>NW_027361904.1:0-4800000 GCF_039654945.1 Dendrobates tinctorius | reverse complement strand
GTGTGGACGGGGGACACTCTGATGCAGCGTGTGTGGACGGGGGACACTGATGCAGCGTGTGTGGACGGGGGACGCTCTGATGCAGCGTGTGTGGACGGGGGACACTCTGATGCAGCGTGTGTGGACGGGGGACACTCTGATGCAGTGCGTCTGTGTCAGTGCTGTACGGTACAGATGACCCGACTGATCAGCCCACAAGGGGTTAAGCCTCGGCTGCAGGATCCTCTCTATTACGCCGGTGCAGAGCGCAGCTCCTCGTGGTTTAATGATCTGAAGAAATTAGGTGGATTTGCAGCATTCGCATTATCAGCGTTTATTAAGCGAGGAGCCTTATAAAATGATGTTAAATATTAAACACGGCGAGTGGGGCGGGGAGCGGCCGCCAAAATGAAGGGAAACATCACATCCAATCAAAAGGGGGAATGAGTAACAAATAAGACAACACCAGGGGACCCGAGATTTTTACTGTCCTGTAATACTCTGTGCTGCTGGGGACCCCGCTCCTCAGTCTGTGACCTCCCATAGGATTAGTACCCTGCTGTCCTGTAATACTCTGTGCTGCTGGGGACCCCGCTCCTCAGTCTGTGACCTCCCATAGGATTAGTACCCTGCTGTCCTGTAATACTCTGTGCTGCTGGGGACCCCGCTCCTCAGTCTGTGACCTCCCATAGGATTAGTACCCTGCTGTCCTGTAATACTCTGTGCTGCTGGGGACCCTGCTCCTCAGTCTGTGATCTCCCATAGGATTACTACCCTGCTGTCCTGTAATACTCTGTGCTGCTGGGGACCCCGCTCCTCAGTCTGTGACCTCTCATAGGATTAGTCCTCTGCTGTCCTGTAATACTCTGTGCTGCTGGGGACCCCGCTCCTCAGTCTGTGACCTCTCATAGGATTAGTCCCCTGCTGTCCTGTAATACTCTGTGCTGCTGGGGACCCCGCTCCTCAGTCTGTGACCTCCCATAGGATTAGTCCCATGCAGTCCTGTAATACTCTGTGCTGCTGTGGACCCCGCTCCTCAGTCTGTGACCTCCCATAGGATTAGTCCCCTGCTGTCCTGTAATACTCTGTGCTGCTGGGGACCCCGCTCCTCAGTCTGTGACCTCCCATAGGATTAGTACCCTGCTGTCCTGTAATACTCTGTGCTGCTGGGGACCTCGCTCCCCAGTCTGTGACCTCCCATAGGATTAGTCCCCTGCTGTCCTGTAATACTCTGTGCTGCTGGGGACCCCGCTCCTCAGTCTGTGACCTCCCATAGGATTAGTCCCCTGCGGTCCTGTAATACTCTGTGCTGCTGGGGACCCCGCTCCTCAGTCTGTTACCTCCCATAGGATTAGTACCCTGCAGTCCTGTAATACTCTGTGCTGCTGGGAACCCCGCTCCTCAGTCTGTGACCTCCCATAGGATTAGTACCCTGCTGTCCTGTAATACTCTGTGCTGCTGTGGACCCCGCTCCTCAGTCTGTGACCTCCCATAGGATTAGTACCCTGCAGTCCTGTAATACTCTGTGCTGCTGGGAACCTCGCTCCTCAGTCTGTGACCTCCCATAGGATTAGTACCCTGCTGTCCTGTAATACTCTGTGCTGCTGGGGACCTCGCTCCTCAGTCTGTGA
Source organism: Dendrobates tinctorius (assembly GCF_039654945.1). Taxonomy (NCBI): domain Eukaryota; kingdom Metazoa; phylum Chordata; class Amphibia; order Anura; family Dendrobatidae; genus Dendrobates; species Dendrobates tinctorius. Next base: position 4,798,390 of record NW_027361904.1, on the reverse strand, counting down.
CCTCCCATAGGATTACTACCCTGCTGTCCTGTAATACTCTGTGCTGCTGGGGACCCCGCTCCTCAGTCTGTGACCTCCCATAGGATTAGTACCCTGCAGTCCTGTAATACTCTGTGCTGCTGGGGACCCCGCTCCTCAGTCTATGATCTCCCATAGGATTAGGGCCCTGCGGTCCTGTAATACTCTGTGCTGCTGGGGACCCCGCTCCTCAGTCTGTGACCTCCCATAGGATTAGTCCCCTGCAGTCCTGTAATACTCTGTGCTGCTGGGGACCCTGCTCCTCAGTCTGTGACCTCCCATAGGATTAGTCCCCTGCTGTCCTGTAATACTCTGTGCTGCTGGGGACCCCGCTCCTCAGTCTGTGACCTCCCATAGGATTAGTACCCTGCAGTCCTGTAATACTCTGTGCTGCTGTGGACCCCGCTCCTCAGTCTGTGACCTCCCATAGGATTAGTCCCCTGCAGTCCTGTAATACTCTGTGCTGCTGGGGACCCTGCTCCTCAGTCTGTGACCTCCCATAGGATTAGTCCCCTGCTGTCCTGTAATACTCTGTGCTGCTGGGGACCCCGCTCCTCAGTCTGTGACCTCCCATAGGATTAGTACCCTGCAGTCCTGTAATACTCTGTGCTGCTGGGGACCCTGCTCCTCAGTCAATGATCTCCCATAGGATTACTACCCTGCAGTCCTGTAATACTCTGTGCTGCTGGGGACCTCGCTCCTCAGTCTGTGACCTCCCATAGGATTAGTCCCCTGCAGTCCTGTAATACTCTGTGCTGCTGGGGACCCTGCTCCTCAGTCTGTGACCTCCCATAGGATTAGTCCCCTGCTGTCCTGTAATACTCTGTGCTGCTGGGGACCCCGCTCCTCAGTCTGTGACCTCCCATAGGATTAGTACCCTGCAGTCCTGTAATACTCTGTGCTGCTGTGGACCCCGCTCCTCAGTCTGTGACCTCCCATAGGATTAGTCCCCTGCAGTCCTGTAATACTCTGTGCTGCTGGGGACCCTGCTCCTCAGTCTGTGACCTCCCATAGGATTAGTCCCCTGCTGTCCTGTAATACTCTGTGCTGCTGGGGACCCCGCTCCTCAGTCTGTGACCTCCCATAGGATTAGTACCCTGCAGTCCTGTAATACTCTGTGCTGCTGGGGACCCTGCTCCTCAGTCTATGATCTCCCATAGGATTACTACCCTGCTGTCCTGTAATACTCTGTGCTGCTGGGGACCCCGCTCCTCAGTCTGTGACCTCCCATAGGATTAGTACCCTGCAGTCCTGTAATACTCTGTGCTGCTGGGGACCCCGCTCCTCAGTCTGTGACCTCCCAAAGGATTAGTCCCCTGCTGTCCTGTAATACTCTGTGCTGCTGGGGACCCCGCTCCTCAGTCTGTGACCTCCCATAGGATTAGTCCCCTGCAGTCCTGTAATACTCTGTGCTGCTGGGGACCCTGCTCCTCAGTCTGTGACCTCCCATAGGATTAGTCCCCTGCAGTCCTGTAATACTCTGTGCTGCTGGGGACCCCGCTCCTCAGTCTGTGACCTCCCATAGGATTAGTCCCCTGCAGTCCTGTAATACTCTGTGCTGCTGGGGACCCCGCTCCTCAGTCTGTGACCTCCCATAGGATTAGTCCCCTGCTGTCCTGTAATACTCTGTGCTGCTGGGGACCCCGCTCCTCAGTCTGTGACCTCCCATAGGATTAGTACCCTGCAGTCCTGTAATACTCTGTGCTGCTGGGGACCCCGCTCCTCAGTCTGTGACCTCCCATAGGATTAGTACCCTGCAGTCCTGTAATACTCTGTGCTGCTGGGGACCTCGCTCCTCAGTCTGTGACCTCCCATAGGATTAGTCCCCTGCAGTCCTGTAATACTCTGTGCTGCTGGGGACCCCGCTCCTCAGTCTGTGACCTCCCATAGGATTAGTCCCCTGCTGTCCTGTAATACTCTGTGCTGCTGGGGACCCCGCTCCTCAGTCTGTGACCTCCCATAGGATTAGTACCCTGCAGTCCTGTAAGGCTGTGTGCACACGCTGCGGATTTTGCTGCGGACCCGCAGCAGTTTTTGCTGCGGTGTACAGTACCATGATTCCCTATGGGAATCAAAAACCGCAGTGCAGACGGTGCGGAATTTTCCGCGCGGATTATCTGCGGTTTTCAATCCGCAGAAAGAATTGACATGTCAATTCTTTCTGCGGATTCTCCTGCGGTTTGCCATCTCCTCTATTGAGGAGATGAAAAACCGCAGGGCAAAACCGCAGAGCAATCCGCAGGTCTTTTGACCTGCGGTTTCACCTGCGGATTTTACAAAATCCGCGCGGATGAATCCGCACCTAATCCGCAGCGTGTGCACACAGAATAATACTCTGTGCTGCTGGGGACGTGCAGTCTATTGCCTCTCCCCACTGTCAGGACTGTTGTCCTTTAGTCGTCGACCTTCCTCGGTGCAACACGGTCCCTCGATGGGTTAATAGTCGGATAATGTAAACATTAACTTATTAACCAGATTTGGGTTCTTTATTGGGCCTCGGGTTTATGGGCGACGCTTATGGGAAAGGACTGACGCTGCAAGGTCAAGTGATCGCTGTGACCCCGAGGGGGGGGCCGGGATGTTAACTCTTCAGGTACCGAGTGCGACCACGTAGGATCTGTGTGGGGCAAACCATTAATTTTATGGGTCTAGTCCTGGCTATAGGCAATAGCTCTGCTTGCTGTCAGTTAATGGAAATTCTCAGTGTTTTGCACTCCCAGGTTCTCTATGGACCTAATACAGCTGAGGGTTTGTTACAACTGCATCCAGTGAAGGGAATCACTCTTTCCAAGACTTAACCCCTGTCTTCAGCTTGTCCTGCTCTCACAGCTAATTGGTTTGTTACAATGTATCAGTGCAGACAGGTCTCTGGCAATGATACTGTAACAAAGCAGACGGGGCATGTAGACTTCTGTTAGGGTGCCTCTTATCTGGGGGGTGCAGAGCGTGCGGCAGCCGCTTCTACCCGGGCAGCGCGGACTTTGCCCCATATGTACATTGTGTTCTCTATAATTCTAGGACATGGAGATTGGTGCAGTAAACCTGAGCGACATCTCATCGACTTTGTCCTCCTGTCCCTACGGGATTGATTTAATATAAGAGTCCTCACATTTTATTGCCTGGCTCAGCGCCACCTCCCTGGTATGCGGAGGAGCTTTAACCCTGGTGCCCCTGCGAGGCGTCACCTGACAGCGACTCTGCAGAACAGTAACCAGGGAAAGTGGCGCTGTCCGATGTCTGACATGCGGGCAGTGTGCCCCAATCATATGTAACTGTGGAGCTGCAGGCCAGACAAGCAGCATAGCCCGGTAGGGCCCGGGGCCCAGCTAATGGCCGTGCCTTGGGTTGCTACCGAGAGGGAACGGTGCCCACAGAGAGGGGACGGCGCCCACAGAGAGGAGATGGCGCCCACAGGGCGGGGACTGTGCCCACAGGGCGGGGACTGTGCCCACAGAGCGGGGACTGCGTGCACAGAGAGGGGATTGCGCGCATAGAGAGGGGACTGCGCCCACAGTGACGGGATGGCGCCCACAGAGAGGGGACGGCGCCCACAGAGAGGGGACTGCGCGCACAGAGAGGGTACTGCGCTCTCTCCTGTCCTGATGTCTTGTTACATTGTATACAGTCCAGATTATCCTCTGTGAGCTCTCTCCTGTCCTGATGGTTTGCTACAATGTATACAGTCCATATTATCCTCTGTGAGCTCTCTCCTGTCCTGATGGCTTGTTACATTGTATACAGTCCAGATTATCCGCTGTGAGTTCTCTCCTGTCCTGATGTCTTGTTACATTGTATACAGTCCAGATTATCCTCTGTGAGCTCTCTCCTGTCCTGATGGTTTGCTACAATGTATACAGTCCAGATTATCCTCTGTGAGTTCTCTCCTGTCCTGATGGCTTGTTACATTGTATACAGTCCAGATTATCCTCTGTGAGCTCTCTCCTGTCCTGATGGTTTGTTACATTGTATACAGTCCAGATTATCCTCTGTGAGCTCTCTCCTGTCTTGATGGTTTGTTACAGTGTGTAATGCACAGATTATCCTCTGTGAGCTCTCTCATGTCCTGATCGTTTGCTACAATGTACACAGTCCAGATTATCCTCTGTGAGCTCTGTCCTGTCCTGAGGGTTTGTTACATTGTATACAGTCCAGATAATCCTCTGTGAGCTCTCCTGCCCTGATGGTTTGCTACAATGTACACAGTCCAGATTATCCTCTGTGAGCTCTCCTGTCCTGATGGTTTGTTACATTGTATACAGTCCAGATTATCCTCTGTGAGCTCTCTCCTGTCCTGATGGTTTGTTACACGGTATACAGTCCAGATTATCCTCTGTGAGCTCTCTCCTGTCCTGATGTCTTGTTACATTGTATACAGTCCAGATTATCCTCTGTGAGCTCTCTCCTGTCCTGATGGTTTGTTACACGGTATACAGTCCAGATTATCCTCTGTGAGCTCTCTCCTTTCCTGATGGTTTGTTACACGGTATACAGTCCAGATTATCCGCTGTGAGTTCTCTCCTGTCCTGATGTCTTGTTACATTGTATACAGTCCAGATTATCCTCTGGGAGCTCTCTCCTGTCCTGATGGTTTGTTACACGGTATACAGTCCAGATTATCCGCTGTGAGCTCTCCTGTCCTGATGGTTTGTTACACGGTATACAGTCCAGATTATCCGCTGTGAGCTCTCCTGTCCTGATGGTTTGTTACATTGTATACAGTCCAGATTATCCTCTGGGAGCTCTCTCCTGTCCTGATGGTTTGTTACATTGTATACAGTCCAGATTATCCTCTGGGAGCTCTCTCCTGTCCTGATGGTTTGTTACATTGTATACAGTCCAGATTATCCTCTGGGAGCTCTCTCCTGTCCTGATGGTTTGTTACATTGTATACAGTCCAGATTATCCTCTGGGAGCTCTCTCCTGTCCTGATGGTTTGTTACATTGTATACAGTCCAGATTATCCTCTGGGAGCTCTCTCCTGTCCTGATGGTTTGCTGCAATGTATTATTCTGTAGTCTAGACAGGATCCACAGTGCGTGCGTGCGTGCGCGTGTGTGTGTGTTTGGATTGCCAGCTCTGCTGCCGGCTTGGTAGATTTACAAGCAGGTGGTGACTGCACACAGCATCCTGTTTGTTGTGGTGAAGCCGTCAGTCAGTAATTTTGACTCATTCGTCCTCTAATTAACATATTTTTCTGCTGAGATTAAAGCCGATCTTTTTTTCTGTTCTTTTTAGTTTCCCCGCCTCTCGCCCATACTTTAAAGGCGACCTCTGACCCCTGGCTACAGGGTGCCCTACTGCCAGGGTCAGAGGTTAGTAAAGGTTGGGTGGAAGATGACAGAGCCGTGCGCACACCTGTTTGTTTTCCCCATTCTGTTTCTTATACTTAACCCCTCAGCTGCTAGAGCGCCCTGCTCCATGGGAGCCCAGGGGTTAACTCCTCTGACATTCCTTATTTTATAGAAAGTCATTGAAAATAGCCCAGGAGGCAGGGATCAGGGGTGAAGGAATGTCAAAACCAGATGCTTAGAAATCTGCACCCCCCCCCCAGTACTGCTGGGCGTCTGCTACAATTTATCATGTCCTGTGCCAGTCCTGGGCCCTGCTGCCACATCCCGTGCCCCACTGCCACATACCTGGCCCAGCTGACACCCCTCAGGCCCCGCTATCCATGTCACTTTCTGGGCCCCGCTGCTAGGTCCCGGGGCCCTGCTGCCACTTTCTGGGCCCCACTACCATGTCCCAGGCCCTGCTGCCACGTTCCGGGTTCCGTTGCTACATCCCTGACCCCGCTACTACGTCACAGACTCCCTGCCATATCCCAGGCCCCACTGTCCTGCCAGGACTCGGGTTTCACCCTATGAGCGCTGGTGTGACGTTGACATGACTGGGGCATGTAATAGACCCAGTCATACAAGTCTCGCACCCAGGGGCTACAGCGGAGGTCAGAGATCACCAGGATATTCTCTGACTAACACTCAGGATCTCTGTTTGTTGTCAGTGAATGACACGGTCCTGTTTTCCCCTTGGAATAAGAACCAGTCCTGTTGACACAGCTCATGGGCTCGCTATAATGTATCCCATCAGGAGTGCGGGACAAGACGGAGGGAAGTGCTGCAGCAGCTGGCGGAGGATCGTCCCCACTGATACATTATTACAAGCTATCAGCTGTGATAATCATGAAGTTATCAAGTAATCATTATGGAGGGGTGCGATACATTGTAACAGAGCTCCTCCTGTGTGCAGAGAGTGATGGTACATTGTAACAGAGCCCCCTGTGTGCAGACAGTGATGGTACATTGTAACAGAGCCCCCTGTGTGCAGACAGTGATGGTACATTGTATCAGAGCCCCCTGTGTGCAGACAGTGATGGTACATTGTAACAGAGCCCCCTGTGTGCAGACAGTGATGGTACATTGTAACAGAGCCCCCTGTGTGCAGACAGTGATGGTACATTGTAACAGAGCCCCCTGTGTGCAGACAGTGATGGTACATTGTAACAGAGCTCCCTGTGTGCAGACAGTGATCGTACATTGTAACAGAGCCCCCTGTGTGCAGACAGTGATGGTACATTGTAACAGAGCCCCCTGTGTGCAGACAGTGATGGTACATTGTAACAGAGCCCCCTGTGTGCAGACAGTGATGGTACATTGTAACAGAGCTCCCTGTGTGCAGACAGTGATGGTACATTGTAACAGAGCCCCCTGTGTGCAGACAGTGATGGTACATTGTAACAGAGCCCCCTGTGTGCAGACAATAATGGTACATTGTAACAGAGCTCCCTGTGTGCAGACAGTGATGGTACATTGTAACAGAGCTCCCTGTGTGCAGACAGTGATGGTACATTGTAACAGAGCCCCCTGTGTGCAGACAGTGATGGTACATTGTAACAGAGCCCCCTGTGTACAGACAGTGATGGTACATTTTAACAGAGCCCCTTGTGTGCAGACAGTGATGGTACATTGCACACAGAGGGCTCTGTTACAATGTACCATTACTGTCTACATACAGGGGGCTCTGTTACAATGTACCATCACTGTCTGCACACAGGGGGCTCTGTTACAGACAGTGATGGTACATTGACATTGTAACAGAGCCCCCCCCCTGGTGTGCAAACACTGATGGTACATTGACATTGTAACAGAACCCCCCCTGTGTGCAGACAGCGATGGTACTTTGTAGCAGAGCCCCTCCTGATCTGTATCTGTGCTGGTCTCTGTGTCTGTTCTCATCTCTGTGTCTGTGTTTATCTATGTGTCTGTTCTCATCTCTGTGTCTGTGTTTATCTATGTGTCTGTTCTCATCTCTGTGTCTGTGCTGATCTCTGCGACTCTGCTGATCTCCGCTGCTGTGCTGACCTCTGTGTCTGTGCTGATCTCTGCGCCTGTGCTGACCTCTGTGCCTGTGCTGACCTCTCTGTGCCTGTGCTGACCTCTCTGTGCCTGTGCTGACCTCTCTGTGCCTGTGCTGACCTCTCTGTGCCTGTGCTGACCTCTCTGTGCCTGTGCTGACCTCTCTGTGCCTGTGCTGACCTCTCTGTGCCTGTGCTGACCTCTCTGTGCCTGTGCTGACCTCTGCGCCTGTGTGGATCTTTGCGCCTGTGCGGACCACTGCGCCTGTGCTGATCTTTACGCCTGTGCTGACCTCTAGGCCTGTCCTGATCTCTGGGCCTGTCCTGATCTCTGGGCCTGTCCTGATCTCTGGGCCTGTCCTGATCTCTGGGCCTGTCCTGATCTCTGGGCCTGTCCTGAGCTCTGCGCCTGTCCTGAGCTCTGCGCCTGTCCTGAGCTCTGCGCCTGTCCTGAGCTCTGCGCCTGTCCTGAGCTCTGCGCCTGTGCTGAGCTCTGCGCCTGTGCTGATCTCTCTGTGCTGATCTCTCTGTGCTGACCTCTGGGCCTGTGCTGACCTCTGGGCCTGTGCTGACCTCTGGGCCTGTGCTCACCTCTGGGCCTGTGCTCACCTCTGGGCCTGTGCTGACCTCTGGGCCTGTGCTGACCTCTGCGCCTGTGTGGATCTTTGCGCCTGTGCTGACCTTTGCGCCTGTGCTGACCTCTGGGCCTGTCCTGATCTCTGGGCCTGTCCTGATCTCTGGGCCTGTCCTGATCTCTGGGCCTGTCCTGATCTCTGGGCCTGTCCTGAGCTCTGCGCCTGTCCTGAGCTCTGCGCCTGTCCTGAGCTCTGCGCCTGTCCTGAGCTCTGCGCCTGTCCTGAGCTCTGCGCCTGTGCTGATCTCTCTGTGCTGACCTCTGGGCCTGTGCTGACCTCTGGGCCTGTGCTGAACTCTGGGCCTGTGCTGATCTCTGGGCCTGTGCTGATCTCTGGGCCTGTGCTGACCTCTGGGCCTGTGCTGACCTCTGGGCCTGTGCTGACCTCTGGGCCTGTCCTGCCCTCTGGGCCTGTGCTGCCCTCTGGGCCTGTGCTGATCTCTGCGCCTGTGCTGATCTCTGCGCCTGTGCTGATCTCTGCGCCTGTGCTGATCTCTGCGTCTGTGCTGATCTCTGTGTCTGTGTTCCGCTCCTGAGCCCCACCCACAAGGAGCCTCTCACGTGGTAAACACTGGAGTGATAGGTGTCGATCTGCTACATAAGTGGGGGGAGATGACTGACGCACTGCCCCCTCCAGACCCATGAGACTCTTTATCCTGAGCCTCCTGATTCATGACCAGAATGGTGGATGTCTGTTGATGATGGACAGAGCTGTGGGCTGACACTGTGCACATATATATCCAGACCCTCGCTGTGTGCTGCTCGGAGGGTGTCAGACATATATTGCAGTTAGTTTGCCAGCGGTGATGATGACCAAGTTTCGACTGACATTACGGTCTGTGGCTGATGGGCGGGGATGTTGGAGGTTGTGATCCCTGGTATATGTGGAGTCTGACACATGGAATCCTCACTCCGTCACTTCCCCTCAGACCCGGCCTCTCGGGTGTCTGCATCAAAGCTGACAACTTCTGCTATAAATCCTAAACATGACGCCACCATGTCAGACAAGATCCCCCGGCCCCAACTACCTTAACCCACACCTGGCCATGGACATACAGGTGCTTCACAGAAAATCAGAATATCATCAAAAAGTGAATTTATTTCAGTTCTTCCATACAAACAGTGACTCCTATATTCTATAGGGTCATTACACACAGAGTGATCTATGTCATGGGTTTATTTCTGGTAATGTTGATGATTATGGCTTACAGTCAATGAAAACCCAAAAGTCATTATCTCAGGAAATTAGAATAATTAACAAAAAAAAACCCACCTGTAAAGGCTTCCTAAGCGTTTATAAAGGTCCCTTAGTCTGTTTCAGTAGCTCCACAATCATGGGGAAGACTGCTGACCTGACAATGTCCAGAAGACAGTCACTGACACACTCCACAAGGAGGGGAAGACACAAAAGGTCAGTGCTAAAGAAGCCGGCTGTTCACAGAGTGCTGGATCCAAGAATATTAATGGAAAGTGGAGTGGAAGGAAAAAGTGTGGTAGAAAAAGGAGCGCAAGCAACCGGGATAACCGCAGCCTGGAAAGGATTGTTAAGAAAAGGGGGAGATTGACAAGGAGTGGACTGCTGCTGGAGTCATTGCTTCACACCACACACAGACGTCTCCAGGACATGGGCTACAAGTGTCACATTCCTTGAGTCAGCCACTCATGACCAATAGACAACGCCAGAGGCGTCTTACCTGGGCCAAGGAGAAAAAGAATTGGACTGTTGTTGGTGGTCCAAGGTGTTGTTTTCAGATGAAAGTAAATTTTGCATTTCATTTGGAAATCAAGGTCCCAGAGTCTGGAGGAAGAGTGGAGAGGCCACAATCCAAGCTGCTGGAGGTCTAGTGTGAAGTCTCCACAATCAGTGATGGTTTGGGGAGCCATGTCATCTGCTGGTGTAGGTCCACTGGGTTTTTATCAAGACCAAAGTCAGCGCAGCCGTCTACCAGGAAATTTTGGAGCACTTCATGCTTCCCTCTGCCGACAAGCTTTATGGAGATGGAAATGTAATTCTCCAGCAGGACTTGGCCCCGTCCACACTGCCAAAAGTACCAATACCTGGTTTACACACAACAGTATCACTGTGCTTGATTGGCAGCAAACTCTCCTGACCTTAACCCCATAGAGAATCTATGAAGTATTGTCAAGAGGAAGATGAGAGACACCAGACCCCACAATGCAGACGAGCTGAAGGCTGCTATCAAAGGAACCTGGGCTTCCATAACCCCTCAGCAGCGCCACAGGCTGATCTCCTCCATGCCACGCCACATTGATGCAGTAATTGATGCAAAAGGAGTCCCGACCAAGTATTGAGTGCATTTACTGAGCATATATTTCAGGAGGACAACTTTTCAGATTTTAAAATAACTTTTCAAGCTGGTGTTATAAAGTATTCTAATTTACTGAGATAATGACTTTTGGGTTCTCATTGGCTGTAAGCCATGAACCAGAAATAAACACGTGAGATAGATCACTCTGTGTGTAATGGCGCTATAGAATATAGGAGAGTCACTTTTTGTATTGAAGAACTGAAATAAATTCACTTTTTGATGATCTGATTTTGTGAGAAGCAGCTGTAGCAAGGATGTCTGCTGTAACCTGCCGCTGCCCAGAGAGACACTAATCCCAGATCAAAGGAAAGGTCCTCGAAGGGATCGCAACTACGGTATATGCTCCGTTTAATCTCATCCTCTCCTGTATATAATCTCCTCTATATAATCTCATCCTCTTCTGTATATAATCTCCTCTATATAATCTCATCCTCTTCTGTATATAATCTCATTCTCTCTTGTATAAATAATCTTCTCTATATAATCTCATCCTCTCCTGTATATAATCTCATCCTCTCCTGTATATAATCTCATCCTCTCCTGTATATAATCTCTTCCTCTTCTGTAGATATAATCTCCTCTATAGAATCTCATCCTCTTCTGTATATAATCTCATCCTCTCCTGTATATAATCTCATCCTCTCCTGTATAATAATCTCCTCTATAGAATCTCATTCTCTCCTGTATAAATAATCTCTATATAATCTCATCCTCTCCTGTATATAATCTCATCCTCTCCTGTATAAATAATCTCCTCTATAGATTCTCATCCTCTCCTGTATATAATCTCTTCCTCTTCTGTAGATATAATCTCCTCTATAGAATCTCATCCTCTTCTATATATAATCTCATCCTCTCCTGTATAAATAATCTCCTCTATATAATCTCATCCTCTCCTCTATAGAATCTCATTCTCTCCTGTATAATCTCCTCTATAGAATCTCATCCTCTCCTGTATATAATCTCTTCCTCTTCTGTAGATATAATCTCCTCTATAGAATCTCATCCTCTTCTATATATAATCTCATCCTCTCCTGTATGAATAATCTCCTCTATATAATCTCATCCTCTCCTCTATAGAATCTCATTCTCTCCTGTATAATCTCCTCTATAGAATCTCATCCTCTTCTGTATATAATCTCATCCTCTCCTGTATAAATAATCTCCTCTATAGAATCTCATCCTTTTCTGTATATAATCTCATCCTCTCCTGTATAAATAATCTCCTCTATATAATCTCATCCTCTCCTCTATATAATCTCATCCTCTCCTCTATATAATCTCATCCTCTCCTGTATAAATCTCATCCTCTCCAGTATAAATAATCTCCTCTATATAATCTCATCCTCTCCTCTATATAATCTCATCCTCTCCTTTAGGAGGGGGGGATTCTCTACCACAGATGTTACTAAGAACAGACAGAAAAATGCTGCAAAATAATAACAATGTGATTTACACCCAATCCCCAGTCACATGTCCCTGCATGTACAAGTGACCACGGCAGCCAATCACCTGTCTGCACAGACTGCAGGGTGTACTGCGTCCTGTATCTCATCCTCTCCTGTGTGATACGGACTGCTGAGCCATGTATCTAATCCTATCCTGTGTGATACTGACTGCTGAGCCGTGTATCTAATCCTCTCCTGTGTGATACTGACTGCTGAGCCGTGTATCTTATCCTATCCTGTGTGATACTGTCTGCTGAGCCGTGTATCTAATCCTATCCTGTGAGATACTGACTGTTGAGCCGTGTATCTAATCCTCCCGTGTGATACTGTCTGCTGAGCCGTGTATCTAATCCTATCCTGTGTGATACTGACTGCTGAGCCGTGTATCTAATCCTATCCTGTGTGATACTGACTGCTGAGCCGTGTATCTAATCCTATCTTGTGTGATACTGACTGCTGAGCCGTGTATCTAATCCTATCCTGTGTGATACTGTCTGCTGAGCTGTGTATCTAATCCTATCCTGTGTGATACTGACTGCTGAGCTGTGTATCTACTCCTATCCTGTGTGATACCGTCTGCTGAGCCATGTATCTAAACTCCTGTGTGATAACCTCAGCTGAACCGTTTATCTAATTTTATTCTGTGTGATACTGACTGCTGAGCCGTGTATCTGATCCTATCCTGTGTGACACTGACTGCTGAGCTGTGTATCTAATCCTATCCTGTGTGATAGTCTGCTGAGCTGTGTATCTAATCCTCTCCTGTGTGATGCTGACTGCTGAGCCGTGTATCTAATCCTCTCCTGTGTGATGCTGACTGCTGAGCTGTGTATCTAATCCTATCCTTTGTGATACTGACTGCTGAGCTGTATATCTACTCCTATCCTGTGTGATACCGTCTGCTGAGCCATGTATCTAAACTTCTCCTGTGTGATAACCTCAGCTGAACCGTTTATCTAATTTTATCCTGTGTGATACTGACTGCTGAGCCGTGTATCTAATCCTATCCTGTGTGATACTGACTGCTGAGCCATGTATCTAATCCTATCCTGTGTGATACTGACTGCTGAGCTGTGTATCTACTCCTATCCTGTGTGATACCGTCTGCTGAGCCATGTATCTTAACTTCTCCTGTGTGATAACCTCAGCTGAACCGTTTATCTAATTTTATCCTGTGTGATACAGACTGCTGAGCCGTGTATCTAATCCTATCCTGTGTGATACTGACTGCTGAGCCGTGTATCTAATCCTCTCCTGTGTGATACTGACTGCTGAGCCGTGTATCTATTCCTATCCTGTGTGATACTGACTGCTGAGCCGTGCATCTAATCCTATCCTGTGTGATACTGACTGCTGAGCCGTGTATCTAAACCTATCCTGTGTGATACTGACTGCTGAGCCGTGTATCTAATGCTCTCCTGTGTGATACTGACTCCTGAGCCGGGTATCTAATCCTCTCCTGTGTGATGCTGGATGCTTAGCTGTGTATCTAATCCTATCCTGTGTGATACTGACTGCTGAGCCATGTATCTAATCCTATCCTGTGTGATACTGTCTGCTGAGCTGTGTATCTAGTCTGATAGCTGAGTCTGTGGCTCTACATGTTCATGGTGTTACACCTGCGCCCTCCTGTGATTGCCAGCAGTAGCTGTCAGGTGCAATCACTTGCTCTCAGTATCTTTCGGTGGCGGTTGATGGCTGTCGGAGGCGGTTGGTGGCCGTCAGGAGCTGTCGTTGTCCATCAGTGGCTATCAGGAGCTGTCACTATTATATTAGTATCTGTCAATGGGCGTCAGTGTCAGTCAGTGGCTTTCAGGATCTGTCAGTGGCTGTCGGGGCTGTCACTATCTGTTAGGGGCTGTCACTATCTGTTCGTGGCTGTCAGTGATCGTCGGCTGTCAGTGGCTGTTAGTATCTGTCAGTGGCTATCAGGAGCCATCAGTTTAAGTCAGTGGCTGTCAGGAGCTGTCAGTGTAAGTCAGTGGCTGTCAGGAGCTGTCAGTGGCTGTTGGTGGCTTTCTGGAGCCGTCAGTGTAATTCAGTATCTGTCAGTGGCCGTTGGTGGCTGTCAGGTGCCATTAGTGTAAGTCAGGGGCTGTCAGTATCTGTTGATGGCTGTCAGTGTCATTCAGTGGCTGTCGGTGGCTGTGAGGAGCCATTAGTGTAAGTCAGTATCTGTCAGTGTCCGTTGGTGGCTGTCAGTGTCAGTCAGTGGCCGTTCGTGGCTGTCAGTATCTGTCAGTGGCCGCTGGTGGCTCAGTATCTGTTGGTGGCTGTCAGTGTCAGTCAGTTGGTGTTGGTGGCTGTCAGGAGCCGATAGTGTAAGTTAGTATCTGTCCGTGGCCATTGATGGCTGTCAGTATTGGTCAGTGGCTGTTGGTGGCTTTCAGTATCGGTCAGTGGCTGTCAGGAGCCGTTAGTGTAAATCAGTATCTGTCAGTGGCTGTCGGCATTTGTCAGTGGGCGTTGGTGGCTGTCAGTGTCAGTCAGTGGCTGTCAGGAGCCATTAGTGTATGTCAGTATCTGTCAGTGGCTGTTGGTGGCTGTCAGTATCGGTCAGTGGCCGTTGGTGGCTGTCAGTATCGGTCAGTGGCCTTTGGTGGCTGTCAGTATATGTCAGTGACCGTTGGTGGCTGTCAGTATATGTCAGTGACCGTTGGTGGCTGTCAGTATATGTCAGTGGCCGTTAGTGGCTGTCAGTATCTGTCAGTGGCCACAGGTGGCTGTCAGTTGGTGGCTGTCAGTGTCAGTCAGCGGCTGTTGGTGGCTGTCAGGAGCCAGTAGTGTAAGTTAGTATCTGTCCGTGGCCGTTGGTGGCTGTCAGTATCTGTCAGTGACTGTCAGGAGCCATTAGTGTAAATCAGTATCGGTCAGTGGCCGTTGGTGGCTGTCAGGAGCCGTTAGTGTTAGTCAGTATCTGTCAGTGGCCATTGGTGGCTGTCAGTATCCGTCAGTGGCCGTTGGTGGCTGTCAGTATCTGTCAGTGGCTGTCAGGAGCCGTTAAGTCAGTATCTGTCAGTGGCTGTTGGTGGCTGTCAGTATCGGTCAGTGGCCATTGGTGGCTGTCAGTATCTGTCAGTGGCCATTGGTGGCTGTCAGTATCTGTCAGTGGCCGTTGGTGGCTGTCAGTATCTGTCAGTGGCCGTTGGTGGCTGTCAGTATCTGTCAGTGGCCGTTAGTGGCTGTCAATATCTGCTGGTGGCTTTCAAATCAGTCAGTGGCTGTCAGTATCGGTCATTGGCCGTTGGTGGCTGTCAGTATCTGTCAGTGGCTGTCAGGAGCCGTTAGTGTAAATCAGTATCTGTCAGTGGCTGTCGGTATTTGTCAGTGGTCGTTGGTGGCTGTCAGTGTCAGTCAGTGGCTGTCAGGAGCCGTTAGTGTAAGTCAGTATCTGTCAGTGTCCGTTGGTGGCTGTCAGTATCGGTCAGTGGCTGTCAGGAGACGTTAGTGTAAATCAGTATCTGTCAGTGGCTGTCGGTGTCATTATCAGTGTCAGTCAGTGGCTGTCAGGAGCCATCAGTGTAAGTCAGCATCTGTTAGTGGCTTTCAGTGTCTGTCGGTGGCCGTCAGTGGCTGACACACTTCCCCATCTGCTGGGATGGAGACCAGCCAGCTCTGTGGTTGTTGGATCTCCTCCATACGTCAGTGATAACACAAGGGGGAAGCCCTCGCACGAGCCAGGCCTGGAGCCCATCCAAGGTTCACACAGAGGACATGCGAGTCCCGAGGCGGCTTCTCACGTCCCTTATTGTCAGCTCCGCGATGACATAAACCGGTGTAACACGCGGCGCCGGCAGCACGAGGACGGCATGTAAACGCCACTCACAACGGGCCCAGGGGAACCACTGACTGGTCACTGGATAATCATAGACATGGAAGCGTAAGATGAGGTCGGGAGGAAAAGATTAGTGGGATTGGGGTGTGTGGTAAAGCCCCTGGGGGCTGCACTGTCAGAAGTGGCCCTGTACATGGGTGCTTACATCAGACCCCTGATCTTCCTTACCTCTACATCACAGTGAATAATTAATAACATGTCATTTCGTGGAGAATTGGTCCAGCAGTCACTTCTCTCACTGGCTGCTAAATAATGTAGGGTTAACCATCTCAGTGCCAGGGACGTGCAGCTGGATGTGTACGGTGGTGGTCCACTCCTTCACTGGAGATCCCTGATCCACCCCACACCGAACACGAAGGCTTCGGCATTAACATAAGTCTCCTTTTATTATTTCACCATACGGTTCAGGCTGCCTCCTAGTTGTAGAAATCTGTTTCTGCAGCATCAGGTACAACTAATGTAACTTTGGTTTGAGTTGAGTGAAACTTAGAAATAACTCCTAAATCTGAGAACTCGATCTGGAGGACAACATTTTGCAATCTCACCAATTGAGAAAAAAACATTTTATGATTCAGAAAGTAACAACTAAATCTCAGGACACAAGAAAAAACATCTTAATCTTAAGACTCAAAAAGAAACATCTGAGTCTCAGGACTCAAAAAAAGAAATTTCTAAATCTAAGGACTCGGGAAGAAACATCAAATTCTCAGGAATTGAGAAAAACATGTTAATGTTTAGACTTGAAAAGAAATATCTGAATCTCAGGACTCAAGAAAAGTCTTCTGAATCTCAGGACTTGGAAAGTAACATCCGAATGTCAGGAATAAAGTAAAAAATGTTAATGTTTGGACTTGGAAAGAAACATCTGAATTTTAGGATTCTGAAATGATGATCTGAATCTCCAGACTTGGGGGAAAAAAACATCTGAATCTCAGGACTTGAGAAAAACATCTGAACCTCAAGACTTGGGAAGAAACATCTGAATCCCAGGACTTGGGAAGAAACATCTGAATCACAGGACTTGGGAAGAAACATCTGAATCTCAGGACTTGGGAAGAAACATCTGAATCTCAGGACTTGGGAAGAAACATCTGAATCCCAGGACTTGGGAAGAAACATCTGAATCCCAGGACTTGGGAGGAAACATCTGAATCTCAGGACTTGGGAAGAAACATCTGAATCCCAGGACTTGGGAAGAAACATCTGAATCCCAGGACTTGGGAAGAAACATCTGAATCCCAGGACTTGGGAAGAAACATCTGAATCCCAGGACTTGGGAAGAAACATCTGAATCCCAGGACTTGGGAAGAAACATCTGAATCCCAGGACTTGGGAAGAAACATCTGAATCCCAGGACTTGGGAAGAAACATCTGAATCTCAGGACTTGGGAAGAAACATCTGAATCCCAGGACTTGGGAAGAAACATCTGAATCCCAGGACTTGGGAAGAAACATCTGAATCTCAGGACTTGGGAAGAAACAGCTGAATCCCAGGACTTGGGAAGAAACAGCTGAATCCCAGGACTTGGGAAGAAACATCTGAATCTCAGGACTTTGGAAGAAACATGTGAATCCCAGGACTTGGGAAGAAACAGCTGAATCCCAGGACTTGGGAAGAAACAACTGAATCTCAGGACTTTGGAAGAAACGTGTGAATCCCAGGACTTGGGAAGAAATGTGTGAATCCCAGGACTTGGGAAGAAACGTGTGAATCCCAGGACTTGGGAAGAAACGTGTGAATCCCAGGACTTGGGGAGAAACGTGTGAATCCCAGGACTTGGGGAGAAATGTGTGAATCCCAGGACTCGGGAAGAAACGTGTGAATCCCAGGACTCGGGAAGAAACGTGTGAATCCCAGGACTCGGGAAGAAACGTGTGAATCCCAGGACTCGGGAAGAAACGTGTGAATCCCAGGACTCGGGGAGAAACGTGTGAATCCCAGGACTCGGGGAGAAACGTGTGAATCCCAGGACTCGGGGAGAAACGTGTGAATCCCAGGACTCGGGGAGAAACGTGTGAATCCCAGGACTCGGGGAGAAACGTGTGAATCCCAGGACTCGGGGAGAAACGTGTGAATCCCAGGACTCGGGGAGAAACGTGTGAATCCCAGGACTCGGGGAGAAACGTGTGAATCCCAGGACTCGGGGAGAAACGTGTGAATCCCAGGACTCGGGAAGAAACGTGTGAATCCCAGGACTCGGGAAGAAACGTGTGAATCCCAGGACTCGGGAAGAAACGTGTGAATCCCAGGACTCGGGAAGAAACGTGTGAATCCCAGGACTCGGGAAGAAACGTGTGAATCCCAGGACTCGGGAAGAAACGTGTGAATCCCAGGACTCTTAAAGAAATGTCTGAATCTCAGTATTCGGGAAGTAACATTTGAGTCTCAGGACTTGGGAAGGAACAATTGAATCTCCTAATTTGAGAAGGAAAATCTAAATGTGAGGAATCAAGAAAAAACCATCTGAATCTCAAAATTTGAGACGAATAATTTAAATCGCTAGAATCAAGACAACCGATGAATCTGAAAACTCTAGAAAAATACAGTGGGTACAGAAAGTATTCAGACCCCTTTACATTTTTCACTCTTTGTTTTATTGTGGCCATTTGGTAAGTACTTGGCTGCATTCATGTTTCCTTCAATGGCAACCAGTCGTCCTGTCCCTGCAGCTGAAAAACACCCCCCATAGCATGATGCTGCCACTACCATGTTTCACTGTTGGGATTGTATTGGGCAGGTGATGAGCAGTGCTTGGTTTTCTCCACACATATCGCTTAGAATTATCACCAAAAAGTTCTATCTTCATCTCACCAGACCAGAGAATCTTATTTCTCATAGTCTGGGAGTCCTTCATGTGTTTTTTTAGCAAACTCTATGCGGCCTTTCATATGTCTTGCACTGAGGAGAGGCTTCCATCGGGCCACTCTGCCATAAAGGCCCGACTGCTGGAAGGCTGCAGTGATAGTTGACTTTGTGGAACTTTCTCCCATCTCCCTACTGCATCTGTGGAGCTCAGCCACAGTGATCTTGGGGTTCTTTTTTTACCTCTCTCACCAAGGCTCTTCTCCCACGATTGCTCAGTTTGGCTGGACGGTCAGGTCTAGGAAGACTTCTGGTGGTCCCAAACTTCTTCCATTTAAGGATTGATTATGGAGGCCACTGTGCACTTAGGAACCTTGAGTACTGCAGAAATTCCTTTGTAACCTTGGCCAGATCTGTGCCTTTCACAATTTTGTCTCTGAGCTCCTTGGCCAGTTCCTTTGACCTCATGATTCTCATTTGGTCTGACATGCACTGTGAGCTGTGAGGTCTTATATAGACAGGTGTGCGCCTTTACAAATCAAGTCCTATCAGTTTAATTACACACAGCTGGACTCCAATGAAGGAGTAGAACCATCTCATGGAGGATCACAAGGAAATGGACAGCATGTGACTTACATATGAGTGTCTGAGCAAAGGGTCTGAATACTTATGGCCATGTGATATTTGTTTTTTTTTCTTTTTTTAATAAGTTTTCAAGATTTCTACATTTCTATGATTTTTTTTCCTTCAAGATGGAGTGCAGAATGTACAATAATGAGAAAAAAATGACCTTTTTTTAATTTACCAAATGGCTGCAATGAAAATAAGAGTGAAAAATTTAAAGGGGTCTGAATACTTTCTGTACCCACTGTATCTTAATCTCAGTACTCAAGAAGATACAGATGAATCACAAAATTGTAGAAAACTCCTGACTCTCAGGACTTGAGAAGAAGCATCTAAATGTCAGGACCCGTGAAGTAATATCTGAATCTCAGGACTGTAAACAAAGACCTGCTCTCAGGATTCCAGAAGAAACCTCTAAATCTCATAACTCAACAAAAAAACAACTGAATTTCAAGACTCCGAAAAAAAACAGCTGAATCTCAGGACTTGAGAAGAAACATCTGAATGTCAGGATTTGAGAAGAAACATTTTCATCTCTGGACTTTAGAATCTAAATTTCAGGAAACATTTACATCTGATGACTCAAGATGAAATATCTGAATCTCAGGAGTACCAACAAAAATTTTGGATCTACATACTCAGATTTGAGGAAGAAAAATCCTTAAAATTTAAGGAATCAAAAAAATAAAACATCTGAAGCTCAAGAACTGATTTCTAAATCTCAGGACTTGAGATGTGGCATCTGATCCTCAAGATCTGAGAAGTAACAGCTGACTCTGGAAACTAGAGAAAAAATAACTGAATTTCACAACTCTGAGAGAAACATTTGGATCTCAGAACATGAGAGGAAACATCTAAATCTTAGGATCAGAAAGTAAATATCTGAATTTCACAAGTGGAGAAGAAAGATCCAAATCTTACTACTTGACCAAAAATATCTAAATCCTAGAACTTAACAAGTGCCAACGAAATCTGTAGATCTGAACCTTAACATTTGATTCTGACAACACAACAAATGAGAACTTAATATTTGGTACAGAAACCTGATTGAGTGTGTGGACAAGATGTCTTTTAAAGAGGTAACTAGTTCACACAGGTGCAATTAATACAGGTAATGCGTGCAGAGTAGGAGGCTTCTTACTTGAAAAGAAATAACTGAATTTCAGGACTCAAGAAGAAACAGCTGTATGCCAGGGCTTCAGCATTTTACAGGTAATGTGATCAGCTATTGTGGTCGGTATGACTTATGGAGTGAAAATAAATCCATAGGAAACCTACAGAAACATGGTGAGGCTATACAAGCTTGAGAAGAAACCTCTGAATCTTAGGACTCAAAAACATACATCTAAATCTCAGGGCTCAAGAAGTACATTTGAATTTTAGGACTTGAGACGAATCCTTGGACTCAAGAGAATCATCGGAATTACTGAATCAAGAAGTAACAGCTGAAACTCAAGATTCTGAAAGACACATCTGCATCTCAGGACTCTAGAAGAGATATCTGAGTCTCAAGACTGAAGAACAGATATCTGAATCTCAGTGCTCAAGAAGAAACATCTGAAATATAAAGACTCAACAACAACAAAATCTGAATCCTTGGACCAAAAAAGTAACATCTGAACCTCAGGACTCGAAAAGAAATGTCTGAATCCTAGGACATGAGAAGAATCATCTTAATTCTAGGACTCAAGAAGAAATATTTGAATTCTATCACTTGAGAATAAACGTTTGAATCCTAGGACTTGAGAAGAAACACATACATTCTAGCACTTAAGAAGAAACATCTCAGTCCCAAGACTCGAGAACCAACATCTCAAAACTGAGACTCAAAATCTGAATCCTAGGACTCGAGGAAAATATCTCAGTCCTAGGACTCAAGAAGAGAAGTCTGAATACTACAACTCAAGAAGAAATATATCAACAGTAGGACTCGACTTAATCCTAGGTGTCGAAGAAACGTCACGGTCATAGGACTTGAGAAGAAGCATCTCAGTCCTAGGGCATGAAAAGAGACGTCAATATCTTTGAACTTAAGAGTATACTGCTCAATCCTAGAACTCAAGAAGAAACATCTGAATCCTAGGTTTTGAAAAGAAACTTCTCAATCCTGCGACTTGGGGATAAATATCTGAATCCTAACACTCAAGAAATAACGCCTGAATCCTAGGACTCAAGAAGAAATGTCTGAATCGTGCGGCTTGAGAAGAAACATGTTAAACCTACGACTCAAGGAATAACATCTCAGCCCTTAGACTCGAAAATAAACATCTCAATCCTAGAATTCAAGAAGAAACCTTTGAATCTCAGGAGTCAAGAAGATAAACTTGAATCTCTGGGCTTGAGAAATTAATGTCAGAATTTTAGAACATGAGAATTGCTTGGATTTCTGAGGATGATACTTTTGGTCTCTTAGAGATTGCCAGAGTTTAGCACTCCTGTGTATGGAAAAGTCGGGGGAGCAAGTAGAGCTGGGATGAATATTATTTCTGTAGAACAGGAGGAGATAAGTGGCTACCAGATATCACTATCCTCACATCAGAAGGAAACAAATAGCAAGGAAAATCTATCTTGTCAGATCTTAGGTTCCTCAATAACAGGCCTCATCCAAAGTTTTGTTGGTCCATAGGCTATGTGCAGATTCACCTGCGTTTTTTTCCGCGCGGATCCGCAGGTAAAATCGCAGGTCAAGTGACCTGCGGTTTATCTGCGGATTATCCTGCGGTTTTGCCCTGCGGTTTCACACCTTTACTATGGTAAAGGTGTGAAACCGCTGCCGAATCCGCACAAACAATTGACATGCTGCAGTTTGTAAACCGCGGAAAAAAACGCAGCGTGAGCACAGCGTTTTTGAAAACCCATAGACTTTCATTGTACTATACCTTGTCAGCGGAACTGCTGCGTTTCCGCAGGGCCAAAACCGTTGCGGAAACGCAGCAGAATCCACACCGTGTGCACACAGCCTTACACTATGGCATTTGGGTAATGATCTCTCAGATCCTAAAGTTCATGTCCAGCTGGAGCCATTACCTCCTAAAACCAGAGCAGAATCGCAGGTAGCAGGTGTACATTTAGCCTACAGACTCAACACCTTAGAGGACCAGTCTTCTCTGATCTCAGGTCCTGCACCTCCTACACATATCTTGAATTGATGGGATAGTTGTCATTGAGCCACTGTGTATTATCACTTAGCCAGAAAACCTATAAACATTGCGGAGAAATGTCTTATGTGAGGAAGAGGAGGAGAAGCAAAGAGGAAGAGGGGGAGGGAGACACCAGGAAGGAATTTTAACAGCTGTCCCAACAAGGCTGAAAGGAGCCGGTTGTAAATAAGGTATTTTATTCCTGAAATGAGAGCTGTAAATTGTGTTCTCAGCATGAGGAGGGGGAGGAGGCGGCTGAAGAAGGGAAGTATTCATCAGCATGCCATATAAAAACTATCAGGACATTAGAAGGTATGGCAGCCAGATCAATAAGAGGCTGCCACCCAACAACCAAGCAAATGCAACCGCCTAGGCATCAGTTGGGTGTCCTTTGCACCTCACCGCATAGTAAACTAATACCCCCCCCCCTCCCCGTCACTACCCTTGGTGCCTCCAGTTGGGTATAGTATCGTGTTAGCTAGTAGATAGTAAAATATTGAACATTGGGAGTCCTCGGTGGTTGATACTTTATAATGGTGAACTGAAAAGATGGTAGCAAATTGCAGGCTTTCACTGTGCCTGAAGAAGAGACCGGAGCTTTCACTTTGCCTGAAGAATAGACTAGAGCTTTCACTATACCTGAAGAAGAGACTGTAGCTTTCACTATGCCTGAAGAAAAGACTAGAGCCTCCCTATGCCTGAAGAAGTGACAAGAAATTTCACTATGCTTGAAAAAGAGAGCGGAGCTTTCACTATGCCTGAAAAAGAGACTGGAGCTTTGACTATGAATGAAGAAGAGAACAGAGCTTTCACTATGCCTGAAGAGGAGACGGGAACTTTCCCTATACCTGAAGAAGTGACCGAAGCTTTCACTATACCCGAAGAAGAGACCAGAGCTTTCACTAAACCTGAAGACAAGACTAAAGTTTTTACTATGCCTGAAGAAGAGACCGGAGCTTTCACTTTGCCTGAAGAATAGACTAGAGCTTTCACTATACCTGAAGAAGAGACTGTAGCTTTCACTATGCCTGAAGAAAAGACTAGAGCCTCCCTATGCCTGAAGAAGTGACGAGAAATTTCACTATGCTTGAAAAAGAGAGCGGAGCTTTCACTATGCCTGAAAAAGAGACTGGAGCTTTGACTATGAATGAAGAAGAGAACAGAGCTTTCACTATGCCTGAAGAGGAGACGGGAACTTTCACTATACCTGAAGAAGTGACCGAAGCTTTCACTATACCCGAAGAAGAGACCAGAGCTTTCACTAAACCTGAAGACAAGACTAAAGTTTTTACTATGCCTGAAGAAGAGACCGAAGTTTTCACTATGCCTGAAGAAGAGACCAGAGCTTTCACTATGCCAGAAGACAAGACCAAAGTTTTTACTATGCCTGAAGAAGAAACCGGAGCCTTCACTAAGCCTGAAGAAGAGACTAGAGGAGTCTTGAAAGTTTGCAATTTATTACCTTCTTTTCTAAAAGTTATTGACCACCGAGGACAATTAATGTCGGATATGTTTCCATTTGGTTATGGAGTGAAGTTGGTTGTTTGGAGACACAGTGAAGCAGCAGCATTTTCTTTCTTCTTTTCTCTGGGAATAATGGAGAACCCCATTGTTCTACAACATTTACAACCAGCTATGTATCACTCAATGCCCAAAGTTTGCGTGACTGTGCCCGTCCCTCAAAATAGTCCGCTCCACCAGCAGACTTCATACAGCACTCTCATTGTATGTATAGGAGGAGTGAAGTTTTGTTGACCAGTTGCTCCTGGACATGTGTGAGCCGGGCCCTGGAGATTCTCCTGTCTCTTCCGGTGCTACACTTGTCTCAGAGCCCCCCACCCCCGGCAATGAGCGGGTTAAGCTCTTATGACAGTGGTCAGTCTTACTAAGCCTCCTTGAATTTCCTGTTCAGTGTCCATATCAATTTCTAAAGGAAATTACCATGCAAAGGCGGCTGTGGACGTCATGCGGCCTCCGGTCAGGGCCATGGTGGATGCCTGCTTTTCATAATGGGCCGCACGATGTCTGCTCGGACCTGCACGTATGCCGCTGTGGTGAACGCTCTCTGTAAACAGACAGGCAAATGAGGATGACCGACCCAGTGACCAGAACCTTGGAAGTCGCCTTCATGATCTGGGAGGACCCCTCAAGGGTCAGTGTCAGTTCACTGGTTACTGGCAAAAACGTTGCATGTCGTATAGATCTGAAACTGTGCACCCTAGAGTCATGGTTGTGCTCCAGTGCGAGGAAAGATTATCAGTTCTTGGGTCAAGACTGTCCATCTAGTCGTCTCTCTCTTTTGTCGTCTACATCTGAATATCAACCATTTTCTTTGTGGGAATCCTGTGACTTCATCAACTTACCAACCATCTCACCCACAAGGGGCTAAGGAAGAAGATGGCCACGGTGCCATCTCTTCCCCATAGGGAGCCCTGTGTTCGGTTCTGTGGGACTTCCCCTGCACATGGTCCCTGGTCCAACATTGTGTTGACCATGGTTGGGGAATATCCACATGTAGATTACATAGATGTCATATTTATTTAAGTCCCATATGGTCCTATCCTTGGCTGCCGGTGTAAGCACTGGCTCTCCCCATCGGGCGTCCTGATCACATGGACTGCAGGGGTGTCACCATGTACCCCGTCATTGATATATGCAGTGGGAATGGAAAGTATTCAGGGATGGCTGAGGATCCCCAAATCCAGGGGTGAAAAACTTGTTGCATCATTCCCAAGAAGACTCATGGCTGTACTATCTCAAAAGGTGCTTCTCCTCAATACTGAGCAAAGGGGCTGAATACTTATGACCATGTGATATTTCAGTCTTTCCTTTTTAATAAATTTGCAAAAATTTCTCCATTTTTGTTCTTTTTTCAGTCAAGATGGGTTGCAGAGTGTACATTAATGAGCAAAAATGAACTTTTTTGAATTTACCAAATGGCTGCAATGAAACCAAAGAGTGAAAAATTTAAAGGGGTCTGAATACTTTCCGACTGTACATATCACTGCTGCCCTGTGGGCGGATATTCTGGAGGATATGGATTCCTTTTTAATGTTGTTGAACCAGCCGATATTTGATTTGCAAATCCTAATAATTACCTTCGGGATCCGGGCTTTTTCTGCTTCTCCAATTTGACTGCATTCAAATGAATTCCATCCTAATCCTGCGCCATCTGTAGCTTCCATCAAGGTGAAGACATCGTGGCCTTTTCACCGTGTCCCTCTTCTTTCCCGTAGGGGGAGCAATGCCCGATAATCTGTACACAGAAGACGAGATAGTGCTTACTACATGACTAGCCTTTACGCATTACTTTCCACCAACCTAGAGTAGGTGGGTTTCTGTGCGGATATCCTCTTCGTACATTTCTTGTATCACACTGGGACTTAGTGGTGAAATGTGGATATCCTCTCTATAGATTTATTCCATCAGACTTAGAGTTACTGGGTTGTTCTGAGTCTATCCCCTCTGTAGTTTACGTTCTTAGACTGGGAGGAAGTGGATTTGTCTGTGGCTATCCTATCCATACATTTCTTTACCCGAGAGTGAAGGTTAGTGGGTTTCTGTGAGGATATCCTCTCCGTACATTTCTTTACCCGAGAGTGGCGGTTAGTGGGTTTCTGTGAGGATATCCTCTCCGTACATTTCTTTACTCGAGAGTGGAAGTTAGTGGGTTTCTGTGAGGATATCCTCTCCGTACATTTCTTTACTCGAGAGGGGGGGGTAGTGGGTTTCTGTGAGATATCCTCTCCGTACATTTCTTACTTCAGACTAGAACTTGTTGGATTTCTGTCTGGCTATCCTCTATATTCATTTCTTTATTCATTTTCCCCTCTGTAGTTTACGTTCTTAGACTGGGAGGAAGTGGATTTGTCTGTGGCTATCCTATCCATACATTTCTTTACCCGAGAGTGAAGGTTAGTGGGTTTCTGTGAGGATATCCTCTCTGTACATTTCTTTACCCGAGAGTGGAGGTCAGTGGGTTTCTGTGAGGATATCCTCTCCGTACATTTCTTTTCCTGAGAGTGGAGGTTAGTGGGTTTCTGTGAGGATATCCTCTCCGTACATTTCTTTACTCGAGAGTGAAGGTTAGTGGGTTTCTGTGAGGATATCCTCTCCGTACATTTCTTTACCCGAGAGTGGAGGTCAGTGGGTTTCTGTGAGGATATCCTCTCCGTACATTTCTTTTCCTGAGAGTGGAGGTTAGTGGGTTTCTGTGAGGATATCCTCTCCGTACATTTCTTTACCCGAGAGTGGAGGTTAGTGGATTTCTGTGAGGATATCCTCTCCGTACATTTCTTTACTCGAGAGTGGGGGGTAGTGGGTTTCTGTGATGATATCCTCTCCGTACATTTCTTTACCCGAGAGTGAAGGTTAGTGGGTTTCTGTGAGGATATCCTCTCCGTACATTTCTTTACTCGAGAGTGGAGGTTAGTGGGTTTCTGTGAGGATATCCTCTCTGTACATTTCTTTACTCGAGAGTGGAGGTTAGTGGGTTTATGTGAGGATATCCTCTCTGTACATTTCTTTACCCGAGAGTGGAGGTTAGTGGGTTTCTGTGAGGATATCCTCTCCGTACATTTCTTTACTCGGTTAGTGGGTTTCTGTGAGGATATCCTGCCGTACATTTCTTTACCCGAGAGTGAAGGTTAGTGGGTTTCTGTGAGGATATCCTCTCCGTACATTTCTTTACCCGAGAGTGAAGGTTAGTGGGTTTCTGTGAGGATATCCTCTCTGTACATTTCTTTACCCGAGAGTGAAGGTTAGTGGGTTTCTGTGAGGATATCCTCTCCGTACATTTCTTTACCCGAGAGTGAAGGTTAGTGGGTTTCTGTGAGGATATCCTGCCGTACATTTCTTTACCCGAGAGTGAAGGTTAGTGGGTTTCTGTGAGGATATCCTCTCCGTACATTTCTTTACCCGAGAGTGAAGGTTAGTGGGTTTCTGTGAGGATATCCTCTCAGTACATTTCTTTACTCGAGAGTGGAGGTTAGTGGGTTTCTGTGAGGATATCCTCTCCGTACATTTCTTTACCCGAGAGTGGAGGTTAGTGGATTTCTGTGAGGATATCCTCTCCGTACATTTCTTTACTCGAGAGTGGGGGGTAGTGGGTTTCTGTGATGATATCCTCTCCGTACATTTCTTTACCCGAGAGTGAAGGTTAGTGGGTTTCTGTGAGGATATCCTCTCCGTACATTTCTTTACTCGAGAGTGGAGGTTAGTGGGTTTCTGTGAGGATATCCTCTCTGTACATTTCTTTACTCGAGAGTGGAGGTTAGTGGGTTTATGTGAGGATATCCTCTCTGTACATTTCTTTACCCGAGAGTGGAGGTTAGTGGGTTTCTGTGAGGATATCCTCTCCGTACATTTCTTTACTCGGTTAGTGGGTTTCTGTGAGGATATCCTGCCGTACATTTCTTTACCCGAGAGTGAAGGTTAGTGGGTTTCTGTGAGGATATCCTGCCGTACATTTCTTTACCCGAGAGTGAAGGTTAGTGGGTTTCTGTGAGGATATCCTCTCTTTACATTTCTTTACCCGAGAGTGGAGGTTAGTGGGTTTCTGTGAGGATATCCTCTCCGTACATTTCTTTACCCGAGAGTGGAGGTTAGTGGGTTTCTGTGAGGATATCCTCTTTGTACATTTCTTACTTCAGACTAGAACTTGTTGGATTTCTGTCTGGCTATCCTCTATATTCATTTCTTTATTCAGATTGGGAGCTAGTGGTTGCCTGTGTGACTATACTATCTTGTGAGGTTATCCTTTCTGTACATTTCTTTCCATGATCTAGTAATAAGTGGTTCTTCGTGAGACTAACCTTCCTGAACTTTGCTCCTTCAGGTGGAAAATGTTTGTGGTCTTGATTTGCTATCCTCCTCGCACATTAGTGAGTTACTGTAAAACTGTCGCATCTGCACTTTGTTTTTTCACACTGGAAGTTCATGGCTATCCTCCTCACACATTCTATTCTGTCTTTTCTTCTCTCAGGCTTGAGGTTCTTTTAGGATACCCTTCCTGCACACATTGTTCCTCAGACTGTTAGTTACAGTGAGTCTAACCTACCTGTGTTTTCATCTGTCAAGCTTCTTTTCGGCTATCCTGTTCACATTTCTTTCCTTGTAGTAAAAGTTAGTGAATGGCTGTGGGTCTATTCCATATTTTGATCTGTCAGACTTGGGGTTCTTTTCGGCTATCCTCCCTGCACATTTATTTCTTCAGACTAGGCATTATTGAGTTTTGGTGAGGCTGTCTTATGTATACTTGCCTTTTTCATACTGGTAGATAAAGGCTATCCTCCCTGCACGTTTGGTTCCACAGACTAGGCATTAGTGAGTTTTGTTCAGGCTATCCTATCTACACTTTCCTTTTTCATGCTGTTACTTTATGGCTATCCTACCTGCACATTTATGTCCTCAGGTTAGGCGTTATTGAGTTTCTGTGAGGCTGTCCTATTGATACTTTCCTTTTTCATGCTAGTAGTCTATGGCTATCCTCCCTGCACATGTCTGTCCTCGGG
The DNA here is from genome assembly GCF_039654945.1 of Dendrobates tinctorius. NCBI lineage: Eukaryota > Metazoa > Chordata > Amphibia > Anura > Dendrobatidae > Dendrobates > Dendrobates tinctorius. The sequence continues at coordinate 4,769,695 of NW_027361904.1, read as the reverse complement.
CTAGGCGTTAGTGAGGTTTGGTGAGGCTGTCCTATCTATACTTTAGTTTTTCATGCTAGTAGTCTATGGCTATCCTCCCTGCACATGTCTGTCCTCGGGCTAGGCGTTAGTGCGGTTCGGTGAGGCTATCCGATCTATACTTTCCTTTTTCATGCTAGTAGTCTATGGCTATCCTCCCTGCACATGTCTGTCCTCGGGCTAGGCGTTAGTGCGGTTCGGTGAGGCTATCCGATCTATACTTTCCTTTTTCATGCTAGTAGTCTATGGCTATCCTCCCTGCACATGTCTGTCCTCGGGCTAGGCGTTAGTGAGGTTCGGTGAGGCTATCCGATCTATACTTTCCTTTTTCATGCTAGTAGTCTATGGCTATCCTCCCTGCACATGTCTGTCCTCGGGCTAGGCGTTAGTGAGGTTCGGTGAGGCCATCCTCTTTCTCAATATTAATGACGTGCAGCGCTATTAAAAGAGACACCGCTTGTTATCATTATTGGCAAGTCTTCATCCACGAGGTTTAAGTACAATTCCCAAGAATATAACCATCTCCTGTCCACGTCAGCGGCTGATCGTGCCTCCTGCCAGTCCGCGCCTCCCCGGTCCCAGATCAGCTGTCCTTATTGATCTGTATGTCTCAGTTATTGGAGAAATCGAAGGGCCTTTTGACCCGACAATTATTGTTCTGGCAGCCGCTGCTCACTTCTATAACCTCATTATGTTTGGGAAGTCGTGTCTCTGGCGGGAGGCGTCTGGCCGGAGCGGCGATGATTACCGCCAGTCACACCTGCTTTATATGATCTGATAACGCTCCGGCCTCATTATTTGTGTTTTATCGCGGTCAGCGACCTGACAAGGAGGACGGTTTATTACTCTGCCGGTGGTAGAAGCTGCACTCACAGCACAACAGTGGAGGCGCAGGACCATGTGCCGCATCCGCAGCTCGATAGTCACTTATTGCATGCAGGGGTTCGAAAATTGGTGCAAATGGGCTGGTGCGCAATGGGGCGGAGGACAAAGTGCTGCTCATTCCGGAGGCTTGAAAATGGGGCGGGTATGAAAGAGGGTGTAGATCAAAACTTTAAATGACATTTGCACCCTCAAGGTAAAAGTTTGTTTTGCTTTTTTTTTTTCTAAAATTCATTCAAACCAGATAAGGAGCTTACTGACTGATTTTTAGTTAACTCATTCCGCAAATAGAAGAGCAATAAAAAAGCCTGTAAAAGGTAAACGGTGCAAATAACTCGAGCTGTCATGTTATGTCACGTCTTAACCACTTAATAACCACGGGCTCCGCCACCATGTGCGGGAATCCTGCTGATCAGATCCAGACATGGGAGCCTCCGCTGAGACAATGCGTTAAATCGCAACTCCACCCGAGTGACCGTGAAAGCTCATGGAATCGGGAGCCGCGAGGAAACGTCTCTCGTAAAAGGATTCATTGCAGTGAGACTTGTGGTATTCTCGTCAGCTGGGAGACATTACGGCCCCACGGCGGTGCTCAGGGGCGCCCCCATTAGTTTGGGTCAGGGATAGCGCAGGAAACTCCCGCTTTATGGTTTTTGTAGGATGGTTGAAAGTATGGAGAGATTGCCACAGCGGCGTCCATAGAAAGGCGGCTGTAATGTGGCGCGCTGGTGACGGGTACACACAGATGGAGTGGACACAGACAGCGAGAGCGGCCATAGTGGACCCCTGATGTACCACCAGGGACCTGGACCCCTTACCAATCATTGGCCTGAGCCCACCCATGCTGGGGGCCACAGCGTACACTAAGTGGTCCGAGACCTTCATCCTGCAGACGTCTCATGGTGAGTGCTTACCAAAGGGGGCCTGCGCCCTCAGCGGAGGTCTCGAACCCCTCGCACACCCACCCCCTCATTGACACCATTGTGATTGGGGACGCCATCTTTGTAATGTGAGTATCCTCCTCTGCGCACTCACTTATCAGACGGTCTGTGAGATCTGAGTCCCATAAATGATGGACGGGGTAAGAAAGAACCAGACGCGGGTCAGTCTGACGGTCGCCTCATGTCAGGTGAGATATTAATGCTCTATCTCTGCCTTATATTACAGTTGTATGAACTGGACGAAGACCCCAAGAGGAAAGAATTCCTGGACGATCTGTTCAGCTTCATGCAGAAGAGAGGTGAGTGACAGCACGAGAAGTCTCCATACCGTGCAAATGACTGACCGCTGTACTGATCCTGTACTATACCCCAGAGCTGCACTCACTATTCTGCTGGTGCATTCACCGTGTACATACATTACATTACTGATCCTGAGTTACATCCTGTATTATACCCCAGAGCTGCACTCACTATTCTGCTGGTGCATTCACCGTGTACATACATTACATTACTGATCCTGAGTTACATCCTGTATTATACTCCAGAGCTGCACTCACTATTCTGCTGGTGCAGTCACTGTGTACATACATTACATTACTGATCCTGAGATACATCCTGTATTATACCCCAGAGCTGCACTCACTATTCTGCTGGTGCAGTCACTGTGTACATACATTACATTACTGATCCTGAGTTACATCCTGTATTATACCCCAGAGCTGCACTCACTATTCTGCTGGTGCATTCACCGTGTACATACATTACATTACTGATCCTGAGATACATCCTGTATTATACCCCAGAGCTGCACTCACTATTCTGCTGCTGCATTCACCGTGTACATACATTACATTACTGATCCTGAGTTACATCCTGTATTATACCCCAGAGCTGCACTCACTATTCTGCTGGTGCAGTCACTGTGTACATACATTACATTACTGATCCTGAGTTACATCCTGTATTATACCCCAGAGCTGCACTCACTATTCTGCTGGTGCAGTCACTGTGTACATACATTACATTACTGATCCTGAGATACATCCTGTATTATACCCCAGAGCTGCACTCACTATTCTGCTGGTGCATTCACCGTGTACATACATTACATTACTGATCCTGAGTTACATCCTGTATTATACCCCAGAGCTGCACTCACTATTCTGCTGCTGCATTCACCGTGTACATACATTACATTACTGACCCTGAGTTACATCCTGTATTATACTCCAGAGCTGCACTCACTATTCTGCTGGTGCAGTCACTGTGTACATACATTACATTACTGATCCTGAGATACATCCTGTATTATACCCCAGAGCTGCACTCACTATTCTGCTGGTGCAGTCACTGTGTACATACATTACATTACTGATCCTGAGTTACTTCCTGTATTATACCCTAGAGCTGCACTCACTATTCTGCTGGTGCAGTCACTGTGTACATACATTACATTACTGATCCTGAGTTACATCCTGTATTATACCCCAGAGCTGCACTCACTATTCTGCTGGTGCAGTCACTGTGTACATACATTACATTACTGATCCTGAGTTACTTCCTGTATTATACCCTAGAGCTGCACTCACTATTCTGCTGGTGCAGTCACTGTGTACATACATTACATTACTGATCCTGAGTTACATCCTGTATTATACTCCAGAGCTGCACTCACTATTCTGCTGGTGCACTCACTGTGTATATACATTACATTACTGATCCTGAGTTACCTCCTGTATTATACCCCAGAGCTTCACTCACTATTCTGCTGGTGTAGTCACTGTGTACATACATTACATTACTGATCCTGAGTTACATCCTGTATTATACCCCAGAGCTTCACTCACTATTCTGCTGGTACAATCACTGTGTACATATATTGCATTACTGATCCTGAGTTACATCCTGTGTTATACCCCAGAGCTTCACTCACTATTCTGCTGGTGCAGTCACTGTGTACATACATTACATTACTGATCCTGAGTTACTTCCTGTATTATACCCTAGAGCTGCACTCACTATTCTGCTGGTGCAGTCACTGTGTACATACATTACATTACTGATCCTGAGATACATCCTGTATTATACCCCAGAGCTGCACTCACTATTCTGCTGGTGCAGTCACTGTGTACATACATTACATTACTGATCCTGAGTTACATCCTGTATTATACTCCAGAGCTGCACTCACTATTCTGCTGGTGCAGTCACTGTGTACATACATTACATTACTGATCCTGAGAAATCTTTACTAATGATGGAAGATGCAGGCAGTAATGTGAGATTATCTGGTCTTTGGTGGAGTCATAGTCACTGATCAGTAGACATTTCCTCACTTGTGCTGGAGGAGGAGGGTTGTGACACTGCACAATGTCCCTGACGTCTCTGATCGCGATGGTTTTGCCGCTCTTGTCTCTTCTGTGTCATCTCTCATGTCCGCAGTGATGTGCACACCTGCTGCACGCTCTTCACAACCCCTCTGTGCGCAGCGCAGAGGATGGCCCAGAGACATGTGACCTAACAGCTCAGCTCCCACAATGCACTGCTCCTGGCACATGGGCATGGAGCATGGTGTCTTGGCAGTGCATACTGCTCACAAACCTGGAGAAAAGCTAATCGTGGAAAAAGTAATGAGCAAATCGTGGAAAAAGTAATGAGCAAATCCCTACTGGAAGAAAGTCAATATACAGAATGGGGATGGGGTCGTCCATGAGACTTTACCAGGAGTTGTGCCCCGCAGAGCGGAAACAGACAGGGAAATGGAGGGGGTCGGATTACCCTGCACTCCATGCTCCTTGTGGGCTTCTATTCCAGTCCTTTGGCATTTTTTATTTAAAATAGAAGTTATTTCTGTAGCTTGAGTGACACCCCGACCTGAAACCCGGAGCCGCCGGAAGCAAATCAGCTTTCATTTACTAAGTGCAGACCGGTCCAAGAGCAGCTACGGATATGTATTACCGTACACAGGGAGAGTATCAGTGACCACAAAATATCACATTGTGAACACGATGCTAGAGACTACTATAATACTGCCCCTATGTACAAGAATATAACTACTATAATACTGCCCCTATGTACAAGAATATAACTACTATAATACTGCTCCTATGTACAAGGATATAACTACTATAATACTGCCCCTATGTACAAGGATATAACTACTATAATACTGCCCCTATGTACAAGAATATAACTACTATAATACTGCCTCCTATGTACAAGAATATAACTACTATAATACTGCCCCTATGTACAAGAATATAACTACTATAATACTGCTCCTATGTACAAGAATATAACTACTATAATACTGCCCCAATATACAAGAATATAACTACTATAATACTGCCCCTATGTACAAGAATATAACTACTATAATCCTGCTCCTATGTACAAGAATATAACTACTATAATACTGCTCCTATGTACAAGAATATAACTACTATAATACTGCCCCTATGTACAAGAATATAACTACTATAATACTGCCCCTATGTACAAGAATATAACTACTATAATACTGCCCCTATGTACAAGAATATAACTACTATAATACTGCCCCATGTACAAGTATATAACTACTATAATACTGCCCCGTATGTACAAGTATATAACTACTATAATACTGCTCCTATGTACAAGAATATAACTACTATAATACTGCCCCATGTACAAGAATATAACTACTATAATACTGCCCCTATGTACAAGAATATAACTACTATAATACTGCCCCCTATGTACAAGAATATAACTACTATAATACTGCTCCTATGTACAAGAATATAACTACTATAATACTGCTCCCTATGTAGAAGAATATAACTACTATAATACTGCCCCATGTACAAGTATATAACTACTATAATACTGCCCCTATGTACAAGAATATAACTACTATAATACTGCCCCATGTACAAGTATATAACTACTATAATACTGCCCCGTATGTACAAGTATATAACTACTATAATACTGCTCCTATGTACAAGAATATAACTACTATAATACTGCCCCATGTACAAGAATATAACTACTATAATACTGCCCCTATGTACAAGAATATAACTACTATAATACTGCCCCCTATGTACAAGAATATAACTACTATAATACTGCTCCTATGTACAAGAATATAACTACTATAATACTGCCCCTATGTACAAGAATATAACTACTATAATACTGCCCCTATGTACAAGAATATACTATAATACTGCCCCTATGTACAAGAATATAACTACTATAATACTGCTCCTATGTACAAGAATATAACTACTATAATACTGCCCGCTATGTACAAGAATACTGCCCCTATGTACAAGAATATAACTACTATAATACTGCTCCTATGTACAGGAATATAACTACTATAATTCTGCCCCTATGTACAAGAATATAACTACTATAATACTGCCCCTATGTACAAGAATATAACTACTATAATACTGCCCCCTATGTACAAGAATATAACTACTATAATACTGCTCCTATGTACAAGAATATAACTACTATAATACTGCCCCTATGTACAAGAATATAACTACTATAATACTGCCCCTATGTACAAGAATATACTATAATACTGCCCCTATGTACAAGAATATAACTACTATAATACTGCTCCTATGTACAAGAATATAACTACTATAATACTGCCCGCTATGTACAAGAATACTGCCCCTATGTACAAGAATATAACTACTATAATACTGCTCCTATGTACAGGAATATAACTACTATAATTCTGCCCCTATGTACAAGAATATAACTACTATAATACTGCCCCTATGTACAAGAATATAACTACTATAATACTGCCCGCTATGTACAAGAATACTGCCCCTATGTACAAGAATATAACTACTATAATACTGCCCCTATGTACAAGAATATAACTACTATAATACTGCCCCTATATACAAAAATATAACTCCTATAATACTGCCCCTATGTACAAGAATACTGCCCCTATGTACAAGAATATAACTACGATAATACTGCCCCCTATGTACTAGAATATAACTACTATAATACTGTCCCCTATGTACAAGAATAGAACTACTATAATACTGTCCCTATGTACAAGAATAGAGCTACTATAATACTGCTCCTATGTACAAGAATATAACTACTATAATACTGCCCCTATGTACAAGAATATAACTTCTATAATACTGCCCCTATGTACAGGAATATAACTACTATAATACTGCCCCCTATGTACAAGAATATAGCTACTATAATACTTCCCCCTATGTACAAGAATATAACTACTATAATACTGCACCCTATGTACAAGAATATAACTACTATAATACTGCCCCCTATGTACAAGAATATAACTATAATACTGCCCCTATGTACAAGAATATCACTACTATAATACTGCCCCTATATACAAGAATAGAACTACTATAATACTGCTCCTATGTACAGGAATATAACTACTATAATACTGCCCCCTATGTACAAGAATATAACTACTATAATACTGCCCTCTATGTACAAGAAGAGAACTACTATAATACTGCTCCTATGTACAAGAATATAACTACTATAATACTGCCCCTATATACAAGAATAGAATTACTATAATGCTGCCCCTATGTACAAGAATATAACTACTATAATACTGTCCCCTATATACAAGAATATAACTACTATAATACTGCTCCTATGTACAAGAATATAACTACTATAATACTGCCCCTATGCACAAGAATATAACTACTATAATACTGCCCCCTATGTACAGGAATATAACTACTATAATACTGCTCCTATGTACAAGAATATAACTACTATAATACTGCTCCTATGTACAAGAATATAACTACTATAATACTGCCCCTATGTACAAGAATATAACTACTATAATACTGCCCCCTATATACAAGAATATAACTACTATAATACTGCTCCTATGTACAACAATATAACTACTATAATACTGCTCCTATGTACAAGAATATAACTACTATAATACTGCCCCTATGTACAAGAATATAACTACTATAATACTGCCCCCTACAGTATATACAAGAATATAACTACTATAATACTGCTCCTATGTACAAGAATATAACTACTATAATACTGCCCCTATGTACAAGAATATAACTGCTATAATACTGCCCCCTATGTACAAGAATATAACTACTATAATACTGCCCCTTTGTACAGGAATATAACTACTATAATGCTGCCCCTATATACAAGAATAGAATTACTATAATACTGCCCCTATGTACAGGAATATAACTACTATAATACTGCCCCTATGTACAAGAATATAACTACTATAATACTGCTCCATGTACAAGAATATAACTACTATAATACTGCCCCTTTGTACAGGAATATAACTACTATAATACTGCCCTCTATATACAAGAATATAACTACTATAATACTGCCCCTATGTACAAGAATATAACTACTATAATACTGCCCCATGTACAAGAATATAACTACTATAATACTGCCCCTTTGTACAGGAATATAACTACTATAATACTGCCCTCTATATACAAGAATATAACTACTATAATACTGCCCCCTATGTACAAGAATATAACTACAATACTGCCCCCTATATACAAGAATATAACTACTATAATACTGCTCCTATGTACAAGAATATTCCTGCTATCATACTGCCCCTGTGGAGGTGTTTTGCGCTCACTGGGGATCGGGTGGTGAGGATGTGATTATTGACGTGGTGCATTGATCCTTTCTGCGATTTCTTTCTTGTTTGCTGTTGATTCTTTCTTTCTATATTTGCTAAGCAAACTGCCATGCAAAGATTCACACGTCAGCGACTCGGCCTCGTATCTGGACTCCTCTTGGGGGTGCACAGATTTATTGAGAGACGTATCGCGTCCCTGCTCCGGTCCATATACAGAGAGGAGCGAGATTAATGTGCAGCGTCACCACCTGCCGCACGTCGTGACGGGTGACCTAAAGCTGCGCGGTCCCGTGATTCGGTCGTGTTCATACCTGGTGTGATGGCAGCAGACTTTTCTCTGGACTTTTGATCTGCTCTTATTTCTATTTAATTGAATGAGCGAACAAGAAAGAAAAGTGACGCTGCAGAATGGAGACACGGATTGATGGTTAAAACAATCGGCAGCACGTGCCGGAGAGTGCGGACACCTCGCTCATTGTGCGGGTGCTGTAAAATACTGCGGTCACTCTGTGTGTGAACACTCGCTTAACGACACTTGTTGGATGGATGGGTTAGATACACCTCTAAGCGGACAGTATCACCCATGATGAGCTTAGATACAGCGGCTCAGCAGATATGATCACAAATGAGATTAGATACACCATCTCATGTACTTGGGCTGCACACACTGGATATTATTATGTAGGAGCCGTAGCTTTTTTTCGGGACAGCTTGCGGTGTGAGTAGTGCGCTACGTTACACGCTGGGCTGGTTTCCAGTCTCGCTGTTTTCCAGTCTTTGACTTTCTCAGACAAATATTTACTTTTGTCAAATACCGAAACAAATCCTTCTTTTTCTTTAAAAATCCCCTCTCTACCTGTTCACTGTGGGGGAGGGGCTGCGAGACGACACTCGTCACTTACCCCGGCCCACAGGTGGCGCTGTGTCACTGATGGCTGCCCCACTATATACAGCTCTGGAAAAAAGGTTCTGTTTGTCTGATTGTTCTTTTTATATTTTTGAGTAAAATGTAAATTGCTCTTTTATTCTATAAACTACTGACAGGTCTCCGAATTTCCAAGCAATAAATTTTGTATTTATTTCCAGACAATGAGAAATGGTCAAAATAACAAAGAAAAATGCCGACCTCAAATAATGCGAAGAAAACAAGTTCATAATCATTTAGAAACAACAATACTAATGTTTTACCTCAGGAAGAGTTCAGAAATCAATATTCTGTGGAATCCCCATGATTGTTAATCCCAGCTTTCCTGCATCTTGGCTGCTTTCCTCCAGTCTCTCACACGGCTTCTGGGTGACCTTATGCCTCTCCTGGTACAATAATGTCAGCAGTTCTTCTTTGTCTGATGGCTTGTGACGATCCATCTTCCTCCTGATTACATTCCAGAGGGTTCTCACTGGGGTTCAGGTCTGGAGATTGGGCGGCCATGACAGGGCTTTGAAGTGGTGGTCCTTCATCCACACATTGATGACCTAGCTGTGTGGCATGGCGCATTGTCCTCAGAGTTGGGGAACATTGCCTGTGCAGAAGGAATCAGCTGTTTTTCCAGGATAATCTTGTATGCGGCTTGGTTCATACGTCCTACGCATAGATTAACCTGCCCAATTCCAGCCTTGCTGAAGCATCCCCAGATCATCACCGATCCTCCACCAAATTTCACAGTGGGTGCAAGACACTGTGGCTTGTACGCCTCTCCGGGTCTCCGTCTAACCATTAGACGACCAGGTGTTGGGCAAAGCTGAAAATTAGACTCATCAGAGAAGATTACCTTACTTCAGTCCTCTATGGTCCAATCCTTATGGTGTTTGGCAAACTTCAGCCTGGCTCTCCTTTGCTTCTCATTAATGAAAGGCTTTTTCTAGCTTTACATGACTTGAGCCCTGCCTCTAGGAGCCCGTTACGAACTGTTCTTGCCGTGCACTTCACCCCAGCTGCCATTTGCCATTCCTTTTGTAGGTCACTTGATGTCATCCTGCGGTTCCTGAGTGACATTCGAATAAGATGACGGTCATCCCAGTCAGTGAAGAGTCGCTTTCGCCCTCTATCGGTCTGTAGCTTTGTTGTCCCCAATGTCTGCTGCTTGACCTTGTTGTAATGTACTGCAGTCTTAGAAATTTTAAGGATGGAGGTAACATGACGCTCACTGTATCCATCTGCTAGTAAAGCCAGGATTGAGCCCTTCTTTTCCTCACTCAAGACCTTTCTTTTCAGCTCCTTTGGCATGGTTAAAAGTTCTTTTTCATTCCTATTACTTTTGGGACATTACTAGCACTTGTTTTGCCATCCAGCTTGTCCTATTGCAGGAGGATTGTGAACTCCACAGCAGGGTTTATTATACTTTCCTTCATTAAATAAGATTTGGTTCAGGTGATCACCTAATCAGAAGTACATTAGGTAGAATGTGGTGGACTCTGGTTGGAATTCAACTGACACTGGAATGGAATGGCTGCCGGACACGGAGAGAAGCGGATTTTTATACAACTGTGCAGCGGTCTCTTAATTCCTGCCAGAGCTGTATACCTCAGTGCCACAGTTACCACCGTTATATCCTCTGTGACTGATAGCGGGACACTGTGACTATCCTTATTATGGGGGTATGGTGTCTGGCACTGTTACTGGGGCCCCTTATTAGCCTTATGGGTTATGGCTGCCTGTCGTCTCGGGGTCCTGGCTCAGTCCCATAGATCCTTCGGTACCTGAAGTCCGCTCAGTAGGGCCCCCCAATGTCTCCTGTGTCTGTGATAACCTAATATGACGGAGGGAACCGACCACATAGCTGCTCCTCTGGACCCCCGCGCAGGCTGTACACGGCCGGGGCCACATTTCCGGCTTTTTACTACCCATTCTTTCCTCTTCTTACAGGAAGGAGCCGGGAACGAGACGTTTCCAGAGAAAGCGTTTAATGTTGAGGGTCCGGCTCTCACATGGTGTATCCCAGTATTGGGGTCTGTAAATGCACGGACTCGCCAGTGTCTGCAGGGTGCTGGATTATCAGATAATATCTGATAATCCAGAAAATGTGATAATATCTGATAATCCAGAATATTTGATAATATCACATTTTCTGGATTATCAGATAGTCTGGATTATCTTTCATAAATGGTAAAACCTCCTCTTGTAAACTCCCCATATTGTGCGGATTATCAGATGTCGGATTATTGGGATCTCCATTTATTTAATGGCGGCTGGTTAACCCCTTCACCCTCGATGATGATCCAATGATCCGGGGTTTTTACATCTATTGATCACGATTCATTTGCACATTTTTGTAACGAGCTGCAGGTGAATAATGAGGAGGACACAGCAGTCGATAAATGTTTTAACCTGCGACCTCCCGCGCCCCCCTGGTCCCCAGCGTCTCCCCTCCCCCGACCCACATTGCCAAGAACAATTAGGCTCTTCCTGAGATGCGTGCCCGCTGCGGAGAGCCCATTCATTACACATGCCGGTGGCGGGATTAATGAGCGAGCAGCTCGATATCTGTATAAATCCGGCCAGAGGTTAATGTTCTGCTAATTAACAGAAAAATGGGAGTTCTGCCCATTATTGGAAGCTGCGCTGTCACTGCGGTGACCACCCAGCATCTTGGGGGGGGGGGCGATACGGCAAGTGATGGGAGTACCTATAATGTCACCAGCCCAGTGACCACCTCACCTAAGGTGTACAAACTTATACACAAACTGCTGCATTACTGTTATTAACTTCTACTCCAATCACATCCAAAGCTTAACTGACGTCTCCTGTTATTACTTGTGCTTACGGAGCAGACACGTTTGTCTATAACATCTGCCGGCTTTTCCTCAAGCGCATCAGAAACGGAGCCTGCAAAGTAGTGATTGCAGCTTTGGATGGAACTTGAGTGATAGATATCAAACAAGTCCCCCACTAGGGGGAGCTCCCTGTATACAGAGATGCATGATAAGATCCTGTCTGCAGCCACCACTAGGGGGAGCTCCCTGTATACAGAGATACAGGATAAGATCCTGTCTGCAGACACCATTAGGGGAAGCTCCCTGTATACAGAGATGCATATGATCCTGTCTGCAGCCACCACTAGGGGGAGTTCCCTGTATACAGAGACACATGATAAGATCCTGTCTGCAGCCTCCACTAGGGGGATCTCTGTATACAGAGATACATAAGATCCTGTCTGCAGCCTCCAATAGGGGGAGCTCCCTGTATACAGAGATAAATGATAAGATCCTGTCTGCAGTCACCACTAGGGGGAGCTCCCTGTATACAGAGATACATAAGATCCTGTCTGCAGCTGTCACTAGGGGGAGCTCCCTGTATACAGAGATACATGATAAGATACTGTCTGCAGCCACCACTAGGGGGAGCTCCCTGTATACAGAGATACATGATAAGATTTTGTCTGCAGCCTCCACTAGGGGGAGCTCCCTGTATACAGAGATGCATAAGATCCTGTCTGCAGCCTCCAATAGGGGGAGCTCCCTGTATACAGAGATAAATGATAAGATCCTGTCTGCAGTCACCACTAGGGGGAGCTCCCTGTATACAGAGATACATAAGATCCTGTCTGCAGCTGTCACTAGGGGGAGCTCCCTGTATACAGAGATACATGATAAGATACTGTCTGCAGCCACCACTAGGGGGAGCTCCCTGTATACAGAGATACATGATAAGATTTTGTCTGCAGCCTCCACTAGGGGGAGCTCCCTGTATACAGAGATGCATAAGATCCTGTCTGCAGCCACCACTAGGGGGAGCTCCCTGAATACAGAGACACATGATAAGATCCTGTCTGCAGTCACCACTAGGGGGAGCTCCCTGTATACAGAGATACATAAGATCCTGTCTGCAGCCGTCACTAGTGGGAGCTCCCTGTATACAGAGATACATGATAAGATACTGTCTGCAGCCACTACTAGGGGGAGCTCCCTGTATACAGAGATACATGATAAGATACTGTCTGCAGCCACTACTAGGGGGAGCTCCCTGTATAAAGAGATACATGATGAAGATCCTGTCTGCAGCCACCACTAGGGGGAGCTCCCTGTATACAGAGATACATGATAAGATCCTGTCTGCAGCCACCACTAGGGGGAGCTCCCTGTATACAGAGATACATGATAAGATCCTGTCTGCAGCCACCACTAGGGGGAGCTCCCTGTATACAGAGATACATGATAAGATCCTGTCTGCAGCCACCACTAGGGGGAGCTCCCTGTATACAGAGATACATGATAAGATTCTGTCTGCAGTCACCACTAGGGGGAGCTCCCTGTATACAGAGATACATGATAAGATACTGTCTGCAGTCGCCACTAGGGGGAGCTCCCTGTATACAGACCAAACACGGCAAGTCTTTATTGCTCAACCACCACAACCCCTTTGCATACCAGACCAATGCCCAAACCCCATAACCTCCTTATCTAACATCACTGAAGGGGAGCTTGCTCAACTTCTCACCAAATCACACCTCACCACTTGTGCACTTGACCCGATCCCATCCCACTTCCTCTCCAACATCACCACCACTCTTATCCCATCCCTAACCCACCTCTTCAACCTATCACTAACTTCTGGTATCTTCCCTTCTGCTTTCAAACATGCCACAATCACGCCTATCCTTAAAAAAACAACTCTCGACCCAACTGCTATGTCCAGCTATCGCCCAATATCGCTGCTCCCATTCGCTTCTAAACTCCTGGAGCTGCACGTCCACGCTGAACTTTCCTCCCATCTCTCATGTAACTTGCTCGTTGACAATCTACAATTTGGTTTCTGCCCCCATCATTCCACTGAGACAGCCCTGACCAAAATTACCAACGACCTACATACAGCCAAAGCTAACGGACAATACTCCATACTCCTCCTTCTAGACCTGTCCTCTGCATTCGACACAGTTGACCACTGCCTCCTACTACAGATCCTCTCCCCCTTTGGCATCAACGACCTCGCCTTATCCTGGCTCTCCTCATACCTCTCCAACCGCACATTCAGCGTCTCCCACTCCCACCCTCTCTGTTGGAGTCCCCCAAGGCTCTGTTCTAGGACCCCTACTCTTAATCTACACACTTGGCCTGGGGCAACTCATAAAGTCCCACGGATTCCAGTACCACCTTTATGCCGATGATACTCAAATCTACCGCTCTGGCCCCAGACATCGCCTCTCTGCTGTCCAGAATACCGGAGTGTCTATCAGCTATATCCTCCTTCTTCTCCTCTCGCTTCCTCAAACTGAATGTGGACAAATCTGAACTCATCATCTTTCCTCCATCTCGCAGATCCTCCTTACCTGACCTTTCTATAACAATTGACAACATCGCGCTTTCCCCCGTACCGGAGGTCCGCTGCCTTGGAGTAACCCTTGACTCTGCCCTGTCCTTCAAACCGCACATCCAAGCTCTCTTCACCTCCTGTCGCCTCCAGCTCAAAAATATTTCCAGAATCCGTCCCTTCCTCAACCCTCAATCTACTAAAATGCTTGTGCATGCCCTCATCATCTCCCGCCTTGACTATTGCAACATCCTTTTCTGTGGCCTCCCTGCTAACACCCTCGCACCTCTCCAGTCCATCCTCAACTCTGCCGCCCGACTAATCCATCTCTCTCCTCGCTACTACTCCGCTTCTCCCCTCTGCAAATCTCTTCACTGGCTCCCATTCCCTCAGCGTATCCAGTTCAAATTACTAATACTGACCTACAAGGCCATCTATAACCTGTCTCCGCCATATATCTCTGAACTAATCTCCCGATATCTTCCCTCACGTAATCTTAGATCCTCCCAAGACCTCCTTCTCTCCTCCACACTTATTCGCTCCTCACCCAACTGACTCCAAGACTTCTTCCGAATAGCCCCCATCCTCTGGAATTCCCTGCCCCAACACGTCCGGCTATCAACCACACTCGGATCCATCAGACGGAACCTGAAAACCCACCTCTTCAGGATAGACTACAGCCTGCAATGATCCCCGCTGCCCCCTCACCACTACTGGAGCTACCGCCTCACCAACATCGGAGCTGCTGAAACCCCCCAACCTACTGTCTCCTTCCCCACCATCCTGTAGCATGTAAGCCCGAAACGGCTAGGTCCTCTCCCCTCTATATCAATCTGTGATTGTTAGTTTGTTTACTGTAAGTGATATCTGTAATTTGTATGTAACCCCTTCTCATGTACAGCACCATGGAATCAATGGCGCTATATAAATAAATAATAATAATAGTATACAGAGATACGTGATAAGATCCTGTCTGCAGCCACCTCTAGGGGGAGCTCCCTGTATACAGAGAGACATGATAAGATCCTGTCTGCAGTCACCACTAGGGGGAGCTCCCTGTATACAGAGATACATGATAAGATCCTGTCTGCAGACACCACTAGGGGGAGCTCCCTGTATAGAGACACATAAGATCCTGTCTGCAGCCACCACTAGGGGGAGCTCCCTGTATACAGAGATACATGATAAGATCCTGTCTGCAGCCACCACTAGGGGGAGCTCGCTGTATAAAGAGATACAGGTTAAGATCCTGTCTGCAGCCACCACTAGGGGGAGCTCCCTGTATACAGAGATACAGGATAAGATCCTGTCTGCAGTCACCACTAGGGGGAGCTCCCTGTATACAGAGACACATGATAAGATCCTGTCTGCAGCCACCACTTGGGGCAGTTCCCTGTATACAGAGATACATAAGATCCTGTCTGCAGTCACCACTAGGGAGAGCTCCCTGTATACAGAGATACATGATAAGATCCTGTCTGCAGCCACCACAAGGGGCAGTTCCCTGTATACAGAGATACATAAGATACTGTCTGCAGTCACCACTAGGGGGAGCTCCCTGTATACAGAGATACATGATAAGATCCTGTCTGCAGCCACCACTAGGGGGAGCTCCCTGTATACAGAGATACAGGATAAGATCCTGTCTGCAGCCACCACTAGGAGCAGTTCCCTGTATACAGAGATACAGGATAAGATGCTGTCTGCAGCCACCACTAGGGGGAGCTCTCTGTATACAGAGATACATTATAAGATCCTGTCTGCAGCCACCACTAGGGGGAGCTCCCTGTATACAGAGACACATGATAAGATCCTGTCTGCAGTCACCACTAGGGGGAGCTCCCTGTATACAGAGATACATGATAAGATCCTGTCTGCAGTCACCACTAGGGGGAGCTCCCTGTATACAGAGATACATGATAAGATCCTGTCTGCAGTGACCACTAGGGGGAGCTCCCTGTATACAGAGATACTTGATAAGATCCTGTCTGCAGTCACCACTAGGGGAGCTCCCTGTATACAGAGACACATAATAAGATCCTGTCTGCAGCAACCACTAGGGGGAGCTCCCTGTATACAGAGGTACATGATAAGATCCTGTCTGCAGCCACCACTAGGGGCAGTTCCCTGTATACAGAGATACATGATAAGATCCTGTCTGCAGTCACCTCTAGGGGGAGCTCCCGGTATACAGAGATACATGATAAGATCCTGTCTGCAGCCACCACTAGGGGAAGCTCCCTGTATACAGAGATACATGATAAGATCCTGTCTGCATTCACCACTAGGGGGAGCTCCCTGTATACAGAGATACATGATGAGATCCTGTCTGCAGTGACCACTAGGGGGGGCTCCCTGTATACAGAGATACATGATAAGATCCTGTCTGTAGTCACCACTAGGGGGAGCTCCCTGTGTACAGCGATACATGATAAGATTCTATGTGCAGCCACCACTAGGGGGAGCTCCCTGTATACAGAGATGCGTGATAAGATCCTGTCTGCAGCCACCACTAGGGGGAGCTCCCTGTATGCAGAGATTCGTGATAAGATCCTGTCTGCAGTCACCACTAGGGGGAGCTCTCTGTATGCAGAGATACGTGATAAGATCCTGTCTGCAGTCACCACTAGGGGAAGCTCCCTGTATACAGAGATACATAACTGCAGCTATAGCTCAGTGTTACCGCAGATATTCCCAGAACAGAGCTCTTATACAGTTTGTCACCCAGCTTTCCTTGGCTCCTGATCAGCATGGCCGCCTTCATCTGTCACATGGCCGCTTCCTTTGTGTGATGATTACGAGTCTTCCTAATGAAGTAACTGTCAGCGTAGATTTCCCTGTCTCCAGCGACAATTCACGTTACATCTGCAGTAAAATCAATCGCTCATTGATTTCCATTGTGTTCTCTTATTTGTTTTCTTCTCCGGCCCAAATCTGCGCTCAGCAGCCGCCGCGTGCAAAGTATCAGCTAATGGCTGGAGAAGTAGGGCAGGCGCGGTGCGGAGCGTGTACCTTGCAGCAGCGCCGCCACCCAAGGGAACATTTATATAATAAGTCGGATTATCGAGCGTCCCTTACATGAGCCTGCGCGTCCCTTACATCAGCCTGCGCCGCCGCGTTACTGCATCTTCTAATGTACTTTTCAGAGTCGTTTTGCTGTCAGTGATGGCCGCCTTCATTGCTCGCACCCTGATGACAATCCTCCGCAAGTGCGCATATTCAGCTCATAGCACACTGCAACAAAGTTTCAGCTGTGTAAGCAAAACTGACTGTAAGCAGAGATGTGAAGTCCAGGGTTTAGTCACATCCTTGTAGTCAGAGAATCTGTCCTGTCCTTGATGGAGGGCGACAAGTGTCCCAGACCCCAGGACAATCATGGCCGCCATATGTGACCATTGTGTCTGTACAGGAATCAGTGGTGGATTGTGTCACATCACCTCTGTCTCTGGCGCTATACGACATATGTGATAGGGAGAGAAGGAAGCTTCCGCCATTCTCCCGGATTCCAGCAGGCGCGGACACACTGGGGCTGGAATAATCCTGAGCGGCCGCATCAGTCATTATTACAGTGGTCGTCTCTCATACCGGAATCTGACGCGTTTCAGACTCTCCCAGTCCTCGGTTTCATCCAGAGACTCTGTTGGTGCGAGGACGAACTCGGTGTCATTGAACTGCTAGAGAGATTCGAAATTCAGGAGCCTGGGAAAGATGGGTGACGACTCTTGAGTGCTGTAAGGGCGCTTAGCTTTTACATGGCTGAATAGACGGGGCGACTTTTTTCAGCTCTTTCATATCTGTAACCCACGCGTTTCAGGAACGTGCTCTGTGACCCTAGTACACTACTTGGATCTGCGGCCTGTGGCTCTTCTGCTTTGGTGAAACTCTGACTCCCATCATCCTCTGACAAGAGAC
This sequence comes from Dendrobates tinctorius, assembly GCF_039654945.1. Taxonomy (NCBI): domain Eukaryota; kingdom Metazoa; phylum Chordata; class Amphibia; order Anura; family Dendrobatidae; genus Dendrobates; species Dendrobates tinctorius. The sequence continues at coordinate 4,751,007 of NW_027361904.1, read as the reverse complement.
AATGCTGCGTCTCCTCTCAACCCCTCAGTTCAGTTTTAGTTTCGGTTACTAGGAATGTGTTGTGTCCGCCGCGCACTGTTCAGCAATGTGGTCTCCAGCTGTTACTCCCATCCTGTCCTGACAGGCTGCAGTATGGCTTCAGGGCTGAGCCTCTCCGTTCAGCTTTAACTTCAATCTGACGCGTTTCAGGAATATGTTACGTCTCCTGTATTAATCAGCTGTTGCCCAAAACTCGTGATTCTTCCATTGTACGTAAAATACAACTCCCACCCTATAGCAAAATGTCTGTTTAGCTTTCACATCAGCAGCCAACGCGTTTTAGGAATGCATTGTGTCTCCGTTTAATATGCGGCAATGTATCTCCAGTTTCTGTGACGCTAACTCCCATCATGCACTGACAGACTGATGCATAGCTTCTCGGCTAAATTCATCGGTTCAACCCCAGTACCCGCCACCAACGCGTTTCAGGACTCGTAGTTCTGCAATCTACAAACTACAACTGACATCTGCAGCATAGCTTTTCAGCGAGACCCCTCCGTTCTACTTGCGCACCGTATCCAACGCGTTTTGGGAATGTTGTCTCTCATAGTAAGCATCTGAGATCTACAGCCTGCAGTGCTCCAGCTTATTGGAAACTACAACTCCCAGAATGTCCTCGCAGCCTCTATATGATGGCACACAGGGCCGGTATAACCCTTGGCGGAGCCGGAGGACGCGGCCGCAGTGACAGGGTTAATGTGTCAGGACTCCAGGATTCATGGAGCTGTTGTGATCACTTCATTATATCTCTCTCCAGAGCTAATTAACTCAATCTTCATTCACACACAGCAGATAAGGGCACTAATTAAACCTTGCAGCCTAATTTTCCTGCTTCTGTCTCAGCTCCACTTTCCTTGCAGAAAATAAATCACATCTGGTCCCCCCCCTCGCCCGCGGGGCTGACAGTCAATGGATGGATGCAGCCGCAGGAGATAGCGTCGGCTGCTTGATAGCATCGATCGCTCAACACTTTCTCCACGACTTCAAGTTCTCTTCTCCACGTCCCCAAGAAGGAGGCGACGGCGGCCGATGGCCCAGAGTCATCACGGGCCGTAATAGGGCAATGTCCATCATGGTGGTGGAAAAGACGACTCTGGGGGCAGTGGGGCAAAACTTGTAAAAGGGCAAATGACAGCGGCAGGATAGTGCTAGGGGCAGCTGCAAGGAGGCGTTGTGCTACAGCGGGCACACGGAGGGAGGATCAGTGCAAAGGCCCATCAGGCTGTGAACTCCTATAAAACTCCTGAGGACAACCATCAACCTGTCATTAGAAGATACTAATCACTATATATACTCATCCTGTGTATATGCTAATCACGTGAGCGGCCATGTATCAGGAACAGTCCACGGACCCGCTGTATACCGGGAGCACCCCGCAAGACCTGCCATATACCAAGAACCCCCCACAAGACCTGCCGTATACCGGGAGCACTCCACGAGACCTGCCATAAACCAGGAACATCCCAGAAGACCTGCCATATACCGGGAACACCCCACAAGAACCGCCATATACCGGGAGCATCCCTCAAGACCTGCCGTATACCGGGAGCACCCCGCAAGACCTGCCATATACCGGGAACATCCCAGAAGACTTGCTGTATATTGGGAACATCCCAGAAGACCTGCCATATACCGGGAACACCCCACAAGACCTGCAGTATACCGGGAACACCCCACAAGAACTGCCATATACCGGGAACACCCCATAAGATCTGCTATATACCGGGAACACCCCTCAAAACCTGCCATATATAAAAAAAAACACAAGACATGCTGTATACCGGGAACACCCCACAAGACCTGCTGTATACCGGGAACATCCCAGAAGACCTGCCATATATCGGGAACACCCCACAAGACCTGCAGTATACCGGGAACACCCCACAAGAACTGCCATATACCGGGAACACCCCACAAAACCTGCCATATATAAAAAAAAAAAACACAAGACATGCTGTATACCGGGAACAACCCACCAGACCTGCCATATACCGGGAACACCCGAGAACACCTGCCGTATACTGGGAACACCCCACCAGACCTGCCATATACCGGGAACACCACAGAACACCTACCGTATACTGGGAACACCCCACGAGACCTGCCATATACCGGGGACACTCCAGAAGACCTGCCGTATACCGGTGACACTCAAGAAAACCCACTGTATACCAGGAACACCCCACAAGACCTGCAGTATACCAAGCACCCCTCACAAGGCCTACCATATACCAGGGACACCCCAGAACACCCGCCGTATGCTGGGAACGCACCACAAGACTTGCCATATACCAGCAACCCCCCAGGAGACCTACCATATACTGGGAACCCCCACAAGACCTGCAGTACACCGGGGACACTCCATAAGAGCCGCCATATACCAGAAACACCCCACAAGCTCTGCAGTATACCAAGAACCCCTCATAAGGTCTGCCGTATACCGGGAACACCCCACGAGACCTGCCGTATACCGGGAACACCACAGAAGACCTGCAGTATACCAAGAACCCCTCACAAGACCTGCCTGTAAATCGGGAACACCCCACTAGACCTGCTGTATGTCGGGAGCAGCACTGAACACATGCCGTATACAGGGAACTCCACACAAGACCTGCCTGTACATGGGGAACACCCCACGAAACCTGCTGTATGTCGGGAACACCCCAGAACACCTGCAGTATTCCAAGAACCCCTCACAAGGCCTGCCCTATACCAGGGACACTTCAGAAGACCCTCTGTCTTGGCGATGCTTTGATGCAGGCAAAGTCTTGCCTGCAGTGCTACTGTTGGCACCCCCCTCGAAAAAAAACTGCTTGTGGGTTTTGCCAGCACGTGGCACTGCAGCTTGTGAACTTGCCCTTAATAGAATGACCGTGCAGTCTAAATTGTAGGGAGGCGGTAACTGGTGTAAAGGGGCTTTATCTATCGGGCCTTTATCTGTCGGGCCTTTTTCTGTCGGGCCTTTATCTGTCGGGCCTTTATCTGTCGGGCCTTTATCTGTCGGGCCTTTATCTGTCGGGCCTTTATCCGTCGATGCTTTATCTGTCAGGGCTTTGTTTGTCGGTGCTTTATTTGTCGGGGTTTCTCTTCCGATATTGCTTCCGACCTTTCACCCCTGTTCCACATCATTGCCAGCCAGACATTGACATTTTATAGTTGTCTGTGATCAGGATGAGTGTCCATGGCTCGGGCCCAGTCTGAGGGGGCGTCCTGTGAGACCCGTCTAGTCGGCAGCTGTAACATGATGGAAAATGCTGTAAATGAGATCAGTGAGGCCATCACTGCAGAATGTGGCACAGAGGAGAGCGGCCGGAGAACTGTCGGGTGCTATCCCCTTCCCTTATACGCGGCCGCCATATGACATGTTGGTGAACAGTATTTCTTTGTCCTAATGTAAGAAACCTGATATTGGTCAGAAATTCATGTCCAGGCTTCATGCCCTATAAAATCAGGGGGAGGAGCTGGAGAAAATAGCAAGTCCCTGCAAACCCATAAAGGGGCCCCATCAGTGGCTCAAGATGCTGTGTTATCAGGCACAGCTAGGGTCTCAGGCCCATGTGAAGTGATCACGCCATCTTACGTGTACGTGTGACCAGTATGTGAGGAGCATAGGAAGTCACGGCATGGTGGTGGGAGGATGGGATGTGTGAAGGGCACCCTACAAGAGAATATGGACTGTCTCCCCCTATGAGGTAGAAAAGGCAAAACCATGCAGGGAATACATGATGTCTCCATACATGGTAGAGATCATTTCCTGTCTGATGTGAATGTAGTAGAAATAAAGCAGAACGAGAACCTACAGTACCAACACTGCTTACATCACTACCACCACTATTGTCAAAACCACCACCACAGCCAACACTACCATCACTACAGGCAACACAGCCAACACTACCACCACTACAGCCAACACTACCACCACTGCAGGTAACACAGCCAACACTACCACCACTACAGCCAACACTACCACCACTGCAGGTAACACTACAGGCAACACAGCCAACACTACCACCACTACAGGTAACACTACCATCAGTACAGGCAACAGTACCATCACCACAGTCAACAGTACCATCAGTACAGTCAACAGTACCATCACTACTGGCAACAGTACCATAATACAGGAAACACTACCATCAGTACAGGTAACACTACCATCACTACAGGCAACACAGCTAACACTACTACCACTACAGTAACACTACCATCACTACAGGCAACACAGCCAACACTACCACCACTACAGGTAACACTACCATCAGTACAGGCAACACTACCATCAGTACAGGCAACAGTACCATCAGTACAGGCAACAGTACCATCAGTACAGGCAACACTACCATCAGTACAGGCAACACTACCATCACCACAGTCAACAGTACCATCAGTACAGTCAACAGTACCATGACTACTGGCAACAGTACCATCACTACAGGCAACACTACCATCAGTGCAGGCAACAGTACCATCAGTACAGTCAACAGTACCATCACTACAGCCAACAGTACCATCACTACAGCCAACAGTACCATCACTACAGCCAACAGTACCATCACTACAGGCAACACTACCATCACTACAGCCAACACTATCATCAGTACAGCCAACACTATCATCAGTACAGCCAACACTACCATCACTACAGCCAACACTATCATCACTACAGGCAACACTATCATCACTACAGGAAACACTACCATCAGTACAATCAACACTATCATCACTACAGGCAACATTATCATCACTACAGGCAACACTACCATCACTACAGCCAACACTACCATCACTACACCCAACAGTACCATCAATACAGGCAACACTACCATCACTACAGCCAACAGTACCATCACTACAGCCAGCAGTACCATCACTACACCCAACAGTACCATCAATACAGGCAACACTACCATCACTACAGGCAACAGTACCATCACTACAGCCAGCAGTACCATCACTACAGCCAACAGTACCATCAGTACAGCCAACACTATCATCAGTACAGCCAACACTACCATCACTACAGCCAACACTATCATCACTACAGGCAACACTATCATCACTACAGGAAACACTACCATCAGTACAATCAACACTACCATCACTACAGCCAACAGTACCATCACTACAGCCAACAGTACCATCACTACAGCCAACAGTACCATCACTACAGGCAACACTACCATCACTACAGGCAACACTACCATCACTACACCCAACAGTACCATCAATACAGGCAACAGTACCATCACTACAGCCAGCAGTACCATCACTACACCCAACAGTACCATCAATACAGGCAACACTACCATCACTACAGGCAACAGTACCATCACTACAGCCAGCAGTACCATCACTACAGCCAGCAGTACCATTACTACAGCCAACAGTACCATCAATACAGGCAGCACAGCCATCACTACAGCACAACCATCACTACAGGCAGCACTGCCGTCACTGCAGGCAACACTGCCGTCACTACAGACAACACTGCCGTCACTACAGGCAGCACTGCCGTCACTACAGGCAGCACTGCCGTCACTACAGGCAGCACTGCCATCACTACAGACAACACTAGCACTACAATTAACACCACTACTGACATCTCTACCACCACTGTTACAGTCATTACTACCACTTACTGTTAACACTACCACAACAGCCTACACTACCATCACTGCCACCGCTTCTGCCAATGCTACCACCAACACTACCACAACTAGTGGCAAAACTGCCATCACTACTGACATCATTGCCACCACCTACTAAAAAAATACAAGCACTATTGTCAAAACAGTCCAAACTATCACCACTACAGGGAACACTACTATGACTGTCGGCTCTCCCACTACAACTATTAGTGCAGACATTATCCCCACTACTATAAACACCACCCCACAACTAAACGCTACACCACCACCACTAGAGGCGGTCACTGGCACTTCGACCGCTGCTGCCAATACTACGACCGCTGCTGCCAATACTACGACCGCTGCTGCCAATACTACGACCTCGACTGCCAATACTACAACCGCTGCTGCCAATACTACAACCTCTACTGCCAATACTACACCCTCTACTGCCAATACCACGACTGCCAATACTACGCCCGCTGCTGCCTATACTACGACCACTGCTGCCAATACTACGACCTCGACTGCCAATACTAAAACCGCTGCTGCCAATACTACAACCTCTACTGCCAATACTATGACCACGACTGCCAATACTACGCGCGCTGCTGCCTATACTACGACCGCTACTGCCAATACTACGACCTCAGCTGCCAATACTACGACTGCTGCTGCCAATACTACAACCTCGACTGCCAATACTACGACTGCTGCTGCCAATACTACAACCTCTACTGCCAATACTACGACCACAACTGCCAATACTACGACCGCTACTGCCAATACTACGACCTCAGCTGCCAATACTACGACCGCTGCTGCCAATACTACAACCTCGACTGCCAATACTACGACTGCTGCTGCCAATACTACGACCACAACTGCCAATACTACGCCCGCTGCTGCCTATACTACGACCACTGCTTCCAATACTACGACCATTACTGCCAATACTACGACCGCTGCTGCCAATACTACGACCGCTACTGCCAGTACTACGACCACTGCTGACATCACAGCCCTCACCTCTGATGTGTGATTTCAGCATAGACCAGTAATTATGGCAGAGGACCCCCTGAAATATGTTTCCACTCCTGGGTCCCCTTCCTCGCTCGGTGAAGCTCTGTGCGAGGACTGGGGCAGCATCCATGGTTCTGGACCAGTGCTGCCATTTGCTTTACATTTTCCATTTAGTGGTGTGAGGGTGCGGCTGTGGCTTTGTGGTGAGGACCCTCATCAGAGCTCATTGAGCCCCCAGAATTCCTGGTTGTAAAACACTGGAACAGACAGGAAATAACAAGTACACAACTGGTTACAATGTATCAGGAGTGTATGAGAATGGCCGCTAGTCACGGATCATCTTTGTGTCATGATAAACCATCGGATCAGCAATAAAGAAGCGAAATGTCACTGATCGCAGGATCGCCGCACCGGACAAGGATGGGAACAGTCATCGGGTACTAGAGGGGACCCAATCTTTATTCAGTAGTGACAGTGTTGCGACAGATGAATCCGGCACTGGACCCATCCGGCACTGGACCCATCCTACGATCTGCAGTCGCTTCCTGTTTGTGCTGCGGTTCTGGGAAGATGGCAGCTGTAAACGAGTGTCCATCACTGAGCTCATCCTCCATGATCCGGGATGGGCAGCAGCTCAGTGATACATTCCTGTAACCCCCGGGGTGCTGTACAACTGCAGACGGCTGCACACCGAACAGATGGTGCGCAGATCAGGGTCTGCCACGTAGAGCGGACTAACTGGAAGTCCAGTCCTGGGGCCCAAAAGCTTATATCAGAACCGACAGACCCAACGCAACACCGTCAACCTGGTACTGGGAGACAGAGCAGAACCGACAGACTCAATGCGTCACCTACAGCCTGGTACTGGGAGACAGAGCAGAACCGACAGCTCCTCCCCATCACCTACAGCCTGGTACCGGGAGACAGAGCAGAACCGACAGACTGTCCCTACCACCTACAGCCTGGTAGGAGACTGCAGAACCGACAGACCGTCCACAGCACCTACAGCCTGGTACCGGGAGACAGAGCAGAACCGACAGACTGTTCCTATCACCTACAACCTGGTAGGAGACTGCAGAACCGACAGACCGTCCACAGCACCTACAGCCTGGTACCGGGAGACAGAGCAGAACCGACACCCAATGCATCACCTACAGCCAGGTACCAGGAGACAGGGCAGAACCGACAGATCGTCCCCATCACCTACAGCCTAGCATCGGGAGACAGAGCAGAACCGACAGACCGTCCCCGTTACCTACAGCATGGTACCGGGAGACAGAGCAGAACCGGCAGACTGTCCCCATCACCCACAGCCTGGTACCGGGAGACAGAGCAGAACCGACAGACTGTCCCCATCAACTACAGCCTGGTACCGGGAGACAGAGCAGAACCGACAGACCGTCTCCATCACCCACAGCCTGGTACTGGGAGACAGAGCAGAACCGACAGATCGTCCCCATCACCTACAGCCTAGCACCGGGAGACAGAGCAGAACCGACAGACCGTCCACATCACCTACAGCCTGGTACCAGGAGACTGCAGAACCGACAGACCGTCCACAGCACCTACAGCCTGGTACCGGGAGAAAGAGCAGAACCGACAGACCGTCCCCAGTACTTACAGCCTGATACCGGGAGACAGAGCAAAACCGACAGATCGTCCCCATCACCTACAGCCTAGCATCGGGAGACAGAGCAGAACCGACAGACCGTCCCCATCACCTACAGCCTGGCACCGGGAGACAGAGCAGAACCGACAGACCGTCCCCATCACCTACAGCCTGGTACCGGGAGACAGAGCAGAACCGGCAGACTGTCCCCATCACCCACAGCCTGGTACCGGGAGACAGAGCAGAACCGACAGACTGTCCCCATCAACTACAGCCTGGTACCAGGAGACAGAACAGAACCGACAGACCGTCTCCATCACCCACAGCCTGGTACTGGGAGACAGAGCAGAACCGACAGATCGTCCCCATCACCTACAGCCTAGCACCGGGAGACAGAGCAGAACCGACAGACCGTCCACATCACCTACAGCCTGGTACCAGGAGACTGCAGAACCGACAGACCGTCCCCATCACCTACAGCCTGGCACCGGGAGACAGAGCAGAACCGACAGACCGTCCCCATCACCTACAGCCTGGTACCGGGAGACAGAGCAGAACCGGCAGACTGTCCCCATCACCCACAGCCTGGTACCGGGAGACAGAGCAGAACCGACAGACTGTCCCCATCAACTACAGCCTGGTACCGGGAGACAGAACAGAACCGACAGACCGTCTCCATCACCCACAGCCTGGTACTGGGAGACAGAGCAGAACCGACAGATCGTCCCCATCACCTACAGCCTAGCACCGGGAGACAGAGCAGAACCGACAGACCGTCCACATCACCTACAGCCTGGTACCAGGAGACTGCAGAACCGACAGACCGTCCACAGCACCTACAGCCTGGTACCGGAAGAAAGAGCAGAACCAACAGACCGTCCCCAGTACTTACAGCCTGATACCGGGAGACAGAGCAGAACCGACAGTTCGTTCCCATCACCTACAGCCTGGTACCAGGAGACTGCAGAACCGACAGACCGTCCACAGCACCTACAGCCTGGTACCGGAAGAAAGAGCAGAACCGACAGACCGTCCACACCACCTACAGCCTGGTACCAGGAGACTGCAGAACCGACAGACCGTCCACAGCACCTACAGCCTGGTACCGGAAGAAAGAGCAGAACCGACAGACCGTCCCCAGTACTTACAGCCTGATACCGGGAGACAGAGCAGAACCGACAGACCGTCCACATCACCTACAGCCTGGTACCAGGAGACTGCAGAACCGACAGACCATCCCCAGTACTTACAGCCTGGTACCGGGAGACAGAACAGAACCGACAGACCGTCTCCATGACCCACAGCCTGGTACTGGGAGACAGAGCAGAACCGACAGACCGTCCCCATCACCTACAGCCTAGCACCGGGAGACAGAGCAGAACCGACAGACCGTCCACATCACCTACAGCCTGGTACCAGGAGACTGCAGAACCGACAGACCGTCCACAGCACCTACAGCCTGGTACCGGAAGAAAGAGCAGAACCGACAGACCGTCCCCAGTACTTACAGCCTGATACCGGGAGACAGAGCAAAACCGACAGATCGTCCCCATCACCTACAGCCTGGTACTGGGAGACGGAGCAGAACCGACAGACTGTCCCCACCAACTATAGCCTGATACTGGGAGACGGCAGAACTGACACACCGTCCACAGCACCTACAGCCTGGTACCGGGAGAAAGAGCAGAACCGACAGACCGTCCCCAGTACTTACAGCCTGATACCGGGAGACAGAGCAAAACCGACAGATCGTCCCCATCACCTACAGCCTAGCATCGGGAGACAGAGCAGAACCGACAGACCGTCCCCATCACCTACAGCCTGGCACCGGGAGACAGAGCAGAACCGACAGACCGTCCCCATCACCTACAGCCTGGTACCGGGAGACAGAGCAGAACCGGCAGACTGTCCCCATCACCCACAGCCTGGTACCGGGAGACAGAGCAGAACCGACAGACTGTCCCCATCAACTACAGCCTGGTACCGGGAGACAGAACAGAACCGACAGACCGTCTCCATCACCCACAGCCTGGTACTGGGAGACAGAGCAGAACCGACAGACCGTCCACATCACCTACAGCCTGGTACCAGGAGACTGCAGAACCGACAGACCGTCCACAGCACCTACAGCCTGGTACCGGAAGAAAGAGCAGAACCGACAACACCATCCCCATCACCTACAGCCTGGTACCGGGAGACGGAGCAGAACCGACAGTTCGTTCCCATCACCGACAGCCTGGTACCAGGACAATGCTCCGCAGCTCCTGCACTTGGTCCATTTCTCGGTTCCGGCAGATACATGGAGATGAGTCCGGACCGGGACTCTCGTTATGTTACCTCAGTACAGATGATGGCGCTGCAGCAGAACCATCTCTGCCATCTACATCCTGCTCCACCTTCCTGGAAGCTTCCCTTACGGGATGATGGGAGTGCTGCTCCCCTCCTGGGATTTCTTCACTCAGATTCATTGATTCTTTTCCTGTAAATTGACCACAAATCACAAACAGAAAGTGAAGATTATAATGTGCGAGCGTGTGCTGATGAGCCACGTATCTTATCCTGCCTGTGTGATACTGACCGCTGAGCCATGTATCTAATCCTATCCTGTGTGATACTGCCTGCTGAGCCACGTATCTAATCCTGCCTGTGTGATACTGACTGCTGAGCCATGTATCTAATCCTATCCTGTGTGATACTGCCTGCTGAGCCACGTATCTTATCCTGCCTGTGTGATACTGACTGCTGAGCCATGTATCTAATCCTATCCTGTGTGATACTGCCTGCTGAGCCACGTATCTAATCCTGCCTGTGTGATACTGACTGCTGAGCCGTGTATCTAATCCTGCCTGTGTGATACTGACTGCTGAGCCGTGTATCTCATTTTGCCTGTGTGATACTGACTGCTGAGCCACGTATCTAATCCTGCCTGTGTGATACTGACTGCTGAGCCGCGTATCTAATCCTGCCTGTGTGATAGTGACTGCTGAGCCGCGTACCTAATCCTGCCTGTGTGATACTGACTGCTGAGCCACGTATCTAATCCTGCCTGTGTGATACTGACTGCTGAGCCGTGTATCTAATCCTGCCTGTGTGATACTGCTGAGCCACGTATCTAATCCTGCCTGTGTGATACTGATTGCTGAGCTGTGTATCTAATTCTCTCCTGTTTGATACTGACTGCTGAGCCACGTATCTAATCCTGCCTGTGTGATACTGACTGCTGAGCTGTGTATCTAATTCTCTCCTGTTTGTTACTGACTGCTGAGCCGTGTATCTAATCCTGCCTGTGTGACACTGTATGCTGAGCCGCGTATCTAATCCTGCCTGTGTGATACTGACTGCTGAGCCATGTATCTAATTCTCTCCTGTTTGATACTGACTGCTGAGCTGTGTATTTAATCCTATCCTGTGTGATACTGACTGCTGAGCTGTGTATCTAATCCTATCCTGTGTGGTAATGTCTGCTGAGCCGTGTATTTAATCCTATCCTGTGTGGTAATGTCTGCTGAGCCGTGTATCTAATCCTATCCTGTGTGGTAATGTCTGCTGAGCCGCGTATCTAATCCTATCCTGTGTGGTACTGCTGGCTGTAACTCATCCTGTGATGTATGTCACTGCCTGCTTATCTCTTCCTGTGATGTGTGGTACCACCTACTGTATCTCCTCCTGTGATGTGTGGTACCGCCTGCTGTATCTCCTCCTGTGATGTGTGGTGCCGCCTGCTATATCTCCTCCTGTGATGTGTGGTACCACCTGCTGTATCTCCTCCTGTAATGTGTGGTACCACCTGCTGTATCTCCTCCTGTAATGTGTGGTACCGCCTGCTGTATCTCCTCCTGAGATGTGTGGTACCGTCTGCTGTATCTCTTCCTGTGATGTGTGGCACCGCCTTCTGTATCTCCTCCTGTGATGTGTGGCACCGCCTTCTGTATCTCTTCCTGTGATGTGTGGTACCGCCTGCTGTATCTCCTCCTGTGATGTGTGGCACCGCCTTCTGTATCTCCTCCTGTGATGTGTGGTACCGCCTGCTGTATCTCTTCCTGTGATGTGTGGCACCGCCTTCTGTATCTCCTCCTGTGATGTGTGGCACCGCCTTCTGTATCTCTTCCTGTGATGTGTGGTACCGCCTGCTGTATCTCCTCCTGTGATGTGTGGCACCGCCTTCTGTATCTCCTCCTGTGATGTGTGGTACCGCCTGCTGTATCTCTCCCTGCGATGTGTGGTACCGTCTGCTATATCTCTTCCTGTGATGTGTGGCACCGACTGCTGTATCTCCTGTGATGTGTGGTACCGTCTGCTGTATCTCCTGTGATGTGTGGCACCGCCTGCTGTATCTCCTGTGATGTGTGGCACCGCCTGCTGTATCTCCTCCTGTGATGTGTGGTACCGCCTTCTGTATGTCCTCCTGTGATGTGTGGTACCGCCTGCTGTATTTCCTCCTGTGATGTGTGGTACCTCCTGCTGTTTCTCTTCCTGTGATGTGTAGCACCGCCTGCTGTATACCTCCAGTGATGTGTGGTACCACTTGCTGTATCGCCTCCTGTGATGTGTGATACCGCCTGCCGTATCTCATCCTGTGCTATAAGGTACCGCCTACTGTATGTCATCCTGTGATGTGTGGTACTGGCTGCTGTATTGCCTCCTGTGATGTATGGTATCGCTTGCTGTATCTCATCCTGTGATGTGTGGTACTGCCTGCTGTATCGCCTCCTGTGATGTGTGGTATAGCCTGCTGTATCTCATCCTTTGATGTGTGGTACAGCCTACTGTATCTCATCCTGTGATGTGTGGTACTGGCTGCTGTATCGCCTCCTGTGATGTGTGGTACCGCCTGCTGTATCTCATCCTGTGATGTGTGGTACAGCCTGCTGTATCTCATCCTGTGATGTGTGGTACCACCTGCTGTATCTCATCCTGTGATGTGTGGTACTGGCTGCTGTATCGCCTCCTGTGATGTGTGGTACCGCCTGCTGTATCTGATCCTGTGATGTGTGGTACAGCCTGCTGTATCTCATCCTGTGATGTGTGGTACAGCCTGCTGTATCTCATCCTGTGATGTGTGGTACCACCTGCTGTATCTCATCCTGTGATGTGTGGTACTGGCTGCTGTATCGCCTCCTGTGATGTGTGGTACCGCCTGCTGTATCTCATCCTGTGATGTGTGGTACAGCCTGCTGTATCTCATCCTGTGATGTGTGGTACCACCTGCTGTATCTCATCCTGTGATGTGTGGTACTGGCTGCTGTATCGCCTCCTGTGATGTGTGGTACCGCCTGCTGTATCTCATCCTGTGATGTGTGGTACAGCCTGCTGTATCTCATCCTGTGATGTGTGGTACCGCCTGCTGTATCTCATCCTGTGATGTGTGGTACTGGCTGCTGTATCACCTCCTGTGATATGTGGTACCGCCTGCCGAATCTCATCCTGTGATGTGTGGTACTTGCTGCTGTATCGCCTCCTGTGATGTGTCGTACCGCCTGCTGTATCTCATCCTGTGATGTGTGGTACTGGCTGCTGTATCGCCTCCTGTGTGGTACCGCCTGCTGTATCGCCTCCTGTGATGTGTGGTACCGCCTGCCGAATCTCATCCTGTGATATTTGGTACCGCCTGCTGTATCTCATCCTGTGATGTGTGGTACCGCCTGCCGAATCTCGTCCTGTGATGTGTGGTACTGGCTGCTGTATCTCATCCTGTGATGTGTGGTACCGCCTGCTGTATCTCATCCTGTGATGTGTGGTACTGGCTGCTGTATCACCTCCTGTGATATGTGGTACCGCCTGCTGTATCACCTCCTGTGATATGTGGTACCGCCTGCCGAATCTCATCCTGTGATGTGTGGTACTTGCTGCTGTATCGCCTCCTGTGATGTGTCGTACCGCCTGCTGTATCTCATCCTGTGATGTGTGGTACTGGCTGCTGTATCGCCTCCTGTGTGGTACCGCCTGCTGTATCGCCTCCTGTGATGTGTGGTACCGCCTGCCGAATCTCATCCTGTGATATTTGGTACCGCCTGCTGTATCTCATCCTGTGATGTGTGGTACCGCCTGCCGAATCTCGTCCTGTGATGTGTGGTACTGGCTGCTGTATCTCATCCTGTGATGTGTGGTACTGGCTGCTGTATCGCCTCTTGTGATGTGTGGTACCGCCTGCTGTATCTCATCCTGTGATGTGTAGTACTGGCTGCTGTATTGCCTCCTGTGATGTATGCTACTGCCTGCTGTATCTCATCCTGTGATGTGTGGTACTGGCTGCTGTATCTCATCCTGTGATGTGTGGTACTGGCTGCTGTATCTCATCCTGCTCTGGTGGTCTCATCAGTAGCGCACACAGTGATGATCTGGGGGTCGCACATCTATAAATCTCACATTTCTACCTGCTGCATTAGTAATAGGATCCGTGGTCCGAGTCCCCCCAGAAGCCGCGCAGCCCCCTTATAGAGACTGACAAGGGGCAGAGGTCAGCAGTCCACGCTCTGACCCCCAACCCACCATCATCAATCTCCGCTGACACTGGTCCCAGCTCTCTTCTGGCTCCTGGGAGAGGGGGGCACACTCCCCCTATACTGGGCATCATGTCATATATGGGGCGAGAGCCGCTGTGCCCACATTCCCTACCAGGGGCCACCGTCAGCGCCAGGAAATACCCACACACTCTATCACACTCCAACCTTTCCACCATGGCCATGACCAAAGAGCTGTCTAAGGACACCAGGGACACAATTCTAGACCTGCTCAGTGTTGGGATGGGCTACAGGACGATATTATTAGATTCTTTACTAATATGGTTAAAATAATCCAAAACTCCAAACTCCGCGTGAACAAGGAACCGAAGGAAGGGAGAGTAATCACAGCCAAGGACAAGCGCTGAGCCCCCGTGTGCCCCTAATGCTGCTGCCTCCTACCAGGGGAGGATGGCACCCTAAGATACGAGTGACGGTCTCCATGATTTTTTTTGGGTGTGGTGGGGTCCATTATTTCAAGAGGGGGTCTATATGATTTTTGGAGGGTGTTCTCTATGATTTCGGGGGGCGGTCTCTATGATTTCAGGGGGTGGTCTCTATGATTTTGAGGGCAGTCTATGATTTTGGGGGAGTGGCCTCTTTGATTTTGGGGGCGGTCTATGATTTCGGGGGCAGTCTCTATGATTTTGGGAGGCAGTCAATGATTTCAGGGCGTGGTCTCTGATTTCATGGGCAGTCAATGATTTCGAGGGCGGTCTCTGATTTCGGGGTGGGCAGTCGCTATGATTTTGGGGGGCAGTCAATGATTTCAGGGGGGCGGTCTCTGTGATTTTGGGGGTGGTTTTCATAATTTGGAGGGTGTCGATGATTTTGAGGGCAGGCTCCGTGATTTTGGGGGTGATCTCCTTTTGTAAGACCCCTCTTCATAGATGAAGTCAGTCTCCGTCCATGAACTGAACCTCAGGAGAGAAGCGTCCGGCTGATGGCCTCAGTGCTCCCCGCTGTCCGGACCTCTGCTTGCTGTCAGTGAATGGGAGCGTTTCTCTTTACTATGTGGACGGGGCAGCAGTGCCAGTCGTCCCTGTCCCGATAGTTTGTTACAATGTATCAGCGCGGAGTCCGGGATCGGTGCCCCCCTCACACTGCGGCTGTCGCCCTATAATGGATGGCAGCGCTAGTTCCGGCTGTTGCTCGTCCAAACAATTACCGTCCTCTCCATTCGTCAGCAGGACAGGAATATTCGGCACCGTGAGCAATGGCCTCCTGCAGCAAAAGTGGTTTCTTCAGCGCTCGCCTAATTGTTATAAATGACGACTGCGGAGCAGAAAGCATCACTGCAGAGCGGAGAGCGGAGCCTGGACCGGGCACTGACGCCGGGCATATGGCAGTCAGCAGGGCGTGCACCCACGCTGTCCCAAGAGCTTACACTCCATCACCTTTAGTCCCAGTGGCCCTGAAAAATGTATTGGCGGGAAAAGTTTTAAATATATCTCCTCCTCCTACCATCATGTCACAATAATCCTACTGCAGAGGTGCATGACAAGATCCTGTCTGCAGCCACCACTAGGGGGAGCTCTGTAGACAAAATCTTATCATGTATCTCTGTGTACCGGGAGCTCCCCCTAGTGGTGGCTGCAGACAGGATGTTATCATGTATCTCTGTATACCGGGAGCTCCCCCTAGTGGTGGCTGCAGACAGGATCTTATCATGTAAATCTGTATACAGGGAGCTCCCCCTAGTGGTGGCTGCAGACAGGATCTTATCATGTATCTCTGTATACAGGGAGCTCCCCCTAGTTGTGGCTGCAGACAGGATCTTATCATGTAAATCTGTATACAGGGAGCTCCCCCTAGTGGTGACTGCAGACAGGATCTTATCATGTATCTCTGTATACAGGGAGCTCCCCCTAGTGGTGGCTGCAGACAGGATCTTATCATGTATCTCTGTGTACAGGGAGCTCCCCCCTATTGGTGGCTGCAGACAGGCTCTTATCATGTATCTCTGTGTACAGGGAGCTCCCCCTAGTAGTGGCTGCAGACAGGATCTTAACATGTATCTCTGTGTACAGGGAGCTCCCCCTAGTGGTGGCTGCAGACAGGATCTTATCATGTATCTCTGTGTACAGGGAGCTCCCCCTAGTAGTGGCTGCAGACAGGATCTTAACATGTATCTCTGTGTACAGGGAGCTCCCCCCTAGTGGTGGCTGCAGACAGGATCTTATCATGTATCTCTGTGTACAGGGAGCTCCCCCTAGTAGTGGCTGCAGACAGGATCTTAACATGTATCTCTGTGTACAGGGAGCTCCCCCTAGTGGTGGCTGCAGACTGGATCTTATCATGTATCTCTGTGTACAGGGAGCTCCCCCTAGTAGTGGCTGCAGACAGGATCTTATCATGTATCTCTGTGTACAGGGAGCTCCCCCTAGTGGTGACTGCAGACAGGATCTTATCATGTATCTCTGTGTACAGGGAGCTCCCCCTAGTAGTGGCTGCAGACAGGATCTTAACATGTATCTCTGTGTACAGGGAGCTCCCCCTAGTGGTGGCTGCAGACAGGATCTTATCATGTAAATCTGTATACAGGGAGCTCCCCCTAGTGGTGGCTGCAGTCAGGATCTTATCATGTATCTCTGTATACAGGGAGCTCCCCCTAGTTGTGGCTGCAGACAGGATCTTATCATGTAAATCTGTACACAGGGAGCTCCCCCTAGTGGTGACTGCAGACAGAATCTTATCATGTATCTCTGTATACAGGGAGCTCCCCCTAGTTGTGGCTGCAGACAGGATCTTATCATGTAAATCTGTATACAGGGAGCTCCCCCTAGTGGTGACTGCAGACAGGATCTTATCATGTAACTCTGTGTACAGGGAGCTCCCCCTAGTGGTGGCTGCAGACAGGATCTTATGTATCTCTGTATACAGGGAGCTCCCCCCTAGTGGTGGCTGCAGACAGGATCTTATCATGTATCTCTGTGTACAGGGAGCTCCCCCTAGTGGTGTCTGCAGACAGGATCTTATCATGTATCTCTGTATACAGGGAGCTCCCCCTAGTGGTGGCTGCAGACAGGAACTTATCATGTATCGCTGTATACAGGGAGCTCCCCATAGTGGTGGCTGCAGACAGGATCTTATCATGTATCTCTGTATACAGGGAGCTCCCCCTAGTGGTGGCTGCAGACAGGATCTTATGTATCTCTGTATACAGGGAGCTCCCCCTAGTGGTGGCTGCAGACAGGATGTTATCATGTATCTCTGTATACAGGGAGCTCCCCCCTAGTGGTGGCTGCAGACAGGATCTTATCATGTATCTCTGTATACAGGGAGCTCCCCCTAGTGGTGGCTGCAGACAGGATGTTATCATGTATCTCTGTATACAGGGAGCTCCCCCTAGTGGTGGCTGCAGACAGGATGTTATCATGTATCTCTGTATACAGTGAGCTCCCCCTAGTGGTGGCTGCAGACAGGATGTTATCATGTATCTCTGTATACAGGGAGCTTCCCCTAGTGGTGGCTGCAGTCAGGGTCTTATCATGTATCTCTGTATACAGGGAGCTCCCCCTAGTGGTGGCTGCAGACAGGATCTTATGTATCTCTGTATACAGGGTGCTCCCCCTAGTGGTGACTGCAGACAGGATCTTATCATGTATCTCTGTATACAGGGAGCTCCCCCTAGTGGTGACTGCAGATAGACAGGCAGAGGTAGCTTTGACATTGAGACCGCACAGAGGCCCCTCACCTAGGTAACCGGCCACCCTGAGGACTGCCGAGGAAGCCGGTAGACGTGTGCACTATAGCAGTAACAATCCCTTTCTGAGTTGCTTCATTTTATTTTTGATTCGATATTAACTTTGCAATTTTAACCATTTAAGAACTTGATACATCCTCTTTAAATGAGGGTATAAAGAAAACTTCTGTTCTTGCCTGTGAATGGAAACATCCTTCTCACTGCTGTGGGTTTGTTACAATTGTATAACCATCCCTGGCTGGATGTGGCTCCTGTTCTGATAGTTTGTTAGTGTATTGGTGCAGGGAGCAGGTATCAGACGGGGGTCCAGGATGTAACTGTATCCCTGTGTTGTGGGGGCTGAGAGAGGTCCCGTCTTTATAGTCAGGAGGGCGATGGCGGCTGATTAATGAGGGGATTTATCAGTTTGCAGCACATTGTGAGCAGACAATGGCCGCCCGCTATAATAGGAGCTTCGTGGAGATTTGTGGCCGGGGTGCAGCACCTCATCGCTCTCCGCCATGAGACAGCAGCCATTGTCTGCACCCCGAATATACTCAGGACCATCCGTCTTCAGTGCCCCCCCCCGGTCACCCAGGACGAGGCGGCACAATGGCCGGGCCGGGGGACAGCCTGTGTCATCGTGTTAGCTACAAACAGGGTGCATTGTAACGTGGGCCCCCGAGACCCCAAATCACTCCGTCATCCCTGACTGACAGACCGTAGACTGGGACTGGTCATTGCCGGACCCTCATAGAAGACGTTTAGAGGGGCTGACAACCTCTGTGGGGGACCCAATAGTGTCCCCCGTCTCGTCCCTGGATGGATGCTGTCAGGACTGTCTGACAACCAGCATGCACATTAAGTGGCGGTATGTAGGTTGTCACCCAGCAGTTTTTGACACTTTTTTTTGCACTTTTTTGTAGTTAGAGCCGCGGCATCAGGAGAGAGAAACGACCGCAGCGAAACTTCACGTGGCGGAAGTGTGGGGGCATCCATCATGTGCGGGCGCGGGACGGGGATGATGCCTCATCAATACTCCGATACCGCCATTCTCCTCCCAATCTTTGTGGTATCACAGGCTGCGCCTCGCTCTCCTCTTCTCACCGAGTCGCCATCTATAAATCACATCCACAATGGAAATCAATATATGGACGAGCGGGGGAGGGGGAGTACAAGGCGATCGTTACCGGATAACAGGCGAAAATTACTGCGAGGAGGAGGATGAGGAGGACGAGGGTGAGGATGAACAGGACGCGGATCTGCCCGGCTGTCTCTTGAGTTACATAGTTATGTCCTCTGTCATTATTGATGCCGCAGTTTGCAGATTTGCTGTTGGGGGCGCCGGTAACGTCGGGGCCTTCGTATGGGGGTCACCTAACCTCCCCGGATCAGATATTCTCCTATAGAGGCGCCTCGTTAATATCGACGACCTCGTCAGCCGCAGTCTATGTGGGGGACAGGAAATGGAGCCGCCAAAGGCTTCTGGGAAGTGTCCACGGCTTGTGGGGGACCGATGTCACTCCGACAGATCCTCTGCGATTGTCTGCCGCTCTCGGCCAAAACCGCAGCGTATCGGCATCACTGTCCTGAGCCGGACGGTATCACACATCTCAGGATTAGATACACGGCTCAGCAGACAGATTTCACACAGGATGAGATTAGATACACAGCTCAGCAAACAGTATCACCCATGATAGGGATTAGATATCGTTCCTTCAAAAAGTCTTCATACCCCGTGACTTTTTTCACATTTTTCCATTTTACATCCACAAACTTAAATGTATTTTATTGGAATTTTCTGCACTTTTAACACAAAGTAACAAGTTTTAGTGATTGTAAAGGAAATGATACGAGGTTTTCTAAATATCATAAAAATATAAATCTGATAATTGTTCTGTGCATTAGTATTCAGCCACTAAAGCCTTAGTGACTAATTGCCCCCAGAGGT
The DNA here is from genome assembly GCF_039654945.1 of Dendrobates tinctorius. NCBI lineage: Eukaryota > Metazoa > Chordata > Amphibia > Anura > Dendrobatidae > Dendrobates > Dendrobates tinctorius. The sequence continues at coordinate 4,730,573 of NW_027361904.1, read as the reverse complement.
CACATAATTAGTACTTTGTCTCCCCCTGGGTGCGATTTCTCCTCAGTATCACTGCAGCTGTTCTGTGGAGGCCTCAGAGGTTTGTGAGAGGACATTAGAGATCACCGTGGAGCTCACCAGACAGGTCAGGGATAAAGCTGCGGAGAAGAGGAAAGAGAGAAGAATAAATGTATCATTTTATTTTACAATCACAAATACTTGTTACTTTGTGTTGTGGTCACATAAAATCCCAGTAGAATACATTTATAGGTGGGTGTAATGTGGAAAAGGTCACGGGGTATGAAGACTTTTTCATGGCAATGTATACGGCTCAGCAGACAGTATCACTATGATAGGATTAGATAAAGGGGCTAAGAGATTATCACACAAGATGGGATTACATACATGATGGAATTAGATACATGGTGGGATTAGATACATAATATGATTAGATACATGGTGGGATTAGATATCTGGTGGGATTAGATACATGGTGGGATTAGATACATAATATGATTAGATACATGGTGGGATTAGATATATGGTGGGATTAGTAACAATATGATTAGATACATGGTGGGATTAGATACATGGTGGGATTAGATACATAATATGATTAGATACATGGTGGGATTAGATATATGGTGGGATTAGTAACAATATGATTAGATACATGGTGGGATTAGATACATGGTGGGATTAGATACATAATATGATTAGATTCATGATAGGATTACGATGGCCACTTTGTCTTACCTGATCTTGAGGGGGCAGCGGAGTATTCTGCGGGTCTGAGCCATGGACGGTGCCGTCCTCAGTGCCCATCGTGTCTCGTGGACCTTTTCCATGGTTGTCTCCGGTTTGTCTTTTCCCCACCCGGCAGCAGAGGTCAGATCAGCGGTTACAGGAGCGATTGTGCCCCGTTATTGTCCTCTGGGATCTGCCCGGAGGGGCTCACCCTCTAGATCTGCCCAGATCAGACACTTCGTTACAGACCTATGGAGATGAGAATCGGCACGGACTACCGACATGAGAGCGGAGAGGAGCGTCCATCACTGCGGGCCCCGCTCGTCTCCTAATTATCAGGGGCCGACTGAATGACGGACAGTTAACCCTTTATTTTATCACAGGGGTTTTACGAAAGCCGTAATGGGGGTCCGCGCCTGGTTAGTGATTCCTGGGTGACAACCAGTCGCCTCCTGCGGTGACCAGACAGACTACGAAAATCCAATCACTAAAGCCGAAAACGGAGAGGTTGGTGGTGAGGGTCTCGCTGCCGGACCACCACACTTGTTACAGGATGGGCCGACGTCCCTCATATATTGGGGGCTTCCCTTCTGCTGTAGTAATCTGATTTTATAATCCCGATGGAGATCCCCTTTAAGGATGTAAAGCTGCCGGTATTGTATTATCGCCCTCTGCGCCTCATTAATCTCTTCCCCTTTGTTTCGCCGGCAGGGACTCCCGTGAATCGCATCCCCATAATGGCGAAACAGGTGCTGGACCTGTACACGCTGTACCGACTGGTGACGGAGAAGGGCGGACTGGTGGAAGTCATCAACAAGAAGATCTGGAGGGAGATCACCAAGGGCCTGAGCCTCCCCACGTCCATCACCAGTGCGGCCTTCACGCTGAGAACTCAGTGAGTCACCCCAAGAGCTGACAATTCACCACTCACCATATGATTGTAGTCAGGTCCGCAATGCCTCCAGAGCTGCGCTCCCAGAGCCTCACACATTACAGCTGCACTGATACACTATAACGATCAGGAGAGACCACCGCAGCGTCTCCACTGATGCTTTATTTCCAGTCCCTGACAGCAAGCAGAGATTCTGAAAATGGCGAAGAATTAGAAAACATAAAAAGAATTTAGTGTTTTCATTGCCCCGTGATGGAGGTGGTTTATTGGGGTCTTCTCTGGTTGATAATGGTGGGTGTAGTCCTGGGTGTCCCGCACAGATTCTAAGACTCTTCCCTACTTCTGCTTAGATACATGAAGTACCTGTATCCCTACGAATGTGAGAAGCGGGGTCTCAGCTCCCCCGGAGAACTGCAGGCCGCCATCGACAGTAACAGGAGAGAAGGACGGCGACAAAGCTTCGGCTCGGGGCTCTTCACCTACTCACCCGTGGGGACCCCAAATGTCCTGACGTCCCCAAAGATGAACATGACTGCCCTAGCAGTCCCATCCCACAACGGACCACCAATCAGCCAGATGCCAATCATAAAGAAAGGTGTGTGCCAGTCGTCTGTGCCAGCCGCCATCCCAGCATTGTCTTACATCTCATGTATCCTCCTGGCAGTTGTCGTGTTGCCCGTGTGTCCTCCTGGCAGTTGTTCTGTTGCCCGTGTGTCCTCCTGGCAGTTGTCCTGTTGCCCGTGTGTCCTCCTGGCAGTTGCCCTTGTGTCCTCCTGGCAATCGTCCTGTTGCCCGTGTGTCCTCCTGGCAGTTGTCCTGTTGCCCGTGTGTCCTCCTGGCAGACGTCCTGTTGCCCGTGTGTCCTCCTGGCAGACGTCCTGTTGCCCGTGTGTCCTCCTGGCAGTTGTCCTGTTGCCTGTGTTTCCTCCTGGCAGTTGTCCTGTTGCCCGTGTATCCCCCTGGCAGTCGTATTGTTGCCTGTGTGTCACCCTGGCAGTCGTATTGTTGCCCGTGTGTCCTCCTGGCAGTCGTCGTGTTGCCTGTGTGTCCCCTTGACAGTCGTCCTGTTGCCTGTGTTTCCCCCTGGCAGTCGTATTGTTGCCCGTGTGTCCTCCTGGCAGTTGTCCTGTTGCCCGTGTGTCCCCCTGGCAGTCGTATTGTTGCCCGTGTGTCCTCCTGGCAGTTGTCCTGTTGCCTGTGTTTCCTCCTGGCAGTTGTCCTGTTGCCCGTGTGTCCCCCTGGCAGTCGTATTGTTGCCCGTGTGTCCCCCTGGCAGTCGTCGTGTTGCCCGTGTGTCCCCTTGCAGTCATCGTGTTGCCTGTGTGTCCTCCTGGCAGTCGTCGTGTTGCTCGTTTGTCCTCATGGCAGTCGTCCTGTTGCCCGTTTGTCCCACTGGCAGTTGTCCTGTTGCCTGTGTGTCCTCCTGGCAGTCGTCCTGTTGCCCGTGTGTCCTCCTGGCAGTCATCTTGTTGCCCATGTGTCCCCCTTGCAGTCATCCTGTTGCCCATGTGTCCCTCTGGCACTCAGTTGTCCTCTGCTCTGATGGTTCTTGTAGTCCCTAAGTCATTTGCTTGGCCTGATCTTACTGATCGATGTCCCCCTGATTGCAGAGGACGGCCTGCACCCAGCTGCCCCCCCGCACCGGATCAGCATCCCTGTAGCTCTGCCTGGCCACCACGCAGCGGCACAGGCTGTACACGTCATGCAGGCGGCAGCTCTGGAACAACTGCGGGAGAAGCTGGAATCTGGGGAACCACCTGAGAAGAAGATGGCGATGATGGCAGAGGAACAGCAGAGGATAATGCAGCACGCGCTACAGCACAACTTGCTGGCGATGGCAGCACAGATGCCCATGAAGATCAAGATCAACAACCGAGGTAAAGACGTCCCCAGCACCATCACACATAATCAACCGCACATAATCCATCACACATAATCCACCACATATAATCCACTACACACAATCCACCGCACATAATCCACCGCACATAATCCACCGCACATAACCCAACGCACATAGTCCACCGCATATAATCCACCACACATAATCCACCACATATAATCCATCACACATAATCCACCGCACATAATCAATTACACATAATCCATCACACAAAGTCCACCACACATAATCCACCGCACGTAATCCATCGCATAATCCACCGCACGTAATCCACTGCACATCTCCTTACACATCGTATATACTATGAGACACACCATGCTTCCTCCCACACTGGCGGCTCATGTTCTCCCCAGCACCAGTGGCTCATGTGCCTCCCTCCGACACCGTCGTCTCATGTGCCTCCAACACTGGTGTCTTGTGTGCCCCCCAACACCTGCTGCTCATGTTCTCCCACATAATGACACAGCCATACACCAGGTCTCACTGTAGGCACCAGTCGGTTTTCTTTGTCCTCCTTGCCGGGGTGACGCCATTACTCTTGCTCTCGTCGCTCCAGAGTACAGAGCCCCAGTGTCTCCACTGTTGTCAGCCTGGGCTTCTGTTTAGGTGGGGACTTTCATGGTCGCTGGACGTGTCTGAGATGCTGCACTTCCATCTTTCTTACATTTACTATCATTTTTGCTCCAGTATCTGACTGATCTGTAAAGATTCGCTGATCTTCACCTTTCTTGGTGTGGTGACATTTCTCTTCCATGTGGTGCCATTGCTGACAATGTGAAATGGGCAGCGGTTTTCTGTGTTAGGTATCGCCCTCTTCTAGTCGCCCGTCTGCTGGACACTGGTGTAATGAAGAATTCGACTGGTCTGAGGGTGAATTCTTGTTGTAGGAATTTTCTACTCTAAACTCTAGCTTTGCTCCATTATACTTTCATTGTGGTGTACTCATTTTTGCAACATGGTCTTAAATGTATTTGTTAGGAAAATTACTTTTATGGGGTGATCAAAAAGTAAACCTTATTTGCAATCAATGGCCGACATTTGTGGGAGTATTTAGCAGTACGGTGTCCCATAGATAATGTGGACTCTGGAAGGAAACTAGAGGGTTTCTAACTAATCTGTTGGGGTGTACTCCTTTATGCTGAGCACTGTATGTCAACTATCCCACAATCACACACTCCCACATACGTCTACTATCCCAGGCTTAGGACATACATACACCAAATAATCACACATATCACAGGAGCACACCCCGACACCATAATCACACATATCACAGGAGCACACCCCCCGGCACCATAATCACACATATCACAGGAGCACACCCCCCGACACCATAATCACACATATCACAGGAGCACACCCCCCAACACCATAATCACACATATCACAGGAGCACACCCCCCAACACCATAATCACACATATCACAGGAGCACACCCCCCGGCACCATAATCACACATATCACAGGAGCACACCCCCGGCACCATAATCACACATATCACAGGCGCACCCCCCGGCACCATAATCACACATATCACAGGAGCAGACCCCCCAACACCATAATCACACATATCACAGGAGCACACCCCCCAACACCATAATCACACATATCACAGGAGCACACCCCCCAACACCATAATCACACATATCACAGGAGCGCACCCCCCGGCACCATAATCACACATATCACAGGAGCGCACCCCCGGCACCATAATCACACACATCACAGGAGCACACCCCCGGCACCATAATCACACACATCACAGGAGCACACCCCCCAACACCATAATCACACACATCACAGGAGCACACCCCCCGGCACCATAATCACACATATCACAGGAGCACACCTCCCGGCACCATAATCACACATATCACAGGCGCACCCCCCGGCACCATAATCACACATATCACAGGAGCACACCCCCCAACACCATAATCACACATATCACAGGAGCACACCCCCAACACCATAATCACACATATCACAGGAGCACACCCCCCAACACCATAATCACACATATCACAGGAGCACACCCCCCAACACCATAATCACACATATCACAGGAGCGCACCCCCCGGCACCATAATCACACATATCACAGGAGCACACCCCCGGCACCATAATCACACACATCACAGGAGCACACCCCCGGCACCATAATCACACACATCACAGGAGCACACCCCCCAACACCATAATCACACACATCACAGGAGCACACCCCCCGGCACCATAATCACACATATCACAGGAGCACACCCCCGGCACCATAATCACACATATCACAGGAGAACACCCCCGGCACCATAATCACACATATCACAGGAGCGCACCCCCCGGCACCATAATCACACATATCACAGGAGCGCACCCCCCGGCACCATAATCACACATATCACAGGAGTGCACCCCCCAACACCATAATCACACATATCATAGGAGTGCACCCCCCAACACCATAATCACACATATCACAGGAGTGCACCCCCCAACACCATAATCACACATATCACAGGAGCCCACCCCCCGGCACCATAATCACACATATCACAGGAGCACACCCCCCAACACCATAATCACACATATCACAGGAGCACAGCCCCCAACACCATAATCCCACATATCACAAGAGCACACCCCCCGGCACCATAATCACACATATCACAGGAGAACACCCCGGCACCATAATCACACATATCACAGGAGAACACCCCGGCACCATAATCACACATATCACAGGAGCGCACCCCGGCACCATAATCACACATATCACAGGAGCGCACCCCCCGGCACCATAATCACACATATCACAGGAGCTCACCCCCGGCACCATAATCACACACATCACAGGAGCACACCCCCCGGCACCATAATCACACATATCACAGGAGCACACCCCCCGGCACCATAATCACACATATCACAGGAGCGCACCCCCCGGCACCATAATCACACATATCACAGGAGCACACCCCCCAACACCATAATCACACATATCACAGGAGCACACCCCCCGGCACCATAATCACACATATCACAGGAGCACACCCCCCGGCACCATAATCACACATATCACAGGAGCACACCCCCCAACACCATAATCACACATATCACAGGAGCACACCCCCCAACACCATAATCACACATATCACAGGAGCACACCCCCCAACACCATAATCACACATATCACAGGAGCACACCCCCGGCACCATAATCACACATATCACAGGAGCACACCCCCCAACACCATAATCACACATATCACAGGAGCACACCCCCCGGCACCATAATCACACATATCACAGGAGCACACCCCGGCACCATAATCACACATATCACAGGAGCACACCTCCCAACACCATAATCACACATATCACAGGAGCACACCCCCCGGCACCATAATCACACATATCACAGGCGCACACCCTCCGGCACCATAATCACACATATCAGAGGAGCACACCCCCCAACACCATAATCACACATATCACAGGAGCACACCCCCCGGCACCTTAATCACACATATCACAGGAGCACACCCCCCAACACCGTAATCACACATATCACAGGAGCACACCCCCCGGCACCATAATCACACATATCAGAGGAGCACACCCCCCAACACCATAATCACACATATCACAGGAGCACACCCCCCGGCACCATAATCACACATATCACAGGAGCACACACCCCGGCACCATAATCACACATATCACAGGAGCACACACCCCGGCACCATAATCACACATATCACAGGAGCACACCCCCCTGACACCATAATCACACATATCACAGGAGCACACACCCCTGACACCATAATCACACATATCACAGGTGCTGACAGGGCCGTGGAGTCGGTAAACCAAACCTCCGATTACAACTCCGACTCCTCAATGTCCATGACTCTGACTCCCTCATACACGGCTCATGGTTAAGTTTAAGTGATACATTTCCTGTAGTAAAATGGTGACATCAGGCTTTTAATCATTATTATGATACAATAATGAAGCCATTTAGATAGAACATAAAATATTTATTAGAATACAAATTTAGAACAAAAAATGTTTTGCATATTTACAATTTATTATACACTATTGCAGTAAGAGGAAAAACAGTTTTCAACAAAACCGTACTGAATAACAATTGTGCAGTCTATGAATTTGTTCTGAGAAATAGAATTGCCTCCATCAGATCCTCCTTCATAGAGGACCTCACATCTGACCTCATGATTTTAAGGCCAGAGAACAACCTCTCTACACTAACTTGGGTTGGGGGCAAAGCAGTAACCACATGGGCAACATCTCTTACAATGTCAGGGAGTAGAGGAATTGCCTCGTGCACAGTCACTTTTGATGAACGATTGAACTCTTCTACTTCTTTGAGAGCAAGTGAAAAATCTTGCTGACATATGGTCAATCTGTTTTCTATGGGAGTGGAATCTTTTTCCCTGCGGCAACGCTTTGCCTGCTCTATGTTGTCCAAATACTTTACGAAATCAAACTCCTCATCTGATGAGGATGAAGGAATGGCAGCAGCATCGCTGGCAGGACCCGAGCCTTCTTGCTCTTGGCCGTCCTGTAGCCCACTCATCCTAACTGTTACCTCAATCAGAGCTTCTTTTCCTTTAGTAAGCTGTTGATCATACAGCAATATACGATGACTCGGGTCCACATAAACAGCTGCCAGAAGAATTTAATTTTCTAATAGTGTCTCTCTGCGTTTCATTGAAGCAGAAATGCCATCTGCAATTAAGCCTCCTCTTTGGGACAGGCAAAATAGCAAGTTCTTCCACTCCCTTATGAAAATGCCAGGAGTTAAATCCTCAGCTTGTAACTTTTTTGTCACTGTAAATGGGTGTTGAAGCAATTCCTTCAATTCAGCCACCTGTGTCCACTGATCTTCATGTAGTGTTACCTGAGGGTTCGCCATATGTACAAGGAAGGGTTTCAGCTCAGTCATTAAATAGATGCTGCCCCACCGAGTGGCTTGATCCACAATTGCCCCTTTTCAAGCACGTCTCTTCAAGAAGAGGTCTGGATACGCATGATGAGAGCATTATACTGCCTCTGTACAAATCCCTGGTTAGACCGCACATGGAGGACTGTGTACAGTTTTGGGCACCGGTGCTGAGGAAGGATATAATGGAACTAGAGCGGGTAGAAAGGAGGGCAACAAAATTAATATAGGGGATGGGGGAACTACAATACCCAGAGAGATTAGCAAAATTAGGATTATTTAGTCTAGAAAAAAGACGACTGAGGGGCGATCTAATAACCATGTATAAGTATATAAGGGGACAATACAAATATCTCTCCGAGGATCTGTTTATACACAGGAAGGTGACGGTCACAAGGGGGCATTCCCTGAGTCTGGAGGAGAGAAGGTTTTCCCACCAACATAGAAGAGGATTCTTTACAGTTAGGGCAGTGAAAATCTGGAATTCCTTGCCTGAGGAGGTAGTGATGGCGAACTCAGTCGAGGGGTTCAAGAGAGGCCTGGATGTCTTCCTGGAGCGTAACGATATTGTTTCTTTCAGTTATTGTTAGGTTCTTTAGAAGGACGTAGATCTGGGGATTTATTCTGACAGAATATAAGCTGAACAAATGTCTTTTTTCGGCCTTGCTAACTATGTTACTATGTAAGAAGGAATCGATTTTCGGGGTTCTGGCTGCAATGGCCAATTTCCTCACTTTGCTATTCAGAGTTCCAGCATGTCCCTCTTGCAGACTGTCTCTTATTGCCAGCTACAGCATGTGCACAACACAGCGCATGTGATGAATAGGAAAGAGGTGTGAAGCAGCTTCAACAAGATCATCTAATTGTAAAGAATTATTTTCTTCTGTAGTAATATCTGTTTGTTCCTCCGTTATGGGAACAGGACTGTGGCCTTCCATCTCCAACATACTGAATGTGAAATGTTCTTCCAGCTGCTGTTCACCTTCATTATTCTCATTCATCAGTGTAATTGTACTCATCATGTTTGAAGCATTATCAGTTACAATAGCAAGAACCTGTTCTTTTCTAAGTTCATAATCTTGCTGATCTTTTTCCACTAAGGTCTGGAGAAACTGGCTGCTGTGATGAGCTTTAGGATCTTTTACTGCCAGCGTCTTAGTAACAATTTTTTTGTTGTCACAAACATATCAAATGTGATAGCAAAATAGTTCACTCTGTGGCATGTGCAGGCATCCATTTTAAGAAACACAAAGCGTCTCTTGAGAGTCGTTTTAAGATCTTCCTTTTGGTTAAGAGCTTCTTCAATCACTAATTTTCTAATACTTTCTCTTTCCAGAGAAACACCAAGTTTACGGCCATTTCTCCATTAAGAGCTGTAAAAGCTGGTCGTGCAAATAATGGTACACTGTCCTTCACAAGAAGCTCGATGAGCTGTCTTTTAAACACATCTGCTGTCCTTGTTACAGTAACTTTGTCACTTACTAAATATCTTGTAACTGACGTTTGAGATGCTCTTTCCTCCTCCTTTGCCTGGCGGGAAGTCCTGGTCTCTGATTTCTTGGTGCTGCTGTGATCTTTTTCATTCACAGCTTTGTCAACTTCTGGGTGGCAGCGTTGTAAATGTCTTTTTAGATTGGAAGCTCTTGAGGGAGAATTTTTATCACTGCCTGAGTATGCACTGATTTTGGCATCATATCATTTGTTTTCATCGGGGACGCTTATACACTGACACACAAAATTTTCATTTTTTCTTGAGTCACTGTGAAATGCTCAAATACAGCTGACTTCATAAGATTCTTCTTAGACATTTTTATAATTAATTTTGTCCTGTAAAAAAATAAGGTATATTGAAATTCTTGCAATAATAGGGAATCATGCACTGTATAATTTAGAATAGAAATAAAACAATCTTTACATAAATCAATAAGACAGATAATAAGTATAACATTTGTAAAATATGTTGTTAGATAGCTTTACTCTGAACTTTCAATATCAGGCTTGTCTCAGGGTAAAGCTCACTAAATGCTTCACATCATATTTCTTCACAGTCTATGACGAGGGGAGGAGGGACGGAGCATGTTTGTGCTGAATCATATTCCAGAACACACACTCAAAATTATACATGTCCTCATCGATCCTGTTACTGTATTTCCGAATTTGAGATGTTAGAAAACAATTTTTCCCTTTATATTCAATGTATAGTGTATATAAGTCATCCGAGCAGCTAATTACTCCAAACATGAGCTAAGAGGAAAAACAAACTAAAACATCAAGCATACAGAGACAACATATACTGGACTATTGATTTATGCACAGTTTATTGAAAGTTTAGCTATGCTTTAGGGAGTACTTACCTTCCTTAATCCTGCTTTCCTGTTCACTCCTGAATAGAACAGACATTTATAGGACATTTCATAACTTTCCCAAATTGTTATGAAAAAAATATTCCCCACAAACTGCATTGAACTACCGTACCCAATTTATTATATATTTTAGGAGTCTGAGTCAGTCCATTTTATACCGACTCCAAATCCGACACCACCAAAATGGGCTACGACTCCGACTCCACAGCCCTGCACACACCACCAGGCACCATAATCACACATATCACAGGAGCACACCCCCCGACACCATAATCACACACATCACAGGAGCACATCCCCCGACACCATAATCACACACATCACAGGCGCACGCATCCTGGCACCTTAATCACACATAACATGCACACACTCCCCAGTACCATAATCACACATCACAGGAGCACACCCCAGCACCATAATCACACATATCACAGGTGGACACACCGGCACCTTAATCACACATATCACAGGTGGACACCCCGGCACCATAATCACACATAACATGCACACACTCGACGGCACCATTATCACAGGTGCACACCCCGACACTTTAATCACACATATCACAGGAGCACAACCCCCGGCACCATAATCACACGTATCACAGGTGCACACCCCGACACCATAATCACACATATCACAGGTGCACACCCCGGCACCATAATCACACATCACAGGTGCACACATATCACAGGAGCACACCCCCCGGCACCATAATCACACATATCACAGGTGCACACCCCAACACTATAATCACACATATCACAGGTGCACACCCCGGCACAATAATCACACATATCACAGGAGCACACCCCGGCACCATAATCACACATATCACAGGAGCACACCCCCCGGCACCATAATTACACATATCACAGGAGCACACCCCTGCCACCATAATCACACATATCACAGGAGCACACCCCGACACCATAATCACACATATCACAGGAGCACACCCCCCGACACCATAATCACACACATCACAGGAGCACATCCCCCGACACCATAATCACACACATCACAGGCGCACGCATCCTGGCACCTTAATCACACATAACATGCACACACTCCCCAGTACCATAATCACACATCACAGGAGCACACCCCTGCCACCATAATCACACATATCACAGGAGCACACCCCCCGGCACCATAATCACACATATCACAGGTGGACACACCGGCACCTTAATCACACATATCACAGGTGGACACCCCGGCACCATAATCACACATAACATGCACACACTCGACGGCACCATTATCACAGGTGCACACCCCGACACTTTAATCACACATATCACAGGAGCACAACCCCCGGCACCATAATCACACGTATCACAGGTGCACACCCCGACACCATAATCACACATATCACAGGTGCACACCCCGGCACCATAATCACACATATCACAGGTGCACACCCCGGCACCATAATCACACATCACAGGTGCACACATATCACAGGAGCACACCCCCCGGCACCATAATCACACATATCACAGGTGCACACCCCAACACTATAATCACACATATCACAGGTGCACACCCCGGCACCATAATCACACATATCACAGGAGCACATCCCCCGGCACCATAATCACACATATCACAGGAGCACACCCCGGCACCATAATCACACATATCACAGGAGCACACCCCCCGGCACCATAATTACACATATCACAGGAGCACACCCCGGCACCATAATCACACATATCACAGGTGCACACCCCGGCACCATAATCACACATATCACAGGAGCACACCCCCCGACACCATAATTACACATATCACAGGCGCACACCCCGGCACCATAATCACACATATCACAGGAGCACACCTCCCAACACCATAATCACACATATCACAGGCGCACACCCCGGCACCATAATCACACATATCACAGGAGCACACCCCCCGACACTATAATCACACATATCACAGGAGCACACCTCCCGACACCATAATCACACATATCACAGGCGCACACCCCGGCACCATAATCACACATATCACAGGAGCACAACCCCCGGCACCATAATCACACATATCACAGGCGCACACCCCGGCACCATAATCACACATATCTCAGGAGCACAACCCCCGGCACCATAATCACACATATCACAGGTGCACACCCCGGCACCATAATCACACATATCACAGGAGCACAACCCCCGGCACCATAATCACACATATCACAGGCGCACACCCCGGCACCATAATCACACATATCACAGGAGCACACCCTGGCACCATAATCACACATATCACAGGAGCACACCCTGGCACCATAATCACACATATCACAGGCGCACACCCCGGCACCATAATCACACATATCACAGGAGCACACCCTGGCACCATAATCACACATATCACAGGCGCACACCACCGCCACCATAATCACACATATCACAGGCGCACACCCTGACACCATAATTACACATATCACAGGAGCACACCCCCCGCCACCATAATCACACATATCACAGGCGCACACCCCGGCACCATAATCACACATATCACAGGAGCACACCCCCGGCACCATAATCACACATATCACAGGCGCACACCCCGACACCATAATTACACATATCAGAGGAGCACACCCCCCGCCACCATAATCACACATATCACAGGCGCACACCCCGGCACCATAATCACACATATCACAGGCGCACACCACCGCCACCATAATCACACATATCACAGGCGCACACCCCAACACCATAATTACACATATCACAGGCGCACACCACCGCCACCATAATCACACATATCACAGGCGCACACCCCGGCACCATAATCACACATATCACAGGCGCACACCACCGCCACCATAATCACACATATCACAGGCGCACACCCCGGCACCATAATCACACATATCACAGGCGCACACCCCCGGCACCATAATCACACATATCACAGGAGCACACCCCCGGCACCATAATCACACATATCACAGGAGCACACACCCCCGCCACCATAATCACACATATCACAGGCGCACACCCCGACACCATAATTACACATATCACAGGAGCACACCCCCCGCCACCATAATCACACATATCACAGGCGCACACCCCGGCACCATAATCACACATATCACAGGCGCACACCACCGCCACCATAATCACACATATCACAGGCGCACACCCCGGCACCATAATCACACATATCACAGGAGCACACCCCCGGCACCATAATCACACATATCACAGGAGCACACCCCCGGCACCATAATCACACATATCACAGGCGCACACCCCGACACCATAATTACACATATCACAGGAGCACACCCCCCGCCACCATAATCACACATATCACAGGCGCACACCCCGGCACCATAATCACACATATCACAGGCGCACACCACCGCCACCATAATCACACATATCACAGGCGCACACCCCGGCACCATAATCACACACATCACAGGCGCACACCTCCCAACACCATAATCACACATATCACAGGAGCACACCCCGGCACCATAATCACACATATCACAGGAGCACACCCCCGGCACCATAATCACACATATCACAGGCGCACACCCCCGGCACCATAATCACACATATCACAGGCGCACACCACCGCCACCATAATCACACATATCACAGGCGCACACCCCGGCACCATAATCACACATATCACAGGCGCACACCCCCGGCACCATAATCACACATATCATAGGAGCACACCCCCGGCACCATAATCACACATATCACAGGAGCACACCCCCGGCACCATAATCACACACATCACAGGCGCACACCCCCGCCACCATAATCACACATATCACAGGAGCACACCCCGACACCCTTCATTGCTGAGTTCTCTCTCACTTCTTTCATGTTTTCCTTCAGACGACAGACAAGAGACAGCGATGAACCTGTCTGCCTCCACCATTAGCAGCATCAACATGTCGATGGAAATAAATGGAGTTGTATACGCAGGTAAGCAGCCGCCTCACCGGTCGCTTTCAGGAAATCCAATAAGTTCCAGCGAGTGCCGGAGCGAGCGATAAAATCCATTGTAATGAACACAAGAAGCGGGTGTCTGGATAGCCGGTTCCTTAACCCATGGGAAGTCGCAGCAGACCACCAAATCTAACACGGTGGTCTCCACACTACAACTCCCAGCATGCAGAGAGCCATAAGCTGGAGACCACCGCACTAACGCATCCAGCAGCTGTAGAGCCACCTCCGGACACTGAGCGGTCATGTTGCCGTGCGTAGACCCCAACATTAATTCTGCACTGGCAGCAAATAAGTCAATTCAGTGACTGGCTGATAAAGAGTTAATGCTCTGCGCACAGAATCCCCCCAGCCTTCTATATATATATGGGGTCGGATCACAGACTTGATTGACGCAGTCCCACATAAACAGTGCATAAATCGGAGATCCTTCAGTCTTTGTAAAGTTTCATGAGTGATGGATCCGATACAAATCTTTTAATTATTATTCATTTCAATGTTATTTTTCTTAGATTTTTATTGTTTTTTTTATTAAATTACTGTTTTTTTTTCTCCAGTAAGGTTTTAGTTTAGTCTTAGCAATTTTTTGCCACAAATTTCGCGCCCTTTTTCTTGTAACAGACGTTGGGTGGGGTATTTTTAGTTTTTAAATGCAGGAGCAATTAGTCGGATCAATTTTAGTTTTTGTTAGTTTTTTACTTGTACTTTATAAATCACGTTATAATTGGATTCCCAGATCAGGTTCTTGCCTATTGTTTAATGTATGTGCTGCCGTACTCACGTCACGAGCTGGTCCTTACATACACGGCGGATACGAGGCTCCACCACAGATTCACTCCAGATCCTCAATATTCCTTTTGGGTCACCCTGCCCCGAGGGAGCCTCTCGTCTAATGTGGCAGAGATACGTCCTTCTCTCACGTGTGACCCATTCAGAAGATAGGTCCGTAATCGTAGCCATATTGTCCTCCCCCAGCCTAAGCCGAATGGTGCAGGAGCACAGGCCTTATGGTATGGGGCTGCTCTGTCCTTTGCTCATGTTTCAGATGATTCTCTTCTTCTGTCCCCAGGAGTGTTATTTGCTCACAGAGCAACGTCGACTCCGGGGTCAAGCACGAGCTCCATCAAAAACAATGAGCGCTCAAGTCCATCCACGGCACAGATTCCTCCACACTCATCTTCATCGCAAAGACACACTCCACCCAGTTCTTCCCCGTGAGTCCACGGAGACCCTCATCCAGAGCCCCTCAGACACACATCTCACATCCTCATCCAAGGAGGGTGGGCTTTTCCGGAGGTGAGGAGGACTCTTCGTGCAGGTGACTGATGCAGAGAAGACAAGTGTGGAGCAGAACGTTTCAGCCTGACTTCTGCTTCTACCATACAATCTGGAGGTTTCCAGTCATCAGCAGATCTTGATTCCACAACGTTCAGTCCATCACTTGCTTCAACCACCCTACCTCTATCCGAGCCACCCGGAGTATGTCATACCAAAGATTGAGCCAGGTGCACTTACCTATGTACAGTAACCCAGATACCCGTCATCTCTCTCCGGCCCCAGGGAGCGCCTCCTTCTTCTGGGCACGAGGCATTGCCATTGTTGCTTTTCTACAGGTCACGTCCAGCGATCAGACAATGGAAGAGATGAACTCGTAACGTGTAGCTTTTACCAAAGATATCAAACAAGAGTTAATTTATTCCGTGCTAACATTTGGCGTAGAGTAGGCATGAGTGGAGTTTTTTATTGTTGTTTTTAATCTGTGTTTGCGGAATTATCATCATCGGAGCCGCAGCCTCAGATTTACTACGAAACCTTCCAGTGGCGATCTGGTGTGACAACCGTGAAGGTGAAGTCACATCGAGGAAACATGGGAGATAACCAAAGATCCAATGCAGCCTTCTCAGAGACGGAAAGGGTGTTGGTGCAGAGACCCTCAATTCTACTGGATAGGAGGTCCACTGCAGTTATTATCAATGTGACCTCTGACGTACCGCGGAGGAATACTGTGGAGAACTGTAATGCCCCACTTCGTGTCGTCCTCCCGCGGAGCCTTCATGTATTAGGGGGACGATGCCAGGATGAAGTGGAGGATGGGGTGATAGGAAAGGAAATTTGCTTTCACTGTATACATTAGTTACATACTCTGGATCCAGGTGCTGTGGCAATGGTGACAAATCTGCAATTTCTACATTTTGGACTTTTTGTGTTCTACAAGTACAGGATGTAACGTAACTCACAGAGTGACAAAGTCCGATCACACAGGAAAGGTCTGAATCCAACATGTCCGATCTATGTTTCATTCACTTCAGATGTTGGTGAACATGCAAGTCACCAAAAATTATCTATCCTGGTACACAATTGAAAGCTGTAAAAATGACCAGTCCTTGGAGAATACAAAGCTGAAACTGTCAAAAAGACAAGCCCATAGACTATGTGAGGCCCCAAGTAAAGACAAGTTCTTATATGTGTAGAAAAGACCAATCCATAGACTTTACGAACCCATGTGTAAGGAAAGCCAGATATTACACTGTACAAGAACCCACTGTAGTAAACACCAGTCTAAAGATTATGAAAAACGGTCCTAGCACTCTAAGATGCCCAATGATAGAAAAACCAGTGCTTAGACTCTGAGACCGGACTATAGAAAAGACCAATCCATAGACTCTACAAGACCGAACTGTAAAAAAAGCCAATCCATAGACTCTACGAGACCGAACTGTAGAGAAGGTCAATCCATAGACTCTACGAGACCAAATTGTAGAAAAGGCCAATCCATAGACTCTACAAGACCGAACTGTAGAAAAAGCCAATCCATAGACTCTACGAGACCGAACTGTAGAAAAGGCCAATCCATAGACTCTACAAGACCTAACAATAGAAAAGACCAATCCATAGACTCCACAAGACCAAACTATAGAAAAGACCAATCCATAGACTCTACAAGACCGAACTGTAGAAAAGGCCAATCCATAGACTCTACAAGACCTAACTATAGAAAAGGCCAATCCATAGACTCTACGACACCGAACTATAGAAAAGGCCAATCCATAGACTCTACGAGACCTAACTATAGAAAAGGCCAATCCATAGACTCTACGAGACCAAACTATAGAAGAGGCCAATCCATAGACTCTGCGAGACCGACCTGTAGAAAAGGCCAATCCAAAGACTCTACGAGACCTAACTATAGAAAAGACCAATCCATAGACTCCACGAGACTGAACTATAGAAAAGACCAATCCATAGACTCTACAAGACCGAACTGTAGAAAAGGCCAATCCATAGACTCTACAAGACCGAACTGTAGAAAAGGCCAATCCATAGACTCTACGACACCGAACTATAGAAAAGGCCAATCCATAGACTCTACGACACCGAACTATAGAAAAGGCCAATCCATAGACTCTACGACACCGAACTATAGAAAAGGCCAATCCATAGACTCTACGAGACCTAAATATAGAAGAGGCCAATCCATAGACTCTGCGAGACCGACCTGTAGAAAAGGCCAATCCATAGACTCTGCGAGACCGAACTGTAGAAAAGGCCAATCCATAGACTCTACGAGACCGAACTGTAGAGAAGGCCAATCCATAGACTCTATGAGACCTAACTATAGAAAAGACCAATCCATAGACTCCACGAGACCGAACTATAGAAAAGACCAATCCATAGACTCTACAAGACTTTACTATAGAAAAGGCCAATCCATAGACTCTACGACACCGAACTATAGAAAAGGCCAATCCATAGACTCTACGAGACCAAACTATAGAAAAGGGCAATCCATAGACTCTACGAGACCTAACTATAGAAGAGGCCAATCCATAGACTCTGCGAGACCGACCTGTAGAAAAGGCCAATCCATAGACTCTGCGAGACCGAACTGTAGAAAAGGCCAATCCATAGACTCTACGAGACCGAACTGTAGAAAAGGCCAATCCATAGACTCTACGAGACCGAACTGTGGAAAAGGCCAATCCATAGACTCTACGAGACCGAACTGTACAAAAGGCCAATCCATAGACTCTACGAGACCGAACTATAGAAAAGACCAATCCATAGATTCAACGAGACCGAACTATAGAAAAGACCAATCCATAGACTGAGACCCATCTGTAGAAAAGGCCAATCTATAGACTCTACGAGACTCATATGTATAAAGCAGCAATCCATAGACTCTATGACACTGAACGGTAGAAAAGATCAATCCATAGACTCTGTAAAACTCATGTGCAAGGAAGACCAGTCCTTCACTTGTATGAAATCCGACAGTAGTAAACACCAGTCTATAGATTAGGTGAAAACAGTCCTATCACTCTAAGACCAATCCATAGACTCTACAAGACCGAATTGTAGAAAAGGCCAATCCATAGACTCTACAAGACCTAACTATAGAAAAGGCCAATCCATAGACTCTACGACACCGAACTATAGAAAAGGCCAATCCATAGACTCTACGAGACCAACCTGTAGGAAAGGCCAATCCATAGACTCTGCGAGACCGAACTGTAGAAAAGGCCAATCCATAGACTCTACAAGACCTAACTATAGAAAAGGCCAATCCATAGACTCTACGACACCAAACTATAGAAAAGGCCAATCCATAGACTCTACGAGACCGACCTGTAGGAAAGGCCAATCCATAGACTCTACGAGACCTAACTATAGAAAAGAACAAGCCATAGACCCCACGAGACTGAACTATAGAAAAGACCAATCCATAGACTCTACAAGACCGAACTGTAGAAAAGACCAATCCATAGACTCTGCGACACCGAACTATAGAAAAGGCCAATCCATAGACGCTACGAGACCGAACTATAGAAAAGGCCATTCCATAGACTATACGAGACCTAACTATAGAAGAGGCCAATCCATAGACTCTGCGAGACCGACCTGTAGAAAAGGCCAATCCATAGACTCTGCGAGACCGAACTGTAGAAAAGGCCAATCCATAGACTCTACGAGACCTAACTATAGAAAAGAACAAGCCATAGACCCCACGAGACTGAACTATAGAAAAGACCAATCCATAGACTCTACAAGACCGAACTGTAGAAAAGACCAATCCATAGACTCTGCGACACCGAACTATAGAAAAGGCCAATCCATAGACGCTACGAGACCGAACTATAGAAAAGGCCATTCCATAGACTATACGAGACCTAACTATAGAAGAGGCCAATCCATAGACTCTGCGAGACCGACCTGTAGAAAAGGCCAATCCATAGACTCTGCGAGACCGAACTGTAGAAAAGGCCAATCCATAGACTCTACGAGACCGAACTGTAGAGAAGGCCAATCCATAGACTCTACGAGACCTAACTATAGAAAAGACCAATCCATAGACTCCACGAGACCGAACTATAGAAAAGACCAATCCATAGACTCTACAAGACCTTACTATAGAAAAGGCCAATCCATAGACTCTGTGAGACCGACCTGTAGAAAAGGCCAATCCATAGACTCTGCAAGACCGAACTGTAGAAAAGGCCAATCCATAGACTCTACGAGACCGACCTGTAGAAAAGGCCAATCCATAGACTCTGTGAGACTGAACTGTAGAGAAGGCCAATCCATAGACTCTACGAGACCTAACTATAGAAAAGACCAATCCATAGACTCTACGAGACCTAACTATAGAAAAGACCAATCCATAGACTCCACGAGACCGAACTATAGAAAAGACCAATCCATAGACTCTACAAGACCTTACTATAGAAATGGCCAATCCATAGACTCTGCGAGACTGAACTGTAGAAAAGGCCAATCCATAGACTCTACTAGACCGAACTATAGAAAAGACCAATCCATAGACTCTACAAGACCTTACTATAGAAAAGGCCAATCCATAGACTCTACGACACCGAACTATAGAAAAGGCTAATCCATAGACTCTATGAGACTGAACTATAGAAAAGGCCAATCCATAGACTCTACGAGACCTAACTATAGAAGAGGCCAATCCATAGACTCTGCGAGACCGACCTGTAGAAAAGGTCAATCCATAGACTCTGCGAGACCGACCTGTAGAAAAGGCCAATCCATAGACTCTACGAGACCGAACTGTAGAAAAGGCCAATCCATAGACTCTACGAGACCGAACTATAGAAAAGACCAATCCATAGACTCTACGAGACCGAACTATAGAAAAGACCAATCCATAGACTCTATGAGACCCATCTGTAGAAAAGGCCAATCTATAGACTCTACGACACTCATATGTATAAAGCAGCAATCCATAGACTCTGTGACACTGAACGGTAGAAAAGATCAATCCATAGACTCTGTAAAACTCATGTGCAAGGAAGACCAGTCCTTCACTTGCATGAGATCCGACAGTAGTAAACACCAGTCTATAGATTAGGTGAAAACAGTCCTATCACTCTAAGAAACCCAATGGTAGAAAAAATCATGCTTAGACTCTACCGGAACGAATTGTAGAATAGACCAATCCATACACTCTGAGACCCATGTGCAAGGAAGGCCAGCTCTTACCTATACGAGACCCCACTGTAGTAAACATCAGTCTATGGACTGAGACACAATAAAGGAAAAACAGTCCTATGACTGTAAGAAACCCAGTGGTAGTAAAGACCAGTGCTTACTCTACGAAGCCCATGTTCAAGGAACAGCAGTCTCTAGATTGTAGAAGACAAGAAGGGTCTACTGTAGTTTTGGTCAGACTGTAGACCCTGAGACCCAGTGTTAGACTTCATGAGGCTCAAATGTAAGAATAGACAGTCCTTAGACTAGGAATCTTAACTGTATGAAAAATTGTCTCCTTTTACACTTTGAGACCCAATATAGGGAAGATTAAGTCTTAGATTATGAGGCCAAATTGCAGCGAAGACCAGTCGTAAGACTCTGAGACACAAGTGTAAGGAAGATTACGTCTAGGGGAGAGCAGACGGTGAGTGGACTACATTGATGCTACTGATGTAATGACGGTAATTTGGCCGTACATGTTAGATACCAATGTGCAAATTAGAACAGGTGCCAAGAAAAATTGTGCAGCCTTTGTCTACAGCCATCCATCAGATTCTGGGTCTCGTATAGGAAGAGCACAGGGGGCACTATGTGGATCTCCGTTTTCAGAAGCTCAGTAATAATGACCGACTGCCGCAGCCTCGGAGACGAGCGAAGGCAACAGGCGGGAGCCCTTCCAGTCATCTTGTTGCATCTTGACCTTTCGCCTGCTCCTGAGCGACTCCTAATCAGCGCGGTCACCTCGCACCATCAGATTAAGGGATTCTGCGTTTGCATTGAACATCCTATTTTTAATGTCATCTAAATCATCCCTTTAGTACAATGGCTCCATGTAGACCCCCCCGAGCCCCGAGCACCCGACCTGCCTCGTGGCCGCTGACCTTTTCACAGCTCGGTAAAGAGAAAATCAATGCATGTGTCAGACTGTGCTCTCTTAATCACTGGTGATACAGAGCGCTCTGTGATAATGCTGCTTCTCGCCAGCACTTTATCCGGCACAGCCTCCTGCTGCGCCTCACACCTCTGTGCAGTGCAGTAATTGTCATGTACCTGATGGGAGTGATAGTACGAGCCATGCGGCTCATCTTCCTCACTTATCACCAGCTCTGAGCATTTTTCTTAAAAATGGTCACCATATTGCAATTTGGTAGGGTTTGTCCAAAGCGGCCACTAGGTAGTTCTCTGAGCCGTGTCTGATCACAAGGGGTCTTGACTGAATTATCATTCGGGTGGGGGATTGAGTGAAGCATTTCTCCATGACCAGTAAATCATTGGCCGCCAACCTTGATCCTGACTAAGAGAAGCTCTGTACCGGGGGGCTGATCCGGTGTCTCCCTCCCTAGAAGACAGTGACGTTCTTGCATCATATCTCCTATCATTACCGTTGACTGATCTGGCCATGAACCGTTCTGTGAACTGTTGGGGCACTGCTTCTCCTTTGCCGTGTTTCCTCTACCTCCCGGCTGTATCGGTGCCAGGCCGTGTCATAACATCGTGACCGTAATCCGACATGCCGACCCTGTCCTCCACACCGACCCTTTTTCTCATTTTATTTGGAGCACATTTCAGCATCTTATGTTTGTACCACCCCATTCATCCTCATCCACCAGATGCATCGTGCCCCCTGGGGTAGTGTCGTCATTGCCGAATCACCACGTCCGGTCCGTCCTGCCTCTTGTCATTTGGACTGAGTCACTGGATTTCTGTAACTTCTATCTAAATACCAAAGAAGGGAATATTCGAGACGAAGTCTACCTCATTCTTATATATTTATATGATGTTCTATCGGGAAGGAAGGTGTAGATGAGACGTGACGGCCGAGACATCGCTACGACTCCCATCCTGCCCTCTCCATATCCATCAGAGGACTTGTAAGCCGTCCACTGTCATCGAGGACAGAGCTGACGAGTGTGGAGCCGGGCTGCACTGTCTTCTCATGGTCGTCTTGGAACTGTTGATGGACGCCGATCAGTAGCGGTTGGAGTTGACACAGGCTTTGGGACTTACTGGCCTCCATCATATCACCACCGCCACGGTACCCCGACCTCTCATGGACTTGGAAACTCGTGAGTGAGCCGTCTGTTTCGTGTCTGGGCGATGGTGGCGCCCGCTTTCTACAATGAAGTATATGGGGTATATTTCTAGCCTCTCTACCAAAGACCCGCCGTGTCCCAGACAACGCATTCACAGTTATCTCATATATTCCTGATAAAAATATCAAACCTTTAATGATCAATTGTACAAAAAAAATGCACTAAAATTAGTAATGCATCATACACAAAAGAATGAACACCACAGGGAGGTGCCTGTCCCTGTACTGACCTGTGTATCCCTACCTGTCAGCGGAGGTTGGAGCCCTAGGACCTGCGCATTGGCCCCCCACTCCTCAACAGCTCTCCCTCCCTCCAATACCATGAGAGGGGATTGTCCCTGACCATCTAGGCACATTCTGTACATCTTATGTTCAAGATAAGTACTCCACTTTTTCTATCGTACTCCTGATGAACCTCGGAAGAGGGGAAACGCGTCGAGTTTATATTGGAGTTATATCTGGTGACAAATGGGTTAATTAACCCCTTCCTATGGTTTCTTTGCATGGTCATGTGGATAGTTTGAATGTACCTCTCGATACTTTTTCAAACCATACTGTCTGTGAATGAAGGGTTAAATTGAATTTCTGATCTGTTATCTATTATGCTATTATTGGAGAGAGGGATCATCCAACCTCCCTCTTGTATGACTATGTGATCATGAGGAGCAGCTTGGGTGCACTTGTACATCGTTAGGTTGTGTAGTCCATGATTGAATGGATTTTTTGGAACTCTCATAGACGACGTATCTTGGGACGCTGCAGATTGTGTAGGAGTTTATGGTGGGGACATGCTGTTAACATACAGAGCAGAAATAATTGAACAAGTTTTTCACCCTTTTTGGTATAAGATGCATTGATAAATCGCCATATATGCTCATTGTGTATTTTTTTTGTGTTTTGATGTGGCGCACCACACCAGAGCTTTTGTCTTTTTTTTTTTAGGGGGTTTTTATGGGGTATTTTTTCATATGTATATCAGTGACCAGGATTTGTGCTGAGGTAATTATATCTAATAATGTTTTCTAAATGTATAGTGGTTTAATATTTTTTTTTTGGTCTTTTTGGGGGGCCTTATCTATATCTAAAAACAACCACATGAGATTAGTTTGGTGATGAGGATGCTGGAGAATATAAATCTCTAGATAGAGATCATGTATTATAATATACATCTCAATTGAGAAGAACACCTGGAAAGAAATCCAAGAAGACCTCACTCAGACACTTCTCCTCTTTCTCACCTACCTGTTCTTTGTCACCACCCTGCCCCTATAGGGGTAGCAGGGAGAGCCGTCGAGGAGTGGGGGGCCAATGCGCAGGTCCTCAGGCTCCAACCTCCGCTGACAGGTAGGGATACACAGGTCAGTATAGGGACAGGCACCTCCCTGTGGGGTTCATTCTTTTGTGTATGATGCATTACTAATTTTAGTGCATCTTTTTGTACAATTGATCATTAAAGGTTTGATATTTTTAGCAGGAATATATGAGATAACTGTGAATTCTTTGACTTAATCTCATAAAAATATTTTTTGATACTGTGATTCAGTCCCAGGCAACGCAGCGGCAGAGACTTCAGGACTGCTGTGTAACTATTGTTTTTTATGCTTATTTTTTTCTACTTCAGCCGTTTTACTTCTTTTTCCTTTTTTATTTTTGCTCTTTTGCTTGTAGCATTTATTCTCTATCTAGAAGGCTCAGCTCATCTGCGTCGCAGGTTCCCACCACGTTTCATTTACAGACATTTTCTTGTCACCAGTTTGTAGCCTCCTCCAAGCAAGCGACCTGCTCACCATCTATCCCATTGATTGACATCATAACAGTGATGATTCCGCACTACGGCCCGAAACTTACATCCTATTTTGCACTTTGGTCACACCCAGAGCTGCATTCATACTTCTGTGCTGCATCAGTGGCTGTGTAGTGAGCATGCTCTGCAGTGGAGCATGGTGGAAGATGTAGAGTTCCCACCAGGCACCAGAGCGCAGAGCATTCTGGGAGCCGCACTGAGTTGTCAGCCCCGTGCAATATTCCTGCGCTGGTCAGAACCTGCGATATGGATCTGAGCTTCACTTTTCCTTCGTCTGCCTCCATCTTTTTCTTTGATCCAGTATATTAGGTGAATGCTGGATTGTGGTGCTCAGGGGAATAGAGAAACCAAAAAAAAATATGACAATAAATGATGAAATATTCCTAGTGTTACCGTGTCATCTTTATCTGGGATTCCTCACCATCTGAAAAATTCAGAAATTCTGACCCTACGAATCCAATAGACGTAACACTGTGGGAGACGTGGAGGCAGCGACACGGCCAAGGTCACAAGGATATTTAGGGGGGACAGTGGGGAAAGGGAAGCGACAACACAGAAGTAATGTGCCCCCCCGGGCAGTTGTCAGATCCCATCCCCCAGTTCATACACAAATAATCAAAACACTCGCGAGAACCAAACCACAAACGAGGAAGAAAGATCAAATCCACAATAAAAAGTCAGAGAATTGGGAAGATTCCAGGAGAAAAGAATAACTCTAAAAATCTAAATGCTGATAAGTCTGCAACAATGTCACATCACAAAGCAGCGGATAAAGTGAGGAGCGTGGGGTATAAAGAGGAATGTGCATAGTGAGGAGGGTGGGGTATAGTGAGGAGTGTGGAGTATAGAGAGGAGTGTGGAATATAGAGAGGAGTGTGGAGTATAGTGAAGAGTGTGGAGTATAGTGAGGAGTGCGGAATATAGAGAGCAGTGTAGGGTATAGCGAGGAATAGTGAGTATAGAGAGGAACGTGGGGTATAGTGAGGAGAGCGGAATATAGTGAGGATCGTGGGATATAGTGAGGAGTGTGGAATATAGAGAGGAGTGGAGTATAGAGAGGAGTGTGGAATATAGAGAGGAGTGGAGTATAGTGAGGAGTGCGGAATATAGTGAGCAGTGTGGAATATAGTGAGCAGTGTGGGGTATAGAGAGGAATAGTGAGTATAGAGAGGAATGTGGGGTATAGTGAGGAGTGCGGAATATAGTGAGGAGCGCGGAATATAGTGAGTGGAGTGAGGATTGCGGAGTATAGCGATGAGTGCGGGGTACAGTGAGGAGCGTGGGGTATAGTGAAGAGTGCGGAGTATAGTGAGGATTGTGGGGTATAGTGAGGAGTGCGGAATATAGAGAGCAGTGTGGAGTATAGTGAGGAGTGCGGAAGATAGAGAGCAGTGTGGGGTATAGAGAGGAGTGCAGAATATAGAGAGCAGTGTGGAGTATAGTGAGGAGTGCGGAATATAGAGAGCAGTGTGGGGTATAGAGAGGAATAGTGAGTATAGAGAGGAGTGTGGAGTATAGAGAGGAATGTGGGGTATAGTGAGGCGTGCGGAATATAGTGAGGAGCGCGGAATATAGTGAGGATCGTGGGGTATAGTGAGGAGTGGAGTGAGGATTGCGGAGTATAGTGAGGAGTGCGGGGTATAGTGATGAGTGCGGAGTATAGTGATGAGTGCGGGGTATAGTGAGGAGTGTGGAATATAGTGAGGAGTGCGGGGTATAGTGAGGAGTGTGGGGTATAGTGAGTGCGGAGTGGAGTGAGGATTGCGGAGCATTGCGATGAGTGCGGGGTATAGTGAGGAATATGGAGTATAGTGAGGAGTGTGCGATATAGAGAGGAATGTGGGGTATAGTGAGGAGCGTGGGGTATAGTGAGGAGCGTGGGGTTTAGTGATTATTACTGGATGAATCGTGTAGGCACTTTTGGGGGCAGATTTCTTTCTCCTCTCCTTTTCTGGGACATCTAATTATGATATCACATGTCAGCGCTGAGCTGTGACAATGATGGGTGTTCTGGTTTTGAGCTGTGACAATGATGGGTGTTCTGGTTTCTGAGCTGTGACAATGAGGGGGGTTGTGATTTCTTGTTATCGCTGTCTCAGCTGAACATGTTGATGATGAGAGTGATGACCCCCTTCCCGGAGCCAGTAACACTGCATAACCCTGTAATCCGCAGCTAATTTCTGGCAGCCACTCGATAGCAGGCCTTGTATTGATGAGGACGGGCTGTGATTAAGGCTCCGCTCAATAGAGAGCTCTCCGGCTGATAACTGCGGCCATTGAGCGCAGCCCGGTGGTCGATATCTGTTTATAAGGATATGATTAGGATGCTGCCAGATACTCAGGGACGCTCCACCGCCACCCGCGAGTCATTCCTAGACTGAGCCACCAGCACTGGCCATAAGGACTGGTACTCTGGAGGGAGAGATGGAGGACCGTCCGATATAAGCACCGGCCATAAGGACTGGTACTCTGGAGTTAGAGATGGGTGACCGTCCTGTCCTCTGCCGGGAGTCACAATACTCAAGATAAAGAATCGGTCACCTATCACATAGCTAGTAATAGCGCACCGAATGTTACACGCAATAATACTCTGCTATGCACAGTGATACTCCCTGTAATACGCCTCTCTGCAGTGATACTTCCTGAAATACTCCTCTCTGCAGTGATACTCCCTGAAATACTCCTCTCTGCAGTGATACTCCCTGAAATACTCCTCTCTGCAGTGATATTCCCTGTAATACTCCTCTTTGCAGTAATACTCCCTGTAATACTCCTCTATGCAGTGATACTCCCTGTAATACTCCTCTTTGCAGTGATACTCCCTGTAATACTCTTCTTTGCAGTGATACTCCCTGTAATACTCCTCTATGCAGTGATACTCCCTGAAATACTCCTCTCTGCAGTGATACTCCCTGAAATACTCTCTGCAGTGATACTCCCTGTAATACTCCTCTGCAGTGATACTCCCTGTAATACTCCTCTATACAGTGATACTCCCTGAAATACTCCTCTCTGCAGTGATACTCCCTGAAATACTCCTCTATGCAGTGATACTCCCTGAAATACTCCTCTCTACAGTGATAATTCCTGAAATACTCCTCTCTGCAGTGATACTCCCTGTAATACTCCTCTTTGCAGTGATACTCCCTGAAATACTCCTCTCTGCTGTGATACTCCCTGAAATACTCCTCTCTGCAGTGATACTCCCTGTAATACTCCTCTTTGCCGTGATATTCCCTGAAATACTCCTCTCTGCTGTGATACTCCCTGTAATACTCCTCTATGCAGTGATACTCCCTGAAATACTCCTCTCTGCAGTGATACTCCCTGAAATACTCTCTGCAGTGATACTCCCTGTAATACTCCTCTCTGCAGTGATACTCCCTGTAATACTCCTCTATACAGTGATACTCCCTGAAATACTCCTCTCTGCAGTGATACTCCCTGAAATACTCCTCTCTGCAGTGATACTCCCTGAAATACTCCTCTCTGCAGTGATATTCCCTGTAATACTCCTCTTTGCAGTAATACTCCCTGTAATACTCCTCTATGCAGTGATACTCCCTGTAATACTCCTCTTTGCAGTGATATTCCCTGTAATACTCCTCTTTGCAGTGATACTCCCTGTAATACTCCTCTATGCAGTGATACTCCCTGAAATACTCCTCTATGCAGTGATACTCCCTGAAATACTCCTTTCTGCAGTGATACTCCCTGTAATACTCCTCTGCAGTGATACTCCCTGTAATACTCCTCTATACAGTGATACTCCCTGAAATACTCCTCTCTGCAGTGATACTCCCTGAAATACTCCTCTATGCAGTGATACTCCCTGAAATACTCCTCTCTACAGTGATACTCCCTGAAATACTCCTCTCTGCAGTGATACTCCCTGTAATACTCCTCTTTGCAGTGATACTCCCTGAAATACTCCTCTCTGCTGTGATACTCCCTGAAATACTCCTCTCTGCAGTGATACTCCCTGTAATACTCCTCTTTGCAGTGATACTCCCTGAAATACTCCTCTCTGCTGTGATACTCCCTGTAATACTCCACTATGCAGTGATACTCCCTGAAATACTCCTCTCTGCAGTGATACTCCCTGTAATACTCTCTGCAGTGATACTCCCTGTAATACTCCTCTCTGCAGTGATACTCCCTGTAATACTCCTCTATACAGTGATACTCCCTGAAATACTCCTCTCTGCAGTGATACTCCCTGAAATACTCCTCTCTGCAGTGATATTCCCTGTAATACTCCTCTTTGCAGTAATACTCCCTGTAATACTCTATGCAGTGATACTCCCTGTAATACTCCTCTTTGCAGTGATACTCCCTGTAATACTCCTCTTTGCAGTGATACTCCCTGTAATACTCCTCTATGCAGTGATACTCCCTGAAATACTCCTCTCTGCAGTGATACTCCCTGAAATACTCTCTGCAGTGATACTCCCTGTAATACTCCTCTGCAGTGATACTCCCTGTAATACTCCTCTATACAGTGATACTCCCTGAAATACTCCTCTCTGCAGTGATACTCCCTGAAATACTCCTCTATGCAGTGATACTCCCTGAAATACTCCTCTCTACAGTGATACTCCCTGAAATACTCCTCTCTGCAGTGATACTCCCTGTAATACTCCTCTTTGCAGTGATACTCCCTGAAATACTCCACTCTGCAGTGATACTCCCTGTAATACTCCACTCTGCAGTGATACTCCCTGTAATACTCCTCTCTGCAGTGATACTCCCTGTAATACTCCTCTATGCAGTGATACTCCCTGAAATACTTCTCTCTGCAGTGATACTCCCTGAAATACTTCTCTCTGCAGTGATACTCCCTGTAATACTCCTCTTTGCAGTGATACTCCCTGTAATACTCTATGCACAGGGATACTCTCTGTAATACTCCTCTATCCAGTGATACTCTCTAATATCCTATGCAGTGAAACTCCCTGAAATACTCTATCCAGTGATACTCCCTGAAATACTCAATGCACAGGGATACTCTCTGTAACACTCCTCTATGCACAGTGATACTCTCTGTAATACTCCTATGCAGTGATACTCCCTGTAATACTCCTCTTTGCAGTGATACTCCCTGAAATACTCTATGCACAGTGATACTCCCTGTAATACTCCTCTATGCAGTTATACTCCCTGAAATACTTGTCTATCCAGTGATACTCCCTGTAATACTCCTCTTTGCAGTGATACTCCCTGAAATACTCTATGCACAGTGATACTCCCTGTAATACTCCTCTATGCAGTTATACTCCCTGAAATACTTGTCTATCCAGTGATACTCCCTGTAATACACCTCTTTGCAGTGATACTCCCTGAAATACTCCTCTATGCACAGTGATACTCTCTGTAATACTCCTATGCAGTTATACTCCCTGAAATACTTGTCTATCCAGTGATACTCCCTGTAATACTCTTCTAACCAGTGATACTCCATGTAATACGTATCTATGCAGTGATACTCCCTGAAATACTGCTGTATGGAGTAATACTCAATGTTAGGCCAAGATCACACATGCGAGAAGCACAGCAGAGTCTCCCATGTTAATACCTGGCACTGCCGCCGGC
Source organism: Dendrobates tinctorius (assembly GCF_039654945.1). Taxonomy (NCBI): domain Eukaryota; kingdom Metazoa; phylum Chordata; class Amphibia; order Anura; family Dendrobatidae; genus Dendrobates; species Dendrobates tinctorius. Next base: position 4,699,749 of record NW_027361904.1, on the reverse strand, counting down.
ACTCAGGAGCGGAGCGTGCGGCTGCATGTATTGCTGTGCGGCTGCACGCTCTGATCTGAGGGCTGGCGGCAGTGCCGGGTATTAACATGGGAGACTTGGCCGTGTTTCTCACGTGTGATCCCGGCCTAATACTGCTCAATGCAGTGATACTCCCTGTAATACTCTATCCAGTTGTACTCCCTGCAATACTCCTCTATGCAGTGATACTCCCTGTAATACTCCTCTACACCTCCAGTATAGGTGCTAAAGCGCCTAGTAATATTCTGTATTCAATAATATTCCCTGTAATACTCATCTATAGACAATGACACTCATAGTAACTTGTCTGTGTTTTGATACTCACAGGATTACTCATCTAGACTCAATGATACTGCAATATAGACAATGAAATGCTTAGTAATACTCCTTTACGCACAATGATACTTCCTGTAATATTCCTTAGTACACAATGATTCTCTCATTAATACATCTTTATAGACAATGATACTTTTAGTATTTCTCACGTATAGACAATAACACTCAAAGTAGGATCCCATGAAAAATGATATTCTCTGTAATACTCTCAGTATGACTACTCCAAACACAATTATACTGCCAGTAATATTCCTCTATAGACAATGATACTCCTAGAAATATTCTAACATGGGCAATACTTCCAGTGCAACTCTATAGACAGTGATGATCCAAGATGCATTCCTTGAACAATGCTTCTTTTGGCCATACTCCTCTACAATGATATCCCAGGTAAAAGTCCGCTACAATGATGCCCCCAGTAATACTCCTCTACAATGATATCCCAGGTAATATTCCTCTAGAAGGATATCCCAGGAAATACTCATCTACAATGATATCACAGGAAATACTCATCTACAGTGATATCCCAGGTAATACTCCACTACAATAACCCAGGTAATACTCCTCTACAATGATATCCCAGGTAAAAGTCCTCTAGAAGGATATCCCAGGAAATACTCATCTACAATTGTATCCCAGGTAATACTCCACTACAATAACCCAGGTAATACTACTCTACAATGATATCCCAGGTAATACTCCTCTACAGTGATATCCCAGATAATACTCCTCTACAATGATGCCCCAGGTAATACTCCTCTACAGTTATATCCCATATAATACTCCTCTACAATGATATCCAAAGTAATACTCCTCTGCAATGATACCCCAGGTAATACTCCTCTACAGTGATATCCCAGGTAATACTCCTCTACAATGATATCCAAGGTAAATGTCCTCTAGAAGGATATCCCAGTAAATACTCATCTACAACGATATCACAGGAAATACTCAGCTACAGTGATATCCCAGGTAATACTCCACTACAATAACCCAGGTAATACTCATCTACAACGATGCCCCAGGTAATACTCCTCTACAATGGTATACCAGGTAATACTCCTCTACAGTAATATCCCAGGTAATACTCCACTACAATAACCCAGGCAATACTCCTCTACAGTTATATCCCAGGTAATACTCCTCTACAATGATATCCAAAGTAATACTCCTCTGCAATGATACCCAGGTAATACTCCTCTACAGTGATATCCCAGGTAATACTTCTCTACAATGACATCCCAGGTAATACTCCTCTACAGTGATATACCAGGTAATACTCCTCTACAATGATACCCCAGGTAATACTACTCTACAATGATATCCCAGGTAATACTCCTCTACAATGATATCCCAAGTAATACTCCTCTACAATGATACCCCAGGTAATACTACTCTACAATGATATCCCAGGTAATACTCCTCTACAATGATATCCCAAGTAATACTCCTCTACAATGATATCCCAAGTAATACTCCTCTACAATGATACCCCAGGTAATACTACTCTACAATGATATCCCAGGTAATACTCCTCTACAATGATATACCAGGCAATAATCCTCCACAGTGATACCCCAGGTAGTACTCCTCTACAATGACGCCCCAGGTAATACTCCTCTACAGTGATATTCCAGGTAATACTCCTCTACAGTGATATCCCAGGTAATACTCCTCTACAATGATATCCCAAGTAATACTCCTCTACAATGATATACCAGGTAATACTCCTCTACAATGATACCCCAGGTAATACTACTCTACAATGATATCCCAGGTAATACTACTCTACAATGATATCCCAGGTAATACTCCTCTACAATGATATACCAGGCAATAATCCTCCACAGTGATACCCCAGGTAGTACTCCTCTACAATGACGCCCAAGGTAATATTCTACAATGATACCCCAGGGAGTACTTCTCCACAATGATACCCTAGGTAATACTCCTCTACAATGATACCTTGGGTAATAATCTTTAGATAAAGATACTCTAAGTATTACCCCTCTGTAGATAATGACACTTCTATTAATACTACACTATAGACAGTGATAAGCCCCGTAATACTATTATTTGGATACATTTTATTTTATAGACAATGATGCTCCTAGTAATATTCCTCTACTGAAAATAATACTCCCCATAATTCTTCACTACAGACATACAGTAATATTCCTATATAGACAATGATAGTTTGAGTATAATTTGCTATAGATTAAAATTTTCATGTAGTTACACCCAGTACTCATGTATAGACAAAACTTCCCAGTAATACTCCTACAAAGACAATGATACTCCCAGTAATACTTCTCTATAGATAATGATGCTCCCAGTAATACTTCTCTATAGATAATGACGCTCCCAGTAATACTTCTCTATAGATAATGATGCTCCCAGTAATACTTCTCTGTAGATAATGATGCTCCCAGTAATACTCCTACAAAGACAATGATACCCCCAGTAATACTTCTCTATAGATAATGATGCTCCCAGTAATACTCCTCTATAGACAATGATGCTCCCAGTAATACTCCTCTATAGATAATGATGCTCCCAGTAATACTTATCTATAGATAATGATACTCCCTGTAATACTCCTCTATGCAGTGATACTCCCTGAAATACTTCTCTCTGCAGTGATACTCCCTGTAATACTCCTCTTTGCAGTGATACTCCCTGTAATACTGTATGCACAGGGATAATCTCTGTAATACTCCTCTATCCAGTGATACTCTCTAATATCCTATGCAGTGATACTCCCTGAAATACTCTATCCAGAGATACTCCCTGAAATACTCCTCAATGCACAGGGATACTCTCTGTAACACTCCTCTATGCACAGTGATACTCTCTGTAATACTCCTATGCAGTGATACTCCCTGTAATACTCCTCTTTGCAGTGATACTCCCTGAAATACTCTATGCACAGTGATACTCCCTGTAATACTCCTCTATGCAGTTATACTCCCTGAAATACTTGTCTATCCAGTGATACTCCCTGTAATACTCCTCTTTGCAGTGATACTCCCTGAAATACTCCTCTATGCACAGTGATACTCTCTGTAATACTCCTATGCAGTTATACTCCCTGAAATACTTGTCTATCCAGTGATACTCCCTGTAATACTCTTCTATCCAGTGATACTCCATGTAATACGTATCTATGCAGTGATACTCCCTGAAATACTGCTGTATGGAGTAATATTCAATGTTAGGCCAAGATCACACATGCGAGAAGCACAGCATAGTCTCCCATGTTAATACCTGGCACTGCCGCCGGCACTCAGGAGCGGAGCGTGCGGCTGCATGTATTGCTGTGCGGCTGCACGCTCTGATCTGAGGGCTGGCGGCAGTGCCGGGTATTAACATGGGAGACTTGGCCGTGTTTCTCACGTGTGATCCCGGCCTAATACTGCTCAATGCAGTGATACTCCCTGTAATACTCTATCCAGTTGTACTCCCTGCAATACTCCTCTATGCAGTGATACTCCCTGTAATACTCCTCTACACCTCCAGTATAGGTGCTAAAGCGCCTAGTAATATTCTGTATTCAATAATATTCCCTGTAATACTCATCTATAGACAATGACACTCATAGTAACTTGTCTGTATACAATGATACTCACAGGATTACTCATCTAGACTCAATGATACTGCAATATAGACAATGAAATGCTTAGTAATACTCCTTTACGCACAATGATACTTCCTGTAATATTCCTTAGTACACAATGATTGTCTCATTAATACACCTTTATAGACAAAGATACTTTTAGTATTTCTCACGTATAGACAATAACACTCAAAGTAGGATCCCATGAAAAATGATATTCCCTGTAATACTCTCAGTATGACTACTCCAAACACAATTATACTGCCAGTAATATTCCTCTATAGACAATGATACTCCTAGAAATATTCTAACATGGGCAATACTTCCAGTGCAACTCTATAGACAGTGATGATCCAAGATGCATTCCTTGAACAATGCTTCTTTTGGCCATACTCCTCTACAATGATATCCCAGGTAAAAGTCCGCTACAATGATGCCCCCGGTAATACTCCTCTACAATGATATCCCAGGTAATATTCCTCTAGAAGGATATCCCAGGAAATACTCATCTACAATGATATCACAGGAAATACTCATCTACAGTGATATCCCAGGTAATACTCCACTACAATAACCCAGGTAATACTCCTCTACAATGATATCCCAGGTAAAAGTCCTCTAGAAGGATGTCCCAGGAAATACTCATCTACAATGATATCACAGGAAATACTCAACTACAGTGATATCCCAGGTAATACTCCACTACAATCACCAAGGTAATACTACTCTACAATGATATCCCAGGTAATACTCCTCTACAGTGATATCCCAGGTAATACTCCTCTACAATGATGCCCCAGGTAATACTCCTCTACAGTTATATCCCATATAATACTCCTGTACAATTATATCCAAAGTAATACTCCTCTGCAATGATACCCCAGGAAATACTCCTCTACAGTGATATCTCAGGTAATACTCCTCTACAATGATATCCAAGGTAAATGTCCTCTAGAAGGATATCCCAGTAAATACTCATCTACAACGATATCACAGGAAATACTCAGCTACAGTGATATCCCAGGTAATACTCCACTACAATAACCCAGGTAATACTCCTCTACAGTTATATCCCAGGTAATACTCCACTACAATAACCCAGGCAATACTCCTCTACAGTTATATCCCAGGTAATACTCCTCTACAATGATATCCAAAGTAATACTCCTCTGCAATGATACCCAGGTAATACTCCTCTACAGTGATATCCCAGGTAATACTTCTCTACAATGATATCCCAGGTAATACTCCTCTACAGTGATATACCAGGTGATACTCCTCTACAATGATACCCCAGGTAATACTCCTCTACAGTGATATACCAGGTAATACTCCTCTACAATGATACCCCAGGTAATACTACTCTACAATGATATCCCAGGTAATACTACTCTACAATGATATACCAGGCAATAATCCTCCACAGTGATACCCCAGGTAATACTCCTCTGCAATGACGCCCCAGGTAATACTCCTCTACAGTGATATACCAGGTAATACTCTACAATGATACCCCAGGTAATACTACTCTACAATGATATCCCAGGTAATACTCCTCTACAATGATATCCCAAGTAATACTCCTCTACAATGATATCCCAAGTAATACTCCTCTACAATGATACCCCAGGTAATACTACTCTACAATGATATCCCAGGTAATACTCCTCTATAATGATATACCAGGCAATAATCCTCCACAGTGATACCCCAGGTAGTACTCCTCTACAATGACGCCCCAGGTAATACTCCTCTACAGTGATATTCCAGGTAATACTCCTCTACAGTGATATCCCAGGTAATACTCCTCTACAATGATATACCAGGTAATACTCCTCTACAATGATACCCCAGGTAATACTACTCTACAATGATATCCCAGGTAATACTACTCTACAATGATATCCCAGGTAATACTCCTCTACAATGATATACCAGGCAATAATCCTCCACAGTGATACCCCAGGTAGTACTACTCTACAATGACGCCCAAGGTAATATTCTACAATGATACCCCAGGGAGTACTTCTCTACAATGATACCCTAGGTAATACTCCTCTACAATGATACCTTGGGTAATAATCTTTAGATAAAGATACTCTAAGTATTACCCCTCTGTAGATAATGACACTTCTATTAAAACTACACTATAGACAGTGATAAGCCCCGTAATACTATTATTTGGATACATTTTATTTTATAGACAATGATGCTCCTAGTAATATTCCTCTACTGAAAATAATACTCCCCATAATTCTTCACTACAGACATACAGTAATATTCCTATATAGACAATGATAGTATGAGTATAATTTGCTATAGATTAAAATTTTCATGTAGTTACACCCAGTACTCATGTATAGACAATACTTCCCAGTAATACTCCTACAAAGACAATGATACTCCCAGTAATACTTCTCTATAGATAATGATGCTCCCAGTAATACTTCTCTGTAGATAATGATGCTCCCAGTAATACTCCTACAAAGACAATGATACCCCCAGTAATACTTCTCTATAGATAATGATGCTCCCAGTAATACTTCTCTATAGATAATGATACTCCCAGTAATACTCCTCTATAGATAATGATGCTCCCAGTAATACTCCTCTATAGATAATGATGCTCCCAGTAATACTCCTCTATAGACAATGATGCTCCCAGTAATACTCCTCTATAGATAATGATGCTCCCATTAATAATTCTCTATAGATAATGATGCTCCCAGTAATACTTCTCTATAGATAATGACATTCCCAGTAATACTTCTCTATAGATAATGATGCTCCCAGTAATACTTCTCTATAGATAATGATGCTCCCAGTAATACTTCTCTATAGATAATGACGCTCCCAGGATTACTTCTCTACAGATAATGACGCTCCCAGTAATACTCCTCTATAGACAATGACGCTCCCAGTAATACTCCTCTATAGATAATGATGCTCCCAGTAATACTCCTCTATAGATAATGACACTCCCAGTAATACTCCTCTATAGATAATGACGCTCCCAGTAATACTCCTCTATAGATAATGATGCTCCCAGTAATACTTCTCTGTAGATAATGATGCTCCCAGTAATACTCCTCTATAGACAATGACGCTCCTAGTAATACTCCTCTATAGATAATGACGCTTCCAGTAATAATCCTATAGATAATGATGCTCCCAATGATACTTCTCAATAGATAATGATGCTCCCAGTAATACTCCTCTATAGATAATGATGTTCCCACTAATACTCCTCTATAGATAATGATGCTCCCAGTAATACTTCTCTATAGATAATGATGCTCCCAGTAATACTCCTCTATAGATAATGATGCTCCCAGTAATACTTCTCTATAGATAATGACGCTCCCAGTAGTACTTCTCTATAGATAATGACGCTCCCAGTAATACTTCTCTATAGACAATGATGCTCCCAGTGATACTCCTCTATAGATAATGATGCTCCCAGTGATACTTCTTTATAGATAATGATGCTCCCAGTGATACTTCTCTATAGATAATGATGCTCCCAGTAATACTTCTCTTTAGACAATGATGCTCCCAGTGATACTCCTCTATAGATAATGACGCTCCCAGTAATACTTCTCTATAGACAATGATGCTCCCAGTAATACTCCTCTATAGATAATGATGCTCCCAGTAATACTCCTCTATAGACAATGATGCTCCCAGTGATACTCCTCTAGAGATAATGACGCTCCCAGTAATACTCCTCTATAGACAATGACGCTCCCAGTAATACGTCTCTATAGATAATGACGCTCCCAGTAATACTTCTCTATAGATAATGACGCTCCCAGTAATACTTCTCTATAGACAATGATGCTCCCAGTGATACTCCTCTATAGATAATGATGCTCCCAGTAATACTCCTCTATAGATAATGATGCTCCCAGTGATACTTCTCTATAGATAACGATGCTCCCAGTAATACTCCTCTATAGATAATGATGCTCCCAGTGATACTCCTCTATAGACAATGACGCTGCCAGTAATACTTCTCTATAGACAATGATGCTCCCAGTAATACTCCTCTATAGATAATGATGCTCCCAGTAATACTCCTCTATAGATAATGACGCTCCCAGTAATACTCCTCTATAGATAATGATCCTCCCAGTAATACTCCTCTATAGATAATGATGCTCCCAGTAATACTCCTCTATAGACAATGATGCTCCCAGTGATACTTCTCTATAGATAATGATGCTCCCAGTAATACTTCTCTATAGACAATGATGCTCCCAGTGATACTCCTCTATAGATAATGATGCTCCCAGTAATACTTCTCTATAGACAATGATGCTCCCAGTAATACTCCTCTATAGATAATGATGCTCCCAGTAATACTCCTCTATAGATAATGATGCTCCCAGTAAAACTCCTCTATAGATAATGATGCTCCCAGTGATACTTCTCTATAGACAATGATGCTCCCAGTGATACTCCTCTATATATAATGACGCTCCCAGTAATACTTCTCTATAGACAATGATGCTCCCAGTAATACTCCTCTATAGATAATGATGCTCCCAGTGATACTCCTCTATAGATAATGATGCTCCCAGTAAAACTCCTCTATAGATAATGATGCTCCCAGTGATACTTCTCTATAGATAACGATGCTCCCAGTAATACTCCTCTATAGATAATGATGCTCCCAGTGATACTCCTCTATAGATAATGACGCTGCCAGTAATACTTCTCTATAGACAATGATGCTCCCAGTAATTTCCTCTATAGATAATGATGCTCCCAGTAATACTCCTCTATAGATAATGATGCTCCCAGTAATACTCCTCTATAGATAATGATCCTCCCAGTAATACTCCTCTATAGATAATGATGCTCCCAGTAATACTCCTCTATAGACAATGATGCTCCCAGTGATACTTCTCTATAGATAATGATGCTCCCAGTAATACTTCTCTATAGACAATGATGCTCCCAGTGATACTCTATAGATAATGACGCTCCCAGTAATACTTCTCTATAGACAATGATGCTCCCAGTAATACTCCTCTATAGATAATGATGCTCCCAGTGATACTCCTCTATAGATAATGATGCTCCCAGTAATACTCCTCTATAGATATTGACGCTCCCAGTAATACTCCTCTATAGATAATGATGCTCCCAGTGATACTCCTCTATAGATAATGACGCTCCCAGTAATACTTCTCTATAGATAATGATGCTCCCAGTAATACTCATCTATAGGTAATGATGCTCCCAGTAATACTCCTCTATAGATAATGACGCTCCCAGTAATACTTCTCTATAGATAATGATGCTCCCAGTAATACTCCTCTATAGATAATGATGCTCCCAGTAATACTCCTCTATAGATAATGATGCTCCCAGTTATACTCCTCTATAGATAATGATGCTCCCAGTAACACTTCTCTATAGACAATGATGCTCCCAGTGATACTCCTCTATAGATAATGACGCTCCCAGTAATACTTCTCTATAGACAATGATGCTCCCAGTAATACTTCAATATAGATAATGACGCTCCCAGTAATACTCCTCTATAGATAATGATGCTCCCAGTGATACTCCTCTATAGATAATGATGCTCCCAGTAATACTCCTCTATAGATAATGACGCTCCCAGTAATTCTCCTCTATAGATAATGATGCTCCCAGTGATATTCCTCTATAGATAATGATGCTCCCAGTAATACTCCTCTATAGATAATGACGCTCCCAGTAATACTCCTCTATAGATAATGATGCTCCCAGTGATACTTCTCTATAGATAATGACGCTCCCAGTAATACTTCTGTATAGATAATGACGCTCCCAGTAATACTCCTCTATAGATAATGACGCTCCCAGTAATACTTCTCTATAGATAATGATGCTCCCAGTAATACTCCTCTATAGATAATGATGCTTCCAGTAATACTCCTCTATAGACAATGATGCTCCCAGTAATACTCCTCTATAGATAATGATGCTCCCAGTGATACTCCTCTATAGATAATGATGCTCCCAGTAATACCCCTCTATAGATAATGACGCTCCCAGTAATACTCCTCTATAGATAATGATGCTCCCAGTGATACTCCTCTATAGATAATGACGCTGCCAGTAATACTTCTCTATAGATAATGACGCTCCCAGTAATACTCCTCTATAGATAATGATGCTCCCAGTAATACTTCTCTATAGATAATGATGCTCCCAGTGATACTCCTCTATAATGATGCTCCCAGTAATACTCCTCTATAGATAATGACGCTCCCAGTAATACTTCTCTATAGATAATGACGCTCCCAGTAATACTCCTCCATAGACAATGATGCTCCCAGTAATACTCCTCTATAGATAATGATGCTCCCAGTAATACTCCTCTATAGATAATGACGCTCCCAGTAATACTCCTCTATAGATAATTATGCTCCCAGTGATACTCCTCTATAATGACGCTCCCAGTAATACTTCTCTATAGATAATGATGCTCCCAGTAATACTCCTCTATAGGTAATGATGCTCCCAGTAATACTCCTCTATAGATAATGACGCTCCCAGTAATACTTCTCTATAGATAATGATGCTCCCAGTAATTCTCCTCTATAGATAATGATGCTCCCAGTAATACTCCTCTATAGATAATGATGCTCCCAGTAATACTCCTCTATAGATAATGATGCTCCCAGTAATACTCCTCTATAGACAATGATGCTCCCAGTAATACTCTTCTATAGATAATGATGCTCCCGGTAATACTCCTCTATAGACAATGATGCTCCCAGTAATACTCCTCTATAGATAATGATGCTCCCAGTAATACTCCTCTATAGATAATGATGCTCCCAGTAATACTCCTCTATAGATAATGACGCTCCCAGGAATACTTCTCTATAGATAATGACGCTCCCAGTAATACTCCTCTATAGATAATGATGCTCCCAGTGATACTCCTCTATAGATAATGACGGTCCCAGTAATACTTCTCTATAGATAATGACGCTCCCAGTAATACTTCTCTATAGATAATGACGCTCCCAGTAATACTCCTCTATAGATAATGATGCTCCCAGTAATACTCCTCTATAGATAATGACGCTCCCAGTAATACTCCTCTATAGATAATGACGCTCCCAGTAATACTCCTCTATAGATAATGATCCTCCCAGTAATACTCCTCTATAGACAATGATGCTCCCAGTAATACTCCTCTATAGATAATGATGCTCCCAGTAATACTCCTCTATAGATAATGATGCTCCCAGTAATACTTCTCTATAGATAATGACGCTCCCAGTAATACTCCTCTATAGATAATGATGCTCCCAGTAATACTCCTCTATAGATAATGATGCTCCCAGTAATACTCCTCTATAGATAATGTTGCTCCCAGTGATACTTCTCTATAGATAATGACGCTCCCAGTAATACTTCTCTATAGATAATGATGCTCCCAGTAATACTCCTCTATAGATAATGATGCTCCCAGTAATACTCCTCTATAGACAATGACGCTCCCAGTAATACTCCTCTATAGATAATGACGCTCCCAGTAATACTTCTCTATAGATAATGATGCTCCCAGTAATACTCCTATATAGATAATGACGCTCCCAGTAATACTCCTCTATAGATAATGACGCTCCCAGTAATACTCCTCTATAGATAATGACGCTCCCAGTAATACTTCTCTATAGATAACGATGCTCCCAGTAATACTCCTCTATAGATAATGATGCTCCCAGTAATACTCCTCTATAGATAATGATGCTGCCAGTAATACTCCTCTATAGATAATGACGCTCCCAGTAATACTTCTCTATAGATAATGATGCTCCCAATAATACTCCTCTATAGATAATGATGCTCCCGGTAATACTCCTCTATAGATAATGATGCTCCCGGTAATACTCCTCTATAGATAATGATGCTCCCGGTAATACTCCTCTATAGACAATGATGCTCCCTGTAATACTCCTCTATAGATAATGATGCTCCCGGTAATACTCCTCTATAGACAATGATGCTCCCGGTAATACTCCTCTATAGATAATGATGCTCCCGGTAATACTCCTCTATAGACAATGACGCTCCCGGTAATACTCCTCTATAGATAATGACGCTCCCAGTAATACTCCTCTATAGATAATGACGCTCCCAGTAATACTTCTCTATAGATAATGACGCTCCCAGTAATACTCCTCTAAAGATAATGATGCTCCCAGTAATACTCCTCTATAGATAATGACGCTCCCAGTAATACTCCTCTATAGATAATGATGCTCCCAGTAATATTTCTCTATAGATAATGACGCTCCCAGTAATACTCCTCTATAGATAATGATGCTCCCAGTAATACTCCTCTATAGATAATGATGCTCCCAGTAATACTCCTCTATAGATAATGACGCTCCCAGTAATACTTCTCTATAGATAATGATGCTCCCAGTAATACTCCTCTATAGATAATGATGCTCCCGGTAATACTCCTCTATAGATAATGATGCTCCCGGTAATACTCCTCTATAGACAATGATGCTCCCGGTAATACTCCTCTATAGATAATGATGCTCCCGGTAATACTCCTCTATAGACAATGATGCTCCCGGTAATACTCCTCTATAGATAATGATGCTCCCGGTAATACTCCTCTATAGACAATGATGCTCCCGGTAATACTCCTCTATAGATAATGATGCTCCCGGTAATACTCCTCTATAGACAATGATGCTCCCGGTAATACTCCTCTATAGATAATGATGCTCCCGGTAATACTCCTCTATAGACAATGACGCTCCCGGTAATACTCCTCTATAGATAATGACGCTCCCGGTAATACTCCTCTATAGATAATGACGCTCCCAGTAATACTTCTCTATAGATAATGACGCTCCCAGTAATACTCCTCTATAGATAATGACGCTCCCAGTAATACTCCTCTATAGATAATGACGCTCCCAGTAATACTCCTCTATAGATAATGACGCTCCCAGTAATACTTCTCTATAGATAATGACGCTCCCAGTAATACTCCTCTATAGATAATGATGCTCCCAGTAATACTCCTCTATAGATAATGATGCTCCCAGTAATACTCCTCTATAGACAATGATGCTCCCAGTAATACTCCTCTATAGATAATGATGCTGCCAGTAATACTCCTCTATAGATAATGATGCTCCCAGTAATACTTCTCTATAGATAATGACGCTCCCAGTAATACTACTCTATAGATAATGATGCTCCCAGTAATACTCCTCTATAGATAATGACGCTCCCAGTAATACTCCTCTATAGATAATGACGCTCCCAGTAATACTCCTCTATAGATAATGACGCTCCCAGTAATACTCCTCTATAGATAATGATGCTCCCAGTAATACTTCTCTATAGATAATGACGCTCCCAGTAATACTACTCTATAGATAATGACGCTCCCAGTAATACTCCTCTATAGATAATGACGCTCCCAGTAATACTCCTCTATAGATAATGACGCTCCCAGTAATACTCCTCTATAGATAATGACGCTCCCAGTAATACTTCTCTATAGATAATGACGCTCCCAGTAATACTCCTCTATAGATAATGATGCTCCCAGTAATACTCCTCTATAGATAATGATGCTCCCAGTAATACTCCTCTATAGACAATGATGCTCCCAGTAATACTCCTCTATAGATAATGATGCTGCCAGTAATACTCCTCTATAGATAATGACGCTCCCAGTAATACTTCTCTATAGATAATGACGCTCCCAGTAATACTACTCTATAGATAATGATGCTCCCAGTAATACTCCTCTATAGATAATGACGCTCCCAGTAATACTCCTCTATAGATAATGACGCTCTCAGTGATACTTCTCTATAGATAATGATGCTCCCAGTGATACTTCTCTATAGATAATGATGCTCCCAGTAATACTCCTCTATAGATAATGATGCTCCCAGTAATACTCCTCTATAGACAATGATGCTCCCAGTAATACTCCTCTATAGATAATGATGCTCCCAGTAATACTCCTCTATAGACAATGATGCTGCCAGTAATACTCCTCTATAGATAATGACGCTCCCAGTAATACTCCTCTATAGATAATGACGCTCCCAGTAATACTCCTCTATAGATAATGACGCTCCCAGTAATACTCCTCTATAGATAATGACGCTCCCAGTAATACTTCTCTATAGATAATGATGCTCCCAGTAATACTCCTCTATAGATAATGATGCTCCCAGTAATACTCCTCTATAGATAATGACGCTCCCAGTAATACTTCTCTATAGATAATGACGCTCCCAGTAATACTCCTCTATAGATAATGATGCTCCCAGTAATACTCCTCTATAGACAATGATGCTGCCAGTAATACTCCTCTATAGATAATGATGCTCCCAGTAATACTCCTCTATAGACAATGATGCTGCCAGTAATACTTCTCTATAGATAATGATGCTCCCAGTAATACTCCTCTATAGATAATGATGCTCCCGGTAATACTCCTCTATAGACAATGATGCTCCCAGTAATACTCCTCTATAGATAATGATACTCCCGGTAATACTCCTCTATAGACAATGATGCTCCCAGTAATACTCCTCTATAGATAATGATGCTCCCAGTAATACTCTATAGACAATGATGCTCCCAGTAATACTCCTCTATAGATAATGACGCTCCCAGTAATACTCCTCTATAGATAATGACGCTCCCAGTAATACTTCTCTATAGATAATGACGCTCCCAGTAATACTCCTCTATAGATAATGATGCTCCCAGTAATACTCCTCTATAGATAATGATGCTCCCAGTAATACTCCTCTATAGATAATGATGCTCCCAGTAATACTCCTCTATAGATAATGATGCTCCCAGTAATACTCCTCTATAGATAATGATGCTCCCAGTAATACTCCTCTATAGACAATGATGCTGCCAGTAATACTTCTCTATATATAATGATGCTCCCAGTAATACTCCTCTATAGATAATGACGCTCCCAGTAATACTCCTCTATAGATAATGATGCTCCCAGTAATACTCCTCTATAGACAATGATGCTGCCAGTGATACTTCTCTATAGACAATGATGCTCCCAGTGATACTTCTCTATAGATAATGACGCTCCCAGTAATACTTCTCTATAGATAATGACGCTCCCAGTAATACTCCTCTATAGACAATGATGCTGCCAGTAATACTCCTCTATAGATAATGACGCTCCCAGTAATACTCCTCTATAGATAATGTTGCTCCCAGTGATACTTCTCTATAGATAATGACGCTCCCAGTAATACTTCTCTATAGATAATGATGCTCCCAGTAATACTCCTCTATAGATAATGACGCTCCCAGTAATACTCCTCTATAGATAATGACGCTCCCAGTAATACTCCTCTATAGATAATGATGCTCCCAGTAATACTCCTCTATAGATAATGATGCTCCCAGTAATACTCCTCTATAGATAATGACGCTCCCAGTAATACTCCTCTATAGATAATGACGCTCCCAGTAATACTCCTCTATAGATAATGACGCTCCCAGTAATACTCCTCTATAGATAATGACGCTCCCAGTAATACTCCTCTATAGATAATGACGCTCCCAGTAATACTCCTCTATAGATAATGACGCTCCCAGTAATACTTCTCTATAGATAATGATGCTCCCAGTAATACTCCTCTATAGATAATGATGCTCCCAGTAATACTCCTCTATAGATAATGATGCTCCCAGTAATACTCCTCTATAGATAATGATGCTCCCAGTAATACTCCTCTATAGATAATGATGCTCCCAGTAATACTCCTCTATAGATAATGACGCTCCCAGTAATACTCCTCTATAGATAATGATGCTCCCAGTAATACTCCTCTATAGACAATGATGCTGCCAGTAATACTCCTCTATAGATAATGATGCTGCCAGTAATACTCCTCTATAGATAATGATGCTCCCAGTAATACTCCTCTATAGATAATGATGCTCCCAGTAATACTCCTCTATAGACAATGATGCTGCCAGTAATACTCCTCTATAGACAATGATGCTGCCAGTAATACTCCTCTATAGATAATGATGCTCCCAGTAATACTCCTCTATAGATAAAGACGCTCCCAGTAATACTCCTCTATAGATAATGATGCTCCCAGTAATACTCCTCTATAGATAATGATGCTCCCAGTAATACTCCTCTATAGATAATGACGCTCCCAGTAATACTTCTCTATAGATAATGATGCTCCCAGTAATACTCCTCTATAGATAATGATGCTGCCAGTACTACTCCTCTATAGATAATGACGCTCCCAGTAATTCTCCTCTATAGATAATGATGCTCCCAGTAATACTCCTCTATAGACAATGACGCTCCCAGTAATACTCCTCTATAGATAATGATGCTCCCAGTAATACTCCTCTATAGACAATGATGCTCCCAGTAATACTCCTCTATAGATAATGATGCTCCCAGTGATACTTCTCTATAGATAATGATGCTCCCAGTAATACTCCTCTATAGATAATGACGCTCCCAGTAATACTCCTCTATAGATAATGACGCTCCCAGTAATACTCCTCTATAGATAATGACGCTCTCAGTAATACTCCTCTATAGATAATTATGCTCCCAGTAATACTCCTCTATAGATAATGATGCTCCCAGTAATACTCCTCTATAGATAATGACGCTCCCAGTAATACTCCTCTATAGATAATGACGCTCTCAGTAATACTCCTCTATAGATAATTATGCTCCCAGTAATACTCCTCTATAGATAATGATGCTGCCAGTAATACTCCTCTATAGATAATGACGCTCCCAGTAATACTCCTCTATAGATAATGACGCTCCCAGTAATACTCCTCTATAGATAATGATGCTCCCAGTAATACTCCTCTATAGACAATGATGCTCCCAGTAATACTCCTCTATAGATAATGATGCTCCCAGTAATACTTCTCTATAGATAATGATGCTCCCAGTAATACTCCTCTATAGATAATGACGCTCCCAGTAATACTCCTCTATAGATAATGACGCTCTCAGTAATACTCCTCTATAGACAATGATGCTCCCAGTAATACTCCTCTATAGATAATGATGCTCCCAGTAATACTTCTCTATAGATAATGATGCTCCCAGTAATACTCCTCTATAGATAATGACGCTCCCAGTAATACTCCTCTATAGATAATGATGCTCCCAGTAATACTCCTCTATAGACAATGATGCTCCCAGTAATACTCCTCTATAGATAATTATGCTCCCAGTAATACTCCTCTATAGATAATGATGCTCCCAGTAATACTCCTCTATAGATAATGACGCTCCCAGTAATACTCCTCTATAGATAATGATGCTCCCAGTAATACTCCTCTATAGATAATGATGCTCCCAGTAATACTCCTCTATAGACAATGATGCTCCCAGTAATACTCCTCTATAGACAATGATGCTGCCAGTATACTCCTCTATAGACAATGATGCTCCCAGTAATACTTCTCTATAGATAATGATGCTCCCAGTAATACTCCTCTATAGATAATGACGCTCCCAGTAATACTCCTCTATAGATAATGACGCTCCCAGTAATACTCCTCTATAGACAATGATGCTCCCAGTAATACTCCTCTATAGATAATTATGCTCCCAGTAATACTCCTCTATAGATAATGATGCTCCCAGTAATACTCCTCTATAGATAATGACGCTCCCAGTAATACTCCTCTATAGATAATGATGCTCCCAGTAATACTCCTCTATAGATAATGATGCTCCCAGTAATACTCCTCTATAGACAATGATGCTCCCAGTAATACTCCTCTATAGACAATGATGCTGCCAGTATACTTCTCTATAGATAATGACGCTCCCAGTAATACTCCTCTATAGACAATGATGCTCCCAGTAATACTCCTCTATAGACAATGATGCTGCCAGTAATACTTCTCTATAGATAATGACGCTCCCAGTAATACTTCTCTATAGATAATGACGCTCCCAGTAATACTCCTCTATAGACAATGATGCTCCCAGTAATACTTCTCTATAGATAATGACGCTCCCAGTAATACTCCTCTATAGACAATGATGCTCCCAGTAATACTCCTCTATAGACAATGATGCTGCCAGTAATACTTCTCTATAGATAATGACGCTCCCAGTAATACTCCTCTATAGACAATGATGCTCCCAGTAATACTCCTCTATAGATAATGATGCTCCCAGTAATACTTCTCTATAGATAATGACGCTCCCAGTAATACTCCTCTATAGACAATGATGCTCCCAGTAATACTTCTCTATAGATAATGACGCTCCCAGTAATACTCCTCTATAGACAATGATGCTCCCAGTAATACTCCTCTATAGACAATGATGCTGCCAGTATACTCCTCTATAGATAATGATGCTCCCAGTAATACTCCTCTATAGACAATGATGCTCCCAGTAATACTCCTCTATAGACAATGATGCTCCCAGTAATACTCCTCTATAGATAATGATGCTCCCAGTAATACTCCTCTATAGATAATGACGCTCCCAGTAATACTCCTCTATAGACAATGATGCTGCCAGTATACTTCTCTATAGATAATTATGCTCCCAGTAATACTTCTCTATAGATAATGACGCTCCCAGTAATACTCCTCTATAGACAATGATGCTGCCAGTATACTCCTCTATAGATAATTATGCTCCCAGTAATACTTCTCTATAGATAATGACGCTCCCAGTAATACTTCTCTATAGATAATGATGCTCCCAGTAACACTTCTCTATAGACAATGATGCTCCCAGTGATACTCCTCTATAGATAATGACGCTCCCAGTAATACTTCTCTATAGACAATGATGCTGCCTGTATACTCCTCTATAGACAATGATGCTCCCAGTAATACTCCTCTATAGACAATGATGCTGCCAGTAATACTCCTCTATAGATAATGATGCTCCCAGTAATACTCCTTTATAGATAATGACGCTCCCAGTAATACTTCTCTATAGACAATGATGCTCCCAGTAATACTTCTCTATAGATAATGATGCTCCCAGTAATACTCCTCTATAGACAATGATGCTCCCAGTAATACTCCTCTATAGACAATGATGCTCCCAGTAATACTCCTCTATAGACAATGATGCTCCCAGTAATACTCCTCTATAGACAATGATGCTCCCAGTAATACTTCTCTATAGATAATGATGCTCCCAGTAATACTCCTCTATAGACAATGATGCTCCCAGTAATACTCCTCTATAGACAATGATGCTCCCAGTAATACTCCTCTATAGACAATGATGCTCCCAGTAATACTCCTCTATAGACAATGATGCTGCCAGTATACTCCTCTATAGATAATGATGCTCCCAGTAATACTCCTCTATAGATAATGATGCTCCCAGTAATACTCCTCTATAGATAATGATGCTCCCAGTAATACTCCTCTATAGACAATGATGCTCCCAGTAATACTCCTCTATAGATAATGATGCTCCCAGTAATACTCCTCTATAGACAATGATACTCCCAGTAATACTCCTCTATAGACAATGATACTCCCAGTAATACTTCTCTATAGATAATGACGCTCCCAGTAATACTTCTCTATAGATAATGATGCTCCCAGTTATCCATCCTCATCTAGTTATGGAGGTACACGCCTCGCACTTTGTAGATTACAGACTGTTGCAGTGAAGAGTAGGGTCCTGCATAAATGTGCACCCCCCTATCTTGGAGGGCCTGCACCCAATCCTCTTCTCTGTGCCAGTGTTGCACATGCTGGGCTTAGATACTTGCATATAACCACTGCCATGATAGTTTGTGCCCACTGGAGTCGTCGCCCTCTGTGCCCGCAGCATCCAATACTTAGTGCTTACCCCTCACCGATACCAGCAGCCATTACAGGGCCCTGGCAGCCGGGAGGTTAATCTGAGGGAAGCGGCGTTTTTAATAAGGCTGCGGTACATTAATTAGGGCTGTTACGAGCTGTTCGTCTTGGCTCACATTAAACTGCAAGGAGGAAGAAAAAGCAAAGAGGAAAAAATGACTTAATTAAAAGCGGAGAGGGGAACTTAATTAGTGCGAGCGAGGATTTGTGGGGGCGCTCATGTGTGCGAGGGGTCACTGACTAATTTGCAGCTAATAGAGTTATCGGAACAAGTATAAACAAAGAAGAATCTTCCCATCTGGTCCGAACAACAGCGGTGGACAGCTGGGCCCACCATCTCCACCTGGGAAATGCACTGTCACATTGTCACCATTAACCCTACACTGATCTTATACAAATAGCGTGGGACCCCTCACCCCGGCCCAGCAGGACCAATATAACCTGCACCCATATAATATATACTGCTATATAGAGTGTGATCCCTCACCCCGGCCCAGCAGGACCAATGTAACTTATGCCCATATAATATATACTGATATATAGAGTGTGATCCCTCACCCTGGCCCAGCAGGACTAATGTAACTTGTGTCCATGGAATATACTGATATACAGAGTGTGACCCCTCACTCCAGCCCAGCAGGACCAATATAACCTGCGCCTTTATAATATACTGATATATAGAGTGGGAACCCTCACCCCGGCCCAGCAGGACCAAAGTAACCTGTGCCTATATAATATATACTGTAATATAGAGTGTGATCCCTCACCCCAGCCCAGCAGGACCAATGTAACCTGCACCCATAAAATATATACATATATATAGAGTGTGACCCCTCACCCCAGCCCAGCAGGACCAATATAACCTGTGCCTATATAATATATACTGATACATAGAGTGTGACCCCTCACCCCAGCCCAGCAGGACCAATATAACCTGTGCCTATATAATATATACTGCTATATAGAGTGTGACCCCCCTCACCCCAGCCCAGCAGGACCAATGTAACCTGAACCCATTTAATACATACTGCTATATAGAGTGTGACCCCTCACCCCAGCCCAGCAGGACCAATGTAACATGCCCATATAATATATACTGATATATAGAGTGTGACCCCTCACTCCGGCCCAGCAGGACCAATATAACCTGTGCCTATATAATATACTGATATATAGAGTGTGACCGATCACCCCGGCCCAGTAGGACCGATGTAACCTGCACCCATATAATATATAGTGATTTATAGAGTGTGACCCCTCATCCCAGCCCAGCAGGACCAATGTACCCTGTGCCCTTAAAATTTAAACTGATATATAGAGTGTGACCCCTCACCCCAGTCCAGCAGGACTAATGTAACCTACACCCATATAATATATACTGATATATAGAGTGTGAACCCTCACCCTGGGCCAGCAGGACCAATGTAACCTGTGCCCATATTATATATACTGATATTTAGAGTGTGACCCCTCACCTAAGCCCAGCAGGACCAATGTAACCTGTGCCCATATAATATATACTGAAATATAGAGTGTGAACCCTCACCCTGGCCCAGCAGGACCTATGTAACCTGTGCCCATATAATATATACTGATACATAGAATGTGACCCCTCAATCCAGCCCAGTAGGACCAATCTAATCTGTGTCCATATAATATACCAATATATAGAGTGTGACCCCTCACTCCGGCCCAGCAGGATCAATGTAACCTGCACCCATATAATATACTGATATATAGAGTGTGAGCCCTCACCCCAGCCCAGCAGGACCAATGTATCCTGTGCCCATATAATGTACACTGATATATAGAGTGGGAACCCTCACACCAGCCCAGCAGGACCACTGTAACCTGCACCAATATAATGTATACTGATATATGGAGTATGACCCCTCACTCCAGACCAGCAGGATCACTGTAACCTGTGCCTCTATAATATACACTGTTACATAAAGTGTGAACCCTCATTCCAGCCCAGCAGGGCCACTGTAACCTGCACCAATATAATTCACTGATATATAAAGTGTGACCCCTCACCCCGGCCCAGCAGGTCCACTGTAACCTGCACCAATATAATACACTGATATATAAAGTATGACCACTCACCCCAACCTAGCAGGATCACTGTAATTTATGCATCTATAATAGACACTGATATATGGAGTGTGACCCCTCACCCTGGCCCAACAGGACCCCTGTAACATGCACCCACATAATATACAGTATACTGATATATAGAGTGTGACCCTCACACCGGCCTAGCAGGACCTCTGTAACCTGCGCCTCTATAATTTCCAATGATATATAGAGTGTAAAGCCTCACCCAGGCCCAGCAGGACCTCTGTAACCTGCGCCAATATAATACACTGATATATAGAGGGTGACCTCTCACCCCGGCCCAGTAGAACCACTGTAATCTGCACCCATATAATATACACTGATACATAGATTGTGACCCCTCACTCCAGTCTTGCAGGACCACTGTAACCGGATCCTCTATAATATACATTGATATATAAAGTGTGAACCCTCACTCCACCCCAGCAACACTATAACCCGTGCCTCTATAATATACACTGATATCTACAATATGAACCCTCACCCTGGCCCAACAGGACCAATGTAACCTGTGCCTCTATAATATACACTGATATATTTAGATTGTGAGCTTCATCAGGGACAGTACCAATAATGTCTGTAAAGCGCTGTGAAATTAATGGCGCTATACAAATGAGTAAAATAAATAAATATAATTAATTTTATTTCTATAGCGCCGACATATTCCGCAGCACTTTAGATTTCGGAGGGGACTTGTACAGACAATAGACATTACAGCATAACAATAATCACATAGATTATAACAGATACCAAGAGGAGTGAGGGCCCTGCTCGCAAGCTAACAATCTATGAGGAAAGAGGGAGACACGAAAGGTGGGTGGTAACAGTTGCCCTGATTGTATGGACCAGCCATAATGTTAAGTGTGTAACAGTACAGACACAGAGGGCTAATGGATGCATAAAGCATGTGGGAACATGATGCTGGGAACCTGGTTATGGTAAAACTTTTGGCTGTGCCACACAGGGATAGTGTGACCCCTCAACCTAGCCCAGCAGGACCACTGTAACCGGCATCCTTATAATATACACTGATATATAGTGTGACCCCCTCACCCTGGCCCAGTAGGACCACTGTACCCTGCACCCACATAATATAAACAGGTAAGTAGATTGTGAACCTCACCCCAACCCAGCAGGACCACTGTAATTAGCACTAGTATGGAATACACGGATAGTATAATATAGACAGGCAAGTAGAATGTGAACCTGTACTCATATAATATATATATATATATTGATATATAGAATGTGAACCCACACCCCGGTCCATCTGGACTACTGTAACCTGCACTTATGTAATCTAGACAGATAAATACAATGTGAATCCTTACCCCAGCCCATCTGGACTACTGTAAACTGCACTTTTGTAATATAGACACGTAAATACAATGTGAACCCTCACCCTGGTACATCTGGGCTACCGTGGCCTGCACTTATGTAATATAGACAGGTAAATATAATGTGAACCTTCATCCCAGCCCATCTGGATTACTGTAACCTGCACTTATGTAATATAGCCAATCCATGTAAATACAAAGTGAACCCTCACCCTGGCCCATCTGGACTAATGTAACCTGCACTTATGTAAAATAGACAGTGTAACGGGGACTTCTGGGCTGTAATACCTCTTACATTTCCACCCCGAGTTTCAGGAGGTCCACTCTGCTTTTCCTCACTTCTGGATGAAGGACGCTGACTCGAAAGGCTTTGTAACATGGGAACATATAAAAGATCACTGCTACTCCACGTATTTCCAGTGTGACAACATTTTACTCACAGGTCTCAGAATATATATACTAGATTATGGTCCGATGCTATCGCATCGGGAGGATGCGATAGCATCACACCTCTTGCCATGTTAACCCTCAACACACACACTCCTCTCACCTTTCACCATCTCCACTCACTCTTTCACTCCACATACGACCCCTTCTCTCACTCCGTCTCTCATACTCACGCCGTCATCGCCGCTGCTCCACGATCCCCGACATCTTCTTCCGCCGGCGCCATCCTGGATCCAGACGTTGTCCACGCCAGCGACATGTTCTTGCGGCGACGCCATCTTGAGTATCGTGAAATCCCGCGATACTCAAGATGGCGTCGCCGGAAGACCATTTTGGATCCCGACGTCGTCCTCGCCGGCGACATGTTCTTGCGGCAACGCCATCTTGAGTATCGCGGGATTTCGCCGATCCAAAATGGCGTCGCCGCAATAACATGTCGCCAGCGTGGAGGACGTCTGGATCCAGGATGGCGCCGGCGGAAGAAGTATGAGAGACGGAGTGAGAGAAAGGGTCGTATGTGGAGTGAAAGAGTGAGTGGATGTGAGTGGAGATGGTGAAAGGTGAGAGGAGTGTGTGTGTTGAGAAGGAGTGGTGTGTTGAGGGTTAACATGGAAAGAGGTGTGCGGTGACGTCACCGGTTACAACTGGACGGAAGTTGTTACAACCGGAAGCTGCTTAGGGCATTTATTATTATAGATACAGAGGGCAGGACTATCAATATGTGGCGTGCCAGTAGATAACAGGCTCCAATTAAGACGCCAGACGTATATTACAACAGCCGTGGGATTTACAAAGGTGAGGGGAGGTCAGAAGTGAGATATCTCGCTTACCTCTGCCCAGGGGGTCGCAGCCAGTCGGTTGCTGTATTAAGGGCATACATCTCCTATTCGGTGTGCTGGGGGGTTCTGTAACAGACAGGTAAATACAAAATGAACCTTCACCCCTGCCCATCTGGATTCCTGTTACCTGCACTTATGTAATATAGACAATTAAATAGAATGTGAACCATCACCCCGGCCCACCTGGACTACTGTAATCTGCACTTATGTAATATAGACAGGTAAATACAAAGGGAACTTTCACCCTGACCTTTTGTGAATTCACTTTCTGGCTTACCTCTGGTTACTGGTGAAGGTAGTGGAGATGGTTTTATTGACAGAGGGGTCGCGAGTTCTCTTTCCAGGCTCCTTCTGGTGATTGCAGGAGGTAATGAAGCTGATCTAATTAACAGAGGTCTGCCACCTGATAATGAGGAGGAGGATTGGACATTGGGAGTTTCTGATTGGATTTAAGATAGCTGACTCCCTCTATCCCTGCTGGTGATTTGTTCCTGCCTCCTGAGGTCTTAGTTTCCAGCTCAGTCCCTGCATGCTCAGCTAAGTGTTCTTTTGCTATTGTTCACATTAATTTTGATTTTCTCTATTTCAGTTTTGTGTGGTCAGCCACCCCCTGCTGTGGCTGTGCTGAATTCCCATCCTTATTTTACTGTTTGTGCCAGTTGCTTTTTGTCCCTTATTAGATTGGCCTCTTTTTGCTCTGCTTTCAGAATATACCAGAGTGCTGATATAGTGGGCGAAGTCTAGTGACTTCAGTGTTTTTGCTATCAGAAGTGTTGGACATTTTTGCAGGGGATTTTGCAGGTTTGCAGACAGTATCTTTCCTTTCCTGTCCTGTCTAGTTAGTTTGGGCCCCATCGTTTGCTCAGTCTATTTTCCTACCTGCGTTTGTGTTTTCATCTTGTCTCACCGACAATATATGTTTGGGGGCTATCTATTCCTTTGGGGTCTGCTCTGGGGCAGTTTAGATTTCCCCTTTCTTGCTTTAGGCTTATTTAATTCTCCGGCTGTCACGAGGCGTCTAGGATCATCGTAGGAACGCTCCACGGCTACTGCTAGTTGTGTGGATAGGGTCAGGGGTCTGCAATCCACTTAGTTACCAATCTCTCTGGTTTCCTCCTCGGTGACCCAATCATAACACTGACCCATCTGGACTACTGTCACCTGCCATAATACAAGCCCTTACTCTATCCCTGGAAATCATTAACTCAATAACAGTACATTATGGGGGTAGTAGTGGAATGTGTTTGTCTGAGCCTGTATCACATATGGCTTAGACACAATGACAAGCCTGGAGTCTGCAGTTCTGAGGATTCCTGGGCGGCCCGGAATGCGGATTTGCTGGGATTATGTCAGCACTGGTTGAGCTGCACCAGGCAGGAAATGTCACTTTATTGTAAAGCAGTTTATATAAGGGTATTGATTGCTAAGTGACCCCTGACCCTCCAATAATGTGTCCTGTTCGGTGCCCTCCCCACCCCCGCCCAGACCTGCAATAACCATGAATCTCATTAATAATCAGCCCCGTTAAGTCTTCTGCATGTATGACAGCATTTAATCAGGACGGAAGCCCCCGGGGTGTCAATCATCATGCAGTGCGACATTTACACTGGGGGTCACAAACTTTATGCTACACGTCAGAGGGGGGAGGGATGTGACCGGCCGCGCCTTTTACTGACACATGGGGTCACAAACTTCATGCTACACATTAGAGGGGAGAGGGATGTCAACGGCCGCGCCTTTTACCAACACTGGGGGTCACAAACTTTATGCTACACATTAGAGGGGAGCGGGATGTCAATGGCCGCACCTTTTACCGACAATGGGGGTCACAAACTTTATGCTACACGTCAGAGGGGGGAGGGATGTGACCGGCCGCGCCTTTTACCGGGCAGATATTGGTTCTTCGTTTGGATTTTTCAGGTTGCAGTGATCTCGATGTTCTCACTGCAGGACGTGAAGGGTTAAGTGGTCAATGTAATAAGATCCAGAACGTGAAGCCGACAATCCCACGGATTTACACAAGCAAATTAGACATTTAACACTCTCATGTCCGGATTATCAGCCGGTTGGGGGTCTGTGTAATATAGAGGGCGGTGGCGTATCATGCCCTGGTGATACCACTAAGAAGGGGCATCGTGAGCACCGAGGATTTGGGGTAGTGCACAAGTCTCAGGGTGGTCGCCCCAGATCTCCAGGCGAGCGTCACTATGAATTGCATCAACATGACGGCAATACTAACGCTGAGCAAAGTGATCTGCAGGACCATGGTCCAACAGTCCGTAGTCTGTGGCCACTGACCAAAGCCCTGCAAACCTCATCCCCAGTGCCAGCGTCCCCAGTGCATGGCGTTGCATCGGGGTAAACTAGTCAGAAGAGGCGCCGGTGCAGATTGCCCCCCTGTGGACTCCTGACTAGAGATAGGCGGACACCTGGATGTTCGGGTCTGGTGGGTTCGGCCAAAGAGTTACAAAAAGTTCATGTTCGGATACCAGAACAGTACCCGGATGCAAACCCGAACCCATTCACTTGAATGGGGGGCCCGAACATTCAGTGTTTGCTGCGCTGTCATGTAGCGCGAAAAACACTGCTTCTGATCCGCGGTGAAATCATCCCCACCGGTCAGAGAGCCACGGTTCCCACGCTGTCAAAAGACAGAGGAAGCGCTCAGCTGTGATCGGAGGTATAAAGTTTACCTCCAGTCACTGGTGTCAGCTAATGGGAAAACTGATCCCATCATCCGACACCTGCAGCCACGAATAACAGTGAGAGCAGGAGCGGCGGATGGGAGTATTCATCAGCGGCTCCTGCGCTGTAAATAAATAATTTAAAAAAAAACCTGCGTGGGTTCCCCTGTATTTTCGCTAACCAGCCAGGCAAAACTCACTGCTGGGGGCTGCAACCCTCAGCTGTCAGCTTCAGCTAGGCTGGTTATCAAGAATAGAGGGGTCCCCATGCTGTTTTTTTTAATTATTTGACTTTAGTGACATCCCCGCTAGCACCATGAGAAAAACTCTCACGCCACGCTGCTAGCAGGGATCTCACCGAGGTCACCGCAGCTCAGCCCGGCTGGGAACGCAGCCTCTGTGACTGGAGGTTGTCTCGATGATGTCACCACCGATCGGTCACTGAGGCTTCGGTCCCAGCAGTTCAGTCACGAGTGGTTCTCAGCCTGGCCAGTCGCATCTTGGCACCGTCCAGGTTGAAAACTGTTTATCCCCCAGACATAGATTACGGCGGGGGACAGAATGACGGACAGGTATGGGATATTGTTTTTTTATTTTAGCTTTACTGTATTACAGGAGAACGAGGGCTTCGGTGGAATTAGGTGAGGTCACAAGTATGGTTTCATTAAGATTATTAAAGGAGTCTGTGTCATTCTTTCAATTAAAGGACTTTATTCTGGGTATCTGTGTTTTATTACCAGAATTGGCGCATTTAATAGATGTGCTTTTTCTGGGCAGCTGCTGGCTGCTATTTTTAGGCTGGGGGTATCAATATTCATGGCCCCTTACCAGCCTGAGAATATCAGCCCCCAGCTGTCTGCTTTAGCAAGGCTGGTTGTCAAAAATGGGGGGGACCCCACGCCGTTTTTTTAATTAGTTATTTATTTAAATAATTTAAAAAAACAGCGTGAGGACCCCTCTATTCTTGATAACCAGCCTTGCTGAAGCTGACAGCTGAGGATTACAGCCCCCAGCTATGAGTTTTGTCTGGCTGGTCATCAAATATACACAGGAACCCATGCCTTTTTTTTTTAAATTACTTATTTACAGCGCAGGAGCGGCTGATGAATACTCCGATCTTTAGTGTTCGGCTTCGCCCATCTCTACTCCTGATATGTCCGTTGGACCTGGGTCCTGGAAAGGTTTTTGCTCCTCTCTAGTGGATTCCGTGGTAGAGCCATTAGCCATGGACCCTAGACTCCGGCCCCACCGCTCTCCGTCCTGGCCGCTCTCGGCCTACGGCTTACATGACGTCAGCGTCTCGGTGCCATAATGTTAGTACACTGTGCCACATTGTGCTCAGGGGGGAAGAAGACGCTGTGACTTTATTTTTTCGCAGGGGTTGGGGACATTAATACTTTCTAAAGGAGGCATTGTTTTTTTTGGAGTGGGCCGGTGAGAGCCACCATGTAATTGCCTACAGCCGGAGGTCAGGAATGGAGACGGGCTGGGCGAGAAGGATGACAAGCAATATGGGGTAAGAATGCCTGATTTATAATGTCTGGGGCTGGGCAGTCACCGTGTGGTATGAAGATTCATTGGATTTTCTCACTCCATAAATAATAATAGGTCTTCATGGCTGAGCAGCTGCATGCAGCCGTACATCACCAAGCACAATGCCGAGCGTTGGATGGAGTGGTGTAAAGCCGCCACCACTGGACTCTGGAGGAGACGTGTTCTGTGCAGTGACGGGTCGCACTTCTCTGTCTGTGTCTGATGGAGGAGTCTGGGTTTGGTGATTCCAGGAGGACATTACCCCCTGACTGCATTGTGCCCCCTGTACAGATGGTGGAGGAAGATAATGCTATGGACTGTTATCAGGGAGCGGCCATGGAACATACTTTTCTACATTTCAATGTCCTTGGCTGTAGATAGAGACTCTGGTGTGTGATAGGGGGTGCACATACTTTTCTCCATATTAATGTCTTTGGCTGTAGTCACAGGCTCCGGTGTGTGTAGTGGGGGGGTGCACATACTTTTCTCCATATTAATGTCTTTGGCTGTAGTCACAGGCTCCGGTGTGTGTAGTGGGGGGGGTGCACATACTTTTCTCCATATTAATGTCTTTGGCTGTAGTCACAGGCTCTGGTGTGTGTAGTGGGGGGGTGCACATACTTTTCTCCATATTAATGTCTTTGGCTGTAGTCACAGACTCCGGTGTGTGTAGTGGGGGGGGGTGCACATACTTTTCTCCATATTAATGTCTTTGGCTGTAGTCACAGGCTCCGGTGTGTGTAGTTTGGGGTGGGGGGTGCACATACTTTTCTCCATATTAATGTCTTTGGCTGTAGTCACAGGCTCCGGTGTGTGTAGTGGGGGGGTGCACATACTTTTCTCCATATTAATGTCTTTGGCTGTAGTCACAGGCTCCGGTGTGTCTAGGGGGTGCACATACTTTTCTCCATATTAATGTCTTTGGCTGTAGACACAGGCTCCGGGGTGTGTAGTGGGGGTGCACATACTTTTCTCCATATTAATGTCTTTGTCTGTAGACACAGGCTCCGGTGTGTGTAGTGGGGGGGTGCACATACTTTTCTTTCTCCTGTGTAATTTTAGGCTTCTGGTAAATGCCTCTGTTCCCTCCTGAGTCTCCCAGGGCTCTGCTGCCACCTGCTGCTCGCTGACGGTGTTACACCAGCACTGACTGGCAGGAGATTTGATCACTGACCGATGGTTTAGAAGTCGTTGCGGAATCAGATAATAAGGGGTTAAGACTTGTAGAAAATTCTGCTTCTCACAGCTGAGGGTTTGCTACACTGTATCAAGTCCTTAATTCCTCTATGATTTAGTAGGAGTCGGTGGCAGTAACATCACACAACCGTGCAGTGAATAAGACCGCCACATAATGGCGTAGATGCATTAATATATGGTCCTCGGTCACAGGAGATATAAGGGGACGGGACTGAGCACAAACTAATCCAGCCGTCTGCTGTTCTTGGATGTGCACTGCCAAGGTCCCGACCAGAATTCTCCACCACCATGCTTTACACTGCATGCATCACCTGGTTACATACAGTTTGTCGCTTCTACACATATTCTGGTGGTGCCATGTTTCTCTATCTTATCCTCCATGCTGTACACTGCAGGCAGGAGCTTCCGGTGTCCTGCAGTCACATTACTCTTCCATTGTTCCTGTGTAGACTTTTCCTTATGTTCTTCCTGGGCAGTGGTGGTCTCCTCTGTCATCGGCGTCTAGATATATCATGGGCCCCTTTCTAATGGCCGTCTCCTGCTCTGTGACCAGAGCTTTCTGTAGGATGAAGTTCTAACATCTAATGCATGTCCTCCAGCATCTTGGGTTCTGGGACTGGTCCTCCTGGACAGTGGTGCTCTCCTCCTGTCGATCTTCATGCAGATGTCATGTGTGTAGTACCTCTGATTGTCGCCTCCGGCACTGTGATTCCAGTGGTGGTGAGAGTAGGATGAAGGTCCAGTGTCTTAGAGACATCCTCCAGCACCTTGTGATCTGGGACTGTTCCTAATGGACCGCGTTATCTCCTCCTCTAACCCCATGTAGACATCATATGTGTCCCTCTCTCTGAAGGTTAACTTAGTTGTGGGGACAGGTTCCTTGGAAACACTTTCCAAACAAGACCACAGCTAGGCTGCAGCAGCTGCCCGGACGTGTGGACTGGAGCGATGGTGCTGGAGCGGCGGAGATTAAACGCGTATCACAGCCCTGGCTGGACCTAGCTATGGCCTCCCTGTGTTACAGCTCACCCTGGTTCTCTACAGCTGGTCATCATCTCCACAGACCTCAGCAGACTCCTCCGTGGCAGCAGCGTCTCCAGATGTGTCATCAGGGACATCACTGGTCGGTGATTACACAGGAGCCGCCGGCAGCGTCTCCAGACTTGTCTCCATCCAGCACATCGGGGACATCATTGGTCATTGATTACACAGGAACTGCCGGCAGCATCTCCAGACTTGTCTCCATCCAGCACATCGGGGACATCATTGGTCATTGATTACACAGGAACTGCCGGCAGCGTCTCCAGACTTGTCTCCATCCAGCACATCGGGGACATCATTGGTCATTGATTACACAGGAACTGCCGGCAGCGTCTCCAGACTTGTCTCCATCCAGCACATCGGGGACATCATTGGTCATTGATTACACAGGAACTGCCGGCAGCGTCTCCAGACTTGTCTCCATCCAGCACATCGGGGACATCATTGGTCATTGATTACACAGGAACTGCCGGCAGCGTCTCCAGACTTGTCTCCATCCAGCACATCGGGGACATCATTGGTCATTGATTACACAGGAACTCCTGGCAGCGTCTCCAGACTTGTCTCCATCCAGCACATCGGGGACATTATTAGTCAGTGATTACACAGGAACTCCTGGCAGCGTCTCCAGACTTGTCTCCATCCAGCACATCAGTGACATTATTAGTCAGTGATTACACAGGGGCTGCCGGCAGCGTCTCCAGACTTGTCTCCATCCAGCACATCGGGGACATTATTAGTCAGTGATTACACAGGAGCTGCCGGCAGCGTCTCCAGACTTGTCTCCATCCAGCACATCAGGGACATTATTAGTCAGTGATTACACAGGAGCTGCCGGCAGCATCTCCAGACTTGTCTCCATCCAGCACATCAGTGACATTATTAGTCAGCGATTACACAGGAGCTGCCGGCAGCGTCTCCAGACTTGTCTCCATCCAGCACATCAGTGACATTATTAGTCAGTGATTACACAGGAGCTGCCGGCAGCGTCTCCAGACTTGTCTCCATCCAGCACATCAGTGACATTATTAGTCAGTGATTACACAGGAGCTGCCGGCAGCGTCTCCAGACTTGTCTCCATCCAGCACATCGGGGACATTATTAGTCAGTGATTACACAGGAGCTGCCGGCAGCGTCTCCAGACTTGTCTCCATCCAGCACATCAGGGACATTATTAGTCAGTGATTACACAGGAGCTGCCGGCAGCATCTCCAGACTTGTCTCTATCCAGCACATCAGTGACATTATTAGTCAGTGATTACACAGGAGCTGCCGGCAGCGTCTCCAGACTTGTCTCCATCCAGCACATCGGGGACATTATTAGTCAGTGATTACACAGGAGCTGCCGGCAGCGTCTCCAGACTTGTCTCCATCCAGCACATCGGGGACATTATTAGTCAGTGATTACACAGGAGCTGCCGGCAGCGTCTCCAGACTTGTCTCCATCCAGCACATCAGTGACATTATTAGTCAGTGATTACACAGGAGCTGCCGGCAGCGTCTCCAGACTTGTCTCCATCCAGCACATCGGGGACATTATTAGTCAGTGATTACACAGGAACTCCTGGCAGCGTCTCCAGACTTGTCTCCATCCAGCACATCAGTGACATTATTAGTCAGTGATTACACAGGAGCTTCCGGCAGCGTCTCCAGACTTGTCTCCATCGAGCACATCGGGGACATCATTGGTCATTTATTACACAGGAGCTTACGGCAACGTCTTCGGACTTGTTTCCATCGAGCATATCGGGGATGTCATAGGTCGGTGTTTACACAGGAGCTGCCGGCAGCATCTCCGGACTTGTCTCCATTGAGCACATCAGGGATGTCATTGGTCAGTGATTACACAGGAGCTTCCAAAAGTGTCTCCGGAGTTGCTCCATCGAGCACATCAGGGATGTCATTAGTCGGTGATTACACAGGAATAGAGGGCAGCATCTCTGGACTTCTCTCCATCGAGCACATAAGGGACATCATTGGTTGGTGTTTACACAGGAGCTGCTGGCAGCATCTCCAGACTTGTTTTCCATGGGGCACATCGGGGATGTCGGTCGGTGATTACACTGGAGCTGTCGCCAGATCCTGAGTGGGTATTTGCACATTCAGCAGTGGAACCTTTGTCAGACGACTATTAATGACCTCAGTGACAGCAGCCGAGGCCGGAGGTGCCGGGATTTCTGCAAGAAGCGAAAAAATGTAGATAATTTGAAAATGTTATTTCCATTTTCCTCCGTTTGCAGATCAGTACTGTGTCCATCCTGTGATTTCCAGGATTCCATGACTTTTCCTTGGTGTTGCAATCTGAATGTTAGGGAGTATATACCGTATATATATATATTTACGCACATATAGATCTATACCTTCCCTAGGATCTGCGCTTCCTGCAAAGGTTAATGGCTCTGCCGGGTTTCTTTGGGAGTGGCAGCATGAAATCTCTCTGCTCATCATCAGCGGAGTGGCGTTAGGAGGAAACTAGCGGGGGATTGATCCTGGCGGTAATTGGGTCTCACTCTCCTGTCCATCTCTATCAATATAAATCCCAGCAGGGCTTACAGAGAAAAGTGAGGTGCAGCCTGGACAAGGAGCGGCCGCAGTCACATGTCCATGGTCGGGCCATTGCCGCCTGCTGGTTAATTATGACGCCTCGGATATTGGTCTCACAGGTAGATGGACCCCAGGGGTGAACTCTTGGCTGCAAATTTCTGATCAATCATTAGCCGCTCCGTGTCATATATATCAGGATGGGAACACGGTCAGATCTAATGATTGCACTGAAGACAGGACTGTATCTCAGCCAGCAGTGGTGTGTGGCTTCCAGCAGGTTAATACCAGCTTTATCTCTTGGGCTTTGGTCGGAGGATGGATTTCTAACCTTCGAAGAGAGTCTGCTAGCCCTTCTTCCAGCACTTGGTATTAAACTTTGCAGGCAACTTTGGTTTTGCCTCTACAGTTAGCAATCGGCCATTGAAGACGTGGATCATGGACACAGGACCGGTGTCTCATCATCCAATATATCGGGTGAGGGACACCGTTGTCAGGAGTTGCGAATGGCTTCACTGTTTTTCTCTGGTTAAGGCTGATCATGGATCCCATCTTCTCCAGTGTACCCCTTCTGATAGAATAGACCTAGCTTCATGCTTCCCGCAAATATCAGCCCTGCCACCAGTGAGAAGAAGACATTAGTCCAAACTACAAGGAGCCTAATAGTAACTTGGACAATCCAAGGCCAGGCCAACGTGACAATGGAAGCATGGTCAGATCTAATGATTGCACTGAAGACAGGACTGTATCTCACCTAGCAGTGGTGTGTAGCTTCCAGCAGGTTAATACCAGCTTTATCTCTTGGGCTTTGGTCAGAGGATGGATTTCTAACCTTTGAAGAGAGTCTGCTAGCCCTTCTTCCAGCACTTGGTATTAAACCTTGCAGGCAACTTTGGTTTTGCCTCTACAGTTAGCAATCGGCCATTGAAGACGTGGATCATGGACACAGGACCGGTGTCTCGTCATCCAATATATTGGGTGAGGGACACCGTTGTCAGGAGTTGCGAATGGCTTCACTCTTTTTCTCTGGTTATGGCTGATCATGGATCCCATCTTCTCCAGTGTACCCCTTCTGATAGAATAGACCTAGCTTCATGCTTCCCGCAAATATCAGCCCTGCCATCAGTGAGAAGACATTAGTCCAAACTACAAGGAGCCTAATAGTAACTTGGCCAAGCCAACGTGACAATGGAGTCAGACGGTGGAAAGTCGAACGAAACATACGGCACGAAAACCAAGACAGTAGAATAACCCCAACAAGAAGAAGAGACTAATGGCCCCAACTATTGGAGGTCCTGGGATGTGACCACAGGAGATCTGGTCCCTGATCGTGACTTCATGAGACACAGGAGCATCCCGTGGACGGCCGATGTAACCTAATATCGGAGCCACTACAGTCCAGGTTTCTGCTCTTCAGATCGGGAATGCGGCACAATGTATTGTAAGGACTAAGAGAAACCAGGAAAACGCCAAGGTGAAACTAGAAGGCGAAGTCGGCCATGGCTGAATTGCACCTCCTGAATCTTGTACGGCAAGGTTGTCCACTACTTACCACCATTATCCCAATGAACCAATGATTAAAAGATTTTTCTAAAGGAATTATTTATTATCTGCGATTACACGATCCCGGCTGTCATCTCCGTCTGTTGGTTTCTCCTTCTAGTTTCTCATCTTGGATGGATGATCACCTGAAAAATAATCTTTCTTCTTCGAGCCTAAGTTCACTGAGACGATGGTGAAAACTAATGGACAACCCTTTATAGTATTCGAGACGATATTGCACTGTAGAAGAAAGAAGGAAACTGGGTGTTCTGCATCTGTTTTATTTTGCACCAAATTTTTCGGTTCCCGACTCGATGTCTGTGGCAAGTGCGGATTCAGTGACATTGCATGTGAGCTCCTCGCTCCAACATTACGAAAACTCAGATGTCACTGCGCAGAGACGATGCCGTTATCGCACCGGACTCCACGACGAGACATTCATGGATCTAACCGGGATGAGTTTGTAAGAAAGTAAAGTAAGACGCAGCTCGTGGGGACGAGACCTCCGTATTCAGAGGATGAAGCCGTCACATTTGTGTCCTTTCACAAACAACCTATTAATCACTTTGATTTAACCCCTCGCCGTAGCGCTCGCTCCGCTCCCCCCCAGGAGAGATAAATCATTAGAGATGAATAATGTCCTATATAGCACCCAGGAAGGATCAATTAACAGTTCGTTAGGCTCCATTGCCTGCCAAGCTTTTCCTAAATCACCTTTTGTTTCAATGTCCTCTCGTAATTAAAACTCTGAATAGAATCCATCGCCCGGTCGCAGTTCGCTTTAAATGCCTTTTTATGGCTGCAGTTAACGGGAAAATGGTGTAATATTATCCTGGAGGAGGGGGCATGACGGCCGCAATGGATTCACGGCTCAGGAGACCCCCCAACAATTCACAGGTAAAGCCCAGAACCAAGATGTGGGCTGTGAAAAGCCAATTATGTGACTGGTCGGGTGTTTGGTGATGAGGTCGGGCTCATTGTTGGGTGTTAGATCCAGTTGAGGTCAAGACTATCTGCCGGAAAGTTTCTCCATATAAAACTCAAAAACTATTTCATTATGCTCTTGAATTGTCCCCGGGGGTCCCTATACTGAATTAATCCTCAGACTGTAGCCTCAAAGTTGGTGATCCTCCAAAGAAAACATCTCTCCAATGGTCCAAAGTTAGGTGATGGTGGCTTTATACCAATTCTACAAACGCCTGGCATTGAGCATGGTGATCCAGGCTTGTGTGTATCTTCTCGGCCATAGAAACTCCAATACGTGAATGTTCTGTGCTTTTTATTTCCGTTATTAATGCCAAATCCAGAGGTAGAAATATCCTCCATGGTCTTCATTACTCTCCAGCTTCATTTTGGGCTCCCATTTGGCCACCAGTACGATGTAGGAGCAATGGTAAGAAACTTTTTGGGATGACGAATCTACCTTATACATCCATTTATGGAGATTATATGGTGGTACTCTCGAGTTCACGGACGACCTTTCTTTTTGGTGCACGTTCTTCTGCCATGCATTGTTGAGTTACTAATATGAGGTCACGGGTAACGTAACTGTGCGGAGATGAACCGTCAGTAGTGGAAGACTTTCTCTGGAATTTTGGGAATGATTACGACTTATTTTTCTGCAAGACACATGATCATGGAAACGGGTCGGAGTTCATGTAGAAAAACAGGTAATTATTGGAGGACACGGGTCTGCGTGGGCCAGACCAGCTATTGGTGGACAGACTGCTTTGATGACGTAGTTTAGAAGAGTAAAATTATAATTTTTCCAAATTATAAGATATCCTGAGACGTGTAATGTGCACGGGTGGATGTTTCAGCCTTCACTGAAGGGTCCTCCGTGCTCTATAAAGCTCCTATAAGGCACACTTCAGAGATTTCCTTCTTAAAGAAGTTCTCCGCTTTGGATAGTCCCTACTCATGAGATGTGTTCTCAAAATTACCACCAGAAGAGAGGGCGCCATGCTGGTTCCATGTGTGTGATATTAGAGGTGTCAGGACATTGGCCACAAACGGGATTCTTCTGCAGCGAGATGACTCCAGTGCCCCAAAGGATGCCATGGCCAGTGTGTGACGAACAGCCCACCGCCGTTCGTCCACTTACGGGCGACACTAACGGGAGTCCCGCTGCCACCAAAACGCGACGGACAGCGGACCCTGTGTCACCACTATGTCACAGTCCCACCACTGACACGGGTGTATCAGCGGACGGAGGGGCGTGACACAATGCCGGCACACGGCTATCACAGGCGCAGTGGGGCTTATCTTAGTTATCCCAACACTGGCACCATGTGACCAAAAATATCCAGCAAGCTAATCTCGCTCTACAATTTGCCGCAGGGGGAGTTTAATTTGGATGCCCCACCACTGCTATCAATCTTCCAAGTACTGCGGGGATTTATGTATATCCCACTTTCTCAGTTCCACTTTGGAACTCGCAGCTCTCCGGCGCCCCCCTTACCCTCAGGTCAGTCAGGGAACTGCACCTAGGATAATTAGTCGCCGGACGGGCTGCCTGTTGTGAACCGGCAATTAGGCTTCTGCAGTAAGGGAATTATCAATGCTGTGGCTGAAGCCCCTTACTCAGCAATATAAGACCCTTCTAGACTGCCAGCAAGCCGTAATAGCCGTACACAACGCGCTGCCACCAGTCACGGTTACTTAATTCACAGTGTTAAATTAAGAGGGTCCGTGGCAAACCCCTTGAATTAGTAGCGATTATCTATCAAAGGCGTATAGTTCGATTCTTAGAGCATGGAGACAGATCTAAATAATTTCATTTATTTTCCGAAAGAGGACAGTGATTACAGATAAAAGTTGCTATAAAATTGAGACATAAAATATGTACAGTACAGGTATAAAATAAAAGTGGAGAAAACAAAGAGATTACACTCACAGTTCCATATTGTTCCTTAGGCAGACCATGCGGCTAAGGTGGGTGGAGGCGGAGCTGCACTTCTCCGCTCATTGGGGTCCTTCTAGCACGACGACTTGAGCTGTTCTGAGCTGGTTCTGCCAGGGAATGCCTTATAGACTTTCCTATGTGACATCACAGAGAGGTGCATTCTGGGTTGATCCCACCTCTCTTATCCAAGTTATGTTTTGGCTACAAAACTTAGATTAGCTATAACTTTATGGGAGAAGCTGGTATGGACTCATCAGTGGTATCATGTTTCCCAGCGTAATGAGCCCATCAAGAAAACATCAAACATCTATGCGATATGACCGTCCATTTGGGCGCAAATCATATCTCAGGTTCTGGACATCCGAGAGTTTTGCAACAGGCACCACAGCGAAGCTGGGTCTGCTCGGATCGCAGAAATATGATTTTTATATTTCTGCTGGGTATGGTTTTCGCGGGACAATCCCTTATTGTTTTATTCAAACTCCTGGTTTCAAACAAAGAGTTTAGTTCCCGCACTTTTTTTCTCTTTCAGCTGAGAGAAGCCAAATGGTGTGAGGAAGATGGTCTAGCTAATTAACATTCCTGCTCTTCCAGAGGAAGTGGCAGGGTTGATAAAACCTGGGGGGAAGGAATTCCTACTACTGACAGTTTACAATGTCCTAGGATGGAGGATTTGTTAGCACATTGCAACAGAAAACATATCTTCGGGCATTGTACATCACACCTCCCCCCTTAAGAGGGCGCTAAGGAGGCATTACCTCTCGGTAATCTGCCATGCGCACCTCAGCGGGTTCGCCCCGGCGGGACAACCCATCGGCATTGCCGTTTTCACTGCCCTTCCTGTGTTTTACAGTAAAATCGTACTGTTGAAGGGCAAGGCTCCAGCGGAGCAATCTTCCATTGGTTCCGGACACTGTGTGCAACCAGCTCAGAGGGTTGTGGTCAGTTACCACCGTGAAGGCGCGCCCGTACAGGTAGGGCTGCAAACGCTGCAGTGCCCACACCATGGCCAGACACTCCTTCTCGATGGTCGAGTATGCCACTTCCCTCGGCAAAAGTTTCCGGCTCAGGTACAACACGGGGTGCTCTTGGTCCCCCGAGTCGACCTGGCTAAGCACAGCACCGAGGCCAAACTCGCTGGCGTCGGTCTGTACCAGAAACGGGCGACTGCTGTCGACTGCTCTCAACACTGGAGAGTTGCACAGGGCTGCTTTCAAAGCTTGGAAAGCCGCCTCACAGTCATCTGTCCAGTTGACTGTTTGGGGTAGCCTCTGCTTGGTGAGGTCAGTCAAGGGTTTGGCAAGGGCGCTATAGTCCTGTACGAACCGCCTATAGTACCCTGCAGTGCCCAAGAAGGACTTCACCTGTTTCTTGGTCCTGGGGGTGGGCCAGGACACGATTGCGTCCACTTTTTCTGGCTCCGGGCTCATGGAACCCCCGCCTACCCGGTGCCCCAGGTAGTGGACCTCGCGCATGCCTATCTGGCACTTCCCCGGCTTGATGGTCAGGCCTGCCTGGTGAAGACGCTTGAGCACCTCCTGGAGGTGCTGAAGGTGTTCCTCCCAGGTGGAACTGAAGACGGCAATATCGTCTAAGTACGCCACCGCGTACTCCTCCAGTCCCCGAAGCAGGTGGTTGACCATCCGCTGGAAAGTGGCAGGGGCATTCTTCATGCCGAAGGGCATGACCGTGGACTCGTACAGTCCAAAGGGGGTGATAAAGGCGGATTTCTCCTGCGCCTCAGGGCTCAGGGGAATCTGCCAGTATCCCCAACTCAAATCCATGATGGATATGTAGTTGGCGTTTGTCAACCGCTCGAGCAGATCCTCGATGCGCGGCATTGGGTGGGCATCAGTGGTTGTGATGGCGTTGAGCCCCCTGTAGTCCACGCAGAACCGGGTGGTTCGATCCTTTTTAGGCACGAGGACTACAGGTGAAGCCCACGCACCTTTTGACCGTCGAATCACTCCCAGCCTTAACATCTCATCGACCTCTTGGCGCATGACTTGTTGCACCGTTTCAGAGATCCGATAAGGTGTTCGCCGTAATGGGGCATGATTCCCGGTGTCCACCTCATGAACCGCTAACTCCGTCCTCCCAGGACGGTTGGTGAACACGGGCCGGAAGAGTTCCAGGGTGGCCATCAACTGCAACCGCTGGGACACGGTGAGCGAACCACTTATCTCCATGTCCTCAATGGACCCATTGGCCTTGGCCTGGGCCAGCATGTCCAGGAGGGAATCTTCCTCCCCATCCTCTGGCAGATTGCAGACCGGTAGGATGCAAGCTTCACGTTCGTAGTGCGCCTTCAGCATGTTGACGTGAAAGGCCTTGCGCCTACCCCGAGCATGGTCAAGCGTGACCACGTAGGTGACCGGGTTGAGCTGTTGGTGGACGACGTACGGGCCTTCCCAGGCTGCCTGAAGCTTATCCGTTGGTACCGGGACCAACACCCACACCTTTTGACCCACCTGGTAGGTCCGCTCCCGGGCGTTCTGGTCGTACCAGCGCTTCTGGTCAGCCTGAGCCTGCGTCATGTTGTCATGCACCAACTGCGTCAAGGTCTGCATCTTGTCACGGAAGCGCATGACATAATCCACGATGGACACTTCTGTGGGGTTTGGCTCATCTTCCCAGGATTCTCTTATCAACCCAAGGGGTCCCCGGACTCGCCTGCCATACAGGAGCTCGAAGGGGGAGAACCCGGTCGAAGCCTGCGGAACTTCTCTGTAAGCGAACAGCAGGTGTGGGAGGTACCGCTCCCAGTCGCGCCCTTGGGTCTCAACCAGTATGCGGAGCATCTGTTTGAGGGTACCGTTGAAACGTTCACACAAACCGTTAGTCTGTGGGTGATACGGACTCGATACCAGCTGCGTCACCTGCATTTTCTCACAGAGAGCCTCCATTAGGCGAGACATGAATTGGGGCCCTTGATCGGTAAGCATCTCCCTGGGAAATCCTACTCTCGAAAAGATGGTCACCAGTGCGTCAGCCACCTTATCTGCCCTGGTTGAAGACAGAGCTACTGCCTCTGGGTACCGGGTAGCGTAGTCTACCACGGTGAGAATGTATCGCTTTCCGGAGCTGCTGGGGACGGACAGCGGTCCTACAATGTCCACCGCGATTCTCTGGAAAGGCTCCTCTATCACCGGCAAAGGAATAAGGGGAGCCTTAAGAGCAGGCCCCGCCTTACCCACTTTTTGACAGGTGGCACAGGAGCGGCAGTAGTGTGTTACATCTGTCCCCATCTTGGGCCAATAGAAGTGTTGAGACAGCCGTGCCTTTGTTTTGCTGATCCCCAAGTGTCCAGCGAGTGGAATCTCATGGGCAATCCGCAACAACTCAGTTCTGAACTGATAGGGGACGACCAGCTGTCTTTCCCTCAACCACTCCTTTTTAGGATCTCCGGGTACTGTCTCCCGGTACAACCTTCCTCGTTCCCAGAACACCCTCTCCTTATCAGACTTGGAGGTGGGCGTCTCGGCGAGACCTCTCAATTTCTCCAGGCTGGCATCTGAGTGCAGAGCAGCCTGGAACTCCATGCTGGAGGCTGCCAGAAGTGACGTCAGGGTCCCCTCTTTACTGGGACCCTCTGGAACCGGCTCTGGGTTCACCTCTGGTTCAGTCTCTCCTGTAGCAGCAGAGGGTCCAGAAGACAGTGCGTTACCTGCGATCTGGGCACTCTGACTGCGTGTGACAGCTGCTATGTATGCTGTCTCCCTGGGGATTTCTGCAGACCCACCAGCTGGTGCTGCCCTGGGCTCTACCTCCCCATCCACCCCCAACACTTCAGGAGCAGTGCTACTTATGGGCCAGTTACCTTCCTCGGTGGCACTGGTCAGCTGCATGGCATTACCTTCCTCATGGTCCCCATGCACCTCCCCATTTCCTTGAGCACCGTTGCTTACTCCTGCCAGGGGTTCCTCAGCCGTCTCACTCCGCAGAGTGACGGGGCTGAGCACTTCGGTACCTGTGAACACATCTACCGCTTCAAAGAAAGGGTTAACGGGTTCAGTCGGCACAGATACATCAACATCATCATCATCCTTCCTAGGAGAAGAATGGTTATCAGTTTGCTTTGGTACATTCACATCAGCATCAGCATCGTACCTGGGGAAAGAATGGTTGTTAGTTGCATCATTACTCATCAAGGCATTAGCAGGTAACACATTCAGTTTCCCATCATCAACATCATCAGGGTTAACGTTACCCTTATTATCAGTTTGGGGAAGGGTGTCAGGGACATAGTATGCAACCATCCTCCCCAAGTCAGTCCCCAATAAAACATCAGTGGGCAAATTTTCAGACACTCCCACCTCCCTCAACCCGCTCCCGGCACCCCAGTCAAGAAAAACTCGTGCCACTGGCAAGGGACAACGGGTGCCTCCAATCCCGGTGACAGTCAGGGTTTTCCCCTCAACAAACTCTTCAGGGGCCGCCAGTCCAGGACGGATGAGGGTTCGTTCAGCCCCGGTGTCCTTGAGGCCTGTAGCAAGACGGGCCCCCACCTGAACAGGTTGAACGTTGTCGTCAGCCCTCCCAACCACACCTCCCACCAAAAGAACAGAGGCATTGGGCCCGGGGGCCTTGGCTGGGGGGTTCTTCGGCCTGTTCGGACAGGTGTAAAAGAAGTGACCAGGCCGCTGGCAGTGGTGACACAGGCGACTGTCAGTAGCCGGCCTGTTGTTGGCAACAGGGACAGGGCCTCCGGAGGGACGGCTAGCTGGGGCATTGGGGTTGGTTGCTGGCTTACCCCCTTTCCAGCTGGTGGCGACTGGCCTCCGCGTCTCGGGCTTCCGGTTGGCCTCGTGGTTGTCGGCGATCTGCGCCGCTTTGTCCGCGTTCGTTGGTTCGCGGTCCAGGATGAACTGTCGGACCTCAGCTGGGCAGAGATGCAGGAACTGGTCTTTGATCATCAGGTCCCGTAGCTGCTCAAAGGTTTCAACGGACAGTCCATGGATCCACTGGTCAAAGTGGGTCCTGAGTCCTTGCACCACATCACTGTAGCTATCGTGTGGGCCACGTTGGAGGTGTCGGAACTTCTTTCGGTATACCTCAGGTGTCAGCCGGTATTTGGCGATCAGCGCCTGCTTTATGGCGTCATAGTCATCATCGGCTTCTGGCGGAAGAGAAGCAAATGCCTCCAGGGCTTTGCCTTTTAGCCCTGGGGTCAAGTACCTTGCCCATTGGTCTCTAGGCAG
Organism: Dendrobates tinctorius; assembly: GCF_039654945.1. NCBI lineage: Eukaryota > Metazoa > Chordata > Amphibia > Anura > Dendrobatidae > Dendrobates > Dendrobates tinctorius. Next base: position 4,656,500 of record NW_027361904.1, on the reverse strand, counting down.
CTGGTACTGTCTGCAGGCTTTCTCAAAGGCTCGCAGAAATGTGTCCAAGTCCCCGTCCTTTTCCATCACGGGAAAATGCTCTGGCCGGGGTTTAGGAGTCTGGACGCTGCTGGGCTCACGGCTTCGGGCTGTGAGGGCATTCCCACCCCGCTGGAGTACCTCCAGTTCATGGGCCCTCTGCGCCTGGCGCTCGGCTCTCTCAGCCTCAGCTTGGCGCTCAGCTCTCTCCGCCTGGCGCTCGGCTCGCTGCTCTGCTCTCTCTCGAGCTTGCTGGATCAGCCTCACCCGCCCATCACTGTCTTCGGCGGGGAGTTCGTCCAAGGCCATTTGCAGATAGGGGTCCACCCCGTTCTGGTTGAATGTGGGGCCAGCGCTCAGGAGTGGAGCCTCTGCTGCAGCCCCATTGCAACTTGGGCCAACTTCTGCGCTCGCTGGATTCTGGTCGTTGTCCAGCTGCACTAGAGCCGCGATCATTTGAGCTCTGTTTTTGTTCGTGGCGTCAAGGCCTTGGTACGTGCATAACGCAGCAAGAACTTCCTTTGTCTGCCGGGTGTACCAAGGTTCTCCTTTTGCCGCCATGGTTGCCAAATAAAAGATAGAAAAAGAAAAACGAAGAAACGGGAGGGGGATACTTGCAAGTACACACTAATGTCTCAGGACTAGTAACCACTGAGTCTGTTCTCCAAAACCTATGATGCAGGATTCCCGCAGGAACCGTGCAGGTTTTTAGTGAGAGGAATGATTGCTCAAACCAAATCACTAATGCTCTAGGATTATCCCACCGCGCTGCCACCAATATGGGACGAACAGCCCACCGCCGTTCGTCCACTTACGGGCGACACTAACGGGAGTCCCGCTGCCACCAAAACGCGACGGACAGCGGACCCTGTGTCACCACTATGTCACAGTCCCACCACTGACACGGGTGTATCAGCGGACGGAGGGGCGTGACACAATGCCGGCACACGGCTATCACAGGCGCAGTGGGGCTTATCTTAGTTATCCCAACACTGGCACCATGTGACCAAAAATATCCAGCAAGCTAATCTCGCTCTACAATTTGCCGCAGGGGGAGTTTAATTTGGATGCCCCACCACTGCTATCAATCTTCCAAGTACTGCGGGGATTTATGTATATCCCACTTTCTCAGTTCCACTTTGGAACTCGCAGCTCTCCGGCGCCCCCCTTACCCTCAGGTCAGTCAGGGAACTGCACCTAGGATAATTAGTCGCCGGACGGGCTGCCTGTTGTGAACCGGCAATTAGGCTTCTGCAGTAAGGGAATTATCAATGCTGTGGCTGAAGCCCCTTACTCAGCAATATAAGACCCTTCTAGACTGCCAGCAAGCCGTAATAGCCGTACACAACGCGCTGCCACCAGTCACGGTTACTTAATTCACAGTGTTAAATTAAGAGGGTCCGTGGCAAACCCCTTGAATTAGTAGCGATTATCTATCAAAGGCGTATAGTTCGATTCTTAGAGCATGGAGACAGATCTAAATAATTTCATTTATTTTCCGAAAGAGGACAGTGATTACAGATAAAAGTTGCTATAAAATTGAGACATAAAATATGTACAGTACAGGTATAAAATAAAAGTGGAGAAAACAAAGAGATTACACTCACAGTTCCATATTGTTCCTTAGGCAGACCATGCGGCTAAGGTGGGTGGAGGCGGAGCTGCACTTCTCCGCTCATTGGGGTCCTTCTAGCACGACGACTTGAGCTGTTCTGAGCTGGTTCTGCCAGGGAATGCCTTATAGACTTTCCTATGTGACATCACAGAGAGGTGCATTCTGGGTTGATCCCACCTCTCTTATCCAAGTTATGTTTTGGCTACAAAACTTAGATTAGCTATAACTTTATGGGAGAAGCTGGTATGGACTCATCAGTGGTATCATGTTTCCCAGCGTAATGAGCCCATCAAGAAAACATCAAACATCTATGCGATATGACCGTCCATTTGGGCGCAAATCATATCTCAGGTTCTGGACATCCGAGAGTTTTGCAACAGGCACCACAGCGAAGCTGGGTCTGCTCGGATCGCAGAAATATGATTTTTATATTTCTGCTGGGTATGGTTTTCGCGGGACAATCCCTTATTGTTTTATTCAAACTCCTGGTTTCAAACAAAGAGTTTAGTTCCCGCACTTTTTTTCTCTTTCAGCTGAGAGAAGCCAAATGGTGTGAGGAAGATGGTCTAGCTAATTAACATTCCTGCTCTTCCAGAGGAAGTGGCAGGGTTGATAAAACCTGGGGGGAAGGAATTCCTACTACTGACAGTTTACAATGTCCTAGGATGGAGGATTTGTTAGCACATTGCAACAGAAAACATATCTTCGGGCATTGTACATCACACAGTGACCAGCATGGTCCTGGAGTGTAGGCACCTGCTGCCCGGATCCCACCTTCTCTTCGGAACCTTAGCAGTAAAAACAGCTGGCACAGTAAATAACGATCTCCTTCCGCGGTGCAGGGAACGTCTGGAGATGGCACTGTTTCCCCATTTCCAATGGTCCATTTGTAATGGCTGATTTCAGGCAGTAATGAGCACCAAGTGACTAATGGTTCAGCGCTCGTTTACTGGCCTGTGAACAATGATCGCTAATACAATGGTCCAGGCCCTATATTCCCCTATATTTCCAGCCCTGGCAGTTCTCATGCAAGTTTTATACTGTCGGTTTTATGGCGGCTAGTTTCTTATCTGTTTTTCTCAACAGAACATTGAGAGAAACAATGTCTAGCCGGCCCACGACTATCAATATGAAAACTGCATGACAACGGAAGGGGCTGGAAATATAGGGGAATCCTGACTGTGAGACTACAACAGGGCTCTGGATGCTGAGAAACAGGATGTGTGGGGCTCTGGATGCTGAAAAACAGGTTGTGCGGGGCTCTGGATGCTGAGAAACAAGCTGTGCAGGGTTCTGGATCCTGAGAAACAGGTAGTGCGAGGCTCTGGATGCTGAAAAACAGGTTGTGCGGGGCTCTGGATCCTGAGAAACATGTGCGGGGCTCTGGATGCTGAAAAACAGGTTGTGGGGCTCTAGATTGTAAGAAACATGTTGTGCGGGGCTCTGGATGCTGAGAAACATGTTGTGCGGGGCTCTGGATGCTCAGAAACAGGTTGTGGGGCTCTGGATGCTGAAAAACAGGTTGTGCGGGGCTCTGGATGCTGAAAAACAGGTTGTGCGGGGCTCTGGATCCTGAGAAACAGGTAGTGCGAGGCTCTGGATCCTGAGAAACAGGTTGTGCCGGGCTCTGGATCCTGAGAAACATGTGCGGGGCTCTGGATGCTGAGAAACAGGTTGTGGGGCTCTAGATCGTAAGAAACATGTTGTGCGGGGCTCTGGATGCTGAGAAACATGTTGTGCGGGGCTCTGGATGCTCAGAAACAGGTTGTGGGGCTCTAGATACTGAGAAACAGGTTGTGCGGGGCTCTGGATGCTCAGAAACAGGTTGTGCGGGGATCTGGATGCTGAGAAACAGGTTGTGCGGGGCTCTGGATGCTCAGAAACAGGTTGTGGGGCTCTAGATCCTGAGAAACATGTTGTGCAGGGCTCTGGATGCTGAGAAACAGGTTGTGCGGGGCTCTGGATGCTGAGAAACAGGTTGTGCGGGGCTCTGGATGCTGAGAAACAGGTTGTGCGGGGCTCTGGATGCTCAGAAACAGGTTGTGGGGCTCTAGATCCTGAGAAACAGGTTGTGCGGGGCTCTGGATGCTGAGAAGCAGGTTGTGCCGGGCTCCATCTTGGATGTAGAGGAGTTACGCACGCCCGACCTCTGCTCCATCCATTGATTATTGGACTGCAGAAGAATGCTGCATACAGCGCTCCTCTATTATGACAGTCCCATAGACAATGAATGAAGTGGATGTTGAGCGTGCGCACCTCCACTCCATGCAAGACAGAGTTCGGTTCCCAGGATCCACAGCCCCGGTCTTGTGATTGTTGGTGGTCCCAGCAGTCAGACCACCAGGGATCAGTAACTTATCCTCTAGGTAGGGATAACTGGACTGCTATAATAGCCATACATTTTAGCCGGGGGCCTGGGCACAAATTTCGCATCTGGACCTGGAACCTCAAACCGCGCCACTGCACCATCAACGTAATAATGGAAAGGTCGAAAGTGACGGCCCCCAGATTTGGAGTATTAATGAGCGCACATATCGGACGGGGCCAGGGCCGGTGATAATAAGCTCCTGGCGTTACTCACTGACTATAATGATAATTCGGGGAGAAATGATGACTTTTCTGCCCTTTTCACCTGCCGGACTCATAAAGGTAATCTCATTTTGTGTATCGGGCGGCTTTGTGAGGCGTCCATCATCGATCTCCTGCCCCATGTATCTAGCCGCAGTTAAACTTCTGCGGACAAGTTGGTATTTTTTCCTGCAGGATTAATTATAAGTATTGACGAGTCCGGAGCGTCATTTGCATGGGAAGCGTTAATGAGAAGAAATTCAGTTTTAGATAAAAGAGCCCTAAAGAAAAGCGAGAGAACAAACACCCGGCTCCAAAATCAATGGTGATTTGCACTGTAGAGATGGCGGTGGCGTCTGAACGCGCTCCTGCTAATCAATGCCGGCGAGAGGCAGCCCGGGGACCGGCTCTAAGAGTCTCACAGAGGGATCGGACACGCCGAGACCACCAGCTTTGAAGCCTGAATGACACTCGGGGGATCTGTCCCAAGGACAAAGCATTTGCTGCCTGAGGGTCTCCACCCCGATAATAGATGGTGGGTGATTACAGAGGAGCCCAATGTCGCAGCCGCAAAGTCACGTGAAGAAGAACCTGTATAATCTCACAGAAAATGTCCGGTAACTGCCCACACACTGCAGGGAGATGCGGCTGGTGTACACGGCAGTGCCCGCTGCAGGGAGATGCGGCTGGTGTATACAGCGGTGCCCGCTGCAGGGAGATGCGGCTGGTGTATATGGCAGTGCCTGCTGCAGGGAGATGCGGCTGGTGTATATGGCAGTGCCTGCTGCAGGGAGATGCGGCTGGTGTATGCAGCGGTGCCCGCTGCAGGGAGATGCGGCTGGTGTATACAGCGGTGCCCGCTGCAGGGAGATGCGGCTGGTGTATATGGCAGTGCCTGCTGCAGGGAGATGCGGCTGGTGTATATGGCAGTGCCTGCTGCAGGGAGACGCGGCTGGTGTATATGGCAGTGCCTGCTGCAGGGAGACGCGGCTGGTGTATATGGCAGTGCCTGCTGCAGGGAGATGCGGCTGGTGTATGCAGCGGTGCCCGCTGCAGGGAGACGCGGCTGGTGTATACAGCGGTGCCCGCTGCAGGGAGATGCGGCTGGTGTATACAGCGGTGCCTGCTGCAGGGAGATGCGGCTGGTCTATACAGTGATGCCCGCTGCAGGGAGACGCGGCTGGTGTATATGGCGGTGCCTGCTGCAGGGAGACGCGGCTGGTGTATATGGCAGTGCCTGCTGCAGGGAGATGCGGCTGGTGTATGCAGCGGTGCCCGCTGCAGGGAGACGCGGCTGGTGTATACAGCGGTGCCCGCTGCAGGGAGATGCGGCTGGTGTATACAGCGGTGCCTGCTGCAGGGAGATGCGGCTGGTCTATACAGTGATGCCCGCTGCAGGGAGACGCGGCTGGTGTATACAGTGATGCCCGCTGCAGGGAGACGCGGCTGGTGTATATGGCGGTGCCCGCTGCAGGGAGACGCGGCTGGTGTATACGGCAGTGCCCGCTGCAGGGAGATGCGGCTGGTGTATACAGCGGTGCCCGCTGCAGGGAGACGCGGCTGGTGTATACAGCGGTGCCCGCTGCAGGGAGATGCGGCTGGTGTATACAGCGGTGCCCGCTGCAGGGAGACGCGGCTGGTGTATACAGCGGTGCCCCCTGCAGGGAGGCGCAGCTGTGTATACAGCGGTGCCTGCTGCAGGGAGATGCGGCTGGTGTATACGGCGGTGCCTGCTGCAGGGAGAAGCGGCTGGTGTACACGCCGGTGCCCGCTGCAGGGAGACGCGGCTGGTGTATACAGCAGTGCCCGCTGCAGGGAGATGCGGCTGGTGTATACAGCGGTGCCCGCTGCAGGGAGATGCGGCTGGTGTACACGGCAGTGCCCACTGCAGGGAGAAGCGGCTGGTGTATACAGCGGTGCCCGCTGCAGGGAGATGTTGCTGGTGTACATGGCAGTGCCCACTGCAGGGAGAAGCGGCTGGTGTATACAGTGGTGCCCGCTGCAGGGAGACGCGGCTGGTGTACACGGCGGTGCCCGCTGCAGGGAGATGCGGCTGGTGTATACAGCGGTGCCCGCTGCAGGGAGATGCGGCTGGTGTATACAGCGGTACCTGCTGCAGGGAGATGCGGCTGGTGTATACAGCGGTGCCCACTGCAGGGAGACGCGGCTGGTGTATACGGCAGTGCCCACTGCAGGGAGAAGCGGCTGGTGTATACAGCGGTGCCCGCTGCAGGGAGATGTGGCTGGTGTACACGGCAGTGCCCACTGCAGGGAGACGCGGCTGGTGTATACGGCAGTGCCCACTGCAGGGAGAAGCGGCTGGTGTATACAGCGGTGCCCACTGCAGGGAGAAGCGGCTGGTGTATACAGTGGTGCCTGCTGCAGGGAGACGCGGCTGGTGTACACGGCGGTGCCCGCTGCAGGGAGATGCGGCTGGTGTATATGGCGGTGCCCGCCGCAGGGAGACGCGGCTGGTGTACACGGCGGTGCCCGCTGCAGGGAGATGCGGCTGGTGTATATGGCGGTGCCCGCCGCAGGGAGACGCGGCTGGTGTATATGGCGGTGTCCACACACTGCAGGGAGACGCGGCTGGTGTACACAGCAGTGCCCGCTGCAGGGAGACGTGGCTGGTGCATACGGCGGTGCCCGCTGCAGGGAGACGCGGCTGGTGTATACAGCGGTGCCCACTGCAGGGAGAACCGCGCGCCGAATTTTGGCTCATCTTTCATCGTTTTTAAGATATCACAATATGGAAGAGGCCAGGAGCCATTTGGTGAGCTGCATTTCTTGCTACATGTTCACAGACTTAGGCCTCTTTCACACTTCAGTTTTTTACAATCAGTCACAATCCGCCAGGTTTTGAAAAAAAACGGATCCTCAAATTTTTTTTGAGGATCCGTTTTTTTCCCCATTGACTTGCATTAATGAGGATCCACCAAAAGTTGCTGTTTGTCACCATCCTCAAAGATTTCTAAACGGAGCTTGCAACGTTTTTTTCTCTGGCGGATCCTCCAGACACTCATTTAACCCGAAATTCTTTCTGGGTGCTGGACAAAAAAATCTCTCTCTCTCTCTCTCTCTCTCTCTCGCCAGCGTTTCCTTTAAATTTCCTCATTTTCAGGATCCGTCTCAAAACGAATCCTGTGCCATCCGTTCACATCAGTTAAGAACGGATCCGCTTGTCTGACTTTTTGGCGGATTTCAACTGATGCAAAAAACTGAAGTGTGAAAGAGGCCTTACCAGTGGAAAAGCCAAACTTCACATGCCACAAATGCAAGCTTGTGACCCTGTTGGAGGAAAAGTTGCAAAATCTCGAAGAGAGGTTAGCTACGTTGAAGATCATTAAGGAAGGTGAAGAGTTCTTAGACAGAGCAGAATTATCTCTTCATGTTACAGAAAGAGAAGAAATTCGAAGTGCACCTGAAGAAACAGAGGAATGGAGACATGTGACCCAGAGAAGCAGGAGGATCAGGAGGCAGTCAGCACCCATACTGCTCAGGAACCAGTACCAGGCTCTCACGCAGGAAAACGATGAAGAAATACATCAGGATAAGACTTTGCCCACAAACAGCAACCTTGTACGCCTTCAGAGTCCTCCTGGATGGAGAAAGAAAAATGTGAAGAAGAATCGGAGAGTGGTGGTCATGGGGGATTCCCTGTTGAGAGGAATAGAGGCCGCTATCTGCAGACCGGATATAACTTCAAGAGAAATGTGCTGTCTTCCAGGTGCAAAAATTAAAGATGTGTCTGACAGGATATCAGGACTCTTCAGACCTACCGATGACTACCCATTCCTGCTACTACATGTGGGGACAAATGACACCGCAAGAAACGACCTGGAAACCATCTGCAGAGACTTTGAAGACTTAGGCAAGAAAGTGAAAGAACTGGGAGCGCAGGTGGTCTTCTCTTCCATCCTCCCAGTGGATGGCCATGGAACAAGGAGGTGGAATAAGATTCTGCAGGTGAACAACTGGCTACGTCGATGGTGCCGTCAGCAACGATTTGGATTTATGGATCAGGAAGTGAATTACTTATACGATGGACTACTTGCTAGAGATGGGGTGCATCTTACGAAGACTGGAAAACATGTATTTGGAAGTCGCCTTGCTACACTTGTAAGGAGAGCTTTAAACTAGAACAACATGGGAAGGGAAGCAAAAGACCAGAAAAAGCCATACACCTGACAAATGCTATTGAGAACTCTGCTATTAGAAGTGGAAAGGAAGAACAAAGACAAAAGAATCTAATTAATAAAAATATTGGAGAAAGAGAAACCAATCACAAACTAAAATGTTTCTATACTAATGCACAAAGCATGGGCAACAAACAAGGAGAATTGGAACTACTAACACAGGAGAAGAAATATGATGTCATTGGAATCACTGAAACTTGGTGGGACAATACACATGATTGGAATACAAGACTAGAAGGATACAACTTATTTGCTAGAAACAGACTTGATAAACGAGGAGGGGGTGTCGCATTGTATGTTAGAAACGCGTATATCTGCCCAGAGATTGAAGCTTCAGAGACTGGGAGTTCTGTGGAAACTGTTTGGGTAAGAATACAAGGACAGAACAATGGAAAGGACACCATTGTAGGCATTTACTACAGGCCGCCTGTGCAAGCTGAAGATATGGATGAACTCTTTATGCATCAAATGGCCAAGTTCTCCAAAAAATATGACATAGTTGTCATGGGAGATTTCAACTATCCAGACATTTGTTGGGAATCTCTCTCAGGCAAAACTAACAGGTCAAGGAAATTCTTATCCTCTCTTGCTGACAACTTTATCTTCCAAAAGGCCGGGGAGAAAACAAGGGGAACTGCTACCTTGGATCTAATCCTTATAAAAGTGGCTGGGACCCTAGGAGGTAGCAACCATTCTATTTTAGAATTTTGGATAACTAGAGGCGGAAGACCTGTGAAGATTCAGACATCAAGGTTAGATTTCAGAAAGGCAGATTTTAAGGGATTCAGAAAGAGAATTGGAGGGATCCAATGGCTGGATATCCTTAAAGACAAAAATGTCCAGGAAGGATGGGAAATCTTGAAAAATGAAATTCTCAAAGCACAGTTGTTAACAATTCCGAAAAGAGGGAAGAATAGGAAGCATTTAAGGAAACCAGGATGGATGAACACAGAACTCAAGCACATGCTAAAAAGGAAGAAAAAAATGTTTATAAAATGGAAAGAGGGAGGCATATCTAAAGAAGAATATAATGCTGTCTGCAGAACCTGCAGGGCACAAATCAGATTATGTAAAGCTGAAAATGAATTGAGGCTTGCAAGAGATGTCAAAAGCAATAATAAAGGATTTTGGGGATATGTCAAAAGTAAAAGAAAAGTCAAAGATGCTATAGGATTTTTACAGGATGAAAATGATGAAATGGTAAGACAGGATGTTGAGAAGGCTGAACTTTTAAATTCCTATTTTGCATCTGTTTTCTCTCAGAAAGGAAATGTAACATCAACTGTTCTTCACTGTCCTATTAAGGGAATAGAAGAATCCAGGATATCTATAAACAGAAAGATAGTGAGGAAACACTTAGCTAACCTAAATGAATTCAAGTCTCCAGGTCCAGATGAATTACACCCCAGAGTACTGAAGGAGATAGCAGAAGAAATTTTTGAACCCCTCTCCATAATCTTTGAAAATTCTTGGAGAACAGGAGAAGTGCCAGAAGACTGGAGAAGAGCAAATGTTGTTCCTATCTTCAAAAAGGGGAAGAAGGTGGACCCAGGCAACTATAGGCCGGTGAGTCTGACTTCTATACCAGGAAAGATCTTTGAACAAATTATTAAACAACATGTATGTCAGTACCTGGATAAGAATGAAGTGATTAAACAGAGTCAGCATGGGTTTGTAACTAATAAGTCATGTCAGACTAACTTAATTTCCTTCTATGATGGAATCACTGATTGGGTGGATCAAGGAAATGCTGTAGATATAGTATATCTTGACTTCAGCAAAGCATTTGACAAAGTATCTCATACAATCCTTATTGAAAAAATGACTAAGTATGGAATGGACACGGCAACTGTTAGGTGGATTCATAACTGGCTTAGTGATCGGACCCAAAGAGTGGTCGTAAATGGCTGCACATCCAGTTGGAAGAATGTCTCAAGTGGGGTACCACAGGGCTCTGTCCTGGGCCCTGTATTGTTCAACATCTTTATCAACGATTTAGATGAAGGAATTGCGGGTAAACTGATTAAATTTGCTGATGACACAAAGCTAGGAGGGATAGCTAATACTAGAGAAGAGAGAGAGAGGATTCAAAAAGATTTAAATAAACTGGAGAAGTGGGCAGCAACTAACAGAATGGTTTTTAACAGGGAGAAATGCAAAGTACTACATCTGGGCAATAAAAATGAAAAAAGCATATACAGAATGGGAGGAATAGGGCTAAGTGACAGCACATGTGAAAAAGACTTGGGTATACTAATAGATCACAGACTGAATATGAGTCAACAGTGTGATGCAGCAGCAAAAAAGGCAAATGCAATTCTAGGATGTATTAACAGAAGCATACAGTCTAGATCACGTGAAGTCATTATTTCCCTCTACTCCTCTTTGGTCAGACCTCATCTGGAATATTGTGTCCAGTTTTGGACACCACATTTTAAAAAAGACATCAACAAACTGGAGCAAGTTCAGAAAAGAGCGACCAGAATGGTGACCGGTCTGCAAACCCTGTCTTATGAGGAAAGGTTGCAGGATTTGGGAATGTTTAGTTTGCAAAAGAGAAGACTGAGAGGAGACTTAATAGCTGTCTACAAATATCTAAAGGGCAGTCACATTGTAGAAGGATCAACTTTATTCTCATTTGCACAAGGAAAGACTAGAAGCAATGGGATGAAACTGAATGGGAGGAGACACAGATTAGATATTAGAAAAAACTTTTTGACAGTTAGAGTGATCAATGAGTGGAACAGGCTGCCACGAGAAGTGGTGAGTTCTCCTTCAATGGAAGTCTTCAAACAGAGGCTGGACAGACATCTAACTGGGATGATTTAGCGAATCCTGCTTTGAGTAGGGGGTTGGACCAGATGGCCCAGGAGGTCCCTTCCAACTCTACGATTCTATGATTCTATGAGACGTGGCTGGTGTATACAGCGGTGCCCGCTGCAGGGCGACGCGGCTGGTGCACACGGTGGTGCCCGCTGCAGGGAGAAGTGGCTGGTCTATACAGCGGTGCCCGCTGCAGGGAGACACAGCTGGTGTACACGGCGGTGCCCGCTGCAGGGAGATGCGGATGGTGTATACAGCAGTGCCCGCTGCAGGGAGACGTGGCTGGTGTATACGGCGGTGCCCACACACTGCAGGGAGATGCGGCTGGTGTAAACAGCAGTGCCCGCTGCAGGGAGATGTGGCTGGTGTATATGGCAGTCCCCGCTGCAGGGAGACGTGGCTGGTGTATATGGCAGTGCCCGCTACAGGGAGATGCGGCTGGTGTATACGGCGGTGCCCGCTGCAGGGAGATGCGGATGGTGTATACTGCAGTGCCCGCTGCAGGGAGAGGCGGATGGTGTATACTGCAGTGCCCGCTGCAGTGAGATGCGGCTGTTCTATACGGCGATGCCCGCTGCAGGGAGATGCGGCTGGTGTATACAGCAGTGCCTGCTGCAGGGAGACGCGGTTGGTGTATATGGCAGTGCCCGCTGCAGGGAGACGTGGCTGGTGTATCCGGCGGTGCCCGCTACAGGGAGATGCGGCTGGTGTATACGGCGGTGCCCACTGCAAAGAGACGCGGATGGTGTATACTGCAGTGCCCGCTGCAGGGAGATGCGGCTGGTGTATACGGCAGTGCCCACACACAGCAGGGAGATGCGGCTAGTGTATACGGCAGTGCCCACTGCAGGGAGATGCGGCTGGTGTATACGGCAGTGCCCACACACTGCAGGGAGATGCGGCTGGTGTATACGGCAGTGCCGGCTGCAGGGAGATGAGGATGGTGTATACGGCAATGCCCGCTGCAGGGAGACGCGGCTGGTGTATGCGGCCGTGCCCGCTGCAAGGAGATGCGGCTGGTGTATACAGCAGTGCCCACACACTGCAGGGAGATGCGGCTGGTGTATACGGCAGTGCCGGCTGTAGGGAGATGAGGATGGTGCATACGGTAGTGCCCACTGCAGGGAGATGCGGCTGGTGCATACGACAGTGCCCACTGCAGGGAGACACAGCTGGTGTATACGGCAGTGTCCACTGCAGGGAGACGTGGCTGGTGTATACGGCAGTGCCCGCTGCAGGGAGATGCGGCTGGTGCATACGGCAGTGCCCGCTGCAGGGAGATGCGGCTGGTGCATACGGCAGTGCCCACTGCAGGGAGACATGGCTGGTGTATACTGCGGTGCCCACTACAGGGAGATGAGGATGGTGTATACGGCAGTGCCCACTGCAGGGAGATGCGGCTGGTGTATACGGCGGTGCCTGCTGCAGGGAGACGCGGCTGGTGTATATGGCAGTGCCCGCTGCAGGGAGACGTGGCTGGTGTATCCGGCGGTGCCCGCTACAGGGAGATGCGGCTGGTGTATACAGCGGTGCCCTCTGCAGGGAGACGCGGATTGTGTATACTGCAGTGCCCGCTGCAGGGAGATGCGGCTGGTGGAGCTGCACGTCTCCGCTCATCTGGGTTCTGCTCAGCACAAGGATTGGAGCTCTTCTGTGCTGGTTTTGCCAGGGAATGCCTTATAGACTTTCCTATGTGACATCACGGAGGGGTGCATTCTGGGTTGATCCCACCTCTCTCATCCAAGTTATATTTTGGCTACAAAACTTAGATTAGCTATAACTTTATGGGAGAAGCTGGTATGGACTCGTCAGTGGTATCATGTTTCCCAGAGTAATGAGCCTATCAAGAAAACATCAAACATCTATGTGATATGACCGTCCATTTGGGGACAAATCATATCTCATGTTCTGGACAGGGTAGAACTTCGAAAGATACGCGGTATCGAAGCTGGGACCGCTCAGGTTACAAAAATATGATTTTCATATCTCTACTTGGTACGGTTTTCGCAGGGCAGGCTCTTAAAGGTTTACTTCTAACCTTTATTTCAAACAAAGACCTTTTTCCCGCACTTTTTTTTTCCCAGCTGAGAGAAGCCAAATGGTGTGACAGGAAGTTGGTTTATGGCACTTGGGGGGAAGGGAAGCTGCTGCAGTGTGCAATGTAACTGAGACACTGGCAGGCAGCTTCTCACAAAATGGAGGATTTGTAGCACATTCCAACAGAAAACATATCTTGCAGACATTGTACATCACACCTCCCCCCTTAAGAGGGCGCTAAGGAGGCATTACCTCTCGGTAATCGGCCATGCGCACCTCAGCGGGTTCGCCCCGGCGGGACAACCCATCGGCATTGCCGTTTTCACTGCCCTTCCTGTGTTTTACAGTGAAGTCGTACTGTTGAAGGGCAAGGCTCCAGCGGAGCAACCTTCCATTGGTTCCGGACACTGTGTGCAACCAGCTCAGAGGGCTGTGGTCGGTTACCACCGTGAAGGCGCGCCCATACAGGTAGGGCTGCAAACGTTGCAGTGCCCACACCATGGCCAGACACTCCTTCTCGATGGTCGAGTATGCCACTTCCCTCGGCAAAAGTTTCCGGCTCAGGTACAACACGGGGTGCTCTTGGTCCGCCGAGTCGACCTGGCTAAGCACAGCACCAAGGCCAAACTCGCTGGCGTTGGTCTGTACCAGAAACGGGCGACTGCTGTCGACTGCTCTCAACACTGGAGAGTTGCACAGGGCTGCTTTCAAAGCTTGGAAAGCCGCCTCACAGTCATCTGTCCAGTTGACTGTTTGGGGTAGCCTCTGCTTGGTGAGGTCAGTCAAGGGTTTGGCAAGGGCGCTATAGTCCTGTACGAACCGCCTATAGTACCCTGCAGTGCCCAAGAAGGACTTCACCTGTTTCTTGGTCCTGGGGGTGGGCCAGGACACGATTGCGTCCACTTTTTCTGGCTCCGGACTCATGGAACCCCCGCCTACCCGGTGCCCCAGGTAGTGGACCTTGTGCATGCCTATCTGGCACTTCCCCGGCTTGATGGTCAGGCCTGCCTGGTGAAGACGCTTGAGCACCTCCTGGAGGTGCTGAAGGTGTTCCTCCCAGGTGGAACTGAAGACGGCAATATCGTCTAAGTACGCCACCGCGTACTCCTCCAGTCCCCGAAGCAGGTGGTTGACCATCCACTGGAAAGTGGCAGGGGCATTCTTCATGCCGAAGGGCATGACCGTGGACTCGTACAGTCCAAAGGGGGTGATAAAGGCGGATTTCTCCTGCGCCTCAGGGCTCAGGGGTATCTGCCAGTATCCCCGACTCAAATCCATGATGGATATGTAGTTGGCGTTTGTCAACCGCTCGAGCAGATCCTCGATGCGCGGCATTGGGTGGGCATCAGAGGTTGTGATGGCGTTGAGCCCCCTGTAGTCCACACAGAACCGCGTGGTTCGATCCTTTTTAGGCACGAGGACTACAGGTAAAGCCCACGCGCTTTTTGACCGTCGAATCACCCCCAGCCTTAACATCTCATCGATCTCTTGGCGCATGACTTGTTGCACCGTCTCAGAGATCCGATAGGGTGTTCGCCGTAATGGGGCGTGATTCCCGGTGTCCACCTCATGAACCGATAACTCCGTCCTCCCCGGTTGGTTGGTGAACACGGCCCGGAAGGGTTCCAGGGTGGCCATCAACTGCAACCGCTGGGATACGGTTAGCGAACCACTTATCTCCATGTCCTCAATGGACCCATCGGCCTTGGCCTGGGCCAGCATGTCCAGGAGGGGATCTTCCTCTCCATCCTCTGGCAGATTGCAGACCGGTAGGACGCAAGCTTCACGTTCGTAGTGCGCCTTCAGCATGTTGACGTGAAAGGCCTTGCGCCTACCCCGAGCATGGTCAAGCGTGACCACATAGGTGACCGGGTTGAGCTGTTGGTGGACGACGTACGGGCCTTCCCAGACTGCCTGAAGCTTATCCGTTGGTACAGGGACCAGCACCCACACCTTTTGACCCACCTGGTAGGTCCGCTCCCGGGCGTTCTGGTCGTACCAGCGCTTCTGGTCAGCCTGAGCCTGCGTCATGTTGTCATGCACCAACTGCGTCAAGGTCTGCATCTTGTCACGGAAGCGCATGACATAATCCACGATGGACACTTCTGTGGGGTTTGGCTCATCTTCCCAGGATTCTCTTATCAACCCAAGGGGTCCCCGGACTCGCCTGCCATACAGGAGCTCGAAGGGGGAGAACCCGGTCGAGGCCTGCGGAACTTCTCTGTAAGCGAACAGCAGGTGTGGGAGGTACCGCTCCCAGTCGCGCCCTTGGGTCTCAACCAGTATGCGGAGCATCTGTTTGAGGGTACCGTTGAAGCGTTCACACAAACCATTAGTCTGTGGGTGATACGGACTCGATACCAGGCGCGTCACCTGCATTTTCTCACAGAGAGCCTCCATTAGGCGAGACATGAATTGGGGCCCTTGATCGGTAAGCATCTCCCTGGGAAATCCTACTCTTGAAAAGATGGTCACCAGTACGTCAGCCACCTTATCTGCCCTGGTTGAAGACAGAGCTACTACCTCTGGGTACCGGGTAGCGTAGTCTACCACGGTGAGAATGTAGTGCTTTCCGGAGCTGCTGGGGACGGCCAGCGGGCCTACGATGTCCACCGCGATTCTCTGGAAAGGCTCCTCTATCACCGGCAAAGGAATAAGGGGAGCCTTAAGAGCAGGCCCCGCCTTACCCACTTTTTGACAGGTGGCACAGGAGCGGCAGTAGTGTGTTACATCTGTCCCCATCTTGGGCCAATAGAAGTGTTGAGACAGCCGTGCCTTTGTTTTGCCGATCCCCAAGTGTCCAGCGAGTGGAATCTCATGGGCAATCCGCAACAACTCAGTTCTGAACTGATAGGGGACGACCAACTGTCTTTCCCTCAACCACTCCTTTTTAGGATCTCCGGGTACTGTCTCCCGGTACAACCTTCCTCGTTCCCAGAACACCCTCTCCTTATCAGACTCGGAGGTGGGCGTCTCGGCGAGACCTCTCAATTTCTCCAGGCTGGCATCTGAGTGCAGAGCAGCCTGGAACTCCATGCTGGAGGC
The DNA here is from genome assembly GCF_039654945.1 of Dendrobates tinctorius. Lineage (NCBI taxonomy): Eukaryota > Metazoa > Chordata > Amphibia > Anura > Dendrobatidae > Dendrobates > Dendrobates tinctorius. The sequence continues at coordinate 4,640,198 of NW_027361904.1, read as the reverse complement.
TGTCAGAAGTGACGTCAGGGTACCTCCTTTACTGGGACCCTCTGGAACCGGCTCTGGGTTCACCTCTGGTTCAGTCTCTCCTGTAGCAGCAGAGGGTCCAGAAGACAGTGCGTTACCTGCGATCTGGGCACTCTGACTGCGTGTGACAGCTGCTATGTACGCTGCCTCCCTGGGGATTTCTACAGACCCACCAGCCGGTGCTGCCCTGGGCTCTACCTCCCCATCCACCCCCAACACTTCAGGAGCAGGGCTACTTATGGGCCAGTTACCTTCCTCGGTGGCACTGGTCAGCTGCATGGCATTACCTTCCTCATGGTCCCCATGCACCTCCCCATTTCCTTGAGCACCGTTGCTTGCTCCTGCCAGGGGTTCCTCAGCCGTCTCACTCCGCAGAGTGACGGGGCTGAGCACCTCGGTACCTGTGGACACATCTACCGTTTCAAAGAAAGGGTTAACGGGTTCAGTCGGCACAGATACATCAACATCATCATCATCCTTCCTAGGAAAAGAATGGTTATCAGTTTGCTTTGGCACATTCACATCAGCATCAGCATCATACCTGGGGAAAGAATGGTTGTTAGTTGCATCATTACTCATCAAGGCATTAGCAGGTAACACATTCAGTTTCCCATCATCAACATCATCAGGGTTAACGTTACCCTTATTATCAGTTTGGGGAAGGGTGTCAGGGACATAGTATGCAACCATCCTCCCCAAGTCAGTCCCCAATAAAACATCAGTGGGCAAATTTTCAGACACTCCCACCTCCCTCAACCCGCTCCCGGCACCCCAATCAAGAAAGACCCGGGCCACTGGCAAGGGACAACGGGTGCCTCCAATCCCGGTGACAGTCAGGGTTTTCCCCTCAACAAACTCTTCAGGGGCCGCCAGTCCAGGACGGATGAGGGTTCGTTCAGCCCCGGTATCCTTGAGGCCTGTAGCAAGACGGGCCCCCACCTGAACAGGTTGAACGTTGTCGTCAGCCCTCCCAACCACACCTCCCACCAAAAGAACAGAGGCGTTGGGCCCGGGGGCCTTGGCTGGGGGGTTCTTCGGTCTATTCGGACAGGCGTAAAAGAAGTGACCAGGCCGCTGGCAGTGGTGACACAGGAGACTGTCAGTAGCCGGCCTGCTGTTGGCAACAGGGACTGGGCCTCCGGAGGGACGGCTAGCTGGGGCACTGGGGTTGGTTGCAGGCTTACCCCCTTTCCAGCTGGTGGCGACTGGCCTCCGCGTCTCGGGCTTCCGGTTGGCCTCGTAGTTGTCAGCGATCTGCGCCGCTTTGTCCGCGTTCGTTGGTTCGCGGTCGAGGATGAACTGTCGGACCTCAGTTGGGCAGAGATACAGGAACTGGTCTTTGATCATCAGGTCCCGTAGCTGCTCAAAGGTTTCAACAGACAGTCCATGGATCCACTGGTCAAAGTGGGTCCTGAGTCCTTGCACCACATCACTGTAGCTATCGTGTGGGCCACGTTGGAGGTGCCGGAACTTCTTTCGGTATACCTCAGGTGTTAGCCGATATTTGGCGATCAGCGCCTCCTTTATGGCACGATAGTCATCATCATGCGCTTTCGGAAGAGAAGCAAACGCCTCCAGAGCTTTGCCTTTTAGCCCTGGGGTCAAGTACCTGGCCCATTGGTCTTCGGGCAGTCGGTACTGTCTGCAGGCTTTCTCAAAGGCTCGCAGAAACGTGTCCAAGTCCCCATCCTTTTCCATCACAGGAAAATGCTCTGGCCGGGGTTTAGGAGTCTGGACGCTGATGGGCTCACTGCTTCGGGCTGTGAGGGCATTCCCACCCCGCTGGAGTACCTCCAGTTCATGGGCCCTCTGCGCCTGGTGCTCGGCTCTCTCAGCCTCTCTTTGGCGCTCAGCGCTCTCCTGAGCTTGCTGGATCAGCTGCAGACGTCCAACATGGTCTTCGGCAGGGAGTTGCTGTAGAGCCAATTGCAGATAGGGGTCCAGGACTTCCCGGCTGGCGGTCTGCACCATCTGGACCCCTGCGGCTGCACCATCGGCACTGGTGCTGCCTTCTGCGCCCTGGCTCTCTTCCCATTGCACTAGAGCCGCGACCAACTGGGCTTTGGTCTTGTCGGCGACATCAATCTGCTTTGACGTGCACAGGGACCTAAGGATGTCCTTATTAAGCTGCTTATAAGATTCTCCCCACGTAGCCATGGTTGCCAAATAAAAGATAGAAAAGAAAAACGAAGAAATGGGAGGGAATACTTGTACATACACACAAATGTCTCAGAACTAGTAACCACTGAGTCTGTTCTCCAAAACCTATGATGCAGGATTCCTGCAGGAACCGTGCAGGTTTTTAGTGAGAGGAATGATTGCTCAAACCAAATCACTAATGCTCTAGGATTATCCCACCGCTCTGCCACCAATATGTGACGAACAGCCCACCGCTGTTCGTCCAAATACGGGTGACTGACGGGGGTCCCGCTGCCACCAAAACGCGACGGACAGCGGACCCTGTGTCACCACTGTCACAGTCCCACCACTGACACGAGTGTATCAGCGGACGGAGGGACGAGACACAATGCCGGCACATGGCTATCACAGGCACAGTTGGGGCTTATCTTAGTTATCCCACCACTGGCACCATGTGACAAAAATATCCAGCAAGCTAATCTCGCTCTACAATTTGCCGCAGGGGGAGTTTAATTTGGATGCCCCACCACTGCTATCAATCTTCCAAGTACTGCGGGGATTTATGTATATCCCACTTTCTCAGTTCCACTTTGGAACTCGCAGCTCTCCGGCGCCCCCCTTACCCTCAGGTCAGTCAGGGAACTGCACCTAGGATAATTAGTCGCCGGACGGGCTGCCTGTTGTGAACCGGCAATTAGGCTTCTGCAGTAAGGGAATTATCAATGCTGTGGCCGCAGCCCCTTATTCAGCAATATAAGACCCTTCTGTACTGCCAGCAAGCCGCAATAGCCGTACACAACGCGCTGCCACCAGTCACGGTTACTTAATTCACAGTGTTAAATTAAGAGGGTCCGTGGCAAACCCCTTGAATTAGTAGCGATTATCTAACAAAGGCGTATAGTTCGAGTCTTAGAGCATGGAGACAGATCTAAATAATTATATCATTTATTCCCCGAAAAAGTAGGGCAGTGATTACAGATAAAAGTTGCTATAAAATTGAGACATAAAATATGTACATTAGACAAGTATAAAGCAAAGTGGATGAAAGAAGAAGGTACACTCACATTTAGTCAATTGTTGGTAGGCATCCCATGTGGCTTTAAGGGGGATGGAGGCGGAGCTGCACGTCTCCGCTCATCTGGGTTCTGCTCAGCACAAGGATTGGAGCTCTTCTGTGCTGGTTTTGCCAGGGAATGCCTTATAGACTTTCCTATGTGACATCACGGAGGGGTGCATTCTGGGTTGATCCCACCTCTCTCATCCAAGTTATATTTTGGCTACAAAACTTAGATTAGCTATAACTTTATGGGAGAAGCTGGTATGGACTCGTCAGTGGTATCATGTTTCCCAGCGTAATGAGCCTATCAAGAAAACATCAAACATCTATGCAATATGACCGTCCATTTGGGGACAAATCATATCTCATGTTCTGGACAGGGTAGAACTTCGAAAGATACGCGGTATTGAAGCTGGGACCGCTCAGGTTACAAAAATATGATTTTCATATCTCTACTTGGTACGTTTTCGCAGGGCAGGCTCTTAAAGGTTTACTTCTAACCTTTATTTCAAACAAAGACCTTTTTCCCGCACTTTTTTTTTCCCAGCTGAGAGAAGCCAAATGGTATGACAGGAAGTTGGTTTATGGCACTTGGGGGGAAGGGAAGCTGCTGCAGTGTGCAATGTAACTGAGACACTGGCAGGCAGCTTCTCACAAAATGGAGGATTTGTAGCACATTCCAACAGAAAACATATCTTGCAGACATTGTACATCACAGTGTATACGGCAGTGCCCGCTGCACGGAGATGCGGCTGGTGTACAGTGGGGAAAAAAATCTTTTGTCAGCCCCAATTGTGCAAGTTCTTCCCCTTATAAAGATGAGAGCGGCCTGTAATTGACATCATAGGTAGACCACAACTATGAGAGTCACAATGAGAAAACAAATCCAGAAAATCACCGTGACTGATTTGGGAAGATTTATTTTGCAAATTATGGTGGAAAATAAGTATTTGGTCACCTTAAAACATCCAAGATTTCTGACACAGACCTGTAACTCCTTCTTTAAGAGGCTCCTCTGTCCTCCTCTCATTACCTGTAGTAATGGCACCTGTGTGAACTTATTATCAGTATAAAAGACACCTGTCCACAACCTCAAACAGTCACACTCCAAACTCCACTATGGTGAAGACCAAAAAGCTGTGGAAGGACACCAGAAACAAAATTGTAGCCCCGCACCAGGCTGGGAAGACTGAATCTGCAATAGGCAAGCAGCTCGGTGTGATGAAATCAACTATGGGAGGAATAATAAGAAAATGGAAGACATACAAGACAACTGATAAGCTCCCTCCATCTGGGGCTCCACGCAAGATCTCACCCCGTGGGGTCAAAATGACCACAAGAACGGTGAGCAAAAATCCCAGAACCACACGGGGGACCTAGTGGATTGCCTGCATAGAGCTGGGACCACTGTAACAAAGGCTACCATCAGTAACACACTACGCTGCCAGGTACTCAGATCCTGCAGTGCCAGACGTGTCCCCCTGCTTAAGCCAGTACATGTCCGGGCCCGTCTGAAGTTTTCTGGAGAGCATTTGGATTATCCAGAAGAGTATTGGGAGAATGTCATATGGTCTGATGAAATCAAAGTAGAACTGTTTGGTAGAAACAAAACTCGTCGTGTTTGGAGAAGACAGAATGCTTAGTTACATCCAAAGAACACCATACCTACTGTGAAGCATGGGGGTGGCAATATCATGCTTTTGGGCTGTTTCTCTGCAAAGGGACGAGGATGACTGATCAGTGTACATGAAAGAATGAATGGGGCCATGTATCGTGAGATTTTGAGTACAAACCTCCTTCCATCAGCAAGAGCATTGAAGATGAAACATGGATGGGTTTTTCAGCATGATAATGATCCCAAGTACACCACCAGGGCAACGAAGGAGTGGCTTCATAAGAAGCATATGAAGGTCCTGGAGTGGCCTAGCCTGTCTCCAGATCTCAACCCCATAGAGAACCTTTGGAGGGATTTGAAAGTCCATGTTGCCCAGCGACAGGCCCAAAACATCACTGCTCTAGAGATCTGCATGGAGGAATGGGCCAACATATCACCAACAGTGTGTGCCAACCTTGTGAAGATTTACAGAAAATGTTTGACCTCTGTCATTGCCAACAAAGGATATATAACAAAATACTGAATGAACTTTTTTTCCACCATAATTTGCAAAATAAATCTTGCCAAATCAGACAAGGTGATTTTCTGGATCAGAATTGGAATTACTAACACAGGAAAAGAAATATGATGTCATTGGAATCACTGAAACTTGGTGGGACGATACACATGATTGGAATACAAGACTAGAAGGATACAACTTATTTGCAAGAAACAGACTTGATAAACGAGGAGGGGGTGTCGCATTGTATGTTAGAAACGCGTATATCTGCACAGAGATTGAAGCTTCAGAGACTGGGAGTTCTGTGGAAACTGTTTGGGTAAGAATACAAGGACAGAACAATGGAAAGGACACCATTGTAGGCATTTACTACAGGCCGCCTGTGCAAGCTGAAGATATGGATGAACTCTTTATGCATCAAATGGCCAAGTTCTCCAAAAAATATGACATAGTTGTCATGGGAGATTTCAACTATCCAGACATTTGTTGGGAATCTCTCTCAGGCAAAACTAACAGGTCAAGGAAATTCTTATCTTCTATTGCTGACAACTTTATCTTCCAAAAGGTAGGGGAGAAAACAAGGGGAACTGCTACCTTGGATCTAATCCTTATAAACAGGGAGGAAATGGTTGAGGAGGTAAAAGTGGCTGGGACCCTAGGAGGTAGCGACCATGCTATTTTAGAATTTTGGATAACTAGAGGAGGAAGACCTGTGAAGACTCAGACATCAAGGTTAGATTTCAGAAAAGCAGATTTTAAGGGATTCAAAAAGAGAATTGGAGGGATCCAATGGCTGGATATCCTTAAAGACAAAAATGTCCAGGAAGGATGGGAAATCTTGAAAAATTAGATTCTCAAAGCACAATTGTTAACAATTCCGAAAAGAGGGAAGAATAGGAAGCATTTAAGGAAACCAGGATGGATGAACACAGAACTTAAACACATGCTAAAAAGGAAGAAAGAAATGTTTATAAAATGGAAAGAGGGAGGCATATCTAAAGAAGAATATAATGCTGTCTGCCGAACCTGCAGGGCACGAATCAGATTATTTAAAGCTGACAATTTTTTTTTCGATTTTGGGGATATGTCAAAAGTAAAAGAAAAGTCAAAGATGCTATAGGATTTTTACAGGATGAAAATGATGAAATGGTAAGACAGGATGCTGAGAAGGCCGAACTTTTAAATTCCTATTTTGCATCTGTTTTCTCTCAGAAAGGAAATGTAACATCAACTGATCGTTACTGTCCTATTAAGGGCATAGAAGAATCCAGGATATCTATAAACAGAAAGATAAAAAAAATAAACTGCAAATAATGTATAAAGGTAATAATAATAAGGGTATTTAGCAAAAATAATTTGCAGTTTATTTTTTACTTTTTTGTTTTAGGATATTTGTGTTTTTTGTTTTCTCTGGTTAATGGTCATGTGTTATTATGCACTTACATTGTGCATACACATTAACTTACTTTCTCAGTTCAGACTCCAGTTTATTATTCATTTCATTGTGCATTCACTGCATATATGGGTGTGACCGCCCTCTTTCTGAGCTGGGAAAACCATCCTGTCTGGACTATGTTTTTACTAGTGGGTCAGTCCCTCAATCCTTGTTCACATTCACGTCACTTGGAAAGTGGAAAGGTTTTAAAGACTAGAGTAGGGACTGTCCCACAAAGGTTGCCGTGACGTGGCGGGATGGCTTGTACATTCTTTTGATCAAAATTATGTTTACTAAATACCCTTATTATTATTACCTTTATGCATTATTTGCATTTATTTTTTTAATTTTTAATTTTAGGATATTTGTGGTTTTTGTTATAACTATGGATAGATAAATAATAGCAAGGTCGATGTTTATTAATGAATGTTGAATTTTGAAAAACGGGAAAAAAAATGGTGTGGGCTTCTGTGCAATTTTCTGCGCCAGAGAGGCAGAGCCGACAGCCAATATTTGTAGCCTGGGAAGGGGGTTACACCCATAGATCTTCCCAGGCTATGAATATCAGCCCACAGCTGTCTGCGCAGCCTTCACTGGCTATTAAAATATGGGGACCCCCCCCCAAAAAATGACATGGGGTCCCCCTATATTTTATAGCCAGTAAGGCTACGCAGACAGCTGCGGGCTGATATTCATAGCCTAGGAAGGGGCCATGGATATTGCCACCCCGGCTACAAATACCAGCCCACAGCCACCCCAGAAATGGCGCATCTGTAAGATGCGCCAATTCTGGCACTTAGCCCCTCTCTTCCCACTGCCGTGTATCGGTGGCACATGTGGTAATAAAGGGGTTAATGTCAACTTTGATTGTAAGGAGACATTAAGCCAGGTTAATAATGGAGAAGCGTTGTCGTAGCTGTTTTTGTTCTGACCAAGCGTCAGATCTTTCCAGATCACCAGTGAGGCCGGATTGATGAGGTTTCTCGCCCTTCAGTTCACAAGCGCTTGGAGACAAAGTGACACACACACTGGTCGTGGCTAAATCACTTTATCTGACGTAATTAAATATAAGACATGTTTTTATACCATTTACAACAATATGTGACTCTGGAGCTCATTTGGCCCCCACCATCACCTCAGGGTCGTACGTACCTTGTTTACAATATACCCAGAACACGTTGTTGAGAACACATATGATAACAAGTATAGTTTCCTTGAAGACAGAGACTACTAGTCTACATAAGAATAATTCTAGCAATAATAAGGCAAAAGGCAATTGAAGTCTTAAAGGCATTTAAAGAGATATAAAAGCAAACCATTAACTCTTCTATATCAATTTCCCCCTTTTGTGACTGGTATAACCTTTGCCACAGGGTCAGGTGATGTCCACAAAGGAGCTACTCTCTCATGGGTCTAGTACCCATAAGGGGGCTTCCTACCTGCTTCGCCCATCCACCCTCAGTGTGGACACTCACCTTCCCCATCAGCAATGGCTACCTGGGGTCTATGATACACTACAGAAGGTTCAGCCTTAGATTTTTTTTTTCCACACATACATTATTCAGTAGCTTAAGTAATACATATATTAGCGCTTTTACGGCTACATAAAACAATAAGCAAAACAACAAAATTTGCATACAAGTCTGCAAAATGCCAAAAATCCATCCTGCAAGGCCATTAAACCAATTTGCTGGATTTAGGAAAGAGAATGTGTTACCTCACCAGGAGTCTCTGTTTGCACTGTGTTGCTTTAACCATTGGTCTCTACGTTCACCTGTTTTGTCTATACCGGCCCTGATCTGGAGATTGCAAGCAGGGTCTATAAAATTACAACAGGTGGGACCCATTATCTGACACATTCCTCCTTCTTTTGCTGTCAGGTAATCTAGTACTCTAGTATGTTGGTTAGTAACTATGATTAATTGTCTCTGTATTGTATTAGTCTCATTTAGAACTTCAAGAATCTGGAAAATCTGATCGTCCAGGTAGTCGGTAGCTTCCACTAATTTATCCCACAGTTGTGTTATGAAGGGGTATATTAGCATACTACTGAATATTTTGTTATCCCCATCTCTACTAGATGCGGCCTACCATTTGGCTGGGGCGTATTGTCTGCAGCCCTTCTATACAAAGTGTGAATTGGGACTGCTGCTGTGTCTATTTTACTATGAGGAACTATGAAAGTGGCTGGTGTCAGTTTAGCAAGAGTGCAGACCCCTCTTATGTCTGGGCTCACCCACCTGTAGGCACGATGTCCGCAAACCAAGAATACTCCTTCAGGGTGAACACAAACGTGACCAGGGGTCTGTATACATTGGTATAAACTCAAAAGTCCTGACCTACTGCAGGCTTATGGGCACACCGAGTATTATTCATTTGTTTTCCACTTACACCAGATGTACATTTACCCCTTTCTTTCCTTATTATTTTACCCGTAGATGCTCTACAGCCTTCAATACCATCCTGGTACATCGTCTTTTTAACCTGTGTTTGATCATGAGTGTAATTATTGTCCTCACCACAGGTGTCTGCTCCAGTGTGTTGAAGACTGAACCACCGTCCATCATTGGGAATAGGGTCTGAGTGAGGGATTTCAGTCCTCCTCCTGGCGACCATATTTCCGACATCTGAATCATATTCCCGCCACCACATTTGTACCTTTAGGCCGCGTTATATTAAACTGAAACCAGGGATTAGCGGCCCATTCGACTATAGCCAATGAGGCAGATATATCACGGGGCACATCTTTTCCCCAAAACCTAGATTGAGTCCAAGTCTCATGGTGTAGGCAGTGTGGGGTTAATACCTCCCATGGCTCCAGAGGTAAGGCCAAGTACGGCATAGTCCTCGCAGATACAGGGCTGTGTGTACAGATCCAACAGTCTTTCGGTTTCTGTCCTTCCATGTCCTTTATGAGAAGAGCATGATGCCGAATGAGTTTGTTGTCCCAGTCAGCATTTAAGAGTTTGCCCTGTGTCTCTGTAGAGTGCAGTAACCCTGTCACTGCCAGCAAGGTGATGAGGAGAACAGTCATTCTGCTGTTGACAGGACCTTCTTGCAGTGAAAGGCGTGGATCCAGGTGGACTTTCCCTCAAGTTTTACTGAAGTGGATGTGGTCAGCTGGACTTGGAAGGGGCCGTCAAATCGTGGGTCCCGGATCCTTCTCACGTGTCTCTCGTATAACCACCCAATCACCTGGATTCAGCTGATGCACATCTGCACTGGCATTAGGATCTGGAATGTATGAGAACACATGTTTATGCACCACATTAAGTCTTTCCTGCAAGGCCTGGACGTAGGCTGTCATATTACCGTGTTGCATTTGTAGCACCTGTGGGAAGTACAGACCAGTCTTTGGTACACTACCAAACAGGACTTCAAAGGGAGACAAGCCTGTCTTTCTATTTGGAGTGTGTCTGACTGAAAAGAGTGCAAGAGGCAAGCACTCCACCCAGCTCTTTCCTGTGTCTGCCATGGCCTTTTGAATTTTCAGTTTGTGTCCCATTTAGTCTTTCCACTTTCCCACTACCTTGTGGCCTATATGGTGTATGAAATGCTTGCTGTACACCTAGGGCCTGCATGACTTCCCTCATTTTTTCTCACGTGAAGTGTGCACCCCTATCTGTTTCTGTGGTTTCTGGGACACCATACCTGCAGATCAGTTCTTTCATCAGTTTGTCTGTAGTCATTTTAGCATTTGCACGTTCTACCGGATAGGCTTCCGGCCAACCAGAGAAGAGATCTACACATACTGGGATATTTGCATACACTCCTACCTTGGTAGCTGTATGTCGTCAATCTGCAGTCTCTGAAGCGGGTAGAGAGGCCTAGGTGTCGCTTTCTTAGGGACTTTTACTGTTTTACCTGGTTTGTGCTGTGCACAGATGAGGCATGATTGTACAAGTTTCGCGGCTGCGTAACTGAAACCAGGAGCGATCCAGAAGGCATCTACCATGGCACACATGTGACTTTTTGAGGTGTGAGTGGGGCCATGAGCTGCTTGCGCCATGATTGGGAACAGGGACTTTGGTGGGCACATTTTATCCTTATTCTCCCATACTCCATTTGAGTTCAGCTCAGCTCCCAGTCTCCCCCCGGTGTACCTTCTCTGTTTGGGCAGCCTTTTACTGGAGGGATTTCAGGACATCTAGACCCAATGTGGCTGGAATACGCTGACTCCCCGCCACCGTCCACTGCTCTCTAGGCCGCCTTGTGCTATTTTAGCAGCCTCGTTCGCCCTTCTATTGCCCTCTACCTCCACGGAGTCACCTTTGTGTGTGCTTTTACCTTGACAATGCCAACCTGGACTGGTAACATCAATGCCTCCATCAATTGTTTCACCAGCTCTTCATTTTTAATGGTCTTCGAATCTGTGAAAATATTAGCGACTTTACCTGCAGCGGCTCTACACGCCTCAGTGAGTGCCTTCAACTCTGCCTCCTGCGCCGACATGTGAGGAGAGAGTGGTTCCGCTCGGATTACCTCATGTGAGGATACTACTGCATATCCAGTGTAGAATCGTCCATCCTGGTGGTATCTGGGGCCATCTACATGAAAAAAACTCAAAGTCTGCATTAGGAACAGGTTTTTCATGAATGTGTGCAAACCCAACTGTCTCCTGACTCATCAGTTCTATGCAGACATGTTCATGCGTCATGTCAAAGTATCCTTCCTCACTTGCTAATACGGTCACCAATTCCCCCTTTTCTGAATCCACAGGCAGGAGGGTGGCTGGATTCAGAACGTTACATCTTTTGAGGGGTGACATACTCAGGAATTAGTAGAGCACACTCAAGTCCGAGCTGTCTGGCCATAGACAGATGTTTTGGTTGAACTTGTAGGAGTATGGCATGGATGTCATGTGGGGAATAGATTGTCAAAAGAAACGTCAGTGTCATCTCACATGCCTTTCCTAGTAGTGCGGCTGCTCCTACCGCACAGACACAATCAATTTTGTGTGAGGTCCCGGGTCTAATGACAAGCAGTCATAAAGTGGTTGGAATATTTGTAAAGCGGACCTTATCCAAGGCCTACTGTAGGTCACTAAACCTAGGAAAGTGCATAGATGCTGATGTGACCTGGGTAGAGGGAGATTTTGAATTGCCTGTTTCCTGTCAGGTGTCTGGTACCTTCGGCAATATAATGTCCCAACAAATGTCACCTTTTGTTTGTAATACTGTAATTTGTCACGTGAGACCTTGCAACCCTTAGGGTCATCCACGTACTGTAATAGTACAATCAGCGGATGAGGTGATTGCCACTACTCAAGGATCCCTGCCATCACTGCTGAATAGATGGCAGGGGGTTTCTTTCCCCCTTTTGTGGGTGGACTGTCCAACAATATTGTTCACCTCTATGAGTAAAGGAGAAAGATACTGACAGTCTGTGTGCAGGGGTACAGAGAAAAATGCACCTGCTAAATCAATGACTGTGAAACATTTTGACATTACTGGGATCTGTGCTTTCTGTAAGTGTCAGCAAACCCTTGAGTTCCTTTTTTTTTTTTTTTCCTAATGGGATACAAAGTGGTGTCACAGGGGGAAGATCTTTGCAGTCCAAAGGGGGGGTTTCTTTGCACCAGAACCCCTGCCTTAACATACTCTCTAATATCTCTGCTCGGGGTAATTGATTTGGCTAGGCTCAAGGGGTATTGCTTAAAACAATTCAATCATGACAGGGGGAATGGGCAACCGACCCACATCCGTTTTTCCCCTTGCCCAAACAGTGTCTGGCACCTGTCCCATTTCCTCATCCTCAGGCATTTTGGTGTCAGGTGTTAGTTTCACCGCTTTTGTCATATACACCATTGCCGCAATCTTACACAAATGTTTATCTGAGAGGGGACTTGTGACTGTAATACCCTCAGGAGAGTACTGTATGGTGGCCGGGATCGCACTCAGCACATCTGCTCCCAGTAAATTCATAGGGGTATTGTCACTAACAATAAGTTTTGTAAGTACCACAATTCCAGCACCTCACTGTTTCTAGGTCCCTTGGTACCTTACTACGTCTCCACTGTTTTCCTTGTGCTCCAGCATACATGACAGGTCGTCTTATTGTCCTTGTTTGCTCAATTTCTTTAGCTACCTTAAGGAGGTCTTTCGGATCTACATGTCTCCATTCAGGTCTGGCTGTCTGTACTGTGTCTCGTAAGTCTTTGCTCATACCGTCAATGAATGCATTCACCAGTATTCTAACATCAAGTGGGTTTATGCAAATGTACCCCATGTCTGCCCATTTCAGCTGTAACCGTCCAAAGTACATCTCTACACTCTCTCCTCTTTGCTGTGTCACGTTAATCAGGAGTATGGACTGCTCTGATTGTTCCACTGCAGCCCATTGTCTTAGTGACTCACAGTACGTCTCCCCAGATCGTGCAGATTTATCATCCATGCCCCAAGCCTGATCCTTTGTCACATCTGTGTGTGTCTTAATTATGTCCTAGTGCGTCACCTGCCTTTAACCTCTCTAGGTCTGCCCAGGTACACTTATATGTCTGCTGTATTTCCTGTATGTGTCTGTAAAATGGGAATGGTTGGTCTTCAGGGTCAGGCAACTGTTTCAACAAAGCTAGCTGGTCAGAGGGGCTCCAGGGATAATACACCTGCATCTTTCTTATTCTAGTCGCACTGATGGGGTTGGTCGTCTGATGTCTACTGTCAGCTTACTCCTCAAAGGTCAATGTCCCCACTACCCACTCTATTATGTCAGCTTCTTATGTCACTACATATGATCTTGTCTGGACAGGATTTAGCGCAACTCGCTTAGGTCAGTAGCACAGGTCACACAAGTAGCTATTCAGTCTGGGTTTGTCTGAGTCTGATCACAGTGTTTACAAGTCCATCTGTTTTGTCTGAGTCTCTGGTTACTCTTTGTCAATCAAAACATTCATAATACACCTTCCACACTGCTGCACATTCATTCTCAAGCATCATTTATTCACTTGCTATTTTCTTCCCTTGTCTGTGCCTTTTTGTACATCCAAACATTCACACTCTGGTATTTTTGCCTTTTTTTTTTTTTTTTTAAATTGGTCCAACCTGTATTACTGCTTCCTTTCTTCTCTGTCTTTTTCAATTTGCATAGCTCTCTTGGATCTCATTGGGGGCACCGACAGTACACAGAAAAAGTTGCCATGGCTTCAACCTTTTTCTGCCGACAGCTCACTTTTCTTCTGAAATGCCCTCCCAGTGTGCCTGGACTTCTGTCTTACAGGCCACACTTAGCAAGTCAGAGAGAGCCTGCCAAGGTGTAGCGGGAAGGCTCCTTGCCTCTCACCCGGTAGACCTACAGGATGTAGCGGGAAGGCTCTCTGCCTCTCACCCGCTAGATCAGCTGGCTAGAATAGGATCAGGCCTGCATCCTTCCAGCCCAGCTCCATGGATTGTTGTGGGAAGGCTATTTCAACCTTAGACAGCTCACCTTTCTTCTGAAATGCCCTCCCAGTGTGCCTGGACCTCTGTCTTACAGGCCACACTTAGCAAGTCAGAGTGAGCCTGCCAAGGTATATCCAGAGGGCTCCTCACCCTCGCCTCTCACCCACAACAATAAAACCTGCTGACTAAAGTAAGAAGTCCCAGGTGTGATAGGACTCTAACCCACTTTATCAGCCGTACAGTCGGCTACCTCCTCTGTTGATACACAATTTGCTATACAAATCAATCACACAACTAGAAGCAGGTTCAAACACATTAATGACCGAACAATCACTTACAATGACCATCAATCACTATATCAGCGTCAATAAGACGCCTATTCATTATTAGTCTTATAGTAAGAAAGAGTTAAAAACAAACACACACACATTAAAATAAAGTATTTTAATTAAATAAAACATGACACGTTTTTTCATCATTTTTATTGTACGCCTAAATCCATTTGAAGCCCTAGTCTCCTGTAAAACATTAAAAAAAACAACAGTATACTCCCTGTCCGAATTAATCCCATTAATAACGATAGTCCCATGACAATCTCTGCTATAGAGCTGTCACATAAGCAGATGTGACCTTTCTATAGGCCTCCAATGACACACTGACGGGAGATAACCCTCCAGCAGTGTCATCGGAGATAAGCTTCTCACTTTACTGCACTACAGTGTAGAGCCGCAAAGTGACAGGTGAACTCAGGTGACCTGTCGGCGACAGAGTGATACAAAGCAGAGGATTATCTCCGTCATTGTATCACCGGAGCCCCTGGAAAGCAGTCCCATCAGCTGATGTGACAGCTCTCCACAGGAGATCGTCATGGGACAATCGTTATTAATTGGATTACGTCGGACACAGGGAGTATATTGTTGGTTTATTATTTACATTTTTTTTCAGGTGAACGAGAGCTTCGGGGGTTAGCAGAATATGGTAAGTATGGACTATATGTGTGTATATGTTTTTTTTTTTTTTTTAACATTCAACACATTAGCCGGATGATGGGACTACTACTGTCTCATCATTGGCTAATGTGTCAATCAGTCCCTGTAACTGTAGCAGGCATAGCCGGATGGGACTTGTAGTCCCATTGGATGATGCCTGCATACACACACACACACACACGCAGACCCCCGAAAGACCCTCGCACACCCCCTGCATAGCCCTGGCAGACCCCCCCCCACACACAGCTTCGGCAGACCCCGCAAGACCCCGGTCAGCCCGCAGACCCCCCATACAGCCCCAGCAGACATCGCACAGCCCCGCAGACCCCCCCACACACATAGCCCGCACACAGTCACCGCCCACACACTTCCCTCCTCCTGATCTGCATTTCATCCACAGCAAAACCGCAGATCTTTTTCAGACCTGCGGATTTGCTGCAGAAGTTCCCAACTCAATGCAAGTCAATGGGTGCAGAAACGCTGCAGATCCGCACAAAGAATGGACATGCTGCGGAAAATAAAGCGCTGCGAATCCATGCGTTTTTTCCCACAGCGTGTGCACATCGTTTTTGAATTTCCCATTGATTTACATTGTGTGCACTCTGCACTGCAGATTTGATGCAATTCCGTGCGTCCAAAAAACGCCGCGGAAAAGCATCAAAAACCGCAACGTGTGCACATACCCTTGCACCCCAGAGTACTGAAGGAGATAGCAGAAGAAATATTTGAACCCCTCTCCATAATCTTTGAAAATTCTTGGAGAACAGGAGAAGTCCCAGAAGACTGGAGAAGAGCAAATGTTGTTCCTATCTTCAAAAAGGGGAAGAAGGTGGACCCAGGCAACTATAGGCCGGTGAGTCTGACTTCTATACCAGGAAAGATCTTTGAACAAATTATTAAACAACATGTATGTCAATACCTGGATAAGAATGAAGTGATTAAACAGAGTCAGCATGGGTTTGTAACTAATAAGTCATGTCAGACTAACTTAATTTCCTTCTATGACGGAATCACTGATTGGGTGGATCAAGGAAATGCTGTAGATATAGTATATCTTGACTTCAGCAAAGCATTTGACAAAGTATCTCATACAATCCTTATTGAAAAAATGACTAAGTATGGAATGGACAAGGCAACTGTTAGGTGGATTCATAACTGGCTTAGTGATCGGACCCAAAGAGTGGTCGTAAATGGCTGCACATCCAGTTGGAAGAATGTCTCAAGTGGGGTACCACAGGGCTCTGTCCTGGGCCCTGTATTGTTCAACATCTTTATCAACGATTTAGATGAAGGAATTGAGGGTAAACTGATTAAATTTGCTGATGACACTATCCCCAGGAGGGATAGCTAATACTAGAGAAGATAGAGAGGATTCAAAAAGATATAAACACAATGGAGCAGTGGGCCACAAGTTCCTGGGGAGCCAAGGGCCCACCAGTAACCAACTTGAGGGCTTCACTTTTCAATTACATGCAAATGTAACATTATCCTTAATCAAAAATGTATAAAATAAGATGCTGCCTCCGTCTGTACATAGTGATTCAAGTATATTGTGCCAAGTACTGGTCAAATATGAGGGTGGTAGCTCACACTTACACAGGGGCCCACCGGGAGATTCTCCTGTGAGCCATTCTGAGCCTGGCTGCAAATAACAGAATGGTTTTTAACAGGAAAAATGCAAAGTACTACATCTGGGTAATAAAAAAGCATATACAGAATGGGAGGAATAGGACTATGCAACAGCACATGTGAAAAAGACTTGGGTATACTAATAGATCACAGACTGAATATGAGTCAACAGTGTGATGCAGCAGCAAAAAAGGCAAATGCAATTCTAGGATGTATTAACAGAAGCATACAGTCTAGATCACGTGAAGTCATTATTGCCCTCTACTCCTCTTTGGTCAGACCTCATCTAGAATACTGTGTCCAGTTTTGGGCGCCACATTTTAAAAAAGACATCAACAAAATGGAGCAAGTTCAGAAAAGAGCGACCAGAATGGTGACCGGTCTGCAAACCATATTCAGCAAAAAGCAGCCGACAGCACAGCGGAAAAGTGGATGCAGGTTCAAAGGTCCATGGACCCAAATGAACAAATGTCCATATAAGAAAGAGGAACAGCATCCAATCCAGGTGAAAATCGTATGAAAGATTTATTCTGCCAGTGCAAAATACAACGTTTCAGCCATATTTTGGCCTTTTTCAAGTATACTTATATACTTGAAAAAGGCCACAATATGGCCGAAATGTTGTATTTTACACTGGCAGAATAAATCTTTGATACGATTTTCACCTGGATTGGATGCTGTTCCTCTTTCTTATACGCTCTGCAAACCATGTCCTATGAGGAACGGTTACAGGATTTGGGGATGTTTAGCTGCAAAAGAGAAGACTGAGAGGAGACTTAATAGCTGTCTACAAATATCTAAAGGACTGTCACATTGTAGAGGGATCAACTTTATTCTCATTTGCACAAGGAAAGACTAGAAGCAATGGGATGAAACTGAATGGGAGGAGACACAGATTAGATATTAGAAAAAACTTTTTGACAGTTAGAGTGATCAATGAGTGGAACAGGCTGCCACGAGAAGTGGTGAGTTCTCCTTCAATGGAAGTCTTCAAACAGAGGCTGGACAGACATCTGTCTGAGATGATAGTGAATCCTGCTTTGAGCAGGGGGCTGGACCAGATGACCCAGGAGGTCCCTTCCAACTCTACCATTCTATGGTTCTATGAACACTCCCTACTACCTCCAATACAAACCTACAAAGATAGCCACTTGGCTTACTGGAGCATATCCCTAAGACGTGACATATAACCAAGCAAAAAGCAAATATCAAATTCAGTAAATCCAAAAGCTATAGATAATGAGATCTAGGTAATGTAGATCATAATTGAAGAGATAATCAAACATGAGGGGTATATATGACAATGTAAGGTGAGAGAAACAGCTAAAAATAGGTGTGGAGACAGATGGAAAAATGTGCATCACATCCGGGAGAGTACAATACAAAACTATCCCACTGGCGCTCCAGACATACAATGTACACATCCTATGGTAGTGTGGTGTATAAATAAGATCAATGATGGGATGCATCGAACTTATAAATCAAAAAGCAGTATGTATCAAAAGGCAGAAAAATTATACTGCCATATACTAAGGCGGTGAAACGCGCGTCGAGGCTCCAGCTATGCCCCATCCTGCGTTCCTGCAGTTTACTTACATTATGTTTCAAGGTAAATTTATTTCACATGATCAGGTCCCAATGTAGATGATTGCTACCCTGAGTCATAGATGCTAGCTTTCCATCATTGAGATGGTAGTGGCATTCACTCTTGCTCACTTTCCATCTCAGCTGCAGTCTATCACAGGAGATTTCTGCGTGGCAGTATCATTTTCTGCGTTTGATTTATAGGTCGATGCATCCCATTATTGATCTTACTTGTATACCACACTAGCATAGATTGTGTGCATTGTATGTCTGGAGCACCAGTGGGACATTTGTGTCGTGTATTGTCTCCTATGTGATGCACATTTTTCCATCTGTCTCCACATCTGTTCTTCGCTCTTTCTCTCACATTATTGTCATTGACAGATATTTAATGTTAAATAAAATGGAATATTTTGCTAAGCTTACCCCCTCATGCTTGTTTATCTCTTCAATTATGATCTACATTACCTACATCTCATTCATTATCTTGGATTTTGGGATTTAGAGATTTTCTTTTTGTTTGACTTTTTTTTCACACAGGGCCCTGTAGATTTGGATTTCTTTTTCCCTTAATAATAAAGACCTTCATTTATTAAAGGGAGCCTGTCACCCTTTTTTTCGCCTATCAGCTACCGGCACTGCCATCAGGGGCGTGTCTACAGCATTCTGTAATGCTGTAGATAAGCCCCCGATGTAACCTGAAAGAGAAGAAAAACGAGTTATATTATACTCACCCAGGGGCGTTCCAGGTCCGGTTTTGGTCCGATGGGTGTTGCGGTCCGGGTCCTCCCATCTTCTAACAATGACATCCTTTTCTTTGCTTCCTGCCATGGCTCTGGCGCAGGCGCACTGCTCTGCCCTGTTGAGGGCAGAGTCCCGCAGCGTGCAGGCACCGGACCTCTCTGACCTTTCCCGTCGCCTGCGCACTGCAGTACTCTGCTATGCCCTCAACAGGGCAGAGCAGTGCGCCTGCGCAGGAGCGGCGATGAGAAGCAAAGAGGACATCATGGTTAGAAGACGGGAGGCACCGGACAGGACCGCGACACCCATCGGACCAAAACCGGACCTGGAACGCCCCTGGGTGAGTATAATATAACTCGTTTTTCTTCTCTTTCAGGTTACATTGGGGGCTTACCTACAGCATTACAGAATGCTGTAGACACTCCCCTGATGGCGGTGCCGGCAGCTGATAGGCGAAAAATGGGGTAACATATTCCCTTTAACTGAATTTTGTGATTACTTGTGTTATCTTCATGATTCTGTTCTCAAGTGTTCCAGGACCAGGGACCCCTTCCCTGTCCCTTATAATAGAGGCACCCTAGCTCGCCCTCTTCCCTGGAATACTTCTGATGGTGAAGATGCCAGGGCAATGTACCTTGCCTTAGCTCCTGAATCCACCCTCCGTCTGTACCATTCCCCCACCCAGGGAAGAAGGGAGTAGTAGAGTACCATAATAAAGCAGCAACACTAACAAGGTAAAATGAACAGAGATAAGGGAAAATATCAATCATACAAATATACACACACAAGCAACAGAGATATACACCAGCGAGAGAGGGATGTGGAAAAACCAAAGTAGGAGGAGGATTAGCACACACCCAAAACTAGCAACAATCACAGATAAATCCACAAAATGCCTTCTAAAAAAAAACAACAACCCACCATTTCCTAAACCATGCAGCATAAGCTACTGTGACAATGAGCGCTATGCAGAATACATAGGAGAGGGGAGTGGTTAACAGTGCACAGCTGAGAGCCTTAATGCAGGAAAGCTTCCAGGAGCTCTCAACTGAGCAGAGTAACCCCTGCACTGCTAGAAGAAACCTGCACCGTTTAGTGCGAAGGTGAAATGCTTCTAAACAGTGCAGGAGTAAGAGAAATCAGACGCTGAGGTGTATGATGGGGTTCTGCAGCGGCTGAGGTGTATGATGAAGTTCTGCAGCGGCTGTGGTGCATGATGAGGTTCTGCAGCAGCTGAGGTGTATGATGGCGTTCTGCAGCGGCTGAGGTGTATGATGAGGTTCTGCAGCGGCTGAGGTGTATGATGAGGTTCTGCAGAGCTGAGGTGTATGATGAGGTTCTGCAGCGGCTGAGGTGTATGATGAGGTTCTGCAGAGCTGAAGTGTATGATGAGGTTCTGCAGCGGCTGAGGTCTATGATGAGGTTCTGCAGCGGCTGAGGTCTATGATGAGGTTCTGCAGAGCTGAGGTGTATGATGAGGTTCTGCAGCGGCTGAGGTGTATGATGAGGTTCTGCAGAGCTGAGGTATATGATGAGATTCTGCAGCGGCCGAGGTGTATGATGGGGTTATGCAGCGGCTGAGGTGTATGATTAGGTTCTGCAGCGGTTGAGGTGTATGATGAGGTTCTGCAGCGGCTGAGGTGTATGATGAGGTTCTGCAGCGGCTGAGGTGTATGATGAGGTTCTGCAGCGGCTGAGGTGTATGATGAGGTTCTGCAGCGGCTGAGGTGTATGATGAGGTTCTGCAGCGGCTGAGGTGTATGATGGGGTTCTGCAGCGGCTGAGGTGTATGAGGAGGTTCTGCAGCGGCTGAGGTGTATGATGGGGTTCTGCAGCGGCTGAGGTGTATGATGAGGTTCTGCAGCGGCTGAGGTGTATGATGAGGTTCTGCAGCGGCTGAGGTGTATGATGAGGTTCTGCAGCGGTTGAGGTGTATGATGAGGTTCTGCAGCGGCTGAGGTGTATGATGAGGTTCTGCAGCGGCTGAGGTGTATGATGAGGTTCTGCAGAGCTGAGGTGTATGATGAGGTTCTGCAGAGCTGAGGTGTATGATGAGGTTCTGCAGAGCTGAGGTGTATGATGAGGTTCTGCAGCGGCTGAGGTGTATGATGAGGTTCTGCAGAGCTGAGGTGTATGATGAGGTTCTGCAGCGGCTGAGGTGTATGATGAGGTTCTGCAGCGGCTGAGGTCTATGATGAGGTTCTGCAGAGCTGAGGTGTATGATGAGGTTCTGCAGCGGCTGAGGTCTATGATGAGGTTCTGCAGCGGCTGAGGTCTATGATGAGGTTCTGCAGAGCTGAGGTGTATGATGAGGTTCTGCAGCGGCTGAGGTGTATGATGAGGTTCTGCAGAGCTGAAGTGTATGATGAGGTTCTGCAGCGGCTGAGGTCTATGATGAGGTTCTGCAGCGGCTGAGGTCTATGATGAGGTTCTGCAGAGCTGAGGTGTATGATGAGGTTCTGCAGCGGCTGAGGTGTATGATGAGGTTCTGCAGAGCTGAGGTATATGATGGGGTTCTGCAGCGGCTGAGGTGTATGATGGGGTTATGCAGCGGCTGAGGTGTATGATTAGGTTCTGCAGCGGTTGAGGTGTATGATGAGGTTCTGCAGCGGCTGAGGTGTATGATGAGGTTCTGCAGCGGCTGAGGTGTATGATGAGGTTCTGCAGCGGCTGAGGTGTATGATGAGGTTCTGCAGCGGCTGAGGTGTATGATGAGGGTCTGCAGCGGCTGAGGTGTATGATGAGGGTCTGCAGCGGCTGAGGTGTATGATGAGGTTCTGCAGAGCTGAGGTATATGATGAGGTTCTGCAGCGGCTGAGGTGTATGATGAGGTTCTGCAGCGGCTGAGGTGTATGATGAGGTTCTGCAGCGGCTGAGGTGTATGATGAGGGTCTGCAGCGGCTGAGGTGTATGATGAGGTTCTGCAGCGGCTGAGGTGTATGATGAGGTTCTGCAGAGCTGAGGTGTATGATGAGGTTCTGCAGCGG
Source organism: Dendrobates tinctorius (assembly GCF_039654945.1). Classification (NCBI taxonomy): domain Eukaryota; kingdom Metazoa; phylum Chordata; class Amphibia; order Anura; family Dendrobatidae; genus Dendrobates; species Dendrobates tinctorius. Next base: position 4,618,129 of record NW_027361904.1, on the reverse strand, counting down.
CTGAGGTCTATGATGAGGTTCTGCAGCGGCTGAGGTCTATGATGAGGTTCTGCAGAGCTGAGGTGTATGATGAGGTTCTGCAGCGGCTGAGGTGTATGATGAGGTTCTGCAGAGCTGAAGTGTATGATGAGGTTCTGCAGCGGCTGAGGTCTATGATGAGGTTCTGCAGCGGCTGAGGTCTATGATGAGGTTCTGCAGAGCTGAGGTGTATGATGAGGTTCTGCAGCGGCTGAGGTGTATGATGAGGTTCTGCAGAGCTGAGGTATATGATGGGGTTCTGCAGCGGCTGAGGTGTATGATGGGGTTATGCAGCGGCTGAGGTGTATGATTAGGTTCTGCAGCGGTTGAGGTGTATGATGAGGTTCTGCAGCGGCTGAGGTGTATGATGAGGTTCTGCAGCGGCTGAGGTGTATGATGAGGTTTTGCAGCGGCTGAGGTGTATGATGAGGTTCTGCAGCGGCTGAGGTGTATGATGAGGTTCTGCAGCGGCTGAGGTGTATGATGAGGGTCTGCAGCGGCTGAGGTGTATGATGAGGTTCTGCAGCGGCTGAGGTGTATGATGAAGGTCTGCAGCGGCTGAGGTGTATGATGAGGTTCTGCAGCGGCTGAGGTGTATGATGAGGTTCTGCAGCGGCTGAGGTGTATGATGGGGTTCTGCAGCGGCTGGGGTGTATGATGAGGTTCTGCAGCGGCTGAGATGTATGATGAGGTTCTGCAGCGGCTGAGGTGTATGATGAGGTTCTGCAGCGGCTGAGGTGTATGATGAGGTTCTGCAGCGGCTGAGGTGTATGATGAAGGTCTGCAGCGGCTGAGGTGTATGATGAGGTTCTGCAGCGGCTGAGGTGTATGATGAGGTTCTGCAGCGGCTGAGGTGTATGATGAGGTTCTGCAGCGGCTGAGGTGTATGATGAGGTTCTGCAGCGGCTGAGGTGTATGATGAGGTTCTGCAGCGGCTGAGGTGTATGATGAGGTTCTGCAGCGGCTGAGGTGTATGATGAAGGTCTGCAGCGGCTGAGGTGTATGATGAGGTTCTGCAGCGGCTGAGGTGTATGATGAGGTTCTGCAGCGGCTGAGGTGTATGATGAGGTTCTGCAGCGGCTGAGGTGTATGATGAAGGTCTGCAGCGGCTGAGGTGTATGATGGGGTTCTGCAGCGGCTGAGGTGTATTACAGACGCTCTCGGCCCCCTGTGCTTCTTCCCTGCTGCTCTCAGTGTTGGAGCCGCGGTGACAGGACACATCCCCGGGTCACTGCCGATGTGCGGCTCAGTCACTACCCGGCACCTTTCTCTCGGCTGGTCGCAGGAGCGGTGACGTCACTCCCGGGGCGCGGCGCTGACGTACTTCCTCTTTATGCCGGAAGTAGAGTGACAGAGATGGCGGAGCTCCGAGAGCTGCAGAGCCGGGTGCATGAGCTGGAGCTGCGGCTGTACGGGGAGAGCGGAGCTCCCAGCAGGAAGGTGTGTGCCGGCCCTGCATGCTGAGGCTCATGGGAGGAGAGAGTGCGGCTGACAACAGCCGGCGCGGTGCATGACGTCACCGCGCCCACCGGTCCCCAAGGGTCGCCACCACCCGCGCCCACCGGTTACTAAGGGTCGCCACCACCCGCGCCCACCGGTTACTAAGGGTCGCCACCACCCGCGCCCACCGGTTACTAAGGGTCACCACCACCCATGCCCACCGGTTACTAAGGGTCACCACCACCCGCGCCCACCGGCTACTAAGGGTCGCCACCACCCGCGCCCACCGGTTACTAAGGGTCACCACCACCCATGCCCACCGGTTACTAAGGGTCACCACCACCCGCGCCCACCGGCTACTAAGGGTCGCCACCACCCGCTCCCACCGGTTACTAAGGGTCGCCACCACCCATGCCCACCGGTTACTAAGGGTCACCACCACCCGCTCCCACCGGTTACTAAGGGTCGCCACCACCTGCGCCCACCGGTTACTAAGGGTCGCCACCACCCGCGCCCACCGGTTACTAAGGGTCGCCACCACCCGCGCCCACCGGTTACTAAGGGTCGCCACCACCCGCGCCCACCGGTTACTAAGGGTCGCCACCACCCGCGCCCACCGGTTACTAAGGGTCGCCACCACCCGCGCCCACCGGTTACTAAGGGTCGCCACCACCCGCGCCCACCGGTTACTAAGGGTCGCCACCACCCGCGCCCACCGGTTACTAAGGGTCGCCACCACCCGCGCCCACCGGTTACTAAGGGTCGCCACCACCCGCGCCCACCGGTTACTAAGGGTCGCCACCACCCGCGCCCACCGGTTACTAAGGGTCGCCACCACCCGCGCCCACCGGTTACTAAGGGTCGCCACCACCCGCGCCCACCGGTTACTAAGGGTCGCCACCACCCGCGCCCACCGGTTACTAAGGGTCGCCACCACCCGCGCCCACCGGTTACTAAGGGTCGCCACCACCCGCGCCCACCGGTTACTAAGGGTCGCCACCACCCGCGCCCACCGGTTACTAAGGGTCGCCACCACCCGCGCCCACCGGTTACTAAGGGTCGCCACCACCCGCGCCCACCGGTTACTAAGGGTCGCCACCACCCGCGCCCACCGGTTACTAAGGGTCGCCACCACCCGCGCCCACCGGTTACTAAGGGTCGCCACCACCCGCGCCCACCGGTTACTAAGGGTCGCCACCACCCACGCCCACCGGTTACTAAGGGTCACCACCACCCGCGCACACTGTGGGTCATCTCCTTTCTCCTACCGCCGTGTGACGTCACCTTTCTCCAACTGCCGAGAAACATTGCCTGCCGCTGCAGGATGTCGCCAGCCGTTGCCGCCTGCCATTGTGGAATGTTGCCAGCTACTGTTCGTTTAACGACATCACAAATCAGTCATCATGTGACCTTACCACCTGTGCTGCCTCTCCACAGTTTAAAATCAGTGCCTAATGTTGACCCCATAACTACACTGCCGGCATCTAGCGTTGAGCAAGTTCACCATTGGGCCCAGCGTTCTCCCCGTGACTGCACGGCCGGAGCCCAGCGTTCTCCCCGTGACTGCACGGCCGGAGCCCAGCGTTCTCCCCGTGACTGCACGGCCGGAGCCCAGCGTTCTCCCCGTGACTGCACGGCCGGAGCCCAGCGTTCTCCCCGTGACTGCACGGCCGGAGCCCAGCGTTCGCCCCGTGACTGCACGGCCGGAGCCCAGCGTTCGCCCCGTGACTGCACGGCCGGAGCCCAGCGTTCGCCCCGTGACTCCACCGCCGGAGCCCAGCGTTCGCCCCGTGACTCCACCGCCGGCTTCCAGCGTTCGCCCCGTGACTCCACCGCTGGCTCCCAGTCCAGTGTTTAACCCTTGACTACACCATCAGCTCTCCTTGTTCACCACGTGACGTCAGCACCAACCCCCAGCCTTCACCCCTTGACGTCAGCGCAGACTCCCTCTGTTCACTGCGTGATGTCTACACCCTCATCCTCCGGCCTGCCTCTGACCTAATCACCCGCCACCACCGGTCACTGTATGAGGTCAGCTCAGCCGTCACATAAAATTGGACGGAGATCTCAAATTCATCATCACCTTAAAGGTCGTTAGAAGAAAACGTTTTTATTTATCTAAATGCTGGTGTCCATCCTCCATGTAGCACAGTACATAGGCTGCAGAAAGAGTCAACAGTGGTGTGTCAGTGAGCTCAGTCTCCGGTCTGTGACTCTTATCTCTCTTGTTCTGATCGTCTGATCATTCAGAATGGAGATTGGTGCCCAGTAGCTGCACCTTTTGGACCCCTCTGCCTGCCTCTGTTCAACCTTTTCAGTCCATATCTTTCATTTCTTCCTGTCTCTCCCCTTTTTGTCCCGCTTTGCCCCCTCTTCCCCAGATCTTCCCCTTTACCCTGTGCCTCCACAACCTTTTTGCCCTGCGTCTCCTCTTTATCCTTTTCCCCCAGATCTCCCCCTTTTGCTCATGTGTCCCCCTTTCTGTGCCCCACCTCTCTTACCTTTTGCCCCCGATCTCTGGGTTTTGCCCTTAAACGCTCATCACTTTTACATTGCAGGTCACAGATGGGTTAATAAAAGTCCAGGTCGGTTTGGGGAACATCGCCAGCAAGAGGGAGCGAGTGAAGACCCTGTACAAGAAGAGTGAGTGGCTGATGTAGACGTGTGCAGCCCACTGACAGCAGGGGGGACTCTACACCTCATACTACAGATCCAGCCCCCCCGATCCCAGGCAGCCCGGCTGTGACTCTGGGGTTTGCAGTAATCGACCCTGTAGAGGGTCTGTCCCTGGGTGTCAGGGTTAGGGGGGCACCTGTTGTAGCCCTGCTTTTCTCCTTTGGTGAGGCTCTACTGCCCCCCTCAGGCTAAGACGTGTATTACAAGCACCCGTTCCTATAAATGTACAATGAAAGGAAGTTCTGCAGCCGCCCCGTATTCAGGACTTCATTCCTCAATGTTTTCAAGATCTCTGCTTCCTGCCAGTGAATGTGCTCCTCCACATTCACATCCATAAGCTGAGAACCTGTCGTGATGCAATACTTCTCACAGCTGATGGTTTGCTTCATTTGTATCTGCTCGGACTCAAGACTTTTTTACCTGCAATGACGCAATCTTTAGAAATTAAGAGAGAATTGTGCTGACTCCGCAGAGACATCATACAGACTGTGAGAAGCTTCTGCCTGACATCTGCCCAGTGTGTACAGGTCTCTAGTGCCCGGATACCACCCAGAATAGTGGAGTAGACGCCGGCGCCCGTCAGGTCTGGAGAATCTCCTATGACCTCATTGCCCATATATGGACATGTCACCGGGGCTTCCCTAGGTGTGGAGGGAATAGGGAGTCCCCTGAGTGTGCTTTCTGCCCAGGCTCGCTGCGGCCAGATGGGGCGATGATGAGGATGGGGGACGTCTCCCTCCTCCATTACTACTGTGCCCTCACACATACAGCCACCTTCCAGTGCATGTAGACACTGGGAATCTTGACAGCAAGCAGAGATCTTGTACACTGCGAGTAACAGAAAATCTTGTCGTCCTTTGTCAGTTCTCCATGTCACTGACTGTCCAGAGTTTGCCTTTCAGTCGATGATCTGATGAAGTATCTGGACCCGCAGTACATCGACAGAATCGCCGTCCCTGACGCCATGAAGCTGGAGTTCATTCTGGCAGGTGATTGCTGATTCTCTGCCCGATTGTTTCCATCTACAGCCTTGTGTGGCGACAGTGACATTCCTGACGATGGCCGCTTTCCCCTGTAGTTACGGAGTTTGTCTTTTTCCCGCAGAGGAGCCGTACATCCTATCTCAGGCCGCACTGCTGGAGCAGCTCCACTCCCTGCAGCCGCTCCTGGACAGCGAGCACATCAAAGGTGAGGGTCCGCCGGGGGGACAAACGTGGCCCCTGCAACCAGAACAAGAGAACTAAGCGTCTTGTGAAAGTCCTCTCTGGACAGATGACGCTTACGGCATGAAACTGTGAAAAAATCCAAATCTTCCGTTGTGTTCTAGGTTGTGTTTTTCCTGCGCTCGTCGTGTGGTCGGTGCAGTTACGGCGGCTTTGCTACCATTTTTTTACGGCTCATAACTTTATTTTTTCGTTGCCGGCGCTCTGGGGGAGGAGGCGGCTTTTTTCGGCGGGCTGTAGATTTATTAATGCCGCTCTGGGGTCCGAACAATATTTTCGTGGCTACTTACTGTATATTTGGGAGGAAGGGCATACAATGACGAAAAAATACTACTCTGTGGTTTGGATTTTTTCTTTTTGCCATTTATTACACAAATTAAATAATAGGTTGGACTTTTCCGGACATGTTGGTTAGTAATTGCTTCCTTAGTTTCCTCTGATCCCGTCTCACACACGCTTGCGCTCACAGGACCAATATTTACCCCATATGTAAATTGTGAACAATGTAGATGGAAAGTCCTCCAACTTCCTTTACATAACACCGGAGACCCCCGGTAACAGTCGCCCCCGGTGAATGCTTCGTGACCTGTCTCTCTGTTTCCACAGCGGTTCCAGCGCAGGCCTCCAAGCTGCAGACTCTGTCCCAGGTCCATATAAAACAGCAGGTTGGTGTCCAGCAAGGTCTTCAGGGTGGTGAAGCTTCAGGTCTTATCCTCCAGTCACATCCCAAGCTGCGTGCACGATTCTCCTGTTTGCTGTGCTGCATGGCATCCTGGGAGGTGACGTTATCATTGGTCATTCGCTTGCACCCCCTCATCTTTGGACCCCTCAGAGCTGTAAGCGCTCTGGTGTCCCCAGCAGTGGGAGGGTTACGGCTGCAGAGCTGGCGTTTCGGTGTCCCCAGCAGTGCGAGGGTTACGGCTGCAGAGCTGGCGCTCCGGTGTCCCCGGCAGTGCGAGGGTTACGGCTGCAGAGCTGTGAGCGCTCCGGTGTCCCCGGCAGTGCGAGGGTTACGGCTGCAGAGCTGTGAGCGCTCCGGTGTCCCCGGCAGTGCGAGGGTTACGGCTGCAGAGCTGTGAGCGCTCCGGTGTCCTTGGCAGTGCGAGGGTTACGGCTGCAGAGCTGTGAGCGCTCCGGTGTCCCCGGCAGTGCGAGGGTTACGGCTGCAGAGCTGTGAGCGCTCCGGTGTCCCCGGCAGTGCGAGGGTTACGGCTGCAGAGCTGTGAGCGCTCCGGTGTCCCCGGCAGTGCGAGGGTTACGGCTGCAGAGCTGTGAGCGCTCCGGTGTCCCCGGCAGTGCTAGGGTTACGGCTGCAGGCGCTCTCCACGTCCGATCTCTCCCGTGTCTGAGGCTGCACTCCTCCATCATTGATCTGTTTGCTGCGGTGCTGACAGCAGCTCCTCGCAGATAATATGGTTTATGGGAGAATTTTATGGCTTTTTTTGTTTTCCGCTGACTTAAAACCTGTTTAGAAAGTGAAGCACTTAGAGGAGAGAATGGGGGCAGTAATGTGCGAGCCGCGACTGACGGGGCGTCTCCCGCTCTGGTTTATAATGTGTCGCTGGCTGCTCTGCAGAGAACGGACTGGAGGATAACTCCTGACATGTACAGTTACTCCCATCATCATCCTCAATGTTTGCGTCCTCTCCACAGGACCAGAGCGAGGAGGTGACTGCCGAGAGCAAGAGGCTCCTGGAGGACTACAACAAGATGGTATCCTTCACCTACAGTGCCGGGGGGGACGCCTGCAGTCCTATGTAACACCACCGCTAACAGTGATAACTCTCTGAGCTACTGATAATGTAGTAGATGTCACCTGCAGTCCTATGTAACACCACCCATAACACAGTGATGACTCTCCGAGTACAGATCATATAGTGGTTGTCACCTGCAGTCCTATGTAACACCATAGATAACACAGTGATAACTCTGAGTACTGATAATGTAGTAGATGTCTTCTGCAGTCCTATGTAACACCACAGATGACACAGTGATCACTCTCTGAGTACAGATAATGTAGTAGATGTCACCTGCAGTCCTATGTAACACCACAGATCACACAGTGATAACTCTGAGTACAGGTAATGTAGTAGATGTCACCTGCAATCCTATTTAACACCACAGATAACGGTGATAACTCTGAGTACTGATCATATAGTAGTTGTCACCTGCAGTCCTATGTAACACATCAGCAAAAAAGTCCAAGGAATAAATAGGGCACTTCAACCATATTATACACAACTAGTCCCCCATAAATATATGAAGGGCACAAGAAGAGATCCCACAATGGTAATAAATTTAAAAGGTATATATTTTATTAGAAACAAATCTAAAAACAGAATGAACAAACAACAAGATAGCCATGACCGGGGACGCCAGGCCAAATAATCACAATAGGCTGTAACATCATCCACTATGGTACAATATGTTTATACATAAACAGTGCTGGGATCCTGAATAATAGACTAATCCCCTAGCACAGTGGCTATAATAAAAGTGATCCCAAAGGTGTGCTGCATAAATTATGCGTACCATGCATATGTAAACATAGCTCTGATAGTGCTGACAGGCTTCACAAATATGCCTTACATATAAAGGCGCCCCATCCCTATAGAACCTATAAGTCAGTCCGTAAATATATCAGTTAGTAAGTATAGAGTACAAGGAAGGAGCTAGATGAAATATCTACCTGTAGCAACGAGGTCTCTGGGTGTCCCCTCACCCCGACGCGCGTTTCACTGCCAGCTTCTTCCGGGGGCGTGATGTCAGATGTAGATAGATGTCTCCTGCAGTCCTATGTAACATCACAGATAACACAGTGATATCTCTCTGAGTACAGATAATGTAATAGATGTCTCCTGCAGTCCCATGTAACACCACAGATAACAGTGATCACTCTCAGTACAGATAACGTAGTAGATGTAGCCTGCAGTCCTATGTAACACCCCTGATTTACACCCCTTAACCCTTTGTGTCAGACCCTCCTCCTCTCTAAGCAGTTTGTGATGTGGGACGAGGTTCTTTCTCAGATTGAAGCCGCACAGGTGAAGCCGCGCTCTGAGTGACACTTGTATGGAGCCGCCATGGTGTCTGCCTCTTGTGTTCCTCCCATCTGTCATCCTGTTCTCTGTGCTGGAGTGGCGCCGCATATCTTCGCCGCTGATCTCCATGGTTGCTCTGCTCTTCATCCTCTCCTGTGACGCTCTGCTTTCGGCGCTGCACTTATGGCTGACGGGCGATGGCCGCACAGGAGCGACAGTGGCCCCTGTAGACATCACATTCTGGGATCAGCGCGTCCGTGCTCCGTGGAGTTGAGTCCGGCGGGGATGGATATATGTCGGTGATGCAGCAGAGCTCAGCCGGCGGCCACACAGGTCACGTCTCCATCATTTTACTTCTCTCCCACTGATTCTCAGTTACATCTCATGTTTTACTCCAGTCATATCCAGAGCAGCAGTCACAGTTCTGCTGTCACATCCAACGCTTCCCTCTCTGCTTCTATAGAAGCGGTGGTCTATAGGACCATGTGGCATCCTGCATGGAACTGAAAATCAGCAGATGTGTGTATGCAGCTCTGGATGTGACTGGAGTAAGACATGATGTGATCAGAACAAGATGTTAAAAGAAGGGAAAGGAGTAATCTGCTGACTGCTGTCGCCGCAGCTTCAGCTGTGTTTGGAGTCAGGACTTTTTTTTTTTTTCTGCTTCTCTCTCATCCTATAGAGGCATTCACTATTTATATGCTGGGAGCTGCGTCCGTCACAGTTTCCCCTCCCCCCGCACTTTACTCTTCCCCGATCCTGCCGCGGTTTCTTCCGGTGGAGCCGCGGTCACTACATTATTTATGGAATTGTTTTGTTTCCACCATTTCATCCTGTAAAAGTCCAATAAAAATCTGACATCCGGACTCTGAGCGCCCGGTGATTGCACGATCTGTGTGTGTGCACCATTGATTGTAGGTGCTAGTGATGTACAGCAGGGGAGGGGTTAATAGGAGGGTGCTGGTGATGTACAGCAGGGGAGGGGTTAATAGGAGAGTGCTGGTAATGTACAGTGGGAGGTGTTGTGAGTTCATTTTCCCCTTCACTACTGAGGCCCGAGGAACTCCCTCTTCTGGTAAAGAAAGGTAGTGAGCCTGATTATCAAGCACCTGAACCTGATGATGATGACTGGCTGAGTGGAGTTACTGACTGGATATAAGGCTGCCGACGCCCTTCTGCCCTGCGGGTGATTTCTCTGTGGGATCCTTGGAGACCAGTCTGAATTCCTGCTCTTCTAAAGCTAAGTTTTCTGCTCGGCTTTTTGCATTTGTGCTTTGACTTTGTTTTGCTTTGTTTTTCTGGATTTCTGCCATCCCCTGCTGGGGTGAGCTGATTTCCTTTAGCGCTGTCTTCTGAAAATACCTGAGTGCTGATTTAGTTTTTGAAGCCTAGCTGCTTCAGGGTCTTTTTCCATATCAGCCTGTTGGCTTATGTCTTTGATAGGGTTTTGGCAGATTGCAGACACCAACCTTCCTTTCCTGTTCTGTTTAGTTAGCTTGGGCCCCATCGTTTGCTCAGCCTATCTTTCTATCTGTGTGAGTGTTTTTTCATCTTGCTTCACCGTCGTCATATGTTGGGGGCTGCCTTTTACTTTGGGGTCTGCTCTGGGGCAGTTTAGATTTCCTTTTCTGTCTTTAGGCTATTTAGCTCTCCGGCTGTGATCGAGGGGTCTAGGACGTCGTAGGAACCCCCCACGGCTACTGCTAGTTGTGTTGATAGGTTCAGGGGTCTGCAATCTGATAGTTGCCAACTTCTCTGGTTTTCTAGACGTAGCTTCTATTTTTGTGTCTGCCTCCTACGGTGACTCAATCATAACAGGGAGGGGTTAATAGGAGGGTGCTGGAGATGTACAGCAGGGGAGGGGTTAATAGGAGGGTGCTGGTGATGTACAGCAGGGGAGGGGTTAATAGGAGGGTGCTGGTGATGTACAGCAGGGGAGGGGTTAATAGGAGGGTGCTTGTGATGTACAGCAGGGGAGGGGTTAATAGGAGGGTGCTTGTGATGTACAGCAGGGGAGGGGTTAATAGGAGGGTGCTTGTGATGTACAGCAGGGGAGGGGTTAATAGGAGGGTGCTGGTGATGTACAGCAGGGGAGGGGTTAATAGGAGGGTGCTGGAGATGTACAGCAGGGGAGGGGTTAATAGGAGGGTGCTGGAGATGTACAGCAGGGGAGGGGTTAATAGGAGGGTGCTGGAGATGTACAGCAGGGGAGGGGTTAATAGGAGGGTGCTGGTGATGTACAGCAGGGGAGGGGTTAATAGGAGGGTGCTGGTGATGTACAGCAGGGGAGGGGTTAATAGGAGGGTGCTTGTGATGTACAGCAGGGGAGGGGTTAATAGGAGGGTGCTTGTGATGTACAGCAGGGGAGGGGTTAATAGGAGGGTGCTGGTGATGTACAGCAGGGGAGGGGTTAATAGGAGGGTGCTGGTGATGTACAGCAGGGGAGGGGTTAATAGGAGGGTGCTGGTGATGTACAGCAGGGGAGGGGTTAATAGGAGGGTGCTGGTGATGTACAGCAGGGGAGGGGTTAATGGGAGGGTGCTGGGAGTGTGGTACTGTGTCTGTACAGCGCTGCGTCATATATTCGCGTTATAGAAGGAGAGAAAAAAAAATATGAATTGTAGATGTAGAGCCTGTGGTTCCCGCAGTGTCCGGCAGGTGGTAGTCTGTAGCGCACGTTATGCTGTGCGTGTCACGTTGGAACGCATCTCCGGAAGCTGTGGCCGCGCCCATCTGTGTCGTCACAGCAATATGGCGGCGCGGTGAGGCGCCGGTGTGGCGGGATCTGAGGTGAGCAGCGCGTGCTCCCCGTGTGGGCCTGCTGGGTGTTGTAGTCCTTTAGCAGCTGTGGCGGTGTTGGCAGGTCGGGTCTGGTGTCCGAGGCTCTCTGTCGCACAGACTCGGTGACATCTGCCGGTGCCTCCGCTGCTCCGGGTGTCTGCGGCCTCCAGAAGGGAATTCTAGGGATTGACAGCTGCTTTACTGCTGCAGCCGATCACTGACGTCACCGTGACAGCACATCGTCGGTGATTGGCTGCAGCGGTCACATTGGTCCCTTTGGTGTTGGGATTTCAGCCTCTATCTCTTCTGGAGCAATGTGCACGCTGGGAACACTGCAGCGTCCACGGGGTCACGTCACACAGGTACGGGGGTGACATTGGGGCATGGATTTAGGTGACACGGTGAGATCAGGGTGACGTCTGGTGTGGGGGGTGATGGTGCTGTGCTGCGGTCAGGGTGGTGTCTGGTGTGGGGGGTGATGATGGTGCTGTGCTGCGGTCAGGGTGACGTCTGGTGTGGGGGGTGATGTTGGTGCTGTGCTGCGGTCAGGGTGACGTCTGGTGTGGGGGGTGATGATGGTGCTGTGCTGCGGTCAGGGTGACGTCTGGTGTGGGGGGTGATGTTGGTGCTGTGCTGCGGTCAGGGTGACGTCTGGTGTGGGGGGTTTTGTTGGTGCTGTGCTGCGGTCAGGGTGGTGTCTGGTGTGGGGGGTGATGATGGTGCTGTGCTGCGGTCATGGTGGTGTCTGGTGTGGGGGGTGATGATGGTGCTGTGCTGCGGTCATGGTGGTGTCTGGTGTGGGGGGTGATGATGGTGCTGTGCTGCGGTCAGGGTGGTGTCTGGTGTGGGGGGTGATGTTGGTGCTGTGCTGCGGTCAGGGTGGTGTCTGGTGTGGGGGGTGATGATGGTGCTGTGCTGCGGTCATGGTGACGTCTGGTGTGGGGGGTGATGATGGTGCTGTGCTGCGGTCAGGGTGACGTCTGGTGTGGGGGGTGATGTTGGTGCTGTGCTGCGGTCAGGGTGACGTCTGGTGTGGGGGGTGATGATGGTGCTGTGCTGCGGTCAGGGTGACGTCTGGTGTGGGGGGTGATGTTGGTGCTGTGCTGCGGTCAGGGTGACGTCTGGTGTGGGGGGTTTTGTTGGTGCTGTGCTGCGGTCAGGGTGGTGTCTGGTGTGGGGGGTGATGATGGTGCTGTGCTGCGGTCATGGTGGTGTCTGGTGTGGGGGGTGATGATGGTGCTGTGCTGCGGTCATGGTGGTGTCTGGTGTGGGGGGTGATGATGGTGCTGTGCTGCGGTCAGGGTGGTGTCTGGTGTGGGGGGTGATGTTGGTGCTGTGCTGCGGTCAGGGTGGTGTCTGGTGTGGGGGGTGATGATGGTGCTGTGCTGCGGTCATGGTGACGTCTGGTGTGGGGGGTGATGATGGTGCTGTGCTGCGGTCAGGGTGACGTCTGGTGTGGGGGGTGATGTTGGTGCTGTGCTGCGGTCAGGGTGGTGTCTGGTGTGGGGGGTGATGATGGTGCTGTGCTGCGGTCATGGTGGTGTCTGGTGTGGGGGGTGATGATGGTGCTGTGCTGCGGTCAGGGTGGTGTCTGGTGTGGGGGGTGATGATGGTGCTGTGCTGCGGTCATGGTGGTGTCTGGTGTGGGGGGTGATGATGGTGCTGTGCTGCGGTCATGGTGGTGTCTGGTGTGGGGGGTGATGATGGTGCTGTGCTGCGGTCATGGTGGTGTCTGGTGTGGGGGGTGATGTTGGTGCTGTGCTGCGGTCAGGGTGACGTCTGGTGTGGGGGGTGATGTTGGTGCTGTGCTGCGGTCAGGGTGACGTCTGGTGTGGGGGGTGATGTTGGTGCTGTGCTGCGGTCAGGGTGACGTCTGGTGTGGGGGGGTGATGATGGTGCTGTGCTGCGGTCATGGTGGTGTCTGGTGTGGGGGGTGATGTTGGTGCTGTGCTGCGGTCAGGGTGACGTCTGGTGTGGGGGGTGATGATGGTGCTGTGCTGCGGTCAGGGTGACGTCTGGTGTGGGGGGTGATGATGGTGCTGTGCTGCGGTCAGGGTGACGTCTGGTGTGGGGGGTGATGTTGGTGCTGTGCTGCGGTCAGGGTGACGTCTGGTGTGGGGGGTGATGTTGGTGCCGTGCTGCGGTCAGGGTGACGTCTGGTGTGGGGGGTGATGTTGGTGCCGTGCTGCGGTCAGGGTGACGTCTGGTGTGGGGGGTGATGTTGGTGCCGTGCTGCGGTCAGGGTGACGTCTGGTGTGGGGGGTGATGTTGGTGCCGTGCTGCGGTCAGGGTGACGTCTGGTGTGGGGGGTGATGTTGGTGCCGTGCTGCGGTCAGGGTGACGTCTGGTGTGGGGGGTGATGTTGGTGCCGTGCTGCGGTCAGGGTGACGTCTGGTGTGGGGGGTGATGTTGGTGCCGTGCTGCGGTCAGGGTGACGTCTGGTGTGGGGGGTGATGTTGGTGCTGTGCTGCGGTCAGGGTGACGTCTGGTGTGGGGGGTGATGTTGGTGCTGTGCTGCGGTCATGGTGGCGTCTCGTGTGGGGGGTGATGTTGGTGCCGTGCTGTGCAGTGGTCAGGGTGACACTCTGGTGTTTCGGGGGTCCTGGGCTCTGAGAGATGCGGTTGCTTTGTGATTTTTTTTCGTGACCTCTTAATTTCTCATTCATCTCTTTAGCGCTCGGAGCTCCGATCATGGAGAACTACAGGAAGGTGCGGGTGGAGGAGAAGCCCCTGGAGGCGCCGTTCTCTGCTCTCCCCCCAGACATCATTGAGATGAAGGTGAAAGATGGAAGCAAAATCCGGAACCTGATGGGATTTGCGATCGGCCGGATGGAGAGCGAGGACGTGCGGCAGATTCTGTTCAGCGGAACTGGGAAAGCCCTGAGCAAGACCATCACCTGCGTGGAGATCATGAAACGGAGGGTGAAGGATCTTCACCAGATCACCAGGATCCTTTACAGACAGACGGAAGAGATCTGGGAGCCCATTGTGCCTGAGGTGGGCTTAGATCCCCTCACAGTAAAGAGGAACAGCCCCTCCATCTGTGTCCTCCTCAGTAAGGACCCCCTAGATACCACTGAGTATGGATACCAAGCTCCGGGCGACTACAGCTCAATGTGGATCCAGGAACTTAAAGTGGAATCTAAGGGGCCAAAGAGGAGAAGGCCGGGGGCGGGTAGAGGAGTCCCGATCGGGAGAAAACAGCCCAGACCTCCTGGAGGTAGAGGAGAGACCCCCAAGAAGTTGTGAGATTAGTCGCATTGTTCCTTTATAGTTTGGATCTGCTCCTTGGAGAAGAGATTCCTGTGGGTGGTCAGGACCTCCCTGTTTCCAGCCGGCACCCAGGGCCTTCACCAGACCGGCAGAGAGATGTAGGGGTCTCATCGATGGTCAGGATGACCCCACAATCGTGTGTGTTTAATGGCATCTTTCTGGCAGGTTGGACTCGTTATTTATCGCTGAACTTCTGGACCATTTTCTTTTGTTATGGCTGTGTCTTTTTTTTCTGAAGCAGACTAGGAACAATCGAGCCTCCTCTTAATAAATAAGTATTTTATTACGGGTCTGCCGTCATCGATAGTCCGCCGCCGTCACTGGTCTGCTGCTGTCACGGGTTCACCAAGTCTGACGACGTCACTGGACTGCCGTCTGCAATCCGCCGGGTCTTCCGCCGCCCACCACTGGTCAGGGCTGCCACCGTCACTGGTCCTATCAGGTTCCGCTGACCTCATTACAAGAAGATGGGAACAAGGGAATATTCTTGGAGCAGGCTGCCCGAATACTAGTAGAGTAAATGATATAGTGACGATAGTATGCCTGCAAACAAGAAACGGGACCGGGGTATAGCTGATGGACAGTCGGACACACTGAAAAGTACTGGCAGGCTACAATAAGACAATGAATGTCACACCTATAAGATGCATGAGGGGTTAATAGAGGTAGTACAAGTAGTTATAAAGTGCTAGTGTATAACAGTATGAGAGACTGTCTCTATAGAACCAGAGTATGGGTAAGTGTACTTCAAATTTTTATATGAAGGGAGGGATGTGTGAGTGCAGGTATGGTGCAGGCGTAGAACTGCCACCATGTATAACAGAGGAATAGCTCATCTTAATTATACATTGCATAGTTAATAGGGAAGGTATTTACAACTGTAAATGTAAGGCTCCCTCTATAGGATGGAGTCCGCCCTGACGCGCGTTTCGGCTGTCTGCCAGAAGCAGAAGGCAGATTGCTGAAATTCGCATCGGGGTGGACTCATAAGCTGAGCCCAATTCTTGTACAGCAGGTGGCAGCTGTGTACTGCAGCCATCATCTGCCTCTAAGAGCAGCAATCGGCACCATCTCCTGTCACTGCTGTTTGCACTTGTCCATCTCTAACATAGGCATTTCACTCGCTACATCCCAGGGGCCCGTGTGTTTGGGCAGCTATTGCAACCCCTGAGGGGATTGTGATGTGCCCGTGTCGCTGCCGTCTTGGTGACTTCATAAAATCCGACCACTGACGTACTGAGGTTACAAAGTTTTAAAAACTACAAAAGAAAACCTCAAATGACCGGTGCTCATTGCCTCTCTAGTTAGGAAGAAGTAAAGAAAACAGGTGAAAGCTGCAAAGAAAAAAGATCGAAAGTAAATATTTGCCATGCAATGCAGCAGCAAAAGATCATAGAAATAATCAAACGAATCTGGAGCATAAGATGTGACCTCTATTAAATGTGATAAAATGGTATAAATAGAAGAGCGGAGTAATCAGTGGAGGACACAGGACGTGAGAGCAGAAGTTTGTTAGCTAGATGTTCGGTGCCTTCATCACTCGCCAGCTCTCGGTTTATACTAAGTCTTACTCTACAAACTGACTGTAATGGCAGGAAAAGGGGTTAAAATGAGAACTTCCATTACCACGATATGTGTGCGCCCCAACGCACGTTTCGCCAGGACGCCTCCTGACGAAGCTTGGGCGAAACGTGCGTTGGAGCAGGTGCCCCCAGGTAATTGCTCATATGGAAAGATTTTTTTGGAAAAAAAAAAACAGCTCGTAGGGAGGAAAAAAGGAAGGAAAAAAACTAAAACCGATAAGTGAGACTTGTGATGGGCCGGCGCAGCCTGAGGTTCTGCTTTGCTGGTGCAGATTTTTGGTCGCCTGTTGACCGCTGCGTTTGGGGCCGGGCCGCTCCGTGCAGCCGTCGGGTCACGTGATGGCGTCTTCCCCCTTTGATGTCACATTCTGTTTGAGCCGCCTCATTAGCGCTGATTTTACGTCCCGGACGGTTCCCATTAATTGCGTTTCCGTTTGTCTGATTTCTCCTGAGCGCCAATTACCGCCGGTCACCTCGTCATTACACATAAAATCAAAGCTGCCGGCGGCTGAGCGCGCGCTGCACAGTGCAACTGATCTGCAGGGTAATTACCTGTAAGCGCCGCCATCGATGCCCCGGGCTCGTTACAGCCGCAGCTCCGGGGGGATGGATGCTCTGCATTTAAAGGAACATTGCAGACGAGGATCATACGGTGCGAGGCCTCTGGCAGGCAGGAATGGGGCGCCGGGTGACCGCCAAATGCTGGAGCCAGAATGCACCATGTTCTGGATGATCGGACACGGAGGAGGAGACCTCTTTCTCTGCTCCTTTTTCTGATCCAGGTTTATGAAAATCCAAACTATCGATTCTATAAAGATGGCGGATTACTAGACAGTCTAGAAATATTATCCATTTATATGCATGGAAAGGACTCGAGTGCTGTGGCCCTCACTCTATGGGCTGTCGCCAGGTGGGAACCCAAACCACATCATCACAGTCGGGACAGGCCGGGATGGGGAAGATTTCTATAGTGTCAGTGATCCTGATGGCGGGCTCGGATCAGCTGGACAATCGGAGCTCCAGTAGATGGCGTTCTTTAAGTCCATGTAGAGCTGCGGTACGCTGTATGGCGGCTGCGGCGCCCTGTATGGCGGCTGCGGTACGCTGTATGGCGGCTGCGGTGCGCTGTATGGCGACTGCGGGGCCCTGTATGGCGGCTGCGGCCTCATCATCTTCCAGCGACACCTTATTTAGATGTTTTCTGACTGTTCCTCGGAGGAGAATCCCATCATTCACAGCCTGATCTCACCCCACAGTAACCCACTGATGCTGACACTTAAAGGGACCCTGTCCCCTCGTCTGTGAAGTGCAGTCTGTGGCAAACATAGAAGACAGGAGACACCGAGAAAAATACATGTAGGTTTATCACCTCTGTCCTTCCAGATTCCTCTGACTTTTAACTCTTGCCCACCCAGACTCCTGTCTCCTTGATTCTCCTCTATCATCTTCAGAATTTTCAGTCCTCCAAACCCATTTCTCTCCAGGCCCCCTCTGGGCCCATCTGTCTCCCCTCTCTAGACTCCTCTGTCGCCCCTCCAGAATTAGGCTGTGGTCGGAGGGGTCTGGAGGACTCGGCTGTTTCTAGGTCTTCTCCATTGAACACACCGCCTTTCATCCTTGAGTGTTGGAGGCATAGTCGTTGCATTCCCCTGCGCTGCCGTCAGCCGCTCCATGTGGCTGATAACAGGGAGCAATAGAGCTGAGCCCCTATCCTACAGCCGGCACCACCTGCCATAATGGCTGATGGCAGAGGGTTGTATTCAGCCGCTCCGCACACACGAGTAATCAGGTGCGCTGCCCCTTTAAGACTTTCTGGGGTCACTGGCCCTATAGATGTGAACGCTCCGGAGACACCAGACGTCACCGCATCTTATGGACATTGGGATTGTTTCATTTCTTTACCATTTTCAAGCTCTATGTAAACATTTGTTTCCATGTAGAGGAAGAACTTCTCACAGCTGAGGGTTTGTCACAGTGGACTCCAGCACATGATGCTCCCCCAGAATTACACCGCAGGGGAGAGGGGCAGCGGTGCTGACATCACCATGAGCCCAATTATAAAGTATAGTGGTGAACAATCCCTTTAAGGGTTAGCGCACACATCCAGCTCTGCTACATCTGCATCTCTGTAGCGATCTGCTGGCACTAGGGGGCACTCACTGCTCATTCTTCCCAGTGCTGGGAGTGACCGGTCAGTCATGTGCTCTGGAGCGCTCCCTCAGTATAACCTGACAAGTGACTGACAGCCGCTCCGCACAGAGACGGGACGTGTCCGCAGAGGGCATCGTAACCAAAGAATATGGACATGTCTGGTCCATGGCGGCTCCGCAGTGCACTCGAGAGGTCACCGGGAGATTAGAGGGGATCGTCCCCTTAAAACTCATTTCTAGAACAGTCACCAATGTCTCCTCCCTTCCCTCTTCTGACGGTTTGTTAGTCAGACATTGGGGTCCAGGGGTCTCGTGACCTCTTCCTAGAGGTTAAATGGTTTCATTACGGAGACTCATGTGAGTCTTTGTACCTGAAGTTCCTGGTGTCCTTTGGTTCAGTATCATAGCTCCTAAACTTCAGGAAAGCAAATTTCCAACGGATGAGAGATGATCTTGGTGCAATTAACTGGGACGATATCCTGAGACATAAAAATACACAAAGAAAATGGGAGACGTTTATTATCCTCCTGAATAGGAGCTGTGCACAATATATACCGTATGGGAATAAACATGCGAGAAATAGGAGGAGACCACTATGGCTAAATAGAGGGGAGCAATAAGGGACAAAAATAAAGCAGAGAATTACAGCAAGTAGGGAGTGATGAGGCATTAAATAAATACAGAAAATTAAATAAATTCTGTAAAAAGCAAATCAAGACCGCAAAGATTGAGACAGAGAGACTCATTGCCAGAGAAAGTAAAAATAATCCCAAAATATTCTTTAACTACATAAATAGTAAGAAGCTAAAAAATGATAGTGTTGGCCCCCTTAAAAATAGTCTGGGTGAAATGGTGGATGAGGAAAAAGCCAATATGCTAAATGACTTTTTTTCATCAGTATTTACACAAGAAAATCCCATGACGGATAACATGATCAGGGATAAAAATTCTCTGTTAAATGTCACCTGCTTAACCCAGCAGGAAGTACGGCGGCGTCTAAAAATCACTAAAATTGACAAATCCCTGGGCCCGGATGGGATACACCCCCGAGTACTGCAGGAATTAAGCACAGTCATAGATAGACCATTATTTTTAATCTTTAAAGATTCCATAATAACAGGGTCTGTACCACAGGACTGGCGTATAGCAAATGTGGTACCAATATTCAAAAAGGGGACAAAAACTGAACTTGGAAATTATAGGCCAGTAAGTTTAACCTCAACTGTGGGTAAAATCCTGGAGGGTTTTCTAAGAGATACTATAATGGAGTATCTGGAGAAGAATAACCTCATGACCCAATATCAACATGGGTTTACAAGGGACCGTTCCTGTCAGACTAATCCGATAAGCTTTTATGAAGAGGTAAGTTCCGGACTGGACCAAGGGAATGCAGTGGACGTGGTGTACATGGACTTTTCAAAAGCTTTTGATACGGTGCCACACAAAAGGTTGATACATAAAATGAGAACAATGGGGATAGGGGAAAATATGTGTAAGTGGGTTAAGAGCTGGCTCGGATAGGAAGCAAAGGGTGGTTATTAATGGAGCACACTCGGACTGGGTCACGGTTAGCAGTGGGGTACCGCAGGGGTCAGTATTGGGTACCACAGGGGTCAGTTTTGGGCCCGCTTCTTTTTAACATATTTATTAATGACCTTGTAGGGGGCATAGAGAGTAGAATTTCAATATTTGCAGATGACACTAAACTCTGCAGGGTAATTAATACAGAGGAGGACAATTTTATATTACAGGAGGATTTATGTAAACTAGAAGCTTGGGCTGATAAATGGCAAATCTTTAATGGGGATAAATGTAAGATCATGCACTTGGGTAGAACGAACATGATGTATAATTATGTGCTTAATTGTAAAACACTGGGCAAAACTGTCACTGAAAAAGACCTGGGTGTATGGGTGGATGACAAACTCACCTTTAGTGGCCAGTGTCAGGCAGCTGCTGCAAAGGCAAATAAAATAATGGGATGCATTAAAAGAGGCCTAGATGCTCATGAGGAGAACAATATTTTACCTCTATATAAGTCACTAGTGCGACCACACTTAGAATACTGTGTACAGTTCTGGTCTCCGGTGTATAAGAAAGACATAGCTGAACTGGAGCGGGTGCAGAGAAGAGCGACCAAGTTTATTAGGGAACTGGGGGGGTCTGCAATACCAAGACAGGTTATTACACTTGGGGTTATTTAGTTTGGAGAATAGAAGGCTTAGGGGTGATCTTATTACAATGTATAAATATATGCGGGGACAATACCAAGACCTTTCTAATGATCTTTTTACTCTTAGACCTGTGACGGGGACAAGGGGGCATCCTCTACGTCTGGAGGAAAGAAGGTTTAAGCATACTCACAGACGCGGATTCTTTACTGTAAGAGCAGGGAGACTATGGAACTCTCTGCCATATGATGTTGTAATGAGGGATTCCCTACTAAAATGTAAGAAGGGACTGGATGCCTTTCTTGAAAAGTATAATATTACAGGGTATATACACTAGTTTCCTTAATATTGCGTTGATCCAGGGAGCTAGTCTGATTGCCGTATGTGGAGTCGGGAAGGAATTTTTTTTCCCCAATGTGAAGCTTACTGTTTGCCACATGGGTTTTTTTTTTGCCTTCCTCTGGATCAACATGTTAGGGCAAGTTAGGATAGGATATGGGTTGAACTAGATGGACTTAAAGTCTCCCTTCAACCTTAATTACTATGTTACTAGTGTCCTGTGGTTCAGTATCATAGCTCCTGGTGTCTAGTGGTTTAGTATCACAGCTCCTGGTGTCTAGCGGTTCAGTATCGCAGCCCCTGGTGTCTAGTGGTTTAGTATCGCAGTTCCTCATGTCTAGTGGTTTAGTATCACAGCCCCTGGCGTCTAGCGGTTCAGTATTGCAGCTCCTGGTGTCCTGTGGTTCAGTATCGCAGTTCCTGGTGTCCTGTGGTTCAGTATCGCAGTTCCTGGTGTCTAGTGGTTCAGTATCGCAGCCCCTGGTTTCTAGTGGTTCAGTATCGCAGCCCCTGGTGTCTAGTGGTTTAGTATCGCAGCCCCTGGTGTCTAGTGGTTTAGTATCGCAGCCCCTGGTGTCTAGTGGTTCCGTATCGCAGCCCCTGGTGTCTAGTGGTTTAGTATCGCAGCTCCTGGGGTCCTGTGGTTCAGTATCGCAGCCCCTGGTGTCCTGTGATTCAGTATTGCAGTTCCTGTGGTTCAGTATCGCAGCCCCTGGTGTCTAGTGGTTCAGTATCGCAGCCCCTGGTGTCTAGTGGTTCAGTATCGCAGCCCCTGGTGTCTAGTGGTTTAGTATCGCAGCCCCTGGTGTCTAGTGGTTTAGTATCGCAGCCCCTGGTGTCTAGTGGTTCCGTATCGCAGCCCCTGGTGTCTAGTGGTTTAGTATCGCAGCTCCTGGGGTCCTGTGGTTCAGTATCGCAGCCCCTGGTGTCCTGTGATTCAGTATTGCAGTTCCTGTGGTTCAGTATCGCAGCCCCTGGTGTCTAGTGGTTCAGTATCGCAGCCCCTGGTGTCTAGTGGTTCAGTATCGCAGCCCCTGGTGTCTAGTGGTTCAGTATCGCAGCCCCTGGTGTCTAGTGGTTCAGTATCGCAGTTCCTGGTGTCCTGTTGTTCAGTATCGCAGCTCCTGGTGTCTAGTGGTTTAGTATCGCAGTTCCTGGTGACCTGTGGTTCAGTATCGCAGCCCCTGGTGTCTAGTGGTTCAGTATTGCAGCCCCTGGTGTCCTGTGATTCAGTATCGCAGTTCCTGGTGTCCTGTGGTTCAGTACCGCAGTTCCTGTGGTTCAGTATCGCAGTTCCTGGTGTCCTGTGGTTCAGTATCGCAGCCCCTGGTGTCCTGTGGTTCAGTATCGCAGCCCCTGGTGTCTAGTGGTTCAGTATCGCAGCCCCTGGTGTCTAGTGGTTCAGTATCGCAGCCCCTGGTGTCTAGTGGTTCAGTATCGCAGCTCCTGGGGTCCTGTTTTTTCTTGCTTCGGTCTCTGGTGCCCTCTATGTTGCTGCTTTAGTCCCTGATGTCCACTCATGTAGCTCTTCCCCCACCAGTGCAGCTGCCCGTGGTGGGCACTGGGTCTTTTGCCTGGGGTGCCAAAATTACTTGTTGTCACTCTTTGTTCAAGGATGGAGAAATGGCGTCCGTGGCCGTCAGGTGACCACTGCTTCCCGGGGTTGAACTGATGTAGTTGGATATCAGGTGTATAGAGACATCCAACCCCTACAGGGCGAAGCTGCTGGGCCAGTGTGGTTGTGGCTCTACATTGTCGGCTCACTATCTTCCACATTCCGGTGTGAATAATTTCTGCCAAACTTGGTGCCCCCTGCTGTGTACACACAAAGACTGGGCTCAGAAACGTATTCCTCCGAAGTACAATGTGTGAATTCACTGCACCTCACTACCTTCTCCCATCCTCTACTCACTGTGTGCCCCCTGTTCTCCCATCCTCCACCTCTACTCACTGTGTGCCCCCTGTTCTCCCATCCTCTACTCACTGTGTGCCCCCTGTTCTCCCATCCTCCACCTCTACTCACTGTGTGCCCCCCTGTTCTCCCATCCTCTACTCACTGTGTGCCCCCCTGTTCTCCCATCCTCCTCCTCTACTCACTGTGTGCCCCCCTGTTCTCCCATCCTCCTCCTCTACTCACTGTGTGCCCCCCTGTTCTCCCATCCTCCACCTCTACTCACTGTGTGCCCCCCTGTTCTCCCATCCTCCACCTCTACTCACTGTGTGCCCCCCTGTTCTCCCATCCTCCACCTCTACTCACTGTGTGTTAGGAACGGCGGAACGCACTAAATAAAAATAAAGTGCGTTCGCCGCTCGGGGTCCACCGTGCAGTAGGTGATATAACCGCTGCTAAGTGGTGGCAGGAGCAATATGGCGGAATTGCACACAGGGTTAAACTCCACCCAGGTGCACAGAGCAATCTCAGTTAAAGTTACGGGGATGCCAAAAATACAAACACAAGTAACTGAGCCTGTTGTAGTCACAGCACTCAGTAAAAAACACGCACACGGTATACGGTCACAGGAGTAGCCCAAGACGGCGGCACTATGTCCGTCTAGATCTACCGTGTGTGTGGCGTCGCAGCTGCGAACGCAAAGGAAGCTGCTACTGCAGTGCGGCGGGGACACTGCCGCTAAACGACAAGGCTAAGGCGCAAGCGCAATGTCGGACGCTAGCAGCTGTGGATGTTGCAGCAGAGGAGCGCTGGTGCTGATTCTAAACTCAGTCCCTGACCACATACGTAATATCAGAGGGAAGGGGTTTTATAATGAGTCAGTCACCGGAATCATACATCCGTCCTCATACATACAGCAGGAAGTAAGACTATACTAGTGCATGGTGGGACAGCCATGCGCGCCTTTTATAGCAGCCGGGACCTTCTGCACGCCTCCAGATCTCTGAGATGGACCAATGAGAACTGGAGCGGGACCTGAGCACATGACTCCCAATCTCCAATGGGAGATCGTCCCATGAGCATGCTCAGAAGATGGAAAGAAGGACTTTGCCTTGCAGCAAATCTCTCCTGAGGCTATCTCCTCTGCAGTGGAAAAATAGGAGAGTGCAGAATGTGAGGGTCTGGATCCCTGCTGAGTAAACGCAGAAATCCGTCTCCTAACACTGTGTGCCCCCTGTGCTCCCATCCTCCACCTCTACTCATTGTGTGCCCCCTGCTCCCTTCCTCTGCCTTAACTCACTGGGTGCTCCCTATGCTCCCATCCTCCACTTCTACTCATTGTGTGCCCCCTGTGCTCCCATCCTCCACCTCTACTCATTGTGTGCCCCCTGTGCTCCCATCCTCCACCTCTACTTACTGTGCACCCCCTGTGCTCCCATCCTCCACTCCTACTCATTGTGTGCCCCTTGGGTTCGCATCCTCCATCTCTACTCACTGTGCCCCCTTTGCTGCCGTCCTCCACTTCTACTCCCTGTGCGCCCCCTGTGCTCCCATCCTCCACCTCTACTCACTGTGCGCCCCCTGTGCTCCCATCCTCCACCTCTACTCACTGTGCGCCCCCTGTGCTCCCATCCTCCACCTCTACTCACTGTGCGCCCCCTGTGCTCCCATCCTCCACCTCTACTCAATGTGTGCTCCCATCCTCCACTCCTACTCATTGTGTGCCCCTTGGGTTCGCATCCTCCACCTCTACTCACTGTGCCCCCTTTGCTGCCGTCCTCCACCTCTACTCACTGTGCGCCCCCTGTGCTCCCATCCTCCACCTCTACTCACTGTGCGCCCCCTGTGCTCCCATCCTCCACCTCTACTCACTGTGCGCCCCCTGTGCTCCCATCCTCCACCTCTACTCACTGTGCGCCCCCTGTGCTCCCATCCTCCACCTCTACTCACTGTGTGCCCCCTGTGCTCCCATTCTCCACTCCTACTCATTGTGTGCCCCTTCTGTTTGCATCCCACACCTCTACTCACTGTGTGCCCCCTGTGCTGCCATCCTCAACCTCTACTCATTGTGTGCTCCCATCCTCCACCTCTACTCACTGTGCGCCCCCTGTGCTCCCATCCTCCACTCCTACTCATTGTGTGCCCCTTGAGTTCGCATCCTCTACTCACTGTGCCCCCTGTGCTGCCGTCCTCCACCTCTACTCATTGTGTGCCCCCTGAGTCTCCGACCTCTGCCTCTAGTTATTATTTTCCCAGTGTTTTCCCGTCCTCGCCCCTACCCATTCTCGGCCCCCTGTGTTCAGTGTCCTGCCAGCTCTGCAGTCATTCATCAGGACACAACCCTGCAGCAGCGCCCAGAATCCTGGTACAGACTAGAAGCAATTGTGATCCAGGACCACAAAGACCCATTGTGCCCAGAGCCTGAGGGTATTTACATCACAAAGGAGCTCATCTATCCCGAACTCAGTGAGCTCCCCCAGCAACAAGATGTTATGTAACCCCACGAGATGCACCAGGTCACTTGGAGGATGCACCAGGTCTGCAGAGTAACATAGGCCGAAAAAAGCCATGTGTCCGTCCAGTTCAGCCTATATTCTGTCAGAATAAATCCCCAGATCTACGTCCTTCTACAGAACCTAACAATAACTGTAAGATACAATATTGTTCCGCTCCAGGAAGACATCCAGGCCTCTCTTGAACCCCACGACTGAGTTCGCCATCACTACCTCCTCAGGCAGGGAATTCCAGATTCTCACTGCCCTAACAGTAAAGAATCCTCTTCTGTGTTGGTGGAAAAACCTTCTCTCCTCCAGACGCAGAGAATGCCCCCTTGTGACCGTCACCTTCCTTGGTATAAACAGTTCCTCGGAGAGATATTTGTATTGTCCCCTTATATACTTATACATGGTTATTAGATCGCCCCTCAGTCGTCTTTTTTCTAGACTAAATAATCCTAATTTTGCTAATCTCTCTGGGTATTGTAGTTCCCCCATCCCCTTTATTAATTTTGTTGCCCTCCTTTGTACCCGCTTTAGTTCCATTATATCCTTCCTCAGCACCAGTGCCCAAAACTGTACACAGTCCTCCATGTGCGGTCTAACCAGGGATTTGTACAGAGGCAGTATAATGCTCTCATCACGTGTATCCAGACCTCTTTTATTGCACCCCATGATCCTATTTGCCTTGGCAGCCGCTGCCTGGCACTGGCTGCTCCAGGTAAGTTTATCATTAACTAGGATCCCCAAGTCCTTCTCCATGTCAGATTTACCCAGTGGCTTCCCATTCAGTGTGCAATGGTGATATTGATTCCTTCTTCCCATGTGTATAACCTTACATTTATCATTGTTAGGCTATGTGCCCACGCTAGCGTTTTTAAACGCTCAGGAAAAGGATCCCCTTTCCCAGAAAACGCACGTCTTTTTCCGCGCGTTTTTTGCGCAATTTTTGACGCGTTTTTGATGCGTTTTTTTACACGCGATTTCTGGGATCATTGGGGATGGCTAAAAACGCTGAGCAATGCGGGAATTAATGAGCATGCTGCATTTTTAGCCGCTAAGCGATTCCTGAGCGGTTAAAAACGCATGCATTGGCACAAAAAGCCAAACACGCATGCTAATCAATTAGAAGCATCTTGTAAGCATTTCTGCAGCGTCTGATCCGGCACAAACGCTGCGGAAACGCTTACAAAAACGCAATGTGGGCGCACAGCCTTAAACTGCATCTGCCACCTTTCCGCCCAAGTTTCCAACTCATCCAGATGCATCTGTAGCAGAATACTATCTTCTCTTGTATTGACTGCTTTACATAGTTTTGTATCATCTGCAAATATCGATATTTTACTGCAGATTCTATAAAACCAAGGATTCACTAGGTCTGTACAGTCATGGCGAAAAGTTTTGAGACAAAGTCTACTGCTTCATTTTTTCTAATGGCAATTTGCATATACTCCAGAATGTTATAAAGAGCTTAACAGCAATTACTTGCAAAGTCAATATTTGCCTAGAAAATGAACTTTATCCCCCAAAACACATTTCAACATCATTGCAGCCCTGCCTTAAAAGGACCAGCTAACATCGTTTCAGTGATTGCTCCATTAACACAGGTGTGCGTGTTGATGAGGACAGGGCTGGAGATCAATCTGTCATGATTAAGTAAGAATGACACCACTGGACACTTTAAAAGGAGGCTGGTGCTTGGCATCATTGTTTCTCTTCTGTTAACCATGGTTATCTCTAAAGAAACACGTGCAGTCATCATTGCACTGCACAAAAATGGCCTAACAGGGAAGAGTATCGCAGCTAGAAAGATTGCACCTCAGTCAACAATCTATCGCATCATCAAGAACTTCAAGGAGAGAGGTTCCCTTGTTGCCAAAAAGGCTCCAGGGCGCCCAAGAAAGACCAGCAAGTGCCAGGACCGTCTCTTAAAAGTGTTTCAACTGCGGGATCGGGCTACCAGCAGTGCAGAGCTTGCTCAGGAATGGCAGCAGGCAGGTGTGAGTGCATCTGCACGCACTGTGAGGCGGAGACTCTTGGAGCAAGGCCTGGTCTCAAGTAGGGCAGCAAAGAAGCCACTTCTCTCCAGAAAAAACATCATGGACAGACTGATATTCTGCAAGAGGTACAGGGAGAGGACTGGGGTAAAGTCATTTTCTCTGATGAATCCCCTTTTCGATTGTTTGGGACATCTGGAAAATGGCTTATTCGGAGAAGACCAGGTGAGCGCTACCACCAGTCTTGTCTCATGCCAACTGTCAAGCATCCTGAAACCATTCATGTGTGGGGTGGCTTCTCAGCCAAGGGAATGGGCTCTCTCTCAGTCTTGCCTAAAAACACAGCCATGAATAAAGAATGGTACCAGAATGTCCTCCAAGAGCAACTTCTCCCAACCGTCCAAGAGCAGTTTGGCGATCAACAATGCCTTTTTCAACATGATGGAGCACCTTGCCATAAAGCAAAGGTGATAACTAAATGGCTCAGGGAACAAAACATAGAGATTTTGGGACCATGGCCTGGAAACTCCCCAGATCTTAATCCCTTTGAGAACTTGTGGTCAATCATCAAGAGACGGGTGGACAAACAAAAACCTTCAAATTCAGACAAAATAAAAGCATTGATTTTGCAAGAATGGACTGCTATCAGTCAGGATTTGATCCAGAAGTTGATTGAGAGCATGCCAGGGAGAATTGCTGAGGTCCTGAAGAAGAAGGGTCAACACTGCAAATATTGACTTGCTGCATTAACTCATTCTAACTGTCAATATAACCTTTTGTTACTCATAATATGATTGCAATTATATTTCTGTATGTGATAAAAACATCTGACAAACACACATAAAAACCAGAGGGCAGCAGATCATGTGAAAATATAATATTTGTGTCATTCTCAAAACTTTTGGCCATGACTGTAGAGCAAATCATCTAATGCTTGTGTCAGTGAAAGAAAGAAAGAAAGAAATACAAAGTTGACTGAGACAATGTTACATCCAGTCCTGGAGTTGTGACTAATGAGCGTCAACTGAGTGTTTTACTTTAGTAATAATATTATACATCCCAAACTGAAGACCGAGAACTGGTGCAGTCTATTCTGAAAATAAGAGAGTGCAGCCACCACAAGGGGGAGCTCACGGCATCCTGTCTTGTTATAAAGTGCAATGTTTATAAAGTATGCAGCATGCAGGGAGCTCCCCCTAGTGGTGGCTGCAGACAGATCTTATCATGTATCTCTGTATACAGGGAGCTCCCCCTAGTGGTGGCTGCAGACAGATCTTATCATGTATCTCTGTATACAGGGAGCTCCCCCTAGTGGTGGCTGCAGACAGGATGTTATCATGTATCTCTGTATACAGGGAGCTCCCCCTAGTGGTGACTGCACATAGAATCTTATCATGTATCGCTGTATACAGGGAGCTCCCCCTAGTGGTGGCTGCAGACAGGATCTTATCATGTATCTCTGTGTACAGGGAGCTCCCCCTACTGGTGGCTGCAGACAGGATCTTATCATGTATCTCTGTGTAAAGGGAGCTCCCCCTAGTGGTGACTGCAGACAGGATCTTATCATGTATCTCTGTGTACAGGGAGCTCCCCCTAGTGGTGACTGCAGACAGGATCTTATCATGTATCTCTGTATACAGGGAGCTCCCCCTAGTGGTGACTGCAGACAGGATCTTATCATGTATCTCTGTATACAGGGAGCTACCCCTAGTGGTGACTGCAGACAGGATCTTATCATGTATCTCTGTATACAGGGAGCTCCCCCTAGTGGTGACTACAGACAGGATCTTATGTATCTCTGTATACAGGGAGCTCCCCCTAGTGGTGGCTGCAGACAGATCTTATCATGTATCTCTGTATACAGAGAGCTCCCCCTAGTGGTGGCTGCAGACAGGATGTTATCATGTATCTCTGTATACAGGGAGCTCCCCCTAGTGGTGACTGCACATAGAATCTTATCATGTATCGCTGTATACAGGGAGCTCCCCCTAGTGGTGGCTGCAGGCAGGATCTTATCATGTATCTCTGTGTACAGGGAGCTCCCCCTACTGGTGACTGCAGACAGGATCTTATCATGTATCTCTGTGTACAGGGAGCTCCCCGTAGTGGTAGCTGCAGACAGGATCTTATCATGTATCTCTGTGTACAGGGAGCTCCCCCTAGTTGTGACTGCAGACATGATCTTATCATGTATCTCTGTATACAGGGAGCTCCCCATAGTGGTGACTGCAGACAGGATCTTATCATATATCTGTATACAGGGAGCTCCCCCTAGTGGTGACTGCAGACAGGATCTTATCATGTATCTCTGTATACAGGGAGCTCCCCTTAGTGGTGGCTGCAGACAGGATCTTATCATGTATCTCTGTGTACAGGGAGCTCCCCCTAGTGGTGACTGCAGACAGGATCTTATCATGTATCTCTGTGTACAGGGAGCTCCCCCTAGTGGTGACTGCAGACAGGATCTTATCATGTATCTCTGTATACAGGGAGCTCCCCCTAGTGGTGACTGCAGACAGGATCTTATCATGTATCTCTGTATACAGGGAGCTCCCCTTAGTGGTGACTGCAGACAGGATCTTATCATGTATCTCTGTGTACAGGGAGCTCCCCCTAGTGGTGACTGCAGACAGGATCTTATCATGTAATTTTGTCATAGGTCTGGGCAGTAAATTTGAGCTATGTATTGGAAAAAGAAACATAAAGATGTATTATAAAATTATTTGTACAGAATTTTGGGCCTATTTAGATAAAGTCTGGAGGTCAGAGAATGAGACTATAGACATAAAGGAGCCATTAAGGGTTAAACATAGCGTGCATTCAAGCTTCACTCCAGTTCTGTTGGGAAGTACAGTGATGATGTGATGTCAGGCATGTGGAACTAATAGGGATGACATCTACACAACCATCCCGCTGCCCCGCGAGGCCGTGCTGATGGGAATTGCAAACATATGGAAGTCAGTGGACTGGGGATAATGCAGAGTTGTGCTGCCTGGAGGAGCCGTCCCGGCCTCAGTAGAATCAGCAGCCTCCTCGTCCTTCACCTGGAGACACCATGACCTGTGTATGTGCCGTGGACCCATCGCTCCTGGGTATGTGTCGTGGACCCATCGCTCCTGCGTATGGGCCATGGACCCATCGCTCCTGCGTATGGGCCGTGGACCAACCTCTCCTGGGGTGGGCCGTGGACCCACCTCTCCTGCGTATGGGCCGTGGACCCATCGCTCCTTCGTATGGGCCGTGGACCCATCGCTCCTGCGTATATGCCGTGGATCTGCTGCTCCTGCGTATGTGCCGTGGACCCGTCGCTCCTGCGTATGGGCCGTGGACCCACCGCTCCTGCGTATGGGCCGTGGACCCACCGCTCCTGCGTATGGACCGTGGACCCACCGCTCCTGCGTATGGGCCGTGGACCCACCGCTCCTGTGTATGTGCCGTGCACCCATCCCTCCTGTGTTTGCTGAGTGTATAGGAGAATGTTGTATATTATATTTCTATATTACTCTCCTTCCATGTTCAGCGTCAGCCTCGTTCTCTTGTTTTGCACTGATCCATCCAACGTCCTGAAGAACACATTTGTTTTAAAGGAAACCACAATCCCGTTTTCTACAGCACATTCAGCTGCTTTAGTGGCAAATCCTCACCCCTTGTAGATTTACTACATCCCCCTACGTAATGCAGCACATCCCCTTCACTATAGCACATTATCCCATCTATTCTAGAACACCCTCTGCTCTAATGAAAATGAGATGACTGCTGACCCTGCCCTCTAATAATATTATTGCTGACCCAGCCCTCTAATGAAAATGAGATGACTGCTGACCCTGCCCTCTAATATTGCTGACCCCGCCCTCTAATAATAATGAGATGACTGCTGATGCCACCCTCTAATCATAATGAGATGACTGCTAACCCTGCCCTCTAATAATGAGATTATTGCTGACCCTGCCCTCTAATAATAATGAGATAGCTGCTGACCCTGCCCTCTAATCATAATGAGATGACTGCTGACCCTGCCCTCTAATAACGAGATTATTGCTGACCCTGCCCTCTAATGATGATGAGATGACTACTGACCCTGCTCTGTAATGATAATGAGATGATTGCTGACCCTGCCCTCTAATGATAATGAGATGACTGCTGACCCCACCTTCTAATGATAATGACTGCTGACCCCACCTTCTAATAATAATGAGATGATTGCTGACCCTGCCCTCTAATGATAATGAAATGACTGCTGACCCCACCCTCTAATAATGAGATGACTCTGCTGACCCTGCCCTCCAATGATAATGAGAAGACTGCTGACCCCACCCTCTAATGATAATGAGATGACCCCGCCTTCTAATGATAATGAGATGACTCTGCTGACCCTGCCCTCTAATGATAATGAGAGCACTGCTGACCCTGCCCTCTAATGATATTGAGATGACCCCACCCTCTAATGATAATGAGATGACCTCGCCCTCTGATGATAATGAGATGACTGCTGACCCCGCCCTCTAACGATAATGAGATGACTGCTGACCCTGCCCTCTGATGATAATCAGATGACTCTACTGACCCTGCCATCGAATGATAATGAGATGACCTCGCCCTCTAATGATAATGAGATGAACCGCCCTCTGATGATTAGATGACTGCTGACTCTGTCCTGTGATTGTAATTAGATGACTGCTGAGCGTGCCCTCTAATGATAATGAGATGACTGCTGACCCCACCCTCTAATGATGAGATGACTCTGCTGACCCCACCCTCATAATGAGATGGCTCTGCTGACCCTGCCATCGAATGATAATGAGATTACCTCGCCCTTTAATGATAATGAGATGACCCGCCCTCTGATGATTAGATGACTGCTGACTCTGCCCTTAATAATGAGATGACTGCTGACCCCGCCCTCTAATGATAATGAGATGACTCTGCTGACCCTGCCCTCTAATGATAATGAGAACACTGCTGACCCCGCCCTCTAATGATATTGAGATGACCCCACCCTCTAATGATAATAAGATTACCTCGCTCTCTAATGATGAGATGACCCTGCCCTCTGATGATAATGAGATGACTGCTGACCCCGCCCTCTAATGATAATGAGATGACTGCTGACCCTGCCCTCTGATGATAATGAGATGACTCTACTGACCCTGCCATCGAATGATAATGAGATGACCTCGCCCTCTAATGATAATGAGATGAACCGCCCTCCGATGATTAGATGACTGCTGACCCTGTCCTGTGATTGTAATGAGATGACTGCTGACCGTGCCCTCTAATGATAATGAGATGACTGCTGACCCCACCCTCTAATGTTGAGATGACTCTGCTGATCCCACCCTCATAATCAGATGGCTCTGCTGACCCTGCCATCGAATGATAATGAGATTACCTCGCCCTCTAATGATAATGAGATGACCCGCCCTCTGATTAGATGACTGCTGACTCTGCCCTTAATAATGAGATGACTGCTGACCCCGCCCTCTAATGATAATGAGATGACTCTGCTGACCCCATCCTCTGATGATAAGGAGATGACTGCCAATGTCAAAGTCTATACAGCAAAGCTGAGCAGTGAGCACTGTGTATGTGGGGAGCATATAGCACATGGACACATTGTTACTCTCGCGTCTTATTTTCTGGGTTTGTGGTGACTTTTCTTGTCCATGGATTGCTGCTCGGAGCCTCTGTCCAAGTCCTTGTTGTCCTGTCAGCAGGAACAGATGCTGTTCATTGGTAATTACCGTCCCAGATGGAGACTTCTTCCGCTAGGCCCTCAAGAACAGCAGCAACCTGTGGTGAGAAGAGCTGACAGCTCAGCCGTGATGTCCAACCGCCCATCTGCTGCCAGCGGCTAAAATTACCCAACACAGAAAAGCTTTTATAGGGAGAGGGGCTGTCATGTCTCATCCGTGCCGCCGGCTGGAGACGAGGACACCACGCCGTCAGCTTCTGCTGAGTGTAATCCAGGGGGACGAGTAGTGAAGCCGACCCTGAAAAACCGGACACCCCCCCCACCAGTGCGGTGTACGGCTTCACCTTACTGGTGCTTCGCCAACTAAGGACCCCGACAATATCGGAAATAAGGGGTCCTATTCTCAGCCAGAGAGGGAAGAGGCAATGGTAACAGTCAGAACTCTGGAGGACCCCATATATCCTGCATGTCAGGAGACCCCTATAAAAGTTCATTTTCCTTAACTTACATTTTTATAATAAAGAAAAGTTCCGCAAACTTCCAATCTGTTCACTATTTCTGCTCTCGGACAGAGGAGACAAACATTGAAAGGGGAACAAAGCCGCGGACACTGCTAAATAGAGCTGTAAGGGGAGCAATAAGAGATAAAAAGAAAGCGTTAGAGGATTAAAGCAAGTAGGGAGTGATGAGGCATTAACTAAATACAGAAGATTAAATAAATTCTGTAAAAAGCAAATCAAGACAGCAAAGATTGAGACAGAGAGACTCATTGCCAGAGAAAGTAAAAATAATCCCAAAATATTGTTTACATAAATAGTAAGAAACTAAAAAATGATAGTGTTGGCCCCCTTAAAAATAGTCTGGGTGAAATAGATGAGGAAAAAGCCAATATGCTAAATGACTTTTTTTGAACAGTATTTACACAAGAAAATCCCATGACGGATAACATGATCAGGGATTAAAATTCTCCATTAAATGTCACCTGCTTAACCCAGCAGGAAGTACGGCGGCGTCTAAAAATCACTAAAATTGACACATCCCCGGGCCCGGATGGGATACACCCCCGAGTACTGCAGGAATTAAGCACAGTCATAGATAGACCATTATTTTTAATCTTTAAAGATTCCATAATAACAGGGTCTGTACCACAGGACTGGCGTATAGCAAATGTGGTGCCAATATTCAAAAAGGGGACAAAAACTGAACTTGGAAATTATAGGCCAGTAAGTTTAACCTCAACTGTGGGTAAAATCCTGGAGTGTTTTCTAAGAGATACTATACTGGAGTATCTGAAGAAGAATAACCTCATGACCCAATATCAACATGGGTTTACAAGGGACCGTTCCTGTCAGACTAATCTCATAAGCTTTTATGAAGAGGTAAGTTCTGGACTGGACCAAGGGAATGCAGTGGACGTGGTGTACATTTGCAGCTGCTGCAAAGGCAAATAAAATAATGGGATGCATTAAAAGAGGCATAGATGCTCATGAGGAGAACATAATGTTACCTCTATATAAGTCACTAGTGCGACCACACTTAGAATACTGTGTACAGTTCTGGTCTCCGGTGTATAAGAAAGACATAGCTGAACTGGAGCGGGTGCAGGCAAGAGCGACCAAGGTTATTAGGGAACTGGGGGGTCTGCAATACCAAGACAGGTTATTACACTGGGGGTTATTTAGTTTGGAAAATCGAAGGCTTAGGGGTAGTGTTGAGCATTCCGATACCGCAAGTATCGGGTATCGGCCGATACTTGCTGTATCGGAATTCCGATACCGACTTCCGATATTTTTTCAATATCGGAATTCGGCATCGGAATCGGAAGTTCAGTTGATTGACAGCCTGACGTCATCATGATGCGCGGTGTGTGCGCATCATGATGCGCCGTCATTTCGGGCCTTCCGGGGGTCTCTGCCGGCCTGCCGGGGGGCTGTGCCGGCCTGCCGGGGGGCTGTGTGGACTGCCCGGGGTCTGTACCGGCCTGCCGGGGGGCTGTGCCGGCCTGCCGGTGGTCTGTGCACCCTGTGGGGGTCTGTACCGGCCTGCCGGGGGGCTGTGCCGGCCTGCCGGTGGTCTGTGCACCCTGTGGGGGTCTGTACCGGCCTGCCGGGGGGCTGTGCTGATGTCCGGGGGTCTGTGCAAGCATCGTCCGATGGGACTACAAGTCCCATCTGGCGATGCCTGCTACCATGACAGTGATTGACACATTAGCCAATGATGGGACAGTAGTAGTCCCATCATCCGGCTAATGTGTTAAATGTTAAAAAAAAAAATACTACATACATACTACATGCTACATACATACTACATGCTACATACATACTACATATATACTACATACATACTACATACATGCTACATACATGCTACATACATGCTGCATGCTACATACATACTACATACATACTACATACATACTACATGCATGCTACATACATACATGCATGCTACATACATACTACATGCATGCTACATACATACTACATGCTACATACATACCACATACATACTACATACATACTACATACTACATATATACTACATGCATGCTACATACATACTACATGCTACATACATACCACATACATGCTACATACATACTACATATATACTACATGCATACTACATGCATACTACATACATACTACATGCATGCTACATACATACTACATGCATGCTACATACATACTACATGCTACATACATACCACATACATACTACATACATACTACATACTACATATATACTACATGCATGCTACATACATACTACATGCTACATACATACCACATACATGCTACATACATACTACATATATACTACATGCATGCTACATACATACTGCATGCTACATGCATGCTACATACATACTACATACATACTACATGCTACATACATACCACATATATACTACATACATACAATACATTCATACAATACATACATAGACATACAGTACATATAACATAGAGTAACATACTTACCAATACTTGTCACATTGTTCCCCGAAGCCATTGTCTTTTCCGGAATAAATATTAACATAACAAACCACAAAAATACTCACCCACGATCCGAAGCAGTCCACGAGTGTGTCCCACGACGATCTTGGGTAGAGAACTGCAGCATCAGCTGATGCTGCCGTTCTCTACGGGCTGCAGGAATCCAATGACGGAAGGTAGGTATCCTTTTTTTTAAGTGGCGGAGGAATACAGTGCGGAAGGATACCTACCTTCCGTCATTGGATTCCTGCAGCCCGTAGAGAACGGCAGCATCAGCTGATGCTGCAGTTCTCTACCCAAGATCGTCGTGGGACACACTCGTGGACTGCTTCGGATCGTGGGTGAGTATTTTTGTGGTTTGTTATGTTAATATTTATTCCGGAAAAGACAATGGCTTCGGGGAACAATGTGACAAGTATTGGTAAGTATGTTACTCTATGTTATATGTACTGTATGTCTATGTATGTATTGTATGAATGTATTGTATGTATGTAGTATATATGTGGTATGTATGTAGCATGTAGTATGTATGTAGTATGTATGTAGCATGCATGTAGCATGCAGTATGTATGTAGCATGCATGTAGTATATATGTAGTATGTATGTAGCATGCATGTAGTATATATGTATGAATGTATGTAGCATGTAGTATGTATGTAGTATGTATGTGGTATGTATGTAGCATGTAGTATGTATGTAGTATGTATGTAGCATGCATGTAGTATGTATGTAGTATGTATGTAGTATGTATGTAGCATGTAGTATGTATGTAGCATGCATGTAGTATATATGTAGTATATATGTAGCATGTAGCATGTATGTAGTATGTATGTGGTATGTATGTAGCATGTAGTATGTATGTAGCATGCATGTAGTATATATGTAGTATGTATGTAGCATGTAGTATGTATGTAGTATGTATGTAGTATATATGTAGTATGTATGTAGCATGTAGTATGTATGTAGCATGCATGTAGTATATATGTAGTATATATGTAGCATGTATGTAGTATGTATGTGGTATGTATGTAGCATGTAGTATGTATGTAGCATGCATGTAGTATATACGTAGTATGTATGTAGCATGTAGTATGTATGTAGCATGCATGTAGTATATATGTAGTATGTAGCATGTAGTATGTATGTAGCATGCATGTAGCATGTACTATGTATGTAGCATGCATGTAGTATATATGTGTTATGTATGTAGCATGTAGCATGCATGTAGCATGCATGTAGTATGTATGTAGTATGTATGTGGTATGTATGTAGCATGTAGTATGTATGTAGCATGCATGTAGTATATACGTAGTATGTATGTAGCATGTAGTATGTATGTAGCATGCATGTAGTATATATGTAGTATGTAGCATGTAGTATGTATGTAGCATGCATGTAGCATGTACTATGTATGTAGCATGCATGTAGTATATATGTGTTATGTATGTAGCATGTAGCATGCATGTAGCATGCATGTAGTATGTATGTAGTATGTATGTAGTATATATGTGGTATGTATGTAGCATGTAGTATGTATGTAGCATGTAGTATGTATGTAGCATGCAGTATGTATGTAGCATGCATGTAGTATATATGTAGTATGTATGTAGTATATATGTAGTATGTATGTTGCATGTAGTATTTATGTAGTATGAATGTAGCATGTATGTAGTATGTAGTATGAATGTAGCATGTATGTAGTATGCATGTTGTATGTATGTAGCATGTAATTTTTTTTTTTACATTCAACACATTAGCCGGATGATGGGACTATTACTGTCCCATCATTGGCTAATGTGTCAATCACTGTCATGGTAGCAGGCATCGCCCGATGGGACTTGTAGTCCCATCGGACGATGCCTGCACAGACCCCCGAAGCCTGCACAGACCACCGGCAGGCCGGCACAGCCCCCCGGCAGGCCGGCACAGCCCCCCGGAGCCTGCACAGACCACCGGCAGGCCGGCACAGCCCCCCGGCAGGCCGGCACAGCCCCCCGGAGCCTGCACAGCCCCCCGGCAGGCCGGCACAGCCCACCGGAGCCTGCACAGACCACCGGCAGGCCGGCACAGCCCCCCGGCAGGCCGGCACAGACCACCGGAGCCTGCACAGACCCCCTGGCAGGCCGGCACAGCCCCCCGAAAGGCCCGTACAGACCCCAGAGAGGCTGTACAAGGGCAGGAAAGGGTTTTTCTTATTCCGATACCGGAAGTCCCATAGACTTGAATGGGACTTCCGGTATCGGAATCGGCGATACCGATACTTTTTTTAAAGATCGGCCGATACCATCCGATACGATACTTTGAAGTATCGGACGGTATCGCTCAACTCTACTTAGGGGTGATCTTATTACAATGTATAAATATATGTGGGGACAGTACAAAGACCTTTCTAATGATCTTTTTACTCTTAGACCTGTGACGGGGACAAGGGGGCATCCTCTATGTCTGGAGGAAAGAAGGTTTAAGCATAATCACAGACGCGGATTCTTTACTGTAAGAGCAGTGAGACCATGGAACTCTCTGCCATATGATGTTGTAATGAGTGATTCCCTACTAAAATGTAAGAAGGGACTGGATGCCTTTCTTGGAAAGTATAATATTACAGGGTATATACACTAGTTTCCTTAATATTGCGTTGATCCAGGGAGCTAGTCTGATTGCCATATGTGGAGTCGGGAAGGAATTTTTTTCCCCAATGTGAAGCTTACTGTTGCCACATCGGGTTTTTTTGCCTTCCTCTGGATCAACATGTTAGGGCAAGTTAGGACAGGATATGGGTTGAACTAGATGGACTTCAAGTCTTCCTTCAACCTTAATAACTATATTACTATGTCTCTTCATTCAGGCTTTATTAAATTATTAACATGTAGCTTGCTGCTGCCACCACTAGAGAGCGCTGCTAACAGATTTATACAGCTGGCAGTAACTTCAATGAGAGTTGTACGAATCCATAAACAATGTGCTCCCCCTAGTGGTGGCTGCAGACAGACTCTCATCATGTATCTCTGTATACAGGGAGCTCCCCCTAGTGGTGACTGCAGACAGGATCTTATCATGTATCTCTGTGTACAGGGAGCTCCCCCTAGTGGTAGCTGCAGACAGGATCTTATCATGTATCTCTGTATACAGGGAGCTCCCCCTAGTGGTGGCTGCAGACAGACTCTCATCATGTATCTCTGTATACAGGGAGCTCCCTCTAGTGGTGGCTGCAGATAGGATCTTATCATGTATCTCTGTATACAGGGAGCTCCCCCTAGAGGTGGCTGCAGACAGGATCTTATCATGTATCTCTGTATACAGGGAGCTCCCCCTAGTGGTAGCTGCAGACAGGATCTTATCATGTATCTCTGTATACAGGGAGCTCCCCCTAGAGGTGGCTGCAGACAGGATCTTATCATGTATCTCTGTATACAGGGAGCTCCCCCTAGTGGTAGCTGCAGACAGGATCTTATCATGTATCTCTGTATACAGGGAGCTCCCCCTAGAGGTGGCTGCAGACAGACTCTCATCATGTATCTCTGTATACAGGGAGTATGAGATTCAATGGCTAGCACACGATAGGTACGGGGGTATGGTGCTAGTGAAGGAGGCTCATGAGTCCCACATAAATGTCTATTAGAATCACTGCACACATACACTTAAGTAGTATTTGCTTATTAGTGAAATTTATTGAAAGCAAGTGCTCTTATAGTGATTGCGACAGAATGACGTTTCGGTCATTCAAGACCTTGATCACATAAGTCGCCGTAGTAGTTCTGAACTAAGGGCTGTCCTGAATTAGGTAATGGTCACTTATGCCTTGCTACAACTGAGTGTTAACACACTCCACCGTCTCACCACCACCCCACATAGAGCGACCGCTCTGACCCTGGCTAACCTAAAGGCATAAGTGACCATTACCTAATTCAGGACAGCCCTTAGTTCAGAACTACTACGGCGACTTATGTGATCAAGGTCTTGAATGCCTGAAACGTCATTCTGTCGCAATCACTTCTGTATACAGGGAGTTCCCCCTAGTGGTAGCTGCAGACAGGATCTTATCATGTATCTCTGTATACAGGGAGCTCCCCCTAGTGGTGGCTGCAGGCAGTATCTTATCATGTATCTCTGTATACAGGGAGCTCCCCCTACTGGTGACTGCAGACAGGATCTTATCATGTATCTCTGTATACAGGGGGCTCCCTCTAGTGGTGGCTGCAGACACTATCTTATCATGTATCTCTGTATACAGGGAGCTCCCCCTACTGGTGACTGCAGACAGGATCTTATCATGTATGTCTGTATACAGGGAGCTCCCCCTAGTGGTGGCTGCAGACAGGATCTTATCATGTATCTCTGTATACAGGGAGCTCCCCCCTAGTGGTGGCTGCAGACAGGTTCTTATCATGTATCTCTGTATACAGTGAGCTCCCCCTAGGCCACACATGGTAGATAGCCCAGCACCACATACTGTAGTATATAGCTTATCAGCACATAGTATGTAGGGCAGGCCACACATGGTATATAGCCCAGCACCACATATTATATAGGCCAGGCCACACATGGTATATAGCCCAACACCACATATTATATAAGCCAGGTCACACATAATATATAGCCCAGCACCACATAGTATATAGGCCAGGCCACACATGGTATATAGCCCAGGTCACACATAGTATATAGCCCAACACCACATATTATATAGGCCAGGCCACACATGGTATATAGCCCAGCACCACATATTATATAGGCCAGGCCACACATGGTATATAGCCCAGCACCACATATTATATAGGCCAGGCCACACATGGTATATAGCCCAGCACCACATAGTATGTAGCCCAGACCACACATAGTATATAGCCCAACACCACATATTATATAGGCCAGGCCACACATAGTATATAGCCCAACACCACATATTATATAGGCCAGGCCACACATAGTATATAGCCCAACACCACATATTATATAGGCCAGGCCACACATAGTATATAGCCCAACACCACATAGTATGTAGCCCAGACCACACATAGTATATAGCCCAACACCACATATTATATAGGCCAGGCCACACATAGTATATAGCCCAACACCACATATTATATAGGCCAGGCCACACATAGTATATAGCCCAATACCACATATTATATAGGCCAGGCCACACATAGTATATAGCCCAGCACCACATAGTATATAGCCCAGGCCACATAGCATATACCTCCCCTCCCCTGAGAATGGCCCCACAGTCTAGCACACACAATATATTTTTTTAAAAATCCTCACCTTCTCCTCTTACCCTCGCTGCTCCTGGCTCCTGCACTGCCTGGCACACAGTGAGTGGAGATGACGTCATTGCGCACCCGCTGTGTCAGAGGCAGAGCGGGAATGATGGGAGAGGGAGCGTCACGCTCTCTCCTCCATCATTACCTCCTTCAATGTGGCGGCAGGGGGAATCTGCGCTGAGGGCAGGCGGGACCCCCTGCCTCACAGAGCCCCATAGTGGCGGCATGATGTGCCCCTAGTTGTGGGAGCGGGGGCCCTAGGCAGCTGCCTGGTCTGCCTGCTCCTAACGACGGCCCTGGCCCCCGCACATTTTGCCCCTATCAGGCCAAATGCTGGGGACAAAATGTGTGGGGGTGAACTGCTGGGGCTGAAACCTCCAAATCCCAGATATTTCTGCTTCTAGTTCTTCCATCTTGTTTGTCAGGCTTCTGGCGGTTGTGATCATGCATTTTAGAGAATTTTGCTTTGTTCCAATCTCCTCCCTGTTGAGTGTTTTAGAAATTTTCTTACCTCCCTTCTGAGTATGTTGTCTTGGATCTTCTTTGCCACACCTCATATCATTCATCAGTATAATATCTGGTTTCATGCTTGTGTCTAACGTTTTTTTTCCCATCCCCTCTTCTTCTAGTTTAACGCTCTCCTGATGAGTGTAGCGAGTCTTCTGGCGAATGTGTGTTTCCCAGGTTTGTTGAGGTGTAGTCCGCCTCTGGCGAGGAGTCCATCGTACAGGTAATTCACACCGTGGTACAGGAATCCGAATCCTTGTTGACTGCACCATCGTCTTAGCCAGTTGTTCGCATCAAGGATTCTGTTCCATCTCCTGGTGCCATGCCCGTCTACTGGAAGGATAGAAGAAATCACGACCTGTGCATCCAGATCCTTTACTTTCTTCCCCAACTCTTCAAAGTCCTTGCAGATTGTCGGTAGGTCCTTCCTTGCCGTGTCATTGGTGCCAACATGTATCAGAAGAAATGGGTGGACGTCCTTGGAACTGATGAGCTTTGGTATCCTATCGGTCACATCCTTGATCTTCGCACCTGGGAGGCCGCATACTTCTCTTGCGGTTATATCCGGTCTGCAGATGGCTGCTTCTGTGCCTCTCAGTAGTGAGTCTCCCACCACCACCACTCTTCTCCGCTTCTTGGCTGTACTTTTTGTTGTCCCTTCTGGGTGTTGCTGTGTGCCCTTTTCTTCTTTGCTTGGTTGTGCCTCATCCTTAGGTGTGCCATCATCATCCTCCACAAGGCCTCGGTTTGTCAGTTGTGTGGTTGGTGATGTCTCCATGGTCTTCTGGCTTCTTTTGGTCACATGCTTCCACTCGTCTGCTTTTGGAGGTTCTCTGACACGTTCCTCACCTTCTGTGACCAGTAGAGATGCTTCTGTTCTGTCTAGGAAGTCTTCATTTTCTTTGATGAGTTTCCAAGTTCTTTCTTCCAGTCCCCGCACCTTTTCTTCTAAAAGGGCCAGCAGTCTACTCTTCTGGCTGGTGAAGTTGGATTCTTCTTCTGGTTGCAGCTCACCATG
This sequence comes from Dendrobates tinctorius, assembly GCF_039654945.1. Lineage (NCBI taxonomy): Eukaryota > Metazoa > Chordata > Amphibia > Anura > Dendrobatidae > Dendrobates > Dendrobates tinctorius. The sequence goes on along the minus strand of NW_027361904.1, from coordinate 4,575,568 downwards.
TAGGTTGTCACATCGGCCATGTTGCTCCTAGATCCTGCTGACTCGCTCTGTGTTTTCTATCTTGTGTAATCTACTCAATCAGCCATGTTTTCTTGTAATTGTAGGTCCGTGTGCCGACCGGGGGGCGATCCTTTCTCGGCCGCGAACAGACTGGAGCTAGAAACCAACGTGCGTTCAAACAGGTCCTGTTTATTGGGCGTCCTCCCGACGACCACAGCCCCACGACAGCGTCTACGCACAGGCCCGGTTACCTTTCACCTCCTGCCTTCCCCTAAAGCAATGTTCCTCGCGGTTCTTTAACTGTGACCGCCTTAGGCCCACCACCACAGCGCTTCCGCTAGCCGAGTCCGTCTGGTACCCCGGGCGTCCTCTGTCCTGCGGCTATCCTGTCAGGGCCACCCCCCGACTGTTTTTCCTTCTTCAGTCTCCTCCTGCGCTGAACTCCTAGTGGACTGGGTTCCCCCTGGGGCTCTCCCTCTTTCTTTTTATTCCCCTGCCTGGGAATTCCCCTCCCGAGTCCCCATAATGCCGCCCACCATGACTTTGCGGTTTCTTAGGCATTAGCTGCTGTTAAGTCCTTTTCCTACTCTCTTTCGTCTCCCTCTAGTGGCCAAAACCCAGTCCTACACCATCTCTTCCTAATCCTAGCTGGTTCCCCATACGTAGATACAAATTCACGTCAAGTATATTTACTGCCCATCTTACATTCACTGTTCCTCTTCAGACAGGTCCATGGGTCAGTCCTCTTCCCAAAATAATAATGCCGGTAAGGTGCGTGGCTTGGCGGTGCTTTCCAGGCAGCTGGTCCCAGCTGTACCCAACGATCTTCTTGCTGAGGGAGACTCTTCACTTTTCCCAGAAGGCACCTGGAATATGCAAATTGTCCTCCTCGAGCTTCAATCCCTGGTGTCCGGTGGTTCAGTCTCTCAGTCCCTGGTGTCCGGTGGTTCAGTCTCTCAGTCCCTGGTGTCCGGTGGTTCAGCCTCTCAGTCCCTGGTGTCCGGTGGTTCAGTCTCTCAGCCCCTGGTGTCCGGTGGTTCAGTCTCTCAGTCCCTGGTGTCCGGTGGTTCAGTCTCTCAGTCCCTGGTGTCCGGTGGATTAGTCTCTTGGTCCCTGATGAAAAAAGAAGGTATCCAGCTCCGGAGATAAAATCCAAAATCTTTATTGAAACAAATTAAAAGGTAATAAGCTGCTTGATAACCAGTTTTTGGAAACTGAGGACTAAGAGCACTACACGTGTTCGAAACGCGTCCATTTATCTAGGACATTCCTTCCTCCAGTATACACTGGTTATCAAGCAGCTTATTACCTTTTAATTTGTTTCAATAAAGATTTTCGATTTTATCTCCGGAGCTGGATACCTTCTTTTTTCACAAGTACCTGGGGTCAAGCAGAGACGCTTCCTTGCTCGGATAGAACTACTCATGTGCGGTGTGGACATCACTATAAGGGTGAGCTGAATCAACTTTTTTCTATTCTTGGTCCCTGGTGTCCGATGGTTCAGTCTCTCAGTCCCTGGTGTCCGATGGTTCAGTCTCTCGGTCCCTGGTGTTCGGTGGTTCAGTCTCTCAGTCCCTGGTGACCGATGGATCAGTCTCTCAGTCCCTGGTGTCCGGTAGTTCAGTCTCTCAGTCCCTGGTGTCCGATGGTTCAGTCTCTCAGTCCCTGGTGTCCGATGGTTCAGTCTCTCAGTCCCTGGTGTCTGGTGCTTCAGTCTCTCGGTCCCTGGTGTTCGGTGGTTCAGTCTCTCGGTTCCTGGTGTCCGATGGTTCAGTCTCTCAGTCCCTGGTGTCCGATGGTTCAGTCTCTCAGTCCCTGGTGTCCGATGGTTCAGTCTCTCAGTCCCTGGTGACCGATGGTTCAGTCTCTCGGTCCCTGGTGTTCGGTGGTTCAGTCTCTCAGTCCCTGGTGACCGATGGATCAGTCTCTCAGTCCCTGGTGTCCGGTAGTTCAGTCTCTCAGTCCCTGGTGTCCGATGGTTCAGTCTCTCAGTCCCTGGTGTCCGATGGTTCAGTCTCTCAGTCCCTGGTGTCTGGTGCTTCAGTCTCTCGGTCCCTGGTGTTCGGTGGTTCAGTCTCTCAGTCCCTGGTGTCTGGTGCTTCAGTCTCTCGGTCCCTGGTGTTCGGTGGTTCAGTCTCTCGGTTCCTGGTGTCCGATGGTTCAGTCTCTCAGTCCCTGGTGTCCGATGGATCAGTCTCTCAGTCCCTGGTGACCGATGGATCAGTCTCTCAGTCCCTGGTGTCCGATGGTTCAGTCTCTCAGTCCCTGGTGTCTGGTGCTTCAGTCTCTCGGTCCCTGGTGTTCGGTGGTTCAGTCTCTCAGTCCCTGGTGACCTATGGATCAGTCTCTCAGTCCCTGGTGACCGATGGTTCAGTCTCTCAGTCCCTGGTGTCTGGTGCTTCAGTCTCTCGGTCCCTGGTGTTCGGTGGTTCAGTCTCTCAGTCCCTGGTGACCTATGGATCAGTCTCTCAGTCCCTGGTGTCCGATGGTTCAGTCTCTCAGTCCCTGGTGTCCGATGGTTCAGTCTCTCAGTCCCTGGTGTCCGATGGTTCAGTCTCTCAGTCCCTGGTGTCCGATGGTTCAGTCTCTCAGTCCCTGGTGTCTGGTGCTTCAGTCTCTCGGTCCCTGGTGTTTGGTGGTTCAGTCTCTCGGTTCCTGGTGTCCGATGGTTCAGTCTCTCAGTCCCTGGTGTCCGATGGATCAGTCTCTCAGTCCCTGGTGACCGATGGATCAGTCTCTCAGTCCCTGGTGTCCGATGGTTCAGTCTCTCAGTCCCTGGTGTCTGGTGCTTCAGTCTCTCGGTCCCTGGTGTTCGGTGGTTCAGTCTCTCAGTCCCTGGTGACCTATGGATCAGTCTCTCAGTCCCTGGTGACCGATGGTTCAGTCTCTCAGTCCCTGGTGTCCGATGGTTCAGTCTCTCAGTCCCTGGTGTCTGGTGCTTCAGTCTCTCGGTCCCTGGTGTTCGGTGGTTCAGTCTCTCAGTCCCTGGTGACCTATGGATCAGTCTCTCAGTCCCTGGTGACCGATGGTTCAGTCTCTCAGTCCCTGGTGTCTGGTGCTTCAGTCTCTCGGTCCCTGGTGTTCGGTGGTTCAGTCTCTCAGTCCCTGGTGACCTATGGATCAGTCTCTCAGTCCCTGGTGTCCGATGGTTCAGTCTCTCAGTCCCTGGTGTCCGATGGTTCAGTCTCTCAGTCCCTGGTGTCCGATGGTTCAGTCTCTCAGTCCCTGGTGTCCGATGGTTCAGTCTCTCAGTCCCTGGTGTCTGGTGCTTCAGTCTCTCGGTCCCTGGTGTTTGGTGGTTCAGTCTCTCGGTTCCTGGTGTCCGATGGTTCAGTCTCTCAGTCCCTGGTGTCCGATGGATCAGTCTCTCAGTCCCTGGTGACCGATGGATCAGTCTCTCAGTCCCTGGTGTCCGATGGTTCAGTCTCTCAGTCCCTGGTGTCTGGTGCTTCAGTCTCTCGGTCCCTGGTGTTCGGTGGTTCAGTCTCTCAGTCCCTGGTGACCTATGGATCAGTCTCTCAGTCCCTGGTGACCGATGGTTCAGTCTCTCAGTCCCTGGTGTCCGATGGTTCAGTCTCTCAGTCCCTGGTGTCTGGTGCTTCAGTCTCTCAGTCCCTGGTGACCGATGGTTCAGTCTCTCAGTCCCTGGTGACCGATGGTTCAGTCTCTCAGTCCCTGGTGTCCGATGGTTCAGTCTCTCAGTCCCTGGTGTCTGGTGCTTCAGTCTCTCGGTCCCTGGTGTCCGATGGTTCAGTCTCTCGGTTCCTGGTGTTCAATGGATCAGTCTCTTGGTCCCTGGTACCTGGTGCTTCAGTCTCTTAGTCCTCGATGTCCGATGGATCAGTTTCTCAGTCCCTGGTGTCCGGTGGTTCAGTCTCTCAGTCCCTGGTGTCTGCTGCTTCAGTCTCTCGGTCCCTGGTGTTCGGTGGATCAGTCTCTCAGTCCCTGGTGTCCGATGGTTCAGTCTCTCAGTCCCTGGTGTCCGATGGTTCAGTCTCTCAGTCCCTGGTGTCCGATGGTTCAGTCTCTCAGTCCCTGGTGTCCGATGGTTCAGTCTCTCAGTCCCTGGTGTCCGATGGTTCAGTCTCTCAGTCCCTGGTGTCCGATGGTTCAGTCTCTCAGTCCCTGGTGTCTGGTGCTTCAGTCTCTCGGTCCCTGGTGTTCGGTGGTTCAGTCTCTCAGTTCCTGGTGTCCGATGGTTCAGTCTCTCAGTCCCTGGTGTCCGATGGGTCAGTCTCTCAGTCCCTGGTGACCGATGGATCAGTCTCTCAGTCCCTGGTGTCCGATGGTTCAGTCTCTCAGTCCCTGGTGTCTGGTGCTTCAGTCTCTCGGTCCCTGGTGTTCGGTGGTTCAGTCTCTCAGTCCCTGGTGACCGATGGATCAGTCTCTCAGTCCCTGGTGACCGATGGTTCAGTCTCTCAGTCCCTGGTGTCCGATGGTTCAGTCTCTCAGTCCCTGGTGTCTGGTGCTTCAGTCTCTCGGTCCCTGGTGTCCGATGGTTCAGTCTCTCGGTTCCTGGTGTCCGATGGTTCAGTCTCTCAGTCCCTGGTGTCCGATGGTTCAGTCTCTCAGTCCCTGGTGTCCGATGGTTCAGTCTCTCAGTCCCTGGTGACCGATGGTTCAGTCTCTCGGTCCCTGGTGTTCGGTGGTTCAGTCTCTCAGTCCCTGGTGACCGATGGATCAGTCTCTCAGTCCCTGGTGTCCGGTAGTTCAGTCTCTCAGTCCCTGGTGTCCGATGGTTCAGTCTCTCAGTCCCTGGTGTCCGATGGTTCAGTCTCTCAGTCCCTGGTGTCTGGTGCTTCAGTCTCTCGGTCCCTGGTGTTCGGTGGTTCAGTCTCTCAGTCCCTGGTGTCTGGTGCTTCAGTCTCTCGGTCCCTGGTGTTCGGTGGTTCAGTCTCTCGGTTCCTGGTGTCCGATGGTTCAGTCTCTCAGTCCCTGGTGTCCGATGGATCAGTCTCTCAGTCCCTGGTGACCGATGGATCAGTCTCTCAGTCCCTGGTGTCCGATGGTTCAGTCTCTCAGTCCCTGGTGTCTGGTGCTTCAGTCTCTCGGTCCCTGGTGTTCGGTGGTTCAGTCTCTCAGTCCCTGGTGACCTATGGATCAGTCTCTCAGTCCCTGGTGACCGATGGTTCAGTCTCTCAGTCCCTGGTGTCTGGTGCTTCAGTCTCTCGGTCCCTGGTGTTCGGTGGTTCAGTCTCTCAGTCCCTGGTGACCTATGGATCAGTCTCTCAGTCCCTGGTGTCCGATGGTTCAGTCTCTCAGTCCCTGGTGTCCGATGGTTCAGTCTCTCAGTCCCTGGTGTCCGATGGTTCAGTCTCTCAGTCCCTGGTGTCCGATGGTTCAGTCTCTCAGTCCCTGGTGTCTGGTGCTTCAGTCTCTCGGTCCCTGGTGTTTGGTGGTTCAGTCTCTCGGTTCCTGGTGTCCGATGGTTCAGTCTCTCAGTCCCTGGTGTCCGATGGATCAGTCTCTCAGTCCCTGGTGACCGATGGATCAGTCTCTCAGTCCCTGGTGTCCGATGGTTCAGTCTCTCAGTCCCTGGTGTCTGGTGCTTCAGTCTCTCGGTCCCTGGTGTTCGGTGGTTCAGTCTCTCAGTCCCTGGTGACCTATGGATCAGTCTCTCAGTCCCTGGTGACCGATGGTTCAGTCTCTCAGTCCCTGGTGTCCGATGGTTCAGTCTCTCAGTCCCTGGTGTCTGGTGCTTCAGTCTCTCGGTCCCTGGTGTTCGGTGGTTCAGTCTCTCAGTCCCTGGTGACCTATGGATCAGTCTCTCAGTCCCTGGTGACCGATGGTTCAGTCTCTCAGTCCCTGGTGTCTGGTGCTTCAGTCTCTCGGTCCCTGGTGTTCGGTGGTTCAGTCTCTCAGTCCCTGGTGACCTATGGATCAGTCTCTCAGTCCCTGGTGTCCGATGGTTCAGTCTCTCAGTCCCTGGTGTCCGATGGTTCAGTCTCTCAGTCCCTGGTGTCCGATGGTTCAGTCTCTCAGTCCCTGGTGTCCGATGGTTCAGTCTCTCAGTCCCTGGTGTCTGGTGCTTCAGTCTCTCGGTCCCTGGTGTTTGGTGGTTCAGTCTCTCGGTTCCTGGTGTCCGATGGTTCAGTCTCTCAGTCCCTGGTGTCCGATGGATCAGTCTCTCAGTCCCTGGTGACCGATGGATCAGTCTCTCAGTCCCTGGTGTCCGATGGTTCAGTCTCTCAGTCCCTGGTGTCTGGTGCTTCAGTCTCTCGGTCCCTGGTGTTCGGTGGTTCAGTCTCTCAGTCCCTGGTGACCTATGGATCAGTCTCTCAGTCCCTGGTGACCGATGGTTCAGTCTCTCAGTCCCTGGTGTCCGATGGTTCAGTCTCTCAGTCCCTGGTGTCTGGTGCTTCAGTCTCTCAGTCCCTGGTGACCGATGGTTCAGTCTCTCAGTCCCTGGTGACCGATGGTTCAGTCTCTCAGTCCCTGGTGTCCGATGGTTCAGTCTCTCAGTCCCTGGTGTCTGGTGCTTCAGTCTCTCGGTCCCTGGTGTCCGATGGTTCAGTCTCTCGGTTCCTGGTGTTCAATGGATCAGTCTCTTGGTCCCTGGTACCTGGTGCTTCAGTCTCTTAGTCCTCGATGTCCGATGGATCAGTTTCTCAGTCCCTGGTGTCCGGTGGTTCAGTCTCTCAGTCCCTGGTGTCTGCTGCTTCAGTCTCTCGGTCCCTGGTGTTCGGTGGATCAGTCTCTCAGTCCCTGGTGTCCGATGGTTCAGTCTCTCAGTCCCTGGTGTCCGATGGTTCAGTCTCTCAGTCCCTGGTGTCCGATGGTTCAGTCTCTCAGTCCCTGGTGTCCGATGGTTCAGTCTCTCAGTCCCTGGTGTCCGATGGTTCAGTCTCTCAGTCCCTGGTGTCCGATGGTTCAGTCTCTCAGTCCCTGGTGTCTGGTGCTTCAGTCTCTCGGTCCCTGGTGTTCGGTGGTTCAGTCTCTCAGTTCCTGGTGTCCGATGGTTCAGTCTCTCAGTCCCTGGTGTCCGATGGGTCAGTCTCTCAGTCCCTGGTGACCGATGGATCAGTCTCTCAGTCCCTGGTGTCCGATGGTTCAGTCTCTCAGTCCCTGGTGTCTGGTGCTTCAGTCTCTCGGTCCCTGGTGTTCGGTGGTTCAGTCTCTCAGTCCCTGGTGACCGATGGATCAGTCTCTCAGTCCCTGGTGACCGATGGTTCAGTCTCTCAGTCCCTGGTGTCCGATGGTTCAGTCTCTCAGTCCCTGGTGTCTGGTGCTTCAGTCTCTCGGTCCCTGGTGTCCGATGGTTCAGTCTCTCGGTTCCTGGTGTTCAATGGATCAGTCTCTTGGTCCCTGGTACCTGGTGCTTCAGTCTCTTAGTCCTCGATGTCCGATGGATCAGTTTCTCAGTCCCTGGTGTCCGGTGGTTCAGTCTCTCAGTCCCTGGTGTCTGGTGCTTCAGTCTCTCGGTCCCTGGTGTTCGGTGGATCAGTCTCTCAGTCCCTGGTGTCCGATGGTTCAGTCTCTCAGTCCCTGGTGTCCGTTGGTTCAGTCTCTCAGTCCCTGGTGTCCGATGGTTCAGTCTCTCAGTCCCTGGTGTCCGATGGTTCAGTCTCTCAGTCCCTGGTGTCTGGTGCTTCAGTCTCTCGGTCCCTGGTGTTCGGTGGTTCAGTCTCTCAGTCCCTGGTGACCGATGGATCAGTCTCTCAGTCCCTGGTGACCGATGGATCAGTCTCTCAGTCCCTGGTGTCCGATGGTTCAGTCTCTCAGTCCCTGGTGTCCGATGCTTCAGTCTCTCGGTCCCTGGTGTTCGGTGGTTCAGTCTCTCGGTTCCTGGTGTCCGATGGTTCAGTCTCTCAGTCCCTGGTGTCCGATGGTTCAGTCTCTCAGTCCCTGGTGACCGATGGATCAGTCTCTCAGTCCCTGGTGTCCGATGGTTCAGTCTCTCAGTCCCTGGTGTCTGGTGCTTCAGTCTCTCGGTCCCTGGTGTTCGGTGGTTCAGTCTCTCAGTCCCTGGTGACCGATGGATCAGTCTCTCAGTCCCTGGTGTCCGATGGTTCAGTCTCTCAGTCCCTGGTGTCTGGTGCTTCAGTCTCTCGGTCCCTGGTGTCCGATGGTTCAGTCTCTCGGTTCCTGGTGTTCAATGGATCAGTCTCTTGGTACCTGGTGCTTCAGTCTCTTAGTCCTCGATGTCCGATGTATCAGTTTCTCAGTCCCTGGTGTCCGGTGGTTCAGTCTCTCAGTCCCTGGTGTCCGATGGTTCAGTCTCTCAGTCCCTGGTGTCTGGTGCTTCAGTCTCTCGGTCCCTGGTGTCCGATGGTTCAGTCTCTCGGTTCCTGGTGTTCAATGGATCAGTCTCTTGGTCCCTGGTACCTGGTGCTTCAGTCTCTTAGTCCTCGATGTCCGATGGATCAGTTTCTCAGTCCCTGGTGTCCGGTGGTTCAGTCTCTCGGTCCCTGGTGTCTGGTGCTTCAGTCTCTCGGTCCCTGGTGTTCGGTGGATCAGTCTCTCAGTCCCTGGTGTCCGATGGTTCAGTCTCTCAGTCCCTGGTGTCCGATGGTTCAGTCTCTCAGTCCCTGGTGTCCGATGGTTCAGTCTCTCAGTCCCTGGTGTCCGATGGTTCAGTCTCTCAGTCCCTGGTGTCCGATGGTTCAGTCTCTCAGTCCCTGGTGTCTGGTGCTTCAGTCTCTCGGTCCCTGGTGTTCGGTGGTTCAGTCTCTCAGTCCCTGGTGACCGATGGATCAGTCTCTCAGTCCCTGGTGACCGATGGATCAGTCTCTCAGTCCCTGGTGTCCGATGGTTCAGTCTCTCAGTCCCTGGTGTCCGATGCTTCAGTCTCTCGGTCCCTGGTGTTCGGTGGTTCAGTCTCTCGGTTCCTGGTGTCCGATGGTTCAGTCTCTCAGTCCCTGGTGTCCGATGGTTCAGTCTCTCAGTCCCTGGTGACCGATGGATCAGTCTCTCAGTCCCTGGTGTCCGATGGTTCAGTCTCTCAGTCCCTGGTGTCTGGTGCTTCAGTCTCTCGGTCCCTGTTGTTCGGTGGTTCAGTCTCTCAGTCCCTGGTGACCGATGGATCAGTCTCTCTGTCCCTGGTGTCCGATGGTTCAGTCTCTCAGTCCCTGGTGTCTGGTGCTTCAGTCTCTCGGTCCCTGGTGTCCGATGGTTCAGTCTCTCGGTTCCTGGTGTTCAATGGATCAGTCTCTTGGTACCTGGTGCTTCTGTCTCTTAGTCCTCGATGTCCGATGTATCAGTTTCTCAGTCCCTGGTGTCCGGTGGTTCAGTCTCTCAGTCCCTGGTGTCTGGTGCTTCAGTCGCTCGGTCCCTGGTGTTCGGTGGATCAGTCTCTCAGTCCCTGGTGTCCAATGGTTCAGTCTCTCAGTCCCTGGTGTCCGATGGTTCAGTCTCTCAGTCCCTGGTGTCCGATGGTTCAGTTTCTCAGTCCCTGGTGTCTGGTGCTTCAGTCTCTCGGTCCCTGGTGTTCGGTGGTTCAGTCTCTCAGTCCCTGGTGACCGATGGATCAGTCTCTCAGTCCCTGGTGACCGATGGATCAGTCTCTCAGTCCCTGGTGTCCGATGGTTCAGTCTCTCAGTCCCTGGTGTCTGGTGCTTCAGTCTCTCGGTCCCTGGTGTCCGATGGTTCAGTCTCTCGGTTCCTGGTGTTCAATGGATCAGTCTCTTGGTACCTGGTGCTTCAGTCTCTTAGTCCTCGATGTCCGATGTATCAGTTTCTCAGTCCCTGGTGTCCGGTGGTTCAGTTTCTCAGTCCCTGGTGTCCGGTGGTTCAGTCTCTTAGTCCCTGGTGTCCAGTGGATCAGTCTCTTAGTCCCTGGTGTCCGGTAGTTCAGTCTCTCAGTTCCTGGTGTCCGGTGGTTCAGTGTCTCGGTCCCTGGTGTCCGGTGGTCTCTCAGTCCCTGGTGTCCGGTGGATCAGTCTCTCAGTCCCTTGGTGTCCGGTGGATCCGTCTCTCAGTCCCAGGTGTCCGGTGGTTCAGTCTCTTAGTCCCTGGTGTCCGGTAGTTGTCTCTCAGTTCCTGGTGTCCGGTGGATTATTCTCTCAGTCCCTGGTGTCCGGTGGTTCAGTGTCTCGGGCCCTGGTGTCCGGTGGTTCAGTCTCTTAGTTCCCGATGTCCGTTGGATCAGTCTCTCAGTCTCTGGTGTCTGGTAGTTGAGTCTCTCATTCAGTCCCTGGTGTCCGGGGGATCAATCTCTCAGTCGCTGGTGTCCAGTTGTTGAGTCTCTCAGTCCCTGGTGTCCGGTTGTTGAGTCTCTCAGTCCCTGGTGCATCAGTTTCTCAGTCCCTGGTGACCGATGGATCAGTCTCTCAGTCCCTGGTGTCCGATGGTTCAGTCTCTCAGTCCCTGGTGTCTGGTGCTTCAGTCTCTCGGTCCCTGGTGTTCGGTGGTTCAGTCTCTCAGTCCCTGGTGACCTATGGATCAGTCTCTCAGTCCCTGGTGACCGATGGTTCAGTCTCTCAGTCCCTGGTGTCCGATGGTTCAGTCTCTCAGTCCCTGGTGTCCGATGGTTCAGTCTCTCAGTCCCTGGTGACCGATGGTTCAGTCTCTCAGTCCCTGGTGTCCGATGGTTCAGTCTCTCAGTCCCTGGTGTTCGGTGCTTCAGTCTCTCAGTCCCTGGTGACCGATGGTTCAGTCTCTCAGTCCCTGGTGACCGATGGTTCAGTCTCTCAGTCCCTGGTGTCCGATGGTTCAGTCTCTCAGTCCCTGGTGTCTGGTGCTTCAGTCTCTCGGTCCCTGGTGTCCGATGGTTCAGTCTCTCGGATCCTGGTGTTCAATGGATCAGTCTCTTGGTCCCTGGTACCTGGTGCTTCAGTCTCTTAGTCCTCGATGTCCGATGGATCAGTTTCTCAGTCCCTGGTGTCCGGTGGTTCAGTCTCTCAGTCCCTGGTGTCTGCTGCTTCAGTCTCTCGGTCCCTGGTGTTCGGTGGATCAGTCTCTCAGTCCCTGGTGTCCGATGGTTCAGTCTCTCAGTCCCTGGTGTCCGATGGTTCAGTCTCTCAGTCCCTGGTGTCCGATGGTTCAGTCTCTCAGTCCCTGGTGTCCGATGGTTCAGTCTCTCAGTCCCTGGTGTCCGATGGTTCAGTCTCTCAGTCCCTGGTGATCGGTGGTTCAGTCTCTCAGTTCCTGGTGTCCGATGGTTCAGTCTCTCAGTCCCTGGTGTCCGATGGATCAGTGTCTCAGTCCCTGGTGACCGATGGATCAGTCTCTCAGTCCCTGGTGTCCGATGGTTCAGTCTCTCAGTCCCTGGTGTCTGGTGCTTCAGTCTCTCGGTCCCTGGTGTTCGGTGGTTCAGTCTCTCAGTTCCTGGTGTCCGATGGTTCAGTCTCTCAGTCCCTGGTGTCCGATGGATCAGTGTCTCAGTCCCTGGTGACCGATGGATCAGTCTCTCAGTCCCTGGTGTCCGATGGTTCAGTCTCTCAGTCCCTGGTGTCTGGTGCTTCAGTCTCTCGGTCCCTGGTGTTCGGTGGTTCAGTCTCTCAGTCCCTGGTGACCGATGGATCAGTCTCTCAGTCCCTGGTGACCGATGGTTCAGTCTCTCAGTCCCTGGTGTCCGATGGTTCAGTCTCTCAGTCCCTGGTGTCCGATGGTTCAGTCTCTCAGTCCCTGGTGTCTGGTGCTTCAGTCTCTCGGTCCCTGGTGTCCGATGGTTCAGTCTCTCGGTTCCTGGTGTTCAATGGATCAGTCTCTTGGTCCCTGGTACCTGGTGCTTCAGTCTCTTAGTCCTCGATGTCCGATGGATCAGTTTCTCAGTCCCTGGTGTCCGGTGGTTCAGTCTCTCAGTCCCTGGTGTCTGGTGCTTCAGTCTCTCGGTCCCTGGTGTTCGGTGGATCAGTCTCTCGGTCCCTGGTGTCCGATGGTTCAGTCTCTCAGTCCCTGGTGTCCGTTGGTTCAGTCTCTCAGTCTCTGGTGTCCGATGGTTCAGTCTCTCAGTCCCTGGTGTCCGATGGTTCAGTCTCTCAGTCCCTGGTGTCTGGTGCTTCAGTCTCTCGGTCCCTGGTGTTCGGTGGTTCAGTCTCTCAGTCCCTGGTGACCGATGGATCAGTCTCTCAGTCCCTGGTGACCGATGGATCAGTCTCTCAGTCCCTGGTGTCCGATGGTTCAGTCTCTCAGTCCCTGGTGTCCGATGCTTCAGTCTCTCGGTCCCTGGTGTTCGGTGGTTCAGTCTCTCGGTTCCTGGTGTCCGATGGTTCAGTCTCTCAGTCCCTGGTGTCCGATGGTTCAGTCTCTCAGTCCCTGGTGACCGATGGATCAGTCTCTCAGTCCCTGGTGTCCGATGGATCAGTATCTCAGTCCCTGGTGTCTGGTGCTTCAGTCTCTCGGTCCCTGGTGTTCGGTGGTTCAGTCTCTCAGTCCCTGGTGACCGATGGATCAGTCTCTCAGTCCCTGGTGTCCGATGGTTCAGTCTCTCAGTCCCTGGTGTCTGGTGCTTCAGTCTCTCGGTCCCTGGTGTCCGATGGTTCAGTCTCTCGGTTCCTGGTGTTCAATGGATCAGTCTCTTGGTACCTGGTGCTTCAGTCTCTTAGTCCTCGATGTCCGATGTATCAGTTTCTCAGTCCCTGGTGTCCGGTGGTTCAGTCTCTCAGTCCCTGGTGTCCGATGGTTCAGTCTCTCAGTCCCTGGTGTCTGGTGCTTCAGTCTCTCGGTCCCTGGTGTCCGATGGTTCAGTCTCTCGGTTCCTGGTGTTCAATGGATCAGTCTCTTGGTCCCTGGTACCTGGTGCTTCAGTCTCTTAGTCCTCGATGTCCGATGGATCAGTTTCTCAGTCCCTGGTGTCCGGTGGTTCAGTCTCTCGGTCCCTGGTGTCTGGTGCTTCAGTCTCTCGGTCCCTGGTGTTCGGTGGATCAGTCTCTCAGTCCCTGGTGTCCGATGGTTCAGTCTCTCAGTCCCTGGTGTCCGATGGTTCAGTCTCTCAGTCCCTGGTGTCCGATGGTTCAGTCTCTCAGTCCCTGGTGTCCTATGGTTCAGTCTCTCAGTCCCTGGTGTCTGGTGCTTCAGTCTCTCGGTCCCTGGTGTTCGGTGGTTCAGTCTCTCAGTCCCTGGTGTCTGGTGCTTCAGTCTCTCGGTCCCTGGTGTCCGATGGTTCAGTCTCTCGGTTCCTGGTGTTCAATGGATCAGTCTCTTGGTCCCTGGTACCTGGTGCTTCAGTCTCTTAGTCCTCGATGTCCGATGTATCAGTTTCTCAGTCCCTGGTGTCCAGTGGTTCAGTTTCTCAGTCCCTGGTGTCCGGTGGTTCAGTCTCTTAGTCCCTGGTGTCCAGTGGATCAGTCTCTTAGTCCCTGGTGTCCGGTAGTTCAGTCTCTCAGTTCCTGGTGTCCGGTGGTTCAGTGTCTCGGTCCCTGGTGTCCGGTGGTCTCTCAGTCCCTGGTGTCCGGTGGATCAGTCTCTCAGTCCCTGGTGTCCGGTGGATCCGTCTCTCAGTCCCAGGTGTCCGGTGGTTCAGTCTCTTAGTCCCTGGTGTCCGGTAGTTGTCTCTCAGTTCCTGGTGTCCGGTGGATTATTCTCTCAGTCCCTGGTGTCCGGTGGTTCAGTGTCTCGGGCCCTGGTGTCCGGTGGTTCAGTCTCTTAGTTCCCGATGTCCGTTGGATCAGTCTCTCAGTCTCTGGTGTCTGGTAGTTGAGTCTCTCATTCAGTCCCTGGTGTCCGGGGGATCAATCTCTCAGTCGCTGGTGTCCAGTTGTTGAGTCTCTCAGTCCCTGGTGTCCGGTTGTTGAGTCTCTCAGTCCCTGGTGCATCAGTTTCTCAGTCCCTGGTGTCCAATGGTTCAGTCTCTCAGTCCCTGGTGTCTGATGGTTCAGTCTCTCAGTCCCTGGTGTCTGGTGCTTCAGTCTCTCGGTCCCTGGTGTCCGATGGTTCAGTCTCTCAGTCCCTGGTGTCTGGTGCTTCAGTCTCTCGGTCCCTGGTGTTCGGTGGTTCAGTCTCTCGGTCCCTGGTGTCCGATGGTTCAGTCTCTCGGTCCCTGGTGTTCAATGGATCAGTCTCTTGGTCCCTGGTACCTGGTGCTTCAGTCTCTTAGTCCTCGATGTCCGATGGATCAGTTTCTCAGTCCCTGGTGTCCGGTGGATCCATCTCTCAGTCCCTGGTGTCCGGTGGTTCAGTCTCTTAGTCCCTGGTGTCCAGTGGATCAGTCTCTTAGTCCCTGGTGTCCGGTAGTTCAGTGTCTCAGTTCCTGGTGTCCGGTGGTTCAGTGTCTCGGTCCCTGGTGTCCGGTGGATCAGTCTCTCAGTTCCTGGTGTCCGGTGGATCAGTCTCTCAGTCGCTGGTGTCCAGTTGTTGATTCTCTCAGTCCCTGGTGTCCGGTGGTTCAGTCTCTCAGTCCCTGGTGTCCGGTGGATCAGTCTCTCAGTTCCTGGTGTCCAGTGGATCAGTCTCTTAGTCCCTGGTGTCCGGTAGTTCAGTGTCTCAGCTCCTGGTGTCCGGTGGATTAGTCTCTCAGTCCCTGGTGTCCAGTGGTTCAGTGTCTCGGTCTCTGGTGTCCGGTGGTTCAGTCTCTCAGTCCCTGGTGTCCGGTGGTTCAGTCTCTCAGTCCCTGGTGTCCGGTGGATCCGTCTCTCAGTCCCTGGTGTCCGGTGGTTCAGTCTCTCAGTCCCTGGTTTCCGGTGGATCAGTCTCTTAGTCCCTGGTGTCCGGTAGTTCAGTCTCTCAGTTCCTGCTGTCCGGTGGATTAGTCTCTCAGTCCCTGGTGTCCGGTGGATCAGTCTCTCAGTCCCTGGTGTCTGGTGGATCCGTCTCTCAGTCCCTGGTGTCTGGTGGATCCGTCTCTTAGTCCCTAGTGTCCGGTGGTTCAGTCTCTCAGTCCCTGGTTTCCGGTGGATCAGTCTCTCGGTCCCTGGTGTCCGGTGGTTCAGTGTCTCGGTCCCTGGTGTCCGGTGGTTCAGTCTCTCGGTTCCTGGTGTCCGGTGGTTCAGTCTCTCAGTCCCTGGTGTCTGGTGGTTCAGTCTCTCAGTCCATGGTGTCCGGTGGATCAGTCTCTCGGTCGCTGGTATCCGGTGGTTCAGTCTCTCAGACGCTGGTGTCCGGTGGTTCAGTCTCTCGGTCGCTGGTGTCCGGTGGATCAGTCTCTTGGTCCCTGGTGTCCGGTGGATCAGTCTCTACAGTCATGGCCAAAAGTTTTGAGAATGACACAAATATTAATTTTTACAAAGTCTACTGCTTCATTTTTTCTAATGGCAATTTGCATATACTCCAGAATGTTATAAAGAGTGATCAGCTTAACAGCAATTACTTGCAAAGTCAATATTTGCCTAGAAAATGAACTTTATCCCCCAAAACACATTTCAACATCATTGCAGCCCTGCCTTAAAAGGACCAGCTAACATCGTTTCAGTGATTGCTCCATTTAAACAGGTGTGGGTGTTGATGAGGACAGGGCTGGAGATCAATCTGTCATGACTAAGTAAGAATGACACCACTGGACACTTTAAAAGGAGGCTGGTGCTTGGCATCATTGTTTCTCTTCTGTTAACCATGGTTATCTCTAAAGAGACACGTGCAGTCATCATTGCACTGCACAAAAATGGCCTAACAGGGAAGAGTATCGCAGCTAGAAAGATTGCACCTCAGTCAACAATCTATCGCATCATCAAGAACTTCAAGGAGAGAGGTTCCCTTGTTGCCAAAAAGGCTCCAGGGCACCCAAGAAAGACCAGCAAGCGCCAGGACCGTCTCTTAAAAGTGTTTCAGCTGCGGGATCGGGCTACCAGCAGTGCAGAGCTTGCTCAGGAATGGCAGCAGGCAGGTGTGAGTGCATCTGCACGCACTGTGAGGCGGAGACTCTTGGAGCAAGGCCTGGTCTCAAGGAGGGCAGCAAAGAAGCCACTTCTCTCCAGAAAAAACATCATGGACAGACTGATATTCTGCAAGAGGTACAGGGAGTGGACTGCTGAGGACTGGGGTAAAGTCATTTTCTCTGGTGAATCCCCTTTTCGATTGTTTGGGACATCTGGAAAACTGCTTATTCGGAGAAGACCAGGTGAGCGCTACCAACCAGTGTTGTCTCATGCCAACTGTCAAGCATCCTGAAACCATTCATGTGTGGGGTGGCTTGGCTCTCTCTCAGTCTTGCCTAAAAACAGCCATGAATAAAGAATGGTACCAGAATGTCCTCCAAGAGCAACTTCTCCCAACCGTCCAAGAGCAGTTTGGCGATCAACAATGCCTTTTTCAACATGATGGAGCATCTTGCCATAAAGCAAAGGTGATCACTAAATGGCTCAGGGAACAAAACATAGAGATTTTGGGACCATGGCCTGGAAACTCCCAAGATCTTAATCCCATGGAGAACTTGTGGTCAATCATCAAGAGACGGGTGGACAAACAAAAACCTTCAAATTCAGACAAAATAAAAGCATTGATTTTGCAAGAATGGACTGCTATCAGTCAGGATTTGATCCAGAAGTTGATTGAGAGCATGCCAGGGAGAATTGCTGAGGTCCTGAAGAAGAAGGGTCAACACTGCAAATATTGACTTGCTGCATTAACTCATTCTAACTGTCAATATAACCTTTTGTTACTCATAATATTGTTGCAATTATATTTCTGTATGTGATAAAAACATCTGACAAACACACATAAAACCAGAGGCCAGCAGATCATGTGAAAATATAATATTTGTGTCATTCTCTAAACTTTTGGCCATGACTGTAAGTCCCTGGTGTCCGCTGGTTTTGTCCCTGGATATTGGGGCAGTAGGTGTGATTAGCGGTTTTGTTGTACTTTCTGTCCCTATAATTACAGGTCCCTGTTCACACCCGCATCACCCGCTAATTACCGCGGATCCTGGGGACATCACCCTCCTGCAGCGCCCGGTGTGTCCGCTGGGTGGCAGCAGTGTTCTCGCAATGACGATCCCGGCAGCGGCCAATCCCGGACAGACGGAGCTCGCAACCCCCGATACCGAGGAGGCGACTCACAACTTCACTGCGAGAACAAGAGACGTCCTGCACCGAGAGGAGCCCCGGACCCTGCCACGCTGACTGCTGGGGGCCCCGGACCCTGCCACACTGACCGCTGGGAGCCCCGGACCCTGCCACACTGACCGCTGGGAGCCCCGGACCCTGCCACACTGACTGCTGGGGGCCACGGACCCTGCCACACTGACCGCTGGGGGCCCCGGACCCTGCCACACTGACCGCTGGGAGCCCCGGACCCTGCCACACTGACCGCTGGGAGCCCCGGACCCTGCCACACTGACCGCTGGGGGCCCCGGACCCTGCCACACTGACCGCTGGGAGCCCCGGACCCTGCCACACTGACCGCTGGGAGCCCCGGACCCTGCCACACTGACCGCTGGGAGCCCCGGACCCTGCCACACTGACTGCTGGGGGCCACGGACCCTGCCACACTGACCGCTGGGAGCCCCGGACCCTGCCACACTGACCGCTGGGAGCCCCGGACCCTGCCACACTGACCGCTGGGAGCCCCGGACCCTGCCACACTGACCGCTGGGAGCCCCGGACCCTGCCACGCTGACTGCTGGGAGCCCCGGACCCTGCCACGCTGACCGCTGGGAGCCCCGGACCCTGCCACGCTGACCGCTGGGAGCCCCGGACCCTGCCACGCTGACCGCTGGGGGCCACGGACCCTGCCACGCTGACCGCTGGGGGCCCCGGACCCTGCCACGCTGACCGCTGGGGGCCCCGGACCCTGCCACGCTGACCGCTGGGAGCCCCGGACCCTGCCACGCTGACCGCTGGGAGCCCCGGACCCTGCCACGCTGACCGCTGGGAGCCCCGGACCCTGCCACGCTGACCGCTGGGGGCCACGGACCCTGCCACGCTGACTGCTGGGAGCCCCGGACCCTGCCACGCTGACTGCTGGGAGCCCCGGACCCTGCCACGCTGACTGCTGAGGGCCACGGACCCTGCCACCCTGACTGCTGGGGGCCCCGGACCCTGCCACACTGACTGCTGGGAGCCCCGGACCCTGCCACACTGACTGCTGGGAGCCCCGGACCCTGCCACACTGACTGCTGGGAGCCCCGGACCCTGCCACACTGACTGCTGGGGGCCACGGACCCTGCCACACTGACTGCTGGGAGCCCCGGACCCTGCCACACTGACTGCTGGGAGCCCCGGACCCTGCCACACTGACCGCTGGGGGCCACGGACCCTGCCACACTGACCGCTGGGGGCCCCGGACCCTGCCACACTGACCGCTGGGAGCCCCGGACCCTGCCACACTGACCGCTGGGAGCCCCGGACCCTGCCACACTGACCGCTGGGGGCCCCGGACCCTGCCACACTGACCGCTGGGAGCCCCGGACCCTGCCACACTGACTGCTGGGGGCCACGGACCCTGCCACACTGACTGCTGGGGGCCACGGACCCTGCCACACTGACTGCTGGGAGCCCCGGACCCTGCCACACTGACTGCTGGGTATGAGCGGTGCCCTGTGCCGGGTGCTGTTATAGGTGGGCTGCACCTGGACCCCTGGCCTGGAGGAGTTGGCGCTGGAGACCCCCGGGTCAGTGATGCGGTGTCCCCGCTGTGCACACTGCAGAGATGCCGCCAGTGAGATGCAGTTTCTGGGTCAGTGCGGTGGAGCCAGTACAGACTGCGCGTCATGAGAAGGTAAATGGCGATATTCCATCTACACTGACTGATCTATGTGACGGGGACTGTGCGGCCGTGTGACGGGGACTGTGCGGCCGTGTGACGGGGACTGTGCGGGACTGTGCGGCTGTGTGACGGGGACTGTGCGGCTGTGTGACGGGGACTGTGCGGCTGTGTGACGGGGACTGTGCGGCTGTGTGACGGGGACTGTGCGGGACTGTTCGGCTGTGTGACGGGGACTGTGCGGCCGTGTGACGGGGACTGTTCGGCCGTGTGACGAGGATTGTGCGGCTGTGTGACGGGGACTGTGCGGCTGTGTGACGGGGACTGTGCGGCTGTGTGACGAGGATCGTGCGGCTGTGTGACGAGGATCGTGCGGCTGTGTGACGGGGACTGTGCGGCTGTGTGACGGGGACTGTTCGGCTGTGTGACGAGGATTGTGCGGCTGTGTGACGGGGACTGTGCGGCTGTGTGACGGGGACTGTGCGGGACTGTTCGGCTGTGTGACGGGGACTGTGCGGCCGTGTGACGGGGACTGTGCGGCCGTGTGACGGGGACTGTGCGGCCGTGTGACGGGGACTGTGCGGCCGTGTGACGGGGACTGTGCGACGAGGATTGTGCGGCTGTGTGACGGGGACTGTGCGGCTGTGTGACGGGGACTGTGCGGCTGTGTGACGGGGACTGTGCGGCTGTGCGACGAGGATTGTGCGGCTGTGTGACGGGGGCTGCGCGGGACTGTTCGGCTGTGTGACGGGGATTGTGCGATGAGGATTGTGCAGCCGTGTGATGGGAACTGTGCGGCTGTGTGACGGGGACTGTGCGGCTGTGTGACGGGGGCTGCGCGGGACTGTTCGGCTGTGTGACGGGGATTGTGAGATGAGGACTGTGCGGCCGTGTGACTGGGACTGTGCGGCCGTGTGACGGGGACTGTGCGGCCGTGTGACGGGGACTGTGCGGCCGTGTGACGGGGACTGTGCGGCCGTGTGACGGGGACTGTGCGGCCGTGTGACGGGGACTGTGCGGCCGTGTGACGAGGACTGTGCGGCCGTGTGACGAGGACTGTGCGGCCGTGTGACGAGCATTGTGCGGCTGTGTGACGAGCATTGTGCGGCTGTGTGACGAGCATTGTGCGGCTGTGTGACGGGGACTGTGCGGCTGTGTGACGGGGACTGTGCGGCTGTGTGACGGGGACTGTGCGGCTGTGTGACGGGGACTGTGCGGCTGTGTGAGGAGAACTGTGCGGCCGTGTGACGGGGACAGTGCGCCGTGTGACGAGGGCTGTGCGGCTGTGTGACGGGGACTGTGCGGCTGTGTGAGGAGGACTTTGTGACTGTGTGACGGGGACTGTGCGGCTGTGTGACGATGATTGTGCGGCTGTGTGACGGGGACAGTGCGGCCGTGTGACGCGGGGACTGTGCGGCCGTGTAATGGGGACTTTGCGGCCGTGTGACGGGGACTGTGCGGCCGTGTGACGGGGACTGTGCGGCCGTGTGACGGGGACTGTGCTGTGCGGCCGTGTGACGGGGACTGTGCTGTGCGGCTGTGTGACGGGGACTGTGCGGCTGTGTGACGGGGACTGTGCGGCCGTGTGACGGGGACTGTGCGGCCGTGTGACGGGGACTGTGCGGCCGTGTGACGGGGAGTGTAAGGAGGACTTTGCGACTGTGACAGGGACTGTGCGGCTGTGTGACGAGGATTGTGCGGCTGTGTGAAGAGGACTTTGTCACTGTGTGACGGGGACTGTGCGGCTGTGAGGAGGACTGTGCGGCTGTGAGGAGGACTGTGCGGCTGTGTGACGGGGACTGTGCGGCTGTGTGACGGGGACTGTGCGGCTGTGTGAGGACGACTGTGCGGCCGTGTGACGGGGACAGTGCGGCCGTGTGACGGGGACTGTGCGGCTGTGTGACGAGGACTGTGCTGTGCGGCTGTGTGACGGGGACTGTGCGGCCGTGTGAGGACGACTGTGCGGCTGTGTGAGGACGACTGTGCGGCCGTGTGACGGGGACAGTGCGGCTGTGTGACGGGGACAGTGCGGCTGTGTGACGGGGACTGTGCGGCTGTGTGACGGGGACTGTTCGGCTGTGTGATGGGAACTGTGCAGCTTTGTTCTTATGATGGGGTTGTAGTTCAGGACTGATCAATGAGGGAGGGATAGAGACTTTTTCCAGGCAGACCCTTCTCGTAACCCCCCCAGGACGGTCCCACCACCTGCTGCCTGCACGCTGGACCTGGGGCGCCATTATTTCTGGAGTAGTATAGTAACTCGGCTGCGGACCCCGAGTCATCTCCTTCTCTTTTTTGTCTTTTGTTATTTTTGTATAAATGGCGCCGGGGGTCGGTGAATTCCTAGAAGCTTTTGTTTTGTTTTCTACATTTTTGGTTCATTTTAGAGCAAAAAGTCTCCGGATCCCGTAAAAATGTCGCATTTTAGTCTTCAGCTGCGCAGAATTATCGCTGGTCGGTCTCCTCTCCGCCAGGAACTGAGATTTGGGCAGAATGTAAGGACTTTCCATAAAGTCCCAAGTGATGACTGAGATCATTGGTCACTACGTGTCTGTTCACACTGGAGTTCTGCGCAGATCTCTGGGCTGAAATCTGTGATCCCCTTGCAAATACTCAGCTGAAGGACACTGGAAATGCAGTGTAGCGAGGGTCGGGAGTCCTGTGTACCCGCTCTTACACCATTGCTATGGGGCTGCTCCGCTTCATGGTGACCCCCTGACCCCCATGTAGGAGCTGCGCCTGAACATTACATATTTGGTAATGTATCTGCCGTAACTTTGATCATTGCCCCCTTGAAGACCCTCGGTAACCCCTTGCTCCGCCGGTTTAGGCACCGCCCTTTTGGCTATTGTTGGGCTGAACTCTCCTACATTGAATTAATGGTGGTGTCGGTGTCCGGTGGTCCTTGTCTCTGCCCTCAGGGTCCCTTCTCCATGGCTGCACAGGGAGCGGTGGGTGCCGACTGTGGACAGGGCTCTCTGGCCGTTGGGTGGGAGTTTTGCTTGTGGACGATGAATAGAAGAGTCGGGGGGCCGCCTTGTTGTCAGAACAGTGTAGAGCCCTGAGCACGGGGGGCACCTGTCATGGTGGGCGCTCAGCATCTGCAGGAGATATCTGCTTACTGAGCTCATTCCACAGACATCAGTGGGGAGGACCATACAGACGTGAGACCACCGACCCCTGGGTATATGAGGAATCAGTCCGTAGACCCCCAGGCTCCGGATAGGTATTTAGGGCATATCCCAATGGCGTCACATAAGAAGGCACAGGGGTCACGAAAGAGGGAGACACAGGGGCCACATGAGAGGCAGGCATGGGGTCACGTAAGAGGGGGCCACGGGCCACATGAGAGGCAGGCATGGGGTCACGTAAGAGGGGGTCACGTAAGAGGGGGCCACAGGGGCCACATGAGAGGTCGGCATGGGGTCACGTAAGAGGGGGCCACATAAGAGGCAGACATGGGGTCACCACAAGAACTCTCCCAGATCCCAGACTGTCACCCCTGTAATATCTTCACATATGGGCCCCGGACCCCAGGTGCGACCCCTGCACCTGTTCTAGTTCTGCCCCTGGTAGGACATTATTTGGGGGATATGGTGCTCCATCTTTAACCCTCTGTCGTCCTCAGAGTTTCTCTAATTGACTGTGTAATTATCAGGAGACATTAGCGGAGTGTAGTCAGCGCCCTCGGAGCGATGAGAGAGATTCTGCCGATGACGCAGATCCCGGATCCCCCGGAGCCGCTGCAGCTCCTGGAGATCAGCACAGAATCTTATATAATGGTCTCCGTCCATTCTGTGATAGCTGCTGCCCCTGATCTGAGGTCGGGATCCCACCATAACCCTGCAGGCTGAAGCTTGTGGGCACCAATGCAAAACCTCCAACAGCACCCCCAATTATTGCAAATCATTTCATATGGGCCCGGGTGCGATTGCAACTCTGGAACCTATTCTAGTTCCATCCCTGCCTGCAGATCCATCAGAGACCAGGTCCAGCCGGAGGGGCGGATGGCGGCTCGTCCACTGGTGATGGGTCGTGGGATCATTCCCCTTTGGCGGCTCGTCCACTGGTGATGGATCGTGGGATCATTCCTCTGTGGCGGCTCGTCCACTGGTGATGGATCGTGAGATCATTCCTCTGTGGTGGGTCGTCCACTGGTGATGGATCGTGGGATCATTCCTCTGTCAGCTCGTCCACTGGTGATGGATTGTGGGATCATTCCCCTTTGGCGGCTCGTCCACTGGTGATGGATCGTGGGATCATTCCTCTGTGGCGGCTCGTCCACTGGTGATGGATCGTGGGATCATTCCTGCGTGGCGGCTCGTCCACTGGTGATGGATCGTGGGATAATTCCTCTGTGGTGGCTCGTCCACTGGTGATGGATCATGGGATCATTCCCCTTTGGTGGCTCGTCCACTGGTGATGGATCGTGGGATCATTCCTCTGTGGCGGCTCGTCCACTGGTGATGGATCGTGGGATCATTCCTCTGTGGTGGGTCGTCCACTGGTGATGGATTGTGGGATCATTCCCCTTTGGCGGCTCGTCCACTGGTGATGGATCGTGGGATCATTCCTCTGTGGCTGCTCGTCCACTGGTGATGGATCGTGGGATCATTCCTCTGTGGCTGCTCGTCCACTGGAGATGGATCGTGGGATCAATCCCCTTTGGCGGCTCGTCCACTGGTGATGGATCGTGAGATCATTCCTCTGTGGTGGCTCGTCCACTGGTGATGGATCGTGGGATTATTCCTCTGTGGTGGCTTGTCCACTGGTGATGGATTGTGAGATCATTCCTCTGTGGTGGGTCGTCCACTGGTGATGGATCGTGGGATCATTCCTCTGTGGTGGCTCGTCCACTGGTGATGGGATCCTTCCTCTGTGGTGGGTCGTCGACTGGTGATGGATCGTGGGATCATTCCTCTGTGTCAGCTCGTCCACTGGTGATGGGTCATGGGATCATTCCTCTGAGGTGGGTCGTCCACAGGTGATGGATCGTGAGATCATTCCTCTGTGGTGGGTCGTCCACTGGTGATGGATCGTGGGATCATTCCTCTGTGGCGGCTTGTCCACTGGTGATGGATCGTGGGATCATTCCTCTGTGGTGGCTCGTCCACTGGTGATGGGATCCTTCCTCTGTGGTGGGTCGTCCACTGGTGATGGATCGTGGGATCATTCCTCTGTGTCAGCTCGTCCACTGGTGATGGATTGTGGGATCATTCCCCTTTGGCGGCTCGTCCACTGGTGATTGATCGTGGGATCATTCCTCTGTGGCAGCTCGTCCACTGGTGATGGATCGTGGGATCATTCCTCTGTGGTGGGTCGTCCACTGGTGATGAATCGTGGGATCATTCCTCTGTGGCTGCTCGTCCACTGGTGATGGATCGTGGGATCATTTCTCTGTGGCAGATCGTCCACTGGTGATGGGTCATGGGATCATTCCTCTGTGGCGGCTCGTCCACTGGTGATGGGTCATGGGATCATTCCTCTGTGGCGACTCGTCCACTGGTGATGGATCGTGGGATCATTCCTCTGTGGCTGCTCGTCCACTGGTGATGGATCGTGGGATCATTCCTCTGTGGCAGGTTGTCCACTGGTGATGGATCGTGGGATCATTCCTCCGTGGCGGCCCGTCCACTGGTGATGGATCGTGGGATCATTCCTCTGTGGTGGGTCGTCCACTGGTGATGGATTGTGGGATCATTCCTCTGTGGTGGGTCGTCCACTGGTGATGGATCGTGGGATCATTCCCCTTTGGCGGCTCGTCCACTGGTGATGGATCGTGAGATCATTCCTCTGTGGCGGCTCGTCCACTGGTGATGGATCGTGGGATAATTCCTCTGTGGTGGCTCGTCCACTGGTGATGGATCATGGGATCATTCCCCTTTGGTGGCTCGTCCACTGGTGATGGATCGTGGGATCATTCCTCTGTGGCGGCTCGTCCACTGGTGATGGATCGTGGGATCATTCCTCTGTGGTGGGTCGTCCACTGGTGATGGATTGTGGGATCATTCCCCTTTGGCGGCTCGTCCACTGGTGATGGATCGTGGGATCATTCCTCTGTGGCTGCTCGTCCACTGGAGATGGATCGTGGGATCAATCCCCTTTGGCGGCTCGTCCACTGGTGATGGATCGTGAGATCATTCCTCTGTGGTGGCTCGTCCACTGGTGATGGATCGTGGGATTATTCCTCTGTGGTGGGTTGTCCACTGGTGATGGATCATGGGATCATTCCCCTTTGGCGGCTCGTCCACTGGTGATGGATCGTGGGATCATTCCTCTGTGGCTGCTCGTCCACTGGTGCTGGAAAGTGGGATCAATCCCCTTTGGCGGCTCGTCCACTGGTGATGGATCGTGAGATCATTCCCCTTTGGCGGCTCGTCCACTGGTGATGGATCGTGGGATCATTCCTCTGTGGCAGCTCGTCCACTAGTGATGGATTGTGGGATCATTCCTCTGTGGTGGGTCGTCCACTGGTGATGGATCATGGGATCATTCCTCTGTGGCGGCTCGTCCACTGGTGATGGATCGTGGGATCATTCCTCTGTGGCGGCTTGTCCACTGGTGATGGATCGTGGGATCATTACTTTGTGGCTGCTCGTCCACTGGTGATGGATCGTGGGATCATTTCTCTGTGGCGGATCGTCCACTGGTGATGGGTCATGGGATCATTCCTCTGTGGCGGCTCGTCCACTGGTGATGGATCGTGGGATCATTCCTCTGTGGCTGCTCGTCCACTGGTGATGGATCGTGGGATCATTCCTCTGTGGTGGGTCGTCCACTGGTGATGGATCGTGGGATCATTCCCCTTTGGCGGCTCGTCCACTGGTGATGGATCGTGAGATCATTCCTATGTGGCGGCTCGTCCACTGGTGATGGATCGTGGGATTATTCCTCTGTGGTGGCTCGTCCACTGGTGATGGATCATGGGATCCTTCCCCTTTGGTGGCTCGTCCACTGGTGATGGATCGTGGGATCATTCCTCTGTGGCGGCTCGTCCACTGGTGATGGATCGTGGGATCATTCCTCTGTGGTGGGTCGTCCACTGGTGATGGATTGTGGGATCATTCCCCTTTGGCGGCTCGTCCACTGGTGATGGATCGTGGGATCATTCCTCTGTGGCTGCTCGTCCACTGGAGATGGATCGTGGGATCAATCCCCTTTGGCGGCTCGTCCACTGGTGATGGATCGTGAGATCATTCCTCTGTGGTGGCTTGTCCACTGGTGATGGATCGTGGGATTATTCCTCTGTGGTGGCTTGTCCACTGGTGATGGATTGTGAGATCATTCCTCTGTGGTGGGTCGTCCACTGGTGATGGATCGTGGGATCATTCCTCTGTGGCGGCTTGTCCACTGGTGATGGATCGTGGGATCATTCCTCTGTGGTGGCTCGTCCACTGGTGATGGGATCCTTCCTCTGTGGTGGGTCGTCCACTGGTGATGGATCGTGGGATCATTCCTCTGTGTCAGCTCGTCCACTGGTGATGGGTCATGGGATCATTCCTCTGAGGTGGGTCGTCCACAGGTGATGGATCGTGAGATCATTCCTCTGTGGTGGGTCGTCCACTGGTGATGGATCGTGGGATCATTCCTCTGTGGCGGCTTGTCCACTGGTGATGGATCGTGGGATCATTCCTCTGTGGTGGCTCGTCCACTGGTGATGGGATCCTTCCTCTGTGTTGGGTCGTCCACTGGTGATGGATCGTGGGATCATTCCTCTGTGTCAGCTCGTCCACTGGTGATGGATCATGGGATCATTCCCCTTTGGTGGCTCGTCCACTGGTGATGGATCGTGGGATCATTCCTCTGTGGCGGCTCGTCCACTGGTGATGGATCGTGGGATCATTCCTCTGTGGTGGGTCGTCCACTGGTGATGGATTGTGGGATCATTCCCCTTTGGCGGCTCGTCCACTGGTGATGGATCGTGGGATCATTCCTCTGTGGCTGCTCGTCCACTGGAGATGGATCGTGGGATCAATCCCCTTTGGCGGCTCGTCCACTGGTGATGGATCGTGAGATCATTCCTCTGTGGTGGCTCGTCCACTGGTGATGGATCGTGGGATTATTCCTCTGTGGTGGGTTGTCCACTGGTGATGGATCATGGGATCATTCCCCTTTGGCGGCTCGTCCACTGGTGATGGATCGTGGGATCATTCCTCTGTGGCTGCTCGTCCACTGGTGCTGGAAAGTGGGATCAATCCCCTTTGGCGGCTCGTCCACTGGTGATGGATCGTGAGATCATTCCCCTTTGGCGGCTCGTCCACTGGTGATGGATCGTGGGATCATTCCTCTGTGGCAGCTCGTCCACTAGTGATGGATTGTGGGATCATTCCTCTGTGGTGGGTCGTCCACTGGTGATGGATCATGGGATCATTCCTCTGTGGCGGCTCGTCCACTGGTGATGGATCGTGGGATCATTCCTCTGTGGCGGCTTGTCCACTGGTGATGGATCGTGGGATCATTACTTTGTGGCTGCTCGTCCACTGGTGATGGATCGTGGGATCATTTCTCTGTGGCGGATCGTCCACTGGTGATGGGTCATGGGATCATTCCTCTGTGGCGGCTCGTCCACTGGTGATGGATCGTGGGATCATTCCTCTGTGGCTGCTCGTCCACTGGTGATGGATCGTGGGATCATTCCTCTGTGGTGGGTCGTCCACTGGTGATGGATCGTGGGATCATTCCCCTTTGGCGGCTCGTCCACTGGTGATGGATCGTGAGATCATTCCTATGTGGCGGCTCGTCCACTGGTGATGGATCGTGGGATTATTCCTCTGTGGTGGCTCGTCCACTGGTGATGGATCATGGGATCCTTCCCCTTTGGTGGCTCGTCCACTGGTGATGGATCGTGGGATCATTCCTCTGTGGCGGCTCGTCCACTGGTGATGGATCGTGGGATCATTCCTCTGTGGTGGGTCGTCCACTGGTGATGGATTGTGGGATCATTCCCCTTTGGCGGCTCGTCCACTGGTGATGGATCGTGGGATCATTCCTCTGTGGCTGCTCGTCCACTGGAGATGGATCGTGGGATCAATCCCCTTTGGCGGCTCGTCCACTGGTGATGGATCGTGAGATCATTCCTCTGTGGTGGCTTGTCCACTGGTGATGGATCGTGGGATTATTCCTCTGTGGTGGCTTGTCCACTGGTGATGGATTGTGAGATCATTCCTCTGTGGTGGGTCGTCCACTGGTGATGGATCGTGGGATCATTCCTCTGTGGCGGCTTGTCCACTGGTGATGGATCGTGGGATCATTCCTCTGTGGTGGCTCGTCCACTGGTGATGGGATCCTTCCTCTGTGGTGGGTCGTCCACTGGTGATGGATCGTGGGATCATTCCTCTGTGTCAGCTCGTCCACTGGTGATGGGTCATGGGATCGTTCCTCTGAGGTGGGTCGTCCACAGGTGATGGATCGTGAGATCATTCCTCTGTGGTGGGTCGTCCACTGGTGATGGATCGTGGGATCATTCCTCTGTGGCGGCTTGTCCACTGGTGATGGATCGTGGGATCATTCCTCTGTGGTGGCTCGTCCACTGGTGATGGGATCCTTCCTCTGTGTTGGGTCGTCCACTGGTGATGGATCGTGGGATCATTCCTCTGTGTCAGCTCGTCCACTGGTGATGGATTGTGGGATCATTCCCCTTTGGCGGCTCGTCCACTGGTGATGGATCGTGGGATCATTCCTCTGTGGCAGCTCATCCACTGGTGATGGATCGTGGGATCATTCCTCTGTGGCGGCTCGTCCACTGGTGATGGATCGTGGGATCATTCCTCTGTGGCGGCTTGTCCACTGGTGATGGATCGTGGGATCATTCCTCTGTGGCTGCTCGTCCACTGGTGATGGATCGTGGGATCATTTCTCTGTGGCGGATCGTCCACTGGTGATGGGTCATGGGATCATTCCTCTGTGGCGGCTCGTCCACTGGTGATGGGTCATGGGATCATTCCTCTGTGGCGGCTCGTCCACTGGTGATGGATCGTGGGATCATTCCTCTGTGGCTGCTCGTCCACTGGTGATGGATCGTGGGATCATTCCTCTGTGGCTGCTCGTCCACTGGTGATGGATCGTGGGATCATTCCTCTGTGGCAGGTTGTCCACTGGTGATGGATCGTGGGATCATTCCTCCGTGGCGGCCCGTCCACTGGTGATGGATCGTGGGATCATTCCTCTGTGGTGGGTCGTCCACTGGTGATGGATTGTGGGATCATTCCTCTGTGTCAGCTCGTCCACTGGTGATGGATCGTGGGATCATTCCCCTTTGGCGGCTCGTCCACTGGTGATGGATCGTGAGATCATTCCTCTGTGGTGGCTCGTCCACTGGTGATGGATCGTGGGATTATTCCTCTGTGGCGGCTTGTCCACTGGTGATGGATCATGGGATCATTCCCCTTTGGCGGCTCGTCCACTGGTGATGGATCGTGGGATCATTCCTCTGTGGCTGCTCGTCCACTGGTGCTGGAAAGTGGGATCAATCCCCTTTGGCGGCTCGTCCACTGGTGATGGATCGTGACATCATTCCTCTGTGGCGGCTCGTCCACTGGTGATGGATCGTGGGATCATTCCTCTGTGGCGGCTCGTCCACTGGTGATGGATCGTGGGATCATTCCTCTGTGGCGGCTCGTCCACTGGTGATGGATCGTGGGATCATTCCTCTGTGGCGGCTCGTCCACTGGTGATGGATCGTGGGATCATTCCTCTGTGGCGGCTCGTCCACTGGTGATGGATCGTGGGATCATTCCTCTGTGGCTGCTCGTCCACTGGTGATGGATCGTGGGATCAATCCCCTTTGGCAGCTCGTCCACTGGTGATGGATCGTGAGATCATTCCTCTGTGGCGGCTTGTCCACTGGTGATGGATCGTGGGATCATTCCTCTGTGGCGGCTCGTCCACTGGTGATGGATCGTGGGATCATTCCTCTGTGGCGGTTCGTCCACTGGTGATGGATCGTGGGATCATTCCTCTGTGGCGGCTCGTCCACTGGTGATGGATCGTGGGATCATTCCTCTGTGGCGGCTCGTCCACTGGTGATGGATCGTGGGATCATTCCTCTGTGGCGGCTCGTCCACTGGTGATGGATCGTGGGATCATTCCTTTGTGGCGGCTCGTCCACTGGTGATGGATCGTGGGATCATTCCTCTGTGGCGGCTCGTCCACTGGTAATGGATCGTGGGATCATTCCCCTGTGGCGGCTCGTCCACTGGTAATGGATCGTGGGATCATTCCCCTGTGGCGGCTCGTCCACTGGTGATGGGTCGTGGGATCATTCCTCTGTGGTGGGTCATCCACAGGTGATGGATCGTGGGATCATTCCTCTGTGGTGGGTCGTCCACTGGTGATGGATCGTGGGATCATTCCTCTGTGTCGGCTCATCCGCTGGTGATGGATCGTGGGATCATTGCTCTGTGGCGGCTCGTCCACTAATGATGGATCGTGGGATCATTCCTCTGTTGCGGCTTGTCCACTGGTGATGGATCGTGGGATCATTCCTCTGTGGCTGCTCGTCCACTGGTGATGAATCGTGGGATCAATCTTCTTTGGCGGCTCGTCCACTGGTGATGGATCGTGAGATCATTCCTCTGTGGCGGCTTGTCCACTGGTGATGGATCGTGGGATCATTCCTCTGTGGCAGCTCGTCCACTGGTGATGGATCGTGGGATCATTCCTCTGTGGTGGTTCGTCCACTGGTGATGGATCGTGAGATCATTCCTCTGCGGCGGCTCATCCACTGGTGATGGATCGTGGGATCATTCCTCTGTGGCGGCTCGTCCACTGGTGATCGTGGGATCATTCCTCTGTGGCGGCTCGTCCACTGGTGATGGATCGTGGGATCATTCCTCTGTGGCGGCTCATCCACTGGTGATGGGTCGTGGGATCATTCCTCTGTGGTGGCTCGTCCACTGGTGATGGGTCATGGGATCATTCCTCTGTGGTGGGTCGTCCACAGGTGATGGATCGTAAGATCATTCCTCTGTGTCGGCTCATCCACCGGTGATGGGTCATGGGTTCATTCCTCTGTGGCGGCTCGTCCACTGGTGATAATTCGTGGGATCATTCCTTTGGCTGGATCAAACAACTCCTATATCCATGGGATACTCTCAGTGTACTCCGGTCACATCCAGAGCTGCAGTCATAGTTCTGCTGCTTCCTTGTTAGCGCTCAGTGTGCGGGACGTCCGATCCGATCTGCATCTGTCACTTCTGTATTTAGCACGCCGGGCTGCAGTGCATTGTGGGAGATGTCGTGGTGGCCCCTGGCCCTGTAGAGCACATCTCCCAGAATGCACTGCACTTATATAAATCCAGATTTATTTGCATGTTCCTCATTTGCCTGGAGAAGGCAGAGTTACCCCGGACACAGGAGTCTCTGCCTCTCACTGTCACAGACCCTCAGCTGTGAGCATTAATTTTATTGCAGGTGTTGAGGCCGCTGGATGTAAAGTAGAAGGTTTCCACTCACTGATAGCAAGCAGGACAGGCGATAACATGCAGGATTGACAGTGGGGGGACCCCGGAGACGCCACCTCCCTCTCATAGAAGTCAATGGATCGGGATCCCGAGCGGTGCTATATACAGGTGTGAACGAGGCCACGATGCGGAGCTGCACGTGACATCAGCTGTGATGTCATCATCACCGATATTACATCACTGATGCGTCTGTAGAAAGGAGAGATGGTGGAAATTAAAGGGGCGTCCATTATCTGTGTATAAAGAACATTCTCTGCATAGGGGAAAGTTCTGTGACTTTACTCCTAACCATCTCCAGATCTCTGCTAGCGGTCAGTGAATGAGACCCATGCGTGGCTCTGCTGATACGTTGTATCCGATGCGCACAGCGCTCTGCCGATACCTTGTATCCGCTGCGGACAGCGCTCTGCCGGTACCTTGTATCCGCTGCGGACAGCGCTCTGCCGGTACCTTGTATCCGCTGCGGACAGCGCTCTGCCGGTACCTTGTATCCGCTGTGGACAGCGCTCTGCCGGTACCTTGTATCCGCTGCGGACAGCGCTCTGCCGGTACCTTGTAAAGCCTCATTCACACTCAGACATCGGTCAGGATTCTCTATCAGTTTATATCTACAGAGGAAATCCGTCATTGAGAAATGAACACCTGATGTGTGAATACGGCCCAGGACAGATGTGTGCAGCTCACAGAGCGGTGTTCACACTGGATGCAATGGTACCAGACCCTCAGCTGAGCGCAGGACACCGTGTGCTCCCGGATAGAATAATCTCCAGTGTGAAGTCCTGGTGCAGATCTCTCCATGGGATTATTCGGCCATTGTGGTGTTTCAGGGGCTCCTCCCTGTGCCAGGAACATCTCCTGTTTGCTCAGATTCTCGCTGACCCGTCCTGTTTTCTGTGGAAACCTTTTAGCGATGATCTATAATGTATAACCCGCACACACACGAGGGATCCGAATCTGCTGACGGCCGAGAATGATCTGTTAACCCCTTGCTCCCCTCCGTATCAGCACCAGGGGCCTCATTAGGAGGTGTCTGAGTCTGGGGAGCAACACATGACCAAAGAATCAGAAGAAGGTTCCTTGGACGACTCCTTCAGTCCCATCTTCTGTCACTGTCCCCCATAATACGGGGGTACGCTCTGTGTGACCCCAATAAATAAAGCAATTATCGTCCAGCAGTTTTCTAACAGACTTTGGGCCCCTTTCTTTGTTGCATTTGCGCCTTTTTTGTCTCCTTTTTTTCTGTTTTTTGCCTGTTTTCCATTTGCACCTTTTATATTCTCTTTGCCTGTTTTTTGTTTCTTTGTTTTTCATCAATGTGAGCAAGGTTCAGTGGTCCAGGTTCAATGGTCGAGGTTTGGTGGCCGAGGTTCTGTGGTCGAGGTTCAATCATCGAGGTTCTGTGGCCGAGGTTCAACGGTCAAGGCTCGGTGGCCCAGGTTCAACGGTCGAGGCTCGGTGGCCCAGGTTCAACGGTCGAGGCTCGGTGGCCCAGGTTCAACGGTCGAGGCTCGGTGGCCCAGGTTCAACGGTCGAGGCTCGGTGGCCCAGGTTCAACGGTCGAGGCTCGGTGGCCCAGGTTCAACGGTCGAGGCTCGGTGGCCCAGGTTCAACGGTCGAGGCTCGGTGGCCCAGGTTCAACGGTCGAGACTCGGTGGCCCAGGTTCAACGGTCGAGGCTCGGTGGCCCAGGTTCAACGGTCGAGGCTCGGTGGCCCAGGTTCAACAGTCGAGGTTCGGTAGCCCAGGTTCGATGGTCGAGGTTCGGTGGCCCAGATTCAACAGTCGAGGTTCGGTGGCCCAGGTTCAATGGCCAAGGTTAAGTGGTCAAGGTTCGGTCACCGAGGTTTGATGGTCGAGGTTCTGTGGTCAAGGTTCAGTCATCGAGGTTCAGTGGTCTAGGTTCAATTGTCGAGGTTCTGTGGCCAAGATTCTGTGGTCGTAGTTCGGTGGCCAAGTTTCGATGGTCAAGGTTAAGTGGTCGAGGTTTGATGGCCGAGGTTCTGTGGTCGAGGTTCAATCATCGAGGTTCGGTGGTCTAGGTTCAATTGTCGAGGTTCAGTGGCCCAGGTTGAACGGTCGAGGTTTGGTGGCCCAGGTTCAACGGTCGAGGCTCGGTGGCCGAGGTTCAACGGTCGAGGTTTGGTGGCCCAGGTTTAACAGTCGAGTTTCGATGACCCAGGTTCAGTGGTCGAGGTTCTGTGGCCAAGATTCTGTGGTCGAGGTTCGGTGGCCAAGGTTAAGTGGTCGAGGTTCGGTGGCTCAG
Organism: Dendrobates tinctorius; assembly: GCF_039654945.1. Classification (NCBI taxonomy): domain Eukaryota; kingdom Metazoa; phylum Chordata; class Amphibia; order Anura; family Dendrobatidae; genus Dendrobates; species Dendrobates tinctorius. The sequence continues at coordinate 4,542,329 of NW_027361904.1, read as the reverse complement.
GTTCAATGGTCGAGGTTCGGTGGCCCAGGTTCAATGGTCAAGGTTAAGTGGTCGAGGTTCGGTCACTGAGGTTTGATGGTCGAGGTTTTGTGGTCGAGGTTCAGTCATCGAGGTTCGGTGGTCTAGGTTCAATTGTCGAGGTTCTGTGGCCAAGATTCTGTGGTCGTGGTTCGGTGGCCAAGGTTCGATGGTCGAGGTTCAGTGGTCGAGGTTTGGTCGCCGAGGTTTTGTGGTCGAGGTTTGGGGTCTTTTGCTGTTTGCGGCTGATTCGTCTCACTTTTTTTTGTTTCAGTCCCCCTTTTTTCTGTTCTGCACAAATTTCGATGCAATTTTTGCAATATTTCTGCTGAACATGAGACGTTTTGCACTAAAATGTTTAGAAACAAGTTAAAGACGAGAATAAATAGAATGTTTTATTTGGAGTGATCTCCAGGAGCCATTTTTGAAGAATTTTGTGAAAAAAAATAAAGACGTCAGCAAATATCACAAGAAAAAAAAAGAAAAGCGACTTAAAAATAACAAAAAAACCAAAAATGCTGAATTGTGTTCTCTGTGTTTCTCTTCAACACCATTATGAAGATCTCTGCTTGCTGTCAGTGACTGCGAGAAGCGGAGGGCAGGAATGCAGAGGATTGCCTGCACTGACACATTGTAACGAACACTGAGAAGCATCATATCAGCTCCAGCTTTGCGCCAGCTCTTCATGTGCCGTGACCCTGTCCGCAGCCTCCTGCGCAGAGCTGAGTAGTGGTTACAATGTGTCAGTGCAGACGATGCGGTGACTCCAATGTAAGAAGTCATCATTGCTTGATAATGGCGCCCGGGGCCCTTGGGTTTACTGGTGGAGCGGAGTCCTCACCTACAGTCCTGTGGGAGACAGTATTTTTTTTTCCTTAGATCTATGCATTTGGGGCTAAAACTTATTTTTGCAAAAATGTTTGTCTTGCTTTCCTTCTACAGCCGTTGTCGCACTGTCTATTGTTGGCTGCAGAATGAGTTGACTAAGAATCTGTCAGTGAGCTTACAATTCTTTTATCCTCTGCGTTCAAGTTGAGCTCAACTTTCATGTGTTCAGCAGGGAGGAGAAAAGGGAAAAGAAGGGTTAGGGCAGAGACAGACTGCCGTATCTCTCGTGTGAGAATCGCGTCGTAAACCTCGTACGGGCTGTCGGGTCTCCTGACCTGAGCTTGACAGCTGCACAGTAATCCATCATGCTGTCTTGCTTGGGAGAGGTGCCGAGCCAGTCCCAGTGCTATGCGATTCTCGCACGAGTTATACGGCCGTCTGTCTCCAGAGTGAGAGCTCACTGACAGATTCTCAGTTTCCTCATCCATCAGTTCCGCAGTCAGCAATAAACAGTGTAACACTGAGGTTATAGAAGACAAACGGTGAAACATTTTTAATGAAATCCAACTCCAAAAATGATTTTAGCCCCAAAAACCATGTCTTTATTTACAAATAATTCCCCCAAAGGTGTCCTGACCCACTCACGTGGATATATCAGGGCAGTTCTGGGACTGATGGAGGTGGACGGCCCGATCCTGATGATCTGACGGTTTCATTCTTTTCCAGGTCCGGTCGTGTTGATGGGTTTGGACATCGCTGAGACGACCCTTGGGATGATCCACAGCTGATCCTTGCGCTTTGTGGGTCCTGATTGAGCAGTTTTGGTTGGGTGACCCCCAATAAGAAGTTCTGCCGCTGAGGGTGGAGATGTAGGACCACCACTGGACCAGGCGTCACCATCTCATATCACTGCTACATCCACCGTTGCCCGGAGCACCACGGAGCTCCTGCGATGGGTTCGGGGCTGTCCACCGGAGCGGTGGTCGCCATCTCCTTTAACTGTGTGATAGCGTTACTGATCCTCGTCCTCTTCCTCATCCTGTGTAAGGCATGTCAGACCCCGACCTGCCCCAACTCCAGCCCCTCGCCCGACTCCGACAAGAGGAACGAGGAGAAGTACCTGCTCCAGCCCTGACCCATTGACTGTCGAGGACTCTGCGGAGAACGGGGGGGTGGAGGACCCTATCGAGGACCCTGCAAAGGACGGCGGGAGGAGGACCCTGCGGAGGAGCCTATCGAGGATCCTGCGGTGGACGGGGGTGGAGGACGGGGGTGGAGGACCCTGCGGAGTACGGGGGTGGAGGACCCTATCGAGGACCCTTGGGAGGACCCTATCGAGGACCCTGCGGAGGACAGGGGGGTGGAGGACCCTGCGGAGGACAGGGGGGTGGAGGACCCTGCGGAGGACAGGGGGGTGGAGGACCCTGCGGAGGACAGGGGGGTGGAGGACTCTGCGGAGGACGGGGGGTGGAGGACGCTGCACCTACATTTCTTTTATATCGGATTCGTGTCTCCGCGGCGGCGAATATTAACCGTGCGAGTGACGGCAAATCTCTGGAGCCATAACACACCTGAAAATGCTAAGGGAATAATGAGATCCCGCGACGTCTTCCTTCCGACAACCTCCTGTGGCCTAGATCCTTCCGCTCGCCGCCTTGTCTGGCGGAGCCGTCACTCCTAGTCGGGGGCTCTTGATTGGCAGTCCCTGGGCGGTCCGGCTGCGGCTGACCTCCTCACTGTGCACTGGAGTCCTGGGGGGACGCGGACTAAAGAAGCCCCTCTATGTAGTACCGGAGCTGATGCTCATAATGGGCCAGCAGGTGCGTGGTGTGAGGGGGCGCACTGTTAGGTAGCAGTGATGGCGATGATGATCATGCATTGCAGGTGGGAAGGGGTTAATACATATCAATAATTGATATAAAAAAGCAATAAAGGGACATTAAATCAGGGACGTTCCTCCTCGGCGGAGGCACTGGATCTCCTCACACATGAATGCAACAATCCCCTGAGCTTCCGCCTGCACCCAGGACCCCCGAGCGTGGGGTGTTCCCGGCCCAAGACCCCTGTCCTGTATGTACAGTGGGTACGGAAAGTATTCAGACCCCTTTACATTTTTCACTCTTTGTTTCATTGCAGCCATTTGGTAAATTCATTTTTCCTCATTACTGTGCACTCTGCACCCCATCTTCACTGAAAAATAACAGAAATGTAGAAATTTTTGCAAATTTATTGAAATAGAAAATCTGAAATCATGAAACATGGTCATAAGTATTCAGCCCCTTTGCTCAGTAGTGAGTAGATGCATCTTTTGAGCTAGTACAGCCATGAGTCTTCTTGGGAATGATGCAACAAGTTTTTCACCCCTGGATTTGGGGATCCTCGGCCATTCTTCCTTGCAGATCCTCTTCGGTTCCGTCAGGTTGGATGGTGAATGTTGGTGGACAGCCATTTTCAGGTCTCTCCAGAGATGCTCCATTCGGTTTAGGTCAGGGCTGTGGCTGGGCCAGTCAGGAATCGTCACAGAGTTGTTCTGAAGCCACTCCTTTGTTATTTTAGCTGTGTGCTTAGGGTCATTGTCTTGTTGGAAGGTGAACCTTCAGCCACGTCTGAGGTCCAGAGCACTCTGGAAGAGGTGGAAGAGGTTTTCATCCAGGATATCTCTGTACTTGGCCGCATTCATGTTTCCTTCAATGGCAACCAGTCTTCCTATCCCTCCAGCTGAAAAACACCCCCATAGCATGATGCTGCCTCCACCATGTTTCACTGTTGGGATTGTGTTGGGCAGGTGATGAGCAGTGCCTGGTCTTCTCCACACATACCGCTTAGAATTATCACCAAAAAGTTCTATATCTTTGTCTCATCAGACCAGAGAATCTTATTTCTCACAGTCTGGGAGTCCTTCATGTGTTTTTTTTAGCAAACTCTATTTGGGCTTTCATATGTCTTGCACTGAGGAGAGGCTTCCATCGGGCCACTCTGCCATAAAGGCCTGACTGGTGGAGGGCTACAGTGATAGTTGACTTTGTGGAACTTTCTCTCATCTCCCTACTGCATCTGTGGAGCTCAGCCACAGTGATATTGGGGTTCTTCTTTACCTCTCTCACCAAGGCTCTTCTCCCATGGTTGCTCAGTTTGGCTGGACGGCCAGGTCTAGGAAGACTTCTGGTGGTCCCAAACTTCTTCCATGTAAGGATTATGGAGGCCACTGTGCTCTTAGGAACCTTGAGTACTGCAGAAATTCTTTTTTATCCTTGGCCAGATCTGTGCCTTCCACAATTCTGTCTCTGAGCTCCTGGCCAGTTCCTTTGACCTCATGATTCTCATTTGGTCTGACATGCACTGTGAGCTGTGAGGTCTTATATAGACAGGTGTGCGCCTTTACAAATCAAGTCCTATCAGTTTAATTAACCACAGCTGGACTCCAATGAAGGAGTAGAACCATCTCAAGGAGGATCACAAGGAAATGGACAGCATGTGACTTACATATGAGTGTCTGAGCAAAGGGTCTGAATACTTTTTTTTTTTAATAAATTTCCAAAAAATTCTAAATTGTGTTTGTTTTTCAGTCAGGATGGGGAGCAGAGTGCACATTAATGAGAACAAAAATGAACTTTTTTGAATTTACCAAATGGCTGCGATGAAACAGAGTGAAATATTTAAAGGGGTCTGAATACTTTCCGTACCCACTGTATACTAGGAGGGGGAGGCTGATACCATGGTCCCATTAGGGGTCCCAGCCTTACCTGAGGTATGCGCTGTAGGAAGGGGTTAATGCTGCCCCTTCAGTATTAATACCGCCATATCATGTTGGCGTATCGCATGTGAATGTCACTTGTGCACAGATCACGTAAATCACACGCTAACGTGCAGAGGGCGCGGACCCCCAGCCTTACATCCACCGCCACATTGTGTGGCTCCGCATCGCGTACCCGATATTTTACGGTACGTCACGTCATACTGTATGGCGGCATTGGGGATAAACCACAGGAATGCTGCTGTGCCGGGTCCTGTGCTGCGGTGGGCTCGAGTCTGTAGCTCCTCTGGAGCAGGACCCCTCTATTCCCGCAGTCACAGAGTCGGCGGAGTAACTGCTACATTTATGCACCATGAATTACGGAGGGTCCCGGGGGCCGAGATCGTCTCTACCGCTGCCTTATGGGATGTCTTGGTCGGAGTCAGGTGGGATCTTGGGGATTCAGGATGTGAGGGTCCAGCCCCTGACCCCAGTATCGGCACCTCACTGGTCACGGAGTGATGTGTCCTGTGCCTCGCACCGTCCACCCATCACTTTATATTCTGTACTGACACTTTAATAAAAACGAAAAAAAATCTGTGGTCAAAAGTTCTCTGCGTCAAAACCCAGATCTGTGGCCTCTGCCCCAGTCACATCGAGATCTGTGGCCTCTGCTCCTGTTACATCCAGATCTGTGGCCTCTGCTCCAGTCACATCCAGATCTGTGGCCTCTGCTCCTGTTACATCCAGATCTTCTGCCTCTGCTCCTGTTACATCCAAATCTGTGGCCTCTGCTCCAGTCACATCCAGATCTGTGGCCTCTGCTCCAGTCCCATCCAGATCTGTGGCCTCTGCTCCAGTCCCATCCAGATCTGTGGCCTCTGCTCCAGTCCCATCCAGATCTTCTGCCTCTGCTCCTGTTACATCCAGATCTTCTGCCTCTGCTCCTGTTATATCCAGATCTTCTGCCTCTGCTCCAGTCACATCCAGATCTGTGGCCTCTGCTCCAGTCCCATCCAGATCTTCTGCCTCTGCTCCTGTTACATCCAGATCTTCTGCCTCTGCTCCTGTTATATCCAGATCTTCTGCCTCTGCTCCAGTCACATCCAGATCTGTGGCCTCTGCTCCAGTCACATCCAGATCTGTGGCCTCTGCTCCAGTCAGATCCAGATCTGTGGCCTCTGCTCCTGTTACATCCAGATCTTCTGCTTCTGCTCCAGTCACATCCAGATCTTCTGCTTCTGCTCCAGTAGCATCCAGATCTTCTACCTCTGCTTCTGTTGCATCCAGATCTTCTGCCTCTGCTCCTGTTACATCCAGATTTTCTGCCTCTGCTCCAGTCACATCCAGATCTTCTGCCTCTGCTCCTGTTACATCCAAATCTGTGGCCTCTGCTCCAGTCACATCCAGATCTGTGGCCTCTGCTCCTGTTACATCCAGATCTGTGGCCTCTGCTCCAGTCCCATCCAGATCTTCTGCCTCTGCTCCTGTTACATCCAGATCTTCTGCCTCTGCTCCTGTTATATCCAGATCTTCTGCCTCTGCTCCAGTCACATCCAGATCTGTGGCCTCTGCTCCAGTCCCATCCAGATCTTCTGCCTCTGCTCCTGTTACATCCAGATCTTCTGCCTCTGCTCCTGTTATATCCAGATCTTCTGCCTCTGCTCCAGTCACATCCAGATCTGTGGCCTCTGCTCCAGTCACATCCAGATCTGTGGCCTCTGCTCCAGTCACATCCAGATCTGTGGCCTCTGCTCCTGTTACATCCAGATCTTCTGCTTCTGCTCCAGTCACATCCAGATCTTCTGCTTCTGCTCCAGTAGCATCCAGATCTTCTACCTCTGCTTCTGTTGCATCCAGATCTTCTGCCTCTGCTCCTGTTACATCCAGATCTTCTGCCTCTGCTCCAGTCACATCCAGATCTGTGGCCTCTGCTCCAGTCACATCCAGATCTGTGGCCTCTGCTCCAGTCACATCCAGATCTGTGGCCTCTGCTCCTGTTACATCCAGATCTTCTGCTTCTGCTCCAGTCTCATCCAGATCTTCTACCTCTGCTTCTGTTGCATCCAGATCTTCTGCCTCTGCTCCTGTTACATCCAGATCTTCTGCCTCTGCTCCAGTCACATCCAGATCTTCTGCCTCTGCTCCTGTTACATCCAGATCTGTGGCCTCTGCTCCAGTCACATCCAGATCTGTGGCCTCTGCTCCAGTCACATCCAGATCTGCTGCCTCTGCTCCTGTTACATCCAGATCTGTGGCCTCTGCTCCAGTCACATCCAGATCTGTGGCCTCTGCTCCAATCACATCCAGATCTGTGGCCTCTGCTCCAATCACATCCAGATCTGTGGCCTCTGCTCCAGTCACATCCAGATCTGCGGCCTCTGCTCCAGTCACACCCAGATCTGCAGCCTCTGTTCCAGTCACATCCAGATCTGCTGCCTCTGCTCCTGTTACATCCAGATCTGTGGCCTCTGCTCCAGTCACATCCAGATCTGTGGCCTCTGCTCCAATCACATCCAGATCTGTGGCCTCTGCTCCAATCACATCCAGATCTGTGGCCTCTGCTCCTGTTACATCTAGATCTGCGGCCTCTGCTCCAGTCACACCCAGATCTGCAGCCTCTGTTCCGGTCACCTCTCAGCTCTGCGGCCTTTACTCCTATCACATCCAGATCTGCGGCCTCTGCTCAGGTCACATCCAGATCTGCGGCCTCTGCTCCAGTCACACCCAGATCTGCAGCCTCTGTTCCGGTCACCTCTCAGCTCTGCGGCCTTTACTCCTGTCACATCCAGATCTGCAGCCTCTGCTCCAGTCACATCCAGATCTGCAGCCTCTGCTCCAGTCACACCCAGATCTGCAGCCTCTGTTCCGGTCACCTCTCAGGTCTGCGGCCTTTACTCCTATCACATCCAGATCTGCGGCCTCTGCTCCAGTCACATCCAGATCTGCGGCCTCTGCTCCAGTCACACCCAGATCTGCAGCCTCTGTTCCGGTCACCTCTCAGGTCTGCGGCCTTTACTCCTATCACATCCAGATCTGCGGCCTCTGCTCCAGTCACATCCAGATCTGCGGCCTCTGCTCCAGTCACACCCAGATCTGCAGCCTCTGTTCCGGTCACCTCTCAGCTCTGCGGCCTTTACTCCTGTCACATCCAGATCTGCGGCCTTTACTCCAGTCACGTCCAGATCTGCGGCCTCTGCTCCAGTCACATCCAGATCTGCGGCCTCTGCTCCAGTCACACCCAGATCAGCAGCCTCTGTTCTGGTCACCTCTCAGCTCTGCGGCCTTTACTCCTGTCACATCCAGATCTGCAGCCTCTGCTCCAGTCACATTCAGATCTGCATGATGATACGAGTTGTCTACGACATCGCCACATCTTGGCTGCTGTCGGTTGCTCTGATACTCGCGCTCGCTCATTTTCCCGCTTCCAAGACATCAACTACAAGAATCTCCTGCCGCGTTATAAACATCGTTCCCCTGACTGGGACTCCTGGTTGATTTTTCGGGGGTCATGAGGAGGGACCCCCGGTTGATTTTTCGGTGGTCATGAGGAGGGACCCCTGGTTGATTTTTCGGTGGTCATGAGGAGGGACCCCTGGTTGATATTTCGGTGGTCATGAGGGACCCCTGGTTGATATTTCGGTGGCCCTGAGGAGGGACCCCTGGTTGATTTTTCGGTGGTCATGAGGGACCCCTGGTTGATATTTCGGTGGCCCTGAGGAGGGACTCCTGGTTGATTTTTCGGTGGTCATGAGGAGGGACTCCTGGTTGATATTTCGGTGGTCATGAGGAGGGACTCCTGGTTGATATTTCGGTGGTCATGAGGAGGGACTCCTGGTTGATATTTCGGTGGCCATGAGGAGGGACTCCTGGTTGATTTTTCGGTGGCCATGAGGGACCCTGGTTGATTTTTCGCTGGTCCTGAGGAGGGACCCCTGGTTGATTTTTCAGTGACCCCGAGGACGGACCCCTGGTTGATTTTTCGGTGGCCATGAGGGACCCTGGTTGATTTTTCGGTGGTCATGAGGAGGGACCCTGGTTGATTTTTCGGTGGTCATGAGGAGGGACCCCTGGTTGATTTTTCGGTGGTCATGAGGAGGGACTCCTGGTTGATTTTTCGGTGGTCATGAGGAGGGACTCCTGGTTGATATTTCGGTGGCCCTGAGGAGGGACTCCTGGTTGATTTTTCGCTAGCCCCGAGGAGGGACCCCTGGTTGATTTTTCAGTGACACCCAAGAACGGACCCCTGGTTGTTTTTTCGGTGGTCATGAGGACGGACCCCTGGTTGATTTTTCGGTGGTCATGAGGAGGGACCCCTGGTTGATTTTTCGGTGGTCATGAGGAGGGACCCCTGGTTGATTTTTCGGTGGTCATGAGGAGGGACCCCTGGTTGATTTTTCGGTGGCCATGAGAACGGACCCCTGGTTGATTTTTCGGTGGTCATGAGGAGGGACCCCTGGTTGATTTTTCGGTGGCCATGAGGGACCCTGGTTGATTTTTCGGTGGTCATGAGGAGGGACCCTGGTTGATTTTTCGGTGGTCATGAGGAGGGACCCCTGGTTGATTTTTCGGTGGCCATGAGGAAGGACCCCTGGTTGATTTTTCGGTGGCCATGAGGAAGGACCCCTGGTTGATTTTTCGGTGGCCATGAGGACGGACCCCTGGTTGATTTTTCGGTGGCCATGAGGAGGGACCCCTGGTTGATTTTTCGCTGGTCCCGAGGAGGGACCCCTGGTTGATTTTTCAGTGACCCCCGAGGACGGACCCCTGGTTGATTTTTCGGTGGCCATGAGGGACCCTGGTTGATTTTTCGCTGGCCATGAGGAGGGACCCTGGTTGATTTTTCAGTGACCCCCGAGGACGGACCCCTGGTTGATTTTTCGGTGGCCATGAGGGACCCCTGGTTGATTTTTCGGTGGCCATGAGGGACCCTTGGTTGATTTTTCAGTGGTCACGAGGATCGACCCCTGGTTGATTTTCTGGTGGTCTTGTGCTGTTGTACCCCAGGGTGCTGACATTTCCCGCTTCTCCGGAGATGACTTTTTTGCGGATAAATGAGCTCAGAAATAAAATGACCATGGAGGCGAGAGCATGTGGAGCGGCGGAGTGAGCGCCCGCCGCGTCCCTGCCCGAGGGGCCACCGTCCTGTTTATCCAGCAGGAAGAGATGCGTCTGTTCCGCACACGCAGCAGCTTTACGGCAGAGAATCATCCAGCTGCATCAGCACAAAGTCATGTAAAGCCGTGTCTCACCACAATCGCTCAAATAACAACTCCCCAGAATACGATTTCACTGCATTCATCCTCTCTACCTTCCGGAGGATTCGCAGCTTCCCTCAGCAGAACACAGGCTGCTCTCCATCCAATCCCACCACACACAGCCTGCACTCTGCTAACAGACACGGGGGGTCCAGACTTTAGGAACACCCAGTATAATGGAGCAGTGATGCATTCCCCCCAAAAATCGGAATATTCACTCCCCGTATTCAAGTTATGCCAGTGCGATACGTTCAGCGGATATAAAAAGTTTACACACCCCTGATAAATCCCAGGACTTTGTCATATAAAAGAATCAGTTCAGAACGTTTTCCACCATTGATGTCTCCCATAATCCATTGAGAAAGAAACTGAAATCTTCTCTGGTGGAGAAAGAAGATAAAGAAGTAAAATAATGTGGTCGCATAAATCTGACACTAAGAGGCCAGAAGGTTCTGATGTCAAATTCACTGATATTTGAAATATCCATAAATTTCTCTACCTTCACTAAAGCCCCAGTTCCAGAGCACAATGCTGCCTCCACCATGCCTCACTGTGGGGATGATGATGACCGATGTTGGCATTACACCTTTTGAAATTCTGGATAAAAAATTGCCCCTCGGTCTCATCAGACATAACACTTTTCATGTTTTTAGCAGACTTGGAGGTTTTTGCAGAATATAGCTGATCATGGATGTTTTTTTTTATTAGAAAAAGCTTCCATCTGGCCCCTGACCCCACAGGCCGGACATATGAAGAATACTGGAGATTGCTGTCACATGTAGGACACAACCAGGACTGGTCAGAAGTTCCTGCAGCTCCTTTAATGTTGTCGCCCACTTCAACCCTCCTGGACCAAATTTCTTCTCGTCTGGAGGAGGAGACCTGGATAAGGGGACATGGAGGTCCCTAGGATGAGAAAATGATCTGGTTCAGGGACAGATGTTTCCAGTGGAGAGGACAGCAGAGTCCTTTGAAGCGAACAAAAAAGTCTGCAGGACAGAGGGATATGGAGGAAAGGGACAAAGGAGTCTGAAAGCCAAGACAGAGAAATCTGGAGGAAAGGAAACTATGGTCTAGAGGAGGACAGACAAATCTGGAAAAGGGGACATAGGTGGCCGAGGAGTCTGGAGCAGGGGACAAAGGTTTTGATGGATGGACAGAGGGGTCTGAAGAAGCGGAAATATGGTCTGGAGGAGAGGACACAGGTATCTGGAGGATGGGGTGTAGGAATCTGAGGAAGATGGAGGTCTCAAGAGAAGATGACAGAATGGTATAGAAAAGATAACAGAGGGACTTGGAGGCCTAGTTCTCACTTCTTGCCCACGAGTATTCGAGTGTATGTGTGTTGGATTTAGTACATTTACCAGGAAGCTTTACCCAACTCACTGACAAACACTAGTCATCATCTTCTACACTGAAGAGGAGGATAAAAGATTGACCTTTTGGCTTATGGCAGACTGATGGTTTGGAAAGATGTTCTCCAAGTTCTGGTGCATCTTCCTCTGTGGTCATACCATTGAGGTGGATGATGAGACTTCTGATCGAGGTAAAGGAGGTCAGGGCACACCTTGGTGGGAGTCTTCTTTCCAATCCTTCCATCTTGGAGAGATGTTTTCCCCGATTTGGTGTCTTCTTCTCATTGTGATTTATACTGCAATCTATAAGGAGCAGATGCTATTCTTTTTGACAGCGGAGGGAATGGATGGATATGGCAGAGAAGCAGGCTAGTCACTAACTGGGGTAGATCAAAGCTACTGACGTCACCAGAGGTGTCAACTCAATGCCAGGCTGCACCTGATAAGCTCTCAATGTACAGTAGTCACCACTCTGACAAAAAGGAGCAATCCAACTGCTCCTTCCACTATCTGCAAGTCCTTGTGGGACACATCCCTAACTCTGCTCCTCTGGTAAGTATGGGGCACATGTCTAACCCTGCTCCTCTGGTAAGTCTGAGGCACATCCCTAACCCTGCTCCTCTGGTAGGTGTGAGGCACATCCCTACCTTTGCTCCACTGGTAAGTCTGGGGAACATTCCTAACTCTGCTCCTCTGGTAAGTCTGGGGCACATCCCTAACTCTGCTCCTCTGGTAAGTCTGGGGCACATCCCTAACCCTGCTCCTCTGGTAGGTGTGGGGCACATCCCTAACTCTTCCTCTGGTAAGTCTGGGGCACATCCCTAACTCTGCTCATCTGGTAAATCTGGGGCACATCCCTAACTCTGCTCCTCCGGAAAGTCTGGGGCACATGCCTAACTCTGCTTATGTGGTAAGTCTGGGGAACATCCCTAACTCTTCCTCTGGTAAGTCTGGAGCACATCCCTAATTCTGCTTCTCTGGTAAGTATGGGGAAAATCCCTAACTCTGCTTATGTGGTAAGTCTGGGGCATATCCCTAACTCTGCTCCTCTGGTAAATCTGTAGAACATCCCTAACTCTGCTCCTCTAGTTAGTCTGGGGCACATCCCTAACTGCTCCTCTGGTAAGTCTGGGGCACATCCCTAACTGCTCCTCTGGTAAATCTGGGGCACATCCCTAACTCTGCTCATGTGGTAAATCTGGGGCACATCCCTAACTCTGCTCATCTGGTAAGTCTGGGGCACATCCCTAACTCTGCTCCTCTGGTAAGGATGGGACACAGCCCTAACTCTGCTCCTCTGGTAAGTCTGGGGCACATCCCTAACTCTGCTCCTCTGGTAAGTCTGCTCATGTGGTAAATCTGGGGCACATCCCTAACGCTGCTCCTCTGGTAAGTCTAGGGAACATCCCTAACTCTGCTCATCTGGTAAGCCTGGGGCACATCCCTAACTCTGCTCCTCTGGTAAGGATGGGACACATCCCTAACTCTGCTCCTCTGGTAAGTCTGGGGCACATCCCTAACTCTGCTCCTCTGGTAAGTCTAGGGAACATCCCCAACTCTGCTCATCTGGTAAGTCTAGGGAACATCCCCAACTCTGCTCATCTGGTAAGTCTGGGGCACATCCCTAACTCTGCTCCTCTGGTAAATCTGGGGAACACCCCTAACTCTGCTCCTCTGGTAAGGATGGGACACATCCCTAACTCTGCTCCTCTGGTAAGTCTGGGGCACATCCCTAACTCTGCTCCTCTGGTAAGTCTAGGGAACATCCCCAACTCTGCTCATCTGGGGCACATCCCTAACTCTGCTCCTCTGGTAAATCTGGGGAACACCCCTAACTCTGCTCCTCTGGTAAGTCTGGGGAACATCCCTAACTCTGCTCATGTGGTAAATCTGGGGCACATCCCTAACTCTGCTCCTCTGGTAAGTCTAGGGAACATCCCTAACTCTGCTCCTCTGGTAAGTCTGGGGAACATCCCTAACTCTGCTCCTCTGGTAAGTCTGGGGAACATCCCTAACTCTGCTCATGTGGTAAATATGGGGCACATCCCTAACTCTGCTCCTCTGGTAAGTCTGGGGCACATCCCTATCTCTGCTCCTCTGGTAAGTCTGGGGCACATCCCTAACTCTGCTCCTCTGGTAAGTCTAGGGACCATCCATACCTCTGCTCCTCTGGTAAGTATGGGACACATCCCTACCTCTGCTCCTCTGGTAAATCTGTAGAACATCCCTAACTCTGCTCTGGTAAATCTGTAGAACATCCCTAACTCTGCTCCTCTGGTAAGTCTGGGGCACATCCCTAACTCTGCTCATCGGTAATTCTAGGACATGTAATTTTGGTGAGCCTCTAGTCCCTTGTACGTTGGGCAGCCGATTGTATATGTATGACCCAAACACTGGTGACATGGAATGGTGAGCAGAGATAGAAGACATCACATCCGTAACACGTAACATAAAGGTTTATTATACACAGACGGAGCAGAGGATATTCCCCGGATTCCCCAGATCAGGTATTGATCGGCCGTCACTTCTCGGGTTTGTCGTCTGGTTCTCGGACCAGGGCCAGTAACTTGTCCAGTTTGGCCACTTCCACCTCTGGACCTTTGGGAGCTTCTTGTCCCTTCTTCTCCTGAAAGGTAATAAAAAGAAATGATGATGGGGGTTGTAGTCGTCCCTACGAAACACGTTCAGTTACTGATTAGCTGGCGTCTCAGAGGTTGGTGTCCCGGGAACATCGGAACCTCTCAGTGTCCATGGGATGGAGAACACGAAAATCGCAGGAAATCATCATAGAATCGTAGAGTTGGAAGGGACCTCCTGGGCCATCTGGTCCAACCCCCTGCTCAAAGCAGGATTCGCTAAATCATCCCAGTCAGATGTCTGTCCAGCCTCTGTTTGAAGACTTCCATTGAAGGAGAACTCACCACTTCTCGTGGCAGCCTGTTCCACTCATTGATCACTCTAACTGTCAAAAAGTTTTTTCTAATATCTAATCTGTGTCTCCTCCCATTCAGTTTCATCCCATTGCTTCTAGTCTTTCCTTGTGCAAATGAGAATAAAGTTGATCCTTCTACAATGTGACAGCCCTTTAGATATTTGTAGACAGCTATTAAGTCTCCTCTCAGTCTTCTCTTTTGCAAACTAAACATTCCCAAATCCTGCAACCTTTCCTCATAAGACAGGGTTTGCAGACCGGTCACCATTCTGGTCGCTCTTTTCTGAACTTGCTCCAGTTTGTTGGACTTCGATGAGCAAACACTCCCGTAGAAATGAGTGCCGGACACGTTACTGGACAGATACTGGTCTACAGCTGCTCCTCAGCATCCGCTGGCAGGGAATGACGTCTGTCCGAGTCCGGACTCTGCACCCAGTGATATAATTATCCACCATGCGATGAACGCAGCACATTCCTAATGACTCTGTAACCAGAGGATCCCGAGGGGTGTGAAGAGTTAATAAAGGGATCTCGTCTCCTTCATTACCGGATTATATTACGAGCGACTCCAAGTGCGGCCATATAATCTGCAGAGTATTGCACCAGGTGCAACAACAGATCCCAGAATGCAAATCACTGCTGATGAGCGGAGACTGAGAGAATTCTGCTCTGAGGCTGCAAGATAGTGAGTGCAGCTCAGGAGTACACAGTGGCAAAAGTTTAGGCACCCCTGGTCCAAATTACTGTTATTGTGAACAGTTACGCAAGATGAAGTTGGAATGATCTCAAAAAGGCCTAATGGTAAAGAGGGCACATTTCACTTGTATTTTAGGCAAAAAAAAAAAAAAAAATTATATATATATATACACACACACAGGGTGCGGAAAGTATTCAGACCCCTTTACATTTTTCACTCTTTGGTTTCATTGCAGCCATTTGGTAAATTCAAAAAAGTTCATGTTTTTCTCATTAATGTGCACTCTGCACCCCATCTTCACTGACAAAAAACAGAAATGGAGAAATTTTTGCAAATTTATTAAAAAAGAAAAACTGAAATCTCACATGGTCATAAGTATTCACACCCTTTGCTCAGTATTGAGGAGACGCACCTTTTGAGCTGGTACAGCCATGAGTCTTCTTAGGAATGATGCCACAAGTTTTTCCCCCCTGGATTTGGGGGTCCTCTGCCATTCTTCCTTGCAGACCCTCTCCAGTTCCGTCAGGTTGGATGGTGAATGTTGGTGGACAGCCATTTTCAGGTCTCTCCAGAGATGCTCCATTGGGTTTAGGTCAGGGCTCTGGCTGGGCCAGTCAGGAATGGTCACAGAGTTGTTCTGAAGCCACTCCTTTTTATTTTAGCTGTGTGCTTAGGGTCATTGCTTGTTGAAAGGTGAACCTTCAGCCAAGTCTGAGGTCCAGAGCACTCTGGAAGAGGTTTTCTTGCAGGATATCTCTGTACTTGGCCGCATTCATGTTTCCTTCCATGGTAACCAGTCGTCCTGTCCCTGCAGCTTAAAAACACCCCCATAACATGACGCTGCCACCACCATGTTTCACTGTGGGGATTGTATTGGGCAGGTGATGAGCAGTGTCTGGTTTTCTCCACACATACCGCTTAGAATTATTACCAAAAAGTTCTATCTTCATCTCATCAGAGCAGAGAATCTTATTTCTCATAGTCTGGGAGTCCTTCATGTGTTTTTTTTAGCAAACTCTATGTGGCCTTTCATATGTCTGGAACTGAGAGAGACTTCCGTCGGGCCACTCTGCCATAAAGGCCCGACCTGTGGAGGGCTGCAGTGATAGTTGACTTTGTGGAACTTTCATCTCCCTACTGCTTCAGTGGAGCTCAGCCACAGTGATCTTGGGGTTCTTTTTTACCTCTCTCACCAACGCTCTTCTCCCACGATTGCTCAGTTTGGCTGGACGGCCAGGTCTAGGAAGACTTCTGGTGGTCCCAAACGTCTTCCATGTAAGGATTATGGAGGCCACTGTGCTCTTAGGAACCTTGAGTACTGCAGAAATTCTTTTGTATCCTTGGCCAGATCTGTGCCTTGTCACAATTCTGTCTCTGAGCTCCTTGGCCAGTTCCTTTGACCTCATGATCCTCATTTGGTCTGACATGCACTGTGAGGTCTTATATAGACAGGTGTGCGCCTTTACAAATCAAGTCCTATCAGTGTAATTACACACAGCTGGACTCCAATGAAGGAGTAGAACCATCTCATGGAGGATCACAAGGAAATGGACAGCATGTGACTTACATATGAGTGTCTGAGCAAAGGGGCTGAATACTTATGACCATGGGATATTTCAGGGTTTTTTTTTTTAATAAATTAGCAAAAATTTCTACAGTTCTGTTTCTTTCAGTCAAGATAGGGTGCAGAGAGTACATTAATGAGAAAAGAAATGAACGTTTTTGAGTTTATCAAATGGCTGCAATGGCACAAAGAGTGAAAAATGTAAAGGGGTCTGAATACTTTCCGTACCCACTGTATATTGTCTTCTTTTACATATTCAAAGTTACAAAATGTCAAAATGGTCAGATGCAAACGTTTGGGCACCCTTGGAGATTTGTGTTCTCAGATAACTATGAGTAAGTTTTCAGACCCTAATTAGCCTGTTAGGGTTATGGCTTGTTCACTATCATCGTTGGGAAAGGCCAGGTAATGCAAATAACCCAGCTTTATAAAGACCCAGCCTCCTCTTACCTTGTGCCAAAGAACAGCAGCCATGGGTTCTTCTAAACAGCTGCCTAGCACTCTGAAAATGAGAATGGTGGAGGCCCAAGAAGGAGGAGAAGGCTTTAAGAAGAGAGCAAAGCGTTCTCAAGTTGCCCTTTCCTCAGTTCAAAATGTAATTATCAAATGGCCGTTACCAGGAACAGTGGAGAGCAAGATAAGATGTGGAAGACCAAGCAAAATTTCAGTGAGAGGAGGATGGTAGAGAGGTAAATCAGAACCCCCCACTTGACTGCAGAAGACCTTCAGAAAGATCTAGCAGACTCTGGAGTTGTTCAGAGACAGCTGCAAAAATATGGCCTCCATGGAAGAGTCATTAGAAGAAAACCTCTCCTGCATCCCCACCATAAAATTCAGTGTTAAAAGTATGCAAAAAATACATCTAAACAAGCCTGATGCATCTTGGAAATAAGTCCTGTGGACTGATGAGGATAAAATATAAGTCTTTGGCCACAATGATCAAGGTATGTGTGGAGAAAAAAAAGAACAGAATTTTATGAAAAGAACATCTCACCAACCATTAAGCATGGGGGGTGGCTCAAACGTGCTTTGGGGTTGTGTTCCAGCCAATGGCACAGGGAACATTTCATGGGTAGAGGGAAGAATGGACTCAATGAAATTTCAACAAATTCTTGATGAAAGCATAACACCATCTGTAAAAAAGCTGAAGGTGTAGAGAGTCAGAGGATGGCTTCTACAAATGGATAATGATCCTAAACACACGTCACAATCCACAATAGACGACCTCAAAAGGCGCAAGATGAAGGTTTTACAATGGCCCTCACAGTCCCCTGATCTGATCATCATTGAAAATCTGTGGCTAGACCTCAAAATAGCAGAGGAAGCAAGACGCCCCAGGAATCTCACAGAACTGGAAGAATTCTCCAAGGAAGAATGGAGGAAAATCCCTCAAATAAGAATTGAGACTCTCGTCTAGCTACAAAAAGTGTTTACAAGCTGTGATACTTGTAAATGGTGGTGCTACTAGGTACTGAATATACAGGGTGCCAAAACTTTTGCAGTGACCCATTTTTCCTCTTGTAATGTTTAAAATGTAAATAACATGAAAATATATTTTTGTTTTTTTGCCTAAAATACAAAGGAAATGCATCATCTGTAACTTTAAGCCTTTTAGATAATTTCACCTTCAACTTGCTTAACCATTCACAATAACAGAAATTATGACCAGGGGTGCCCAAACTATTACATGACACTAAAATACAGGGTGAGTAATGTAATGTATGTACACAGTGACTGCACCAGCAGAATAGTGAGCGCAGCTCTGGAGTATAATACAGGATGTAACTCAGGGTGAGTAATGTAATGTATGTACACAGTGACTGCACCAGCAGAATAGTGAGTGCAGCTCTGGAGTATAATACAGGATGTAACTCAGGATCAGTAATGTAATGTATGTACACAGTGACTGCACCAGCAGAATAGTGAGGGCAGCTCTGGAGTATAATACAGGAGGTAACTCAGGATCAGTAATGTAATGTATGTACACAGTGACTGCACCAGCAGAATAGTGAGTGCAGCTCTGGAGGATAATAGGAGGTAACTCAGGATCAGTAATGTAATATATGTACACAGTGACAGCACCAGCAGAATAGTGAGTGCAGCTCTGGGGTATAATACAGGATGTAACTCAGGATCAGTAATGTAATGTATGTACACAGTGACTGCACCAGCAGCATAGTGAGTTCAGCTCTGGAGTATAATACAGGATGTAACTCAGGATCAGTAATGTAATGTTTGTACACAGTAACTGTACCAGCAGTATAGTGAGTGCAGCTCTGGAGTATAATACAGGAGGTAACTCAGGATCAGTAATGTAATGTATGTACACAGTGACTGCACCAGCAGAATATTGAGTGCAGATCTGGAGTATAATACAGGATGTAACTCAGGATCAGTAATGTAATGTTTGTACACAGTAACTGTACCAGCAGTATAGTGAGTGCAGCTCTGGAGTATAATACAGGAGGTAACTCAGGATCAGTAATGTAATGTATGTACACAGTGACGGCACCAGCAGAATAGTGAGTGCAGCTCTGGGGTATAATACAGGATGTAACTCAGTATCAGTAATGTAATGTATGTACACAGTGACTGCACCCGCAGAATAATGAGTGCAGCTCTGGAGTATAATACAGGATGTAACTCAGGATCAGTAATGTAATGTATGTATACAGTGACTGCACCAGCAGAATAGTGAGTGCAGCTCTGGAGTATAATACAGGATGTAACTCAGTATCAGTAATGTAATGTATGTACACAGTGACTGCACCAGCAGAATAGTGAGTGCAGCTCTGAAGTACAAATACATAATATATACAGTGGGGCAAAAAAGTATTTAGTCATTCAGCAATAGTGCAAGTTCCACCACTTAAAAAGATGAGCGGCGTCTGTAATTTACATCATAGGTAGACCTCAACTATGGGAGACAAACTGAGAAAAAAAAATCCAGAAAATCACATTGTCTGTTTTTATTTCCTTTTATTTGCATATTATGGTGGAAAATAAGTATTTGGTCAGAAACAAAATTTCATCTCAATACTTTGTGATATATCCTTTTTTGGCAATGACAGAGGTCAAACGTTTTCTGTAAGTCTTCACAAGGTTGCCACACACTGTTGTTGGTATGTTGGCCCATTCCTCCATGCAGATCTCCTCTAGAGCAGTGATGTTTTTGGCTTTTCACTTGGCAACACGGACTTTCAACTCCCTCCAAAGGTTTTCTATAGGGTTGAGATCTGGAGACTGGCTAGGCCACTCCAGGACCTTGAAATGCTTCTTACGAAGCCACTCCTTCGTTTCCCTGGCGGTGTGCTTTGGATCATTGTCATGTTGAAAGACCCAGCCACGTTTCATCTTCAATGCCCTTGCTGATGGAAGGAGGTTTGCACTCAAAATCTCACGATACATGGCCCCATTCATTCTTTCATGTACCCGGATCAGTCGTCCTGGCCCCTTTGCAGAGAAACAGCCCCAAAGCATGATGTTTCCACCACCATGCTTTACAGTAGGTATGGTGTTTGATGGATGCAACTCAGTATTCTTTTTCCTCCAAACACGACAAGTTGTGTTTCTACCAAACAGTTCCAGTTTGGTTTCATCAGACCATAGGACATTCTCCCAAAACTCCTCTGGATCATCCAAATGCTCTCTAGCAAACTTCAGACGGGCCCAGACATGTACAGGCTTAAGCAGTGGGACACGTCTGGCACTGCAGGATCTGAGTCCATGGTGGCGTAGTGTGTTACTTATGGTAGGCCTTGTTACATTGGTCCCAGCTCTCTGCAGTTCATTCACTAGGTCCCCCCGCGTGGTTCTGGGATTTTTGCTCACCGTTCTTGTGATCATTCTGACCCCACGGGGTGGGATTTTGCGTGGAGCACCAGATCGAGGGAGATTATCAGTGGTCTTGTATGTCTTCCATTTTCTAATTATTGCTCCCACAGTTGATTTCTTCACTCCAAGCTGGTTGGCTATTGCAGATTCAGTCTTCCCAGCCTGGTGCAGGGCTACAATTTTGTTTCTGGTGTCCTTTGACAGCTCTTTGGTCTTCACCATAGTGGAGTTTGGAGTCAGACTGTTTGAGGGTGTGCACAGGTGTCTTTTTATACTGATAACAAGTTTAAACAGGTGCCATTACTACAGGTAATGAGTGGAGGAAAGAGGAGACTCTTAAAGAAGAAGTTACAGGTCTGTGAGAGCCAGAAATCTTGATTGCTTGTTTCTGACCAAATACTTATTTTCCACCATAATATGCAAGTAAAATGAAAAAAAACAGACAATGTGATTTTCTGGATTTTTTTTTCTCAGTTTGTCTCCCATAGTTGAGGTCTACCTATGATGTAAATTACAGACGCCTCTCATCTTTTTAAGTGGTGGAACTTGCACTATTGCTGACTGACTAAATACTTTTTTGCCCCACTGTATAATAATACACAGTTGGGGGTCACTATGTAATAATACACAGTTGGGGGTCACTATGTAATAATACACAGTTGGGGGTCACTATCTAACAATACACAGGTGGGGGGTCACTAAGAAATAATATACAGGTGGGTGGGTCACTATGTAATAATATACAGGTGGGGGGTCACTATGTAATAATATACAGGTGGGGGGGTCACTATGTAATAATATACAGGTGGGGGGTCACTCTGTAATAATATACAGGTGGGGGGTCACTCTGTAATAATATACAGGTGGGGGTCACTAATAATATACAGGTGGGGGGTCACTATGTAATAATATACAGGTGGGGGTAACTAATAATATACAGGTGGGGGGTCACTATGTAATAATATACAAGTGGGGGTCACTATGTAATAATATACAGGTGGGGGTCACTCTGTAATAATATACAGGTGGGGGTCACTCTGTAATAATATACAGGTGGGGGGGTCACTATTTAATAATATACAGGTGGGGGGTCACTATGTAATAATATACAGGTGGGGGTCACTATGTTATAATATACAGGTGGGGGTCACTATGTAATAATATACAGGTGGGGGTCACTCTGTAATAATATACAGGTGGAGGTCACTATGTAATAATATACAGGTGGGGGGTCACTATGTAATAATATACAGGTGGGGGTCACTATGTTATAATATACAGGTGGGGGTCACTATGTTATAATATACAGGTGGGGGTCACTGTAATAATATACAGGTGGGGGTCACTCTGTAATAATATACAGGTGGAGGTCACTATGTAATAATATACAGGTGGGGGGTCACTATGTAATAATATACAGGTGGGGGTCACTATGTTATAATATACAGGTGGGGGTCACTCTGTAATAATATACAGGTGGAGGTCACTATGTAATAATATACAGGTGGGGGGTCACTATGTAATAATATACAGGTGGGGGTCACTATGTAATAATATACAGGTGGGGGTCACTATGTTATAATATACAGGTGGGGGTCACTGTAATAATATACAGGTGGGGGTCACTCTGTAATAATATACAGGTGGAGGTCACTATGTAATAATATACAGGTGGGGGGTCACTATGTAATAATATACAGGTGGGGGTCACTATGTTATAATATACAGGTGGGGGTCACTATGTAATAATATACAGGTGGGGGTCACTATGTAATAATATACAGGTGGAGGTCACTATGTAATAATATACAGGTGGGGGTCACTATGTAATAATATACAGGTGGGGGTCACTATGTAATAATATACAGGTGGGGGTCACTATGTAATAATATACGGTGGGGGTCACTCTCTAATAATATACGGTGGGGGTCACTCTCTAATAATATACAGGTGGGGGGTCACTATGTAATAATATACAGGTGGGGGTCACTATGTTATAATATACAGGTGGGGGTCACTATGTAATAATATACAGGTGGGGGTCACTATGTAATAATATACAGGTGGGGGTCACTATGTAATAATATACAGGTGGGGGTCACTATGTAATAATATACAGGTGGGGGGTCACTATGTAATAATATACGGTGGTGGTCACTCTAATAATATACAGGTGGGGGTCACTATGTAATAATATACAGGTGGGGGGTCACTATGTAATAATATACAAGTGGGGGTCACTATGTAATAATATACAGGTGGGGGTCACTCTGTAATAATATACAGGTGGAGGTCACTATGTAATAATATACAGGTGGGGGGTCACTATGTAATAATATACAGGTGGGGGTCACTATGTTATAATATACAGGTGGGGGTCACTATGTAATAATATACAGGTGGGGGTCACTATGTAATAATATACAGGTGGAGGTCACTATGTAATAATATACAGGTGGGGGTCACTATGTAATAATATACAGGTGGGGGTCACTATGTAATAATATACAGGTGGGGGTCACTATGTAATAATATACGGTGGGGGTCACTCTCTAATAATATACGGTGGGGGTCACTCTCTAATAATATACAGGTGGGGGGTCACTATGTAATAATATACAGGTGGGGGTCACTATGTTATAATATACAGGTGGGGGTCACTATGTAATAATATACAGGTGGGGGTCACTATGTAATAATATACAGGTGGGGGTCACTATGTAATAATATACAGGTGGGGGTCACTATGTAATAATATACAGGTGGGGGGTCACTATGTAATAATATACGGTGGTGGTCACTCTAATAATATACAGGTGGGGGTCACTATGTAATAATATACAGGTGGGGGGTCACTATGTAATAATATACAAGTGGGGGTCACTATGTAATAATATACAGGTGGGGGGTCACTATGTAATATACAGTGGGTGGGCCACTATGTAATATACGGTGGGGGTCACTCTGTAATAATATACGGTGGGGGTCACTCTCTAATAATATACGGTGGGGGTCACTCTCTAATAATATACAGGTGGGGGTCACTATGTAATAATATACAGGTGGGGGTCACTATGTAATAATATACAGGTGGGGGGTCACTATGTAATAATATACAGGTGGGGGGTCACTATGTAATATACGGTGGGGGGGTCACTATGTAATATACGGTGGGGGTCACTCTAATATACGGTGGGGGTCACTCTCTAATAATATACGGTGGGGGTCACTCTCTAATAATATACAGGTGGGGGTCACTATGTAATAATATACAGGTGGGGGGTCACTATGTAATAATATACAGGTGGGGGGTCACTATGTAATAATATACAGGTGGGGGGTCACTATGTAATATACAGTGGGGGGTCACTATGTAATATACAGTGGGGGGTCACTATGTAATATACAGTGGGGGGTCACTCTGTAATAATATACAGGTGGGGGGTCACTGTAATATACAGTGGGGGGTCACTCTGTAATAATATACAGGTGGGGGGTCACTATGTAATAATATACAGGTGGGGGGTCACTATGTAATATACAGTGGGGGGTCACTATGTAATATACGGTGGGGGTCACTCTAATAATATACGGTGGGGGTCACTCTCTAATAATATACGGTGGGGGTCACTCTCTAATAATATACGGTGGGGGTCACTCTCTAATAATATACGGTGGGGGTCACCATGTTGCAGCAGTATATTAGTGACCCCTCCCTCCCCATCGTCCTTTCATC
Organism: Dendrobates tinctorius; assembly: GCF_039654945.1. Lineage (NCBI taxonomy): Eukaryota > Metazoa > Chordata > Amphibia > Anura > Dendrobatidae > Dendrobates > Dendrobates tinctorius. Next base: position 4,518,374 of record NW_027361904.1, on the reverse strand, counting down.
CCTACACTCGCTGCCGGCTGTATTGGGGGGGGTCGCAGTGTTTCGGGGATGAATATATAGGTCAGACACTCCGCTCTAATGGAAGGTTTTGCTTTACATGAAGACATCAAGGGTCCGGATAAAAGCCTCATTAATCACATCGGTGGAGGTCCGAGTGATCCGTGCAGAAAGCTCTCAGCGGCTGCGCTTGGCTTGTAATAGCATGTAGCCCCCCGGGGTGAGCGGCATCATAAGACCCGTTATCTACAGCCGGAGATCTGCTGAGTGCAGAGAAGCTGGGATGGGAATAATGCCGATCATTGCCCAGCACTGCCCGTAACACAGACCCTCACAGCGAGGGGAGAGGGGGCGGCTGCAGAATGATGCACGGGCTGGTCTAGATGTGATGGTGTCAGTAGAAGGGACAAAAGTCAGTGGTTCAATGAGAGGAATCACCAGGGACTGACTGCTGTTACTGTAAAGAATCCTGCCCTATACTGATTATGGAGCTGCCTTTCCACCACACAGACAATGTGATTGGCCGGGGGCGGACTGAGTCGGGGGCACAGGCATATGCCCCCCTGGTCAGATACTCTGGTGACAGATTAGGGTCACCCAGATGCTGGGTGTTTTAGCAGCTTGTACCTTTACATCACCCGCAGCTGCGTCATAATCCGTAAAAGGTGCAGAGCATCCTACAGATTGTAATGCAGGTGCACATGATTTAAAGCAAGGTACAGCGCCGATGAGGCTCCTGACAGCCGGGTGGCGCTAAACAGTTCCTAAGCTAACAACTGTTCAGGGTCACCCGGCCAGCTGTTGCTTTCATGGCGCTGTACTGTCAAGAAGGTTGCATATATAGGAGTGATGTACTTCAAAAAGGGGGCTGCGAGGATTGATGTACTGCAGGATGGGGCTGTATATACAGGGGCTGAGCAGAGTGATGTGCTGCACAATGGGGTAGTGTATAAATGAATGAGATGAGTGATGTACTGCAGGATGGGGCTGTATATAAAGGGGCTGAGGAGTAATGTACTGCATGATAGGGCTGTATATATAGGGGCTGAGTGGAGTGAGGTTGGGGCTGTATATAGACAGACTAAGAGGAGTGATGTGCTGCAGGATGGAGCTGTATATAGAGGGGCTGAGACGAGTGAGGTACTGCAGGATGGGTGCAGCATATAGAGGGGCTAAGGAGGATGCACCGCATTCCAGGAGGGTGAACACGTCGTGGAGAAGACAGCGGTCAACTCCACTGTTACCAAACTGAAGCCGACGCCGGTCCAGGCCCCAATAAACACTGAAGACAATGGTGAGGGTAACGGACAGGAAACGAATAAATAAGACCACTCTCACCCAATTCAGTGCATCGGGGAACGCCACCATAGGGAGCGTCGCTCCTGTCCACACTAGTCCGGGTACACAGCGGGATTCCAAGAAAACCCTAACAGGCCCTGGTCAGAAGAAGCTCGCCCTGGTCTCCCCTCCCGCCCTGATAAGGACTCTCCACATCAATATTGGATAGGTGAGTGGTGCCCCTGTCTGGCAGCACTCCACAGCTCCAGCACTTTTCGGATGAGAGGTATGTGATTGCCCCTGTCTGGCTTACTCCGCAGCTCCAGCACTTTTCGGATGAAACGTATGTGAGTGCCCGTCTGGCTTACTCCGCGGCACTCCGCAGCTCCAGCACTTTTCGGATGAGAGGTATGTGATTGCCCCTGTCTAGCTTACTCCGCGGCACTCCGCAGCTCCAGCACTTTTCGGATGAGAGGTATGTGATTGCCCCTGTCTAGCTTACTCCGCAGCACTCCGCAGCTCAAGCACTTTTCGGATGAGAGGTATGTGATTGCCCCTGTCTAGCTTACTCCGCAGCACTCCGCAGCTCCAGCACTTTTCGGATGAGAGGTATGTGATTGCCCCTGTCTAGCTTACTCCGCAGCTCCAGCACTTTTCGGATGAGGTATGTGACTGATTGTGGTGAAATGTGCACACAGTATTGATACAACAGGGGTGCACAGGGAGGGGGATGATTAATTATTACATATACTGTACATACAAGGTGATTACTATGGGAAACTATGTTACCATCTGGGTGGGGTCATTATTATACTACCAGTGATCACGGCTGGGGGATAATATGTTATTATAGTATGGGGAGGGATTGTTATTGCAAGGAGGTAAGTGACTGTGATCACGTTGGGGGGACTGGAGATTACGTGCAGATTGAGGCCGGCTCTTAGTGGCCGCAGGTTTTGCAGCATTAATAATATGTGAAGCATTTGGGATTAATTGCTAATGATTCAGCAGGAAGAGACTGAGTTGTAGGAAATGGCTTGTTAGTGGCCACAGCTCGGACACCCACTGTGTGCTACATGAGAGCCATGGGTAGGCTGCACCTCGGGCACACAGTACATGAGAGTCAAGGATGGGCCGCACCCCAGACACACAATACGTGAGAGCCAAGGGTGGGACGCACCTCAGACACACAGTACATGAGAGCCAACGGTGGGCCGCACCTCAGACACACACTACATGAGAGCCAAGGGTGGGCCGCACCTCAGACACATAGTACATGAGAGCCAAGGGTGGGCCGCACCTCAGACACATAGTACATGAGAGCCAAGGGTGGGCCGCACCTCAGACACACAGTACGTGAGAGCCAAGGATGGGCCGCACCTCAGACACACAGTACATGAGAGTCAAGGATGGGCCGCACCTCGGACACAGTACATGAGAGCCAAGGGTGGGCCGCACCTCAGACACACACTACATGAGAGCCAAGGATGGGCCGCACCTCAGACACACAATACATGAGAGCCAAGGGTGGGCCGCACCTCAGACACACAATACGTGAGAGCCAAGGGTGGGACGCACCTCAGACACACAGTACATGAGAGCCAAGGATGGGCTGCACCCCAGACACACAATACGTGAGAGCCAAGGGTGGGACGCACCTCAGACACACAGTACATGAGAGCCAAGGATGGGCCGCACCCCAGACACACAATACGTGAGAGCCAAGGATGGGCCGCACCTCAAACACACAATACGTGAGAGCCAAGGGTGGGCCGCACCTCAGACACACAGTACATGAGAGCCAAGGATGGGCTGCACCCCAGACACACAATACGTGAGAGCCAAGGGTGGGACGCACCTCAGACACACAGTACATGAGAGCCAAGGATGGGCCGCACCCCAGACACACAATACGTGAGAGCCAAGGATGGGCCGCACCTCAAACACACACTACATGAGAGCCAAGGGTGGGCCGCACCTCAGACACACAGTACATGAGATCCAAGGGTGGGCCGCACCTCGGGCACCAGTACATGAAATCCAAGTGTGGGCTCAGACACACACTACATGAGATCCAAGTGTGGGATGCACCTCAGATGCATAGTACATGAGAGCCAAGGATGGGCCGCAACCCAGACACACAATACGTGAGAGCCAAGGGTGGGACGCACCTCAGACACACAGTACATGAGAGCCAAGACCCGCCCCAACTTCCTGTTGCGACACAGTACCTCCCCAATTTCTTGCAAAAAGACAGCCCCATCCAAACTTACTGTAGAGACTCAGTTCCTGTAGAAACACGGACACTTCCTAAAAAGATACAGACTCATCTCAAATATTTGTAGAAAGACACAGACTCTCCCTAACTTCCTGCAGAGACACAGACCTGCCACTAGTTCCTGTAAACACAGACCCACCCGAATTTCCTGCAGAGAGATAAAGACCGGCCCCTGCTTCTTGTAAAGAGACAAAGACCCACCACTGCTTCCTGCAAAGAAATAAAGACCCACCCCTGCTTCCTGTAAAGAAATAAAGACCCACCCCCTGCTTCCTGTAAGGAGAAAAAGACACATCACTGCTTCCTGTAAAGAGACAAAGACCCACCTCTGCTTCCTGTAAAGAAATAAAGACCCACCTCTGCTTCCTGTAAAGAGACAAAGACCCACCCCTGCTTCCTGTAAAGAGACAAAGACCCACCCCTGCTTCTTGTAAAGAGACAAAGACCCACCACTGCTTCCTGTAAAGAGACAAAGACCCACCACTGCTTCCTGTAAAGAGACAAAGACCCACCCCTGCTTCCTGTAAAGAGACAAAGACCCACCCCTGCTTCTTGTAAAGAGACAAAGACCCACCCCTGCTTCCTGTAAAGAGACAAAGACCCACCCCTGCTTCTTGTAAAGAGACAAAGACCCACCCCTGCTTCTTGTAAAGAGACAAAGACCCACCACTGCTTCCTGTAAAGAGACAAAGACCCACCACTGCTTCCTGTAAAGAAATAAAGACCCACCACTGCTTCCTGTAAAGAGACAAAGACCCACCCCTGCTTCCTGTAAAGCAACAATGACCCGCCCCTGCTTTATGTAAAGAGATACTCACCCCTGCTTCCTGTAAAGCGACAAAGACTCACCCCTGCTTCCTGTAAAGAGACAAAGACCACCCCTGCTTCCTGTAAAGCGACAAAGACCCGCCCCTGCTTCCTGTAAAGAGATAAAGATACACCCCTCTTCCTGTAAAGAGATAAAGACTCACCCCTGCTTCCTGTAAAGAGACAAAGACCCACCACTGCTTCCTGTAAAGAGACACAGACCTGCCCCTCTTCCTGTAGAGACACAGTGCCCCCCACCTCCTGTGATGTTACATGGACATGCCCCCAGTTTATGTAGAGCGACAGGGATCTGCCACCTCCTGTGGAGCAACACGGACCTGCCCCTCTTCCTGTAGAGCAACATGGACCTGCCCCTCTTCCTGTAGAGCAACACGGACCTGCCCCTCTTCCTGCAGACACAGACCCAACCACACTTAATGTAGAGACACAGCCCCACTCTACTTCCTGTAGAGTCACACCAACCTGCCAATCTTCCTGCAGAGACACAGCCTTACCCTCCACTTCCTGTAGAGTCACACCAACCTGCCAATCTTCCTGCAGAGACACAGCCTTACCCTCCACTTCCTGTAGTCACACCGACCTGCCACTCTTCCTGCAGAGACACAGCCTCACCCTCCAATTCCTGTAGAGTCACATCGACCTGCCACTCTTCCTGCAGAGACACAGCCTCACCCTCTAATTCCTGTAGAGTCACATCAACCTGCCACTCTTCCTGCAGACACAGCCTCACCCTCCACTTCCTGTAAAGTCACACCGACCTGCCACTCTTCCTGCAGAGACACAGCCTCACCCTCCACTTCCTGTAGTCACACCGACCTGCCACTCTTCCTGCAGAGACACAGCCTCACCCTCCACTTCCTGTAGAGTCACACCGACCTGCCACTCTTCCTGCAGACACAGCCTCACCCTCTACTTCCTGTAGAGTCACACCGACCTGCCACTCTTACTGCAGAGACACAGCCTCACCCTCCACTTCGTGTAGAGTCACACCGACCTGCCACTCTTCCTGCAGACACAGCCTCACCCTCTACTTCCTGTAGAGTCAACCGACCTGCCACTCTTCCTGCAGAGACACAGCCTCACCCTCCACTTCCTGTAGAGTCACACCGACCTGCCACTCTTCCTGCAGACACAGCCTCACCCTCTACTTCCTGTAGAGTCACACCAACCTGTCACTCTTCCTGCAGACACAGCCTCACCCTCTACTTCCTGTAGAGTCAACCGCCCTGCCACTCTTCCTGCAGAGACACAGCCTCACCCTCCACTTCCTGTAGAGTCACACCGACCTACCACTCTTCCTGCAGAGAGACACAGCCTCACCCTCCACTTCCTGTAGAGTCACACCGACCTGCCACTCTTCCTGCAGAGAGACACAGCCTCACCCTCCACTTCCTGTAGAGTCACACCGACCTGCCACTCTTCCTGCAGAGACACAGCCTCACCCTCCACTTCCTGTAGTCACATCGACCTGCCACTCTTCCTGCAGACACAGCCTCACCCTCCACTTCCTGTAGAGTCACACCGACCTGCCACTCTTCCTGCAGAGAGACACAGCCTCACCCTCCACTTCCTGTAGAGTCACACCGACCTGCCACTCTTCCTGCAGAGACACAGCCTCACCCTCCACTTCCTGTAGAGTCACACCGACCTACCACTCTTCCTGCAGAGAGACACAGCCTCACCCTCCACTTCCTGTAGAGTCACACCGACCTACCACTCTTCCTGCAGAGAGACACAGCCTCACCCTCCACTTCCTGTAGAGTCACACCGACCTGCCACTCTTCCTGCAGACACAGCCTCACCCTCCACTTCCTGTAATCCTCCTCGTTGTCTCTGCTGCTAGAGATGGATTAGCTCTGACAACAGGCAGCGCACAAGTTACACACAAGGGAGACACCCAGTGAGCGGCAGGTGGAGATTTTGGGGCTGTGAAGGTCATGTTGGATTTTCTTAGCGGGAATCCTGATTCCACCTCAGTGGCCAGTAATAAGGTCGGGGCCTCCCAGCAGCCTTCCCTATAGATCGTGGTATCAGGCCATGGCCCGGTGTTTGGGGACACGTTACCGGACGTGTGTAATGTGCAGGACGTTTCCTGGATTTTGGAGCCTCAGTCTCTCTCATTGTGTAGGGGATATAACCTGCTGCACCGGGATGATTCACTGCTCCAATTAGTGGTGCCCTCCTGACGGGTGCGGTACAACACCGGCACAATTACCCAGATAATCGCCCGCTGTGCGCACAAGACACAATATTATTACACTGTAAATTATCACGCCCTGACAATAGGCCCCGAGCTCAGCCATCTCCAGAAGAAGGCAGCCACATCCTGAGACACTGGCACAATGGGCACAACGGGCATTCAGGCAGCACAAAGGCTCCGCGCCTCGCCGGCCGATAAATACATTTTTCCTCGGATTTTGAAGACGCTGCGCTTTGCATTGATGCCACAAATAGACGCCATTCATCAAACAGATGCCGTATTAATGCCTCGATCGCTGGCAGCCCCGCAGACCCTGCGCCACATCTGCGCACACTGCAAGTTTATTAAAGGGACACAACGCGTCATAAGGCAGGGGCTCCAATGAACAGTCACAAGCGGCGAGGCTCCCACTCATCCGGTTGGTGCAAGAATAAATAACCTGTACCTACACCCTAGCATCTGTTACTGGGAGGAAGGGGGCCAGCACAAAGCACAACTGCGCCCCCTACTGGCATGGTCTTGCCTGGGGCAGTTTACTACTTGTCTGGTCCATTTGGAAGGCACAATCCTAATCTGGGAGCCCCTCTTATCACATGCCCCCACATGCAGTAAAGTCTATTTTGGAATCTATCGCATGCCCCTTAGCACGGCGATCCTGTATTCTGCCCCATTCAGTGATGGCCGCACGTGGAGCTGTCCATGGTGATGAAGACAGCAGGTTGGATGTGTGAAGTACAGGGCCGCCTCGTCGATGGCCTCTGTGAGAGTGAATATCTCGGAGCCTCTGACCCTACAGTGCCGGGTCCCCTCTAGATCTAGAGATACGTGTTACAGACACATTGGCCGTGCCGTGGGGGAAGGGACGGTGGCACCGGGTGACCATATGGCAATTACTGGCCACGTTTCGCACAATCATGCGCTCAGCACGCTCAGGTGGGAGATTTCACTTCTGTTCTGTATCAGCTGCCAAACTCCATCCTGCAGGATTCCCCTTCGCCTCTGGGGCTGCCATTAACGTAGAGGAGCCGGCCGGGCGGAGAGCGCTGATCTGCGAATATGATGAATGTGAGGCGTGCGGCGCTCCTGGGAGAGCTGCCATTTCCCAGGAATTAGTCAATACATGGAACGTCCAGCAGGGAAATAATGGCGGAACAGACTGGAGGGATGGGAATAATCCCCCCGAAAATAGAAACACCGCTCCATGCTCACACAGCAGATCAATGTGGAGACGACAAGCACCACTCACAACATACCCTCCGATCCAGTCATTTGTGTACCCAGACTAGCCACTAAGGTCTGTGCTGGTGATCGTGTACATCACCATTGTGGTCAGCAGCGCTACACAGTGACCGTGTTACACACATGTCAAGGGTCCAGGCTCTTCACCCTTCACCCCGGCCCGCTAAACTCTCCAGTGCTCCATGGAAGATTTTGCAGGTGGCCCAACTGCTCCATGTGATTGTCTGCCTAGACCTATACAAGTCTCCCCGAGACATACACCTGGAGTGCGGTCTGCCTGCAGCTTCCACTAAGTATCCATGCTATCTGTGATGTCTGGGACGTCACCAGTCTGCCTGCAGCTTCCAGTACCTCTGCTACCTGTCTATGGTGTCCTGGACATCTCCAGTCTGCCTGTGGCTTCCAGTACCTCTGCTACCTGTCTATGGTCTCCTACACGTCTCCAATCTGCTTGTGGCTTCCAGTATCTGAGGTCTCCACAACGACTCCTGTCTGCCTGCGGCTTCCAGCACCTGTGATTCCTGTCTGTGATCTCCAGGACCTCTGGTACCTGTTTCCCGAGTGTCTAAACCGACTGCTGTACTGACACCTTTGGCCCTGTGCCCACCTGCACCTTGGGCTTTGAGGATCCACCTTACCAGGTGAGATTAACAGACCGCCATGTTGAATCACTGTATTCTGGAGTAAAGTGCGTCATCACTGGAGAAGGGTGTAAATAATCCCCTCAAGATGACTAGCTGATATCGGATGGATCTAAGGTTAGTAACACTGAACAAACAATGAGCCCCACAAAGACATAATAATATGTCCCTCCGGGCGCAGGTCCGTCCTCTGTAGCCCCTCCGGGCGCAGGTCCGTCCTCTGTAGCCCCTCCGGGCGCAGGTCCGTCCTCTGTAGCCCCTCCGGGCGCAGGTCCGTCCTCTGTAGCCCCTCCGGGCGCAGGTGTCACGGCTCTTCATTGTCGTTAGGTCTGGGGCTTTTGATGTCGTTCAGAGTTTCAGACAAAGGGAGAAGTTTGTGGGGTTTTTTTTGCTCACTCTAGGGCGCAGACAATGCCCCAGGCAGTGCCAAGCTCTGCGCAGACACTGGCGCCGGGCGGTGCCAGTCTCTGAGCAGACCATGCCCCGGGCGGTGCCATTCTCTGCGCAGACAATGCCCCGGGCGGTGCCAGGCTCTGCGCAGACAATGCCCCGGGCGGTGCCAGCCTCTGCGCAGACAATGCCCCGGGCGGTGCCAGCCTCTGCGCAGACAATGCCCCGGGCGGTGCCAGCCTCTGCGCAGACAATGCCCCGGGCGGTGCCAGCCTCTGCGCAGACAATGCCCCGGGCGGTGCCAGCCTCTGCGCAGACAATGCCCCGGGCGGTGCCAGCCTCTGCGCAGACAATGCCCCGGGCGGTGCCAGCCTCTGCGCAGACAATGCCCCGGGCGGTGCCAGCCTCTGCGCAGACAATGCCCCGGGCGGTGCCAGCCTCTGCGCAGACAATGCCCCGGGCGGTGCCAGCCTCTGCGCAGACAATGCCCCGGGCGGTGCCAGCCTCTGCGCAGACAATGCCCCGGGCGGTGCCAGCCTCTGCGCAGACAATGCCCCGGGCGGTGCCAGCCTCTGCGCAGACAATGCCCCGGGCGGTGCCAGCCTCTGCGCAGACAATGCCCCGGGCGGTGCCAGTCTCTGCGCAGACAATGCCCCGGGCAGTGCCAGGCTCTGCGCAGACAATGCCCCGGGAGGTGCCAGGCTCTGCGCAGACAATGCCCCGGGAGGTGCCAGGCTCTGCGCAGACAATGCCCCGGGCGGTGCCAGGCTCTGCGCAGACAATTCCCCGGGCGGTGCCAGGCTCTGCGCAGACAATGCCCCGGGCGGTGCCAGGCTCTGCGCAGACAATGCCCCGGGCGGTGCCAGGCTCTGCGCAGACAATGCCCCGGGCGGTGCCAGGCTCTGCGCAGACAATGCCCCTGGCGGTGCCAGGCTCTGCGCAGACAATTCCCCGGGCGGTGCCAGGCTCTGCGCAGACAATGCCCCGGGCGGTGCCAGGCTCTGCGCAGACAATGCCCCGGGCGGTGCCAGGCTCTGCGCAGACAATGCCCCGGGCGGTGCCAGGCTCTGCGCAGACAATGCCCCGGTCAGCTTCTCAGATTTCTGCTCTCGGATTATCGTAATCTCATTACCATCAGGTTATTAAGGGTTACAGCTTTGCACAAAGCAGATTACACAGTTGGAGCGGGATGCAGTGCCACAGGAGTGCTGTGGAAAGGTCAAGGTTAATATGTTGCCTGCACTGACACACTGTAACGCTGGAGACAGCTCTGTCCTGCTGTGTTCAGCTCGCAGAGGACAGTCACACTGAATACAATGTAACAAGCGCTGCGAGTGTTACTATGAGATTACAGAAATCCTGAGCGGCTTATTAGAGGCGTATGGCGAGTGTTCTCTCCAGATAGCGCCATCTCGCCACGGCGCTCTCAGCACGATGGGGGGAGCGTTACATGAAGAGCGCACTCCACAGGAGCGGACCACAAAGAACAGCGAGAAAAGGGGAATGGAGGCGCCAAACCATCACAGAAACTAATTACAGCTGAGAGGCACTCGCCTCACCCCCTGGAGGTAACAGCAGAATAGTGACTGCAGCTCTGGAGGTGACTGGAGGATAAGACATGATATAAAGGCCGATAAGTGAATGCAGCTCTGGAGGTGACTGGAGGATAAGACACCATGTAACAGAAGAATACTGACTACAGCTCTGGAGGTGACAGGAGGATAAGACACCATGTAACAGCAGAATAGTGACTGCAGCTCTGGAGGTGACTGGAGGATAAGACACCATGTAACAGCAGAATAGTGACTGCAGCTCTGGAGGTGACTGGAGGTAACAAATCCGCAGCCTCCTGCTCCCTCCATCACGCTCCGCACACAGCAGCGACATCACTTCTGTGTGTTATATGTTTAATTGCTCCAGGAAAAAGATTCAGTAATCAACGTAGTAAAAAGTGTGAGGACGGCGGCGGCGGTGACAGCGTGAGATTAATCCGCTCGTTACCTGCGAGGACGCGGCCTCCAATAATAGCACTATTACAGTCAATGACCCCAACGTGATTGAACATGGCGAGCTCCACTTATCCCCATCAATCACCAGAGACCCGAGTTTCACCCCCGACGTCACCGCGTGAAATAGAGACAATGACATCATCAGAAGCAGCCGGAATGTAAAGCAGCGGCATGACATCATCAGAGCACAGCGACAAAGGACGGCTGCAGAAGGGAGCAGAAAATGTACGAGGGTCAGAGCGCAGAGCGGCAGAGGTCCAAGATCGCAGAGCGGCAGAGGTCCAAGAGCGCAGAGCGGCAGAGGTCCAAGAGCGCAGAGCGGCAGAGGTCCAAGAGCGCAGAGCGGCAGAGGTCCAAGAGCGCAGAGCGGCAGAGGTCCAAGAGCGCAGAGCGGCAGAGGTCCAAGAGCGCAGAGCGGCAGAGGTCCAAGAGCGCAGAGCGGCAGAGGTCCAAGAGCGCAGGGCGGCAGAGGTCCAAGAGCGCAGGGCGGCAGAGGTCCTGGATCACAGAGCGGCAGAGGTCCTGGATCACAGAGCGGCAGAGGTCCTGGATCACAGAGCGGCAGAGGTCCTGGATCACAGAGCGGCAGAGGTCCTGGATCACAGAGCGGCAGAGGTCCTGGATCACAGAGCGGCAGAGGTCCTGGATCACAGAGCGGCAGAGGTCCTGGATCACAGAGCGGCAGAGGTCCTGGATCACAGAGCGGCAGAGGTCCTGGATCACAGAGCGGCAGAGGTCCTGGATCACAGAGCGGCAGAGGTCCTGGATCACAGAGCGGCAGAGGTCCTGGATCACAGAGCGGCAGAGGTCCTGGATCACAGAGCGGCAGAGGTCCTGGATCACAGAGCGGCAGAGGTCCTGGATCACAGAGCGGCAGAGGTCCTGGATCACAGAGCGGCAGAGGTCCTGGATCACAGAGCGGCAGAGGTCCTGGATCACAGAGCGGCAGAGGTCCTGGATCACAGAGCGGCAGAGGTCCTGGATCACAGAGCGGCAGAGGTCCTGGATCACAGAGCGGCAGAGGTCCTGGATCACAGAGCGGCAGAGGTCCTGGATCACAGAGCGGCAGAGGTCCTGGATCACAGAGCGGCAGAGGTCCTGGATCACAGAGCGGCAGAGGTCCTGGATCACAGAGCGGCAGAGGTCCTGGATCACAGAGCGGCAGAGGTCCTGGATCACAGAGCGGCAGAGGTCCTGGATCACAGAGCGGCAGAGATTCTGGATCATAGAGCGGAAAAGGTCCTGGATCAAAGAGCAGTAGGACTGTAGAAGGTTCTTTGCTTGCGCTCAATGAATGGAAACATTCTTGCTAACATTCAGAGACAGGTGGCAATCCCCTCACCTGCTATTTTTGCACGTCAGGGCTGTTACAGGGGTTATCGACAATCGTCTGTGTGTGAACTACAGCACAAATCTCTCTTGTCCTGACAGTTTGTAACAATCTATCAGTGCAGGGAACCTGGAACAGTCAGGAGTCCTTGATCATCTCACACAGATGATCGGCAAACGCGGCAGGTCAGGAGACGCGGCAGGTCAGTATATGTCACATCAGGAAAAAACGCGGCAGGTCAGGAGACGCGGCAGGTCAGGAGACGAGGAAGATCAGGATATGTGGCACGTCAGGAAAAGACGAGGAAGGTCAGGAGACGAGGAAGGTCAGGATATGTGTCACGTCAGGAATAAACGCGGCAGTTCAGGAGACGCGGCAGTTCAGGAGACGAGGAAGGTAGGTCAGGAGACGCGGCAGGTAGGTCAGGAGACGCGGCAGGTAGGTCTGGAGACGCGGCAGGTAGGTCTGGAGACGCGGCAGGTAGGTCTGGAGACGCGGCAGGTAGGTCAGGAGACGCGGCAGGCAGGTCAGGAGACGCGGCAGGCAGGTCAGGAGACGCGGCAGGCAGGTCAGGAGACGCGGCAGGCAGGTCAGGAGACGCGGCAGGCAGGTCAGGAGACGCGGCAGGCAGGTCAGGAGACGCGGCAGGCAGGTCAGGAGACGCGGCAGGTAGGTCAGGAGACGCGGCAGGTCAGGATATGTCACATCAGGAAAAACGCGGCAGGTCAGGAGACGCGGCAGGTCAGGAGACGCGGCAGGTCAGGAGACGAGGAAGATCAGGATATGTGGCACGTCAGGAAAAGACGAGGAAGGTCAGGAGACGAGGAAGGTCAGGATATGTGTCACGTCAGGAATAAACGCGGCAGGTCAGGAGACGAGGCAGGTCAGGAGACGCGGCAGGCAGGTCAGGAGACGCGGCAGGCAGGTCAGGAGACGCGGCAGGCAGGTCAGGAGACGCGGCAGGCAGGTCAGGAGACGCGGCAGGCAGGTCAGGAGACGCGGCAGGCAGGTCAGGAGACGCGGCAGGCAGGTCAGGAGACGCGGCAGGCAGGTCAGCAGACGCGGCAGGCAGGTCAGCAGACGCGGCAGGCAGGTCAGCAGACGCGGCAGGCAGGTCAGCAGACGCGGCAGGCAGGTCAGGAGACGCGGCAGGCAGGTCAGGAGACGCGGCAGGCAGGTCAGGAGACGCGGCAGGCAGGTCAGGAGACGCGGCAGGCAGGTCAGGAGACGCGGCAGGCAGGTCAGGAGACGCGGCAGGCAGGTCAGGAGACGCGACAGGCAGGTCAGGAGACGCGACAGGCAGGTCAGGAGACGCGACAGGCAGGTCAGGAGACGCGACAGGCAGGTCAGGAGACGCGACAGGCAGGTCAGGAGACGCGACAGGCAGGTCAGGAGACGCGACAGGCAGGTCAGGAGACGCGACAGGCAGGTCAGGATACGCGGCAGGCAGGTCAGGAGACGCGGCAGGCTGGTCAGGAGACGCGGCAGGCTGGTCAGGAGACGCGGCAGGCTGGTCAGGAGACACGGCAGGTCAGGAAACCTTTTCAGCCTCTGAATTTCAGCAACAATGATCTTCATTGTCAGCAAACAGTGATCTCACCACTGGAGCATTGCAGAAGTATTTAGGACATCATGACGGCGCTCTGCAATTAGCTGCTGGAGGGAAGGGGTTAATGTTTCCATGCTGGGGCTCACTGTCGTCTGACTGTGGTGTTAATGAAGCAGAGATGGTCAGATAACGGTGGACGCAGAACAATACCACGTTCATTACACCGCCGCCGCCTGCTGCCCAGAGATAACGCCACCGTACAGAACGCAAATTACATCCAGTCCCAAGAACTCAAATAGAATATGATTATCGCAGGCCGGACCCCATCACCCCTAGGAGGAAGAGCCAAAACTGAGCCTGGGGTCTGTAGTGGCAACACACTGTGTGATAGGAGATGAGAGTGTGATCTCCAGGGTCGGGGATGATGGGAGTAGTGATACACTGTGTGATAGGAGATTAGATTGTGAGCTCCGGGGTCAGGGATGATGGGAGTAGTGATACACTGTGTGATAGGAGATTAGATTGTGAGCTCCGGGGTCAGGGATGATGGGAGTAGTGATACATTGTGTGATAGGAGATTAGATTGTGAGCTCTGGGGTCAGGGATGATGGGAGTAGTGATACACTGTGTGATAGGAGATTAGATTGTGAGCTCCGGGGTCAGGGATGATGGGAGTAGTGATACATTGTGTGATAGGAGATTAGATTGTGAGCTCCGGGGTCAGGGATGATGGGAGTAGTGATACATTGTGTGATAGGAGATTAGATTGTGAGCTCTGGGGTCAGGGATGATGGGAGTAGCGATACACTGTGTGATAGGAAATTAGATTGTGAGCTCTGGGGTCAGGGATGATGGGAGTAGCGATACACTGTGTGATAGGAGATTAGATTGTGAGCTCTGGGGTCAGGGATGATGGGAGTAGCGATACACTGTGTGATAGGAGATTAGATTGTGAGCTCTGGGGTCAGGGATGATGGGAGTAGCGATACACTGTGTGATAGATTAGATTGTGAGCTCTGGGGTAAGGGATGATGGGAGTAGTGATACATTGTGTGATAGGAGATTAGATTGTGAGCTCTGGGGTCAGAGATGATGGGAGTAGTGATACACTGTGTGATAGGAGATTAGATTGTGAGCTCTGGGGTCAGGGATGATGGGAGTAGTGATACACCGTGTGATAGGAGATTAGATTGTGAGCTCTGGGGTCAGGGATGATGGGAGTAGTGATACGCTGTGTGATAGGAGATTAGATTGTGAGCTCCGGGGTCAGGGATGATGGGACTAGTGATACGCTGTGTGATAGGAGATTAGATTGTGATCTCCGGGGTCAGGGATGATGGCAGTAGTGATACACTGTGTGATAGGAGATTAGATTGTGAGCTCTGGGGTCAGGGATGATGGGAGTAGTGATACTCTGTGTGATAGGAGATTAGATTGTGAGCTCTGGGGTCAGGGATGATGGGAGTAGTGATACACTGTTTGATAGGAGATTAGATTGTGAGCTCCGGGGTCAGGGATGATGGGAGTAGCGATACACTGTGTGATAGGAGATTAGATTGTGAGCTCTGGGGTCAGGGATGATGGGAGTAGTGATACACTGTGTGATAGGAGATTAGATTGTGAGCTCCGGGGTCAGGGATGATGGGAGTAGTGATACACCGTGTGATAGGAGATTAGATTGTGAGCTCCAGGGTCAGGGATGATGGGAGTAGTGATACACTGTGTGATAGGAGATTAGATTGTGAGCTCTGGGGTCAGGGATGATGGGAGTAGTGATACACTGTGTGATAGGAGATTAGATTGTGAGCTCTGGGGTCAGGGATGGTGGGAGTAGTGATACACTGTGTGATAGGAGATTAGATTGTGAGCTCTGGGGTCAGGGATGATGGGAGTAGTGATACACTGTGTGATAGATTAGATTGTGAGCTCTGGGGTCAGGGATGATGGGAGTAGTGATACACCGTGTGATAGGAGATTAGATTGTGAGCTCTGGGGTCAGGGATGATGGGAGTAGTGATACACTGTGTGATAGGAGATTAGAGTGTGAGCTCCGGGGTCGGGGATGATGGGAGTAGTGATACACTGTGTGATAGGAGATTAGATTGTGAGCTCCGGGGTCAGGGATGATGAGAGTAGTGATACACTGTGTGATAGGAGATTAGATTGTGAGCTCTGGGGTCAGGGATTATGGGAGTAGTGATACACTGTGTGATAGGAGATTAGATTGTGAGCTCCGGGGTCAGGGATGATGGGAGTAGTGATACACTGTGTGATAGGAGATTAGATTGTGAGCTCTGGGGTCAGGGATGATGGGAGTAGTGATACACTGTGTGATAGGAGATTAGATTGTGAACTCCGGGGTCAGGGATGATGGGAGTAGCGATACACTGTGTGATAGGAGATTAGATTGTGAGCTCCGGGGTCAGGGATGATGGGAGTAGCGATACACTGTGTGATAGGAGATTAGATTGTGAACTCCGGGGTCAGGGATGATGGGAGTAGTGATACACTGTGTGATAGGAGATTAGATTGTGAGCTCTGGGGTCAGGGATGATGGGAGTAGTGATACACTGTGTGATAGGAGATTAGATTGTGAGCTCCGGGGTCAGGGATGATGGGAGTAGTGATACACTGTGTGATAGATTAGATTGTGAGCTCCGGGGTCAGGGATGATGGGAGTAGTGATACACTGTGTGATAGGAGAATAGATTGTGAGCTCTGGGGTCAGGGATGATGGGAGTAGTGATACACTGTGTGATAGGAGATTAGATTGTGAGCTCCAGGGTCAGGGATGATGGGAGTAGTGATACACTGTACGATAGGAGATTAGATTGTGAGCTCTGGGGTCAGGGATGATGGGAGTAGTGATACACTGTGTGATAGGAGATTAGATTGTGAGCTCCGGGGTCAGGGATGATGGGAGTAGTGATACACTGTGTGATAGGAGATTAGATTGTGAGCTCTGGGGTCAGGGATGATGGGAGTAGTGATACACTGTGTGATAGGAGATTAGATTGTGAGCTCCGGGGTCAGGGATGATGGGAGTAGTGATACACTGTGTGATAGGAGAATAGATTGTGAGCTCTGGGGTCAGGGATGATGGGAGTAGTGATACACTGTGTGATAGGAGATTAGATTGTGAGCTCCAGGGTCAGGGATGATGGGAGTAGTGATACACTGTGTGATAGGAGATTAGATTGTGAGCTCCGGGGTCAGGGATGATGGGAGTAGTGATACACTGTGTGATAGGAGAATAGATTGTGAGCTCCGGGGTCAGGGATGATGGGAGTAGTGATACACTGTGTGATAGGAGATTAGATTGTGAGCTCCGGGGTCAGGGATGATGGGAGTAGTGATACACTGTGTGATAGATTAGATTGTGAGCTCCGGGGTCAGGGATGATGGGAGTAGTGATACACTGTGTGATAGGAGAATAGATTGTGAGCTCTGGGGTCAGGGATGATGGGAGTAGTGATACACTGTGTGATAGGAGATTAGATTGTGAGCTCCAGGGTCAGGGATGATGGGAGTAGTGATACACTGTGTGATAGGAGATTAGATTGTGAGCTCCGGGGTCAGGGATGATGGGAGTAGTGATACACTGTGTGATAGGAGAATAGATTGTGAGCTCTGGGGTCAGGGATGATGGGAGTAGTGATACACTGTGTGATAGGAGAATAGATTGTGAGCTCCGGGGTCAGGGATGATGGGAGTGAAAGCCGTGCGGTGAAGGCCCGAGTCTCCTGTGCCGCCATCAGCTTCAGTAGATATGGAGGGTCCGGTTTGTCTTACCCCTGGGCACCGGGGGCTTCACCCTGCGGAGTAAGGTGAGGTCTAAAATGTTTCACCTTTCTTACACCATGCTCTAGAGTATTAGCAAACAGTAGACATCCCCTTTAAGCCCCGAGGATCATAAGATGGAATAACACAGAAATCTGCCGACGTCTCCGCTACAGGCTGCTCCATCAGAGCCCAGAGACCCCGGGACCCCAGATCTACAGATCTATGAAGTCTGTGTACAGCTGGGAGCAGTGCGACGACTTCTCTCCAGGATTACACCTTATGTCTGATCACCATCATCATCATCTCCGCACCATATCCTCAATCAGCGGAGCAGCATCAAGATATACAGGAGGAGATCTCAGAGGACAGATGACGTCTCCTGTGTCAGTGATAACTAAGTCACTCTTATTACCCCGAGGAGAAGACAACCAGTCAGAAGCCGAAGATCTCTTGCTCCCTAATGAGGGGAACAGACATCATCACCCAGACTTCCCTAATATAGGTAAAAATTCAGTGCTAATTAGAGATACATGATAAGATCCTGTCTGCAGTCACCACTAGGGGGAGCTCCCTGAATACTGAGATACATGATAAGATCCTGCAGCCACCACTAGGGGGAGCTCCCTGTATACAGTGATACATGATAAGATCCTGTTTGCAGTAACCACTAGGGGGAGCTCCCTGTATACAGAGATACATGATAAGATCCTGTCTGCAGCCACCACTAGGGGGAGCTCCCTGAATACTGAGATACATGATAAGATCCTGCAGCCACCACTAGGGGGAGCTCCCTGTATAGAGAGATACATGATAAGATCCTGTTTGCAGTCACCACTAGGGGGAGCTCCCTGAATACAGAGATACATGATAAGATCCTGTCTGCAGCCACCACTAGGGGGAGCTCCCTGTATACAGAGATACATGATAAGATCTTGTCTGCAACCACCAGTAGGGGGAGCTCCCTGTACACAGAGATACATGATAAGATCCTGTCTGCAACCACCACTAGGGGGAGCTCCCTGTATACAGAAATACATGATAAGATCCTGTCTGCAGCCACTACTAGGGGGAGCTCCCTGTATACAGAGATACATGATAAAATCCTGTCTGCAGCCACCACTAGGGGGAGCTCCCTGTATACAGAGATACATGATAAGATCCTGTCTGCAGCCACCACTAGGAGAAGCTCCCTGTATACAGCGATACATGATCAGATCCTATCTGCAGCCACCACTAGGGGAGCTCCCTGTATACAGGGATACATGATAAGATCCTATCTGAAGCCACCACTAGGGGGAGCTCCCTGTATACAGGGATACATAAGATCCTGTCTGCAGCCACCACTAGGGGGAGCTCCCTGTATACAAAGATACATGATAAAATCCTGTCTGCTACCACCACTAGGAGGAGCTCCCTGTATACAGCGATACATGATCAGATCTTGTCTGCAGCCACCACTAGGGGGAGCTCCCTGTATACAGAGATATATGATAAGATCCTGTCTGCAGCCACCACTAGGAGGAGCTCCCTGTATACTGAGATACATGATAAGATCCTGTCTGCAACCACCAGTAGGGGGAGCTCCTTGTATACAGAGATACATGATAAGATTCTGTCTGCAGCCACTACTAGGAGGAGCTCCCTGTTTACAGAGATACATGATAAGATCCTGTCTGCAGCCACCACTAGGGGGAGCTCCCTGTATACAGAGATACATGATAAGATCCTGTCTGCAGCCACCACTAGGGGGAGCTCCCTGTATACAAAGATACATGGTAAGATCCTGTCTGCAACCACCACTTGGGGGATCTCGCTGCATATTATGTTACTATAAGTACATACTAAGCCCCTGAGGTCCCCCTAGTGCTCATTCCCCTGTCATGCAATGATCGAGGTCTTTGCCCTCCACTGGATGCCTACCAGACTTGGTACATAAGTGTCACAGAGATACTGTGACAGAGAAGGGACAGAAGATTGCGGCACCTGGTTTCACTTACTCCTGCACTGACTAGAAGTACTTCAACATCTTATGAAACAGTGCAGGGGTTAATCTGTCCAGTTGAAGCTCCTGTAGCTTTCCTACTTGGATTGTCTGAGCTGTTAAGTGTTGGCCACTCCCCTCTGATTTGCTCAGGAGATTGTTGCTTGGAGTTTTGTTTGTGTGCTCATCCTCATCCTCTGCTATTTGGTTTCATCTTCCTATACCTACCCTGGTTTTCACTTTGTTGTTTGCGAATGTATTTTGCATGATTGTTATCTTATTTTATCCCTGTTCGTCTTACCTTGTTTGTCTGGTTAGTGTAATCCTATACACTTGGGCTTCCCACTTCCCTGGGTTGGGGAGGAGACAGATAAGAGTTGATATAGGAGCTGTCACGATCCATTTTTGGATCCGTGGCAGATCTGCATTCTCCCGTTAAAACTTTTTTCCTTTCAGGCCATCGGGGATTAATATCAGTAAACCCCCCTCCGTGGCCGCTGGTGTATTTACATTGCTGGTGAGTTTCCTGATGCAGGTGGTAACCACTCCCACCTTCCTTTAAAAGGTCACCTGATGCATCAGCGGACTGTTGGTTATACAGGTCCTTTTGGATACCAACCGTGCTGAAGACAGGAGGTGCAGTGGTGCTTCAGCTGAATGCTGTTATCTGGTGCCTTACTCTGCTGTGCGGTGCATTGCACAG
This sequence comes from Dendrobates tinctorius, assembly GCF_039654945.1. Classification (NCBI taxonomy): domain Eukaryota; kingdom Metazoa; phylum Chordata; class Amphibia; order Anura; family Dendrobatidae; genus Dendrobates; species Dendrobates tinctorius. The sequence goes on along the minus strand of NW_027361904.1, from coordinate 4,498,168 downwards.
GAAAGCTAAGGTTTTTGTTACCCTGTTCCTTTTGCTGTCTGTCTATCCTTACCTTGTGTTGTATTGGTGCAGTGGTGGGACCAGTGTCTTCACTTGCCAATTCCCTACTTAGGGATAGGTGCAGGGCAAGTGAGGGCTAAGGTATCCTGGTCGGCGGCAGGTTTAAAGAACCTATATAGGGACGCTAGTAAGAGCAGGGCACATCCTAAGGAGAGTGCAGGAGGTGTCCATTTCCCTGTTCCCTATCGCAAGGCGCACCGTTGTAATTGTTTCCCCGGTTAGTTACTGACTGATTGTTGGGTCGTGTCACACAGGGCCAGTCACTTTGTGACAGTCCCCACCTTCAGGAGTAATCCGGGAGACAGAGATAGACTAGGGCGCCCCTAGTTCGAGGGACCCGGTTAGCGCTCACTATCTCAAGGTACTGCGTGACAATAACAGTATATTATAAAAGGTCTACTAGTGTCAGGCTCACATATTACGCCGTATTATTGCAATTATTTAAGGTCCCTGTAACCTCATTGGAGGCATGGAGCTGATGCTTCCATAGATTAGAGTCTCCAGAACCAGACCTCTTACCTTTGGCATTTTGCGCAGGTTCGGAGATAGCTTCAGGCAAATAACGTGTCCGCGGTCATCCCCAACGATAATCACCGGGTAGATGGGATTAAACTCAATGTGAGTCAGTTTGGTTTTCTTCTTGGCCACCACGGTCTGCTGACACAGCGCCTCATACTTGTTGATGGACAGATCGAACACGTGGATCTAAGGGGGGGGATAACAGAAGAAGACGTTAGACGTGGGAGCCACAGGCCACTCAGCCAGGACCACTGCTTTATTATCTTGTACACTGCAGTCTGTGCTCTGCTCTAGTCACATCCAAAGCTGCAAGTACAATTATACTGAGGATGCACTCACATCATTACCCTGCTCATAATGCTCCAGCCTCTGTATTTAGATGTAGGCAGCAGGACTGGAGTATCAGGCTGTGTTCACACATTGCGGCTGCAGGGCAGTTTTTCTTTTAACAGTGATCGCAGAGAAAAAAAAATGCAATGTGAACAGAGGCTTTGTCAGGACAGAATTTCACACCAGTACATGGAAAGAAAAGTGTAAGGTTTGCCAAGTGACTTGCTTCATAAATTGAGCCTCACCTTAATTTCCCAGCAGGGCTGTAATCCTGAGAGCTAACAGCAGAGCAGCAGAATCATGAAGCATCTCTGGGGGATGGAATGTAGCCATGCTCTGCAGGGGGAGGCTCTGAGGCTGGGCCCCTGCAGGGGGAGGCTCTGAGGCTGGGCCCCTGCAGGGGGAGGCTCTGAGGCTGGGCCCCTGCAGGGGGAGGCTCTGAGGCTGGGCCCCTGCAGGGGGAGGCGCTGAGGCTGGGCCCCTGCAGGGGGAGGCGCTGAGGCTGGGCCCCTGCAGGGGGAGGCGCTGAGGCTGGGCCCCTGCAGGGGGAGGCGCTGAGGCTGGGCCCCTGCAGGGGGAGGCGCTGAGGCTGGGCCCCTGCAGGGGGAGGCGCTGAGGCTGGGCCCCTGCAGGGGGAGGCGCTGAGGCTGGGCCCCTGCAGGGGGAGGCTCTGAGGCTGGGCCCCTGCAGGGGGAGGCGCTGAGGCTGGGCCCCTGCAAGGGGAGGCTCTGAGGCTGGGCCCCTGCAAGGGGAGGCTCTGAGGCTGGGCCCCTGCAGGGGGAGGCTCTGAGGCTGGGCCCCTGCAGGGGGAGGCGCTGAGGCTGGGCCCCTGCAGGGGGAGGCGCTGAGGCTGGGCCCCTGCAGGGGGAGGCGCTGAGGCTGGGCCCCTGCAGGGGGAGGCTCTGAGGCCATCACATAAAGCACTGGATGGTCTACATCTCTGAAGATCAGTAGGGAACAGTCCGTGTGGGGTAGAACGATGAGAGCGTGGCGTGTCGGGGCTGGGAGATAATCTGCATTATTCCCACACTATCAGGGCAGCGGATGATAATCTGGGATTTCCTCCATTTATGGATTTACATGGTAGTTGTGTGCAGCGAGACCCCAAGAATAGAGGGTCCCCGGGAGGACTCCACAAGAACGAAACTCCTTACAATGAATGCATTCAATCCCAAGAGGTGGGCATGAGTCGAGACCTGGGGGTCCTGTAACTGTGACCGTCACCCATCTTTCCCGGATATATCTAAGGACGGATGCTTACCGCGGAGACGGATGATCCTATTACCTCGCTGAATGGCGCCAGCTCCCAGGACAGGAGGGGTTAATGGGTGCCGCGGCTCTGCCCTCCCGTCACTTTCAGAGGGGTGTAGTTAAATATTCATGCCCTGCAGTTCCTGTGGCGGCAGTCACACATGTGCACGGTTACACGATGCAGTGGGCGCCACATCCCCCCCGAGCCGTATATAATTCATGCACTGAACCATATGTCAGTCATGTTCTAAAAATATGTCTGCACCAGCGGAGGGAACGTCTGCAGGACACGGCGCGCTCCCCGCACTGGCACCACAGGGCGTCACACGTCGGGTATACGCCAATCTGGTCACTACAGTCCGAGGGGTCACACCCTGTAATCACTACCCGGAGTCCGAGGGGTCACACCCCGTAATCACTACCCGGAGTCCGAGGGGTCACACCCCGTAATCACTACCCAGAATCCGAGAGGTCACACCCCGTGATCACTACCCAGAGACAGAGGGGTCGCACCCCGTAATCACTACCCGGAGTCCGAGGGGGTCACACCACGTAATCACTACCCAGAATCCTAGAGGTCACACCACGTAATCACTACCCAGAATCCTAGAGGTCACACCCCGTGATCACTACCCAGAGTCCGAGGGGTCACACCCCGTAATCACTACCCAGAATCCGAGAGGTCACACCCCGTGATCACTACCCAGAGTCCGTGGGGTCACACCCCATAATCACTACCCGGAGTCCGAGGGGTCACACCCCGTAATCACTACCCAGAGTCCGTGGGGGGTCACACCCCGTAATCACTACCCAGAATCCTAGAGGTCACACCCGGTGATCACTACCCAGAGACCGAGGGGTCACACCCCGTAATCACTACCCAGAGTCCGTGGGGGGTCACACCCCGTAATCACTACCCAGAGTCCATGGGGGTCACACCCCGTAATCACTAAAAAGATTCCGTGGGGGGGTCACACCCCGTAATCACTATCCAGAGTCCAAGGGGTCACACCCTGTAATCACTACCCAGAGTCTGAGGGGTCACACCCCGTAATCACTTATCAGAGTTCGAGGGGGTCACACCCCGTAATCACTACCCAGAGTCTGAGGGGGTCACACCAGTAATCATTACACACATTCCAAGGGGTCACACCCATAATTAACCTGGAGTCCGAGGGGGACAGACCCTGTAATAATTACCCACAGACTTCTCTGTCCCCCTCCAGATGCCTTCTTTTTCTCTCCAGACCACCTTTGTCATCTCCAGACTCCCTCTGTCCTCCAGATAACTCTATCCTCCTCCAGGCTTTCTCTATCCCCCTCCAGGCCCTCTCGGTCCTCCTCACGACCCCCGCCGTCCTCCCCCAGGACTCCGCCGTCCTTGTCCAGATCCCCCTTTGTCTTCTTCGAGGCCCCTCCCTCCTCCTCCACGACTCCTCCAGGACTCCTCCGTCATCCCCAGGACCCCTCCGTCCTCCATAGGATCCCTCCGTCCTCCCCCAGGACCCCTCCGTCCTCCATAGGATCCCTCCGTCCTCCATAGGATCTCTCTGTCCTCCATAGGATCTCTCCGTCCTCCCCCAGGACTCCTCCATCCTTTCCCAGGATCCCTCCATCCTCCCACAAGATCCCTCCGACCTCCTCCAGGCCCCCTCCGTCCTCCCTCCAGGCCCCCTCCGTCCTCCCTCCAGGCCCCCTCCGTCCTCCCTCCAGGCCCCCTCCGTCCTCCCTCCAGGCCCCCTCCGTCCTCCCTCCAGGCCCCCTCCGTCCTCCCACAGGCCCCCTCCGTCCTCCCACAGGCCCCCTCCGTCCTCCTCCAGGCCCCCTCCGTCCTCGCCCCGGTCCCCTTCGTCCTCCCACAGGACTCCTCCATCCTCCTCCAGGACCCCTCCGTCCTTCCACAGGACTCCTCCAGGACTCCTCCGTCCTCCCCAGGCCCCCTCCGTCCTCCTCCAGGCCCCCTCCGTCCTCCTCCAGGCCCCCTCCGTCCTCCTCCAGGCCCCCTCCGTCCTCCTCCAGGCCCCCTCAGTCCTCCTCCAGGCCCCCTCAGTCCTCCTCCAGGCCCCCTCAGTCCTCCTCCAGGCCCCCTCCGTCCTCCTCCAGGCCCCCTCCGTCCTCCTCCAGGCCCCCTCCGTCCTCCTCCAGGCCCCCTCCGTCCTCCTCCAGGCCCCCTCCGTCCTCCTCCAGGCCCCCTCCGTCCTCCTCCAGGCCCCCTCCGTCCTCCCCCAGGCCCCCTCCGTCCTCCCCCAGGCCCCCTCCGTCCTCCTCCAGGCCCCCTCCGTCCTCCTCCAGGCCCCCTCCGTCCTCCCCAGGCCCCCTCCGTCCTCCCCCAGGCCCCCTCTGTCCTACCCCTGGTCCCCTTCGTCCTCCCACAGGACTCCTCCGTCCTAGACTCTGGGGATAGTTAGTGACTGTAATTTAGGTCGGAGCCTTAAATTCATGGACTGTCCCCTGTACCCCAGCCTCATGTACAGCTGAGCATTTCCAGAGCCATTTCCCAATGTAGCCGGATCCACCATAAACCACAGAGTGGCCCCGACCCCATACAGCTCCCAGAGCCGGCAGCGCCGATCACGGGAGGACACACTGAAGATTTCACGCCAGACTGCGCTTCCATCTGCACGCTCCACAGACGACAACTGCTGAATAATGGATCCGCTCGTCCGGGGAACGCAGCAAACAAGGAGCGGAGAACACCGACATCACCAAATCCTGAAACAGGACGGGACACACAGTATACAATGCAATCAGGAGGGAAAAAGGCCTCCGGATAGTGAGCGGCACATACGATCTACTGCTGGGGGTCTGCGGACCCCTGTACCATACACACTGGGGAATGCGAGGGCCACATGGTAACAGCAGGCTGCCCGTCTCCTCCATTACCCCCATCATCCCTATACAGGCTGCCCGCCTCCTCCAGTACCCCCATCATCCCTATACAGGCTGCCCATCTCCTCCTCTGCCCTCATCATCCCTATACAGGCTGCCCATCTCCTCCTCTGCCCTCATCATCCCTATACAGGCTGCCAGTCTCCTCCTGTACCCCATCATCCCTATACAGGCTGCCCGTCTCCTTCTCTATCCCCATCATCCCTATACTGGCTGCCCGTTTCCTCCAGTACCCCCATCATCCCTATACCGGCTGCCCGTTTCCTCCAGTACCCCCATCATCCCTATACAGGCTGCTCGTCTCCTCCTCTGCCCCCATCATCCCTATACAGGCTGCCCGTCTCCTCCTCTGCCCCCATCATCCCTATACAGGCTGCCCGTCTCCTCCTCTGCCCCCATCATCCCTATACGAGCTGCCCGTCTCCTCCTCTGCCCCCATCATCCCTATACAGGCTGCCCGTCTCCTCCTCTGCCCCCATCATCCCTATACAGGCTGCCCGTCTCCTCCAGTACCCCCATCATCCCTATACAGGCTGCCCGTCTCCTCCAGTACCCCCATCATCCCTATACAGGCTGCCCGTCTCCTCCAGTACCCCCATCATCCCTACACAGGCTGCCCGTCTCCTCCAGTACCCCCATCATCCCTATACAGGCTGCCCGTTTCCTCCAGTACCCCCATTATCCCTATACAGGCTGCTCGTCTCCTCCTCTGCCCCCATCATGGGCGGCACGGTGGCTCAGTGGTTAGCGCTGCAGCCTTGCAGCACTGGGGTCCTGGGTTCGAATCCCACCAAGGACAACATCTGCAAGGAGTTTGTATGTTCTCCCCGTGTTTGCGTGGGTTTCCTCCGGGTACTCCGGTTTCCTTCCATATTCTAAAGACATACTGATAGGGAATTTAGATTGTGAGCCCCATCAGGGACAGTGATGGTAATGTGTGCAAAACTGTAAAGCGCTGCGGAAAATGTTAGCGCTATATAAAAATAAAGATTATTATTATTATTATCATCCCTATACAGGCTGCCCGTCTCCTCCTCTGCCCCCATCATCCCTATACAGGCTGTCCGTCTCCTCCTCTGCCCCATCATCCCTATACAGGCTGCCCGTCTCCTCCAGTATCCCCATAATCTCTATACAGGCTGCCCATCTCCTCCTCTGCCCCCATCAACTTTATACAGGCTGCCGTCTCCTCCTCTGCCCCCATCAACTCTATACAGGCTGCCCGTCTCCTCCTCTGCCCCCATCAACTCTATACAGGCTGCCCGTCTCCTCCTCTGCCCCCATCATCCCTATACAGGCTGCCCGTCTCCTCCTGTACCCCCATCATCCCTATACAGGCTGCCCGTCTCCTCCTCTGCACCCATCATCCCTATACAGGCTGCCCGTCTCCTCCTGTACCCCCATCATCCCTATACAGGCTGCCCATCTCCTCCTCTGCCCCCATCAACTCTATACAGGCTGCCCGTCTCCTCCTCTGCCCCCATCATTCCTATACAGGCTGCCCGTCTCCTCCTCTATCCCCATCATCTCTATACAGGCTGCCCGTCTTCTCCAGTACCCCATCATCCCTATACAGGCTACACGTCTCCTTCTCTATCCCCATCATCCCTATACAGGCTGCCCGTCTCCTTCTCTATCCCCATCATCCCTATACAGGCTGCCCGTCTCCTCCTCTGCCCCCATCAACTCTATACAGGCTGCCAGTCTCCTCCTGTACCCCATCATCCCTATACAGGCTACCCGTCTCCTCCAGTACCCCCATCATCCCTACACAGGCTGCCCGTCTCCTCCAGTACCCCCATCATCCCTATACAGGCTGCTCATCTCCTCCTCTGCCCCCATCATCCCTATACAGGCTGCCCGTCTCCTCCTCTGCCCCCATCATCCCTATACAGGCTGCCCGTCTCCTCCTCTGCCCCCATCATCCCTATACAGGCTGCCCGTCTCCTCCAGTACCCCCATCATCCCTATACAGGCTGCTCGTCTCCTCCTCTGCCCCCATATCCCTATACAGGCTGCCCGTCTCCTCCTCTGCCACCATCATCCCTATACAGGCTGCCCGTCTCCTCCTCTGCACCCATCATCCATATACAGGCTGCCCGTCTCCTCCTCTGCCCTCATCATCCCTATACAGGCTGCCCGTCTCCTCCTGTACCCCATCATCCCTATACAGGCTGCCCGTCTCCTCCAGTACCCCCATAATCCCTATACAGGCTGCCCATCTCCTCCTCTGCCCCCATCAACTTTATACAGGCTGCCGTCTCCTCCTCTGCCCCCGTCTCCTCCTCTGCCCCCATCATTCCTATACAGGCTGCCCATCTCCTCCTCTATCCCCATCATCTCTATACAGGCTGCCAGTCTCCTCCTGTACCCCATCATCCCTATACAGGCTGCCCGTCTTCTCCTCTATCCCCATCATCCCTATACAGGCTGCCCGTCTCCTCCAGTACCCCATCATCCCTATACAGGCTGCCCGTCTCCTTCTCTATCCCCATCATCCCTATACAGGCTGACCGTGTCCTTCTCTATCCCCATCATCCCTATACAGGCTGCCCGTCTCCTCCTCTGCCCCCATCATCCCTATACAGGCTGCCTGTCTCCTCCAGTACCCCCATCATCCCTACACAGGCTGCCCGTCTCCTCCAGTACCCCCATCATCCCTATACAGGCTGCCCGTTTCCTCCAGTACCCCCATCATCCCTATACAGGCTGCTCGTCTCCTCCTCTGCCCCCATCATCCCTATACAGGCTGCCCGTCTCCTCCTCTGCCCCCATCATCCCTATACAGGCTGCCCGTCTCTTCCTCTGCCACCATCATCCCTATACAGGCTGCCGTCTCCTCCTCTGCCCCCATCAACTCTATACAGGCTGCCCGTCTCCTCCTCTGCCCCCATCATTCCTATACAGGCTGCCCATCTCCTCCTCTATCCCCATCATCTCTATACAGGCTGCCAGTCTCCTCCTGTACCCCATCATCCCTATACAGGCTGCCCGTCTTCTCCTCTGCCCCCATCATCCCTACACAGGCTGCCCGTCTCCTCCAGTACCCCCATCATCCCTATACAGGCTGCCCGTCTCCTCCTCTGCCCCCATCATCCCTATACAAGCTGCCCGTCTCCTCCTCTGCCCCCATCATCCCTATACAGGCTGCCCGTCTCCTCCTCTGCCACCATCATCCCTATACAGGCTGCCCGTCTCCTCCTCTGCACCCATCATCCATATACAGGCTGCCCGTCTCCTCCTCTGCCCTCATCATCCCTATACAGGCTGCCCGTCTCCTCCTGTACCCCATCATCCCTATACAGGCTGCCCGTCTCCTCCAGTACCCCCATAATCCCTATACAGGCTGCCCATCTCCTCCTCTGCCCCCATCAACTTTATACAGGCTGCCGTCTCCTCCTCTGCCCCCATCAACTCTATACAGGCTGCCCGTCTCCTCCTCTGCCCCCATCATTCCTATACAGGCTGCCCATCTCCTCCTCTATCCCCATCATCTCTATACAGGCTGCCAGTCTCCTCCTGTACCCCATCATCCCTATACAGGCTGCCCGTCTTCTCCTCTATCCCCATCATCCCTATACAGGCTGACCGTCTCCTCCAGTACCCCATCATCCCTATACAGGCTGCCCGTCTCCTCCTCTGCCCCCATCATCCCTATACAGGCTGCCCGTCTCCTCCTCTACCCCCATCATCCCTATACAGGCTGCCCATCTCCTCCTCTACCCCATCATCCCTATACAGGCTGCCCGTCTCCTCCTGTACCGCCACCATCATCCCTATACAGGCTGCCCATCTCCTCCTCTACCCCCATCATCCCTATACAGGCTGCCCGTCTCCTCCTGTACCCCCATCATCCCTATACAGGCTGCCCGTCTCCTCCTCTGCCCCCATCATCCCTATACAGGCTGCCCGTCTCCTCCTCTACCCCCATCATCCCTATACAGGCTGCCCGGCTCCTCCTCTGCCCCCATCATCCCTATACAGGCTGCCCGTCTCCTCCTCTACCCCCATCATCCCTATACAGGCTGCCCATCTCCTCCTCTGCCCTCATCATCCCTATACAGGCTGCCCGTCTCCTCCTCTGCCCCCATCATCCCTATACAGGCTGCCCGTCTCCTCCAGTACCCCCATCATCCCTATACAGGCTGCTCGTCTCCTCCTCTACCCCCATCATCCCTATACAGGCTGCCCATCTCCTCCTCTACCCCCATCATCCCTATACAGGCTGCCCGTCTCCTCCTGTACCGCCACCATCATCCCTATACAGGCTGCCCATCTCCTCCTCTACCCCCATCATCCCTATACAGGCTGCCCGTCTCCTCCTGTACCCCCATCATCCCTATACAGGCTGCCCGTCTCCTCCTCTGCCCCCATCATCCCTATACAGGCTGCCCGTCTCCTCCTCTACCCCCATCATCCCTATACAGGCTGCCCGTCTCCTCCTCTGCCCCCCATCATCCCTATACAGGCTGCCCGTCTCCTCCTCTACCCCCATCATCCCTATACAGGCTGCCCATCTCCTCCTCTGCCCTCATCATCCCTATACAGGCTGCCTGTCTCCTCCTCTGCCCCCATCATCCCTATACAGGCTGCCCGTCTCCTCCTCTGCCCCCATCATCCCTATACAGGCTGCCCGTCTCCTCCTCTACCCCCATCATTCCTATACAGGCTGCCCATCTCCTCCTCTGCCCTCATCATCCCTATACAGGCTGCCCGTCTCCTCCTCTACCCCCATCATCCCTATACAGGCTGCCCGTCTCCTCCTCTGCCCCCATCATCCCTATACAGGCTGCCCGTCTCCTCCTCTGCCCTCATCATCCCTATACAGGCTGCCCGTCTCCTCCTCTGCCCCCATCATCCCTATACAGGCTGCCCGTCTCCTCCTCTGCCCCCATCATCCCTATACAGGCTGCCCGTCTCCTCCTCTGCCCTCATCATCCCTATACAGGCTGCCCGTCTCCTCCTCTGCCCCCATCATCCCTATACAGGCTGCCCGTCTCCTCCTCTGCCCTCATCATCCCTATACAGGCTGCCCGTCTCCTCCTGTACCGCCACCATCATTCGATGGTTTCACGCTTCCTGCAATGCACAGAGGTAACAATGAGAACACAAATTTCCATTAAGCAAATCTGTCCCATACAATGGTGCGGCTGCCTGCGATCACTCACATGCAAATCGTGTCACGGTCCGGACTGTGACCCTGGAGAATAAGGTGGTGGAGGTGACACACAGAGCCCACATGATAGCATGGTACAAAAACATACTGCACGATACCGCCACAATGAACATCAGGGGAAACAGAGCATGCCATCAATATTGTATATAAAAACAGCAAATCTTATTAATTACAATAAAACAGATAAAAATATCCTTACAGCAAAAGTGTGCTCATTATTAGATGTGGGCAGTATATCCCATAGCACATCCCCTATACCCTCCACCTAGATGGAAACAGCCCGGCAAGAGAACCGCCAAAAACATGGATTTTTGTGAGTACTCACCGTAAAATCCTTTTCTCCGAGACGCTCATTGGGGGACACAGAGACTGTGGGTGTGTGCTTCTGCCGTCTGGAGGCTGACACTAAGTATACAAAAAAAAGAGTTAGCTCCTCCTCCGCCGCATACACCCTCGCCCCCAGACCGGGCGTAACTCAGTTTAGTGCATAAGCAGTAGGAGAACGCGCCTTAAATTCAGGCAAGAAATTATATGTCTGGAAAAGGGACCACCCTGATCCTTACGTAAGGATTTGTATAACTCAAAATAAGCAAAAGCCAACTGGCTAGTAGGGTGGGTGCTGTGTCCCCCAATGAGCGTCTCAGAGAAAAGGATTTTACGGTGAGTACTCACAAAAATCCATGTTTCTCCTTCGTCTCATTGGGGGACACAGAGACTGTGGGACGTTCTAAAGCAGTCCCTGGGCGGGATCTTAGCTCACCCAATCCATGCTATTTTGCGCCCCTGATTAGAGGTGCGCAACTGCTGCCTGGAGAATCTTTCTTCCCAGGCATGCATCCGAGGATGCCTGGGTATGTACGTTATAATGTTTGACAAACGTATGCAAGCTGGACCAGGTAGCTGCTTTGCACACCTGTTCCGCTGAAGCTTGGTGTCGCAGTGCCCATGAGGCACCCACTGCTCGAGCCGAGTGAGCCTTGATCCCTGCCGGAACCAGCGTGCCACTAATTTCATAAGATTCTTGGATCGTCAGGCGAACCCATCTGGCCAGTCGCTTTGGACGCAGCGAGCCCCTTCCGCCGCCCTTCTGGGATCACGAATAGAGAGTCTGTCCGGCGGAAAGGAGCTGTCCTTGTCACATACCTCCTAAGAGCTCTTACCAGATCCAAGGTGTGCAATGCCTTTTCTACCCTGTGCACCGGTGCCGGGCAAAACGAGGGTAAGACAATGTCTTCGTTGATATGGAATGCAGAGACAACCTTCGGCAAGAAGGGAGGAGCTGGCCTTAAAACTACCTTATCCTTATAAAAGGTCAGGAACGGCGGTTTACAAGATAAAGCCGCCAATTCCGAAACCCGCCTAATAGACGTAATAGCTACCAGAAAAACGACCTTCCTGGACAGGTAAGGTAAGGAAACCTCTTGTAACGGTTCGAAAGGAGCCTCTTGAAGGGCCCTGAGCACCAAGTTCAGGTCCCATGATTCCGTCGGCGCCTTATAGGGGGGTACTAAATGTGCGACCCCCTGCATAAACGTCCTAACCTGCCAGACCGAAGCGACCTTTCGTTGGAAAAGCACCGACAGAGCCGAGATCTGCGTTCTGAGCGAACTCGGAGCCAATCCTGCGTCCAGCCCTGCCTGCAGAAAAGCCAGTACGTTGGGGATCGAAAAAACCAGAGGAGCCACTCCGCGATCCCTACACCAACGGAAAAAAACTTCCCAAGTCCGATGATATACTCTCGCCGAGGAAGGCTTTCGGGCACTCACCATCGTGGCTACCACATCGCGCCTGAATCCTGCCTGTGTTAACAGCCAAGATTCAATGGCCACGCCGTCAAACACAGGGCCCCTAAGTTCGGATGGTAGATCGGCCCCTGGGACAGCAAGTCCGGCCGATCTGGGAGACGCCAGGGTACGTCCACCACTAGCTGAACCAGATCTGCATACCAGGCCCGCCGAGGCCAGTCTGGGGCCAGCAGAATTGCTGGAACCTTCTCTCTCCTTAACTTCCTGATGACTCTTGGAAGGAGAGGTAGCGGGGGGAACAAGTACGGGAGACGAAACTGGCTCCACGGAAGCACCAGAGCGTCTGCTGCGATTGCCTGCGGGTCGAGGGATCGAGCGACGAACCTTTGTACTTTGGCGTTCTCTCTGGATGCCATAAGGTCCACGTCCGGTGTCCCCCACCGTTGGCAGATCTGTTGAAAAACCTCGGGGTGCAGGGACCATTCCCCTGCCGCGACCCTCTGTCGGCTGAGAAAATCTGCCGCCCAGTTTTCGACTCCCGGAATGTGCACCGCTGAAATTACCACGCGGTTCTTCTCTACCCCCGGAAGTCGGCGGGCGGGCGCGCGGAACTCCGGACCTCCCCATACAGCGGGGACCGCGGCCGCCGCTGGCCGCACTACACGTGCGGCGTTCGAGGGAGGAGGGCGGGAGCTCCCCGGTAACTGAGCGCGCCTGCTGCTCTCCGGTGTCTGTGCGCGCCCGCCGCTCTCCGCCCCCGGAAGTTAGTGGGCGGGACTTCCGGCTACCCCCGGAAGTCGGCCGGCGCGGCTCGGGCCTCACCATACAGCGCGGCCGCCGACGGGGCTCTGGTTATACTCCACGCCCATCAACAAGAGAGGTGAGCCGGGCCTCCCCCCTGTGGCTTCTGCGCCGTGGGCTTGTGGTGCTCTCAACCCCATCCCTGGGCCGGGAGGGGGAGGCTACTGCACCAGTCTTCGACGCTTCGCTCCCTTGGCTCACCTGCGCCTCCAGGACCACCCCTGGTGTCCTACCTAGGGGTGGTCGGGGCATTAATGCATTCCCACGTTGCAGGAGAGTAACAACGTGGAGGATCACTCACACGTGCTCGCCCGCTGGGGTTCATGGGGAACCGAATCCTTTTATCAGGATGCGTTGCCACCTCTTTAGAAAAATAACAAAGAAAAATGGTTGTCTGGGGAAAAGTCCCAGATGTGTCCCTCGGTGCGGGAGAGAAAACACGTGGAGGGCTACTCACACGTGGTCGCCCGTTGATGATTTGGGGAGATCGGACCCTCTCTATAGGATCCGTCGCCCCTATCTTATCTTCATAGAAAGAGACCAAAAAAAAAAAAAAAATCTAGTCTGTAGCTCCAGACTGCGTGTGCCTCCATCAGACACTAAGCAAAAACTGAGTTACGCCCGGTCTGGGGGCGAGGGTGTATGCGGCGGAGGAGGAGCTAACTCTTTTTTTGTATACTTAGTGTCAGCCTCCAGACGGCAGAAGCACACACCCACAGTCTCTGTGTCCCCCAATGAGACGAAGGAGAAATGGGGGAATCCCGCGTCTGGTAACCTAGATCACAGTAACACCAACAAATCGCAAAGGTCAGAGACCAAAAGGCACAGTCATCAATGGGATATAGAACACAATGGAGGAACCCCGTGATGGTGAGTTATCCAAAAACTACAGAATGACCCATGGAAGAACTTACCAGGGAGGAGAGGAGCCCGGCAGTGACGCATGCTCTGATACTTTGAGCGGGGGCATATGGTGTTGGTTGTTTTTCCCCATCTCCATTTCACCCTATTATATTTATGGGGTTCTTGTTGCCATAATACCGCCACACTAAACCCACAGCTCTATAGTATTATTTTCATAAAATTAACTTAATATTAGTATACAGGGTACAATATTAATATGGTGGTAATGGTGGTTTCCGAAAGGAGCCACTCCTTGGCTGCGTCCTTCCCTGGAAGAAGATCTGGCTAGTCCCGTGTTTGAGACTCTTAAATGAGGCTCCACGGACTTTATTTGCATATTCGTATTTCCCAGGGAGCATTGCACCTAGCATTTCACTGATTGAGCGCCTTTGCCGGCTGCCGCAGTGTTTTCTTTGACTGGTCTCCCTGAGGTCAGTGATTGTTTCGTGATATACAGAGTACAAGTGATAGCATCCTTGCAATACTGCTATCTGGTGACAGCATAGAGCCCACATAATACCGCTATATGGTGACTGTATAGAGCCCACATAATACTGCTATATGGTGAATGTATAGAGCCCACATAATACTGCTATATGGTGACTGTATAGAACCCACATAATACCGCTATATGGTGAATGTATAGAGCCCACATAATACTGCTATATGGTGACTGCATAGAGCCCACATAATACTGCTATATGGTGACTGTATAGAGCCCACATAATACTGCTATATGGTGAATGTATAGAGCCCACATAATACCGCTATATGGTGACTGTATAGAGCCCACATAATACTGCTATATGGTGACTGCATAGAGCCCACATAATACTGCTATATGGTGAATGTATAGAGCCCACATAATACTGCTATATGGTGACTGCATAGAGCCCACATAATACCGCTATATGGTGACTGTATAGAACCCACATAATACCGCTATATGGTGAATGTATAGAGCCCACATAATACTGCTATATGGTGACAGTATAGACCCCACATAATACCGCTATATGGTGAATGTATACAGCCCACATAATACCGCTATATGGTGACTGTATAGAGCCCACATAATACTGCTATATGGTGAATGTATAGAGCCCACATAATACCGCTATATGGTGACTGTATAGAGCCCACATAATACTGCTATATGGTGACTGCATAGAGCCCACATAATACCGCTATATGGTGAATGTATAGAGCCCACATAATACTGCTATATGGTGACTGTATAGAGCCCACATAATACCACTATATGGTGAATGTATAGAGCCCACATAATACTGCTATATGGTGACTGCATAGACCCCACATAATACTGATATATGGTGACTGTATAGAGCCCACATAATACCGCTATATGGTGACTGTATAGAGCCCACATAATACCGCTATAGGTGACTGTATAGAGCCCACATAATACCGCTATATGGTGACTGTATAGAGTCCATTATACCGCTATATGGTGACTGTATAGAGCCCACATAATACCGCTATATGGTGAATGTATAGAGCCCACATAATACTGCTATATGGTGACTGCATAGACACCACATAATACTGATATATGGTGACTGTATAGAGCCCACATAATACCGCTATATGGTGACTGTATAGAGCCCACATAATACCGCTATAGGTGACTGTATAGAGCCCACATAATACCGCTATATGGTGACTGTATAGAGTCCATTATACCGCTATATGGTGACTGTATAGAGCCCACAAAATACTGCAATATGGTGACTGTATAGAGCCCACATAATACCGCTATATGGTGACTGTATAGAGTCCATTATACCGCTATATGGTGACTGTATAGAGCCCACATAATACTGCTATATGGTGACTGTATAGAGCCACGTAATACTGCTATATGGTGACTGTATAGAGCCCACATAATACTGCTATATGGTGACTGTATAGAGCCACGTAATACTGCTATATGGTGACTGTATAGAGCCCACATAATACTGCTATATGGTGACTGTATAGAGCCACGTAATACTGCTATATGGTGACTGTATAGAGCCCACATAATACTGCTATATGGTGACTGTATAGAGCCCACATAATACTATGATGTATTGAACCCATGACAGTGCCATACATATCCATATAATACTGCTATCCATAGAATGTATCCCAGTGCCATAAAGTGCACATATAACTCGGTCATGCAGTGTAAGCCCTTGTGTGCATACAGTGCCCATAATGTCAGCGTCAGGGTATGTTTTCACAATCAGTAAACGCTGCGGATTGGACGCTGTGTACATCCGCAGCATCCAGATGTTACAGCATAGTGGTGGGGATGATATGAAATCCCATTTCCACTATGCGTTCACAGATGCAGGTGACAGACCCGTGTATATGCACATGCGGCAATATAAATAGCACTGTTCTATGTATAAGATGTGTTGATTCCGCATATGTTCAATTAACACATGCGCAATTACCACTTGAACAAAAGGAGGCAGCGCTTTGGGCGGGGCGGGTATCCGCTGCGTTCAAAGCCAATCTGGAACGTGGAGACAAGGGTATGTTCACACGGAAAACATCGCTTCTAAATCTCATCTGGATGTCAATCTCCAGGCTCAATATGGATTTGTACAGATTATGGGCAACATTAAAGTTCCTGAAAAAGTTTTGAAATGATTCTGATACATGATAATAAAAACCTGGGATTTTAACACGGGTATGTGGACTTTTTGCACTCACTGTCACACGCAGCAGTAGACGGCCAGGGATCCATTTATTCTGCTGATCACTGGTGGTCTCGGCTCATTCCACTGCTCGATGCTCTGCGGTGACAGAGGAGCATGGCCCGATTATTCTAAACATTACTGAGGGCCCACAACTTATAGTCTGACTCGTGCGATCAGGTGGTCTGTCCTACCCAGGCCCCCGATTCCTCCATAAGAACACTTTCCTCCTAAGTTAAACTGAGCTCTCACCTCAAAGGACGACGTAGTCCTAATTGTTCAAAGGCCTCAACCCTCTAGTCCAAGCTGTAGACCATTCATGATCGCATTCATCAGACCCTCTAGTCCAAGCTGTAGACCATTTATGATCGCATTCATCAGACCCTCTAGTCCAAGCTGTAGACCATTCATGATCGCATTCATCAGACCCTCTAGTCCAAGCTGTAGACCATTCACGATCGCATTCATCAGACCCTCTAGGCCAAGCTGTAGACCATTCATGATCACATTCATCAGACCCTCTAGGCCAAGCTGTAGACCATCCATGATCGCATTCATCAGACCCTCTAGTCCAAGCTGTAAACCATTCATGATCGCATTCATCAGACCCTCTAGGCCAAGCTGTAGACCATCCATGATCGCATTCATCAGACCCTCTAGTCCAAGCTGTAGACCATTCATGATCGCATTCATCAGACCCTCTAGGCCACGCTGTAGACCATTCATGATCGCATTCATCAGACCCTCTAGGCCACGCTGTAGACCATTCATGATCGCATTCATCAGACCATCTAGTCCAAGCTGTAGACCATTCACGATCGCTTTCATCAGACCCTCTAGTCCAAGCTGTAGATGTGGCACCCCTGAGGCTCAGTCGCCACAGAGGTACTGCACCTTCCTCTCTCCTAAGGTGTGGTGCCCCACTATCCAGGTAAGTTGGGGACTCCTGACCACGCTCCAACACTCTCACCCCACACAATAGAGTAGTTCAGCATAACCACATTGCAACTCCTTGCTTAGAGAGTAGCAGAGCACCTTTGGTGGTTTCCTGCTTGGAACACTGTGCTGGGAGGTGGGTGGAGTTCAGAATATATATATGAGAGGGATGGTTTAGGATGACAGGTTAGTCTGACAGGAGGTCAGTGAGGAAGGAAGCCACTCGGGAGGAGTGGGGATCGCTGGAAGAAGGCATGGAGGAAGGGGCGCTGCAGCTGCCTCAGTGACCTGAGCCAGCAGGTCACGGGAAAGGAAAGGAAAGAAGGAGAAGGACGTTGACCTGGAGCCTGAGCTTCCATAGAAGGGAAAGGACAAGTAAGGAACGTAGGATTAAAAGGGAACACAGAGGACGTGGGTTAGAGGAAGAACCCTGCCTAGAAGTTCTAAGCGCAAGGCCGGGGCCCGGTCCCCGAGGTTGTATGAGCACTAATGGTTCTGCAGCAGACACCGGTGGAGTAGTGGGCTGTAAATGCACTACTCCCATCTAAGACTTGAGGGCACAACAGCAATACGGATAGAGAGCTGGGACTTAGGAGTAGAGAGTCCCCGAAGCAGGCTACAGCTGTCTGCCGTGCAAGTAGAGTTCTTAGGAACATCTGTCAGGAGGAACTCCAGTGTACCACGGTACTGGAGATCTTCACACTTAAAGGCGTTATGGAGGAGACGTTCAGGAAAGGCACATAAGTTGGCGGAGTGTGGAAGGGAGCTTTCCATCTTGCCTGGAGGTTGACTGAGTCCCTGTCCCAGAGGACACGGCACAGAAGCGGGCACTACAGACTGAGTAAAGGATTGGAACTACATGCCCTGGTGTCCTCCCTTCCTTCCTGCATCCGTCCGCCTGACACTGCTATATCCCCTGCGCCGGACACTACACCATCTAAGTGTCTCCACATCTACACTGCCGTGGGACAACAGCCCTGCCTGTGGAGGGCTATAGCACCATTGCTGCACCACACCATCTGTCCTGGAGGATCTGCATGCAGCGTCGGCTTAACACCTCCCTTGCCGAACACCACAGGTGGCGTCATGAACTATTCATTTAATAACATTCAAACCACGACATCTTCTTATTTACAGTACTTGGGCGCCCAGGGCCACGGTCCGGGTCACCGCCACTGTGACACATCCCCCTGATACCGGCCCGGTACCGAGTACCCCACAGCCCTTGGAGGGCGACCCATAGACCATTCATGATCGCATTCATCAGACCCTCTAGTCCAAGCTGTAGAACATTCATGATCGCATTCATCAGACCCTCTAGTCCAAGCTGTAGACCATTCATGATCACATTCATCAGACCCTCTAGTCCAAGCTGTAGAACATTCATGATCGCATTCATCAGACCCTCTAGTCCAAGCTGTAAACCATTCATGATCGCATTCATCAGACCCTCTAGTCCAAGCTGTAGAACAGTCATGATCGCATTCATCAGACCCTCTAGTCCAAGCGGTAGAACATTCATGATCGCATTCATTAGACCCTCTAGTCCATGCTGTAGACCATTCATGATCGCATTCATCAGACCCTCTAGTCCATGCTGTAGACCATTCATGATCGCATTCATCAGACCCTCTAGTCCAAGCTGTAAACCATTCATGATCGCATTCATCAGACCCTCTAGTCCAAGCTGTAGACCATCCACGATCGAATTCATCAGATCCCATTGATGGCAAGTTAATGAGTAATGTCAGTTACCGCTACTCATCGCATTATCAGATGGATTCATCGCAGCGGTGCAGTAAACTGAATTCTTGTTTGTGATTGATGCCGGAGACGCAGCCTGGAAAACACAAATTATCTCAGGTTAAGAGTGAGTCTCGTCAGCTCCCGTAATGAGTTCTCGCTGCATCAACCCTGGGACTGCCATAATCAGCGTAGCTCCTCCACGGAAACAATCCTCTGATTATATCCCTGGAATTTTGAGGATCGGCGCATGGTTCATACACAACATTTACTGATTGTGACGAAGGGTCGGCCCGGGGAGGTGACTAGGATCAACACACAGATCTCTCAACATTCCCTGTTCGTTTTCCACTTGGTTGTGCTTCTTCATCAGATATATGTCAATCTCATGAGTACGGTGGAGTTGTAGTAGCCTGTTGCTCCGTATAATAGATTGAGGCATTTCACGAGCAAAAAAAAAAATCACCTCTGGAATGGAGGTTTTTCTGGAGTGGCATAAAAACATAAATCTAGAAAAGGTCCTCCAACCTGATGAAGAATGAGAAGAGGACATGTATATGGTGAAGCATCATCACGAATGGTCAATAGTCATCACTAAGCTATACTCCAAATATTAATCACATATGACATCCGTGACTTTCACACTAACCTAGATTTACGCCACAAAACTTAAATACCAACCACAGACCACAAGCCTAGATCTACAGTACCCACCATGGACCTTCACCATCTGTACTTTCCATGACAATCCAGTGATTATCGATCATGATCTAGCTCAGAGACCCAACACTGAAGTTTCAGGCACTAGTATTCATGGTCATGACCTGGTCTTACCTTTCATGGCCGACATACCCACCACTGAAGTATATAGATACACTAGTATTCATAAAACTACAGTAGCTCTACATTTCATGGCTGAATTTCCCACCACTGAAGTGTGAGAGACACTAGTATCCATGAACCATGACCTGGCCCTACATTTCATGGCTGACATTCCTACCACTAACATATGAGAGACACCAGTATCCATGGACATGCAGGAGCTCTACAGTTCATAGCCGACATTTCATGAGAGACACCAGCGTTGATGGATCGTGACCTAACTCTACATTTCATGGCTGACATTCGCACCACTGAAGCATGAGAGACACCAGTATCCATAGATTGTGACCTAGCTCTAAATTTAATTGCTAACATTCCCACCACCAAAGTATGAGAGACACCAGTGTGTCAGTGGATGGTGACTTCGGCTGACACTTCTACCACTGATATATGAGACACACCAGTATCCATGGACCTGCAGGAGCTCTATATTTCATGGGCGACATTTCATGAGAGACACCAGTGTGGATGGACCATGACTTCACTTTAAAGTTCATGGCTGACATTCCCACCAGTGAAGTTGGAGAGATACCAGTCACCATCAAGTTCATGACTTCCATACTTCTTCCAGTTCTACATGCCATGACTTTTATATCGCCCATCGATCATAACCTAGCTTTTCTTTTGAAACTTTCATACCAACAATCAACCATTACTTAGCTGTGCTTTTACCTCCTGTACTCTCCATGACTTTGAGTCCCCTTAGATCATGACTAATCAGTATACTTTTGGCAACCATTACTCATGACCGAATAGTAAATTCCATGACTATTCCCAACCTTGATGTATCTATGGATCTGGACGCTCATCACTCACCCAGCTACTGCTGACAGAAAGCTATGTCTTCCAAGTGATGCATTCAGTACTTCTCTGCAAACTGAGCTCTGACTATCCTGGGCTGTCCAGTGGACACGTTGACTCAGTTCTTACACAATCATTTGCTCCTATCAGGTCTATCACCAACCATCTCTGCTCTGAGGCTGTATGGTTTCCTGGATCAATTAGGTCATCAAGACCCACAATTTAAGATACCTATTGCACACAATCCAAAGCCTAAGCACCCCCTCTCCTAGGCTTTTACTGGTACTGGTCATCCCGGTAAAGACCTGTCTTGTTTACATACTTAAGTCTATTGTCTGCTGCCTGTTCTGAACTTTTGCATCATTAACTACTACTCCGTCTCCAGATCTGGTATTGTGAACTGGTGATACCTAACGTATTGACTCACATAGCAGTTACTTGCTGAGTCTTCACCAGGGCACTATCCAACATCCGTGGCAACCCTGAGGGTTGATCATAGCCTAGATCTACATGTCATCACATTCATGGAGTCCACTGATCATGACCTAGCTCTACATGTCATCATGTTCATGGAAACCATTGTTCATGACCTGGCTCCACATATCATTACATTTATGGAGACCATTGATCATGACATGGTTCTACATGTCATCATACCCACTGCAACCAATGATCAAGGCCTAATGATCAAGGCCTAGCTCTACGTGTCATCACATTCATGGAGGCCATTGATCATGACCTAGCTCTACATGTGATCACATTCATGGAGGCCATTGATCATAGCCTAGTTCTATATTGTCATCATATTCATGGAGACTATTTATCATCTAACTGTACATGATATCACATTCATGGACACCATTGATCATGGCCTAGCTTTGTATTGCCACATGGACACCATTGATGATGGCCTAGCTCTATACTGTCACATTGACACAATTTATCATGGCCCAACTCTACATGTCACTACATTCAGGGCAACCATTGGTCATGGCCTAGCTCTATATTGTCATCACATTCATTGAGACCATTAATCATGATCTAGCTCCATACCGTCATCACATTCATTGAGACTATATATTATGGCTTAGCTCTATATTGTCATCACATTCATGGAGCCTATTTATCATCTAGCTCTACATGACATCACGTTCATGGACACCATTGATCATGGCCTAGCTCTATATTGTCACATGGACACCACTGATGATGGCCTAGCTCTATATTGTCACATGGACACCACTGATGATGGCCTAGCTCTATATTGTCACATGTACACCACTGATCATGGCCTAACTCTACATGTCACTACATTTACGGCGACCATTGGTCATGACCTAGCTCTATAATGTCATCACATTCATTGAGACTATTTATCATGACTTTGCTCTACATGTCATCACATCCATGGCTACCATTGATTATGGCCTAGGTATAAATTGTAAACACATTCATGGAGACTATTGATCATGGCCTAGCTCTACATATCATCACATCCATGGCGACCATTGATCATGGTCTAGCTCTATATTGCATCATATTCATGGAGACAATTGATCATGACCTAGATCTACATGTCATGACAATCATTATTAATGATCTAGCTCCACAATTCATGATGTTCACGGCAACCACTGATCATGACCTAGCTCTGCATGTCATCACATTCATAGAGACCATTGATAATGATCTAGCTCTATGTGTCATCATATTCATGGCAACCACTGATCATGGCCTAGCTCTACATGTCATCTACTAAGACCATTGAAGATGGCCTACTTCTACATGTCATCACATCCATGGAGACCATGGATCATTGCCCAGCTCTACATGTCATCACATCCCTGGAGACCACTGATCATGGCCTAGCTCTACATGTCATCACATCCATGGAGACCACTGATAATGATCTAACTATGTGTCATCACATTCATGACGACCACTGATCATGGCCTAGCTCTACATGTAATCACATCCATGAAGACTATTGATCATTGCCTAGCTCTACATGTCATCTGTTAAGACCATTGAAGATGGTCTACTTCTACATGTCATCACATCCATGGAGACCATGGATCATTGCCCAGCTCTACATGTCATCACATCCATGGAGACCACTGATAATGATCTAACTATGTGTCATCACATTCATGACGACCACTGATCATGGCCTAGCTCTACGTGTAATCACATCCATGAAGACTATTGATCATTGCCTAGCTCTACATGTCATCTGTTAAGACCATTGAAGATGGCCTACTTCTACATGTCATCACATCCATGGAGACCATGGATCATGGCCTAGCTCTACATGTCATAACATCTATTACGACCATTGATGATGGCCTACTTCTACATGTCATCACATCCATGGAGACCATGGATCATGGCCCAGCCCTACTTGTCATCACATCCATGGAGACCATTGATCATGGCCTAGCTCTACATGTCATCACATCTATTATGACCATTGATGATGGCCTACTTTTACATGTCATCACATCCATGGAGACCATGGATCATGGCCCAGCCCTACATGTCATCACATCCATGGAGACCATGGATCATGGCCTAGCTCTACATGTCATAACATCTATTACGACCATTGATGATGGCCTACTTCTACATGTCATCACATCCATGGAGACCATGGATCATGGCCCAGCCCTACTTGTCATCACATCCATGGAGACCATTGATCATGGCCTAGCTCTACATGTCATCACGTCTATTATGACCATTGATGATGGCCTACTTCTACATGTCATCACATCCATGGAGACCATGGATCATGGCCCAGCCCTACATGTCATCACATCCATGGAGAACATGGATCATGGCCCAGCTCTACATGTCTGACAAGATATAGAATAAACGGGCACCATCCACAATGTCAATTTAGGTGGGATCACCTAGTGCATATAAATGGATTGATATGAAAACACAAAGAAAAAAAGTATATGCACACAAATAGGGATCACCACAAGGTGATCCCTATTTGTGTGCATATACTTTTTTTCTTTATGTGTTTTCATACCAGCTCTACATGTCATCATGTCGATGGGAACCATTGATCATGGCCTAGCTCTTTATGTCATCACATCCATGGAGACCATTGATCATGGCCTAGTTCTACATGTCATCACATCCGTGGAGACCATTGATCATGGCTAGCTCTATATGTAATCACATCCATGGAAACCATAAATCATGGCCTAGCTCTACATGTCATCACATCCATGGAGACCATTGATCATGACTTAGCTCTACATGTCATCACATCCATGGAGACCATTGATCATGGCCTAGCTCTATATGTCATCACATCCATGAGACCATTGATCATGGCTAGCTCTATATGTAATCACATCCATGGAAACCATAAATCATGGCCTAGCTCTACATGTCATCACATCCATGGAGACCATTGATCATGACTTAGCTCTACATGTCATCACATCCATGGAGACCATTGATCATGACTTAGCTCTACATGTCATCACATCCATGGAGACCATTGATCATGGCCTAGCTCTATATGTCATCACATCCATGAGACCATTGATCATGGCTAGTTCTATATGTAACCACATCCATGGAAACCATTGATCATGGCCTAGCTCTACATGTCATGACAATCATTACTAATGATCTAGCTCTACAATTCATGATGTTCACATCTAAACCTAAATCATGTTGACAATGAGCTCTGATAATAAGGAGTCTTACGTCCAGTAGGTGCCAGAGTGATGATGGCCCAGTCTGTGAGATCAGCGAGTGCGTCTGAAGCTTCCCTAATTATACAGGAGGATGGCGCTCACCTGGATCTGTAATAACCGTGCTATCACATGACCCGCTCCCCGTCCTCGGCTAGTTAGTCCTCAGTGTGCATGAAATGGAGGAAATACATATTAAACTATGGTAATGTGATTGTACCTGACCTGCGGGAGTCGGCGTACGGATCGCAATATTTTCCCTGAAGCAAAATGAATTAACCGAGGATGTGAAGAAAATTCAGAAGATGTGAGGACGAATGCAGGAAAGAGGGTATGTGCACACGGTGCAGATTCTGGTGCAGTTCTGCAGCAGATTTGGCCCTGCAGAACTGCAGCAGAACTGCAAGTGATGTACAGTACCATTTAAGGCTATGTAAAACAAAAAACACTGTGCAGATGATGCAGATTTTTCCGCGCAGATTTAAAACTGCAGCATGTCACTTTTGTGCAGTTCTGCTGCAGTTTTTCATCTGCTCCATTATAGAAATCTGCAGGTGAAAACTGCAGGGGAAACCCGCACAAAATCTGCAGGTAAAACGCAGGTCATACACTCCCGGGCCCAGCGCTGGATATATGGTCCCAGGCCAGTTACTTTCTAAGCATCACACAAGATTCAGGATCCCAGTAGAGTCTTACACTTACAGGCCCTGTATTTGGGACCCTATAACGGTCGCTGTATTTGGGACCCTATAACGGTCGCTGTATTTGGGACCCTATAACGGTCGCTGTATTTGGGACCCTATAACGGTCGCTGTATTTGGGACCCTATAACGGTCGCTGTATTTGGGACCCTATAACGGTCGCTGTATTTGGGACCCTATACCGGTCGCTGTATTTGGGACCCTATACCGGTCGCTGTATTTGAGGCCCTATAACGTTCGCTGTATTTGGGGCCCTATAACGGTCCCTGTATTTGGGACCCTATAACGGTCGCTGTATTCAGGGACCCTATAACGGTCACTGTATTTGGGACCCTATAACGGTCGCTGTATTTGGGACCCTATAACGGTCGCTGTATTTGGGACCCTATACCGGTCGCTGTATTCAGGACCCTATACCGGTCGCTGTATTTGGGACCCTATAACGGTCGCTGTATTTGAGGCCCTATAACGTTCGCTGTATTTGGGGCCCTATAACGGTCCCTGTATTTGGGACCCTATAACGGTCGCTGTATTCAGGGACCCTATAACGGTCACTGTATTTGGGACCCTATAACGGTCGCTGTATTTGGGACCCTATAACGGTCGCTGTATTTGGGACCCTATAACGGTCGCTGTATTTGGGACCCTATAACGGTCGCTGTATTTGGGACCCTATAACGGTCCCTGTATTTGGGACCCTATAACGTTCGCTGTATTTGGGGCCCTATAACGGTCCCTGTATTTGGGACCCTATAACGGTCGCTGTATTCAGGGACCCTATAACGGTCATTGTATTTGGGACCCTATAACGGTCGCTGTATTTGGGGCCCTATAACAGTCGCTGTATTTGGGACCCTATAACGGTCGCTGTATTTGGGGCCCTATAACGGTCGCTGTATTTGGGGCCCTATAACGGTCACTGTATTTGGGGCCCTATAACAGTCGCTGTATTTGGGACCCTATAACGGTCGCTGTATTTGTGGCCCTATAACGGTCGCTGTATTTGGGGCCCTATAACGGTCACTGTATTTGGGACCTTATAACGGTCGCTGTATTTGGGACCCTATAACGGTCGCTGTATTCGGGACCTTATAACGGGCGCTGTATTTCTGGCCCTCTTTTGGCTGGAGGCCGGGATGAACCTGTGTAGTTCTCGCTGCCGCACAGCCAGCCTCCGATCACAGTATAATCCCCATCATCCACCAGTCCATCCGGCGGAGTCGGCCCTCCGCTGTACGGAGCGTTCTCGACTCCTCCGAGATCTGGCGCCGCTCTCTTTATAACACTGCAGGGTCACAGTGGCATCTTGGAGTAATGGAGACCCCCGGGGGGCAGATTGGAGGGCAGATCGGAGGCCGAGCACACGGCACATGATGGGACCGCGGGCCGGAGACTCCTCGCGGGCCGGAGACACCCCTGACGCTTCCGAGCAGAATCCATCACACGGACAGAACACTTTGTCTTCAGTCGCCTCTAAGTGACTTTTATCCGGATTCCTGCGCCCGTAATCGCGTCTCGCTATTAACCCCTGCTGCCAGGGAGGGACCCTGAACTTCCAACTGGGAGAAGGCGCCATCTTCCCTACAGTCACCTCCTACAAGGACCCCCTGAGGCCGCCAGCTGGAGACCACCCCACACTCTGCATGTGGACTGCAAGCCCCATCATGTTTCCTCTCCGGCCGGCTCCAGCGCCCCATCTCTTCATCACCACTGTCTGTGTCAGTCTTTACTCCAGTTTTGTCATTGTATTCATGACCCTGGAAGCCCCCCAGGTGCGAGCCCCTCACTGTCCCCCTTCATTCCTGCGTCTTCATGGACGCAGCACGAGCCATGGCCTCCCCGGCCGCCCAGACCTCAGCTAAGAAGGAATGATGTATGATGGGGGTTATGGTGGGTAAGTGGTAATGTGGGATGAGCAATTCCTGGTGGAGACCCCCAGACGGCCATCTACACCACGAGGAAGAAAAGAAGACTATAGGAAGGAGGAGGAGGATGGTGGAGAAATCCCAGTCACCCAGGAGAACACAAGAATGAAATGTGAGGATGAGGAGCAACACTGCGGAGAGGACGAGGCCAGAGAAGAAGGGAGGGATGGAGGAAAGGGCGACAGAAAGAGAGAAGGAAGGGAGAAATGAGGGGACAAAGGAAAGAAGAAAGAAAGAAAGAAAGAAAGAAAGAAAGAAAGAAAGAAAGAAAGAAAGAAAGAAAGAAAGGAAGGAAAGAAGGGAGGGAGAAATGAGGGGACAAAGGAAGGAAAGAAAGAAGGAAAGAAAGAAGGAAAGAAAGAAGGAAAGAAAGAAGGATAGAAAGAAGGAAAGAAAGAAGGATAGAAAGAAGGATAGAAAGGAGGATAGAAAGAAGAAAAGAGAGAAGGAAAGAAAGAAGGAAAGAAATGAGGGGATGAAGGAAAGAAAGAAGGAAAGAAATGAGGGGACGAAAGAAAGAAAGAAATGAGGGGATGAAGGAAAGAAAGAAAGAAAGAAAGAAAGAAAGAAAGAAAGAAAGAAAGAGAAAGAAAGAAAGAAAGAAAGAAAGAGAAAGAAAGAAAGAAAGAAAGAAAGAAAGAAGGAAAGAAAGAAGGATAGAAAGGAGGATAGAAAGAAGAAAAGAGAGAAGGAAAGAAAGAAGGAAAGAAATGAGGGGACGAAAGAAAGAAAGAAATGAGGGGATGAAGGAAAGAAAGAAAGAAAGAAAGAAAGAAAGAAAAGAAAGAAAGAAAGAAAAGAAATGAGGGGATGAAGGAAAGAAAGAAAGAAAAGGAAGGAAAGAAATGAGGGGAAGAAAGAAAGAAAGAAAGAAAGAAAGAAAGAAAGAAAGAAAGAAAGAAAGAAAGAAAGAAAAAAAAAGAGAAATAAAAAGAGAAATGAGGGGACAAAGGAATGGAAAAAGATGAAAGAAGGAAAACAAGAAAAAAAAAGGAAAGAAAGAAGTAATGGAGAAAAGAGGGGAGAGATGAAAAGGATAAATGAGGGGACGAATGAAAGGAGGAAGAAAGGAAGCAGAAGTGGGAGGAAGGAAAGAAGGAAGGAAAAAAGGAGAAATGAGGGAAGGAAGGATGAAAAGGAAGTAGGGAAAGAAAGGAAGAAGGAAAAGAAACAAAGGTAGAAGGAAAAGAAGAAGCAAATGAAGGAAAGGAAGAGGGAAAGAAAGTAACGGGAGAGATGAGGAAAGGAAAGAGTAAATAAGGATGTAAAGGAAAGGAATTAATGAAACATGGATTTTTGTGATAACTCACCGTAAAATCCTTTTCTCCTTCGCCTCATTGGGGGACACAGATACTGTGGGTGTATGCTACTGCCTCTTGGAGGCTGACACTAAGTGAAAAAGAGAGGTTAGCTCCTCCTCCGCCGTATACACCCTCGCCCCTATTGCGGGTGGAAATCAGTTTGGTGCCAAAGCAGTAGGAGGACAACAAAATCAGCTTTAATACAGGTACAACATTTCCAAAACACCACCCTTATATCAAATTAGTACATGCATATAAATTTAAACAAAACAAGAGCCAACTGGCTAATAGGGTGGGTGCTGTGTCCCCCAATGAGCGTCTCGGAGAAAAGGATTTTACGGTGAGTTATCACAAAAATCCATGTTTCTCCTTCGCCTCACTGGGGGACACAGATACTGTGGGACGTCCTAAAGCAGTCCTTGGGTGGGAGATTGACTCACCGACCAAGCTACATGCACCTCTTGTTTAACAGGTACGCCACCGCTGCTTGGAGAATCCTTCTACCCAGGCTCACATCCGCCGAGGCCTGAGCATGGATATTATAATGTTTGGCAAATGTGTGCAGGCTGGACCAGGTTGCTGCCTTGCAAACCTGTTCCGTCAAAGCCTGGTGCCGAAGCGCCCAAAAGGCGCCCCCTGCCCGGGTAGAGTGCGCTCCAATCCCTGCTGGAATCGGCGTGCCTCTAATGCGGTAGGACTCCTGAATCATCCAACAAATCGACCTGGCTATGGTCGATTTTGAGGCAGCGAGTTCCTTCCTGCGCCCTTCGGGGAGCACGAACAGCGTGTCCATCTGACGAAAGGGTGCCGTCCGTGACACGTACCTCCGGAGGGCTTTTACCAGGTCTAACGTGTGAAGAGCCTTTTCCACATGGCTCACCGGTGCTGGACAAAATGAAGGCAAAACAACATCTTCATTAATGTGAACAGAGGACACGACTTTCGACCGAAAAGGAGGGGCTGGTCTGAGGACCACCTTATCCCTATGGAAAGTGAGGAACGGAGCTCGGCAGGATAGGGCCGCCAGCTCTGAAACCCGCCTGATGGAAGAGATGGCCACTAGGAACACCACTTTCCAGGTAAGGTACCTCAAAGAGATATTCTGAAGCGGTTCAAATGGAGCTTCCCACAGAACACTTAGGACCATGTTAAGGTCCCAGGTGTCCATAGGCGCCTTATAGGGAGGTACCAAGTGGGAGACTCCCTGAATGAAAAGTCTTCACCTGCAAATTGGTAGTAATTCTGCGCTGGAACAGGACGGATAAGGCCGATATTTGTCTCCTGAGGGAACCTGGGGCAAAGCCCGAGTCTAATGCTCTACCGACTGAGCTATCTGGGCTCTCTAAGCCCGACTGGAGAAAAGCCAAGATGTTGGGGATCGAGAATCCCAGCGGGGAAACACCGCAGTGTCAACCCCAAGCAAAAAACACCTTCCAGGCGTGGTGGTAAAATCATGCTGAAGCAGGCTTCTGGGCGCCAATCACTGTAGCGACCACCTCGCTCCCGAACCCTGCCTGGGTTAGAATCCAAGATTCAACGGCCACGCCGTCAAACATAGGGTCCCTGAGTTCGGGTGGCAAATTGGCCCTTGAGACAGTAGATCTGGGTGCTCTGGCAGGCGCCAGGGAACGTCGGCGAGCAGCTGCATTAGATCTGTGTCCCACGCTCGACGGGGCCAGCAGGATCGCTGGCACCCCTTCCGTCTTGATCTTTTTGATGACTCTCGGAAGTAGTGGCAGTGGGGGAAATAGATATGGGAGGCGAAACTGGTTCCATAGCAGAACCCACGCGACCTACCGCGAATGCCTGTGGGTCCCTAGCCTGAGCGACCTATGTGGGCACCTTGGCATTCACTCTGGAAGCCATCAGGTCCACATCCGAAGCTTCCCACAGTTGACAAATCTGCTGAAAAACTTCGGGATGTAGAGACCACTCTCCGGAAGCAAGACCCTGCCAGCTGAGAAAGTCTGCCTCCCAATTTTCAACGCCCCGGAATGTGGACAGCCGAAATCACCGAGTGGTTTGCTTCGGCCCACTGAAGAACGAGCTCCCCCTCTGGTTGCTCTGCTGCGGGTGCCCACTTGATGATTCATGTAAGCCACCGCCGTGGCGTTGTCCGATTGAATCCAGACGGGGCGGCCTGCTAGAAAGTGAAGAAACTTCTGCAGAGCCAGCTGAATTGCTCGTATCTCCAATAAGTTGATCGGGAGGCGTGCCTCCTGTGGCGACCACCGTTCCTGGGCTGTGTGGTGGCGAAACACCGCTCCCCGACCGAGGAGACTGGCGTCGGTTGTCGTTACCAGCCAATGATCTGGGGGAAAAGGTTTCCCCAGGGCCAGAGAGGACTGGTCATCCACCATCCGAGCGACTGCCTGACTTGAGAGCACAGTCGGCACCGCCGATCGAGCGTGAAAGGATTCTTGTCCCAGGCTGACAAGAGGGCGTACTGCAAAGGGCAAAGGTGGAACTGGGCGACAGGTATCGCTTCCATTGCTGCCACCATTTTCCCTAGAATCGGATGGTATGAGGGTCTGGTTGGCGAAGTGTTCGGACTCACTGCCGGAGAGCTAGCGCCTTTTCCTGAGGGAGAATTATCAACCCTCGGCAAGTGTCGAAGATCATTCCTAGGAAGGAGATCCTCTGAGCTGGCGCAAGGGATGACTTATTTGCATTGCCAACCATCCTAAGCGAGCAAAAGTATCTAGCGTGATGTTGACCCTTTCCTCGCATGCCCGTATTGACGGGCCCTTGACCAAGAGGTCGTCCAGATAAGGCAAGACGACTATGCCTCGAGAATGCAGCGTGGCCATGACAACTGCCATAACCTTTGTGAACACTCTGGGGGCCGTGGCTAGCCCGAAGGGTAGCGCTACGAACTGAAAATGTTGATCGCCGATGGTGAAGCGTAGAACCCTCTGATGAGGAGGAAAACAGGGAATATGCAGATATGCGTCCTGGATGTCTATTGAGGCCAAGTATTCTCACTGCTCCATGGCCGATATGACTGAATGGAGAGACTCCATCTGGAAATGTCTGATCCTGATGAATTTGTTCAGAAGCTTCAGGTCCAAAACAGGCCTGACAGACTTGTCCTTTGCGGGAACTGCAAAAAAGGTTGGAATAGAACCCCTGAGCTCTTTCGTGTTCCGGCACTGGAACAATGACTCCGTTGTGCTGGAGCGATTTGATGGCTCCCAATAGAGCCCTTGCCTGGGTATCCACCATGGGAAGCTGGGAAGAAAAAACCGCCTTGGAGGATATCTGACAAATTCTATTCTGTAACCCGAGGCCACCAATTCCTTTCCCCATGCGTCGTGAGTGACATTGACCCAGACGTAGAAAAAAAACAGAGTAGGCGGCCACCCACCTTGCCGGTGTCGTCTGGTAAAGGCCTCGAGTCATTTGGCCGACAATCTTTGGGATCTGGATCCCCCCGATCTGGGCTGCTAAGTATGCATTCTCCCCAATGGGTTGGCTCTATATGAGACCTGCCGCTCCCTATCCTGGTTGGGGCGGCCTGAGGCGGTGGAGTTGACCGCTGTAGTCCACCCGCTTTGCGAAAGGCCCGAAAACGTGCCTGAAACGGGTGACGAAAAAGCGTTTTGACCTTTAGTTGAAGGAGAAACCTGTTCTTTCCTCCTGTGGAGTCGGAGATAAGGTGATCCAAACTCTCCCCAAATAGGTGGCCGCACTGATAACATAACATAGTTTTGAAGGCTGAAGGAAGACCTTATGTCCATCTAGTTCAGCCTATTTTTAGTGCAGCTGTCCTGCATTGTTGATCCTGGGGAAGGCAAAAAACCCACAGAGTAGAAGCCAATTTTCTCCACAGGGAAAAAAAATTCCTTCCCCTAAGCTGGGCCAACCATCTACCTATAATATTGTTATTCGTAACCTTCTATACTGTTACTCACAAGAAAAGCCTCCATTCCTTTCTTACATTCATTCAGTGAGTTGGCCATCACCACTTCCTCAGGAAGAGAATTCCAGAGCCTCACTGCTCTTACCGTGAAGAACCCTCTTCTATGCTGGTGCAGAAATTGTCTTTCCTCCAAACGAAGAGAATGCCCCCATGTTCTTGTCACAGTCCTTGGTACAAACAGTTCATTGGAGAGATCTCTGTATTGCCCTCTGATATACTTGTACATATATATTAGGTCTCCACTAAGTCTTCTCTTTTCTAGAGTAAATAGACCTAATTTTGATAACCTTTCTGGGTATTGTAGCGAACCAACTCCATTTATCATTTTAGTAGCCCGCCTTTGAACCCTTTCAAGTTCAGTAATGTCTTTCTTGAGCACCGGCGTCCAAAATTGCACACAATACTCCAAGTGTGGTCTGAGGAGTGATTTGTACAGAGGGAGAATTATGTTTTCATCTCGTGTCCCCAGACCTCTTCTAATGCATCCCGTGACCCTATTTGCTTTGGTGGCAGCTGCCTGACACTGGGCACTCCAATTTAGCTTCTTATTGACTAAGATGCCTAAGTCTTTTTCCATGTCTGATTTCCCCAGCAGTTTCCCATTTAGTAAGTAATTGTAGCATCTGTTTCTCCTTCCCATGTGCAGAACCTTACACTTATCTGTGTTAAACCTCATTTGCCATTTTTCAGCCCAATTCTCCAATTTACTCAAATCTGTCTGTAGTTGCAAACTGTCCTCCTTTGTGTTAACTACCTTACATAGTTTTGTATCATCTGCAAATACTGATATTTTACTGTGTAAGTCATCCACTAGATCATTAATACATATATTAAATAGTAGGGGGCCCAATACAGAACCCTGTGGTCCCCCACTAGTAACCCTGGCCCAATCTGAGGATGCCCCATTAATAACCACTCTTTGTTTTCTATCACTAAGCCAGCTACCTACCCATCTACACACATTTTCCCCTAGCTCAAGCTTTCTCATCTTACTTACCAATCTTTTATGTGGGACAGTGTCACATGCTGTAGAGAAGTCGAGATAAATGACATCCAATGATTCTCCTTGGTCCATTTGAGAGCTTACATCCTCATAGAAGCTGATCAGCTTAGTTTGACAGGAGCGATCCTTCATAAATCCATGTTGATAAGGAGTTAAACATTTATTAACACTGAGATATTCCATAATGGTATCCCTTAGAAACCCTTCAAAAATTATACCCACAACAGATGTTAAGCTTACCGGCCTATAGTTTCCAGGTTCCCTTTTACACCCCTTTTTGAATATTGGTACCACATTTGCTTGCCGCCATTCAAAAGGAACAGACCCTGTTTCTATAGAGTCAGGGAAATCAAGGACTTCTTAGAAGAAGAATCGGCTCTTCTGATAGAAATTGCATTAGCGGCAGCAAGTGCCAAGCAATTGTCCACATCCTAAAACGCATTGATTACATAGTCTCCGGCCATCGCCATCTGACCTGCGACCTCCGAAATCTCTGCAGGTAGATCCTGCTCCTGAGCGACCTTGTTTAATGTTTCTGACCATGATATCATAGCCTTGGCTACCCAAGTTGCTGCGAATGAGGGAGCGAGCGCTGACCCTGACACCTCATATACTGAGCGAGCTAAGCTCTCTATGAGGCGATCCGTGGGATCCTTAATTGAGGAAACACTAGGAACGGATGGCAGGGTCTTAGTGGCTAGGCGCGAAACCGGAGGATCCCCAACGGGGATTTCATCCATTTTTTACAGAGGTCCGGAGCAAACAGATACCTTGTTTCGAGTGCCTTTTGACCCGAGAAACACCTGTCTGGACGTTCTCTGTGCCGCTGCACTATGTCCTCAAACTCCGGGTGAGAGGAAAAAATTCTGTGCGGGCGCTTCACTCACTTAAATGCCACTTTATGCCCCGTAGCCGCTGCAGGATCATCCTCAATCCCCAGGGTCTGATTGACGGCTTCTATGAGGCTGTCCACTGTTTCACGTGACCCTGGAGTGTCCAGGTCAAGGGGCTCGTCTGAGTCGCAATCTGCGGTCTGCTCGCTCTCAACCACTGGTGACGGGGAGCGAGAAGCAGAGCTTACGGATGCCAAGGCACCGGATGGACTGGGCGACACTGTGTGGATTCGTTTCCTCCGGGTCTGCCTGGAGTGAGAGCGTGCCATGCAGGCCGGAGGCTTTTGTGAGGTGGAGGTTCCCTCTACGGCCGGCGAGCCATTGTACCTGACCCTATCTGGGGCTTGAAGGGACTCTATTGCTCTCGTAAGCGACACCATGGACTGTGACAGAGATAGGGGCCACTCCGGGGACACATTGGCTACAGTCGCAGGGGAGGTCTCCCGGGCGCGTTCGTAGTCACAGGCTTCGCATAATTTTTTTTTTTTAATGCATGACCCTGGACCTGCGAGCGCGGACTGGTCTCCCATTTGGGTCACAGCCCGGGCTCAAGCTGCTTAGCAGCCAACACATGACGAATGCACTCACGCTCAGTCTAGAATGGCCGGTGGCTGGCTTTGTGCTCGTGGAAACCTAACCCCACAAGAAATGCATGAAGGAACGTGTGCGATTTACCCTTTCCCGGTCATATTGCTGCCAGGCCTAATTTATATGAGTGTTGAGGGGAAGGGAGGAGGAGGAAAAAAAAACACCTTTAATCGCCCGCAGCGCGCCTCTAGGGTCGGGGGTCACACTTACCCCATCCTGTGTCCCCACGTGTTCCTGCCTCTGCTCTGCGCTGCCCAGCGTTTGTTTCCTCTAGGTAGGCCGGGACGTTCCTCTCCCGGTCACGGCCTACCCTGCGATGAAGCCGAGGGCTCAATTTGTTCGGCGTCCGCCCTAGCCCGGGAGCGGCGCCGAAAATGACGTCATGCCGGGGGCGGGACTTTCGCCCGCGGCCTAGTCACAGCCGAAGCCGCAGGCTAAATTTTGCATGCCCGCCGCGGGGTGGGGGGGGCGCGCTGGCGGCCTTGCCTTTTCCCCCTGCAATCCCTGCCGCTGGAACCCGGCGTCCCCGCCTGGCAGAAGGAGGCAGGAGGGAGGAGAGGGAAGAAGATTGCCTTACACTCCCTAAGATGCCTGGAGCTTCAGTGGATTCCCTGGAACGCTGCCGCAGGGCCCTCCCCAGCACTCCATACCTGACTCCAGATCTAGCACGCCAGGTAGAGGGGATGGGGTTAATTTCTGGACGGTGCAGGCACCCTAGCTCTGTCTAACCCCTTCAGGGGGTGAGGAGAGGGACCGTCCGCCGCCTTGCAGGACCGCCGTCTAGCGTTGGTGGAGCAGTGGGGGCCGCACAGACTAGCCTTGTGCCTCTGTACAAGCCCATGGTTTCGCCCGTTGTTGGTTTGGGGAAATCGGACCCTTTCAATAGGATGCGTTGCCCGTCTTATCTTCATAAAATAAAAAACAAAAATAGAAGTCTGGGGATAAAAGCCCAGATATGTCCCTCGGTGCGGGAAAGGATACGTGGAGACGATACTCAACACGTGCTCGCCCATTGATGGTTTGGGGAGATCGGACCCTTTCAATAGGATCCGTCGCCCCTGTCTCATCTTCATGGAAAAAAGAAGTCTGGAGAAACCCAGACACGTGTGCCTCCAAAGACAATAAGCAAAAAACTGAGTTCCGCGCGCAATAGGGGCGAGGGTGTATACTGCGGAGGAGGAGCTAACCTCTTTTTTTCACTTAGTGTCAGCCTCCTAGCGGCAGAAGCATACACTCACAGTACCTGTGTCCCCCAATGAGGCAAAGGAGAAAAAAAAGAAGGAAGGAGTAAATGATGGACGGAAAAGATGGATGGGAGGGATGAAGGAAGGAAAGACAAAAGGGTGGGAGGAAGGAATAAAGGAAGGAAATTAAAAAGGAAAAGTAGATGAAAGAGAGGAAGGAAAAGAAGAAAGGAAGAAAGAGATAGAGGAAGGAAGGAGAAAGATGAATAGAGTGAGGAAAGTAGGAAGGAATATAGAGTGGAAGGGACAGAAGAATAGGCAAAGGGAGGAAAGGAGGGTGTATGAAAAGGAAGAAAGAAGGGAGGGGAAAAGGAATAGAAGGCAGAAGGAAGGCATATAAGAAGGAATGTGGGAAGGAAGGAAAAAAGAAAGAAGGCGGGACAGAAGAAACAGAGGAAAGGGAGAAAGAAAGGAAAAGAGGAAAAAGGGAGGGAAGAAAGGAAGGAAGGGAGGAGCAGGATGGAGGTAGTTTATGCCTCCAGCTGCAGAGACGAGGGACTGTGGTGTATAGTCCACAGCTTACGCTCCGGGGGGACGTGTCCCTGATGGAGGGATGATCGCTGACACAATAATGACTCCTCCATAATTACAGCATGACAGGACTCTCTCTCCAGAGAACACAGCAGGACAGAGGAATCAGAGCTCTGACCACAGCATGGTTTTGTTACAATGTATCAGTGCAGACAATGTTCTGTGTGCTAAACACCACATCACACATTGTCCAGAATAATCAGGATCAAAGTGTGAACTGACCAATAGAGGAAGACTTGATCAGAGGTGGCGGTCCTTACCTTGCCATCCGTAGTAACCGCTGCAAACACGGTGGAGGAGTACGGCGCCCACGCCACGTCTCCCACGGCGGAGTTTAAGTCAAACACGAACATGGGCTTCCTGCAGAGATGAAGGATGTGTCAATGTCACCGGATGATCGGCGGTCACGGCGTGCACTCGGTGATGGATGACCGTATCTCACATCTCTATACGATCAGATGATTTACTAGATAAGATATCAGGAATCATCCCCGGAGACGTCAGCGGGGCTGTCAGGGGATACACTGTAACAGACCATCAGCTGTGAGTGATGAGGATGGGGCAGGATACACTAACAGACCATCAGCTGTGAGTGATGAGGACGGGGCAGGATACACTAACAGACCATCAGCTGTGAGTGATGAGGACGGGGCAGGATACGCTGTAACAGACCATCAGCTGTGAGTGATGAGGACGGGGCAGGATACACTAACAGACCATCAGCTGTGAGTGATGAGGACGGGGCAGGATACACTGTAACAGACCATCAGCTGTGAGTGATGAGGACGGGGCAGGATACGCTGTAACAGACCATCAGCTGTGAGTGATGAGGACGGGGCAGGATACACTAACAGACCATCAGCTGTGAGTGATGAGGACGGGGCAGGATACACTAACAGACCATCAGCTGTGAGTGATGAGGACGGGGCAGGATACACTAACAGACCATCAGCTGTGAGTGATGAGGACGGGGCAGGATACGCTGTAACAGACCATCAGCTGTGAGTGATGAGGACGGGGCAGGATACACTGTAACAGACCATCAGCTGTGAGTGATGAGGACGGGGCAGGATACACTGTAACAGACCATCAGCTGTGAGTGATGAGGACGGGGCAGGATACACTGTAACAGACCATCAGCTGTGAGTGATGAGGATGGGGCAGGATACACTGTAACAGACCATCAGCTGTGAGTGATGAGGATGGAGCAGGATACACAGTAACAAACCATCAGCTGTGAGTTATGAGGACGGGGCAGATTTGGTGCACAGAGGCGACATTTGTCACAATCTGAGGGTCCTCACACTTTAGATCCCCCTTCCATAACCATGTTACATTGGGGCAGGGACCCCCATAACACAGAGCTGTCAGTAACCCTACTATGCATCTGTGGGGTCTCTGG
This sequence comes from Dendrobates tinctorius, assembly GCF_039654945.1. NCBI lineage: Eukaryota > Metazoa > Chordata > Amphibia > Anura > Dendrobatidae > Dendrobates > Dendrobates tinctorius. The sequence continues at coordinate 4,460,198 of NW_027361904.1, read as the reverse complement.
CATATCGGGGGGGGGGATCTACGATGCCGGCAGGACATACTTAACGCTGTGCTCCCAGATCTTCACAGTCCAGTCGGAGCTGCAGGTGATGAAGACTTTGGGGTGGAATGGATTCCATCGCACGGTGTCCACCGCCATATTGTGAGTATCGAACGTGTCCAGGAACTGGCTGGAATACGCCTTCGAGCACTGTCAAGAATAAAAAGACATCCGATAAGAGACGACAGCAGAGCCCGGGTATCAACAGGCAGAGAGCAGGTGTAGTGGTGCACTGACATACTGAGCCTATGCTGAACTGCTCAAATAATACCACCACCATACTGTGCTTAAATAATACCACCGCCATACTGTGCCCAAATAATACCACCACCATACTGTGCCAAATAATACCACCATACTGTGCCCAAATAATACCGCCACCATACTGTGCCCAAACAATACCACCACCATACTGTGCCCAAATAATACCACCGCCATACTGTGCCCAAATAATACCACCATACTGTGCCCAAATAATACCACCACTATACTGTGCCCAAATACCACCATACTGTGCCCAAATAATACCACCACTATGCTGTGCCCAAATAATACCACCACCATACTGTGCCCAAATAATACCACCACCATACTGTGCCCAAGTAATACCACCATACTGTGCCCAAGTAATACCACCACCATACTGTGCCCAAGTAATACCACCACCATACTGTTCCCAAGTAATACCACCACCATACTGTTCCCAAGTAATACCACCACCATACTGTGCCAAAATAATACTACCATACTGTGAACAAATAATACCACCACCATACTGTGCCAAAATACCACCACCATACTGTGCCCAAACAATACCACCACCATACTGTGCTCAAGTAATACCACCATACTGTGCCCAAATAATACCACCACCATGCTGTGCCCAAATAATACCACCACCATACAATGGCAAAACAAGAATGTAATTCCCTGTTACACCACCACCATCGTACACCCAAATAATGCCATAGAGCGCCAGTATGGTGGGCACTGATTGGCAGTGCTTCGTCCCGGTGACTCCTGCCCCTGCGACAGTCCTTGCCATCTAAGCTCTCCCATCATGCACTGTCTCCTAGTGGCTATGCCCGGTTCTGCATGTACCTGGGCTCAGTCACAGTAATGGATGTGATATCAGTGAACGGATATGGCGGGAGAAGACTCTGCACATGGCGGAGCATTAATACTGACAATCAGGGTGCGCTGCGAGTGTTCAGAGCAAATGTCATCAACCCCGACACTGTCCACACCTCCACAGCCTGCAGTCACTATAGGGCCCCTCTACAGCGCCAGCAGCATTCGTCCCCCCACAGCGTCCCCTCTATACAGGCAGCACTCATCCGCTCCTCCACCCCGTACTGTTGTTATAGGGCCCCTCTATATAGGCAGCACTCGTCCCCCGCAGCGTCCGCTCCTCCACCCCGTGCGGTTATTATATGGCACCTCTATAGCGGTAGCACTCGTCCCCCGCAGCGTCCGCTCCTCCACCCCGTGCTGTTATTATATGGCCCCTCTATAGCGGTAGCACTCGTCCCCCCGCAGTGTCCGCTCCTCCACCCCGTGCTGTTATTTTATGGCCCCTCTATAGAGGCAGCACTCGTCCCCCGCAGCGTCCGCTCCTCCACCCCATGCTGTTTTTATATGGCCCCTCTATAGAGGCAGCATTCGTCCCCCCGCAGTGTCCGCTCCTCCACCCCATGCTGTTATTATATGGCCCCTCTATAGCGGTAGCACTCGTCCCCCGCAGCGTCTGCTGCTCCACCCCGTGCTGTTATTATATGGCCCCTCTATAGCGGTAGAACTCGTCCCCCGCAGCGTCCGCTCCTCCACCCCGTGCTGTTATTATATGGCCCTTTATAGAGGCAGCATTCGTCCCCCCGCAGTGTCCGCTCCGCCACCCCATGCTATTATATGGCCCCTCTATAGAGGCAGCACTCGTCCCCCGCAGTGTCCGCTCCTCCACCCCGTGCTGTTATTATATGGCCCTCTATAGAGGCAGCATTCGTCCCCCCGCAGTGTCCGCTCCTCCACCCCGTGCTGTTATTTTATGGCCCCTCTATAGAGGCAGCACTCGTCCCCCGCAGCGTCCGCTCCTCCACCCCGTGCTGTTATTATATGGCTCCTCTATAGAGGCAGCACTCGTCCCTCACACCGTCCGCTCCTCCACCCCGTGCTGTTATTATATGGCCCTCTATAGAGGCAGCATTCGCTCCTCCACCCCATGCTGTTATTTTATGGCCCCTCTATAGAGGCAGCACTCGTCCCCCGCAGCGTCCGCTCCTCCACCCCGTGCTGTTATTATATGGCCCCTCTATAGAGGCAGCATTCGTCCCCCGCAGTGTCCGCTCCTCCACCCCATGCTGTTATTATATGGCCCCTCTATAGAGGTAGCACTCGTCCCTCGCAGTGTCCGCTCCTCCACCCCGTGCTGTTATTATATGGCCCTCTATAGAGGCAGCATTCGCTCCTCCACCCCATGCTGTTATTTTATAGCCCCTCTATAGAGGCAGCAATCGTCCCTCGCAGCGTCCGCTCCTCCACCCCATGCTGTTATTCTATGGCCCCTCTATAGAGGCAGCACTCGTCCCTCGCAGCGTCCGCTCCTCCACCCCATGCTGTTATTTTATGGCCCCTCTATAGAGGCAGCACGCGTCCCCCGCAGTGTCCGCTCCTCCACCCCCTGCTGTTATTATATGGCCCCTCTATAGAGGCAGCACTCGTCCCTCACAGCGTCCGCTCCTCCACCCCATGCTGTTATTATATGGTTCCTCTATAGAGGCAGCACTCGTCCCTCACAGTGTCCGCTCCTCCACCCCCTGCTGTTATTATATGGCCCCTCTATAGAGGCAGCACTCGTCCCTCACAGCGTCCGCTCCTCCACCCCATGCTGTTATTATATGGTTCCTCTATAGAGGCAGCACTCGTCCCTCACAGCGTCCGCTCCTCCACCCCATGCTGTTATTATATGGTTCCTCTATAGAGGCAGCACTCGTCCCTCACAGCGTCCGCTCCTCCACCCCATGCTGTTATTATATGGTTCCTCTATAGAGGCAGCACTCGTCCCTCACAGTGTCCGCTCCTCCACCCCATGCTGTTATTATATGGCCCATCTATAGAGGCAGCACACGTCCCCCGCAGTGTCCGCTCCTCCACCCCGTGCTGTTATTATATGGCTCCTCTATAGAGGCAGCACTCGTCCCTCACAGCGTCCGCTCCTCCACCCCATGCTGTTATTATATGGCCCCTCTATAGAGGTAGCACTCGTCCCCCTGCTGTATAATGTGGCAGCGGCAGGGACCCACCCGGACGCCTCCTGCTCTCAAGGATTATCTGATATTTCCAGGAAGGTTTCCGCTTCACAACCAAATCCCATTACACAGATCCAGGAGGGATTACGGCGTCGGCCCTGACGGTCGAGGGGCCGATAAGTGGGTTTAGACGAAAGGGGAAATTTTCTCAAGAACTGAGAAATCCTTAAAGGAAAACTCCTGATTGCTGAACACTTTGCAGTGAATATCTCCGCTTCATGTTGAGGAATTGCATCAAAGTTTTGCGCCCACAGATCAGTAGTCACATCCAGAGAAACATCAAAAAAATGTGGTTCCCAAGCCCCAAGTGCAGGGCAAAATGGGAGATTGACAATGGCTACCTAATCAGAGAGGAGCTGCAGATTGGAGGTCAAATTCTACAGAACATCGACAGCAGCTCTGGATGTGACTGGAGGAAAATTTGTGAAATTACTCCAAAGCTTAGAAAGATGGAAAAACACAATAGCACCGAGCTGAAACTGGACAGGTTGTCTAGGGGGCAGCTGGGACTGTAGTGGTCCACGAGGATGACCCACAGCACCAGTGCCTGTAGGGGTCCACAAGGATGACCCCACCACACCAGTGCCAGTAGGGGTCCACGAGGATGACCCACCGCACCAGTGCCAGTAGGGGTCCACGAGGATGACCCCACTTCTAAGAGTGCCTGTAGGGGTCCACGAAGATGACCCCACTGCTCCAGTGCCTGTAGGGGTCCACAATGATGACCCACTGCACCAGTGCCTGTAGGGGTCCACGAGGATGACCCCACTGCTCCAGTGCCTGTAGGGGTCCACAAGGATGACCCCACTGCTCTACTGCCTGTAGCGGTTCACAATGATGACCCACCGCACCAGTGCCTGTAGGGGTCCACAATGATGATACACTGCACCAGTGCCTGTAGGGGTCCACAATGATGACCCACCGCACCAGTGCCTGTAGGGGTCCACAAGGATGACCCACCGCACCAGTGCCTGTAGGGGTCCACAATGATGATACACTGCACCAGTGCCTGTAGGGGTCCACAATGATGACCCACTGCACCAGTGCCTGTAGGGGTCCACGAGGATGACCCCACTGCTCCACTGCCTGTAGAAGTCCACAATGATGACCCACCACACCAGTGCCTGTAGGGGTCCACAAGGATGACCCACCACACCAGTGCCTGTAGGGGTCCACGAGGATGACCCCACTGCTCCACTGCCTGTAGAAGTCCACAATGATGACCCACCACACCAGTGCCTGTAGGGGTCCACAAGGATGACCCACCACACCAGTGCCTGTAGGGGTCCACAAGGATGACCCACCGCACCAGTGCCTGTAGGGGTCCACAAGGACGACCCACTGCACCAGTGCCTGTAGCGGTCCACAAGGATGACCCACTGCACCAGTGCCTGTAGGGGTCCACGAGGATGACCCCACTGCTCCACTGCCTGTAGAAGTCCACAATGATGACCCACCACACCAGTGCCTGTAGGGGTCCACAAGGATGACCCACTGCACCAGTGCCTGTAGGGGTTCACAAAGATGGTCTGACCACAGTAGTGCCTATAGGGGTCCACGAGGATTGACCCCCACCACCCCAGTGCCTTTAGGGGTCACCTAATCATGCCATGGGTAATGTGAGTGAAAATTTGTCTAAAGTGGTGGCTTCTGTGCATATCATGGCAGACATACTTGTTAAGGACGTGATGTAACCTCAGGTTTGGAACATTAGGTGCACCTTCACCTACAGGACCATCTCCGCACCCCTCAGCCCGGTTTGTGAAGCATGATCACGCTTGTCCTTACATTTAGGTGAAAGGCTTCATAACACTTCCTTCTTCATATTCCAGTAGCTCCCGCCCTCGCTGGTCCTTTAAGATTGGATTTTGGTCTGGGAATGACTCTGACTGGTCCTGACAGTGGCATTGGCCATCCACCACTTCTGATCCTTGGTGATTGGACTCATCTCTCAGGGGTCAGTGGTGACCCTGCTGGTCCTGACCGAAGCTCCATGATGACATTTCTACTGCCGGTCTATCTAGAAGACCCTTGGACTATCCCACCTCTCCTTCAGATGTCCTTGGCTCTTGACCCTGATCGCAGCTCATGTCTCTAACCCTGCCGGTGACCTGGTTCCTGCACTCAGCTTCTACGTTGCTTCTTGGATTTGTCATCTGGTTCTTGTGTTATTCTCCTGGTGTTGACCCCAGTTTGTCCTCTAGATTTGCTCCGGACTGCAGTACCATCCTCTCCGGCCATCACTGGTGGCCATCCTGGGGACTAGTCACCTACCTCTGTAGTCTGCATATCTTCACAGGGGTCAGGGATGAAGAACAGCACATTTTTCAAACTCTGCCCTTGATTGTTTCTTAGAGGGTCCGGTGGCAGACGTAATATTATATTAATATAAGGCTACGGTGAGTCTCTCACCTTATGGATCTTCCCTTCTTCTGTGCCAACCAGGAAGAGATAATCGATCTGACTGTGGAAATCAAAGGCTGTTCCGCTCCCTGCAAAACAGGACAATGGCGGTGAATGTAGGGAGGAAGTTCATCTTACCATGCAGCATCAGTCCGGTCTGTCACCCAGCTTTCCTGCTCCCTCCAGGCAGTCATATCCTCCCATCACCATCCAGAGCTGGGTACTGTAATCCCCCGCTCTGGAGTGTGTGTGTGTATATATATATATATATATATATATATATATATATATATATATATATATATATATATATATATATATATATGTCCCTCATCCTGGAGTGTATATACAGTGCCTTGCGAAAGTATTCAGCCCCCTGGTACTTTTCAACCTTTTCCCACATATGATGCTTCAAACATAAAGATACTAAATGTAATTTTTTGGTGAAGAATCAACAACAAGTGGGACACAATTGTGAAGTTGTACAAAATGTATTGGTTATTTTACATTTTTGTGGAAATTCAAAAACTGAAAAGTGGGGCGTGCAATATTATTAGGCCCCTGTAACTTAATACTTTGTTGCTCCCCCTTTTGCTGCGATTACAGCTGCAGTCGCTTGGGATATGTCTCTATCAGTTTCGTACATCGAGAGACTGAAATTCTCGCCCATTCTTCCTTGGCAAACAGCTCGAGCTCAGTGAGGTTGGATGGAGATCGTTGGTGAACAGCAGTTTTCAGCTCTTTCCACAGATTCTCGATTGGATTCAGGTCTGGACTTTGACTTGGCCATTCTAACACCTGGAGACGTTTCTTTGTGAACCATTCCATTGTAGATTTTGCTTTGTGTTTGGGATCATTGTCTTGTTGGAAGACAAATCTCCATCCCAGTCTCAGGTCTTTTGCAGACTCCAACAGGTTTTCTTCAAGAATCGTCCTGTATTTGGCTCCATCCATCTTCCCATCAATTTTAACCATCTTCCCTGTCGCTGCTGAAGAAAAGCAGGCACAAACCATGATGCTGCCACCACCATGATTGACAGTGGGGATGGTGTGTTCAGGGTGATGAGCTGTGTTGCCTTTACGCCAAAAATATCGTTTGGCATTGTTGCCAAAAAGTTTGATTTTGGTTTCATCTGACCAGAGCAACTTCTTCCACATGTTTGGTGTGTCTCCCAGGTGGCTTGTTGCAAACTTTAAACAACACTTTTTATGGATATCTTTGAGAAATGGCTTTCTTCTTGCCATTCTTCCATAAAGGCCAGATATGTGCAGTGTACGACTGATTGTTGTCCTATGGACAGACTGTCCCACCTCAGCTGTAGATCTCTGCAGTTCATCCAGAGTGATCATGGGCCTCTTGGCTGCATCTCTGATCAGTCTTCTCATTGTTTGAGATGAAAGTTTAGAGGGGCGGCCGGGTCTTGGTAGATTTGCAGTGGTATGTGTTATGATGAGTCACCGAAGGAGGGAAAAACAAAATACCAGCTAAGTCCAGAAAAACCAGAGAGGTTGGCAGCTATCGGATTGCAGACCCCTGGACCTATCCACAACAACTAGCAGTAGCCGTGGGGGGTTCCTACGGTGCCCTAGACCCCTCGATCACAGCCGGAGAACTAGATAGCCTAAAGACAGAAAGGGGAAAAACTAAACTGCCCCAGAGCAGACCCCAAAGCAATAGGCAGCCCCCAACATATAATGACGGTGAAGCCAGATGAAAACACTAACACAGATAGAAAGATAGGTTGAGCAAATGATGGGGCCCAAGCTAACTACATAGGACAGGATAGGAAAGCTGCTGTCTGACATCCGCAAAAACCCTATCAAAATGAGCCAACCGACTGATAGGAAAAACAGGCCCTGAAGTCGCTAGGCTTCAAAAGACTATATCAGCACTCAGGTATATTCTGAAGACAGAGCAAAAGATCAACAGATCAGAGACAAAAATGGAACTCAGCTCACCCCCGGCCGGGGATGGCAGAACTCCCAAAAAACAAGGCAAAACAAAAACAAAACTGAAGAGTACAAAGCAGAGCAGAAAAACTTAGCTTTGAGATGCAGGAATCAGACTGGTCTCCAAGAATCCAGCAGGAAAATCACCAGCCAGGAAGAAGGGCGTCGGCAGCCTTATATCCAGTCCTCAATTCCAGCCACCCAGTCATCATCTGGCTGCCCAGGTGTTTGATAATCAGCCTCACAACCTTCCTTCACCAGAGGAGGGAGTTCATCAGACCTCAATGGTGTAGGGAAAAATGAACTCACAACAGTACCTCCCCCTTGAGGAGGGGTCACCGAACCCTCATCCATGCCACCAGGGCGATCCGGGTGAGCCCGATGAAAGGCACGCACCAATCTTTCGGCATGAATATCAGAGGCAGAGACCCAGGAATTATCCTCCTGACCATAACCCTTCCACTTAACCAAATACTGGAGTCTCCGTCTAGCCAGACGGGAATCCAGTATCTTTTCTACCTCATATTCCATGTTACCTTCAACCAATATAGGGTCAGGAGGTGCCACCACAGGAACTACTGGTTCAACAAACCTCTTCAACAAGGACTTATGAAACACATTATGAATTTTAAATGTGACAGGAAGAGCCAACCGAAAAGAGACCGGATTAATAATCTCCAAAATCTTGTAAGGTCCAATAAATCTAGGCTTAAACTTAGGAGAAGCCACCTTCATAGCGATATTTTTTGATGACAACCAAACCAGATCACCCACCTTAAACTGGGGACCAATGGTCCTACGCCGGTTGGAAAACCGCTGGGCCTTTTCCTGGGAGAGAGACAACTTATCCACTACTTGGTCCCAGATCTGGTGCATTCTCTCCACCACAGTGTCAACACCTGGGCAGGCAGAAGGCTCCACCTGCCCTGAAGAAAATCGAGGGTGAAAACCAAAGTTACAAAAAAAAGGTGACATCAAAGTGGCAGAACTAGATCTATTATTTAAAGCAAATTCGGCCAAGGGCAAAAATGAAACCCAATCATCCTGATCGGCAGAAATAAAACATCTCAAATACGACTCCAAAGTCTGGTTTGTTCTCTCAGTCTGCCCATTGGTCTGAGGGTGAAACGCAGAGGAGAAGGACAACTGAATTCCCAGCTTAGAACAGAAAGTCCTCCAAAATCTAGACACAAACTGAACTCCTGTGTCAGATACAATGTTCTCAGGAATCCCGTGCAAGCGAACCACCTGTTGCAAAAACAAGGGCACCAACTCAGAGGAAGATGGCAACTTAGGGAGTGGTACAAGATGGACCATCTTAGAGAATCTATCACAAATCACCCACATAACAGTCATTCTCTGAGAGACAGGCATATCAGAGATAAAATCCATTGAAATATGGGTCCATGGCCTCCTGGGCACCGGCAAAAGCATCAACAAGCCACTAGAGCGAGAACAAGGTTTAGACCGGGAGCAAGTCCCACAGGACTGCACAAAATTCCTGACATCATGAGACAAGGCGGGCCACCAAAAAGACCGACTCACCAGATCTCTAGTACCAAAAATACCTGGATGACCAGCCAATGCAGAGCAATGAACTTCAGACATCACTCTCTTCCTCCACTGGTCAGGAACATACAACTTTCCACTGGGACAACGCTCAGGTTTGTCCTCCTGAAACTCTTCCAGAGAGGGTCTCAAATCGGGCGAGATGGCAGAAAGAACTACCCCCTCGCCTAAGATGGTAGCAGGCTTAGTCACAACAGGAGAATCAGCAAGGAAACTCCTAGAGAGGGCGTCTGCCTTGACATTCTTAGTGCCCGGAAGAAAAGAGACCACAAAATCAAAACGTGTGAAAAACAAGGCCCACCTAGGCTGTCTAGGATTCAAGCGCTTGGCCGACTCCAGGTAAATCAAATTCTTGTGGTCAGTAAGGACCACGACTTGGTGTTTGGCTCCCTCCAACCAATGTCTCCACTCCTCAAATGCCCATTTCATGGCCAACAGTTCCCGATTCCCCACATCATAGTTACGTTCGGACGGGGAGAACTTTCGGGAAAAGAAAGCACAAGGATTCATTTTAGATGTCACAGGATCTTTTTGGGACAACACCGCTCCTGCACCAATCTCAGAAGCGTCCACCTCCACCTGAAACGGGAGTGAGACATCAGGTTGCCGCAAAACCGGAGCAGAAGTGAATCTTCGCTTCAGCTCCTGAAAGGAAGAAACAGCCTCCGGAGACCAATTCAGCACATCAGCACCCTTCCTAGTCAAATCCGTCAATGGCTTGGCAATACCAGAAAAATTAGCTATAAATTTCCGATAAAAACAAGGCAAAACAAAAACAAAACTGAAGAGTACAAAGCAGAGCAGAAAAACTTAGCTTTGAGATGCAGGAATCAGACTGGTCTCCAAGAATCCATCACCAGCCAGGAAGAAGGGCGTCGGCAGCCTTATATCCAGTCCTCAATTCCAGCCACCCAGTCATCATCTAGCTGCCCAGGTGTTTGATAATCAGCCTCACAACCTTCCTTCACCAGAGGAGGGAGTTCATCAGACCTCAATGGTGAAGGGAAAAATGAACTCACAACAGGTATGATACTCCTTCCATTTCAATATGATCGCTTGCACAGTGCTCCTTGGGATGTTTAAAGTTTTGGAAATCATTTTGTATCCAAATCCGGCTTTAAACTTCTCCACAACAGTATCACGGACCTGCCTGTTGTGTTCCTTGGTCTTCATGATGGTCTTCAAACAGAACCCTGAGGCTATCACAGAGCAGGTGCATTTATACGGAGACTTGATTACACAGGTGGATTATATTTATCATCATTAGTCATTTAGGACCACATTGTATCATTCAGAGATCCACAATGAACTTCTGGAGTGAGTTTGCTGACCTGAAAGTAAAAGGGCCGAATAATATTGCACGCCCCACTTTTCAGTTTTTGAATTTCCACAAAATTTAAAATAACCAATAAATGTTGTTCAACTTCACAATTGTGTCCCACTTGTTGTTGATTCTTCACCAAAAATTTACATTTGGTATCTTTATGTTAGAAGCATGATATGTGGGAAAAGGTTGAAAAGTTCCAGGGGGCCGAATACTTTCGCAAGGCACTGTATATATGTCCCTCATCCTGGAGTGTATATATATGTCCCCCGTCCTGGTATATATATCCCTCATGCTCATGGATACCAGGCACCGTGCACATATGGTAAATATATGGATACAGTATATATATATATATATATATATATATATATATATACACACACACACACACACTGTATGTGCACGGTGCCTGCTATATTTTTATCACTGACAAAGACATAAACAGTCTCTATAATTTTATAACAGACCAGTTAGACGCTCCTAATCAACTCGTTACCTGCATTACAGACAGCTGTCTTACATGGTCACCTTTATAAAAGACTCCTGTTCACAGACTCAATTAATCAGCCAGACTCTAACCTCTACAGCATGGGCAAGACCAAACAGCTTTATAAGGATGTCAGGGATGAGAAAATAGACCTGCACAAAGCTGAAATGGGCTACAAAACCATAAGCAAGACCCTGGGTGAGAAGGAGACAACTGTTGGTGCAATAGCAAGAAAATGGAAGAAATACAAAATGACTATTAACCAACATCAATCTGGGGCACCATGCAAAATCTCACCTCGTGGGGTATCCTTGATCATGAGGAAGGTGAGAGATCAGCCTAAAACTACACAGGGGGGAACTTGTTGATGATCTCAAGGCAGCTGGGACCACAGTCACCAAGAAAACCATTGGTAACACATTACGCTGTAAAGATTTACAATCCTGCAGTGTCCGCAAGGTCCCCCTGCTCAAGAAGGCCATGTGCAGGCCCGTCTGAAGTTTGCCCATGAACACCTGGATGATTCTGTGAGTGATTGGGAGAAGGTGCTGTGGTCAGATGAGACAAAAAATTAGCTCTTTAGCATTAACTCAACGCACAGTGTTTGGAGGAAGAGAAATGCTGCCTGTGACCCAAAGAACACCATCCCTACTGTCAAGCATGGGGGTGGAAACATTATGCTTTGGGGGTGTTCCTCTGCTAAGGGCACAGGACTACTTCACTGCATCAATGGGAGAATGGATGGAGCCATGTACCATAAAATCCTGAGTGGCAACCTCCTTCCCTCTGCCAGGACATTAGAAATGGGTTGTGGCTGGGCCTTCCAGCAAGACAATGAACCAATACATATAGCTAAGGCAACAAAAGAGTGGCTGAAAAAGAAGCTCATTAAGGTCATGGAGTGGCCCAGCCAGTGTCCAGACCTTCATCCCATAGAAAACGTATGGAGGGAGATGAAGCTCCGAGTTGCCAAGCGACAGCCTCAAAATCTTAACGATTTAGAGAGATTTCTGCAAAGAGGAGTGGAGCAAAATTCCTCCAGACATGTGCGTAAACCTCATCATCAACCACAAGAAACGTCTGACTGCTGGGCTTGCCAACAAGGGTTTTACCACCAAGTATTACGTCTTGTTTGCCAGAGGGATCAAATACTTATTTCTCACTGCAAAATGCAAATAAATGTATATAATTTATCCAATGTGATTTTCTGGATTTTATTTTTCATATTCTCTCAATGTTAAAATTAACCTCCCCTTAAAATTATAGACTGTTCATGTCTATGTCAGTGGGCGAACTTACAAAATCAGCAAGGGATCAAATACTTATTTCCCCACTGTATATGTATATCCTAGAATATATCCCCCATCCTGGTATACTGTATGTGTATATGTACGCGGCACGAGGACAGCAATGAGTATACTGACAGCCCCTATTCCCAGCGTCGTCCACGTAGCATCTGTATACCAGGCACCGTGCACATACAGTACATATACCTGGCATCGAGCAGGACCGTCCGGATACCAGGCGCTGTGCACATACCAACTGTGTACCTGGTGTCGGCTGTACCGGCCATATACCCAGTGCTGGTCACAGTCGATACACTGGACAGGGTGGTTAGCAGAGGGCTCTGTGCTCGTACCTTGTGTCTGCAGCTGTAGCCCCTCCACAGCATCCTGTGCAGAACTTTCCACTGACAACCTGATGACGTCCGTGTGAACCAGCTCATTCTACAACAGAAGACGTGACGGGTATTACACCACATGGCAGCAGCTGGCAAATAATCTCCTGTCAGAGAGAACGAGCTAATCTCAGAAAAGAAGCAGTCCGCCAAATATAACAGTCCCCACCTCATACACTGCATGACTGATCCTATACTGATCCTGAGCTACATCCTGTATTATCCTCCAGAGCTGCACTCACAATTCTGCTGGTGCAGTCACTGTGTACATACATTACATTACTGATCCTGAGCTACATCCTGTATTATACCCCAGAGCTGCACTCACAATTCTGCTGGTGCAGTCACTGTGTACATACATTACATTACTGATCCTGAGTTACATCCTGTATTGTACCCCAGAGCTGCACTCACAATTCTGCTGGTGCAGTCACTGTGTAAATACATTACATTTCTGATCCTGAGCTACATCCTGTATTATACCCCAGAGCTGCACTCACAATTCTGCTGGTGCAGTCACTGTGTACATACATTACTGATCCTGAGTTACATCCTGTATTGTACCCCAGAGCTGCACTCACTATTCTGCTGGTGCAGTCACTGTGTACATACATTACTGATCCTGAGTTACATCCTGTATTATACTCCAGAGCTGCACTCACTATTCTGCTGGTGCAGTCACTGTGTACATACATTACATTACTGATCCTGAGTTACATCCTGTATTATACTCCAGAGCTGCACTCACTATTCTGCTGGTGCAGTCACTGTGTACATACATTACATTACTGATCCTGAGTTACATCCTGTATTATACTCCAGAGCTGCACTCACTATTCTGCTGGTGCAGTCACTGTGTACATACATTACATTACTGATCCTGAGTTACCTCCTGTATTATACCCCAGAGCTGCACTCACTATTCTGCTGGTGCAGTCACTGTGTACATACATTACATTACTGATCCTGAGATACATCCTGAATTATACCCCAGAGCTGCACTCACTATTCTGCTGGTGCAGTCACTGTGTACATACATTACATTACTGATACTGAGTTACATCCTGTATTATACCCCAGTGCTGCACTCTCTATTCTGCTGGTGCAGTCACTGTGTACTTAAATTACATTACTGATCCTGAGTTACATCCTGTATTACACCCCAGAGCTGCACTCACTATTCTGCTGGTGGAGTCACTGTGTACATACATTACATTACTGATCCTGAGTTACATCCTGTATTATACCCCAGAGCTGCACTCACTACTCTGCTGGTGCAGTCACTGTGTACATACATTACTGATCCTGAGTTACATCCTGTATTATACTCCAGAGCTGCACTCACTATTCTGCTGGTGCAGTCACTGTGTACATACATTACATTACTGATCCTGAGTTACATCCTGTATTATACCCCAGAGCTGCACTCACTACTCTGCTGGTGCAGTCACTGTGTACATACATTACTGATCCTGAGTTACATCCTGTATTACACCCCAGAGCTGCACTCACTATTCTGCTGGTGCAGTCACTGTGTACATACATTACATTACTGATCCTGAGTTACATCCTGTATTATACCCCAGAGCTGCACTCACTGTTCTGCTGGTGCAGTCACTGTGTACATACATTACTTATCCTGAGTTACATCCTGTACTATACCCCAGAGCTGCACTCACTATTCTACTGGTGCAGTCACTGTGTACATACATTACTGATCCTGAGTTACATCCTGTATTATACTCCAGAGCTGCACTCACTATTCTGCTGGTGCAGTCACTGTGTACATACATTATTGATCCTGAGTTACATCCTGTATTATACCCCAGAGCTGCACTCACTATTCTGCTGGTGCAGTCACTGTGTACAGACATTACATTACTGATCCTGAGTTACATCCTGTATTATACCCCAGAGCTGCACTCACTATTCTGCTGGTGCAGTCACTGTGTACATACATTACATTACTGATCCTGAGTTACATCCTGTATTATCCTCCAGAGCTGCACTCACTATTCTGCTGGTGCAGTCACTGTGTACATACATTACATTACTGATCCTGAGTTACATCCTGTATTATACCCTAGAGCTGCACTCACTATTCTGCTGGTGCAGTCACTGTGTACATACATTACATTACTGATCCTGAGTTACATCCTGTATTATACCCCAGAGCTGCACTCACTATTCTGCTGTTTTGTTTTTAATAAAACTTTAGGTCACTTTAGGAACCAAGCTCCCAGTTTGGCAGTAAAGTGACTGTGGTGAATGACAGGCAGGGGGCGCTACTGCGTAGGCGGGAACCACTCACCTTAATCAGGGTCCAGGACACGACTCGGCAGTCTGAAGACACAGAAAAGAAGTTCAGGTTCTTGTCCAGGTCGTCTTTCTGCCATTTCACCTGGAAGAGAGAAGGATAAGCCCCGAGGTGACATGCTTCCCGTGCTCCGTCGCCTTCTTTATAGATGCTGCCGCTCCAGACACCTCCTGTTATTGTACTGACGCTGAACTATACTCTAGTCACATCCAGAGCTGCACTCACTATTCTGCCGGTTGTCACACAGTTCTGGTAGCGCTGTGGTATCAGTCCGCTTCAATCACAGTTCATGGAGCAGTCCATGTACTACATCTCCCACTGTCCACTGCCTCAGCACAGACCAGCATGGGGCAGGAGAGGGATGCGAGGTCCTGCAGCCTAAAAGGAAACCATCAGCATGGCAGCTCTGGATGTGAATAGTGAAGTTATGCAAAGTAAAGGGTTAATACTACATTGCACAGTGCGGCCACCTCCTCTCTCCCAGACTTTGGTTGGTTTCCTCTAATGCTCCCTTGTCACTGGCACAACCATGGTGAGGGCAAATGCGACACTGCAAGTCTCAGGGGCAGCACTGTCCCTTAAGGCGTCCTCACGATTTCCTCTACAATCCTCTCCTCATCCTCGTTAATTAATCTTGGGATTCTTTTATCAGTACGGTTAATATTTACTCCATTAGAAGCTTCTGCAGGAAGTGAGAAAATCAATAAGAGGATCCGTCTCCCTACAGAGCAGCGCAATTAATGCACTAAGCAGCGGAGACGCAGCAGAATGTCAATGAGGAGCTCGCCAACCAGGGTCTGTGCCGGCCGTACAATGAGGAGCTCGCCAACCAGGGTCTGTGCCGGCCGTACAATGAGGAGCTCGCCAACCAGGGTCTGTGCCGGCCGTACAATGAGGAGCTCACCAACCAGGGTCTGTGCCGGCCGTACAATGAGGAGCTCGCCAACCAGGGTCTGTGCCGGCCGTATAATGAGGAGCTCGCCAACCAGGGTCTGTGCCGGCCGCATAATGAGGAGCTCGCCAACCAGGGTCTGTGCCGGCCGTACAATGAGGAGCTCGCCAACCAGGGTCTGTGCCGGCCGTACAATGAGGAGCTCGCCAACCAGGGTCTGTGCCGGCCGTACAATGAGGAGCTCGCCAACCAGGGTCTGTGCCGGCCGTATAATGAGGAGCTCGCCAACGATGGTCTGTGCCGGCCGCATAATGAGGAGCTCGCCAACCAGGGTCTGTGCTGACCGCACAATGAGGAGCTCGCCAAACAGGGTCTGTGCCAGCTGTACAATGAGGAGCTCGCCAACCAGGGTCTGTGCCGGCCGTACAATGAGGAGCTCGGCAACGATGGTCTGTGCCAGCCGTACAATGAGGAGCTCGCCAACGATGGTCTGTGCCGGCCGTACAATGAGGAGCTCGCCAACGATGGTCTGTGCCGGCCGTACAATGAGGAGCTCGCCAACCAGAGTTTTTGCCGGCCGTACAATGAGGAGCTCGCCAACCAGGGTCTGTGCCGGCCGTACAAAGAAGAGCTCGCCAACCAGGGTCTGTGCCGGCCGTACAATGAGGAGCTCGCCAACCAGGGTCTGTGCCGGCCGTACAATGAAGAGCTCGCCAACCAGGGTCTGTGGCGGCCGTACAATGAGGAGCTCGCCAACCAGGGTCTGTGCCGGCCGTACAATGAGGAGCTTGCCAACCAGGGTCTGTGCCGGCCATACAATGAGGAGCTCACCAACCAGGGTCTGTGCCAGCCATACAATGAGGAGCTCGCCAACCAGGGTCTGTGCCGGCCATAAAATGAGGAGCTCGCCAATGATGGTCTGTGTCGGCCATACAATGAGGAGCTCCCCAACCAGGGTCTGTGCCAGCCATAAAATGAGGAGCTCGCCAACGATGGTCTGTGTCGGCCATACAATGAGGAGCTCGCCAACCAGGGTCTGTGCCGGCCGTACAATGAGGAGCTCGGCAACCAGGGTCTGTGCCAGCCGTACAATGAGGAGCTCGCCAACGATGGTCTGTGCCGGCCGTACAATGAGGAGCTCGCCAACCAGGGTCTGTGCCGGCCGTACAAGGAGGAGTCCGCCAACCAGGGTCTGTGCCGGCCGTACAAGGAGGAGCCCGCCAACCAGGGTCTGTGCTGGCCATACAATGAGGAGCTCGCCAACCAGGGTCTGTGCCGGCCGTACAAGGAGGAGCCCGCCAACCAGGGTCTGTGCCGGCCGTACAATGAGGAGCTCGCCAACCAGGGTCTGTGCTGGCCATACAATGAGGAGCTCGCCAACCAGGGTCTGTGCCGGCCATACAATGAGGAGCTCGCCAATGATGGTCTGTGCCGGCCGTACAATGAGGAGCTCGCCAACCAGGGTCTGTTCCGGCCGTACAATGAGGAGCTCGCCAACCAGGGTCTGTGCCGGCCGTACAATGAGGAGCTCGCCAACCAGGGTCTGTGCCGGCCATACAATGAAGAGCTCGCCAACCCAGTGAGGCAGATGTCTCAAGTTTCATGGTGAAACATTTCTGAGCTCACCACCACGTGCAGGTTATTAAAGCCGGTGACGCTGGTCTATGACAAAGCAGCGGCGCCCGGGTCCTCTTACTTATACGATAGCTGATGTGTCCAGGCGGCAGATGGCTGAGGTGGGTGGCGTACAGCAGAACCGATCAATACCCCGGACACATCACAGAGCGATAAACCGGACCAGAACCGACTGCCCCACTGTTATCAGGACGCAGTGACAGAGACAAAACCGGGAGGCAGTATATACAGAACTGGGGGGGCAGTATATACAGAACTGGGGGGGCAGTATATACAGAACTGGGGAGGACAGTATATGCAGAACTGGGGGGGTCAGTATATACAGAACCTGGAGCCTTGGTGAGAGAGGTAAAGAAGAACCCCAAGATCACTGTGGCTGAGCTCCAAAGATGCAGTAGGGAGATGGGAGAAAGTTCCACAAAGTCAACTATCACTGCAGCCCTCCACCTGTCGGACCTTTATGGCAGGGTGGCCAGACAGAAGCCTCTCCTTAGTGCCAGACATATGAAAGCCCAAATAGAGTTTGATAAGAACACATGAAGGACTCCCAGACTATGAGAAATAAGATTCTCTGGTCTGATGAGATGAAGATAGAACTTTCTGGTAATAATTCTAAGCGGTATGTGTGGAGAAAACCAGGCACTGCTCATCACCTGCCCAATACAATCCCAACAGTGAAACATGGTGGTGGCAGCATCATGCTATGGGGGTGTTTTTCAGCTGCAGGGACAGGATGACTGGTTGCCATTGAAGGACACATGAATGCGGCCAAGTACAGAGATATCCTGGATGAAAACCTCTTCCAGAGTGCTCTGGACCTCAGACTTGGCCAAAGTTTCACCTTCCAACAAGACAATGACCCTAAGCACACAGCTAAAATAACAAAGGAGTGGCTCCAGAACAACTCTGTGACCATTCCTGACTGGCCCAGCCAGAGCCCTGACCTAAATAAACCCAATGGAGCATCTCTGGAGAGACCTGAAAATGGCTGTCCACCAACGTTCACCATCCCACCTGACGGAACTGGAGAGGATCTGCAAGGAAGAATGGCCGAGGATCCCCGAATCCAGGGGTGAAAAACTTGTGGCATCATTCCCAAGAAGACTCATGGCTGTACTAGCTCAAAAGGAGCTTCTAATCAATACTGAGCAAAGGGGCTGAATACTTATGACGATGTGAGATTTCAGTTTTTCTTTTTTAATAAATTTGCAAAAATTTCTACATTTCGGTTTTCTTCAGTCAAGATGGGGTGCAGAGTGCACATTAATGAGAAAAAATGAACGTTTTTGCATTTACCAAATGGCTGCAATGAAACAAAGAGTGAAAAATGTAAAGGGGTCTGAATGCTTTCCGTATCCAATGTAAAAAAAAAAAAAAATCATACCAAGAAGAATTATTTCAGAACGTTTTCCTGCTATAAAGTCGCCCATAATCTGTACAAATCCAATGAGAAACAAACTGAAATCATGTTGGGGCAGAAATAAAAATAACAAAACCTACAATACTGTGGTTGCGTAAGTGTGAGCACCCTCTTATAATTGGGGATGCGAGTCACATTTCCCCCATGTTACATAGTAGTCAGCGCTCGGCCGCCGTCATTCACAGTGATCCGGATTAACTCCAGAGAAAGTGTTGTTGCACTAGGAGGGTTTTCATGACTTTTTTATGGTGGTAACCAGCTGACAACACAGCAAAGAATCTCACTGTTAAAAGTTGTCAGTCAGGAGAAGATGCAGAAATATTTGCCAAACATTAGATAGAGCATGGATACTGAGAACATCATCAAGAAGGGGCTGAAATGTGGCACAAAGGAGACATTACCGAGACCTGGACGTCCCTCAGAAATGTATTTAAAGACAAATAAAAATTGGTCCAGGACGCTGCCAAAAAAGCAACAGCAACATTAAAGGAGCTGCAGGAATTTCTGGCCAGTCCTGGTTGTGTCCTACATGAAACAAGTATCTCGCGTGTTCTTCATATGTCTGGCATGTGGGGTCTGGGGCAAGATGGAAGCCTTTTCTTACAGCTAAATATCTGTGGGGAATGTGTTATGTCTGATGAGACAGCGGTGAGACTTTTTGGTATGTTTGGCACAAATCCAACATTGTACATCACCAGAATATTACCATCCCCACAGTGAGCCGTGGTGGAGGCAGCATTGTGCTCTGGGCTATATTTGGGCAGCTGGAACTGGGGCTGTAGTCAAGATGGAGGGCATTATGGACAGAACAAATATCAGTGAATTTTACATCAAAACCTTCCATCCTCTGCTAAAAAGCTGAAGATGACGAGGAATACCACCCTAAGTGACATCCAAATCAAAAGATGGACGTCCTGGAATGATCCAGTCCGAGACCTGACCCCATGGGGCAATCTGTGGTGACCTGAAGAGGGCGCTGTATACACAAGATACCCCGTAATCTGACAGATGTGAACCTGTGGATATGAAGAATGCAGGTGGTAATATGGAGGAAACAGAGGGTGCTATGGAGGTGCAGCACAGTGGTTAGCACTGTATGGTGGCTCAGTGGTTAGCACTGCATGGTGGCTCAGTGGTTAGCACTTCTGCTTTGCGGCATTGAGATGCTGGGTTGAAATCCCACCAAGGACAACACCTGCAAGGATTTTTTATATTGTCCGTATGTTTGTGTGAGTTTTTTCCAGGTGCTCCAGCTCCTTTCACACACAAAATATATATATATATATATATATATATATATATATATATATATAATACAGGTGGCAATATGGAGGATACGGAGACGATATGGAGGATGCAGGGGGAGATCCAGGCGGCGATACGGAGGATGATACGGAGGATACGGGGAATAATGCGAAGGACAGATGGGGTGATACGGAGGATACAGGGGAGTGATACGGAGGATACCGGGGGCGATACGGAAGGTACAGGGGGCAATACGGAGGATACAGGGAGCGATACGGAGGATACAGGGAGCGATACGGAGGATACAGGGAGCGATACGGAGGATACAGGGAGCGATACGGAGGATACAGGGAGCGATACGGAAGGTACAGGGGGCGATACGGAGGATACAGGGAGCGATACGGAGGATACAGGGAGCGATACGGAGGATACAGGGAGCGATACGGAGGATACAGGGGGTGATACGGAGGATACAGGGGGTGATACGGAGGATACAGGGAGGATACAGGGAGCGATACGGAGGATACAGGGAGGATACAGGGAGCGATACGGAAGGTACAGGGAGCGATACGGAGGATACAGGGAGCGATACGGAAGGTACAGGGGGCGATACGGAGGATACAGGGGAGTGATACGGAAGATACAAGGGAGTGATACGGAGGATACAGGGGGCGATACGGAAGGTACAGGGGGCGATACGGAGGATACAGGGAGCGATACGGAAGGATACAGGGGGCGATACGGAGGATACAGGGGAGTGATACGGAAGATACAAGGGAGTGATACGGAGGATACAGGGGGCGATACGGAAGGTACAGGGGGCGATACGGAGGATACAGGGAGCGATACGGAGGATACAGGGAGCGATACGGAGGATACAGGGAGCGATACGGAGGATACAGGGAGCGATACGGAGGATACAGGGAGCGATACGGAAGGTACAGGGGGCGATACGGAGGATACAGGGAGCGGTACGGAGGATACAGGGAGCGATACGGAGGATACAGGGGGCGATACGGAGGATACAGGGAGCGATACGGAGGATACAGGGAGGATACAGGGAGCGATACGGAAGGTACAGGGAGCGATACGGAGGATACAGGGAGCGATACGGAGGATACAGGGAGCGATACGGAGGATACAGGGAGCGATACGGAGGATACAGGGAGCGATACGGAGGATACAGGGAGCGATACGGAGGATACAGGGAGCGATACGGAGGATACAGGGGGCGATACGGAGGATACAGGGAGCGATACGGAGGATACAGGGAGGATACAGGGAGCGATACGGAAGGTACAGGGGGCGATACGGAGGATACAGGGAGCGATACGGAGGATACAGGGAGCGATACGGAGGATACAGGGAGCGATACGGAGGATACAGGGAGCGATACGGAGGATACAGGGGGCGATACGGAAGGTACAGGGGGCGATACGGAGGATACAGGGGGTGATACGGAGGATACAGGGGGGTGATACGGAGAATACAGGGAGCGATACGGAGGATACAGGGAGCGATACGGAGGATACAGGGGGCGATACGGAGGATACAGGGGGCGATACGGAGGATACAGGGGGTGATACGGAGGATACAGGGGGGTGATACGGAGGATACAGGGGGTGATACGGAGGATACAGGGAGCGATACGGAGGATACAGGGAGCGATACGGAGGATACAGGGAGCGATACGGAGGATACAGGGAGCGATACGGAGGATACAGGGGGCGATACGGAGGATACAGGGAGCGATACGGAGGATACAGGGAGCGATACGGAGGATACAGGGAGCGATACGGAGGATACAGGGCGGGAAGAGTGGGGAGTGGGTGAGGGTCTTTCTTCCATTTAGGAGACGTGTGACCATAATATTAATATCACACGTGTGAGCCGCCACCGCCGCCTGGATGATGTCAACGCAGGCAGCGTGTACAGACAGCGTTATCTCATAAACCGCCAGAACATTAACTGAAATTACCAATCAGCGCCTGCACCGAGCAGAGTAATCAGCGCGGCCTCGTCATCCACACAGGAGATAACCGCTATATCCCCGGGACGGGCAGAGCCGCAGTGCAGAAGTCTTCACACCCCACATACATAATCCGGCCAGGCTGGGGGTCGCTGACCTCAGACTAGATATAACACTGAGGAAGGTAACTCAGCATATATCACCACATCAGCCCTGGGGGGCACTTACTTTTGCAATTGGCTCCTGTGTCTCCAGGTCACTAATAAAACTTAGTAGAAGCTCCCGTCCTGTGATTTTCCATTTCTACATTTTTTAACATCCAGAAACCATTGAGCATGAGAAATGTGTAATAATCCGGCACATCTGGAGGGGGGACACGTCCTCAGCAGATCGAGCCGGAGACGAGACATTATCCAGAACTGAAACCCATGCATGAGATCATCAGATCCAGAAGACCCTGCAGAGTACGGGGATATTATCATCTCTGAGCGCCACCCGGTGGCCACCAATGAGACTGCAGCCGTGGAGAGGATATCCCAGCGTGAACCCAGAAGAACGCGCGACTCCCCAAAATGTGTAAGGGAATATGCGGCACCTGCGCCTCACCTGGTCCGTTACTGTGATGCCTCACGGTAATCCCAGGGGCCGGATTAGGGCTGACTGGTAATAAACGGCTTAAGTGACTCCCTGTGTCTCTGGGGGTCAATAGTAAGAAAGAGGAAAATAATGATTCTGGGGTTCCTGATATGTTAGGGTACATGCCCAGCATCAGGAATAGTAGTGTTCTGGATACAGAGTACATTAATGCTGTGTAAATTGACCTGAGATGCAGGGTTTCCAGAGCATAAGTATAACGCATAATAGAGATACCTGATAAGATCCTGTCTGCAGCCACCACTAGGGGGAGCTCCCTGTATACAGAGATACATGATAAGATCCTGTCTGCAGTCATCACTAGGGGGAGCTCCCTGTATACAGAGATACATGATAAGATCCTGTCTGCAGTCATCACTAGGGGGAGCTCCCTGTATACAGAGATACATGATAAGATCCTGTCTGCAGCCACCACTAGGGGGAGTTCCCTGTATACAGAGATACATGATAAGATCCTGTCTGCAGTCACCACTAGGGGGAGTTCCCTGTATACAGAGATACATGATAAGATCCTGTCTGCAGTCACCACTAGGGGGAGCTCCCAGTATACAGAGATACATGATAAGATCCTGTCTGCAGCCACCACTAGGGGGAGCTCACTGTATACAGAGATACATGATGATAAGATACTGTCTGCAGCCACCACTAGGGGGAGCTCCCTGTATACAGAGATACATGATAAGATCCTGTCTGCAGCCACCACTAGGGGGAGCTCCCTGTATACAGAGATACATGATAGGATCCTGTCTGCAGACACCACTAGGGGGAGCTCCCTGTATACAGAGATACACAAGATCCTGTCTGCAGCCACCACTAGGGGGAGCTCACTGTATACAGAGATACATCATAAGATCCTGTCTGCAGTTACCACTGGGGGAGCTCACTGTATACAGAGATACATAAGATCCTGTCTGCAGCCACCACTAGGGGGAGCTCCCTGTATACAGAGTGTGGTGCTAATAAAAATATGGTATCTTATAGCCTACATATTGTAAGATATTGATTATTCCATATTGAAATTAACCTGAAATGTCAGCATTTGAAGGCCCCATATCCAATTCTTGAAAACCAGGGTTCATGAGGTCAGACCCGCAATGGCTATTGAAATGCAGCCTTAGTGTTGAGTATACTGAAAGACAATGCTTGTTGAAACAGTATGATTAATCTGGATTACTGGAAAGGATTAACCTTTGTGTACACTGTTGACTTACTTGAATTTTAAGAGCAGTGAATGTTGTGAGTATATTGACCAGGCATCACCTGATATTTGTGTCATATGGGGGTTAAAAGTGGACTGGGCATATAGACAATTGCACATTAAAGTACATAAGGCTATAGAAATATGGCTGGGAAAGCCTAATGTAAAACCAGTAGTATAGTTGGCGATCTGAAACCCATTATAGTGTATTCAATCTTAAAGATCTCTTTAACTGTAGTCTGAAATATATATATTTTGTGCTAGGGTTCTGATCATAGCATGTTGTTGGAAACTTTGTTCTGGTGTATGATTTACTCTTATCATATGTAAATGTCAGGGCAAGAGTAAATAGTCCAAAGAGGCAAGTCTTGTTTGATGTTATTTATTCATGATAGCTGGCCACTGTCATGTGATTGGAACATCAGACAACTAACTTGTGTATTTTCCTGTTTACACAATATTATGTTGTGTAGACCTTTGTTTAAATAATATAAAAGCTGGGGAGGCATTCAGAAGAGGCGGGAGCTTTGTGGACCTGTGTAAGAGGACGCTCTTCACAGTGTAGGTCCTAGGACGCATTCAGTCTTCGCTGACCGCTCCTCCAGCTGCAGTATTTCCGGACAAGTGTAAATGCCCCTAGTGAAGATTCTTTTCTCTTCTTCTTTCTAATGTGAGTATATGTACTAAAATCTTTGTAGTTTGAATATATAAGTATACGCAATATCATACTATTTTCTATTTCCCGTAATTGCTATATCATTGTCATATATTTCATTGATTTGGTGTTTTTTCATTTGGATTGATCATTGTATAATAAAATTGTGTCATATCCAAGTGGTGCCTTCTTTAAAGCCGTATCCGAACCATATTGCTACAAACAGTTGGCAATACAACAGAGATACAGGATAATATCCTGTCTGCAGCCACCACTAGGGGAAGCTCCCTGTATACAGAGATACATAAGATCCTGTCTGCAGCCAACACTAGAGGGAGCCCCCTGTATACAGATACATAATAAGATTCTGTCTGCAGTCACCACTAGAGGGAGCTCCCTGTATACAGAGATACATAATAAGATTCTGTCTGTAGTCACCACTAGAGGGAGCTCCCTGTATACAGAGACACATGATAACATCCTGTCTGCAGTCACCACTAGGGGGAGCTCCCTGTATACAGAGATACATGATAAGATCCTGTCTGCAGTCACCACTGGGGGGAGCTCCCTGTATACAGAGATACATAATAAGATTCAGTCTGCAGCCACCACTAGGTGGAGCTCCCTATATACAGAGATACATTATAAGATACTGCCTGCAGTCACCACTAGGGGGAGCTCCCTGTATACAGAGATACATAAGATCCTGTCTGCAGCCAACACTAGAGGAAGCCCCCTGTATACAGAGATACATAATAAGATTCTGTCTGTAGTCACCACTAGAGGGAGCTCCCTGTATACAGAGACACATGATAAGATCCTGTCTGCAGTCACCACTAGGGGGAGCTCCCTGTATACAGAGATACATGATAAGATTCTGTCTGCAGCCACCACTAGAGGGAGCTCCCTGTATACAGAGATAAATGATAAGATTCTGTCTGCAGCCACCACTAGGGGGAGCTCCCTGTATACAGAGAATCATAAAAAAAATCCTGTGTGCAGTCATCACTAGGGGGAGCTCCCTGTATACAGAGATACATGATAAGATCCTGTCTGCAGTCACCACTAGGGGGAGCTCCCTGTATACAGAGAATAAAAAAAAATCCTGTGTGCAGTCATCACTAGGGGGAGCTCCCTGTATACAGAGATACATGATAAGATCCTGTCTGCAGCCACCACTAGGGGGAGCTCCCTGTATACAGAGAATAAAAAAAAATCCTGTGTGCAGTCATCACTAGGGGGAGCTCCCTGTATACAGAGATACATGATAAGATCCTGTCTGCAGTCACCACTAGGGGGAGCTCCCTGTATACAGAGATACATGGTAAGATCCTGTCTGCAGTCACCACTAGGGGGAGCTCCCTGTATACAGAGATACATGATAAGATCCTGTCTGCAGCCACCACTAGGGGGAGCTCCCTGTAACCAGAAATATGTGATAAGTTTCTGTCTGCAGCAGGAGCTCCCCCTGTTGGTGACAGCTGATGTCTTCTACATGGCTATGGGGAGGGGTCTGGACACCAGGACATGTCTCACACCGTTCTTCTCCTCCTCAATGTTTGTCAGTTTCTGGTTTACACTAGGTGGATGGATGTTTCAGGAGGTTCCTGGACATGTGCAGAGATCCTGGTGGCACAGAGAGGGGACCCCCAGGCGGCTGGGAGATGAGGGGTCTCTGTCCTGGTGAGATCAGTGCATGGTGACTGTAGGGGGTGACGGCTCTCACCTGCCACACGGGGTCAGTGTGTTTCCCACACTTGGCTGAGCTCATGCTCTTCGGCTGCGGGGAGTCGGACTTCAGGTTGAAGATTGCCACGTTCCCATCATAGAAGCCGACGGCCACCAGGTAGGGGTGATCCTTGTGGATGTCCAGGCACATGATGCCGCTGTCCGTACTGAAGATGTACTCGGGGTACGAGGGGTTCTTCAGGGAGTAGAGGAGCAGGAGCCCCCGCGTCTGCTTCATGAAGTCGTCTGTAGGGGCAGCGAAGAAAATGATTGGAGGAAACCAGAGGGATGGGAGGGGCTAATCTAGAGCTAGTGTTATAAACCACACCCCCGAGGAGTGGCAGCTTACTTCTGACCCCTATGGGCGCCCCCACAACAGCGCCAGGCAGAGCGCCCCCACAACAGCGCCATACAGATCTGAACCAGCTGACAACCTCTACGCTGCACCCGCTGCTCATCTCTACGCTGCACCCGCTGCTCATCTCTACGCTGCACCCGCTGCTCATCTCTACGCTGCACCCGCTGCTCATCTCTACGCTGCACCCGCTGCTCATCTCTAAGCTGCACCCGCTGCTCATCTCTACGCTGCACCCGCTGCTCATCTCTACGCTGCACCCGCTGCTCATCTCTACGCTGCACCCGCTGCTCATCTCTAAGCTGCACCCGCTGCTCATCTCTACGCTGCACCCGCTGCTCATCTCTACCCTGCACCCGCTGCTGACCTGTAAATCAGACTGGAAAGACAGCAGTGCCCCCCTGTAATTGGCATGGTCTGTCAGTGCACGTGCTGCCCACCTGTACAGAGGTACCCTCCTATTCTGCTCACAGAGGGGGGGATCGGCCATTACATGAGACAGTAGTCACATCCTGACTAATGAAGCGCTGATGTGATCACTGCGTGTAATAAGTTGATGCTGACAGGATCGGACGAGCCGCCTCTTGGTTCAGTGCTCGATCATCCCCCGCTGCTGGAGAAGTCGAGGCGGTGTGCTGCATGTCCGGGGGGCAGCGGACCAGCGCTCTGCTCCAATGCTGAGAGAGGGGGCTTGACGGTGACCCCAAAACGAGGCTGATCCGCGCAAGACCCCCACTGTACAGGACCTGTATTACTTACACTCCGTAACTATGGCCCCTGTCTGATACATAATAGGACAGCTTGTGCCCCCACTACAGTGCCAGCCAGAGCGCCCCCACAACAGTGCAAGGCAGAGGGCCCCCACAACAGTGCCAGCCAGAGCGCCCCCACAACAGTGCCAGCCAGAGCGCCCCCACAACAGTGCCAGCCAGAGCGCCCCCACAACAGTGCAAGGCAGAGGGCCCCCACAACAGTGCAAGGCAGAGGGCCCCCACAACAGAGACAGCCAGAGCGCCCCCACAACAGTGCAAGGCAGAGGGCCCCCACAACAGTGCCAGCCAGAGCGCCCCCACAACAGAGACAGCCAGAGCGCCCCCACAACAGAGACAGCCAGAGCGCCCCCACAACAGAGACAGCCAGAGCGCCCCCACAACAGAGACAGCCAGAGGGCCCCCACAACAGAGACAGCCAGAGGGCCCCCACAACAGAGACAGCCAGAGGGCCCCCACAACAGAGACAGCCAGAGGGCCCCCACAACAGTGCCAGGCACAGCGCCCCCACAACAGTGCCAGCCAGAACGCCCCCACAACAGAGACAGCCAGAGAGCCCTCATAAATAGTAAAGGGACACGGGGCGGGGTCCGGCCCCTGCTGATGAGGGCTGATTCTTTGTGATTTCAGTCCACCTGCTGGGAGTCATCTGCTTCTTGTCAGTGACTGGAGTCACGGGCGTCCTGACCCGTCTGTGCATCATCAGCCATTAATACATAACTCACATGATCCGTGTCCCACAGCAAACAGATCCTTGTACTTTGGGTTCCTGTGAGGAGAGGACAAGCATCAGGTGACAGAAGGGTTAATGCCGGCCATGATCCCTGTACAGTGAGGTTGTGTGCACACGCTGCGGGTCCGTTACCATTACTCCCTATGGGAATAAAAAACCTCAATGCAGACGGTGCAGATTTTTCCGCGCGGTTTTCCTGCAGTTTCTAAACCGCAGAAATAATTGACATGTCAATTCTTTCTGCGGATTCTGCTGCGGTTTGCCATCTCCTCCATTGTGGAGATGAAAAACCGCAGGGCAAAACCGCAGAGCAATCCGCAGGTCTTTGATTTTACAAAATCCGCGCGGCCAAATCCACACCCCAAGCCGCAGCGTGTGCACGTAGCCTGATGGCCCCTCTGCTGGCTGTGGCATCAGACCTATGCGCTCACTAGGACGGATATGTCAGTGGCTTCCTGATTGCTGCCCCCTGCTGGATCCGAGGCCATATAAACCAGCAATGGCCACAACATGGTGGCTCCCAGGCCGCAACGCAAAAGCATTCCCATGTGGTCAGTCCAAAGCGGGACTGGGGACACCAACGCACATAGAGCTGACTCACTGGTGGCTCCATCTGGGGTCTGAAATGACCTTGGAGGACTGGTCTGGGGTCTAATATCACTTCAGGGGTCTGGGATCAGCTATTTCAGGGGTTAGATCTGGGGTCTCCTATTCTAGGGGTTTGATCTGGGATCTGATTCATTTTAAGGGTCTGGTCTGGGGTCTGCTATTTTAGGAGTTAGGTCTGGTCTAGGATCTGATTCATTTTAGGGGTCTGGTGTCTGCTATTTTACGTTTTGTGGTCTAGGCTAAG
This sequence comes from Dendrobates tinctorius, assembly GCF_039654945.1. Classification (NCBI taxonomy): domain Eukaryota; kingdom Metazoa; phylum Chordata; class Amphibia; order Anura; family Dendrobatidae; genus Dendrobates; species Dendrobates tinctorius. The sequence continues at coordinate 4,431,016 of NW_027361904.1, read as the reverse complement.
ACTAATTTTAGGGGTCTGGACTGGGGTACTATTTATTTTAGGGGTCTGGTTAGGGGTCTGATTCATTTTAGGGGTCTGGTCCGGGGTCTGCTATTTTAGGGGTCTGATCTGGGACCTGATTCATTTTAGGGGTCTGATCTGGGATCGGATTCATTTTAGGGGTCTGGTCTGGGGTCTGCTATTTTAGGAGTTAGGTCTGGTCTAGGATCTGATTAATTTTAGGGGTCTGGTGTCTGCTATTTTACGGTTTGTGGTCTAGGCTAAGACTAATTTTAGGGGTCTGGACTGGGTTACTATTTATTTTAGGGGTCTGGTCTGAGGTCTGATTCATTTTAGGGGTTTGATCTGGGATTTGCTATTTTAGGGGCTGGTCTGGGGTCTAAATCATTTTGAGGGCTGGGGTCTGATTCATTGTAGGGGGTCTGGTCTGGATTCATTGTAAGGGGTCTGGTCTGGGGTCTGGATAACACCCGTCCCGGCCATATTCATCTGACATTGTGGCGCTGGAGACACTAGAGAGCCCATAACAAGTCCAGCAGCGGTGTGAGCCGGACCCGGTCACCGCACAGTACGGGCCAGCACAGGGTCAGGCTGAACAATGAGCGTTGGTGGGGAGGAATTGCTGTGGACCCGCACTATAATTAGGATGCTGAGGTAATGCCCCAACTTCTGCAAAATTTCTTCTAATGAAAAGAGGGGGGGGTTACAGTAGATTGCAAAAGTATTCACCCCTCTTAGCATTATTTTTTTGCTACCTCACAAGCTGGAATTTCACTTTGGTTTAGGGTTTGCGCCGGTTCATGTACAGAACATGCCGACAACTGAACATTTGTTTTTTTTATATTGTGAAGAAAACAACAAAAAGGACAAAATAACTGAAACGTTCAGTGTGCATAACTATTCATACCCCTACAGTCAGTACTATGTAGAGCCTCTTTTTACAGCTGCAGTCATTTTGGATAAGTCTCGATGAGCTTTCCACATCTGGCCACTGGGATCTTTGCCCATTCCTCATGGCAAAACTGCTCCAGCTCCTTCAGGTTAGATCAGTGGTTCCCAAACTCCAGTCCTCACGGCCCCCACGGGTCATGTTTTCAGGATTTCCATAGTGTTGCACAGGTGAGACAATTCCTGATGACTTGATGATACTTCCACCATCTGTACAATTCCATGGAAATCCTGAAAACATGACCCGTGGGGGCCGTGAGGACTGGAGTTTGGGAACCACTGGGTTAGACGTCTCCTCTGGTGAGCAGCAAGCTTCACGTCTGACCACAGATTCTCCATTGGATTAAGGTCTGGACTGTGACTCGGCCACTCCAGAATATTTACACGCTTCTCCTTAAACCACTGGAGTGTTGCTTTAGCAGTGTGTCACGGGGCAGTAGTGGGAAAACAGGTGACGAGGAACCTGGGCCCTTGAACTGCTCCTCAGGCTAAGGGGGTGCCCTGACTTTCCTTAACTTGGGGGTACACTTGATGGTAGTGAGGCACCGACCTGTCCCTATCTCCTCTTTAGCCCTGAGCTAAACCCCCAACCCCCTCCCCAGGAGGTGAGACAGGGAAAAAAGTGGACTGCATCAAAAAGCAAAGGAAAGATAAGATAAACACCTCGGGGTTAAATCAACTAAAAAACAAAACTTAGCTTTATCTGCTGCAATGCACCGAGCAGCAGAGTAAAGGGGGTTTTACACTAAGCGATATCGCTAGCAATATCGCTAAAACGTCACTGGTTTTGTGATGTTATAGCGATATCGCTATGTGTGATACTTACCAGCGACCGGCTCCCCCACTGTCCATCGCTGATCGCGCGAGAATGTCCGGCTCCATTTCTCGTCGGGCGCTTCCTGCTGAGACTTCCTGCTGTGACGACGAGCGACGCTGGACGCGGGCGGGAGGACGTCTTCATCGCTGTGTGTGAATGGTAAGTATCGTGCGCTGCGTCGCTGCTGCATCGCTGTGAGATCTTTCTGTATGAAAGCTCACTAGCGATCATTTAGCGATGCACCAGCGATCCTGACCGGGTGGGATCGCTGGTCGGATCGCTGGTGCATCGCTAAATGTAAAAGGGCCTTAAGGCACCAGATCAGCATTCAGCAGAACCACCACTGCACCAGGTAGCTCCAGTCTTCACCACGGTTGGTAACCAAAAGGAAGTGTGTCATCAACCATTAGCTGCAGCACCTGGTGACCTTTTATAGGAAGGTGGGGGTTGGTCACCATCAGCAGACTCAGACTAACCAAACATGTAGCAACACCAGCGGCAAAAACTGATATTAACCCCCGATGGCCTAAAAGGAAAAAAGTTTATATATGAGAATCCAAAATCTGACACAGATCCAAAAATGGATCGTGACAGTACCCCTCCTTCAATGAGGAGCCTCTGGACCCTCAACACTGCACCTCACCAGAAAAACCACCTACAGTGAGGACGCCTAGATCCACTAGAGTTCACCTCAGCAACCACCTGACTCTCAGGTATATGGCAAACGTGGACTGATGGAGGTGGCAACGTATGCTCTGGAGACGCCACAAATCTCCAGAGCGCTGACCTGGGGAATGAGTTGTGTACGGGCATTACCGGGGGTAACTCCAGCTGGTAAGTCCCCGGGTCGAGAATGGCCGACACCCGATACGGCCCGATCACCCGAGAACTCCAGACCCCAGCAACACACTTCCACTGGATGTTTCTGGTGGACACCCATACATACTTGTTCACACACAGGTCCAGACCTGAATGTTTATTGCCATGCACACGTTTTCCACAAGATGGTGAACTCTTGAAGGAACTGACAACAGAGGCGTCCCCCTGTGTCACAACACTCAGACCCCCACAATTCAGAGAGGGAACCACCACCTTCCTCCGACCCCTCCTCCTACGAGGACTCCGCCTCTCAGGGTTGGCTAATGGCGAGGGTTGAGACTTGCCCCTACTCCCTGGCAGCACCTCTGCTACCCCAGGGGAGAAGAAGGGGATGGTTGCAGAATGATGGCAGAGACAGTAGCCCCCCGGGCAGCAGCCCTCACATGACTGATCCCAGCGGACTACTTCCCTAGACCGCCAATCTATGACCAGGTTGCGGCTTTCCAACCAAGGGATGCCTAAAACGATAGGTGATGGCATACCCCCCCCCCCCCCCCCAAGACGTAGCATGACAGGGACTCTACATGATGTCCTATACGCAGATGTATATTTTCTACAACTTGGGTCAACCTCCCCTGGCTCAGTGGGACAGAGTCAATGGCCTGGACGCTTAGGGGTTTGGCCAGCGTCCTACACTTCAGGCCATGAGTCTGGACAAAGTGAGCGTCCACCAGATTGTGGACAGTGGAGCGGGAGTCAAGCACCGGTATGCCCTCAGGTACCCCGCCAACCACCACTTCTGCTGATAAAGTACACTGAGAGGGCAAAATGGAGGAAATATACACTCCCTGATCGCCTCCTTCCACACAACCAGGGGGACGTGGCTTCTTAGGTGGTACAGAAGTTTTGGCGCGAGCCGGGCAGACCCTAAAAAAAAGGCCAGTCTGCCCGCAGCAAAAACATGCCCCCAAACCACGACGAACCGCATGCAACACCGCTGGGGAACCAACTCCTCCCCACTGCCTGGGCTCGTCTGCCTGCACCAGTTAGTCCGCCTCCCTAGCAAGGAATACAGGGGGCATATTCGCCAAAGCCGCAAAAAACTCGTCCAACGACTGTAGAGATGGTGAATCGGCCAGCAGGGAGAAGGCCCAGGATTGGGGATCACCTTTAAGGAGAGATATGATGAATTCCACCCGCTGTTCCACACTCCCTAATGAACGAGGGCGGAGCATGAAGTGTAGCTTGCGGGCCTCCTGAAAAACCAAAAAATTATCTCTCCCTCCAGAAAACCTGTCTGGGAGAGATAACTTGGGTTCTGGTTGAGCCTGAACCTGAGCTGAGGCCCTGAATGCCACCAACTGCTGCAGCTCCACCACACCACGCAGCACCCCACGCTCCTCAGTGAGGGTCTGAAGCAATTGGACAAAGGTCTGCATTTGGGCCATGGCTCACCAGAAAAAATGGGACGGTTGGTAATAATGTCACGGAGCAGTAGGAGGAAAACAGGGGACGTGGAACCTGGGCCCTTGAACTGCCCCTCAGGCTAAGGGGGTGCCCTGACTTTCCTTAACTTGGGGGTACACTTGATGGTAGTGAGGTCCAAGTCACTAACCTGTCCCTATCTCCTGTTTAGCCCTGAGCTAAACCCCCAACCCCCTCCCCAGGAGGTGAGACAGGGAAAAAAGTGGACTGCATCAAAAGCCAAAAGGAAAGATAAGATAGACACCTCGAGGTTAAATCATCTAAAAAACAAAACTTAGCTTTATCTGCTGCAGTGCACCGAGCAGCAGAGTAAGGCACCAGATCAGCATTCAGCAGAACCACCACTGCACCAGGTAGCTCCAGTCTTCACCACGGTTGGTAATCAAAAGGAAGTGTATCACCAACCGTTAACTGCAGCACTTGGTGACCTTTTATAGGAAGGTGGGGGTTGGTCACCAGCAGCAGACTCAGATTAACCAAACATGTAGTAACACCAACGGCCACCGGGGGCAAAAACTGATATTAACCCCCGATGGCCTGAAAGGAAAAAAGTTTATATATCCAGATTCTGACAGATCCAAAAATGCATCGTGACACAGTGTGCTTTGGGTCATTGTCTTGTTGGATGGTGAACCTCCGTCCCAGTCTCAAATCACTGACAAACAGGTTTTGCTCAAGAATATTCCTGTATTTCGCACCATCCATCTTCCTCGCAACTCTGACCATTCTCCCTGTCCCTGCTGCTGACTAATATCCCCACAGCATGATGCTGCCACCACCATGTTTCACTGTGAGGATGGTGCTCTTGGGGTGATGAGTTCTGTTGGTTTGGTGCCAGACATAGCGTTTACCATGGTGGCCAAAAAGTTAAATTTTGGTCTCATCTGACCACAACACCTTCCTCCGTACATTTGGGGATTCTCCCACATGTCTTTTGGCAAACTCAAAACAAGCCTTACACACAAAAATTGTAAGTAAAAGCTTTTTTCTGCCCACTCATCAATAAAGGCAACCTCTATGGAGTGTACGGCTTATTGTGGTCTCTGCGTGGGAAATCTGCAGCTCCTTCAGGGTCACCTTTGGTCTCTGCTCTCTGATTAATGCCCTCTTTACCCGTGCTGAGAGCTTTGGTGGGCGACCCTCTCGTGGCAGGTTTGTTGTGGTACCATGTTCTTTCCATTTGATAATAATGGATTTGATGCTGCTCTGGGAGATCATCAGAGATCGTGATATTTTTTATAACGCAACCCTGACTTGTACTTCTCAACAATTTTGTCCCTGACTTGTTTGGACAGTTTATCAATCTTCATAGTGTAGTTTGGAGATCTCCTTGGTCTTCATGGTATTGTTTGGTGATCTCCTTGGTCTTCATGGTGTTGTTTGGAGATCTCCTTGGTCTCCACGGTGTTGTTTGGAGATTTGGAGAAACTTCTCACGAGGAGTACGCTGGAACTCAAACCTCAGTCATGTTCTGATAATGTTCCGTATCCAAGGACTGTTTGAAATAAGAGACCAGGCTGGGTAGAAGGACAACAGCCTCCCCCCCACCCGGTCCGGCAGTCATTTCGGATCGCTGCGGTCCCGAGGGGTATTAAACATATACCCCCTACCTTTCCTCCTGGCGTCATATCTGGGTCTTTCTCTTGTTGTTCTCCTACGGTCAAACCACCTTCTGAAGGAGTCTCTTCTGTAAGGCGGCCTTCTTAAATAGGGAAAGCGTTTCTTGCTGTCGCCAGCTTTCTCTAACAGTTCATCTAGCACTTTACCAAATAAGTAAACCCCTTCGCATGGGATACCGCATAACTTTGATCTGGCCTGCATGTCACCTGGCCAACATTTGAGCCACAAGGCCCTACAGGCGGCATTGGAGAGGGCCGCGGATCTGGCTGCTAACTTCACAGAGTCTGCCGACGCGTCTGAGAGGAAGGCCGCCGCTCCCTGGGCTGTAGAGAGGGAGGAAAGAATGTCCTGTCTTGGGACCTTATCTCTAAGCTGCTCTTCCACCTGGTCCAACCATACCATTAAGGACCTGGCAGCGCACGTGGCAGCGATCGCTGGCCGTAGGGCTCCAGCTGATGTTTCCCAGGTTCCTTTGAGGAACACATACACCTTCCTGTCCAGCGGGTCCTTTAAGCTACCTAGGTCCTCAAAAGATAGGGACGTCTTTTTGCACGCTTTGGCGATAGCCGCGTCCAAACTTGGGGCTTTGTCCCATGAGGACGAAGCTGTTTCCTCAAATGGATACCTTCTTTTGAAGGCAGGGGAGCCTTTCCTCTCGGGTTTTCTCCACTCCCTTGTAATAAGGGCACTAATCTTGTTTACCAATGGGAAGGACCTTTGATTTTTTTGGTCCAATCCCCGGAACATCGAATCCTGTACTGACTTCTCTGTCGGAGTCTCCTCAATCCCCAATGTGGTGGTTACTGCCTTTACTAGATGATTGACTCGTTCTAGTGGAAAACAGGAGTGGCCTGACCTGGCTTCAGATGATGATGATGAGGATGAATCTGATTTTACTTTAACTCCTGCGAGTCGCTATCGGAGACCAGAACGGGGGTTCTAGGGGATTTCTCCCTGAACCCCGTGTCCGGAGATAGGGATCTAACCGAACCCCTAACCTCCTGCCTGACTCTGTGCTTGCTCTTCCCAGAGCACTTTTTCCCCTGGCAGAATGGAGAGAGGGAACATAAGGGGAACAGAAAATCATCAAGGTGAACTTCCTCGCAGCTCACTTACCCTGGCTTTAAACGGCGCAGTACCGGGTTCTGTGGGGGGGTCTATCGGAGCCGCCGATCCTTTACGGCTCGTGGACTTTTCTGGTTTCGCCTTCTGAGTAGATCTATGTTGCTCAACGGCTGCTGCTGCTAGACCGTTGAGATTTTTCCAAAGCCTGAGGTTGCGTCTGTGGATGCTCGTCCAGAGCCTCTGCCTGCTCCTGCGACGCCATTATCAAACAACACAGGGCCAGAAGCGCCTCGCAGCTGCTCTGAGGCAGCTAAGTAGCCGGCCAACCCCTGGTACCGCCCCCTATGGGGCTCACAGGTGTCCCTCATCCAGGCCTGCCGAGTACCCCCTGATGACCGGCTCCTCCCCCCCCGACCGTGTGCGCGGCGGGGACCGGAAACCCTCGACCGAGTACGCCGCGCACGCGCGCACCACGGTCGCCCACCTCCTCCAGAGGCGCACCCCCTGACGTCACATCCGCGGCCCACAGCGCACTTCCGGCGCATCATACGGCGCGACGGGCCGCGTCACCGGTCCGCACCCGTGAACCAGCGGCCCCCACCTCCAGCTGAAGCAGACGCCCCGGGCTACGCCGCGGATGCCCCCGGGCCTGTGCCCCCCGCCGAAGGCAACCGCCGCCCCCCCCAGGGTCGGACGAGGGATTGCCCGGAGCTACCTACCCGGTACTGGCGTCGGGCCCCCAGAAGCAGGCTCTCCCCCTGAAGGCCCCTTCCACCTGCTGCCGCCTGCACCAACAGTCCCCCTGCCGTGCGGCGCTTCCAATACTCCGGACAGACCGAGGCAGGGGACCCCCGCTGCCTGAATCGGCCTGCCGGGCATGGGATTCCATACTGAACACTACGGACTCCTGAAGAGGTATGTCTGAAGAGATCCCCTGTCAGGGACAGGAAACCAACTGAGGCGGGAGAGAGGGCCACCCTTTTTATGTCTGTAGGTTTCCTGTCCCCGAAGGGCGGATCCCCCCTCTCGTGGTGCTGTCATGGCGACTGAATAAAAACAAGGGGGTGAATACTTTTACAAGCCACTGTATATCTATCAATTAGGGACGAGCAGGAAACTCTCATTTCTCCTTCAACACAGGTTCTGCAGCAGCGCGTGCTATAGTTAGGGCGCAGACAGATGGACGTATTTCTCGTGCGAGGATCACATCGCACTGCACGGACGGACCCACCACCTCTCCTGACCTGAGCGTGACGTATTACTATGCAGATGTCATGCTGAGGTCAGGAGAGCCGACGGTCCGTCCAAGGATTGTGATGCACGAGAAATTCAGCCGTCTGTCTGCGCCCTTGGTATGATAATCAGGCAGCTGCACGAGCGCTGATCGGCCACAAAAAGCGCAGCACAATGACACGTGGCTGTACCACGAATTGCTGCCAATCTGCCTTACGTTAGACAGCACATATGAGTGTCAGAGTACCCGCTACACAGGAGGTCTCTGCCCCTCCGCTCTCCTGCTACCACAGAGTGTAATACCCACACTCACCAGCAGAGGGCAGTCACCGCCAGGCGTTTGGCCTTCTCGTACTGGAACCTCCAGAGCGGCAGCAGTGTGCCCTCCTGTTCCCGGAACTCGTCCGCCACATCCTCAAAGTACCTGAAGTCTGGACATGAGAAGTGAGCACGTGAGTGTCTGTCAGCACACGCGCGTCCGTCCGTCAGCACACGCGCGTCCGTCCGTCAGCACACGCGCGTCCGTCCGTCAGCACACGCGCGTCCGTCCGTCAGCACACGCGCGTCCGTCCGTCAGCACACGCGCGCCCGTCCGTCAGCACACGCGCGCCCGTCCGTCAGCACACGAGCGCCCGTCCGTCAGCACACGAGCGCCCGTCCGTCAGCACACGAGCGCCCGTCCGTCAGCACACGGGCGCCCGTCCGTCAGCACACGGGCGCCCGTCCGTCAGCACACGGGCGTCAGTCCGTCAGCACACGGGCGTCAGTCCGTCAGCACACGGGCGCCCGTCCGTCAGCACACGGGCGCCCGTCCGTCAGCACACGAGCGCCCGTCCGTCAGCACACGAGCGCCCGTCCGTCAGCACACGAGCGCCCGTCCGTCAGCACACGAGCGCCCGTCCGTCAGAACACGAGCGTCCGTCCGTCAGAACACGAGCGTCCGTCCGTCAGCACACGAGCGTCCGTCCGTCAGCACACGAGCGCCCGTCCACAGAAGAAAGGGTCCGCTGTTCCCTTCTGTAATTAGGATCCGCAAGTGATGGGGGGCAGAAACGCGCACGGTGCGGAGCCGCTGGGGCCAACAAACATTATACATTACTAATAAACTGGGATATCCACCAACACCCCAGATTACCAGATACCCCCATCTCCTAAACTCTCTAAACTCTTATGCTCTGTGACCCGGGCAGAGGTCATTGTACAGGAGGAGGAGGAGATGAGCTGTGACATAAATAATAATAAATAATAAATCTTTATTTTTATATAGCACTAACATATTCCGCAGCGCTTTACAGTTTGCACACATCATCATCACTGTCCCCGATGGGGCTCACAATCTAAATTCCCTATCAGTATGTCTTTGGAATGTGGGAGGAAACCGGAGTACCCGGAGGAAACCCACGCAAACACGGGGAGAACATACAAACTCCTTGCAGATGTTGTCCTTGGTGGGATTTGAACCCACTGAGCCACCGTGCCGCTCGACATCACCAATTATCTTCTATATGAGGGTGTTGTGAGCATGCTCTGTGACCCGGGCAGAGGTCATTATACAGGAGGAGGTGAGCTGTGACATCACCAATTATCTTTTGATACCTGCTCCCGTGGTTCAGTCTGCGAGTCAGCCGTCAGGTTCCCACTAATCTTAGGTCACCGTCTGATGACACCTCCCTTTAACATATTGTTGCCTTTACTTCATGTTATGATGAAGGGAAACGTGCCGACCTCTCTACATTTATTTAAAGGACCGGTGTCCCACATTGCGTGATGTCATCACTGTGCGGTATACACACATCTCACGCTTCTCACCTTGTGTGATGTCATCGAACGTGTTCTGGTTCACCATCCGCTCCATGATTTTGCTGGATTTCTCCACCTTGTTGATGTCATCGCTCTGCTCCAGTACAAGACATTGAGACGACTCAGTGATATAAGGAGGAGTACGACCCTGTCCTGTTATGGGGGTCCTCGGGGTCTTACCTGAGACTCGGAGGTGGGCACCCTCCGCCTGGACTGGAGCTCATCCTCCTTCTTGGATGCGGGGGCTTTCTGCTTCTCTTTCACCTTCTCCTGCTTCTGCAGCTCCGCAATATAAGCGTCGTAGATCTCCCACTGGAAGATGGAGGTGCCGTACTGATACTGTGTGCCCCGCGGTACAGCCGGGCACACTGTCTGCACACACACACGAGGCAGTACCATGTACCTGATTGGCGGTGCCGGAGAACGTCGCTCGTGGCGGCGGTTCTGTCTGCGATGCTCTTTCCTGAAACAGAACACAATGATGCGGTCACTGCTCGGACCTTTGTGGTGCCACGTATGGGGGGCTCCTACCCTCCCCTATCAGACATGTCATACATAACCTGACCTTACCCGCTGGGGGTTGTTGTACGTCTGTGACGCTCTCTCACTGAAGTTAAACTGATTGGTCAGTCTCCGCTCTTTTCTGCTTTTGGTGACAAGTTCCTCACCCTCAGCCCCATCAGCAGCAGCAACAGCGCCCTGAGGATGGCGGGACATGTACAAGGTGAATTTAGAGGTTCGGCAGCTGCTGAGGTGTATGATGGGGTTCTGCAGCAGCTGAGATATATGATAAGATTCTGCAGTGGCTGAGGTGTATGATGAGGTTCTGCAGCAGCTGAGGTGTATGATGAGGTTCTGCAGAAGCTGAGGTGTATGATGAGGGTCTGCAGCGGCTGGGGTGTATGATGAGGGTCTGCAGCGGCTGGGGTGTATGATGAGGGTCTGCAGCGGCTGGGGTGTATGATGAGGGTCTGCAGCGGCTGGGGTGTATGATGAGGGTCTGCAGCGGCTGGGGTGTATGATGAGGGTCTGCAGCGATTTAGGTGTATGATGAGGGTCTGCAGCGGCTGAGATATATGATAGGGTTCTGCAGCGGCTGAGGTGTATGAGGAGGGTCTGCAGCGGCTGAGGTGTATGAGGAGGGTATGCAGCAGCTGAGATGCACGAGGAGGTTCTGCAGCGGCTGAGGTGTATGATGAGCAGTGGCTGAGGTGTATGATGAGGGTCTGCAGCGGCTGAGGTGTATGATGAAGGTCTGCAGCGGCTGAGGTGTATGATGAGGTTCTGCAGCGGCTGAGGTGTATGATGAGGTTCTGCAGCGGCTGAGGTGTATGATGAGGTTCTGCAGCGGCTGAGGTGTATGATAAGGTTCTGCAGCGGCTGAGGTGTATGATGAGGTTCTGCAGCGGCTGAGGTGTATGATGAAGGTCTGCAGCGGCTGAGGTGTATGATGAGGTTCTGCAGCGGCTGAGGTGTATGATGAGGTTCTGCAGCGGCTGATGTGTATGATGAAATTCTGCAGCAGCTGAGGTGTATGATGAGGGTCTGCAGCGGCTGAGGTGTATGAGGTTCTGCAGCGGCTGAGGTGTATGATGAGGTTCTGCAGCATCTGAGGTGTATGATGAAATTCTGCAGCAGCTGAGGTGTATGATGAGGGTCTGCAGCGGCTGAGGTGTATGAGGTTCTGCAGCGGCTGAGGTGTATGATGAGGTTCTGCAGCATCTGAGGTGTATGATGAAATTCTGCAGCAGCTGAGGTGTATGATGAAGGTCTGCAGCGGCTGAGGTGTATGAGGTTCTGCAGCGGCTGAGGTGTATGATGAGGTTCTGCAGCATCTGAGGTGTATGATGAGGTTCTGCAGCATCTGAGGTGTATGATGAGGTTCTGCAGCATCTGAGGTGTATGATGAGGTTCTGCAGCAGCTGAGGTGTATGATGAGGTTCTGCAGCGGCTAAGGTGTATGATGAGGTTCTGCAGCGGCTGAGGTGTATGATGAGGTTCTGCAGCGGCTGAGGTGTATGATGAGGTTCTGCAGCGGCTAAGGTGTATGATGAGGTTCTGCAGCGGCTAAGGTGTATGATGAGGTTCTGCAGTGGCTGAGGTGTATGATGAGGTTCTGCAGCGGCTGAGGTGTATGATGAGGTTCTGCAGCGGCTGAGGTGTATGATGAGGTTCTGCAGCCGCTGAGGTGTATGATGAGGTTCTGCAGCGGCTGAGGTGTATGATGAGGTTCTGCAGCAGCTGAGGTGTATCGGGGCAGTGGGGTCACCCCCCGTGGGAGGCATATAACCTAATGTATACACAGTACCGCAGGCTCGGCTCTCCCATCCGCCTCTCTGTCTCCGGTCTCGGGGGCATCACTCAGCCCGGTCTCTGTGGGGGGAGGTGCAGGATGAGTATATACATGTAACAGTTATAGTCCTGTGGATGACAGACAGGGAGGTGACAGCCGGCATCTTCATGGATAGCCAGACAGCACACCGTCACCTCACCGGTCCATGATTGTCACTGTGGGTCACTTACCGTCAATGACGCCCATCCTTGCCCGCTGTCTCCGCGCCTCGTCTGAGTCTTTGTGCAACATGTTCCCGTCCAGCGAGAAGTGAACGGCCAGCTGGTCCACGATGCTGATGGGCTTGTAGGCTCGCTCCTGCACACAGCGGAGGAGATATATGGCATATACACCTGTATCCTATACATACTGTGCAAAGAGTGGGCACTAGGACATACGATACAGCTCCGCGTGCCAAACTATCAGACATTCCGGATCACCAGACAGACATTTTTGCACGTTACACCGCTACTCACTTTGAAGCTGTATCTGACGATGTTCTGCGGAGCGTGCGGGTTATTGGCGGTCAGGATACGGGTGAATTCCTCCTTCAGCTCCTGTAAACAGAAGATAAAGACCTCGGGGTGAATGCAGGAGCCACGCCGTCCTGCAGCCGGGTACATGGGTGATCTGCTGCCCAGAACTGCGCCATCCAGCAGCCCAGAACTGCGCCATCCTGCAGCCAGGCGCATGGGCGTCCTGCAACCAGGAACTGCGCCGTCCTGCTGCCCAGAACTGCGCCATCCTGCAGCCAGGCGCATGGGCGTCCTGCAGAGATCACTGAATAATTTACAGAACCATCTGCTGATGAGAGGTCGCCGGGGACGAGGGGCACGCAGATCTCTGCTTATACTATGGGTTTATATACAGTATACAGGCGGCATGAACGGAGGAAAAGTGGTGGCATACACAGTGTACAGATGATGGTACATACTGTGTACAGGTGGCACAGACGGTGCTATAGACAGTGGTACCAGCGACAGTGTATACTGAGTACAGTATACGCCACCTATAGACCTTATACCTGTCTGCATGTGCTGACAGTCCAATGCATGCCTGTGCAGGCGGTCGGCCGTGTCACCGCAGGCGATCGGCTGGGTGTCCTTGCTGCTATCTCTATACAGAGAGCATCTCCTGTATCTGTCCTGGCCGCACTATTACTTATGATAACTCAACAATCCATCTCCTGATCACATCTCATCTGGACTACTGCCCTCAGCATGAGCCGTCAGCCCGGAGATACCCAAGTGATGTCTCCTCCTCCGTAGTATGGCCGACTATAGGGCCTACTCCAGGTATATACACGTGTATACTAGTATGTATACTCACGGCCTCGGTTAGCTCCAGCTGGTCCGGTGGTTTCACCAGGGTCTTGGGCTGTATCCACTCATCCGCTCCGTCCCCCATGTCTGTGGAGTCATCTTCATCCTGACACATGAAGGCTTTGTCAGTGGGGGCCGGGGATTGGGGGAAAAAGGAGTCGAGGCTATTTGTGATATTGCAGCCAAGTCGCATTTACTTCAGTGAAGCAAAGCAAGTCCAACTAGCAACAACTCAGGGACAGAAATGGCACCATTTCTGTAAGAACGTGGTCATGTTATTATAACCCCTTTACTGATGGACTGCAAATCACGTATCGAGTTTCTATAGGCTCTGTAGAGCCACGGACCCAAGTCTATAGTCCTTGTACTCACCCTCCTCCTGGTCATGGCCTTCATCGGCTTGGAGACATTCGGCTTCTGAGTCTGGACAGGAGCAGCGCCCTGCGGAGACAGAAGAATCAACTGTACAGAGTAGTGGGGGGGACATAGACGGAGGAGGGACAGGAGCAGCGCTCTGTGGAGACAGAAGAATCAACTGCAAAGAGTAATGGGGGGGACATAGACGGAGCAGGGACAGGAGCAGCGCCCTGCGGAGACAGAAGAATCAACTGCAAAGAGTAATGGGGGGGACATAGACGGAGGAGGGACAGGAGCAGCGCCCTGCGGAGACAGAAGAATCAACTGTAAAGAGTAGTGGGGGGGGACATAGACGGAGGAGGGACAGGAGCAGCGCTCTGTGGAGACAGAAGAATCAACTGCAAAGAGTAATGGGGGGGACATAGACGGAGGAGGGACAGGAGCAGCGCTCTGCGGAGACAGAAGAATCAACTGTAAAGAGTAATGGGGGGGCATAGACGGAGCAGGGACAGGAGCAGCGCTCTGCGGAGAGAGAAGAATCAACTGTAAAGAGTAATGGGGGGGACATAGACGGAGCAGGGACAGGAGCAGCGCTCTCCGGAGACAGAAGAATCAACTGTAAAGAGTAGAGGGGGGGCATAGACGGAGCAGGGACAGGAGCAGCGCTCTGCGGAGAGAGAAGAATCAACTGTAAAGAGTAATGGGGGGGACATAGACGGAGCAGGGACAGGAGCAGCGCTCTGTGGAGACAGAAGAATCAACTGTAAAGAGTAATGGGGGGGACATAGACGGAGGAGGGACAGGAGCAGCGCTCTGCGGAGACAGAAGAATCAACTGTAAAGAGTAATGGGGGGGACATAGATGGAGCAGGGACAGGAGCAGCGCTCTGCGGAGACAGAAGAATCAACTGTAAAGAGTAATGGGGGGGACATAGACGGAGCAGGGACAGGAGCAGCGCTCTGCGGAGACAGAAGAATCAACTGTAAAGAGTAATGGGGGGGGACATAGACGGAGGAGGGACAGGAGCAGCGCTCTGCGGAGACAGAAGAACCAACTGTATAGAGTAGTGGGGGGGACATAGACGGAGGAGGGACAGGAGCAGCGCTCTGTGGAGACAGAAGAATCAACTGTAACGAGTAGTGGGGAGGAGAGAGACGGAGGAGGGACAGGAGCAGTGCTCTGCAGAGACAGAAGAATCAACTGAAAAGAGTAGTGGGGGGGGACACAGGTGGAGGAGGGACAGGAGGAACGCCCTGTGGAGACAGAAGAATCAACTGTAAAGAGTAGTGGGGGGGGACATAGACGGAGGAGGGACAGGAGCAGCGCTCTGTGGAGACAGAAGAATCAACTGTAACGAGTAGTGGGGAGGAGAGAGACGGAGGAGGGACAGGAGCAGTGCTCTGCAGAGACAGAAGAATCAACTGAAAAGAGTAGTGGGGGGGGACACAGGTGGAGGAGGGACAGGAGGAACGCCCTGTGGAGACAGAAGAATCAACTGTAAAGAGTAGTGGGGGGGGAAATAGACGGAGGAGGGACAGGAGCAGCGCTCTGCGGAGACAGAAGAATCAACTGTAACGAGTAGTGGGGAGGAGAGAGACGGAGGAGGGACAGGAGCAGTGCTCTGCAGAGACAGAAGAATCAACTGAAAAGAGTAGTGGGGGGGGGACACAGGTGGAGGAGGGACAGGAGGAACGCCCTGTGGAGACAGAAGAATCAACTGTAAAGAGTAGTGGGGGGGGACATAGACGGAGCAGGGACAGGAGCAGCGCTCTGCGGA
Organism: Dendrobates tinctorius; assembly: GCF_039654945.1. Classification (NCBI taxonomy): domain Eukaryota; kingdom Metazoa; phylum Chordata; class Amphibia; order Anura; family Dendrobatidae; genus Dendrobates; species Dendrobates tinctorius. The sequence continues at coordinate 4,415,441 of NW_027361904.1, read as the reverse complement.
GACAGAAGAATCAACTGTAACGAGTAGTGGGGAGGAGAGAGACGGAGGAGGGACAGGAGCAGTGCTCTGCAGAGACAGAAGAATCAACTGAAAAGAGTAGTGGGGGGGGACACAGGTGGAGGAGGGACAGGAGGAACGCCCTGTGGAGACAGAAGAATCAACTGTAAAGAGTAGTGGGGGGGGACATAGACGGAGCAGGGACAGGAGCAGCGCTCTGCGGAGACAGAAGAATCAACTGTAAAGAGTAATGGGGGGGGACATAGACGGAGGAGGGACAGGAGCAGCGCTCTGCGGAGACAGAAGAACCAACTGTATAGAGTAGTGGGGGGGACATAGACGGAGTAGGGACAGGAGCAGCGCTCTGTGGAGACAGAAGAATCAACTGTAACGAGTAGTGGGGAGGAGAGAGACGGAGGAGGGACAGGAGCAGTGCTCTGCAGAGACAGAAGAATCAACTGAAAAGAGTAGTGGGGGGGGACACAGGTGGAGGAGGGACAGGAGGAACGCCCTGTGGAGACAGAAGAATCAACTGAAAAGAGTAGTGGGGGGGGACACAGGTGGAGGAGGGACAGGAGTAGTGCTCTGCGGAGACAGAAGAACCAACTGTATAGAGTAGTGGGGAAGACATACATTAGACGGAGGAGGGACAGGAGCAGCGCCCTGCGGAGACAGAAGAATCAACTGTAAAGATTAATGGCAGGGGACACAGGTAGAGGAGGGACAGGAGGAACGCCCTGTGGAGACAGAAGAATCAACTGTAAAGAGTAGTGGGGGGGGACAGGAGTAGTGCTCTGCGGAGACAGAAGAACCAACTGTATAGAGTAGTGGGGAGGACATAGACGGAGGAGGGACAGGAGCAGCGCTCTGCGGAGACAGAAGAATCAACTGTAAAGAGTAGTGGGGAGGACATAGACGGAGGAGGGACAGGAGCAGCGCCCTGCGGAGGCAGAAGAATCAACTGTAAAGAGTAGTGGGGAGGACATAGACGGAGGAGGGACAGGAGCAGCGCCCTGCGGAGGCAGAAGAATCAACTGTAAAGAGTAATGGGGAGGACATAGACGGAAGAGGGACAGGAGCAGTGCTCTGCGGAGACAGAAAAGTCAACAATAAAGAGTAGTGGGGAAGACATACATTAGACGGAGGAGGGACAGGAGCAGTGCTCAGTGCTCTGCAGAGACAGAATAATCAACTGTAAAGAGTAGTGGGGAGGACATAGACGGAGGAGGGACAGGAGCAGCGCTCTGTGGAGACAGAAGAATCAACTGCAAAGAGTAATGGGGGGACATAGACGGAGGAGGGACAGGAGCAGCGCTCTGCGGAGACAGAAGAATCAACTGTAAAGAGTAGTGGGGAGGACATAGACGGAGGAGGGACAGGAGCAGCGCCCTGCGGAGGCAGAAGAATCAACTGTAAAGAGTAGTGGGGAGGACATAGACGGAGCAGGGACAGGAGCAGCGCTCTGCGGAGACAGAAGAATCAACTGTAAAGAGTAGTGGGGGGGAACACAGGTGGAGGAGGGACAGGAGGAACGCCCTGTGGAGACAGAAGAATCAACTGTAAAGAGTAGTGGGGGGGACAGGAGCAGTGCTCTGCGGAGACAGAAGAGTCAATAATAAAGAGTAGTGGGGAAGACATACATTAGACGGAGGAGGGACAGGAGCAGCGCCCTGCGGAGACAGAAGAATCAACTGTAAAGATTAATGGCAGGGGACACAGGTGGAGGAGGGACAGGAGGAACGCCCTGTGGAGACAGAAGAATCAACTGTAAAGAGTAGTGGGGGGGACAGGAGCAGTGCTCTGCGGAGACAGAAGAACCAACTGTATAGAGTAGTGGGGAGGACATAGACGGAGGAGGGACAGGAGCAGCGCTCTGCGGAGGCAGAAGAATCAACTGTAAAGAGTAATGGGGAGGACATAGACGGAGGAGGGACAGGAGCAGTGCTCTGCGGAGACAGAAAAGTCAACAAGAAAGAGTAGTGGGGAGGACATAGACGGAGGAGGGACAGGAGCAGTGCTCTGCGGAGACAGAAGAATCAACTGTAAAGAGTAGTGGGGAGGACATAGACGGAGGAGGGACAGGAGCAGCGCCCTGCGGAGGCAGAAGAATCAACTGTAAAGAGTAGTGGGGAGGACATAGACGGAGCAGGGACAGGAGCAGCGCTCTGTGGAGACAGAAGAATCAACTGTAAAGCGTAGTGGGGGGACACAGACGGAGGAGGGGCAGGAGTCACTAGTACTGAGGGAAAGAACACAGACAGAGGAGGGACAGGAGCAGCTCTAATGAGACAAGAATGTGGGGCCATCAGTCAGGATCTGCCCAGAAGCCGATATCTATCTCCTGGGAGAAGGGCAGGAGCGTGGAGAATAAGGGGCAGGAGCGTGGAGAATAAGGGGCAGGAGCGTGGAGAATAAGGGGCAGGAGCGTGGAGAATAAGGGGCAGGAGCGTGGAGAATAAGGGGCAGGAGCGTGGAGAATAAGGGGCAGGAGCGTGGAGAATAAGGGGCAGAAGCGTGGAGAATAAGGGGCAGGAGCCCGGAGAATAAGGGGCAGGAGCCCGGAGAATAAGGGGCAGGAGCCCGGAGAATAAGGGGCAGGAGCCCGGAGAATAAGGGGCAGGAGCCCGGAGTATAAGGGGCAGGAGCCCGGAGATTAAGGGGCAGGAGTCTGGGGAACAAGGGGCAGGAGCGTGGAGAATAAGGGGCAGGAGCGTGGAGAATAAGGGGCAGGAGCGTGGAGAATAAGGGGCAGGAGCGTGGAGAATAAGGGGCAGGAGCGTGGAGAATAAGGGGCAGGAGCGTGGAGAATAAGGGGCAGGAGCGTGGAGAATAAGGGGCAGGAGCGTGGAGAATAAGGGGCAGGAGCGTGGAGAATAAGGGGCAGAAGCGTGGAGAATAAGGGGCAGAAGCGTGGAGAATAAGGGGCAGAAGCGTGGAGAATAAGGGGCAGAAGCGTGGAGAATAAGGGGCAGGAGCCCGGAGAATAAGGGGCAGGAGCCCGGAGAATAAGGGGCAGGAGCCCGGAGAATAAGGGGCAGGAGCCCGGAGTATAAGGGGCAGGAGCCCGGAGTATAAGGGGCAGGAGCCCGGAGTATAAGGGGCAGGAGCCCGGAGTATAAGGGGCAGGAGCCCGGAGTATAAGGGGCAGGAGCCCGGAGTATAAGGGGCAGGAGCCCGGAGTATAAGGGGCAGGAGCCCGGAGTATAAGGGGCAGGAGCCCGGAGTATAAGGGGCAGGAGCCCGGAGTATAAGGGGCAGGAGCCCGGAGTATAAGGGGCAGGAGTCTGGGGAACAAGGGGCAGGAGCCCGGAGTATAAGGGGCAGGAGTCTGGGGAACAAGGGGCAGCGCTGCCGTAAATATTTAGACATTATAAAAACTTCATAGATTTGTCAGGAAAAGTGTAAAAACTTATGGAATGTTTATAATTGTCCGCCAGTAACCAGAGAAAAATCCGACAAAAAGAGCGAAAACACTGAAGAAGCAAAATGTGAAAAAAAAAATGTGTGTCGGCCTCAGAAGTTTTGGCCAGGACTGCAGATGTGGACTCAGGTGTATACTGTATAGGTGAGGAGGATTCACATGAATCCTTGTACATATGGGAAGGAAAGGTCTGGACATAGAGAGGGTGATGGAGGTGGGATACACATAGCTCAGACGGGGAGGCGAGGGGTGACTGCAGTATACACCACGTACACCCATACTGGTCACACTGACACCATGCGGCACATTTGGCTGCCCACACTACACTGACCATTACCTGCTTCGCTCTGGTCGGCATGGTCCCTCAGTCTCTATACAGCAAACAATTCTGCAGAAAAAAGAAAATATATTTCGAGGTTTTATTTTCGTTATTAATTAGAACGAAAGATCATTTCAGAGATTTCACCGCAAAGCACAAAAGAAAGTAAAACGTGACGCCGTCCACTTGTACTGCGCTGCCATGTCACAGCAACATCTTGTGAATGACGGTCATACAACAGATGCCACAGCCGTGGGACAGCCCGGCCTCACCCTCAGGTGGATGGATGTGGGTATCGACTACGGGCAGATTCGGGGATTAGTGCAGGTAATGAGCCCTTCGTTGCCCCTCCGCAGTGTGCCCACCTCTCTCTACAGAGGACACATATCCCATGACCACACAGGACAGTGATGGCGCAGGAGGATCCCGCTGGCGCAGGAGGACCCTGGTGGCGCAGGAGGACCCTGGTGGCGCAGGACCCCAGTGGCGCAGGAGGATCCAGGAGGCACAGAAGGCTGCTGGATGTGTTCTGTGATGCCGGCACCGACCAGAGAGCATCTACACAAGCCCCCCGGAAGAGGTGAGTGGGGGAGGGGGGTCTTCGTATCAAGTAGCATGGGCTGTATATATGGGATACATAGTGGGAGGTATGAGTGTGTGGGGAGGGGACCATGAAGTGAGCAGGTAGGGTGCATGTTGGGAGCGCTGTATGTATGGGGGATATAGTGGGGGCACTGTGTGTATGGGGGGTGCTGTATGTACTGGGGGTGTAGTGGGGTGCGCTGTTTGTATGGGTGGTGTAGTGGAGGTCACTGTGTGTATAGTGGGGGCTCTGTGTGTATGGGGGATATAGTGTGAGCACTGTTAGTATGGAGGGTGTAGTGGAGGGTACTGTCTATGTATATGGGGGAGTAGTGGGGTGCAGTGTTTGTACAGGGGGTGGAGTGGGGGTGCTGTGTGTGTAGGGAGGCGCTGTATACAGTGGGGCGTTGTGTGTATGAGGATGTATAGTGAGGGTGTGTAGTGCTTGGTGTAGAGGGGGGGTGTAGTGGGGCAATGTGTGCATAGGAGTGCTGTGTGTAGTGGGGGTGCTGTGTATGGAAGTGCTGTGTGTATGGGGGGTGTAGTGGGGATGCTGTGTGTAGTAGGGCACTGGGTATAGTGGTGTGTAGTGGGGGTGGGGTGTATGGCAGCGTTTTGTGTATGGGGGTGTGTATTGGGAGCACATCCCCATGCACACAGTGGGGGTGGGATGTGTGCATGGGGGTGCTGTGTGTATGGGTGTAGTGGTGCGCTGTGTGTAGTGGGGGGTGTATGGCAGTGCTGTGTGTATGGGGGGGTGTAGTGGGGACGCTGTGTGTAGTAGGGCACTGTGTATAGGGGTGTGTATGGCAGTGCTGTGTGTATGGGGGTGTGTATAAGGAGCGCTGTGTGTAGCGGGGGGTGTAGTGGGGACGCTGTGTGTATGGGTGTATGGCGGTGCTGTGTGTATGGGGGGAGTAGTGGGGACGCTGTGTGTAGTAGGGTGCTGTGTATAGGGGTGTGTAGTGGGGCGGGGTGTATGGCAGTGCTGTGTGTATGGGGATGTGTAATGGAAGCGCTCTGTGTATGGGGGGAGTAGTGGGGACTGTTACGTGTTACAGAACCACTTAGCACCCAGAATATGTTGTACATTTATATGCATGTATAATAGGTTCTATGTGAGATGCATATCCCTAATGCATCAGCATTCCCCTTTTGTCCGCCCTCCCCCCACCTTTGTAATTCCCACAGTAAACATCGGCAGGCTCCGGCCACCTGCGGCTTTTGTAATGCATGTCTGGCCTGCCGCTTTTCTATTGGCCGGCCCTCTGTATCTGTGTGATATATTCTGTGTCCTGTGAGTAAAGTGTTGTCAGACTGGAAATACGTGGAGGAGCAGTGATATTTTATATGCGCCCATGTAACCAAGGAATTCCAGCCAGCGCGATTCATTCAGACTCCAGCCAACTCAGAGCGGTCCTCCGAAAACACGGGGTGGTACTGAAAGAGGTACTCCAGCTTGGTAGACCCAGTTACACTGGTGGCAGCGGCGGGATATGATACCCCTTCTACAGGAGGAAAGGAATGAATGGAAAATAACTACCAGAAGTTAAAGAGGACTACATTAAAAGATCTGGTGGAAGCCCGAGGGTTGATCGCCAGCAACAAAACAAAAGCGGATTTGATAGCAGCCATCATGGAACACGACAGTGCAGCGCCCCCCAATGTGAATGTGGAGGAGACCGAATTCCAGAGGGAGGTAAATTACAGACTGGCGTTCTATGGCCCAAACCCTGCAGTAGAGATCATACGAGAGGAGTCGGGGATGGCTTTGTTGAGGTCGGCTTGATGGAGGATTTGCCTGCAGACGTCTTGCTGGGAAATGACTTGGGGCCCATGTTGTCTGCATTCTCGGTGGCCCCTCTGGCTGAGACCTATCCTGTGACCACCCGGAGACAAGCTCGAGCTGCGGAGGCGGAATCACACTCAGAGGCCCAGGTAAGACATCCCAGCCCTACACATATTCCCATTGCCAGACACATTTCTTGGGCCACCCCAGATGAATTTAAGAGGGAGTTACTTGAGGATCCTTCATTGGAGGGATATCGTGGGAAGGCACAGGAGGGGAAAGGAGTACTGGAAGGGGAACAGTTTGTATGGAAGCAGGGACTCCTCTACCGGCTCACAGAGCAGCACCACACAGGGACGAGCCCCACTATAAAACAACAGCTGGTAGTTCCCAAGAAGTATAGGCAGGAGTTACTGCGAATCTCTCATGATATACCCTTGGCCGGGCACTTCGGCGTCAGTCGCACCAGGCATCGTCTGACACAAAACTTCTTTTGGCCGGGGGTAACCTATGATGTTCGTCAGTACTGCCAGACCTGTGGCAGTTGTCAGCGCTTTGAAAAGAGGGGGGATCGATGCAAGGCCAAATTACACCCCCTCCCCATTGTGGAGGAACCATTTAGCCGAGTAGCGGTCGATCTGATAGGGCCATTAGCCAAACCCAGTCTGTCCGGGAAAAAGTATATATTGACAGTGGTAGATTATGCCACACGGTATCCAGAGGCGGTTGCGTTACCTAACATACTGGCAGAGACGGTGGCGGCCGCCCTGCTCCAGGTGTTCTCACGGGTTGGATTTCCCCGGGAGATTATCTCGGACCAGGGTACCCAGTTTACAGCAGAGGTGACCAACCAACTGTGAAAGCTGTGCGGCGTAAAGTCCATTAGAAGCGCCCCATACCACCCGCAAACCAATGGGTTGTGTGAACGCTTTAGCGGGACATTAAAACAGCTCATTGGGACTTTTACCAGGACCTACAGGGACTGGGAGAAATTCTTGCCACACCTCCTGTTTGCCTATCGGGAGGTGCCCCAAGAATCCACGTGGTTCTCCCCGTTCGAGCTGGTATACGGGAGACGGGTAAGGGGACCCCTAGACTTAATGTGGGAACACTGGGAAGGGGAGGGCCTCATAGAAGGGGTACCTATTGTACCCTATGTGCTGGAATTCCGGGTCCGCCTACAGGAGCTGACTCAGGCTGTAAGTTAGAACATGCAGGCGACCCAGCTGCGCCAGCGCGTATGGTACGATCGGAGGGCCAGATAGCGCACCTTGGAAATAGGACAGAAGGTCCTGGTGTTATTCTGCTTAGTGGGCTCTAAGTTTCAAGCTGCATGGCAGGGGCCCTACCAGGTAGTGGGGAAAATAGCCGACACAACCTATAATGTCGCCGATTGTGACGACCCCAGGGTTATCCGCATGTTCCACGTGAATATGCTGAAGCCCTACCGGGAGCGCCCTGAAGAGGTAGTGGCCATCTGTGCACCTGAAGCAGAGGATTTAGCCGGACTTCCCTTGCCGGATGTCTTAGGGGAAAGGACTCAGTCTAAAACATGGGACCAGGTACACTTGGGTGAAGACCTAGGCCCCCGGGAGAGACAGCAGGCGGAGGCGTTGTTGAGGCTGCGACAGAGGATGTTTTCAGAGAGACCGGGGTACACTCGCCTGGCACAACACAAGGTTGAGACCCAGGATCAGACCCCCTGCGACAAAACCCCTTCCGCGTCCCTGAGTCTGTACGAGAGGGGATGCGACAAGAGATACAAGAGATGTTGTGTTTAGGGGTCATTGAAGAGTCAGATAGTCCCTGGGCATCCCCCGTAGTGTTAGTGCCCAAGAATGATGGGACTACACGGTTTTGTGTAGACTATCGTAAGCTCAATGAGAAAACAGTGACGGATGCATACCCCATGCCGCATGTGGATGAGTTGTTAGACCGGCTGGCGGTGGCAAAGTATTTGACCACCATCGATCTATGCAAAGGCTACTGGCAGATTCCCCTTAGTCCTGACGCTATTCCCAAGTCGGCATTTGTCACCCCGTTCGGCTTATTCCAGTTTCGAGTTATGCCATTCGGGATGAAGAATGCCCCGGCGACCTTCCAAAGGCTGGCTGACCGGCTTCTGGATGGTCTCCAGGACTATGCTTGTGCCTACCTGAACGACATCGCCATCTACAGTGCGACATGGGAAGAGCATCTAAATCACCTAGAGACAGTATTGGACAGGATCCACCAGGCCGGAATCACCCTGAACCCAAACAGTGTCACGTGGGCAAAGCAGAGGTTCAGTATTTAGGGCATTGGGTGGGAAGTGGGAAACAGCGACCAGAACCAGCCAAGATTGAGGCCATAGCCAAATGGCCCATCCCACGCACTAAATACCCAGGTCATGGCGTTTCTAGGGACAGCGGGGTAATACAGGAAATTCGTTCCCAATTACAGCAGCGTAGCCAAGCCCCTCACTGATTTGACCCGAAGGAACCAACCCAGCCAGGTAACCTGGACCTCAGAGTGTGAGGAAGTCTTCCGCCAACTAAAGGACGCCCTCACCAATACCCCTGTATTGGCCGCACCCGATCCAGCTAAACGTTTCCTGGTTCACACAGATGCTTCTATGTTTGGATTGGGGGCAGTACTGAGCCAAGTCGGGCCGGACGGCCAAGAACACCCGGTAGCTTACCTGAGTCGTAAACTACTGCCCCGTGAAATAAGCTATGCGGCCATCGAGAAGGAGTGCCTGGCGGTAGTATGGACACTAAAGAAGTTGCAACCATATTTGTATGGACGACAATTTTCCCTCCTAACGGACCATAATCCCCTAGTCTGGCTTAATCAGATCTCTGGAGACAACGCCAGATTGCTGCGGTGGAGTTTAGCCCTACAACCTCTGGACTTCACCATCCACTACAGACCCAGCAAACAAAACGGTAACGCCGATGGACTAAGTCGACAAACGGAACTTGTACCAACCCCATAAACTTCAGTCATCCCCAAACCGATCCGTTGAGGATCAGACTGTGTATGCCGATCGCGTTACAGAACCACTCAGCACCCAGAATATGTTGTGCAGTTATATGTATGTATAATAGGTTCTATGTGAGATGCATGTCCCTAATGCATCAGCCCACAGACTGCACCCCTGGGCAGAGGGGACACGATATTCCCCTTTTGCCCGCCCTCCCCCCACCTTTGTAATTCCCACAGTAAACATCGGCAGGCTCCGGCCACCTGCGGCTATTGTAATGCATGTCTGGCCTGCCGCTTTTCTATTGGCCTGCCCTCTGTATCTGTGTGATATATTCTGTGTCCTGTGAGTAAAGTGTTGTCAGACTGGAAATACATGGAGAAGCAGTGATCTTTTATACGCGCCCACGTAACCAAGGAATTCCAGCCAGCGAGATTCATTCAGACTCCAGCCAACGCAGAGCGGACCTCCGAAAACACGGGGTGGTACTGAAAGAGGTACCCCAGCTTGGTAGACCCCGTTACAGGGACGCTGTGTGTAGTAGGGCGCTGTGTATAGGGGTGCGTAGTGGGGATAGGGTGTACAGTGTGTATGGGGGAGTAGTGGGGGCACTGTGTGTATGGGGGGTGTCTCATAGGAGCGCTCCGTGTATGGGGGGTGTGGAATGTATGGGGCGTAGCGTCTATGGGAATGTGCAGTGTGTATGGGGGCATAGTGAGGGTGTGTAATGCGGTGGTGTAGTGGGGTGCAGTGTGTATGGGGGAGTAGTGGGGGCGCTGTGTGTATGAGGGCGTAGTACGGGGCACTGTGTGTATGGGGGGGTGTAGTGGGGGTGCTGTGTGTATGGGGATATGCAGTGTGTATGGGGTGTAGTGAGGGAGTGTAGTGCGGTGGTGTAGTGGGGTGCTGTGTGTATGGGGGGGTGTAGTTGGGACGCTGTGTGTATGGGGGTGCTGTGTGTATGGGGATGTGCAGTGTGTATGGGGAAGTAGTGAGGGTGTGTAATGCGGTGGCGTAGTGTGGTGATGTGTGTAGTGCGGGCGCTGTGTGTATGAGGGGTGTAGTGGAGGCGCTGTGTGTATGGGGATGTGCAGTGTATATGGGGGAGTAGTGGGGGCGCTGTGTGCATGGGGGAGTAGTGAGGGTGTGTAATGTGGTGGTGTAGTGGGGTGCTGTGTGTATGGGGATGTGCAGTGTATATGGGGGGAGTAGTGGGGGTGCTGTGTGCATGGGGGAGTAGAGGAGGCGCTGTGTGTATGGGGGCGCTGTGTGTATGGGGATGTAGTGGGGGCGCTGTGTGTATGGGGGTGTAGTGGCGGCGCTGTGTGTATGGGGATGTAGTGAGGGGCGTTGTGTGTATGGGGATGTAGTGGCGGTGCTGTGTGTATGGGGGATGTAGTTGGGGCATTATGTGTATGGGGTGATGTGTGTAGTGGGGGCGCTGTTGTATGAGGGGAGTAGTGGAGGCGCTGTGTGTATGGGGATGTGCAGTGCGTATGGGGAAGTAGTGGGGGTGCTGTGTATAGGGACTCATCATGAGGAGTCGCTGCTGTGCTACATCTTGGGGGGGGAATGCCATCACCTTTCGTTTTAGGCCTCCTGTGGTTGAAAAAAAACACAACCCGGTCACAGATTGGAGGTCCAGGAAAGTTGTCAGCGGGGATCAGTCGTGTGAGGGCTGATTCCCTATTGTCAGTCCCTCCTTCTCCCCTATTCCACTGGTGTTGCTGTGTTTGGTGACCGACCAATCGCTGGGTCGTGTCACACTGGCCCAGTCACTCCGTCACAGAGGGGGAGAGGGGGTGCTGTGTGTATGGGGGGGGGGGGGGTGTAGTAAGGGGCGCTGTGTATGGGGGTGCTGAGTGTATGGGGGGGTGCTGTGTTTATGGGGGGTGTAGTGGGTGCGCTGCATATATGGGGGGGCTGTAGTAGGGGCGCTGTGTGTAGTGGGGGCACTGCATGTATGGGGGGGTGTAGTGGGGGCGCTGCGTGTATGGGGGGTGTAGTGGTTGCGCTGCGTGTATGGGTGGTGTAGTGGTGGCATTATGTGTATGAGGGTGATGTGTGTAGTGGGGGCGCTGTTGTATGAGGGGAGTAGTGGAGGCGCTGTGTGTATGGGGATGTGCAGTGTGTATGGGGAAGTAGTGGGGGTGCTGTGTGTATGGGTATGCTGTGTGTATAGTGGAGTAGTGGGGGGGTGCTGTGTGTATGGGAGTGTAGTGGAGGCGCTGTGTGTATGGTGGGTGTAATGGGGGAGCTGTGTGTATGAGGATGTGCAGTGTGTATGGGGGTGTAGTGGGGGAGCTGTGTGTATGGAGGGTGTAGTGGGGGCGCTGTGTGTATGAGGATGTGCAGTGTGTATGGGGTGTAGTGGGGGCGCTGTGTGTATGGGGATGTGCAGTGTGTATGGGGGTGTAGTGGGGGTGCTGTGTGTATGGGGTGTTGTGTTTATGGGGGTGTAGTGGGAGCGCTGTGTGCATGGGGATTTGCTGGGTGTATGGGGGTTAGTGGGGGCGCTGTGTATATGGGGATGTGCTGTGTGTATGGGGGTGTAGTGGGGGCGCTGTGTGTATGAGGATGTGCAGTGTGTATGGGGTGTAGTGGGGGCGCTGTGTGTATGGAGATGTGCAGTGTGTATGGGGGTGTAGTGGGGGTGCTGTGTGTATGGGGGTGTTGTGTGTATGGGGGTGTAGTGGGAGCGCTGTGTGCATGGGGATTTGCTGGGTGTATGGGGGTTAGTGGGGGCGCTGTGTATATGGGGATGTGCTGTGTGTATGGGGGTGTAGTGGGGGGTGCTGCGTGTATGGGGGGTGTAGTGTGTATTGGGGAGTAGTGTGGGGTGCTGTGTATATGGGGGTGTTGTGTGTATTGGGGAGTAGTGTGGGGTGCTGTGTGTATGGGGGTGTTGTGTGTATTGGGGAGTAGTGTGGGGTGCTGTGCGTATGGGGATGTGCTGTGTGTATGGGGGAGTAGTGTGGGGTGCTGTGTGTATGGGGATGTGCTGTGTGTATGGGGGAGTAGTGTGGGGTGCTGTGTGTATGGGGATGTGCTGTGTGTATGGGGGAGTAGTGTGGGGTGCTGTGTGTATGGGGGTGTTGTGTGTATTGGGGAGTAGTGTGGGGTGCTGTGTGTATGGGGATGTGCTGTGTGTATGGGGGAGTAGTGTGGGGTGCTGTGTGTATGGGGATGTGCTGTGTGTATGGGGGAGTAGTGTGGGGTGCTGTGTGTATGGGGATGTGCTGTGTGTATGGGGGAGTAGTGTGGGGTGCTGTGTGTATGGGGATGTGCTGTGTATATGGGGGAGTAGTGTGGGGTGCTGTGTGTATGGGGATGTGCTGTGTGTATGGGGGAGTAGTGTGGGGTGCTGTGTGTATGGGGATGTGCTGTGTGATCCCCGATCCTGGGCCTTCTCCCTGCCGACTGGTTGTCCATCTTTACGGTCAGTGGATGAGATTGTCGCGGCTCTGGTGTATGGAGATTCTGATGGCGTCTTCCTTGTGGAATCCCAACTCCGTGAAATCAAGCGGGGGGGGTCGGCCGGCTGAGGAGTGCTGCACGGAGTTCAGGAGGTGGGCCACTGACACACAGTAGAATGACCCTGCCCTCAGGAGTTATTTTGTGCAGGGTCTGTCCCCAACGTTGCAGGATACTCTGGTGCAGTACGCCGCCCCCAGGTCGTTGGAGGCCGCCATATCCCTTGCCATCCGGGTGGATAGACGCCTCAGGGAGAGGCATACACCAAATGTGTCACCTGTAGTCCTTGCTAGGGAGGAGGACACACCTGAGCAGGTGGACAAACCCATGCAGGTGGGAGGAGTTGGTTCGTGGTGTGGGGCATTTTTACTGTGGGCAGACTGGTCATTTCACCGGTATCTGCCCAGCTCGCACCAAAATGTCTGTACCATCTAAGAAGCCATGCCCCCCTGGTCGGGCGGAGGGAGGCGACAAGGGAGTGTATATTGCCTCCAATGTTTTTTTTCCCCTCGGTGTACCCTGTCTGTGGAAGTGGTGTTTGGCGGGGTAACTGAAAGTATACCGATGCTTGTGGACAGTGGAGCAGGAGTCAATCTGGTGGATGCTCACTTTGTCCAGACCTATGGCCTGAGGTGTAGGACGCTAGTGAGACCCCTAAGCATCCAGGCCATTGACTCTGTCCCACTCAGCCAGGGGGGTGACCCAAGTCATGGATAATATACATCTGCGTATAGGGACTCATCATGAGGAGTCGCTGCTGTGCTACATCTTGGGGGGGAATGCCATCACCTTTCGTTTTAGGCCTCCTGTGGTTGAAAAAAAACACAACCCGGTCACAGATTGGAGGTCCAGGAAAGTTGTCAGCGGGGATCAGTCGTGTGAGGGCTGATTCCCTATTGTCAGTCCCTCCTTCTCCCCTATTCCACTGGTGTTGCTGTGTTTGGTGACCGACCAATCGCTGGGTCGTGTCACACTGGCCCAGTCACTCCGTCACAGAGGGGGTGCTGTGTGTATGGGGGGGGGGGGTGTAGTAAGGGGCGCTGTGTGTATGGGGGAGTGCTGTGTTTATGGGGGGTGTAGTGGGTGCGCTGCATATATGGGGGGGCTGTAGTAGGGGCGCTGTGTGTATGGGGGTGTGTAGTGGGGGCACTGCATGTATGGGGGGGTGTAGTGGGGGCGCTGCGTGTATGGGGGGTTTAGTGGTTGCGCTGCGTGTATGGGGGGTGTAGTGGTTGCGCTGCATGTATGGGGGGTGTAGTGGGGGCATTATGTGTATGGGGGTGATGTGTGTAGTGGGGGCGCTGTGTGTATGGGGATGTGCAGTGCGTATGGGGAAGTAGTGGGGGTGCTGTGTGTATGGGTATGCTGTGTGTATAGTGGAGTAGTGGGGGGGTGCTGTGTGTATGGGAGTGTAGTGGAGGCGCTGTGTGTATGGTGGGTGTAATGGGGGAGCTGTGTGTATGAGGATGTGCAGTGTGTATGAGGGGAGTAGTGGAGGCGCTGTGTGTATGGGGATGTGCAGTGCGTATGGGGAAGTAGTGGGGGTGCTGTGTGTATGGGTATGCTGTGTGTATAGTGGAGTAGTGGGGGGGTGCTGTGTGTATGGGAGTGTAGTGGAGGCGCTGTGTGTATGGTGGGTGTAATGGGGGAGCTGTGTGTATGAGGATGTGCAGTGTGTATGGGGGTGTAGTGGGGGCGCTGTGTGTGTATGGGAGTGCTGTGTGTATGGAGGGTGTAGTGGGGGCGCTGTGTGTATGGGGATGTGCAGTGTGTATGGGGGTGTAGTGGGGGTGCTGTGTGTATGGGGGTGTAGTGGGAGCGCTGTGTGCATGGGGATTTGCTGGGTGTATGGGGGTGTAGTGGGGGCGCTGTGTGTCTGAGGATGTGCAGTGTGTATGGGGTGTAGTGGGGGCGCTGTGTGTATGGGGATGTGCAGTTTGTATGGGGGTGTAGTGGGGGTGCTGTGTGTATGGGGGTGTTGTGTGTATGGGGGTGTAGTGGGAGCGCTGTGTGCATGGGGATTTGCTGGGTGTATGGGGGTTAGTGGGGGCGCTGTGTATATGGGGATGTGCTGTGTGTATGGGGGAGTAGTGTGGGGTGCTGTGTGTATGGGGGTGTTGTGTGTATTGGGGAGTAGTGTGGGGTGCTGTGTGTATGGGGGAGTAGTGTGGGGTGCTGTGTGTATGGGGGTGTTGTGTGTATTGGGGAGTAGTGTGGGGTGCTGTGTGTATGGGAATGTGCTGTGTGTATGGGGGAGTAGTGTGGGGTGCTGTGTGTATGGGGGAGTAGTGTGGGGTGCTGTGTGTATGGGGATGTGCTGTGTGTATGGGGGAGTAGTGTGGGGTGCTGTGTGTATGGGGATGTGCTGTGTATATGGGGGAGTAGTGTGGGGTGCTGTGTGTATGGGGATGTGCTGTGTGTATGGGGGAGTAGTGTGGGGTGCTGTGTGTATGGGGATATGCTGTGTGATCCCCGATCCTGGGCCTTCTCCCTGCCGACTGGTTGTCCATCTTTACGGTCAGTCGACGAGATTGTCGCAGCTCTGGTGTATGGAGATTCTGATGGCGTCTCCCTTGTGGAATCCCAACTCCGTGAAATCAAGCGGGGGGGCCGGCCGGCTGAGGAGTGCTGCACGGAGTTCAGGAGGTGGGCCACTGACACACAGTAGAATGACCCTGCCCTTAGGAGTTATTTTGTGCAGGGTCTGTCCCCAACGTTGCAGGATACTCTGGTGCAGTACGCCGCCCCCAGGTCGTTGGAGGCCGCCATATCCCTTGCCATCCGGGTGGATAGACGCCTCAGGGAGAGGCATACACCAAATGTGTCACCTGTAGTCCTTGCTAGGGAGGAGGACACACCTGAGCAGGTGGACAAACCCATGCAGGTGGGAGGAGTTGGTTCGTGGTGTGGGGCATTTTTACTGTGGGCAGACTGGTCATTTCACCGGTGTCTGCCCAGCTCGCGCCAAAATGTCTGTACCATCTAAGAAGCCATGCCCCCCTGGTCGGGCGGAGGGAGGCGACAAGGGAGTGTATATTGCCTCCAATGTTTTTTTCCCCTCGGTGTACCCTGTCTGTGGAAGTGGTGTTTGGCGGGGTAACTGAGGGTATACCAATGCTTGTGGACAGTGGAGCAGGAGTCAATCTGGTGGATGCTCACTTTGTCCAGACCCATGGCCTGAGGTGTAGGACGCTAGTGAGACCCCTAAGCGTCCAGGCCATTGACTCTGTCCCACTCAACCAGGAGGGTGACCCAAGTCATGGATAATATACATCTGCGTATAGGGACTCATCATGAGGAGTCGCTGCTGTGCTACATCTTGGGGGGGGGAATGCCATCACCTTTCGTTTTAGGCCTCCTGTGGTTGAAAAAAAAACACAACCCGGTCACAGATTGGAGGTCCAGGAAAGTTGTCAGCGGGGATCAGTCGTGTGAGGGCTGATTCCCTATTGTCAGTCCCTCCTTCTCCCCTATTCCACTGGTGTTGCTGTGTTTGGTGACCGACCAATCGCTGGGTCGTGTCACACTGGCCCAGTCACTCCGTCACAGAGGGGGTGCTGTGTGTATGGGGGGGGGTGTAGTAAGGGGCGCTGTGTATGGGGGTGCTGAGTGTATGGGGGGGTGCTGTGTGTATGGGGGGTGTAGTGGGTGCGCTGCATATATGGGGGGCTGTAGTAGGGGTGCTGTGTGTATGGGGGTGTATAGTGGGGGCGCTGCGTGTATGGGGGGTGTAGTGGTTGCGCTGCGTGTATGGGGGGTGTAGTGGGGGCGCTGCGTGTATGGGGGGTGTAGTGGGGGCGCTGCGTGTATGGGGGGTGTAGTGGATGCACTGCGTGTATGGGGGGGTGTAGTGGGGGCGCTGCGTGTATGGGGGGTGTAGTGGGGGCGCTGCGTGTATGGGGGGTGTAGTGGGGGCGCTGCGTGCAGGGGGGGTGTAGTGGGGGCGCTGCGTGCAGGGGGGGTGTAGTGGGGGCGCTGCGTGCAGGGGGGTGTAGTGGGGGCGCTGCGTGCAGGGGGGGTGTAGTGGGGGCGCTGCGTGCAGGGGGGGTGTAGTGGGGGCGCTGCGTGTAAGGGGGGTGTAGTGGGGGCGCTGCGTGTATGGGGGGTGTAGTGGGGGCGCTGTGTGTATGGGGGGTGTAGTGGGGGCGCTGTGTGTATGGGGGGTGTAGTGGGGGCGCTGTGTGTATGGGGGGTGTAGAGGGGGCGCTGTGTGTAAGGGGGTTGTAGTGGGGGAGCTGTGTGTATGGGGGGTGTAGTGGGGGCGCTGTGTGTATGGGGGGTGTAGTGGGCGCGCTGTGTGTATGGGGGGTGTAGTGGGGGCGCTGTGTGTATGGGGGGTGTAGTGGGGGCGCTGTGTGTATGGGGGGTGTAGTGGGGGCGCTGTGTGTATGGGGGGAGTAGAGGGGGCGCTGTGTGTATGGGGGGTGTAGTGGGGGCGCTGTGTGTATGGGGGGTGTAGTGGGGGCGCTGTGTGTATGGGGGGTGTAGTGGGGGCGCTGTGTGTATGGGGGGTGTAGTGGGGGCGCTGTGTGTATGGGGGGTGTAGTGGGGGCGCTGTGTGTATGGGGGGTGTAGTGGGGGCGCTGTGTGTATGGGGGGTGTAGTGGGGGCGCTGTGTGTATGGGGGGTGTAGTGGGGCGGTGCGTGTATGGGGGGTGTAGAGGGGGCGCTGTGTGTAAGGGGGGTGTAGTGGGGGCGCTGTGTGTATGGGGGGTGTAGTGGGGGAGCTGTGTGTATGGGGGTGTAGTGGGGGCGCTGTGTGTATGGGGGGTGTAGTGGGGGCGCTGTGTGTATGGGGGGTGTAGTGGGGGCGCTGTGTGTATGGGGGGTGTAGTGGGGGCGGTGCGTGTATGGGGGGTGTAGTGGGGGCGCTGTGTGTATTGGGGGTGTAGTGGGGGCGCTGTGTGTATGGGGGGGTGTAAGGGGGGTGTAGTAGGGGCGCTGTGTGTATGGGGGGTGTAGTGGGGGCGCTGTGTGTATGGGGGGTGTAGTGGGGGCGCTGTGTGTATGGGGGGTGTAGAGGGGGCGCTGTGTGTATGGGGGGTGTAGTGGGGGCGCTGTGTGTATGGGGGGTGTAGTGGGGGCGCTGTGTGTATGGGGGGTGTAGTGGGGGCGCTGTGTGTATGGGGGGTGTAGAGGGAGCGCTGTGTGTATGGGGGGTGTAGAGGGGGCGCTGTGTGTATGGGGGGTGTAGTGGGGGCGCTGTGTGTATGGGTGGTGTAGAGGGGGCGCTGTGTGTATGGGGGGTGTAGTGGGGGCGCTGTGTGTATGGGGGGTGTAGTGGGGGCGCTGTGTGTATGGGGGGTGTAGAGGGAGCGCTGTGTGTATGGGGGGTGTAGTGGGGGCGCTGTGTGTATGGGTGGTGTAGAGGGAGCGCTGTGTGTATGGGGGGTGTAGTGGGGGCGCTGTGTGTATGGGGGGTGTAGTGGGGGCGCTGTGTGTATGGGGGGTGTAGTGGGGGCGCTGTGTGTATGGGGGGTGTAGTGGGGGCGCTGTGTGTATGGGGGGTGTAGAGGGAGCGCTGTGTGTATGGGGGGTGTAGTGGGGGCGCTGTGTGTATGGGGGGGTGTAAGGGGGGTGTAGTAGGGGCGCTGTGTGTATGGGGGGTGTAGAGGGGGCGCTGTGTGTATGGGGGTGTAGTGGGGGCGCTGTGTGTATGGGGGGTGTAGAGGGGGCGCTGTGTGTATGGGGGGTGTAGAGGGGGCGCTGTGTGTATGGGGGGTGTAGTGGGGGCGCTGTGTGTATGGGGGGTGTAGTGGGGGCGCTGTGTGTATGGGGGGTGTAGAGGGGGCGCTGTGTGTATGGGGGGTGTAGAGGGGGCGCTGTGTGTATCGGGGGTGTAGAGGGGGCGCTGTGTGTATGGGGGGTGTAGTGGGGGCGCTGTGTGTATGGGGGGTGTAGTGGGGGCGCTGTGTGTATGGGGGGTGTAGAGGGGGCGCTGTGTGTATGGGGGGTGTAGTGGGGGCGCTGTGTGTATGGGGGGTGTAGTGGGGGCGCTGTGTGTATGGGGGGTGTAGTGGGGGCGCTGTGTGTATGGGGGGTGTAGAGGGAGCTCTGTGTGTATGGGGGGTGTAGAGGGGGCGCTGTGTGTATGGGGGGTGTAGTGGGGGCGCTGTGTGTATGGGTGGTGTAGAGGGGGCGCTGTGTGTATGGGGGGTGTAGTGGGGGCGCTGTGTGTATGGGGGGTGTAGTGGGGGCGCTGTGTGTATGGGGGGTGTAGAGGGAGCGCTGTGTGTATGGGGGGTGTAGTGGGGGCGCTGTGTGTATGGGGGGTGTAGAGGGAGCGCTGTGTGTATGGGGGGTGTAGTGGGGGCGCTGTGTGTATGGGGGGTGTAGTGGGGGCGCTGTGTGTATGGGGGGTGTAGTGGGGGTGCTGTGTGTATGGGGGGTGTAGAGGGAGCGCTGTGTGTATGGGGGGTGTAGAGGGAGCGCTGTGTGTATGGGGGGTGTAGTGGGGGCGCTGTGTGTATGGGTGGTGTAGAGGGGGCGCTGTATGTATGGGGGGTGTAGTGGGGGCGCTGTGTGTATGGGGGGTGTAGAGGGGGCGCTGTGTGTATCGGGGGTGTAGAGGGGGCGCTGTGTGTATGGGGGGTGTAGTGGGGGCGCTGTGTGTATGGGGGGTGTAGTGGGGGCGCTGTGTGTATGGGGGGTGTAGTGGGGGCGCTGTATGTATGGGGGGTGTAGAGGGGGCGCTGTGTGTATGGGGGGTGTAGTGGGGGCGCTGTGTGTATGGGGGGTGTAGTGGGGGCGCTGTGTGTATGGGGGGTGTAGTGGGGGCGCTGTGTGTATGGGGGGTGTAGAGGGAGCTCTGTGTGTATGGGGGGTGTAGAGGGGGCGCTGTGTGTATGGGGGGTGTAGTGGGGGCGCTGTGTGTATGGGTGGTGTAGAGGGGGCGCTGTGTGTATGGGGGGTGTAGTGGGGGCGCTGTGTGTATGGGGGGTGTAGTGGGGGCGCTGTGTGTATGGGGGGTGTAGAGGGAGCGCTGTGTGTATGGGGGGTGTAGTGGGGGCGCTGTGTGTATGGGTGGTGTAGAGGGAGCGCTGTGTGTATGGGGGGTGTAGTGGGGGCGCTGTGTGTATGGGGGGTGTAGTGGGGGCGCTGTGTGTATGGGGGGTGTAGTGGGGGTGCTGTGTGTATGGGGGGTGTAGTGGGGGCGCTGTGTGTATGGGGGGTGTAGAGGGAGCGCTGTGTGTATGGGGGGTGTAGTGGGGGCGCGGTGTGTATGGGTGGTGTAGAGGGGGCGCTGTGTGTATGGGTGGTGTAGTGGGGGCGCTGTGTGTATGGGTGGTGTAGTGGGGGCGCTGTGTGTATGGGGGGTGTAGTGGGGGCGCTGTGTGTATGGGGGGTGTAGTGGGGGCGCTGTGTGTATGGGGGGTGTAGAGGGAGCGCTGTGTGTATGGGGGGTGTAGAGGGGGCGCTGTGTGTATGGGGGGTGTAGTGGGGGCGCTGTGTGTATGGGTGGTGTAGAGGGGGCGCTGTGTGTATGGGGGGTGTAGTGGGGGCGCTGTGTGTATGGGGGGTGTAGTGGGGGCGCTGTGTGTATGGGGGGTGTAGTGGGGGCGCTGTGTGTATGGGGGGTGTAGAGGGAGCGCTGTGTGTATGGGGGGTGTAGTGGGGGCGCTGTGTGTATGGGTGGTGTAGAGGGAGCGCTGTGTGTATGGGGGGTGTAGTGGGGGCGCTGTGTGTATGGGGGGTGTAGTGGGGGCGCTGTGTGTATGGGGGGTGTAGTGGGGGCGCTGTGTGTATGGGGGGTGTAGAGGGAGCGCTGTGTGTATGGGGGGTGTAGTGGGGGCGCTGTGTGTATGGGGGGTGTAGAGGGGGCGCTGTGTGTATGGGGGGTGTAGTGGGGGCGCTGTGTGTATGGGGGGTGTAGTGGGGGCGCTGTGTGTATGGGGGGTGTAGTGGGGGCGCTGTGTGTATGGGGGGTGTAGTGGGGGCGCTGTGTGTATGGGGGGTGTAGTGTATACGGGGGTGTTAGGAGAATCTATACCTCTCCCCTCCATCTCTAGCTCCAGGACTCGGCGGTGGTGATGGCCTACAGCCTGCTGCCCTTCTCGTCTGACACATAACAGCAATGTAGACATAATACACCACATTCCGCGGGATATATCGCAACATAACCTCACATATCACGATATACCGAGGCCCTCTCACCTGCTGCCGCTGCGCTGCTGGTCGGAAGTTGATCTGTGGTTGCTAGGAGACGGCGACTCTCAGCGCCCTATAGATGAAAAGGTGACCGATGCATGACGGCGGGGCGGTGACCACGTGATACGGCATGCAACTCCTGATTGGTGAGAAAGCGGTTACCATGGACACGGCGTTATAAGCGCTCAGTCAGCGTGTGCGCCTCCTCTATATACAGCGTGTGCGCCTCCTCTATATACAGCGTGCGCGCCTCCTCTATATACAGCGTGCGCGCCTCCTCTATATACAGCGTGCACCTCCTCTATATACAGCGTGTGCGCCTCCTCTATATACAGCGTGTGCGCCTCCTCTATATACAGCGTGCGCGCCTCCTCTATATACAGCCTGTGCGCCTCCTCTATATACAGCCTGTGCGCCTCCTCTATATACAGCGTGCGCGCCTCCTCTATATACAGCGTGTGCGCCTCCTCTATATACAGCGTGTGCGCCTCCTCTATATACAGCCTGTGCGCCTCCTCTATATACAGCGTGCGCGCCTCCTCTATATACAGCCTGTGCGCCTCCTCTATATACAGCCTGTGCGCCTCCTCTATATACAGCGTGTGCGCCTCCTCTATATACAGCGTGCGCGCCTCCTCTATATACAGCGTGTACGCCTCCTCTATATACAGCGTGTGCGCCTCCTCTATATACAGCGTGTGCGCCTCCTCTATATACAGCCTGTGCGCCTCCTCTATATACAGCCTGTGCGCCTCCTCTATATACAGCGTGCGCGCCTCCTCTATATACAGCGTGTGCGCCTCCTCTATATACAGCGTGTGCGCCTCCTCTATATACAGCCTGTGCGCCTCCTCTATATACAGCGTGCGCGCCTCCTCTATATACAGCCTGTGCGCCTCCTCTATATACAGCGTGCGCGCCTCCTCTATATACAGCGTGTACGCCTCCTCTATATACAGCGTGTGCGCCTCCTCTATATACAGCGTGTGCGCCTCCTCTATATACAGCCTGTGCGCCTCCTCTATATACAGCCTGTGCGCCTCCTCTATATACAGCGTGCGCGCCTCCTCTATATACAGCGTGTGCGCCTCCTCTATATACAGCGTGTGCGCCTCCTCTATATACAGCCTGTGCGCCTCCTCTATATACAGCGTGCGCGCCTCCTCTATATACAGCCTGTGCACCTCCTCTATATACAGCGTGTGCGCCTCCTCTATATACAGCGTGTGCGCCTCCTCTATATACAGCGTGCGCGCCTCCTCTATATACAGCGTGCGCGCCTCCTCTATATACAGCGTGCGCGCCTCCTCTATATACAGCGTGTACGCCTCCTCTATATACAGCGTGCGCGCCTCCTCTATATACAGCGTGCGCACCTCCTCTATATACAGCGTGTGCGCCTCCTCTATATACAGCGTGTGCGCCTCCTCTATATACAGCCTGTGCACCTCCTCTATATACAGCGTGTGCGCCTCCTCTATATACAGCGTGCGCGCCTCCTCTATATACAGCGTGCGCGCCTCCTCTATATACAGCGTGCGCACCTCCTCTATATACAGCGTGTACGCCTCCTCTATATACAGCGTGTGCGCCTCCTCTATATACAGCGTGCCCACCTCCTCTATATACAGCGTGTACGCCTCCTCTATATACAGCGTGTGCGCCTCCTCTATATACAGCCTGTGCGCCTCCTCTATATACATCGTGTACGCCTCCTCTATATACAGCGTGTGCGCCTCCTCTATATACAGCGTGTGCGCCTCCTCTATATACAGCGTGTGCGCCTCCTCTATATACAGCCTGTGCACCTCCTCTATATACAGCGTGTGCGCCTCCTCTATATACAGCGTGTGCGCCTCCTCTATATACAGCGTGTGCGCCTCCTCTATATACAGCGTGTGCGCCTCCTCTATATACAGCGTGCGCGCCTCCTCTATATACAGCGTGCGTGCCTCCTCTATATACAGCGTGCGCGCCTCCTCTATATACATCGTGTGCGCCTCCTCTATATACAGCGTGTGCGCCTCCTCTATATACAGCGTGTGCGCCTCCTCTATATACAGCGTGCACCTCCTCTATATACATCGTGCGCCTCCTCTATATACAGCGTGTACGCCTCCTCTATATACATCGTGTGCGCCTCCTCTATATACATCGTGTGCGCCTCCTCTATATACAGCGTGTGCGCCTCCTCTATATACAGCGTGCGCGCCTCCTCTATATACAGCGTGCACCTCCTCTATATACAGCGTGTGCGCCTCCTCTATATACAGCGTGTGCGCCTCCTCTATATACATCGTGTGCGCCTCCTCTATATACAGCGTGTGCGCCTCCTCTATATACAGCGTGTGCGCCTCCTCTATATACAGCGTGCGCGCCTCCTCTATATACAGCGTGCACCTCCTCTATATACAGCCTGTGCACCTCCTCTATATACATCGTGTGCGCCTCCTCTATATACATCGTGTGCGCCTCCTCTATATACAGCGTGTGCGCCTCCTCTATATACAGCGTGCGCGCCTCCTCTATATACAGCGTGCACCTCCTCTATATACAGCGTGTGCGCCTCCTCTATATACATCGTGTGCGCCTCCTCTATATACAGCGTGTGCGCCTCCTCTATATACAGCGTGTGCGCCTCCTCTATATACAGCGTGCACCTCCTCTATATACAGCGTGTGCACCTCCTCTATATACAGCGTGTGCGCCTCCTCTATATACAGCGTGTGCGCCTCCTCTATATACAGCGTGTGCGCCTCCTCTATATACATCGTGTGCGCCTCCTCTATATACAGCGTGTGCGCCTCCTCTATATACAGCGTGTGCGCCTCCTCTATATACAGCGTGTGCGCCTCCTCTATATACAGCGTGTGCGCCTCCTCTATATACAGCGTGTGCGCCTCCTCTATATACAGCGTGTGCACCTCCTCTATATACAGCGTGTGCGCCTCCTCTATATACAGCGTGTGCGCCTCCTCTATATACAGCGTGTGCGCCTCCTCTATATACAGCGTGTACGCCTCCTCTATATACAGCGTGTGCGCCTCCTCTATATACAGCGTGTGCGCCTCCTCTATATACAGCGTGCACCTCCTCTATATACAGCGTGTGCGCCTCCTCTATATACAGCGTGTGCGCCTCCTCTATATACAGCGTGTGCGCCTCCTCTATATACATCGTGAGCGCCTCCTCTATATACATCGTGTGCGCCTCCTCTATATACAGCGTGCGCGCCTCCTCTATATACAGCGTGCGCGCCTCCTCTATATACAGCGTGCGCACCTCCTCTATATACAGCGTGTGCGCCTCCTCTATATACAGCGTGTGCACCTCCTCTATATACAGTGTATACACCCTGTGCCCTGGTTTTCTGCCTTTTTTCTCTTGGATCTCGGCACAGTTGTCAGTTCTCTTGTCTTCAGGTTTTTCTGTGTCCTAAACGAGGATTTGTCGTTGTTGATTTTGATGCCTTTCACATTTTTTTTTTTTTTTACCAGTCAGCAGAATATCTGCTCTGTGAGGTTATTATCATTTCAGTGAGAAATCCTACAGATGTTCCTGTAATTCATTGATAACACGACATATACAACAAAGAAAATATTCTATACTAGCTGTAATTATAACAAATTACAATGACTATTATATATATATATATAAAGCTGTGTGTAGAGCCCCGCCCACTCCGCATAGCCACATTCACTATAATATCCCACATCATCCCGTCAGCCAGAGCCACCGGACTACTACCCCTAATATCCCCCATCATCCCGTCAGCCAGAGCCACCGGACTACTACCACTAATATCCCACATCATCCCGTCAGCCAGAGCCACCGGACTACTACCACTAATATCCCACTTCATCCCGTCAGCCAGAGCCACCGGACTACTACCCCTAATATCCCACATCATCCCGTCAGCCAGAGCCACCGGACTACTACCCCTAATATCCCACATCATCCCGACAGCCAGAGCCACCGGACTACTACCCCTAATATCCCACATCATCCCGTCAGCCAGAGCCACCGGACTACTACCACTAATATCCCACATCATCCCGTCAGCCAGAGCCACCGGACTACTACCCCTAATACCCCACATCATCCCGTCAGCCAGAGCCACCGGACTACTACCCCTAATATCCCACATCATCCCGTCAGCCAGAGCCACCGGACTACTACCCCTAATATCCCGCATCATCCCGTCAGCCAGAGCCACCGGACAACTACCCATAATATCCCACATCATCCCGTCAGCCAGAGCCACCGGACTACTACCCCTAATATCCCACATCATCCTGTCAGCCAGAGCCACTGGACTACTACCCCTAATATCCCACATCATCCCGTCAGCCAGAACCACAGGACTACTACCCCTAATATCCCACATCATCCCGTCAGCCAGAGCCACCGGACTACTACCCCTAATATCCCACATCATCCCGTCAGCCAGAGCCACCGGACTACTACCCCTAATATCCCACATCATCACGTCAGCCAGAGCTTCCGGACTACTACCCCTAATATCCCACATCATACCATCAGCCGGAGCCACCGGACTATTACCCCTAATATCCCACATCATCCCGTCAGCCAGAGCCACCGGACTACTACCCCTAATATCCCACATCATCCCGTCATCCAGAGCTACCGGACAACTACCCCTAATATCCCACATCATCCCGTCAGCCAGAGCCACCGGACTACTACCCCTAATATCCCACATCATCCCGTCACCCAGAGCTACCGGACTACTACCCCTAATATCCCACATCATCCCGTCACCCAGAGCTACCGGACTACTACCCCTAATATCCCACATCATCCCGTCAGCCAGAGCCACCGGACAACTACCCATAATATCCCACATCATCCCGTCAGCCAGAGCCACCGGACTACTACCCCTAATATCCCACATCATCCTGTCAGCCAGAGCCACTGGTCTACTACCCCTAATATCCCACATCATCCCGTCAGCCAGAACCACAGGACTACTACCCCTAATATCCCACATCATCCCGTCAGCCAGAGCCACCGGACTACTACCCCTAATATCCCACATCATCCCGTCAGCCAGAGCCACCGGACTACTACCCCTAATATCCCACATCATCCCATCAGTCAGAGCTACCAGACAACTACCCATACTATCCCACATCATCCCGTCAGGTAGAGCTACCGGACTACTACCCCTAATATCCCACATCATCCCGTCAGCCAGAGCCACCGGACTACTACCACTAATATCCCACATCATCCCGTCATCCAGAGCTACCGGACAACTACCCCTACTATCGCACATCATCCCGTCAGCCAGAGCCACCGGACAACTACCCCTAATATCCCACATCATCCCGTCAGCCAGAGCCACCGGACTACTACCCCTAATATCCCACATCATCCCGTCACCCAGAGCTACCGGACTACTACCCCTAATATCCCACATCATCCCGTCACCCAGAGCTACCGGACTACTACCCCTAATATCCCACATCATCCCGTCAGCCAGAGCCACCAGACAACTACCCATAATATCCCACATCATCCCGTCAGCCAGAGCCACCGGACTACTACCCCTAATATCCCACATCATCCTGTCAGCCAGAGCCACTGGACCACTACCCCTAATATCCCACATCATCCCGTCAGCCAGAACCACAGGACTACTACCCCTAATATCCCACATCATCCCGTCAGCCAGAGCCACCGGACTACTACCCCTAATATCCCACATCATCCCGTCAGCCAGAGCCACCGGACTACTACCCCTAATATCCCACATCATCCCGTCAGCCAGAGCTTCCGGACTACTACCCCTAATATCCCACATCATCCCATCAGCCGGAGCCACCGGACTATTACCCCTAATATCCCACATCATCCCGTCAGCCGGAGCCACCGGACTACTACCCCTAATATCCCACATCATCCCGTCATCCAGAGCTACCGGACAACTACCCCTACTATCCCACATCATCCCGTCAGCCAGAGCCACCGGACAACTACCCCTAATATCCCACTTCATCCCGTCAGCCAGAGCCACCGGACTACTACCCCTAATATCCCACATCATCCCGTCACCCAGAGCTACCGGACTACTACCCCTAATATCCCACATCATCCCGTCACCCAGAGCTACCGGACTACTACCCCTAATATCCCACATCATCCCGTCACCCAGAGCTACCGGACTACTACCCCTAATATCCCACATCATCCCATCAGCCGGAGCCACCGGACTATTACCCCTAATATCCCACATCATCCCGTCAGCCAGAGCCACCGGACTACTACCCCTAATATCCCACATCATCCCGTCATCCAGAGCTACCGGACAACTACCCCTACTATCCCACATCATCCCGTCAGCCAGAGCCACCGGACAACTACCCCTAATATCCCACATCATCCCGTCAGCCAGAGCCACCGGACTACTACCCCTAATATCCCACATCATCCCGTCACCCAGAGCTACCGGACTACTACCCCTAATATCCCACATCATCCCGTCACCCAGAGCTACCGGACTACTACCCCTAATATCCCACATCATCCCGTCAGCCAGAGCCACCGGACAACTACCCATAATATTCCACATCATCCCGTCAGCCAGAGCCACCGGACTACTACCCCTAATATCCCACATCATCCTGTCAGCCAGAGCCACTGGACTACTACCCCTAATATCCCACATCATCCCGTCAGCCAGAGCCACCGGACTACTACCCCTAATATCCCACATCATCCCGTCAC
Organism: Dendrobates tinctorius; assembly: GCF_039654945.1. NCBI lineage: Eukaryota > Metazoa > Chordata > Amphibia > Anura > Dendrobatidae > Dendrobates > Dendrobates tinctorius. The sequence goes on along the minus strand of NW_027361904.1, from coordinate 4,387,996 downwards.
CCAGAGCTACCGGACTACTACCCCTAATATCCCACATCATCCCGTCACCCAGAGCTACCGGACTACTACCCCTAATATCCCACATCATCCCGTCAGCCAGAGCCACCGGACAACTACCCATAATATTCCACATCATCCCGTCAGCCAGAGCCACCGGACTACTACCCCGAATATCCCACATCATCCCGTCAGCCAGAACCACAGGACTACTACCCCTAATATCCCACATCATCCCGTCAGCCAGAGCCACCGGACTACTACCCCTAATATCCCACATCATCCCGTCAGCCAGAGCCACCGGACTACTACCCCTAATATCCCACATCATCCCATCAGCCAGAACTACCAGACAACTACCCATACTATCCCACATCATCCCGTCAGGTAGAGCTACCGGACTACTACCCCTAATATCCCACATCATCCCGTCAGCCAGAGCCACCGGACTACTACCACTAATATCCCACATCATCCCGTCATCCAGAGCTACCGGACAACTACCCCTACTATCGCACATCATCCCGTCAGCCAGAGCCACCGGACAACTAGCCCTAATATCCCACATCATCCCGTCAGCCAGAGCCACCGGACTACTACCCCTAATCTCCCACATCATCCCGTCACCCAGAGCTACCGGACTACTACCCCTAATATCCCACATCATCCCGTCACCCAGAGCTACCGGACTACTACCCCTAATATCCCACATCATCCCGTCAGCCAGAGCCACCGGACAACTACCCATAATATCCCACATCATCCCATCAGCCAGAGCCACCGGACTACTACCCCTAATATCCCACATCATCCTGTCAGCCAGAGCCACTGGACTACTACCCCTAATATCCCACATCATCCCGTCAGCCAGAACCACAGGACTACTACCCCTAATATCCCACATCATCCCGTCAGCCAGAGCCACCAGACTACTACCCCTAATATCCCACATCATCCCGTCAGCCAGAGCCACCGGACTACTACCCCTAATATCCCACATCATCCCGTCAGCCAGAGCTTCTGGACTACTACCCCTAATATCCCACATCATCCCATCAGCCGGAGCCACCGGACTATTACCCCTAATATCCCACATCATCCCGTCAGCCGGAGCCACCGGACTACTACCCCTAATATCCCACATCATCCCGTCATCCAGAGCTACCGGACAACTACCCCTAATATCCCACATCATCCCGTCAGCCAGAGCCACCGGACAACTACCCCTAATATCCCACATCATCCCGTCAGCCAGAGCCACCGGACTACTAGCCCTAATATCCCACATCATCCCGTCACCCAGAGCTACCGGACTACTACCCCTAATATCCCACATCATTCCGTCACCCAGAGCTACCAGACTACTACCCCTAATATCCCACATCATCCCGTCAGCCAGAGCCACCGGACAACTACCCATAATATCCCACATCATCCCGTCAGCCAGAGCCACCGGACTACTACCCCTAATATCCCACATCATCCTGTCAGCCAGAGCCACCGGACTACTACCCCTAATATCCCACATCATCCCGTCAGCCAGAGCCACCGGACTACTACCCCTAATATCCCACATCATCCCATCAGCCAGAGCTTCTGGACTACTACCCCTAATATCCCACATCATCCCATCAGCCGGAGCCACCTGACTATTACCCCTAATAGCCAGAGCCACCGGACTACTACCCCCAATATCCCACATCATCCCGTCAGCCAGAGCCACCGGACTACTCCCCCTAATATCCCACATCATCCCGTCAGCCAGAGCCACCGGACTACTACCCCTAATATCCCACATCATCCCGTCAGCCAGAGCCACCGGACTACTACCCCTAGTATCCCACATCATCCCGTCAGCCAGAGCCACCGGACTACTACCCCTAGTATCCCACATCATCCCGTCAGCGAGAGCCACCGGACTACTACCCCTAATATCCCACATCATCCCGTCAGCCAGAGCCACCGGTGTTATGATGAGTCACCGAAGGAGGAAAAAACAAAATACCAGCTAAGTCCAGAAAAACCAGAGAGGTTGGCAGCTATCGGATCGCACACCCCTGAACCTATCCACAACAACTAGCAGTAGCCGTGGGGGGTTCCTACGGTGCTCTAGACCCCTCGATCACAGCCGGAGAACTATATAGCCTAAAGACAGAAAGGGGAAAAACTAAACTGCCCCAGAGCAGACCCCAAAGCAATAGGCAACCCCCAACATATAATGACGGTGAAGCAAGATGAAAACACTAACACAGATAGAAAGATGGTTTGAGCAAATGATGGGGCCCAAGCTAACTACATAGGACAGGATAGGAAAGCTGCTCTCTGCCATCCGCAAAAACCCTATCAAAATGAGCCAACCGTCTGATAGGAAAAACAGGCCCTGAAGTCGCTAGGCTTCAAAAGACTATATCAGCACTCAGGTATATTCTGAAGACAGAGCAAAATATCAACAGATCAGAGACAAAAATGGAGTTCAGCTCACCCCCGGCCGGGGATGGCAGAACTCCCAAAAAACAAAGCAAAACAAAAACCAAACTGAAGAGTACAAAGCAGAGCAGAAAAACTTAGCTTTGAGATGCAGGAATCAGACTGGTCTCCAAGCATCCAGCAGGAAAATCACCAGCCAGGAAGAAGGGCGTCGGCAGCCTTATATCCAGTCCTCAATTCCAGCCACCCAGTCATCATCTAGCTGCCCATGTGTTTGGTAATCAGCCTCACTACCTTCCTTCACCAGAGGAGGGAGTTCATCAGACCTCAATGGTGAAGGGAAAAATTAACTCACAACACACCGGACTACTACCCCTAATATCCCACATCATCCCATCAGCCAGAGCTACTGGACTACTACCCCTAATATCCCACATCATCCCGTCACCCAGAGCCATCGGACAACTACTCCTAATATCCCACATCATCCCGTCAGCCTGGCATCAGAATCAGAGCGCCGATTACATTTGCCCTAACTTCCATACAGGAGATCCCTTTAAGGGGGAAGATGTGCGCAGATTGCTTGTTCGGCCGGAGTGGGCGGAGCTAGAGCGGAGCTGCAGCGCATGTGATTGGGCGGCTTGCAGGGGGCATGGCCTAGCGAGGTCGACTGAGATGGGCGGAGCTTGCTGGAGTGGGCGGAGACAAAGTGGAGCTGCAGCGCATGTGATTGGGCGGCCTGCGGGGGGCATGGCCTAGCGCGGTCGACCGAAGTGGGCGGAGCTTGCTGGAGTGGGCGGAGCCAGAGCGGAGCTGCAGCGCGTGTGATTGGGCGGCCTGCGGGGGCGTGGCCTAGCGCTGTAGTAGGCCGCAGTAGAAGCCGGGGACTAAATTTAGGCCGGGAAGCTGCAGGGGAGAGGGGGGATAGCGCAGTTGGCGACGGGGAATGCTGACTGAGCCGGGACAGGGCTGGGAGGGTGCCGGCACTATTCGGTCCCTGTACTAAAGACTGTCTTCCTCCACAGCCCCGCTCACCATGCACTGTCCTGCTGTATCCATCCTCAGCCCCGCTCTCCAACCGCGTCCCACTCTGCTGCTTCGTGATTGGTTGGTGATACACACACACAGATATACACCATGGAGAGCACTCTATATACACATACAGCACTGAGAGCACTCTATATACACACACAGCACTGAGAGCACTGTATACACACACAGCACTGAGAGCACTCTATATACGCATACAGCATTGAGAGCACTCTATATACACGCAGCCAGCACTGAGAGCACTCTATATACACGCAGCCAGCACTGAGAGCACTCTATATACACGCAGCCAGCACTGAGAGCACTCTATATGCACGCAGCCAGCACTGAAAGCACTCTATATACACGCAGCCAGCAGAGAGCACTCTATATATGCACACAGCCAGCACTGAGAGCACTCTATATATACACACAGCACTGAGAGAACTCTATATATACAAATACAACACTGATAGCACTCTATATGCACATACAGCTCTATATATTGTAGGGATTCGCTCTGGTAGGTAATGGCAGGGCTGCAGTATCGAGGCAACACAAAGGCTTAAAGTCCAATTTCAGAGGTTTAATGTCATGTTGCAAACAGCAGGTTAACAGAAAGTAAGAAAAAGCATAAATATACTCCAGCTTGGAGAACCACTGGTCCCAGACTCACCCCTTGCTTAACTACGCGGCTGCCAGGTAATGCACACATACAGCATTGAGAGCACTCTATAAGCACATACAGCACTAACAGCACTCAATATACACATACAGCAGTGAGAGCACTCTATATACACTGTAGGGATTTGTACTCACTCAGGTGCGCTAGAGGAAAACAAGACTGGTGCTTCTTTAAAAAAAAAAGTCCTTTCGGGTTTATTTATTCTATAAACCCAGCACTAACAGCAAACAGTAACCGGCTTTCAGAGCAGGCAAAACAGCACAAAACTGTCCTTACCCGGGCTCTCTGCTCCCTCAGTGTCTAGCACGCAGGCTCGGTCTGGAGCCACACACAGGAGGCCCTCTATCTCCCAAGACACAGATCAATGGAGGTCTCCACACCTCCAGCCACAGACCATATGCCAAACAGCCTCAATTATGTAGGCTGTAATCACACCCATAGGTGAGGTATGTAGGTAGCCAGACCCGGACCCAGGTGCACTAAACGACATCTTAGTGCTCACGTGCACTAAAGCCAAAATACTCCGGGTTGCATCGCAGAGAGCAGCCATTTCTGCGACACATACCTCCCATTGACTACTCAGCCGTTAGCCTCCTTACATACCTCCCCCTCTGCCTAAAGCCTTGGCACCTTCCATTTCCCGACCAGAGACCCTTCTCAATCGCCGTTGATAGTACATCTGTCTGTAAGTTGGGCCCTGTCACTGAACTTTTTTGGAACAAGGTATCATCTGACTCCGTAACCTCCCCTGGTAGAGTTGCCCCTTTTCCAGACCATTCTCTCCCTGACCGCCTCCACTGGCTTGTGTGGCTGCAAGACTCCCTTACAGTTGAGCCTACTGACATACTCGCCACACCGGACTTGGACTGGTTTCGCATCGGGCGCATGCGCAATGCTCCCCTATCTTTAACATGGCAGGCGCATGGTCTAGTGCTTGCACGCATTCATCAGCGTTTTCGTGCGCTTTTTCCAGGTGTGTGCCCAGACGCACTAGATGCTACATGTTGCATTTTTGTTCCGCCCAACCTCATAAAAAAAAACCCACATGCGCACGGAATGCGCAAAAAAAAATCACATTACAGTCTATGGAGTCGCTGGCGTGCGCATGGACATGCGCACGTCTGCGTTTTTGAGTGCATGCGATTTTTGCGTAAACAATGTCTAGACATTTGTTTAAACCACCCCCTACACAAAGAAACACTGTTTGGGAGGAGTGTAGATAAAAGAAGGTGTCTGCACTGTCAGACCACTACTCTACAGCCATCCTTGAAGAGACCAGACAGCCTGCAAAAGAACTGAGCCATTTGGATAAAAGCAGCATCAGTAAGAAGGTGAGCATTCTAATGTCTGCCTGTCCTTTCAAATGTTTTATGTACTGTTTTTTTTTTTTTTAATTGCAGCATGTCTTCTGGATCAGAATACACACCATCCCGGCAAGAACTGGCCCAAGCAGAGTGTGATGTGAGCATCTTCCTGCCTTTGGGTAAGTATAGCTGCTGCATCTACAAATGTGTAATAATTTTTGTTCTTTTTCAGACCTCATCGGACACGGTGTCAGAGGCCGAACAGCGGGAGCAGCCAAGTTCCGACACGGAGACGGAATGTAAGTATAGACTGACTTTGAATGTTTTTTTTTTTTTTAAATGTATTTTTTCTCTTCCTTTTTTTCTGTCCTGTTTTTCATCTTCTATCTTTCTTCTTTTCTGTAGCTTTTTTTATCTTTTTCATTCACAAATATTTCCAAGCTTATAATGTATTATTTTTTCTAGGTTCCAGAACAGGATGAAGACGACACCTATCTGGACAACGAGGCCCTGATCCTTCTGGTCCAGGAGCGTGTCCCGTTGTGGGATAGCCGTGACCAGCAGCACAAGGACATTGTGGTGACCCAGAGGCTCTGGAATGAGGTGGCCACAGCGATGATGGATGGCTGGGACAGCGCCTCTCCAAGTGTCAAAAAGGCGTTTAGCAAGTATTTCCATGCTATGTGATGCCGCAGTGACTATTGTCCTTGATGACACTGTTGTGTTTCCTGCTAGATATACTCTAGCAGGAAACACAACAGTGTTATCATGGTCAACAGTGTCTGCATTGTGTATTGTATTGCTGTATTGTGCCACATTGACTATTGACCCTGATGACACTGTTGTGTTTCTTGCTAGATATATTCTAGCAGGAAACACAACAGTGTTATCATGGTCAATAGTGACTGCATTGTGTATTGTATTGTGCCACATTGACTATTGTCCTTGATGACTCTGTTTCCTGCTAGAATATATCTAGCATGAAACACAATTGTGTTATCATGGCCAACAATCAGTGTATTGTCCATTGAATTGTTTTGTGATGCCGCATTGACTGTTTGCCATGTTCACTCAGGTGTGTGTGATGATACAGATTTTGCCATCAGTGCATTGTATAACGTTTTTTTTTTTTCCAACAGTGAATAAAGTCCGCACACGTTGGTGCTCGATGAAGGACCGCTTCAACAGTGATGTTCGTGCTGAGGGACAGGTTCGCAGTGGTTCAGCGGCAAGCACCAAAAGAAATTACCGGTATCATCGGGAGTTGGCATTCCTAAGACCGGTCCTTGCCACCAGTGCATACGTTTTTTTTTGGTTTTTTTTACTCTGTGCTTTTCTATTCCACAGCAGTTGGCGCTTGTAAATGCATGATAGTTATGTTTTTCTTTTCTTTCCACAGAACCTGGAGCAGCACCCTGCAACCTGTCCCTGCAGTGGTCCTTCATCGATCGACCTTGGACCCGTCCCAGCCATCCGACAGCCAGGAAGCAGCTTGCAGGTCAGCAACACGGACAGCTGGTGACCAGGAAGCTGGTCGATCAGGTGTTCCCCTGTCCCAGGTCTCTGCCACTGGTTATGCGGGCACTTCCCGCCAGCAGCAGAGGGCCTTGAACAGGAATGTCTTGCCCGAGTTCATGCACTTGGGCTCGGTCTTTCAGACGAGCCTCAAGGCGCTGTCACACAGAGTGAAAAGCGGTTTTGCCCTCATGGAATGTGGTTTTGCCCACATGGAGCACCGCTTCCACTCTGTCGACAGTCACCTTGACAATCTGGAGGCCAATCTCAACAGACCAGCGCACCATTTTTTCAACAAAATTGAACGGGGCATGGAGGAACACCTTAGTCCTGATCAACAGCTGCATGTGATGCAGGCCTGCAACACTGCTTACTTGCAGGCTATGCAGCAGAATCAGTATGTGCAGCAGTCAGTGGTGTCATTTCCAACTGTGCCACCACTGACTCGCTTCACCACACTACCGACTTCTGCTGCATACCACTGCAGGGCCACCTGCATTCCAAGCCAAGCCAGACACCACACCAATGCTGAGTGCTGCTGGACACACCGCCGCCACCACCATGGCAAGCGCTGCTCCTGTCTGGAGCACCACCGCCGCCACCGCTCCTCCTGCTTGTAGCACCGTCACCGCTCTACCTGCTCAACCTGCTTGGACCACCGCACAACCTGCTTGGACCACTGACAACAATCCTCCTGCTAGGAGCACCGCCAACACTCCCCTTAGGAGCACCGCCATCGCTGCTTGGAGCACCGACAGCAATCCTCCTGCTAGGAGCACCGCCAACACTCCTCCTAGGAGCACCGCCACTGCTCCACCTGCTTGGAGCACTGACAACAATACTGCTAGGAGCACCTCCAGCGCTCCTCCTCCTAGGAGCACCGCCACCACTCCTCCTAGGAGCACCGCCAGCACTCCTCCTGGCATCATCAGCAGAGGGGTGATCCCCTTTCCCTCTTTGTGCAAAGCCACCCAAGTTCAACCCGGTTCAGCCGGTCAACAAGGTCAAAAAGGTCACACAGTGTCCAGGCAGGAGACTCCAGGACAAAGAAAGAAAAAAAACAAAAACTTTGTCTGTCCCTCCCCCCTCTCCTCCTACTGTGTCTGAACCTGCCTCCAGTTCCATCCCTGAGCTCCCTTCCCCCACTACTTTCTTCGCCCCTTCCCCTAGAACCCCTTCCTCGCCTTCCAGCCGTTCCTCGTCTCTCCACACCCCCAAATTGCCACCATCTTCCCCTAAACGTCGTTCCCAATAAAACTTGTTTTGTTTTTTTTAATAAATGTGAATCTCTGGTTTCCCCTAAAATACTGATTGATTAATGTGTCTTTTGCCGCCTATACACACTGCGCCATACACTTTGCGTTTTTGCCACCACATAGCTCCATTACTGACACGTTTCTTGTGTCATTCCTTGAGATATGTGTAGTCCAAAACACAAATATATGACTTGTATTTTCACCACCATTAGTGTCTTCAGTCTGCTAATATTGCACAGACCAAATAGAGGATTGTGTTGAGTGCAAGGCATATCTATTGTTACCTTGCCAGGTATCATAAATAGTTAATTGAGGATGGTGTGTTTTTACCATCATTTAACTATTTGTGACAAAAGGCCAGGGGATTCTAGATATACCTTGTAATTAGAGTTGAGCGAAACGGGTCGGTCAAATTGAAAAGTTGCCAACTTTCGCTAAAGTCAGGTTTCGCCGAGCGAAACCCGACCATAGAGTGAGGTCGGCCATGCGGTCGCTGATCCGAGCACCAAAGTCGGATTTCCCAGAAAGCTTGCACATGACTTTTTTCAGCCACTGAGCAAGGATGTACACTGTGGGCAACGAGATGACATGTGCAGCATCCGGGGGGGGGGATTGGAGGAGAGAGATATTTTTTGCGCACTTTAAAAAAGCGGTCCAGCATGTAGGTGTGTTTACTGTCATAGAATTATAGAATCATAGAATTGTAGAGTTGGAAGGGACCTCCTGGGCCATCTGGTCCAACCCCCTGCTCAAAGCAGGATTCGCTAAATCATCCCAGTCAGATGTCTGTCCAGCCTCTGTTTGAAGACTTCCGTTGAAGGAGAACTCACCACTTCTCGTGGCAGCCTGTTCCACTCATTGATCACTCTAACTGTCAAAAAGTTTTTTCTAATAGCTAATCTGTGTCTCCTCCCATTCAGTTTCATCCCATTGCTTCTTGTGCAAATGAGAATAAAGATGATCTGTCATGTTGCCGCCAGACTTGGGGCCTGCTGTTCCGGTCGCGGCCACTAGGAGGCGCCGAACCACCTCTTCGTCGTCAGACTCAGGGACGGCTGTTCTTGCCTTGCCCACTGGGAGGGGCCGTGGTTCCATCACATCAGACTCAGGGCCTACTGTCCCGGCTTTAGCCTCTAGGAGGCGCCGGTCTGTCACGTTGCCTTTAAATTCGGGGCCTGCTGTTCCGGTCGCGGTCACTAGGAGGCGCCATGGCTTGCCCGTGAGTTATGGTGCTGACAGTGTAAGGGCACCTGCGCAGGCATCTGGTGGACGCAGGCTCCGCCCCTCTGTCAGTCATCAGAAGGTTACTGCATCATCATCTGGCCTGGTCCTGGCGGCGGTACTGATGACATCATCAGTCCAGGAACCTGTGAGGGCTGACCCGATCCCTCAAATACCTTGGGACTGGTCATGCAAGCCGCCGGGTATATTCTTGGTTCCCCTGTGGGCTACTTGGTGATTGACTATTGTTTGACTCTGACCTCAGCCTGGATTTCTGACCCCTCTATTGCCTGACGATTTTGTACTTCTGCTATTCTCCCGGTTTGTGACCTTGGCCCGGATATTCTGACTCTGCTACTGCCTAACGATTCTGTACCTTTGCCGTCCTCCTGGTTTTTGACTCTGACCTTGGCCTGAATTTGACTCTGCTATTGCCTGCTGTTTCTTGTACTTCTGCTGTCCCCCCCCGGTTAAGACTCGGATTCCCGACTACGCTTTTGGTCCCGTTTTTTAACCCCTCTCTGACGACCGTCCAGCTCTGGCTGCTGCTCATATTCAGACAGGTACCTCCTGGGCTCTGTTGTAAATCCAGATCCCTGTATAGGGGTAATGGGTATCAGTGTTTCTCGGGGTGTTGTCTGGCTGCAGCCCAGAACCGCAGACGGACGTCACATGATCCTTCTACAATGTGACAGCCCTTTAGATATTTGTAGACAGCTATTAAGTCTCCTCTCAGTCTTCTCTTTTGCAAACTAAACATTTCCAAATCCTGCAACCTTTCTTCATAAGACAGGGTTTGCAGACCGGTCACCATTCTGGTCGCTCTTTTCTGAACTTGCTCCAGTTTGTTGATGTCTTTTTTAAAATGTGGTGCCCAAAACTGGACACATTATTCCAGATGAGGTCTGACTAAAGAGGAGTAGAGGGAAATAATGACTTCACGTGATCTAGACTGTATGCTTCTGTTAATACATCCTAGAATTGCATTTGCCTTTTTTGCTGCTGCATCACACTGTTGACTCATATTCAGTCTGTGATCTATTAGTATGCCCAAGTCTTTTTCACATGTGCTGTTGCTTAGCCCTATTCCTCCCATTCTGTATATGCTTTTTTCATTTTTATTGCTCAGATGTAGTACTTTGCATATTTCCCTGTTAAAAACCATTCTGTTAGTTGCTGCCCATTGCTCCAGTTTATTTATACCTTTTTGAATCCTCTCTCTCTCTTCTCTAGTATTAGCTATCCCTCCTAGCTTTGTGTCATCAGCAAATTTAATCAGTTTACCCTCAATTCCTTCATCTAAATCGTTGATAAAGATGTTGAACAATACAGGGCTCAGGACAGAGCCCTGTGGTACCCCACTTGAGACATTCTTCCAACTGGATGTGCAGCCATTTACGACCACTCTTTGGGTCCGATCACTAAGCCAGTTATGAATCCACCTAACAGTTGCCTTGTCCATTCCATACTTAGTCATTTTTCAAATAAGGATTGTATGAGATACTTTGTCAAATGCTTTGCTGAAGTCAAGATATACTATATCTACAGTATTTCCCTGATCCACCCAATCAGTGATTCCGTCATAGAAGGAAATTAAGTTAGTCTGACATGACTTATTAGTTACAAACCCATTCTGACTCTGTTTAATCACTTCATTCTTATCCAGGTACTGACATACATGTTGTTTAATAATTTGTTCAAAGATCTTTCCTGGTATAGAAGTCAGACTCCCAGGCCTATAGTTGCCTGGGTCCACCTTCTTCCCCTTTTTGAAGATAGGAACAACAATTGCTCTTCTCCAGTCTTCTGGGACTTCTCCTGTTCTCCAAGAATTTTCAAAGATTATGGAGAGGGGTTCAAAAATTTATTCTGCTATCTCCTTCAGTACTCTGGGGTGTAATTCATCTGGACCTGGAGACTTGAATTCATTTAGGTTAGCTAAGTGTTTCCTCACTACCTTTCTGTTTATAGATATCCTGGATTCTTCTATTCCCTTAATAGGACAGTGAAGAACAGTTGATGTTACATTTCCTTTCTGAGAGAAAACAGATGCAAAATAGGAATTTAAAAGTTCGGCCTTCTCAACATCCTGTCTTACTATAGCATCTTTGACTTTTCTTTTACTTTTGACATATCCCCAAAATCCTTTATTATTGCTTTTGACATCTCTTGCAAGCCTCAATTCATTGTTAGCTTTAGATAATCTGATTTGTGCCCTGCAGGTTCTGCAGACAGCATTATATTCTTCTTTAGACATGCCTCCCTCTTTCCATTTTATAAACATTTTTTTCTTCCTTTTTAGCATGTGCTTAAGTTCTGTGTTCATCCATCCTGGTTTCCTTAAATGCTTCCTATTCTTCCCTCTTTTCGGAATTAACAATTGTGCTTTGAGAATTTCATTTTTCAAGATTTCCCATCCTTCCTGGACATTTTTGTCTTTAAGAATATCCAGCCATTGGATCCCTCCAATTCTCTTTCTGAATCCCTTAAAATCTGCCTTTCTGAAAACTAACCTTGACGTCTGAGTCTTCACAGGTCTTCCTCCTCTAGTTATCCAAAATTCTAAAATAGCATGGTCGCTACCTCGTAGGGTCCCAGCCACTTTTACCTCCTCAACTATTTCCTCCCTGTTTATAAGGATTAGATCCAAGGTAGCAGTTCACCTTGTTTTCTCCCCTACCTTTTGGAAGATAAAGTTGTCAGCAAGAGAGGATAAGAATTTCCTTGACCTGTTAGTTTTGCCTGAGAGAGATTCCCAACAAATGTCTGGATAGTTGAAATCTCTCATGACAACTATGTCATATTTTCTGGAGAACTTGGCCATTTGATGCATAAAGAGTTCATCCATATCTTCAGCTTGCACAGGCGGCCTGTAGTAAATGCCTACAATGGTCTCCTTTCCATTGTTCTGTCCTTGTATTCTTACCCAAACAGTTTCCACAGAACTCCCAGTCTCTGAAGCTTCAATCTCTGAGCAGATATACGCGTTTCTAACATACAATGCGACACCTCCTCCTCGTTTATCAAGTCTGTTTCTTGCAAATAAGTTGTATCCTTCTACTCTTGTATTCCAATCATGTGTATCGTCCCACCAAGTTTCAGTGATTCCAATGACATCATATTTCTTTTCCTGTGTTAGTAGTTCCAATTCTCCTTGTTTGTTGCCCATGCTTTGTGCATTAGTATAGAAACATTTTAGTTTGTGATTGGTTTCTCTTTCTCCAATATTTTTATTAATTAGATTCTTTTCTCTTTGTTCTTCCTTTCCCCTTCTAATAGCAGAGTTCTCAATAGCATTTGTCAGGTGTATGGCTTTTTCTGGTCTTTTGCTTCCCTTCCCATGTAGTTCTAGTTTAAAGCTCTCCTTACAAGTGTAGCAAGGCGACTTCCAAATACATGTTTTCCAGTCTTCGTAAGGTGCACCCCATCTCTAGCAAGTAGTCCATCGTATAGGTAATTCACTCCGTGATCCAGAAATCCAAATCGTTGCTGACGGCACCATTGACGTAGCCAGTTGTTCACCTGCAGAATCTTATTCCACCTCCTTGTTCCATGGCCATCCACTGAGAGGATGGAAGAGAAGACCACCTACGCTCCCAGTTCTTTCACTTTCTTGCCTAAGTTTTTAAAGTCTCTGCAGATGGTTTCCAGGTCGTTTCTTGCGGTGTTATTTGTCCCCACATGTAGTAGCAGGAATGGGTAGTCATCTGTAGGTCTGAAGAGTCCTCATATCCTGTCAGACACATCTTTAATTTTTGCACCTGGAAGACAGCACATTTCTCTTGAAGTTATATCCGGTCTGCAGACAGCGGCCTCTGTTCCTCTCAACAGGGAATCCCCCATGACCACCACTCTCCGTTTCTTCTTCACAACATTTTTCTTTCTCCATCCAGGAGGACTCTGAAGGCGTACAAGGTTGCTGTTTGTGGGCAAAGTCTTATCCTGATGTATTTCTTCATCGTTTTCCTGCGTGAGAGCCTGGTACTGGTTCCTGAGCAGTATGGGTGCTGACTGGCTCCCGATCCTCCTGCTTCTCTGGGTCACTTGTCTCCATTCCTCTGTTTCTTCAGGTGCACTTCGAATTTCTTCTCTTTCTGTAACATGAAGAGATAATTCTGCTCTGTCTAAGAACTCTTCACCTTCCTTAATGATCTTCAACGTAGCTAACCTCTCTTCGAGATTTTGCAACTTTTCCTCCAACAGGGACACAAGCTAGCATTTGTGGCATGTGAAGTTTGGCTTTTCCACTGGTAAGTCTGTGAACATGTAGCAAGAAATGCAGCTCACCAAATGGCTCCTGGCCTCTTCCATATTGAGATTTCTTAAAAACGATGAAAGATGAGCCAAAATTGGGAATATGCAAATGATCTCCTCAGGACTCTTCCCCTGGTTTTCCGATTTCCTCTTTTCAGCTGCAACGGCCAAACCCAGTGATCGTTGAGCTCGCGGACTCTTCACTTATCCCCGAAGGCACTGGGAATATGCAAATGATCTCCTCAGGACTCTTCCCCTGGTTTTCCGATTTCCTCTTTTCAGCTGCAACGGCCAAAGCCCAGTGATCGTTGAGCTCGCGGAGACTCTTCACTTATCCCAGAAGGCACTGGGAATATGCACTCCCTGCCGACTTTGCTTCCGCATTGACTTGCATTGGGTTTCGTGTTTCAGTCAGACCGTCGACTTTTCCCGATAGTCGGCCAATTTCGTTCGACTCGACTTTTGAGAAAGTCGGGTTTCATGAAACCTGACTCGACCCTAAAAAGGCAAAGTCGCTCATCTCTACTTGTAATTAACCACATCCTCTATTCAGTGTGTGGTTAATAAACTGAGGAGATTATGGGGAAAATACACGTCATATCTACAATACCCTGGCCTCGTATCATATCTATTTATCACACCTGGCCAGGTGAATACACATGAGTTAACCTGCAGCGTCGTTTCAGTATGCATTATCTATTTCACGCAGACTGTACAGTAGTGATGCTGCAGTTTAAGTCATATGTGTATTCACCTGCCCAGGTGTGATAACATTCTGAAGTTAGGATGCGTTATTTTGGGCATCCTCACTTCACCATTACACAAGGCCTGGGGATTATAGAAGTTGCATAGCCTTTATTATCTCTCCAGTCTGCATTCAAACACAAGCCACAGTGGTGATCCTTCAAATAATATTTATAGTCACATGGTCAGGTGTCATAAAGAGAGACGGTTGCTAGTGCATCCCCAAATCACTATTTGTAACATCAGGCCAGGTGACACAAATATTAGTTGTATTATCTCCACCGTCGCAAATCAGAATCTCAATTTGCAGACACAGTGTTTCGAGCTATTGGCTCTCGTCAGCCTCTGAAGAGGCAATTTGCATATTATTTTCCCAGAGGAGCATTGCACGGCGAATAAGCCTCCTTACCTTGACAAGCCAGAGCTGGCATGTCACTCTCCACAAGGAGAACCCTTACCCCTTACACCTCAGTCCAGAGCCTCTCACCTAACCAAATTAGTTCTCATACTTTGCACTGACGAGAGCCAATAGCTCGAAACACCGTGTCTGCAAATTGAGATTCTGATTTGGCTTTTATCCTAAGTCATATTACAAGACTCGTTAAAGGGTTGATTGTGACTTGACTTGTAGGATCGCTACTACCAACAGGTGGCGCTATAGAGATCAAGTCCTCTTTTTCTCTGAAGAGGCAATTTGCATATTTTCCAGAGGAGCATTGCACGGCGAATAAGCCTCCTTACCTTGACAAGTCAGAGCTGGTATGTCACTCTCCACAAGGAGAAACCTTACCCCTTAGCTTTGGAATAGTACATGTCAGAACAAAGAAAATTATGCAGGCATTGGTTTTGCAATACGTACCGTAATGTGACCAGAAGCCGTTCCTCCGGAGGCATCGCATGACGGAGCTGCATGTCCTGTCTCAGGATGGATTATTGAACACGAGCAAGTAAATCCCTGAAGCTTTGTTGGGACATCCGGGCACAGTCTAAATTTCTCCCGGGTTTGCCTGGAGCTCGCTGTAGAGGGTGTGGTATGCTCCACGGCTCTCCCGAAGTTCAATAATCGGATGTATCCACAAACGCCGCCGCTGCCGTCTTCGCTGTCTCTCTCTCTGCCTTTCTTGCTGGCAAGCAACTGCATAAGCCTGAGCCAGCGCGATGTCCAAATCCAAGTTGAAGTGAAAACTCTTCCAGCGCAGATCCATGTCGACAAAGGAAAATGCAAGCAAATCTGAAGAATTCAGCTGTAAACAGGGTCTATATAAAGAATTCCCATGACACACGCCCATTGGTGGAGTCTGTTGCAAGAATTTTTCAAGGATTTTCCTCCTGTGAAATGTGACACCTAGACAACCCATGCGCATAAAAAATGCAAACGCATGGAAAAACGCATGAAATCGCATACACTGTTTTTTTGTCGTCATGTGCACGCTGATGCGACAAAATATCACAGCGTTTACAAGCGTTTTTTGCATGCGTTTTATGTGCTCTCGAAACGCTGCTCAAAACGGCGCAAATGTGAACTTAGCCTTATTCACAATTTCTTGCATCACTTGTCCAAGTCTCCCAATGACTTTCCTTACCAGACTTCTGGGCATTTTAACGATGTCTTCCAGCCGACTTTGAGCTTTCCGTGCATGCTCCAGACGTCGAGCGGCTTTATTATTCCTCAACAGGATCATCTTTTTCGTGCGGAGACAGTGTAGGTGCATGTCAATCAGGATAGGCACACTCTTCACTGTGAATTCCCTAGTTGACAGTATAACAAACTGCTCAGTCTCTGGCTCCCAATTCACACTACACGCTTCTAGCGCCTTTCCTCATGCACATCCTCAATGACACAAGCTTCCCGCATGTCCTCGGGTACCTCTACCATGCACTTGAAGAGCAAGGTCTCATCCTCTTCACGGACGTACGGCACCTGCTTTGCCTTAGACATGTCCATCAAGTCATCTGCCACAATTGTCTTGTTCAGCTCTTAGCACAAGCTCTCCCTGAACTTCACACTCTTCAAGACCTCTCGCCTCTCTTGCAGCTCCGCCTCGTTACCACTCTGGCACTGCCGCTGTAAGTCTGCGACCACCATCTCCTTCTCCTGTAGAAGTCCTCTTAATGCTTCTCTGAGCACCTCCATATCCTCCAATATGGCCTTGTTCATGGTTTGACACGTTGACAGGTGACCTCTGAGTTCAGAGCCTTCCTTCTCCAGCTCATCCACCCTGTGCTCAGCCGCTTGTCTCAGGACCTTTTCTCGTTTGACATGCTCTTTTACTGTCTCTTTAGGCATCTCTATTTCGTGATCCTGTTCCCTTTTGGCTAGCACGTGTCGCATCATAACTTCTTTAATTATATTTTCAGATGGGGCAGCTTGCCCACCCACTCTCTGCCGCTTCAGAGTTCTACCTATTCCTTCAACAGCAGGCTCAACTTTCTCTTGGGTCTTCCCTCCATTACCTTCGACTGCCTCTAGGGTCTCTGCTGGGCTCTCTGAAGAGTCAATGTCCTCGTTCCCAGACTCTATCGACCCAGCCTCAGGTTCCCTGGAGTTCTCACCCCCTACTGGCCTGGTGTCACATGCCTCAGTACAGTTTCCTTCCCTCTCCAGAGTTTTGGCGCAGTTGTCATCTTCCGCCACCTCAGAGGTGAATGAACCACCAGTCTGCTCTCCATGGCCTTTGTGGGTTTTCTGTTGTGAGTTCATTTTTCCCTTCACCATTGAGGTCTGATGAACTCCCTCCTCTGGTGAAGGAAGGTGGTGAGGCTGATTACCAAACACCTGGGCAGCTAGATGATGACTGGGTGGCTGGAATTGAGGACTGGATATAAGGCTGCCAACGCCCTTCTTCCTGGCTGGTGATTTTCCTGCTGGATTCTTGGAGACCAGTCTGATTCCTGCATCTCAAAGCTAAGTTTTTCTGCTCTGCATTGTAATCTTCAGTTTTGTTTTTGTCTTGCCTTGTTTTTTGGGAGTTCTGCCATCCCCGGCCAGGGGTGAGCTGAATTACATTTTTGTCTCTGATCTGTTGATCTTTTGCTCTGTCTTCAGAATATACCTGAGTGCTGATATAGTCTTTTGAAGCCTAGCGACTTCAGGGCCTGTTTTTCCTATCAGTCGGTTGGCTCATTTTGATAGGGGTTTTTGCGGATGGCAGACAGCAGCTTTCCTATCCTGTCCTATGTAGTTAGCTTGGGCCCCATCATTTGCTCAACTTATCTTTCTATCTGTGTTAGTGTTTTCATCTTGCTTCACCGTCATTATATGTTGGGGGCTGCCTATTGCTTTGGGGTCTGCTCTGGGGCAGTTTAGTTTTTCCCCTTTCTGTCTTTAGGCTATATAGTTCTCCGGCTGTGATCGAGGGGTCTAGGGCACCGTAGGAACCCCCCACGGCTACTGCTAGCTGTTGTGGATAGGTCCAGGGGTCTGCAATCCGATAGCTGCCAACCTCTCTGGTTTTCCTGGACTTAGCTGGTATTTTGTTTTTTCCTCCTTCGGTGACTCATCATAACAGTTTTCCCTCCACCTGCGCTCTCTGCTGGTGGATCTCCAACATCACAATGTTTCAGTTTAATTTTCCCCACATCATCGACTACCTCTATTCTGGGGTTTGTCAGTGGTAAATGGACCTCCATATCAAGGTCATTAACCTTGTTTGCACCTGACCCCGTCTCTTCTTCAGAGGGTTCAGCCTGGCCTGCCTTTCTGCGGCCGCCGTGTCCCCGGCGACGAGAGGAAGACTTGCCATTTTTACTCGGGTCGTCATTACCGCACTCTCCTTCTCTTGCGTTAGAGTCACAGTCTGAATTGGAGTCACCACCACTCACCCTGTCATCCTGGAACAACATGTCCCCACTTAAACAGGTGTCGGACCCCATTCCTGGAGCTACCTTGTTTTCAATAGTTAACCTGTTGTTCACCTCTGCTAAGTCCCAGAGTTGGTCAGACTCACACTTCCTTCTGGTCACCCCTATCTCTGGACCATTGACCTTAGGGGGCACTACCTCCTTCTATTTATTCATCCCACCACCAGGAACCCCTACAGCCTCCTGCTGCGGTGGACCTCCCTTAGGGTCATTCCGGCTCCTCCTGACCAATCAGACATTCCCCTTTCCTCCCACAAGTCTCAAAACCATTCAAAGTCCTGACCGATCACAATGGGGTACAGCAAGTCCAGGACTACAGGGACGTCATGGCTGGTAAATATAATCATGGGCATCTCAATTATTACCCTGGACACTGGATAATCCCTAGCGACCCCAGGAATGCAGTGGACTTCCATCTTCCTTCCAGGAATCAGACAGGGAGTGTGGCGCTCACCAGGGTCACCAAGCTCGCTGAGTCCTGAAGTCCAGTCACGCTCTCTCCATTGACTTCCACAGTACACCTCTGTGACATCTTGACAGATGGATAGACAGTACATAATCGCGGGCATGCACTGCTCGAACGTTGTTCCCGGCAACAGTCCTTCGGCACATTCACCACCACCTCCTTTTGGGACTCCACCTTTTTTTGGGCCACCATCCCTGTTTGGGTCACCATCCTTTTTTGGGACCTCACCCTTTTGTGGGCAACAATCCCTGTTTGGGTCAACGCCCCCTTTAGGGACTCCACCTCCTTTGGGCCAACCCTCCCTCCTTGAGGAGTGCGCCGTGGACTCCGCATGGCCCTCTCAGGCCCCTAACCACCTGTGCATGGCAGTCTACCCGCCCCAACAGTTCCTCACAGTGAGGCTCCTCACCACTCTGCAAGGCTTTGTTGGGCCCTGCACCTCTCTGCACAGTTCCACACCTCTCTGCACGGCTCTGCTATGCAGACTTCGTGAACCCTCTGATCCACAGCAGACTGCCCTGAGTTCGTGACCCGCCGATCCACAGCAAGCCGCACGGAGTTCGTGGACCCGCTGATCCACAGCAAGCCACCCGGAGTTCGTGGACCCGCCGATCCTCAGCAATCACCTGCTGTAATCTTCCCAGGTACCTCGTGGACCAATGCCCGCAGTGTAGCACTAAATGTAGGGATTTGTACTCAGGTGCGCTAGAGGAAAACAGGAAGTGTGCTTTTTTAAAAAAAAAAAAAGTCCATGCAGGTTTATTTACTCAAAAAACACAGCAGTAACAAGAAACGGTAAAGGGCCTTCAGAGCAGGCAAAACAGCACAGAACTGTCCTTAGCCAGGCTCTCTGCTCCCTCAGACCAGTGTCTAGCACGCAGGCACGGTCTGGAGCCACACACACAGGGGGCTTTCTACCTCCCAAAACACAGACCAATGAGGTCTCCACACGTCCAGCTACAGACTATGCGCCAAACGGCCTCCATTTTATAGGCTGTAACCACACCCACCTGTGAGGTATGTGGGTAGCCAGACCTGCCCATCTGTCATACCTACCCGCAACCCAGACCTAGGTGCACTAAACGACATCTTAGTGCTCATGTGCACTAAAGCCAAAATACTCCAGGTTACATCACAGGGAGCAGCCATCTCTACGAAACATACCTCCCATCGATTACACAGCTATTAGCCTCCTTACAACACATACAGCACTGAGACCACTCTATATACACACATACATCACTGAAAGCACTATATATGTACACATACAGCACTGAGAGCACTCTA
Organism: Dendrobates tinctorius; assembly: GCF_039654945.1. NCBI lineage: Eukaryota > Metazoa > Chordata > Amphibia > Anura > Dendrobatidae > Dendrobates > Dendrobates tinctorius. Next base: position 4,367,950 of record NW_027361904.1, on the reverse strand, counting down.
TATACACACATACATCACTGGAAGCACTCTATATATACACATACAGCACTGAGAGCACTCTATATACACACATACATCACTGGAAGCACTCTATATATACACATACAGCACTGAGAGCACTCTATATATACACATACAGCACTGAGAGCACTCTATATATACACATACAGCACTGACAGCACTCTATATACACACATACAGCACTGACAGCACTCTATATATACGCCTACAGCACTGAGAGCACTATATATATATATATATATATATATATATATAGCACTGAAAGCACTCTATATACACACATACTGTTATGCTGTAGGACTGAGGGGAACCCGAAGTGAACCCGCAGGACCGCGACGACGAACCTCCTCGAGGCGAGCTGGCCAAGTGGACCACCCCCTATACAGGGAGCGTCTGGGGCAAGCCTCAGAGAGACTATCGCCGCGGAAGCTGATACCCGGGGACACAGTAGGGAGAGACCAGGGATAGCCACAAGGGTTACGCTAGGCAGGTACGGATCCAGGCAGACAGAGGTAGACCCTGCGGCGGCGGGCTGGAGACCGGAGACGAAGCAGACACTAGGAAAAAACAGAGGGAGCAATCACAAGAGGACACTGGGACACAGAGAAAACAGGACAGAGCGCTAGGCTAGAGAAGTGCAGAGCAGAGTGGACCTGAATCAGCCGTGCTAGGCACAATGGATAGTCAGGCACCGGGCAGGAGGCGAGACTGCCAGATATATGGCTGCAGGTAGCGCTTCCGGGTCAGGAGGGGCCAGGAGGTGGAGCAGTGGAAACAGGATTACTGGCGCGCAGTGCGCAGGCGCACCCGACGGGCACGGAAGGCCGGCAGCGGCGGCGGAGGAGAGGACGCAGGATGATGCGCGCGCCTTCCGGGAGTGCGCCGGGAGAGGTGAGCGAGCCGGTGTTCGGGAGGCGGGGCAGAGGATGCGGCTGCGAGCGGCACAGTGGGAGCCGCGAGGAGCGTGGCAGCGGGTGGTGTAACACATACAGCACTGAAAGCACTCTATATACACACATACAGCACTGAGAGCCCTCTATATATACACATACAGCACTGAAAGCACTTTATATACACACATACAGCACTGAAAGCACTCTATATACACACATACAGCACTGAGAGCCCTCTATATATACACATACAGCACTGAAAGCACTCTATATATACACATAGAGCACTAAGAGCACTCTATATACACATACAGCACTATATATATATATATATATATGCAATGTGAAAAACATATAGCCAATTCACCATAAAGGAGTTCCTCTTGATGCAGTAATCGGTGTTCAGTGTTCACCTTATGTTTTGCACGGATCCAGGCAGGGAGTATGCCCCAACAAATAGAAATATAAGAAAATTGGGATCCAGCAAAAGGATGAAAGTTCACCAGATTTGTAAAAACTTCTTTATTAATCCATTGTGTCATAAAAAGTACAAGGAACTCCAATCAATTAATAGCACTCCAGCAAGGGACTACATGTTTCAGCACTATGTGCCTTCCTCACGGTCCTATGCTGGATCCCAATTTTCTTATATTTCTATATATATATATATATATATATATATATATATATATATATACACACATACAGCACTGAAAGCACTCGATACACACACAGCACTGAGAGCACTCTATATATACACACACAGCACTGAGAGCACTCTATATACACATACAGCACTGACAGCACTCTATATATACGCATACAGCACTGAGAGCACTATATATATTTACATACAGCACTGAAAGCACTCTATATACACACATACAGCCCTGAAAGCACTCTATATACACACATACAGCACTGAAAGCACTCTATATACACACATACAGCACTGAAAGCACTCTATATACACACATACAGCACTGAGCGCACTCTATATACACACATACAGCACTGAGCGCACTCTATATACACACATACAGCACTGAGAGCACTCTATATACACACATACAGCACTGAGAGCACTCTATATATACACATACAGCACTGAGAGCACTCTATATACACATACAGCACTGACAGCACTCTATATACACATACAGCACTGACAGCACTCTATATATATATATATATACACATACAGCACTGAAAGCACTCTATATACACATACAGCACTGAGACCACTCTATACACACAGCACTGAGAGCACTCTATATACACATACAGTACTGACAGCACTCTATATATACGCATTCAGCACTGAGAGCACTATATATATATATATATATACAGCACTGAAAGCACTCTATATACACACATACAGCACTGAAAGCACTCTATATATACACATACAGCACTGAGAGCACTATATATATATATACAGCACTGAAAGCACTCTATATACACACATACAGCACTGAAAGCACTCTATATATACACATACAGCACTGAGAGCACTCTATATACACATACAGCACTGACAACACTCTATGTACACATACAACACTGACAGCACTCTCTATATATACACATACAGCACTGAAAGCACTCGATATACACATACAGCACTGAAAGCACTCTATATACACATACAGCACTGAGACCACTCTATACACACACAGCACTGAGAGCACTCTCTCTTTCTCTCTCTCTCTCTCTATATATATATATACACACAGCACTGACAGCACTCTATATATACACATACAGCTCTGAAAGCACTCTATATACACACACAGCACTGAGAGCACTCTTTATACACATACAGCACTGAGAGCACTCTATATACACACATACAGCACTGAGAGCACTCCAGACAGCACTGAGAGCACTCTATATACACATATACAGCACTGAAAGCACTCTATATACACACATACAGCACTGAGAGCACTCTATATATACACATACAGCACTGAGAGCACTCTGTATACACACACAGCACTGAGAGCACTCTAGATACACATAGAGCTCTGAGAGCACTCTATATACACATACAGCACTGAGAGCACTCTATATACACATACAGCTCTGAGAGCACTCTATATACACATACAGCACTGAGAGCACTCTATATACACATACAGCACTGAGAGCACTCTGTATACACACACAGCACTGAGAGCACTCTGTATACACACACAGCACTAAGAGCACTCTATATACGCATACAGCACTGAGAGCACTCTATGTACACACATACAGCACTGAGAGCACTATGTACACACATACAGCACTGAGAGCACTCTATATACACACAGCACTGAGCACTCTATACACACACAGCATTGAGAGCACACTATATACACACACAGCACTGAGAGCACTCTATATACACACAGCACTGAGAGCACTCTATATACACACACAGCACTGAGAGCACTCTCTATACACACACAGCACTGAGAGCACTCTCTATACACACATACAGCACTGAGAGCACTCTATATACACATACAGCACTGAGAGCACTCTATATACACACAACACTGAGAGCACTCTCTATACACACATACAGCACTGAGAGCACTCTATATACACACATACAGCACTGAGAGCACTCTATATACACATACAGCACTGAGAGCACTCTATACACACATACAGCACTGAGAGCACTCTATACACACCTACAGCACTGAGAGCACTCTATACACACCTACAGCACTGAGAGCACACTCTATACACACATTATCAGGATCCTGTCATCGCGGCTGATCAGGGTCACTCACCCAGACTTCGGGAGGGCCCAGGGTCTGAAACTGCAGGGAAAGTTCTGAGAACAGGACCTGCGACACTAAAGGTAGTAAAGAGTACAAGGACCTACTATCATGTGACCACAGGGGGCGTGGCTTAGCGTCCTGCTGCAGTAGATGACTGTAGGATTCTATTACAGGAATCCTGGAGTAAAGATCAGGGGAACTCAGGTCAGACAAGCTGGGGGGTCATACACAGAGAGGGCAGCGTGGTACCAGAGGAGCAAGCAGAGAATAGTCAGAACGTAAGCAATGAGTCATACACAGAGATAGCAACGCAGTACAAAAGGAACAGGCAGAACTCGTAACAGGGACAGAACCGGGTCAAAACCAAACAAGCATAAAGTATCACAGTTACAAAGCACACCAGGTCACAAACACTTGGCCAAGGATCTGAGTATAAGCGACGAGGAATGAGTCCAAAATGAGGCTATAAAAAGCCTCCCAGAATCTCAGAGTGAGGCCGTCAAGATTAACTACCTAATCCCATGAACTAAGCAGATCATGACAGTACCCCCCTCTCAACGGGGGGCCTCCGGACCCCCAGGTTTCCCAGGATGCAGAGCATGGAATGCACGAATTAGACGGTCAGCGTGTACAGATCTGGCTGGTACCCATGACCGATCCTCCGGACCATACCCCCTACAATGCACCAGATATTGCAGAGACCCCCAAACCCGCCTGGAGTCCACAATATGTTGCACCTCGAACTCCATATGCCCATCAACCAAGACTGGCGAAGGACCGGCGTCTGCATCCTCCCTCACAGAGCCCAAAGGTTTAAGTAAGGACCTATGAAACACATTATGGAGTTTTAAAGAGGGCGGAAGACAAAGGCGATAGGCTACCGGATTTACCACCTCAATGATTTCATAGGGGCCAATAAATTTAGGTCCAAGTTTGGCGGAAGGCAATCGAAGGCTTATGTTCCGTGTGGAAAGCCAAACCTTAGCCCCACACCGCAACATCTGAGCAGAGTCCCGTTTTTTATCCGCAAAACGTTTATATTTTTCCTGAGCCCTAGAAATATTTAGTCGAATCTTAGCCCAAAGATCCCTGAAATGATCGATCCCATCCTCTGCCCCCGGGCAACCAGAATCCATACGTGAGAATTCGCCAAAATGAAGGTTTATCCCATAATTAACAAAAAATGGTGACCTACCGGTAGACTGGTTTACCCGGTTGTTGAATGCGAACTCTGCCAACGGTAAGGCATCAGACCAGTCGCTTTGCAGGGTAGAAGTCAAGCACCGCAGGATCTGTTCAAGCGACTGGTTGGTGCGTTCAGTTTGCCCGTTGCTTTCTGTATGATACGCTGAGGAAAATGACAAAGATATCCCCAGTTTTTTGCAAAATGCCCGCCAAAACTTAGACACAAATTGAGTCCCTCTATCAGATACAATATTCATAGGCACACCGTGCAAACGTACCACCTGGGAAAGGAAAAGTCTAGAGAGAGTCTCTGCTGATGGTAACTTTGCCCTGGGTACAAAATGTGCTAATTTAGAAAATCTATCCACGATTACCCAAATAACAGTATTTCCATGGGACGATGGTAAATTGGTAATGAAGTCCATGGACAAATGAGTCAATGGACTTCCCGGAATTGGTAAACGCACCAATTCCCCGGCCGGCCGGCAATGAGAGCTCTTAGAACGGGCATATATTCCACATGCAGCGACATGTTTCTTAACATCCGAAGCCATTAGGGGCCAACAAAAACTCTTGCCACTGCTTCCCGTGTGGCCGCAATACCCGGATGAGCACTCAACTTCGAATCATGGAACTCCCACAGGAGTTTGGTGCGCAAATGCTGCGGAACAAATAATTTGTCTTCAGGTTTGGACCTTGGTGCTGAAGATTGAGCCCCCACAATCTCCCACTCCAATTCCGATGACACTTTGGTAACTACGATACTGGGTTGAACAATGGGGGATGGCGGATCGGGGGCGGACAAGGGTTTAAAACTACGTGATAAAGCATCAGCCTTCACGTTTTTTGATCCTGGATGAAAAGTGATAGAAAACTGAAACCTGGAAAAAAAAAGTGACCAACGGGCTTGCCTGGGAGTCAGTCTCTTAGCAGATTTGATATATTCTAAATTTTTATGGTCCGTGATAACAGTAATAGGGTGGGCCGCCCCCTCCAAAAAATGCCTCCATTCTTCGAACGCCAATTTAATGGCCAAGAGCTCCCTATTGCCTACGTCATAATTTTTCTCCGCGGGAGAAAATTTCTTAGAGAAATAGGCACAAGGCCTGAGATTGGTTAGGGAAGCCGGTCCCTGTGACAACACTGCACCCAACCCAACCTCAGAAGCATCAACCTCGACCACAAATGGCATCGAAGGGTCGGGTTGAACGAGGATAGAAGCAGATGTGAAACAGTTTTTTAACGTTAGAAATGACTGTTTAGCTAACGGGGACCAGTTCCTGACATCTGCCCCTTTGCAAGTGAGATTCGTGAGGGGTTTAGTTATCTGTGAGAACCCTTTAATGAACTTGCGATAATAATTTGTGAATCCCAAGAAGCGCTGGAGTCCCTTAAGGTCCCGAGGCTGGACCCACTCCACAATAGCTTGCACCTTCATGGGATCCATGCGAAACCCCTTAGGTGAGATTATAAGACCTAAAAATGACAATTCTTGAACAACAAATGTACATTTCTCGAGTTTGGCGAACAATTGATTTTCTCGGAGCCTCTGGAGTAGTTTTAACATGTAACAAATGTGACTTTATCTGTGGAACATATCAAGATATCGTCTAGGTATATAATTACAAAGCAGCCGATGAGGTCCGAGAACACGACATTGATAAAATTCTAGAAAATCGCTGGTGCATTGGTGAGACCAAATGGCATCACCAAGTTCTCAAATAACCCCTCAGAAGTAAGGAAAGCAGTTTTCCACTCATCTCCTTCCCGTATCTTTATCAGATTATAGGCCCCTCTGAGATCCAGTTTAGAGAACCATCTGGATCCCGAGAGCTGATTACAGAGGCCGGGAATCAAAGGCAGAGGATATCACTAGCCAACAACCCCAAGAAACTTTTTGACACTTTTCACTCCCTCCTCAGGCCAAAAGCACAAGCCCCTATCACAGACATTTGTGCTGATGACCTGGCCTCCCACTTTACAGAAAAAAATAGATAATATCCGTCAAGAAATCTGCTCCCAACCACCAAGTGCTGTGACTCCCATCCCTTCCTGCATCTCCCCTGGCTCACTTTCCACATTTGATCCCATCACAGAAGAAGAAGTCTAAAGACTCATCTCTTCTCGTCCGACTACATGCACTAGCGACCCCATGCCCTCACATCTCCTCCAGTCTCTCTCTCCTGTCGCCACAACCCACCTAACTACAATCTTTAATCTCTCCCTCTCCTCGGGCATTTTCCCATCCTCCTTCAAACATGACATTGTTACTCCATTACTAAAGAAACCTGCTCTTGACCCATCCTGCACAAACAACTACAGACCAGTCTCCAATCTCCCCTTCATGTCTAACCTTTTGGAACGCCTAGTTTACTCCCGCCTTACCCGTTACCTCTCCATTCACTCCCTTCTAGACCCTTCACAGTCCGGCTTCCGCCCCCTACATTCGACCTAAACTGCACTCATCAAAGTGACCAATGACCTTCTGACAGCAAAACGTAACGGTGAACACTCTCTGCTCATTCTTCTTGACCTATCTGCAGCTTTCGATACTGTTGACCACCATCTCCTACTCTCTAGGCTCCAGTCACTAGGCATTAAGGACACTGCACTCTCCTGGTTCTCTTCCTATCTCTCTGACCGCTCCTTCAGTGTTTTGTTCTCTGGCTCCACGTCATCTCCTCTTCCTCTTGCTGTCGGGGTACCTCAGGGCTCAGTCCTTGGCCCCCTTCTTTTCTCTCTCTACATGGCGCCAATTGGACAGACCATCAGCAGATTTGGCTTTCAGTACCATCTTTATGCTGATGACACACAACTATACACATCTTCCCCCCGACCTTACCCCCGCTGTACTACAGAACGCCAGTGATTGTCTGTCCGCAGTCTCCAATATCATGTCCACTCTCTATCTGAAACTCAACCTCTCTAAAACTGAACTTCTTCTGCTCCCGCCGTCTACTAACCTCCCTAAATCTGACATTTCCCTCTCCGTGGGTGGTACCACAATAACACCCCGGCAGCAGGCGCGCTGTCTGGGTGCTATGTTTGACACCAATCTCTCCTTCACATCCCATATACAATCTCTTGCCCGCTCTTGCCGCTTACACCTAAAGAACATCTCTAGAATCCGCCCTTTTCTCACTATGGAAACAACAGAAACCCTCACTGTTGCATTGATCTACTCCCGCCTGGATTACTGCAACGCTCTATTAATTGGCCTCCCCGTCACTCGACTATCCCCTCTCCAGTCCATATTTAATGCAGCGGCCAGGATCATCCATCTGGCTAATCGGTACTCGGACGCGTCCGCTCTTTGCCAGTCCTTACATTGGCTGCCCATTCATTATAGGATCCAATTCAAAGTACTTGTTCTCACCCACAAAGCTCTCCACAGTGCGGCACCCCCTTACATCTCTTCTCTCATTTCTGTCTATCGGCCTAGCCGATCGCTGCGCTCTGCAAACGACTTTCGACTAACCTCTGCACTAATCCGTACCTCCCACTCCCGACTCCAAGACTTCTCCCGTGCTGCTCCTATCCTCTGGAATGCTCTACCCCAAGAAATCAGGATTATCCACAATTTGCATAGTTTTAGGCGCTCCCTCAAAACACACTTGTTCAGAGCGGCCTATCACATTCACTAATCAAAGTCATTCTCTGTGTAAGTGTGTGTGTGTAGCCCATTCACTATCTCCATCCATCCTTCACTCCCTCAAGATGGCTGGACCTTCATTGTAAATACACAATTGTAAATACACACCTGAACTTTGTATCTCCCTCACCTCATTGTAGATTGTAAGCTCTCACGAGCAGGGTCGTCTTATTTTGTTTTAATTATTGTATTGTTAACGTTGTTACTTATGACTTGTGTTTTGAAACTGTTAAACTGTAAAGCGCTGTGGAATATGTTGGCGCTATATAAATAAAGATTATTATTATGTGTTCCTGACCGTGATTTTATTTAATTCTCGAAAGTCGAGGCAGGGACGTAGGCCGCCATCTTTTTTCTTAACAAAGAAAAATCCAACTGCTATTGGGGAAACTGAAGGTCTTATGTGTCCCTTACGGAGACTCTCAGCAATATATTCTTTCATAGCTAGACGCTCTGGACCCGACAAATTAAACAAGCAAGCTTTGGGCAATTTGGCTCCTGGAATAAGGTCGATGGCACAATCAAATGGACTATGGGGTGGTAACGACTCTGCCTCACTTTCAGAAAAAACGTCCTCAAAGTCCTTTAAGTACTCCGGAATACCCTCCGGACTGATAGAAGACACAGTGACAGGTTTTAAAATTTTCACACAAAAAACAGATTTATGGTCACTGTCAACACACTTGGGCCCCCACTTGATGATTCCCAGTCAATCACTGGATTGTGGCGTTGAAGCCATGGCATGCCCAAAACCAACCCTGCGGGCAATTTGTCCATCACAAAACATTCAATTTCTTCCACGTGGGAAGAACCAATTTTCAACACAAATTTCTCAGAAATAGAATCCCCGTTCGGGTGAGAGGAGACGAGTCAATGGCCATGACTTTAAGTGGGGTATGAAGCCTGACTGTCCCTATCTGGTGTTGGGAAATGATATCAGAGCTGACCTGGTTGAGCGATGAACCACTGTCCACCAGTGCTGTAGAGAAAAAGCCATAATTGTCTACCAGCAGTTCAACCTTTAGAAAAATCTTAGAATGTGAGGAAAAAAGTATCTGAAGGTCTGGGCAGCCTCCTCGATTGCTACCCAGACCTAGTCGTTTCCCGTCACCTTGGAGGATGACAGACACAAGGGACACTCCTTTTTCCAGTGGCCGGACTCCCCACAGTAAAAACAGAGTTGTTTCTTCCGGCGACGTTTTCTCTCTTTTTCTCTGACAAAGGTGACGCCAACTTCCATAGACTCAGGAGTAGCAGGTGCGACACCAGTCTCTTTGCTGCCGGAGAATAAAGATGTCTCAGACTGCATAACGCCCCTAGCCTGAAGCCTGAGGTCCATACGCACTGCTTGCGTAATGGCCTCCTCCAAAGTGTCTGGTGGAGGGTGAAGGGCCAGTGCATCCTGGAGGCGTTCGGACAGGCCTCTGCGGAATAGACCCTGAAGGGCCGCATCATCCCACGAGATCTCTGCTGCCCAGCATCGGAACTCCGCACAAAACCACTCAGCCGAGCGTTTACCCTGACGCACACTCATGACCATATCTTCAGCCACACGTATTCTGTCAGGTTCATCATATATGCGGCCCAGGGCATCAAAGAAGGCATCCACTGTCATTCTCTCGGGGGAAATGGGAGACAGAGAGAAAGCCCAAGCTTGGGAGGCACCCCGCAGAAGAGAAATAACAACCCCCACCCTCTGGAATTCATCCCGAGGAACGGGGCCTTAAAGAAAAAAAAAAGCTTACATCCCTCCCTGAAGGACCTAAACTCCTTTTTATCCCCTGAAAAGGAGTCGGGCAATTTGACCGGAGATTCAGGGGATACCACAGATATGTCCCTATCCCCGGGGCCAGGAGACCCTGCTGCCACAGCCCCCTGCACGGTGCCCACCAACTGCTGCTGTGTATGGGCCATCATGCGCTGTTCCATATTGAGTTTTTGTAACATCTGGGTTAGATTCCTGACCTGATCGGCCAAAGCCTGCAGGGGATCCATAGTGCTCATTATCCCAGAAAATAAACACAACCTTCCCCCACCCTAAAAATGTAAGGTCGCTTATAATATCAGGATCCTGTCAGCGCCGGCGGACTGCCGCGGCTGAGCAGGGTCACTCACCCAGACTACGGGAAGGCCCGGGGTCCAAAACTGCAGGGAAAGTTCTGAGAACAGGACCTGCGACACTAAAGGTAGTAAAGAGTACAAGGGCCTACGATCATGTGACCACAGGGGGCGTGGCTTATCGTCCTGCTGCAGTAGATGACTGTAGGATTCTATTACAGGAATCCTGGAGTACAGATTAGGGGAACTCAGGTCAGACAAGCGGGGGGGTCATACACAGAGAGGGCAGCGTGGTACCAGAGGAGCAAGCAGAGAATAGTCAGAACGTAAGCAATGAGTCATACACAGAGATAGCAACGCAGTACAAAAGGAGCAGGCAGAACTCGTAACAGGGACAGAACCGGGTCAAAACCAAACAAGCATAAAGTATCACAGTCACAAAGCACACCAGGGTCACAAACACTCGGCACAATGTTTTTAATTAATATGGAATAAACAATACATTTTATATCTTACGGAGCTGGAACATTTCTTTTGAATTTTTCACGTGTTCATGTCTCATCAGGACGGAGTTCCGGGCAACTTCTCTCTAACGGTGAGCTGGCTTTTTTCTATTTGTTGTAGATAACAAAAAACCTAGACTTGTTTGGTGTCTATGAACTCGTAATGATCTGGAGAATCATAATGGCAGGGCAGTTTTAGCATTTAGTGAACCTAGCAAAAAAAGTCAAACAAAAAAACAAGTGTGGGATTTCACTTTTTTTTTGCAATTTCACCGTACCTGGAATTTTTTTTTCCGTTTTTGCGTACACTACATGGTAAAACCAATGGTGTTGTTCACAAGTACAACGCATCCTGCAAAAAATAAGTCCTCAATTGGCCATATTGATGGGAAAATAAAAAAGTTATGGCTCTGGGAAGAAGGGGAGCAAAAAACGAAAAAGCAAAACCGAAAAAAGCTCCGGGGGTTAAGGGGTAAAAGCAAGGACCTCCAAGGTGGTATTTTCGGAAATACTTCCTGTACCACGTGCCACGCCAGAGAGGCAATGGGAGATTAGGGAGGTTAATAAGTGGCTCAGGAATTGGTGTAGGAAGGAGGGGTTTGGGTTCCTGGAGAATTGGGCCGACTTCTCAGTTGGCTACAGGTTCTACGCTAGGGACGGGTTGCACCTCAATGGGGAGGGTGCAGCTGTGCTGGGGGAGAAAATGGCTAGAAGGTTGGAAGAGTGTTAAAACTAGGGATGGGGGTATTCCTTTTATAGGAGAGGAAGACAGTGCAGAGACCTGGGCACAAATAATGAAATTGGGGGTGGGGGTGGCATGGGGGGGTGGGGTTAGAACAGTTAATAAAATAAAAAAGAATAGAGGTACAGAGAGATACATAAAGTGCAGGTATACTAATGCCAGAAGCCTCGCCATCAAGATGGAGGAAATGGAGTTAATGTTGTTGAAACATAATTCTGACATGGTGGGGATATCTGAGACATGACCGGACGAGAGCCGTGACCGGGCAGATAATTTACAGGGCTATAGTCTGTTCAGAAATGACCGTACAAATAAGCGAGGGGGGTGTTTATATGTAAAATCATCCTTAAAACCCATCCTGCGTGATAATATATATGAATCTAATGAAAATGTAGAATCCCTGTGGGGGGAGATAAGGGGAGGGGGGAAAAATAATAAATTACTGATAGGTGTTTGTTCTAAGTCTCCAAAAATAATGGAAGCAACAGAGAATATCCTCATAAAGCAAATAGATGAAACTGCGACTCAAGGAGAAGTCATTATTATGGGGGACTTCAACTACCCTGAAATACACTGGGGAACCGAAACCTGCAGTTCCAGCAAAGGTGATAGGTGTCTGACAACTATGAGAGACAATTACCTTTCACAACTGGTTCAGGACCCAACAAGAGGGGGGGCTCTGCTAGACCTAATATTAACCAACAGGCCAGACCGCAGATCAGATATAAGGGTTGGGGGGTCCCTGGGGGAATAGTGGTCACAGGATAATAAGTTTTCATGTATCCTTTAATAAGATGTGTAGTAGAGGGGTTACAAGGACACTAAACTTCAGGAAGGCAAATTTCCAACGGATGAGAGATGATCTTGGTGCAATTAACTGGGACGATATCCTGAGACATAAAAATACACAAAGAAAATGGGAGACGTTTATTATCCTCCTGAATAGGAGCTGTGCACAATATATACCGTATGGGAATAAACATGCGAGAAATAGGAGGAAACCACTATGGCTATATAGAGGGGAGCAATAAGGGATAAAAAGAAAGCATGTAGAGAAATAAAGCAAGTAGGTAGTTGAAGCTCCCCAGGAGCCGTGGGTTACTCGGTACCGGGCTGGTATCTTAAAAGGATGTGTCACAGTGGCAGTGTCGGTCCATGGCCCCAGGCGTTGATGTAAAAGGGGTGGAATTGAATAGGAATAGAGTTTGTAATATTCGTGACGCCACCTGTGGTTTCTGATCAGTAGTGACCAGCGCTGCACTGCAGATCCTCTGGGACAGATGGTATGAGGCAGCTGAGGTGTAATAGCTCTCCACAGGCAAAGCTGTAGTCCCAGGGCAGTTGAGAGGAATTTAGGGGTGATGATGTAGTGTGGAGTAAAGGATGTAGCAGTGCTGGGTTGAAGACGCAGGAAGAAGGCAGAGACACAGTTGGATGTAGTTCCAATGGGCTTTACTCACAGTTCTGTCTGCAGTACAGATACCCACCACGGTGATGTGTCCTTCAGGTGAGGGATCCAGCCAACTTCCAGGTAAAATGAAGTACACCCTTCCAGCACTCCCTGTCAGTATGTACCTTTCCTGGCCGTCTCCACACAATATGCTGCTTTCCACTTTCCTTCCTTTCCAGCACTTCACAATTATCGTCCCAGGCCAGAAGCTGCGAATCCTGTCAGACGTGTACCCTTCGCTTCTGTGATCCTATGTGGCTGCCTTTCTGGTAAGAATAAATGTGGTAGGGGCTGTGGTCCATAAAGTCACCACAGCTATCGGCTTGCTAGTTGCGCCCTGAAGTAGGCTCACTAGGCTAGGGGCCGTGACACATTGCGACCAAGATTCTTCCCCAACTGACATCTGTCAGCGTGGAATGAGCCCATGGGGAGTACGCTCCAACCGTGTCTCAGAAGAACCACCTTTCCTTTTAGGGAGCTTTCTGTCCAAGCCAATCCATCCAGCAACTCCTGCTGACTGGAGCTACACAAAACACTTCCGTCTCCTTCCCAACCTCTGAGGGAACTCTCCTCAATCCTATAATTCTCCCACTCTCCAACTAAGCTCCCAACACCCTTCATGTTCCAAACCAGGGGCCATAAAAGGTGCTCTGCTATTCTACGTGTGTGTGGGATGGAATGTTGTCGGGTGTCTCCACCTCACCCGGTCGTCGGATACCACACCTCTGGGTGAGGTGCAGCATCTCTGTGGCGACTGGACCCTCAGGGGCGCCACATTGTGATGAGGCATTAAATAAATACAGAAGATTAAATAAATTCTGTAAAAAGCAAATCAAGGCAGCAAAGATTGAGACAGAGAGACTCATTGCCAGAGATAGTAAAAATAATCCCAAAATATTCTTTAACTACATGAATAGTAAGAAACTAAAAAATGATAGTGTTGGCCCCCTTAAAAATAGTCTGGGTGAAATGGTGGATGAGGAAAAAGCCAATATGCTAAATGATTTATTTTCAAGTGTTTACACAAGAAAATCCCATGACGGATAACAAGATCAGTGATAAAAATTCTCCATTAAATGTCACCTGCTTAACCCAGCAGGAAGTACGGCGGCGTCTAAAAATCACTAAAATTGACAAATCCGCGGGCCTGGATGGGATACACCCCCGAGTACTGCAGGAATTAAGTACAGTCATAGATAGACCATTATTTTTAATCTTTAAAGATTCCATAATAACAGGGTCTGTACCACAGGACTGGGGTATAGCAAATGTGGTGCCAATATTCAAAAAGGGGACAAAAACTGAACTTGGAAATTATAGGCCAGTGAGCTTAACTTCAACTGTGGGTAAAATCCTGGAGGTTTTCTAACAACATGGGTTTACGCGGGACCATTCTTGTCTAATCTTGACTAATCTGATAAGCTTCTATGAAGAGCTAAGTTCCGGACTGAAACAAGGAAACGCAGTGGACGTGGTGTACATGGACTTTTCAAAAGCTTTTGATACAGTGCCACATAAAAGGTTGATACATAAAATGAGAACAATGGGGATAGGGGAAAATATGTGTAAGTGGGTTAAGAACTGGCTCAGGGATAGGAAACAAAGGGTGGCTATTAATAGAGCACACTCGGACTGGGTCACGGTTAGCAGTGGGGTACCGCAGGGGTCAGTATTGGGTACCACAGGGGTCAGTATAGGGTACCACAGGGGTCAGTATTGGGCCCACTTCTTTTTAACATTTATTAATGACCTTGTAGGGGGAATAGAGAGTAGAATTTCAATATTTGCAGATGACACTAAACTCTGCAGGGTAATCAATACAGAGGAGGACAATTTTATATTACAGAAGGATTTAGGTAAACTAGAAACTTGGGCTGATAAATGGCAAATGAGCTTTAATGGGGAGAAATGTAAAGTCATGCATGTAGAACAAACAAGATGTATAATTATGTTCTTAATTGTAAAACACTGGGCAAAACTGTCACTGAAAAAGACCTGGGTGTATGGGTGGATGACAAACTCACATTTAGTGGCCAGTGTCAGGCAGCTGCTGCAAAGGCAAATAAAATAATGGGATGCATTAAAACAGGCATAGATGCTGATGAGGAGAACATAATGTTACCTCTATATAAGTCACTAGTGCGACCACACTTAGAATACTGTGTACAGTTCTGGTCTCCGGTGTATAAGAAAGACATAGCTGAACTGGAGCGGGTGCAGAGATGAGTGACCAAGATTATTAGGGAACTGGGGGGTCTGCAATACCAAGACAGGTTATTACACTTGGGGTTATTTAGTTTGGAGAATCGAAGGCTTAGGGGTGATCTTATTACAATGTATAAATATATGCGGGGACAATACAGAGACCTTTCTAATGATCTTTTTACTCTTAGACCTGTGACGGGGACAAGGGGGCATCCTCTACGTCTGGAGGAAAGAAGGTTTAAGCATACTCACAGACGCGGATTCTTTACTGTAAGAGCAGTGGAACTCTCTGCCATGTGATGTTGTAATGAGTGATTCCCTGCTAAAATTTAAGAAGGGTCTGGATGCCTTTCTTGAAAAGTACAATATTACAGGGTGTGACGACGAGTACACCGTGCCACCACTATGTGATGATCCCACCACTGACACCGGTATGTCAGCGGACGGAGGGACGCGACGCACTGCCGGCACACAGCTATCACAGGCACAGTGGGGGCTTATCTTAGTTATCCCACCACTGGTACCATGTGACAAAAATATACAGTAAGCTAATCTCGCTCTAACAATTTACCGCAGGGGGGTTATTTTGGATGCCCCACCACTGCTAACAACCTTCCAAGAACTGCGGGGATTTATGTATATCCCACTTTCTCCGTTCCACTTTGGAACTCGCAGCTCTCCGGCGCCCCCCTTACCCTCAGGTCAGTCAGGGAACTGCACCTAGGATAATTAGTCGCCCAATGGGCTGCTTGTTGTGCACGGGCAATTAGACTACTGCAGTAAGGGAATTATCAATGCTGTGGCCGCAGCCCCCCTTCAGCAATATAAGACCCTTCTGGACTGCCAACCAGCCTAACCAACCGCACACACCACACTGCCACCAGGCTCCTGGTTTCTCCACTTAAGTTATAGACTTAATAGAAAGGTTCGAAGCCAACCCAAACAGTAGCGTAATTATCTATAAAAGGCGCATAGTTCGTTTCTTAGAGCATGAAGGCAGATTGATAATTTTATCATTTATTCCCAAAATGCGGGCAGTGATTACATAGATAAAGTTGCTATAAATTGAGACATTAAATATGTACAATGCAGATATATAAAAAATAACAAGGATTAAAACAAAGAGTAACACTTACATGTGCTTAGTTGATATTAGGCAGACCATGTGGCTGGGGGATGGGCAGCAGCCAGACATCCCAAGACATCGGCATATCTTTCTAGCATGGCATCTGCAGTTCAAACCGACTGAATTTTGGGAGGGAATACCTTATCCCTTTGGGTCTGTGACCTCACGGGCGGTCTGGTGAGGTCCAACCCCCATACTCTCTAAGTGGCAATTTATCTAAAAACTTATAATAACCATATCTTAACGCGGGAAGCTCGTATAAACTCACATATGTTATCATTGGTTGTAGTTCTTCAAATCCAATAAGACAACACCAAGCATGCCATAATTAAGATGCTCCATTTGGGAGCAATCCATATCTCAGTTTCTGGAGAGATTAGAATCATGAACATTAGGGGTTAGTAAGCTGGCCTCGTGCCCTTCGCAGAAATGTAATTATTATATCTCTGCCACGAGGGGGGTGCAAGCTAGGCTTCTTTTAATTTTACTCATAGCTAGATTGGCCTCATGGCTTCCAAACAAAGACATTTTCTACACTCAGCTTAATTAACATTCCTTTCTGTGGAGAGGGACCAAATGCTTGTAACAAGAAGTGTCCTATTACCAATGCGGACACAGAGCTGTTAAGGAGGGGGGAAGGGGGACGCTGCAGCTATGTGACAGGCTACTTTCTCATAGAATGGAGGATTCTAGAAGGTTCCAACAAAATCATGCCTTACAGTACATTACACAGGGTATATACACTAGTTTCCTTAATATTGCGTTGATGCAGGGAGCTAGTCTGATTGCCGTATGTGGAGTCGGGAAGGTATTTTTTTCCCCAATGTGAAGCTTACTGATTGCCACATGGGTTTTTTTGCCTTCCTCTGGATCAGTATGTTAGGGCAAGTTAGGATAGGATATGGGTTGAACTACACACGTGTTCAAAATTGTTGGTACCCCTCGTTTAATGTCAGAAAAACCCACAATGGTCACAGAAATAACTTGAATCTGACAAAAGTAATCAATATAAAATCTATGATAATGAACAAATGAAAGTCAGACATTGCTTTTCAACCATGCTTCCACAGAATAAAAAAAAAACAGAATTAAATTAAAACTCATTAGGCCTGGACAGAAATGATGGTTCCTTAACTTAATATTTTGTTGCACAACCTTTTGAGGCAATCACTGCAATCAAACGATTCCTGTAACTGTCAATGAGACTTCAGCGACTCTCGACAGGTATTTTGTCCACTCCTCAAGAGCAAACTGCTCCGGTTGACTCGTGTTTGAAGGTTGCCTTTTCCAGACGACATGTTTCAGCTCTTTCCAAAGATGCTCAATAGGATTTAGGTCAGGGCTCATAGAAGGCCACTTCAGCATAGTCCAATGTTTTCCTCATAGCCATTCTTGAGACATCACTGTATAAAGTCAGATCGCTGATCTGACAGGCAGTGCAGGAGACTTGCCGGGGCCTGCTCTCAGCAGCACTGAGAAGCCACCTCCCTGCAGGACCCCGCTGCCATCTTGGATCTGGGGGGGTTTGCAGGCAGGCAGGACCTCAGAACGAGATCACATCGCGTTGTTTTGAGGGAAGCACGCAGGGATCCCCCTCCCCCTGCAATGCTTCTCTATGCCACCGGAACGCTGTGATCATGTTCGATCGCAGAGTGTCGGGGGTTAAAGTGCCGGGAGCGGTCCGTGACAGCTCCTGCCACTTAGTTCCGCGTTCAGCCAAGCTCCCCCCGTGAGCGCGGGTGATCGCATATGATGTACTATCCCGTCCATCGGCATTTTAACAGCCAGTAAAGGCTAAGTATAGAGTTGTGAGCTGATATTAATAGCCTGGGAAGCTCCATGGATATTACCCCCTTCCCGGGCACATGAATTGCCGGCTTTTCAAAGGACACTGGTGTGTAAAAATCGGACGGCACTCGCATGGTCCGAGTGCTGTTTGATTTTTTTTTTTCCCCCTTGCACCCATAGGCTTGCATTGGCGAGTCTCTGTGAGCATTGCAGCATGCTGAGATTTTATACGCCCAAGAAAATAAACGGTGATGGGAGCTGCCCCAAAGATTATCACTGGGCCGAGTGCTGTGCGTTGTTTTCTCGCATAGCACTCATCCGTATTCTACAGTAGTGTGTCTCCGGCCTTAGGCTGAAGTCTGAATTCCTTGCTGAATGTGGACACCTCTCTCAGTAAAGCCTGGATTTAGGCTATGTGCACACGTCCGGAATTCCCGTGGAGATTTTCACGGGAATTCCGCAATTCCATTCCGCTGGAAATACGCGAGAAATCTGCATTTGTAATTCCCGTGTTTTAACTAGCGTTTTCCGAGCGATCTGTAGCATCGCTTGGAGAACTGATTGACAGGTTGGTGTGATCAGCCTATGCAGCCTCAGTAGTAAAAAGATATAAAGTTTAAAATAAAATAAAATAGCGTTATTCTCACCTTCCGGCGTCCCAAGCAGCATTCCCGATCATCGCGATGCTACCGGCAACTCCCGTTCCCAGGGATGCCTTGCGACAATGACCTTTGATGATGTCGCGGTCTCGCGATATTGTAGCGGTCTCACCAGACCTCAACGTCATCAAAGGTCATTGTCGCAAGGCATCCCTGGGAACGGGACCTGCCGGGAGCATCACGAGGATCGGAAACGCAGCGGGAAGGTGAGAAGATCACGATTTTTTTATTTTAATTCTATTTTTTACAGGTATATGGTACCCAGGGCCTGGAGGACAGTCTCCTCTCCTCCAGACCGTGGGTACCATCTGCACATTTTCTGCTTACTTTGAACATGGTGGGCGTAGCCACATGCGGAAAGTAAGCAGAACAATGCATTCCTATGTGTGCGGAATTCCCGCGATTCTGCACAAAGAATGAACATGCTGCGTATTGTTCCGCGATGCGGTCTCGCCGCGGAAAAATACGCAGCATTAGCACACCATGTGCGGAATCCCATAGGATTGCATGGGGTGCTTTTTTTGTGTGTTTTCGCGGCAAAATCGAGCGTTTAAAAATGCCGCGAAAATGCAAAAAAAAATGCTACGTGTGCACACAGCCTTATAGGTAGGAGCCTGCTGCAATTAAAACCACCACCTGGTGAAGGGCGGAGTGCTCGGTCAGAGAGCCAACATAGAAATAACAAAAGACTGCCTGGCACATCCATAGTGTGAATAGGGGCATACCAGGAGCAGTCACCTCTGTATACAATATACAAAAAAGTGCTGCACTTTATCATGCTAAAGCATGTCAGGATGAAAAATATGATTATTAATACTGCTTCTGCATCAACCAACGTCACCGTGGTCTCAGAACTGATGGGCAGGCATGAATTGGCCAAATTATGTGCTAAGCGTCTCATTTTTTCCTGGCATCCAGACGCAGTATTGCTGCTCATATTTCTTATATTTCACAGTGACATGCTTTAGCACTACAGAGGGCAACTTTTTTTGTATATTGTATACAGAGGTCGTTGCTCCTGGTGTGAACCTATTCACACTAGCTTGGATGTGCCAAGCAGTCTTTTGTTATTTCTGACTCAACCGTGTCTGGGGGTCTCCACTGTGTCCGAGGGCCTCCGACATGTCCAGGGGGTCTCCGATGTGTTTGAAAGGTCTCTTCCATGTTCATAGGTCTCCACTGTGTTAGGGGGACTTTGTAGTGTCTGAAAGGGGGTCTCTGCCATGTGCAGGGGTCTTCGCTGTGTCCGTGGGTCTCTGCTGTCTAGGAGTCTCTGCCCTGCCGTGTCCGGGGGGAAGTCTTTGCCGAGTCTTGTGATCTCTGTCCATGGGGTCTCCATAGTGTCCGGGGGTGACTCTGGCTCCACTATTTTAGAGGGTCTCTGCCATGTCCGGGGATATCTGCTATGTTCATAAGACTCTGCAGTGTCCGGGGGTCTCTGTTGTGTCAGGGGTCTCTGCCATGTCAGGGGATTTCCACAGTGTCCCAGGGTCTTTGTAGTGTCTCGTGGCCTCTGCAGTGTATCCGGGGGTCTCTGCCGTGTCAGTGAATTTCCGCAGTGTCTGGTGATCTCTGCAGTGTCCGGGGGTCTCTGCCGTGTCGGGGGGTTTCCGCCATGTCCTGGGATTTTTGCCGTGTCTGTAGGTCTCTGCTGTGTCCGTCTCCTTGAGTCTCTGCTGTGTCCGGGAGTTTCTGCTATATTCCGAGATCTCTGCCGTGTCCGGGGGTCTCTGCCGCGTCCAGGAGTCTTTGCTGTCTCCTGGAGTCTCTGCTGTGTTTGGGGGTTCCCGCTATATTCGTAGATATTCACCATGTCAGGGGTGTCTGCTGTGTCAGGGGGTTTCCGCCGTGTCTGGGGGTCTTTGCCGTCTCCTGGAGTCTCTGCTGTGTCCGAGGTTTTCTGCTATATTCAGAGATCTCTGCCGTGTCCGGGGGATTCTACTGTGTCTGGTGGTCTTTGCTGTTTCCTGGAGTCTCTGCTGTGTTTGGGGGTTCCCGCTATATTCGTAGATATTCACCATGTCAGGGGTGTCTGCTGTGTCAGGGGGTTTCCGCCGTGTCTGGGGGTCTTTGCCGTCTCCTGGAGTCTCTGCTGTGTCCGAGGGTTTCTGCTATATTCAGAGATCTCTGCCGTGTCCGGGGGATTCTACTGTGTCTGGTGGTCTTTGCTGTTTCCTGGAGTCTCTGCTGTGTCTGGGGGTCTCTGCCACGTCAGGGAGTTTCCGCTATATTCGTTGATCTCCGCCGTGTCAGGGGGTCTCTGCCATGTCAGGGGGTTTCCGCTGTGTCCGAGAGTCTCTGCCGTGTCCAGCGGTATTTGCTGTCTTTTGGAGTCTCTGCTGTGTCCGGGGGTTTCCGATATATTCGCAGATCTCTGCCGTGTCCAGGGGTCGCTGCCATGGTGGAGTTTCTGCTGTGTCCGAGGGTCTTTGATGTCTCCTGGAGTCCCTGCCATGTCCGGGGGTTTCCGCTATATTTGTAGATCTCCACCCTGTCCGGGGAGTCTCTGTTGTGTCCAGGGGTCTCTGCCATGTCCGGGGGTTTCCGCTATATTTGTAGATCTCCACCATGTCCAGAGGGGTCTCTGCTGTCTCCTGTCCTGGAGTCTCTGCTGTGTCCAGGGGTGTGTCAGGGAGTTTCCGCTATATTCGTAGATCTCCGCCGTGTCAGGGGGTTTCCGCCATGTCAGGGGGTTTCCGCGAGTCTCTGCTGTGTCCAGTGGTCTTTTCTGTCTTCTAGAGTCTCTGCTGTGTCCGGGGGTTTCCGAAATATTCGCAGATCTCTGCCATGTCCAGGGGTATCTGCAGTGGCGGATCTTAATAGGGGCGGATGGGGGGGTCGCCCCGGGCCCAAGGTTTTTTGGGGGCCCAGGGGCAGGGGCGGGCTGGGCCGGGTGTCAGAGAGGCAAATGCCCCCCGGGCTGCTCCCCCAGCACCTGTACAGTGCCGGCCGTGCCCTGTGCTGTGACGCCGCCGGCAGCAGACAGCCGCCCGCGTCACATTCTATGAGGCCGGGAGCTGTGCACGGCCGTCACCTTGACGGCTGCTCAGCTCCGGCTCCCTCCGGCTGTACTTCCGGGTCAGATGTCGGGCGTGCGCGATGACGTCATCGTGCACGCGCCGACATGTCCCGGAGGATGCTGAAAGCAGAGGCGCTGCTGGGGAGCGAGCCGGCTGTGAGGTAAGTATGGGGAACTTTATTTATTCTTTTTTATTTATAAAATGAATTAAATGGGGGAGGGGGTGAGTGGGGGCTGTACACAATGAAGGGGGGGTGACTGGGGCCTGTATATGATGAAGGGGGGTGAGTGGGGCTACACAGGATGAAGGGGGTTGAGTGGGGTTGTACAGGATGAAGGGGGGTGACTGGGGTTGTACAGGATGAAGGGGGGATGAGTGGGGGCTTCACAGGATGAAGGGGGGATGAGTGGGGGTCTCTGTTGTCTCCGGGGGTCTCCGTTATGTCAGGGGGGGTCTCCGTTGTGTCAGGTGGTCTCTGTTGTCTCCGGGGATCTCCGTTGTCTCCGGGGATCTCCGTTGTCTCCGGGGGTCTCCGTTGTCTCCGGGGGTCTCCGTTGTGTCAGGGGGTCTCCGTTGTGTCAGGGGGTCTCTGTTGTCTCCGGGGGTCTCCGTTGTCTCCGGGGGTCTCCGTTGTCTCCGGGGGTCTCTGTTGTCTCCGGGGGTCTCCGTTGTCTCCGGGGGTCTCCGTTGTGTCAGGGGGTCTGTTGTCTCCGGGGGTCTCCGTTGTGTCAGGGGGTCTCCGTTGTGTCAGGGGGTCTCTGTTGTCTCCGGGGGTCTCTGTTGTCTCCGGGGATCTCCGTTGTCGCCGGGGGTCTCCGTTGTGTCAGGGGGTCTCCGTTGTCTCAGGGGGTCTCCGTTGTCTCCGGGGGTCTCCGTTGTGTCCGGGGGTCTCCGTTGTGTCAGGGGGTCTCTGTTGTCTCCGGGGGTCTCTGTTGTCTCCGGGGGTCTCCGTTGTGTCAGGGGGGTCTCCGCTGTGTCCAGGGGTCTCCGTTGTGTCAGGGGGGTCTCTGTTGTGTCAGGGGGGGTCTCTGTTGTCTCCGGGGGTCTCCGTTGTGTCAGGGGGTCTCCGTTGTGTCAGGGGGTCTCTGTTGTCTCCGGGGGTCTCCGTTGTGTCAGGGGGTCTCCGTTGTGTCACGGGGTCTCTGTTGTCTCCGGGGATCTCCGTTGTCTCCGGGGGTCTCCGTTGTCTCCGGGGGTCTCTGTTGTCTCCGGGGATCTCCGTTGTCTCCGGGGGTCTCCGTTGTCTCCGGGGGTCTCCGTTGTGTCAGGGGGTCTCCGTTGTCTCCGGGGGTCTCCGTTGTGTCAGGGGGTCTCCGTTGTGTCAGGGGGTCTCTGTTGTCTCCGGGGGTCTCTGTTGTCTCCGGGGGTCTCCGCTGTGTCCAGGGGTCTCCGTTGTGTCAGGGGGGTCTCTGTTGTGTCAGGGGGTCTCTGTTGTCTCCGGGGGTCTCCGTTGTGTCAGGGGGTCTCCGTTGTGCCAGGGGGTCTCTGTTGTGTCAGGGGGTCTCTGTTGTGTCAGGGGGTCTCTGTTGTCTCCGGGGGTCTCCGTTGTCTCCGGGGGTCTCCGTTGTGTCAGGGGGTCTCTGTTGTCTCCTGTCCTGGAGTCTCTGCTGTCTCCGGGGATCTCTGCCGTGTCAGGGGGGTCTCCACGTCGGGGTCTCTGCAGACCCGTGTACAGACGGCGGCCGCCGACCTCACCTCAGTCTCGTCATCACACACTGAGTGACACCATGACAACAGCGGCCTGTGACGTCATACGCACGCCCCGCCCTGACTGTCAGGCAGGCCCCGCCCCTCCACGCCCGTTCAGTCATATGTAGAAGCTGTCTCTCCTGGCTCCGCCTATCTCGTTAATATTGATGAGGCAGTCCCGCCCTCTATGCCGTTACTTCTGGTGTCCCCGCCCCTGGCTCTTGAATATTAATGAGGCCCCGCCCAGCTGCTGAATATTACAGCAGGCTCCGGAGCCGGAAGCCGAGCAGTCAGTGTGAGGGTGACGTCGCCTC
Organism: Dendrobates tinctorius; assembly: GCF_039654945.1. Classification (NCBI taxonomy): domain Eukaryota; kingdom Metazoa; phylum Chordata; class Amphibia; order Anura; family Dendrobatidae; genus Dendrobates; species Dendrobates tinctorius. Next base: position 4,343,862 of record NW_027361904.1, on the reverse strand, counting down.
TGCCGCCGCCTCCTCCGCCTCCGCCCCGTCCTCCTCTCCTCAGCACCAGCCGCAGAGCCCGGCCCCACCATGATGGAGGAGATAGACCGCTTCCAGGTGCCCACCGTGCACTCCGAGATGCAGCCGCTGGTGAGACCACAACCACCGTCATCACCATCATCATCCTCCCGTGTATGTGAGAGTGCTGGGGTCAGGGTGCGGGAGGCCATCAGTGTCGGTGACACGGAGGTGATGTGGGGATGATGGGGGCGGTGACAGGACTGGGGTCACGGGGAGAAGGCCGGGGATGATGGGGGCGCAATATGGAGGCTGTAGTACCGGACACCGGGGCCCGGGCAGGGCGGAGGGGACACAGGGGGCGCTGCAGGGCGAGGACCCCGAGAGGAGGGGGGAAAGGGAGGAAGAGGAAGAGCAGGAGGAAAGGATGGAACAAGAAGAAGGAAGAGCAGGAGGAGGAAGAGCAGGAGGAGGAAGAGCAGGAGGAGGAAGAGCAGGGGGAGGAAGAGCAGGAGGAGGAAGAGCAGGGGGAGGAAGAGCAGGAGGAGGAAGAGCAGGAGGAGGAAGAGCAGGGGGAGGAAGAGCAGGAGGAAAGGGGGGAGGAAGAGCAGGAGGAAAGGGAGGAGGAAGAGCAGGGGGAGGAAGAGCAGGAGGAGGAAGAGCAGGAGGAGGAAGAGCAGGGGGAGGAAGAGCAGGGGGAGGAAGAGCAGGAGGAGGAAGAGCAGGGGGAAAGGGAAGAGCAGGGGGAGGAAGAGCAGGAGGAGGAAGAGCAGGAGGAGGAAGAGCAGGGGGAAAGGGAAGAGCAGGGGGAGGAAGAGCAGGAGGAGGAAGAGCAGGGGGAGGAAGAGCAGGGGGAAAGGGAGGAGGAAGAGCAGGGGGAGGAAGAGCAGGAGGAGGAAGAGCAGGAGGAGGAAGAGCAGGGGGAGGAAGAGCAGGGGGAAAGGGAAGAGCAGGGGGAAAGGGAAGAGCAGGGGGAAAGGGAAGAGCAGGGGGAAAGGGAAGAGCAGGGGGAAAGGGAAGAGCAGGGGGAGGAAGAGCAGGGGGAGGAAGAGCAGGAGGAGGAAGAGCAGGGGGAAAGGGAAGAGCAGGGGGAGGAAGAGCAGGGGGAGGAAGAGCAGGGGGAGGAAGAGCAGGAGGAGGAAGAGCAGGGGGAAGCAGGGAAGAGCAGGGGGAAAGGGAAGAGCAGGAGGAGGAAGAGCAGTAGGAGGAAGAGCAGGGGGAAGCAGGGAAGAGCAGGGGGAAGCAGGGAAGAGCAGGAGGAGGAAGAGCAGGAGGAGGAAGAGCAGGGGGAAAGGGAAGAACAGGAGGAGGAAGAGCAGGGGGAAAGGGAAGAGCAGGGGGAAAGGGAAGAGCAGGGGGAAAGGGAAGAGCAGTAGGAGGAAGAGCAGTAGGAGGAAGAGCAGTAGGAGGAAGAGCAGGGGGGAAAGGGAAGAGCAGGGGGAGGAAGAGCAGGAGGAGGAAGAGCAGGAGGAGGAAGAGCAGGGGGAGGAAGAGCAGGGGGAGGAAGAGCAGGAGGAGGAAGAGCAGGGGGAGGAAGAGCAGGAGGAGGAAGAGCAGGAGGAGGAAGAGCAGGGGGAAAGGGAAGAGCAGGAGGAAAGGGGGGAGGAAGAGCAGGAGGAAAGGGAGGAGGAAGAGCAGGGGGAGGAAGAGCAGGAGGAGGAAGAGCAGGAGGAGGAAGAGCAGGGGGAGGAAGAGCAGGGGGAGGAAGAGCAGGAGGAGGAAGAGCAGGGGGAAAGGGAAGAGCAGGGGGAGGAAGAGCAGGAGGAGGAAGAGCAGGAGGAGGAAGAGCAGGGGGAAAGGGAAGAGCAGGGGGAGGAAGAGCAGGAGGAGGAAGAGCAGGGGGAGGAAGAGCAGGGGGAAAGGGAGGAGGAAGAGCAGGGGGAGGAAGAGCAGGAGGAGGAAGAGCAGGAGGAGGAAGAGCAGGGGGAGGAAGAGCAGGGGGAAAGGGAAGAGCAGGGGGAAAGGGAAGAGCAGGGGGAAAGGGAAGAGCAGGGGGAAAGGGAAGAGCAGGGGGAAAGGGAAGAGCAGGGGGAGGAAGAGCAGGGGGAGGAAGAGCAGGAGGAGGAAGAGCAGGGGGAAAGGGAAGAGCAGGGGGAGGAAGAGCAGGGGGAGGAAGAGCAGGGGGAGGAAGAGCAGGAGGAGGAAGAGCAGGGGGAAGCAGGGAAGAGCAGGGGGAAAGGGAAGAGCAGGAGGAGGAAGAGCAGTAGGAGGAAGAGCAGGGGGAAGCAGGGAAGAGCAGGGGGAAGCAGGGAAGAGCAGGAGGAGGAAGAGCAGGAGGAGGAAGAGCAGGGGGAAAGGGAAGAACAGGAGGAGGAAGAGCAGGGGGAAAGGGAAGAGCAGGGGGAAAGGGAAGAGCAGGGGGAAAGGGAAGAGCAGTAGGAGGAAGAGCAGTAGGAGGAAGAGCAGTAGGAGGAAGAGCAGGGGGGAAAGGGAAGAGCAGGGGGAGGAAGAGCAGGGGGAGGAAGAGCAGGGGGAGGAAGAGCAGGGGGAGGAAGAGCAGGAGGAGGAAGAGCAGGGGGAAAGGGAAGAGCAGGGGGAGGAAGAGCAGGAGGAGGAAGAGCAGGGGGAGGAAGAGCAGGAGGAAAGGGAGGAGGAAGAGCAGGGGGAGGAAGAACAGGAGGAGGAAGAGCAGGGGGAAAGGGAAGAGCAGGGGGAAAGGGAAGAGCAGGGGGAAAGGGAAGAGCAGGGGGAGGAAGAGCAGGGGGAGGAAGAGCAGGGGGAGGAAGAGCAGGGGGAAGAAGAGCAGGGGGAAGCAGGGAAGAGCAGGGGGAAAGGGAAGAGCAGGGGGAAAGGGAAGAGCAGGAGGAGGAAGAGCAGTAGGAGGAAGAGCAGGGGGAAGCAGGGAAGCAGGGAAGAGCAGGAGGAGGAAGAGCAGGGGGAAAGGGAAGAACAGGAGGAGGAAGAGCAGGGGGAAAGGGAAGAGCAGGGGGAAAGGGAAGAGCAGGGGGAAAGGGAAGAGCAGGAGGAGGAAGAGCAGGAGGAGGAAGAGCAGGAGGAGGAAGAGCAGGGGGGAAAGGGAAGAGCAGGGGGAGGAAGAGCAGGGGGAGGAAGAGCAGGGGGAGGAAGAGCAGGAGGAGGAAGAGCAGGAGGAGGAAGAGCAGGGGGAAAGGGAAGAGCAGGGGGAGGAAGAGCAGGGGGAGGAAGAGCAGGAGGAAAGGGAGGAGGAAGAGCAGGGGGAGGAAGAGCAGGAGGAGGAAGAACAGGAGGAGGAAGAGCAGGGGGAAAGGGAAGAGCAGGGGGAAAGGGAAGAGCAGGGGGAAAGGGAAGAGCAGGGGGAAAGGGAAGAGCAGGGGGAAAGGGAAGAGCAGGGGGAGGAAGAGCAGGGGGAAAGGGAAGAGCAGGGGGAGGAAGAGCAGGAGGAGGAAGAGCAGGGGGAGGAAGAGCAGGGGGAGGAAGAGCAGGGGGAAAGGGAAGAGCAGGGGGAGGAAGAGCAGGAGGAGGAAGAGCAGGGGGAGGAAGAGCAGGAGGAAGCAGGGAAGAGCAGGGGGAAAGGGAAGAGCAGGGGGAAAGGGAAGAGCAGGAGGAGGAAGAGCAGGGGGAAGCAGGGAAGAGCAGGGGGAAGCAGGGAAGAGCAGGAGGAGGAAGAGCAGGAGGAGGAAGAGCAGGAGGAGGAAGAGCAGGGGGGAAAGGGAAGAGCAGGAGGAGGAAGAGCAGGAGGAGGAAGAGCAGGGGGGAAAGGGAAGAGCAGGAGGAGGAAGAGCAGGAGAAGGAAGAACAGGGGGAAAGGGAAGAACAGGAGGAAGGGATGGAACAAGGAGAAGGAAGAACAGGGGGAAAGGGAAGAGCAGGGGGGAGAGCAGGGGGGGAAGGAAGGAAGAGCAGGGGGGAAGGAAGGAAGAGGAAGAGCAGGAGGAGGACGAGCAGGAGAGGGAAGAACAGGAGGAGGAAGAGCAGGAGAAGGAAGAGCAGGAGGAGGAAGAACAGGGGCAAAGGGAAGAGCAGGAGGAGGAAGAGCAGGGGGGAAAGGGAAGAACAGGAAGAGGAAGAACAGGAGGAAGGGATGGAACAAGGAGAAGGAAGAACAGGGGAAAGGGAAGTGCAGGGGGAGGAAGTGCAGGGGGAGGAAGTGCAGGGGGAGGAAGTGCAGGGGGAGGAAGTGCAGGGGGAGGAAGAGCAGGGGGAAAGGGAAGAGCAGGAGGAGGAAGAGCAGGGGGAAGCAGGGAAGAGCAGGAGGAGGAAGAGCAGGAGGAGGAAGAGCAGGGGGAAGCAGGGAAGAGCAGGAGGAGGAAGAGCAGGGGGAAGCAGGGAAGAGCAGGAGGAGGAAGAGCAGGAGGAGGAAGAACAGGAGGAGGAAGAGCAGGGGGGAAAGGGAAGAACAGGAGGAGGAAGAACGGGGAAAGGGAAGAGCAGGTGGAGGAAGAACAGTGAGAAGGGATAGAACAGGAGGAGGAAGAACAGGGGGAAAGGGAAGAACAGGAGGAAGAACAGGGGGAAAGGGAAGAACAGGAGGAGGAAGAACGGGGAAAGGGAAGAGCAGGTGGAGGAAGAACAGTGAGAAGGGATAGACCAGGAGGAGGAAGAACAGGGGGAAAGGGAAGAACAGGAGGAAGAACAGGGGGAAAGGGAAGAACAGGAGGAAGAACGGGGAAAGGGAAGAACAGGAGGAGGAAGAACAGGGGGAAAGGGAAGAGCAGGAGGAGGAAGAACGGGGAAAGGAAAGAGCATGAGGAGGAAGAACGGGAAAAGGGAAGAGCAGGAGGAGGAAGAACAGTGAGAAGGGATAGAACGGGGGAAAGGGAAGAACAGGAGGAGGAAGAACAGGGGGAAAGGGAAGAACAGGAGGAGGAAGAACGGTGAAAGGGAAGAGCAGGTGGAGGAAGAACAGGGAGAAGGGATAGAACAGGAGGAGGAAGAACAGGGGGAAAGGGAAGAACAGGAGGAGGAAGAACGGGGAAAGGGAAGAGCAGGTGGAGGAAGAACAGTGAGAAGGGATATAACAGGAGGAGGAAGAACAGGGGGAAAGGGAAAAACAGGAGGAAAGGGAAGAACAGGAGGAAGAACAGGGGGAAAGGGAAGAACAGGAGGAAGAACAGGGGGAAAGGGAAGAACAGGAGGAAGAACAGGGGGAAAGGGAAGAACAGGAGGAAGAACAGGGGGAAAGGGAAGAACAGGAGGAGGAAGAACAGGGGGAAAGGGAAGAGCAGGAGGAAGAACAGTGAGAAGGGATAGAGCAGGAGGAGGAAGAACGGGGAAAGGAAAGAGCATGAGGAGGAAGAACGGGAAAATGGAAGAGCAGGAGGAGGAAGAACAGTGAGAAGGGATAGAACAGAGGGAAAGGGAAGAACAGGAGGAGGAAGAACAGGGGGAAAGGGAAGAACAGGAGGAGGAAGAACAGGGGGAAAGGGAAGAACAGGAGGAGGAAGAACAGGGGGAAAGGGAAGAACAGGAGGAGGAAGAACAGGGGGAATTTGAAGAACAGGAGGAGGAAGAACAGGGAGAAAGGGAGGAAGAGCAGGAGGAGGAAGAGCAGGGGGAAAGGGAAGAACAGGAGGAGGAAAAACGGGGAAAGGGAGGAATAGCAGGAGGAGGAAGAGCGGGGAGAAAGGGAAGAGCAGGAGGAGAAAAACGGGGAAAGGGAGGAAGAGCAGGAGGAGGAAGAGGGGGGGAAAGAGAAGAACAGGAGGAGGAAGAACAGGAGGAAGGGATGGAACAAGGAGAAGGAAGAACGGGGAAAGGGAAGAACAGAAGGAGGAAAAACGGGGAAAGGGAAGAACAGGAGGAGGAAAAACGGGGAAAGGGAAGAACAGGAGGAGGAAGAACAGGGGGAAATGGAGGAAGAGTAGGAGGAGGAAGAGCAGGGGGAAAGGGAAAAGCAGGGGAAAGGGAAGAACAGGAGGAGGAAGAACAGGGGGAAATGGAGGAAGAGTAGGAGGAGGAAGAGCAGGGGGAAAGGGAAGAGCAGGAGAAGGAAGAACAAGAGGAGGAAGAGCGGGGGAAAGGGAGGAAGAGCAGGAGGAGGAAGAGCGGGGGGAAAGGGAAGAAAAGGAGGAGGAAGAACAGGAGGAAGGGATGGAACAAGGAGAAGGAAGAACAGGGGGAAGGGGAAGAACAGGAGGAGGAAAAACTGGGAAAGGGAAGAACAGGAGGAGGAAGAACAGGGGGAAAGGGCGGGGGGAAAGGGAAGAGCAGGTGAAGGAAGAACAGGAGGAGGAAAAACGGGGAAAAGGAGGAAGAGCGGGGGGAAAGGGAAGAACAGGAAGAGAAAGAGCAGGAGGAAGGGATGGAACAAGGAGAAGGAAGAACAGGGGGAAAGGGAAGAACAGGAGGAGGAAGAACAGTGAGAAGGGATAGAGCAGGAGGAGGAAGGACAGGAGGAGGAAAAACGGGGAAAGGGAAGAGCAGGAGGAGGAAGAACAGGGGGAAAGGGAAGAGCAGGAGGAGGAAGAACAGGGGGAAAGGGAAGAGCAGGAGGAGGAAGAACAGGTGGAAGACGAGCAGGAGGAGGAAGAACAGGGGGAAAGGGAAGAGCAGGAGGAGGAAGAGCAGGGGGAAAGGGAAGAGCAGGGGGAAAGGGAAGAGCAGGAGGAGGAAGAGCAGGAGGAGGAAGAGCAGGGGGGAAGGAAGGAAGAGCAGGGGGGAAGAAAGGAAGAGCAGGAGGAGGAAGAACAGGAGGAGGAAGAACAGGGGGGAAAGGGAAGAAGAGGAAGAACAGGAGGAAGGGATGGAACAAGGAGAAGGAAGAACAGGGGGAAAGGGAAGAGCAGGAGGAGGAAGAACAGTGAGAAGGGATAGAGCAGGAGGAGGAAGAACGGGGAAAGGGAAGAGCAGGAGGAGGAAGAACAGGGGGAAAGGGAAGAGCAGGAGGAGGAAGAACAGTGAGAAGGGATAGAGCAGGAGGAGGAAGAACGGGGAAAGGGAAGAGCATGAGGAGGAAGAACGGGGAAAGGGAAGAGCAGGTGGAGGAAGAACAGGGAGAAGGGATAGAACAGGAGGAGGAAGAACGGGGAAAGGGAAGAACAGGAGGAAGAACAGGGGGAAGGGAAGAACAGGAGGAAGAACAGGCGGAAAGGGAAGAACAGGAGGAGGAAGAACAGGGGGAAAGGGAAGAGCAGGAGGAAGAACAGTGAGAAGGGATAGAGCAGGAGGAGGAAGAACGGGGAAAGGAAAGAGCATGAGGAGGAAGAACGGGAAAAGGGAAGAGCAGGAGGAGGAAGAACAGTGAGAAGGGATAGAACAGGAGGAGGAAGAACAGGCGGAAAGGGAAGAACAGGAGGAGGAAGAACGGGGGGAAAGGGAAGAACAGGAGGAGGAAGAACAGGGGGAAAGGGAAGAACAGGAGGAGGAAGAACAGGGGGAATTTGAAGAACAGGAGGAGGAAAAACGGGGAAAGGGAAGAACAGGAGGAGGAAGAACAGGGGGAAAGGGAGGAAGAGCAGGAGGAGGAAGAGCAGGGGGAAAGGGAAGAGCAGGAGAAGGAAGAACAGGAGGAGGAAAAACGGGGAAAGGGAGGAATAGCAGGAGGAGGAAGAGCGGGGGGGAAAGGGAAGAGCAGGAGAAGGAAGAACAGGAGGAGGAAAAACGGGGAAAGGGAGGAAGAGCAGGAGGAGGAAGAGCGGGGGAAAGGGAAGAACAGGAGGAAGGGATGGAACAAGGAGAAGGAAGAACGGGGAAAGGGAAGAACAGAAGGAGGAAAAACGGGGAAAGGGAAGAACAGGAGGAGGAAGAACAGGGGGAAAGGGAGGAAGAGTAGCAGGAGGATGAGCGGGGGGAAAGGGAAGAGCAGGAGAAGGAAGAACAAGAGGAGGAAGAGCGGGGGGAAAGGGAGGAAGAGCAGGAGGAGGAAGAGCGGGGGGAAAGGGAAGAACAGGAGGAGGAAGAACAGGAGGAAGGGATGGAACAAGGAGAAGGAAGAACAGGGGGAAAGGGAAGAGCAGGAGGAAGAACAGTGAGAAGGGATAGAGCAGGAGGAGGAAGAACGGGGAAAGGAAAGAGCATGAGGAGGAAGAACGGGAAAAGGGAAGAGCAGGAGGAGGAAGAACAGTGAGAAGGGATAGAACAGGAGGAGGAAGAACAGGCGGAAAGTGAAGAACAGGAGGAGGAAGAACAGGGGGAATGGGAAGAACAGGAGGGGGAAGAACGGGGAAAGGGAAGAACAGGAGGAGGAAGAACAGGGGGAATTTGAAGAACAGGAGGAGGAAAAACGGGGAAAGGGAAGAGCAGGAGGAGGAAGAACAGGGGGAAAGGGAGGAAGAGCAGGAGGAGGAAGAGCAGGGGGAAAGGGAAGAGCAGGAGAAGGAAGAACAGGAGGAGGAAGAACAGGGGGAAAGGGAGGAAGAGCAGGAGGAGGAAGAGCAGGGGGAAAGGGAAGAGCAGGAGAAGGAAGAACAGGAGGAGGAAAAACGGGGAAAGGGAGGAATAGCAGGAGGAGGAAGAGCAGGGGGAAAGGGAAGAGCAGGAGAAGGAAGAACAGGAGGAGGAAAAACGGGGAAAGGGAGGAATAGCAGGAGGAGGAAGAGCGGGGGGAAAAGGGAAGAGCAGGAGAAGGAAGAACAGGAGGAGGAAAAACTGGGAAAGGGAGGAAGAGCAGGAGGAGGAAGAGCGGGGGGAAAGGGAAGAACAGGAGGAGGAAGAACAGGAGGAAGGGATGGAACAAGGAGAAGGAAGAACGGGGAAAGGGAAGAACAGAAGGAGGAAAAACGGGGAAAGGGAAGAACAGGAGGAGGAAGAACAGGGGGAAAGGGAGGAAGAGTAGCAGGAGGATGAGCGGGGGGAAAGGGAAGAGCAGGAGAAGGAAGAACAAGAGGAGGAAGAGCAGGAGGAGGAAGAGCGGGGGGAAAGGGAAGAACAGGAGGAGGAAGAACAGGAGGAAGGGATGGAACAAGGAGAAGGAAGAACAGGGGGAAGGGGAAGAACAGGAGGAGGAAAAACTGGGAAAGGGAAGAACAGGAGAAGGGATAGAGCAGGAGGAGGAAGGACAGGAGGAGGAAAAACGGGGAAAGGGAAGAGCAGGAGGAGGAAGAAAAGGAGGAGGAAAAACGGGGAAAGGGAGGAAGAGCGGGGGGAAAGGGAAGAACAGGAAGAGAAAGAGCAGGAGGAAGGGATGGAACAAGGAGAAGGAAGAACAGGGGGAAAGGGAAGAACAGGAGGAGGAAGAACGGGGAAAGGAAAGAACAGGAGAAGGAAGAACAGTGAGAAGGGATAGAGCAGGAGGAGGAAGGACAGGAGGAGGAAAAACGGGGAAAGGGAAGAGCAGGAGGAGGAAGAAAAGGAGGAGGAAAAACGGGAAAGGGGAAGGGGAAGAGCAGAAGGAGGAAGAATAGGGGGAAGGGGAAGAGAAGGAGGAGGAAGAATGGAGAAAGAACAGGGGGAAGAGCAGGAGTAGGAAGAACGGGGAAGGGGAAGAACAGGAGGAGGAACAGGGGAAAGGGTAGAGCAGGAGGAGGAAGAACAGGGGGAAGGGGAAGAGCAAGAGGGGGAAGAACAGGAGGAGGAAGAACATGGACAGGGAAGGACAGGAGGAGGAAGAACAGGGGGGAAGGGAAGAGCAAGAGGAGGAAGAACAGGGGAAGGGAAGAGCAAGAGGAGGAAGAACGGGGAAGGGGAAGAGCAGGAGGAGGAATAACGGGGAAGGGGAAAAGCAGGAGGAGGAAGAACAGGGGGAAGAGAAGGAGGAGGAAGAACAGGGGAAAGGGTAAGAGGAAGAGGAATAACAGGGGGAAGATGAAAAGTAGGAGGAAGAAGAACAGGGAAAGGGAAGAGGAAAAGCAGGAGGAGGAAGAATGGGTAAGAGGAAGAGCAAGAGGAGGAAGAACAGGTAGAAGAGGTAGAGCAGGAGGAGGAAGAACAGGGGGAGGATATTCCAGTAAGAGGAGCCGGAGGAGGAAGAATAGGTGGCAGGGGAAGAGCAGGTGGAAGAAGAGCAGGAGGAGAAAGAACATGGGTAAGAGGAGTTGCATGAGGAGAAAGAACAGGAGTTGAAGAACAAGGGAAACCAGTAAGAGGAAGAGCCAAATGAGGAAGAACATGTGGTAGGAGAAGAGCAGGGGGAAGAAGATAAGGAGGAGGAAGAACATGGGTAAGAGGAAGAGCATGTGGAGCAAAAACAAGGGGAAGAGCAGGAGAAGGAAGAACAGAGGGAAGAAGAGCAGGAGGAGGAGGAACATTGGGGAGGTGAAGAATACGGAAGTGAAAGAACAGGAGAGAGCAGGAGGAGGGGGAAGAGGAAGAGTAGGAGAAGAGGAGCAGGGAAGAAACACAGGAGGAAGAACAGGAGAAGGAAAGATGGGAGGAAGAATAGAAGGAAAGGCAGGGGGAGGAAGAGCAGGAGGAGGAAGAACAGGAGGGAATGGTTGGAAAAAGAAAAGGAAAATCAGGTAGGAAGAAGAGGAGGAGGAAGAACAGGGGGAGAGGGGAAAAACAGGAAATGGAAGAGCTGGAGGAGGAAGAACAACGGGAAGAGGAAGAGCAGGAGGAAAAACAGGGAGGAAGAGCAGGAGGTGGAATAGGGGAGGAAGAACAGGAGGAGGAATAGTGGGAAAAGCAAGAGGAAGAACTGGGAGGAAGAACAGGAGGAAATGGTTTGAAGAAGAAGAGGAAAAACAGGTAGGAAGAAGAGGATGAGGAAGAACAAGGCGAAGAGAAAGCGCAGGAAGTGTAACAGGGAGGACGGACAGGAGGAGGAATAAATACAGGAGGAAGAACAAGGGGAAGAAAGGCAGTAGGAGGAAAAGCCGGGGAGGGAAGTACTGCGGAAGAAAGGACAGAGGAAGAGCAGGGGGAGGAAGAATAGGAGCAGGCCATGAGGTGTCCCTGATGTGTGATGCCCCATATCTGGGTGTGATGTGCATATAAAGTGCCCGGTGTCATACCTGTGTTGTGCCTGATATCTGTGTGTTGTGCCCTTTGTATGCCTGTGACCTGTCCGGTGTCGTACGCGTGTGATGCTCCCGATGCCGTTCGTGCGTGACGCGCCCAGTGTCGTGCACACGTGATACGCCCGGTGTCGTTTCTTTGTGATGCGCCCGGTGTCATTCCTTTGTGATGCGCCCGGTGTCGTTCCTTTGTGATGCGCCCGGTGTCGTTCCTCTGTGATGCGCCCAGTGTCGTTTGCGTGTGATGCGCCCGGTGTCGTAAGCGTGTGATGCGCCCGATGTCGTTCGCGTGTGACGCGCCCGGTGTCGTACATGTGTGATGCGCCCGGTGTCGTAAGCGTGTGATGCGCCCGGTGTCGTAAGCGTGTGATGCGCCCGGTGTCGTAAGCGTGTGATGCGCCCGGTGTCTTGCGTTTGTGATGCGCCCGGGGTCGTACACGTGTGATGCGCCCGGTGTCGTTCGCGTGTGATGCGCCCGGTGTCGCTTCTTTGTGATGCGCCCGGTGTCGTTCCTTTGTGATGCGCCCGGTGTCGTTCCTTTGTGATGCGCCCGGTGTCGTTTGCGTGTGATGCGCCCGGTGTCGTTTGCGTGTGATGCGCCCGGTGTCGTTTGCGTGTGATGCGCCCGGTGTCGAAAGCGTGTGATGCGCCCGGTGTCGTACGCTTGTGATGCACCCGGTGTCGTACGCTTGTGACGCGCCCGGTGTCGTTCGCGTGTGACGCACCCGGTGTCGTTCGCGTGTGATGCGCCCGGTGTCGTTCGCGTGTGATGCGCCCGGTGTCGTTCGCGTGTGATGCGCCCAGTGTTGTTCGCGTTTGATGCGCCCGGTGTCGTAAGCGTGTGATGCGCCCGATGTCGTAAGCGTGTGATGCGCCCGGTGTCGTTCGCGTGTGATGCGCCCGGTGTCGTACGCTTGTGATGCACGTAGCATCGTACATGTGTTCTGCCCGGTGTTCATGTTTTCGGGTGTTCTGGTACCGGGGGGGGGGGGGGGGGCTGCTCTTGACTCTTTTCTCCTGGATATTCCGGGGTTAACCCTGTGGCTCTTTTCTCCTTCATTGCCTCCATTATGATGGCCGCCATGAGTCAGCGTTGTTCTTCCTGTGCCCTGAAGGGGGGTGCACGCTGTACAGCAGTGAGGTTCCCAGGGCCCCTAGAGGCCTCCCGGGGTCTGTGGTGGGGAGGGGCGCGGGACGTTATTACGCTGCAGGTGATATTATATCTGTACGGGTGTACCATCCACGTGGGGTAAAATTTATATTGTATTGTGGGGTCCGGCTGTAGATTATATATCACACGGGGGGAGTAATATTTATGCTGTATTATGGGGTCCGGCTGCAGATTATATATCACACGGGGGGAGTGATATTTATGCTGTATTGTGGGGTCCGGCTGTAGATTATATATCACACGGGGGGAGTAATATTTATGCTGTATTATGGGGTCCGGCTGCAGATTATATATCACACGGGGGGAGTGATATTTATGCTGTATTGTGGGGTCCGGCTGTAGATTATATATCACACGAGGGGAGTAATATTTATACTGTATTATGGGGTCCGGCTGCAGATTATATATCACACGGGGGGAGTGATATTTATGCTGTATTGTGGGGTCCGGCTGTAGATTATATATCACACGGGGGGAGTAATATTTATGCTGTATTGTGGGGTCCGGCTGTAGATTATATATCACACGGGGGGAGTAATATTTATGCTGTATTATGGGGTCCGGCTGCAGATTATATATCACACGGGGGGAGTAATATTTATGCTGTATTATGGGGTCCGGCTGCAGATTATATATCACACGGGGGGAGTGATATTTATGCTGTATTGTGGGGTCCGGCTGTAGATTATATATCACACGGGGGGAGTAATATTTATACTGTATTATGGGGTCCGGCTGTAGATTATATATCACACGGGGGAGTAATATTTATGCTGTATTGTGGGGTCCGGCTGTAGATTATATATCACACGGGGGGAGTAATATTTATACTGTATTGTGGGGTCTGGCTGTAGATTGTATATCACACGGGGGGAGTAATATTTAAGCTGTATTGTGGGGTCCGGCTGCAGATTATATATCACACGGGGGGAGTGATATTTATGCTGTATTGTGGGGTCCGGCTGTAGATTATATATCACACGGGGGGAGTAATATTTATACTGTATTATGGGGTCCGGCTGTAGATTATATATCACACGGGGGAGTAATATTTATGCTGTATTGTGGGGTCCGGCTGTAGATTATATATCACACGGGGGGAGTAATATTTATACTGTATTGTGGGGTCTGGCTGTAGATTATATATCACACGGGGGGAGTAATATTTATGCTGTATTGTGGGGTCCGGCTGTAGATTATATATCACACGGGGGGAGTGATATTTATGCTGTATTGTGGGGTCCGGCTGTAGATTATGTATCACACGGGGGGAGTAATATTTATACTGTAATGTGGGGTCTGGCTGTAGATTATATATCACACGGGGGGAGTAATATTTATGCTGTATTGTGGGGTCCGGCTGTAGATTATATATCACACGGGGGGAGTAATATTTATACTGTAATGTGGGGTCTGGCTGTAGATTATATATCACACGGGGGGAGTAATATTTATGCTGTATTGTGGGGTCCGGCTGTAGATTATATATCACACGGGGGGAGTGATATTTATGCTGTATTGTGGGGTCCGGCTGTAGATTATGTATCACACGGGGGGAGTAATATTTATGCTGTATTGTGGGGTCCGGCTGTAGATTATATATCACATGGGGGGAGTAATATTTATACTGTATTGTGGGGTCCGGCTGTAGATTATATATCACACGGGGGGAGTGATATTTATATTGTATTGTGCGGTCCGGCTGTAGATTATATATCACAAGGGGGGAGTGATATTTATGCTGTATTGTGGGGTCCGGCAGTAGATTATATATCACACGGGGGGAGTAATATTTATGCTGTATTGTGGGGTCCGGCTGTAGATTATATATCACACGGGGGGAGTGATATTTATGCTGTATTGTGGGGTCCGGCTGTAGATTATATATCACATGGGGGGAGTAATATTTATACTGTATTGTGGGGTCCGGCTGTAGATAATATATCACACGGGGGGAGTAATATTTATGCTGTATTGTGGGGTCCGGCTGCAGATTATATATCACACGGGGGGGGAGTAATATTTATACTGTATTGTTGGGTCCGGCTGTAGATTATATATCACACGGGGGGAGTGATATTTATGCTGTATTGTGGGGTCCGGCTGTAGATTATGTATCACACGGGGGGAGTAATATTTATATTGTATTGTGGGGTCCGGCTGTAGATAATATATCACACGGGGGGAGTAATATTTATGCTGTATTGTGGGGTCCGGCTGTAGATTATATATCACACGGGGGGAGTAATATTTATGCTGTATTGTGGGGTCCGGCTGTAGATTATATATCACACGGGGGGAGTAATATTTATGCTGTATTGTGGGGTCCGGCTGTAGATTATATATCACACGGGGGGAGTAATATTTATGCTGTATTGTGGGCTCCGGCTGTAGATTATATATCACACGGGGGGAGTAATATTTATGCTGTATTGTGGGCTTCGGCTGTAGATTATATATCACACGGGGGGAGTAATATTTATACTGTATTGTGGGGTCCGGCTGTAGATTATATATCACACGGGGGGAGTAATATTTATACTGTATTGTGGGGTCTGGCTGTAGATTATATATCACACTGGCCGAGTGATATTTATGCTGTATTGTGGGGTCCTGCTGTAGATTATATATCACACGGGGGGGAGTAATATTTATACTGTATTGTGGGGTCCTGCTGTAGGTTATATATCACACGGGGGGAGTAATATTTATACTGTATTATGGGGTCCGGCTGTAGATTATATATCACACGGGGGGAGTAATATTTATACTGTATTGTGGGGTCCTGCTGTAGGTTATATATCACACGGGGGGAGTAATATTTATACTGTATTATGGGGTCCGGCTGTAGATTATATATCACACGGGGGAGTAATATTTATACTGTATTGTGGGGTCCGGCTGTAGATTATATATCACACGGGGGGAGTAATATTTATACTGTATTGTGGGGTCCTGCTGTAGGTTATATATCACACGGGGGGAGTAATATTTATACTGTATTGTGGGGTCCGGCTGTAGATTATATATCACACGGGGGGAGTAATATTTATACTGTATTGTGGGGTCCTGCTGTAGGTTATATATCACACGGGGGGAGTAATATTTATACTGTATTGTGGGGTCTGGCTGTAGATTATATATCACACTGGCCGAGTGATATTTATACTGTATTGTGGGGTCCTGCTGTAGATTATATATCACACGGGGGGAGTAATATTTATAATGTATTGTGGGGTCCTGCTGTAGGTTATATATCACACGGGGGGAGTAATATTTATACTGTATTATGGGGTCCGGCTGTAGATTATATATCACACGGGGGAGTAATATTTATGCTGTATTGTGGGGTCCGGCTGTAGATTATATATCACACGGGGGGAGTAATATACTGTATTGTGGGGTCTGGCTGTAGATTATATATCACACTGGCCGAGTGATATTTATACTGTATTGTGGGGTCCTGCTGTAGATTATATATCACACGGGGGAGTAATATTTATGCTGTATTGTGGGGTCCGGCTGTAGATTATATATCACACGGGGGGAGTAATATTTATACTGTATTGTGGGGTCCGGCTGTAGATTATATATCACACGGGGGGAGTAATATTTATACTGTATTGTGGGGTCTGGCTGTAGATTATATATCACACTGGCCGAGTGATATTTATACTGTATTGTGGGGTCCTGCTGTAGATTATATATCACACGGGGGGAGTAATATTTATACTGTATTGTGGGGTCCTGCTGTAGGTTATATATCACACGGGGGGAGTAATATTTATACTGTATTGTGGGGTCCGGCTGTAGATTATATATCACACGGGGGGAGTAATATTTATACTGTATTGTGGGGTCTGGCTGTAGATTATATATCACACGGGGGGAGTAATATTTATGCTGTATTGTGGGGTCCGGCTGTAGATTATATATCACACGGGGGGAGTAATATTTATACTGTATTGTGGGGTCCGGCTGTAGATTATATATCACACGGGGGGAGTAATATTTATACTGTATTGTGGGGTCTGGCTGTAGATTATATATCACACTGGCCGAGTGATATTTATACTGTATTGTGGGGTCTGGCTGTAGATTATATATCACACTGGCCGAGTGATATTTATACTGTATTGTGGGGTCCTGCTGTAGATTATATATCACACGGGGGAAGTAATATTTATACTGTATTATGGGGTCCGGCTGTAGATTATATATCCCACGGGGGAGTAATATTTATGCTGTATTGTGGGGTCCGGCTGTAGATTATATATCACACGGGGGGAGTAATATTTATACTGTATTGTGGGGTCTGGCTGTAGATTATATATCACACAGGGGGAGTAATATTTATGCTGTATTGTGGGGTCCTGCTGTAGGTTATATATCACACTGGCCGAGTGATATTTATACTGTATTGTGGGGTCTGGCTGTAGATTATATATCACACTGGCCGAGTGATATTTATACTGTATTGTGGGGTCCTGCTGTAGATTATATATCACACGGGGGGAGTAATATTTATACTGTATTATGGGGTCCGGCTGTAGATTATATATCCCACGGGGGAGTAATATTTATGCTGTATTGTGGGGTCCGGCTGTAGATTATATATCACACGGGGGGAGTAATATTTATACTGTATTGTGGGGTCTGGCTGTAGATTATATATCACACGGGGGGAGTAATATTTATACTGTATTGTGGGGTCCGGCTGTAGATTATATATCACATGGGGCATCTGGGAAAACCTCCATTCTTTTCCCTGCAGGCTGAGTTGGATGAGGTTTTGGAGCCTAGTATGATGTGGCTCTGCTCCTGGTGTCACTTTTTTCTCCCCTTGACTTTTGCTTTCTGCTGACGGAGATCTGTCATGCTTAAGATTCCCAGCGAGATTCTCCTCAGTAGGAGCAGTGTGTCCTGTGCTGATAGGTGACCGGAGGAATAGCTGAGGACTCCACTGTGCACAGTCAGGGCGTGATCACTTTTGCATAGGAATCTCCTGAATGCTACAGAATAACAAACACTAGAGTGTCGACATAGAGATGACCTGAAACCGTCTACAAAGATATACATCATATTCCGAGGTTATAAAGGTCAGCGGACAAAGAACACAGCCATGTGTTTATTATTGCGTTTACACAGGGGGCAGTATGATAGTAGTTATATTCTTGTACATAGGAGCAGTATTATAGTAGTTATATTCTTGTACATAGGGGCAGTATTATAGTAGTTATATTCTTGTACATAGGGGCAGTATTATAGTAATATTCTTGTTTATAGGAGCAGTATTATAGTAGTTATATTCTTGTACATAGGAGCAGTATTATAGTAGTTATATTCTTGTACATAGGGGCAGTATTATAGTAGTTATATTCTTGTTTATAGGAGCAGTATTATAGTAGTTATATTCTTGTACATAGGAGCAGTATTATAGTAGTTATATTCTTGTACATGGAGCAGTATTATAGTAGTTATATTCTTGTACATAGGAGCAGTATTATAGTAGTTATATTCTTGTACATAGGAGCAGTATTATAGTAGTTATATTCTTGTACATAGGAGCAGTATTATAGTAGTTATATTCTTGTACATAGGAGCAGTATTATAGTAGTTATATTCTTGTACATAGGAGCAGTATTATAGTAGTTATATTCTTGTATATAGGAGCAGTATTATAGTAGTTATATTCTTGTACATAGGGGGCAGTATTATAGTAGTTATATTGTACATAGGGGCAGTATTATAGTAGTTATATTCTTGTACATAGCGGCAGTATTATAGTAGTTATATTCTTGTACATAGGAGCAGTATTATAGTAGTTATATTCTTGTACATAGGAGCAATATTATAGTAGTTATATTCTTGTACATAGGAGCAGTATTATAGTAGTTATATTCTTGTATATAGGAGCAGTATTATAGTAGTTATATTCTTGTACATGGAGCAGTATTATAGTAGTTATATTCTTGTACATAGGGGGCAGTATTATAGTAGTTATATTCTTGTACATAGGAGCAGTATTATAGTAGTTATATTCTTGTACATAGGGGCAGTATTATAGTAGTTATATTCTTGTTTATAGGAGCAGTATTATAGTAGTTATATTCTTGTACATAGGGAGCAGTATTATAGTAGTTATATTCTTGTACATAGGAGCAGTATTATAGTAGTTATATTCTTGTACATAGGGGCAGTATTATAGTAGTTATATTCTTGTTTATAGGAGCAGTATTATAGTAGTTATATTCTTGTACATAGGAGCAGTATTATAGTAGTTATATTCTTGTACATGGAGCAGTATTATAGTAGTTATATTCTTGTACATAGGAGCAGTATTATAGTAGTTATATTCTTGTACATAGGAGCAGTATTATAGTAGTTATATTCTTGTACATAGGGGCAGTATTATAGTAGTTATATTCTTGTTTATAGGAGCAGTATTATAGTAGTTATATTCTTGTACATGGAGCAGTATTATAGTAGTTATATTCTTGTACATAGGGGGCAGTATTATAGTAGTTATATTCTTGTACATAGGAGCAGTATTATAGTAGTTATATTCTTGTACATAGGAGCAGTATTATAGTAGTTATATTCTTGTACATAGGAGCAGTATTATAGTAGTTATATTCTTGTACATAGGAGCAGTATTATAGTAGTTATATTCTTGTATATAGGAGCAGTATTATAGTAGTTATATTCTTGTACATGGAGCAGTATTATAGTAGTTATATTCTTGTACATAGGGGGCAGTATTATAGTAGTTATATTCTTGTACATAGGAGCAGTATTATAGTAGTTATATTCTTGTACATAGGAGCAGTATTATAGTAGTTATATTCTTGTACATAGGAGCAGTATTATAGTAGTTATATTCTTGTATATAGGAGCAGTATTATAGTAGTTATATTCTTGTACATGGAGCAGTATTATAGTAGTTATATTCTTGTACATAGGGGGCAGTATTATAGTAGTTATATTCTTGTACATAGGAGCAGTATTATAGTAGTTATATTCTTGTACATAGGGGCAGTATTATAGTAGTTATATTCTTGTTTATAGGAGCAGTATTATAGTAGTTATATTCTTGTACATAGGGAGCCGTATTATAGTAGTTATATTCTTGTACATAGGAGCAGTATTATAGTAGTTATATTCTTGTACATAGGGGCAGTATTATAGTAGTTATATTCTTGTACATAGGAGCAGTATTATAGTAGTTATATTCTTGTACATGGAGCAGTATTATAGTAGTTATATTCTTGTACATAGTGGTCAGTATTTTATAGTAGTTATATTCTTGTACATAGGAGCAGTATTATAGTAGTTATATTCTTGTACATGGAGCAGTATTATAGTAGTTATATTCTTGTACATAGGGGGCAGTATTATCGTAGTTATATTCTTGTACATAGGGGCAGTATTATAGTAGTTATATTCTTGTAAATACGAGCAGTATTATAGTAGTTATATTCTTGTACATAGGAGCAGTATTATAATAGTTATATTCTTGTACATAGGGGCAGTGTTATAGTAGTTATATTCTTGTACATAGGAGCAGTATTATAGTAGTTATATTCTTGTACATAGGAGCAGTATTATAGTAGTCATATTCTTGTACATAGGAGCAGTATTATAGTAGTTATATTCTTGTACATAGGAGCAGTATTATAGTAGTTATATTCTTGTATATAGGAGCAGTATTATAGTAGTTATATTCTTGTACATAGGAGCAGTATTATAGTAGTTATATTCTTGTACATAGGAGCAGTATTATAGTAGTTATATTCTTGTACATAGGGGCAGTATTATAGTAGTTATATTCTTGTTTATAGGAGCAGTATTATAGTAGTTATATTCTTGTACATAGGGAGCCGTATTATAGTAGTTATATTCTTGTACATAGGAGCAGTATTATAGTAGTTATATTCTTGTACATAGGGGCAGTATTATAGTAGTTATATTTTTGTACATAGGAGCAGTATTATAGTAGTTATATTCTTGTACATGGAGCAGTATTATAGTAGTTATATTCTTGTACATAGTGGTCAGTATTTTATAGTAGTTATATTCTTGTACATAGGAGCAGTATTATAGTAGTTATATTCTTGTACATGGAGCAGTATTATAGTAGTTATATTCTTGTACATAGGGGGCAGTATTATCGTAGTTATATTCTTGTACATAGGGGCAGTATTATAGTAGTTATATTCTTGTACATAGGAGCAGTATTATAGTAGTTATATTCTTGTACATAGGAGCAGTATTATAATAGTTATATTCTTGTACATAGGGGCAGTATTATAGTAGTTATATTCTTGTACATAGGAGCAGTATTATAGTAGTTATATTCTTGTACATAGGAGCAGTATTATAATAGTTATATTCTTGTACATAGGGGCAGTGTTATAGTAGTTATATTCTTGTACATAGGAGCAGTATTATAGTAGTTATATTCTTGTACATAGGAGCAGTATTATAGTAGTCATATTCTTGTACATAGGAGCAGTATTATAGTAGTTATATTCTTGTACATAGGGGCAGTATTATAGTAGTTATATTCTTGTACATAAGGGCTGTATTATAGTAGTTATATACTTGTACATAGGGGGCAGTATTATAGTAGTTATATTCTTGTACATGGAGCAGTATTATAGTAGTTATATTCTTGTACATAGGGGGCAGTATTATAGTAGTTATATTCTTGTACATAGGGGGCAGTATTATAGTAGTTATACTCTTGTACATGGGGGCAGTATTATAGTAGTTATATTGTACATAGGGGCAGTATTATAGTAGTTATATTCTTGTACATTGGGGCACTATTATAGTAGTTATATTGTACATAGGGGCAGTATTATAGTAGTTATATTCTTGTACATGGAGCAGTATTATAGTAGTTATATTCTTGTACATAGGAGCAGTATTATAGTAGTTATATTCTTGTACATGGGGGCAGTATTATAGTAGTTATATTGTACATAGGGGCAGTATTATAGTAGTTATATTCTTGTACATAGGGGCAGTATTATAGTAGTTATATTCTTGTACATGGAGCAGTATTATAGTAGTTATATTCTTGTACATAGGGGCAGTATTATAGTAGTTATATTCTTGTACATAGGAGCAGTATTATAGTAGTTATATTCTTGTACATAGGAGCAGTATTATAGTAGTTATATTCTTGTACATGGAGCAGTATTATAGTAGTTATATTCTTGTCCATAGGGGCAGTATTATAGTAGTTATATTCTTGTACATAGGAGCAGTATTATAGTAGTTATATTCTTGTACATAGGAGCAGTATTATAGTAGTTATATTCTTGTAGATAGAGGCAGTATTATAGTAGTTATATTCTTGTACATAGGGGCAGTGTTATAGTAGTTATATTCTTGTACATAGGAGCAGTGTTATAGTAGTTATATTCTTGTACAAAGGGGCAGTATTATAGTAGTTATATTCTTGTACATGGGGCAGTATTATAGTAGTTATATTCTTGTACATAAGGGCTGTATTATAGTAGTTATATTCTTGTACATGGGGGCAGTATTATAGTAGTTATATTCTTGTACATGGGGGCAGTATTATAGTAGTTATATTCTTGTACATAGGAGCAGTATTATAGTAGTTATATTCTTGTACATAAGGGCTGTATTATAGTAGTTATATTCTTGTACATGGGGGCAGTATTATAGTAGTTATATTCTTGTACATAGGGGCAGTATTATAGTAGTTATATTCTTGTACATAGGGGCAGTATTATAGTAGTTATATTCTTGCACATAGGGGCAGTATTATAGTAGTTATATTCTTGTACATAAGGGCTGTATTATAGTAGTTATATTCTTGTCCATAGGGGCAGTATTATAGTAGTTATATTCTTGTACATAGGAGCAGTATTATAGTAGTTATATTCTTGTACATGGGGCAGTATTATAGTAGTTATATTCTTGTACATAGGGGCAGTATTATAGTAGTTATATTCTTGTACATAGGAGCAGTATTATAGTAGTTATATTCTTGTACATAGGGGCAGTATTATAGTAGTTATATTCTTGTACATAGGGGGCAGTATTATAGTAGTTATATTCTTGTACATAGGGGGCAGTATTATAGTAGTTATATTCTTGTACATAGGGGGCAGTATTATAGTAGTTATATTCTTGTACATAGGGGGCAGTATTATAGTAGTTATATTCTTGTACATAGGGGGCAGTATTATAGTAGTTATATTCTTGTACATAGGGGGCAGTATTATAGTAGTTATATTCTTGTACATAGGGGGCAGTATTATAGTAGTTATATTCTTGTACATAGGGGGCAGTATTATAGTAGTTATATTCTTGTACATAGGGGCAGTATTATAGTAGTTATATTGTTGTATATTGGGGCTTTCTGTTCTGCCCTTTGTGATTTTTAGTTATTTTTGTTATTTTGTGGATTTTTGGTCCATGTTTATCTCGTTTTCTGCCGTTAATCGTCGTCGTTTTTGCAGTATAAATAATTAATGAGAATCCTCTTCTCCTGAATATTTTCTTCGCCGCTGGTTGCTGGCATCTCTTTAGAAAAGTGAAGTGGCTTTATCTCCGTGATCTGAGGTTTTGTTTACAGGGCGACGATCAGCGTTGTGCTGTCAGCGCCGCCATCTTTACTGTTCAGGCGGCTCTTCTAGTAGAGGCAATCGGCATAGTTGTGTGTCCTCTGTGATAACTGTACCATAATACACTGCTCAAAAAAATAAAGGGAACACTTAAACAACAGAATATAACTCCAAGTACATCAAACTTCTGTGAAATCACACTGTCCACTTAGGAAGCAACACTGATTGACAATCAATTTCACATGCTGTTGTGCAAATGGAATAGACAACAGATGGAAATTATTGGCAATTATCAAAACACCCTCAATAAAGGAGTGGTTCTGCAGATGGGGACCACAGACCACATCTCAGTACCAATGCTTTCTGGCTGATGTTTTGGTCACTTTTGAATGTCGGTTGTGCTTTCACACTCGTGATAGCATGAGACGGACTCTACAACTCACACAAGTGGCTCAGGTAGTGCAGCTCATCCAGGATGGCACATCAATGCGAGCTGTGGCAAGAAGGTTTGCTGTGTCTGTCAGCGTAGTGTCCAGAGGCTGGAGGCGCTACCATGAGACGTGGAGGGGGCCATAAGAGGGCAACACCCCAGCAGCATTACCACTACCTCAGCCTTTGTGCAAGGAGGAACAGGAGGAGCACTGCCAGACCCTGCAAAATGACCTCCAGCAGGTCACAAATGTGCATGTGTCTGCACAAACGGTTAGAAATCGACTCCATGAGGATGGTCTGAGGGCCCGATATCGTGCAAGACGCTTGACATTTGCTACAGAACACCAGGATTGGCAAATTTGCCACTGGCGCCCTGTGCTCTTCACAGATGAAAGCAGATTCACACTGAGCACATGTGACAGATGTGAGAGGCTGGAGACGTCGTGGAGAGAGATCTGCTGCCTGCAACATCCTTCAGCATGATTTGTTTGGCAGTGGGTCAGTAATGGTCTGGGGTGGCATTTCTTTAGAGGGCCGCACAGCCCTCCATGTGCTCACCAGAGGTAGTCTGACTGCCATTATGTACCGAGATGAGATCCTCAGACCCCTTGTGAGACCATATGCTGGTGCGGTTGGCCCTGGGTTCCTCCTAATGCAGGACAATGCCAGACCTCATGTGGCTGGAGTGTGTCAGCAGTTCCTGCAATATGAAGGCATTGAAGCTATGGACTGGCCTGCCCGTTCCCCAGACCTGAATCCGATTGAGCACATTTGGGACATCATGTCTCGCTCCATCCACCAACGTCACGTTGCACCACAGACTGTCCAGGAGTTGGCGGATGCTTTAGTCCAGGTCTGGGAGGAGATCCCTCAGGAGACCATCCGCCGCCTCATCAGGAGCCTGCCCAGGCGTTGTAGGGAGGTCATACAGGCACGTGGAGGCCACACACACTACTGAGCATCATTTCCTTGTGTTGAGGCGTTTCCACTGAAGTTGGATCAGTCTGAAATTTGATTTTCCATTTAGATTTTGAATATCATTCCAAATCCAGACCTCCATGGGATATTCATATTGATTTACACTGATCATTTTTATGTTTTCTTGTTCTCAGCGCATGCCACTATGTAATGAATAAAGATTTGCAGCTGCGATATTTCATTCAGTGATATCTACGATGTGGTATCTTAGTGTTCCCTTTATTTTTTTGAGAGCAGTGTAGTAGTGAATGGAGCCGAGCTGCAGTGCTGCATGTCACCTGTGTCAGAGGGGGCGCTGTTCATGGAAGTAGTTATGTCTTTTGGACACTTGACATGCGTCTGGTGTGAGTGTTGCCCCTTGTATCGGGGAGTCGGGACAGATGTTTGGTTTTGGGGGAGTATTACCGTCGGGGTGGGGTATGAGCGGGTGTGGCGCCTTCATACGTCTGCATTCCTGCGCTGCCCACTGTATGATGTTTTTCAGGTCACCGTCCCTTTAACCTTGTCGGAGCCGTGTAGCTTGGCGGCTGCCGGTGTTCCCGTCCCTGGAGTCCCCGTGTTCTGGAGTTATTGGTTCCTGTAATGAAATGTTCCGTCCATTGGACGGTGGAAGACTCATAGATTAGCGCCCGGACACGAGGCGGCGGAGAATATTGCTGACCTTTTATTCAGTGATGCCGGAGCGATCCGTCGCCAAAGTGTGCTCCGACTGTGTCTGCAACACCAGAACTACAACTCCCAGCATGCTCTGACCGACCAAAGCCTGGAAATCGTGCCGCACTGGGCACCTGGCACAGAGGGGCTTGTTGTTTCCCTTCTCTGTTGTACATTTCTGCTTGTGCACTTGCTCCATTGCTGCCCCTGCTTGTTCAGCAGCTTCTTGGAGACCAGACAGGATCGATTCAGGGTGTGACACATCCGAGAACAAATTGTCATTTCTCTTTCTCTCTGCTGGGAACTTGTCTTCATTTACAAGAATGCTCCGCTATTTCCAGTCCTCGCCATTCACTGTCTTGCTGTAATGCAGCCCCTGCTTGTTCAGAAGCTTCTGGGTTTCCAGACAGCATCTGTGCAGGGTGTGAAATGACTGGCGTCATGGCGTTTCTTTTTCCTCTCTCTCGCTCGTCTGATCCTCTCCGTGCTCACTCTCTTTCCGGCAGTCCCTGCTTGTTCAGAAGCTTCTGGGTCGTGTCCTCATGTTTTGCTGTCTGCTACCTCCTCCATCTTCTCTTTCAGACGGCAGGATTTACCCGACCTCATTACCTGGTGTCAGGCAATACCTGCCAGGTGAACCCTGTCCTTGCAGAAGACCCCGGAGGTCCCAGACGTCCCACGCTCTGTCTCTACAGCCTGGCCTTCAATATCAATGTGCACTTATGTGGACGGAGACTGGAGTACTGTGCTCCGCAGGCTGAAGCCGTCCTCTGTCTGCGGCTTGCCAGGTGGTACCTGATGAGTGCTGCTGTCCTGGTGATGGCGCCGTACATGTCACCGAGCACAGCTGCCGTTCTTCACCGTGGCCGTTGGATTGGGGCATGCATCAGTCAGTGCAGTCCCTGGGGACGGACCCCGGTATCCGGCTCTGTGACTGCAGCATTATACAATGCCATGATGTCCTCACATGAGAGAAAGCATCTTAATGTTCCGGGCTGCTGGCCTCTGTGTCCCCCAGGTCTCTGCTTGGCCTCGTGTATCTGTCCCCTGGTCGCTGGTCTCTGCTCGGCCTCGTGTATCTGTTCCCCTGGTGCTTATATCCCACAGCTGCACTCACTATTCTGCTGGTGCAGTCGCTGTGTACATACATTACATTACTGATCCTGAGTTATATCCAGTATTATACCCCAGAGCTGCACTCACTATTCTACTGGTGCAGTCACTGTGTACATACATTACATTACTGATCCTGAGTTACCTCCTGTATTATACTCCAGAGCTGCACTCACTATTCTGCTGGTGCAGTCACTGTGTACATACATTACATTACTGATCCTGAGTTACATCCTGTATTATACCCCAGAGCTGCACTCACTATTCTGCTGGTGCAGTCACTGTGTACATACATTACATTACTGATCCTGAGTTACATCCTGTATTATACCCCAGAGCTGCATTCACTATTCTGCTGGTGCAGTCACTGTGTACATACATTACTGATCCTGAGTTACATCCTGTATTATACCCCAGAGCTGCACTCACTATTCTGCTGGTGCAGTCACTGTGTACATACATTACTGATCCTGAGTTACATCCTGTATTATACCCCAGAGCTGCACTCACTATTCTGCTGGTGCAGTCACTGTGTACATACATTACATTACTGATCCTGAGTTACATCCTGTATTATACCCCAGAGCTGCACTCACTATTCTGCTGGTGCAGTCACTGTGTACATACATTACATTACTGATCCTGAGTTACATCCAGTATTATACTCCAGAGCTGTACTCACTATTCTGTTGGTGCAGTCACTGTGTGCATACATTACATTACTGATCCTGAGTTACATCCTGTATTATACCCCAGAGCTGCATTCACTATTCTGCTGGTGCAGTCACTGTGTACATACATTACTGATCCTGAGTTACATCCAGTATTATACTCCAGAGCTGCACTCATTATTCTACTGGTGCAGTCACTGTGTACATACATTACATTACTGATCCTGAGTTACATCCAGTATTATACTCCAGAGCTGTACTCACTATTCTGCTGGTGCAGTCACTGTGTACATACATTACATTACTGATCCTGAGTTACATCCTGTATTATACCCCAGAGCTGCATTCACTATTCTGCTGGTGCAGTCACTGTGTACATACATTACTGATCCTGAGTTACATCCAGTATTATACTCCAGAGCTGCACTCATTATTCTACTGGTGCAGTCACTGTGTACATACATTACATTACTGATCCTGAGTTACATCCTGTATTATACTCCAGAGCTGCACTCACTATTCTGCTGGTGCAGTCACTGTGTACATACAATACATTACTGATCCTGAGTTACATCCTGTATCTCTTTTATTATAAAATATCAAAAACAATACAACACAACATTCCAGAAAAGAAAACACAGAAACCAAAATACACACATTAATCATACACTTAGGACATACAGAAACTTGTGCATAACCGCAACTTGTTATAGTCCCCAAGCTTTTCAGCTTAGGGGACCCCCAGCAGGAACTTTCCAACAGAAAACTCTTCCCATAAAATAATGAAAAACAGTTTTTAATCTTTCACCCCCATTCACTCTCTTTCACTCCCCATTCACACTTCCACCCATACCTACTGTATATACAGGAAAACAAAAATAATATTCTTGGCCCATGCTGCCTTAAATAAACCTAGCCAATTCTTTTTTGGCAAAATTACCTACACCAGCTTAACACCTCAATATACACATACACATACATATATATATATATATATATATATATACATACATATACACTTTTTTTTTTTTTTTGCTGTTTTTTTATTATTTTTCCCACCACCCACACCACAGGTCCATAAATGTCCATGGCCTTATCACGTCTAGGCCTGATGAGCACGAAAGTTTATGCCCACAAGCAAAACCTTCACCCATTTGCCCCCGATGTGCTCAAAAATGGTCCATTTTCCATAATTTCCATGGTCCATGGTATATGGTATATCCATTCGCCACTTTCCCCTTGGTTTAGGGTCCTTTTACTTTTTTTTTCCGCTCTCACCCCCCCATTCACCGCCCTCCCAACCTCACTACGCCCCCCATGCACATCTGACTACGGAAAAGAATAACAACACATACTACAATACATATACTACAATACATATACTACAATACATATTACAATACAATATTACAATGCAATGTCATTACATCATTTGCTTTACCGAATATTACCACACCACAAACCTTTACTTACAGGCCCAAGTTCAGTGCCTGCAAGCCCAATATCCATTATTTCTCTATCTCAAAACAAAAATCTAGGTGTGCCATGCAATAGCCCACCACCAGGAAAAAGGAGTTCTAGAGGCCCCATCCCTCACTAACACATTCACCCTGTCCCTCAACAACTAAGACTGTCCCTACTTCTGTCCCTAAAGAAACTGTCCCTATCTGTCCTTACCTGCCCCTACTCTACCTACCTTATCATAACTAACTCTCTATCTGTCCCTCAGTGCCTGTCCCTCCCTGTCCCTATCTGCCCCTACTTCTGTCCCTCACCACCCACACCACCTTATGCTGTCCCTACCCACATTCACACAAAATCTAGCTCTCCCTAGAGTGTGTTTTTAAAAGGAAAGGCCCCTCCAAAGCCAGGAGGCCCTCCTCACACCCAACCTTTCGAACTCCAAAGAATGCACCTTCACCAGGTCACCCAGGATGTTACTAACCACCTCTTCCCTTGGTAGGGCTTTCTGCCGCGTCGAAACTAAGCACCGTGCATTCCAAATGTAGAACCTAACCACTACACTGACTAGGAATAAAGTGCCCCGGTCTCGGCCACCCAGAGTTCTGAACGCTCCATAGGCCCACTCGGCATAGGAGAGGGACGCCAGCCGCGCCCAACGTATGGAAGCCCCCACCCTGTTGTAAACCTCTGTATTAAAGGGACACTGAAGCAGGAAGTGCTCCATGCTTTCCAGCACGTCGCCACACTCCTCACGGGGACAACCCCGATCATCGGATTTCCTGCACTTCAGGTTATCCTTTACATACAGCCTCCCGTGGAAGCAGCGCCAGGTCAAGTCCCAAAACTTCGTGGGGATCCGCTTAGAATTTAAAAGCCCGAGCCCCACCTCCAGATCCCAACCTGGGCAATCCTTAAGGGCCAGGGGCTTTTGGAAATGGGTCAACAGAACCCTCCTGTCAAGGCATTGCCGCGACATGGTCCTGATTTCCCACATTCCCAGACCCCACCGGCGGATCACCTTCAGAACCGGGGTAGCATAAGCCGGGAGATGCCCATGAGGTGTGCGGAGGTCCTTCACTTGCCCTCCTGTCTCCCATTCCTGGAAGAAGGGCCGAAGCCAACCCTTGCAGGAGACTACCCACGGAGGAGCCCTCTCTAGCCAGAGGTTGGAAATGTTGGCTTTAAGAAAGGTGTTCACTAAGAACACTACCGGGTTGACCATACCCAACCCACCTAGTCTCCTCGTGCGGTATGTGACCTCTCTCTTGATTAGGTTGAGCCTATTCCCCCATAATAGCTGGAAGAACAGGCTATAGACCCGTGTCCAGAGAGGTTCTGGCAAGATGCACACGCTGCCTAGGTAAATTAACAAGGGAAGCAGAAAGCCTTTAGCCAGGGCAACCCTTTCCCTTAGGGACAAAGACCAACCCTTCCAATGGTCCACCTTTTGGGCAGCGATCTTAAGTCTGCCCTCCCAATTTTGCTGGGGGTAGTCCCCGGGGCCAAATTCGATGCCTAGAATTTTGGCGGTGGCCTGGGGCCCTGGAAGGGTGTCCGGGAGATCAAAACTAGGATCTCCCCCTCCCAGCCAGAGACTTTCACACTTATCCCGGTTGATCATGGACCCGGATGCCTCAGAGTAGCGCACTACCTCTGACATGACCCAATCCGCCTCCCCCCTCGAGGACACGAAAAGGGAAACATCATCGGCGTACGCCACCACCCTCAGAGAGGACCCAGAGCCCGCCTGGTCCATCCCGACTCCCGCCAATGGTCCACGATCTACCCTCCTTAGGAAGGGATCGATCGCGAACACGTATAAAAGCGGGCTCAGCGGACAGCCCTGACGGACCCCAGAACCCACCTCAAAAGGGCGACCTGACCAACCGTTCACCAGCGGAAAAGTCTCAGCCCCTTGGTACAAGATCTCTAACCATTTTACAAACCTCCCAGGCAGACCATACCTCAAAAGGACGGACCAGAGGTACTCATGGTTGACCTGGTCAAAGGCTTTCGCTTGGTCTAACGACAGCAAGTACCCCTTCCAGTGGCCTGCCCTACCCTGCTCCACTGCCTCCCGGACACCGAGCACAGCACTAAAAGTACTGCGGCCTGGAACAGAGCAATGCTGGGCCCCCGAAAGGAGCCGGGGTGCAAACTTCACCAGCCGATTAAACAGCACCTTGGCCAGAACCTTCCGGTCCGTATCGAGAAGCGCTATGGGACGCCAATTCTCGATACGGGACGGATCTTTACCCTTTGACAGAATAATTAGGGCTGACTTCCTCATTGAGTCGGGAAGAGTGCCCGAGGATAGACACTCATTAAAGACCCCTGTCAAGAGGGGGACCAAGGAGTCCCTAAAAGTCTTATAAAACTCGGATGTTAAGCCATCCGGACCTGGCGATTTCTTGGGCCGAAGCCCATCAATGGCCAGTCTCACTTCCTCCTCCCTAATTTCTTCTGCCAAAACACCAAGAGAGGGATCACCCCCTGGCTCAGGGACGGTTTCAGCCAGGAAAGCGGACATCCTATCCCGATCCAGATCCTTCTTTTCCAAGAGGCGCGAGTAGAAGAATCTGACCACCTCCAGGATCCCTGATTTGGATCTGTTCAGGGACCCCGTACTGTCGATCAGTCCTGTCACCATCTTACAATTCACTGACATCTTACAGTTTCTGTAAGGGTCGGGCGAGCGGTACTTCCCGAAGTCCCTCTCAAAAACTAAAGATGTGTGTCTATCATACTGGCACCTCTTGAGCAAAGATTTCACTCTGGAGATTTCCTCACGGTCACCTCCAGTCGAGACAAGCTGCTCGAGTTTCCTCCCCAGAGCCTGATACAAGCGGTGCCTGTTCAGACTTCTGAGGTTCGAGAGCTGACGGAAGAACCCCGCCACCCGCTTTTTGAAGATCTCCCACCACTCTGACTTACTACTACAGAGATCCAACAGCGGTACCTGGCTCTGAAGAAAATCCTCGAAGGATTGTCTCACCTCCGCTTCTTCCAGCAGGGACGAATTGAGCTTCCACAGCCCTCTTCCCATCCGAGGAGTCTCTGCAACATTCAGAGAAAAGAAAATTAAACAGTGGTCGGAGAACTCCACCTCAACGGCGGACACAGCAGAAAAGATGGCGTCCTCCTTCAAAAAAAACCTGTCTATTCTAGACCTACTGCTACCCCTATGGTAGGTGAAACCCCCGTGGCCTGGGGTGTGCCGGATGTGGACATCCACCAGGCGAGTTTCACTAGCTATGCTATTAAGCGCGACGCTGTCATAAGCCAGGCGGTCTCCGGGACCCCCCCGGTCACGGGACCTCGTAACGGTGTTGAAGTCCCCACCGAAGACCACCTGTCGGCTCGTAAAAAGAAAGGGCTTGATCCTCAGGAAGAGACATTTACGGTCCCACTTGGACTGTGGGCCGTAGATATTAATGAGCCGGAGCTCTTGTCCCCTCATGAAGACATCTAGGATCAGGCACCTCCCCATTTCCAACTCAGTAACCCGTCGGCATTCAACATCTGCAGTCTTAAAAAGGACTGCCACCCCGCTATACGGCTCAGCCGCAAGAGACCAGTATGAGGGCCCGCACCTCCACTCCCTCCGTGCTTTAAAGATGGCCCCCATGTCCGTTAGTCTGGTCTCTTGCAAAAATAAAATTTCTGCCTCAATCCGGGAGAAAAAATCAAAGGCCGTGAAGCGAGCCGCATCTGACTTAATGCTGGCGACATTAATGGACGCCAGCGTCAACGGGGCGAGTTCAGCCATCATGGGTGATCGAGTTGGATGGCCAGTTTCTTCCCTGCCCCGCTATCACCTCCTCCTGGGGAGGGGTCAGACACCTTCCTTTTTAGGGAAGCCCCCGACGTGTCCATCCCTCCCCCCCAGTGTCCTCACCCCCGGGTTCCAGGCCTGTCCCCCCCTCAGGAGGAACAGTGCCCCCTGAGGGACGGACTCCACCATCCCCCGAAGGACCCTCCGGTGTTACCCCCGGCCCAGCACCCTCGTCTTGCGGATCATCATCTGAACCTCCGAGGGCGCTGAACCGGTTGGAGAGTCTGATCAGAGGGGGGTCAGCGGGCCCTTCCGTATGCACTCTTGTGGTCGGGGGCGGGGGGGACTTTGAAGACTTGTCAGCCCTCTTCCCTCCCGATTTACGTTTGGCACGCTTGTTTTTGCCACCTGATGCTGTAGGCTGCCCCCTGACATCCTCGTCGACACTTTCATAACGAGAGGAGTCGTCTGAGTCAGCCGCTTTCTCCTCTCTCTCCATCCTCCTGATCTCCTCACTCACCGCACTCTCCCCCAGGGCCTCAGAGGCTTTTGCCACGGGCCTAGAGGGAGGGGCAGGTATCACCCCAGTTTCCCGAGGCTCCACCTGCCCCTTGCCTCCATGGCGTTTTTCTTGCCTCCGCTCATAAGCGGGGCCCCTTACCTTAGCATTGCCCTTCCTCACCGGCCCCTCAGCCCTTCCCCCTCCGCCACCACCTGCCACGGCAGAAGCACCGCCAGAGGTTGCCCCCTCACGGTCTTCCCCCACCGGGCCTGCAGCGGTATTGGAGAAAGAGCGAGGGCAGCGGCTGAGCGGGTGACCTAGGTCACCACACAGGTGGCACCGAATGTCTTTGCACAAGGCGGCCAGGTGGCCTACCCCACCACACAACGCACACTTCTGCACCTTGCAGCTGGCGCTGAAGTGGGTGGGGTCGCCGCACTTGTGGCAGACCTTCGGTTGCCCCTGGTAGAAGATCAGGATCCTGTCCCTCCCCAAGAACGCCGAGGAAGGGATGTGGGTGACCGTGCCGCCGGAAACCTTCAGCTTTACCATGAAGGTCCAGCCCCCCGACCAGATGCCAAATTCGTCCCTGTTCTTTTTTGGGACCTCGGTGACTTCCCCGTAACGAGAAAGCCACGTCATTATGTCCACGCCTGCGAGCGACTCGTTACAAGTCACCACGGTCACTCGCTTGACGGCATTTTGGCGAGACACCGCTTGCGCAACGAAGTCTCGCCATCCGGGCTCTTCTCGCACCAGCTCGTAGTTCGACCAGAAGAGCTCAAGCCCCTCTGGCCGCACGAAACTGACATCAAAGAAGCGGGACGCCGAAGGATGTATCAGGGCAAAGATGTCATTCGCCCCGAAGCCCATCTTTAGGAGGAGCTCTACCACCTTGCTCCTGGGTGGACAGGCTTCATTGCCCCCCCACCTAAGACGGACCACATTCCTTCTTGGCGGCCCCTGCCCAGCTGTGGGGAGAGACCAAACAGTCCCTCCCTCCCTTTGATTTTGGAAGGCAGCAAGGCCGTGTCTCTCTATCCAGAAAGACAGGTCCACTGTCCTCCCCTCTACTGTTACCGACCTTTCTCCCCTTTTAAGGGCCTCCAGGAAACGGTGGTGCAAAGCGCCGTCCCTGGAACCCGGAGGCGAGGAGACCCCCCCAGGACCACCCTGACCCCCAGCCGCGGCCCCCGCATAGTTACGTTGGGGTCTCGCGGCCGGGGGCAGATGGGCCAGCCCTCCCACCACCACTTGTGCCTGCACCCCCATTCGTCCTCCCACTCACTCTCCCATTCACTCTATTATTCCCACTCACCCCAGCATTCACTCCAGCACTTTCAGCCACATTCACTCCCTCATCCATGTCACTCACATCCCCATTCACGTCCACAAACAACTCCTCAAAAATATCAGTCACCCCGC
Source organism: Dendrobates tinctorius (assembly GCF_039654945.1). Classification (NCBI taxonomy): domain Eukaryota; kingdom Metazoa; phylum Chordata; class Amphibia; order Anura; family Dendrobatidae; genus Dendrobates; species Dendrobates tinctorius. The sequence continues at coordinate 4,310,262 of NW_027361904.1, read as the reverse complement.
TCTCACATTCACTCACGCACTCCTCATACTCCTCAGCACCAATTTTATTTATATTTACATTTTTATTTACATCAGCATTAACAGTTCCTTTGCCGCAATTTTCCCTCCCACCTGCTGGGGGCCCTAGCTGGCCAGGTGCTCCATGATTGCCCTTACTGGCCAAGAGTGCTGCTGCCCCTTTAAGTGCCTCAGCGCTGATAACATACTGCACATTTCCCTGGCTGTGCCTGGGAGCAGCAGCAGCTCTTGGTTTCTCCAGCACCATTTTTTTTTCTTTTTCAGAGTTTCTTTTGATTTCCTTGCTCTGGGCAGGGACGGCCTCTGGCACAGCTCCCTGCCCTGCATCCTTCTTCACTCCCTCTGCCGGCTTGCCAGGGGGCGCCAGAGTCCCCGCACCCTCAGATGAAGGTAGGTGGGCTGGGGACCCCGACAACCCCCCGCCAGCTTTTGGGGGCAGCTTACTTGCACTGCTTGGGAGGGTGGGTGGGACAGAGGGCAGCAGGCCTGCCGTGGCCCCGCCCCCCCGCCAGTCACGGCCACCACGGGCAGAGCAGTGACCCCTTGCGAGGCCATGCCCCCCCAGGTGACGCGGACGTAGCGAGTGGGACAGCGGCCGAAGAGGACACGCCCCCCCCGCATGCCACAGCCTTTGCAGGTCGGGCAACACTCGGGGAGGCCCCGCCCCCCTCGCAGACCACCGCCACCACTCTGTGCCCACCACTTGCCACGGGCAGGGCCGGCCACTCCCCCTCGTCGCCCAGTGGCGGCGGAGCCCCCCGCACGGACCCCCTTTTGGGTCGACGTGCCGGAGACCCCGCTCTTACCACGGGCGCCGCCATGGGAGCGACCAGCTCCCTGCACCGCTTCAGTTGTTGTTTGATTTTTTGCTCGCCCTTCCTAGACTTCTGGACCCCCACTAGCGATCCAGACTTAGCGGATCCGTACGTGGGGGGTCCAGAAGCCCCAGCACTCGCCGCCGGAGGTGCGGCCCTGGCTGTACCAACTTTACCTGGTGCCAGGCCAGCCCCCCTGCCACCGAGGGCTGAGCCTGGACACCACCACCACAACCAGCACCGACCTCCATGTCGCTGCCCTGGTCTGAACTGTCACCAGATGCGACAGTCAGGTCACAACAGTCATCTCTCTCCCCGCTCCCTCGCTGCGGACCCACCACAGGGCCCGAGCCGGGGTGGGTAGCGGGTTCCACACAGCGGGACAGAGGGGCCCCGGGAAGAGGAGCAAAAACCAGTTGTTCCTCCACGCCTTCAGAGGCCTTACGCCTGCGCCTCCTGTTTCTCCTCTTCCCGGTTGCCTCATCCTCCGGGCAGACTTCATCCCCAAACAACAGCGTGCCAAACCGTGCTGGGGATTCCATCTGCCGCACTTGCCTGAGGATGAGGCAGCCCCCCTCGATATTACTCCCACTCCCTCCATCCTCCCCCTCGCTCCTGCTTTCCTCCGCGTTACTGGAGTCCAGCGGGAGGGCCAATTGCTCAGGGGCTATCCCGCTGCATGTTACCTGACTCCTGCTGGTGTCCGTCAGGTCTTCAGGTGGAGGCGGCCCAGGTGTAGCGTGGGTGCCATCTTGCTCTTCCTTCTCACTTTCCTCCACCTGTGTGGGGCCTCCTGACCCCCCAGGAAACCCACCGGCCATGGCCCTGAACCGGTCCTCGTTCCGCAGCTTCTCCTGGAAGGGGCCGCTGCCGGCCATGATGACACTTCGCCGGCCCTCCAGGGCCCGAATCTCCTCTTCCAGCCGCTGGACTGTGGCGGCGACCTCCGCTTTCTTTGAGGTACGGAGCCTGTTTTTAGATATTATCTTGGCTCCCTCCATCTCCCCCCGAAGTCTCCTCAGCTGCTTCCCGGCCTCCTCATATTCGGAGAGGTGGGCATGGATGCGGGAGGCGTAGGTGGTAGCCGGCTCTCCCGCAGCCTTTGAGCCCCAGATGTTAAGGGGGGGCCCCGCCTCACCTCTGCCGGCTGCTGCACCTCCGGGGGAAGGGCCCGCCACAGCCTTCACTTCAGGGGTCCCGGACCCTGGAGCCTTGCGGCCCCCTGGTGTCCGCTTTTTCCCCATCCCTGGGACTGTCTGGCTGTGCCTTGGGCCTCCTGGTGGTGGATGAGGCCCCCCCACCCCCAGCTGGCTTGCCAGGGGGTGGGAGCCAGGGGCACAGCCCCGGCGCTCAGTCCCAGGGAGAGTCCTCTTTCCTGGGAAGGGGGCAGATGGAAAGTCCTTGCAGGAAAAAAAAACCTCCCTTCCCAGGAGCTTAGCAAAACCCCAGCCTGCAGACGCTCAGCTGCGACGCTCCTCCTCTTCCTGGGCGTGTACAGAGCTGCACTCACTATTCTGCTGGTGCAGTCACTGTGTACATACATTACCTTACTGATCCTGAGTTACATCCTGTCTTATACTCCAGAGCTGCACTCACTATTCTGCTGGTGCAGTCACTGTGTACATACATTACTGATTCTGCGTTACATCCTGTATTATACCCCAGAGCTGCACTCACTGTTCTGCTGGTGCAGTCAATGTGTACATACTTTACATTACTGATCCTGAGTTACCTCCTGTATTATACTCCAGAGCTGCACTCACTATTCTGCTGGTGCAGTCACTGTGTACATACATTACATTACTGATCCTGAGTTACATCCTGTATTATACCCCAGAGCTGCGCTCACTATTCTGCTGGAGTCTTGTATTATTCTCTGCTCTGCTGATGCGGGGACACATCTGTGCCTGTGTAATGCTCTATCAGGCAGTGATGACAGGAGGGGGCTGCAGACCCCTGGGGAGGGGGTGACCTGATCATCCTATAGATGAGTGCAGTTTGCAGCATCTGCTGAAAGGTCACTGTATGAATTCATTACCAGCAATGTCTGCACAGAGCCGTGAGATCCTCAGCACAGAGACCACCCAGGAATCCCCCCCCTATGGTGAATCGCAGCCATAACAGCAGCCGCTCCTGTCCATAATGCTGAAGTGTGTGGTGCTGAGCATCATGTGCTGATCTGAAAATCTGTGGATGATGCACTGTTATGAGGGATCTGTGGATGACGCACTTATGGGGGATCTGTGGATGACGCACTGTTATGGGGGATCTGCGGATGATGCACTGTTATGGGGCATCTGTGGATGACGCGCTGTTATGGGGGATCTGTGGATGACGCGCTGTTATGGGGGATCTGTGGATGACGCGCTGTTATGGGGGATCGGCGCGTGACGCGCTGTTATGGGGGATCTGTGGATGACGCGCTGTTATGGGGATCTGTGGATGACTTCTGCTACCCCCAGAGCAGCGTGCTAGGAGCTAACACTGGACTTCTTCGACTCTCACATCTCCCGATCTATGATCCCGGTGATCCCCTATAATGGATGCGGTACTTTACAGCGGAGCGATTAGTGCTGCGGAGCTCGCTTCACCCGACCGCGCTGCACAGAACAGATCATTTCACCTGTTACAATAAGAGATTACATAATACGGAGCCGCTGGCTGCACCGGGTGCCGGTTACCGGCGAGTGCAGACGGAGCGCTGCTTGTGGCGTTAGTATTTTATTGGCCTCGATGTTTATTTTTCTGTGAGCACCAGTGTTCTCCTTTCCTGCCAGCATCCTCCTTTCCTGCTGGTGCCCATGTCCTCCCTTCCTGCCGGCATTGGTGTCCTCCTTTCCTGCCGGCGTCTTCCCTTCCTACCGGCATTGTCGTCCTCTTTGCTGCCGGCACCCCTGTCCTGCGTTCCTGCCAGCGCCCTCCTTTCCTACTGGCACCCGTGTCCTCCTTTCCTGCCGGTGTCTGCCTTTCCTGCCGGCATTGTCGTCCTCCTTTGCTGTCGGTGCCCGTGTCCTCCGTTCCTGCCGGCATCTTCTATTCCTTCCAGCAGTCGTCCTCCGTTCCTGCCAGCGCCCTTGTCCTCCGTTCCTGCCGGCGTCTTCCATTGCTTCCAGCAGTTGTCCTCCGTTCCTGCCGGCATCTTCCATTGCTTCCAGCAGTCGTCCTCTGTTCCTGCCGGCGTCTTCCATTGCTTCCAGCAGTTGTCCTCCGTTCCTGACGGCGTCTTCCATTTCTTCCAGCGGTCGTCCTCCGTTCCTGCCAGCGTCTTCCTTTCCTGCCAGCACCCATGTCCTCCATTCCTGCCGGGGTCTTCCATTCTGTCCAGCATTCGTCTTCCTTTCCTGCCGACACCCCTGTCCTCCGTTCCTGCCAGCGTCTTCCATTCCTTCCAGCAGTCGTCCTCCTTTCCTGCCGACACCCCTGTCCTCCGTTCCTGCCAGCGTCTTCCATTCCGTCCAGCATTCGTCTTCCTTTCCTGCCGACACCCCTGTCCTCCGTTCCTGCCAGCGTCTTCCATTCCTTCCAGCAGTCGTCTTCCTTTCCTGCCGGCGCCCGTGTGACGAACAGCACGGCCTGTGCCACCAATATGTCACAATCCCACCACTGACACGGGTTTGTCAGCGGACGGAGGGACGTGACGCACTGCCGGCACACAGCTATCACGGACACAGTGGGGGCTTATCTTAGTTATCCCACCACCGGCACCATGTGACCAAAGCACAGCAAGCTAATCTTGCTATAACAATTTACCGGAGAGGGTATTTTGGGTGCCCCACCACTGCTAACAACCTTCCAAGAACTGTGGGGATTTATGCACAGTGGGGCAAAAAAGTATTAGTCAGCAATAGTGCAAGTTCCACCACTTAAAAAGATGAGAGGCGTCTGTAATTTACATCATAGGTAGACCTCAACTATGGGAGACAAACTGAGGAAAAAAAATCCAGAAAATCACATTGTCTGTTTTTTTTTTTTCATTTTATTTGCATATTATGGTGGAAAATAAGTATTTGGTCAGAAACAAGCAATCAAGATTTCTGGCTCTCACAGACCTGTAACTTCTTCTTTAAGAGTCTCCTCTTTCCTCCACTCATTACCTGTAGTAATGGCACCTGTTTAAACTTGTTATCAGTATAAAAAGACACCTGTGCACACCCTCAAACAGTCTGACTCCAAACTCCACTATGGTGAAGACCAAAGAGCTGCCAAAGGACACCAGAAACAAAATTGTAGCCCTGCACCAGGCTGGGAAGACTGAATCTGCAATAGCCAACCAGCTTGGAGTGAAGAAATCAACTGTGGGAGCAATAATTAGAAAATGGAAGACATACAAGACCACTGATAATCTCCCTCGATCTGGTGCTCCACGCAAAATCCCACCCCGTGGGGTCAGAATGATCACAAGAACGGTGAGCAAAAATCCCAGAACCACGCCGGGGGACCTAGTGAATGAACTGCAGAGAGCTGGGACCAATGTAACAAGGCCTACCATAAGTAACACACTACGCCACCATGGACTCAGATCCCGCAGTGCCAGACGTGTCCCACTGTTTAAGCCTGTACATGTCCGGGCCCATCTGAAGTTTGCTAGAGAGCATTTGGATGATCCAGAGGAGTTTTTGGAGAATGTCCTATGGTCTGATGAAACCAAACTGGAACTGTTTGGTAGAAACACAACTTGTCGTGTTTGGAGGAAAAAGAATACTGAGTTGCATCCATCAAACACCATACCTACTGTAAAGCATGGTGGTGGAAACATCATGCTTTGGGGCTGTTTCTCTGCAAAGGGGCCAGGACGACTGATCCGGGTACATGAAAGAATGAATGGGGCCATGTATCGTGAGATTTTGAGTGCAAACCTCCTTCCATCAGCAAGGGCATTGAAGATGAAACGTGGCTGGGTCTTTCAACATGACAATGATCCAAAGCACACCGCCAGGGCAACGAAGGAGTGGCTTCGTAAGAAGCATTTCAAGGTCCTGGAGTGGCCTAGCCAGTCTCCAGATCTCAACCCTATAGAAAACCTTTGGAGGGAGTTGAAAGTCCGTGTTGCCAAGCGAAAAGCCAAAAACATCACTGCTCTAGAGGAGATCTGCATGGAGGAATGGGCCAACATACCAACAACAGTGTGTGGCAACCTTGTGAAGACTTACAGAAAACATTTGACCTCTCATTGCCAACAAAGGATATATCACAAAGTATTGAGATGAAATTTTGTTTCTGACCAAATACTTATTTTCCACCATAATATGCAAATAAAATGAAAAAAAAACAGACAATGTGATTTTCTGGATTTTTTTTCTCAGTTTGTCTCCCATAGTTGAGGTCTACCTATGATGTAAATTACAGACGCCTCTCATCTTTTTAAGTGGTGGAACTTGCACTATTGCTGAATGACTAAATACTTTTTTGCCCCACTGTATATCCCACTTTCTCAGTTCCACTTTGGAACTCGCAGCTCTCCGGCGCCACCCTCAGGTCAGTCAGGGAACTGCACCTAGGATAATTAGTCGCCGGATGGGCTGCTTGTTGTGCGCGGGCAATTAGACTACTGCAGTAAGGGAATTATCAATGCTGTGGCCGCAGCCCCTCACAGCACGCTGCCACCAGCCACGCTTTACTTAATCAAAGAGTTAATTAAGAGGGTCCGTGGCGAACCCCCAAATTAGTAGCAATTCTCTAAAAAAGGCGCATAGTTCGTTTCTTAGAGCATGGAGACAGAGCTAATAGATTTTATCATTCCCAAAATGTGGGCAGTAATTACATAGATAAAAGTTGCTATAAAGTTGATACATTAAGTATGTACAGTAGAAGTATATGAAAACAGCAAGGATTAAAAGGCAGAAAGTAACACTTACATGTGCTTAGGTGGTATTAGGCAGACCATGTGGCTGGGGGGATGGGCCACTTAGCCAAACGTCCCCACTCATCTGGGGTTCTTGTCAGCACGGACTCTGAAGCTCCAACTGACTGGAATTTGGTAGGGAATACCTTAAAGCCTAGGGTCTGTGACCTCACGAAATGGGTGGTCTGGTGAGGTCCAACCCCCCTTACTCTCTAAGTTGAAATCTTACTAAAACTTATAGTAACTATATCTAAACGAGAAAATCCCGTACCAACACACATAGGGCATCATTGTTTGTAATTTATCGAATAGAGTAAAACGACACCACGCATGCCATAATTAAGACACTCCATTTGGGAGCAATCCATATCTCAGTTTCTGGAGGGATTAGGATCATGAAAATTAGGGATTGGTAAGCTGGTTTTGATGCCTACGCAATGATATGATTATTATATCTCTGAGGGGTATGGTTTTTGCGATACAGTCTCTTTAATATCACCTATATTGATCCCAGCACATTTCTAGAGAACAAAGGAATCTTTTCCCTTTAGCTGTGCAGGGGGGGTGAGGAGGAGAAGAAGGCTTCGAGAGGAAATGCCCGGTATCATGTTTCAGATGCAGGCAGAGAGCTGTACACACACATAGCTGCTAAGGGGGGAGAAACCAAAAGGAGAGGGGGGGCTGTAAAAGCTGACAGGCTACTTTCTCATAGAATGGAGGATTCTAGAAGATTACAGAAAACATCATACTTTATAGACATTTTACATTACAGCCCGTGTCCTCCTTTCCTGCCGGCGTCTTCCATTCCTTCCAGCAGTCGTCTTCCTTTTCTGCCGGCGCCTGTTGCCTCCGTTCCTGCCGGCGTCTTCCATTCCTTCCAGCAGTCCTCCTTTCCTGCCGGCGCCCGTGTCCTCCATTCCTGCCAGCGTCTTCCATTCCTTCCAGCAGTCGTCCTATTTTCCTGCCGGCGCCCGTGTCCTCTGTTCCTGTCAGCATCTTCCATTCCTTCCAGCAGTCGTCTTCCTTTCCTGCCCGTGGCTTCCGTTCCTGCCAGCGTCTTCCATTCCTTACAGCTTTCGTCTTCCTTTCCTGCCGGTGCCCGTGGCTTCCGTTCCTGCCAGCGTCTTCCATTCCTTCCAGCAGTCGTCCTCTTTTCCTGCCGGCGCCCGTGTCCTCTGTTCCTGCCAGCGTCTTCCATTCCTTCCACCAGTCCTCATTTCCTGCCAGCACCCGTGTCCTCCGTTCCTGCCGGCATTTTCCATTCCTTCCAGCAGTCGTCCTATGTTCCTGCCAGCGTCTTCCTTTCCTGCCGGCGCCTGTGGCCTCCGTTCCTGCCGACGTCTTCCATTCCTTCCAGCAGTCCTCCTTTCCTGCCGGCGCCCGTGTCCTCCATTCCTGCCAGCGTCTTCCATTCCTTCCAGCAGTCGTCCTCTTTTCCTTGCAGTGCCCGTGTCCTCTGTTCCTGCCAGCGTCTTCCATTCCTTACAGCAGTCGTCCTCCTTTCCTGCCGGTGCCCGTGGCTTCCATTCCTGCCAGCGTCTTCCATTCCTTCCAGCAGTCGTCCTCTTTTCCTGCCGGTGCCCGTGTCCTCTGTTCCTGCCAGCATCTTCCATTCATTCCAGCAGTCGTCTTCCTTTCCTGCCGGTGCCCGTGACTTCCATTCCTGCCAGCGTCTTCCATTCCTTCCAGCAGTCGTCCTCCTTTCCTGCTAGCGCCCTTGTCCTCCGTTCCTACCGGCTCTCTCCATTCCTTCCAGCAGTTGTCTTCCTTTCCTGCCGGTGCCCGTAGCCTCCGTTCCTGCAGGCGTCTTTTATTCCTTATAGCAGTCGTCCTCTGTTCCTGGCAGTGTCTTCCTTTCCTGCCGGCGCCGTCCTCCGTTCCTGCCGGCGTCTTCCATTCCTTCCAGCAGTTGTCCTCCTTTCCTGCCAGCGCCCATGGCTTCCATTCCTGCCAGCGTCTTCCATTCCTTCCAGCAGTTGTCCTCCTTTCCTGCCAGCGCCCATGGCTTCCGTTCCTGCCAGCGTCATCCATTCCTTCCAGCAGTCGTCCTTCTTTCCTGCTGGCGTCCTTGTTCTCCTTTCCTGCCGGCGTCTTCCATTGGGATGATTTAGCGAATCCTGCTTTGAGCAGGGGGTTGGACCAGATGGCCCAGGAGGTCCCTTCCAACGCTACGATTCTATGATTCTATGATTCCTTCCAGCAGTCGTCCTCCGTTCCTGCCAGCGCCCATGGTTTCCGTTCCTGCCAGCGTCTTCCATTCCTTCCAGCAGTCATCCTTCTTTCCTGCTGGCGTCCTTGTCCTCCTTTCCTGCCGGCGTCTTCCATTCCTTCCAGCAGTCGTCCTCCTTTTCTGCCGGTGCCCATGGCTTCCGTTCCTGCCAGCGTCTTCCATTCCTTCCAGCAGTCATCCTTCTTCTTTCCTGCCGGTGCCCGTGGCCTCCGTTCTTGCAGGCGTTTTCCTTTCCTTCCAGCAGTCGTCCTCCGTTCCTGTCAGCGTCTTCCCTTCCTGCCGGCATCGGTGTGCTCCGTTCCTGCTAGCACTGGTCGGTCTCCTGCGGCTGGGCACAGACTAGTGGACAGGTGTCAGAGCTCCTCATCCAATCGGCGCCGCTGCAGTCATGCACCACTTTTACTGACCTTTCATGGGGCTGTGTGTGAATAATGACCAGCGGAGGCAGCAGAAGAGTGAAGAGAATTCGCTGCTCCTTATTTTTTGTTCTAAAACCTTCCCTTTAATAGGAGTCACGGCCTAATGATATTTGCCATTGTATGGCGCTATTACGTGGGTGTTGTAGGGCAGCATTATTTGTGCACTCTGTAGAAGAATTACTTCTTTAGCATTTTTATAGCAGGATGGTGTTGGCATTGGATGGCAGCACAGGTCACACACTATATCGAAACTTTACTTTTACGGTATTATTAATTTGGTCCTCCTGCATGACAGTATTTACTCGCGCTGAGGAAGAATTATTCGTCCAGTTATAATGTTAGTGTTATGTGACAATTGTATCCTATCACTATATGGAGGGTTTATTTATTCATTATTATGGCGGTTTTATGTACTTGCTATGTAGCGCCATTAATTCCACAGCTTTTTACAGACATTATAATCGCTGTCCCCATTGGGGCTCACAATCTACATTCCCTATCAGTAAGTTTTGGGGGACTGGGAGGAAATAGTAGAAAACTCACGCAAACATGAGGAGAACATACAACTCCTTGCAGATGCCGTCCTTGTTTAGATTTGACCCCAACGCTGCAAAGTAACAGCACTAACCACTGAGCCACCGCACAGCGCTGACCACTGAGCCACCGCACAGCGCTGACCACTGAGCCACCGCACAGCGCTGACCACTGAGCCACCGCACAGCGCTGACCACTGAGCCACCGCACAGCGCTGACCACTGAGCCACCGCACAGCGCTGACCACTGAGCCACCGCACAGCGCTGACCACTGAGCCACCATGCTGCTATATGGAAGATGCATTTTTATGAGAGTGATATGTTTGCGTTGTATAGCAGTATTAGTTACACCCTCTATGGAGGTTGTATTTGCAGTATTATTATGGTGGTCGTATGCATTCCTTGTTTGGCTTTCTTACTCACTCACTATGTACAGTGTATGGCAGTATTATCCACTACCTCTATGAAACATTTATTTTGTGTTAATATGGCAGTATTATGTCAGCATTGTATGGCAGTATTACATCGGTGTTTGGCAGCATTATTTGTCGACTCCATAGAAGAATTATTTGTTTTGTGTTATGATATCAGTGTTATGGTAGCATTATATGCCATTATTACAATGGCATATTATATGGCAGTATTGTTTACTCACTCTAGAATTATTTTACACGGTATTATGTGGGCATTGTATAGCAGTATTATCCACTCCTCTAATGCAGATTTTACTTATTCATTATTATTATGGAGCCACTATGTTGGCAGCATTATGTACACTCTATATAAAAGTTGTGTTAATTCTGTATCTTTGTGACTGTATTATGGCGGCATTAGTAACTCCCTCTGTGGAAGATGTTATTATTTAGTATTATGGCATTCTTATTTTAGCATTGTGTGGTGTTGTTAGTTTAGCATTATTTATGTGGTATTATAATGGTAGCAGTATGCTGGCATGCTGTGGCAATATTTCCCACCTGGTTTATACAAGATTTATTTAATTACTCTTATTATGGCAGTATTATTATATTGGTATTGTTTTCAGTATTATTTACATAATAAATGGCAGATTAAATCATTCAATATTATTGTGGCAGCATTATTTACTTCTGGAAGATGTTAATATTATTATTTTAGTATTGGATTGTCATTGTCTCACTATATGGAACCATTATTTATGCAGTATTGTGGCAGCATTATTTTGTCATTGTATGGCTTTATTACTCAACCTATGGAAGCTATTTTTATTTTCTATTATTATAGCAGTATTATTTACTTGCTATATGAAAACATTTTTAGTATTAGTATGGCAGTAGTAAGATAGAATTGTTTGGTAGCATTATACACTCGTTATGTTTCTTCTTCCCTAGTATAATGGCACTATCATGTTGGCATTATATGGCAGTTTTATTTACTTTTAGTATGGAATAGTTATTTAGTAGTAGTATTGTATGGCAGCATTATACACTCTTGTGGAATGTGTATTTCTTTACTATTATGGCGGTATTTTGTTGGCATTATATGGCAGTATTATTCACTTGTATGGAATACTTATTCAGTATTATGGTGGTATCATATTGGCATTGTATGGCAGTATTATTCACTCGTAATGTGGAATATATATGCAGTATATGGTGGTATCATGTTGGCATTGTGTGGCAGCATTATTCACTCTTTATACAGAATATGTATTTCTTCAGTGTTATTATGATAGTATCATGTTGGCATTGTGTGGCAGCATTATTCACTCTTTATGCAGAATATGTATTTCTTCAGTATTATGGCGGTATCATGTTGGCATTGTCTGTCAGAATTATTCACTCTTTATGCAGAATATGTATTTCTTCAGTATTATTATGGTAGTATCATGTTGGCATTGTGTGGCAGCATTATTCACTCTTTATGCAGAATATGTATTTCTTCCGTATTATGGTAGTATCATGTTGGCATTGTGTGACAGCATTATTCACTCTTTATGCAGAATATGTATTTCTTCAGTATTATTATGATAGTATAATGTTGGCATTGTGTGGCAGCATTATTCACTCTTTATGCAGAATATGTATTTCTTCAGTATTATTATGGTAGTATCATGTTGGCATTGTGTGGCAGCATTATTCACTCTTTATGCAGAATATGTATTTCTTCAGTATTATTATGGTAGTATCATGTTGGCATTGTGTGGCAGCATTATTCACTCTTTATGCAGAATATGTATTTCTTCAGTATTATTATGGTAGTATCATGTTGGCATTGTGTGGCAGCATTATTCACTCTTTATGCAGAATATGTATTTCTTCAGCATTATTATGGTAGTATCATGTTGGCATTGTGTGGCAACATTATTCACTCTTTATGCAGAATATGTATTTCTTCAGCATTATTATGGTGGTTGTATCATGTTGGCATTGTGTGGCAGCATTATTCACTCTTTATGCAGAATATGTATTTCTTCAGTATTATTACGGTGGTATGTTGGCATTGTGTGGCAGCATTATTCACTCTTTATGCAGAATATGTATTTCTTCAGCATTATTATGGTAGTATCATGTTGGCATTGTGTGACAACATTATTCACTCTTAATGCAGAATATGTATTTCTTCAATTTTATTATGGTAGTATCATGATGGCATTGTGTGGCAGCATTATTCACTCTTTATGCAGAATATGTATTTCTTCATTATTATTATGGTGGTATCATGTTGGCATTGTGTGGCAGCATTATTCACTCTTTATGCAGAATATGTATTTCTTCAGTATTATTATGATAGTATCATGTTGGCATTGTGTGGCAGCATTATTCACTCTGCAGAATATGTATTTCTTCAGTATTATTATGGTGGTATCATGTTGGTATTGTGTGGCAGCATTATTCACTCTTTATGCAGAATATGTATTTCTTCAGTATTATTATGGTAGTATCATGTTGGCATTGTGTGGCAGCATTATTCACTCTTTATGCAGAATATGTATTGCTTCCGTATTATGGTAGTATCATGTTGGCATTGTGTGGCAGCATTATTCACTCTTTATGCAGAATATGTATTTCTTCAGCATTATTATGGTAGTATAATGTTGGCATTGTGTGGCAACATTATTCACTCTTTATGCAGAATATGTATTTCTTCAGCATTATTATGGTAGTATCATGTTGGCATTGTGTGGCAGCATTATTCACTCTTTATGCAGAATATGTATTTCTTCAGCATTATTATGGTAGTATCATGTTGGCATTGTGTGGCAGCATTATTCACTCTTTATGCAGAATATGTATTCAGTATTATTACGGTAGTATCATGGTGGCATTGTGTGGCAGCATTATTCACTCTTTATGCAGAATATGTATTTCTTCTGTATTATTATGTTAGTATCATGTTGGCATTGTGTGGCAGCATTATTCACTCTTTATGCAGAATATGTATTTCTTCAGTATTATTATGGTAGTATCATGTTGGCATTGTGTGGCAGCATTATTCACTCTTTATGCAGAATATGTATTTCTTCAGTATTATTATGGTGGTTGTATCATGTTGGCATTCTGTGGCAGCATTATTCTCTCTTTATGCAGAATATGTATTTCTTCAGTATTATTATGGTGGTATCATGTTGGCATTCTGTGGCAGCATTATTCACTCTTTATGCAGAATATGTATTTCTTCAGTATTATTATGGTGGTATCATGTTGGCATTGTGTGGCAGCATTATTCACTCTTTATGCAGAATATGTATTTCTTCAGCATTATTATGGTTGTATCATGTTGGCATTGTGTGGCAGCATTATTCACTCTTTCTGCAGAATATGTATTTCTTCAGTATTATTATGGTGATATCATGTTGGCATTCTGTGGCAGCATTATTCTCTCTTTATGCAGAATATGTATTTCTTCAGTATTATTATGGTGATATCATGTTGGCATTCTGTGGCAGCATTATTCACTCTTTATACAGAATATGTATTTCTTCAGTATTATTATGGTGGTATCATGTTGGCATTGTGTGGCAGCATTATTCACTCTTTATGCAGAATATGTATTTATTTCTTCAGTATTATTATGGTGGTATCATGTTGGCATTGTGTGGCAGCATCATTCACTCTTTATGCAGAATATGTATTTCTTCAGTATTATTATGATGGTATCATGTTGGCATTGTGTGGCAGCTTTATTCACTCTTTATGCAGAATATGTATTTCTTCAGTATTATTATGGTAGTATCATGTTGGCAATGTGTGGCAGCATTATTCACTCTTTATGCAGAATATGTATTTCTTCAGCATTATTATGGTAGTATGTTGGCATTGTGTGGCAGCATTATTCACTCTTTATGCAGAATATGTATTTCTTCAGCATTATTATGGTAGTATCATGTTGGCATTGTGTGGCAACATTATTCACTCTTTATGTAGAATATGTTTTTCTTCAGTATTATTACGGTAGTATCATGGTGGCATTGTGTGGCAGCATTATTCACTCTTTATGCAGAATATTTATTTCTTCAGTATTATTATGGTGGTTGTATCATGTTGGCATTGTGTGGCAGCATTATTCTCTCTTTATGCAGAATATGTATTTCTTCAGTATTATTATGGTAGTATCATGTTGGCATTCTGTGGCAGCATTATTCACTCTTTATGCAGAATATGTATTTCTTCAGTATTATTATGGTGGTATCATGTTGGCATTGTGTGGCAGCATTATTCACTCTTTATGCAGAATATGTATTTCTTCAGTATTATTATGGTGGTTGTATCATGTCGGCATTGTGTGGCAGCATTATTCACTCTTTATGCAGAATATGTATTTCTTCAGCATTATTATGGTAGTATCATGTTGGCAATGTGTGGCAGCATTATTCACTCTTTATGCAGAATATGTATTTCTTCAGCATTATTATGGTAGTATCATGGTGGCATTGTGTGGCAGCATTATTCACTCTTTATGCAGAATATGTATTTCTTCAGTATTATTATGGTGGTATCATGTTGGCATTGTGTGGCAGCATTATTCACTCTTTATGCAGAATATGTATTTCTTCAGTATTATTATGGTGGTTGTATCATGTCGGCATTGTGTGGCAGCATTATTCACTCTTTATGCAGAATATGTATTTCTTCTGTATTATTATGGTAGTATCATGTTGGCATTGTGTTGCAACATTATTCACTCTTTATGCAGAATATGTATTTCTTCAGCATTATTATGGTAGTATCATGGTGGCATTGTGTGGCAGCATTATTCACTCTTTATGCAGAATATGTATTTCTTCAGTATTATTATGGTGGTTGTATCATGTTGGCATTGTGTGGCAGCATTATTCACTCTTTATGTAGAATATGTATTTCTTCAGTATTATTATGGTAGTATCATGTTGGCATTCTGTGGCAGCATTATTCAATCTTTATGCAGAATATGTATTTCTTCAGTATTATTATGGTAGTATCATGTTGGCATTCTGTGGCAGCATTATTCACTCTTTATGCAGAATATGTATTTCTTCAGTATTATTATGGTGGTATCATGTTGGCATTGTGTGGCAGCATTATTCACTCTTTGCAGAATATGTATTTCTTCAGCATTATTATGGTAGTATCATGTTGGCAATGTGTGGCAGCATTATTCACTCTTTATGCAGAATATGTATTTCTTCAGCATTATTATGGTAGTATCATGTTGGCAATGTGTGGCAGCATTATTCACTCTTTATGCAGAATATGTATTTCTTCAGCATTATTATGGTGGTATCATGTTGGCATTGTGTGGCAGCATTATTCACTCTTTATGCAGAATATGTATTTCTTCAGCATTATTATGGTGGTTGTATCATGTTGGCATTGTGTGGCAGCATTATTCACTCTTTATGCAGAATATGTATTTCTTCAGCATTATTATGGTGGTTGTATCATGTTGGCATTGTGTGGCAGCATTATTCACTCTTTATGCAGAATATGTATTTCTTAAGTATTATTATGGTACTATCATGTTGGCAATGTGTGGCAGCATTATTCACTCTTTATGCAGAATATGTATTTCTTCAGTATTATTATGGTAGTATCATGTTGGCATTGTGTGGCAGCATTATTCACTCTTTATGCAGAATATGTATTTCTTCAGTATTATTATGGTAGTATCATGTTGGCATTGTGTGGCAGCATTATTCACTCTTGATGCAGAATATGTATTTCTTCCGTATTATGGTAGTATCATGTTGGCATTGTGTCGCAGCATTATTCACACTCTATGCAGAATATGTATTTCTTCAGTATTATTATGGTAGTATCATGTTGGCAATGTGTGGCAGCATTATTCACTCTTTATGCAGAATATGTATTTCTTCAGCATTATTATGGTAGTATCATGTTGGCATTGTGTGGCAACATTATTCACTCTTTATGCAGAATATGTATTTCTTCAGCATTATTATGGTAGTATCATGTTGGCATTGTGTGGCAGCATTATTCACTCTTTATGCAGAATATGTATTTCTTCAGCATTATTATGGTAGTATCATGTTGGCATTGTGTGGCAACATTATTCACTCTTTATGCAGAATATGTTTTTCTTCAGTATTATTACGGTAGTATCATGGTGGCATTCTGTGGCAGCATTATTCACTCTTTATGCAGAATATGTATTTCTTCTGTATTATTATGGTAGTATCATGTTGGCATTGTGTGGCAGCATTATTCACTCTTTATGCAGAATATGTATTTCTTCAGTATTATTATGGTGGTATCATGTTGGCATTGTGTGGCAGCATTATTCACTCTTTATGCAGAATATGTATTTCTTCAGCATTATTATGGTAGTATCATGTTGGCATTGTGTGGCAGCATTATTCTCTCTTTATGCAGAATATGGATTTCTTCAGTATTATTATGGTGGTATCATGTCGGCATTGTGTGGCAGCATTATTCTCTCTTTATGCAGAATATGTATTTCTTCAGTATTATTGTAGCGTGGGTGGTCAGGAGCGGTAGCTCCGAGAGTGGACCCTCTGGACCGTGGCACCGAGGGACCCCGGGCGAGCTGCCAGGTGGAACCGACCCCTATACAGGGACCGTTAGGAGCAGGCCCAGGGGTTCAAGTACCACGGTAGCCGGTACCGAGAGGGGCGGCTCAGGATGGACCGGAGTAAGACTGAGACTGGAGTAGGACGGCAGGAGCACTGAAGACAGGACTGGAGTAGGACGGCAGGAACACAAGGCAGGACTGGAGTAGGACGGCTGGAGTAGGACGGCAGGAACAGTGAAGGCAGGACTGGAGTAGGACGGCAGGAACACAAGGCAGGACTGGAGTAGGACGACAGGAACACAAGGCAGGACTGGAGTAGGACGGCAGGAACACAAGGCAGGACTGGAGTAGGACGACAGGAACACGGGTAGCAGGACTGAGAAGCTGCTGTGAGGAGCAGCCGAGACAGGAACTGCAGGAGCAGAGTGTGCACGATGGAGCGAGGCCAGAGTGTCAGGAAACACAACGATCAGGCGCCTCCCTCAGGGGGAAGCGGCCTGATATGGCCCCGTATGGTCAGCCATTGGTCCAAATGTGCTTCCGGGTCAGGGCACAGCCGGAGCATAAGAAGCAGGAAGGAGGCGCGGCCGCGGCCTATGGCGCATGCGCATAGCATGCAGGGAAGGCATCGGTCGCGGGTCTGTCTCAGGTGACCGCCGCGGCCGTCGGATGGAGAGAGGCTGCGGCGTGGGAGCGGAGGGCGACTGCGGCGTGGGAGCGGAGGCCGGGTGAGTATGGCGGAGCGGTGTAACAATTATTATGGTAGTATCATGTTGGCATTGTGTGGCAGCATTATTCACTCTTTATGCAGAATATGTATTTCTTCAGTATTATTATGGTAGTATCATGTTGGCATTGTGTGGCAGCATTATTCACTCTTTATGCAGAATATGTATTTCTTCAGCATTATTATGGTAGTATCATGTTGGCATTGTGTGGCAACATTATTCACTCTTAATGCAGAATATGTATTTCTTCAATTTTATTATGGTAGTATCATGATGGCATTGTGTGGCAGCATTATTCACTCTTTATGCAGAATATGTATTTCTTCATTATTATTATGGTGGTATCATGTTGGCATTGTGTGGCAGCATTATTCACTCTTTATGCAGAATATGTATTTCTTCAGTATTATTATGATAGTATCATGTTGGCATTGTGTGGTAGCATTATTCACTCTGCAGAATATGTATTTCTTCAGTATTATTATGGTGGTATCATGTTGGTATTGTGTGGCAGCATTATTCACTCTTTATGCAGAATATGTTTTTCTTCAGTATTATTATGGTGGTATCATGTTGGTATTGTGTGGCAGCATTATTCACTCTTTATGCAGAATATGTATTTCTTCAGTATTATTATGGTAGTATCATGTTGGCATTGTGTGGCAGCATTATTCACTCTTTATGCAGAATATGTATTTCTTCCGTATTATTATGGTAGTATAATGTTGGCATTGTGTGGCAACATTATTCACTCTTTATGCAGAATATGAATTTCTTCAGCATTATTATGGTAGTATCATGTTGGCATTGTGTGGCAGCATTATTCACTCTTTATGCAGAATATGTATTTCTTCAGCATTATTATGGTAGTATCATGTTGGCATTGTGTGGCAGCATTATTCACTCTTTATGCAGAATATGTATTTCTTCCGTATTATTATGGTAGTATAATGTTGGCATTGTGTGGCAACATTATTCACTCTTTATGCAGAATATGTATTTCTTCAGCATTATTATGGTAGTATCATGTTGGCATTGTGTGGCAGCATTATTCACTCTTTATGCAGAATATGTATTTCTTCAGCATTATTATGGTAGTATCATGTTGGCATTGTGTGGCAGCATTATTCACTCTTTATGCAGAATATGTATTTCTTCAGTATTATTACGGTAGTATCATGGTGGCATTGTGTGGCAGCATTATTCACTCTTTATGCAGAATATGTATTTCTTCAGTATTATTATGGTAGTATCATGTTGGCATTGTGTGGCAGCATTATTCACTCTTTATGCAGAATATGTATTTCTTCAGTATTATTATGGTGGTTGTATCATGTTGGCATTCTGTGGCAGCATTATTCACTCTTTATGCAGAATATGTATTTCTTCAGTATTATTATGGTAGTATCATGTTGGCATTGTGTGGCAGCATTATTCACTCTTTATGGAGAATATGTATTTCTTCAGTATTATTATGGTGGTATCATGTTGGCATTCTGTGGCAGCATTATTCACTCTTTATGCAGAATATGTATTTCTTCAGTATTATTATGGTGGTATCATGTTGGCATTGTGTGGCAGCATTATTCACTCTTTATGCAGAATATGTATTTCTTCAGCATTATTATGGTTGTATCATGTTGGCATTGTGTGGCAGCATTATTCACTCTTTCTGCAGAATATGTATTTCTTCAGTATTATTATGGTAGTATCATGTTGGCATTGTGTGGCAGCATTATTCACTCTTTCTGCAGAATATGTATTTATTCAGTATTATTATGGTGATATCATGTTGGCATTCTGTGGCAGCATTATTCTCTCTTTATGCAGAATATGTATTTCTTCACTATTATTATGGTGATATCATGTTGGCATTCTGTGGCAGCATTATTCACTCTTTATACAGAATATGTATTTCTTCAGTATTATTATGGTGGTATCATGTTGGCATTGTGTGGCAGCATTATTCACTCTTTATGCAGAATATGTATTTATTTCTTCAGTATTATTATGGTGGTATCATGTTGGCATTGTGTGGCAGCATCATTCACTCTTTATGCAGAATATGTATTTCTTCAGTATTATTATGATGGTATCATGTTGGCATTGTGTGGCAGCTTTATTCACTCTTTATGCAGAATATGTATTTCTTCAGTATTATTATGGTAGTATCATGTTGGCAATGTGTGGCAGCATTATTCACTCCTTATGCAGAATATGTATTTCTTCACTATTATTATGGTAGTATCATGTTGGCAATGTGTGGCAGCATTATTCACTCTTTATGCAGAATATGTATTTCTTCCGTATTATGGTAGTATCATGTTGGCATTGTGTGGCAGCATTATTCACTCTTTATGCAGAATATGTATTTCCTCAGCATTATTATGGTAGTATCATGTTGGCATTGTGTGGCAGCATTATTCACTCTTTATGCAGAATATGTATTTCTTCAGCATTATTATGGTAGTATCATGTTGGCATTGTGTGGCAACATTATTCACTCTTTATGTAGAATATGTTTTTCTTCAGTATTATTACGGTAGTATCATGGTGGCATTGTGTGGCAGCATTATTCACTCTTTATGCAGAATATGTATTTCTTCTGTATTATTATGGTAGTATCATGTTGGCATTGTGTGGCAGCATTATTCACTCTTTATGCAGAATATGTATTTATTTCTTCAGTATTATTATGGTGGTATCATGTTGGCATTGTGTGGCAGCATCATTCACTCTTTATGCAGAATATGTATTTCTTCAGTATTATTATGATGGTATCATGTTGGCATTGTGTGGCAGCTTTATTCACTCTTTATGCAGAATATGTATTTCTTCAGTATTATTATGGTAGTATCATGTTGGCAATGTGTGGCAGCATTATTCACTCTTTATGCAGAATATGTATTTCTTCTGTATTATTATGGTAGTATCATGTTGGCATTGTGTGGCAGCATTATTCACTCTTTATGCAGAATATGTATTTATTTCTTCAGTATTATTATGGTAGTATCATGTTGGCATTGTGTGGCAGCATTATTCACTCTTTATGCAGAATATGTATTTCTTCAGTATTATTATGGTAGTATCATGTTGGCAATGTGTGGCAGCATTATTCACTCTTTATGCAGAATATGTATTTCTTCAGTATTATTATGGTAGTATCATGTTGGCAATGTGTGGCAGCATTATTCACTCTTAATGCAGAATATGTATTTCTTCCGTATTATGGTAGTATCATGTTGGCATTGTGTGGCAGCATTATTCACTCTTTATGCAGAATATGTATTTCTTCAGTGTTATTATGGTAGTATCATGTTGGCAATGTGTGGCAGCATTATTCACTCTTTATGCAGAATATGTATTTCTTCAGCATTATTATGGTAGTATCATGTTGGCATTGTGTGGCAGCATTATTCACTCTTTATGCAGAATATGTATTTCTTCAGCATTATTATGGTAGTATCATGTTGGCATTGTGTGGCAACATTATTCACTCTTTATGTAGAATATGTTTTTCTTCAGTATTATTACGGTAGTATCATGGTGGCATTGTGTGGCAGCATTATTCACTCTTTATGCAGAATATGTATTCTGTATTATGGTAGTATCATGTTGGCATTGTGTGGCAGTATTATTCACTCTTTATGCAGAATATGTATTTCTTCAGTATTATTATGGTGGTTGTATCATGTTGGCATTGTGTGGCAGCATTATTCTCCCTTTATGCAGAATATGTATTTCTTCAGTATTATTATGGTAGTATCATGTTTGCATTCTGTGGCAGCATTATTCACTCTTTATGCAGAATATGTATTTCTTCAGTATTATTATGGTGGTATCATGTTGGCATTGTGTGGCAGCATTATTCACTCTTTATGCAGAATATGTATTTCTTCAGCATTATTATGGTAGTATCATGTTGGCATTGTGTGGCAGCATTATTCTCTCTTTATGCAGAATATGTATTTTTTCAGTATTATTATGGTGGTTGTATCATGTCGGCATTGTGTGGCAGCATCATTCACTCTATGCAGAATATGTATTTCTTCAGTATTATTATGGTGGTATCATGTTGGCTTTGTGTGGCAGCATTATTCATTCTTTATGCAGAATATGTATTTCTTCAGTATTATTATGGTACTATGTTGGAATTGTGTGGCAGCATTATTCACTCTTTATGCAGAATATGTATTTCTTCAGCATTATTATGGTAGTATCATGTTGGCAATGTGTGGCAGCATTATTCACTCTTTATGCAGAATATGTATTTCTTCAGCATTATTATGGTAGTATCATGTTGGCATTGTGTGGCAGCATTATTCACTCTTTATGCAGAATATGTATTTCTTCAGCATTATTATGGTGGTTGTATCATGTTGGCATTGTGTGGCAGCATTATTCACTCTTTATGCAGAATATGTATTTCTTCAGTATTATTATGGTAGTATCATGTTGGCATTCTGTGGCAACATTATTCACTCTTTATGCAGAATATGTATTTCTTCAGTATTATTATGGTGGTATCATGTTGGCATTGTGTGGCAGCATTATTCACTCTTTATGCAGAATATGTATTTCTTCAGCATTATTATGGTAGTATCATGTTGGCAATGTGTGGCAGCATTATTCACTCTTTATGCAGAATATGTATTTCTTCAGCATTATTATGGTGGTATCATGTTGGCAATGTGTGGCAGCATTATTCACTCTTTATGCAGAATATGTATTTCTTCAGCATTATTATGGTAGTATCATGTTGGCATTGTGTGGCAGCATTATTCACTCTTCATGCAGAATATGTATTTCTTCAGCATTATTATGGTGGTTGTTTCATGTTGGCATTGTGTGGCAGCATTATTCACTCTTTATGCAGAATATGTTTTTCTTCAGTATTATTATGGTGGTATCATGTTGGCATTGTGTGGCAGCATTATTCACTCTTCATGCAGAATATGTATTTCCTCAGCATTATTATGGTAGTATGTTGGCAATGTGTGGCAGCATTATTCACTCTTTATGCAGAATATGTATTTCTTCAGCATTATTATGGTAGTATCATGTTGGAATTGTGTGGCAGCATTATTCACTCTTTATGCATAATATGTATTTCTTCAATATTATTATGGTAGTATCATGTTGGCATTGTGTTGCAACATTATTCACTCTTTATGCAGAATATGTATTTCTTCAGCATTATTATGGTAGTATCATGGTGGCATTGTGTGGCAGCATTATTCACTCTTTATGCAGAATATGTATTTCTTCAGTATTATGGTGGTTGTATCATGTTGGCATTGTGTGGCAGCATTATTCACTCTTTATGTAGAATATGTATTTCTTCAGTATTATTATGGTAGTATCATGTTGGCATTCTGTGGCAGCATTATTCAATCTTTATGCAGAATATGTATTTCTTCAGTATTATTATGGTAGTATCATGTTGGCATTCTGTGGCAGCATTATTCACTCTTTATGCAGAATATGTATTTCTTCAGTATTATTATGGTGGTATCATGTTGGCATTGTGTGGCAGCATTATTCACTCTTTTTGCAGAATATGTATTTCTTCAGCATTATTATGGTAGTATCATGTTGGCAATGTGTGGCAGCATTATTCACTCTTTATGCAGAATATGTATTTCTTCAGCATTATTATGGTAGTATCATGTTGGCAATGTGTGGCAGCATTATTCACTCTTTATGCAGAATATGTATTTCTTCAGCATTATTATGGTATTATCATGTTGGCATTGTGTGGCAGCATTATTCACTCTTTATGCAGAATATGTATTTCTTCAGCATTATTATGGTGGTTGTATCATGTTGGCATTGTGTGGCAGCATTATTCACTCTTTATGCAGAATATGTATTTCTTCAGCATTATTATGGTGGTTGTATCATGTTGGCATTGTGTGGCAGCATTATTCACTCTTTATGCAGAATATGTATTTCTTCAGTATTATTATGGTACTATCATGTTGGCAATGTGTGGCAGCATTATTCACTCTTTATGCAGAATATGTATTTCTTCAGTATTATTATGGTAGTATCATGTTGGCATTGTGTGGCAGCATTATTCACTCTTTATGCAGAATATGTATTTCTTCAGTATTATTATGGTAGTATCATGTTGGCATTGTGTGGCAGCATTATTCACTCTTTATGCAGAATATGTATTTCTTCCGTATTATGGTAGTATCATGTTGGCATTGTGTCGCAGCATTATTCACACTCTATGCAGAATATGTATTTCTTCAGTATTATTCTGGTAGTATCATGTTGGCAATGTGTGGCAGCATTATTCACTCTTTATGCAGAATATGTATTTCTTCAGCATTATTATGGTAGTATCATGTTGGCATTCTGTGGCAACATTATTCACTCTTTATGCAGAATATGTATTTCTTCAGTATTATTATGGTAGTATCATGTTGGCATTCTGTGGCAACATTATTCACTCTTTATGCAGAATATGTATTTCTTCAGTATTATTATGGTGGTATCATGTTGGCATTGTGTGGCAGCATTATTCACTCTTTATGCAGAATATGTATTTCTTCAGCATTATTATGGTTGTATCATGTTGGCATTGTGTGGCAGCATTATTCACTCTTTATGCAGAATATGTATTTCTTCAGTATTATTATGGTAGTATCATGTTGGCATTCTGTGGCAACATTATTCACTCTTTATGCAGAATATGTATTTCTTCAGTATTATTATGGTGGTATCATGTTGGCATTGTGTGGCAGCATTATTCACTCTTTATGCAGAATATGTATTTCTTCAGCATTATTATGGTAGTATCATGTTGGCAATGTGTGGCAGCATTATTCACTCTTTATGCAGAATATGTATTTCTTCAGCATTATTATGGTGGTATCATGTTGGCAATGTGTGGCAGCATTATTCACTCTTTATGCAGAATATGTATTTCTTCAGCATTATTATGGTAGTATCATGTTGGCATTGTGTGGCAGCATTATTCACTCTTTATGCAGAATATGTATTTCTTCAGCATTATTATGGTGGTTGTATCATGTTGGCATTGTGTGGCAGCATTATTCACTCTTTATGCAGAATATGTTTTTCTTCAGTATTATTATGGTGGTATCATGTTGGCATTGTGTGGCAGCATTATTCACTCTTTATGCAGAATATGTATTTCCTCAGCATTATTATGGTAGTATGTTGGCAATGTGTGGCAGCATTATTCACTCTTTATGCAGAATATGTATTTCTTCAGCATTATTATGGTAGTATCATGTTGGAATTGTGTGGCAGCATTATTCACTCTTTATGCATAATATGTATTTCTTCAATATTATTATGGTAGTATCATGTTGGCATTGTGTTGCAACATTATTCACTCTTTATGCAGAATATGTATTTCTTCAGCATTATTATGGTAGTATCATGGTGGCATTGTGTGGCAGCATTATTCACTCTTTATGCAGAATATGTATTTCTTCAGTATTATTATGGTGGTTGTATCATGTTGGCATTGTGTGGCAGCATTATTCACTCTTTATGTAGAATATGTATTTCTTCAGTATTATTATGGTAGTATCATGTTGGCATTCTGTGGCAGCATTATTCAATCTTTATGCAGAATATGTATTTCTTCAGTATTATTATGGTAGTATCATGTTGGCATTCTGTGGCAGCATTATTCACTCTTTATGCAGAATATGTATTTCTTCAGTATTATTATGGTGGTATCATGTTGGCATTGTGTGGCAGCATTATTCACTCTTTTTGCAGAATATGTATTTCTTCAGCATTATTATGGTAGTATCATGTTGGCAATGTGTGGCAGCATTATTCACTCTTTATGCAGAATATGTATTTCTTCAGCATTATTATGGTAGTATCATGTTGGCAATGTGTGGCAGCATTATTCACTCTTTATGCAGAATATGTATTTCTTCAGCATTATTATGGTATTATCATGTTGGCATTGTGTGGCAGCATTATTCACTCTTTATGCAGAATATGTATTTCTTCAGCATTATTATGGTGGTTGTATCATGTTGGCATTGTGTGGCAGCATTATTCACTCTTTATGCAGAATATGTATTTCTTCAGTATTATTATGGTACTATCATGTTGGCAATGTGTGGCAGCATTATTCACTCTTTATGCAGAATATGTATTTCTTCAGTATTATTATGGTAGTATCATGTTGGCATTGTGTGGCAGCATTATTCACTCTTTATGCAGAATATGTATTTCTTCAGTATTATTATGGTAGTATCATGTTGGCATTGTGTGGCAGCATTATTCACTCTTTATGCAGAATATGTATTTCTTCCGTATTATGGTAGTATCATGTTGGCATTGTGTCGCAGCATTATTCACACTCTATGCAGAATATGTATTTCTTCAGTATTATTCTGGTAGTATCATGTTGGCAATGTGTGGCAGCATTATTCACTCTTTATGCAGAATATGTATTTCTTCAGCATTATTATGGTAGTATCATGTTGGCATTGTGTGGCAACATTATTCAATCTTTATGCAGAATATGTATTTCTTCAGCATTATTATGGTAGTATTATGTTGGCATTGTGTGGCAGCATTATTCACTCTTTATGCAGAATATGTATTTCTTCAGCATTATTATGGTAGTATCATGTTGGCATTGTGTGGCAACATTATTCACTCTTTATGCAGAATATGTTTTTCTTCAGTATTATTACGGTAGTATCATGGTGGCATTGTGTGGCAGCATTATTCACTCTTTATGCAGAATATGTATTTCTTCTGTATTATTATGGTAGTATCATGTTGGCATTGTGTGGCAGCATTATTCACTCTTTATGCAGAATATGTATTTCTTCAGTATTATTATGCTGGTTGTATCATGTTGGCATTGTGTGGCAGCATTATTCTCTCTTTATGCAGAATATGTATTTCTTCAGTATTATTATGGTGGTATCATGTTGGCATTGTGTGGCAGCATTATTCACTCTTTATGCAGAATATGTATTTCTTCAGCATTATTATGGTAGTATCATGTTGGCATTGTGTGGCAGCATTATTCTCTCTTTATGCAGAATATGGATTTCTTCAGTATTATTATGGTGGTATCATGTCGGCATTGTGTGGCAGCATTATTCTCTCTTTATGCAGAATATGTATTTCTTCAGTATTATTATGGTGGTATCATGTTGGCATTGTGTGGCAGCATTACTCACTCTTTATGCAGAATATGTATTTCTTCAGTATTATTATGGTAGTATCATGTTGGCAATGTGTGGCAGCATTATTCACTCTTTATGCAGAATATTTATTTCTTCAGCATTATTATGGTAGTAGCATGTTGGCATTGTGTGGCAACATTATTCACTCTTTATGCAGAATATGTATTTCTTCAGCATTATTATGGTAGTATCATGTTGGCATTGTGTGGCAGCATTATTCACTCTTTATGCAGAATATGTATTTCTTCAGCATTATTATGGTAGTATCATGTTGGCATTGTGTGGCAGCATTATTCACTCTTTATGCAGAATATGTATTTCTTCAGCATTATTATGGTAGTATCATGTTGGCATTGTGTGGCAACATTATTCACTCTTTATGCAGAATATGTATTTCTTCAGTATTATTACGGTAGTATCATGGTGGCATTGTGTGGCAGCATTATTCACTCTTTATGCAGAATATGTATTTCTTCTGTATTATTATGGTAGTATCATGTTGGCATTGTGTGGCAGCATTATTCACTCTTTATGCAGAATATGTATTCCTTCAGTATTATTATGGTGGTTGTATCATGTTGGCATTGTGTGGCAGCATTATTCTCTCTTTATGCAGAATATGTATTTCTTCTGTATTATTATGGTAGTATCATGTTGGCATTGTGTGGCAGCATTATTCACTCTTTATGCAGAATATGTATTTATTTCTTCAGTATTATTATGGTGGTATCATGTTGGCATTGTTTGGCAGCATCATTCACTCTTTATGCAGAATATGTATTTCTTCAGTATTATTATGATGGTATCATGTTGGCATTGTGTGGCAGCTTTATTCACTCTTTATGCAGAATATGTATTTCTTCAGTATTATTATGGTAGTATCATGTTGGCAATGTGTGGCAGCATTATTCACTCTTTATGCAGAATATGTATTTCTTCTGTATTATTATGGTAGTATCATGTTGGCATTGTGTGGCAGCATTATTCACTCTTTATGCAGAATATGTATTTATTTCTTCAGTATTATTATGGTAGTATCATGTTGGCAATGTGTGGCAGCATTATTCACTCTTAATGCAGAATATGTATTTCTTCCGTATTATGGTAGTATCATGTTGGCATTGTGTGGCAGCATTATTCACTCTTTATGCAGAATATGTATTTCTTCAGTGTTATTATGGTAGTATCATGTTGGCAATGTGTGGCAGCATTATTCACTCTTTATGCAGAATATGTATTTCTTCAGCATTATTATGGTAGTATCATGTTGGCATTGTGTGGCAGCATTATTCACTCTTTATGCAGAATATGTATTTCTTCAGCATTATTATGGTAGTATCATGTTGGCATTGTGTGGCAACATTATTCACTCTTTATGTAGAATATGTTTTTCTTCAGTATTATTACGGTAGTATCATGGTGGCATTGTGTGGCAGCATTATTCACTCTTTATGCAGAATATGTATTCTGTATTATGGTAGTATCATGTTGGCATTGTGTGGCAGCATTATTCACTCTTTATGCAGAATATGTATTTCTTCAGTATTATTATGGTGGTTGTATCATGTTGGCATTGTGTGGCAGCATTATTCTCTCTTTATGCAGAATATGTATTTCTTCAGTATTATTATGGTAGTATCATGTTTGCATTCTGTGGCAGCATTATTCACTCTTTATGCAGAATATGTATTTCTTCAGTATTATTATGGTGGTATCATGTTGGCATTGTGTGGCAGCATTATTCACTCTTTATGCAGAATATGTATTTCTTCAGCATTATTATGGTAGTATCATGTTGGCATTGTGTGGCAGCATTATTCTCTCTTTATGCAGAATATGTATTTTTTCAGTATTATTATGGTGGTTGTATCATGTCGGCATTGTGTGGCAGCATCATTCACTCTTTATGCAGAATATGTATTTCTTCAGTATTATTATGGTGGTATCATGTTGGCATTGTGTGGCAGCATTATTCATTCTTTATGCAGAATATGTATTTCTTCAGTATTATTATGGTACTATGTTGGAATTGTGTGGCAGCATTATTCACTCTTTATGCAGAATATGTATTTCTTCAGCATTATTATGGTAGTATCATGTTGGCAATGTGTGGCAGCATTATTCACTCTTTATGCAGAATATGTATTTCTTCAGCATTATTATGGTAGTATCATGTTGGCATTGTGTGGCAGCATTATTCACTCTTTATGCAGAATATGTATTTCTTCAGCATTATTATGGTGGTTGTATCATGTTGGCATTGTGTGGCAGCATTATTCACTCTTTATGCAGAATATGTATTTCTTCAGTATTATTATGGTAGTATCATGTTGGCATTCTGTGGCAACATTATTCACTCTTTATGCAGAATATGTATTTCTTCAGTATTATTATGGTGGTATCATGTTGGCATTGTGTGGCAGCATTATTCACTCTTTATGCAGAATATGTATTTCTTCAGCATTATTATGGTAGTATCATGTTGGCAATGTGTGGCAGCATTATTCACTCTTTATGCAGAATATGTATTTCTTCAGCATTATTATGGTAGTATCATGTTGGCATTGTGTGGCAGCATTATTCACTCTTTATGCAGAATATGTATTTCTTCAGCATTATTATGGTGGTTGTATCATGTTGGCATTGTGTGGCAGCATTATTCACTCTTTATGCAGAATATGTATTTCTTCAGCATTATTATGGTGGTTGTATCATGTTGGCATTGTGTGGCAGCATTATTCACTCTTTATGCAGAATATGTTTTTCTTCAGTATTATTATGGTGGTATCATGTTGGCATTGTGTGGCAGCATTATTCACTCTTTATGCAGAATATGTATTTCCTCAGCATTATTATGGTAGTATGTTGGCAATGTGTGGCAGCATTATTCACTCTTTATGCAGAATATGTATTTCTTCAGCATTATTATGGTAGTATCATGTTGGCATTGTGTGGCAGCATTATTCACTCTTTATGCATAATATGTATTTCTTCAGTATTATTATGGTAGTATCATGTTGGCATTGTGTTGCAACATTATTCACTCTTTATGCAGAATATGTATTTCTTCAGCATTATTATGGTAGTATCATGGTGGCATTGTGTGGCAGCATTATTCACTCTTTATGCAGAATATGTATTTCTTCAGTATTATTATGGTGGTTGTATCATGTTGGCATTGTGTGGCAGCATTATTCACTCTTTATGTAGAATATGTATTTCTTCAGTATTATTATGGTAGTATCATGTTGGCATTCTGTGGCAGCATTATTCAATCTTTATGCAGAATATGTATTTCTTCAGTATTATTATGGTAGTATCATGTTGGCATTCTGTGGCAGCATTATTCACTCTTTATGCAGAATATGTATTTCTTCAGTATTATTATGGTGGTATCATGTTGGCATTGTGTGGCAGCATTTTTCACTCTTTTTGCAGAATATGTATTTCTTCAGCATGATTATGGTAGTATCATGTTGGCAATGTGTGGCAGCATTATTCACTCTTTATGCAGAATATGTATTTCTTCAGCATTATTATGGTAGTATCATGTTGGCAATGTGTGGCAGCATTATTCACTCTTTATGCAGAATATGTATTTCTTCAGCATTATTATGGTATTATCATGTTGGCATTGTGTGGCAGCATTATTCACTCTTTATGCAGAATATGTATTTCTTCAGCATTATTATGGTGGTTGTATCATGTTGGCATTGTGTGGCAGCATTATTCACTCTTTATGCAGAATATGTATTTCTTCAGCATTATTATGGTGGTTGTATCATGTTGGCATTGTGTGGCAGCATTATTCACTCTTTATGCAGAATATGTATTTCTTCAGTATTATTATGGTACTATCATGTTGGCAATGTGTGGCAGCATTATTCACTCTTTATGCAGAATATGTATTTCTTCAGTATTATTATGGTAGTATCATGTTGGCATTGTGTGGCAGCATTATTCACTCTTTATGCAGAATATGTATTTCTTCAGTATTATTATGGTAGTATCATGTTGGCATTGTGTGGCAGCATTATTCACTCTTTATGCAGAATATGTATGTCTTCCGTATTATGGTAGTATCATGTTGGCATTGTGTCGCAGCATTATTCACACTCTATGCAGAATATGTATTTCTTCAGTATTATTCTGGTAGTATCATGTTGGCAATGTGTGGCAGCATTATTCACTCTTTATGCAGAATATGTATTTCTTCAGCATTATTATGGTAGTATCATGTTGGCATTGTGTGGCAACATTATTCAATCTTTATGCAGAATATGTATTTCTTCAGCATTATTATGGTAGTATTATGTTGGCATTGTGTGGCAGCATTATTCACTCTTTATGCAGAATATGTATTTCTTCAGCATTATTATGGTAGTATCATGTTGGCATTGTGTGGCAACATTATTCACTCTTTATGCAGAATATGTTTTTCTTCAGTATTATTACGGTAGTATCATGGTGGCATTGTGTGGCAGCATTATTCACTCTTTATGCAGAATATGTATTTCTTCTGTATTATTATGGTAGTATCATGTTGGCATTGTGTGGCAGCATTATTCACTCTTTATGCAGAATATGTATTTCTTCAGTATTATTATGCTGGTTGTATCATGTTGGCATTGTGTGGCAGCATTATTCTCTCTTTATGCAGAATATGTATTTCTTCATTATTATTATGGTGGTATCATGTTGGCATTGTGTGGCAGCATTATTCACTCTTTATGCAGAATATGTATTTCTTCAGCATTATTATGGTAGTATCATGTTGGCATTGTGTGGCAGCATTATTCTCTCTTTATGCAGAATATGGATTTCTTCAGTATTATTATGGTGGTATCATGTCGGCATTGTGTGGCAGCATTATTCTCTCTTTATGCAGAATATGTATTTCTTCAGTATTATTATGGTGGTATCATGTTGGCATTGTGTGGCAGCATTACTCACTCTTTATGCAGAATATGTATTTCTTCAGTATTATTATGGTAGTATCATGTTGGCAATGTGTGGCAGCATTATTCACTCTTTATGCAGAATATTTATTTCTTCAGCATTATTATGGTAGTAGCATGTTGGCATTGTGTGGCAACATTATTCACTCTTTATGCAGAATATGTATTTCTTCAGCATTATTATGGTAGTATCATGTTGGCATTGTGTGGCAGCATTATTCACTCTTTATGCAGAATATGTATTTCTTCAGCATTATTATGGTAGTATCATGTTGGCATTGTGTGGCAGCATTATTCACTCTTTATGTAGAATTTGTATTTCTTCAGCATTATTATGGTAGTATCATGTTGGCATTGTGTGGCAACATTATTCACTCTTTATGCAGAATATGTATTTCTTCAGTATTATTACGGTAGTATCATGGTGGCATTGTGTGGCAGCATTATTCACTCTTTATGCAGAATATGTATTTCTTCTGTATTATTATGGTGGTTGTATCATGTTGGCATTGTGTGGCAGCATTATTCACTCTTTATGCAGAATATGTATTCCTTCAGTATTATTATGGTGGTTGTATCATGTTGGCATTGTGTGGCAGCATTATTCTCTCTTTATGCAGAATATGTATTTCTTCAGTATTATTATGGTAGTATCATGTTGGCATTCTGTGGCAGCATTATTCACTCTTTATGCAGAATATGTATTTCTTCAGTATTATTATGGTGGTATCATGTTGGCATTGTGTGGCAGCATTATTCACTCTTTATGCAGAATATGTATTTCTTCAGCATTATTATGGTAGTATCATGTTGGCATTGTGTGGCAGCATTATTCACTCTTTATGCAGAATATGTATTTCTTCAGCATTATTATGGTAGTATCATGTTGGCATTGTGTGGCAACATTATTCACTCTTTATGCAGAATATGTTTTTCTTCAGTATTATTACGGTAGTATCATGTTGGCATTGTGTGGCAGCATTATTCACTCTTTATGCAGAATATGTATTTCTTCAGTATTATTATGGTGGTTGTATCATGTTGGCATTGTGTGGCAGCATTATTCACTCTTTATGCAGAATATGTATTTCTTCAGTATTATTATGCTCGTTGTATCATGTTGGCATTGTGTGGCAGCATTATTCTCTCTTTATGCAGAATATGTATTTCTTCAGTATTATTATGGTGGTATCATGTTGGCATTGTGTGGCAGCATTATTCACTCTTTATGCAGAATATGTATTTCTTCAGCATTATTATGGTAGTATCATGTTGGCATTGTGTGGCAGCATTATTCTCTCTTTATGCAGAATATGGATTTCTTCAGTATTATTATGGTGGTATCATGTCGGCATTGTGTGGCAGCATTATTCTCTCTTTATGCAGAATATGTATTTCTTCAGTATTATTATGGTGGTATCATGTTGGCATTGTGTGGCAGCATTACTCACTCTTTATGCAGAATATGTATTTCTTCAGTATTATTATGGTAGTATCATGTTGGCAATGTGTGGCAGCATTATTCACTCTTTATGCAGAATATTTATTTCTTCAGCATTATTATGGTAGTAGCATGTTGGCATTGTGTGGCAACATTATTCACTCTTTATGCAGAATATGTATTTCTTCAGCATTATTATGGTAGTATCATGTTGGCATTGTGTGGCAGCATTATTCACTCTTTATGCAGAATATGTATTTCTTCAGCATTATTATGGTAGTATCATGTTGGCATTGTGTGGCAGCATTATTCACTCTTTATGCAGAATATGTATTTCTTCAGCATTATTATGGTAGTATCATGTTGGCATTGTGTGGCAACATTATTCACTCTTTATGCAGAATATGTATTTCTTCAGTATTATTACGGTAGTATCATGGTGGCATTGTGTGGCAGCATTATTCACTCTTTATGCAGAATATGTATTTCTTCTGTATTATTATGGTAGTATCATGTTGGCATTGTGTGGCAGCATTATTCACTCTTTATGCAGAATATGTATTCCTTCAGTATTATTATGGTGGTTGTATCATGTTGGCATTGTGTGGCAGCATTATTCTCTCTTTATGCAGAATATGTATTTCTTCAGTATTATTATGGTAGTATCATGTTGGCATTCTGTGGCAGCATTATTCACTCTTTATGCAGAATATGTATTTCTTCAGTATTATTATGGTGGTATCATGTTGGCATTGTGTGGCAGCATTATTCACTCTTTATGCAGAATATGTATTTCTTCAGCATTATTATGGTAGTATCATGTTGGCATTGTGTGGCAGCATTATTCTCTCTTCATGCAGAATATGTATTTCTTCAGTATTATTATGGTGGTTGTATCATGTCGGCATTGTGTGGCAGCATTATTCTCTCTTTATGCAGAATATATATTTCTTCAGTATTATTATGGTGGTATCATGTTGGCATTGTGTGGCAGCATTACTCACTCTTTATGCAGAATATGTATTTCTTCAGTATTATTATGGTAGTATCATGTTGGCAATGTGTGGCAGCATTATAAACTCTTTATGCAGAATATGTATTTCTTCAGCATTATTATGGTAGTATCATGTTGGCATTGTGTGGCAACATTATTCACTCTTTATGCAGAATATGTATTTCTTCAGCATTATTATGGTAGTATCATGTTGGCATTGTGTGGCAGCATTATTCACTCTTTATGCAGAATATGTATTTCTTCAGTATTATTATGGTGGTTGTATCATGTTGGCATTGTGTGGCAGCATTATTCACTCTTTATGCATAATATGTATTTCTTCAGTATTATTATGGTAGTATCATGTTGGCATTGTGTGGCAGCATTATTCAATCTTTCTGTAGAATATGTATTTCTTCAGTATTATTATGGTGATATCATGTTGGCATTCTGTGGCAGCATTATTCTCTCTTTATGCAGAATATATATTTCTTCAGTATTATTATGGTGATATCATGTTGGCATTCTGTGGCAGCATTATTCACTCTTTAAGCAGAATATGTATTTCTTCAGTATTATTATGGTGGTATCATGTTGGCATTGTGTGGCAGCATTATTCACTCTTTATTCAGAATATGTATTTATTTCTTCAATATTATTATGGTGGTATCATGTTTGCATTTTGTGGCAGCATTATTCACTCTTTATGCAGAATATGTACTTCTTCAGCATTATTAAGGTAGTATCATGTTGGCATTGTGTGGCAGCATTATTCACTCTTTATGCAGAATATGTACTGTATTTCTTCAGCATTATTATGGTAGTATTATGTTGGCATTGTGTGGCAGCATTATTCACTCTTTATGCAGAATATGTATTTCTTCAGTATTATTATGGTGGTTGTATCATGTTGGCATTGTGTGGCAGCATTATTCACTCTTTATGCAGAATATGTATTTCTTCAGTATTATTATGGTAGTATCATGTTGGCATTGTGTGGTAGCATTATTCACTCTTTCTGCAGAATATGTATTTCTTCAGTATTATTATGGTGGTAGTATCATGTTGGCATTGTGTGGCAGCATTATTCACTCTTTATGCAGAATATGTATTTCTTCAGTATTATGGTAGTATCATGTTGGCATTCTGTGGCAGCATTATTCACTCTTTATGCAGAATATGTATTTCTTCAGTATTCTTATGGTAGTGGCATGTTGGCATTGTGTGGCAGCATTATTCACTCTTTATGTAGAATTTGTATTTCTTCAGCATTATTATGGTAGTATCATGTTGGCATTGTGTGGCAACATTATTCACTCTTTATGCAGAATATGTATTTCTTCAGTATTATTACGGTAGTATCATGGTGGCATTGTGTGGCAGCATTATTCACTCTTTATGCAGAATATGTATTTCTTCTGTATTATTATGGTGGTTGTATCATGTTGGCATTGTGTGGCAGCATTATTCACTCTTTATGCAGAATATGTATTCCTTCAGTATTATTATGGTGGTTGTATCATGTTGGCATTGTGTGGCAGCATTATTCTCTCTTTATGCAGAATATGTATTTCTTCAGTATTATTATGGTAGTATCATGTTGGCATTCTGTGGCAGCATTATTCACTCTTTATGCAGAATATGTATTTCTTCAGTATTATTATGGTGGTATCATGTTGGCATTGTGTGGCAGCATTATTCACTCTTTATGCAGAATATGTATTTCTTCAGCATTATTATGGTAGTATCATGTTGGCATTGTGTGGCAGCATTATTCACTCTTTATGCAGAATATGTATTTCTTCAGCATTATTATGGTAGTATCATGTTGGCATTGTGTGGCAACATTATTCACTCTTTATGCAGAATATGTTTTTCTTCAGTATTATTACGGTAGTATCATGTTGGCATTGTGTGGCAGCATTATTCACTCTTTATGCAGAATATGTATTTCTTCAGTATTATTATGGTGGTTGTATCATGTTGGCATTGTGTGGCAGCATTATTCACTCTTTATGCAGAATATGTATTTCTTCAGTATTATTATGCTCGTTGTATCATGTTGGCATTGTGTGGCAGCATTATTCTCTCTTTATGCAGAATATGTATTTCTTCAGTATTATTATGGTGGTATCATGTTGGCATTGTGTGGCAGCATTATTCACTCTTTATGCAGAATATGTATTTCTTCAGCATTATTATGGTAGTATCATGTTGGCATTGTGTGGCAGCATTATTCTCTCTTTATGCAGAATATGGATTTCTTCAGTATTATTATGGTGGTATCATGTCGGCATTGTGTGGCAGCATTATTCTCTCTTTATGCAGAATATGTATTTCTTCAGTATTATTATGGTGGTATCATGTTGGCATTGTGTGGCAGCATTACTCACTCTTTATGCAGAATATGTATTTCTTCAGTATTATTATGGTAGTATCATGTTGGCAATGTGTGGCAGCATTATTCACTCTTTATGCAGAATATTTATTTCTTCAGCATTATTATGGTAGTAGCATGTTGGCATTGTGTGGCAACATTATTCACTCTTTATGCAGAATATGTATTTCTTCAGCATTATTATGGTAGTATCATGTTGGCATTGTGTGGCAGCATTATTCACTCTTTATGCAGAATATGTATTTCTTCAGCATTATTATGGTAGTATCATGTTGGCATTGTGTGGCAGCATTATTCACTCTTTATGCAGAATATGTATTTCTTCAGCATTATTATGGTAGTATCATGTTGGCATTGTGTGGCAACATTATTCACTCTTTATGCAGAATATGTATTTCTTCAGTATTATTACGGTAGTATCATGGTGGCATTGTGTGGCAGCATTATTCACTCTTTATGCAGAATATGTATTTCTTCTGTATTATTATGGTAGTATCATGTTGGCATTGTGTGGCAGCATTATTCACTCTTTATGCAGAATATGTATTCCTTCAGTATTATTATGGTGGTTGTATCATGTTGGCATTGTGTGGCAGCATTATTCTCTCTTTATGCAGAATATGTATTTCTTCAGTATTATTATGGTAGTATCATGTTGGCATTCTGTGGCAGCATTATTCACTCTTTATGCAGAATATGTATTTCTTCAGTATTATTATGGTGGTATCATGTTGGCATTGTGTGGCAGCATTATTCACTCTTTATGCAGAATATGTATTTCTTCAGCATTATTATGGTAGTATCATGTTGGCATTGTGTGGCAGCATTATTCTCTCTTCATGCAGAATATGTATTTCTTCAGTATTATTATGGTGGTTGTATCATGTCGGCATTGTGTGGCAGCATTATTCACTCTTTATGCAGAATATGTATTTCTTCAGTATTATTATGCTCGTTGTATCATGTTGGCATTGTGTGGCAGCATTATTCTCTCTTTATGCAGAATATGTATTTCTTCAGTATTATTATGGTGGTATCATGTTGGCATTGTGTGGCAGCATTATTCACTCTTTATGCAGAATATGTATTTCTTCAGCATTATTATGGTAGTATCATGTTGGCATTGTGTGGCAGCATTATTCTCTCTTTATGCAGAATATGGATTTCTTCAGTATTATTATGGTGGTATCATGTCGGCATTGTGTGGCAGCATTATTCTCTCTTTATGCAGAATATGTATTTCTTCAGTATTATTATGGTGGTATCATGTTGGCATTGTGTGGCAGCATTACTCACTCTTTATGCAGAATATGTATTTCTTCAGTATTATTATGGTAGTATCATGTTGGCAATGTGTGGCAGCATTATTCACTCTTTATGCAGAATATTTATTTCTTCAGCATTATTATGGTAGTAGCATGTTGGCATTGTGTGGCAACATTATTCACTCTTTATGCAGAATATGTATTTCTTCAGCATTATTATGGTAGTATCATGTTGGCATTGTGTGGCAGCATTATTCACTCTTTATGCAGAATATGTATTTCTTCAGCATTATTATGGTAGTATCATGTTGGCATTGTGTGGCAGCATTATTCACTCTTTATGCAGAATATGTATTTCTTCAGCATTATTATGGTAGTATCATGTTGGCATTGTGTGGCAACATTATTCACTCTTTATGCAGAATATGTATTTCTTCAGTATTATTACGGTAGTATCATGGTGGCATTGTGTGGCAGCATTATTCACTCTTTATGCAGAATATGTATTTCTTCTGTATTATTATGGTAGTATCATGTTGGCATTGTGTGGCAGCATTATTCACTCTTTATGCAGAATATGTATTCCTTCAGTATTATTATGGTGGTTGTATCATGTTGGCATTGTGTGGCAGCATTATTCTCTCTTTATGCAGAATATGTATTTCTTCAGTATTATTATGGTAGTATCATGTTGGCATTCTGTGGCAGCATTATTCACTCTTTATGCAGAATATGTATTTCTTCAGTATTATTATGGTGGTATCATGTTGGCATTGTGTGGCAGCATTATTCACTCTTTATGCAGAATATGTATTTCTTCAGCATTATTATGGTAGTATCATGTTGGCATTGTGTGGCAGCATTATTCTCTCTTCATGCAGAATATGTATTTCTTCAGTATTATTATGGTGGTTGTATCATGTCGGCATTGTGTGGCAGCATTATTCTCTCTTTATGCAGAATATATATTTCTTCAGTATTATTATGGTGGTATCATGTTGGCATTGTGTGGCAGCATTACTCACTCTTTATGCAGAATATGTATTTCTTCAGTATTATTATGGTAGTATCATGTTGGCAATGTGTGGCAGCATTATAAACTCTTTATGCAGAATATGTATTTCTTCAGCATTATTATGGTAGTATCATGTTGGCATTGTGTGGCAACATTATTCACTCTTTATGCAGAATATGTATTTCTTCAGCATTATTATGGTAGTATCATGTTGGCATTGTGTGGCAGCATTATTCACTCTTTATGCAGAATATGTATTTCTTCAGTATTATTATGGTGGTTGTATCATGTTGGCATTGTGTGGCAGCATTATTCACTCTTTATGCATAATATGTATTTCTTCAGTATTATTATGGTAGTATCATGTTGGCATTGTGTGGCAGCATTATTCAATCTTTCTGTAGAATATGTATTTCTTCAGTATTATTATGGTGATATCATGTTGGCATTCTGTGGCAGCATTATTCTCTCTTTATGCAGAATATATATTTCTTCAGTATTATTATGGTGATATCATGTTGGCATTCTGTGGCAGCATTATTCACTCTTTAAGCAGAATATGTATTTCTTCAGTATTATTATGGTGGTATCATGTTGGCATTGTGTGGCAGCATTATTCACTCTTTATTCAGAATATGTATTTATTTCTTCAATATTATTATGGTGGTATCATGTTTGCATTTTGTGGCAGCATTATTCACTCTTTATGCAGAATATGTACTTCTTCAGCATTATTATGGTAGTATCATGTTGGCATTGTGTGGCAGCATTATTCACTCTTTATGCAGAATATGTACTGTATTTCTTCAGCATTATTATGGTAGTATTATGTTGGCATTGTGTGGCAGCATTATTCACTCTTTATGCAGAATATGTATTTCTTCAGTATTATTATGGTGGTTGTATCATGTTGGCATTGTGTGGCAGCATTATTCACTCTTTATGCAGAATATGTATTTCTTCAGTATTATTATGGTAGTATCATGTTGGCATTGTGTGGTAGCATTATTCACTCTTTCTGCAGAATATGTATTTCTTCAGTATTATTATGGTGGTAGTATCATGTTGGCATTGTGTGGCAGCATTATTCACTCTTTATGCAGAATATGTATTTCTTCAGTATTATGGTAGTATCATGTTGGCATTCTGTGGCAGCATTATTCACTCTTTATGCAGAATATGTATTTCTTCAGTATTCTTATGGTAGTGTCATGTTGGCATTGTGTGGCAGCATTATTCACTCTTTATGCAGAATATGTATTTCTTCAGTATTATTATGGTAGTATCATGTTGGCTTTGTGTGGCAGCATTATTCACTGTTTATGCAGAATATGTATTTCTTCAGTATTATTATGGTAGTATCATGTTGACATTGTGTGGCAGCATTATTCACTCTTTATGCAGAATATATATTTCTTCAGTATTATTATGATAGTATCATGTTGACATTGTGTGGCAGCATTATTCACTCTTTATGCAGAATATGTATTTTGTTCAGTATTATTATGGTAGTATCATGTTGGCATTGTGTGGCAGCATTATTCACTGTTTATGCAGAATATGTATTTCTTCAGTATTATTATGGTAGTATCATGTTGACATTGTGTGGCAGCATTATTCACTCTTTATGCAGAATAGATATGTCTTCAGTATTATTATGGTAGTATCATGTTGGCATTGTGTGGCAGCATTATTCACTCTTTAGGCAGAATATGTATTTCTTCAGCATTATTATGGTAGTGTCATGTTGGCATTGTGTGGCAGCATTATTCACTCTTTATGCAGAATATGTATTTCTTCAGTATTATTATGGTGGTTGTATCATGTTGGCATTGTGTGGCAGCATTATTCACTCTTTATGCATAATATGTGTTTCTTCAGTATTATTATGGTAGTATCATGTTGGCATTGTGTGGCAGCATTATTCACTCTTTCTGTATAATATGTATTTCTTCAGTATTATTATGGTGATATCATGTTGGCATTGTGTGGCAGCATTATTCACTCTTTATGCAGAATATGTATTTCTTCAGTATTATGGTAGTATCATGTTGGCATTCTGTGGCAGCATTATTCACTCTTTATGCAGAATATGTATTTCTTCAGTATTATTATGGTAGTGGCATGTTGGCATTGTGTGGCAGCATTATTCACTCTTTATGCAGAATATGTATTTCTTCAGTATTATTATGGTAGTATCATGTTGGCATTGTGTGGCAGCATTATTCACTCTTTATGCAGAATATGTATTTTGTTCAGTATTATTATGGTAGTATCATGTTGGCATTGTGTGGCAGCATTATTCACTGTTTATGCAGAATATGTATTTCTTCAGTATTATTATGGTAGTATCATGTTGACATTGTGTGGCAGCATTATTCACTCTTTATGCAGAATAGATATGTCTTCAGTATTATTATGGTAGTATCATGTTGGCATTGTGTGGCAGCATTATTCACTCTTTAGGCAGAATATGTATTTCTTCAGCATTATTA
Organism: Dendrobates tinctorius; assembly: GCF_039654945.1. Lineage (NCBI taxonomy): Eukaryota > Metazoa > Chordata > Amphibia > Anura > Dendrobatidae > Dendrobates > Dendrobates tinctorius. The sequence continues at coordinate 4,268,893 of NW_027361904.1, read as the reverse complement.
TGGTAGTGTCATGTTGGCATTGTGTGGCAGCATTATTCACTCTTTATGCAGAATATGTATTTCTTCAGTATTATTATGGTGGTTGTATCATGTTGGCATTGTGTGGCAGCATTATTCACTCTTTATGCATAATATGTGTTTCTTCAGTATTATTATGGTAGTATCATGTTGGCATTGTGTGGCAGCATTATTCACTCTTTCTGTAGAATATGTATTTCTTCAGTATTATTATGGTGATATCATGTTGGCATTCTGTGGCAGCATTATTCACTCTTTCTGCAGAATATGTATTTCTTCAGTATTATTATGGTAGTATCATGTTGGCATTGTGTGGCAGCATTATTCACTCTTTATGCAGAATATGTATTTCTTCAGTATTATTATGGTAGTATCATGTTGACATTGTGTGGCAGCATTATTCACTCTTTATGCAGAATATGTATTTCTTCAGTATTATTATGGTAGTATCATGTTGGCATTGTGTGGCAGCATTATTCACTGTTTATGCAGAATATGTATTTCTTCAGTATTATTATGGTAGTATCATGTTGACATTGTGTAGCAGCATTATTCACTCTTTATGCAGAATATATATTTCTTCAGTATTATTATGGTAGTATCATGTTGGCTTTGTGTGGCAGCATTATTCACTCTATGCAGAATATGTATTTCTTCAGTATTATTATGGTATTATCATGTCGGCATTGTGTTGCAGCATTATTCACTCTTCATGCAGAATATGTATTTCTTCCGTATTATGGTAGTATCATGTTGGCATTGTGTGGCAGCATTATTCTCTCTTTATGCAGAATATGTATTTCGTCCGTATTATGGTAGTATCATGTTGGCATTGTGTGGCAGCATTATTCACTCTTTATGCAGAATATGTATTCAGTATTATTATGGTGGTATCATGTTGGCATTGTGTGGCAGCATTATTCTCTCTTTATGCAGAATATGTATTTATTTCTTCAGTATTATTATGGTGGTATCATGTTGGCATTGTGTGGCAGCATTATTCACTCTTTATGCAGAATATGTATTTCTTCAGCATTATTATGGTAGTATCATGTTGGCATTGTGTGGCAACATTATTCACTCTTTATGCAGAATATGTATTTCTTCAGTATTATTATGGTGATATCATGTTGGCATTCTGTGGCAGCATTATTCTCTCTTTATGCAGAATATATATTTCTTCAGTATTATTATGGTGATATCATGTTGGCATTCTGTGGCAGCATTATTCACTCTTTATGCAGAATATGTATTTCTTCAGTATTATTATGGTGGTATCATGTTGGCATTGTGTGGCAGCATTATTCACTCTTTATGCAGAATATGTATTTCTTCAGTATTATTATGGTAGTATCATGTTGGCATTGTGTGGCAGCATTATTCACTCTTTATGCAGAATATGTATTTCTTCAGTATTATTATGGTGGTATCATGTTGGCATTGTGTGGCAGCATCATTCACTCTTCATGCAGAATATGTATTTCTTCAGTATTATTATGGTGGTATCATGTTGGTATTGTGTGGCAGCATTATTCACTCTTTATGCAGAATATGTATTTCTTCAGTATTATTATGGTAGTATCATGTTGGCATTGTGTGGCAGCATTATTCACTCTTTATGCAGAATATGTATTTCTTCAGCATTATTATGGTAGTATCATGTTGGCATTGTGTGGCAGCATTATTCACTCTTTATGCAGAATATGTATTTCTTCCGTATTATGGTAGTATCATGTTGGCATTGTGTGGCAGCATTATTCACTCTTTATGCAGAATATGTATTTCTTCAGCATTATTATGGTAGTATCATGTTGGCATTGTGTGGCAGCATTATTCACTCTTTATGCAGAATATGTATTTCTTCCGTATTATGGTAGTATCATGTTGGCATTGTGTGGCAGCATTATTCACTCTTTATGCATAATATGTATTTCTTCAGTATTATTATGGTAGTATCATGTTGGCAATGTGTGGCAGCATTATTCACTCTTTATGCAGAATATGTATTTCTTCAGCATTATTATGGTAGTATCATGTTGGCATTGTGTGGCAGCATTATTCACTCTTTATGCAGAATATGTATTTCTTCAGTATTATGGTAGTATCATGTTGGCATTGTGTGGCAGCATTATTCACTCTTTATGCATAATATGTATTTCTTCAGTATTATTATGGTAGTATCATGTTGGCATTGTGTGGCAGCATTATTCACTCTTTATGCAGAATATGTATTTCTTCAGCATTATTATGGTAGTATCATGTTGGCATTGTGTGGCAACATTATTCACTCTTTATGCAGAATATGTATTTCTTCAGCATTATTATGGTAGTATCATGTTGGCATTGTGTGGCAGCATTATTCACTCTTTATGCAGAATATGTATTTCTTCAGCATTATTATGGTAGTATCATGTTGGCATTGTGTGGCAACATTATTCACTCTTTATGCAGAATATGTATTTCTTCAGTATTATTACGGTAGTATCATGGTGGCATTGTGTGGCAGCATTATTCACTCTTTATGCAGAATATGTATTTCTTCTGTATTATTATGGTAGTATCATGTTGGCATTGTGTGGCAGCATTATTCACTCTTTATGCAGAATATGTATTTCTTCAGTATTATTATGGTGGTTGTATCATGTTGGCATTGTGTGGCAGCATTATTCACTCTTTATGCAGAATATGTATTTCTTCAGTATTATTATGGTAGTATCATGTTGGCAATGTGTGGCAGCATTATTCACTCTTTATGCAGAATATGTATTTCTTCAGCATTATTATGGTAGTATCATGGTGGCATTGTGTGGCAGCATTATTCACTCTTTATGCAGAATATGTATTTCTTCAGTATTATTATGGTGGTTGTATCATGTTGGCTTTGTGTGGCAGCATTATTCACTCTTTATGCAGAATATGTATTTCTTCAGTATTATGGTGGTAGTATCATGTTGGCATTGTGTGGCAGCATTATTCACTCTTTATGCAGAATATGTATTTCTTCAGTATTATTATGGTAGTATCATGTTGGCATTGTGTGGCAGCATTATTCACTCTTTATGCAGAATATGTATTTCTTCAGTATTAATACGGTAGTATCATGTTGGCATTGTGTGGCAGCATTATTCACTCTTTCAGCAGAATATGTATTTCTTCAGTATTATTATGGTGGTAGTATCATGTTGGCATTGTGTGGCAGCATTATTCACTCTTTATGCAGAATATGTATTTCTTCAGTATTATTATGGTAGTATCATGTTGGCATTATGTGGCAGCATTATTCACTCTTTATGCAGAATATGTATTTCTTCCGTATTATGGTAGTATCATGTTGGCATTGTGTGGCAGCATTATTCACTCTTTATGCAAAATATTTATTTCTTCAGTATTATTATGATAGTATCATGTTGGCAATGTGTGGCAACATTATTCACTCTTTATGCAGAATATGTATTTCTTCAGCATTATTATGGTAGTATCATGTTGGCATTGTGTGGCAGCATTATTCACTCTTTATGCAGAATATGTATTTCTTCAGTATTATTATGGTAGTATCATGTTGGCATTGTGTGGCAGCATTATTCAATCTTTCTGCAGAATATGTATTTCTTCAGTATTATGGTGATATCATGTTGGCATTCTGTGGCAGCATTATTCTCTCTTTATGCAGAATATATATTTCTTCAGTATTATTATGGTGATATCATGTTGGCATTCTGTGGCAGCATTATTCACTCTTTAAGCAGAATATGTATTTCTTCAGCATTATTATGGTGGTATCATGTTGGCATTGTGTGGCAGCATTATTCACTCTTTATTCAGAATATGTATTTATTTCTTCAATATTATTATCGTGGTATCATGTTTGCATTGTGTGGCAGCATTATTCACTCTTTATGCAGAATATGTACTTCTTCAGCATTATTATGGTAGTATCATGTTGGCATTGTGTGGCAGCATTATTCACTCTTTAAGCAGAATATGTATTTCTTCAGCATTATTATGGTGGTATCATGTTGGCATTGTGTGGCAGCATTATTCACTCTTTATGCAGAATATGTACTTCTTCAGCATTATTATGGTAGTATCATGTTGGCATTGTGTGGCAGCATTATTCACTCTTTATGCAGAATATGTACTTCTTCAGCATTATTATGGTAGTATCATGTTGGCATTGTGTGGCAGCATTATTCACTCTTTATGCAGAATATGTACTGTATTTCTTCAGCATTATTATGGTAGTATTATGTTGGCATTGTGTGGCAGCATTATTCACTCTTTATGCAGAATATGTATTTCTTCAGTATTATTATGGTAGTATCATGTTGGCATTGTGTGGCAGCATTATTCACTCTTTCTGCAGAATATGTATTTCTTCAGTATTATTATGGTGGTAGTATCATGTTGGCATTGTGTGGCAGCATTATTCACTCTTTATGCAGAATATGTATTTCTTCAGTATTATTATGGTAGTATCATGTTGGCATTGTGTGGCAGCATTATTCACTCTTTATGCAGAATATGTATTTCTTCAGTATTATTATGGTAGTATCATGTTGACATTGTGTGGCAGCATTATTCACTCTTTATGCAGAATATGTATTTCTTCAGTATTATTATGGTAGTATCATGTTGGCATTGTGTGGCAGCATTATTCACTGTTTATGCAGAATATGTATTTCTTCAATATTTTTATGGTAGTATGTTGACATTGTGTGGCAGCATTATTCACTCTTTATGCAGAATATGTATTTCTTCAGCATTATTATGGTAGTGTCATGTTGGCATTGTGTGGCAGCATTATTCACTCTTTATGCAGAATATGTATTTCTTCAGTATTATTATGGTGGTTGTATCATGTTGGCATTGTGTGGCAGCATTATTCACTCTTTATGCATAATATGTATTTCTTCAGTATTATTATGGTAGTATCATGTTGGCATTGTGTGGCAGCATTATTTACTCTTTCTGTAGAATATGTATTTCTTCAGTATTATTACGGTGATATCATGTTGGCATTCTGTGGCAGCATTATTCTCTCTTTATGCAGAATATATATTCAGTATTATTATGGTGATATCATGTTGGCATTCTGTGGCAGCATTATTCACTCTTTATGCAGGATATGTATTTCTTCAGTATTATTATGGTAGTATCATGTTGACATTGTGTGGCAGCATTATTCACTCTTTATGCAGAATATATATTTCTTCAGTATTATTATGGTAGTATCATGTTGGCATTCTGTGGCAGCATTATTCACTCTTTATGCAGAATATGTATTTCTTCAGTATTATTATGGTAGTATCATGTTGGCATTGTGTGGCAGCATTATTCACTCTTTATGCAGAATATGTATTTCTTCAGTATTATTATGGTAGTATCATGTTGGCATTGTGTGGCAGCATTATTCACTGTTTATGCAGAATATGTATTTCTTCAGTATTATTATGGTAGTATCATGTTGACATTGTGTGGCAGCATTATTCACTCTTTATGCAGAATATATATTTCTTCAGTATTATTATGATAGTATCATGTTGACATTGTGTGGCAGCATTATTCACTCTTTATGCAGAATATATATTTCTTCAGTATTATTATGGTAGTATCATGTTGGCATTGTGTGGCAGCATTATTCACTGTTTATGCAGAATATGTATTTCTTCAGTATTATTATGGTAGTATCATGTTGACATTGTGTGGCAGCATTATTCACTCTTTATGCAGAATATATATTTCTTCAGTATTATTATGGTAGTATCATGTTGGCTTTGTGTGGCAGCATTATTCACTCTATGCAGAATATGTATTTCTTCAGTATTATTATGGTAGTATCATGTCGGCATTGTGTGGCAGCATTATTCAATCTTTATGCAGAATATGTATTTCTTCCGTATTATGGTAGTATCATGTTGGCATTGTGTGGCAGCATTATTCTCTCTTTATGCAGAATATGTATTTCTTCCGTATTATGGTAGTATCATGTTGGCATTGTGTGGCAGCATTATTCACTCTTTATGCAGAATATGTATTTCTTCAGTATTATTATGGTGGTATCATGTTGGCATTGTGTGGCAGCATTATTCACTCTTTATGCAGAATATGTATTTATTTCTTCAGTATTATTATGGTGGTATCATGTTGGCATTGTGTGGCAGCATTATTCACTCTTTATGCAGAATATGTATTTCTTCAGCATTATTATGGTAGTATCATGTTGGCATTGTGTGGCAACATTATTCACTCTTTATGCAGAATATGTATTTCTTCAGCATTATTATGGTAGTATCATGTTGGCATTGTGTGGCAGCATTATTCACTCTTTATGCAGAATATGTATTTCTTCAGTATTATTATGGTGGTTGTATCATGTTGGCATTGTGTGGCAGTATTATTCACTCTTTATGCAGAATATGTATTTCTTCAGTATTATTATGGTGATATCATGTTGGCATTCTGTGGCAGCATTATTCTCTCTTTATGCAGAATATATATTTCTTCAGTATTATTATGGTGATATCATGTTGGCATTCTGTGGCAGCATTATTCACTCTTTATGCAGAATATGTATTTCTTCAGTATTATTATGGTGGTATCATGTTGGCATTGTGTGGCAGCATTATTCACTCTTTTTGCAGAATATGTATTTCTTCAGTATTATTATGGTGGTATCATGTTGGCATTGTGTGGCAGCATCATTCACTCTTTATGCAGAATATGTATTTCTTCAGTATTATTATGGTGGTATCATGTTGGTATTGTGTGGCAGCATTATTCACTCTTTATGCAGAATATGTATTTCTTCAGTATTATTATGGTAGTATCGTGTTGGCATTGTGTGGCAGCATTATTCTCTCTTTATGCAGAATATATATTTCTTCAGTATTATTATGGTGGTTGTATCATGTCGGCATTGTGTGGCAGCATTATTCTCTCTTTATGCAGAATATATATTTCTTCAGTATTATTATGGTGGTATCATGTTGGCATTGTGTGGCAGCATTACTCACTCTTTATGCAGAATATGTATTTCTTCAGTATTATTATGGTAGTATCATGTTGGCAATGTGTGGCAGCATTATTCACTCTTTATGCAGAATATGTATTTCTTCAGCATAATTATGGTAGTATCATGTTGGCATTGTGTGGCAACATTATTCACTCTTTATGCAGAATATGTATTTCTTCAGCATTATTATGGTAGTATCATGGTGGCATTGTGTGGCAGCATTATTCACTCTTTATGCAGAATATGTATTTCTTCAGTATTATTATGGTGGTTGTATCATGTTGGCTTTGTGTGGCAGCATTATTCACTCTTTATGCAGAATATGTATTTCTTCAGTATTAATACGGTAGTATCATGTTGGCATTGTGTGGCAGCATTATTCACTCTTTCAGCAGAATATGTATTTCTTCAGTATTATTATGGTGGTAGTATCATGTTGGCATTGTGTGGCAGCATTATTCACTCTTTATGCAGAATATGTATTTCTTCAGTATTATTATGATAGTATCATGTTGGCAATGTGTGGCAACATTATTCACTCTTTATGCAGAATATGTATTTCTTCAGCATTATTATGGTAGTATCATGTTGGCATTGTGTGGCAGCATTATTCACTCTTTATGCAGAATATGTATTTCTTCAGTATTATTATGGTAGTATCATGTTGGCATTGTGTGGCAGCATTATTCAATCTTTCTGCAGAATATGTATTTCTTCAGTAGTATTATGGTGATATCATGTTGGCATTCTGTGGCAGCATTATTCTCTCTTTATGCAGAATATATATTTCTTTAGTATTATTATGGTGATATCATGTTGGCATTCTGTGGCAGCATTATTCACTCTTTAAGCAGAATATGTATTTCTTCAGCATTATTATGGTGGTATCATGTTGGCATTGTGTGGCAGCATTATTCACTCTTTATTCAGAATATGTATTTATTTCTTCAATATTATTATCGTGGTATCATGTTTGCATTGTGTGGCAGCATTATTCACTCTTTATGCAGAATATGTACTTCTTCAGCATTATTATGGTAGTATCATGTTGGCATTGTGTGGCAGCATTATTCACTCTTTATGCAGAATATGTACTGTATTTCTTCAGCATTATTATGGTAGTATTATGTTGGCATTGTGTGGCAGCATTATTCACTCTTTATGCAGAATATGTATTTCTTCAGTATTATTATGGTAGTATCATGTTGGCATTGTGTGGCAGCATTATTCACTCTTTATGCAGAATATGTATTTCTTCAGTATTATTATGGTGGTAGTATCATGTTGGCATTGTGTGGCAGCATTATTCACTCTTTATGCAGAATATGTTTTTCTTCAGTATTATTATGGTAGTATCATGTTGGCATTCTGTGGCAGCATTATTCACTCTTTATGCAGAATATGTATTTCTTCAGTATTATTATGGTAGTATCATGTTGGCATTGTGTGGCAGCATTATTCACTCTTTATGCAGAATATGTATTTCTTCAGTATTATTATGGTAGTATCATGTTGGCATTGTGTGGCAGCATTATTCACTCTTTATGCAGAATATGTATTTCTTCAGTATTATTATGGTAGTATCATGTTGGCATTGTGTGGCAGCATTATTCACTCTTTATGCAGAATATGTATTTCTTCAGTATTATTATGGTAGTATCATGTTGGCATTGTGTGGCAGCATTATTCACTCTTTATGCAGAATATGTATTTCTTCAGTATTATTATGGTAGTATCATGTTGACATTGTGTGGCAGCATTATTCACTCTTTATGCAGAATATGTATTTCTTCAGTATTATTATGGTAGTATCATGTTGGCATTGTGTGGCAGCATTATTCACTCTTTATGCAGAATATGTATTTCTTCAGTATTATTATGGTAGTATCATGTTGGCAATGTGTGGCAGCATTATTCACTCTTTATGCAGAATATGTATTTCTTCAGCATTATTATGGTAGTATCATGTTGGCAATGTGTGGCAGCATTATTCACTCTTTATGCAGAATATGTATTTCTTCAGCATTATTATGGTAGTATCATGTTGGCATTGTGTGGCAACATTATTCACTCTTTATGCAGAATATGTATTTCTTCAGCATTATTATGGTAGTATCATGGTGGCATTGTGTGGCAGCATTATTCACTCTTTATGCAGAATATGTATTTCTTCAGTATTATTATGGTGGTTGTATCATGTTGGCTTTGTGTGGCAGCATTATTCACTCTTTATGCAGAATATGTATTTCTTCAGTATTATTATGGTGGTAGTATCATGTTGGCATTGTGTGGCAGCATTATTCACTCTTTATGCAGAATATGTATTTCTTCAGTATTATTATGGTAGTATCATGTTGGCATTGTGTGGCAGCATTATTCACTCTTTATGCAGAATATGTATTTCTTCAGTATTAATACGGTTGTATCATGTTGGCATTGTGTGGCAGCATTATTCACTCTTTCAGCAGAATATGTATTTCTTCAGTATTATTATGGTGGTAGTATCATGTTGGCATTGTGTGGCAGCATTATTCACTCTTTATGCAGAATATGTATTTCTTCAGTATTATTATGGTAGTATCATGTTGGCATTATGTGGCAGCATTATTCACTCTTTATGCAGAATATGTATTTCTTCCGTATTATGGTAGTATCATGTTGGCATTGTGTGGCAGCATTATTCACTCTTTATGCAGAATATTTATTTCATCAGTATTATTATGATAGTATCATGTTGGCAATGTGTGGCAACATTATTCACTCTTTATGCAGAATATGTATTTCTTCAGCATTATTATGGTAGTATCATGTTGGCATTGTGTGGCAGCATTATTCACTCTTTATGCAGAATATGTATTTCTTCAGTATTATTATGGTAGTATCATGTTGGCATTGTGTGGCAGCATTATTCAATCTTTCTGCAGAATATGTATTTCTTCAGTAGTATTATGGTGATATCATGTTGGCATTCTGTGGCAGCATTATTCTCTCTTTATGCAGAATATATATTTCTTTAGTATTATTATGGTGATATCATGTTGGCATTCTGTGGCAGCATTATTCACTCTTTAAGCAGAATATGTATTTCTTCAGCATTATTATGGTGGTATCATGTTGGCATTGTGTGGCAGCATTATTCACTCTTTATTCAGAATATGTATTTATTTCTTCAATATTATTATCGTGGTATCATGTTTGCATTGTGTGGCAGCATTATTCACTCTTTATGCAGAATATGTACTTCTTCAGCATTATTATGGTAGTATCATGTTGGCATTGTGTGGCAGCATTATTCACTCTTTATGCAGAATATGTACTGTATTTCTTCAGCATTATTATGGTAGTATTATGTTGGCATTGTGTGGCAGCATTATTCACTCTTTATGCAGAATATGTATTTCTTCAGTATTATTATGGTAGTATCATGTTGGCATTGTGTGGCAGCATTATTCACTCTTTCTGCAGAATATGTATTTCTTCAGTATTATTATGGTGGTAGTATCATGTTGGCATTGTGTGGCAGCATTATTCGCTCTTTATGCAGAATATGTTTTTCTTCAGTATTATTATGGTAGTATCATGTTGGCATTCTGTGGCAGCATTATTCACTCTTTATGCAGAATATGTATTTCTTCAGTATTATTATGGTAGTATCATGTTGGCATTGTGTGGCAGCATTATTCACTCTTTATGCAGAATATGTATTTCTTCAGTATTATTATGGTAGTATCATGTTGACATTGTGTGGCAGCATTATTCACTCTTTATGCAGAATATGTATTTCTTCAGTATTATTATGGTAGTATCATGTTGGCATTGTGTGGCAGCATTATTCACTGTTTATGCAGAATATGTATTTCTTCAGTATTTTTATGGTAGTATCATGTTGACATTGTGTGGCAGCATTATTCACTCTTTATGCAGAATATATATTTCTTCAGTATTATTATGGTAGTATCATGTTGGCATTGTGTGGCAGCATTATTCACTCTTTATGCAGAATATGTATTTCTTCAGCATTATTATGGTAGTGTCATGTTGGCATTGTGTGGCAGCATTATTCACTCTTTATGCAGAATATGTATTTCTTCAGTATTATTATGGTGGTTGTATCATGTTGGCATTGTGTGGCAGCATTATTCACTCTTTATGCATAATATGTATTTCTTCAGTATTATTATGGTAGTATCATGTTGGCATTGTGTGGCAGCATTATTCACTCTTTCTGTAGAATATGTATTTCTTCAGTATTATTATGGTGATATCATGTTGGCATTCTGTGGCAGCATTATTCTCTCTTTATGCAGAATATATATTCAGTATTATTATGGTGATATCATGTTGGCATTCTGTGGCAGCATTATTCACTCTTTATGCAGAATATGTATTTCTTCAGTATTATTATGGTAGTATCATGTTGACATTGTGTGGCAGTATTATTCACTCTTTATGCAGAATATATATTTCTTCAGTATTATTATGGTAGTATCATGTTGGCATTCTGTGGCAGCATTATTCACTCTTTATGCAGAATATGTATTTCTTCAGTATTATTATGGTAGTGTCATGTTGGCATTGTGTGGCAGCATTATTCACTCTTTATGCAGAATATGTATTTCTTCAGTATTATTATGGTAGTATCATGTTGGCATTGTGTGGCAGCATTATTCACTGTTTATGCAGAATATGTATTTCTTCAGTATTATTATGGTAGTATCATGTTGACATTGTGTGGCAGCATTATTCACTGTTTATGCAGAATATATATTTCTTCAGTATTATTATGATAGTATCATGTTGACATTGTGTGGCAGCATTATTCACTCTTTATGCAGAATATATATTTCTTCAGTATTATTATGGTGGTATCATGTTGGCATTGTGTGGCAGCATTATTCACTCTTTATGCAGAATATATATTTCTTCAGTATTATTATGGTAGTATCATGTTGGCATTGTGTGGCAGCATTATTCACTGTTTATGCAGAATATGTATTTCTTCAGTATTATTATGGTAGTATCATGTTGACATTGTGTGGCAGCATTATTCACTCTTTATGCAGAATATATATTTCTTCAGTATTATTATGGTAGTATCATGTTGGCTTTGTGTGGCAGCATTATTCACTCTATGCAGAATATGTATTTCTTCAGTATTATTATGGTAGTATCATGTCGGCATTGTGTGGCAGCATTATTCAATCTTTATGCAGAATATGTATTTCTTCCGTATTATGGTAGTATCATGTTGGCATTGTGTGGCAGCATTATTCTCTCTTTATGCAGAATATGTATTTCTTCCGTATTATTATGGTGGTATCATGTTGGCATTGTGTGGCAGCATTATTCACTCTTTATGCAGAATATGTATTTATTTCTTCAGTATTATTATGGTGGTATCATGTTGGCATTGTGTGGCAGCATTATTCAATCTTTATGCAGAATATGTATTTCTTCAGCATTATTATGGTAGTATCATGTTGGCATTGTGTGGCAACATTATTCACTCTTTATGCAGAATATGTATTTCTTCAGCATTATTATGGTAGTATCATGTTGGCATTGTGTGGCAGCATTATTCACTCTTTATGCAGAATATGTATTTCTTCAGTATTATTATGGTGGTTGTATCATGTTGGCATTGTGTGGCAGTATTATTCACTCTTTATGCAGAATATGTATTTCTTCAGTATTATTATGGTGATATCATGTTGGCATTCTGTGGCAGCATTATTCTCTCTTTATGCAGAATATATATTTCTTCAGTATTATTATGGTGATATCATGTTGGCATTCTGTGGCAGCATTATTCACTCTTTATGCAGAATATGTATTTCTTCTGTATTATTATGGTGGTATCATGTTGGCATTGTGTGGCAGCATTATTCACTCTTTTTGCAGAATATGTATTTCTTCAGTATTATTATGGTGGTATCATGTTGGCATTGTGTGGCAGCATCATTCACTCTTTATGCAGAATATGTATTTCTTCAGTATTATTATGGTGGTATCATGTTGGTATTGTGTGGCAGCATTATTCACTCTTTATGCAGAATATGTATTTCTTCAGTATTATTATGGTAGTATCATGTTGGCATTGTGTGGCAGCATTATTCACTCTTTATGCAGAATATGTATTTCTTCAGCATTATTATGGTAGTATCATGTTGGCATTGTGTGGCAGCATTATTCACTCTTTATGCAGAATATGTATTTCTTCCGTATTATGGTAGTATCATGTTGGCATTGTGTGGCAGCATTATTCACTCTTTATGCAGAATATGTATTTCTTCAGCATTATTATTGTAGTATCATGTTGGCATTGTGTGGCAACATTATTCACTCTTTATGCAGAATATGTATTTCTTCAGCATTATTATGGTAGTATCATGTTGGCATTGTGTGGCAGCATTATTCACTCTTTATGCAGAATATGTATTTCTTCAGCATTATTATGGTAGTATCATGTTGGCATTGTGTGGCAACATTATTCACTCTTTATGCAGAATATGTATTTCTTCAGTATTATTACGGTAGTATCATGGTGGCATTGTGTGGCAGCATTATTCACTCTTTATGCAGAATATGTATTTCTTCTGTATTATTATGGTAGTATCATGTTGGCATTGTGTGGCAGCATTATTTACTCTTTATGCAGAATATGTATTTCTTCAGTATTATTATGGTGGTATCATGTTGGCATTGTGTGGCAGCATTATTCACTCTTTATGCAAAATATGTATTTCTTCAGCATTATTATGGTAGTATCATGTTGGCATTGTGTGGCAGCATTATTCTCTCTTTATGCAGAATATGTATTTCTTCAGTATTATTATGGTGGTTGTATCATGTCGGCATTGTGTGGCAGCATTATTCTCTCTTTATGCAGAATATATATTTCTTCAGTATTATTATGGTGGTATCATGTTGGCATTGTTTGGCAGCATTACGCACTCTTTATGCAGAATATGTATTTCTTCAGTATTATTATGGTAGTATCATGTTGGCAATGTGTGGCAGCATTATTCACTCTTTATGCAGAATATGTATTTCTTCAGCATTATTATGGTAGTATCATGTTGGCATTGTGTGGCAGCATTATTCACTCTTTATGCAGAATATGTATTTCTTCAGTATTATTATGATGATATCATGTTGGCATTCTGTGGCAGCATTATTCTCTCTTTATGCAGAATATATATTTCTTCAGTATTATTATGGTGATATCATGTTGGCATTCTGTGGCAGCATTATTCACTCTTTATGCAGAATATGTATTTCTTCAGTATTATGGTGGTATCATGTTGGCATTGTGTGGCAGCATTATTCACTCTTTATGCAGAATATGTATTTCTTCAGCATTATTATGGTAGTATCATGTTGGCATTGTGTGGCAACATTATTCACTCTTTATGCAGAATATGTATTTCTTCAGCATTATTTTGGTAGTATCATGTTGGCATTGTGTGGCAGCATTATTCACTCTTTATGCAGAATATGTATTTCTTCAGTATTATTATGGTGGTTGTATCATGTTGGCATTGTGTGGCAACATTATTCACTCTTCATGCAGAATATGTATTTCTTCAGCATTATTATGGTAGTATTATGTTGGCATTGTGTGGCAGCATTATTCACTCTTTATGCAGAATATGTATTTCTTCAGCATTATTATGGTAGTATCATGTTGGCATTGTGTGGCAGCATTATTCACTCTTTCTGCAGAATATGTATTTCTTCAGTATTATTATGGTGGTAGTATCATGTTGGCATTGTGTGGCAGCATTATTCACTCTTTATGCAAAATATGTATTTCTTCAGTATTATTATGGTAGTATCATGTTGGCATTCTGTGGCAGCATTATTCACTCTTTATGCATAATATGTATTTCTACAGTATTATTATGGTAGTATCATGTTGGCATTGTGTGGCAGCATTATTCACTCTTTATGCAGAATATGTATTTCTTCAGTATTATTATGGTAGTATCATGTTGGCATTGTGTGGCAGCATTATTCACTGTTTATGCAGAATATGTATTTCTTCAGTATTATTATGGTAGTATCATGTTGACATTGTGTGGCAGCATTATTTACTCTTTATGCAGAATATATATTTCTTCAGTATTATTATGATAGTATCATGTTGACATTGTGTGGCAGCATTATTCACTCTTTATGCAGAATATGTATTTCTTCAGTATTATTATGGTAGTATCATGTTGGCATTCTGTGGCAGCATTATTCACTGTTTATGCAGAATATATATTTCTTCAGTATTATTATGGTAGTATCATGTTGACATTGTGTGGCAGCATAATTCACTCTTTATGCAGAATATATATTTCTTCAGTATTATTATGATAGTATCATGTTGGCATTGTGTGGCAGCATTATTCACTCTTTATGCAGAATATGTATTTCTTAAGTATTATTATGGTAGTATCATGTTGGCATTCTGTGGCAGCATTATTCACTGTTTATGCAGAATATGTATTTCTTCAGTATTGTTATGGTAGTATCATGTTGGCATTGTGTGGCAGCATTATTCACTCTTTATGCAGAATATGTATTTCTTAAGTATTATTATGGTAGTATCATGTTGACATTTTGTGGCAGCATTATTCTCTCTTTATGCAGAATATGTATTTCTTCAGCATTATTATGGTAGTATCATGTTGGCATTGTGTGGCAGCATTATTCACTCTTTATGCAGAATATGTATTTCTTCAGTATTATTATGGTGGTTGTATCATGTTGGCATTGTGTGGCAGCATTATTCACTCTTTATGCATAATATGTATTTCTTCAGTATTATTATGGTAGTATCATGTTGGCATTGTGTGGCAGCATTATTCACTCTTTCTGCAGAATATGTATTTCTTCAGTATTATTATGGTGATATCATGTTGGCATTGTGTGGCAGCATTATTCACTCTTTCTGCAGAATATGTATTTCTTCAGTATTATTATGGTGATATCATGTTGGCATTCTGTGGCAGCATTATTCTCTCTTTATGCAGAATATATATTCAGTATTATTATGGTGATATCATGTTGGCATTCTGTGGCAGCATTATTCACTCTTCATGCAGAATATGTATTTCTTCAGTATCATTATGGTGGTATCATGTTGGCATTGTGTGGCAGCATTATTCACTCTATGCAGAATATGTATTTCTTCAGTATTATTATGGTAGTATCATGTTGGCTTTGTGTGGCAACATTATTCACTCTTTATGCAGAATATGTATTTCTTCAGTATTATTATGGTGGTATCATGTTGACATTGTGTGGCAGCATTATTCACTCTTTATGCAGAATATGTATTTCTTCAGTATCATTATGGTAGTATTATGTTGGCATTGTGTGGCAGCATTATTCACTCTATGCAGAATATGTATTTCTTCAGTATTATTATGGTAGTATCATGTTGGCTTTGTGTGGCAACATTATTCACTCTTTATGCAGAATATGTATTTCTTCAGTATTATTATGGTGGTATCATGTTGACATTGTGTGGCAGCATTATTCACTCTTTATGCAGAATATGTATTTCTTCAGTATTATTATGGTAGTATCATGTTGGCATTGTGTGGCAGCATTATTCACTTTTTATGCAGAATATGTATTTCTTCAGTATTATTATGGTTGTATCATGTCAGCATTGTGTGGCAGCATTATTCACTCTATGCAGAATATGTATTTCTTCAGTATTATTATGGTAGTTTCATGTTGGCTTTGTGTGGCAGCATTATTCACTCTTCATGCAGAATATGTATTTCTTCCGTATTATGGTAGTATCATGTTGGCATTGTGTGGTGGTATTATTCTTTGAGCCCAGCTTCTTGCTCCTCTGTCTTCTCAAGGTTGATGTCTTTATTGATGCGCTGGTCAGGACATCCTGTGCTCTGTAGACCCCTCTTCCCCCTCATTGTATCTCTGCCGTCATCCGGACCCCGGTGACCAGAGGCCTCATTTACACAGTAATAACTGTCTCCACATTTCCTCTATATTGTGGTCTCTGGTAGATCGGAGTCGGAGCCCCCAGGGAGCGGAGACCCCTCAGCGGCAATCATTCCCTCTAACAGTCCATTATCCAACAGTCCTTCCGGGCACCGGTGGAATATTAAAGCTGGCCAGACTGTAAGGTCATTGTGCGGGGCCGTGCCGGAGACCATTTCTGGCGCACGTTTTGCGTTTGGCATCATTGGTAATTTTTAAAGGGGCCCTTTAGTGAAGACTGATGGGGTAAGTATCAGTGGTTTCTGATATGAAGGGGTGGACGGAGGGTGCTGTGCCCTGGGGGTCTTCTGTGGTGTGTGCGGACATCATGCTCTTACAGCTCCTGTTCATGTGCATCCGTATGGAAGGCTGTGTGTTGGGTGGAGTATCCCTTTAAGAGCACGACTTGGCGGCATGATGATGATGATGATGATGGTGACGTACGCCCTTCCCTCACATTGTGGTGGCTTTATTCACACGTTGCAGCTTTTTAGCTGCTGTTTTTGCAAAATCGTGTGGCGATTTGCAGAAATGGCGTAACGAAGCCCACGCGTGAGTCGTCCGGTCTGGGGGGTCCGACCCACTGGCTGCAGCTTTTCCGTAATGTTGTCAATGTCTGCATGTGATCAATGTCTGTGTTTTATTACATCCCTATCAGAATTCACCCCAAAACACACATCTAGAAATTTCTGAAAAGTTCCCCTTTAAGACAACACTAGAAGTGCCCTGTGCTGTGGGTGTGATGTGCAGGGTCCTCCAAGCGGAGGCGCTGTCCTGTCACCAGGCCGTGAGCGGCTCCCGGACACATCTGGTCAGGATGACTCTGACGCCCCCACAGCTTATTACTGGTGGCGGCACATCTGGGGCCCCTACGCTGCGGCGATGGGTGGGGGGGCTGCATATTGTAGGCACTGGAGGGCCCCCGCCGGGACCAGTAACGATGCAGACGTCCATTAATCTTCCGGTCTACCGCTGACTGCTCGTTAATGGGAATCTGTCACCCCAGGAGGTATGCGGACATGTATATAGGTGGAAGATATGACGGCTGCACACGATCAGTGCCAGACACGACCTGCACATGTCACCGTAACCAGTGCCAGGCAACGCATCATGCCTCTACTAGACTGGCAGTAAAGCGCGGCACCGACCGCACGAGCCTCCGCCAAGTCCGACGTCTCTCCAGAGGAACCAGTGTACGGCACAACAAAGCGTGCCGCTACCCGTACAGCTAGTGACTCACTGACCACCCCCAGAAATCTCACAGCCTGGACCCTGTACCCACAAATCCGTACCACAATTACAACACAACATCACTTTATTCTTCTACATAGGAGGCAGTATTATAGTAGTTATATTCTTGTATATAGTGGCAGTATTATAGTAGTTATATTTGTGTTTAAGGGCAGTATTATAGTAGTTATATTCTTGTCCATAGTAGCAATATTATAGTAGTTATATTCTTGTACATAGGGGGTAGTATTCTAGTAGTTATATTCTTGTACATAGGGGCAATATTATAGTAGTTATATTCTTGTACATAGGGGCAGTATTATAGTAGTTATATTCTTGTACATAGGTGGCAGTATTATAGTAGTTATATTCTTGTACATAGGAGCAGTATTATAGTAGTTACATTATTGTACATAGGAGCAGTATTATAGTAGTTATATTCTTGTACATAGGGGCAGTATTATAGTAGTTATATTCTTGTACATAGGGGGCAGTATTATAGTAGTTGTATTCCTGTACATAGGGGGCAGTATTATAGTAGTTATATTCTTGTACATAGGTGCAGTATTATAGGAGTTATATTCTTGTACATAGGGGCAGTATTATAGGAGTTATATTCTTGTACATAGGGGCAGTATTATAGTAGTTATATTCTTGTACATAGGGGCAGTATTATAGTAGTTATATTCTTGTACATAGGGGCAGTATTATAGTAGTTATATTCTTGTACATAGGGGCAGTATTATAGTAGTTATATTCTTGTACATAGGGGGCAGTATTATAGTAGTTATATTCTTGTACATAGCGGCAGTATTATAGTAGTTATATTCTTGTACATAGGGGCAGTATTATAGTAGTTATATTCTTGTACATAGGGAGCAGTATTATAGTAGTTATATTCTTGTACATAGGGGCAGTATTATAGTAGTTATATTCTTGTACATAGGGGGCAGTATTATAGTAGTTATATTCTTGTACATAGCGGCAGTATTATAGTAGTTATATTCTTGTACATAGGAGCAGTATTATAGTAGTTGTATTCCTGTACATAGGGGGCAGTATTATAGTACTTGTATTCCTGTACATAGGGGGCAGTATTATAGTAGTTATATTCTTGTACATAGGGGGCAGTATTATAGTAGTTGTATTCCTGTACATAGGGGGCAGTATTATAGTAGTTATATTCTTGTACATAGGTGCAGTATTATAGGAGTTATATTCTTGTACATAGGGGCAGTATTATAGGAGTTATATTCTTGTACATAGGGGCAGTATTATAGGAGTTATATTCTTGTACATAGGGGCAGTATTATAGTAGTTATATTCTTGTACATAGGGGCAGTATTATAGTAGTTATATTCTTGTACATAGGGGGCAGTATTATAGTAGTTATATTCTTGTACATAGCGGCAGTATTATAGTAGTTATATTCTTGTACATAGGGGCAGTATTATAGTAGTTATATTCTTGTACATAGGGGCAGTATTATAGTAGTTATATTCTTGTACATAGGGGCAGTATTATAGTAGTTATATTCTTGTACATAGGAGCAGTATTATAGTAGTTATATTCTTGTACATAGCGGCAGTATTATAGTAGTTATATTCTTGTACATAGGAGCAGTATTATAGTAGTTATATTCTTGTACATAGGGGCAGTATTATAGTAGTTATATTCTTGTACATAGGGGCAGTATTATAGTAGTTATATTCTTGTACATAGGGGCAGTATTATAGTAGTTATATTCTTGTACATAGGGGGCAATTTTTATTGTAAAAAACAAACAAATCCAAATAACATTCCTCCAATAATACAAAACTGAATTCACTAGGATTGTACATACATTCATTACATATCCAGTTTATACATATCAAATTAACTTAGAGTCCATACTCCTAGTTTGAGGAGAGAGAAAAAAAAAAAAAAAACACTTTACAAACAGAGCTCATCATATTCCTACCCAGTGACTCATCCTTCTCTATCTTAACATTTCCTAATTTCTCCTAATGATTTTCCCTATCTGAGTTCAGACATTATCTGGTTGACAGCGTCACAGATCTGAGTCGGAGTTATTCTGTTCACCACCGGTCTCCATCTCAGACTCTTCCCGAGTGCCCTCAGGTAAGGGCTTCCGCTTTGGCGGAGGACAATCCTCTACATCCCTATCACACTCTGCGTCAATTCTCTTAAGGTCATCTTCAAAAACGCCGTCAGACTCAGACAGAACATCAAACCTGTTAGATACGACCATTACACCTGCAGAACTCTGGAATTTCTTCCCGGCTCCTTGGCCAGTGTCATACCCCTCAGGTTTACGGGAGGCCTTGTCCTTTTTCTTCCTTTTCTGATTATTGCTATACTCTTCAGACACAGATGGTAGCACTGAAGTAATGCCTTCCTGTGACCGCTGCCCCTGAGGTACAAACTCCATACTCCCCTGTTCTCTCTCTGAACCCTGCTGCTCTGGTGTTAGCTGAGTAGACCCCTGGTGGACCTCTGGTCTGGTCAGTATTTCCCCTGACAGTAAAGCTGCCTCCTCCAGAATCTCTGCCCCTGCCACCAAGTCCTCGTCAGGAAAGTCCTTACAGATATTGTGCCAGGCGTCTGGACAGTCCCTGTGAGGGTGACCGATCTTCCCACAGAGGTTGCACCTGATGTTCTGGCAGTCTGCAGCTAGATGGCCGACCTCCCCACACAGGCTGCACTTCACCACAGTACAGGTGTTTGCCAGGTGACCTGCCTTGCCACATTTAAAGCACTTACGAGGCTGCCCTGGATAGAAACACACACCCCTCTCCCTCCCAATAAAGAAGGTGTTGGGTAAATGGGCAGTGATGTTATTGCATTGGCGCAGTTTCACCAAAACCCGCCACCCTCCCGTCCAGATACCATCACTGTCTCTGCTTTTGGTGAGGTCCGAGACCAGGTCACAATGCCTCCGGAGCCACACCACAATGTCCTGCGGGGGAACAGACTCATTCCAGAAGATGACATTTACGGTGACAGTATCTGGCTTAGAGATAGGAATAAAGCTGAACTTACTCCAGCCCTCCGTGTCTCTAAACTTGGGGAAACTAGACCAGAATCTGTCCAGGTCAGACATGAGCTTAAAGCTGACATCATAGCCCTGCCTGTCTGGAAGATTAATCACTGCCAGGATGCTGACTGGCACAAACCTCATCTGGTGGCACAAGAGCTCCCTGACGACAAACCTCCTGTCCGGCAGGTCCTCCTTGGCACCTCTGTGCCGGAAACGCACAACGTTTCTCCGTTTAAACGCCTGGCCTGTATAATTGGTACCAGAGGTAAAGGACGGAGCACCACGACTCCAGGCATTACTGGGGGGACCGTGCGGGGTCACATTGGGTTGCCTGATGGGGTGAAGGTCTGCAGCAGGAGGGGCAGCCACACCTTGTGTGCTCGAATTTAAAGGGGGGAAATCACAGACATTATCATGCACATTGTTATCATCAGCATCAATGTCATTATCAGACTGTGCAGCGTCCACCAAAGATACTGTGCTCCCCCAAGCCCCCAACCCCCCAGATATAGTGCAGTTATCCCCAGCATCAGAGCCCTGCTGGGCACCATCAGTAATGACCAGCACATGTCCACTGCCCAACTGTTGTGCTTGGCATTCTGAGACTTGTAGTCCCTCTGCTGGAAAGTGCAGTCCATGCTGCTGCTTGGAATCTGCTGCAGGCTGCTGTGCTGGGCATTCTGAGACTTGTGGTACACCTGCTGGAATCTGCATAACATGCTGCTGCTTGGGATCTGCTGCAGGCTGCTGCGGCTGCAGTATTTGACCCTTTTGGAAGCAGAAACTTGCAGGCTGCAGCACTGGCCGCACCGGCTTCTGGGGCTCACCTGGGACAATGTCTGAGCTGGAACCTGCAGAGTCCTGCTTGTGTGACATAAACAGTTCCTGGTTCCTATAAGTCTCTGCCAGGGGCCCCATCTTCTCTAGGACACAGTCCCTGTCCGTCACCACTTTTGCCAGCTGTATGCCAAGCATGTTCAGAGTCTGATCACAAAAGGTGTGATCTCCACCAGGATTAGCAGCCTTTACATTATAGCCCATTTCTATCTGTTTCTGCAGCAAGTCTTTGTGCTGCTGTAACTCACCGAGCCTCTTGACCAGTCCTGGGATCTCCTCTGCGACCTGAATCTCAGGAGCACATGGCGTCTCCTCCTGGGATCCTGCTTTCAGCAATGTCCCTGGATGCTTGAAACCAGACGTCTCCTTAACTTTCACCACCGCTGGTTTCGTGGCTCCAGGCTCCACAGCACTTTTACTGCTGCCACCTGACTGCGACCTTGTGCGCCCAGAGCTCGCCATGCTGGCCACCACATGCTGCTGCTGCAGGTTCTCCTGGAGCGTCTGTCTCTCCAGTGAGGTTCTCCTCTGTCTGCTGGGAGTCAGCTGCACACCTGAAGCCGGTGATGGCACCTTCTGAGCTGCAGGCTGCTTTCCTCCATTCAGCTTCTCACCAGTAGATTTCTTTTGGATTTCTCCTAGTTGTCCTTCACTCTGCTTGCCTTGGCTGGCCGACTGCTTAACTGGAACTTTCTTACCCACAGCCATGGCTTTTCCTTGTTCCCTTACTTTTTGCACTTTCACAGCTTCATCTTTCTTGCTGCTGCTGCTACTTCCATTCTGAGCTTTCTTTCCCTCAGAAACAACTTTGGGACTTGCATCCACCTTAGACACAACTTGAGCGTTACTTCCAAGTGTAGGCCTGGAAGCCTGGGCCTTGCTTGGGGAGTTACCCCGCCCTGGGTGGCCTCTCCCTGGGCTTGCTCCAGACATCAGGAGAGCTACAAACACACAACCTCACAGCTAGGAGGCAGTATTATAGTAGTTATATTCTTGTACCTAGGGGACAGTATTATAGTAGTTATATTCTTGTACATAGGAGCAGTATTATAGTAGTTATATTCTTGTACATAGGGGCAGTATTATAGTAGTTATATTCTTGTACATAGGAGCAGTATTATAGTAGTTATATTCTTGTATATAGGGGAAGTATTATAGTAGTTATATTATTGTACATAGGGACAGTATTATAGTAGTTATATTCTTGTACATAGGAGCAGTATTATAGTAGTTATATTCTTGTATATAGGGGAAGTATTATAGTAGTTATATTCTTGTACATAGGGGCAGTATTATAGTAGTTATATTATTGTACATAGGGACAGTATTATAATAGTTATATTCTTGTACATAGGGGAAGTATTATAGTAGTTATATTATTGTACATAGGGGCAGTATTATAGTAGTTATATTATTGTACATAGGGGCAGTATTATAGTAGTTATATTCTTGTACATAGGGGACGTATTATAGTAGTTATATTATTGTACATAGGGACAGTATTATAGTAGTTATATTCTTGTACATAGGAGCAGTATTATAGTAGTTATGTTCTTGTACATAGGGGCAGTATTATAGTAGTTATATTTTTGTACATAGGAGCAGTATTATAGTAGTTATATTCTTGTACATAGGAGCAGTATTATAGTAGTTATATTCTTGTATATAGGGGAAGTATTATAGTAGTTATATTCTTGTACATAGGGGCAGTATTATAGTAGTTATATTATTGTACATAGGGACAGTATTATAGTAGTTATATTCTTGTACATAGGGGAAGTATTATAGTAGTTATATTATTGTACATAGGGGCAGTATTATAGTAGTTATATTATTGTACATAGGGGCAGTATTATAGTAGTTATATTCTTGTACATAGGGGACGTATTATAGTAGTTATATTATTGTACATAGGGACAGTATTATAGTAGTTATATTCTTGTACATAGGGGC
This sequence comes from Dendrobates tinctorius, assembly GCF_039654945.1. Lineage (NCBI taxonomy): Eukaryota > Metazoa > Chordata > Amphibia > Anura > Dendrobatidae > Dendrobates > Dendrobates tinctorius. The sequence continues at coordinate 4,244,798 of NW_027361904.1, read as the reverse complement.
AGTATTATAGTAGTTATATTCTTGTACATAGGAGCAGTATTATAGTAGTTATATTCTTGTATATAGGGGAAGTATTATAGTAGTTATATTATTGTACATAGGGACAGTATTATAGTAGTTATATTCTTGTACATAGGAGCAGTATTATAGTAGTTATATTCTTGTATATAGGGGAAGTATTATAGTAGTTATATTCTTGTACATAGGGGCAGTATTATAGTAGTTATATTATTGTACATAGGGACAGTATTATAATAGTTATATTCTTGTACATAGGGGAAGTATTATAGTAGTTATATTATTGTACATAGGGGCAGTATTATAGTAGTTATATTATTGTACATAGGGGCAGTATTATAGTAGTTATATTCTTGTACATAGGGGACGTATTATAGTAGTTATATTATTGTACATAGGGACAGTATTATAGTAGTTATATTCTTGTACATAGGAGCAGTATTATAGTAGTTATGTTCTTGTACATAGGGGCAGTATTATAGTAGTTATATTTTTGTACATAGGAGCAGTATTATAGTAGTTATATTCTTGTACATAGGAGCAGTATTATAGTAGTTATATTCTTGTATATAGGGGAAGTATTATAGTAGTTATATTCTTGTACATAGGGGCAGTATTATAGTAGTTATATTATTGTACATAGGGACAGTATTATAGTAGTTATATTCTTGTACATAGGGGAAGTATTATAGTAGTTATATTATTGTACATAGGGGCAGTATTATAGTAGTTATATTATTGTACATAGGGGCAGTATTATAGTAGTTATATTCTTGTACATAGGGGACGTATTATAGTAGTTATATTATTGTACATAGGGACAGTATTATAGTAGTTATATTCTTGTACATAGGAGCAGTATTATAGTAGTTATGTTCTTGTACATAGGGGCAGTATTATAGTAGTTATATTCTTGTACATAGGAGCAGTATTATAGTAGTTATATTCTTGTACATAGGAGCAGTATTATAGTAGTTATATTCTTGTATATAGGGGAAGTATTATAGTAGTTATATTATTGTACATAGTGACAGTATTATAGTAGTTATATTCTTGTACATACAGTAGGAGCAGCATTATAGTAGTTATATTCTTGCACATAGGAGCAGTATTATAGTAGTTATATTCTTGTATATAGGGGAAGTATTATAGTAGTTATATTCTTGTACATAGGGGCAGTATTATAGTAGTTATATTCTTCTACATAGGGGCAGTATTATAGTAGTTATATTATTGTACATAGGAGCAGTATTATAGTAGTTATATTCTTGTGTATAGGGGCAATATTATAGTAGTTATATTATTGTACATAGGGGTAGTATTATAGTAGTTATATTATTGTACATAGGAGCAGTATTATAGTAGTTATATTCTTGTGTATAGGGGCAGTATTATAGTAGTTATATTCCTGTACATAGGGGGCAGTATTATAGTAGTTATATTCTTGAATATAGGAGCAGTATTATAGTAGTTATATTCTTGTACATAAGGGCAGTATTATAGTAGTTATATTATTGTACATAGGAGCAGTATTATAGTAATTATATTGTACATAGGGAGCAGTATTATAGTATTTATCTTCTTGTACATAGGAGCAGTATTGTAGTAGTTATATTCTTGTACATAGGAGCAGTATTATAGTAGTTATATTCTTGCACATAGGGGCAGTATTATTGTAGTTATATTCTTGCACATAGGGGCAGTATCATAGCAGTTATATTCTAGTACATAGGGGCAGTATTCTAATAGTTATATTCTTGTACATAGGGGCAGTATTATAGCAGTTATATTCTTGTACATAGGGGCAGTATTATAGTAGTTATATACTTGTACATAGGGGCAGTATTATAGTAGTTATTTTCTTGTATATAGGGACAGTATTATAATAGGTATATTCTTGTACATAGGGGCAGTATTATAGTAGTTATATTCTTGTACATAGGGGGCAGTATTATAGTAGTTATATTCTTGTACATAGGGACAGTATTATAATAGTTATATCCTTGTAGATAGGGGGCACTATTATAGTAGTTCTATTCCTGTACATAGGAGCAGTATTATAGTAGTTATATTCTTGTACATAGGGGCAGTATTATAGTAGTTATATTCTTGTACATAGGAGCAGTATTATAGTAGTTATATTCTTGTACATAGGAGCAGTATTATAGTAGTTATATTCTTGTACATAGGGGCAGTATTATAGTAGTTATATTCTTGTACGGGCAGTATTATAGTAGTTATATTCTTGTACATAGGGGCAGTATTATAGTAGTTATATTTTTGTACATAGGAGCAATATTATAGGAGTTATATTCCTGTACATAGGGGCAGTATTATAGTAGTTATATTCATGTACATAGGGGCAGTATTATAGTAGTTATATTCTTGTACATAGGAGCAGTATTATAGTAGTTATATTCTTGTACATAGGAGCAGTATTATAGTAGTTATATTTTTGTACATAGGAGCAATATTATAGGAGTTATATTCCTGTACATAGGAGCAGTATTATAGTAGTTATATTCTTGTGTATAGGGGCAATATTATAGTAGTTATATTATTGTACATAGGGGTAGTATTATAGTAGTTATATTATTGTACATAGGAGCAGTATTATAGTAGTTATATTCTTGTGTATAGGGGCAATATTATAGTAGTTATATTATTGTACATAGGGGTAGTATTATAGTAGTTATATTATTGTACATAGGAGCAGTATTATAGTAGTTATATTCTTGTGTATAGGGGCAGTATTATAGTAGTTATATTCCTGTACATAGGGGGCAGTATTATAGTAGTTATATTCTTGAATATAGGAGCAGTATTATAGTAGTTATATTCTTGTACATAAGGGCAGTATTATAGTAGTTATATTCTTGTACATAGGAGCAGTATTATAGTAGTTATATTCTTGCACATAGGGGCAGTATTATTGTAGTTATATTCTTGCACATAGGAGAAGTATCATAGCAGTTATATTCTAGTACATAGGGGCAGTATTCTAATAGTTATATTCTTGTACATAGGGGCAGTATTATAGCAGTTATATTCTTGTACATAGGGGCAGTATTATAGTAGTTATATACTTGTACTTAGGGGCAGTATTATAGTAGTTATTTTCTTGTATATAGGGACAGTATTATAATAGGTATATTCTTGTACATAGGGGCAGTATTATAGTAGTTATATTCTTGTACATAGGGGGCAGTATTATAGTAGTTATATTCTTGTACATACGGGCAGTATTATAATAGTTATATCCTTGTAGATAGGGGGCACTATTATAGTAGTTCTATTCCTGTACATAGGAGCAGTATTATAGTAGTTATATTTATGTACATAGGGGGCAGTATTATCGTAGTCATATTTCTGTACATAGGTGGCACTATTATAGTAGCTATATTCTTGTACATAGGGGCCGTATTATAGTAGTTATTTTTATGTACACAGGGAGCAGTATTATCGTAGTCATATTTCTGTACATAGGTGGCACTTTTATAGTAGCTATATTCTTGTACATAGGGGCCGTATTATAGTAGTTATATTATTGTACATAGGAGCAGTATTATAGTAGTTATATTCTTGTGTATAGGGGCAATATTATAGTAGTTATATTATTGTACATAGGGGTAGTATTATAGTAGTTATATTATTGTACATAGGAGCAGTATTATAGTAGTTATATTCTTGTGTATAGGGGCAGTATTATAGTAGTTATATTCCTGTACATAGGGGGCAGTATTATAGTAGTTATATTCTTGAATATAGGAGCAGTATTATAGTAGTTATATTCTTGTACATAAGGGCAGTATTATAGTAGTTATATTCTTGTACATAGGAGCAGTATTATAGTAGTTATATTCTTGCACATAGGGGCAGTATTATTGTAGTTATATTCTTGCACATAGGAGAAGTATCATAGCAGTTATATTCTAGTACATAGGGGCAGTATTCTAATAGTTATATTCTTGTACATAGGGGCAGTATTATAGCAGTTATATTCTTGTACATAGGGGCAGTATTATAGTAGTTATATACTTGTACTTAGGGGCAGTATTATAGTAGTTATTTTCTTGTATATAGGGACAGTATTATAATAGGTATATTCTTGTACATAGGGGCAGTATTATAGTAGTTATATTCTTGTACATAGGGGGCAGTATTATAGTAGTTATATTCTTGTACATACGGGCAGTATTATAATAGTTATATCCTTGTAGATAGGGGGCACTATTATAGTAGTTCTATTCCTGTACATAGGAGCAGTATTATAGTAGTTATATTTATGTACATAGGGGGCAGTATTATCGTAGTCATATTTCTGTACATAGGTGGCACTATTATAGTAGCTATATTCTTGTACATAGGGGCCGTATTATAGTAGTTATTTTTATGTACACAGGGAGCAGTATTATCGTAGTCATATTTCTGTACATAGGTGGCACTATTATAGTAGCTATATTCTTGTACATAGGGGCCGTATTATAGTAGTTATATTATTGTACATAGGAGCAGTATTATAGTAGTTATATTCTTGTGTATAGGGGCAATATTATAGTAGTTATATTATTGTACATAGGGGTAGTATTATAGTAGTTATATTATTGTACATAGGAGCAGTATTATAGTAGTTATATTCTTGTGTATAGGGGCAGTATTATAGTAGTTATATTCCTGTACATAGGGGCAGTATTATAGTAGTTATATTCTTGAATATAGGAGCAGTATTATAGTAGTTATATTCTTGTACATAAGGGCAGTATTATAGTAGTTATATTCTTGTACATAGGAGCAGTATTATAGTAGTTATATTCTTGCACATAGGGGCAGTATTATTGTAGTTATATTCTTGCACATAGGAGAAGTATCATAGCAGTTATATTCTAGTACATAGGGGCAGTATTCTAATAGTTATATTCTTGTACATAGGGGCAGTATTATAGCAGTTATATTCTTGTACATAGGGGCAGTATTATAGTAGTTATATACTTGTACTTAGGGGCAGTATTATAGTAGTTATTTTCTTGTATATAGGGACAGTATTATAATAGGTATATTCTTGTACATAGGGGCAGTATTATAGTAGTTATATTCTTGTACATAGGGGGCAGTATTATAGTAGTTATATTCTTGTACATACGGGCAGTATTATAATAGTTATATCCTTGTAGATAGGGGGCACTATTATAGTAGTTCTATTCCTGTACATAGGAGCAGTATTATAGTAGTTATATTTATGTACATAGGGGGCAGTATTATCGTAGTCATATTTCTGTACATAGGTGGCACTATTATAGTAGCTATATTCTTGTACATAGGGGACGTATTATAGTAGTTATTTTTATGTACACAGGGAGCAGTATTATCGTAGTCATATTTCTGTACATAGGTGGCACTATTATAGTAGCTATATTCTTGTACATAGGGGCCGTATTATAGTAGTTATATTTATGTACATAGGGGGCAGTATTATCGTAGTCATATTTCTGTACATAAGTGGCACTATTATAGTAGCTATATTCTTGTACATAGGGGCAGTATTATAGTAGTTATATTCCTGTACATAGGAGCAGTATTATAGTAGTTATATTCTTGTACATAGGGGCAGTATTATAGTAGTTATATTCTTTTATTTAAGGGCAGTATTATAGTAGTTATATTCTTGTACATAGGGGCAGTATTATAGTAGTTATATTCTTGTACATAGGGGGCAGTATTATAATAGTTATATTCTTGTACATAGGGGCAATTTTTATTGTAAAAACCAAACAAATACAAAAAACATTCCTCCAATAATGCAAAACTAAATTCACTTGGATTGTACATACATTCATTACATATCCAGTTTATACATATCAAATTAACTTAGAGTCCATGCTCCTAGCTTGAGGAGTAAAAAAAAAAAAAACACTTTGCAAACAGAGCTCATCATATTCCTACCCAGTGACTCATCCTTCTCTATCTTAACATTTCCTAATTTCTCCTAATGATTTTCCCTATCTGAGTTCAGACATTATCTGGTTGACAGCGTCACAGATCTGAGTCGGAGTTATTCTGTTCACCACCGGTCTCCATCTCAGACTCTACCCGAGTGCCCTCAGGTAAGGGCTTCCGCTTTGGCGGAGGACAGTCCTCTACGTCCCTATCACACTCTGCGTCAATTCTCTTAAGGTCATCTTCAAAATCGCCGTCAGACTCAGACAGAACATCAAACCTGTTAGATACGACCATTACACCTGCAGAACTCTGGAATTTCTTCCCGGCTCCTTGGCCAGTGTCATACTCCTCAGGTTTACGGGAGGCCTTGTCCTTTTTCTTCCTTTTCTGATTATTGCTATACTCTTCAGACACAGATGGTAGCACTGAAGTAATGCCTTCCTGTGACCGCTGCCCCTGAGGTACAACCTCCATACTCCCCTGTTCTCTCTCTGAACCCTGCTGCTCTGGTGTTAGCTGAGTAGACCCCCGATGGACCTCTGGTCTGGTCAGTATTTCCCCTGACAGTAAAGCTGCCTCCTCCAGAATCTCTGCCCCTGCCACCAAGTCCTCGTCAGGAAAGTCCTTACAGATATTGTGCCAGGCGTCTGGACAGTCCCTGTGAGGGTGACCGATCTTCCAGTTCCCACAGAGGTTGCACCTGATGTTCTGGCAGTCTGCAGCTAGATGGCCGACCTCCCCACACAGGCTGCACTTCACCACAGAACAGGTATTTGCCAGGTGACCTGCCTTGCCACATTTAAAGCACTTACGAGGCTGCCCAGGATAGAAACACACACCCCTCTCCCTCCCAATAAAGAAGGAGTTGGGTAAGTGGGCAGTGATGTTATTGCATTGGCGCAGTTTCACCAAAACCCACCACCCTCCCGTCCAGATCCCATCACTGTCTCTGCTTTTGGTGAGGTCCGAGACCAGGTCACAATGCCTCCGGAGCCACACCACAATGTCCTGCGGGGGAACAGACTCATTCCAGAAGATGACATTTACAGTGACAGTATCTGGCTTAGAGATAGGAATAAAGCTGAACTTACTCCAGCCCTCCGTGTCTCTAAACTTGGGGAAACTAGACCAGAATCTGTCCAGGTCAGACATGAGCTTAAAGCTGACATCATAGCCCTGCCTGTCTGGAAGATTAATCACTGCCAGGATGCTGACTGGCACAAACCCCATTTGGTGGCACAAGAGCTCCCTGACGACAAACCTCCTGTCTGGCAGGTCCTCCTTGGCACCTCTGTGCCGGAAACGCACTACTTTTCTCCATTTAAACGCCTGGCCTGTATAATTGGTACGAGGTAAAGGACGGAGCACCACGACTCCAGGCATTACTGGGGGGACCGTGCGGGGTCACATTGGGTTGCCTGACGGGGTGAAGGTCTGCAGCAGGAGGGGCAGCCACACCTTGTGTGCTTGAAATTAAAGGGGGGAAATCACAGACATTATCATGCACATTGTTATCATCAGCATCAATGTCATTATCAGACTGTGCAGCGTCCACCAATGATACTGTGCTCCCCCAAGCCCCCGACCCCCCAGATACAGCACGGTTATCCCCAGCATCAGAGCCCTGCTGGGCACCATCAGTAATGACCAGCACATGTCCACTGCCCAACTGTTGTGCTTGGCATTCTGAGACTTGTAGTCCCTCTGCTGGAAAGTGCAGTCCATGCTGCTGCTTGGGATCTGCTGCAGGCTGCTGTGCTGGGCATTCTGAGACTTGTGGTACACCTGCTGGAATCTTCATAACATGCTGCTGCTTGGGGTCTGCCGCAGGCTGATGCGGCTGCAGTATTTGACCCTTTTGGAAGCAGAAACTTGCAGGCTGCAGCACTGGCCGCACCGGCTTCTGGGGCTCACCTGGGACAATGTCTGAGCTGGAACCTGCAGAGTCCTGCTTGTGTGACATAAACAGTGCATGGTTCCTATAAGTCTCTGCCAGGGGCCCCATCTTCTCTAGGACACAGTCCATATCCCCCACCTCTTTTGCCAGCTGTATACCAAGTGTGTTCAGAGTCTGATCACAAAAGGCGTGATCCCCACCTGTTATGATTGAGTCACCGTAGGAGGCAAAAACAGAAATGCTAGCTAAGTCCAGAAAACCAGAGAGGTTGGCAGCTATCGGATTGCAGACCCCTGAACCTATCACAACAACTAACAGTAGCCGTGGGGGTTCCTACGATGCCCTAGACCCCTCGATCACAGCCGGAGAATTAAATAGGCCTACAGAAAGAAAGGGGAAATCTAAACTGCCCCAGAGCAGACCCCAAAGCAATAGGCAGCCCCCAACATATAATGACGGTGAAGCAAGATGAAAACACTAACACAGACAGAAAGATAGACTGAGCAAAGACGGGGCCCAAACTACCTAGATAGGAAAGGACAGGAAGGCTGCTGTCTGCAATCCGTGAAAAACCCTATGAAAATAAGAGCCAACAGACTGACAGTGAAAAAGGCCCTGAAGACGCTAGGCTTCAAAAAAGCTCTGTCAGTACTCAGGAATATTCTGAAGACAGAGCAACAGGCAAAAGGAGATTCAGCTCACCCCAGCAGGGAATGGCAGAATCCAGAAAAGCAAGGAAAACAAAAACAAAAAATAAATGCAAACAGGCAAAGCAGAAAACTTAGCTTTAGGGAAGCAGGAATCAGACTGGAGTCCTAGAAGTCCACAGAGAAATCACCCGCAGGGCAGAAGGGCGTCGGCAGCCTTATATCCAGTCAGTGACTCCACTCAGCCAGTCATCCTCATTAGTCTCAGGTGCCTGATAATCAGGCTCATTACCTTCCTTTACCAGAATAGGGAGTTCACCAGACCTCAGTGACGAAGGGGAAAATGAACTCACAACACCCACCAGGATTAGCAGCCTTTACCTTATAGCCCATTTCTATTTGCTTCTGCAGCAAGTCTTTGTGCTGCTGTAACTCACCGAGCCTCTTGACCAGTCCTGGGATCTCCTCTGCGACCTGAAGCTCATGAGCACATGGCGTCTCCTCCTGGGATCCTGCTTTCAGCAATGTCCCCGGATGCTTGAAACCAGACGTGTCCTTAACTTTCACCACCACTGGTTTCGTGGCTCCAGGCTCCACAGCACTTTTACTGCTGCCACCTGACTGCGACCTTGTCCGCTCAGAGCTCGCCATGCTGGCCACCACATGCTTCTGCTGCAGGTTCTCCTGGAGCGTCTGTCTCTCCAGTGAGGTTCTCCTCTGCCTGCTGGGAGTCAGCTGCACACCTGAGGCCGGTGATGGCACCTCCTGAGCTGCAGGCTGCTTCCCTCCATTCAGCTTCTCACCAGTAGATTTCTTTTGGATTTCTCCTAGTTGTCCTTCACTCTGCTTGCCTTGGCTGGCCGACTGCTTAACTGGAACTTTCTTACCCACAGCCATGGCTTTTCCTTGTTCCGTTACTTTTTGCACTTTCACAGCTTCATCTTTCTTGCTGCTGCTGCTGCTACTTCCATTCTGAGCTTTCTTTCCCTCAGAAACAACTTTGGGACTTGCATCCACCTTAGACACAGCTTGAGCGTTACTTCCAAGTGTAGGCCTGGAAGCATGGGCCTTGCTTGGGGAGTTACCCCGCCCAGGGTGGCCTCCCCCTGGGCTTGCTCCAGACATCAGGAGAGCTACAAACACACAACCTCACAGCTAGGAGGCAGTATTATAGTAGTTATATTCTTGTGCATAGGGGGCAGTATTATAGTAGTTATATTCTTGTACATAGGGGCAGTATTATAGTAGTTATATTCTTGTACATAGGAGCAGTATTATAGTAGTTATATTCTTGTACATAGGGGCAGTATTATAGTAGTTAGATTCTTGTACATAGGGGACAGTATTATAGTAGTTACAGTGGGGCAAAAAAGTATTTAGTCAGTCAGCAATAGTGCAAGTTCCACCACTTAAAAAGATGAGGCGTCTGTAATTTACATCATAGGTAGACCTCAACTATGGGAGACAAACTGAGAAAAAAAAATCCAGAAAATCACATTGTCTGTTTTTTTTTCATTTTATTTGCATATTATGGTGGAAAATAATTATTTGGTCAGAAACAAGCAATCAAGATTTCTGGCTCTCACAGACCTGTAACTTCTTCTTTAAGAGTCTCCTCTTTCCTCCACTCATTACCTGTAGTAATGGCACCTGTTTAAACTTGTTATCAGTATAAAAAGACACCTGTGCACACCCTCAAACAGTCTGACTCCAAACTCCACTATGGTGAAGACCAAAGAGCTGTCAAAGGACACCAGAAACAAAATTGTAGCCCTGCACCAGGCTGGGAAGACTGAATCTGCAATAGCCAACCAGCTTGGAGTGAAGAAATCAACTGTGGGAGCAATAATTAGAAAATGGAAGACATACAAGACCACTGATAATCTCCCTCGATCTGGTGCTCCACGCAAAATCCCACCCCGTGGGGTCAGAATGATCACAAGAACGGTGAGCAAAAATCCCAGAACCACGCGGGGGGACCTAGTGAATGAACTGCAGAGAGCTGGGACCAATGTAACAAGGCCTACCATAAGTAACACACTACGCCACCATGGACTCAGATCCTGCAGTGCCAGACGTGTCCCACTGCTTAAGCCTGTACATGTCCGGGCCCATCTGAAGTTTGCTAGAGAGCATTTGGATGATCCAGAGGAGTTTTGGAGAATGTCCTATGGTCTGATGAAACCAAACTGGAACTGTTTGGTAGAAACACAACTTGTCGTGTTTGGAGGAAAAAGAATACTGAGTTGCATCCATCAAACACCATACCTACTGTAAAGCATGGTGGTGGAAACATCATGCTTTGGGGCTGTTTCTCTGCAAAGGGGCCAGGACGACTGATCCGGGTACATGAAAGAATGAATGGGGCCATGTATCGTGAGATTTTGAGTGCAAACCTCCTTCCATCAGCAAGGGCATTGATGATGAAACGTGGCTGGGTCTTTCAACATGACAATGATCCAAAGCACACCGCCAGGGCAACGAAGGAGTGGCTTCGTAAGAAGCATTTCAAGGTCCTGGAGTGGCCTAGCCAGTCTCCAGATCTCAACCCTATAGAAAACCTTTGGAGGGAGTTGAAAGTCTGTGTTGCCAAGCGAAAAGCCAAAAACAACACTGCTCTAGAGGAGATCTGCATGGAGGAATGGGCCAACATACCAACAACAGTGTGTGGCAACCTTGTGAAGACTTACAGAAAACGTTTGACCTCTGTCATTGCCAACAAAGGATATATCACAAAGTATTGAGATGAAATTTTGTTTCTGACTAAATACTTATTTTCCACCATAATATGCAAATAAAATGAAAAAAAAAACAGACAATGTGATTTTCTGGATTTTTTTTTCTCAGTTTGTCTCCCATAGTTGAGGTCTACCTATGATGTAAATTACAGACACCTCTCATCTTTTTAAGTGGTGGAACTTGCACTATTGCTGACTGACTAAATACTTTTTTGCCCCACTGTATATTCTTGTACATAGGGGACAGTATTATAGTAGTTAAATTCTTGTACATAGGAGCAGTATTATAGTAGTTATATTGTATATAGGGAGCAGTATTATAGTAGTTATATTCTTGTACATAGGGAGCAGTATTAGTGTAGTTATATTCTTGTACATAGGAGCAGTATTATAGTAGTTATATTGTACATAGGAGCAGTATTATAGTAGTTATATTCTTGTATATAGGGGCAGTATTATAGTAGTTATATTCTTGTACGTAGGGAGCAGTATTATAGTAGTTATATTCTTGTACGTAGGGAGCAGTATTATAGTAGTTATATTCTTGTACATAGGAGCAGTATTATAGTAGTTATATTCTTGTACATAGGGGCAGTATTATAGTAGTTATATTCTTGTACATAGGGGCAGTATTATAGTAGTTATATTCTTGTACATAGGGGCAGTATTATAGTAGTTATATTCTTGTATATAAGGGCAGTATTATAGTAGTTATATTCTTGTACATAGGGGCAGTATTATAGTAGTTATATTCTTGTATATAAGGGCAGTATTATTGTAGTTATATTCTTGTACATAGGGGCAGTATTATAGTAGTTATATTCTTGTACATAGGAGCAGTATTATAGTAGTTATATTCTTGTACATAGGGGCAGTATTATAGTAGTTATATTCTTGTACATAGGGGCAGTATTATAGTAGTTATATTCTTGTACATAGGGGCAGTATTATAGTAGTTATATTCTTGTATATAGGGGCAGTATTATAGTAGTTATATTCTTGTATATAAGGGCAGTATTATTGTAGTTATATTCTTGTACATAGGGGCAGTATTATAGTAGTTATATTCTTGTATATAAGGGCAGTATTATTGTAGTTATATTCTTGTACATAGGGGCAGTATTATAGTAGTTATATTCTTGTACATAGGAGCAGTATTATAGTAGTTATATTCTTGTACATAGGAGCAGTATTATAGTAGTTATATTCTTGTACATAGGGGCAGTATTATAGTAGTTATATTCTTGTACATAGGGGCAGTATTATAGTAGTTATATTCTTGTACATAGGGGCAGTATTATAGTAGTTATATTCTTGTATATAAGGGCAGTATTATAGTAGTTATATTCTTGTACATAGGGGCAGTATTATAGTAGTTATATTCTTGTATATAAGGGCAGTATTATTGTAGTTATATTCTTGTACATAGGGGCAGTATTATAGTAGTTATATTCTTGTACATAGGAGCAGTATTATAGTAGTTATATTCTTGTACATAGGGGCAGTATTATAGTAGTTATATTCTTGTACATAGGAGCAGTATTATAGTAGTTTTATTTTTGTACATAGGAGCAGTATTATAGTAGTTATATTTATGTACATAGGGAGCAGTATTATAGTAGTTATATTCTTGTACATTGGGGGCCGTATTATAGTAGTTATATTCTTGTACATAGGGGCAATATTATACGAGTTATATTCTTGTACATGGGAGCAGTGTTATTGTAGTTATATTCTGATACATAGGAGCAGTATTATAGTAGTTATATTCTTGTACATAGGGAGCAGTATTATAGTAGTTATATTCTTGTACATAGGGGCAGTATTATAGTAGTTATATTCTTGTACATAGGGGCAGTATTATAGTAGTTATATTCTTGTACATAGGGGCAGTATTATAGTAGTTATATTTATGTAGATAGGAGTAGTTATATTCTTGTACATAGGAGCAGTATTATAGTAGTTATATTCTTGTACATAGGGGCAGTATTATAGTAGTTATATTCTTGTAGATAGGAGTAGTTATATTCTTGTACATAGGGCGCAGTATTATAGTAGTTATATTCTTGTACATAGGGGCAGTATTATAGTAGTTATATTCTTGTATATAAGGACAGTATTATAGTAGTTATATTCTTGTACATAGGAGTAGTTATATTCTTGTACATAGGGGCAGTATTATAGCAGTTATATTCTTGTACATAGGGGCAGTATTATAGTAGATATATTCTTGTACATAGGGGCAGTATTATAGTAGTTATATTCTTCTATATACAGGGCAGTATTATAGTAGTTATATTCTTGTACATAGGGGCAGTATTATAGTAGTTATATTCTTGTACATAGGGGACAGTATTATAGTAGTTATATTCTTGTACATAGGGGCAGTATTATAGTAGTTATATTCTTGTATATAAGGGCAGTATTATTGTAGTTATATTCTTGTACATAGGGGCAGTATTATAGCAGTTATATTCTTGTACATAGGGGCAGTATTATAGTAGATATATTCTTGTACATAGGGGCAGTAGTATAGTAGTTATATTCTTCTATATACAGGGCAGTATTATAGTAGTTATATTCTTGTACATAGGGGGCAGTATTATAGTAGTTATATTCTTGTACATAGGGGACAGTATTATAGTAGTTATATTCTTGTACATAGGGGCAGTATTATAGTAGTTATATTCTTGTATATAAGGGCAGTATTATTGTAGTTATATTCTTGTACATAGGGGCAGTATTATAGTAGTTATATTCTTGTACATAGGGGCAGTATTATAGTAGTTATATTCTTGTACATAGGAGCAGTATTATAGTAGTTATATTCTTGTACATAGGAGCAGTATTATAGTAGTTATATTCTTGTACATAGGGGCAGTATTATAGTAGTTATATTCTTGTACATAGGGGCAGTATTATAGTAGTTATATTCTTGTACATAGGGGCAGTATTATAGTAGTTATATTTATGTAGATAGGAGTAGTTATATTCTTGTACATAGGAGCAGTATTATAGTACTTATATTCTTGTACATAGGGGCAGTATTATAGTAGTTATATTCTTGTAGATAGGAGTAGTTATATTCTTGTACATAGGGCGCAGTATTATAGTAGTTATATTCTTGTACATAGGGGCAGTATTATAGTAGTTATATTCTTGTATATAAGGACAGTATTATAGTAGTTATATTCTTGTACATAGGAGTAGTTATATTCTTGTACATAGGGGCAGTATTATAGCAGTTATATTCTTGTACATAGGGGCAGTATTATAGTAGATATATTCTTGTACATAGGGGCAGTATTATAGTAGTTATATTCTTCTATATACAGGGCAGTATTATAGTAGTTATATTCTTGTACATAGGGGCAGTATTATAGTAGTTATATTCTTGTACATAGGGGACAGTATTATAGTAGTTATATTCTTGTACATAGGGGCAGTATTATAGTAGTTATATTCTTGTATATAAGGGCAGTATTATTGTAGTTATATTCTTGTACATAGGGGCAGTATTATAGCAGTTATATTCTTGTACATAGGGGCAGTATTATAGTAGATATATTCTTGTACATAGGGGCAGTAGTATAGTAGTTATATTCTTCTATATACAGGGCAGTATTATAGTAGTTATATTCTTGTACATAGGGGGCAGTATTATAGTAGTTATATTCTTGTACATAGGGGACAGTATTATAGTAGTTATATTCTTGTACATAGGGGCAGTATTATAGTAGTTATATTCTTGTATATAAGGGCAGTATTATTGTAGTTATATTCTTGTACATAGGGGCAGTATTATAGTAGTTATATTCTTGTACATAGGGGCAGTATTATAGTAGTTATATTCTTGTACATAGGAGCAGTATTATAGTAGTTATATTCTTGTACATAGGGGCAGTATTATAGTAGTTATATTATTGTCCATAGGAGCAGTATTATAGTAGTTATATTCTTGTACATAGGGGCAGTATTATAGTAGTTATATTCTTGTACATAGGGGCAGTATTATAGTAGTTATATTCTTGTACATAGGGGCAGTATTATAGTAGTTATATTCTTGTACATAGGAGCAGTATTATAGTAGTTATATTCTTGTACATAGGGGCAGTATTATAGTAGTTATATTCTTGTACATAGGAGCAGTATTATAGTAGTTATATTCTTGTACATAGGGGCAGTATTATAGTAGTTATATTATTGTCCATAGGAGAGGATAGACGTGTGTTTGTGAGCTCCAAGCAGGGCGGAGGCATGGCTTCTGACCCAGGTGGAGGGGAGGGAAGCTGGGCTGATGATGCAGGGAAAGCCCCTAGCCTGCTGCATGGACCTGATGGTAATGGAAAGCTGGAAATGGTGGCTGGTGAGTCTTCTAAACCTGCTTGTTATGTTGCTGGATTGAGTGGTAAAGTTACAAGGCAAAGCATTTTTAAGCTGGAAATGCAAATCAGCAAATTACAAGATGAAATTAAGAATGAGACTGATCCAAAGATAAAACTGATGAAATGTGAGAGCTTGGATGTTTGCAGACGAGAGCTGGACATTCGGAAAGGAAACCTGGACAAAGATGTGAACTCTGTGCCCAGAAAGGAAACTTGGGCTATGGAGAAAAAGAGGGGAGCCAGAGCCCAGAAGGAGAATAGAAAACACTCCATTAGTAAGGACATTAAATCTGAAATTGTGCACAGTGTGGGGCAAGGACATCTGGTAAGAAATGCAGCACTTATATCAGCCGCACAATGTGAGGGGTCTGAGGCAGCAGACAATGCTGGGAGCGCTGCAGAGGAAGGTGTGTCAGAAACTGAGGGGTTAACCGCAGTGGACTCTGTGTGCAGCAATGAAGGGAGCTCAGCTCCTGTAAGTGATGAAGTAAGTGTCCCCTGTACTGTCACTGTGTGCGAGACTCCACTCGGTGCTGTGTGTGAGACCCCTCTCACTGGTGCTAGTGAATGTGTCTGCAACAGATACAAACATTATAATGGACTCTGAACCCTCCATGTCAGTGAATGAAGATCACATTGTGCAACAATCAGTCGTGGATCTGGGCATTTTTTCAGCACAAACACGTGTCAGTGATCATGGGGCTGTTGAGAGCTCCGGCACTGCTCCACCTGCGGCTCGGGAGAGCTCCGGCACTGCTCCACCTGCGGCTGGGGAGAGCTCCAGCACTGCTCCACCTGCGGCTGGGGAGAGCTCCAGCACTGATCCTCCTGCGGCTGGGGAGAGCTCCAGCACTGATCCTCCTGCGGCTGGGGAGAGCTCCGGCGCTGATCCTCCTGCGGCTGGGGAGAGCTCCAGCACTACTCCACCTGCGGCTGGGGAGAGCTCCAGCACTGCTCCACCTGCGGCTGGGGAGAGTGTGACGAACAGCCCACCGCCGTTCGTCTACTTACGGGCGACACTAACGGGGGTCCCGCTGCCACCAAAACGCGACGGACAGCGGACCCTGTGTCACCACTATGTCACAGTCCCACCACTGACACGGGTGTATCAGCGGACGGAGGGACGTGACACAATGCCGGCACACGGCTATCACAGGCGCAGTGGGGCTTATCTTAGTTATCCCAACACTGGCACCATGTGACCAAAAATATCCAGCAAGCTAATCTCGCTCTACAATTTGCCGCAGGGGGAGTTTAATTTGGATGCCCCACCACTGCTATCAATCTTCCAAGTACTGCGGGGATTTATGTATATCCCACTTTCCCAGTTCCACTTTGGAACTCACAGCTCTCCGGCGCCCCCCTTACCCTCAGGTCAGTCAGGGAACTGCACCTAGGATAATTGGTCGCCGGACGGGCTGCCTGTTGTGAACCGGCAATTAGGCTTCTGCAGTAAGGGAATTATCAATGCTGTGGCTGCAGACCCTTATTCAGCAATATAAGACCCTTCTGTACTGCCAGCAAGCCGTAATAGCCGTACACAACGCGCTGCCACCAGTCACGGTTACTTAATTCACAGTGTTAAATTAAGAGGGTCCGTGGCAAACCCCTTGAATTAGTAGCGATTATCTATCAAAGGCGTATAGTTCGATTCTTAGAGCATGGAGACAGATCTAAATAATTATTTCATTTATTTTCCGAAAGAGGACAGTGATTACAGATAAAAGTTGCTATAAAATTGAGACATAAAATATGTACAGTACAGGTATAAAATAAAAGTGGAGAAAACAAAGAGATTACACTCACAGTTCCATATTGTTCCTTAGGCAGACCATGCGGCTTTAAGGGGGGAGGAGCCACACGTCTCCACTCATCTGGAGTTCTTGTCAGCACGGATTCTGCAGCTGTTCTGAGCTGGTTTGCCCAGGAAATGCCTTATAGACTTTCCTATGTGACATCACAGAGAGGTGCATTCTGGGTTGATCCCACCTCTCTTATCCAAGTTATGTTTTGGCTACAAAACTTAGATTAGCTATAACTTTATGGGAGAAGCTGGTATGGACTCATCAGTGGTATCATGTTTCCCAGCGTAATGAGCCCATCAAGAAAACATCAAACATCTATGCGATATGACCGTCCATTTGGGCGCAAATCATATCTCAGGTTCTGGACATCCGAGAGTTTTGCAACAGGCACCACAGCGAAGCTGGGTCTGCTCGGATCGCAGAAATATGATTTTTATATTTCTGCTTGGTACGGTTTTCGCAGGGCAGGCTCTTATAGTTTTATTCAAACCTCTTTGTTTCAAACAAAGAACCATCCCGCACTTTTTTCTCTCAGCTGTGGAGAGGAAACAAATGGTTGTAACAGCAGGGGGTCTCCTATTACTAGTGCGAACACAGGCTGTAGAGGAGGGGGGGTGGCACTGCTCTGTGTGTGTGTGAAGGGAGGAGGGGTGAAGCTGCAGAGCTAGCAGCCTGGATTGTCATATGTGCCGGATCTTTCTGGAAAGTTACAACAGAAAACATCATATTTTGTAGACAAAACCCCATACCTCACAGACATTGTACATCACACCTCCCCCCTTAAGAGGGCGCTAAGGAGGCATTACCTCTCGGTAATCGGCCATGCGCACCTCAGCGGGTTCGCCCCGGCGGGACAACCCATCGGCATTGCCGTTTTCACTGCCCTTCCTGTGTTTTACAGTAAAATCGTACTGTTGAAGGGCAAGGCTCCAGCGGAGCAATCTTCCATTGGTTCCCGACACGGTGTGCAACCAGCTCAGTGGGTTGTGGTCGGTTACCACCGTGAAGGCGCGCCCATACAGGTAGGGCTGCAAACGCTGCAGTGCCCACACCATGGCCAGACACTCCTTCTCGATGGTCGAGTATGCCACTTCCCTCGGCAAAAGTTTCCGGCTCAGGTACAACACGGGGTGCTCTTGGTCCCCCGAGTCGACCTGGCTAAGCACAGCACCGAGGCCAAACTCGCTGGCGTCGGTCTGTACCAGAAACGGGCGACTGCTGTCGACTGCTCTCAACACTGGAGAGTTGCACAGGGCTGCTTTCAAAGCTTGGAACGCCGCCTCACAGTCATCTGTCCAGTTGACTGTTTGGGGTAGCCTCTGCTTGGTGAGGTCAGTCAAGGGTTTGGCAAGGGCGCTATAGTCCTGTACGAACCGCCTATAGTACCCTGCAGTGCCCAAGAAGGACTTCACCTGTTTCTTGGTCCTGGGGGTGGGCCAGGACACGATTGCGTCCACTTTTCCTGGCTCCGGACTCATGGAACCCCCGCCTACCCGGTGCCCCAGGTAGTGGACCTCGCGCATGCCTATCTGGCACTTCCCCGGCTTGATGGTCAGGCCTGCCTGGTGAAGACGCTTGAGCACCTCCTGGAGGTGCTGAAGGTGTTCCTCCCAGGTGGAACTGAAGACGGCAATATCGTCTAAGTACGCCACGGCGTACTCCTCCAGTCCCCGAAGCAGGTGGTTGACCATCCGCTGGAAAGTGGCAGGGGCATTCTTCATGCCGAAGGGCATGACCGTGGACTCGTACAGTCCAAAGGGGGTGATAAAGGCGGATTTCTCCTGCGCCTCAGGGCTCAGGGGAATCTGCCAGTATCCCCGACTCAAATCCATGATGGATATGTAGTTGGCGTTTGTCAACCGCTCGAGCAGATCCTCGATGCGCGGCATCGGGTGGGCATCAGAGGTTGTGATGGCGTTGAGCCCCCTGTAGTCCACGCAGAACCGGGTGGTTCGATCCTTTTTAGGCACGAGGACTACAGGTGAAGCCCACGCACCTTTTGACCGTCGAATCACTCCCAGCCTTAACATCTCATCGACCTCTTGGCGCATGACTTGTTGCACCGTTTCAGAGATCCGATAAGGTGTTCGCCGTAATGGGGCGTGATTCCCGGTGTCCACCTCATGAACCGCTAACTCCGTCCTCCCAGGACGGTTGGTGAACACGGGCCGGAAGAGTTCCAGGGTGGCCATCAACTGCAACCGCTGGGACACGGTGAGCGAACCACTTATCTCCATGTCCTCATTGGACCCATTGGCCTTGGCCTGGGCCAGCATGTCCAGGAGGGAATCTTCCTCCCCATCCTCTGGCAGATTGCAGACCGGTAGGACGCAAGCTTCACGTTCGTAGTGCGCCTTCAGCATGTTGACGTGAAAGGCCTTGCGCCTACCCCGAGCATGGTCAAGCGTGACCACGTAGGTGACCGGGTTGAGCTGTTGGTGGACGACGTACGGGCCTTCCCAGGCTGCCTGAAGCTTATCCGTTGGTACAGGGACCAGCGCCCACACCTTTTGACCCACCTGGTAGGTCCGCTCCCGGGCGTTCTGGTCGTACCAGCGCTTCTGGTCAGCCTGAGCCTGCGTCATGTTGTCATGCACCAACTGCGTCAAGGTCTGCATCTTGTCACGGAAGCGCATGACATAATCCACGATGGACACTTCTGTGGGGTTTGGCTCATCTTCCCAGGATTCTCTTATCAACCCAAGGGGTCCCCGGACTCGCCTGCCATACAGGAGCTCGAAGGGGGAGAACCCGGTCGAGGCCTGCGGAACTTCTCTGTAAGCGAACAGCAGGTGTGGGAGGTACCGCTCCCAGTCGCGCCCTTGGGTCTCAACCAGTATGCGGAGCATCTGTTTGAGGGTACCGTTGAAACGTTCACACAAACCATTAGTCTGTGGGTGATACGGACTCGATACCAGCTGCGTCACCTGCATTTTCTCACAGAGAGCCTCCATTAGGCGAGACATGAATTGGGGCCCTTGATCGGTAAGCATCTCCCTGGGAAATCCTACCCTTGAAAAGATGGTCACCAGTGCGTCAGCCACCTTATCTGCCCTGGTTGAAGACAGAGCTACTGCCTCTGGGTACCGGGTAGCGTAGTCTACCACGGTGAGAATGTATCGCTTTCCGGAGCTGCTGGGGACGGACAGCGGTCCTACAATGTCCACCGCGATTCTCTGGAAAGGCTCCTCTATCACCGGCAAAGGAATAAGGGGAGCCTTAAGAGCAGGCCCCGCCTTACCCACTTTTTGACAGGTGGCACAGGAGCGGCAGTAGTGTGTTACATCTGTCCCCATCTTGGGCCAATAGAAGTGTTGAGACAGCCGTGCCTTTGTTTTGCTGATCCCCAAGTGTCCAGCGAGTGGAATCTCATGGGCAATCCGCAACAACTCAGTTCTGAACTGATAGGGGACGACCAGCTGTCTTTCCCTCAACCACTCCTTTTTAGGATCTCCGGGTACTGTCTCCCGGTACAACCTTCCTCGTTCCCAGAACACCCTCTCCTTATCAGACTTGGAGGTGGGCGTCTCGGCGAGACCTCTCAATTTCTCCAGGCTGGCATCTGAGTGCAGAGCAGCCTGGAACTCCATGCTGGAGGCTGCCAGAAGTGACGTCAGGGTCCCCTCTTCACTGGGACCCTCTGGAACCGGCTCTGGGTTCACCTCTGGTTCAGTCTCTCCTGTAGCAGCAGAGGGTCCAGAAGACAGTGCGTTACCTGCGATCTGGGCACTCTGACTGCGTGTGACAGCTGCTATGTATGCTGTCTCCCTGGGGATTTCTGCAGACCCACCAGCTGGTGCTGCCCTGGGCTCTACCTCCCCATCCACCCCCAACACTTCAGGAGCAGTGCTACTTATGGGCCAGTTACCTTCCTCGGTGGCACTGGTCAGCTGCATGGCATTACCTTCCTCATGGTCCCCATGCACCTCCCCATTTCCTTGAGCACCGTTGCTTACTCCTGCCAGGGGTTCCTCAGCCGTCTCACTCCGCAGAGTGACGGGGCTGAGCACTTCGGTACCTGTGGACACATCTACCGCTTCAAAGAAAGGGTTAACGGGTTCAGTCGGCACAGATACATCAACATCATCATCATCCTTCCTAGGAGAAGAATGGTTATCAGTTTGCTTTGGTACATTCACATCAGCATCAGCATCGTACCTGGGGAAAGAATGGTTGTTAGTTGCATCATTACTCATCAAGGCATTAGCAGGTAACACATTCAGTTTCCCATCATCAACATCATCAGGGTTAACGTTACCCTTATTATCAGTTTGGGGAAGGGTGTCAGGGACATAGTATGCAACCATCCTCCCCAAGTCAGTCCCCAATAAAACATCAGTGGGCAAATTTTCAGACACTCCCACCTCCCTCAACCCGCTCCCGGCACCCCAATCAAGAAAAACTCGTGCCACTGGCAAGGGACAACGGGTGCCTCCAATCCCGGTGACAGTCAGGGTTTTCCCCTCAACAAACTCTTCAGGGGCCGCCAGTCCAGGACGGATGAGGGTTCGTTCAGCCCCGGTGTCCTTGAGGCCTGTAGCAAGACGGGCCCCCACCTGAACAGGTTGAACGTTGTCGTCAGCCCTCCCAACCACACCTCCCACCAAAAGAACAGAGGCGTTGGGCCCGGGGGCCTTGGCTGGGGGGTTCTTCGGCCTATCCGGACAGGTGTAAGAGAAGTGACCAGGCCGCTTGCAGTGGTGACACAGGCGACTGTCAGTAGCCGGCCTGTTGTTGGCAACAGGGACAGGGCCTCCGGAGGGACGGCTAGCTGGGGCATTGGGGTTGGTTGCTGGCTTACCCCCTTTCCAGCTGGTGGCGACTGGCCTCCGCGTCTCGGGCTTCCGGTTGGCCTCGTGGTTGTCGGCGATCTGCGCCGCTTTGTCCGCGTTCGTTGGTTCGCGGTCCAGGATGAACTGTCGGACCTCAGCTGGGCAGAGATGCAGGAACTGGTCTTTGATCATCAGGTCCCGTAGCTGCTCAAAGGTTTCAACGGACAGTCCATGGATCCACTGGTCAAAGTGGGTCCTGAGTCCTTGCACCACATCACTGTAGCTATCGTGTGGGCCACGTTGGAGGTGTCGGAACTTCTTTCGGTATACCTCAGGTGTCAGCCGGTATTTGGCGATCAGCGCCTGCTTTATGGCGTCATAGTCGTCATCGGCTTCTGGCGGAAGAGAAGCAAATGCCTCCAGGGCTTTGCCTTTTAGCCCTGGGGTCAAGTACCTTGCCCATTGGTCTCTAGGCAGCTGGTACTGTCTGCAGGCTTTCTCAAAGGCTCGCAGAAATGTGTCCAAGTCCCCATCCTTTTCCATCACGGGAAAATGCTCTGGCCGGGGTTTAGGAGTCTGGACGCTGCTGGGCTCACTGCTTCGGGCTGTGGGGGCATTCCCACCCCGCTGGAGTACCTCCAGTTCATGGGCCCTCTGCGCCTCCCTCTCGGCTCGCTGCTCTGCTCTCTCAGCCTCCGCTCGGCGCTCAGCTCTCTCAGCCTGGGCTTGACGCTCGGCTTGGGCCTCCTGCCGATATTGCTGGATCAGCCTCACCCGCCCATCACTGTCTTCGGCGGGGAGTGCGTCCAAGGCCATTTGCAGATAGGGGTCCACCCCGTTCTGGTTGAATGTGGGGCCAGCGCTCAGGAGTGGAGCCTCTGCTGCAGCCCCATTGCCACTTGGGCCAACTTCTGCGCTCGCTGGATTCTGGTCGTTGTCCAGCTGCACTAGAGCCGCGATCATTTGAGCTCTGTTTTTGTTCGTGGCGTCAAGGCCTTGGTACGTGCATAACCCAGCAAGAACTTCCTTTGTCTGCCGGTTGTACCAAGGTTCTCCTTTTGCCGCCATGGTTGCCAAATAAAAGATAGAAAAAGAAAAACGAAGAAATGGGAGGGAATACTTGTATGTACACACAAATGTCTCAGAACTAGTAACCACTGAGTCTGTTCTCCAAAACCTATGATGCAGGATTCCCGCAGGAACCGTGCAGGTTTTTAGTGAGAGGAATGATTGCTCAAACCAAATCACTAATGCTCTAGGATTATCCCACCGCTCTGCCACCAATATGTGACGAACAGCCCACCGCCGTTCGTCTACTTACGGGCGACACTAACGGGGGTCCCGCTGCCACCAAAACGCGACGGACAGCGGACCCTGTGTCACCACTATGTCACAGTCCCACCACTGACA
This sequence comes from Dendrobates tinctorius, assembly GCF_039654945.1. NCBI lineage: Eukaryota > Metazoa > Chordata > Amphibia > Anura > Dendrobatidae > Dendrobates > Dendrobates tinctorius. The sequence continues at coordinate 4,221,189 of NW_027361904.1, read as the reverse complement.
CGGGTGTATCAGCGGACGGAGGGACGTGACACAATGCCGGCACACGGCTATCACAGGCGCAGTGGGGCTTATCTTAGTTATCCCAACACTGGCACCATGTGACCAAAAATATCCAGCAAGCTAATCTCGCTCTACAATTTGCCGCAGGGGGAGTTTAATTTGGATGCCCCACCACTGCTATCAATCTTCCAAGTACTGCGGGGATTTATGTATATCCCACTTTCCCAGTTCCACTTTGGAACTCACAGCTCTCCGGCGCCCCCCTTACCCTCAGGTCAGTCAGGGAACTGCACCTAGGATAATTGGTCGCCGGACGGGCTGCCTGTTGTGAACCGGCAATTAGGCTTCTGCAGTAAGGGAATTATCAATGCTGTGGCTGCAGACCCTTATTCAGCAATATAAGACCCTTCTGTACTGCCAGCAAGCCGTAATAGCCGTACACAACGCGCTGCCACCAGTCACGGTTACTTAATTCACAGTGTTAAATTAAGAGGGTCCGTGGCAAACCCCTTGAATTAGTAGCGATTATCTATCAAAGGCGTATAGTTCGATTCTTAGAGCATGGAGACAGATCTAAATAATTATTTCATTTATTTTCCGAAAGAGGACAGTGATTACAGATAAAAGTTGCTATAAAATTGAGACATAAAATATGTACAGTACAGGTATAAAATAAAAGTGGAGAAAACAAAGAGATTACACTCACAGTTCCATATTGTTCCTTAGGCAGACCATGCGGCTTTAAGGGGGGAGGAGCCACACGTCTCCACTCATCTGGAGTTCTTGTCAGCACGGATTCTGCAGCTGTTCTGAGCTGGTTTGCCCAGGAAATGCCTTATAGACTTTCCTATGTGACATCACAGAGAGGTGCATTCTGGGTTGATCCCACCTCTCTTATCCAAGTTATGTTTTGGCTACAAAACTTAGATTAGCTATAACTTTATGGGAGAAGCTGGTATGGACTCATCAGTGGTATCATGTTTCCCAGCGTAATGAGCCCATCAAGAAAACATCAAACATCTATGCGATATGACCGTCCATTTGGGCGCAAATCATATCTCAGGTTCTGGACATCCGAGAGTTTTGCAACAGGCACCACAGCGAAGCTGGGTCTGCTCGGATCGCAGAAATATGATTTTTATATTTCTGCTTGGTACGGTTTTCGCAGGGCAGGCTCTTATAGTTTTATTCAAACCTCTTTGTTTCAAACAAAGAACCATCCCGCACTTTTTTCTCTCAGCTGTGGAGAGGAAACAAATGGTTGTAACAGCAGGGGGTCTCCTATTACTAGTGCGAACACAGGCTGTAGAGGAGGGGGGGTGGCACTGCTCTGTGTGTGTGTGAAGGGAGGAGGGGTGAAGCTGCAGAGCTAGCAGCCTGGATTGTCATATGTGCCGGATCTTTCTGGAAAGTTACAACAGAAAACATCATATTTTGTAGACAAAACCCCATACCTCACAGACATTGTACATCACAGAGAGCTCCGGCACTGATCCTCCTGCGGCTGGGGAGAGCTCCGGCGCTGCTCCACCTGTGGCTGGGGAGAGCTCCGGCGCTGATCCTCCTGTGGCTGGGGAGAGCTCCGGCACTGATCCTGCTGCAGCTGGGGAGAGCTCCAGCACTGCTCCACCTGCGGCTGGGGAGAGCTCCAGCACTGCTCCACCTGCGGCTGGGGAGAGCTCCGGCACTGCTCCACCTGTGGCTGGGGAGAGCTCCGGCACTGCTCCACCTGTGGCTGGGGAGAGCTCCGGCGCTGATCCTCCTGCGGCTGGGGAGAGCTCCGGCGCTGATCCTGCTGCGGCTGGGGAGAGCTCCGGCACTGATCCTGCTGCAGCTGGGGAGAGCTCCGGCACTGCTCCACCTGCGGCTGGGGAGAGCTCCAGCACTGCTCCACCTGCGGCTGGGGAGAGCTCCAGCACTGCTCCACCTGCGGCTGGGGAGAGCTCCGGCACTGCTCCACCTGCGGCTGGGGAGAGCTCCAGCACTGCTCCACCTGCGGCTGGGGAGAGCTCCAGCACTGCTCCACCTGCGGCTGGGGAGAGCTCCAGCACTGCTCCACCTGCGGCTGGGGAGAGCTCCGGCACTGCTCCACCTGCGGCTGGGGAGAGCTCCGGCACTGCTCCACCTGCGGCTGGGGAGAGCTCCAGCACTGATCCTCCTGCTGACCAACATCAGTTCAAGAGACTGTTCTCCAATGTAACAAGACTAGTGAACCCTCCACCTCAGAGGAGGAATGCAGTCAGGATAAAGTACACGGGACCAGAGGAGAACATCCCATCCAGAATTTATATTGGAAAAGTTCTTCTGAAAGACTTTATGAGGTTTAAGGCAACTGAGGTCTACGCATTGATCCATGTTCCATCCAGCAGGATCTATGACATCAGCTTTTACGCTTCAGTGTGATCTGGATCTGTTCTGGAACATCTATAATGACACTAGAGATGATGAGATCTGGGATCACCTCCATTGTATCCAGCTGTCTAAGCCGCAGGAAATAACGGCCACTGTCCTGTTCCAGTCTGAGGTGGTGGCTCTGGCGGATCTGCAGCACTGGTTGAGCCGGCAGTGCATGGTGAGAAGTCATCCCCAGAAGATCTATGATGAGGAGCAAATATGGAATGGAGGATATTCTGTGAAAATCCAGCTACTACAGGAGAATGTAGTAAGGGTGTAACCAGACATCTGCCGCACTCCTTCTACCTGGGCTCAGAGAGGGGGATATGCTATTACCCCGGTCAGCCACGTCTGTGCCATAGATGTGGGGGCAGGCACCTCGCCATGAACTGCTCTCGTATCACGTGCTCATTGTGTGGACAGTTCGGGCATGCAAAGGACAAATGCACAGGAACCGTCATCTGTAATCTGTGCTCAGGACCCAAGCATATATTTCGTGATTGCCCTCATGCAGAGCATAATAAATATAATGGCCTGACCTCCTTGGAAATTATGGGAAAAGAAACCACAAGAGGTGCAGATGTTGTCCAAGAAGCCGGCACTGATGAGGTGATAAGTCACAGTAACAGCGAGCCTGCTCCAGAGTCTGATATAATATCGATGGATGCTGCACTATTAGGACCACCAGCCACTGAAGAAACACCTAAAGTACCACCAGCCAGAGCTAAGCCACCATCAGCCAGTAAAGTGAGATCTAAGCAATGTTCAGTCACTAAACTAAGACCTAAAATACTAGTCACTAAGGTGTCTAGAAAACCTGTCACCAAACCATCCAAGCTTCAGCCCAGTACATCTGTAGAAGCAGATAAATTGTCCGCAGTGTCCAGTGTGGATGACGAAGGTTTTGTGACCATAAAAAGGAAAAAAGCCTTTGTGGATTCCTCCAGGAAAATCACAACAGTCCAGAAAACCTCTGAGCCTCCAGTGCTGGTGATAAGTCCAGGACGTTACAATGTACTGGGAGAAGAAGACGAAGAAGAGGCACAAATGGAGCAAGGTTCTTCATACATCATAGAAAATGTCTCTGATGAGGTGGATCCTGACCCTCCCGTGTCCACAAAGAGATGGGGCACTGCAGGTGACAGCAGTGGAAGGAGAAAGAAGACCAGAAAGTCTAAGTGATCAGGATGCGGCTGAGACTAAGCTCTATTAATGTGAACAGTGTGAGGACTGGTAGCCGGCGGCAGGCGATCTACCAGCGATTGTCTGATGAGAGATCTGACGTCTTCTTCTTACAGGAGACGTATCTGAAATGTAATGCCCATGTGTATGCAGCCAAGAGAGACTGGAGACTAGGTCCATCATTCTGGTCCTTCGGGCTGGAGAGGAATGACGGTGTGGGAATCCTCTTTAATACCATGGATGTCCAGGTGGACAGAGTCCTGGAGATCTGTCCGGGCCGCTGTCTGATGCTGGACTTTGTACTGGACTCCATCCATTATAGAGCAATAAACATTTATGCTCCGCAGACAAGAAAAGAGCAGAGGGAACTGTTTGACCATATGAAGCCGTATTGCTTTACCTCTAAAGTGTTTATATTGTGTGGGGATTTTAATAATGTGTCTTGTAATGTGGATAGATCCAGTAGTCACAAGAAACTGAGATGTGATGAGACGTTTCTTAATAATATAGTCCAACAGGCCCATCTAGTAGACCCCTATGGTTCCCACCATACCAGTAAGACATACACATACCATAAGGGTGGTAATGCCAGCAGAATAGACCGGGTGTATATAAAGAGAGAGGCGAGATGCTCTCAGTACAGGATCAGCCCTCTGGAGTTCTCTGACCATTGCATGGTGAGCGTGACGCTGGATCTGGGTCAAGCTGTGGTCTGTGGAAAGGGGTACTGGAAGGTGAATAGCTCCGTGATCCAAGATCCACGGTTCAGAGAGGCCTTCACCACCTTCTATAACGATCGTAGGACCACCCAATGTATGTGTGACGACACAGCTGAGTGGTGGGAGACCATGAAAAGTGACATCAAGCAGTGTATTATACGAGCAGCCAGGAGACATAGTAATATGGATTATATGAGATACTCTGCCCTGAGACTGCAACTGAGCCGGCTATATAGCAGGATGAATGGTGGTGAGGAGGTGGATGGACGGAGCATCAGCCACATAAAGCAGCAAATGAGGGAGCTGCAGTATGATCGCCTCAAGTCTCTCAAGGCAGAGGGACAGTTTGATAATTGGGGCGTTCATAACCCAGATCCTTTCATTGCCTGTAAAAACAGGGTCAGTAAGAAGCTAATCACTGGTTTGTTGGATGAGAATGGGGTGGAGCAGTCAGAGCCGGAGAAAGTCCACAAGATCATTGCTGATTATTATAGAGATCTCTATAAAGGGGCTCATATTGATAAGGAAGCCATTAATGTCTACCTGAAGGGGGTGTCCCTACCAACATTAGACCCCACACAGGCAGATAGTATGGCCGCTCCCATAACTGAGGAGGAGGTGAAGAAGAGCATTGACTCCTTAAAGGCCAACAAGAGCCCGGGGCTGGACGGCCTGACCAGCGAGTTTTATAGAGCGTTCAGAGACTTATTAGCTCCAGACCTGGTGCAGGTCTATAATGATTGCCTCTCTGGAGGGAAGCTTCTACCGTCCCAGTATAAATCTGTTCTGGTCCTTTTGGCAAAAAAAGGAAATCTAAAAGATATAAAGAACTGGCGTCCATTGTCTCTGCTGAACACGGATTATAAAATTCTGGCCAAGATCTTGTATTATCGGCTGATTGAGGTGGCGGGTGAGCTCATCATCACCAACCAGACGTGTGGTGCGAAGGGTCGGACGATAGAGGACTCATTGTTGTTTTACTAAATTCTTGTACATAGGAGCAGTATTATAGTAGTTATATTCTTGTACATAGGGGACAGTATTATAGTAGTTATATTCTTGTACATAGGAGCAGTATTATAGTAGTTATATTCTTGTACATAGGTGGCAGTATTATAGTAGTTATATTCTTGTACATAGGAGCAGTATTATAGTAGTTATATTCTTGTACATAGGGGGCAGTATTATAGTAGTTATATTCTTGTACATAGGAGCAGTATTATAGTAGTTATATTCTTGTACATAGGGGGCAGTATTATAGTAGTTATATTCTTGTACATAGGAGCAGTATTATAGTAGTTATATTCTTGTACATAGGGGGCAGTATTATAGTAGTTAAATTCTTATACATAGGGGCAGTATTATAGTAGTTATATTCCTGTACATAGGGGGCAGTATTATAGTAGTTATATTCTTGTACATAGGAGCAGTATTATAGTAGTTATATTCTTGTACATAGGGGCAGTATTATAGTAGTTATATTCTTATACATAGGGGGCAGTATTATAGTAGTTATATTCTTATACATAGGGGCAGTATTATAGTAGTTATATTCTTGTACATAGGAGCAGTATTATAGTAGTTATATTCTTGTACATAGGGGCAGTATTATAGTAGTTATATTCTTGTACATAGGGGGCAGTATTATAGTAGTTATATTCTTGTACATAGGGGGCAGTATTATAGTAGTTATATTCTTATACATAGGGGCAGTATTATAGTAGTTATATTCTTGTACACAGGAGCAGTATTATAGTAGTTATATTCTTGTACATAGGGGCAGTATTATAGTAGTTATATTCTTGTACATAGGGGGCAGTATTATAGTAGTTATATTCTTATACATAGGGGCAGTATTATAGTAGTTATATTCTTGTACATAGGAGCAGTATTATAGTAGTTATATTCTTGTACATAGGGGCAGTATTATAGTAGTTATATTCTTGTACATAGGAGCAGTATTATAGTATTTATATTCTTGTACATAGGAGCAGTATTATAGTAGTTATATTCTTGTACATAGAAGCAGTATTATAGTAGTTATATTCTTATACATAGGGGCAGTATTATAGTAGTTATATTCTTGTACATAGGAGCAGTATTATAGTAGTTATATTCTTATACATAGGGGCAGTATTATAGTAGTTATATTCTTATACATAGGGGCAGTATTATAGTAGTTATATTCTTGTACATAGGAGCAGTATTATAGTAGTTATATTCTTGTACATAGGGGCAGTATTATAGTAGTTATATTCTTGTACATAGGAGCAGTATTATAGTAGTTATATTCTTGTACATAGGAGCAGTATTATAGTAGTTATATTCTTGTACATAGGAGCAGTATTATAGTAGTTATATTCTTGTACATAGGAGCAGTATTATAGTAGTTATATTCTTGTACATAGGGGCAGTATTATAGTAGTTATATTCTTGTACATAGGAGCAGTATTATAGTAGTTATATTCTTGTACATAGGGGCAGTATTATAGTAGTTATATTCTTATACATAGGGGCAGTATTATAGTAGTTATATTCTTGTACATAGGAGCAGTATTATAGTAGTTATATTCTTGTACATAGGAGCAGTATTATAGTAGTTATATTCTTGTACATAGGAGCAGTATTATAGTAGTTATATTCTTGTACATAGGAGCAGTATTATAGTAGTTATATTCTTGTACATAGGAGCAGTATTATAGTAGTTATATTCTTGTACATAGGAGCAGTATTATAGTAGTTATATTCTTTAAGTACCAAAAAAAATCCCCTGTTAATGGGAAATAAGTAATAGCATAACTCAGAAAACAGTATATATCAACGAAGAGCCATATCTCAACTATTAAGTGAAAATTAGGGACCAAAAGAGTTTTAGCATAAAAAAATATAAATTTTATTGCATAATAATTAAAAACAACAGCAGAGCAACAATGCTAAAACAGGCAGTGGTAGACATAAATGGTAGATGATATCTAGAAAAGAATCCAAGTGGAAAGGGCATTACTCCCTCAAAGTACTTAATGATAAATCACATCCATGTAGTGTAAATATAATCTAGAGTGCCTTATTCATGAATCTGCCATATTTTATATAGTAGAGGTAATAGAGAGTATATCTTTTGCCAAAGAATTTATTTTAATAAATTCACTAGAATATTAATTCTCAGCTGAGAAAAAAATAGGACCAATATAGTGTAATGTACATGACGCCGTGAGCAGTAACCACCACACGGAGAATAGATTAAATAGGTTACAAAAAGCTGCACCAAACATATGAGCTCACATAAAGTGGCAAAAGTTACAAATAAATACAAGTAATTGCCACAATGTGAGCCGGCATATTCACGAAGAGCAACATAAACAAACAGTTAGTTGCTCAGCAGAATAAACCACATATTAATGTGAATAAAACTGGGCGCAAATTGAAAAGAAAATGCAAATAATAACCTCAGCAAATATTGGCGCAGATAAGCCCATACAAATGACCAAACTAAGGCCAAAGCAAAGTATTCTCTACTAGGCAGAGAAAAAGACCTATTAATGCAAGTTGAACCGGATAACAATTAAGAAATAGAGTAACGTAACACTTACATGAAGTGACTATGTGCTGCCACTGCCTGCCGCCTCTACGCGCGTTGCGCCTTGGCTTCCTCAGGAGGCGTAACTCACACTAGCCCCGGAATTGATATATATAGGGTCAATAGGCAATAAACCACATCGCGCAACAGGTGTCATCCCGATTGAGCACATGCGCAATGCCAGACCACAAGACTCCCCATTCAGAAGTCTGAAAGTAAGTGACGCATGCGCTGATGTATCCCGACTCAGTAAATCAGAGATCCTCCTTCAGCGCTCATAGGGAGCAAATGGATACCGCTGCATAAGCAGCAGAACACCACAAGCGCACCTGGTGAGCGTGTCAGGAGATCTCAAGTAGGGAAAATCCTGGGCATGCGTACCAATCAGACAAAAAAACAAATGAAAAAGATATGAACAAGATGTGAGCAACATTTATAAAAATATTACTGAAAAAATGATAAGGTGTATGGAATAAAAACAAAAAATTGGATACTTGTGCCAAATGAATTATGCAGAAAATGTGACAAAGATTTGGTGAATTAAAATACAGAAAATAATATCGATAATATCCCCAATAATCAATCCCCAAAATGATGGGGACAAAAAAATACTACCTAACAATAATGATAGTGATAAATAAGTACCAAATAAATTATACAGAATATGTAACTAACAGTATTGGTGAACAATAATAAAATACATAGAATATAATAATATTAATAATATCCCCAATGTTCATTCACTCAATCAATGAGGACAAATATCCCGAAGTCTTCTTCTTTGTGAGTGAGATATGCTTCATTTTCTGTGTAATAAACAAGATCCACAACCAAGAGCAGACTGAATGAGGTAAATCGAATGGAATGGAAACTAAAAATAATAAGAATAAAAAATATTAAAAACCGAAGCAAAAAATAAAAACCATATATACACAATATGAGAAATTTTATTTATATTATAAGAAGGATCCAAAACCATTATTCTCATTTAAACCCACTGGTATCATCGTGTTAAGCCTATAGATCCATCTGCTTTCTACCTGTGAAAGAGTTTGAAATAAATTTCCACCCCTCGTACCCAACGATACCTGATCAATTGCAAAAACACGAAGATCATCAGCACGAGAATGATGAAATGCACGAAAATGCCTCGGTAGTGTCTTCAATTGGTCCAGATCCTTAGCCTCCTTAGATTTTTCGATATCTCGAACATGCTCGCGAATTCTAATTCTAAGCTCTCTTGTAGTCATTCCTATGTAAATCTTTTTGCAAGAACAACTTGCATAATATATCACACCCTTAGATGAACAGGTAAGGCATTTTCTGATTGAAAAGGTCTTGGAATGATCTGAATTTTGAAATGTATTCATTTTAAGTGTATTAGAACATGCTTTACAAGTTCGACAAGGGTAAAATCCTTGGAGTTCACCAAAAATACCCTTTTGTACTTTTTCGTTGGAGGTTAGATGACTCCTTACAAGTAGATCAGAAAGATTTTTAGATCTTTTGGCTGTAATACAAGGTCTAGATGGCAATGTCTTTTTCAAAATAGGATCTATTTGTAACACATGCCAGTGTTTATTGATTATACCAGTAAAGTTATCCCATTGATCATTAAACGGGGTAATTAGACGAACTTGATTATTATCCCTAGGTTTGGAATTTCTCTTGTATAGCAATTGATCCCTAGGGATTTCTTGTACTCTATTATAAGCTCTACGAATTTGCCTATGACCATATCCTCTTTCTCTAAATCTGGAATATAAATCTGCAGCTTGATTTTGGTATGTCTTTTCCGAAGAGCAAATCCTCTTTGCTCGCAAAAACTGCCCCACTGGAATTGAGCGTATAGTAGATTTTAGATGAGAGGACTTAGCGTGTAGAATTGAATTAGTGGCCGTAGGTTTTCTATATATATCAGTCGATACAGATCCATCATCATTGACTGAAATATCGATGTCCAAAAAACTAACTCTCTTCCCATAGGAATAAGTGAGTTTTATGTTCAGATCGTTATCATTCAATGCAGACATGAATGTTTTTAATTCATCTAACGGGCCCTCCCATACAAACATCACATCATCTATGTATCTCATCCAATTGTGGGCCTTTTCAATATTGGTAACAGGAGAACACAAAGATTTCCCTCTCCCAAAAACCCAAAAATAAATTGGCATAAGCCGGAGCACAAGCCGCCCCCATGGCTGTACCGTGATTTTGCAAAAATACTTGTTCTTTAAATAAAAAACAGTTGTGCGTCAGAATAAATTCTAACAGAGTGATTATAAGGGCTGCCAAAAGGGGGTCCAAATTACTATTTCTCAAAAACCAGGAGATAGCTCTAAGTCCCTGGTCATGGCGAATGGAGGTGTATAGCGCCTCCACATCAGCCGTGACAAGGATCATATCATCTCCCAGATGTAGCTGGTCTAACCTCCGTAGAGCCGCAGTTGTATCAAGAATATGGGAGGGTAGAGTGGTCACCAAGGGCTTCAGATAGTAATCTACTATCTGACATATCAGTTCACTAAGTCCTTCCTTTCCGGACACGATAGGACGGCCGGGCGGATCCTCAATGTTCTTATGTATTTTTGGAATTAAATATAAAGTGGGCAGTTTAGGTTTTAAAGATTCAACAAACTCCAAAAGTGATTTGGGGATAATACCCTTCTCATGTGCCTCTAACAGAATATCATTTAGTTCTTTATGATATGCAGGAAGAGGACTGAAAGTCAATTTTTTATAGCAATTAGTGTCCGATAATAATTTATGAGCCTGTTTTTCATAAAGGTCACGTGGCCAAAGAACAAGATTGCCACCTTTATCGGCTCTTTTAAAGATTACATCTTTCCAACCTTGCATTTCCATAATTGCTTTTTTATCACTCATAAAAGTTGGATTAAAGCGATAGTTTTTCTTAAGTTCCTCTATATCATGAGTGACCAATCTCACAAAAGTCTCAACTGCCGAGCATGTGTTAAGGTTAGGAAATTTTTTTGATTTATTAAACAGGGAAACGGGAAAAGAACTCACCGCTTCCATAGGGTTGCTCTCCTCTGCTAAGGATTCTAAAATTTCCAGAGCAGCTTTCTCTTCCTCAGAATTGAGTGACAATCCCATAGTACTTTTCTCATGGAATCTCTTTAGTATCAGTTTTCTCGCGAACAGGTGAACATCTTTTATGACCGTGAAGGAATCTAATTGTTGAGATGGAGAAAAGGATAAACCTTTTTCTAACAATTCTACCTGTTCATTAGATAAAATATGCGAGGATAGATTAATTACCTTAGGTTTATCATTTCTCCTGGTACCAGAGTTAGATTGATATCTTGCACTTCCTCTGCCCCTACCACCATATCTTGTTTTAATACGTCTGGGAGTGTAATATTCCCTTTCGTGAGTTGAAGTGGTATTACTAGATATAGAAGACACCGAAGACACAGATGAACTTCTTATCTCTGATTGTTTCTGATCTTCTACTGAAATTCTATTTTGCCAACGAAAGACTTTTTTCTGATCATAATCCATCACATCACGTTGATATTTTTTCATTTTATTTTTACTGATCTGTTGTTCCCATTTCTCCATATCATGATTGAGATCCTGAAAGAATTTTTCCAGGGCCTCTTTTGACAATTTGGCTACCAACTCTTCTTGTAATTTGTTCAGCTCAATATCCAATTCTTCCAAAATAGAAGCATTTTTTATATTGATGATCTCCATAAAAGACATAGAGCATGCTGAGGAAACACTTTCCCATTTAGATATTAACTCAGTATCATCCAGACTAAAGGTTGGATAGAGTTGTATCCGCAGGCCACGTGGAATGATTTTTTGTTTAATATAATTATCTAGGGATGTTTTAGTCCACCAAATCCTAGTTTTTTTATTAACCAAGTTTTTATATTTCATCATTAATCCTTTATCATCATATTGGGTATGATTAAAATTAGCAATTGAGCTCTGTTTGAATAAATCCAATGCTTTATCCTGCCAGACCTTTTCCCTGGCTTTGAAATCCATCATAGGGAATTAAACTGTGGTAAAACAGAAAATATACATTAAGTACCAAAAAAAATCCCCTGTTAATGGGAAATAAGTAATAGCATAACTCAGAAAACAGTATATATCAACGAAGAGCCATATCTCAACTATTAAGTGAAAATTAGGGACCAAAAGAGTTTTAGCATAAAAAAATATAAATTTTATTGCATAATAATTAAAAACAACAGCAGAGCAACAATGCTAAAACAGGCAGTGGTAGACATAAATGGTAGATGATATCTAGAAAAGAATCCAAGTGGAAAGGGCATTACTCCCTCAAAGTACTTAATGATAAATCACATCCATGTAGTGTAAATATAATCTAGAGTGCCTTATTCATGAATCTGCCATATTTTATATAGTAGAGGTAATAGAGAGTATATCTTTTGCCAAAGAATTTATTTTAATAAATTCACTAGAATATTAATTCTCAGCTGAGAAAAAAATAGGACCAATATAGTGTAATGTACATGACGCCGTGAGCAGTAACCACCACACGGAGAATAGATTAAATAGGTTACAAAAAGCTGCACCAAACATATGAGCTCACATAAAGTGGCAAAAGTTACAAATAAATACAAGTAATTGCCACAATGTGAGCCGGCATATTCACGAAGAGCAACATAAACAAACAGTTAGTTGCTCAGCAGAATAAACCACATATTAATGTGAATAAAACTGGGCGCAAATTGAAAAGAAAATGCAAATAATAACCTCAGCAAATATTGGCGCAGATAAGCCCATACAAATGACCAAACTAAGGCCAAAGCAAAGTATTCTCTACTAGGCAGAGAAAAAGACCTATTAATGCAAGTTGAACCGGATAACAATTAAGAAATAGAGTAACGTAACACTTACATGAAGTGACTATGTGCTGCCACTGCCTGCCGCCTCTACGCGCGTTGCGCCTTGGCTTCCTCAGGAGGCGTAACTCACACTAGCCCCGGAATTGATATATATAGGGTCAATAGGCAATAAACCACATCGCGCAACAGGTGTCATCCCGATTGAGCACATGCGCAATGCCAGACCACAAGACTCCCCATTCAGAAGTCTGAAAGTAAGTGACGCATGCGCTGATGTATCCCGACTCAGTAAATCAGAGATCCTCCTTCAGCGCTCATAGGGAGCAAATGGATACCGCTGCATAAGCAGCAGAACACCACAAGCGCACCTGGTGAGCGTGTCAGGAGATCTCAAGTAGGGAAAATCCTGGGCATGCGTACCAATCAGACAAAAAAACAAATGAAAAAGATATGAACAAGATGTGAGCAACATTTATAAAAATATTACTGAAAAAATGATAAGGTGTATGGAATAAAAACAAAAAATTGGATACTTGTGCCAAATGAATTATGCAGAAAATGTGACAAAGATTTGGTGAATTAAAATACAGAAAATAATATCGATAATATCCCCAATAATCAATCCCCAAAATGATGGGGACAAAAAAATACTACCTAACAATAATGATAGTGATAAATAAGTACCAAATAAATTATACAGAATATGTAACTAACAGTATTGGTGAACAATAATAAAATACATAGAATATAATAATATTAATAATATCCCCAATGTTCATTCACTCAATCAATGAGGACAAATATCCCGAAGTCTTCTTCTTTGTGAGTGAGATTATAGTTATATTCTTGTACATAGGGGGCAGTATTATAGTAAGTATATTCTTGTACATAGGAGGCAGTATTATAGTATTTATATTCTTGTACATAGGAGCAGTATTATAGTATTTATATTCTTGTACATAGGAGCAGTATTATAGTAGTTATATTCTTGTACATAGGGGGCAGTATTATAGTAGTTATATTCTTGTACATAGGGGCAGTATTATAGTAGTTATATTCTTGTACATAGGAGCAGTATTATAGTAGTTATATTCTTGTACATAGGGGCAGTATTATAGTAGTTATATTCTTGTACATAGGAGCAGTATTATAGTAGTTATATTCTTGTACATAGGGGGCAGTATTATAGTAGTTATATTCTTATACATAGGGGCAGTATTATAGTAGTTATATTCTTGTACATAGGAGCAGTATTACAGTAGTTATATTCATGTACATAGGGGCAGTATTATAGTAGTTATATTCTTATACATAGGGGCAGTATTATAGTAGTTATATTCTTGTACATAGGGGGAATTATAGTAGTTATATTCTTGTACATAGGAGCAGTATTATAGTAGTTATATTCATGTACATAGGGGCAGTATTATAGTAGTTATATTCTTATACATAGGGGCAGTATTATAGTAGTTATATTCTTGTACATATGGGCAGTATTATAGTAGTTATATTCTTGTACATAGGAGCAGTATTATAGTAGTTATATTCTTGTACATATGGGCAGTATTATAGTAGTTATATTCATGTACATAGGGGCAGTATTATAGTAGTTATATTCTTGTACATAGGAGCAGTATTATAGTAGTTATATTCTTGTACATAGGGGCAGTATTATAGTAGTTATATTCTTGTATATAGGGGCAGTATTATAGTAGTTATATTCTTGTACATAGGAGCAGTATTATAGTAGTTATATTCTTGTACATAGGAGCAGTATTATAGTAGTTATATTCTTGTACATAGGGGCAGTATTATAGTAGTTATATTCTTGTACATAGGGGCAGTATTATAGTAGTTATATTCTTGTACATAGGAGGCAGTATTATAGTAGTTATATTCTTGTACATAGGGGCAGTATTATAGTAGTTATATTGTACATAGGGGCAGTATTATAGTAGTTATATTCTTGTACATAGGAGCAGTATTATAGTAGTTATATTCTTGTACATAGGGGCAGTATTATAGTAGTTATATTCTTGTACATAGGGGCAGTATTATAGTAGTTATATTCTTGTACATAGGAGGCAGTATTATAGTAGTTATATTCTTGTACATAGGGGCAGTATTATAGTAGTTATATTCTTGTACATATAGTCTGGGATGGAGAAGTGACACTGAGCAGGTAATCAGGCCGGGCTGATTACAGGAGACAGAATGCTGAGTAATTCATAAATGGTGCTACCAGGCTAGGAACCAACGTTTGGGCGAGAAATGGAGAATGGAGTCGCCTAATATGTTACTTGTAAGAAGGTGATTGGCTGGAGAAGCATATCGCTCCTGGATATAGTGGAAATTCCTGCACAATTTCGCAGCTCCCCCCTATGTCTTACAGTAGTATTCACAATAGTCTACATGTAATAGACTGACCAGATGAATCCTTGGTTTTGGTATAAATTATGTCAGCACATGTCACACAATTTACCACTTGGTGCAGTAGATAAGAGAATAAGAGAACCCGCAGACTCCACATTCATGATCTGCAGGTTCCTGAGTCTGTGGATTAGAAAGTCTTAGTTACTCACAGGTTAACGGTATTTTTCGGAGTCCATGACAGCACCACGAGAGAGGGGATCCGCCCTTCAGGAACAGGAAACCTACAGATACAAAAAGGGCGGCACCTCTCCCACGCATCAGTTGGATTACAGAGCACAAGAGGACCTCCAAGGTTAATGGCATGATCTATGTACAATACTATCAATACCTAATTATTTATCACCAGTGGACATATACAAGAGGAAGACGTGCACACCCAATTTAACTAAGGGAAGGGAATATACGGGTGCTGTCATGGACTCCGAAAAATACTATTAACCGGTGAGTAACTACGACTTTATTCGGTCGTCCATGAGAGCACCACCTGAGAGAATTACAGAGAGTAATAACTACTATAGGGAGGGACTACAGCCTGCAGCACCCTTATACCAAAAGAGAGGTCTGCGGAAGCACCCAAGTCTAGCCTATAATGACTATAAAACGTGCTCGGAGAGGACCAAGTAGCCGCCTTACATATCTGGTCAATGGAGTCTTCCGATCTTTCGGCCCATGAGGTTGCCATGGCTCTGGTGGAATGCGCCCTCAGCTTCCCGGGTGGCGACCTGCCCTTTGAGGTGTATGCTAATGAAATCGCCTCTCTAATCCACTTGGCTAGTGTATTTTTTGAAGCTCTAAAACCTTTCCTAGGGCCTTGATGGGAGGCAAACAGGGCATTATCTTTCTTCCAGGGATCGGTAAATGCCAGATATTCTATGAGGCATCTCTTAACATCCAGGGTGTGTAGTTTCTTTTCCTTCTCATTAGCTGGATTAGGGAGGAAGGATGGAAGGACTATCTCCAGTGTCCTATGAAAGCTAGAAACTACCTTAGGTAAGTACACTGGATCAGGCCTAAGTATTACCCTATCGTCTTTAAACTGTAAATAAGGAGGACGCCTAGATAATGCCTGGATGTTGCTTACTCTACGAGCTGAGGTTAGAGCTACCAGGAAGGCTACTTTGAGGGACAGGCTTTTTATGGAAGCTGATGAGATAGGTTCAAATGGAGCTTCCGTCGTAGCCGTGAGCACTAGATTCAGGTCCCATGGCATGAACCTATCCTTCACTACTGGTCTGGATCTACCTGCTGCCTTAATGAATCTACTGACCCAGTAATTACCCGCGATGTTGCAGCTAAAGAGGGCCCCCAAGGCTGATACTTGTACCTTAAGGGTACTGGTGGAAAGCCCCATGTCCAGACCTTTCTGTAGAAAGTCTAAGATTTGAATTATAGGCGCTGAATCTCCAGCGACTACTCCTGAGTTCTGAAGGCATTTCTTCCAAATTCTGACATAAATTTTGGTAGTAATGATTTTTCTACTTTTAAGTAGGGTGTTAATCAGGTCTGGGGAGAACCCTTTATCTTTTAGCAGTGACCGTTCAAACTCCACGCCATCAGATGTAGGCCAGCCACCTGAGGATGGAAGACTGGGCCCTGGGATAGGAGATCCGGGATGTCCGGAAGAACCCAAGGATCGGACACTGACATGGTCCTGAGGCATGAGAACCATGCCCTCCTGGGCCAAAATGGAGCGATAACTATAACCCTTGTTCCGTCTTTTCTGATTTTCCTCATCACCAGGGGTAGTAGAGATAGGGGAGGGAAGGCATAGGCTAGCCTGAAGTCCCACTTTATCAGAAAGGCATCTACCGCCAGAGGATTCGCTCTGGGATTTAGGGAGCAGAATTGTCGTAATTTCCTGTTTTCCTTGGTGGCGAAGAGACCTACCTCTGGTTGTCCCCACCTTTGTACAATCAGGTTGAAGATGGAGGTTTTTAGGGACCATTCTCCTTGCTTTAGCAGATTGCGGCTTAAGAAGTCTGCCGTGATGTTTTCTTTCCCTTTTATATGTAGAGCCTGTTAAAGATAGAAAATGCTGCTCTGCTAGCTGGAACAACCGTTCTGTCACATTCATCAGGGGTTTGGAACAAGTCTCGCCTTGGTGGTTGATATAAGCCACTGTGACCTGATTGTCGGAGAGCACTCGCACAGGATGGCCCTGTAGATACACAAGTAGCCTCTTAGCTGCCTGTTCTACTGCTGTCAACTCTTTCAGGTTAGATGACAGTTCTATCTGATGATGCTCCCATAGGCCCTGGACTAAAATCTCACCCATATGAGCCCCCCAACTGGAAGGGCTAGCATCCGTGGTGACTATGGGGGTTATGTTATTCTCCCAGGGTACCCCTCTGGATAAATTATTCCACTCTAGCCACCACTCTAGGGACTCCCTTGTGTTTCGGGACAAGGTTAGCTGGCCCTCCAAGTAAACCCCAAGGACTCTTTGATGTAATAAAACCTCGCCCTGTAGTGTTCTTGCATGAAACTGGGCCCACTGGACTGCCGGGATACAGGATGAGAGGGAACCCAGAAGGGACATGTCTTTCCTGAGGGACATGGTGGGGTTATTGGAAGCGTTCAGGACGCGTTCAAGCTTCTCCGGAGGCAGACGGCATTCCTGTTTCTCAGAATCTAGGATTAGGCCTAAGAATTGCTGGACTCTCATCGGCTGTAACCGAGATTTTTGGTTGTTGTGATGGTGTGATATGTTATGTGGATGTCATTTTTTGTATATTCCTATTTTTAACAATTCCAGTTATTTTCATAGTGTTTTTCTTATTACATTGTAATAAGAAAAACACTGTATCTGATACACTGTATCTGTCTGTTGATACCCCTGTAGTGCATTAATCCCTAAGGCCTTTTGTTCTCCTCTGGGAGGCAACTTGTTGGACTACTCCTGGACAAGGAAGGGGGTGGGGGGGGAAGAACGGCAGCTGGACAAGTCAGTTCCGGTAGAGACAAGATGGTGAAAAGGCTGCATTTCAGAGAGAAGGACCCATTTTTATCCTCTGGTGCTAGAGTTTTGAAATCTCGTTTCCCTGGACATTTTATCCTGATACTGGACTGCATTCTTATTCTGGACTATCTTATCCTTTGTGTGGTGGACTGAATATGGACCTTTTCGTATTTTTGCCTGAATAAAGGTCTTGGAATTGTTTACTCTTCGCTTGCTCTGTGTGATACCAGAGAAGGACCCCGTGACAACTGGTGGCAGCGGTGGGATCAACAGAGCGTCACCCAATGGAGAAACACTCACAGAGTGAGTACAGAAATTGGACTGTATGCAGTTTACAGGAGAGAGCCAGAGACCTGGGCCTGAACTACCAGGGACTGACTAAAGAGGCCTTAATCGATCTACTGGTGGGCGCTAGCCCGGCCACCTCCTCCCAGATGTCTGAAGGACGAGCACTGGAGACAGGGATCCCCATCCAGAAAAGCCAGTGGTTGGTGTGGTATGAAGAAGAGATGGCGGTTCTGGGCCCTGGCGTCTCTCAGGAGTACAAGGAGGAGGCTGCCCGCCGGGCACAGCGGAGACAGGAAGCAATGGAGCTTGAAAAAGGGAGTAACGCAATGTGGAGTGTAACCCCAGCAATCCGGGAGCCTGTACGGATCACCCGGACAGAGTTTAAGCCATTTGATGAGGCTTCTGGAGATGTGGAGGGGTTCTTCAAAGACTTTGAGCAGCAGTGTGCTGTGATGGAGGTGCCCCACTCTAGCTGGATGCGTTTGTTAGTGGGGCTCCTGAACGGAAGCTTGGCGGAGGCTTACCGGACCACTGATGCACTGCGGAATCGGGATTTTAACATTGTAAAGCGGACTATCCTGGATTACCATGCTATCACCCCAGACTCATATAGGGCCAAGTTCCGAGACCTCCCATGCACCACGGGGGGATCGTTTAGGATGTATGCACATTAGATGTCCGAGGAATGCCGGAGATGGCTGGAAGCAGAAAACGCCTTTACTGTGGAAGATGTTATACAGGCGTTCCTTATAGAACAATTTCTTGCCAAGTGCCCTGCAGAGGTGCGGGAATGGGTCTAGGAGCGCACGCCGTGTACTGTGGATAGAGCTGCAGCCCTGGCCGATGAAGCCCTTACTATCCGGCCGCAATGGAGGAGGCTTCTGGACAATGAACCACGGCCTGCTCCCGCGCCCCGTCCCCCTCCAATTATATCTGCCCTTCCACCTAGTCGCAAGCCGATGACAATCACGCCTCACAATCCTAGGCCCCAACAGTTCCGACCACGACCTGGGGGTATCACAGAGAGGAGGTGTTATGGGTGTGGGCAACCTGGACATTTTCAGTCTGGCTGTCCCTCCAGGATTCGGAGGGAGCCCCACGCAGCCCCACCTCGTCCAGTGCATCTTGTACATTACACCACACCTGAGGAAGAGCTACCACCACCCCCACCAGAGTGGACCACCGACCACGGCACCATAGATACCCCTCCTGGAGTGTACGGACTCCGGCCTCTGTCCTTTAGCTACTCAGAGCAACGGCAATGCCACCAAGAGTGATGCTTATCCCATGCCCAGGATTGATGATCTATTGGATCGTCTGGTCAGTGCCCAATTTGTGACCACGTTAGACTTGAGCAAGGGGTACTGGCAGATACCCCTAACGGAGGACGCTCGGGAGCGCTCAGCCTTCATTACTCCATTTGGGCTTTATGAGTTCCTGGGAATGCCCTTTGAGATGAAAACTGCCCCCCGCTACTTTCCAGAGACTGGTGGATCGACTGTTACAACAATGTCAGGACTTTGCCTGTGCTTACTTAGACGACATCGCCATTTTTAGCACAACCTCGGAGGAACATCTTAAACACTTGGGCATAGTATCCTTACTGCAGGACTGACCATTCGCCCTGATAAGTGCCAAATAGGGATGGCTGAGGTGCAGTACCTCGGGCATAGAGTAGGGGGTGGGACACCAAGGCCTGAGCCTGCCAAGGTGGAAGCCATTAGCAACTGGTGTAGACCCCAGACTAAAAAGCAGGTACTTGCGTTTTTAGGAACTGCTGGTTACTATCGCAAATTTGTTTCTAATTTCAGCACCTTGGCCAAGCCCCTAACCGACCTGACCCGCAAGAACATGCCTAGGAATGTGGCGTGGACGACGGCATGCGAGGATGCCTTTTCAGCGTTAAAGACTGCCCTCGTCACTGCTCCTGTCTTGGCTGCCCCGGATTATAAACGCAGGTTCCTCGTTCAGACAGATGCATCCACCTTTGGGATTGGGGCAGTACTTAGCCAAGTGAACGCCGCCGGAGAAGAACATCCTGTTGCTTTTGCCAGTCGGAAACTACTGGATCGGGAAGTTGCCTATGCCACTATTGAAAAAGAGTGTCTTGCCATCGTATGGGCGCTAAAAAAATTGCAGCCCTACTTGTATGGCAGAGACTTTACAATTGTTACAGACCACAACCCCCTCACATGGCTGAATCGCGTATCAGGGGACAATGGAAGATTGCTGCGGTGGAGCTTGTCCTTACAACCCTACAGCTTCTCCATCCAATACAAGCGAGGAAGCCAACACCAGAACGCCGATGGACTGTCTCGACAAGAAGAACCATAGGCTCCCCAGGCCGACCTACCCCTGCCACTGTACAAGGAATTATAAATAACTGAGCAATGTGGACTAAAGTGAGCAGGCCAGAGGTCTGTATAGACCTCATGGCGTGCTCACTTATTATGGGGGGGAGAGGTTGTGATGGTGTGATATGTTATGTGGATGTCATTTTTTGTATATTCCTATTTTTAACAATTCCAGTTATTTTCATAGTGTTTTTCTTATTACATTGTAAGTCTACAGCCTCACTGTATCTGTCTCTTGATGACCCCCTGTAGTGCATTAATCCCTAAGGCCTTTTGTTCTCCTCTGGGAGGCAACTTGTTGGACTACCCCTGGACAAGGAAGGGGTGGGGGGAAGAACAGCAGCTGGACAAGTCAGTTCCGGTAGAGACAAGATGGTGAAAAGGCTGCATTTCAGAGAGAAGGACCCATTTTTATCCTCTGGTGCTAGAGTTTTGAAATCTCGTTTCCCTGGACATTTTATCCTGATACTGGACTGCATTCTTATTCTGGACTATCTTATCCTTTGTGTGGTGGACTGAATATGGACCTTTTCGTATTTTTGCCTGAATAAAGGTCTTGGAATTGTTCACTCTTCGCTTACTCTGTTGATTGTGTGATACCAGAGAAGGACCCCGTGACAACGGTATCACACAATCAACAGAGCAAGCGAATTTATCTAAAAACTTATAATAACCATTTCTTAACGAGGGAAGCGCGTATAAACTCACCAAGGGTATCATGTTTCCCAGTTTATCGAACCCAATAAGACAACACCAAGCATGCCATAATTAAGACGCTCCATTTGGGAGCAATCCATATCTTAGCTTCTGGAGGGACCAGAACCGTGAAAATTAGGGATTAGAAAGTTGGCCTTGTGCCCTTCGCAGAAATGTAATTATTATATCTCTGCCCTGAGGGAGGTGCACGCTAGGCTTCTTTTAATATTTCCTATACCTGCATCCAGCCTCATGGCCAGGACAAAGGAATCCTTTCCCTTAACTAATTAACATTCCTTTCTCAACAGGAAATGAACGGTGTCCTGTTACCCAAATGCAGGCAGAGAGCTGTAAAGGAGGGGGGAGGGGGAATTGCAGGAGCTGACAGTCTACAATGTACTAAGTAGAGTGAAATGGGAGATTTCTAGCATTTCAAGAAACATCATACGTTACCGACATATCTTGCAGTACATTACATCTCCCCCTTTTAGAGGGCGCTGCAGAGGCATTACCTGACGGTAATCAGCCATGCGCACCTCAGCGGGTTCGCCCCAGCGGGACAACCCATCGGCATTACCATGTTCGCTGCCCTTTTTGTGCTGTACAGTAAAGTCGTACTGTTGAAGGGTAAGGCTCCAGCGGAGCAACCTTCCATTGGTTCCGGACACTGTGTGTGCAACCAGCTCAGAGGGTTGTGGTCGGTTACCACCGTGAAGGTGCGCCCGTACAGGTAGGGCTGCAAACGTTGCAGTGCCCACACCATGGCAAGACACTCCTTCTCGGTGGTCGAGTATGCCACTTCCCTCGGCAAAAGTTTCCGGCTCAGGTACAACACGGTGTGCTCCTGGTTCCCCGAGTCGACCTGGCTGAGCACAGCACCGAGGCCAAACTCGCTGGCGTCGGTCTGTACCAGAAACGGGCGACTGCTGTCGACTGCTCTCAACAGTGGAGAGTTGCACAGGGCTGCTTTAAAAGCTTGGAAGGCCGCCTCACAGTCATCTGTCCAGTTGACTGTTTGGGGTAGCCTCTGCTTGGTGAGGTCGGTCAAGGGTTTTGCAAGGGCGCTATAGTCCTGCACGAACCGCCTATAGTACCCTGCAGTGCCCAAGAAGGACTTCACCTGTTTCTTGGTCCTGGGGGTGGGCCAGGACGCGATTGCGTCCACCTTTTCTGGCTCCGGACTCATGGAACCCCCGCCTACCCGGTGTCCCAGGTAGTGTACCTCGCTCATGCCCATCTGGCACTTTCCCGGCTTGATAGTCAGGCCTGCCTGGTGAAGACGCTTGAGCACCTCCTGGAGATGCTGAAGGTGTTCCTCCCAGGTGGAACTCAAGATGGCGATGTCGTCCAAGTACGCCACCGCGTACTCCTCCAGTCCCAGGAGCAGGTGGTTGACCATCCGCTGGAAAGTGGCAGGGGCATTTTTCATGCCCAAGGGCATGACTGTGGACTCGTACAGTCCAAAGGGGGTGATAAAGGTGGATTTCTCCTGCGCCTCAGGGCTCAGGGGGATCTGCCAGTATCCCCGACTCAAATCCATGATGGATATGTACCTTGCTTTCGCCAACCGCTCAAGCAGATCCTCGATGCGCGGCATCGGGTGGGCATCAGAGGTTGTGATGGCGTTGAGCCCCCTGTAGTCCACGCAGAACCGTGTGGTTCGATCCTTTTTAGGCACGAGGACTACAGGTGAGGCCCACGCGCTTTTTGACCATCGAATCACCCCCAGCCTTACCATGTCATCGATCTCTTGGCGCATGACCTGTTGCACCGCCTTAGCGATCCAATAAGGTGTTTGCCATAGTGGGGCGTGATTCCCGGTGTCCACCTCATGAACCGCTAACTCCGCCCTCCCAGGTCGGTTTGTGAACACGGCCTTGAAGGGTTCCAGGGTGGCCACCAACTGCGACCGCTGGTATACGGTTAACAAACCACTTAGCTCCATGTCCTCAATAGACCCATTGGCCTTGGCTTGGGCCAGCATGTCCAGGAGGGGATCTTCCTCCCCATCCTCGGGCAGGTTGCAGACCGGTAGGACGCAAGCTTCACGTTTGTAGTGCGCCTTCAGCATGTTGACGTGAAAGGCCTTGCGCCTACCCCGAGCATGGTCAAGCGTGACCACGTAGGTGACAGGGTTGAGCTGTTGGTGGACGACGTATGGGCCTTCCCAGGCTGCCTGAAGCTTATCCGTTGGTACGGGGACCAGCACCCACACCTTTTGACCCACCTAGTAGGTCCGCTCCCAGGCGTTCTGGTCGTACCAGTGCTTCTGGTCAGCCTGAACCTGCGTCATGTTGTCATGCACCAACTGCGTCAAGGTCTGCATCTTGTCACGGAAGCGCATGACATAATCCACGATGGACACTTCTATGGGGTTTTGCTCATCTTCCCAGGATTCTCTTATCAACCCAAGGGGTCCCCGGACTCGCCTGCCATACAGGAGCTCGAAGGGGGAGAACCCGGTCGAGGCCTGTGGAACTTCTCTGTAAGCGAACAGCAGGTGTGGGAGGTACCGCTCCCAGTCGCGCCCTAGGGTCTCAACCAGCATACGGAGCATCTGTTTGAGGGTACCGTTGAAGCGTTCACACAAACCATTAGTCTGTGGGTGATACGCACTCGATACCAGGTGCTTCACCTGAATTTCCTCACAGAGAGCCTCCATTAGGCGAGACACGAATTGGGTCCCTTGATCGGTAAGCATCTCCCTTGGAAATCCTACCCTTGAAAAGATGGTCACCAGTGCGTCAGCCACCTTATCTGCCCTGGTTGAAGACAGAGCTACTGCCTCTGGGTACCGGGTAGCGTAGTCTACCACGGTGAGAATTTATTGCTTTTCGGAGCAGCTGGAGACGGCCAGCGGGCCTACAATGTCCACCGCGATTCTCTGGAAAGGCTCCTCTATCACCGGCAAAGGAATAAGGGGAGCCTTAAGAGCAGGCCCCGCCTTACCTACTTTTTGACAGGTGTTACAGGAGCGGCAGTAATGTGTTACATCTGTCCCCATCTTGGGCCAATAGAAGTGTTGAGACAGCCGTGCCTTTGTTTTGCTGATCCCCAAGTGTCCAGCGAGTGGAATCTCATGGGCAATGCGCAGCAACTCAGTTCTGAACTGTAGGGGGACAACCAGCAGTCTTTCCCTCAACCACTCCTTTTGGGAATCTCCGGGTATTGTCTCCCGGGTACAACCTTCCTCGTTCCCAGAACACCCTCTCCTTATCAGACTTGGAGGTGGGTGTCTTGGCGAGACCTCTCAATTTCTCCAGGCTCGCATCTGAGTGCAGAGCAGCCTGGAACTCCTTGCTGGAGGCTGCCAGAAGTGATGTCAGGGTCCCTTCCTTACTGGGACCCTCTGGAACCTGCTCTGGGCTCACCTCTGGTTCAGTCTCTCCTGTAGCAGAAGAGGGTCCAGTAGACAGGGTGCTACCTGCGATCTGGGCACTCTGGCTGCGTGTGACAGCTGCTACGTATGCTGTCTCCCTGGGGATTTCTACAGACCCACCAGTCGGTGCTGCTATGGGCTCTACCTCCCCATCCACCCCCAACACTTCAAGAGCAGTGCTACTTATGGGCCAGTTACCTTCCTCGGTGGCACTGGTCAGTTGCATGGCATTACCTTCCTCATGGTCCCCATGGACCTCCCCATTTCCTTGAGCACCGTTGCTTACTCCTGCCAGGGGTTCCTCACCGGCTCACTCTGCAGAGTGACGGGACTGAGCACTTCGGTACCTGTGGACACATCTACCGTTTCAAAGAAATGGTTAACAGGTTCAGTCGGCACAGATACATCATCATCATCATTATTCCTAGGAAAAGAATGGTTATCAGGTTTCTTTGGTACATTTACATCATCAGCATCATTCCTGGGGAAAGAATAGTTGTTAGTTGCATCATTACTCATCAAGTCATTAGCAGGTAACACATTCAGTTTCCCATCATCATCATCATCATCAGGGTTAACGTTACCCTTATTATCAGATTGGGGAGGGGTGTCAGGGACGTAGTATGCAACCATCCTCCCCAAGTCGGTCCCCAATAAAACATCAGTGGGCAGGATTTCAGACACTCCCACTTCCCTCACCCCGCTCCCAGCACCCCAATCAAGGAATACCCGGGCCACTGGCAAGGGACAGTGGGTACCCCCGATCCCGGTGACAGGGTTTTCCCCTCAACAAACTCTTCAGGGCCCGCCAGTCCAGGACGGATGAGGGTTCGTTCAGACCCCGTGTCCTTGAGGCCTGTAGCAAGACGGGCCCCCATCTGGACGAGTTGAACGTTGTCGTCAATCCTCCCAACCACACCTTCCACCAAAAGAACAGAGGCGTTGGGCCCAGAGGCCTTGGCTGGGGGGTTCTTCGGCCTTTCCAGACAGGTGAAACGGAGGTGACCAGTCCGATCGCAGTTGTAACACTTGCGACTGTCAGTAGTAGGCCTGGCGTTGGCAACAGAGACACGGCCTCCGGAGGGAGGGCTAGCTGGGGCACTGGGGTTGGTTGCAGGCTTACCCCCTCTCCAGCTGGCGGTGACTGGCCTCCGCGTCTCTGGCTTCCGGTTGGCCTCATAGTAATCGGCGATCTGCGCCGCTTTGTCCGCATTCGTTGGTTCGCGGTCCAGGATGAACTGTCGGACCTCAACTGGGCAAAGATGCAGGAACTGGTCTTTGATCACCAGGTCCCATAGCAGCTCAAAGGAATCAACGGACAGTCCATGGATCCACTGATCAAAGTGGGTCCTGAGTCCTTGCATCACATTGCTATAGCTATCGTGTGGGCCACGTTGGAGGTTCCAGAACTTCTTTCGGTATACCTCAGGTGTCAGCCGGTATTTGGCGATCAGGGCCTGCTTTATGGTGTCATAGTCGTCATCGTCTTTTGGCGGAAGAGAAGCAAACGCCTCCAGAGCTTTGCCTTTTAGCCCTGGGGTCGAGTACCTGGCCCAATGGACCTTATCGAGCCGCTACTGTCGGCAGGCTTTCTCAAAGGCTTGCAGAAACGTGTCCAAGTCCCCGTCCTTTTCCATCACGGGAAAATGCTCTGGCCGGGGTTTAGGACTCTGGACGCTGCTGGGCTCACTGCTTCGGGCTGCGGGGGCATTCCCCCCCCCCCGGTAGAGCACCTCCAATTCATGGGCCCTCTGCGCTTGGCGCTCGGCTTTCTCAGCCTCTCGTTCAGCCTCTCTTTCGGCTCGGTCCTTCTGCCGATATTGCTGGATCAGCCTCACCCGTCCCTCACTGTCTTCGGCGGGGAGTGCCTCCAAGGCCGCTTGCAGGTAGGGGTCCAGCCCGCTCTGGTTGAATGTGGGGCCAGCGCTCAGGAGTGGAGCCTCTGCTGCAGCCCCATTGTCACCTGGGCCAGGTTCTGCACCCGCTGGGCTCTGGTCGTTGTCCAGCTGCACCAGAGCCGCGATCAGTTGGGCTCTGTTTTTGTTCATGCCGTCAAGACCTTCGTACGTGTACAACCCAGCAAGAACTTCCTTTGTTGGTTGTTTGTACCAGTGTTCTCCTTTTGCTGCCATGGTTGCCAAATAAAAAATAGAAAAGAAAAATGAAGAAAAGGGAGGGAATACTTGCAAGTACACAAAAATGTCTCAGGACTAATAACCACTGAATCTGTTCTCCAAAACCTATGACGCAGGATTCCCGCAGGAACCGTGCAGGTTTTTAGTGAGAGGAATGATTGCTCAAACCAAATCACTAATGCTCTAGGATCATCCCACCGCTGTGCCACCAAATTGTGACGAAAGCAGCGCACCCTGTGCCACCAATAGGTGACGATCCCACCACTGACACCGGTATGTCAGCGGACGGAGGGACGCAACGCACTGCCGGCACACGGCTATCACAGGCACAGTGGGGGCTTATCTTAGTTATCCCACCACCGGCACCATGTGACCAAAAATATACAGCAAGCTAATCTTGCCCTAACAATTTATTGCAGGGGGGTATTTTGGATGCCCCACCACTGCTAACAACCTTCCAAGAACTGCGGGGATTTATGTATATCCCACTTTCTCAGTTCCACTTTGGAACTCGCAGCTCTCCGGCACCCCCCTTACCCTCAGGTCAGTCAGGGAACTGCACCAAGGATAATTAGTCGCCGGATGGGCTGCTTGTTGTGCACGGGCAATTAGACTACTGCAGTAAAGGAATAATCAATGCTGTGGCCGCAGCCCCTCATACAGCAATATAAGACCCTTCCGGACTGCCAACCAGCTTAACCAATCGCACACACCACGCTGCCACCAGCTCCTGGTTTCTCCACTTAAGTTATAGACTTAATGGAGGGGTTCGAAGCCAACCCAAACAGTAGCGTAATTATCTAAAAAAGGCGCATAGTTCGTTTCTTAGAGCATGGAGACAAACTAATAGATTTTATACATAGGGACAGTATTATAGTAGTTATAATCTTGTACATAGGAGCAGTATTATAGTAGTTATAGTCTTGTACATGGGGGCAGTATTATAGTAGTTATATTCTTGTACATAGGGGCAGTATTATAGTAGTTATATTCTTGTACATAGGAGCAGTATTATAGTAGTTATATTCCTGTACATAGGGGTAGTATTATAGTAGTTATAGTCTTGTACATGGGGGCAGTATTATAGTAGTTATATTCTTGTACATAGGGGCAGTATTATAGTAGTTATATTCTTGTACATAGGGGCAGTATTATAGTAGTTATAGTCTTGTACATAGGAGCAGTATTATAGTAGTTATATTCTTGTACATAGGGACAGTATTATAGTAGTTATATTCTTGTACATAGGGGCAGTATTATAGTAGTTATAATCTTGTACATAGGAGCAGTATTATAGTAGTTATATTCTTGTACATAGGGACAGTATTATAGTAGTTATATTCTTGTACATAGGGGGCAGTATTATAGTAGTTATATTCTTGTACATTGGGGCAGTATTATAGCAGATATATTCTTGTATATATGGGCAGTATTCTAGTAGTAATATTCTTGTACATAGGGGTAGTATTATAGTAGTTATATTCTTGTATATAGGGGCAGTATTATAGTAGTTATATTCTTGTACATAGGGGCAGTATTATAGTAGTTATAATCTTGTACATGGGGGCAGTATTATAGTAGTTATAATCTTGTACATAGGGGCAGTATTATAGTAGTGATATTCTTGTATATAGTGGCAGTATTATAATAGTTATATTCTTGTACATAGGGACAGTATTATAGTAGTTATATTCTTGTACATGGGGGCAGTATTATAGTAGTTATATTCTTGTATATAGTGGCAGTATTATAATAGTTATATTCTTGTACATAGGAGCAGTATTATGGTAGTTATATTCCTGTACATAGGGGCAGTATTATAGTAGTGATATTCTTGTATATAGTGGCAGTATTATAATAGTTATATTCTTGTACATAGGGACAGTATTATAGTAGTTATATTCTTGTACATGGGGGCAGTATTATAGTAGTTATAATCTTGTACATAGGGGCAGTATTATAGTAGTTATATTCTTGTACATAGGGGCAGTATTATAGTAGTTATATTCTTGTACATGGGGGCAGTATTATAGTAGTTATATTCCTGTACATAGGGGCAGTATTATAGTAGTGATATTTTTGTACATAGGGGCAGTATTATAGTAGTTATATTCTTGTACATAGGAGCAGTATTATAGTAGTTATATTCTTGTTCATAGGGGCAGTATTATAGTAGTTATATTCTTGTACATAGGGGCAGTATTATAGTAGTTATATTCTTGTACATAGGGAGCAGTATTATAGTAGTTATATTGTTGTACATAGGGGCAGTATTATAGTAGTTATATTCTTGTATATAGAGGCAGTATTATAGTAGTTGTATTGTACATAGGGGCAGTATTATAGTAGTTATATTCTTGTACATAGGGGGCAGTATTATAGTAGTTATATTCTTGTACATAGGGACAGTATTATAGTAGTTATATTCTTGTACATGGGGGCAGTATTATAGTAGTTATATTCTTGTATATAGTGGCAGTATTATAATAGTTATATTCTTGTACATAGGAGCAGTATTATGGTAGTTATATTCCTGTACATAGGGGCAGTATTATAGTAGTGATATTCTTGTATATAGTGGCAGTATTATAATAGTTATATTCTTGTACATAGGGACAGTATTATAGTAGTTATATTCTTGTACATGAGGGCAGTATTATAGTAGTTATAATCTTGTACATAGGGGCAGTATTATAGTAGTTATATTCTTGTACATAGGGACAGTATTATAGTAGTTATATTCTTGTACATAGGGACAGTATTATAGTAGTTATATTCTTGTACATAGGGGCAGTATTATAGTAGTTATATTCTTGTACATAGGGACAGTATTATAGTAGTTATATTCTTGTACATAGGGGGCAGTTTTATAGTAGTTATATTCTTGTACATTGGGGCAGTATTATAGCAGATATATTCTTGTATATATGGGCAGTATTCTAGTAGTAATATTCTTGTACATAGGGGCAGTATTATAGTAGTGATATTCTTGTATATAGTGGCAGTATTATAATAGTTATATTCTTGTACATAGGGACAGTATTATAGTAGTTATATTCTTGTACATGGGGGCAGTATTATAGTAGTTATAATCTTGTACATAGGGGCAGTATTATAGTAGTTATATTCTTGTACATAGGGGCAGTATTATAGTAGTTATATTCTTGTACATGGGGGCAGTATTATAGTAGTTATATTCCTGTACATAGGGGCAGTATTATAGTAGTGATATTTTTGTACATAGGGGCAGTATTATAGTAGTTATATTCTTGTACATAGGAGCAGTATTATAGTAGTTATATTCTTGTTCATAGGGGCAGTATTATAGTAGTTATATTCTTGTATATAGGGGCAGTATTATAGTAGTTATATTCTTGTACATAGGGAGCAGTATTATAGTAGTTATATTGTTGTACATAGGGGCAGTATTATAGTAGTTATATTCTTGTATATAGGTGCAGTATTATAGTAGTTGTATTGTACATAGGGGGCAGTATTATAGTAGTTATATTCTTGTACATAGAGGCAGTATTATAGTAGTTATATTCTTGTATATGGGAGCAGTATTATAGTAGTTATATTCTTGTACATAGGGGGCAGTATTATAGTAGTTATATTCTTGTACATAGGGGCAGTATTATAGTAGTTATATTCTTGTACATAGGGGGCAGTATTATAGTAGTTATATTCTTGTACATAGAGGCAGTATTATAGTAGTTATATTCTTGTATATGGGAGCAGTATTATAGTAGTTATATTCTTGTACATAGGGGGCAGTATTATAGTAGTTATATTCTTGTACATAGGGGCAGTATTATAGTAGTTATATTCTTGTACATAGGTAGCAGTATTATAGTAGTTATATTCTTGTACATAGAGGCAGTATTATAGTAGTTATATTCTTGTATATGGGAGCAGTATTATAGTAGTTATATTGTATATAGGAGTACATGTTACACTTACAGATCAGATTATCTGTGTGAGTGGGTGACTTTCCTTATGTTTCTTCCATCCTTATCTTTTGTAAGTTGTTTTGTTCTTTTTACCTTTTATTAGCCGCCCATTACTTTATTATCTCTCCGCTGTGAGTAATTACTGGTGATGAATAAAGCTCCTTATATAATAGCGGATGAGCACTGTGTGTGGACATTATTACCTCTGCTCCTTCCCTGGGGTGCTGCACTGTATGTTGCCCCGAGCGTTGAGCGCCGCTCGGCTTCATCGCGCCACGTTTATAGTTTGCCTCTTGCCAAAGTCCGGGGCGTCTTGCACTGAGGGAACTCTTCATAACTTACTGTGGATCTAGAAAGGCAGAAATCCAATAATCGCACATCCCCCCAGCGCAAAATTAGTGGGTTCTTTGCTAATTAGGGCTATGGCTGCGGTGGATTGTGTGCTCCGAGGTGCTGAGGACTGGGAAACTGATTGTCCACGAGATTGTCTTACTTTTTAATGTTTAATTTCTTTCTCTACAGTTTGATTAAACTGTTAGGTGTCAGGGCTGCGTATGTCGTCTTAAAGGGACAGTACTTCCACTTTTTTTCTCACTGTATATTAGGGCTCACCTGTGAGGTGGATTCAGGGTGAGTACAGACCCAGCGTGCTGGCACAGCAGGGTGGAGGGAACATGGTACATTAAGCATCCATCCAAGAGGCTATGATGGTCCAAACAAGCGAGGCAGGACCCACCGAAATCACAGATCCAGAAGGACTGATAAGCGCGGGTGAAGAGGAGAACAGCAGGTCTGAAGCAAGTGTCTACAACGGTGGTTGTGGTAGAACGTGAACAGTCTATATAGTTAGTAGTGCTAAAGAAAGCGATGGGTAAACCGAGATCTGAGAAGACGCTGATGCAAGATGGAGAATGCACAGCAGATTGTGAACGCTCTATAGTAACCGGTCACAATGATTACAGCAAAGTATTGGTTAACTAGCAAGGGTCAGAAACAATAAATGTCAGTTGTAGAATCCACAGTAGTTTGCAGCTTAATGTGAGCAGACTCGTATACCAGTTTGAAATGCTTACAGGAAGCGACGGGTTAACCTGCAGGTCTCGGAATCAGATTGCCGCAAAGATTTGTCTGTAGGGTCTGGGAGGCGTCTAGTCCAAGACACACGGCAACCGAACACAACCCTAAACTGAGCGAATATACAGATTTGCGTAAGTAGAGTTTTAGAAGGCCTTGGATGATGATGTCATTGAGACACGTAAAGCCCCAAAGTGGAGCACAGCAAAGAGCGATGACCATATGGGAAGGAAGCAGGGCCCGGTGTAGAAGCTGAAACATGTGCATAACACTGAAAATTATGTAGATACAGCTAGTACTACCGCCCTGTCTCTCATTGTAAATAATGTAGACACAGCTAGTACTACCTCCCTGTCTCTCATTGTAAATAATGTAGACACAGCTAGTACTACCTCCCTGTCTCTCATTGTAAATAATGTCGACACAGCTAGTACTACCTCCCTGTCTCTCATTGTAAATAATGTAGACACAGCTAGTACTACCTCCCTGTCTCTCATTGTAAATAATGTAGACACAGCTAGTACTACCTCCCTGTCTCTCATTGTAAATATTGTAAACACAGCTAGTACTAACTCCCTGTCTCTCATTGTAAATAATGTAGACACAGCTAGTACTACCGCCCTGTCTCTCATTGTAAATAATGTAGATACAGCTAGTACTACCTCCCTGTCTCTCATTCTAAATAATGTAGACACAGCTAGTACTACCTCCCTGTCTCTCATTGTAAATATTGTAGACACAGCTAGTACTACCTCCCTGTCTCTCATTGTAAATATTGTAGACACAGCTAGTACTACCGCCCTGTCTCTCATTGTAAATAATGTAGACACAGCTAGTACTACCGCCCTGTCTCTTATTGTAAATAATGTAGACACAGCTAGTACTACCTCCCTGTCCCTCATTCTAAATAATGTAGACACAGCTAGTACTACCGCCCTGTCTCTCATTGTAAATAATGTAGACACAGCTAGTACTACCGCCCTGTCTCTCATTGTAAATAATGTAGACACAGCTAGTACTACCTCCCTGTCCCTCATTGTAAATAATGTAGACACAGCTAGTACTACCTCCCTTTCTCTCATTGTAAATAATGTAGACACAGTTAGTACTACCGCCCTGTCTCTCATTGTAAATAATGTAGACACAGCTAGTACTACCGCCCTGTCTCTCATTGTAAATATTGTAGACAAAGCTAGTACTACCTCCCTGTCTCTCGTTGTAAATATTGTAGACACAGCTAGTACTACCGCCCTGTCTCTCGTTGTAAATAATGTAGACACAGCTAGTACTACCGCCCTGTCTCTCATTGTAAATAATGTAGACACAGCTAGTACTACCTCCCTGTCTCTCATTGTAAATATTGTAGACACAGCTAGTACTACCTCCCTGTCTCTCATTGTAAATATTGTAGACACAGCTAGTACTACCGCCCTGTCTCTCATTGTAAATAATGTAGACACAGCTAGTACTACCGCCCTGTCTCTCATTGTAAATAATGTAGACACAGCTAGTACTACCTCCCTGTCTCTCATTGTAAATATTGTAGACACAGCTAGTACTACCTCCCTGTCTCTCATTGTAAATATTGTAGACACAGCTAGTACTACCTCCCTGTCTCTCGTAAATAATGTAGGCACAGCTAGTACTGTTACCCTGTCATTGTAAATGAAGATACGGCTAGTACTACTACGCTGACTCTAATTGTAAATGATATAGATACATCTAGTACTACCGCCCTGTTTCTCATAAATGATGTAGACACAGCTAATACTGCCACCCATCTCTGATAGATATAACACAGCTAGTACTGCTGCCCTTTCTCTGATTTATAATTGACGTAGACACAGCTTGTACTGCCTCCCTGTCTCTCATCATAAATTATGTAGACACAACCAGTACTTCCGCCCATTCTTTGATTGTAATTTATTTAGACACAGCTAGTACTGCTGCCCTGTCTCTGATTGTAATTGATGTAGACACGGCTAGTACTGCCGCTTTTGTATCTCATTATACATGATGTGGACACAGCTTGTACTGCTGCCATGTCTGATTGTAGTGTAGGCACAGCTAGTACTGCTGCCCTGTCTCATTATGAGGTAGCCACAGCTAGTACTGCCGCCCTGTCTCTGATTGTAATTAATGTAGACACAGCTAGTACTGCTGCCCTGTCTCTGACTGTAATTAATGTAGACACAGCTAGTACTGCTGCCCTGTGTCTTATTGTAATTGCTGTAGACACAGCTAGTACTGCTGCCCTGTGTCTAATTGTAATTGATGTAGCCACAGCTAGTACTGCTGCCCTGTGTCTAATTGTAATTGATGTAGCCACAGCTAGTACTGCTGCCCTGACTCTGATTGTAATTGATGTAGACACAGCTAGTACTGCTGCCCTGTCTGATTGTAATTGATGTAGCCACAGCTAGTACTGCTGGCCTGTCTCTGATTGTAATTGATGCAGACACAGCTAGTACTGCTGCCCTGGACTGATTGTAGTTGATGTAGCCACAGCTAGTACTGCTGCCCTGGACTGATTGTAGTTGATGTAGCCACAGCTAGTACTGCTGCCCTGTCTCTGATTGTAATTGATGTAGCCACAGCTAGTACTGCTGCCCTGACTCTGACTGTAATTAATGTAGCCACAGCTAGTACTGCTGTCCTGTGTCTTATTGTAATTGATGTAGCCACAGCTAGTACTGCTGCCCTGTGTATTATTGTAATTGATGTAGACACAGCTAGTACTGCTGCCCTGTCTCTGATTGTAATTAATGTAGACACAGCTAGTACTGCTGCCCTGTGTCTTATTGTAATTGATGTAGCAACAGCTAGTACTGCTGCCCTGTGTCTTATTGTAATTGATGTAGACACAGCTAGTACTGCTGCCCTGTCTCTGATTGTAATTGATGTAGACACAGCTAGTATTGCTGCCCTGTCACTGATTGTAATTGATGTAGACACAGCTAGTACTGCTGCCCTGTCTCTGTAATTGATGTAGCCACAGCAAGTACTGCTGCCCTGTGTCTTATTGTAATTGATGTAGACACAGCTAGTACTGCTGCCCTGTCTCTGATTGTAATTAATGTAGACACAGCTAGTACTGCTGCCCTGTGTCTTATTGTAATTGATGTAGCCACAGCTAGTACTGCTGCCCTGTGTCTTATTGTAATTGATGTAGACACAGCTAGTACTGCTGCCCTGTCTCTGATTGTAATTAATGTAGACACAGCTAGTACTGCTGCCCTGTCTCTGATTGTAATTGATGTAGACACAGCTAGTATTGCTGCCCTGTCACTGATTGTAATTGATGTAGACACAGCTAGTACTGCTGCCCTGTCTCTGTAATTGATGTAGCCACAGCTAGTACTGCTGCCCTGTCACTGATTGTAATTGATGTAGACACAGCTAGTACTGCTGCCCTGTCTCTGATTGTAATTGATGTAGACACAGCTAGTACTGCTGCCCTGTCTCTGATTGTAATTAATGTAGACACGGCTAGTACTGCTGCTTTGTATCTCATTATACATGATGTGGACACAGCTAGTACTGCCGCTCTGTCTCTGATTGTAATTGATGTAGACACAGCTAGTACTGCTGCCCTGTCTCTGATTGTAATTAATGTAGACACGGCTAGTACTGTTGCTTTGTATCTCATTATACATGATGTAGACACAGCTAGTACTGCCGCTCTGTCTCTGATTGTAATTGATGTAGCCACAGCTAGTACTGCTGCCCTGTCTTTGATTGTAATTGATGTAGACACAGCTAGTACTGCTGCCCTGTCTCTGTTTGTAATTAATGTAGACACAGCTAGTACTGCTGCCCTGTCTCTGATTGTAATTAATGTAGACACGGCTAGTACTGCTGCTTTGTATCTCATTATACATGATGTAGACACAGCTAGTACTGCTGCCCTGTCACTGATTGTAATTGATGTAGCCACAGCTAGTACTGCTGCCCTGTCTCATGAGGTAGACAAAGCTAGTACTGCTGCCCTGTCTCTGATTGTAATTGATGTAGACACAGCTAGTACTGCTGCCCTGTCTCTGATTGTAATTAATGTAGACACGGCTAGTACTGCTGCTTTGTATCTCATTATACATGATGTAGACACAGCTAGTACTGCTGCCCTGTCTCTGATTGTAATTGATGTAGCCACAGCTAGTACTGCTGCCCTGTCTCATTATGAGGTAGACAAAGCTAGTACTGCCGCCCTGTCTCTGTTTGTAATTAATGTAGACACAGCTAGTACTGCTGCCCTGTCTCTGATTGTAATTGATGTAGACACAGCTAGTACTGCTGCCCTGTCTCCCATTATAAATTATGTAGACACAGCTAGTACTGCTGTCCCGTCTCTCTTTATAAATGATGTAGACTCAGAAAGGACTACCGCCCTGTCTCTCCTTATAAATGATGTAGGCAAAGCTAGTACTGCTGTCCTGTCTCTCATTATAAATGATGTAGGCACTGCTTTTGCTGCCACCTTGTCTTTTATTGTTTATGACATAAGCACTACTTATACTGCCACCTTTTTGGTCTCTGGAAATGATTGAAACACAGCTAGTACTGCTGTTCAGTCTCACCCTGATAAAACGACAAGTATATCTGCCTCTCTGTTTCTACATTTCCCTATATCATTTACAGGGGAGATAAAAAAGCAACGCTAGCATGCCAAACCATTTACACTGAGAAACTGATTTACCTGCCTGTCTATTTCTGTAAATACTAAAGGTACATTTTGGCACAGGTAGTACTGCTTCCTTGTTTTTTTTCTGTAAATGATATTGGCAGCCTTTGTCTCTTTCTGTAAATCATTTAGACATAGCTAATACTGCCTTCTTCTCTCTGCTTGTAGTTTATCATAAGAACAAATAGTACTGCCTCCCTGTGACTTTGTGTAAATAATGTAATTACAAATAGTAGGGTCTCCTTGCCTCTCTCTGTAAATATTGTAAGTACAGATAGTACTGTCTCCTTTTCTCTCTATAAATATTGTACGTACAGATAGTACTACCTCTGTTTGCTTTCCTGTAAATAATAATAATACTACCTCCTTGTCTCTCTTTGTAGTTATCGTAAGTACGAATAGGACTGCCTCTTTCTCTTCCTGTAAATAACGTAGACACAGATAGTACTGCCTCCCGGTCTTTTTCTGTAAATATTGTAAGTACAGGTAGTACTGGCTCCTTTTCCTTTCCTGGAAATATAAAGTAGGTAAAGATAGTTCCAGCTACCAGTCTCTTCCTGTAAATTTTTTAGACAAAGCTAGTACTGCCTCCTTGTCTCTGTAGTTATTGAAAGTACAAATAGGACTGCCTCTTTCACCTCCTGTAAATAATATAGACACTGATAGTACTGCCTCCTTGTCTCTCTGTAAACACTGTAAGGACAGATAGTAGTGCCTCCTTGTCTCTCTGTAAATACTGTAAGGACAGATAGTACTGCCTCCTTGTCTCTATCAGGAAATATTGTAAGGACAGATAGTACTGCCTCCTTGTCTCTATCAGGAAATATTGTAAGGACAGATAGTACTGCCTCCTTGTCTCTGTAAATACTGTAAGGACAGATAGTACTGCCTCCTTGTCTCCCTGTAAATACTGTAAGGACAGATAGTAGTGCCTCCTTGTCTCCCTGTAAATACTGTAAGGACAGATAGTACTGCCTCCTTGTTTCTCTGTAAATACTGTAAGGACAGATAGTACTGCCTCCTTGTCTCTCTGTAAATACTGTAAGGACAGATAGTACTGACTCCTTGTCTCTATCAGGAAATATTGTAAGGACAGATAGAGACAAGGAGGCAGTACTATCTGTCCTTACAATATTTCCTGATAGAGACAAAGAGGCAGTACTATCTGTCCTTACAGTATTTACAGAGAGACAAGGAGGCAGTACTATCTGTCCTTACAATATTTCCTGATAGAGACAAGGAGGCAGTACTATCAGGAAATATTGTAAGGACAGATAGTACTGCCTCCTTGTCTCTCTGTAAATACTGTAAGGACAGATAGTACTGCCTCCTTGTCTCTATCTGTCCTTACAATATTTCCTGATAGAGACAAAGAGGCAGTACTATCTGTCCTTACAGTATTTACAGAGAGACAAGGAGGCAGTACTATCTGTCCTTACAGTATTTACAGAGAAACAAGGAGGCAGTACTATCTGTCCTTACAGTATTTACAGGGAGACAAGGAGGCACTACTATCTGTCCTTACAGTATTTACAGGGAGACAAGGAGGCAGTACTATCTGTCCTTACAGTATTTACAGAGAGACAAGGAGGCAGTACTATCTGTCCTTACAATATTTCCTGATAGAGACAAGGAGGCAGTACTATCAGGAAATATTGTAAGGACAGATAGTACTGCCTCCTTGTCTCTATCTGTCCTTACAGTATTTACAGAGAGACAAGGAGGCAGTACTATCTGTCCTTACAATATTTCCTGATAGAGACAAGGAGGCAGTACTATCAGGAAATATTGTAAGGACAGATAGTACTGCCTCCTTGTCTCTCTGTAAATACTGTAAGGACAGATAGTACTGCCTCTTTGTCTCTATCAGGAAATATTGTAAGGACAGATAGTACTGCCTCCTTGTCTCTATCAGGAAATACTGTAAGGACAGATAGTACTGCCTCCTTGTCTCTCTGTAAATACTGTAAGGACAGATAGTTCTGCATCCTTGTCTCTCCCCATGTAATTGTTTTGATTTATTGACAGCAAGCAGAAACATGGAAAATTTCAAGAAACTGAAACCCAATATCTGTTAGAAAGTTTCAGACCTTTGAGCCTTATTCGAGGTGACGGCACTGGTACCGGGGCTCGGGGTGGCTGCGGCACTGAATGTCAGTGGATCTGAATTCCTGGTCTGCCGCTCGGGATCAGAACTCTGAGAAGAGTCGGTGAATTAAATCTAATAATCTCTCGGTGGTCAGACTTCATAACACCCTGCGTTGATAGTAATGGTACCCTCCCCACAGTGCAGGCATAATGATCATATAGTGACCGCCTCTGGGAGAGGGGGGTGGCGCCAGCACATCTGCAGTGGGGGTATTCCGGAACCTATGGGTCTGTAGGGCTGTCACACTATACAGTGGAGAGGGCTGAATCCCCTATAGGTGTGAATGGGGACGGCCTTGTGCCACCCATCTATTCATATCCCGGGGGGCACAGCTGACCTGTAAATGGGGTCACAGAACCTCCGTAGCGGGTCCCCCAGGTGGCAACTGCAGGTATTGATGGCACAGCCATACACATACCGCATCCTGATCTCACACTGTCCAGTACCTGACTGTTGTGTGGCCTGCACTGATCTTTCTCTAATCCCCACAGGACCCAGCCGCAGCCGCCATATCGGACGGAGGCTGTGACATCAGAGAGGGAGAGAGCGTGTCCATGAACTACAAGCCCTCCCCGCTGCAGGTGAAGCTAGGTGAGTGCTGGAGACCACCCATGATCAGCAGAAGAGAGACCGCTCCTGAACTGTAAGAAACTGACCCCAAATCACCAGGTGGCGCTGTGCAGAGTAACCAGGTGTTCTAGAGAATGAATGCAGCTCTGGAGGATAATACAGAATGTAACTCAGGATCAGTAATGTAATGTATGTACACAGTGACTGCACCAGCAGAATAGTGAGTGCAGCTCTGGAGGATAATACAGAATGTAACTCAGGATCAGTAATGTAATGTATGTACACAGTGACTGCACCAGCAGAATAGTGAGTGCAGCTCTGGAGTATAATACAGGATGTACCTCAGGATCAGTAATGTATGTACACAGTGACTGCACCAGCAGAATAGTGAGTGCAGCTCTGGAGGATAATACAGAATGTAACTCAGGATCAGTAATGTAATGTATGTACACAGTGACTGCACCAGCAGAATAGTGAGTGCAGCTCTGGAGGATAATACAGAATGTAACTCAGGATCAGTAATGTAATGTATGTACACAGTGACTGCACCAGCAGAATAGTGAGTGCAGCTCTGGAGTATAATACAGGATGTAACTCTGGATCAGTAATGTTATGTATGTACAGTGACTGCACCAGCAGAATAGTGAGTGCAGCTCTGGGGTATAATACAGGATGTAACTCAGGATCAGTAATGTAATGTTTGTACACAGTGACTGCACCAGCAGAATAGTGATTGCAGCTCTGGGGTATAATACAGGATGTAACTCAGGATCAGTAATGTAATGTTTGTACACAGTGACTGCACCAGCAGAATAGTGATTGCAGCTCTGGGGTATAATACAGGATGTAACTCAGGATCAGTAATGTAATGTATGTACACAGTGACTGCACCAGCAGAATAGTGATTGCAGCTCTGGGGTATAATACAGGATGTAACTCAGGATCAGTAATGTAATGTTTGTACACAGTGACTGCACCAGCAGAATAGTGAGTGCAGCTCTGGAGTATAATACAGGATGTAACTCAGGATCAGTAATGTAATGTATGTACACAGTGACTGCACCAGCAGAATAGTGATTGCAGCTCTGGGGTATAATACAGGATGTAACTCAGGATCAGTAATGTAATGTTTGTACACAGTGACTGCACCAGCAGAATAGTGAGTGCAGCTCTGGAGTATAATACAGGATGTAACTCAGGATCAGTAATGTAATGTATGTACACAGTGACTGCACCAGCAGAATAGTGAGTGCAGCTCTGGGGTATAATACAGGATGTAACTCAGGATCAGTAATGTAATGTATGTACACAGTGACTGCACCAGCAGAATAGTGATTGCAGCTCTGGGGTATAATACAGGATGTAACTCAGGATCAGTAATGTAATGTTTGTACACAGTGACTGCACCAGCAGAATAGTGATTGCAGCTCTGGGGTATAATACAGGATGTAACTCAGGATCAGTAATGTAATGTATGTACACAGTGACTGCACCAGCAGAATAGTGATTGCAGCTCTGGGGTATAATACAGGATGTAACTCAGGATCAGTAATGTAATGTTTGTACACAGTGACTGCACCAGCAGAATAGTGAGTGCAGCTCTGGAGTATAATACAGGATGTAACTCAGGATCAGTAATGTAATGTATGTACACAGTGACTGCACCAGCAGAATAGTGATTGCAGCTCTGGGGTATAATACAGGATGTAACTCAGGATCAGTAATGTAATGTTTGTACACAGTGACTGCACCAGCAGAATAGTGAGTGCAGCTCTGGAGTATAATACAGGATGTAACTCAGGATCAGTAATGTAATGTATGTACACAGTGACTGCACCAGCAGAATAGTGAGTGCAGCTCTGGGGTATAATACAGGATGTAACTCAGGATCAGTAATGTAATGTTTGTACACAGTGACTGCACCAGCAGAATAGTGATTGCAGCTCTGGGGTATAATACAGGATGTAACTCAGGATCAGTAATGTAATGTATGTACACAGTGACTGCACCAGCAGAATAGTGATTGCAGCTCTGGGGTATAATACAGGATGTAACTCAGGATCAGTAATGTAATGTTTGTACACAGTGACTGCACCAGCAGAATAGTGAGTGCAGCTCTGGAGTATAATACAGGATGTAACTCAGGATCAGTAATGTAATGTATGTACACAGTGACTGCACCAGCAGAATAGTGAGTGCAGCTCTGGGGTATAATACAGGATGTAACTCAGGATCAGTAATGTAATGTTTGTACACAGTGACTGCACCAGCAGAATAGTGATTGCAGCTCTGGGGTATAATACAGGATGTAACTCAGGATCAGTAATGTAATGTATGTACACAGTGACTGCACCAGCAGAATAGTGATTGCAGCTCTGGGGTATAATACAGGATGTAACTCAGGATCAGTAATGTAATGTTTGTACACAGTGACTGCACCAGCAGAATAGTGAGTGCAGCTCTGGAGTATAATACAGGATGTAACTCAGGATCAGTAATGTAATGTATGTACACAGTGACTG
The DNA here is from genome assembly GCF_039654945.1 of Dendrobates tinctorius. Lineage (NCBI taxonomy): Eukaryota > Metazoa > Chordata > Amphibia > Anura > Dendrobatidae > Dendrobates > Dendrobates tinctorius. Next base: position 4,179,274 of record NW_027361904.1, on the reverse strand, counting down.
CACCAGCAGAATAGTGATTGCAGCTCTGGGGTATAATACAGGATGTAACTCAGGATCAGTAATGTAATGTATGTACACAGGGACTGCACCAGCAGAATAGTGAGTGCAGCTCTGGGGTATAATACAGGAGGTAACTCAGGATCAGTTATGTAATGTATGTACACAGTGACTGCACCAGCAGAATAGTGAGTGCAGCTCTGGAGTATGATATAGGATGTAACTCAGGATCAGTAATGTAATGTATGTACACAGTGAATGCACCAGCAGAATAGTGAGTGCAGCTCTGGAGTATAATACAGGAGGTAACTCAGGATCAGTAATGTATGTACACAGTGACTGCACCAACAGAATAGTGAGTGCAGCTCTGGGGTATAATACAGGAGGTAACTCAGGATCAGTTATGTAATGTATGTACACAGTGACTGCACCAGCAGAATAGTGAGTGCAGCTCTGGAGTATGATATAGGATGTAACTCAGGATCAGTAATGTAATGTATGTACACAGTGAATGCACCAGCAGAATAGTGAGTGCAGCTCTGAAGGATAATACAGGATGTAACTCAGGATCAGTAATGTATGTACACAGTGACTGCACCAGCAGAGTAGTGAGTGCAGCTCTGGGGTATAATACAGGATGTAACTCAGGATCAGTAATGTAATGTATGTACACAGTGACTGCACCAGCAGAATAGTGAGTGCAGCTCTGGAGTATAATACAGGAGGTAACTCAGGATCAGTAATGTAATGTATGTACACAGTGACTGCACCAGCAGAATAGTGACTGCAGCTCTGGGGTATAATACAGGATGTAGCTCAGGATCAGTAATGTAATGTATGTACACAGTGACTGCACCAGCAGAATAGTGAGTGCAGCTCTGGGATATAATACAGGATGTAACTCAGGATCAGTAATGTAATGTATGTACACAGTGACTGCGCCAGCAGAATAGTGAGTGCAGCTCTGGGATATAATACAGGATGTAACTCAGGATCAGTAATGTAATGTATGTACACAGTGACTGCGCCAGCAGAATAGTGAGTGCAGCTCTGGGGTATAATACAGGATGTAACTCAGGATCAGTAATGTAATGTATGTACACAGTGACTGCACCAGCAGAATAGTGAGTGCAGCTCTGGGATATAATACAGGATGTAACTCAGGATCAGTAATGTAATGTATGTACACAGTGACTGCGCCAGCAGAATAGTGAGTGCAGCTCTGGGGTATAATACAGGATGTAACTCAGGATCAGTAATGTAATGTATGTACACAGTGACTGCGCCAGCAGAATAGTGAGTGCAGCTCTGGGATATAATACAGGATGTAACTCAGGATCAGTAATGTAATGTATGTACACAGTGACTGCGCCAGCAGAATAGTGAGTGCAGCTCTGGGGTATAATACAGGATGTAACTCAGGATCAGTAATGTAATGTATGTACACAGTGACTGCACCAGCAGAATAGTGAGTGCAGCTCTGGGATATAATACAGGATTTAACTCAGGATCAGTAATGTATGTACACAGTGACTGCACCAGCAGAATAGTGAGTGCAGCTCTGGGGTATAATACAGGAGGTAACTCAGGATCAGTAATGTAATGTATGTACACAGTGACTGCACCAGCAGAATAGTGAGTGCAGCTCTGGGGTATAATACAGGATGTAACTCAGGATGAGTAATGTAATGTATGTACACAGTGACTGCACCAGCAGAATAGTGAGTGCAGCTCTGGGGTATAATACAGGATGTAACTCAGGATCAATAATGTAATGTATGTACACAGTGACTGCACCAGCAGAATAGTGAGTGCAGCTCTGGGGTATAATACAGGATGTAACTCAGGATCAATAATGTAATGTATGTACACAGTGACTGCACCAGCAGAATAGTGAGTGCAGCTCTGGGGTATAATACAGGATGTACCTCAGGATCAGTATGTACACAGTGACTGCACCAGCAGAATAGTGAGTGCAGCTCTGGAGTATAATACAGGATGTAACTCCGTATCAGTAATGTAATGTATGTACACAGTGACTGCACCAGCAGAATAGTGAGTGCAGTTCTGGAGTATAATACAGGATGTAACTCAGGATCAGTAATGTAATGTATGTACACAGTGACTGCACCAGCAGAATAGTGAGTGCAGCTCTGGGGTATAATACAGGATGTAACTCAGGATCAATAATGTAATGTATGTACACAGTGACTGCACCAGCAGAATAGTGAGTGCAGCTCTGGGGTATAATACAGGATGTACCTCAGGATCAGTATGTACACAGTGACTGCACCAGCAGAATAGTGAGTGCAGCTCTGGAGTATAATACAGGATGTAACTCAGTATCAGTAATGTAATGTATGTACACAGTGACTGCACCAGCAGAATAGTGAGTGCAGTTCTGGAGTATAATACAGGATGTAACTCAGGATCAGTAATGTAATGTATGTACACAGTGACTGCACCAGCAGAATAGTGAGTGCAGCTCTGGGGTATAATACAGGATGTAACTCAGGATCAATAATGTAATGTATGTACACAGTGACTGCACCAGCAGAATAGTGAGTGCAGCTCTGGGGTATAATACAGGATGTACCTCAGGATCAGTATGTACACAGTGACTGCACCAGCAGAATAGTGAGTGCAGCTCTGGAGTATAATACAGGATGTACCTCAGGATCAGTAATGTAATGTATGTACACAGTGACTGCACCAGCAGAATAGTGAGTGCAGTTCTGGGGTATAATACAGGATGTAACTCAGGATCAGTAATGTATGTACACAGTGACTGCACTAGCAGAGTAGTGAGTGCAGCTCTGGAGTATAATACAGGAGGTAACTCAGGATCAGTAATGTAATGTATGTACACAGTGACTGCACCAACAGAATAGTGAGTGCAGCTCTGGGGTGTAATACAGGAGGTAACTCAGGATCAGTTATGTAATGTATGTACACAGTGACTGCACCAGCAGAATAGTGAGTGCAGCTCTGGAGTATGATATAGGATGTAACTCAGGATCAGTAATGTAATGTATGTACACAGTGACTGCACCAGGAGAATAGTGAGTGCAGCTCTGAAGGATAATACAGGATGTAACTCAGGATCAGTAATGTATGTACACAGTGACTGCACCAGCAGAGTAGTGAGTGCAGCTCTGGGGTATAATACAGGATGTAACTCAGGATCAGTAATGTAATGTATGTACACAGTGACTGCACCAGCAGAATAGTGAGTGCAGCTCTGGAGTATAATACAGGATGTAACTCAGGATCAGTAATGTAATGCATGTACACAGTGACTGCACCAGCTGAATAGTGAGTGCAGCTCTAGGGTATAATACAGGATGTAACTCAGGATCAATAATGTAATGTATGTACACAGTGACTGCACCAGCAGAATAGTGAGTGCAGCTCTGGAGTATAATACAGGATGTACCTCAGGATCAGTAATGTATGTACACAGTGACTGCACCAGCAGAATAGTGAGTGCAGCTCTGGAGTATAATACAGGATGTAACTCAGGATCAGTAATGTAATGTATGTACACAGTGACTGCACCAGCAGAATAGTGAGTGCAGTTCTGGAGTATAATACAGGATGTAACTCAGGATCAGTAATGTAATGTATGTACACAGTGACTGCACCAGCAGAATAGTGAGTGCAGCTCTGGGGTATAATACAGGATGTAACTCAGGATCAATAATGTAATGTATGTACACAGTGACTGCACCAGCAGAATAGTGAGTGCAGCTCTGGGGTATAATACAGGATGTACCTCAGGATCAGTATGTACACAGTGACTGCACCAGCAGAATAGTGAGTGCAGCTCTGGAGTATAATACAGGATGTACCTCAGGATCAGTAATGTAATGTATGTACACAGTGACTGCACCAGCAGAATAGTGAGTGCAGTTCTGGGGTATAATACAGGATGTAACTCAGGATCAGTAATGTATGTACACAGTGACTGCACCAGCAGAATAGTGAGTGCAGCTCTGAAGGATAATACAGGATGTAACTCAGGATCAGTAATGTATGTACACAGTGACTGCACTAGCAGAGTAGTGAGTGCAGCTCTGGAGTATAATACAGGAGGTAACTCAGGATCAGTAATGTAATGTATGTACACAGTGACTGCACCAACAGAATAGTGAGTGCAGCTCTGGGGTGTAATACAGGAGGTAACTCAGGATCAGTTATGTAATGTATGTACACAGTGACTGCACCAGCAGAATAGTGAGTGCAGCTCTGGAGTATGATATAGGATGTAACTCAGGATCAGTAATGTAATGTATGTACACAGTGACTGCACCAGGAGAATAGTGAGTGCAGCTCTGAAGGATAATACAGGATGTAACTCAGGATCAGTAATGTATGTACACAGTGACTGCACCAGCAGAGTAGTGAGTGCAGCTCTGGGGTATAATACAGTATGTAACTCAGGATCAGTAATGTAATGTATGTACACAGTAACTGCACCAGCAGAATAGTGAGTGCAGCTCTGGAGTATAATACAGGATGTAACTCAGGATCAGTAATGTAATGCATGTACACAGTGACTGCACCAGCAGAATAGTGAGTGCAGCTCTGGGGTATAATACAGGATGTAACTCAGGATCAATAATGTAATGTATGTACACAGTGACTGCACCAGCAGAGTAGTGAGTGCAGCTCTGGGGTATAATACAGGATGTAACTCAGGATCAGTAATGTAATGCATGTACACAGTGACTGCACCAGCAGAATAGTGAGTGCAGCTCTGGGGTATAATACAGGATGTAACTCAGGATCAATAATGTAATGTATGTACACAGTGACTGCACCAGCAGAGTAGTGAGTGCAGCTCTGGGGTATAATACAGGATGTAACTCAGGATCAGTAATGTAATGCATGTACACAGTGACTGCACCAGCAGAATAGTGAGTGCAGCTCTGGGGTATAATACAGGATGTAACTCAGGATCAGTATGTACACAGTGACTGCACCAGCAGAATAGTGAGTGCAGCTCTGGGGTATAATACAGGATGTATCTCAGGATCAGTAATGTAATGTATGTACACAGTGACTGCACCAGCAGAATAGTGAGTGCAGCTCTGGGGTATAATACAGGATGTAACTCAGGATCAGTAATGTATGTACACAGTGACTGCACCAGCAGAATAGTGAGTGCAGCTCTGGGGTGTAATACAGGATGTAACTCAGGATCAGTAATGTAATGTATGTACACAGTGACTGCGCCAGCAGAATAGTGAGTGCAGCTCTGGGATATAATACAGGATGTAACTCAGGATCAGTAATGTAATGTATGTACACAGTGACTGCACCAGCAGAATAGTGAGTGCAGCTCTGGGGTATAATACAGGATGTAACTCAGGATCAGTATGTACACAGTGACAGCACCAGCAGAATAGTGAGTTCAGTTCTGGGGTATAATACAGGATGTAACTCAGGATGAGTAATGTAATGTATGTGCACAGTGACTGCACCAGCAGAATAGTGAGTGCAGCTCTGGGGTATAATACAGGATGTAACTCAGGATCAGTATGTACACAGTGACAGCACCAGCAGAATAGTGAGTTCAGTTCTGGGGTATAATACAGGAGGTAACTCAGGATCAGTAATGTAATGTATGTACACAGTGACTGCACCAGCAGAATAGTGAGTGCAGCTCTGGGGTGCAATACAGGATGTAACTCAGGATCAGTAATGTAATGTATGTACACAGTGACTGCACCAGCAGAATAGTGAGTGCAGCTCTGGGGTGTAATACAGGATGTAACTCAGGATTAGTAATGTAATGTATGTACACAGTGACTGCACCAGCAGAATAGTGAGTGCAGCTCTGGGGTATAATACAGTATGTAACTCAGGATCAGTAATGTAATGTATGTACACAGTGACTGCGCCAGCAGAATAGTGAGTGCAGTTCTGGAGTATAATACAGGATGTAACTCAGGATCAGTAATGTAATGCATGTACACAGTGACTGCACCAGCAGAATAGTGAGTGCAGCTCTGGGGTATAATAGAGGATGTAACTCAGGATAAGTAATGTAATGTATGTACACAGTGACTGCACCAGCAGAATAGTGAGTGCAGCTCTGGAGTATAATACAGTATGTAACTCAGGATCAGTAATGTAATGTATGTACACAGTGACTGCGCCAGCAGAATAGTGAGTGCAGTTCTGGAGTATAATACAGGATGTAACTCAGGATCAGTAATGTAATGCATGTACACAGTGACTGCACCAGCAGAATAGTGAGTGCAGCTCTGGGGTATAATACAGGATGTATTTCAGGATCAGTAATGTAATGTATGTACACAGTGACTGCACCAGCAAAATAGTGAGTGCAGCTCTGGGGTATAATACAGGATGTAACTCAGGATCAGTTATGTAATGTATGTACACAGTGACTGCACCAGCAGAATAGTGTGTGCAGCTCTGACGGATAATACAGGATGTAACTCAGGATCAGTAATGTATGTACACAGTGACTGCACCAGCAGAATAGTGAGTGCAGCTCTGGGGTATAATACAGGAGGTAACTCAGGATCAGTAATGTATGTACACAGTGACTGCACCAGCAGAATAGTGAGTGCAGCTCTGGGGTGTAATACAGGATGTAACTCAGGATCAGTAATGTAATGTATGTACACAGTGACTGCACCAGCAGAATAGTGAGTGCAGCTCTGGGGTATAATACAGTATGTAACTCAGGATCAGTAATGTAATGTATGTACACAGTGACTGCGCCAGCAGAATAGTGAGTGCAGTTCTGGAGTATAATACAGGATGTAACTCAGGATCAGTAATGTAATGCATGTACACAGTGACTGCACCAGCAGAATAGTGAGTGCAGCTCTGGGGTATAATACAGGATGTAACTCAGGATCAATAATGTAATGTATGTACACAGTGACTGCACCAGCAGAACAGTGAGTGCAGCTCTGGAGTATAATACAGGATGTAACTCAGGATAAGTAATGTAATGTATGTACACAGTGACTGCACCAGCAGAATAGTGAGTGCAGCTCTGGGGTATAATACAGGATGTATCTCAGGATCAGTAATGTAATGTATGTACACAGTGACTGCACCAGCAGAACAGTGAGTGCAGCTCTGGAGTATAATACAGGATGTAACTCAGGATCAGTAATGTAATGTATGTACACAGTGACTGCACCAGCAAAATAGTGAGTGCAGCTCTGGGGTATAATACAGGATGTAACTCAGGATCAGTAATGTATGTACACAGTGACTGCACCAGCAGAGTAGTGAGTGCAGCTCTGGAGTATAATACAGGATGTAACTCAGGATAAGTAATGTAATGTATGTACACAGTGACTGCACCAGCAGAATAGTGAGTGCAGTTCTGGGGTATAATACAGGATGTAACTCAGGATGAATAATGTAATGTATGTGCACAGTGACTGCACCAGCAGAATAGTGAGTGCAGCTCTGGAGTATAATACAGGAGGTAACTCAGGATCAGTAATGTAATGTATGTGCACAGTGACTGCACCAGCAGAATAGTGAGTGCAGCTCTGGAGTATGATATAGGATGTAACTCAGGATCAGTAATGTATGTACACAGTGACTGCACCAGCAGAATAGTGTGTGCAGCTCTGAAGGATAATACAGGATGTAACTCAGGATCAGTAATGTATGTACACAGTGACTGCACCAGCAGAATAGTGAGTGCAGCTCTGGGGTATAATACAGGAGGTAACTCAGGATCAGTAATGTATGTACACAGTGACTGCACCAGCAGAATAGTGAGTGCAGCTCTGGGGTATAATACAGGATGTATCTCAGGATCAGTAATGTAATGTATGTACACAGTGACTGCACCAGCAGAATAGTGAGTGCAGCTCTGGAGTATAATACAGGATGTAACTCAGGATCAGTAATCTAATGTATATACACAGTGACTGCACCAGCAGAATAGTGAGTGCAGCTCTGGGGTATAGAATCATAGAATCGTAGAGTTGGAAGGGACCTCCTGGGCCATCTTGTCCAACCCCCTGCTCAAAGCAGGATTCGCTAAATCATCCCAGTCAGATGTCTGTCCAGCCTCTGTTTGAAGACTTCCATTGAAGGAGAACTCACCACTTCTCGTGGCAGCCTGTTCCACTCATTGATCACTCTAACTGTCAAAAAGTTTTTTCTAATATCTAATCTGTGTCTCCTCCCATTCAGTTTCATCCCATTGCTTCTAGTCTTTCCTTGTGCAAATGAGAATAAAGTTGATCCTTCTACAATGTGACAGCCCTTTAGATATTTGTAGACAGCTATTAAGTCTCCTCTCAGTCTTCTCTTTTGCAAACTAAACATTCCCAAATCTTGCAACCTTTCCTCATAAGACACGGTTTGCAGACCGGTCACCATTCTGGTCGCTCTTTTCTGAACTTGCTCCAGTTTGTTGATGTCTTTTTTAAAATGTGGTGCCCAAAACTGGACACAATATTCCAGATGAGGTCTGACCAAAGAGGAGTAGAGGGAAATAATGACTTCACGTGATCTAGACTGTATGCTTCTGTTAATACATCCTAGAATTGCATTTGCCTTTTTTGCTGCTGCATCACACTGTTGACTCATATTCAGTCTGTGATCTATTAGTATACCCAAGTCTTTTTCACATGTGCTGTTGCTTAGCCCTATTCCTCCCATTCTGTATATGCTTTTTTCATTTTTTTTGCCCAGATGTAGTACTTTGCATTTTTCCCTGTTAAACATTCTGTTAGTTGCTGCCCACTGCTCCAGTTTATTTATATCTTTTTGAATCCTCTCTCTCTCTTCTCTAGTATTAGCTATCCCTCCTAGCTTTGTGTCATCAGCAAATTTAATCAGTTTACCCTCAATTCCTTCATCTAAATCATTGATAAAGATGTTGAACAATACAGGGCCCAGGACAGAGCCCTGTGGTACCCCACTTGAGACATTCTTCCAACTGGATGTGCAGCCATTTACGACCGCTCTTTGGGTCCGATCACTAAGCCAGTTATGAATCCACCTAACAGTTGCCTTGTCCATTCCATACTTAGTCATTTTTTCAATAAGGATTGTATGAGAGACTTTGTCAAATGCTTTGCTGAAGTCAAGATATACTATATCTACAGCATTTCCTTGATCCACCCAATCAGTGATTCCGTCATAGAAGGAAATTAAGTTAGTCTGACATGACTTATTAGTTACAAACCCATGCTGACTCTGTTTAATCACTTCATTCTTATCCAGGTATTGACATACATGTTGTTTAATAATTTATAATACAGGATGTAACTCAGGATCAGTAATGTAATGTATGTACACAGTGACTGCACCAGCAGAATAGTGAGTGCAGCTCTGGAGTATAATACAGGATGTAACTGAGGATCAGTAATGTATTGTATGTACACAGTGACTGCACCAGCAGAATAGTGAGTGCAGCTCTGGGGTATAATACAGGATGTAACTCAGGATCAGTATTGTAATGTATGTACACAGTGACTGCACCAGCAGAATAGTGAGTGCAGCTCTGGAGTATAATACAGGATGTGACTCAGGATCAGTAATGTAATGCATGTACACAGTGACTGCACCAGCAGAATAGTGAGCGCAGCTCTGGGGTATAATACAGGATGTAACTCAGGATCAGTAATGTAATGTACAGTATGTACACGGTGACTGCACCAGCAGAATAGTGAGTGCAGCTCTGGGGTATAATACAGGGTGTAACTCAGGATCAGTAATGTAATGTATGTACACAGTGACTGCACCAGCAGAAGAGTGAGTGCAGCTCTGGGGTATAATACAGGATGTAACTCAGGATCAGTAATGTAATGTATGTACACGGTGACTGCACCAGCAGATTAGTGAGTGCAGCTCTGGGGTATAATACAGGATGTAACTCAGGATCAGTAATGTAATGTATGTACACGGTGACTGCACCAGCAGAATAATGAGTGCAGCTCTGGGGTATAATACAGGATGTAACTCAGGATCAGTAATGTAATGTATGTACACGGTGACTGCACCAGCAGAATAGTGAGTGCAGCTCTGGGGTATAATACAGGATGTAACTCAGGATCAGTAATGTAATGTATGTACACGGTGACTGCACCAGCAGAATAGTGAGTGCAGCTCTGGGGTATAATACAGGATGTAACTCAGGATCAGTAATGTAATGTATGTACACGGTGACTGCACCAGCAGAAGAGTGAGTGCAGCTCTGGGGTATAATACAGGATGTAACTCAGGATCAGTAATGTAATGTATGTACACGGTGACTGCACCAGCAGAATAGTGAGTGCAGCTCTGGGGTATAATACAGGATGTAACTCAGGATCAGTAATGTAATGTATGTACACGGTGACTGCACCAGCAGAATAATGAGTGCAGCTCTGGGGTATAATACAGGATGTAACTCAGGATCAGTAATGTAATGTATGTACACGGTGACTGCACCAGCAGAATAGAGAGTGCAGCTCTGGGGTATAATACAGGATGTAACTCAGGATCAGTAATGTAATGTATGTACACGGTGACTGCACCAGCAGAATAGTGAGTGCAGCTCTGGGGTAGGATACGTCAGGTAACATTGTTATCTGGTCTCTCTGGTGTCCTGCACTGTAGGCAGACATTGATCTTGTGAGTCTTGGCCTCTGGTGTATGAGGAGCTGGTAATAATCCGCTCTTCCTGCTCTTGTCATTTTATTGATATAATTCTTGACCTCGAGCTCTGAATTTCCTGCTCTGCTGTTCGGGGACTGGAATTTATCAGCTACATGTCTGCCCCTCATCTGATGACTGATTATTGCTGAGAGATCATCCGAACTGCAACTTGTGTGTAATTATAGAGCAGAGAAAAATAATACAATTTTTTTTATCTATCAACAAAAAAAGGCGTCCAAAAAATGAATAGGGCACTTCACATAATTGTAACAACTAGTTCCCCATGTTCACATAGAGGACACAAGAAGAGATCCTAGTTGTTACAATTTTTTTTATCTGTGTTGTTACATAGGACTGCAGGTGACATCTACTACATTATCTGTACTCTTTCATGGGACTTCTGGATCCTTGCACTGGGGGAGTGGCGGGCATGATTAATGTATTTGTTATTAGCAGTTTTCATCTTGCTGTGTGACAGAATGATTGGAGTGAATAGGATGCTGAGGTTCTGTAGTCTGCAGGGCGCGGGATCATGTGCATCCTGTTCCCATGAATCCATCATGTTGGTAATGAATAATCTATGGAGCCCGCACCGATCACTGAAATTCCATGTTGTCTTATTCTCCATCCTTCTTGATGTTGCACTGAACGTCTCCATCTTCTATCTTCGGGTGCTTTTTAAGTTCAACATTTTGGATTGATTATTTATTATTTTTTACAGCAATTGCTGCTCTTTTTTTTCTTAAACAGACCTGAGACCTGCATAGACTCAGTGCTAATATCCTGTCTGTAGCCACCACTAGGGGGAGCTCCCTGTATACAGAGATACATGATAAGATCCTGTCTGCAGCCACCACTAGGGGGAGCTCCCTGTATACAGAGATACATGATAAGATCCTGTCTGCAGCCACCACTAGGGGGAGCTCCCTGTATACAGAGATACATGATAAGATCCTGTCTGCAACCAGCACTAGGGGGAGCTCTCTGTATACAGAGATACATGATAAGATCCCGTCTGCAGTCACCACTAGGGGGAGCTCCCTGTATACAGAGATACATGATAAGATCCTGTCTGCAGCCACCACTAGGGGGAGCTCCCTGTATACAGAGATACATGATAAGATCCTGTCTGCAGCCACCACTAGGGGGAGCTCCCTCTATACAGAGATACATGATAAGATCCTGTCTGCAGCCACCACTAGGGGGAGCTCTCTGTATACAGAGATACATGATAAGATCCTGTCTGCAGTCACCACTAGGGGGAGCTCTCTGTATACAGAGATACATGATAAGATTCTATCTGCAGCCACCACTAGGGGGAGCTCCCTGTATACAGAGATATATGATAAGATCCTGTCTGCAGCCACCACTAGGGGGAGCTCCCTGTATACAGAGATACATGATAAGATCCTGTCTGCAGCCACCACTAGGGGGAGCTCCCTGTATACAGAGATATATGATAAGATCCTGTCTGCAGCCACCACTAGGGGGAGCTCCCTGTATACAGAGATACATGATAAGATCCTGTCTGCAGCCACCACTAGGGGGAGCTCCCTGTATACAGAGATACATGATAAGATCCTGTCTGCAGCCACCACTAGGGGGAGCTCCCTGTATACAGAGATACATGATAAGATCCTGTCTGCAACCAGCACTAGGGGAGCTCTCGGTTTATTTTCTCACATTGTTTTACTACAGTAATCTCCTGAGCTCCCCCTCGTGGTGGCTGCAGGTAGAGAGAATATTTTGGGTACCTTTTATCATAGTTAGGCTAGTTTCACACTAGCGTTTATTCAACGCAGCGCACGGCGCTGCTAAGCCCCGTCCCCTGCCGGCTCCCTGTCCTCCCCATCTGGTCATCGCCGCCTACTTTTGCACATGGACGCTTGCGATCTGTGCACCCTATCTTTAGCATAGGGTGCGCAGATCGTGCGCTGGCCGTGCGCTAGTAGGATTCTGGCGTGCACTGCGCATTTTTGAAGGTGCGGCCGTGTGCGCCGAACGCAGCATGTTGCGTTTTGACGCGCACGGCGCACCTTCAAAAGTGCGCAGCGCACGCCAGAATCCTACTAGCGCACGATCTGCGCACCCTATGCTAAAGATAAGGTGCACAGATCGCAAGCGTCCATGTGCAAAAGTAGGCGGCGATGACCGGATGGGAGGGCAGGGAGCAGGCAGGGGACGGGCCTTAGCGGCGCCGTGCGCTGCGTTGAATAAACGCTAGTGTGAAACTAGCCTAACATAGTTTTTTTTTTTATAGTAACATAGTTTTGAAGGCTGAAGGAAGACCTTATGTCCATCTAGTTCAGCCCATTTTTAGTGCAGCTGTTCTGCATTGTTGATCCTGGGGAAGGCAAAAAACCCACAGAGTAGAAGCCAATTTTCTCCATAGGGAAAAAAATTCCTTCCCCTAAGTTGGGTCAACCATCTACCTATAATATTCTGTTATTCGTAACCTTCTATACTGTTACTCACAAGAAAAGCCTCCATTCCTTTCTTACATTCATTCAGTGAGTTGGCCATCACCACTTCCTCAGGAAGAGAATTCCAGAGCCTCACTGCTCTTACCGTGAAGCATTGTAACGTTGCAGGCTTTATCAAGGACTTGCAGTTTACTTCGGGGTATGCCTTAGTTCACATTGCCCGCATTCTCCACCATATGTAAGGCAACATCTTTCACAACAGTGCGGTAATAAGGCAGTGACCCAAGAAAGTTCAACAAAAATGTTTTTATATGCCTACTTATGAAATAAATCCAAACTTTATCATCCTGTTCGCAGCCGGAACATCCGTATCAACCATTGCTGTTGGCGACTGCACCACCGTATCACTCATGGGTGTGTCCATGGCTTTGCTTTCTCTGGCTCTTACTTACCTGTGTTCAGTCTCACACAGACCTGACTTACACAGAGGCTCCTGCTCTGCTACTTGCAAAACCCAATACTGACCCACCCAAACCCTGCCTGAAAGTTTAAATGAGAATCGTGGACATGGGCCACTCCCAAGACTCGGGGTGGAGAGAGGGATCCTTCCCTCTACCTTCCTACAGATCTCTCCAAAAATAAAAGCCCATGTCAGGTTTTCATAAATTTAACTAGGTCAAATAGCTTGACCAAATTCACACACGTTTATTTTGAGTTGTACACCACTCTCCAGCGGGTTCAGTATGCTTCTGTGCACATCCTGGGGGACACATAACGACCCTCGTATATGATCCCATCACTGCTTCATAGTATGTTTATGGTGTATCAGTGTGTGTGCGCGCGCGGTGTATCGGTGTGTGTGTGCGCAATGTGTGTGCGCTGGGTCAGTGTGTGAATGTATGTGTGTGGTGTATCAGTATCGGAGCACGGAGCCTAGTCAAGCAGATAGCGGTGCCCCAGACCCTGCAGAGGGGGGCCGCAGATAATCGGAGGAAACCAAACCTGGTAATTAGAATACAAGAGACATTGTTGTGGAGGGGGATTAACATGGGGCGCTGGCAGGCAAGGGGTTAACAGCGAGCGAATAAAGATGGCCACAGAAGATGCCGTAGAGCTCAGGACAGAGCTCGTTATTAAGCAAATACTGTCTGTTGCTGAAGAGCAGAAGTGCTCAAACAGGATCAGTTAACACAGGAGCCACAGGCAGAGCAGGTGTGGTGTATGGAGGACCCTCAGCAGGGCAGGTGTGGTGTATGGAGGACCCCCAGCAGGGCAGGTGAGGTGTATGGCGGACCCCCAGCAGGGCAGGTGTGGTGTATGGAGGACCCCCAGCAGAGCAGGTGTGGTGTATGGAGGACCCTCAGCAGGGCAGGTGTGGTGTATGGAGGACCCCCAGCAGGGCAGGTGTGGTGTATGGAGGACCCCCAGCAGGGCAGGTGTGGTGTATGGAGGACCCCCAGCAGGGCAGGTGAGGTGTATGGCGGACCCCCAGCAGGATGGGTGAGGTGTATGGAGGACCCCCAGCAGGACAGGTGAGGTGTATGGAGGACCCCCAGCAGGACAGATGTGGTGTATGGAGGACCCTCAGCAGGGCAGGTGTGGTGTATGGAGGACCCTCAGCAGGACAGGTGTGGTGTATGGAGGACCCTCAGCAGGGCAGGTGTGGTGTATGGAGGACCCCCAGCAGGGCAGGTGAGGTGTATGGCGGACCCCCAGCAGGATGGGTGAGGTGTATGGAGGACCCCCAGCAGGACAGGTGAGGTGTATGGAGGACCCCCAGCAGGACAGATGTGGTGTATGGAGGACCCTCAGCAGGGCAGGTGTGTATGGAGGACCCTCAGCAGGACAGGTGTGGTGTATGGAGGACCCTCAGCAGGACAGGTGAGGTGTATGGAGGACCCCCAGCAGGGCAGGTGTGGTGTATGGAGGACCCTCAGCAGGACAGGTGTGGTGTATGGAGGACCCCAAGCAGGGCAGGTGAGGTGTATGGAGGACCCCAAGCAGGATGGGTGAGGTGTATGGAGGACCCCCAGCAGGACAGGTGAGGTGTATGGGGGACCCTCAGCAGGACAGGTGAGGTGTATGGAGGACCCTCAGCAGGACAGGTGAGGTGTATGGAGGACCCCCAGCAGGGCAGGTGTGGTGTATGGAGGACCCTCAGCAGGACAGGTGTGGTGTATGGAGGACCCCAAGCAGGGCAGGTGAGGTGTATGGAGGACCCCAAGCAGGATGGGTGAGGTGTATGGAGGACCCCCAGCAGGACAGGTGAGGTGTATGGAGGACCCCAAGCAGGATGGGTGAGGTGTATGGAGGACCCCCAGCAGGACAGGTGAGGTGTATGGGGGACCCTCAGCAGGACAGGTGAGGTGTATGGAGGACCCTCAGCAGGACAGGTGAGGTGTATGGAGGACCCCCAGCAGGGCAGGTGTGGTGTATGGAGGACCCTCAGCAGGACAGGTGTGGTGTATGGAGGACCCCAAGCAGGGCAGGTGAGGTGTATGGAGGACCCCAAGCAGGATGGGTGAGGTGTATGGAGGACCCCCAGCAGGACAGGTGAGGTGTATGGAGGACCCTCAGCAGGACAGGTGAGGTGTATGGAGGACCCTCAGCAGGACAGGTGAGGTGTATGGAGGACCCCCAGCAGGACGGGTGAGGTGTATGGAGGACCCCAAGCAGGACAGGTGAGGTGTATGGAGGACCCTCAGCAGGACAGGTGAGGTGTATGGAGGTTCCCCAGCAGGACAGGTGAGGTGTATGGAGGTTCCCCAGCAGGACAGGTGAGGTGTATGGAGGTTCCCCAGCAGGACAGGTGAGGTGTATGGAGGACCCCTAGCAGGACAGGTGAGGTGTATGGAGGACCCCTAGCAGGACAGGTGAGGTGTATGGAGGACCCTCAGCAGGACGGGTGAGGTGTATGGAGGACCCTCAGCAGGACGGGTGAGGTGTATGGAGGACCCCCAGCAGGACAGGTGAGGTGTATGGAGGACCCCCAGCAGGACGGTTGAGGTGTATGGAGGACCCTCAGCAGGACAGGTGAGGTGTATGGAGGTTCCCCAGCAGGACAGGTGAGGTGTATGGAGGACCCCTAGCAGGACAGGTGAGGTGTATGGAGGACCCCTAGCAGGACAGGTGAGGTGTATGGAGGACCCCTAGCAGGACAGGTGAGGTATGGAGGAACTTCTGTTCTTCCTCCCACGCTCCGCAGTAGCCAGGCACGGTGTGCAGCTCCCGGCTGTGATGTGATTTCTCGGCCCCCGTCCCCCTCTCACTCCTGTCTTTATTGAACTGTTTTTATCTTGTTTTCTGCGCTTAATTCCTATTAAGAAAATGTCAGCGAGACCAAAGGAAAGGTCACCAGAATAATGTGAGGAGCATGCGGGATTGTCATATCGGAGGGGGGCCGTTGTGTTGGGAGAGACTGGTGCCCTCACGCCGTACATACAGCGAGTGCGGACCACCCACAGGGTGCACAGCAATAACCCAGAGCAGCCGCTCCATGATGTCACCAGGAGCTACACAAGAAGCCAATGTCATCACGATCACCTGCAGAGCTGCGTTCCTCATCCTGCTGCCTTCCTGTTAGCTCTCAGGAGATTGTGCTGAGGTTGAGCCGCCCTTTTGTGAATGTTGACGCCCGGGAACAGTACAGAAGTGATTTATAAAAGAATTTTCTACAGTGGATTCTGTCTAAGCTTGTTGTGTGTCCTTCCAAGTGCGGGCCAGCAGAACTGTGAATACAGCTCTAGAGGTGACTGGAAGACATGGCCTCTGTGCTGTATATTAATCCCTCAGATACATGAGAAGCCGCATGGACCCGGTGATTGGGGCTGATATTTCCTCATATTGGGGTCGGCTCCCCTGTGTACACATACTGGGGCCCCGGGCCCCGCTGCTCTTGTCTCCTGTTCTCCGCCTCTTCTCCTGTATAATAATAATGTTATTACGCTCTGTTACAGAGAAGCAGCGGGAGATGGCCCGGAAGGGGTCACTGAAGAACGGGAACGTCGGGAGTCCGGTGAATCAACAGCCCAAAAAGAACAACGTCATGGCCCGAACAAGGTACCGATACACTGCGGGAACGGTTCGTCAGGGCTTTATGTGATTGGCTGAAACCAGTGAAAATAATACTCTTACCCTGGATGTCAACGGCGCCCCCTGCTGTACCGTAGTCTCCACAGCCGTCTCTAGTCATACAGTGTATGTCTCATTATTTCCTAGACTGGTCGTCCCAAACAAAGGATACTCCTCTCTAGACCAGAGCCCTGACGAGAAGCCGCTCGTAGCCCTGGACACAGACAGGTAACTGCCTATCTAATAATGATCTATCTATCTATTATCTATCTATCTATCTATACAGTTGTGCTCAAAAGTTTACATACCCCATCAGAATTTTTGCTTTCTTGGCCTTTTTTCAGAGACTATGAATGATAACACCAAACCTTTTTCTCCACTCATGGTTAGTGGTTGGGTGAAGCCATTTATTGTCAGACTGCGGTGTTTTCTCTTTTTATATCATAATGACAACCCAAAACATCCAAAATGACCCTGATCAAAAGTTCACATACCCCATGTGTATTGCCCCCTCTAACATCAATGACAGCTTGAAGTCTTTTGTGGTAGTTGTGGATGAGGTTCTTTATTTTTTCAGATGGTAAAGCTGCCCACTCTTCTTGGCAAATTGCCTCCAGTTCCTGTAAATTCCTGGGCTATCTAGCATGAACTGCGCGCATGAGATCTCCCCAGAGTGGCTGAATGATACTGAGATCAGGAGACTGAGATGGCCACTCCAGAACCTTCACTTCGTTCTGCTGTAGCCAATGACAGGTCGACTTGGCCTTGTGTTTTGGATCGTTGTCATGTTGGAACGTCCAAGTACGTCCCATGCGCAGCTTCCGGGCTGATGATTGCAAATTTGTCTCCAGTATTTGCTGATAACATGCTGCATTCATCTTTCCTTCAACTTTGACCAAGTTTCCTGTGCCTTTGTAGCTCACATCTCCCTAAAACATCAGCGATCCACCTCCGTGATTTACAGTAGGAATGGTGTTCCTTTCATCATAGGCCTTGTTGACCTCTCTCCAAAGGTAACGTTTATGGTTGTGGACAAAAAGTTCAATTTTGTTCTCATCGCTCCAAATTACCTTGTTCCAAAAGTTTTGAAGCTTATCTCTGTGCTGTTTTGCGTATTGTAAGTGAGATACTTTGTGGCATTTGTGCAGTAATGGCTTTCTTCTGGTGACTTGATCATGCAGCCCATTTTTCTTTAAGTGCCTCCTTAATGTGTATCTTGAAATAGCCACACCGCTAGTTTTCAGAGAGTCCAGTATTTCAGCTGATGTTATTCATGAGTTTTTCTTTGCATCCTGAACAATTTTCCTGGCAGTTGTGGATGAAATTTTTGTTGGTCTACCTGACCGTGGTTTTGTTTTTACAGAGCCCCTGATTTTCCTTTTATTAATCACAGTTTGAACGCTGCTGACTGGCATCATCAATTCCTTGGATATCTTTTTGTATCCCTTTCCTGGTTTGTACAGTTCAACTACCTTTTCCCGTAGATCCATTGACAATTCTTTTACTTTCCCCATGACTCACAATCCAGAAATGTCAGTGGCTGGATGAAAGATGCAAGAGTCTGTCTGGATCCCAGAAACTCACTCAGTTTTTATGCACACATACTGATTACAAGCAAACAGGTCACAGGTGAGGATGTTACCTTTACTAGCCATTCAAACCCATTTGTATCAACTTCTGTGCATGTTATCAGGCCAAAATCACCAGGGTATGTAAACTTTTGATCAGGGTCATTTGGATGTTTTGGGTTGTCATTATGACTTCAAAAGAGAAAACACAGGAGCTTGACAATAAATGGCTTCACCCAACCACTAACCATGAGTGGAGAAAACATTTCAGTGTTATCATTCATATTCTTTGAAAAAAGCAAAAAATTCTGCCGGGGTATGTAAACTTTTGAGCACAACTGTATGTTGGCTTATATAGAGTGCCTCTGTGTTTTTGTTTTTCTATCTATCATCTATCTATTATCTATAGATCTCAGGTATATTTACAGTACCAGTCAAACCTATGTACACCAATATTCATGCAGTGGTTTCCCTTGTTTTTGTTGGAATGTGCACATTGTAGATTCAGACTGATGGCAGCAAAGCCACGAAGGAACAAATATGGAAACAAGGAGAGAAGAAACACGTGAGAAGCAAACCACATAATGTGTTGCACCTCAGATCCCCCCTTTAATCTGATGACAGCCTCACACCCTCGTGACTTTCTCACTGTCATCAGTCTGAATCTAAAATGTGCACATTCCAACAAGAAAAAGGAAAAGCACTTCATGAATATGGGTGTACAAACGTTTGGCGGGTACTGTATATATGTATTTCATATCTATCTTGTTTCTGACTTCCCCCTTACTTTCGTTACCATTTTTGTATCTCACTAGTGATGATGACTTTGACATGTCTCGATATTCGTCTTCAGGTTACTCATCCGCTGAGGTAGGTTCTTCACCTGAGATTTATTCTGTATGTGATGTGACACCGTCCACCTCTAGAGACGACCCCGTGACTTCTTACCCTACCCCATAATCATCAGACTGGAAAGTATACAGGAGAAGAGACCTGGAACTGTGGAGTGTATATACAGGAGGAGTGGTACTGTGCAGTGTATATATACAGGAGTGGTACTGTGCAGTGTATATATACAGGAGTGGTACTGTGCAGTGTGTATATACAGGAGGAGCGGTACTGTGCAGTGTATATATACAGGAGGAGTGGTACTGTGCAGTGTATGTATACAGGACAAGAGGAGTGGTACTGTGCAGTGTATATATACAGGAGGAGTGGGACTGTGCAGTGTATATATACAGGAGGAGTGGTGCTGTGCAGTGTATATATACAGGAGGAGTGGTACTGTGCAGTGTATATATACAGGAGGAGTGGTACTGTGCAGCGTATATATACAGGAGGAGTGGTACTGTGCAGTGTATATATACAGGAGGAGCGGTACTGTGCAGTGTATATATACAGGAGTGGTACTGTGCAGTGTATATATACAGGAGTGGTACTGTGCAGTGTGTAAATACAGGAGGAGTGGTACTGTGCAGTGTATATATACAGGAGGAGTGGTACTGTGCAGTGTATATATACAGGAGGAGGGGTACTGTGCAGTGTATATATACAGGAGGAGCGGTACTGTGCAGTGTATATATACAGGAGGAGTGGTACTGTGCAGTGTATATATACAGGAGGAGTGGTACTGTGCAGTGTATATATACAGGAGGAGCGGTACTGTGCAGAGTATATATACAGGAGGAGTGGTACTGTGCAGTGTATATATACAGGAGGAGTGGTACTGTGCAGTGTATATATACAGGAGGAGTGGTGCTGTGCAGTGTATATATACAGGAGGAGTGGTACTGTGCAGTGTATATATACAGGAGGAGCGGTACTGTGCAGTGTATATATACAGGAGGAGCGGTACTGTGCAGTGTATATATACAGGAGGAGCGGTACTGTGCAGTGTATATATACAGGAGGAGTGGTACTGTGCAGTGTATATATACAGGAGGAGTGGTACTGTGCAGTGTATATATACAGGAGGAGTGGTACTGTGCAGTGTATATATACAGGAGGAGTGGTGCTGTGCAGTGTATTTATACAGGAGGAGTGGTACTGTGCAGTCTATATATACAGGAGGAGTGGTACTGTGCAGTCTATATATACAGGAGGAGTGGTACTGTGCAGTGTATATATATAGGATAGGAGGAGTGGTGCTGTGCAGTGTATATATACAGGAGGAGTGGTACTGTGCAGTGTATATATACAGGACAGAAGTGGTGCTGTGCAGTGTGTATATATACAGGACAGGAGGAGTGGTACTGTGCAGTGTATATATACAGGACATGAGGAGTGGTACTGTGCAGTGTATATATACAGGACATGAGGAGTGGTACTGTGCAGTGTATACAGTGTGTACGGAAAGTATTCAGACCCCTTTAAATTTTTCACTTTTTGCAGCCATTTGGTAAATTCAAAAAAGTTCATTTTTTTCTCATTATTGTACACTCTGCACCCCATCTTGACTGAAAAAAACAGAAATGTAGAAATTTTTGCAAATTTATTAAAAAAGAAAATCTGAAATATCACATGGTCATAAGTATTCAGACCCTTTGCTCAGACACCCAGATTTAAGTCACATGCTGTTCATTTCCTTGTGATCCTCCTTGAGAAGGTTCTACTCCTTCATTGGAGTCGAGCTGTGTGTAATTACACTGATAGGACTTGATTTGTAAAGGCGCACACCTGTCTATATAAGACCTCACAGCTCACAGCGCATGTCACACCAAATGAGAATCATGAGGTCAAAGGAACTGGCCAAGGAGCTCAGAGACAGAATTGTGGCAAGGCACAGATCTGGCCAAGGTTACAAAAGAATTTCTGCAGTATTCAAGGTTCCTAAGAGCACAGTGGCCTCCATAATCCTTAAATGGAAGAAGTTTGGGACCACCTGAAGTCTTCCTAGACCTGGCCGTCCAGCCAAACTGAGCAACCATGGGAGAAGAGCCTTGGTGAGAGAGGTAAAGAAGAACCCCAATATCACTGTGGCTGAGCTCCACCGATGCAGTAGGGAGATGGGAGTAACTTCCACAAAGTCAACTCTCACTGCAGCCCTCCACCAGTCGGGCCTTTATGGCAGAGTGGCCCGATGGAAGCCTCTCCTCAGTGCCAGACATATGAAAGCCCACATAGAGTTTGCTAAAAAACACATGAAGGACTCCCAGACTATGACAAATAAGATTCTCTGGTCTGATGAGATGAAGATAGAACTTTTTGGTGATAATTCTAAGCGGTATGTGTGGAGAAAACCAGGCACTGCTCATCACCTGCCCAATACAATCCCCACAGTGAAGCATGGTGGAGGCAGCATCATGCTATGGGGGTGTTTTTCAGCTGCAGGGACAGGACCACTGGTTGCCATTGAAGGAAACATGAATGCGGCCAAGTACAGAGATATCCTGGATGAAAACCTCTTCCAGAGTGCTCTGGACCTCAGACTTGGCCGAAGGTTCATCTTCCAACAAGACAGTGACCCTAAGCACACAGCTAAAATAACAAAGGAGTGGCTTCAGAACAACTCTGTGACCATTCTTGACTCCCAGCCAGAGCCCTGACCTAAACCCAATTGAGCATCTCTGGAGAGACCTGAAAATGGCTGTCCACCAACGTTCACCATCCAACCTGACGGAACTGGAGAGGATCTGCAAGGAAGAATGGCCGAGGATCCCCAAATCCAGGGGGGAAAAACTTGTTGCATCATTCCCAAGAAGACTCATGGCTGTACTAGCTCAAAAGGTGCTTCTACTCAATACTGAGCAAAGGGTCTGAATACTTATGACCATGTGAGATTTCAGTTTTTATTTTTTAATAAATTTGCAAAAATGTCTGCATTTCTGTTTTTCTCCTTCGTCTCATTGGGGGACACAGAGACTGTGGGTGTGTGCTTCTGCCGTCTGGAGGCCGACACTAAGTGTACAAAAAAAGAGTTAGCTCCTCCTCCGCCGCATACACCCTCGCCCCTAGGCCGGGCGTAACTCAGTTTTTTGCTTAGTGTCTGATGGAGGCACACGCAGTCTGGAGCTCCAGACTAGATTTTTTTTTTTTTTTTTTTTTCCCTCCTTTTTCTATGAAGATAAGACAGGGGCGACGGATCCTATAGAGAGGGTCCGATCTCCCCAAATCATCAACGGGCGACCACGTGTGAGTAACCCTCCACGTGTCCTCTCCCGCACCGAGGGACACATCTGGGACTTTTTGCCAGACAACCATTTTTCTTTTTTATTTTTTAAAGAGGGGCAACGCATCCTGATAAGAGGATTCGGTTTCCCCATAACTTCAACAGGCGAGCACGTGTGAGCAGAACCCAGGGGTCAGCCTCCACGTTGTTCCTCTCCTACAACAACAATTTATAGAGGCCCCTTCCACCCCTAGCTAGTGAGTCCAGGGGTTGAATTGGAGGCGCAGGTGAGCCGAGGGGTCTAGTTACTGGACGTGGCCGAGTACAGGGGGAAGAAACCGGTACCAGAAGTCCCCCCCCCCCCCCCTGCCGGGGATGGAGCCCACGGCGGATGGCCCTGCTCACCTTTAATATTAGGGAGATCCGTCTCTCTCGCTCGCCCGTCGCCTCTCTCCTGGAGCGCACCGCAAGTTGCCCCGGTGAGTAACGGTAGAGGTCGAGGCCGTTTGCCCAGAGTGGCGCTGCACCCGGACGCCGCACGCCGCGTGTACCGGAGTGCGGCCGGAAGCCCGCCGGCGGCCGCGGCCCCCGCTGCAGGAGGAGGCCCGTGAGTATCGCGCGAGGCTCCGCCCGCCGACTTCCGGTGGTAGCCGGAAGTCCCGCCCACTGACGTCGCATGGGGAGACGCTCTGTATAGGAGCAGGAGGCCTGGAGGTCAGGGGGTGGAGAACGGCGGGCGCACAAGTCCCGGAGCGGAGACTTCCGCCCTACCAACTCGCGTCCACGCATCCGGAGTTTCCCGGGGTACTTCAAACAGGAGTGGGACGCTGCCGGTGGGTAAGTGCAACTCCGTTTGGAGAACCGCACTGGTTGTCAGGGAAGGGGTTACCCTCCTCCTCCTTCTACCCTGCCTTCAGCTTGTGCAAGTATGTCTGCCAAAGGGAAAGCTCACTCTTTCCTATACGCGGTTTGCGTGTCCTGTGGGGTCAGGCTGCCAAAGGCACAGGCGGGTAAATTTTGTGAAGCCTGCGAGTCGGAGCACGCCCAGGAGCCCCCCACTGTTTCAGAACCCAGGGGTCAGGACCCCCCGGAATGGGCGGTGTCCTTATCGCATTCTATGCTGTCCCTTACAAGGGCAATTGAATCCCTTCAAGGCCCGGGCAGGGACAAGGATGGTGGTCTGCCAGCGGGAGATAGCTCGTCCTCGTCTCAGGACCCTCCAACCGTTAGAGGCCGCTCCAGTACCAGGCAAGCTCATATCAAAAGGGGCTCGTTCCCCGTCGGCCGGGCCCTCCGGGGCTTCGGCGGCGGGTATTAGGGCATCTCGTTCCCCGTCGCTGAGCTCAGGGAGCGATCAGGATGAGGGCGAGGAGGAGGAGGCCTGGAATCTAGAAAGCCTGGGGTACCAGGACTCGGTGGACAGTCTCATTGAGGCAGTCAACCAGACATTAGAGATCGAGGACGATGTGCCCACAGCCTCAGGTCACAAGGTCTCTTTCAAGAAATCCAGGCGACCACATAGAAGGTTTGTCACGCATCCGGAGTTTGAGGAGCTAGTCCAGAAACATAGAGAACACCCGGATAAGCGTTTTGCAATGCAAAAAGCGCTGCAAGCAAAGTATCCGTTTCCTCCTGAGCTCCATAAGGGTTGGGTAGAGTCGCCAGTAGTGGACCCACCGGTATCACGTTTAGCATCAAGATCGCTATTGTCGATACCCAGTGTTTCTTCTATAAAGGACCCAACTGATCGCCTCATGGACGGGCTTGCCCGCTCGGTATATGAGGCAGCAGGGTCGGCTCTGGCCCCCTCCTTTGCGGCAACTTGGGTGGCTAAAGCCATGGTTTCGTGGGGGGACGCTCTGTATAAGGCCCTCCAAGACAGGGATCTCCCCGCGGAGGTCTTGGAGGTGGCAAATCAGATATCAGGAGCGAGTGATTATCTTGTCAGCGCCTCACTGGACGCGGCCGAGTGTTCGGCTGTGGCGGCAGCAAATGCGATCGCCATTAGGCGTGCATTATGGCTGAGGCTGTGGAAAGCGGATTCTATCTCTAAAAAATCCTTAACCTCATTGCCTTTTCAGGGCAATCGGCTGTTCGGTGAGAAGCTTGATAGGCTTATCTCAGAAGCCACAGGGGGGAGAAGTAGTTTCCTCCCGCAGCAGAGAAGTTGCCCGGCATTCAGGCAAACGCAGAGGCGTTTTCGGCCCTTTCGTAGCCTCTGGGGGGGGACTTCGGCCAGGGCATACTCCTCCGCAAACGATGGCCAGAGTAGGGAAAAGCAAACCTCTTACAGGGCCAATCCGCTGGGTAGAGGCCGAGGCCGTTTGCCCAGAGCGAGGGGGGCCAGATCCCAAAAGCCTCCAGCTAAATGACTGGAGGCGCTCCGTACCTACGGACGACAGTGTGGGCGGACGCCTACTAGGGTTCAGCCACGTTTGGGTCGCAGTGACACGCGACACTTGGGTGGCAGAACTAATATCGTCCGGGTACAAGATAGAGTTTGTCGGACGGCCGCCACAGCGATTCTTCCGTTCCCGACTTTCCAAGACAGATTCGCAGGCGGAAAGTTTGTTACAGGCTATAATGACGCTACAGCGCAAAGGGGTCATCGCCCCAGTGCCACAGGGCGAAGAGTCGCAGGGGTTTTACTCCAATCTGTTTTCGGTCCCCAAAAAAGACGGGACTGTGAGGCCAGTACTGGATCTAAAGATCCTGAACAGATTCATCAGGGTCAGGCGATTCCGGATGGAGTCCCTCCGCTCGGTCATTGCAGCCATGGATCCAGGGGAATTCCTGGCCTCGATCGATGTGCAGGATGCATATCTACATATTCCGATATTTCCCCCACACCAGAGGTTCCTGCGATTTGCGATCGGAGGACGACATTTCCAATTTGTGGCTCTGCCCTTCGGTTTAGCCACTGCCCCCAGAGTCTTTACAAAGATAATGGCGGTGGTTATGGCCATCCTGCATGCACGGGGCATAACGGTGTTACCTTACCTGGACGACCTTTTGGTAAAGGGGCCGTCGTTTCAGGAGTGCCAGGACAATGTCAGTATCACTCTGGATACCCTGGCCCGTCTAGGCTGGTTGATCAATCGGAGCAAGTCGTCCTTGGTTCCAGCCCAAAGAATCGTGTTCCTAGGCATGATTTTCGACACCTCCCGGGGGCTGGTGATCCTCCCTCAGGACAAGGCGCGAAAAATCAAGCAAGGGGTACGGAACCTTCTACAGCCGGGCACCAGATCCATCCGGTACGGCATGAGTGTGTTGGGCAGAATGGTGGCGGCGATGGAGGCAATCCCGTTTGCCCAGTTCCATCTCCGTCCGCTTCAGCATGCGCTCTTGTCAGCATGGGACCGGAGGCTGCTGTCTCTCAGTCATCGGTGCAAGTTGTCTCCGCTGGTCCGACGTTCACTCCGGTGGTGGATTCGCGACTCGTCTCTGGTCCAGGGGAAACCCTTTCCCCCGGAACAATGGTTGGTGGTGACGACCGATGCAAGCCTGCAAGGTTGGGGAGCAGTTTTCCAGAGTCACACAGCCCAGGGGCGGTGGTCCATTCAGGAGATAGTTCTCCCGATCAACATTCTGGAGATACGGGCAATACGATTGGCCCTGCAACATTTCCAGTGTTTCCTGAGACACCGGCCGGTGCGCATTCAGTCGGACAATGCTACAGCAGTAGCATATGTCAACCATCAAGGGGGCACGCACAGCCAGGCAGCCATGCGCGAGGTCGGGCTGGTACTGCGTTGGGCAGAGAAGAACCGCGTGGTAATTTCAGCGGTGCACATTCCGGGAGTCGAAAACTGGGCGGCAGATTTTCTCAGCCGACAGGGGGTCGCGGCAGGGGAATGGTCCCTGCACCCCGAGATCTTTCAGCAGATCTGCCAACGGTGGGGGACACCAGACGTGGACCTTATGGCATCCAGAGAGAATGCCAAAGTACAAAGGTTTGTCGCTCGATCCCTCGATCCGCAGGCAATCGCAGCAGACGCTCTGGTGCTCCCGTGGAGCCAGTTTCGTCTCCCGTACTTGTTCCCCCCGCTGCCGCTGCTTCCAAGAGTTATCAGGAAAATAAGGAGAGAGAAGGTTCCAGCAATTCTGCTGGCCCCAGACTGGCCCCGGCGGGCCTGGTATGCAGATCTGGTTCAACTAGTGGTGGACGTACCCTGGCGTCTTCCAGATCGGCCGGACTTACTGTCCCAGGGGCCGATCTGCCATCCGAACTTAGGGGCCCTGTGTTTGACGGCGTGGCCATTGAATCTTGGCTGTTAACACAGGCAGGATTCAGGCGCGATGTGGCGGCCACGATGGTGAGTGCCCGAAAGCCTTCCTCGGCGAGAGTATATCATCGAACTTGGGAAGTTTTTTTCCGTTGGTGTAGGGATCGTGAAGTGGCTCCTCTGGTTTTTTTCGATCCCCAACGTACTGGCTTTTCTACAGGCAGGGCTGGACGCAGGGTTGGCTCCGAGTTCGCTCAGAACGCAAATCTCGGCCCTGTCGGTGCTTTTCCAACGAAAAGTCGCTTCCGTCTGGCAGGTTAGGACGTTTATGCAGGGGGTCGCACATTTAGTACCCCCCTATAAAGCGCCGACGGAATCATGGGACCTGAACTTGGTGCTCAGGGCCCTTCAGGAGGCTCCTTTCGAACCATTGCAAGAGGTCTCCTTACCTTACCTGTCCAGAAAGGTCGTTTTTCTAGTAGCTATAACGTCTATTAGGCGGATTTCGGAATTGGCGGCCTTATCTTGTAAACCGCCGTTCCTGACCTTTTATAAAGATAAGGTAGTTTTAAGGCCAGCTCCTCCCTTCTTGCCGAAGGTTGTCTCTGCATTCCATATCAACGAAGACATTGTCTTACCCTCATTTTGCCCGGCACCGGTGCACAGGGTAGAAAAGGCTTTGCACACCCTGGATCTGGTAAGAGCTCTTAGGAGGTATGTGACAAGGACAGCGCCATTCCGCCAGACAGACTCTCTATTCGTGGTTCCAGAGGGGCGGCGGAAGGGGCTCGCTGCGTCCAGAGCGACTTTGGCCAGATGGGTTCGCCTGACGGTCCAAGAATCTTATCAAATCAGTGGCACGCCGGTTCCGGCAGGGATCAAGGCTCACTCGGCACGGGCAGTGGGTGCCTCATGGGCACTGCGACACCAGGCTTCAGCGGAGCAGGTGTGCAAAGCAGCTACCTGGTCCAGTTTGCATACGTTTGTCAAACATTATAACGTACATACCCAGGCATCCTCGGATGCAAG
Source organism: Dendrobates tinctorius (assembly GCF_039654945.1). NCBI lineage: Eukaryota > Metazoa > Chordata > Amphibia > Anura > Dendrobatidae > Dendrobates > Dendrobates tinctorius. The sequence goes on along the minus strand of NW_027361904.1, from coordinate 4,151,196 downwards.
CCTGGGAAGAAAGATTCTCCAGGCAGCAGTTGCGCACCTCTAATCAGGGGCGCAAATTAGCATGGATTGGGTGAGCTAAGATCCCGCCCAGAGGACTGCTTTAGAACGTCCCACAGTCTCTGTGTCCCCCAATGAGACGAAGGAGAAACATGGATTTTTGTGAGTACTCACCGTAAAATCCTTTTCTCCGAGACGCTCATTGGGGGACACAGCACCCACCCTATCAGCCAGTTGGCATTTACTTATTTTGAGTTATACAAATCCTTGTACAAGGTTTAGGGTGGCCCCCTTTTTCAGACATATAGTTTCTTGCCTGAGTTTAAGGCGCGTTCTCCTACTGCTTATGCACTAAACTGAGTTACGCCCGGCCTAGGGGCGAGGGTGTATGCGGCGGAGGAGGAGCTAACTCTTTTTTTGTACACTTAGTGTCGGCCTCCAGACGGCAGAAGCACACACCCACAGTCTCTGTGTCCCCCAATGAGCGTCTCGGAGAAAAGGATTTTACGGTGAGTACTCACAAAAATCCATGTTTTTCACTCAGGATGGGGTGCAGAGTGCACATTAATGAGGAAAAAAAGGAACTTTATAGAATTTACCAAATGGCTGCAATGAAACAAAGAGTGAAAAAATGAAAGGGGTCTGAATACTTTCCGTACCCACTGTATGTACACAGTGACTGCACCAGCAAAATAGTGAGTGCAGCTCTGCTCATCTGCTGCTCGTGTGATAATTGTGGGTGTGTTCGCTGCTGATTCCTCTGTGTGCTCCTGAGCTCCAGAGAACCAACACCTCTCTACCCGGGGACCTGCTCTCTCTCTCTTACCCAGGGAAGGAGTGTGTTTTCCGGGATGAGTGAGGGAGCCAAGTCCCAGGCCCCTTTTCCTGGACTAGGCCGGTGGGGTGCAGAAGAAACCAGCAGCCGGCCTGCACATCAGAGGACTCTGGGGTGAGACGCTCCACCAGGAGTCGCAGCAATGTGGCTCCTACTTCCCCCAAGTCTGCAGAGACCCAGAGAAGCCGCAAGGCTTCCAACATGGAGGAGAAACCTGCAAGCATGCAAGATGGCGGTCCTTCCGGAGGAAAGCTGAGTGCTCACGGAGGTGAGGCCGACCTCACTGAGGAAGGTTGGGGGGGTTGTAGAGACCCCAGGAATCTGTGTCCACCTACAGCTCCCAGGTCATGAGCCACCTCCGTGAGTATGAAGATGCGAGTAAGACCATCAGGAGGCTCCGGGAGGAGCTACGCTGCACAAGCGCCAAAGCTACAGGTTCCTCCAGACCCAGGAAGAATCAGCTCCAGGCGGAGGTAGAGACTGAGACATGAAATAAATGAGCTGGAAGTGAGGAAAGCCTTCATTAGAGAAGAGTGGTCCCTTCAAAGAAAAACTAATGAATGAGGACAGATTTAGAGAAATGGCTGATAACAGAGAGCAAAGGCAGATGGCAGCCTGAGAGCCAGGTGAATGATGATGATGACCAGCAGAAAGCCCCACCTGGCAGCCTGCAAAGTCACCCGCAGGCCACGTGCAGCGAGCTCCCTGCTGGCAGGCGACATTGGCATCTGGTCGCAGTTCTGCTGGCTCTGGGGAGGACAGTGAACACAGCGGCCAGGGAGGGGCTCTAATGGTGGAGATTAAGCTCCTGGAGTCCCCAGTGTGCTTTCAGAATTTCCATCTTGGTGATGATTTACCAGAAGAGGCACCTGGGGGCCAGAAGAAAAAGGGAAAGAAGACCACCAAGCCAAAGCTCCAGGAAGCGGTAAGCTATGTGTATGCCCCCTCCCTGTACCCCGTGAGTGAGCTGCAGGGTCAGCTCGCTGTATAAGCCCAGTTGCCCAGCCCAGCCCGGGTTCTGCTGTGGATCTGGAGCAAAGGCGCGGGGAGAGTACAGAGCACGGTAGTGAGGAGCAGAGCTCCGTCTCTGCTTGTAGTAGCTGGGACGTAGCAGCGGATGCATCAGTCGAGAGGCTGGACAGTGAGGGCAGCCCGGCGGCAATCATACGGTTAGACCACGATGCTGTGGTGCGCTCCTCAGTGGGGGGGGGCGGCTCAGTGTCAGGGGCAGCTCCAGTAGTCTCGGCGCCACTGAATGCTGTTGCCGCTGATCACTTAGTTGAGAAGCGGCCGCAGTGTGAGGGGGTTGTCGGGTGTGGGCGTTCCAATCCTCCCAAAGTCCTATTCTGTGTTGGTGCTGCTGGTCAACAAAATACTGATATAAAGAATCAGCGGCGCCTCACAGTGGCAAAAGATCAGCGGCGTCTGATGTCAACTGTTAAACAGCGGAAATTATCAGCTAATGATGCGGAGGGCACACGTAAGTCCAGGGGTGAGGTCGGCTCCAGTTCTGTGGAGGAGACTGAGCCCCTTGTGCCTGATGATGCGGAGGTCAAAATGTCACCCCCTGTTGTCACTGGTCCAGCAGGAGTGAATGTGGGGAGGGGTATGAATGAGGAAAATTCTTTCTCTAGTGGTGTGGTTGCTGATTTGGTGGAGGGTGAGGGGGTTATGTAGGTGAGTAATAATAGTGTTGATGTGGTCACTGGTCCGGTTGCCCCCCCCCCGGTGGTGACAGAACCCATCAGGAGTAATGCTGCTGTTACCTCCGGGGGAAATAGGGTGTCTTCCTCATCTCCAGGCTCATGGGACGGCATGTTGCAGCGGCATCTCCTGGAGGCTCTAAAGAAGGGGGAGAGATCACTAACGGTAGAGGGTCGAGAGGTTGATCTATCCTTCTGAATAGAGAGGAATGGCCTCGGGGCCTTCCGAGAGCAAAATGGGGGAAATATAGTGTGGTCCCTCCGGACAGCCGGGCCAGGTAGTTGTGGAGCTCCTGCTGAAGACGGGCTTCAAGGCTATTGACATCTACGCCTTGATACATCCCTATTCCACGCCTGAGTTTGATGTTAGCTTTGTTCGGCCAGAGGGGCTTGAGCTCTTCTGGTCGAATTATGAGTTGGCAAAAAATGAGCCCGGCTGGCGAGACTTTGCCATCCAGGCGGTGTCTCGCCAAAATCAAGTCAAGAAAGTGACCGTAATAACTTGTAAAGAGTCGCTATCTTGTTATGACATCATGACGTGGCTTGGCAGATATGGAGAAGTGGTGGAAATGCCAAAGAAGAACCGTGATGAGTTTGGTATCTGGTCAGGGGCCTGGACGTTTATGGTAAAACTTAAGCGTTCAGATGGTACGGCTGCCCACATTCCATCATCTGCCTTCCTGGGTAGGGATCGTATCCAGGTCTTCTACCAGGGGCAACCGAAGCTCTGTCACAGGTGCGGCGACCCCACGCACTTCAGTGCAAACTGCACTGTGCAGAAATGTGCATTGTGTGGGGATGTCAGCCATCTTGCTGTATCTTGTGTGGAGATTAGGTGCCACCTGTGTGGTGACTTAGGTCACCCATTCAGCTGTTGTCCTCACTCCTTCGCTAATTCAGTCGTGACCCCGTGGGAGAAAGCCGTGAGGCTGATTCTGCTGGGGAAGGGACTAGCAGGGGTGACGGAGCTGAGGGGCTAAGGAGGAAAAGCAATAAAAAGACGCCTGCCCAGCTGAGGCGTCTAGACAAGCGCAGACAGTAGAGGTAACAGAATAGATAGGTTTTATTTAATGGAGGAAGCTGTCTATTCAGCAGTGTCTGTTGTTGAGATGGAGTTCTCCGACCCCTTGCTTTCACTGAATGTTACTGAGACCGTCCGGATGGGATGAGGCTTTTTGAGGCTCAATTTATCTCTCTTGGAAGAAGCGGACATAAGACAGTCCTTTGAGGATTTTCTTCAGAGCCAGGTACCCTTACTGGATCTTTGTAGTAGTAAGTCAGAGTGGTGGGAGATGCTCAATAAAAGGGTGGCGAGATTCTTCCGCCAGCTCTCGAGCCTCGGGAGTCTGAACAGGTACCGCCTGTATCAGGGTCTGAGGAGGAAACTCGAGCATTTTGTCTCAACTGGAGGTAGCCGCGAGGAGATCTCCAGAGTGAAATCTTTGCTCATGAGGTGTCAGTACGATAGACACGCATCTTTGGTTTTTGAGAGGGATTACGGGAAGTACCGCTCGCCCAACACTTACAGAAACTGCAAGATGTCAGTGAATAGTAAAGTGGTTACAGGACTGGTCGACACTACGGGGTCCCTGAGGCGATCCAGATCAGGGATCCTGGAGGTTGTCAGATCCTTCTACTCGCACCTCTTGGGGAAGAGGGATCTTGATTGGGATGAGATGTCGGCTTTCCTGGCTGAAACCGTCCCCGAACCAAGGGTAGACCCCTCTCTTGACATTTTGACAGAGATGATCAGGGAAGAGGAAGTTAAGTTGGCGATTGAAGGGCTTGCCCAAAAAAAATCGCCCGGTCCAGATGGCTTACCATCTGAGTTGTATAAGACCTTTAAGGACGCTTTGGTTCCCCTCTTGACTGAGGTAGTCAATGAGTGTCTTTCCTCGGGCACTCTGCCAAAGTGAATGAGGAGGTCTGCCCTGATCATCTTGTCAAAGGGTAAGGACCCATCTTGCATTGAAAATTGGCGTCCCATAGCGCTTCTCAATGCAGACAAGAAGGTTCTGGCAAAGGTGCTGTTTAATCGGCTGGTGAAATTTGCACCCCGACTCCTTTCGGAGGTCCAGCATTGCTCTGTTCCAGGTCGCAGCACATTTAGTGCTGTGCTCGGTGTCCGGGAGGCGGTGGAGCAGGGTAGGGCTGGTCACTGGAAGGGGTACATGCTGTCACTGGACCTGGCAAAAGCGTTTGATCGGGTTAATCACAAGTACCTCTGATTTGTCCTTCTGAGATATGGCCTGCCGGGGGGGGTTTTGTTGATTGGCTTAAAACCTTGTACGGTGGGGCAGAGAGTTTCCCGCTTGTGTGAGGTTGAATCTGGTGTTCGCTAGGGTTGTCCCTTGGGCCCGCTGCTGTACGTGTTTGCGATTGACCCTCTTCTTAGGAGGGTGGAGCGTGGACCGTTGGTCTGGATCGGGATGAACCGGGTAGCATCGGAAGCCACTCTGAAGGTGGTGGCGTATACCGATGATGTCTCTGTTTTTGTTTCCTCTCACGATGAGGCAGGGTGGCTGATGTCAGAGGTAGATCGCTGCTCGGAGGCATCCGGGTCCAAGATCAACTGAGATAAGTGTGAGAGTCTCTGGCTTTGAGGAGGAGGAGATCCTGGTTTTGATCTCCCGGACACCTTTCCAGGACCCAAAGACTCTGCAAAAGTCCTTGGCATTGAATTTGGCCAGGGGGATTATCCCAAACAAAATTGGGACAGCAGGCTAGAGATCGCCACTCAGAAGGTGAACCAATGGAAGGGTTGGTCTTTGACCCTCAGGGAAAGGGTAAACCTGATCAAAACTTACCTGCTCCCTTTACTGATTTATCTGGGCAGTGTGTGCATCTTGCCGGAGTCTCTCTGGACTCGGGTCTACAGTTTGTTATTCCAACTGTTATGGGGGAATAGACTGAACCTGGTCAAGAGGAGACTAGGAGGGTTGGGTATGGTCAACCCTGTGGTATTCCTTGTGGATACCTTCATTAAGATCAATATTGCAAACCTCTGGAAAGAGAGGGCTCCTCCGTGGGTATTCTCCTGTAGGGGATGATTTCAGCCTTTCTTCCAGGAATGGGAAACAGGAGGGCAAGTGAAGGATCTTCACACACCGCATGGACATCTTCCGGCTTACGCTACCTTGGTTCTGAAGGTAATTCGCCGGTGGGGTCTGGGAATGTGGGAGATCAGGACTCTGCCAAGGAAACTCCTTAACAATAGGGTTCTGTTGTCCCATTTCCAGAGGCCTCTGGTGCTCAGGGATTGCCCAAGTCGGGATCTTGGGGTGGGTTTGCATCTTCTGAATTCTATCAGGATCCCCTCGAAGTTTTGGGACTTGGCTTGGCGCTGCTTCCATGGGAAGCTGGGCGTGATGGACAATCTGAAGTTTTGGAGCTCTGAGGACAGGAACTGTCCTCGGGAGCATTGTGGTACCGTGCTGGAAAGCATGGAGCATTTCCTGCTTCATTGTCCCTTCAACACAGAGGTGTACAACAGGGTGGGTGCCTCCATTGACTGGTCTCGGCTGGCCGGTCTCGAATGGGCATATGGGACATTCGGAGACCTTGGTGGCCGGGACCGCTGCACCTTATTTCTAGTTAGCGCAGTGGTTACGTATCACACATGGAACGTACGGTGCTTAGTATCGACGCAACGGAAAATCCTCCCAGTGGACGATGTGTTTAGGGCCATACTCGTGACCTGGTGAAGGTGCGCTCTCTGGAGTATGGGAGACTGGGCACACGTAGGGCTGCTCTCCTCTGGAGGGGGTTTTCTTTTAGTGTGCCCTAGTCTGGTCATCTCCTTTCCTGGTGGTGGGCTGCCGCTGACACTGTAGATTTTTGTTCTGTGATCGGTATACAGTGATGTAGGGCTGCAGGCGCAGAACTTGGGCTTTGTGATTTGTGGGCTTTGTAGTGTTTCTGTATATATTGTATATAGGGATATAGATTTGGGTGTAGGTGTTAGGTTGGGTGGTGGGAAAAGGGGGGAGGTGGGTTTATCTTGTGGGACTATGGGACACTGGGGTGTCAGTTTTGGGGAAACACTGGCACTGCCTGATCTGGCCTATGGACGTTGGACATGGACTGAGGCATGAGACGCAGGACCAGCTCTCAGGTCAGTGCGGGGGTTGGGAATGGTGGGCATGAGTGTGGGGTGGTTAGCTAAGTATTGTATATATTTGTATAGTTTGTGGTTATTATATTTAAAAATGTTTTAAAATGTATGTAAATAGTTTTTGTTTGCTATTGTTTATTTTGTTTGTTATTAGTTTGTTGGTGACCGGACCGGAAGGTGTAAGTTATTATTAGTTATTATTCTGTATATATGTATAATATGTGTGAGAGGAGAGAAGGAGCGGCTGGACCAGTGTTCAGTATACGGATTATTTTCTATTTTTGTGTCTGTTATTATTATGTTTTTCATTTTTATAATAAAAGATCTACAGAATGTGAGTTGTTTGGAGATTGTATCTGACATTATTTGCACTTTTTCCTTTTTTTCTTGTCATTTACAGCAAATTAATCAGGACTTGAACATTCAGCTCCTGAAGGACGGTTACCGATTAGATGAGATTCCTGATGATGAAGATCTGGACCTTATACCCCCCAAATCTGTGAACCCCACCTGCATGTGCTGCCAAGCCACCTCCTCCACCGCCTGCCACATCCAGTAATGGCGGCGCCCGTGATTTGTGCATTCCACGATTACTGTAAATCTTAACAGCCATTGCTTCCTCCTATGGTAGGACACGCTCCTGTTTGTGTTCATGGAGCCAGGAGAAACCAACAATCCTCATCCTTTTATTTTACAGGATTTATTAGATAGAGAAGAAGTGTCCGAGCTCCAGGACTGGTGGGGAGCGGCGTCTCCCCATCATCTGCTGCTGCTCATTATTATACCCCCTCATCAGCGGTCACTAGATGTATTCAGAGACGGAAACGTGCCAAGACCCGGGGTCCTCATATACTCGTACCGATGCAGGTCCAAGGTTCGTGGGGTTCACTGCTGTGCCAAGTCGTGAGGTCCTCAGAAATAATGGGGGTGTCAATCATAGGTGCTCTACAAAGAGTGGGGTCCTCCTGGTGCACTAGCTGCTACAATCACAGAAGACCCCTCTCTGAAAGTGCACGAGACCCCCCCATAGAGTGCACGAGACCCCCAAATAGTGCACAGGAGACCCCCCCATATAGTGCACGGGAAACCCACCATATAGTGCACAAGAGACCCCCCATATAGTGCACAGGAGACCCCCCATATAGTGCACGAGACCAGCCCATATAGTGCACGGGAGGCCCTATAGTGCACAGGAACCCCCCCATATAGTGCACGAGACCCCCCATATAGTGCACAGGAACCCCCCCATATAGTGCTCATGAGACCCCCCATATAGTGCACAGGAGCCCTCCCATATAGTGCACATGAGACCCCCCATATAGTGCACAGGAGCCCTCCCATATAGTGCACATGAGACCCCCCATATAGTGCACAGGAGCCCTCCCATATAGTGCACATGAGACCCCCCCATATAGTGCTCATGAGACCCCCCATATAGTGCACAGGAACCCCCCCCATATAGTGCACGAGACCCCCCATATAGTGCACAGGAGACCTCCCCCATATAGTGCACAGGAACCCCCCCATATAGTGCTCATGAGACCCCCCATATAGTGCACGAGACCCCCCATATAGTGCACAGGAGCCCTCCCATATAGTGCACATGAGACCCCCCATATAGTGCACAGGAGCCCTCCCATATAGTGCACAGGAGCCCTCCCATATAGTGCACATGAGACCCCCCATATAGTGCACAGGAGCCCTCCCATATAGTGCACGAGACCAGCCCATATAGTGCACGAGACCCCCCATATAGTGCACAGGAGCCCTCCCATATAGTGCACATGAGACCCCCCCATATAGTGCTCATGAGACCCCCCATATAGTGCACAGGAGCCCTCCCATATAGTGCACGAGACCAGCCCATATAGTGCTCATGAGACCCCCCATATAGTGCTCATGAGACCCCCCATATAGTGCACAGGAACCCCCCCATATAGTGCACGAGACCCCCCATATAGTGCACAGGAGACCTCCCCCATATAGTGCACAGGAACCCCCCCATATAGTGCACAGGAGCCCTCCCATATAGTGCACATGAGACCCCCCATATAGTGCACAGGAGCCCTCCCATATAGTGCACGAGACCCCCCATATAGTGCACAGGAGCCCTCCCATATAGTGCACAGGAGCCCTCCCATATAGTGCACATGAGACCCCCCATATAGTGCACAGGAGCCCTCCCATATAGTGCACGAGACCAGCCCATATAGTGCACGAGACCCCCCATATAGTGCACAGGAGCCCTCCCATATAGTGCACATGAGACCCCCCCCATATAGTGCTCATGAGACCCCCCATATAGTGCACAGGAGCCCTCCCATATAGTGCACGAGACCAGCCCATATAGTGCTCATGAGACCCCCCATATAGTGCACAGGAGCCCTCCCATATAGTGCTCATGAGACCCCCCATATAGTGCACAGGAGACCCCTCATATAGTACACACAAGGCCCCCTCATATAGTGCACAGAAGACCCCTCATATAGTGCACGGGAGACCCCCCATATTCTCCATCATTTGGTTTCTTCTGTCTCCATGTTTTATGTCCATATTTTCCAAGCCCCCCCGAGTCCTGAAGGTGAGTCCACTGGAGGAGTCGGCCGCACACTGTCCGCACCCACCCACTGAATCCTCGTCACTTGCGTCTCTCACACGGACCCTCGTATGTTGTGAAGCGTCTCCCCAGTCCGGCACAGACGAGGGTCCGCTGGGGGGAGTAGTTGTGTCTGTCACTGATGTCCTAGAGAGCACCCTATAGTCCCCCACCTTATCTCCAGAGTCACCCACAGTGCCCAGGGGTTCGGGAAGCTGAGGTATGAGGAGCTGTTTGCAGGGAACCCCCGTTGTGCCTGGGGGGGCTCAGCTGGGTCACAAATCACTTGTTATTGACTTGCTGAGACCCTACGTTGTAATGGAGGCTGCCCATTGATGACAAGCAACTAAGCCATGACCCTGCAAACAGCACCCCAGATCTCATCTTCCTGCCATAAAGGACAGACCTGGAGACCTGAGTAATAGCGCCATCTAGTGGTCAGCAGGGGTATGACCTGATGCTGCCCATAGATCCCTGTGTAAGCGCTCCCCCTAGGGTAGAACATGGGTATTACGGCCACATCTCTGTGTGATGGCTCCCCCTGGAGGGCAGGAATGGATGTGATCGGGATGGATTCTAACTCTCATTCTCCTCCTGTCAGTACAAGGAGATATTTATGATTACTGATTACTCTTGTGATATAAATTATATGGCCGCCCGTCATTTCCTGCTGTATGTTATAATCGTATCCCGCGCTCACATGACCAGAGAACGATATTATAGGCAATATCCGGACTATTGATTACCCCGCGTGCCAGGCAGTGAGACCACCCGCAGTCAGTGTGTCCGAGGGACCCGTCTACCATCCGATAAGTGTGCAGATACATTCACCAGCCACTTCCTGGAGACCTCAGAGGGATTGTCCAGTCGGGTGTAATAATTGGGGGTGTACATACTTTTGGCCGGTCACTGTTCTGTTCTTCCTCCGCTCCGCCCCCCATCGCTGTACTCATGATGTAGGATACGTTCTGCCTTAACCCTTGTAGAGCTGGGTCAGTGGAGAGCGCCCTCTCTGGGTCTGGAGGGGCTTCGGCTCCTCGGCCCGTTGCAGGGACACGTGACCCTTTGGCACAGAAGAGGTTAAATGCTCTTTTTCTGATTTTTTTTTATTTTTTTTGCGTCGTATTATTTATTCTGAGATCCGATGTGTTTTCCTGTTGGGATCTGTAAACTTGTATAATATTTTTTTTTAACATTTCCATCGCAGTATTTATCAGTGTTACTGGTGTGTGTAGTGTAACATGACGATATTAAAGCATATCTATCAACACGCCCTGCTCCGCCTCGTGTATCGCCGCAGACGTCCGAACGTAGAGACAGAAGAGCCGAGCAGCAGTTCAAAGCAGCTTCTAAAAGAGCGTGGACCGGGCAGTCAGAACAGGACGTTCAGCCTGGAGCTTGGGAGAATTGGAAACAAACTGATGTCATGGAGAAGATCACAGATTCATAACGATGAAAAGCTGATCCATAAATAAAAAGTTTTATCACACGTTAATATTCCAAGGGAAAATAGATTTTTGCTGCTGTCGTGTCCAGATCATCGATGATCGTGGAGACCAATACATGGCAAAAAATTCTCATCTGCAAGCTGGATACACCTGCAGCTACAAAAACTATTAAACTCCATGCTGAAAGTGCTGGTTTTACTCTCTACTCCGTGGACATTTAGAAGCTGCTTGCACCTGCTGCTCCATACTCAGACGCTTTTTACAATCACTTTCTCTTTGGGAGCAGAGATGCCAGTGTCTTGCACAGTTGCTAACCGTCGTCCTACTTGCTGTGTTCATCACTCATCTCCTTCCAGTGTCAGACCGTCTCACTGAACTGCTGCTGCAACACTTCCAGCACTGCTACATCCTTCTGTTGCGGGAGTCTCCACCCTGCTATAGAGAAGTGTGGTCAGACTCTTCCAAGTATTTAACACCACTGTGTCCTACAGAGTTTTGCTTCCCTTGCCTATCCCCTGCCTGCAAGAGATATATTAGGCAGCTCTTCCCTCCACTCCTTGCCTGAGCTAAGGTCCTAGTTGGAGTCCTTCACTAGTTCCCTGTCGAGGTGTTTTTCTGTTTTGTCTCTCCTGTTACCGACCCGGCTTGTTTACTCATTTCGTCTGACCTCTCCACTCCGGTTTTGTATTCTGAGCCTGTGCTGCCCGCCCCGATCTCAGATTTATTTTTTTTTTATTACCAAGTCTCTATCTTCATCCTCTGTGCCTCATATTTGTGCCCTGACCCATATGTCAACAGCTGCAGGGGCGGGGACTGCCCTGGAGTGGCACCTAGTGACTACCTGTAGGCCCAGCCTATCCTCACCATCAGAGGCTCTAGTGAAGACCAAGTAGTTACTTACTTACACCCCTCCAGGGGAAGCCCGGCCCGTGGCGCAGTGGGTCCCACACCGAACACCATCACACACAGGGAGACTGATATTGGATAAGATGGTTTTTGGCTTGTGACCTTTCCGTTCACTGACCGCAAACATGATTTTTGTTCAGTGCTGCCTAGTTCATGAACCTTTAGGAGTAGTTTTAAATTGCTTTCTTCTAAGACACCATTTACAAACATTCTAGTTCTGCGACTTCCTCTACTCCCTTCATCCATGCTCCACAAAAGGAGAGCGTCTGAGCACAGAGCAGCAGTGCAAAGCAGCTCCTAAAAGTGCACGGACAGCACGCTCAGAATGGAGTTTTGGAGAAAAGTAAGCGAAGTAAAGGAATGGAGAATATTGCAATTATTTATAGCTTTGCAAAGGCTGAAAAACAAAATATAAAAAATTAAGTTTAGTTCTCTGTAAATAATTGGATAAATTGTAACAAACTGCAGCAGTGTGATCTGCGATTCCAGTCCTGGATGATACGAGTATATATCGGAAGGCAAAAGAAAATATTCCCACCAGTGGCAGCAAGCAGAGATCTTGCAAATGGTGACGAAAGTTTCAGAATTTTTAAATGTTAGTAGTTTTCTATTTTTATATCACTGAAGCAAAATCTCTTCCAATTCTTCGTCTTTCTCATAGACTTTGTCTATTTTTCATTAACCTCTGCAGAAATCTGATGAGGAACGTGCGCCGGCGCCACGCAGACAGAGCGGAGAACATTGACCCTTTCCTGTCTGCCGCTAGATGCCGCTCGTTCTCTGCAGCTCATCATTACATTAAATAAGCCCCTCTCCTCCCAACAAAATTTCTATCCTCATAATATATTGCACTCTTCATAGCCCTGTGTACTGACCATTGCTCATTTCTCCTTTCTACAGGAGGTCAATTTTCCCTGTATGACTCATCAGTCACTGCAAAAGTCCCTGCTGGGAGAAGAAAGCAGCTGGGTCAGGAGATGAGGATAATAAATGCAGGGAAAAGAGACTTCCTGTTTCTACATACAGCAGAGAAAAGAGAACAATCATCTCAGTAGAAAAGGAAAACGAGCAATTGTAAGTACACAGCCCTATATAATAAGCTGACTGGAGAGTAAAAACTTTGAAGGGAGTGCGTCTTTAAGGTTTGGGGTAATGATGCTCAGACTCTTGGGGTCCCAGAATAATTGCAGTCACTGAAGGACATTGTTAGGGGCAGGATGTTGGGATCTTCTGGATCAGGAGTTCCCCGATCTACTCCACAAAGGGTCGCCTCTTCAGATCTCGTTCAGTAGGTACGGAAGGAGAGCACACAGCCAAAATACCTAAATGTTGGAGCAATAGGGCCCTGAGGGAAGTCGTACGGATCGTGTTTAATATTGTAACCATGATCACGGTTTGGTATAAATTCCAGCAAAAAAGTAAGAAACATTGTTACTCGGCTCAGAAGGCTAAAGAGTCACGATCTCTTGGAGGACTGTCTGCACTCCTGCGGTGTGAAGCTATGCAAGTCAGAATTCATTATTTTTCAAGCAAAGAGACTGACACCTTCCCCACTTTGTCACTTGCTGCCTCGTGGGTCACGTGGCAAAGTCACGCTAGGTAAGCATCCAAAACTCACAACTGGAAGTTCATTACAGTATTATCCAGCCCACATAATGCTCTGTGAACTAAACATCCCGAACTCCAGCCTGATACATTGTAACAAAACTCCTGGTGTGGGGTACTATAGAGATCAGATTACAGTCCACGATCAGTCACAGAAGAGCGATCAGATTACAGTCCACGATCAGTCACAGAGGAGAGATCAGATTACAGTCCACAATCAGTCACAGAGGAGAGATCAGATTACAGTCCACGATCAGTCACAGAGGAGAGATCAGATTACAGTCCACGATCAGTCACAGAGGAGAGATCAGATTACAGTCCACAGTCACAAAGGAGAGATCAGATTACAGTCCACAATCAGTCACTGAGGAGAGATCAGATTACAGTCCACAATCAGTCACAGAGGAGAGATCAGATTACAGTCCACGATCAGTCACAGAGGAGAGATCAGATTACAGTCCACGATCAGTCACAGAGGAGAGATCAGATTACAGTCCACAGTCACAAAGGAGAGATCAGATTACAGTCCACAATCAGTCACTGAGGAGAGATCAGATTACAGTCCACAATCAGTCACAGAGGAGAGATCAGATTACAGTCCACGATCAGTCACAGAGGAGAGATCAGATTACAGTCCACAATCAGTCACAAAGGAGAGATCAGATTACAGTCCACGATCAGTCACAGAGGAGCGATCAGATTACAGTCCACGATCAGATTACAGTCCACGATCAGTCACAGAGGAGATCAGATTACACAGTCCACAATCAGTCACAAATGAGAGATCAGATTACAGTCCACGATCAGTCACAGAGGAGCGATCAGATTACAGTCCACGATCAGTCACAGAGGAGCGATCAGATTACAGTCCACGATCAGTCACAGAGGAGCGATCAGATTACAGTCCACGATCAGTCACAGAGGAGAGATCAGATTACAGTCCACGATCAGTCAGAGGAGCGATCAGATTACAGTCCACGATCAGTCACAGAGGAGCGATCAGATTACAGTCCACGATCAGTCACAGAGGAGCGATCAGATTACAGTCCAGGATCAGGTGACCAGCTACATACACGCCTATACATCATAGTCTGCTGGACCTTTCTCACACCCAACCACTGCCCCCTAGTAGTAACATTGTAATATGTACAATAGGGTGACCGCAAAAAATCGATGTCGGAATTTTGTCCGTCTGGACCCCACAAACTGATTCCCCTTTCCAGATATTGAGAGCCAAAATTTGAGCTCGATCAAACGACGTTAACCCGTGTCGCTCAAAGTTTGAAAAAATCCAAATAGAGGTTTTTTTAAGATTTAGGTATTTTGCATAGTCTGTTAGACTATAAAGAATGTGACAACAACATTGCAGAAATAGCCCTGACCAAATCTTCGAACCATTTGTGGTATTTGAATGCAGAGTTGATGGGATTATCGTTTTTTGATCCCACCATTACAGACAATGAAAAGTTGTTAATGGCTAATAAATTGCTCAGTAGCACAGATGAACCATCAGAGCACGCTAGGGTTGGAAATCCAAAAGTTAGGAAAGAAAAATTAAAAGAGGTAGGAAGTAACCGACTTTAACGACCTTCTGACAAAAGATGAAGAACAAAAGCAATATGTCCTGCAAGTTGTAAGCAAATGCCGAGCATTATATTCTGACGTTTCAAAAACTACTTTAACAAAAGCTCTAGAATAGATTAGATAACTATGTAAAATTATCAACTCATGTAGGTTAGCGTGCTCTGATGGTTCATCTGTGCTACTGAGCAATTTATTAGCCATTAACAACTTTTCATTGTCTGTAATGGTGGGATCAAAAAACGATAATCCCACCAACTCTGCATTCAAATACCACAAATGGTTCGAAAATTTGGTCAGGGCTATTTCTGCAATGTTGTTGTCACATTCTTTATAGTCTAACAGACTATGCAAAATACCTAAATCTTAAAATACCTCAATTTGGATTTTTTCAAACTTTGAGCGACGAGCGGCACGGGTTAACGTCGTTTGATCGAGCTCAAATTTTGGCTATCTCAATATCTGGAAAGGGGAATCGTTTTGTGGGGTCCAGACGAACAAGATTCTGACATTTTTCCCCCCCATATGAGATCCGGTCACCCTAATGTACAACACCTGAATTTCTCCACTTTCTCAGAAAACACCAAGAAACGCTCGCATCTTTGAAGGAAAAAGAAAACCTGGTGAGTTTTATTCTATATTAAATTTTTCATCTAATTTCGAATGAGGAACGGGCATCAGCCGATCTTGACTGGCCGACCTCGCAGCCTCGAGCAGTGCAGCTGGTCACAAAGGACCACCCCATAATATCCACCATGGAGCATCGGTCCAGAAGACACCTGAAGTAAGGCGCCATGTCTTCAAACCGGATGACCGTTACTTTATGTCTTTACTAAATGGGGATTGTACCACAAACATATCCTCAGGCATCGTCACGTTCTTCCTTCAGTGACCCGGATTTCCACTTACCAGTGAGGACCACAGCGGCCAGTAACGATGAATAACTGGTGGCGATGACAGAGTTAAGTCATAGCTAGAAATCAGTCTGCCACCTGGTGTTCATTTGTGTCATTACACTGTATATTCCCATCTCTTTAAAAAAAAAAAAAAAATCCGGAGTTCGTTTTCTACGATCAAATGAAGCAGACGACACCACACACGAGCTGGAAATCCAAGGCTTGGGTAGCCACTCTGTTCTTTCCCACATGCTTTACACTGCTGCACTGCTCCAATCTAAATCCAGGAGAAGCTGATATTGCAGGAAATGGGGGCTCCCCAATGACGGGTGGGGGATATCCGTTCTCCGTTTGTGTGTTGCAAAGTGAAACCTGCGGTGTTTGACCTCTTCCAGTCATCGCTGCATATCTGAGGCTCATTCACCAAACCATCCAGGTGAGACATGCTTAGGTGCTTCTCTAATTATTGACCTGTGTAAAAGGGGTTTTAGCCCCACCAGGCAGCTAATTACACCCGGACCTTGGCATGGGCTTGTAGTGATATAGTCGTAATGACCGGGGTGCCCCCCGACTGCCAGGACGATCCCATAGAAAATGACAGAAGGAGCCACCCCCCCCCCCCCCCTTTTTACACACGGCTTCCATGCAGCGGTCATCATTGATTGCAGCATGTAAAGGGTTAAAGGATGTGCCGGGAAGCGTGCCGGATAGGCAGGGGCACGGTATCTGCAGTGAGCACGTCCTGCCAGTATGGGCAGATGCAGGAGAGCGGCGTCTGATGACCCCTCTAAGGTAATAATACTGGATTCTGGGGTCCATAGACCTCGCCACCATCTTCACCAGCAGCGGGAGAAGTCATCGTCCAAGTAAATGTCCCCCTGTGTCATTATATATTATTTTTTAATAAAACTGCTACTTTCATTGAGTAGAACAATAACCGCAGCACAACGCTGAGTGTGCAAAACAAACCGACAGTCCCATGTAAATGTCGAATATAATCCAGTCCTGCTGTAGTGAGTAATCCGTCGGGGGCAGCCACGGGACCCCCAAGTCTGTAGCTTCCCGTGCTGTAGTGGGGTCTCACATGGAGACGGAGAAGTCATCCATACAAGTCTCTGGGCAAGAAAGTGACAGAAGTTTCTCACATGAGGAATTGTGCGATGAGATTAATGACGCCGAGGACAATGATACAGACGTGCGCGATCACAGAAAACCACCTCAGCCGCTGCATGCGATATAAGGCGATCATGTGGATCAGAGAGGGGTAGACGAAGACGAAAGCAAGACCACAGGCAGCTCCGGAGAACCTGAGGATGGAACATCACATTATACAAAGAGGAGACGGACCAGAACAGAAATCACCAGCCTAATCCGGAGTTACATCCTGTATTATACTCCAGAGCTGCGCTCACTATTCTGCTGGTGGTCACTGTGTACATACATTACATTACTGATCCTGAGTTACATCCTGTATTATACCCCAGAGCTGCACTCACTATTCTGCTGGTGCAGTCACTGTGTACATACATTACATTACTGATCCTGAGTTACATCCTGTATTATACCCCAGAGCTGCGCTCACTATTCTGTTGGTGCAGTCACTGTGTACATACATTACATTACTGATCCTGAGTTACATGCTGTATTATACTCCAGAGCTGCGCTCACTATTCTGCTGGTGCAGTCACTGTGTACATACATTACATTACTGATCCTGAGTTACATCCTGTATTATACTCCAGAGCTGCACTCACTATTCTGCTGGTGCAGTCACTGTGTACATACATTACATTACTGATCCTGAGTTACATCCTGTATTATACTCCAGAGCTGCGCTCACTATTCTGCTGGTGCAGTCACTGTGTACATACATTACATTACTGATCCTGAGTTACATCCTGTATTATACTCCAGAGCTGCACTCACTATTCTGCAGATACATGCATTACTCATCTTGCACTGTACGTCGTTGTTTTCCGGCTTGTCTACCTGCAGCGGACGCCATATTCAGACGAATTACTATGTGAAGCAAGGACATAGGGGACCCCCCTCTACGACCACACAGGGTTAATAAATGGCAGGTAAAATGCCAGCGTGAACGGAAAGTGATTGTGGCCCCTCAGAAACGTCGCTGCTGTTACCTGATGATGCCTCCAATGTTGGGGTAGAATTTGGCCATGAGGACCCCACAGCCGACGACGATGATGTTCAGTCCCAGGACATGGAAGATGCTGAAATATAAACATCAGGGACACAAAAGGTGAAGACAAAGTGGAAGCCGACATTGTAAAAGTTGTTACATTTCTGGTGGAAAAAAAAAAAGTTAAATGTTCCCGGTCCAAAATAAAGCACCAGGTTCTGCCACAGAGGCCGGGTAACCACTTCATGACCAGGTGCTATTAATCTACCATCAGTTAGTGTCACTGACAGCAGCAGAGATCCTAATAAAGGGAGTTCATTACTAGTCTCATTCCAGAATGATTACTTACCCTATATAAGACTGGACGCCGTCCCTTTAAGTCATGGATCAGGGAAGTCAAACTCAAATACACAAAGGCCATATTTGAAAGCCTCGACGAGGTCGCGGCCGACCATATCAAAAAAAGGTCTACAAGTGAGGACGTTTTTTCCTTATCATCAAATATAACAAACTTTTCATAAGGAAACAAACACAGGCGTAGCCCTCCGCACGGTATAATGGCCCCCCACATAGCCCTCCGCACGGTATAATGGCCCCCCACATAGTCCTCCGCACGGTATAATGGCCCCCCACATAGCCCTCCGCACGGTATAATGGCCCCCCACATAGTCCTCCGCACGGTAAAATGGCCCCCACATAGTCCTCCGCACGGTATAATGGCCCCCACATAGTCCTCCGCACGGTATAATGGCCCCCCACATAGTCCTCCGCACGGTATAATGGCCCCCCACATAGTCCTCCGCACGGTATAATGGCCCCCCACATAGTCCTCCGCACGGTATAATGGCCCCCCACATAGTCCTCCGCACGGTATAATGGCCCCCCACATAGTCCTCCGCACGGTATAATGGCCCCCCACATAGTCCTCCGCACGGTATAATGGCCCCCCACATAGTCCTCCGCACGGTATAATGGCCCCCCACATAGTCCTCCGCACGGTATAATGGCCCCCCACATAGTCCTCCGCACGGTATAATGGCCCCCCACATAGTCCTCCGCACGGTATAATGGCCCCCCACATAGTCCTCCGCACGGTATAATGGCCCCCCACATAGTCCTCCGCACGGTATAATGGCCCCCCACAGTCCTCCGCACGGTATAATGGCCCCCACATAGTCTTCCATACAGAATAATGGCCCCCACATAGTCCTCCATACAGAATAATGGCCCCCACATAGTCCTCCATACAGTATAATGGCCCCAACATAGCCCTCCGCACGGTATAATGGCCCCCCACATAGCCCTCCGCACGGTATAATGGCCCCCCACATAGTCCTCCACACGGTATAATGGCCCCCCACATAGTCCTCCGCACGGTATAATGGCCCCCCACATAGTCCTCCGCACGGTATAATGGCCCCCCACATAGTCCTCCGCACGGTATAATGGCCCCCCACATAGTCCTCCGCACGGTATAATGGCCCCCCACATAGTCCTCCGCACGGTATAATGGCCCCCACATAGTCCTCCGCACGGTATAATGGCCCCCATATAGTCCTCCGCACGGTATAATGGCCCCCACATAGCCCTCCGCACGGTATAATGGCCCCCCACATAGCCCTCCGCACGGTATAATGGCCCCCACATAGTCCTCCGCACGGTATAATGGCCCCCACATAGTCCTCCGCACGGTATAATGGCCCCCACATAGTCCTCCGCACGGTATAATGGCCCCCACATAGTCCTCCATACAGAATAATGGCCCCCACATAGTCCTCCATACAGAATAATGGCCCCCACATAGTCCTCCATACAGTATAATGGCCCCAACATAGTCCTCCACACAGTATAATGGCCCCAACAAAGTCCCCCATGCATTATAATGGCCCCCACGTAGTCCTCTATACACTAACGGCCCCAACATAGTCCTCAGTTTCCCAGGCCAAATATAATCACCCTGAGGACCAGATCTGGCCCATGGGCCAAAGACTGACATGTGTGCTTTAAAATCAACCATGACAAAAAAAAACAAAAAAAAAAAAAAAACCTCACCTCGGATAACCGTTTCCAAAAACATGCCCCAAAAGCTGCACCCTGACCAGATATCCCAGCAGCGGGTAGACGGTCATCATTTGGAAGAGTAGGAAGATTCTTGCAATGAATGACAGGACGTCGTTACTTGGAAAGTTATCGAGAAAATTCTACACAGGAAAAAATAAAAGTTAAAAAATACAAAAGCCCCCTAATTTTTTGGTGACCCATTAAGCTCCTTGCAACCGAATGTGGTAAGAAAAGGGAAGCTTTATTTGATTAACTGCTTAGATGCCGCAGTTGCAGCATCTGAGTGGTAAACAGCCAGGCTTGATGTCATTTCCATTCCTGGCCGTTAATGCAGTACACAGAGAATTTCTGGAAGTGGCAAATTTCTTTGTAAGAAACTACAATATGTAAATCTGACATAAGATAGGTACTCACTTGCTGGATGCAATCCTTGGTCAAAGGTGGAGATGGGAACGAGCCGAACACCATCACCCCAACGTACATGTATGTTAATCCAACAAGCAGATAAGCCACCGAGAGGTCCCTGATCTGTTTGGACAAACGGGACGTGAAAAAAGGCATTAACAACCTACAGCCGGACTGCAGCTCCCGGTGACCATGAGGAGCGGCTATCATCCCATGTGAGGAGATTTTGCTTCTTTTCTGTCCTCATCAGTGAAAGTCTCTGCAGTCGACTATCACCATAAAAGAGATGTAAATAGTTGCCCCTGCAATGAGTGAAGCGATCAGAAAAATGTACGGGAAAGGCAAAGAGCGCCACCGCTGAATGTGAATTTTACAGATTCCAGGTACCATTTGGTGATGGGGACCACAGGGGGATGGGGTGGGGAATGGACCCCTTCCACAGTGTGCTGGATGGACCCAGGGATGGAGGGATGAACCTCGATCACTGGGTGTTGGATGGACCCAGGGATGGAGGGATGAACCCAGACCACAGGGTGCTGGATGGACCCAGGGATGGAGGGATGAACCTCGATCACTGGGTGCTGGATGGACCCAATTTTGGCGTAACAGATAAATGAAAATTGCCCCAGGTAAGTGTCAGACTTACGTTATTCTCAGGTTTCCGGTTGTTCTTCAGCAGAGTAATGATACAGTTATGAATAAAGAACGCGAGAGTGAGGATTCCCGTCAGCTGAGGGAAGGAAAATCTGAACTCTGGAAAACACAAGGAATTACCAAAATTTAATACATCGACTTCCCTGTCCAAAGATCTGGAGAACGTGCGGTAATGCTTAGGAATTACAAGGTCTCGCCTAGGAGCTTGGTCTTTGGCTGCGGGACCTTTAATGTCTCCCCACACACAGCAGGGTCCAGTGACCTGGATGTGATCTGTAACCGGTCATGTAACCGAGGAGCAACGTCTGTCGCGTGTGCTGGTCGGGGACATTCAGTGCGGCCGTGCACTACGTGTGTGTATAGGGAGAGCTGGTCAGTTTAGAGGACTGGCCTCAGACATCATGTTCACATGCTCCTCATCTGTCTTTCTAAAGTCTGTTCTCTCTGTAATGCTGCGGCGCTTCAGAGGAAAACCACCAGCGCAGCTGCACCAGCCATGGAGCGATTTGTGGTGTTCGGGCTTCAGGATCCTGCAGACTAAAGCCCCATACACAAACTCACGTCAGCTGAAGCCGCCGGCATCTAGGGAACGTCGGGGGAGTGAAGGATCTGGGGTGTCAGATTTTGGACTGCCGATTCTTATGTTGTCCTGGTGATCAGCCGCCGTAGAGAACACAGGAGCGCTCCTCCGAAACAACTGCTCGTGTATGGGGGAGCCGGCCAAGATGGCTGCCGACCGAACGATCATGTCGTGTATGGTGGGCTTAAAAATGCTAATCAGTCATTTCTAAAGTAGTCTGTGAAAGCCGGACGACCATGTCAATGGGAGATGAAACTAGTTGACACCCAACTTTCGGGAGAAATGTTTTTAGATGACAAATGTGCGTTAATCATCAAAATAACATTTCACGTTCTTACCCGGAACAAAATATTCTTGTACTTTATCCCAGTGGAACTCAAAATGAAACCCAATGCGGATGGCTTTATAGGTCACCAGAGACACCAGGTAGAGGACGGACGCCGTGCCTGAAAACAGAACAAAACCCGTCACCTCGCCATCAGGAAATGCCGTCCTCACTATCTATTCTCCATTATATCACTGCATTTTCTCAAGAGGTTTTTTTTGCTCGTAGATTGTTACTTTGTGATAACACCGAGTGGCGATCACGTACCCAAGACATTGAATTTAGCAAAAAACGACGGCGAGCGGAAGTTCAGGAGCGGCAGGAGAACGACGATCAGATAGAGAGGGACGGTGCCCGTCTTACTCCACCAGTCTTCAAACTGCTGAAACCCCGTTCCATTGCCAGGGGTCGTGTCCACGGTTGTGTTAGGTGGGGTACCGTCTCCAGTGTTCGGACAGATAACTAAAAATGAAAAACATTAAGGTAACGAATAAAAAAAAAAAAAAATGTATTTTTCTATATACATTTGGGCATTCTGGTCAAAATTACTGTTATTGTGAAGAGTCAAGCAGGGCAAAGATGAAATGAGATCTCAAAGGCCTAAAGTTACAGATGACAGTTTTTTGTTTTTTTCCTAAAATGCAAATGAAAAGTACAAATATACATATACAGCTGAAACCAGATGTTACCGTCCACTATAAAGACACATCTGCAGGTATTTCTCAATATCTGACATGGAATCAGAAGAAACCTTTCCCATTTTAGGTCAATTAGAATTACCATAATTATTAATATTTGCCAAATGCCAGAATAACGAGAGAGAGAGAGAATGA
The DNA here is from genome assembly GCF_039654945.1 of Dendrobates tinctorius. Classification (NCBI taxonomy): domain Eukaryota; kingdom Metazoa; phylum Chordata; class Amphibia; order Anura; family Dendrobatidae; genus Dendrobates; species Dendrobates tinctorius. The sequence continues at coordinate 4,128,517 of NW_027361904.1, read as the reverse complement.
TTAAGGCATTTCTATTACTTACATACAGCTTACAGAGAACAGAAAGTTGGACGAGTCGATAGCAAAAAATAATTCTATAATTTTTATCATTCATTTCTTCGCAGCTTTGTCACTTTTCCGTAATATATAGATTTTTCTTTTACAATTAAATATCTCACAACCAAGAGCAGACAGGATTATTAAAATCTAAAAAAAAAAAATACATGATCGTGTGCGAGACGAGGCTTCATAGCTGGGACTCACGATAAAGTCTACGAGGTGACGCTGGACAAATCCAACCGAAATTTTCAAAAAAATTTAAAAAAAGGGCAAGAAAATAAAAACACAAAGGAAAACTAACTGATGCTTGAAACGGCTGGTGCCATATGGACATCATTTTTTAGGAAGAATTAAGCATGTGGTCATCTCTTAGAAGGCTACACTACAATCCTACGAGGCAGCTTGTGGACTTTATCGCGAGTCCTGGATACGAAGCGTCGTCTTACTGCATTCTGTAGAGGTTAGTGATCCTGTCTGCTCGCGTATGAGTTAATCAATAAAGAATATATGTTTTTGTATATCTGGATGGGGGCAGCCATATACTTGGGGCCGCCCTACATCACTGCTGCACCTGCCTCTCTCTTCGCTGAGATACATCTGATTCTTCCTACCTTTGTCGCTCCCGTTCGTGCTCAGAACAATTTCTGTAACATTGATGTGATGAACATAATCTAAAAAAAATACACAAAATACAAGTATAAAGCTCCATCCCTGCAGCAGTAAAAGGCCGACCAGAGCGATATGAAGCCCCCACCGATGTCCCGCACCACCAACGTCCCCCGCCCCACCAACGCCCCCCGGGCCCGCCCCACCAACGTCCCCCGCCCCACCAACGCCCCCCGGGCCCGCCCCACCGACCGCTGTTTGTACTCACTATAAATAAATTTTCCTGTGTTAAAAAAAAAGTTGGACATCAGCACCCAATATACGATCATCGCTCCAACTAACGACACCAAAGAGAAGAGGAGACTGGACCAACGGCCAAAGGAGCCAAAATAATACTGGCAAACATCCGGAAACTCCCAGTGCGATGTGTCCACGGAGGCTGCAAGACAGAAGAAACCATAACTCAGCCATTCATTCCTGGCTCAGGGTGTTGTGAACATCGCGACAGGTCATGTGGCGTCATTTACACATACAGAGAGCTGCAAGCTACGAGCCGGGGACATATTACATTACGGATCCAGAGCTGCGCTCACAATTCACTCACACATGCCCTGCGTCGAAATTAATGATTCTCCCTTTTTTTGCCCTCCAGTGTTTTTTTTAATCCTTCCCTTCTTCCAAGAGCCATAACTTTTTCATTTTTCTATCAACGTCGCCATATGAGGGCTAGTTTTTTTTGCGGGACAAGTTGACATTTTGAAAACACAACATTTATTTTATCATGTAACGCGCGGGAAAGCCGCAACAAACAAATTCCAAGTGCAGTAAAATTGCAAAATAAAAAAAAACAATTCCACAGTGGTTTATTGGGGTTTTTATTTTGCAGCGTTCAATATATGGTAAAAATGGCCTGGGAATAGGATTGTCCAGAACAGTATGATTACAACAATGCCAAACATGCATTCTTTTACATTTTTAAATGGTGGTGGAGTGGTGGAATTCTTGTGTCACCATTTTGATTCCTGACCCGACGTTTTTATAGACACCATTTTGGGGGTAGATCCAATGATTTGATCGCTTCTTATTTATTTATTATTTTAATGTTTACAAATTGGGTTGAATAAATGTAATTTAATTTTCTTTAGTTTTAATGGAGAAAAAATATAATATTATATATATATTTTTTTTCCTCTCTTAAATCTATGTTTGTAGTCCCCTAGAGGACTTGTACCCCTTGTCTACTATATACAGCAATACTGCAATCATAGCGGTACCAACATGGCAGAGACGAGGGTCTTCAGCTGACACCCAGCTGTCATGCCAATCCATCGGCACAATGTGGAAAAGGCCGATGGGCGGTTATGACGGCGCTCCGTCTGGGCCACACACACAGAAAACAAAGACAGACTTCAAAGATGTCATTTTCTTAGATGTATGTATACCCCTCAAAAATGATTTTGATGACACTTTCACCACAACACTTGGCAAAGAGTCAAAAATCATGTGTGGAAGAGTGCGAGTTATAAATATGAGGTCAGTGAAAGTAGAAGCCTTACGTATCGCCCCTCGGGACTTCACGACCCTATAGCAGCAGTAAAGTGTTAAAAGGCCCATCAGGAAAATGACAGCGACGCCCGTTGTGAATCCGGCCTAGCAAAAAAGAAAGAGAAGATATTGAGGGAAAAGATTTTCTAACTTTTCAGACAGACAATCTAAACAAAAAGTTTTCTCCAAATAAAAATTCATATTGAGCTCAACGCCAAGATGACATTCACGCAGAGGCCATTATCTCATGTAATAAGCTTTGCTACATGTACGGATGTGTGACATTCCAGAAGGGGCTACATTGTGATGGGGGTCTGTTGAGGGGATGATCGCATGGCGGCCTAAAGCAGACACATTCAGCACCAAGAGAGATTGAAACCATAAGGGTCTCATACACAGAAGCTGCCAGAATAAAGAGAGGCCGAAATCTTCCCATCTCGCATACACGCTCCTTTGTTCGCTATGAGACAGCTACTGTCAGACTCTGCCGACGGCGACTTATCTCGACAGGAACTAAAAGAGATCAATAGTCCAAAGATGGACATGTCGGATCTTTATATCCCCCGACATCACGTAAGGGAAGAGTCGGGAGGTCCCTATACTCTGGAGACTGGAGGCTGAGCAAGCGTACAGTACAGACCAAAAGTTTGGACACACCTTCTCATTCAAAGAGTTTTCTTTATTTTCATGACTATGAAAATTGTAGATTCACTCTGAAGGCATCAAAACTATGAATTAACACATGTGGAATTATATAATTACCAAAAAAGTGTGAAATAACTGAAAATATGTCTTATATTCTAGGTTCTTCAAAGTAGCCACCTTTTGCTTTGATTTCTGCTTTGCACATTTTGCATTCTCTTGATGAGCTTCAAGAGGTAGTCACCGGAAATGGTTTTCACTTCACAGGTGTGCCCTGTCAGGTTTAATAAGTGGGATTTCTTGCCTTATAAATGGGGTTGGGACCATCAGTTGTGTTGTGCAGAAGTCTGGTGGATGCACAGCTGATAGTCCTACTGAATAGACTGTCTGAATTTGTATTATGGCAAGAAAAAAGCAGCTAAGTAAAGGAAAAGGAGTGGCCATCATCACTTTAAGAAATGAAGGTCAGTCAGTCCGAAAAATTGGGAAAACTTTGAAAGTGTCCCCAAGTGCAGTGGCAAAAACCATCAAGCGCTATAAAAAAACTGACTCATATGAGGACCGCCCCAGGAAAGGAAGACCAAGAGTCACCTCTGCTGCGGAGGATAAGTTCATCCAAGTCACCAGCTCAGAAATCGCAGGTTATCAGCAGCTCAGAATAGAGACCAGGTCAATGCCACACTGAGTTCTAGCAGCAGACACATCTCTACAACAACTGTTAAGAGGAGACATTGTGCAGCAGGCCTTCATGGTAAAATAGCTGCTAGGAAACCACTGCTAAGGACAGGCAACAAGCAGAAGAGACTTGTTTGGGCTAAAGAACACAAGGAATGGACATTAGACCAGTGGAAATCTGTGCTTTGGTCTGATGAGTCCACATTTGAGATCTTAGGTTCCAAACACCGTGTCTTTGTGCGACGCAGAAAAGGTGAACGGATGGACTCTACATGCCTGGTTTCCACCGTGAAGCATGGAGGAGGAGGTGTGATGGTGGGGGGAGCTTTGCTGGTGACACTGTTGGGGATTTATTCAAAATTGAAGGCATACTGAACCAGCATGGCCACCACAGCATCTTGCAGCGGCATGCTATTCCATCCGGTTTGCATTTAGTTAGACCATCATTTATTTTTCAACAGGACAATGACCCCAAACACACCTCCAGGCTGTGTAAGGGCTATTTGACCAAGAAGGAGCGTGATGGGGTGCTACGCTAGATGACCTGGCCTCCACAGTCACCAGACCTGAACCCAATCGAGATGGTTTGGGGTGAGCCGGACCGCAGAGTGAAGGCAAAAGGGACAACAAGTGCTAAGCATCTCTGGGAACTCCTTCAAGAATGTTGGAAGACCATTTCCGGGGACTACCTCTTGAAGCTCATCAAGAGAATGCCAAGAGTGTGCAAAGCAGTAATCAAAGCAAAAGGTGGCTACTTTGAAGAACCTAGAATATAAGACATATTTTCAGTTGTTTCACTCTTTTTTGTTGATTATATAATTCCACATGTGTTAATTCATAGTTTTGATGCCTTCAGAGTGAATCTACAATTTTCATTCATGAAAATAAACTTTTGGCCTGTACTGTATATTGGTGGGTGACAGGTTGGTCCATGCTCGTTTTGTTTTTCCCTACTAGTGTTACCTGCTTTATTCCCCAGGGAATACTGAGAATCGATGTCCCCATCATTGTGTTCCAGATCATAAATCTGTAAAACAAAAAGTTTCATTAAAGTTACAGACTATGTCTCTGACTTTGATGCCAAGCCAGCATCTTACCCGGCAGCTGATGGCTGTATTATTAAGCCATCGTCTGCCCTTAGCCGCAGGTGGAACAGAGTCCATGGCTGTTAAGCTGTTAAATGTGGCTGTCAATCTCTGACAAGAGGGGAAAGTCATTACACGCACCCATGATGTGATCACAGGACACCAGTGAGTTGCAATGACAGCAGGGAGTCTGCTGAAGACCTCCGTGCTTGTCATCAGACGATCTCTTGTGCAGGTCCCCTAAGGGGACTAAATTAAATACAGTAAAAACTGAAAAAATGGTTTTTAAAAACTTGGAAAAAAAACATTTCCAAATTACACCCCCTGTTTCTCCATTAAAACAAAATACACATATTTGGCATTGATGCATTTGTAAGAGTCAAATCAAAACAAACTATCCCAACTGGTAATTGGCTTAACGAGAAACAAAAAGACAAAATTTGGGGGGTTTTTTGGCAGCTGCAACACTGAGATAAAATGTAATAAAAGGCGATGAAAACAACATATCTACCCCGAAATGGTATCAGTAGAAACATCAGCTCAGGGCACAAGAAATAAGACCTCACCCAGCCCCGGATCACAAAAGATTAAAACGTTACGGAACTCGGAAAACAGTGACACAATCGAAATTATTATTATTTTTTTTAACAAATTTCCAAATTATTTTTCACCACTTAAATAAAACCCCACTAGACAGGTTTGGTCTCTGCGTAGTCGTACTGACCTGGAGAATCATACAAGTCCACAGCTATGGCCCCAGGAAAAAAAAAAAAAAAAATGAAATCAAGGGGGTTAAAAATAAAACTTAAGTCCTTACTGTCAGGTTACGTACATTGTGACAATGCTGGAGTTTTTTTCTGATCCGTCTCCACCATCAATTTTTAATGCGGTTCCCAAAGGACTGTAGACATAGATTTCTTCCGGGGCAGGAATCACGTGATCTGGAGCGATCTGCAACGTAAACGACGGCAATGGGAGAGTACAGAATAAAGCCTTTATCCCGCCAAATTCCAGGGTGGTCCCCGCCGTGATCGACGTATATAGCAAACACAACATAGAGGCCCCCAATGTGCCTTAGATGGCTGACGGGCGGAGGTTCGCTTGGCCGAGAGCCATTCATAACGACCCCCCTTCCCCCACCATCATGGAAGGGTTAATTAACCAATACCCGTCCGTCCCGCTATCATACCAATGACGACTGGGAGGAGCGGCCGAGCTTGCTGTAGTAGTGGATGCGTTTATTCATAGCTGCGGCGTGAGACGTCACTCTGGGGGGGTCGTGATTGACGCTGGTGATATTGGAAGGTTCTATGTAGAAAGGCCTGAAAAAGAAATACGAGAAAAAATAAAAGTGTTTTCTTTTGTTCTTCCACCTCCCCCACTATTATTAATCGCGCAAAGGTGAAGCGTGGTAACTTTTTTTTTTTTTGCTGAGCATCTTTAGGTACAAATTTGCAGCAAATGGCAATGATTCGGGCTACAAGATCGGCTCCTACCTCCGCGACCTGGGATCCACGGCGCTGAAGTGATCGTCCGTACATTCGTCAAACAGCGAGGGGTAGATCAGGGGGGCCTCATCTCCCTCCATAGTGAAACGCTCTGTATCTCCACCGCCGACAGTAAACCTGTAAGAGACAAGTACGGAATGATGGTACAGAACGTGACGCCGGGATACACCGAGCCCCGGACATCTCCCTGTGGTCACATCGCCGCCCCACGATATTACCACCTTCTCAATCAGATATTTTGCAAAAAAAACCGAACAACAAAACCCAAGTTAGGCACAAGTGCGAGCAGAGAAGCCGCAGCAAAGCTCGTGTTTCCAAGCCGGTTATTACCCGCTACATGTGCTAAAAAGTAAAATCAGCAGCTTGCCGGCCGATCCTGAGAATGGAGACACCCAAAATGTCTGCGAGCGCGGTGCAAACATTACTGGCCGGATACACTGATCCCAGAGGTGAGGAGACAACGCACTTTATCACTTCACTACTGTGGTTGTGCTACGTCAGCAATGTCCTTTCCTGTCGCTCTCCAGCCTGCAGATACAGTGTTGCAAAATACTGAGGGGTGTAACTAGCTACGTCATGCCAGACCTCAGGATAAGGCTGCGTTCACACGTCCTTTCCATATTACTGTTTGCAAAAGACAACGGCTAAAAGCAGCAACACTGTTCGTGGCTCGGTGGGGACGGCAGCTTTGTTACATCACTTTCTCCGGAGCTGAAGAGGGGTCTTTTCCCAGTTGTCCTGTCTGGGAGCCGTTCTGCCTTACTAACTTCACCGCTCTCAGTGGCGCCCCCGTCTCTCCGGGACCTCACGCCGCTCTCAGTGGCGCCCCCGTCTCTCCGGGACCTCACGCCGCTCTCAGTGGCGCCCCCGTCTCTCCGGGACCTCACGCCGCTCTCAGTGGCGCCCCCGTCTCTCCGGGACCTCACGCCGCTCTCAGTGGCGCCCCCGTCTCACCGGGACCTCACGCCGCTCTCAGTGGCGCCCCCGTCTCTCCGGGACCTCACGCCGCTCTCAGTGGCGCCCCCGTCTCTCCGGGACCTCACGCCGCTCTCAGTGGCGCCCCCGTCTCTCCGGGACCTCACGCCGCTCTCAGTGGCGCCCCCGTCTCTCCGGGACCTCACGCCGCTCTCAGTGGCGCCCCCGTCTCTCCGGGACCTCACGCCGCTCTCAGTGGCGCCCCCGTCTCTCCGGGACCTCACGCCGCTCTCAGTGGCGCCCCCGTCTCTCCGGGACCTCACGCCGCTCTCAGTGGCGCCCCCGTCTCTCCGGGACCTCACGCCGCTCTCAGTGGCGCCCCCGTCTCTCCGGGACCTCACGCCGCTCTCAGTGGCGCCCCCGTCTCTCCGGGACCTCACGCCGCTCTCAGCGGCGCCCCCGTCTCTCCGGGACCTCACGCCGCTCTCAGTGGCGCCCCCGTCTCTCCGGGACCTCACGCCGCTCTCAGTGGCGCCCCCGTCTCTCCGGGACCTCACGCCGCTCTCAGTGGCGCCCCCGTCTCTCCGGGACCTCACGCCGCTCTCAGTGGCGCCCCCGTCTCTCCGGGACCTCACGCCGCTCTCAGTGGCGCTCCCGTCTCTCCGGGACCTCACGCCGCTCTCACTGGCGCCCCCGTCTCTCCGGGACCTCACGCCGCTCTCACTGGCGCCCCCGTCTCTCCGGGACCTCACGCCGCTCTCACTGGCGCCCCCGTCTCTCCGGGACCTCACGCCGCTCTCAGTGGCGCCCCCCTCTCTCCGGGACCTCACGCCGCTCTCAGTGGCGCCCCCGTCTCTCCGGGACCTCACGCCGCTCTCAGTGGCGCCCCCGTCTCTCCGGGACCTCACGCCGCTCTCACTGGCGCCCCCGTCTCTCCGGGACCTCACGCCGCGCTCAGTGGCGCCCCCGTCTCTCCGGGACCTCACGCCGCTCTCAGTGGCGCCCCCGTCTCTCCGGGACCTCACGCCGCTCTCAGTGGCGCCCCCGTCTCTCCGGGACCTCACGCCGCTCTCAGTGGCGCCCCCGTCTCTCCGGGACCTCACGCCGCTCTCAGTGGCGCCCCCGTCTCTCCGGGACCTCACGCCGCTCTCAGTGGCGCCCCCGTCTCTCCGGGACCTCACGCCGCTCTCAGTGGCGCCCCCGTCTCTCCGGGACCTCACGCCGCTCTCAGTGGCGCCCCCGTCTCTCCGGGACCTCACGCCGCTCTCAGTGGCGCCCCCGTCTCTCCGGGACCTCACGCCGCTCTCAGTGGCGCCCCCGTCTCTCCGGGACCTCACGCCGCTCTCAGTGGCGCCCCCGTCTCTCCGGGACCTCACGCCGCTCTCAGTGGCGCCCCCGTCTCTCCGGGACCTCACGCCGCTCTCAGTGGCGCCCCCGTCTCTCCGGGACCTCACGCCGCTCTCAGTGGCGCCCCCGTCTCTCCGGGACCTCACGCCGCTCTCAGTGGCGCCCCCGTCTCTCCGGGACCTCACGCCGCTCTCAGTGGCGCCCCCGTCTCTCCGGGACCTCACGCCGCTCTCAGTGGCGCCCCCGTCTCTCCGGGACCTCACGCCGCTCTCAGTGGCGCCCCCGTCTCTCCGGGACCTCACGCCGCTCTCAGTGGCGCCCCCGTCTCTCCGGGACCTCACGCCGCTCTCAGTGGCGCCCCCGTCTCTCCGGGACCTCACGCCGCTCTCAGTGGCGCCCCCGTCTCTCCGGGACCTCACGCCGCTCTCACTGGCGCCCCCGTCTCTCCGGGACCTCACGCCGCTCTCACTGGCGCCCCCGTCTCTCCGGGACCTCACGCCGCTCTCACTGGCGCCCCCGTCTCTCCGGGACCTCACGCCGCTCTCACTGGCGCCCCCGTCTCTCCGGGACCTCACGCCGCTCTCACTGGCGCCCCCGTCTCTCCGGGACCTCACGCCGCTCTCACTGGCGCCCCCGTCTCTCCGGGACCTCACGCCGCTCTCACTGGCGCCCCCGTCTCTCCGGGACCTCACGCCGCTCTCACTGGCGCCCCCGTCTCTCCGGGACCTCACGCCGCTCTCAGTGGCGCCCCCCTCTCTCCGGGACCTCACGCCGCTCTCAGTGGCGCCCCCCTCTCTCCGGGACCTCACGCCGCTCTCAGTGGCGCCCCCCTCTCTCCGGGACCTCACGCCGCTCTCAGTGGCGCCCCCCTCTCTCCGGGACCTCACGCCGCTCTCAGTGGCGCCCCCGTCTCTCCGGGACCTCACGCCGCTCTCACTGGCGCCCCCGTCTCTCCGGGACCTCACGCCGCTCTCACTGGCGCCCCCGTCTCTCCGGGACCTCACGCCGCTCTCACTGGCGCCCCCGTCTCTCCGGGACCTCACGCCGCGCTCAGTGGCGCCCCCGTCTCTCCGGGACCTCACGCCGCTCTCAGTGGCGCCCCCGTCTCTCCGGGACCTCACGCCGCTCTCAGTGGCGCCCCCGTCTCTCCGGGACCTCACGCCGCTCTCAGTGGCGCCCCCCTCTCTCCGGGACCTCACGCCGCTCTCAGTGGCGCCCCCGTCTCTCCGGGACCTCACGCCGCTCTCAGTGGCGCCCCCGTCTCTCCGGGACCTCACGCCGCTCTCAGTGGCGCCCCCGTCTCTCCGGGACCTCACGCCGCTCTCACTGGCGCCCCCGTCTCTCCGGGACCTCACGCCGCTCTCACTGGCGCCCCCGTCTCTCCGGGACCTCACGCCGCTCTCACTGGCGCCCCCGTCTCTCCGGGACCTCACGCCGCTCTCAGTGGCGCCCCCCTCTCTCCGGGACCTCACGCCGCTCTCAGTGGCGCCCCCGTCTCTCCGGGACCTCACGCCGCTCTCAGTGGCGCCCCCGTCTCTCCGGGACCTCACGCCGCTCTCACTGGCGCCCCCGTCTCTCCGGGACCTCACGCCGCTCTCAGTGGCGCCCCCGTCTCTCCGGGACCTCACGCCGCTCTCAGTGGCGCCCCCGTCTCTCCGGGACCTCACGCCGCTCTCAGTGGCGCCCCCGTCTCTCCGGGACCTCACGCCGCTCTCAGTGGCGCCCCCCTCTCTCCGGGACCTCACGCCGCTCTCAGTGGCGCCCCCCTCTCTCCGGGACCTCACGCCGCTCTCAGTGGCGCCCCCCTCTCTCCGGGACCTCACGCCGCTCTCAGTGGCGCCCCCCTCTCTCCGGGACCTCACGCCGCTCTCAGTGGCGCCCCCCTCTCTCCGGGACCTCACGCCGCTCTCAGTGGCGCCCCCGTCTCTCCGGGACCTCACGCCGCTCTCAGTGGCGCCCCCGTCTCTCCGGGACCTCACGCCGCTCTCAGTGGCGCCCCCCTCTCTCCGGGACCTCACGCCGCTCTCAGTGGCGCCCCCGTCTCTCCGGGACCTCACGCCGCTCTCAGTGGCGCCCCCGTCTCTCCGGGACCTCACGCCGCTCTCAGTGGCGCCCCCGTCTCTCCGGGACCTCACGCCGCTCTCAGTGGCGCCCCCGTCTCTCCGGGACCTCACGCCGCTCTCAGTGGCGCCCCCGTCTCTCCGGGACCTCACGCCGCTCTCAGTGGCGCCCCCGTCTCTCCGGGACCTCACGCCGCTCTCAGTGGCGCCCCCGTCTCTCCGGGACCTCACGCCGCTCTCAGTGGCGCCCCCGTCTCTCCGGGACCTCACGCCGCTCTCAGTGGCGCCCCCGTCTCTCCGGGACCTCACGCCGCTCTCAGTGGCGCCCCCGTCTCTCCGGGACCTCACGCCGCTCTCAGTGGCGCCCCCGTCTCTCCGGGACCTCACGCCGCTCTCAGTGGCGCCCCCGTCTCTCCGGGACCTCACGCCGCTCTCAGTGGCGCCCCCGTCTCTCCGGGACCTCACGCCGCTCTCAGTGGCGCCCCCGTCTCTCCGGGACCTCACGCCGCTCTCAGTGGCGCCCCCGTCTCTCCGGGACCTCACGCCGCTCTCAGTGGCGCCCCCCTCTCTCCGGGACCTCACGCCGTTCTCAGTGGCGCCCCCGTCTCTCCGGGACCTCACGCCGCTCTCAGTGGCGCCCCCGTCTCTCCGGGACCTCACGCCGCTCTCAGTGGCGCCCCCGTCTCTCCGGGACCTCACGCCGCTCTCAGTGGCGCCCCCCTCTCTCCGGGACCTCACGCCGCTCTCAGTGGCGCCCCCGTCTCTCCGGGACCTCACGCCGCTCTCAGTGGCGCCCCCGTCTCTCCGGGACCTCACGCCGCTCTCAGTGGCGCCCCCCTCTCTCCATGACCTCACGCCGCTCTCAGTGGCGCCCCCCTCTCTCCGGGACATCACGCCGCTCTCAGTGGCGCCCCCCTCTCTCCGGGACCTCACGCCGCTCTCAGTGGCGCCCCCCTCTCTCCGGGACCTCACGCCGCTCTCACTGGCGCCCCCCTCTCTCCGGGACCTCACGCCGTTCTCAGTGGCGCCCCCGTCTCTCCGGGACCTCACGCCGCTCTCAGTGGCGCCCCCCTCTCTCCGGGACCTCACGCCGCTCTCAGTGGCGCCCCCCTCTCTCCGGGACCTCACGCCGCTCTCAGTGGCGCCCCCCTCTCTCCGGGACCTCACGCCGCTCTCACTGGCGCCCCCCTCTCTCCGGGACCTCACGCCGCTCTCACTGGCGCCCCCGTCTCCCCGCCGGACACAGGATCTGTCTCTCCTTAGGATGACTGCGGCCCCTCACACACCTCAGCCCCCGGCTCACCTGTAGCAGCCCCTCCCCGGCTCCCTCACGTCTCCTCGGCGGCCCCCGCGCTCTCTCTCCCTCGCAGCTCACCACACTTTTACCCCGGTAACTTGTCTGTGTGAGATTCAAAACAGGAAGCTGATGACGAGCACCGGCTGCCGGGGTATTGTGGGAATTGTAGTCCCGAGCGCCTTTGTTTGTAACTAGATAGCTGGAAGACAAGAACTACAAGTCCCAAGATGCAACACGAGACCAGAGAATTCTGTTTAGCAAAGCGCTTCTGAGGAGAGACGCTGAGTAAGAGGATTGTGTCAGTGTGTGAGAGTGGACGAGCGTGAGGAGACACAGGGCCAGAGGGGAAGGGACGAGCGTGAGGAGACACCGAGCCAGAGGGGAAGGGACGAGCGTGAGGAGACACCGAGCCAGAGGGGAAGGGACGAGAGTGAGGAGCAGATACAGGGCCAGAGAGGAAGGGACGAGAGTGAGGAGCAGACACAGGGCCAGAGAGGAAGGGACGAGAGTGAGGAGCAGACACAGGGCCAGAGAGGAAGGGACGAGAGTGAGGAGCAGATACAGGGCCAGAGAGGAAGGGACGAGAGTGAGGAGCAGATACAGGGCCAGAGAGGAAGGGACAAGAGTGAGGAGCAGACACAGGGCCAGAGAGGAAGGGACGAGAGTGAGGAGCAGATACAGGGCCAGAGAGGAAGGGACAAGAGTGAGGAGCAGATACAGGGCCAGAGAGGAAGGGACGAGAGTGAGGAGCAGATACAGGGCCAGAGAGGAAGGGACGAGAGTGAGGAGCAGATACAGGGCCAGAGAGGAAGGGACAAGAGTGAGGAGCAGACACAGGGCCAGAGAGGAAGGGACAAGAGTGAGGAGCAGATACAGGGCCAGAGAGGAAGGGACGAGAGTGAGGAGCAGATACAGGGCCAGAGAGGAAGGGACAAGAGTGAGGAGCAGATACAGGGCCAGAGAGGAAGGGACGAGAGTGAGGAGCAGATACAGGGCCAGAGAGGAAGGGACGAGAGTGAGGAGCAGATACAGGGCCAGAGAGGAAGGGACAAGAGTGAGGAGCAGACACAGGGCCAGAGAGGAAGGGACAAGAGTGAGGAGCAGATACAGGGCCAGAGAGGAAGGGACGAGAGTGAGGAGCAGACACAGGGCCAGAGAGGAAGGGACGAGAGTGAGGAGCAGATACAGGGCCAGAGAGGAAGGGACGAGAGTGAGGAGCAGATACAGGGCCAGAGAGGAAGGGACAAGAGTGAGGAGCAGACACAGGGCCAGAGAGGAAGGGACGAGAGTGAGGAGCAGATACAGGGCCAGAGAGGAAGGGACGAGAGTGAGGAGCAGATACAGGGCCAGAGAGGAAGGGACAAGAGTGAGGAGCAGATACAGGGCCAGAGAGGAAGGGACGAGAGTGAGGAGCAGATACAGGGCCAGAGGGAAAGGGACGAGAGTGAGGAGACACCGAGCCAGAGGGGAAGGGACCAGCGTGAGGAGCAGACACAGGGCCAGAGGGGAAGGGACCAGCGTGAGGAGCAGACACAGGGCCAGAGAGGAAGGGACGAGAGTGAGGAGCAGACACAGGGCCAGAGGGGAAGGGACGAGAGTGAGGAGCAGACACAGGGCCAGAGAGGAAGGGACGAGAGTGAGGAGCAGACACAGGGCCAGAGAGGAAGGGACCAGAGTGAGGAGCAGACACAGGGCCAGAGAGGAAGGGACGAGAGTGAGGAGCAGACACAGGGCCAGAGAGGAAGGGACGAGAGTGGGGAGACACCGAGCCAGAGGGGAAGGGACCAGAGTGAGGAGCAGATACAGGGCCAGAGAGGAAGGGACGAGAGTGAGGCGCAGACACAGGGCCAGAGAGGAAGGGACCAGAGTGAGGAGCAGACACAGGGCCAGAGAGGAAGGGACGAGAGTGAGGAGCAGACACAGGGCCAGAGGGGAAGGGACGAGAGTGAGGAGACACCGAGCCAGAGGGGAAGGGACCAGAGTGAGGAGCAGATACAGGGCCAGAGAGGAAGGGACGAGAGTGAGGAGACACCGAGCCAGAGGGGAAGGGACGAGAGTGAGGAGCAGATACAGGGCCAGAGAGGAAGGGACGAGAGCGAGGAGACACCGAGCCAGAGGGGAAGGGACGAGAATGAGGAGCAGATACAGGGCCAGAGAGGAAGGGACAAGAGTGAGGAGCAGATACAGGGCCAGAGAGGAAGGGACGAGAGTGAGGAGCAGATACAGGGCCAGAGAGGAAGGGACCAGAGTGAGGAGCAGACACGGCGACAGAGGAAGGGACGAGAGTGAGGAGCAGACACAGGGCCAGAGGGGAAGGGACGAGAGTGAGGAGCAGATACAGGGCCAGAGAGGAAGGGACGAGAGTGAGGAGCAGACACAGGGCCAGAGAGGAAGGGACGAGAGTGAGGAGCAGATACAGGGCCAGAGGGGAAGGGACAAGAGTGAGGAGCAGACACGGCGACAGAGGAAGGGACCAGAGTGAGGAGACACCGAGCCAGAGGGGAAGGGATGAGAATGAGGAGCAGACACAGGGCCAGAGAGGAAGGGACCAGAGTGAGGAGCAGACACAGGGCAACAGAGGAAGGGACAAGAGTGAGGACCAGACACAGGGCAACAGAGGAAGGGACCAGAGTGAGGAGCAGATACAGGGCCAGAAAGGAAGGGACAAGAGTGCGGAGCAGACACAGGGCCAGAAAGGAAGGGACAAGAGTGAGGAGCAGACACAGGGCAACAGAGGAAGGGACCAGAGTGAGGAGCAGACACAGGGCAACAGAGGAAGGGACCAGAGTGAGGAGCAGACACAGGGCCAGAGAGGAAGGGACCAGAGTGAGGAGCAGACACAGGGCCAGAGAGGAAGGGACCAGAGTGAGGAGCAGACACAGGGCCAGAGAGGAAGGGACCAGAGTGAGGAGCAGACACAGGGCCAGAGAGGAAGGGACCAGAGTGAGGAGCAGACACAGGGCCAGAGAGGAAGGGACAAGAGTGAGGAGCAGAGACAGGGCCAGAGAGGAAGGGACAAGACTGAGGAGCAGATACAGGGCCAGAGAGGAAGGGACAAGAGTGAGGAGCAGACACAGGGCAAGAGAGGAAGGGACCAGAGTGAGGAGCAGACACAGGGCCAGAGGGGAAGGGACCAGAGTGAGGAGCAGACACAGGGCCAGAGAGGAAGGGACGAGAGTGAGGAGCAGACACAGGGCCAGAGAGGAAGGGACGAGAGTGAGGAGCAGACACAGGGCCAGAGGGGAAGGGACAAGTGTGAGGAGCAGACACGGCGACAGAGGAAGGGACCAGAGTGAGGAGACACCGAGCCAGAGGGGAAGGGATGAGAATGAGGAGCAGACACAGGGCCAGAGAGGAAGGGACCAGAGTGAGGAACAGACACAGGGCCAGAGAGGAAGGGACAAGAGTGAGGAGCAGACACGGCAACAGAGGAAGGGACCAGAGTGAGGAGCAGACACAGGGCCAGAGAGGAAGGGACAAGAGTGAGGAGCAGACACAGGGCAACAGAGGAAGGGACCAGAGTGAGGAGCAGACACAGGGCCAGAGAGGAAGGGACAAGAGTGAGGAGCAGATACAGGGCCAGAAAGGAAGGGACAAGAGTGAGGAGCAGACACAGGGCAACAGAGGATGGGACCAGAGTGAGGAGCAGACAGGGCAAGAGAGGAAGGGACCAGAGTGAGGAGCAGACACAGGGCAAGAGAGGAAGGGACCAGAGTGAGGAGCAGACACAGGGCCAGAGAGGAAGGGACCAGAGTGAGGAGCAGAAAGGAAGGGCCAGAGAGGAAGGGACCAGAGTGAGGAGCAGAGACAGGGCCAGAGAGGAAGGGACAAGAGTGAGGAGCAGAGACAGGGCCAGAGAGGAAGGGACAAGAGTGAGGAGCAGACACAGGGCAAGAGAGGAAGGGACCAGCGTGAGGAGCAGACACAGGGCAAGAGAGGAAGGGACCAGTGTGAGGAGCAGACAGGGCAAGAGAGGAAGGGACCAGAGTGAGGAGCAGACACAGGGCAAGAGAGGAAGGGACCAGAGTGAGGAGCAGACACAGAGAGTGTGAGAAGCAGACACAGGGTGAGAGAAGGGACCAGAGCGAGGAGCAGACACAGGGCAAGAGAGGAAGGGACCAGTGTGAGGAGCAGACACAGGGCGAGAGAGGAAGGGACGAGTGAGAGGAGGTCATTCAGGTCTAGAGAGAAAGGTACCAGAGTGTGGAGCAATCAACAGGGCGAGAGAGGAAATGACGAGAGTGAGAATACACTGGGCAAGAGTGGAAGAGACGACAGTGAGGAGAAGACAGGGCAAGAGAGGAAGGGAACAGAGTGAGATGCAGACACAGGACGACAGAGGAAGGGACCAGAATGAGCAGCAGACACAGGGCGAGAGAAGAAGGGACCAGAGTGAGAGAGGAAGGGACAAATTTCCACATGGAAAAGACAGGCCGGGGGAGAAAATGGAGCGCCCCTCTACCTTCCTGTAGTCCGTTTCAAAAATAAAAACCCATGGCAGGTTTTTTTTAATCTGCCTTGGCAAATAGCTTGTCCAAGACCAACACTCACTTTTATTCTGCATTGAAATCACAGCTGTGACTGCAATGCACTCCCACGGCCTCAATATGTTACTATGTGCATCCTGGGGGACACAGTGATCCTCGCCATTTGACCCCGGTCACTGCCTCGCATTCCCCAAACCAACCCCGTTCAAGCTTGTGGGGTTGAACATTTGTCACCATACAGGGGGTCTGTGACAAGGTAATCGTATTTCACTGTGACTTCCCCGCCCAATGTTCTATGGTAAAATTGAAATTTTGCAAAGACAGGAATCATCGGTCACTAACACCTACAAAGTAGTGATGGGCAGTCCGGCTCTTTTTGGTGATCCAGCTCTCACGGCTCCGCTCACCAAAAAGAGCCGGCTCTTTTTCGACTCCTTTTGGATCCTAAATGGATCCCTATTGTATATGTGTTATGGCGTCCTAAACTCCGCCCACCTACTGCATAAACCCTGCCCACTCGCTAGGAACCAATTAGATTGCTTAGTGGGCGGAGTTACGTCTGCGGAACACCGAGATTTTAGGCCCAGTGAGAGCCATTTAAGGATTTTAGTGGCTCTCAGTGGGGTGCCGGCTCCCATCATTCACCGCGGGGAGCCGGCTGTTATGAATGGGTCACCGAGGAGGAAAAAATAAACAACAAGCTAAGTCTCAGACATCCAGAGAGGTTGGTAACTATGCAGATTGCAGATCCCTGAACTTAACCGCACAACTAGCAGCCGTCGTGGAGCGTTCCTACGATGTTCCTAGACGCCTCGTCACAACCGGAGAGCTACATATGCCTAAAGCAGGAAAAGAGGAAAACTAACTGCCCCAGAGCAGACCCCAAAGGAAAGACAGCCCCCCACATGTATTGACGGTGAAACAAGATGAAAACACAAACACAGGCAGGAAAATAGGCTGAGCAAACGATGGGGCCCGGCTAACTAAACAGGACAGGAAAGGAAAGACACTGTCTGCAATCTGCCAAAAAGCCCTAAAAAAAATTTTTGTCCAACACTTCTGATAGCAAAATTAACCCTGAAGTCACTAGACTTCTACACCTATATCAGCACTCTGAAATATTCTGAGACAGAGCAAAAAGAGGCCAATCCAATAAGGGACAAAAAGCAGCTTGGCAAATACTGATACATAGGGAGTGGAAATTCAGCATAGCCCCAGCAGGGGCAGGCTGACCACACAAGAAACTGAACTGACCAACAAGTGCAAGTGTGAACAATAGCAAAAAACAAACTTAACTTGAGAAGACTGGAAGAGAGCTGAA
Organism: Dendrobates tinctorius; assembly: GCF_039654945.1. Taxonomy (NCBI): domain Eukaryota; kingdom Metazoa; phylum Chordata; class Amphibia; order Anura; family Dendrobatidae; genus Dendrobates; species Dendrobates tinctorius. The sequence continues at coordinate 4,110,990 of NW_027361904.1, read as the reverse complement.
GTCCAGGACCTGAGAAGCAGATTGAATCACCAGCACTAGGATAGGGCGTCGGCTGTCTTATATCCAGTCTGATACTCCAGAGATCCAATCGTTATCTTCCTCATCAGGTGGCAGATAACTACCACTTAAACCAACCTCACTACCTCCTGTCACCACCAGAGGGAGAACGGGAGGGGAACTCTCAACTGGTGGAGCCGAAAATGAGTTCATAACAGCCGGCTCTTTGTGTCGGATCGTTCGCGACCAACACATCACTACTACAAAGCCATCCACAACCTATCCCCTCCCTATATCTCTGAACTAATCTCCCAATATCTTCCCTCACGTAATCTCCGATCCTCCCAAGACCTCCCACTCTCCTCCACACTTATTCGTCCTCACACAACCGCCTCCAAGATTTCTCCCGAATATCCCCTATCCTCTGGAATACCATGCCTCAACACGTCTGATTATCCACCACCCTCGGATCCTTCAAACGGAACCTGAAAACCCATCTTTTCAGGAAAGCTTACAGTCTGCAATAACCATACTGCCGCCTCACCACCGCTTGAGCTGCCGCCTCATCACCACCAGAGCTGCTGCACCCCCGACCTTCTGTCTCTTCCCCACTATCCCGTAGAATGTAAGTCCGCAAGGACAGGGTCCTCTCCCCTCTGTACTAGTCTGTCATTGTAAATTTGTTTCCTGTTAACGATATCTATCACTTTGTATGTAACCCCCTTCTCATGTACAGCACCATGGAATTAATGGCGCTATATAAATAATAATAATAAATTGGGTGACCCGAGCATTCCTCTCCTTGGCATTTCTCATCCAGACCAAGGGTGAATGATCTGTCACCAAGCGAAACGGTCGGTCAAGCAAATAATAGCGTAGGGACTCCAAGGCCCACTTAATGGCCAGGCACTCTTTCTCTACTACACTATTTTTCTCGGCCGGGGTGAGTTTCATACTTAGGTAGGTGACTGGATGCTCCTCTCCATTCACCTCCTGCAACAGAATCGTTCCTAGGCCCACATTTGAGGCATCTGTCTACACCAGGGTTCCCCAACTCCAGTCCTCAAGGCCCACCAACAGGTCATTTTTTCAGGATTTCCTTAGTATTGCCAAGGTGAGAATTGCATCACCTGTACAATACAAGGGAAATCCTGAAAACATGACCTGTTGGTGGGCCTTGAGGACTGGAGTTGGGGAACCCTGGTCTACACAATGAAGCGTTTCTGAAAGATGGGGCTAATGAGGACAGGCTGTCCACACAGTGCCACCTTCATGAATTGGTACGCTTCCTCCTCCTGGGGGTTCCACAGAAGCATGACCGACTTCTTTCCCTTGAGAACGGTAAGGGGGGTTGTTCTCCCCGAAAATTTAGCTATAAACCTCCGGTAATACCCAACGATTCCGAGAAACGTTCTCACCTGTTTGGTGTTGACAGGTCGGGGCCAGTTCTGAATGGCCTCGATTTTATTTATTTGGGGTTTGATAACCCCACGGCCGATTACGTAACCCAAGTACTGGGCTTCCTCGAGCACTATCGCACATTTCTTGGCATTCGCCATCAAGCCCATGGCTCTGAGCGAATCTACTACCGCTTGTACGTGGGACAAGTGGGTATGCTAGTCAGTACTAAAGATGATGTCATCCTAGTTCGCTGACACATAATTCTGATGGGGTTACAGCACTATGTCCATCATCCTCTGGAACGTGGCAGGGGCCCTATGTAGTCCAAAGGGCAAGACTACATAGTGGTAAAGACCCTCCGGTGTTATGAAGACGGGCTTTTCCTTTGCCAACTCTGTAAGAGGCACCTGCCAATAATCCTTGGTCAGATCGAGCGTGAAGTACTGGGCCTGACCCAGGTGCTCGATCAGCTCCTCCACCCGGGGCATTGGATACAGGTCGAACTTTGACACCTCATTTAATTTACGGAAGTCATTACAGAACCGTAATGATCCGTCCAGCTTCTGGTTTGACACAATGGGGCTAGCCCAGTCTCTCCGGGATTCCTCGATTACTCCCAGCTGGAGCATTTGTCTTACCTCACTCGCGATGGCTTGTCTCTGGGCCTCGGGCACCCAATATGGTTTCATTTCTACCCTTACATGAGGCTCGGTGACAGTGTCATGCTGGATGACGGAGGTGCGACCGGGTAATTCTGAGAATACGTCTGCATTCTCTTGGACTAATTTCCGAACCTCTTGACGCTGCTGTTTCGAGAGGGTCTCTTTTACTCTTTTATTTTTACCTCTCTCTCAGCCTCGTCCTTGTCCTGTGACAGAGGGTTCCCTGTTGGTACCATCGGGGTCGCCTCCACGGCCAAACATTCCCGGTCCTTCCATGCTTTCAACAGGTTGACCTGATACAGCTGTTCAGGTTTTCTTTTCCTGGGCTCGTAAACGTTATAATTTACTTCTCCCAACTTCCCCCGTATCTCATATGGCCCTTGCCACTTGGCCATGAGCTTACTCTCTGTGGTGGTACCAATACCCAGTCCTCTTCTTTAAAGGTCCTGACCGTGGCTGTTTTATTATACATGCGGCTCTGCGCGACCTAGGCATCCATCAGATGCTTCTTTTCTATGGGCTGTACTGCCGCAATCCGGTCCTGCATACTTGCCACAAGCTCGATGACACTCTTATGCGAGTAGGCTCCTGTTCCCATGTCTCCTTGGCTACGCCCAGAAGTCCCCTCATGTGCCTGCCATATAATAGCTCAAATAGGGAGAATCCCGTGGACGCCTGCGGTACCTCGAAGATAGCGAACATTAGGGCAGTAACATGTCCCAATCCCTCCCATCCTTGGTGATCACCCTTTTTAGCATGGATTTGAGGGTCTTGTTAAACCTCTCCACCAAACCGTCGGTTTGTGGGTGGTACACCAACGTACGTAGCTGTTTAATCCGGAGCAGCTTACATAGCTCCCTGGTCACCTTGGACATAAAAGGAGTCCCCTGATCTGTAAGGATCTCCTTTGGTAACCCAAGGCGACAAAACATGGCAAATAGCTTGCGGGCTATTAGCTTGGCCGATGTGTGGCGGAGAGGTATCGCCTCTGGGTACCGTGTGGCGTTGTCCACTATGACCAAAATATGTTGATGGCCACGGGCGGATTTCACTATGGGGCCTACCAGATCCATCGCTATTTGCTCAAATGGTATCTCTATGATGGGCAGAGGTACCAATGGACTCCGGTAGTTTGCGGTGGGTGAGGATAGTTGGCACTCCGGACACGTGTCACAGTACCTCTGGACCGCCGCATAGACCGTCAGGCCAAAAAAAAGCTGCAGAATGTGCTCCTGTCTCTTTTTGGCCCCTAATGCCCTTCTAGCATGTGGGTGTGAGCCATGTCGAGTCCCGCCCGATGGTAGGATTGGGGCACCACCAAATTTTCCACCACCTCATCCAGGACTTTATTCATCCTGTATAACAATTCCTGTTGTATAGCCATGCGGGGGAAAATTGTCTCAGCACCTGGTTGCTGAGCTATTCAATTAATTTCAATCACCCTTTCTCTTGCCCGGGCCATTGTGGGATCCTGGAGCTGAGCTGTCCCGAACTTACCAGGGGACATTTCCAGCTCGGGGATCGGTGGGGTCTCCTCGACCTCTCCTGACAATACCTCTAGGGGAAGCCTATCGGGGTTACACTCTGTCCCTAGGTTGGCGACCCCTACGGCAGGTATCCCTGACTCGGGATCTTCGGGTTCCGTGCCCAGAATAGCATTTACCTTGGGAGGGTTAACCCTGGTCTCCCACAGGGACCAGAACAGGAGTGAGTCTCTTCCCAACACAGTCCCATATGTATGAGTCTTTACCACTCCCACCACGTCTTATTTCTTCACACGGGGTGGAAAACGTAACCTCCGCGGTCGGGTACTCTCGGAGTTCCCCATGTATGCATACCAAACCCACTTTCCGTCCATTGGGGTTGTCCCCTGCAACAAGGGACCCATGAACCAGAATCACTAAGCTCCCTGAGTCCAAGAGAGCATCCGTTTGGTATCTGTTGACGAGTACCTGACATAGTTGTGGTTCACTGACGGCAGTGCCTATAGTGGCGGTGCATACTGGCTGGGCATACATGGACACACGACGAGTATACCCGCAGTCCATGGGTTCAGCTGTCAGGGGGCAGTTGGCAGTTACATGTCCGGGGTTCCTGGCACTGCCAACACTTGATAGCTGAGGCGCGAATGGACCTTGGGGCCGACTTAGGGGACACGGGTCTGCTGTCATTCTCCCTTCGGGATACCCCCTCTGTATGGACTCAGTCCTGATTGGCCCCAGTAGAGGATCATGGATTTTTCCCAGGCTCCTGGGTTGGTGGGGCCCGATGTGACAGCTGTAGTGGAGCCGTATCCTGTATAAAGTCCTGAGTTGCCGTGTGCCGCTCAATCAGTCCCACCACCTGGTCCAGAGTGCCCGGGTCCCCTTTCCCACCCAGCGCTGTATGGGTGCTGGCAGAGCTCTCACCAGCCAGTCGACCACCACCCTCTCCACCAACTGGGCCGGAATCAAAGTCTCAGGTTAGGGCCACCTTTTCACAAGCTGTAGTAAGTCATAAACCTGAGACTGGGCGGACTCTGCCTCCACAATAGTCCATGAAAACACCCGTTGGGCTCCCACGTAGGTATTAACCCCCAGTCGGGCAGGGATCTCACCTTTTAGCTTGGCGAAGTCCTGGGCGTCCTTCCGACTGAGGTCAAAGTACGTCTTTAGCGCATCATCCCTCAGGAACGGAGCCACCACTTCTGTCCACTGGAAAGTTGGCAGGTTCTCCCGCTCTGCCATGCGCTCATAGACGGTGAGGAACACTTCCACGTCGTCTTCTGGACTGTTTCTTTAAAAAGCGGTTCGGACCTTGTCTCGGGCCTCGCGATGTTCCGGGGTCGGCGCTGGAGGGGTCTCCCGCAGGGCTGCAATTTGCTGCAGCAACAGGTTATTGGTCTGTTGCTGCGTGAGGACCAGCTGCCTCAGTATTTCCTCCATTTTGTCTGCAGACCAGGGTTGCAGTGTGGCAGGCCTAATGACAGACATGCAGCTGGCTTTGGGGTATGCCTCAATTCGACTGGCCCAGTTGTAAACCACGGAGCAATGACTGAGAAGCTGCCTACGCAGCCTCTCTGCCTGATCCGCGGTGAACTGACAGCGTGGGAAAGTATTCAGAATCTTTCCCACGCTAATCAGTTCATCTCCGGGGAGGCTGCGCTGGCAGCTTCTCTGTCCTTCCTCCGTGGTTTACAGCCGGGCCGGTCGCATTAGCAACCGCTCCCGATTGTAAACTATTTAACCCCTTCAGATGGATTGCAGTGTGGGACTTGACTGTTCGGCGGACAGGTATGGGATATTGTTCCTTTTTTATTTTGGATTTTTTTTTTTACAGGAGAACAATGGCTTCGAATAGATTGGGAGTGTAATAAAGATGGGAAAAAAATGTGTTTATTTCATTGAAAGTTTTTTTTCTTAATGTTTGCGTGTTTATTTAAACCCTTTCAGACTAATGGATTAATAATGGAGAGGTGTCTTATTGACACCTCTCCATTATTAACCACGCTTAATGTCACCTTACAATAGCAAGGTGACATTAACCCCTTATTACCCCATATGCCATCCGCTACTGGGGGGCAGATTTTTTTTAACCGGGGGGGATCCAAAAACAATGGTTCCTCTCTTGGTTATTAATATCTGCCCTCAGTCACTGGCTTGCCCTCTCTGGCAGAGAAAATTGGGCGGGGGCCCACACCAGTTTTTCCCGTGATTTAATCCTTTAATATAACACCTACAGCTCCAAAATTTTACAAACACACACTACTAACATTATTAGTGAGGGACATATATACCGGTAAATCTAACGGATATGCAATGGTTTACTGTATGTAACCATGTCTCATATCCTGTCGGGTTCTGTAATGATTTTACAGATGCCTATAATTGAATTTTAACCTATTCTACTATCTATATCTCTATGAAATATATATATATATATATATATATCTCGCTGACATATATATACCCCTATACTATGTGTATACATATATTCTATCTTTTCTATTCTAACATTTCAGTGTGATTTTACCATATAGCGCACTGAATTGCAGGCTTTTTTTTCTCGCAAGTCACACGCATGGTCCGTGTGTAATCCGGTTTTCTCTCGCCCCCATAGACTTGCATTGGCGAGTCTCGGGCGTAATACGGTGCAAATCGCAGCATGCTGTCATTTCACCCGCACGTATAATACGGGCGAGAAAAAAAACATGATGGGAGCTGCCCCATAGATTAACATTGGTCCGAGTGCTATGCAATTTTTTCTCGCATAGCACTCGTCCGTATTTATCGCTAGTTTGACTCCGGCCTTAAATCTCTATGCGATGTACTTGAACTTTATATTATCTGTGCACGCACCGTACGCAGATATTACATTTATTTCATGCACTGCATTTTTCTTTATCTTTTTAAATTCGTCATTATTTATAATTTCTCAGCACATATGTCCTTTATACATCTCGCATCACAACAGTAACACATATGCTGACCTGCCTCCGAAGCCATCAGCACAATAACAATTGGTTATTAAATTGTCAGTCAGGTTTATATAATGACACTGCTATGTTTTCATCATAACCCCTGATGAAGCCATACTCACGTGGCGAAACGTGTGCGGATGGCTGCAGGATCTCCCATCCGAGAGCATCAGGACCATTATGCAACTGACTCTCTGATCAGATTCTCTCAGATGTGGAAAAGATGGAGAAAAAAAAAAAGTCTATCTTGTGAGGCCACGGAAATCAGACCGCACTCAGATGTCATCCGAGTGCAGTCCGATATTCTCCATGGACCCACTGAAAAGCATGGTCGAATGTCAGATGAAACTTGGGCATACAATTTTTGTCCTCGGATATTGTGCACGACCCCATACCATAACATTGGTCCGGGTGCGAGACGATGTTTTGTCTGATCGCACATGGACAGCAAATACACTCGTCTACACCCGCCCTAAATCTCAAAGATTCCTTGAGGTGGTCAGTATGTAAATAGCCTCTTCAGTGAGGAATAGGCTTTGATCTCTGGTGTCACCTATTAGATGTAGTAATCCTAAGGGTATGTGCACACGTTGCGGATTCGTCTGCGGATTTTTCCGCACGGAATCTGCAGAATCCGCAGGTCAAAATGCCTGCGTTTTACCTGTGGATGTCTAGCGAATTCCTATAATGGAATAGGTGTAAAAACGCGGCGGAATCTGCACAAAGAATTGACATGCTGCGGAAAATAAAACCGCTGCGTTTCCGTGTAGAATTTTCCGCAGCATGTACACAGCGGTTTTCGTTTTCCATAGGATAACATGGTACTGTACATCCCCTGGAAAAATGCTGCGGATCCTCGGAGCCAAATCCGCAACGTGTGCACACTGCATATACCCTAAAAGTCAATATTGACCCTTTATGGGGCCTCTCCACATAGGATAAAAGCCATCCAGAGTCTCAATATGCAGACACCTGTTTCAGGGTGTTTCCCCTCCTAAGTGCAAAGCATGAGATCTGATTTGGCTAGGTGAGAGGCCTCTGACTGGGGTCTACAGGGGAACCTTTCTTCTTGAGGAGAGTGCCAAGCCGGCGTAAGGAGACTTATAAGCCATGCAAAGCTACCCGGTGAAGGGAATTTGAGGTAGTCAGATCAGCAGTACCCACAACCCCGGTGATGCACCTCTTGTATCATCCTGATGAGTCTTACAATAGTTACAAGTCATGCTTCTATATGGCTCCTCTAGACTATTTGCCGAGTGCATAAAATTGTAACGATGAGATACTTGGATCAGTGTGATGAAAAGATCATTTATAAAAACAGAAAATGTGCTAAAAAAAAAAATTCACAAAGTTGCGCATTTCTGTACAATTTACCAACCAGCTCTCTCTCTCTCTCTCTCTCAACTCCACAGATTCAATACCTTAAAAAAAATTTAAAGGATGAAGAAGGAGCCCAAATACAAAGCTTTAAGAATAAAATCCAGCATTTATTACACAAGGCTGGACATATACAGTAGGTGCGGTACCCGGATTCTATTTACTATATTTCCATCAATTCTCATGTATGGAATAAGAATGTATTCTCAATGTAATGGTTGTATTGTCTTTCACTACTTCTCAACGAAACTATTAAAGACAAAGGAAAACGTCTACATCTAAATGTGAGCCTTCTGATGTGCAGTAAGAATTGACTTTTTGTTAAAACATATTCCACATATACTACATGTAAACAGCTCCTTCCCTGTGTGAGTTCTTTGATGCCTTAGAAGGTTTATTTTCTGGAAAAAGCTCATCCCACATTCGGGGCAGGAGTACGGCTTCTCCCCTGTGTGAATTTTTTGATGCGTAACAAGATTTGATTTCTGGCTAAAATATTTCCCACATTCTGAACATAGGAACGGCCTCTCCCCTGTGTGTGTTCTTTGATGGTTCAAAAGATAATATTTGCTTGTTAAACATTTCCCACAGTCTGGACATGAAAATACTTTTGTTTTATGAGTTTTTTTGTGTTCCGTTAGGCTTGACATTTGGCCAAAATGTCTTCCACGTTCAGAAGATGTAAAAGACTTAGCTCTTGTGTGAGTTTTTTGATGTTTAACCAGAAGTGATTTGTGGGTAAAACGTGTGTCACATTGTGAACAGGAGTACGGCTTCTCCTGTCTGTGAGTTCGTTTATGTCTATCAAAGGCAGATTTCCAGGTAAAACATTTCCCACATTGTGGACATGAATAGGACTTCTCCCGTGAGTGACTTTGTGAATGACTAATAAGAGCGGATACCCACTTAAAACATTTCGCACATTCTGGACAGGAATATGGCTTCTTCTCTATGTGAGTTTTCACATGGCTGATAAGACCTGCTTTTGTGATAAAATATTTGTTGCATTCTGTACAAGTAAATGGCTTCTCCCATGTCTGAACTCTTTTCTGTTGAACGCCCCTTACGGGACTTATATTTTGTTCAACCAATTGCTGTGAATCAGGAGATAGGACGTGTGCAGAAGGATCAAGTGACCAATCTTGGATGTGAAGGGGTGATTGTGTATCTGAGATAATGGGAACCCCTTCATATATACAAGGTATGACACCATAATCATCAGCGTTAAAGTCTGAAGGCAGCCAAAGTTCCTCTGACTTCCCAGGACAATAATCTGCAAAATAAAAGTGATTTTATTGTTCTTAAAGAATCTAACAACAAACTTATATTTCTACTTTAAAACTCTTATAAAGTTTCATTTTTCAGAATACTGGTCAAATCTTTTTAAGTAAATGCACTTTTGCATAGTGAGGTCCGAGAGGACGAGCTGCATGGTAGGTCAGAGGGGAGGGGCTGCATAGTAGGTCAGAGCGGAGGGGCTGCATGGTAAGTCAGAGGGGAGGAGCTACATGGTAAGTCAGAGGGGAACAGCTGCATGGTAGGTCAAAGGGGAGGAACTTCATGGTAGGTCAAAGGTCAGGAGCTGCATGGTAGGTCAGAAGTCAGGAGCTGCATGATAGGTCAGAGGGGAGAAGCTGCATGGTAGGTCAGAGGGGATGAGCTGCATGGTAGGTCAGAGGGGATGAGCTGCATGGTAGGTCAGAGGGGATGAGCTGCATGGTAGGTCAGAGGGGAGGGGCTGCATAGTAGGTCAGAGCGGAGGGGCTGCATGGTAAGTCAGAGGGGAGGAGCTACATGGTAAGTCAGAGGGGAACAGCTGCATGGTAGGTCAAAGGGGAGGAACTTCATGGTAGGTCAAAGGTCAGGAGCTGCATGGTAGGTCAGAAGTCAGGAGCTGCATGATAGGTCAGAGGGGAGAAGCTGCATGGTAGGTCAGAGGGGATGAGCTGCATGGTAGGTCAGAGGGGATGAGCTGCATGGTAGGTCAGAGGGGAGGGAATGCATAGTAGGTCAGAGGGGAGGGAATGCATAGTAGGTCAGAGGGGAGGGGATGCATAGTAGGTCAGAGGGGAGGGACTGCACGGTTGGTCAGAGGTAAGGAGCTGCATAATAGGTCAGAGAGGAGGAGCTGCATGGTAGGTCAGAGGGGAAGAGCTGCATGGTAGGTCAGAGGGGAGGGGCTGCATAGTAGGTCAGAGCGGAGGGGCTGCATGGTAAGTCAGAGGGGAGGAGCTACATGGTAAGTCAGAGGGGAACAGCTGCATGGTAGGTCAAAGGGGAGGAACTTCATGGTAGGTCAAAGGTCAGGAGCTGCATGGTAGGTCAGAAGTCAGGAGCTGCATGATAGGTCAGAGGGGAGAAGCTGCATGGTAGGTCAGAGGGGATGAGCTGCATGGTAGGTCAGAGGGGATGAGCTGCATGGTAGGTCAGAGGGGAGGGAATGCATAGTAGGTCAGAGGGGAGGGAATGCATAGTAGGTCAGAGGGGAGGGGATGCATAGTAGGTCAGAGGGGAGGGACTGCACGGTTGGTCAGAGGTAAGGAGCTGCATAATAGGTCAGAGAGGAGGAGCTGCATGGTAGGTCAGAGGGGAAGAGCTGCATGGTAGGTCAGAATGGATGAGCTGCATGGTAGGTTAGAGGGGAGGGAATGCATGGTTAGTCAGAGGGGAGGGGATGCATAGTAGGTCAGAGGGGAGGGAATGCATAGTAGGTCAGAGGGGAGGGACTGCATGGTTGGTTAGAGGTGAGGAGCTGCATGATAGGTCAGAGAAGAGGAGCTCCATCGTAGGTCAGATACGCAGAAGGCTCAGAAGTTTTTTTATTAATATTAACAGGACTCTGTGTGATAATGTGATATTGCGTAAAACATGCCTGTCATTAAGAAAAAGGTGTCTGTGTGTGAATCTATTGAGATTCCAGGCTGGGAACAGGCTCCCTATCATAATTTGGCAACAAAATGGTCACACAGTGCTGGTTTGGTTGAAGCATGGGACAGATGTCTGAAGGACGCTGAACCGGCTGATGTGGTTGCATGCTTAGAGAAAGTGAAAGTGGAGAAAGGTAAAAAGTTGGGCGCTGTTGGTAGGCGCGGATGGATATTGTTGTCTGCATATAGAAAACAGCATAAGGAAAGAATATGTATGTTATCAAAAGTACAGGAATTGGAAAAACAGTTGTGTGAGGCCCAGAAAGCATTGGTTATTGCACAATGTCAGAATAAGATATTAATGGACAGATGTGATGGATATCAGCATGTTGCAGAAAAGGCTGCCGTACGTGTAGCAGAGTATAAGAACAGAAGGAGGAAAGGCAAGGGGAATAAAAAGAAAGTAGCTTTGGCCATAGCCAAAGCAGGGAGAGAGTGGAACCCGGATCAGTGGGATGGTGATGTGTGGAATTCAAGTGACTCCGAAAACATCACCGATCCCGAGTCTGAACATTTCCATGGAAAGAGAGAAATTGCTCTTCCTCTCACCCCAGTGAAAGTTCATCCTATATATCGGAGACGGATTGTAGAGACAGCGACAGGTAAACGGAATGAGAATGCGGTAGAGGATTACAGTCAGCAGGAGCTTAATGACCTTCATGATCGCTTTTCTCAAAGGTCAAATGAATCCCTGGTAGCTTGGGCAGTCAGATTATGGGAGATGGGGGCTCATGAAGTACAGGTAGACGCTGTGGATGGCCCAAAATTTGTCCAGCTCAGTCATGAGCCTGTAGTGAAGGAGGCATTCCGTACCTTGATAATCCAGCCACCACATGTGGTGTGTAGTATGCTTGATGTTGTGGCTATGGCATTGCGGCATAAATACCCATCTGAGGCGGACTGGCCGCCCAATGAAAAACCATGGTTTACGTTAAAAGATTGTGCTCAGAGGTTGAAGGAGGAGGTAATGAAGGATGCTATTTCAGCAAACACCTATAATGATTATATGCAATTGGTGTAAGTGTATCTGTTAGAAATCGTATCATTAGACATGCCCCTCCAGCTTATAAACACGTCATGGTGACGTTTATGGTAAATCAGACTGGGAAAACAATTGCTAATACATTGGAGGCAATTCGAGGGTTAAGGGATCTGGGAGACTGGGGTCCCAAACAAAAAGGTAATTTTCCCGCTGAATAGCAGCATTACAGTGACAAAAGTCATTACAATCCTAGACCCCGTATTACCCAGAAATATGTTTAGGGCCTTAATAAAGGATGGCGTCCACAGGGATAGAATAGATGGGATTGGTGCTGGAGAGATGTGGAAACTGTATCAAAAGAGAGGAATTAATAAAAAGCCGGATATTTCACATAATAGAGAGGTTACAGTAACAGATTCTGAATCTCCACAGCAGGGGCGAGACAGGGCACGGGGAGAGAGACGGGACACGGGGAGAGAGACGGGACACGGGGAGAGAGACGGGACACGGGGAGAGAGACGGGACACGGGGAGAGAGACGGGACACGGGGAGAGAGACGGGACACGGGGAGAGAGACGGGACAAGGGGAGAGAGACGGGACACGGGGAGAGAGACGGGACACGGGGAGAGAGACGGGACACGGGGAGAGAGACGGGACACGGGGAGAGAGACGGGACACGGGGAGAGAGACGGGACAAGGGGAGAGAGACGGGACACGGGGAGAGAGACGGGACACGGGGAGAGAGACGGGACACGGGGAGAGAGACGGGACACGGGGAGAGAGACGGGACACGGGGAGAGAGACGGGACACGGGGAGAGAGACGGGACACGGGGAGAGAGACGGGACAAGGGGAGAGAGACGGGACAAGGGGAGAGAGACGGGACAAGGGGAGAAAGACGGGACACGGGGAGAAAGACGGGACACGGGGAGAGAGACGGGACACGGGGAGAGAGAGGGCCCACTCCATCTCCATCAGAGCCCACAGCACCGGGGATTGAGGATCTTTATGCTGAAATGAAATCCTTGATACAGGAATCCAAAGCCCATATGAAGAGGTCATCATTTGAGCCTTCCAAGATGTTATCATCTAAAATGGAGGATCAAGGGGGGGGGGGGGAGAAGATAAGAGTTATTGACTTGCTGGCCACACTCCACAAATGGATAGACGCCCCCTTGTAGATTTGGTGATTAACTGAACAATAAAAACAGCCAACATGATAAAGCTTTGGTAGATACAAGGGTGGAGGGCGGAGGCCAGTTTGATTTATGTAAATCCAAAACAATTCAGTGGACACAAGATTAGACCGGTGTGCTTGTGCCTACTACTACTGATTGGGACCATCCTGTGTGTCGAGAAAGTTGTGGTAAGATATCTGGCCAACTGTATAAAGAAGTAAAGTGACTGTGCTTAATGTTGATGCTTATTGTGCTTCAGGTACACTGGAAAGACTCTTCAACTTATTAGAAGAGGAACCTTCCAAAATATCAGTCGCTGAATCCAGTTCAAAGACTGACACCACTGAGGGACTGCCCGGATTGACTCAGTGGGCACACCAGAAATATGGAGAAATAGCTGCTTACCAATGGGCACAGACCAGAGGGTTGCCCATCAGGTTAGATTTGATAAAGGATTTGGATCCTCACATCCTATCAAAGATGGTGTAAAAATCTGGGGGACAAAGGTCTTCCAGAACCTGCTAAAGTAATTGTTCGTGGAGCAGATAATATGCTGATAGTTATGAAACCCGAGCAAAAGAAGTGGGAACATGTCCCGACTGACAGGTGTTATCTCAGAGGATAATATATATATATTCTTCCCTTTAGATCAGTATCTGGAAATGGTGCATCGTTGCAGCCACAGGTCCTTTCAACTTCTGCCACTACCCAAGAGATCTTCAGATGAAAAACTGAGAGACCAACCATGGAAAAGAGAGCTTTATGGAAAACCAAAGAGAATCTATGGATTTACTTGGCTTAGCTGATGAACACTGGTCATTTTGGTGTGACAAAGACTACTACTGCTACCAATATATTAGAAACTTGTCTGGTGGCGGTACCAACCCCTTTACAGTTATGGAAAAAGCTGATAGGGGTATCTACACAAGATGAAGACTTAGAAGAAGAAGATGTGCCTCAAAACGTCATATACAATAGCAATTTTTGCTAAAATTTGTGCATGCATTGCTTTGTGCTGTTGTATACAGTGTACACTTATATGGTACCTTGTATAAATAATGTTTGGCTCAAAATAGCCAAGGGTGGATTGTAGTGCAAATATAAAAATGGCTATTTTGAGTCCATATATTGAAATATACAGAAAGCATTCAGACCAGGACAGAGCTGCATTTCTAGTCAAACAGGTACAGACAAGATAATGGTTACTGTGACAATCTTGAGAACTGTTGTTTCACAAACAGTACTATGTTTATCTATGTTTGCTGTTTGTCATTGTAAAATATTAAGGTTTATTTAACCTCTGTCTGTGTTGGTTTTATCTAAATCCATGTGGCTTTTATATTCTAAGGGTTTACGACCTATTGTCTGATGATTTCATGATATCTCAGTTTTATCCAAACTTGATTGCTGGCCACTTGAGGGTAGGGTTGAAACTACCGTAGTGTTAGGCCTGTTTCACACATCGGTTTTTTTTCTGTCAGTCCAAATCCGCCAAAATAGCAGAAACCGGATCCGCAGGCGGACTGACAGGAACGTGTGCCAGCGGATCGGTGGATGTATGGATCCGCCGATCTTGCAAATTTAAAGGAACCGTGCCTGGTTAAAAAAAAAAAAAAATACCGGTGATGTAGTGTTCTCCATGTCGCTGCCGAGATATCGCGGGAGCCGGGGTGGAAGTAATGGCGAGGCTGAGATCTCACGGGAGCCGGGACCAGGGGACATGAGCAGGTGTGATGGATCGCGGGAGGGATAACCTGGGGATTATCGCGGGATGTTAGCGCCAACCATCGCGCGATGTGGGGAGCAGACATTGCGGGAAGTGAGCGGTCATTATCGCGGGATGTGTGGAGCGATTGCGCGATGTGAGTAACAATCATCGCGCGATGTGGGGAGCAGGGATGCCATCATCGCGGGAAGTGTGGAGCTGCGGTGACCATGGATGAGAGAGAGAGATTTTTCTACCGGCAGCCAGACAGAATTGGGGGTTAAATCACTACACGGCGGATCCGCAGCCCGAAAAAACGTTGCAGGGTCCATCCGGTCATGTCAGCGGACGCCGGACGACCATCAGTCAAAATCCGCCAATAATGCTAGTCAATGGGGAAAAAAACGGATCCGCCAAAAAATGACGGATCCGTTTTTTCTCCAAAACGGCGGATTTTGACTGATGGTCAAAAACGGATGTGTGAAACAGGCCAAACACATAAGTGTAATTTACGATATAAGGCCAGAGAAACATGACTAAAGGGGCCTTTACACATAGCGATATCGCTAACAATATCGCTAAAGCGTCACCGATTTTGTGACGCAGCAGCGATATCGCTACATGTGATACTCACCACCGACCAGCTCCCCCGCTGGTTATCGCTGATCGCGCAAGAACGTCCTGGGCCGTTTCTCGACAGGCGCTTCCTGCTGGCGCCGACGAGCGACGCGTGGACGCGGGCGGAGGGCGTCATCATCGCCGCGTCTGACAGGTAAGTAACGACCGCTGCTGCGTCGCTGGTGAGCTCTGCCTGTGTGGCAGCTCACTAGCGACCATTTAGCGATGCACCAGCGATCCTGACCGGGTCGTATCGTGGTCGGGATCACTGATGCATCGCTAAATGTAACGGGGCCTTAAGACAGAAGCAAAACTGGATACCTGTACACATGTACAGTGTTGATACCTGCATAAGTGGGGACGCCCATGCAGTGTAATGAATCTTCCAGGGGTCTCTGTCTTGGCGCTGCTTCTCTGATATTCCAGACGGATGATGTTTAACCCCTTCCTGACATGAGACGTACTATCCCGTCCATGGGACCCGGGCCCCTATGCCCATGGACGGGATAGTACGTCTACCGCGATCAGCGGCGCCCACGTGGTGAGCGCCGCTGATCGCAGCCGGGTGTCAGCTGATTATCACAGCTGACACCCGGCACAATGTGTCAGGGGCGGACACGGACCGCCCCCCGACACGTTAACCCCTTGCACACCGCGATCAAACATGATCGCGGTGTACCGGGGGTTAAAGGGAAGCATCGGCAGGGAGGGGGCTCCCTCCTTGCTTCCCTGAGCCCCCCACGGCAGCGCAATGTGCAGCGCTGCTGCGGGGGGCTCCTTTCCTGCAGGCCCCCGAATCCAAGATGGCGACGGGGGCCTTCGTGGGCCTGCAGGAAGCTGGCTTCCTCAGTGCCTGCAAAGCGCAGGCATGAGGAAGCCTTCTGCAGTGCCTGTGACAGATTGCTGATCTGTCACAGTGATCTGTGATGTGACAGATCAGCGATCTGTCACAGGACAGTGATGTCCCACCTGGGACTATTTAATAAAGTAAAAAAAAAATAAAAAAAAAATGTTAAAATAAATTAAAAAAAAAAATCACCAAATAAATTAGAAAAAAAAAAAAAATATTCCCCCAAATAAATCCATTTTTTAGAAATAAAAAAAACCAAAACAATAAAAGTACACATATTAGGTATCGCCGCGACCGTAACGACCCGCCCTATAAAACTGTCCCATTAGTTAACCCCTTTAGCGAACCCCTTAAAAAATAAAAAACGAAGCAAAAAATAATGATTTATTATCATACCGCCAAACAAAAAGTGTAATAACGCGCGATCAAAAAGACACATATAAATATCCATGGTACCGCTGAAAACGTCATCTTGTCCCGCAAAAAACGAGCCGCCACACAGCATCATCAGCGAAAAAATAAAAAAGTTATAGCTTGCAGAATAAAGTGATGCAAAAATAATTATTTTTTATATAAAATAGTTTTCATTGCATAAAACCGACAAAACATAAAAAAACGACCTAAATAAGGTATCTCTGTAACCGTACTGACCCGAAGAATAAAACCGCTTTATCAATTTTACCACACGCGGAACAGTGTGAACGCACCCCCCAAAAGAAATTCATGAAACGCTGGTTTTTGTTCATTCTGCGTCCCAAAAATCGGAATAAAAAGTGATCAAAAAATGTCACGTGCCCGAAAATGGTACCAATAAAAACGTCAACTCGTCCCGCAAAAAATAAGACCTCACATGACTCGGTGGGTCAAAATATGGAAAAATTAGAGCTGTCAATATGTGGTGATGCAAAAACTATTTTTACAATAAAAAGCGTCTTTTAGCGTGTGACAGCTGCCAAACATAAAAACCGCCATAAATAGTAAATCAAACCCCCCGTTATCACCCCCTTAGTTAGGGAAAAATAATAAAATTAAAAAAATGTATTTATTTCCATTTTTCCATTAGGGCTAGGGTTAGGGTAGGGTTAGGGTTATGGCTAGGGTTAGGGCTGAGATTAGGGTTAGGGGTGTGTTGGGGTTCGGGTTGGAGTTAGAATTGGGGGTTTCCACTGTTTGGGCACATCAGGGGCTCTCCAAATGCAACATGGCGTCTGATCTCAATTCCAGCCAATTCTGAGTTGAAAAAGTCAAATGGTGCTCCTTCCCTTCCAAGCTCTGCCATGCGCCCAAACAGTGTTTTACCCCCACATGTAGGGTATCAGCCTACTCAGGTCAAATTGCAAAACAATTTTTGGGGTCCAATTTCTCCTGTTACCCTTAGGAAAATAAAAAATTGGGGGCAAAAATATCATTTTTGTGGAAAAAAATGATTTTTTTATTTTCACGTCCGAGCGTTATAAACTTCTGTGAAGCACTTGGGGGTTCAAAGTGCTCACCACACATCTAGATAAGTTCCGTGGGGGGCCTAGTGTCCAAAATGGGGTCACTTGTGGGGAGTTTCAATAGTTTAGGTACATCAGGGGCTCTCCAAACGCACATGACACCCGCAGACCATTCCATCAAAGTCTGCATTCCAAAATGTCACTGCTTCCCTTCCGAGCCCCGACGTGTGTCCAAACAGTAGTTTTCTCCCACATATGGGGTGTCAGCGTACTCATGACAAATTGGACAACAACTTTTGGAGTCCAATTTCTCCTGTTACCCTTGGGAAAATGAAAAAATTGGGGACTAATTGATCATGTTTGTGGAAAAAATACGATTTTTTTTTATTTTCATGCCCGGGCGTTATAAACTTCTGTGAAGCACTGGGGGGTTCAAAGTGCTCACCACACATCTACATAAGTTCCTTGGGGGGTCTAGTTTACAAAATGGTGTCATTTGTGGGGGGTTTCCACTGTTTAGGTACATCAGGGGTTTTCCAATCGCGACATGGTGTCCGATCTCAATTCCAGCCAAAAACGTCAAATGGCGCTGCTTCCCTTCCGAGCTCTGCCATGCGCTCAAATAGTGGTTTACCCCCACATGTGTGGTATCAGCGTACTCAGGACAAATTGCACAATAACTTTTAGGGTCCTGTTACCCTTGGAAAAATAAGAATTGAGGGTGAAAAGATCATTTTTGTGGAAAAAATATGATTTTTTAATTGTACGGCTTTATGTTATAAACTTCTGTGAAGCCCTTGGGGGTTCAAAGTTCTCACCACACATCTAGAATAGTTCCTTAGGGGGTCTAGTTTCCAAAATGGTGTCATTTGTGGGGGGTTTCCACTGTTTTGGTACATCAGGGGTTTTCCAATCGCGACATGATGTCCGATCTCAATTCCAGCCAAAAACGTCAAATGGCGCTGCTTCCCTTCCGAGCTCTGCCATGCGCCCAAATAGTGGTTTACCCCCACATGTGGGGTATCAGCGTACTCAGGACAAATTGCACAATAACTTTTAGGGTCCTGTTACCCTTGGGAAAATAAAAATTGGGGTGAAAAGATCATTTTTGTGGAAAAAATATGATTTTTTAATTGTACCGCTGTACGTTATAAACTTCTGTAAAGCCCTTGTGGGTTCAAAGTTCTCACCACATATCTAGATAAGTTCCTTGGGGGGTCTAGTTTCCAAAATGGGGTCACTTGTAGGGGGTTTCCACTGTTTAGGTACATCAGGGACTCTCCAAACGTGACATGGCGTCCGATCTGAATTCCACCCAATTTTGCATTGAAAAAGTCAAACGGCGCTCCTTCCATTCTGAGCTCTGCCATGCGCCGAAACAGTCGTCCCCCCCCACATATCAGGTATCAGCGTACTCAGGACAAATTGCACAATAACTTTTGCAGTCCAATTTCTCCTGTTACCCTTGGTAAAATAAAAAAAATTGAACCTGAAGTATTTTTTTTGTGAAAAAAAGTTAGATGTTCACTTTTTTTTAAATATTCAAAAAAATTCCTGTGATGCACCTAAAGGGTTAATAAACTTCTTGAATGTGGTTTTGAGCACCTTAAGGGGTGCAGTTTTTAGAATGGTGTCACTTTTGGGTATTTTCTATCATATAGACCCCCCAAAGTGACCTCAAATGTGATGTGGTCCTAAAAATAAAAATTGTAAAAATGAGAAATCGCTGGTCAACTTTTAACCCTTATAACTTCCTAACAAAAAAAAAATTTTGGTTCCAAAATTGTGCTGATGTAAAGTAAACATGTGGGAAATGTTAGTTATCAAGTTTTTTTGTGTGCTGTATCTCTGTGATTTAAGGGCATAAAAATTCAAAGTTGGAAAATTGCGAAATTTTCAAAATTTTTGCCAAATTTCTGTTTTTCCCACAAATAAACGCAAATTATTTGAATGAAATTTTACCACTAACATGAAGTACAATATGTCACGAGAAAACAATGTCAGAATCACCGGGATCCATAGAAGCGTTCCAGAGTTATGACCTCATAAAGGTACAGTGGTCAGAATTGTAAAAATTGGCCCGGTCATGAACGTGCAAACCACCCTTGGGGGTGAAGGGGTTAAAAGCCTCTTGGTGACTGATGATGTGAGTATACTGTATATAGTTAATTTTTATATATACTTATTATATGCATTCAATCTTTATCTGTACTTAAACTTTGTATCTTAAAATATACAAAAGGGTACGCAATCATACTATTCCTTTAATTTTGTACATTGATAGAAAATTGCGTTATATCGCAAGTAGTAGCCTTCTTTAAAGCCGTATCTGAACCTTAGTGTTAAAAACTTGGCAATACAAGGAGCTGCATACTAGGTCAGGAGATGGAGCTGTATATGTCAAAGGGGAGGAACTACATGGTAGGTCAGAGGGGAGGAGATGCATGGTAGGTCAGAGGGAAGGGGCTGCAACGTAGGTCAGAGTGGAGGAGTGGCATGATAAGTCAGAGGAAAGAGGCTGCATGATAGGTCAGAGGGGAGGGTCTGCATGGTAGGTCAGAGGGGAGGAGATGTATGATAAATCTGAGGGGAGGGGCTACATGTTAGGTCAGAGGGGAGGAGCTGTATGATAGGTCATAGGGGAGGAGCTGCACGGTCATGTAGACAACAGCCATGGTTGCTGATACTACAGAAAATGTCAGGTTCTGTCTGATGTCTATGAGCATTTATAGCTTTTAAGGTTGAATGTAGACATAAGACCAACCTAACATGTTGATCCAAAGGAGGGCACAAACACCACGAGGCGGATACTAATTGCCCAATATTAGCGGAAAGATTCCGTCCAGAGTAGTCCCACGGATCAACGTCCCTTCGCAGAATTTAGTACCATAACCTGTCATATTATATCATACAAGAAGGCGTCCAGACCTCCTGGTATTTGCTTTTAGTGAATCACTGGTAAAGTCAGGTCCTGTCTGCGGCACAAGCTGTTCAACCCAGAAAACTAACAAAGAGTGAAAAAAGAAAAAGTTCTTTAAAAAAATACAAAGAACGGAATGCCCTCTTTACCTAAGTTAACAAAAATAAAATGTAAAAAAAAAAAAAGAGAAAAAGAGAAGAGAATACATACTTGGCATCACAGCGTCCGGAAAAGTCCAATCTATGACACAAGATGAATTAACCTGATTTGTAAATTCTGTAAACAGGAAAAAAACACAAGTAAAATTAAAGTAATCAGCATGTAAACATTGTATGTACCACAAAACTGCAAAAGCAACTAAAATAAAATGAACAAAAAATATATAAAGATTTTTTTTTTTTACAAAGTTTTGATTTTTTTAAGCAAATAAAATAGTAAAAAAGAAAGGTGTTGGTTATCACCGTAATGGTAAAAACAAATAAAAAACAATGGTGGGAATGTGGGATTTTTTTTACCATTCTCCCTTACTCTACATGGAGTATATCACAAACTCAGCAAAAAAACATATATATAAAAAATATTATTGCTATTTGCAAATGAATGTGACGAAATGAGAACTACAGAGAACCAGCAAGAAGACCCCCAAAAAGGGAACGGTGCGGGTGGAGGCCACAGATAACTCCTGTCCAATTCTCCGTCCTGATTGATTCCCCCACAAAGGGAAAATGTGTAAACAATAATGTGTATTTAGTCCTGTCTATTACCTGGTGATGTGCGGGGCCGGTGCTCCTCCATCACCTCCTGGTACCGATCCTTGTGTCCTTCTAGATACTCCCACTCCTCCATGGAGAAATAGACGGTGACGTCCTGACACCTTATAGGAACCTGACACACACAATGATACCGTCATCACCAAGAATCCTCCAGTGCTGTCCTGTATAATGTCCCAGCATTCCCAGCAGTGTCACCTCTCCAGTCAGCAGCTCAATCATCTTGTTGGTGAGTTCTAGGATCTTCTGGGCATTGATGTCCTCATGTATCCGGGGGTGCGGTGGAGGCCCTGGGATTGGGGAAAGGGTTCCTCCCCGTCCTTCAGACATAGGGGCCTGACAGCGATCACTAGAGGTCTTCACTACTGTGTAATCCTGAGTGTGGAGACATTAATAATATCACTACAGACATCTCCAGAGTCCATCACCTCTCCGGTCATATCCCCTGTTATTCCCATAGATAATGAGGTCATGTGATGACATCAGAGCCTCTCACCTCTCCGGTCATATCCCCTGTTATTCCCATAGATAATGAGGTCATGTGATGACATCAGAGCCTCTCACCTCTCCGGTCATATCCCCTGTTATTCCCATAGATAATGAGGTCATGTGATGACATCAGAGCCTCTCACCTCTCCGGTCATAGTCCCTGTTATTCCCATAGATAATGAGGTCATGTGATGACATCAGAGCATCTCACCTCTCCGGTCATATCCCCTGTTATTCCCATAGATAATGAGGTCATGTGATGTCATCAGAGCCTCTCACCTCTCCGGTCATATCCCCTGTTATTCCCATAGATAATGGGGTCATGTGATGACATCAGAACCTCTCACCTCTCCGGTCATAGTCCCTGTTACTCCCATAGATAATGAGGTCATGTGATGACATCAGAACCTCTCACCTCTCTGGTCATATCCCCTGTTATTCCCATAGATAAATAATGAGGTCATGTGATGACATCAGAGCCTCTCACCTCTCCGGTCATATCCCCGGTTATTCCCATAGATAAATAATGAGGTCATGTGATGACATTAGAGCCTCTCACCTCTCCAGTCATATCCCCTGTTATACCCATAGATAATGAGGTCATGTGATGACATCAGAGTCTCTCACCTCTCCGGTCATATCCTGTTATTCCCATAGATAATGAGGTCATGTGATGACATCAGAACCTCTCCGGTCATAGTCCCTGTTATTCCCATAGATAATGAGGTCATGTGATGACATCAGAACCTCTCACCTCTCCGGTCATATCCCGTTATTCCCATAGATAATGAGGTCATGTGATGACATCAGAGCCTCTCACCTCTCCGGTCATATCCCGTTATTCCCATAGATGAGGTCATGTGATGACATCAGAGCCTCTCACCTCTCCGGTCATATCCCCTGTTATTCCCATAGATAAATAATGAGGTCATGTGATGACATCAGAGCCTCTCACCTCTCCGGTCATATCCCCTGTTATACCCATAGATAATGAGGTCATGTGATGACATCAGAGCCTCTCACCTCTCCGGTCATATCCCCTGTTATTCCCATAGATAAATAATGAGGTCATGTGATGACATCAGAGCCTCTCACCTCTCCGGTCATATCCCCTGTTATACCCATAGATAATGAGGTCATGTGATGACATCAGAGCCTCTCACCTCTCCGGTCATATCCTGTTATTCCCATAGATAATGAGGTCATGTGATGACATCAGAACCTCTCCGGTCATAGTCCCTGTTATTCCCATAGATAATGAGGTCATGTGATGACATCAGAACCTCTCACCTCTCCGGTCATATCCCCTGTTATTCCCATAGATAATGAGGTCACGTGATGACATCAGAGCCTCTCACCTCTCCGGTCATATCCCCTGTTATTCCCATAGATAATGAGGTCATGTGATGACATCAGAACCTCTCACCTCTCCGGTCATATCCCCCGTTATTCCCATAGATAATGAGGTCATGTGATGACATCAGAGCCTCTCACCTCTCCGGTCACATCCCCTGTTATTCCCATAGATAATGAGGTCACGTGATGACATCAGAGCCTCTGACCTCTCCGGTCATATCCCCTGTTATTCCCATAGATAATGAGGTCATGTGATGACATCAGAGCCTCTCACCTCTCCGGTCACATCCCCTGTTATTCCCATAGATAATGAGGTCATGTGATAACATCTTAGCCTCTCACCTCTCCGGTCACATCCCCTGTTATTCCCATAGATTATGAGGTGATGTGATGACATCAGAACCTCTCACCTCTCCGGTCATATCCCCTGTTATTCCCATAGATAATGAGGTCACGTGATGACATAAGAGCCTCTCACCTCTCCGGTCATATCCCCTGTTATTCCCATAGATAATGAGGTCATGTGATGACATCAGAGCCTCTCACCTCTCCGGTCACATCCCCTGTTATTCCCATAGATAATGAGGTCATGTGATGACATCAGAGCCTCTCACCTCTCCGGTAAGATGGAAGATTATTTCTAGGGCGAGGTTTAATATTTTGTCTGCCATCTTGGTCTTGTCCCTCTTCATTCTGAATTGAAAGAAGATGGAAAAAATAAAAATGACACCAAACCCCATAGCAATGACATTTAGTATAGATAATAGGAGGAGATGCCGGTGCAGATGTTGTGTTCTCTCTACATTGATGAGTTTGACCCCTTCCTGTTGGATGATGTAATAGAAGGTCCTAGTGAGGGGCGCCTGTATGGGGTGGGCTCAGGAGCCTCGAACGCCCCAGTTGTCAGTGACATCATAGTGTATTGTACATAAGATTCCCGAGAGTTGTGGATATGAGCTGCACTCGGCTCCGCTCTCCAAAAAGTGCAGTCACTTATGGATCCCTAAGAAAAATGTGGTCACAAGTGGGAGAACACAAGGGAGAAACTCATCACTGAAGCTTTGCTTATGTCTGCATTGCATTTTTTGTTTTGTTTACGTGCCATATTTAAAGGGTTGGCTGGAGGAAACAAGTTGTTGTACCGATCGGTGGGGGCCCGACCATTAGGACTCACAATGATCGACAGAAAGAATTTTAATTGAAGCAGCAGTTCGGATGTCGGACCCCCACTCCATTCATTTTCTATGGGGCTGCCGGAAAGATACAGACCCGTAGAGAATGAGTGTGGCGGCGATGGGGTGTACAGTGCACCGTGAACGTTCCACTATAGATGGACCCCACCGATCAGTGAGTTATCACTTACCCTATAACGGAGGAAACAATTCAACATTTTCAGAGTTTTTAAAGTCACTTTTCTGTTTTGTCTCGTATTCATTACCATTTTTTGCACCAAATTTTTTTAAAAGGTTACAAACAGGCTTGTGGAGGAAATGGGGGAAGTGGAGGAGATGGAGGAAGTGGGAGAAGTGAGGGAAGTGGAGGAAGTAAGGGAAATGGGGGAGATCGAGGAAGTGGGGCAAATGAAAAAAGTTGAAGAAGTGAAGAAAGTGGATGAAGTGAGGCAAGGGGTTGAAGTGAGGCAAGGGGTTGAAGCGCAGGTGGTCTTCTCTTCCATCCTCCCAGTGGATGGCCATGGAACAAGGAGGTGGAATAAGATTCTGGAGGTGAACAACTGGCTACGTCGATGGTGCCGTCAGCAACGATTTGGATTTATGGATCACGGAGTGAATTACCTATACGATGGACTACTTGCTAGAGATGGGGTGCACCTTACGAAGACTGGAAAGCAGGTATTTGGAAGTCGCCTTGCTACACTTGTAAGGAGAGCTTTAAACTAGAACAACGTGGGAAGGGAAGCAAAAGACCAGAAAAAGCCATACACCTGACAAATGCTATTGAGAACTCTGCTATTAGAAGTGGAAAGGAAGAACAAAGACGAAAGAATCTAATTAATAAAAATATTGGAGAAAGAGAAACCAATCACAAACTAAAATGTTTCTATACTAATGCACAAAGCATGGGCAACAAACAAGGAGAATTGGAACTACTAACACAGGAAAAGAAATATGATGTCATTGTAATCACTGAAACTTGGTGGGACGATACACATGATTGGAATACAAGGCTAGAAGGATACAACTTATTTGCAAGAAACAGACTTGATAAACGAGGAGGGGGTGTCGCATTGTATGTTAGAAACACGTATATCTGCACAGAGATTGAAGCTTCAGAGACTGGGAGTTCTGTGGAAACTGTTTGGGTAAGAATACAAGGACAGAACAATGGAAAGGAGACCATTGTAGGCATTTACTACAGGCCGCCTGTGCAAGCTGAAGATATGGATGAACTCTTTATGCATCAAATGGCCAAGTTCTCCAAAAAATATGACATAGATGTCATGGGAGATTTCAACTATCCAGACATTTGTTGGGAATCTCTCTCAGGCAAAACTAACAGGTCAAGGAAATTCTTATCCTCTCTTGCTGACAACGTTATCTTCCAAAAGGTAGGGGAGAAAACAAGGGGAACTGCTACCTTGGATCTAATCCTTATAAACAGGGAGGAAATGGTTGAGGAGGTAAAAGTGGCTGGGACCCTAGGAGGTAGCGACCATGCTATTTTAGAATTTTGGATAACTAGAGGAGGAAGACCTGTGAAGACTCAGACGTCAAGGTTAGATTTCAGAAAGGCAGATTTTAAGGGACTCAGAAAGAGAATTGGAGGGATCCAATGGCTAGATATCCTTAAAGACAAAAATGTCCAGGAAGGATGGGAAATCTTGAAAAATGAAATTCTCAAAGCACAAATGTTAACAATTCCGAAAAGAGGGAAGAATAGGAAGCATTTAAGGAAACCAGGATGGATGAACACAGAGCTTAAGCACATGCTAAAAAGGAAAAAAAATGTTTATAAAATGGAAAGAGGGAGGCATATCTAAAGAAGAATATAATGCTGTCTGCAGATCCTGCAGGGCACAAATCAGATTATTAAAGCTGACAATGAATTGAGGCTTGCAAGAGATGTCAAAAGCAATAATAAAGGATTTTGGGGATATGTCAAAAGTAAAAGAATAGTCAAAGATGCTATAGGATTTTTACAGGATGAAAATGATGAAATGGTAAGACAGGATGTTGAGAAGGCCGAACTTTTAAATTCCTATTTTGCATCCGTTTTCTCTCAGAAAGGAAATGTAACATCAACTGTTCTTCACTGTCCTATTAAGGGAATAGAAGAATCCAGGATATCTATAAACAGAAAGATAGTGAGGAAACACTTAGCTAACCTAAATGAATTCAAGTCTCCAGGTCCAGATGAATTACACCCCAGAGTACTGAAGGAGATAGCAGAAGAAATTTTTGAACCCCTCTCCATAATCTTTGAAAATTCTTGGAGAACAGGAGAAGTCCCAGAAGACTGGAGAAGAGCAATTGTTGTTCCTATCTTCAAAAAGGGGAAGAAGGTGGACCCAGGCAACTATAGGCCGGTGAGTCTGACTTCTATACCAGGAAAGATGTTTGAACAAATTATTAAACAACATGTATGTCAGTACCTGGATAAGAATGAAGTGATTAAACAGAGTCAGCATGGGTTTGTAACTAATAAGTCATGTCAGACTAACTTAATTTCCTTCTATGACGGAATCACTGATTGGGTGGATCAAGGAAATGCTGTAGATATAGTATATCTTGACTTCAGCAAAGCATTTGACAAAGTATCTCATACAATCCTTATTGAAAAAATGACTAAGTATGGAATGGACAAGGCAACTGTTAGGTGGATTCATAACTGGCTTAGTGATCGGACCCAAAGAGTGGTGGTAAATGGCTGCACATCCAGTTGGAAGAATGTCTCAAGTGGGGTACCACAGGGCTCTGTCCTGGGCCCTGTATTGTCCAACATATTTATCAACGATTTAGATGAAGGAATTGAGGGTAAACTGATTAAATTTGCTGATGACACAAAGCTAGGAGGGATAGCTAATACTAGAGAAGAGAGAGAGAGGATTCAAAAAGATATAAATAAACTGGAGAAGTGGGCAGCAACTAACAGAATGGTTTTTAACAGGGAAAAATGCAAAGTACTACATCTGGGCAATAAAAATGAAAAAAGCATATACAGAATGGGAGGAATAGGGCTAAGCAACAGCACATGTGAAAAAGACTTGGGTATACTAATAGATCACAGACTGAATATGAGTCAACAGTGTGATGCAGCAGCAAAAAAGGCAAATGCAATTCTAGGATGTATTAACAGAAGCATACAGTCTAGATCACGTGAAGTCATTATTGCCCTCTACTCCTCTTTGGTCAGACCTCATCTGGAATATTGTGTCCAGTTTTGGCCACCACACTTTAAAAAAGACATCAACAAACTGAAGCAAGTTCAGAAAAGAGCGACCAGAATGGTGACCAGTCTGCAAACCCTGTCTTATGAGGAAAGGTTGCAGGATTTGGGAATGTTTAGTTTGCAAAAGAGAAGACTGAGACGAGACTTAATAGCTGTCTACAAATATCTAAAGGGCTGTCACATTGTAGAAGGATCAACTTTATTCTCATTTGCACAAGGAAAGACTAAAAGCAATGGGATGAAACTGAATGGGAGGAGACACAGATTAGATATTAGAAAAAACTTTTTGACAGTTAGAGTGATCAATGAGTGGAACAAGCTGCCACGAGAAGTGGCGAGTTCTCCTTCAATGGAAGTCTTCAAACAGAGGCTGGACAGACGTCTGACTGGGATGATTTAGCGAATCCTGCATTGAGCAGGGGGTTGGACCAGATGGCCCAGGAGGTCCCTTCCAACTCTACGATTCTATGAGGCAAGGGGTTGAAGTGAGGCAAGGGGTTGAAGTGGGGCAAGGGGTTGAAGTGGGGCAAGGGGTTGAAGTGGGGCAAGGGGTTGAAGTGGGGCAAGGGGCTGAAGTGGGGCAAGTGAACGAAGTGAGGCGAGTGGTTGAAGTGAGGCGAGTGAACTAAGTGACGCAAGTGATTTAAGTGAGGCAAGCTGATGAAGTGGGGCAAGCCGGTGAAAAGGGGCAAGTGAATGAAGTGAGGGAAGTTGATGAAGTGAGTCAAATGGTTTTAGGCAAGTGGTTGAAGTAGGGCAAGTGGATGAAGTGGGGCAAGTGGATGAAGTGAGTCAAGAGGATGAAGTAGGGCAAGTGGATGAAGTGAATCAACTGGATGAAGTGGGGCAAGCGGATTAAGTGAAGCAACTGGTTGAAGTGGGGCAAGTGGATGAAGTGAGGCAAGTGGATGAAGTGAGGCAAGTGGATGAAGTGAGGCAAGTGGATGAAGTGAGGTAAGTAGCTGAAGTGGGGCAAGAAGCTGAAGTGGGGCAAGTGAATGAAGTGAGGGAAGTTGATGAAGTGAGTCAAATGGTTTTAGGTAAGTGGTTGAAGTGGGGCAAGTAGATGAAGTGGGGCAAGTGGTTTGAGGCAAGTGGTTGAAGTGAGGAAAGTGGTTGAAGTGAAGTGAGGCAAGTGGTTGAAGTGAGGCAAGTGGTTGAAGTGAGGCTAGTGTTTGAAGTGAGGCAAGCGGTTGAAGTGAGGCAAGCGGTTGAAGTGAGGCAAGCGGTTGAAGTGAGGCAAGCGGATGAAGTGAGGCAAGCGGATGAAGTGAGGCAAGCGGATGAAGTGAGGCAAGCGGATGAAGTGAGGCAAGCGGATGAAGTGAGGCAAGCGGATGAAATGGGGCAAGTGGATAAAGTGAGGTAAGTGGACGAGGCCAGGCAAGTGGTTTGAGGCAAGTGGATGAAGTGGGGCAAGTGGACGAAGTGAGGCAAGTGGATGAAGCGAGTCAAATGGTTTTAGGCAAGTTGATGAAGTGGGGCAAGTAGTTGAAGTGGGGCAAGTGGATGAAATGGGGTAAGCGGATGAAGTGTGGCAAGTGGTTGAAGTGAGGCAAGCTGATGAAGTGGGGCAAATGGATGAAGTGGGGCAAGTGGACGAGGTGAGGCAAGTGGTTTGAGGCAAGTGGATGAAGTGGGGCAAGTGGATGAAGGTGAGGCAAGTGGATGAAGTGAGCAAGTGGATGAACTGAGAAAAGCGATCACAAAGATGAACAGAGGAACAAAGCAGATGGATAAGTGGAAAATACACATGAAAATAGGCGCGAGATCAAATAAGAGTTTTGAGCAGAACAAAAAATGGCCTAAAATATAAAAATAGGGAAAAATAGAAGCAAATTCAATAATAAATCAGGCCTGATATTTTTGGTAAAGTTACCTTCATCCTAAGGCAGGCAATCACAAGGTGCCGATGGGTGACCATGATGGCCGGTGGTCTGCTGAAGACCCCTGTGCCTGTCATTATGATCCTTACGTGAAAGCCAGACTGCAGCTGGTGTTCATATGAGACCGTGATTGTCATTATACATCGCAGTGCTCTAGTATTGCTGTGTATAGACCAAGCGATAGGACAATTGGAGGATCGAGTGTTGTGAGTTCATTCTCCCCTCCGTCGCTGAGGCCTGGTGAACTCCCTATTCTGGTGAAGGAAGGTAGTGAGCCTGATTGTCGGGCACCTGGGACTGATGAAGACGATTGGCTGAGTGGAGTCACTGACTGGATTTAAGGCAGCCTACGCCCTTTCTGCCCTGCGGGTGACTTCTCTGTGGACTCTTGGACACCAGTCTGATTCCTGCTCTCCTAAAGCTAAGTTTTCTGTTTTGCCTTTTTGCATTTAAGATTTGTTTTTCTTGCTTTTTGGATTCTGCCACTCCCTGCTGGAGTGTGCAGTGTTCCGTGAGCTCTGTCTTCTGAAAGTACCTGAGTGCTGATTTAGTTTTTGAAGCTTAGTTGCTTCAGGGCCATTTTTATATCAGCTTGTTGGCTTTGGTCTCTGATAGGGTTTTGGCAGATTGCAGACAGCAGCCTTCCTATCCGGTCCTATCTAGGTAGTTTTTGGGCCCCGTCTTTGCTCAGCCTGTCTTTCTGTCTGTGTAAGTGTTTTCATCTTGCTTCACCGTCATTATATGTGGGGGGCTGCCTATTGCTTTGGGGTCTGCTCTGGGGCAGTTAGATTTCCCCTTTCCTTCTTTAGGCCTATGTATCTCTCCGGCTGTGATCGAGGGGTCTAGGTCATCGTAGGAACCCCCCACGGCTACTGCTAGTTGTGTTGATAGGTTCAGGGGTCTGCAATCTGATAGTTGCCAACTTCTCTGGTTTTCTGGACTTAGCTAGCATTTCTGTTTTTGCCTCCTACGGTGACTCAATCATAACAATCGAGTCCCTTAACCCCTTTGTGACCTAGCCTGTTTTCACCGTAATGACCGAGCCAATTTTTACAATTCTGGCTACTGTCATTTTATGAGGTAATAACTCTGGAATGCTTCAACGGATCGTTGTAAATCTGAGAATGTTTTCTCGAGACATATTGTACTTTATGATAGCGGTAAAATTTCTTCCATATGACTTGTGTTTATTTGTAAAAAAAACAAAACAAAACAGAAATTTGGCAAAAATTTCACAATTTTCAAGCTTTTAATTTTTATGCCCTTAAATCAGAGTCCTATTGCACAAAATAGTTAATAAATAACATTTACCATATGCCTACTTTACATCAGCACAATTTTGGAACTAAACTGCACCCCTCAAGGTGCTCAAAACCACATTCAAGAAGTGTATTCACCCTTTAGGTGCTTCGCAGGAATTTTTGGAATGTGGAAGGAAAAAATAAACATTTACTTTTATTTCGCAAAAATTTTCCTTTACACCAGAGGGCAATAAAACCTTCACACTCCTTATCTATGAACTTTTCCATTATTTATGTTTATCCCTCTCCCATAATGATAATTCTGCTTCACGTCACTTGTCTTATCTATTGCGTTATTTCTGTGCTGTGTTGTGCATAAATATGTTATTCTTCAGACGTTGTATTAGTCTAGCCTGATGAAGAGACCCGAGTAGTCTCGAAAGCTTGCAATGTGTTACCATCTTTTCAGTTAGCCATTAAAAGGTATCAACCACTGAGGACTCTCAATTCTATATATTCTTCCTTTAGAACTAAATTTTTTTACTTTCGCAAGAGGTAACAGGAGAAAATGGACCATACATTTTGTTGTTCAATTTCTCATGAGCATGCCGATACCCCATAAGTTGGGGAAATCTACTGTTTGGGCACACGGCATGGCTCGGAAGGGAGGAGCGCCATTTGACTTTTTGAATGTAAAATATGCTGGAATAATTAGCTGTTGCCATGTCGCGTTGGGAGAGCCCCTGATGTGCCTAAACAGTGGAAACCCCCAACAAATAACACCATTTTTGAAACTAGACCCCCCCCCCAAAGGACTTATCTAGATGTGTATTGAGCACCTTTAACCCACAGGTGTTTCACAGAAGTTTATAATGTAGAGCCATGGAAATAAAAAAAAAAAATATCACATTTTCCCCAAATAAATCATTTTAGCTCCAAATTTTGCATGTAAATAAAGGTAAAAGGAGAAATTATGCCATACGATTTGTTGTGCAATTTCTCCTTAGTATGCCGATACCCAATATGTGGAGGAAAACAACTGTTTGTGCGCACGGAAGTGCTCAGAAGGGAAGGAGCGACATTTGACTTTTGGAATGCAAAATTTGATGGAATAATTAGCGGATGCCATGTTGCGTTTGGCGAGCCCCTGATATGCCTAAACAGTGGAAACCCCCCACAAATGACCCCATTTTGGAAATTAGGCCCCTTATGGACCTTATCTAGACTTGTATTGAGCACCTTGAACCCACAGGTCTTCACAGAATTTTATAACGTTAAGCCGTGAAAATAAAAAAAACAAAACACATTTTTCCCACAAAAATCTTTTTTAGCTATGAATTTTGTATTTTCACAAAAAGAGAAAATGGACCCCAAAGTTTGTTGTGCAATTTCTCCTGAGTTCATCGATACCCCATATGTGGTCAAAAAACTGCTTTTCAGGCACAGTCCAAGGCTCAGAAGGGAAGTAGCTCCATATTACAATGCATATTTTACTACACTTGTTTGAGGGTGCCATGTGACAATGACAGAGCCCCTGAGGTGCCAGAACAGCAGAACCCCCCGTAACTGACCCCATTTTACCAATAAAGCTTCTCAATGAAATCATCTAGGGGTGCAGAGATTATATTGACCCCACAGGTGTGTCACAAACTTTTATACCATTGGGCAGTGAAGAAATTTTTTTTTACATTTTTACCACCAAAATTGTGTATTAGCCCCACGTTTTACATTTTCACACTGGGAAATGGGTACAAATGGCACCAGAATTTTTCCCACAATTTCTGCTCAATGTAGAAATACCCCATATGTGGCTGTACAGTACTACAGAGTGACTAGAGAGCTCAGGATTTCCTGACTACCGTATTTTGCGGTTTATAAGATGCAAGAAGCACCCCAAATTTTGAGAAAAATAGGAGAAAAAAAATTTTTTTTTAATAAAATGGTGGTGCTTCTTATAATCCATGCGTCTTATTGCTTACCGGGGGTGGTGGCTGCGGTGAGGCGGGAGTGGGGCGATGCTGCAGACCCCAGACTGGGAGAAAGGGGTGTTCGGATGTGCGACAGTGTGGACAGTTCGGTGGTGGGGGGACTCCGCCAACATTTGGTGAAAGCCGGGAGCCCCCGCACTTCCATGGTTTACTATTCGGTGGACTCTGGGAAAATGGCTGCCGGGGGCGGCATTTGTGCAGATGGAGATCTTGGCCCTGAGATCTCATCTCCATCTGCGCCGCCCCTGGCAGCCATTTTCCCAGAGTCCACCGAATAGTAAACCATGGAAGTGCGGGGGCTCCCGGCTTTCACCAAATGTCGGAGGAATCCCCGGACCACCGAACACCCCATCATCCCAGCTTGCAGTCTGCAGCAATGTTCCACTCTTGTCTCCTCCAGCAGCGACCCTAGGACCCTGCTCCACTGCGGCCAGTAAGGTATATTTGCATTATTAGACAAACCCCCATTTAGCCCCAAATCTGGGGGGGAAAAAGTGAGTCTTCTAATCCAAAAAATACAGTAGTTTGTGGATTACATATGAAGAGCCCTTAAGAGCTAGAAAAGCAGCATCCCCCTTAATTGACCCAGTTTTGGAAATTATACCCCTTTGGGATTTTATCTACAGGTGTAATGACAGTTTTGACTCCATGGGTGTTTTTCTAGAAACAGGCAACAGTGGATATTGCTGAGTGAAAACTGCAAACTGCCGCTGTAGTGACCAGTACGCTGTAGTGACCAGTACGCTGTAGTGACCAGTACGTTACACCCAGCCCATGCTTCTGGAGACACACACCTGTAAATCAGGTGGGTTCTCATCACTATAGAAATGCCAAACATGTGGGCGCTATATGTGGTTTAGGCACACTGAGGCTCAGAAGGGAGGGGGGCATTTGGATTTGGGAGAATTTGCTGGATTTCTTTTGGGGTGCAAGAAGCTACTTTACTTTTCCAGAGCCTTTGTGCTACCAGTAACGTGGAAGCCCCCTATATTTCCATTAACAGTTGACAGATCTGAGTGGGGACTTGCTTTTTTTCTGAATTGAGTGTAAGCATTTATTGGGACCATTTTACATAATGTTCAGGATCACAGTTATCCGGCGCGCTACACTGAGCACTGACTTTGTGGTTTCCATCTAAATCTCTGAGTGACGCAATTCCGATGAAACCCCCGATAGATCCATTCACTATAGTGAGGCAGAAGAGTTACTCTGGACACTGTCTGACCCCTGTTCAGCAGAGTCCTTCTTTTCAGAAGAGCACAAAACTGTGTCTGACGGCACTTTAATGCAATCCTAAAAAGACGGACGCCACCGGATCGCAGATCCTGTGGTGTCCACAGTGCCTCCATCTGCCTCATTATAGGGGATCTTCAGCAGGAGGTTCTGTCTGAGTCACGTATTTCAGAGATATACATGAAAACCCCAGTGTAAGCGCTCAGCGCAGAGCGCAGGATAAATGTGCGCTGAACCTTACTGCGATCTTTGGGAGGCAGAATTAAAAAAAATCAACAGCTTGTGAAGAATTGGTTTTATTTTTTTTATGCCGTTCCTTGTGTGGTATAAGTGATTAGGAGACTTTATTATTCGTGTTGGCCCGATTACAGTGATACCAGATTTATGGTGGTTTTTATGTTTGGCAGCTGTCACACACTAAAAGACATTTTTTATTGCAAAAATTAGTATTTGCATCACCACATTTTGAGCGCTATAATTTTTTATATTTCGGCTGACAGAGTCATGTGAGGTCTTGTTTTTAACGGGACGAGCTGACGTTTTTATTGGTACCATTTTCGGGCATGTGACATTTTTTGATCGCCTTCTATTCTGATTTTTGGGAGACAGAGTGAACAAAAACCAGCAATTCAGGAATGACTTTTTTTGTATATCGTTCCATGTTTGGTAAGGCAGTTTTAGTTTTCGGGTCTGTACGCTTACAGCGATGCCTCGTTTATATCTTTTTACGTTTTTGGCGTTTTACACAATAAAAGCTATTTTATAGAAAAAATATGTTTTTTTGCATTGCTTTATTCTGCGAGCTATAACTTTTTTTTTATTTTTCCACTGATGGCTTGTTTTTGTTGCGGGACAAGATGACGTTTTCAGCGGTTTAATTTTTATTTATATCCCTCTTTTTGATCGCGTATTATTCCGCTTTTTGTTCGGCGGTGTGATGATAAAGCATTGTTTTTTGCCTCGGTTTTATTTATTTTTTTACGGCGTTCACTGAAGGGGTTAACTAGTGGGACAGTTTAATAGGGCGGGTCGTTGCAGACGCGGCGACACCAAATAGGTGTCACAACCCTAAACAGTTATTCAACACCTTCAATTCTCTCCTCCGCCCCCCAGCACCTCCTCCCTCCCCACTCATCTCAGCTGAAGACTTTGCCTCATTTTTCAAGCCGAAAATTGATAACATCAGGGACAGTTTTGGTCAACAACCCCCAGAGCCCTTCCTCCCGACTTCCCAGCCCTCCACCTTCAAAACCAACTTCTCCACCATTACAGAAGATCGACTCTCCACTCTACTCTCAAGATCACATCTCACCACCTGTGCACTCGACCCGATCCCATCCCACTTCATCCCAAACCTCACCACAGTCTTCATCCCAACCCTAACCCATCTCTTCAACCTATCACTAACAACTGGTGTTTTCCCCTCAAGCTTTAAACATGCCTCCATCACACCTATCCTCAAAAAGCCCTCTCTTGACCCATCCTCTGTATCTAGCTATCGCCCTATATCACTTCTCCCATACGCCTCCAAGCTACTGGAACAACACGTCTACCTTGAACTGTCCTCCCATCTCTCTTCTTGCTCCCTCTTCGACCGCTTACAATCTGGCTTCCGGTCACACCACTCCACTGAAACTGCCCTTACTAAGGTCACCAATGACCTCTTAACTGCCAAGAGCAAGCGACATTACTCTGTCCTCCTCCTCCTGGACCTGTCGGCTGCCTTTGACACAGTGGACCATTCCCTATTATTACAGACCCTCTCATCCCTCGGCATCACAGACTTGGCCCTCTCCTGGATCTCATCATACCTAACAGACCGGACATTCAGCGTCTCCCACTCACACACCACCTCCTCACCTCGCCCCCTATCTGTCGGAGTCCCACAAGGTTCAGTCCTAGGGCCCCTGCTGTTCTCTATTTACACCTTTGGCCTGGGACAGCTCATAGAATCTCATGGCTTTCAGTATCATCTTTATGCTGATGACACACAGATCTACATCTCTGGACCAGATATCACCTCCCTACTAACCAGAATCCCTCAATGTCTGTCCACTATTTCATCCTTCTTCTCCACTAGATATCTGAAACTCAACATGGACAAAACAGAATTCATCATCTTTCCCCCATCTCACATGACCCCCCCTACGAACCTATCAATTACAGTAAATGACTGCCCACTCTCCCCAGTCCCACAAGCTCGCTGCCTCGGAGTAATCCTTGATGCTGATCTCTCCTTCAAACCACATATCCAAACCCTTTCCACTTCCTGCCGACTTCAACTCAAAAATATTTCACGCATCCGTTCATTCCTCACCCAAGAATCTGCAAAAACCCTAGTCCATGCCCTCATCATCTCTCGCCTTGACTACTGCAACCTCCTGCTCTGTGGCCTCCCCTCAAACACTCTCGCACCCCTCCAATCTATTCTAAACTCTGCTGCCCGACTAATCCACCTGTCCCCCCGCTATTCCCCAGCTTCTCCCCTCTGTCAATCCCTTCACTGGCTCCCAATTGCCCAGAGACTCCATTACAAAACCCTAACCATGACATACAAAGCCATCCAAAACCTGTCTCCTCCATACATCTGTGACCTCGTCTCCCGGTACTTTCCTGCACGCAACCTCCGATCCTCACAAGATCTCCTTCTCTACTCCCGTCTTATCTCCTCTTCCCACAATCGCATACAAGATTTCTCTCGCGCATCTCCCCTACTCTGGAACTCTCTACCACAACATATCAGACTCTCACCTACCATCGAAACCTTCAAAAAGAGCCTGAAGACCCACCTCTTCCGACAAGCCTACAACCTGCAGTAACCACCGATCGACCAAACCGCTGCACGACCAGCTCTACCCTCGCCTACTGTATTATCACCCATCCCTTGTAGATTGTGAGCCCTCGCGGGCAGGGTCCTCTCTCCTCCTGTACCAGTTATGACTTGTATTGTTTAAGACTATTGTACTTGTTTTTATGTATACCCCCCTCACATGTAAAGCGCCATGGAATAAATGGCGCTATAACAATAAATAATAATAATAATAATAATAATAGGTGAACTTTTATTGTTTTTTTTTATCTACGTAAATAAAATTAGTTATTGATAAAATATTTATTTCTTTTATTTAGGGATTTTTTAAAAAAATATTATTTTTACAATTTATTTTTTTTTACATTGTCTCAGGGTGGGACCTCACTATATAATGTCTGATCATTGATCTGGCAGGCAGGGAAGGAGGCACGCCGGTGCCTGTGCTCACGGCCATCTTGGTGCCGAGGGTCTCCATGTAGACCACCGTGATCATTCCTCTGATTAGCAACGTAGTCTAGTTTTTCTGATTGACGACGTCTCGTTCCTCAAGTGCAGGCATTGCAGGCCCTGCGGTATCCATGGTGACGGCCACTGATATAGCGACAGTCGCTAGTAACCATAAAGGAAGAATAAAATCACAAAACACCTGTGGAGTCTGCGCCCGGCACGGACCCAGCACACAGGGAGTGGGGGGAATAAACACCAGTGGAGTGGCAGGCACTCGGGATGTTTCTGTCCAATCACATGAGAAAAGGAGGAAAGTCACTCACAGCCCGAGAGGAGGGAAAAGGTCCGGCGTGTGAGGGGTTAATAGCCTCAGTGACGGAGGCCGGGACCTCTGCAGCAGCCTCACACCGCACCACATCACTCACAGGATGGAGAAGAGAAACGTGTGTGAGGAGGACAAAGGATCCTCATATAATGAGAGGAGGAGAAAGAGAAACGCACAAAACCGCCACAGAAACAGCGTGTGACCGGCGCCCGACAGGAACCGCAGAGCGCGCCCGGCACTAAGGGGTTAATAATAACAACAACACACCTCCACCTGCAGAGCGGCACCGCCGTGTGCGGACAGGACCTGTGTGACGTCACAGTCATGTGATCAGTCACATGATCAGGGGCGGAGCTCCAGGTGCCTGCAGGACTCTGTGCTGAGACACCTGGAGCTCCGCCCCTGACCATGTGACTGATCACATGACTGTGACGTCACACAGGTCCTGTCCGCACGTTGCGGTGCCGCAGGTGTGTTGGGTGTGCGGAGCAGCGTGTGTAAAGTAGCCGCCAGACACGACACGCAGGGGGAGGCGGCCATGACACTTGGAGGGAGGGAGTGATATATGGATGAAGTTGGGGGGAAAAGGAGGGGAGGAGGAGGAAGGTGAGGCAATGGGTATGGTCCGAGATGGTAGGGAGGAAATGACATAGGCAGAGGGGGGGATTCAGGGACAAAAGGACGAGTCAGGCTGCTTTCACACTAGCGTCGTGTGACGCACGTCGCAATGCGCCGTTTTGGAGAAAAAGCGCATCCTGCAAAGTTGCCTGCGGGATGCGTCTTTTCTCCATAGACTCGCATGAGTGACGCATTGCGACATGGCCACACGTGACATCCATCGTGCGACGGATGCGTCGTGTTTTGGTGGCCGCGACGCACAAAAAACGTTACATGTAACTTTTTTTGAGCGTCTCCGCCATTTTCGACCGCACATGCACAGCCGAAACTCCGCCCCCTCCTCCCCGGACATTACAATGGGGCAGCGGATGCGTTGAAACACTGCATCCGCTGCCCCCGTTGTGCAAATCTTTCACAGCGTGCGTGGGTACCTCGGCCTGACGCATTGCGACGAGCCCGTACCGACGCTAGTGTGAAAGTAGCCTAAGGGGGTGATTTGGCCAGGGACATCCGGCCTGCTAATAAACCCCCATCCAAGGGTCCCGCTCCTTACCGGTATGGACGTGCTTTTAGGCAGGCAGCAGCCAGGGATCGCCCCCCGGGCTGGCTGGAGGGGATGATTAACAGGATTGTAAGCGGTGGCTCGGGTAGCGAGGCCATTCAGCCGGAGGTCAGGAGCGAGGTCCCGTAGGACGCAGGGTCCAGAAGGAGAAAAGCCGCGGCGTCTCCAGCGGTGAGCGGCGCTGTGCAGGAACAGGGTCCGTCAGGCAGAATGCTTCCAACTGATGCTGCGCGCTCCGTCAGTCAGCGCAGCGAACCCCCCGCCGAGCAGCGGAATCGCGGGCCGCGGGCGGCGCCATCTTACTTCCAGGGTCCTGTACATAGGACCCAGGAAGACAAGCTGCCTGATGAGGTGCCGGTTAAAAAAGAGGCAGGACATGGATGGGCTCAAGAGATGTCTGAGCCTTCTTACTTCCGGGGTCCTTTACAAAGCACCCAGGAAGACAGGCCGTCCGGTGAGGCGCCTGTTAAAAAATTACAGAGGGGAGGAATGCCCACAGAGCAACCTAAGGGGATAGGCCCAATAGGCCGGTCCGCAGTACTAGGCCCCCAGACAGGCTATCGTTAGAGATGCCTGCGCGGGCACAACGGCGTGGGAGAAGCCCCTCTAGAGACCCTCCGGTCCCAGGTCATGTTAGAAGGAGCAGGCCCCGGGCAAGGAGGGATTCACTAACATGGCGGGATGAGAGCCTCGGTTCCGGGGGAGGGACTGCAACCATGCCCCCCATTGCAACAGTAGAGGGTCTGTTGCCATCACGGGGGAGGCACAGAGCACGCACACCAGTGTTGGCGATCAACAGAGGGACGGCTGTTTGGGGATTTTGAGACGGCTTTGTCAAGAACCCCTTAGCGGTCGACCCAGGACCAGTTCAAGCAGGAGGACGACGTGGAGGATTCCAGAACCACGGCGGCTGGTGGGATGACGACTCCCAGGCGGCCTGGTAATTATAATCCCACGTCTTGTATGTCTCCTTTTGCAGGTCAATCACAAGGGGGTGGGGGTTATCAGGGATCCCCGGGAGGAAATTTATTTCCAAACTCATTAACCCCCGAGTCACCCAGTAATGAGTTGAAAGCATTGATATCAAGCTTAATAAAGAGGATAGACCGCTTGGAGAGGACCGGACCAGCGCATTTATCCACCTGGACTAGTCCCCACACTCCTCAAAGGGGAAGCATCAGTGACGGAGCAGTAGCCGTGTCTGAACCAGGGTCAGTTGGGGGAGGAGAACGTGTTCCTTTAGATGACAGTGCGTGGGGGGAGGTCTATATTTGTTTCTCGGCTCCCCTAGGTGCTCATCTTAAAAAAGAAGTTAAGGAAAAAATTTGGAAAGATGAGTACGTTGATATCTTTTCATTGTTGCCAATGGATAAGTTGAGTTTTGAGAAGTTAGGAAAGGAATGGAGTAAGAGGGATGAGGAGGAAAGGCGACGGGGTCAGATGATACTGCACACGTTCGCTAATTGGTTACAAGCCTTTGCGATCTTAGCCAGCGTCATAGGGGAAAAAGCGCCAGAAAAATGCTCCCAATTGTTCTGCTACATGGACTCCATTGGGGAAGCTTACAGAGTGTATGGAGGGCAAGCATGGGTGCGATATGACAAGCAATTTTGTCAGCAGAAGGCCACTCGCCCATCAATTAGATGGGATCACAAAGATATTTGTCTGTGGCTTAAGCTTATGGCCCCTAACAAATGGTATGGGATCGCCTTTCATGGGTGGCCTGGTAATGCCGGCCATGCAGGGCAGAGGTGTATCTAGGCTTTCTGGCACCAGGGGCAAGATTTCGGCACACATGCGATTTGCACACTTAGTCATGTACCCACGAGCTGCTCTCCCTAATGCTCTCAATGTTCAGTGAGAAACAGGAAGAGAAGCAGGAAGAGAAGCTTGTTGTCACAGGATCATAAGTATGAAAATCGCATATGAGTGAAGTGTCCATGTGACGACTGCTGGAACCTGCAGAGCTGAGTCCTGACATTGCAGCTTCTGAATTCTCACTACAAATGCACGGCACACATTTAGGATTCTCCCGTACTGGTGGTAAGAGCATACGGTCATGTCAGCACATGTATGTGATTTGTATACTTACGGCCACATTCCGACTAGACGTGCCCGGCCTCACTCTGTTCATTTTCATTGAGTGAGGCCACACATGTCTAGTCAGCATGTGACCGCATGTATGTAAATCACCGGCACGAGAGAATCCTGACAGCGTGCAGTGAGCACTGTGAGAATTCAGAAGTCTCCAGTCACATAGAATGACTGCAGACTCTGGACATCCCCTTTAATGTTCCCAACAAATAGAAACATGAGAATTAGTCAGTATCACAAATAATATTTACATCCAGGTACCTTATAGATGACGTCATCTCTCGAGTCGTTCTACTTCTTGTCCAGACCCCATGATGAGTCTTCTCATCCACGTCTCTGCAGATTTCCATCTTCGCCGGTCTTCTGCAGCAAATCTCCACACGATGCCCTTAAAGGGAATCTGTCACCCCATTTTATCCCTATCAGCTTCCGGCACTGCCATCAGGGGCTTATCTATAGCATTCTGTAATGCTGTAGAGAAGCGCCCCCCCCATGTAACCTGAAGGATAAGAAAAACAAGTTATACTTACCGGCGGTGGGGTCGGGTGCGGTGGGTGTCGCGGTCCGGTGCCTCCCATATTCATACGATGCCGTCCTTTTTACTTCTGCCGCGGCTCCGGCACACTTTATCTGCCCTGTTGAGGGCAGAGTAAAGTACTGCAGTACGCAGGCGCTGGGAAAGGTCAGAGAGGTCCAGCGCCTGCGCACCTCAGTATTTTACTCTGCCCTCAACAGGGCAGATAAAGTGCGCCGGAGCCGCGGCAGAAGTAAGAAGGAGGACGGCATCGTATGAAGATGGGAGGTGCCGGACTGGACCGTGACACCCATCGGACCAGACGCCAGGGTGAGTATAATCTAACTTGTTTTTCTTATCTTTCAGGTTACATCGGGGGCTTATCTACAGCATTACAGAATGCTATAGACACGCCCCTGATGTCGGTGCTGGCAGCTGATAGGGCTAAAATGGGGTGACAGATTCCCTTTAAAGATAGAAGTGTCATTATAATGCTCCTAAATAAAAATATCTGCAATATACTGTCGCCTCACACTATTCCCCTCCCTCCTCATACTGTCTCCTCCAACATCCCACCTGTTCATCATACTGTCTCCTCAAAATATTTACCCCCCCCACTTTCTATACTGTCTGCTCACACATACCCCTCACACGTACCCCCACTGTGTCTGCACACATCCTATCACCCTCACTCCCCGTACTCTGTCCACATACATTTTTCACATCGCTACTCATACTGTGTCCACATACATTTACCCGCTTGCTCCCCTTACTGTCTGCACCCATCCCCCACTCACCATACTGTGTCTGCACCCATCCCACATACTGTTTTCTTATACATGCCCTCATACATGCATAGTCTTCATTGTGTCCTCAGTCTCTCCACACATTAAATCCCCCATCACCACTCCATATCCCCCCACACAAAGTATCCCCCATCCCCACTCCAAATCCCCCCACACATTAAATAACCCCCATCGCCACTCTAAATTTCCCCACATATGTCCCCCCCCTTAATCTTCAGTGGTTCTTCAGCTCCACAGTGGAGCACAGTTACCACCAGTGTTCCCCCTTCTGGGCGCCGCCGGTGAGTGACGTTAGCAGCATGATCACTTGACCTGATGACGCTGCTGGCGCCGCTCTGACCCGGCGGTCAGAGCTTCAGTTGTACTGGCGTCTGTATAGACGCCAGTACAATTGATCCCTGGGAGCCTTCCGCGTGACAGCTTCTCTGCATCGGCTGTCAGCTTGACAGCCGACACAGAACTGCCGACTCCCAGGCCGGGGGGTGGCAGAATGCAGTCGCCTGGGGAGACACTGAGGACCGCCGCATTAGGCGGCCCGACTGCGCCCCCCCGCCGGCTGCGCCCATGGCATATGCCCCGGCTGCCCCCCCCATATATGCCTCTGATGCAGGGTATAGTTCAGGGAGTCGGGCGTCAGGAAGCTTTCAGGGCCGGGTCGTCACACAGAAATCTGGCCTGTGTTGGCAGTTTAATGAGAGCCAATGCAGATTCGGCCCTGGTTGCAAATTCAGACACCTGTGTTCAGTGTGCAACTGGACATCATACGGGGCCAACAAATGTCTCAGAAGGAACAGTGGTAGGGCAGGAGGAGCCGGCTATGGTCAAGGGCCAAACACCAATCAAGCTTCACGCGATGCTTCCTTATCTAAATAGGTATCCGGATAGACACAAAGCAGACCTATTAACCAGAGGCTTCAGACACAGTTTCATTATCCCCTCCCCGACATTCCAAACACAAAGAAAATTAAAAAATTTAAGTTCAGCTTATCAGCACTCTGGAGCTGTTAAAGAAAAATTAAAAAAAAGTGCTGATAGGCCAAATGGCAGGTCCATTTAAGTCCCCACCTGTTCTGTATTTGGTGGTTTCTCTTTTGGGTATCGTGCCAAAGAGGGAACCAAATAAGTACCGAATGATTCACCACCTGTCTTACCCTCGTGGCAAGTCCGTTCATGACGGCATTGATCCGGGTTAAAGTTGAGTCCTATACGCATCTTTCGATGAGGCACTGCAGTGGGTGAGAAAACGCGGAAAGGGCGCTCTGATGGCAAAAAGACGTGGAATCAGCCTTTCGCTTGTTGCCAGTACATCCAATTAGCCAGCATTTGCTTGGTTGCTATTGGGAAGGACAGTATTTTGTTGACAGGTGCTTACCTACGGGCTGCTCCTTGTCTTGTTCATTGTTCGAGGCTTTTAGCACCTTTCTCGAATGGGTAGTAAATGACCTCACAGGTCTGGGCTCATTAATCCATTATCTGGATGATTTTTGGTGTGTAGGCCCCCCTCAATCGCAGGTGTGTGTTACCATTTTGAAAAGCCTGGAGTGGGTTGCAAAAGAATTTGGGGCCCCATTAGCTCCTGGAAAAAACGGTCCGGTCAACATCGTGTATTTCTTTTCTGGGTATTGTGCTCAATACAGTTCAATGGGAATGTCTGTTTCCAGACAATAAATTGACAGCATTAAAAGCAGAAATAGGTAAGGCACTG
The DNA here is from genome assembly GCF_039654945.1 of Dendrobates tinctorius. Taxonomy (NCBI): domain Eukaryota; kingdom Metazoa; phylum Chordata; class Amphibia; order Anura; family Dendrobatidae; genus Dendrobates; species Dendrobates tinctorius. The sequence continues at coordinate 4,067,225 of NW_027361904.1, read as the reverse complement.
AAGCTTAAAAAACTGAGGCTACGGGAGGTTCAGTCCTTGCTAGGCAGCTTAAACTCAAGCCATGATTAGCGGGTAGCACTTGGGCAGCTTATATATGGACATGGCAGTTGTGGGAGCAATGGTTAGGACGAGAGAAGGAACACTTGACAGAGTGGGAGCAGATAGGAGTGTTATTGATGGAAATTAGACAAGCTGCAGATGGTAAGTGTTCTACCAAGATAAATCAATTAATTTTGGGGTTAGCGTTCGGGTTTGAACTCAGGAATAGGACTGATTTAACAAAGAATTTATTGGTCAGACAGGCGCTTAAGGGTTTTCGGAAAGGAAAAAGTCAGAGAGATAGCAGGTGGCCAGTGTCATTTGAGTTATTGGAGAATTTAGGCTTACAATTAGAGGCAATTTGCAGGTCACGTTTCGAGATAGGATTGTTTAGATTGGCGTTTTCATTGGCATTTTTCGGGGAAATGAGACTAGGGGAATTGGTAGCACCGAGTAGAACCAAGGTTGGGGACATTTTATTATTAATAAATTGGCTGCTGTGGCTGTTATAATCCAAAGAAATGATTGTTTGTTCTGGGGGGGGAGGGGATTGGGAAGAAAGGCCTCCGGGAGAGGTGGGAGTGGTGTTGGGGGGGGGGGGGGGGTGAGTCAAGGAAAATTGACCTTTACAGGGTCAGGTGCGCGGAGCAGAGCCATGTGTGTAATGTGAGCGGATCGGAGCCGCGTGTGTAATGTGTGCAGAGTGGAGCCGCGTGTGTAATGTGCGCGGAGCGGAGCCGCATGTGTAATGTGTGCGGAGCGGAGCCGCGTGTGTAATGTGCGCGGAGCAGAGCCTCGTGTGTAATGTGCGCGGAGCGGAGCCTCGTGTGTAATGTGCGCGGAGTAGAGCCTCGTGTGTAATGTGCGCGGGGCGGAGCCGCGTGTGTATTGTGTGCGGGGCGGAGCCACGTGTGTAATGTGCGCGGAGCGGAGCCGCGGGTGTAATGTGCGCGGAGCGGAGCCGCGGGTGTAATGTGTGCGGAGAGGAGCCGCGGGTGTAATGTGTGCGGAGAGGAGCCGCGGGTGTAATGTGTGCGGAGAGGAGCCGCGGGTGTAATGTGTGCGGAGAGGAACCGCGGGTGTAATGTGTGCGGAGCGGAGCCGCGTGTGTAATGTGTGCGGAGAGGAGCCGCGGGTGTAATGTGTGCGGAGCGGAGCCGCGTGTGTAATGTGCGCGGAGCCGCGTGTGTAATGTGCGCGGAGCCATGTGTGTAATGTGAGCGGATCGGAGCTGCATGTGTAATGTGTGTGGAGCGGAGCCGCGTGTGTAATGTGCGTGGAGCGGAGCCGCGTGTGTAATGTGAGCGGAGCGGAGCCGCGTGTGTAATGTGTGCGGAGCGGAGCCGCGTGTGTAATGTGAGCGGAGCGGAGCCGCGTGTGTAATGTGCGTGGAGCGGAGCCGCGTGTGTAATGTGAGCGGAGCGGAGCCGCGTGTGTAATGTGTGTGGAGCGGAGCCGTGTGTGTAATGTGTGTGGAGCGGAGCCGCGTGTGTAATGTGCGCGGAGCGGAGCCGCGTGTGTAATGTGTGCGGAGCGGCGTCTGTAATGTGTGCGGAGCGGAGCCGCGTGTGTAATGTGTGCGGAGCGGAGCCGCGTGTGTAATGTGTGTGGAGCGGAGCCGCGTGTGTAATGTGCGCGGAGCGGAGCCGCGTGTGTAATGTGTGCGGAGCGGAGCCGCGTGTGTGATGTGAGCGGAGCGGAGCCGCGTGTGTAATGTGTGTGGAGCGGAGCCGCGTGTGTAATGTGCGTGGAGCGGAGCCGCGTGTGTAATGTGCGTGGAGCGGAGCCGCGTGTGTAATGTGTGTGGAGCGGAGCCGCGTGTGTAATGTGCGTGGAGCGGAGCCGCGTGTGTAATGTGTGTGGAGCGGAGCCGCGTGTGTAATGTGCGCGGAGCGGAGCCGCGTGTGTAATGTGTGCGGAGCGGAGCCGCGTGTATAATGTGTGTGGAGCGGAGCCGCGTGTGTAATGTGCGTGGAGCGGAGCCGCGTGTGTAATGTGTGTGGAGCGGAGCCGCGTGTGTAATGTGCGCGGAGCGGAGCCGCGTGTGTAATGTGTGCGGAGCGGAGCCGCGTGTGTAATGTGTGTGGAGCGGAGCCGCGTGTGTAATGTGCGCGGAGCGGAGCCGCGTGTGTAATGTGTGCGGAGCGGAGCCGCGTGTGTAATGTGAGCGGAGCGGAGCCGCGTGTGTAATGTGTGTGGAGCGGAGCCGCGTGTGTAATGTGCGTGGAGCGGAGCCGCGTGTGTAATGTGAGCGGAGCGGAGCCGCGTGTGTAATGTGTGCGGAGCGGAGCCGTGTGTGTAATGTGTGTGGAGCGGAGCCGCGTGTGTAATGTGCGCGGAGCAGAGCCGCGTGTGTAATGTGTGCGGAGCGGCGTGTGTAATGTGTGCGGAGCGGAGCCGCGTGTGTAATGTGTGCGGAGCGGAGCCGCGTGTGTAATGTGTGTGGAGCGGAGCCGCGTGTGTAATGTGCGCGGAGCGGAGCCGCGTGTGTAATGTGCGCGGAGCGGAGCCGCGTGTGTAATGTGTGTGGAGCGGCGTGTGTAACGTGCGCTGAGCGGAGCCGCGTGTGTAATGTGTGCGGAGCCGCGTGTGTAATGTGTGCGGAGCGGCGTGTGTAACGTGCGCTGAGTGGAGCCGCGTGTGTAATGTGTGTGGAGCGGCGTGTGTAACGTGCGCTGAGCGGAGCCGCGTGTGTAATGTGTGTCAATAATGCGTTGTGTTCCATAAATAGAGACGCATCATTGTCCGCCATAGACGGAGTCTCCACCTCATTTGTGTTGCTGTTCTGGGAAAAAATGTTTGACGGCAGTCGTGTAAATCTATTAACTTCCTTGATGGAAAGGAATAGGTTAATATTTGGTGCAGGAACATAATGGAGACCTTCAGCAAGAATGTCAAGAACAAATGGAGTGACAGTAACAAGACTTTGCGGGTTCTTTTCTATCGGAAGTGTCTGCATCTCCTTTCCCTCTCTGGCTATCTCCCGTCCATCAGTCCGCCGCTAATAATGGATCCCTCCCTGCTACAACCGGGATTACTAATTTACACTTTACATCCAGTCATTATCCGTCTGAGCCTCGGTATGGATGTATTATTATATGGGAATGTCGTCACTAATAGAGCGGAATCCTCACAATTTCTCTTTTATATCTATTTGGGGCGTCCATTATGGCCGTACCGCCAAGGTAACAAAGGAGCGGCTCAAACAGAAGCACACTAAGGTCATGGAGTGGCCTAGCCAGTGTCCAGACATTAATCCCATAGAAAATTTATGGAGGGAGGTGAAGCTCAGAGTTGCCAAGCGACAGCCTGAAAATCTTAATGAAGAGATGATCTGCAAAGAGGAGTGGAGCAAAATTCCTCCTGACATGTGCGCAAACCTCATCATCAACCACAAGAAACGTCTGACTGCTGGGCTTGCCAACAAGGGTTTTGCCACCAAGTATTAAGTCTTGTTTGCCAGAGGGATCAAATACTTATTTCTCACTGCAAAATGCAAATAACATTTATATAATTTCTACAATGTGATTTTCTGGATTTTATTTTTGATATCTCAATGTTTAAATTAACCTCCCCTTAAAATTATAGACTGTTCGTGTCTCTGTCAGTGGGCAAACTTACAAAATCAGCAAGGGATCAAATACTTATTTCCTTCACTGTATATCCTATAAATAAGGGTGTCGCTGTACACCAGAAAAGTTTTTTATTTTATTTTTTTATTAGTATTGTTGTATATAGTAAAGATCATGGTCTCTTTTGAAGCCCATAAATAAGTTGGGTTTCACTGAGTGTGATGGCAAGCATGTAAGCCGAGTAAATGAGGAGAGCCTGTGTAAAAGCCATGGCAGGGAATGCAGCAGCCATTTTAGGATGGTTCTGGTGAGATAATGTCAAAGCTCACACCTCAACAAAAGAGTTAGGTAGAAATAGCCATAAAACAATTAATAATTTCTCCAGACAGTGTGTTATAAACTGCGGGACTGAAGAAAATGGCAAATATTACAGCGATTCAATTGACAGGCAGAGAGTGAGATAGGAGAGGCAGCAGTGACAGCCTGTGATCAGTGATATAGGGTAGCTGGCAGCTTTCCTACTGCATCTTAATTAGACTTTTTTTTTTTTCTTCGTGCACTGGAAAGCAGAAAGCCAATACAATATTTGTGAAGGTAAAAAATAACTAAACTCTGTGTCAGTTAGAGAATGCTTTTCTTTTTCTGAAAGAGGAATAATTGTGTTAGAAAAATACAAAAGAAAGTAAACCAAACTCTAGACCTTTAACTGCGACTGTATACCTTTATAAAGTGTGGGTGTTAAACTACTTTTTTGTACTGTAGTCAAATTTGACATCCGTACACCAATATTGCAGACTTCTATAATTGCTGGCTTTTTGGATGTGAAGCCAAAACGAAAATCTCAATTTGCAGACACTTTGTTTCGGGGTATTGCCCCTCATTAGTGCAAAGTGTGAGATCTGGTTTGGCTGCATGAGAGGAGTCTTGACTGGGATCCAAGGGGTAACATTTCTCCTTGCGAAGAGTGACATGTCAAGCCTGACATGCCAAGGTGAGGAGACTTTTAAGATGCCAATGACTTTTAGGATTGCTACTTCCTATAGCTGGCACTAGAGTTCTAGTCCTCTTCCTCTCTGAAGAGACAATTAGTATATTTCCCAGAGGAGCATTGCGGCTTAAAATTCTATACACCTTGGCATGTCAGGTCTGCCATGTCACTCAGCAAGGAGCTTTTGGTCACCCTCTAAAACAATTATCCATAGAGCAGGAAGTGGGTGAGCAGTAGGCAGATGCAGAGGGAGACATGGAGTTATCCCAGGCACAGGTAGGTCATGAGCCTGACAGTGTGAAATTGATGGTGAAGAAGACAATACTGGCTATGATGACCAACCGTTGCAGGAGAACCAATGGAGCCTTTGGTAATGCTGGTGACCATGGCAGGCCATAGGGTCAATTGCATGGGTGAAGCCAGCTGTATTGTTGGCATGAAGCAGAGGGATGACTATTGATTAGCCACGCTTCTAGACCCTCGCTATAAATATGAAAGGGGGGTCAAAATTGACATGTTACCAGGAAACACTGTGTTCCCTGCTTGGCCAAGGTTTCGCCGGAAGATCCTTCTCTGCTCCCTGCAGAGGCAAAGCTCACTTTCTGGTCCCAGCGCTAGGACTACAGCTAGTAGATGAGGCACCAGTAGCAAGTACAATACAAATATCATGATGTACCAGATGTTTTATCTACCACGGCGATGTGATGTACATCAGCCAAAAATGAGACACCGCTTGAACAACCAGGTTGAGTCATACCTGGACCGTGTCCTTTTCTCCTGCAGAACTGTCTATTTTCTGGTTATATACAGTCATGGCCGAATGTGTTGGCACCTTTGAAATTGGTCCAGAAAATGAAGTAATTCTCCCAGAAAATTATTGCAGTTACACAATGTGAAGAAACCAGAGAATATTTTAATTACCCAGACGACTATGTTTTGCAAACCAAGAAGAATTGACTTTTTATCTGTATGTTGGCTTTTGGATTTAAATGTTGATTTCTGGTGGGTCAAGAAAACAGACTTTTGTTTGGGTAACCCTGTAATAGTGACTTGTAAGCTGATATTTCATATAACATAGTGTGCGCTTATCCTTGATCAGGGGTGGAAGGATACAGATCTGCTCCTTGACCATCGCTGAACCATGGACATGTTTGGAGAAAGCCAGGTTTGGGACCCTCTGGTCGCCTGGTTCCATGGAGATGGTTTGGGAGCTCTGACGTAACATCTGCCATTAGTCCAGCGAGTCAGTGGAAGGGTGAGACTCTAATGTGCACCATCTTGGGTAGTTTGCTGGGACTGTTCTATGTGTTATCTGCCTGTTTTGTGGTTCAATAAAGCATTGTCACACTGTTTTGCTCCCACCCTTCCTTGTCTGAGTAGCGCTATGCCCACGTTTAACAGGAGAGTGGGCGTTAAGTGGGACGATCACTAGTCCATGTGGTTTCAGCTAGCAGACTTGGGCGCCCGCCGACCCCCCGTTTCCCCACGCACGTTTTGTTATACACAGGTTTATTTACTTTGTATTGGAACAACACACAAAAAAAAGTAAATTGGAGATGTCACACAAAATCCCAAAAATGGGCCTGACAATTGCTGACACCTTTCCAAAACTGTGGGTAAACAACTTTGTTTCAAACATGTGATGCTCGTTTAAACTCACCTGTGGCAAGTAACAAGTGTGGGCAATCTGAAAATCACACCTGAAACCAGATAAAAAAGGGAGAAGTTGACTCAATCTTTGCAAGAGAACTGTCTGAAGACTTGAGAACCAAAACTGTAGAAAAATATCAACAATCTGAAGGTTACAAGTCCATCCCCAGAGATCTTGATGTTACTTTGTCCACGGTGCGCAACATAATTAAGCACTTTACAATCCATGGCACTGTAGCTAATCTCCCTGGACATGGACGGCAGAGAGAAATTGATGAGAGGTTACATTGCAAGATAATCTAGATGGTGGATAAGCCCCAATCAAGGTCCAAAGCAATTCAAGCTGTTCTCTGCGTGTACCAGTGTCAGCGCAAACTATCCATCCACATGTGAATTAAATGAAACACTATGGCAGGAGATCCAAGAGGACCCCACTGCTGGAACAGAGACATAAAAAAGCTAGACTGCAGTTTGCTAAAATGTACTTGAGTAAGACAAAATCCTTCTGGGAAAGCGTCTTGTGGACAGATGAGACCAAAATAGAGCTTTTTGGTAAAGCACACCAGTCTACTGTTTACCAAAAACGGAAAGAGGCCTATAAAGAAAAGAACACAGTACCTACAATCAAATATGGTGGAGGGTCACAGATTTTTTTGAGGTTGTTTTGCTGCCTCTGCCACTGGGAGCCTTGACTGTGTGCAAGGCATCATGAAATCCAAAGACTACCAAAGGATTTTGGGTGAGAATGTAATGCCCAGTGTCAGAAATATTTGCCTCTTAGGTCATGGGTCTTCCAGCAGGACAAAGACCCCAAACATACTTTAAGACGTCCCCAGAAATGGAAGGAGAGAAAGCGCTGGAGAGTTCAGAAGTGGAAGCAATGAGTCCGGATGTAAATCCCACTGATCATCTGTGGAGAGATCTTAAAATTGTTTTTGTGACAAAGCACCTTCACATGGGAGACCTGGTGCAGTTTGTAAGAAGAGTCATCCAAAATCCCAGCTGAGACGTGCAAGAAGCTTGTTGATGGTTACAGGAAGCGACTGGTTGCAGTTATTTATTCTAAAGGTAGTACAACCAAATATTAGGTTGAGGGTGCCAACAAATTTGTCCAGCCCATTTATGGGGTTTTTTGTGAGATTGAGGCTGGTTTCACATTTGCGCTTTATAGCGCAGCGACGGCCTGTGCCCCGCCCCCTCCCGGCTCCCTGCCCGGCCCATCCGGTCATTGCCGCCTACTAGCGCACATGGACGCTTGCGATCTGCACACCCTTTCTTTAGCATAGGGTGCGCAGATCGTGCGCTAGCAGGATTTTTGCCGTGCGCTGCGCACTTTTGAAGGTGCGCCCGTGTGCACCGAACGCATGTTGCATCTCGGCGCGCACGGCAAAATCCTGCTAGCGCACGATCAATTTGTATTTTTTTCCCCTCAGTTTTTTAGTTGTTTTTTTGTGTTGTTCCAATACACACAAAGGAAATAAACCTGTGTATAATAAAACATGGGGAATTGCAATAATATTCTGGGAGAAATATTTTGTTTTCTGTAATAAGTTCAATGGTGCCGACACTTTCCGCCATGACTATATATGATAACACCAGTGTTTTGAGCAGAGTTTAGATTCTTGTTCTACGGTTAGCATCTGCAGCTCTTTGAGATTCTTGAACTTACACGGAAAATTCTCTATAGCGGCAGCTTGTAATATTATTAACATTGTCTTCTAATTGATTTTTAGAAGTGTTAATTTTTGCTTTTTTTTATTATTTACTCTACACTTCTAGATTTAATAAATTTGTACTGTGCTACTGGGTATCTAAACATGAAACTGCTCCCACAAAAGTCATCATTTTTGGACAATTGATAACCCTTTGCTTCTTCTATTCCAAACAGCAAACCTACTGCTGCTCTTGAAAAAGGGATATTTTTTGGAAGGCTAAAAAATAAAAGCTCTAGCTTCTTTTAAAAAAAATAAACAACAAACCTATTTACTACTTCTTAGACCGGGATAATTTTTAGACCACCACTTATCAAAAAGCATTATCTTCTACTGTTTACACCGCCTGTGTTCAAGGGATAATTTTTTAACCATTTTTTCATTTTAGAAAGCATTAAAAGTCTGTCAGTGCAGTATGATATTAAGCAGATTATACGTTACCATCGATTTACCCATAGCCAGTTATGTTGAGGTCATGTTAACACTACTTAGGATATAAATGTGAGTTGCATACAGTCCTAGCAGACCTCAGAATGTTACATGACTTTTCTGGGTAATTGGAGGCTTTTTTGTGCAGTTTACGATTCACTGTGAAAGAAATGTTTTTGTTGTTTTTTTTTTTGGGGGGGGGAAACTACGAAAAACGGTGAATTAAAATCTTAAAAGACTTGCTCATCTCAACCAGAGAGGTCACACAATATAGTCGAGAGGAAGTACACACATTTTATCAAGCGGTAACAGCATCATCTCCTGTGTGCTCAAAAGAGCATAAGCCTGCAGCTGTTGTGTGATCCAAGTACAAATTTGAACATGGAAATCAATATTCACAACATTCGCTAAAGGATCTAGAAAGCAAAGAGAACCCAAACAGGTGTCACTCACCTATAGTATTAACAATAGAAAGAGTAAATGAGAATACGCTGTTTGAAATGACAGTGAACTCATAATCCAACAACACAGGAAAACAATTCAAAACATTCTTTAAACTTTTTAGCCCAAATTTTCACCCACTAAAAGCCCCCCCCCCCTTGTTTAGGAGCGCTCTTTTTGGGGAAGGTTGATACTTCTGTCATTCTAGGAGGAAAGCTTAACCACATCACCTAAATCACATTGGGGGGGGGAATTTCGGAAAGGCTGCACTCCACTTTTCTGGCATGAGAGGTGGAAAATTTTGGCAGACATCATTTTTGCACAAAACCCTGCATGTGTTGCGGCTATTTAACAGCCGCAAGATATTCTAGCGCAGGGTCTCAAACATATTTTTCGAACACGTCGAAGACACTCTGTTGGCCCCTGAGCATAACATCTTACCCGAGCACGCTCACTCATTACTAGTATGTATTAACTATTCCTTTTTAGGCTGCATTCACACACTGCGGTCATGTTGCAGCTTTAAACCGCTGGAGTCCTGCGCCGCCGCGGTCTTTCCACAACGCATGGACTCCGCTGTTTCGTCTACGAGGCCAATCATAATGCCTGTGTGAAATACTATCCACCTTCCCCCTCCTTTCACTGCTCCCGACCAGTTAAATGCGGGTTTTGTTCCAGCCACATGGTCCTTTGACTGTTCAAACTGAAATTTAATAACGCACATATATCCTAGAGACAGCAAACACATTTTCAGAATCGGTAGACTTTAGGCTACACACCGCAACATTTTGCAATTTCTAGGGTCATCAGAAACCGGAACAACAGTTTCTGCCACTCCGTAGCCCACAGACATATCATATTTGGTCTCAAACGAAAGATAATTTTGCAAGAGAAGATATAATACCCCTGGCCTCACTCTGAGCCTCCCGGCCAGAGATATGGCAAGTAGAAGTTTTAATAACTTAAGAAAAAGGGGTGTACATACCCTGGCTCAGCCCACCTAGTAAGGTCAGCAAGAGAAAAGGATGAAGCCGAGACGCTCATTTGGGGGGGTTTCCAGATGCCTGGAGGGCCAGCTATCAAGACGCTGTGCTGATCGACCGCTTTTTCTGGGAAGGCCCAACTCCCCTTTATTAACATGTCATTTCTGTGACTGAGAGAGTAAGTCTCTTATATTAATCCCTGTTATTTGTAACTGTTAGTACATACTGTATTTTTGTCTCCCTTTGTAATATCTTTTGTAATTTTGTAAACACTGCCTATAATTTTGGAATAAACTTATAAATTTACTAGCTTCGTTCTTTTTGCTCTATGACTGAACCGACACGTACTCCGTGCCAAAATACGCTACCGTTTGGGTTGGCTCCTGACCTGATATAGTCTTTAGTAGCGAACGAGGGGCCGGTGGCAGCAAAGTGTCTTGGTGGGATTGGGGAAACCCTGGCAGTGACGGATCGGAGGTTTATATGTGCATTTTCTGCCTGAGACTGGTGATATACACACCTCCCTCACTGCAGAGTGCCCGATAGCCAGTACGCAATAAGGCAGGTTTTCCATCGACAACCTATCCTAGGTGCAGTTCCCTGACTGACCTGAGGGTAAGGGGGTCATAATCCTGACAAATTGGTGGGCAAACAATAGTATAGTAAAGAAAAATTTGTGACAAGCGTGTTCTGTGTAAACAGGGCTTGTACTGCTGAGGACAATGACAATCTATGAGCACAGAACGGTCAGCCTGTCATAACGCTTTAACCAACGATAGTCAGACTTGTAGTCGATAGGGCTCTCCATTACCTGAAAATCTCCTTCTCAATCACCATATTTCCCCCATGTAAAATAATAACAGCAATACCCGTCCCGTGAGGGCACTGATCTAGCATTGTCGGCGCCTGAGCAGGGGTTGTCCAAGAAGTGGACAACCCCTTTAATAATCACAAGTAGTCTAATGTAAATACATCCGATTTAATTGTTAGAACCACAAAATTTACACTTGCTTATACTCTGCCACACCATCTGGATGCCCATACGTAGCGGCAACATCTGGAAGCCAACATCGTGCATGGATGCTGTCTCCCACCTAGAAGACCTTTTAAAATGGGTTGTGTTTCCACATGCAGTAACAAAGTCATAAGTTTTTCTTGTACTGCATCTCAATGAAATGATTAAAAAATGGATTCTCCTCCCTGTGAGTTCTTTGATGCTTAAAAAGATTTTTTCTGTAGATAAAATACTTCCCACATTCTGAACACGAACACTTTTTCTCGGTGTGAGTTCTTTGATGTGCAATAAGGACGCTCTTTTGGTTAAAACACTTTCCACATAGAAAGCACGAAAATGGCTTCTCTCCTGTGTGAATTCTTTGATGTCTAAGAAGAAGTGATTTTTGGGTAAAACATTTGTTACATTCTGAACATGAGAATGGCTTCTCCCCTGTGTGAGTTTTTTGATGTTGCAAAAGATTTGATTTGTGGCTAAAAGATTTCCCACATTCTAGACATAAAACCGGTTTTCCTGTGTGAGTTCTTTCATGTGCTGTTTGAAGGGATTTTTGGTTAAACCGCTTACCACATAGAGAACATGAATATGGCTTCTCCCCTGTGTGAATTCTTTGATGTCTGACAAGATCTGATTTTTGGGTAAAACATTTGTTGCATTCTGAACATGAGAATGGCTTCTCCCCTGTGTGAGTTTTTTGATGTTGCAAAAGATTTGATTTGTGGTTAAAAGATTTCCCACATTCTAGACATAAAAATGGGTTTCCTGTGTGCGTTCTTTCATGTGCCATTAGAAGGGACTTTTGGTTAAAACACTTTCCACATACGGAACATGAATATGGCCTCTCACCTGTGTGAATTCTTTGATGTCTGACAAGATCTGATTTATGGGCAAAACATTTCTCACATTCTGAACATGAATATGGCTTCACCCCTGTGTGAGTTTTTAGATGTTCAGCAAGCTGTGACTTCCTAGCAAAGCATTTTGCACATTCTGGACATGAATACGGCTTCTCCCCTGTGTGAATTCTTAAATGTTCAACAAGAGTTGATTTACTTCTATAATATTTCCCACATTGTAAACATATAAGAGGCATTGCTCCCGTGTGAGTTTCTTGATGGTGAAGCAGAGATGATTTCTGAGTAAAGTATTTCCCATATTCTGAGAATGAATATGGCTCCTCCCCTGTGTGACTTCTTTCATGTTCAACTCCCATTCTGTGACTTCCATTTTGCTCAACATTCTGCGGTAAATCAGGAAATAGGACTTGTTCAGAAAGAGCAGATGAGAGATCTTGGATGCGGAGGGCTGAGGGTATATCTGAGATAATAGAAGGCTCGTCATATGTATGCTGGACAACAACACAATCATCTGTCAAAAAAACAAAACAGATTTTTATCATTTTTAAATATTATAACATTAAAACCAATAAGTTAGATTTTATAACTGTCACTAAAAAATTTTTTCCCCCCAGATTATTAATATTGATGACCTATGCTTATTGGTAAAAATGCTCCATGAACAGGCATGACTTACATTTAGTAGCAGTTTGTACTCAGTATTGTAGCGTTGGCTCATTCACTTACAATCCCATTAATTCTAGACCTTAAAGCCAAAATCAGCAAATACTAGAACACCAGATTGTTCTTCTGCAATTTGCCTCTGAAGTATGTGCATCCAGATCTGGCTATTTACAAAGGTCGCTATCTGGAGTGCTGCTCTTCATAGTTGATTACTAGACCTGATGCTAATGCACCAAGCCGCGAGCCACAAATCATGGGCCCACGAGCATCATGTGGCTCCCAAGCCACAGGTTGGTGATCCCTGCTTTAGAACATGATGGACAGGCAAGAGATGTCTGGTTGTGCAGTAACTGTGGTAGTGGCAGCTGCTTTATGTGTCAATGGTGCATAACGACAGTATGGAACATAATGGACAAGCAGCAGATTTTCAGCTTTGCAGGATTAGTAACACTAGTGCAGTATGAGACATGATTGACAGGCAAGAGATGTGAAAATGTATAGTGGCAGTGGTAGCAGCAGCAGGACAGTATGGAAATAATGGACAGAGAGCAGATTTCCAGCTTTTCAGGAACGAGCGCAGCAGCAGTGCAGTACAGGACATGATGGACAAGCGAGAGATGTGCAAATGTGTAATAGCAGTGGTGGCAGCAGCACAGAATGGAAATAATTGACAGACAGTAGATTTACAGCTTTGCAGGGACAGAAGTGCACAGTACAGAACATGATGGACAGGCAAGAGATGTGCAAATGTGTAATGGCAGCAGAAGCAGCAGCACAAAATGGAAATAATGGACAGTCAGCAGATTTCCAGCTTTGCGGGAGCAGCAGTGCACAGTACAGGACATGATGGACAGGCAAGAGATGTCTGGTTGTGCAGTAACTGTGGTAGTGGCAGCTCCTTTATGTGTCAATGGTGCATAACGACAGTATGGAACATAATGGACAAGCAGCAGATTTTCAGCTTTGCAGGATTAGTAACACTAGTGCAGTATGAGACATGATTGACAGGCAAGAGATGTGAAAATGTATAGTGGCAGCAGAAGCAGCAGCACAAAATGGAAATAATGGACAGTCAGCAGATTTCCAGCTCTGCGGGAGCAGCGGTGCACAGTACAGGACATGATGGACAGGCAAGAGGTGCGTAGTGGCAGTGGTAGCAGCAGCACAGTATGGAAATAATGGACAGACAGCAGACTGCCCACTTTGCAGGGGCAGCAGCAGTGCAGTACAGGCCATGATGGGACAGGCAAAATATGTGCAAATGTGTAGTGGCAGTGGTGACTGCAGCAATATAGTATGGACTACAATGGACAGACGGGAGATGGCCAACTGTGCAGGGACAGTAGAATGGGCAGCAGTGGAGTATGCACTATAATGGACAGGCAGGAGATACCCAGCTGTGTAGTGACAGGAGCAATGGCAGCAGAAGTACACTATGGGATAAGACCAGGAGATGTCTGTCTTATAGGGGTGAACACGGACAGCCCTTACGTAAAATATGATTATGAAACATCTTCCAAAAAGGCCAAATACACCCATTAGGTGTATGTCATATACATAGATAGCAGCTGTAGCCTTTCCTCCTCTGTGCTGTTTCTCTTACCCATTAGCTGTATAATAACATGGCAGGGCTTCAGCTTACAAATATGAAAGGAGGCAGAGGGAGTGATAGAAATGATCTATTGCTGGGGTGAGAGGAAGACGTCCATTGAGGAGGAAGCGGAGATGCGCAAGTGCCGCCTTGTGTCCTGGTGTTGTAATCATAGCTGCCGACCAAGGGATGTCCCACTAGTACATGGCCTCATTGTGGAGGTCATCATCACTGCTGCCACACAAAACACTGATCCAGTGGGTCGTGACATGCAATGTCCATGGTCATAAATTCCCCTCCAGGTGGAGAGCACCTTACCGCACAACGACAAATCCAACAAGTGGTCAATGTTCTCTGTCACGTGAAAGAACAAGGTGTGGGCAGCATCCGCAGTCACTGCTTTCTACACAGTAGAATATGACGAAAAGCAGTGGAATCCACCAAGTGGTACAGCGAAGGCGTTACCACCAGCAACTAGACCATGTGAAACACACAAGCGGATGATTGTATTCAGGAGAAAAGGACTGAACATGGAAAGGAGGAGGAGGACGAATGAGAGCCCCTCAATCACTGGCAGCCATGGAGAATACCTGTCTAATGGACAGTAAATGAGCATGGAGGAGCCATCAACTCAACGCAACCAAGCCGGCATCAGACGGTGAACGAGAGAAACAGATCAGGCAAACGGGCGGCATCATATTTAACACCCAAATACATGTATGTTACATAAAAAAGGAAAGTTCTAAAAGTATCTGCACCCCTTATGACGTAAAGTAGAATTTGTCAGAGAGGAATTTGTGACTTTTCTATTTTATTCCGCAGTCACCACTCACCTGGGCAGTTATCTGTAGGGATCTCCTCTTTACACCGCTGATCGCTCCTCACATTAGGGGTCTCCTCTTTACACCGCTGATCGCCCATCACATTAGGGGTCTCCTCTTTACACCGCTGATCGCCCATCACATTAGGGGTCTCCTCTTTACACCACTGATCGCCTCTCACATTAGGGATCTCCTCTTTACACCGCTGATCGCTCCTCACATTAGGGGTCTCCTCTTTACACCGCTGATCGCCCATCACATTAGGGGTCTCCTCTTTACACCACTGATCGCCTCTCACATTAGGGGTCTCCTCTTTACAACACTGATCGCCTCTCACATTAGGGGTCTCCTCTTTACACCGCTGATCGCCTCTCACATTAGGGGTCTCCTCTTTACACCACTGATCGCCCCTCACATTAGGGGTCTCCTCTTTACACCACTGATCGCTCCTCACATTAGGGGTCTCCTCTTTACACCGCTGATCGCCCCTCACATTAGGGGTCTCCTCTTTACACCACTGATCGCCTCTCACATTAAGGGTCTCCTCTTTACACCGCTGATCACCCCTCACATTAGGGGTCTCCTCTTCACACCTCTGATCGCCCCTCACATTTCTCTCTGGACCATTAATATTGTTCAGATCTTTATCTGGATCCAAAAGCTGCAAAACAAATATTGTAAAAGTCCCCGATGATCGGAGAAGTCCCCGGGAATAATGGTGAGAAGATCCGGACATGTGATGTCTGTGGTCAGCTGTGATCCTGCCGTCTCCACCGCTATCATTACACAAGTATAAAACATATAATACTGGAGGAGAAAACAAGACTGACCACAAGGACGTCACAGCCGTCTACACATCATAGGGATATCTCCATCTACCTGATGGTCCTGTGGAGGAGGAGGAGCGGGACATCTCTCTGGGGTTGTCCTCTTACTGGAGAGAACTGAGGAGACACAGACAGGACTGACATCATTATTACATACAGAGAATTAGAGGCCGTGTGTATTTAGTCCTGTCTATTACCTGGTGATGTGCGGGGCCGGTGCTCCTCCATCATCACCTCCTGGTAACGATCCTTGTGTCCTTCTAGATACTCCCACTCCTGCATGGAGAAATAGACGGTGACGTCCTGACACCTTATAGGAACCTGACACACACAATGATACCATCATCACCCAGAATCCTCCAGTGCTGTCCTGTATAATTTCCCAGCAGTGTCACCTCTCCAGTCAGCAGCTCAATCATCTTCTTGGTGAGTTCTAGGATCTTCTGGCCATTGAAGTCCTTATGTATCCGGGGGTGAGGTGGAGGCCCTGGGATTGGGCTCAGGGTTCCTCCCTGTCCTTCAGACACAGGGGCCTGACAGCGATCACTAGAGGTCTTCACTACGGTGTAATCCTGAGTGTGGAGACATTAATAATATTATTACAGACATCTCCAGAGTCCATCACCTCTCCGGTCATATCCCCTGATATTCCCATAGATAATGAGGTCATGTGATGACATCAGAACCTCTCACCTCTCCGGTCATATCCCCTGTTATTCCCATAGATAATGAGGTCATGTGATGACATTGGAGCCTCTCACCTCTCCGGTCATATCCCCCGTTATTCCCATAGATAATGAGGTCATGTGATGACATCGGAGCCTCTCACCTCTCTGGTCATATCCCCTGTTATTCCCATAGATAATGAGGTCATGTGATGACATCAGAGCCTTTCACCTCTCCGGACATATCCCCTGTTATTCCCATAGATAATGAGGTCATGTGATGACATTGGAGCCTCTCACCTCTCCGGTCATATCCCCCGTTATTCCCATAGATAATGAGGTCATGTGATGACATCAGAGCCTCTCACCTCTCCGGTCATATCCCCTGTTATTCCCATAGATAATGAGGTCATGTGATGACATCAGAGCCTCTCACCTCTCCGGTCATATCCCCCGTTATTCCCATAGATAATGAGGTCATGTGATGACATCGGAGCCTCTCACCTCTCTGGTCATATCGCCTGTTATTCCCATAGATAATGAGGTCATGTGATGACATCAGAGCCTCTCACCTCTCCGGTCATATCACCTGTTATTCCCATAGATAATGAGGTCATGTGATGACATCAGAGCCTCTCACCTCTCCGGTCACATCCCCTGTTATTCCCATAGATAATGAGGTCATGTGATGACATCAGAACCTCTCACCTCTCCGGTCATATCCCCTGTTATTCCCATAGATAATGACATCATGTGATGACATCAGAGCCTCTCATGTTGTGAGCTCATTTTCGGGTTTGCCTCTGGCTTCTGGTGAGGGTTATGGAGCTGGCTGTGCTGACAGAGGAGTAGTGAGTTCTCTATCTGGACTCCGTCTGTTGGTGAAGGGAGGTAATGAGCTGATCTATATGGCAGAGACCGGCCACCTGAGGAAGAGGACTGTGATTGGACATCAGGAATTTCTGATTGGATTTAAGGCAGCCGACTCCCTAGTTTTTTGCTGGTGATTTCTCCTGACTGTGGCTTCTGGTTTCCAGTTTGATTCCTGCCTTCTTAAAGCTAAGTTTTCTCTGCTATTGTTCATATGAGTTTTCGTCTGGTTTACTTAAGTTTTTGTGTTCAGCCAGCCCTGGCTGGGACTGGGCTGAATCCCCATTTTGTCTCTGATCAGTTGATCTCTTTTGCTCTGTCTTCAGAATATACCTGAGTTCTGATATAGGGAATTGAAGTCTAGCAACTTTAGGGCCTTTTTCTATCAGACGTGTTGGACATTTTTTGGCAGGGTTCTTTGCGTGATTGCAGACAGCAGCTTTTCTTTCCTGTCCTTTCTAGTTAGTGAGGGCCCCATCGTTTGCTCAGCCTATCTTTCAATCTGTGTTTGTGTTTCATCTTGTTTCACCGACAATACATGTTGGGGGCTGTCTATTGCTTTGGGGTCTGCTCTGGGGTAGTTTAGATTTTCCCTTTCTTTAGGCTTATTTAGTTCTCCGGCCGTGACGAGGCGTCTAGGACCACCGTAGGCACGCTCCACGGCTATTGCTAGTTGTGTGTATAGGATCAGGGCTCTGCAATCCGCTAGTTACCAACCTCTCCGGTTTTCTGGGCTTAGCTTGTTTTTTGTTTTTTCCTCCTCGGTGACTCATACATAACACTCTCACCTTTCCGGCCATATCCCGTTATTCCCATAGATAATGAGGTCATGTGATGACATCAGAGCCTCTCACCTCTCCGGTCATATCCCGTTATTCTCATAGATAATGAGGTAATTTGATGACATCAGAGCCTCTCACCTCTCCGGTCATATCCCCTGTTATTCCCACAGATAATGAGGTCATGTGATGACATCAGAGCCTCTCACCTCTCCGGTCATATCCCCTGTTATTCCCATAGATAATGAGGTCACGTGATGACATCAGAGCCTCTCACCTCTCCGGTCATATCCCGTTATTCCCATAGATAATGAGGTCATGTGATGACATCAGAGCCTCTCACCTCTCCGGTCATATCCCCTGTTATTCCCATAGATAATGAGGTCATGTGATGACATCAGAGCCTCTCACCTCTCCGGTCATATCCCCTGTTATTCCCATAGATAATGAGGTCATGTGATGACATCAGAGACTCTCACCTCTCCAGTAAGATGGAAGATTATCTCCAGGGTGAGGTTAATTATCCTCTCCGCCATCTTGCCTCTGTCCTTATTCATCCCTGACACATTTATCAGGAAGATTCCCGCAGAGACGTTATCAGCAGAGGATCCTTTATTATAAGAACCTGAAAGGAATAAAACAATATAAACATCATAGTAAACAAAGGAAACATGTTTAAAAAACTAACCACCATTTTTACCCTCTCCCGTGACCTCTGCCTGTAGGTGGCGCCGCTCTTGCCCTGTGTGCAGGCAGTTACATGTTCCTATTTAACATTAATGTTGCTGGGACTTATGGTGCCACACAGCAGGGAATCTATGTCTTACTGCAGCGTACTGGTTATCAGTAGGGGTCCGCTCTCGGTGGTCAGCCTTGTGTTCCTGATGTCCTCACTGTCTCTGGAGCAGGTTCCTGGTGTCCTCACTGTCTGTTTACGGTAACAGGTATTTTCCTTTATTCATCTGTCTGCACAATCACCTTTCAGGTGCGGCTTTACATACTTTCCCCCTTATGATATTATATGATGGTGATATTTTCATTTGGATGTCCAGCCATACTGCCGGTGTTTATGCCAGTCAGTGGTAGACCAGCAAGGGTTTATTTCTCTGCTGATTATTCTTTTCACCCTGCACCTATCCTCTGTTTCTAGTTTAGGAAGTAGGCGGCATACTATCCAGCAGCACCTTATCTTCTCATTTTGTATTTGGTAGTTTCTTTTCACTCACTCTGGGATCTCTCTTCCCTTCAGTAAGTAATTTACACTCTGCTCTGCCCTCCGATTCCTTAGGAAGAATGTGAAGCACCTGACGGCCTTTCAGGCAGCATAGGTCATAGTAACATAGTTAGTAAGGCCGAAAAAATACATTAGTCCATCCAGTTCAACCTATAAAATTCTGTCAGAATAAATCCCCAGATATACGTCCTTCTAAAGAACCTAACAATAACTGTAAGATACAATATTGTTACGCTCCAGGAAGACATCCAGGCCTCTCTTGAACCCCTCGACTGAGTTCGCCATCACCACCTCCTCAGGCAGGGAATTCCAGATTCTCACTGCCCAACAGTAAAGAATCCTCTTCTATGTTGGTGGAAAAACCTTTTCTCCTCCAGACGCAGAGAATGCCCCCTTGTGACCGTCACCTTCCTTGGTATAAACAGTTCCTCGGAGAGATATTTGTATTGTCCCCTTATATACTTATACATGGTTATTAGATCGCCCCTCAGTCGTCTTTTTTCTAGACTAAATAATCCTAATTTTGCTAATCTCTCTGGGTATTGTAGTTCCCCCATCCCCTTTATTAATTTTGTTGCCCTCCTTTGTACTGCTTTAGTTCCATTATATCCTTCCTGAGCACCGGTGCCCAAAACTGTACACAGTCCTCCATGTGCGGTCTAACCAGGGATTTCTACAGAGGCAGTATAATGCTCTCATCATGTGTGTCCAGACCTCTTTTAATGCACCCCATGATCCTCTTTGCCTTGGCAGCCGCTGCCTGGCACTGACTGCTCCAGGTAAGTTTATCATTAACTAGGATCCCCAAGTCCTTCTCCATGTCAGATTTACCCAGTGGTTCCCCTTCAGTGTGTAATGATGATATTGATTCCTTCTTCCCATGTGTATAACCTTACATTTATCATTGTTAAACCCCATCTGCCACCTTTCGGCCCAAGTTCACAACTCATCCAGATCCATCTGTAGCAGAATACGATCTTCTCTTGCATTGACTGCTTTACATAGTTTTGTATCATCTGCAAATATCGATATTTTACTGTGCAAACCTTCTACCAGATCGTTAATATGTTGAAGAGAATAGGTCCCAACACCGACCCCTGCGGTCCCCACTGGTCACAGCGACCCAGTTAGAGAATATACCATTTATAACCACCCTCTGCTTTCTATCACTCAGCCAGTTACTTACCCATTACACACATTTTCCCCCAGACCCGGCATTCTCATTTTGTGTACCAACCTCTTGTGTGGCACGGTATCAAACGCTTTGGAAAAATCAAGATATACCACATCCAATGACTCACCTTAGTGCAGTCTATAGCTGACCTCTTCATAAAAACTGATTAGATTGGTGTGACAGGAGCGATTCCTCATAAACCCATGCTGATATGGAGTTACACAGTTATTCTCATAATCCAGAATAACATCCCTCAGAAACCCTTCACATATCTCACCAACAATAGAGGTTAGACTTACTGGCCTATAATTTCCAGGTCACTTTTAGAGCCTTTTTGAATATTGGTACCACATTTGCTATGCGCCAGTCCTGTGGAACAGACCCCGTCGCTATAGAGTCCCTAAATGTAAGAAATAATGGTTTGTCTATTACATGACTTAGTTCTCTTAGTACTCGTGGGTGTATGCCATCCGGACCCGGAGATTTATCTAGTTTATTCTTATTTAGCTGGTTTTACCTCTTCTTGGGTTAGATTGGTGACCCTTAACCCCTTCCTGACATGAGACGTACTATCCCGTCCACGGTACCCGGGCCCGTATGACCGTGGACGGGATAGTACGTCTACCGCGATCAGCGGCGCCCACGTGGTGAGCGCCGCTGATCGCGGCCGGGTGTCAGCTGATTATCACAGCTGACACCCGGCACTATGTGTCAGGGGCGGTCACGGACCGCCCCCGACACGTTAACCCCTTGCACACCGCGATCAAACATGATCGCGGTGTACCGGGAGTTAAAGGGAAGCATCGGGAGGGAGGGGGCTCCCTCCGTGCTTCCCTGAGCCCCCCACGGCAGCGCAATGTGCAGCGCTGCTGCGGGGGGCTCCTATCCTCCAGGCCCCCGGATCCAAGATGGCGACGGGGGCCTTCGGGGACCTGAGGAAGCTGGCTTCCTCAGTGCCTGCAAAGCGCAGGCAAGAGGAAGTCTTCTTCAATGCCTGTGACAGATTGCTGATCTGTCACAGTGATCTGTGATGTGACAGATCAGCGATCTGTCACAGGACAGTGATGTCCCACCTGGGACTATGTAATAAAGTAAAAAAAAAATTTAAAAAAAATTTAAAAATAAATTTTAAAAAATCGCCAAATAAATTAGAAAAAAAAAAAAAAATATTCCCTCAATAAATCCATTTTTTGGAAATAATAAAAAAAAAACAAACAATAAAAGTACACATATTAGGTATCGCCACGTCCGTAATGACCCGCCCTATAAAACTGTCCCATTAGTTAACCCTTTTAGCGAACCCCTTAAAAAATAAAAATAAAAAACGAAGCATAAAATAATGATTTATTATCATACCGCCAAACAAAAAGTGTAATAACGCGCGATCAAAAAGACGCATATAAATATCCATGGTACCGCTGAAAACGTCATCTTGTGCCGCAAAAAACGAGCCGCCAAACAGCATCATCAGCGAAAA
Organism: Dendrobates tinctorius; assembly: GCF_039654945.1. Taxonomy (NCBI): domain Eukaryota; kingdom Metazoa; phylum Chordata; class Amphibia; order Anura; family Dendrobatidae; genus Dendrobates; species Dendrobates tinctorius. The sequence continues at coordinate 4,045,438 of NW_027361904.1, read as the reverse complement.
AATAAAAAAGTTATAGCTCGCAGAATAAAGCGATGCAAAAATAATTATTTTTTTATATAAAATAGTTTTCATTGCATAAAACCGACAAAACATAAAAAAGTGACCTAAATGAGGTATCGCTGTAACCGTACTGACCCGAAGAATAAAACCGCTTTATCAATTTTACCGCACGCGGAACGGTGTAAACGCACCCCCACAAAAGAAATTCATGAAACGCTGGTTTTTGTTCATTCTGCGTCCCAAAAATAGGAATAAAAAGCGATCAAAAAATGTCACGTGCCCGAAAATGGTACCAATAAAAACGTCAACTCGTCCCGCAAAAAATAAGACCTCACATGACTCGGTGGGTCAAAATACGGAAAAATTATAGCTCTCAAAATGTGGTGATGCAAAAACTATTTTACAATAAAAAGCGTCTTTTAGCGTGTGACAGCTGCCAAACATAAAAACCGCCATAAATAGTAAATCAAACCCCCCGTTATCACCCCCTTAGTTAGGGAAAAATAATAAAATAAAAAAAATGTATTTATTTCCATTTTCCCGTTAGGGTAAGGCTGTGTGCACACGCTGCGGATTAGGTGCGGATTCATCCACGAGGATTTTGTAAAATACGCAGGTGAAAACGCAGGTCAAAAGACCTGTGGTTTTACCTGCGGATTGCTCTGCGGTTTTGTCCTGCGGTTTTTCATCTCCTCAATAGAGGAGATGGCAAACCGCAGGAGAATCCGCAGAAAGAATTGACATGTCAATTCTTTCTGCGGATTGAAAACCGCAGATAATCCGCGCAGAAAATTCCGCACCGTCTGCACTGCGGTTTTTGATTCCCATAGGGAATCATGGTACTGTACACCGCAGCAAAAACTGCTGCGGGTCCGCAGCAGCCAAAACCGCTGCGGAACCGCAGCAAAATCCGCAGCGTGTGTACACAGCCTTAGGGTTAGGGCTAGGGTTAGGGTTAGAGCTAGGGTTAGAGCTAGGGTTAGGGCTAGGGTTAGGGCTAGGGTTAGGGCTAGGGCTCAGATTAGGGTTAGGGGTGTGTTGGGGTTAGGGTTGGAGTTATAATTGGGGGTTTCCACTGTTTGGGCACATCAGGGGCTCTCCAAATGCAACATGGCGTCTGATCTCAATTCCAGCCAATTCTGAGTTGAAAAAGTCAAATGGTGCTCCTTCCCTTCCAAGCTCTGCCATGTGCCCAATCAGTGTTTTACCCCCACATGTAGGGTATCAGCCTACTCAGGACAAATTGCAAAACAATTTTTGGGGTCCAATTTCTCCTGTTACCCTTAGGAAAATAAAAAATTGGGGGCAAAAATATCATTTTTGTGGAAAAAAATGATTTTTTTATTTTCACGTCCGAGTGTTATAAACTTCTGTGAAGCACTTGGGGGTTCAAAGTGCTCACCACACATCTAGATAAGTTCCGTGGGGGGTCTAGTGTCCAAAATGGGGTCACTTGTGGGGAGTTTCAATAGTTTAGGTACATCAGGGGCTCTCCAAACGCACATGACACCCACAGACCATTCCATCAAAGTCTGCATTCCAAAACGTCACTGCTTCCCTTCCGAGCCCCGACGTGTGTCCATACAGTAGTTTTCTCCCACATATGGGGTGTCAGCGTACTCAGGCCAAATTGGACAACAACTTTTGGGGTCCAATTTCTCCTGTTACCCTTGGGAAAATGAAAAAATTGGGGACTAATTGATCATGTTTCTGGAAAAAATACGATTTTTTTATTTTCATGCCCTGGCATTATAAACTTCAGTGAAGCCATTGGGGGTTCAAAGTGCTCACCTCACATCTAGATAAGTTCCTTAGTGGGTCTAGTTTTCAAAATGGGGTCATTTGTGGGGGGCTTCCACTGTTTAGGTACATTAGGGGCTCTCCAAAGGCAACATGACACCCGCAGACCATTCCATCAAAGTCTGCATTACAAAACGTCACTACTTCCCTTCCAAGCCCCGACGTGTGCCCATACAGTAGTTTTCTCCCACATATGGGGTATCAGCATACTCAGGACAAATTGGACAACAACTTTTGGGGTCCAATTTCTCCTGTTACCCTTGGGAAAATAAAAAAATGGTGACTAAAAGATCATGTTTGTGGAAAAAATACGAATTTTTTATTTTCACGCCCGGGCGTTATAAACTTCTGTGAAGCACTGGGGGGTTCAAAGTGCTCACCACACATCTAGATAAGTTCCTTGGGGGGTCTAGTTTACAAAATGGTGTCATTTGTGGGGGGTTTCCACTGTTTAGGTACATTAGGGGCTCTCCAAAGGCAACATGACACCTGCAGACCATTCCATCAAAGTCTGCATTCCAAAACGTCACTACTTCCCTTCCGAGCCCCGACGTGTGCCCATACAGTAGTTTTCTCCCACATATGGGGTATCAGCATACTCAGGACAAATTGGACAACAACTTTTGGGGTCCAATTTCTCCTGGTACCCTTGGGAAAATAAAAAAATGGTGACTAAAAGATCATGTTTGTGGAAAAAATACAAATTATTTATTTTCACGCCCGGGCATTATAAACTTCTGTGAAGCACTGGGGGGGTCAAAGTGCTCACCACACATCTAGATAAGTTCCTTAGGGGGTCTAGTTTCCAAAATGGTGTCATTTGTGGGGGGTTTCCACTGTTTAGGTACATCAGGAGTTTTCCAAACGCGACATGGTGTCCGATGTCAATTCCAGCCAAAAACGTCAAATGGCGCTGCTTCCCTTCCGAGCTCTGCCATGCGCCCAAATAGTGGTTTACCCCCACATGTGGGGTATCAGCGTACTCAGGACAAATTGCACAATAACTTTTAGGGTCCTGTTACCCTTGGAAAAATAAGAATTGAGGGTGAAAAGATCATTTTTGTGGAAAAAATATGATTTTTTAATTGTATGGCTTTATGTTATAAACTTCTGTGAAGCCCATGGGGGTTCAAAGTTCTCACCACACATCTAGATAAGTTCCTTAGGGGGTCTAGTTTCCAAAATGGTGTCATTTGTGGGGGATTTCCACTGTTTTGGTACATCAGGAGTTTTCCAAACGCGACATGGTGTCCGATCTCAATTCCAGCCAAAAACGTCAAATGGCGCTGCTTCCCTTCCGAGCTCTGCCATGCGCCCAAATAGTGGTTTACCCCCACATGTGGGGTATCAGCGTACTCAGGACAAATTGCACAATAACTTTTAGGGTCCTGTTACCCTTGGAAAAATAAGAATTGAGGGTGAAAAGATCATTTTTGTGGAAAAAATATGATTTTTTAATTGTATGGCTTTATGTTATAAACTTCTGTGAAGCCCATGGGGGTTCAAAGTTCTCACCACACATCTAGATAAGTTCCTTAGGGGGTCTAGTTTCCAAAATGGTGTCATTTGTGGGGGGTTTCCACTGTTTTGGTACATCAGGGGTTTTCCAAACGCGACATGGTGTCCGATCTCAATTCCAGCCAAAAACGTCAAATGGCACTGCTTCCCTTCAGAGCTCTGCCATGCGCCCAAATAGTGGTTTACCCCCACATGTGGGGTATCAGCGTACTCAGGACAAATTGCACAATAACTTTTAGGGTCCTGTTACCCTTGGGAAAATAAAAATTGGGGTGAAAAGATCATTTTTGTGGAAAAAATATGATTTTTTAATTGTACCGCTGTACGTTATAAACTTCTGTAAAGCCCTTGTGGGTTCAAAGTTCTCACCACATATCTAGATAAGTTCCTTGGGGGGTCTAGTTTCCAAAATGGGGTCACTTGTAGGGGGTTTCCACTGTTTAGGTACATCAGGGACTCTCCAAACGTGACATGGCGTCCGATCTGAATTCCACCCAATTTTGCATTGAAAAAGTCAAACGGCGCTCCTTCCATTCTGAGCTCTGCCATGCGCCGAAACAGTCGTTCCCCCCCACAAATCAGGTATCAGCGTACTCAGAACAAATTGCACAATAACTTTTGCAGTCCAATTTCTCCTGTTACCCTTGGTAAAATAAAAAAAATTGAACCTGAAGTATTTTTTTTGTGAAAAAAAGTTAGATGTTCATTTCTTTTTAAATATTCAAAAAAATTCCTGTGACGCACCTAATGGGTTAATAAACTTCTTGAATGTGGTTTTGAGCACCTTAAGGGGTTCAGTTTTTAGAATGGTGTCACTTTTGGGTATTTTCTATCATATAGACCCCTCAAAGTGGCTTCAAATGTGATGTGGTCCTAAAAATAAAATGGTGTTGTAAAAATGAGAAATCGCTGGTCAACTTTTAACCCTTATAACTTCCTAACAAAAAAAAATTTTGGTTCCAAAATTGTGCTGATGTAAAGTAAACATGTGGGAAATGTTACTTATCAAGTTTTTTGTGTGCCGTATCTCTGTGATTTAAGGGCATAAAAATTCAAAGTTGGAAAATTGCGAAATTTTCAAAATTTTTGCCAAATTTCCATTTTTTTCACAAATAAACGCAAGTTATTTGAATGAAATTTTACCACTAACATGAAGTACAATATGTCACGAGAAAACAATGTCAGAATCACCGGGATCCATGGAAGCGTTCCAGAGTTATGACCTCATAAAGGTACAGTGGTCAGAATTGTAAAAATTGGCCCGGTCATGAACGTGCAAACCACCCTTGGGGGTGAAGGGGTTAATATAGGGTTTTCTTTGTTTCTCGGCATTTAATTTTCCACGGTGAATACCGTGGAGAAGAAGGTGTTTAATATCTTAGCTTTTTCCTCATCATCTACAACCATACTTTCCTCACAATTTTTTAATGGGCCTACACTTTCACTTTTGATTCTTTTACTATTGATATAGTTGAAGAACAGTTTGGGATTAGTGTTACTCTCCTTTGTGCTTCTCTGTTTCCTTTTTGGCAGCTTTAATTAGTTTTTAGATAAAGTATCTTTCTCCTTATAGTTGTTAGAGCTTCAGTGGGGCCATCCTGCTTCAGTAGTGTAAATGCTTTCTTTTAACTGTTAATTGCTCCTCTTACTTTTTTGTTTAGCCACATTGGGTTTTTCCTCTTTCTTGTCCTTTTATTCCCACAAGGTATAAACCGCTTGCAGCGCCTATTAAGGATGTTCTTACACATTTCCCATTTATTTTCTGTATTCTTATTTCTGAGGACATTGTCCCAGTCACCCAGATTAAGGGCATCTCTAAGCTGGTCAGTCTTTGCCTTCCTAAAGTTCAGTGTTTTTGTGACGCCCTGACATGTCCCCCTAGCGAAAAACAAGTGACACTGTACAATATTGTGGTCGCTATTTCCTAGACGCCCAACAATCTGCAGATCTGTTATTCTGTCAGGTCTGTTAGATAGTATTAGGTGTAAAGTGCTGCTCCTCTGGTTGGATTCTGCACCAATTGTGAGAGATAATTATTCTTGGCTATTAGCAGAAACCTGTGGCCTTTATGGGTTTCGCAGGTCTCAGTTTCCCAGTTAATATCCGGGTAGTTAAAGTCCCCCATAACAAGGCCCTCATTATGGGTTGCAGCTTCATCTATCTGCCTTAGTAGTAAACTTTCCATGATTTCTGTTATATTTGGGGGTTCGGAACAGACCCCAAAGAGAATTTTGTTACTATTTTTCCCTCCATGTATTTCGACCCAAATGGACTCGAAATGGTCCAAGCGGCCATAGTATATTCTGTTGTTAGAGCTATTCCAGCCCATGTAGGAACCGCTAAGTTACAATTTCTAGTCTGTACAGACATCGGCAGGATCAGGTGCAGTTTCTAGTGTTTAACCTATTTACCCCTGTGAGTTGTTACACAATCATAAAACCAGTGTGATGGAGACACTGAGGACAAGGGGCCAATACAGACCAGGTCCTGGCAGCAGAACAGAGGAGTACTGGACTGCTAGACATGAGACCTGAGGGGCCACACTGAGGCCATGTCATAGGGAGGAAAGTCAAGGAGCCCTGAGGGGCCACACTGAGGCCATGTCATAGGGAGGAAGGTACAGGAGAGTCCTGAGGGGCCACACTGAGGCCATGTCATAGGGAGGAAGGTACAGAAGCCCTGAGGGGCCACACTGAGGCCATGTCATAGGGAGGAAGGTACAGGAGTCCTGAGGGGCCACACTGAGGCCATGTCATAGGGAGGAAGATACAGGAGCCCTGAGGGGCCACACTGAGGCCATGTCATAGGGAGGAAGGTGCAGGAGTCCCGAGAGGCCACACAGAGGCCATGTCATAGGGAGGAAGGTACAGGAGAGTCCTGAGGGGCCACACTGAGGCCATGTCATAGGGAGGAAGGTACAGGAGCCCTGAGGGGCCACACTGAGGCCATGTCATAGGGAGGAAAGTCCAGGAGCCCTGAGGGGCCACACTGAGGCCATGTCATAGGGAGGAAGGTACAGGAGAGTCCTGAGGGGCCACACTGAGGCCATGTCATAGGGAGGAAGGTACAGGAGCCCTGAGGGGCCACACTGAGGCCATGTCATAGGGAGGAAAGTCCAGGAGCCCTGAGGGGCCACACTGAGGCCATGTCATAGGGAGGAAGGTACAGGAGCCCTGAGGGGCCACACTGAGGCCATGTCATAGGGAAGAAGGTACAAGAGCCCTGAGGGGCCACACAGAGGCCATGTCATAGGGAAGAAGGTACAGGAGCCCTGAGGGGCCACACTGAGGCCATGTTATAGGGAGGAAGGTACAGGAGCCCAGAGAGGCCACACTGAGGCCATGTCATAGGGAGGAATATACAGGATCCTTGAGGGGCCACACTGAGGCCATATCATAGGGAGGAAGGCACAGGAGACCTGAGGGGCCACACTGAGACCATGTCACAGGGAGGAAGGTACAGGAGCCCTGGGGGGCCACACTGAGGCCATGTCATAGGGAGGAAGGTACAGGAGCCCTGAGGGGCCACACTGAGGCCAAGTCATAAGGAGGAAGGTACAGGAGCCCTGAGGGGCCTCACTGAGGCCATGTCATAAGGAGGAAGGTACAGGAGCCTTGAGGGGCCACACTGAGGCAATGTCACAGGGAGGTAGGTACAGGAGCCCTGAGGGGCCACGCCATAGTAAGGAAGGTATAGGAGCCCTGAGGGGCCTCACTGAGGCCATGTCATAAGGAGGAAGGTACAGGAGCCCTGAGGGGCCTCACTGAGGCCATGTCATAAGGAGGAAGGTACAGGAGCCCTGAGGGGCCACACTGAGGCCATGCCATAGTAAGGAAGGTATAGGAGCCCTGAGGGGACACACTGAGGCCATGTCATAGGGAGGAAAGTATAGGAGCCCTGAGGGGACACACTGAGGCCTTGTCATAGGGAGGAAGGTATAGGAGCCCTGAGGGGCCACACTGAGGCAATGTGATAGGGAGGAAGGTACAGGAGCCCTGAGGGGCCACACTGAGGCCATGTCATAGTAAGGAAGGTATAGGAGCCCAGAGGGGCCACACTGAGGTCATGTCATAGGGAGGAAGGTACAGGAGCCCTGAGGGGCCACACTGAGGCCATGGCATAGGGAGGAAGGTATAGGATCCCTGAGGGGCCACACTGAGGCCATGTCATAGGGAGGAAGGTATAGGATCCCTGAGGGGCCACACTGAGGCCATGTCATAGTAAGGAACGTATAGGAGCCCAGAGGGGCCACACTGAGGCAATGTCATAGGGAGGTAGGTACAGGAGCCCTGAGGGGCCACACTGAGGCCATGTCATAGGGAGGAAGGTACAGGAACCAGGAGGGGCCACACTGAGGAAATGTCATAGGGAGGCAGGTACAAGAGCCCTGAGGAGCCACACTGAGGCCATATCATAGTAAGGAAGGTATAGGAGCCCTGAGGGGACACACTGAGACCATGTCACAGGGAGGAAGGTACAGGAGCCCTGGGGGGCCACACTGAGGCCATGTCATAGGGAGGAAGGTACAGGAGCCCTGAGGGGCCACACTGAGGCCAAGTCATAAGGAGGAAGGTACAGGAGCCCTGAGGGGCCTCACTGAGGCCATGTCATAAGGAGGAAGGTACAGGAGCCTTGAGGGGCCTCACTGAGGCCATGTCATAAGGAGGAAGGTACAGGAGCCTTGAGGGGCCACACTGAGGCAATGTCACAGGGAGGTAGGTACAGGAGCCCTGAGGGGCCACACTGAGGCCATGCCATAGTAAGGAAGGTATAGGAGCCCTGAGGGGACACACTGAGGCCTTGTCATAGGGAGGAAGGTATAGGAGCCCTGAGGGGCCACACTGAGGCAATGTGATAGGGAGGAAGGTACAGGAGCCCTGAGGGGCCACACTGAGGCCATGTCATAGTAAGGAAGGTATAGGAGCCCAGAGGGGCCACACTGAGGTCATGTCATAGGGAGGAAGGTACAGGAGCCCTGAGGGGCCACACTGAGGCCATGGCATAGGGAGGAAGGTACAGGAGCCCTGAGGGGCCACACTGAGGCCATGGCATAGGGAGGAAGGTATAGGATCCCTGAGGGGCCACACTGAGGCCATGTCATAGGGAGGAAGGAATAGGAGCCCTGAGGGGCCACACTGAGGCAATGTCATAGGGAGGTAGGTACAGGAGCCCTGAGGGGCCACACTGAGGCCATGTCATAGGGAGGAAGGTACAGGAACCAGGAGGGGCCACACTGAGGAAATGTCATAGGGAGGCAGGTACAGGAGCCCTGAGGGGCCACACTGAGGCCATATCATAGTAAGGAAGGTATAGGAGCCCTGAGGGGACACACTGAGGCCATGTCATAGGGAGGAAGGTACAGGAACCAGGAGGGGCCACACTGAGGAAATGTCATAGTGAGGTAGGTACAGGAGCCCTGAGGGGCCACACTGAGGTCATGTGATAGGGAGAAAGGTACAGGAGCCATGAGGGGCCACACTGAGGCCATGTCATAGTAAGGAAGGTACAGGAGCCCTGAGGGGCCACACTGAGGCCATGTCATAGGGAGGAAGGTATAGGAGCCCTGAGGGGCCACACTGAGGCAATGTGATAGGGAGGAAGGTACAGGAGCCCTGAGGGGCCACACTGAGGCCATGTCATAGGGAGGAAGGTACAGGAGCTCTGATGGGCCACACTGAGGCCATGTCATAGGGAGGAAGGTGTAGGAGCCCTGAGGGGCCACACTGAGGCCATGTCATAGGGAGGATGGTACAGGAGCCCTGAGGGGCCACACTGAGGCCATGTCATAGTAAGGAAGGTATAAGAGCCCTGAGGGGACACACTGAGGCCATGTCATAGGGAGGAAGGTACAGGAACCAGGAGGGGCCACACTGAGGCCATGTCATAGGGAGGAAGGTACAGGAGCCATGAGGGGCCACACTGAGGCCATGTCATAGTAAGGAAGGTACAGGAGCCCTGAGGGGCCACACTGAGGCCATGTCATAGGGAGGAAGGTACAGGAGCCCTGAGGGGCCACACTGAGGCCATGTCATAGGGAGGAAGGTATAGGAGCCCTGAGGGGCCACACTGAGGCAATGTGATAGGGAGGAAGGTACAGGAGCACTGAGGGGCCACACTGAGGCCATGTCATAGGGAGGAAGGTACAGGAGCTCTGATGGGCCACACTGAGGCCATGTCATAGGGAGGAAGGTGCAGGAGCCTTGAGGGGCCACACTGAGGCCATGTCATAGGGAGGAAGGTACAGGAGCCCTGAGGGGCCACACTGAGGCCATGTCATAGGGAGGAAGGTACAGGAGCCCTGAGGGGCCACACTGAGGCCATGTCATAGGGAGGAAGGTACAGGAGCCCTGAGGGGCCACACTGAGGCCATGTCATAGGAAGGAAGGTACAGGAGCCATGAGGGGCCACACTGAGGCCATGTCATAGGGAGGAAGGTACAGGAGCCCTGAGGGGCCACACTGAGGCCATGTCATAGGGAGGAAGGTACAGGAGCCCTGAGGGGCCACACTGAGGCCATGTCATAAGGAGGAAGGTAAAGGAGCCCTGAGGGGCCACACTGAGGCCATGTCATAGGGAGGAAGGTACAGGAGCCCTGAGGGGCCACACTGAGGCCATGTCATAGGGAGGAAGGTACAGGAGCCCTGAGGGGCCACACTGAGGCCATGTCATAGGGAGGAAGGTACAGGAGCCCTGAGGGGCCACACTGAGGCCATGTCAAAGGGAGGAAGGTACAGGAGCCCTGAGGGGCCACACTGAGGCCATGTCATAGGGAGGAAGGTACAGGAGCCCTGAGGGGCCACACTGAGGCCATGTCATAGGGAGGAAGGTACAGGAGCCCTGAGGGGCCACACTGAGGCCATGTCATAGGGAGGAAGGTACAGGAGCCCTGAGGGGCCACACTGAGGCCATGTCATAGGGAGGAAGGTACAGGAGCCCTGAGGGGCCACACTGAGGCCATGTCATAGGGAGGAAGGTACAGGAGCCCTGAGGGGCCACACTGAGGCCATGTCATAGGGAGGAAGGTACAGGAGCCCTGAGGGGCCACACTGAGGCCATGTCATAGGGAGGAAGGTACAGGAGCCCTGAGGGGCCACACTGAGGCCATGTCATAGGGAGGAAGGTACAGGAGCCCTGAGGGGCCACACTGAGGCCATGTCATAGGGAGGAAGGTACAGGAGCCCTGAGGGGCCACACTGAGGCCATGTCATAGGGAGGAAGGTACAGGAGCCCTGAGGGGCCACACTGAGGCCATGTCATAGGGAGGAAGGTACAGGAGCCCTGAGGGGCCACACTGAGGCCATGTCATAGGGAGGAAGGTACAGGAGCCCTGAGGGGCCACACTGAGGCCATGTCATAGGGAGGAAGGTACAGGAGCCCTGAGGGGCCACACTGAGGCCATGTCATAGGGAGGAAGGTACAGGAGCCCTGAGGGGCCACACTGAGGCCATGTCATAGGGAGGAAGGCACAGGAGCCCTGAGGGGCCACACTGAGGCCATGTCATAGGGAGGAAGGCACAGGAGTCCTGAGGGGCCACACTGAGGCCATGTCATAGGGAGGAAGGCACAGGTGCCCTGAGGGGCCACACTGAGGCCATGTCATAGGGAGGAAGGTCCAGGAGCCCTGAGGGGCCACACTGAGGCCATGTCATAGGGAGGAAGATCCAGGAGCCCTGAGGGGCCACACTGAGGCCATGTCATAGGGAGGAAGGTACAGGAGCCCTGAGGGGGAACACTGAGGCCATGTCATAGGGAGGAAGGTACAGGAGCCCTGAGGGGCCACACTGAGGCCATGTCATAGGGAGGAAGGTACAGGAGCCCTGAGGGGCCACACTGAGGCCATGTCATAGGGAGGAAGGTACAGGAGCCCTGAGGGGCCACACTGAGGCCATGTCATAGGGAGGAAGGTACAGGAGCCCTGAGGGGCCACACTGAGGCCATGTCATAGGGAGGAAGGTCCAGGAGCCCTGAGGGGCCACACTGAGGCCATGTCATAGGGAGGAAGGCACAGGAGCCCTGAGGGGCCACACTGAGGCCATGTCATAGGGAGGAAGGCACAGGAGCCCTGAGGGGCCACACTGAGGCCATGTCATAGGGAGGAAGGTCCAGGAGCCCTGAGGGGCCACACTGAGGCCATGTCATAGGGAGGAAGGTCCAGGAGCCCTGAGGGGCCACACTGAGGCCATGTCATAGGGAGGAAGGTACAGGAGCCCTGAGGGGCCACAATGAGGCCATTTCATAGGGAGGAAGGTCCAGGAGCCCTGAGGGGCCACACTGAGGCCATGTCATAGGGAGGAAGGTCCAGGAGCCCTGAGGGGCCACACTGAGGCCATGTCATAGGGAGGAAGGCACAGGATCCCTGAGGGGCCACACTGAGGCCATGTCATAGGGAGGAAGGTACAGGAGCCCTGAGGGGCCACACTGAGGCCATGTCATAGGGAGGAAGGTACAGGAGCCCTGAGGGGCCACACTGAGGCCATGTCATAGGGAGGAAGGTACAGGAGCCCTGAGGGGCCACACTGAGGCCATGTCATAGGGAGGAAGGCACAGGAGCCCTGAGGGGCCACACTGAGGCCATGTCATAGGGAGGAAGGTCCAGGAGCCCTGAGGGGCCACACTGAGGCCATGTCATAGGGAGGAAGGTACAGGAGCCCTGAGGGGCCACACTGAGGCCATGTCAAAGGGAGGAAGGTACAGGAGCCCTGAGGGGCCACACTGAGGCCATGTCATAGGGAGGAAGGTACAGGAGCCCTGAGGGGCCACACTGAGGCCATGTCATAGGGAGGAAGGTACAGGAGCCCTGAGGGGCCACACTGAGGCCATGTCATAGGGAGGAAGGTACAGGAGCCCTGAGGGGCCACACTGAGGCCATGTCATAGGGAGGAAGGTACAGGAGCCCTGAGGGGCCACGTCATAGGGAGGAAGGTACAGGAGCCTTGAGGGGCCACACTGAGGCCATGTCATAGGAAGGAAGGTACAGGAGCCCTGAGGGGCCACACTGAGGCCACGTCATAGGGAGGAAGGTACAGGAGCCCTGAGGGGCCACACTGAGGCCACGTCATAGGGAGGAAGTTACAGGAGCCCTGAGGGGCCACACTGAGGCCATGTCATAGGGAGGAAGGTACAGGAGCCCTGAGGGGCCACACTGAGGCCATGTCATAGGGAGGAAGGTACAGGAGCCCTGAGGGGCCACACTGAGGCCATGTCATAGGGAGGAAGGTACAGGAGCCCTGAGGGGCCACACTGAGGCCATGTCATAGGGAGGAAGGTACAGGAGCCCGGAGGGGCCACACTGAGGCCATGTCATAGGGAGGAAGGTACAGGAGCCCTGAGGGGCCACACTGAGTCCATGTCATAGGGAGGAAGGTACAGGAGCCCTGAGGGGCCACACTGAGTCCATGTCATAGGGAGGAAGGTACAGGAGCCCTGAGGGGCCACACTGAGGCCATGTCATAGGGAGGAAGGTACAGGAGCCCTGAGGGGCCACACTGAGGCCATGTCATAGGGAGGAAGGTACAGGAGCCCTGAGGGGCCACACTGAGGCCACGTCATAGGGAGGAAGGTACAGGAGCCCTGAGGGGCCACACTGAGTCCATGTCATAGGGAGGAAGGTACAGGAGCCCTGAGGGGCCACACTGAGGCCATGTCATAGGGAGGAAGGTACAGGAGCCCTGAGGGGCCACACTGAGGCCACGTCATAGGGAGGAAGGTACAGGAGCCCTGAGGGGCCACACTGAGTCCATGTCATAGGGAGGAAGGTACAGGAGCCCTGAGGGGCCACACTGAGGCCATGTCATAGGGAGGAAGGTACAGGGGCCCTGAGGGGCCACACTGAGGCTGTCATAGGGAGGAAGGTACAGGAGCCCTGAGGGGCCACACTGAGGCCACGTCATAGGGAGGAAGGTACAGGAGCCCTGAGGGGCCACACTGAGTCCACGTCATAGGGAGGAAGGTACAGGAGCCCTGAGGGGCCACACTGAGTCCACGTCATAGGGAGGAAGGTACAGGAGCCCTGAGGGGCCACACTGAGGCCATGTCATAGGGAGGAAGGTACAGGAGCCCTGAGGGGCCACACTGAGGCCATGTCATAGGGAGGAAGGTACAGGAGCCCTGAGGGGCCACACTGAGACCATGTCATAGGGAGGAAGGTACAGAAGCTCTGAGGGGCCACACTGAGGCCATGTCAGAGGGAGCAAGGTACAGGAGCCCTGAGGGGCCACACTGAGTCCACGTCATAGGGAGGAAGGTACAGGAGCCCTGAGGGGCCACACTGAGGCCATGTCATAGGGAGGAAGGTACAGGAGCCCGGAGGGGCCACACTGAGGCCATGTCAGAGGGAGGAAGGTGCAGGAGAGTCCTGGGGGCTGGAGACTGAATACAGCAGCGGTCATGTGACATCAGATGTAACCACACAGAGAATAACAACTACAACTCCTCCCATCATCAGCCGCATAAAGGGTTAATCCTCCCCAATAACAGGAGGAGGGCGCCATCTGCAGGGAGTCTGTATGTTCTCCCCGTGTTTCCTCCCGCGCTCCAGAGACTGATGGGGAATTAGATTGTGTTAATGTCTGTACAGCGCTGAGGAATATGGTGGCGCCATAGAAGCGAGTGACAGAAACACACACATACCTCCACCTGCAGAGCGGCGCCGCCGTGTGCGGACAGGACCTGCGTGACGTCACAGTCATGTGATCAGTCACATGATCAGGGGCGGAGCTCCAGGTGTCACGGCGGTGCCGCTCTGCAGGAGGAGGTATGTGTGTGTTCTCCTCAGGATTACAGCTGTGGTTGCTATGGTAATGATGGCGGCTTGTCTCGTCCAGCCATGTGCCGCACTTACTGGCCTCACCTCCTCTGCCAGTGATTGTCTGCAGCAGTCATGTGCCGTACTTACTGGCCTCACCTCCTCTGCCAGTGATTGTCTGCAGCAGTCATGTGCTGCACTTACTGACCTCACCTCCTCTGCCAGTGATTGTCTGCAGCAGTCATGTGCCGTACTTACTGGCCTCACCTCCTCTGCCAGTGATTGTCTGCAGCAGTCATGTGCTGCACTTACTGACCTCACCTCCTCTGCCAGTGATTGTCTGCAGCAGTCATGTGCCGTACTTACTGGCCTCACCTCCTCTGCCAGTGATTGTCTGCAGCAGTCATGTGCTGCACTTACTGACCTCACCTCCTCTGCCAGTGATTGTCTGCAGCAGTCATGTGCCGTACTTACTGGCCTCACCTCCTCTGCCAGTGATTGTCTGCAGCAGTCATGTGCCGTACTTACTGGCCTCACCTCCTCTGTCAGTGATTGTCTGCAGCAGTCATGTGCCGTACTTACTGGCCTCACCTCCTCTGCCAGTGATTGTCTGCAGCAGCCATGTGCCGTACTTACTGGCCTCACCTCCTCTGCCAGTGATTGTCTGCAGCAGTCATGTGCTGCACTTACTGACCTCACCTCCTCTGCCAGTGATTGTCTGCAGCAGTCATGTGCCGTACTTACTGGCCTCACCTCCTCTGCCAGTGATTGTCTGCAGCAGTCATGTGCCGCACTTACTGGCCTCACCTCCTCTGCCAGTGATTGTCTGCAGCAGCCATGTGCTGCACTTACTGGCCTCACCTCCTCTGCCAGTGATTGTCTGCAGCAGTCATGTGCCGCACTTACTGGCCTCACCTCCTCTGCCAGTGATTGTCTGCAGCAGTCATGTGCCGTACTTACTGGCCTCACCTCCTCTGCCAGTGATTGTCTGCAGCAGCCATGTGCCGTACTTACTGGCCTCACCTCCTCTGCCAGTGATTGTCTGCAGCAGTCATGTGCTGCACTTACTGACCTCACCTCCTCTGCCAGTGATTGTCTGCAGCAGTCATGTGCCGTACTTACTGGCCTCACCTCCTCTGCCAGTGATTGTCTGCAGCAGTCATGTGCTGCACTTACTGACCTCACCTCCTCTGCCAGTGATTGTCTGCAGCAGTCATGTGCCGTACTTACTGGCCTCACCTCCTCTGTCAGTGATTGTCTGCAGCAGTCATGTGCCGTACTTACTGGCCTCACCTCCTCTGCCAGTGATTGTCTGCAGCAGCCATGTGCCGTACTTACTGGCCTCACCTCCTCTGCCAGTGATTGTCTGCAGCAGTCATGTGCTGCACTTACTGACCTCACCTCCTCTGCCAGTGATTGTCTGCAGCAGTCATGTGCTGCAGTTACTGACCTCACCTCCTCTGCCAGTGATTGTCGGCAGCAGTCATGTGCCGTACTTACTGGCCTCACCTCCTCTGCCAGTGATTGTCTGCAGCAGTCATGTGCCGTACTTACTAGCCTCACCTAGTCAGCCAGTGATTGTCTGCAGCAGTCATGTGCCGTACTTACTGGCCTCACCTCCTCTGCCAGTGATTGTCTGCAGCAGTGATGTGCCGCACTTACTGGCCTCACCTCCTCTGTCAGTGATTGTCTGCAGCAGTCATGTGCCGTAGTTACTGGTCTCACCTCCTCTGCCAGTGATTGTCTGCAGCAGTCATGTGCCGTACTTACTGGCCTCACCTCCTCTGCCAGTGATTGTCTGCAGCGTCATGTGCCGTACTTACTGGCCTCACCTCCTCTGCCAGTGATTGTCTGCAGCAGTCATGTGCCGTACTTACTGGCCTCACCTCCTCTGCCAGTGATTGTCTGCAGCAGTCATGTGCCGCACTTACTGGCCTCACCTCCTCTGTCAGTGATTGTCTGCAGCAGTCATGTGCCGTACTTACTGGCCTCACCTCCTCTGCCAGTGATTGTCTGCAGCAGTCATGTGCCGTACTTACTGGCCTCACCTCCTCTGCCAGTGATTGTCTGCAGCAGTCATGTGCCGCACTTACTGGCCTCACCTCCTCTGCCAGTGATTGTCTGCAGCAGTCATGTGCCGCACTTACTGGCCTCACCTCCTCTGCCAGTGATTGTCTGCAGCAGTCATGTGCCGTACTTACTGGCCTCACCTCCTCTGCCAGTGATTGTCTGCAGCAGTCATGTGCCGCACTTACTGGCCTCACCTCCTCTGCCAGTGATTGTCTGCAGCAGTCATGTGCCGTACTTACTGGCCTCACCTCCTCTGCCAGTGATTGTCTGCAGCAGTCATGTGCCGTACTTACTGGCCTCACCTCCTCTGCCAGTGATTGTCTGCAGCAGTCATGTGCCGTACTTACTGGCCTCACCTGTCAGTGATTGTCTGCAGCAGCCATGTGCTGCACTTACTGGCCTCACCTCCTCAGCCAGTGATTGTCTGCAGCAGCCATATGCCGTACTTACTGGCCTCACCTCCTCAGCCAGTGATTGTCTGCAGCAGCCATGTGCTGCACTTACTGGCCTCACCTCCTCAGCCAGTGATTGTCTGCAGCAGTCATGTGCCGTACTTACTGGCCTCACCTCCTCTGCCAGTGATTGTCTGCAGCAGCCATGTGCCGTACTTACTGGCCTCACCTCCTCAGCCAGTGATTGTCTGCAGCAGTCATGTGCCGTACTTACTGGCCTCACCTCCTCTGCCAGTGATTGTCTGCAGCAGCCATGTGCCGTACTTACTGGCCTCACCTCCTCAGCCAGTGATTGTCTGCAGCAGTCATGTGCCGTACTTACTGGCCTCACCTCCTCAGCCATTGATTGTCTGCAGCAGCCATGTGCTTAACTTACTGGCCTCACCTCCTCAGCCAGTGATTGTCTGCAGCCGTCATGTGCCGTATTTACTGGCCTCACCTCCTCAGCCAGTGATTGTCTGCAGCAGTCGTGCCGTATTTACTGGCCTCACCTCCTCTGCCAGTGATTGTCTGCAGCAGTCATGTGTCGTACTTACAGGCCTCACCTCCTCTGCCAGTGATTGTCTGCAGCAGCCATGTGCTGCACTTACTGGCCTCACCTCCTCTGCCAGTGATTGTCTGCAGCAGTCATGTGCCGTACTTCCTGGCCTCACCTCCTCTGCCAGTGATTGTCTGCAGCAGTCATGTGCCGTATTTACTGGCCTCACCTCCTATGCCAGTGATTGTCTGCAGCAGCCATGTGCCGCACTTACTGGCCTCACCTCCTCTGCCAGTGATTGTCTGCAGCAGTCATGTGCCGTATTTATTGGCCTCACCTCCTCTGCCAGTGATTGTCTGCAGCAGCCATGTGCAGCACTTACTGGCCTCACCTCCTCTGCCAGTGATTGTCTGCAGCAGCCATGTGCCGCACTTACTGGCCTCACCTCCTCTGCCAGTGATTGTCTGCAGCAGTCATGTGCCGTATTTACTGGCCTCACCTCCTCTGCCAGCGATAGTCTGCAGCAGCCATGTGCTGCACTTACTGGCCTCACCTCCTCTGTTAGTGATTGTCTGCAGCAGCCATGTGCTGCACTTACTGACCTCACCTCCTCTGCCAGTGATTGTCTGCAGCAGTCATGTGCCGTATTTACTGGCCTCACCTCCTCAGCCAGTGATTGTCTGCAGCAGTCATGTGCCGAACTTACTGGCCTCACCTTCTCTGCCCGTGATTGTCTGCAGCAGCCATATGCTGCACTTACTGGCCTCACCTCCTCTGCCAGTGATTGTCTGCAGCAGTCATGTGCCGTATTTACTGGCCTCACCTCCTCAGCCAGTGATTGTCTGCAGCAGTCATGTGCCGTACTTACTGGCCTCACCTCCTCTGCCCGTGATTGTCTGCAGCAGCCATGTGCTGCACTTACTGGCCTCACCTCCTCTGCCAGTGATTGTCTGCAGCAGTCATGTGCCGTATTTACTGGCCTCACCTCCTCTGCCCGTGATTGTCTGCAGCAGTCATGTGCTGTACTTTCTGGCCTCACCTCCTCTGCCAGTGATTGTCTGCAGCAGTCATGTGCCGTACTTACTGGCCTCACCTCCTCTGCCAGTGATTGTCTGCAGCAGTCATGTGCCGTACTTACTGGCCTCACCTCCTCTGCCAGTGATTGTCTGCAGCAGCCATGTGCCGTACTTACTGGCCTCACCTCCTCTGCCAGTGATTGTCTGCAGCAGCCATGTGCCGTACTTACTGGCCTCACCTCCTCAGCCAGTGATTGTCTGCAGCAGTCATGTGCCGTACTTACTGGCCTCACCTCCTCAGCCATTGATTGTCTGCAGCAGCCATGTGCTTAACTTACTGGCCTCACCTCCTCAGCCAGTGATTGTCTGCAGCCGTCATGTGCCGTATTTACTGGCCTCACCTCCTCAGCCAGTGATTGTCTGCAGCAGCCATGTGCCGTATTTACTGGCCTCACCTCCTCTGCCAGTGATTGTCTGCAGCAGTCATGTGCCGTACTTACAGGCCTCACCTCCTCTGCCAGTGATTGTCTGCAGCAGCCATGTGCTGCACTTACTGGCCTCACCTCCTCTGCCAGTGATTGTCTGCAGCAGTCATGTGCCGTACTTACTGGCCTCACCTCCTCAGCCAGTGATTGTCTGCAGCAGCCATGTGCTGCACTTACTGGCCTCACCTCCTCTGTTAGTGATTGTCTGCAGCAGCCATGTGCTGCACTTACTGGCCTCACCTCCTCTGCCAGTGATTGTCTGCAGCAGTCATGTGCCGTATTTACTGGCCTCACCTCCTCAGCCAGTGATTGTCTGCAGCAGTCATGTGCCGAACTTACTGGCCTCACCTTCTCTGCCCGTGATTGTCTGCAGCAGCCATGTGCTGCACTTACTGGCCTCACCTCCTCTGCCAGTGATTGTCTGCAGCAGTCATGTGCCGTATTTACTGGCCTCACCTCCTCAGCCAGTGATTGTCTGCAGCAGTCATGTGCCGTACTTACTGGCCTCACCTCCTCTGCCCGTGATTGTCTGCAGCAGCCATGTGCTGCACTTACTGGCCTCACCTCCTCTGCCAGTGATTGTCTGCAGCAGTCATGTGCCGTATTTACTGGCCTCACCTCCTCTGCCTGTGATTGTCTGCAGCAGTCATGTGCCGTACTTACTGGCCTCACCTCCTCTGCCAGTGATTGTCTGCAGCAGTCATGTGCCGTACTTACTGGCCTCACCTCCTCTACCAGTGATTGTCTGCAGCAGCCATGTGCCGTACTTACTGGCCTCACCTCCTCTGCCAGTGATTGTCTGCAGCAGCCATGTGCCGTACTTACTGGCCTCACCTCCTCTGCCAGTGATTGTCTGCAGCAGCCATGTGCCCTACTTACTGGCCTCACCTCCTCAGCCAGTGATTGTCTGCAGCAGTCATGTGCCGTACTTACTGGCCTCACCTCCTCAGCCATTGATTGTCTGCAGCAGCCATGTGCTTAACTTACTGGCCTCACCTCCTCAGCCAGTGATTGTCTGCATCCGTCATGTGCCATATTTACAGGCCTCACCTCCTCAGCCAGTGATTGTCTGCAGCAGTCATGTGCCGTATTTACTGGCCTCACCTCCTCTGCCAGTGATTGTCTGCAGCAGTCATGTGCCGTACTTACAGGCCTCACCTCCTCTGCCAGTGATTGTCTGCAGCAGTCATGTGCCGTACTTCCTGGCCTCACCTCCTCTGCCAGTGATTGTCTGCAGCAGTCATGTGCCGTATTTACTGGCCTCACCTCCTCTGCCAGTGATTGTCTGCAGCAGCCATGTGCTGCACTTACTGGCCTCACCTCCTCTGCCAGTGATTGTCTGCAGCAGTCATGTGCCGTATTTACTGGCCTCACCTCCTCTGCCAGTGATTGTCTGCAGCAGCCATGTGCCCTACTTACTGGCCTCACCTCCTCAGCCAGTGATTGTCTGCAGCAGTCATGTGCCGTACTTACTGGCCTCACCTCCTCAGCCATTGATTGTCTGCAGCAGCCATGTGCTTAACTTACTGGCCTCACCTCCTCAGCCAGTGATTGTCTGCAGCCGTCATGTGCCATATTTACTGGCCTCACCTCCTCAGCCAGTGATTGTCTGCAGCAGTCATGTGCCGTATTTACTGGCCTCACCTCCTCTGCCAGTGATTGTCTGCAGCAGTCATGTGCCGTACTTACAGGCCTCACCTCCTCTGCCAGTGATTGTCTGCAGCAGTCATGTGCCGTACTTCCTGGCCTCACCTCCTCTGCCAGTGATTGTCTGCAGCAGTCATGTGCCGTATTTACTGGCCTCACCTCCTCTGCCAGTGATTGTCTGCAGCAGCCATGTGCTGCACTTACTGGCCTCACCTCCTCTGCCAGTGATTGTCTGCAGCAGTCATGTGCCGTACTTCCTGGCCTCACCTCCTCTGCCAGTGATTGTCTGCAGCAGTCATGTGCCGTATTTACTGGCCTCACCTCCTCTGCCAGTGATTGTCTGCAGCAGCCATGTGCCACACTTACTGGCCTCACCTCCTCTGCCAGTGATTGTCTGCAGCAGTCATGTGCCGTATTTACTGGCCTCACCTCCTCTGCCAGTGATTGTCTGCAGCAGCCATGTGCTGCACTTACTGGCCTCACCTCCTCTGCCAGTGATTGTCTGCAGCAGCCATGTGCCGCACTTACTGGCCTCACCTCCTCTGCCAGTGATTGTCTGCAGCAGTCATGTGCCGTATTTACTAGCCTCACCTCCTCTGCCAGCGATAGTCTGCAGCAGTCATGTGCCGTACTTACTGGCCTTACCTCCTCTGCCAGTGTTTGTCTGCAGCAGCCATGTGCTGCACTTACTGGCCTCACCTCCTCTGCCAGTGATTGTCTGCAGCAGTCATGTGCCGTACTTCCTGGCCTCACCTCCTCTGCCAGTGATTGTCTGCAGCAGCCATGTGCTGCACTTACTGGCCTCACCTCCTCTGCCAGTGATTGTCTGCAGCAGTCATGTGCTGCACTTCCTGGCCTCACCTCCTCTGCCAGTGATTGTCTGCAGCAGCCATGTGCTGCACTTACTGGCCTCACCTCCTCTGCCAGTGATTGTCTGCAGCAGTCATGTGCCGTACTTACTGACCTCACCTCCTCTGCCAGTGATTGTCTGCAGCAGCCATGTGCTGCACTTACTGGCCTCACCTCCTCTGTTAGTGATTGTCTGCAGCAGCCATGTGCTGCACTTACTGGCCTCACCTCCTCTGCCAGTGATTGTCTGCAGCAGTCATGTGCCGTATTTACTGGCCTCACCTCCTCAGCCAGTGATTGTCTGCAGCAGTCATGTGCCGTACTTAGTGGCCTCACCTTCTCTGCCCGTGATTGTCTGCAGCAGCCATGTGCTGCACTTACTGGCCTCACCTCCTCTGCCAGTGATTGTCTGCAGCAGTCATGTGCCGTATTTACTGGCCTCACCTCCTCAGCCAGTGATTGTCTGCAGCAGTCATGTGCCGTACTTACTGGCCTCACCTCCTCTGCCAGTGATTGTCTGCAGCAGTCATGTGCCATATTTACTGGCCTCACCTCCTCAGCCAGTGATTGTCTGCAGCAGTCATGTGCCGTATTTACTGGCCTCACCTCCTCTGCCAGTGATTGTCTGCAGCAGCCATGTGCTGCACTTACTGGCCTCACCTCCTCTGCCAGTGATTGTCTGCAGCAGCCATGTGCCGCACTTACTGGCCTCACCTCCTCTGCCAGTGATTGTCTGCAGCAGTCATGTGCCGTATTTACTGGCCTCACCTCCTCTGCCAGCGATAGTCTGCAGCAGTCATGTGCCGTACTTACTGGCCTTACCTCCTCTGCCAGTGTTTGTCTGCAGCAGCCATGTGCTGCACTTACTGGCCTCACCTCCTCTGCCAGTGATTGTCTGCAGCAGTCATGTGCCGTACTTCCTGGCCTCACCTCCTCTGCCAGTGATTGTCTGCAGCAGCCATGTGCTGCACTTACTGGCCTCACCTCCTCAGCCAGTGATTGTCTGCAGCAGTCATGTGCCGTACTTACTGGCCTCACCTTCTCTGCCCGTGATTGTCTGCAGCAGCCATGTGCTGCACTTACTGGCCTCACCTCCTCTGCCAGTGATTGTCTGCAGCAGTCATGTGCCGTATTTACTGGCCTCACCTCCTCAGCCAGTGATTGTCTGCAGCAGTCATGTGCCGTACTTACTGGCCTCACCTCCTCTGCCAGTGATTGTCTGCAGCAGTCATGTGCCATATTTACTGGCCTCACCTCCTCAGCCAGTGATTGTCTGCAGCAGTCATGTGCCGTATTTACTGGCCTCACCTCCTCTGCCAGTGATTGTCTGCAGCAGCCATGTGCTGCACTTACTGGCCTCACCTCCTCTGCCAGTGATTGTCTGCAGCAGCCATGTGCCGCACTTACTGGCCTCACCTCCTCTGCCAGTGATTGTCTGCAGCAGTCATGTGCCGTATTTACTGGCCTCACCTCCTCTGCCAGCGATAGTCTGCAGCAGTCATGTGCCGTACTTACTGGCTTTACCTCCTCTGCCAGTGATTGTCTGCAGCAGTCATGTGCTGCACTTCCTGGCCTCACCTCCTCTGCCAGTGATTGTCTGCAGCAGTCATGTGCCGTACTTACTGACCTCACCTCCTCTGCCAGTGATTGTCTGCAGCAGCCATGTGCTGCACTTACTGGCCTCACCTCCTCTGTTAGTGATTGTCTGCAGCAGCCATGTGCTGCACTTACTGGCCTCACCTCCTCTGCCAGTGATTGTCTGCAGCAGTCATGTGCCGTATTTACTGGCCTCACCTCCTCAGCCAGTGATTGTCTGCAGCAGTCATGTGCCGTACTTACTGGCCTCACCTTCTCTGCCCGTGATTGTCTGCAGCAGCCATGTGCTGCACTTACTGGCCTCACCTCCTCTGCCAGTGATTGTCTGCAGCAGTCATGTGCCGTATTTACTGGCCTCACCTCCTCAGCCAGTGATTGTCTGCAGCAGTCATGTGCCGTACTTACTGGCCTCACCTCCTCTGCCAGTGATTGTCTGCAGCAGTCATGTGCCATATTTACTGGCCTCACCTCCTCAGCCAGTGATTGTCTGCAGCAGTCATGTGCCGTATTTACTGGCCTCACCTCCTCTGCCAGTGATTGTCTGCAGCAGCCATGTGCTGCACTTACTGGCCTCACCTCCTCTGCCAGTGATTGTCTGCAGCAGCCATGTGCCGCACTTACTGGCCTCACCTCCTCTGCCAGTGATTGTCTGCAGCAGTCATGTGCCGTATTTACTGGCCTCACCTCCTCTGCCAGCGATAGTCTGCAGCAGTCATGTGCCGTACTTACTGGCCTTACCTCCTCTGCCAGTGTTTGTCTGCAGCAGCCATGTGCTGCACTTACTGGCCTCACCTCCTCTGCCAGTGATTGTCTGCAGCAGTCATGTGCCGTACTTCCTGGCCTCACCTCCTCTGCCAGTGATTGTCTGCAGCAGCCATGTGCTGCACTTACTGGCCTCACCTCCTCAGCCAGTGATTGTCTGCAGCAGTCATGTGCCGTACTTACTGGCCTCACCTTCTCTGCCCGTGATTGTCTGCAGCAGCCATGTGCTGCACTTACTGGCCTCACCTCCTCTGCCAGTGATTGTCTGCAGCAGTCATGTGCCGTATTTACTGGCCTCACCTCCTCAGCCAGTGATTGTCTGCAGCAGTCATGTGCCGTACTTACTGGCCTCACCTCCTCTGCCAGTGATTGTCTGCAGCAGTCATGTGCCATATTTACTGGCCTCACCTCCTCAGCCAGTGATTGTCTGCAGCAGTCATGTGCCGTATTTACTGGCCTCACCTCCTCTGCCAGTGATTGTCTGCAGCAGCCATGTGCTGCACTTACTGGCCTCACCTCCTCTGCCAGTGATTGTCTGCAGCAGCCATGTGCCGCACTTACTGGCCTCACCTCCTCTGCCAGTGATTTTCTGCAGCAGTCATGTGCCGTATTTACTGGCCTCACCTCCTCTGCCAGCGATAGTCTGCAGCAGTCATGTGCCGTACTTACTGGCCTTACCTCCTCTGCCAGTGTTTGTCTGCAGCAGCCATGTGATGCACTTACTGGCCTCACCTCCTCTGCCAGTGATTGTCTGCAGCAGTCATGTGCCGTACTTCCTGGCCTCACCTCCTCTGCCAGTGATTGTCTGCAGCAGCCATGTGCTGCACTTACTGGCCTCACCTCCTCTGCCAGTGATTGTCTGCAGCAGTCATGTGCTGCACTTCCTGGCCTCACCTCCTCTGCCAGTGATTGTCTGCAGCAGCCATGTGCTGCACTTACTGGCCTCACCTCCTCTGCCAGTGATTGTCTGCAGCAGTCATGTGCCGTACTTACTGGCCTCACCTCCTCTGCCAGTGATTGTCTGCAGCAGCCATGTGCTGCACTTACTGGCCTCACCTCCTCTGTTAGTGATTGTCTGCAGCAGCCATGTGCTGCACTTACTGGCCTCACCTCCTCTGCCAGTGATTGTCTGCAGCAGTCATGTGCCGTATTTACTGGCCTCACCTCCTCAGCCAGTGATTGTCTGCAGCAGTCATGTGCCGTACTTACTGGCCTCACCTTCTCTGCCCGTGATTGTCTGCAGCAGCCATGTGCTGCACTTACTGGCCTCACCTCCTCTGCCAGTGATTGTCTGCAGCAGTCATGTGCCGTATTTACTGGCCTCACCTCCTCAGCCAGTGATTGTCTGCAGCAGTCATGTGCCGTACTTACTGGCCTCACCTCCTCTGCCCGTGATTGTCTGCAGCAGCCATGTGCTGCACTTACTGGCCTCACCTCCTCTGCCAGTGATTGTCTGCAGCAGTCATGTGCCATATTTACTGGCCTCACCTCCTCAGCCAGTGATTGTCTGCAGCAGTCATGTGCCGTACTTTCTGGCCTCACCTCCTCTGCCCGTGATTGTCTGCAGCAGCCATGTGCTGCACTCACTGGCCTCACCTCCTCTGCCAGTGATTGTCTGCAGCAGTCATGTGCCGTATTTACTGGCCTCACCTCCTCTGCCAGTGATTGTCTGCAGCAGCCATGTGCTGCTCTTACTGGCCTCACCTCCTCTGCCAGTGATTGTCTGCAGCAGTCATGCAATGCTTGCTCTGACCTCGCACGTGGTGGTGTTGTCTTACACCCTTTGTATCTGGGCCATGTCCCCTTTTCTCCAGCGTTATAGCTTTGTTTCTGACAGTTGCCTGCGGCTCGTTTAATGTTGGACACTTTGTCGTTTCGATTGGAGCTAGCGTTCTGCAAATTTGCTTAAAATTTTTTAAAAATTGTCATTTTCCCCGAATCCAAAAATTCCAGGGGGGGGATGGGATTCACTCCTTGTAAATTCAGCAGATTAGTAACCAGCCAGAGTCCGCTAGCGCTGAAATAAAGGGGTGGAAAACAAAACCTCGCCACTCACCTGGTCCTGCTGCGGCATGTCGCTGCCTCCGGTATGCCATCACCTTGTCTGCACCAGAGAGAGCAACGCGGAGAACCGGACTGTGGCAGAACCTGACACTGGATTCCTGCTGCCCAAACCAGAGCCGGCTGGGGACCATAGGGAGAGACGTGATTAGTCCGCCTCCCCTGAAGATCCCCGTGTGAATGGCACCGAGTCCAACCATTCTCACTGATTCTATTAGGAGTGCTGATCAGAGACTTACAATGGCATTTAAGTGGTTAAAAAGGACCTGTCACTTTAAAAAAAAATAAATTCAGTGACCTTGTTTAAAAAAAACCCCCGTTTCTGCCACTTTTTTATACGTTTTGCGCTGCGTCTCTCCATTGCAGAGATATTCACAATTGGCACAACTGCAGCACAGCATGTGAAATCTCTGCTTGTAGTGCAACTGGGCGGTTCTTCCGTGCGCTTTTACCCCTCCCTCACAAATGCTGCCACTGGGCGGAAGAGATGAAAACGTCCCTCCAGAGAAGATTTTGAGAAAACGCTCAGTGGCACTACTAGCAGAGATTTCACATGCTGCACTCCAGAAGCAACAAATGTGAAAATGTGAATTTCTCTGCACTGGAGTGACGCAGCGCAAAACGGAAACCAGTATGGTGAGTGGGGGGATCGGTGCAGACACAGTGTAAGGGAAGTGGGAATATATGCGGACATAGAATAAGGAGGATGGGTGCGGACACAGTATGGGGAGTGAGGGAGGGGATGGGTGCTGACACAATATGGGGAGTGTGTGAATGGCTGCGTACACAGTATGAGGAGCAAGGGGTGAATGTATGCAGATACAGTATGAATAGTGAGGGGGAAATGTATGCAAACATAGTATGGGGAGAGAGGGTGATGGGATGGGTGCGGACACAGTCTGGGAGATGTGTGAGGAGGCAATATGGAGAACAAGGGGATAAATATGTGAGGGGACAGTATGAGAAGGGAGGGGAATAGTGTGAGGAGGGGGGTGTGAGTGGGTGCAGAATAGAGGCCGCTTAGTGTGGAGAGGGGGGTAGCATAGTTGTAAGGAACAGCCAGGAGAGGACAGTATACCAAGGAGGGGGAATATGTGTTAGGCGTCGGGTTCCTGTCGCTGCACAGCGGGAATCCCGATCCTTGCATTCGACGGTCTCCCATTCCTCTCCGGCCGCAGAGCAGACTCGTCGGTCCCAGCGCTCTGCCCAGACTAGCTCTGTGGGCTTGGTGGCTGCTGCCACCTCTGGTCCAGCTATAGCAACACATGCTGGTCAGCAGCGAGCTACTCCAGGGACTAAGTCCTCCTTTCGATCCACTGAGCATGCCCATGGGACGATCTCTCATTGGAGATTGGAGGTCACGTGCTCAGGTCCTTCTCCAGCTTGGATTGGACCATCAGGAAGGTCCCGGAAGGACGCTGCTATAAAAGGGTTGCATGGCCGCTAGGCCATGCGCTAGTATAGACTGCATTATCAGACTATGTGGAGTGAATGTTGTTTGCATGTATGAATGTCTCTGGTGAATGACTCAATAAGAAACCCCTACCCTTGGTACGCATGTGTTGTGCAGCCTAGCCTGTTAAGCGCCCAGGCTTAGGTGTAGGTAGAGCCAGAGTCTGAGACTGGCATCAGTGTCCACCGGTGGCTCTGCATGCCACGGTGCACGTGCTCGACACTCCACCATAGTCAGCGTCTATACTGGGGTCCGCAGGTGCGACGCCGCGTGCTCAGAAGGCCTAGAGGGACTCTGACCCCGTGTCCTTGGGGCAGAGTTCTGTGACCGCATTCTGTGCGCTCCGTTGCCGAGCTCTGTGAGCTAAACAGGCTCCGGCATTTATGTTCGGTGGTACTGCGGCTCTGTGAGGTAACAGAGTTCGCCCTGTACACACCGGGTGACGTTAACCTGCGTGTGTTCTTCTTTTATACCGCCATATAGCGTCCGCCATTACCTAGCAGCAGTATATCACCTCTGCACGGTGGACCCCGGGTTGCGATTGCACTTTCTCATATTGTATATTTAGTGCGATCCGCAACCCTGACAATATGATCAGGGGGCACAGTATAGAGGCTGGGCCCAATAGGGGGACACAGTGTTAGGGAACAGTGTGAAGAGGGGGCCTAGTTTTGGAAAGGAGAGGGCAGTGTGGAGAGCATGTACCATAAGGAGGCAGTATGTGGGTCATATTTTGTGCAGGGAATATAGTAAGGGGCAATTATTTATTCAGGGGCTCAGCCTAGGGCAGATACTTTTATTCAGGAGCATTATAATGACTGTGCTATTTTAAGTGCAAGTCTGTGGAAGAAGGGTGTCTGCAGGGACGAGCTATGGCTGTGAAAAAAATGTACATTTTTTTTGTGATACTGACTAACTCTCATCAGTACTGTGGTTCCTGCATTGTCCGCAGTCTGATAATGTCCAATAGCCGCATCTCCCAGTTTCTCCTTACCATTGTTAAGGACATACTGGAAGATGTAGGTTTATGTGATACAAATGTATATGGGTCTGACCTGACATTACAATTGATGTACCATGTACTGATGGTGGTTGTGGTGCTGAATTCATGTACTTCTGGTGATGCTAGTGATGTATTCATGTACAGATGGTGGTCCTAGTGATATAACATGTAATGATGGTGGTCCTAGTGATATAACATGTAATGATGGTGGTCCTAGTGATGTATTCATATATTGCTGGTGGAATTGGTGATGAAATCCTGTACTGATGGTGGTTCTTGTGATGTATTCCTGTACTGATGGTGGTTCTTGTGATGTATTCCTGTACTGATAGTGGTTCTTGTGATGTATTCCTGTTCTGATAGTGGTTCTTGTGATGTATTCCTGTACTGAAGAGGGTTTTATGCTGTATTTCTGTACTGGTGGTGATTCAGGCGATGTACTGATGAGGGTTATGTTGCTGCGTTTCTGTACTGATAGTAGTTTTGGTGATGGATTCTTGTGCTGTTATTGGTTCTGATCCAGTACACATGTAACAATCATTTCATGAAACCTAGAGTGACTGCAGAGTTTAATCTCAATCCTGGACAAGCCCTTTAATTATTAATTGAAGCCCTGTAGCCATTCCTAACAGTGTGTAATATTCTCACTGTCAGGATTCAGCTCTGCTTGCTGGTTCCAGCAGTCATCACATGGCCGCTTCACTCATATGTGATTTTCATACTGACATTCACCTGACAATGAACTTCTCACTGAACATTGAGAGACATAGGGAGAGCAGCTCGTCGGCATGTGAATAAGTGTGCAAATCACAGACAGGTGCTTCTTACAAACTTAGAATATCATCAAAAAGTTTCAGTTTTTCAATATAAAAAGTGAAGCTCACATATTCAGGTGTTTATTGTTAATTATTCTAATTTCCTGAGATAATGACTTTTGGGTTCTCATTGGCTGTAAGCCATAATCATCATTACCAGAAATAAACCCGTGACATAGATCACTCTGTGTGTAATGACCCTATAGAATATAGGAGTCACTTTTGGTATGGAAGAACTGAAATAAATTCACTTTTTGATGATATTCTAGTTTTGTGAGAAGCTCCTGTATGTGCTGGAGTGGGGCGCCAAACTGGATTCTTTCCCCGGGTGCCAGAAAACCTAGATGTATCTGCGCTCCTGACCTGCGACTTCTATGGGCAGAAACCTTTGTAGAATAAAATCAAATGTCTGTGCAGTGGGAAAATCCCAAAGCAATCATTTAGTAACGAGATTTAATGCCTGGGAGACCGCGGTGTAAAAGGCCAAATCAGTACCGAAAATAAGAATGTTATAGTGGTAGAATGGAAGCCAACCATGAAATGGTCTCTTCCCAATACATTCATCATTCCCGAGAGAACATAACATCTACACTGACAACTATTCCAATGTTTCCTCACATAAACTCTAGTAAAGAATATTCATTTGGGGTTTTGTGTAATTTTTACATTTTCTCATCTTATTTCATTTCAGGATGAAAAGGGACAAAGCCAAGATGGCGGAGAAGATATTAAACCTCACCCTAGAGATAGTCTTCCATCTTACCGGAGAGGTGAGAGGCTCTGATGTCCTCACATGACCTCTTTATCTATGGGAATAACAGGGGATATGACCGGAGAGGTGAGAGGCTCTGATGTCCTCACATGACCTCTTTATCTATGGGAATAACAGGGGATATGACCGGAGAGGTGAGAGGCTCTGATGTCATCACATGACCTCATTATCTATGGGAATAACGGGATATGACCGGAGAGGTGAGAGGCTCTGATGACATCACATGACCTCATTATCTATGGGATTAACAGGGGATATGACCGGAGAGGTGAGAGGCTCTGATGTCATCACATGACCTCATTATCTATGGGAATAACAGGGGATATGACCGGAGAGGTGAGAGGCTCTGATGTCATCACATGACCTCATTATCTATGGGAATAACGGGATATGACCGGAGAGGTGAGAGGTTCTGATGTCATCACATGACCTCATTATCTATGGGAATAACGGGATATGACTGGAGAGGTGAGAGGCTCTGATGACATCACATGACCTCATTATCTATGGGATTAACAGGGGATATGACCGGAGAGGTGAGAGGCTCTGATGACATCACATGACCTCATTATCTATGGGATTAACAGGGGATATGACCGGAGAGGTGAGAGGCTCTGATGACATCACATGACCTCATTATCTATGGGATTAACAGGGGATATGACCGGAGAGGTGAGAGGCTCTGATGACATCACATGACCTCATTATCTATGGGATTAACAGGGGATATGACCGGAGAGGTGAGAGGCTCTGATGTCATCACATGACCTCATTATCTATGGGAATAACAGGGGATATGACCGGAGAGGTGATGGACTCTGGAGATGTCTGTAGTGATATTATTAATGTCTCCACACTCAGGATTACACCGTAGTGAAGACCTCTACTGATCGCTGTCAGGCCCCTCTGTGTGAAGGATGGGGAGGAACCCTGAGCCCAATCCCGGGGCCTCCACCTCACCCCCGGATACATGAGGACATCAATGCCCAGAAGATCCTAGAACTCGCCAACAAGATGATTGAGCTGCTGACTGGAGAGGTGACACTGCTGGGAATGCTGGGACATTATACAGGACAGCACTGGAGGATTCTGGGTGATGACGGTATCATTGTGTGTGTCAGGTTCCTATAAGGTGTCAGGACGTCACCGTCTATTTCTCCATGGAGGAGTGGGAGTATCTAGAAGGACACAAGGATCGTTACCAGGAGGTGATGGAGGAGCACCGGCCCCGCACATCACCAGGTAATAGACAGGACTAAATACACACGGCCTATAATTCTCTGTATGTAATAATGATGTCAGTCCTGTCTGTGTCTCCTCAGCTCTCTCCAGTATGAGGACAACCCCAGAGAGATGTCCCGCTCCTTCTCCTCCACAGGACCATCAGGTAGATGGAGATCTCCCTATGATGTGTAGACGGCTGTGACGTCCTTGTGGTCAGTCTTGTTTTCTCCTCCAGTATTATATGTTTTATACTTGTGTAATGAGAGCGGTGGAGACGGCAGGATCACAGCTGACCACAGACATCACATGTCCGGATCTTCTCACCATTATTCCCGGGGACTTCTCCGATCATCGGGGACTTTTACAATGTTTGTTTTGCAGCTTTTGGATCCGGATAAAGATCTGAACAATAATAATGATCCAGAGAGAAA
The DNA here is from genome assembly GCF_039654945.1 of Dendrobates tinctorius. Lineage (NCBI taxonomy): Eukaryota > Metazoa > Chordata > Amphibia > Anura > Dendrobatidae > Dendrobates > Dendrobates tinctorius. The sequence goes on along the minus strand of NW_027361904.1, from coordinate 4,014,262 downwards.
TGTGAGGAGCGATCAGTGGTGTAAAGAGGAGACCCCTAATGTGAGGGGCGATCAGCGGTGTAAAGAGGAGACCCCTAATGTGAGAGGCGATCAGCGGTATAAAGAGGAGACCCCTAATGTGAGGAGCGATCAGCGGTGTAAAGAGGAGACCCCTAATGTGAGGGGCGATCAGCGGTGTAAAGAGGAGACCCCTAATGTGAGGGGCGATCAGCGGTGTAAAGAGGAGACCCCTAATGTGAGGAGCGATCAGTGGTGTAAAGAGGAGACCCCTAATGTGAGGGGCAATCAGTGGTGTAAAGAGGAGACCCCTAATGTGAGGGGCGATCAGTGGTGTAAAGAGGAGACCCCTAATGTGAGGGGCAATCAGTGGTGTAAAGAGGAGACCCCTAATGTGAGGGGCGATCAGTGGTGTAAAGAGGAGACCACTAATATGAGGGGCGATCAGCGGTGTGAAGAGGAGACCCCTAATGTGAGGGGCGATCAGCGGTGTAAAGAGGAGACCCCTAATGTGAGGGGCGATCAGCAGTGTAAAGAGGAGACCACTAATATGAGGGGCGATCAGCGGTGTAAAGAGGAGACCCCTAATGTGAGGGGCGATCAGCGGTGTAAAGAGGAAACCCCCAATGTGAGGGGCGATCAGCAGTATAAAGAGGAGACCCCTAATGTGAGGGGCGATCAGCGGTGTAAAGAGGAGACCACTAATATGAGGGGCGATCAGAGGTGTAAAGAGGAGAGCCCCACAGATAACCACCCAGGTGAGTGTTGACCTTGGGATAAGAAGAGATGTCACATTCCACTCAGTCACTGAATGCGATGATTTTCTAGGGGATGTGGACTCCTGTGGAGTCAATTTAATATTTTTTATACTATATTGTATCTAGTTTGATCTAAAATCCTTTTTTACAATTGGATTGGGTTTTATTAAACATGTTTTCACTGACTATTGCTGACTGCCAAATTATTTAACTGAGAATCCATCAGTGAGCTTGTTGTGAAGTTTCATGTGGCCTTTAATCAGCTGCGAGGAGATCAGAAAAAGAGAGATAAAATACTTACAGACTCTCAGTCAGAATGAGTTCACTGATGGATTCTCAGTAAAATCATTCTGCAGGAAAAAATGTTCAGAAAAAAAGTATCAGGCATGTTGGATTTTTAACATGCCCAGTCCTTTAACAAAAGATATTCCCGTCCAGCGACCACGGATTACTGTTGTTGCTGCTGAACCAAGGTCCTGAACATCAATTTGCTCATCTCTAGTCATCAGTATTAATATCCTGGAAAAAACACTTTAGTAATTCCTATAAAATATAACAATGGGGTTTAATGTAAATTTAATAAGATTATTTAAGAATAATATAATCATTTTTGTCTTTGACAGATGATTGCACCAGGAGCTCAGACAGTCCTCTACTATCTTTAGATTCTAAAGCAGATGATTGTGTTATCATACATAGTACACATGAAGAGCACGCCATTATCCCAAATATACCTTCAGACCTTAACATCCAAGATCTGTTATCTGCTCCTTTTAAACAAGTCTTATCTCCTGGTTCACCGCAGAATGTTGAGCAAAACCATAGTCACATAAAGTGTTTACCACGTCGAAGAGTTCGCACAAGGATGAAGACGTTTTCATGTTCCGAATGTGGCAAATGTTTGTACCAGAAATCTGATCTTGTTAGACATCAAAGAATCCACACAGGGGAGAAGCCGTATTCATGTAAAGAATGTGGAAAATGTTTTGCTTGGCAATCAATTCTTGTTAGCCATGAAAAAATTCACACAGGGGAGAAGCCGTTTTCATGTTCAGAATGCGACAAATGTTTTTTGCAGAAATCGGATCTTGTCAGACATCGGAGAATTCATTCAGGAGAGACGCCCTTTTCATGCTCAGAATGTGGTAAATGTTTTACTCAGAAATCAAGTTTTGTTAACCATCAAAAATGTCACACAGAAGAGAAGCCATACCCATGCTCGGAATGTGGGAATGGTTTTACTCGAAAGTCAAGTCTTCTTGCGCATCAGAAGATTCACACAGGAGAGAAACCATTTCCATGTTCAGAATGTGGCAAATGTTTTTCTCATAAATCAGTTCTTGTTAAACATCAGAGAATTCATACCGGGGAGAAGCCATATTCATGCTGTGAATGTGGCAATAGTTTTACCCGAAGATCAAGTCTTGTTGAACATCAGAAAACTCACTCAGGAGAGAAACCTTTTTCATGTTTAGAATGTGGGAAGTGTTATTCTCAGAAATCAATTCTTGATAAACATCAGAGAATTCACACAGGGGAAAAGCCATTTTCATGCTGTGAATGTGGCAATAGTTTTACACGAAGATCAAGTCTTGTTGAACATCAGAAAACTCACACAGGAGAGAAACCTTATTCATGTTTAGAATGTGGAAAATGTTTTTCTCAGAAATCAATTCTTGTTAAACATAACAGAATTCATTCAAGAGAGACGCCATATTCATGTTCAGTATGTGGCAAATCTTTTATCCAGAAATCACGTCTTGTTGAACATCAAAAAATTCACTCAGAAGAGAAGAAATTGACATGTGCTGATGGTGGGACATGTTTTTCTCAGCAGTCAGATTTTTCTAAACTTAAGAGAATTTACACAGGGGAGAAGCCATTTGCATGCCCAGAATGTGGAAAACGTTATAGGTTTAAATCAAGTCTTGTAGCACATCTGAGAATTCATACAGGGGATAAGCCATTTTCATGCCCAGATTGTGGGAAATGTTTTACCTGGCAATCTAATCTTGCTGACCATCAAAAAACTCACACTGGGGAGAAGTTATTTTCATGTTCTCAATGTGGGAAACATTATAGTAGTAAATCAAATCTTGTTACACATCAAAAAATCCACAAGGGAGAGAAGCCGTATTCGTGTTCAGAATGTGAAAAATGTTTTACTCAGAAAATAAATCTTATGAATCATCAAAAAACTCACATAGGGATGAAAACTTTTTTATGTTTAAAATGTGGGAAATGTTATAATGCTAAATCAGATCTTATTGAGCATCGAAGAACACACTTAAAGGAGAAGCCATTTCCATGCTCTGTATGTGGAAAATGTTTTATCCAGAAATCAGATCTTATGAGACATCAAAGAATTCACACAGGGGAGAAGCCGTATTCATGTTCTCTATGTGGAAAGTGTTTTAACCAAAAGTCAGTTTTAATTGCACATCAGAGAGTTCACGTAGGGAAATAGTTATTTTTTTTTTTTATCTTTTATTGAGAAACAGTGTAAAAAATAAATATGTGTTACTTGAAAGGTCATTTCCCATGTCATAGAAGAGAAACAAATGGTTAAGATATGTAGGATATTATTAAACATCATATATCCAAAAAGGAAAAAGAATCCAGATAGCATATAGATATCAACCTTGTGCATAGAATGTTTTTCATTATTATATATCAGAATCTTAAAACGTGCTGCCAATCCATAATGTACTTTGTCTGAAATCTTCCATGCTTATACATGGGTTGTCTTGCATTGTCCTTGTGATGGTACGATGTTTCCTCAGAACCCGGGGTGATGAGAACGTGATGGTCGGCATATGGTGTATAGATCTCTGTGCAGAATTATTATTATTATTTAATGGCCTTTGGCTCTGTCTCGAGTCATGGCGACTTCATGGATGAATGATCTGGAGGATCAGTGAGATTGGACGGAGACGTCTGTGATCACCAATTTTCACGTTTTGTCACAGATTCTCTGAGCTTTGGGTCTGGACTGTATCTGGCCCTTCACATGTAAATATTCTTTTCCCTCCATTGTAGCTCTGGCAGGATGTTAAGTAGTGATGATCGAACACTAGAATGCTTAAGTACTCAAATCGAGTAGGTCGGATGCTCAGACGGGCTCAACTAGAGTACCAAGTATAATGGAAGACAATGAGAAACTTGAGCATTTTTCTGGAGGACCCTATCAGGGGGACTGGGGGCGGGTCAGGAAAAATCGCAGGAACGGATGGAAACAGTGTGGGGAAGACGTCTGGACGCATCTCTGACTCCCAGGTTGCTGCTGGGAACAATGTTGTCAGAGTATTACTCCACTTTCAGGATACATTTCCACGATCAGTGTTTTCTGAGGTTTTCGGGGTGTTGAAATTCTGCATGAATACCCGCACCTCTGGTTGTTTTTTTGTATGTGATTGTGATGCGTGCATTTTTGTCTCTCTTTGGAATGTTACTAGATGTGCAAAGATATAGAATACATATATAGATTGATAATAGAGAGATAAAAGATAGATGATACAGAGATAATAGATTATAGATAGATAATAAATACAGATTATAGATAGATAATGGATAGATAAATACATAATAGACTGATAGATAATAGATTATAGATAGATAATGGATAGATAGATGACAGATAATTATATATAATGGATAGATAACAGATAGACAGATAATTTGTAATAGATGGATAATAGATAGATAATAAATACATAATAGACAGATAATAGATTATATATAATAGATAACAGACCTAATTTGTAATAGATAATGGATAGATAATAGATAGCTATAGGATAATAATAATAAATGTTATGTCTATAGCGCCGACATATTCCGCAGCACTTTACATTTCAGAGGGGATTTGTACAGACAATAGACATTACAGCATAACAATAATCACATAGATCATAACAAATACCAAGAGGAATGAGGGCCCTGCTCACAAGCAGGTAGACACGAAAGGTGGGTGGTAACAGTTGCCCTGATTGTATGGACCAGCCATAATGTTAAGTGTGTAACAGTACAGACACAGAGGGCTAATGGATGCATAAAGCATGTGGGAACATGATGCGGGGAACCTGGTTATGGTAAAACTTTTGGCTGTGCCACATAGGGATAGATTAGGTTAATGTGTTGAGGCAGTAGGCCAGTCTGAATAAATGCGTTTTCAGGGCACGCTTAAAATTGTGGGGATTGGGGACTAATCGTATTGACCTGGGAAGTGCATTCCAAAGAATTGGCGCAGCACGTGTAAAGTCTTGGAGACTGGAGTGGGAGGTTCTGATTATTGAGGATGCTAACCTCAGGTCATCAGCAGAACGGAGGGCACGGGTAGGGTGGTAGACTGAAACAAGGGAGAGATAGATAATATAAAACATGTAGGCAGCACTAGCACAATAGAAAGTCATTGACACATGAGGATTTATTGATCAATTAAGCTGTTTGCTCATGTATTATGATCTGTAAATGATGTATCTTGTTTTATATGGTGTACGGTGGCTGCCGGACACGTAGTGAATGTGAGATATGTATCACAGAGGTGGCTGTCCTCTGATATGAACCTGGAGTAATGCTCTAGTACACATAGTACTAAGAGGGGTAAATCGGCCACATTATGGCTAGGTCTAATTGTGAGCAGCTGAAGAGTTAGGGGGGTAAGCTGCTCACCACATCTCCACCCTGCCCTGGGTGTGGTTCACATTGTAAATTGGGACCTGTTTAGCTCACACATGGTTGGGAGTATGGAGGTGTGCAGACCTCCTGGATTGTGTGGCTTTGCGAAAGAACTGAGAAGCTGGACTTTAAGCCAAGTGGGTGGCACTATTGTACGGTCTGTTAATGTTTCACTTGATGCCGGACAAGGGCTGTATTTGTTTTCTTGTGATGTGGTTTATGAGGACTGAAGTAACTTGGCCGGACTTTTAAATAGAAAAGATTCTTGTGATATCTTATCTCACTTGTAAGTGAGGAGCATTGTTCCCATGGATGTATGTGTATATGAATGTAAGCATGCAATATGTGCACTACTCTGTATATAATTTATTGTATTACCTATGAATTATGGCTATGGAATTGAATTGATGGATTGATTGATGCACCTTTAAATATTGTTCTATGCACTTTTACACTGCTTGAGAAAGGTCCTCAGAAATTTTGCCGTCACTACGGGCTATTAAAATTTTCAAATCTCTTTTGGGAGTGCTGACCTTCATTTATGTACATATATTGGAGGACTGGTTTACAGCTGGGATGTTCTGCACCCCTTCCCTCCCTTCTTTTGCAGGTGCTGCCTTGAGATCTGTGAGATATATAATTAGTGCTCCATGTGTAGTTTACTGTACATGTATTAACTTACTAAATAAATAAATTTAAAAAAATAGCGTGGGGTCCCCCCTATTTTTTAACAACCAACCCAGATAAAGCAGACAGCGGTGTGTTTATATTATCATGTTGGGAAAGTCCATTGATATTGGCCCCTTCCCAACCTAAAAAATACCAGCCCGCAGCTGCCCCAGAAGTGGTGCATCACATGAGATGTGCCAATTCTGGCGCATTGTCCTGGTGCGGTGGTAATCGAGTTAATGGTAGTTGGGGTTGATGACAGCTGTGACTTGTCAAGAATCACATCTGACATCAAGCCCTGGGGTTAGTAATGAAGAGGCGACTATCAGACACCCCCAATACTAACCCAGTAATAAAGAAAAATAACACTCACAAAAAAAAACCAATATGTCAATAAAAACTCCCTCACACTATCCCTTGTTCACCAATTTATTGAAAAAAAAAATCCCATGCAGGTCCCACATAGTCCTGGAAATCTGATGTAGCCCTGAAAAGGACACCTGAAATACATACAAAGACAGAAATAAAGACAAGAGACAGCCCCTCATTCACCAATTACCCAAAATGTCCACTGTAGTCCATGCTCCATCTGGCTCCAGCGTCAGTGAATAGCAGTAAAGTGACTGCTTATACAAGACCCCATGACACAATGCGGCTGGGCAATCCCAGTAATGCCAGCAGCTGCTAAGGCATTACTGTGTATGGTGGGTAATCCCTGCATATTCATTGGCTTTCTTAACAGCTGCAAAACATGCAGGGCAGGGACTCAAGCATGGAGCTCAAGCACCCACTCGATCAAGTAACAACCGTACCCGAACATCCCCAAGCTTGATTGAGTATTGAACAGTGGTGAGCATGCTCGCTCATCACTGTTTATGGTCGCTGTCCTGCTGGAAGGTCAACCTACGCCCCGATCCCAAGTCTTCTGCATCTTCTAACAGGTTTTCCTCCAGGATTGCCCTGTATTTAGCGCCTTCCATTTTTCCATCACCTCTGACCAGCTTCCCTGCCGCTGCTGAAGAAAAGTCTCCCCACAGCATTATGTTGCCACCACCATGTGTGACGGTGGGGACGGTATTTTCAGGATGACGTGCAAGGTTACTTTTCCATCACAAATAGTGTTTTGCTTTTAGACTATAAAATTCTCCTTTCGCCTCATAAGTGCAGTGCATCTTCTTCCACATCCTCGGGGTGTCCCCTACATGGGACTTCTTATGGCTTTCAAAATTGCCTTTCTTCTTGTCACTCTGCCATAATGTTAGGGTTGCGGATCGCACTTAATATAAAATATAAGAAAGTGGAATCGCACCCCGGGGTCCACCGTGCAGAGTTGGTAATCTGCTACTCGGTAATGGCGGAGTACTAACTGAACATCAGCGGGTTAACCACTGACCTGGTGTGTACAGCGGCGGATTCTGTTACTGCACAGAGTTGCCAAGCATAAACGCCGGAGCCTGTTACGCTCACAGAGCCCGGCAAGGAGAGCGCTAATGTAGAGACACATGACTCTGCCCCAAGGACACAGGGTTAGAGCCCCTCTAGCCCCAATAGCGTTCAGCACCGCAACTGCGACGCCTGGACAAAGTGCCTTGGGATAACCGTTCCAACAGCATACAGCGCCACCCTGGCAGATGCCATTAACCAGCCTAAGCTAGAGCACTGCGCACGGCGCCGCACTGACGGGCGCTACTGTATAACTGGTACGGTGGTGCCTTGTGCAGATTGGCACACACTGGCACTATCGTGAGAGCAGCTGTAAGCACTGCGGCGCTAGGCAGTGTCACTACTCGGCGCTGACTCTACTCCCTAACCCTATAAACAAGCACAACTAGAGGGAGGGAGTCTTAATGAGTCAGCGGTTCACAAGCATCCTTCATCACACACACTAGCCATATGAGTCTATATTAGCGCATGGCCATGCAAGTCTTTTATTGTGGCGACCTTCCGGGACCTTCTCCGTGGTTCAATTGGAACAGGCACGGGACCTGAGCATGTGACCCTCGAACTCCAATGACAGGTTGAGCCACGGGCATGCTTCAGTGGAGCAAAAAAGGGACTTAGTCCCAGGAGCCGCTCGCTGCTAACTAGTGCAGGCTGCTATAGCTGAACCAGGGATGGCAGCAGCAACCAACCCGACAGCACTAGCTTGAGCAAGGCATCGGGAACGATGTCCTTGCTGAGCAGGCTCCTCTGTGGCCGGGACTGAATGAGAGACCGCAGACGGCAAGGCTCGGGATTCCCCCTGTGCAGAGGGAGAAACGCGACGCCTAACATTACCCCCTTCCTAGGGCCCCCTCCCTCCTGTGCCTCGCTATGCTCAAAGGCCGCAATGAGCAGGGGAGCACCGATATTCTCCATAGGCTCCCAGGTCCTATCCTCTGGGCCATGAACCTTCCAGTCCACCAGGTAATACCTTTTGCCATGTACCACCTTACACCCCACGCTGGCGTTCAACTCGTCCGAGGACAAGCCTGATGTCCCGGTAGATGACTCAGAAAACCAGGACATGTGAACGGGCTTAAGGAGGGACATGTAGAAGGTGTCAGTGATACCCAGATGTGGAGGAAGGGCCAAAAGGTAGACCACAGGGATAACCTGCTCAAGGACCTTGAAGGGACCTATGAAGCAAACTTAGTGGACTCAACCCGCACTCAGCCACAGTGTGAGCTTTTCACACTATTCTAAAAAAAAAAAACCCTCAGGGGTCAAATTTTGCACACAGCCTAAAGAGTATCCCACATAAAGTCAATTAAACATAACCTTAAATGAGCCATTAAAAGGACATATCACACAAAAACATTACAAAAAAGTGCTCATGTGAAGCAGTGCTCAATAAAAAATGGTTTGGTCTGACCATTGGTATTAGATATAGCATTCCAGCATCAGGGCGTATCCTGCTGGAGAGACGATCCACTCATGGTGAGCCGAGACATGGGAAAACCAGTGTTAATGTAAAGTGTTCCCCTACTCTCCCTGTCGTGCCCCAGCGTTACTCCTGTGCTTACAAGGACAGGCCCCAAGTGGATCCTGTAGTGGACACCCCACTGATAAGGGGAAAAATAGACAGAAGCTCCCTACGCGTTTCTTCCCCAATGGTGGGGATTCATCAGGGGAGTCAGATAGATATAAAGCAGTAGGAAAGGATATATATAATTAGTGCTATCCGTTAAGTCCACACGCCCTGCAGTGGCGAGGTGCCTAACAAGCTAGTGTGACTGTCTCTGTCACTACCAAGTGGAGTCCTGGAGGGGAAAGCACATGGACTCTTGATAAAGATTCCATTATTGGTATGCTCCACCCCAGCGTCTGACATCAGATCGCAAACTGCTACTGATATTAACCCTCTGCATTCCATTAGCTGCTACCGATATTAACCTCCTGTTTTCCAAAATACAGGACGCATGCATGCCTGCAAAGAAGCGGCCATATTCCCCATCGTTTCTAATATCATATGTCATGCGTCCAAAGTGTGAATGGTCTCATAAAACGGTTAATGCAGCGTCCTCCTATATTCCAAAATACAGGACGCGTGTCCCAATTCCATCGTGTCTGGAATTGGGAGCCTGTGTCAGAACATAGGGGTATATATTGACAATATTCTTAGACCATTTGTCATCTCACTCCCCTCATATATCAGGGACACGATGGATCTTCTCCGAAGGCTGGAGGGTATCTCCCTTGAATCGGACATCTATTTGGCTAGCATCAATGTGGAGGCCCTGTATTCCTCTATTCCACATGAAAGTGGTATAAGGGGAGTTCAACACTTCCTTGCCACAAGAGGGCGTCAATTTCAGGCCCATAATGAGTTGGTGGTGACCCTCCTGGATTTTTTCTCCACAATAACTAGTTTTGTTTTGATGGGCGTGTCCTCCACCAGCTCAGGGGCACCGCTATGGGCAGCCCTTGTGCGCCCAGTTAGGCAAATTTGTTCCTGGGCTTGTGGGAGGATAACTTGGTGTTCACTGAAGTCCATGAGAAATATACGGCCCACATTGATATGTGGGCCAGGTTTATTGATGATATCTTTATCTTGTGGAGTGGCACCAAGGAATTATTTCAAGAATTCATGCTGTCCCTAAATTGTAACAACATTGGGTTCAAGTTCACTTCTGATATACAGGAGAGACAATTACCATTTCTGGATGTAATGATTACAAAATCCACGAGGGGTGACAGTTTGGAAACATCTGTCTACAGGAAACCTACCGCCACCAACTCACTCTTAAGGTGGGAGAGTCACCACCCATACCCCCTCAAAAGAGGAATTCCTAAGGTCAATACCTTTGGTTAAAACGTAATTGCTCTGATAATGCTGAATTTAAGTCAAAATCACGAAACAATCACTGACCTCAGGGAGACCAGTCAAATAAAACACTGCGGCAGCCGGCAATGGATGGATACCTGGCCTTGGTATTTCCCTTGTCATATCTGTAAACTCGTAAAGAGCTGGATATTGACTTAAAGGGCCACTTAATATGGTGGTAATGGTGGTTTCCGAAAGGAGCCACTCCTTGACTGGGTCCTTCCCTGGAGGAAGATCTGGCTAGTCCCGTGTTTGAGACTCTTAAATGAGGCTCCACGGCCTTTATTTGCATATTGAATTTAAGGTCAAGGCAGACGATTTAAGACAAAGATTTCTATCCAGAGGGTATCCGGACCGGGTGTTGAGGGAGGCATATCGATTTGCGAGCCATCAACCAAGGACTACCTTGTTAACTCCCCGCAATAGAGAAGAGAGGGTACCAAAATAAATAAGACTAATCTGTTCTTTTGATAATGGGGCACTGGCGGTGAGACAGATCATTAAGAAACACTGGGACATTCTTAAAATGGACAAGGACTTGAGAGATATGATTGGGGAAAGTCCCCAAATCACGTATAGGAAGTGCCGAACCCTGAGTGATCGTTTGGTACACAGTCACTTTGCCCCACCGAAACAGGAAACGTGGCTGCCAAGAAAACCGGTAGGCTGCTACACATGCGGGAACTGTGTGGCATGTGAGTCTGTTGAGGTGGGGAGGGAATTTTTCAATTCTAATACACAGCAACACTATCAAATTAAGGAATTCATTAACTGTAAAACTAAAGGTATTATTTACAGGGCTCAATGTGATTGTGGAATGACCTATATTGGGAAAACGATCCGAGAATTCAGTAGACGTATTGGTGAGCATCTGGGGGATATTCGTAAACAGAGGGATACCCCCATTGCTAGACATGTAAATGGCACACATGGAGGGGATACTGGCACCATCCGCTTTATGGGTATTGATAAACTCAAGATACCTCCACGGGGAGGCGATTTTGATAAAATGCTGCTACAAAGGGAAACAAGGTGGATTTTTCTATTGAATACATGCCATCCCCTTGGTTTGAATGAGCAGTTAAATTTTGGCTGCTTTCTAGAATATATTCCTTTTCTCATCTGCTTGGTGGATCTTTTGGTCTGCCGAAAATTCTAGTACAATGTGGAAAGTTTGCTCCGGGCCCTGTGAGCTATAGAGTCAGCCTAAAAAACAGGATTGCTTAATTATCATATATGAAGGGAGATTATCTCTCTTGTATCTTTATCAAGAGCCCATGTGCTTTCCCCTCCAGGACTCCACTTGGTAGTGACAGAGACAGTCACACTAGCTTGCTAGGCCTGTTTCACATTTCCGTTGTTGGCGGTCAGCTGACATCCACCAAAAAACGAAAAGTAACGAATCCGCCTGCGTTAGGTGACTACGGATGTCAGCGGCCGCTATATTGGTCGGATCCGCTGAAGAGAGAGAGAATTTTTTCTGCCGCCAGAACGGGATTTTGGAGTTAAATTCCTGGCAAGGAAATCCTTCCAGGTATGCTCAGTGTAAAAAGCCGGACGCGTGCAGAGAAAAAACGTTGCACTGTCCGTCCACTCGAGTAAGCGGACGCCAACATTTTGGCGGATCCGTCAAAAAATGGATCCAACGGATGACCATGCGTCAAAATCCGCCGCTAATGCAAGTCAATGGGTAAAAAAAGATCAGCTAAAAAAAAAGGCGGGTCCGTTTGCAGATTTTGACTGATGGAAACAAACGGAAATGTGAAACAGGCCTTAGGCACCTCGCCACTGCAGGGCCTGTAGACTTAACGGACAACACTAATTCTATATATCCTTTCCTACTGCTTTATATCTGACTCCCCTGATGAATCCTCACCATTGGGGAAGAAACGCGTATTTTTCCCCTTATCAGTGGGGTGTCCACTACAGGATCCACTTGGGGCCTGTCCTTGTTAGGACAGGAGTAACGCTGGGGCACGGCAGGGAGTGTAGGGGAACACTTTACATTAACACTGGTTTTCCAATGTCTCAGCTCCCCATGAGTGGATCGTCTCTCCAGCAGGATACGCCCTGATGCTGGAATGCTATATCTAATACCAATGGTGAGACCAAACCTTTTTTTATTGAGCACTGGTTCACATGAGCACTTTTTTGAAATGTTTTTGTGTGTTGTCCTTTTATTTGTTCATTAAAGGTAATGTTTTAATTGACTTTATGTGGGATACTCTCTAGGCTGTGTGCAACAGTGGACTCAACCCGCAGCCTGATGTTACGAGCAGAGAGCCACACCAAGTTGCCGGGAGCAAAGGTCGGAGCGGGGCACCGGTGTGCGTCAGTGGAGGACCTCATTTTCTCCTTGGAGGCCCGAATGGCATCCTGAGTGCGATCCCAAATGTCACATGCCTCCACCGACCAGTCTGCCACCCTAGAGTCGGTGGACAACACGGGCATGCGTACCGGAACGCGCGGATGCTGGCCGTAATTAAGGAGGAATGGGGTCTGACCGGTGGAATTGGCCACAGCGTTGTTCAAAGCGAACTCCGCCCACGGCACCAAGAAAGCCCAGTCATCCTCTACCTGGCCAAGACAAAATGTCGTAGATATGTGACCAGGGTCTGGTTGGCCCTCTCTACTAACCCGTTCGTCTTGGGGTGATAGGCCGAGGAGAGATTCAGCTCAATATTGAGCAGGTGACATAGCTCTCTCCAAAACCGAGACGTGAACTGGGGACCCCGGTCGCTGACAATCTTGTCTGGCATGCCGTGTAGGCGGAAGACATGCTTAATGAACAATGCTGCCAGGCCCCGTGCAGTAGGCAGCCGGGAAAGAGGCACCAGGTGCACCATTTTAGGAAATGGTCGGTGACAACACAAATGATCGTGCTGCCACTGGACTTGGGCAGTCCCACCACAAAGTCCATACCGACCATCTCCCAGAGCCTGTCTGCTACCGGCAGGGGGTAAAGTAGCCCAGCGGGCCGCTGCCGAGGAGACCTATTCTGGGTGCAAGAGACACATGCCTGAATATAGTCCCTGACATCACGGGCCATATGCGGCCACCAGTACGTCCTCGCCAGAAGCTCAGAGGTCCGTTTTTTCCCGAAATGTCCAACCACCCTGGACGAGTGAGCCCAAAAGTCTTTCCCGGAGGTACTGACTAAAGGGTGACCGGAGCCACGGTCCTCAGGCTCTCGGATGGGACAATCAGACATGGCTCCTCCTCTGATGACACCACGGAGAGAGAAAGAGCATCGGCACGGACGTTCTCCCCGTAGAGATAATGTAGTGTAAAGTGGAACTGGGATAAGAACAGGGACCATCTGGCCTGGCGAGAGTTCAGCCGCTGGGCTGTCTGCAAATACACCAAGTTCTTGTGGTCGGTGAACACCTGGAAAGGGTAGCGAGCCCCCTCCAGGAGGAGTCTCCACTCCGAAAAGGCCAACTTCATCGTTAGCAACTCCCTGTCCTTGATGGAATAATTCCTCTCTGCCGGTGTGAAGGTCTTGGAGAAAAAGAAGCATGGGTGCTTCCGACTTTGCGTGTCCTTCTGGAAAAGGACCGCTCCAGCAACGACGAAAGAGGCATCCACCTCTAGAATGAAGGGTTTGTCTACATCAGGGCGATGTAGAATGGGAGCGCTAGCGAAATGGGATCTAATGGAGGAGAATGCCTTGGAGACAGGTCCCGACCACAACTTGGGATTTGCTCCCTTCTTGGTGAGTGCCACCAAAGGGGCTACCAAAGTCGAGAAGTGGGGGATGAATTGGCGATAGTAATTTATGAACCCCTTAAAGCGCTGCACCGCCTTGAGAGAATGGGGCTCCTGCAATCCATCACTGCCTGTAGCTTGGCAGGATCCATGGCCAATTCCTGGGTGGAGATGATAGGCAAGGACTCCTGTTCAAACACACACTTCTCCAACTTGGCATAGAGGGAGTTTGCCCGCAGGTAAAAAATTTTGCAAGCATCTCTCAGGTGGGAGACAATATCTGGAAAGTAGATGAGAATATCATCCAGATAGACTACTACCGAGGTGATGAGCATATCCCAGGAGATATCATTTACAAAGTCTTTGAAGATGGCCGGAGCATTACAGAGCCCGAAGGCCATCACCAGGTATTCATAATGCCCATCCCTGGTGTTAAATGCCGTCTTCCATTCATCCCCCTCACGGATGCGAATCAGGTTGTAAGTCCCCCGCAGATTGAGTTTGGTAAACACTTTAGCTCCACGTAGTCTATCAAACAGCTCCAATATCAGGGGCAGAGGGTACTTATTCTTTACGGTGATGGCATTAAGACCCCTGTAATCGATGCATGGACGTAGTTCTCCATTCTTCTTCTGGATGAAGAAGAATCCCGCCCCTGCTGGTGACACCGACTTCCTAATGAATCCCCTTGCCAGATTCTCCCTGATATACAGAGACATGGCCTCTGTCTCCGGGAGAGAAAGGGGATAGACTTGACCCCGAGGAGGCTCAACACCAGGCAAGAGGTCAATAGGACAGTCGTAGGGGCGATGGGGCGGAAGAGTCTCTGCCGCCCGCTTGGAGAACACGACTGCATGTGGATAGTGTATGGTGAGAGAGGAAAGATCTGCGGGGACTTTGGAAGCAACCTGAACGCACTCCCTCTGGCATCTACCCTCACAGGCTTTACCCCACCTGAGATTCCTCCCCGAGCACCGCTCTATATGGGGAGAGTGGAACCATAACCAGGGAACCCCTAAGAGAACCTGATCGATACCCTCGGGCATGACGAGGAGGGATATCGTCTCCTGATGAGACGGAAACACCGAGAGTATCAACGGAGCGGTCTGGTGGGTAATTTGTGAGGGTAGAGTTGTGCCGTTCACCACCCTGATGGTGACTGGCTTGGCCATCATAAGCAGGGGTATTGCGCGCCATTGAGCGAAGGCAGAAGACATGAAATTGCCCTCTGCTCCGGAGTCCATGCAAACCTCCACCGCCAGAGTGGATGAACCAACCTCAAGCGTTCCCTTAAAGGTCAGCTTGGAGGAAAACACCGCTGATTCTAGTGAGCCCCCCGTATAACCACTAGAGGCGATCGATTTCCCGACCGCTGTCGGCACCGGTTGGCAAGGTGACCACACTGCCGGCAAACATGACAGATCACAGGTGCTCAAGGAGACCGGGACCTGAATCCCACTCGAGGAGCCCCAAAGACTCCCTAAGGCTCAGACGCCCGATCGGGAGATTCCAGAGGTTTAGCAAAACTAGGTGCCAACCTAAACCTCTGCCTACACTGGGACCGCTACAACCCTCCCTCGGTGAAGTGAAGGTCTATACGGATCAACGGAGATAAGCTCCTCCAGTGTGGTGGGAACCTCCCTGGTGGCCAGGGCGTCCATCACATGGTTATCCAAACCTCTCCAGAATGCCGGAATGAGGACCTTATCTGGCCTCTCCAACTCAGAGGCCAGCATCCGGAACTGGATGGCGAAGAGGCTGACCATGGAATAGCCCTGTAATGCCAACAGTCGGACCGCGGTGTCATGGGTGACTTGCGGTCCCAAGAAGACCTGCTTCAGAGTGGCCAAGAACAGAGAGGCACTCTGCACTTCATGATCACCACGCTCCCACAGCGGTGTGGCCCACTCCAAAGCCCTGCCCGACAAGAGGGAGACGACATATCCCACCTTAGCCCACTCAGAGGGGAATCGTGCAGCCAGCAGCTCTAGCTGTACATTATAGCGCACTGGCTCACAAAACCCCTACAAGAAGCACTATGGCCCGAGAACTTCTCATGCAGCGGGAGGTGAGACAAAGTCAGGTCAGGGGTGGCAGTGGTCACACGGGAGACAGCCTCTGTGGCTGCCTGGAGCGTGACCGCAGTAACATCCACAGCTGAGGCTGGATGCTCAAGAGCCACCAACTTGCCCTCCAGCTGCTGGATGTACGCATGAAGTAGCTGCTTGTCCGCCATTACTAGCCAGGCCCTGGCGCTAATATACTGTTAGGGTTGCGAATCGCACTTAATATAAAACATAAAAAAGTGCGATCGCTCCGCGGGGTCCACCATGCAGAGATGGTAAACTGCTGCTCGGTAATGGCAGAGTACTAACTGAACACCGGTGAGTTAACCACTGACCCGGTGTGTACAGCAGCGGATTCTGTTACTCCACAGAGTCGCCAAACATAAATGCCGGAGCCTGTTGCGCTCACAGAGCCCGACAAGTAGAGTGCTAGTGTAGAGACACAGGACTCTGCCCCAAGGACACAGGGTTAGAGTCGCTCTAGCGTTCAGCACCGCAACTGCGACGCCTGGACAGTGACTAAGGATAACCGCTCCAACAGCATACAGCGCCGCCCTGGCGGATGCCACTAACCAACCTAAGCTAGAAAGCGCACTATCTATGCACTGACAGACGCTGCTGTATAAGCGGTATGGTGGTGCCTTGTGCAGATTGGCACACACTGACGTTAACATGTGAGAGGAGCTGGAAGCACTGCGGTGCTAGGCAGTGCCACTACTCGGTGCTGACTCGACTCCCTAACCCTATAAACAAGCACAACCAAAGGGAGGGAGTCTTAATGAGTCAGTCAGCGGTTCACAAGCATCCTTCATCACACACACAACTAGCAACACAACTGGGTCTCCCTCAGAGGTCATGGGTCTTCCAGCAGGACAATGACCCAAAACACACTTCAAAAAGCACTAGAAAATGGTTTGAGAGAAAGCACTGGAGACTTCTAAGGTGGCCAGCAATGAGTCCAGACCTGAATCCCATAGAACACCTGTGGAGAGATCTAAAAATGGCAGTTTGGAGAAGGCACCCTTCTAATATCAGGGACCTGGAGCAGTTTGCCAAAGAAGAATGGTCTAAAATTCCAGCAGAGCATTGTAAGAAACTCATTGATGGTTACCGGAAGCGGTTGGTCGCAGTTATTTTGGCTAAAGGTTGTGCAACCAAGTATTAGGCTGAGGGTGCCAATACTTGTGTCTGGCCCATTTTTGGAGTTTTGTGTGAAATGATCAATGTTTTGCTTTTTGCTTCATTCTCTTTTGTGTTTTTTCATTTAAGACAAATTAAATGAAGATGATAATACCAAAGAATTTGTGTTTGCAATCATTTTCAGGAAGAAACTGAGTATTATCTGACAGAATTGCAGGGGTGTCAATACTTTTGGCCACAACTGTATATGAGTCTATATTAGCGCATTGGCCATGCGAGTCTTTTACAGTGGCGACCTTCCAGGACCTTTCCCGTGGTCCAATCGGAACAGGCACGGGACCTGAGCATGTGACCCCCGAACTCCAATGGGAGAATGAGCCACGGGCATGCTCAGTAGAGCGAAAAAGGGACAGTCCCAGGAGCCGCTCACTGCTCACTAGTGCAGGCTGCTATAGCTGAACCAGGGACGGCAGCAGCAACCAACCCGACAGCACTAGCTTGAGCGTCAGGAACGACATCTTTGCTGAAAAGGCTCCTCTGCAGTCGGGACTGAATGGGAGACCGGAGAAGGCAAGGCTTGGGATTCCTCCTGTGCCGAGGGAGAAACCCGGCGCCTAACCCATAAAGGGTAGATTTCTGGAGCATATGACTAATAGTTGTCCTGTGGAAAGATTCTTCCCTGACCTATGAATCTTTGCAGCTCCTCTAGTGACTGCTTCTCTAATTAGTGCTCTCCTTGCTTACGCGGTCAGGATAGGTGGATGGCCATGTGTTGGTAGGTTTGTTCTGCTCCATGCGCATTACACATTACCCACACGGCTCCGCGCACATTACACACGCGGCTCCGCTCCGCGCACATTACACACGCGGCTCCGCTCCGCGCACATTACACACGCGGCTCCGCTCCGCGCACATTACACACGCGGCTCCGCTCCGCGCACATTACACACGCGGCTCCGCTCCGCGCACATTACACACGCGGCTCCGCTCCGCGCACATTACACACGCGGCTCCGCTCCGCGCACATTACACACGCGGCTCCGCTCCGCGCACATTACACACGCGGCTCCGCTCCGCACACATTACACACGAGGCTCCGCTCCGCGCACATTACACACGCGGCTCCGCTCCGCTCACATTACACACGGGGCTCCGCTCCGCTCACATTACACACGGGGCTCCGCTCCATCCTCCTCTATAATACTAGTCATCAACCAGCAGAGGAGAGTCCTGCAGACACTGAGACACCTGGAGCTCCGCCCCTGATCATGTGACTGCTCCCCATGTGACTGATCACATGACTGTGAGGTCACACAGGTCCTGTCGGCGCTTTACACACACAAGGGTGCCGCTATACAGTGGAGGTATGTGTGTGTGCTGTCTCCTCACCCCGATCTACATGGAGGAGAGAGAGAGAGTGACAGACCCCACACTACACATGGAGGAGAGAGAGTGACAGACCCCGCACTACACATGGAGGAGAGAGAGTGACAGACCCCGCACTACACATGGAGGAGAGAGAGTGACAGACCCCGCACTACACATGGAGGAGAGAGAGTGACAGACCCCACACTACACATGGGGGAGAGAGAGCGACAGACCCCGCACTACACATGGAGGAGAGAGAGCGACAGACCCCACACTACACATGGGGGAGAGAGAGCGACAGACCCCGCACTACACATGGAGGAGAGAGAGGGACAGACCCCGCACTACACATGGAGGAGAGAGAGGGACAGACCCCGCACTACACATGGAGGAGAGAGAGGGACAGACCCCACACTACACATGGGGGAGAGAGAGCGACAGACCCCGCACTACACATGAGGGAGAGAGAGCGACAGACCCCGCACTACACATGAGGGAGAGAGAGTGACAGACCCCGCACTACACATGAGGGAGAGAGAGTGACAGACCCCGCACTACACATGGAGGAGAGAGAGCGACAGACCCCACACTACACATGGGGGAGAGAGAGCGACAGACCCCGCACTACACATGGAGGAGAGAGAGCGACAGACCCCACACTACACATGGGGGAGAGAGAGCGACAGACCCCGCACTACACATGGAGGAGAGAGAGGGACAGACCCCGCACTACACATGGAGGAGAGAGAGGGACAGACCCCGCACTACACATGAGGGAGAGAGAGTGACAGACCCCGCACTACACATGGAGGAGAGAGAGGGACAGACCCCACACTACACATGGGGGAGAGAGAGCGACAGACCCCGCACTACACATGGAGGAGAGAGAGCGACAGACCCCACACTACACATGGGGGAGAGAGAGCGACAGACCCCGCACTACACATGGAGGAGAGAGAGGGACAGACCCCGCACTACACATGGAGGAGAGAGAGGGACAGACCCCGCACTACACATGGGGGAGAGAGAGTGACAGACCCCGCACTACACATGGAGGAGAGAGAGCGACAGACCCCACACTACACATGGGGGAGAGAGAGCGACAGACCCCGCACTACACATGGAGGAGAGAGAGGGACAGACCCCGCACTACACATGGAGGAGAGAGAGGGACAGACCCCGCACTACACATGAGGGAGAGAGAGTGACAGACCCCGCACTACACATGGGGGAGAGAGACAGACCCCGCACTACACATGGGGGAGAGAGAGCGACAGACCCCGCACTACACATGGGGGAGAGAGAGCGACAGACCCCGCACTACACATGGAGGAGAGAGAGGGACAGACCCCGCACTACACATGGAGGAGAGAGAGCGACAGACCCCGCACTACACATGGAGGAGAGAGAGTGACAGACCCCGCACTACACATGGAGGAGAGAGAGCGACAGACCCCACACTACACATGGGGGAGAGAGAGCGACAGACCCCGCACTACACATGGAGGAGAGAGAGGGACAGACCCCGCACTACACATGGAGGAGAGAGAGGGACAGACCCCGCACTACACATGGGGGAGAGTGACAGACCCCGCACTACACATGGAGGAGAGAGAGTGACAGACCCCGCACTACACATGGGGGAGAGTGACAGACCCCGCACTACACATGAGGGAGAGAGAGTGACAGACCCCGCACTACACATGGGGGAGAGAGACAGACCCCGCACTACACATGGGGGAGAGAGAGCGACAGACCCCGCACTACACATGGGGGAGAGAGAGCGACAGACCCCGCACTACACATGGAGGAGAGAGAGGGACAGACCCCGCACTACACATGGAGGAGAGAGAGCGACAGACCCCGCACTACACATGGAGGAGAGAGAGTGACAGACCCCGCACTACACATGGAGGAGAGAGAGCGACAGACCCCACACTACACATGGGGGAGAGAGAGCGACAGACCCCGCACTACACATGGAGGAGAGAGAGGGACAGACCCCGCACTACACATGGAGGAGAGAGAGGGACAGACCCCGCACTACACATGGGGGAGAGTGACAGACCCCGCACTACACATGGAGGAGAGAGAGTGACAGACCCCGCACTACACATGGGGGAGAGTGACAGACCCCGCACTACACATGAGGGAGAGAGAGTGACAGACCCCGCACTACACATGGGGGAGAGCGACAGACCCCGCACTACACATGGGGGAGAGAGAGCGACAGACCCCGCACTACACATGGGGGAGAGAGAGCGACAGACCCCGCACTACACATGGAGGAGAGAGAGCGACAGACCCCGCACTACACATGGAGGAGAGAGAGCGACAGACCCCGCACTACACATGGAGGAGAGAGAGCGACAGACCCCACACTACACATGGGGGAGAGAGAGCGACAGACCCCGCACTACACATGGGGGAGAGAGAGGGACAGACCCCGCACTACACATGGAGGAGAGAGAGGGACAGACCCCGCACTACACATGAGGGAGAGAGAGTGACAGACCCCGCACTACACATGGGGGAGAGAGACAGACCCCGCACTACACATGGGGGAGAGAGAGCGACAGACCCCGCACTACACATGGGGGAGAGAGAGCGACAGACCCCGCACTACACATGGAGGAGAGAGAGGGACAGACCCCGCACTACACATGGAGGAGAGAGAGCGACAGACCCCGCACTACACATGGAGGAGAGAGAGTGACAGACCCCGCACTACACATGGAGGAGAGAGAGCGACAGACCCCACACTACACATGGGGGAGAGAGAGCGACAGACCCCGCACTACACATGGAGGAGAGAGAGGGACAGACCCCGCACTACACATGGAGGAGAGAGAGGGACAGACCCCGCACTACACATGGGGGAGAGTGACAGACCCCGCACTACACATGGAGGAGAGAGAGTGACAGACCCCGCACTACACATGGGGGAGAGTGACAGACCCCGCACTACACATGAGGGAGAGAGAGTGACAGACCCCGCACTACACATGGGGGAGAGAGACAGACCCCGCACTACACATGGGGGAGAGAGAGCGACAGACCCCGCACTACACATGGGGGAGAGAGAGCGACAGACCCCGCACTACACATGGAGGAGAGAGAGGGACAGACCCCGCACTACACATGGAGGAGAGAGAGCGACAGACCCCGCACTACACATGGAGGAGAGAGAGCGACAGACCCCGCACTGCACATGGAGGAGAGAGAGCGACAGATCCCGCACTACACATGGAGGAGAGAGAGCGACAGACGCCGCACTACACATGGAGGAGAGAGAGCGACAGACCCCGCACTACACATGGGGGAGGGAGTGTGACAGACCCCGCACTACACATGGGGGAGAGAGAGCGACAGACCCCGCACTACACATGGGGGAGAGAAAGCGACAGACCCCGCACTACACATGGGGGAGAGAAAGCGACAGACCCCACACTACACATGGAGGAGAGAGAGTGACAGACCCCACACTACACATGGAGGAGAGAGAGGGACAGACCCCGCACTACACATGGAGGAGAGAGAGCGACAGACCCTGCACTACACATGGAGGAAAGAGAGCAACAGACCCCGCACTACACATGGAGGAGAGAGAGTGACAGACCCCGCACTACACATGGAGGAGAGTGAGGGACAGACCCCGCACTACACATGGAGGAGAGAGAGCGACAGACCCTGCACTACACATGGAGGAGAGAGAGCGACAGACCCTGCACTACACATGGAGGAGAGAGAGCGACAGACCCTGCACTACACATGGAGGAAAGAGAGCGACAGACCCCGCACTACACATGGAGGAGAGAGAGTGACAGACCCCGCACTACACATGGAGGAGAGTGAGGGACAGACCCCGCACTACACATGGAGGAGAGAGAGCGACAGACCCTGCACTACACATGGAGGAGAGAGAGCGACAGACCCTGCACTACACATGGAGGAGAGAGAGGGACAGACCCCGCACTACACATGGAGGAGAGAGAGCGACAGACCCTGCACTACACATGGAGGAGAGAGAGCGTCAGACCCCGCACTACACATGGAGGAGAGAGAGGGACAGACCCCGCACTACACATGGAGGAGAGAGAGGGACAGACCCCGCACTACACATGGAGGAGAGAGAGGGACAGACCCCGCACTACACATGGAGGAGAGAGAGCGACAGACCCTGCACTACACATGGAGGAGAGAGAGGGACAGACCCCACACTACACATGGAGGAGAGAGAGCGACAGACCACGCACTACACATGGAGGAGAGAGAGGGACAGGCTTGTCTCTTCCTCTGTTATAATCTATATTTTATCACACATTACAGATTTGCAATAATATAACCGGAGCAAAACTCACCACAGTTTTCCTGTTCGTCTCTTCCTCTTTGTGATAGTTTTTCCTCGCTGTGCGCCACAGTGATCGGGTGCGGGTGTCAGCTGTATGTGACAGCGGCATAGTGAAGCATCGTGCAGGGAGCTGTCTCCCTGCGCGCTCCCACCGGAACAACGTGATGTGATCGCGTTGTTTCGGTGGTCTCCATGGAGACCCCCAGTTCCAAGATGACTGCGGGGTCCTTCCAGGTCCTGCAGGGAGGTGGCTTATCAGTGCCTGCTGAGAGCAGGAGCTGAGAAGCCTTCTTTCCTGCCTGACAGATCGCTGATCTGATACTCAGCAGTGGTGTCAGATCAGCGATTTGACATTATATAGTAACTAGCTATGAACCCCTTCTACGCCCGAGTGGCGAGCATTTATATTGGTACATGGCCTCCCATCCTGGTATGTGCTGCCACCCTCCTATCCTGGTATGCATGGTACCCTCAACCCCCCCAATCCTGGTATGCATGGCACCCCATTCTTCATCCTGGTATGCATGGTCCTCTCACCCCCCAATCCTGGTGTGCATGGCACCCCTCACCCCCCTATCCTGGTATGCATGGTCCTCTCACCCCCCCAATCCTGGTATGCATTGTCCTCTCACCCCCCAATGCTGGTATCCATGGTCCTCTCACCCCCCCCAATCCTGGTATGCATGGTGCCCTCACCCCCCTATCCTTGTATGCATGGTCCTCTCACCACCCTATCCTGGTATGCATGGTCCTCTCACCTCCCTTATCCTGGTATACATGGTCTTCTCACCCCCCAATCCTGGTATGCATGGTCCCCTCACCCCCCAATCCTGGTATGCATGGTCCCCTCACCCCCCAATCCTGGTATGCATGGTCCCCTCACCCCCCAATTCTGGTAGACATGGTCCCCTCACCCCCCTTTTTGTGGTATGCATGGTCCCCTCACCCTCCTTTCGTGGTATGCATGGTCCCCTCACTCCTCTTTCCTGGAATGCATGGTCCCCTCACCCCCCTTTCCTGGTATGCATGGTCCTCTCACCCCCCTTTCCTGGAATGCATGGTCCCCTCACCCCCCTTTCCTGGTATGCATGGTCCTCTCACCCCCCTTTCGGGGTATGCATGGTCCCCTCACCCCCCAATCCTGGTATGCATGGTCCCCTCACCCCCCAATCCTGGTATGCATGGTCCCCTCACCCCCTATCCTGGTATGCATGGTCCCCTCACCCCCCAATCCTGGTATGCATGGTCCCCTCACCCCCCAATCCTGGTATGCATGGTCCCCTCACCCCCCAATCCTGGTATGCATGGTCCCCTCACCCCCTATCCTGGTATGCATGGTCCCCTCACCCCCCTTATCCTGATATGTACGGTCCCCTCACCCCTATTAAACTACACACATACAAAAAAAAACCCATTTATACTCCCCTTTCTTGCCTGGGCTCCAGCGCTGTCACGTTCTGCTGGAGGTCGGGGGAGGAGTTTGGCATCGGAGTACGCGCATGCCCATAGCGCTGTCCGACGCCATATTGCTGAAGACACACTGCAAATGTGTCTTCAGTAAAATGGTGCCAGATCGCGCTATGGGCATGCGTGATTCCGGCCGCACTCCTGCCCTGGTCTACGGCCGAAGAGAAGCGCCGCGGCAATGCTCCTCCCGGTCAGGTAAGTATGTAAATATGGCGCCCGAGATCGCTGTATGTACGCATACCGCCATATCCGGGCGCCATACACACTCCTCACCGCTGGATGCCTCATTCTGTCTGGAGCCAGACTGCGCAGGCGCGTCGCGCTTGCGCAGTCTATAAAAGCTTCGGACAGAGAGTGATGCTTAGCGCGTTATATTATAGATGTCCTATACTGGGACAATGTAATAAAGTTAAAAAAAATATATTTAAAAAGAAATCCCCAAATATATAAAAAAAAATATACCAATAAATACATTTATTTATGTAAATAAAAAAAAATAAAAGTACACATATTTGGTATCGCCGCTCTATAAAACTTTCCCACTAGTTAACCCCCTTTAGTGAACACCGTAAAAACTAAATAAAAAAACAAGGCAAAAAACAATGCTTTATCATCATAGCACTGAACAAAAAGAGCAATAACAAGCAATCAAAAAGACGGATATAAACAAAAATGGTACCAATGAAAATGTCATCTTGTCCCGCAAAAAACAAGCTGCCATACAGCTCCATCACTGGAAAAATTAAGAAGTTATAGCTCTCAAAATAAAGCGATGCAAAAATAATAATTGTTTCTATAAAATAGTTTTTCTTGTGTAAAATCATCAAAACATAAAATAATTATATAAATGAGGTATCGCTGTAATCGTACTGACCCAAAGAATAAAGTTGCGTTATCAATTTTACCACATGTGGAACGAACGGTATTAAAAAAGAAAAAAAAAATCCCTAATTACTGTTTTTTGTTCATTCTGTCTCCCAAAAATCGGAATAGAAAGCGATCAAAAAATGTCATGTGCCCTAACATGGTACCAATAAAAACGTCAGCTCGTCCCGCAAAAAACAAGGCCTCACATGACTGTCGGCCGAAATATGAAAAAATTACAGCTCTCAAAATATGATGATGCAAAAACTAGTTTTTGCAATAAAAAGCCCTGCCGTGCGCCGAAACAGTGGTTATCCCCCACATATGGGGTAATGGTGTACCCAGGAGAAATCGCAGAACAAATTGTATGAAGCAATATCTCCTGTTACCCTTATTAAAATGCAAAATATGGAGCTAAAAAACATTTATTTTGGAAAAATAATTGTTTTTTTTTTAATTAGCAAGGCTCTACGCTATAAACTTCTGTGAAGCGCCTGTGGGTTCCAGGTGCTCAATACACATCTAGATAAATTCCATAAGGGGTCTAGTTTCCAAAATGGGGACACTTGTGGGGGGTTTCCACTGTTTAGGCACCTCAGGAGCTCTTCAAATGCGACATGGCGTCCGCTAATTATTCAATCAAATTTTACATTCAAAAAGTCAAATGGTGCTCCTTCCCTTCCGAGCCCTGCCGTGCACCCAAACAGTGATGTGGTCTCTAAAAAAAACAATGGTTTTGTAAAATCTGATGAAAAATCGCTGGTCAACTTTTAACCCTTATAACTTCCTAAAAAAAAAAAATGTTCGTTCCAAAATTGTGCAGATGTAAAGTAGATTATGTGGGAAATGTTATTTATTAACTTATGTGCAGGGCCGGACTGGTCATCTGGCAATTCTGGCAAATGCCAGCAGGGCTTGTCAGGTCGTGGGCTGCCTTGTCTGCTATGTAGTTAACAGAATTGGTGTTCTCAAGGCCCCCATATTAAGAGTTGTGACTTAGCACCAAGTCGCTGACTCAGTCACTTACCCCAGCAGACCACAGGTATCATTACTGTAGAAATATTGGTCTCGTAGTAAATCTTGCTTTCCTCCATCCAGGGTAATGTTAGTAGTAATATATCCCATCTGGTGCTTAGGGATGAGGAAAGCATGGACCTGTGCGATTTCAAATGCCAGGGCTGAATTTCAGTCCCAGTCCGTACCTGATTTTGTGCGATATGACTCTCTGATTTAAGGGCTTAAAAATTAAAAGTTGGAAAATTGCGAAATTTTCCAAATTTTCGCCAAATTTCTGTTTGTTTTTTTTCACAAATAAACGCAACTCATATCGAAGAAATTTTACTGCTGTCATAAAGATATGACTCTCTGATTTAAGGGCTTAAAAATTAAAAGTTGGAAAATTGCGAAATTTTCCAAATTTTCGCCAAATTTCTGTTTGTTTTTTTTCACAAATAAACGCAACTCATATCGAAGAAATTTTACTGCTGTCATAAAGTACAATATGTCACGAGAAAACATTCTCAGAATCAGCGGGATCCGTTGAAGCGTTCCAGAGTTATTACCTCATAAAGGGACAGTGGTCAGAATTGTAAAAATTGGCCGGGTCACAAAGGTGAAAACAGGCTGGGTCGCGAAGGGGTTAATTGTGCAGGAGTTTCTGTCTCCATCAATATTATTATATTGCCAATGAAGCTCTGTTAAATACAAAACAGCAAGTTCCTGCTCACTCACTGTGTGTAGCTGGAGCACATTTCACTTTTTGCAAACTGACAGACAAGATGCTAAGATCCTAAGCTGTAAGAAATACCAGTTGTAAGCTGTGTTATCTTTGTTCCTGAATACACATCTATTCACTGATTAATCCGCTGCCAACAAAAGCTACTTGGTAAATCCCCGTCACTCCAACTCCGATGTTCCTGTGTTCCAATCTCTGTTAATTTTTGTGTTTCTCCCTTTTGTTTGTTTTTTTTAACAGCATGTCATCCTCTTTACATTAAATCAGGGTTCCCCAACTCCAGTCCTCAAGGCCCACCAACAGGTCATGTTTTCAGGATTTCCTTAGTATTGCTCAGGTGATAATTGCTTCACCTGTGCAATACAAAGGAAATCCTGTAAACATGATTTGTTGGTGGGCCTTGAGGACTGGAGTTGGGGAACCCTGTATTAAAGGATCTTCGTTGTTTTTTTAATAGGTGATTTTACCTTATTGGCCTATGAGAAATGAATAAGGACAAAGATAAGATTGTGGAGAAGATATTAAACCTCACCCTAAAGATAATCTTCCATCTTACTGGAGAGGTGAGAGGCTCTGATGTCATCACATGACTTCATTATCTATGGGAATAACAGGGGATATGACCGGAGAGGTGAGAGGCTCTGATGTCATCACATGACCTCATTATCTATGGGAATAACAGGGGATATGACCGGAGAGGTGAGAGGCTCTGATGTCATCACATGACCTCATTATCTATGGGAATAACAGGGGATATGACCGGAGAGGTGAGAGGTTCTGATGTCATCACATGACCTCATTATCTATGAGAATAACAGGGGATATGACCGGAGAGGTGAGAGGTTCTGATGTCATCACATGACCTCATTATCTATGGGAATAACGGGATATGACCGGAGAGGTGAGAGGATCTGATGTCATCACATGACCTCATTATCTATGGGAATAACAGGGGATATGACCGGAGAGGTGAGAGGCTCTGATGTCATCACATGACCTCATTATCTATGGGAATAACAGGGGATATGAGCGGAGAGGTGAGAGGCTCTGATGACATCACATGACCTCATTATCTATGGGAATAACAGGGGATATGACCGGAGAGGTGAGAGGCTCTGATGTCATCACATGACCTCATTATCTATGGGAATAACAGGGGATATGACCGGAGAGGTGAGAGGCTCTGATGTCATCACATGACCTCATTATCTATGGGAATAACAGGGGATATGACCGGAGAGGTGAGAGATTCTGATGTCACCACATGACCTCATTATCTATGGGAATAACGGGATATGACCGGAGAGGCTCTGATGTCATCACATGGCCTCATTATCTATGGGAATAACGGGGGATATGACCGGAGAGGTGAGAGGCTCTGATATCATCACATGACCTCATTATCTATGGGAATAACAGGGGATATGACCGGAGAGGTGATGGACTCTGGAGATGTCTGTAGTGATATTATTAATGTCTCCACACTCAGGATTACACAGTAGTGAAGACCTCTAGTGATCGCTGTCAGGCCCCTGTATCTGAAGGACGGGGAGGAACCCTGAGTCCATATCTAGGGCCTCCACCTGACCCCCGGATACATGAGGACATCAATGACCAGAAGATCCTAGAACTAGCCAACAAGATGATTGAGCTGCTGACTGGAGAGGTGACACTGCTGGGAATGCTGGGACATTATACAGGCTGGCACTGGAGGATTCTGGGTGATGATGGTATCATTGTGTGTGTCAGGTTCCTGTAAGGTGTCAGGACATCACCGTCTATCTCTCCATGGAGGAGTGGGAGTATCTAGAAGGACACAAGGATCGGTACCAGGAGGTGATGATGGAGGAGCACCGGCCCCGCACATCACCAGGTAATAGACAGGGCTAAATACACACGGCCTATAATTCTCTGTATGTAATAATGATGTTAGTCCTGTCTATGTCTCCTCAGTTCTCTCCAGTAAGAGGACAACCCCAGAGAGATGTCCTGCTCCTCCTCCACAGGACCATCAGGTAGATGGAGATCTCCCTATGATGTGTAGACGGCTGTGACGTCCTTGTGTTCAGTCTTGTTTTATCCAGTATTATATGTTTTATACTTGTGTAATGAGAGCGGTGGAGACGGCAGGATCACAGCTGACCACACATCACATGTCCGGATCTTTTCTCCTTCGTCTCATTGGGGGAGACAGAGACTGTGTGTGTGTGCTACTGTCGTCTGGAGGCTGACACTAAGTATACAAAAAACAAGTTAGCTCCTCCTCCGCCGCATACACCCTCGCCCCGATAGCGGGCGGAAACCAGTTTTTTGCTTAGTGTCTGATGGAGGCACACGCAGTCTGGGTCTCTCCAGACTATTTTTTTTTATATTTTCTCGCTATGAAGAGGAGACAGGGGCGACGGACCCTATTGAAAGGGTCCGATCTCCCCAAAACATCAACGGGCGAGCACGCGCGAGTGTCGCCTCCGCGTATCCTTTCCCGCACCGAGGGACATCTCTGGGACTTTTCCCCAGACATCTATTTTTATTTTTTATTTTTTTTAGAAGATATGACAGGGGCAACGCATCCTATTGAAAGGATCCGATTTCCCCAAACCAGCAACGGGCGACCACGTGCGAGTGTCCCTCCACGTTTCCTCT
This sequence comes from Dendrobates tinctorius, assembly GCF_039654945.1. Classification (NCBI taxonomy): domain Eukaryota; kingdom Metazoa; phylum Chordata; class Amphibia; order Anura; family Dendrobatidae; genus Dendrobates; species Dendrobates tinctorius. The sequence goes on along the minus strand of NW_027361904.1, from coordinate 3,984,513 downwards.
CCCGCGACGTGGGACATTATGCCAGACTTAGCCCTGTCCACCCCTAGGTAGTGAAACCATGGGCTTGCACAGAGGCACAAGACTAGTCTGTGCGCCCCCACTGCTCCACCAACGCATGACGGCGGTGCTGCATGGCGGCGGACGGTCCCTCTCCTCGCCCAGACAAGGCGGACGGAGCTAGGGTGCCTGCACCGTCCGAAGATGGATTACCTCATGGCAAGGAGGTATGGTTGGGCTGGGAGGGCCCCTGGGCAGCGAGTGGCTCCAGGCTAGCGCCGGCTTAGGGAAGAGAGGTCAGCAATCCGTATGCCCCAGCAACTCAGGTGCTGAAGCCGCAGAGTTACCATGGGGCTGTGATCAGCAGCCATCTCCCTCCTTCCTCTCTCCTCCCCGCTTCCTTTCTCCTTCCTCCCTCCCTCCTTCCTCCCTCCCATACCTGTAGCCAGGGTGCATGGAGCCCCCGCGCGGGGCATAGTGGTTTTGCCAAGGTTTCCCACCTGGGGAAGGAGGGCGCCTCAGGGCGGTACCGGGGGAGCGCCAGGATAGCGTGCCCATGCTCGGCGGGCGGGCAGTGTCAAATTTAGCCCGCGGCTTCGGCCTAGGCCGCAGGGGGAAGGCCCGCCCCCCGGCGTGACGTCAGATCCGGCGCCGCCCCCAAGTCCGGGGCGGGCGCTGGATTAAATCGAGGCCCCGGCTTCAGAACAGGGTAGGCCGCGATCAGGAGAGCATCGCAGCCTACCCAGAGAGGAAGGAACAGCTGCAACCAAGACAGAGAGCGAGGATCAGGAGCGCGGGGAGACAGCAGGAGCCGGGTAAGTGTGACCCCGTCCCAGAGCCACACGAGGGCAAGTTATCCTCCTTCTCCTCATTCCCCCTTATGCCTTAAAGAAAAGAAGAAAAAAAAAAAAATAAAGAGGGAAAAGAGAGAGAGAGAAAATTGGCCTTTTTTTCTGCAGTATGTCTGGGAAAGGGAAAAAGCACACGTCCTTTTATATCGCATGCGTTTCCTGTGGGGTTGTGTTCCCGCGAGCGCAGATTATTAAGTTATGTGAAGCCTGTAGTTCCGAACGCGCCCAGGAGCCCTCCCCTCCAACGGAGCCCAGGGGTTCGGACCCCCCGGAATGGGCGTTATCACTTTCTCGGTCTATGGTTTCGCTTACGAAGGCGATTGAGACCCTTCAGGCCCAGGATAGGGGTAGAGACGACGGCTCGCCTGTTTGGGCCGCACTCTCTCTAAGCAGACGTACAGGGAGAGATCCCACATGGCGTCTCCGGGCCCCTCCGGTGCTTCGGCATCCGTGAGGGCGGCGTCTCGCTCACCGTCACCATTGTCTGGGAGCGAGCAGAGTTCGGATGAGGAAATGCAGGAATCCTTGGACCTGGATACCCCGGGGTGTCGGGAGACGGTAGACAGTCTCATTGAGGCTGTCAATCAGACTCTAGGTATTGAGGAGGATGTCTCCCTAACCGCAGGGCATAAAATATCTTTTAAAAAGGCCAGGCGACCACATAGGGTGTTTAGCACTCATCCAGAATTCGAGGACATGGTGCAACGGCACAGGGAACGTCCAGACAAGCGTTTTTCAAGATAAAAAATGCTAGAGACGAGATACCCGTTTGCACCAGAGCTCTGTAAGAGATGGGCGGAATCTCCAATTGTGGATCCCCCAGTGTCACGCCTGGCCTCAAGATCGTTGTTGTCAGTGCCTAGTGGTTCTTCTATTAAGGACCCCACGGATTGGCTCATAGAAGGTTTAGCCCGCTCAGTGTATGAGGCATCGGGATCAGCGCTTTTGCCTTCATTCGCGGCAACATGGGTGGCCAAGGCCATGATGTCATGGTCAGAGTCGTTGAATAAAGTCCTGCAAGATAGAGACTTGCCGATAGAGGTATCTGAGATGGCAAAGCAGATCGCGATGGCGGCTGACTATCTAATTAATGCATCCTTGGATGCGGCTAATTGCGCGGCACTAGCGGCGGCAAACGCTATCGCTATTAGGAGAGCCTTGTGGCTAAGGCTATGGCGGGCTGATTCAATTTCTAAGAAATCGTTAACGTCCCTGCCATATCAGGGTAACCGACTATTTGGAGAGAAATTAGACAAACTCATTTCGGATGCCACAGGGGGAAAGAGCAGCTTTCTCCCACAGCAGAAGAGTAGACTGCCTTTTCGTCAACCGCAGGCGCGCTTTCGAGCATTTCGCACCCCCGGATGGGCAACAGCGGCCAGTTCTACCGCCCCAGCTCGCTACAACCAAGACAGAGAGCGCCAGGTCACGTATAAAGCCAACCCGCTGGGGAGGATGCGGGGCCGACCACCCAGGTCAAGGGGGGTCAGGTCCCAGAGGCCCTCAGCAAAATGACTCGAGGCATCAGGTACCCGAACACAGCAGAGTAGACGGTCGTCTGCTCAGGTTCCGCCACGTCTGGGTCAAGGTGGCACACGACGCATGGGTGGCGGAATTAGCGTCATCAGGGTACAAAATAGAGTTTATCGGACATCCTCTGAGACGATTTTTTCTTTCCCGGCTTCCCAAATTGGAATCCCGGGCAGAAGCGTTGCTAGGAGCCATCAGAATTCTTCAGTGCAACGGGGTCATTGTCCCGGTACCAGAGGGCGAAAAGGCTCAAGGATTTTATTCCAACCTGTTCGCGGTCCCCAAGAAGGACGGAACAGTAAGACCGGTTCTGGACCTAAAGCTCCTAAACAGGTTCATCAGAGTCAGGCACTTTCGGATGGAATCCCTCAGGTCAGTGATATCGGCCATGGAGCAGGGAGAATATTTGGCCTCAATCGATGTCCAGGATGCCTACCTGCACATCCCTATTTTTCCCCCGCATCAGAAGTTCCTTCGGTTTGCAATCAATGGCCAGCATTTTCAATTTGTGGCTCTGCCGTTCGGGTTAGCCACGGCTCCCAGGCTATTCACGAAGGTAATGGCGGTCGTCATGGCCATTCTTCATTCTCGAGGCATAGTGGTTTTGCCGTACTTAGACAACCTCTTAGTAAAGAGGCCGTCCTTTCAAGCATGCAAGGAGAATGTCAGCATCACGCTGGATACCCTATCTCGCCTAGGATGGTTGGTCAATGGGAAAAAGTCATCTCTTATCCCGGCTCAGAGGATTCCATTCCTAGGGATGATTTTCGACACCTTCCGAGGGTTGGTAATTCTCCCTCAGGACAAGGTTCGGGCGCTCCGGCAGGGAGTTCGGAGTCTTCAGCAACCAGGCCCTCAAACGATTCGATTTGGGATGAGGGTTCTAGGGAGGATGGTAGAGGCAATAGAAGCAATTCCGTTTGCTCAATTTCATCTTCGTCCCCTCCAGCACGCTCTCTTGGCAGCATGGGACAGGAGTCCGTTCTCCCTAGATCATCAGTGCAGGTAGTTCTTTCAGGTCCGACGAGCACTTCAATGGTGGACGCGCGACTCCACTCTCCTTCAGGGGAAACCCTTTCCTCCAGATCAATGGTTGGTGATCACAACCGACGCGAGTCTTCTCGGTTGGGGAGCAGTATTTCGCCATCACACGGCACAGGGGCAGTGGTCGCCCCAGGAGGCTCGTCTTCCGATCAACTTGTTGGAGATTCGAGCCGTGCGGTTGGCGTTGCAGCATTTTCAGCACTGGCTAGCAGGACGCCCAGTCCGGGTCCAGTCAGACAACGCCACGGCGGTGGCGTACATGAATCACCAGGGAGGCACGCTCAGCAGGGCAGCCATGCGCGAGATAGAGCATGTACTCCGTTGGGCCGAGAGGCACCACTCAGTAATCTCAGCAGTTCACATACCAGGCGTGGAAAATTGGGCAGCAGATTTCCTGAGTCGGCAGGGTGTCGTGGCCGGGGAATGGTCCCTGCACCCCGAGGTCTTCCAGCAGATTTGCCAACGGTGGGGGACTCCGGACGTGGACCTGATGGCCTCCAGGGAGAACGCCAAAGTGGGCATGTTTGTCGCTCGGTCCCAGGACCCGCGAGCAATCGCAGTGGATGCGTTGGTCATTCCATGGAGCCAGTTTCGGCTCCCAAACCTGTTTCCCCCTCTTCCACTTCTCCCGATGGTCATCAGAAAGATCAAGACAGAGAGGGTCCCGGCGATTCTGCTGGCTCCAGACTGGCCCCGTCGAGCTTGGTACGCGGATCTTGTACAGCTCCTCGCAGACGTGCCATGGCGTCTACCTGTACGGCCAGACTTACTGTCCCAGGGGCCGATCTACCACCTGAACTTAGGGGCCCTGTGTTTGACGGTATGGCCGTTGAATCTTGGATTCTGGCCCAGGCGGGGTTTGGGCGTGAAGTGATTGCTACAATGGTTAGTGCCCGGAAGCCGGCCTCGGCGAGGGTTTATCATAACACTTGGAAGGTTTTCTTTCTCTGGTGTCGAGAGCACGGGGTTGCGCCTTTGTCCTTCTCGGTTCCCAACATCCTGGCTTTTCTGCAGTCAGGCTTAGACGCAGGTTTGGCCCCGAGTTCCCTGAGGAGACAGATATCGGCCTTGTCGGTTCTTTTCCAGCGAAAGATTGCTACGAATATGCAGGTCAAGACATTCATTCAGGGGGTCTCTCATTTGGTGCCCCCCTTTAGAGTGCCCATAGACGCCTGGGACCTTAATCTGGTTCTGGGTGTCCTGCTGGAAGCTCCGTTTGAGCCGTTACAGGAAGTCGCATTGTCATACCTTTCCAGGAAGGTCGTGTTTTTGGTAGCCATAACTTCCATTAGGCGGGTCTCGGAATTGGCAGCCCTATCCTGTAGAGCTCCGTTTCTGACTTATTTTAAGGATAAGGTAGTCCTTAGACCACCGCCGCCGTTTCTGCCGAAGGTTGTGTCCTCTTTCCATATTAATGAGGACATTGTTTTGCCTTCATTTTGTCCAGCTCCGGTACACAGAGTGGAGAAGGCGCTCCACACGTTGGACCTAGTAATGGCCCTCAGGAGGTACATGTCAAGGACAGCACCTTTTCGCCAGACAGACTCGTTGTTTGTGATCCCCGAAGGGCGCAGGAAGGGGCTTGCAGCCTCACGGTCGACCATAGCCAGATGGATTCGCCTAACTATTCAAGAGGCTTACCGTATCAGAGGCACGCCGATTCCAACTGGAATAGGGGCGCACTCTACTCAGGCAGTGGGCGCCTCTTGGGCGCTTCGGCACCAGGCTTCGGCAGGGCAAGTATGCAAGGCGGCAACCTGGTCAAGCCTGCACACGTTCTCTAAGCATTACAATGTGCATACTCAGGCTTCGTCAGATGCGAGCCTGGGTAGGAAATTTCTCCAGGCAGCAGTAGCACACTTTTAAACAGGTGGGCATGCGGTTTGGATTGGTGAGTGGCTCCCACCCAGGGACTGCTTTAGGATGTCCCACAGTCTCTGTGTCCCCCAATGAGAGGAAGGAGAAACATGGATTTTTGTGAGTACTCACCGTAAAATCCTTTTCTCCGAGATGCTCATTGGGGGACAGAGCACCAACCCTGATAGCCAGTTGGCTTTGGTTTTTTGATTAGTGTAATTCTTTATTGTAGGGGGGTCCTTTTTTCAGACATATGATTATCTGCGGTAAGGCTAATTCGCTCTCAGCTTCTCCTACTGCTTTTGCACTAAACTGGTTTCCGCCCTCTATCGGGGCGAGGGTGTATGCGGCGGAGGAGGAGCTAACTTGTTTTTTGTTTACTTAGTGTCAGCCTCCAGACGGCAGTAGCACACACCCACAGTCTCTGTGTCCCCCAATGAGCGTCTCGGAGAAAAGGATTTTACGGTGAGTACTCACAAAAATCCATGTTTCACCATTATTCCCGGGGACTTCTCCGATCATCGGGGACATTTACAATATTTGTTTTGCAGCTTTTGGATCCGGATAAAGATCTGAACAATATTAATGGTCAAGAGAGAAATGTGAGGGGCGATCAGAGGTGTAAAGAGGAGACCCCTAATGTGAGGGGCGATCAGCGGTGTAAAGAGGAGACCCCTATAGATAACCACCCAGGTGAGTAGTGACCACGGAATAAGAAGAGAAGTCTTGGATTCCTTTGAGTCAACAACACCTCTTCACAGTTTTTCAGCAGTATATTACCCCCTTCATCCTTGACCCTTCATAAAAACAAACTAAATACACAAGTATGCAAAATTTGAGTTTATTTATATTTTCAAATCCAACATAGTAACATAGTTAGCAAGGTCGAAAAAAGCCATTTGTCCATCCAGTTCAGCCTACGAGTATATTCTGTCAGAATAAATCCCCAGATCTACGTTCTTCTAAAGTAACTAATAACTGTAAGATACAATATTGTTACGCTCCAGGAAGACATCCAGGCCTCTCTTGAACCCCTCGACTGAGTTCGCCATCACCACCTCCTCAGGCAGGGAATTCCAGATTCTCACTGCCCTAACAGTAAAGAATCCTCTTCTATGTTGGTGGAGAGACCTTCTCTCCTCCAGACGCAGAGAATGCCCCCTTCTGACCCTCATCTTCAAATCCAAAGACTGATTCTTATGTTTTCTTAGCTCTGATTTTAAAATATACTTTTATTTTTAATTATCACTTCTAGATTTTGCACAAAACGCCCCTGAAATTATGTACAAACAACATGAACAAGAAAAATCTTTATTGTAGCCCAAAATTTACACAATATTGAACATTTTGTTTTGCAACTTTGTTGGAAATTAATACTTGCGGCTTTTCCTTTTCTCTTCAAAGCTTCTCTTAGTACCTCTTCTCTTATAGAAGGCCTGTGGATCTTCTCTGTGAATCATATAGCAGTAGTCCCCCATCACGTTTACGTTCCATCTAGCTTGGTATTGTCTTTCCATTTCCTTGATATCCTGGTGAAATCTTTCTCCTTGCTCTTCGCTGACACCACCATGGTTTTCAGGAAAGTAGTCTAAATGAGACTACTTCAAATTCATCAGACAACCTAAGGCCTTGAAACATTTCATCATGTTCTGCACGTTGGACTTAAATGTTGGACTTTTGTTGTTACCTAGAAATTTCTTCACAACTTCTTTTTTAGATTCCCAAGCTTTTTTTTCAACAGCATTCAATTTGGTTTAGAATATTGTGGTTCCTCATGAGTTTCCGAATATCCTGACCCACACAAATGGCTTCCTTCAGTTTTGCTTTGGACAGTCCCTCAAACTTGGTACATGGGTAGTTAAAAGTCTTTCCCTTTACAAACTACTTCATCAGTCCAAGCCTAATGTGAAGTGGTGGCAGGAGAACTGTAGTGGGATCAATTAAACTTTCCACAACTATGTTCTTGAGTCCAGGTTACAAAAATGATCTTGTTGGCCAACTTTTTTTTTTTACCTCCACTGATGAGTCCTATGCCGGCTGTCCCATTCGCACAAAAAGCATGAGTACTTCATGTGTCCTCTTCGCTGCCCAAAGAGCAAAGCTAAAACTTCCAGATCACCTCATATTAACCATCCTTGATCATTGTAGTTAGGTTTCTTGACAATAAAGTCTAACTTATTATAGTTTTCCGTAAAGTGTACAGAAAGCCCTACAGGCACTGAAGCATACTTGCTGCCATTGTGCAGCAGCACAGCTTTAGATTTTTTTAAGGATGAATCAATAAAGAGTCTCCTCTCGCTCACATTGTACTCAATGTTAAATTTTTCTATCAGCCCTGGAACATCACTGCAATACACTAGAGCACCGTCTTGAGAAAGGTACGGAAGGAAATCCTTTTCTCTGCTTCTGTACCATAAAAACAGGTATCAGGTTCTTTTCCTTTATTGTAGAGCCTAAAGGTTCTGCAGAATGTTTAGGAAGGTCCAAATCCCTGACTAAATCATTTAATTTGAGATTTGAAAAAAGCTTTGGCTCATTGGGACTGGCGTGAAAGTCTTTGTCAGAATCCTGCTCTTCATATTCTGAGTCTTCTGAATCAGGTGGATTTTCAAGATTCCCTGGAGGTGAAGGGGCAGGTATTCATGGACTGTGAGGCACAGGGTGAATCGCTGAGGGTAGGTCCAGCAGGGTATATCATTTCCCTCTTATTTTTAAGGTAGAATCCCTCCACGTTTCACGTACAAAGCTAGCAGTCATCTATACGATTTTGCTTCTCCCTCCAGATCATAGGTACACCAATACGAAACCTCTCTTTCTTCCCTTTATACATCTGTCGTAGTCCTTCTACAGAAACAGAATGCACTATATGTGGAGCCCACAACTTGTCCTGATCACCTAGTTTTACACCAAAGTTCGCATAATACTCCTTTCTAACCAAGTCCGTCATGTTCCTTCGTGGTCCGTCATGTTCCTTCGTGGTCCGTCATGTTCCTTCGTGGTCCGTCATGTTCCTTCGTGGTTTCTACACTACAAAACAACTGCAAATTTAGAAATAGTTGTCAGGTGAATTAAAACACCCCTTGGTAGCCACTTTGATCACGTTGTTAGAAACAGAAGCTTATTCCACCATAACCACTAAATACGGAGAGAAATCGTGGTAAGCACACCACTGTAAGGCGGCCAGGGCGGTAGTAATGGCACCTGGCTGCTCTGTTCCCACACCCTGGCGCCTCACAGATGAAACAACAAGTCCTTTCAGCTCTGCATACAGTACTGTACTCAGTTCAGCTGCTGGAATTTCAGCGATCTCTGTTACTTCAGCCTCTGATGCATAAGTCTGATACTATATAAGTTCCTATTTTAACCCCAATCCTACAGACAGTACATAACATCACAATATGTAAACATTACATATCACATCACTAACATTAGAAAACCACACTTATATTAACCCCTTAACGTCCAATGATTGACACAGTCCGTCATTGGACTCCTCCCCCTGTTTGGTACATGCTCCAGCCATGAGCCCGCACCTTTTCCGGGACATAACAGCTGATCTGATCAGCTGACATATTCCTCTAATAGCCAAGATAGAATTGCGATTCACCTGCAGCTGTTAACATGTTAAATGCCGCTGTCAAACTCTGACAGCGACATTTAACATGGATGCGCCGTAAGTGTGCCCGTGTCACATGACTGCGGGTTGCCATGACAAGCTGGGGTCAGGAGGAGACACCTGTGGTTGTCATTGCTGCATCGCTATGAGTTCCGCCTGGTGGTCAGCGCTCATAGCAAGTGAGCATTTCTGATACATAGAGCAGGGCTGCAGCCCTGCTCTATGTATCAGGCGATCGGACAAGTGCAGCTTCAAGTCTATGGAGTCTATTGAAGCAAGTAAAAAAAAAAAAAGTTTTTGAAAATATGACAAAATAATAAAAGTTCAAATCACCCCATTCAAAATAAATCAATAAAAGAAAATCAAATATACACATATTTGGCCTTGCGCGTTCAGAATAGCCCGATCTATCAATATATAAAAAGAATTAATCGAATCGGTAAAAACTGTGTAGCGAGGGAGAAAAACAGAATTACATTTTTTTGGTCGCTGCAACATTGCAATAAAATGCAATAACGGGCGATCAAAAGATCGGATCTGCACCAAAACGGCATCAATAAAAACGTCAGCTCGGCACATAAAAAATAAGCTTTCACACGGCCCCAGATCCCGAAAAATGGAGACGCTACAGGTCTCGGAAAATAGCGCAATTTTTTATTTACAAATTTTGTAATTTTTTTCACCCCATACATAAAAAGAACCTAGACATGTTTGGTGTCTATGAACTCGTAATAACCAGGAGAATCATAATGGCCGGTCAGTTTTAGCATTTAGTGAACCTAGCAAAAAAGCCAAGCAAAAAACTAGTGTGGGATTGAACTTTTTTTTTTGCAATTTCACCTCACTTGGAATATTTTTCCCGTTTTCTGTTACAAGACATGGTAGAACCAATGGTGTCATTCAAAAGTAAATCCCGTCTCGTAAAAAAACAAGCCCTCACATGGCCATTTTGACCGTAAAATAAAAAAGTTACGGGTCTGGGAAGAAGGGGAGCAAAAAAAATGAAAATGCAAAACCAAAAATACCCCTGGTCGTCAAGGGGTTAATGAGGTGCCGCAGATGACCATGCAAACGGCACCTGGGAGAGAGTAGGCGCGTGAGGTTTCCCGCCACCTCATTACACCACCACACTCTTATTAAGTCTGTTTACAAGAGTTCAATTGTCAGTTGTTCTACTGCTGAGGTAAAATGAAAGCTGTGCCCTGATTGGTTGCTATGGACATCTTTACTGCCCCTACCAACCAATCACAGCGCAGCTTTCCTTTCTTGTACTGCTGAGGTAAAATGAAAGCTGTGCTATGCCTGGACACTATGGACACCACGACACTCTTTACCCTTCACGATGCAGCTCGCTTTTGTGTTTGTTTTTTGCTCCCCTTCATCCCAGAGCCACAGCTTTTTTAGTTTTCCTTCAATATGGCCTTGTGAGGTTTTGTTTTTGGCCGGACGGGTTGTACTTTTTGAACGACACCAATATTTTTTTACCTGAAAACAGGAAAAAAAAAATTCCAAGTGCAGTGAAATTGCTATTTACTATGTTCATTAAATGCTAAAACTGCCCTGCCATTATGATCCTCCAGGTCATTACGAGTTCATAGATATAACACTTCTAGGTTCTCTTTTATTTTAGTGGTGAAAAAAAATAAAATAAATAAATGTTGCGGCGTTTTCCGCGAGCCGTAGCGTCTCATTTTCCGTGGTTGAGAGCTTATTGTTTGTGCACCGAGCTGACGTTTTTATTGATACCATTTAACTGCATTTTAATGCAATGTTGCGGCAACCAAAAAAAATGTCATTCTGGCGTTACTACTTTTTTTTTTGCGATATGCCATTTACCGATCGGATTTATTATTTTTATATTTTGATAAACACGGAGATTCTGAACGCGATGATACCAATTATGTGTATTTTTTGTTATTTTTTTTAACTGTTTTATTTTGAATCGGGCAAATGGGGGTGATTTAAACTTTTATAAATTTTTTTTATTTATTTTTTTATATTTTTAACAACATTTTTCTTTTACTTTTCACTTGCTTCAGTAGTCTCCGTGGGATCATGCGATCGCTTGTGCTATACATAGGGCTTCAGCCATGCTTTATGTAGCAGAAATGACCACTTGCTATGAACACCGACCGCTGGGCGGCCGCTCATAGCAATCAAGCAATGAAAGCAGGGGTCTGCTGCAGACCCTGGGTTGTCATGCCACCCCGTTGGCCACCCGCGGTCATGTGACATGGGCGCCAATGGGCTGGATTAGGAGCCCACATGAAAGTGGGAGACCCGACATGCGCCGTGCATGTACGAGCATGTCGTGAAGGGGTTAAAAGCCGGGTTAAGGCTAGTTTGACACTAGCGTTTGGAGGCGCAGCGCACACTCGGCGTGAAGCTCCGCCCCCTGCCGCGCCTCCTCCGGGCAGCTCCACCTATGGGCGCATGAGGCTGCATGCAATCTGCGTACCCCATCTTTAGCATGCGCCGGCAAAAGCATACCTGCGCACGGCCTGCATACACAATGCTAAAGAAAGGGTTTCACTGAAGTAATTTCATCAGGGAAATGTGCAGGATACGAGTTTAAAAATAAGAAAAAGGATAAAATATTTCTAGATTCTAATATTTTTCTAGAAGAAAAAATGTACAGATTTTTTTTTAATGACAAGGTGCTAAAACGTGGGAAATATCTGCTTGGTTGTACATTTCAGTGCTGCGGAATATGTCGGCGCTATAGAAATAAAATTTATTATTATTTCTGTTGCTGACTCCTTCTTCCTTACAGAGTCTATAGACACTCATTTTATGGCATCATAAAGTCTTATTTCTCTAATGTCACCTTATATAAAGTAGCCATGGATGTTGTTCTTGTGATACCGGGTATGAGATTTTGGATGTAATTAATATTCTTCACTAATTGTTTATATGATTTCACATCGGTATTGTAGAAGAGTCGTTTTGGTAATAAGACCATCGTTATCTGGGCAGTGAAACCGATCCTGTAGTCATGGGCCCAAATTTACCAGTGAAAAAAAAGTTTTAATTTTACATGGTTTAAAATTTTCAATATTTGTTTTATTCTTTTGACAGATGATTCTGATATACAGAATATATATGAAGACCATCCTGTTGTCCCAGATATACCCTCAGCCCTTCACACCCAAGATCTGTCATCTGATGCATTTAAACAAGTCCTGTCTGATGATTCACATCAGAATGTTGAACAAAATGAAAGCCATACGAAGGATGTTCAACACCAAAGAGCTGACAAAGGGGAGAAGCCATATTCATGTCCAGAATGTAAGAAATGTTTTACCCGGAAATCATATCTTGATAACCATGTAAGAAGTCACACAGAGGAGAAGCCATTTTCTTGTACCATATGTGGAAAATGTTTTACACAAAATTCAACTCTAATTGTACATCAGATAACTCATAACAGAAAACTGTTTTCATGTCCAGAATGTGGAAAACATTTTACCCAGAAATCAAATCTTTTTAAACATCAAAGAACTCACACAGGGGAGAAGCCATTTTCATGTTCGGAATGTGAGAAATCTTTTGCCCAGAAATCAGATCTTCTTAGACATCAAATAATTCACACAGGGGAGAAGCCATTTTCATGTACCATATGTGGGAAGTGTTTTAACCAAAAGTCAGCTTTGATTGTACATCAGAGAATTCACACAGGAAAACCATTTTCATGTCCAGAATGTGGAAAAAGCTTTAGCAACAAATCAAATCTTCTTAACCATCAAAAAGTTCACACCGGGGAGAAGCCGTTTTCATGTTCAGAATGTGGGAAATGTTTTGCCTACAAATACACTTTTGTTAAACATCTGAGAATTCACACAGGGTAGAAGCCATTTTCATGTACTCTGTGGAAAGTGTTCTAAGCAAAAGTTACTACTGATTGCACATCAAAGAGCTCACCCCGAAAAGACCTGTCAAATCTCTTTTAGACATCATGCAACGGTCACACAGGAAAGTAGACCTTTTTCAATTTTCAGTCAAATACCACGATGGATAACATCTGCAAGAAGTTTGTATGTTCTCCCCGTGTTTGCGTGGGTTTCAACACACAGGCCGAAAAAATATTAATAGCGAGTGTAGATTGTGAGCCCCGATGGGGACAGTGATGTATGATTGTGACTCATCAGCATAGGTAAAGAATCGGTTTTGTGCTTCTAACACTTCACTGTTCCCGTATGTTTTGGAAATAAGGGATGTATGGGATTAAGAGCTAATAACATGCGCTCAGCTGTTGATAACATTATTGGGTTGTAAAGGAGCTCTTATATGGGATTTTTCATGTGTGCAGAGAAATACAGTCATCAGGATAAAAAAGTTTGGAATAGGCCCGGTCTCCCTATCTCACACATTAAGTAGGTTGTCCATGTCCTTGACTCCATTACTGTTTTTCCAGAAATGCCAAAGTATAATGCTCCTAAAGAGCCCCTAAAACTGTTTAATGCTGTTTTATGCCTTTTTGCTTCGGTTTCCTGTTCCATGGCATCAGCTCTGCTGTCACAGCTCTGCTTCCTCTTCAATATTCCTCTGCTCCCTTCTGACTACATTTCTCAACTGCCTTTGTGCTTTGCCCAGCCCCTGTAACTCTTCCTAAACCTTTCTCACTTCTCCACTGGCATCAGACAGAAGAAGAGCACAAAGCACCATAACAGCAGCTCTGGCAATAGATATCCCCTACTCCTCACTGAGTAATGGATGGACAGGCAGAAAGTTATAAATGTATTTGTAACATAGAGGGAATACAAAAGGGCGCCAACATATTACACAGGGTATAAAGCAGAGTGTGTGAGTGCGTATATATACATATATATACACACACACACACACACACACACACACACACACACACACACACACACACACAGTACAGACCAAAAGTTTGGACACACCTCATTCAAAGGCTTTTCTTTATTTTCATGACTATGAAAATTGTAGATTCACGCTTGAGGCATCAAAACTATGAATTACCACATGTGGAATTATATAATTAACAAAAAAGTGTGAAACAACTGAAAATATGTCTTATATTCTAGGTTCTTCAAAGTAGCCACCTTTTGCTTTGATTACTGCTTTGCACACTCTTGGCATTCTCTTGATGAGCTTCAAGAGGTAGTCACTGGAAATGGTCTTCCAACAGTCTTGAAGGAGTTCCCAGAGATGCTTAGCACTTGTTGGCCCTTTTGCCTTCACTCTGCGGTCCAGCTCACCCCAAACCATCTCGATTGGGATCTGGTGACTGTGGAGCCCAGGTCATCTGGCGTAGCACCCTATCACTCTCCTTCTTGGTCAAATAGCACTTACACAGCCTGAAGGTGTGTTTGGGGTCATTGTCCTGTTGAAAAATAAATGATGGTCCAACTAAACGCAAACCGGATAGAAGAGCATGCTGCTGCAAGATGCTGTGGTAGCCATGCTGGTTCAGTATGCCTTCAATTTTGAATAAATCCCCAACAGTGTCACCAGCAAAGCACCCCCACACCATCACACCTCCTCCTCCATGCTTCACGGTGGGAACCAGGCATGTAGAGTCCATCCGTTCACCTTTTCTGCGTCGCACAAAGACACGGTGGTTGGAACCAAAGATCTCAAATTTGGACTCATCAGACCAAAGCACAGATTTCCACTGGTCTAATGTCCATTCTTTGTGTTCTTTAGCCCAAACAAGTCTCTTCTGCTTGTTGCCTGTCCTTAGCAGTGGTTTCCTAGCAGCTATTTTACCATGAAGGCCTGCTGCACAAAGTCTCCTCTTAACAGTTGTTGTAGAGATGTGTCTGCTGCTAGAACTCTGTGTGGCATTGACCTGGTCTCTAATCTGAGCTGCTGTTAACCTGCGATTTCTGAGGCTGGTGACTCGGATGAACTTATCCTCCGCAGCAGAGGTGACTCTTGGTCTTCCTTTCCTGGGGTGGTCCTCATGTGAGCCAGTTTCTTTATAGCGCTTGATGGTTTTTGCCACTGCACTTGGGGACACTTTCAAAGTTTTCCCAATTTTTCAGACTGAATGACTTTCATTTCTTAAAGTAATGATGGCTAATCATTTTTCTTCACTTAGAATTTGTATTATGGCAAGAAAAAAGCAGCTAACAGTCTATTCAGTAGGACTATCAGCTGTGTATCCACCAGACTTCTGCACAACACAACTGATGGTCCCAACCCCATTTACAAGGCAAGAAATCCCACTTATTAAACCTGACAGGGCACACCTGTGAAGTGAAAACCATTTCCGGTGACTACCTCTTGAAGCTCATCAAGAGAATGCCAAGAGTGTGCAAAGCAGTACTCAAAGCCAAAGGTGGCTACTTTGAAGAACCTAGAATATAAGACATATTTTCAGTTGTTTCACACTTTTTTGTTAATTATATAATTCCACATGTGTTAACTCATAGTTTTGATGCCGTCAGAGTGAATCTACAATTTTCATAGTCATGAAAATAAAGAAAATTCTTTGAATGAGAAGGTGTGTCCAAACTTTTGGTCTGTATTGTGTGTGTATGTGTATATATATATATATATATATATATATATATATATCTATCTCTATCTATCTATATAAAACTTCCTTCTTACCCCCCACTGGGGGTGGTTTTTGTTGTCCTTTCTCATTCTCGGATCCTCTGCCAGAGGCCTGGGAGTTTGAGGGTTCTGCGCAGGATCTTAGTTTTTCCCATCATTGCGCTTTTCTGGACAGAGAGCTCAAATGTTGCTCCTGGGATCTGTTGTAGACATTCTTCCATCTTAGGGGTCACTGCTCCAAGTGCTCCTATCACCACTGGAAACACTGTTGCCTTTGCCTTCCACATCTTCTCCAGTTCTCCTTTGAGGTCCTGGTATGTCTCTAGCTTCTCATATTCATTCTTTCTGATGTTGCTGTGACTTGGCACTGCCACATCTATTATCATTGCTGTCTTCTGATCCTCGTCTACTATCACAATGTATGGTTGGTTAGCCAACACCTGCTTATCCGTCTGGATCTTGAAGTCCCACAGGATTTTCGCCCTTTCATTCTCCACCACTTTTTCTGGGGTCTCCCACCTGGACTTAGGAGGACTTAGCCCATATGCTGTGCAGATGTTCCTGTATACAATTCCTGCTACTTGGTTGTGGCATTCGGTATACGCTGTTCCTGATTGCATTTTGCATCCTGTCACTATGTGTTGGACGGTTTCTGAGGTTTCTTTGCATAGTCTGCACCTTGGGTCTAGTCTTGTGTGGTAGCATCCTGCTTCTATGGATCTAGTACTTAGTGCTTGCTCTTGTGCTGCTATAATTAGTAGTGCCTCTGTGCTGTCTCCAGCCATTGGTAGGATTTCTCTATGTCAGCCACCTTCATTATCTGTCCGTAGTACATCCCATGCAACGGCTTGTCTTGCCATGGCACTTCATGTTCCTGTTCTTCCTTCCAGATCTGTTGTTGCTGCCTTAGGCTTTCTCTCAGCATCTCATCTTTTGGTGACATTTTTCTGATATATTCCTAGATACTCCTTGTTTCATCTGTGATGGTGGCTTGGATGCTTATCAAGCCTCGACCACCCTGCTTTCTGTTGGCATACAATCTTTGGGAGCTAGACTTAGGGTGGAGACCTCCATGCATTGTAAGGAGCTTTTCGTGTCTTCACATCTGCAACTTCTGTTTCTTCTTTTGGCCAGCACACTATGCCAGCAGGGTATCTGATAACTGGCTGGGCATATGTACTGATGGCGTGGATTTTATTCTTCCCATTGAGCTGGCTCTTCAGGACCTGTCTTACCCTTTGATGATATTTGGATGTTGCCGCTTTCCTTTCCTCCTCATCATGGTTACCATATCCCTGTGGGATGCCGAGATACTTGTAGCATGTCTGTTCATCTGCTATATGCCTTGCTGGTAATTCCACTCCATCAGTCTTGACTACGTTGCCTCTCTTTATTACCAACCGGCCGCACTTCTCCAGTCCGAAGGACATCCCAATGTCTTCTCTGTAGATCCTTGTCAGGTGGATCAGTGATTTGATGTCACGTTCGTTTTTCACATGCAGCTTGATGTCATCCATGTAGAACAGGTGGCTGATGGTGCTTCCACTCTTGAACTTGTATCCATAGCCAGACTCTGTAATTATCTGACTGAGGAGGTTCAAGCCTATGCAGAACAGCAATGGGGACAGTGCATCACCTTGGTATATGCAACATTTGATGGTCACTTGTGCTAGTTGTCTTGAGTTGACTTCCAATGTTGTTCTCCATAGCCCCATTGAGTTTCTGAGGAAGGTTCTTAGTTTCCTGTTGATATTGTAGAGAGCCAAGTATTCACAGATCCATGTGCGTGGCATTGAGTCATAGGCTTTCCTGTAGTCAATCCAGGCGGTGCTGAGATTGGTCTGTCTGGATCTTGAGTCTTGAGCGACTGCTCTATCTACTAGGAAATGGAGCTTAGAGCCTCTGGTGTCCCAATGCCTTTCTGAGTTAGATTCATGTACTGGTTCATATGGTTCTGTAGCTTGGTGGCTATGACCCGCTGTTGGATGTCTACTTCTGTAATGGTGACTGGTTCTTGCTCTAAGTGGTTGCTGTGTTTCATTCTCAGATCTTGCAGTCACATTGTTCTGGTGTGTTTTTTTTTTTTCCTTTTCCCATATGTTTCTCCAGTATTGTTCAGTCTCTGCTATTGTTGGAGTTG
Organism: Dendrobates tinctorius; assembly: GCF_039654945.1. NCBI lineage: Eukaryota > Metazoa > Chordata > Amphibia > Anura > Dendrobatidae > Dendrobates > Dendrobates tinctorius. The sequence continues at coordinate 3,966,947 of NW_027361904.1, read as the reverse complement.
CTGACTTTATGCTGTTCCTCTGTAGTTGGGAGCATACTTTGGATGGTTCGCTGGAGAACAGGGCATTTATCTTCTTGGCCTCAGCTTCTCTAGTGTATCTCTTAGTCTTGCAGCAGGTGCTGTGAGCCTTTGTTTAGCAGTCTCTAGGGCTTCAGTTGGGGTCGGGCATTTATAATTGTCCATCTTGGTTCTGTTCTTGAACTTTACACCTTTCTGTATTTCTGTTAGTTGGCTGACTTCCCTTCGTGTCATCTTAATTTTTGTATCCAGTCTTCTTTTCCAAGGGGGGCACATACTTCTGTTGTTCTTAGTGGTTGTATAGGAAAAGCATTTCCATGATTGCTTATATGTACACATACACCCAGCTGCATACATACAGATGTGAGGGAGAATTGTAGCCGAAGCTGCATGTGTGAGCAGGTTGGCAGATACAGTAACAGTCAGGAGGAAGATCAAGGGTTAACAAGTTTTTACTTAACAGGGTATTACTCCACGCAGGGAGATAGGGAAAACATGAGGTAAAATGCAGGCAGTATAGGGAATACAAGGGTGTGGTAGGGAAAAATCAATGCAGGAATAACAAATAAAGTCGTTCTCAAAGAAGTCACTTATCGTTCGGACATCTTCCTGACAGAAAAGTTCCCAGAGTAGATTATGGCGCCACCAGCCGTCGGCATGACGTAGATCCGGTGTGGTAATGAAGAAGGCGATGGTACGTGTCCGGTCGGCAATGTTGAGTCTTTGAAGCACACTGTGGAGGCCTAAATACGGAGACTCCTGTGACCTGGCAGGGTACGGGCCACTGTGCTGACAGATAAGCGAGGGTCGACGATTATTCACCGAGGGTTCAAGAAACCGTCCCTGGTAAAAGTCACAGTCTCTATCTGGCGTCACAAAAGCACTCCTGACTATGGCAGAGCGGTTTGCACCTTGATGGGTCAGAGTCAACCTACACCCGGCAGGCTTCTGGTCGGAGTCCCTGCGGTAGGTTTGTCACGGCCGGGTGCGAATATGCGTCGCAGTAGCATGGGTTTTCACTCTCCTCAGCCGCGCGCTGCTCCTTCCCGCCAACTCCCTCTGTTTCTGCGCCTAGCGCTGCCAGGTAACCCTTAGCCATGCCACCTCGGACTGGAGGAAGGTCCTGCTCAAGCTTCCCCCCCAGGAACGGGACACAGCCTGATCCGTTCCAGCCCCGGAACGCAGGTACCCGCGGTGCAGTTGTCCCCCTTACACATGCACAGGATCTGTGACAGCTCTTCTGAATGGAGCCACGCCCACCACATTAAGCCATGCCCAGATGCCAGTTTCCATGTTGTGACATCACAAATCACGAGAATCTCAGGCAGAGATCATGTGATCAGAAGAGATCAGGGTACAGCCGGATTTGAGAAAGCGTTTTTTTTTTATATTGCTGACCTCCACTCCGAAAGCAAAATATTTTCAAAAGAGCTTGTTGCAGTTAGTTCATATGAAAAGTATAAAATTGAGACCAATCCTTTTTATAGAATGTTTTGAATATTGTTCTACTGTTGCTCATGATCATTTCAAACAATATGTTCTCATTTAATAATCTTGGTCTAACGTGCCGACCTCTGGCTGTTGTTAGAGACAGATTCCGCTGGACTCCCCAGCATCTTTCCTTCATTAAATGGAGGTTGATATATTTTCAGTCTTACCATAGACCCTTTCTTATCAGCCTGTTTGATTTCTTGGGTTTTGTTAATATATGTGGTCCAGCATTTCATGCTTTTAAAGGTTGGCAGCTATTATTCTAATTGTCAGTTACTGTATCGCTTCAAGCCTGCACACAATTTACCGAGCTTATTTTTGGCAGGGCTGGCCTCCCTGTACAAGGCAAACACAGATGAGGTATCACAATAAAAAATGTAAAGAAAAGAATGTACATTAACTAATTTTCACAATTTTTTGTAGGAGTAAAAGTAGAGAACTCTTGTCATCTATAAATTTGCCAATACTGTATTGCTATACTTAATAATTATGTTCTTAACTGCTAAACACTGTATGTAGACTGCACATCTCTGTGCAACTGCCCAGAATATAATGAAATGCAGTGATTTAGCGGAAAGACTTTTAGTCTGTAACTGAAGGACAAATGGTCATCATAACAGTATGTTATCTTTTGGGCATAAAAATAATCTTTTATTTCCTGGAAATTGTTTCTACCAACCTGACTGACTGTCGTATTGTGCAATTTTGTTTTGGGCGTGTGTAGAGGACCCGTGGCGGTGCCAGAATTTTAAAATGGTATGGTTTCAGTAGGGGCTAGGAAAACCACGGTCAGATAATTCCTAAGGTATTGAAATAAATATTATAAACGGAAGTCAAATAAGCTGTTTATTTCACAGAGGCCAAAAGAGGAAAACCTCTCTCCCAATGTAAATTCACCAAAATAGATAATAAAATAGTGGAATACTCCAAACAGGTGTATATACAAAGAAAAACAGTGTACAGAAGCATCACCAACAAGTTAAAAAGAAACGTATTTTTATTTAAATATCATAAATACCAGTATTGAAATATATCATACAAGATGACACAAACAGAGAGCAAGGGAGGAGACATACTGATGCAGCAGGGAGGGTGTGAGCACCTAAATAACCAAGGGTACGTGGGAACACATATCAAAAAATACAGACACCCAGAAATGGTATATAATTATAGGGGGAGAATGATGACCAGTCAATAGGCATGTACTACATATACCACCAGGTACATAAATCGCAATGTATCAGCCTTGCTTACCCATATAGAATGGCGGTGTCCACTTGTCTCCCTACTGGCCCCTTTGATGTGCATTTCACGTAGCAGCTTTTTCAAAAAGGGGAAGTAAATTGTACCATGCCTCGGAGGATTCAAATAGAAGTGTCGCCATGGATGCCGCGCACTTGTCTCGAAAATCAGGTGCCGGAAGTGTCCTCTTCACCCAGGGTTGTCAGCATACTGCGCGCATGCGGGCGAAAGCTCGCCCAATGATGTGTAAGATCCAATGGGGACACATTAGATGACACTGATATAAGAAAAAAATAAAGACAAATTAGAAAAATATCCAACCTGCCCAGCGAAAAACACAAAAAAACACTAAATTATTTAGGTGCTCACTCTCCCTGCTACATCAGTATGTCTCCTCCCTTGCTCTCCTGTTTGTGTCATCTGGTATGATATTTCAATACTGTTATTTATGATATTTAAATAAAAATACATTTATTTTTATCTTGGTATTGATATAAAGTCTATATTATATTTAACACTTTAACATGGGGAGATTGGGTAAAATTGAGAGATAGACTGGCCATTAAACAATACCAGCCACTATAATCTATATATATAAAGCTAAATGTATGTGTGTGTATCAAGCCCCGCCCACTCCACACGCAAAGCCCCATATAATAAATATCTAATATACTGTATATAATAAATATCTAATCTTTTGTATATACACTGCACAAAAATAAAGGGAACACTAAAATACTGCATCCTAGATATTACTGAATTAAATATTCCATTTGCAAATCTTTATTCATTACATAATGGGATGTGTTGCGAACAATAAAACATAAAAATGATCAACGTAAATCAAACTTAATATCCCATGGAGATATCAGTTTGGAATGATACTCAAAATCAAAGTGGAAAATCAAATTACAGACTGATCCAACTTCAGTGGAAATGCCTCAAGACAAGGAAATGATGCTCAATAGCGTATGTAGCCCCCACGTGCCTGTATGACCTCCATCTTACAATGCCTGGGCATGGTACTGATGAGGTGGCGGATGTTCTCCTGAGGGATCTCCTCCCAGACCTGGACTTAAGCATCTGCCAACTCCTGTACAGTCTCTGGTGCAACGCGACGTTGGTGGATGGATCGAGACATGATGTCCCACATGTGCTCAATCAGATTCAGGTCTGGGGAACGGGCTGGCCAGTCCATAGCTTTAATGCCTTCATCTTGAAGGAACTGCTGACACACTACAGCCACGAGGTCTGGCATTGTCCTGCATTAGGAGGAACCCATGGCCAACCGCACCAGCAAATGCTCTCACAAGGGGTCTGAGAATCTCATCTCGGTACCTAATGGCAGTCAGTCTACATCTGGCGAGCACATGGAGGGCTGTGTAGCCCTCCAAAGAAATGCCACGCAAAACCCTAAATGACCCACTGCCAAATCGGTCATGCTGAAGGATGTTGCAGGCAGCAGATCGCTCACCATGGCGTCTCCAGACTCTCACATGTGCTCAGTATGAACCTGCTTTCATCTGTAAAGAGCACAGGGCGTCAGTGGCGAATTTGCCAATCCTGGTGTTCTGTGGCAAATGCCAAGCGTCCTGCACGGTGTTGGGCTGTGAGCACAACCCCCATCTATGGATGTTGGGCCCTCAGACCATCCTCATGGAGTCGGTTTTTAACCGTTTGTGCAGACACATGCACATTTGTGGCCTGCTGGAGGTCATTTTGCAGCGCTCTGGCAGTGCTCCTCCTTGCACAAAGGTGGAGGTAGCGGTCTTGCTGCTGGGTTGTTGCCCTCTTACGGCCTCCTCCACGTCTCCTGGTGTACTAGCCTGTCTCCTGGTAATGCCTCCAGCCTCTGGACACTACGGTGACAGACACAGCAAACCTTGCCACAGCTTGCATTGATGTGCCATCCTGGATGAGCTGCACTATCTGAGCCACTTGTGTGGGTTGTAGAGTCTGTCTCATGCTACCATGAGTGTGAAAGCACAACCAACATTCAAAAGTTACCGAAACATCAGCCAGAAAGCATTGGTACTGAGATGTGGTCTGTGGTCCCCACCTGCGGAACCACTCCTTTATTGAGTGTTTCTTGATAACTGCCAATAATTTCCATCTGTTGTCTATTCCATTTGCACAAGAGCATGTGAAATTGATTGTCAATCAGTGTTGCTTCCTAAGTGGACAGTTTGATTTCACAGAAGTTTGATTTACTTGGAGTTATATTCTGTTGTTTAAGTGTTCCCTTTATTTTTTTGAGCAGTGTATATTATATATACATATATATATATATTATTATATACGGTTGCTATTAGCAACAGTTTTCCTTGTAGACAGTTGTGGTAACTGAGGCCTATTATTCTTATAATTTCTATGGTGTTATTGTCCTTCTGTAAGGCTGGTTTCACATTCGCGCTTTTTAAGCGCACGCACGGCCGGGGGTAGCTCCGCCCCCGAGCCGGCTCTCTGCCCGGCGTGCCCGCCCCTTCCTTGTAGCGCCGCCTCCTAGCGCACAGCGGCGCCTGCGATCGGCGCACCCTATCTTTAGCATAGGGTGCGCAGATCGTGCGCAGGCCGTGCGCTAGTTGCGCTTTGACCTGCGCTGCGCACTTTTGACGGTGCGCCGTGCGCGCCAAAATCCGAAAAGTTTGATTTTGGCGCGCACGGCGCACCGTCAAAAGTGCGCAGCGCAGGTCAAAGCGCAACTAGCGCACGGCCTGCGCACGATCTGCGCACCCTATGCTAAAGATAGGGTGCGCCGATCGCAGGCGCCGCTGTGCGCTAGGAGGCGGCGCTACAAGGAAGGGGCGGGCACGCCGGGCAGAGAGCCGGCTCGGGGGCGGAGCTACCCCCGGCCGTGCGTGCGCTTAAAAAACGCGAATGTGAAACCAGCCTAAAGCTGGAAATAACACAATTTATTACTGTGCTGACCCAGACCACCCTCTGACACAGACTGCAGGGGGAGCCCAGAATCAGGATCTCCTCTTTGTCTGGAATGAAGCATCTCATTAACTTAAAAATTCAAACACAGATTAAAAAAAACACAAGACAGATTTTTCCAACCCAGGTATCATTTTAATCGGTGTAACAGCGCCAACCTGACAAACTTATTTACACAGCTACAACTAACGCAACTCTAAATTAGTCCTTCTTTAACATTTCTAACTAAATGTTATTAACACTCCTACAAGGCTGAAATCTGCTTTCTCTAAGAGAAAAGCTGTATTATGCCTCAATGAGCAAGACTTACAGAAATTAGTACAGAAATGGAACCAGTAATGTTCCACATCTCCCGTCCGCACTACCAGACTACTACCACTAATATCCCACTTCATCCCGTCAGCCAGAGCCATTGGATTACTTCCCCTAATATCCCACATCATCCAGTCAGTGAGAGCCACCGGGCTACTACCACTAATATCCCACATCATCCCGTTAGCCAGAGCTGCCGAACTACTACCCCTAATATCCCACATCATCCCATCAGCCAGAGCAACCGGGCTACTACCTCTAATATCCCGCATCTTCCCGTCAGCTAGAGCCACTGGAGTACTACCCCTAATATCCCACATCATCCCGTCAAAGCCACCGGATTACCACCCCTAATATCCCACATCATCCATCACGGTATCCCGACTGCTGTATCTCCCTCAGCAGACAAATATCAGAGAAGAGAAATACCAGCACCAAGCACATCACGGGCTCACCGCCCCCCCCCCTGAGCATCAAGCACATCCCTGACTCACCGCCCCCCGAACACCGAGCACATCCCGGGCTCCTCGCCCACCGAGCATCCCCAGAAGTCACCGCACCAGACAGATCCAACGTCTGCTCCTCACATCGCTGGATCCGGTGCAGGTGAGCCTTGCTTCAAGTTCCTGTGGATCCTAGGCGAACGCGGCGAGAGGGATGTGGGGATCTTCTTCCTTGAATAAGAAAAATAAAGTCCAGCTCACCAGTTAAGACATCACGAGAATCGGAACACGGAACCGCCGTGTCAAGGCGTGGAACATTGCACAATAGACGAGAATCCAGCTCAACGATGAAGTGAAAAACATCCAATTCTTTATTCACTTGAGAGTTTCAAGAATAGAGGATAAAAGTATCAGCATAGATAGCAGCAATATGATAAGATTGTAATTCGCATGGTATATATATGTTTTGAAAGTAGCCAGGAAACCAGGCTACATAATAGAAATGATGTAAAATAACCCTATAGGACACATATATATATGCAGGACTGTAAAGGGTAACTGTCAAAATTCAATAGCAACAACAAAATAGAACGACCAACAGCCAAAGGAACCCTAAAAGATAATATTTTATTGGTATAGATCATAAAATGAACACAGGTTCACATGTAAAGGGGGGTCAAAAGGCATAAAAATGGTGAGAAAAAAGCCATGCATGTTGTCTACACCATACAGGAATCATATTTCAAAGGATCACAATAGCCATAGGATAATTGGTTCTTCAAAAAGCAGTTAACATTAGTCATATGGCCATCAAATAACGGCTAATAGCATATGGTAACGATAATCATATAGAAAACCACAGTCACTACAGTTGGTCTGTCAGTCACCTAGAAGCAATAAAGCATATATACAGCACCAGTGTGCATAGACATCCATATGGACCGACCTGACCCACTGCAGATAGAAAATAATAAATAAAGAACCAAAGTAGTGGCATATGTAAAATATAACAGCGTTACCTGAATGGATGAGAGACAGACACGCAGGCTAACCCCGACGCGCGTTTCGGAGCAGGGCAGCTCCTTCCTCAGGTGCAGGTGAGCCTTGCTTCAAGTTCCTGTGGATCCTAGGCGAACGCGGCGAGAGGGATGTGGGGGATCTTCTTCCTTGAATAAGAAAAATAAAGTCCAGCTCACCAGTTAAGACATCACGAGAATCGGAACACGGAACCGCCGTGTCAAGGCGTGGAACATTGCACAATAGACGAGAATCCAGCTCAACGATGAAGTGAAAAACATCCAATTCTTTATTCACTTGAGAGTTTCAAGAATAGAGGATAAAAGTATCAGCATAGATAGCAGCAAACAATGCGTTATCAACGCGTTTCAGGTGTCGCAGCACCCTTAGTCATGACTAAGCTCCGCCTACTTCCGCATGCGTCTTGCGTACCTATCTTTAAGATTGTGTATGCAGTGCCATGCGTTGTATGCAGATGCGTCCATGTGCGTCGTTTTGAAGTGCACTATGAACGCAACATGTTGCATTTTCTTGCGTTCTGTGAGCACGTCAAAATGACGCACGCGGACGCATCCGCATACAACGCATGTCCCTGTGTACACAATGTTAAAGATAGGTACGCAGAACGCATGCGGAAGTAGGCGGAGCTTAAGGAAAGAGGACCGTAGCACGACACTGAGGACTCAAACGCTAATGTGAACCCGACCTTAAAAAAAAGAATATCAGTTCTATATATACTTATATTTATCTTCAAATCACAAAACTATATACAGTGGGAGCGGAAAGTATTCAGACCCCTTTACATTTTTCACTCTTTGTGCCATTGCAGCCATTTGGTAAATTAAAAAAAGGTCATTTTTTCCTCATTAATGTGCACTCTGCACCCCATCTTGGCTGAAAAATAAAATAGAAATGAAGAAATTTTTGCAAAAGAAAATCTGAAATATCACATGGTCATAAGTATTCAGCCCCTTTGCTCAGACACTCATATGTAAGTCACAGGCTGTCCATTTCCTTGTGATCCTCCATGAGATGGTTCTACTCCTTCATTGGAGTCCAGCTGTGTGTAATTAAACTGATAGGACTTGATTTGTAAAGGCGCACACCTGTCTATATAAGACCTCACAGTGCATGTCAGACCAAATGAAGATCATGAGGTCAAAGGAACTGGCCAAGGAGCTCAGAGACAGAATTGTGACAAGGCACAGATCTGGCCAAGGATACAAAAGAATTTCTGCAGTACTCAAGGTTCCTAAGAGCACAGTGGCCTCCATAATCCTTAAATGGAATGAGTTTGGGACCACCAGAAGTCTTCCTAGACCTGGCCGTCCAGCCAAACTGAGCAATCGTGAGAGACGAGCCTTGGTGAGAGAGGTAAAGAAGACCCTCAAGATCACTGTGGCTGAGCTCCACAGATGAAGTAGGAAGATGGGAGAAACTTCCACAAAGTCAATGATCACTGCAGCCCTCCACCAGTTGGGCCTTTATGGCAGAGTGGCCCAACGGAAGCCTCTCCTCAGTGCCAGACATATGAAAGCCGGCATAGAGTTTGCTAAAAACACATGAAGGACTCACAGACTACGAGAAATAAGATTCTCTGGTCTGATGCCATGAAGATAGAACTTTTTGGTGATAATTCTAAGCGCTATGTGTGGAGAAAACCAGACACTGCGCATCACCTGCCCAATACAATCCAAACAGTGAAACATGGTGGTGGCAGCATCATGCTATGGGGGTGTTTTTCAGCTGCAGGGACAGGACGACTGGTTGCAATTGAAGGAAACATGAATGCGGCCAAGTACAGAGATATCCTGGATGAAAACCTCTTCCAGAGTGCTCTGGACCTCAGACTTGGCCGAAGGTTCACCTTCCAACAAGACAATGACCCTAAGCACACAGCTAAAATAACAAAGGAGTGGCTCCAGAACAACTCTGTGACCATTCCTGACTGGCCCAGCCAGAACCCAGACCTAAACCGAATGGAGCATCTCTGGAGACCTGAAAATGGCTGTCCACCAACATTCACCATCCAACCTGACTGAACTGGAGAGGATCTGCAAGGAAGAATGGCAGAGGACCCCCAAATCCAGGGGTGAAAAACTTGTGGCATCATTCCTAAGAAGACTCATGGCTGTACTAGCTCAAAAGGTGCTTCTACTCAACACTGAGCAAAGGGGCTGAATACTTATGACCATGTGAGATTTCAGTTTTTCTTTTTTAATACATTTGCAAAAATTTCTTCATTTCTATTTTTTTTTTAAGTCAAGATGGGGTGCAGAGAGTATCATTCAGGTCAGGGCCTGGCAGGCCGCAGCAGGGCGTCAAACCCCGCCGGCTTCTCTGAGGTAAAATTTCTGTGTGCCAGGTCCAAAAATCACGATTTTGGTCTCAAAATGATCACAAGAAGAGCAGCAATAAGCCCATGTAGAAAAAGCCGGTGAAATCCTTTTTTTTTTTCGCTTGAAAGAAGCTTCAGAGGGGAAGTTTGTAGGGAGCTCTAGACTCCTGCGTCCTCACATCACAAGAGTCCAAGCAACGCCTCCTTTCTCCACTAATGTGACCTTCCACAAGAACTCGAGAGATATCTCTGCTTCCCCTTACACACACAGCTCACAACACGCCCATTACACACACAGCTCTGCTTCATGTACCTTACACACACAGCTCTGCAACACACCCATTACACACACAGCTCTGCAACACACCCATTACACACACAGCTCTGCAACACACCCATTACACACACAGCTCTGCAACACATCCATTACACACACAGCTCTGCAACACACCCATTACACACACAGCTCTGCAACACACCCATTACACACAGCTCTGCAACACACCCATTACACACACAGCTCTGCAACACACCCATTACACACACAGCTCTGCAACACACCCATTACACACAGCTCTGCAACACACCCATTACACACACAGCTCTGCAACACACCCATTACACACACAGCTCTGCAACACGCCCATTACACACACAGCTCTGCAACACACCCATTACACACAGCTCTGCAACACACCCATTACACACACAGCTCTGCAACACACCCATTACACACAGCTCTGCAACACACCCATTACACACACAGCTCTGCAACACGCCCATTACACACACAGCTCTGCAACACACCCATTACACACACAGCTCTGCAACACACCCATTACACACAGCTCTGCAACACACCCATTACACACAGCTCTGCAACACACCCATTACACACACAGCTCTGCAACACACCCATTACACACACAGCTCTGCAACACACCCATTACACACAGCTCTGCAACACACCCATTACACACACAGCTCTGCAACACACCCATTACACACACAGCTCTGCAACACGCCCATTACACACACAGCTCTGCAACACACCCATTACACACAGCTCTGCAACACACCCATTACACACACAGCTCTGCAACACACCCATTACACACAGCTCTGCAACACACCCATTACACACACAGCTCTGCAACACGCCCATTACACACACAGCTCTGCAACACACCCATTACACACACAGCTCTGCAACACACCCATTACACACACAGCTCACAACACGCCCATTACACACACAGCTCTGCTTCATGTACCTTACACACACAGCTCTGCAACACACCCATTACACACCCAGCTCTGCAACACACCCATTACACACACAGCTCTGCAACACACCCATTACACACACAGCTCTGCAACACACCCATTACACACACAGCTCTGCAACACACCCATTACACACACAGCTCTGCAACACACCCATTACACACACAGCTCTGCAACACACCCATTACACACACAGCTCTGCAACACACCCATTACACACACAGCTCTGCAACACACCCATTACACACAGCTCTGCAACACACCCATTACACACACAGCTCTGCAACACACCCATTACACACACAGCTCTGCAACACACCCATTACACACAGCTCTGCAACACACCCATTACACACACAGCTCTGCAACACGCCCATTACACACACAGCTCTGCAACACGCCCATTACACACACAGCTCTGCAACACACCCATTACACACACAGCTCTGCAACACACCCATTACACACAGCTCTGCAACACACCCATTACACACACAGCTCTGCAACACACCCATTACACACACAGCTCTGCAACACACCCATTACACACACAGCTCTGCAACACACCCATTACACACAGCTCTGCAACACACCCATTACACACACAGCTCTGCAACACACCCATTACACACACAGCTCTGCAACACGCCCAGATTACACACACAGCTCTGCAACACACCCATTACACACACAGCTCTGCAACACACCCATTACACACACAGCTCTGCAACACACCCATTACACACACAGCTCTGCAACACACCCATTACACACAGCTCTGCAACACACCCATTACACACACAGCTCTGCAACACACCCATTACACACAGCTCTGCAACACACCCATTACACACACAGCTCTGCAACACACCCATTACACACACAGCTCTGCAACACACCCATTACACACAGCTCTGCAACACACCCATTACACACACAGCTCTGCAACACACCCATTACACACACAGCTCTGCAACACGCCCAGATTACACACGCGGCTCCGCGCACATTGCGCACGCGGCTCCGCTCCGCGCACATTACGCACGCGGCTCCGCTCCGCGCACATTACGCACGCGGCTCCGCTCCGCGCACATTACGCACGCGGCTCCGCTCTGACCATATTACACACACATTACACACGCGGCTCCGCTCCACACACATTACACACGAGGCTCCGCTCCGCACACATTACACACGCGGCTCCGCTCCGCGCACATTACACACGCGGCTCCGCTCCGCACACATTATACACGCGGCTCCGCGCACATTACACACGCGGCTCCGCTCCGCGCACATTACACACGCGGCTCCGCTCCGCGCACATTACACACACATTACACACGCGGCTCCGCTCCGCACACATTACGCACGAGGCTCCGCTCCGCGCACATTACGCACGCGGCTCCGCTCCGCGCACATTACGCACGAGGCTCCGCTCCGCGCACATTACGCACGCGGCTCCGCTCCGCGCACATTACGCACGCGGCTCCGCTCCGCGCACATTACGCACGCGGCTCCGCTCCGCGCACATTACGCACGCGGCTCCGTTTCGCGCACATTACGCACGCGGCTCCGCTCCGCGCACATTACGCACGCGGCTCCGCTCCGCGCACATTACGCACGCGGCTCCGCTCCGCGCACATTACGCACGCGGCTCCGCTCCGCGCACATTACGCACGCGGCTCCGCTCCGCGCACATTACGCACGCGGCTCCGCTCCGCGCACATTACGCACGCGGCTCCGCTCCGCGCACATTACGCACGCGGCTCCGCTCCGCGCACATTACGCACGCGGCTCCGCTCCGCGCACATTACGCACGCGGCTCCGCTCCGCGCACATTACGCACGCGGCTCCGCTCCGCGCACATTACGCACGCGGCTCCGCTCCGCGCACATTACGCACGCGGCTCCGCTCCGCGCACATTACACACGCGGCTCCGCTCCGCACACATTACACACGCGGCTCCGCTCTGCACACATTACACACGCGGCTCCGCTCTGCACACATTACACACGCGGCTCCGCTCTGCACACATTACACACGCGGCTCCGCTCCGCACACATTACACACACATACAGGTACCTCTCAACTTCAGAAAACAGAAACATATCATGTGGGGCGCTAAGTGCGCTCCTGGCTACATCACAATCCACCCCCATTTACCATTTCTTTCTCTCCAGGCAGGAGATGTCAGAGGAGAGGTGGAAGTGAGAGACATTCAGCAGACGGCAGAGACTAAAGGGCGTAAACCCAAATCCAGGACTGTCCTCTGTATCTGGGACACTTGGGACTAGAGATGAGCGGATCGTTTCATTAGGCCGGGGTCACACTGGCGAGGAATACGGCCGAGTGAGAGGCGCTAAAAGCACGCATTACACATGGACCAATGTTTCTCTATGGGATCCCTCGCACCAGCCGTATATTTCTCATCCGTATTCTACGCTCCGTGCCACTTGCAGCATTCTGCGATTGTCAGCGTACTACGCCCGTAGTACGCCAATGAAAGTCTATGGGTGCGCAAAAAATACGGATTACACACGGACCACACATGTGACCTGCGAGAAATACGCACCCGGTGTCTTTTAGCAAAGCCGGCAATTCAGTGCGCGATACAGTAAACTCACACTGACAGGTTTAATAAAGAAACGAAATAATAGATATAGACACATAGAATACACATATATATATATTCTATGTGTCTATATCTATTCTTTGGTTTGTGTTATAAACCCTGTCATAGGGCTCCATTATATGTCCATTTTGCAAGCCGGCGAGAAAATCTCACCATACGATGCTGACATGCGCAAAATACGCGACCGCACCTTGATTACGGATGACATACGGAGCACTGTTTAGGGGCCATTCATCCGTATTACGCATGTAAAATACAGACCGTATTTTGCGCTGGTTAGTGTGACTCCGGCCTTAGACTCTGATCCGGATTAGTGGACGGCAGCAAAGGACCCAGGTGTGGATTCTGATCACCTACAGACACATTACACACACAGCTCTGCTCCATCCACCTCTATAATACAAGACATCATCCAGCACAGCAGAGTCCTCCAGACACTGAGACACCTGGAGCTCCGCCCCTGATCATGTGACTGCTCCCCATGTGACTGATCACATGACTGTGACGTCACACAGGTCCTGTCCGCACATGGTGATGCATGCCGCTCAGCAGGTAGAGGTATGTGTGTGCTGTGTCTCCTCATCCCGCACTACACATGGGGGAGAGAGCGACAGACCCCGCACTACACATGGAGGAGAGAGAGCGACAGACCCCGCACTACACATGGGGGAGAGAGAGCGACAGACCCCGCACTACACATGGAGGAGAGAGAGCGACAGACCCCGCACTACACATGGAGGAGAGAGAGCGACAGACCCCGCACTACACATGGAGGAGAGAGAGCGACAGACCCCGCACTACACATGGAGGAGAGAGAGCGACAGACCCCGCACTACACATGGAGGAGAGAGAGCGACAGACCCCGCACTACACATGGAGGAGAGAGAGGGACAGACCCCACACTACACATGGAGGAGAGAGAGCGACAGACCCCGCACTACACATGGAGGAGAGAGAGCGACAGACCCCGCACTACACATGGAGGAGAGAGAGCGACAGACCCCGCACTACACATGGAGGAGAGAGAGCGACAGACCCCGCACTACACATGGAGGAGAGAGAGCGACAGACCCCGCACTACACATGGAGGAGAGAGAGGGACAGACCCCACACTACACATGGAGGAGAGAGAGCGACAGACCCCGCACTACACATGGGGGAGAGAGCGACAGACCCCGCACTACACATGGAGGAGAGAGAGTGACAGACCCCGCACTACACATGGAGGAGAGAGAGCGACAGACCCCGCACTACACATGGAGGAGAGAGAGCGACAGACCCCGCACTACACATGGAGGAGAGAGAGCGACAGACCCCGCACTACACATGGGGGAGAGAGAGCGACAGACCCCGCACTACACATGGGGGAGAGAGAGGAACAGACCCCGCACTACACATGGGGGAGAGAGAGGAACAGACCCCGCACTACACATGGGGGAGAGAGAGCGACAGACCCCGCACTACACATGGAGGAGAGAGAGCGACAGACCCCGCACTACACATGGAGGAGAGAGAGCGACAGACCCCGCACTACACATGGGGGAGAGAGAGCGACAGACTCCGCACTACACATGGAGGAGAGAGAGGAACAGACCCCGCACTACACATGGAGGAGAGAGAGCGACAGACCCCGCACTACACATGGAGGAGAGAGAGTGACAGACCCCGCACTACACATGGAGGAGAGAGAGCGACAGACCCTGCACTACACATGGGGGAGAAAGAGAGCGACAGACCCCGCACTACACATGGAGGAGAGAGAGCGACAGACCCCGCACTACACATGGAGGAGAGAGAGTGACAGACCCCGCACTACACATGGAGGAGAGAGAGCGACAGACCCCGCACTACACATGGAGGAGAGAGAGCGACAGACCCCGCACTACACATGGAGGAGAGAGAGCGACAGACTCCGCACTACACATGGAGGAGAGAGAGTGACAGACCCCGCACTACACATGGGGGAGAAAGAGAGCGACAGACCCCGCACTACACATGGGGGAGAGAGAGCGACAGACCCCGCACTACACATGGAGGAGAGAGAGCGACAGACCCTGCACTACACATGGGGGAGAAAGAGAGCGACAGACCCCGCACTACACATGGAGGAGAGAGAGCGACAGACCCCGCACTACACATGGAGGAGAGAGAGTGACAGACCCCGCACTACACATGGAGGAGAGAGAGCGACAGACCCCGCACTACACATGGAGGAGAGAGAGCGACAGACCCCGCACTACACATGGAGGAGAGAGAGTGACAGACCCCGCACTACACATGGAGGAGAGAGAGTGACAGACCCCGCACTACACATGGAGGAGAGAGAGCGACAGACCCCGCACTACACATGGAGGAGAGAGAGCGACAGACCCCGCACTACACATGGAGGAGAGAGAGCGACAGACCCCGCACTACACATGGAGGAGAGAGAGCGACAGACCCCGCACTACACATGGAGGAGAGAGAGCGACAGACCTCGCACTACACATGGAGGAGAGAGAGCGACAGACCCCGCACTACACATGGGGGAGAGAGAGCGACAGACCCCGCACTACACATGGGGGAGAGAGAGCGACAGACCCCGCACTACACATGGGGGAGAGAGAGGGACAGACCCCGCACTACACATGGAGGAGAGAGAGCGACAGACCCCGCACTACACATGGGGGAGAGAGAGGGACAGACCCCGCACTACACATGGGGGAGAGAGAGCGACAGACCCCGCACTACACATGGAGGAGAGAGAGCGACAGACCCCGCACTACACATGGAGGAGAGAGAGCGACAGACCCCGCACTACACATGGAGGAGAGAGAGCGACAGACCCCGCACTACACATGGAGGAGAGAGAGCGACAGACCCCGCACTACACATGGAGGAGAGAGAGCGACAGACCCCGCACTACACATGGAGGAGAGAGAGCGACAGACCCCGCACTACACATGGAGGAGAGAGAGCGACAGACCCCGCACTACACATGGAGGAGAGAGAGCGACAGACCCCGCACTACACATGGAGGAGAGAGAGCGACAGACCCCGCACTACACATGGAGGAGAGAGAGCGACAGACCCCGCACTACACATGGAGGAGAGAGAGCGACAGACCCCGCACTACACATGGAGGAGAGAGAGCGACAGACCCCGCACTACACATGGAGGAGAGAGAGCGACAGACCCCGCACTACACATGGAGGAGAGAGAGCGACAGACCCCGCACTACACATGGAGGAGAGAGAGCGACAGACCCCGCACTACACATGGAGGAGAGAGAGCGACAGACCCCGCACTACACATGGAGGAGAGAGAGCGACAGACCCCGCACTACACATGGAGGAGAGAGAGCGACAGACCCCGCACTACACATGGAGGAGAGAGAGCGACAGACCCCGCACTACACATGGAGGAGAGAGAGCGACAGACCCCGCACTACACATGGGGGAGAGAGAGCGACAGACCCCGCACTACACATGGGGGAGAGAGAGCGACAGACCCCGCACTACACATGGGGGAGAGAGAGCGACAGACCCCGCACTACACATGGGGGAGAGAGAGCGACAGACCCCGCACTACACATGGGGGAGAGAGAGCGACAGACCCCGCACTACACATGGAGGAGAGAGAGCGACAGACCCCGCACTACACATGGAGGAGAGAGAGCGACAGACCCCGCACTACACATGGAGGAGAGAGAGCGACAGACCCCGCACTACACATGGAGGAGAGAGAGCGACAGACCCCGCACTACACATGGGGGAGAGAGAGCGACAGACCCCGCACTACACATGGGGGAGAGAGAGCGACAGACCCCGCACTACACATGGGGGAGAGAGAGCGACAGACCCCGCACTACACATGGGGGAGAGAGAGAGACAGACCCCGCACTACACATGGGGGAGAGAGAGCGACAGACCCCCCACTACACATGGAGGAGAGAGAGCGACAGACCCCCCACTACACATGGAGGAGAGAGAGCGACAGACCCCCCACTACACATGGGGGAGAGAGAGCGACAGACCCCCCACTACACATGGAGGAGAGAGAGCGACAGACCCCCCACTACACATGGAGGAGAGAGAGCGACAGACCCCCCACTACACATGGAGGAGAGAGAGCGACAGACCCCCCACTACACATGGAGGAGAGAGAGCGACAGACCCCGCACTACACATGGAGGAGAGAGAGCGACAGACCCCGCACTACACATGGAGGAGAGAGAGCGACAGACCCCGCACTACACATGGAGGAGAGAGAGCGACAGACCCCCCACTACACATGGGGGAGAGAGAGCGACAGACCCCCCACTACACATGGAGGAGAGAGAGCGACAGACCCCGCACTACACATGGAGGAGAGAGAGAGACAGACCCCGCACTACACATGGAGGAGAGAGAGCGACAGACCCCGCACTACACATGGAGGAGAGAGAGCGACAGACCCCCCACTACACATGGAGGAGAGAGAGCGACAGACCCCGCACTACACATGGGGGAGAGAGAGCGACAGACCCCCCACTACACATGGAGGAGAGAGAGCGACAGACCCCGCACTACACATGGAGGAGAGAGAGCGACAGACCCCGCACTACACATGGAGGAGAGAGAGCGACAGACCCCGCACTACACATGGAGGAGAGAGAGCGACAGACCCCGCACTACACATGGAGGAGAGAGAGCGACAGACCCCCCACTACACATGGGGGAGAGAGAGGAACAGACCCCGCACTACACATGGAGGAGAGAGAGTGACAGACCCCGCACTGTCTCTTAGGCTACTTTCACATCTGTTTTTTGCTGTCAGGCGCGATACGGCATGTTTTTAAAAAACGGATCCGTTTTTTTTTGCGCCGGATGCGTTTTTTTCTCATTGACTAGCCCATGCGCCGGATCGCGCCGCATGTGCTTGCGTTTCGTCCGTTTTTTTCCGGATCGTCTACAATTTGGTTTCCAGCGGCCGGACACAACGCATCTTGTAATGTTTGTTTTTTTTTTCTGTCCGGCGGAAAAACCAGACAGCTGCGGATGTGGCGCTCTCGGGTACAATGCAAGTCAATGGACAAATCCGGCCACCGGATCAGTCTTTTGCCTGATCGGCCACCGCATTCAGTTTTTCTCCTCTGATCATGCCCAGAGTCAGTCTCTGTCTGTCTCTCTCCCTCTCTCCACACAGCATTTCTCGGGTTCACAAGTTCAGAACGGATCCGGCGCATCAGTTTTTCCCCTAACTACACCGGATCCGTCTTTTCCCATATTGGACGGATTGTGCCTGACTGCAAAAAACAGCTGTCTGAAAGAGGCCTTAGTAGGTGGAGACGTCCCGATCTCTTGGAGTTCCCTCATCTGCCGGCTTGTCTCTGCTTCTGTGTTATGATCTATATTTCATCACACATTACAGTTTCGCAGATGATATAACCGGAAAAAACTCATCACAGTTTTCCTCTTCGTCTCTTCCTCTTTGTGATAGTTTTTTCTTTCTGTTAATAAATATACGTTTTTATTTTACATGTTGGGATAATGATTATTCTGACTCTTCAAGGCAGTAGGAGTCTCTAAATCCTGAGCCATCAGTCCCTTAGATAACTGTATGATTGTTGTACTCACATGCGATGCATCCTCAGATAGTTCCAACTTGTCCACACTGACTTGTAATAAGAGTCCAGGAGAAACGAGTTGATTTTCTCTGAAATCTTGTATTAAGTACAATGCAGCAGGTAGAAGGAGTCATCCAAACAGAGAAGTACACATGTACACCCAAAGATGGCTACAGCAAACTGATAATGAGAAAGAAGGGAGGAGAAAGGCTAAACACCATCAACTACAGAAGGGAAGAAGGGACAAACTTCAAAGAGCAGGGCTTCTCCCTACATACATTATTATTATTTATATAGCACTATTAATTCCATGGTGCTGTACATGAGACGGGGTTACATCAAAATACAAGTATCACAGTAAACAAACTAACAATGACAGACTGGTATAGAGGGGAGAGGACCTAGCCCTTGCAGGCTTACATTCTACAGGATTATGGGGAAGGAGACAGTAGGTTGGGGGGTTGCAGTAGCTCCGATGGTGTTGAGGTGGTCGCGGTGTCATTGTAGGTTGTAAGCTTTTTGAAGAGATGGATTTTCAGGTTCCGTCTGAAGGGTCCAAATGTGGTGGATAACCAGACGTGTTGGGGCACAGAATTCCAGAAGATGGGGGATATTCGGGAGGTGATTTGGTTAGGAGTGAATAAGCGTGGAGGAGAGAAGGAAGTCTTGGGAGGACCGGAGATTACGTGAGGGAAGATATTGAGAGATTAGTTCTGAAATATACGGAGGAGAAAGGTTATGGATGGCTTTGTAGTTCAGTGTTAGTGGTTTAAACTAGATACGCTGGGAAATTGGGAACCAATGAAGGGATTTGCAAAGAGGGGAAACAGGAGTGTAGCAAGGAGAGAGATTAATTAGTCAGGCACCAGAGTTAAGGACGGACTGGAGGGGTGCGAGAGTGTTAGAAGGTAGGCCACAGAGGAGAATGTTGCAGTAGTTGAGGCGGGAGATGATTAGGGCATGCCCAGCATTTTAGTAGAGTGAGGGTTGATGAAAGGACGGATTCTGGAAATATCTTTTTGGAGCTGGAGGCGACAAGAGGTAGCAAGAGCTTGGATGTGCGGTTTGAAGGACACGACACTCAAGGATTACTCCAAGGCAGCGGATTACCGGGACAGGAGAAAGTGTGAATTCATTTATTGTGATAGATAGATCAGATAGGGAAGGTATGCGAGATGGAGGAAAGATAATTAGTTCAGATTTGTCCACATCAAGCTTGAGGAAGCGTCGTAGAAAATGTGGACTTCCCTTCTAGCGGCAACTGAAGAAGAATTTAAAGAATAACATCGTGGGACTTGGAGTTGTTCTAGGACATTCAGTGACTTCTTCCAGGCCTCCCATCTGTGTTGTTTCTGGGACGGCAGCAGAGCATCCCAATCTGTATTTTTGTCATTGAGCTGTCTTAGCATAATCTTGCCTAGTTGGGACGAACTCAAGAGGATCGTAGATACTGTTTATGACACATAGGGCTCCTCGTTTGGTGAATGGTTTGTCACAGGGTGACACTTGAAACGTAATTGCGTCCTGTTTAATATCCCATAGCAGACCAAGGTTGCGTCGCGTGGGAGGGACGTTGGAACATAAATTGAGGTCTCTTAAGCTCGTGGCATAGTCTTTAGATGGAAATACTTCCATTACCTCTTGACTGTTAGAGATAATCTTGTGGAGCCTGAGACTTTTTGTTGAGAGCATTTCCTGAGTCCTGGAGAGCAGATCGATAGCCTCTTCACTCGAGGATAAAGACTTGAGCCCGTCGTCCACGTAGAAGTTATTCTCTACAAACTGAATAGCATTGTGTCCATGTTGTCACCTTCCTGGGCTGCCCGTCTCAGTCTATAGATCGCTACAGCAGGTAACAGCAGTATCTTCATCAGGTAATCCACAACCTTGTAGTGCAGGGGTGGGGAATCTTTTTTGTTTTGCCAAGGGCCATTCGGATATTTATACCATCCTTCGGGGGCCGTACAAACTCCGCCCACAAAGTACATCCTGACTCTGGCACTGGTTTCATGACTTAGTCTTTCATTTCATGCCCTTCAATGTTCAGTAGTGAACACTGCGTGTGTGTGCTAACAGAGCAAGAAGAAATTAATGAGCTTTTGGCAATCAAAATACAGCTCCCTGCCCAAGAATGCGGTCCCTGAGAATCTGCTCGGGGGCCTGATAAATGGTCGAGGGCCGTAAATGGCCCTGGGGCCTGAGGTTCCCCACCCCTGTTGTAGTGGATGTCGTTACCCTTATACCATAGGAACCTGAGAGAGTTTCTACTGTCTTCCCTCACGATGAAGCAATTAAACATCTGCTGGATGTCGGCCATTATCGCCACGGGTTCCTGCCTGAAGCGAATCAACACTTCTATGAGGCTGTTGTTCATGTTGGGTCCTGTAAGAAGCAAGTTGTTGAGGGAGACTCCTTCGTGCTGATCACTGGAGTGAAATACCACCCTGATCTGGTTAGGTTTCCAAGTGTGGTAGACCCCAAAGGACAGAAGGTACCAGCATTCTTCACCTTCCTTCAGTGATTGTGCGGGTTCTGCATGATCTCTGTCAAAGATGTTTTGCATGAAATCGATGAAATGTCTTTCCATCTCTGGCCTTCTTTTTAAAGTGTACTTTAGAGAAGAGAACCTTGCTGTTGCTTGCTGCAGATAGTTTGGCAACCTTGGTCTTGGAGAACAAAAGGGTAACAGAGCCACCCAGCTATTGGAGTCTTCTTGAGCAAATTCTTTGTCCATAACCCTTATAAATTCTTTATCTTCTCTTGTAGGTGCCAAATTGTTGTCTTCACTTGTGGAATTGAACACCGTTGACCCAAGGTCGTCGTCCCAGGAACGGTCCGTGTTCACACTGTTAAGTGGTGGTTGTCGCCACTTGGTGTCGCTCAGTTTCTCTTTCACCCAATAATGATGTGGGCATGGCTGGAAATGAGTGATGTGACCATTTGGCAAGATATGCGTGTTGTAGGAGAAGATAGCGCTAGAGGTATCCTCCTTTTGTTTACGCAGACGTTCCCTATGATCACCCTGCCTAGGGCAAAGCGTTGAGCAAATAGTGCATCGTGAGGGCCGTTGATTTACTGATGTACCTTGTGTAAATGGAGGATGTCTCTCCCAAGTAGAATCAGGATTTCTGCATTGTGATCAAGAGCTGGAATCTTGCTGGCTATAGTCTTCAGGTGAGGGTGATGAAGAGCGGCTTCCGGCATTGGGATCTCTTCCTTGTTGGACTCTATGTGATTGCACTCAACGAGTGTGGGTAGGGGTATTTCTACAGTATTTTCAAGAGATGTTACCATGAGACCACTGGCACTTTTTCCGAAGACTTCTGAGATGCCGCTGCTGGTGCCTAAGGTGTAGAGGTAGGCGCTTCACTTTAAATCGAACAGATCGAAGAGTTCTGACCTTGCTAGTGATCGGTTGCTCTGATCGACCAGGATGCTATACACCTTCACGGCCTTCTCTGGGTGACCCTTGGGATATACCTTTACCAGACAAATCTTCACACAAAACTTGCTCAAAGATCCTCTCCGCAGACTTCTGTCCATGAAGAAGATACTGCGAGAAGACTTGCTGCTTCGCCTGTATTCTCCCCACCATGGCTTATTGTGGGAGAAGGCGCAGGTGTAGGGTTAAGCTGGGATGGATGGAGCGCTTATACGTGGTCCTCACTGTCGTGTTCCATACACTTGATTATATCCTTACAGTCCTTAGAAAGGTGTTCGGTAGAAGCACAAAATCTGAAGCATACTCCAAACTTCTTTAGAAGCTCTTTGCGTTCTTGGAGTGGTTTCTTTCTGAAGACGATACATTTCTTCAGCAGATGTGGCTTCTTGTGGATGGGACACTGACGGTTTGGATTCTCGACTCTATCATCCTTGTCAGGAACCAATGCTGGTGTGGGAACAACATCAGCGTTTATCACCGATACTGGGCCTCTACGTTTTCTGTCAATTTGGTGAGGGCTCTCATATTTGGGAGAGGATGAAGCTTTCCAGTCGGTTTTCCACAGGTAATGCTTGGGTTGACCTTACGCTCTGCAATGTCTTTGATGAAATTGCAGAAGTAGGAGAACGGAGGAAAGGACTCCTGGTGTTCCTTTTTATAATTTGTCCCTAGCGTAGTCCACCTTTTTTGCACGTTATATAGCAGCTTGGCGACTATGGGTTTCACCCCACGTGTGGTGTCCAGGTAACTGAGGCCAGGTAGATGTGTGTCTGTCTTGGCCAGCTGGAGATCGGACAGCAGGTCGCTGAGTTCCTGGAATTTTGAAGCATCCTTGCCGGATATCTTAGGAAAATCCTGCAATTGTTTGAGCAGTGCATCTTCTATAGCTTCAGGACTACCGAAACCTTTCTCAAGTCTGTCCCTTGCGGTGGTGAGACCAGCCGCTGGATCGCTAATGTAAATGGATCTGAGTCTCGTTACTCGCTCTGTGGATCGTGGTCCCAGACACCTGATCAGCAGGTCCAGCTCTTCAGCAGCAGTATTGCTGAGGTCAGTAGTTGCGGTTTTAAAGGCACACTTCCACCATCTTAAACACAAAGAAAAAACACAGTATGACAAACGTGCAAAAATACTCTGTTGTAAAAAATATAACAGTAGACAGCAAGTGCTAGTAAAAGATAACAAAAACGGTATTTAGTTGATACTTTTTTTTGCAAAAAATGTATACTAAGCCACTCCACCAACGTCACGGTATACCCATCTCGGAGCAGTCCTATCTAATGTATTTAAAACCTGATCATGTGGACAATGCCTACATGAGCAGGATTCAGAAAGTCGCTTCCTGATGTGGGCACGCTGTGTAAGACGGCTCCTTATGCCGGCTACTCACTTGCAGTACGTCCTGAGATATTACAAGTCAGTGTGGCTGAGTTGGAACTAAGAGTCCAGGAGGAACAGAGTTGATTTTCTCTGAAATCTTGTATTAAGTACAATGCAGCAGGTGGAAAGAGTCATCCAAACAGAGAAGTACACATGTACATCCAAAAATGGCTACAGCAAACTGATAATGAGAAAGAAGGGAGGGGAAAGACAAAACATCATGTACAGAAGGGAAGAAGGGACAAACTTCAAAGCGCAGGGCTTCTCCCTAGCAACAACAATGTAATGCATAACATAGAGAATATATAATAAGTTGTTCCCATTCATGGGACACAACAATTAATTATTATTCATAACAAAATAGTCCAAAACTAATAGCCACCTCAATTCAGCATATTATATCTCAATTTCTGCCACAAATTTGTGCAGACATAACAAAGGCAAATAGGCAAAAAATAGATGAATCAATAAAACCAATCATTTATTAATAAATTTCATAAAATTCTTTTTTACAAGGAAATTTCTAAAAAAAGGGAGTACAAATGTAATGATAGATGCTCACAGAATTAAGCTTTATGCAACATAATCACAGAATGTTTTTTTCCTTTTCTTTTTTAAATTTTTTTACATACAAATTATCTCCAAATAGTGTTTATTTCTTAAGCATAAATTCATAAGCTATATTTATATAAACTTCTGTCTAAATATTTTTAGGGAAAGGCCCAATAGTTCTAAAAGCAGAAGAAACACATCTTTGATTAAATAGTGTGAAATACACACTGCTGAAGGTAAATAACAATTGGGTTTAACTCCCTATACTCTGTGTATACCATGATAATCAAAGACAAGGCTAACTAATTCTTAATGGAGTAATCACAATGCATAAATGCTCAGATAGTAGCGACTTTTGTTCTCAATGTTTCTCTGATTAATTACAAATACTTATAAACAAAAATGCATAAGCTTACTTGATTGTGTAAATATGTATCTAATTGTTGTAACAAAGGAACAACCTAATTGTGTGTGCGGCAAAAAAAAAATAAAAAATTTTCTCCTTAATGTGAATATATCCAATGCCTAGTGCAGAGAATTACAGGTTACTCATGTGTCCTGCTTAATATGCCAGCTATACTGATTCAATTTGAAATAAGCTATTCCTGCATGATGTAACAATGCAATCCTGTTTGCAATTATACAACAACTTACATGTATAAAACTTCTGCGGCTCTCTCATACACGTGTCTGGTTACCCCGACAGCGCCGTTTCGCCATACTGGCTTCCTCAATAGGGGGCGAAACGGCGCTGTCGGGGTAAATTGAATCAGTATAGCTGGCATATTAAGCAGGACACATTATTAACCTGTAGTTCTCTGCACTAGGCATTGGATATATTCACATTAAGGAGAAATTTTTTTTTTTTTTTTTTGCTGCACACACAGTTAGGTTGTTCCTTTGTTACAACAATTAGATACATATTTACACAATCAAGTAAGCTTATGCATTTTTGTTTATAAGTATTTGTAATTAATCAGAGAAACATTGAGAACAAAAGTCGCTACTATCTGAGCATTTATGCATTGTGATTACTCCATTAAGGATTAGTTAGCCTTGTCTTTGATTATCATGGTATACACAGAGTATAGGGAGTTAAACCCAATTGTTATTTACCTTCAGCAGTGTGTATTTCACACTATTTAATCAAAGATGTGTTTCTTCTGCTTTTAGAACTATTGGGCCTTTCCCTAAAAATATTTAGACAGAAGTTTATATAAATATAGCTTATGAATTTATGCTTAAGAAATAAACACTATTTGGAGATAATTTGTATGTAAAAAAATTTAAAGAAAAGGAAAAAAACATTCTGTGATTATGTTGCATAAAGCTTAATTCTGTGAGCATCTATCATTACATTTGTACTCCCTTTTTTTTAGAAATTTCCTTGTAAAAAAGAATTTTATGAAATTTATTAATAAATGATTGGTTTTATTGATTCATCTATTTTTTGCCTATTTGCCTTTGTTATGTCTGCACAAATTTGTGGCAGAAATTGAGATATAATTAATTATTATTGTATATATTGCAATAAATACTATTTACTACTGTTTAATAGTGCAGGAGTTTCTGTCTCCATCAATATTGTTATATTGCCAGTAAAGCTCTGTTAAATAAAAAAATCAACACGTTCCTGCTCACTCACTGTGTGTAGCTGGAGCACTTTCACTTTGCAAACTGACAGATAAGATGCTATGACCCTAAGCTTTAAGAAATACCAGTTGTAAGCTGTGTTATCTTTGTTCCTGAATACACATCTATTCACTGTTGAACTGCTGGACAGTACAGCGATTTATCTGCTGCCAACAAAACCTACTTGGTAAATCCCCGACACTCCAACTCCGATATTCCTGTGTTCCTTTTCAATCTCTGTTAATTTTTGTATTTCTCCTTTTTGTTTTTGTTTTTTTTTTTGTTTTAACAGCATGTCATCCTCTTCACATTAAAGGATCTTCCTTGTTTTTTTAATGGGTGATTTTACCTTATTGATCTATGAGAAATGAATAAGAGCAAAGATAAGATTGTGGAGAAGATATTAAACCTCACACTAAAGATAATCTTCCATCTTACTGGAGAGGTGAGAGGTTCTGATGTCATCACATGACCTCATTATCTATGGGAATAACAGGGGATATGACCGGAGAGGTGAGAGGATCTGATGTCATCACATGACCTCATTATCTATGGGAATAACAGGGGATATGACCGGAGAGGTGAGAGGATCTGATGTCATCACATGATCTCATTATCTATGTAAATAACACGGGATATGACCGGAGAGGTGAGAGGCTCTGATGTCATCACATGATCTCATTATCTATGGGAATAACACGGGATATGACCAGAGAGGTGAGAGGCTCTGATGTCATCACATGACCTCATTATCTATGGGCATAACGGGATATGTCCGGAGAGGTGAGAGGCTCTGATGTCATCACATGACCTCATTATCTATGGGAATAACAGGGGATATGGTCAGAGAGGTGAGAGGCTCTGATGTCATCACAAGACCTCATTATCCATGGGAATGACGGGGGATATGACCGGAGAGGTGAGAGGTTCTGATGTCATCATATGACCTCATTATTTATGGGAATAACAGGAAATGTCCGGAGAGGTTCTGATGTCATCACATGACCTCATATACCATTTTTTTGAATGGTATAAGTTGAACAGAGCAGGTCAAATATGACCTTGGTCAGATGCGATATCATTTGAAGTGTGACATCTTTTAAAGTGTTACATCAGAAATAGTCCAGAAATCTGTCAGAAGGTAAGAATAACCACTGCTTTCTTATTCTTTACTTAACCTGCTCTTTAACCATGCTCACATTTGCCCTCACCGTTTTTGCTCCACTAATTCTCACTCTCCTTCGCTATCCCTAAACCCCTGCACCCTCGAACCAAATAAGTATCTCCCCCTCTCTCTTACCCCCCACCTCACTTCATCTGCAGACATACTCCTTAATCTCAGACCTCTCCTACTAAAATCACTCGCCTTCACCCACCTGCTTTCCCTTTCTCTGCTTCTTCTCACTGCTGGTGACATATCCCCCAATCCTGCCCCCCCACCTCATACATCCCACTAATCTTCACCCTCATCTTTCTCACACTAAGAGAAACTACCGCAATCCCTAACACTTAAAACCTGTGCCACTGGACCCCACCCTCCCGCTCCCTTTCTCTGGAGCACTTTGGAATGCCCGCTCCGTCTGCAACAAGCTCCATGTGAGCCACAACCACTTTACCTCCCACAACCTTTCCTTCCTGGCCCTCACTGAGACCTGGCTGACACCCCCTAACACGGCCTCCCCTGCCGCACTGAATTACGGCGGCCTCCACCTTACCCACACTCCTCACCCTGGCAACAGACATGGTGGAGGAGTGGGTTTCCTTCTTTCTAAAAACTGCTCCTTTAACCCTATCCACCCCCCACCCTCCCATTTCCTCCCTTCTTTCGAGGTTCACTCTGTCCGTATCTACTCTCCCTCTAATCTCCAAATGGCTGTTGTATACCGACCACCGGGCTCAGCCACTGCCTTCATCGACCAATTCTCCACCTGGCTCCTCCACTTTCTCTCTGATGACATCCCCACCATCATCATGGGGGATTTCAACATCCCCATTGACACCCCGCAGCCAGCAGCCTCCAAACTCCTGTCACTTACCTCATCCTTTGGACTTACTCAGTGGTCCTCCACAGCCACCCACACAGATGGACATACATCAGACCTCATCTTCACCCACCTCTGTTCCCTACCTAATCTCACAACCTCTCCCTTCCCCCTATCTGACCACCATCTACTCACCTTCTCATCATTGTCCTCCTCACCTGCCCCCCATGTCCAGCCACTAGCACATCCTCGCAGAAACCTCGCACACCTCACCTTGACACTCACACACTCACAGACTCTCAGACTCTCTTCTACCTCTGTCCTCCATATCTTCACTCCACGATACGGACAGTGCCACCGCTTTCTACAACGCCACCCTCACATCAGCCATAGACTCAGTCTCTACTCTCATGCATGGCAAAGTGCGACAAATCAGTAGGCAATCCTGGCACAAGAACCTCACCAAAAAACTTCGACAAGCATCCAGGGTCGCAGAGCGGCGTTGGAAGAGAACACACCTGTAAGACAACTTCACTGCTCTCAAACAAGCTACACTTGCCTTCAAATCAGCCCTCACCTCTGCCGCCTCATTCTGCTGCCTCACCACCGCCCGAGCTGCCGCCTCATCACCAGAGCTGCTGCACCCCCGACCTTCTGTCTCTTGCCCACTATCCCGTAGAATGTAAGTCCGCAAGGACAGGGTCCTCTCTCCTCTGCACCAGTCGGTCATTGTAAATTTGTTTACTGTTAACGACATCTATAACTTTTGTATGTAACCCCCTTCTCATGTACAGCACTATGGAACTAATGGCGCTATATAAATAAATAATAATTATCTATGGGAATAACAGGGTATATGACCGGAGAGGTGAGAGGCTCTGATGTCATCACATGACCTCATTATCTATGGGAATAACGGGATATGACCGGAGAGGTGAGAGGCTCTGATGTCATCACATGACCTCATTATCTATGGGAATAACAGGGGATATGACCGGAGAGGTGAGAGGCTCTGATGTCATCACATGACCTCATTATCTATGGGAATAACAGGGGATATGACCGGAGAGGGGAGAGGCTCTGATGTCATCACATGACCTCATTATCTATGGGAATAACGGGATATGACCGGAGAGGTGAGAGGCTCTGATGTCATCACATGACCTCATTATCTATGGGAATAACAGGGGATATGACCGGAGAGGTGAGAGGCTCTGATGTTGTCACATGACCTCATTATCTATGGGAATAACAGGGGATATGACCAGAGAGGTGATGGACTCTGGAGATATCTGTAGTGATATTATTAATGTCTCCACACTCAGGATTACACAGTAGTGAAGACCTCTAGTGATCGCTGCCAGGCTCCTGTGTCTGAAGGACGGGGAGGAACCCTGAGCCCAATCCCTGGGCCTCCACCTCACCCCCAGATACATGAGGACATCAATGACCAGAAGATCCTAGAACTCGCCAACAAGATGATTGAGCTGCTGACTGGAGAGGTGACACTGCTGGGACATTATACAGGACTGCACTGGAGGATTCTGGGTGATGATGGTATCATTGTGTGTGTCAGGTTCCTATAAGGTGTCAGGACGTCACCGTCTATTTCTCCATGGAGGAGTGGGAGTATCTAGAAGGACACAAGGATCGGTACCAGGAGGTAATGATGGAGGAGCACCGGCCCCGCACATCACCAGGTAATAGACAGGACTAAATACACACGGCCTATAATTCTCTGTATGTAATAATGTCAGTCCTGTCTGTGTCTCCTCAGTTCTCTCCAGTAAGAGGACAACCCCAGAGAGATGTCCTGCTCCTCCTCCTCCACAGGACCATCAGGTAGATGGAGATCTCCCTATGATGTGTAGACGGCTGTGACGTCCTTGTGTTCAGTCTTGTTTTCTCCTCCAGTATTATATGTTTTATACTTGTGTAATGAGAGCGGTGGAGACGGCAGGATCACAGCTGACCACAGACAACACATGTCCAGATCTTCTCACCATTGTTCCCGGGGACTTCTCCGATCATCGGGGACTTTTACAATATTTGTTTTGCAGCTTTTGGATCCGGATAAAGATCTGAAGAATATTAATGCTCCAGAGAGAAATGTGACGGGCGATCAGTGGTGTAAAGAGGAGACCCCTAATGTGAGGGGCGATCAGCGGTGTAAAGAGGAGACCCCTAATGTGAGGGGCGATCAGCGGTGTAAAGAGGAGACCCCTACAGATACCCACCCAGGTGAGTAGTGACCACGGAATAAGAAGAGAAGTCTTAGATTCCTTTAAGTCAATAATACAATTTTTTTTCAGCAGTATATTAACCCCTTCATCTTTCACCCTTCGTAAAAACAAGCTAAATACACAGTATGCAAAATTTGAGTTTATTTATATTTTCAAATCCAAAGACTGATTCTTACGTTTTCTTAGTTCTGATTTAAAAAAAACACTTCTATTTTTAACCATCACGTATGGATTTTGCACAAAACGCCTATGAAATTACGTACAAACAACATGAACAAAAAAAATCTTCATTGTAGCCCAAAATTTACACAATATTGAACATTCATTTTACAAGTTTGTTGGAAACTTAAGTCTTTTCCTTTTATCTTCAAAGCTTCTCTTAGTACCTCTTTTATAGAAGGCCTGTGGATCTTCTCTGTGAAGCATCTAGCAGTAGTCCCCCATCACGTTCACGTTCCATCTAGCTTGGTATCGTCGTTCCATTTCCTGATATCCTGGTGAAATGTTTCTCCTTGCTTTTTGCTAACACCACCATGGTTTTCAGGAAAGAAGTTTAATTGAGACTACTTCAAATTCATCAGACATTCCAAGGCCTTGAAATGTTTCATCATGTTCTTCCTTTTGGACTTTGTCATGTGCCCTGTCCTGAGTGACACAGCCGGCAGGCCGGTAAATGATACAACAGGATGCGGCACGTGTGATTGTCCTATGTGACGCGGCCTGCAGGCTAGTAACTAATACAACAAGACAAGGGGAATAGGGAAAATCTGGGTAACATTAACAATGGTGGCCCTGCGATAGGGAATAGGGACGTGGAGACCTCCTGCACTCCCCGACTCAGTGTCTCTACACTTCTAACGTTCCCTATGCCGGTTCCGCACCGGGCGCCGATCAGAACCTCAAAACCCTGACTCGCCCTGCACCTAAACCCTCGCTAGGGAATTGGTCGGTGCGGAAGCTAATCCCACCACTGCACTAAACACACATAAGGAAAAGAGACAAAACAGGGGAAACACCAATTAGCTTTGCTCAGTTGCTTACGCTCCTAGCAACAGAGCCCACCACCTGCGTGCATCTTTTCCTCCATCATCCGACTTCTGGGTGCGCTGTCCAGAAACGGATCTTCTCAGCACAATAGTGCAGCCTTGGAGCAAACAGAGTCCACACCTGCGTGCAGCTGTCCAGAAACAGAGTCCCGCAAATGAGTCCAGCTTTTCTGCCAAAAAGTCCAGCATGCTTGAGTCCAGCTCTCAGCAACCAAGTCCAGCATTTTGAGTGCAGCTCTGCACCATAGCTGCCACTCCACCAATTCATGCACGAACTCCCTGCTGACACCATAACTGCGACTCCACCACGCCATGCCAGCACTCCTTGCAGACACCATAGCTGACCCTCCAGGAATCTCACTGAGCTGCCCGTGACTCTCCTTTAACTCCATTCGTCATCCTGGCTTGCTTGCAAATGAATACCTTATCACCAACAGTGATTGACACACCTGATACTCTCTTATAGAGCTATCACACCTGTTACATAATTAAGTGTACAAACTAAGGTAACCAGAGTGCAATGACCCTAATGGCCACCGGGGGGAAAACTACAACTGAAATCACCACAGTGCAATGACCCTAATGGCCACCGGGGGCAAAACCACCTTTGGCACACAGCCAAGGGAAAAAAAAAAGTTACTTTGTGCATTTACTCTGTCAGATCCAACCTGGATAGTGACACTTTTGTTGCTACCTAGAAATTTCTTCACAACTTCTTTTAAAGATTCCCAAGCCTTTTTCTCAACAGCTTTGATTTTGGTTTAGAACATGTCGTCCTTCATGAGTTTCCGAATATCCTGACCCACAAAAATGCCTTCCTTCAGTTTTGCTTTGGACAGTCCCTCAAACTTAGTACATGGGTAGTTAAAAGTCTCTCCCTTTACAAACTTCTTCATCATTCCATGCCTAATGTGAAGTGGTGGCAGGAGAACTGTAGTGGGATCAGCTAAACTTTTCACAACTATGTTCTTGAGTCCAGGTTGCAAAAATGTTCTTGTTGACCAACTCTTTTCCGTCACTGATGAGTCCTATCACGGCTGTCCCATTCCCACAAATGGGTACTTCATGTGTCCTCTTTGCTGCCCAAATAGCAAAGCGAAAACTTCCAGATCACCTCATATTAACCATCCTTGATCCTTGTAGTTAAGTTTTCTCTAGTCACCTTCCACGTCAGCCACCTTGGAGGTTGTCTCCCCGCCCTAATAGGGGACAGGAACACAAAGAGGTTAAATAACCCTCCCCTTCCTGCTATCTCAGTGTTTTTCCTGTCCCCCTATCGGGGCATGAAGAGGTCACAAGGGGCTGCCGTGGCCAACGAGCGGAGCCCTAGATACTTACCAGAAGCTGGGCAGCTGAGGTCGGGGGGTTCTCCTCTCCTCCATGTGCTGCTCCCGTCTCCACCACCGGTGTGACTCGGGACATGACCGCCCCTCCCGCGCCCTCCGGGGTAAAGCGGGGCGGTATGGTGCCTGCCGAGGTCCTGCACAGCTCCCCAGCGTCCTTCCTCCTTCCAGCGCTGCATGGGGAAGCCGGCGCGCGCGCCAGATGGGGCGGGCAGTAGACCGGAAGTAGCGATGACGCGCACTTCCAGTTTGCGGCCTCCAGCGTCCTGCAATGGGAAACGCGTGCCGGCGCCCGGGGTACCCGGGAAATGGCTCCAACAGCGACGGGGGTCGACCAGCGTCCTCCCCAGGGACAGAGGAGGAGGGAGGAGCACCAGAGAACGAACGCCAGCAACACCCTTAAAAAGGGTGCAGCAGCTCCAGGTAAGCGCAGTGTGTCTGTGGTGTGTACGGATATGGATGGTGAGAAGCCCTCAGCTGCAGCATCTGCGGAGCCCAGCGTTCCCCCTCCTACAGTGAGTAGCAGGGCCAGGTCCCTTGGCTGTCAAAATACGGTGGCACAGGTCTGAGTAAGCCTTCTCTTCTTCTTGCAGGAAGACAAGGCCTCTACCCCTAAAAACCCCCGCAAGTGTGGTATTTGTGGTGCCAGGTTTCCTTCTGACTACAGAAAGAAGTTATGCCAACCCTGTACGCAAAATATCCTGCATACCGAACAACCCTCCCTGTTTGACAGCATAAAGACTCTCATTAGGCAGGAGGTTCAGGCCTCCATAGCAGCCCAGACCCCCGAGGCCCAGGGCCCTGCCTCAAAAAAGAGGAAAAGGGCACCCGTGGAGGCTGACTCGGGAGAGGTCCGTTCCTCCGGATCGGAGGATATTTGGGAAAATGAGGGCTCCACGTCCACCTCCAGTCATGATGCGAAAAAATATTATTTCTCGGAGGATATGGAGGAGTTAGTATCCATGGTGAGAAATACCATGGGATTAGAGGAGGAGGAGGTCAAGCTCTCAGTCCAGGATAAGATGTTTGGAGGGTTGAAACCCAGAGGTAGAAAGGGTTTCCCAGTTCATGAGGTTATAAAGGATTTAATAGCTCAGGAGTGGTCCTCCCCCGAGAAGGCACTTACTGTGCCCTCTGAGCTGAAAAACCGTTTTCCCCTAGAGGGTGATAGTTCTGTTTGGGAGATCCCTAAAATAGACTTCTAAGTATCCAGGGTCACTAAGAAGACGTCCTTACCCTTTGAGGATGCCTCCCTATTGAAGGATCCAATGGATCGCAAAATAGAGAGCCATCTTAAAAAGTCCTGGGAGGCCTCTACGAACCTGCTGAAAGCAAATATTGCATCCACCTGCGTAGCCAGATCTTTGTTTTTCTGGCTACGCACGCTGGAAGATCACTTATCGGGGGGCACTCCAAGAGAGGAAATCCTAGACTCCCTATCAATCCTCCAGAAGGCAACAGGGTATTTGGCTGATGCCTCAGGAGAAATGGTACGGGTAGCAGCAAGGTCCCTTGTCCTCTCAAACTCGGCCAGGAGAGCCTTGTGGCTGAAGTCATGGGGGGGTGATATCACCTCCAAGACGAAACTGTGTGCTATCCCCTTCCAGGGACACCATGTGTTTGGGCCGGTCCTAGAGGATATCCTGGAGAAGGCCTCAGACAAGAATAAATCACTGCCAGAACAGAAATCCACCAAAAGGCAGTTTTTTTCGTCCCTCAAGAGAGCAGACCTCCCAGAGGCCATTCAGGGGAAAGGGCAAGACGGGTTGATGGAGCTTACCCAAAAGGGGGTAAAGGAAGAAACATCCTTGTGCCCCAACAGCACCAGCCCCCGGAGAAGCAGTGACTCCCGGGTAGGGGGTTGACTCACACAGTTTCTCGCCCAATGGAAGGCCACGACCTCGAACCAGTGGGTCCTGCACACTATACAATATGGGCTGAAGCTGGAGTTCGAGCACCCCCCCAAACGCCCTAAGAATTACCCCGGCACAGTCCCCAAGTCTGCAGAAAATATTCCGTCAAATAGAAGAACTCCTACAGGAAGAAGTGGTCTCGTATGTACCTCCGCAAGAGGAGGGCAGGGGACATTATTCTCGCCTGTTCCTGATAAAAAAAAACAAAACCTCAGGAAAACACAGGCTCATAATAAACCTAAAGCCCCTGAACCACTTCATCAAGTACCGAAGGTTCAAGATGGAATCCGTGAAGTCAGCGATCCCGCTCATTGGGCAAAACTGGCAAATGGCTACGATAGATCTAAGGGACGCATATTACCACGTGCCCATTCATCCAGATCACCGGAAGTTTCTGAGGTTCGCCGTCTCCCACGACCGAGGAATCAGCCACCTCCAGTTCAATGCCCTGCCGTTTGGGGTATCCCCAGCACCAAGGGTATTCACAAAGATCATGAGGGAAGCAGTCATCTCTATCCGACTTCAAAGGATATGTATTGTGCCGTATCTAGACGATCTGCTGATCGTCACACCATCGGTAACCTGGCTGAACCAGGACGTATCAAGAACACTACAGATACTCGAAGGCCTAGGGTGGATACCGAATTTCCAGAAGTTGGCCCTCTATCCTTCCCCGAGGAGGAAATTCCTGGGGATTCTCTTGGATTCGTAGAAAAGAACCTCCTTTCTCCCCGAAGATCGGCAAAAAGACCTTCGGCAAAAAATAATCAGGTTCAGAGACCAAAGGGCGCCAACATTGAGGGACGCCATGTCCATCCTGGGTTTCCTGACGGCGTGCATTCAGGTGGTATCCTGGGCACAAGCTCATACATGAGTCCTTCAATCATATGTCCTGATGAACGCGAGGAAGTATCCGAACAACCTGTCAAAAAAGGTTCTGCTTCCAGGACATGTAAAAGCAGCTTTTTGGTGGTGGCTGAGTTACCGAAACCTGAGACGAGGAGTAAGTTGGGATCAGCTTCCTCTAAAAGTACTATGTACCGATGCCAGCCTGAGGGGCTGGGGGGCTGTGGTCGAGGATTCGTACTTTCAGGGGCAGTGGCCCCAGAACATAAGATCCGGATCTTCAAACCTAAGGGAGTTGACGGCGGTGGAAGAGTCACTGAAAGCCACATCAGCCCTGGGCAAGAACCATCATGTTCGGATATACTGCGACAACGTGACCACGGTGGCATATCTCAGACACCAAGGGGGCACAAAATACGCCAGTCTAAAGAAAGTAGCAACAAGAATCTTCCTCTGGGCAGAGAAGCACCTGTTATCCATTTCCGCAGTACACCTGAAGGGGTCGGAAAACATCAAAGCAGACTTCTTGAGCAGGAAGGGAGTCCATCCAGGAGAATGGTGTCTGAACCAGGAGGTCTTCCAGACCCTATCCTCAAGATGGGGAGATCCAGAAGTCGACCTGTTCGCGAATGCGCAGAATGCAAAAGCAGCGACTTATTTCTCCCTCAGTCCCACGTACGGAGCCCAGGGGACGGATGCATTTGCCCATCCATGTGTCTTCAGACTGGCCTATGCTTTTCCCCCAATCCCGATGCTGGCAAGAACGTTACAAAAGATAAGAGCAGACGGAGTCACAACGATCCTAGTGGGTCCCATGTGGCCAGGGCGGAGCTGGTACAGCACTCTGTTGGACATGGCCCAAGAAGGTCCCTTGCTTCTACCCCAAAGGACCGACCTCCTGTTTCAGGGTCCCTTACTACACCCAAACCCGACCAGGCTACGTTTAGCAGCTTGGTTATTGAAGCCAATATTCTGAAGGCTAAAGGGTTGTCGGATGAGGTAATTCGGACCCTTCAAAAAAGCAGAAAGCCAGTGACGAATGCAATTTATGGCAAAATATGGAACAAATTTTGCTACTGGGGCCCCTGACCCCTCCCATCCAAATATTGCCCAAATACTTGACTTCCTGCAGAAAGGGTTAGATCTAGGCCTTACTCCAAGTACTTTGAAAGTACAGGTATCTGCCCTTAGTTCTTTTTTTGACCAAGACTTAGCCAGACACCGCTGGGTCAAGCGATTCATGGTAGCGGCAGGCAGGAACCAGAAACAGTGTTTCTGGTGGCAATCACATAGGCTAGACGCGTGGGGGAGCTACAGGCCCTATCAGTACAGGAACATTACCTCCTACTCAATCCAGAAAGTATAATACTACGTCTAGACCCCTCCTTTTTGCCCAAGGTGGTGTCAGACTTTCATAGAAGCCAGGATATCGTGTTGCCCTCATTTTGCCCAAATCTTTCTAATCCGAAGGAGGGAAGGTTTCATACCCTGGACGTTCGCAGGGTAGTTCTCTGCTACCTCGAGGCAACCAGGGATTGGAGAATCGATCAGAATCTGTTCCTCCAGTATTCGGGAAGAAACAAAGGAAAGAAAGTGGCAAAGAACACGATAGCGGGCTGGATCAAGCAGTCCATCTCTCTGGCATATTCTGCAAGACATCTCTCTCCTCTTGAGTCGTTAACAGCCCACTCCACTCGATCAGTCGCTACGTCCTGGGCAGCGAGGGGAAATACGTCTTCGAAGCAGATATGCAGAGCTGCCACCTGGTCCTCTTTGCACACCTTTACTAGACACTATAGACTGGATTTCAATAGGGATCTGACGTTCGGCAGACGCGTCTTTCAAGCCGTAGTCCCCCCCTAGAAAAATTAACGTTGGCATGACTCCAAGGTGGCTGTTGTGGAAGGTGACTAGAGAAAATAGAATTAGACTTACCGGTAATTCAGTTTCTAGGAACCTTCCACGACAGCACTAATTTCCCTCCCTATATGGTATGTTTGCCTGATGATTCCTGCTCTACTGGCGGTAACTATTCATGCTAGTATGTCAGAAAAAACACTGAGGTAGCAGGAAGGGGAGGGTTATTTAACCTCTTTGTGTTCCTGTCCCCTATTAGGGTGGGGAGACAACCTCCAAGGTGGCTATCGTGGAAGGTTCCTAGAAACCGAATTACCGGTATGTCTAATTCTATTTTTTGACAGTAAAGTCTAAATTATCATAGCTTTCCGTAAAGTGTACCGAAAGCCCTACAGGCACTGAAGCATACTTGCTGCCATTGTGCAGCAGCACAGCTTTAGATTTTGAGGATGAATCAATAAAGAGTCTCCTCTCGCTCACATTGTGCTCAATGGTAAATTTTTCTATCAGCCCTGGAACACCACTGCAATACACTAGAGCACCATCTTGAGAAGTTATGGAAGGAATTCCTTTTCTCTGCTTCTGTATCATAAAATCAGGTATCAGGTTCTTTTCCTTTAGTCTAGAGCCTAAAAGTTCTGCAGAATGTTTAGGAAGGTCCAAATCCCTGTCTAAATCATTTAATTTGAGCTGTGAAAAAAGCTTTGGCTCATTAGGACTGGCGTGAAAGTCTTTGTCAGAATCCTGCTCTTCATATTCTGAGTCTTCTGAATCAGGTGGATTTTCAAGATTCCCTGGAGGTGAAGGGGCAGGTATTCCTGGACTGTGAGGCACAGGGTGAATCGCTGACGGTAGGTCCAGCCGGGTATATCATTTCCCTCTTATTTCTAAGGTAGAATCCCTCCTCATTGCACGTACAAAGGTAGCAGTCATCAATATGACTTTGCTTCTCTCTCCAGATCATACGTACACCAATACGAAAGCTCTCTTTCTTCCCTTTAGACCTCTGTTGTAGTTCTTCTACAGAAACAGAATGCACTATATGTGGAGCCCACAACTTGTCCTGATCACCTAGTTGTACACCAAAGTACGCATAATACACCTTTATAACCAAGTCTGTCGCTACACTCATCAGGAGAACGTTAAACTAGAAGAAGAGGGGATGGGAAGAAAAATGTTAGACACGAACATGAAACCAAATATTATACTGATGAATGATATGAGGTGTGGCAAAGAAGATCCAAGACAACATACTCAGAAGGGAGGTAAGAAAATTTCTAAAACAATCAACAGGGAGGAGATTGGAACAAAGCAAAATTCTCTAAAATGCATGATCGCAAACGCCAGAAGCCTGACAAACAAGATGGAAGAACTAGAATCTAATTAATAAAAATATTGGAGAAAGAGAAACCAATCACAAACTAAAATGTTTCTATACTAATGCACAAAGCATGGGCAACAAACAAGGAGAATTGGAACTACTAACGCAGGAGAAGAAATATGATGTCATTGGAATCACTGAAACTTGGTGGGACGATACACATGATTGGAATACAAGGCTAGAAGGATACAACTTATTTGCAAGAAACAGACTTGATAAACGAGGAGGGGGTGTCGCATTGTATGTTAGAAACGCGTATATCTGCACAGAGATTGAAGCTTCAGAGACTGGGAGTTCTGTGGAAACTGTTTGGGTAAGAATACAAGGACAGAACAATGGAAAGGACACCATTGTAGGCATTTACTACAGGCCGCCTGTGCAACCTGAAGATATGGATGAACTCTTTATGAAGCAAATGGCCAAGTTCTCCAAAAAATATGACATAGTTGTCATGGGAGATTTCAACTATCCAGACATTTGTTGGGAATCTCTCTCAGGCAAAACTAATAGGTCAAGGAAATTCTTATCCTCTCTTGCTGACAACTTTATCTTCCAAAAGGTAGGGGAGAAAACAAGGGGAACTGCTACCTTGGATCTAATCCTTATAAACAGGGAGGAAATGGTTGAGGAGGTAAAAGTGGCTGGGACCCTAGGAGGTAGCGACCATGCTATTTTAGAATTTTGGATAACTAGAGGAGGAAGACCTGTGAAGACTCAGACGTCAAGGTTAGATTTCAGAAAGGCAGATTTTAAGGGATTCAGAAAGAGAATTGGAGGGATCCATTGGCTGGATATCCTTAAAGACAAAAATGTCCAGGAAGGATGGGAAATCTTGAAAAATGAAATTCTCAAAGCACAATTGTTAACAATTCAGAAAAGAGGGAAGAATAGGAAGCATTTAAGGAAGCCAGGATGGATGAACACAGAACTTAAGCACATGCTAAAAAGGAAGAAAAAAATGTTTATAAAATGGAAAGAGGGAGGCATATCTAAAGAAGAATATAATGCTCTCTGCAGAACCTGCAGGGCACAAATCAGATTATCTAAAGCTGACAATGAATTGAGGCTTGCAAGAGATGTCAAAAGCAATAATAAAGGATTTTGGGGATATGTCAAAAGTAAAAGAAAAGTCAAAGATGCTATAGGATTTTTACAGGATGAAAATGATGAAATGGTAAGACAGGATGTTGAGAAGGCCGAACTTTTAAATTCCTATTTTGCATCTGTTTTCTCTCAGAAGGGAAATGTGACATCAGCTGTTCTTCACTGTCCTATTAAGGGAATAGAAGAATGCAGGATATCTATAAACAGAAAGATAGTGAGGAAACACTTAGCTAACCTAAATGAATTCAAGTCT
Source organism: Dendrobates tinctorius (assembly GCF_039654945.1). Classification (NCBI taxonomy): domain Eukaryota; kingdom Metazoa; phylum Chordata; class Amphibia; order Anura; family Dendrobatidae; genus Dendrobates; species Dendrobates tinctorius. Next base: position 3,926,669 of record NW_027361904.1, on the reverse strand, counting down.
CCAGGTCCAGATGAATTACACCCCAGAGTACTGAAGGAGATAGCAGAAGAAATTTTTGAACCCCTCTCCATAATCTTTGAAAATTCTTGGAGAACAGGAGAAGTCCCAGAAGACTGGAGAAGAGCAAATGTTGTTCCTATCTTCAAAAAGGGGAAGAAGGTGGACCCAGGCAACTATAGGCGGGTGAGTCTGACTTCTATACCAGGAAAGATGTTTGAACAAATTATTAAACAACATGTATGTCAGTACCTGGATAAGAATGAAGTGATTAAACAGAGTCAGCATGGGTTTGTAACTAATAAGTCATGTCAGACTAACTTAATTTCCTTCTATGACGGAATCACTGATTGGGTGGATCAAGGAAATGCTGTAGATATAGTATATCTTGACTTCAGCAAAGCATTTGACAAAGTATCTCATACAATCCTTATTGAAAAAATGACTAAGTATGGAATGGACAAGGCAACTGTTAGGTGGATTCATAACTGGCTTAGTGATCGGACCCAAAGAGTGGTCGTAAATGGCTGCACATCCAGTTGGAAGAATGTCTCAAGTGGGGTACCACAGAGCTCTGTCCTGGGCCCTGTATTGTTCAACATCTTTATCAACGATTTAGATGAAGGAATTGAGGGTAAGCTGATTAAATTTGCTGATGACACAAAGCTAGGAGGGATAGCTAATACTAGAGGAGAGAGGATTCAAAAAGATATAAATAAACTGGAGAAGTGGGCAGCAACTAACAGAATGGTTTTTAACAGGGAAAAATGCAAAGTACTACATCTGGGCAATAAAAATGAAGAAAGCATATACAGAATGGGAGGAATAGGCCTAAGCAACAGCACATGTGAAAAAGACTTGGGTATACTAATAGATCACAGACTGAATATGAGTCAACAGTGTGATGCAGCAGCAAAAAAGGCAAATGCAATTCTAGGATGTATTAACAGAAGCATACAGTCTAGATCACGTGAAGTCATTATTTCCCTCTACTCCTCTTTGGTCAGACCTCATCTGGAATATTGTGTCCAGTTTTGGGCACCACATTTTAAAAAAGACATCAACAAACTGGAGCAAGTTCAGAAAAGAGCGACCAGAATGGTGAACGGTCTGCAAACCCTGTCTTATGAGGAAAGGTTGCAGGATTTGGGATTGTTTAGTTTGCAAAAGAGAAGACTGAGAGGAGACTTAATAGCTGTCTACAAATATCTAAAGGGCTGTCACATTGTAGAAGGATAAACTTTATTCTCATTTGCACAAGGAAAGACTAGAAGCAATGGGATGAAACTGAATGGGAGGAGACACAGATTAGATATTAGAAAAAACTTTTTGACAGAGTGATCAATGAGTGGAACAAGCTGCCACGAGAAGTGGTGAGTTCTCCTTCAATGGATGTCTTCAAACAGAGGCTGGACAGACATCTGACTGGGATGATTTAGCGAATCCTGCTTTGAGCAGGGGGTTGGACCAGATGGCCCAGGAGGTCCCTTCCAACTCTATGATTCTATGATTCTAGAAGCAGAAATATCTACAGGTAACAATGACATAGTGGGAATAACCGAGACATGGTTAGATGAAAGCTATGACTGGGCAGTTAACTTACAGGGTTACAGTCTGTTTAGAAAGGATCGTAAAAATTGGAGAGGAGGAGGGGTTTGTCTTTATGTAAAGTCTTGTCTGAAGTCCACTTTAAGGGAAGATATTAGCGAAGGGAATGAGGATGTCGAGTCCATATGGGTCGAAATACATGGAGGGAAAAATAGTAACAAAATTCTCTTTGGGGTCTGTTACGAACCCCCAAATGTAACAGAAATCATGGAAAGTTTACTACTAAGGCAGATAGATGAAGCTGCAACCCATAATGAGGGCCTTGTTATGGGGGACTTTACCCGGATATTAACTGGGAAACAGACCTGCGAAACCCATAAAGGCCACAGGTTTCTGCTAATAGCCAAGAATAATTATCTCTCACAATTGGTGCAGAATCCGACCAGAGGAGCAGCACTTTACACCTAATACTATCTAACAGACCTGACAGAATAACAGATCTGCAGGTTGTTGGGCGTCTAGGAAATAGCGACCACAATATTGTACAGTGTCACTTGTCTTTCGCTAGGGGGACATGTCAGGGAGTCACAAAAACACTGAACTTTAGGAAGGCAAAGACTGACCAGCTTAGAGATGCCCTTAGTCTGGGTGACTGGGACAATGTCCTCAGAAATAAGAATACAGAAAATAAATGGGATATGTGTAAGAACATCCTTAATAGGCGCTGCAAGCGGTTTATACCTTGTGGGAATAAAAGGACAAGAAATAGGAAAAACCCAATGTGGCTAAATAAAGAAGTAAGAGGAGCAATTAACAGTTAAAAGAAAGCATTTACACTACTGAAGCAGGATGGCCCCGCTGAAGATCTAACAACTATAGGGAGAAAAAGTCTTTATCTAAAAAAATAAAGCTGCCAAAAAGGAAACAGAGAAGCACATTGCTAAGGAGAGTAACACTAATCCCAAGCTGTTCTTCAACTATATCAATAGTAAAAGAATCAAAAGTGAAAGTGTAGGCCCATTAAAAAATTGTGAGGAAAGAATGGTTGTAGATGATGAGGAAAAAGCTTATATATTAAACACCTCCATGGTATTCACGGTGGAAAATGAAAAGCTAGGTGAAATGCCGAGAGACAAAGAAAACCCTATATTATGGGTCACCAATCTAGCCCAGGAAGAGGTGCAAAACCGGCTAAATTAGATTAAGCTAGATAAATCTCCGGGTCCGGATAGCATACACCCACGAGTACTAAGAGAACTAAGTAATGTAATAGACAAACCATTATTTCTTATATTTAGAGACTCTATAGCGACGGGGTCTGTTCCACAGGACTGGCGCATAGCAAATGTGCTACCAATATTCAAAAAGGGCTCTAAAAGTGACCCTGGAAATTATAGGCCAGTAAGTCTAACCTCTATTGTTGGTGAGATATGTGAAGGGTTTCTGAGGGATGTTATTCTGGATTATGAGAATAACTGTTTAACGCCATATCAGCATGGGTTTATGAGGAATCGCTCCTGTCACACCAATCTAATCAGTTTTTATGAAGAGGTCAGCTATAGACTGGAGCAAGGTGAGTCATTGGATGTGGTATATCTTGATTTTTCCAAAGCGTTTGATACCGTGCCACACAAGAGGTTGGTACACAAAATGAGAATGCTGGGTGTGGGGGAAAATGTGTGTAATGGGTTTGTAACTGACTTAGTGATAGAAAGCAGAGGGTGGTTATAAATGGTATATTCTATAACTGGGTCGCTGTGACCAATGGGGACCGCAGGGGTCGGTGTTGGGACCTATTCTCTTCAACATACTGTATTTATTAACGATCTGGTAGAAGGTTTGCACAGTAAAATATCAATATTTGCAGATGATACAAAACTATGTAAAGCAGTCAGCACAAGAGAAGATCGTATCCTGCTACAGATGGATCTGGATGAGTTGGAAACTTGGGCCGAAAGGTGGCAGATGCGGTTTAACAATGATAAATGTAAGGTTATACACATGGGAAGAAGGAATCAATATCACCATTACACACTGAACGGGAAGCCACTGGGTAAATCTGACAAGGAGAAGGACTTGGGGATCCTAGTTAATGATAAACTTACCTGGAGCAGCCAGTGCTAGGCAGCGGCTGCCAAGGCAAACAGGATCATGGGGTGCATTAAAAGAGGTCTGGATACACATGATGAGAGCATTATACTGCCTCTGTACAAATCTCTGGTTAGACTGCACATGGAGTTCTGTGTACAGTTTTGTGCACCAGTGCTCAGGAAGGATATAATGGAACTAGAGCGAGTACAAAGGAGGGCAACAAAATTAATAAAGGGGATGGGGGAACTACAATACCCAGAGAGATTAGCAAAATTAGGATTATTTAGTCTAGAAAAAAGACGACTGAGGGGCGATCTAATAACCATGTATAAGGGGACAATACAAATATCTCTCCGAGGATCTGTTTATACCAAGGAAGGTGACGGTCACAAGGGGGCATTCTCTGCGTCTGGAGGAGAGAAGGTTTTTCCACCAACATAGAAGAGGATTCTTTACTGTTGGGCAGTGAGAATCTGGAATTCCCTGCCTGAGGAGGTGGTGATGGCGAACTCAGTCCAGGGGTTCAAGAGAGGCCTGGATGTCTTCCTGGAGCGTAACAATATTGTATCTTACAGTTATTGTTAGGTTCTTTAGAAGGACGTAGATCTGGGGATTTATTCTGACAGAATTTTATAGGCTGAACTGGATGGACTAATGGCTTTTTTCGGCCTTACTAACTATGTTACTATGTTCCTTCGTGGTTTCTTCACTACAAAACAACTGCAAATTTAAATCAATCGAAGCAGCATATATAACAAATATACAAAATTACCTTTTGCTTTTTACGGAAGCACTGACATGTCAACCCTATCATTTAGACCTATTGGACCTGTTCCACATGTCTGTAGAATAAAGGCCAAATTGTCTTACCGATATAAAAAAAGCGGCAAGGGCAAAAATAACACCCCACATATGCTGTTTTGCAAGAAATAAAGTCTCGCACCTGATGACTGCAAGGACCAATTTTAATAAATTTACCCACTAATTTAAAGGGGCAATAAGTGCAATGACCACATTTAAAATTGCCCTTAGGGATGCCCGATTTCCCTCATACGGTTATGGATCAATAAATCCGCCAGGTTGGTACTACGCAGACTAGCAAAAAGAGGACCCCTGCTGACTATTTCTTGAAGGTCCACATCTCTCTCTAAAATATTCCAATTTTTTCTGATGATTGATCGTATATGATCATCCATAGGACTGTACTTAAAACTAAAAACCTTTTTTTCTTTCTTTTTTTGGGGATTGCTAATGGGGATCTCACTCTCATTAGGGCCCTGTCTAATACTACTTTGGGATATCCCCTCTCTTGGAATCTTTTATTGAAATCTTGAGACTGTCTCCTACATCCCTTGGGTTCCCTGTTGATTCTTTTAATCCTCAAAACTGGCTATACGGTAACAATTTTTTTACATACTGAGGGTGAGCGCTATGGTAGTGTAATAGAGAGTTAACCGCTGACTGCTTTCTGGACACCTCTGTATGGAGTTTCCCATTTTCTATCCACAATTTTACATCCAAAAATTCCAAAGTCATGCCTCCAAAGTGAGACGTGAATCTCATGTTTGAGGTATTAGTCCGGTTAAGATAATCCACAAATGATGCAAATAATGCAACTATATCCTGGGTACCGTCCCAAACCACAAAGACGTCATCCACATCTCAAGGTACTGAGAGAGGGGTTCTGTAAGAGACCCTATTCCTTAAACTATAGAATGACCGGGAGGTTGAGACAGGGACGTGTGCACTTTTGTCACATGGTACTGTTACGTGCTACAGAACCACTGAGCACCCAGAATATGTTGTGCAGTTATATGTATGTATAATAGGTTCTATGTGAGATGCATGTCCCTAATGCATCAGCTCACAGGCAGCGCCCCTAGGCAGAGGGGACACGATATTCTCCTTTTGTCCGCCCTCCCCCACCTTTGTAATTCCCACAGTAAACATCGGCAGGCTCCGGCCACCTGCGGCTTTTGTAATGCATGTCTGGCCTGCCGCTTTTCTATTGGCCTGCCTTCTGTATCTGTGATATATTCTGTGTCCTGTGAGTAAAGTGTTGTCAGACTGGAAATACGTGGAGAAGCAGTGATCTTTTATATGCGCCCATGTAACCAAGGAATTCCAGCCAGCGTCATTCATTCAGACTCCAGCCAACGCAGAGCGGACCTCCGAAAACACGGGGTGGTACTGAAAGAGGTACCCCAGCTTGGTAGACCCCGTTACACCTGTGGCAGCAGCGGGATATGATACCCCTTCTACAGGAGGAAAGGAATGAATGGAAAATAACTACCAGAAGTTAAAGAGGACTACATTAAAAGATCTGGTGGAAGCCCGAGGGTTGATCGCCAGCAACAAAACAAAAGCGGATTTGATAGCAGCCATCATGGAACACAACAGTGCAGCGCCCCCCAATGTGAATGTGGAGGAGACCGAATTCCAGAGGGAGTTACTTGAGGATCCTTCATTAGAGGGATATCGTGGGAAGGCACAGGAGGGGAGAGGAGTACTGGAAGGGGAACAGTTTGTATGGAAGCAGGGACTCCTTACCGATCACAGAGCAGCACCACACAGGGACGAGCCCCACTATAAAACAGCTGGTAATTCCCAAGACGTATAGGCAGGAGTTACTGCGAATCTCTCATGATATACCCTTGGCCGGGCACTTCGGTGTCAGTCGCACCAGGCATCGTCTGACACAAAACTTCTTTTGGCCGGGGGTAACCTATGATGTTCGTCAGTACTGCCAGACCTGTGACAGTTGTCAGCGCATTGGCAAGAGGGGGGATCGATGCAAGGCCAAATTACGCCCCCTCCCCATTGTGGAGGAACCATTTAGCCGAGTAGCGGTCGATCTGATAGGGCCGTTAACCAAACCCAGACCGTCCAGGAAAAGGTATATATTGACAGTGGTAGATTATGCCACACGGTATCCAGAGGCGGTTGCGTTACCTAACGTACTGGCAGAGACGGTGGCGGTCGCCCTGCTCCAGGTTTTCTCACGGGTTGGATTTCCCAGGGAGATTATCTCGGACCAGAGTACCCAGTTTACAGCAGAGGTGACCAACCAACTGTGGAAGCTGTGCGGCGTAAAGTCCATTAGAAGTGCCCTGTACCACCCGCAAACCAATGGGTTGTGTGAACGCTTTAACGGGACATTAAAACAGCTCATTGGGACTTTTACCAGGACCTACAGGAACAGGGAGAAATTCTTGCCACACCTCCTGTTTGCCTATCGGGAGGTGCCCCAAGAATCCACGGGGTTATCCCCGTTCGAGCTGGTATACGGGAGACGGGTAAGGGGACCCCTAGTGCTGGAACACTGGGAGGGCCTCATAGAAGGGGTACCTATTGTACCCTATGTGCTGGAATTCCGGGACCGCCTACAGGAGCTGACCCAGGTTGCACGTGAGAACCTGCAGGCGACCCAGCGGCGCCAGCGTGTATGGTACGATCGGAGGGCCAGAGAGCACACTTTGGAAATAGGACAGAAGGTCCTGGTGTTAGGGCCCACTAAGCAGAATAAGTTTCAAGCTGCATGGCAGGGGCCCTACCAGGTAGTGGGGAAGATAGCCGACACAACCTATAATGTCGCCGATTGTGACGACCCCAGGGTTATCCGCATGTTCCACCTGAATATGCTGAAGCCCTACTGGGAGCGCCCTGAAGAGGTAGTGGCCATCTGTGCACCTGAAGCAGAGGATTTAGCCGGACTTCCCTTGCCGGATGTCTTAGGGGAATGGACTCAGTTTAAAACATGGGACCAGGTACACTTGGGTGAAGACCTAGACCCCCGGGAGACACAGCAGGCGGAGGCGTTGTTGAGGCTGCGACAGAGGATGTTTTCAGAGAGACCGGGGTACACTTGCCTGGCACAACACAAGGTTGAGACCCAGGATCAGACCCCCCCTACGACTAATCCCCTTCCGCGTCCCTGAGTCTGTACGAGAGGGGATGCGACAAGAGATACAAGAGATGCTGCGTTTAGGGGTCATTGAAGAGTCAGTCCCTGGGCATCCCCCGTAGTGTTAGTGCCCAAGAAGGATGGGACTACACGGTTTTGTGTAGACTATCGTAAGCTCAATGAGAAAACAGTGACGGATGCATACCCCATGCCGCATGTGGATGAGTTGTTAGACCGGCTGGCGGGGGCAAAGTATTTGACCACCATCGATCTATGCAAAGGCTACTGGCAGATTCCCCTTAGTCCTGACGCTATTCCCAAGTCGGCATTTGTCACCCCGTTCGGCTTATTCCAGTTTCGAGTTATGCCATTCGGGATGAAGAATGCCCCGGCGACCTTCCAAAGGCTGGCTGACCGGCTTCTGGATGGTCTCCAGGACTATGCTTGTGCCTACCTGGACGACATCGCCATCTACAGTGCGACATGGGAAGAGCATCTAAATCACCTAGAGATAGTATTGGACAGGATCCACCAGGCCGGAATCACCCTGAACCCAAACAAGTGTCACGTGGGCAAAGCAGAGGTTCAGTATTTAGGGTATTGGGTGGGAAGTGGGAAACAGTGATCAGAACCAGCCAAGATTGAGGCCATAGCCAAATGGCCCATCCCAAACACTAAAACCCAGGTCATGGCATTTCTAGGGACAGCGGGGTATTACAGGAAATTCGTTCCCAATTACAGCAGCGTAGCCAAGCCCCTCACTGATCTGACCCGTAAGAACCAACCCCGCCAGGTAACCAGAACCTCAGAGTGTGAGGAAACCTTCCGCCAACTAAAGGACGCCCTCACCAATACCCCTGTATTGGCCGCACCCGATCCAACTAAACGTTTCCTGGTTCACACAGACGCTTCTATGTTTGGATTGGGGGCAGTACTGAGCCAAGTCGGGCCGGACGGCCAAGAACACCCGGTAGCTTACCTGAGTCGGAAACTACTGCCCCGTGAAGTAAGCTATGCAGCCATCGAGAAGGAGTGCCTGGTGGTAGTATGGGCACTCAAGAAATTGCAACCATATTTGTATGGACGACAGTTTTCCCTCCTAACGGACCATAATCCCCTAGTCTGGCTTAATCGGGTCTCCGGAGACAACGCCAGATTGCTGCGGTGGAGTTTAGCCCTACAACCTCTCGACTTCACCATCCACCACAGACCCGGCAAACAAAACAGTAACGCCGATGGACTAAGTCAAAAAACGGAACTTGTACCAACCCCATAAACTTCAGTCATCCCCAAATCGATCCGTTGAGTATCAGACTGTGTATGCCGATAGCGTCGCTGAAAAGGGGGAGCCGTGTTACGTGCTACAGAATCACTCAGCACCCAGAATATGTTGTGCAGTTATATGTATGTATAATAGGTTCTATGTGAGATGCATGTCCCTAATGCATCAGCCCACAGGCTGCGCCCCTGGGCAGAGGGGACGCGATATTCTCCTTTTGTCCGCTCTCCCCCCACCTTTGTAATTCTCACAGTAAACATCGGCAGGCTCCGGCCACCTGCGGCTTTTGTAATGCATGTCTGGCCTGCCGCTTTTCTATTGGCGTGCCCTCTGTATCTGTGTGATATATTCTGTGTCCTGTGAGTAAAGTGTTGTCAGACTGGAAATACGTGGAGAAGCAGTGATCTTTTATATGCGCCCATGTAACCAAGCAATTCCAGTCAGCGTCATTCATTCAGACTCCAGCCAACACAGAACGGGCCTCCAAAAACACGGGGTGGTACTGAAAGAGGTACCCCAGCCTGGTAGACCCCGTTACATGTACCAAGGCGGTTTATGGGGGAACTCTGGTAAGTTTTTCCGCTCCTTTTTTTTTTTTTTTTTACAAAATACAAGTATTATACTCTACTTGCTGTCTGAGGAATGTGCGTAAATCACTTTTAAATCTGGGTGTCGGATCAGTGGAAAGCTTAGAATATGTACTCATAGAATTGTAGAGTTGGAAGGGACCTCCTGGGCCATCTGGTCCAACCCGCTGCTCAAAGCAGGATTCACTATCATCTCAGACAGATGTCTGTCCAGCCTCTGTTTGAAGACTTCCATTGAAGTAGAACTCACCACTTCTCATGGCAGCCTGTTCCACTCATTGATCACTCTAAGTGTCAAAAAGTTTTTTCTAATATCTAATTTGTGTCTCCTCCCATTCAATTTCATCCCATTGCTTCTAGTCTTTCCTTGTGCAAATGAAATAATAAAGGTGATACAATGTGACAGCCCTTGAGATATTTGTAGACAGCTATTAAGTCTCCTCTGTTTTCTCTTTTACAAGCTAAACATTCCCAAATCCTGCAACCTTTTCTCATAGGACATGGTTTGCAGACCGGTCACCATTCTGGTCGCTCTTTTCTGAACTTGCTCTAGTTTGTTGATGTCTTTTTTAAAATGTGGCACCCAAAACTGGACACAGTATTCCAGATGAGGTCTGACCAAAGAGGAGTAGAGGGCAATAATGACGTCACGTGATCTAGACTATGCTTCTGTTAATACATCCCAAAATTGCATTTGCGTTTTTTGCTGCTGCATCACACTGTTGACTCATATTCAGTCTGTGATCTATTAGTATTCCCAAGTCTTTTCCACGTGCTGTTGCTTAGCCCTATTCCTCCCATTCTGTATATGCTTTTTTTATTGCCCAGATGTAGTACTTTGCATTTTTCCCTGTTAAAAACCATTCTGTTTGTTGCTGCCCACTGCTCCAGTTTATTTATATCTTTTTGAATCCTCTCTCTTCTCTAGTATTAGCTATCCCTCCTAGCTTTGTGTCATCGCCAATTTTAATCAGTTTACCCTCAATTCCTTCATCTAAATAGTTGATAAAGATGTTGAACAATACAGGGCCCAGGACAGAGCCCTGTGGTACCCCACTTGAGACATTCTTCCAACTGGATGTGCAGCCATTTATGACCACTCTTTGGGTCCGATCACTAAGCCAGTTATGAATCCACCTAACAGTTGCCTTGTCCATTCCATACCTAGTCATTTTTTCAATAAGGATTTTGTGAGATACTTTGTCAATTGCTTTGCTGAAGTCAAGATATACTATATCTACAGCATTTCCCTGATCCACCCAATCAGTGATTCCGTCATAGAAGGAAATTAAGTTAGTCTGACATGACTTATTAGTTACAAACCCATGCTGACTGTTTAATCATTTCATTCTTATCCAGGTACTGACATACATGTTGTTTAATAATTCGTTCAAAGATCTTTCCTGGTATAGAAGTCAGACTCACCGGCCTGTAGTTGCCTGGGTCCACCTTTTTGAAGATAGGAACAACATTTGCTCTTCTCCGGTCTTCTGGGACTTCTACTCTCCAAGAATTTTCAAAGATTGTGGAGAGGGGTTCAAAAATTTTTTCTGCTATCTCCTTCAGTACTCTGGGGTGTAATTCATCTGCTCACCACTGTTCAATACTCAATCAATCTTGGGGATGTTCGGGTACGGATGGTACTTGATCGAGTGGGTGCTTGGGCTCCATGCTTGAGTCCCTGCCCTGCATGTTTTGCAGCTGTTAAGAAAGCCAATGAATATGCAGGGATTACCCACCATACACAGTAATGCCTTAGCAGCTGCTGGCATTACTGGGATTGCCCAGCCGCATTGTGTCATGGGGTCTTGTATTAGCAGTCACTTTACTGCTATTCACTGACGCTGGAGCCAGATGGAGCATGAACTACAGTGGACATTTTGGGTAACTGGTGAATGAGGGGCTGTCTCTTGTCTTTATTTCTGTCTTTGTATGTATTTCAGGTGTCCTTTTCTGGGCTACATCAGATTTCCAGGACTATGTGGGACCTGCATGGGATTTTTTTTTTCAATAAATTGGTGAACAAGGGATAGTGTTAGGAAGTTTTTATTGACATGTTGTTCTTTTTTTTGTGTTATTTTTTTTATTACTGGGTTAGTATTGGGGTGTCTGATAGCCGCCTCTTCATTACTAACCCCAGGGCTTGATGTCAGATGTGATTCTTGACAAGTCACAGCTGTCATCAACCCCAACTACCATTAACTCAATTACCACCGCACCAGGACAATGCGCCAGAATTGGCACATCTCATGTGATGCACCACTTCTGGGGCAGCTGCGGGCTGGTATTTTTTAGGTTGGGAAGGGGCCAATATCAATGGACTTTCCCAACATGATAATATAAACACACCGCTGTCTGCTTTATCTGGGCTGGTTGTTAAAAAATAGGGGGGACCCCCATGCTATTTTTTTTTATTTATTTATTTAGTAAGTTAATACATGTACAGTAAACTACACATGGAGCACTAATTATATATCTCACAGATCTCAAGGCAGCACCTGCAAAAGAAGGGAGGGAAGGGGTGCTGAACATCCCAGCTGTAAACCAGTCCTCCAATATATGTACACAAATGAAGGTCAGCACTCCCAAAAGAGATTTGAACATTTTAATATCCCGTAGTGACGGCAAAATTTCTGAGGACTTTTCTCAAGCAGTGTTAAAGTGCATAAAACAATATTTAAAGGTGCATCAATCAATACATCAATTCAATTCCATAGCCATAATTCATATGTAATACGATAAATTATATACAGAGTAGTGCACATATTGCATGCTTACATTCATATACACATACATCCATGGGAACAATGCTCCTCACTTACAAGTGATATAAGATATCACAAGAATCTTTTCTATTTAAAAGTCCGGCCAAGTTACTTCAGTCCTCATAAACCACATCACAAGAAAACAAATACAGCCCTTGTCCGGCATCAAGTGAAACATTAACAGACCGTACAATAGTGCCGTTTCACCCACTTGGCTTAAAGTCCAGCTTCTTAGTTCTTTCGCAAAGCCACACAATCCAGGAGGTCTGCACACCTCCATACTCCCAACCATGTGTGAGCTAAACAGGTCCCAATTTACAATGTGAACCACACCCAGGGCAGGGTGGAGATGTGGTGAGCAGCTTACCCCCCTAACTCTTCAGCTGCTCACAATTAGACCTAGCTATAATGTGGCCGATTAACCCCACTTAGTACTATGTGTACTAGAGCATTACTCCAGGTTCATATCAGAGGACAGCCACCTCTGTGATACATATCTCACATTCACTACGTGTCCGGCAGCCACCTTACGCCATATAAAACAAGATACATCATTTACAGATCATAATACATGAGCAAACAGCTTAATTGATCAATAAATCCTCATGTGTCAATGACTTTCTATTGTGCTAGTGCTGCCTTCATGTTTTATATTATCTATCTCTCTATCTCTCCCTTGTTTCAGTCTGCCACCCTACCCGTGCCCTCCGTTCTGCTGATGACCTGAGGTTAGCATCCTCAATAATCAGAACCTCCCACTCCCGTCTCCAAGACTTTACACGTGCTGCGCCAATTCTTTGGAATGCACTTCCCAGGTCAATACGATTAGTCCCCAATCCCTACAATTTTAAGCGTGCCCTGAAAACTCATTTATTCAGACTGGCCTATCGCCTCAACACATTAACCTAATCTATCCCTGTGTGGCACAGCCAAAAGTTTTACCATAACCAGGTTCCCCGCATCATGTTCCCACATGCTTTATGCATCCATTAGCCTTCTGCATCTGTACTGTTACACACTTAACATTATGGCTGGTCCATACAATCAGGGCAACCGTTACCACCCACCTTTCGTGTCTACCTCTTTCCTCATAGACTGTAAGCTTGCGAGCAGGGCCCTCATTCCTATAAGGCAGAGATGGTGAAATTCACATTCGTTTTTATTTTTAAAGTGGAACCTCGGGACCACGGTCCGAGGGGCTCCGAAGGGGGCGTGACTAGTGAGCCCCGGATACCCGTAGTAAAGCCCCTCAGACAGGACCAGAATGGAATACTCGGAGGACACGGGTACTACCTCCAGTTAGACCCCGAACACGTGGCAGCTGTCCCAGCGGGACCAAAAGGGATAACAGTAGTTACAACTGAGTTTGTAATGAGACGGGTCCTGGATCCGGGTAATTGGTAAGGAGTCGGTTCCAGTGACCTTCACATAGTCCTTGGACTCGGATGGCTGTTGGCGGAACAGATGGTTGCAGATATAACCAGGAAGCACAGGATACTGATACTCTGTGGAGACAGATAGCATTAGACAATGCACAGAGACTGCAGACGCAGCGCAGACAGGTTAGCATGAGAACCGGATGTAGCAATGATTGATACCAGAAATAGCAGCCAGTGCGCTACCATTGGATAATTGCACTTTTTGAAAAATGCACGCTGTCCCTTTAAGAAGGCAGGAGAGCCCGCGGGCGGGCCCTAATAGCTCTAGTTACAGTTCTGCCAACAGGACGCCAGGAGGTGGAGGCAGGGGAGCGACCTGAATGCTGAGCAGCAGCATGAGACAGAGGAGGCAGACTGCTGCCTAAGGACAGCGTGCGAGGCACAAGGTGATTACCTAGAACGGGGAGCAGCGGCAGACCTGGACGCAGCGCCAGGACGGGGACCAGGTGTAACAGTAGCAGACCTGGGCGCCAGGACAGGGACCGGGTGTAACAGTATCCCCCTCTTTACACCCCTTCTTCAAGCCTGTGTAGAATTTTTTAAGGAGAAGGGGGGGCCTGGATGTTCTCTCTAGGCTCCCAAGATCTCTCCTCAGGACCAAAACCCTTCCAGTCCACCAGGTAGTAGGTTTTACCCCTTACTTTTTTCACGGCCAGGATATGTTTTACCTCAAAAACATCATCCTCTGAGACAGGGTCAGGAGTGGTACCCGGATCCTTAAATAAGGGGCTCAAAACTACTGGTTTGAGGAGAGAAATATGAAAGGAGTTAGGCACACGTAGGGAAGTAGGCAACTTCAGTTTGTAAGAGACTGGATTGATTTGTCTCAAGATCTCAAATGGTCCGATGAACCGGGGACCCAATTTGTAGGATGGCATCTTTAAACGGATGTACTTTGAAGAGAGCCATACCTTGTCTCCGGGGTGAAAGGTAGGCACATCCAAACGTCTCTTGTCCGCATGCCTTTTTATACGCTGGGAGGCTTTCTCTAAAGCAGTTTTGATGTCCCTCCAGACCTTAGAAAAATCTTCGGAGAAAGTATCGGCAGCCGGAGCGCCAGATGATCCGGAGATGGGAAGACGTATTCCGGGTTGCAGTCCGAAAACAATCTGAAAGGGAGACTTTCCAGAAGATTCACTTACTTGGTTGTTGTAGGAAAATTCGGCCCAGGACAGTAAGTCTACCCAGTTGTCATCATGCGCGTTGACAAAGTGACGCAAGAATCCAGCCAGGATTTGATTTGTCCTCTCCACTTGTCCATTGTACTAGGGATGGTATGCTGAGGAAAAATCCAGTTCAATTCTTACCAGTTTACAAACTGCTCTCCAGAATATTGAGGTGAACTGGACTCCTCTGTCGGACACGATGTGGAGAGGGAAACCATGGAGACGGAAGATGTGCCGGCTGAACAGATCCGCCAACTCAGGAACAGTTGGAAGATGGTAGCGGAACAAAGTGAGCAATTTTAGAGAAGCGGTCCACCACTACCCACAGCACAGAACAGCCAGATGAGATCGGAAGATCTGTGATGAAGTCCATCGCGATGTGTTGCCAGGGAGCGGACGGAATTGGAAGAGGCTGAAGCCTACCTGCGGGTAGGTGCTTGGCCATCTTGTTATGTTGCACAGGAAGGACAGGCTGTGACGTACTCCTGAATGTCCTTAGCCATAGCAGGCCACCAGTAGTTCCCAGGAGATGAGTTGCAGAGTCTTTCTCTGACCGGCGTGACCAGCCAACTTGGATGAGTGACCCCACCGAAGGACACGAGTACGTTCAGAAGCTGACAGCTGACACGAAAGTTTTCCTAGGGGGAAGCCGGGTAAGATCAGCAGAAGCGACAGCGACTAACCTTGAGGGTTCAATGATGTGCTGCAGTTCTTCTTGATCAGGAGGTAGAAAGGATCTGGAAAGTGCATCTACTTTGACATTTTTGTCAGCTGGGCGAAATTAAAGAACAAAATAAAAGCGAGCAAAAAACAAAGCCCAGCGGGCTTGACGAGGATTCAGCCTTTGCGCATTTTGGAGGTAAGCAAGGTTTTTGTGATCGGTGTATATGACTACCTGATGAAGAGCTCTTCTAGAAGATGCCTCCACTCCTGCAGAGTCAATTTGATAGCCAACAATTCCCGATCTCCAACGGAATAATTCCTCTCTGTGGAAGAAAAAACTTTGGGGAAAAAAACCACAGGAGTGCATTTGCCCGGTGGACAATTTTTGGGTTAGTACGGCTCCTGCACCTACTGAAGAGGCATCGACCTCAAGAAAAAATTGTTCATTGGAGTTAGGACGAGGAAGAACAGGTGCGACCGCAAAGGCCTTTTTGAGAGAAACAAAAGCCTCAGCATCAGGAGGCCAATCCTTGGGATTTGTACCTTTCCGGGTCAGAGCTGAGATGGGCGCCACTCGGGTGGAGAAGTTAGGAATGAATTGTCTGTAGTAGTTGGTGAAGCCCAGAAATTGCTGTATGGCCTTTAGCCCAGACGGATGAGGCCACTTGAGTACAGCCGATAACTTCTCTGGATCCATTTTTAATCCTGTGGAGGAAACAATGCAATCGAGGAAAGGCAAAGAGGATTGTTCAAAGAGGCACTTTTCAAACTTGGCATACAGTCTGTTCTCCCTGAGCCTCTGTAAGGCTAGGCGAACTTGCCTGCAGTGCGAGACCAAGTCAGTAGAAAAAATCAGAATGTCGTCCAGATAGACAACAACACAGGTGTAAAGCAGATCCCTGAAAATGTCATTGACGAACTCTTGGAAAACAGCGGGTGCATTGCTTAGACCAAACGGCATTACCAGGTACTCGTAGTGGCCATCACGGGTGTTGAAGGCTGTTTTCCATTCGTCTCCATCCCTGATTCGGATCAAATTGTAGGCACCTCTGAGATTCAGCTTGGTGAAGATCTTGGCCCCTCGGAGATGGTCAAACAGTTCTGAAATTAGAGGCAAAGGGTACCTGTTTTTTACCGTGATCTGGTTCAGTCTCCAGTAGTCGATACAAGGCCGCAAGGATCCATCCTTTTTCTTCGCGAATAAGAAGCCTGCTCCTGCCGGTGATGATGATTTTCGGATAAACCCTCTGGCTAAATTCTCCTGGATGTAGTCCGACATTGCCCGAGTCTCTGCCTGGCAAAGAGGGTAAACTCTCCCATGGGGAGGAGGTGTTCCAGGAAGAAGATCTATTGGACAGTCATACGACCTGTGGGGGGGGTTTCAGCTTCTTTTTTCCCCGAAGACATCCGAGAAGGACCAGTAAGCGGATGGCAATCTAGGCAGGGTAGCAGGTTGGACCGGGGGTGAAACTGGTTCAATCCGGGTTAAGCAACGGTCCGAGCAGGAATCTCCCCAACGTAGAATTTCGCCTGTTCTCCAATTAAGGACTGGTTCGTGTTTCTGAAACCAAGGCAAACCTAGAAGCAAGGGGTGAGACAAACCAGGGTACACATAAAAACGGATTCTTTCAGAATGCATAAGACCTACCCGGAGTTCCACTGGCACAGTCTGGAACTGGATGGGTTCAGTCAGTGGTTGGCCATCGTCAGCGGTCACCCGCAACGGATTGGGAAGAGCCTGAACTGGTAAGTGGTAGCGATCCACAAGCGGCTCCCGGCAGCTCTGGAATCCAACAGACAGAGTCCAGAAAATGTATTGCTCCGCAGGTCACGGAGACTGAGATCTGCAACGAAGGAGAGGAATGTTCTCTACCTAGGGTGGCCTCTCCTACTGAGCCTAGGCACAGGAGTTTCTCGACTTCTTTGGACAGGAGCGGATCAGGTGTTCGGAACTAGCACAATATAGACAGCTTCCATCTTTGCAACGCGCCTCCTGGTGGCGGCTGGCCAGACTTAACTCGATCTACCTCCATAGCTTCAGGAGAAGAGGATGAGGTAGCCATCTTGGAAGAATTAGAGTCCAGGTGGAAGGACCTCTTGTCCCGCTTAATCTCCATGGAGCGCTCCTGAAAACGCAGGTCAATCCGGGTCGCCAAGGAAATCATGTCATTCAAGATGGTAGGCCTGTCCCGTCCCGCCAGCTCATCCTTAATTTTTCCAGATAGGCCCTCCTAGAAGGTAGCCAGCAAGGCCTCATTGTTCCAAGATAACTCAGACGAGAGGGTGCAGAACTGAACAGCATACTGAGCCACCGTGAGGGTTCCTTGGCGTAAGCGAAGCAGGGCAGAAGCGGTCGACGTGGACCGGCCAGGTTCATCGAAGGTCCTGGCAAAAAGTCTCTAAGAAAGATTGAAGATCATTAACCAGCGGGTCTCCTCTCTCCCATAACGGGTTTAGCCAGGCGAGAGCCTCTCCTGCCAGATGTGACATAATGAAGCCCACTTTGGCACGGTCAGAAGCAAACATGTGCCCCAGGATTTCGAAGTCTAGGGTAGACTGATTGAGAAAACCCCAACACTGAGTGGGATCACCATGGAAGCGGGGAGGAGCCGCAAGACGAGGTCCCTTGCTTGCCATGACATCAGGTATCTGGGTGATGCTAGGTGAATCAGGAGCAGCCTGGTTCAGCAGAGAATCCATGTGGGTGGACAGGTTACGTAGATAGGACGTGGTCTTGTCCTGTTGATCTTTTAAGCGGGTCACCTCTTGGCACAGTTCCATAGTCGGAGGCCTCTGGGGTCCAGCGGATTCCATGGCCGGAGCAATCTGTAATGAATGGAAGTGAAGGCAGAGATGGTGGTTCACATACGTTTTTATTTTTAAAGTGGAACCTCGGGACCACGGTCCGGGGGGCTCCAAAGGGGGGGGTGACTAGTGAGTCCCGGGTACCCGTAGTAAAGCCCCTCAGACAGGGCCAGAATGGAATACCCGGAGGGCACAGGTGCTACCTCCAGTTAGACCCCGAACACATGGCAGCTGTCCCAGCGGGACCAAAAGGGGTAACAGTAGTTACAGCAGAGTCCGTAATGAGATGGGTCCTGGATCCGGTTAGTTGGTAAGGAGTCGGTTCCAGTGACCTTCACACAGTCCTTGGACTTGGATGGCTGTTGGCGGAACAGATGGTTGCAGATATAACCAGGAAGCACAGGATACTGATACTCTGTGGAGACAGATAGCATTAGACAAAGCACAGAGACTGCAGACGCAGCGCAGACAGGTTAGCATGAGAACCGGATGTAGCATTGATTGATACTCGTTGCTCCGGCGCTCTCCCTCTGGAGAGGCCAGAAATAGCAACCAGTGCGCTGCCATTGGATAATAGCACTTTTTGAAAAATGCTCGCTGTCCCTTTAAGAAGGCAGGGGAGCCCGCGGGCGGGACCTAATAGCTCTAGTTACAGATCTGCCAACAGGACGCCAGGAGGTGGAGGCAGGGGAGTGACCTGCATGATGAGCAGCAGCATGAGACACAGAGGAGGCAGACTGCTGCCTAAGGATAGCGTCCGAAGCACGAGGTGAGTGCCCAGAACGGGAAGCAGAGGTAGACCTGGACGCAGCGCCAGAAAGGGGACCAGGTGTAACCGTAGCAGACCTGGGTGCCGCCCCAGGACAGGGACCGGATGTAACGCATAAGTTCCATAAATCACTTGGTAGTCCGTGTAGCTTTACTGAACAGTAAAACAGTATTTACTTTGGCGGCACACATCACATACAGAATCATGTTCCTTTCTTTCCCTGTCTTCTGGACAGGCCCTGATCTTACTAGCAGCTTCCTCTGCCCGGCAATCACGGCCATATCTTTTCGACAATCTGTGTCACTCCTTTTCACTCTGCTTAATCACTGCTCAAACATCCTGCCTGTGGGCATGCTGCCCAGGCTCCTCAACCCAACCAGGAAGTAACCCAACTACAAGTCCCTGCTCTGTGTTGCCCCTCCCAGTAAATGAAACCCTGTGTCATCTATCTCCTAACCTATTCTATGCTATTTCCTACCACTATTGCAAAATTCAAAAATACAAAGAAAAAACACACACAAATTGAGCTTAGTTGAAGTTGGTATACATGCAGCATATAAACGCATGTTCACTTTGGCCATAAAACATTGACATTTTCAATGTTTTATGGCAAAAGTCAACATGCGTTTATATGCTGCATGTATACCAACTTTAGCTAAGCTCATTTTTTGTGTTTTTTTCTTTGTATTTTTGCATTCTGTGCAAGTCGGGGTGTGGCATCACCCTCTTGATCTGTAAATCACATTTAAATGCTTCCCCAGGCTGATGTCCTTAGGTCGGGACCTGGTCCTTTTGTCTGCCCTTATTCACACACTGAGGCCAACTTTGACACACGGTAAGATTTTAATAATAAACAGTGTTGGACCGTCTCGATCAGGGTCATCTTGGCGACGGTGAGATGGCTTTCATGCTATTTTTGATCAAAAATCGTATTACTAAGTACCCTGTGTTATTTAAACGCACTTTTGCATTTTACTTATTTAGTTAGAGCAGGGGTTTTGTTTATTTTGCTTCTTGTAGGTTTTTTCAATGTTTTATGGCCAAAGTGAACATACTTTTATATGCTGCATGTAGACCAACTTTAAGCTCAATTTTTGTGTTTTTTTTGTTTATTATTAACTAATTGTTTATATGATTTCACATCGGTATTGTAGGAGAGTTGTTTTGGTAGTAAGACCATAGTTATCTGGGCAGTGCAACTGATCCTGTAGTTGTGGGCCCAAATTTACCACTGAAAAACAGGTTTTAATTTTACATGGTTTAAAATTTACAATTTGTTTTATTCTTTTGACAGATGATTCTGGTATACAGAATACATATGAAGACCATCCTGTTGTCACAGATATACCCTCAGCCCTTCACATCCAAGATCTGTCATCTGATGCTTTTAAACAAGTCCTGTTTGCTGATTCACACCAGAATGTTGAACAAAATGAAAGCCACACGAAGGATGTTCAACACCAAAGAGCTGACAAAGGGGAGAAGCCATATTCATGTCCAGAATGTAAGAAATGTTTTACCTGGAAATCACGTCTTGATAACCATGTAAGAACTCACACAGAGGAGAAGCCATTTTCTTGTACCATATGTGGAAAGTGTTTTACACAAAATTCAACTCTAATTGTACATGAGATAACTCACACCAGAAAACTGTTTTCATGTCCAGAATGTGGAAAACATTTTATCTACAAATCAATTCTTTTTAAACATCAAAGAACTCACACAGGAGTGAAGCCGTTTTCATGTTCGGAATGTGAAAAATGTTTTACCCAGAAATCAGATCTTCTTAGACATCAAATAATTCACACGGGGGAGAAGCCATTTTCATGTAACGTATGTAGGAAGTGTTTTAACCAAAAGTCAGCTCTAATTGTACATCAGAGAATTCACACAGGAAAACCATTTTCTTGCCCAGATTGTCTAAAATGCTTTAACAACAAATCAAATATTCTTAACCATCTTAAAGTTCACACCGGAGAGAAGCCATTTTCATGTTCAGAATGTGAGAAATGTTTTATTCGGAAATCACAGCTTACTGATCATCTAAAATCTCACACAGGGGAGAAGCCATTTTCATGTTCAGAATGTGGGAAATGTTTTATTCGGAAATCACAGCTTACTGAACATCTAAAATGTCACACAGGGGAGAAGCCATTTTCATGTTCAGAATGTGGGAAATGTTTTATTCGGAAATCAAATCTTACTGAACATCTAAAATCTCACACAGGGGAGAAGCCATTTTCTTGTTCAGAATGTGGGAAATGTTTTATTCGGAAATCAAATCTTACTGAACATCTAAAATCTCACACAGGGTAGAATTAATTTTCATGTACTCTATGTGGAAAGTGTTTATCCGACATGTTTTATTGAGTTAAAGAGCATTACAATAAAAGATAATCATACAATCTTGAAGAAACAAGCTATTTGACAGGTGTAAAACTCACAATATTGGTTTAAAGAGCATTACCAGAAAGTAAATTATACAGGTTTGAAGGATTCCAGCTTATTAGATGCTCATTTGACAGGCATAATACTCCTAATTGTTCCTCACCTCCCTTAACCTTCCCCCCCAACATATAAGCCCCTTAAATGACTCTGCATTTGATTAACGATCAAGCTCAAGGAATAGGATTATGTCCGCTAATTTTCTGAAGAAGATACCACTTGGTGTTTTTAAAGTGTGTTCTTAGGCTACGTGCACACGCTGCAGAATGGGGTGCGGATTTGGCTGTGCGGATTTTGTAAAATCCGCAGGTAAATCCGCAGGTCAAAAGACCTGCGGTTTATCTGCGGATTATCCTGCGGTTTCACCATCTCCACAATGGTGGAGATGGGAAACTGCTGCGGAATCTGCAGAAAGAATTGTCATGTCAATTCTTCGGTTTCAAAACCGCGCAGAAAAATCCGCACCGTCCGCACTGCGTTTTTTTATTCCCATAGGGAATAATGGTATTGTACACCGCAGCAAAAAACTGCTGTGGATCCGCAGCGGCCAAATCCGCTGCGGAACCGCAGCGTGTGCACACACCCTTAGTCTTTCCCTGGTGTCTTGGGACAGAGATGGGATGAACAATGACCATGTACTCGAAAACCTCCTAGTCAATTTCTCTTTATTTGTCAGGGTGTCTAACCAGTCCATTCGAAAAATATACATTATTTTGGAGTATATGAGAGATTTGGGTGGTGGCAATGGATTAACCAGTGCGGCAAAATACTTTTCCAGGTAGCTGATGCCCATATTATCAACATGGCCTTAAGGTGTTTTGGGAATTTGTGTTGAGAGTTGTCTAAAATAGTAACTATTGCCCATTGCGGTGTCAAAGGAAACAATATCCCACCAAGATTCTGCAGTTCGGTGTGGATAGACTGCCATAGTTTTTGCACCTTGGGACATCCCCACATGTGATGAAATATGTCTGTGTTTCCTGTCCCACATTTGGAGCATGTGAATGTGCCCAATGGAGACATTCTAGACTTAATGTGTGGAGTAATATAGGTTCTATGAAGGAGTAATAAAGACATCTCTGCCGTTATGATTAGGTCACCGAGGAGGATAGGCGGGGAATAAGCTAGGCAACCAGAAAGGTTGGTAACAAGATGAGGCACAAACACAGGCAGAAAATAGAGTGAGCAAATGATGGGCCCAAACTGTCTAGATAGAACAGGACAGGAAAGATACTGTCTGCAAAAACCCTAAAAAATCCAACACGTCTAATATGCAAAAATACTGAGGCCACACGACCTCTCCCCCACTAGATCAGCATTCTGCTGTGAACTGGAAGCAAAGCAAAAGATACTGATATAACAGGGGATTAGCAATACTGAACAGACTGACATAAGCTGTGACATATGGAGCAGGGTCCAGCACTGATCCCAGCAGGGAACAATGCTGAACCCACACCGCATAGCAGAAAGCAGAGAAAGGCAAAAACTGGATCAAATGCAAAAGATTCCAGCAAACAAATAGCTTATCTAAACAATGCAGGACCAAGCAGGGGACAAGCAGACTTCAAAATGCACAGGAAGAAAACCAAATCACCAGCAACTAAGGAAACTTGCGCACTTAAATCTTCCCAGGCTGTAACCCCTGACCTCCACTCATCCTCTTCAGGTGATTGTCTTCTGACAACCTGACCAGCTCCACTACCCACAGCAACCACCAGAGGGAGCCCAACCTCAGAAGTCAGGTCAAGAGTGTTCACAACAGTCTACATAACTGCTGGAGTGGATCGCCTTCCGTTGCATAAAGGTGGCATCTAAGGTTTCCCCGACTGTGATGTTCTGTATATCATTAACCCATCGTGCTGGGCCTGTCTTTTTGCCCTCCCATGACCACTGCTTACGCAACAATGTGTAGATTCTACTTGTCGAGGCTATCTGCAACCTGCCGGTTCTAAGGAAGCCATCCAAAATGTTCCTCCCTCTATCTCCACCCCTAGTTGCTATACTCTTCAAAGTTAAGCTCCTTGCATTAAGAAAAAGGAAAGGTTTGTTTACAAATGTTGGGAAATGTTGTGCTGCTATGTCAAATGTAAGCGTAGAGAATCTATCATCTAATAGGTCGGCTGCCAAGATGCAACCCTGTCCAGCCAGCTCAGTGTAAGATAAGGGTGGTTTACCTCTCATAAAGCCTGGGTTACCCAGAAAGGGCTCAAGAGGAGAGACATCGCTTCTCAAATGACATGGTCTCCGGTATTTCCTCCACGTCTGTATAGTTTACCATAAGGTGGGATGGTTTCTTATGTCTGCAATAAGGTCATCATTGGCCATATGTAGTAATGCTGGTAAGGAGACCTGAGGGCTTAATTGTTGGTCTAGAAGAACATTTGCGAATGGTGTATCTGAGATTTGCTGCTAGATTGTACTTTCCATTGTCTGGGAAATTGATGCCACCCTCCTCCTTTGGGGCTTGTAGTTGGATTAGACCTATACGTGTACGCTTTTTGTCTCCCAAGATAAAATTCCTAAAAGCAGTGTTTAGAGTTTTATCATCCTCTCGTGACAGCAAGATAAGTAGTGTTTGGAAAATATACATTAGTTTAGGAAATATTACCATCTTAATTAAATGACCTCGTCCGGAAAAAGACAAAGTAAAATGTTTCCAGTAGTTTAGAAGATTCAGTGTGGATGTAATTAGGGGTCTAATATTAATGTGGTATAGGGACGTCAAATCTGTCGGGAGATGGACACCCAAATATTTGATAGATGATGTGCTCCATTGGAAAGGAATTGTCGAGTTGTTTAATTTCCCTTGTTCAAACAGAGCCAGGGCCTCTGATTTACTATAACTTATTTTAAAGCCTGAACATTTGCCAAAATTATTTAGGGCCTCCATGATAACTGGTATTGCCGCACTGGGATTGGAGATGAATAGGAGAATATCGTCGGCAAATGCCGCAATTTTAAGTGAGGTGGAACCCACTTCTATGCCTCTGTATATTGAAGAATTCTGGAGAGTTCTAATCAAAGGATCTAAAGCAAGGTTAAAAAGTAAGGGCGACAAGGGGCAGCCCTGACGCGTTCCTCTCTGGACTTCAAATGTGGAAGAGAGCATACTATTTATGGCCAGCCTGGACACCAGGTTTTTATATAACAACTTTATCGCCTCACAGAACCATGAACCAAAGTTTCTAAGCTCCAAGATATCGAGGAGATAATCCCATGCAACCCTGTCAAATGCTTTGTCAGCGTCCAGGCTGACCACAATAGACTCCAAATAGCCATGAGATTTTCCGTAAGAGCTCCCAAAGCCGTCCGAATGTTGTATGTTATGGATTTACCGTGGATAAACCCAATCTGCTGAGGTAATATCAGGTTGGTGATTATTTTTTGCACCCTATTTGCTAGTATTTTAGTGAATATTTTAAAGTCGGCGTGTAAAAGTGAGTTTGGTCTATATCCTTCCACTAGTAAAGGATCTTTGCCTTGTTTGGGGAGCGCTATTATGTCTGCTTCGTTAAAACGATCCGGGAGCTGCCCCGACCGAACCAATTGATTAAAGACTTCACTAAGATGGGTCCCTATACTTCCTCCCAATATTTTGTAAAATTCATTACTATATCCATCAGGGCCAGGAGATTTAGAGAGCTTCAAGGAGCTGATAGTTTGGATGACTTCTGAAGGGGATATAGGGGCGTTAAGAATTTCCCTATGTTCCTCTGTTAGTAAAGGTGCCACTTCTGTTTTCATAAAGTTTAGAATATCGTCCCCCTCTCTTTTCTCCGCTCTATACAGGGAGCCAAAAAATGATTTAAATTCCTCCACAATCTACCCATTCTCTGTCAACACTCTGCCCTCTTTGGTCCGAGTTTTGTGAATCCTTGTGGCCTTTCTGTATGGTCTAGTAAGAGACGCAAGTAATTTGCCAGGTTTATTGCCCCATTTAAAAATTTTTTGCTTCTGGAGATCGATACTATAAGTTGCCCATTCATGAGCTAGTGCATCCGCCAATTCCTTTGCCTCAATATATTGTTTTTTCGTGAGTGGTGAATTATTAACGTTCAAATTTTTATATGCTGAAGTTAAAGCCCTTTGAGCTGCCAGAGTCGCTCCTGAAGCTGTTTTTTTATGACATATATACGAAATTATTTGCCCTCTCCGCACTGCTTTAGTGGTATCCCAGAAAAGAACTGGTGTTTCACGTAGTATTTGGTTATCAGATTTGTACGTATCCCATGATAATTGTATGAATTTTTTGAAATCATCAGAGTGATATAAGTTTGAAGGAAATCTCCATTTTCTATGAAAATAGAATGGGTTAGTAAGTTTTAGGCTGAAAGTTATCGGTGCATGATCTGAGATATGCACGTCCAGAATTTTGGTATGTGTGATTCTTGGCATGAGTGAGGGGCTCAGCAACCAGTAATCAATTCTAGCATGGGAGTTGTGAACATGTGACTAGTGAGAGTAATCTCAACAGGGTGTTGCACTCTCGAAACATCTAACAATCTCAGATGATCCAAAAAAGATTGTATTAGTCTCCCTTGCGTAGGTATATGGGGAGATTGAGAGCCAGATCTATCCATCTCAATGTCATGCACGTCATTAAAATCGCCACCCACAATCATATGGGAGGTGTCCCAACCCGCGATTTGTTTTAGCACATTAGCCCGAAAGAGCGGATCTGACAAATTTGGCGCATAAATATTAATTACACTGTAGATCGTCCCCTCTTTAACCAGCTTGACGCAGACAAACCTCCCTGAAGGATCTTCTAGCACATCCACTATCTCATGGCCAACATTCCTGTTTATCATAATAGCGACACCCCTCTGTTTTTTTTTAAGTAAAATAAGCCTCTGCACATAACAATTTTTTTGCTGGAAAACACCAGATGATTGCCCTTTACCCAGTGTGTCTTCTGCAAAAGTACAATATGAAAGTTATCTCTATGCAGATAATTTAATTTTTTTTTCCTTTTGACCGAGGAATTTAGGCCATTGACATTCGAGGAATACCAAAGGAGAGATGTCACAGCTGACATTTTTTGCCTTTTGATATCTACAATTAACCCACTCCAGTGAGGGAAATATGATTAGATGTAACCGTTACATAATAGTGGAATCCCTGCCTATCCCAGCAAGTAGGCAATAGAATCCCTGGATTGTTAATTACCTGAAATCAAATGCAGAGACCACCTCCCACAAAATTTGTAATTGTGTGTCATATTCAACAATTCCCTTAAGCCCGCATCCTAACGTTAGACGCAGAAGTAAGAATACAGTAAAAACAACAACATAACTGTTACAGAACCACTCAGCACCCAGAATATGTTGTGCAGTTATATGTATATATAATAGGTTCCATGTGAGATGCATGTCCCTAATGTATCAGCAGTGTCCGCCCTCCCCCTACCTTTGTAATTCCCACACTAAACATACGCAGGCTCTGGCCACATGCTGCTTTTGTAATGCATGTCTGGCCTGACGCTTGTCTATTGGCCGGCCCTCTGTATCTGTGTGATATATTCTGTGTCCTGTGAGTAAAGTGTTGTCATACTGGAAATACATGGAGAAGCAGTGATCTTTTATATGCGCCCATGCACTCAGAGGAATTCCAGCCAGCGTCCTTCATTCAGACTCCAGCCAACGCAGAGCGGACCTCCGAAAACACGGGGTGGTACTGAAAGAGGTACCCCAGCTTGGAAGACCCCGTTACAATAACCAGATGTCAGTTGACATCACCTTATGTGATTTATTGCACTGTTACTGAGTAAGCCACTCTGGATCTTGCTCACGGTGGCTGGGAAGTTTCCCGGACAACCTCCAGAACCGTCACCGGGTCATCAAAAGCCCAGCTTTTCCCAGATAGGTTAAAGTGCAGTATCGCAGGATATTGTAGGCTGAACCTGATGTTTTTGTCAGCCAGCAGCTTACACACCGGGTTGAAAGCCCTGCGTTTGGTCATCACCATGGCCGAGTAGTCCTGAAACATATCCTTTGTGGGATAGGTGCGCTTTCTTCCTGTAGGCAGTGAGTAGACGAATTTTGTCTTTTAAGGCAAGGACCTTGAATATCACCGTTCTTTTCCCCTCTGCGGGCCTACTCTATGTGCTCTCTCAACCACCATTGAACCTGATCTTAGGTGAATGTCCAAGGCTTTTGGCAGCCACACAGATGTTAGTTTTAGCAATTCAGAGGAGTGTATGGACTCCGGTAGTCCTATCAGTTTCAAGTTATTGTGTCTAGATCGGTTTTCTAAATCGTCCACTTTGGATTGAAGCTCTGTGATGACTTTCTCTTTTCCCTCTAGACATTCTGCCATTTCCCTGGTAACATCCTCCAAATTAGAGATACGTTGTTCAGCCTCATCCAGGCGAGTGCATTGACTATTAACTTGTGATATTATAGAGTCTATTGAGGTTTGAAGAGTGGCAAATCTAGAATCTATTTCAGGCATAAGGCGTTCCATGATGGCATTGCTATTGAATGAGAAGTCTCGCTACTGGTTTCAGAGGTAGATTTAGGCGAGGATGAGCCTTGTTGGTTTCGAGAAAACCATCCAGCCATCCCACACATTCTCAATCTGCATGTGTTGACCTCTTTTCGCATATATGTTCTGTTCCATCAAAACAATAAAGTTAACGTTATTAATCAGTTCCTGTCTAACTGGCAGTTTGTCATCTAACCAGTGGGCCGCAATGAGCTTTCTGGCAGCATATAGGATTCTGGCTATGGTCAGTGTCCCCCACTCATCAACTGCAATATCTTCCATGCATCCCAATACACACGTCAGCGGGTTCCTTATTAGATCCATTCCCATTACCTCCTGAGTCAAATTAAGTGTTTATACCCAAAAGTTCTGTAGGGCAGGGCAGGACCACATCATATGTAGGAGATCAGCCCCATCCTCAGAGCAACGCGGGCAGCAAGAATCCCCCCTCAGGCCCGCCCTCTTCATCCAGACCGGGGTCCTGTATACCCTATGTGTTAGGTAGAGTTGTTAGGTGTATTGCAGTCCGCGCTGCCGAGATTCACAAATCACCTGGGATACAAGATGTAGTAGCAGTATACTCCTTTATTTCCTCCTACGTGTTTCGGCGCCCTTCCTGGCACCTTCTTCAGGAAGAAGGTGCCAGGAAGGGCGCCGAAACACATAGGAGGAAATAAAGGAGTATACTGCTACTACATCTTGTATCCCAGGTGATTTGTGAATCTCGGCAGCGCGGACTGCAATACACCCTGCTTCCCACAATTTTCTGAAGGTTTTTCCACGTGCGAGTGGTTGGTGGAGGTCCTGCAGCAGCTGATTCTGTGATATGCTCTCAAGCCAGTTGTGGGTTACACAACTGGTATAGGTGAGTGGAACTGTATTATACCGCTCATACTTTAAGTGTCACTAGTGATAGGGCACTATTGCGCCTCTTGTTCCCCCCCCACCATTTTTTTGTATTGAGGTAGAGTTGTTAGACTCTCCTGGCTTCACTCAGAGACCTTGGGGATGAATTGTAATACGCTCTCCCACTGAGAGTCCGAGATTGGTCCCACATCCTCTTCCCATTTTTCTCTGGACTTATCCGGGTGCCTTACTAGGAATGAATCCAAAAAACCCCTATATACGAGGGAGATGAAACCTCTAGTGCCCCTCATTGACCCTATAAGATTCACCATCACATCTGATTGCACCACTATTCTTGATGTTTTAAGCTGTCGATCGAGTGCATGCCGCAGCTGCAGATATTGAAAGAAGAGGGATTGACTCAGAGGGAACTCCCTCCTGATCTCGTCAAAAGTCATAAGTATGCCGGCAACGAACAGCTGTGACACAAACCATATCCCGACCCTTCTCCATTGAGCAAATCCCCTCAGACGTATTAACTCCCCCAGTCTCGGATCAAACCAAACCGACGAAAAGCGCGTGAACTCCATAATGCCCCTCCATTGTCTAACTCTTTGCCAAATCTTGTCCACCATAGCGATCGTCGGGAGCCTTTTAGGGTTCACCCGGAACCTACCAGCCTCTAGACTAGCCAGCAGCGGACCTCTGCCCACTATAAACTCAAGGACCTTCCCGGCCGACGTAGATTGAGTTGGCTCCCCCCACCCCACCATATGCTGACATTGGGATGACACATAATAAACCCACGGGTTTGGGATTGCCAGGCCCCCCTCCTCTTTTGACCTCTGTAGATGTTCAAGTTTAATGCGTGCCCTACTACTCTTCCAGATCAAGTCCCAGAAAAGAGAATCCGGTAGAATTTATTTTGCGCCAACCAGACAGGCGTATTATGAAGTATACATTATATAGGAGCTGGGGCATGAGGATCATTTTTAATAAATTTGCTCTACCTGCCACAGACAGGGAGAATTTCTTCAATGCTCCAATTTTTTGTTGAAACTTATTGATAAGGAGGGTAAGATTGAGCCGTTCATATTCCTCCAATTTAGCCGAGACCACAATGCCCAAATATTTAAACTCCCTAATCACCCTCAAAGGGGTCCCAGGGTCTAGCGTTAGGGGAGCAGCCGAGTCCACGGGAAGCAGCACGGATTTATCCCAGTTGATAGACAGTCCAGAAATACAGCCGAATTTACCAATAACTGCCATAGCCGAACTCAGAGAGTCGCTCGGGTCAGCCAGAAACAGCAGCACATCATCCGCGTATAAAGCCACTTTCTCTACGTGGCAGCCATATTGGAATCCCCGGATATCCGTAGTTCCCCCGAATCTTTGCCGCTAACGGCTCTACCGCAATCGCAAACAGCAGGGGGGACAGGGGACACCCCTGCCTCGTTCCCCTATATAGGGAGAAACTCTCAGACAGCAAACCATTAACCCGTATTTTAGCACTAGGGGATGTATATAGCAAACGCACCCAACTCACAAACTAATCACCAAATCCCATGGTTCTCATTACCGCCCACAAATACCTCCACTCCACACTGTCGAACGCCTTAGCGGCATCTAAGGAAACTATTACCCTCTGTCCCACATTATCCGTCCTCGCCTGCATGTTTAAGTATAATCGCCAGAGATTTATAGCTGTGGATTTATTGGGCATAAACCCTGACTGGTCTTGGCGAATTAGGGATTCGATGACCTTGTTAAGTTGGTTCGCCAGCATTTTGGCCAATAACTTAATGTCAGTGGTCAACAAAGAGATCGGACGATATGAAGCTGGGTCCGTCAAATCTTTTCCCTGCTTTGGTAGGACAATTATCGCCTCTTGCATGGACCGGGACAGCTCCCCCCTGCCAAACCCGCAGAGTAAACCTCCATCAACTTGGGAAACACCTCCTTTTATTTTTTGTAGACTTCCCCTGGAATACCATCCCCCCGGGGCCCTGTCACTAGGTACAGAGACAGACCTCAGAACTAATCAATGGGATTATATAATCAGTAGTAACACCAGAAGCACCAAAAATAACCCCTAAAATTTAGCTTTTAATTCACCTTTTCCTCTCCGCAGTTTGCATAGCCATATTACAAACCTCTCTCTGCGTTGATCTCAAACGGTCCCGGGCCTCAGGGGTTTGCTCCTCAATTAGTGCCGCCTCTGCTCCCTCTAATGACCTAATCAATTCCTGGTCTCTTCTGCCCGTCTCAGTCTTAACTAGTGATATGTCTTTAATGCACAGCCCTCTAAAGTAGGCCTTCATGGTTTCCCATACCATTAATACCGAGGCCGAGCCCATATTAATTTTAAAGAACTCTGTCAGGTCAGCCCCCACATCGCCGTCCAGATCAATCAGCTGGTGCCAGAACGGATTTAGCCTCCACAGGGGTCTCCTGGAAAACTCAGTGCCCTGCCCCTGAAGCACCATACACATAGGCGAGTGATCCAACAGAGTTCTAGACAAATAAGTTACCTCACCCACTAGACATAACATCAGACCATTCCCCAGAGGCAGATCAATCCTGGACAGCGAGGCAGAGGCGGGCGAGAAGCAGGAGTTCCGGGGTGATGGATTCTCCATATGTCTATTAGTGCAGTCTCCATCAGAACCGCCCCCAAAAGGGGGTGCAGTTACCACCCGGTCTCCGCGCCTCCTGACCACCCCTGTCCCAATGGGCATCAGGAACATTGTTGAAGTCGCCAATTATCAGAAAGGGAATTCCCAGGGAAATCGCCCACTACCTCCATGACCTTGTAAAGCAATTTCCCACAATACAGCGGAGGGATATATATCAAGATCAGTAACATCAGTATACCAGACAATTTACATAGCAAGCATACGAACCGTCCCAGCGGGTCTATAATCACTTTACACTGTTCAAAAGGCATACCTGTGCGAACAAGAACACTGACCCCCCCCCCCGCGAGTATGAGGAATATGATGCATAATACCCCGCCTCCAGCCACCTTTTTTTAAGAAGATGTGTTCTACTCTCTATCAAGTGGGTTTCTTGCAAGCATATGACTGCAGGTTTGGCACCGAGCAAGAACGTAAACATTCCCTGTCTTTTTACTCCGGACGCCAACCCCCTAACGTTCCAACTTATTATCTTTATTTTAACCGCCATTACCCTGCAACCCCAAATACCGTGCCATCCATTTCCACAATTGTGAATTAGTAAGGCTGTCTCCACTCAAACCTGTGTGACATAGACAATAATTTAACATTCCCTCCTCCCCACCCCCCACCCACACTATACCCAAACTTCACCCAACTCAAGCTTTCCATCTCCTCCAGGTGTCACGGAGGAGAGGGCGTACTTTATCCGATTCAGAGTATCCACTTCACCGAAGCAAGCCCGCTTTACTCCCCAACCTCTGGGAGTAGCATATGACTAGTGATTGCAGCCAAACAATTCTCAACAGTTAACCATAAAACATTCACATTAACTTTCTTTTAGATACCTTCAACATGTCTAAAACATGTGAACTAGAAAAATAGAGGTAGGAAAATTTCTCCCTCCCCCTCCAAAGCACAGCAAGATTATTTCCCAACATGAGAGGGAGGGTCCTCCTCCTGAGAAAAAGGTATACAGGAAGGAAGAGTGAATATATGTAGGATCCCGTCCCGATTAAAGGACAAGTCCCGTCCCGATTAAAGGACAAGTCAGCCAGCAGAGTCCTTAGAATTCGCCTTGGGGAGACACATCTCGTTGCTGTCCAGCCAGTTGAGGGCCTCCTTTGCATCCGGGAAGAAATGCACAATGTCCTCATCTACCACTCTTAGTTTAGCCGGATATAGCATTGCGTACGGCACACCCAGAGCTCTCAACCTCTTCTTTATGTCAAGGAATTTGGTCCTCTGCTTTTGAACCTCCATAGAGAAGTCCGGGTAAATGGAAATCCTGGAGCCGTTGATTTTCAGGTCCGGATGATTCTTGGAAAAGCGAAGAATAGCATCCCTGTCCCGATAATGCAGAACCTTGACAAGCACCTGTCTTGGAGGACGACCAGGGGGGAGGGGAAACGCAGGAACGCGGTGAGCTTTCCACGGCGTATAAACGGGACAGGTTATTCTGGCCAATAGTGTTTAACAGCCACTGTTCAAAGAACTCGGTGGGCGCAGAGCCTTCGTTTTTTTCCGGCACCCCAATGATCCACACATTGTTGCGTCTTGACCTATTCTCTAGGTCATCAGTCTTTGCCTGCACAGCTGAAATTGCAGTGGCCATACGCTGATGCTGCTTGTCAGATTTTGCAATAGTATCTTCCACAGTGCTAATACGTTTCTCAGCTTCTCCCATCCTCTCCTTAGTGACATGCATAGAGTGTTGTAACTTAGACATACTGGCCTGCAGGACCCCCCAGCTGTGCTGCCACATCAGTAATAGTAGTGTGAGAGTGCAGTGCCAGCCTGAACAAGTCTTTTAATGTGGGCTCCTCTGGGATCACTATCCCCCCCCTTTGACGCTTACATTTCTCCAGCTCACCTCCGCTCTCCCACCTCATGGTTCCTTGCTCTTCCTCCCGGCTCCCGCAGTCACTCTCCTCACCCTCCTCCACACCAGATTCCTCTGGCTCCTCCGCAGGCTGACTTCCACCTGCATGTGCCGGGCTCTGCATGTCTTCATCCAGCCTGGCGAACCTCCGCAACTTAGACACGGCATCTGACTTCTTGGGGATTCCCCCATCCTCCTCCGGGCCCGCCATCAGTACGTCCTCCCCGCCGGCGCCATCTTGTGCTTTCTTCTCCGACTACCCTGCCGGCCTTCTGCCTCCTTTCTTCCCTGCTATTTGTTCGTGCACTCCTGATTTACAGAGCCTGCGGTCAGGGTCAGCACCCTCTCCAAGGAATGTGAATTTGACAGCTAAATAGTGGCTGCAATCTATCAAACTGTCCTATATGGAGCGGGAGCTACTTCAGCATGCGTCCACTCACATCTCCCTCAGGCCACGTCCCCCAGGTTTCCTTCCTCCTGACAGCCTGTGGAATACCTGAAGGGGGAGGAAAGGTCTTCTCCTTGGGTTCCCTGGAGTCTTTAGGGGTCGGGGATGACAATGCTGTGCACCGGCAGTTTCTAGGGAATTTTGCCAACAGGGCGAACATCGAAAAAGCGCCCCCCCCGAACATTAACATGCTGAATACTTTAGATAAACGTGTCTTACCTTTGCATCAATCCAATCCTCGAAGGCATCACCCCCCGATATTACACACAAAGACAGCAGGCTAAGCACCACAGTATCCTCCAAAAAACAAAATAAATACATCACCGCAGTAATAATATCCCTTAATTAGCCCCTATGGTAATAATATCCCCCATCCTGACCCCTGTGTGTCTCATTCCTGACTTCAGCCATATTTTCTCTCATCCTGCCCTCATGAGTATCCATTCTGCCCCATGATCTCCCGATCCTGCCCCGTCTACATCGTATCCATCCTGCACCATGTGTCTCCCATCCTGCCCCGTGTCTCACATTTTGCCCTGTCCTGTGTCTTACTGTCACATTCTGCCCCCGTGCCTCACATTCTGCCCCTCCTGTGTATCACTGTCACATTCTGCCCCCTCCTGTGTCTCACTGTCACATTCTGCCCCCTCCTGTGTCTCACTGTCACATTCTGCCCCTCCTGTGTCTCACTGTCATATTCTGCCCCATGTCCATTCTGCCCACATGTCTCACATTTTTCCCCCTCCTGTCATTACTGTCACATTCTGCCCCCTCCTGTGTCTCACTGTCACATTCTGCCCCATGTCTCGCATTCTGCCCCTGCTGTGTCTTACTGTCACATTCTGCCCCCATGTCTCACTTTCTGCCCCCTCCTGTGTCTCACTGTCACATTCTGCCCCATCCTGTCTTACTGGCACATTCTGCCCCCATGTCTGCATTCTGCCATCATACCTGCATTCTGCCCCCATGTCTTGCATTCTGCCCCCATCATGTCTGCATTCTGCCCCCATCATGTCTGCATTCTGCCCCCATCATGTCTGCATTCTGCCCCCATCATGTCTGCATTCTGCCCCCATGTCTTGCATTCTGCCCCCATCATGTCTGCATTCTGCCCCATCATGTCTTGCATTCTGCCCCATCATGTCTGCATTCTGCCCCATCATGTCTTGCAATCTGCCCCCATCATGTCTTGCAAGCTGCCCCCATCATGTCTTGCATTCTGCCCCTATCATGTCTTGCAATCTGCCCCCATCATGTCTTGAAATCTGCCCCCATCATGTCTTGCATTCTGCCCCATCATGTCCAGCAATCTGCCCCATCATGTCTTGCATTCTGCCCCATCATGTCTTGCATTCTGTCCCCATCATGTCTTGCATTCTGTCCCCATCATGTCTGCATTCTGCCCCCATCATGTCTGCATTCTGCCCCCATCATGTCTTGCATTCTGCCCCCATCATGTCTGCATTCTGCCCCCATCATGTCTTGCATTCTGCCCCCATCATGTCTTGCATTCTGCCCCCATCATGTCTTGCATTCTGCCCCTGGGTCACCCTCCCAGGGCTGTGGGGTACTCGGTACCGGGCCGGTGTCAGGGGGATGTGTCACAGCAGCAGTGACCCGGTCCGTGGCCCTGGGCGCCCAAATCAATGGTGGTTTGAGATATAGTTTATGTAATTGAATGGAATAGTTCGTGACGCCACCTGTGGTGTTTGGCAAGCAAGATGTTAAGCCAACGCTGCGTGCAGATCCTCTGGGGCTGATGGTGTGTTGCAGCATAGATGGTGTAGCTCCCCACAGGTGAAGCTGTAACCCCAGGGCAGTGTGTAGGCGCAGGTAGTGTAAAGGATGATACCCAGATGTAGCGGTCCTGACGGTGTTGGCGCACAATGACTGGAAGACACCAGGGCTTGTAGTTCCAAAGCTTTACTCACAGTTCGTGGTACACACTGGTGCCTGCCTCCGTGCCGTGTCCTCCGGGGCAGAGACTCAATCAACCTCCCGGGCAAGTCAGGCTTCTCCTCTCCAACACTCAGCCAACATGTACCTGTCCTGAACGACTCCTCTATTGCGCCTTTAGAGTGAAGAGCTCCAGTACCGTGGTACTCTGAAGTTCCTCCTGTCAGATGTTCCTAACAACTCTTCCTTGTACGGCAGACAGCTGTAGCCTACATCGGGGACTCCCTTTCTCCTGAGTCCCGGCTCCCTATACGGATGCTGTTGTGCCCCAACTCTTGGATGGGAGTAATGCATTTACAGCCAACTACTCCACCGGTGTCTGCTGCAGAACCATAAGTGTCCATACAACCTCGGGGACCGGGCCCCGGCCTTGCGCTGAGAACCTATAGGCAGGGTTCCTCTTCCAACCCACAACTCCTCTCTTCTCCTACTCCTTCGTTCCGCGCTGTTCCTTCTCTCTCTTATGGAAGCTTAGGTTGCAGTTCTGCGTCTATCTCCTTCTGTTCCTTTCCCGTGCCAGCTGGCTCAGGTCACTGAGGCAGCTGCAGCACTCCTTCCTCCATCCCTTCCTTCTAGCGATCCGTCCTCAGACTCTCCTGACTGACCTTCAGACTCTCCTCTGTCATTCTAAACTTTCCCACTCTTTTATGTCTAACTCCACCCACCTCCCAGCACATCTCGTGTTACGAAGCAAGGACCCACGAAAGGTGCTCTGCTACCCTCCAAGCATGGAGCCGCAATTTGTTCCAATGCTGAACTATCCTGTGTGTGGGTGCAGGTGTTGGAGTGAGGAAAGGAGTTCCCAACTTACCTAGTTGGTGGGGCACTACACCTTAGGAGAAGGTGCAGTACCTCTGTGGCGACTGAGCCTCAGGGGAGCCACACCCCCATCATATCTGCATTCTTCCCCATCATGTCTTGCTTTCTGCCCCATCATGTCTTGCATTTTGCCCCATCATGTCTTGCATTCTGCCCCCATCATATCTTCATCCTGCCCCCATCATGTCTTGCATTCTGCCCCCATCATGTCTTGCATTCTGCCCCCATCATGTCTTGCATTCTGCCCCATATCTGCATTCTGCCCCCATCATATCTGCATTCTGCCCCCATCATGTCTTGCATTCTGCCCCATGTCTGCATTCTGCCCCCATATCTGCATTCTGCCCCCATATCTGCATTCTGCCCCAATCATGTCTGCATTCTGCCCCAATCATGTCTGCATTTTGCCCCATCATGTATTGCATTCTGCCCCCATGTCTGCATTCTGCCCCCATCATGTCTGCATTCTGCCCCATCATATCTGCATTCTGAACCCATCATGTCTTGCATTCTGCCCCCATCATGTCTGCATTCTGCCCCATGTCTGCATTCTGCCCCATGTCTGCATTCTGCTCCATGTCTGCATTCTGCCCCATGTCTGCATTCTGCCCCCATCATATCTGCATTCTGCCCCCATCATGTCTTGCATTCTGCCCCATCATATCTGCATTCTGCCCCATCATGTCTTGCATTCTGCCCCCATCATGTCTTGCATTCTGCCTCCATCATATCTTGCATTCTGCCCCCATCATATCTGCATTCTGCCCCCATCATGTCTTGCATTCTGCCCCCATCATGTCTTGCATTCTTCCCCCATCATGTCTGCATTCTGCCTCCATCATGTCTTGCATTCTGCCCCCATCTTGTCTGCATTCTGCCCCCATCATGTCTTGCATTCTGCCCCCATCATGTCTTGCATTCTGCCCCCATCATATCTGCATTCTGCCCCCATCATGTCTTGCATTCTGCCCCCATCATGTCTTGCATTCTGCCCCTGTTACAGAACCACTCAGCACCCAGAATATGTTGTGCAGTTATATGTATATATAATAGGTTCCATGTGAGATGTATGTCCCTAATGTATCAGCAGTGTCCGCCCTCCCCCACCTTTGTAATTCCCACAGTAAACATATGCAGGCTCCGGCCACCTGCGGCTTTTGTAATGCATGTCTGGCCTGACGCTTTTCTATTGGCCGGCCCTCTGTATCTGTGTGATATAATCTGTGTCCTGTGAGTAAAGTGTTGTCAGACTGGAAATACATGGAGAAGCAGTGATCTTTTATATGTGCCCATGCACTCAGAGGAATTCCAGCCAGCGTCCTTCATTCAGACTCCAGTCAACGCAGAGCGGACCTCCGAAAATACGGGGTGGTACTGAAAGAGGTACCCCAGCTTGGAAGACCCCGTTACACTGGTGGCAGACAGCGGGATTTGATACCCCTTCTACAGGAGGAAAGGAATGAATGGAAAATAACTACCAGAAGTTAAAGAGGACTACATTAAAAGATCTGGTGGAAGCCCGAGGGTTGATCGCCAGCAACAAAACAAAAGCGGATTTGATAGCAGCCATCATGGAACACGACAGTGCAGCGCCCCCCAATGTGAATGTGGAGGAGACCGAATTCCAGAGGGAGGTAAAGAACAGACTGGCGTTCTATGGCCCAAACCCTGCAGTAGAGATCATACGAGAGGTGATGGCTGATGTGCGTACTGATCTGAAGGAAAAGATGGCCGAGCGAACCAGGATAGAGCTAGCCAAGATGGAGATGGCAGAGCGGACCAAAGTGGAGCTGGCCAAGATGGAGATGGCAGAGCAGAGAGAGGAGAGTCAGCAAGCAGGGGGAGCTCTGGCCTTCGACCAGGTACCTTCAACAGTAAGCCACAAAAAGATCCCGTACAATGCCTTCCGACAGTTGGGGGAGGCAGAGGAAGACATTGATGGCTTTCTGCAGGACTTTGAGCGGCAGTGTGCCCTTCATCAAGTAAAGCCGGAGGAATGGGTTCAGATTCTGGCCAGCAAGCTGACAGGCAGTGGCGGATTAAGTGGACTATGGGCCCGGGGCTGTTCATAAAACCTGGGCCCCTGTACCCCCCTTCCCACCTGAGCGCTGCGGTCCCCGTGCGGGAATTGACAGCCGTACGGACCGCAGCACTTGGTTTGCTGCGGGTCCATACGGAAAACCCGCCACCATTCCACCACGTGTGGACATGGCCTAAAAAGACGTTGCACATAAGCTGTAGGCCTACGGCCAATACGCACAAAATCGCCCAACGTGATCCTGGCCATAGGGGATCCACTTTAATGTCCCCACTTTAATTTGAAGTCCCCTTACTTCATCCATTGCAGTCCCCTATCACCCACTCACTTCATCTGCAGTGCCGCTTCATCATTTGCAGCCCCTTATCCCCACTTCCATTTTATCATGTGCAGTCCCCTTCCCCCCCAACTTCATGTGCAGCCCCACTCCCCCATCATCATGTGCAGTTAATTTTACCCCATCATGTGCAGTCCCCCTAACCCCCAATTCATCATGTGCAGTTCCCCTTACCCCTTAATTCATCATGTGCAGTCCCACTTACCCCTTAATTCATCATGTGCAGTCCCACTTACCCCTTAATTCATCATGTGCAGTCCCACTTACCCCTTAATTCATCATGTGCAGTCCCCCTTATCCCCCACTTCATCATGTGCAGCCCCACTTATCCCCCACTTCATCATGTGCAGCCCCACTTATCCCCCACTTCATCATATGCAGCCCCACTTATCCCTTCATCCTGTGAAGCCCCCACTCACCCCCTTTCATCATATACAGCCCCCAGTCACCCCCCCTTCATCATATACAGGCCCCAGTCACCCCCCCTTCATCATATACAGGCCCCAGTCACCCCCCCTTCATCATATACAGGCCCCAGTCACCCCCCCTTCATCATATACAGGCCCCAGTCACCCCCCCGTCATCATATACAGCCCCCAGTCACCCCCCGTCATCATATACAGATCCCAGTCACCCCCCCTTCATCATATACAGCCCCCAGTCACCCCCCCTTCATCATATACAGACCCTGGGCCCGGGTGCCACTGCCAGCTGGAGCTGCCGCAGCAGGAGCCGCCGGCACCACCACTCACTGTCTTGGAGTTGGAGCAAGGACTGATGAGCCTCACTCAGCGAGCCGCAGCGCCAGCCACTCACTAGGTGTCAGGACTCAGGTCAGGAGATGTGCGACAGTGCGCCGCCCGTCGCTGATGTCCGGTCACCGCCCGGTCCCTCCATGTCCAGAGAGAGGCGCGCAGCACGCTTCACAAGCTCCTGCTTCCTCCTTCCGCCCCGTCCTGTCTGTCTCCGCCTCGTCCTGTCTCCGCCTCGTCACTTCCTCCCTGCGTCGCACACGTGACAAGAGACAGGGGAGGGGAGCTCTCCACGGTCTCCACCAATCAAACGACACTCCTAGGCTGCTGCTGGACTGCGATTGGCTAATGGCACGCGTCTCCTGCCGGCGCCACTGATTCAGATTCAAGGTCGCATTCCCCAGCAGTCAGACAGTGTGTCACCGTGTGTGGGCCCTTCCGTCACGCCAGGGCCCCGGCACTTGCCCGGGTACGTCGGGTGCTGACGCCAGGCCTGAGCCCGCCCCTGCCCCTGGGCCCCCAAAAAACCTTGGGCCCGGGGCGACCGCCCCATCCGCCCCTATTAAGATCCACCATTGCTGACAGGCCGGACGCCTATCGCACGGTACCTGATGAGGACTGTATGGACTATGAGCGGATCAAAGACGTGATCTTGGCCCGGTATGCGCTGACACCAGAGGCCTATCGCCAAAAGTTCCGCGGACTTATAAAACGCGTAACCGATATCCACGCTGAATGGGCCTGTAAATTACGGCGGTCACTGCTACAGTGGGTACAAGGGAGCCAAGCAACCACTAAGGAGGACGTCCTCCAGCTCTTCATGTTAGAACGATTCTTTAATGGACTAAACCCCGAGACACAGGAATGGCTTCGGGACAGGCGGCCAACGACTCTTGAGGAAGCCGCTCGTCTGGCCGATAAACATCATGATGCCAGGAGGCCGCAGTTGTCCGGATCAAAGGTGGTCACTAGGGGCCCGCCCATGGACCTGGAGGGCCCCAAACCACCGAAGATTGTAGGGGGATCAGCTAGAAACCCGGCCTACCACAGTCCCCCTGGGGGGCGATGCCACACCTGCCGTCAGCTGGGCCACCTGCAAAGACAATGCCCCAACCGGACTCAGCATACCCAGTGGCCAAAGGCGGGAACAGCTACCTTCAGCCGGGCTGCTGTACACTGCTACCAAGGCGAAGCTGACCCGGCATTGGGGGCTATGACTAACCAAGGGGTGGAAGAGATGGAGGAAGTGCTGCATGAAGTAGACCCCGTGCAGGCAGCCCGGGCAGCTAATCGACAACAGCATCGACAGGTCGTGTGGGTTAATGGGAAACTTATGCAGGGACTAAGAGATTCCGGAGCAACTTTGACCCTTGTGAAGCCTCATCTCGTCCGGGACCAAGAGAAGACAGACCGGACAGTGGCAGTCCGTGTAGCAGGGGGAGCCATACATCGACTACCCACTGCCAGGATTCACCTGAACTGGGGAGTCG
Organism: Dendrobates tinctorius; assembly: GCF_039654945.1. NCBI lineage: Eukaryota > Metazoa > Chordata > Amphibia > Anura > Dendrobatidae > Dendrobates > Dendrobates tinctorius. Next base: position 3,885,482 of record NW_027361904.1, on the reverse strand, counting down.
GGGATGGCCTTGTTGAGGTCGGCTTGATGGAGGATTTGCCTGCAGACATCTTGCTGGGAAATGACTTGGGGACCATGTTGACTGCATTGTCGGTGGCCCCTCTGGCTGAGACCTATCCTGTGACCACCCGGAGACAAGCTCAAGCTGCGGAGGCGGAATCACACTCAGAGGAGGCCCAGGTAAGCCCTGCACGTATTCCCATAGCCAGACACATTTCTTGGGCCACCCCAGATGAATTTAAGAGGGTATTACTTGAGGATCCTTCATTGGAGGGATATCGTGGGAAGGCACAGGAGGGGAGAGGAGTACTAGAAGGGGAACAGTTTGTATGGAAGCAGGGACTCCTCTACCGGATCACAGAGTAGCACCACACAGGGACGAGCCCCACTATAAAACAACAGCTGGTAGTTCCCAAGAAGTATAGGCAGGAGCTACTGCGAATCTCTCATGATATACCCTTGGCCGGGCACTTCGGCGTCAGTCGCACCAGGCATCGTCTGACACAAAACTTCTTTTGGCCGGGGGTAACCTATGATGTTCGTCAGTACTGCCAGACCTGTGACAGTTGTCAGCGCATTGGCAAGAGGGGGGATCGATGCAAGGCCAAATTACGCCCCTCCCCATTGTGGAGGAACCATTTAGCCGAGTAGCGGTCGATTTGATAGAGCCTTTAGCCAAACCCAGTCCGTCCGGGAAAAAGTATATATTGACAGTGGTAGATTATGCCACACTGTATCCAGAGGCGGTTGCGTTACCTAACATACTGGCAGAGACAGTGGCGGCCGCCCTGCTCCAGGTTTTATCACGGGTTGGATTTCCCGGGAGATTATCTCGGACCAGGGTACCCAGTTTACAGCAGAGGTGACCAACCAATGGTGGAAGCTGTGCGGCGTAAAGTCCATTAGAAGCGCCCCGTACCACCCGCAAACCGATGGGTTGTGTGAACGCTTTAACGGGACAATAAAACAGCTCATTGGGACTTTTACCAGGACCTACAGGGACTGGGAGAAATTCTTGCCACACCTCCTGTTTGCCTATCGGGAGGTGCCCCAAGAATCCACGGGGTTCTCCCCGTTCGAGCTGGTATACGGGAGACGGGTAAGGGGACCCCTAGACTTAGTGCTGGAACACTGGGAAGGGGTACCTATTGTACCCTATGTGCTGGAATTCTGGGACCGCCTACAGGAGCTGACTCAGGCTGTACGTGAGAACATGCAGGCGACCCAGCGGCGCCAGCGCATATGGTACGATCGGAGGGCCAGAGAGCGCACCTTGGAAATAGGACAGAAGGTCCTGGTGTTAGATCCCACTAAGCAGAATAAGTTTCAAGCTGCATGGCAGGGGCCCTACCAGGTAGTGGGGAAAATAGCCGACACAAACTATAATGTCGCCAATTGTGACGACCCCAGGGTTATCCGCATGTTCCACGTGAATATGCTGAAGCCCTACCGGGAGCGCCCTGAAGAGGTAGTGGCCATCTGTGCACCTGAAGCAGAGGATTTAACTGGACTTCCCTTGCCGGATGTCTTAGGGGAAAGGACTCAGTCTAAAACATGGGACCAGGTACACTTGGGTGAAGACCCAGGCCACCAGGAGAGACAGCAGGCGGAGGCGTTGTTGAGGCTGCGACAGAGGATGTTTTCAGAGAGACCGGGGTACACTCGCCTGGCACAACACAAGGTTGAGACCCAGGATCAGACCCCCCTACGACAAAACCCCTTCCGCGTCCCTGAGTCTGTACGAGAGGGGATGCGACAAGAGAAACAAGAGATGTTGCGTTTAGGGGTCATTGAAGAGTCAGATAGTCCCTGGGCATCCCCCGTAGTGTTAGTGCCCAAGAAGGATGGGACTACACGGTTTTGTGTAGACTATCGTAGGCTCAATGAGAAAACAGTGACGGATGCATACCCCATGCCGCGAGTGGATGAGTTGTTAGACCGGCTGGGCTGGCGGGGGCAAAGTATTTGACCACCATCGATCTATGCAAAGGCTACTGGCAGATTCCCCTTAGTCCTGACGCTATTCCCAAGTCGGCATTTGTCTCCCCATTCGGCTTATTCCAGTTTCGAGTTATGCCATTCGGGATGAAGAATGCCTCGGCGACCTTCCAAAGACTGGCTGACCGGCTTCTAGATGGTCTCCAGGACTATGCTTGTGCCTACCTGGATGACATCGCCATCTACAGTGCGACATGGGAAGAGCATCTAAATCAACTAGAAACAGTATTGGACAGGATCCACCAGGCCGGAATCACCCTGAACCCAAACAAGTGTCACATGGGCAAAGCAGAGGTTCAGTATTTAGGGCATTGGGCGGGAAGTGGGAAACAGCGACCAGAACCAGCCAAGATTGAGGCCATAGCCAAATGGCCCATCCCACGCACTAAAACCCAGGTCATGGCGTTTCTAGGGACAGCGGGGTATTACAGGAAATTCGTTCCCAATTACAGCAGCGTAGCCAAGTCCCTCACTGATCTGACCCGTAAGAACCAACCCCGCCAGGTAACCTGGACCCCAGAGTGTGAGGAAGCCTTCCGCCAACTAAAGGACGCCCTCACCAATACCCCTGTATTGGCCGCACCCGATCCAACTACACGTTAACTTGTTCATACAGACGCTTCTATGTTTGGATTGGGGGCAGTACTGAGCCAAGTCGGGCCGGGCGGCCAAGAACACCCGGTAGCTTACCTGAGTTGGAAACTACTGCCCCGTGAAGTAAGCTATGCGGCCATCGAGAAGGAGTGCCTGGCGGTAGTATGGGCACTCAAAAAGTTGCAACCATATTTGTATGGACGACCGTTTTCCCTCCTAACGGACCATAATCCCTTAGTCTGGCTTTATCGGGTCTCCGGAGAAAACGCCAGATTGCTGCGGTGGCGTTTAGCCCTACAACCTCTGGACTTCACCATCCACCACAGACCCGGCAAACAAAATGGTAACGCCGATGGACTAAGTCGACAAACGGAACTTCTACCAACCCCATAAACTTCGGTCATCCCCAAACCGATCCGTTGAGGATCAGACTGTGTATGCCGATCGCGTCGCTGAAAAGGGGAGCCGTGTTACAGAACCACTCAGCACCCAGAATATGTTGTGCAGTTATATGTATATATAATAGGTTCCATGTGAGATGCATGTCCCTAATGTATCAGCAGTGTCCGCCCTCCCCCCACCTTTGTAATTCCCACAGTAAACATCGGCAGGCACTGGCCACCTGCGGCTTTTGTAATGCATGTCTGGCCTAACGCTTGTCTATTGGCCGGCCCTCTGTATCTGTGTGATATATTCTGTGTCCTGTGAGTAAAGTGTTGTCAGACTGGAAATACTTGGAGAAGCAGTGATCTTTTATATGCGACCATGCACTCATAGGAATTCCAGCCAGCGTCATTCATTCAGACTCCAGCCAACGTAGAGTGGACCTCCAAAAATATGGGGTGGTACTGAAAGAGGTACCCCAGCTTGGAAGACCCCGTTACACTCAGCATTGGGGTATCAGGTGCAGTAATAGGGACACATACGGCAGCAGCGGCTCAGTATTGGGGTATCAGGTGCAGTTATAGGGACACGTACGGCAGCAACGGCTCAGCATTGGGGTATCAGGTGCAGTAATAAGGACACATACAGCAGCAGCGGCTCAGTATTGGGGTATCAGGTGCAGTAATAGGGACACGTACGGCAGCAGTGGCTTAGCATTGGGGTATCAGGTGCAGTAATAGGGACACATATGGCAGCAGCGGCTCAGTATTGGGGTATCAGGTGCAGTAATAGGGACACGTACGGCAGCAGTGGCTTAGCATTGGGGTATCAGGTGCAGTAATAGGGACACATATGGAAGCAGTGGCTCAGTATTGGGGTATCAGGTGTTGTAATAGTGACACATACGGCAGCAGCGGCTCAGCATTGGGGTATCAGGTGCAGTAATAGGGACACATACGGCAGCAGCGGCTCAGTATTGGGGTATCAGGTGCAGTAATAGGGACACATACAGCAGCAGCAGCTCAGTATTGGGGTATCAGGTGCAGTAATAGGGACATGTACGGCAGCAGTGGCTTAGCATTGGGGTATCAGGTGCAGTAATAGGGACACGTACGGCAGCAGTGGCTTAGCATTGGGGTATCAGGTGCAGTAATAGGGACACATATGGCAGCAGTGGCTCAGTATTGGGGTATCAGGTGTAGTAATAGGGACACATACGGCAGCAGCGGCTCAGCATTGGGGTATCAGGTGCAGTAATAGGGACACATACGGCAGCAGCGGCTCAGTATTGGGGTATCAGGTGCAGTAATAGGGACACATACAGCAGCAGCGGCTCAGTATTGGGGTATCAGGTGCAGTAATAGGGACACGTACGGCAGCAGTGGCTTAGCATTGGGGTATCAGGTGCAGTAATAGGGACACATATGGCAGCAGTGGCTCAGTATTGGGGTATCAGGTGTAGTAATAGGGACACATACGGCAGCAGCGGCTCAGCATTGGGGTATCAGGTGCAGTAATAGGGACACATACGGCAGCAGCGGCTCAGTATTGGGGTATCAGGTGCAGTAATAGGGACACATACAGCAGCAGCGGGTCAGCATTGGGGTATCAGTTGCTGTAATAGGGACACATACGGAAGCAGCGGCTCAGCATTGGGGTATCAGGTGCAGTAATAGGGACACATACGGCAGTAGCGGCTCAGCATTGGGGTATCAGGTGCAGTAATAGGGACAAATACGGCAGCAGCGGCTCAGCATTGGGGTATCAGGTGCAGTAATAGGGACAAATACGGCAGCAGCGGCTCAGCATTGGGGTATCAGGTGCAGTAATAGGGACACATATGGCAGCAGAGGCTCAGCATTGGGGTATCAGGTGTAGTAATAGGGACACATACGGCAGCAGTGGCTCAGCATTGGAGTATCAGGTGCAGTAATAGGGACACATACGGCAGCAGCTCAGCATTGGGGTATCAGGTGCAGTAATAGGGACACATACGGCAGCAGCGGCTCAGCATTGGGGTATCAGGTGCAGTAATAGGGACACATACGGCAGCAGCGGCTCAGCATTGGGGTATCAGGTGCTGTAATAGGGGCACATACGGCAGCAGCGGCTCAGCATTGGGGTATCAGGTGCAGTAATAGGGAGACATACGGCAGCAGCGGCTCAGCATTGGGGTATCAGCAGGATGAGGGGTTTGTGCAGGTTGGGGATAGATGGTGATGTGGCTGGAATATGAGAAGTGAAACGTGTCGTTGTTGTATTCTCTGTAGCCGAGTCCTGGCTGGAGGAGTTGTCATGTCGGTCTGGGCCAGATGGAAAAGACGTGAAAAGTGACCGATTCCATCAGAAAGAACGTCAGCGGTAAGACACCAACTATACCTGTGCAGTAATCACATATGTTTTGTAGGACTGGTATTTACCACTGACCATATTGCGGTAATATCCATGTTGGTCTTTATATAGGGATTATTTTCAGTAACAGCGCAGTCATCTCCTACATCCACTATTAGGGTGTGTCACCGAGTTGTAATCACAGTTACCTAGTTAGGGGCCCACTCAGAAGTTTCGCCCCCCCTGAACCGAAACCCTAGCTACGCCTCTACTTCAGGGATATCTCCGCTTCGTCTTACACACCCAGCTCTGCTCCATGTACCTTACAAACAGCTCTGTAACACACTCATTACAACTTCTGAAAACAGAAACCGATCATCAGGTACGGAATGGGGCTGAAATTCAGCCCTGGCATTTGAAATCATACAGGCCCCTGCTGTCCCCATCCCCAAGCACCAGATGTGATATATCACTAACATTACCGTGAATGGAGGAAAGCAAGATTTACTACAAGACCAATATTTCTAATGATAGCCGTGGCCTGCAGGGTTAAGTGACGGAGTCGGAAACTTTGTGCTCTATTACAACTCTTAACAGTATGGGGGTCTTGAGAACACCAATTCTGTTAACAACGCAGCAGACAAGGTGGCCCATGACCAGACAGGCCCTGCCAATCATGAGTGCACCGCAGCAATTTTGATCACGCCCCTGCTGGCCACCCCACAGTCCATGCCAATTTACCATTTCTTTCTCCTAAGGCAGGAGATGTCAGAGGAGAGGTGGAAGTGAGAGACATTCAGCAGACGGCAGAGACATCAGGGCGTAAACCCAAATCCAGGACTGTCCTCTGTATCTGGGACTAAAGATCGTTTCATTAATTAGGCTCTTATCCGGATTACTGTACAGCAGCAAAGGACCCAGGTGTGGATTCTGATCACCTACAGGCACTTTACACACACAGCTCTGCTCCGCAGACATTACACACACAGCTCTGCTCCATCCACCTCTATAATACTAGACATCATCCAGCACAGCAACGTCCTGCAGACACTGAGACACCTGGAGCTCCGCCCCCGATCATGTGACTGCTCCCCATGTGACTGATCACATGACTGTGACGTCACGCAGGTCCTGCCTGGCACAGCCGCTCTGCAGGAGGAGGTATGTGTGTCTCCGAGTCCTCACCCCGATCTACATGGGGGAGAGAGAGAGAGAGACAGACCCCGCACTACACATGGGGGAGAGAGAGAGACAGACCCCGCACTACACATGGAGGAGAGAGAGAGACAGACCCCGCACTACACATGGAGGAGAGAGAGCGACAGACCCCGCACTACACATGGGGGAGAGAGAGTGACAGACCCCGCACTACACATGGGGGAGAGAGAGTGACAGACCCCGCACTACACATGGGGGAGAGAGAGTGACAGACCCCGCACTACACATGGAGGAGAGAGAGAGACAGACCCCGCACTACACATGGAGGAGAGAGAGTGACAGACCCCGCACTACACATGGGGGAGAGAGAGTGACAGACCCCGCACTACACATGGGGGAGAGAGAGTGACAGACCCCGCACTACACATGGGGGAGAGAGAGAGACAGACCCCGCACTACACATGGAGGAGAGAGAGCGACAGACCCCGCACTACACATGGAGGAGAGAGAGCGACAGACCCCGCACTACACATGGGGGAGAGAGAGCGACAGACCCCGCACTACACATGGGGGAGAGAGAGCGACAGACCCCGCACTACACATGGAGGAGAGAGAGTGACAGACCCCGCACTACACATGGAGGAGAGAGAGAGACAGACCCCGCACTACACATGGAGGAGAGAGAGAGACAGACCCCGCACTACACATGGAGGAGAGAGAGCGACAGACCCCGCACTACACATGGGGGAGAGAGAGTGACAGACCCCGCACTACACATGGAGGAGAGAGAGAGACAGACCCCGCACTACACATGGAGGAGAGAGAGAGACAGACCCCGCACTACACATGGAGGAGAGAGAGTGACAGACCCCGCACTACACATGGGGGAGAGAGAGAGACAGACCCCGCACTACACATGGAGGAGAGAGAGAGACAGACCCCGCACTACACATGGAGGAGAGAGAGTGACAGACCCCGCACTACACATGGAGGAGAGAGAGTGACAGACCCCGCACTACACATGGGGGAGAGTGAGTGACAGACCCCGCACTACACATGGGGGAGAGTGAGTGACAGACCCCGCACTACACATGGGGGAGAGAGAGTGACAGACCCTGCACTACACATGGGGGAGAGTGAGTGACAGACCCCGCACTACACATGGGGGAGAGAGAGCGAGACAGACCCCGCACTACACATGGGGGAGAGAGAGGGACAGACCCCGCACTACACATGGAGGAGAGAGAGGGACAGACCCCGCACTACACATGGGGGAGAGAGAGCGACAGACCCCGCACTACACATGGAGGAGAGTGAGTGACAGACCCCGCACTACACATGGGGGAGAGAGAGCGAGACAGACCCCGCACTACACATGGAGGAGAGAGAGGGACAGACCCCACACTACACATGGAGGAGAGAGAGAGAGACAGACCCCGCACTACACATGGGGGAGAGTGAGTGACAGACCCCGCACTACACATGGGGGAGAGAGAGCGAGACAGACCCCGCACTACACATGGAGGAGAGAGAGCGACAGACCCCGCACTACACATGGAGGAGAGAGAGCGACAGACCCCGCACTACACATGGGGGAGAGAGAGCGACAGACCCCGCACTACACATGGGGGAGAGAGAGCGACAGACCCCGCACTACACATGGAGGAGAGAGAGCGACAGACCCCGCACTACACATGGGGGAGAGAGAGCGACAGACCCCGCACTACACATGGAGGAGAGAGAGCGACAGACCCCGCACTACACATGGGGGAGAGAGAGCGACAGACCCCGCACTACACATGGGGGAGAGAGAGCGACAGACCCCGCACTACACATGGGGGAGAGAGAGCGACAGACCCCGCACTACACATGGGGGAGAGAGAGCGACAGACCCCGCACTACACATGGGGGAGAGAGCGACAGACCCCGCACTACACATGGGGGAGAGAGCGACAGACCCCGCACTACACATGGGGGAGAGAGCGACAGACCCCGCACTACACATGGAGGAGAGAGAGTGACAGACCCCGCACTACACATGGGGGAGAGAGAGCGACAGACCCCGCACTACACATGGGGGAGAGAGAGCGACAGACCCCGCACTACACATGGGGGAGAGAGCGACAGACCCCGCACTACACATGGGGGAGAGAGCGACAGACCCCGCACTACACATGGAGGAGAGAGAGCGACAGACCCCGCACTACACATGGAGGAGAGAGAGCGACAGACCCCGCACTACACATGGGGGAGAGAGCGACAGACCCCGCACTACACATGGGGGAGAGAGAGCGACAGACCCCGCACTACACATGGGGGAGAGAGAGCGACAGACCCCGCACTACACATGGGGGAGAGAGCGACAGACCCCGCACTACACATGGGGGAGAGAGCGACAGACCCCGCACTACACATGGAGGAGAGAGAGTGACAGACCCCGCACTACACATGGGGGAGAGAGAGTGACAGACCCCGCACTACACATGGGGGAGAGAGTGACAGACCCCGCACTACACATGGGGGAGAGAGTGACAGACCCCGCACTACACATGGGGGAGAGAGAGTGACAGACCCCGCACTACACATGGGGGAGAGAGCGACAGACCCCGCACTACACATGGAGGAGAGAGAGTGACAGACCCCGCACTACACATGGGGGAGAGAGAGTGACAGACCCCGCACTACACATGGAGGAGAGAGAGCGACAGACCCCGCACTACACATGGAGGAGAGAGAGTGACAGACCCCGCACTACACATGGGGGAGAGAGCGACAGACCCCGCACTACACATGGGGGAGAGAGAGCGACAGACCCCGCACTACACATGGGGGAGAGAGCGACAGACCCCGCACTACACATGGAGGAGAGAGAGTGACAGACCCCGCACTACACATGGAGGAGAGAGCGACAGACCCCGCACTACACATGGAGGAGAGAGAGTGACAGACCCCGCACTACACATGGGGGAGAGAGCGACAGACCCCGCACTACACATGGGGGAGAGAGAGTGACAGACCCCGCACTACACATGGGGGAGAGAGCGACAGACCCCGCACTACACATGGAGGAGAGAGAGTGACAGACCCCGCACTACACATGGGGGAGAGAGAGTGACAGACCCCGCACTACACATGGGGGAGAGAGCGACAGACCCCGCACTACACATGGAGGAGAGAGAGTGACAGACCCCGCACTACACATGGGGGAGAGAGCGACAGACCCCGCACTACACATGGGGGAGAGAGCGACAGACCCCGCACTACACATGGGGGAGAGAGTGACAGACCCCGCACTACACATGGGGGAGAGAGAGTGACAGACCCCGCACTACACATGGGGGAGAGAGCGACAGACCCCGCACTACACATGGGGGAGAGAGAGTGACAGACCCCGCACTACACATGGGGGAGAGAGCGACAGACCCCGCACTACACATGGGGGAGAGAGCGACAGACCCCGCACTACACATGGGGGAGAGAGAGCGACAGACCCCGCACTACACATGGGGGAGAGAGCGACAGACCCCGCACTACACATGGAGGAGAGAGAGTGACAGACCCCGCACTACACATGGGGGAGAGAGAGTGACAGACCCCGCACTACACATGGGGGAGAGAGCGACAGACCCCGCACTACACATGGGGGAGAGAGAGAGAGACAGACCCCGCACTACACATGGGGGAGAGAGCGACAGACCCCGCACTACACATGGGGGAGAGAGAGAGAGAGACAGACCCCGCACTACACATGGGGGAGAGAGCGACAGACCCCGCACTACACATGGGGGAGAGAGAGAGAGAGACAGACCCCGCACTACACATGGGGGAGAGAGCGACAGACCCCGCACTACACATGGAGGAGAGAGAGCGACAGACCCCGCACTACACATGGAGGAGAGAGAGCGACAGACCCCGCACTACACATGGAGGAGAGAGAGCGACAGACCCCGCACTACACATGGAGGAGAGAGAGCGGCAGACCCCGCACTACACATGGAGGAGAGAGAGCGGCAGACCCCGCACTACACATGGAGGAGAGAGAGCGGCAGACCCCGCACTACACATGGAGGAGAGAGAGCGGCAGACCCCGCACTACACATGGAGGAGAGAGAGCGGCAGACCCCGCACTACACATGGAGGAGAGAGAGCGGCAGACCCCGCACTACACATGGAGGAGAGAGAGCGGCAGACCCCGCACTACACATGGAGGAGAGAGAGCGACAGACCCCGCACTACACATGGAGGAGAGAGAGCGACAGACCCCGCACTACACATGGAGGAGAGAGAGCGACAGACCCCGCACTACACATGGAGGAGAGAGAGCGACAGACCCCGCACTACACATGGAGGAGAGAGAGCGACAGACCCCGCACTACACATGGAGGAGAGAGAGCGACAGACCCCGCACTACACATGGAGGAGAGAGAGCGACAGACCCCGCACTACACATGGAGGAGAGAGAGCGACAGACCCCGCACTACACATGAGGGAGAGAGAGCGACAGACCCCTCACTACACATGGGGGAGAGAGAGCGACAGACCCCTCACTACACATGGAGGGAGAGAGAGCGACAGACCCCTCACTACACATGGAGGGAGAGAGCGACAGACCCCTCACTACACATGGGGGAGAGAGAGCGACAGACCCCTCACTACACATGGAGGGAGAGAGCGACAGACCCCTCACTACACATGGAGGGAGAGAGCGACAGACCCCGCACTACACATGGAGGTAGAGAGAGCGACACACCCCGCACTACACATGGAGGGAGAGAGAGCGACAGACCCCGCACTACACATGGGGGAGAGCGACAGACCCCGCACTACACAAGGGGGAGAGAGAGACAGACCCCGCACTACACATGGGGGAGAGAGAGACAGACCCCGCACTACACATGGGGGAGAGAGAGTGACAGACCCCGCACTACACATGGGGGAGAGAGAGTGACAGACCCCGCACTACACATGGGGGAGAGACACAGACCCCGCACTACACATGGGGGAGAGAGAGAGAGACAGACCCCGCACTACACATGGGGGAGAGAGAGAGAGAGACAGACCCCGCACTACACATGGAGGAGAGAGAGCGACAGACCCCGCACTACACATGGAGGAGAGAGAGCGACAGACCCCGCACTACACATGGGGGAGAGAGACAGACCCCGCACTACACATGGGGGAGAGAGACAGACCCCGCACTACACATGGGGGAGAGAGAGAGACAGACCCCGCACTACACATGGGGGAGAGAGAGACACAAAGACCCCGCACTACACATGGGGGGGAGAGAGACACAGACCCCGCACTACACATGGGGGGGAGAGAGCGACAGACCCCGCACTACACATGGGGGGGAGAGAGCGACAGACCCCGCACTACACATGGGGGGGAGAGAGCGACAGACCCCGCACTACACATGGGGGGGAGAGAGCGACAGACCCCGCACTACACATGGGGGAGAGAGCGACAGACCCCGCACTACACATGGAGGAGAGAGAGCGACAGACCCCGCACTACACATGGAGGAGAGAGAGCGACAGACCCCGCACTACACATGAAGGAGAGAGAGCGACAGACCCCGCACTACACATGGAGGAGAGAGAGCGACAGAACCCAAGTTATTCTTCTGTTCAATAGAAGAGAGAATACAACTTCTACACTTGTATATCAAATCATTTCCCCTTATTATCTCCAGGTATTTTTTTTTTAGATAGATTTTTCCTGATTGACCTGTGAAAGATGAATAAGGACAGAGGCAAAATGGCGGAGAGGATATTAAAACTCACCCTGGAGATAATCTTCCAACTTATTGGAGAGGTGAGAGGCTCTGATGTCATCACATGACCTCATTATCTATGGGAATAACAGGGGATATGACCGGAGAGGTGAGAGGCTCTGATGTCATCACATGACCTCATTATCTATGGGAATAACGGGATATGACCAGAGAGGTGAGAGGCTTTGATGTCATCACATGACCTCATTATCTATGGGAATAACAGGTTATATGACCGGAGAGGTGATGGACTCTGGAGATGTCTGTAGTGATATTAATGTCTCCACACTCAGGATTACACATTAGTGAAGACCTCTAGTGATCGCTGTCAGGCCTCTGTGTCTGAAGGACGAGGAGTAACCCAGAGCCCAATCCCGGGGCCTCCACATCACCCCCGGATACATGAGGACATCAATGACAAGAAGATCCTAGAACTCACCAACAAGATGTTTGAGCTGCTGACTGGAGAGGTGACGCTGCTGGGAATGCTGGGACATTATAATAATAATCTTTATTTATATAGCGCCCTGAGGTACCCCAACAGTGAGAGGAAGAGGAGATGAAGTGGAGCCAGCGAACAAGATGCTGAAGGAACCGTCAGAAAGATAGGAAGAGAACCATGAGAGAGCAGTGTCTTTAATGCCTAGTGGCTTGTCAAGAGAGTAGGAGATGGTGTCGAAGGCTGCAGAAAGGTCAAGAAGAATGAGCAGAGAGTGGTCATCATTACATTTAGCTGTCAGAAGGTCATTGGTCACTTTGATGAGTGCAGTTTCTGTCAAATGTAGGGTGGCGGAAACCGGACTGTGATGGGTCTAGGAGGGAGTGAGTGGAGAGGTAACGGGTAAAGCGGGAGTAAACCAGCCACTCCAAGAGTTTAGAGATGAAGGGGAGATTGGAGACTGGTCTGTAGTTGTTTGTGCAGGATAGGTCAAGAGCGGATTTCTATAATAATGGAGTAATGATTGTGTTTGAAGGATGATGGGAAAATGCCCGAGGAGAGGGATAGATTAAAGATTGTAGTTAGGTGAGTTGTGACGACTGGTGGAGATATGAGGGAATGGGGTCAGTAGTGCATGTAGTCGGATGAGAAGAAGTGATTAGCTTGGAGACTACTTCTGTGATGGGATCAAATGTGGAGAGTGAGCCAGGGGAGATGCAGGGAGGACTGGGAGTCACGGCACCTGGTTGCTGGGAGTGGATTTCCTGATGGAAATATTATCTATTTTCTCTTTAAAGTGGGAGGCCAGGACATCAGCACAAATATCTGTGATAGGGGCTTGTGCTTTCGGCCTGAGGAGGGAGTGAAATCTGTCAGAGTTTCTTGGGGTTGTTGGATAGTGAGGAGATCATGGTGGTGAAGTAGGTCTGTTTTGCAAGGCGATGGGCAGTTATAGGTTCTTAACATAAAATTGAAGTGGATGAAGTCTTCTGGTGTGTGGGTTTTTCTCCGTCGGCGTTCAGCACTCCTAGAGCATCGCTGGAGAAGTCGAGTTTGCGATGTGATTCAGGGCTGTTTTACTCTGTGCTTGGAGGTTCTGAGGGTGAGGGGTGCTATTTGGTCAAGGGTACTTCTAAGAGTATCGTTGTAGTGATCTACAGCCAGATCAGGACAGGAAAAAGAGGAGATTGGGGACAGTGATGAGTGTAGGGAGTCTGAAAGTGTCTGAGGGCTTGTAGATTTCTGAATGTGTGGTAGGTAGGAGTGAGCTGGGGTGGGCTAGGATTTGTGAGCGTGAAGGAGAGAATGTAGTCAGAGAGGAGAAGCTGTGAGTTATCTAGGTAGGAGATGAACAGAGCCGGACAAAGATCAGGTCCAGGGTGTTACCGTCTTTGTGTGTTTCAGAGGTTGACAGCTGTGAGAGGCCGAGAGAAGTGGTTAGTGATAGAAGCTTGGATGCAGCTGTGGAAGTGGGGCCGTTAATGGGGATGTTGAAGTCTCCCAGGATAAGGGTTGGTAGTTCTGAGGACATGAAGTGTGGCAGCCAGACTGAGAAGTGGTCAAGGAATTGGGTGGGTGAGCCTGGGGGTCGATATATGACCGCTACTCTGAGGGAGAGGGGACAGAAGAGCCTGATGGTGTGGACCTCAAAAGAAGGGAATGAGAGTGATGGAGCTGGGGGGGATGATCTGTAAAGTGGATAATGGGGACAGGAGTATGCCGACTCCACCGCCAAGTCTGTTTGTGGGTCTTGGGGAATGGGAGAATTGTAAGCCACCATGGGAGATGGCAGCAGGGGATACAGTGTCAGAATCCTGAATCCAGGTTTCAGTGAGGGCCAACAGATTAAGAGAGTTGTTCAGAAAATAGTTATGCAGGAAAGGAAGCTTGTTGCATACAGACCGTGGATTCCAGAGGGCACAATTAAAAGGAGATGAAGGAGTGCAAGTAATATTAATAAGGTTAGTAAGGTTTCGATATGAGGTAGGGTAGGGGTTGAGGTTGGTGTATTGTGGACCAGGGTTGGGGGAGATATCCCCTAAAATCAGTAGGAGTAAGAAGATAAAGAGCAAGTAGTGGAATTGTCAGAAGTTTTGTCAGACATTATACAGGACAGCACTGGAGGATTCGGGGTGATGACGGTTGTGTGTCAGGTTGTGTGTAATTCTGGGTTGATGACATCATTGTGTGTGTCAGGTTCCTATTAGGTGTCAGGATGTCACCATTTATTTCTCCATGGAGGAGTGGGAGTATCTAGAAGAACACAAAGATCGGTACCAGGAGGTGATGATGGAGGAGCACCGGCCCCGCACGTCACCAGGTAATAGACAGGACTAAATTCACACGGCCTATAATTCTCTGTATGTAATAGTGATGTCAGTCCTGTCTGTGTCTCCTCAGTTCTCTCCAGTAAGAGGACAACCCCAGAGAGATGTCCCGCTCCTCCTCCTCCACAGGACCATCAGGTAGATGGAGATCTCCCTATGATGTGTAGACGGCTGTGACGTCCTTGTGTTCAGTCTTATTTTCTCCTCCAGTATTATATGTTTTATACTTGTGTAATGAGAGCGGTGGAGACGGCAGGATCACAGCTGACCACAGACATCACATGTCCGGATCTTCTCGCCATTATTCCCGCGGACTTCCCCCATCATTGGAGATTTTCACAATATTTGTTTTTGCAGCTTTTGGATCCGGATAAAGATCTGAACAATATTAATGCTCCAGAGAGAAATGTGAGGGGCGATCAGCGGTGTAAAGAGAAGACCCCTAATGTGAGGGGCGATCAGCGGTGTAAAGAGAAGACCCCTAATGTGAGGGGCGATCAGCGGTGTAAAGAGAAGACCACTACAGATAACCGCTCAGGTGAGTGGTGACCGCGGGATAAGAAAACAAGTTTCAAATTCCTCTCAGTCACTGAATACGATGATTTTTTTAATGTTCTTCACTAGAGTTGAGCGACTTTGGTCGGATCGGGTTTCGTGAAACCCGAATGAAACAAAATAAGTTTCAGATGAAACTCGTCCGACTAGAGCAAAACAAAGTCGGAGTTTCGTCCGAAACCCGACCCCAATGCAAGTCAATGGGAAATAAAAGTCGGACGAAACTCCGACTTTTTTTGCTCTAGTCGGACGAGTTTCATATGAAACTTATTTTGTTTCATTCGGGTTTCACGAAACCCGATCCGACCAAAGTCGCTCAACTCTATTCTTCACTCATCAGTTTTTCAGCAGTATATTGATCCCTTCACCCTTCATAAAAACAAACTAAATATCAATGACTCTGTGATACCGGTGCAGGTGATAACATGGGATGTGCAGTCATATAAAAGCTGAAAAATACAGCTGGAGATTAATTCTGCCCGTGTGAGCGAGGCCGAATTCTGTTTCCTTTTATCTGCTGACAATACTGATGAGGTAAAGGTATTTGCCAAATTTAGAGACTAAGAAACCATTAACTTTTATTAAACTTATGTCATTGTGTGACAGTATCCAGAACATGGAGAAATCTTTTATAATTGTGTACTAATTACTCTGGAAAAACTGCAACTGACCCAGCCAGTTCCTGTACAGACTAAAAATCCTGTCCCCGCACTCCATAGTGGTTACTGCATGAGCTAAGTTAGCCCTAACCACAGACTAAATGATGGCAATTCGGGCCAATGCTACCTGAAAGGCCGTCAAGCGTGTCACGTTCCTCCTAAAGAACCAGAAGGCAGAGCAGAGTGCAAATTACCTACAGAAGGTAAAATGTGCTGAAATAGTAAAAGGTCACAGTGAGTAAAATAAATCACGAAATTCAAAATAAAGCATTAAATAAATTAATTTACTGTTAGAAAATAAACCGCTTACTTCTTAACAAAAAAGCACAAGATAGGTGCAGAATAAATAATGAAGAGATAAACCCCAGATGGTCTTTTACTAACTGGTTTAAACAATAACAATATGGATGGACTTCCAAATGAGACCATCACCAGCAGGAAATACCAGCAGGGGTAAAGTATAGAAAGCTGCACCTGAAAGGTGATAGGGCAGACAAATGAGCAAATGAAAACACCTGGTGCCCTAAAAAGACTGTAGCAAGGATAACAGAACCTAAACTCTCAGAGAAAAGGTGTATCTGCTGTGGCCCGGCGGACATAGAAGCCGACCACAAAGCACAGACTAAGAGGTTCGAACCAAAACGCATGACAACATCCAAATAACAGGAGAGGATGGGAGATTTCTGCTCTGAGGGTCAGTAATGCTGCTCACCACGGACTCGGAAACAGATGTGGAGATTGATATTATCACACACCCAAATTTCATGGTTACATGGAAGCTGAGTCTCATCTCTTAGATGGAACCCGTTATGTCCTGATAGGATGTCTGGGGCCCAACAATTTATTCATGAAATTCTTGAACAATTGTTTTACTGTAGTAATTTCATCAGGGAAATGTGCAGGATACAAATTTAAAAGTTGGAAAAAGGATAAAATATTCCTATATTCTGACTTTTTCCTAGGAGAAAAAAAAAATACAGATTTTTATTTTTTTTCATTAATCGCAAGGTGTTAAAAAGTGACATCTGCTTGGTTGTACATTTCTGTTGCTGACTCTTTCTTTATACAGTCTTTAGACACTTGTTTTATGGTATCATAAAGTTTTATTCCTCTTATGTCGCCTTACGAAAAGTAGCCACGGATGTTGGTCTTGTGGTATAGGATTTTGGATATAACCAATATCATTAAGTAACTGTCTATGTGATTTGACTTGGGTATTGTAAAAGGGTCGTTTTGGTATTAAGACCATCGTTATCTGGGCAGTGCAACCAATCCTGCAGTCAGGGATTTGAATTTACCAGTGGAAACCAAGTTTTAATGTTATATGGTTTAAAATTTTCAATATCTGGTTTATCCTTTGACAGATGATTCTGATATACAGAATACATATGAAGACAATCCTTTTGTCCCAGATATACCCTCAGCCCTTCACACCCAAGATCTGTCATCTGTTGCATTTAAACAAGTCCTGTCTGATGATTCACCCCAGAATCTTGAGCAAAATAAAAGCCACAGGAAGGATGTTCAACACCAAAGAGCTGACAAAGGGGAGAAGCCATATTCATGTCCAGAATGTAAGAAATGTTTTGCCAGGAAGCCATATCTTGATAACCATATAAGAATTCACACAGAGAAGCCATTTTCTTGTACTATATGTGGAAAGTGTTTTAAACAAAATTCAACTCTAATTGTACATCAGAGAACTCACAGCGGAAAACCATTTTCATGTCCAGAATGTGGAAAACGTTTTATCCACAAATCAAATCTTCTTAACCATCAACATACTCACAAACGGGAGAAGCCATTCTCATGTTCAGAATGTGAGAAACGTTTTAATCGGAAATCACAGCTTGTTACACATCTAAAAACTCACACTGGGGAGAAGCCATTTTCTTGTTCAGAATGCGGAAAATATTTTGTTCACAAATTTGCTTTTGTTAGACACATGAGAATTCACACAAGTTCTAAATCATTTTTATGTTTAGAATGTGGCAAATGTTATAGCAGTAAATCACAGCTTGCTGAACATCTAAGAACTCACATAGGGGAGAAGCCGTATTCATGTCCAGAATGTAAAAATTGTTATAGCAGTAAATCACAGCTTGCTGCACATATAGAAAGTCATATAGTGGATAAGCCGTTTTCATGTTCAGAATGTACAAAGTGTTTTAATCGGAAATCACAACTTACTGTACATCTAAAAACTCACACAGGAGAGAAGCCGTTTTCATGTTCGGAATGTGGGAAATGCTTTACCCAGAAATCAGATCTTCTTAGACATCAAATAATTCATACAGGGGAGAAGCCATTTTCATGTACAATATGTGGGAAGTGTTTTAACCAAAAGTCAGCTGTAATTGTACACCAGAGAATTCACACAGGAAAACCATTTTCATGCTCAGAATGTGGAAAAAGCTTTATCAACAAATCAAATCTTCTTAAGCATCAAAATACTCACCCCGGGGAGAAGCCATTTTGTTGTAACGTATGTGGGAAATGTTTTAACCAAAAGGTAACCCTAATTATACATCAGAGAATTCACACAGGAAAACCATTTTCTTGCCCAGATTGTGGAAAATGCTTTATCACCAAATCTCATCTTCTTCGCCATCAAAATACACCAGGCAGAAGCCATATTCATGTTCAGAATGTGGGAAATGTTTTAGGCTAAGTGCACACGTACTTTTTTGCCCTGCGGATTTTTCCGCGCAGAATTGAAGAAATCCACAGGTCAAATGACCTGCATTTTTCCTGCGGATTTCTTCCTTTTTTCTTGCGGTTTTCCCCTGCGGATTTCCCCCTGCGGATTTGGAGAATGGAGCAGGTGGAAAACCGCACAAAAGAAGTGATATGCTGCATATTTTGAACCACAAGAAAACCGCGCGGAAAAATCCACAGCGTCTGCACAGCGTTTTTTTTTCCTTCTACTGATTAACATGCTACTGTCCATCACAATGTGGATATGCAGCGTTTCTGCGCGGTAGGATCCGCTGGAAATCTGCATCGTGTGCACATGTCCTTAATCGGAAATCACAGCTTACTGTACATCTAAAATCCCACTCCAAGGAGAAGCCATTTTCTTATTCAGAATGTGGGAAATGTTTTGTTCATAAATTCGCTTTCGTTAGACATTTGAGAATTCACACAGGGTAGAATTCATTTTCATGTACTCGTGTTGGAAAGTGTTTTAAAAACAAGTCCCTTCAGTCCCATCTCTTTAGATGTCATGGAACTCACATACAGGAAATCAGAAGTTTTTTAATTTTTTTCAGTCAAATCAAACCAAGGACAACATCTGCAAGGAAGTTTGTATTTTCTGTGTTTTTTGTGGGTTTCCTCCCAAACTCCAAATACAAGTGTAAGGGGGATGACAAGACAGCAGGTACCTACGTGCTGGGTCCGGAACTAGAGAGGCTGCATCCACTGTTCCCGGGGGAAGTGATAGTAAGGCGGACCTTCTCCTGCTGCCTGAGGGAAGCGCTAGTGTGGCACACCTTACTGCTGACTGAGGGGGAGGAGAAAGAGGAAAAAGAAGCGCATGCAGCAGAGCAATTTGGGACGAATGGAGGAAACAGTCAAGTGAGCGGTGCGCTACGCTCCCCCCCCCGTACCTACAGAGTACCGGCGCTGCGAAAGGATGTACCGCAGCAGACCAGAAGGACAGGGACTGCTGTGCTGAGGGAAGCATTGTGTCCAGCAGCGATCTAGAGAGAGGAGGGCTCCGTCCTGGGAGCATCAGCATCATGTAGGCCAGCATCCGCCATCTCCCACCGCCAACAGCGGGACCAGAGAGAGAGAAAGATGTTCAGTGGGTGACCGCCATAAAGCCAAGTGCCAGTCGCTTCAGGATCGTATTGCGTGCGTGCTGCCTGAAAGAGACCGGGTGCGTGACTTATCTACACCCTGACGCCAGCAAATAATTGCCCTGTGACCTGACTTTATCAGTGATTATAGTTGCAGAGGCACATTGGGCTCATATAGGACAATGGCCCGTACCCTTCTCAGCCACTGCAGTATATGGACTAGGGGCAGTGGAAGGTACCGGAGACTGACCACTGTCGCCAGAAGACGGGGTATTGTTGTTTACTGGACCCCATGGTAAAGGACACTGAGCCAGCCATTGTTGGCGCTATTCAGTTCATGGACTGAGGAACCAGTGACTTTCATCGGAACCTCCGTGATCTGTACCGTTGTTCTTCAACTCACCATATCCTTTTGCCATTTATACTGTTAATCCCTTGTTTTACCATTTAGACAGGGCAGGAGACAGGTAACACATTTATATACATCTACTCCCTGTACATTTGGAGTGCAACAAATATATACCATATGCATTTATGTAATTTATATCCTGGCCACTGCATTTACACACATCCACCGCCCTGGCATTAACTCTCTACACTCCATCCATATCGGCCCCTCGCTCCTTTCCTTTCCTCTCCTATGTATAGCACTCACGCTCTTTTCACATTGTTAAATTGCACAGATCCAGTCAGTTCCACCATTCAACATAAGAGACGCTCTCACAAATCACTTAGCCATCTGCTCACTCTTTCTATCCTCCTCCTCCTAGTTGCAGGAGACATTGCTCCCAACCCTGGTCCCCCATGTTACAGAAAGTTAAACCCCCCCAACTGCTACACTCAGAAACCCCTCTAATCTTATTAATATTCCCTGCATGCCATCTGTCTCTCTTAATTGTGCACTTTGGAATTCTAGCTCAGTGTGTAACAAGCGCTTCTTCATTCATGACTTTTTCCTTTCTAATTCTCTTAGGCCTGTTTCACACATTCGTTTTTGTCCATCAGTCAAAATCCGCCGTTTTGAAAAAAAAAAAAAACGGATCCGCCATTTTTCTTGGCGGATCTGTTTTTTTTTCCCATTGAGTTGCATTACTGGCGGATCTTGACGGATGGCCATCCGTTGGATCCGTTTTTTTGCGGAGCCGCCAAAATTTTGACGTCCGCCGACATGCCCGAATGGACCATGCAACGTTTTTTCGGGCGGCGGATCCGCATTTGTCACTGCGCATGCCCGAAAGACTTCACTCAGCCGCAAATTTAACCCTAAACTCTGTTCTGGCGGCTGAAAAATTCACTCTCTCTCTCCTCCCCAACCCAGGCAGCAGTTCCTTTAAAATTCTTCCTTTGACGGATCTGTTAAAATAACGGTACGGTGCCAAACGTTGTGGTCAGTACAGGAACGGATCCGTTATCCGCCATTTTAGCAGATTTTGACTGACCAAAAACTCTGATGTGTGAAACAGGCCTTAACCTCCTGGCTCTTACTGAAACCTGGATCCAGCAGTCAGACACTACCGCTGCTGCTGCTGCTCTTTCATACGGGGGACTACACTTCTCCCATATCCCAAGATTAGACAATAGAGCAGGTGGAGGCATTGGTCTGCTCCTATCACCAAAATGTACCTTTCAGGTTATCCCTCAACTACCCTCACTAGTCTTCCCTTCTTTTGAGGTCCATGCCGTCAGACTCTACACCCCCTTCTCCATGCGAGTGGCGGTGGTGTATCGTCCTCCCGACCCTTGTCAACAGTTCCTGGATCATTTTGCCACTTGGCTTCCACATTTTCTCTCCTGTGACATCCCTACCCTCATCATGGGAGATTTCAACATCCCCATTGCTCTTCCCCTCTCCCCATCTCCTATTCACCTTTTATCTCTAAACTCCTCGTTTGGCCTTTCGCAGCTTACTAATTCTACAACGCATGAAGACGGAAACTTCCTCGACTTGGTCTTCTGTCGGCTTTGTGCAGTGGATGATTCTGCAAACTCCCCTCTCCCGCTCTCTGACCACAACCTTCTTTCATTCTCTATCAAGAACTGCCAGGCTGCTCAGGTCACCCCCACTGTCTATACTTATAGAAACATACAGGCCATTAACACCCAGAAACTTATGAAGAACTTGCAGTCTTCATTGGCCCCTATCTCCTCCCTCTCATGTCCTGATTCTGCATTGAAGCATTACAATGAAACACTTCAAAGTGCCCTGGATGAATTTGCACCCCCTATAAATAGAACACCACAACACAGATGGCGACAATCCTGGCACACGGTGCAAACACGTTTCCTGCAGCGGTGCTCCAGGTGCGCCGAACATCTGTGGAGAAAATCCAATCTACAGGAAGATTTCATCCATTATAAGTTTATGCTTCAAACATACAACACTGCCCTTCACCTCTCCAAACAAACGTATTTCAACACCCTCATCACCTCACTGTCCAATAACCCTAAACGTCTCTCTGACACTTTTCATTCTCTACTCAACCCAAGAGTACAGGCCCCAACCACGGAGCTCCGAGCTGACGATCTGGCCAATTACTTCAAAGAAAAAATTGACCAGATCCGACAGGAAATTATCTCCCAATCCCCTCATACCATGCACTGTCTTCCCTCCCCCACTGCATCTAGCTCACTCTCTGATTTTGAACCAGTCACAGAAGAAGAAGTAAGCAGGCTCCTTGGCATCTTCTCGCCCAACCACTTGCACCAGTGACCCATTTCCGTCACATCTCCAGTCCCTTTCCCCTGCTGTCACCCCTCACCTAACTAAGATATTTAACCTCTCTCTCTTCTGGTATCTTTCCCTCATTTAAGCATGCCATCATACATCCACTACTTAAAAAACTATCCCTCGACCAAAACTGTGCCGCTAACTATAGACCTGTCTCTAATCTTCCCTTCATCTCTAAACTCCTGGAACGCCTGGTCCACTCCCGTCTTATCCGCTATCTTTTTGATAACTCTCTTCTCGACCCTCTCCAATCCGGTTTCCGCTCTTTACTCTCTACTGAAACTGCCCTCACTAAAGTCTCTAATGATCTACTAACAGCAAAATCTAATGGTCACTACTCCATGCTAATTCTCTTGGATCTCTCTGCAGCATTCGACACTGTGGATCATCAGCTCCTCCTCACTATGCTCCGTTCCATTGGCCTCAAGGATCCTGGTTCTCCTCCTATCTCTCTGACCACTCCTTTACTGTATCTTTTGCCGGTTCTTCCTCTCACCTTCCCCTTACTGTTGGGGTTCCTCAAGGATCAGTCCTAGGCCCTCTCCTCTTCTCTTTGTACACTGTCCCTATTGGTCAAACAATCAATAGATTTGGTTTCCAGTACCATCTCTATGCTGATGACACCCAATTATACGCTTCTCCTGACATCACGCCAGCCTTTCTAGAAAACACCGGTGATTGTCTAAATGCTGTGTCTAACATCATGTCCTCACTATATCTGAAACTGAACGTGTTAAAGACTGAACTCCTGGTGTTTCCTCCCGCTACTAATGTACCTATACCCGACATTGCCATTTCTGTGTGTGGTTCCACTATTACTCCCCAGCAACATGCCCGAGCTTTCCTTTGCCCCCCACATTCGATCACTGGCTCGCTCTTGTCATCTGCACCTCAAACACATTTCTAGAATTCGACCTTTTATTACTTTTGACTCCGCAAAAGCTCTTACTGTTTCTCTTATTCATTCTCGTCTCGACTATTGTAACTCTTCTAATCGGTCTCCCTCTTACCAAACTCTCTCCTCTCCAATCTGTCTTGAATGCTGCAGCCAGGATCATATTCCTCACCAATCGTTACACTGATGCCTCTACCTTGTGCCAGTCATTACACTGGCTACCCATCCACTCCAGAATTCAGTATAAACTTATTACCATCACTCACAAGCCCTCCATGGCTCAGCACCACCCTACATCTCCTCCCTTGTTTCAGTATACCACCCTACCCGCACCCTCCGTTCTGCTGATGACCTGAGGTTAGCATCCTCAATAATCAGAACCTCCCACTCCCATCTCCAAGACTTTACACGTGCTGCGCCAATTCTTTGGAATGCACTTCCCAGGTCAATATGATTAGTCCCCAATCCCCACAATTTTAAGCGTGCCCTGAAAACGCATTTATTCAGACTGGCCTACCGCCTCAACATATTAACCCAATCTATCCCTGGGTGGCACAGTCAAAAGTTTTACCATAACCAGGTTCCCCGCATCATGTTCCCACATGCTTTATGCATCCATTAGCACTCTGTGTCTGTACTGTTACTTAACATTATGGCTGGTCCAAACAATCAGGGCAATTGTTATCACCCACCTTTCGTGTCTACCTCTTTCCTCATAGACTGTAAGCTTGCGAGTAGGGCCCTCACTCCTCTTGGTATTTGTTATAATCTATGTGATTATTGTTATGCTGTAATGTCTATTGTCTGTACAAATCCCCTCTGAAATGTAAAGCGCTGCGGAATATGTCGGCGCTATAGAAATAAAATTTATTATTATTCACCTCCCTGCGTGGAGTATTCCCCTGTAAATAAACCTGTTAACCCTTGCTCTGCCTCCTGTCCCTCACTGCATCCCGCGTTCCTGCTGTATCTTACACATACTCTTAGGGAGTGTAGTTTTGTGAGTCCCGATGGAGGTTGTCCTGTTTCTCATGTTTTTATCGTGTGTTTTGGGATCAATAAAAGGAACTTTTTTTTGACTGATTCAATTTTTCTTAATTTTACTATTTTTCTTATATTCATTATTTTGGATATTTTAGTGCCTTGCAGTGTCATGTCCCCCTTTTTCACATGGTTGGCACAATATCCCTGTATAGTATTTGTATGGTACGAGTTCCTCCCTCCTAGCTCCTCCGAGGGCAGAGCCTATGTCACACACTAAAGAGGTTGTCCAACACTGTGACTCAGTTACTGCTTTACCATAAATGCAGAAGTATAATGCCCCTAATGATACCCCAAAACTGTTTCAGCCAGCTTCATGCCTTTTTGCTTTGCTTCCTCTTCCCTGGCATCAGCTCTGCTGTCACATCCTCTTCTC
Organism: Dendrobates tinctorius; assembly: GCF_039654945.1. NCBI lineage: Eukaryota > Metazoa > Chordata > Amphibia > Anura > Dendrobatidae > Dendrobates > Dendrobates tinctorius. The sequence goes on along the minus strand of NW_027361904.1, from coordinate 3,860,419 downwards.
CCTCCTGACTGCATTTCTCCATAGCCTTCATGCTGGACTGCAGGCCCACGGTGAGCATACGCCCTGTAATTCTTCCTAAACCTCTGTTTTCCACTGGCATCAGACACAACATCGGCCCGATCTCCTGTATAGAGCAATGTTACAGGGAATAGAAGAAATGCACAAAGCACCAGAATAACAGCTCTGGCAATAAAGAGTATCCCATACTGCTCCTCACTGAGTAATGGATGGATGGGAAGAAAGTTATAAGTGTGCAGTGTGTGTGCATATATATATATATATATATATATATATATACCCAGCTGTATATACACAGATATGAGGGAGTTGTATCCTGAGCCGCATGCACAGGATCTGTGAGAGCTCTTCTGAATGGAGCCATGCCCAGATGCCAGTTCCCATGATGCCTGTGAATAATGAGGATGAATGAACTCATGGAGATCAACATTCAACACTGCGGAGACACCATCACATGTTTCTCAACGCAGTGATTCTAGAGCACTGCCCCCATCCCTTCTGGGAAATATGTAAAATATGCAAAACACAAGCCGCGGAGACACCATCACATGTTTCTCAACGCAAGCAATGACTAGCCAGGTCTTTCCCCGGGAAGGAACAAACACAGGAAGGGCAGTCTCCAATAAGGAAACCACCTATGCCAAAACATGGTATCCATTCACAGACCACTGTTTCGGGGTATTGCCTCTCATCAGTGTGGAGTAGCAAACTAGCCAGTAGGAGCAATGCCTAGTAGAAGACTGTGAAAAATGAGGATGAGTGAACTCATGGAGATCAACATCCAACACTGGAGACACCATCACGTTTCTCAACGCAGTGATTCTAGAGCAATACCCCCATCCCTTATGGGAAATATGCAAAACACAAGCCGCGGAGACACCATCACATGTTTCTCAACGCAGTGATTCTAGAGCAATGCCCCCATCCCTTATGGGAAATATGTAAAATATGCAAAGCACAAGCCGCGGAGACACCATCACATGTTTCTCAACGCAAGCAATGACTAGCCAGGTCTTTCCCCGGGAAGGAACAACCACGGGAAGGGCAGTCTCCAATAAAGGAAGTTTGAGGAGGTGGGAGAGTACCATCGGGCCAGGTGGCGGACAGACCAAACTTCAGCTCCCTTGCAATGGGAGACTTTGAAATGCGTTATGAGAGGGATTCTGATAAAGCATGGTTCTAGGTTAAAGAGAGAGAGCTCAGAAAGTGGATGAATTATTACAGCAAATTCATTCCCTTGAAATTTCACACAAACAAACTATCTGCTTCCACGCTTGCTGACTTGACAAAAAAAAAAAGAAATGAATTTAAGAGAAATTTTAGATAAATATTTTCAATCCATGGAAAAATCTAAACGTTTTTTCTATGACCTATCGGACAAGTGCGGGAGACCATTATCCAGACTGCTTCATCCACGTGCGTCAGCTACATTTATTCCGTTTATTAAAAAACAATGGCAGGGATACACACAACCCAAAATAAATTGTGGATCTCTTTCAGTCTTACTATGAGAATTTATACATTAAGAACCAATTTGCAGATATGCCCCCATTACACCTCTCCTATAAGATAAACGAATACATTCAGGAACATCCCTACCTGTGTTGAGTAGTTCAGCTCTGAAAGCTTTAGAGGAGGAGATTTCAATAGAGGAGATCGATTTGGCAATACGGTCCTCTCCGTCGGGTAAATGCCCTGGTCCAGATGGATTCACACCGGCGTTTTATAAAAACTTTAGGGAACAACACTCTCCAATAATGGCAAAAACTTTCAATGCTATTGATGAAAGTTCTGGATTTGTTCCTCAGTCTCTAGAGGCACACATTAGTGTGCTCCCTAAGCCAGGTAAAAACCCTTCGATAATTGCCAACTTTAGGCCGATTTCTCTCTTAAACATAGACATTAAATTATTTTCAAAAATCTTAGCTGAGAGGCTAGCCCCTTTCCTTCCCTAGTCAATAATGATCAGGTAGGATTCGTCAAAGGACGAGAAGCCCGGAATAATACTATTAAGACATTACTTATCATCTCCAAGGCAAAAACTAGCTCCACACCACTAGGTCTTTTATCTGTAGATGCAGAGAAGGCTTTCAATAGAGTCCATTGGGGGTTTATGGAGGAAGCCTTGAGACAGATAGGTCTAGGTCCTCACTTTCTACAGAAAATCTTAGCCTTACATAATGGTCCAACAGCACGGGTTAGAATAAATGGTTCATTATCCAGCCCATTTAAGATCAACAATGGAACCAGACAGGGCTGCCCACTTTCTCCATTACTTTACGTAGTGGTAATGGAACACCTAGCCAACGCTATCAGAAATAACATCAATATTCATGGATACACGATAGGACCTAACTCTTATAAAACAGCTCTGTATGCAGATGATTTACTCCTTTATATCTCACAACCACAAATATCGTTTCCAATGATTTTAAAGGAATTTGATAGGTTCGGATCACTTAGTAATTTTAAAGTCAATTATTCCAAATCAGAAGCCTTAAACATGTCCCTTTCTCAGAATGAGGTCCTTCAAATCATGAATAAATTTCCATTTAAATGGCAAGGAGAGTCATTGAAATATCTAGGGGTCGTGGTCCCTTCTGATCCTAATAAATTGTCCGAACTTAACTATCAAACTTTATTAAGCAGAACATACAGAGACCTAGCGAATTATAGTAAATTTAAACTGTCCTGGTTTGGAAGGATGAATGCTATCAAAATGGACGTTTTACCCCGATTCTTATACATATTCCTAACTATACCGATTTCCCCCCTCATAGTTTCGTCTGTAAATTATGATCAGCTTTAACCAAATTCATATGGGGTAAACTCAAACCTCGCATAAGCATACAGACCCTTTCACGACCTAAATCTATAGGTGGTGCTGGTCTTCCCAATTTTAAAGAGGTATTTTCAGGCTACTACATTACTTAGAATTCTAGACTGGCACTTTCGGGCTGATGCTAAACAATGGGTGGGGGTGGAACAGGAGGGTTTAGATATACCTTTAAGACATCTGCCGTGGTGTTCTGGGGAGTCATTGACTATTGTCATTTGTAATTTAACTAGAGACACACTTAAAATATGGCACACTCTGAGAAAGAAGGGGTTCCCAGATAAGGAATATTAGCCCACTTACATCATTGTTTTTCAATCCATCCTTTCTCCCTGGATACTTGCGCGGATCTTTTCTTGGTCGGAGGGCACTGGAGGATACCCGATTGTTTCAGGTGCTAGAAAATGGGGAGTTGCCTTCTTTGGTCTCTATACAGGCTCAGTTTCCAAATGAGAAAATTAGGTGGTTTGAATACTTGCAATTACAATCCTTCCTAGGGACACATAATTTTGATAAAATTTCGATTTCAAACTTGACCTTTTTTGAGAAATTGTTCGTTGAGGAAAATAAGCCTCCACATGCTATATCTGTGATTTATGGGGGATTAAGCAGAGAGGGTGAAGCGGAGAAGTTAACATTTCAGCAGGCGTGGGAGAGAGACTTGGGGATAAGCTTGTCTCCTGAGGAATGGGAAAGGGGGGTTTCTCTTCACTCATAAACTTGCTAGCGCTGGGATTGCACAAGAGAAGAACTATAAAATACTTATGAGATGGTATCATTACCCTTCTATACTACATGCAATATATCCAGCAGTTTCAGGGGCTTGTTGGAGATGCGAGAGGGAGGTGGGCTCTATGATTCACATTTGGTGGGAATGCTCTAAGATCAAGCCATTCTGGGAGAAGGTTTTCGACAATTATCAACGAATCACGGGAAACCGTGTAGCAAGGTCCCCTCAAATAGCTCTTCTGTCAATTTTACATTCTTCAATAGGGACTCAGAAGAGAGATATTCTTCGGTTTTGTCTAACAGCAGCACGAATGGTAATCCCGCGGTTTTGGAAACTTACAAACCCCACTGACATATTAGACTGGTATAAGGAAATGGTCAATCTGTGTAGAATGGAGAAGCTGTCTGCAGACTGCAATGGTACAAACGATAAATTTAGAAGGATTTGGAGTGGATGGATTTTGTTTCAGGACTCACCTGATTTCCGTAATTTGTTCCGCTGAATGTTTCAGTTACATAGGAATTTGCACATTAATATATACATGATTTTAAGGACTGCTTTATCCATAACCCTTTTTTTTTCTTCCTTTTTCCCCCTCTTCCCTTGTCTTTCTTTCCCGCTTTTTTACCCAATGTCTGTCCTCTGCATAATATAGAGAATACTTCCTCTCTTGAATACCTTGTTGGCGTTCGCCATATGGCTACTGTTATTGTCTACCATGGTATGTTTGATTTACTGATAGATGGTTGTATTCTCATTTTTGAATACTAGATATTTTCTATGATTCTATATATTATCTGTTTACATATAATATATTCTTTGTTTGTAAAATGCTCAATAAAATAGATTGAACATAAAACTATTAATTAGCACATGTGGAATTATATAATTAACAAAAAAGTGTGAAACAACTGAAAATATGTCTTATATTCTAGGTTCTTCAAAGTAGCCACCTTTTGCTTTGATTACTACTTTGCACACTCTTGGCATTTTCTTGATGAGCTTCAAGAGGTAGTCACTGGAAATGGTTTTCACTTCACAGGTGTGCCCTGTCAGGTTTAATAAGTGGGATTTCTTGCCTTATAAATGGGGTTGGGACCATCAGTTGGGTTCTGTATTGAAGTAGTATATATGTAGCACTGCTGCAGGCAAAGTCTCTTGGGTGAGGCACACACTGGGGAAAGCCGTTCAGAAGACACAGTTCACAACAGGCTGGCTGTCTCTGAATCAGAGTTCTGAAAATAGTGAGTCTCTTAAAAAGTTCAGAACAGTCACAAATACTGCCACTGCACACCAACTAGGTTAGCTGAAGAAGGCCGAGCTTACGTTTCCTAAGCAGGAAGGTGGAGGCAGATGCAGATAAACACACACACTGCTTGCTACTGACACTTGGAGAGGTTTTCTGGAAGAGCAGAACCGGATGCTTTGAAGAGGTGCAGTCTCTTGCAGCCCAGAGCCACAGATTCAAGCAGAATACACAAGCAAGGACTGGGAGGCAAACCAGGGTTATAAAGACAGGGAAGGCGGATCACATGAGCAGAAGCGAGGCAGCAGACGCCATCTTGGAAAAGGGCAATAAAGCACCACAGATGAAACAGGGAATCCAGGGTCCTGACAGTACTTCTTCCTTAACAACGGCCTCAGGATGATCCTGGACCTGGTTTCTCAGATTTTAGCAATGGGTTCCCAAGAGTCCTCCTCAGGTGGTTATCTCTGCCATCTTATAAGATACTGAAGTTGGTTTCTGTGGATCTTGGAATCAATGATTTTCTCAACCAAGAATTGCTCCTGCCCATCTACCAGTACGGGTTGTGGAGGGGGCACAATGCATCCCTGAAAGCTATTAGGAGTGACAGGCTTCAAAAGAGAGATGTGAAATACTGGGTGTACCTTCATAGTCCTCGGCAGTTTAAGACGGCAGGCCACAGAACTCATGATACCGCTGATCTTGAAAGGACTGATGAACTTCTGTCCCAGTTTCTGTGAAGGAACGTTCAGTCTTTGATATTTAGTGGATAACCACACTGAGTCTCCTATCTTGAACATGGGTGCTGGCTTCCGAATCTATCAGCCGATCTCTTGTAACGTTCATGAGCTGAAGTTGATGTTTTTTTAAGAACTTCCAGATTCTTCCTCAAAGCAGTCAACCTCTCCTCCACTGCCGAAACTGGATCATCCAACGAAGAACTAGGAAAGATGCTCGGATGATAACCTAGATTAGCGAAGAAAGGCGTTACCATAGTGGAGGCATTATGAGAATTATTTTAAGAGAATTCTGCTAAAGGAATTAGTTACAACCAATTATCCTGAAAATGGCAGACGTAGCATTGTAGATAATGCTCCAAAGCCTGATTGGTTCGCTTGGTCTGACTATTCGTCTGAGGTTGTTGTGCAGTAAATGAACATTAATAAGTGCAGAACAAAACCCTTCCAGAATCTTGAGGTGAATTGTACTTCACGGTCAGAGATAACTTCATCTGGAACCCCATGCAGCCGAAAAATATTCTGTATCACCAAGTTCACAGTCTTCTAAGGCTGGTTTCACATTAGCGCTTTTTAAGCGCACGCACGGCCGGGGGTAGCTCCGCCCCCGAGCCGGCTCTCTGCCCGGCGTGCCCGCCCCTTGCTTGTAGCGCCGCCTCCTAGCGGACAGCGGCGCCTGCGATCGGCGCACCCTATCTTTAGCATAGGGTGCGCAGATCGTGCGCAGGCCGTGCGCTAGTTGCGCTTTGACCTGCGCTGCGCACTTTTGACGGTGCGCCGTGCGCGCCAAAATCGAACTTTTCGGATTTTGGCGCACACGGCGCACCGTCAAAAGTGCGCAGCGCAGGTCAAAGCGCAACTAGCGCACGGCCTGCGCACGATCTGCGCACCCTATGCTAAAGATAGGGTGCGCCGATCGCAGGCGCCGCTGTCCGCTAGGAGGCGGCGCTACAAGCAAGGGGCGGGCACGCCGGGCAGAGAGCCGGCTCGGGGGCGGAGCTACCCCCGGCCGTGCGTGCGCTTAAAAAGCGCTAATGTGAAACCAGCCTTAGCCAAGGGGAGGCCGGCACAAGAAACAAAATGAGCAGCCTTAGTCAGGTGATCAACCACCACTAGAATCGTATGCATGCCACCAGAAGTAGGCAGATCCACAATGAAGTCCATAAAAATTGAGCCCCGTGGATGAGATGGTACCGGTATTGGTTGAAGTAGAGCCGTAGGAGAAGCACATACCTCACAAGAGAAAACAAAGTCCTTCGTATCCTTCAGGCAAGTTGGCCACCAGAAAAATCAGCTCAGGAATTCTTGTGATTTCTGTACACCCCTATGACCAGCCAACTTTTAGTTATGTACCAACTTGAGGATCTGCAGATGTACGGCCTTAGGAATATAGATACATCAGTCATGGAACCAGTAGCCACACTTAAGGACAAGATTGATATCCACAGGCAGGTTAGCAAGAAATACATCACCATCATAGGCCTCCTTGATCTCCGTCCACAGGTTAGGATCATGGATTACTCCGATAAAGTTGGCATCCGATAAACTGTCTTGGGCAGGGACCCAGGTACGGAATCTGCAGAATGGATTCGGGACAAAGCATCAGCCTTCCCATTACGAGAACCTGGATGGTAAGAAATAACAAAATTAAATTAGTTTAAAAAGTAAATTCCACCGAGCCTGACGTGGAGACAGACATTTAGCAGATCTAAGGAATTCTAAATTGGGATGATCGGTCAGCACTATGATCTGTTGTGTGGCCCCTTGCAGATGGTGCCTCGATTCCTTAAAGGCCACAATAATCGCTAAAAGTTCCTTATCTCCCACGTCGTAATTCCTCTCTGCAGGGGTAAGCCTATGGGAAAAGAAAGCACAAGGATGTAGCAAAGCCTTCTCTCCAGTTCTTTGAGAGAGAATGGCTCCCAACGCCCAATCAGAAGCATCTACCTCCACGATGAAAGGAAGTGCTGGGTCCAGATGAATTAAAGGCGGAGCTCAAGTGAAACATGACTTAAGCCGATCAAAAGCTTCCTGAGCCTGTGAAGACCACTTAAAGGATTTCTCCTTCTTAGTCAGCAAAGTGATGGGACGGACAATCTCTGAAAATTTTCGAATGAAATGTCTATAAAAATTTGTAAAGCCGATAAAGCGTTGAACTTCCTTAATGTTTTAGACATTGGCCAGTCAAGGATTGCTTGAATCTTACCGGATTCCATGTTTATCCCCTGAGTAGAGATGACATAGCCTAAGAATTGTATTTCAGAATGATGAAACTCACATTTCTCCAGCTTGATATAAAGATTGGTCTCCTGCAAACGCTTCAAAACCAATATGACATGTTCTTGATGTTCCTGTAGTGCATCAGAAAAAATTAGAATGTCGTCCAGATAGATTACAACAAACTGGTCCAGTAAATCTCTAAAAATATCATTGGCAAGATGTTGAAAGGTTGCAGGGGCATTGCTCAGCCCAAAAGGCATCACCAAATATTCAAAATGGCCATACTGATATCTGAATACCGTCTTCCATTCATCACTGGGACAGATAACAACCAGAATATATGCCCCGCAAAGATCTAATTTAGAGAATACCTTGGCATGAGGGATTATTTCCAATAATTCTAGAATCAAAGGCAAAGGATATTATTCTGGATGGTCACCTTATTGAGTTCCCGATAGTCAATACAGGGTCTTACAGTCCCATCCTTCTTCTTTACAAAAAAGATAGGCGACCCTGCTGGTGAGGAAGGACGTATAAAGCCTTTGTCCAAATTTGCATCAATATTCTCCTTCAAAGCTTAGAGCTCAGGAGCCGCCAACAGATATACAGCTCTAGCAAAAATTAAGAGACCACTTTAAAATGTTCAGTTTGTCTCATTTTTCTCTTTATAGGTATATTTTTTAGTAAAATGTAAATTGTTCTTTTAGTCTATAAACTACTGACGTTTCCGAATTTCCAAGCAATAAATTTTGTATTTTTTTTCTGAAAATGAAAAATGGTCAAAATAAAAAAAAAACCCATTGCTTTCAGACCTCAAATAATGCAAAGAAAACAAGTAAATAATAATTTAGAAACAACAATACTAATGTTTTAACTCAGGAAGAGTTCAGAAATCAATATTTTGTGGAATAACCATGATTTTTAAAAACAGCTTTCATGCGTCTTGACTGCTTTCCACCAGTCTTTCTCACTGCTCATGGCGCAAAAATTTAAGTTCTTCTTTGTTTGATGGCTTGTGACTTTCCATCATCTTCTTGATTACATTCCAGAGGTTTTCAGTGGGGTTCTGGTCTGGAGATTAGGCTGCCCATGACAGGGTTTTGAAGCGGTGGTCTCTTAATTTTTGCCAGAGCTGTACATTACTAAAAGGAATAGCTGCCCCTGGAAACAATTCAATAGGACAATCATAAGGCCCATGTGGGAGAAGCTGATCAGCCTTCTTTTTATCACAGATGTCGGAGAATTCCTTATACACAGAAGGTAAAGTGAATACCGGTTCTGGAGGTTCTGAATCAAGGGAGTTCAAAACAGTTTCCGTTAATGCTGAATCGCTCCTTGTTGGAAATGTAATCTCCTTGGTCTCCCAGTTGATCGTTGGATTCTGTGAACGCAGCCAGGGAATGCCTAGAATCACAGGAAAATGAGAAGAGATTAATAAAAATGAGAGCTGCTCCTGATGGTCTGGTTCCAACACAACGGCAAGAGGTAGTCTCCTGATCAACAAGCCCGGAGATTAAAGGTGAGCAATCCACCGTCTCCATGGCTCTATGCTTAATCTCTATATTGTGTTCTTTGGCAAATGCGATATCCATAAAATTACCCCCTGCGCTGGAATAGATCATGGAGGAATGCGGGAGATCTTCTTCCGTGACAGCTTTTGGGAAGCTGTTACTGGGTTAGGAGGTCCTTGGGCCCAAAGGGTCCTTGGGTGTTTTGGGGGAATAAGCAGGACTTTCCTTTTGCTCAATAGGAACCAGATTTTGTAAACAGAAATATGAGGAGCGGTTTTCTATCTTCCTGACAAAAGTTGAATAGCTGTCAATGGGATGAAGGATATTGTCCCATGAATAAAAATGGGTCCTGGATGAGGTGGAAAGGTTTCCTGGGGTAGTATTAGACTTTCCTGGTGCCATGAAAACCTAACAGCTGAAGCAGGAGAGGCCTCAGTCCTGATGGCGATGATTCAGCAGTTTCTTCTCTTCCATCCGTAGAAGTCAGGAGAAGTCCAAAAGAGACACAGATAGGACCAGATGAGTCCAGAGGAATCCAGGAAGGTATCCCAGTCAAATTAGTCCATAATATCCATAATAGTTTAAATAGGAGACATTAAAAGTAGTTTCCAGGTCCCAAATCTGCAGAGCTCAGGGAAACCCATCCATCTCCGTGTGCTTCCAAGCCACACCCGCTCCAATTTTTCTCTTTTTTAGTCTACTGCTGAGGGTGTCTTATTGGGGCTTAGAAAGAAAATTTTTCGAGAAAGACCCTCTTTCATGGCACTAAGGTATGAAGTAAAAAAGGATTATTTGTTATGTTTAAAAAATTACTACTTTTTAAAGGGGATCTCGATTTTTTTGGGACTTACCGTATTAGACTAGGAAAGTCCTCAGGTGATTTTGATTGAGAATGATATAATAAGCGTCTGCCTCTCTGATTGTTATTTTTGCCAACGTTTGAATCAGCCGATTTGCCGGCAGTGGGAACAGCCGTTTTTAATTTATTCCCCCTCTTTCCATCTTAACCCCTTAGTGACAGCCAATACGTCTTTTTACTGACCTGAGATATAAGATAATGTCATCCCCACACAGGTGACAATCCAGCAGCTGTCGACTGTACACTATAGCTGACAACTTGCTGTATCACAAACGATCAGTGTTGGCACCGTCCATATTATTATTATTATTATTTATTGTTATAGCGCCATTTATTCCATGGCGCTTTACAGGTAAGGAGGGGTATACATAAAAACAAGTACAATAATCTTAAACAATACAAATCATAACTGGTACAGGAGGAGAGAGGACCCTGCCCGCGAGGGCTCACAATCTACAAGGGATGGGTGATAATACAGTAGGCGGGGGTAGAGCTGGTCATGCAGTGGCTTGGTCGATCGGTGGTTACTGCAGGTTGTAGGCTTGTCGGAAGAGGTGGGTCTTCAGGCTCTTTTTGAAGGTTTCGATGGTAGGTGAGAGTCTGATGTGTTGTGGTAGAGAGTTCCAGAGTAGGGGTGATGCGCGAGAGAAATCTTGTATGCGATTGTGGGAAGAAGAGATAAGAGGGGAGTAGAGAAGGAGATCTTGTGAGGATTGGAGGTTGCGTGCAGGAAAGTACCGGGAGACGAGGTCACAGATGTATGGAGGAGACAGGTTGTGGATGGCTTTGTATGTCATGGTTAGGGTTTTGTAATGGAGTCTCTGGGCAATTGGGAGCCAGTGAAGGGATTGACAGAGGGGAGAAGCTGGGGAATAGCGGGGGGACAGGTGGATTAGTCGGGCAGCAGAGTTTAGAATAGATTGGGGGGGTGCGAGAGTGTTTGAGGGGAGGCCACAGAGCAGGAGGTTGCAGTAGTCAAGGCGAGAGATGATGAGGGCATGGACTAGGGTTTAACCCATTAGTTGCTGCTGTCAAAAGTGACTATATTGGAAAAGTGGTTAAAAGATTGTGGGGGGCTTCCACTTTAATCTAATTGACACACCGAGATCATGATCGTGTGGTCCTGATGTTTGCCATAGCAGTTCATGGCCAAATAGCGGCCTTAGAGTGTGTGGGCTGTAGCGGTCACTTCAGAAGTTAGCGACATTTAGGTGGTAAACACTTTTTCATTCCGGCTATACCACTTTGCATTAATTCCTGAAAATCACCTGAAGGGTTAGTAAACTACCTGACAAAAGTTTTCAATATGTCAGGGGTGCTGTTTTTAAAATGGTATCACTTTTTGGGGTTTTCCAAAGTCACTTCAAACCTGGATAGGTCCCTCAAAAAATAAATTTTGTAGCTTTCCTTGAAAAAATGAAAAATTGCTGCTACATTAGCGTTTTAAAATTGTTGCTGATGTAAAGCAGACATGTGGGAAATGTTATTTATTAATGTTTTTCTGTGGTATGACTATTTGGATTAAACGGATAATTGTTCAAAAGTTTGAAAATTGCAATTTTTTTTTTTTTTACATTTGTCAAGTTTCTGATATTTGTTTTATAAATAAACACAAAACAGATCAACCTAAATTTAACATTATCATAAATTATAATGTGCCGCGAAAAAACAGTCTCAAAATCAATGGGATTTATTGAAGCGTTCCAGAGTTATCACCGCATAAAGTGGTATTGGTCAGAATTTTAAAAATTGGCTCCGTCACTAATGGGTTAATATACTGAGATGAGGTAATAAATAATATAAAAAAAAATGTAGAGAAGTAAAATTCAACAAAAAAGAAATACACCCAAATATCTAACTTCAAAAAAAAAAAAAATCAGCTCTATATAAACTTACAGTATATCCCAGGACATAACCGCCGTCTTGTCCTCGGCTTCTTCTTCTTCTCTCGGTAACTACATTTCTTGTCGCAGCAACACAAAAGGACAAGCACGCCAACAGCAGACACAAGGGGGGAAGGCAGCGTTGTGCAAACTAAGCCTGAGTGGGCAATGTCGGACGCCCTCTCCGCAGTCCCACCGCAGCAGCAGCGATATAAGAATAATTATTATTTCTCTTGTTACCGATGAGGCAGAGATTACCACAATAATGTAGCGCTGCACCGGGTATTAGCGCTCCATGTCATTCAGGTCAGGGCCTGGCAGGCCGCAGCAGCGCTTCAAACCCTGCCGGCTTCTCTGAGGTAAAATTTCTGTGTGCCAGGTCCAAAAATCGCGATTTTGGTCTCAAAATGATCACAAGAAGAGCAGCAATAAGCCCATGTAGAAAAAGTCAGTGAAAATCCTTTTTTTTTCGCTTCGAAGTAGCTTCAGAAGGGAAACTTGTAGGGAGCTCTACTCTAGACTCCGGCGTCCTCACATCGCAAGAGTCCAAGCAACGCCCCCTTTCTCCACTAATGTGACCTTCCACAAGAACTCGAGGGATATCTCTGCTTCCCCTTACACACACAGCTCTGCAACACACCCATTACACACACAGCTCTGCAACACGCCCATTACACACACAGCTCTGCAACACGCCCATTACACACACAGCTCTGCAACACACCCATTACACACACAGCTCTGCAACACACCCATTACACACACAGCTCTGCAACACACCCATTACACACACAGCTCTGCAACACACCCATTACACACACAGCTCTGCAACACGCCCATTACACACACAGCTCTGCAACACGCCCATTACACACACAGCTCTGCAACACACCCATTACACACACAGCTCACAACACACCCATTACACACACAGCTCTGCAACACACCCATTACACACACAGCTCTGCAACACGCCCATTACACACACAGCTCTGCAACACGCCCATTACACACACAGCTCTGCAACACACCCATTACACACACAGCTCTGCAACACGCCCATTACACACACAGCTCTGCAACACGCCCATTACACACACAGCTCTGCAACACACCCATTACACACACAGCTCTGCAACACGCCCATTACACACACAGCTCTGCAACACGCCCATTACACACACAGCTCTGCAACACGCCCATTACACACAGCTCTGCAACACGCCCATTACACACACAGCTCTGCAACACACCCATTACACACACAGCTCTGCAACACGCCCATTACACACACAGCTCTGCAACACACCCATTACACACACAGCTCTGCAACACACCCATTACACACACAGCTCTGCAACACGCCCATTACACACACAGCTCTGCAACACGCCCATTACACACACAGCTCTGCAACACACCCATTACACACACAGCTCTGCAACACACCCATTACACACAGCTCTGCAACACGCCCATTACACACACAGCTCTGCAACACACCCATTACACACACAGCTCTGCAACACGCCCATTACACACACAGCTCTGCAACACGCCCATTACACACACAGCTCTGCAACACACCCATTACACACACAGCTCTGCAACACACCCATTACACACACAGCTCTGCAACACACCCATTACACACACAGCTCTGCAACACACCCATTACACACACAGCTCTGCAACACGCCCATTACACACACAGCTCTGCAACACGCCCATTACACACACAGCTCTGCAACACACCCATTACACACACAGCTCTGCAACACGCCCATTACACACACAGCTCTGCAACACGCCCATTACACACAGCTCTGCAACACGCCCATTACACACAGCTCTGCAACACGCCCATTACACACACAGCTCTGCAACACACCCATTACACACACAGCTCTGCAACACACCCATTACACACACAGCTCTGCAACACGCCCATTACACACACAGCTCTGCAACACGCCCATTACACACACAGCTCTGCAACACACCCATTACACACACAGCTCTGCAACACGCCCATTACACACACAGCTCTGCAACACACCCATTACACACACAGCTCTGCAACACACCCATTACACACAGCTCTGCAACACACCCATTACACACACAGCTCTGCAACACACCCATTACACACAGCTCTGCAACACACCCATTACACACACAGCTCTGCAACACACCCATTACACACACAGCTCTGCAACACGCCCATTACACACACAGCTCTGCAACACACCCATTACACACACAGCTCTGCAACACACCCATTACACACAGCTCTGCAACACACCCATTACACACAGCTCTGCAACACACCCATTACACACACAGCTCTGCAGCACACCCATTACACACACAGCTCACAACACGCCCATTACACACACAGCTCACAACACACCCATTACACACAGCTCTGCAGCACACCCATTACACACACAGCTCTGCAACACACCCATTACACACACAGCTCTGCAACACACCCATTACACACACAGCTCTGCAACACACCCATTACACACACAGCTCTGCAACACGCCCATTACACACACATCTCTGCTCCATGTACTTACACACACAGCTCTGCAACATGCCCAAAATACACCCAGCTTTGCTCTATGTACCTTACACACACACAGGTACCTCCTGACTTCTGAAAACAAAAAAAGTAACAAATTACGTGGGATGCAAAGCGCACTGCAGCAATTTTGACCACGCTCCTAGTCACATCACAGTCCACATCCATTTACCATTTCTTTCTCACCAGGCAGGAGGAGATGTCAGAGGAGAGGTGGAAGTGACAGAGATTCAGCAGACGGCAGAGACATCAGGACGTAAACCCAAATCCAGGACTGTCCTCTGTATCTGGGACTAGAGATCGTTTCATTAATTAGGCTCTTATCCGGATTACTGTACAGCAGCAAAGGACCCAGGTGTGGATTCTGATCACCTACATGCACTTTACACACACAGCTCTGCTCCGCAGACATTACACACACAGCTCTGCTCCGCAGACATTACACACACAGCTCTGCTCCGCAGACATTACACACACAGCTCTGCTCCGCAGACATTACACACATGACTCCGCTCCATTGTCCTTTATAATACTAGCAGCAGTGCGCTGAGAAACCTGGAGCTCCACACATGGAGGAGCTTGACAGACCCTGCATATGGAGGAGAAAGAAAGACAGACCCCGCACTACACATGGAGGAGAGAGAGTGACAGACCCTGCACTACACATGGAGGAGAGAGAGTGACAGACCCTGCACTACACATGGAGGAGAGAGAGCGACAGACCTCGCACTACACATGGAGGAGAGAGAGTGACAGACCCCGCACTACACATGGAGGAGAGAGAGTGACAGACCCTGCACTACACATGGAGGAGAGAGAGCGACAGACCCCGCACTACACATGGAGGAGAGAGAGTGACAGACCCCGCACTACACATGGAGGAGAGAGAGCGACAGACCCCGCACTACACATGGGGGAGAGAGAGCGACAGACCCCGCACTACACATGGAGGAGAGAGAGTGACAGACCCTGCACTACACATGGAGGAGAGAGAGTGACAGACCCTGCACTACACATGGGGGAGAAAGAGAGACAGACCCCGCACTACACATGGAGGAGAAAGAAAGACAGACCCCGCACTACACATGGAGGAGAGAGAGTGACAGACCCTGCACTACACATGGAGGAGAGAGAGTGACAGACCCTGCACTACACATGGAGGAGAGAGAGCGACAGACCCCGCACTACACATGGAGGAGAGAGAGTGACAGACCCCGCACTACACATGGAGGAGAGAGAGTGACAGACCCTGCACTACACATGGAGGAGAGAGAGCGACAGACCCCGCACTACACATGGGGGAGAGAGAGCGACAGACCCCGCACTACACATGGAGGAGAGAGAGTGACAGACCCTGCACTACACATGGAGGAGAGAGAGTGACAGACCCTGCACTACACATGGGGGAGAAAGAGAGACAGACCCCGCACTACACATGGAGGAGAAAGAAAGACAGACCCCGCACTACACATGGAGGAGAGAGAGTGACAGACCCTGCACTACACATGGAGGAGAGAGAGTGACAGACCCCGCACTACACATGGAGGAGAGAGAGTGACAGACCCCGCACTACACATGGGGGAGAAAGAGAGACAGACCCCGCACTACACATGGAGGAGAGAGAGTGACAGACCCCGCACTACACATGGAGGAGAGAGAGGGACAGACCCCGCACTACACATGGAGGAGAGAGAGTGACAGACCCCGCACTACACATGGAGGAGAGAGAGTGACAGACCCCGCACTACACATGGAGGAGAGAGAGGGACAGACCCCGCACTACACATGGAGGAGAGAGAGTGACAGACCCCGCACTACACATGGAGGAGAGAGAGTGACAGACCCCGCACTACACATGGAGGAGAGAGAGTAACAGACCCCGCACTACACATGGGGGGAGAAAGAGAGACAGACCCCGCACTACACATGGAGGAGAAAGAGAGACAGACCCCGCACTACACTGGTGGTTCATCTGTGCTACTGAGCAATTTATTAGCCATTAACAACTTTTCATTGTCTGTAATGGTGGGATCAAAAAACGATAATCCCACCAACTCTGCATTTAAATACCACAAATGGTTCGAAAATTTGGTCAGGGCTATTTCTGCAATGTTGTTGTCACATTCTTTATAGTCTAACAGACTATGCAAAATACCTAAATCTTAAAATGCCTCAATTTGGATTTTTTCAAACTTTGAGCGACGAGCGGCACGGGTTAACGTCGTTTGATCGAGCACAAATTTTGGCTCTCTCAATATCTGGAAAGGGGAATCGTTTTGTGGGGTCCAGACGGACAAAATTCCGACATCGATTTTTTGCGGTCACCCTACCCCGCACTACACATGGAGGAGAGAGAGCGACAGACCCCGCACTACACATGGAGGAGAGAGAGTGACAGACCCCGCACTACACATGGGGGAGAGAGAGTGACAGACCCCGCACTACACATGGGGGAGAGAGAGTGACAGACCCCGCACTACACATGGGGGAGAGAGAGTGACAGACCCCGCACTACACATGGAGGAGAGAGCGACAGACCCCGCACTACACATAGAGGAGAGAGAGTGACAGACCCCGCACTACACATGGAGGAGAGAGAGTGACAGACCCCGCACTACACATGGGGGAGAGAGAGTGACAGACTCCGCACTACACATGGGAGAGAGAGCGACAGACCCCGCACTACACATGGAGGAGAGAGAGCGACAGACCCCGCACTACACATGGAGGAGACAGAGCGACAGACCCCGCACTACACATGGGGGAGAGAGAGTGACAGACCCCGCACTACACATGGGGGAGAGAGAGTGACAGACCCCGCACTACACATGGAGGAGAGAGCGACAGACCCCGCACTACACATGGAGGAGAGAGAGTGACAGACCCCGCACTACACATGGGGGAGAGAGAGTGACAGACCCCGCACTACACATGGGAGAGAGAGTGACAGACCCCGCACTACACATGGAGGAGAGAGAGCGACAGACCCCACACTACACATGGAGGAGACAGAGCGACAGACCCCGCACTACACATGGAGGAGACAGAGCGACAGACCCCGCACTACACATGGGGGAGAGAGAGCGACAGACCCCGCACTACACATAGGGGAGAGAGAGTGACAGACCCCGCACTACACATGGAGGAGAGAGAGCGTCAGACCCCGCACTACACATGGGGGAGAGAGAGCGACAGACCCCACACTACACATGGAGGAGACAGAGCGACAGACCCCGCACTACACATGGAGGAGACAGCGACAGACCCCGCACTACACATGGGGGAGAGAGCGACAGACCCTGCACTACACATTGGGGAGAGAGAGGGACAGACCCCGCACTACACATGGAGGAGAGAGAGTGACAGACCCCGCACTACACATGGAGGAGAGAGAGTGACAGACCCCGCACTACACATGGAGGAGAGAGAGTGACAGACCCCGCACTACACATGGGGGAGAGAGAGTGACAGACCCCGCACTACACATGGGAGAGAGAGCGACAGACCCCGCACTACACATGGAGGAGAGAGAGCGACAGACCCCGCACTACACATGGAGGAGACAGAGCGACAGACCCCGCACTACACATGGGGGAGAGAGAGCGACAGACCCCGCACTACACATGGGGGAGAGAGAGTGACAGACCCCGCACTACACATGGGGGAGAGAGCGACAGACCCCGCACTACACATGGAGGAGAGAGAGTGACAGACCCCGCACTACACATGGGGGAGAGAGAGTGACAGACCCCGCACTACACATGGGAGAGAGAGCGACAGACCCCACACTACACATGGAGGAGAGAGAGCGACAGACCCCACACTACACATGGAGGAAACAGAGCGACAGACCCCGCACTACACATGGAGGAGACAGAGCGACAGACCCCGCACTACACATGGGGGAGAGAGAGCGACAGACCCCGCACTACACATGGGGGAGAGAGAGTGACAGACCCCGCACTACACATGGAGGAGAGAGAGCGTCAGACCCCGCACTACACATGGAGGAGACAGAGCGACAGACCCCGCACTACACATGGGGGAGAGAGAGCGACAGACCCCGCACTACACATAGAGGAGAGAGAGCGACAGACCCCGCACTACACATGGAGGAGAGAGAGTGACAGACCCCGCACTACACATGGAGGAGAAAGAGAAACAGACCCCGCACTACACTGGTGGTTCATCTGTGCTACTGAGCAATTTATTAGCCATTAACAACTTTTCATTGTCTGTAATGGTGGGATCAAAAAACGATAATCCCACCAACTCTGCATTCAAATACCACAAATGGTTCGAAAATTTGGTCAGGGCTATTTCTGCAATGTTGTTGTCACATTCTTTATAGTCTAACAGACTATGCAAAATACCTAAATCTTAAAATGCCTCAATTTGGATTTTTTCAAACTTTGAGCGACGAGCGGCACGGGTTAACGTCGTTTGATCGAGCTCAAATTTTGGCTCTCTCAATATCTGGAAAGGGAAATCGTTTTGTGGGGTCCAGACGGACAAAATTCCGACATCGATTTTTTGCGGTCACCCTACCCCGCACTACACATGGAGGAGAGAGAGTGACAGACCCCGCACTACACATGGGGGAGAGAGAGTGACAGACCCCGCACTACACATGGGGGAGAGAGAGTGACAGACCCCGCACTACACATGGGGGAGAGAGAGTGACAGACCCCGCACTACACATGGAGGAGAGAGAGTGACAGACCCCGCACTACACATGGGGGAGAGAGAGTGACAGACCCCGCACTACACATGGAGGAGAGAGAGTGACAGACCCCGCACTACACATGGGAGAGAGAGAGTGACAGACCCCGCACTACACATGGGAGAGAGAGCGACAGACCCCGCACTACACATGGAGGAGAGAGCGACAGACCCCGCACTACACATGGAGGAGAGAGAGCGACAGACCCCGCACTACACATGGAGGAGAGAGAGCGACAGACCCCGCACTACACATGGAGGAGACAGAGCGACAGACCCCGCACTACACATGGAGGAGAGAGAGCGACAGACCCCGCACTACACATGGGGGAGAGAGAGTGACAGACCCCGCACTACACATGGAGGAGAGAGCGACAGACCCCGCACTACACATGGAGGAGAGAGAGCGACAGACCCCGCACTACACATGGAGGAGAGAGCGACAGACCCCGCACTACACATGGAGGAGACAGAGCGACAGACCCCGCACTACACATGGGGGAGAGAGAGTGACAGACCCCGCACTACACATGGGGGAGAGAGAGTGACAGACCCCGCACTACACATGGGGGAGAGAGAGTGACAGACCCCGCACTACACATGGAGGAGAGAGAGCGACAGACCCCGCACTACACATGGAGGAGAGAGAGCGACAGACCCCGCACTACACATGGGGGAGAGAGAGTGACAGACCCCGCACTACACATGGAGGAGACAGAGCGACAGACCCCGCACTACACATGGGGGAGAGAGAGTGACAGACCCCGCACTACACATGGGGGAGAGAGAGTGACAGACCCCGCACTACACATGGGGGAGAGAGAGTGACAGACCCCGCACTACACATGGAGGAGAGAGAGTGACAGACCCCGCACTACACATGGGGGAGAGAGAGCGACAGACCCCGCACTACACATGGAGGAGAGAGAGCGACAGACCCCGCACTACACATGGAGGAGAGAGAGCGACAGACCCCGCACTACACATGGAGGAGAGAGAGCGACAGACCCCGCACTACACATGGAGGAGAGAGAGTGACAGACCCCGCACTACACATGGAGGAGGGAGAGTGACAGACCCCGCACTACACATGGAGGAGAGAGAGCGACAGACCCCGCACTACACATGGAGGAGAGAGAGCGACAAACCCCGCACTGCACATGGAGGAGAGAGAGTGACACACATCACACGATTCATGTGACTCCTCCCCATGTGACTGATCACATGACTGTGACATCACACAGGTCCTGTACGCACACAGCGGTGCCACTTTGTGCAGGTGGAGGTATGTATGTGCACTGTGTCTCCTCACCCTGATCTACAGGGAGTTGCCCTATTTATAGCCACCTGACCCTGCACTTTATATGGGGGAGAGAGAGAGCGACAGACCCCGCACTACACATGGGGGAGAGAGAGTGACAGACCCCGCACTACACATGGGGGAGAGAGAGTGACAGACCCCGCACTACACATGGGGGAGAGAGAGTGACAGACCCCGCACTACACATGGAGGAGAGAGAGAGTGACAGACCCCGCACTACACATGGAGGAGAGAGAGCGACAGACCCCGCACTACACATGGAGGAGAGAGAGCGACAGACCCCGCACTACACATGGGGGAGAGAGAGTGACAGACCCCGCACTACACATGGGGGAGAGAGAGTGACAGACCCCGCACTACATATGGAGGAGAGAGAGCGACAGACCCAGCACTACACATGGAGGAGAGAGAGCGACAGACCCCGCACTACACATGGGGGAGAAAGAGAGACAGACCCTGCACTACACATGGGGGAGAGAGAGCGACAGACCCCGCACTACACATGGAGGAGAGAGAGTGACAGACCCCGCACTACACATGGAGGAGAGAGAGTGACAGACCCCGCACTGCACATGGAGGAGAGAGAGTGACAGACTCCGCACTACACATGGAGGAGAGAGAGTGACAGACCCCGCACTACACATGGAGGAGAGCGAGTGACAGACCCTGTGTAGGGAGGTGGACCGGACCACAGGTACCTGCATGCTGGGTCCGGAACGGGAGGAAGGATCAGGGAGACAGAGCTTCCCCTGCAGTCTGGGGGGAGCTTGAGGGAGACTGAGCTTCCTGGAGTGACAGGAGGGCGGGGGGAAGCTGAAAAGAGCGCGCAGCATCAGCAGGATTAAGGGAAAAAGCGCGCAAAGCGGCAGAGCCTGGTGCCGGCAGACTGGAGTAAAGAGGGCTACGCTGAGAGTAGCGCGCCGTCACCCACCGCCATCAGGGGGAGCGGGACGTACAGTGTGTGTCCAGTGACTGCCAGAGGACAGGGTGCTGTGCCCTACGTTACCATGAGTACCGCACACGTGCTGCACAAGAGAGACCGTATACCAGACTGACACTTGTGTCCTGACTGGGTCAGTAGATAGTTGCCCTGACATTTTTGACCATACTTTACTAGTGGAAATAGTTGAGGAGCCAAGTTGGGCTCATACAGGATTGTGGCCTGTGCCTTTAATTAGCTACGTTAATATATAGAGAAGGGACAGTGGAAGGTGCCGGATACCGACCACTGTCACCAGAAGACGGACCAACGTTTGCAGCGATCTCCAGGAGGAGGCGCAGCACCCGCCGTTGTTGGCGCTATTGAGTACGCAGCAGAAGCTGCAGAGTAAGAACTTCCTGATATACCTGTTACCCAAATTGTCGTGTATTCGTACCATTATTATTGTGCTGTTCCTTTAATATCGTTTAACTCTTTTATCTCCCTACGTGGAGTAATTTCCCCTGTAAATAAACCTGTTAACCCTTGCTTTGCCTGCGTCCCGTCACTGCATCCTGCGTTCTTGCTTGTTATCTTACGCTTGGCGTAGTCGGCAGGATGCAGTCTATGGGCGCAGGGGTTGCAGACCAGGCGGTTGCGGGTGCACTAAGGGCCAGTAAGGGCTTGGGGACAATTTTAAGTAGTCTCCCCAAGTTCACAGGGAGCAATGTTGGGTTATGGAGCTGGACTGAGTGGGTCAGAGGGATGATGTGGATGTTCTCCATGACTCCTGCGTTAGAGGTGGAAGTTGCCGTGATGGCCCTAGATGGAGAGGCGAGGAATTCTGTCATGCTTTGACCCCCCAGGTGCGAGACACCTTTGACAAGATACTGAAAATACTTGAGGAGACCCCACTGACGTAGGGGAACTGAGGACGCGATTCTTTAGCCGCACGCAAAGAGAAAGGGAGACTGTGATGCAGTATGTGAACGCGCTACAGGAGTTACACACCGCAATTCTGAGGAAAGACTGCATAGGCATAGGACCCTCTGACATAGTGCTGTGAGACCAGTTGGTGACAGGCCTGAGAGATGTGCTGCTTGGGCGGGCGTTGCATGAGCGCCTGCGAGCTAACCCGCAGGTGACTTTTTCAGAAGTTGGGGAAGAGGCGCGTATATGCGAGCAGGAGCAGAGGATTGCAGCCTTGATAGGGATGGTCTGGTGTTGTGGAGTACCTAGCCCAAACGAGGAAGAGCCCGCGTGGTCCCGCGAATTACGGCAGGGAATGCGGAAGATATGGGAAAAAGTTGAAAAGCTGAAGGAGGCTCTTATGGGTGTCTTGGAGTCCCATGTGATACCCCAAGGTGACTCGCAGGAAAACCCAAAGAAAGTCAGAGGACAGGTGCAAAGTGTCAGAAGTGTCCCAGCAGTTGTCCCACGATTTACTCTCAGTTCGCTGAGTGAAGAGTAAAGGTAAGTGAGACATGCTTCCCGCCGAGGTCGATGGTCAAGGCCGAAGCGCCCACCAGACAGATGCAGATGAGGGTGTTGGACGTGTGGAAGGATGGGACACCTGTCCAGAAATTGCCCCACGCGAGACAGACGACGGGGAAAGTTAGTTCATTCCTCAGAAGTCTCAGCTAATTGGAGGAAGCGTCGTTCTTGTAGTGAGTGGTACAGCTGAAGGAGAAGAGTTCCGTCCAGAGCCAGACGAAGCCATGACATCCGTCACCAGGGAGAGGTTGAGAAGGTGCCCGCTGACTACGATGAGGTAATTGCGTTGGTTAGACGCTTGGAGGCGAGTCTGGTCGAGCTCCCACTTGAGTCCGAAGGTGCCGTCTTTGAGCTTCGGCTTGACGGGAAGGAAGGGACGTACCCCAGAGAGGACCATCTAAGTGTTTGGCGACCACAAGGTCCTGAAGAAGGTGAGAGAGTGCCAGGTGATCCAGTGACACGCGTTCCTGAGGTACCAGATGGTGAAGAGGAAGAATCACTTGCTCCTTTCTCTGACGTGGAAAGTTTGCTGTTCACCAGCTCAAGGAACCCTGATCCATTAGAAGAGTTGCAAGATGCCCCTGAGGTACTCTCGCCGGAAACGATGTACTGTGAAGAAGAGTCACAGACTTCGCTCCCTGAAGTGGAAGATTTGTCGCCCGACAGCCCCAGAGACCTTGACCGGTTGGAAGAGGCGAAGCAGCTGTGTGAAACAGCGAGTGAGGCTGAAGCTGCTGCTGAGATCCAAGACCAGGCTGAAGGTGATGTTGCAGAGGTGAAATGAGTAATGGGAGTGATGGAGACCAAACCAGAGATCTCCCCGGAAGCTGAGGAGTCTGCGCAAGAAGCCTCTAAGGTTTCCGAAAAAGACTAAGGAAAGGACGAGCCGACTGCTCAGATGTCTGCTGACAACGAAGCCAAGAAGAAGAATAAAGGGTTGAAAGTGATTGAAGTTGCAGAGAAACTGGACAAACCACTTCGGGGTGGAGTGATCTCTACAGGCCGTACTGGGAGAAGATGGAGCCAGAGAGGCAGGAGGAGTTGCAGAAACTGTGGGCAGTTGTCGGCACTCAGAAGAACAACGGGGAGGATGACGAAACCTCGCCCGTGGAATGGCGAGTTAAAAGAGAGGAAGAATGTAGGGAGGTGGACCGGATCACAGGTACCTGCATACTGGGTCCGGAACTTGAGAGGCTGTATCCTCTGTCCCTGGGAGGTAGGAGTAGGGAGGCGGAACTTCCCCTGCAGTCTGGGGGAAGCTTGAGGGAGACGGAGCTTCCTGTAGTGACAGGAGGGCCGGGGGAATCTGAAAAGAGTGTGCAGCGTCGGCAGGATAAAGGGAAAAAGTGCGTGAAGCAGCAGAGCCTGGTGCCGGCAGACTGGATTGGAGGGGGGAGAACGGTGAGCGGCGCGCCCTGCCTTTCCCCAAAGAGAGTTCCGGGGCAATGGCAGGCAGTGCTGCACCAGATGAGAGAGACAGGGACCGCTGTGCAGAGCCGTGTGAAGCCGGGCCAGAGAGTGCAGAGCCGTGTAAAGCCGAGCCAGAGAGTGCAGAGCCGTGCATACGGAGCAGTGCCAGGCGGTCCAGTGTCTGCCGTCACCTGCCGCCATCAGTGGGGACCAGGGAGAGCGGGATGTACAGTGTGTAACCAGTGACTGCCAGAGGACCGGGTGCTGTGGCCTACATGACCATGAGTACCGCACACATGCTGCACAAGAGAGACCGTATACCAGACTGACAATTGCGCCCTGACTGGGACAGTAGATAGTTGTTCTGACATTTTTGACCGTACGTTACTAGTGGAAATAGTTGAGGAGCCAAGTTGGGCCCATACAGGATTGTGGCCCGTGCCTTTAGCTACATTAATATATGGACAAGGGGCAGTGGAAGGTGCCGGAGACCGACCACTGTCACCAGAAGAAGGACCAACGTTTGCAGCGACCTCCAGGAGGAGGTGCATCGCCCGCCGTTGTCGGCGCAATTGAGTACGCAGCAGAAGCTTCAGAGTAAGGACTTCCTGATATACCTGTTTGTTACCTTACACCTGCACTACGCATGGAAGAGAGAGAGTGACAGACACTAAGTTATTCTTCTGTTCAAAAGAAGAAAGAACAACACCTACACTTTTATATCCTATCAAATGATTTCCCCTTATTATTTCCAGGTAATTTTTGTTGTTTTTTTTAAAATAGCAGATTTTTCCTGATTGACCTATGAAAGATGAATAAGGACAGAGGCAAGGTGGCAAAGAAGATATTAAAACTCACCCTGGAGATAATATTCCAACTTACCGGAGAGGTGAGAGGCTCTGATGTCATCACATGACCTCATTATCTATGAGAATAACAGGGGATATGACCGGAGAGGTGAGAGGCTCTGATGTCATTATCTATGGGAATAACGGGATATGACCGGAGAGGTGAGAGCCTCTGATGTCATCACGTGACCTCATTATCTATGGGAATAACAGGGGATATGACCGGAGAGGTGAGAGGCTCTGATGTCATCACGTGACGTCATTATCTATGGGAATAACAGGGAATATGACCGGAGAGGTGAGAGGCTCTGATGTCATCACATGACCTCATTATCTATGGGAATAACAGGGGATATGGCCGGATAGGTGATGGACTCTGGAGATGTCTGTAGTGATATTATTAATGTCTCCACACTCAGGATTACACCGTAGTGAAGACCTCTAGTGATCGCTCTCAGGCTCCTGTGTCTGAAGGACGGGGAGGAACCTGGAGCCCAATCCCAGGGCCTCCACCTCTCCCCTGGATACATGAGGACATCAATGACCAGGAGATCCTAGAACTCACCAACAACATGATTGAGCTGCTGACTGGAGAGGTGACACTGCTGGGAATGCTGGGACATTATACAGGACAGCACTGGAGGATTCTGGGTGATGACGGTATCATTGTGTGTGTCAGGTTCCTATAAGGTGTCAGGACATCACCATCTATTTCTCCATGGAGGAGTGGGAGTATCTAGAAGAACATAAAGATAGGTACCAGGAGGTGATGATGGAGGAGCACCGTCCTCGGACATCACCAGGTAATAGACAGGACTAAATACACACGGCCTATAATTCTCTGTATGTAATAATGATGTCGGTCCTGTCTGTGTCTCCTCAGTTCTCTCCAGTAAGAGGACATCCCCAGAGAGATGTCCCGCTCCTCCTCCTCCTCCACAGGGCCATCAGGTAGATGAAGATCTCCCCTATGATGTGTAGACGGCTGTGACGTCCTTGTGTTCAGTCTTGTTTTCTCCTCCAGTATTATATGTTTTATACTTGTGTAATGAGAGCGGTGGAGACGGCAGGATCACAGCTGACCACAGACATCACATGTCCGGATCTTCTCACCATTATTCCCGGGGACTTCTCCGATCATCGGGGACTTTTACAATATTTGTTTTGCAGCTTTTGGATCCGGATAAAGATCTGAACAATATTAATGCTCCAGAGAGAAATGTGAGGGGCGAGATGGCGAAGATATTAAAACTCACACTGGAGATAATCTTCCAACTTACTGGAGAGGTGAGAGGCTCTGATGTCATCACATGACCTCATTATCTATGGGAATAACAGGGGATATGACCGGAGAGGTGATGGACTCTGGAGTTGTCTGTAGTGATATTATTAATGTCTCCACACTCAGGATTACGCAGTAGTGAAGAACTCTAGTGATCGCTGTCAGGCCCCTGTGTCTGAAGGACGGGGCGGAACCCTGAGCCTAATCCCGGGTCCTCCACCTCACCCCTGGATACATGAGGATATCAATGACCAGAAGATCCTAGAACTCACCAACAAGATGATTGAGCTGCTGACTCTAGAGGTGACGCTGCTGGGAATGCTGGGACATTATACAGGACAGCACTGGAGGATTCTGGGTGATGATGGTATCATTGTGTGTGTCAGGTTCCTATAAGGTGTCAGGACGTCACCGTCTATTTCTCCATGGAGGAGTGGGAGTATCTAGAAGGACACAAGGATCGGTACCAGGAGGTGATGATGGAGAAGCAGCGGCCCTGCACATCTCCAGGTAATAGACAGGACTAAATACACACGGCCTATAATTCTCTGTATGTAATAATGATGTCAGTCCTGTCTGTGTCTCCTCAGCTCTCTCCAGTAAGAGGACAACCCCAGAGAGATGTCCCGCTCCTCCTCCACAGGACCATCAGGTAGATGGAGATCTCCCTATGATGTGTAGACGGCTGTGACGTCCTTGTGTTCAGTCTTGTTTTCTCCTCCAGTATTATATGTTTTATACTTGTGTAATGAGAGCGGTGGAGACGGCAGGATCACAGCTGACCACAGACATCACATGTCCGGATCTTCTCACCGTTATTCCCGAGGATTTCTCTGATCAACGGGGACTTTTACAATATTTGTTTTGCAGCTTTTGGATCCGGATAAAGATCTGAACCATATTAATGGTCCAGAGAGAAATGTGAGGGGCAATCAGTGGTGTAAAGAGGAGACCCCTAATGTGAGGAGCGATCAGTGGTGTAAAGAGGAGACCCTTAATGTGAGGGGCGATCAGCGTTGTAAAGAGGAGACCTCTAATGTGAGGGGCGATCAGCAGTATAAAGCGGAGACCCCTAATGTGAAGGACGATCAGCGGTGTAAAGAGGAGACCCCTAATGTGAAGGATGATCAGCTGTGTAAAGAGGAGACCCCTAATGTGAAGGACGATCAGCGATGTAAAAAGGAGACCCCTATAGATAACCGACAAGGTGAGTGGTGACCGCGGGATAAGAAAACAAGTCACAGATTCCTCTCAGTCACCGAATACAATTTTTTTAATACTCATCCCTCTATCAGTTTTTCAGCAGTATATTGATCCCTTCACCCTTCTTAAAAAAAAATTAAATATCAATGAATCTGTGATACCGGTGCAGGTGATAACACAGGATGTGCAGTCATATTATAGATGAAAAATACAGCTGGAGATGAATTCTGCCCATGTGAGCGAGGCAGAGTTCTGTTTCCTATTATCTGCTGTCAGTACTGATGAGGTAAAGGTATTTACCAAATTTAGAGACTAAGAAACCATTAGATTTTATTAAACTTTTCTCATTGTGTGACAGAATACTGAACATGGAAAAATCTGTTATGATTGTGTAGTAACTACTCTGGAAAAACTGCAACTAACCCAGCCAGTTCCTGTAAGGACTAGAGATCCTGTAGTGGTTACTGCATGAGCTGAGTTAGCCCTAACCACAGACTAGACAATAGCAATTCGGCCTGAAAGGCCGTCAAGCGTGACACATTCCTCCTAAAGAAACAGAAGGCAGAGCAGAGTGCAAATTACATACCAAAGGTAAAATGTGTTGAAATAGAAAAAGATCCCAGAGTGAGTAAAATAAAGCATTAAATAAATTAATTTACTGTTAAAAAATAAACCGCCTACTTCTTAACACGAAACAGAAGATAGGTGCAGGATAAATAATGAAGAGATAAACCCCAGATGGTTTTTCACTGACTGGCTTAAACAATAGCAATATGGATGGACTTCCAAATGAGACCATAACCAGCAGGGGTAAAGTGTAGAAAGCTGCACCAGAAAGGTGATAGGGCAGACAAATGAGCAAATGAAAACACCTGGTACCCTAAAAAGACTGAAGCAAGGATAACAGAACCTAAACACCTTGAGAAAAGGTGTATCTGCTGTAGCTTGGCGGACATAGAAGCCGACCACAAAGCACAGACTAAGGGGTTTGAACAAAGACGCATGACAACATCCACCTAAATAACAGGAGAGGATGGGAGATTACTGCTCTGAGGATCAGTAACGCTGCTCTGAGGATCAGTAACGCTGCTCACCATGGACTTGGAAGTGACAGATGTGGAGATTGATATTATCACACACCCAAATTTCATGATTTCATGGAAGATGAGTATCATCTCTTAGATAGAACCCATTGTGTCCTGATAGGATGTCTGGGGCCCAACAATTTAATCATGAAATTCTTGAACAATTGTTTCACTGTAGTAATTTCATCAGGGAAATGTGCAGGATACAAATTTAAAAATAGGAAAAATTATAAAATATTCCTATATTCTGACTTTTTTCTAGGAGAAAAAATATACAGATTTTTATTTTTTTTTTAATCACAAGGTGTTAAAAAGTGACATATCTGCTTGGTTGTACATTTATGTTGCTGCATCCTTCCTTATACAGTCTTTAGACACTCCTTTTATGGTATCATAAAGTCTTATTTCTCTTATGTCGCCTTACCTAAAGTAGCCACGGATGTTGGTCTTTTGGTATAGGATTCTGGATATAATCAATATTACCCCCAAGGGTGGTTTGCATGTTAATGCCCGGGCCAATTTTTTACAATTCTTACCACTGTCCCTTTATGAGGTAATAACTCTGGAACGCTTCCATGGATCCTGGTGATTATGACATTGTTTTATCGTGACATATTGTACTTCATGATAGGGGTAAAATTTCTTCGATATAACATGCGTTTATTTGTGTAAAAAACGGAAATTTGGCGAAAATTTGGAAAATGTTGCAATTTTCAAACTTTTAATTTTTATGCCCTTAAAACAGAGAAATATGTCACAGAAAATTGATAATAAATAACATTTCACACATGTCTACTTTACCTCTGCACAATTTTGGAAACATAACTTTTTTTGTTAGGACGTTATAAGGGTTAAAAGTTGACCAGCGATTTCTCATTTTTCCAACAAAATTTACAAAACTATTTTTTTTTTAGGGACCACCTCACATTTGAAGTCACTTTGAGGGGTTTATATGGCATAAAATACCCAAAAGTGACACCATTGTAAAAACTGCACCCCTCATGCTGATCAAAACCACATTCAAGAAGTTTATTAATCCTTCAGGTGTTTCACAGGAGCAGAAGCATCGTGGAAGGAAAAAATGAACATTTAACTTAGTCACAAAAATGATCTTTTAGCATCAATTTTTTTATTGTCCCACAGGTAAAAGGAGAAAATTGACCCTAAAAGATATTGTGCAATTTGTCCTGAGTACGCTGATATCCCATATGTGGGGGGCACCACTGTTTGGGCACACGGTATGGCTCGGAAGGGAAGGAGCGCCGTTTGATTTTTTTCAAACCAACATTGGCTGGAATTGAGAGAAGACGCCATGTCACGTTTTGCGACCCCCAAACCCCCACTAAAGTTTATAATGCCCAGGCGTGAAAAAAATAATTTTTTTTCCACAAAAATGATTCCTTAGTCCCCAAATTTTAATTTTCCCAAGGGTAACAGGAGCAATTGGACCCCAAAAGTTGTTGTCCAATTTGTCCTGAGTACGCTGATACCCCATATGTGGGGGGGACCACTGTTTTGGCACACGGTAGGGCTCAGAAGGGAAGGAGCGCCATGTGACTTTTTCAAACTAAAATTGGCTGGAATTGAGCCTAAACAGTGGAAACCCCACACAAGTGACCCCATTTTGGAAACTAGACCCCCTAAGGAACTTATCTAGATGTGTGGTGGATGAAGAGAGATCGGGCAGGGATCAACCGTTAGGGTTGTAGTCAGGTGGCGCAAAGGGAGAGTGAAAAAATGGAAAATGTGCGCAATGAGGGGGAAAGGAAAGGGAAGGATTGGGGGGGATGAAGAGAGATCAGGCAGGGATCAGGGGATCAACACTTACAGATGTAGTCTCACTTCATTCTTCTGTCTTCTTTCTTTTTTTCTTCAGCAGGGATTGTGGTGTCACAGGCTGCTGTGGCACCACAAAACCCAGCACAGCAGGAGATCCAGCAGTATGACCGCTCTGTAGGGAATCCTCAGCTAGTGTGAGGACCTCGGCAGAGCAGTCAGACAGGTCACAGGCAGGTGACAGACAGGTCACAGAGCGGTCATACTGCTGGCTTTGTCCTGTCATTGGTGGGATCGAATGATCACATAGATCCCACCAATCACTGCTGGCCCTGGTGACCATGGCAACTGCCTAGGATCGCTCCAAACCTAGGCAGGCCACAGCCAGGTCACCAGCAGGGCACAGAGCCTTCACGGTGTGACCGCAGCTGTGCCCTGTGATTAGCGCAATCAACGATGACATTGATCATGCCAATCACCTCCTGCAGGCCCTGCTGGGCCTGTCCTAGGCGATTGCGCCTATCCAGGGGGTTTTCGCCGGTGCCTGGCATTGCCAGGCACCGGCCTAGGATCGAGTACATCGGTACTCGATCCTAGCCTGATACCTCTTTGTTTCAGCCAATCTGATTGGCTGAAACAATGATAAAGGCTGCGATTGGCTGTTCAGAATTGAACAGCCAATCACAGCTCTCGGGAGGGCGGGATCAGAGCCCGGGATGCCGACACTATCTTTCCTAAGGTAAGATGGGGTCGGAATTTTAATGTGATCACCACGACTTAAGTCGCGGTATCGCACTAAAGGGCATGACGTACTCTCCCGTCCATGTTCATACGGGCCCGGATCACCTGGATGGGATAGTACGTCAGATGTCAGAAAGGGGTTAAGTAACTTGTCTATGTAATTTGACTTTGGTATTGTAGTAGGGTCGTTTTGGTAATAAGACCATCGTTTTGTGGGCAGTGCAACCAAACCTGCAGTCAGGGATTTGAATTTACCAGTTGAAACCAAGTTTTAATGTTATATGGTTTAAAACTTTCATTATCTGTTCTATGCTTTTGACAGATGATTCTGATATACAGAATACGTATGATGACCATGCTGTTGTCCGAGCCCTTCACATCCAAGATCTGTCTTCTGATGCTTTTAAACAAGTCCTGTCTGCTGATTCACCCCAGAATGTTGAGCAAAACAAAAGCCACACAAAGGATGTTCAACACCAAAGATATGACAAAGGGGAGAAGCCATATTCATGTCCAGAATGTAAGAAATGTTTTACTTGGAAATCCTATCTTGTTAACCATGTAAGAAGTCACACAGATGAGAAGCCATTTTCTTGTACCATTTGTGGAAAGTGTTTTAAACAAAATTCAACTCTAATTGTACATCAGAGAACTCACAGCGGAAAACCATTTTCATGTCCAGAATGTGGAAAACGTTTCATCCACAAATCAAATCTTCTTATCCATCAAAATACTCACACAAGGGAGAAGCCGTTTTCATGTTCAGAATGTGAAAGAAGTTTTAATCGGAAATCACAGCTTGTTACACATCTAAAAACACACACCGGGGAGAAGCCATTTTCTTGTTCAGAATGTGGAAAATATTTTGTTCACAAATTTGCATTTGTTAGACACATGAGAATTCACACAAGTGCTAAATCATTTTCATGTTTAGAATGTGGCCTATGTTATAGCAGTAAATCACCTCTTGCTGAACATGTAAGAACTCACACAGGGGAGAAGCCGTTTCCATGTTCAGAATGTGAGAAACGTTTTAATCGGAAATCACAGCTTGTTACTCATCTAAGAACTCACACAGGGGAGAAGCCATATTCATGTCCAGAATGTGCAAATTGTTATGGCTGTAAATCACAGCTTGCTGCACATATAAAAAATCATACAGTGGATAAGCCATTTTCATGTTCAGAATGTACAAGGTGTTTTAATCGGAGATCACAGCTTACTGTACATCTAAAAACTCACACAGGGGAGAAGCCGTTTTCATGTTCGAAATGTGGGAAATGCTTTACCCAGAAATCAGATCTTCTTCGACATCAAATAATTCATACAGGGGAGAAGCCATTTTCATGTACAATATGTGGGAAGTGTTTTAACCAAAAGTCAGCTGTAATTGTACACCAGAGAATTCACACAGGAAAACCATTTACATGCTCAGAATGTGGAAAAAGCTTTATCAACAAATCAAATCTTCTTAAACATCAAAATACTCACACAGGGGAGAAGCCGTTTTCATGTTCGGAATGTGAGAAATGCTTTACCCAGAAATCACATCTTCTTCGACATCAAATAATTCATACAGGGGAGAAGCCATTTTCATGTACCATATGTGGGAAGTGTTTTAACCAAAAGTCAGGTGTAATTGTACATCAGAGAATTCACACAGGAAAACCATATTCGTGCTAAGAATGTGGAAAAGGCTTTATCAACAAATCAGATCTTAACCATCAAAATATTCACACGGGAGAGAAGCCATTTGTTTGTACCGTATGTGGGAAATATTTTAACCTAAAGGTAATTCTACTTGTACATCAGAGAATTCACACAAGAAAACCATTTTCTTGCCCGGATTGTGGAAAATGCTTTATCAACAAATCTCATCTTCTAAGCAATCAAAATACTCACACCAGGCAGAAGCCATATCCATGTTCAGAATGTGGGAATGTTTTAATCGGAAATCACAGCTTACTGTACATCTAAAATCTCACACCAAGGAGAAGCCGTTTTCTTGTTCAGAATGTGGGAAATGTTTTGTTCACAAATTCGCTTTCGTTAGACATCTCAGAATTCACACAGAGTGCATTTTCATGTACTCTAGGTGGAAATTGTTTTAAAAGAAAGACACTTCAGAAAAATCTCTTTAGATGTCCTGGAACGCACACACAGGAAATCAGACGTTTTTTACATTTTTTCAGTCAAATCCCATGAAGGACAACATCTACAAGGAGTCTGTTCTCTCTGTGTTTGTGTGGGTTTCCTCCCACACTCCAAAAGACATACGCTTAGGCCTGTTTCACACTTCAGTTTTTTGTGTCAGTCAAAATCCGCCAAAATGGCGGAAAGCAGATCCGTTGCTAAACTGATGTGAACGGATGTTACCGGACCGTTTTTTTTGACGGATCCGATGAATGAAGAATTTTAAAGGAACGAGAGAGAGAGAGAATTTTTTCCGTCCACCAGAAATGATTTCAGGGTTAAATTTCCAGCTGACTTCCTTCCTCCGGGCATGCGCACTCTAAAATGCGGATCCTGCAGCAAAAAAAAGTTGCATGGTCCGTCCGGGCATATCGGCGGACGCAAAAAATTTGGCGGATCTGCAAAAAACGGATCCAACGGATGGCCATCCGTCACAATCCGCCGGTAATGCATCTCAATGGGGAAAAAAACGGATCCGACAAAAAAAATGGCGGATCCGTTTTTTTTTAAAAACGGCGGATTTTGACTGATGGTCAAAAACGGAAGTGTGAAACAGGCCTAAGGGTGTGTAGTTCTGTGAGTCCCGATGGAGGTTATCCTCTTTCTCTTGTTTTTATTGTGTGTTTTGGGATCAATAAAAATGAATGTTTTTTAACTGATTCAATTTTTCCTCATTTTCCTATTTCTCTCTCACCCATGACAGCACCACGGAGAGAGGGGATCCGTCCTTCAGGGACAGGAGCCTACAGATAAAAAGGGCAGTACCTCTCCTCTGCCTTCAGTTGGGTTCCTGTCCCTGTCGGGTGACCCACAGTACGGCGGTACCTGCGTGTGTTGAAGAAGTCCAGAACCGGGGCCGACCTGACCGGTACACGGCAGCGGGGAGGCCCCTGTCGCGGCGGGTGTGGTGCCCGAAGCCGCCACAGCCGGGGCCGATGCGGGCTGCCGTGTGAGCGGGGGGAAGAGACATCGGAGCCGCTGCTCCGGAAAGGAGTTCGGGGCTCACGGGGACCCGGTAAATGTGCGGGCAGCGCCATGGTACAGAGGTGTACCAAGATGGCCGCTGCCCCGGAAGTAGAACCGGCTTCCGGGTCCCTGGAACCGGCGCATGCGCAGGAGCGCTCTCCCCAGGCAGACGCGGTGCAGGATGGGAGCGGTGACGTCACAGGGGCGGGAAATTTGAAATGGTGGATTCAGAAACACTCCTGGCTGGAAGCGATCCTGAGCAATGGGGGATAGTATTAGCGACCAGCAACAGGCGCAGCATGCCAGGCAGCAGCTTAAGCAGCAGCAGCACCATCACCGACAAAAGGAACGAGATTGGAATGGCCGTTCCAGCAGTCACTCCACGCGGCACAGTACGTCAGCGGCAAGGAGCAAATCGCCACCAGGAGAAAAGAAGGGAAAAAAGAAGAGCAGGGAATGCCCCACTTGCACTAGACCCCTACCTATATCATGGGAGAAAAAACTATGTGAGTCTTGCACAAAAGAAATTCTCAGTCAGGAGACTCCGGATTTCGCATCCGACCTAAGGGCTGCAATCAAATCAGAGGTTCAGAGTGCCCTTGTATCCCTTAAGCATAGGGAAAAAATGAGGAAGAAAGACACGATAGTAACTTCCCAGTCGGACTCTTCGACGTCGGGAGAAATCACGTCTAAAACCTCGGAGTCCGGTTCCTCATCCTCAGACGAGGAAACGGGAGGGCGTCACTGCTTTCCCCTAGAAGAGGTAGACAAACTAGTGAAGGCTGTTAGGTCTACCATGGGGGTGTTGGACCCTAGGCCCGATAAAACATTCCAGGACATAATGTTCGGGGGACTAGGCCAGAAAAAACAGTGTATTCCCGCTAAACGAAATTGTTAAGGGCCTAATCAAAAAAGAATGGGACTAGCCGGACAGGAAAAACACTACAGTCCCTTCCCTTAAAAGAAAATATCCCTTTGAGGAAGCGGCATCTACATCTTGGGATAAAGCCCCGAAGCTCGACGTAGCAGTCGCAAAGACCTCAAAGAAATTCGCCTTCCCTTTGAGGACATGGGCACCCTCAGGGATCCCCTAGATAAAAAGGCAGATACCTTTCTTAAAGGGGCATGGGAGTCAGCAGGAGGTAACCTCAGGCCAGCCATAGCGGAGACATGTACTTCAAGAGCCCTAATGGTATGGGTGGACCAACTTGAAAAGCAATAGAGGGAAGGGACACCAAGGGATAAGATCTTAGACTCTATCCCAGTAATAAGGGGAGCGGCTGCCTTCTTAGCGGACTCATCGGCCGATTCAGTCCAGTTATCATCCAAACCAGCGGCACTTTCAAATGCAGCCCGAAGAACACTATGGCTTAAAAGTTGGCCAGGGGACCTACAGACCAAAATGAAATTTGTGTTCAATTCCCTGTGAAGGGAAATTCCTTTTTGGGGAGACGTTAGATGACATCCTCCAGAAAGCAGGGGACAAGAAGAAAGGGTTCCCAAATTTGGGGCCGGCAGCATTTAAGAGGCCCTTTTGGAATAGGAAGTTTTTTCACAGGAGACCACCGAGGGAACAAAAGTGGGATGACAGAAGAAGAGATAGAGGGTTCTTCTTTGGTAACTCATCCTGAGACAAAAAGCCCTCTAAGTGACAGTTGGCCCAGGGTGGGGGAAGGTTAACCCTTTTCCTTCCAGCCTGGAGGAGAATCTCAAACAACCCATGGATAGTAAACCTAATCCAGGAGGGCCTAAGAATAGACTTTCTCTCTCTCCCACCTCAAAAGTATATCAAGAAAAACACATCCAGCCCATAAACGGCAGCGCTTCCCAGGACTCACATCCAAAGATGATATTCCATATTTTTTTATTTCATAGGTTAAAAAAGAGATACAACGCGTTTCGGATACAGTGTATATCCTTCATCAGGTATCATAAAAACACAGTACAAATTCTAATAGTATAAAATTCAGTTACACTTATATATAGTAGCAACCTTTTATCCCAGTCTCAGAAACTTGATTTAGGGTGTGGACCAAGTTCAGGAACACAGTTCAGGAACACACCCACTGATTGATCCAACCTTGACAACATGGATGCAAGACAGAAAAAAAAAAAACCCAAAAGGAAAAAAAACCCCGGAGAGGAGAAGAAGAAGAAGAAAAAAAAAAAAAAAAAAAGCAACGTTCAAACTCTCTCTATGATATCATTCAATCCATTTGGATATAATGTTCCCAGACGATATATCCAAAACGTTTCTTTCCGGTTTAAAAGAGCATTCCTATGTGCAACACCAGAGGGTATCTGCTCCACCGGAGTTACTTTTATGTTAAAAATTTTGTTATGTTTAATTAGTAGATGCCTTGAGAGACTATGTTTTAAAAAGCCGTTTTTTGCTCTATTTCTGTGACCATTAATGCGTGACCGCAGTGTCTGCACAGTGCGTCCCACATATTGCAAACCGCAACTGCATGTGATTACATATACAACAAAATCACTGTTACAGCTGAGTCTTTGTGAAATCTCAAAGACCTCACCAGTACTATTACATTTGATGGTTCTAGCCCCGTGATCTAGGATCCCACAGGTACAACATTTTTTAGAGGTGCATTTAAAAACTCCGGTTCCTTGAGAAACACCACATAAAATTTGATCCATACTTTTTTTTATAGTTTTTTCTTTTTGAATCCAACTGTTTTTTTAATTTACTGGGGGCCACCAAATTTTTCAAAGTTTTCCCCCGTCTATATGTAATCCCTGGTTTATCAGGGAGATGTTTTCCCAAAACAGGGTCACGCTTCAAGATATACCAATATTTTGAAAGCACAGTTCTTATTACTTTATTTCCCCTATTGAATGTGGTCACAAAATTCAATTTCCAGCGATCATCACTTTTTTCTTTACCAAGTGTCAAATTATCCCCCTTCCTATTTTTTCCTTTTAAACATTCCTCCTGTGTTTTTACTTTATTAGGCTGGTTTCACATTAGCGCTTTTTAAGCGCACGCACGGCCGGGGGTAGCTCCGCCCCCGAGCCGACTCTCTGCCCGGCGTGCCCGCCCCTTGCTTGTAGCGCCGCCTCCTAGCGCACAGCGGCGCCTGCGATCGGCGCACCCTATCTTTAGCATAGGGTGCGCAGATCGTGCGCAGGCCGTGCGCTAGTTGCGCTTTGACCTGCGCTGCGCACTTTTGACGGTGCGCCGTGCGCGCCAAAATCCGAAAAGTTTGATTTTGGCGCGCACGGCGCACCATCAAAAGTGCGCAGCGCAGGTCAAAGCGCAACTAGCGCACGGCCTGCGCACGATCTGCGCACCCTATGCTAAAGATAGGGTGCGCCGATCGCAGGCGCCGCTGTGCGCTAGGAGGCGGCGCTACAAGCAAGGGGCGGGCACGCCGGGCAGAGAGCCGGCTCGGGGGCGGAGCTACCCCCGGCCGTGCGTGCGCTTAAAAAGCGCTAATGTGAAACCAGCCTTATCCCTATATGCACTAATTATCAAGTTTTTTGGGTATCTTTTTTCCTTAAATTTTCTTTTTAGAATTTTAGACTGAGCTACATAATCAGATTCTCTCGTACAATTCTTTCTTATACGAAAAAATTGGCTGTGGGGTATATTAACCTTCCACTTCTTGTAATGTGCACTGTTAAAATCTAAAAAGCCGTTTGAATCCACCTTTTTGAAGTGGGTTTTTGTAATAATTTTTTTCCCACTATGGCTGATCTCTAGATCAAGAAACACCATTTTTTCTTTATTAATTTGTGATGTAAAGGTAATCCCCCAGGTGTTATTATTGAGCTCCTTTATTAACTGTACCGCTTCCTCCTCTGTCCCCTTCCATATAATAATCAGATCATCAATGAAGCGCTTATAAAGCCTTATTTTGTCATTGAAAGCAGGCTTAGAGAGTGACGATGAGGACTCGAATCGCCCCATGAATAAGTTTGCGAAGCTTGGCACGACCCGAGTCCCCATCGCGGTGCCGAGCAACTGTAGATACAGTATGCCTTCAAAAATGACCACATTGTGTTCAAGAATGAATTTGAGACCCTTTAACAGAAAATCTCTTTGTTCAGGGAGCATCTCTGTCTCTGCTAAATAAAAACCCACCGCATTTGCCCCCATTTCGTGATCTATGTTGGAATATAATGAATTTACATCCAACGAGATAAAGGAATAGTTTTCTTCCCATTCAATATCCCTCAGTTCCTCGATTAATTGTGTGGAATCTCTCAAATATGAAGGAAGAGACTTTACCAGATCTTGTAAAAACAAGTCAATATAGTGAGAAAGGTGACAAGTCAAAGACCCAATTCCTGATATAATCGGTCTGCCAGGTGGTTTTTCAGGGTTCTTATGCAGTTTTGGTAAATGATAAAATAACGCCATGGTTGGCGCAGAATTTGTTAAAAACTTTTATTCTGTTTTATTAAGAATATTTTCTCTCATAGGCTTCCTTGATCATATGGTGATGCTTTCAAAATATTGGTATATCTTGAATAGAGTTGAGCGATACCGTCCGATACTTCAAAGTATCGGATCGGAATGGATCGGCCGATCTTAAAAAAAAGTATCGGTATTGCCGATTCCGATACCGGAAGTCCCATTCAAGTCTATGGGACTTCCGGTATCGGAATAAGAAAAATCCTGTTTTTCCCTTGTACAGCCTCTCTGGGGTCTGTACGGGCCTTTCGGGGGCTGTGCCGGCCTGCCAGGGCGGCTGTGCAGGCTCCGGTGGGCTGTGCCGGCCTGCCGGGGGGCTGTGCCGGCCTGCCGGGGGGCTGTGCAGGCTCCGGGGGGCTGTGCCGGCCTGCCGGGGGGCTGTGCAGGCTCCGGGGGGCTGTGCCGGCCTGCCGGGGGGCTGTGCAGGCTTCGGGGGTCTGTGCAGGCATCGTCCGATGGGACTACAAGTCCCATCGGGCGATGCCTGCTACCATGACAGTGATTGACACATTAGCCAATGATGGGACAGTAGTAGTCCCATCATCCGGCTAATGTGTTGAATGTAAAAAAAAATAAAAAAAAAAATTACATGCTACATACATACAACATGCATACTACATACATGCTACATTCATACTACATACTACATACATGCTACATTCATACTACATATATACTACATGCAACATACATACTACATACATACTACATGCATGCAACATGCATACTACATATATACTACATGCATGCAACATGCATACTACTTATATACTACATGCTACATACATACTACATATATGCTACATACATACTACATATATACTACATGCATGCTACATACATACTACATGCTACATACATACTACATATATACTACATACATACCACATACATACTACATACATACTACATACATACTACATGCTACGTACATACTACATACACTCACTGGCCACTTTATTAGGTACACCTGTCCAACTGTGTGTTAAGACTTAATTTCTAATCAGCCAATCACATGGCGGCAACTCAGTGCATTTAGGCATGTAGACATGGTCAAGACAATCTCCTGCAGTTCAAACCGAGCATCAGTATGGGGAAGAAAGGTGATCTGAGTGCCTTTGAACGTGGCATGATTGTTGGTGCCAGAAGGGCTGGTCTGAGAATTTCAGAAACTGCTGATCTACTGGGATTTTCACGCACAACCATCTCTAGGGTTTACAGAGAATGGTCCGAAAAAGAAAAAAAATCCAGTGAGCGGCAGTTCTGTGGCCGGAAATGCCATGTTGATGCCAGAGGTCAGAGGAGAATGGGCAGACTGGTTCGAGCTGATAGAAAGGCAACAGTGACTCAAATTGCCACCCGTTACAACCAAGGTAGGCAGAAGAGCATCTCTGAACGCACAGTGCGTCGAACTTTGAGGCAGATGGGCTACAGCAGCAGAAGACCACACTGGGTACCACTCCTCTCAGCTAAGAACAGGAAACTGAGGCTACAATTTGCACAAGCTCATCGAAATTGGACAGTAGAAGATTGGAAAAACGTTGCCTGGTCTGATGAGTCTCGATTTCTGCTGCGACATTCGGATGGTAGGGTCAGAATTTGGCGTAAACAACATGAAAGCATGGATCCATCCTGCCTTGTATCAACGGTTCAGGCTGGTGGTGGTGGTGTCATGGTGTGGGGAATTTTTTCTGGGCACTCTTTGGGCCCCTTGGTACCAATTGAGCATCGTTGCAACGCCACAGCCTACCTGAGTATTGTTGCTGACCATGTCCATCCCTTTATGACCACAATGTACCCAACATCTGATGGCTACTTTCAGCAGGATAATGCGCCATGTCATAAAGCTCGAATCATCTCAGATTGGTTTCTTGAACATGACAATGAGTTTACTGTACTCAAATGGCCTCCTCAGTCACCAGATCTCAATCCAATAGAGCATCTTTGGGATGTGGTGGAACGGGAGATTCGCATCAGGGATGTGCAGCCGACAAATCTGCGCCAACTGTGTGATGCCATCATGTCAATATGGTCCAAAATCTCAGAGGAATGCTTCCAGCACCTTGTTGAATCTCTGCCACGAAGAATTGAGGCAGTTCTGAAGGCAAAAGGGGGTCCAACCCCTTACTAGCATGGTGTACCTAATAAAGTGGCCAGTGAGTGTATATACTACATGCATGCTACTTACATACTACATGCTACATACATACTACATATATACTACATACATACTACATACATACTACATGCATGCTACATACATACTACATGCTACATACATACTACATATATACTACATGCATGCTACATACATACTACATGCTACATACATACTACATATATACTACATACATACTACATACATACTACATGCATGCTACATACATACTACATATATACTACATGCATGCTACATACATACTACATGCTACATACATACTACATATATACTACATGCATGCTACATACATACTGCATGCTACATGCATGCTACATACATACTACATACATACTACATGCTACATACATACCACATATATACTACATACATACTACATACAATACATTCATACAATACATACATAGACATACAGTACATATAACATAGAGTAACATACTTACCAATACTTGTCACATTGTTCCCCGAAGCCATTGTCTTTTACGGAATAAATATTAACATAACAAACCACAAAAATACTCACCCACGATCCGAAGCAGTCCACGAGTGTGTCCCACGACGATCTTGGGTAGAGAACTGCAGCATCAGCTGTTGCTGCCATTCTCTACGGGCTGCAGGAATCCAATGACGGAAGGTAGGTATCCTTCCGCACTGTATTCCTCCGCCACTTAAAAAAAAAAAAAGTCCCTAGTCTCACTTTATGCCATTGCTGTGTGGGAAATTCCCATCGGACGATGCTTGCACAGACCCCCGGACATCAGCACAGCCCCCCGGCAGGCCGGCACAGCCCCCCGGCAGGCCGGTACAGACCCCCACAGGGTGCACAGACCACCGGCAGGCCGGCACAGCCCCCCGGCAGGCCGGTACAGACCCCCACAGGGTGCACAGACCACCGGCAGGCCGGCACAGCCCCCCGGCAGGCCGGTACAGACCCCGGGCAGTCCACACAGCCCCCCGGCAGGCCGGCAGAGACCCCCGGCAGGCCGGCAGAGACCCCCGGAAGGCCCGAAATGACGGCGCATCATGATGCGCACACACCGCGCATCATGATGACGTCAGGCTGTCAATCAACTTTGAACTTCCGATTCCGATGCCGACTTCCGATATTGAAAAAATATCGGAAGTCGGTATCGGAATTCCGATACAGCAAGTATCGGCCGATACCCGATACTTGCGGTATCGGAATGCTCAACACTAATCTTGAAGCGTGACCCTGTTTTGGGAAAACATCTCCCTGATAAACCAGGGATTACATATAGAAGGGGGAAAACTTTGAAAAATTTGGTGGCCCCCAGTAAATTAAAAAAACAGTTGGATTCAAAAAGAAAAAACTATAAAAAAAAAGTATGGATCAAATTTTATGTGGTGTTTCTCAAGGAACCGGAGTTTTTAAATGCACCTCTAAAAAATGTTGTACCTGTGGGATCCTAGATCACGGGGCTAAAACCATCAAATGTAATAGTACTGGTGAGGTCTTTGAGATTTCACAAAGACTCAGCTGTAACAGTGATTTTGTTGTATATGTAATCACATGCAGTTGCGGTTTGCAATATGTGGGACGCACTGTGCAGACACTGCGGTCCCGCATTAATGGTCACAGAAATAGAGCAAAAAACGGCTTTTTAAAACATAGTCTCTCAAGGCATCTACTAATTAAACATAACAAAATTTTTAACATAAAAGTAACTCCGGTGGAGCAGATACCCTCTGGTGTTGCACATAGGAATGCTCTTTTAAACCGGAAAGAAACGTTTTGGATATATCGTCTGGGAACATTATATCCAAATGGATTGAATGATATCATAGAGAGAGTTTGAACGTTGCTTTTTTTTTTTTTTTTTTTTCTTCTTCTCCTCTCCGGGGTTTTTTTTCCTTTTGGGTTTTTTTTTTTCTGTCTTGCATCCATGTTGTCAAGGTTGGATCAATCAGTGGGTGTGTTCCTGAACTGTGTTCCTGAACTTGGTCCACACCCTAAATCAAGTTTCTGAGACTGGGATAGAAGGTTGCTACTATATATAAGTGTAACTGAATTTTATACTATTAGAATTTGTACTGTGTTTTTATGATGCCTGATGAAGGATATACACTGTATCCGAAACGCGTTGTATCTCTTTTTTAACCTATGAAATAAAAAAATATGGAATATCATCTTTGGATGTGAGTCCTGGGAAGCGCTGCCGTTTATGGGCTGGATGTGTTTTTCTTGATTTACTCATCCTGTGTGAGCCTGAACCTGGCTCTTTCACTTGGATCCACCCGAGGCAAGCTGCAAGCCCTGTCTTCTGAGAAGTATTCCAAAAGGAAGGATTTTTGAGGATACATAATCCAAAGCTATATTAGTCTTCTATCAGGTGAGTGCATAAAATTGTGCACCCTTTAAAGACTACAATATTGTGTTTACGCACTTAGGGCGCCGCGAATTGTCTGTTCTTCTCTCCCAAAC
The DNA here is from genome assembly GCF_039654945.1 of Dendrobates tinctorius. Classification (NCBI taxonomy): domain Eukaryota; kingdom Metazoa; phylum Chordata; class Amphibia; order Anura; family Dendrobatidae; genus Dendrobates; species Dendrobates tinctorius. The sequence continues at coordinate 3,816,772 of NW_027361904.1, read as the reverse complement.
AGGGGTTTTTTTGCACCTCAAAAGTATGTAATAACGCCACTGAGATCCAGTACGCAAGAGCAGGAAGCTCTAGAAAGCGAGGTCCTAGGCCTAGTAAAAAAAAAGGAGTCCTCCAGGAGGTTACCCTGCAGGAAATGGGCAGAGGGATCTACTCCCCTCTTTTTCTGGTAACCAAACCAGACAGCACCTTTCGGACGATCATAAATTTAAAAAAATTAAACAAATACGTCAAGAATCAAAGCTTCAAAATGGAGTCGATCAGGTCCACCACCAAAATCCTGTTCCCGAACTGCTTCATGACGGTGTTAGATCTCAGCGACGCCTATTATCACGTCCCCATCCACAAAGACTCCAGAAAATATCTCAGGTTAGCTGTCTCAATAAAGGGCAGGATGAAAGAATTCCAGTACAGAGCCCTGCCGTTCGGAATATCGGTAGCCCCGCAGGTATTTACCAAAATAGTAGCAGAAATGATGGCCCATATAAGGGAGCAAGACATAAATAATAATCCCGTATCTAGACGATTTTTTAATAGCAGGCAGCTCGGCTCAAAAATGCCAAGAACAGAGGGACAGGGTGATGGACACTCTACAGGGCCTGGGCTGGCTTCTAAATCTGAAAAAAATCAAGATTGGAGCCCAGCAGAGTACAGGAATTCTTGGGTCAAACACTAGACTCAAACATTCAAGAGTGTCGCCTCCCAGACCGCAAGAAGGAGAAAATCGCTCAAATTATAGCAAGAGCAATCCAAAATCCCTCCATGACATTAAGGAGAGCTATGTCACTGCTGGGTTCTCTATCCGCCTGCCTGCCAGCAGTCCAATGGGCTCAGTTACACACGAGAGATCTCCAGTGGGACATATTAGCCAACCAGTCAGCAATAGGGGGACACCTAGAGGGTCGTATTACCCTAAATTCAAGAACTATTCATTCCCTAGCTTGGTGGGGAAACCAAGAAAATCTGTCCAAAGGGATCCCCTGGGTAACAAAAATAACACACATAGTGACCACGGATGCCAGTCCCACGGGATGGGGAGCACACATGAACAACGAGGTGGTTCAGGACGCGTGGGGAGGTCAAGAATTAGAAGCCTCCTCAAACCAAAAAGAGCTCTTAGCGGTGGGCTACACACTAACACACTTCCTACCCCTGCTCCAGAATCATCATGTCCGCATTCTTTTGGACAATCGAGTCACAGTGGCCTATGTAAATCATCAGGGGGGAACCAGGTCCCAAGCCCTAATGTACACAGTCCTCAAGCTAGCAGAGGCAAACCTGCTATCTCTGTCAGCACTACACATCCAAGGCACGGAGAATCAAAGGGCAGACTTTCTGAGCCACACCCAATTACGACAAGGGGAATGGGTCCTAAAGTGGTCCGTTTTTTGGCAGATTGTAAAAATGTGGGGGACCCCGGACATAGATCTGTTTGCCGATTTCAGAAACAAAAAAGTGGAAATCTTCTGCTCCCTAGACACCAGGGGGAATCCTCTAGCTCTGGACGCATTTATGCTCCCATGGACACAGAGTCTAACATATGCCTTTACCCCGATCATGCTCATTCTGGTGGTCCTAAGAAAAGTCAGGGAGGACGGGGCAAGAATGATACTGATAGCCCCTTTCTGGCCCAAAAGAACCTGGTTCTCCTGGCTAAGAAAGCTCTCGGTAACCGACCCATGGATCCTAGCGGATCTCCCGGACCTGCTATCGCAGGGCCCAGTGTTACACCCTCGGGCAGCGAACCTCCATTTGATAGCATGGAATTTGAGAGGGCGCTGATGAGGGACAGAGGATTCTCAGAGAACCTGATAACTACATTACAAAAAAGTAGGAAACCGGTTACGATGAGAGCTTATGGCAGAACACGGAAAAAATTCTTATCCATTTCAGGGGCAAAGGTTCAGGACGAGGTTCAAATTGATAGGATCCTAGAATTTCTACAAAAGGGCCTAGAACAGGGTCTGGCGGTCAACACATTAAAGGTACAAATAGCGGCGTTAGGCGCCCTTTTTAACCATGATGTGGCAGGTAACCCTTGGGTGGTCTAGGCCAATAGCTAGTCAAAGGTTACCGTCATGAGACCTGACTCTTGTACTTTCCACACTGACAGGCCCTCTGTTCGAACCTATTCACTCGGCATCCCTAAAAATCCTGTCATTTAAAACGGTGCTTCTGGTGGCACTAATATCAGCTCGCAGAGTGAGCGATATTCAAGCCTTATCAGCAGGGCCACCTTTAACAAAAATTCTAGAGGATAGAGTCATCCTAAAACCTGACCCGGCCTATCTACCTAAAGTATCATCACATATTCATAGGTCCCAAGAGGTAGTCCTTCCTTCTTTCTGCCCAAATCCAAAAAATAAGGGGGAAGAAAAATTCCACACCTTAGATGTAAAGAGGTGCCTAGTACAGTATTTAGAGGCCACCAAAAAATATAGGAAGGAAGGCTCTCTCTTTGTGTGTTTCCAGGGTCCTCGGAAGGGGCTCAAGGCATCTAAGAGTACCCTGGCAAGGTGGATAAGGGATGCGATTGCCCTGGCATATTCATCCAGTGGAAATACCATCCCGGAAGGGCTGAGAGCCCATTCCACAAGGGCGATGGCGACCTCATGGGCTGAAAGAACTGAGCTATCGATAGAACAAATCTGTAAGGCGGCCACCTGGTCATCACCTTCCACCTTTTTCAGACACTATCGATTATATCTAGCCTCTACGTCTGACCTGACCTTCGGGAGAAGGGTCCTTCAGGCGGTGGTCCCTCCCTAAGCTACCAATCTCTGTAATTCTCTCCGTGGTGCTGTCATGGGTGAGAGAGAATAGCTTAGTTACTCACCGATAACGGTGTTTCTCGGAACCCATGACAGCACCCGCTTATTCCCCTCCCCTTCACGAGTGTGGTGAGCACGTTTTACTGTTAGTAGAGTGTTTCCGTTTAGGCACGGTGCTTCTTGATAAATAAGCAATATTATAATGTTGTGTATATATTTCTGTTGTTTAACTAACCTGGAGACCCTCTGATGCTCTGTAACCAACTGAAGGCAGAGGAGAGGTACCACCCTTTTTATCTGTTGGTTCCTGTCCCTGAAGGGCGGATCTCCTCTCTCCGTGGTGCTGTCATGGGTTCCGAGAAACACCGTTATCGGTGAGTAACTAAGCTATTTTCTTATATTCATTATTTTGGATATTATAGTGCCTTACACCATCACATCGTCCTTGTTCACATTTTATTTTTTTTTGGATGCATGGCACAATATCCCTATATAGTATTTGTATGGTACGAGTTCCTCCCTCCTAGCGCTTCCGAGGCAGAGCCTATGTCACACACTTAGAGGTTGTCCTATTCCATGACTCAGTTACTGCTTTACCATAAATGCAGAAGTATAATGCCCCTTAAGATACCCCAAAACTGTTTCTGCCAATTTTAGCTTTTTTGCTTTGCTTCCTCTTCCCTGGCATCAGCTCTGCTGTCACAGCCACTGCTTCCTCTTCAGTATTCCCATGCTCCCTTCTGATTACATTTTTCAATAGCCTTAGTGCTGGGCTGCAGGCCCACGGTGAGCTTATGCCCTGTTATTCTTCTTACACCTTTCTCTCTTCTCCACTTTCATTAGACATAACATCGGCACAATCTCGTGTATAGAGCAATGTTACAGGGAATAAAGGGAATGCACAAAGCTCCAGAACAGCAGCTCTGGCAATAAAGATTATCCCTTAATGCTCCTCACTGAGTAATGGATGGACGGGGAGAAAGTTATAAGTGTGCAGTGTGTGTGCTGTGATGCAGTGACCCTTGTGACAGCTAGGGTGCGCTGTATGGGTCATGCACACAGGCATATCCGTTGTGGTAATGGAAGTAGGATGAAAGGCAGGATGGTAAATGACCGTTATGTATCCCAGGGTGGGTGGCCCTGGGATGGAAGCTTGAACATGTGTTAATCAGCAGAGGTACTGCTGAGGTTTTTGTTAGTGTATCAGGGAGAGCTTGCAGGTGGCTGGTGAGATGGGTGGGACCAGTCACCTACAAAACCCACCCAGGGGCATGTGTCTAAACGCCCATAGTAAGCCTGTATATATGTGTGTGTGGCAGGGTGTCTGAAATAGGACCTACAATGAGGTCATAGCCATGTGATCCGGTGGGCGTGGCTACGGACCATATAAGGTGACCAGGGTAGGTCACATGGGAGGAGAGTGCCTGGATCTGATTGGTCCGTGTGGAAGGTCTCGGAAGGCCGACGTGCTGGAAGGTGTGCTGCCTTCCTGATGGGCACATGCGGACGCCACTGACCGGGTGAGGCCTGTGTGTATCGGACAGTCCCCAGGAGGGAATGGATGTCCGGCGTGAGAAGCAACTAAGAGGTAACGCCGGACAGGGGGAATGAACGGAGAGACTGTAGAGCCTGATTGCTGGACAAAGCAACGCCTGTGTGAACACAGGGCTACGGGAGCGGAGCTCCATTATGAACATTCGTTTTAGTCTGCTGTAAGGCTGTTATCGTTTTCTTCATGCTGCTATGGTTTATGCCGTGTACAATAAACCGAATGGACTATGTTATGTGAAAAGCCTATGCCGGACCTGGTTTATCTGCAGCCAAGTGAGTGTCCCCCAATACACTCAGTGAGCGCTACCTTACATATGGTGGAGAATGCTAAGGGCACTGCTGTAGCCTTGTTGCTAGGGGCAACGGACGAGGACTACAAAATCGGTTGCTAGGGGCAACGGTTTCAAGAAGCACATGTTGCAGTGCTGGCGACTCTGAGCCAGGTAACAGACAGGAGTCTGTGTTATGCTGACCGGGGTCAGAGAAAAGACTGTTTGAGAAGTCTCTATAGGGTGCCTCTGTGGATATGAGGTACCCGGGAGCCTGTGTGGCCGACACCAGCAGGTAATGGACAGAAGTCCATGTTGTACTGACCGGGGTCAGTGAGAAAGAATGGTTCAGGGTGCCAGGTCCTGGTTGGGAAATTCTGGGAGAAAAATCAGATCCCTGGAGCACGTGCTATGACCTTGGACCTGGGGAGGCGTGAGTGTTGGACGGTCTCAGGAGGAGACGGACGTCCTGAATAGCACCCGCTGAGGCCCTGAACCTGGTGGCCGGTGTGTTGGGAACCCTGGGAGGAGGGTGGATCCCTGAATAGCACCCGGTGAGGCGTGAGTGTTGGACGGTCTCAGTTGGAGACGGACGTCCTGAATAACACCCGCTGAGGCCCTGGACCTGGTGACCTGTGTGTTGGGAAACCCTGGGAGGAGGGTTGGATCCCTGACTAGCACCCGGTGAGGCCTGTGTGTTGGACAGTTCCACGTGGGGATGGACGTCCTGAATAGCACACGGACAGGCCACGTGTTTTTGTGTTGTTTTTTTTTCTCCCCCTCAAGTCAGCTTGCGGTGGCTCAGTGGGGTCACGAAGGTGACAAGCAGCTTGCTGTAACTTGGCAGGGTTACGAAGGTGACAAGCGGCTGGCTGTAACTCGGCTGGGTTACGAAGGTTGCTGTGAATCGGTGAGTCCACGAATACAGCGCAGCAGGAGCTGCAGTGACGCCAGCAGCTGTTTGTGAGCGGAAGCCGGAGGTGCCGGTGACAAGCGGCTACAGCAGGAGCTGTGGCAGTGCCAGCAGGAGCTGGTGTGGTATCGTAAGAGGACATCAGAGTATTCGTCTTAAAGGGCCAGTATAAGCCCAAAAGACATAAACGGTACCGTGTGAACTCTGGCCTAAGAAAGCCTGTAGAGGGGACATGGGAAAATCCCGAAAGGGGGCGGTGGCCCAAATCGGGGTGGTGACCCAAAAAGGGGTGGAGTCCCAGAGGGAGGCGGAGTCCCAAAAGGGATAGTGGCCCAAAAGGGGGAGGAGCATCCGACGTAAAAGGGGTGGTGCAGACGAACTGTTGCCAGCGGCAAATGTACTATAGGTGTCCAGTATGCCTGGTGAACTACCCACCTGGCAAGAGGCTACGGGGGTGTGCCCTGCAGGTGAACGTGGAGGCATTGTATTGACAGGTCGATTCTGGGACGCCGGTGACTCTAGTGAGGGTGGCACCCCAGGGATTTGTAATACCCAATAAGAAGATCGGGGTCACTTGTGTTCATGGGAGCACTAGGGACTACCCAGTGGCCAGGGTGATCCTTGAGACGATCTGGGACAGTACCGGACAGGATGTCGCTATAGTCCTTGTTACGTGCTACAGAACCACTCAGCACCCAGAATATGTTGTGCAGTTATATGTATGTATAATAGGTTCTATGTGAGATGCATGTCCCTAATGCATCAGCCCACAGGCTGCGCCCCTGGGCAGAGGGGATACGATATTCTCCTTTGGTCCGCCCTCCCCCCACCTTTGTAATTCTCACAGTAAACATTGGCAGGCTCCGGCCACCTGCGGCTTTTGTAATGCATGTCTGGCCTGCCGCTTTTCTATTGGCCTGCCCTCTGTATCTGTGTGATATATTTTGTGTCCTGTGAGTAAAGGGTTGTCAGACTGGAAATACATGGAGAAGCAGTGATCTTTTATATGCGCCCATGTAACCAAGGAATTCCAGCCAGCGTCATTCATTCAGACTCCAGCCAACGCAGAGCGGACCTCCGAAAACATGGGGTGGTACTGAAAGACGTACCCCAGCCTGGGTAGACCCCGTTACACTGTTGGCAGCAGTGGGATTTGATATCCCTTCTACAGGCGGAAAGGAATGAATGGAAAATAACTACCAGAAGTTAAAGAGGACTACATTAAAAGATCTCGTGGAAGCCCGAGGGTTGATCGCCAGCAACAAAACAAAAGCGGATTTGATAGCAGCCATCATGGAACACGACAGTGCAGCGCCCCCCAATATGAATGTGGAGGAGACCGAATTCCAGCGGGAGGTAAAGAACAGACTGGCGTTCTATGGCCTAAACCCTGCAGTAGAGATCATACGAGAGGTGATGGCTGATGTGCGTACTGATCTGAAGGAAAAGATGGCCGAGCGGACCAGAATAGAGCTAGCCAAGATGGAGATGGCAGAGCGGACCAAAGTGGAGCTGGCCAAGATGGAGATGGCAGAGCGGAGAGAGGAGAGCCAGCGAGCAGGGGGAGCTCTAGCCTTCGACCAGGTACCTTCAACAGTAAGCCACAAAAAGATCCAGTATAATGCCTTCCGACAGTTGGGGGAGGCAGAGGAAGACATTGATGGCTTTCTGCAGGACTTTGAGCGGCATTGTGCCCTTCATCAAGTGAAGCCGGAGGAACGGGTTCAGATTCTGGCCAGCAAGTTGACAGGCCGGGCAGCAGACGCCTATCGCACGGTACCTGATGAGGACTGTATGGACTATGAGCGGATCAAAAAAGTGATCGTGGCCCGGTATGCGCTGACACCAGAGGCCTACTGCCAAAAGTTCCACGGACTTATCAAACACGTAACCGATACCTATGCTGAATGGGCCTGTAAATTACGGCGGTCACTGCTACAGTGGGTACAAGGGAGTCAAGCAACCACTAAGGAGGACGTCCTCCAGCTCTTCCTGTTAGAACAATTCTTTAATGGACTAAACCCCGAGACACAGGAATGGCTTCGGGACAGGCGGCCAACGACTCTTGAGGAAGCCGCTCGTCTGGCCGATGAACATCATTATCAAAGGTGGTCACTAGGGGCCCGCCCATGGACCTGGAGGGCCCCAAACCACCGAAGATTGTAGGGGGACCAGCTAGAAACCCGGCCTACCACAGTCCCCCTGGGGCACGATGCCACACCTGTCGTCAGCTGGGCCACCTGCAAAGACAATGTCCCAACCGGACTCAGCATACCCAGTGGCCAAAGGCAGGAACAGCTACCTTCAGCCGGGCTGCTGTACACTGCTACCAAGGCGAAGCTGACCCGGCATTGGGGGCTACGACTAACCAAGGGGTGGAAGAGATGGAGGAAGTGCTGCATGAAGTAGACCCCGTGCAGGCAGCCCGGGCAGATAATCGACAACAGCATCGACAGGTCGTGTGGGTTAATGGGAAACGTATGCAGGGACTAAGAGATTCCGGGGCAACTTTGACCCTTGTGAAGCCTCATCTCATCCGGGACCAAGAGAAGATGGACCGGACAGTGGCAGTCCGTGTAGCAGGGGGAGCTATACATCGACTACCCACTGCCAGGATTCACCTGAACTGGGGAGTCGGGGATGGCCTTGTTGAGGTCGGCTTGATGGAGGATTTGCCTGCAGATGTCTTGCTGGGAAATGACTTGGGGCCCATGTTGTCTGCATTCTCGTTGGCCCCTCTGGCTGAGACCTATCCTGTGACCACCCGGAGACAAGCTCGAGCTGCGGAGGCGGAATCACACTCAGAGGAGGTCCAGGTAAGACATCCCAGCCCTGCACGTATTCCCATAGCCAGACACATTTCTTGGGCCACCCCAGATGAATTTAAGGGGGAGTTACTTGAGGATCCTTCATTAGAGGGATATCGTGGGAAGGCACAGGAGGGGAGAGGAGTACTGGAAGGGGAACAGTTTGTATGGAAGCAGGGACTCCTCTACCGGATCACAGAGCAGCACCACACAGGGATGATCCCCACAATAAAACAACAGCTGGTAGTTCCCAAGACGTATAGGCAGAAGTTACTGCGAATCTCTCATGATATACCCTTGGCCGGGCACTTCGGCGTCAGTCGCACCAGGCATCGTCTGACACAAAACTTCTTTTGGCCGGGGGTAACCTATGATGTTCATCAGTACTGCCAGACTTGTGACAGTTGTCAGCGCATTGGCAAGAGGGGGGATCGATGCAAGGCCAAATTACGTCCCCTCCCCATTGTGGAGGAACCATTTAGCTGAGTAGCGGTTGATCTGATAGGGCCATTAGCCAAACCCAGTCCGTCAGGGAAAAAGTATATATTGACAGTGGTAGATTATGCCACACGGTACCCAGAGGCGGTTGCGTTACCTAACATACTGGCAGAGACCGTGGCGGCCGCCCTGCTCCAGGTTTTCTCACTGGTTGGATTTCCCCGGGAGATTATCTCGGACCAGGGTACCCAGTTTACAGCAGAGGTGACCAACCAACTGTGGAAGCTGTGCGGCGTAAAGTCCATTAGAAGCGCCCCGTACCACCCGCAAACCAATGGGTTGTGTGAACGCTTTAACGGGACATTAAAACAGCTCATTGGGACTTTTACCAGGACCTACAGGGACTGGGAGAAATTCTTGCCACACCTCTTGTTTGCCTGTCGGGAGGTGCCCCAAGAATCCACGGGGTTCTCCCCGTTCGAGCTGGTATACGGGAGATGGGTAAGGGGACCCCTAGACTTAGTGCTAGAACACTGGGAAGGGGAGGGCCTCATAGAAGGGGTACCTGTAACGGGGTCTTCCAAGCTGGGGTACCTCTTTCAGTACCACCCCGTGTTTTCGGAGGTCCGCTCTGCGTTGGCTGGAGTCTGAATGAATGACGCTGGCTGGAATACCTCTGAGTGCATGAGCGCATATAAAAGATCACTGCTTCTCCATGTATTTCCAGTCTGACAACACTTTACTCACAGGACACAGAATATATCACACAGATACAGAGGGCCGGCCAATAGACAAGCGTCAGGCCAGACATGCATTACAAAAGCCGCAGGTGGCCGGAGCCTGCGGATGTTTACTGTGGGAATTACAAAGGTGGGGGGAGGGCGGACACTGCTGATACATTAGGGACATGCATCTCACATGGAACCTATTATATATACATATAACTGCACAACATATTCTGGGTGCTGAGTGGTTCTGTAACACGGCTCCCCTTTTCAGCGACGCGATCGGCATACACAGTCTGATCCTCAACGGATCGGTTTGGGGATGACCGAAGTTTATGGGGTTGGTACAAGTTCCGTTTGTCGACTTAGTCCATCGGCGTTACCATTTTGTTTGCCGGGTCTGTAGTGGATGGTGAAGTCCAGTGGTTGTAGGGCTAAACTCCACCACAGCAATCTGGCGTTGTCTCCAGAGACCCGATTAAGCCAGACTAGGGGATTATGGTCCGTTACGAGGGAAAACTGTCGTCCATACAAATATGGTTGCAACTTCTTGAGTGCCCATACTACCGCCAGGCACTCCTTCTCGATGGCCGCATAGCTTACTTCACGGGGCAGTAGTTTCCGACTCAGGTAAGCTACCGGGTGTTCTTGGCCGTCCGGCCCGACTTGGCTCAGTACTGCCCCCAATCCAAACATAGAAGCGTCTGTATGAACAAGGAAACGTGTAGTTGGATCGGGTGTGGCCTAAACAGGGGTATTGGTGAGGGCGTCCTTTAGTTGGTGGAAGGCTTCCTCACACTCTGAGGTCCAGGTTACCTGGCGGGGTTGGTTCTTACGGGTCAAATCAGTGAGGGGTTTGGCTACGCTGCTGTAATTGGGAACAAATTTCCTGTAATACCCCGCTGTCCCTAGAAACGCCATGACCTGGGTTTTAGTGCGTGGGATGGGCCACTTGGCTATGGCCTCAATCTTGGCTGGTTCTAGTCGCTTTTTCCCACTTCCCACCCAATGCCCTAAATACTGAACCTCTGCTTTGCCCACGTGACACTTGTTTGGGTTCAGGGTGATTCCGGCCTGGTGGATCCTATCCAATACTGTTTCTAGGTGATTTAGATGCTCTTCCCATGTCGCACTGTAGATGGCGATGTCGTCCAGGTAGGCACAAGCATAGTCCTGGAGCCCATCCAGAAGCCGGTCAGCCAGCCTTTGGAAGGTCGCCGAGGCATTCTTCATCCCGAATGGCATAACTTGAAACTGGAATAAGCCGAACGGGGTGACAAATGCCGACTTGGGAATAGCGTCAGGACTAAGGGGAATCTGCCAGTAGCCTTTGCATAGATCGATGGTGGTCAAATACTTTGCTCCCGCCAGCTGGTCTAACAACTCATCCACACGCGGCGTGGGGTATGCATCCGTCACTGTTTTCTCATTGAGCTTACGATAGTCTACACAAAACCGTGTAGTCCCATCCTTCTTGGGCACTAACACTACGGGGGATGCCCAGGGACTATCTGACTCTTCAATGACCCCTAAACGCAACATCTCTTGTATCTCTTGTCGCATCCCCTCTCGTACAGACTCAGGGACGCGGAAGGGGTTTTGTCGCAGGGGGGTCTGATCCTGGGTCTCAACCTTGTGTTGTGCCAGGCGAGTGTACACCGGTCTCTCTGAAAACGTCCTCTGTCGCAGCCTCAACAACGCCTCCGCCTGCTGTCTCTCCCGGGGGCCTAGGTCTTCGCCCAAGTGTAACTGGTCCCATGTTTTAGACTGAGTCCTTTCCCCTAAGACATCCGGCAAGGGAAGTCCGGCTAAATCCTCTGCTTCACGTGCACAGATGGCCACGACCTCTTCAGGGCGCTCCCGGTAGGGCTTCAGCATATTCACGTGGAACATGCGGATAACCCTGGGGTCGTCACAATCGGCGACATTATAGGTTGTGTCGGATATTTTCCCCACTACCTGGTAGGGCCCCTGCCATGCAGCTTGAAACTTATTCTGCTTAGTGGGCTCTAACACCAGGACCTTCTGTCCTATTTCCAAGGTGCGCTCTCTGGCCCTCCGATCGTACCATATGCGCTGGCGCCGCTGGGTCGCCTGCGTGTTCTCACGTACAGCCTGAGTCAGCTCCTGTAGGCGGTCCCGGAATTCCAGCACATAGGGTACAATAGGTACCCCTTCTATGAGGCCCTCCCCTTCCCAGTGTTCCAGCACTAAGTCTAGGGGTCCCCTCACCCGTCTCCCGTATATCAGCTCGAACGGGGAGAACCCCGTGGATTCTTGGGGCACCTCCCGATAGGCAAACAGGAGGTGTGGCAAGAATTTCTCCCAGTCGCTGTAGGTCCTGGTAAAAGTCCCAATGAGCTGTTTTAATGTCCCGTTAAAGCGTTCACACAACCCATTGGTTTGCGGGTGGTACGGGGCGCTTCTAATGGACTTTACGCCACACAGCTTCCACAGTTGGTTGGTCACTTCTGCTGTAAACTGGGTACCGTGGTCCGAGATAATCTCCCAGGGAAATCCAACCAGTGAGAAAACCTGTAGCAGGGCGGCCGCCACCGTCTCTGCCAGTATGTTAGGTAACGCAACTGCCTCTGGACATCCTGTGGCATAATCTACCACTGTCAATATATACTTTTTCCCGGACGGACTGGGTTTGGCTAATGGCCTTATCAAATCGACCTCTACTCGGCTAAATGGTTCCTCCACAATGGGGAGGGGGCGTAATTTGGCCTTGCATCGATCCCCCCTCTTGCCAATGCGCTGACAACTGTCACAGGTCTAGCAGTACTGACGAACATCATAGGTTACCCCCGGCCATAAGAAGTTTTGTGTCAGACGATGCCTGGTGCGACTGACGCCGAAGTGCCCGGCCAAGGGTATATCATGAGAGATTCGCAGTAGCTCCTGCCTATACTTCTTGGGAACTACCAGCTGTTGTTTTATAGTGGGGCTCGTCCCTGTGTGGTGCTGCTCTGTGATCCGGTAGAGGAGTCCCTGCTTCCATACAAACTGTTCCCCTTCCAGAACTCCTCTCCTCTCCTGTGCCTTCCCACGATATCCCTCCAATTAAGGATCCTCAAGTAACTCCCTCTTAACTTCATCTGGGGTGGCCCAAGAAATGTGGATGGCTATGGGAATGCGTGCAGGGCTGGGATGTCTTACCTGGGCCTCCTCTGAATGTGATTCCGCCTCCGCAGCTCGAGCTTGTCTCCGGGTGGTCACAGGATAGGTATCAGCCAGAGGGGCCACCGAGAATGCAGACAACATGGGCCCCAAGTCATTTCCCAGCAAGACGTCTGCAGGCAAATCCTCCAGCAAGCCGACCTCAACAAGGCCATCCCCGACTCCCCAGTTCAGTGAATCCTGGCAGTGGGTAGTCGATGTATGGCTCCCCCTGCTACACAAACTGCCACTGTCCGGTCCGTCTTCTCTTGGTCCCGGACGAGATGAGGCTTCACAAAGGTCAAAGTTGCTCCGGAATCTCTTAGTCCCTGCATACGTTTCCCATTAACCCACACAACCTGTCGATGCTGTTGTCGATTATATCTGCCCGGGCTGCCTGCACGGGGTCTACTTCATGCAGAACTTCCTCCATCTCTTCCACCCCTTGGTTAGTCGTAGCCCCCAATGCCGGGTCAGCTTCGCCTTGGTAGCAGTGTACAGCAGCCCGGCTGAAGGTAGCTGTTCCCGCCTTTGGCCACTGGGTATGCCGAGTCCGGTTGGGGCATTGTCTTTGCAGGTGGCCCAGCTGACGGCAGGTGTGGCATATAAAAGATCACTGCTTCTCCATGTATTTCCAGTCTGACAACACTTTACTCACAGGACACAGAATATATCACACAGATACAGAGGGCCGGCCAATAGACAAGCGTCAGGCCAGACATGCATTACAAAAGCCGCAGGTGGCCGGAGCCTGCGGATATTTACTGTGGGAATTACAAAGGTGGGGGGGAGGGCGGACACTGTTGATACATTAGGGACATGCATCTCACATGGAACCTATTATATATACATATAACTGCACAACATATTCTGGGTGCTGAGTGGTTCTGTAACACCCTGGTACGCCGCGATCGTGTTTGATCGCGGTGTGCAAGGGGTTAACGTGTCGGGGGCGGTCCGTGACCGCCCCTGACACATTGTGCCGGGTGTCAGCTGTGATAATCAGCTGACACCCGGCCGCTGATCACGCTAGACGTACTATTCCGTCCATGGGCTTAGGGGCCCGGGTCCCATGGACTGGATAGTACGTCTGGTGTCAGAAAGGGGTTAATAAAAAAAAATCAAAGAATAATGAACCAAAATTGGCTCAAATAAATACAAATAAACTCATGTCAGAATACAATACAAAAAGAGAGATCTATAAGGGTTTATGGAGAATTTATTTATTTTTTTAAAAAAGGATAACTTTCAAAAAATCCATCAATATCAATTAACACACATGTACTGCATATTAAGACAAAGAATGAATCTTAAAATCAATATTAAGGCTATCAGGTTTTAGGGTTTTTAATCAGTATATCCATTGCATGTCTTTTCATTTCAAAATGGCTACTCTGTTACCACCTCGTCTGAAGGGGGTACATGATCTATGATGCGAAACCTTACGTGCAATAGCCACGGGTGGACTCGCGATCCACCTGTGGCTTTTATCTAGTAAAATGCCGCTGTCAAACTCTGACAGCGGCATTTAACAACGCTTCCGGCAATTGCGTCAGAAATACGCACATCAGTGACCCCCGTCACGTGATCACGGGTTACCAATGTGTTGGCATGACAACCGGAGGTCTCCTGGAGATCGCTATGGTAGTCAGTGCCGCCTTGCTGTGAGCTCCGTCCAGTGGTGGGCGCTCATATCAAGTCAGTAAATCTGCTACATAGAGACGATCTGACCATCACTTCTATGTAGCAGAGCCGATCGGGTTGTGGCAGCTTCTAGCCTCCCATGGAGACGTGGCACGCGCGCACCGCTCTTGCTCCGGAATGAGGAAGTGGAGCAAGCAGAGCAGTGTGTGATGTCACGTGAGGGGGTGGCGCTGGACCATGGTGCATCGGGGAGGAGGGGCCTGGCAGGCGCTGCGCCGCTGGGACATCCATGTCATGTAATTAAAAATGGAGCGGAAACCTGGGCAGGCTGAGGGGGGGTGAACAAAATATAGGGGGGCCCGAGCGCAGACTGGGCTGCTCGGGTGCCGGCGGGCCTCCCTAATCACCGGGGCCCCATACACCTGTAAGAGCTGTCATGCCCTGATGGCGGCCCTGTTTACACTGGTGAAGATATATCACGTGACCAACCAGGGGTGGGCGGAATTGAACAGCACATGTCCACATACACCTAGCCGCTGCCATGGTAACAAGATTACGCTACTAAGCGTAAGAGCAGCAATGCTGTCAAAAGCAAAAAGAGAAATGCGCTGCGTAAAGAAGCCGGTCGTAGGACCAGTAAGTATCGGCTCACAAATAGCAAACTGAAGCGCTGCAAAAATTCCCACCCCGTCTCCAGCACTGGGCACGGCGGTATATGACTGATACAGACGAGGCCCCGTGAGGTCAGACACAACCGCACCGCCCATATGCTGACAGACGGGGAGGCATCAAAATGCAAGGAGAGGAGGAATAGGTGTTATAATATAAGCAGCTGATGAATGGAACATGGGTGTTCAATGCCACGAATTGAGCAGAAATGAATATATAAAAAAGCGCAAAAAGTCCAAAAAAGAAGGACAATGTGTGACCACGATGCATGACTCAAAAATACATAACATTAATAGAAAATCAGTATGAACTTAATAAATTGAAACTTTACCACACAAGCATCACAAAAGCAGTAAGAGAATATAAAATATTCCATGAACCTCATATAGAACAATATCATGTGAAAATATACATATATAAAATAATATCCAGCTGGCAGGGAAAGAGAATGACATATAGCTAAAAGGTATCCATATCACATATCCATACCTATTAGCTACATGTGTTCCATTCATCAGCTGCAGTGTTTTGTCATGTTCCACTACTGCACGCTGAGTGACAGGCAGGAGTGTGAGCGGTGCACGCCATTTCTTTTGCCTTGTTGCCCCGTCGTGTACTGGTGGACGGCATCATGGTTACTAATTTTTTTCACTAGTCATTTCCTGTTCCTCTCCTATATATGTCACATGCTTTCACAATTGTCACACCCCCTGATGAAAAGGCATCTGAAACGCACGTAGGGGTGGCAGGCTGGCCCTCTGTCATCAGACTCTGACTACCTCCATTTCCGGTAATTTACCTTCTTGTACTGCCATGACCTTATTTTGGTCATTATGAATGTGACCTACACATTACATTCATGTATATAGGCAATTACTCTTAGTCTTTTACTATCTTCATGAGGTTTTGTATATATATACAGTGGGGAAAAAAAGTATTTAGTCAGTCAGCAATAGTGCAAGTTCCACCACTTAAAAAGATGAGAGGCGTCTGTAATTTACATCATAGGTAGACCTCAACTATGGGAGACAAACTGAGAAAAAAAAATCCAGAAAATCACATTGTCTGTTTTTTTTTCATTTTATTTGCATATTTATGGTGGAAAATAAGTATTTGGTCAGAAACAAAATTTCATCTCAATACTTTGTGATATATCCTTTGTTGGCAATGACAGAGGTCAAACGTTTTCTGTAAGTCTTCACAAGGTTGCCACACACTGTTGTTGGTATGTTGGCCCATTCCTCCATGCAGATCTCCTCTAGAGCAGTGATGTTTTTGGCTTTTCGCTTGGCAACACGGACTTTCAACTCCCTCCAAAGGTTTTCTATAAGGTTGAGATCTGGAGACTGGCTAGGCCACTCCAGGACCTTGAAATGCTTCTTACGAAGCCACTCCTTCGTTGCCCTGGCGGTGTGCTTTGGATCATTGTCACGTTGAAAGACCCAGCCACGTTTCATCTTCAATGCCCTTGCTGATGGAAGGAGGTTTGCACTCAAAATCTCACGATACATGGCCCCATTCATTATTTCATGTACCCGGATCAGTCGTCCTGGCCCCTTTGCAGAGAAACAGCCCCAAAGCATGATGTTTCCACCACCATGCTTTACAGTAGGTATGGTGTTTGATGGATGCAACTCAGTATTCTTTTTCCTCCAAACACGACAAGTTGTGTTTCTACCAAACAGTTCCAGTTTGGTTTCATCAGACCATAGGACATTCTCCCAAAACTCCTCTGGATCATCCAAATGCTCTCTAGCAAACTTCAGACGGGCCCGGACATGTACAGGCTTAAGCAGTGGGACACGTCTGGCACTGCAGGATCTGAGTCCATGGTGGCGTAGTGTGTTACTTATGGTAGGCCTTGTTACATTGGTCCCAGCTCTCTGCAGTTCATTCACTAGGTCCCCCCGCGTGGTTCTGGGATTTTTGCTCACCGTTCTTGTGATCATTCTGACCCCACGGGGTGGGATTTTGCGTGGAGCACCAGATCGAGGGAGATTATCAGTGGTCTTGTATGTCTTCCATTTTCTAATTATTGCTCCCACAGTTGATTTCTTCACTCCAAGCTGGTTGGCTATTGCAGATTCAGTCTTCCCAGCCTGGTGCAGGGCTACAATTTTGTTTCTGGTGTCCTTTGACAGCTCTTTGGTCTTCACCATAGTGGAGTTTGGAGTCAGACTGTTTGAGGGTGTGCACAGGTGTCTTTTTATACTGATAACAAGTTTAAACAGGTGCCATTACTACAGGTAATGAGTGGAGGAAAGAGGAGACTCTTAAAGAAGAAGTTACAGGTCTGTGAGAGCCAGAAATCTTGATTGCTTGTTTCTGACCAAATACTTATTTTCCACCATAATATGCAAATAAAATGAAAAAAAAACAGACAATGTGATTTTCTGGATTTTTTTTTCTCAGTTTGTCTCCCATAGTTGAGGTCTACCTATGATGTAAATTACAGACGCCTCTCATCTTTTTAAGTGGTGGAACTTGCACTATTGCTGACTGACTAAATACTTTTTTTCCCCACTGTATATATATATATATATATACATACTGTGTATATATAGGCTATTGGTCGCCTATGTCTGGTCTCTATGTGGACCTAGTCTGCCCTTGTTTGTAAGGGTTTACTAATACTCATGTGTCTTACTGCCATTTTTTCATCTATCCTCCATATTCTAATAAAGTTTTGTATATTTTTTCTGCATCATTTGTGTAAATTGTCCTTTGCTGGAGTTCTTCCTTCCCCCTTCTATATCATTTATTGTAACAATTGGCTCTGATTATATGTCCATCTCGGTACATCTGAACAATCTTTTGTTCTGATTGTGTTAGAATCCTAATTCATGTCATTTATGTTCTTCATATTTCTATACACCGTTATTTACATGTCTGTCATATTTTGCTAAGATAAAAAAAATGTAGAGAAGTAAAATTAAACCAAAAAGAAATACACCCAAATATTTATCTTCAAAAACCCCCAAAAACTCTATATATAAAACTGAATGTATGCGTGTGTGTGTGTGTATCACCAACCAATCACGAAACATCTTTCATTTCACCAGAGCTGTTCAAAATAAGCTGAGCTGTGATTGGTTGCTATGAACAACAGTTTTCCTTGCAACCAATCACTAAGCATCTCTCATTTCACCAGAGCTGTTTAAACGAAGCTGAGCTGTGATTGGTTGCTATGAGCAAGATTTCCCACTTGACAACACCTCAGCAGACACTGACATGGCGGGAGAAATCTAGCATCCCTGGGAACATAAGCTCCAGCCATCGTCTGTCCCTCAGAAAAGAGCAGTGAGTACATGACAGAAATGAACCCCTCCTGCCCATATACACATCACACATCCTTCATCTCTTAAAGTGATCACTGGTGTGCAAGTTAGGGCAAATCCACAGTGTTTTGGTATTGACCCCAGGACTTTCTTAAAGGGCAAATCCATCCAGTGTTTTGGTTCTGGCCCCATGCCTCTCTTTAAGGAATCCCTGGTATGGAAGTCAGGGCAATTGCCTTCAAATGCTCTGGTACTGACCTCAGGCTCTCTTAAAGGGATCTCCTGTACGGAAGTTAGGGCAAATCCCTCAGCGCTCTGATTCTGACACCAGGCCTCTCTTAAAGGGATCCCCGGTATGGAAGTTAGGACTGTTCCACTCAGCGCTCTGGTTCTGACCCCAGGCTGACAGGATGATGTGGGATATTAGGGGTAGTAGTCCGGTTGCTCTGGATGACTGGATGATGTGGGATATTAGGGGGAGTAGTCCGGTGTCTCTGGCTGACGGGATGATGTGGGATATTAGTGGTAGTAGTCCGGTGGCTCTGGCTGATGGGATGATGTGGATATTAGGGGGAGTAGTCTGGTGTCTCTGGCTGACGGGATGATGTGGGATATTAGTGGTAGTAGTCCGGTGGCTCTGGCTGATGGGATGATGTGGATATTAGGGGGAGTAGTCCGGTGGCTCTGGCTGACGGGATGATGTGGGATATTAGGGGTAGTAGTCCGGTGGCTCTGGCTGATGGGATGATGTGGATATTAGGGGTAGTAGTCCGGTGGCTCTGGCTGACGGGATGATGTGGGATATTAGGGGTAGTAGTCCGGTGGCTCTGGCTGTCGGGATGATGTGGGATATTAGGGGTAGTAGTCCGGTGGCTCTGGCTGATGGGATGATGTGGATATTAGGGGGAGTAGTCCGGTGGCTCTGGCTGACGGGATGATGTGGGATATTAGGGGTAGTAGTCCGGTGGCTCTGGCTGACGGGATGATGTGGGATATTAGTGGTAGTAGTCCGGTGGCTCTGGCTGATGGGATGATGTGGGATATTAGTGGTAGTAGTCCGGTGGCTCTGGCTGACGGGATAATGTGGGATATTAGGGGGAGTAGTCCGGTGTCTCTGGCTGACGGGATGATGTGGGATATTAGGGGGAGTAGTCCGGTGGCTCTGGCTGATGGGATGATGTGGATATTAGGGGGAGTAGTCCGGTGGCTCTGGCTGACGGGATGATGTGGGATATTAGGGGTAGTAGTCCGGTGGCTCTGGCTGACGGGATGATGTGGGATATTAGTGGTAGTAGTCCGGTGGCTCTGGCTGACGGGATGATGTGGGATATTAGGGGTAGTAGTCCGGTGGCTCTGGCTGACGGGATGATGTGGGATATTAGGGGTAGTAGTCCGGTAGCTCTGGCTGACGGGATGATGTGGGATATTAGGGGTAGTAGTCCGGTGGCTCTGGCTGATGGGATGATGTGGGATACTAGGGGTAGTAGTCCCGTGGCTCTGGCTGATGGGATGATGTGGGATATTAGGGGTAGTAGTCCGGTGGCTCTGGCTGACGGGATGATGTGGGATATTAGGGGTAGTTGTCCGGTGGCTCTGGCTGACGGGATGATGTGGGATATTAGTGGTAGTTATCCGGTAGCTCTGGCTGACGGTATGATGTGGGATATTAGGGGTAGTAGTCCGGTGGCTCTGGCTGACGGGATGATGTGGGATATTAGTGGTAGTTGTCCGGTGGCTCTGGCTGACGGGATGATGTGGGATATTAGTGGTAGTTATCCGGTAGCTCTGGCTGACGGTATGATGTGGGATATTATAGTAAATGTGGCTATGCGGAGTGGGCGGGGCTAAATACTCTGCTTTATATATATAGATATCATTATAATTTGTTATGACTAACCGTAGTTAGTTACTGTGCCCGGTCAGCGTCGGGCTCTTCCGCTAGTTTAACATATTTTCCCCAAGCAAAGCAGCAGGTATTCTACTAGTAAGTTTTTAAAGAACTAGCGGAAGAGCCCGGCGCTGCCCGGGCATAGTAACTAACTACGGTTAGTCATAACAAATTATAATGATATCTATATATATAAAGCTGAGTGTAGAGCCCCGCCCACTCCGCATAGCCACATCTAATATATAAAGCTCAATGTGTGTATGTGTGTATGTGTGTATGTCCGGGATTGGCATCCGCACCGTCGCAGCTACAGCCACAAAATTTGGCACAGTCACACGTCTGGACCCCGAGAGCGTCCTAGGCTATGTTGTGAGGCGAAATTTTAACCCCGCGCGTTCCAATTCACCAAACAATTTTGCCCCTATCTACATAATGGGGAAAAATTGTGTGTGTGTCAAGCCCCGACCCTCATTATGATGTCATAATGGTTGCCATGGCGACGCTGATGTCATCATAGGTTGCAAGCCCCGCCGCTCATTATGATGTCATAATGGTTGACTATGGGATGGAGGATGTGTGATGGGTATATGGGCACGGGCCTATGGGGTCGTGGATATGTATGATGGGTATATGGGCACGGGACTATGGGGTCGTGGATATGTATGATGGGTATATGGGCACGGGCCTATGGGATGGAAGATAATTATAATTTGTTATAACTAACCACAGTTAGTTACTATGCCCGGGCAGCGCCGGGCTCTTCAGCTAGTTCACTATAATATCCCACATCATCCTGTCAGCCAGAGCCACCGGACTACTCCCCCTAATATCCCACATCATTCCGTCAGCCAGAGCCACCGGACTACTACCACTAATATCCCACATCATCCTGTCAGCCAGAGCCACCAGACTACTACCCCTAATATCCCACATCATCCCGTCAGCCAGAACCACAGGACTACTACCCCTAATATCCCACATCATCCCGTCAGAGCCACCGGACTACTACCCCTAATATCCCACATCATTCCGTCAGCCAGAGCCACCGGACTACTACCCCTAATATCCCACATCATCCTGTCAGCCAGAGCCACCGGACTACTACCCCTAATATCCCACATCATCCTGTCAGCCAGAGCCACCGGACTACTACCACTAATATCCCACATCATCCTGTCAGCCAGAGCCACCGGACTACTACCACTAATATCCCACATCATCCTGTCAGCCAGAGCCACCGGACTACTACCCCTAATATCCCACATCATCCTGTCAGCCAGAGCCACCGGACTACTACCCCTAATATCCCACATTTCAGTGATGAAAGCTCCCTGTATAGTAAGCAATAATGACAATCTTACTATGAGGCATTTTTCGCCTGACCAATATTGCTGCTCAGTAATGTTCGTCCGTGTGCGTAAGGTGCATCCATATGAGTGTGTTTGCATGCGTGTGTGGTGTGCATGTGGTATTTATGGGTTGGTGTTGTGGTATTTGTGTTGTGTGTGTCTAGAGTGGTCTGGTGTGTTGTGGCACTTGTGTGGTGTTGTGCTTGTTTGTTGGCGTATGTGTGCTGTCTGTGTGATGTTTGTGAAATGTTTGTGTGTTGTGTGTGGTGGTTCGGCCCCTTTAGCAGCGACTGTTTGGCGCCGTCGCTATAATCCGTCCCTGTCAGTCACAACTGTGGTTTTCCCCTCAGCACTTTTACGTTCACCTTCACATTTTTCCATTTTTATATGTTTAGGGCTCTACTTCGGGGGCCCCAATCTCATGACGGGGGACGCTAGCGAGATGTAACGTGCGCAGTATTCTGCTCCAGTGGATAGAGAGGAGGGGGCATTCCAAATTTCACCCAAAATGGGGGAGAACTGTGGATTTGTATAGGGCGGGCTACTACAGATTTTTAATTTTATATAGATATCCCGTCCGCTGTCTTGTCCTCGGCTTCTTCTTCTCTCAGTAACTATATTTCTTGTCACAGCAACACAAAAGGACAAGCACGCCAACAGCAGACACAAGGGGGGAAGGCAGAGTTGTGCAAACTAAGCCTGAGTGGGCAATGTCGGACGCCCTCTCCGCAGTCCCACCGCAGCAGCAGCGATATAAGAATAATTATTATTTCTCTTGTTACCGATGAGGCAGAGATTACCACAATAATGTAGCGCTGCACCGGGTATTAGCGCTCCATGTCATTCAGGTCAGGGCCTCGCAGGCCGCAGCAGAGCTTCAAACCCCCTTTCTCCACTAATATGACCTTCCACAAGAACTCGAGGGATATCTCTGCTTCCCCTTACACACACAGCTCTGCAACACACCCATTACACACACAGCTCTGCAACACGCCCATTACACACTGCTCTGCAACACACCCATTACACACACAGCTCTGCAACACGCCCATTACACACACAGCTCTGCAACACGCCCATTACACACACAGCTCTGCAACACGCCCATTACACACACAGCTCTGCAACACGCCCATTACACACACAGCTCTGCAACACGCCCATTACACACACAGCTCTGCAACACACCCATTACACACACAGCTCTGCAACACACCCATTACACACACAGCTCTGCAACACACCCATTACACACACAGCTCTGCAACACACCCATTACACACACAGCTCTGCAACACGCCCATTACACACACAGCTCTGCAACACACCCATTACACACACAGCTCTGCAACACACCCATTACACACACAGCTCTGCAACACGCCCATTACACACTGCTCTGCAACACACCCATTACACACACAGCTCTGCAACACGCCCATTACACACACAGCTCTGCAACACGCCCATTACACACACAGCTCTGCAACACACCCATTACACACACAGCTCTGCAACACGCCCATTACACACACAGCTCTGCAACACGCCCATTACACACACAGCTCTGCAACACGCCCATTACACACACAGCTCTGCAACACGCCCATTACACACACAGCTCTGCAACACGCCCATTACACACACAGCTCTGCAACACACCCATTACACACACAGCTCTGCAACACGCCCATTACACACACAGCTCTGCAACACGCCCATTACACACACAGCTCTGCAACACGCCCATTACACACACAGCTCTGCAACACGCCCATTACAAACACAGCTCTGCAACACACCCATTACACACACAGCTCTGCAACACACCCATTACACACACAGCTCTGCAACACACCCATTACACACACAGCTCTGCAACACACCCATTACACACACAGCTCTGCAACACACCCATTACACACAGCTCTGCAACACGCCCATTACACACACAGCTCTGCAACACACCCATTACACACACAGCTCTGCAACACGCCCATTACACACACAGCTCTGCAACACACCCATTACACACAGCTCTGCAACACGCCCATTACACACACAGCTCTGCAACACGCCCATTACACACACAGCTCTGCAACACGCCCATTACACACACAGCTCTGCAACACGCCCATTACACACACAGCTCTGCAACACGCCCATTACACACACAGCTCTGCTCCATGCTCCTCAGGGCAGTTTCACACGTCAGTGTCTCCGGTACGTGTAGTGACAGTTTTCTCACGTACCGGAGACATTGACGCACGTAGACACATTCAAATGAATGTGTCTATGCAGATGTCAGCGTGTTTTCACAGACCGTGTGTCCGTGTGCAAAACACGCTGACATGTCCGTTTTTGTGCAACTGCACGGATCACACGGACCCATACAAGTCAATGGGCCCGTGTAAACAAGTACCGCACATGGATGCTGTCCGTGTGCTGTCCGTGTGCGTTTTTAAAAGTCAAAGGGTTAACATTGAAAATAATTTTTCAAAAACACGGACACGGACACACGGACGGCACACGGATGGTACACACGGACACGGATGTCACACGGATGGCATACGTATGCACACGGATAGCTCCGGTACTGGTTTTTCCAGTACCGGAATTATCTGGACGTGTGAAACTGCCCTCACACACATAGCTCTGCAACACACCCATTACACACACAGCTCTGCTCCGTGTACCTTACACACAGAACTGCAACACGCCCATTACACACACAGCTCTGCAACACGCCCATTACACACACAGCTCTGCTCCATGTACCTTACACACAGCTCTGCAACACGCCCAGTACACACACAGCTCTGCAACACGCCCATTACACACACAGCTCTGCTCCATGTACCTTACACACAGCTCTGCAACACGCCCATTACACACACAGCTCTGCAACACGCCCATTACACACACAGCTCTGCAACACACTCATTACACACACAGCTCACAACACACCCATTACACACACAGCTCTGCAACACACCCATTACACACACAGCTCTGCAACACGCCCATTACACACACAGCTCGCAACACGCCCATTACAAACACAGCACTGCAACACGCCCATTACACACACAGCTCTGCAACACGCCCATTATACACACAGCTCTGCAACACGCCCATTACACACACAGCTCACAACACACCCATTACACACACAGCTCTGCAACACACCCATTACACACACAGCTCTGAAACACGCCCATTACACACACAGCTCTGCTCCATGTACCTTACACACAGCTCTGCAACACGCCCATTACACACACAGCTCTGCAACACGCCCATTACACACACAGCTCACAACACACCCATTACACACACAGCTCTGCAACACGCCCATTACACACACAGCTCGCAACACGCCCATTACACACACAGCACTGCAACACGCCCATTACACACAAAGCTCTGCAACACGCCCATTATACACACAGCTCTGCAACACGCCCATTACACACACAGCTCACAACACACCCATTACACACACAGATCTGCAACACGCCCATTACACACACAGCTCGCAACACGCCCATTACACACACAGCACTGCAACACGCCCATTACACACAAAGCTCTGCAACACGCCCATTATACACACAGCTCTGCAACACGCCCATTACACACACAGCTCACAACACACCCATTACACACACAGATCTGCAAGACACCCATTACACACACAGCTCTGCAACACGCCCATTACACACACTGCTCTGCGACACGCCCATTACACACACAGCTCTGCAACACACCCATTACACACAGCTCTGCAACACACCCATTACACACACAGCTCGCAACACGCCCATTACACACACAGCTCGCAACACACCCATTACACACACAGCTCTGCAACACACCCATTACACACACAGCTCTGCAACACACCCATTACACACACAGCTCTGCAACACGCCCATTACACACACAGCTCTGCAACACACCCATTACACACACAGCTCTGCAACACACCCATTACACACACAGCTCTGCAACACGCCCATTACACACACAGCTCTGCTCCATGTACCTTACACACAGCTCTGCAACACGCCCAGTACACACACAGCTCTGCAACACGCCCATTACACACACAGCTCTGCTCCATGTACCTTACACACAGCTCTGCAACACGCCCATTACACACACAGCTCTGCAACACGCCCATTACACACACAGCTCTGCAACACACCCATTACACACACAGCTCTGCAACACACCCATTACACACACAGCTCTGCAACACGCCCATTACACACACAGCTCTGCAACACGCCCATTACACACACAGCTCTGCAACACGCCCATTACACACACAGCTCTGCAACACGCCCATTACACACACAGCTCTGCAACACGCCCATTACAAACACAGCTCTGCAACACACCCATTACACACACAGCTCTGCAACACACCCATTACACACACAGCTCTGCAACACACCCATTACACACACAGCTCTGCAACACACCCATTACACACACAGCTCTGCAACACACCCATTACACACACAGCTCTGCAACACGCCCATTACACACACAGCTCTGCAACACACCCATTACACACACAGCTCTGCAACACGCCCATTACACACACAGCTCTGCAACACACCCATTACACACAGCTCTGCAACACGCCCATTACACACACAGCTCTGCAACACGCCCATTACACACACAGCTCTGCAACACGCCCATTACACACACAGCTCTGCAACACGCCCATTACACACACAGCTCTGCAACACGCCCATTACACACACAGCTCTGCTCCATGCTCCTCAGGGCAGTTTCACACGTCAGTGTCTCCGGTACGTGTAGTGACAGTTTTCTCACGTACCGGAGACATTGACGCACGTAGACACATTCGAGTGAATGTGTCTATGCAGATGTCAGCGTGTTTTCACAGACCGTGTGTCCGTGTGCAAAACACGCTGACATGTCCGTTTTTGTGCAACTGCACGGATCACACGGACCCATACAAGTCAATGGGCCCGTGTAAACAAGTACCGCACATGGATGCTGTCCGTGTGCTGTCCGTGTGCGTTTTTAAAAGTCAAAGGGTTAACATTGAAAATAATTTTTCAAAAACACGGACACGGACACACGGACGGCACACGGATGGTACACACGGACACGGATGTCACACGGATGGCATACGTATGCACACGGATAGCTCCGGTACTGGTTTTTCCAGTACCGGAATTATCTGGACGTGTGAAACTGCCCTCACACACATAGCTCTGCAACACACCCATTACACACACAGCTCTGCTCCGTGTACCTTACACACAGAACTGCAACACACCCATTACACACACAGCTCTGCAACACGCCCATTACACACACAGCTCTGCTCCATGTACCTTACACACAGCTCTGCAACACGCCCAGTACACACACAGCTCTGCAACACGCCCATTACACACACAGCTCTGCTCCATGTACCTTACACACAGCTCTGCAACACGCCCATTACACACACAGCTCTGCAACACGCCCATTACACACACAGCTCTGCAACACACTCATTACACACACAGCTCACAACACACCCATTACACACACAGCTCTGCAACACACCCATTACACACACAGCTCTGCAATACGCCCATTACACACACAGCTCGCAACACGCCCATTACAAACACAGCACTGCAACACGCCCATTACACACACAGCTCTGCAACACGCCCATTATACACACAGCTCTGCAACACGCCCATTACACACACAGCTCACAACACACCCATTACACACACAGCTCTGCAACACACCCATTACACACACAGCCCTGCTCCATGTACCTTACACACAGCTCTGCAACACGCCCATTACACACACAGCTCTGCAACACGCCCATTACACACACAGCTCACAACACACCCATTACACACACAGCTCTGCAACACGCCCATTACACACACAGCTCGCAACACGCCCATTACACACACAGCACTGCAACACGCCCATTACACACAAAGCTCTGCAACACGCCCATTATACACACAGCTCTGCAACACGCCCATTACACACACAGCTCACAACACACCCATTACACACACAGATCTGCAACACGCCCATTACACACACAGCTCGCAACACGCCCATTACACACACAGCACTGCAACACGCCCATTACACACAAAGCTCTGCAACACGCCCATTATACACACAGCTCTGCAACACGCCCATTACACACACAGCTCACAACACACCCATTACACACACAGATCTGCAAGACACCCATTACACACACAGCTCTGCAACACGCCCATTACACACACTGCTCTGCGACACGCCCATTACACACACAGCTCTGCAACACACCCATTACACACAGCTCTGCAACACACCCATTACACACACAGCTCGCAACACGCCCATTACACACACAGCTCGCAACACACCCATTACACACACAGCTCTGCAACACACCCATTACACACACAGCTCTGCAACACACCCATTACACACACAGCTCTGCAACACGCCCATTACACACAGCTCTGCAACACACCCATTACACACACAGCTCTGCAACACACCCATTACACACACAGCTCTGCAACACGCCCATTACACACACAGCTCTGCTCCATGTACCTTACACACAGCTCTGCAACACGCCCAGTACACACACAGCTCTGCAACACGCCCATTACACACACAGCTCTGCTCCATGTACCTTACACACAGCTCTGCAACACGCCCATTACACACACAGCTCTGCAACACGCCCATTACATACACAGCTCTGCAACACACTCATTACACACACAGCTCACAACACACCCATTACACACACAGCTCTGCAACACACCCATTACACACACAGCTCTGCAACACGCCCATTACACACACAGCTCGCAACACGCCCATTACAAACACAGCACTGCAACACGCCCATTACACACACAGCTCTGCAACACGCCCATTATACACACAGCTCTGCAACACGCCCATTACACACACAGCTCACAACACACCCATTACACACACAGCTCTGCAACACACCCATTACACACACAGCTCTGAAACACGCCCATTACACACACAGCTCTGCTCCATGTACCTTACACACAGCTCTGCAACACGCCCATTACACACACAGCTCTGCAACACGCCCATTACACACACAGCTCACAACACACCCATTACACACACAGCTCTGCAACACGCCCATTACACACACAGCTCGCAACACGCCCATTACACACACAGCACTGCAACACGCCCATTACACACAAAGCTCTGCAACACGCCCATTATACACACAGCTCTGCAACACGCCCATTACACACACAGCTCACAACACACCCATTACACACACAGATCTGCAAGACACCCATTACACACACAGCTCTGCAACACGCCCATTACACACACTGCTCTGCGACACGCCCATTACACACACAGCTCTGCGACACACCCATTACACACACAGCTCTGCGACACGCCCATTACACACACAGCTCGCAACACGCCCATTACACACACAGTACTGCAACATGCCCATTACACACACAGCTCTGCAACATGCCCATTACACACACAGCTCTGCAACACACCCATTACACACAGCTCTGCAACACACCCATTACACACACAGCTCGCAACACTCCCATTACACACACAGCTCGCAACACACCCATTACACACACAGCTCGCAACATGCCCATTACACACACAGCTCGCAACACGCCCATTACACACACAGCTCGCAACACACCCATTACACACACAGCTCTGCAACACACCCATTACACACATTACTGCAACACACCCATTACACACACAGCTCGCAACACGCCCATTACACACATAGCTCTGCAACACGCCCATTACACACTGCTCTGCAACACACCCATTACACACACAGCTCGCAACACGCCCATTACACACACAGCTCTGCAACACACCCATTACACACACACAGCTCGCAACACGCCCATTACACACACAGCTCGCAACACGCCCATTACACACACAGCTCGCAACACGCCCATTACACACACAGCTCTGCAACACGCCCATTACACACGCACAGCTCGCAACACGCCCATTACACACACAGCTCGCAACACGCCCATTACACACACAGCTCGCAACACGTCCATTACACACACAGCTCGCAACACGCCCATTACACACACAGCTTCTGAAAGGAAAAAGAGAAACAAATCATGCAGGGCGCTAAGTGCGCTGCAACAATTTTGACCACACCCCTGCTGGCCACACCACAGTCCATGCCCATTTACCATTTATTTCTTTCCAGGCAGGAGGAAATGTCAGAGGAGAGGTGGAAGTGAGAGACATTCAGCAGACGGCAGAGACATCAGGGCGTAAACCCAAATCCAGATCTGTTCTCTGTATGGGACAATTGGAACTACAGCGGATCGTTTCATTAGACTCTGATCCGGATGAGTAGACGACAGCAAAGGACCCAGGTGTGGATTCTGATCACTAACATGCCCATTACACACACAGCTCCGTTCCGCTCACATTACACACGCGGCTCCGCTCACATTACACACGCGGCTCCGCTCCGCTCACATTACACACGCGGCTCCGCTCCACACACATTACACACGCGGCTCCGCTCCACACACATTACACACGCGGCTCTGCTCCGCACACATTACACACCCGGCTCCGCTCCACGCACATTACACACGCAGCTCCGCTCCGCTCACATTTCACACGCTGCTCCGCTCAGCGCACATTACACACGCGGCTCCGCTCCACACAAATTACACACCCGGCTCCGCTCCATCCTCCTCTATAAGGCTATGTGCCCACGTAGTGTTTAAATCCGGACACTGAAAACCGGACTCCTTCCCAGAAATCGCACGATTTTACCGCGATTTTCGCGTGCGATATTCAAGCACTTTCCAAGTGATTTGAAGCATCGCTTGGAAAGTGATTGACAGGTTGGTCACACTCATCAAACATAGTGTTTGACAAGTGTGACCAGGTTTTTACTATTGAGGCTGCCTATGCGGCATCAATAGTAAAAGAAAGAATATAAAAAATAATTAAAAAATAAAAAATCGGGGTATATTTACCTTCCGACGTCCCGCGCTGCCATCCCGGGCCTCAGCGTTCCCAGTAATGCCTTGCGAGACCTGGATGGCGTTGGTCTCGCGTTACTATAGCGATCTCGTGAGACTACGTCATTACAGGACCTTGCCGCAAGGCATTACTGGGAACGCTGAGGCTGGGATGGCAGCGCGGGACGTCGGAAGGTAAATATACCCCGATTTTTTATTTTTTTTTACAGGGGTATGGTACCCAAGGCCTGGAGGACAGTCTCCTCTCCTCCACACCGTGGGTACCAACCGCACGAGACGCTTAACTTCCCGCATGGTGGGCATAGCCACATGCGGGAAGCGATTCTCATGCATTCCTATGGGTGCGGAATCGCGGCAAAAACACTTAAAAATCGCATCGTGGGCACACAGCCTAATACTAGACATCATCCAGCACATTAGAGTCCTGCAGACACTGAGACACCTGGAGCTCCTCCCCTGATCATGTGACTGCTCCCCATGTGACTGATCACATGACTGTGACGTCACACAGGTCCTTTAGCCGACTTGGATTTAGCCTCTACTGTGTAGGTATGTGTGTGCTACAGGGAGGAGAGAGAGCTACAGACCCCGCACCACACATGGGGGAGAGAGAGCGACAGACCCCGCACTACACATGGGGGAGAGAGAGTGACAGACCCCGCACTACACATGGAGGAGAGAGAGCGACAGACCCCGCACTACACATGGGGGAGAGAGAGCGACAGACCCCGCACTACACATGGGGGAGAGAGAGCGACAGACCCCGCACTACACATGGAGGAGAGAGAGCGACAGACCCCGCACTACACATGGAGGAGAGAGAGCTACAGACCCCACACTACACATGGAGGAGAGAGAGAGACAGACCCCGCACTACACATGGGGGAGAGAGAGTGACAGACCCCGCACTACACATGGGGGAGAGAGAGGGACAGACCCCGCACTACACATGGGGGAGAGAGAGGGACAGACCCCGCACTACACATGGAGGAGAGAGAGCTACAGACCCCGCACTACACATGGGGGAGAGAGAGCGACAGACCCCGCACTACACATGGAGGAGAGAGAGCGACAGACCCCGCACTACACATGGGGGAGAGAGAGCGACAGACCCCGCACTACACATGGGGGAGAGAGAGCGACAGACCCCGCACTACACATGGAGGAGAGAGAGCGACAGACCCCGCACTACACATGGAGGAGAGAGAGCGACAGACCCCGCACTACACATGGGGGAGAGAGAGCGACAGACCCCGCACTACACATGGAGGAGAGAGAGCGACAGACCCCGCACTACACATGGAGGAGAGAGAGCTACAGACCCCGAACTACACATGGGGGAGAGAGAGTGACAGACCCCGCACTACACATGGGGGAGAGAGAGCGACAGACCTCGCACTACACATGGAGGAGAGAGAGCGACAGACCCCGCACTACACATGGGGGAGAGAGAGTGACAGACCCCGCACTACACATGGGGGAGAGAGAGCGACAGACCCCGCACTACACATGGGGGAGAGAGAGTGACAGACCCCGCACTACACATGGGGGAGAGAGAGCGACAGACCCCGCACTACACATGGGGGAGAGAGCGACAGACCCCGCACTACACATGGGGGAGAGAGAGCGACAGACCCCGCACTACACATGGGGGAGAGAGCGACAGACCCCGCACTACACATGGGGGAGAGAGAGTGACAGACCCCGCACTACACATGGAGGAGAGAGAGCGACAGACCCCGCACTACACATGGAGGAGAGAGAGCGACAGACCCCGCACTACACATGGAGGAGAGAGAGCGACAGACCCCGCACTACACATGGAGGAGAGAGAGGGACAGACCCCGCACTACACATGGAGGAGAGAGAGTGACAGACCCCGCACTACACATGGAGGAGAGAGAGGGACAGACCCCGCACTACACATGGAGGAGAGAGAGTGACAGACCCCGCACTACACATGGGGGAGAGAGAGTGACAGACCCCGCACTACACATGGAGGAGAGAGAGCGACAGACCCCGCACTACACATGGGGGAGAGAGAGCGACAGACCCCGCACTACACATGGAGGAGAGAGAGCGACAGACCCCGCACTACACATGGGGGAGAGAGAGCGACAGACCCCGCACTACACATGGAGGAGAGAGAGCGACAGACCCCGCACTACACATGGGGGAGAGAGAGCGACAGACCCCGCACTACACATGGGGGAGAGAGAGCGACAGACCCCGCACTACACATGGAGGAGAGAGCGACAGACCCCGCACTACACATGGAGGAGAGAGAGGGACAGACCCCGCACTACACATGGAGGAGAGAGAGTGACAGACCCCGCACTACACATGGGGGAGAGAGAGTGACAGACCCCGCACTACACATGGGGGAGAGAGAGAGCGACAGACCCCGCACTAAACATGGAGGAGAGAGAGTGACAGACCCCACACTACACATGGAGGAGAGAGAGGGACAGACCCCGCACTACACATGGAGGACAGAGAGTGACAGACCCCGCACTACACATGGGGGAGAGAGAGTGACAGACCCCGCACTACACATGGAGGAGAGAGAGGGACAGACCCCGCACTACACATGGAGGAGAGAGAGTGACAGACCCCGCACTACACATGGAGGAGAGAGTGACAGACCCCGCACCACACATGGAGGAGAGAGAGCGACAGACCCCGCACTACACATGGAGGAGAGAGAGGGACAGACCCCGCACTACACATGGAGGAGAGAGAGTGACAGACCCCGCACTACACATGGAGGAGAGAGAGTGACAGACCCCGCACTACACATGGAGGAGAGAGAGTGACAGACCCCGCACTACACATGGAGGAGAGAGAGTGACAGACCCCGCACTACACATGGAGGAGAGAGAGTGACAGACCCCGCACTACACATGGAGGAGAGAGAGTGACAGACCCCGCACTACACATGGAGGAGAGAGAGCGACAGACCCCGCACTACACATGGAGGAGAGAGAGTGACAGACCCCACACTACACATGGAGGAGAGAGAGGGACAGACCCCGCACTACACATGGAGGAGAGAGAGGGACAGACCCCGCACTACACATGGAGGAGAGAGTGCGACAGACCCCGCACCACACATGGAGGAGAGAGAGCGACAGACCCCGCACTACACATGGAGGAGAGAGAGGGACAGACCCCGCACTACACATGGAGGAGAGAGAGTGACAGACCCCGCACTACACATGGAGGAGAGAGAGCGACAGACCCCGCACTACACATGGAGGAGAGAGAGCGACAGACCCCGCACTACACATGGAGGAGAGAGAGTGACAGACCCCGCACTACACATGGAGGAGAGAGAGGGACAGACCCCGCACTACACATGGAGGAGAGAGAGGGACAGACCCCGCACTACACATGGAGGAGAGAGAGTGACAGACCCCGCACCACACATGGAGGAGAGAGAGCGACAGACCCCGCACTACACATGGAGGAGAGAGAGGGACAGACCCCGCACTACACATGGAGGAGAGAGAGTGACAGACCCCGCACTACACATGGAGGAGAGAGAGGGACAGACCCCGCACTACACATGGAGGAGAGAGAGTGACAGACCCCGCACTACACATGGAGGAGAGAGAGTGACAGACCCCGCACTACACATGGAGGAGAGAGAGTGACAGACCCCGCACTACACATGGAGGAGAGAGAGTGACAGACCCCGCACTACACATGGAGGAGAGAGAGGGACAGACCCCGCACTACACATGGAGGAGAGAGAGGGACAGACCCCGCACTACACATGGAGGAGAGAGGGTGACAGACCCCGCACCACACATGGAGGAGAGAGAGCGACAGACCCCGCACTACACATGGAGGAGAGAGAGTGACAGACCCCGCACTACACATGGAGGAGAGAGAGCGACAGACCCCGCACTACACATGGAGGAGAGAGAGGGACAGACCCCGCACTACACATGGAGGAGAGAGAGTGACAGACCCAGCACTACACATGGAGGAGAGAGAGCGACAGACCCCGCACTACACATGGAGGAGAGAGAGCGACAGACCCCACACTACACATGGAGGAGAGAGAGCGACAGACCCCGCACTACACATGGGGGAGAGAGAGTGACAGACCCCGCACTACACATGGAGGAGAGAGAGTGACAGACCCCGCACTACACATGGAGGAGAGAGAGTGACAGACCCCGCACTACACATGGAGGAGAGAGAGTGACAGACCCCGCACTACACATGGAGGAGAGAGAGTGACAGACCCCGCACTACACATGGGGGAGAGAGAGAGACAGACCCCGCACTACACATGGAGGAGAGAGAGTGACAGACCCCGCACTACACATGGGGGAGAGAGAGTGACAGACCCTGCACTACACATGGAGGAGAGAGAGTGACAGACCCCGCACTACACATGGAGGAGAGAGAGCGACAGACCCCGCACTACACATGGGGGAGAGAGAGCGACAGACCCCGCACTACACATGGGGGAGAGAGAGTGACAGACCCCGCACTACACATGGGGGAGAGAGAGAGACAGACCCCGCACTACACATGGAGGAGAGAGAGCGACAGACCCCGCACTACACATGGAGGAGAGAGAGTGACAGACCCCGCACTACACATGGAGGAGAGAGAGGGACAGACCCCGCACTACACATGGAGGAGAGAGAGTGACAGACCCCGCACTACACATGGGGGAGAGAGAGTGACAGACCCTGCACTACACATGGAGGAGAGAGAGCGACAGACCCCGCACTACACATGGGGGAGAGAGAGCGACAGACCCCGCACTACACATGGAGGAGAGAGAGCGACAGACCCCGCACTACACATGGGGGAGAGAGAGCGACAGACCCCGCACTACACATGGGGGAGAGAGAGCGACAGACCCCGCACTACACATGGGGGAGAGAGAGGGACAGACCCCGCACTACACATGGAGGAGAGAGAGCGACAGACCCCGCACTACACATGGGGGAGAGAGAGCGACAGACCCCGCACTACACATGGAGGAGAGAGTGACAGACCCCGCACTACACATGGAGGAGAGAGAGGGACAGACCCCGCACTACACATGGAGGAGAGAGTGACAGACCCCGCACCACACATGGAGGAGAGAGAGCGACAGACCCCGCACTACACATGGAGGAGAGAGAGGGACAGACCCCGCACTACACATGGAGGAGAGAGAGTGACAGACCCCGCACTACACATGGAGGAGAGAGAGTGACAGACCCCGCACTACACATGGAGGAGAGAGAGTGACAGACCCCGCACTACACATGGAGGAGAGAGAGTGACAGACCCCGCACTACACATGGAGGAGAGAGAGTGACAGACCCCGCACTACACATGGAGGAGAGAGAGTGACAGACCCCGCACTACACATGGAGGAGAGAGAGCGACAGACCCCGCACTACACATGGAGGAGAGAGAGTGACAGACCCCACACTACACATGGAGGAGAGAGAGGGACAGACCCCGCACTACACATGGAGGAGAGAGGGACAGACCCCGCACTACACATGGAGGAGAGAGTGTGACAGACCCCGCACCACACATGGAGGAGAGAGAGCGACAGACCCCGCACTACACATGGAGGAGAGAGAGCGACAGACCCCGCACTACACATGGAGGAGAGAGAGGGACAGACCCCGCACTACACATGGAGGAGAGAGAGTGACAGACCCCGCACTACACATGGAGGAGAGAGAGCGACAGACCCCGCACTACACATGGAGGAGAGAGAGTGACAGACCCCGCACTACACATGGAGGAGAGAGAGGGACAGACCCCGCACTACACATGGAGGAGAGAGAGTGACAGACCCCGCACTACACATGGAGGAGAGAGAGCGACAGACCCCGCACTACACATGGAGGAGAGAGAGTGACAGACCCCGCACTACACATGGAGGAGAGAGAGGGACAGACCCCGCACTACACATGGAGGAGAGAGAGTGACAGACCCCGCACTACACATGGAGGAGAGAGAGCGACAGACCCCGCACTACACATGGAGGAGAGAGAGCGACAGACCCCGCACTACACATGGAGGAGAGAGAGGGACAGACCCCGCACTACACATGGAGGAGAGAGAGTGACAGACCCCGCACTACACATGGAGGAGAGAGAGGGACAGACCCCGCACTACACATGGAGGAGAGAGAGTGACAGACCCCGCACTACACATGGAGGAGAGAGAGTGACAGACCCCGCACTACACATGGAGGAGAGAGAGTGACAGACCCCGCACTACACATGGAGGAGAGAGAGGGACAGACCCCGCACTACACATGGAGGAGAGAGAGGGACAGACCCCGCACTACACATGGAGGAGAGAGGGTGACAGACCCCGCACCACACATGGAGGAGAGAGAGCGACAGACCCCGCACTACACATGGAGGAGAGAGAGCGACAGACCCCGCACTACACATGGAGGAGAGAGAGCGACAGACCCCGCACTACACATGGAGGAGAGAGAGGGACAGACCCCGCACTACACATGGAGGAGAGAGAGTGACAGACCCAGCACTACACATGGAGGAGAGAGAGCGACAGACCCCGCACTACACATGGAGGAGAGAGAGCGACAGACCCCACACTACACATGGAGGAGAGAGAGCGACAGACCCCGCACTACACATGGGGGAGAGAGAGCGACAGACCCCGCACTACACATGGAGGAGAGAGAGTGACAGACCCCGCACTACACATGGAGGAGAGAGAGTGACAGACCCCGCACTACACATGGAGGAGAGAGAGTGACAGACCCCGCACTACACATGGAGGAGAGAGAGTGACAGACCCCGCACTACACATGGAGGAGAGAGAGTGACAGACCCCGCACTACACATGGAGGAGAGAGAGTGACAGACCCCGCACTACACATGGAGGAGAGAGAGTGACAGACCCCGCACTACACATGGAGGAGAGAGAGGGACAGACCCCGCACTACACATGGAGGAGAGAGAGCGACAGACCCCGCACTACACATGGAGGAGAGAGAGCGACAGACCCCACACTACACATGGAGGAGAGAGAGCGACAGACCCCGCACTACACATGGGGGAGAGAGAGCGACAGACCCCGCACTACACATGGAGGAGAGAGAGCGACGGACCCCGCACTACACATGGGGGAGAGAGAGCGACAGACCTCGCACTACACATGGGGAAGAGAGAGAGACAGACCCCGTACTACACATGGAGGAGAGAGAGTGACAGACCCCGCACTACACATGGAGGAGAGAGAGTGACAGACCCCGCACTACACATGGAGGAGAGAGAGTGACAGACCCCGGACTACACATGGGGGAGAGAGAGCGACAGACCCCGCACTACACATGGAGGAGAGAGAGCGACAGACCCCGCACTACACATGGGGGAGAGAGAGCGACAGACCTCGCACTACACATGGGGAAGAGAGAGAGACAGACCCCGTACTACACATGGAGGAGAGAGAGTGACAGACCCCGCACTACACATGGAGGAGAGAGAGTGACAGACCCCGCACTACACATGGAGGAGAGAGAGTGACAGACCCCGCACTACACATGGAGGAGAGAGAGAGTGACAGACCCCGCACTACACATGGAGGAGAGAGAGAGCGACAGACCCTGCACTACACATGGAGGAAAGAGAGTGACAGACCCCGCACTACACATGGAGGAGAGAGAGAGTGACAGACCCCGCACTACACATGGAGGAGAGAGAGTGACAGACCCCGCACTACACATGGAGGAGAGAGAGGGACAGACTCTGCACTACACATGGGGGAGAGAGAGTGACAGACCCCGCACTACACATGGGGGAGAGAGAGGGACAGACCCCACACTACACATGGGGGAGAGAGAGTGACAGACCCTGCACTACACATGGGGGAGAGAGAGCGACAGACCCTGCACTACACATGGAGGAGAGAGAGGGACAGACCCCGCACTACACATGGAGGAGAGAGAGTGACAGACCCCGCACTACACATGGAGGAGCGAGAGTGACAGACCCCGCACTACACATGGGGGAGAGAGAGCGACAGACCCCGCACTACACATGGAGGAGAGAGAGCGACAGACCCCGCACTACACATGGTGGAGCGAGAGTGACAGACCCCGCACTACACATGGAGGAGAGAGAGCGACAGACCCCGCACTACACATATGGAGGAGAGAGAGCGACAGACCCCGCACTACACATGGAGGAGCGAGAGCGACAGACCCCGCACTACACATGGGGGAGAGAGAGTGACAGACCCCGCACTACACATGGAGGAGAGAGAGCGACAGACCCCGCACTACACATGGGGGAGAGAGAGCGACAGACACCGCACTACACATGGGGGAGAGA
Organism: Dendrobates tinctorius; assembly: GCF_039654945.1. Taxonomy (NCBI): domain Eukaryota; kingdom Metazoa; phylum Chordata; class Amphibia; order Anura; family Dendrobatidae; genus Dendrobates; species Dendrobates tinctorius. The sequence continues at coordinate 3,777,876 of NW_027361904.1, read as the reverse complement.
GAGTGACAGACCCCGCACTACACATGGGGGAGAGAGAGCGACAGACACCGCACTACACATGGGGGAGAGAGAGCGACAGACCCCGCACTACACATGGAGGAGAGAGAGGGACAGACCCCGCACTACACATGGAGGAGAGAGAGCGACAGACCCCGCACTACACATGGAGGAGAGAGAGCGACAGACCCCGCACTACACATGGAGGAGAGAGAGCGACAGACCCCGCACTACACATGGGGGAGAGAGAGAGCGACAGACCCTGCACTACACATGGAGGAGAGAGAGCGACAGACCCCGCACTACACATGGAGGAGAGAGAGTGACAGACCCCGCACTACACATGGAGGAGAGAGAGTGACAGACCCCGCACTACACATGGAGGAGAGAGAGGGACAGACCCCGCACTACACATGGAGGAGAGAGAGGGACAGACCCCGCACTACACATGGAGGAGAGAGAGTGACAGACCCCGCACTACACATGGAGGAGAGAGAGTGACAGACCCCGCACTACACATGGAGGAGAGAGAGGGACAGACCCCGCACTACACATGGGGGAGAGAGAGTGACAGACCCCGCACTACACTTGGAGGAGAGAGTGACAGACCCCGCACTACACATGGAGGAGAGAGAGTGACAGACCCCGCACTACACATGGAGGAGAGAGAGAGTGACAGACCCCGCACTACACATGGAGGAGAGAGAGAGCGACAGACCCTGCACTACACATGGAGGAAAGAGAGTGACAGACCCCGCACTACACATGGAGGAGAGAGAGAGTGACAGACCCCGCACTACACATGGAGGAGAGAGAGTGACAGACCCCGCACTACACATGGAGGAGAGAGAGGGACAGACTCTGCACTACACATGGGGGAGAGAGAGTGACAGACCCCGCACTACACATGGGGGAGAGAGAGGGACAGACCCCACACTACACATGGGGGAGAGAGAGTGACAGACCCTGCACTACACATGGGGGAGAGAGAGCGACAGACCCTGCACTACACATGGAGGAGAGAGAGGGACAGACCCCGCACTACACATGGAGGAGAGAGAGTGACAGACCCCGCACTACACATGGAGGAGCGAGAGTGACAGACCCCGCACTACACATGGGGGAGAGAGAGCGACAGACCCCGCACTACACATGGAGGAGAGAGAGCGACAGACCCCGCACTACACATGGTGGAGCGAGAGTGACAGACCCCGCACTACACATGGAGGAGAGAGAGCGACAGACCCCGCACTACACATATGGAGGAGAGAGAGCGACAGACCCCGCACTACACATGGAGGAGCGAGAGCGACAGACCCCGCACTACACATGGGGGAGAGAGAGTGACAGACCCCGCACTACACATGGAGGAGAGAGAGCGACAGACCCCGCACTACACATGGGGGAGAGAGAGCGACAGACACCGCACTACACATGGGGGAGAGAGAGTGACAGACCCCGCACTACACATGGGGGAGAGAGAGCGACAGACACCGCACTACACATGGGGGAGAGAGAGCGACAGACCCCGCACTACACATGGAGGAGAGAGAGGGACAGACCCCGCACTACACATGGAGGAGAGAGAGCGACAGACCCCGCACTACACATGGAGGAGAGAGAGCGACAGACCCCGCACTACACATGGAGGAGAGAGAGCGACAGACCCCACACTACACATGGGGGAGAGAGAGAGCGACAGACCCTGCACTACACATGGAGGAGAGAGAGCGACAGACCCCGCACTACACATGGAGGAGAGAGAGTGACAGACCCCGCACTACACATGGAGGAGAGAGAGTGACAGACCCCGCACTACACATGGAGGAGAGAGAGGGACAGACCCCGCACTACACATGGAGGAGAGAGAGGGACAGACCCCGCACTACACATGGAGGAGAGAGAGTGACAGACCCCGCACTACACATGGAGGAGAGAGAGTGACAGACCCCGCACTACACATGGAGGAGAGAGAGGGACAGACCCCGCACTACACATGGGGGAGAGAGAGTGACAGACCCCGCACTACACTTGGAGGAGAGAGTGACAGACCCCGCACTACACATGGAGGAGAGAGAGAGTGACAGACCCCCGCACTACACATGGAGGAGAGAGAGCGACAGACCCCGCACTACACATGGGGGAGAGAGAGTGACAGACCCCGCACTACACATGGAGGAGAGAGAGTGACAGACCCCGCACTACACATGGAGGAGAGAGAGTGACAGACCCCGCACTACACATGGAGGAGAGAGAGTGACAGACCCCGCACTACACATGGAGGAGAGAGAGAGTGACAAACCCCGCACTACACATGGAGGAGAGAGAGAGCGACAGACCCTGCACTACACATGGAGGAAAGAGAGTGACAGACCCCGCACTACACATGGAGGAGAGAGAGAGTGACAGACCCCGCACTACACATGGAGGAGAGAGAGTGACAGACCCCGCACTACACATGGTGGAGAGAGAGCGACAGACCCCGCACTACACATGGAGGAGAGAGAGTGACAGACCCCGCACTACACATGGGGGAGAGAGAGTGACAGACCCTGCACTACACATGGGGGAGAGAGAGTGACAGACCCCGCACTACACATGGAGGAGAGAGAGTGACAGACCCCGCACTACACTTGGAGGAGAGAGTGACAGACCCCGCACTACACATGGAGGAGAGAGAGAGTGACAGACCCCCGCACTACACATGGAGGAGAGAGAGCGACAGACCCCGCACTACACATGGGGGAGAGAGAGTGACAGACCCCGCACTACACATGGAGGAGAGAGAGTGACAGACCCCGCACTACACATGGAGGAGAGAGAGTGACAGACCCCGCACTACACATGGAGGAGAGAGAGTGACAGACCCCGCACTACACATGGAGGAGAGAGAGAGTGACAGACCCCGCACTACACATGGAGGAGAGAGAGAGCGACAGACCCTGCACTACACATGGAGGAAAGAGAGTGACAGACCCCGCACTACACATGGAGGAGAGAGAGAGTGACAGACCCCGCACTACACATGGAGGAGAGAGAGTGACAGACCCCGCACTACACATGGTGGAGAGAGAGCGACAGACCCCGCACTACACATGGAGGAGAGAGAGTGACAGACCCCGCACTACACATGGGGGAGAGAGAGTGACTGACCCTGCACTACACATGGGGGAGAGAGAGTGACAGACCCCGCACTACACATGGAGGAGAGGGAGTGACAGACCCCGCACTACACATGCGGAAGAGAGAGCGACAGACCCCGAACTACACATGGAGGAGAGGGAGTGACAGACCCCGCACTACACATGCGGGAGAGAGAGTGACAGACCCCGCACTACACATGGGGTAGAGAGCGACAGACCCCGCACTACACATGGAGGAGAGAGAGTGACAGACCCCGCACTACACATGGAGGAGAGAGAGCGACAGACCCCGCACTACACATGGGGGAGAGAGAGTGACAGACCCCGCACTACACATGGAGGAGAGAGAGTGACAGACCCCGCACTACACTTGGAGGAGAGAGTGACAGACCCCGCACTACACATGGAGGAGAGAGAGAGTGACAGACCCCCGCACTACACATGGAGGAGAGAGAGCGACAGACCCCGCACTACACATGGGGGAGAGAGAGTGACAGACCCCGCACTACACATGGAGGAGAGAGAGTGACAGACCCCGCACTACACATGGAGGAGAGAGAGTGACAGACCCCGCACTACACATGGAGGAGAGAGAGAGTGACAGACCCCGCACTACACATGGAGGAGAGAGAGTGACAGACCCCGCACTACACATGGTGGAGAGAGAGCGACAGACCCCGCACTACACATGGAGGAAAGAGAGTGACAGACCCCGCACTACACATGGAGGAGAGAGAGAGTGACAGACCCCGCACTACACATGGAGGAGAGAGAGTGACAGACCCCGCACTACACATGGTGGAGAGAGAGCGACAGACCCCGCACTACACATGGAGGAGAGGGAGTGACAGACCCCGCACTACACATGGAGGAGAGAGAGTGACAGACCCCGCACTAGACATGGAGGAGAGGGAGTGACAGACCCCGCACTACACATGAAGGAGAGAGAGTGACAGACCCCGCACTACACATGGAGGCGAGAGAGAGCGACAGACCCTGCACTACACATGGAGGAGAGAGAGCGACAGACCCTGCACTACACATGGAGGAGAGAGAGTGACAGACCCCGCACTACACATGGGGGAGAGGGAGTGACAGTCCCCGCACTACACATGCGGAAGAGAGAGCGACAGACCCCGCACTACACATGGAGGAGAGGGAGTGACAGACCCCGCACTACACATGCGGGAGAGAGAGCGACAGACCCCGCACTACACATGGAGGAGAGGGAGCGACAGACCCTGCACTACACATGGAGGAGAGAGAGAGCGACAGACCCTGCACTACACATGGAGGAGAGAGAGTGACAGACCCCAAGTTATTCTTCTATTGAATAGAAGAGAGAATATAACATCTACACTTTTATATCCTATCAAAAGATTTCCTCTTATCTCCAGGTATGTTTTTTTTTTTTAAATAGGAGATTTTTCTGTATTGACCTATGAAAGATGAACAATGACAGAGACAAGATGGCGGAGAGAATAATAAACCTCACCCTGGAGCTAATCTTCCATCTTACCGGAGAGGTGAGAGGCTCTGATGTCATCACATGACCTCATTATCTATGGGAATAACAGGGGATATGACCGGAGAGGTGATGGACTCTGGAGATGTCTGTAGTGATATTAATGTCTCCACACTCAGGATTACACATTAGTAAAGACCTCAAGTGATTGCTGTCAGGCTCCTGTGTCTGAAGGACGGGGAGGAACCCTGAGCCCATTCCCGGGGCCTCCACCTCACCCCCGGATACATGAGGACATCAATGCCCAGAAGATCCTAGAACTCACCAAGAAGATGATTGAGCTGCTGACTGGAGAGGTGACACTGCTGGGAATGCTGGGACATTATACAGGACAGCACTGGAGGATTCTGGGTGATGATGGTATCATTGTGTGTGTCAGGTTCCTATAAGGTGTCAGGACGTCACCATCTATTTCTCCATGGAGGAGTGGGAGTATCTAGAAGGACACAAGGATCGGTACCAGGAGGTGATGATGGAGGAGCACCGGCCCCGCACATCACCAGGTAATAGACAGGACTAAATACACACGGCCTATAATTCTCTGTATGTAATAATGATGTCAGTCCTGTCTGTGTCTCCTCAGCTCTCTCCAGTAAGAGGACAACCCCAGAGAGATGTCCCGCTCCTCCTCCTCCTCCTCCTCCACAGGACCATCAGGTAGATGGAGATCTCCCTATGATGTGTAGACGGCTGTGACGTCCTTGTGTTCAGTCTTGTTTTCTCATCCAGTATCATATGTTTTACTAGATTGTGGCCCGGTTCTATCGCATCGGGTATTCTAGAGTCTCTGTTAAAATAAAAAATAGTGATACACTCACCTCCCGACGGCCCCCGGACTCTTTCTCTCCTCTCCACGCTCCCGGCATCTTCCGGTCCCAGTAATGCTTAGCGCGAAACACCACTGATGACGTTGCGCTCTCGCGAGAGTGATGTCATCTCCGGCCCTTCTCACTAAGCATTACTGGGACTGGAAGATGCCGGGAGCGTGTTGAGGGGAGGGACTGAGTCCGGGGGTCATCGGAAGGTGAGTATATAACTATTTTTTATTTTAACAGAGACTCTAGAATACCCGATGCGATAGAATCGGGCCACCATCTAGTGTATTATACTCCTGTTACACCCGGAGCTGCTGTCACTGTTCTGCTGTTGCCTAATGTATTGTACTCCAGTTACAGCCAGAGCTGCTGTCACTGTTCTGCTGTTATCTAATATATTGTAATCCAGTTCATCCCAGAGCAGCAGTCACTGTTCTGCTTTTACCTAATGTATTGTAGTCCAGTTACACCCAGAGCTGCAGTCACCGTTCTGCTCTTACCTAATGTACTCCTGTTACACCCAGAGTTGCAGTCACTGTTCAGATCTTACCAAATGTATTGTACTCAAGTTACACCCAGACCTGCAGTCACTGTTCTGCTGTTACCTAATGTATTGTACTCCAGTTACACCCAGAGCTGCTGTCACTGTTCTGCTGTTATCTAATGTATTGTACTCCAGTTACACCCAGAGCTGCAGTCACTGTTCTGCTTTTACCTAATGTATTGTAGTCCAGTTACACCCAGAGCTGCAGTCACTGTTCTGCTGTTACCTAATGTACTCCTGTTACACCCAGAGTTGCAGTCACTGTTCTGCTGTTACCTATTGTAGTGTACTCAAGTTACACCCAGATCTGCAGTCACTGTTCTGCTGTCACCTAATGTATTGTACTCCAGTTACACCCAGAGCTGCAGTCACTTTTCTGCTTTTACCTAATGTATTGTGCTCCAGTTACACCCAGATATGCAATCACTGTTCTGCTGTTACCTAATGTATTGTACTCCAGAATATGTACAGGACTGTGCCTGTGTAATGAGCAACGCAGCAGTGATGCCTTTAACGGCTGTAATGTGCCTGTACAATAAGCAATGCGGCCGTGTTGCCACGACGACTAAGAAACTGTTGTTGATTGGTCGCGGCAGTTAGGCTGCGACCAATCAGCGAGGTGGGATTTCCATTACAGACAGACAGACAGAATTAGACAATTAGATAGTAGATACTTGTGTAATGAGAGCGGTGGAGACGGCAGGATCACAGCTGACCACAGACATCACATGTCCGGATCTTCTCACCATTATTCCCAAGGATTTCTCCCATCATCGGGGACTTTTACAACATTTGTTTTGCAGCTTTTGTATCTGGATGAAGGTCTGGACTATATTAATGGTCCAGAGAGATATGTGAGTGGCGATCAGCGGTGTAAAGAGGAGACCCCTAATGTGAGGAGTGATCAGCGGTGTAAAGAGGAGACCCCTAATGTGAGATGCGACCAGCGGTGTAAAGAGGAGACCTCTATAGATAACCGGCAAGGTGAGTGAAAACAAGTCACAGATTCCTCTAAGTCACCGAATACGATTTTTTTAATACTCTTCGCTCTATCAGTTTTTCAGCAGTATATTGATCCCTTCACCCTTCATAAAAACAAATTAAATATTAATGAATCTGTGATACCGGTGCAGGTGATAACAGGATGTACAGTCATATTATAGATGAAAAATACAGCTCGAGATGAATTCTGCCCGTGTGAGCGAGGCCGAGTTCTGTTTCCTTTAATCTGCTGTCAGTACTGATGAGGTAAAGATATTTGACAAATTTAGGGATTAAGAAACCATTAGCTTTTATTAAACTTTTCTCATTGTGTGACAGAATACAGAACATGGAAAAATCTGTTATGATTGTGTAGTAACTACTCTGGAAAAACTGGAACTGACCCAGCCAGTTCCTGTACAGACTAGAGATCCTGTAGTGGTTACTGCATGAGCTGAGTTAGCCCTAACCACAGACTAGACAATAGCAATTCGGACCAATGCTGCCTGAAAGGCCGTCAAGCATGCACGTTCCTCCTAAAGAAACAGAAGGCAGAGAAGAGTGCAAATTACCTACAAAAGGTAAAATGTGGTCAAATAGAAAAAGATGCCAGAGTGAGTAAAATAAACCACGAAATACAAAATAAAGCATTAAATAAATTAATTTACTGTTAGAAAATAAACCGCCTACTTCTTAACAAGAAACCGAAGATAGGTGCAGGATAAATAATGAAGAGATAAACCCCAAATAGTCTTTCACTGACCGGCTTAAACAATAGCAATATGGATGGACTTCCAAATGAGACCATCACCAGCAGGAAAAGCCAGCAGGGGTAAAGTATAGAAAGCTGCACCCGAAAGGTGATAGGGCAGACAAATGAGAAAAAGGAAACACTTGGTATCCTAAAAAGACTGTAGCAAGGATAGCAGAACCTAAACTCCCGGAGAAAAGGTGTATCTGCTGTGGCTTGGCAGACAGAGAAGCCGACCACAAAGCACAGACTAAGGGGTTTGAACCAAGATGCACGACAACATCCACCCAAATAACAGGAGAGGATGGGAGATTACTGCTCTGAGGGTCAGTAATGCTGCTCACCATGGACTCGTAAGTGACAGATGTAGAGATTGATATTATCACACACCCAAATTTCATGGTTACATGGAAGCTGAGTGTCATCTCTTAGAACTCATTGTGTCCTGATAGGATGTCTGGGGCCCAACAATTTAATCATAAAATTCTTGATCAATTGTTTCACTAAAGTAATTTCATCAGGGAAATGTGCAGGATACAAATTTAAAAATAGGAAAAGTGATAAAATATTCCTATATTCTGACTTTTTTTCTAGGAGAAAAATATACAGATTTTTATTTTTTTATTAATCACAAGGTGTTAAAAAGTGACATATCTGCTTGGTTGTACATTTCTGTTGCTCACTCCTTCCTTATACAGTCTTTAAACACTGGTTTTATGGTATCATAAAGTCTTATTCCTCTTCTGTCGCCTTACCTAAAGTAGCCACGGATGTTGGTCTTGTGGTATAGGATTCTGGATAAATTTAATATTATTAAGTAACTGTCTGTGTGATTTGACTTTGGTATTGTAGTTGGGTCGTAATAAGACCATCGTTATCTTGGTAGTGCAACCGATCCTGCAGTCAGGGATTTGAATTTACCAGTGGAAACCAAGTTTTAATGTTATATGGTTTAAAAATTTCAATATCTGGTTTATCCTTTGACAGATGATTCTGATATACAGAATACATATGAAGACAATCCTGTTGTCCCAGATATACCCTCAGCTCTTCACATCCAAGATCTGTCATCTGATGCACTTAAACAAGTCCTGTCTGCTGATTCACCCCAGAATGTTGATCAAAATAAAAGCCATACGAAGGATGTTCAACATAAAGGAGCTGACAAAGGAGAGAAGCCATATTCATGTCCAGAATGTAAGAAATGTTTTACTTGGAAATCATATCTTGTTAACCATGTAAGAATTCACACAGGGGAGAAGCCATTTTCTTGTACTATATGTGGAAAGTGTTTTAAACAAAATTCAACTCTAATTGTACATCAGAGAACTCACAGCGGAAAACCATTTTCATGTCCAGAATGTGAGAAACGATTTAATCGGAAATCACAGCTTGTTACACATCTAAGAACTCACACAGGGGAGAAGCCGTATTCATGTTCAGAATGTGCAAATTGTTATAGCAGTAAATCACAGCTTGCTGACCATACAAAAAATCATATAGTGGATAAGCCATTTTCATGTTCAGAATGTACGAAGTGTTTTAATTGGAAATCACAACTTGTTACACATCTAAGAACTCACACAGGGGAGAAGCCATATTCATGTTCAGAATGTGAGAAACGTTTTAATTGTAAATCACAGCTTGCTAGACATACAAAAAATCATACAGTGGATAAGCCATTTTCGTGTTCAGAATGTATGAAGTGTTTTAATTGGAAATCACAACTTGTTACACATCTAAGAACTCACACAGGGGAGAAGCCATTTTCGTGTTCAGAATGTATGAAGTGTTTTATTCGGAAATCACAACTTGTTACACATCTAAAAACCCACACAGGGGAGAAGCCGTTTTCATGTTCGGAATGTGGGAAATGCTTTACCCAGAAACCAGATCTTCTACGACATCAAATAATTCATACAGGGGAGAAGCCATTTTCATGTACCATATGTGGGAAGTGCTATAACCAAAAGTCATCTTTAATTGTACACCAGAGAATTCACACAGGAAAACCATTTTCATGCTCAGAATGTGGAAAAAGTTTTATCAACAAATCAAATCTTCTTAAGCATCAAAATACTCACACGTTTTAATAGGAAATCACAGCTTGTTACACATCTAAGAACTCACACACACAGGGGAGAAGCCATTTTCTTGTTCGGAATGTGGGAAATGCTTTACCCAGAAACCAGATATTCTTCGGCATCAAATAATTCATACAGGGGAGAAGCCATTTTCATGCATCATATGTGGGAAGTGTTTTAACCAAAAGTCAGCTGTTACTGTACACCAGAGAATTCACACAGGAAAACCATTTTCATGCTCAGAATGTGGAAAAAGCTTTATCAACAAATCAGATCTTCTTAACCATCAAAATACTCACACAGGGGGGTGTGGCGATGTAGTGGAGCTGAGAGCTCCCATAATCCTGGCTAAGATCCTGACTTTATAACACCCTGAACGGGGTTTACCTGCAAGCTATGTGGTCCCCTGGGCTCCTGGGGAGGTGCGGTGCGCGGCTCCGGTGAGTTGGGCTCTGGGAAAGCACCGGCGGGAAATAAGGCCTGTGGACGACGGCATCATCTTCTACTGTGCGCTCCGATAAAAGGATGCACAGCGCTGTTGATTCCACTTCCGAAGGGACTGACCGGTAGACGCGGCTGTCTCCTGGAGGTACCTGAGGGGGAAGCGTGGTGTGAGCTCTGAGAAATGAGCCCCACGCTCCCTCATTAACAATATAGCTGGTCCTCGGTACCCGCCATTTTTGGAGTTCTCTGGACTCTTATTGCCGTCCCTGCAGACGCTGCAGCTCTTTCTTCTGCACGGACTTGCGCAACAGCTTTAGATTCGCCATAGAACTCAGCACTCCACTTTATTAATCTGCTCAGAGTTGTCTGCACTCCTCTATATTACTGCACTAAGACTAGTGTGTGTGTATATATATATATATATATATATATATATCTTATAATGGCTCTGTTTCAACTGGAAGCAGAGGAAGAGGGGACTCTATAAACATACGTTCACTCACCTTGCTATACTACATTATTGTGAATCATGAATCGTTCAAAAGGGTTAGGGATGGCTGAAAAACTAAAGGAGTTTGCAAGAACTGATCCATCTGACAATGCACGGTCTCTTAGGAACAATTCATCACAAGCGAAGGTTGCAGATCAGCGTAAAAACCGCGCTTCTGATAGTGAAGAAGGTGGTGATCAAGAGGACCTAACTGTTAGGCAGGCATCCGAACAGTTTATGCAAGCCAGATCTTTAACTAGAACATCCCTGACTGGGAAAATAGAGGATGTGCACTCTGAGGTGGGGCACCTCCGGCAGGATATGCAATCCACGAGGGGGCGCATTACAGAAGTTGAATCAAGAGCATCCCATTTGGAGGACAATCTTACACCTATGGAGACCAAGTTGACAAAAGCGGCTGGTTCCATAAATCAATCTCTCTCTCTCTGTCTCTGCGGTTCCTTTAAAATTATTCGGTGACAAACGTTGTTGTCAGTTCACCAACGGATCCACTATCCGCCATTTTAGCGGATTTTGACTGAACACAAAACCTGATGTGTGAAACAGGCCTAAGGCATGCCTAAGGCATTATCACCCTCACATTATAGCTTTGGTTGAGACGCAACTGACCAGACATTCAGCTCGGTGCATACAGAAACCATGGACCCGATGAGTGCCCCATTTAATTATACATAAAATATCGAGATATATTGGCACCACTTCTTTTAAGGGTGTTTCGGGGGATTTGGGAGGAAGGATCTCAGGACTCCTTTTATGAAGCAAATATTATTGAACTAAAGAAAGAAGGGAAAGATGCCCTTGAGTGTGGATCTTATCGCCCCATATCGCTGGTAAATGTAGATTATAAAATTTTTATTAAGGTCCTGACCACTAGACTGAACTCGGTCATACTGGACCTTATACACCCGGACCAGACTGGCTTTATGGCTGGTAAGAGCACCTCTATTAACATTAGGCGAGTCCAGTTGATAGTTCAATATAGCTCTTTGATAACTGGGCTCTGGCATTGTTGGACGTGGCTAAAGCCTTCGACTCCCTTGAATGGCCTTTCCTGTCTGCATGATTACAGACATACTGTATGGTTTTGTGGTTAAATTTCAAAAGTGGATTGGCGCAATATACACAAAACCTAAAGCTCGTATAATTATAAATAAATCTGTATTGGAATCATTTTCTCTAGGGGAACGTGCTAGGGGTGCCCCCTCTCCCCAGCCCACTTTGCTCTTGTGATTGAGGCGTTAGCAATGCGCATAAGGTTCTCTTCAACTATTAGGGGTATAAATATAGCAGATCGTCTAGACACTATTGGCTTGTATGCTGATGACATGATGATATTTATGGATAAGGCAGAAGAGACGCTGGGACAGGTGATTACTACCATAGATAAATTTAGTAAATACTCGGTTATATATATAAATTGGGATAAATCCGCCTTATTGACCCTCTCCCATAGCCCAATGGCCCTTCTTGATACCTTATCTTCGTTGCCTGTTGTATCTCATTTTAAATATTTAGGAATTAATATATCCAAGTACAGTGAACTTGACCTACAACCTAATATTCTCCCATTATTGGAACTAGTCAAGCTTAAATTTGCATTCCGTTATCTGTCGCCAGTCGTATAAATCTAATTAAGATGATTTTACTTCTTAAGCTTAGCTACTCCCTCCAACATAGTGCTGTATTGATTCCTAAATCTTTCATCACAAACCTAAATTCTCTGACCACGTATTTTATATGGGGGGAAAACTGGACCCAAGGTTAAATTATCTACAGAGGTCTAAACAGATGGGGGGGAGCGCCACTGCCGGACTTCTTTTTATATTATCTGGCCGGGCAGGTTAAGGCTTTGAGTAAATGGATGCCTGATAATTATCTACCTAACTCGGAAAGCCATCTGACCCATGCTGCAAAGGTTGATTGCCCGTTGGGTTTCCTAGAAACAGATAAACTTAATGTCCCTCGATTATTACCCTTACTTCGATTAACGTGATCAGTTTGGAGACAAATTAAAAAAGTGATCCGCTTTGAGGATATTATAGCTGAAATGCCGTTATGGAATAATGCTTACTTCCCAGTGCTACTAAACCACCCATCCACTGACTTCTGGATTTTGCATAATGTTTCCTCGGTCAATGATTTGCACGATCATGGTATCCTAATGTCCTTGAACAAATACAAACCATAATATCCCGAGGTCCCAATTTTTTCACTACCTTCAGCTCAGATCAGCGTTCCAATCGTATTTACGCTGTACGAACGCGAACCAAACTATCTCATCTCTCCCTTTAATAGGAATCCTTAAATCACAGGGTCCCCAGGGTCTTGTCTCTTCCTTATACATGTACAGGTTGTCTGTGGGAACTGACTCTGCTATAGCGACAATTAAGGGGAACTGGGAAGGTCTCATCCCTGATGTTCAAGATGAGGATTGGGAGGAGATCCTTGAATCTCCAATTAGGGCATCCCCATCCGTCAATAATAGAATGACTATTATATATAATATATCAATCATATTTGACTCCGGTACGGCTTTTCAAAATGGGTCGATTCCAATCATCAGAATGTTTGAGATGTCACTCATTAGAAGCAGATGTTGTACATATGATATGGAGATGCTCTATTATCCTCTCCTACTGGAAGGAGGTAACATCGTTGTTGACATCCTGAGTACAAACTCCCATTCCTCTCACTCCACTAGTTTATTTGGGGTGTTGGATGAGGAAACATGGGGACACTATGTTAGGATCTTCCTGCGTGAGATCCTTTTTCTGGCTATGAAGGTGTTGGCATTACGTTGGATGGGTGGTTCACATCCCTCTCTCAAAGCCTGGATTGAATTGGTAAATTCAGTTATACCATATGAGCAAACACTATATCAAAATAGGGGCTGTTTAGGGAAATTTGACAAGATTTGGGACAGGTGGAACGCTTCTCACCATACTTTTTTTTTTAAAAATTCGTTTATTAAACCATAAACAGGGTATACAGCATACATACTTGTACATGGTGTTAAATACTGTATAAATTATATATGTTTCACATAACATTAAATGCAAAGGAAAATGTGCATACAGAATAAAACATAATGTCAATTAAATTACATTAGTCTTCATGTTATTACTCAAGTAATGAAACCTATCTAACTCCTGAACCGTACCTAAAACTACAAAAACAACAACTTTGTTGCCGCCGAATTCCACACAATTAGCTATTTATCATGTGACATCTCCACTCTACAAAGTAAGATGAGAGGAATTCCACCTCTCCCAAATCTTCTCCAATTTACCCGGGCACCCTCTGTTTTGATACAGCGTGCGCTCATATGGGATAATCGAGTTCACTAAATTGATCCAGATCCCAAGAGAGGGAGCTGAGCCTCCCATCCACCGCAATGCCAGTACCTTTCGTGCCATAAATAACGTCTCCCGTAAGAAAATCCCAGCATAGTGACCCCATGTCTCCTCATCCCACACCCCAAACAAACCAGTGGCTCAAGGGGAACAGGAACTCGTACCAGGGATGTTAATAATGATGTCACCTCCTTCCAATATTGTGCGATGATAGGACACTGCCAGATCATGTGGATAAAGTCTGCGTCTAGTGAATGGCATCTCAAACATTCCGATGATTGGAATCGGCCCATCTTAAAGAGTCGAGTCGGATACCCAGATTGGAGACTCCAGAATTTCTTCCCACTATCCCCTCTGTACACCAGGGATGAGCCTTTCCCATTTCCCTCTAACCGAGTTTATGGCGGATTCTGTCCCTACTGAGAGCATGTATGTGTACAGAGAAGAGATGAGACCCTGGGGTCCCTGTGATTTAAGGATTCCTATCAAGGGTAAAGACGAAATAGTAATGTCTACACCCACACATCTCATGTGCGACCGAAAGGCTGATATTTATTGTAAATAGCGGAAGAATTGGGATCTCGGGACATTGCATTTAACCTGTAATTGTTCAAAAGATAATAGAGTTCCATGATCATGTAGATCACCTATCGTAGAAACCTTGTATTGAGTCCAGAATTTGGTGGATGGGTGTTCAAGTAACGCCGGAAGGTAACCTTTATTCCATAAGGGTATTTCAGCTATAATATCCCCAAATCCAATCACTCTTCTAATCTGTTTCCACACTGACCGTGCCAGGCGAAGTAGGGGTAACAAACGAGGGACATTTATTTTTTCCAATTCCAAAAAACCTAGCGGGCAATCAGCCCGTGCGGCATGAAGCAGATAATTTTCAGAATTAGGGAGGTGATTACCGGGCATCCACTTACTTATAGCTCTGGCCTGTCCAGCGAGGTAATACAGAAAAAAAATTCGGTAACGCTGCCCCACCCCCCTTTTTAGGTCTTTGCAGGGTGGATAGCTTGAGTTTAGGCCTGGACTTCCCCCATATAAAAGACGTAATTTGGGAGTTCAAGTTCGCAAAGAAGGATCTGGGCACCACCACAGCACTGTGTTGAAGAGAATAGCTGAGCTTGGGGAGTAATATCATTTTAATTAAGTTAATGCGTCTGGCTACAGACAGCGGGAGTTTACTCCAAATTGTGAATTTGACTTTGACCATCTCTAGCAATGGATGTAAGTTGCAGATCAAGCGTACTGCCTTGAGAAATATGAACACCCAGATATTTAAAACTGGGTACAATGGGTAGTGAGGAGAGAGTCTCAAGTCGTGGCATCAGGGCATGGGGGAGAGGCATCAGAGCAGATTTCTCCCAATTTATATACAAGCCAGAATATTTACTGAATTTATTTATAGTGGTGATCACTCTTGTCAGTGTTTCCTCCGCTCTATCCATAAATATCACCATATCGTCAGCCTATAAACCTATGGTATCTGTCCGATCCGCTATTTCTATACCTGTAATATCAGGGGCGGATCTTATGCGAACTGCCAATGCCTCAATCGCAAGAGCAAAAAGGGCCGGGGACAGGGGACACCCTTGCCAGGTTCCCCTGTGCAGTGAAAAGGGCTCAGATATGGAACTATTTACAATGACCCGGGCTTTAGGCGTCATATATAATATATCAACCCATTTTAGGAATCTGTCACCAAATCCATATTTCTGTAAACATGCATGGAGGAAAGGCCACTCGAGAGTCAAAAGCCTTGGCCGCATCCAACGATGCCAATGCCCATTTATTATCTGGCACCAGGGAGCTACCAGGGAGTCCACCGACTGGACTTGTCTAATATTGATGGATGTGCTCTTACCAGGCATAAAGCCGGTTTGGTCAGGATGTATGAGTTCTAATATGATTGAGTTCAACCTGGTAGCCAAGATTTTCGTAAAAATCTTATAGTCCACATTTACTAATGATATGGGCCAATAAGATCCACAGTCTAAAGGGTCCTTCCCCTCCTTTTTAAGCACTATTATATTGGCCTCATAGAAGGACTCTGGCATGGATCCCCCCTCCCAAATCCCCCAAACACCGTCAATAAAAGTGGCGCCAATATCTCCTGGTATCTAATATATAAAGCTCAAGTGTGTATGTGTGTGTGTATGTATGTGTGTATGTTCGGGATTGGCATCCGCAGCGACGCAGCTACAGCCACAAAATTTGGCACAGTCACACGTCTGGACCCCGAGAGCGTCCTAGGCTATGTTGTGAGGCGAAATTTTAACCCCGCGCGTTCCAATTCACCAACCAATTTTGCCCCTATCTACATAATGGGGAAAAAGTGTGTGTGTGTCAAGCCCCGCCCCTCATTATAATGTCATAATGGTTGCCATGGCGACGCTGATGTCATCATAGGTTGCAAGCCCCGCCGCTCATTATGATGTCATAATGGTTGACTATGGGTTGGAGGATGTGTGATGGGTATATGGGCACTGGACTATGGGATGGAGGATATGTATGACGGGTATATGGGCATGAGACTATGGGATGGAGGATGTGTGATGGGTATATGGGCATGGGACTATGGGATGGAGGATATGTATGACGGGTATATGGGCACGGGACTATGGGATGGCGGATATGTATGATGGGTATATGTGCACAGGACTATGGGATGGAGGATATGTATGATGGGTATATGGGCTTGGGACTATGAGATGAAGGATGTGATGGGTATATGGGCATTCGACTATGGGATGGCGAATATGTATGATGGGTATATGGGCATGGGACTGTGGGATGGAGAATATGTATGATGGGTATATGGGCATGGGACTATGGGATGGAGGCTATGTATGATGGGTATATGGGCACTGGACTATGGGATGGCGGATATGTATGATGGGTATATGTGCACAGGACTATGGGATGGAGGATATGTATGATGGGTATATGGGCTTGGGACTATGAGATGAAGGATGTGATGGGTATATGGGCATTCGACTATGGGATGGAGAATATGTATGATGGGTATATGGGCATGGGACTATGGGATGGAGGATATGTATGATGGGTATATGGGCACTCGACTATGGGATGGAGGCTATGTATGATGGGTATATGGGCACGGGCCTATGGGATCGTGGCTATGTATGATGGGTATATGGGCACGAGACTATGGGATGGAGGATAATTATAATTTGTTATAACTAACCACAGTTAGTTACTATGCCCGGGCAGCACCGGGCTCTTCAGCTAGTAATAATCATATAAACAACTCAGTATTTCTTCAGTTGAAGATACCAAGGTACCATCCAAGTTGCGAATCGTAATATTGTATTGGTTGTGTTATGTTGACGCACCAAGTAGGCTAAAAATTTACTTTCCTGGTTCCCCAACTCGAAATAGGATTGACGAGCAAAAAATAATTTACGTTTGGATTTGGTGTCAATGTGTTGGGTGTATAACCTTTGAGCAGTCAACCACTCCACCCTATTGCTATTAGTCTGGTCAGATATGTAGGCGGCCTCCAAATCTTTCAAACGCCGCTCCATCTCATCATCCTTCTCCGTTGTCACTCGTTTAATGTAAGAAATTGTAGATGACAAACATCCTGTTGTGAACCCATTTTCTGGTCTGCCTCTTGTTTCTGGTGAGGGAACTGTTTGTGCTGACAGAGGAGTTGTGAGATCTCTTTCCAGGCTCCCTCTGGTGGTGGCAGGAGGTAATGAAGCTGATCTAATTAAGAGACCTGCCACCTGATGATGAGGACGACGATTGGACATCTGGAGTCTCAGACTGGATTTAAGACAGCTGACTCCCTATTCCCATGCTGGTGATTTTTTCCTGCCTCCTGAGGTCTTGGTTTCCAGCTCAGTTCCTGTCTTCTCAAGCTAAGTTTTCTCTGCTAATGTTCACATTTGATTTGGTTTTGTCTAATCAGTTTTTGTGTGGTCAGCCAGACCCGGCTGGGGCTGTGCTGAATTTCCACTCTTATGTCACTGTATGTGCCAGTTTGCTTTTTGTCCCTTATTAGATTGGCCTCTTTTTGCTCTGTTCTCAGAATATGCCAGAGTGCTGATATAGTGGGTGAAGTCTAGTGATTTCAGGATTTTTTTTGCTATCAGAAGTGTTGGACATTTTTTGCAGGGTTTTTTGGCGTGATTGCAGACAGTATCTTTCCTTTCCTGTCCTTTCTAGCTAGTTAGTATGGGCCCCATTGTTTGCTACCTGTGTTTGTGCTTTCATCTTGTTTCACCATCAATACACGTGTGGGGGCTGTCTATTCCTTTAGGGTCTGCTCTGGGGCAGTTTAGATTTCCCCTTTTCTTGCTTTAGGCTTATTTAGTCCTCCAGCTGTGACGAGGCATCTAGAATCATCGTAGGTACGCTCCACGGCTGCAGTTAGTTGTGTGGTTAGGATCAGGGGTCTGCAATCCGCGTAGTTACCAACCTCTCTGGTTTTCTGTGACTTAGCTTGGTTTTGTTTTCCTCCTCGGTGACCCAATCATAACACATCCCCTCAGATATGCCTTAAGGGTATCCCAAAATAAGTTAATATTCCGGGGTTCAGGGTGGGGAGAGATGAAGCAACATAACTGATCAATTGTTCTATCGGTCGATTTCACCAACTTCAGCCAGAAAGGGTTCAATTTCCACGTTATCCTATTATTTAGCAGTCCGTATTTAAGTTTAAGAATGACCGGATTATGGTCTGAAATCCCCCTACTGCCATGTTCAGTATTATCCACCCACATTGCCAGACTGCTGGAACCAAAAATATAATCTATGCGGGATAGGGAACGTTTAGTGGATGAATGACAAGTATACTCTCTCGTCTCGGGGTGGCGCATTCTCCATAGATCCAGCAATCCGCTACCTTCCATGAATTGTGACAGTTGGGACGCAGCCGGCGGTGGGGTCCCACTCTGTATACCATCATAGAGTCTCAGTTTATCAAGACGATTATTCATGACCAAATTAAAATCCCCCATGCAGATGACATCTGCATCTGGATAATTCAGGGCAAAACTCATTGCCTTCTGGAGAGTTGAGCTGGGGGGTTATAAATACATAGAATAACATACTTCCTAGAGTTGATCAGTGCATGTACAAACACGAAACGCCCCTCAGGATCTTTCCGGGCCTCCCTGGCTTCCCACCTAACATCCTTATGTATTAATAGTGAAACCCCCCTTGAATAGCTGGTATGAAATGCATGAATAAACCATTGTACCCATGGTTTTTGCACACACCGAGCTGTATCTCTGGTCAGGTGTGTCTCAACCAAAGCCACAATGTGAGGATGATAATGCCTAATTTGTGAGAACACCTTAATTTTCTTCCGGGGGGTTTTAATGCCCCTCACATTCCAAGTCATACGTATTAATTCAGAACCCATTCCTGACTATCTGGATATAATGCATATTGGTGTCCGAGCAGAATTTAGAGACATCACATACATTTGTGGCCAAAAGTATTGACACCCCTGCAATTTTGTCAGATGATACTCAGTTTCTTCCTGAAAATGATTGCAAACACAAATTCTTTGGTATTATTATCTTCATTTAATTTGTCTTAAATGAAAAAACACAAAAGAGAATGAAGCAAAAAGCAAAACAATGATCATTTCACACAAAACTCCAAAAATGGGCCAGACAAAAGTATTGGCACCCTCAGCCTAATACTTGGTTGCACAACCTTTAGCCAAAATAACTGCGACCAACCGCTTCCGGTAACCATCAATGAGTTTCTTACAATGCTCTGCTTTAATTTTAGACCATTCTTCTTTGGTAAACTGCTCCAGGTCCCTGATATTAGAAGGGTGCCTTCTCCAAACTGCCATTTTTAGATCTCTCCACAAGTGTTCTATGGGATTCAGGTCTGGGCTCATTGCTGGCCACCTTAGAAGTCTCCAGTGCTTTCTCTCAAACCATTTTCTAGTGCTTTTTGAAGTGTGTTTTGGGTTATTGTCCTGCTGGAAGACCCATGACCTCTGAGGGAGACCCAGCTTTCTCACACTAGGCCCTACATTATGCTGCAAAATTTGTTGGTAGTCTTCTGACTTCATAATGCCATGCACACGGTCAAGCAGTCCAGTGCCAGAGGCAGCAAAGGAACCCCAAAACATCAGGGAACCTCCGCCATGTTTGACTGTAGGGACCGTGTTTTTTTCTTTGAATGCCTCTTTTTTTTTCTCCTGTAAACTCTATGTTGATGCCTTTGCCCAAAAAGCTCTACTTTTGTCTCATCTGACCAGAGAACATTCTTCCAAAACGTTTTAGGCTTTTTCAGGTAAGTTTTGGCAAACTCCAGCCTGGCTTTTTTATGTCTCGGGGTAAGAAGTGGGGTGTTCCTGGGTCTCCTACCATACAGTCCCTTTTCATTCAGACGCCGACGAATAGTACGGGTTGACACTGTTGTACCCTCGGACTGCAGGGCAGCTTGAACTTGTTTGGATGTTAGTCGAGGTTCTTTATCCAACATCCGCACAATCTTGCGTTGAAATCTCTTGTCAATTTTTCTTTTCCGTCCACATCTAGGGAGGTTAGCCACAGTGCCATGGGCTTTACACTTCTTGATGACACTGCGCACGGTAGACACAGGAACATTCAGGTCTTTGGAGATGGACTTGTAGCCTTGAGATTGCTCATGCTTCCTCACAATTTGGTTTCTCAAGTCCTCAGACAGTTCTTTGGTCTTCTTTCTTTTCTCCATGCTCAATGTGGTACACACAAGGACACAGGACAGAGGTTGAGTCAACTTTAATCCATGTCAACTGGCTGCAAGTGTGATTTAGTTATTGCCAACACCTGTTAGGTGCTACAGGTAAGATACAGGTGCTGTTAATTACACAAATTAGAGAACAATCACATGATTTTTCGAACAGTGCCAATACTTTTGTCCACCCTCTTTTTTATGTTTGGTGTGGAATTATATCCAATTTGGCTTTACGACAATTCTTTTTGTGTTTTTCATTTAAGACAAATTAAATGAAGATAATAATACCAAAGAATTTGTGTTTGCAATCATTTTCAGGAAGAAACTGAGTATTATCTGACAGAATTGCAGGGGTGTCAAAACTTTTGGCCACAACTGTAGATAACAGAACTGCCATTGGCTGCGACTTTTACCTAAATAACAACAAGAACTAAAACTTTCAAGAAAAAGGAAACTAAATAAGAACCTAATAATATAGGAGTAAAGTTCCACGCGCAAAAAAAGAAAGCAAACAAGGGGATAGAATCATAGAATCGTAGAGTTGGAAGGGACCTCCTGGGCCATCTGGTCCAACCCCCTGCTCAAAGCAGGATTCGCTAAATCATCCCAGTCAGATGTCTGTCCAGCCTCTGTTTGAAGACTTCCATTGAAGGAGAACTCACCACTTCTCGTGGCAGCCTGTTCCACTCATTGATCACTCTAACTGTCAAAAAGTTTTTTCTAATATCTAATCTGTGTCTCCTCCCATTCAGTTTCATCCCATTGCTTCTAGTCTTTCCTTGTGCAAATGAGAATAAAGTTGATCCTTCTACAATGTGACAGCCCTTAAGATATTTGTAGACAGCTATTAAGTCTCCTCTCAGTCTTCTCTTTTGCAAACTAAACATTCCCAAATCCTGCAACCTTTCCTCATAAGACAGGGTTTGCAGACCGGTCACCATTCTGGTCGCTCTTTTCTGAACTTGCTCCAGTTTGTTGATGTCTTTTTTAAAATGTGGTGCCCAAAACTGGACACAATATTCCAGATGAGGTCTGACCAAAGAGGAGTAGAGGGAAATAATGACTTCACGTGATCTAGACTGTATGCTTCTGTTAATACATCCTAGAATTGCATTTGCCTTTTTTGCTGCTGCATCACACTGTTGACTCATATTCAGTCTGTGATCTATTAGTATACCCAAGTCTTTTTCACATGTGCTGTCACTTAGCCCTATTCCTCCCATTCTATATATGCTTTTTTCATTTTTATTGCCCAGATGTAGTACTTTGCATTTCTCCCTGTTAAAAACCATTCTGTTAGTTGCTGCCCACTTCTCCAGTTTATTTAAATCTTTTTGAATCCTCTCTCTCTCTTCTCTAGTATTAGCTATCCCTCCTAGCTTTGTGTCATCAGCAAATTTAATCAGTTTACCCTCAATTCCTTCATCTAAATCATTGATAAAGATGTTGAACAATACAGGGCCCAGGACAGAGCCCTGTGGTACCCCACTTGAGACATTCTTCCAACTGGATGTGCAGCCATTTACGACCACTCTTTGGGTCCGATCACTAAGCCAGTTATGAATCCACCTAACAGTTGCCTTGTCCATTCCATACTTAGTCATTTTTTCAATAAGGATTGTATGAGAGACTTTGTCAAATGCTTTGCTGAAGTCAAGATATACTATATCTACAGCATTTCCTTGATCCACCCAATCAGTGATTCCGTCATAGAAGGAAATTAAGTTAGTCTGACATGACTTATTAGTTACAAACCCATGCTGACTCTGTTTAATCACTTCATTCTTATCCAGGTATTGACATACATGTTGTTTAATAATTTGTTCAAAGATCTTTCCTGGTATAGAAGTCAGACTCACCGGCCTATAGTTTCCTGGGTCCACCTTCTTCCCCTTTTTGAAGATAGGAACAACATTTGCTCTTCTCCAGTCTTCTGGCACTTCTCCTGTTCTCCAAGAATTTTCAAAGATTATGGAGAGGGGTTCAAAAATTTCTTCTGCTATCTCCTTCAGTACTCTGGGGTGTAATTCATCTGGACCTGGAGACTTGAATTCATTTAGGTTAGCTAAGTGTTTCCTCACTATCTTTCTGTTTATAGATATCCTGGATTCTTCTATTCCCTTAATAGCACAGTGAATAACAGTTGATGTTGCATTTCCTTTCTGAGAGAAAACAGATGCAAAATAGGAATTTAAAAGTTCAGCCTTCTCAACATCCTGTCTTACCATTTCATCATTTTCATCCTGTAAAAATCCTATAGCATCTTTGACTTTTCTTTTACTTTTGACATATCCCCAAAATCCTTTATTATTGCTTTTGACATCTCTTGCAAGCCTCAGCTCATTTTCAGCTTTAGCTAATCTGATTTGTGCCCTGCAGGTTCTGCAGACAGCATTATATTCTTCTTTAGATATGCCTCCCTCTTTCCATTTTATAAACATTTTTTTCTTCCTTTTTAGCATGTGCTTAAGTTCTGTGTTCATCCATCCTGGTTTCCTTAAATGCTTCCTATTCTTCCCTCTTTTCGGAATTGTTAACAACTGTGCTTTGAGAATTTCATTTTTCAAGATTTCCCATCCTTCCTGGACATTTTTGTCTTTAAGGATATCCAGCCATTGGATCCCTCCAATTCTCTTTCTGAATCCCTTAAAATCTGCCTTTCTGAAATCTAACCTTGACGACTGAGTCTTCACAGGTCTTCCGCCTCTAGTTATCCAAAATTCTAAAATAGCATGGTCGCTACCTCCTAGGGTCCCAGCCACTTTTACCTCCTCAACCATTTCCTCCCTGTTTATAAGGATTAGATCCAAGGTAGCAGTTCCCCTTGTTTTCTCCCTTACCTTTTGGAAGATAAAGTTGTCAGCAAGAGAGGATAAGAATTTCCTTGACCTGTTAGTATTGCCTGAGAGAGATTCCCAACAAATGTCTGGATAGTTGAAATCTCCCATGACAACTATGTCATATTTTTTGGAGAACTTGGCCATCTGATGCATAAAGAGTTCATCCATATCTTCGGCTTGCACAGGCGGCCTGTAGTAAATGCCTACAATGGTGTCCTTTCCATTGTTCTGTCCTTGTATTCTTACCCAAACAGTTTCCACAGAACTCCCAGTCTCTGAAGCTTCAATCTCTGTGCAGATATACGCGTTTCGAACATACAATGCAACACCCCCTCCTCGTTTATCAAGTCTGTTTCTTGAAAATAAGTTGTATCCTTCTAGTCTTGTATTCCAATCATGTGTATTGTCCCACCAAGTTTCAGTGATTCCAATGACATCATATTTCTTTTCCTGTGTTAGTAGTTCCAATTCTCCTTGTTTGTTGCCCATGCTTTGAGCATTAGTATAGAAACATTTTAGTTTGTGATTGGTTTCTCTTTCTCCAATATTTTTATTAATTAGATTCTTTCGTCTTTGTTCTTCCTTTCCACTTCTAATAGCAGAGTTCTCAATAGCATTTGTCAGGTGTATGGCTTTTTCTGGTCTTTTGCTTCCCTTCCCATGTTGTTCTAGTTTAAAGCTCTCCTTACAAGTGTAGCAAGGCGACTTCCAAATACATGCTTTCCAGTCTTCGTAAGGTGCACCCCATCTCTAGCAAGTAGTCCATCGTATAAGTAGTTCACTCCGTGATCCAGAAATCCAAATCGTTGCTGACGGCACCATCGACGTAGCCAGTTGTTCACCTGCAGAATCTTATTCCACCTCCTTGTTCCATGGCCATCCACTGGGAGGATGGAAGAGAAGACCACCTGCACTCCCAGTTCTTTCACTTCCTTGCCTAAGTCTTCAAAGTCTCTGCAGATGGTTTCCAGGTCGTTTCTTGCGGTGTCATTTGTCCCCACATGTAGTAGCAGGAATGGGTAGTCATCTGTAGGTCTGAAGAGTCCTGATATCCTGTCAGACACATCTTTAATTTTTGCACCTGGAAGACAGCACATTTCTCTTGTAGTTATATCCGGTCTGCAGATAGCGGCCTCTGTTCCTCTCAGCAGGGAATCCCCCATGACCACCACTCTCCGTTTCTTCTTCACAACATTTTTCTTTCTCCATCCAGGAGGACTCTGAGGGCGTACAAGGTTGCTGTTTGTTGGCAAAGTCTTATCCTGATGTATTTCTTCATCGTTTTCCTGCGTGAGAGCCTGGTACTGGTTTCTGAGCAGTATGGGTGCTGACTGCCTCCTGATCCTCCTGCTTCTCTGGGTCACATGTCTCCATTCCTCTGTTTCTTCAGGTGCACTTCGAATTTCTTCTCTTTCTGTAACATGAAGAGATAATTCTGCTCTGTCCAAGAACTCTTCACCTTCCTTAATGATCTTCAACGTAGCTAACCTCTCTTCGAGATTTTGCAACTTTTCCTCCAACAGGGACACAAGCTTGCATTTGTGGCATGTGAAGTTTGGCTTTTCCACTGGTAAATCTGTGAACATGTAGCAAGAAATGCAGCTCACCAAATGGCTCCTGGCCTCTTCCATCTTGAGATTTCTTAAAAACGATGAAAGATGAGCCAAATTTCGCGCACCGAAATTTCGCGCACCATCACTGAAAACAGTGTCCGGTATTGTTGGTGACTGGATACTCGCCGAGAGAGCTCCAATTAGGCCTTTAGTTGAAAGGATCCAAATTAACAGCAAGCACATTAGGATTCCTTTGCAGGGGATCCCTTATGGGACCGCAGCCATTCATTCGCCTCCACTGGATCCGTGAAAAACACGGAGGTGCCCCCGTGGACAACCCGGAGCCGGGCCGGATATATTACTTTGCCTGAGCCACTTCTTGATTATGATGAACTGTGCCCGTTGCATCTGAAGTTCCATGGAAAAGTCTGGGAAGATTGAAATCACAGCATTATCGAATTTGATGGGACTTTTTTGCCGTACAAGACGCAGAATGGTATCCCTGTCTTTACAGTTGAGGAGACGCGCCAAGAAATGTCTAGGTGGGGCTCCCGGAGGAAGGGGTTTTGTAGGGACTCTATGAGCCCATTCAACAGCGAATACTGAAGAGAATTCATCTCCCAGAGAGGCCTTAAGCCAGCCCTCCAGAAACTGCTCAGGATGTTGATCTTCTGAGCGTTCCGGCAGGCCGATGACGCAAATATTAT
This sequence comes from Dendrobates tinctorius, assembly GCF_039654945.1. Lineage (NCBI taxonomy): Eukaryota > Metazoa > Chordata > Amphibia > Anura > Dendrobatidae > Dendrobates > Dendrobates tinctorius. Next base: position 3,751,905 of record NW_027361904.1, on the reverse strand, counting down.
TCCGTCGCATTCTGTTCTCCAGATCGTCCGCCTTCTGCTTCCAGGCATTCGTAGAGCCCGCCACTTTTGTTAACTTGGCTTTCATAGGTGTAATGGTGTCTTCTACCTGTGACTCTCTCGTCTCCACTTCCGTGATGCGTCACCTCATGGCCTGCATATCTTGACGGAGTCTCCCTACCTCAGTGTAAACGTCCTCTATTTTCTCAGTTAGGGATGTCCTAGTTAGGGAGATGGCCTGCATCTATTGTGCGGATGCCTGTTTGAGGGTCAGTTCTTCCTGATCAGACTCCTCTCCTCCCCCAGATGGACGTTTTTTACGCTGAACTTGAGTGGGATTGTTTCTAAGAGATTGTGCACTTTCAGAGGGATCAGGTCTGGCAAACTCTTAATTTTTCTGCTGCTCCTGACCCTTTAGAACTATTCATGGTCGATGGCGATATGACACAGCAAGATGATTGAAGGTACTGTATATGCTCCGGGGATTTCCCACTTCGATGGTGAACACAGCAGGGCTATTATGATTATAGTCCAGGACGCACAAAGGGGCCACGTAAAATGAGGACAGTGACCGGTATCGAGTCAATAGTTTTCCTTGCGGCCAGGGAGGGAAAAAGGGGGAAGGGGGCTCCACAGCACCCGCAGAGACAGCAGCAGTGGAGGAAGTTCAGAGGCTCCCACAGTAATGGCGCCAACGGGTATAGTGAGTTTATCAATGGGGGGGAGAACGCAGGGCCCAATCTTCCAGGGCACTCACCGCACGTCCCTTCTAGTCTTCAGTATGGATATTCACTGCCCGGGTAGCGCTGCAGTGCAGTAGAGGCTGACGCCGCAGCTCTCACTGACAGAGTGCGCGTCTAAGGCCGGTTTCACATTTGCACTTCAGGGCGCAGCGACGGCCTGCGCACGGCCGCCGCTAAGCCCCGCCCCCGCCGGTAGCTCTGCCTCTGATAAACACTGAGGACGCAGGCCGTGCACAGTATGCGTTTTTACGGCGCCTGCATCCTTTTGACGGTGCGCCGACCAGCGCCAAACGCAACCTGTTGCAATTTGGTTGCGCTCGGCGCACCGTCAAAAGGACGCAGGCGCCGCCAAACGCATACTGCGCGCGGCCTGCATCCTCAGTGATAAAGATAGGGGACGCATGCAGCGTCATGTGCCCGGAGGCGGAGCTACCGGCGGAGGTGCGGCAGGGGGCGGGGCTTAGCAGCGGCCGTGCGCAGGCCGTCGCTCCGCCCTGAAGCGCAAATGTGAAACCGGCCTAAGATGGCTGCCGCCTCGTGCAGGCCCAGCCGCCCGTCTCGGCCTCCCCGGCTGCCAGCTCGCCAGAGCCGCACCACGTCTTCCTACGGGGGTCCAGGGGGGTCCTGATATCCAGGGGTCCGGGTACCGCCAGGTATGTCGCAGTAATAAGGTCCTGATTACAGGATAAAGGCAGGATTCTTAGGAGCTCTCCCAACACGCGTCCTCTCTTCAGCTACATAGCCACGCCCCCTCTTTTCATCATACTTTACCAGTACGTAGTGGTCGAGTACCACCTAAATGTTATGGTTCATATTGTGCAACTGTGCTTGGCAGAGTGGGATAGTTGTAGTTTAAATAGATGCGTAGTATCTTTTTGAGGTACATATTACCAAACATATATAATGTTAAATAATGTCTTCTGTTCACTTGTTAACTGGTCTATTATCCATACAGCAATATATGGACTTGTGAAAATAACATTGTACAAACAGTTTAATGGGCAAAGTTGTTATTCTCTCATAACCGCCTTGACAAATGCACAGGTATTATTTTGGTTGTACCTTTTATGGCTAATAAACTAATTAAAAAAAAAAAAATACTCACATGGGGAGAAGCCATTTTTTTGGTACCGTATGTGGGAAATATTTTAACCAAAAGGTAATTCTACTTGTACATTAGAGAACTCACACTGGAAAACCATTTTCTTGCCCGGATTGTGGAAAATGCTTTATCAACAAATCTCATCTTCTTCGCCATCAAAATACTCACACCAGGCAGAATCCATATTCATGTTCAGAATGTGGGAATGTTTTAATCGGAAATCACAGCTTACTGTACATCTAAAATCTCACACAGGGGAGAAGCCGTTTTCTTCAGAATGTGGGAAATGTTTTGTTCACAAATTTGCTTTTATTAGACATCTGAGAATTCACACAGAGCGCTTTCTCATGTACTCTAGATGGAAATTGTTTTAAAAGAAAGACCCTTCAGTAAAATCTCTTTAGATATCATGGAACTCATGTGAGGAGACTGCAGGCAGGTAGGATGCAGTAACGGACCGTACACAGACCAAGGGTGAAAGGGGTTTATTATACGGTAGAAACTCCACGCAGGGAGAAAACGGAGGGATAATGTTCCCTAAGGCTGGTTTCACATTAGCGTTTTTGGGTGCAGCGCTTTGTGCGCTATTGGGCACATGCGCCCTTATGTTTAAGGCTAGTTTCACATTTGCGCTTTATAGCGCAGCGACGGCCTGCGCACGGCCGCCGCTAAGCCCTGCCCCCTGCCGGCTCCCTGCCTGCCCCTTCCAGTCATCGCCGCCTACTAGCGCACATGGGCGCTTGCGATCTGCGCACCCTATCTTTAGCATAGGGTGCGCAGATCGTGCGCTGGCAGTGTGCAAGCAGGATTTTGCCGTGCGCTGCGCACTTTTGAAGGTGCGCCCGTGTGCGCCGAACGCAGCATGTTGCATTTCGGCGCGCACGGGGCACCTTCAAAAGTGCGCAGCGCACAGCAAAATCCTGCTTGCGCACTGCCAGCGCACGATCTGCGCACCCTATGCTAAAGATAGGGTGCGCATATCGCAAGCGTCCATGTGCGCTAGTAGGCGGCGATGACCGGAAGGGGCGGGCAGGGGGCGGGGCTTAGCGGCGGCCGTGCGCAGGCCGTCGCTGCGCTATAAAGCGCAAATGTGAAGGTAGCCTAACATGGTGGGCGCATGGTCTAGCGCTTGCACGCGTTCATGTGCGATTTCATGCGCATGCGTTTTTTGCAGGTGTGCACCTAGACGCGCTAGAAGCTACATGTTGAATCTTTTTTTCCGCCCAACCTCGTTAAAAAAACGCATGCGCATGGAATGCGCCGAAAAAAACATTACAGTCTATGGGGTCGCAGGCGCCCGCCTGCTCTTTTGAGCGCATGCGATTTTTGAGTAAACAATGTCTAGACACTTGTTTAAACCACCCCCTACGCAAGAAACATTGTTTGGGGGGTAGTGTACATAAAAGAAGGTGTTTGCACTGGCAGACCACTATCTACAGAAAGCCTGGAAGAGAGACAAGAGCACAGAAATCTTTAGAGAGGCAGCAACATCAAGAATGTGAGTATTCTAACCTAATGTCTGCCTGTCCTTTTTCAAATTTATTATGTACTAATGTATTTATTCTTTTATAGCAGCATGTCTTCTGGAGATGAATACAGACCGGCCCGTGGTGAACTGGCCCAAGCAGAACATGAAGTGAGTATCTTCCTGCCCTACATTTTGGGTAAGTATTCGCTTCTGCATCTACACATGTGGCAAATTAAATTTTGTTCTTTTTCAGACCTCATCGGTGACGGCAAGTGAGGACAAACAGCAGGAGCAGCCAGTCCAAGTGCCGGCCGGGAGAAGGACTGTAAGTATAGACTGACTGTGAATGTCCCTTTTTTTTTTTCCCCATTGCCTTTTTTTCTGTACTGTTTATATCTTCAATCTTTCTTCTTTTCTGTATCTTTCTCTATCTTTTTCATTTCCTAATCTTTCAAAGATTCTAATGTTTGGTTTTTTTCTAGGCTCCCAACGGGACGAAGAAATCACCCTGGACAACGATGCCCTCATCAACCTAGTCCGGGAGCGAGTCCCGTTGTGGGACAGCCGTGATCCGCAGCACGCGGACAAGGTGAAGACCTGGCGGCTCTGGAATGAGGTGGCCGCAGCGCTGATGGATGACTGGGACAACGACTCTCAAAGGGTCCGCAAGGATTTTCGTAAGTATTTCAGTGCAGTGACTCTTGTCCATGATCACACAGGTGTTTGTCATGCTAGATATATTCTAGCATGATACACATTTGTGTTATCATGGTCAACAATGAGTGCATTGTCTATTGTATTGTTGTGTGATGACGCAGTGACTCTTGCCTGTGCTCACACAGTTGTGTGTGATTCTAGAGATTCGGCCATCAGTGCATTGTATAATTTATTTTCATTCTTTTCCCACAGTGAACAAAGTCAGAAATCGTTGGCGCTCAATGAAGGACCGCTTCAACAGGGATGTTCGTAATGAGGGCCAGGTTTGCAGTGGTTCAGCAGCAAGGACCAGAACAAAATACCGTTATCATCGGGAGTTGGCGTTCCGAAGACCGATCCTTGCCACCAGAGCGTAAGTATTTTGGTGTATTGTATTGTTTATTAATCTGTGCTTTTCTATTCCACAGCAGTTGGCGCTTGTAAATGCATGATACTAATGTTTTATTTTTTTATATTCATAGCACCTGGAGCAGTCCTTCATCGAACGACCTCGGACCCGTCCCAGTCATCCGACAGCCAGGAAGCATCTTGCAGGTCACCAACACAGACAACTGGAGACCAGGAAGCTGGTATGTCAGGTGTTCCCCCGTCCCTGGTCTCTGCCACAGGTTTTGCGAGCACTACCCGCCAGCGGCAGAGGGCCTCGGACAGGAATCTCATGCCCGAGTTCATTCACTTGAGCACGGCCTTTCAGAATGGCTTCAAGGCGCTGGCATACAGAGTGGAAAGCGGTTTTAACCAAGTGGACAGCGGTTTTAACCACATGGACCACCGCTTCCAGTCTGTCGACAGTCGCCTTGACCGTCTGGAAGCCGACCTCAGCAGACCAGCGCACCATTTTTTCAGCAAAATTGAACGGGCCATGGCGGAACACCTTAGTCCAGATCTCCAGCTGACTGTGATGCAGGCCTGCAATGCTTTCTTGCAGGCTATGCAGCAGAGTCAGTACGTGCAGCAGTCAGTAGTGGCGTTTCCACCTGTGCCACCACTGACTCGCTTCACCGCACTACCGACTTCTGCTGCATACCACTGCATGGCCACCTGCATGCCAAGCCGGACACCACTACACCACCCCAAGTCTGAGTGCTGCTAGGCACTCCACCACCACCACCATGGCAACCGCTGCTCCTGTCTAGACCACCACTGCCACCACCACAGCTGCTTGGAGCACCGCCACTACCACCACTCCAGCCTGGACCAGCACTGCCGACACCACTCCTCCAGCCTGGACCATCACTGCCGCCACCGCTCCTCCAGTGTCATAAGAATAAGAGAACATCGCAATGAAAGGCAAAAGGCAATTGAAGTATTAAAGGGAGTTAAAAGGATATAAAGGCATACCATTAACCCCTGTATATCAATTCCCCCCTTTTGTAAATGGTATAACCTTTGCCACAGGGTCAGCTGATGTCCACAAAGGAGCTACTGTCTCATGGGTCTAGTACCCATAAGGGGGATTCCTACCTGCCTCGCCCATCCACCCTCAGTGTGGACACTCACTTTCCCCGTCAGCAATGGCTATCTGAGGTCTATGATACACTACAGAAGGTTCAGCCTTAGATGTTTTTTTATGCATACATTATTCAGTAGCTTAAGTAATACATATATTAGTGCTTTTGTGGCTACATAAAACAATAAGCAAAACAACAAAATTTGCATACAAGTCTGTACAATGCCAAAAATCCATCCTGCAAGGCCATTAAACCAATTTGCTGGATTTAGGAAAGAGAATGTGTTACCCCACCAGGAGTCTCTGTTTGCACTGTGTTGCTTTAACCATTGGTCTCTAAGTTCACCTATTTTGTCTATACTGGCCCTGATCTGGAGATTGCCAGCAGGGTCAATATAATTACAACAGGTGGGACCAATTATTTGACACATTCCTCCTTCACATTTGTACCTTAGGCCGCATTATATTAAACTGAAACCAGGGATTAGCGGCCCATCCGATTATAGCCAATGAGGCAGATATATCACGGGGCACATCTTTTCCCCAAAACCTAGATTGAGTCCAAGTCTCATGGTGTAGGCAGTGTGGGGTTAATACCTCCCATGGCTCCAGAGGTAAGGCTAAGTACGGCATAGTCCTCGCAGATACTGGGCTGTGTGTACAGATCCAACAGTCTTTCGGTTTCTGTCCTTCCATGTCCTTTATGAGAAGAGCATGATGCTGAATAAGTTTGTTGTCCCGGTCAGCATTTAAGAGTTTGCCCTGTGTCTCTGTAGAGTGCAGTAACCCTGTGTCTGCCAGCAAGGTGATTAGGAGAACAGTCATTCTGCTGGTGAAAGGACCTTCTTGCAGTGAAAGGCGTGGATCCAGGTGTGCTTTCCCTCAAATTTCACTGAGGTGGATGTGGTCAGCTGGACTTGGAACGGGCCGTCAAACCGTGGATCTAGGCTCCTTCTCACGTGTCTGCGTATAACCACCCAATCACCTGGATTCAGCTGATGCACATCTGCACTGGCATTAGGATCTGGAATGGATAAGAACACATGTTTATGCACCACATTAAGTCTTTTTGCAAGGCCTAGACATAGGCTGTCATAGCACTTGTTGCACTTGTAGCACCTGTGGGAAGTACAGACCAGTCTTTGGTGCACTACCAAGCCGGATTTCAAAGGGAGACAAGCCTGTCTTTCTATTTGGAGTGTGCCTGACTGAAAAGAGTGCAAGAGACAAGCAGTCTACCCAGCTCTTTCCTGTGTCTGCCATGACCTTTTGAATTTTAATTTTAGTGTCTCGTTTAGTCTTTCCACTTTCCCACTACTTTGTGGCCTATATGGTGTATGAAATGCTTGCTGTACACCCGGGGCCTGCATGACTTCCCTCATTATTTCTCCCATGAAGTGTGTACCCCTATCGCTTTCTATGGTTTCTGGGACACCATACCTGCAGATCAGTTCTTTCATCAGTTTGTCTGTAGTCATTTTAGCATTTGCACATTTTCCCGGATAGGCTTCCAGCCAACCAGAGAAGAGATCTACACATACTAGGATATTTGCATACACTCCTACCTTGGGTAGTATGTAGTCAATCTGCAGTCTCTGAAACGGGTAGAGAGGCCTAGGTGTCGCTTTCTTAGGGACTTTTACTGTTTTACCTGGGTTGTGCTGTGCACAGATGAGGCATGACTGCACGAGTTTCGCAGCTGCGTAACTGAAACCAGGAGCGATCCAGAAGGCATCTACCATGGCACACATGTGACTTTTTGAGGCGTGAGTGGGGACATGTGCTGCTTGCACCATCACTGGGAACAGGGACTTCGGTAGGTACAACTTATCCTTATTCTCCCATACTCCGTTTGAGTTCAACTCGGCTCCCTTTCTCCCCCAGTGTTCCTTCTCTGTTTGGGCAGCCTGTTGCTGGAGAGATTTCAGGACATCTAGACCCAATGTGGCTGGAATACGCTGACTCCCCGCCACCGTCCACTGCTCCCTAGGCCGCCTTGCTGCTGCTTTAGCAGCCTCGTCCGCCCTTCTGTTGCCCTCTACCTCCACGGAGTCACCTTTTGTGTGTGCTTTTACCTTGATTATGCCAACCTGGACTGGTAACATCAATGCCTCCATCAATTGTTTTACCAGCTCTGCATTTTTAATGGGCTTACCGGCTGATGTAAGGAACGCTCTGCTTCTCCAGATAGGGCCATAATCATGGGCTATTCCCCATGGATAATTTGAATCTGTGTAAATGTTAGCAACTTTACCTGCAGCGGCTCTACACGCCTCAGTGAGTGCCTTCAACTCTGCCTCCTGTGCGGACATGTGAGTAGGGAGTGGTTCAGCTCGGATTACCTCATGTGAGGATATTACTGCATATCCAGTGTAGAATCGCCCATCCTGGTGGTATCTGGAGCCATCTACAAATAACTCAAAATCTGCATTAGGAACAGGGTTTTGTTTTTCATGAACATGTGCAAAACCCACTGTCTCCTGACTCATCAGTTCTATGCAGTCAAGTTCATGCGTCATGTCAAAGTATTCTTCCTCACTTGCTAATACGGTCACCAATTCCCCCTTTTCTGAATCCATAGGCAGAAAGGTGGCTGGATTCAGAACATTACATCTTTTGACGGTGATGATGCGCCCCCAGAGGCCGTGGGGTACTCGGGGCCGGGCCCGTTGATTTCAATGGGAGATGTCACAGTGGCAGTGACCCGGTCCGTGGCCTCAGGCGGTCAATGTAAAAGGGGTAGAGTAATGGGGATAAAGTTATTGAAATGATTTGTGACGCCACCTGTGGTTCCTGGTCAGTTTGACCAGCGCTGCAGGGTTGCTTCTCTGGGACAGATGTTATGAGGCAGCAAGATGTAATAGCTCCCCACAGGTAGAGCTGTAGTCCCAGGGCAGTAGCAATAAGTGTTGAGGAAGAGGGTGCAGTGTGAGGCACAGAGATGTAGCAGTGCTGAGTACGTTGGCGCAGGAAGAAGGCAATGAGACAGCTAGGTGCAGTTCCAGTTCTTTTACTCACGTTCTCAGCACAAACAGGTGCCCGCTTCAATGCTACGGTCTCCAGATCAGGGACTCAGCCAACTCCCTGGCAGATGGAATTAACCTCTCCAGCGCTCCCTTTCGTGTGCCTGTTCTGAACGTCAATGTGGCGCCCCCAGGAGTATGGTCGCCACAGTGGCATTACATTCCTCCCTTTGAGCGTGATGTCATGCTTGGAAGCAATAAAGGGTCTCTCTGTCAGGTTAATACAACACACAGCACAGTTCCCACTCCAGGCCAGCAGAGGGATCTCTGAACCAAAACTGGGGGAAGAGCTGCTCTCTGGGGGCCAGGAAGGGGAAGTTTAGTTAGTTTGTGTGAGGAGGGCGAAGTGGGTGGACGAGAGAAGAAGAGCTGGAGGATTGAGCAGAGTTCAGGCTCACTTCTAGCGTAGCGCATGTTCCGGAGTCCGGTCTCCGAGGTTGTATGGATACTGATGTTCCTTCAGCAGAAACCAGAGGAATAGGAAGCTGTAAATGCTCTGTTCCCACATGAGACTAGGAGGCACAACAGCAACGTGTGAGCCAGAAGAAGAAGGCTACAGCTGTCTGCCATATGAGGGGGTTCTAAAAGAGAGCAAGCAAGGGGAACTTCAGTGTAATTCAGTACTGCAAGTACCTCAGATAAGCGCTAGAAAGGAGACTACACAACCCATCTGCATAGAGAGATTCCTGAGTTGCTTCCAGGCTGGCCAACTCCTGTTCCATCTGTAATTTGGATCCTGGACTGCACCTTCAAAGTAAAGGTAAAAGAAACTGCACCCTGTTGTGTCATTGCCTTCTTCCTGCAACCCCTACAGCACTGCTACATCTCTGTGCCTAACACTGCACCCTCTTTCTCAACACCTATCATTACTGCCCTGGGACTACAGCTCAACCTGTGGGGAGCTATTACATCTTGCTGCCTTATACCATCCGTCCCAGAGGATCTACCTGCAGCGTCGGCTTAACCCCTTCATGGCCAAGCACCATAGGTGGCATCACGTATCATCCACTTATAAGCTTTAATCCGCCACGATCAACCCCTTTTACATGGACGCCCAGGGCCACGGACCGGGTCACCGCTACTGTGACACTTCCCTCTGAGATACTGGCCCAGTACTGAGTACCCCACTGCCCTGGCGGGCGATCCATTTTAGTGTCACGAACAGGATTTAGGAAGCCCGGTGTCCCCGGGTCCTGTGTGCCAGAGACTGTGTGTGTGCCATAGGCCTATTGCACCATTGCCGCCATTACCGCGCCACTTGGCATGCGTGGGAAGCCAAAGGGGCGGGCCGTCATGGGTGGAGCCAGCTGGAGAGCGCGAAAAGTGAAGTGCTGCATGGGAAAAGACCAGCGCGCAGGAAGTGAGAAGCAGAGGCCTGCAGTCCCGGCATCCCCCGATCATCCAGCCTGTGGAGCGGCAACCGGTAAGCGCAACTCAGGGCCTGGCCAACGTAACATGGGGGGAGGAGAATGTCAGAGGCAAGAGAAGATGCAGCGGTGAACGCCACCGCACCCCCACAGCGCCGCAAGATGCAGGGGCCAGTGCAGCTGCGGCCCCAATGGCACTGCAGAATCCAGAGTGCAGCAGGAACAAGCGCCCATCACAGCAGTCCCCATAATGCCGCTGTCCATGCCCTATATACCGGGAGCAGCCTGGTTACCGCAGTACTCAGGGTCAGGGGGGAGTCACATACCCTGAGTGAATTTAAAGAGAGACTGTGCAGTTTGTTTGAGGTGTATCCTCTGACTGAAAACCAGAAAGTGAACATCCTTATTGGGCAGCTAACTGGTGCAGCGCAAAGGGAAGTAAAAGCCTGGCAGGACACTGATAAAGAGACTGTTAAAAAGATCCTGGCTAAGCTAAGAAGCACCTTTGACACCCGCACTGTAGCGGAAATAAAAATGAGATTCTTTGGGTGTAAGCAGAGAGCGCAGGACAGTATACAGGACTATGCTCTTAACCTGCAGGAGGCGCTGCAAGCCATAAAACAGATTGACCCAGTCAGTGTGAAAGATGGAGACAGGCTGTTAAAAGAGCAATTTGTTGAGGGACTCCTATCCAGTACCCACAGAGCACAGTTGCGCATAATAGTCCTACAGAACCCCGATCTAAACTTTGCAGACTTTAAAGACAGGGCTATCCGGGTGCTGCATGAACCAAATGTCAGCTGTCCAGCGCCCCCTAGGAGCCCAGCGATCACATACCACCAAGAAACAGCATCTTTCCCTCCCAGCCCTGCGCCTTCAGGTCCAAGAGCTGACCAAAAGTACGGCTGCAATTGCCAAAACTGTGTAGTCCATGCAGGTGTCATCAAAGGAGAAGATCCAGCTGGCCTCCAGTCCAGAGGATGTCCTGTGGCTATGGAAGAGGATCCCGCCACTCCGAGGGAGAAACAACGATCGCTATGACCAGGACGGACGTCCCATCTGTCGTCACTGCCACAAGGCAGGCCACATCGCAAGATTCTGTTATTTAAACGAGCAACCCCCAGGAGTAGGACCACAAGGCCCAAATAACTGGCGAGCCAAGTATGTTGCAGGGCGACCGGTCCTCCCAGTGGTGATTGACGGCATCCCCATGAACGCTTTGCTGGACACTGGCTCTCAGGTGACAAATATGCCATATATCCTTTACAAGCGGTATTGGGCTGACTTGGAACTTACTCCCGGCCCAAGTGATGAACTAACAGTAGTTGCCAGCAATGGTCAATCTTTGCCGCAAGTAGGATGTAAAGAGATTACCATTAAAGTGGGGCGAGTAGAGTTAAAATCTCAAGGTCTGATAGTTGTAGACATTGATCGATGAGAATGTAACCCAATGATGACCCTAGGTACTAATGTGATTGAAAATTGTCTTGCCGAGATTATTGTTTTGTTGCAACAGGTAGCCAAGACTGCTGGTTCCAGTGACCAACGAGTCCTGCAGAAGGAGATGAAGGCCCTGATGCAAAGACAGCAGGTAGAACTGTCTGGTGGAATAATTGGCAGCATCAGAGTGAGTGATTCTTTCCCCATTGCGATACCCCCCAGATGTGAAATGTTAATTTGGTGTCGGGCAGCCATAGGCCTCAGAGGAAAAGATTACCAAGCATTGGTAGAACCAGTGTACTCTGATAGCCGGCCCACTGTTCTGACAGCCAGAGGGGTAGTGTCATGGTTAGGACATGGTTAATGTCCTGTTCTCACAGGGTTAACTTTTGCCGGCCTCTCTTTGGATCGGGGAAGGGTATTTATACTCACTCCAGTCTAGTATTCTCTGTCAGCTATACTGTTATTCTGGCTGTGTGTCTGACCGACCCCCCTGGTGTGCGTGTATTCTGCATTGCTTGTTTGATTCCCGTGTATGACCCGGCCTGTTCCCTCACTCTGTATTCTGTCTCTCGTTTTGGTACTATTATCTTCTCCGGTTCTGACCTCCTGGCTTGGCTATTGTTACTCCGTTGCAGTTTGTCCCTATTGTACCGTCCATTGCCCGTTCTGGTTTTCTGATCTATTGCTACATCCTGACTATTCGCTCTGTCTAACCCTTTGGTACTGTCCTGCTATCTCGTGCTTTGACCCGGCTTGATGTGGTTTCTGTCTCTGTCTATGCCCCTTGGTAACATTGTCCTGTAGTTACCTTTCTAGGAGTTTCCCTGCACCTCCTAGCTCTGTGGAGCTTAGGCCACACCCCCAGCAGTCACGTGCTTCAGGTCTTGGAGCATGCATCATCACCACTGCTGCCCGCTCCACAGGTATCTTTGAGCACTGTTTTTGTACTCAGGACACGCGCACTGGCTCAGTGAGCAAGTGCAGTGCGGTGTTCCTGACAGGTAGTTGATGTCCGCAAAGGGAGAGTAACTGTACGCCTCTTGAATTGTGGGGAAGAGGAGGCCACAATATCTCGGTATGCCACAGTTGCTAAGCTGTTTACTGTCAGTAACAACGCAATACAGGCAGCAGAGCCCTTGGTCTCATCTGACCAGGTGGAGGACATTGGCTTTGTAAAGCAGCTGGAGGAGTGATGTCAGCAGCTGCAGGTGGGAACTGACTCCACCCCTTCATACCAAAAGAGGGGTTTACCGAGTGACTCAGACCTGAAAGTGAAGCCATCCAAATGCCACCTCCTGAAGCCCAAGGTACAGTACCTCGGTCATGTAGTGAGTGCAGGTGTGGCACCGGATCCTGACAAAGTCACTGTCATCCGGGACTGGCAGAAGCCCAGCAACCTCCATGAGGTACGTCAATTCCTCGGGTTGGTAGGCTACTACCGAAGGTTCATCAAAGGCTTCACTGAGATAGCCACGCCTATGCAAAATCTTCTGGTGAGCCAGCCCAAGAAAGCCAGGAAGAAGAGTCCTACATTTAAATGGAATGAGGAACTGGAGAGGTCCTTCACTCGACTCAAAATGGCTCTCACAGGAGATGAAGTTCTGGCCTACCCAGATTATGACCATCCATTTGTTCTGTATACTGATGCCAGCAACGTGGGACTGGGAGCAGTACTGTCACAGGTACAGAATGGCAAAGAATGAGTGATCTCCTATGCCAGCAGGAAGCTTCGTCCCACTGAAAGGAACCCTGACAACTACAGTTCCTTTAAACTGGAGTTCCTCGCCATAGTCTGGGCTGTGACTGAACGATTCAAGCATTACCTAGCTTCAGCCAAATTTACCATCTTCACAGACAACAACCCGCTGACTCACTTGGAAACTGCAAAATTAGGTGCACTGGAGCAGCGATGGATGGCCCGGCTGTCTAACTATGAATTTACCATCAAGTACTGAGCGGGGCACAAGAATGCCAATGCTGATGCGTTGTCCAGGGTGCCCAATCTGCCAGATGGGGGAGAAGACCCTTAGGCACTCGAAGAAATAGTTACCTGCCTTCCACCGGCCAATTGCGGCCCAACGTGCCCAGGGAGTGAGAAACAGTCTATTGTGAAAGAGGCCACCCTAAATCCATTGCTTCATCATGACTAGGCAGAAACGCAGGATAGCGACCCCGCAGTCTGCCTGATAAAGGAGCTACTGTCACAAGCTGACTCACTCCCAAGTCCAGATGCTCCTGAACAAACCCAGCAGTTGTGGAAGGAAAGAGGCCGGCTGTTCATCTATGAGGGAAAGCTGTGTCTGAGGAGTATCAATGCCCGCACTCATGAGTTGGTCTGGCAGGTGGTAGTCCCAAAGAGGGAGGCATCAATGGTCTTGGAAGCATACCACAATGGAGCTGGACACTTCGGATGGAAGAAGTTGGAGGCCTTGCTCTGAGAGAGATTCTACCGGGCTGGTATAAGGAAGGCCATTGAAAATTGGTGTCGGGAGCCAGCGAGCTCCTTTGCAGCCAATAATAACCAAACAACCACTTGAGTTGGTCACCCTGGACCATGTAAAGCTGTTCCCAAGCTGTTCAGGCTACGTTTATGCTCTTACCATCGTTGACCACTACTCGAGATTCCTGGTAGTCGTGCCTGTCAAGGATCAAACAGCCAGGACAGCAGCCAGAGCATTCCAACAGCACTTTTGTCGACCACACGGATATCCCGAGCGAGTGCTTACAGATCAAGGTCCAGCTTTTGAGGCAGAAGTGTTCCAGGAATTCTGTAATTTGAACGGTTGCAAGAAGATCAGGACAACACTGTACCATCCACAGACCAATGGCATGTGTGAAAAGATGAATCAGGTGGTGATCGATCTACTGAAGACCTTGCCTTTGGAAGAGAGGAATCTGTGGCCAGAGAAGTTGCCAGATCTGGTAGACCTCTACAATCACATACCTGTGAATTCCACCAACTGCACTCCAGCCTACCTAATGAGAGCGAGGCCTGGCAAGCTGCCTATTGATTTGGATATGGGAGTCCTTACACCTGAGGTGACATCACCAGATGCTGATTGGGATACAGAGCGGCAGCAACAGTACCGAAGAGTACAAGAGTGTGTAGAAAAGAGTCTAGCTCAGGCGAGACAAAAAAAAACAGAATTACAATCAACATGCACCTGCAGTTCCCTTGTCACCAGGAGAACATGTCCTAAAGAGGAAAAGGAGGATGCATAAATTGGATGACCAATGGGAATCTGAACCCTACACCGTCTTAGCATCAAACTTCGACAACACCAAAGTGTGCCTTATCAGTAAGGATGGAGGAGAAACCTCATCAGCAGTATCGAGGGATCATCTGAAACTGTGCCCTGACCAACTAAAGGACAGAATGGAAGAGCAAAACAACCTTCAGCCCATAGAGGAAGAAGAAGAAAAGGTCAGTACTGTACTCGGAGAATTCCCGGCAAATTGGACTAGAGCGAATCAAGCCATAGTGGTGCCAGTTTTGACCTTTCCCCAACTGGTAGTGCAAGAAGAAGTGACTCAAGACCACCCTGAAAACCAGCAAGTACAGGCAACGGATGCCACACCAGCAGTGGAATAAGAGAATTCTCACCCTGCCAGTGGTGAATCTCATGCCCACAGTGAGTAGAAGTGGTCCTAGGAAATCTAGTATCCCTGTGCTACGCAGAACCACCAGTAGTGTAGCCAGTACAACACACACTACACCAGTAGTAGTTAACACAAGGCATCCAGTAAGGTCTCCAACAACACCAGTGCTACGTAGGTCTGTCTGTAGTACCCAAGGTATACCACCCCTAAGGTTTCGTATATAAATAAGTTATGTAAATGGTAAAATGTAAATATGCAACTTTTTAAGCTTATGTGCCTACAGAGACTCTGTAAGAATCTTTTGAGCAATCTTATTTTGTTTTTGATGGACAATTGGGTCACAGGACTATGTGTGGCCAAAACTATACTTGTATATAGTTACCAACTGCTCCAGAAATGGACCATGGACTATTTTTGAGATTTGGTTTTTGTAATTCTTCATTTTTGAAATCTTGTTACATTTACAATTGTTCATTTGTATATGTAATATGTTTTTTTTGCATGTTTTTCTTCAGTCTGGGAGTACTGAATTGCACTAGGGGGGAATGTGGCACCCCCAGGAGTATGGTCGCTACAGTGGCAATTACCTTCCTCCCTAGGAGTGTGATGTCATGCTTGGAAGCAATAAAGGGTCTCGCTGTCAGGTAAATACAACACACAGCACAGTTCCCACTCCAGGCCAGCAGAGGGAGCTCTGAACCAAAACTGGGGGAAGAGCTGCTCTCTGGGGGCCAGGAAGGGGAAGTTTAGTTAGTTCGTGTGAGGAGGGCGAAGTGGGTGGACGAGAGAAGAAGAGCTGGAGGATTGAGCAGAGTTCAGGCTCACTTCTAACGTAGCGCATGTTCCGAGTCCGGTCTCCGAGGTTGTATGGATACTGATGTTCCTGCAGCAGAAACTAGAGGAATAGGAAGCTGTAAATGCTCTGTTCCCACATGAGACTCGGAGGCACAACAGCAGCATGTGAGCCAGAAGAAGGAGGCTACAGCTGTCTGCCATACGAGGGGGTTCTAAAAGAGAGCAAGCAAGGGGAACTTCAGTGTAACTCAGTACTGCAAGTACCTCAGATAAGCGCTAGAAAGGAGACTACACATCCCATCTGCATAGAGAGATTTCTGAGTTGCTTCCAGGCTGGCCAACTCCTGTTCCATCTGTAATCTGGATCCTGGACTGCACTTGCAAAGTAAAGGTAAAAGAAACTGCACCCTGTTGTGTCATTGCCTTCTTCCTTCAACCCCTACAGGACTGCTACATCCCTGTGCCTAACACTGCACCCTCTTCCTCAACACCTATTACTACTGCCCTGGGACTACAGCTCTACCTGTGTGGAGCTATTACATCTTGCTGCCTTATACCATCTGTCCCAGAGGATCTGCCTGCAGCGTCGGCTTAACCCCTTCATTGCCGAGCACCACAGGTGGCATCACGTATCATCCAGTTATAAACTTTAATCAGCCACGATCAACCCCTTTTACATGGACGCCCAGGGCCACGGACCGGGTCACCGCTACTGTGACACTTCCCTCTGAGATACCGGCCCGGTACCAAGTACCTCACTGCCCTGGCGGGTGATCCATCTCCTCTCTAGCGCTTATTTGAGGTACTTGCAGTACTGAGTTACACTGAAGTTCCTTCTTGATATTATTCAAACTCCACTCACATGACAAGTGACTGTAGCCTGCTTTGGGGACTCCATCCGTCATGTCCTGGCTCACACTTAGGTTGCCATCGTGTCTTCGAGTCTTAAAGGGGAATAGAGTGGTCACAACTCCTATTCCTCCGGTATATGCCGCAGGAACATCAGTTTCACAAACAGCTTTGGAGACCGGACCCCGAATCATGCACTCTAAACTTAGGACAGGGCTATGCTCTGACCCTAGTCCTTAGTTCTCTTCTCCTTATGTTCCGTACTAATCTCTTCCTTCTGAAGAATCAGGCTTTCTCTTACTCTTTCCTGTGCCAGCAGCTCCAGGTCACAGAAGCCTGCTGCAGCACTTGCCTTCATCACATCCCTCTCTGGGGATCTTCTCTCACTAACTGACCACTTCCTAACATTCCCCCACTCTCTTGTGCAGGCTAAGCTCCATCCACCACCCTTCATGAACCAATGCAACTGCCATAAAGGGTGCTCTGCTGTTCTAAGGTGTCTGTGCTGGATGTAGGTGTTGGAGGCTGGTCAGGTGCTACCATCTTACCTGGGGAGTGGGATACTACACCTCAGGAGGAGGTGCAGTACCTCTGTGGCGACTGAACCCTCAGGGGCGCCACAGTGACATACTCGGGAATTGCTAGAGCGCATTCAAGTCGGAGCTGTCTGGCCATAGACAGATGTTTTGGTTGGACTTGTACGAGTATGGAAAGGATGTCATGTGGGCAATAAATTGTCAAAGGAAAAGTCAGCATGCTCTCACATGCCTTTCCTAGTACTAGTGCAGCTGCTCCTACCGCACGGACACACGTAGGTGACCATCTGATCACTGGGTCTAATTGTGCTGAGTAGTAAGCTATTGGTCTCTGTTTTCATCCATGTTGTTGTGTCAGTACTGCCTGTTTTCAGTCAGGTGTCTTGCACTTTAGCAATACAGTGGCCTAGAAATGTCACCTTTTGTTTGCAATACTGTAGTTTGTCACGTAAGACTTTGCAACCCTTTCCTGCTAAAAAGATTCGCAAGAAACCTTTCGCTTCCCTGCAGGACCTCTGGTCCGGGCAGAAGAGCAAGAGGTCATCAACGTACTGTAATAGTACAATCTGCGGATGAGGTGATTGCCACTACTCAAGGATCCCTGCCATCACTGCTGAATAGATGGCAGGGGATTTCTTTCACCCTTTGTGGGAGGACCATCCAACAATATTATTCACCTTTATGAGTAAAGGAAAAGATACTGACAGTCAGGGTGCAGGGCTACAGAGAAAAATGCACCCGTTAAATCAATGACTGTGAAATATTTTGACATCACTGGGATCTGTGACAGTATTGTGTGTGTGTGTTAGGGACAATTGAGGTCACACTCTCTGTAACATCACTAATAGCCCTTAAGTCATGAACCTTTCTATAAGTGTCAGGGGAACCCTTGGGTCCTTTTTTCTTAATGGGATACAAAGGGGTGTTGCAGGGGGAAGATCTTTGCACTAGAACCCCTGCCGTAACATACTCTCTAATATCTCTGCTCGGGGCCATTGATTTGGCCAGGCTCAAGGGGTATTGCTTTAAACAAGGAGGAGTGGTTCCTTCTTTCAATTTAATCATGACAGTAAATTCATAGGGGTATTGTCACTAACAATAAGTTTTGTAAGCACCACAATTCCAGCACCTCACTGTTTCTAGGTCCCTAGGTCCCCTACTATGTCTCCACTGTTTTCCTTGTGTTCCAGCATACATGACAGGTTGTCTTATTGTCCTTGTCTGCTCAACTACTTTAGCTACCTTAAGGTCTTTCGGATCTACATGTCTCCATTCGGGTCTGGCTGTCTGTACTGCGTCCCGTAACTTCATACCGTCAATGAATGCATTCACCAGTATTTTAACATCAAGTGGGTTTATGGAACTGTACCCCATGTCTGCCCATTTCAGCTGTAACCGTCCAAAGTAATAATAATCTTTATATAGCGCCAACATATTCCGCAACGCTTTACTGTTTAACAGTTTCAAAACACAAGTCATAAGTAACAACGTTAACAATACAATAAATAAAGCAAAATAAGACTAAATAAGCCACCCCTGCTGGTGAGAGCTTACAATCTACAATGAGGTGAGGGAGATACAAAGTACAGGTGTGTATTTACAATGAAGGTCCAGCCATCTTGAGGGAGTGAAGGATGGATGAAGATAGTGAATGGGCTACACAAGCACACTTACACATAGAATGACTTTGATTAGTGAATGTGATAGGCTGCTCTGAACAAATGTGTTTTGAGGGAGCGCCTAAAACTATGCAAATTGTGGTTAGTCCTAATTTCTTGGGGTAGAGCATTCCAGAGGATAGGAGCAGCACAGGAGAAGTCTTGGAGTCGGGAGTGGGAGGTACGGATTAGTGCAGAGGCTAGTTGAAAGTCGTTTGCAGAGCGCAGCGATCGGCTAGGCCGATAGACAGAAATGAGGGAGGAGATGTAGGGGGTGCCGCACTGTGGAGAGCTTTGTGGGTGAGAACAAGTACTATGAATTGGATCCTATAATGAATGGGCAGCCAGTGTAATGACTGACGAAGAGCGGACATGTCCGAGTACCGATTAGCCAGATGGACGACCGTGGCCGCTGCATTGTATGGACTGGAGAGGGGATAGTCGAGTGACGGGGAGGCCAATTAATAGAGCATTGCTGTAAACCAGGCGTGAGTGGATCAATGCTACAGTGAGGGTTTTTGTTTCCATGGTGAGAAAAGGGCGGATTCTAGAGATGTTCTTTAGGTGTAAGCAGCAAGAGCGGGCAAGAGATTGTATATGGGATGTGAAGGAGAGATTGGTGTCAAACATAACACCCAGACAGCGCGCCTGCTGCCAGGGTGTTATTGTGGTACCAGCCACGGAGAGGGAAATGTCAGATTTAGGGAAGTTAGTAGATGGCGGGAGCAGAAGTTCAGTTTTGTAGAGGTTGAGTTTCAGATAGAGAGTGGACATGATATTGGAGACTGCGGACATTCACTGGCATTCTGTAGTACAGCGGGGGTAAGGTCGGGGGAAGACGTATATAGTTTTTTGTCATCAGCATAAAGATGGTACTGAGAGCCAAATCTGCTGGTCTGTCCAATTGGGGCCGTGTAGAGAGAGAAAAGAAGGGGGCCAAGGACTGAGCCATGAGGTACCCTGACAGCAAGAGGAAGAGGAGATGACGTTGAGCCAGAGAACAAAACACTGAAGGAGCGGTCAGAAAGATAGGAAGAGAACCAGGAGAGAGCAGTGCCCTTAATGCCTAGTGACTGGAGCCTAGAGAGTAGGAGATGGTGGTCAACAGTATCGAAAGCTGCAGATAGGTCAAGAAGAATGAGCAGAGAGTGGTCACCGTTACGTTTTGCTGTCAGAAGTTCATTGGTCACTTTGATGAGTGCAGTTTCAGTCGAAAGTAGGGGGCAGAAGCCGGACTGTGAAGGGTCTAGAAGGGAATGAGTGGAGTGGTAATGGGTAAGGCGGGAGTAAACTAGGCGTTCCAAAAGTTTAGAGATGAAGGGGAGATTGGAGACTGGTCTGTAGTTTGTGCAGGATGGGTCGAGAGCGGGTTTCTTTAGTAATGGAGTAACAATGGCGTGTTTGAAGGAGGATGGGAAAATGCCTGAGGAGAGGGAGAGATGAAAGATTATAGTTAGGTGGGTTGTGACGACTGGAGAGAAAGACTGGAGGAGATGTGAGGCAATGGGGTCGGTAGTGCATGTAGTCAGACGAGAAGAAGAGAGGAGTCTGGAGACTTCTTCTGTGATGGGATCAAATGTGGAAAGTGAGCCAGGGGAGATGCAGGAAGGGATGGGAGTCACAGCACTTGGTGGTTGGGAGCAGATTTCCTGACGGATATTATCTATTTTTTCTGTAAAGTGGGAGGCCAGGTCATCTGCACAAATGTCTGTGATAGGGGCTTGTGCTTTGGCCTGAGGAGGGAGTGAAAAGTGTCAAAAAGTTTCTTGGGGTTGTTGGCTAGTGAGGAGATCAGGGTGGTGAAGTAGGTCTGTTTGGCAAGGTGAAGGGCAGTGTTATAGGTTCTTAACATAAATTTCAAGTGGATGAAGTCTTCTGGTGTCTGGGTTTTTCTCCATATGCGTTCAGCACTCCTAGAGCATCGCTGGAGAAGTTGAGCTTGCGATGTGAGCCAGAGCTGTTTTACTCTGTGCTTGGAGGTTCTGAGGGTCAGGGGAGCTACTTGGTCAAGGGTGCTTCTAAGAGTGTCATTGTAGTGATGAACAGCCAGATCAGGACAGGAAAAAGAGGAGATTGGGGACAGTGATGAGTGTAGAGAATCTGAAAGTGTCTGAGGGTTAATGGCTTGTAGATTTCTGACTGTGTGGTAGGTAGGAGTGAGCTGGGGTGGGTGATGATTTGTGAGCGTGAAGGAGAGAATGTTGTGGTCAGAGAGTGGAAGCGGTGAGTTATTTAGGTGGGAGATTGAACAGAGCCGGCCGAAGACCAGATCAAGGGTGTTACCGTCTTTGTGTGTCTCAGAGGTTGAAAGCTGCGAGAGGCCTAGAGAGGTGGTTAGTGATATAAGCTGGGATGCAGATGTGGAAGTAGGGCTGTTAATGGGGATGTTGAAGTCTCCCAGGATGAGGGTTGGAAGTTCTGAGGACATGAAGTGCGGCAGCAAGGCTGAAAAGTGGTCAAGGAAGTGGGTGGGTGAGCATCTTTACGCTCTCCTTTTTGCTGTGTCACGTTAGTCAGGAGTACAGACTGCTCAGATTGTTCCACTGTAGCCCACTGTTTTAGTGACTCACAGTACGTCTCCCCAGACCGTGCAGATTTATCATCCATGCGCCAAGCTTGATTCTTTGCCACATCTGTATGTGTCTTAATTATGTGTCCTAGTACGTCACCTGCCTTTAAACTCACCAACCTCTCTAGGTCTGCCCAGGTACACTTGTATGTCCGCTGTATTTCCTTTATTTGTCTGTAAAATGGGAAAGGTGGGTACTCAGGGTCAGGCAACTTCTTCAGCATAGCTAGCTGGTCAGAGGGTCTCCAGGGATAACACTCCTGCATCTTTCTTACTCTAGTCACCCTTCTAGGTCCTGATGTGGTTGGTCATCTGGTGTCTACTGTCAGCTTACTCCTCAAAGGTCAATGTCCCCACTACCCACTCTATTATGTCAGCTTCTTATGTCACTACATATGATTTTGTCTGGACAGGATTTAGTTCAACTTGCTTAGGTCGGTAGCACAGGTCACACTAAGCTATTCAGTCACACTAAGCTATTCAGGTTTGTCTGAGTCTGACCACAGTGTTTACAAGTCCATCTCTTTTGTCTGGGTCTCTGGTTAAACTTTGTCAATCAAAACAATCATAATACACCTTACTTCCGTACTGCTGCACATTCTCAAACGTAATTTATTCACTTGCTATTTTCTTCCCTTGTCTGTGCTTTTTTTGTACATCCAAACATTCACACTCTAGCATTTTTGCCTTTTTCA
Organism: Dendrobates tinctorius; assembly: GCF_039654945.1. Classification (NCBI taxonomy): domain Eukaryota; kingdom Metazoa; phylum Chordata; class Amphibia; order Anura; family Dendrobatidae; genus Dendrobates; species Dendrobates tinctorius. Next base: position 3,729,893 of record NW_027361904.1, on the reverse strand, counting down.
ATATTGGTCCCACATCTTTAACTGCTTCCTTTCTTCTCTGTCTTTTACAATCTGCATAGCGGTTCGGGATCCCATTGGAGGGCCCTGACTGCACACACAGAACAAGTTGGCTTCAACTTATTCGTCAGACAGCTCGCGTTTATTCTGATATGCCCTTCTAGTGTGCCTGGACCTTGTCTTACAGGCCACACGTAGCAAGTCAGAGCCAGCCTGCCAAGGTGTAGCGGGAAGGCTCCTTGCCTCTCACCCGGTAGACCTACAGGATGTAACAGGAAGGCTCTTTACCTCTCACCCGTTAGATCAGCTGACTAGAATAGGAATAGGCCTTTTACCTACTAGTCCAGCTCCATGGAACATGGGAAGGCTGCTTCAACTTAGACAGCTTACCTTTTTTCTGAAATGCCCTTCTAGTGTGCCTGGACCTTGTCTTACAGGCCACACATAGCAAGTCAGAACGAGCCTGCCAAGGTGTAGCCGGAAGGCTCCTTGCCCTCGCCTCTCACCCACAACAAAAACCCGCTGACTAGAGTAAGAAGGCCCAGATGTGATAGACCTCTAACCTACTATATCAGCCATGTAGTTGGCTACCTCCTTCTGCTGATCCTCAATTTGCTATATATCAATCACACAACTAGAAGCAGGTACAAACACATTTAATGACCAAACAATCTCTTACAAGTTTCCTTCTAAATTAGGCACCATATTTTACTTTCAACTTACAAAATTTCATTCCACTTCAATTAAGTACTGTTGCTTTAAAATGGACAAATCTCCTAGCGAGCATTACACCAAGGACAGAAACCTAGAGAATCTGCGCAGCTCCATGCCCCCTCCCATTAGACACTCAGCGGAGATAAGAACGGAGAGGAGAGGAGAAACAAGCAATCGTGCAGCGATTTCATTCTCCCCTCCCATCAGAATTTTAGAAATTTAGTGTCCTTCACACAGTAACAGAATGCAGCAGTTCTTAGACCTAATCAAAATCAATTTCTACAAAACCCTCAAATCATGGGATAACTGTATAATGTGAGTAACCGAGCCTTGCCCTTTTCTGGCCAAATGCATCCAGGAAATTTTCCAATGTCATGCCACATATAACACGAGCTATATCATTACTCAATTCATTCAGTCTCAGATGTAGATTTGAAATATCTATAACGCATCTGTCCGGGATCTCCCACAAGAACTGGAAAGATAACAATATTAGGAGTCCATGAAAAACGTCTGTAGGGCTCTGCCCCTTGACTCAGTGCCCCTAGAACTCCTCTGCATCCTTCACAGAATGGTGATGATTCATTCATGCGTGCTCATTCAGGGATTTTTTTTTCTTTCACTTTTCAGTGGTCAGTTGATTTTACAAAAAGAAGAGAACAGAAATCCCTTCTCTCAATCACTCCGCCTGATTCAGCTCAAAGTGAGTTGAATAATGTCCTCCGTCACATACAGAGGACCACACCTAACAGAACCCCTCATCAATCAGGGATTTATTTATATCCATTATACTCAATTACTCATCTCTCATCTCATTCAGAGGTTCTCATTGACATACATACAAGGACTCACACAGCCTGCCTATTTTGCACTTTGGAATTAACACAACTTATGAAACTACAGCAGTACCCACTGACACTCTGAGAACACCAAAGCCAACTTCTTAAACAACAAGAACCACAAAAACCACAGCCCTATACAAAACACAGTCTCATATGATTTACTGCCAATCCAAAATGACCAAAATAACAACACTGCACAGCGTCTATCCCAGCTTTGTGCTAAACAGTACACAACCAGTTAGCATATTGATAGATAATTATAGATGACAATTATTATCTTATTACTCTGTTATTCAACTCTAATACGGACATACTCACTGGTGATGTAGGTTCTTTTTAACCATGTTTTAAAGCCTTACCCAGAGATATGTAGAGATCCAGAGAGATTGCAAGTGCAAAACGTGTAAGAATAAAATTTCTCACCTTGCTGCAGCTGCTGGATTTTGCATGTCCCATCTCCCAGGAAGCTCCCACATACGGATTTCGAATAGGCTGGCTACCACGGTCCTGCGTTCGGGCACCAAAACTGTTGTAGCTGTTTTCGTTCCGACCCAAAGTCAGGCATGCCAGATCACCAGTGAGGCCAAATTAGGAGTTTACGCCCTTAATTTACAAGCGCTTGGAGAAAAAGAAAACTGCACACAGGTTGCGAGCAAGTCACTTTATCTGACGTAATGAAACACAAGGCAATATTTTATACCATTTACAACAAATATGTAACTCTATGGAGCTTATGTAGCCCCCACCGTTTACCCAGGGTCATACCTTGTTTGCCATGTACCCAGAACATGTTTTTCCTGACTATAGAGAACATATATGATAAGAAGCATAGTTTCCTTGAAGAGGAGACTGGCAAACTGCTGTGTCATGAGAATAAATTCTAGCAATAAAAGGCAATTAAAGAATTAAAGGCAGTTAAAGGCAAACCATTAACCCTTCCATATCACTGCTATAAAAGAGTCGAATGGCCGCATGGCCATGTGCTAGTATAGACTCATTGTATATTGTGTGAGTGATGATGGATGCATGTATCTGGTGACTGACTCATTATAACTCCCCTCCCTTGGATACTTATGTTATAGGGCTATAGAGTTAGAGTCAGCGACTATTAGTGGCTTGGTCTGCGCCATGGTGCTTCCACAACTCAGCACCTCACTCAGAGCCATATGATGCCGTCTATAGCTGAGCACCTTCAGTACTGCATTAAGCAGCTGCATCCACAAGTGCAACTCTATGCGAAAGTCTAGCGCTTTCCTCCCTTGTCCGGGTGGTTAGTGGCGTCTGCCAGAGCGGTGCAGTTTGCATGTTCTGCACTTTAGTTATTTAATTTGTTTCTTCCTGGCACCACTGTTGTGGTGCCGAGCACTTGTGTGAGTAGAGGGACTCTAACCAAGTGTCTCAGGGGTAGAGTCCTGTGTCTATACACCAGTGCTCACATTGCCGAGCTCTGTGAGCATAAACAGGCTGCGACATTTGTGTTTTGCTGTCGGGCGGCTCTGTGAGGTAACAGAGTCCGCCTCTGTACACAGTTGGTGGAGTTAACCCCGTGTGTTCCTCTAGTGTACCGCCATATATCGTCTGCCATTACCGAGCAGCAGTTACCATCTCTGCACGGTGGACCCCGGGCTGCGAACGTACCTAATTACCTTCCTTATTATTTGTTGCGTTCCGCCAGTCCGTAACATTATACTAGCGCCAGGGTCTTGCTAGTAATGGTGGACGAACAGCGACTGCAGCAGTACATCCAGCAGCTGGAGGGCAGGTTGGCAGCTCTCGAGCGCTCAGCCTCAGCTGTGGATGTTACCGCGGTCACTGTTCAGGCAGCCACGGAGGCTGTCTCCCGTGTGTCCCCTGCCATCCCTGCCCTGACTTTGTCCCGCCTCCCATTGCCCGAGTTCTCGGTCGAGAGTGCTTCTTGTAGGGGTTTCGTGAGCCAGTGTACCATACACCTGGAGCTGCTGGCTGCACAATTCCCCTCCGAGTGGGCTAAAGTGAGATTTGTTATTTCCCTCTTGTCAGGTAGGGCTTTGGAGTGGGCCAGACCGCTGTGGGAGCATGGTAATCATGTGGTGCAGAGTGCCTCTCAGTTCTTGGGCACTCTGAAGCAGGTCTTTCTGGGACCATGAGTCACCCATAACACCGGGCTCCAGCTGCTGGCATTATCGCAGGGCTCATCTCTGGTCAGCCATTATGCCATCCGTTTCTGGACGCTGGCTTCAGAACTGGAGTGGTCAGATAAGACCCTCGTTCCGGAGTTCTGGAGAGGTTTGGCTGACCACGTAAAGGACACCCTGGCCACCAGGGAGGTTCCCGCCACACTGGAGGAGCTTATCACCATCTCCACCCGTATAGACCTTCGTTTTTCGGAGCGAAGGTTGGAGCGGTCCCAGTGTAGGCAGAGGTTTAGGTTGGCACTCAGTTTTGCTAAACCTCCGGAACCTCCCGATCGGGCATTCGAGCTCCACTAGGCCATGGGGGATTCTCACGCGGGATTCAGAGTCCGGTCCGCACGAGCACCCGTGGTCTGTCACATTTGCCGGCAGTCTGGTCACCCTGCCAACAGGTGCCCACAGCGGCCAGGAAAACGCTCACGTCTAGTGGCCATCGGAGGAGGCCTACTGGATACTGCAACGTTTTCCTCCAAGCTGTCCTTTGAGGGGACGCTTGAATTTGGCTCTTCCACTCTTGCAGTGGAGGTTTGCGTGGACTCCAGGGCGGAGGGCTATTTCATGTTGTCTGCCTTCACCCAACGACACGCAATTCCTCTGGTTTTGCTACTTCAGCCAGTCACCATCAGATTGGTGAATGGAGTGACACTACCCTCACAAATTACCCACCAGACCGCCCCGCTGATACACTGTCTCCTTCCCATTCGGATACTCTATCTCTCCTTGTCATGCTCGAGGGTATCGACCAGGTTCTCTTAGGGGTCCCCTGGTTACGGTTCCACTTTCCCCATATAGAGTGGTCCTCAGGGAGGATTCTCGGTTGGGGTAACGCCTGTGAGGGTAGATGCCAGAGGGAGTGCGTTCACGTTGCTTCCACCGAAGTCCCCACAGTTCTTTCCTCTATCCCCACACACTATCAACAGTATGCAGATGTGTTCTCCAAGCGGGCGGCAGAGACTCTTCCACCTCATCGCCCCTACGACTTTCCTATTGACCTCTTGCCTGGTGCTGAGCCTCCTCAGTGTCGAGAAAGGGGATCTTTCTCTCCCGGAGACAGATGCTATGTCTCAGTATATCAGGGAGAATCTGCAAGGGGATTCATTAGGAAGTCGGTGTCACCAGCAGGGGCGGGATTCTTCTTCGTCCAGAAGAAGAACAGAGAACTGCGTCCCTGCATCGATTACAGGGGTCTTAACGCTATCACCGTTGTAATGTAAAATGTCTGTAAGATCTGTATGTTAAAGTAAAGTATGATTTCTGGAACCTTCTAGAATCTTCCCTTCCCCCACACAGAGATGAAAATCTCCCATTTCACTTGACTGAGGTCATTGTAGCTTGTCACATAGCTGCAGCATTCCCCCCTTGCCTCCCCCTCTCTAGCTGTTGGTAATAAGGCACTTCCTCTGTAAGCATTTGTCCTCCACAGCTATCTCCTTATCAGCTCTCTGCTTGCATCTGAAACATGAAACCGTCCATTTCCTCTCGAAGCACAGCAAGGGTGAAAAGGTCTCTTTGTTGAAAACACAGGCTGTATGCCAGTATATGGGAAGTATTAAAACAAGTCACATTGTAAAAACCATACGCAGCAGAGATATAAAACCCACATTTCTGCGAAGGGCACGAAGCCAGCTTACTAATTCCTAATTTTCACAGTTATAACCTCTCCAGAAACTGATGTATGGATTGCTCCCAAATGGAGGGTCCTAAGTATAGCATGCTTGGTGTCTTCGGATTCTATTCGGTAAATCACAAACAATGATGCCCTATGTGTGGTGGTACGGGCTTTTCTCGTTTAGATATAGCTATTCTAAGTTTTGTAGCCAAATCCTAACTTGGAGAGAGGGAGGTTGGACCTCTCCAGACCACCCATTTCATGAGGTCACAGACCCAAGTCTATAGTTATCCCCTAGCAAGTTCCAGTCAGTTAAGCTGGAGTTCTGATGCTGAACAGACCTACCCCATGTCTTGGGACGTTTGGCTGCTGCCCATCCCCCAAGCCGCATGGTCCGCCTGATACCGACTGAACACATGTGAGTGTTACTTTCTGTTCTTTCATCCACTTTGTTTTATATTTGCATTTGTACATATTTAATGTCTCAACTTTATAGCAACTTTTATCTGTATAATCACTGCCCTTATGGGAATAAATCTTAAAATTATCAGTTTGTCTCCATGCGTTAAGAAACGGACTATGCGCCTCTTTTGGATAATCGCTACTGATTTCAGGGGTTTGCCACGGACCCTCTTAATTTAACTCTGTGAATTAAGAAAAGCGTGGATGGTGGCAGCGTGGTGTGTGCGATTGATTAGGCTAGTTGGCAGGACAGAAGGGTCTTATATTGCTAAAGGGGGAGCTGCGGTCACAGCATTGATAATTCCCTTACTGCGGTAGCCTAATTGTCCGTGCACAACAAGCAGCCTGTCCGGCGACTAATTATCCTAGGTGCAGTTCCCTGACCTGAGGGTAAGGGGGGCGCCGGAGAGCTGCGAGTTCCAAAGTGGAACTGAGAAAGTGGGATATATATAAATCCCCGCAGTTCTTGGAAGGTTGTTAGCAGTGGTGGGGCATCCAAAATAACCCCCCTGCGGTAAATTGTTAGAGCAAGGTGAGCTTGCTACATTTTTGTCACATGATGCCAGTGGTGGGATAACTAAGATAAGCCCCCACTGTGCCTGTGATAGCCGTGTGCCGGCAGTGCGTCACGTCCCTCCGTCCGCTGACAAACCTGTAACGGTGGGACCGTGACGTTTTGGTGGCACAGGGTCCGGCCGTTCGTCGCGATTTGGGTGGCAGCGGTCGGCCCTTCGTCACATATTGGTGGCAGCGGTGGGCTGTTCATCACAACCGTTAAGAATAAGTACCCTCTGCCCCTGATATCGGAGCTGTTTGATAGGCTACGGGGAGCGAGAGTGTTTACCAAACTCGATCTGCGGGGGGGTTTACAACCTGATTTGCATCCGTGAGGGGGATGAATGGAAGATGGCATTTAACACCAGGGATGGGCACTATGAATACCTGGTGATGCCCTTTGGGCTCTGTAATGCCCGGCCATCTTCCAAGACTTTGTGAACGATATCTTCTGAGATAGACTACTACCGAGGTGGTAAGCATATCTGGATGATATTCTCATCTATTCTCCAGATATTCACTCCCACCAGAGAGATGTTTGCAAAGTCTTTGACCTCCAGGCAATCTCCCTCTATGCCAAGTTGGAGCAGTGTGTTTGAGCAGGAGTCCTTGCCTTTCCTGGGCTATATCATCTCTGCCCAGGGATTGGCCACGGATCCTGCCAAACTACAGGCGGTGATGGATTGGCAGGAGCCCCATTCTCTCAAAGCAGTGCAGCGCTTTATAGGGTTCATAAACTAATACCGCCAATTCATTCCCCACTTCTCGACTTTGGTAGCCCCCTTGGTGGCCCTCACCAAGAAGGTTGCAAATCCCAAGTTGTGGTCGGAACCTGTCTCCAAGGTCTTCTCCATTAAGTCCCATTTCGCTATCGCTCCCATTCTACATCGCTCTAATGTTGATAAACCCTTCATTCTGGAGGTGGATGCCTCGTCCGTCATTGCTGGAGCAGTCCTGTTCCACAAGGACACGCAAGGTCGGAAGCACCCATGCTTCTGTTTCTCTAAGACCTTCACACCGGCAGAGAGGAATTATTCCATTGGGGACAGGGAGTTGCTAGCAATGAAGTTGGCCTTCTTTGAGTGGAGACACCTCCTGGAGGGGGCTCGCCACCCTTTCCAGGTGTTCACCGACCACAAGAACTTGGTATATTTGCAGACAGCCAAGTGGCTAAATTCTCGCCAGGCCAGAAGGTCCTTGTTCTTCTCCCGGTTCCACTTCACCCTCCATTTTCTTTCCATTGAGAACGTCCGGGCCGATGCTCTCTCCCACTCCGTGGTGTCATCGGAGAAGGAGCCTCGGCTGATCGTCCCATCCGAGAGCCTGAGGACCTTGGTTCTGGTCGCCCTTGAGTCAATACCTAAGGGCAAGACATTTGTCCCTGCCCGTCTGTGACCAGAGGTCCTCTCTTGGGCTCACTCGTCCAGGGTGGGTGGACATTTTGGGACAAAACGGACATCTGAGCTTCCGACGAGGACGTACTGGTGGACGCATATGGCCCGTGACGTCGGAGACTATATTCAGGCGTGCGTCTCCTGCGCCAAGAATAGGTCTCAGCAACAGCCTGCTGGGCTGCTTTACCCCCTGCCGGTGGCTGACAGGCCCTGGGAGATGGTTGGTATGGACTTCGTGGTGGGCCTACCAAGTCCACTGGCAGCACGGTTATCTGGGTCATCACCGACCATTTCTGTAAAATGGTGCACCTGGTGCCTCTCTCTTGGCTACCTTCTGCACGGGGCCTGGCAGCGCTGTTCATCAAACATGTCTTCCACCTACACGGCATGCTGGACAAGATCATCAGTGACCGGGGCCTGTTATGAATGGGTCACCGAGGAAAGAGCAAAAGGCTATGCCACCAGAACACCAAAGAGGTTGGTCACTCAACGGATTGCAGACCCCTAATCTTATCAACATAACTAGCAGTAGCCGTGGAGCGTTCCTACAATGCCCTAGACGCTTCGTCACAGCCGGAGGACTAACTAAGCCTAAAGACAAAAGGTGAAATCTAAACTGCCCTGGAGAAGATCCCCAAAGGAATAGACAGCCCCCAAACATATATTGTCGATGAGACAAGATGAAGCACAGACAGACAGAAAATAGACTGAGCAAATGATGGGGCCCACACTGACTAGATAGGACAGGGCAGAAAAGGCACTGCAATCACGCATAAACCCTAAAAATTCCAACACGTCTGATGTACAAAAATACTGAGGTTTAAACAAACTCGCCCCCACTATATCAGCACTCAGGTGTAAACTGGTGGCAAGCAACAGGCTAATACAGTAGGGGACTGAGCAAACAAACACAAGATGCAAAATACAGGGCAGGAGCCAGCAGCCCCAGGGGGAGCAAGCTGACCCGTGACAGCATGGCAAAATCAGATGCAAAGGATTTAGCAAATGACACTTAGCTGAAAAATGCAGGATAATGCAGGAGACAGATATCCACAGAAAGAAGTATCACAGGCAGCCTGCTTGCTTATGTACTCCCAGTCACCACCCCCACTCCTCCAATCATCCTCTGCAGCTGTTGGATTAACATCATGTTGACCAGCTCCACTACCAGCAGTATCCACCAGAGAAAGCCCTGCCTCAAAAGTCGGATTAAGAGAGTTCACAACAGTACCCCCCCTTGAGGAGGGGTCACAAACAATCATCCACACCACCAGGCTGATCAGGATGGGCCCGGTGAAAAGCACTAACCAATCTCTCGGCATGAATATCGGAAGCAGAGACCCAAGAATTTCTTCCTGGTCACCTTTCCACTTGACCAAGTACTGGAGTCTCCGTCTAGCCAGACGAGAGTCCAATATTTTCTCTACCTCATACTCCAAATTACCCTCAACCAATACAAGGTCAGGGGGCCCCGCCACAGGAACTACTGGCTCCACAAACCTTTTCAACAATGATTTGTGAAAAACATTATGAATCTTGAACGTACCTGGAAGAGCCAAATGGAAAGAAACGGGGTTAAGGATTTCCAAAATCTTATAAGGTCCAATGAACCTTGGCTTGAATTTTGGAGATGCAACCTTCATCAGAATATTTTTTGAGGACAACCAAACCATATCACCCACTTTGAACCGGGGACCAAAGGTCCTATGCCGGTTGGAAAACCGTTGGGCCTTTTCCTGAGAGTGGGACAACTTGTCCACTACTTGGTCCCAAATCTGCTGCATTCTGTTCACCACAGAATCCACACTTGGGCAAGCAGAACCCTCCACCTGCCCCAAAGAAAATCAAGGATGAAAACCAAAATTACAGAAAAACGGATACCTCAAAGTGGCAGAACTAGCTCTATTGTTTAAAGTGAATTTGGCCAAGGGCAAAAATGAGACTCACTCATCCTGATCAGCAGATATGAAACATCTCAAATAGGATTTCAAAGTCTGGTTTGTCCTCTCAGTTTGTCCATTGGTCTGAGGATGAAATGCAGAGGAGAAGGATAACTGAATTCCCAGTTTAGAACAAAAGGCCCTCCAAAATCTGGAAATAAACTGGACTCTTCTGTCTGACACAATGTTCTCAGGAATCCCGTGCAAACGAACCACCTGTTGTAAAAACAGGGGCACCAACTCAGAAGAAGATGGTCCATCTTGTACCACTCCCGAAGTTGCCATCTTGGAAAATCTATCACAAATCACCCAGATAAGTCATTCTCTACGAGACAGGGAGATCAGAAATAAAATCCATTGAAATATGGGTCCATGGCCTGCTGAGCACTGGCAGAGGCATCGGCAAACCACTAGAACGAGAACAGGAATTGGACCTGGAACAAGTCCCACAGGCCTGCACAAAATTCCTGACATCACGAGACAAGGCAGGCCACCAAAAAGACCAACTCACCAAATCTCTGGTACCAAAAATACCCGGATGACCAGCCAGCGCGGAGCAATGAATTTCAGCCATTTCCTCCACTGGTCAGGGACATACAATTTCCCCACAGGGCATCATTCAGGTTTGTCCTCCTGAAATTCCTCCAGGGCAAGTCTCAAATCGGGTGAAATGGCGGAAAGAACCAAACCCTCCCCTAGAATGGTGGTAGGCTCGGTCACATCAAGAGAATCCGCAAAGAAACTCATAGAAAGAGCATCCTCCTTAACATTCTTAGTGCCCGGAAGAAAGGTGACCACAAAATTAAAACACGTGAGAAACAAGGCCCACCTAGCCTGTCTAGGATTCAAGCGCTTGGCTGATTCAAGATAAATCAAATTCTTGTGGTCGGTAAGGACCACAACTTGATGTCTAGCTCCCTCCAACCAATGTCTCCACTCTTCAAATGCCCACTTCATGGCCAGCAACTCCCGATTCCCCACGTCATAGTTACATTCAGATGGGGAAAATTTTCGAGAAAAGAAGGCACAGGGATTCATCTTAGAGGTTACCGAATCTCTTTGAGACAAAACGGCTCCTGCACCAATCTCAGAAGCATCTACCTCCACCTGAAATGGGAGTGAAACATCAGGTTGCTGCAGAACTGGAGCAGAAGTGAATCTCTACTTAAGCTCCTGAAACGCCAAGACTGCCTCTGGAGGCCAATTCACCACATCAGCGCCTTTTTTGGTCAAATCCGTCGGTGGTTTAACAATGCCAGAAAAATTACTTATAAATTTACGATAGAAAAAAGAAAAACCCAAAAACTTCTGGAGAGCCTTCAGAGAAGTGGGCTGAACCAAATCATAGATGGCCTGTACCATGGCTGGGTCCATTTCAATAGCAGATGGGGACAAAATGAATCCCAAAAATGAAATCCTCTATTCACCAATCCCTTAACATAAAAAGCATTTTCTCTCAAGATCCGGAACACAGTCCGTACATGTTCCAAATGAGAATCCCAATCACTGGAAAAAATCAAAATATCATCCAGATAAATGATCAAAAACTTATCCACGAAGTCCCAGAAAATATCATTCATAAAAGACTGGAAGACGGAAGGGGCATTAGTGAGCCCAAAAGGCATCACCAGGTACTCAAAATGTCCCTCCGGAGTATTAAAAGCCGTCTTCCATTCATCCCCGGACTTGATGCAAATAATATTATATTGTTGTGGCTAAAAGTATTGACACCCCTGCAATTCTGTCAGATAATACTCAGTTTCTTCCTGAAAATGATTGCAAACACAAATTCTTTGGTATTATTATCTTCATTTAATTTGTCTTAAATGAAAAAACAAAAAAGAGAATGAAGCAAAAAGCAAAACATTGACCATTTCACACAAAACTCAAAAAATGGGCCAGACAAAAGTATTGGCACCCTCAGCCTAATACTTGGTTTCTCAACCTTTAGCCAAAATAACCGACCAACCGCTTCCGGTAACCATCAATGAGTTTCTTACAATGCTCTGCTGGAATTTTAGACCATTCTTCTTTGGCAAACTGCTCCAGGTCCCTGATATTTGAAGGGTGCCTTCTCCAAACTGCCATTTTTAGATCTCTCCACAGGTGTTCTATGGGATTCAAGTCTGGACTCATTGCTGGCCACCTTAGAAGTCTCCAGTGCTTTCTCTCAAACCATTTTCTAGTGCTTTTTGAAGTGTGTTTTGGGTCATTGTCCTGCTGGAAGACCCATGACCTCTGAGGGAGACCCAGCTTTCTCACACTGGGCCCTACATTATGCTGCAAAATTTGTTGTAGTCTTCTGACTTCATAATGCCATGCACACAGTCAAGCAGTCCAGTGCCAGAGGCAGCAAAGCAACCCCAAAACATCAGGGAACCTCCGCCATGTTTGACTGTAGGGACCGTGTTCTTTTCTTTGAATGCCTCTTTTTTTCTCCTGTAAACTCTATGTTGATGCCTTTGCCCAAAAAGCTCTACTTTTGTCTCATCTGACCAGAGAACATTCTTCCAAAACGTTTTACGCTTTTTCAGGTAAGTTTTGGCAAACTCCAGCCTGGCTTTTTATGTCTCGGGGTAAGAAGTGGGGTCTTCCTGGGTCTCCTACCATACAGTCCCTTTTCATTCAGACGCCGATGGATAGTATGGGTTGACACTGTTGTACCCTCGGACTGCAGGGCAGCTTGAACTTGTTTGGATGTTAGTCGAGGTTCTTTATCCAACATCCGCACAATCTTGCGTTGAAATCTCTTGTCAATTTTTCTTTTCCGTCCACATCTAGGGAGGTTAGCCACAGTGCCATGGGCTTTAAACTTCTTGATGATGCTGCGCACGGTAGACAAAGGAACATTCAGGTCTTTGGAGATGGACTTGTAGCCTTGAGATTGCTCATGCTTCCTCACAATTTGGTTTCTCAAGTCCTCAGACAGTTCTTTTGTCTTCTTTCTTTTCTCCATGCTCAATGTGGTACACACAAGGACACAGGACAGAGGTTGAGTCAACTTTAATCCATGTCAACTGGCTGCAAGTGTGATTTAGTTATTGCCAACACCTGTTAGGTGCCACAGGTAAGTTACAGGTGCTGTTAATTACACAAATTAGAGACGCATCACATGATTTTTCGAACAGTGCCAATACTTTTGTCCACCCTCTTTTTTATGTTTGGTGTGGAATTATATCCAATTTGGCTTTAGGACAATTCTTTTTGTGTTTTTTCATTTAAGACAAATTAAATGAAGATAATAATTGTCACGGGGACCTTCTCTGGTATCACACAATCAACAGAGCAAGCGAAGAGTGAACAATTCCAAGACCTTTATTCAGGCAAAAATACGAAAAGGTCCATATTCAGTCCACCACACAAAGGATAAGATAGTCCAGAATAAGAATGCAGTCCAGTATCAGGATAAAATGTCCAGGGAAACGAGATTCCACAACTCTAGCATTCAGAGGATAAAAATGGATCCTTCTCTCTGAAATGCAGCCTTTTCACCCTCATGTCTATACTGGAACTGACCTGTCCAGCTGCCGTTCTTCCCCCCACCCCCTTCCTTGTCCAGGGGTAGTCCAACAAGTTGCCTCCCAGGGAAGAACAAAAGGCCTTAGGGATTAATGCACTACAGGGGGTCATCAAGAGACAGATACAGTGAGGCTGTAGATTTACAATGTAATAAGAAAAACACTATGAAAATAATTGGAATTGTTAAAAATAGAAATATACAAAAAATGACATCCACATAACATATCACACCATCACAACCTCTCCCCCCCCATAATAAGTGAGCACTCCATGAGGTCTACACAGACCTCTGGCCTGCTCACTTTAGTCCATATTGCTCAGTTATTTATAGTTCCTTGTACAGTGGCAGGGGTAGGTTGGCCTGGGGAGCCTATGGTTCTTCTTGTCGAGACAGTCCATCGGCGTTCTGGTGTTGGCTTCCCCGCTTGTATTGGATGGAGAAGCTGTAGGGTTGTAAGGACAAGCTCCACCGCAGCAATCTTCCATTGTCCCCTGATACGCGGTTCAGCCATGTGAGGGGGTTGTGGTCTGTAACAATTGTGAAGTCTCTGCCATACAAGTAGGGCTGCAATTTTTTTAGCGCCCATACGATGGCAAGGCACTCCTTTTCAATAGTGGCATAGGCAACTTCCCGATCCAGTAGTTTCCGACTGGCAAAAGCAACAGGATGTTCTTCTCCGGCGGCGTTCACTTGGCTAAGTACTGCCCCAATCCCAAAGGTGGATGTATCTGTCTGCATGAGGAACCTGCGTTTATAATCTGGGGCAGCCAAGACAGGAGCAGTGACGAGGGCAGTCTTTAACGCTGAAAAGGCATCCTCGCATGCCTTCGTCCACGTCACATTCCTAGGCATGTTCTTGCGGGTCAGGTCGGTTAGGGGCTTGGCCAAGGTGCTGAAGTTAGAAACAAATTTGCGATAGTAACCAGCAGTTCCTAAAAACGCAAGTACCTGCTTTTTAGTCTGGGGTCTACACCAGTTGCTAATGGCTTCCACCTTGGCAGGCTCAGGCCTTAGTGTCCCACCCCCTACTCTATGCCCGAGGTACTGCACCTCAGCCATCCCTATTTGGCACTTATCAGGGCGAATGGTCAGTCCTGCAGTAAGGATACAGTCCAGCACAATGCCCAAGTGTTTAAGATGTTCCTCCCAGGTTGTGCTAAAAATGGCGATGTCGTCTAAGTAAGCACAGGCAAAGTCCTGACATTGTTGTAACAGTCGATCCACCAGTCTCTGGAAAGTAGCGGGGGCAGTTTTCATCCCAAAGGGCATTCCCAGGAACTCATAAAGCCCAAATGGAGTAATGAAGGCTGAGCGCTCCCGAGCGTCCTCCGTTAGGGGTATCTGCCAGTACCCCTTGCTCAAGTCTAACGTGGTCACAAATTGGGCACTGGCCAGACGATCCAATAGATCATCAATCCTGGGCATGGGATAAGCATCACTCTTGGTGGCATCATTTAGTCGTCTGTAATCAACACAGAATCGTGTTGTACCATCCTTCTTGGGGACCAGGACCACAGGAGAGGCCCAAGAACTGTGAGATGGCTGAATAACTCCCAGTTGTTTCATCTCCTCCAGTTCGTTCTTTATCATGCCTTGAACAGCCTCTGGAACCCGGTAGGCAGCCTGCTGGATGGGGCGTTGTCCGGGGGTTTCCACATGGTGACTGGTGAGAGTAGTCTTCCCCGGCTTTGAGGAGAAAGCAGCAGCCCTCGGCCTTAGTACGGTGACAATATCGTCCTTTTGTATATCCGATAAATGGGAGCCCAGGGGCACTTGTTCCAGTGATCCTCCCGCTTGGGCACCCTGGAGGAGATCTGGGAGATACTCGTCGGCGGCGGTATCACTAGGGGGGTGGCAGACAGCTAGAACAGGCAGAGATCGGTCGTGGTAGTCTTTCAGCATGTTAATGTTGATGGTTTTCTGTCGTCGACCACTAGAGTCCAGAGCAATAACATAGTTAGTGTCATTAATTTTCTTGACAACCTGGTAAGGGCCTTCCCACACTGCTTGAAGCTTGTTGGCAGGGAAAGCAGTAATCATGAGCACTCGCTGTCCTTCCATAAATTCCCGGTTCCTGGCATTACGGTCATACCAGGTTTTTTGTCTGGACTGGGCCATTCGCTGATGTTCTTTAGCGAAGGTAGCTAGCTGGGCGAGACGGTCTCTGAGCTCTAGAACATAGGGAACGATGGGCATTCCGGTATCTGAGATGTCTCCCTCCAAATGTTCTTTCAGAAGAGTGAGAGGCCCACGGACCTTCCGGCTAAACAGTAGTTCGAAGTGAGAGAACCCTGTGGACTCTTGGGGAACCTCCCGATAGGCGAAGTAGAGATGTGGCAGGTACTTTTCCCAGTCTTTTTCAACGTCAACAAAAGCCCTCAGCATATTTTTTAGGGTTCCATTAAAGCGTTCACATAGTCTGTTGGTCTGCGGGTGGTATGGGGTGGTGCGAATGGCTCGAACACCACAGGTATGCCATAGGGACTGGACCAGATCTGACATAAACTGAGTGCCTTGATCTGACAATATTTCACTAGGAAACCCTACCCGGGTAAAGATGGTAACAAGGGCCTCGGCTACCTTTACTGCTGTAATACTGGACAGGGCCACAGCTTCAGGATACCTAGTGACATAGTCCACCACGGTCAGGATATATTTTTTCCCCGACCTGCTGGGGTGGGCCAGAGGACCTATGATGTCGACGGCTACACGTTGAATGGTTCCTCAATTATGGGCAGGGATTGCAGGGGTACCTTATGTTGAGCTCCTGGATGCCGCATTCGCTGGCACACATCACAGGTGCGGCAATAATGGGCTACAGACTGCGAGACGCCCGGCCAGTAAAACCTTTGGGCGAGTCTCTTTTCAGTCCTTTTTCTCCCTTGATGCCCAGCCAAGGGGATGTCATGGGCCAGTTGAAGTAGCTGTGCCCTGTACTTCTGAGGGACAATGAGTTACCCTGGTCACTGCCCTTTGTTACATGATAATACAGTCCGTTTTCTCGAATGAAGCCATCCCCATTATCTCCCATGTGCCCAGTTTCTGCCTTTCGCCTAAGGGCTGATAAGGTAGTCTCACCCTCTATTTCTCTCCTAAACTCCTCTCTGTCCCAAGACTCTCCCAATGTAGTAGCAGCGAAAGTATTGCTTACCGACTCTGATGCGGTTCGTGGTGGTTGCTCCCCGGTGGGGTCCGGATGACCTAGTGCTTGAAGGGCCTGTAGTCGGGTGACTGCCCCACAAATTGGCACTGTAACTCCCCAATGTCGTTCCCAAGGAGGATATCTGCAGGAAGTCCTCCAATAACTCCAATCCAACACAGTTTTTCTCCACAACCATAATCCAAACTCACAGAAGCTCGCTGTATATATTTGCGGGCACCGCCCGCCAGGACAATAGGAATTCCCGGACCCTGGTAAATTGCCTCGGGTCGAATCACATGGGGGTCAGCGATAGTCAAGAATGCCCCCGTGTCTCTAAATCCTGACACTTTGTATCCATCAATAAAGACATCCTGCAGGTGGCGTTGCCGTTGCTCTGAGTAGCTAAAGGACAGAGGCCGGAGTCCGTACACTCCAGGAGGGGTATCTATGGTGCCGTGGTCGGTGGTCCACTCTGGTAGGGGTGGTGGTAGCTCTTCCTCACGTGTGGTGGAATGTACAAGATGCACTGGGCGAGGTGGGGCTGCGTGGGGCTCCCTCCGAATCTTGGAGGGGCAGCCATACTGCAAATGTCCAGGTTGCCCACACCCATAACACCTCTCTGTGATACCCCCAGGTCGTGGTCGGAACTGTTGGGGCCTAGGATTGTGAGCCGTGATTGTCATCGGCTTGCGACTAGGTGGAAGGGCAGATATAATTGGAGGGGGACGGGGCGCGGGAGCAGGCCGTGGTTCATTGTCCAGAAGCCTCCTCCATTGCGGCCGGATAGTAAGGACTTCATCGGCCAGGGCTGCAGCTCTATCCACGGTACACGGCGTGCGCTCCCGGACCCATTCCCGTACCTCTGCAGGGCACTTGGCAAGAAATTGTTCTATAAGGAACGCCTGTATAACATCTTCCACAGTAAAGGCGTTTTCTGCTTCCAGCCATCTCCGACATGCCTCATAGAATCATAGAATCATAGAATCGTAGAGTTGGAAGGGACCTCCTGGGCCATCTGGTCCAACCCCCTGCTCAAAGCAGGATTCGCTAAATCATCCCAGTCAGATGTCTGTCCAGCCTCTGTTTGAAGACTTCCATTGAAGGAGAACTCACCACTTCTCATGGCAGCCTGTTCCACTCATTGATCACTCTAACTGTCAAAAAGTTTTTTCTAATATCTAATCTGTGTCTCCTCCCATTCAGTTTCATCCCATTGCTTCTAGTCTTTCCTTGTGCAAATGAGAATAAAGTTGATCCTTCTACAATGTGACAGCCCTTTAGATATTTGTAGACAGCTATTAAGTCTCCTCTCAGTCTTCTCTTTTGCAATAGGGCCTCGGACATCTTATGTGCATACATCCTAAACGATCCCCCCCGTGGTGCATGGGAGGTCTCGGAACTTGGCCCTATATGAGTCTTGGGTGATAGCATGGTAATCCAGGATAGTCCGCTTTACAATGTTATAATCCCGATTACGCAGTGCATCAATGGTTCGGTAAGCCTCCGCCAAGCTTCCGTTCAGGAGCCCCACTAACAAACGCATCCAGCTAGAGTGGGGCACCTCCATCACAGCACACTGCTGCTCAAAGTCTTTGAAGAACCCCTCCACATCTCCAGAAGCCTCATCAAATGGCTTAAACTCTGTCCGGGTGATCCATACAGGCTCCCGAATTGTTGGGGTTACACTCCACATTGCGTTACTCCCTTTTTCAAGCTCCATTGCTTCCTGTCTCCGCTGTGCCCGGCGGGCAGCCTCCTCCTTGTACTCCTGAGAGACGCCGGGGCCCAGAACCGCCATCTCTTCTTCATACCACACCAACCACTGGCTTTTCTGGATGGGGATCCCTGTCTCCAGTGCTCGTCCTTCAGACATCTGGGAGGAGGTGGCCAGGCTAGCGCCCACCAGTAGATCGATTAAGGCCTCTTTAGTCAGTCCCTGGTAGTTCAGGCCCAGGTCTCTGGCTCTCTACTGTAACTGCATACAGTCCAATTTCTGTACTCACTCTGTGGGTGGTTCTCCATTGGGTGACGCTCTGTTGATCCCACCGCTGCCACCAGTTGTCACGGGGTCCTTCTCTGGTATCACACAATCAACAGAGCAAGCGAAGAGTGAACAATTCCAAGACCTTTATTCAGGCAAAAATACAAAAAGGTCCATATTCAGTCCACCACACAAAGGATAAGATAGTCCAGAATAAGAATGCAGTCCAGTATCAGGATAAAATGTCCAGGGACACGAGATTCCACAACTCTAGCATTCAGAGGATAAAAATGGATCCTTCTCTCTGAAATGCAGCCTTTTCACCCTCATGTCTATACCGGAACTGACCTGTCCAGCTGCCGTTCTTCCCCCCACCCACTTCCTTGTCCAGGGGTAGTCCAACAAGTTGCCTCCCAGAGGAGAACAAAAGGCCTTAGGGATTAATGCACTACAGGGGGTCATCAAGAGACAGATATAGTGAGGCTGTAGAATTACAATGTAATAAGAAAAACACTATGAAAATAACTGGAATTGTTAAAAATAGGAATATACAAAAAATGACATCCACATAACATATCACACCATCACAACCTTACCAAAGAATTTGTGTTTGCAATCATTTTCAGGAAGAAACTGAGTATTATCTGACAGAATTGCAGGGGTGTCAATACTTTTGGCCACAACTGTGCGCCCCCCTGAGGTCAAGCTTGGTAAACCAACAAGCACTTTTGACCCTGGAAAATAAATCAGAAATCAGGGGCAGCAGGTACTGATATTTAACAGTGATCTTATTAAGGGAGCGATAGTCAATACATGGCCTTAATGAGCCATCTTTCTTGGTCACAAAAACCCCCAGCACCTAAAGGTGAAGAGGATGGTCTTATATGACCCTTCTCTAATGACTCCTTGATATAAGATCGCATAGCATCATGTTCAGGTACCGATAAGTTGAAAAGCCGACCTTTGGGAAATTTACAACCGGGCATCAACTCAATTGCACAATCATAACTCCTATGAGGAGGCAAAGATGCAGACTTACTCTCACTAAATACATCAGAAAAATCAGCCAAATAGTCAGGAACATCTTGAGACTGGGGAGAGGTGGAGAAAACAGGAGTGTCACCAAGAAGACATTGACAAACCCAACTCACCACAGACACAGATTTCCAATCCAACACAGGATTATGGGTCTGCAACCACGGAAAACCCAGTACAATAATATCATGTAAATTGTGCAACACCAAAAATTTACAATTCTCTTGGTGGTCTGGGGCGACCCGCATAATCGCCTCGGTCCAAAACTGGGGTTTATTCTCCGCCAAAGGGGTAGCATCAATACCCCTCAAAGGAATAGGGGTCCGCAGGGGTACCATAGGAAAACAACAACTCTTGGCAAAGTCAAAATCCATCAGATTCAAAGCTGCTCCTGAATCCACAAATGTCTTAGCGGAAAATGTAGACAAGGAGCAGATCAAGGTAACAGCCAAAAGAAACTCAGGCTGCACCCTGCCCATCGCAAATGAGTGAGCAAAACATTTCTCTCATTTAGGGCAGACTGAAATAGCATGAGAAGCATCTCCACAAAAGAAGCATAACTTATGCCTTCTAAACTCTTGACGTTGCACCCTAGACAAAACCCTATCACATTGCATGGGTTCAGAGGTTTGTTCGAAAGGCAGCACCGCCTCTTGCGTAGTTTTACGTTCTCGTAAACGTCGATCAACTTGAATGGCCAACGACAGAGTCGTCAAGACCAGAAGGGACAGGAAATCCCACCATAACATCCTTTACGGATTCTGCCAGACCTTTCCGAAAGAGAGCTGCTAGGGCATCATCGTTCCATTTAGTAAGGACCGCCCACTTTCAGAATTTTTGACAATATAACTCAGCAGCATCTTGACCCTGTTTTAATGCCAATAAGGTTTTCTTAGCTTGATCAATAGCATTAGGCTCATCATACAATAACCCCAGGGCTTGAAACAATGCATCTACATTAGCCAGAATAGGATCTCCAGGGCATCTACATTAGCCAGAATAGGATCTCCGGGTGTCAGAGAAAAGGCCCAGTCCTGGGGATCGCCGCGCTGCAGGGAAATTACAATTTTAACCTACTGCACCGAGCTCCCCGAGGAGTTAGGCTTCAAAGCAAGAAATAGTTTACAATTATTCTTATCGTTCAGAAATTTAGACCGATCTGCAGAAAGCACATCAGGAGTAGGGATCTTTAGTTCTACGGTTCTACAACAGATGATTGAGCGAGATAAGCAGAGATTCTCCGTACTTCAGCAGCAAGCTGCTCAACAAGATCGGACAATTGCTTTGTCTCCATTAAGGAAAAAATCCTCCTACGGCCCCAGAGAAAAAAGAGGAAAAAATATACAAAAAATTCTGACACTTTTTTTTTTTTTTTTTTACAATTCTTTCCTTTTTTAGAGTGCCCTAGAGTCTACAGTTTTGGCCGGTGATTCTGTTATGAATGGGTCACCGAGGAGGAAAGCGCAAAAGGCTATGCCACCAGAACACCAGAGAGGTTGGTCACTCAGCGGATTGCAGACCCCTAATCTAATCATCACAACTAGCAGTAGCCGTGGAGCGTTCCTACGATGCCCTAGATGCTTCGTCACAGCCGGGGGACTAACTAAGCCTAAAGACAGAAAGGTGAACTCTAAACTGCCCTGGAGCAGATCCCCAACGGAATACACAGGCCCCAAAACATATATTGCCGTTGAGACAAGATGAAGCACAGACACAGACAGAAAATAGACTGATCAAATGATCGGGCCCACACTGACTAGATAGGTCAGAAAAGGCACTGTCTGCAATCGCCTTGCTATATTGGTCCTTTCAAGGTCCTCGAACAGGTTAACCCTGTGGTCTACCGTCTGGCTCTTCCTCCACACCTGGGTATCACCGACACCTTCCATGTGTCCCTCCTTAAGCCCGTTCACATGTTCCGGTTTTCGGAGTCACCTACCGGGACATCAAGCTTGTCCTCGGTCGAGTACGAGGTGAACGCCATCGTGGGGTGTAAGGTGGTACAGGACAAAAAATATCTAGTGGACTGGAAGGGTCATTGCCCAGAGGATAGGACTTGGGAGCCTGTGGAGAATATTCGTGCTCCCTTGCTCATTGCGGCCTTTGAGCATAGCGAGGCACAGGGGGAAGGGGCGGTAATGTTAGGCGTCGGGTTCCTGCCACTACACAGGAGGAATCCAGAGCCTTGCCCTCTGCAGTCTCCCATTCCTCTCTGGCCACAGAGGAGCCTGCTCAGCAAAGACGTTCCCAGCATCTTGCTCAGTCTACTGCTGTTGGCTTGGTTACTGCAACCAATTGGGGTTCAGCTATAGGAACCTGCAATAGCCAGCAGCAAGCAGCTCTTGGGACTAAGGTCTTCTTTCGGTCCACTGAGCATGCCCGTGGGAAGTCCTCTCATTGGAGGTCTGAGCTCACATGCTCAGGTCCTATTGCTGCAACCATTGGACCACTAGGAAGGTCCCGGATGGATGCACGGCCATGCGCTAGTATAGACTCTTATTGTATATTGTGCGAGTGATGATGGATACATGTATCTTGTGACTGACTCATTATGACTCCCCTTCCTTGGATACGTATGTTATAAGGCTATAGAGTTAGCGCTTACTAGTGGCTTGGTCTCCGCCACGGTGCTTCCACATCTCAGCACCATATGATGCAGTCCAGAGCTGGGCACCTTCAGTACCGCATTAAGCAGCTGCATCCACCAGTGCAACTCCATGCGCAAGTCTAGCACTTTCCTCCCTTGTCTGGGTGGTTAGTGGCGTCTGCCAGAGCGGTGCAGTTCGCATGTACTGCACCTTAGTTATTTAATTTGTTTCTTCCTGGCACCAATGTTGCGGTGTGGAGCACTAGTGTGACTAGAGGGACTCTAACCCAGTGTCTCATGGGTAGAGTGCTGTGTCTATACACCAGTGCTCACATTGCCGAGCTCTGTGAGCATAAACAGGCTGCGACATTTGTGTTTTGCTGTCGGGCGGCCCTGTGAGGTAAGAGTCCGCCTCTGTACACACTAGGTGGAGTTAACCCCGTGTGTTCCTCTATTGTACCGCCATATAACGTCCGCCATTACCGAGCAGCAGTTACCATTTCTGCACGGTGGACCCCAGGCTGCGAACACACCTAATTACCTTCCTTATTATTTGGTGCGTTCCGCCAGCCCGTAACAGATACAGTGTGGCAGTGGTGGGATAACCAAAATAAACCCCCCTGCGGTAAATTGTTAGGGAAGATTAGCTTGCTGTTTTCATCACATTGTTGGCAGCGGTGGGATAACTAGTTTATGGTAAAAACACAAAAATTATATTTCTGCGACGTGCGTCGACTCAGCTTCGTAGCATGTTTTTTTCACGGTTCCAGCGCCAACAGAACCAGAGAAATGGATTTCTCCTGAAAGGTGTGGAATAACTAGTTCGACTTTGGTTTTGGATGAATGCCAGTGACAAGCTGGAAAAGATGATACTACGTGTGTTCCTATACAAGGTATGGCTGTGATAAGTTTTTTTAGCCAGATTGTAACTGTGGAAGCAAAGGGGAGGACCCTCCCAAGCCAGCCCCTTTGGTGAGGTCACAAGCCCAAAGGTATAAGGTATTTTCCCCCTATCCCCGCCTTCATTCTAGCCTGGGATGCCGTGACAATAAGATCTCAAATGAATGGTGACGTTTGGCTCCTCCCCGCAGGATTCTGCCTGAAATGATGTAAGCATTATGTAAGTGTATTTTCTGTTTAAATCCTTTATTTTATTTGTAATTGCATTGTACATATTTTAATTGTCTCCCATCATAAAACCTTTTTATCTTCTGTAAACACTGCCCATCTTTTGGGAATAAACTATAAAATTTATTAGTTCAGTCTCTATGCTCTGTGACAAATTCACGTGCCTATAAGCTAATTACGCTACTGATTTGGGTTTGCTTCGTACTCCTCTGTTAATTTTGCATAACAATAAGAGAAATCGTAAGCTGGTGGCAGCGAAGTGTGCTCTGGGCAGGCGGGCTAGCTGGCAGTGACAGAAAGGGGTTTTATAAGCTTTGTCTGGCTGCGGCCACGACTAGTTATAATTCCCTCACTGCAGCGGCCTAATAGCCAGTGCACAAGTAGCCCGTCCGGTGACTAATTATCCTAGGTGTAGTTCCCTGACTGACCTGAGGGTAAGGGGGGCGCCGGAGAGCTGCGAATTCCAAAGTGGAACTGAAAAGTGGGATATACATAAATCCTGGCAGCTTGTGATACTGTGTGGCAGCGGTGGCATAACTAAAATAAACTCCCCTGCGGTAAATTATTAGGGCAAGACTAACTTGCTGTATTCATCACATTGTTAGCAGCAGTGGCATAACTAAGATAAGCCTCCCTGCACATGTGATAGCCATGTGCGGCCAAAGGTCACACCCCCTGATCATGACAAGTTCCTAAATTGGACTGCTATTGTTTTGCTTCCATAACTCTTATTGTCCATTCTTTAACCATTTACCTCCCTGCAAGGAGTGAATATCCTGTTCTATTAAACTGTTACATTTAGTTAACCCTTGCTCTGCCTTCTGTCTGTCACTGCATCCTGCAACCTGCTTACAGTTGGCGTAGTCGGCAGGATGCAGTCCACAAGCACAGAGGTGGCAGACCAAGCGGCTGTGGGTGTCCCAAGGGCCAGCTTACAGTTGGAGGCTATGCTCAGCAATCTCCCAAAGTTTACAGGGAGCAATTCGCTGTTATGGGACTGGTCCGAGTGGGTTAAGGGCATGCTAAGGATGCACCCCATGACCCCCGCTATGCAGGCAGAGATTGCTGTGATGGCCCTAGAAAGGTAAGCCAGATGTTCTGTTATGTTCCGGTCCCCGCACAAGCCGAACACGTTCACCACAGATTTTGGAAGAGATGCATGGGGACCCCACGGATATCGATGAATTGCGGATGCGCTTGTTTAGCCACGTCCAAAGGGAGGATGAGTCTGTGACCCAATATATGAATGCACTGCAGGAGATCCAAGCCGCAATCTCTAAGACGGATGATGTGGGTGTGGGGCCCCCTGATGTAATTTTGAGGGACCAACTCGTGGCAGGCCTAAGAGATGCACTGCTTAAACAGGCCCTGCGAGAGCACTTGCGAGCCAATCCGCGTATATATTTTCTGGAAGTTGGGGCGGAAGTGCGTGTGTCCAGAGCAGGGAGGTACCCATTTCGATCGCAGCTAAACCAGGCTGGGTTAGAGAAATACGGAAAGAAATTCAGGACATTTGAGAAGAGTGGTCAAGCTTGAGAAAAATACCCCTAGAAGTGCCGAACTCATCCGGAGGCAGAACTAACCCTGAACCCCGTCCAGAAATGGGACCACCCCGAGCATGGAGACAGGTGATTTGTTTTAGATGTGGGGACACTGGACATTATGCCCGAGGATGCGCCAAACTGGGTAGGCCACCGACCCATCGGCCATTAAACTAGTGAGCTCCGTGGCTGGGAGACACCGCCCGGAGCCTGAGCTGCCAAGGAGAGAAGGAAGTCCTGCAAGTTTAGTTTCCCTAAGCCCCCTCATGTGGGCTGAAACGGATAGACCGGCCATCCGTTGTCTAGTTGATACCGGTACTCAAGTGACTACCATGCCAGAAACTTATTTCAGACGTCACTTCTCTGAGGTGATGCGGTCTGAATGGGGCTCAGTGATCAAGTTGACGGCAACCAACTAATTGCCCATCCCAGTCGCAGGGGTAGTCTGGATGCAAATTACCGTGTGTGGCAAGGATGTGGGCCGAAAAGTAGTCTTGACTGCTGGAGACCCTGGCAGTGGCCCTACCGTGATGCTGGGGATGAATGTGCTAAAGGAACTTGGGACCATCCTAGTCAGTAAGTCACCCAATGGTTTTCTTGATCGATGGTGCCCCCGCACCCCCCCAAAGGAAGGTGATATGGGTAGCTCAAGCTCGAGACGTTGAGAGAAGGAAAAGTCCTGGGGAAGGTGGTCGTGCCGGCCTCTGCCAAACTTGTTTTACCGCCTGGCTAGACTGTGCTCAAGCTGCCTGTACGAGCCTGTGTCCCCACAAAGGAGTGGAAGTCCAGATAGAGCCAGCTCTGATGGATCAACTACCTTCAGGATTCCTCATTGCTTGGACGTTAGCTACGGTGGTAACGTAGTGGTGCAGTGTGTCAACCTAAGGGAGGACAATCTCAAGTTCCTGCCCAAGCGCGAACTGGCGCCAGTACTGGGTATGCCGGAAGTACTGACGTAACCAGAGGCCGTTCAGATGGTGATGAAACAAGGCGATACCTGGACTGTAGCAATGAACGTGCCCTCAGAACCTTCGTCTAACACCATGAAAGAAGGGCGTCGGATCCTCGAACAGATGCAGGCTGAACTGATGGGTCTCTCATCGTAACAGGTGCAACAGGTTGAAGCTAAGTTAGGGCGTTATCAGGATGTATTCACCCATCATGACGATGATTTTGGGTGCACCACAGCTATAACTCACGAGATTCCCACCGGAAGTGCCGCATTGATTTGGGAACTATCGACAGATCCCGCCACAAATGTACCAGGAAGTGAAGGATATGCTGACACACGCTGCAGAGTGGGGTCATACGGGAGAGCCAGAGTCCGTGGGCAGCTCCAATCATTTTAGTTCGGAAGACGGAACCCTGAGTTTTTGAGTTGACTACCGCCGACTAAATGTCTGTACAGTGTGGGATTCTTATTCTCTACCGAGAATTGAGGAGTCGTTGTCTGCCCTGGGAAAAGCCAAATACTTCTCGTCGCTAGATCTACCCAGTGGATATTGGTAGATGCCCATGGCTGAGCAAGACTGAACAAAGACAGCATTCATATTGCCTATGGTGTTGATCGAATGCAACCAGATGCCCTTCGGTCTTACCAATGCGTCTGGCACCTTTCAGCGACTAATGGAGCGGTGCTTAGGAGACATTAACTTTGAAGCCACCCTCATTTGCCTGGATGACATAATTGTCTATGCAGCTTTTGAGGAACATCTTCGATGGCTGGAGCAGGTGTTGAGTTGGCTGCAGAAGCACGGCCTGAAAGTGAAACCTCAGAAGTGTCACCTCTTCCTCCAGCAAATTGAACAACTCAGACATGTTGTATCTGCTGAGGGAGTGCAACCTGTGTGTGAAAAGATAGCGGCAGTACAGGAATGGCCCACTCTGAAGACAGTGAAGGACATGCGGACCTTTCTGGGGCTTACGGGGTACTATCGACGGTTCACAAAAGGCTTCACCCGAACTGTCAATCCACTGCTAGATTTGTTGAGGGGAGTACCGTCTTGTGCAAAGAATCGGACCATCCACTGATGAAGAAGCCAGGAGAAAGCATTTTGGGCCCTGAAGATGGCCCTGGCTGAAGCGCCCATACTGGCTTATGCAGACTTTTCTCAACCTTTCATCCTCCACACCGATGGGAGTCTCCAGGGACTAAGGGCTATATTGTCACAGATACAGGATGGAAAAGAATGAGTGATTGCCTACGTGAGCCGGTCTCTCCATGACTCAGAACAAAACCCCGACAACTCTACACTGTGTTCCAAATTATTATGCAAAAAATATTTCCTCATATTTTCTCTAAATTACCTATATGAATTGCCGTCATTGTTATTTTCCAGTCGTCTAATATTCTAGTATAATTGCAATGTTTTTGAACAAACTGCCTATGAAAACAGTATATTTTTAAAAATAAGAAACACTCAAAATGCATGTTCCAAATTATTATGCACAGCAGAGTTTTCAACCTTTTTATTTTGATTTTGAACAAAAAAATGGTGAATTGTGAAATTATAAGCATTATCAGCTTATTACAAAATGAAATCAAACAGTTTTCAAGTCAAAACTTTCTTCTCGGTGATGTTACATTTGCACATAGGACCCCTTGTTCGAAAGAAGCTTCTGAACGCTCTCGACCATTGAATGTCAGTTTTTGGATGGTTTGTGCTTCAATTGTTTTGCATGTGGACAGAATCCCCTCCCAGAGCTGTTGCTTAGGTGTGAACTGCCTCCCGCCATCATGGACACTCCTTTTGATGATGCTCCAGAGGTTCTCAATGGGGTTGAGGTCAGGGGAAGATGGTGGCCACACCATAAGTTTTTCCTCTTTTATGCCCATAGCAGCCAGAGATGCAGATGTGTTATTTGCAGCATGAGACGGTGCATTATCATGCATGAAAATGATCTTGCTGCGGAAAGCACGGTTCTTACTCTTGAACCATGGCAGGAAGTGCTGTTTTAGAAACTCCACATAGATTATGGAGTTCTTTACCCCTTCAGAGATCCTAAAAGGGCTGACAATCTCTCCCCATGATTCCTGCCCAAAACATTACTCCACCTCCTCCTTGTTGGCGCCTTAGCCGTGTTTTCATGGGGTGTCCATCAACCAGCCATCCTCCACTCCATCCATCTGGACCATTGAGCGTTGCACGGCACTGATCGGTGAATAAAACAGTTTGGAAGTTAGTCTTCATGTCTTGTTTGGCCCACTGGAGCCGTTTCTGCTTGTGTGCAGTGGATAGAGGTGGTCGACAGGATGGCTTACGCACAGCTGCAAACCTCTGAAGGACCCTGCATCTTGTTGTTCGGGGGACGTTGGAGGCACCAGCAGCTTCAAAAACTTGTCTGCTGCTATGACAAGGCATTTTTGCAGCTGCTCTTTTAACCTGACGCAATTGCCTGTTGGAAAGAGTCCTCAATTTTTCCTTATCAGCACGCACACATGTGTGCTGGGAATCAGCTACATACTTCTTGAGTCATGCCTTGACCTAAATACTCCACAATCTGTTGCTTCTCAGCAGCCGACACATCCTTTTTCTTTCCCATTTTGGCAAAAAATGTCGGCTGCTTAATAATGTGGAACAGCCTTCTTAAGTAGTCTTGCCTTTATTTGCACACACCTGCCAAACTAATTTGCACAGGTATCTGCAATTGCTTTCAGTGATATAAAGAGCCCTGACACACATCACCAGCAATGAGTTTAAATGACAAACAAAAAAATTCTAACCTTATCACTCCGAAACTCTTCTTGCATAATAATTTGGAACACAGTTTAGTTCTTTCAAGTTGGAATTACTGGCATTAGTGTGGGCGATGACCGAGAAGTGGACGTGGTGTACATGGACTTTTCAAAAGCTTTTGATACGGAGCCACACAAAAGGTTGATACATAAAATGAGAACAATGGGGATAGGGGAAAATGTGTGTAGGTGGGTAAGGCTTGTTTCACACATCCGTTTTTCCCCATCAGTCAAAATCCGCCGTATTGCAAAAAAAACGGATCCGCCATTTTTTTTTGGCAGATCCGTTTTTTTCCCCATTGACTTGTATTAACGGCGGATCTTGACGGTTGGTCATCCGTTCGATCCGTTTTTTTACGGATCCGGCAAGATTTTGCTGTCCACTGAGTGGACAGGACGGACAATGAAACGTTTTTTTTCCCCGGCCGGATCCGCATTTTCTATTGCGCATGCCCGGGAGAAATGCCTGTGTCAGAAATTTAACCCTAAACTCAGGTCTGGCTCTGAAAAAAATTCTCTCTCTCTCTGCTCCCCGGGCAGCAGTTCCTTTAAAATTCTTCCTTCGACGGATCTGTTAAAACAACGGCCCGGTGCCAAACTTTGTGGTCAGTACAGGACCGGATCTGTTGTCCGCCATTTTAGCGGATTTTAACTGACGAAGAAAAACTGATGTGTGAAACAGGCCTTTAGAGCTGGCTCAGGGATAGGAAACAAAGGGTGGTTATTAATGGAGCACACCTGGACTGGGTCACGGTTAGCAGTGGGGTACCACAGGGGTCAGTATTGGGCCCGCTTCTTTATAACATATTTATTAATGACCTTGTAGGGGGCATAGAGAGTAGAATTTCAATATTTGCAGATGACACTAAACTCTGCAGGGTAATCAATACAGAGGAGGACAATTTTATATTACAGGGGGATTTATGTAAACTAGAAGCTTGGGCTGATAAATGGCAAATGAGCTTTAATGGGGATAAATGTAAGGTCATGCACTTGGGTAGAACTAACAAGATGTATAATTATGTGCTTAATTGTAAAACACTGGGCAAAACTGTGACTGAAAAAGACCTGGGTGTTTGGGTGGATGACAAACTCACATTTAGTGGCCAGTGTCAGGCAGCTGCTGCAAAGGCAAACAAAATAATGGGATGCATTAAGAGGCATAGATGCTCATGAGGAGAACATAATTTTACCTCTATATAAGTCACTAGTGCGACCACACTTAGAATACTGTGTACAGTTCTGGTCTCTGGTGTATAAGAAAGACATCGCTGAACTTGAGCAGGTGTAGAGAAGAGCGACCAAGGTTATTAGGTAACTGGGGGGTCTGCAATACCAAGACAGGTTATTACACTTGGGGTTAGTTTGGAAAATCAAAGGCTTAGGGGTGATCTTCTTACAATATATAAATATATGCGGGGACAGTACAAAGACCTTTCTAATGATCTTTTTACTCTTAGACCTGTGACGGGGACAAGGGGGCATCCTCTACGTCTGGAGGAAAGAAGGTTTAAGCATACTCACAGACGCGGATTCTTTACTGTAAGAGCAGTGAGACTATGGAACTCTCTGCCATATGATGTTGTAATGAGTGTTTCACTACTAAAATTTAAGAAGGGACTGGATGCCTCTTGAAAAGTTTATTACAGGGTATATACACTAGTTTCCTTAATATTGCGTTGATCCAGGGAGCTAGTCTGATTGCCGTATGTGGAGTCGGGAAGGAATTTTTTTCCCCAATGTGAAGCTCACTGTTTGCCACATGGGTTTTTTGCCTTCCTCTGGATCAACATGTTAGGGCAGGTTAGGATAGGATATGGGGTGAACTAGATGGACTTAAAGTCTTCCTTCAATCTTAATAGCTATGTTTCCCACGGACATGGGTCCGTAAACATCGACATCGATTGCAGACTCTGCATTGACTAGTACAGACCAAGTTTCAGGAATGTGAGCACCATGAAACCACACCCCTGCGAGGGACAGCTCTCAAGGTGGGGGACCGAGTATTGGTCTGGGGCAAGCAACCTTGAGGCAAGCTAGAGTATAGATGGGAACAAACCCCATATTGGGTGAATTGTCGAATTGGGACTGATAGGAAGGAGAAGTACGGCTGATTAGGGCGCTCAGACCAAGACAGACACTTGTTTTAGATGGAAAAGAAACTTCTTTTCTTGGTCACTATGTCCTCACAAAGCTTTTCGGCGGTGAATCCGCCTTCCCACCTGATGAAGGCAGACTCACCGCCGAAAAGCTTTGTGAGGACATAATGACCAAGTTTCTTTTCCATCTAAAACAAGTGTCTGCCTTGGTCTGAGCGCCCTAATCAGCCGTACTTCTCCTTCCTTGCATTTTACACCCTTCTGCGTGAGCGGCTTGGTGCAGCACGGACCCAGCAGACTTTCAACCATCCTGCAAGACCTGAAAGATGGAGAACCTGTGGTGACATCAGCATCACGTGACGCTGCAAGTGACCGGCTAACCTCTTAACCCAGAATGGCGACTGGTGCACGATAAGCACAGCAGGTTCTGCAAATGTGGTTATCCCGGCAGCATAACCACGGCAGGTTAGTGTACTTTGGTCTTAACCTCCTCCACCTGACCACCAGGTATTACAACAGGAGCGCCCCCTCCTCTCTCCTATTTTGAATTGGGACTGATAGACCAGTCTATGAAGTCCAGCCTAAGGGGGAAGGGCCCCTACCCGAGTAGTCCACCGAAGCATGCTACGTCCTTGTCTGTCACGAGATCCCGAAATAGAAGGAAGGACGCCAAGTGTTCCCGAAGTGTCCACTCCAGCAGCCTTTGATGGTGATGAAGAGGAACCTGCCTCACCCTTTGATCTGGACAGTCTGCCACCCACTGGCTCAGGGGAAGTGCGAGAACCTGAAACTCTCCATATGGCTGCTCCACTGAACCCGGACACATCCCTGTCCTCAACTGCCCAACCTGACTCGATCACCCAACCTGACTTGCGCAGACAGCTGCAATACCTCCCAATCGTTATGAACAAGATCAATTTATTTGGCAGCGGATCATTCAAGAGGAGTGTCAACGCCTGCTGCAAGAAGGTACTGAGCCAGGTCCGGAACTGTTGAGGCTGTCTCCCTTGTTGCCCGGGGGAATGAGGAGCCAGACCAACCTCATTACCCAGGTAGGAGGGGTCCGATAAAAGAAAAAACACGGGCAGCAGCTGGCAGTTTGGCACGAACTAGCAGCAGCGCGCAGCCGGTTAAGCAGCTTGCTCCGTCCCTCGAGTACCGGCGCCGCGATTGGCTGCGTTGGTTGGTCCCCATCTCCAGCGGGACCGCTGAGGAGAGGTATCATGCGCTCAGTGACTGTGAGTACCGCGCAAAGGAGAGAAGGCCGAGTATCGGACAGAATCTTGTGGCCTTCCCTGCCAGTGACTTCACTTCCATTCCCGTTGGACACTGGGAGTACCGCGGCCCTGTTTGCTCCGGCCGCATGTGTGTATGGACTAGGGGCTCAGCGGAAGGTCCCGGAGACTGATCGCTGCCGCTAAAAGACGGACCATCGTTTAAAAGGACCCCATCTGAGGACATCTCCCTGGTCGCTGCCAGTGCTACAACCCATGCAGAAGGACCTTCATACAGGAATATGAATAGCTGCAATCAGAGAGGTTAAAATAAGCAGTCTCTTAGATGTTTGGGGAGACACAGCTAGAGGGGAGAAGGTGGGGCAAATAACATGAGCGTAATTTTCAGTATGTCTCATTCTAAGTGATTAACCCCTTCCCGACATTTGACGTACGTTTGTCATGGTTGGGAAGAGGTTCCCGCAAAATAGCCTGAATTTACATCATGCGGGCAAAGGAGCTGTGCCCAGATGATCGCTGCTGGAAGCTCAGTGTAAGTTATAGGCAAGACTCTGTTCTCACTGCCAGGACCAGTATACGCACCGCTCCAGGCTATTTAACTCCCGAAATGCTGTGATTGTGTAAGCAGGTTGCGGGATGCAGTGACAGAAGGCAGAGCACGGGTTAACCAAAAGTAACACTTTAATAGAACAGGGTATTCACTCCTCGCAGTGAGGTAAATGGTTAAAGAATGGATAAGAGTAACGTAATTAAACAATAGCAGTCCAGTTAAGGAACTTATGTCCTTTATGTTCCTCAGCAGGTGATCCCACATGATTTAGCGCAGCCAGCAATAGCTTCCTCAGCGGAGCAGCACTGTTGACTTCCTGCTCTCCAATTGGTGAGGCAGCAGTGACTGCTGCTACACCAAAGAGCTGAAAGCACACTGCAGCCTCTACTGTCTGCTGTTCTACCAAAAAGCAGAAATTCACACTGCAGCCGCCAGTGATTGCTGTTCCACCGTAGGGCAGGAGCACACAGCAAACACTTGTGACTGCTGCTCCACCAACCAAAGAGCAGGATCACACTGCAGCCTCTTGTGACTGTTGCTGCACAAATCAGAGAGTAGTAGCACACTGGAGCCTCTACTGTCTCCTGCTCTACCAAAGAGCAGAAATTGACATTGCAGCCTCTAGTGATTGCTGTTCCACCAAAGGGCAGCACACTGCAGCCTATTGTGACTGATGCTCCACCAATCACAATGATACAGCTGTGTCGGCAGAGCATTCGAATGTACTTTATGGCTGCCAAATTAGTGTGTGGTTGAGCAGTCCTAAGTTACAGCTAGGAGACCAGCCCAGGGGACATATGCCCCTCTTCCCCCAAGGCCCAGCCTGCTCCTGCTGATACAGTGGCAGAAAAGCATCACTTTCATAATTAGAAAGTGTGCTAAAAATTTTACAAAGTCATATATTTATTCATAAGATTGTGACCAGCTCTCTCTGTGCTTCCCGGGTTCTAAGGCAATATTTGTATCATCAATAGGACATGACAAGACATTTTTAAAGCAAAAGTTTCTTATTGATTGGTGAAAAGTTTTAGGACAGTTATATTAATGTATAATATTCTGTGCACCGGGATGATTATATCAATGTTATCTGGATTCTGTTTGTTTATTGGCAACTTCATAAATTTCTTAACCATCAATTTTCTTTTATTACATCGAACCATCGTATTTGTTCTTGTATCATTTCTCAATGAAAAAATTAAAATCTTGCATCTACTTTGTGTGAATTCTCTGATGTCTAACGAGAGTTGATTTTTGTGTAAAACACTTCCCGCAATCGGAACAAGTAAATGGCTTCTCCCCTGTGTGAATTATTTGATGTCGGATAAGATATGATTTTTTGGAAAAGCATTTCCCACATTCCGAACAAGTAAATGGCTTCTCCTCTGCGTGATTTTTTTGATGTTTAAAAAGATTTGATTTGTCACTAAAACATTTTCCACATTGTGGACATGGAAATGTGTTTTCTTTGTGAGTTCTTTGATGTGCAATTAGTACTGACTTTTGTTTAAAGCATTTTCCACACAGAGTACATGAGAAAGGCCTCTCTACTGTGTGGATTATTTGATGTCTGATAAGAACTGATTTTTTGGAAAAGCATTTCCCACATTCTGAACATGAGAATGGCTTCTCCCCTGTGTGATTTTTTTGATGTTTAAAAAGATTTGATTTGTGACTAAAACATTTTCCACATTGCGGACATGGAAATGTTTTTTCTTTGTGAGTTCTTTGATGTATAATTAGTACTGACTTTTGTTTAAAGCATTTTCCACACAGAGTACATGAGAAAGGCCTCTCTACTGTGTGAATTATTTGATGTCTAGCAAGAATTGATTTCTGAGTGAAACATTTCCCACATTCTGAACATGAGAATGGCTTCACTCCTGTGTGAGATTTTAAGTGTACAAGAAGATGTGATTTCCAATTAAAACATTTTCCACATTCTGAGCATGGATATGGCTTCTCCCCTCTGTGATTTTTTAGATGCGCATGATACTGTGATTTCCAAATAAAACTTCTTCCACATTCTGAACATAAATATGGCTCTCCTGTGTGAATTCTATGATGTCTTGCAAGATCCGATTTCTCAGTAAAACATTTTCCACATTCTGAACATGAATACGGCTTCTCCCCACTGTGAGTTTTTAGATGTATAATAAGCTTTGATTTCTGCGTAAAACATTTACCACATTCTGAACATATAAATGGCTTCTCTCCTGTGTGAATTTTTAAATGTGCAACAAGCTGCCAATTCCAAGTAAAACATTTTCCACATTCTGAACATGAAAATGGCTTCACCCCTGTGTGAGTTTTTAGATGTGCAACAAGCTTTGATTTCTGTGTAAAACATTTTCCACATTCTGAACATGTAAATGGTTTCTCCCCTGAGTGTGATTTTTGATGTGCAGCAAGCCGTGATTTCCAAGTAAAACATTTTCCACATTCTGAACATGAATATGGCTTCTCTCCTGTGTGAGTTCTGTGCTGTTGAACATCTTTTATGTCACTTTCTTTTTGTTTAACATTTTCTGATGAATCAGGAGATAGAACTTGTATGAAAGGATTAGATGACTGATCTTGCATGTGAAGGTCTGAATATACATCTGAGATAATGGCGTGCTCTTCATAGCTATGAAGTATATCATAATTATCTTCTTTAAAATCAGAAGATAGATATCCCTCTGAGCTCCAAGTACAGTTGTCTGCCAAAAAATAAGATTGCGTTTATTATTTTGAAATAGAACATTAAAATCAATATTTATATTATTTAGAACATTATTTCCACCTCACAAAATTAAATTTAAAAAATTATCAAAAACACAAATGGACCCCAAACTATTAGTAAAAATACAAGTCATTACGGAAAAAAACAAGCCCTGATATTTCTCTGGAAAAATGAAAACCTTATGACTCTCTAAATATGATGCAAAAGAAAAGTTTTTGGTTTTTTTTAAGTGGTTTTCTTATGTAAAAGCAGTAAAACATTTAAAGAAAATGATAAGGCATCACTTTAATCATATTGAATGGTACTATAATCCTACAGATTCATCAAGCACAGAGAACGAAATTAAGACATAAAACAATGTCAGAACTGCAGTTTGCTATTCTTCCCTACAAAAAAGTGATGTTTCAGTGAAAACTACAGCTTGTGGTTCAGATAAAAATAAGCAGTTTTTCCTTTCTACAAAAAAATTAAAATTTAAAAAAAAAATAATGATTAGAAAACGGAGATTAGACGTACCGGTAATGTTATTTCCAGGAGTCCATCCTGACAGCACCATGGAGGTTGTCCTTCCTTCATCCTTATAGGGACAGGAAATGCACGAAAGGTTAAAAGGTCCCCTCCCACTCCCCAGTGATTTTTCCAAGTACCACACCAGTATGGATGCAATAATTATTTATGGAGATTTTGTACCAGCATATTATTACAAATACAAATCATTGGGAACTACCAGTGCTGTCAGGATGGACTCCTGGAAAAAACATTACCGGTAGGTCTAATCTCCATTTTCCAGGATGTCCCTCCTGACAGCACCATGGAGAATACCAAAGTAGGAATTCATTAGGGTGGGACCACTGCTTGTAGCACTTTACGACCAAAGGTCGCCTGGCTAGCTGTTAACGTGTCCATTTTATAGTGTCTACAGAAAGTGTTCAGTGTAGACCAGGTGGCGGCCCTGCACATTTGCTCTACAGAGGCTCCCGCCCTCTCTGTCCATGATGTTGCCATCGCCCTAGTGGAATGAGCTCTAAGCCCCTCTGGTATAGGTAATCCCTCGGCCTCGTATGCTGAGGAGATAGCAGGGTGGATAATGTCAGCTAGGGAGTGCGTAGATGCTCTTTTACCCCATTTCTACCCCCATATTGGACAATTTTGTGTCCTA
Source organism: Dendrobates tinctorius (assembly GCF_039654945.1). Taxonomy (NCBI): domain Eukaryota; kingdom Metazoa; phylum Chordata; class Amphibia; order Anura; family Dendrobatidae; genus Dendrobates; species Dendrobates tinctorius. Next base: position 3,693,774 of record NW_027361904.1, on the reverse strand, counting down.
TCACCACTCCCGAGTGGCCTCTAAGTAGCGTGTGACCGCTCGTGTGATGTCCAATGAGCGAAAGAATCTCTCTATCGTTTTTCGGGGATGGGCAGAATGAGGGTAGGACTATCTCCTTGTTTACATTCTGGGGAGATACTACCTTAAGGAGGAATCCTGGGTTTAGTTTTAGTATTATGCGGTCGTCGATTATTTGAATGTATTTCTGAAATCGGCTCGTATGGGGGTCTGCCTATAGCGTTAACTGCCAGACTTAGGTCCCACGGGGGAACTGTTTTCCTTAATGTGGGTCTCACTTTCTGGATGGTCTTTGTAAAACGCGCTATCCATGGATGAGAGGACAAGGAGAAATCAAGAAAGTACTTAAAGCTGCTATCTGAACTTTCAATGTGCTTGGACTCAGACCTTTATTAAATCCTTCCTGGGGGGGGGGGGGGGGGGGGGGGGAGTCAAGGATTTGAGGAATGTCTGGGCGAGATAGGTCTTTTGGGGTACCAACACCTTCTGAGCAGAACTTCCTCCAAATCTTACGATAGCCCGTTACGTGTGCAATCTTACGGCTGGCCTGCATCGTTGAGATCAGGCCTCTGGATTTTAGGATCTCCCTCTCAGGATCCGTGCTGCCAACTGTAGGTTCTCTGGATTTGGGTGCAGAACTGGGCCCTGGGAAAGCAGGCCTTCTGCCGTTGGTAAATGGAGCGGCCCTCCTGAGCCATCTTTTCCAGGAGGGGGAACCAACTTCACCTGGGCCAGAAGGGTACCACTAGCATCACCCATTCTCCTTCCTCCTGGATCTTCCTGAGGACTCTCGGTATTATAGCTATGGGGGGGAAACCCGTATAGCGGTCCCCCTTCCAATCTCTGATTCAAGGCATCGACCCCCTCTGGATGGCCCGCTGGATTGAGTGAGCAGAATCTCTGTAGCTTGGTTGTTCTTTGTCGCGAAGAGGTCCGGCTGGGGGGTTCCCCACTGATGGCACAAGTCTATGAATATCTCCTATTCCAATTCCCACTCGGTGGCTCGGACTTCTTGTCTGCTCAGATAGTTGCCTGGAACCTTGTAGGTGTACCGATGATATGGAGCGAACATTGTTCTCCGCCCTGGTGAATATGCAGGCTGCTATGTCCTGAAGCTTTCCGTGTCTTGGGTCCCCCTGATGGCGTAGGAAAGGTACTGTGGTCACGTTGTCTGACATGACTTTATATGTTGGTCCTGTAGACTCGACCTGCTTCGCTTTAGTGTCTCCCAAACTGCTCGTAGTTCTCTGTAGTTTGAGGACTGTGAACTTGATGTTTCCGGACCATGTTCCTTGAAGGTACCTTCCTTCCAGATGGGCCCCCCATCCTTCCTTGCTGGCATCCGTGACGATAGTCACGCATGGTGGCAGGATACAAGGCACCCCATGGCTGATGTTTTTGTGACTGATCCACCACTTCAGATTTTAAGGCTGGGGACGGCCGAATCTCTTGTCCAGAGAGGTCTGCCGTCTGTCTTTGTAGGCCTCTTGTGTGAGCCTGACTCCGCATTACGCAGGGTATGCATGCTGTCAGGGTACCTAGGATCTTCATTGCAGCTCTTCTGGATATTTGATCTCGCCATAGCTGATGAACTTTGTTCATGATGGGTTTCTCCTTCACTTCCGGTAAAAACGAGATTCTTCTTTTGGAATCTAACATGACTCCCGGGAATTTTTTCCTGGGTACCGGGCTGCAGGTCTGACTTGTTTTTGTTCAGGATCCAACCTAGGTTTTCGAGCGTGGCAATTACCGAGACTAGTTTTTTTTTTTTTTTTTTTAACTCAGATGCTGAATGAGGAAGTCGTCCAAGTACGGCACGATTATGCCGTTCTGTTTTTTTTTTTTTGAAACATTTTTATTGATTTTGAAATGAAGTTGCATATTACAAGTTATAAACGTTGCATTGAATTGTTGCAAACAACATATTTAAACATGCTTATCACCTAAGCCTGAATAGAAGCAAAAATAAACTTAAATATAAAATTATCAAACCCCCTTACGTCCACATTTTCATAGATTACATTGACTGAAATCAGACACCTTATCTCCAGCTCCCCCTTATCCTCCATATAGCTCATATAACACATTTCAGTTTACCCAGATTACCACTCAAATGCTGTTCTGTCTTAAGTGTGCCACAATCTCGGTGACCAGCTTCGTAGAACCCGGGGTGCTGAAGCTAGGCCGAAAGGAAGAGCCTGAACTGAAAATGGTAGTACCCGCTTCCTATTTTTAGTGCAAACCGCAGGAACTTCTGAGAGTGAGGGTCAATGGGAACGTGATAGTATGCACTTCTTAGCTCTATTGTGCACATTGTGGAGTTCCGATCTATCAGCAGGATGGTGGGTTTTAGGGTCTCCATTCGGAATCTTTTGCATCGGATCCATTGGTTTAGTGGTTTTAAATCTATAATGGTCCAACTCTCCCCCAGTTTTTTTTTTACTGTGAAGAGAGTTGAATAGTGGCCCTGACCTCTCTCTGTTTCTGGGACCGGAACCACTACTTCTGACCTGAGCAGGTCTTTTACGATTGCCCATATAGGGTCTATAAGGGTTTTGGACTGGGGATTTGTAACTACAAACCATGTTGGGGGGGGGGGGGGGGGTTTGTGAATTCAAGGGTAAAGCCCTGGGAGATCGTATTGAGAATCCGCCGGTTCTGAAAGATGAGACCCCCTGCCTCCGAGAAGTGTTTGAGGTGATCCCCTACTGGTATGGCGCCCCGTGAGTTGATCTCTCTTTCCCTCTATATTCCTGCCTTTGGTAAGGACGGGACCTCTGAAAGGGAAAAATATATTTTTGTTTTTCTCTCGGGAAACCCTCTTTTGTTGTCAGAGGCGTTCTCCAGTATTTTATCTAAGGCCGGCCCGAATACCTTCCCACCTGGGAAGGGTCAGGCACATAGCTTATTTTTCTACTGGTAATCCCCTGACCAGGTCTTAATCCCTATGGCTCGACGAGCCGCATTGGATCAAGAATTATTCCTGGCCGCAAATCTCATGGATCCAGCTGAAGCGTCCACCAGGAATCTGGTTGCGATCCTCAACAGGGGAAGGCCCTCTAAGATATCGCCTCTAGGGGTTTTCCCTTTTAAATGATGCTCTAATTGGTCGATCCGCAGAAGCATGGATCTCGCGACCGATGTGGCGGCTATGTTTGTCTTCGTAACCGCCGCAGAGGCCTCCCAAGCCCTCTTTAGGAGCCCTTCGGCCTTCTTGTCCATGGATTCCTGAGGCTAGAGGAATTTTCAAAGGGAATTGAAATCTTCCTTGACACCCTGGCCACTGGGGTGTCGATCTTAGGAACTTCATCCCAAGTGTTAATGTACCCTTGGTTAAACGGTAGTCGAAGCTTAAAGTCTCGAGGAACGACAAGCCGCTTCCCGGAGTCCTCCAATTTCTCTAAAATCATTGTACGGATATGGTCATTGACTGGGAAGACTTGGCGAATCCTAGCTCTTAGGCCCCCAAACATCTCATCCTGGACAGACTGAGTCTTTGGGCTTCCTCATTCTGCATAGTGCTTCTCACGGCGCTGAGAAGCTCATCTGTGTTTTCTGAGAAGATGTATCTTTTTCACAACTCGGGGGGGGGGGGGGGGGGTTCTGAGGTGATCTCGCCCTCCCCGAGTCTGTAAAAGGCGACTGGGTGTCTTCGTCTGATGACTGATCGGACTCCCATCCCTGTCTATTAGCCCGCTGGTCTCCCATTCTGGTCCCGGCCCGGCCTCAAGCTGCTTAGCGGCTGACACCTGAAGAGAGCAGTCACGCTCAGCCTAGGAGGGCCGGTGGCCTGGGGCTGGCTGGAAGACTGAATAGGTAGCAGTCCGAAGACGGAGGCCTGGACCTCCTCTCTGACCATTGTGCGTGTCTCAGCAAGGAAAGAGGCCTGTTCGCCTCTGATGATCCTAAGGGTGCACTCTTCACCTAGGGGTTTTTCCCACGACCCCGGTAGTTTGCTGGCACAGATGGGGCTTTTATTGGATCTGCCCGATGTCCTGGAGGCTGATGCTGCAGGAGTCGGTGCCGTCTTTTGCTAACAAAGCGCAGGAGACTTTTTGGTTAACGCTCCTGTCTGTTACATCATGTCCATCGTGCCCACTACTTACAGACATTGGTGGTTCAGGGTGATCGTGGTAATCCTGTATCCGACCCTCCCCGCCACTTCATCCTACCTTGCCTTGAGTAGGTCGATTGATCCTCATGCCGTCGCTCCGTTTCCACGCTGTGACGCAGCCGGAAGTAGTCATCTGGCACCCGGAAGTGATGCGGCCTCAGCCCTAAGGATGATGCGGCGTCGAGAGCCTCGCTGAGGGGAAGCGGCTGCGAATCCCTGAGCCCCGCTCCACGGGACACCTGGCGGAGAACCCCCCCTTGGGGGGTGCCGCCCCAGACAGCTTGACAGGGGGAAGGTGGAGTCCGGACCCCCCGATCCCCCTGAGCCCACATGGTAAACGCTGGATCCAAAGCTTTTCACATCTTCCACGACATCTCTTGTGCCTGTCCTTACAGGGACAAGAAAAACACTGGAGTGTGGGAGTGGGAGGGGACCTTTTAACCTCTAGCGCATTTCCTGTCCCTATAAGGATGAAGGAAGGACAACCTCCATGATGCTGTTAGGAGGGACGTCCTGGAAAAGGAAATACATTTTCAATTCTCGGTATCTTATCTTCTATATGTTGTTTAAAGGGAATCTGTCACCCCCCCTGGGCGTTTTTAACTAAAAGAGCCACCTTCAGCAGCACTAAAGCTGCATTCTGTGAAGGTGGCTCTTCCGTTTCTGACCCCCAGTAACACCGAAATATTAACTTTTATAAATAGGTCCTCATACCTATATTCAGTCGCATATGTATGGAGTCTCCCCCTAAAGCAGCCACCTCCCCACCGTCAATTATGCCTCTGAAGCGTCTGGGCACCGCCCTCCCATAGCAGTCCATCATGCCCCTGCTCTGCCGTCTGTGCCCCGCCTCCCATAGCCATTCATCATGCCCCTGTGCTGCTGTCTGTGCCCCGCCTCCCATAGCCGTCCATCATGCCCCTGCTCTGCCGTCTGAGCCCCGCCTCCTATAGCCATCCATCATGCTCCTGTGCTGCTGTCTGTGCCCCGCCTCCCATAGCCGTCCATCATGCCCCTGCTCTGCCGTCTGTGCCCCGCCTCCTATAGCCGTCCATCATGCCCCTGCTCCGCTTCTGTCCCCGCCTCCTTCTGTCTCCTATGCCGGCGCCTGCTCTGTGAAAACAGTTCTCGGGCAACCAACCAGAGAAAAGTAAATGCATCAAAACAAATGGGATCACCACAATAATAAATGTAATACAAAATCTGACAATTTTTATTATAAACACCACACACAATTCTTTTCAAAAACATGTAAAAAAAAAAAACGCAAACATGGGAGGACAGAGGATTTGGGTCCAAATTTATATGAGTAAAATACTCAGAAGGAACCCACACAGTCATCTATTGGCACATGACAGGCAGCATCAATAATACATATCAAATATATGCATGCTGTTTGACTGACTAGAGTAAAAGTACTAGTGCATAACAATTCATAGCAAGTGTCCAATAACATGTACGCTTTATAATGTCAGCTGTTCCATACCAGTAGGACAACAAGAAAATATAACACTAGAGTGCAGATAGTAAATGCTCCAACAATAGTGAATGATAAATATTCCAGGAGCCACACAATAGGCCTCTATACTTTACCCCTCCACTGCTGGGTCAGTCAGCATCAGATCAGATACACAATCAAATATGCAAAGCATGAGCCAGACTGTGTGGGTGCTAAAGGCCAGAAGAAAGTTTACAATAAAAATTGTCAGATTTTGTATTAAATTTATTATTGTGGTGATCCCATTTGTTTTGATGCATTTACTTTTCTCTGGTTGGTTGTAGTCTAAATTTATGCATCAGGAGATCCCGCTGTCTTTATCAATGGATGGCGCCCGCTCAAATTGTACTTTGTACCAGTTCTCGGGCATGCGCAGTGCGCGCTGCCTGTGAACGGACATCAGGCGATCATGCCTCCGTGTTGTGGAGGCCCTAGATTCCCAGCCCCGCAGTGTGAATACATCATCACACACACACACTACGGGGCAGGATCTGGGGCCTCCACAACACACAGGCATGATCGCCTGATGTCAGTTCACGGGCAGCGCGCACTGCGTATGCTCGAGAACTGTTTTCACAGAGCAGGCGCTGGCATACGAGACAGAAGCAGGTGGGGACAGAAGCTTTACTGGGGGTCAGAAACGGAAGAGCCACCTTCACAGAATGCAGCCTTAGGGCTGCTGAAGGTGGCTCTTTTAGTTAAAAACGTCCAGGGGGGTGACAGGTTCCCGTTAAAGGGAATCTATCACAGGTTTTTGCTATTTAATCTGAGAGCAGCCTGATATTGGGGCTGAGACTCTGTTTCTTGTGATGTGTCATTTGCTCAGTATCTTGCTGTAGTTTCAATACAATCAGTGTTTTACCAACAGGAGCTGATCATTAGATGACTAGGTGGTGCATGCCAGGCAGTCCAGCAAATCTGTTTAACTCCCACCCCTCACCACTGATTGGCAGTTTCCCGAGTACACTGTGAGCAAGCTGCCAATCAGTGGGGTGGGCGGAGTTATACACAGTTCAACATTCTGAGCACTACTATATCTACAGCACAGAAAACCGGGATTCTATCAAAACTGCACCAAGCAGCCCAATAAGTGACACATCGCTGAAATCAGGCTCTCTGTAACTACATCATGCTTCTCTCAGATTACATAGCAAATACATGCCGTAAAAAAAAACTATAATAGAAAAAAATTCAGAATTACTTTCTACCTTCCCTTGCCTGGCTCTGCAGCCTAGAGACACACCCCAGAGGATCCTGGGAGCCACACCCCTTTAGTAAACAAAATTAAATTTAGCACTAAGCAAAAAGGCTCGTATCTCTGGAACCATATGGTGGATTTAAAATAATAAATTAATAATAATACTGAGGGGAGCATCAGGAATAAAACAAGAGTAAAAACAGGCATCTTTTGTTCTGGTGACAGATCCCCATTTAGAGGTGATACTCATCTTTCACGATAATGATGTGGTTTGTTACAAGTTAATAGTGGTTTATCACTAGGTCTCCTCCTCCAAGTCCCTGGTGAGCCGCATTACTGACACTCAGAGCAATAATAACCCATCCTCTTTTGTTATGAGGGTTTAAATCTCCACGTTTTGTATTTTCTAAGCTTCTTGGTTTTTGAGCCCCAAATTTTTTAAAATTCTTTTCCTTCGTCAGAACTGACATCAGATGATGAAGAAATTGGCGGCTCACACAAGTATAATTCATCTCCAGCTGTAGATTATCAGCCATATTATAAATGACGACCTGTGACCTCACATATAACAGGATCACATCATTATCAATTCACATTGTGCTGAAAGTGAATATTCAGTTAAAGACCCTCACCTGGGCAGTGATCTGTAGGGGTCTCCTCTTCACACCGCTGATCGCTCCTCACATTAGGGGTCTCCTCTTTACACCACTGATCGTTCCTCACATTAGGGGTCTCCTCTTCACACCGCTGATCGACCCCCACATTAGGGGTCTTCTCTTTACACCACTGATCGTTCCTCACATTAGGGGTCTCCTCTTCACACCGCTGATCGCCCCTCACATTAGGGGTTTCCTCTTTACACCACTGATCGACCCCCACATTAAGGGTCTCCTCTTTACACCGCTGATCGCACCTCACATTAGGGGTCTCCTCTTCACACCGCTGATCGCACCTCACATTAGGGGTCTCCTCTTCACACCGCTGATCGCCCCTCACATTAGGGGTCTCCTCTTTACACCGGTGATCGCCTCTCACATTAGGGGTCTCCTCTTTACACCGGTGATCGCCCCTCACATTAGGGGTCTCCTCTTCACACCGCTGATCGCCCCTCACATTAGGGGTCTCCTCTTCACACCGCTGATCGCCCCTCACATTAGGGGTCTCCTCTTCACACCGCTGATCGCCCCTCACATTAGGGGTCTCCTCTTTACACCGCTGATCGCTCCTCACATTAGGGGTCTCCTCTTTACACCGGTGATCGCCCCTCATATTAGGGGTCTCCTCTTTACACCGCTGACCTCCCCTCACATTAGGGGTCTCCTCTTTACACTGCTGATCGCCCCACACATTTCTCTCTGGACCATTAATATCGTTGAGATCTTTATCCGGATCCAAAAGCTGCAAAACAAACATTGTAAAAGTCCCCGATGATCGGAGAAGTCATAGGAAATAATTTACATGAGCAGAAACCATCAGTAATCAGCATCAGGACCCAACATGATCTGACAGTAGTAATAATCTGAGTCACGGTAGCAGGTCTCAAAGATGGACATAAATATTAGCTAATGGCTCAGTGACAACCTCGAGATCCTCATACCTGTGTTTTCAGCACAGGTTGTCAGTTGAGGGAGATTGGCTTCCGATTTTTGTCTCGGAGGAATTAAAGGCTCTGACAGATATAAATCTAACCTGTCATCTCATTATAATATCCAGCCATCTCCATAGCCAGAAAATGGTGATAAGATTTGTACATCTGATGTCCATGGTCAGCAAGGCCGATTCTAGCCTTTCTGCTGCTTGAAGTGAAAAATTAAATGACTGCCCTTCCCACACTGCAATAAGTCTGCAGTGAGTATACGCAATTGCACCACGGATAACGTCTATAAGGAGTTTGTATGTTCTCCCTATATTTGCATAGGTTTCCTCTGGGTACTCCGGTTTCCTCCCACACGCTTAAGACATACAGGGGAAAAGTGATGATGATGAGGTCTGTAAAATGCTGCAGAATATGATGGCGTTGTATTAGCAAAGCATAATAAATAATTTATATGACAATTCATGGTCTTCTGTAAAGAATTACTGCACCAAAACCATCATCAGAACATAAATACATCACCAGAATCATCATCAGTATATAAATACAGCACCACAACCACCATTAGCAAAAGAATAAAAGACGACTATTAGTAAAAGAACCACCAATCAGTATCTGAGTACAGTAACAGAACCTTCATGAGTGCAAGAATGCAACATCTAAAAAATCAGTACATAAATACATCATTAAAACTACCATCAGTACATGAATACATAACCAGAACCTTCATCATAAATTCATGAATAATCACCAGAACTACCATCAATACATTAATACATCATGGTAAAAGATTTGTCTTTCTGTGCTGGGTGCTAAAGAAAAGTGGTTGCAGTAGAGTTGTTGTAGTGCTGTTCTGTGGTTTACTGTCATATGTGTGTGTTTATATCTTGATCTCTGTTCCCATTTAGTTTATTCCTCCCTGTTCTTATCCTCCTCCCTATTGATGGTTGGTGCTTTTATATGATAGAGGTTTTCCATTATCCCTGTTTTGTCTTTGTGTCTTGCTTACCTTACATTTCTGTCTCATGCCTCATGGGGTGGGGAAGGGAACAGATCAGGGTTTAACAGGAGCATAGTAAGGTAGGAGATTCCAGCCTCTCTACCCCCGGACAGGGATAGTTAAGGTCCCAGTTCCAGGGACAGTTTGAGGCCCCTCTTCCTTACAGAAGATCTTCACAGTGTGACATTTTCACAAGCCCCACATTTTGTATCTTGGTATTGATCCCTTTGCAGTCTTTGCCAAAGAGTTGCAGGGTGTGTCGCTTGAACTATTAGACCTGCAACCTAGGGTCTCACAGCAGCAGACTATTGGTCAATTGGGCAGTCAGGCTGAACCGGAACCTAAAGTTCTGGGGGATGGGATAAAGTTATTGTGTTCCGTGAAGCCTGTATGCTTTATTTTAGGCTTTGTCCTCATTCATCTAGGAGTGAGGAGCAATGGGTTGAGATTATTTCTCTCCGTCAAGGAGATCAATCAATCCTGGGCCTTTTCACTTCCGTCAGGCTCACTGTCTCTCCGGTTGGTTGATGGGGTTTTTTGAGCCCTTGTGTATGATGATCTGGACCGTGTCTCCCTTGCCAAGTCCAAGCTACGCAAGCTAAAGCAGGGAGACCGGTCAGCAGAGGAATTCTGCTCAGAGTTCCTTAGAAGCGCCACTGATACCCAGTGGAGCAATCCTGCTCTTAGGAGTCAGTTTTGTCAGGGCACTAGTGCTTTCCAAAACTCCTCAGTCATTGGAGGCAGCCATGGCTCTGGTCATATGCGACCTGTGGTGACGTCATCATTATCACAGGCCTTCAGCATTGAACAGCTCCGCCCCTTGATCACATGACGATGACGTCACCACAGGTCCTTTCAGCTCACACAGCAGCTCCATCTTCAGCGCAGGAGCGAGGTCAGGTAAGAAGAACGTTTTTATTTTTGAAAGGGGCAGTATGTATCCCTGGCAGAATGGAGACACGGGGGCAGGATTGGAGACACACAGGGGCAAATATGGAGACAGGGGGCAGAATTGGAGACACAGGGGCAAATATGGAGACACAAAGGGTCAGAATGCAAGACATGATGGGGTCAGAATGCAAGACATGATGGGGTCAGAATGCAAGACATGATGGGGTCAGAATGCAAGACATGATGGGGTCAGAATGCAAGACATGATGGGGTCAGAATGCAAGACATGATGGGGTCAGAATGCAAGACATGATGGGGTCAGAATGCAAGACATGATGGGGTCAGAATGCAAGACATGATGGGGTCAGAATGCAAGACATGATGGGGTCAGAATGCAAGACATGATGGGGTCAGAATGCAAGACATGATGGGGTCAGAATGCAAGACATGATGGGGTCAGAATGCAAGACATGATGGGGTCAGAATGCAAGACATGATGGGGTCAGAATGCAAGACATGATGGGGTCAGAATGCAAGACATGATGGGGTCAGAATGCAAGACATGATGGGGTCAGAATGCAAGACATGATGGGGTCAGAATGCAAGACATGATGGGGTCAGAATGCAAGACATGATGGGGTCAGAATGCAAGACATGATGGGGTCAGAATGCAAGACATGATGGGGTCAGAATGCAAGACATGATGGGGTCAGAATGCAAGACATGATGGGGTCAGAATGCAAGACATGATGGGGTCAGAATGCAAGACATGATGGGGTCAGAATGCAAGACATGATGGGGTCAGAATGCAAGACATGATGGGGTCAGAATGCAAGACATGATGGGGTCAGAATGCAAGACATGATGGGGTCAGAATGCAAGACATGATGGGGTCAGAATGCAAGACATGATGGGGTCAGAATGCAAGACATGATGGGGTCAGAATGCAAGACATGATGGGGTCAGAATGCAAGACATGATGGGGTCAGAATGCAAGACATGATGGGGTCAGAATGCAAGACATGATGGGGTCAGAATGCAAGACATGATGGGGTCAGAATGCAAGACATGATGGGGTCAGAATGCAAGACATGATGGGGTCAGAATGCAAGACATGATGGGGTCAGAATGCAAGACATGATGGGGTCAGAATGCAAGACATGATGGGGTCAGAATGCAAGACATGATGGGGGCAGAATGCAAGACATGATGGGGGCAGAATGCAAGACATGATGGGGGCAGAATGCAAGACATGATGGGGGCAGAATGCAAGACATGATGGGGGCAGAATGCAAGACATGATGGGGGCAGAATGCAAGACATGATGGGGGCAGAATGCAAGACATGATGGGGGCAGAATGCAAGACATGATGGGGGCAGAATGCAAGACATGATGGGGGCAGAATGCAAGACATGATGGGGGCAGAATGCAAGACATGATGGGGGCAGAATGCAAGACATGATGGGGGCAGAATGCAAGACATGGGGGCAGGATTGGAGACAGACAGGGGCAAATATGGAGACGGGGCAGGATTGGAGACAGACAGGGGCAAATATGGAGACAGGGCGCAGGATTGGAGACACACAGGGGCAAATATGGAGACGGGGCAGGATTGGAGACAGTGGCAGGATTGGAGACACAGGGCAAATATGTATACAGGGGGCAGGATTGGAGACACAGGGCAAATATGGAGTCAGGGCGCAGGATTGGAGACGGGCAAATACGGAGACAGGGCGCAGGATTGGAGACACACAGGGGCAAATATGGAGACAGGGGGCAGGTTTGGAGACACACAGGGGCAAATATGGAGACAGGGCGCAGGATTGGAGACACACAGGGGCAAATATGGAGACAGGGGGCAGGATTAGAAACACACAGGGCCAAATATGTAGATACGGGGGCAGAATGCGAGAAATGTGGGCAGAATGCAAGACGTGGGGGCAGAATGCAAGACGTGGGGGCAGAATGTGACAGTAAGACACAGGAGGGGGCAGAATGTGACAGTAAGACACAGGAGGGGGCAGAATGTGACAGTGAGACACAGGAAGGGGCAGAATGTGAGACATGGGGGCAGAATGGACATGGGGCTGAATGTGAGACATGAGGGCAGAATGCAGGACGTGAGGGCAGAATGTGACAATAAGACAAAGGAGGGGGCAGAATGTGACACAGACACAGGAGGGGAGACACGGGGGCAGAATGACCATGGCGGCAGAATGTGAGACATGGGGTCAGAATGGACATGGGGGCAGAATGTGACACAGACACAGGAGGGGGCAGAATGTGAGACATGGGGGCAGAATATGACAGTGAGACACAGGAGGGGGCAGAATGCGAGACATGGGGGCAGAATGGACATGGGGCTGAATGTGAGACATGAGGGCAGAATGTGACAGTAAGACAAAGGAGGGGGCAGAATGTGACACAGACACAGGAGGGGAGACACGAGGGCAGAATGACCATGGGGGCAGAATGTGAGACACGAGGGCAGAATGACCATGGGGGCAGAATGTGAGACACGAGGGCAGAATGACCATGGGGGCAGAATGTGAGACACGAGGGCAGAATGACCATGGGGGCAGAATGTGAGACACGAGGGCAGAATGACCATGGGGGCAGAATGTGAGACACGAGGGCAGAATGACCATGGGGGCAGAATGTGAGACACGAGGGCAGAATGACCATGGGGGCAGAATGTGAGACACGGGGTCAGAATGGACATGGGGGCAGAATGTGACAGTGAGACACAGGAGGGGGCAGAATGCGAGACACGGGGGCAGAATGACCATGGGGGCAGAATGACCATGGGGGCAGAATGACCATGGGGGCAGAATGTGACAGTGAGACACAGGAGGGTGCAGAATGTGACAGTGAGACACAGGAGGGTGCAGAATGTGAGGCACGGGGGCAGAATGTGACAGTGAGACACAGGAGGAGGCAGAATGTGAGACACAGGTGGCAGGATGGGAGACACATGGTGCAGGATCATGGGGCAGGATGGATACGATGTGGACAGATCATGTGGGGGCAGAATGGATACTCATGAGGGCAGGATGAGAGAAAATATGGCTGAAGCCAGGATGGGGGATATTATTACCATAGGGGCTAATTAAGGGATATTATTACTGCAGTGACGTATTTATTTTATTTTTTTGAGGATACTGTTTTAAATGGGGGGGGGGGGGGAGGTTCTGTTACTGTGCAGAGTGACACTGTCACCTTTTTTTCTTCATCTGGTGTAGTGTAGAAGTTGGGAAAAAAATTAAGTAATGTGTTCTGCAAGCGGAGCTCTAGATAACTGTGTTATTGCCTGCAGAGAGGAGCCCTGGCTGGAAGATGTGATAGCGATCTGTGCTGGATGAATGAAAAGCAAGGATGAAGGACTTTACCTAGAGACGTCACTGGTGAATCAGTGTGTTACCTGTACAATGACACTATACACTATATACAGAGTGCCTTTGTACATTGTCACCAGTGATCACTGTGTTACCTGTACACTGGCACTATATACAGAGGTCCTGTGCATAATGTCACCGGTGGTCACTATATTACCTGTACTCTGACACTATATACAGAGCTCCTGTGTATAATGTCACTGGTGATCACTGTATTACCTGTACACTGACACTATATACAGAGGTCCTGTGCATAATGTCACCGGTGGTCACTATATTACCTGTACTCTGACACTATATACAGAGGTCCTGTGCATAATGTCACCGGTGGTCACTGTATTACCTGTACACAGACACTACATACTAAGTACAGATCTCCTGTGTTAATGGCACTTATGGTCATAGCAATATGTTTTTATATTAATGATCAGTATTGTAGTATCCAGTCACCATGTGCTGGTAATATGTGGTCTGGTCATGGTGCGGTGTTATTTGTCCCTTGTATGTGCTATTATTCTGTCATTAGTGGTAATATGTGGTCTGGACATGGTATGGCTGTATTTGTTCCTTGTATGTGGTATTATTGGTCACCATGTGGTGGTAATATGGTGTCTGGGCATGGTGTGGTGGTATTAGTCCCTTTTGATGTGATATTATTGGTCATTTTAAAAATTGAAAAATAAATAAAAATATACCTAAATTGTATTGGATATTTTAGCAAGTGGAGTTTTTTCAAGAGAGCGGTGGGGCTGTGGACAGTTCAAGGGGTGGAGGGCGGGGCTGGGGTGGAGCCTGGGCGGAGTCTCAAGGGGGCCCCGAAAATGTTGCCAGTATGGGGCCCCGAAATTCCTAGTGGCAGCCCTGGTTGTGACTGTCACACAGCCGTGGACATATGCAGCCGCAACGTCGAACAGCTCATTATCGGGAGCACTTAAGGTATCCAGGTTCCCGATGCAGCTATTTGTTAAGCACTATATTCGGATAAAGACTTATCCAAAGCTATTCACTCATCCCTAATCATTACCTCTTCCTATATAAGCTTGTCAGACCTTCTTGTACCTGCCAGTGAAAGATTCATCTTCCTGTGTTGTGTGCTAAAGCGAAGTGGTTAGAATAGAGTTGTTGTAGTAGTGTTCTGTGGTTTACTGTAATATGTTTGTGTTTATCTCCTGGTCCCTGTTCCCATTTAGTTTATTCCTCCCTGTTCCTATCCTCCTCCCTATTGTTGGTTAGTACTTTTGTATGACAGGTTTTCTGTTATCCCTGTTTTGTCTTTGTATCTTGTTTACCTTACATTTCTGTCCCATACCTCATGGGATGGGGGGAGCGGACAGATCAGGGTGTATCAGGAGCATAGTAAGGTTGTAGACCAGGGCCTTTCTACCTTCAAGGGATTGATAGTGTCCCAGTTCCAGGTTGAGCCCCCCTTCCTTACCGAAGACTATCACAGCGTGACAGTACATTAATGTCACCATAACTATCATCGGTATCTGATCACATCACTAGAATCATAATTTGTAGATGAACAGAGCACAAAAGCCACCCTAGCTACATGAATAAAGCACCAAATCATCAGTACCTGAGTACAGCACCAAAACCATTATCAGTACATGAATACATCAAAATAACCACAATCAGTACATGAATGGAGAATCAAGCTAACTGCAGTGAAATTGCAATGTCAGGTCAGCCCACGCCATATACTGTACATTTGTATAGCACGTAGCTAAATCTTCTAATATATTCGTAAAAACCGTAAGTAGAGGCTGGGGGTTGTTGTTACCAGCCTTCATCAGATTGCGGACCATACAGGGACTACAGTACAGATTTGAGGCAGTCAGTATGACAAATGAACATTGACATCTAGGTACCTTATAGGAAACGTCTTATCTCGATATAAATATCTGCTCATGCTGTGCCCTTGATTAAATGCATTACTGTAATCTCTGAACAAATTATGACCCCCACCCTGTCCTTTGTTAGTTATAAAATATTGCCTCCACAATGTCCCCCTTCACGAATTACAACAGCAACACCGTTAGCTCTCATGAACAATAACCACCACAGTATGCCAACTTATGATACAACACAATCCCCCTTATAATCTATAAGTCACGCTGTTGGCCCTTATGCCACATCGTCCAACCTTATGAACCATAACCACCACCACACTGTCCATTTATGAACTATAAATGCCACAGCAAACTCAGTTAAGAACTATGATCTACCTCTTCCAACAAACCTACAAGCTGCTGTAAGGCCAGTTTCACATTTGGGGAGCTGCGGACTTCCTCCGTGAAGCTCTGCCCACGGCCGCACCTCCTCCAGTCAGCTCCGCCTGTCGGCATGCGGCCCGCGTACCCTATCTTTAGCATTAGGTACGCAAGCCATGCCGATGAGTGCGGATGCCTCCGCATACGTCGTTTTGACAATGCTGCGATCTCACCAAAACGCAACATGCAGGTCGCCGCACCGTCAAAACAATGCATGCGGAGGCATCCGCTCACATCGGCACGGCCTGCGTACCTAATGCTAAAGATCGGGTATGCAGGCCGCATGCTGACGGAGGCGGAGCTGACCGGAGGAGGTGCGGCCGTGGGCGGAGATTCACGGAGGAAGTCCGCAGCTCCTCCATACGCAAATGTGAAACCGGCCTTACACTCATTCCAATATACCGCTGCACGACCAGCTGTGCCCTCACCTACTGTATCCTCACCCATCCCTTGTAGACTGTGAGCCCTCGCGGGCAGGGTCCTCTCTCATCCTGTACCAGTTGTGACTTGTATTGTTCAAGATTATTGTACTTGTTTTGTATTATGTGTAACCCTTTTCACATGTAAAGCGCCATGGAATAAATGGAGCTATAATAATAAATAATAACTATTACTGTCATACTGGCTGCACGTATGAACTATATCGTTCACACTGTCCCCACTTCATGTTTTTCCCTTTCCACTATTTCCCCCCACACTTTCAATTTCTCTAAACTGCCTCCCTCTCACAACCCTAATCTTCAGTGCCCGCATCACACTGTCCTCTCTCTACTCTGTGTCCTCACACTGTCACTTTTCTGAACTTCGTTTTCTCCCTATACTAGGCCCTCACATTGTCTCCTTCCATGCATCAACCGCTCTACACTGGGGCCACTGGCTATACTGTGCCCTTGCACTCGTTAGTCCACGCTGGCCAAATCCCACTGCTAAGAGACGGCAAAATCCCAATCCCTGAGAGATACCTTAACTGCTGCCTGAGGCAGGATGCTCAAGGCAGAAAAGAACCCGATAGTCAGCTGTGATCCTGCCGTCTCCACCGCTCTCATTACACAAGTATAAAACATATAATACTGGAGGAGAAAACAAGACTGACCACAAGGACGTCACAGCCGTCTACACATCATAGGGAGATCTCCATCTACCTGATGGTCCTGTGGAGGAGGAGGAGCGGGACATCTCTCTGGGGTTGTCCTCTTACTGGAGAGAGCTGAGGAGACACAGACAGGACTGACATCATTATTACATACAGAGAATTAGAGGCCGTGTGTATTTAGTCCTGTCTATTACCTGGTGATGTGCGGGGCCGGTGCTCCTCCATCATCACCTCCTGGTACCGATCCTTGTGTCCTTCTAGATACTCCCACTCCTCCATGGAGAAATAGACGGTGACGTCCTGACACCTTATAGGAACCTGACACACACAATGATACAGTCATCACCCAGAATCCTCCAGTGCTGTCCTGTATAATGTCCCAGCATTCCCAGCAGCGTCACCTCTCCAGTCAGCAGCTCAATCATCTTGTTGGCGAGTTCAAGGATCCTCTGGTCATTGATGTCCTCATGTATCCGGGGGTGAGGTGGAGGCCCCGGGATTGGACTCAGGGATCCTTCCCGTCCTTGAGACACAAAGGCCTGACAGTGATCACTAGAGGTCTTCACTACTGTATAATCCTGAGTGTGGAGACATTAATAATATCACTACAGACATCTCCAGAGTCCATCACCTCTCCGGTCATATCCCCCGTTATTCCCATAGATAATGATGTCATGTGATGACATCAGAACCTCTCACCTCTCCGGTCATATCCCCCGTTATTCCCATAGATAATGAGGTCATGTGATGACATCAGAACCTCTCACCTCTCCGGTCATATCCTGTTATTCCCATAGATAATGAGGTCATGTGATGACATCAGAGCCTCTCACCTCTCTGGTCATATCCCGTTATTCCCATAGATAGTGAGGTCATGTGATGACATCAGAGCCTCTCACCTCTCTGGTCATATCCCGTTATTCCCATAGATAGTGAGGTCATGTGGTGACATCAGAGCCTCTCACCTCTCCGGTCATATCCCTCGTTATTCCCATAGATAATGAGGTCATGTGATGACATCAGAACCTCTCACCTCTCCGGTAAGATGGAAGATTATCTCTAGAGTGAGGTTTAATATCTTTTCTACCATCTTTTCTCTGTCCTTATTCATGATTAATGGGTCAATCAGGAAATATCTGTTTAGAAAAAAAGTTGGTGAGATGAAGCTAATAAAAAAAAAAAAAAATGAAAAACACAAAATGTAGATAATATGGGGAGACATTTAAGTGAATATACAAAGTGGAGCTGTGGTATTCTCTCTGTGGGAGCTGGGGAGATGAATAACTTGTCAGGGTAGCTCCTCCATGTGTGAGATAAAAGCTGTGTCAAATGAGGTCACGTGTTCACATGACAGCCGCAGCCAATCAGTGGCCGCATTGCTCACATGAGTAGAGATGAGCTAATTTGTTCGGATTCGGTTCCGAATACGATCGGCATCGAATATTGTTTTTGCAATATTCGGCAAACACAGCCGAACGTCATTAGAGTCAATGGGAGTAGAAATTACCGAATATGTTCAGAACCGATCATCAGACATACATTCGGCACGAATAGTGATCGAAGACGGAGCGAATATGTCAAAATCTGATTCGGGGACAAAAACTGAACACATTCGCTCATCTCTATACATGAGTAACATAACAATCACTAATATTGCTCTGGAAATTATGTAAATTAAGACTGGAAATTACCACAGGTAATCAGGGTGGAAATGCTGGGGGACTTACAAGAGTTTTTTGATAACTACATACATATTATTTATCTCATGTATTTTTTTTTTTTCTAGGAACACAAAACAATTGTATAGTCATAAAGGCAGAAATGTGCTGTTTTTGGTAGAATTATTAATCTGCTAATCTCTGATGCTTCATAAAATATGTCATCCATAGATGCACACCGCAGATGTGATGACAGAACTCCAAGAGACCGGGACTTTTTGCCATTTTGAAAAACAAAGATTCCTTCTTATTTACTTGATTATTAATACATGTCTTTAATTTATAAACATGAGCAAAATTTGAACTGCTTAGGTAAAAATAAAGTACACTGCAGGAAAGGATGTGGATTTTTGTCTGCGCTGCCCAAATAATAAAATTCCGTCCCTTCCTCAACCCTCAATCTACTAAAATGCTTAGAATCAGAGTTGGAAGGGACCTCTTGGGCCATCGCTAAATCATCCCAGTCAGATGTCTGTCCAGCCTCTGTTTGAAGACTTCCATTGAAGGAGAACTCACCACTTCTCGTGGCAGCCTGTTCCACTCATTGATCACTCTGTCAAAAAAAATTTTCTAATATCTAATCTGTGTCTCCTCCCATTCAGTTTCATCCCATTGCTTCTAGTCTTTCCTTGTGCAAATGAGAATAAAGTTGATCCTTCTACAATGTGACAGCCCTTTAGATATTTGTAGACAGCTATTAAGTCTCCTCTCAGTCTTCTCTTTTGCAAACTAAACATTCCCAAATCCTGCAACCTTTCCTCATAAGACAGGGTTTTCAGACCGGTCACCATTCTGGTCGCTCTTTTCTGAACTTGCTCCAGTTTGTTGATGTCTTTTCTAAAATGTGGTGCCCAAAACTGGACACAGTATTCCAGATGAGGTCTGACCAAAGAGGAGTAGAGGGAAATAATGACTTCACGTGATCTAGACTGTATGCTTCTGTTAATACATCCTAGAATTGCATTTGCCTTTTTTGCTGCTGCATCACACTGTTGACTCATATTCAGTCTGTGATCTATTAGTATAACCAAGTCTTTTTCACATGTGCTGTCACTTAGCCCTATTCCTCCCATTCTGTATATGCTTTTTCATTTTTATTGCCCAGATGTAGTACTTTGCATTTCTCCGTTAAAAAGCATTCTGTTAGTTGCTGCCCACTGCTCCAGTTTATTTATATCTTTTTGAATCCTCTCTCTCTCTTTTCTAGTATTAGCTATCCCTCCTAGCTTTGTGTCATCACAAATTTAACCCCTTCCTGACATGAGACGTACTATTCCGTCCATGGGACCCGGGCCCCTATGCCCATAGACGGGATAGTACGTCTAGCGCGATCAGCGGCACCCACGTGGTGAGCGCCGCTGATCGCGGCCGGGTGTCAGTTGATTATCACAGCTGACACCCGGCACAAGGTGTCAGGGGCGGTCACGGACCGCCCCGACACGTTAACCCCTTGCACACCGCGATCAAACATGATCGCGGTGTACCAAGGGTTAAAGGGAAGCATCGGCAGGGAGGGGGCTCCCTCCGTGCTTCCCTGAGCCCCCCACAGCAGCGCAATATGCAGCGCTGCTGCGGGGGGCTCCTTTCCTCCAGGCCCCCGAATCCAAGATGGCGACGGGGGCCTTAGGAAGCTGGCTTCCTCAGTGCCTGCAAAGCGCAGGCATGAGGAAGCCTTCTGCAGTGCCTGTGTCAGATCGCTGATCTGTCACAGTGATCTGTGATGTGACAGATCAGCGATCTGTCACAGGACAGTGATGTCCCACCTGGGACTATTTAATAAAGTAAAAAAAAAAATAAAAAAAGTGTTAAAATAATTAAAAAAAAAAATCGCCAAATAAATTAGAAAAAAAAAAAAAAAATATTCCCCCAATAAATCCATTTTTTGGAAATAATAAAAAAAAAAAACAACAATAAAAGTACACATATTAGGTATCGCCGCGTCCGTAATGACCCGCCCTATAAAACTGTCCCATTAGTTAACCCCTTTAGCGAACCCCTTAAAAAATAAAAATAAAAAACGAAGCAAAAAATAATGATTTATTATCATACCGCCAAACAAAAAGTGTAATAACGCGCGATCAAAAAGACACATATAAATATCCATGGTACCGCTGAAAACGTCATCTTGTCCCGCAAAAAACGAGCCGCCACACAGCATCATCAGCGAAAAAATAAAAAAGTTATAGCTCGCAGAATAAAGCGATGCAAAAATAATTTTTTATATAAAATAGTTTTCATTGCATAAAACCGACAAAAACATAAAAAAATGACATAAATGAGGTATCGCTGTAACCGTACTGACCCGAAGAATAAAACCGCTTTATCAATTTTACCGCACGCGGAACGGTGTAAACGCACCCCCCCAAAAGAAATTCATGAAACGCTGGTTTTTGTTCAGTGTCCCAAAAATAGGAATAAAAAGCGATCAAAAAATGTCACGTGCCCGAAAATGGTACCAATAAAAACGACAACTCGTCCCGCAAAAAATAAGACCTCACATGACTCGGTGGGTCAAAATACGGAAAAATTATAGCTCTCAATATGTGGTGATGCAAAAACTATTTTTACAATAAAAAGCGTCTTTTAGCGTGCGACAGCTGCCAAATATAAAAACCGCCATAAATAGTAAATCAAACCCCCCGTTATCACCCCCTTAGTTAGGGAAAAATAATAAAATTTAAAAAAAAGTATTTATCTCCATTTTCCGGTTAGGGATAGGGTTAGGGCTAGTGTTAGGGCTAGGGGTGTGTTGGGGTTCGGGTTGGAGTTATAATTGGGGGGTTTCCACTGTTTGGGCACATCAGGGGCTCTCCAAATGCAACATGGCGTCTGATCTCAATTCCAGCCAATTCTGAGTTGAAAAAGTCAAATGTTGCTCCTTCCCTTCCAAGCTCTGCCATGCGCCCAAACAGTGTTTTACCCCACATGTAGGGTATCAACCTACTCAGGACAAATTGCAAAACAATTTTTGGGGTCCAATTTCTCCTGTTACCCTTAGGAAAATAAAAAATTCGGGGCAAAAATATCATTTTTGTGGAAAAAAATGATTTTTTTATTTTCACGTCCGAGTGTTATAAACTTCTGTGAAGCACTTGGGGGTTCAAAGTGCTCACCACACATCTAGATAAGTTCCGTGGGGGGTCTAGTGTCCAAAATGGGGTCACTTGTGGGGAGTTTCAATAGTTTAGGTACATTAGGGGCTCTCCAAACGCACATGACACCCGCAGACCATTCCATCAAAGTCTGCATTCCAAAACGTCACTACTTCCCTTCCGAGCCCCGACGTGTGCCCATACAGTAGTTTTCTCCCACATATGGGGTATCAGCATACTCAGGACAAATTGGACAACAACTTTTGGGGTCCAATTTCTCCTGGTACCCTTGGGAAAATAAAAAAATGGTGACTAAAAGATCATGTTTGTGGAAAAAATACGAATTTTTTATTTTCACACCCGGGCATTATAAACTTCTGTGAAGCACTGGGGGGGTCAAAGTGCTCACCACACATCTAGATAAGTTCCTTAGGGGGTCTAGTTTCCAAAATGGTGTCATTTGTGGGGGGTTTCCACTGTTTTGGTACATCAGGAGTTTTCCAAACGCGACATGGTGTCCGATCTCAATTCCAGCCAAAAACGTCAAATGGCGCTGCTTCCCTTCCGAGCTCTGCCATGCGCCCAAATAGTGGTTTACCCCCACATGTGGGGTATCAGCGTACTCAGGACAAATTGCACAATAACTTTTACAGTCCTGTTACCCTTGGAAAAATAAGAATTGAGGGTGAAAAGATCATTTTTGTGGAAAAAATATGATTTTTTAATTGTATGGCTTTATGTTATAAACTTCTGTGAAGCCCATGGGGGTTCAATGTTCTCACCACACATCTAGATAAGTTCCTTAGGGGGTCTAGTTTCCAAAATGGTGTCATTTGTGGGGGGTTTCCACTGTTTTGGTACATCAGGGGTTTTCCAAACGCGACATGGTGTCCGATCTCAATTCCAGCCAAAAACGTCAAATGGCGCTGCTTCCCTTCCGAGCTCTGCCATGTGCCCAAATAGTGGTTTACCCCCACATGTGGGGTATCAGCGTACTCAGGACAAATTGCACAATAACTTTTAGGGTCCTGTTACCCTTGGGAAAATAAAAATTGGGGTGAAAAGATCATTTTTGTGGAAAAAATATGATTTTTTAATTGTACCGCTGTACGTTATAAACTTCTGTAAAGCCCTTGTGGGTTCAAAGTTCTCACCACATATCTAGATAAGTTCCTTGGGGGGTCTAGTTTCCAAAATGGGGTCACTTGTAGGGGGTTTCCACTGTTTAGGTACATCAGGGACTCTCCAAACGTGACATGGCGTCCAATCTGAATTCCAGCCAATTTTGCATTGGCTCCTTCCATTCTGAGCTCTGCCATGCACCGAAACAGTGGTTCCCCCCCACATATCAGGTATCTGCGTACTCAGGACAAATTGCACAATAACTTTTGCAGTCCAATTTCTCCTGTTACCCTTGGTAAAATAAAAAAAATTGAACCTGAAGTATTTTTTTATGAAAAAAAGTTAGATGTTCATTTTTTTTTAAATATTCAAAAAAATTCCTGTGACGCACCTAAAGGGTTAATAAACTTCTTGAATGTGGTATTGAGCACTTTAAGGGGTGCAGTTTTTAGAATGGTGTCACTTTTGGGTATTTTCTATCATATAGATCCCTCAAAGTGGCTTCAAATGTGATGTGGTCCTAAAAATAAAATGGTGTTGTAAAAATGAGAAATCGCTGGTCAACTTTTAACCCTTATAACTTCCTAACAAAAAAAAATTTTGGTTCCAAAATTGTGCTGATGTAAAGTAAACATGTGGGAAACGTTAGTTATCAAGTTTTTTGTGTGCCGTATCTCTGTGATTTAAGGGCATAAAAATTCAAAGTTGGAAAATTGCAAAATTTTCAAAATTTTCGCCAAATTTCCGTTTTTCTCACAAATAAACGCGTTATTTGAATGAAATTTTACCACTAACATGAAGTACAATATGTCACGAGAAAACAATGTCAGAATCACCGGGATCCATGGAAGCGTTCCAGAGTTATGACCTCATAAAGGTACAGTGGTCAGAATTGTAAAAATTGGCCCGGTCATGAACGTGCAAACCACCCTTGGGGGTGAAGGGGTTAATCAGCTTACCCTCAAGTTCCTTCATCTAAATCGTTGATAAAGATGTTGAACAATACAGGGCCCAGGACAGAGCCCTGTGGTACCCCACTTGAGACATTCTTCCAACTGGATGTGCAGCCATTTACGACCACTCTTTGGGTCCGATCACTAAGCCAGTTATGAATCCACCTAACAGTTGCCTTGTCCATTCCATACTTAGTCATTTTTTCTATAAGGATTGTGTGAGAGACTTTGTCAAATGCTTTGAAGTCAAGATATACTATATCTACAGCATTTCCCTGATCCACCCCAATCAGTGATTCCGTCATAGAAGGAAATTAAGTTAGTCTGACATGACTTATTAGTTACAAACCCATGCTGACTCTGTTTAATCACTTCAATCTTATCCAGGTACTGACATAAATGTTGTTTAATAATTTGTTCAAAGATCTTTCCTGGTATAGAAGTCAGACTCACCGGCCTATAGTTGCCTGGGTCCACCTTCTTCCCCTTTTTGAAGATAGGAACAACATTTGCTCTTCTCCAGTCTTCTGGGACTTCTCCTGTTCTCCAAGAATTTTCAAAGATTATGGAGAGGGGTTCAAAAATTTCTTCTGCTATCTCCTTCAGTACTCTGGGGTGTAATTCATCTGGACCAGGAGACTTGAATTCATTTAGGTTAGTTAAGTGTTTCCTCACTATCTTTCCGTTTATAGATATCCTGGATTCTTCTATTCCCTTAATAGGACAGTGAAGAACAGTTGATGTTACATTTCCTTTCTGAGAGAAAACAGATGCAAAATAGGAATTTAAAAGTTCGGCCTTCTCAACATCCAGTCTTACCATTTCATCATTTTCATCCTGTAAAAATCCTATATCATCTTTGACTTTTCTTTTACTTTTGACATATCCCCAAAATTCTTTATTATTGCTTTTGACGTCTCTTGCAAGCCTCAATTCATTGTCAGCTTTAGCTAATCTGATTTGTGCCCTGCAGGTTCTGCAGACAGCATTATATTCTTCTTTAGATATGCCTCCCTCTTCCCATTTTATAAACATTTCTTTCTTCCTTTTTAGCATGTGCTTAAGTTCTGTGTTCATCCATCCTGGTTTTCTTAAATGCTTCCTATTCTTCCCTCTTTTCGTAATTGATAACAGTTGTGCTTTGAGAATTTCATTTTTCAAGATTTCCCATCCTTCCTGGACATTTTTGTCTTTAAGGATATCCAGCCATTGGATCCCTCCAATTCTCTTTCTCAATCTATTAAAATCTGCCTTTCTGAAATCTAACCTTGACGTCTGAGTCTTCACAGGTCTTCCTCCTCTAGCCATCCAAAATTCTAAAATAGCATGGTCGCTACCTCCTAGGGTCCCAGCCACTTTTACTACCTCAACCATTTCCTCCCTGTTTATAAGGATTAGATCCAAGGTAGCAGTTCCCCTTGTTTTCTCCCCTGCCTTTTGGAAGATAAAGTTGTCAGTGAGAGGATAAGAATTTCCTTGACCTGTTAGTTTTGCCTTGTTAGTTTAGGCTTGTGCATGCCCTCATCATCTCCCGACTCGACTATTGCAACATCCTTTTCTGTGGCCGCCCTGCTAACACCCTCTCACCTCTCCAGTCCCTCCTTAACTCTGCTGCCGGACTAATTTATCTCTCTCTTCGCTACTCCTCCCTCACGTAATCTCTGGCCCTCCCAAGACCTCTTCTCCTCCACACTATTCACTCCTCACCCAATCACCTTCAAGACTTCTCCCAAATATTCCCCATCCTCTGGAATTCTGTGCCCCAACACTTCCGACTATCAAACTCATTCGGATCCTTCAGACGGAACCTGAAAACCCACAGCCTGCAATGACCCCGCTGCCTCCTCATCACTACTGGAGCTTCCGCCTCACCATCACTGGAGCTGCCGCAACCCCCCCCCCCCCCCGTCTCCTTCCCCATCATCCTGTAGAAGAGGTCTCAAACTGCATTCCTCAAGAGCAGCAAACAGGTCATGTTTTCAGCATTTCCTTGTATTGCACAGGTGATAATCACCTGCACAGATAATGATTCCAGCACCTTGTGCAATGCTATGGAAATCTCAAAAATACGCATAGCTTGCGACCCTCGAGGAATGCAGTTTGAGACCCCTGCTGTAGAATGTAAGCCCGAAAGGGCAGGGTCCCCTCCCCTCTATATCCATCTGTGATTGTTAGTTTGTTTACTGTGATATCTGTAATTTGTATGTAACCCCTTCTCATGTACAGCACCATGGAATCAATGGTGCTATATAAATAAATAATAGTAGTAGTAGAAGTTCAATAGTGGTTTATTCAACGCGTTTCAGGGTGAATACCACCCCTTCCTCAAGAAATACCATATTTACGTGGTATTTCCTGAGGAAGGGGTGGTATTCATCCTGAAATGAGTTGAATAAACCACTAGTGAACTTCTACTATATCTTGTAACTTTATTATTTGGGCAGCGCGGACAAAAATCCACATCCTTTCCTGCAGTGTACTGTATCGTCTGGTCGGTGACCGACCTGTGGCTCTGCGGCAGCCCATCTTCAATACATGTGCTTTGACCACCTAATGCCAGGTGAGCAGTTATATATTAAAAAAAATTGCTATTTTATTGTGGGATAAGATCCTATTTGCGCTTTGTGTCTCCCCCACCTATGTACTAGGTAAAAATAAAGGCAGTCACCGAAACTTCCCTCAGTCATACTTACCTGAAACTTAAAGGGGTTATCCATTAGTACGACAATACCTTCTCATTCCACACGCTTGGCCCCGATAAAATAAAAAAAAACTTTTACTCATGTTGTATGACACATGGTGCCCGGCGCCCAATCAGCGCTAGCGTCACTGTCCCCGCATTCGGACAAACTGAATCAGATCAGCTCCTCACTGACTTCCTCTTTATGTTCAACTGGACAGAAGGCAGGGACAACGACGCCAGTGCTGACTGGGCGCCATGTATCATCACAACTGCACAAAAGCCTCCCCCCCCCCCCAGAACACGAGTGCAGACACCGCTAGAAAGATGACGGCACAGGAGATGAGTATAAGTGGGACGCCAAGTCACCTCTCACGGACAAGCCTCGAGATGGGATAGTCAAGGAGTCCGGGGTCAGAAGCCAGGAGGGTATGTCATAAAGAGACAAAGGCGTAGTCAGGTAACGTTCCGAGGTCAGAATACCAGGAGATAGCAAGTCAGGGTAGAAGAGGTTAAATATATGGATGCTCAAAATGAAGTCCAAGGTTAGGCAACGAAAGATCCTTTTCTATCCACTCTTTTTTGTTTATTTTTCGGCTTACAGTGCATCATTAGGTATTTTTCACATTTTTTTACTCTTATTTCCATAATTATATTCATAATCTTTATTCGGTGTTCTCTGGAGATACCTCTGAATCAAACATCTACTTTGTTCCCCCACTCAATACTCTCATCAGTGTTATCAGTCTCTCCCCCATGTGCAGTGCGGGGTCTGTCTCGCTCTCTCTCCCCCCCATGTGTAGTGCGGGGTCTGTCCCTCTCTCTCCTCCCTGTGTAGTGCGGGGTCTGTCCCTCTCTCTCCTCCATGTGTAGTGCGGGGTCTGTCGCTCTCTCTCTCCTCCATGTGTAGTGCGGGGTCTGTCGCGCTCTCTCTCTCCTCCATGTGTAGTGCGGGGTCTGTCGCGCTCTCTCTCTCCTCCATGTGTAGTGCGGGGTCTGTCGCGCTCTCTCTCTCCTCCATGTGTAGTGCGGGGTCTGTCGCGCTCTCTCTCTCCTCCATGTGTAGTGCGGGGTCTGTCGCTCTCTCTCTCCTCCATGTGTAGTGCGGGGTCTGTCGCTCTCTCTCTCCTCCATGTGTAGTGCGGGGTCTGTCGCTCTCTCTCTCCTCCATGTGTAGTGCGGGGTCTGTCGCTCTCTCTCTCCTCCATGTGTAGTGCGGGGTCTGTCGCTCTCTCTCTCCTCCATGTGTAGTGCGGGGTCTGTCGCTCTCTCTCTCCTCCATGTGTAGTGCGGGGTCTGTCGCTCTCTCTCTCCTCCATGTGTAGTGCGGGGTCTGTCGCTCTCTCTCTCCTCCATGTGTAGTGCGGGGTCTGTCGCTCTCTCTCTCCTCCATGTGTAGTGCGGGGTCTGTCCCTCTCTCTCTCCTCCATGTGTAGTGCGGGGTCTGTCGCTCTCTCTCTCCTCCATGTGTAGTGCGGGGTCTGTCCCTCTCTCTCCTCCATGTGTAGTGCGGGGTCTGTCCCTCTCTCTCCTCCATGTGTAGTGCGGGGTCTGTCCCTCTCTCTCCTCCATGTGTAGTGCGGGGTCTGTCCCTCTCTCTCCTCCATGTGTAGTGCGGGGTCTGTCGCTCTCTCTCCTCCATGTGTAGTGCGGGGTCTGTCGCTCTCTCTCCTCCATGTGTAGTGCGGGGTCTGTCGCTCTCTCTCCTCCATGTGTAGTGCGGGGTCTGTCGCTCTCTCTCCTCCATGTGTAGTGCGGGGTCTGTCGCTCTCTCTCCTCCATGTGTAGTGCGGGGTCTGTCGCTCTCTCTCCTCCATGTGTAGTGCGGGGTCTGTCGCTCTCTCTCCTCCATGTGTAGTGCGGGGTCTGTCGCTCTCTCTCCTCCATGTGTAGTGCGGGGTCTGTCGCTCTCTCTCCTCCATGTGTAGTGCGGGGTCTGTCGCTCTCTCTCCTCCATGTGTAGTGCGGGGTCTGTCGCTCTCTCTCCTCCATGTGTAGTGCGGGGTCTGTCGCTCTCTCTCCTCCATGTGTAGTGCGGGGTCTGTCGCTCTCTCTCCTCCATGTGTAGTGCGGGGTCTGTCGCTCTCTCTCCTCCATGTGTAGTGCGGGGTCTGTCGCTCTCTCTCCTCCATGTGTAGTGCGGGGTCTGTCGCTCTCTCTCCTCCATGTGTAGTGCGGGGTCTGTCGCTCTCTCTCCTCCATGTGTAGTGCGGGGTCTGTCGCTCTCTCTCCTCCATGTGTAGTGCGGGGTCTGTCGCTCTCTCTCCCCCATGTGTAGTGCGGGGTCTGTCGCTCTCTCTCCTCCATGTGTAGTGCGGGGTCTGTCACTCTCTCTCCTCCATGTGTAGTGCGGGGTCTGTCGCTCTCTCTCCTCCATGTGTAGTGCGGGGTCTGTCGCTCTCTCTCCTCCATGTGTAGTGCGGGGTCTGTCGCTCTCTCTCCTCCATGTGTAGTGCGGGGTCTGTCGCTCTCTCTCCTCCATGTGTAGTGCGGGGTCTGTCGCTCTCTCTCCTCCATGTGTAGTGCGGGGTCTGTCGCTCTCTCTCCTCCATGTGTAGTGCGGGGTCTGTCACTCTCTCTCCTCCATGTGTAGTGCGGGGTCTGTCACTCTCTCTCCTCCATGTGTAGTGCGGGGTCTGTCACTCTCTCTCCTCCATGTGTAGTGCGGGGTCTGTCACTCTCTCTCCTCCATGTGTAGTGCGGGGTCTGTCGCTCTCTCTCCTCCATGTGTAGTGCGGGGTCTGTCGCTCTCTCTCCTCCATGTGTAGTGCGGGGTCTGTCGCTCTCTCTCCTCCATGTGTAGTGCGGGGTCTGTCGCTCTCTCTCCTCCATGTGTAGTGCGGGGTCTGTCGCTCTCTCTCCTCCATGTGTAGTGCGGGGTCTGTCGCTCTCTCTCCTCCATGTGTAGTGCGGGGTCTGTCCCTCTCTCTCCTCCATGTGTAGTGCGGGGTCTGTCACTCTCTCTCCTCCATGTGTAGTGCGGGGTCTGTCACTCTCTCTCCTCCATGTGTAGTGCGGGGTCTGTCGCTCTCTCTCCTCCATGTGTAGTGCGGGGTCTGTCGCTCTCTCTCCTCCATGTGTAGTGGGGTGAGGAGACACAGCACACACATACCTCCACGTATCGGCTCCTTCCAGGTGTGACGTCATTTCCGGTAGTGATGTGTCGTTCGTCATGGAACCGAGGCCAAGAGCCGGCTCTTTCATGTGACCGACGGGAGTCGGCTCACCACTGGGAGCTGAGCCAATTTTTTTTTCCGCTGCTGTTCGCTCCCTTCTTCCTGCCTGGCTGGGGGCTGGGAGGAGCTGAGAGCAGTGAGTACAAATGGGGAGTGACTGGCAAGGCTCTGATTTGCGACTGGGCTCCTCCCACATGACACATAGCTGTTCTGTGATTGGCTGCTCAGTGCAGTGCGTGCGCACACATGATCTGTGATAGATCCCAATGTGCAGTCACACAGACTGTCACTGACATAACAGTGGATGTCCGGCAGCTGCAGGATGAGCACTGACAGCCATCTTATCCCTCATTATGTTCTGTAGTTCCTGCTGCTCTACGGTGGGAAAGTAATAATATAAAGCTGAGGCCGAGAAACTCTGGACAGATCCGAGTATATGTTATACGCTGTAAGCGTCACTCTGTCTAAAGCCTTTATAGACTGCGCAAGTGCAATGCGCCTGCGCAGTCTGGCTCCAGACACAGTGACGCACCCCCCACGAGATCACGGTAGACGCAGCCCCCCCGCCGGTACACCTTAACGATTTGGTGTGGCCGCGGGGTCTTGCGTCTTGCTGTGATGACAGGAGAGGGCGGGTTGTTGCTCCGGAAGCAGCGCATGCGCAGTCTGCGCTTTCCGGCGCCACTTTGGGGAAGACACACTGCAGTGTGTCTTCAAGACAATGGCGCCAGAAAGAGAGGAATGCGCAGGCGCCGATTCCAGAGCAACAACTCGCCCTCTCCTGTCATCACAGCAGGCACAAAAGATTACTAGGGCATTCACCGTGAAGTCAGGACACAGCGCATTGTGGCGCCGAAATCGGGTGCCAATTACGGCCGCACAATCCCACACTCCTCAGACCTGGAACGGGGGATGAGGGAGTACCATGCATACCAGGATAGGGGGTGAGGGGACCATGCATACCAGGATAGGGGGTGAGGGGACCATGCATACCAGGATAGGGGGGTGAGGGGACCATGCATACCAGGATAGGGGGGTGAGGGGACCATGCATACCAGGATAGGGGGTGAGGGGACCATGCATACCAGGATAGGGGGGTGAGGGGACCATGCATACCAGGATAGGGGGGTGAGGGGACCATGCATACCAGGATAGGGGGTGAGGGGACCATGCATACCAGGATAGGGGGTGAGGGGACCATGCATACCAGGATAGGGGGTGAGGGGACCATGCATACCAGGATAGGGGGTGAGGGGACCATGCATACCAGGATAGGGGGGTGAGGGGACCATGCATACCAGGATAGGGGGGTGAGGGGACCATGCATACCAGGATAGGGGGGTGAGGGGACCATGCATACCAGGATAGGGGGTGAGAGGACCATGCATAACAGGATTGGGGGGTGAGGGGACCATGCATAACAGGATTGGGGGGTGAGGGGACCATGCATACCAGAATAGGGGGGGTGAGTGGACCATGCATACCAGGATTGAGGTGTGAGAGGACCATGCATACCAGGATAGGGGGGCGAGGGGACCATGCATACCAGGATAGGGGGGGTGAGAGGACCATGCATACCAGGATAGGGGGTGAGAGGACCATGCATACCAGGATAGCGGATGAGGGGACCATGCATACCAGGATAGGGGGGTGAGGGGACCATGCATACCAGGATAGCGGATGAGGGGACCATGCATACCAGGATAGGGGGTGAGAGGACCATGCATACCAGGATAGCGGATGAGGGGACCATGCATACCAGGATAGGGGGGTGAGGGGACCATGCATACCAGGATAAGGGGGTGAGGGGACCATGCACACCAGGATTGGGGGGTGAGAGGACCATGCATACCAGGATGAAGAATGGGGTGCCATGCATACCAGGATTGGGGGGGTTGAGGGTACCATGCATACCAGGATAGGAGGGTGGCAGAACATACCAGGATGGAAGACCATATGCCAATAAAAGTGCTCGCCACCTGGGCGTAGAACGGGTTCATAGCTAGTGTATAATATAACGCTGTAAGCGTCACTCTGTCCGAAGCCTTTATAGACTGGGCAAGCGCGACGCACCTGCGCAGTCTGGCTCCAGACAGAGCGGCGCACCCCCCTCGAGATCACGGTTGACACATTCCCCCCAGGATATCGCAGTATGCGTAAGCACTGAATGCATACCGCGATCTCCGGCACAACACCTTACTGATTCGGTGTTGCCGTGGGGTCTTGCGTCTGGCGGTGATGACAGGAGAGGGTCTGTCCCTCTCTCTCCTCCATGTCTAGTGCGGGGTCTGTCCCTCTCTCTCCCCCATGTGTAGTGCGGGGTCTGTCCCTCTCTCTCCCCCATGTGTAGTGCGGGGTCTGTCCCTCTCTCTCCCCCATGTGTAGTGCGGGGTCTGTCCCTCTCTCTCCCCCATGTGTAGTGCGGGGTCTGTCCCTCTCTCTCCCCCATGTGTACTGCGGGGTCTGTCGCTCTCTCTCCTCCATGTGTAGTGCGGGGTCTGTCCCTCTCTCTCCTCCATGTGTAGTGCGGGGTCTGTCCCTCTCTCTCCTCCATGTGTAGTGCGGGGTCTGTCCCTCTCTCTCCTCCATGTGTAGTGCGGGGTCTGTCCCTCTCTCTCCTCCATGTGTAGTGCGGGGTCTGTCCCTCTCTCTCCTCCATGTGTAGTGCGGGGTCTGTCCCTCTCTCTCCTCCATGTGTAGTGCGGGGTCTGTCCCTCTCTCTCCTCCATGTGTAGTGCGGGGTCTGTCCCTCTCTCTCCTCCATGTGTAGTGCGGGGTCTGTCCCTCTCTCTCCTCCATGTGTAGTGCGGGGTCTGTCCCTCTCTCTCCTCCATGTGTAGTGCGGGGTCTGTCCCTCTCTCTCCTCCATGTGTAGTGCGGGGTCTGTCGCTCTCTCTACCCCATGTGTAGTGCGGGGTCTGTCCCTCTCTCTCCTCCATGTGTAGTGCGGGGTCTGTCCCTCTCTCTCCCCCATGTGTAGTGCGGCTCTCTCTCCTCCATGTGTAGTGCGGGGTCTGTCGCTCTCTCTCCTCCATGTGTAGTGCGGGGTCTGTCGCTCTCTCTCCTCCATGTGTAGTGCGGGGTCTGTCGCTCTCTCTCCTCCATGTGTAGTGCGGGGTCTGTCGCTCTCTCTCCTCCATGTGTAGTGCGGGGTCTGTCGCTCTCTCTCCTCCATGTGTAGTGCGGGGTCTGTCGCTCTCTCTCCTCCATGTGTAGTGCGGGGTCTGTCGCTCTCTCTCCTCCATGTGTAGTGCGGGGTCTGTCGCTCTCTCTCCTCCATGTGTAGTGCGGGGTCTGTCACTCTCTCTCCTCCATGTGTAGTGCGGGGTCTGTCACTCTCTCTCCTCCATGTGTAGTGCGAGGTCTGTCACTCTCTCTCCTCCATGTGTAGTGCGGGGTCTGTCGCTCTCTCTCCTCCATGTGTAGTGCGGGGTCTGTCGCTCTCTCTCCTCCATGTGTAGTGGGGTGAGGAGACACAGCACACACATACCTCCACGTATCGGCTCCTTCCAGGTGTGACGTCATTTCCGGTAGTGATGTGTCGTTCGTCATGGAACCGAGGCCAAGAGCCGGCTCTTTCATGTGACCGACGGGAGTCGGCTCACCACTGGGAGCTGAGCCAATTTTTTTTTCCGCTGCTGTTCGCTCCCTTCTTCCTGCCTGGCTGGGGGCTGGGAGGAGCTGAGAGCAGTGAGTACAAATGGGGAGTGACTGGCAAGGCTCTGATTTGCGACTGGGCTCCTCCCACATGACACATAGCTGTTCTGTGATTGGCTGCTCAGTGCAGTGCGTGCGCACACATGATCTGTGATAGATCCCAATGTTCAGTCACACAGACTGTCACTGACATAACAGTGGATGTCCGGCAGCTGCAGGATGAGCACTGACAGCCATCTTATCCCTCATTATGTTCTGTAGTTCCTGCTGCTCTACGGTGGGAAAGTAATAATATAAAGCTGAGGCCGAGAAACTCTGGACAGATCCGAGTATATGTTATACGCTGTAAGCGTCACTCTGTCTAAAGCCTTTATAGACTGCGCAAGTGCAATGCGCCTGCGCAGTCTGGCTCCAGACAGAGTGACGCACCCCCCACGAGATCACGGTAGACACAGCCCCCCCGCCGGTACACCTTAACGATTTGGTGTGGCCGCGGGGTCTTGCGTCTTGCTGTGATGACAGGAGAGGGCGGGTTGTTGCTCCGGAAGCAGCGCATGCGCAGTCTGCGCTTTCCGGCGCCACTTTGGGGAAGACACACTGCAGTGTGTCTTCAAGACAATGGCGCCAGAAAGAGAGGAATGCGCAGGCGCCGATTCCAGAGCAACAACTCGCCCTCTCCTGTCATCACCGCAGGCACAAAAGATTACTAGGGCATTCACCGTGAAGTCAGGACACAGCGCATTGTGGCGCCGAAATCGGGTGCCAATTACGGCCGCACAATCCCACACTCCTCAGACCTGGAACGGGGGATGAGGGAGTACCATGCATACCAGGATAGGGGGTGAGGGGACCATGCATACCAGGATAGGGGGTGAGGGGACCATGCATACCAGGATAGGGGGTGAGGGGACCATGCATACCAGGATAGGGGGGTGAGGGGACCATGCATACCAGGATAGGGGGGTGAGGGGACCATGCATACCAGGATAGGGGGGTGAGGGGACCATGCATACCAGGATAGGGGGGTGAGGGGACCATGCATACCAGGATAGGGGGGTGAGGGGACCATGCATACCAGGATAGGGGGGTGAGGGGACCATGCATACCAGGATAGGGGGGTGAGGGGACCATGCATACCAGGATAGGGGGGTGAGGGGACCATGCATACCAGGATAGGGGGGTGAGGGGACCATGCATACCAGGATAGGGGGGTGAGGGGACCATGCATACCAGGATAGGGGGGTGAGGGGACCATGCATACCAGGATAGGGGGGTGAGGGGACCATGCATAACAGGATTGGGGGGTGAGGGGACCATGCATACCAGAATAGGGGGGGTGAGGGGACCATGCATACCAGGATTGAGGTGTGAGAGGACCATGCATACCAGGATAGGGGGGCGAGGGGACCATGCATACCAGGATAGGGGGGGTGAGAGGACCATGCATACCAGGATAGGGGGTGAGAGGACCATGCATACCAGGATAGCGGATGAGGGGACCATGCATACCAGGATAGGGGGGTGAGGGGACCATGCATACCAGGATAGCGGATGAAGGGACCATGCATACCAGGATAGGGGGTGAGAGGACCATGCATACCAGGATAGGGGGGTGAGGGGACCATGCATACCAGGATAAGGGGGTGAGGGGACCATGCACACCAGGATTGGGGGGTGAGAGGACCATGCATACGAGGATGAAGAATGGGGTGCCATGCATACCAGGATTGGGGGGGTTGAGGGTACCATGCATACCAGGATAGGAGGGTGGCAGAACATACCAGGATGGGAGACCATATGCCAATAAAAGTGCTCGCCACCTGGGCGTAGAACGGGTTCATAGCTAGTGTATAATATAACACTGTAAGCGTCACTCTGTCCGAAGCCTTTATAGACTGGGCAAGCGCGACGCACCTGCGCAGTCTGGCTCCAGACAGAGCGGCGCACCCCCCTCGAGATCACGGTTGACACATTCCCCCCAGGATATCGCAGTATGCGTAAGCACTGAATGCATACCGCGATCTCCGGCACAACACCTTACTGATTCGGTGTTGCCGTGGGGACTTGCGTCTGGCGGTGATGACAGGAGAGGGTCTGTCGCTCTCTCTCTCCCCCATGTGTAGTGCGGGGTCTGTCGCTCTCTCTCTCCCCCATGTGTAGTGCGGGGTCTGTCGCTCTCTCTCTCCCCCATGTGTAGTGCGGGGTCTGTCGCTCTCTCTCTCCCCCATGTGTAGTGCGGGGTCTGTCGCTCTCTCTCTCCCCCATGTGTAGTGCGGGGTCTGTCGCTCTCTCTCTCCCCCATGTGTAGTGCGGGGTCTGTCGCTCTCTCTCTCCCCCATGTGTAGTGCGGGGTCTGTCGCTCTCTCTCTCCCCCATGTGTAGTGCGGGGTCTGTCGCTCTCTCTCTCCCCCATGTGTAGTGCGGGGTCTGTCGCTCTCTCTCTCCCCCATGTGTAGTGCGGGGTCTGTCGCTCTCTCTCTCCCCCATGTGTAGTGCGGGGTCTGTCGCTCTCTCTCTCCCCCATGTGTAGTGCGGGGTCTGTCGCTCTCTCTCTCCCCCATGTGTAGTGCGGGGTCTGTCGCTCTCTCTCTCCCCCATGTGTAGTGCGGGGTCTGTCGCTCTCTCTCTCCCCCATGTGTAGTGCGGGGTCTGTCGCTCTCTCTCTCCCCCATGTGTAGTGCGGGGTCTGTCGCTCTCTCTCTCCCCCATGTGTAGTGCGGGGTCTGTCGCTCTCTCTCTCCCCCATGTGTAGTGCGGGGTCTGTCGCTCTCTCTCTCCCCCATGTGTAGTGCGGGGTCTGTCGCTCTCTCTCTCCCCCATGTGTAGTGCGGGGTCTGTCGCTCTCTCTCTCCCCCATGTGTAGTGCGGGGTCTGTCGCTCTCTCTCTCCCCCATGTGTAGTGCGGGGTCTGTCGCTCTCTCTCTCCCCCATGTGTAGTGCGGGGTCTGTCGCTCTCTCTCTCCCCCATGTGTAGTGCGGGGTCTGTCGCTCTCTCTCTCCCCCATGTGTAGTGCGGGGTCTGTCGCTCTCTCTCTCCCCCATGTGTAGTGCGGGGTCTGTCGCTCTCTCTCTCCCCCATGTGTAGTGCGGGGTCTGTCGCTCTCTCTCTCCCCCATGTGTAGTGCGGGGTCTGTCGCTCTCTCTCTCCCCCATGTGTAGTGCGGGGTCTGTCGCTCTCTCTCTCCCCCATGTGTAGTGCGGGGTCTGTCGCTCTCTCTCTCCCCCATGTGTAGTGCGGGGTCTGTCGCTCTCTCTCTCCCCCATGTGTAGTGCGGGGTCTGTCGCTCTCTCTCCCCCATGTGTAGTGCGGGGTCTGTCGCTCTCTCTCCCCCATGTGTAGTGCGGGGTCTGTCGCTCTCTCTCCCCCATGTGTAGTGCGGGGTCTGCCGCTCTCTCTCCCCCATGTGTAGTGCGGGGTCTGTCGCTCTCTCTCCCCCATGTGTAGTGCGGGGTCTGTCGCTCTCTCTCCCCCATGTGTAGTGCGGGGTCTGTCGCTCTCTCTCCCCCATGTGTAGTGCGGGGTCTGTCGCTCTCTCTCCCCCATGTGTAGTGCGGGGTCTGTCGCTCTCTCTCCCCCATGTGTAGTGCGGGGTCTGTCGCTCTCTCTCCCCCATGTGTAGTGCGGGGTCTGTCGCTCTCTCTCCCCCATGTGTAGTGCGGGGTCTGTCGCTCTCTCTCCCCCATGTGTAGTGCGGGGTCTGTCGCTCTCTCTCCCCCATGTGTAGTGCGGGGTCTGTCGCTCTCTCTCCCCCATGTGTAG
Source organism: Dendrobates tinctorius (assembly GCF_039654945.1). NCBI lineage: Eukaryota > Metazoa > Chordata > Amphibia > Anura > Dendrobatidae > Dendrobates > Dendrobates tinctorius. Next base: position 3,656,541 of record NW_027361904.1, on the reverse strand, counting down.
TGCGGGGTCTGTCGCTCTCTCTCCCCCATGTGTAGTGCGGGGTCTGTCGCTCTCTCTCCCCCATGTGTAGTGCGGGGTCTGTCGCTCTCTCTCCCCCATGTGTAGTGCGGGGTCTGTCCCTCTCTCTCCTCCATGTGTAGTGCGGGGTCTGTCCCTCTCTCTCCTCCATGTGTAGTGCGGGGTCTGTCCCTCTCTCTCCTCCATGTATATTTCACGCATCCGTTCATTCCTCACCCAAGAATCTGCAAAAACCCTAGTCCATGCCCTCATCATCTCTCGCCTTGACTACTGCAACCTCATGCTCTGCGGCCTCCCCTCAAACACTCTCGCACCCCTCCAATCTATTCTAAACTCTGCTGCCCGACTAATCCACCTGTCCCCCCGCTATTCCCCAGCTTCTCCCCTCTGTCAATCCCTTCACTGGCTCCCAATTGCCCAGAGACTCCATTACAAAACCCTAACCATGACATACAAAGCCATCCACAACTTGTCTCCTCCATACATCTGTGACCTCGTCTCCCGGTACTTTCCTGCACGCAACCTCCGATCCTCACAAGATCTCCTTCTCTACTCCCCTCTTATCTCCTCTTCCCACAATCGCATACAAGATTTCTCTCGCGCATCACCCCTACTCTGGAACTCTCTACCACAACATATCAGACTCTCACCTACCATCGAAACCTTCAAAAAGAGCCTGAAGACCCACCTCTTCCGACAAGCCTATAACCTGCAGTAACCACCGATCGACCAAACCGCTGCACGACCAGCTCTACCCTCGCCTACTGTATTACCACCCATCCCTTGTAGATTGTGAGCCCTCGCGGGCAGGGTCCTCTCTCCTCCTGTACCAGTTATGACTTGTATTGTTTAAGATTATTGTACTTGTTTTTATGTATACCCCCCTCACATGTAAAGCGCCATGGAATAAATGGCGCTATAACAATAAATAATAATAATAATAATAATAATAATAATAATGTGTAGTGCGGGGTCTGTCCCTCTCTCTCCCCCATGTGTAGTGCGGGGTCTGTCCCTCTCTCTCCCCCATGTGTAGTGCGGGGTCTGTCGCTCTCTCTCCCCCATGTGTAGTGCGGGGTCTGTCGCTCTCTCTCCCCCATGTGTAGTGCGGGGTCTGTCGCTCTCTCTCCCCCATGTGTAGTGCGGGGTCTGTCGCTCTCTCTCCCCCATGTGTAGTGCGGGGTCTGTCGCTCTCTCTCCCCCATGTGTAGTGCGGGGTCTGTCGCTCTCTCTCCCCCATGTGTAGTGCGGGGTCTGTCGCTCTCTCTCCCCCATGTGTAGTGCGGGGTCTGTCGCTCTCTCTCCCCCATGTGTAGTGCGGGGTCTGTCGCTCTCTCTCCCCCATGTGTAGTGCGGGGTCTGTCGCTCTCTCTCCCCCATGTGTAGTGCGGGGTCTGTCGCTCTCTCTCCCCCATGTGTAGTGCGGGGTCTGTCGCTCTCTCTCCCCCATGTGTAGTGCGGGGTCTGTCGCTCTCTCTCCCCCATGTGTAGTGCGGGGTCTGTCGCTCTCTCTCCCCCATGTGTAGTGCGGGGTCTGTCGCTCTCTCTCCCCCATGTGTAGTGCGGGGTCTGTCGCTCTCTCTCCCCCATGTGTAGTGCGGGGTCTGTCGCTCTCTCTCCCCCATGTGTAGTGCGGGGTCTGTCGCTCTCTCTCCCCCATGTGTAGTGCGGGGTCTGTCGCTCTCTCTCCCCCATGTGTAGTGCGGGGTCTGTCGCTCTCTCTCCCCCATGTGTAGTGCGGGGTCTGTCGCTCTCTCTCCCCCATGTGTAGTGCGGGGTCTGTCGCTCTCTCTCCCCCATGTGTAGTGCGGGGTCTGTCGCTCTCTCTCCCCCATGTGTAGTGCGGGGTCTGTCGCTCTCTCTCCCCCATGTGTAGTGCGGGGTCTGTCGCTCTCTCTCCCCCATGTGTAGTGCGGGGTCTGTCGCTCTCTCTCCCCCATGTGTAGTGCGGGGTCTGTCGCTCTCTCTCCCCCATGTGTAGTGCGGGGTCTGTCGCTCTCTCTCCCCCATGTGTAGTGCGGGGTCTGTCGCTCTCTCTCCCCCATGTGTAGTGCGGGGTCTGTCGCTCTCTCTCCCCCATGTGTAGTGCGGGGTCTGTCGCTCTCTCTCCCCCATGTGTAGTGCGGGGTCTGTCGCTCTCTCTCCCCCATGTGTAGTGCGGGGTCTGTCGCTCTCTCTCCCCCATGTGTAGTGCGGGGTCTGTCCCTCTCTCTCCTCCATGTGTAGTGCGGGGTCTGTCCCTCTCTCTCCTCCATGTGTAGTGCGGGGTCTGTCCCTCTCTCTCCTCCATGTATATTTCACGCATCCGTTCATTCCTCACCCAAGAATCTGCAAAAACCCTAGTCCATGCCCTCATCATCTCTCGCCTTGACTACTGCAACCTCCTGCTCTGTGGCCTCCCCTCAAACACTCTCGCACCCCTCCAATCTATTCTAAACTCTGCTGCCCGACTAATCCACCTGTCCCCCCGCTATTCCCCAGCTTCTCCCCTCTGTCAATCCCTTCACTGGCTCCCAATTGCCCAGAGACTCCATTACAAAACCCTAACCATGACATACAAAGCCATCCACAACTTGTCTCCTCCATACATCTGTGACCTCGTCTCCCGGTACTTTCCTGCACGCAACCTCCGATCCTCACAAGATCTCCTTCTCTACTCCCCTCTTATCTCCTCTTCCCACAATCGCATACAAGATTTCTCTCGCGCATCACCCCTACTCTGGAACTCTCTACCACAACATATCAGACTCTCACCTACCATAGAAACCTTCAAAAAGAGCCTGAAGACCCACCTCTTCCGACAAGCCTATAACCTGCAGTAACCACCGATCGACCAAACCGCTGCACGACCAGCTCTACCCTCGCCTACTGTATTACCACCCATCCCTTGTAGATTGTGAGCCCTCACGGGCAGGGTCCTCTCTCCTCCTGTACCAGTTATGACTTGTATTGTTTAAGATTATTGTACTTGTTTTTATGTATACCCCCCTCACATGTAAAGCGCCATGGAATAAATGGCGCTATAACAATAAATAATAATAATAATAATAATAATAATAATAATAATAATAATGTGTAGTGCGGGGTCTGCCCCTCTCTCTCCCCCATGTGTAGTGCGGGGTCTGCCGCTCTCTCTCCCCCATGTGTAGTGCGGGGTCTGCCGCTCTCTCTCCCCCATGTGTAGTGCGGGGTCTGCCGCTCTCTCTCCCCCATGTGTAGTGCGGGGTCTGCCGCTCTCTCTCCCCCATGTGTAGTGCGGGGTCTGCCGCTCTCTCTCCCCCATGTGTAGTGCGGGGTCTGCCGCTCTCTCTCCCCCATGTGTAGTGCGGGGTCTGTCGCTCTCTCTCCCCCATGTGTAGTGCGGGGTCTGTCGCTCTCTCTCCCCCATGTGTAGTGCGGGGTCTGTCGCTCTCTCTCCCCCATGTGTAGTGCGGGGTCTGTCGCTCTCTCTCCCCCATGTGTAGTGCGGGGTCTGTCGCTCTCTCTCCCCCATGTGTAGTGCGGGGTCTGTCGCTCTCTCTCCCCCATGTGTAGTGCGGGGTCTGTCGCTCTCTCTCCCCCATGTGTAGTGCGGGGTCTGTCGCTCTCTCTCTCCCCCATGTGTAGTGCGGGGTCTGTCGCTCTCTCTCTCCCCCATGTGTAGTGCGGGGTCTGTCGCTCTCTCTCTCCCCCATGTGTAGTGCGGGGTCTGTCGCTCTCTCTCTCCCCCATGTGTAGTGCGGGGTCTGTCGCTCTCTCTCTCCCCCATGTGTAGTGCGGGGTCTGTCGCTCTCTCTCTCCCCCATGTGTAGTGCGGGGTCTGTCGCTCTCTCTCTCCCCCATGTGTAGTGCGGGGTCTGTCGCTCTCTCTCTCCCCCATGTGTAGTGCGGGGTCTGTCGCTCTCTCTCTCCCCCATGTGTAGTGCGGGGTCTGTCGCTCTCTCTCTCCCCCATGTGTAGTGCGGGGTCTGTCGCTCTCTCTCTCCCCCATGTGTAGTGCGGGGTCTGTCGCTCTCTCTCTCCCCCATGTGTAGTGCGGGGTCTGTCGCTCTCTCTCTCCCCCATGTGTAGTGCGGGGTCTGTCGCTCTCTCTCTCCCCCATGTGTAGTGCGGGGTCTGTCGCTCTCTCTCTCCCCCATGTGTAGTGCGGGGTCTGTCGCTCTCTCTCTCCCCCATGTGTAGTGCGGGGTCTGTCGCTCTCTCTCTCCCCCATGTGTAGTGCGGGGTCTGTCGCTCTCTCTCTCCCCCATGTGTAGTGCGGGGTCTGTCGCTCTCTCTCTCCCCCATGTGTAGTGCGGGGTCTGTCGCTCTCTCTCTCCCCCATGTGTAGTGCGGGGTCTGTCGCTCTCTCTCTCCCCCATGTGTAGTGCGGGGTCTGTCGCTCTCTCTCTCCCCCATGTGTAGTGCGGGGTCTGTCGCTCTCTCTCTCCCCCATGTGTAGTGCGGGGTCTGTCGCTCTCTCTCTCCCCCATGTGTAGTGCGGGGTCTGTCGCTCTCTCTCTCCCCCATGTGTAGTGCGGGGTCTGTCGCTCTCTCTCTCCCCCATGTGTAGTGCGGGGTCTGTCGCTCTCTCTCTCCCCCATGTGTAGTGCGGGGTCTGTCGCTCTCTCTCTCCCCCATGTGTAGTGCGGGGTCTGTCGCTCTCTCTCTCCCCCATGTGTAGTGCGGGGTCTGTCGCTCTCTCTCTCCCCCATGTGTAGTGCGGGGTCTGTCGCTCTCTCTCTCCCCCATGTGTAGTGCGGGGTCTGTCGCTCTCTCTCTCCCCCATGTGTAGTGCGGGGTCTGTCGCTCTCTCTCTCCCCCATGTGTAGTGCGGGGTCTGTCGCTCTCTCTCCCCCATGTGTAGTGCGGGGTCTGTCGCTCTCTCTCCCCCATGTGTAGTGCGGGGTCTGTCGCTCTCTCTCCCCCATGTGTAGTGCGGGGTCTGTCGCTCTCTCTCCCCCATGTGTAGTGCGGGGTCTGCCGCTCTCTCTCCCCCATGTGTAGTGCGGGGTCTGTCGCTCTCTCTCCCCCATGTGTAGTGCGGGGTCTGTCGCTCTCTCTCCCCCATGTGTAGTGCGGGGTCTGTCGCTCTCTCTCCCCCATGTGTAGTGCGGGGTCTGTCGCTCTCTCTCCCCCATGTGTAGTGCGGGGTCTGTCGCTCTCTCTCCCCCATGTGTAGTGCGGGGTCTGTCGCTCTCTCTCCCCCATGTGTAGTGCGGGGTCTGTCGCTCTCTCTCCCCCATGTGTAGTGCGGGGTCTGTCGCTCTCTCTCCCCCATGTGTAGTGCGGGGTCTGTCGCTCTCTCTCCCCCATGTGTAGTGCGGGGTCTGTCGCTCTCTCTCCCCCATGTGTAGTGCGGGGTCTGTCGCTCTCTCTCCCCCATGTGTAGTGCGGGGTCTGTCGCTCTCTCTCCCCCATGTGTAGTGCGGGGTCTGTCGCTCTCTCTCCCCCATGTGTAGTGCGGGGTCTGTCCCTCTCTCTCCTCCATGTGTAGTGCGGGGTCTGTCCCTCTCTCTCCTCCATGTGTAGTGCGGGGTCTGTCCCTCTCTCTCCTCCATGTATATTTCACGCATCCGTTCATTCCTCACCCAAGAATCTGCAAAAACCCTAGTCCATGCCCTCATCATCTCTCGCCTTGACTACTGCAACCTCATGCTCTGCGGCCTCCCCTCAAACACTCTCGCACCCCTCCAATCTATTCTAAACTCTGCTGCCCGACTAATCCACCTGTCCCCCCGCTATTCCCCAGCTTCTCCCCTCTGTCAATCCCTTCACTGGCTCCCAATTGCCCAGAGACTCCATTACAAAACCCTAACCATGACATACAAAGCCATCCACAACTTGTCTCCTCCATACATCTGTGACCTCGTCTCCCGGTACTTTCCTGCACGCAACCTCCGATCCTCACAAGATCTCCTTCTCTACTCCCCTCTTATCTCCTCTTCCCACAATCGCATACAAGATTTCTCTCGCGCATCACCCCTACTCTGGAACTCTCTACCACAACATATCAGACTCTCACCTACCATCGAAACCTTCAAAAAGAGCCTGAAGACCCACCTCTTCCGACAAGCCTATAACCTGCAGTAACCACCGATCGACCAAACCGCTGCACGACCAGCTCTACCCTCGCCTACTGTATTACCACCCATCCCTTGTAGATTGTGAGCCCTCGCGGGCAGGGTCCTCTCTCCTCCTGTACCAGTTATGACTTGTATTGTTTAAGATTATTGTACTTGTTTTTATGTATACCCCCCTCACATGTAAAGCGCCATGGAATAAATGGCGCTATAACAATAAATAATAATAATAATAATAATAATAATAATAATAATGTGTAGTGCGGGGTCTGTCCCTCTCTCTCCCCCATGTGTAGTGCGGGGTCTGTCGCTCTCTCTCCCCCATGTGTAGTGCGGGGTCTGTCGCTCTCTCTCCCCCATGTGTAGTGCGGGGTCTGTCGCTCTCTCTCCCCCATGTGTAGTGCGGGGTCTGTCGCTCTCTCTCCCCCATGTGTAGTGCGGGGTCTGTCGCTCTCTCTCCCCCATGTGTAGTGCGGGGTCTGTCGCTCTCTCTCCCCCATGTGTAGTGCGGGGTCTGTCGCTCTCTCTCCCCCATGTGTAGTGCGGGGTCTGTCGCTCTCTCTCCCCCATGTGTAGTGCGGGGTCTGTCGCTCTCTCTCCCCCATGTGTAGTGCGGGGTCTGTCGCTCTCTCTCCCCCATGTGTAGTGCGGGGTCTGTCGCTCTCTCTCCCCCATGTGTAGTGCGGGGTCTGTCGCTCTCTCTCCCCCATGTGTAGTGCGGGGTCTGTCGCTCTCTCTCCCCCATGTGTAGTGCGGGGTCTGTCGCTCTCTCTCCCCCATGTGTAGTGCGGGGTCTGTCGCTCTCTCTCCCCCATGTGTAGTGCGGGGTCTGTCGCTCTCTCTCCCCCATGTGTAGTGCGGGGTCTGTCGCTCTCTCTCCCCCATGTGTAGTGCGGGGTCTGTCGCTCTCTCTCCCCCATGTGTAGTGCGGGGTCTGTCGCTCTCTCTCCCCCATGTGTAGTGCGGGGTCTGTCGCTCTCTCTCCCCCATGTGTAGTGCGGGGTCTGTCGCTCTCTCTCCCCCATGTGTAGTGCGGGGTCTGTCGCTCTCTCTCCCCCATGTGTAGTGCGGGGTCTGTCGCTCTCTCTCCCCCATGTGTAGTGCGGGGTCTGTCGCTCTCTCTCCCCCATGTGTAGTGCGGGGTCTGTCGCTCTCTCTCCCCCATGTGTAGTGCGGGGTCTGTCGCTCTCTCTCCCCCATGTGTAGTGCGGGGTCTGTCGCTCTCTCTCCCCCATGTGTAGTGCGGGGTCTGTCGCTCTCTCTCCCCCATGTGTAGTGCGGGGTCTGTCGCTCTCTCTCCCCCATGTGTAGTGCGGGGTCTGTCGCTCTCTCTCCCCCATGTGTAGTGCGGGGTCTGTCGCTCTCTCTCCCCCATGTGTAGTGCGGGGTCTGTCGCTCTCTCTCCCCCATGTGTAGTGCGGGGTCTGTCGCTCTCTCTCCCCCATGTGTAGTGCGGGGTCTGTCCCTCTCTCTCCTCCATGTGTAGTGCGGGGTCTGTCCCTCTCTCTCCTCCATGTGTAGTGCGGGGTCTGTCCCTCTCTCTCCTCCATGTATATTTCACGCATCCGTTCATTCCTCACCCAAGAATCTGCAAAAACCCTAGTCCATGCCCTCATCATCTCTCGCCTTGACTACTGCAACCTCCTGCTCTGTGGCCTCCCCTCAAACACTCTCGCACCCCTCCAATCTATTCTAAACTCTGCTGCCCGACTAATCCACCTGTCCCCCCGCTATTCCCCAGCTTCTCCCCTCTGTCAATCCCTTCACTGGCTCCCAATTGCCCAGAGACTCCATTACAAAACCCTAACCATGACATACAAAGCCATCCACAACTTGTCTCCTCCATACATCTGTGACCTCGTCTCCCGGTACTTTCCTGCACGCAACCTCCGATCCTCACAAGATCTCCTTCTCTACTCCCCTCTTATCTCCTCTTCCCACAATCGCATACAAGATTTCTCTCGCGCATCACCCCTACTCTGGAACTCTCTACCACAACATATCAGACTCTCACCTACCATAGAAACCTTCAAAAAGAGCCTGAAGACCCACCTCTTCCGACAAGCCTATAACCTGCAGTAACCACCGATCGACCAAACCGCTGCACGACCAGCTCTACCCTCGCCTACTGTATTACCACCCATCCCTTGTAGATTGTGAGCCCTCACGGGCAGGGTCCTCTCTCCTCCTGTACCAGTTATGACTTGTATTGTTTAAGATTATTGTACTTGTTTTTATGTATACCCCCCTCACATGTAAAGCGCCATGGAATAAATGGCGCTATAACAATAAATAATAATAATAATAATAATAATAATAATAATAATAATAATAATAATAATAATGTGTAGTGCGGGGTCTGCCCCTCTCTCTCCCCCATGTGTAGTGCGGGGTCTGCCGCTCTCTCTCCCCCATGTGTAGTGCGGGGTCTGCCGCTCTCTCTCCCCCATGTGTAGTGCGGGGTCTGCCGCTCTCTCTCCCCCATGTGTAGTGCGGGGTCTGCCGCTCTCTCTCCCCCATGTGTAGTGCGGGGTCTGCCGCTCTCTCTCCCCCATGTGTAGTGCGGGGTCTGCCGCTCTCTCTCCCCCATGTGTAGTGCGGGGTCTGTCGCTCTCTCTCCCCCATGTGTAGTGCGGGGTCTGTCGCTCTCTCTCCCCCATGTGTAGTGCGGGGTCTGTCGCTCTCTCTCCCCCATGTGTAGTGCGGGGTCTGTCGCTCTCTCTCCCCCATGTGTAGTGCGGGGTCTGTCGCTCTCTCTCCCCCATGTGTAGTGCGGGGTCTGTCGCTCTCTCTCCCCCATGTGTAGTGCGGGGTCTGTCGCTCTCTCTCCCCCATGTGTAGTGCGGGGTCTGTCGCTCTCTCTCCCCCATGTGTAGTGCGGGGTCTGTCGCTCTCTCTCCCCCATGTGTAGTGCGGGGTCTGTCGCTCTCTCTCCCCCATGTGTAGTGCGGGGTCTGTCGCTCTCTCTCCCCCATGTGTAGTGCGGGGTCTGTCGCTCTCTCTCCCCCATGTGTAGTGCAGGGTCTGTCGCTCTCTCTCCCCCATGTGTAGTGCGGGGTCTGTCGCTCTCTCTCCCCCATGTGTAGTGCGGGGTCTGTCGCTCTCTCTCCTCCATGTGTAGTGCGGGGTCTGTCGCTCTCTCTCCTCCATGTGTAGTGCGGGGTCTGTCGCTCTCTCTCCTCCATGTGTAGTGCGGGGTCTGTCGCTCTCTCTCCTCCATGTGTAGTGCGGGGTCTGTCGCTCTCTCTCCTCCATGTGTAGTGCGGGGTCTGTCGCTCTCTCTCCTCCATGTGTAGTGCGGGGTCTGTCGCTCTCTCTCCTCCATGTGTAGTGCGGGGTCTGTCGCTCTCTCTCCTCCATGTGTAGTGCGGGGTCTGTCGCTCTCTCTCCTCCATGTGTAGTGCGGGGTCTGTCGCTCTCTCTCCTCCATGTGTAGTGCGGGGTCTGTCGCTCTCTCTCCTCCATGTGTAGTGCGGGGTCTGTCGCTCTCTCTCCTCCATGTGTAGTGCGGGGTCTGTCGCTCTCTCTCCTCCATGTGTAGTGCGGGGTCTGTCGCTCGCTCTCCTCCATGTGTAGTGCGGGGTCTGTCGCTCTCTCTCCTCCATGTGTAGTGCGGGGTCTGTCGCTCTCTCTCCTCCATGTGTAGTGCGGGGTCTGTCGCTCTCTCTCCCCCATGTGTAGTGCGGGGTCTGTCGCTCTCTCTCCCCCATGTGTAGTGCGGGGTCTGTCGCTCTCTCTCCCCCATGTGTAGTGCGGGGTCTGTCGCTCTCTCTCCCCCATGTGTAGTGCGGGGTCTGTCGCTCTCTCTCCCCCATGTGTAGTGCGGGGTCTGTCGCTCTCTCTCCTCCATGTGTAGTGCGGGGTCTGTCGCTCTCTCTCCTCCATGTGTAGTGCGGGGTCTGTCGCTCTCTCTCCTCCATGTGTAGTGCGGGGTCTGTCGCTCTCTCTCCTCCATGTGTAGTGCGGGGTCTGTCGCTCTCTCTCCTCCATGTGTAGTGCGGGGTCTGTCGCTCTCTCTCCTCCATGTGTAGTGCGGGGTCTGTCGCTCTCTCTCCCCCATGTGTAGTGCGGGGTCTGTCGCTCTCTCTCCCCCATGTGTAGTGCGGGGTCTGTCGCTCTCTCTCCCCCATGTGTAGTGCGGGGTCTGTCGCTCTCTCTCCTCCATGTGTAGTGCGGGGTCTGTCGCTCTCTCTCCTCCATGTGTAGTGCGGGGTCTGTCGCTCTCTCTCCTCCATGTGTAGTGCGGGGTCTGTCGCTCTCTCTCCTCCATGGGTAGTGCGGGGTCTGTCCCTCTCTCTCCTCCATGTGTAGTGCGGGGTCTGTCCCTCTCTCTCCTCCATGTGTAGTGCGGGGTCTGTCCCTCTCTCTCCTCCATGTGTAGTGCTGGGTCTGTCGCTCTCTCTCCTCCATGTGTAGTGGGGTGAGGAGACACAGCACACACATACCTCCACGTATCGGCTCCTTCCAGGTGTGACGTCATTTCCGGTAGTGATGTGTCGTTCGTCATGGAACCGAGGCCAAGAGCCGGCTCTTTCATGTGACCGACGGGAGTCGGCTCACCACTGGGAGCTGAGCCAATTTTTTTTTCCGCTGCTGTTCGCTCCCTTCTTCCTGCCTGGCTGGGGGCTGGGAGGAGCTGAGAGCAGTGAGTACAAATGGGGAGTGACTGGCAAGGCTCTGATTTGCGACTGGGCTCCTCCCACATGACACATAGCTGTTCTGTGATTGGCTGCTCAGTGCAGTGCGTGCGCACACATGATCTGTGATAGATCCCAATGTGCAGTCACACAGACTGTCACTGACATAACAGTGGATGTCCGGCAGCTGCAGGATGAGCACTGACAGCCATCTTACCCCTCATTGTGTTCTGTAGTTCCTGCTGCTCTACGGTGGGAAAGTAATAATATAAATCTGAGGCCGAGAAACTCTGTGGACAGATCCGAGTATATGTTATACGCTGTAAGCGTCACTCTGTCTAAAGCCTTTATAGACTGCGCAAGTGCAATGCGCCTGCGCAGTCTGGCTCCAGACAGAGTGACGCACCCCCCACGAGATCACGGTAGACGCAGCCCCCCCGCCGGTACACCTTAACGATTTGGTGTGGCCGCGGGGTCTTGCGTCTTGCTGTGATGACAGGAGAGGGCGGGTTGTTGCTCCGGAAGCAGCGCATGCGCAGTCTGCGCTTTCCGGCGCCACTTTGGGGAAGACACACTGCAGTGTGTCTTCAAGACAATGGCGCCAGAAAGAGAGGAATGCGCAGGCGCCGATTCCAGAGCAACAACTCGCCCTCTCCTGTCATCACAGCAGGCACAAAAGATTACTAGGGCATTCACCGTGAAGTCAGGACACAGCGCATTGTGGCGCCGATGCATACCAGGATAGGGGGTGAGGGGACCATGCATACCAGGATAGGGGGGTGAGGGGACCATGCATACCAGGATAGGGGGTGAGGGGACCATGCATACCAGGATAGGGGGGTGAGGGGACCATGCATACCAGGATAGGGGGTGAGGGGACCATGCATACCAGGATAGGTGGGTGAGGGGACCATGCATACCAGGATAGGGGGTGAGGGGACCATGCATACCAGGATAGGGGGGTGAGGGGACCATGCATACCAGGATAGGGGGTGAGGGGACCATGCATACCAGGATAGGGGGGTGAGGGGACCATGCATACCAGGATAGGGGGTGAGGGGACCATGCATACCAGGATAGGTGGGTGAGGGGACCATGCATACCAGGATAGGGGGTGAGGGGACCATGCATACCAGGATAGGGGGGTGAGGGGACCATGCATACCAGGATAGGGGGTGAGGGGACCATGCATACCAGGATTGGGGGGTGAGGGGACCATGCATACCAGGATAGGGGGGGTGAGGGGACCATGCATACCAGGATAGGGGGGTGAGGGGACCATGCATACCAGGATAGGGGGTGAGGGGACCATGCATACCAGGATAGGGGGGTGAGGGGACCATGCATACCAGGATAGGGGGTGAGGGGACCATGCATACCAGGATAGGTGGGTGAGGGGACCATGCATACCAGGATAGGGGGTGAGGGGACCATGCATACCAGGATAGGGGGGTGAGGGGACCATGCATACCAGGATAGGGGGGTGAGGGGACCATGCATACCAGGATAGGGGGGTGAGGGGAGCATGCATACCAGGATAGGGGGTGAGAGGACCATGCATACCAGGATAGGGGGTGAGGGGACCATACATACCAGGATTGGGGGGTGAGGGGACCATGCATACCAGGATAGGGGGGTGAGGGGACCATGCATACCAGGATAGGGGGTGAGAGGACCATGCATTCCAGGATAGGGGGTGAGGGGACCATGCATACCAGGATTGGGGGGTGAGGGGACCATGCATACCAGGATAGGGGGGTGAGGGGACCATGCATACCAGGATAGGGGGTGAGGGGACCATGCATACCAGGATAGGGGGTGAGGGGACCATGCATACCAGGATAGGGGGGTGAGGGGACCATGCATACCAGGATAGGGGGGTGAGGGGACCATGCATACCAGGATAGGGGGGTGAGGGGAGCATGCATACCAGGATAGGGGGTGAGAGGACCATGCATACCAGGATAGGGGGTGAGGGGACCATGCATACCAGGATTGGGGGGTGAGGGGACCATGCATACCAGGATAGGGGGGTGAGGGGACCATGCATACCAGGATAGGGGGTGAGGGGACCATGCATACCAGGATAGGGGGTGAGGGGACCATGCATACCAGGATAGGGGGGTGAGGGGACCATGCATACCAGGATAGGGGGGTGAGGGGACCATGCATACCAGGATAGGGGGTGAGGGGACCATGCATACCAGGATTGGGGGGTGAGGGGACCATGCATACCAGGATTGGGGGGTGAGGGGACCATGCATACCAGGATAGGGGGGTGAGGGGACCATGCATACCAGGATAGGGGGGTGAGGGGAGCATGCATACCAGGATAGGGGGTGAGGGGACCATGCATACCAGGATTGGGGGGTGAGGGGACCATGCATACCAGGATAGGGGGGTGAGGGGAGCATGCATACCAGGATAGGGGGTGAGGGGACCATGCATACCAGGATAGGGGGTGAGGGGACCATGCATACCAGGATAGGGGGTGAGGGGACCATGCATACCAGGATAGGGGGTGAGGGGACCATGCATACCAGGATAGGGGGGGAGGGGACCATGCATACCAGGATAGGGGGTGAGGGGACCATGCATACCAGGATAGGGGGTGAGGGGACCATGCATACCAGGATAGGAGGGTGGCAGAACATACCAGGATGGGAGACCATATGCCAATAAAAGTGCTCGCCACCTGGGCGTAGAACGGGTTCATAGCTAGTGTATAATATAACACTGTAAGCGTCACTCTGTCCGAAGCCTTTATAGACTGGGCAAGCGCGACGCACCTGCGCAGTCTGGCTCCAGACAGAGTGGCGCACCCCCCTCGAGATCACGGTTGACACATTCCCCCCAGGATATCGCAATATGCGTAAGCACTGAATGCATACCGCGATCTCCGGCACAACACCTTACTGATTCGGTGTTGCCGTGGGGTCTTGCGTCTGGCGGTGATGACAGGAGAGGGCGGGTTGTTGGGCCGGAATCGGCGAATGCGCAGTCCACGCTTTCTGGCGCCATTTTGTAGAAGACACAAAATGGCGCCAGAAAGAAGAATGTGCAGGTGCCAATTCCGGCCCAACAACCCGCACAAAAGATTACCGATCGGGTATTCACCGTGAAGTCATTAGAGGGCGGGTTGTGGCGCCATGCATACCAGGATAGGGGGGTTAGAGGACCATGCATACCAGGATGAGGAATGGGGTGCCATGCATACCAGGATAGGGGGGTGAGAGGACCATGCATACCAGGATAGGGGGTGAGGGGACCATGCATACCAGGATTGGGGGGTGAGGGGACCATGCATACCAGGATTGGGGGGTGAGGGGACCATGCATACCAGGATTGGGGGGGTGAGGGGACCATGCATACCAGGATTGGGGGGGGTGAGGACCATGCATACCAGGATTGGGGGGTGAGAGGACCATGCATACCAGGATAGGGGGGTGAGAGGACCATGCACACCAGGATTGGGGGGTGAGGGGACCATGCATACCAGGATTGGGGGGTGAGGGGACCATGCATACCAGGATAGGGGGTGAGGGGACCATGCATACCAGGATTGGGGGGGGTGAGGGGACCATGCATACCAGGATAAGGGGGCGAGGGGACCATGCATACCAGGATAGGGGGGTGAGAGGACCATGCATACCAGGATAGGGGGGTGAGAGGACCATGCATACCAGGATAGGGGGTGAGAGGACCATGCATAACAGGATTGGGGGGTGAGGGGACCATGCATACCAGGATAGGGGGGTGAGGGGACCATGCATACCAGGATAGGCGGGTGAGGGGACCATGCATACCAGGATTGGGGGGGTGTGAGGGGACCATGCATACCAGGATTGAGGTGTGAGAGGACCATGCATACCAGGATAGGGGGGCGAGGGGACCATGCATACCAGGATAGGGGGGTGAGAGGACCATGCATACCAGGATAGGGGGTGAGAGGACCATGCATAACAGGATTGGGGGGTGAGGGGACCATGCATACCAGGATAGGGGGGTGAGGGGACCATGCATACCAGGATAGGCGGGTGAGGGGACCATGCATACCAGGATTGGGGGGGTGTGAGGGGACCATGCATACCAGGATTGAGGTGTGAGAGGACCATGCATACCAGGATAGGGGGGCGAGGGGACCATGCATACCAGGATAGGGGGGTGAGAGGACCATGCATACCAGGATAGGGGGTGAGAGGACCATGCCTAACAGGATTGGGGGGTGAGGGGACCATGCATACCAGGATAGGGGGTGAGGGGACCATGCATACCAGGATTGGAGGGGTGAGGGGACCATGCATACCAGGATTGAGGTGTGAGAGGACCATGCATACCAGGATAGGGGGGCGAGGGGACCATGCATACCAGGATAGGGGGGTGAGAGGACCATGCATACCAGGATAGGGGGTGAGAGGACCATGCATACCAGGATAGCGGATGAGGGGACCATGCATACCAGGATAGGGGGGTGAGGGGACCATGCATACCAGGATAGGGGGGTGAGGGGACCATGCATACCAGGATAAGGGGGTGAGGGGACCATGCACACCAGGATTGGGGGGTGAGAGGACCATGCAGACCAGGATGAAGAATGGGGTGCCATGCATACCAGGATTGGGGGGGTTGAGGGTACCATGCATACCAGGATAGGAGGGTGGCAGAACATACCAGGATGGGAGACCATATGCCAATAAAAGTGCTCGCCACCTGGGCGTAGAACGGGTTCATAGCTAGTGTATAATATAACACTGTAAGCGTCACTCTGTCCGAAGCCTTTATAGACTGGGCAAGCGCGACGCACCTGCGCAGTCTGGCTCCAGACAGAGTGGCGCACCCCCCTCGAGATCACGGTTGACACATTCCCCCCAGGATATCGCAGTATGCGTAAGCACTGAATGCATACCGCGATCTCCGGCACAACACCTTACTGATTCGGTGTTGCCGTGGGGTCTTGCGTCTGGCGGTGATGACAGGAGAGGGCGGGTTGTTGGGCCGGAATCGGCGAATGCGCAGTCCACGCTTTCTGGCGCCATTTTGTAGAAGACACAAAATGGCGCCAGAAAGAGGAATGTGCAGGTGCCAATTCCAGCCCAACAACCCGCACAAAAGATTACCGATCGGGTATTCACCGTGAAGTCATTAGAGGGCGGGTTGTGGCGCCATGCATACCAGGATAAGGGGGTTAGAGGACCATGCATACCAGGATGAGGAATGGGGTGCCATGCATACCAGGATTGGGGGGGGTGAGGGGACCATATATACCAGAATAGGGATGAGAGGACAATGCATACCAGGATTGGGAGATGAGGGGTACCATGCTTACCAGGATAGGAGGGTGAGGGGACCATGCATACCAGGATTGGGGATGAGGGGAATATACATCTGTAACGGGGTCTACCAAGCTGGGGTACCTCTTTCAGTACCACCCCATGTTTTCGGAGGTCCGCTCTGCGTTGGCTGGAGTCTGAATGAAGGACGCTGGCTGGAATTCCTTGGTTACATGGGCGCATATAAAAGATCACTGCTTCTCCATGTATTTCCAGTCTGACAACACTTTACTCACAGGACACAGAATATATCACACAGATACAGAGGGCAGGCCAATAGAAAAGCGGCAGGCCAGACATGCATTACAAAAGCCGCAGGTGGCCGGAGCCTGCCGATGTTTACTGTGGAAATTACAAAGGTGGGGGAAGGACGGACCAAAGGAGAATATCGTGTCCCCTCTGCCCGGGGCGCAGCCTGTGGGCTGATGCATTAGGGACATGCATCTCACATAGAACCTATTATACATACATATAACTGCACAACATATTCTGGGTGCTGAGCGGTTCTGTAACACGTAACACGGCTCCCCTTTTCAGCGACGCGATCGGCATACACAGTCTGATCCTCAACGGATCGGTTTGGGGATGACCGAAGTTTATGGGGTTGGTACAAGTTCCGTTTGTCGACTTAGTCCATCGGCGTTACCGTTTTGTTTGCCGGGTCTGTGGTGGATGGTGAAGTCCAGAGGTTGTAGGGCTAAACTCCACCGCAGCAATCTGGCGTTGTCTCCGGAGACCCGATTAAGCCAGACTAGGGGATTATGGTCCACTAGGAGGGAAAACTGTCGTCCATACAAATATGGTTGCAACTTCTTGAGTGCCCATACTACCGCCAGGCACTCCTTCTCGATGGCTGCATAGCTTACTTCACGGGGCAGTAGTTTCCGACTCAGGTAAGCTACCGGGTGTTCTTGGCCGTCCAGCCCGACTTGGCTCAGTACTGCCCCCAATCCAAACATAGAAGCGTCTGTGTGAACAAGGAAACGTTTAGTTGGATCAGGTGCGACCAATACAGGGGTATTGGTGAGGGCGTCCTTTAGTTGGCGGAAGGCTTCCTCACACTCTGAGGTCCAGGTTACCTGGCGGGGTTGATTCTTGTGGGTCAGATCAGTGAGGGGCTTGGCTACGCTGCTGTAATTGGGAACGAATTTCCTGTAATACCCCGCTGTCCCTAGAAACGCCATGACCTGGGTTTTAGTGCGTGGGATGGGCCACTTGGCTATGGCCTCAATCTTGGCTGGTTCTAGTCGCTGTTTCCCACTTCCCACCCAATGCCCTAAATACTGAACCTCTGCTTTGCCCACGTGACACTTGTTTGGGTTCAGGGTGATTCCAGCCTGGTGGATCCTGTCCAATACTGTTTCTAGGTGATTTAGATGCTCTTCCCATGTCGCACTGTAGATGGCGATGTCGTCCAGGTAGGCACAAGCATAGTCCTGGAGACCATCCAGAAGCCGGTCAGCCAGCCTTTGGAAGGTCGCCGGGGCATTCTTCATCCCGAATGGCATAACTCGAAACTGGAATAAGCCGAACGGGGTGACAAATGCCGACTTGGGAATAGCGTCAGGACTAAGGGGAATCTGCCAGTAGCCTTTGCATAGATCGATGGTGGTCAAATACTTTGCCCCTGCCAGCCGGTCTAACAACTCATCCACAAGCGGCATGGGATATGCATCTGTCACTGTTTTCTCATTGAGCCTACGATAGTCTACACAAAACCGTGTAGTCCCATCCTTCTTGGGCACTATCACTACAGGGGATGCCCAGGGACTATCTGACTTTTTAATGACCCCTAAACGCAGCATCTCTTGTATCTCTTGTCGCATCCCCTCTCGTACAAACTCAGGGACGCGGAAGGGGTTTTGTCGCAGGGGGGTCTGATCCTGGGTCTCAACCTTGTGTTGTGCCAGGCGAGTGTACCCTGGTGTCCCCGAAAACATCCTCTGTCGCAGCCTCAACAACGCCTCCGCCTGCTGTCTCTCCCGGGGGCCTAGGTCTTCACCCAAGTGTACCTGGTCCCATGTTTTAGACTGAGTCCTTTCCCCTAAGACATCTGGCAAGGGAAGTCCGGCTAAATCCTCTGCTTCAGGTGCACAGATGGCCACTACCTCTTCAGGGCGCTCCCGGTAGGGCTTCAGCATATTCACGTGGAACATGCGGATAACCCTGGGGTTGTCACAATCGGCGACATTATAGGTTGTGTCGGCTATTTTCCCGTCTACCTGGTAGGGCCCCTGCCATGCAGCTTGAAACTTATTCTGCTTAGTGGGCCCTAACACCAGGACCTTCTGTCCTATTTCCAAAGTGCGCTCTCTGGCCCTCCGATCGTACCATATGCGCTGGTGCCGCTGGGTCGCCTGCATGTTCTCACGTACAGCCTGGGTCAGCTCCTGTAGGCGGTCCCGGAATTCCAGCACATAGGGTACAATAGGTACCCCTTCAATGAGGCCCTCCCCTTCCCCGTGTTCCAGCACTAAGTCTAGGGGTCCCCTTACCTGTCTCCCGTATACCAGCTCGAACAGGGAGAACCCCGTGGATTCTTGGGGCACCTCCCGATAGGCAAACAGGAGGTGTGGCAAGAATTTCTCCCAGTCCCTGTATGTCCTGGTAAAAGTCCCAATGAGCTGTTTTAATGTCCCGTTAAAGCGTTCACACAACCCACTGGTTTGTGGGTGGTACGGGGAGCTTCTAATGGACTTTACGCCGCACAGTTTCCACAGTTGGTTGGTCACCTCTGCTGTAAACTGGGTATCCTGGTCCGAGATAATCTCCCGGGGAAATCCAACCCGTGAGAACACCTGGAGCAGGGCGGCCGCCACCGTCTCTGCCAGTATGTTAGGTAACGCAACCGCCTCTGGCTACCGTGTGGCATAATCTACCACTGTCAATATATACTTTTTCCCTGACGAACTGGGTTTGGCTAACGGCCCTATCAGATCGACCGCTACTCGGCTAAATTGTTCCTCCACAATGGGGAGGGGGCATAATTTGGCCTTGCATCGATCCTCCCTCTTGCCAATGCGCTGGCAACTGTCAGAGGTCTGGCAGTACTGACGAACATCATAGGTTACCCCCGGCCAAAAGAAGTTTTGTTTCAGACGATGCCTGGTGCGACTGACGCCGAAGTGCCCGGCCAAGGGTATATCATGAGAGATTCGCAGTAACTCCTGCCTATACTTCTTGGGAACTACCAGCTGTTGTTTTATAGTGGGGCTCGTCCCTGTGTGGTGCTGCTCTGTGATCCGGTAGAGGAGTCCCTGCTGCCATACAAACAGTTCCCCTTCCAGTACTCCTCTCCCCTCCTGTGCCTTCCCACGATATCCCTCCAATGAAGGATCCTCAAGTAACTCCCTCTTAAATTCATCTGGGGTGGCCCAAGAAATGTGTCTGGCAATGGGAATACGTGTAGGGCTGGGATGTCTTACCTGGGCCTCCTCTGAGTGTGATTCCGCCTCCGCAGCTCAAGCTTGTCTCCGGGTGGTCACAGGACATGTCTCAGCCAGAGGGGCCACCGAGAATGCAGACAACATGGGCCCGAAGTCATTTCCCAGCAAGACATCTGCAGGCAAATCCTCCATCAAGTCGACCTCAACAAAGCCATCCCCGACTCCCCAGTTCAGGTGAATCCTGGCAGTGGGCAGTCAATGTATGGCTCCCCCTGCTACACGGACTGCCACTGTCCGGTCCGTCTTCTCTTGGTCCCGGACGAGATGAGGCTTCACAAGGGTCAAAGTTGCTCCGGAATCTCTTTGTCCCTGCATACGTTTCCCGTTAACCCACACGACCTGTCGATGCTGTTGTCGATTATCTGCCTGGGCTGCCTGCACGGGGTCTACTTCATGCAGCACTTCCTCCAACTCTTCCACCCCTTGGTTAGTCGTAGCCCCCAATGCCGGGTCAGCTTCACCTTGGTAGCAGTGTACAGCAGCCCGGCTGAAGGTAGCTGTTCCCGTCTTTAGCCACTGGGTATGCTGAGTCCGGTTGGGACATTGTCTTTGCAGGTGGTCCATCTGACGGCAGGTGTGGCATCGCGCCCCAGGGGGACTGTGGTAGGCCAGGTTTCTAGCTGGTCCCCCTACAATCTTCGGTGGTTTGGGGCCCTCCAGGTCCATGGGCGGGCCCCTAGTGACCATCTTTGATCCGGACAACTGCGGCCTCCTGGCATCATGATGTTCATCGACCAGACGAGTGGCTTCCTCAAGAGACGTTGGACGCCTGTCCCAAAGCCATTCCTGTGTCTCGGGGGTTAGTCCATTAAAGAATCGTTCTAACAAGAAGAGCTGGAGACGTCCTCCTTAGTGGTTGCTTGGCTCCCTTGTACCCACTGTAGCAGTGACCGCCGTAATTTACAGGCCCATTCAGCGTGGGTATCGGTTACGCATTTTATAAATCCGCGGAACTTTTGGCGGTAGGCCTCTGGTGTCAGCGCATACCGGGCCAAGATCACTTCTTTGATCCACTCATAGTCCATACAGTCCTCATCAGGTACCGTGCGATAGGCGTCCACTGTTCGGCCTGTCATCTTGCTGGCCATAATCTGAACCCGTTCCTCCGGCTTTACTTTATGAAGGGCACACTGCCGCTCAAAGTCCTGCAGAAAGCCATCAATGTCTTCCTCTGCCTCCCCCAACTGTCGGAAGGCATTATACTGGATCTTTTTGTGGCTTACTGTTGAAGGTACCTGGTCGAAGGCCAGAGCTCCCCCTGCTCGCTGACTCTCCTCTCTCCGCTCTGCCATCTCCATCTTGGCCAGCTCCACTTTGGTCCGCTCTGCCATCTCCATCTTGGCTAGCTCTATCCTGGTCCGCTCGGCCATCTTTTCCTTCAGATCAGTACGCACATCAGCCATCACCTCTCGTATGATCTCTACCGCAGGGTTTGGGCCATAGAACGCCAATCTGTTCTTTACCTTCCTCTGGAATTCGGTCTCCTCCACGTTCCCATTGGGGGGCGCTGCACTGTCGTGTTCCATGATGTCTGCTATCAAATCCGCTTTTGTTTTGTTGCTGGCGATCAACCCTCGGGCTTCCACCAGATCTTTTAATGTAGTCCTCTTTAACTTCTGGTAGTTGTTTTCCATTCATTCCTTTCCTCCTGTAGAAGGGGTATCATATCCCGCCCCTGCCACCAGTGTAACGGGGTCTACCCAGGCTGGGGTACCTCTTTCAGTACCACCCCGTGTTTTCGGAGGTCCGCTCTGCGTTGGCTGGAGTCTGAGTGAATGACGATGGCTGGAATTCCTTGGTTACATGGGCGCATATAAAAGATCACTGCTTCTCCATGTATTTCCAGTCTGACAACACTTTACTCACAGGAAACAGAATATATCACACAGATACAGAGGGCTGGCCAATAGAAAAGCGGCAGGCCAGACATGCATTACAAAAGCCGCAGGTGGCCGGAGCCTGCCGATATTTACTGAGGGAATTACAAAGGTGGGGGGAGGGCGGACCAAAGGAGAATATCGTGTCCCCTCTGCCCAGGGGCGCAGCCTGTGGGCTGATGCATTAGGGACATGCATCTCCCATGGAACCTATTATACATACATATAACTGCACAACATATTCTGGGTGCTGAGTGGTTCTGTAACACGTAACAACATCCCACGATACAGATGAGGGGGGACCATTCATACCAGGATTGGGGGGTGAGGGAACTATGCATACCATGATTGGGGGGGTGAGGTGACCATGCATACCAGGATTGGGGGTGAGGTGACCACGCATACCAGGAATGGGGGGTGAGGGGACCATGCATACCAGGATTGGGGGTGAGGGGTACCATGCATACCAGGATTGTGGATGAGAGGACCATGCATACCAGAATTGGGGGATGAGAGGACCATGCATACCAGGAATGGGAGATGAGGGGTACTGTCAGAGACACCGCACTACACTTGCTCATAGAGCCAGTGCGCGTGTCCTGAGTACAGAAGCAGTGCTAAAAGTTACCTGGGGAGCAGGGCAGTAGAGGTTACAATGCGTGCTTCAAGCTAATAGTGTCAGGGTCCAGTCAGCGCCGGAAAGTAAAGAGGTATAGGACCTGCGGATACTGAAAATGAGCAAGCTGGCACAGGACCTATGGTCATGTGACTGCAAGGGGGCGGGGCTTAGCGTCCTGCTTTCAGATATGACAGGACACCATACAACAACTCGGAGTCAGGCAAAACGGATGTCACAACAGTACGGGCAAACGAGGCACAGGAGGGACAAACAGACGGGTAGTCAGACAAAGCCAAAGGTCATACACGAGGGCGACGTGGTACCAAGGGGACAAGCAGAGAGAAGTCGGGTCACAAGCAGAGAGTCATACACGAGAGGTAGCGCAGTACAAGAGGGTCAGGCAGAACTCGTAACAGGGACAGAACCAGATCAGAACCAAACAAGTTATCAGGCACAAGGCACACGTATACAAGAGGTCACTTAACTCAGCCGAGGACAGGAGTATAACTGACACCGGACCCAGGTCCAGTGAGCACTAAATAGCCTCCTTCTGCCAGAGAGAGGCAGCACAATTAACCCATAGTCTAACCAGGACGGGTAAAAGCAAAATCCCGTCCTGGATCATGACAGTACCCTCCTCTCAATGGGGGGCCACCGGACCCCCAGGTCTCTCAGGGTACTTGGTGTGAAAGTTTCGGATCAACCGATCCGCATGAACTGATCGAGCAGGAACCCACGAGCGTTCCTCCGGACCGTAGCCTTTCCAATATATCAGATACTGAAGGGCACGACGAACCAACCTGGAGTCGACAATTCGTTCCACCTCGTACTCAGCCTGCCCGTCTACCACATCTGGTGGTGGGGAAGATGAGGATCCCTCCCCACCGGACCTCACAGGTTTCAAAAGGGCCTTATGGAAAACATTAGGGATCCATAGAGATGGCGGGAGACTCAACCGAAAAGCCACCGGGTTAACTGCTTCGGTAATTTCATAGGGACCTATAAACTTGGGTCCAAGCTTCGCAGAGGGGACCTTGAGCCTTATATTTTTGGTGGATAACCATACCTTATCCCCGACCTGAAACACCGGTCCCGCGGATCGTTTTTTGTCCGCAAAAAAATTAAATTTGTCCTGGGCCTTCGTAATGTTATTCTGGACCTCCCGCCATACCTCCCCCAACCGCTGGATCGTCTCATCCGCCCCAGGAAACCTAGAATTCAAACGGGAAAATTCTCCAAAATGAGGATGAAACCCATAATTGCAAAAAAAATGGAGATGTCCCCATAGACTGGTTAATGCGGTTGTTAAATGCAAACTCAGCCAATGGTAACACAGAACACCAATTATCCTGTCAGGCTGAGGTCAAACAACGCAGAATTTGCTCCAGAGACTGATTGGTCCGCTCAGTCTGCCCATTAGTCTCTGGATGGTAGGCGGATGAAAAGGACAGACCAATACCCAACCTCCTACAAAAAGCTCTCCAAAATCTGGACACAAATTGCACTCCCCTATCAGACACCACATTCAAGGGTACCCCATGCAACCGCACCACATGCTCCACAAACAATCTTGGCAATGTTTCCGCATTAGGTAGAGCTGCTAAAGGTACAAAATGTGCCTGCTTACTAAACCTGTCCACTACAACCCAGACCACGGTATTACCCTTGGAGGGGGGAAGGTTGGTGATGAAATCCATGGACAGATGAGTCCATGGTCTCTCAGGAATTGGCAGTGGTACCAATTCCCCGGCCGGCCGGTTATGGGGAGTTTTCGCACGGTCACAAACCTCACACGCAGACACATACTCCCCAACATCAGAGGCTAAAGAAGACCACCAGAATATTCTAGAAATGGCCTTCCGGGTGGCTGAGATCCCTGGATGTCCACCCAGAACTGAGTCATGGAACTCCTGGAGGACCTTGAGGCGAAACTGAGCTGGCACAAAAAGTTTATCCACCGGCTTAGCTGGAGGTGCAAGAGACTGGGCTTCTCGAATCTCCCGTTCCAACACATTAGAAACATCTGCCACCACCACCCCAGGCTGAAGAATGAAGGATGGAGGTTCCGGGGGGGACACCGGATCTAGACTGCGTGACAACGCATCCGCTCTGATATTCTTGGATCCTGGCCGAAAAGTGATCGAGAAGTTGAATCGGGAAAAAAAAAGTGACCATCTAGCCTGTCTGGGAGTCAACCTTTTAGCTGACTCAATGTAAGCTAGGTTTTTGTGGTCCGTGATTACCGTTATAGGATGGACAGCCCCCTCCAAAAAATGCCTCCATTCTTCAAAGGCCAATTTTACGGCCAGAAGTTCCCGATTCCCCACATCATAGTTTCTCTCCGCAGGGGAGAACCTCTTTGAGAAAAAGGCGCAAGGTTTTAAATTGGTCAAAGTGGCGGGTCCCTGGGACAATACTGCCCCCACCCCCACCTCTGAGGCGTCTACCTCAACAATAAATGGTTCAGACGGGTCCGGTTGAATAAGAACCGGGACAGACATGAAACATTTTTTCAAAAACTGAAATACCGCTGCGGTTGACCAATTCTTGATATCGGCCCCCTTTTGAGTCATGTCTGTGAGGGGTTTAACCACCTGTGAGAACCCCCTTATAAATTTACGATAATAATTAGCGAACCCTAGGAAACGCTGCAGAGCCTTCAAATCACAAGGTTGAACCCACTCGACAATGGCCTGCACCTTATTAGGATCCATGCGATACCCTTCAGCAGACACGATGAACCCCAGAAAGGACAGTTCCTGAACAAAAAATAAACATTTTTCAAGTTTAGCAAAGAGACAGTTCTCCCGAAGCCTTTGGAGAACTGCCCGAATATGACCAATGTGAGCCTGTTTATCAGGAGAGTAGATTAAAATGTCATCCAAATACACCACCATAAAACGTCCAATCAAATCAGAGAACACATGATTTATGAAATTTTGGAAGACCGCTGGAGCATTGGTCAGGCCGAAAGGCATAACCAAATTTTCAAACAACCCTTCAGTAGTGAGAAAAGCGGTTTTCCACTCATCTCCGTCCCGGACTCAAATAAGGTTATACGCTCCCCGTAGATCTAATTTCGAAAACCACTTAGCTCCGGACAACTGATTGTATAAATCAGGAATAAGTGGAAGGGGATACGTATTCCTCACAGTTATTTTATTTAACTCACGGAAATCGAGGCATGGGTGCAAACCACCGTCTTTTTTCTTTACAAAAAAGAACCCCGTCGCCACGGGAGAAACAGGACGTATGTGTCCCTTACGGAGACTCTTGGAAATATATTCCTTCATCGCAGCCTGTTCCGGACCCTAGAGGTTATACAAGCGGGCTTTGGGCAATTTAGCACCTGGAACCAGGTCAATGGCACAATCAAATGGGCGGTGTGGTGGTAAAACCTCAGCCTCTTTTTCGGAGAAAACGTCCGTATAATCTATCAGGCACTCCGGAATACCTTCTAGACCCACGGACGACACAGACACAGAAACAAGACATTTCTCAGAGCAATAGGGACCCCATTTAACAATGTCCCGAGATTCCCAATTAATCACAGGATTATGCAGATGTAACCAGGGGAACCCCAACACCAGTCCCGCAGGCAGGTTGTTCATTACAAAACATGAAATACATTCCTGGTGCAAGGAACTCACTTTAAGGAGAAACTCTTCAGTACGAAACATAATGTCATTCTTAACCAGTGGTGTTTTGTCAATAGCAACAATGTGAATCAGAGTCTCCAACCTAACTGTCCCTAACTTACACCTGGCCACCAAGTCGGAGTCAATAAAGTTCAATGAAGAACCGCAATCCACGAAGGCAGAAGTGGACGTGGAGGCACTCCCACAACAAAGTTCCACTTGAAACAACATTTTAGAGAAGGCAGAAAAGGGTACCTGAGAGCCTGGGTGACCTCCACGATAATCACCCGGGCTCAGTCGCTTGTTGGTTAGTGGCCGGGAGGGGCAATCCTTTTTCCAATGTCCAGACTCGCCACTGTGAAAACAGCACTTTCTCACGCGCTGTTGTCTCCTTTCTTCCTCCTTAAGGTCGATGGTTCCCATCTCCGTGATTTTCAATGTAGAACTGACTCCCCTTCCTTGGGAGAATAATGGTGTCTCGGTTTGTATCACTCCCCTTGCCCGTAACCGGCGATCCATCCGGACGGCATGTGTCATAGCTTCCTCCAGGGAATCAGGTGGGGGGTGGCGAGCCAAGGCGTCTTTCAGATGCTCGACAGGCCGCTACGGAACAACCCCCGGAGGGCGGTGTCGTTCCAGCAGACCTCAGCAGCCCAGCATCTGAACTCTGAGCAAAACCACTCGGCTGAGTGCTTCCCCTGGCAAACATTCATCAACATGTCCTCAGCCATACGCATCCAAACAGGTTCATCATAAATAAGCCCCAGGGCTTCAAAAAATGCATCTACAGTCAAACGCTCAGGGGCCGTGGTAGGAAGGGAGAAAGCCCAAGCTTGGGGGGCTCCCCTTAACAGGGACATAATGACCCCCACTCTCTGACTTTCATCCCCAGAAGAGTGTGGTCGTAAGGAAAAAAAAAAGCTTACAGCCCTCCTTGAAAACTCTGAATTCATTTTTATCTCCAGAAAAGGTATCGGGTAATTTAACCGGAGATTCCGGGGAAATTAATGTAACATCCCGAGCCACCAATGTAAGAACCCCCTGCACAGTGACAGCGATCAGCTGCTGAGACTGAGCCAGGACTCTTTGTTCTCCAAGGAGTTTCTGAGACATCTGCGTCAGGTGCTTAACCTATTCAGAAAGAGTATCCATCACACACACAGGTGAATGAGAGCAGAGAGAAAAAAAAAATGGTATGGGTCAGTTATAATGTCAGAGACACCGCACTACACTCGCTCACAGAGCCAGTGCGCGTGTCCTGAGTACAGAAGCAGTGCTAAAAGTTACCTGGGGAGCAGGGCAGCAGAGGTGACCATGCGTGCCTCAAACTATTAGTGTCAGGGTCCAGTCAGCGCCGGAAAGTAAAGAGTCACAGGACCTGCAGACACTGAAAATGAGCAAGCTGGTACAGGACCTATGGTCATGTGGCTGCAAGGGGGCGGGGCTTAGCGTCCTGCTTTCAGATATGACAGGACACCATTCAACAACTCGGAGTCAGGCAAAACGGAGGTCACAACAGTACGGGCAAACGAGGCAAACGAGCCAAAGGTCATACACAAGAGGGCGACGCGGTACCAAGGGGACAAGCAGAGAGAAGTCGGGTCACAAGCAGAGAGTCATACACGAGAGGTAGCGCAGTACAAGAGGGACAGGCAGAACTCGTAACAGGGACAGAACCGGATCAAAACCAAACAAGCAAGATATCAGGCACAAGGCACACGTACGCACAAGGTCAACTAACTCAGCCGAGGGCAGGAGTATAACTGAAACCGGACCCAGGTCCAGTGAGCATTAAATAGCCTCCTTCTGCCAGAGAGAGGCAGCACAATTAATCCATAGTCTAACCAGGACGGGTCAAAGCGAAATCCCGTCCTTGATCATGACAGGTACCATGCATACCAGGAATGGGAGATGAGGGGTACCATGCATACCAGGATAGGAGGGTGAGGGGTACCATGCATACCAGAATTGGTAGGTAAGGGGTGCCATGTATACAAAGATTGGGGATGAGGGGACCATACATCCTACGATAGGGATGAGGGGGGACCATGCATACCAGGATTGGGGGGGTGAGAGGGCCATGCATACCAGGATTGGGGGGGTGAGGTGACCATGCATATCAGGAAAGGGGGGTGAGGGAACCATGCATACCAGGATTGGGGGGGTGAGGTGACCATGCATACCAGGATTGGGGATGAGAGGACCATGCATACCAGGATTGGGGATGAGAGGACCATGCATTCCAGAATTGGTAGGTAAGGGGTGCCATGTATGGTGCAGATATCAGAGTGTTATGAATGAGTCACCGTAGGAGGCAAAAACAGAAATACTAGCTAAGTCCAGAAAACCAGAGAAGTTGGCAGCTATCGGATTGCAGACCCCTGAACCTAACAACAACTAGCAGTAGCCGTGGGGGGTTCCTACGGTTCCCTAGACCCCTCGATCACAGCCGGAGAACTACATAGCCTAAAGACAGAAAGGGAAATCTAGACTGCCCCAGAGCAGACCCCAAAGCAATAGGCAGCCCCAACATATAATGACGGTGAAGCAAGAAGAAAAAACACTCACACAGATAGAAAGATAGGCTGAGCAAATGATGGGGCCCAAGCTAACTAAATAGGACAGAATAGAAAAGCTGCTGTCTGCAATCCGCCAAAACCCTCTCAAAAACAAGAGCCAACAGACTGATAGGGAAAAAAGCCCTGAAGACGCTAGGCTTCAAAAAGACTATATCAGTACTCAGGTATTATCTGAAGACAGAGCAAAAAGGAATTCAGCTCACCCAGCAGGGAAAGGCAGAAATCCAGAAAAACAAGGCAAAACAAAACCAAAACACAAATGCAAAAAGTAGAGCAGAAAACTTAGCTTTTGAGGAGCAGGAATCAGACTGGTCTCAAAGAATCCCTCAGAGTAATCACCCGCAAGGCAGAAGGGCGTCGGCTGCCTTATATCCAGTCAGCAATCCCAGGCACCCAGTCATCATCATTGTGCTCAGGTGCTTTGTAATCAGCCTCACTACCTTCCTTCACCAGAAGAGGGAGTTCATCAGACCTCAATGGTGAAGGGGAAAATGAACTCACAACAGTACCTCTCCCTTGAGGAGGGGTCACCGAACCCTCATCCACGCCACCAGGGCGATCAGGGTGAGCCAGATGAAAGGCACGCACCAATCTTTTGGCATGAATATCAGAGGCAGAGACCCAGGAATTATCCTCCTGACCATAACCCTTCCACTTAACCAAATACTGGAGTCTCCGTCTGGCCAGACGAAAATCCAGTATCTTCTCTACCTCATATTCCATGTTACCTTCAACTAATACAGGGTCCGGAGGTGCCACCCCAGGAACAACTGGTTCAACAAACCTCTTCAACAAGGACTTATGAAACAGGAAGAGCCAAACGAAAAGAGACCGGATTAATAATCTCCAAAATCTTGTAAGGTCCAATAAATCTAGGCTTAAACTTAGGAGAAGCCACCTTCATAGCGATATTTTTTGATGATAACCACACCATATCACCAACCTTAAACTGGGGACCAATGGTCCTATGTCGGTTGGAAAACCGCTGGGCCTTTTCCTGGGAGAGATATAACTTATCCACCACTTGGTCCCAGATCTGGTGCATTCTCTCCACCACAGTGTCAACACCTGGGCAGGCGGAAGGCTACACCTGCCCTGAAGAAAATCGAGGATGAAACCCAAAGTTACAAAAAAAAGGTGACATCAAAGTGGCAGAACTAGCTTTATTATTTAAAGCAAATTCGGCCAAGGGCAAAAATGAAACCCAATCATCCTGATCGGCGGAAATAAAACATCTCAAATACGATTCCAAGGTCTGGTTTGTTCTCTCCGTCTGCCCATTGGTCTGAGGGTGAAAAGCAGAGGAGAAGGACAACTGAATTCCCAGCTTGGAACAGAAAGTCCTCCAAAATCTAGACACAAATTGAACTCCTCTGTCAGATACAATGTTCTCAGGAATCCCGTGCAAGCGAACCACCTGTTGCAAAAACAGGGGCACCAACTCAGAGGAAGATGGCAACTTAGGGAGTGGTACAAGATGAACCATCTTAGAGAACGTATCACAAATCACCCAAATAACAGTCATTCTCTGAGAGACAGGCATATCAGAGATGAAATCCATTGAAATATGGGTCCATGGCCTCCTGGGGACCGGCAAAGGCATCAACAACCCACTAGAGCGAGAACAAGGTTTAGACCGGGAGCAAGTCCCACAGGACTGCACAAAATTCCTGACATCACGAGACAAGGTGGGCCACCAAAAAGACCGACTCACCAGATCTCTAGTACAAAAAATACCTGGATGACCAGCTAATGCAGAGCAATGAACTTCAGACATCACTCTCTTCTTCCACTGGTCAGGAACATACAACTTTCCACTGGGACAACGCTCAGGTTTGTCCTCCTGGAACTCTTCCAGAGCACGTCTCAAATCGGGCGAGATGGCAGAAAGAACTACCCCTTCGCCTAAGATGGTAGCAGGCTTGGTCACCACAGGAGAATCAGCAAAGAAGCTCCTAGAGAGGGCGTCTGCCTTGACATTCTTAGTGCCAGGAAGAAAAGAGACCACAAAATCAAAACGTGTAAAAAACAAGGCCCACCTAGCCTGTCTAGGGTACAAGCGTTTGGCCGACTCCAGGTAAATCAAATTCTTGTGGTCAGTGAGGACCACGACTTGGTGTTTAGCTCCCTCCAACCAATGTCTCCACTCCTCAAATGCCCATTTCATGGCTAACAATTCCCGATTCCCCACATCATAGTTACGTTCAGATGGAGAGAACTTTCGGGAAAAGAAAGCACAGGGATTCATTTTAGATGTTACAGGATCCTTTTGGGACAAAACAGCTCCTGCACCAATCTCAGAAGCGTCCACCTCTACCTGGAACGGGAGTGAGACATCGGGTTGCCGCAAAACCGGGGCAGAAGTGAATCTTCGTTTCAGCTCCTGAAAGGAAGAAACAGCCTCCGGAGACCAATTCAACACATCAGCACCCTTTTTAGTCAGATCAGTCAATGGCTTGGCAATACTAGAAAATTTTGCTATAAATTTCCGATAAAAATTAGCAAAACCCAAAAACTTCTGGAGGGCCTTCAAAGAAGTGGGCTGAACCCAATCATAAATGGCCTGTACCTTGCCCGGGTCCATTTCAATAGTTGACGGAGACAAAATAAATCCCAAAAATGAAATCCTCTGTACCCGAAAAAGGCATTTCGATCCTTTGACATACAGGGAATTCTCCCTCAAGATCTGGAACACAGTCCGAACATGTTCCACATGAGAATCCCAATCCTTGGAGAAGATCAAAATATCATCCAGATAGATAATCAAAAATTTATCCACAAAGTCTCGGAAAATGTCGTTCATGAAGCACTGGAAGACAGAAGGGGCATTAGTGAGCCCAAAAGGCATCACCAGGTACTCAAAATGTCCCTCCGGAGTATTAAACGCCGTCTTCCATTCATCCCCTTGCTTAATGCGGATAAGATTATACGCCCCCCTGAGGTCAAGCTTCGTAAACCAGCAAGCACCTTTTACTCTGGAGAATAGATCCGAAATCAGGGGTACCGGATACTGATATTTAATAGTAATTTTGTTGAGGGCACGATAATCAATACAAGGCCTTAATGAACCATCCTTTTTGGCCACGAAAAAAAAACAGGCACCTAAGGGTGAAGAGGATGGTCTAATATGACCCTTCTCCAACGCCTCCTTAATATAGGATCGCATAGCCTCGTGCTCGGGTACAGATAAATTGAAGAGCCGACCCTTAGGAAATTTACACCCCGGGCTCAGTTCAATTGCACAGTCATAACTCCTATGAGGAGGCAAAGACGCAGACTCATTCTCACTAAATACATCATAAAAGTCCGCCAAATAGTCAGGAACATCATGCGACTGGGGAGAGGTGGAAAAAAATGGAGCCTCACTAAGGGCACACCGACAATCCCAACTCACCACAGACCCAGATTTCCAATCCAAAACTGGATTATGAATTTGCAACCAGGGAAACCCCAGAACAATGGTATCATGCAAATTATGCAACACCAAAAATCTGCAATTTTCTTGATGGTCTGGGGCGACCCGTATTACCACCTGGGTCCAAAACTGAGGTTTATTTTTCGCCAAAGGAGTAGCATCAATCCCCCTCAAAGGGATAGGCGTCCGCAGAGGTGTCATCGGAAATCCACAACGTTTAGCAAAATCCAAGTCCATTAGATTCAGGGCTGCTCCTGAATCCACAAAAGCCTTGGCGGAAAATGTGGACAGGGAGCAGATCAGAGTAATTGCCAGAAGAAACTTAGGTTGAACACCACCCACAGAAAATGTGTGTGCAAAACGTTTCTCTCGTTTAGGACAGACAGAAATAATATGCGAGGTATCTCCACAAAAAAACCACAGCTTATTACGCCTTCTGAACTCCTGACGTTGCTCCCTGGACAAAACTCTATCACATTGCATAGGTTCAGACACTTGTTCAACAGGTGGCAACACCTCTCGTGCAGTCCTGCGTTCACGTAAACGCCGATCAACCTGAATGGCTAATGACATAGAATCGTCAAGACCAGAGGGAACAGGAAATCCCATCATAGTATCTTTTACGGCTTCTGACAAACCCTTCCGAAAGAGAGCTGCCAAGGCATTATCATTCCAGGTAGTAAGGACCGCCCACTTTCTGAATTTTTGACAGTACAATTCTGCAGAATCTCGACCCTGGCTCAATGCCCACAGGGTCTTTTCAGCCTGATCAATAGCATTAGGTTCGTCATAAAACAACCCCAAGGCTTGAAAACATGCGTTCACATTAGTCAGAATAGGGTCATCTGGTTTCAAAGAAAACGCCCAATCCTGGGGATCGCCACGCAGCAAAGAGATGACAATTTTAACCTGCTGCGCGGAGCTCCCTGACGAGTTAGACTTCAAGGCAAAAAATAATTTACAATTATTTTTGAAATTCAAAAATTTAGACCGATCCCCAAAAAACACATCAGGAGTAGGAATCTTTGGTTCAGCAGCATGTGAATGAGCAAGGTAGGTGGAAATTCCCCGCACTTCTGCAGCGAGCTGCTCCACATGATCAGACAATTGCTTTATCTCCATTGAGAGAAAAAAAAATTCCCCCTACGGCCTCAGAGATATAGAGGAAAAAATATACACACTTTTTTTTTTTTTTTACAATTCTTTCCTGCTATTGAGTACCCTAGGATCTGCAGTATGGCGGGTGATTCTGTTATGAATGAGTCACTGTAGGAGGCAAAAACAGAAATACTAGCTAAGTCCAGAAAACCAGAGAAGTTGGCAGCTATTGGATTGCAGACCCCTGAACCTATCAACAACAACTAGCAGTAGCCGTGGGGGGTTCCTACGGTGCCCTAGACCCCTCGATCACAGCCGGAGAACTACATAGCCTAAATACAGAAAGGGAAATCTAGACTGCCCCAGAGCAGACCCCAAAGCAATAGGCAGCCCCCAACATATAATGATGGTGAAGCAAGAAGAAAAACACTCACACAGATAGAAAGATAGGCTGAGCAAATGATGGGGCCCAAGCTAACTAAATAGGACAGAATAGAAAAGCTGCTGTCTGCAATCCGCCAAAACCCTCTCAAAAACAAGAGCCAACAGACTGATAGGGAAAAAAGCCCTGAAGACGCTAGGCTTCAAAAAGACTATATCAGTACTCAGGTATTATCTGAAGACAGAGCAAAAAGGAATTCAGCTCACCCAGCAGGGAAAGGCAAAAATCCAGAAAAACAAGGCAAAACAAAACCAAAACACAAATGCAAAAAGTAGAGCAGAAAACTTAGCTTTTGAGGAGCAGGAATCAGACTGGTCTCCAAGAATCCCTCAGAGTAATCACCCGCAAGGCAGAAGGGCGTCGGCTGCCTTATATCCAGTCAGCAATCCCAGTCACCCAGTCATCATCATTGTGCTCAGGTGCTTTGTAATCAGCCTCACTACCTTCCTTCACCAGAAGAGGGAGTTCATCAGACCTCAATGGTGAAGGGGAAAATGAACTCACAACATCAGAGTTACTCTGTAAGAACCTGGAACATGTCTCCAAGGATTTACTTATAAGGGTGTGTGCACATGTTGCGGATTGCTGTGTGGACTTTTCTGTGCGGAATCTGCATCTCTTGGCAGAATTCGCACGTCTAAATCCGTGCGGATTTTATGCGGATTTATTGTGGATTTTGTGCGGATTCCTATAATGGAATGGGTGTAAAAATGCTGCGGAATCCGCACAAAGAATTGACATGCTGCGGAAAATAAACTGCTGCGTTTCTGCTTGGATTTTTCCGCAGCTTGTGCACAGCGGTTTTTTCCCCCCATAGAATAGCATTGTACTGTAAATCACTTGTGGATCCGCAGCAAATCCACAACGTGTGCACATAGCCTTAGAATAATCAGTGCCGGCAGATGTCACCGCACCGTCTAATGTAGAACACATGGACAAATCTCAGATATTAGAGGAGAACCCAAAACAGCAATACGGACAGGAGTGAGGGCCTGATCCCAGGAGCTACAGTCTGAGAAAATGGCGAAAAAGCCTTCACTAGACCCCTGTACAGCTGTATAATGAGGCCCAGGCTTTATAGTGAAGGGATTGGAGTGATAAAAGTGGGGAAAGGAGCACTTTTTGCAAGAAGAGCCGCTTTTTGAGCCAAAAAAAGCTGGACTGCCCATCACTAATTTCCGGGGCGTGTCATACCAGGAGGGGGCGTGTTCTGACAGCAAAGGCAGGAAGAGAAGCCTCCATTTCGGTTGAACCTAGAGACTGTATGGAATGGAGTCACATGGGGAGGAGTCACATGATCAGGGGCGGAGCTCCAGGTGTCTCAGTGACTGCAGGACTCTGCTGTGCTGGATGATGTCTAGTATTAGGCCGGGGTCACACTAACCGACGCAAAATACGGTCAGTATTTTACATGCGTGATACGGATGAATGGCCCCTAAACAGTGCTCCGTCTGTCATCCGTAATCAAGGTGTGGTCGCGTATTTTGCGCATGTCAGCATCCGTATGTAATCCGTATGCCGAGATTTTCTCGCCGGCTTGCAAAATGGACATATAATGGAGCCCTATGACAGGGGTTCTAACAGAAACGAAATAAGAGATATAGACACATAGAATGTGCATATATATATATATATATATATGTATTCTATGTGTCTATATCTATTCTTTCTTTCTTTATTAAACCTGTCAGTGTGAGTTTACTGTATCGCGCACTGAATTGCCGGCTTTGCTAAAAGACACCTGGTGCGTATTTCTCGCAAGTCACACGTGTGGTCCGTGTGTAATCCGTATTTTTTGCGCACCCATAGACTTGCATTGGCGTATTACGGGCGTAGTACGCTGACAATCGCAGCATGCTGCGATTGGCACGGACCGTAGAATACGGATGAGAAATATACGGCTGTTGGGAGCAAACCCATAGAGAATCATTGGTCCGTGTCTAATGCGTGCTCTTAGCGCCTCTCACTCAGCCGTATTCCTCGCCAGTGTGACCCCGGCCTTATAGAGGAGGATGGAGCGGAGCCGCGTGTGTAATGTGCGCGGAGCGGAGCCGTGTGTGTAATGTGTGCGGAGCGGAGCCGCGTGTGTAATGTGCGCGGAGCGGAGCCACGTGTGTAATGTGTGCGGAGCGGAGCCGTGTGTGTAATGTGTGCGGAACGGAGTCGCGTGTGTAATGTGTGCGGAGCGGAGCCGCGTGTGTAATGTGTGCGGAACGGAGTCGCGTGTGTAATGTGTGCGGAGCGGAGCCGCGTGTGTAATGTGCGCGGAGCGGAGCCGCGTGTGTAATGTGTGCTGAGCGGAGCCGTGTGTGTAATGTGTGCGGAACGGAGTCGCGTGTGTAATGTGTGCGGAGCGGAGCCGCGTGTGTAATGTGCGCGGAGCCGCGTGTGTAATGTGTGCGGAGCGGAGCCGTGTGTGTAATGTGTGCGGAACGGAGTCGCGTGTGTAATGTGTGCGGAGCGGAGCCGCGTGTGTAATGTGTGCGGAGCGGAGCCGTGTGTGTAATGTGTGCGGAGCGGAGCCGTGTGTATAATGTGCGCGGAGCGGAGCCGCGTGTGTAATGTGTGCGGAGCGGAGCCGTGTGTGTAATGTGCGCGGAGCGGAGCCGCGTGTGTACTGTGCGTTGAGCGGAGCCGCGTGTGTAATGTGTGCGGAGCGGAGCCATGTGTGTAATGTGTGCGGAACGGAGTCGCGTGTGTAATGTGTGCATAGCGGAGCCGCGTGTGTAATGTGTGCGGAGCGGAGCCTCATGTGTAATGTGTGCGGAGCGGAGCCTCGTGTGTAATGTGTGCGGAGCGGAGCCACGTGTGTAATGTGCGCGGAGCGGAGCCGTGTGTGTAATGTGTGCGGAGCGGAGCCGTGTGTGTAATGTGTGCGGAGCGGAGCCGCGTGTGTAATGTGCGCGGAGCGGAGCCGCGTGTGTAATGTGTGCGGAGCGGAGCCGTGTGTGTAATGTGTGCGGAACGGAGTCGCGTGTGTAATGTGTGCGGAGCGGAGCCGCGTGTGTAATGTGTGCATAGCGGAGCCGCGTGTGTAATGTGTGCGGAGCGGAGCCTCATGTGTAATGTGTGCGGAGCGGAGCCGCGTGTGTAATGTGCGTGGAGCGGAGCTGCGTGTGTAATATGCGCGAAGCGGAGCTGCGTGTGTAATGTGCACGGAGCCGCGTGTGTAATATGAGCGGAGCCGCGTGTGCAATGTGTGCGGAGCGGAGCCGTGTGTAATGTGCGCGGAGCTGCGTGTGTAATGTGTGTGGAGCGGAGCCGCGTATGTAATGTGTGCGGAGCGAGGCCGCGTATGTAATGTGTGCAGAGTGGAGCTGTGTGTGTCATGTGCACAGAGCCGCGTGTGTAATGTGCGTGGAGCGGAGCCGCATATGTAATGTGTGAGGAGCGGAGCTGCGTGTGTAATGTGTGCAGAGCCGTGTGTGTAATCTGTGAGGAGCGGAGCCGCGTGTGTAATGTGCGTGGAGCGGAGCCGCGTGTTTAATGTGCGTGGAGCGGAGCCACGTGTGTAATGTGCGCTGAGCGGAGCCGCGTGTGTAATGTGCGCGGAGCGGAGCCGTGTGTGTAATATGCGGGGAGCAGAGCCGTGTGTAATGTGTGCGGAGCGGAGCCGTGTATGTAATGTGTGCGGAGCTGCGTGTGTAATGTGCATGGAGCCGCTTGTGTAATGTGTGCGGAGCGGAGCCGCGTGTGTAATGTGCGGAGCGGAGCCGCGTGTGTAATGTGCGCGGAGCGGAGCCGCGTGTGTAATGTGTGCGGAGCGGAGCCGCGTGTGTAATGTGCGCGGAGCGGAGCCGTGTGTGTAATGTGCACGGAGCAGAGGGGCCTACTGAGACTCTGGCCCGAGGCCCATGAAAACCTGGAACCAGCTCTGGGTCCAAATATACCAGTCTGGCTGAACGGAGACGTTTGGTGGGCTCAGTCCTGTGTGTTGGTGACTTGGTGTGGTTGTCCTTGAAGAACATTACGTTGAAGGTTCCTTCTTGGAATCTGGGACCCAGGTTCATCGGTCCATATAAGATTATGGCCGCCATCAGTCCAGTAGCATTTCCCTTTTGCTTTGCGATCCACTTTTAAAGGGAATCTGTCACCCCATTTTAGCCCTATCAGCTGCCGGCACCGCCATCAGGGGCTTATCTACAGCATTCTGTAATGCTGTAGATAAGCCCCCGATGTAACCTGAAAGATAAGAAAAACGAGTTATACTCGGCGGGGGCGGTGGTCGTCCGGTTCGGCGCCTCCCATCTTCATACGATGCCGTCTTCCTTACTTCTGACGCGGCTCCTGCGCAGGCGCACTTTATCTGCTCTGTTGAGGGCAGAGTAAAGTACTGCAGTGCGCAGGCACCCGGAAAGATCAGAGAGATCAGTTAGTCAATGTGGGCATCTCACAGTAACCAATGCACTGAATAACAAATCAAAAACCCTGTCCCAAGCCCACTAATGTATGACCAGATACAGCAGGACTAGACCAAGCACAGAAGCGTTGCGTTGTAATTGTGAAAAGCCTATACGTGTGAGCAAACAGCAGGAACGCGGGATGCAGTGACAAGCAGGAGGCAAATCGAGGGTTAACGGGTATTTAATACAGGTGTTACTCCATGCAGGGAGATAGGTGAAAGAGGGAGTTTGGGATTCAACATAGGAATAAATATTCAACATAATGGTAAACTTAGCAGTCTGATGTTTTCAGAGGGTGGAGGCTTGAAGATCCCATGGTGGCATCGCATACAATGCGTGAAGTCTCTTGCCTGGTCCTGGAGAAACGAGAGGCACTGTCTCCTGACAGCCGTTATGTGTCCTGACTCTCCTGCACGTGGCTTTGCAGTCCTGGAGCAAGGTGTCTGTGGAGGAAACATGACCCGTTCCTCCCACGTCACCAATGTGACGTAACTACACAGGCACAGCCCTCCGGCGCCCCCTTTGTCTCTCAGGTGAGTAAGGGAACTGCACCTAGAGCAAATGGCCGCTGGGGAGGATGTCCTGTTACCCGCTTGGTATTCTAAGATTCGTAATCAGAGTAAAAGCATCAGCCCAAGATTAATTTTATGGTTTAACTGCCTTAAGGGCGCACTAGATAATTACAGAAATATACAGTAAGCTATGCAATGGAATTACAGTGGATTTGCAGTCAGAGTAAAATATAACAATAAGAGTACAAGAATTAGAGATATTAAGCTGGAGGTCAATTTACCAGATTGTAGGTTGCATGTGGGTGCTGGGAGCTCTGCAGCCAGCAGGTACAAGAATCTTAGTTGCCGGACAGACCGCAAAGCACGGGCCACTGCTCCCCTTGGCAGCTGTCTCCAGTTCCTTCTTAGATCATCATCGTCTGTTTTTTTTCGGTGAGAGAGACCCTCTGCCATGGGCTGCTAGTTCTTAAGCACGCTAGGTCCCTCCCCCTGTTAGAGAGTGGGCTAATAATCTCCACCCTGTAGCTCCCTGCAGAACTTATTCCCAATATCTAAGAAAGGGGGTAACTTTCAACAGCATGATCGGATCAGGACATGAGACGTACCAGTGAATGTGGTTTGTTTTGCCTGTCGTGTGGAGAGCAAATATGGCCCCATTGGGTCGCTGTGGAGGGCCAATCTATGTGTCTTAGGCCCCAGAACCCTCACCGCCTCAGGAGTCGCACTGCCAGATGCGCGATTTCCTCAGGGTCACTCGGATATTTTCCATGAGTCCATAACTCGAAAGATGTGCTCATAATCCATGATCCTAGGATGGAGCAGAAGCGGCTGGGAGAGACAATGGATGTGTATTCCTGTGTCTAGCTGACAGGTACAGAGGTACAGTATATTCTAATTGAGGCCCCCAGGCGCCTCCCTACCCCATGCTGACGTGGCTCCTACTCAAGCTTTGAAGTTCTGTTTTGGGCCTTATCTCATTATCATACTAAAAGGCCTGGTTAGGTTATTCAACATTGGAGCCCTATATCCTGCTTTGTTCAATATGCTTACAGGCCCTGGGGGGGTAGGAGCAGTTAACCCCTTCATCGCAGTGTCGATGGAGAAGTAGCCTGCGGGGCCTCTTTGGATGGACAGAGTTCAACGGTGGAGATCGGGTGTACACTGTCTGTCCCTGCGTGATCCCCCTGGTCGAGCCTGCAGCCCACTCCGTATACAGTCAGCGGTGTGGTACGTGAGGGAATGCTCGTGATCGTCGGCGTCTGGAATGGCAGAAAGCAAAACGGCCTGGCATTCTGGTATGGTGCTGCGGGAAGTGAGCAAATCTTCCCCTGCTGCGCACGCTTCCTTCCTGCCAAAGACCTTGTCTTCCCATGCTCAGAGCTTTTTATCCCTGACCCGCCCCCTGCAGTCAGGTGTCCAGGACTGTCCTTGTCAGAAAGTCTCCTGGCAACAAGGGTGACAGACCCAGTAGTTCCGGCCCTGAAAAGAGAGAAGCACTGCCGGATGTATTTCTCGGGATGTTACTGTCCCGGTCCATCTCCCTACGCTCCCCCTCCCCTTTTGCTCGCCATTCCACGGGCGAGTGTTTCAATGAAAAGCATGAACAGTCTTTCTCTTGAACAGTCTGCCGCCAAACAAATTGATCTTGATTGTAGCAACTGGGGGGTATTCCAGCTGTAGTTCGCTCGGAGCGCCTTAAGTCAGAAGGAATAGTTGAGTCTCCTAGAGTGGTTGAGTCTGGTTGCATAACAGCAGGTGAGGGTGTGTCAGTTTCCACCGAGGTAATTTCTTCGAGAACTTCAGGTACTTGTCTTTCCTGTAAATTTCCAGGTGGTTGCTCGAAATCATCTTCCTCTTCACATTCTTCTACAACTGATGGCGAAACTTCGGGAGTATCTGTAGTTTCCTCCTGTTGAACGGGATCCTTGGACAGACAGGGCCGAAGCATATTACGGTGGACCCCTCGAGTAGTGGGATTCTCCTTTTCGTCAAATTGAATCTCATACACTGGGCTTTCAGCTCTAATTTGCCGTCTTATCCGATACAGATTTTTCTCCCACCGGGGTTCCAGTTTGTCCCAAGGGCGTTTTTCCAGCACTAGCACTCGGTCACCCATCTGAAGATCTGTTCCCCGTGGCGGGGCCCGTTCTGCATGCTGCAAGAGCTGGAATTTGGTCTGCACCAGACGATGTAAAGTCTGTAACGGATGGCGATGTTCTCAAACCCAGGTGGACACCCCTGTCAGTGGGTAGTCCTCTTCTGGGTCCAGCTCCAGTTCGGCTATCCCTTTTCCTGCTCGACCAAATAACAAGGTGTAGGGGGTGTACCCGGTGGTTCGGTGCACCCAACTATTGTACACCCACATCAATTCCACAACATACTCCGGCCACCAGGCCTTTTGGTCTTCCTCCAGAGTTTTTAGCATTTGAATTAACGTCCGGTTGAACAGTTTGCATGCTCCATTGCCCTGCGAGTGATATGGCGTGGTACGGGATTTCTCGTTTTGGTACATTCGATGAATTTCTTCCATTACTTCTCCTAGGAAGCGGGCCCCCTCGTCCGAATGAATACGCTTTGGGAACCCGTAAATCTGGATTAAATTTTTGCAGAAGGCATGTGCAGCGGATTCCGCAGTCTGATCTCGAGTAGGGGTCACAACAGCGAACTTCGTGAAGTGGTCCACCATTACTAAACAATGGTCATACCCCTGACAGGCCGGTCCAATGGTCAAATAGTCTGTCATTAACAGTTCTAGCAGGGCAGATGACATGATTGTTTGAATGGTAGCTCTCTGTTCTGGCAGTTTAGCTACTTCACAAGTTCTGCAGAGTCGGCAAACCTCTTCCACCACAGCCTTTAGTTTAGGATGGTAAACAAACCACTGTAACCACTGAAAGGTTTTCTCCAGACCGAAATGTGCACCGCTTTCATGCGCCTCGGTGGCCACCTCAAGTAGTAGTGTTTCTGGGATTACTACCTGCCTGGTGGCTTCCAAGTACTTCTGTAACTGGATTTTATGGTACAACAACCCATTCCTCATTCGGAGGCGTTCCCACTGTCGAAGAATCTGTAGGGTCTCTGATAACAGGGCATTTCTTTCCTCTAGACTGGGAAGTTTCTGGGATGTTACCCATTGTCTCACGAGGGCCAGCTCTGTATCGCATGTACGCCCTAAGGCTGGTTTCACATTTGCGTTTTTTAGCGCTGGAAAAAAACGCATACCTGCGCATGCGTTTTTTCCCCTATATTTAACATGGGTGCGCATACCTGCGCGCTGGTAAGCGCATGTATGCGATTTTCATGCGCTGCGTTTTTTTGGGGTGTGCGTTGGTATTTTCCAGACGCAGCATGTTGCATTTTTTGGCCCTGCAAAAAAGCGCATGCGCACATATGCGCATGTTTTGCGCTAAAAATGGCCATTATAGCCTATGGATGCGCATATGTGCGCACTGGCATGCTCATGTATGCGTTTTTTCGCATATGCGTTTTTTTTTTTAACCATGGAATTTAGGGGTTTGGGTTAGAGTTAGGGTTAGTTAAGGGGGTTTAGGGTTAGGGTCAGGGTCAGGGTTAGGGTTGGGGTTTGGGTCAGGGTTAGGGTTAAGTATGGTTTGGTTAAGGGTTAGGGTCAGGGTTAGGGTCAGGATTAGGGTTAAGTATGGTTTTGTTAAGGGTTAGGGTCAGGGTTAGGGTTAGGGTTAGGGTCAGGGTTAGGGTTAGGGTCAGGGTTAGGGTTAGGGTCAGGGTTAGGGTTAAGTATGGTTTTGTTAAGGATTAGGGTCAGGGTTAGGGTCAGGATTAGGGTTAAGTATGGTTTTGTTAAGGGTTAGGGTCAGGGTTAGGGTTAGGGTTAGGGTCAGGGTTAGGGTTAGGGTTAGGGTTAGGGTTAGGGTCAGGGTTAGGGTTAAAGTATGGTTTTGTTAAGGATTAGGGTCAGGGTTAGGGTCAGGATTAGGGTTAAGTATGGTTTTGTTAAGGGTTAGGGTCAGGGTTAGGGTTAGGGTTAGGGTCAGGGTTAGGGTCAGGGTTAGGGTTAAGTATGGTTTTGTTAAGGATTAGGGTCAGGGTTAGGGTCAGGATTAGGGTTAAGTATGGTTTTGTTAAGGGTTAGGGTCAGGGTTAGGGTTAGGGTTAGGGTCAGGGTTAGGGTTAGGGTTAGGGTTAGGGTCAGGGTTAGGGTTAGGGTTAGGGTCAGGGTTAGGGTTAGGGTTAGGGTTAGTTAGGGTTTAGGGTTTGGGTTAGGGTTAAGTATGATTTGGTTAAGGGTTAGGGTCAGGGTTAGGGTTAGGGTCAGGGTTAGGGTTAGGGTCAGGGTTAGGGTTAGTAAAGTCATGGTTTGGGT
This sequence comes from Dendrobates tinctorius, assembly GCF_039654945.1. Classification (NCBI taxonomy): domain Eukaryota; kingdom Metazoa; phylum Chordata; class Amphibia; order Anura; family Dendrobatidae; genus Dendrobates; species Dendrobates tinctorius. Next base: position 3,614,144 of record NW_027361904.1, on the reverse strand, counting down.
AGTGTGAGGGGCCACCTAAAAATGTTGGAAAAAAACGCAAACGCGGTAAAAACGCACTAAAAACGCATACAAACGCGCAAAAACGCTGCGTTTTTTTCCTGCATGTGCATAAAAATGCTTGAAAAAAACGCAGCGTTTGTATGCATTTGTATGCGTTTTTTTAATGCGTTTTTTTGCGGGAAAAACGCGCTGCAAAAAAAAGCAAGTGTGAAACTAGCCTAAGATACGTTCCCGCGCCTGAACTTGTGTCTGCTCCTGCGTCGCCTCCATTGTCCTGACAGGGTCCCAGAACTTGGGGATTCCCTCATCTTTCAACTCCTCATCTCTGTCTTGACCTGATTTCACATGTTTCACCCTAGATAAGGCGTCGGCATGAGTATTTTCAGCCCCTCTTTTATGAGTGATTTTGTACCGAAACGTTGCCATTCTGGCTACCAATTGTTGTCCAGAGCTCCCAGTTTCACGTTTTCCAGGTGGGCCAGTGGATTGTTATCAGTACGCACCAGCAGTTCAGAGCCAGCCAAGTAATCCCGAACCTCTCTGTCATAGCCCACACCAACACCAGCAGCTCCAACTTGAAGGAACTGTAGTTGTTCGGATTTCGTTCGGAATCGTGAAGGGACCGACTTGCATAAGCGATCACCCTCTCTCTCCCATCCTGTATCTGTGACAACACAGCCCCAAGTCCCTGCATGCTTCTGTCAGTGTGGAGAATGAACGGTTGAGAGAAATCCGCGTAAGCCAAGACCGGGGCTTTTGTCAGCGCTCTTTTCAGTTCCTGAAAGGCCTTTTCTTGTTGTTCTCCCCAACAGATGGTCCTATTCTTTGCGCCCAAGGGCACTCCTTTCAAAAGTTCTAGCAGTGGATTTGCTATGCGAGTAAAAATTCTTCATGAAACGCCGGTAGTACCCAGTCAGTCCCAAGAAGACCCGGACGTCTTTCACCGTTTCCGGTGTGGGCCAGTCCTGTACCACAGCAATTTTCCCTCGGGATGGTCTTACTCCTTCAGCAGAGACAACATGGCCCAAGTACTCAATCTGGTTGTGGAATAAGTGACATTTTTGAGGTTTCACCTTTGGTCCATGTCTCTGAAGGCTGCTCAACACCTGCTCCAGTCTGTGTAAATGATTCTCAATGGAAGAGGCGTATACTATAATGTCGTCCAGATAGATTAGAGTGGCATTAAAGTTTAGGTCAACTAAGCACCTTTCCATAAGCCGCTGAAACGTTCCAGGGGCAGTGGCTAATCCAAACGGCATTCGATTGAATTCAAACAAGCACATCGGGAGTATAAAGGCCGTTTTGGGCCGATCTTATTCCGACATTGGTGCTTGCCAGTATCTACTGGCGAGGTCCAAGTGTCACGTGGACCCGTCCTGTGTGACGCGACCCGCAGGCCGGTAACTGTAAACAACAAGATGCGGCACGTGATACAGTCCTGTGTGACACGGCCCGCAGGCCGGTAACTAAAACAACAAGACAAGGGGAAGGGAAAACAGTTACAACGGTGGGCCCTGCGATAGGGAAAGGGGATGTGGAGACCTCCTGCACTCCTCTGAGTCAGTGTCCCTAACGCTCCTAACGTTCCCTATGCCGGTTCCGCACCGGGCGCCGCTCAGGATACCTGTCGCCCTAGCACACCCTACACCTATCTCTTGCTAGGGATCTGGGTGGCGCAGGCACTGGCCCCACCGCTGTACTAATACACGCGAAGGAAAAACACAAACAGGTGAACACCACTTAGGTTTACTCTGTTGCACTTGCTCCTGGCAACAGAGTCCACCACCAGAATGCAGGTCTCCTCCTGAAACGCTGCCACCAAGCTCTGTCAGAGCTACAAGGAAATCCCCTATGACTCCTTCCACACCAGGGCTAAGACAGTGCTGCAAGGAACATTCTCCAGCTCCTTCCTCCACCAAGGATGGTTGAAATGAATATTGTCACCAACGCTGATTGCAACACCTGTGACTCTTTTATAGCAGAGCCAGCAATCACACCTGCATTATAAACATGTACACTTAACTAAAGAAACACAGTGCAATGACGCTTACCACCACTGGGGGCAAACTTAGAACAAACAACACCACAGTGCGATAAACCAAATGGCCACCGGGGGCAAAAACATCTCTAAGCACAGCTTGAGAAAAATAAAAGGTTACCTGTGCTTTTTATCAGTCCTGATCCAGCATGGATCATGACACCAAGGTTGAAAAGAATTTGGCTTTCCCCAACGTCGATAAGGACTCTTCAATTCTGGGTAGCGGGTACGCATCTTTCACAGTACAGGCACTGAGCTTCTGATAGTCCATGCAAAAACGTAGTGTGCCATCCTTCCGCATTAGTAGTATAGGGGCAGGCAACGGACTTTGACTCTCCCGTATGATGCCCGTCTGCAGCATTTGACTAAGCATACTTTTCACCTCTTGGTACAGCTGTGGAGGAATCTGTCAATACCGCTCTCGTATGGGTGCAGTATTTCCCATTGGTATTTCATGGGTTATGGCGGTAGTGCAGCCAAGTCCTTATTGCAGATGGTTATCTGCATCCATACCACTACTGCGACCGGAATGGGCAAGTGATTGGCGACTGCTGTCAACTTTATCACTGGGCCGCATTCGGGCCGCACGGCTTCCGGATAGTGCCGACGGTAATAGGCTTCCAGCATTGTGATTACCTGTGAGCCTGTGTCTACCAGACAATGAACTGCTCGACCAGAGCCTATTAGTTAAACGGACGGCGTTGTTGGGGCCTCCCCCGACAAGGACACTCTCTAGCCAAATGTCCAATCTCCCCACAATTGAAACAGATGGGCGGTCTCTATCGACGGAACATTCTTGTTTCTCGTCATGGGTCCGGACCATCTCTGCTCCCTGATGGGTTCGGGAGGTTTCCAGACTTCTTTACTTCAGCCAACTCCCCTCTTATATCCCGAAGCTCTTTCCACAGTTCTTCCACCCATTGAGGTTCGGTGATCTTATTTACGGTTACCTCTCCGCTCTGGACTTTCCCCTGTTCTTGTTCCCAGGTGCGAGATTCGCTCCCTATCTCAGAAAAGGTCAGACGGGGCTCACCTGCAAGCGCTCCTATAGGGCCTGTTTTGTCAGCACATCCCGCAAGCCCGTCACCAACTGATCCCGCAGCATTACGTCAGTGAGGCCTACACCCATGCCTTCCTTTCTAACAATAGAGTGTAACTCCTGGAGAGCATTCATGTACTGAGTCACCGTCTCCCCCCCACCTCTGCATATGGCTAAAGAGGCGCATCCTCAGCTCCCCTACGTCCGTGGGGTCAGCATGGGTCTCTTCTAAGATTTGCAGCACCTTACTAAAGGTAGTATCCCTGTTATGATTAGGTAACCGAGGAGGATAGCAGGGGAATAGGCTATGCAACCAGATAACCAGAGAGGTTGGTAACTTAGCAGGTTGCAGACCCCTAAACTGACAACACAACTAGAATTAGCTGTGGGACATACCTACGATGCCCTAGACGCCTCGGCACAGCCAAAGAATTAACTAAGCCTAAAGAGAGAAAGGGCAAAGCTAAACTGCCCCGGAGTAGAACCCCAAATGAATAGATAGCCCACGAACATATGTTGTCGGTGAGACAAGATGAGGCACAAAACACAGGTAGAAAATAGAGGAAGCAAATGATGAGGCCCAAACTGTCTAGATAGAACAGGATAGGAAGGGATACTGTCTGCAATCACGCAAAAAAACCCTATGAAAAATTCCAGCATGTCTGATGTGCAAAAATACTGAGGCCACACGACCTCTCCCCCACTAGATCAGAACTCTGGTGTGAACTGGGCGCAAAACAAAAGATACTGATATAACAGGGGGATTCAAAATACTGAAAAGACTGACATAAGCTGTGGCAAATGAAACAGAGTCCAGCACAGGTCCCAGCAGGGAACAAGGCTGAACTCACACCAGCAAGACAGAAATCAGAGAAAAGCAAAAAATGGATCAAATGCAAAAAGATTCAAGCAGACAAATAACTTATCTGAAAGATGCAGGACAAAGCAGGAGGCAAGCAGACTTCCAAAATGCTCAGGTAGAAAAGCAAATCACTGTCAACAACTGAGGGAAGGTTGCTCACTTAAATCTCTCCAGTCTGTAACACCTGACCTCCAATCAATCATCCTCCTCAGGTGATTGACTTCTGTCAGCCAGACCTGCTCCATTACCAGCAGCAACCACCAGAGGGAGCCCAAATTCAGAAGCCAGATCAAAAGTGTTCACAACGTATCCTGCTCTCTGGGGGTTCGTAACATGACTGAGTCTCTGGCCTCCCCATCTAATGCCATTATGGCCACTTCGGTCTACAAATCAAGGGTCATGGGATGCATCCTCATCATCCCTCTAATGTGTTCAGTCCATCGCCACAACATGGTATTTTTCCCCATGAACTTAGGGAGATTGTTCAACATCGCTCCCAGGGAAATAGTGGACCTAGGCCCAACCCCAACCACTTGATTTGCCACCTCCATGCCAGTAGACAGCATCCTGCCGACTACGCCAAATGTGAGCAAACAGCAGGAAATGGGATGCAGTGACAAGCGGGAGGGAAATCAAGGGTTAACGGGTATTTAATACAGGTGTTACTCCACACGGGGAGATAGATAAGTGAAAGAGGGAGTTTGGGATTCAACACGGGTAAATATTCAACAAAAAGGTAAACTTAGCAGTCTGATGTTTTCAGAGAGTGGAGGCTTGCTGATCCCATGGTGGCATCAAAGACGACTTGTGAAGTCTCTTGCCTGGTCCTGGAGAAACGAGAGGCACTGTCTCCTGACAGCCACGATGTGTCCTGACTCTCCTGCACGTGGCTTTGCAGTCCTGGAACAAGGTGTCAATGGAGATGTGACGAGGTCAGCTTACGCTGACGACAAAGGACGTGCAGGGAACAAGACAGGACAATATGTGAATTCAAGGTATCTTCATTAAGGCAAATTCAGGATAACATTAAGTGCAAAATGTGATAACAGGCAAACACAGCAAGGTGCGTGCGTGGCACGCCAAGGTCCATGGCATGGTATGTGCCAGAAAGTAAGCCCGGTTACCGGCAAGGATACGATGGCATCGGACTCCGGACAGCTGGCAAGGATCAGGGCATCAGGCTGCGGACACCAGCTCCGGACATCAGGCCGCAGTCTTCATGCTTACGATCTCTGGCAGTGACGGCAGGTTCCAGGAATCCAGCAGGCAAACCAGGGTACAGGCAAGGAGGCACGACAGATCTCCAGACGTGGTGCGTGTTAGGGAACACGCCGAGGTCCAAGGCAAGATTCCAGGCAGGGTGCGTGCTAGGGGCACACCAGGGTCCAGGGCAAGGTGCGTATGTAGGGGACACGCCAGGTTCAACATGCAAAGTACGGTGCATGTGTAGGGGACACGCCAGGGTTCAAAGTTCAACGTACGAGACAGGGTGCGTGTGTAGAGACACGCCAGGGTTCAAAGTCTAAGGCAAGGTCCTGCGCGTGCCAAGGGACACGCCAGGGTCAGGGTACAAGGCAAGTTCCTGCGCGTGACAAGGTGGCACGCAAGGGTCAGGGTTCAAGACAGAGTCCTGCTCGTGAAGAGGGCACGCCAGGGTCAGTGTTAAAAGCAGAGTCCTGCGTGTGCAGAGGACACGCCAGGGACAGAGTACAGGCTAGGACCTGTGCATGCGAGAGGGCACGACAGGGTACATGACAAGACCTGCGCATACTTTTACAGAAGCACGGGGAGGTATGCCACGGGGCAGGCGAGGGCCTGCGCGTGCTAAGAGAAGCACGGAGAGCACAGTGCAGAGACAGCGTAGGTGCAAGGAAGCACAGAGAGCACGGCTGGGGCACTGACTAGCTGGACGGGCTGCAGCACAAACAGGCGGGTAAGACTCCAGCGAACCCGACTGGGGCATAGCAGGCGACACAGCTGTCACTGACCGACGAGCACGGCTGAGGCACAAGCAGGCGGGCACGGCTAGGGCGGGCACAGCTGAGGCACAAGCAGGAGGCTAGGAAGGCCAGGCGCATGCAAAGGGCACACGGAGAAACAAGGCAAGGCAAAGCAAGAAACAAGGCAAAGCTAGGCAGGGTACGGAACAAAGAGCGGAACGTAGGCAGAAACACAGAGCCAGGTCAAAGTGAGAACAGAGCTAGCAGCGGAGCGTAGGCCGAAACACAGAGCCGGGTCAAGGGAGAACTTTGAGACTAGCGTGGAAATGTGCAAGAGAGCACCAGAGGTACGAGAGGAAGAATGGTGCGTGTGCCAGGAGGCACTACAGAGCACCATAGGTAAGAAAGGAGGAATGGTGCGTGTGCCAGGAGGCACAACAGAGCACCATAGGTAAGAGCAAGGAAGCACAAGCAAAGACAGAGAACGTAGGAAGGACCACAAGGCAAAGCATAGCAAAGGCAAGACATGGCAAAGCAGGCAAGGCAGAGAACATCGGAAGGACTACAAGTCCAAGCATGACACGGACAAAACATGGCGTGAGAGACAACACAAGACAAAAGGCATGAAACAAGAGGCAGAGTACAAGCACAGAGCATGTGCAGAGACGCATTACAGAGCAAAGTGCAGGGGCACAGAATACAGGGAGCGACCGAGCAGACCAAGCAGCTATGCAGGGAAGCAACACGATACTCAGGCCCCGACCATAGGAAGGGATGGTCTGATATAGCACCATAGCACCTGCAGTTCCGGGTCAGGATCAGGGAAGGACTTCCGGTTCATATCCTCCAGGATCATAGAGAGCGTTGCTAGATCAGACTGGGCAGAACCATAGAGAAGGTCACATGATCAGGGCTCCAGGAATACATAGAGGATTGCAGAATCAGACAGTGCTCGAACATAGGAAAGGTCACATGATCAGGGGCTCCAGGAATACAGAGGATTGTAGAATCAGAGCAGAGACGGATGGTTACCTAGCAACGGCGTGCAGCCATGAGGTAAGGTACGCGTGCACACCGCTCCAGGCATCTTGCAGCACGAGACATAACGAGCATGAGAATTCAGTACACGTGGACACCGCTCCAGGAGTCATGCGGCATACCAGACATGGCGGGCATGATAGTTCGGTGCACGTGCACACTGATCCAGGGGTCATGCGGCATAACAGACATGGCGGGCATGACAGGCATAACGGACATGGCGGGCATGACAGGAGAACTAGCCTGCTAGGCCTCTTTGGATGTACAAAGTTCAATGGTGGAGATTGGGAGAATACTGTCCGACCCCACGTGATCCCCCTGGTCGAGCCTGCAGCCCACTCCATATTTAGTCAGCGGTGGGGTACGTGACATCACTTCGGTCTCGAAGATGAGCGAGCCTACAATCTTAGGCTGCTCGCGGTCTGTCGGCGTCTGGAATGGCAGCAAGCAAAACGTCCTGGCCTTCTGGTATGGTGCTCCAGGGAGTGAGCAAACCCCCTGCTGTGCACGTTGCCTTCCTGCCAAAGACCCTGTCTTCCCATGCTCAGAGCTTTTTATCCCTGACCCGCCCCCTGCAGTCAGGTGTCCAGGACTTTCCCGGTCAGAAAGCCTCCCACCTGGTAACAAGGGTGACAGACCCAGTAGTTCCGGCCCTGAAACGAGAGAAGCACTGCCTGATGTATTTCTGGGGATGTTACTGACCCCGTCCATCTCCCTAATACACATAAGTAGAAATTGCAGACTCCCTCCTAGTCCCAGAGGAGAGCATGATAACCCCCTTCCTTACCCTTCTCCAGCAGGGGAGTCAGGGTCTCACTAGGAAAATAGCAAACCAGAGTCAATACCTGCATGTGTAATGTCCCTCAGTAATTTTGGCCCAGCACCCATTGTCCCCATTTCAGTTGCAGGCGGTGATCCCTTGATTTTTCTCATTGACACTGGTGCAGCCAAATCAGTAGTGCGCAGAAAAGTTTTAGATGCTTCTCCATGCAGTCTCTTCCTTGTGTTGGGGGAAAAAGGAAAAACCATACACACACCACTCACAAAACCCCTTACAGTTTTGTTCCAACGCTATAAGTCCACCCTCAGCAGACTCCTAGTCAGCGACACCCCCCTATGAATCTCCTTGGTGCTGACCTGCTTCAGAAGATAAGCGCCACCATATAGTATCAGGAGGATAGTACTGTGTCCCTTTCCGGTACCCTAAAGAAGGAGGCTGCCAGCAATTTGAACCCTTTGTCCATGTTTGTCATAGTATGCTCCAGTTTCTATCTGCTTTACCAGAATTCCTCTGGTCCTACGGGCCAGCAGATGTAGGCCGCCTCTCTGTGCCCCCAGTTAGAGCTGACCTTTGACAAGGAAACCACAGTACTCATTGAGCATAGCACACGCAGATGCAATATCCAAAACAGTGAAGGAATTCTTATCAAAAGGTGTTATTGTTGAAATTACATCACCATGCAATTCCTCACTGTTCCCAGTCAAGAAAAAGGTAGAGAAAGGTCAGCCTGCCCAGTACCGCATGGTCCATGACTTGCGGGCTGTTAATGAGGCCACTGTCCTCAATACACCCATTGTGCCTAACCTGCATACCTTATTGGCACAAGTCCCTCACATGTTCACCCATTTCAAGGTAATTGATCTAGCCAATGATTTCCACGAGAGAACCACAAGGAACCACCGCTGTCAGCAGGATCCAGGACGCCATCTTCTCCCGGACAACGCCGGACCCCACACACGCCACGGCCTTGGCGCCAACGTTTACACCCAAGACTCCAACTGCTGAAGTTGCTGGTTTGATAAGTTTATTACTACTGAACTGCTTGCCTTGTTTACCTAAATCTGTTTTTCTTAGTTATAATATCCCCGCTGAAGTAAGCCCTTCCTTTCCCCACTTCTCCCTGCATGGAGTATCCACTGTATAATTAAACCCCCTTTAACCCTTGCTCTGCCTCTGCTCCGTTACTGCATCCATCATTCCTGCTCAACCTTATACCACCAGCAAGGAAACTGACATTAACCCTTGCTGGCCCAAAAGTAAAAACCACCTTTAAATTAGAGCATAACCAGAGCCGTCACGACTTCGACAAAATGAGTCGTGACAAGAGGTTACTGAATGAAAATGCCTAATAGGGGCACAAGGTGTACGGTAAAGTAAGTAAGAAAATGTGGAATGTGTGAAGATGAATGTAAGTAAGTGCTCAGATATGGGAAAGTGTAATGATAATTAAAAAATAGAGTTGTAACAAAGTAAGTGAATGGAAATTAATGTGTTATATGACCCTGCAGCGATGAACTCACTGAGGTCAACGCAGTTCATTGGCCTGGATCATAGTGAAGTGAGCTGGGATCGCAGCCTCAGTGGCCTGCGGTAACCTCGATGATGTCACCACTAGTCACTGAGGCTGTGCTCAAAGCGCCTCATTCTCCAAGGTTTTCAGCCTGGACGGTCGCATCTTGGCATTGTTTAGGTTGAAAACATCGTATTGCAGGCCTGGATTACGGCATGGGGCAGTAACAGGAGAAATTGCACAGTACAAATTGTTGTGCAATTGCTCCTGAGTACGCTGATACCTCAACTCCTGTGGCAGGGCTCAGAAGGGATGGAGCGTCAATTGACTTTTTGAATGTAAAATTTGCTGGAATCATTAGTAGACACCATGATGCCACACCATGTAAACAATGGAAATTCCCTCACAAGTGACCCCATTTTGGAAACTAGATCCCTCAATGAATGTATTTAAAAGTGTGGTGAGCATCTTGAACAAGGAAATTTATAGGGTTTAGCCGTGAAAATAAAATCACATTTTCCCCACAAAAATGTTATTTTAGCCAAAACATTTTGCATTTTCATAAGGGTAACAGGAGAAATTGCACCATACAATTTGTTGTGCAATTTCTCCTGAGTACACTGATACCACATATGTAGGGGAGTACTACTTCTGAGGCACAGTGCAAAGCTCAGAAGGGAGGAGGCGCCATATTGGAGTTCAGATTTTGCTGGAATGGTTTCAGGGTGCCATGTCACATTGGCAGAGCCCCTGAGGTGCCAGAAAAGCAGAACCCCCTATATGTGACCTCATTTTACAAACTACACTCCCCAATGCATTCATCTAGGGGTGCAGTGATCATATTGACACCACGGGTGGGTCACAGAATTTTATACCATTGGGCAATGAAAACAAAATAACTACATTTTTACCATCAAAATTTTGTTTTAGCCCCAGATTTTACATTTTTACACAAGAACTGGGTAAAAATGGCACCAAACCTTGTCCCGCGATTTCTACTGAACGTGGAAACACCCCATATGTGGCTGTACAGTACTTCCTTGCCATACGGAGAGACTCGAGAGGCACAGAGCGCTATTTGCCTCCTGGAGCACAGATTTTTCTAGAATGGTTTGTGGACTTCATATACAGATCCCCTAATTGCTAGAAGTGCAGAACCCTCTCTTATGTTTCCCCATTTTAGAAATTATACCTCTTTTGGGAACATATCTATAGGTGTAGTGACGATTTTGACTCCGTGGGTGTTTTACAGAAACAAGCAATGTGTTTTGCCGAGTGAAAATTGCAAACTGCTGCTGTAGTGACCAGTACGTTGCAGTCATCAGTATGTTATGCCCAGCCAGTGATTCTGGAGACTTGTACCCATAAGTCAGGCAGGTTCTCATCGCTTCAGAAATGCCAAACATGTGGACGTTAAATGTGGTTTAGGTACACTGTGGGGCTCAGAAGTGAGGGGGGCATTTGGATTTGGAAGCACAGAATTTGCTACATTTCTTTTTGAGGGTCGAGGAGCCATTTTGATTTTCCAGAGCCTTTGTCACAATCCATTTTTGGATTTGTGGCAACTCTGGTTCCACTCACATTAAAACTTTTTTCCTTTCAGGCCAGCGTGGGTTAAATGCAGTTTTTCCCGCTGGCAAGCTGTTGATACTGCAGTGCTGCTGGGTCAGCTGATGTTGCTGTTGACCACTCCCAAATCCTTTAAAAGGTCACCTGATGCATCAGCTGACTGTTGGTGATAGTTTCTCTTTGGAGACCAACCTTTGGAGAAGCAGCTCTGTGGTGTCAGCCAAGTCTGGTGTTTGGAGTCCTGTTGCTGTGCTATCTGTGGTGTGGAGTTAAGCAGCGGTGTGCACAAGCTAAGTGTTGTATTTTTGTTACCTTGTCCCTTTGGTGTCTGTCACTTCCCCGTGTTTTATCTGTAGAGGTGAGGCTAGAACTCCTTGTCGGTCTGTGTACTAGCCAGGGCAGAACTAGATGACAAATAGGGAAGAGGTATCCTGACGTCGGCAGGGGGAAGGACCTGCATGGGGTGTTAGGTGAGGACAGGGACAGGCTCAGGGTGGCGCTCAGGAGGTGACCGTCCCTGATTCCCTATTGTCAGGGCCTTCCCCTCCCCTTTTCCATCGGCATTGTGTTATCCTGCCGTTTGGTGACCAACCAACCATTGGGTCGTGTCACACTGGTCAGTCACTCCATAACATTATCACCAACCACATTTTTTTTTCTGGTGAGCCATGGCTCAGATGCAGGCCTTTGCTCAACTACTCTAGACCCTCACCGATGAGCTCAAGGTGCTGCGTGGTGAGGTGGTGCAGCAGCTACAGCAGTTGATGGTGTTCTGGGCCTCGGCTCAGAGGCAGGCTTAACCAAAACCCAAGATATCTCTCCCTGACCAGTTTTCTGGAGGGAGAAATAAATTTTTGGTATTTAAAAAAGCCTGCAAGTTATACTTCAGGCTCTGCCCTCGTTCATCAGGGAATGAGGATCAACAGGTGGGGATTATAGTCTCCCTTCTTAAGGGTGATCCCCAATCCTGGGCCTTCTCCCTGCCGACCGATTCGCCATCTCTACAGTCAGTGGATGAGTTTTTTGCGACTCTGGCGCTGGTGTATGGAGATCCTGATGGCGTCTCCCTGGCGGAATCCCGACTCCGTAATATCAAACAGGCGGGGCCAGCCAGCTGAGTACTGCTCAGAGTTCAAGAGGTGGGCCACTGACATACAGTGGAATGACCCTGCCCTTAGAAGCCATTTTATTCAGGGTCTGTCCCCAAGGTTGCAGGATGCTCTTCTGCAGTACGCTGCCCCCAGGTCGTTGGAGGCCGCTTTGTCCTTTGCCATCCGGGTTGATAGACGCTTGAGGGAGAGGCATACACCAAATGTGCCCCCTGTAGTCCTTGCTAGGGAGGAGGACACACCTGAGGAGGTGGACAAACCCATGCAGGTGGGAGTTGGTTCCCAGATGGGGTTGCCTGCAGTTCACTGTGGTGTGGGGGCATGATTTTTCAGTGGGCAGACGGGTCATTTTACCGGTGTCTGCCCAGCTCGTGCCAAGGTATCTACCCCCATGTAAAAAGCCGCGTCCTCCTGGTCTTGTCGAGGGAGGCAACCATGGTGTGTATATATTCTCCATTTTTCACCTCAGTGTACGTTAACTGCTGAAGTGGTGGTTGGTGGGGTAACTGAGAATATACCGGTGCTGGTGGACACTGGAGCGGGAATCAATTTGGTGGATACACACTTTTTCCAGACCCATGGCCTGAGGAGTAGGACGCTAGTGAGACCCCTAAGCGTCCAGGCCATTGACTCCGTCCCACTCAGCCAGGAGAGGGTGACCCAAGTTATGGATGATATAAACCTGTGTATAGGGACTCATCATGAGTCCCTGCCGTGCTACGTCTTGGGGGGAATGCCAACGCCCATTGTTTTTGGCCTCCCTTTGTTGAAAAAACACAACCCGGTGATAGATTGGAGGTCCAGGGAAGTGGTCAGCTGGAATCAGTTATGTGAGGGCTGCTGCCCAAGAGCTACTATCTCTGCCGTCCTTCTACAACCTACCCCTTCTTCTCCGGTGGGGGCAGCAGAGGTGCTGTCAGGGAGTAGGGGCAGGTCTCAACACTCACAACATGCTAACCCTGAGTGTCAGAGTCCTCTTAAGAGGAGAAGTCAGTGGAGGGTGGTGGTTCCCTCTGAGCATAGTGGGGGGTGAGTGTGGTGACACAGGGGGACGCCTCTGTTGTCGGTTCCTCGAAGAATTCACTATCTGGTGGCAAACGGATGCGTGGCAATAAATGTTCAGGTCCGGACCTGTGTGTGAATGAGTATGTGTGGGTGTCCACCAAAGACATCCGGTGGAAGTGTGCTACTGGGGCCTGGAGTTCTAGGGTGATGGGGCCGCATCGGGTGTCGGCCATTCTCGGCCCAGGGACTTTCCAGTTGGAGTTAGCCCCAGTAATGCAACAGGTACACAACTCATTCCCCAGGTCAGCGCTTTGGAGATTTGTGGCACCTCCGGAGCCTACGTTGTTGTCATTTCTAGATAGATAGATGATGGACCTGAGTAGGGACTTGCTTTTTTTGTGGATTGAGTTGAAGATTTTATTGGGAACATTTTATATAACATTTATTACCACATTTATCCGGCGCTCTCCACTGAGCACTTGCTTTCGGGTTTCCATCTAAATCTCTGAGTGACGTGATTCAGATTAAATCTCTGAGTGACGTGATTCAGATTAAATCCCCGAGGGATCTATTCACTATAATGAGGCAGCAGAGTTACTCTGGATTCCATCTGACCTCTGTTTAGCGGTGTCCTTTTCAGAAGTGCACAAAACAGTGGCCAACGGCACTTTTATGCAATCCTAAAAAGAAAGACACCACCAGATCACAGGTCCTATTACATCCACAGTGCCTCTATCTGCCTCATTATATCATTATAGGGGATCTTCCGCCAGAGGTTCCGTCTGAATCATGTATTTCAGAGATCTACACCGAAACCTTGGTGCAGAGCGCAGGATAAATGTGCGCCAAGCCTTACTGCGATCATTGGGAGACAGAATGAACAAATCAGCAAAGCAGCAGGTTAAGAATTGGTTTTATTTTTACAAGGTTCCCCGTGTGGTATAAGTTATTAGACAACTTTATTTTTCGGGTCAGTGCGATTACAGCAATACCAGATTTATCACACACTAAAAGACTTTTTTTATTGCATCACCACATTTTGAGAGCCATAATTTTTCCATATTTCAGTCCACAGAGTCATGTGATGGCTTGTTTTTTGCAGGACGACTTTTTTATTGGTACCATTTTAGGGCACAAGACATTTTTTTATCACTTTCTATTCCGATTTTTGGGAGGCAGAATGAACAAAAGACAGCAATTCAAGAATCTATTTTTTTTTGTCGTTCCGTGTGCGGTAAAATTGGTAAGGCAGTTTTATGCTTCGGGTCAGTACGATTACAGCGATATAACATTTATATCGCTTATTTATGTTTTGGTGCTTTTACACAAAAAGTTTTATAGAGGTGTGCAGAGCAGAGCCGCGTGTGTACGAGGTGTATGGAGCGGGCCGCGTGTGTATGAGATGTACGAACCAGAGTCGTGTGTGTACGTGGTGTATGGAGCAGAGCCACATGTGTGCGAGGTGTATGGAGCAGAACCGTGTGTGTACGAAGTGTACGGAGCTGCACTTGCCCAGGGTGTACGGAGCGGAGCCCTGTGTGTACGAAGTGTACGGAGCTGAGCCATGTGTGTACGAAGCGGAGCCACGTGTACGAGGCGTACGGAGCGGAGCCGCATGAGTACAAGGTATACGGAGCAGAGTCATGTGTGTACAAGGTGTACAGAGCGTGGCTGCGGGTGAATGAGGTGTATGGAGAAGAGCCAATTTGTATGAGGTTTACAGAGTGGAGCCGTGTGTGTGTGCGAAGTGTACGGAGCGTGGCCACTTGTGAACGAGGTGTATGGAGCATAGCCACATTTGTACGAGGATTATGGAGTGGAGCCATGTGTGTGTATGAGGATTACGGAGTGGAGCCATGTGTGTGTACGAGGTCTTCGGAGCGGAGCAGCATGTGAACGTGGTGTATGAAGCAGAGCCGTATGTGTACAAGGTTTACGGAGTGGAGCCATGTGTGTACGAGGTGTACCGAGCGTGGCCGCGTGTGAACGAGGTGTATGGAGCAGAGCCGCATTTGTACGAGGTTTACTGAGTGGAGCCATTTGTGTGCGAGGTGTACCGGTGCGGAGCCATGTGTGTACGAGGCATACAAAGCGGAACCGTGTGTGTATGAGGTGTGCGGAGCTGTGCGTGTACAAGGTGTATGGTGGGGAGCATTCATACCTCCCAACTGTCCCGGATCCAGTGGGACAGTCCCGATTGAGATTCTGCCCCGCTGTGCCGGCAGGGAGCTTACTTTTCCCGCGGACGCAGGAGTACACGGCAGAGCCCCAAGGAGCACTTTAAAACTCGTACAGGACATTCCACCGGAAGTGATGTGCTGGAAGCTGACCGGAGAGGAGGTAATTTCGGGAGGAGATTGTGACGGAACCATGGAGGGACTTCAGGGAATGCTTCAGATCCAGCACCGTGTCCTCCGACAGCGCGGACAGCGGGATCGCCTTGGAATCGGGTATCCCAGCCATGTGAACGGATCATGATACTGTATGTCCTGCACCAGAGGCTCAGGTGGGAACTACAATGGAAGCCGGGCTACTATAGTATCTTTATAGAATCTTTCTTTCTCTGTTTCTTTGTCTCTCTCTCTGTTCTTTCTTTCCCTCTCTAATCTTTCTTTCTCTCTAATCTTTTTTTTCCTTTCTCTGTTCTTTCTTCCCCTTTCTCTGTTCTTTCTTTCTCTGATCTTTCTTTCTTTCCCCTCTTTCTTTCAATCTCTCTCTGCTCTCTGTTCTTTTTTTCCCTTTCTTTCTCTCTTTCATTCTTTCCCCTCTTACTTTCTCTCTCTATGTCCTTTCTTTCTCTATGTTCTTTCTTTCTCTCTGTTCTCTTTCTCTCTCTCCCTCCCTGTTCTTTCTTTCCCCTCTTTCTTTATTTCTTTCTCTCTATTCTTTCTTCCCCTCTTTCTCTGTTCTCTTTCTCTCTGTTCTTTCATTCTTTCCCCTCTTTCTCTCCCTCTGTTCTCTTTTTCTCTCTTTGTTCTTTCTTTCCCCTCTTTCTCTCTCTGTTCTTGCTTTCTTTCCCCTTTCTCTCTGTTCTTGCTTTCTTTTCCCTCTCTTTCTCTCTCTCCTTTCTTTCTGTTCTTTTTTCTCTCTGTTCTTTCTTTTCCTCAGTACCAGCCACTGTGCCCATAATGCCAGCCACTGTGCCCTCAGTACCAGTCAGTGTGATCAGTAGTACTAAATGGGTGTGTATGGGTGTATGGGGCGTGGATATGGGTGTGATTAGTTGTGAAATGGGTGTGGCCTGGGCGTGGCCTAAAATTTGCCACTCGCCCGACCATGGCTTGCCCCCTTCCCCAGTTTTGATCCGGGGTATGCCCATGCTTTGTCCCACTATGGGATTTTAATTTTTTGCAGGTTGATAGCTGCTATAGCATAGATATGCAGGAGCATTCCTATGCTTTACAAACTGTCAGCTCTGCACTGACAGATAAAGTTACTGATTATACTCTGAGTATGATCAAGCAACTTTGCTAGTTCTGGTGACCCGGATGTCGCCATGAGAACATTGTGTCACCGTGGCAAGAATTGGGACCCCGTGAGGCTATTTTTTCTCTGCCTGCTCCCAAAATTCTTGCAATCGAGCTTGATCGCAGCATTTAGGGGGTTAAAGTGCCGGGAGTGGTGCGGGACCTCTCCTGGCACTGAGTGCTGGGTATCAGCTATCAGAATCGGCTGTCACCCGGCGACGATCGCGCATGCACAGCCTCAGTGCACGCAAAATCCTCATGACGTATCCATATGGCATAGGTCAATAAGTCACAGGGACATATGGACACGTCTCAGGTGGGAAAGGGGTTCAAATCGTGAAATGCTCGACCACAAATATATTAACAAAACCCCAGAAATCATCACACAGGCTGACAAGAAAGAGATTATTGTAAGATAGAAAACGTATCAACTTCCATTTAATGAAGGAAAGATGCTGGCGAGGCCAACAGAGTCAGAGGTGAGAGGAGGAAGGGAGAAATCTACTGCTACCCTCTATAGAAGGATTACACAAGGGTAAAAGAGCAAATAAAATGCCATACATATTTTACGCTCATCAACAATAGTAATAAATGAGAACGTGTTGTTTGAAATGATCCTGACCAACAGAGGAGCAATATTCAAAACATTCTATAAAAGGGATTGGTCACAACTTTATACTTTTCATGTGAACTAACTGCAATAGAAAAGCTCTTCTGCTGTTCTGATCACATGATCTCTGCCTGAGAATCTCCTGACTTGTGATGTTGCATCATGGGAACTGGCATCTGGGCGTGGCTTAATGTGGTGGGCGTGGCTCCATTCAGAAGAGCTCTCACAGATCCTGTGCATGCGGCTCGGCATACAACTCTCTCATATCTGTGTGTATACAGCTGGGTGTATATACGAGTGCATCTCACAAAATTAGAATATCATCAAAAAGTGAAACTCGTATATTCTATAGAGTCATTACACACAGAGTGATCCATTTCATGCGGTAATTTCTGTTAAAGGGAGCCTGTCACCTCGTTTTGCCGCTATAAGATGCAGCCACTGCCATTCGGAGCCGATATACATTCTATAATGCTGTAGATAAGACCCCGATTAGACCTACAAGATATGAAAAACAAGTTTTATTATACTCACCCTGCAGGGCGGTCTGGTCGGATGGGTGTCGCAGGTCAGGGTCGGCACCTCCCATCTTCATTCGACGACGCCCTCCTTCTTGTATCGTCGCTCCCGGGCCATCGCGCTCCTGCGCAGGCGTACTGATCTGCCCTGTTGAGGGCAGACCAAGGTACTGCAGTGCGCAGGTGCTGGGCCTCTCTGACCTTTCCCGGCGTCTACACACTGCAGAACTTTGCTCTGCCCTCAACAGGGCAGAGAAGTACGCCTGCGCAAGAGCGCGACATGAAGCAAGCAGGATGACAACATCGCATGAAGATGGGAGGCGCTGGACCCCGACCTGTGACACCCATCGTACTGGACCGCACAGGACCGCCCCCCCGGGGGGTTAGTTTGGGGCTTATCTACAGCATTATAGAACGCTGTAGATAAGCCCTGCAAGGCAGCGGCCGCATCTTGTAGCGGCAAAATGAGGTGACAGGTGCACTTTAATGTTGATCATTATGGATTACAGGCACTGAAAATTCACAATCACTGATGGTTTGGGGAGCCATGTCATCTGCTGGTGTAGGTTCACTGTGTTTTATCAAGGCCAAAGTCAGAGCAGCCGTCTACCAGGACATTTTAGAGCTCTTCATGCTTCCCTCTGCCGACAGGCTTTTTGGAGATGGAAATGTCATTCTCCAGCAGGACTTGGCCCCTGTCCACACTGCCAAAAGTACCAATACCTGGTGTACACACAACAGTATCACTGGGCTTGATTGGCAGCAAACTCGCCTGACCTTAACCCTATAGAGAATCTATGGAGTATTGTCAAGAGGAAGATGAGAGACACCAGACCCCACAATGCAGACGAGCTGAAGGCTGCTATCAAAGCAACCTGGGCTTCCATAACCCCTCAGCAGTGCCACAGGCTGATCGCCTCCATGCCACGCCGCATTGATGCAGTAAATGATGCAAAAAGAGCTCGGACCAAGAATTGAGTGCATTTACTGATCATACATTTTCAGTAGGCCAACAGTTCAGAAGTTAAAATTATTTTTCAAGATTGTGTTATAAAGTATTCTAATTTCCTGAGATAATGACTTTTGGGTTTTCATTGGCTGTAAGCCATAATCATCAACATTACCAGAAATAAACCCGTGAGATATATCACTCTGTGTGTAATGACGCTATAGAATATAGGAGTTTCATTTCATTCTAATTTTGTGAGATGCACCTGTATATGCACACACTTTGCACACTTATAACGTTCTCCCCGTCCATCCATTAGTCACTGAGGAGCAGTACGGGATAATCTTTATTGCCAGAGCTGCTGTTCTGGTGCTTTGTACATTGTTCTATACAGGAGATCGGGCCGATGTTGTGTCTAATGCGAGTGGAAAAGCGAGAGAGGTTAAGGAAAAATTCCAGGGTGTATGCTCACCGTGGGCCTGCAGCCCAGCATGAAGGCTATGGAGAAATGTAGTCAGAAGGGAGCAGAGGAATCTTGAAGAGGAAGCAGAGCTGTGACAGCAGAGCTGATGCCAGGGAAGAGGAAGCAAAGCAAAAAGGCTTAAAACTGGCAGAAACAG
The DNA here is from genome assembly GCF_039654945.1 of Dendrobates tinctorius. Classification (NCBI taxonomy): domain Eukaryota; kingdom Metazoa; phylum Chordata; class Amphibia; order Anura; family Dendrobatidae; genus Dendrobates; species Dendrobates tinctorius. Next base: position 3,595,089 of record NW_027361904.1, on the reverse strand, counting down.
TTTTGGGGTATTTTTAGGGGCATTATACTTCTGCATTTATGGTAAAGCAGTAACCGAGTCATGGAATTAGACAATAGTGTGTGACATAGGCTCTGCCTCGGAGGAGCTGTGAGGGACTGGCATCACACAAATACTATACAGGGATATTGTGCCAACCATAAAAAAAATTATGTGAACAAGGAGGACGTGACGCTGCAAGGCACTAAAACATCCAAAATAATGAATATAAGAAAAATAGGAAAATTAAGAATAATTGAAATCAGTCAAAAAACATTCCTTTCTATTAATCCCAAAACATGATAAAAACATGAGAAAGAGGATAACCTCCATCAGGACTCAGAGAACTACACACCCTAAGAGTATGTCTTTGGAGTATGGGAGGAAACCCACACAAACACAGAGAGAACATTCAGACTCCTTGTAGATGTTTTCCTTGGTTGGATTTGACAGAAAAAATATTTCCCGTAAGTGAGTTCCATGACATCTAAAAAGAGTTGACTGAAGAGACTTTCTTTTAAAACACTTTCCACCAGAGTAGGTGAAAATGGATTCTACCCTGTGTGAATTCTGAGATGTCTAACGAAAGCGAATTTATCAACAAAACATTTCCCACATTCTGATCAAGAAAACGGCTTCTCCCCTGTGTGAGATTTTAGATGTACAGTGAGCTGTGATTTCCAATAAAAACATTTCCCACATTCTGAACATGAATATGGCTTCTGCCTGGTGTGAGTATTTTGATGGCTAAGAAGATTAGATTTGGTGATAAAGCATTTTCCACAATCTGGGCAAGAAAATGGTTTTCCTGTGTGAATTCTCTGATGTACAATTAGGGTTACCTTTTGGGTAAAACATTTCCCACATACGGTACAACAAAATGGCTTCTCCCCTGTGTGAGTTTTTAGATGTACAGTAAGTTGTGATTTCTGATTAAAACACTTCGTACATTCTGAGCATGAAAACGGCTTCTCCCCTGTGTGGGTTCTTAGATGTGTAACAAGCTGTGATTTCCGATTAAAACACTTTTTACATTCTGAACATGAAAACGGCTTCTCCCCTGTGTGGGTTCTTAGATGTACAGCAAGATGTGATTTACTGCTATAATATTTGCCACATTGTAAACATAAAAATGATTTAGCACTTGTGTGAATTCTCATGTGTCTAACCAAAGTAAATTTGTGAACAAAATATTTTCCACATTCTGAACAAGAAAATGGTTTCTCCCCGCTGTGAGTTTTTATATGTGTAACAAGCTGTGATTTCCGATTAAAACACTTTTTACATTCTGAACATGAAAACGGCTTCTCCCCTGTGTGGGTTCTTAGATGTTCAGCAAGAGGTGATTTACTGCTATAACATTTGCCACAATGTAAACATAACAATGATTTAGCACTTGTGTGAATTCTCATGTGTCTAACAAATGCAAATTTGTGAACAAAATATTTTCCACATTCTGAACAAGAAAATGGCTTCTCGCCGCTGTGAGTTTTTAGATGTGTAACAAGCTGTGATTTCCGGTTAAAACGTTTCTCACATTCTGAACATGAAAACGGCTTCTCCCCTGTGTGAGTTCTTTGATGGTTAAGAAGATTTGATTTCTGGATAAAACGTTTTCCACATTCTGGACATGAAAATGGTTTTCCGCTGTGAGTTCTCTGATGTACAATTAGAGTTGAATTTTGTTTAAAACACTTTCCACATATAGTACAAGAAAATGGCTTCTCCCCTGTGTGAATTCTTAAATGGTTAACAAGATATGATTTCCAGGTAAAACATTTCTTACATTCTGGACATGAATATGGCTTCTCCCCTTTGTCAGCTCTTTGGTGTTGAACATCCTTCCTGTGGCTTTTATTTTGCTCAACATTCTGGGGTGAATCAGCAGACAGGACTTGTTTAAATGCATCAGATGACAAATCTTGGATGTGAAAGTCTGAGGGTATATCTGGGACAACAGGATGATCTTCATATATATTCTGTATATAACCAGAATCATCTGTCAAAAGGATAAAATAGATATTGAAAATTTTAAACCATATAACATTAAAACTTTCCACTGGTAAATTCAAATCCCTGACTGCAAGATCGGTTGCACTGCACAGATAATGATGGTGTTATTGACAAAACGACCCTACAACAATACCAAAGTCGAATCACATAGACAGTTACTTAATATGGATTATATCCAGAATCCTATACCACAAGACCAATATCCATGGCTACTTCAGGTAAGGCGACATAAGAAAAAAGTCAGAATATAGGAATATTTTATCCTTTTTCCTAATTTTAAATTTGTATACTGCACATTTCCCTGATGAAATTACTTTAGTAGAACAATTGTTTAAGAATTTCATGATTAAATTGTTGGGCCCCAGACATCATATCAGGACACAATGGGTTCTATCTAAGAGATGATACTTCCATGTAACCATGAAATTTGGGTGTGATAATATCAATCTCCACATCTATCACTTACGAGTCTGTGGTGAGCTGCGTTACTGACCCTCAGAGCAGTAATCTTCCATTCTCTCCTGTTATTTGGGTGGATGTTGACTACTGCAACCTCCTGCTCTGTGGCCTCCCCTCTAACACTCTCGCACCCCTCCAATCTATTCTAAACTCTGCTGCCCGACTAATCCACCTGTCCCCCCGCTATTCCCCAGCTTCTCCCCTCTGTCAATCCCTTCACTGGCTCCCCATTGCCCAGAGACTCCAGTACAAAACCCTAACCATGACATACAAAGCCATCCACAACCTGTCTCCTCCATACATCTGTGACCTCGTCTCCCGGTACTTTCCCACACGCAACCTCCGATCCTCACAAGATCTCCTTCTCCACTCCCCTCTTATCTCCTCTTCCCACAATCGCATACAAGATTTCTCTCGCGCATCACCCCTACTCTGGAACTCTCTACCACATGTCAGACTCTCACCTACCATTGAAACCTTCAAAAAGAGCCTGAAGACCCACCTCTTCCGACAAGCCTACAACCTGCAGTAACCACCGATCGACCAAACCGCTGCACGACCAGCTCTACCCTCGCCTACTGTATTCTCACCCATCCCTTGTAGATTGTGAGCCCTCGCGGGCAGGGTCCTCTCTCCTCCTGTACCAGTTATGACTTGTATTGTTTAAGATTATTGTACTTGCTTTTATGTATACCCCTCCTTACATGTAAAGCGCCATGGAATAAATGGCGCTATAACAATAAATAATAATAATAATAATAATAATGTGTCTTAGTTCAAAGCCTCTAGCCTGTGCTTTGTGGTTGGCTTCTCTGTCCGCCGAGCCACAGCAGATACACCTTTGCTCCGGGAGTTTAGGTTCTGTTATCCTTGCTACAATCTTTTTAGGGTACCAGGTGTTTTCATTTGTCTGCCCTATCACCTTTCGGGTACAGCTTTCTATACTTTACCCCTGCTGGTTATGGTATCATTTGGAAGTCCATCCATATTGCTATTGTTTAAGCCAGTCAATGAAAGACCATCTAGGGTTTATCTCTTCATTATTTATCCTGGACCTATCTTATGTTTCTTGTTAAGAAGTAGGTGGTTTATTTTCTAACAGTAAATTAATTTATTTGATATTGTACAAAAGAGAAAAAAAAAGTGATGGCACTCACCGTTCTGTCGTGAAAATTCTTTATTAATTAAAAGGCATTGGCACGGGAGGAACGTACAGAGAGTGGACAACGGCCGTTTCATGCACTTGCGTTTCAACGGGTCCCGTTGAAGAGCAAGTGCGTGAAACGGCCGTTGTCCACTCTCTGTACGTTCCTCCCGTGCCAATGCCTTTTAATTAATAAAGAATTTTCACGACAGAACGGTGAGTGCCATCACTTTATTTTCTCTTTTGTACAAAATCAGATTACAAGTTTGCTTTTCTGGATTGAGCACCCGTTCTGACGGTATATTGGCGGTTGGTCCAGGTGTGTGATTTTCTACTTGAATAGCAGTCATGGAACTGCTTTGGGGTTAAGGAGCAGTGCCGAATCTTCTGTCTCTCTTATGTATTAAATTAATTTATTTAATGCTTTATTTTACTGACTCTGAGATCTTTTTCTATTTCAGCACATTTTACCTTCTGTAGGTAATTTTCACTCTGCTCTGCCTTCTGTTTCTTTAGGAGAAACATGACATGCTTGACGGCCTTTCAGGCAGCATTGGTCCAAATTGCTATTGTCTAGTCTGTGGTTAGGGATAACTCGGCTCATGCAGTAACCACTACAGGATCTCTAGTCTGTACAGGAACTGGCTGGGGCAGTTGAAGTTTTTAGCTTTACCTTTTTTACAGAGTAGTAACTACACAATTATAACAGATTTCTCCATGTTTTGGATTCTGTCACACAATGAGATTAGCTTTTATTAAACTTATGGTTTCTTAGTCCCTAAATTTGGTAAATACCTTTACCTCATCAGTACTGACAGCAGATAATAGGAAACAGAACTCTGCCTCGCTCATACGGGCAGAATTCATCTCCAGCTGTATTTTCATCTATAATATGACTGCACATCCTGTTATCACCTGCATCGGTATCACAGATTCATTGATATTTAATTTGATTTTATGAAGGGTTAAGGGATCAATATACAGTACTGCTGAAAAACTGATGGAGTGAAGAACATTAAAAAAATCGTATTCGGTGACTTGTTTTCTTATCCCGCGGTCACCACTCACCTTGACGGTTATCTATAGGGGTCTCCTCTTTACACCGCTGATCGCTCCTCACATTAGGGGTCTCCTCTTTACAATGCTCATCGCCCCTCACATTAGGGGTCTCCTCTTTACACCACTGATCGCCCCTCACATTAGGGGTCTCCTCTTTACACCACTGATCGCCCGTCACATTTCTCCCTGGACCATTAAAATTGTTGAGATCTTTATCCGGGTACAAAAGCTGCAAAACACATATTGTAAAAGTCCCTGATGGTCAGAGAAGTCCCCGGGAAAAATGGTAAGAAGATCTGGACATGTGATGTCTGTGGTCAGCTGTGATCCTGCCGTCTCCACCACTCTCATTACACAAGTATAACATATAATACTGGAGGAGAAAACAAGACTGAACACAAGGACGTCACAGCCGTCTACACATCATAGGGAGATCTCCATCTACCTGATGGTCCTGTGGAGGAGGAGGAGCGGGACATCTCTCTGGGGTTGTCCTCTTACTGGAGAGAACTGAGGAGACACAGACAGGACTGACATCATTATTACATACAGAGAGTTATAGGCCGTGTGTATTTAGTCCTATTACCTGGTGATGTGCGGGGCCGCTGCTCCTCCATCATCACCTCCTGGTACCGATCCTTGTGTCCTTCCAGATACTCCCACTCCTCCATGGAGAAATAGACTGTGACGTCCTGACACCTTACAGGAACCTGACACACAATGATAACGTCATCACCCAGAATCCTCCAGTGCTGTCCTGTATAATGTCCCAGCATTCCCAGCAGTGTCACCTCTCCAGTCAGCAGCTCAATAATCTTGCTGGTGAGTTCTAGGATCTTCTGGTCATTGATGTCCTCATGTATACGGGGCTGAGGTTGAGGCCCCGGGATTGGGCTCAGGGTTCCTCCCCGTCCTTCAGACACAGGGACCTGACAGCGATCACTAGAGGTCTTCACTACTGTGTAATCCTGAGTGTGGAGACAATAATATCACTACAGACATCTCCAGAGTATATCACCTCTCCGGTCATATCCCGTTATTCCCATAGATAATGAGGTCATGTGATGACATCAGAGCCTCTCAGCTCTCTGGTCATATCCCCTGTTATTCCCATAGATAATGAGGTCATGTGCTGGCATCAGAGCCTCACCTCTCCGGTCATATCCCCTGTTATTCCCATAGATAATGAGGTCATGTCATGACATCAGAGCCTCTCACCTCTCCGGTCATATCCCCTGTTATTCCCATAGATAATGAGGTCATGTGATGACATCAGAGCCTCTCACCTCTCCAGTAAGGTGGAAGATTATCTCCAGCGTGAGTTTTAATATTTTTTCCGCCATCTTGCCTCTGTCCTTATTCATCTTTCATAGGTCAAACAGGGAAAATCTCCTATTTAAAAAAAAAAAAAAAAATACCTGGAGATAATAAGGGGAAATCATTTGATAGGATTTAAAAGTGCAGATGTTGTATACTTTCTTCTTTTGAACAGAAGAATAACTTGGGGTCTGTCACTCTCTCCTCCATGTGTAGTGCGGGATGTTATGAATGGGTCACCGAGGAGAAAAAAGCAAAACAAGCTAAGTCACAGAAAACCAGAGAGGTTGGTAACTATGCAGATTGCAGATGCCTGATCTTACCACACAACCAGCAGTAGCCGTGGAGCGTGCCTACGATGTTCCTAGACGCCTCGTCACGGCCGGAGGACTAAATAAGCCTAGAGCAAGAAACGGGAAAACTAACTGCCCCAGAGCAGACCCCAAAGGAATAGATTGCCCCCACACATGTATTGACGGTGAAAACACAGGCAGGAAAATAGGCTGAGCAAATGATGGGGCCCAAACTAACTAGACAGGAAAGGAAAGACACTGTCTGCAACCTGCAAAAAACCCTACAAAAATCATGTCCAACACTTCTCATAGCAAACTTAACCCTGAAGTCACTAGACTTCTCCCACTATATCAGCACTCTGAAATATTCTGAGACAGAGCAAAAAGAGACCGAACTAGTAAGGGACAAAAAAACAATTGGCAAAATACTGATAAATAAGAATGGAAATAAAGCACAGCCCCCAGCAGGGGCTGGCTGACCACACCAAAAAACTGAATAGACCAACAAAATCAAGTGTGAACATTAGCAGAAAAATTTAGCTTTAGATGACTGGAACAGAGCTGAAAACCAAGAGCTGACAAGCCAGAAGGAATCACCAGCAACTGAATAGGGCGTCGACTGTCTTAAATCCAATCTGAGACTCCTGAGATCCAATCGTCATCCTCATTCTCAGGTGGCAGATCTCCACCGATCAAATCAGCCTCTCTACCTCCTGTTACCACCAGAGGGAGTCTGGAAGGAGAACTGACAACTGGTGAACCAGAGAATGAACTCACAACAGTACCCCCCCTTGAGGAGGGGGTCACCGAACCCTCATCCATGCCACCAGGCCGATCAGGATGGGCCCGGTGAAAAGCACGAACCAATCTATTGGCATGAATATCGGAGGCAGAGACCCAAGAATTATCCTCCTGACCATAACCCTTCCATTTGACCAAATACTGGAGTCTTCGTCTAACCAAACAAGAATCCTACCTCATATTCCACATTGCCTTCAACCAACACAGGGTCAGGAGGTGCTGCCATAGGAACCACTGGCTCAACAAACCTCTTCAACAGAGATTTGTGAAATACGTTATGGATCTTGAACGTAACTTGAAGAGCCAATCGAAACGAAACAGGATTAAGAATTTCCAAAATCTTATAAGGACCAATAAATCTTGGCTTAAATTTAGGAGATGCAACCTTCATAGGAATATTCTTAGACGACAACCAAACCATATCACCCGCTTTAAACCGGGGACCAATGGTCCTATGCTGGTTGAAAAATCGTTGGGCCTTTTCCTGAGAGAGTGACAACTTATCCACCACTTGGTCCCATATCTGCTGCATTCTCTTAACCACAGTGTCCACACCTGGGCAGGACGAAGATTCCACTTGCCCTGAAGAGAATCGAGGATGAAACCCAAAATTACAGAAAACGGGTGACATCAAAGTGGCAGAACTAGCTCTATTGTTTAGAGCGAATTCGGCCAAGGGCAAAAATGAGACCCAATCATCTTGATCAGCAGATATAAAACATCTCAAATAAGACTCCAAGGTCTGGTTTGTTCTCTCAGTCTGCCCACTGATCTGGGGATGAAACGCGGAGGAGAAAGATAACTGAATCCCAGATTGGAACAAAAGGCTTTCCAGAATCTGGAAACAAACTGGACTCCTCTGTCGGACACAATATTCTCAGGAATCCCATGTAACCGAACCACCTGTTGTAAAAACAAGGGCACCAACTCAGCGGAAGATGGCAACTTTGGGAGTGGTACAAGATGGACCATCTTCGAAAATCTATCACAAATCACCCAGATAACAGTCATTCTCTGAGAGACAGGAAGATTAGAAATAAAATCCATTGAGATATGGGTCCATGGCCTCTTGGGCACCGGCAAGGGCATCAGCAACCCACTAGAACGAGAACAGGGTTTAGACCGAGAACAAGTCCCACAGAACTGTACAAAATTCCTGACGTCACGAGACAAGGCAGGCCACCAAAAAGACTGACTCACCAAATCTCTGGTACCAAAAATACCTGGATGACCAGCCAATGCGGAGCAATGAATTTCAGACATCACTCTCTTTCTCCACTGGTCAGGAACATACAATTTTCCCACAGGGCAACGCTCAGGTTTATCCTCCTGAAATTTCTCCAGGGTGCGTCTCAAAATCGGGCGAAATGGCAGAAAGAACTACCCCCTCACCTAGGATGGTAGGATGGTAGTAGGCTCGGTCACACTAAGAGAATCGGCGAAGAAACTCCTAGAAAGGGCATCTGCCTTAACATTCTTAGTGCCCTGAAGAAAAGAGAACACAAAATTAAAACGTGTGAAAAACAAGGCCCATCTAGCCTGTCTAGGATTCAAGCGTTTGGCCGACTCCAGATAAATCAAATTCTTGTGATCGGTGAGGACCACAACTTGATGTCTAGCTCCCTCCAACCAATGTCTCCACTCCTGAAATGCCCACTTCATGGCCAACAATTCCCGATTCCCCACGTCATAGTTGCGTTCAGATGGGGAGAACTTTCGAGAAAAGAAGGCACAGGGATTCATCTTAGAAGTCACAGGGCCTTTTTGGGACAAAACAGCTCCCGCACCAATCTCAGAAGCATCTACCTCCACCTGAAATGGAAGTGAGACATCAGGTTGCCGTAAAACTGGAGCTGAAGTAAATCTCTGCTTAAGCTCCTGAAATGCTGAGACAGCCTCAGGAGACCAATTCAGCACATCAGCACCCTTCTTGGTCAGATCAGTCAGTGGTTTGACAATACCAGAAAAATTACCTATAAATTTAAGATAGAAATTAGCAAAACCCAAAAACTTCTGGAGGGCCTTCAAAGAAGTAGGCTGAACCCAATCATAAATGGCCTGTACCTTGGCCGGGTCCATTTCAATAGTCGATGGAAATAAGATAAATCACAAAAATGAAATCCTCTGTACACCAAAGAGGCATTTCAATCCCTTAACAAACAGGGAATTCTCCCTCAAAATCCGGAAGACAGTCCGGACATGTTCCACATGACAATCCCAATCACTAGAAAAGATCAAAATATCATCCAGATAGATGATCAAAAACTTATCCACAAGGTCATGGAAAATATTCATAAAGGACTGGAAGACAGAAGGGGCATTAGTGAGCCCAAAAGGCATCACCAGGTACTCAAAATGTCCCTCCGGAGTATTAAACGCCGTCTTCCATTCATCCCCGTGCTCGATGCAAATAAGATTATACGCCCCCCTGAGGTCAAGCTTAGTAAACCAGCAGGCACTCTTAACTCTGGAGAATAAATCAGACATCAGAGGTAACGGGTACTGATATGTAACCGTCATCTTGTTAAGGGAACGATAATCAATACACGGTCTTAATGAACCATCTTTCTTGGCCACAAAAAACCCCCCAGCACCTAAAGGGGAAGAGGATGGTCTAATATGACCCTTCTCCAATGCCTCCTTAATATAGGATCGCATAGCATCATGTTCGAGTACTGATAAGTTGAAAAGCCGACCCTTGGGAAATTTACAACCAGGCATCAACTCAATTGCACAGTCATAAGTCCTATGAGGAGGCAAAGACGCAGACTTGCTCTCACTAAATACATCAGAAAAATCGGCTAGATAATAAGGAATATCATGAGACTGAGGAGAGGTGGAAAAACAGGAGCGTCCCTAAGAACACACTGACAACCCCAACTCGCCACAGACCCAGATTTCCAATCCAAAACTGGATTATGAGTTTGCAACCAAGGAAAACCCAGAACAATAGTATCATACAAATTATGCAGCACCAAAAATTTACAATTTTCTTGGTGGTCTGGGGCAACTCGCATCGTTACCTGGGTCCAAAACTGAGGTTTATTCTCCGCCAAAGGAGTAGCATCAATACCCCTCAAAGGAATAGGCATCCGCAGCGGCGTCATGGAAAAACCACAACGTTTAGCAAAGTTCAAATCCATCAGATTCAACGCTGCTCCTGAATCCACAAAAGCCTTCGTGGAAAACGTGGATAAAGAGCAGATCAGAGTAATTGCCAAAAGAAACTTAGGTTGTACACTGCCCACAGCAAATGTGTGTGCAAAACGTTTCTCTCGTTTAGGGCAGACAGAAATAGTATGAGAGGCGTCTCCACAGAAAAAACACAGCTTACTATGCCTTCTATACTCCCGACGTTGCGCCCTAGACAAAACCCCATCACATTGCATAGGTTCAGACGTTTGTTCAAAAGGTGGCAGCGCCTCTCGTGTAGTTTTACGTTCACGTAAACGCCGATCAACTTGAATGGCTAATGACATAGAATCATCCAGACCAGAAGGAACAGGAAATCCCACCATAACATCTTTTTCGGTCACTGATAAACCCTTCCGAAAGAGAGCTGCCAATGCACCATCATTCCATGTAGTAAGGACCGCCCACTTTAGGAATTTTTGACAGTATAACTCTGCAGAATCCTGACCCTGGTTTAATGCCAACAGGGTTCTCTCAGCTTGATCAACGGCATTAGGTTCATCATACAACAACCCCAAGGCTTGAAAAAATGCATCCACATCAGTCAGAATAGGATTTTCAGAGAAAATTGGGATTGGGATTGTCAGAGAAAAAGCCCAATCCTGCGGATCGCCGCGCAGCAAGGAGATGACAATTTTAACCTGCTGCACAGAGCTCCCCGATGAGTTAGGCTTCAAGGCCAGAAATAATTTACAATTATTCTTAAAATTCAGAAATTTAGACCGATCCTCAGAAAACACATCAGGTTTAGGGATCTTAGGTTCAGCAGCATGTGACTGAATGAAGTAGGTGGAAATTCCCTGCACTTCAGCAGCGAGCTGCTCCACACGATCAGACAATTGCTTAATCTCCATTAGGAAAAAGAAAAAAAAAATCCTCCTACGGCCCCAGGGAAAAAATATAAGAAAAAAAAAATTTGACACTTTTTTTTTTAACAACCTTTTCCTGCTTTTTAGTAGTCTAGAATCTGCGGTATGGCTGGTGATTCTGTTATGAATGGGTCACCAAGGAGAAAAAAGAAAAACAAGCTAAGTCACAGTGTAACGGGGTCTACGAAGCTGGAGTACCTCTTTCAGTACCACCCCGTGTTTTTGGAGGTCCACTCTGCGTTGGCTGGAGTCTGAATGAATGACGCTGGCTGGAATTCCTTGGTTTCATGGGCGCATATAAAAGATCACTGCTTCTCCACGTATTTCCAGTCTGACAACCCTTTACTCACAGGACGCAGAATATATCACACAGATACAGAGGGCAGGCCAATAGAAAAGCGGCAGGCCAGACATACATTCCAAAAGCCGCAGGTGGCCGGAGCCTGCCGATGTTTACTGTGGGAATTACAAAGGTGGGGGGAGGACAGACAAAAGGAGAATATCGTGTCCCCTCTGCCCAGGGGCGCAGCCTGTGGGCTGATGCATTAGGGACATGCATCTCACATGGAACCTATTATACATACATATAACTGCACAACATATTCTGGGTGCTGAGTGGTTCTGTAACACGGCTCCCCTTTTCAGCGATGCGATCGGCATACACAGTCTGATCCTCAACGGATCGGTTTGGGGATGACCGAAGTTTATGGGGTTGGTACAAGTTCCGTTTGTCGACTTAGTCCATCAGCGTTACCATTTTGTTTGCCGGGTCTGTGGTGGAAGGTGAAGTCCAGAGGTTGTAGGGCTAAACTCCACCGCAGCAATCTGGTGTTGTCTCCGGAGACCCAATTAAGCCAGACTAGGGGATTATGGTCCGTTAGGAGGGAAAACTGTCGTCCATACAAATATGGTTGCAACTTCTTGAGTGCCCATACTACCGCCAGGCACTCCTTCTCGATGGCCGCATAGCTTACTTCACGGGGCAGTAGTTTCTGACTCAGGTAAGCTACCGGGTGTTCTTGGCCGTCCGGCCCGACTTGGCTCAGTACTGCCCCCAATCCAAACATAGAAGCGTCTGTGTGAACAAGGAAACGTTTAGTTGGATCGGGTGCGGCCAATACAGGGGTATTGGTGAGGGCGTCCTTTAGTTGGTGGAAGGCTTCCTCACACTCTGAGGTCCAGGTTACCTGGCGGGGTTGGTTCTTACGGGTCAGATCAGTGAGGGGCTTGGCTACGCTGCTGTAATTGGGAACGAATTTCCTGTAATACCCCGCTGTCCCTAGAAACGCCATGACCTGGGTTTTAGTGCGTGGGATGGGCCATTTGGCTATGGCCTCAATCTTGGCTGACTCTGGTCGCTGTTTCCCACTTCCCACCCAATGCCCTAAATACTGAACCTCTGCTTTGCCCACGTGACACTTGTTTGGGTTCAGGGTGATTCCGGCCTGGTGGATCCTGTCCAATACTGTCTCTAGGTGATTTAGATGCTCTTCCCATGTCGCACTGTAGATGGCGATGTCGTCCAAGTAGGCACAAGCATAGTCCTGGAGACCATCCAGAAGCCGGTCAGCCAGCCTTTGGAAGGTCGCCGGGGCATTCTTCATCCCGAATGGCATAACTCGAAACTGGAATAAGCCGAACGGGGTGACAAATGCCGACTTGGGAATAGCGTCAGGACTAAGGGGAATCTGCCAGTAGCCTTTGCATAGATCGATGGTGGTCAAATACTTTGCCCCCGCCAGCCGGTCTAACAACTCATCCACACGTGGCATGGGGTATGCATCCGTCACTGTTTTCTCATTGAGCTTACGATAGTCTACACAAAACCGGGTAGTCCCATCCTTCTTGGGCACTAACACTACGGGGGATGCCCAGGGACTGACTCTTCAATGACCCCTAAACACAGCATCTCTTGTATCTCTTGTCGCATCCCCTCTCATACAGACTCGGGGACGCGGAAGGGGTTTTGTCGTAGGGGGGTCTGATCCTGGGTCTCATCCTTGTGTTGTGCCAGGCGAGTGTACCCCGGTCTCTCTGAAAACATCCTCTGTCGCAGCCTCAACAACGCCTCCGCCTGCTGTCTCTCCTGGGGGCCTAGGTCTTCACCCAAGTGTACCTGGTCCCATGTTTTAAACTGAGTCCTTTCCCCTAAGACATCCGGCAAGGGAAGTCCGGCTAAATCCTCTGCTTCAGGTGCACAGATAGCTACTACCTCTGCAGGGCGCTCCCGGTAGGGCTTCAGCATATTCACGTGGAACATGCGGATAACCCTGGGGTCGTCACAATCGGCGACATTATAGGTTGTGTCGACTATTTTCCCCACTACCTGGTAGGGCCCCTGCCATGCAGCTTGAAACTTATTCTGCTTAGTGGGTTCTAACACCAGGACTTTCTGTCCTATTTCCAAAGTGCGCTCTCTGGCCCTCCGATCATACCATACGCGCTGGCGCCGCTGGGTCGCCTGCATGTTCTCACGTACAACCTGGGTCAGCTCCTGTAGGCGGTCCCGGAATTCCAGCACATAAGGTACAATAGGTACCCCTTCTATGAGGCTCTCCCCCTCCCAGTGTTCCAGCACTAAGTCTAGGGGTCCCCTTACCCGTCTCCCGTATACCAGCTCGAACGGGGAGAACCCCGTGGATTTTTGGGGAACCTCCCGATAGGCAAACTGGAGGTGTGGCAAGAATTTCTCCTAGTCCCTGTAGTTCCTGGTAAAAGTCCCAATGAGTTGTTTTAATGTCCCGTTAAAGCGTTCACACAACCCATTGGTTTGCGGGTGGTACGGGGCGCTTCTAATGGACTTTACGCCGCACAGCTTCCACAGTTGGTTGGTCACCTCTGCTGTAAACTGGGTACCCTGGTCCGAGATAATCTCCCGGGGAAATCCAACCCGTGAGAAAACCTAGAGCAGGGCGGCCTCCACTGTCTCTGCCAGTATGTTAGGTAACGCAACCGCCTCTGGATACCTTGTGGCATAATCTACCACTGTCAATATATACCTTTTCCCGGACGGACTGGGTTTGGCTAACAGCCCTATCAGATCGACCGCTACTCGGCTAAATGGTTCCTCCACAATGGGGAGGGGGCGTAATTTGGCCTTGCATCGATCCCCCCTCTTGCCAATACGCTGACAACTGTCACAGGTCTGGCAGTACTGACGAACACCATAGGTTACCCCCGGGCAAAAGAAGTTTTGTGTCAGACGATGCCTGGTGCGACTGACGCCAAAGTGCCCGGCCAAGGGTATATCATGAGAGATTCGCAATAACTCCTGCCTATACTTCTTGGGAACTACCAGCTGTTGTTTTATAGTGGGGCTCGTCCCTGTGTGGTGCTGCTCTGTGATCCGGTAGAGGAGTCCCTGCTTCCATACAAACTGTTCCCCTTCTAGTACTCCTCTCCCCTCCTGTGCCTTCCCACGATATCCCTCTAATGAAGGATCCTCAAGTAACTCCCTCTTAAATTCATCTGGGGTGGCCCAAGAAATGTGTCTGGCTATGGGTATATGTGCAGGACTGGGATGTCTTACCTGGGCCTCCTCTGAGTGTGATTCCGCCTCCGCAGCTCGAGCTTTTCTCCCGGTGGTCACAGGATAGGTCTCAGCCAGAGGGGCCACCGAGAATGCAGACAACATGGGCCCAAAGTCATTTCCCAGCAAGACGTCTGCAGGCAAATCCTCCATCAAGCCGACCTCAACAAGGCCATCCCCGACTCCCCAGTTCAGGTGAATCCTGGCAGTGGGTAGTCGATGTATAGCTCCCCCTGCTACACGGACTGCCACTGTCCGGTCCGTCTTCTCTTGGTCCTGGACGAGATGAGGCTTCACAAGGGTCAAAGTTGCCCCGGAACCTCTTAGTCCCTGCATACGTTTCCCATTAACCCACACGACTTGTCGATGCTGTTGTCGATTATCTGCCCGGGCTGCCTGCACGGGATCTACTTCATACAGCACTTCCTCCATCTCTTCCACCCCTTGCTTAATCGTAGCCCCCAATGCCGGGTCAGCTTCGCCTTGGTAGCAGTGTACAGCAGCCCGGCTGAAGGTAGCTGTTCCCGCCTTTGGCCACTGGGTATGCTGAGTCCGGTTGAGACATTGTCTTTGCAGGTGGCCCAGCTGACGATATGTGTGGCATCGCGCCCCAGTGGGACTGTGGTAGGCCGGGTTTCTAGCTGGTCCCCCTACAATCTTTGGTGGTTTGGGGCCCTCCAGGTCCATGGGCGGGCCCCTAGTGACCACCTTTGATCCGGACAACTGCGGCCTCCTGGCATCATGATGTTCATCAGCCAGACGAGCGGCTTCCTCAAGAGTCGTTGGCCGCCTGTCCCGAAGCCATTCCTGTGTCTCGAGGTTTAGTCCATTAAAGAATCGTTCTAACAGGAAGAGCTGGAGGACGTCCTCCTTAGTGGTTGCTTGGCTCCCTTGTACCCACTGTAGCAGTGACCGCCGTAATTTACAGGCCCATTCAGCGTGGGTATTGGTTACGCTTTTTATAAGTCCGTGGAACTTTTGGCGGTATGCCTCTCGTGTCAGCGCTTACCGGGCCAAGATCACTTCTTTGATCCACTCATAGTCCATACAGTCCTCATCAGGTACCGTACGATAGGCATCCGCTGCCCGGCCTGTCAGCTTGCTGGCCAGAATCTGAACCCGTTCCTCCGGCTTCACTTGATGAAGGGCACACTGCCGCTCAAAGTCCTGCAGAAAGCCATCAATGTCTTCCTCTGCCTCCCCCAACTGTCAGAAGGCATTATACTGGATCTTTTTGTGGCTTACTGTTGAAGGTACCTGGTCGAAGGCCAGAGCTCCCCCTGCTTGCTGACTCTCCTCTCTCCGCTCTGCCATCTCCATCTTGGCCAGCTCCACTTTGGTCCGCTCTGCCATCTCCATCTTGGCTATCTCTATCCTGGTCCGCTCGGCCATCTTTTCCTTCAGATCAGTACGCACATCAGCCATCATCTCTTGTATGATCTCTACTGCAGGGTTTAGGCCATAGAACGCCAGTCTGTTCTTTACCTCCCTCTGGAATTCGGTCTCCTCCACATTCACATTGGGGGGCGCTGCACTGTCGTGTTCCATGATCGCTGCTATCAAATCCGCTTTTGTTTTGTTGCTGGCGATCAACCCTCGGGCTTCCAACAGATCTTTTAATGTAGTCCTCTTTAACTTCTGGTAGTTATTTTCCATTCATTCCTTTCCTCCTGTAGAAGGGGTATCAAATCCCGCTGTCTGCCACCAGTGTAACGGGGTCTACCCAGGCTGGGGTACCTCTTTCAGTACCACCCCGTGTTTTCGGAGGTCCGCTCTACGTTGGCTGGAGTCTGAGTGAATGATGCTGGCTGGAATTCTTTGGTTACATGGGCGCATATAAAAGTTCACTGCTTCTCCACGTATTTCCAGTCTGACAACCCTTTACTCACAAGACACAGAATATATCACACAGATACAGAGGGCAGGCCAATAGAAAAGCGGCAGGCCAGACATACATTCTAAAAGCCGCAGGTGGCCGGAGCCTGCCGATGTTTACTGTGGGAATTACAAAGGTGGGGGGGAGGGCGGAAAAAATGAGAATATCGTGTCCCCTCTGCCCAGGGGCGCAGCCTTTGGGCTGATGCATTAGGGACATGCATCTCACATGGAACCTATTATACATACATATAACTGCACAACATATTCTGGGTGCTGAGTGGTTCTGTAGCACGTAACACACAGAAAACCAGAGAGGTTGGTAACTATGCAGATTGCAGATGCCTGATCTTACCACACAACTAGCAGTAGCCGTGGAGCGTGCCTACGATGTTCCTAGACGCCTCATCACGGCCGGAGGACTAAATAAGCCTAAAGCAAGAAAAGGGAAAACTAACTGCCCCAGAGCAGACCCCAAAGGAATAGATAGCCCACACATGTATTGACGGTGAAAAAAGATGAAGGCAGAAACACAGGCAGGAAAATAGGCTGAGCAAATGATGGGGCCCAAACTAAGTAGACTGGAAAGGAAAGACACTGTCTGCAACTTGCAAAAAACCCTACAAAAATCATGTCCAACACTTCTCATAGCAAAATTAACCCTGAAGTCACTAGACTTCTCCCACTATATCAGCACTCTGAAATATGCTGAGACAGAGCAAAAAGAGACCGAACTAGTAAGGGACAAAAAACCAACTGTCAAAAATCTGAAAAATAAGAGTGGAAATTCAGCACAGCCCCCAGCAGGGGCTGGCTGACCACACCAAAAAACTGAATAGACCCAACAAAATCAAGTGTGAACATTAGCAGAAAAACTTAGCTTTAGATGACTCGAACAGAGCTGAAAACCAAGAGCTGACAAGCCAGAAGAAATCACCAGCAAATAAATAGGGCGTCAGCTGTCTTAAATCCAATCTGAGACTCCTGAGATTCAATAGTCATCCTCAATCTCAGGTGGCAGATCTCCACCGATCAAATCAGCGTCTCTACCTCCTGTTACCACCAGAGGGAGTCTGGAAGGAGAACTCACAACTGGTGAACCAGAGAATGAACTCACAACAGCGGGGTTTGTCACTCTCTCTCCTCCATGTGTAGTGCGGGGTCTGTCACTCTCTCTCCTCCATGTGTAGTGCGGGGTCTGTCACTCTCTCTCCTCCATGTGTAGTGCGGGGTCTGTCACTCTCTCTCCTCCATGTGTAGTGCGGGGTCTGTCACTCTCTCTCCTCCATGTGTAGTGCGGGGTCTGTCACTCTCTCTCCTCCATGTGTAGTGCTGGGTCTGTCGCTCTTTCTCCTCCATGTGTAGTGCGGTGTCTGTCACTCTCCTCCATGTGTAGTGCGGTGTCTGTCACTCTCCTCCATGTGTAGTGCGGTGTCTGTCACTCTCCTCCATGTGTAGTGCGGGGTCTGTCACTCTCCTCCATGTGTAGTGAGCGGTCTGTCGCTCTCCTCCATGTGTAGTGCGGGGTCTGTCACTCTCTCTCCTCCATGTGTAGTGCGGGGTCTGTCACTCTCTCTCCTCCATGTGTAGTGCGGGGTCTGTCACTCTCTCCTCCATGTGTAGTGCGGGGTCTGTCACTCTCTCCTCCATGTGTTGTGCGGGGTCTGTCACTCTCTCTGCCATGTGTAGTGCGGGGTCTGTCACTCTCTCTCCTCCATGTGTAGTGCGGGGTCTGTCACTCTCTCTCCTCCATGTGTAGTGCGGGGTCTGTCACTCTCTCCACCATGTGTAGTGCGGGGTCTGTCACTCTCTCTCCACCATGTGTAGTGCGGGGTCTGTCACTCTCTCTCCTCCATATGTAGTGCATGGTCTGTCACTCTCTCTCCTCCATGTGTAGTTCAGGGTCTGTCACTCTCTCTCCTCCATGTGTAGTGCAGGGTCTGTCGCTCTCTCTCCTCCATGTGTAGTGCGGGGTCTGTCACTCTCTCTCTCCCCCATGTGTAGTGCGGGGTCTGTCACTCTCTCTCCTCCATGTGTAGTGCGGGGTCTGTCGCGCTCTCTCCCCCATGTGTAGTGCGGGATCTGTTGCTCTGTCTCCCCCATATGTAGTGCGGGGTCTGTCACTCTCCTCCATGTGTAATGCGGGGTCTGTCGCTCTCTCTCCCCCATGTGTTGTGCAGGGTCTGCCGCGCTCTCCCCCATGTGTAGTGCGGGGTCTGTCGCTCTCTCTCCCCCATGTGTAGTGTGGGGTCTGTCACTCTCTCTCCTCCATGTGTAGTGTAGGGTCTGTCACTCTCCTCCATGTGTAGTGCGGGGTCTGTGTTACAGAACCACTCAACACCCAGAATATGTTGTGCAGTTATATGTATGTATAATAGGTTCTATGTGAGATGCATGTCCCTAATGCATCAGCCCACAGGCTGCGCCCCTGGGCAGAGGGGACACGATATTCTCCTTTTGTCTGCCCTCCCCCCACCTTTGTAATTCCCACAGTAAACATCGGCAGGCTCCGGCCACCTGCGGCTTTTGTAATGCATGTCTGGCCTGCCGCTTTTCTATTGGCCGGCCCTCTGTATCTGTGTGATATATTCTGTGTCCTGTGAGTAAAGTGTTGTCAGACTGGAAATACGTGGAGAAGCAGTGATCTTTTATATGCGCCCATGAAACAAAGGAATTCCAGCAAGCGTCATTCATTCAGACTCCAGCCAACGCAGAGCTGACCTCTGAAAACACCGGGTGGTACTGAAAGAAGTACCCCAGCTTGGTAGACCCCGATACACTGTCACTCTCCTCCATGTGTAGTGCGGGGTCTGTCGCTCTCTCTCCCCCATGTGTAGTACAGGGTCTGTCCCTCTCTCTCCTCCATGTGTAGTGCGGGGTCTGTCACTCTCTCTGCTCCATGTGTAGTGCGGGGTCTGTCACTCTCTCTGCTCCATGTGTAGTGCGGGGTCTGTCACTCTCTCTGCTCCATGTGTAGTGCGGGGTCTGTCACTCTCTCTCCTCCATGTGTAGTGCGGGGTCTGTCGCTCACTCTCCTCCATGTGTAGTGCGGGGTCTGTCGCTCACTCTCCTCCATGTGTAGTGCGGGGTCTGTCCCTCTCTCTCCTCCATGTGTAGTGCGGGGTCTGTCGCTCTCTCTGCTCCATGTGTAGTGCGGGGTCTGTCGCTCTCTCTCCTCCATGTGTAGTGCGGGGTCTGTCGCTCACTCTCCTCCATGTGTAGTGCGGGGTCTGTCGCTCACTCTCCTCCATGTGTAGTGCGGGGTCTGTCCCTCTCTCTCCTCCATGTGTAGTGCGGGGTCTGTCACTCTCTCTCCTCCATGTGTAGTGCGGGGTCTGTCACTCTCTCTCCTCCATGTGTAGTGCGGGGTCTGTCACTCTCTCTCCTCCATGTGTAGTGCGGGGTCTGTCACTCTCTCTCCTCCATGTGTAGTGCGGGGTCTGTCACTCTCTCTCCTCCATGTGTAGTGCGGGGTCTGTCACTCTCTCTCCTCCATGTGTAGTGCGGGGTCTGTCGCTCTCTCTCCTCCATGTGTAGTGCGGGGTCTGTCACTCTCTCTCCTCCATGTGTAGTGCGGGGTCTGTCGCTCACTCTCCTCCATGTGTAGTGCGGGGTCTGTGCCTCTCTCTCCTCCATGTGTAGTGCGGGGTCTGTCACTCTCTCTCCTCCATGTGTAGTGCGGGGTCTGTCACTCTCTCTCCTCCATGTGTAGTGCGGGGTCTGTCACTCTCTCTCCTCCATGTGTAGTGCGGGGTCTGTCACTCTCTCTCCTCCATGTGTAGTGCGGGGTCTGTCACTCTCTCTCCTCCATGTGTAGTGCGGGGTCTGTCACTCTCTCTCCTCCATGTGTAGTGCGGGGTCTGTCACTCTCTCTCCTCCATGTGTAGTGCGGGGTCTGTCACTCTCTCTCCTCCATGTGTAGTGCGGGGTCTGTCACTCTCTCTCCTCCATGTGTAGTGCGGGGTCTGTCACTCTCTCTCCTCCATGTGTAGTGCGGGGTCTGTCACTCTCTCTCCTCCATGTGTAGTGCGGGGTCTGTCACTCTCTCTCCTCCATGTGTAGTGCGGGGTCTGTCACTCTCTCTCCCCCATGTCATGATCCCAGTGCAGGTTTTTGAGCTGCACACCGGGGGTTAATGTCTGGAGCTCTGTGCAGGTTTTGATCTGCACACCTGGAGTTAATGATTGTGGCCTCTTTCTGGTTCTGGGAGAGCTTCTTAAACCCCTGGGTAGCTTCAATCCCTGCCAGTTATACTTTTGCCTTTGGCCTAGTGTGCTGACCCCCGTGTGCCTGTGTGTTGCTATAGCTTGTTTATATGGTTCTGACCCGATTCTGTTTCCTGTTGTGAGTTTGCCTGTTGATTTTGTACTGCTTTATTATCTGTGTATGACTCATTGCCTGTGACCTGACTACTCTCTGCTCGCCCCTCTTGTACCTTGCAGCTATCTCTGTGTGTGACTCATTGGCTACGTCCTGACTATTCTCCCTGTCTATGCCCCTTGGTAACTTTGTCTCGCAGTTACTCTGCTAGGAATTGTCTTGCAGCTCCTAGCTCTGTGGAGTTTAGGCCCCGCCTCTAGCAGTCACATGCTTCAGGTCCTGCGGCTCTGAAGTACGCATCTATTCGGTTGTTGCCCGCTCCACAGGTAGCTTTGAGCACGCTTTCGCTTTACTCAGGACACGCGCACTGGCTCAGTGAGCAAGTTCAGTGCGGTGTCTTTGACATTATAACTGGCCTACAATTTGTTTTCTCTCCTCACTTCTGCAGCATGGATCCAATGTGTGCTTTATCTGAGCAGGTGAAATGCGTGACTCAGTCACTGCAGAAGCTTAGTTTGAAACACCAAGCTCTGGCCCAGTCCCAACGGCGGGTTGAGGACTCAGTTCAGTGGGTACTTTCCGCAGGCTTCCAGCAGGTTGGGAATAGAGATGTCATTTTAGTCCCACCTGAATCCCCGGTTAAATTGCCAGATATATTTTCTGGTAACAAGGATGAGTTCAGGGCATTTAAGGAGGGCTGTAAGCTTTTTTTTTTCTTTGAGACCCCGCTCCTCTGGGGATGAGAAACAGAGGGTGGGGGTGGTGATGTCCCTGCTTAGGGGGTCCCCACAAGCCTGGGCATTCTCGCTTTCCTCTTCTGCCCCTGAGAGAATGTCTGTGGATGCATTTTTTGAAGCCTTAGGGCTTATTTATGATGAACCTGATAGAGTGCGGTTGGCTGAGGACAAGGTGATGAGTGTCTGTCAGGGGGAGCACTCGGCCTAATGGTTCTGTACTGAATTCAGATGTTGGGCAGCGGAGATTTCCTGGAGTGATGCCGCCCTTCGGGGGCTGTTCCACAGAGGCCTGTGTGAACGTTTGAAGGATGCTTTGGCACTCCATCCTCCGCCTGACTCCCTGGAGGATGCCATGGTCCAAGCGGTTCGCATGGATCGCAGGCTGCAGGCTAGAGGCATTATGCAACGGGAATCGCCCTTATTCTTCAGTGGAGATGAGACCCGGACTCTTCCTATGGCTATGCAGCTGAGCGCTGTCACCTGTGAGGGAAAGGAAAGAAGCCGCCGCCGGGAAAAGCAGTTGTGCTTCTATTGTGGGAAATCTGGACATTGGAAGAAGGACTGCCTCTCCTGTCCATCATCCTCCAAGATGGCGGGAAACGACTAGGTCTGGGTAGTAGTAGAGGAGGCTACCCAGACCTTCAGGTACAATTTTCCTCATGTGCAAAAATGGTGCTGCAGGTGGAACTGGAACTTGGTTATGGTCCTGTTCAGACTACTGCTTTTATTGACTGCGGTTCGGCTGTGAACCTGATTGATACCAAGGTTATGACTCTTTATAAGATAGGGACAGTCAGGCTTCATGATCCTGTTAAACTTGTGGCAATTGACTCATCTCCTCTTACCCAAGATGGTATCTGTTGCAGGTCTGAACTTTTTTCTCTAAAAGTGGGTTCCACTCATGTGGAGAAACTAAGTTGTCTTGTGCTTGATAACTTGCCTGCAGGACTGGTACTGGGGATGCCTTGGCTTCAACGCCATAATCCTACCATTGATTGGGTTACAGGGGAAATCACTCAATGGGGATGCAATAATAAATGTGGTAACCGGGGACATCTTGTTAACGCTGTTAAATTCGTGTCTGTGTCGTCTGTCGATCTGGAAGGTATTCCGGAGTACCTGAAAGATTTCGAAGACGTTTTTTCCGAAAGTGAGGCTGAGGTGCTGCCACCACATAGACCCTATGATTGTGCCATTGATTTAGTACCCAGAGCCAAGTTACCTAAGGCTCGATTGTTCAATTTCTCTGGGCCTGAGCGCCAAGCCATGAAGGAGTACATAGCTGAGAGTCTCCGCAAAGGGCATATCAGGCCTTCTGTGTCACCTGTGGCATCAGGGTTCTTCTTTGTGAAGAAAAAAGATGGTGGTTTGCGGCCGTGCCTCGACTTTCGGGAACTGAACAAGATAACGGTTAGGAACTCTTACCCGCTTCCCCTCAACCCAGACTTATGTAACCAGTTAGCTGGGGCCCAATGGTTATCCAAGTTAGATCTGCGGGGGGGCCTACAATCTGATAAGGGTTCGGGAAGGGGACGAGTGGAAAACTGCATTCCTCACATCAGAAGGACTCTTTGAGAACCTGGTAATGCCATTTGGGTTAACTAATGCACCCGCTATTTTTCAAAATTTCATCAATGTTGTGTTTTCTGACCTGATAGGCCGTTTTGTTATTATTTATTTGGATGATATTTTGGTGTATTCCCCGGACAGTCAATCTCACTTGCAACATCTAAAGACAGTTCTCCAGAGACTCAGGGAGAACCAATTGTTCGCCAAATTGGAAAAATGTTCGTTTTTTGTACAGGAGCTGTCTTTTTTGGGGTTGATTGTGTCCTGTGAGGGGTTTCGTATGGATCCTAAGAAGGTGCTGGCGATCGCTGACTGGGTTCAGCCTCGAGATCTCAAGGGGCTCCAGCGCTTCATAGGATTTGCGAACTATTACCGGAGATTCATTAAAGGTTTCTCACAAGTGGTGAAACCACTCAAGGATCTTACCTAGAAGGGAGCTGATGTAAAAAATTGGTCTGTACTCGCTAAGGAATCCTTCTCAGCGATTAAGAAATGTTTTATGTCTGCCCCGGTGTTGGTGCAACCTGACCCGTCCAAACCATTCATTGTGGAGGTGGATGCTTCTGAAGTGGGGGTGGGGGCTGTGCTGTCCCAGGGTCCGGCCACCCTTACCAATCTCAAACCCTGTGCCTTCTTCTCCAAGAAGTTCTCTTCAGCTGAGAAAAACTATGATGTAGGCAATAGAGAACTTCTTGCGGTCAAGCTGGCGTTTGAGGAATGGAGGCACTTTTTGGAAGGGGCGGCTCACCCTATCACGGTTGTCACGGATCACAAAAATTTGGCATACCTTGAATGTGCTAAGAGGCTTACTCCTAGACAGGCCCGTTGGTCACTTTTTTTTTTCACGATTTCAGTTCTCAATTACTTTTCGACCGGGGTCCAAAAATGTTAAAGCGGATGCCCTGTCCAGAAGTTTTGATCCAGTGTCTCCCCCTGAGCCGCCGTCCTCCATTCTTCCCCCAGGGGTGGTAGTGGCGGGGGTCTCAACTGAGTTGGAACAAGAAATCCTAAGGGCTCAGGCCCTAGCTCCGGCAACCAGGCCAAGCGATAAACTGTTTGTTCCAGATTCATTGCGGCCTAGACTTCTGCAGGAGTTTCATGATTCTAGGCTGAGTGCTCATCCAGGTATCACGGCCACTAGAGAGGCAGTAGCCAGAGGTTTTTGGTGGCCTTCATTAAGGTCCGATGTCAAGGAATTTGTTTCTGCTTGTGACATATGTGCCCACTCCAAAAGCTCGCATAACCGACCGGCTGGGGAACTCATACCTTTACCGGTTCCTGATAGGCCATGGACTCATCTTTCCATGGATTTTATTACCGGCCTTCCACCTTCCAGGGGCAATACCGTGATCTGGGTGGTGGTGGATAGGTTTTCTAAACAGGCCCATTTCATTCCCTTGGCAGCATTACCTTCAGCAGAAACGTTGTCAAGATTGTTTGTGCAGCATGTGGTCCGATTGCATGGGGTACCCCTGAATGTTGTGTCTGACAGAGGTGTGCAGTTTGTGGCCAAATTTTGGAGGGCGTTCTGTATGAAATTGGGCATCTCACTCTCCTTCTCATCGGCATATCACCCGGAGAGCAATGGTCAGACAGAACGCACCAATCAATCCCTGGAACAAATTCTCAGATGTCTGACCTCCGCCAGACAGGAGGATTGGTGTGATGCGTTACCGTTGGCTGAATTCGCTTTTAACAACCGGGTGAGTCAGTCCACCAACATGTCCCCATTCCTGATTAACTATGGCTTTAATCCGCATTTTGGGGAGTTTTTTCGGGTGGATTCCGGTTGTCCAGGAGCAGAGGGGTCCGTTCAACGGTTAAAAAACCTCTGGGCTGAAGTCCGGCGTAATATCTCTCGAGCCCAGGGGAGATACAAATATTTTGCGGACAAAAAGAGAGCCTCGGGAGACATGTTTCAGGTGGGAGAGAAGGTTTGGCTCTCCACGCGTAACATCAACTTAAAGGTACCATCAGTTAAGTTGGGACCAAAGTTCATTGGTCCGTACGAGATTATGGAGATAGTCAACCCTGTGGCATATAGGTTGCGTCTCCCCGCCTCCTTAAAAATATCTAATATGTTCCATAAGTCTCTGTTGAAACCAGCAGGATCTGTCAAAGAGAACTCTGAGACTGTTGTTCCTCCAGTGCTGGTGGAGGGTCAATTGGAGTATGAGGTCGGACATATTGTGGACTCTCGGCGGGTGCGCCGCTCTTTGCAGTACCTGGTCCACTGGAAGGGATATGGACCAGAAGAGCGCTCATGGGTCCCTGCTCGCTCGGTACATGCAGATCGCCTGGTTCAGGCGTTCCATGCCAAGTACCCGGGAAAGCCTGGGGTCCAGAGGCCCCCCGTTGAGAGGGGGGTACTGTCATGATCCCAGTGCAGGTTTTTGAGCTGCACACCGGGGGTTAATGTCTGGAGCTCTGTGCAGGTTTTGACCTGCACACTTGGGGTTAATGATTGTGGCCTCTTTCTGGTTCTGGGAGAGCTTCATAAACCCCTGGGTAGCTTCAATCCCTGCCAGTTATACTTTTGCCTTTGGCCTAGTGTGCTGACCCCCGTGTGCCTGTGTGTTGCTATAGCTTGTTTATATGGTTCTGACCCGATTCTGTTTCCCGTTGTGAGTTTGCCTGTTGATTTTGTACTGCCTTATTATCTGTGTATGACTCATTGCCTGTGACCTGACTACTCTCTGCTCGCCCCTCTTGTACCTTGCAGCTATCTCCGTGTGTGACTCATTGGCTACATCCTGACTATAATCACTGTCTATGCCCCTTGGTAACTTTGTCTCGCAGTTACTCTGCTAGGAATTGTCTTGCAGCTCCTAGCTCTGTGGAGTTTAGGCCACGCCTCTAGCAGTCTCGTGCTTCAGGTCCTGCGGCTCTGAAGAACGCATCTATTCGGTTGCTGCCCGCTCCACAGGTAGCTTTGAGCACGCTTTCGCTTTACTCAGGACACGCGCACTGGCTCAGTGAGCAAGTTCAGTGCAGTGTCTCTGACACCACATGTGTAGTGCGGGGTCTGTCGCTCTCTCTCCTCCATGTGTAGTGCGGGGTCTGTCGCTCTCTCTCCTCCATGTGTAGTGCGGGGTCTGTCGCTCTCTCTCCCCCATGTGTAGTGCGGGGTCTGTCGCTCTCTCTCCCCCATGTGTAGTGCGGGGTCTGTCGCTCTCTCTCCTCCATGTGTAGTGCGGGGTCTGTCGCTCTCTCTCCTCCATGTGTAGTGCGGGGTCTGTCGCTCTCTCTCCCCCATGTGTAGTGCGGGGTCTGTCGCTCTCTCTCCCCCATGTGTAGTGCGGGGTCTGTCGCTCTCTCTCCCCCATGTGTAGTGCGGGGTCTGTCGCTCTCTCTCCTCCATGTGTAGTGCGGGGTCTGTCACTCTCTCTCCTCCATGTGTAGTGCGGGGTCTGTCGCTCTCTCTCCCCCATGTGTAGTGCGGGGTCTGTCGCTCTCTCTCCCCCATGTGTAGTGCGGGGTCTGTCGCTCTCTCTCCCCCATGTGTAGTGCGGGGTCTGTCACTCTCTCTCCCCCATGTGTAGTGCGGGGTCTGTCCCTCTCTCTCCTCCATGTGTAGTGCGGGGTCTGTCGCTCTCTCTCCCCCATGTGTAGTGCGGGGTCTGTCTCTCTTTCTCCTCCATGTGTAGTGCGGGGTCTGTCGCTCTCTCTCCCCCATGTGTAGTGCGGGGTCTGTCGCTCTCTCTCCTCCATGTGTAGTGCGGGGTCTGTCTCTCTTTCTCCTCCATGTGTAGTGCGGGGTCTGTCGCTCTCTCTCCTCCATGTGTAGTGCGGGGTCTGTCGCTCTCTCTCCTCCATGTGTAGTGCGGGGTCTGTCACTCTCTCTCCTCCATACACAGTGCAGGGTGAGGCCGGCGATAAATAGGGCGATTCCTCAGGGTGAGGAGACAGCACACACACACATACCTCCACAGAAGAGCGGCACCGCTGTGGGTGAAAAGGACCTGTGTGACGTCACAGTCATGTGAGAGTCACATGATCAGAGGCGGATCTCCAGATTTCTCAGCTCAACCTGGAGCTCCACCCCTGATCATGTGACTCCTCCCCATGTGACTGATCACATGACTGTGATGTCACACAGGTCCTTTTCACCCACAGTGGTGCCGCTTTTCTGTGGAGGTATGTGTGTGTGTGCTGTCTCCTCACCCCGAGGAATCGCCCTATTTATAGCCGGCCTCACCCTGCACTGTGTATGGAGGAGAGAGAGTGACAGACCCCGCACTACACATGGAGGAGAGAGAGCGACAGACCCCGCACTACACATGGAGGAGAGAGAGTGACAGACCCCGCACTACACATGGGGGAGAGAGAGGGACAGACCCCGCACTACACATGGAGGAGAAAGAGAGACAGACCCCGCACTACACATGGAGGAGAGAGAGGGACAGACCCCGCACTACACATGGAGGAGAGAGAGGGACAGACCCCGCACTACACATGGAGGAGAGAGAGGGACAGACCCCGCACTACACATGGAGGAGAGAGAGAGCGACAGACCCCGCACTACACATGGAGGAGAGAGAGGGACAGACCCCGCACTACACATGGAGGAGAGAGAGCGACAGACCCCGCACTACACATGGGGGAGAGAGAGTGACAGACCCCGCACTACACATGGAGGAGAGAGAGCGACAGACCCCGCACTACACATGGGGGAGAGAGAGCGACAGACCCCGCACTACACATGAAGGAGAGAGAGTGACAGACCCCGCACTACACATGGAGGAGAGAGAGCGACAGACCCCGCACTACACATGGAGGAGAGAGAGTGACAGACCTCGCACTACACATGGAGGAGAGAGAGTGACAGACCCCGCACTACACATGGAAGAGAGAGAGCGACAGACCCCGCACTACACATGGAGGAGAGAGACAGACCTCGCACTACACATGAAGGAGAGAGAGTGACAGACCCCGCACTACACATGGAGGAGAGAGAGAGCGACAGACCCCGCACTACACATGGAGGAGAGAGAGGGACAGACCCCGCACTACACATGGAGGAGAGAGAGGGACAGACCCCGCACTACACATGGAGGAGAGAGAGGGACAGACCCCGCACTACACATGGAGGAGAGAGAGAGCGACAGACCCCGCACTACACATGGAGGAGAGAGAGGGACAGACCCCGCACTACACATGGAGGAGAGAGAGCGACAGACCCCGCACTACACATGGGGGAGAGAGAGTGACAGACCCCGCACTACACATGGAGGAGAGAGAGCGACAGACCCCGCACTACACATGGGGGAGAGAGAGCGACAGACCCCGCACTACACATGAAGGAGAGAGAGTGACAGACCCCGCACTACACATGGAGGAGAGAGAGCGACAGACCCCGCACTACACATGGAGGAGAGAGAGTGACAGACCTCGCACTACACATGGAGGAGAGAGAGTGACAGACCCCGCACTACACATGGAAGAGAGAGAGCGACAGACCCCGCACTACACATGGAGGAGAGAGACAGACCTCGCACTACACATGAAGGAGAGAGAGTGACAGACCTCGCACTACACATGGAGGAGAGAGAGTGACAGACCCTGCACTACAAGTGGAGGAGAGAGAGTGGAAGAGGGAGAGCGACAGACCCCGCACTACACATGGAGGAGAGAGAGTGACAGACCCTGCACTACAAGTGGAGGAGAGAGAGTGGAAGAGGGAGAGCGACAGACCTCGCACTACACATGAAGGAGAGAGAGTGACAGACCTCTCACTACACATGGGGGAGAGAGAGTGACAGACCCCACACTACACATGGAAGAGAGAGAGCGACAGACCCCGCACTACACATGGAGGAGAGAGACAGACCTCGCACTACACATGAAGGAGAGAGAGTGACAGACCCTGCACTACACATGGGGGAGAGAGGGACAGACCCCGCACTACACATGGGGGAGAGAGAGACAGACCCCGCACTACACATGGAGGAGAGAGAGAGACAGACCCCGCACTACACATGGAGGAGAGAGCGACAGACCCCGCACTACACATGGAGGAGAGAGAGCGACAGACCCCGCACTACACATGGGGGAGAGAGAGCGACAGACCCCGCACTACACAAGGAGGAGAGAGAGCGACAGACTCCGCACTACACATGGAGGAGAGAGAGCGACAGACCCCGCACTACACATGGAGGAGAGAGAGCGACAGACCCCGCACTACACATGGAGGAGAGAGAGCGACAGACCCCGCACTACACATGGAGGAGAGAGAGCGACAGACCCCGCACTACACATGGAGGAGAGAGAGTGACAGACCCTGCACTACAAGTGGAGGAGAGAGAGTGGAAGAGGGAGAGCGACAGACCTCGCACTACACATGAAGGAGAGAGAGTGACAGACCTCGCACTACACATGGAGGAGAGAGAGTGACAGACCCTGCACTACAAGTGGAGGAGAGAGAGTGGAAGAGGGAGAGCGACAGACCTCGCACTACACATGAAGGAGAGAGAGTGACAGACCTCTCACTACACATGGGGGAGAGAGAGTGACAGACCCCACACTACACATGGAAGAGAGAGAGCGACAGACCCCGCACTACACATGGAGGAGAGAGACAGACCTCGCACTACACATGAAGGAGAGAGAGTGACAGACCCTGCACTACACATGGGGGAGAGAGGGACAGACCCCGCACTACACATGGGGGAGAGAGAGACAGACCCCGCACTACACATGGAGGAGAGAGAGAGACAGACCCCGCACTACACATGGAGGAGAGAGAGAGACAGACCCCGCACTACACATGGAGGAGAGAGAGCGACAGACCCCGCACTACACATGGGGGAGAGAGAGCGACAGACCCCGCACTACACAAGGAGGAGAGAGAGCGACAGACTCCGCACTACACATGGAGGAGAGAGAGCGACAGACCCCGCACTACACATGGAGGAGAGAGAGCGACAGACCCCGCACTACACATGGAGGAGAGAGAGCGACAGACCCCGCACTACACATGGAGGAGAGAGAGCGACAGACCCCGCACTACACATGGAGGAGAGAGAGCGACAGACCCCGCACTACACATGGAGGAGAGAGAGCGACAGACCCCGCACTACACATGGAGGAGAGCGACAGACCCCGCACTACACATGGAGGAGAGAGAGCGGCACACCCCGCACTACACATGGGGGAGAGAGAGCGACAGACCCCGCACTACACAAGGGGGAGAGACAGCGACAGACCCCGCACTACACATGGAGGAGAGAGAGCGACAGACCCCGCACTACACATGGAGGAGAGAGAGCGACAGACCCCGCACTACACATGGAGGAGAGAGAGCGACAGACCCCGCACTACACATGGAGGAGAGAGAGCGACAGACCCCGCACTACACATGGGGGAGAGAGAGCGACAGACCCCGCACTACACATGGGGGAGAGCGACAGACCCCGCACTACACATGCGGGAGAGAGAGCGACAGACCCCGCACTACACATGCGGGAGAGAGAGCGACAGACCCCGCACTACACATGGGGGAGAGAGAGCGACAGACCCCGCACTACACATGGGGGAGAGAGAGCGACAGACCCCGCACTACACATGGGGGAGAGAGAGCGACAGACCCCGCACTACACATGGGGGAGAGAGAGCGACAGACCCCGCACTACACATGGGGGAGAGAGAGCGACAGACCCCGCACTACACATGGGGGAGAGAGAGCGACAGACCCCGCACTACACATGGGGGAGAGAGAGCGACAGACCCCGCACTACACAAGGAGGAGAGAGAGCGACAGACCCCGCACTACACATGGAGGAGAGGGAGCGACAGACCCCGCACTACACATGGAGGAGAGAGAGCGACAGACCCCGCACTACACATGGAGGAGAGAGAGCGACAGACCCCGCACTACACATGGAGGAGAGAGAGCGACAGACCCCGCACTACACATGGAGGAGAGAGAGCGACAGACCCCGCACTACACATGGAGGAGAGAGAGCGACAGACCCCGCACTACACATGGGGGGGAGAGAGCGACAGACCCCGCACTATACATGGGGGAGAGAGAGCGACAGACCCCGCACTAAACATGGAGGAGAGAGAGCGACAGACCCCGCACTACACATGGAAGAGAGAGTGCGACAGACCCCGCACTACACATGGAGGGGAGAGAGCGACAGACCCCGCACTACACATTGAGGAGAGAGAGCGACAGACCCCGCACTACACATGGAAGAGAGAGAGCGACAGACCCCGCACTACACATGGAGGAAAGAGAGTGACAGACCCCGCACTACACATGGGGGAGAGAGTGACAGACCCCGCACTACACATGGGGGAGAGAGAGTGACAGACCCCGCACTACACATGGGGGAGAGAGAGCGACAGACCCCGCACGACACATGGAGGAGAGAGAGCGACAGACCCCGCACTACACATGGAAGAGAGAGAGCGACAGACCCCGCACTACACATGGAGGAGAGAGAGCGACAGACCCCGCACTACACATGGAGGAGAGCGACAGACCCCGCACTACACATGGAGGAGAGAGAGCGACAGACCCCGCACTACACATGGGGGAGAGAGAGCGACAGACCCCGCACTACACATGGAGGAGAGAGAGCGACAGACCCCGCACTACACATGGAGGAGAGAGAGCGACAGACCCCGCACTACACATGGAGGAGAGAGAGCGACAGACCCCGCACTACACATGGAGGAGAGAGAGCGACAGACCCCGCACTACACATGGAGGAGAGAGAGCGACAGACCCCGCACTACATATGGAGGAGAGAGAGCGACAGACCCCGCACTACACATGGAGGAGAGAGAGCGACAGACCCCGCACTACACATGGGGGGGAGAGAGCGACAGACCCCGCACTACACATGGGGGAGAGAGAGCGACAGACCCCGCACTAAACATGGAGGAGAGAGAGCGACAGACCCAGCACTACACATGGAAGAGAGAGTGCGACAGACCCCGCACTACACATGGAGGGGAGAGAGCGACAGACCCCGCACTACACATTGAGGAGAGAGAGCGACAGACCCCGCACTACACATGGAAGAGAGAGAGCGACAGACCCCGCACTACACATGGAGGAAAGAGAGTGACAGACCCCGCACTACACATGGGGGAGAGAGTGACAGACCCCGCACTACACATGGGGGAGAGAGAGTGACAGACCCCGCACTACACATGGGGGAGAGAGAGTGACAGACCCCGCACGACACATGGAGGAGAGAGAGCGACAGACCCCGCACTACACATGGAAGAGAGAGAGCGACAGACCCCGCACTACACATGGAGGAGAGAGAGCGACAGACCCCGCACTACACATGGAGGAGAGCGACAGACCCCGCACTACACATGGAGGAGAGAGAGCGACAGACCCCGCACTACACATGGGGGAGAGAGAGTGACAGACCTCGCACTACACATGAAGGAGAGAGAGTGACAGACCTCGCACTACACATGGAGGAGAGAGAGTGACAGACCCCGCACTACACATGGAAGAGAGAGAGCGACAGACCCCGCACTACACATGGAGGAGAGAGAGAGACAGACCTCGCACTACACATGGAGAGAGAGTGACAGACCTCGCACTACA
Source organism: Dendrobates tinctorius (assembly GCF_039654945.1). NCBI lineage: Eukaryota > Metazoa > Chordata > Amphibia > Anura > Dendrobatidae > Dendrobates > Dendrobates tinctorius. Next base: position 3,562,338 of record NW_027361904.1, on the reverse strand, counting down.
CATGGAGGAGAGAGAGTGACAGACCCCGCACTACAAGTGGAGGAGAGAGAGTGGAAGAGGGAGAGCGACAGACCCCGCACTACACATGGAGGAGACAGACCTCGCACTACACATGAAGGAGAGAGAGTGACAGACCTCGCACTACACATGGGGGAGAGAGAGTGACAGACCCCGCACTACACATGGAAGAGAGAGAGCGACAGACCCCACACTACACATGGAGGAGAGAGACAGACCTCGCACTACACATGAAGGAGAGAGAGTGACAGACCCTGCACTACACATGGGGGAGAGAGGGACAGACCCCGCACTACACATGGGGGAGAGAGAGAGACAGACCCCGCACTACACATGGACGAGAGAGAGCGACAGACCCCGCACTACACATGGAGGAGAGAGAGCGACAGACCCCGCACTACACATGGAGGAGAGAGAGCGACAGACCCCGCACTACACATGGGGGAGAGAGAGCGACAGACTCCGCACTACACATGGAGGAGAGAGAGCGACAGACCCCGCACTACACATGGAGGAGAGAGAGCGACAGACCCCGCACTACACATGGAGGAGAGAGAGCGACAGACCCCGCACTACACAAGGGGGAGAGACAGCGACAGACCCCGCACTACACATGGAGGAGAGAGAGCGACAGACCCCGCACTACACATGGAGGAGAGAGAGCGACAGACCCCGCACTACACATGGAGGAGAGAGAGCGACAGACCCCGCACTACACATGGAGGAGAGAGAGCGACAGACCCCGCACTACACATGGGGGAGAGAGAGCGACAGACCCCGCACTACACATGGGGGAGAGCGACAGACCCCGCACTACACATGCGGGAGAGAGAGCGACAGACCCCGCACTACACATGCGGGAGAGAGAGCGACAGACCCCGCACTACACATGGGGGAGAGAGAGCGACAGACCCCGCACTACACATGGGGGAGAGAGAGCGACAGACCCCGCACTACACATGGGGGAGAGAGAGCGACAGACCCCGCACTACACATGGGGGAGAGAGAGCGACAGACCCCGCACTACACATGGGGGAGAGAGAGCGACAGACCCCGCACTACACATGGGGGAGAGAGAGCGACAGACCCCGCACTACACATGGGGGAGAGAGAGCGACAGACCCCGCACTACACAAGGAGGAGAGAGAGCGACAGACCCCGCACTACACATGGAGGAGAGGGAGCGACAGACCCCGCACTACACATGGAGGAGAGAGAGCGACAGACCCCGCACTACACATGGAGGAGAGAGAGCGACAGACCCCGCACTACACATGGAGGAGAGAGAGCGACAGACCCCGCACTACACATGGAGGAGAGAGAGCGACAGACCCCGCACTACACATGGAGGAGAGAGAGCGACAGACCCCGCACTACACATGGGGGGGAGAGAGCGACAGACCCCGCACTATACATGGGGGAGAGAGAGCGACAGACCCCGCACTAAACATGGAGGAGAGAGAGCGACAGACCCCGCACTACACATGGAAGAGAGAGTGCGACAGACCCCGCACTACACATGGAGGGGAGAGAGCGACAGACCCCGCACTACACATTGAGGAGAGAGAGCGACAGACCCCGCACTACACATGGAAGAGAGAGAGCGACAGACCCCGCACTACACATGGAGGAAAGAGAGTGACAGACCCCGCACTACACATGGGGGAGAGAGTGACAGACCCCGCACTACACATGGGGGAGAGAGAGTGACAGACCCCGCACTACACATGGGGGAGAGAGAGCGACAGACCCCGCACGACACATGGAGGAGAGAGAGCGACAGACCCCGCACTACACATGGAAGAGAGAGAGCGACAGACCCCGCACTACACATGGAGGAGAGAGAGCGACAGACCCCGCACTACACATGGAGGAGAGCGACAGACCCCGCACTACACATGGAGGAGAGAGAGCGACAGACCCCGCACTACACATGGGGGAGAGAGAGCGACAGACCCCGCACTACACATGGAGGAGAGAGAGCGACAGACCCCGCACTACACATGGAGGAGAGAGAGCGACAGACCCCGCACTACACATGGAGGAGAGAGAGCGACAGACCCCGCACTACACATGGAGGAGAGAGAGCGACAGACCCCGCACTACACATGGAGGAGAGAGAGCGACAGACCCCGCACTACATATGGAGGAGAGAGAGCGACAGACCCCGCACTACACATGGAGGAGAGAGAGCGACAGACCCCGCACTACACATGGGGGGGAGAGAGCGACAGACCCCGCACTACACATGGGGGAGAGAGAGCGACAGACCCCGCACTAAACATGGAGGAGAGAGAGCGACAGACCCAGCACTACACATGGAAGAGAGAGTGCGACAGACCCCGCACTACACATGGAGGGGAGAGAGCGACAGACCCCGCACTACACATTGAGGAGAGAGAGCGACAGACCCCGCACTACACATGGAAGAGAGAGAGCGACAGACCCCGCACTACACATGGAGGAAAGAGAGTGACAGACCCCGCACTACACATGGGGGAGAGAGTGACAGACCCCGCACTACACATGGGGGAGAGAGAGTGACAGACCCCGCACTACACATGGGGGAGAGAGAGTGACAGACCCCGCACGACACATGGAGGAGAGAGAGCGACAGACCCCGCACTACACATGGAAGAGAGAGAGCGACAGACCCCGCACTACACATGGAGGAGAGAGAGCGACAGACCCCGCACTACACATGGAGGAGAGCGACAGACCCCGCACTACACATGGAGGAGAGAGAGCGACAGACCCCGCACTACACATGGGGGAGAGAGAGTGACAGACCTCGCACTACACATGAAGGAGAGAGAGTGACAGACCTCGCACTACACATGGAGGAGAGAGAGTGACAGACCCCGCACTACACATGGAAGAGAGAGAGCGACAGACCCCGCACTACACATGGAGGAGAGAGAGAGACAGACCTCGCACTACACATGGAGAGAGAGTGACAGACCTCGCACTACACATGGAGGAGAGAGAGTGACAGACCCCGCACTACAAGTGGAGGAGAGAGAGTGGAAGAGGGAGAGCGACAGACCCCGCACTACACATGGAGGAGACAGACCTCGCACTACACATGAAGGAGAGAGAGTGACAGACCTCGCACTACACATGGGGGAGAGAGAGTGACAGACCCCGCACTACACATGGAAGAGAGAGAGCGACAGACCCCACACTACACATGGAGGAGAGAGACAGACCTCGCACTACACATGAAGGAGAGAGAGTGACAGACCCTGCACTACACATGGGGGAGAGAGGGACAGACCCCGCACTACACATGGGGGAGAGAGAGAGACAGACCCCGCACTACACATGGACGAGAGAGAGCGACAGACCCCGCACTACACATGGAGGAGAGAGAGCGACAGACCCCGCACTACACATGGAGGAGAGAGAGCGACAGACCCCGCACTACACATGGGGGAGAGAGAGCGACAGACTCCGCACTACACATGGAGGAGAGAGAGCGACAGACCCCGCACTACACATGGAGGAGAGAGAGCGACAGACCCCGCACTACACATGGAGGAGAGAGAGCGACAGACCCCGCACTACACATGGAGGAGAGAGAGCGACAGACCCCGCACTACACATGGAGGAGAGAGAGCGACAGACCCCGCACTACACATGGAGGAGAGAGAGCGACAGACCCCGCACTACACATGGAGGAGAGAGAGCGACAGACCCCGCACTACACATGGAGGAGAGAGAGCGACAGACCCCGCACTACACATGGAGGAGAGAGAGCGACAGACCCCGCACTACACATGGAGGAGAGAGAGCGACAGACCCCGCACTACACATGGAGGAGAGAGAGCGACAGACCCCGCACTACACATGGGGGAGAGAGAGCGACAGACCCCGCACTACACATGGAGGAGAGAGAGCGACAGACCCCGCACTACACATGGAAGAGAGAGAGCGACAGACCCCGCACTACACATGGAGGAGAGAGAGCGACAGACCCCGCACTACACATGGGGGAGAGAGAGCGACAGACCCCGCACTACACATGGGGGAGAGAGAGCGACAGACCCCGCACTACACATGGGGGAGAGAGAGCGACAGACCCCGCACTACACATGGAGGAGAGAGAGCGACAGACCCCGCACTACACATGGAGGAGAGAGAGCGACAGACTCCGCACTACACATGGAGGAGAGAGAGCGACAGACCCCGCACTACACATGGAGGAGAGAGAGCGACAGACCCCGCACTACACATGGAGGAGAGAGAGCGACAGACCCCGCACTACACATGGAGGAGAGAGAGCGACAGACCCCGCACTACACATGGAGGAGAGCGACAGACCCCGCACTACACATGGAGGAGAGAGAGCGACAGACCCCGCACTACACATGGGGGAGAGCGACAGACCCCGCACTACACATGGGGGAGAGCGACAGACCCCGCACTACACATGGGGGAGAGCGACAGACCCCGCACTACACACGGGGGAGAGAGAGCGACAGACCCCGCACTACACATGCGGGAGAGAGAGCGACAGACCCCGCACTACACATGGGGGAGAGAGAGTGACAGACCCCGCACTACACATGGGGGAGAGAGAGCGACAGACCCCGCACGACACATGGAGGAGAGAGAGCGACAGACCCCGCACTACACATGGAAGAGAGAGAGCGACAGACCCCGCACTACACATGGAGGAGAGAGAGCGACAGACCCCGCACTACACATGGAGGAGAGCGACAGACCCCGCACTACACATGGAGGAGAGAGAGCGACAGACCCCGCACTACACATGGGGGAGAGAGAGCGACAGACCTCGCACTACACATGAAGGAGAGAGAGTGACAGACCTCGCACTACACATGGAGGAGAGAGAGTGACAGACCCCGCACTACACATGGAAGAGAGAGAGCGACAGACCCCGCACTACACATGGAGGAGAGAGAGAGACAGACCTCGCACTACACATGGAGAGAGAGTGACAGACCTCGCACTACACATGGAGGAGAGAGAGTGACAGACCCCGCACTACAAGTGGAGGAGAGAGAGTGGAAGAGGGAGAGCGACAGACCCCGCACTACACATGGAGGAGACAGACCTCGCACTACACATGAAGGAGAGAGAGTGACAGACCTCGCACTACACATGGGGGAGAGAGAGTGACAGACCCCGCACTACACATGGAAGAGAGAGAGCGACAGACCCCACACTACACATGGAGGAGAGAGACAGACCTCGCACTACACATGAAGGAGAGAGAGCGACAGACCCCGCACTACACATGGAGGAGAGAGAGCGACAGACCCCGCACTACACATGGAGGAGAGAGAGCGACAGACCCCGCACTACACATGGAGGAGAGAGAGCGACAGACCCCGCACTACACATGGAGGAGAGAGAGCGACAGACCCCGCACTACACATGGAGGAGAGAGAGCGACAGACCCCGCACTACACATGGAGGAGAGAGAGCGACAGACCCCGCACTACACATGGAGGAGAGAGAGCGACAGACCCCGCACTACACATGGAGGAGAGAGAGCGACAGACCCCGCACTACACATGGGGGAGAGAGAGCGACAGACCCCGCACTACACATGGAGGAGAGAGAGCGACAGACCCCGCATTACACATGGAAGAGAGAGAGCGACAGACCCCGCACTACACATGGAGGAGAGAGAGCGACAGACCCCGCACTACACATGGGGGAGAGAGAGCGACAGACCCCGCACTACACATGGGGGAGAGAGAGCGACAGACCCCGCACTACACATGGGGGAGAGAGAGCGACAGACCCCGCACTACACATGGGGGAGAGAGAGCGACAGACCCCGCACTACACATGGGGGAGAGAGAGCGACAGACCCCGCACTACACATGGAGGAGAGAGAGCGACAGACTCCGCACTACACATGGAGGAGAGAGAGCGACAGACCCCGCACTACACATGGAGGAGAGAGAGCGACAGACCCCGCACTACACATGGAGGAGAGAGAGCGACAGACCCCGCACTACACATGGAGGAGAGAGAGCGACAGACCCCGCACTACACATGGAGGAGAGAGAGCGACAGACCCCGCACTACACATGGGGGAGAGCGACAGACCCCGCACTACACATGGGGGAGAGCGACAGACCCCGCACTACACATGGGGGAGAGCGACAGACCCCGCACTACACATGGGGGAGAGAGAGCAACAGACCCCGCACTACACATGGGGGAGAGAGAGCGACAGACCCCGCACTACACATGCGGGAGAGAGAGCGACAGACCCCGCACTACACATGGGGGAGAGAGAGCGACAGACCCCGCACTACACATGGGGGAGAGAGAGCGACAGACCCCGCACTACACATGGGGGAGAGAGAGCGACAGACCCCGCACTACACATGGGGGAGAGAGAGCGACAGACCCCGCACTACACATGGGGGAGAGAGAGCGACAGACCCCGCACTACACATGGGGGAGAGAGAGCGACAGACCCCGCACTACACAAGGAGGAGAGAGAGTGACAGACCCCGCACTACACATGGAGGAGAGGGAGCGACAGACCCCGCACTACACATGGAGGAGAGAGAGCGACAGACCCCGCACTACACATGGAGAGAGAGCGACAGACCCCGCACTACACATGGAGGAGAGAGAGCGACAGACCCCGCACTACACATGGAGGAGAGAGAGCGACAGACCCCGCACTACACATGGAGGAGAGAGAGCGACAGACCCCGCACTACACATGGAGGAGAGAGAGCGACAGACCCCGCACTACACATGGAGGAGAGAGAGCGACAGACCCCGCACTACACATGGAGGAGAGAGAGCGACAGACCCCGCACTACACATGGGGGAGAGAGAGCGACAGACCCCGCACTACACATGGAGGAGAGAGAGTGACAGACCCCGCACTACACATGGAGGAGAGAGAGCGACAGACCCCGCACTACACATGAAGGAGAGAGAGCGACAGACCCCGCACTACACATGGAAGAGAGAGTGCGACAGACCCCGCACTACACATGGAGGGGAGAGAGCGACAGACCCCGCACTACACATTGAGGAGAGAGAGCGACAGACCCCGCACTACACATGGAAGAGAGAGAGCGACAGACCCCGCACTACACATGGAGGAAAGAGAGTGACAGACCCCGCACTACACATGGGGGAGAGAGTGACAGACCCCGCACTACACATGGGGGAGAGAGAGTGACAGACCCCGCACTACACATGGGGGAGAGAGAGCGACAGACCCCGCACGACACATGGAGGAGAGAGAGCGACAGACCCCGCACTACACATGGAAGAGAGAGAGCGACAGACCCCGCACTACACATGGAGGAGAGAGAGCGACAGACCCCGCACTACACATGGAGGAGAGCGACAGACCCCGCACTACACATGGAGGAGAGAGAGCGACAGACCCCGCACTACACATGGGGGAGAGAGAGCGACAGACCCCGCACTACACATGGAGGAGAGAGAGCGACAGACCCCGCACTACACATGGAGGAGAGAGAGCGACAGACCCCGCACTACACATGGAGGAGAGAGAGCGACAGACCCCGCACTACACATGGAGGAGAGAGAGCGACAGACCCCGCACTACACATGGAGGAGAGAGAGCGACAGACCCCGCACTACACATGGAGGAGAGAGAGCGACAGACCCCGCACTACACATGGAGGAGAGAGAGCGACAGACCCCGCACTACACATGGAGGAGAGAGAGCGACAGACCCCGCACTACACATGGGGGGGAGAGAGCGACAGACCCCGCACTACACATGGGGGAGAGAGAGCGACAGACCCCGCACTAAACATGGAGGAGAGAGAGCGACAGACCCCGCACTACACATGGAAGAGAGAGTGCGACAGACCCCGCACTACACATGGAGGGGAGAGAGCGACAGACCCCGCACTACACATTGAGGAGAGAGAGCGACAGACCCCGCACTACACATGGAAGAGAGAGAGCGACAGACCCCGCACTACACATGGAGGAAAGAGAGTGACAGACCCCGCACTACACATGGGGGAGAGAGTGACAGACCCCGCACTACACATGGGGGAGAGAGAGTGACAGACCCCGCACTACACATGGGGGAGAGAGAGTGACAGACCCCGCACGACACATGGAGGAGAGAGAGCGACAGACCCCGCACTACACATGGAAGAGAGAGAGCGACAGACCCCGCACTACACATGGAGGAGAGAGAGCGACAGACCCCGCACTACACATGGAGGAGAGCGACAGACCCCGCACTACACATGGAGGAGAGAGAGCGACAGACCCCGCACTACACATGGGGGAGAGAGAGTGACAGATCTCGCACTACACATGAAGGAGAGAGAGTGACAGACCTCGCACTACACATGGAGGAGAGAGAGTGACAGACCCCGCACTACACATGGAAGAGAGAGAGCGACAGACCCCGCACTACACATGGAGGAGAGAGAGAGACAGACCTCGCACTACACATGGAGAGAGAGTGACAGACCTCGCACTACACATGGAGGAGAGAGAGTGACAGACCCCGCACTACAAGTGGAGGAGAGAGAGTGGAAGAGGGAGAGCGACAGACCCCGCACTACACATGGAGGAGACAGACCTCGCACTACACATGAAGGAGAGAGAGTGACAGACCTCGCACTACACATGGGGGAGAGAGAGTGACAGACCCCGCACTACACATGGAAGAGAGAGAGCGACAGACCCCACACTACACATGGAGGAGAGAGACAGACCTCGCACTACACATGAAGGAGAGAGAGTGACAGACCCTGCACTACACATGGGGGAGAGAGGGACAGACCCCGCACTACACATGGGGGAGAGAGAGAGACAGACCCCGCACTACACATGGACGAGAGAGAGCGACAGACCCCGCACTACACATGGAGGAGAGAGAGCGACAGACCCCGCACTACACATGGAGGAGAGAGAGCGACAGACCCCGCACTACACATGGGGGAGAGAGAGCGACAGACCCCGCACTACACAAGGAGGAGAGAGAGCGACAGACTCCGCACTACACATGGAGGAGAGAGAGCGACAGACCCCGCACTACACATGGAGGAGAGAGAGCGACAGACCCCGCACTACACATGGAGGAGAGAGAGCGACAGACCCCGCTCTACACATGGAGGAGAGAGAGCGACAGACCCCGCACTACACATGGAGGAGAGAGAGCGACAGACCCCGCACTACACATGGAGGAGAGAGAGCGACAGACCCCGCACTACACATGGAGGAGAGAGAGCGACAGACCCCGCACTACACATGGAGGAGAGAGAGCGACAGACCCCGCACTACACATGGAGGAGAGAGAGCGACAGACCCCGCACTACACATGGAGGAGAGAGAGCGACAGACCCCGCACTACACATGGGGGAGAGAGAGCGACAGACCCCGCACTACACATGGAGGAGAGAGAGCGACAGACCCCGCACTACACATGGAAGAGAGAGAGCGACAGACCCCGCACTACACATGGAGGAGAGAGAGCGACAGACCCCGCACTACACATGGGGGAGAGAGAGCGACAGACCCCGCACTACACATGGGGGAGAGAGAGCGACAGACCCCGCACTACACATGGGGGAGAGAGAGCGACAGACCCCGCACTACACATGGAGGAGAGAGAGCGACAGACCCCGCACTACACATGGAGGAGAGAGAGCGACAGACTCCGCACTACACATGGAGGAGAGAGAGCGACAGACCCCGCACTACACATGGAGGAGAGAGAGCGACAGACCCCGCACTACACATGGAGGAGAGAGAGCGACAGACCCCGCACTACACATGGAGGAGAGAGAGCGACAGACCCCGCACTACACATGGAGGAGAGAGAGCGACAGACCCCGCACTACACATGGAGGAGAGAGAGCGACAGACCCCGCACTACACATGGGGGAGAGCGACAGACCCCGCACTACACATGGGGGAGAGCGACAGACCCCGCACTACACATGGGGGAGAGCGACAGACCCCGCACTACACATGGGGGAGAGAGAGCGACAGACCCCGCACTACACATGCGGGAGAGAGAGCGACAGACCCCGCACTACACATGGGGGAGAGAGAGTGACAGACCCCGCACTACACATGGGGGAGAGAGAGTGACAGACCCCGCACGACACATGGAGGAGAGAGAGCGACAGACCCCGCACTACACATGGAAGAGAGAGAGCGACAGACCCCGCACTACACATGGAGGAGAGAGAGCGACAGACCCCGCACTACACATGGAGGAGAGCGACAGACCCCGCACTACACATGGAGGAGAGAGAGCGACAGACCTCGCACTACACATGGGGGAGAGAGAGTGACAGACCTCGCACTACACATGAAGGAGAGAGAGTGACAGACCTCGCACTACACATGGAGGAGAGAGAGTGACAGACCCCGCACTACACATGGAAGAGAGAGAGCGACAGACCCCGCACTACACATGGAGGAGAGAGAGAGACAGACCTCGCACTACACATGGAGAGAGAGTGACAGACCTCGCACTACACATGGAGGAGAGAGAGTGACAGACCCCGCACTACAAGTGGAGGAGAGAGAGTGGAAGAGGGAGAGCGACAGACCCCGCACTACACATGGAGGAGACAGACCTCGCACTACACATGAAGGAGAGAGAGTGACAGACCTCGCACTACACATGGGGGAGAGAGAGTGACAGACCCCGCACTACACATGGAAGAGAGAGAGCGACAGACCCCACACTACACATGGAGGAGAGAGACAGACCTCGCACTACACATGAAGGAGAGAGAGTGACAGACCCTGCACTACACATGGGGGAGAGAGGGACAGACCCCGCACTACACATGGAGGAGAGAGAGCGACAGACCCCGCACTACACATGGAGGAGAGAGAGCGACAGACCCCGCACTACACATGGAGGAGAGAGAGCGACAGACCCCGCACTACACATGGAGGAGAGAGAGCGACAGACCCCGCACTACACATGGAGGAGAGAGAGCGACAGACCCCGCACTACACATGGAGGAGAGAGAGCGACAGACCCCGCACTACACATGGAGGAGAGAGAGCGACAGACCCCGCACTACACATGGGGGAGAGAGAGCGACAGACCCCGCACTACACATGGAGGAGAGAGAGCGACAGACCCCGCACTACACATGGAAGAGAGAGAGCGACAGACCCCGCACTACACATGGAGGAGAGAGAGCGACAGACCCCGCACTACACATGGAGGAGAGAGAGCGACAGACCCCGCACTACACATGGAGGAGAGAGAGCGACAGACCCCGCACTACACATGGAGGAGAGAGAGCGACAGACCCCGCACTACACATGGGGGAGAGAGAGCGACAGACCCCGCACTACACATGGAGGAGAGAGAGTGACAGACCCCGCACTACACATGGAGGAGAGAGAGTGACAGACCCCGCACTACACATGGGGGAGAGTGACAGACCCCGCACTACACATGAGGGAGAGAGAGTGACAGACCCCGCACTACACATGGGGGAGAGAGAGCGACAGACCCCGCACTACACATGGAGGAGAGAGAGTGACAGATCCCGCACTACACATGAGGGAGAGAGAGTGACAGACCCCGCAGTAAACATGGAGGAGAGAGAGCGACAGACCCCGCACTACACATGGAAGAGAGAGTGCGACAGACCCCGCACTACACATGGAGGGGAGAGAGCGACAGACCCCGCACTACACATTGAGGAGAGAGAGCGACAGACCCCGCACTACACATGGAAGAGAGAGAGCGACAGACCCCGCACTACACATGGAGGAAAGAGAGTGACAGACCCCGCACTACACATGGGGGAGAGAGTGACAGACCCCGCACTACACATGGGGGAGAGAGAGTGACAGACCCCGCACTACACATGGGGGAGAGAGAGCGACAGACCCCGCACTACACATGGAAGAGAGAGAGCGACAGACCCCGCACTACACATGGAAGAGAGAGAGCGACAGACCCCGCACTACACATGGAGGAGAGAGAGCGACAGACCCCGCACTACACATGGGGGAGAGAGAGTGACAGACCCCGCACTACACATGGGGGAGAGAGAGTGACAGACCCCGCACTACACATGGAAGAGAGAGAGCGACAGACCCCGCACTACACATGGAAGAGAGAGAGCGACAGACCCCGCACTACACATGGAGGAGAGAGAGAGACAGACCTCGCACTACATATGAAGGAGAGAGAGTGACAGACCCTGCACTACACATGGGGGAGAGAGGGACAGACCCTGCACTACACATGGGGGAGAGAGAGACAGACCCCGCACTACACATGGAGGAGAGAGACAGTCCCCGCACTACACATGGAGGAGAGAGAGCGACATACCCCGCACTACACATGGAGGAGAGAGAGCGACAGACCCCGCACTACACATGGAGGAGAGAGAGCGACAGACCCCGCACTACACATGGGGGAGAGAGAGCGACAGACCCCGCACTACACAAGGAGGAGAGAGAGCGACAGACCCCGCACTACACATGGAGGAGAGAGAGCGACAGACCCCGCACTACACATGGAAGAGAGAGAGCGACAGACCCCGCACTACACATGGAGGAGAGAGAGAGACAGACCTCGCACTACATATGAAGGAGAGAGAGTGACAGACCTCGCACTACACATGGGGGAGAGAGAGTGACAGACCCCGCACTACACATGGAAGAGAGAGAGCGACAGACCCCACACTACACATGGAGGAGAGAGACAGACCTCGCACTACACATGAAGGAGAGAGAGTGACAGACCTCGCACTACACATGGGGGAGAGAGAGTGACAGACCCCGCACTACACATGGAAGAGAGAGAGCGACAGACCCCACACTACACATGGAGGAGAGAGACAGACCTCGCACTACACATGAAGGAGAGAGAGTGACAGACCCTGCACTACACATGGGGGAGAGAGGGACAGACCCTGCACTACACATGGGGGAGAGAGAGACAGACCCCGCACTACACATGGAGGAGAGAGACAGTCCCCGCACTACACATGGAGGAGAGAGAGCGACATACCCCGCACTACACATGGAGGAGAGAGAGCGACAGACCCCGCACTACACATGGAGGAGAGAGAGCGACAGACCCCGCACTACACATGGGGGAGAGAGAGCGACAGACCCCGCACTACACAAGGAGGAGAGAGAGCGACAGACCCCGCACTACACATGGAGGAGAGAGAGCGACAGACCCCGCACTACACATGGAGGAGAGAGAGCGACAGACCCCGCACTACACATGGAGGAGAGAGAGCGACAGACCTCGCACTACACATGGAGGAGAGAGAGCGACAGACCCCGCACTACACATGGAGGAGAGAGAGCGACAGACCCCGCACTACACATGGAGGAGAGAGAGCGACAGACCCCGCACTACACATGGAGGAGAGAAAGCGACAGACCCCGCACTACACATGGGGGAGAGAGAGCGACAGACCCCGCACTACACAAGGGGGAGAGAGAGCGACAGACCCCGCACTACACATGGAGGAGAGAGAGCGACAGACCCCGCACTACACATGGAGGAGAGAGAGCGACAGACCCCGCACTACACATGGAGGAGAGAGAGCGACAGACCCCGCACTACACATGGAGGAGAGAGAGCGACAGACCCCGCACTACACATGGAGGAGAGAGAGCGACAGACCCCGCACTACACATGGGGGAGAGAGAGCGACAGACCCCGCACTACACATGGGGGAGAGAGAGCGACAGACCCCGCACTACACATGGAGGAGAGAGAGCGACAGACCCCGCACTACACATGGAAGAGAGAGAGCGACAGACTCCGCACTACACATGGAGGAGAGAGAGCGACAGACCCCGCACTACACATGGGGGAGAGAGAGCGACAGACCCCGCACTACAGATGGGGGAGAGAGAGAGCGACAGACCCCGCACTACACATGGAGGAGAGAGCGACAGACCCCGCACTACACATGGGGGAGAGAGAGCGACAGACCCCGCACTACACATGGGGGAGAGTGACAGACCCCGCACTACACATGGGGGAGAGAGAGAGTGACAGACCCCGCACTACACATGGGGGAGAGAGAGCGACAGACCCCGCACTACACATGGAGGAGAGAGCGACAGACCCCGCACTACACATGGAGGAGAGAGAGCGACAGACCCCGCACTACACATGGAGGAGAGTGACAGACCCCGCACTACACATGGATGAGAGAGCGCGACAGACCCTGTATTGTATAGTGGGGAGTGACAGACCCCGCACTACACATGGAGGAGAGAGGGTGACAGACCCCGCACTACACATGGAGGAGAGAGTGACAGACCCCGCACTTCACATGGGGGAGAGAGAGTGACAGACCCCGCACTACACATGGAGGAGAGTGACAGACCCCGCACTACACATGGGGGAGAGAGAGCGAAAGACCCCGCACTACACATGGAGGAGAGAGAGCGACAGACCCTGCACTACACATGGGGGAGAGAGAGCGACAGACCCCGCACTACACATTCAGGAGAGAGCACGACAGACCCTGTACTGTATATTGGGAAGAGAGTCACAGACCCCGCTCACACAGGCTACTTTTCTGTGCTGTGTCTCCCGGACCTCTGCCATACATTCAGCTACTGTGTGGTTTGTCTCTTTGTCTTGCATTCTTACCATTCGTCTGTTTAACCCCTTCTGCTCTGATCCGCTGTCTCCTGGCACTCTGACCTCAGACTCCTTGACTGTCCCATCTCACAGCTTGTCCTTCAGAGGTGACTCAGCATCACATTACTTCTGGCCCATACTTTTTTCTTTTTCTCCAGTGTAGAGTCTGTTCACACACTCTGTCACCAGGTGGTAAAATTGATGCAGATGATTAATGATGTGGCGAAGAAATGTCAGAGTCTGGAGTTTTCACAATTCCAGTTGAAGGGTCAGATAAATATTTGAGGACAACCTCCTACTGCCGGCAGTGGCTGTGACGTCAGTACCCTCTGTGCAGTACGGGTGGACTCTCCCAAACCTGCAATAGTCCTCCCTGATAATTTTTCGGGAGAGAAAGACCAGTTTACAGTATTCAGGGAGAACTGCAGGTTATTTTTTAACCTGCGACCTTGGTCTTCGGAGGATGAGTTCCAATGGGTGGGAATAATTATGTACCTACTGCGAGGGGGTCCACAGTCTTGGACATTTTCCTTGTCCCCACAAGCCTCAGAATGGTTTTCTGTTGATGCCTTTTTTGACAGTTTAAGTCTCATATATGAGGAACCTGACAGGATCCAGGTCGCTGAGGCTGAGGTCATGAACCTGGCACAGGGGGGTGGCACAGCTGAGGGTGACTGAACTGAGCTTCCGCAGTGGTCCACTGAAGTTCTGTGGAAGAATGCTGCTCTCAAGTGCCAGTTCCACAAAGGCCTTTCCAAAACTCTTAAGGACACACTGGTCCTTCAAGATGTCATTTGTTTTCTGGTGGAGGACATGACCCAGGCCATAAGAATGGACCGCAGAATCCGTGAGACACATGATGAACAATGGGCTACTCGTTATACTTCTTCAGAGCAGGTCCATTTACTGGAGGTGGAGTCATTGGAGGTTAGATTTGCCAGTTTTTTTGTTGTGGAGAAAAGATGTAGACAAGCTCTTGAACTCTGTCTGTACTGTGGTCTCTCTGGACATTTTCTGAAGAACTGCCCAACTCTGCCTCAGGCTAGCAAACCTTTGGGAGAAC
Organism: Dendrobates tinctorius; assembly: GCF_039654945.1. Taxonomy (NCBI): domain Eukaryota; kingdom Metazoa; phylum Chordata; class Amphibia; order Anura; family Dendrobatidae; genus Dendrobates; species Dendrobates tinctorius. Next base: position 3,546,640 of record NW_027361904.1, on the reverse strand, counting down.
ATCTGAGTCTGGTTGACGGCTGAAGGAGGTCACCCAGCCTCCCAGGTACCTTTTTCTTCCTCTGATGAAGTACTGATAAATATGGTGGTGTCCAATGAGAACCAGGTGTTATCAACACTGGTGTTCATTGACTATGGTTCTCCTGCTAATTTTATTGATTCAGGACTGGTTCTGAAGTTAGGATTAGGGACAGTTAGTTTAGAAAGACCCATTCAAATTGTTGCCCTTGATAAGACACAGTGAGCTCCAAGTGGGAGCTCTCCACTCTTAATCCATCTCCTGATTAGTGTGGATAATTTTCCTGCTGGATTGGTATTGGGGCTTCCATGGTGACTGATTCACAATCCTGTTATTGATCGGTGTCAAGAGGAAATTGTTAAATGGAGCCCCAATTGTTGCAAGAACTGTCTGAAATCTGTACAAATATGCTCCGCTAGTCTGAAGGGTCTGCCGGGTAACCTGAAGGACTTCTGAGATGTATTCTCGAAAAAAGAGAAGATACTACCACCCCGTCGTCCTTATGATTGTGCTATTGATCTAATTCCTAACCCCAAATATCCTAAAGCTCTCCTTTACAACTTGTTTGGGTCTGAAAGGACCGCTATGAAAGAATATGTTAATGAACGTTTACGGAAGGGTCAGATCCGTCCTTACACCTCCCATGTAGCTACGTCATTTTTCTATGTCTCCGTCCTTGCCTGTATTTTCGAGAACTAAACAAAATCACGGTTAATAATACTTACCTACTTCCTCTCATCCCCGACCTACATAATCAGCTTCTGGGGGCCAGGGTGTTTTCTAAACTTGATCTTAGAGGCGCTTATTATTTGATACGTGTCCGAAAGGGTGATGCGTTTGTAGCGTCTGAGGGTCTATGAAAACCTTGTAATGATGTTTGGATTATCCAATGCACCAGCTGTATTTAAAAATTTTATGAATTATATATTTTTTTATTGTATCGGAAGATATGTTGTGATTTACCTGGATGTTATTCTAATATTCTCGCCAGATTTGGACTCTCACCAGGAACATGTCCTTGTTGTGTAACGGAAATTGAGGGAGAACTCTTTGGAGAAATGTGCTTTTTCTGTTCAGGAAATTTCATTCTTGAGGTTTATCTTGTCAGCAGTAAGCGGGAGAATCTCAACGTTTAGTCGACAGTAGTGATGTGTCGTTCGCGAACGATCCGACACAAAGAGCCGGCACCCCAGTGAGAGCCACCAAAATCCCTGTGTTACGTGTTACGGAACCACTCAGCACCCAGAATATGTTGTGCAGTTATATGTATGTATAATAGGTTCCATGGGAGATGCATGTCCCTAATGCATCAGCCCACAGGCTGTGCCCAGCCGCCCCCCCCACCTTTGTAATTCCCACTGTAAAGATCGGCAGGCTCCGGCCACCTGCAGCTATTGTGATGTATGTCTGGCCTGCCGCTTTACTATTGGCCTGCCCTCTGTATCTGTGTGATATATTCTGTGTCCTGTGAGTAAAGTGTTGTCAGACTGGAAATATGTGGAGAAGCAGTGATCTTTTATATGCGCCCATGTAACCAAGGAATTCCAGCCAGCGTCATTCATTCAGACTCCAGCCAAAGCAGAGTGGACCTCCGGAAACACGGGGTGGTACTGAAAGAGGTACCCGAGATTGGAAGACCCCGTTACACCCTGAATGGCTCTCACTGGGTGTAAAATCCCCGTGTTCTGCAGATGAAACTCCGCCCACCCGAACAAAACTCCGCCCACTCAGTGATTTAATTTGTTCCTAGAAACTGGGCGGGGTTTATGCGGTAGGTGGGTGGAGTTTCGGATACCTGAACACGGCTGCAATAGGGATCCATTTAAGATCCAAAAAGAGCCGGCTCTTTTTGGTGAGCGGAGCCATGAGCGCTGGATAACCAAAAAGAGCCGGACTGCCCATCACTAGTCGACAGGTGCTATCAGGGCTTTCAAAAAATTAAGTGTTTCGTGTCTGCTCCTGTTGTAATCCAACCCAATCTCCAAGAACCATTCATTGTGGAGGTGGATGCTTCTTTGAAGATTGTAATAAGGCCAGGGGCCAAAAATGCTGACTAATCGGTGTCCATGTGCTTTTTTTTTTTTCTAAAAACTTTTCGTCTGCGGAAAGAAGTTATGATGTTGGGAATCGTGAATTACTTGCTGTCAAATTGGCCTTTGAGGAATGGAGGCATTTTTTGAGGGGGTGGTTCATCCAGTTACTGTGGTCACTGATCACAGGACTCTAGCTTACATTAAATCAGCTAAAAGGTGAACTCTGAGACAGACCAGATGGTCTTTGTTTTTCTCTAGGTTTAATTTTTCGATTACATTCAGGCCGGAGTCTAAGGCTAAGTGCAGACGTACTTTTTAGCACTGCGGATTTTTCCGCGCAGAATTGAAGAAATCCGCAGGTCAAATGACCTGCATTTTTCCTGCGGATTTCTTCCTTTTTTATTGCGGTTTTTGTGCGGTTTTCCCCTGCGTATTTGGAGAATGGAGCAGGTGGAAAACCGCACAAAACAAGTGACATGCTGCATATTTTGTACCGCAAGAAAACCGCGCGGAAAAATCCGCAGCGTTCTGCACAGCGGTTTTTTTTTTAAATTGATTTACATGCTACTGTACATCACAATGCGGATATGCAGTGTTTCTGCGCGGAAAAATCCGCTGCGGATCCGCTGCAAATCTGCATCGTGTGCACATGGCCTAATAATGTGAAAGCTGATGCGGTATCTCGTAGTCTCAATTCATTTTCTCTTCCAGAACCTCCATTATTCTTCAGGATATTGTAATTTCCATGGTAACCTCGGAATTGGAAGAGGATATCCGTAAAGTTTCATCGTTGGTTCCTTTCGCTACTCCAGAGTCCAGATTATTTGTGCCTGTCTGTGAACTTAAGTGTCACGACTATTGTCGGGTGTCAAGGGACCAGGGGCTCTCCTTCTTTATCCCTAACACTAGGGGCACCCTAGCTTGCCCTGTTTTCCAGATTACTTCTAATGGTGAAGATGCCAGGGCCACGTCCCTTACATTAGCTCCTGCATTTGCCCTCAGTTTGTACCCCACTCAGGGAAGAAGGGAGTAGTAGTATACCATAATACAGCAAACAGACTAACAAGGTAATACAAACAGGGATAACGAAACATACCAAACATGCATTTATACTCACACAGACAACAGAGGAATGCATCAGGGAGTGGAGGATGTGGTGAAGCCAAAGTAGGAGAAGAAAGGGAATTATCACACACTCAAAACCTAGCAAGAGTCACAGATAAATCCACCAAACGCCTTCCCCAATAACAACCACCAGCCATGTGGCATAAGCTATCCTCTGACAATGAGTGCTAGCCAGGACCAGCTGAGGGCCTTAATGCAGGAAAGCTTCCAGGAGCTCTCAAATGAGCATATTAACCACTGCACTGCTAGAAGAAACCTGCACCATCTAATATGAAGGTGAAGGGCTTCTAATGAGTGCAGGAGTAAGAGAAATCAGATGCTGTCGTCATCTGTCTCCTCTCTGTCACAGTACACCTGTGACACTAAGATTGTGAGTTTTACAAGAATTTCGTGACTCGGTGTTGAGTGATCATCCTGGGGTTACTGCTACACGGGAAGCCATTGCAAGACTTTTTTGGTGGCCGTCCATGCATAATTCTAATAAAGATTTTATATCTGTTTGTGAAGTGTGCACATGCGGTAGAGTCAGTCACAGGCGTCCGTCCTGGGAATTGGCACTATTGCCAATTCCAGAAAGACCATGGACTCATTTGTCCATGGATTTCATTTCAGATTTACCTATGGTGGGAAAACTGCTTTATGGGTGGTAGTTGACTGATTCAGCAAACAAGCTCATTTTGTTCCTTTGTCAGGACTAATTAATGCAGAGTCACTTTCCAGGTTATTTATTTCTCATATTGTAAAGTTACATGGGATGCCTCTGCTTATTGTGTCTGATAGGGGAGTACAATTTGTCTCTAAATTCTAGAGAGCTTTCTGTAGTAAACTTAGGATTCACTTGTCATTTTCATCTGCTTAACATCTTGAAACTAATGGTCAGATGGAGAGGACACATCAAACTTTGGAATAAATATTAATATTCTTTGTGACAGCTCAGCAGGAGTACTGGTCTTTGTTTTTACCTCTTTGCAGTTGAGTAAATCAGTCTACCGGAGCCTCACCGTTTTTCTGTAATTACGGTTTTCATCACCATTTCAGTGAATATTCTAGGATTAGTTCTGAATGTCCTGGGGTGGAGTACGCTGTATAGAGACTTGGAGATGTCTGGAGAGAGGTTCAAAAGAATATTGGGATTGTGCAGATTCTTCAAAAAAGAAAGGCAGATAGAAGACGTTCAGTGGGTCCTGTGTTTAAGATTAGGGATAAGGTTTGGTTGTCATCCAGGAACATTAAACTTAAAGTGCCATCGGCAAAGTTGGGTCCAATGTTTATTGGTCTATATAAGATCCTGGAGGTGGTCAATCCTGTGGCATTCAGATTAAAGCTTCCTCCATCCCTGCGCATCCCTAATGTGTTTCATAAATCCTTATTAAACGAGTTGTTTGTATCTTCGGCATTGTCTCTCATCCCTGCCTCCATCGGTTTCAGTCGACGGTGGCTTAGAGTATGAGGTTCAGAGGGTTGTGGATTCTCACAGGGTCCGTAATTCTCTCCAATACCTCATCCACTGGAGGGGATATGGCCAGAGGAGAGATCCTGGGTACAAGCTCAAGATGTGAAGGCTGAGTGGTTAGTCAGGGTCTTCCTTCTAAAATTTCCTGGGAAGCCTGGGGTCCGTTGGCCCCCCTAGAAGAGGGGGTACTGTAACAGTTCCACCCCTCAGTGTGACTGGGACGCACTAACTGACAGCTCAGCCATCCAGTCTCGTGCAGGGTTGAGCTGAGCTGTCGGTGTGTTGATTGACAGCTCAGTCATCCAACCTGAGACTGGGAGGAGCTGGCTGTCTCCAGGTGTCCACTGTCCCAGGTGATTGCCAGGCTATTTAACTGGGTCTGTTTCTCCTAGACCTCTCACAAATGTACATTCAGCTATTGTGTGGTTTGTTCTTTTTGTGCTTTGCTTTCTGTTTGCTGATCTTTTGTTACCTGACTTTGAACCTTGCTCTGACCATCCGTCTGTTTAACCTCTTCTACCCTGATCTGCTATCTCCAGGTATTCTGACCTTGGAACATTACCCGACTATGCCTTTGTCTATGACATACCCTCCTGGCTTCCGACCTCGGACTCCTTGACTATCCCATCTCACGGTTGTGCTTGAGAGGTGACTTAGCGTCACACTTATACTCGTCTCCTGTGCCGGCGCCTTTCCAGCAATGTCTGCACTCGTGGTCTTGGGGACTTTCATGCAGTTGTGATGACACATGGTGCCTGGCACCCAATCAGCACTGGCATCACAGTCCCCGTCTTCTGCCGAATTGAACATGAAGAAGTCAGACAGGAGCTGATCTGACTTCCTCTTCATGTTCATTTTGTCTGAATGGGGGGACAGTAACACCACCATGTGTCATACAACTGCACAAGATCCCCAGGACGACGAGTTACGACATCTAAAGAATGGCGCCGACACGGGAGGTAAGTATAAGCTTTTTTATTTTATCGGGGCCAAGTGTGTGGAATGAGAAGGTATTGTCCTACTAGTGGAGAACCCCTTTAAGTTTCAGGTAAGAATGACTGAGGGAAGTTTCAGTGACTGCCTTTATTTTTACCTAAACAGTTGAAACTTTGCGCAGTCCCGGTCACTTAGAGTTCTGTCATCACATCTGCGGTGTGAATCTGTGTATGACTTATTTTATCACTTATCAGAGATTAGCAGATTAATAACTCTACCAAAAACAGCACAGATGTCCATTTTATAAATTTCTGTCTTTGTGACTAGGCGATTGTTATGTGTTCCTATAAACAAATACATGAGATAAATGTGTATTTAGTTATCAAAAAACACTTGTAAATCCTACAGCATTTCCACACTGATTACCTGTGGTAATTTTCAGTCTTAATTTACATAATTTGCAAGAGCAATATTAGTGGTTGTAAATTCATTATGTTACTCATATAATCAATGCCGCCACTGATTGGCTGCGGCTGTCATGTGAACAAGTGACATCATTTGACACAGCTTTTATCTCACATGTGGAGGAGCTACCCTGTCAAGTTATTCATCTCCTCAGCACATGCAGAGAGAATACAACATCTACACTTTGTATATTTACTTAGATATCTCCCCTTATTATCTACAGTTAATTTGTGTTTTTCATTTTTCTTTTTTTTAAAAAAGCATCATCTCAGCCACTTTTTCTCTAAATAGATTTTTCCTGATTGACCCATCAAGGATGAATAAGGATAGAGAAAATATGGTGGAGAAGATATTAAAGCTCACTCTAGAGATAATCTTTCATCTTACTAGAGAGGTGAGAGGCTCTGATGTCATCACATGACCTCATAATCTATGGGAATAACAGGGGATAGGACCGGAGAGGTGAGAGGCTCTGATGTCATCACATGACCTCATAATCTATGGGAATAACAGGGGATATGACCGAAGAGGTGAGAGGTTCTGATGTCATCACATGACCTCATTATCTATGGGAATAACGGGATATGACCGGAGAGGTGAGAGGTTCTGATGTCATCACATGACCTCATTATCTATGGGAATAACAGGGGATATGACCGGAGAGGTGAGAGGCTCTGATGTCATCACATGACCTCATTATCTATGGGAATAACAGGGGATATGACCGGAGAGGTGAGAGGCTCTGATGTCATCACATGATCTCATTATCTATAGGAATAACAGGGGATATGACCGGAGAGGTGAGAGGCTCTGATGTCATCACATGACCTCATTATCTATGGGAATAACAGGGGATATGACCGGAGAGGTGAGAGGCTCTGATGTCATCTCATGACCTCATTATCTATGGGAATAACGGGGGATATGACCGGAGAGGTGAGAGGCTCTGATGTCATCACATGACCTCATTATGTATGAGAATAACAGAGGATATGACCGGAGTGGTGAGAGGTTCTGATGTCATCACATGACATCATTATCAATGGGAATAACAGGGGATATGATCGGAGAGGTGATGGACTCTGGAGATGTCTGTAGTGATATTATTAATGTCTCCACACTCAGGATTACACAGTAGTGAAGACCTCTAGTGATCGCTGTCAGGCTCCTGTGTCTGAAGGACGGGGAGGAACCCTGAGCCCAATCCTGGGGCCTTCACCTCACCCCCGGATACATGAGGACATCAATGACCAGAAGATCCTAGAACTTACCAGGAAGATGATTGAGCTGCTGACTGGAGAGGTGACACTGCTGGGAATGCTGGGACATTATACAGGACAGCACTGGAGGATTCTGGGTGATGATGGTATGATTGTGTGTGTCAGGTTCCTATAAGGTGTCAGGACGTCACCGTCTATCTCTCCATGGAGGAGTGGGAGTATCTAGAAGGACACAAGGATCTGTACCAGGAGGTGATGATGGAGGAGCACCGGCCCCGCACATCACCAGGTAATAGACTGGACTAAACACACACAGCCTATAATTCTCTGTATCTAATAATGATGTCAGTCCTGTCTGTGTCTCCTCAGTTCTCTCCAGTAAGAGGACAACCCCAGAGAGATGTCCCGCTCCTCCTCCACAGGACCATCAGGTAGATGGAGATCTCCCTATGATGTGTAGACGGCTGTGACGTCCTTGTGTTCAGTCTTGTTTTCTCCTCCAGTATTATATGTTTTATACTTGTGTAATGAGAGCGGTGGAGACGGCAGGATCACAGCTGACCACAGACATCACATGTCCGTATTTTCTCACCATCGTTCCCGGGGCTTCTCTGATCATCGGGGACTTTTACAATATTTGTTTTGCAGCTTTTGGATCCGGATAAAGATCTGAACAATATTAATGCTCCAGAGAGAAATGTGAGGGGCGATCAGCGGTGTCAAGATGAGACCCCAAATGTGAGGGTCAATCAGTGGTGTAAAGAGGGGACCCCTACAGGTAACCACCCAGGTGAGTACTGACCTGTGGGTAACAGATTCTTCTCATTCTCCATATAAAACTATTTATTTCAGCTGTTACATTTTTTCAAGAAGAAGGAGAATGTCAAGTAGAAGAATTTGAGGTAGCAGGACCATCTAAGAATCGGAAGAAGTGCCAAATTGGTCCCTGCAAAGGCAATAAGACAAGTGATTTCTGCGAGAAGTGCCACAAAGTTGTCTGTGGAAAATGTACAAGAAAAGTGCAAATTTTAGTGTAAAAAATGTCTTTAGTCGACTCAGTCGATAGAAAGATAATATTTAATAAAAAGGTTATTGCAATTTAATTCCAATTTGGAAGATTTTAGTGCATTTCCTATGAGGGTCAAATTGACCCTTTCCAGCTGTTATAGATATGTCAAATTTTTTGCGGTTCTAGTGTTAACCCCCTGTGGTAGGTCGACTCAGCTGGACACAGAGGTAGAAATGGAACACTGTCTTTTTAAGAACGGGCTTGGTTTAAAATGCAGCATAAACCAAGCTGGAAAAAAGTAAACACGGCTCTCTGGGCAAAACAAAACACAGTCCTTCTCCTAGCAGGGATCAGCCCACTCACGGTTAGCAATCTCCACGGTTCAGGTCCTTTGACACAGGCACAAACACTTACCTTCAGTGCTTCCTCTCCAGACACTGATTATAGCTGCCTTTGGAGGCCAGCTACTTAAGCCCCAGACCATGTGACTGATCACATGACTGTGACATCACACAGGTCCTGTCAGCTCACGACAGTGCTGGCTCTGCAGGGGGAAATAAGGTGGACATCTTTCCACCCACTCTATGGATGTCCACATAAATTCCAGCCAATTATGCAACGTAGCTTAATTTAACCATCACAACACTTGGTGTGCCGGAGGAAAAAGATCTGGGTTTTATATCACTGACGCCATTAGGCATAATGAAAGATAACTCCCCTCCAGCACTTTACCAATGACTTCGTCACATATTCCCCCTTCCCAAAGCTGGGGGTTTTGGCACCTTCAAGAGCAAAGCAGGGGACTCTAGATAGGGCATCTGCATTCCCATGCAAGTTCCCTGGACTGTGCTCCGCATGAAATGTAAAGTCCTGGAGCGCCAGAATTCACCTAGTCACCTCTTCCTCTTGTTTTCCATCATCCATCTCATGGGGGTATGATCTGACACTAGCCTGAACTTTCTGCCTAACAGGTAGTATCTCAGGGTGTCGATTGCCCACTTGATGGCCAAGCACTCTTTCTCCACGATGGCATAGTTCTCACAGGAGGAGAATTTCCTACTCAGGTATAGGACTGGATGTTCATCTTCATCTATTTCCTGGGACAACATAGCTCCCAAACTGACCTCGGAGGCGTCCGTCTGGAGCACAAACTCCTCCAGGTGTCTGCACAGCACGAGCCTCAATGACTGGAATGCCATCTCCGCTTCATAGGACCATTTGAATATTGACAATTTTGTGCCCTTGAGAAGGTCCGTCGGGGGGGCGGCTATCATGGCGAAATTCGGGATAAATCGCCACAATTCCCAGAAATGCCCTAACCTGCTTTTTGGAGAACGTCTGAGGCCACTTCTGGATTGCCTTGTCAATTTGTGGCTTTATCTCACCCCTTTTAATGACGTAGCCCAAATAATTTGCCTCTTCTTTCCCGAGAGTACACTTCTTTGGGTTTATGGTAAGTCGTGCCTACCTCAATGCATCCAGTACTTCCTGGACCTTCTGCAGGTGACTTCCCAATCCCGGCTGAAGCTCACAAGGTCATCCAAGTAAGCAGTGGAGTACTTCTTGTGAGGGGCTAGGATGTGGTCCATAGTCCTCAGGAAGGTAGTTGGGGCTCCTTGTAGTCTGAACAGCATGCGGGTAAACTGGAAGCACTCGTCAGGTGTAGAGAAGGTCATCTCCTTGACACTTGGAGACAGGAGAATTTGTCAGTACCCTTTCTTTAGGTCCAGGGTGGTGATATATCTGGCTGACCCTACCCTCTCAATAAGCTCATTGACCCAGTACATCGGATATGCATCGCATTTGGAACATCTCACCGAGCTTCCTGTAATTGTTACAGAAACACCACTCTCCATCCGGCTTTGGCACAAGGACAATAGGGCTGGACCAGCCCCTCTTTGACTCCTCGATAATGCCCAGGCTCAACATTCTTCTCACCGCCTTAGAGATCACCTCGCAGCGGGCTTCGGGAATCCAATATGTCCTTTGGTTCACCCTCACATGCAGTTCAGTCAGGATTTCTTGCTCCACAACCTGTGTACATCCTGGTAACTCCGAAAACAGGTCTCAGTTCCGCTGAAGTTCATGGCACTGTTGTTTCTGGTCCGGCGACAGTGTCTCTGCCACTGTGACATCCTCAACCTTGGTTTCAGGATGGGCCCCTAGGCATGTTGCTTCTACCGGATCCCTGTCTTGCCATGGTTTCAGCAGGTTAATGTGGTACACCTGGTATGGTTTTCTTCTCCCTGGTTGGTGGACCTTGTAATTGATGTCACTCAACTTTTTGACCACCTCGTATGGCCCTTGCCACTTAGCCAGGAACTTACTTTCAACGGTTGGGATCAACACCAACACCCGGTCTCCTGGGCTAAACTGTCTGTCTTCTCTGTCTTTCCAACTGATTGTAGACCAATGCCTGGGCCTCTTGTGCTTGGAGAAGACTCTCCCTCACAATCGGCATCACACTCACGATCCTGTCCTGCATCTGGGCCACTTGTTAAAAACGATCGGGGGGGGTGTTACCTCCGCTTTCCAGATCTCCTTTGAAATGTCCAGAAGACCCTGAGGGTGCCGTCCTTATAAAAGCTCGAACAGCGACATCACACAGGTCCTGTCAGATCACGGCGGAGCCGGCTATGCAGGTGAAGATAAGGTGGACATCCTCCCACCTGCTCTATGGATTTCCACATAAAAGCCATCCCATTATGCAACTTAGCTTAACCCTCACAACACTTAGTGTGCTGGAGGAAAAACTCTGGGTTTTATATCACTGACGCCATTAGGCGTAGTGAAACATATCTCCCCTCCAGCACTTTACCAGTGATTTTGTCACACCCTTCATTTGAAATAATGTTATATGTGAGGTCACAGGTCGTCATTTATAATATGGGTGATAATATACAGCTAGAGATGAAGAAATCGGCGACTCACATAAGTATAATTTATCATCTGATGTCATTTCTGACTAAGGAAAAGAATTTTAAAAAATGTAGGGACAAAAAAAGCAAAAAGATTAAAAAATACAAAACATGGAGACTTGACACCTAAAAACAGAAGAGGATGGGAGATAACTGCTCTGAGTGTCAGTAATGCTGCTCACCAGGGACTCGGAGGAGGAGACCTAGAGGTAGATCGTCATTAGCAGTGGATTGATTGCCAAGGCCCCACCAGTAACATTGACTTAGGGGGCCCACTTTTCATCTGCATGCAAATTTTCCACTTCCCTCGTTCACAAATGTACCTGTGGTTTGATATAATAGTTAACTGGATAGTCTGGTTAATGAGCGATGATATGCTGCTTTTTGTGTAAAGAGTAAATCAAGTGAATTATACCATGTACTGCCCATACAATGGGGTTTGGGGGCACATATCTGCACAAGGGCCCACCGACTCCAAGCCTGTTAGCACATAAACTACTAAACTAAATACCTCTAAATTTTTACTCTTGTTTTATTCTTGATGCTCCCCTGAGTATTATTATTAATTTATTATTTTAAGGGTGAGTTCACACGTTGCATTTTTTTCGCGTTTCCGCGGCGGTTTTAACCGCGCGATTTTGCAGCGAAAACGCGAAAAATAAGCATCCCATGCATTCCTATGGGATTCCGCAATGCTGTGCTAATGCTGCGGTTTTTACCGCGGCGGAATCGCTTCGCGGTAAAAACCGCAGCATGCTCATTAATTTGCGGAATCGCGGCGATCCCGCACCCATAGGAATGCATTGTTCCGCTTATTTCCCGCATGTGGCTGTGCACACCATGCGGAAAGTAAGCAGAACAATTGCCGATGGTACCCAAGGTCCGGAGGAGAGGAGACTGTCCTCCGGGCTTTGGGTACCATATCCCTGTAAAAAATAGAATTTAAAATAAAAAATATTGTTATTCTCACCCTCCGACGTCCCGCGCAGCCTTCCCGCTTCTCTTCACGCTCCGGTCCCAGTAGTCCTTTGCGAAAATGCTCGTGATGACGTCCGTTCTCGCGGGATCGCGAAGTCTCGCGGTCATTCGCGCGACGTCATCGCGAATGACCGCGAGACGTCGCGATCCCGCGAGAACTGACGTCATCGCGGGCATTTTCGCAAAGGATTACTGGGAACGGATGCGCGGGACGTCGGAGGGTGAGAATAACACCGTTTTTTATTTTTTTTTTACATTCTATCTTTTACTACTGATGCTGCATAGGCGGCCTCAGTAGTAAAAAGTTGGTCACACTCGTCAAACACTATGTATAACGAGTGTGACCAACCTGTCAATCAGTTCTCCAAGCGATGCTACAGATCGCTTGGAAAACGCTAGCATTTTGCAAGCTAATTCCGCTTGCAAAATGCTAGTTTTTCCGCGGGAAAATCGCGGGAATTTAAAATGCGATTTTCCCGCGGACTGGAATTCCGGAATTCTCGCGGTAATTTCCGCGAGAATTCCGGTACGTGTGCACTTAGCCTTAATCCGCCATACGGTTCCAGAGATACAAGCCTTTTTGATAAGGGTTAAATTGTATTTTGTTTACTAAAGGGGTGTGGCTCCCAGTATCCTCTGGGGCGTGTCTTTAGGCTGCAGAGCCAGGCAAGGGAAGGTAGAAAGTAATTCTGGATTTATTTATTTATTTTAAACTGAATGTGTCAGCATATCTTAAAGTTATTAGGTTCCTTAGAAGGACGTAGATCTGAGGATTTATTCTGACAGAATATAGGCTGAACTGGATGGACAAATGTCTTTTTTCGGCCTTGCTAACTATGTTACTACGTTAGTATGTGTTTGCTATGTAATCTGAGAGCAGCATGACGTAGGCACAGACAGCCTAATTTCAGCGATGTGTCACTTTCTGCGCTGCTTCCTGTAGTTTTGATAGAATCCCTGTTTTCTCTGCTGAAGATGTAGCAGGGCTCAGAATGCTGAATTGTGTATTACCCTGCCGACACCACTGATTGGCAGGTTCCTGAGTACACTGTCAGCAAACTGCCAATCAGTGGTGGAGGCAGGCGTTACACAGATTAGCTGGACTGCCTGGCATGTGACAGTCATCTAATGATCAGCTCCTGCTGATAAAACACTGATTGTATTGAAACTACAGCAAGCTGCTGAGAAAGAGACACATCGCTAGAATCAGGGTCTCAGCCCCTAGATCAGGCTGCTCTCTCAGATTAAATAGCAAAAACACGATGACAGATTCCCTTTCAACAACATGTATATTAACAAGCTGTTTTTGGTGTCGTTGCAAGATAAGATATAAAGAATTGCACATTTAGTTTTTTTGGTTACTTTTTGGTTACTATTTTTGCTTTACAGAAAAGAAATGAAAAAAAAAAACCTGTCAATATTATTTTAAACTTTCATTTTTTTTTAGAAAAGGAAAACTTCTTATTTTTATATGATCCACAAGCTGTAGTTTTCACTGAAATATTACTTTTTATCAATTTTTTTAATATGATCAAAGTGACACCTTATTGATCATTTCTAAATGTTTTACTACTTTTCCATAAGAAAACCACAGTAAAAAAATAAACTTTTGTTTGCATCATATTTAGAGAACCATAACGTTTTCATGTTTCCAAAGAAATATCAGGGCTTGTCTTTTTCCTTAATGATTTGCATTTTTACTAATATTTTGGGGTCCATTTGTCTTTTTGATCATTTTTTTTAATTTAATGTGAGGCAGAAATAATTGTTCTAAAGAATATAAATATTGATTTCAATCTTCTATTATTTCAAAATAATAAACACAGTCTTATTTTTTGGCAGACAGTACTTGGAGCTCAGAGGGATATCTATCTTCAGATATTAAAGAAGATAATTATGATATACTTCATAGCTATGAAGAGCACGCCATTATCTCGGATGTATATTCAGACCTTCACATGCAAGATCAGTCATCTAATCCTTTCATACAAGTTCTATCTCCTGATTCATCAGAAAATGTTAAACAAAAAGAAAGTCTCAGAAAAGATGTTCAACAGCACAGAACTCACACAGGGGAGAAGCCATATTCATGTTCAGAATGTGGAAAATGTTTTACTTGGAAATCACGGCTTGCTGCACATCAAAAATCGCACTCAGGGGAGAAGCCATTTACATGTTCAGAATGTGGAAAATGTTTTACACAGAAATCAAAGCTTGCTGCACATCTAAAAACTCACACAGGGGTGAAGCCATTTTCATGTTCAGAATGTGGAAAATGTTTTACTTGGAATTCTCAGCTTGTTGCACATTTAAAAACTCACACAGGAGAGAAGCCATTTATATGTTCAGAATGCGGTAAATGTTTTACTTGGAAATCAAAGCTTATTGTACATCTAAAAACTCACAAAGGGGAGAAGCCGTATTTATGTTCAGAATGTGGAAAATGTTTTACTCAGAAATCGGATCTTGCAAGACATCATAGAATTCACACAGGAGAGCCATATTTATGTTCAGAATGTGGAAGAAGTTTTACTTGGAAATCACAGTATCATGCGCATCTAAAAAATCACAGAGGGGAGAAGCCATATCCATGCTCAGAATGTGAAAAATGTTTTAATTGGAAATCACATCTTCTTGTACACTTAAAATCTCACACAGGGGAGAAACCATTTTCGTGTTCGGAATGTGGGAAATGTTTCACTCAGAAATCAGGTCTTGCTAGACATCAAATAATTCACACAGGGGAGAAGCCATTTTCATGTACTGTATGTGGAAAATGTTTTAACGAAGGGTCACTTCTAAATGCACATCAAAGAACTCACATAGGAAAAACATTTTCATGTCTAGAATGTGGAAAATGTTTTATGCTCAAATCAAATCTTTTTAAACATCAAAAAACTCACACAATGGAGAAGCCATTCTCATGTTCAGAATGTGGGAAATGCTTTTCCAAAAAATCAGTTCTTGCTAGACATCAAATAATTCACACAGTAGAGAGGCCTTTCACATGTACTCTGTGCGGAAAATGCTTTAAACAAAAGTCAGTACTAATTGTACATCAAAGAACGCACAAAGAAAAAACATTTCCATGTCCGCAATGTGGAAAATGTTTTAGTCACAAATCAAATCTTTTTAAACATCAAAAAAACCACACAGGGGAGAAGCTATTCTCATGTTCAGAATGTGGGAAATGCTTTGCCAAAAAATCAGTTCTTATCCGACATCAAATAATTCACACAGGGGAGAAGCCATTTACTTGTTTTGATTGTGGGAAGTGTTTTACACAAAAATCAATTCTCATTAGACATCAGAGAATTCACACAAAGTAGATGCAAGTGTATTAATTTTTTAATAGAGAAACGGTACAAGATAAAATACAATGGTCATTTTCACCGCTCAACCACACATTAATTTGGCAGCTATAAAGTACATTTGAATGCTCTGCCGACACAGTTGTATCATGCTGATTGGTGGAGCAGCAGTCACAAGAGGCTGCAGTGTGCTCCTACTCTCTGATTGGTGGAGCAGCAGTCACAAGATGCTGCAGTGTCCTCCTTCTCTCTGATGGAGCAGCAGTCACAAGAGGCTGCAGTGTGCTCCTGCTCTCTGATTGGTAGAGCAGCAGTCAGAAGAGGTTGCAGTGTGCTCCTGCTCGCTGATTGGTAGAGCAGCAGTCAGAAGAGGTTGCAGTGTGCTCCTGCTCTCTGATTGGTGGAGCAGCAGTCAAAAGTGTTTGCTGTGTGCTCCTGCCCTTTGGTGGAACAGCAATCACTAGAGGCTGCAGTGTCCTCCTGCTCTCTGATGGAGCAGCAGTCACAAGAGGTTGCAGTGTGCTCCTGCTCTCTGATTGGTGGAGCAGCAATCACAAGTGTTTGCTGTGTGCTCCTGCCCTTTGGTGGAACAGCAATCACTAGAGGCTGCAGTGTGAATTTCTGCTCTTTGGTAGAACAGCAGACAGTAGAGGCTGCAGTGTGCTTCCAGCGCTCTGCAGGAGCGCCTCACCATTTGGAGAGCAGGAAGCCAACAGTGCTCCTCCGCTGATGAAGCTACTGCTGGCTGCTCTACATCATGTAGAAGGACCTTCATACAGGAATGTGAATAGCTGCACACAATCACAGAGGCTATAATAAGCGGTCTCTTAAATATTTGGGGAGAAACGGGATAAACTCAGCTAGAAGAGAGAAGGTGGAGCACATATCCTGGGTCAGGAAAAAATGGGAGGGTAATTTTCAGTATGTCTCATTCTGTGAGATTAACCCCTGAAAGGAGCTGTGCCCACACAATCACTACTGGAAGCTCAGCATAAAGTTATAGACAAGACTTGGTTGTCACTGCCAGGTCCGGTAATCACACCGCTCTAGGCTATTTAACTCCCTAAATGCCACGATTATAGCATTTAGAAGGCTGGGAGAAGGGAGTAGGCTCGTCTTGACAACCTCTGGGTCAGAGAGCTAGAGCAAGCCTATTAGGCCTTGCCAGGAGCATGGTCTAAGAGGATTTTGTCAGTGTCACACTGCAATGCATTATATCAGCGAACAGATAAAGTCCCAGAGTGGGACTAAGTAAGAAAAAACCTTGTAAGAATATTTTGAAAAAATCATTAAATAAACCAAAAAATATTATTCCAGTAAATGGGTGTATTTCTGTAAAAAAATAAACAAAAAAATACACATAATTGGTGTCATTGCGTCCAAAATGACCCAACCTATAAAACTGTCATGCTAGTTAACCTTTTCAGTGAATTTCATAAAAAAATAATAAAAAACGTGGCAAAAAAGTATTAAGTTACGTACCGGTAACGGTATTTTTTGGAGGCCCATGACAGCACCACGAGAGAGGGGATCCGCCCTATAGGAACAGGAAACCTACAGATACAAAAGGGCGGCACCTCTCCCACGCATCAGTTGGATTACAGAGCTTGAGAGGCTACCATGGTTAGTACACAACATATGATATATACAACCTATCTACCCTATTTAACAGAATTATTTCATACCATCTCCCACATAAGGTGATTCTATGAACAATCTTCTAAGGAGTGCACCCCTATATGTGAGCAAGGGAGGGAACTAAGGGTGCTGTCATGGGCCTCCGAAAAATACCGTTACCGGTACGTAACTTAATACTTTATTCGGACTCCCATGACAGCACCACGAGAGAATTACAGAGATGTAAACTAACTTAGGGAGGGACTACAGCCTGCAGCACCCTTAGCCCGAAGGTGAGGTCTGAGGAGGCACCCATGTCTAACCGATAGTGGTTAAAAAAGGTGGAAGATGACCAGGTGGCCGCCTTACATATTTGATCAATTGATACTCCAGATCTCTCCGCCCAGGATGATGCCATGGCCCGAGTGGAATGTGCCCTCAGGTTCTGTGGAGCCGGACCGCCACCTGCTGTGTAGGCAAGAGAGATAGCCTCCCTAATCCACCTTGCTAATGTGCGTTTTGATACTCTGTATCCTTTCCTGGAACCTTGGAAGGATAGGAATAATGCGTTCTCCTTCTTCCAAGGATCCGTGGCTGCTAAATATGTCAGTAAGCATCTTCTAATATCTAACGCCTGGAGTTTCTGCTCTTTAGGGTTGGTTGGGTTAGGGAGGAAGGAAGGCAGAACTATCTCCTGTGTCCTGTGGAATTGTGTTGCTACCTTGGGAAGGTATGCTGGATCTGGCCTTAGGATTACTCTATCCTGTAAGAACTCTGTGTAAGGAGGCAATCTGGAAAGTGCCTGTATATCGCTCACCCTACGCGCGGATGTTATTGCTACCAGGAATGCTGTCTTAAGAGATATAATCTTTAGTGAGGCGGAATCTAAAGGTTCAAACGGACTTTCTGTCATGGCTGTAAGGACTAAGTTTAAGTCCCACGGTACGCATCTGTCTTTGTGTATAGGTCTCGATCTGGCCGCTGCTCTGATGAACCTTGCTACCCAATAATCTTTTGCAATATCAGCTGCAAACAGGGCCCCTAAGGCTGAAACTTGTACTTTTAGCGTACTTGTGGAGAGACCCAATTCGAAACCTTTCTGGAGAAATTCCAGAATATGTTTCGTGGGAATTCCATCTCTGATGTCAAAGTGAAAGGTGGACAGGAAGCGTTTCCAGGTCCTAGCATAGATATTAGTGGTGGTTAATTTTCTGCTTTTTAGGAGGGTGTCAATTAAGTTCTTGGAGAACCCTCTATTTTTTAATAGTGACCTTTCAAATACCACGCCGTCAAATGAAGTCCCGCTACTTGTGGGTGGCTGACTGGCCCCTGGTAGAGGAGATCCGGAAGGTTCGGCAGTACCCAGGGATCGCCTACCGACATGGTCCTCAACCACGCGAACCAGGTCCTCCTGGGCCAAAAGGGGGCAATCAGTATGACTCTTGCCTGATCCTCTCTGATCTTCCTGACTACCAGAGGAAGAAGATTCAATGGTGGGAAGGCGTATGCCAGAGAAAAGTCCCATCTTATCAGTAGGGCATCCACCGCCAGGGGATTTTCCCTGGGGTTCAGAGAGCAGAACAATCTTTCTTTTCTGTTTTTTCTGGTGGCAAAGAGGTCTACCTCTGGCTGGCCCCATCTGCGGACAATCTGGCGGTAAATATCTTTGTTCAAAGCCCATTCTCCTTGTCTTAGAGCCTTGCGGCTTAAAAAGTCTGCTCTTACATTGTCCTTTCCGCTGATGTGGAGCGCGGTCAAAGATAGACAATTTCTCTCTGCTATCTGGAGGAGCCGTTCTGTTATCTGCATCAGAGCGCTGGAGCGGGTTCCACCTTGGTGGTTGACATATGCTACCGCTACCTGGTTGTCCGAGTGTATCCTCACATGATGGCCCTGCAGGTAGATAATGAGTTTCTTGACTGCCCGCTCTATCGCCAATAGTTCTCTCTGGTTGGATGAGATTTCAGAATTAGAATCCCACTGGCCCTGTACCACTATGTCCCCCATATGGGCTCCCCAACCGAAGGAACTTGCGTCTGTGGTTATAATACGGGTTATCTGTGTTATCCAGGGCACCCCTGACGCTAGGTTCTCGCTCTCAAGCCACCATCTCAGTGATGTAACAGTTGAGGGGCTTAGACACATCCGACCCTGTAAGGAGCCTCCAAGGGCCCTGCTATTAATCAAGACGTCATTTTGAAGGGTTCTGGTATGGAACTGTGCCCACCTTACTGCTGGGATGCATGAAGTTAGAGAACCTAACAGGGACATGGCCTGTCTGAGGGTCATAGATGGATTATCCATTGCCCGAAGAACCTGCTCCTGTATCTTTTGTAATTTATCTAGTGGTAGCAGGCACCGCTGAGTGTCTGAATTTAGTATCAACCCTAAAAATTTCTGTATTTTTAAGGGCTGGAGTCGGGATTTCTCGTAGTTTAAAATCCATCCCAGGTTTTCTAACCTGGATCTAGCTTTTTCTATCTGGGATTTACAATGACCCACCGATTTTCCTACAATCAAGAAATCGTCTAAATATGGAATGATTAAGACGTCAACCTCTCGTAAGTGAGCCATAACTTCGGCCACTAACTTTGTAAAAACCCTGGGTGCTGCTGAGAGACCAAAGGGAAGGGCTCTATACTGAAAATGACGTACTGTGCCCTCTACTGAAACTGCCACCCTCAGGAACTGCTGGAAGTCTGTATGGATAGGTACATGATAGTACGCGTCTTTCAAATCTATGACTGCCATAAAACAACCTTTAAACAATATTTTTATTGTTGTATTAATGGACTCCATTTTGAATGTATGATTAATCAAAAACTCGTTAAGGGAACGAAGGTTTATAATCGTTCTGAATGTGTTATCAGGTTTCTGGATTAGAAACAGGGGAGAGTAAAACCCTCTTCCCCTTTCAGCCTCTGGAACCTCTACCAGGACATTTTTCTGACATAGGCTCAAGACTTCCGCTTCTAAAGCCGCTTGTTCGAGATGAGAAGATCTTAAGGGGGTCAGTTTAAAGGTGTCCCGCGGGATCTGGGTAAATTCCAACCTAAGCCCGGTGGATATTACCTTACGCGCCCAGTCACTATTCGTAATCTGTGACCATGCCGGGAAGAAGGATGACAGTCTACCCCCCATGGGAACCGCTAGTCATTGATTTGGTTTCTTTTGATCTCTCGACGAGCGTGTAAACATATAGCCCGTACCTCGTCTCCTTCTGTCTTCCCATCTGGGTCGATCTCTAACAGGCGAAGAGTTGCGCCTTCTCCCCTGGCCAAATCTCCTTCTACCAAATGGGCGACGGTAGGACGCTGATGAAAGGTTTGGGAATCTTTTCTTGTCGTCCCCCGCCTTTTCAAGCAGCTCGTCTAGGACAGTTCCAAACAAATATTCGCCCTCACATGGAATCGCACAGAGCTTTGCTCTGGACTGGATGTCTCCCTGCCAGCACTTTAGCCACAGGGCTCTGCGAGCTGCGTTAGAGAGACCTGCTGCTCTGGCGACCATTCTCACTGCATCCGCTGAGGCATCTGCCAGGAAGGCTGCTCCCTCTTGGATGGTCGGTAGGGCCCCAAGAATTGTCTGTCTTGATGTACCCTGTTTTAGTTGTGACTCCAACTGGTCCAACCAGACCATCATGGACCTGGCCGTGCACGTTGAAGCCACTGCTGGTCTTAAGGACCCGGCCGCCATCTCCCAGGTGTTTTTCAGGAAAGTATCAGCTTTCCTGTCTAAGGGATCTTTAAGGGATCCCATGTCCTCAAAGGGGAGCAAGGATTTTTTTGATGCCTTCGCAATGGCAGCGTCTAATTTGGGGGCTCTGTTCCAAGAACTTACTGCCGGATCGTCGAAGGGGTATCTCCTTTTGAGGGCTGGTGGTAGCGACCCTCTTTTGTCCGGTTTTTTCCACTCTCTGTGGATCAGATCCTGTATCTTTTGATTTAACGGAAAGACTCTCAGCTTCCTCTGTTCCAGCCCACAGAACATGACATCCTGCATGGATAAATGGGGCTTAGGCTCCTCTACCTCCATTGTCCCTCTGACTGCTTTGACCAGCTTGTCTACCCGGTCAAGAGGCAGACAAAATCGCCCCGAGTCCTCTTCTCCTGAGGAGGACGAGGGAGATGAAGCCTGGGAGTCTCTGCTTTTTCTCCACTCTACCGAGGAATCAGACTCCGCCGGGACCTCGCCCCTTAGACTTTGCGGCTGAGACAAGGACTTTAGGGTTTCCCTCATTTCTACCCTGACAATGTCTCTCAAACTCGCCGCTACTGCGGGCGACTCTTCTGCCACTGTCTGCTGAATACAGGGGGGGCACAATCTTTTGAGGCACGCGTCCGGTAATGGGCATGCACAGAGTGCGCATTCCCTATGCTTATTTTTACTTGTAGCTTTTTTTCCCTAGAAAAAGAAAAACACAGAAGGGGGGTCCCGTCACTGAGTGAACTTTCACGAAGATCACTTACCAGTGCCACAATCAAGTACCGGAGAATGAGGGGGATTTCTTTCGGTCGATGCTCCTGTCTGCCTGGAGGAGCTCTTACGAGTGGACTGGTCACTTCGTCCCGCATTACTGTCACGGGACCCTTTCTTTTTCTGTTTGACCTGCCGAAGGTCATCCAGGGGCGACAGTGATGTTTGCCGCTGCTGCCCTTGCTTCTGCCGCTGCTGCTGCTGCTCTCGATCGCTTTCCATTACCACTGCTGCTGCTGCACACTGCTGCATGTAGTAATGTGGCCAAGGCAAGGTACCCTGCCCGGGTCCCGCCTAAATACCCCTCCTCCGGTCAGCAGTATCCATGCCGCGCCCCTCCCCCCCCTTAACGGAGCTCCCTACCCCTGCTGGCGCCCGACTCCGCGCCATCGGTGTTTCCGATGGGCGCCGCCATCTTGGAATCGCCGCGCATGCGCAGTGGCGCGCTGACCCGGAAGCGCCTCCTCCGCTCGCCCCCTGACGTCACCGCTACCCCGTAAACGCCGGAAGCCCCGTGGGACGCCCGGGCGCTCCAGAGCAGCGCCCGGTCGCAGCCCCCTGCACAGCGCTGCCAACATATCTGCGCCGCCGGGGGGGGTATACTTACCGGCGGCGGCTTAATTCTGGAGACGGACATCCTCCGGACGCCGCTCCCTGCTGTCCACGCCACCGCCGTGACACCCATCCTGGGCCACCGTGGCGCCTTCCAGGAGATCCGAACCAGGCCGAGGTAGGAGACCCCCTCGCTACCGGTGTCGGCTGGCCGGCCTGGGATCCAATTCTTCTGTAGGATCCCGTCCCCTCAGGAACAGGAAACCAACTGATGCGTGGGAGAGGTGCCGCCCTTTTGTATCTGTAGGTTTCCTGTTCCTATAGGGCGGATCCCCTCTCTCGTGGTGCTGTCATGGGAGTCCGAATAAACTATGCTTTTAATGTCATATTGCCAAAGGAATTGGAATAAAACGCGATCAAAAAGTCAACTGTAAACAAAAATGGTATAGCTGAAAATGACATCTTGTCCCACAAAAAATAAGCCGCCAATACAGCCATACTTATAGCTCTCAGAATAAAGTGATGCAAACATAATTCTTTATTCTAAAAAATAGTTTTTATTGTGCAAAGATGGCAAAATATGGAAAAAAAAATACAAATGTGGTATAGCCGTAATCGTACTGACCCGCAGAATAAAGCTGACTTATCAATTTTACCACACGATGAACAACATGAAAAAAATTCCTGGATTTTATTAATTCTGCTTCCCTAAAATTGGAATAAAAATTAATAAAAAAAAAAAAGTCGTGACCAAAAATGGTACCAATAAAAACGTCAACTCATCCCGCAAAAAACAAGCACTAACATGACACTGTTGGCAGAAATATAGAAATTATAGCTCTCAAATATGGCGATGCAAAACTTTACTTTGCAAAATAGCTTCTTTTAGTGTGTGACAGCAGCCAAACATAAAAACAAGATATAAATACGGTATCGCTATAGTCGCACAGACTCGAAGAATAAAATCGTCATATCACTTATTTCTCACGAAGAACGGCGTAAAAAAAAAATCTTCACCAGCTGTTGATTTTTTTCATGCTGCCTCCAGTAAGACTTGGCTCACATTAATCCTGCGCTCTGTGCTGAGCGCTTACACCGAGGTTTCCGTGTAAATCACTAAAAGCGTCATTCAGACAGAAACCTCAATGGAATATTCCCTATAATGAGGCAGATGGAGGCACTGTGGACGCCGTCTGACCTGTGATCTGGTGATGTCCATCGCTTTAGGATTACATAAAAGAGCTTTCAGCCACAGTTGTTTGCACATCTGAAAAGGATGACACCGCTAAACAGAGGACAGACACAGTCCTAAGTAACTGCTGCCTCACTATAGTGAATGGATCCCTCGGGGGTTTCACCTAAATCAAGTCACTAGGCTATTTAGATGGAAACACTGATGTAAGTGCTCAGCGTAAAGTGCAGGATAAGTGTGATCCCAAATGTTATGTAAAATGTTCCCAATAAAAGCTTCAACTCAATCCACAAAAAAAGTCCCTACTCAGGTCTGTCATCTGTTAACGGAAATATAGGGGGCTGGTAGTACAAAGGCTCTGGAAAAGCGCTATGGCTCCTCACCCTCTAAAAGAAATCCAGCAATTTCTGGGCTCCCAAAACCAAATGCCCCCCCACCTTCTAAGCCCCAGTGTGCCTAAACCACATTTAGCATCCACATGTTTGGTATTTCTGTAATGATGACTGCCTGCCTAATTTATGTATGCATGCCTCCAGAAGCATGTGCTGGGCATAATGTACCGGGCACTACAATGTACTAGTCACTACAATGTATTGGGCACTACACTGGCAGATTTGCAATTTTCACTCGGCAACATCCAGTGCTGTTTGTTTATGGAAAACACCCATGGAGTTAAAATAATCACTACACCTCTAGATAAATTCCCAGAGAGGTGCGATTTCCAAAATGGGGTCACTTGAGAGGAGATCCTGGTCTTCTGGCACTTAAGGTCTTTGTATATCTGCAAACTATCTTACGATACTTTGTTCTCCAAGAGTCAAAGAGCGCTCTGTCCCTCCCGAGTTTCGCCATGTGGCTAAGTAGCACTGTACAGCCAAATATGGGGTATTGCCACATTCACGATATTGTGTGACAAATTTTGGAATTTTGGTGTCTTTTTTTTGCATTTCTCCATGTGAAAATGTAAAATTTGGGGCTAAAACAAAATTTTGGTGGTAAAAATGTAATTATTTTTCTTCACTGTCCAATGGTATAAAAATTTTTGACACACCCATGGTGTCAATATGATCGCTGCACCCCTAGATGTATTCATTGACAGGTGTAGTTTGTAAAATGGGGTCACTTATTGGGAGCTCTATTCTGGCTACTCCAAAACCATTACAATAAAATCTGCACTATAATATGGCTCTCCTCCCCTTCTGAGCTTTCCACTGAGTCTAAAAAAGTAGTTCCCGATTACATGTAGGGTATTAGCGCAATGAGGAGAAATTGCACAACAAACTCTAACATTCATTTTTTTTCTATTAGCCGTTATAAAAATTAAAAACGTGAGGTTAAAACAACATATTAGTGGTAAAAATGTAATTATTCTTTCTTCACTGCCCAATAGTATAAACTTCTGTGAGGCATCTGTGGTATCAATATGATCACTGCACCCCTATATGAATTCATTGGGGGGTGTAGTTTGTAAGTTGATGTTACTTATGGTGGGGGGGTTCTGCTGTTCATGGCATCCTCAAACCATTACAGAAAAGCATGAACTCCAAAATTGGCGCTTCTTCCCTTCTGAGTTTGCACTGTGGCTCAAAAGTAATTTTTCCCCTTCCCTATGACCGCACCATGGATAGAAAGGATCTGCCCCCAAGGACAGGAAACTTACAGCTTTAAAAGGACGCTGCAGTGGTTACCTGTCCTTGATAGAGACCAACAGTTACTTGGTGTCTACTGGGGTTAATAGAAAGTCTTACCTAGGGCGGATGATCCTAGCACATCTGGGGCACGGTCTGGCGTGGCATGGCTTGGTGCAGCGGCAGGGTATGTCACTTCCGGCCATTGGAACATGGTCTGGTATGGCTCAATGTATCCCTAGGAGGAAACCGGTACGGCAGGAAACTTTAGAGCACTTCATGCTTCCCTCTACCAACAAGCATTTTAGAGATGACATTTCATTCTCCAGCAGAACTTAGCACCTGTCCACACTGCCAAAAGTACCAATACCTGGTTTAAAAACATACAAAAAGTGAAACTCATATATTAGAGTCATTACAGAGTGATGTATTTCCAATGTTTATTTCTGTTAATGTTGATGATTATGCTTACATCCAATGAAAACCCAAATGTCATTATCTCAATAAATTAGAATACTTTATAACACCAGCTTGGAAAATGATTTTAAAATCTGAAATTTCCTACTGAAATGTATGTTCAGTAAATGCACTGTGAGGCAGTGACCCCTGTTACAGCTAGGGGGCACTGTATGTTCTCCACAGGATGCGCACGTAGGCATATTGAGGCTATGGGAATGCACTGTGGTCACAAGGGTAGCTGGGATTGCAATGGTGAAGCAGTGACCGATGTCGCAGGTAGGGGTTGCTGTGTGTTCTCCCCAAGATGTGCATGGAGGTGTATGAAGTTCATAGGTGTGCATGGCAGTCACGGGCATAGCGGTGACTGCTATGCAGACAAGAAATAATAGAAATAAGTGTTAGTCTTGAACATGTTAGTGTCCAAGGTGGATGTAGAGAAAACCTGCTTTGGAAGTTGTGTGTGAAGCAGACTGCAGGATAGTAGTTTGTGCAGTCTGTTCCATTCCGGCCCCAGGTTTTCCATGTGGTTGTTATGATGAGTCACCGAAGGAGGAAAAAACAAAATACTAGCTAAGTCCAGAAAAAACAGAGAGGTTGGCAGCTATCGGATTGCAGACCCCTGAACCTATCCACAACTAGCAGTAGCCGTGGTGGGTTCCTACGGTGCCCTAGACCCCTCGATCACAGCCGGAGAACTATATAGCCTAAAGACAGAAAGGGGAAAAACTAAACTGCCCCAGAGCAGACCCCAAAGCAATAGGCAGCCCCCCACATATAATGACGGTGAAGCAAGATGAAAACACTAACACAGATAGAAAGATAGGTTGAGCAAATGATGGGGCCCAAGCTAACTAAATAGGACAGGATAGGAAAGCCGCTGTCTGCCATCCGCAAAAACCCTATCCAAAATGTGCCAACCGACTGATAGGAAAAACAGGCCCTGAAGTCGCTAGGCTTCAAAAGACTATATCAGCACTCAGGTATATTCTGAAGACAGAGCAAAAGATCAACAGATCAGAGACAAAAATGGAATTCAGCTCACCCCCGGCTGGGGATGGCAGAACTCCCCAAAAACAAGGCAAAACAAAAACAAAACTGAAGTGTACAAAGCAGAGCAGAAAAACTTAGCTTTGAGACGCAGGAATCAGACTGGTCTCCAAGAATCCAGCAGGATCACCAGCAAGGCAGAAGGGCGTCGGCTGCCTTATATCCAGTCCTCAATTCCAGCCACCCAGTCATCATCTAGCTGCCCAGGTGTTTGGTAATCAGCCTCACTACCTTCCTTCACCAGAGGAGGGAGTTCATCAGACCTCAACGGTGAAGGGAAAAATAAACTCACAACAGTACCTCCCCCTTGAGGAGGGGTCACCGAACCCTCATCCATGCCACCAGGGCGATCCGGGTAAGCCCGATGAAAGGCACGCACCAATCTTTCGGCATGAATATCAGGCAGAGACCCAGGAATTATCCTCCTGACCATAACCCTTCCACTTAACCAAATACTGGAGTCTCCGTCTAGCCAGACGGGAATCCAGTATCTTCTCTACCTCATATTCCATGTTACCTTCAACCAATACAGGGTCAGGAGGTGCCACCACAGGAACTACTGGTTCAACAAACCTCTTCAACAAGGACTTATGAAACACATTATGAATTTTAAATGTGACAGGAAGAGCCAACCGAAAAGAGACCGGATTAATAATCTCCAAAATCTTGTAAGGTCCAATAAATCTAGGCTTAAACTTAGGAGAAGCCACCTTCATAGCGATATTTTTTTATGACAACCAAACCATATCACCCACCTTAAACTGGGGACCAACGGTCCTACGCCGGTTGGAAAACCGCTGGGCCTTTTCCTGGGAGAGAGACAACTTATCCACTACTTGGTCCCAGATCTGGTGCATTCTCTCCACCACAGTGTCAACACCGGGGCAGGCAGAAGGCTCCACCTGCCCTGAAGAAAATCGAGGGTGAAACCCAAAGTTACAAAAAAAAGGTGACATCAAAGTGGCAGAACTAGCTCTATTATTTAAAGCAAATTCGGCCAAGGGCAAAAATGAAACACAATCATCCTGATCGGCAGAAATAAAACATCTCAAATACGACTCCAAAGTCTGGTTTGTTCTCTCTGTCTGCCCATTGGTCTGAGGGTGAAACGCAGAGAAGGACAACTGAATTCCCAGCTTGGAACAGAAAGTCCTCCAAAATCTAGACACAAACTGAACTCCTCTGTCAGATACAATGTTCTCAGGAATCCCGTGCAAGCGAACCACCTGTTGCAAAAACAAGGGCACCAACTCAGAGGAAGATGGC
Organism: Dendrobates tinctorius; assembly: GCF_039654945.1. Taxonomy (NCBI): domain Eukaryota; kingdom Metazoa; phylum Chordata; class Amphibia; order Anura; family Dendrobatidae; genus Dendrobates; species Dendrobates tinctorius. The sequence continues at coordinate 3,518,937 of NW_027361904.1, read as the reverse complement.
AACTTAGGGAGTGGTTCAAGATGGACCATCTTAGAGAATCTATCACAAATCACCCAAATAACAGTCATTCTCTGAGAGACAGGCATATCAGAGATAAAATCCATTGAAATATGGGTCCATGGCCTCCTGGGCACCGGCAAAGGCATCAACAAGCCACTAGAGCGACAACAAGGTTTTGACCGGGAGCAAGTCCCACAGGACTGCACAAAATTCCTGACATCACGAGACAAGGCGGGCCACCAAAAAGACCGACTCACCAGATCTCTAGTACCAAAAATACCTGGATGACCAGCCAATGCAGAGCAATGAACTTCAGACATCACTCTCTTCCTCCACTGGTCAGGAACATACAACTTTCCACTGGGACAACGCTCAGGTTTGTCCTCCTGAAACTCTTCCAGAGCACGTCTCAAATCGGGCGAGATGGCAGAAAGAACTACCCCCTCGCCTAAGATGGTAGCAGGCTTAGTCACAACAGGAGAATCAGCAAGGAAACTCCTAGAGAGGGCATCTGCCTTGACATTCTTAGTGCCCGGAAGAAAAGAGACCACAAAATCAAAACGTGTGAAAAACAAGGCCCACCTAGCCTGTCTAGGATTCAAGAACTTGGCCGACTCCAGGTAAATCAAATTCTTGTGGTCAGTAAGGACCACGACTTGGTATTTGGCTCCCTCCAACCAATGTCTCCACTCCTCAAATGCCCATTTCATGGCCAACAGTTCCCGATTCCCCACATCATAGTTACGTTCGGATGGGGAAAACTTTCGGGAAAAGAAAGCACAAGGATTCATTTTAGATGTCACAGGATCTTTTTGGGACAACATCGCTCCTGCACCAATCTCAGAAGCGTCCACCTCCACCTGAAACGGGAGAGAGACATCAGGTTGCCGCAAAACCGGAGCAGAAGTGAATCTTCAGCTCCTGAAAGGAAGAAACAGCCTCCGTAGACCAATTCAGCACATCAGCACCCTTCCTAGTCAAATCAGTCAATGGCTTGGCAATACCAGAAAAATTAGCTATAAATTTCCGATAAAAATTAGCAAAACCCAAAAACTTCTGGAGGGCCTTCAAAGAGGTGGGCTGAATCCAATCATAAATGGCCTGCACCTTGGCCGGGTCCATTTCAATAGTTGACGGAGACAAAATAAATCCCAAAAATTAAATCCTCTGTACCCCAAAAAGGCATTTCGATCCCTTGACATACAGGGAATTCTCCCTCAAAATCCGGAACACAGTCCGAACATGTTCCACATGAGAGTCCCAATTCTTGGAGAAGATCAAAATATCATCCAGATAGATAATCAAAAATTTATCCACAAAGTCTCAGAAAATATCGTTCATGAAGCACTGGAAGACAGAAGGGGCATCAGTGAGCCCAAAAGGCATCACCAGGTACTCAAAATGTCCCTCCGGAGTATTAAACGCCGTCTTCCATTCATCCCCATGCTTAATGCGAATAAGATTATACGCCCCCCTGAGGTCAAGCTTGGTAAACCAGCAAGCACCTTTAACTCTAGAGAATAGATCAGAAATCAGGGGTAACGGATACTGATATTTAACAGTAATTTTGTTGAGGGCACGATAGTCAATACAAGGCCTTAATGAACCATCCTTTTTAGCCACGAAAAAAAACCCAGCACCTAAGGGTGAAGAGGATGGTCTAATATGACCCTTCTTCAACGACTCCTTAATATAGGATCGCATAGCCTCGTGCTCGGGTACAGATAAATTGAAAAGCCGACCCTTGGGGAATTTACACCCCGGGTTCAGCTCAATTGCACAGTCATAACTCCTATGAGGAGGCAAAGACGCAGACTCATTCTCACTAAATACATCATAAAAGTCAGCCAAATAGTCAGGAACATCATGCGACTAAGGAGAGGTGGAGAAAACAGGAGCATCACTAAAGGCACACCGACAACCCCAACTCACCACAGACAAAGATTTCCAATCCAGAACTGGATTATGGATTTGCAACCAGGGAAACCCCAGAACAATGGTATCATGCAAATTATGCAACACCAAAAATCTGCAATTTTCTTGATGGTCTGGGGCGACCCGCATTACCACCTGGGTCCAAAACTGAGGTTTGTTCTTTGCCAAAGGAGTAGCATCAATACCCCTCAAAGGGATAGGCGTCCGCAGAGGTGTCATAGGAAATCCACAACGTTTAGCAAAATCCAAGTCCATCAGGTTCAGAGCTGCTCCCGAATCCACAAAAGCCTTGGCGGAAAATGTGGACAGGGAGCAGATCAGAGTAATTGCCAGAAGAAACTTAGGTTGAACACCACCCACAGAAAACGTGTGTGCACAACATTTCTCTCGTTTAGGGCAGACAGAAATAATATGCGAGGCATCTCCACAAAAAAAACACAGCTTATTACGCCTTCTGAACTCCTGACGTTGCGCCCTAGACAAAACTCTATCACAATGCATAGGTTCAGACATTTGTTCAACAGGTGGCAAGATCTCTCGTGTAGTTTTGCGTTCACGTAAACGCCGATCCACCTGAATGGCTAATGACATAGAATCGTCAAGACCAGAGGGAACAGGAAATCCAACCATAGTATCTTTTATAGTTTCTGACAAACCCTTCCGAAAGAGGGCTGCCAAGGCACAATCATTCCAGGTAGTAAGGACCGCCCACTTTCGGAATTTTTGACAGTACAAATCTGCCGAATCCCGACCCTGGCTTAATGCCAACAGGGTCTTTTCAGCCTGATCAACAGCATTGGGTTCATCATACAACAACCCCAAGGCTTGAAAAAATGCGTTCACATTATTCAGAATAGGATCATCAGGTTTCAAAGAAAACGCCCAATCCTGGGGATCGCCACGCAGCAAAGAGATGACAATTTTAACCTGCTGCGCGGAGTTCCCCGACAAGTTAGGCTTCAAGGCAAAAAATAATTTACAATTATTCTTGAAATTCAAGAATTTAGACCGATCCCCAAAAAACACATCAGGAGTATTAATCTTTGGTTCAGCAGCATGTGAATGAGCAAGATAGGCGGAAATTCCCCGCACTTCAGCAGCGAGCTGCTCCACACGATCAGACAATTGCTTCATCTCCATTGAGAGAAAAATCCCCTCTACGGCCTCAGAGATATAGAGGAAAAAATATGCACAAAAAAAAAAATTCTGACACTTTTTTTTTTCTTTTTTTACAATTCTCTCCTGCTATTGAGTACCCTAGGATCTGCGGTATGGCTGGTGATTCTGTTATGATGAGTCACCGAAGGAGGAAAAAACAAAATACTAGCTAAGTCCAGAAAAATCAGAGAGGTTGGCAGCTATCGGATTGCAGACCCCTGAACCTATCCACAACAACTAGCAGTAGCCGTGGGGGGTTCCTATGGTGCCCTAGACCCCTCGATCACAGCCGGAGAACTACATAGCCTAAAGACAGAAAGGGGAAAAACTAAACTGCCCCAGAGCAGACCCCAAAGCAATAGGCAGCCCCCCCACATATAATGACAGTGAAGCAAGACGAAAACACTAACATAGATAGAAAGATAGGTTGAGCAAATGATGGGGCCCAAGCTAACTAAATAGGACAGGATAGGAAAGCCTGTCTGCCATCCGCAAAAACCCTATCCAAAATGTGCCAACCGACTAATAGGAAAAACAGGCCCTGAAGTCGCTAGGCTTCAAAAGACTATATCAGCACTCAGGTATATTCTGAAGACAGAGCAAAAGATCAACAGATCTGAGACAAAAATGGAATTCAGCTCACCCCCGGCCGGGGATGGCAGAACTCCCAAAAAACAAGGCAAAACAAAAACAAAACTGAAGTGTACAAAGCAGAGCAGAAAAACTTAGCTTTGAGACGCAGGAATCAGACTGGTCTCCAAGAATCCAGCAGGATCACCAGCAAGGCAGAAGGGCGTCGGCTGCCTTATATCCAGTCCTCAATTCCAGCCACCCAGTCATCATCTAGCTGCCCAGGTGTTTGGTAATCAGCCTCACTACCTTCCTTCACCAGAGGAGGGAGTTCATCAGACCTCAACGGTGAAGGGAAAAATGAACTCACAATAGGTTGAAAGCCACAGGTTGCTATGTTAAAAACCCTGCAGGAAAGGGTTAGTTAGTGCTTAGTGAGTCTCAGGTGTTTCAGGGCCAGAAAGAGGCCTGGCAACCCACAGCATACACAGTGGTGCTGCTGTCCATAAAGATCACGGATGTGGACAGGTCTTGTGCCCGGAAGTGAACCAGAGGTAGATTGTCCTATGCCCAAAGGAAGCACCTTCGGGTGTCACAGCTGCAGACAGGAGGATGTCAAGGTCTGTGTACGGCTGTGAATAGAGACTGATACAGCGGTGCAGGACACCCACGGGATCTAGTCAGAGGAAGACTGGCATGTGTAGTGTTTGCAACACGAAATACTGTGTGAACAGAGACTGGGATACAGCGGTGCAGGGCACCCACGGGAACTAGTCAGAGGACTAGTGTGTGTAGTAACTGCAATCTAATGGATTCTGTGTACTGTGAAGTGCTATGAACTGGTGTCAACTGAACACTAATATTAGCTGCGCTTGTGTGAATTTGGACTTCTATATGTGAAGATAACACATTAAAGACTTTTGTGTTTGAATTACGGGGACCATGGATATTAACCCCCCCCCAGCCAAAAAATAGCAGCCCGCAGCTGCCAAGAAAAGCCACATCCATTAGATATGCCAATTGTGGTGCTTTGCCCGGCTCTTCCCACTTGCCCTGTAGCAGTAGCAAGTGGGGTTCATATTTGTAGGGTTGATGTCACCTTTGTATTGTCAGGTGATATCAAGCCCACTACTTAGCAATGGAGAAACGTCTATAAGACACCTATCCATTACTAATCCTATAGTTACATAGTAAACAAAGACACAGCCAGAATAAAACAGTTATACTCACCAAACACCTATTCCACCAAAGCCCTTGTTCTCCTGTAATAAAACAAAAATTAAAAAACAATATACCATACCTGTCTGTCGTTCTGTCCCACGTCGTAATCCACATCTAGGGGATAATTAGTTTTCAACCTGGACGGTGCCAAGATGCGACTGTCCAGGCTGAGAACCACTGGTGAATGAGCTGCTGGTAATGCAGCATTAGTGACCAGGGGTGACATCATAGAGGTTACATCCGGTCACTGAGGCCCCGTTCCCAGCTGGGCTGAGCTGCGGTGAGATCCCTGCTAGCACAGAGAGACTTGCTGATCATGCACTGCGCTGTCAGCCCTCTGTCGATTTCCGGAATGCTGAGATAGTGTTCGATCGCAGTATTTCTGGGGTTAAAGTGCCAGGTGTCAGCTATCAGAATCAGCTGACACAAGGTGGTGATCGCCTGCACATCCCCCGTGATCGCTGGCGATCGTGATCACGTAATGATCCATCCATGGTCAAATAGGCCCAGGTCACATTGACGGATCATTTCGTCTGATGTCTGAAAGGGGTTAAATTGTAGACTGTCATGTGCAACAACCAGGAAATGAGTAGTGAAGTTTCTACTGTTAGTGTACCAACATGCACACACCATAGGTGTGAATTTTATACTTTTTAATCCTAATATTGCTTTTTTACTGCACAATACTGAAAAATTTAGAATGAAATCTCCTTTTACCACCCAATACTCTTGTCAGCAGGTGTGAGCAGGGCCGCCATCAGGGCATTACTGCCCTTATTGGTGTATTGGGCCCGGTGAGCAAAGGAGTCTCTGACTGGACTCCAGGAATAGGATGATCCTGCCGATGCAGTAACTGAATGTGCGACTTTCAGACGCACGTTCAGTTAAAATCTATTGACATGTGGGCCCGCACAGCAATAGTTAAAATTCGCCAGCCAATCACAGGCGGCAGCTGATGTCTGCGCGAAAGTCACTGGCGAGTTTGTGCTTTAAATGGATGGAGGAGACGGCGCCGTTGGACTGCAGCCACTTAAAGAGAAAGTTGCTTTTTTGTTTGTTTTTTTTTACTGAAAGCGGCAAGCCTCAATATGTATTCAGACTTGGCAGGACCATGGGACAGCATGGGGACAGAAGAGGCAGAATCATGGGGCAGGATCATGGGACACAAGGGGCAGGACGGAGATGTCCTATGGGGCAGGATGGGACATCACATGGGGCAGAATGTAGACACATCGGGGTAGGATGGGAGAACATATGGGGCTAGGATGAGACAACATATGGCTGGAGCCAGGAATGAGACACAAAGGACTAGGAATGTGACACAAGGGAGCCTGAAGTCCAGCGCTGGAGATTCCATCCTCTATTATTACTGAAGGGGCTAATTAAGGGATATTACTACTGCAGTGATGTATTTTATTTATGAGGATAGTGTTTTCAATGTTGGGTCCTGTTACTGTGCAGGGTGACACAATGTCACCTTTTTTTCTACATTTGGTGTAGTCTAGAAGTTTTAAAAAAATTAAGTAATGTGCTCTGCAAGCGGTGCTCTAGATAACTGTTATTTCCTGCAGAGACGAGTCCTGGTTGGAAGAAGTGATGGCGATCTGTGCTGGTTAAAGAAGCAAAACGAAGATGAAGGACATCAACTACAGACGTCACTGGTGAGTCAGTGTGTTACCTGTACACTGTCACTATATACAGAGCTGCTGTGTATAATGTCACTGGTGATCACTGTATTACCTGTACACTGACACTATATACAGAGCTCCTGTGTATAATGTCCCTGGTGATCACTATTGCCTGTATACTATATACAGATCTCCTGTGTATAATGTCACTGGTGAGTCAGTGTTACCTGTACACTGACACTATATACAGAGATGCTATGTATAATATCCCTGGTGATCACTGTATTACCTGTACATTGACACTGACACTATATAGAGAGCTCCTCTGTATAATGTCACTGGGTATCTCTATTACCTGTACACTGACACTGTATACAGAGCTCCTCTGTATAATGTCACTGGTGATCTGTGTATTACCTGTACACTGACACTATTTACAGAGCTCCTGTGTATAATGTCACCGGTGATCACTGTATTATCTGTACACTATATACACAGGAGCTCTGTATATAGTGTATAGTGTACAGGCAATACAGTCATCACCAGTGACATTATACACAGGAGCTCTGTATATAGTGTATAGTGTACAGGTAATACAGTGATCATCAGTGACATTATACACAGGAGCTACAGTTAGGTCCATATATATTTGGACAGAGACAACATTTTTCTAATTTTGGTTCTAGACATTACCACAATGAATTTTATATAAAACAACTCAGATGCAGTTGAAGTTCAGACTTTCAGCTTTCATTTGAGGGTATCCACATTAAAATTGGATGAAGGGTTTAGGAGTTTCGGCTCCTTAACATGTAATCATGACCATTACAAAATTGATAAGTGATAGACAAGGCCACAGCTGCTTCCACTAATAGGCTGGTTATTGGGGAACTCCCAGCGAGCGTATGGTATATACACCTCCGATTACAATGCATGGAATATATATACCGATGAAACGGAATGTATTCAGACGCCTTTAAATTTTTCACTCTTTGTTTCATTGCAGCCACTTGGTAAATTAAATTTTTTTTCTCATTAATGTACACTCAGCACCCCATCTTGACTGAAAAACCCCCCAGAAATGTAGACATCTTTGCAAATTTATTAAAAAAGAAAAACTCTTTCCCTTTTCCATTTCAGTGGGGGCATGGTCCTTTACGATATCTCGGTATTCTTCTACCCTCCAACCCACATACTATTTACCAACTTAACATCCGACTCTTAATATCTGCCATTACTCGGGAAACACAATCTTGGACGTCTTTTAAATTATCTTTCGCGGGTAAAGCTCACTTTATTAAAATGGTTTCCTTTCCTAAAATACTCTTCCCTTTACAAACGCTACCTATTCTATTATCTAAAGCTGACGATCAACTCCTAACTAAGATTTTTCGACAATTTATATGGGGCTCGAGGGGGAGATCTAGGATCAGTATTTTTAAATTGCAACAGGCTAAATCTTTGGTGGGGCCTCAATTTTCCAAATTTAAGGTTGTATAGTGTTGCAGCCATTTTCAGACATTCTCTTGATTGGATTTGGGCCAATACTAAATTTACCAACACCCCATTAGATGAAGCAATGTCTGCACCGATCAGTCTTCCTGTCTTACTCCATGTACAACAAAATAGAGTTCCCACTGCAATCAGGGATAATCCTCTGCTATGGTCTGTGGTATTGGCATGGCGTCATGCTAGAAGGATCAGCGGACTAGACCCTTATACCTCAGTTTTCCTTCCCTTTCAAGGTAAGCCTTTCTTTTTAGAAGGCAGACCACCCCCAATTTACCGAGTGCTGGGGAGGAGAGGGTGCAGACTGGTCTGCCATCTTCTGACAGCTGCTCAATGTCCTCTTTCTCTGGAGGGTATTTTCTCCAAATATTCAATCTTAGTGGGTTATATTTTTATCACTACTCAGATTAAGCATTACGTTGACTCGGTCTTCCGAGGCATACCAGACAGTGTCAGAACCTGTCCTCTCCATCTCATCTCCCTTGGCGCTTGTGCAGTTTATTCGCTAAGTCTTATCTATAAATCAATCAAACCTTCTATTTCATGGTCAGATTCTTCACCAGGCCCGGGCAGATGGGTATCACAACTATCTAATTATAGACTGACTGATCTTTTGAAAGCCACTCTACGTTTAAACTCTTTATTGCCATATGACAGCTACTCAACTATGGCCCTCATGGTTTTCCATAGGGCTTACATCTCCCCGGAGGTCAAATCTAGGATGTCTCTATCGGCTAATCCCTATTGTCCCAAGTGTTTACACTCTCCAGCTGACATCTTTCATTGTCTCGGTGATTGTCCGAAGATACAGGAGGTTTGGGATATGCTTCTTCGCCATCTCACTAACACCTTCAACATTCGCTTTACATTATCTCCAGAATGGGCGTTATTTAATATTCTCCCACGGGATCAACTACTCGGACTCTCTGCTCAGCAACGACGTGTTTTAACTATTTGGGCGGCGGCTACCTGCAAAAGCATTCTGCATTTGTGGGCACAGGACGCAACCCCTTCACTAAATCTAATTTCTTCGAAGGTAACATATTTGTTTGAAATGGATTGGATTGAGTCCATACTTCATAAAGGAAGTCATACAGAACGCTTTTTCCTCACATGGTCCTCCTTTATTGATCTGCAGCCACTATCGGTGCGTCAAGCATTACATGGTTGCTTTCAATTCACCGATTGGTATATGAGAGAGCTTACATCTGGTAACCAACCTATTAGGCTTACCTGATTAAACCTGTAGGGTTTCAGACGTGCCTGGGGGGGGGGGGGGTTGGGTCTGACTGTTATACTGATTAACCCCGTCTTCCTTTGAGTCTTTCAAGCTACACTTTCTGGATATCATTATGTCCTTCTTTGTCTTTATGTGCTATGTATGTTACTGATTCTTATCTTGTTTGCAGATGGTTATAAATATTTAAAAAAATAAAAAAGAAAAACTGAAATCTCACATGGTCATAATTATTCAGACCCTTTGCTCAGTATTTAGTAGAAGCATCTTTTGAACTAGTACAGCCATGAGTCTTCTTGGGAATGATGCAACAAGTTTTTCACCCCTGGTTTTGGGGATCCTCTGCCATTCTTCCTTGCAGATCCTCTCCAGTTCCGTCAGGTTGGATGGTGAACGTTGGTGGACAGCCATTTTCAGGTCTCTCCAGAGATGCTCAGTTGGGTTTAGGTCCAGGCTCTAGCTGGGCCAGTCAAGAATGGTCACAGAGTTGTTCTGAAGCCACTCCTTTGTTATTTTAGCTGTGTGCTTAGGGTCATTGTCTTGTTGGAAGGTGAACCTTCGGCCAAGTCTGAGGTCCAGAGCACTCTGGAAAAGGTTTTCATCCAGGATATCTCTGTACTCTGTACAGGATATCTCTGTCTCCAGACCCCTGCAACCTTGAACCAAATAACAATCTCCCCCTCTCTCTTACCCCCCCACCTCGCTTCATCTGCAGACATACTCCTTAACCTCAGACCATTCCTACTAAAATACAATACCAGACGATCACTCTCCTTCACCCACCTGCTTTCCCTTTCTCTGCTTCTTCTCACTGCTGGTGACATATCCCCCAATCCTGGCTCCCCCCTGCCTCATACACCCCACTAATCCTCACCCCTATCTTTCTCATACTAAGAGAAACTACTGCAATCCCTCAAACTTAAAACCTGTGCCACTGACCCCCTCCCGCACCCTCTTTCTGAAGCACTTTGGAATGCTCGCTCCATCTGCAACAAGCTCCACGTGATCCACGACCTCTTTACCTCCCGCAAACTTTCCTTCCTGGCCCTCACTGAGACCTGGCTGACACTCCCTGACACGGCCTCCCCGGCCGCACTGAGTTATGGCCTCCACTTTACCCACACTTCTCACCCTGGCAACAGACAAGGTGGAGATGTGGGTTTCCTCCTTTATAAACACTGCTCCTTCAACCCTATCCACCCCCCAACCTCCCTTTGTTTGAGGTTCACTCTGTCCGTATTTACTCTGCCTCTAATCTCCAAATGGCTGTCATATACCGACCACCGGGCTCAGCCACTGCCTTCATCGACCAATTCTCCACCTGGCTCCTCCACTTTCTCTCTTCTGACATCCCCACCATCATCATGGGGGACTTCAACATCCCCATTGTCACCCACCAGCCTCCAAACTCCTGTCACTTACTTCATCCTTTGGACTTACTCAGTGGTCCTCCACAGCCACCCACACAGATGGACATACATTAGACCTCATCTTCACCCGCCTCTGCTCCCTACACAATCTCACAACCTCTCCCTTCCCCCTATCTGACCATCTACTCACCTTCTCATCCTTGTCCTCCTCACCTGCCCCCCATGTCCAGCCACTAGCACATCCTTGCAAAACCTTGCACCCCTAGACATCCACAGACTCTCAGACTCTCTTCTACCTCTGTCCTCCATATCTTCACGCCACAACACGGACAGTGCCAACTCTTTCGAAAAAGCCACCCTCACATCAGCCATAGATTCAGTCGCTCCTCTCATGCATGGCAAAGTGCGACAAACCAATAGGCAACCCTGGCACAACAACCTCACCAAAAAACCTCGACAAGCATCCAGGGTCGCGGAGCGGTGTTGGAAGAAAACACATCTGCCAGACGACTTCACTGCTTTCAAACAAGCTACACTTGCCTTTAAATCAGCCCTTACCTCTGCTAAACAGACCTATTTCACAAACCTTGTATCTTCATTATCCCATCACCCAAAACAACTGTTCAGCACAATCATATCTCTCCTCCGCCCACCACTACCACCTCCAACTCCACTCATCTCTGCTGAGGACTTTGCCATCTACTTCAAAAACAAGATTGTCCGAACAAGGCAAACTTTTACAGTTCCACCACCCCAACCGCTCCACATACTTGACCTCTGCCCTTCCCTAATAACCTCCCTCTCCAACATCACTGAAGGAGAGCTTACTCATCTCCTTTCCAAATCACACCTCACCACCTGTGCATTTGACCCCATCCCTTCCCACCTGCTCCCCAACCTCACTAACATGATCATTCCAGCCCTAACCCATCTCTTCAACCTATCCCTAACTTCTGGTACCTTCCCCTCTGCCTTCAAACATGCCACCATAACACCCATCCTCAAAAAAATCAAACCTTGACCCAACTGCTATGCCCAGCTATCGCCCCATATCACTACTCCCGTTTGCTTCCAAACTCCTCGAACAGCATGTCCATGGTCAACTTTCCTCCCACCTCTCATCTAACTCCCTCCTTGACATCCTGCAATCTGGCTTCCGCCCCTACCACTCCACTGAAACTGCCCTGACCTAAATTACTAATGACTTACTCACAGCCAAAGCTAACAGACAGTTCTCCATCCTCCTCCTTCTTGACCTGTCCTCTGCCTTTGACACAGTTGACCACTGCCTACTGCTACAGATTCTTTCTTCCCTTGGCATCAAAGACCTTGCCCTGTCCAGGATTTCCTCATACCTTTCTGACCGCACATTCAGCGTTTCACACTGCCACACTACCTCCTCATCCTGCCCCCTCTCTGTTGGAGTCCCCCAAGGCTCTGTCCTGGGGCCCCTACTTTTTTCCATCTATACACTTGGTCTAGGACAACTCATAAAGTCCCATGGCTTCCAGTACCACCTGTATGCAGATGACACTCAGATCTACCTCTCTGGGCCCAGATGTCACCTCTCTGCTGTCCAGAATCCTGGAGTGTCTATCAGCCATATCCTCCTTTTTCACCTCTCGCTTCCTAAAACTCAACGTAGACAAAACTGAACTCATTATCTTACCTCCATCTCACGTATCTTCCCTACCTGATCTATTATGGTAAACGGCATCACGCTCTCTCCCGCACCTGAAATCCGCTGCCTCGGAGTAACTCTCGACTCTGCCTTGTCCTTCAAACCACTCGTCCAAACTCTTGCCACCTCCTGTCGCCTCCAACTCAAAAATATTTCCCGAATCCGTCCCTTCCTCAGTCCTCAATCTACTAAAACTCTTGTACATGCCCTCAACATCTCCCGCCTTGACTACTGCAACACTCTCCTCTGTGGCCTCCCTGCTAACTCTCTTGCACCACTCCAGTCTGTCCTCAATTCTGCTGCCCAACTAATCCACCTCTCTCCTCGCTACACGCGTCTCTCCCCTCTGCAAATCCCTCCATTGGCTCCCAATTCCCCAACGAATCCAGTTCAAACTACTAACACTGACCTACAAAGCCATCCACAACTTGTCCCCTCCCTATATCTCTGAACTAATCTCCCAATATCTTACCTCACGTAATCTTCGATCCTCCCAAGACCTCCTACTCTCCTCCACACTTATTCGTTCCTCACACAACCGCCTCCAAGATTTTTCCCGAATATCCCCTATCCTCTGGAATACCATGCCTCAACACGTCCGATTATCCACCACCCTCGGATCCTTCAAACTGAACCTGAAAACCCATCTTTTCAGGAAAGCTTACAGCCTGCAATAACCATTCTGCCGCCTCACTACCGCCTGAGCTGCCGCCTCATCACCACCAGAGCTGCTGCACCCCCGACCTTCTGTCTCTTCCCCACTATCCCGTAGAATGTAAGTCCGCAAGGACAGGGTCCTCTCCCCTCTGTACCAGTCCGTCATTGTAAATTTGTTTACTGTTAACGATATCTATAACTTTGTATGTAACCCCCCTTCTCATGTACAGCACCATGGAATTAATGGCGCTATCTAAATTAATAATAATAATATAAATAACAAATATACACCGGCGCTACCAAGTAATGATGGATATGTGCAAAACAGCCGCTGCTGGTGAATACCCCGGGTCTGTGCACACCCAAGAAAAAGTGAATAACAAAAACCAAGAATAAAATACACCTGCTCTGGCTGACTATATCCTGCAATGATCACCAGAGTGGGTCATGAATGAATAATGTATAATGTACTTACTTCCCATGAACTGAGGGGCTGCAGATAAATCCAGCATATGCCATGTGAAAAATGGCTGTGCCCCAATGGAGACCGGAGACGCAGCACCTAGGAGGCGTCCCTCCTGTAAACAATGGTGCAGGAGCGTCCCTTCAGCTGACGGCCGCTGGACACGCTGAAAAGATGGCGGCGCACTCCGGCCGAGAGGCGCTGCCGGCGTGCAGCGGCAAGGGGGAAGAGATCAGGTGACGTCACCGGGGATAGAAGGACAGGGGCGCGTACAGGCCAAACTAGAAGCCAACGCGTTTCTAAGGTCTACGGACCTTCTTCATCAGGGCTAGCAGACCCTGCTGCGCCTATCCTTAAATGTGGCATAAACCACACCTCCCCCCCCCCTGTCAGCATAAGAGGCATGCTAGATGGCAATACATCTACCCACTGCCCTATTGAGGAAAATGTGATAATGTAAAAAATAATAATTTAAAACCAATTTTTAATATGATCCCATTAAAATATATATAATATGCAAATAAAGATAAAAATACAAAACATGAGTACCCATGTTCTCTAAAACAAAGCTCTCCCTAAAAAATGTATACTTTAAATACGTACAATGAAAAATTCCTGGCATGGGTAAACAAGGGTTTTTTTTTTTTTTTTAAATAAAAAAGAAACCAACAACATGAATGTTACAGAAAATGTGTTGGTAACCATTTGAATAAATATAAAATCCATCAGAAAAAGGCATATAACTCAACTTCTTGATTAAGGCCCCTAGGGGCCAAACAATCCAGAGTGAAAATCCACTGCGACTCAACCCGAGACATTTGCGCCAAATAATCACCACCTCTCACGTTTTTGTGTACTCGTTGGATACCACAAAACGATATTCCCTTGACAGATTTATTATGATAATCTTTAAAATGTCTAGAGAGGGGATGACCACTATAGCCTTTCTCTATATTATTAAAATGTTCTTTCACTCGATCCATAAGTCTGCGTTTGGTACGACCAACATATATTTTTTCACAAGGGCACCTGATTAGATAAATGACACCAGTGGTAAAACAAGTAATCGGGTCCTTAATCCTAAACGACAATTTATTATGAGAATCAGTAAATGCTGTCTGTAAAATTTTCTTGAAACTGGTACGACTGCAACAAGAGCACGTACCGCAGGGTATAAAACCTCTTGGACGTGCCCCTGATAAAATAGGCAGAAGCGGTTTAATAGTGGGGGCTACTAAATTGCCCACCGTTTGAGCCCTCCTGAATACAAATCTTGGAAGTTCCGGCAAAAGATTACCTATTATTTTATCACCCTGAAGGATAAACCAATGTCTACGGATAATATTCATAAATTCTTTATGACCAGAATGATATTGGGTGATAATAGGTAAATCATGAATTTGCTCAGTAATAGTGGGTACCTTAGCAACGTCGGAATCAGATTTGTGAATTAGAGCATGCCTAGATAACAGTTCAACTTTTTTTCTGTCTACATTAAGAAGATCTTCAGGATAACCCTTAGTGAGGAATTGCTTGGTTAAATTAATAGCCTCAACAGTATAATCCTCTATTTTAGAGCAGTTCCGTCTTAATCTCGTGAACTGCCCTTTAGGAATATTTAAAAGCCAAGCTGGTAAATGACAACTATTTAAATCAATAAAGCTATTAGAATCAACCTCTTTATGGAAACATCTAGTATATAAGTTATTTTCCTCCACATAAATTTCAAGATCCAGAAAATGAATATTGGTGGTACTGGTGGTGGCAGTAAACTCCAATCCAAACATGTTGAGATCTAAGTTTGAAATAAAGGCCTCTAGGTCCCCAAGAGACCCTTTCCAAATAAATAAAACGTCATCAATGAAGCGTCGCCACATCACCAAATCAGACCGAAGTTGTCCAGATTGAAAGATGTTGGTCTCCTCCCATTTGGCTACATACAGATTTGCGTAGCTGGGTGGAAAACGGGTACCCATAGCGGTACCCCATGTTTGTAAATAAAATTGATCCTCATAGAGAAAATAATTGTGTGTTAGAATGAAGGAAATACTCTCTAGACATTTTAAAGATTATCATAATAAATCTGTCAAGGGAATATCGTTTTGTGGTATCCAACGAGTACACAAAAACGTGAGAGGTGGTGATTATTTGGCGCAAATGTCTCGGGTTGAGTCGCAGTGGATTTTCACTCTGGATTGTTTGGCCCCTAGGGGCCTTAATCAAGAAGTTGAGTTATATGCCTTTTTCTGATGGATTTTATATTTATTCAAATGGTTACCAACACATTTTCTGTAACATTCATGTTGTTGGTTTCTTTTTTATTTAAAAAAAAAAAAAAAACCCCTTGTTTACCCATGCCAGGAATTTTTCATTGTACGTATTTAAAGTATACATTTTTTAGGGAGAGCTTTGTTTTAGAGAACATGGGTACTCATGTTTTGTATTTTTATCTTTATTTGCATATTATATATATTTTAATGGGATCATATTAAAAATTGGTTTTAAATTATTATTTTTTACATTATCACATTTTCCTCAATAGGGCAGTGGGTAGATGTATTGCCATCTAGCATGCCTCTTATGCTGACAGGGGGGGGGGGAGGTGTGGTTTATGCCACATTTAAGGATAGGCGCAGCAGGGTCTGCTAGCCCTGATGAAGAAGGTCCGTAGACCTTAGAAACGCGTTGGCTTCTAGTTTGGCCTGTACGCGCCCCTGTCCTTCTATCCCCGGTGACGTCACCTGATCTCTTCCCCCTTGCCGCTGCACGCCGGCAGCGCCTCTCGGCCGGAGTGCGCCGCCATCTTTTCAGCGTGTCCAGCGGCCATCAGCTGAAGGAACGCTCCTGCACCATTGTTTACAGGAGGGACTCCTCCTAGGTGCTGCGTCTCCGGTCTCCATTGGGGCACAGCCATTTTTCACATGGCATATGCTGGATTTATCTGCAGCCCCTCAGTTCATGGGAAGTAAGTACATTATACATTATTCATTCATGACCCACTCTGGTGATCATTGCAGGATATAGTCAGCCAGCGCAGGTGTATTTTATTCTTGGTTTTAATAATAATAATACTTTGCCGCATTCATGTTTCTTTCAATTGCAACCAGTCGTCCTGTCCCTGCAGCTGAAAAACACCCCCCCATAGCATGATGCTGCTACCACGTTTCACTGTTGGGATTGTAATGGGCAGGTGATGAGCAGTGCCTGGTTTTCTCCACAAATACCACTTAGAATTATCACCAAAAAGTTGTATGTTCATCTCATCAGACCAGAGAATCTTATTTATCATAGTCTTGGGAGTCCTTCATGTGTTTTTGTTAGCAAACTCTATGCGGGATTTCATATGTCTTGCACTGAGGAGAGGCGCCTATTGAACCACTCTGCCATAAAGGCCTGACTGGTGGAGGGCTGCAGTGATAGTTGACTTCGTGGAACTTTCTCTCATCTTCCTACTGCATCTGTGTAGTTCAGCCACAGGGATCTTGGGGTTCTTCTTTACCTCTCTCACCCAGGCTTTTCTCCCACGGTTGCTCAGTTTGGCTGGACGGCCAGGTCTAGGAAGACTTCTGGTGGTACCAATTTATTCCATTTAATGACTATGGAGGCCACTGTGCTCTTAGGAACCCTTTGCTCAGACACTCATACTACTGCAGAAGTTATAGTACTGCAGAAATTGTTTTGTAACCTTGGCCAGATCTGTGCCTTGCCACAAATCTGTCTCTGAGCTCCTTGGCCTGTTCCTTTGACCCCATGATTCTCATTTGGTCTGACATGCACTGTGAGCTGTGAGGTCTTATATAGACAGGTGTGTGCCTTTCCAGATGAAGTCCTATCAGTTTATACACAGCTGGACTCCAATGAAGGAGTAGAACCATCTCAAGGAGGATCACAAGGAAATGGACAGCATGTGACTTAAATATGAGTTTCTGAGCAAAGGGGCTGAATACATATGACCATCTGATATCAGTTTTTTTTAATAAATTTGCAAAAATTTCTACCTTTGTTTTTTTTCAGTAAAGATGGGGTAAAGAGTAAAGAGTGTACTTTAATGAGAAAAAAATAACTTTTTTGAATCTACCAAATGGATGCAGAGTGAAAAATTTAAAAGGGTCTGATACTTTTTGTACCCAGTGTGTGTGTGTGTGTGTGTATGTATGTGTATGTGTTCTGAACACATTCCACTATGCAATGAATAAAAATTTGCAATTGGAATATTTCATTCAGAGATATCTAGGATGTGGTATTTTAATGTTCCCTTTATTTTTTTAGCAGTGTATATATATTATACCCCAATATGATCACTGTAAACTCCACAACAACAAACGGAACTACTTGCTACTATCAACTGTTTATATAGTCCGATTGGACACCCGTTACAGGTAGCATATGGCTTCAGGGGTGCGGTTTACAGAGCAAGCATGGAGCTACTAAAGTTTATATATTTAATCCGGAAAGATAGGTAGTGTTTATAAACATATACAAAGATGATACAAAATGGGAACAAAACAATACGGCATATACAATTGCTTGAAATAAAAAGGAGTAACAAAAGATAATTACTATACCTGATGTTGCACAAATGGTTCTTAACTTTATGGAGGGAAGCAAATCGATTAGGAATATAAAACTCTTCAGCAAACTGTGTCTTCCAGAAAATGAACAATAACAGAAACCTAAACTTTGATTTTTATCAGGTCCAAGTTACGTCCACATACTTTCCTTTGATGAGTTCATGTGGAGGTTGGTCGGGGGATGTGCTAGGTCTTTTAGCAGATTATATCTCCATTCTTCAGGATATCTTCACCCCTGGAGGTCCCAGATATTGTCATGTTTCCAATAGCAATTTTACCTTTCTATAAAGATGAAACATGGCATGGATAGCATCATCCATCTGGCAATATTAAGTTGGAGAGGTTAGAATGGCCTTATGGTGATGTGAGTTAATACATTTTGCATGTCCCTTAGCTACAACACCAAAAATATATCCCCCCTAAATATCAGATCGATACAAACCCCATTATTCACCACTGACCACTGACTCCAGAAAGTCTAGGATCAGTTTTTGACCAGAGGAACCTCTTGCCTCGGAAGTGTACTTCTCCGCCTCTGAATATACGATTTCTAGGCTTAGTGTCTGGTTATCAGAGCAGATCTCTTGCTGTAATTACCTGATCACTGCAGGAGGTCTTACTTCAATTCAGGTTGAAGTGTCAGCTTGCTCTAATTTCCACAGTTACAATTAATTCCATATGTTCAATGTAAGGGTGGTATGTCCCCTCTCAGGAGATGTCTTCATGGATTTTAATTTTTCTTTACGATAGTCACCAGATCATGTACAATGTTTCCAGTCATCCGATATTGTCTTATCGCAGTATTCTTGCCTTTTGGACTACTTGTTTCTGTGATGATCAGATCTCTTGTACTAGGTATTCCTTGGTTATTGTAGATTTTTTTTTCAAACAGAATGGAAATGGCATACATTAACCTCCAACTTTTCCAAGCATGAAAAAACTATAGCAACAAAATGGTGCAAAAGGATAATTTAAAACAATGTGTTAAAAATTACCACAATGTGGTATTGTTATGCACAATCTGCTGACTGGCTGGCTTAAGTGCCCAGGCAATATTGTACCATCAAAATGACAACCCCAAATATACGTGTAAGTTTTAAAGCAAAAGCTCATTATCGATTGGTGACAAGTTTTAGAATACTTAGTTATCTATTAAAGTTTAATATTCGGTGAAGATAGTTCATCTGTTACTTGGATTCTGTTTGCTTTTTTGATAACATATTTAAATTCTCTTGCATGACATGGGAATTTTCCTTTTAATCCACTGTTGTATTTTTTCTGGTGCGGTTTCTGAAAGAAACAATAAACTGGCTTCTCCCCTGTTATTATTATTATTTATTCATTTATATAGCACCATTGATTCCATGGTGCTGTTTAAGTTCTTTGTTCTTTAAAAAGATTTGATTTGTGAACACATTTCCCCCATTCCAGAGATGAATATGTTTTTCCTGTGTTAGTTAGATCAAGTCCAAATAGAACTAACATTTGTTTAAAACACTTTCCAAGAAGACTATCTTAAAATGGCTTATCCTCTGTGTGAAGTCTCAGATGTCTAACAAAAGAAAATTTATGAACAAAGCGTTTTCCACATTCTGAACATGAATATGGCTTCTCCCCTGTGTGGGTTTTTTGATGTTTAAAAAGATTTGATTTGTGGATAAAACATTTTTTACATTCTGGACATGAAAAGGTTTCTCCTGTGTGAGTTCTCCGATGTTCGATTAGAATTGACCTTTGGCTAAAACACTTTCCACACACAGTACATGAGAATGGCTTCTCCCCTGTATGAATTCTTTGATGTCTAACAAGCTGTGACTCCCAAATAAAACATTTTCCACATTCTGAACATGAAAACGGCTTCTCACCTTTTTGAGTTTTTAGATGTGTAACAAGCTGTGATTTCGAAGAAAAACATTTCCCACATTCTGGACATGAATATGGCTTCTCCCCTTTATGAGTGTTTAGATGTGTAACAAGCTGAGACTTCCAACAAAAACATTTTCCACATTCTGAACATGAAAATGGTTTCTCACCTTTGTGAGTTTTTAGATGTGTAAAAAGATTTGATTTCCTAGTAAAACATTTTTCACATTCTGAACATGAAAATTGCTTCTCCCCTGTGTGAATTATTTGATGTCTAACAAGATCTGATTTCTGTATGAAAGATTTCTCACATTCCGAACATGAAAATGGCTTCTCCCCGGTGTGAGATTTTAGATGTATAACAAGCTGTGATTTCCAACTAAACCATTTTCCACATTCTGAACATGCATATGGCTTCTCCCCTGTGTGATTACGTTGATGTGCAACAAGCTTTGATTTCCAGGTAAAACATCTTCCACAATCTGAACATGAAAATGGTTTCAACCCAATATGAGTTTTCAGATGTGCACCAAGTCGTGATTTCCATTTAAAAGATTTGCCACATTCTGAACAGGAATATGGCTTCTCCCCTGTGTGAGCTCTTTGCTGTCGAACAGCCCTTCTGTGACTTTTCTTTTGCCCAACATTCTGTGTTGGATCAGGAGATGAAACCGTTTTAAAGGAATTACATGACAGATCGTGAATGTGGAGGGTTGAGGATGTGTCTGGGATATTGGCGTGCTCTTCATATTTATGTTGTAGGATGCCACGATCTTCAGCTTTAAAATCGGAAGACAGTTGTCCATCCAAGCTTCTAGTACAGTCATCTGCCAAAAATAAAAATTATTTTAAACTCTTTACATTTAGATTTTACATGCGTTATTAAAAAGTTTATATATTTATTAATTAGTCTTACTGGCTACGATGCGCCATACATTAGCACCTACTACTATATTCAATAGCAGTTGGGCAGGGTACTGCAGTTTTGTTCCATTGACTTAAAATCCCATTATTTAACTAAAGTAGATCTTAAAACGAGGATCAGTAGACATATATATATATAGACATTTATATATTTATTTGGGGCTGATGCGCAAACCACACAGTGATGAAAGTAAATGCGTTACGTTTGTCACAATGTTGAAAATATGTCTCTCATAACTAAAAGACCTACACCAGTCACAAAATCCCTAATATTCAGAACTGGACTTCGGTGCTAGAGAGTCATATTTCATTATTTTAACCCCTTTCTGACATGTGATGCACTATCCCGTCCATTTGACACAGGCCTGTTTGACCATGGATGGGATAGTACATCATCGAGATTCGCGGCCAGGTGTCAGTTGATTCTCACACGGACCGCTGCCGGCACTTTAACCCCAGGAATACTGCAATCGAACAAGATCGCAGCATTCCAGGAGCAGGCAGAGGCTGCTTCATCTGCATGCTATAGAAGCGATCAGCCTGCAAAAAATTAGTGTCCCATAGTGGGACAAAGTGTAAAAATTAGAATGAAGTAAAAAAATTCTTTAAATAATTGTAAAAATATTAAAAAAAAAGAAAATTAAAAAAAATCAATATTTATAGTATCACTAAATAAGTATTTGAATTAAAAAAAATATAATCAATAAAAGTAGACATATTTGGTATCCCCGCATCCGTAATGACCTATAAAACTGTCCCACTAGTTAACCCCTTTAGTGAACACCATAAAAAAACAGGGCAAAAAACAATGCTTTATCATATTGCCGAACAAAAAGTGGAATAACACGCGATCAAAAAGACGGATATAAATAAACATGGTACCGCTATAAACGTCATCTTGTGCGGCAAAAAACGAGCCGCCGTACAGCGTCATCAGCGAAAAATAAAAAAGTTATAGCTCTCAGAATAAAGCGATGCAAAAATAATTATTTTTTTTATAAAATAGTTTTTATTATATAAAAGTGCCAAAACATAAAAAATGAAATAAATGAGGTATCGCTGTAATCGTACTGACCCGAAGATAAAACTGCTTTATCAATTTTACCACACGCGGAACGGTGTAAACTCCCACTCCAAAAGAAATTAATGAATTGCTGGTTTTTGCTCATTCTGTCTCCAAAAATCGGAATAGAAAGTGATTAAAAAAAAGTCATGTGCCTGAAAATGGTACCAATAAAAACGTCAGCTCGTCCCGCAAAAAACAAGACGTCACATGACTCGGTGGGTCAAAATATGGAAAAATTATAGCTCTCAAAATGTGGTGATGCAAAAACTATTTTTTGCAATAAAAAGCGTCTTTTAGTGTGTGACAGCTGCCAAACATAAAAACCCGCTATAACGCCTCTTTCACACGTCCTGATATTTCTGGTACCGGAGATGTCAGTGTCCATGTGTGTAATACTTGTGGTACACGTGTGGCATGTGTGTGCCGCATCAGTACCAGATGGACGGGCCCCAGGGATGAAATGTTGCAGTAAGTGCTGTTCCCTGATGCCAGATGCTGAACACGGCTCTCATCATTCTCCGATGCTCTGCCGGTGATCGGTACGAGCAGGGGAGAATGATAAGTTACATTTAACCCCATAACGACCGCTGATACGCCTTTTAACAGCGGCAGTAAAGTGTACTTAAACCACAGCGCTGCTTTTTAACGGCACTGAAGTTTAAGGTTATAGCACTGTTACAGAACCACTTAGCACCCAGAATATGTTGTGCAGTTATATGTATGGATAATAGGTTCTATGTGAGATGCATGTCCCTAATGCATCAGCATTCCCCTTTTGTCCGCCCTCCCCCCACCTTTCTAATTTCCACAGTAAACATCGGCAGGCTTCGGCCACCTGCGGCTTTTGTAATGCATGTCTGGCCTGCCGCTTTTCTATTGGCCTGCCCTCTGTATCTGTATGATATATACTGTGTCCTGTGAGTAAAGTGTTGTCAGACTGGAAATACGTGGAGAAGCAGTGATCTTTTATATGCGCCCATGAAACCAAGGAATTCCAGCCAGCGTCCTTCATTCAGACTCCAGCCAACGCAGAGCGGACCTCCGAAAACACAGAGTGGTACTGAAAGAGGTACCCCAGCTTGGTAGACCCCATTACACTGGTGGCAGACAGCGGGATTTGATACCCCTTCTACAGGAGGAAAGGAATGAATGGAAAATAACTACCAGAAGTTAAAGAGGACTACATTAAAAGATCTGGTGGAAGCCCGAGGGTTGATCGCCAGCAACAAAACAAAAGCGGATTTGATAGCAGCCATCATGGAACACGACAGTGCAGCGCCCCCCAATGTGAACGTGGAGGAGACCGAATTCCAGAGGGAGGTAAAGAACAGACTGGCGTTCTATGGCCCAAATCCTGCGGTAGAGATCATACGAGAGGTGATGGCTGATGTGCGTACTGATCTGAAGGAAAAGATGGCCGAGCGGACCAGGATAGAGCTAGCCAAGATGGAGATGGCAGAGCGGCCCAAAGGGGAGCTGGCCAAGATGGAGATGGCAGAGCGGAGAGAGGAGAGAAGGCGAGCAGGGGGAGCTCTGGCTCTGGCCTTCGACCAGGTACCTTCAACAGTAAGCCACAAAATAGCTTAGTTACTCACCGATAACGGTGTTTCTCGGAACCCATGACAGCACCACGGAGAGAGGGGATCCGCCCTTCAGGGACAGGAACCTACAGAAAAAGGGCGGTACCTCTCCTCCGCCTTCAGTTGGTTACAGAGCATCAGAGGGTCTCCAGGTTAGTTAGACAACAGAAATACATACACAATATTATAATACTGCTTACTTATCAAAGCACCGTGCCTAAACGGAAACACTCTACTAACAATAAAACGTGCTCACCATACTCGTGAAGGGGAGGGGAATAAGCGGGTGCTGTCATGGGTTCCGAGAAACACCGTTATCGGTGAGTAACTAAGCTACTCTCTCTCACCCATGACAGCACCACGGAGAGAATTTCAGAGATTGGTAGCTTAGGGAGGGACCACCGCCTGAAGGACCCTTCTCCTGAAGGTCAGGTCAGATGTAGAGGTTAGATCTAATCTATAGTGCCTAAAAAAGGTCGAAGGTGATGACCAGGTGGCCGCCTTACAGATTTGTTCTATTGATACCTCAGATCTTTCAGCCCATGAGGTCGCCATTGCCCTTGTGGAATGAGCTCTCAGCCCTTCTGGGATGGTATTCCCGCTTGATGAATATGCCAGGGCAATCGCATCCCTTATCCACCTTGCCAGGGTACTCTTGGATGCTTTGAGCCCCTTCCGAGGACCCTGGAAACATACAAAGAGAGAGCCTTCCTTCCTACATTTTTTGGTGGCCTCTAAGTACTGTACTAGGCACCTTTTAACATCTAAAGTGTGGAACTTTTCTTCCCCCTTATTTTTTGGATTTGGGCAGAAGGAAGGAAGGACTACCTCCTGGGACCTGTGAAAATGTGATGACACTTTAGGTAAATAGGCTGGGTCAGGTTTTAGGATGACTCTATCCTCTAGAATTTTTGTAAAAGGAGGCCCCGCTGACAAGGCTTGAATATCGCTCACTCTTCGGGCTGATGTTAGTGCCACCAGAAGCACCGTTTTAAGAGATAGGATTTTTAGGGGTGCCGAGTGAATTGGTTCAAACGGAGGGCCTGTCAGTGTTGAAAGTACAAGATTCAGGTCCAATGATGGTAATCTTTGACTGGCTATTGGCCTCGATCTGGTTGCGGCTTTAATATACCGTGCTACCCAGGGGTCACCTGCCACATCATGGTTATAGAGGGCGCCTAATGCCGCTATTTGTACTTTTAATGTGTTGACCGCCAGACCCTGTTCTAGGCCCTCTTGTAGAAATTCTAGGATCTTATCAATCTGAACCCCGTCCTGAACCTTTGCCCTAGAGGTGGATAGAAATTTTTTCCATATTCTGCCATAAGCTTTCATTGTAACCGGTTTCCTACTCTTTTGTAGTGTAGTTATCAGGTTTTCTGAAAAACCTCTGTCCCTCATCAGTGCCCTTTCAAATTCCATGCTGTTAAATGGAGGTTCGGTGCCTGAGGATGTAGCACTGGGCCCTGCGATAGCAGGTCCGGGAGATCTGGTAAGACCCATGGGTCGGTTACTGAGAGTATTCTTAGCCAGGAAAACCAGGTTCTTTTGGGCCAGAAGGGGGCTATCAGTATCATTCTTGCCCTGTCCTCCCTGACTTTCTTTAGGACTGCTGGAATGAGCATGATTGGGGGAAAGGCATATGTTAGATTCTGTGTCCATGGGAGCATAAATGCGTCCAGAGTTAGAGGATTCCCCCTGGGATCTAGGGAGCAGAAGGCGTCTACTTTTTTGTTTTTGAAGTCGGCGAACAGATCCACGTCTGGGGTCCCCCACATTTTTACAATCTGCCGAAAAATGGACTGCTTTAGTACCCATTCCCCCTGTCGTAATTGGGTGCGGCTCAGAAAGTCTGCCCTTTGATTCTCTGTACCGCGGATGTGTAGGGCTGTCAGAGATAACAGGTTTGCCTCCGCTAGTTTGAGGATTTTGGCGGATGTGTCCAGTAGGGCTTGGGACCTGGTTCCCCCCTGGTGATTTATATAGGCCACTGTGACCCGATTGTCCGAAAGGATACGGACATGGTGGTTCTGGAGTAGGGGTAGGAAGTGTGTTAGGGCATAGCCTACTGCTAGAAGCTCCTTTTGATTTGAGGAGGCTCTTAGTTCTTGATTTCCCCATATGCTCTAAGTCACCTCGTTGTTCATGTGTGCTCCCAATCCTGTGGGACTGGCATCTGTTGTCACTATGTGTGTTATCTTTGGTGCCCAGGGGATCCCTTTGGACAGGTTGTCCTGGTTTCCCCACCAAGCTAGGGAATGAATAGTGCTTGAATTTAGGGTAATGCGACCCTCTAGGTGTCCCCCTATTACTGCCTGGTTGGCCAATACGTCCCACTGGAGATTTCTCGTGTGTAACTGAGCCCATTGAACTGCTGGTAGGCAGGCAGATAGTGAACCCAACAGTGACATGGCCTTCCTTAGTGTCATGGAGGGATTTTGGATTGCTCTTGCTGTAATTTGAGCGATCTTCTCCTTTTTGTGGTTTGGGAGGCGACACTCCTGAATGTTTGAGTCTAGTGTTAGGCCCAAGAATTCTTGTACCCTGCTGGGCTCCAATCTTGATTTTTTTAGATTTAGGAGCCAGCCCAGGTCTTGTAGAGTGTTCATCACCCTGTCTCTCTGTTCCCTGCATTTTTGAGCCGAGCTGCCCGCTATTAGGAAATCGTCCAGAAACGGGATTATTATTATATCTTGTTCCCTTATATGAGCCATCATTTCCGCTACTATTTTGGTGAATACTCGCGGGGCTATCGATATTCCGAACGGCAGGGCTCTGTACTGAAATTCTTTCACCTTGCCTTTTATTGAGACGGCTAACCTCAGATACTTCCTGGAGTCTTTGTGGATAGGGACGTGGTAATAAGCGTCGCTGAGGTCCAAGACCGTCATGTATCAGTTTGGGAACAGGACTTTGGTGGTAGATTTGATCGACTCCATTTTGAAGCTCTGGTTCTTGACGTATTTGTTTAGCTTTCTCAGATTTATAATTGTACGAAAGGTGCCGTCTGGTTTGGTTACTAGAAAAAGAGGGGAGTAGAACCCTCTGCCGATATCCTGCAGGGGGACCTCCTGGAGGACTCCTTTTTTTACTAGGCCTAGAACCTTGCTTTCTAGCGCTTCCTGTTCTCGCATGCTGGATCTCAGCGGCGTTGTTACATATTTTTGAGGCGGGAGAGAGAAAAAGTTTATCCTTAGGCCCTCCTGGATTAGGTTTATTATCCATGGGTTTGTTGAAATTCTCCTCCAGGCTGGAAGGAAAAAGGATAACCTTCCCCCCACCCTTGGCGTACTGTCACTTGGAGGGCTTTTTGTCCAGGGGAGAGTTATTAAAGAAGAAGCCTCTATCTCTTCTTTTATCATCCCACTTTTGTTCCCTAGTGGTCTTCTCTGAAAAAACCTCCTATTCCGAAAGGGCCTTTTAAATGCCGCTGGCCCTAAATTTGGGAATCCTTTTTTCTTGTCCCCTGCTTTCTGGAGGATGTCATCTAACGTTTCCCCAAAAAGGAATTTTCCTTCACAGGGGATGGAGCATAATTTCATTTTGGTCTGAAGGTCCCCTGGCCAACTTTTAAGCCATAGTGTCCTTCGGGCCGCGTTTGAAAGTGCTGCTGTTTTGGACGATAGTCTGACTGAATCGGCCGATGAGTCTGCTAGGAATGCAGCCGCTCCCCTTATTACTGGGATAGAATCTAAAATTTTATCTCTAGGTGTCCCTTCCCTCAGCTGTTTCTCAAGTTGGTCCACCCATACCATTAGGGCTCTTGAGGTACATGTCGCCGCTACCGCTGGCCTGAGGTTACCGCCTGCAGACTCCCAAGCCCCCTGTAGAAAGGTATCCGCCTTCTTATCTAGGGGGTCCCTGAGGGTGCCCATGTCCTCAAAGGGAAGGGCGAATTTCTTTGAGGCTTTAGCAACTGCTACATCGAGTTTCGGGGCTCTATCCCAAGATGTGGATGCCTCCTCCTCAAAGGGATATTTCCTTTCAAGGGAAGGGACCGTAGTATTTTTCCTATCTGGCTTATCCCATTCCCTTTTGATTAGACCCTTGACGATTTCGTTTAGCGGAAATACTCTCCGTTTTTTCTGGCCTAGCCCCCCGAACATTATGTCCTGGACTGTCTTATCCGGCCTCGGGTCCAATACCCCCATGGTAGACCTAACAGCTTTTACCAGTTTGTCTACCTCTTCTAGGGGAAAACAATGGCGCCCTCCTGTTTCTTCGTCTGAGGATGAGGAGCCGTATTCTGAGGATTTAGACGAGATTTCCCCTGATGTGGAGGAATCTGACTGGGAGGTTTCTACCGTGTCTTTTTTCCTCGTTTTATCCTTATGTTTAATGGATTCGAGGGCACTCTGGACCTCTGATTTAATTGCGGCCCTTAGGTCAGATGCGAAATCCGGAGTCTCCTGACAAACAATTTCTTTTGTACAGGACTCGCATAGTTTTTTCTCCCATGATACCGGTAGGGGTTTAGCGCAAGTGGGACATTCCCTGTTCTTCTTTTTAGCCTTCTTCTTTCCCTAATAAGGGAGAGGGATTGCATTACAAGGGTGACATTCACGAAGATCACTTACCCCAAAAAAAGGGCGCGCGGCTGCAGGTACCGGTTCGGGAGACGGAGTCAGGTCCTGTATAGGCTGATCTCCTGGTGGCGTTTTGCTCCTCGCTGCTGACGTGCTACGCCGCGTGAAGTGACTGCTGGAACGGCACTCTGTGTTTCGTTCCTTTTGTCGGTGGTGGTGTTGGTGGTGCTGCTGCTGCTGTTTCAGCTGCTGCCTCTGCTCCTGTTGCTGGTCGCTATCCTCCATTATTAGGATCGCTTCCAGCCAGGAGTTTCTGCACCTCACCTTTTTTAAACTTGGCGCCGCGTGACGTCACCGCTCCCCCTGCACGCGCTGGTCGGGAAGCGCGCTCCTGCGCATGCGCCCGGTTCCGGGACCCGGAAGTCGCTGGTTTACTTCCGGGGCAGCGGCCATCTTGGTACTCTCCGTACCATGGCGCTGCCCACACTCCACCGGGTCCCGCTGAGCCCCAATCTCCTTTCCGGAGCGGTGACTCCGGCGTCTCTCCCCCCGCTCACACGGCAGCCCGCATCGGATCCGGCGGTGGCGGCTTCAGGCACCGCACCTGCCGCGACAGGGGCCTCCCCGCTGCCGATACCCGGACAGGCCGGCCCCGGACTCCTTGGATACGCAGGTACGCCGTACTGTGGGTCACTCCGTCAGGGACAGGAACCCAACTGAAGGCGGAGGAGAGGTACCGCCCTTTTTCTGTAGGTTCCCGTCCCTGAAGGGCAGATCCCCTCTCTCCATGGTGCTGTCATGGGTGAGAGAGAAAGATCCAGTATAATGCCTTCTGACAGTTGGGGGAGGCAGAGGAAGACATTGATGGCTTTCTGCAGGACTTTGAGCGGCAGTGTGCCCTTCATCAAGTGAAGCCGGAGGAACGGGTTCAGATTCTGGCCAGCAAGCTGACAGGCCGGGCAGCGGACCCCTATCGCACGTTACCTGATGAGGACTGTATGGACTATGAGCGGATCAAAGAAGTGATCTTGGCCCAGTATGCGCTGACACCAGAGGCCTATCGCCAAAAGTTCCGCGGACTTATAAAACGCGTAACCGATACCCACGCTGAATGGGCCTGTAAATTACGGCGGTCACTGCTACAGTGGGTACAAGGGAGCCAAGCAACCACTAAGGAGGACGTCCTCCAGCTCCTCCTGTTAGAACGATTCTTTAATGGACTAAACCCCGAGACACAGGAATGGCTTCGGGACAGGCGGCCAACGACTCTTGAGGAAGCCGCTCGTCTGGCCGGTGAATATCATGATGCCAGGAGGCCGCAGTTCTCCGGATCAAAGGTGGTCACTAGGGGCCCGCCTATGGACCTGGAGGGCCCCAAACCACCGAAGATTGTAGGGGGACAGCTAGAAACCCGGCCTACCACAGTCCCCCTGGGGCACGATGAAACACATGCCGTCAGCTGGGCCACCTGCAAAGACAATGTCCCAACCGGACTCAGCATACCCAGTGGCCAAAGGCGGGAACAGCTACCTTCAGCCGGGCTGCTGTACACTGCTACCAAGGCGAAGCTGACCCGGCATTGGGGGCTACGACTAACCAAGGGGTGGAAGAGATGGAGGAAGTGCTGCATCAAGTAGACCCCGTGCAGGCAGCCCGGGCAGATAATCGACAACAGCATCGACAGGTCGTGTGGGTTAATGGGAAACGTATGCAGGGACTAAGAGATTCTGGAATAACTTTGACCCTTGTGAAGCCTCATCTCGTCCGGGACCAAGAGAAGACGGACCGGACAGTGGCAGTCCGTGTAGCAGGGGGAGCTACACATCGACTACCCACTGCCAGGATTCACCTGAACTGGGGAGTCGGGGATGGCCTTGTTGAGGTCGGCTTGATGGAGGATTTGCCTGCAGACGTCTTGCTGGGAAATGACTTGGGGCCTATGTTGTCTGCATTCTCGGTGGCCCCTCAGGCTGAGACCTATCCTGTGACCATCCGGAGACAAGCTCAAGCTGCGGAGGCGGAATCACACTAAGAGGAGGCCCAGGTAAGACATCCCAGCCCTGCACATATTCCCATAGCCAGACATATTTCTTGGGCCACCCCAGATGAATTTAAGAGGGAGTTACTTGAGGATCCTTCATTAGAGGGATATCGTGGGAAGGCACAGGAGGGGAGAGGAGTACTGGAAGGGGAACAGTTTGTATGGAAGCAGGGACTCCTCTTCCGGATCACAGAGCAGCACCACACACGGACGAGCACCACTATAAAACAACAGCTGGTAGTTCCCAAGAAGTATAGGCAGGAGCTACTGCGAATCTCTCATGATATACCCTTGGCCGGGCACTTCGGCGTCAGTCGCACCAAGCATCGCCTGACACAAAACTTCTTTTGGCCGGGGGTAACCTATGATGTTCGTCAGTACTGCCAGACCTGTGACAGTTGTCAGCGCATTGGCAAGAGGGGGGATCGATGCAAGGCCAAATTACGCCCCCTCCCCATTGTGGAGGAACCATTTAGCCGAGTATCGGTTGATCTGATAGGGCCATTAACCAAACCCAGTCCGTCCGGGAAAAAGTATATATTGACCATGGTAGATTATGCCACACGGTATCCAGAGGCGGTTGCGTTACCTAACATACTGGCAGAGACGGTGGCGGCCGCCCTGCTCCAGGTTTTCTCATGGGTTGGATTTCCCTGGGAGATTATCTCGGACCAGGGTACCCAGTTTACAGCAGAGGTGACCAACCAACTGTGGAAGCTGTGCGGCGTAAAGTCCATTAGAAGCGCCCCGTACCACCCGCAAACCAATGGGTTGTGTGAACGCTTTAACGGGACATTAAAACTGCTCATTGGGACTTTTACCAGGACCTACAGGGACTGGGAGAAATTCTTGCCACACCTCCTGTTTGCCTATCGGGAGGTGCCCCAAGAATCCACGGGGTTCTCCCCGTTCGAGCTGGTATACGGGAGACGGGTAAGGGGACCCCTAGACTTAGTGCTGGAACACTGGGAAGGGGAGGGCCTCATAGAAGGGGTACCTATTGTACCCTATGTGCTGGAATTCCGGGACCGCCTACAGGAGCTGACTCAGGCTGTACGTGAGAACATGCAGGCTACCCAGCGGCGCCAGCGCATATGGTACGATCGGAGGGCCAGAGAGCGCACTTTGGAAATAGGACAGAAGGTCCTGGTGTTAGAGCCCACTAAGCAGAATAAGTTTCAAGCTGCATGGCAGGGGCCCTACCAGGTAGTGGGGAAAATAGCCGACACAACCTATAATGTCGCCGATTGTGACGACCCCAGGGTTATCCGCATGTTCCACGTGAATATGCTGAAGCCCTACCGGGAGCGCCCTGAAGAG
Source organism: Dendrobates tinctorius (assembly GCF_039654945.1). Classification (NCBI taxonomy): domain Eukaryota; kingdom Metazoa; phylum Chordata; class Amphibia; order Anura; family Dendrobatidae; genus Dendrobates; species Dendrobates tinctorius. The sequence goes on along the minus strand of NW_027361904.1, from coordinate 3,487,617 downwards.
GTAGTGGCCATCTGTGCACCTGAAGCAGAGGATTTAGCCGGACTTCCCTTGCCGGATGTCATGGGGGAAAGGACTCAGTCTAAAACATGGGACCAGGCACACTTGGGTGAAGACCTAGGCCCCCGGGAGAGACAGCAGGCGGAAGCGTTGTTGAGGCTGCGACAGAGGATGTTTTCAGAGAGCCCGGGGTACACTCACCTGGCACAACACAAGGTTGAGACCCAGGATCAGACCCCCCTGCGACAAAACCCCTTCCGCGTCCCTGAGTCTGTACGAGAGGGGATGCGACAAGAGATGCAAGAGATGTTGCATTTAGGGGTCATTGAAGAGTCAGATAGTCCCTGGGCATCCCCCGTATTGTTAGTGCCCAAGAAGGATGGGACTACACGGTTGTTAGACCGGCTGGCGGGGGCAAAGTATTTGACCACCATCGATCTATGCAAAGGCTACTGGCAGATTCCCCTTAGTCCTGACGCTATTCCCAAGTCGGCATTTGTCACTCCGTTCGGCTTATTCCAGTTTCGAGCTATGCCATTCGGGATGAAGAATGCCCCGGCGACCTTCCAAAGGCTGGCTGACCGGCTTCTGGATGGTCTCCAGGACTATGCTTGTGCCTACCTGGACGACATCGCCATCTACAGTGCGACATGGGAAGAGCATCTCAATCACCCAGAGACAGTATTGGACAGGATCCACCAGGCCGGAATCACCCTGAACCCAAACAAGTGTCACGTGGGCAAAGCAGAGGTTCAGTATTTAGGGCATTGGGTGGGAAGTGGGAAACAGCGACCAGAATCAGCCAAGATTGAGGCCATAGCCAAATGGCCCATCCCACGCACTAAAACCCAGGTCATGGCGCTTCTAGGGACAGCGGGGTATTACAGGAAATTCGTTCCCAATTACAGCAGCGTAGCCAAGCCCCTCACTGATTTGACCCGTAAGAACCAACCCCACCAGGTAACCTGGACCTCAGAGTGTGAGGAAGCATTCCGCCAACTAAAGGACGCCCTCACCAATACCCCTGTATTGGCCGCACCCAATCCAACTAAATGTTTCCTTGTTCATACAGACGCTTTTATGTTTGGATTGGGGGCAGTGCTGAGCCAAGTCGGGCCGGACGGCCAAGAACACCAGGTAGCTTACCTGAGTCGGAAACTACTGACCCGTGAAGTAAGCTATGCGGCCATCGAGAAGGAGTGCCTGGCGGTAGTATGGGCACTCAAGAAGTTGCAACCATATTTGTATGGATGACAGTTTTCCTTCCTAAAGGACCATAATCCCCTAGTCTGGCTTAATCGGGTCTCCGGAGACAACGCCAGATTGCTGCGGTGGAGTTTAGCCCTACAACCTCTGGACTTCACCATCCACCACAGACCCGGCAAACAAAATGGTAACGCCGATGGACTAAGTCGACAAACGGAACTTTTACCAACCCCATAAACTTTGGTCATCCCCAAACCGATCCGTTGAGGATCAGACTGTGTATGCCGATTGCGTCGCTGAAAAGGGGAGCCGTGTTACAGAACCACTTAGCATCCAGAATATGTTGTGCAGTTATATGTATGGATAATAGGTTTTATGTGAGATGCATGTCCCTAATGCATCAGCATTCCCCTTTTGTCCGCCCTCCCCCCACCTTTCTAATTTCCACAGTAAACATCGGCCAAGGAATTCAAGCCAGCGTCCTTCATTCAGACTCCAGCCAATGCAGAGTGGACCTCCGAAAACACGGGGTGGTACTGAAAGAGGTACCCCAGCTTGGTAGACCCCGTTACACTAGAACCACTTAGCACCCAAAATATGTTGTGCAGTTATAGGTATGGATAATAGGTTCTATGTGAGATGCATGTCCCTAATGCATTAATTAAGCATTCCACAAATTCCTGTGATGCACCTGAAGGGTTAATAAACTTCTTGAATGTGGTTTTGAGCACCTTGAGGGGGTGCAGTTTTTAGAATGGTGTCACTTTTGGGTATTTTGTATCATATAGACCCTTCAAAGTGACTTCAAATATGATGTGGTCCCTAAAAAAAAAAAAAAATGGTGTTGTAAAAATGAGAAATCGCTGGTCAACTTTTAACCCTTATAACTTCCTAACAAAAGAAAAATTGGTTCCAAAATTGTGATGATGTAAAGTAGACATGTGGGAAATGTTACTTATTAAGTATTTTATGTTACGTATCTCTGTGATTTAAGGGCATGAAAATGCAAAGTTGTATAATTGCGAAATTTTCAAAAATTTCCACAAATTTCCGTTTTTTTTTTCACAAATAAGCGCAAGTCATATCAAAGAAATGTTACCACTATTATGAAGTACAATATGTCACGAGAAAAACAGTGTCAGAATTACCGGGATCCATGGAAGCGTTCCAGAGTTATGACCTCATAAAGGGAGAGTGGTCAGAATTGTAAAAATTGGCCCGGGCATTAACGTGCAAACCACCCTTGGGGGTAAAGGGGTTAAACATCAAAAGAGTTATCTCTGGACATGATAAATTTGTTTTGTCTCACAATGTCTGGTATACTACACCAGACTCCATGTTTGCTCTCCAGCAGATAACCCACTCCAATTACTTGTTCACAGCAGGAATCAGGGACTGGAAAGAAGCAATAGGTCTTTTTTTTACAATACAATGGTCCCAGAAAGCTGCCAATCAGTGGTGTGGGCGGGGTTATACACAGCTCAGCATTCAGATCCCTCCCTCCCTTCTGAGCTCCTCCGTGCGCTCAAACAGTGATTTACCCCCATATAGACCCCGAACAGTGATTTATCCCTAGATCTTCAGTACAGAAAACTGAGATTCTATCAGAACTGTTGACCCAGTAAACTAAGTGATACATTGCTGGAATCAGGGTTTCCTGTCCCTACATTATTCCGGTGTCAGCTCTCATAGCAAAATCCTCATGATAATTAAATAAAACATGAAAACTTAATGTGCTGAAGGGGGAGTCGATACAAAGAGAAGAGAGTTTTATTATACTTTTCCATAAGTCAGTAGATTATTTCTGGGGTTTGCATAAATCATGACCAAGTACTATAAGTGTAAATGAAAAATGTGGCTTTACAGTTTAAACCCTTAATGACTTGTGATCATCACAGGTCGCCCGGGGATGTATGGCCAGACCTGCTTCTTACATGGCCTATGCCGGGTATCCTAGCACCAGTATGAGTATGATCTCTTTTCGAGTGATTTAAGATCATTTACTAGTTATCCTCCCTTCTGTAGCCTGACCAGCTGCACATGGACAATTCAGGGAGGAAGATGCAATGGAAGAACATTTGAGTAGTTTATTGAGAAATGAGGAGGTGAAGATGTCTAGAGAAGAAGGAGGGACAGAGAGGTAGCAGGACATCCTCTTTTCAGCTCTGAAGCACGATTCTGCCAAGATGGCACTGCCCAGGAGGAACAGGATGTAAGGTAAAGGCATAGAAGGACTTAGAGAAAAAAAGAAGAGACATAAACCTACTATAAAAATGCCCAACAGATGGCAACAACAGCATACACAATTCTGTGCAACAAGCATGACTGTATATAATAAATACAAGCACAATATATTGTACTAAGTAAATGTGTCAAGCACTACACACGGGTAGGTCCAGCGGACGACACAACATATACCAACAACGGGATGGAATGTGGTGAGGAAGCCCTACCCGTAGGGAACAAGGGATGGGGCACCTCCTAAACTTCAACCCCTAACGCCCTAAGCGGGTCCTTCCCCACGCCGCCGTCATGTGCCTGATTGTCACCTCACTATTCCCTGGCTAGTGCACTGGCCGGCACGGACGCTAGCCTCACCACTGCAGAAGGTGAACAACACAGAAAGAGAAACAACCACAAGACAGAAAAAGGGGAAATTATACTTAACAACCGTCTCTGCTGCAAAGCACCACACAGCAGAGGATAAGGCCGGGATCACACATGCGAGGAATACGGCCGAGTCTCACGTGTTAATACCCGGCACTGCCTCCGGTCCTCGGATTGGCGCATGTGGCCGCATAGCAATACATGGAGCCGCACGCTCTGCTCCTGGGTGCCGGCGGTAGTGCCGGGTATTAACACGCGAGACTCGGCCGTATTCCTCGCATGTGTGATCCCGGCCTAAGGCACCAGGACCAGAAACTCCACGAAAAAAGCAGATTCACGGAAATTACTAAAACCATATGTTTCATTTTTGTCTATAGCTATGGTAGATTTTTTACAGTTACAACTTGCTTCTCTGTGTTCTTTAGTATGCACCGTAGACATGCTAGCTGGGGAATATCTACCATAGGCATAGGTACAGATTAATTTGGCACATAGGGCTTTAGTATGAACCCAGATTCACCACTGCTACCAGAGAGCTCTTTACTCCAGGCTGGTCATCATAGACTACTCTATCACCGACAGTCAGCTGATGGATCATGACTTTTTAACCCCTTAATGACCGGAGCTTTTTTTCGGTTTTGCGTTTCCGTTTTCCGCTTCTTCATCCCAGAGCCATAGCTTTTTTTACTTTTCCATCAATACGGCCACGTGAGGGCTTATTTTTTGTGGAATGAGTTGTACTTTAGAACGACACCATTGGTTTTACCATGTGGTGTACTAGGAAATGGGAAAAAAAAATCCAAGTGCGGTGAAATTGCAAATAAAGTGCAATCCCACACTTGTTTTTTGTTTGGCTTTTTTGCTAGTTTCACTGAATGCTAAAACTGACCTGCCAGAGACGCACCATGTCAGCGCCGACTTCCCCCGCTGCCGCATTGAACTATACTGGCGGGACGCCGGTACAGTTCAAAGTAATGATGGAGGAGAGAGAGTCAGCTGACGCTCCCTCTCCCATCATTCCCCACTCTGCCTCTGGCACACAGCCGCGCACTCACTGTGTATCAGGCAAAGCAGGAGACAGGAGCCGGGAGCTGCGCGGGCACGAGTAGAAGGTCAGGAGAGTGGGTTTTTTTTATGCAACAGTGAGTACAGCCAGGACTGTAGGGATATTCTCGGGGGGGGGGGGGGGGGGGTGCTGTTCTGTATACCATGGGGGAGGTGCTGTGCTGTATACCATGGGGGGGGTGCTGTGCTGTATACCATGGAGGGCTGCATAACATGGGGGGGTGCAGTGCTGTATACCATGGGGGGCTGTATACCATGGGAGGGTGCTGTGCTGTATACCATAAGGCTGTATACCATGGGGGGATGCTGTGCTGTATACCATGGGGGGGCTGTATACCATGGGGGGGGTGCTGTGCTGTATACCATGGGGGGTGCTGTGCTGTATACTATGGGGGGCTATATACCATGCGGTGCTGTATACCATGGGGGGTGCTGTGCTGTATGCCATGGGGGGTGCTGTTCTGTGCACCATGGAGGGCTGTATACCATGGGGGGGTGCTGTGCTGTATAGTATGGGGAGCTGTATAACATGCAATGCTGTATACCATAGGGGGGTGCTGTGCTGTATACCATGAGGGGCTGTATACCATGGGGGCTGTATACCATGGGGGGGTACTGTGCTGTATACCATGTGGGGCTGTATACCATGCGGTGCTGTATACCATGGGGGGATGCAGTGCTGTATACCATGGGGGGCTGTATATCATGGGGGGCTGTATACCACGTGGTGCTGTATACCATGGGGGGCTGTATACCACGTGGTGCTGTATACCATGGGGGGCTGTATACCATGAGGTGCTGTATACCATGGGGGGATGCTGTGCTGTATACCAAGGAACTTACCTAGATATGTTCAAAAGAAAAGCCTGGATAATGTGTGCCCACCTGAACTATAATCATTATCCAGGCTTTTCTATTGAACAGGCTTTGCCCGTATTAACAACTGTTGTGCACTGGATACATTTATATGGTATGCTGTTTATATGGTTATTAGGTCGTTATTTATATTATATATATTTTGGAGTTCTGTTTTAGGTAGTTGGCCCTATTATGAGCCTATTGATAGATGAAGTTATGTCACATGTGTGACTATTTTTAATGTTTTTAAATGTTTTGTGCATGTTTTTTGTGTCTAGTAAACTTCAAATATTTGTACGCCATTTTCCTGCCTTTGGTGATCCCCTTTATATGGCCTGTTCCTTTCTTCTTTGTTATTTGTGACTTTGTTTGTACAGGCCAAGGTTGGATCCCTTTTGATTTATCTGTGGTGCCCCGGCAATAGGCTTTATAGGTAAGGCCGAGGTCACACTAGCATATGGCATCCGATGCGACATGCTAATGACCCTCAGCTCCTGCTCTGCTGCGAGTGGGAGCCGAGTGTCATGTGACTGTGCTCCGAGACTCTCGCACAGAGAGGATCGGACCACTGCTGCGGAGGAGGCAGAGGAACTAATTTCTCCATCTCCTCCATTACCGCCAGGGTCAGCATATATAGCACAGCACTCGGATGATATTCGAGTGATGTGCGCTGTGTCACTGACACCCATAGACTTATATGGGTGTGAGAGAGCCAAGACTCGGTCGAGTGTCGGTGACAATCGCAGCATACTGCGATTTCACTCGCATGTAGAATACGGCCGAGAAAGAAAATGCTGATGCGAGCCGCCCCATAGATGAATACTGGTCCGAGAGCTATGCGATGTTTTATCACATAGCACTTGTCTGTATTTATGGCTAGTGTGACGCCGGCCTGAAATGAAAGTCGGCATTCAAAACTACAACTCGACCAGCAAAAAAATAAAAATAAAAAAACAAGCTCTCACATGGCTAGATAGACAGAAAAATAAAGGAAAAAAAGTATAGCTCTCAGAAGAAACTGAAGCTCAATAACGAAAAACGTTTTCAAAGTGATTCCAAAATGAAATCACAAGGTAAATCAGATGATAATAATATGGATAATATCTGAACTCTTATATCCAGAATCATAAGAACAGAGTTCATGGCTGCCTTATAATACTTTACACCCTCAGTTTTATGGCATACAAAGATTCTATAAGGATGGAGGAGTCAGCAACAGAAATGTACAACCAAGCAGATATTTCCCACATTGGAGACCACTGCGATGAAAAACATCCCCAAATTTGTACATGTTCTGTCCCAGAAGAAAGTGAGCATGCTGTAAATACTACGTCTTATTTATATCAAAGCTCTTGTCCTGCACAATCAACTGATGTAATGGCTTTAGCAAAACAATCCTTGTAGAAACCTACACATGAAATTCATTACTTTTCTAGGACCAGACATACTATCAGGACATAAAGGATTATATCTAAGAAGTGATACTTGACTTTCATAAGGACGGTTAGGTTTGTCAGCTGTGATAATAACGGTCTCACGTATTATAAACGCACAACTTGTGTTGTCATCTATAACAATATCACATTTCAATTCAGCCAGTGACTGAGAGGAATCTGCGACTTCTCTGTCTTATTCTGTGGTCACAACTCACCTGGGCGGTTATCTGTAGGGGTCTCCTCTTTACACTGCTGATCACCCCTCACATTAGGGGTCTCCTCTTTACACCTCTGATCGCCCCTCACATTAGTGGTCTCCTCTTTACATCGCTGATCGCCCCTCACATTAGGGGTCTCCTCTTTATACCGCTGATCGCCCCTCACATTAGGGGTCTCCTCTTTACACCGCTGATCGCCCCTCACATTAGGGGTCTCCTCTTTACACCGCTGATCGCCCCTCACATTAGGGGTCTCCTCTTTACACCGCTGATCGCCCCACACATTAGGGGTCTCCTCTTTACACCGCTGATCGCCCCTCACATTTCTCTCGGAACCATTAATATTCTTCAGATCTTTATCCGGATCCAAAAGCTGAAAAACAAATATTGTAAAAGTCCCCGATGATGTGAGAAATCCCCATGAATAATGGTGAGAAGATCCGGACACGTGATGTCTGTGGTCAGCTGTGATCCTGCCGTCTCCACCGCTCTCATTACACAAGTATAAAACATATAATACTGGAGAAGAAAACAAGACTGAACACAAGGACGTCACAGCAGTCTACACATCATAGGGATATCTCCATCTACCTGATGGTCCTGTGGAGGAGCGGGACATCTCTCTGGGGTTGTCCTCTTATTGGAGAGAGCTGAGGAGACACAGACAGGACTGACATCACTATTACATACAGAGAATTATAGGCCGTGTGTATTTAGTCCTGTCTATTACCTGGTGATGTGCGGGGCCGGTGCTCCTCCATCATCACCTCCTGGTACCGATCCTTGTGTCCTTCTAGATACTCCCACTCCTCCATGGAGAAATAGACAGTGACGTCCTGACACCTTATAGGAACCTGACACACACAATGATACCGTCATCACCCAGAATCCTCCAGTGCCGGCCTGTATAATGTCCCAGCATTCCCAGCAGTGTCACCTCTCCAGTCAGCAGCTCAATCATCTTCTTGGTGAGTTCTAGGATCTTCTGGTCATTGATGTCCTCATGTATCCGGGGGTGAGGTGGAGGCCCAGGGATTGGGCTCAAGGTTCCTCCTTGTCCTTCAGACACAGGGGCCTGACAGCGATCACTAGAGGTCTTCACTACTGTGTAATCCTGAGTGTGGAGACATTAATAATATCACTACAGACATCTCCAGAGTCCATCAGCTCTCCGGTCACATCCCCTGTTATTCCCATAGATAATGAGGTCATGTGATGACATCAGAGCCTCTCACCTCTCCAGTCATATCCCCTGTTACTCCCATGGATAATGAGGTCATGTGATGACATCAGAGCCTCTCACCTCTCCGGTCATATCCAGTTATTGCCATAGATGAGGTCATGTGATGACATCAGAGCCTCTCACCTCTCCGGTCATATCCCCTGTTATTCCCATAGATAATGAGGTCATGTAATGACATCAGAGCCTCTCACCTCTCTGGTCATATCCCCTGTTATTCCCATAGATAATGAGGTCATGTGATGACATCAGAGCCTCTCACCTCTCCGGTCATATCGCCTGTTATTCCCATAGATAATGAGGTCATGTGATGACATCAGAGCCTCTCACCTCTCCGGTCATATCCCCTGTTATTCCCATAATGAAGTCATGTGATGACATCAGAGCCTCTCACCTCTCTGGTCATATCCCCTGTTATTCCCATAGATAATGAGGTCATGTGATGACATCAGAGCCTTCACCTCTCCAGTCATATCCCGTTATTCCCATAGATAATGAGGTCATGTGATGACATCAGAGCCTCTCACCTCTCTGGTCATATCCCGTTATTGCTATAGATAATGAGGTCATGTGATGACATCAGAGCCTTCACCTCTCTGGTCATATTCTGTTATTTCCATAGATAATGAGGTCATGTGATGACATCAGAGCCTCTCACCTCTCCGGTCATATCCCCTGTTATTCCCATAGATAATGAGGTCATGTGATGACATCAGAGCCTCTCACCTCTCTGGTCATATCCCCTGTTATTCCCATAGATAATGAGGTCATGTGATGACATCAGAGCCTTCACCTCTCTGCTCATATCCCCTGTTATTCCCATAGATAATGAGGTCATGTGATGATATCAGAGCCTCTCACCTCTCCGGTCATATCCCGTTATTCCCATAGATAATGAGGTCATGTGATGACATCAGAGCCTCTCACCTCTCTGGTCATATCGCCTGTTATTCCCATAGATGATGAGGTCATGTGATGATATCAGAGCCTCTCACCTCTCCGGTCATATCCCGTTATTGCCATAGATAATGAGGTCATGTGATGACATCAGAGCCTCTCACCTCTCCGGTCATATCCCGTTATTCCCATAGATAATGAGGTCATGTGATGACATCAGAGCCTCTCACCTCTCTGGTCATATCGCCTGTTATTCCCATAGATGATGAGGTCATGTGATGATATCAGAGCCTCTCACCTCTCCGGTCATATCCCGTTATTGCCATAGATAATGAGGTCATGTGATGACATCAGAGCCTCTCACCTCTCCGGTCATATCCCCTGTTATTCCCATAGATAATGAGGTCATGTGATGATATCAGAGCCTCTCACCTCTCCGGTCATATCACCTGTTATTCCCATAGATAATGAGGCCATGTGATGACATCAGAGCCTCTCACCTCTCCGGTCATATCCCCTGTTATTCCCATAGATAATGAGGTCATGTGATGACATCAGAGCCTCTCACCTCTCCGGTCATATCCCCTGTTATTCCCATAGATAATGAGGTCATGTGATGACATCAGAGCCTCTCACCTCTCTGGTCATATCCCCTGTTATTCCCATAGATAATGAGGTCATGTGATGACATCAGAGCCTCTCACCTCTCCGGTCATATCACCTGTTATTCCCATAGATAATGAGGCCATGTGATGACATCAGAGCCTCTCACCTCTCCGGTCATATCCCCTGTTATTCCCATAGATAATGAGGTCATGTGATGACATCAGAGCCTCTCTCCTCTCCGGTCATATCCCCTGTTATTCCCATAGATAATGAGGTCATGTGATGACATCAGAGCCTCTCACCTCTCCGGTAAGATGGAAGATTATCTCCAGGGTGAGGTTTAATATCCTCTCCGCCATCTTGTCTCTGTTCTTATTCATCCTTCATGGGTGAATCCGGATAATGCTCTTATATTGAATGTTGGAACCTGAAAGGAAAAGGAAACAAGACAAACAAATTCATAGAAAAAAATACAAATACTGAAGGGGAAACATTTCCCGGGCATGGTAACTAACTGTGTTTAGTTATAGCAAATTATAATTATCCTCCATCCCATAGTCCAGTGCCCATATACCCATCATACATTCTTCATCTCATAGTCCCATGCCCATATACTCATCACACATCCTCCATCCCATAGTCCCGTGCCCACATACATATCCTCCATCCCATAGTCCCGTGCCCATATACCCGTCATACATATCCGCCATCCCATAGTCCCGTGCCCATATACCCGTCATACATATCCTCCATCCCATAGTCCAGTGCCCATATACCCATGACACATCCTCCATCACATAGTCAACCATTATGACATCATAATGAGCGGCGGCAGGGCTTGCAACCTATGATGACATCAGCGTCGCCATGGCAACCATTGTGACATCATAATGAGGGGCGGGGCTTGATAGGCGCACACTGCTTCCCCAGTATGCAAATCGGGGCATTATGACATCATAATGAGGGGCGGGGCTTGATGCACACACACTTTTTCCCCAGTATGTAGATAGGGGCAAAATTGTTTGGTGAATTGGAACGCGCGGGGTTAATATTTCGCCTCACAATGTAGCTTAGGACGCTCTCGGGGTCCAGACGTGTGATTGTGCCAAATTTTGTTGCTGTAGCTGCGACGGAGCGGATGCCTATCCCGGACATACATACACACTTTGAGCTTTATATATTAGATAAAACTGTAGATGATGTATTCTCTAATGTGTACGGAGTGGAACATAACCTGTCAGATGCTTCATGTTTCCCCAAACCAACTTGTAGCACAAATCAGAGAGAGCGGCTCCAGTATTGCAGATATGTAAACGCCGCAGAATTTAAGAAAAAAAAAATACTTCTAAATGAGGATTGGGGATGAGGTGACGAGGATGACGAGTACCAGATATGTACCCGCCTGACTTATGGGTGAATGTAGACTGGACACAAGTCAGTGCACAGGGATGGATGGCCTCACTATGGTGACCATGCTGTGTTAGGTCCTTACGGTCATCATGTGGTGGTAATTATCTAGTAGTGTCCGTACATGTCCAGGTTCCTCTGGTATTATATCTGGCCCTTACTTTCCTATCCCCTTTACAACTCCTGATGAAGCAGAGGCGAAACCCACATCGGGGCCGATAACCTCGTGATCCGGACTGGATGGGCCAGTTTGATGACCTGGACTCTGGGACTTTATAGAAGGATCCTCGTTCTCTCTGCCCGTCACACTCGTCTTGTGTACGGGACATTTACGGTCTTGGCCGCCATTTCAATGTGATTACTATCCGATGTCCAGTCCCCGTTTCTCTTTCTAGCGGTTTATATCCGCAGTGTAGTGACGGTTTTCTCTGTTGATGTCACCTACGAGGCTATTCAGGGACGGTTTATTTTACAGATGACGGGAGGTTTTTATCCTCCTTTCAGGTTGTTCTTCACAATTACATTATGGATTTATGGACAGAGGCTGGAGGGTCTCACACTCCGAACTGTGGTAGAAATCCTCCATAGTAAGGCGGCAGGAGAGCAGCGGCCCGTGGAGGGGGCACATACTTTACTGTACTCAGACACCTGTAGGAGTTGGGAGCTCTTCCAGGTATATTCGTGGTGTGAACACAGCCCCAACCTGCCGCAGCGGTTTCCTCACACTGCAGAGCACTTTGTACAAAAGATATTTTATTATTATTCTTATAGGATTTGAAACTGGTAAAACAAGGAGTAATGTCTCCACAAGGAATGTGAAAATGGACATGAAAAAAGAAGGGTGGAGACACCGAGGACAACACGACCGCGCTCCACACACAGAACAAGCGACTGACAGGAAGGAGACCACGGCCTCAGCTACTTATACTGCAGTGCTGAGGTAAACTGAAAGCTGCGCTCTGACTGGCTGAAATGAAATCCGAGCTCTGATTGGTTACTCCGGATAAACGAAACGGAACTCTGGTTGCTGTGGTAACATGGAAGCTGAGGTCTGATTGGTTGCTATCAGACAGTCCTGTGTGAGAGTCAGGAGGCGCCATCCTGCACAGAACACACAGGGAGCAGGAGCTGCTGTACATGGCCGGGTACTGAGCAGGGGAGCAGCCACCAGCTCCGTACCGCGACCTCTGCTCCACACAGAGAGGAAAACCGGAAGCGACCGGAGCCGAGAACTCACAGCACAGACAAACATACCTCCACTGTAGAGTGGCCACGCCGTGTACGGACAGGACCTGTATGACGTCACAGTCATGTGATCAGTCACATGGGGAGGAGTCACATGATCAGGGGCGGAGCTCCAGGTGTCTGCAGGACTCTGCTAGTAATGGGCAGTCCGGCTCTTTTTGGGTCCTAAATGGATCCCTATTGCATATGTGTTCTGGCGTCCGAAACTCCGCCCACTTGCTAGGAACCAATTAGATTGCTGGGTGGGCGGAGTTTCGTTCTGGTGGGCGGGTTTACGTCTGCAGAACACCGGGATTTTACACCCAGTGAGAGCCATTCAAGGATTTTAGTGGCTCTCACTGGGGAGCCGGCTCTTTGTGTCGGATCTTTCTTGAACAACACATCACACTTGTCTACAGGACTCTGCTGTGCTGGATGATGTCTAGTATTATAGAGGAGGATGGAGCGGAGCCGCGTGTGTAATGTGTGCGGAGCGGAGCCGCGTGTGTAATGTGTGCGGAGCGGAGCCGCGTGTGTAATGTGTAATGTGCGCGGAGCGGAGCCTCGTGTGTAATGTGTGCGGAGCGGAGCCGCGTGTGTAATGTGTGCGGAGCGGAGCCTCGTGTGTAATGTGCGAGGAGCGGAGCCTCGTGTGTAATGTGCGAGGAGCGGAGCCGCGTGTGTAATGTGTGCGGAGCGGAGCCGCGTGTGTAATGTGTGCGGAGCGGAGCCTCGTGTGTAATGTGCGCGGAGCGGAGCCGCGTGTGTAATGTGTGCGGAGCGGAGCCGCGTGTGTAATGTGTAATGTGCGCGGAGCGGAGCCTCGTGTGTAATGTGTGCGGAGCGGAGCCGCGTGTGTAATGTGTGCGGAGCGGAGCCTCGTGTGTAATGTGCGAGGAGCGGAGCCTCGTGTGTAATGTGCGAGGAGCGGAGCCGCGTGTGTAATGTGTGCGGAGCGGAGCCGCGTGTGTAATGTGTGCGGAGCGGAGCCTCGTGTGTAATGTGCGCGGAGCGGAGCCGCGTGTGTAATGTGCGCGGAGCGGAGCCGCGTGTGTAATGTGTGCGGAGCGGAGCCTCGTGTGTAATGTGCGGAGCGGAGCCTCGTGTGTAATGTGCGGAGCGGAGCCTCGTGTGTAATGTGCGCGGAGCGGAGCCTCGTGTGTAATGTGTGCGGAGCGGAGCCGCGTGTGTAATGTGTGAGGAGCGGAGCCGCGTGTGTAATGTGCGCGGAGCGGAGCCGCGTGTGTAATGTGTGCGGAGCGGAGCCGCGTGTGTAATGTGTGCGGAGCGGAGCCGCGTGTGTAATGTGTGCGGAGCGGAGCCGCGTGTGTAATGTGTGCGGAGCGGAGCCTCGTGTGTAATGTGCGCGGAGCGGAGCCTCGTGTGTAATGTGTGCGGAGCGGAGCCTCGTGTGTAATGTGTGCGGAGCGGAGCCGCGTGTGTAATGTGTGCGGAGCGGAGCCGCGTGTGTAATGTGCGCGGAGCGGAGCCTCGTGTGTAATGTGCGCGGAGCGGAGCCTCGTGTGTAATGTGCGCGGAGCGGAGCCTCGTGTGTAATGTGTGCGGAGCGGAGCCGCGTGTGTAATGTGTGCGGAGCGGAGCCGCGTGTGTAATGTGTGCGGAGCGGAGCCTCGTGTGTAATGTGCGCGGAGCGGAGCCGCGTGTGTAATGTGCGCGGAGCGGAGCCGCGTGTGTAATGTGTGCGGAGCGGAGCCGCGTGTGTAATGTGTGCGGAGCGGAGCCGCGTGTGTAATGTGCGCGGAGCGGAGCCGCGTGTGTAATGTGCGCGGAGCGGAGCCGCGTGTGTAATGTGCGCGGAGCGGAGCCGCGTGTGTAATGTGTGCGGAGCGGAGCCGCGTCCGCGTGTGTAATGTGTGCGGAGCAGAGCCGCGTGTGTAATGTGCGCGGAGCGGAGCCGCGTGTGTAATGTGTGCGGAGCGGAGCCGCGTGTGTAATGTGTGCGGAGCGGAGCCGCGTGTGTAATGTGTGCGGAGCGGAGCCGCGTGTGTAATGTGCACGGAGCGGAGCCGCGTGTGTAATGTGCGGGGAGCGGAGCCGCGTGTGTAATGTGCGCGGAGCGGAGCCGCGTGTGTAATGTGTGCGGAGCGGAGCCGCGTGTGTAATGTGCGCGGAGCGGAGCCGCGTGTGTAATGTGTGAGGAGCCTCGTGTGTAGAGTGTGCGGAGCGGAGCCGCGTGTGTAGTGTGTGCGGAGCGGAGCCGCGTGTGTAATGTGTGCGGAGCGGAGCCCCGTGTGTAATGTGTGCGGAGCGGAGCCGCGTGTGTAATGTGTGCGGAGCGGAGCCGCGTGTGTAATGTGTGAGGAGTGGAGCCGCGTGTGTAATGTGTGCGGAGCGGAGCCGCGTGTGTAATGTGTGAGGAGCGGAGCCGCGTGTGTAATGTGTGCGGAGCGGAGCCTCGTGTGTAATGTGTGCGGAGCGGAGCCGCGTGTGTAATGTGTGCGGAGCGGAGCCGCATGTGTAATGTGTGAGGAGCGGAGCCGCGTGTGTAATGTGTGCGGAGCCGCGTGTGTAATGTGTGCGGAGCGGAGCCTCGTGTGTAATGTGTGCGGAGCGGAGCCGCGTGTGTAATGTGTGCGGAGCGGAGCCGCGTGTGTAATGTGCGCAGAGCGGAGCCGCGTGTGTAATGTGCGCGGAGCGGAGCCGCGTGTGTAATGTGCGCGGAGCGGAGCCGCGTGTGTAATGTGCGCGGAGCGGAGCCGCGTGTGTAATGTGTGCGGAGCGGAGCCGCGTGTGTAATGTGCGCGGAGCGGAGCCGCGTGTGTAATGTGTGAGGAGCGGAGCCGCGTGTGTAATGTGTGCGGAGCGGAGCCGCGTCCGCGTGTGTAATGTGTGCGGAGCAGAGCCGCGTGTGTAATGTGCGCGGAGCGGAGCCGCGTGTGTAATGTGTGCGGAGCGGAGCCGCGTGTGTAATGTGTGCGGAGCGGAGCCGCGTGTGTAATGTGTGCGGAGCGGAGCCGCGTGTGTAATGTGCGCGGAGCGGAGCCGCGTGTGTAATGTGCACGGAGCGGAGCCGCGTGTGTAATGTGCGGGGAGCGGAGCCGCGTGTGTAATGTGCGCGGAGCGGAGCCGCGTGTGTAATGTGTGCGGAGCGGAGCCGCGTGTGTAATGTGCGCGGAGCGGAGCCGCGTGTGTAATGTGTGAGGAGCCTCGTGTGTAGAGTGTGCGGAGCGGAGCCGCGTGTGTAGTGTGTGCGGAGCGGAGCCGCGTGTGTAATGTGTGCGGAGCGGAGCCCCGTGTGTAATGTGTGCGGAGCGGAGCCGCGTGTGTAATGTGTGCGGAGCGGAGCCGCGTGTGTAATGTGTGAGGAGTGGAGCCGCGTGTGTAATGTGTGCGGAGCGGAGCCGCGTGTGTAATGTGTGAGGAGCGGAGCCGCGTGTGTAATGTGTGCGGAGCGGAGCCTCGTGTGTAATGTGTGCGGAGCGGAGCCTCGTGTGTAATGTGTGGGGAGCGGAGCCGCGTGTGTAATGTGTGCGGAGCGGAGCCGCATGTGTAATGTGTGAGGAGCGGAGCCGCGTGTGTAATGTGTGCGGAGCCGCGTGTGTAATGTGTGCGGAGCGGAGCCTCGTGTGTAATGTGTGAGGAGCGGAGCCGCGTGTGTAATGTGTGCGGAGCAGAGCCGCGTGTGTAATGTGTGCGGAGCGGAGCCGCGTGTGTAATGTGTGCGGAGCGGAGCCGCGTGTGTAATGTGTGCGGAGCGGAGCCGCGTGTGTAATGTGTGCGGAGCGGAGTCACGTGTGTAATGTGTGCATAGCGGAGCCGCGTGTGTAATGTGTGAGGAGCGGAGCCGCGTGTGTAATGTGTGCGGAGCGGAGCCGCGTGTGTAATGTGTGCGGAGCGGAGCCGCGTGTGTAATGTGTGCGGAGCGGAGCCGCGTGTGTAATGTGTGCGGAGCGGAGCCGCGTGTGTAATGTGTGCGGAGCGGAGCCGCGTGTGTAATGTGTGCGGAGCGGAGCCGCGTGTGTAATGTGTGCGGAGCGGAGCCTCGTGTGTAATGTGCGCGGAGCGGAGCCGCGTGTGTAATGTGCGCGGAGCGGAGCCGCGTGTGTAATGTGCGCGGAGCGGAGCCGCGTGTGTAATGTGCGCGGAGCGGAGCCTCGTGTGTAATGTGTGCGGAGAGGAGCCTCGTGTGTAATGTGCGCGGAGCGGAGCCGCGTGTGTAATGTGCGCGGAGCGGAGCCGCGTGTGTAATGTGTGCGGAGCGGAGCCGCGTGTGTAATGTGTGCGGAGCGGAGCCGCGTGTGTAATGTGTGCGGAGCGGAGTCGCGTGTGTAATGTGTGCATAGCGGAGCCGCGTGTGTAATGTGTGAGGAGCGGAGCCGCGTGTGTAATGTGTGCGGAGCGGAGCCGCGTGTGTAATGTGTGCGGAGCGGAGCCGCGTGTGTAATGTGTGCGGAGCGGAGCCGCGTGTGTAATGTGTGCGGAGCGGAGCCGCGTGTGTAATGTGTGCGGAGCGGAGCCGCGTGTGTAATGTGTGCGGAGCGGAGCCGTGTGTGTAATGTGTGCGGAGCGGAGCCTCGTGTGTAATGTTCGCGGAGCGGAGCCGCGTGTGTAATGTGCGCGGAGCGGAGCCGCGTGTGTAATGTGTGCGGAGCGGAGCCTCGTGTGTAATGTGTGCGGAGCGGAGCCTCGTGTGTAATGTGCGCGGAGCGGAGCCGCGTGTGTAATGTGTGCGGAGCGGAGCCGCGTGTGTAATGTGTGAGGAGCGGAGCCGCGTGTGTAATGTGTGCGGAGCCGCGTGTGTAATGTGTGCGGAGCGGAGCCTCGTGTGTAATGTGTGAGGAGCGGAGCCGCGTGTGTAATGTGTGCGGAGCGGAGCCGCGTGTGTAATGTGTGCGGAGCGGAGCCGCGTGTGTAATGTGTGCGGAGCGGAGCCGCGTGTGTAATGTGTGCGGAGCGGAGTCGCGTGTGTAATGTGTGCATAGCGGAGCCGCGTGTGTAATGTGTGAGGAGCGGAGCCGCGTGTGTAATGTGTGCGGAGCGGAGCCGCGTGTGTAATGTGTGCGGAGCGGAGCCGCGTGTGTAATGTGTGCGGAGCGGAGCCGCGTGTGTAATGTGTGCGGAGCGGAGCCGCGTGTGTAATGTGCGCGGAGCGGAGCCGCGTGTGTAATGTGTGCGGAGCGGAGCCGCGTGTGTAATGTGCGCGGAGCGGAGCCGCGTGTGTAATGTGCGCGGAGCGGAGCCGCGTGTGTAATGTGTGCGGAGCGGAGCCTCGTGTGTAATGTGTGCGGAGCGGAGCCTCGTGTGTAATGTGCGCGGAGCGGAGCCGCGTGTGTAATGTGTGCGGAGCGGAGCCGCGTGTGTAATGTGTGCGGAGCGGAGCCTCGTGTGTAATGTGTGCGGAGCGGAGCCGCGTGTGTAATGTGTGCGGAGCGGAGCCGCGTGTGTAATGTGCGCGGAGCGGAGCCGCGTGTGTAATGTGTGCGGAGCGGAGCCTCGTGTGTAATGTGTGCGGAGCGGAGCCGCGTGTGTAATGTGTGCGGAGCGGAGCCTCGTGTGTAATGTGTGCGGAGCGTAGCCTCGTGTGTAATGTGTGCGGAGCGGAGCCGCGTGTGTAATGTGTGCGGAGCGGAGCCGCGTGTGTAATGTGTGCGGAGCAGAGCCGCGTGTGTAATGTGTGCGGAGCGGAGCCGCGTGTGTAATGTGTGCGGAGCGGAGCCTCGTGTGTAATGTGTGCGGAGCGGAGCCGCGTGTGTAATGTGTGCGGAGCGGAGCCGCGTGTGTAATGTGCGCAGAGCCTCATGTGTAATGTGTGCGGAGCGGAGCCGCGTGTGTATTGTGTGCGGAGCGGAGCCGCGTGTGTAATGTGCGCAGAGCCTCATGTGTAATGTGTGCGGAGCGGAGCCGCGTGTGTAATGTGTGCGGAGCGGAGCCGCGTGTGTAATGTGTGCGGAGCGGAGCCGCGTGTGTAATGTGTGCGGAGCCGCGTGTGTAATGTGCGCGGAGCTGAGCCTCGTGTGTAATGTGTGCGGAGCCGCGTGTGTAATGTGCGCGGAGCGGAGCCGCGTGTGTAATGTGTGCGGAGCGGAGCCTCGTGTGTAATGTGTGCGGAGCGGAGCCGCGTGTGTAATGTGTGCGGAGCGGAGCCGCGTGTGTAATGTGTGCGGAGCGGAGCCGCGTGTGTAATGTGTGCGGAGCGGAGCCGCGTGTGTAATGTGTGCGGAGCGGAGCCGCGTGTGTAATGTGTGTGACGAACAGCCCACGGCCGTTCGTCCACTTACGGGCGACGACTAACGGGGGTCCCGCTGCCACCAAAACGCGACGGACAGCGGACCCTGTGTCACCACTATGTCACAGTCCCACCACTGACACGGGTGTATCAGCGGACGGAGGGGCGTGACACAATGCCGGCACACGGCTATCACAGGCGCAGTGGGGCTTATCTTAGTTATCCCACCACCGGCACCATGTGACAAAAATATCCAGCAAGCTAATCTCGCTCTACAATTTGCCGCAGGGGGAGTTTAATTTGGATGCCCCACCACTGCTATCAATCTTCCAAGTACTGCGGGGATTTATGTATATCCCACTTTCTCAGTTCCACTTTGGAACTCGCAGCTCTCCGGCGCCCCCCTTACCCTCAGGTCAGTCAGGGAACTGCACCTAGGATAATTAGTCGCCGGACGGGCTGCCTGTTGTGAACCGGCAATTAGGCTTCTGCAGTAAGGGAATTATCAATGCTGTGGCTGAAGCCCCTTACTCAGCAATATAAGACCCTTCTAGACTGCCAGCAAGCCGTAATAGCCGTACACAACGCGCTGCCACCAGTCACGGTTACTTAATTCACAGTGTTAAATTAAGAGGGTCCGTGGCAAACCCTTTGAATTAGTAGCGATTATCTATCAAAGGCGTATAGTTCGAGTCTTAGAGCATGGAGACAGATCTAAATAATTATTTCATTTATTTTCCGAAAGAGGACAGTGATTACAGATAAAAGTTGCTATAAAATTGAGACATAAAATAGGTACAGTACAGGTATAAAATAAAAGTGGAGAAAACAAAGAGATTACACTCACAGTTCCATATTGTTCCTTAGGCAGACCATGCGGCTATGGTGGGTGGAGGCGGAGCTGCACTTCTCCGCTCATCTGGATCTTTCTAGCACGACGACTTGAGCTGTTCTGAGCTGGTTCTGCCAGGGAATGCCTTATAGACTTTCCTATGTGACATCACAGAGAGGTGCATTCTGGGTTGATCCCACCTCTCTTATCCAAGTTATGTTTTGGCTACAAAACTTAGATTAGCTATAACTTTATGGGAGAAGCTGGTATGGACTCATCAGTGGTATCATGTTTCCCAGCGTAATGAGCCCATCAAGAAAACATCAAACATCTATGCGATATGACCGTCCATTTGGGCGCAAATCATATCTCAGGTTCTGGACATCCGAGAGTTTTGCAACAGGCACCACAGCGAAGCTGGGTCTGCTCGGATCGCAGAAATATGATTTTTATATTTCTGCTGGGTATGGTTTTCGCGGGACAATCCCTTATTGTTTTATTCAAACTCCTGGTTTCAAACAAAGAGTTTAGTTCCCGCACTTTTTTTCCTTTCAGCTGAGAGCAGCCAAATGGTGTGAGGAAGATGGTCTAGCTAATTAACATTCCTGCTCTTCCAGAGGAAGTGGCAGGGTTGATAAAACCTGGGGGGAAGGAATTCCTACTACTGAGAGTTTACAATGTCCTAGGATGGAGGATTTGTTAGCACATTGCAACAGAAAACATATCTTGCAGACATGGTACATCACACCTCCCCCCTTAAGAGGGCGCTAAGGAGGCATTACCTCTCGGTAATCGGCCATGCGCACCTCAGCGGGTTCGCCCCGGCGGGACAACCCATCGGCATTGCCGTTTTCACTGCCCTTCCTGTGTTTTACAGTAAAATCGTACTGTTGAAGGGCAAGGCTCCAGCGGAGCAATCTTCCATTGGTTCCCGACACGGTGTGCAACCAGCTCAGTGGGTTGTGGTCGGTTACCACCGTGAAGGCGCGCCCATACAGGTAGGGCTGCAAACGCTGCAGTGCCCACACCATGGCCAGACACTCCTTCTCGATGGTCGAGTATGCCACTTCCCTCGGCAAAAGTTTCCGGCTCAGGTACAACACGGGGTGCTCTTGGTCCCCCGAGTCGACCTGGCTAAGCACAGCACCGAGGCCAAACTCGCTGGCGTCGGTCTGTACCAGAAACGGGCGACTGCTGTCGACTGCTCTCAACACTGGAGAGTTGCACAGGGCTGCTTTCAAAGCTTGGAAAGCCGCCTCACAGTCATCTGTCCAGTTGACTGTTTGGGGTAGCCTCTGCTTGGTGAGGTCAGTCAAGGGTTTGGCAAGGGCGCTATAGTCCTGTACGAACCGCCTATAGTACCCTGCAGTGCCCAAGAAGGACTTCACCTGTTTCTTGGTCCTGGGGGTGGGCCAGGACACGATTGCGTCCACTTTTCCTGGCTCCGGACTCATGGAACCCCCGCCTACCCGGTGCCCCAGGTAGTGGACCTTGCGCATGCCTATCTGGCACTTCCCCGGCTTGATGGTCAGGCCTGCCTGGTGAAGACGCTTGAGCACCTCCTGGAGGTGCTGAAGGTGTTCCTCCCAGGTGGAACTGAAGACGGCAATATCGTCTAAGTACGCCACGGCGTACTCCTCCAGTCCCCGAAGCAGGTGGTTGACCATCCGCTGGAAAGTGGCAGGGGCATTCTTCATGCCGAAGGGCATGACCGTGGACTCGTACAGTCCAAAGGGGGTGATAAAGGCGGATTTCTCCTGCGCCTCAGGGCTCAGGGGAATCTGCCAGTATCCCCGACTCAAATCCATGATGGATATGTAGTTGGCGTTTGTCAACTGCTCGAGCAGATCCTCGATGCGCGGCATTGGGTGGGCATCAGAGGTTGTGATGGCGTTGAGCCCCCTGTAGTCCACGCAGAACCGGGTGGTTCGATCCTTTTTAGGAACGAGGACTACAGGTGAAGCCCACGCACCTTTTGACCGTCGAATCACTCCCAGCCTTAACATCTCATCGACCTCTCGGCGCATGACTTGTTGCACCGTTTCAGAGATCCGATAAGGTGTTCGCCGTAATGGGGCATGATTCCCGGTGTCCACCTCATGAACCGCTAACTCCGTCCTCCCAGGACGGTTGGTGAACACGGGCCGGAAGAGTTCCAGGGTGGCCATCAACTGCAACCGCTGGGACACGGTGAGCGAACCACTTATCTCCATGTCCTCAATGGACCCATTGGCCTTGGCCTGGGCCAGCATGTCCAGGAGGGAATCTTCCTCCCCATCCTCTGGCAGATTGCAGACCGGTAGGACGCAAGCTTCACGTTCGTAGTGCGCCTTCAGCATGTTGACGTGAAAGGCCTTGCGCCTACCCCGAGCATGGTCAAGCGTGACCACGTAGGTGACCGGGTTGAGCTGTTGGTGGACGACGTACGGGCCTTCCCAGGCTGCCTGAAGCTTATCCGTTGGTACCGGGACCAACACCCACACCTTTTGACCCACCTGGTAGGTCCGCTCCCGGGCGTTCTGGTCGTACCAGCGCTTCTGGTCAGCCTGAGCCTGCGTCATGTTGTCATGCACCAACTGCGTCAAGGTCTGCATCTTGTCACGGAAGCGCATGACATAATCCACGATGGACACTTCTGTGGGGTTTGGCTCATCTTCCCAGGATTCTCTTATCAACCCAAGGGGTCCCCGGACTCGCCTGCCATACAGGAGCTCGAAGGGGGAGAACCCGGTCGAGGCCTGCGGAACTTCTCTGTAAGCGAACAGCAGGTGTGGGAGGTACCGCTCCCAGTCGCGCCCTTGGGTCTCAACCAGTATGCGGAGCATCTGTTTGAGGGTACCGTTGAAACGTTCACACAAACCATTAGTCTGTGGGTGATACGGACTCGATACCAGCTGCGTCACCTGCATTTTCTCACAGAGAGCCTCCATTAGGCGAGACATGAATTGGGGCCCTTGATCGGTAAGCATCTCCCTGGGAAATCCTACTCTTGAAAAGATGGTCACCAGTGCGTCAGCCACCTTATCTGCCCTGGTTGAAGACAGAGCTACTGCCTCTGGGTACCGGGTAGCGTAGTCTACCACGGTGAGAATGTATCGCTTTCCGGAGCTGCTGGGGACGGACAGCGGTCCTACAATGTCCACCGCGATTCTCTGGAAAGGCTCCTCTATCACCGGCAAAGGAATAAGGGGAGCCTTAAGAGCAGGCCCCGCCTTACCCACTTTTTGACAGGTGGCACAGGAGCGGCAGTAGTGTGTTACATCTGTCCCCATCTTGGGCCAATAGAAGTGTTGAGACAGCCGTGCCTTTGTTTTGCTGATCCCCAAGTGTCCAGCGAGTGGAATCTCATGGGCAATCCGCAACAACTCAGTTCTGAACTGATAGGGGACGACCAGCTGTCTTTCCCTCAACCACTCCTTTTTAGGATCTCCGGGTACTGTCTCCCGGTACAACATTCCTCGTTCCCAGAACACCCTCTCCTTATCAGACTTGGAGGTGGGCGTCTCGGCGAGACCTCTCAATTTCTCCAGGCTGGCATCTGAGTGCAGAGCAGCCTGGAACTCCATGCTGGAGGCTGCCAGAAGTGACGTCAGGGTCCCCTCTTTACTGGGACCCTCTGGAACCGGCTCTGGGTTCACCTCTGGTTCAGTCTCTCCTGTAGCAGCAGAGGGTCCAGAAGACAGTGCGTTACCTGCGATCTGGGCACTCTGACTGCGTGTGACAGCTGCTATGTATGCTGTCTCCCTGGGGATTTCTTCAGACCCACCAGCTGGTGCTGCCCTGGGCTCTACCTCCCCATCCACCCCCAACACTTTAGGAGCAGTGCTACTTATGGGCCAGTTACCTTCCTCGGTGGCACTGGTCAGCTGCATGGCATTACCTTCCTCATGGTCCCCATGCACCTCCCCATTCTCTTGAGCACCGTTGCTTGCTCCTGCCAGGGGTTCCTCAGCCGTCTCACTCCGCAGAGTGACGGGGCTGAGCACCTCGGCACCTGTGGACACATCTACCGTTTCAAAGAAAGGGTTAACGGGTTCAGTCGGCACAGATACATCAACATCATCATTCCTAGGAAAAGAATGGTTATCAGTTTGCTTTGGTACATTCACATCAGCATCAGCATCATACCTTGGGAAAGAATGGTTGTTAGTTGCATCATTACTCATCAAGGCATTAGCAGGTAACACATTCAGTTTCCCATCATCAACATCATCAGGGTTAACGTTACCCTTATTATCAGTTTGGGGAAGGGTGTCAGGGACATAGTATGCAACCATCCTCCCCAAGTCAGTCCCCAATAAAACATCAGTGGGCAGTGTGATGTACAATGTCTGTGAGGTATGGGGTTTTGTCTACAAAATATGATGTTTTCTGTTGTAACTTTCCAGAAAAATCCAGCCCTCTATGCCAATGCAGGCTGTCAGCTCATGCAGCACCTTCCCCCCTCCTCTTTTCGCCCATGGCTCACTCGCACACTGACCAGTGCCCCCCTGCCTGGGCTAGCTCTGAAACCTTAAACCAACTTCCTCTCGAAGAGCAGGGGGAAGGGATCCCTTTGTTCGGAAAAACACAGGCTGTATGCCGGTATATGGGAAACATAAAAGTCATATTACGAAAACCATACCAAGTAGAGATATGAAAATCATATCTTTGTAACCTGAGCGGTCCCAGCTTCGATACCGTGTCTATTTCGAAGTTCCACCCTGCCCAGAACATGAGATATGATTTGCGCCCAAATGGACGGTCATATCGCATAGATGTTTGATGTTTTCTTGATGGGCTCATTACGCTGGGAAACATGATACCACTGATGAGTCCATACCAGCTTCTCCCATAAAGTTATAGCTAATCTAAGTTTTGTAGCCAAAACATAACTTGGATAAGAGAGGTGGGATCAACCCAGAATGCACCTCTCCGTGATGTCACATAGGAAAGTCTATAAGGCATTTCCTGGGCAAACCAGCTCAGAACAGCTGCAGAATCCGTGCTGACAAGAACTCCAGATGAGTGGAGACGTGTGGCTCCTCCCCCCTTAAAGCCGCATGGTCTGCCTAAGGAACAATATGGAACTGTGAGTGTAATCTCTTTGTTTTCTCCACTTTTATTTTATACCTGTACTGTACATATTTTATGTCTCAATTTTATAGCAACTTTTATCTGTAATCACTGTCCTCTTTCGGAAAATAAATGAAATAATTATTTAGATCTGTCTCCATGCTCTAAGAATCGAACTATACGCCTTTGATAGATAATCGCTACTAATTCAAGGGGTTTGCCACGGACCCTCTTAATTTAACACTGTGAATTAAGTAACCGTGACTGGTGGCAGCGCGTTGTGTACGGCTATAGAGGCTTGCTGGCAGTCTAGAAGGGTCTTATATTGCTGAGTAAGGGGCTTCAGCCACAGCATTGATAATTCCCTTACTGCAGAAGCCTAATTGCCGGTTCACAACAGGCAGCCCGTCCGGCGACTAATTATCCTAGGTGCAGTTCCCTGACTGACCTGAGGGTAAGGGGGGCGCCGGAGAGCTGTGAGTTCCAAAGTGGAACTGAGAAAGTGGGATATACATAAATCCCCGCAGTACTTGGAAGATTGATAGCAGTGGTGGGGCATCCAAATTAAACTCCCCCTGCGGCAAATTGTAGAGCGAGATTAGCTTGCTGGATATTTTTGTCACATGGTGCCGGTGGTGGGATAACTAAGATAAGCCCCAACGGTGCCTGTGATAGCCGTGTGCCGGCATTGTGTCACGTCCCTCCGTCCGCTGATACACCCGGGTCAGTGGTGGGATTGTGACATAGTGGTGACACAGGGTCCGCTGTCCGTCGCGTTTTGGTGGCAGCGGGACCCCCGTTAGTGTCGCCCGTAAGTAGACGAACGGCGGTGGGCTGTTCGTCACATATTGGTGGCAGAGCGGTGGGATAATCCTAGAGCATTAGTGATTTGGTTTGAGCAATCATTCCTCTCACTAAAAACCTGCACGGTTCCTGCGGGAATCCTGCATCATAGGTTTTGGAGAACAGACTCAGTGGTTACTAGTTCTGAGACATTTGTGTGTACATACAAGTATTCCCTCCCATTTCTTCGTTTTTCTTTTTCTATCTTTTATTTGGCAACCATGGCGGCAAAAGGAGAACCTTGGTACAACCGGCAGACAAAGGAAGTTCTTGCTGGGTTATGCACGTACCAAGGCCTTGACGCCACGAACAAAAACAGAGCTCAAATGATCGCGGCTCTAGTGCAGCTGGACAACGACCAGAATCCAGCGAGCGCAGAAGTTGGCCCAAGTGGCAATGGGGCTGCAGCAGAGGCTCCACTCCTGAGCGCTGGCCCCACATTCAACCAGGACGGGGTGGACCCCTATCTGCAAATGGCCTTGGACGCACTCCCCGCCGAAGACAGTGATGGGCGGGTGAGGCTGATCCAGCAATATCGGCAGGAGGCCCAAGCCGAGCGTCAAGCCCAGGCTGAGAGAGCTGAGCGCCGAGCGGAGGCTGAGAGAGCAGAGCAGCGAGCCGAGAGGGAGGCGCAGAGGGCCCATGAACTGGAGGTACTCCAGCGGGGTGGGAATGCCCCCACAGCCCGAAGCAGTGAGCCCAGCAGCGTCCAGACTCCTAAACCCCGGCCAGAGCATTTTCCCGTGATGGAAAAGGATGGGGACTTGGACACATTTCTGCGAGCCTTTGAGAAAGCCTGCAGACAGTACCAGCTGCCTAGAGACCAATGGGCAAGGTACTTGACCCCAGGGCTAAAAGGCAAAGCCCTGGAGGCATTTGCTTCTCTTCCGCCAGAAGCCGATGACGACTATGACGCCATAAAGCAGGCGCTGATCGCCAAATACCGGCTGACACCTGAGGTATACCGAAAGAAGTTCCGACACCTCCAACGTGGCCCACACGATAGCTACAGTGATGTGGTGCAAGGACTCAGGACCCACTTTGACCAGTGGATCCATGGACTGTCCGTTGAAACCTTTGAGCAGCTACGGGACCTGATGATCAAAGACCAGTTCCTGCATCTCTGCCCAGCTGAGGTCCGACAGTTCATCCTGGACCGCGAACCAACGAACGCGGACAAAGCGGCGCAGATCGCCGACAACCACGAGGCCAACCGGAAGCCCGAGACGCGGAGGCCAGTCGCCACCAGCTGGAAAGGGGGTAAGCCAGCAACCAACCCCAATGCCCCAGCTAGCCGTCCCTCCGGAGGCCCTGTCCCTGTTGCCAACAACAGGCCGGCTACTGACAGTCGCCTGTGTCACCACTGCAAGCGGCCTGGTCACTTCTCTTACACCTGTCCGGATAGGCCGAAGAACCCCCCAGCCAAGGCCCCCGGGCCCAACGCCTCTGTTCTTTTGGTGGGAGGTGTGGTTGGGAGGGCTGACGACAACGTTCAACCTGTTCAGGTGGGGGCCCGTCTTGCTACAGGCCTCAAGGACACCGGGGCTGAACGAACCCTCATCCGTCCTGGACTGGCGGCCCCTGAAGAGTTTGTTGAGGGGAAAACCCTGACTGTCACCGGGATTGGAGGCACCCGTTGTCCCTTGCCAGTGGCACGAGTTTTTCTTGATTGGGGTGCCGGGAGCGGGTTGAGGGAGGTGGGAGTGTCTGAAAATTTGCCCACTGATGTTTTATTGGGGACTGACTTGGGGAGGATGGTTGCATACTATGTCCCTGACACCCTTCCCCAAACTGATAATAAGGGTAACGTTAACCCTGATGATGTTGATGATGGGAAACTGAATGTGTTACCTGCTAATGCCTTGATGAGTAATGATGCAACTAACAACCATTCTTTCCCCAGGTACGATGCTGATGCTGATGTGAATGTACCAAAGCAAACTGATAACCATTCTTCTCCTAGGAAGGATGATGATGATGTTGATGTATCTGTGCCGACTGAACCCGTTAACCCTTTCTTTGAAGCGGTAGATGTGTCCACAGGTACCGAAGTGCTCAGCCCCGTCACTCTGCGGAGTGAGACGGCTGAGGAACCCCTGGCAGGAGTAAGCAACGGTGCTCAAGGAAATGGGGAGGTGCATGGGGACCATGAGGAAGGTAATGCCATGCAGCTGACCAGTGCCACCGAGGAAGGTAACTGGCCCATAAGTAGCACTGCTCCTGAAGTGTTGGGGGTGGATGGGGAGGTAGAGCCCAGGGCAGCACCAGCTGGTGGGTCTGCAGAAATCCCCAGGGAGACAGCATACATAGCAGCTGTCACACGCAGTCAGAGTGCCCAGATCGCAGGTAACGCACTGTCTTCTGGACCCTCTGCTGCTACAGGAGAGACTGAACCAGAGGTGAACCCAGAGCCGGTTCCAGAGGGTCCCAGTAAAGAGGGGACCCTGACGTCACTTCT
Source organism: Dendrobates tinctorius (assembly GCF_039654945.1). NCBI lineage: Eukaryota > Metazoa > Chordata > Amphibia > Anura > Dendrobatidae > Dendrobates > Dendrobates tinctorius. The sequence continues at coordinate 3,459,481 of NW_027361904.1, read as the reverse complement.
GGCAGCCTCCAGCATGGAGTTCCAGGCTGCTCTGCACTCAGATGCCAGCCTGGAGAAATTGAGAGGTCTCGCCGAGACGCCCACCTCCAAGTCTGATAAGGAGAGGGTGTTCTGGGAACGAGGAAGGTTGTACCGGGAGACAGTACCCGGAGATCCTAAAAAGGAGTGGTTGAGGGAAAGACAGCTGGTCGTCCCCTATCAGTTCAGAACTGAGTTGTTGCGGATTGCCCATGAGATTCCACTCGCTGGACACTTGGGGATCAGCAAAACAAAGGCACGGCTGTCTCAACACTTCTATTGGCCCAAGATGGGGACAGATGTAACACACTACTGCCGCTCCTGTGCCACCTGTCAAAAAGTGGGTAAGGCGGGGCCTGCTCTTAAGGCTCCCCTTATTCCTTTGCCGGTGATAGAGGAGCCTTTCCAGAGAATCGCGGTGGACATTGTAGGACCGCTGTCCGTCCCCAGCAGCTCCGGAAAGCGATACATTCTCACCGTGGTAGACTACGCTACCCGGTACCCAGAGGCAGTAGCTCTGTCTTCAACCAGGGCAGATAAGGTGGCTGACGCACTGGTGACCATCTTTTCGAGAGTAGGATTTCCCAGGGAGATGCTTACCGATCAAGGGCCCCAATTCATGTCTCGCCTAATGGAGGCTCTCTGTGAGAAAATGCAGGTGACGCAGCTGGTATCGAGTCCGTATCACCCACAGACTAATGGTTTGTGTGAACGTTTCAACGGTGCCCTCAAACAGATGCTCCGCATACTGGTTGAGACCCAAGGGCGCGACTGGGAGCGGTACCTCCCACACCTGCTGTTCGCTTACAGAGAAGTTCCGCAGGCTTCGACCGGGTTCTCCCCCTTCGAGCTCCTGTATGGCAGGCGAGTCCGGGGACCCCTTGGGTTGATAAGAGAATCCTGGGAAGATGAGCCAAACCCCACAGAAGTGTCCATCGTGGATTATGTCATGCGCTTCCGTGACAAGATGCAGACCTTGACGCAGTTGGTGCATGACAACATGACGCAGGCTCAGGCTGACCAGAAGCACTGGTACGACCAGAACGCCCGGGAGCGGACCTACCAGGTGGGTCAAAAGGTGTGGGCGCTGGTCCCTGTACCAACGGATAAGCTTCAGGCAGCCTGGGAAGGCCCGTACGTCGTCCACCAACAGCTCAACCCGGTCACCTACGTGGTCACGCTTGACCATGCTCGGGGTAGGCGCAAGGCCTTTCACGTCAACATGCTGAAGGCGCACTACGAACGTGAAGCTTGCGTCCTACCGGTCTGCAATCTGCCAGAGGATGGGGAGGAAGATTCCCTCCTGGACATGCTGGCCCAGGCCAAGGCCAATGGGTCCATTGAGGACATGGAGATAAGTGGTTCGCTCACCGTGTCCCAGCGGTTGCAGTTGATGGCCACCCTGGAACTCTTCCGGCCCGTGTTCACCAACCGTCCTGAGAGGACGGAGTTAGCGGTTCATGAGGTGGACACCGGGAATCATGCCCCATTACGGCGAACACCTTATCGGATCTCTGAAACGGTGCAACAAGTCATGCGCCGAGAGGTCGATGAGATGTTAAGGCTGGGAGTGATTCGACGGTCAAAAGGTGCGTGGGCTTCACCTGTAGTCCTCGTGCCTAAAAAGGATCGAACCACCCGGTTCTGCGTGGACTACAGGGGGCTCAACGCCATCACAACCTCTGATGCCCACCCGATGCCGCGCATCGAGGATCTGCTCGAGCGGTTGACAAACGCCAACTACATATCCATCATGGATTTGAGTCGGGGATACTGGCAGATTCCCCTGAGCCCTGAGGCGCAGGAGAAATCCGCCTTTATCACCCCCTTTGGACTGTACGAGTCCACGGTCATGCCCTTCGGCATGAAGAATGCCCCTGCCACTTTCCAGCGGATGGTCAACCACCTGCTTCGGGGACTGGAGGAGTACGCCGTGGCGTACTTAGACGATATTGCCGTCTTCAGTTCCACCTGGGAGGAACACCTTCAGCACCTCCAGGAGGTGCTCAAGCGTCTTCACCAGGCAGGCCTGACCATCAAGCCGGGGAAGTGCCAGATAGGCATGCGCAAGGTCCACTACCTGGGGCACCGGGTAGGCGGGGGTTCCATGAGTCCGGAGCCAGGAAAAGTGGACGCAATCGTGTCCTGGCCCACCCCCAGGACCAAGAAACAGGTGAAGTCCTTCTTGGGCACTGCAGGGTACTATAGGCGGTTCGTACAGGACTATAGCGCCCTTGCCAAACCCTTGACTGACCTCACCAAGCAGAGGCTACCCCAAACAGTCAACTGGACAGATGACTGTGAGGCGGCTTTCCAAGCTTTGAAAGCAGCCCTGTGCAACTCTCCAGTGTTGAGAGCAGTCGACAGCAGTCGCCCGTTTCTGGTACAGACCGACGCCAGCGAGTTTGGCCTCGGTGCTGTGCTTAGCCAGGTCGACTCGGGGAACCAAGAGCACCCCGTGTTGTACCTGAGCCGGAAACTTCTGCCGAGGGAAGTGGCATACTCGACCATCGAGAAGGAGTGTCTGGCCATGGTGTGGGCACTGCAGCGTTTGCAGCCCTACCTGTACGGGCGCGCCTTCACGGTGGTAACTGACCACAACCCTCTGAGCTGGTTGCACACAGTGTCCGGAACCAATGGAAGGTTGCTCCGCTGGAGCCTTGCCCTTCAACAGTACGACTTCACTGTAAAACACAGGAAGGGCAGTGAAAACGGCAATGCCGATGGGTTGTCCCGCCGGGGCGAACCCGCTGAGGTGCGCATGGCCGATTACCGAGAGGTAATGCCTCCTTAGCGCCCTCTTAAGGGGGGAGGTGTGATGTACAATGTCTGTGAGGTATGGGGTTTTGTCTACAAAATATGATGTTTTCTGTTGTAACTTTCCAGAAAAATCCAGCCCTCTATGCCAATGCAGGCTGTCAGCTCATGCAGCACCTTCCCCCCTCCTCTTTTCGCCCATGGCTCACTCGCACACTGACCAGTGCCCCCCTGCCTGGGCTAGCTCTGAAACCTTAAACCAACTTCCTCTCGAAGAGCAGGGGGAAGGGATCCCTTTGTTCGGAAAAACACAGGCTGTATGCCGGTATATGGGAAACATAAAAGTCATATTACGAAAACCATACCAAGTAGAGATATGAAAATCATATTTTTGTAACCTGAGCGGTCCCAGCTTCGATACCGTGTCTCTTTCGAAGTTCCACCCTGCCCAGAACATGAGATATGATTTGCGCCCAAATGGACGGTCATATCGCATAGATGTTTGATGTTTTCTTGATGGGCTCATTACGCTGGGAAACATGATACCACTGATGAGTCCATACCAGCTTCTCCCATAAAGTTATAGCTAATCTAAGTTTTGTAGCCAAAACATAACTTGGATAAGAGAGGTGGGATCAACCCAGAATGCACCTCTCCGTGATGTCACATAGGAAAGTCTATAAGGCATTTCCTGGGCAAACCAGCTCAGAACAGCTGCAGAATCCGTGCTGACAAGAACTCCAGATGAGTGGAGACGTGTGGCTCCTCCCCCCTTAAAGCCGCATGGTCTGCCTAAGGAACAATATGGAACTGTGAGTGTAATCTCTTTGTTTTCTCCACTTTTATTTTATACCTGTACTGTACATATTTTATGTCTCAATTTTATAGCAACTTTTATCTGTAATCACTGTCCTCTTTCGGAAAATAAATGAAATAATTATTTAGATCTGTCTCCATGCTCTAAGAATCGAACTATACGCCTTTGATAGATAATCGCTACTAATTCAAGGGGTTTGCCACGGACCCTCTTAATTTAACACTGTGAATTAAGTAACCGTGACTGGTGGCAGCGCGTTGTGTACGGCTATAGAGGCTTGCTGGCAGTCTAGAAGGGTCTTATATTGCTGAGTAAGGGGCTTCAGCCACAGCATTGATAATTCCCTTACTGCAGAAGCCTAATTGCCGGTTCACAACAGGCAGCCCGTCCGGCGACTAATTATCCTAGGTGCAGTTCCCTGACTGACCTGAGGGTAAGGGGGGCGCCGGAGAGCTGTGAGTTCCAAAGTGGAACTGAGAAAGTGGGATATACATAAATCCCCGCAGTACTTGGAAGATTGATAGCAGTGGTGGGGCATCCAAATTAAACTCCCCCTGCGGCAAATTGTAGAGCGAGATTAGCTTGCTGGATATTTTTGTCACATGGTGCCGGTGGTGGGATAACTAAGATAAGCCCCAACGGTGCCTGTGATAGCCGTGTGCCGGCATTGTGTCACGTCCCTCCGTCCGCTGATACACCCGGGTCAGTGGTGGGATTGTGACATAGTGGTGACACAGGGTCCGCTGTCCGTCGCGTTTTGGTGGCAGCGGGACCCCCGTTAGTGTCGCCCGTAAGTAGACGAACGGCGGTGGGCTGTTCGTCACAGGCAGGTTTTCAGACACTCCCACCTCCCTCAACCCGCTCCCGGCACCCCAGTCAAGAAAAACTCGTGCCACTGGCAAGGGACAACGGGTGCCTCCAATCCCGGTGACAGTCAGGGTTTTCCCCTCAACAAACTCTTCAGGGGCCGCCAGTCCAGGACGGATGAGGGTTCGTTCAGCCCTGGTGTCCTTGAGGCCTGTAGCAAGACGGGCCCCCACCTGAACAGGTTGAACGTTGTCGTCAGCCCTCCCAACCACACCTCCCACCAAAAGAACAGAGGCGTTGGGCCCGGGGGCCTTGGCTGGGGGGTTCTTCGGCCTATTCGGACAGGTGTAAAAGAAGTGACCAGGCCGCTGGCAGTGGTGACACAGGCGACTGTCAGTAGCCGGCCTGCTGTTGGCAACAGGGACTGGGCCTCCGGAGGGACGGCTAGCTGGGGCATTGGGGTTGGTTGCTGGCTTACCCCCTTTCCAGCTGGTGGCGACTGGCCTCCGCGTCTCGGGCTTCCGGTTGGCCTCGTGGTTGTCGGCGATCTGCGCCGCTTTGTCCGCGTTCGTTGGTTCGCGGTCCAGGATGAACTGTCGGACCTCAGCTGGGCAGAGATGCAGGAACTGGTCTTTGATCATCAGGTCCCGTAGCTGCTCAAAGGTTTCAACGGACAGTCCATGGATCCACTGGTCAAAGTGGGTCCTGAGTCATTGCAACACATCACTGTAGCTATCATGTGGGCCACGTTGGAGGTGTCGGAACTTCTTTCGGTATACCTCAGGTGTCAGCCGGTATTTGGCGATCAGCGCCTGCTTTATGGCGTCATAGTCGTCATCGGCTTCTGGCGGAAGAGAAGCAAATGCCTCCAGGGCTTTGCCTTTTAGCCCTGGGGTCAAGTACCTTGCCCATTGGTCTCTAGGCAGCTGGTACTGTCTGCAGGCTTTCTCAAAGGCTCGCAGAAATGTGTCCAAGTCCCCATCCTTTTCCATCACGGGAAAATGCTCTGGCCGGGGTTTAGGAGTCTGGACGCTGCTGGGCTCACTGCTTCGGGCTGTGGGGGCATTCCCACCCCGCTGGAGTACCTCCAGTTCATGGGCCCTCTGCGCCTCCCTCTCGGCTCGCTGCTCTGCTCTCTCAGCCTCCGCTCGGCGCTCAGCTCTCTCAGCCTGGGCTTGACGCTCAGCTTGGGCCTCCTGCCGATATTGCTGGATCAGCCTCACCCGCCCATCACTGTCTTCGGCGGGGAGTGCGTCCAAGGCCATTTGCAGATAGGGGTCCACCCCGTCCTGGTTGAATGTGGGGCCAGCGCTCAGGAGTGGAGCCTCTGCTGCAGCCCCATTGCCACTTGGGCCAACTTCTGCGCTCGCTGGATTCTGGTCGTTGTCCAGCTGCACTAGAGCCGCGATCATTTGAGCTCTGTTTTTGTTCGTGGCGTCAAGGCCTTGGTACGTGCATAACCCAGCAAGAACTTCCTTTGTCTGCCGGTTGTACCAAGGTTCTCCTTTTGCCGCCATGGTTGCCAAATAAAAGATAGAAAAAGAAAAACGAAGAAATGGGAGGGAATACTTGTACGTACACACAAATGTCTCAGAACTAGTAACCACTGAGTCTGTTCTCCAAAACCTATGATGCAGGATTCCCGCAGGAACCGTGCAGGTTTTTAGTGAGAGGAATGATTGCTCAAACCAAATCACTAATGCTCTAGGATTATCCCACCGCTCTGCCACCAATATGTGACGAACAGCCCACGGCCGTTCGTCCACTTACGGGCGACGACTAACGGGGGTCCCGCTGCCACCAAAACGCGACGGACAGCGGACCCTGTGTCACCACTATGTCACAGTCCCACCACTGACACGGGTGTATCAGCGGACGGAGGGGCGTGACACAATGCCGGCACACGGCTATCACAGGCGCAGTGGGGCTTATCTTAGTTATCCCACCACCGGCACCATGTGACAAAAATATCCAGCAAGCTAATCTCGCTCTACAATTTGCCGCAGGGGGAGTTTAATTTGGATGCCCCACCACTGCTATCAATCTTCCAAGTACTGCGGGGATTTATGTATATCCCACTTTCTCAGTTCCACTTTGGAACTCACAGCTCTCCGGCGCCCCCCTTACCCTCAGGTCAGTCAGGGAACTGCACCTAGGATAATTAGTCGCCGGACGGGCTGCCTGTTGTGAACCGGCAATTAGGCTTCTGCAGTAAGGGAATTATCAATGCTGTGGCTGAAGCCCCTTATTCAGCAATATAAGACCCTTCTAGACTGCCAGCAAGCCGTAATAGCCGTACACAACGCGCTGCCACCAGTCACGGTTACTTAATTCACAGTGTTAAATTAAGAGGGTCCGTGGCAAACCCTTTGAATTAGTAGCGATTATCTATCAAAGGCGTATAGTTCGAGTCTTAGAGCATGGAGACAGATCTAAATAATTATTTCATTTATTTTCCGAAAGAGGACAGTGATTACAGATAAAAGTTGCTATAAAATTGAGACATAAAATAGGTACAGTACAGGTATAAAATAAAAGTGGAGAAAACAAAGAGATTACACTCACAGTTCCATATTGTTCCTTAGGCAGACCATGCGGCTATGGTGGGTGGAGGCGGAGCTGCACTTCTCCGCTCATCTGGATCTTTCTAGCACGACGACTTGAGCTGTTCTGAGCTGGTTCTGCCAGGGAATGCCTTATAGACTTTCCTATGTGACATCACAGAGAGGTGCATTCTGGGTTGATCCCACCTCTCTTATCCAAGTTATGTTTTGGCTACAAAACTTAGATTAGCTATAACTTTATGGGAGAAGCTGGTATGGACTCATCAGTGGTATCATGTTTCCCAGCGTAATGAGCCCATCAAGAAAACATCAAACATCTATGCGATATGACCGTCCATTTGGGCGCAAATCATATCTCAGGTTCTGGACATCCGAGAGTTTTGCAACAGGCACCACAGCGAAGCTGGGTCTGCTCGGATCGCAGAAATATGATTTTTATATTTCTGCTGGGTATGGTTTTCGCGGGACAATCCCTTATTGTTTTATTCAAACTCCTGGTTTCAAACAAAGAGTTTAGTTCCCGCACTTTTTTTCCTTTCAGCTGAGAGAAGCCAAATGGTGTGAGGAAGATGGTCTAGCTAATTAACATTCCTGCTCTTCCAGAGGAAGTGGCAGGGTTGATAAAACCTGGGGGGAAGGAATTCCTACTACTGAGAGTTTACAATGTCCTAGGATGGAGGATTTGTTAGCACATTGCAACAGAAAACATATCTTGCAGACATGGTACATCACAATGTGTGCGGAGCGTAGCCTCGTGTGTAATGTGTGCGGAGCGTAGCCTCGTGTGTAATGTGTGCGGAGCGGAGCCGCGTGTGTAATGTGTGCGGAGCGGAGCCGCGTGTGTAATGTGTGCGGAGCGGAGCCGCGTGTGTAATGTGTGCGGAGCGGAGCCTCGTGTGTAATGTGTGCGGAGCGGAGCCTCGTGTGTAATGTGTGCGGAGCGGAGCCGCGTGTGTAATGTGTGCGGAGCGGAGCCGCGTGTGTAATGTGTGCGGAGCGGAGCCTCGTGTGTAATGTGTGCGGAGCGGAGCCGCGTGTGTAATGTGTGCGGAGCGGAGCCGCGTGTGTAATGTGCACGGAACGGAGCCGCGTGTGTAATGTGTGCGGAGCCGCGTGTGTAATGTGTGTGGAGCGGAGCCGCGTATGTAATGTGTGCGGAGCCGCGTGTGTAATGTGTGCGGAGCGGAGCCTCGTGTGTAATGTGTGCGGAGCGGAGCCGCGTGTGTAATGTGTGCGGAGCGGAGCCGCGTGTGTAATGTGCGCGGAGCGGAGCCGCATGTGTAATGTGTGCGGAGCCGCGTGTGTAATGTGTGCGGAGCGGATCCGCGTGTGTAATGTGTGCGGAGCCGCGTGTGTAATGTGTGTGGAGCGGAGCCGCGTGTGTAATGTGTGTGGAGCGGAGCCGCGTGTGTAATGTGTGCGGAGCGGAGCCTCGTGTGTAATGTGTGCGGAGCGGAGCCGCGTGTGTAATGTGTGTGGAGCGGAGCCGCGTGTGTAATGTGCGCGGAGCGGAGCCGCGTGTGTAACGTGTGCGGAGCGGAGCCGCGTGTGTAATGTGCGCGGAGCCGAGCCGCGTGTATAATGTGTGCGGAGCCGCGTGTGTAATGTGTGTGGAGCGGAGCCGCGTGTGTAATGTGTGTGGAGCGGAGCCGCGTGTGTAATGTGTGTGGAGCGGAGCCGCGTGTGTAATGTGTGCGGAGCGGAGCCTCGTGTGTAATGTGTGCGGAGCGGAGCCGCGTGTGTAATGTGTGCGGAGCGGAGCCGCGTGTGTAATGTGCGCGGAGCGGAGCCGCATGTGTAATGTGTGCGGAGCCGCGTGTGTAATGTGTGCGGAGCGGATCCGCGTGTGTAATGTGTGCGGAGCCGCGTGTGTAATGTGTGTGGAGCGGAGCCGCGTGTGTAATGTGTGCGGAGCGGAGCCGCGTGTGTAATGTGTGCGGAGCGGAGCCTCGTGTGTAATGTGTGCGGAGCGGAGCCGCGTGTGTAATGTGTGCGGAGCGGAGCCGCGTGTGTAATGTGCGCGGAGCGGAGCTGCGTGTGTAATGTGTGCGGAGCGGAGCCGCGTGTGTAATGTGCGCGGAGCCGAGCCGCGTGTGTAATGTGCGCGGAGCCGCGTGTGTAATGTGTGTGGAGCGGAGCCGCGTGTGTAATGTGTGTGGAGCGGAGCCGCGTGTGTAATGTGTGCGGAGCGGAGCCGCGTGTGTAATGTGTGCGGAGCGGAGCCTCGTGTGTAATGTGTGCGGAGCGGAGCCTCGTGTGTAATGTGTGCGGAGTGGAGCCGCGTGTGTAATGTGTGCGGAGCGGAGCCGCGTGTGTAATGTGTGCGGAGCCACGTGTGTAATGTGTGCGGAGCGGAGCCGCGTGTGTAATGTGTGCGGAGCGGAGCCGCGTGTGTAATGTGTGCGGAGCGGAGCCGCGTGTGTAATGTGCGCGGAGCGGAGCCGCGTGTGTAATGTGCGCGGAGCCTCGTGTGTAATGTGTGCGGAGCGGAGCCGTGTGTGTAATGTGCGCGGAGCGGAGCCGCGTGTGTAATGTGCGCGGAGCGGAGCCTCGTGTGTAATGTGCGCGGAGCGGAGCCGCGTGTGTAATGTGCGCTGTGATGTACAATGTCTGCAAGATATGTTTTCTGTTGCAATGTGCTAACAAACCCTCCATTTTCTTTGAGAAGCTGCCTGCCAGTGTCTCAGTTACATTGCACACTACAGCAGCTTCCCTTCCCCCGAGTGCCATAAACCAATTTCCTGTCACCCCATTTGGCTTCTCATGTGCCTCGGCTGAAAGAGAAGAAAAAAAGTGCGGGAAAAACTTCTTTGTTTGAAACGAATAAAACTATGAGAGACTATACCATAAGAACCAAATACCCTAGAGATATGAAAATCATATTTTTGTAACCTGAGCGGTCCCAGCTTCGAGACCGCGTATGTTTCGAAGTTCTACCCTGTCCAGAACATGAGATAGGATTTGCGCCCAAATGGACGGTCATATCGCATAGATGTTTGATGTTTTCTTGATGGGCTCATTACGCTGGGAAACATGATACCACTGATGAGTCCATACCAGCTTCTCCCATAAAGTTATAGCTAATCTAAGTTTTGTAGCCAAAACATAACTTGGATAAGAGAGGTGGGATCAACCCAGAATGCACCTCTCTGTGATGTCACATAGGAAAGTCTATAAGGCATTTCCTGGGCAAACCAGCTCAGAACAGCTGCAGAGTCCGTGCTGACAAGAACTCAGATGAGCGGAGAAGTGCAGCTCCGCCTCCACCCACCTTAAAGCCACATGGTCTGCCTAAGGAACAATATGGAACTGTGAGTGTAATCTCTTTGTTTTCTCCACTTTTATTTTATACCTGTACTGTACATATTTTATGTCTCAATTTTATAGCAACTTTTATCTGTAATCACTGTCCTCTTTCGGAAAATAAATGAAATTATTTAGATCTGTCTCCATGCTCTAAGAATCGAACTATACGCCTTTGTTAGATAATCGCTACTAATTCAAGGGGTTTGCCACGGACCCTCTTAATTTAACACTGTGAATTAAGTAACCGTGACTGGTGGCAGCACGTTGTGCACGGCTATTGCGGCTTGCTGGCAGTCTAGAAGGGTCTTATATAGCTGAATGAGGGGCTGCGGCCACAGCTGATAATTCCCTTACTGCAGAAGCCTAATTGCCGGTTCACAACAGGCAGCCCGTCCGGCGACTAATTATCCTAGGTGCAGTTCCCTGACTGACCTGAGGGTAAGGGGGGCGCCGGAGAGCTGCGAGTTCCAAAGTGGAACTGAGAAAGTGGGATATACATAAATCCCCGCAGTACTTGGAAGATTGATAGCAGTGGTGGGGCATCCAAATTAAACTCCCCCTGCGGCAAATTGTAGAGCGAGATTAGCTTGCTGGATATTTTTGTCACATGGTGCCGGTGGTGGGATAACTAAGATAAGCCCCAACGGTGCCTGTGATAGCCGTGTGCCGGCATTGTGTCACGTCCCTCCGTCCGCTGATACACCCGTGTCAGTGGTGGGATTGTGACATAGTGGTGACACAGGGTCCGCTGTCCGTCGCGTTTTGGTGGCAGCGGGACCCCCGTTAGTGTCGCCCATAAGTAGACGAACGGCGGTGGGCTGTTCGTCACATATTGGTGGCAGAGCGGTGGGATAATCCTAGAGCATTAGTGATTTGGTTTGAGCAATCATTCCTCTCACTAAAAACCTGCACGGTTCCTGCGGGAATCCTGCATCATAGGTTTTGGAGAACAGACTCAGTGGTTACTAGTCCTGAGACATTAGTGTGTACTTGCAAGTATCCCCCTCCCGTTTCTTCGTTTTTCTTTTTCTATCTTTTATTTGGCAACCATGGCGGCAAAAGGAGAACCTTGGTACAACCGGCAGACAAAGGAAGTTCTTGCTGCGTTATGCACGTACCAAGGCCTTGACGCCACGAACAAAAACAGAGCTCAAATGATCGCGGCTCTAGTGCAGCTGGACAACGACCAGAATCCAGCGAGCGCAGAAGTTGGCCCAAGTTGCAATGGGGCTGCAGCAGAGGCTCCACTCCAGAGCGCTGGCCCCACATCCAACCAGAACGGGGTGGACCCCTATCTGCAAATGGCCTTGGACGAACTCCCCGCCGAAGACAGGGATGGGCGGGTGAGGCTGATCCAGCAATATCGGCAGGAGGCCCAAGCCGAACGTGAGCGCCAAGCTGAGGCTGAGAGGGTCGAGCGTCAAGCCCAGGCTGAGAGAGCTGAGCGCCATGCAGAAGCTCAGAGGGCCCATGAGCTGGAGATGCTCCAGCGGGGGTGGAATGCCCCCACAGCCCGAAGCCATGAGCCCAGCAGCGTCCAGACTCCTAAACCCCGGCCAGAGCATTTTCCCATGATGGAAAAGGATGGGGACTTGGACACGTTTCTGCGAGCCTTTGAGAAAGCCTGCAGACAGTACCGACTGCCCGAAGACCAATGGGCCAGGTACTTGACCCCAGGGCTAAAGGGCAAAGCTCTGGAGGCGTTTGCTTCTCTTCCGCAAGCGCATGATGATGACTATGACGCCATAAAGCAGGCGCTGATCGCCAAATACCGTCTGACACCTGAGGTATACCGAAAGAAGTTCCGGCACCTCCAACGTGGCCCACACGATAGCTACAGTGATGTGGTGCAAGGACTCAGGACCCACTTTGACCAGTGGATCCATGGACTGTCCGTTGAAACCTTTGAGCAGCTACGGGACCTGATGATCAAAGACCAGTTCCTGCATCTCTGCCCAGCTGAGGTCCGACAGTTCATCATGGACCGCGAACCAACGAACGCGGACAAAGCGGCGCAGATTGCCGACAACTACGAGGCCAACCGGAAGCCAGAGACGCGGAGGCCAGTCACCACCAGCTGGAGAGGGGGTAAGCCTGCACCCAACCCCAATGCCCCAGCTAGCCGTCCCTCCGGAGGCCCTGTCCCTGTTGCCAACAACAGGCCGGCTGCTGACAGTCGCCTGTGTCACCACTGCAAGCGGCCTGGTCACTTCTCTTACACCTGTCCGGATAGGCCGAAGAACCCCCCAGCCAAGGCCCCCGGGCCCAACGCCTCTGTTCTTTTGGTGGGAGGTGTGGTTGGGAGGGCTGACGACAATGTTCAACCTGTTCAGGTGGGGGCCCGTCTTGCTACAGGCCTCAAGGACACCGGGGCTGAACGAACCCTCATCCGTCCAGGACTGGCGGCCCCTGAAGAGTTTGTTGAGGGGAAAACCCTGACTGTCACCAGGATTGGAGGCACCCGTTGTCCCTTGCCAGTGGCACGAGTTTATCTCGATTGGGGTGCTGGGAGCGGGTTGAGGGAGGTGGGAGTGTCTGAAAATTTGCCAACTGATGTTTTATTGGGGACTGACTTGGGGAGGATGGTTGCATACTATGTCCCTGACACCCTTCCCCAAACTGATAATAAGGGTAACGTTAACCCTGATGATGTTGATGATGGGAAACTGAATGTGTTACCTGTTAATGCCTTGATGAGTAATGATGCAACTAACAACCATTCTTTCCCAAGGTATGATGCTGATGCTGATGTGAATGTACCAAAGCAAACTGATAACCATTCTTTTCCTAGGAATGATGATGTTGATGTATCTGTGCCGACTGAACCCGTTAACCCTTTCTTTGAAACGGTAGATGTGTCCACAGGTACCGAGGTGCTCAGCCCCGTCACTCTGCGGAGTGAGACGGCTGAGGAACCCCTGGCAGGAGCAAGCAACGGTGCTCAAGAGAATGGGGAGGTGCATGGGGACCATGAGGAAGGTAATGCCATGCAGCTGACCAGTGCCACCGAGGAAGGTAACTGGCCCATAAGTAGCACTGCTCCTAAAGTGTTGGGGGTGGATGGGGAGGGAGAGCCCAGGGCAGCACCGGCTGGTGGGTCTGTAGAAATCCCAAGGGAGACAGCATACATAGCAGCTGTCACACGCAGTCAGAGTGCCCAGATCGCAGGTAACGCACTGTCTTCTGGACCCTCTGCTGCTACAGGAGAGACTGAACCAGAGGTGAACCCAGAGCCGGTTCCAGAGGGTCCCAGTAAAGGAGGTACCCTGACGTCACTTCTGGCAGCCTCCAGCATGGAGTTCCAGGCTGCTCTGCACTCAGATGCCAGCCTGGAGAAATTGAGAGGTCTCGCCGAGACGCCCACCTCCAAGCCTGATAAGGAGAGGGTGTTCTGGGAACGAGGAAGGTTGTACCGGGAGACAGTATCCGGAGATCCTAAAAAGGAGTGGTTGAGGGAAAGACAGCTGGTCGTCCCCTATCAGTTCAGAACCGAGTTGTTGCGGATTGCCCATGAGATTCCACTCGCTGGACACTTGGGGATCAGCAAAACAAAGGCACGGCTGTCTCAACACTTCTATTGGCCCAAGATGGGGACAGATGTAACACACTACTGCCGCTCCTGCGCCACCTGTCAAAAAGTGGGTAAGGCGGGGCCTGCTCTTAAGGCTCCCCTTATTCCTTTGCCGGTGATAGAGGAGCCTTTCCAGAGAATCGCGGTGGACATTGTAGGACCGCTGTCCGTCCCCAGCAGCTCCGGAAAGAGATACATTCTCACCGTGGTAGACTACGCTACCCGGTACCCAGAGGCAGTAGCTCTGTCTTCAACCAGGGCAGATAAGGTGGCTGACGCACTGGTGACCATCTTTTCAAGGGTAGGATTTCCCAGGGAGATGCTTACCGATCAAGGGCCCCAATTCATGTCTCGCCTAATGGAGGCTCTCTGTGAGAAAATGCAGGTGACGCACCTGGTATCGAGTCCGTATCACCCACAGACTAATGGTTTGTGTGAACGCTTCAACGGTACCCTCAAACAGATGCTCCGCATACTGGTTGAGACCCAAGCGCGCGACTGGGAGCGGTACTTCCCACACCTGCTGTTCGCTTACAGAGAAGTTCCGCAGGCCTCGACCGGGTTCTCCCCCTTCGAGCTCCTGTATGGCAGGCGAGTCCGGGGACCCCTTGGGTTGATAAGAGAATCCTGGGAAGATGAGCCAAACCCCACAGAAGTGTCCATCGTGGATTATGTCATGCGCTTCCGTGACAAGATGCAGACCTTGACGCAGTTGGTGCATGACAACATGACGCAGGCTCAGGCTGACCAGAAGCACTGGTACGACCAGAACGCCCGGGAGCGGACCTACCAGGTGGGCCAAAAGGTGTGGGCGCTGGTCCCTGTACCAACGGATAAGCTTCAGGCAGCCTGGGAAGGCCCGTACGTCGTCCACCAACAGCTCAACCCGGTCACCTACGTGGTCACGCTTGACCATGCTCAGGGTAGGCGCAAGGCCTTTCACGTCAACATGCTGAAGGCGCACTACGAACGTGAAGCTTGCATCCTACCGGTCTGCAATCTGCCAGAGGATGGGGAGGAAGATTCCCTCCTGGACATGCTGGCCCAGGCCAAGGCCAATGGGTCCATTGAGGACATGGAGATAAGTGGTTCGCTCACCGTGTCCCAGCGGTTGCAGTTGATGGCCACCCTGGAACTCTTCCGGCCCGTGTTCACCAACCGTCCTGGGAGGACGGAGTTAGCGGTTCATGAGGTGGACACCGGGAATCACGCCCCACTACGGCGAACACCCTATCGGATCTCTGAGACGGTGCAACAAGTCATGCGCCAAGAGATCGATGAGATGTTAAGGCTGGGGGTGATTCGACGGTCACAAAGCGCGTGGGCTTCACCTGTAGTCCTCGTGCCTAAAAAGGATCGAACCACCCGGTTCTGCATGGACTACAGGGGGCTCAACGCCATCACAACCTCTGATGCCCACCCAATGCCGCGCATCGAGGATCTGCTCGAGCGGTTGACAAACGCCAACTACATATCCATCATGGATTTGAGTCGGGGATACTGGCAGATTCCCCTGAGCCCTGAGGCGCAGGAGAAATCCGCCTTTATCACCCCCTTTGGACTGTACGAGTCCACGGTCATGCCCTTCGGCATGAAGAATGCCCCTGCCACTTTCCAGCGGATGGTCAACCACCTGCTTCGGGGACTGGAGGAGTACGCAGTGGCGTACTTAGACGATATTGCCGTCTTCAGTTCCACCTGGGAGGAACACCTTCAGCACCTCCAGGAGGTGCTCAAGCGTCTTCACCAGGCAGGCCTGACCATCAAGCCGGGGAAGTGCCAGATAGGCATGCGCAAGGTCCACTACCTGGGGCACCGGGTAGGCAGGGGTTCCATGAGCCCGGAGCCAGAAAAAGTGGACGCAATCGTGTCCTGGCCCACCCCCAGGACCAAGAAACAGGTGAAGTCCTTCTTGGGCACTGCAGGGTACTATAGGCGGTTCGTACAGGACTATAGCGCCCTTGCCAAACCCTTGACTGACCTCACCAAGCAGAGGCTACCCCAAACAGTCAACTGGACAGATGACTGTGAGGCGGCTTTCCAAGCTTTGAAAGCAGCCCTGTGCAACTCTCCAGTGTTGAGAGCAGTCGACAGCAGTCGCCCGTTTCTGGTACAGACCGACGCCAGCGAGTTTGGCCTCGGTGCTGTGCTTAGCCAGGTCGACTCGGGGGACCAAGAGCACCCCGTGTTGTACCTGAGCCGGAAACTTTTGCCGAGGGAAGTGGCATACTCGACCATCGAGAAGGAGTGTCTGGCCATGGTGTGGGCACTGCAGCGTTTGCAGCCCTACCTGTACGGGCGCGCCTTCACGGTGGTAACTGACCACAACCCTCTGAGCTGGTTGCACACAGTGTCCGGAACCAATGGAAGATTGCTCCGCTGGAGCCTTGCCCTTCAACAGTACGATTTTACTGTAAAGCACAGGAAGGGCAGTGAAAACGGCAATGCCGATGGGTTGTCCCGCCGGGGCGAACCCGCTGAGGTGCGCATGGCCGATTACCGAGAGGTAATGCCTCCTTAGCGCCCTCTTAAGGGGGGAGGTGTGATGTACAATGTCTGCAAGATATGTTTTCTGTTGCAATGTGCTAACAAACCCTCCATTTTCTTTGAGAAGCTGCCTGCCAGTGTCTCAGTTACATTGCACACTACAGCAGCTTCCCTTCCCCCGAGTGCCATAAACCAATTTCCTGTCACCCCATTTGGCTTCTCATGTGCCTCGGCTGAAAGAGAAGAAAAAAAGTGCAGGAAAAACTTCTTTGTTTGAAACGAATAAAACTATGAGAGACTATACCATAAGAACCAAATACCCTAGAGATATGAAAATCATATTTTTGTAACCTGAGCGGTCCCAGCTTCGAGACCGCGTATGTTTCGAAGTTCTACCCTGTCCAGAACATGAGATAGGATTTGCGCCCAAATGGACGGTCATATCGCATAGATGTTTGATGTTTTCTTGATGGGCTCATTACGCTGGGAAACATGATACCACTGATGAGTCCATACCAGCTTCTCCCATAAAGTTATAGCTAATCTAAGTTTTGTAGCCAAAACATAACTTGGATAAGAGAGGTGGGATCAACCCAGAATGCACCTCTCTGTGATGTCACATAGGAAAGTCTATAAGGCATTTCCTGGGCAAACCAGCTCAGAACAGCTGCAGAGTCCGTGCTGACAAGAACTCAGATGAGCGGAGAAGTGCAGCTCCGCCTCCACCCACCTTAAAGCCACATGGTCTGCCTAAGGAACAATATGGAACTGTGAGTGTAATCTCTTTGTTTTCTCCACTTTTATTTTATACCTGTACTGTACATATTTTATGTCTCAATTTTATAGCAACTTTTATCTGTAATCACTGTCCTCTTTCGGAAAATAAATGAAATTATTTAGATCTGTCTCCATGCTCTAAGAATCGAACTATACGCCTTTGTTAGATAATCGCTACTAATTCAAGGGGTTTGCCACGGACCCTCTTAATTTAACACTGTGAATTAAGTAACCGTGACTGGTGGCAGCACGTTGTGCACGGCTATTGCGGCTTGCTGGCAGTCTAGAAGGGTCTTATATAGCTGAATGAGGGGCTGCGGCCACAGCTGATAATTCCCTTACTGCAGAAGCCTAATTGCCGGTTCACAACAGGCAGCCCGTCCGGCGACTAATTATCCTAGGTGCAGTTCCCTGACTGACCTGAGGGTAAGGGGGGCGCCGGAGAGCTGCGAGTTCCAAAGTGGAACTGAGAAAGTGGGATATACATAAATCCCCGCAGTACTTGGAAGATTGATAGCAGTGGTGGGGCATCCAAATTAAACTCCCCCTGCGGCAAATTGTAGAGCGAGATTAGCTTGCTGGATATTTTTGTCACATGGTGCCGGTGGTGGGATAACTAAGATAAGCCCCAACGGTGCCTGTGATAGCCGTGTGCCGGCATTGTGTCACGTCCCTCCGTCCGCTGATACACCCGTGTCAGTGGTGGGATTGTGACATAGTGGTGACACAGGGTCCGCTGTCCGTCGCGTTTTGGTGGCAGCGGGACCCCCGTTAGTGTCGCCCATAAGTAGACGAACGGCGGTGGGCTGTTCGTCACATATTGGTGGCAGAGCGGTGGGATAATCCTAGAGCATTAGTGATTTGGTTTGAGCAATCATTCCTCTCACTAAAAACCTGCACGGTTCCTGCGGGAATCCTGCATCATAGGTTTTGGAGAACAGACTCAGTGGTTACTAGTCCTGAGACATTAGTGTGTACTTGCAAGTATCCCCCTCCCGTTTCTTCGTTTTTCTTTTTCTATCTTTTATTTGGCAACCATGGCGGCAAAAGGAGAACCTTGGTACAACCGGCAGACAAAGGAAGTTCTTGCTGCGTTATGCACGTACCAAGGCCTTGACGCCACGAACAAAAACAGAGCTCAAATGATCGCGGCTCTAGTGCAGCTGGACAACGACCAGAATCCAGCGAGCGCAGAAGTTGGCCCAAGTTGCAATGGGGCTGCAGCAGAGGCTCCACTCCAGAGCGCTGGCCCCACATCCAACCAGAACGGGGTGGACCCCTATCTGCAAATGGCCTTGGACGAACTCCCCGCCGAAGACAGGGATGGGCGGGTGAGGCTGATCCAGCAATATCGGCAGGAGGCCCAAGCCGAACGTGAGCGCCAAGCTGAGGCTGAGAGGGTCGAGCGTCAAGCCCAGGCTGAGAGAGCTGAGCGCCATGCAGAAGCTCAGAGGGCCCATGAGCTGGAGATGCTCCAGCGGGGGTGGAATGCCCCCACAGCCCGAAGCCATGAGCCCAGCAGCGTCCAGACTCCTAAACCCCGGCCAGAGCATTTTCCCATGATGGAAAAGGATGGGGACTTGGACACGTTTCTGCGAGCCTTTGAGAAAGCCTGCAGACAGTACCGACTGCCCGAAGACCAATGGGCCAGGTACTTGACCCCAGGGCTAAAGGGCAAAGCTCTGGAGGCGTTTGCTTCTCTTCCGCAAGCGCATGATGATGACTATGACGCCATAAAGCAGGCGCTGATCGCCAAATACCGTCTGACACCTGAGGTATACCGAAAGAAGTTCCGGCACCTCCAACGTGGCCCACACGATAGCTACAGTGATGTGGTGCAAGGACTCAGGACCCACTTTGACCAGTGGATCCATGGACTGTCCGTTGAAACCTTTGAGCAGCTACGGGACCTGATGATCAAAGACCAGTTCCTGCATCTCTGCCCAGCTGAGGTCCGACAGTTCATCATGGACCGCGAACCAACGAACGCGGACAAAGCGGCGCAGATTGCCGACAACTACGAGGCCAACCGGAAGCCAGAGACGCGGAGGCCAGTCACCACCAGCTGGAGAGGGGGTAAGCCTGCACCCAACCCCAATGCCCCAGCTAGCCGTTGTGATGTACAATGTCTGTGAGGTATGGGGTTTTGTCTACAAAATATGATGTTTTCTGTTGTAACTTTCCAGAAAGATCCGGCACATATGACAATCCAGGCTGCTAGCTCTGCAGCTTCACCCCTCCTCCCTTCACACACACACAGAGCAGTGCCACCCCCCTCCTCTACAGCCTGTGTTCGCACTAGTAATAGGAGACCCCCTGCTGTTACAACCATTTGTTTCCTCTCCACAGCTGAGAGAAAAAAGTGCGGGATGGTTCTTTGTTTGAAACAAAGAGGTTTGAATAAAACTATAAGAGCCTGCCCTGCGAAAACCGTACCAAGCAGAGATATAAAAATCATATTTCTGCGATCCGAGCAGACCCAGCTTCGCTGTGGTGCCTGTTGCAAAACTCTCGGATGTCCAGAACCTGAGATATGATTTGCGCCCAAATGGACGGTCATATCGCATAGATGTTTGATGTTTTCTTGATGGGCTCATTACGCTGGGAAACATGATACCACTGATGAGTCCATACCAGCTTCTCCCATAAAGTTATAGCTAATCTAAGTTTTGTAGCCAAAACATAACTTGGATAAGAGAGGTGGGATCAACCCAGAATGCACCTCTCTGTGATGTCACATAGGAAAGTCTATAAGGCATTCCCTGGGCAAACCAGCTCAGAACAGCTGCAGAATCCGTGCTGACAAGAACTCCAGATGAGTGGAGACGTGTGGCTCCTCCCCCCTTAAAGCCGCATGGTCTGCCTAAGGAACAATATGGAACTGTGAGTGTAATCTCTTTGTTTTCTCCACTTTTATTTTATACCTGTACTGTACATATTTTATGTCTCAATTTTATAGCAACTTTTATCTGTAATCACTGTCCTCTTTCGGAAAATAAATGAAATTATTTAGATCTGTCTCCATGCTCTAAGAATCGAACTATACGCCTTTGATAGATAATCGCTACTAATTCAAGGGGTTTGCCACGGACCCTCTTAATTTAACACTGTGAATTAAGTAACCGTGACTGGTGGCAGCGCGTTGTGTACGGCTATTACGGCTTGCTGGCAGTACAGAAGGGTCTTATATTGCTGAATAAGGGTCTGCAGCCACAGCATTGATAATTCCCTTACTGCAGAAGCCTAATTGCCGGTTCACAACAGGCAGCCCGTCCGGCGACCAATTATCCTAGGTGCAGTTCCCTGACTGACCTGAGGGTAAGGGGGGCGCCGGAGAGCTGTGAGTTCCAAAGTGGAACTGAGAAAGTGGGATATACATAAATCCCCGCAGTACTTGGAAGATTGATAGCAGTGGTGGGGCATCCAAATTAAACTCCCCCTGCGGCAAATTGTAGAGCGAGATTAGCTTGCTGGATATTTTTGTCACATGGTGCCGGTGGTGGGATAACTAAGATAAGCCCCAACGGTGCCTGTGATAGCTGTGTGCCGGCATTGTGTCCCGTCCCTCCGTCCGCTGATACACCCGTGTCAGGGGTGGGATTGTGACATAGTGGTGACACAGGGTCCGCTGTCCGTCGCGTTTTGGTGGCAGCGGGACCCCCGTTAGTGTCGCCCGTAAGTGGACGAACGGCGGTGGGCTGTTCGTCACATATTGGTGGCAGAGCGGTGGGATAATCCTAGAGCATTAGTGATTTGGTTTGAGCAATCATTCCTCTCACTAAAAACCTGCACGGTTCCTGCGGGAATCCTGCATCATAGGTTTTGGAGAACAGACTCAGTGGTTACTAGTTCTGAGACATTTGTGTGTACATACAAGTATTCCCTCCCATTTCTTCGTTTTTCTTTTTCTATCTTTTATTTGGCAACCATGGCGGCAAAAGGAGAACCTTGGTACAACCGGCAGACAAAGGAAGTTCTTGCTGGGTTATGCACGTACCAAGGCCTTGACGCCACGAACAAAAACAGAGCTCAAATGATCGCGGCTCTAGTGCAGCTGGACAACGACCAGAATCCAGCGAGCGCAGAAGTTGGCCCAAGTGGCAATGGGGCTGCAGCAGAGGCTCCACTCCTGAGCGCTGGCCCCACATTCAACCAGGACGGGGTGGACCCCTATCTGCAAATGGCCTTGGACGCACTCCCCGCCGAAGACAGTGATGGGCGGGTGAGGCTGATCCAGCAATATCGGCAGGAGGCCCAAGCCGAGCGTCAAGCCCAGGCTGAGAGAGCTGAGCGCCGAGCGGAGGCTGAGAGAGCCGAGCGCCAGGCGCAGAGGGCCCATGAACTGGAGGTACTCCAGCGGGGTGGGAATGCCCCCACAGCCCGAAGCAGTGAGCCCAGCAGCGTCCAGACTCCTAAACCCCGGCCAGAGCATTTTCCCGTGATGGAAAAGGATGGGGACTTGGACACATTTCTGCGAGCCTTTGAGAAAGCCTGCAGACAGTACCAGCTGCCTAGAGACCAATGGGCAAGGTACTTGACCCCAGGGCTAAAAGGCAAAGCCCTGGAGGCATTTGCTTCTCTTCCGCCAGAAGCCGATGACGACTATGACGCCATAAAGCAGGCGCTGATCGCCAAATACCGGCTGACACCTGAGGTATACCGAAAGAAGTTCCGACACCTCCAACGTGGCCCACACGATAGCTACAGTGATGTGGTGCAAGGACTCAGGACCCACTTTGACCAGTGGATCCATGGACTGTCCGTTGAAACCTTTGAGCAGCTACGGGACCTGATGATCAAAGACCAGTTCCTGCATCTCTGCCCAGCTGAGGTCCGACAGTTCATCCTGGACCGCGAACCAACGAACGCGGACAAAGCGGCGCAGATCGCCGACAACCACGAGGCCAACCGGAAGCCCGAGACGCGGAGGCCAGTCGCCACCAGCTGGAAAGGGGGTAAGCCAGCAACCAACCCCAATGCCCCAGCTAGCCGTCCCTCCGGAGGCCCTGTCCCTGTTGCCAACAACAGGCCGGCTACTGACAGTCGCCTGTGTCACCACTGCCAGCGGCCTGGTCACTTCTTTTACACCTGTCCGAACAGGCCGAAGAACCCCCCAGCCAAGGCCCCCGGGCCCAACGCCTCTGTTCTTTTGGTGGGAGGTGTGGTTGGGAGGGCTGACGACAACGTTCAACCTGTTCAGGTGGGGGCCCGTCTTGCTACAGGCCTCAAGGACACCGGGGCTGAACGAACCCTCATCCGTCCTGGACTGGCGGCCCCTGAAGAGTTTGTTGAGGGGAAAACCTTGACTGTCACCGGGATTGGAGGCACCCGTTGTCCCTTGCCAGTGGCACGAGTTTTTCTTGACTGGGGTGCCGGGAGCGGGTTGAGGGAGGTGGGAGTGTCTGAAAATTTGCCCACTGATGTTTTATTGGGGACTGACTTGGGGAGGATGGTTGCATACTATGTCCCTGACACCCTTCCCCAAACTGATAATAAGGGTAACGTTAACCCTGATGATGTTGATGATGGGAAACTGAATGTGTTACCTGCTAATGCCTTGATGAGTAATGATGCAACTAACAACCATTCTTTCCCAAGGTATGATGCTGATGCTGATGTGAATGTACCAAAGCAAACTGATAACCATTCTTTTCCTAGGAATGATGATGTTGATGTATCTGTGCCGACTGAACCCGTTAACCCTTTCTTTGAAACGGTAGATGTGTCCACAGGTACCGAAGTGCTCAGCCCCGTCACTCTGCGGAGTGAGACGGCTGAGGAACCCCTGGCAGGAGTAAGCAACGGTGCTCAAGGAAATGGGGAGGTGCATGGGGACCATGAGGAAGGTAATGCCATGCAGCTGACCAGTGCCACCGAGGAAGGTAACTGGCCCATAAGTAGCACTGCTCCCGAAGTGTTGGGGGTGGATGGGGAGGTAGAGCCCAGGGCAGCACCAGCTGGTGGGTCTGAAGAAATCCCCAGGGAGACAGCATACATAGCAGCTGTCACACGCAGTCAGAGTGCCCAGATCGCAGGTAACGCACTGTCTTCTGGACCCTCTGCTGCTACAGGAGAGACTGAACCAGAGGTGAACCCAGAGCCGGTTCCAGAGGGTCCCAGTAAAGAGGGGACCCTGACGTCACTTCTGGCAGCCTCCAGCATGGAGTTCCAGGCTGCTCTGCACTCAGATGCCAGCCTGGAGAAATTGAGAGGTCTCGCCGAGACGCCCACCTCCAAGTCTGATAAGGAGAGGGTGTTCTGGGAACGAGGAAGGTTGTACCGGGAGACAGTACCCGGAGATCCTAAAAAGGAGTGGTTGAGGGAAAGACAGCTGGTCGTCCCCTATCAGTTCAGAACTGAGTTGTTGCGGATTGCCCATGAGATTCCACTCGCTGGACACTTGGGGATCAGCAAAACAAAGGCACGGCTGTCTCAACACTTCTATTGGCCCAAGATGGGGACAGATGTAACACACTACTGCCGCTCCTGTGCCACCTGTCAAAAAGTGGGTAAGGCGGGGCCTGCTCTTAAGGCTCCCCTTATTCCTTTGCCGGTGATAGAGGAGCCTTTCCAGAGAATCGCGGTGGACATTGTAGGACCGCTGTCCGTCCCCAGCAGCTCCGGGAAGCGATACATTCTCACCGTGGTAGACTACGCTACCCGGTACCCAGAGGCAGTAGCTCTGTCTTCAACCAGGGCAGATAAGGTGGCTGACGCACTGGTGACCATCTTTTCGAGAGTAGGATTTCCCAGGGAGATGCTTACCGATCAAGGGCCCCAATTCATGTCTCGCCTAATGGAGGCTCTCTGTGAGAAAATGCAGGTGACGCAGCTGGTATCGAGTCCGTATCACCCACAGACTAATGGTTTGTGTGAACGTTTCAACGGTACCCTCAAACAGATGCTCCGCATACTGGTTGAGACCCAAGGGCGCGACTGGGAGCGGTACCTCCCACACCTGCTGTTCGCTTACAGAGAAGTTCCGCAGGCCTCGACCGGGTTCTCCCCCTTCGAGCTCCTGTATGGCAGGCGAGTCCGGGGACCCCTTGGGTTGATAAGAGAATCCTGGGAAGATGAGCCAAACCCCACAGAAGTGTCCATCGTGGATTATGTCATGCGCTTCCGTGACAAGATGCAGACCTTGACGCAGTTGGTGCATGACAACATGACACAGGCTCAGGCTGACCAGAAGCACTGGTATGACCAGAACGCCCGGGAGCGGACCTACCAGGTGGGTCAAAAGGTGTGGGCGCTGGTCCCTGTACCAACGGATAAGCTTCAGGCAGCCTGGGAAGGCCCGTACGTCGTCCACCAACAGCTCAACCCGGTCACCTACGTGGTCACGCTTGACCATGCTCGGGGTAGGCGCAAGGCCTTTCACGTCAACATGCTGAAGGCGCACTACGAACGTGAAGCTTGCGTCCTACCGGTCTGCAATCTGCCAGAGGATGGGGAGGAAGATTCCCTCCTGGACATGCTGGCCCAGGCCAAGGCCAATGGGTCCATTGAGGACATGGAGATAAGTGGTTCGCTCACCGTGTCCCAGCGGTTGCAGTTGATGGCCACCCTGGAACTCTTCCGGCCCGTGTTCACCAACCGTCCTGGGAGGACGGAGTTAGCGGTTCATGAGGTGGACACCGGGAATCATGCCCCATTACGGCGAACACCTTATCGGATCTCTGAAACGGTGCAACAAGTCATGCGCCAAGAGGTCGATGAGATGTTAAGGCTGGGAGTGATTCGACGGTCAAAAGGTGCGTGGGCTTCACCTGTAGTCCTCGTGCCTAAAAAGGATCGAACCACCCGGTTCTGCGTGGACTACAGGGGGCTCAACGCCATCACAACCTCTGATGCCCACCCGATGCCGCGCATCGAGGATCTGCTCGAGCGGTTGACAAACGCCAACTACATATCCATCATGGATTTGAGTCGGGGATACTGGCAGATTCCCCTGAGCCCTGAGGCGCAGGAGAAATCCGCCTTTATCACCCCCTTTGGACTGTACGAGTCCACGGTCATGCCCTTCGGCATGAAGAATGCCCCTGCCACTTTCCAGCGGATGGTCAACCACCTGCTTCGGGGACTGGAGGAGTACGCCGTGGCGTACTTAGACGATATTGCCGTCTTCAGTTCCACCTGGGAGGAACACCTTCAGCACCTCCAGGAGGTGCTCAAGCGTCTTCACCAGGCAGGCCTGACCATCAAGCCGGGGAAGTGCCAGATAGGCATGCGCAAGGTCCACTACCTGGGGCACCGGGTAGGCGGGGGTTCCATGAGTCCGGAGCCAGGAAAAGTGGACGCAATCGTGTCCTGGCCCACCCCCAGGACCAAGAAACAGGTGAAGTCCTTCTTGGGCACTGCAGGGTACTATAGGCGGTTCGTACAGGACTATAGCGCCCTTGCCAAACCCTTGACTGACCTCACCAAGCAGAGGCTACCCCAAACAGTCAACTGGACAGATGACTGTGAGGCGGCTTTCCAAGCTTTGAAAGCAGCCCTGTGCAACTCTCCAGTGTTGAGAGCAGTCGACAGCAGTCGCCCGTTTCTGGTACAGACCGACGCCAGCGAGTTTGGCCTCGGTGCTGTGCTTAGCCAGGTCGACTCGGGGGACCAAGAGCACCCCGTGTTGTACCTGAGCCGGAAACTTTTGCCGAGGGAAGTGGCATACTCGACCATCGAGAAGGAGTGTCTGGCCATGGTGTGGGCACTGCAGCGTTTGCAGCCCTACCTGTATGGGCGCGCCTTCACGGTGGTAACCGACCACAACCCACTGAGCTGGTTGCACACCGTGTCGGGAACCAATGGAAGATTGCTCCGCTGGAGCCTTGCCCTTCAACAGTACGATTTTACTGTAAAACACAGGAAGGGCAGTGAAAACGGCAATGCCGATGGGTTGTCCCGCCGGGGCGAACCCGCTGAGGTGCGCATGGCCGATTACCGAGAGGTAATGCCTCCTTAGCGCCCTCTTAAGGGGGGAGGTGTGATGTACAATGTCTGTGAGGTATGGGGTTTTGTCTACAAAATATGATGTTTTCTGTTGTAACTTTCCAGAAAGATCCGGCACATATGACAATCCAGGCTGCTAGCTCTGCAGCTTCACCCCTCCTCCCTTCACACACACACAGAGCAGTGCCACCCCCCTCCTCTACAGCCTGTGTTCGCACTAGTAATAGGAGACCCCCTGCTGTTACAACCATTTGTTTCCTCTCCACAGCTGAGAGAAAAAAGTGCGGGATGGTTCTTTGTTTGAAACAAAGAGGTTTGAATAAAACTATAAGAGCCTGCCCTGCGAAAACCGTACCAAGCAGAGATATAAAAATCATATTTCTGCGATCCGAGCAGACCCAGCTTCGCTGTGGTGCCTGTTGCAAAACTCTCGGATGTCCAGAACCTGAGATATGATTTGCGCCCAAATGGACGGTCATATCGCATAGATGTTTGATGTTTTCTTGATGGGCTCATTACGCTGGGAAACATGATACCACTGATGAGTCCATACCAGCTTCTCCCATAAAGTTATAGCTAATCTAAGTTTTGTAGCCAAAACATAACTTGGATAAGAGAGGTGGGATCAACCCAGAATGCACCTCTCTGTGATGTCACATAGGAAAGTCTATAAGGCATTCCCTGGGCAAACCAGCTCAGAACAGCTGCAGAATCCGTGCTGACAAGAACTCCAGATGAGTGGAGACGTGTGGCTCCTCCCCCCTTAAAGCCGCATGGTCTGCCTAAGGAACAATATGGAACTGTGAGTGTAATCTCTTTGTTTTCTCCACTTTTATTTTATACCTGTACTGTACATATTTTATGTCTCAATTTTATAGCAACTTTTATCTGTAATCACTGTCCTCTTTCGGAAAATAAATGAAATTATTTAGATCTGTCTCCATGCTCTAAGAATCGAACTATACGCCTTTGATAGATAATCGCTACTAATTCAAGGGGTTTGCCACGGACCCTCTTAATTTAACACTGTGAATTAAGTAACCGTGACTGGTGGCAGCGCGTTGTGTACGGCTATTACGGCTTGCTGGCAGTACAGAAGGGTCTTATATTGCTGAATAAGGGTCTGCAGCCACAGCATTGATAATTCCCTTACTGCAGAAGCCTAATTGCCGGTTCACAACAGGCAGCCCGTCCGGCGACCAATTATCCTAGGTGCAGTTCCCTGACTGACCTGAGGGTAAGGGGGGCGCCGGAGAGCTGTGAGTTCCAAAGTGGAACTGAGAAAGTGGGATATACATAAATCCCCGCAGTACTTGGAAGATTGATAGCAGTGGTGGGGCATCCAAATTAAACTCCCCCTGCGGCAAATTGTAGAGCGAGATTAGCTTGCTGGATATTTTTGTCACATGGTGCCGGTGGTGGGATAACTAAGATAAGCCCCAACGGTGCCTGTGATAGCTGTGTGCCGGCATTGTGTCCCGTCCCTCCGTCCGCTGATACACCCGTGTCAGGGGTGGGATTGTGACATAGTGGTGACACAGGGTCCGCTGTCCGTCGCGTTTTGGTGGCAGCGGGACCCCCGTTAGTGTCGCCCGTAAGTGGACGAACGGCGGTGGGCTGTTCGTCACATATTGGTGGCAGAGCGGTGGGATAATCCTAGAGCATTAGTGATTTGGTTTGAGCAATCATTCCTCTCACTAAAAACCTGCACGGTTCCTGCGGGAATCCTGCATCATAGGTTTTGGAGAACAGACTCAGTGGTTACTAGTTCTGAGACATTTGTGTGTACATACAAGTATTCCCTCCCATTTCTTCGTTTTTCTTTTTCTATCTTTTATTTGGCAACCATGGCGGCAAAAGGAGAACCTTGGTACAACCGGCAGACAAAGGAAGTTCTTGCTGGGTTATGCACGTACCAAGGCCTTGACGCCACGAACAAAAACAGAGCTCAAATGATCGCGGCTCTAGTGCAGCTGGACAACGACCAGAATCCAGCGAGCGCAGAAGTTGGCCCAAGTGGCAATGGGGCTGCAGCAGAGGCTCCACTCCTGAGCGCTGGCCCCACATTCAACCAGGACGGGGTGGACCCCTATCTGCAAATGGCCTTGGACGCACTCCCCGCCGAAGACAGTGATGGGCGGGTGAGGCTGATCCAGCAATATCGGCAGGAGGCCCAAGCCGAGCGTCAAGCCCAGGCTGAGAGAGCTGAGCGCCGAGCGGAGGCTGAGAGAGCCGAGCGCCAGGCGCAGAGGGCCCATGAACTGGAGGTACTCCAGCGGGGTGGGAATGCCCCCACAGCCCGAAGCAGTGAGCCCAGCAGCGTCCAGACTCCTAAACCCCGGCCAGAGCATTTTCCCGTGATGGAAAAGGATGGGGACTTGGACACATTTCTGCGAGCCTTTGAGAAAGCCTGCAGACAGTACCAGCTGCCTAGAGACCAATGGGCAAGGTACTTGACCCCAGGGCTAAAAGGCAAAGCCCTGGAGGCATTTGCTTCTCTTCCGCCAGAAGCCGATGACGACTATGACGCCATAAAGCAGGCGCTGATCGCCAAATACCGGCTGACACCTGAGGTATACCGAAAGAAGTTCCGACACCTCCAACGTGGCCCACACGATAGCTACAGTGATGTGGTGCAAGGACTCAGGACCCACTTTGACCAGTGGATCCATGGACTGTCCGTTGAAACCTTTGAGCAGCTACGGGACCTGATGATCAAAGACCAGTTCCTGCATCTCTGCCCAGCTGAGGTCCGACAGTTCATCCTGGACCGCGAACCAACGAACGCGGACAAAGCGGCGCAGATCGCCGACAACCACGAGGCCAACCGGAAGCCCGAGACGCGGAGGCCAGTCGCCACCAGCTGGAAAGGGGGTAAGCCAGCAACCAACCCCAATGCCCCAGCTAGCCGTCCCTCCGGAGGCCCTGTCCCTGTTGCCAACAACAGGCCGGCTACTGACAGTCGCCTGTGTCACCACTGCCAGCGGCCTGGTCACTTCTTTTACACCTGTCCGAACAGGCCGAAGAACCCCCCAGCCAAGGCCCCCGGGCCCAACGCCTCTGTTCTTTTGGTGGGAGGTGTGGTTGGGAGGGCTGACGACAACGTTCAACCTGTTCAGGTGGGGGCCCGTCTTGCTACAGGCCTCAAGGACACCGGGGCTGAACGAACCCTCATCCGTCCTGGACTGGCGGCCCCTGAAGAGTTTGTTGAGGGGAAAACCTTGACTGTCACCGGGATTGGAGGCACCCGTTGTCCCTTGCCAGTGGCACGAGTTTTTCTTGACTGGGGTGCCGGGAGCGGGTTGAGGGAGGTGGGAGTGTCTGAAAATTTGCCCACTGATGTTTTATTGGGGACTGACTTGGGGAGGATGGTTGCATACTATGTCCCTGACACCCTTCCCCAAACTGATAATAAGGGTAACGTTAACCCTGATGATGTTGATGATGGGAAACTGAATGTGTTACCTGCTAATGCCTTGATGAGTAATGATGCAACTAACAACCATTCTTTCCCAAGGTATGATGCTGATGCTGATGTGAATGTACCAAAGCAAACTGATAACCATTCTTTTCCTAGGAATGATGATGTTGATGTATCTGTGCCGACTGAACCCGTTAACCCTTTCTTTGAAACGGTAGATGTGTCCACAGGTACCGAAGTGCTCAGCCCCGTCACTCTGCGGAGTGAGACGGCTGAGGAACCCCTGGCAGGAGTAAGCAACGGTGCTCAAGGAAATGGGGAGGTGCATGGGGACCATGAGGAAGGTAATGCCATGCAGCTGACCAGTGCCACCGAGGAAGGTAACTGGCCCATAAGTAGCACTGCTCCCGAAGTGTTGGGGGTGGATGGGGAGGTAGAGCCCAGGGCAGCACCAGCTGGTGGGTCTGAAGAAATCCCCAGGGAGACAGCATACATAGCAGCTGTCACACGCAGTCAGAGTGCCCAGATCGCAGGTAACGCACTGTCTTCTGGACCCTCTGCTGCTACAGGAGAGACTGAACCAGAGGTGAACCCAGAGCCGGTTCCAGAGGGTCCCAGTAAAGAGGGGACCCTGACGTCACTTCTGGCAGCCTCCAGCATGGAGTTCCAGGCTGCTCTGCACTCAGATGCCAGCCTGGAGAAATTGAGAGGTCTCGCCGAGACGCCCACCTCCAAGTCTGATAAGGAGAGGGTGTTCTGGGAACGAGGAAGGTTGTACCGGGAGACAGTACCCGGAGATCCTAAAAAGGAGTGGTTGAGGGAAAGACAGCTGGTCGTCCCCTATCAGTTCAGAACTGAGTTGTTGCGGATTGCCCATGAGATTCCACTCGCTGGACACTTGGGGATCAGCAAAACAAAGGCACGGCTGTCTCAACACTTCTATTGGCCCAAGATGGGGACAGATGTAACACACTACTGCCGCTCCTGTGCCACCTGTCAAAAAGTGGGTAAGGCGGGGCCTGCTCTTAAGGCTCCCCTTATTCCTTTGCCGGTGATAGAGGAGCCTTTCCAGAGAATCGCGGTGGACATTGTAGGACCGCTGTCCGTCCCCAGCAGCTCCGGGAAGCGATACATTCTCACCGTGGTAGACTACGCTACCCGGTACCCAGAGGCAGTAGCTCTGTCTTCAACCAGGGCAGATAAGGTGGCTGACGCACTGGTGACCATCTTTTCGAGAGTAGGATTTCCCAGGGAGATGCTTACCGATCAAGGGCCCCAATTCATGTCTCGCCTAATGGAGGCTCTCTGTGAGAAAATGCAGGTGACGCAGCTGGTATCGAGTCCGTATCACCCACAGACTAATGGTTTGTGTGAACGTTTCAACGGTACCCTCAAACAGATGCTCCGCATACTGGTTGAGACCCAAGGGCGCGACTGGGAGCGGTACCTCCCACACCTGCTGTTCGCTTACAGAGAAGTTCCGCAGGCCTCGACCGGGTTCTCCCCCTTCGAGCTCCTGTATGGCAGGCGAGTCCGGGGACCCCTTGGGTTGATAAGAGAATCCTGGGAAGATGAGCCAAACCCCACAGAAGTGTCCATCGTGGATTATGTCATGCGCTTCCGTGACAAGATGCAGACCTTGACGCAGTTGGTGCATGACAACATGACACAGGCTCAGGCTGACCAGAAGCACTGGTATGACCAGAACGCCCGGGAGCGGACCTACCAGGTGGGTCAAAAGGTGTGGGCGCTGGTCCCTGTACCAACGGATAAGCTTCAGGCAGCCTGGGAAGGCCCGTACGTCGTCCACCAACAGCTCAACCCGGTCACCTACGTGGTCACGCTTGACCATGCTCGGGGTAGGCGCAAGGCCTTTCACGTCAACATGCTGAAGGCGCACTACGAACGTGAAGCTTGCGTCCTACCGGTCTGCAATCTGCCAGAGGATGGGGAGGAAGATTCCCTCCTGGACATGCTGGCCCAGGCCAAGGCCAATGGGTCCATTGAGGACATGGAGATAAGTGGTTCGCTCACCGTGTCCCAGCGGTTGCAGTTGATGGCCACCCTGGAACTCTTCCGGCCCGTGTTCACCAACCGTCCTGGGAGGACGGAGTTAGCGGTTCATGAGGTGGACACCGGGAATCATGCCCCATTACGGCGAACACCTTATCGGATCTCTGAAACGGTGCAACAAGTCATGCGCCAAGAGGTCGATGAGATGTTAAGGCTGGGAGTGATTCGACGGTCAAAAGGTGCGTGGGCTTCACCTGTAGTCCTCGTGCCTAAAAAGGATCGAACCACCCGGTTCTGCGTGGACTACAGGGGGCTCAACGCCATCACAACCTCTGATGCCCACCCGATGCCGCGCATCGAGGATCTGCTCGAGCGGTTGACAAACGCCAACTACATATCCATCATGGATTTGAGTCGGGGATACTGGCAGATTCCCCTGAGCCCTGAGGCGCAGGAGAAATCCGCCTTTATCACCCCCTTTGGACTGTACGAGTCCACGGTCATGCCCTTCGGCATGAAGAATGCCCCTGCCACTTTCCAGCGGATGGTCAACCACCTGCTTCGGGGACTGGAGGAGTACGCCGTGGCGTACTTAGACGATATTGCCGTCTTCAGTTCCACCTGGGAGGAACACCTTCAGCACCTCCAGGAGGTGCTCAAGCGTCTTCACCAGGCAGGCCTGACCATCAAGCCGGGGAAGTGCCAGATAGGCATGCGCAAGGTCCACTACCTGGGGCACCGGGTAGGCGGGGGTTCCATGAGTCCGGAGCCAGGAAAAGTGGACGCAATCGTGTCCTGGCCCACCCCCAGGACCAAGAAACAGGTGAAGTCCTTCTTGGGCACTGCAGGGTACTATAGGCGGTTCGTACAGGACTATAGCGCCCTTGCCAAACCCTTGACTGACCTCACCAAGCAGAGGCTACCCCAAACAGTCAACTGGACAGATGACTGTGAGGCGGCTTTCCAAGCTTTGAAAGCAGCCCTGTGCAACTCTCCAGTGTTGAGAGCAGTCGACAGCAGTCGCCCGTTTCTGGTACAGACCGACGCCAGCGAGTTTGGCCTCGGTGCTGTGCTTAGCCAGGTCGACTCGGGGGACCAAGAGCACCCCGTGTTGTACCTGAGCCGGAAACTTTTGCCGAGGGAAGTGGCATACTCGACCATCGAGAAGGAGTGTCTGGCCATGGTGTGGGCACTGCAGCGTTTGCAGCCCTACCTGTATGGGCGCGCCTTCACGGTGGTAACCGACCACAACCCACTGAGCTGGTTGCACACCGTGTCGGGAACCAATGGAAGATTGCTCCGCTGGAGCCTTGCCCTTCAACAGTACGATTTTACTGTAAAACACAGGAAGGGCAGTGAAAACGGCAATGCCGATGGGTTGTCCCGCCGGGGCGAACCCGCTGAGGTGCGCATGGCCGATTACCGAGAGGTAATGCCTCCTTAGCGCCCTCTTAAGGGGGGAGGTGTGATGTACAATGTCTGTGAGGTATGGGGTTTTGTCTACAAAATATGATGTTTTCTGTTGTAACTTTCCAGAAAGATCCGGCACATATGACAATCCAGGCTGCTAGCTCTGCAGCTTCACCCCTCCTCCCTTCACACACACACAGAGCAGTGCCACCCCCCTCCTCTACAGCCTGTGTTCGCACTAGTAATAGGAGACCCCCTGCTGTTACAACCATTTGTTTCCTCTCCACAGCTGAGAGAAAAAAGTGCGGGATGGTTCTTTGTTTGAAACAAAGAGGTTTGAATAAAACTATAAGAGCCTGCCCTGCGAAAACCGTACCAAGCAGAGATATAAAAATCATATTTCTGCGATCCGAGCAGACCCAGCTTCGCTGTGGTGCCTGTTGCAAAACTCTCGGATGTCCAGAACCTGAGATATGATTTGCGCCCAAATGGACGGTCATATCGCATAGATGTTTGATGTTTTCTTGATGGGCTCATTACGCTGGGAAACATGATACCACTGATGAGTCCATACCAGCTTCTCCCATAAAGTTATAGCTAATCTAAGTTTTGTAGCCAAAACATAACTTGGATAAGAGAGGTGGGATCAACCCAGAATGCACCTCTCTGTGATGTCACATAGGAAAGTCTATAAGGCATTCCCTGGGCAAACCAGCTCAGAACAGCTGCAGAATCCGTGCTGACAAGAACTCCAGATGAGTGGAGACGTGTGGCTCCTCCCCCCTTAAAGCCGCATGGTCTGCCTAAGGAACAATATGGAACTGTGAGTGTAATCTCTTTGTTTTCTCCACTTTTATTTTATACCTGTACTGTACATATTTTATGTCTCAATTTTATAGCAACTTTTATCTGTAATCACTGTCCTCTTTCGGAAAATAAATGAAATTATTTAGATCTGTCTCCATGCTCTAAGAATCGAACTATACGCCTTTGATAGATAATCGCTACTAATTCAAGGGGTTTGCCACGGACCCTCTTAATTTAACACTGTGAATTAAGTAACCGTGACTGGTGGCAGCGCGTTGTGTACGGCTATTACGGCTTGCTGGCAGTACAGAAGGGTCTTATATTGCTGAATAAGGGTCTGCAGCCACAGCATTGATAATTCCCTTACTGCAGAAGCCTAATTGCCGGTTCACAACAGGCAGCCCGTCCGGCGACCAATTATCCTAGGTGCAGTTCCCTGACTGACCTGAGGGTAAGGGGGGCGCCGGAGAGCTGTGAGTTCCAAAGTGGAACTGAGAAAGTGGGATATACATAAATCCCCGCAGTACTTGGAAGATTGATAGCAGTGGTGGGGCATCCAAATTAAACTCCCCCTGCGGCAAATTGTAGAGCGAGATTAGCTTGCTGGATATTTTTGTCACATGGTGCCGGTGGTGGGATAACTAAGATAAGCCCCAACGGTGCCTGTGATAGCTGTGTGCCGGCATTGTGTCCCGTCCCTCCGTCCGCTGATACACCCGTGTCAGGGGTGGGATTGTGACATAGTGGTGACACAGGGTCCGCTGTCCGTCGCGTTTTGGTGGCAGCGGGACCCCCGTTAGTGTCGCCCGTAAGTGGACGAACGGCGGTGGGCTGTTCGTCACAGCCGTCCCTCCGGAGGCCCTGTCCCTGTTGCCAACAACAGGCCGGCTGCTGACAGTCGCCTGTGTCACCACTGCAAGCGGCCTGGTCACTTCTCTTACACCTGTCCGGATAGGCCGAAGAACCCCCCAGCCAAGGCCCCCGGGCCCAACGCCTCTGTTCTTTTGGTGGGAGGTGTGGTTGGGAGGGCTGACGACAATGTTCAACCTGTTCAGGTGGGGGCCCGTCTTGCTACAGGCCTCAAGGACACCGGGGCTGAACGAACCCTCATCCGTCCAGGACTGGCGGCCCCTGAAGAGTTTGTTGAGGGGAAAACCCTGACTGTCACCAGGATTGGAGGCACCCGTTGTCCCTTGCCAGTGGCACGAGTTTATCTCGATTGGGGTGCTGGGAGCGGGTTGAGGGAGGTGGGAGTGTCTGAAAATTTGCCAACTGATGTTTTATTGGGGACTGACTTGGGGAGGATGGTTGCATACTATGTCCCTGACACCCTTCCCCAAACTGATAATAAGGGTAACGTTAACCCTGATGATGTTGATGATGGGAAACTGAATGTGTTACCTGTTAATGCCTTGATGAGTAATGATGCAACTAACAACCATTCTTTCCCAAGGTATGATGCTGATGCTGATGTGAATGTACCAAAGCAAACTGATAACCATTCTTTTCCTAGGAATGATGATGTTGATGTATCTGTGCCGACTGAACCCGTTAACCCTTTCTTTGAAACGGTAGATGTGTCCACAGGTACCGAGGTGCTCAGCCCCGTCACTCTGCGGAGTGAGACGGCTGAGGAACCCCTGGCAGGAGCAAGCAACGGTGCTCAAGAGAATGGGGAGGTGCATGGGGACCATGAGGAAGGTAATGCCATGCAGCTGACCAGTGCCACCGAGGAAGGTAACTGGCCCATAAGTAGCACTGCTCCTAAAGTGTTGGGGGTGGATGGGGAGGGAGAGCCCAGGGCAGCACCGGCTGGTGGGTCTGTAGAAATCCCAAGGGAGACAGCATACATAGCAGCTGTCACACGCAGTCAGAGTGCCCAGATCGCAGGTAACGCACTGTCTTCTGGACCCTCTGCTGCTACAGGAGAGACTGAACCAGAGGTGAACCCAGAGCCGGTTCCAGAGGGTCCCAGTAAAGGAGGTACCCTGACGTCACTTCTGGCAGCCTCCAGCATGGAGTTCCAGGCTGCTCTGCACTCAGATGCCAGCCTGGAGAAATTGAGAGGTCTCGCCGAGACGCCCACCTCCAAGCCTGATAAGGAGAGGGTGTTCTGGGAACGAGGAAGGTTGTACCGGGAGACAGTACCCGGAGATCCTAAAAAGGAGTGGTTGAGGGAAAGACAGCTGGTCGTCCCCTATCAGTTCAGAACCGAGTTGTTGCGGATTGCCCATGAGATTCCACTCGCTGGACACTTGGGGATCAGCAAAACAAAGGCACGGCTGTCTCAACACTTCTATTGGCCCAAGATGGGGACAGATGTAACACACTACTGCCGCTCCTGCGCCACCTGTCAAAAAGTGGGTAAGGCGGGGCCTGCTCTTAAGGCTCCCCTTATTCCTTTGCCGGTGATAGAGGAGCCTTTCCAGAGAATCGCGGTGGACATTGTAGGACCGCTGTCCGTCCCCAGCAGCTCCGGAAAGAGATACATTCTCACCGTGGTAGACTACGCTACCCGGTACCCAGAGGCAGTAGCTCTGTCTTCAACCAGGGCAGATAAGGTGGCTGACGCACTGGTGACCATCTTTTCAAGGGTAGGATTTCCCAGGGAGATGCTTACCGATCAAGGGCCCCAATTCATGTCTCGCCTAATGGAGGCTCTCTGTGAGAAAATGCAGGTGACGCACCTGGTATCGAGTCCGTATCACCCACAGACTAATGGTTTGTGTGAACGCTTCAACGGTACCCTCAAACAGATGCTCCGCATACTGGTTGAGACCCAAGCGCGCGACTGGGAGCGGTACTTCCCACACCTGCTGTTCGCTTACAGAGAAGTTCCGCAGGCCTCGACCGGGTTCTCCCCCTTCGAGCTCCTGTATGGCAGGCGAGTCCGGGGACCCCTTGGGTTGATAAGAGAATCCTGGGAAGATGAGCCAAACCCCACAGAA
This sequence comes from Dendrobates tinctorius, assembly GCF_039654945.1. Taxonomy (NCBI): domain Eukaryota; kingdom Metazoa; phylum Chordata; class Amphibia; order Anura; family Dendrobatidae; genus Dendrobates; species Dendrobates tinctorius. The sequence goes on along the minus strand of NW_027361904.1, from coordinate 3,422,832 downwards.
GTGTCCATCGTGGATTATGTCATGCGCTTCCGTGACAAGATGCAGACCTTGACGCAGTTGGTGCATGACAACATGACGCAGGCTCAGGCTGACCAGAAGCACTGGTACGACCAGAACGCCCGGGAGCGGACCTACCAGGTGGGCCAAAAGGTGTGGGCGCTGGTCCCTGTACCAACGGATAAGCTTCAGGCAGCCTGGGAAGGCCCGTACGTCGTCCACCAACAGCTCAACCCGGTCACCTACGTGGTCACGCTTGACCATGCTCAGGGTAGGCGCAAGGCCTTTCACGTCAACATGCTGAAGGCGCACTACGAACGTGAAGCTTGCATCCTACCGGTCTGCAATCTGCCAGAGGATGGGGAGGAAGATTCCCTCCTGGACATGCTGGCCCAGGCCAAGGCCAATGGGTCCATTGAGGACATGGAGATAAGTGGTTCGCTCACCGTGTCCCAGCGGTTGCAGTTGATGGCCACCCTGGAACTCTTCCGGCCCGTGTTCACCAACCGTCCTGGGAGGACGGAGTTAGCGGTTCATGAGGTGGACACCGGGAATCACGCCCCACTACGGCGAACACCCTATCGGATCTCTGAGACGGTGCAACAAGTCATGCGCCAAGAGATCGATGAGATGTTAAGGCTGGGGGTGATTCGACGGTCACAAAGCGCGTGGGCTTCACCTGTAGTCCTCGTGCCTAAAAAGGATCGAACCACCCGGTTCTGCATGGACTACAGGGGGCTCAACGCCATCACAACCTCTGATGCCCACCCAATGCCGCGCATCGAGGATCTGCTCGAGCGGTTGACAAACGCCAACTACATATCCATCATGGATTTGAGTCGGGGATACTGGCAGATTCCCCTGAGCCCTGAGGCGCAGGAGAAATCCGCCTTTATCACCCCCTTTGGACTGTACGAGTCCACGGTCATGCCCTTCGGCATGAAGAATGCCCCTGCCACTTTCCAGCGGATGGTCAACCACCTGCTTCGGGGACTGGAGGAGTACGCAGTGGCGTACTTAGACGATATTGCCGTCTTCAGTTCCACCTGGGAGGAACACCTTCAGCACCTCCAGGAGGTGCTCAAGCGTCTTCACCAGGCAGGCCTGACCATCAAGCCGGGGAAGTGCCAGATAGGCATGCGCAAGGTCCACTACCTGGGGCACCGGGTAGGCAGGGGTTCCATGAACCCGGAGCCAGAAAAAGTGGACGCAATCGTGTCCTGGCCCACCCCCAGGACCAAGAAACAGGTGAAGTCCTTCTTGGGCACTGCAGGGTACTATAGGCGGTTCGTACAGGACTATAGCGCCCTTGCCAAACCCTTGACTGACCTCACCAAGCAGAGGCTACCCCAAACAGTCAACTGGACAGATGACTGTGAGGCGGCTTTCCAAGCTTTGAAAGCAGCCCTGTGCAACTCTCCAGTGTTGAGAGCAGTCGACAGCAGTCGCCCGTTTCTGGTACAGACCGACGCCAGCGAGTTTGGCCTCGGTGCTGTGCTTAGCCAGGTCGACTCGGGGGACCAAGAGCACCCCGTGTTGTACCTGAGCCGGAAACTTTTGCCGAGGGAAGTGGCATACTCGACCATCGAGAAGGAGTGTCTGGCCATGGTGTGGGCACTGCAGCGTTTGCAGCCCTACCTGTACGGGCGCGCCTTCACGGTGGTAACTGACCACAACCCTCTGAGCTGGTTGCACACAGTGTCCGGAACCAATGGAAGATTGCTCCGCTGGAGCCTTGCCCTTCAACAGTACGATTTTACTGTAAAGCACAGGAAGGGCAGTGAAAACGGCAATGCCGATGGGTTGTCCCGCCGGGGCGAACCCGCTGAGGTGCGCATGGCCGATTACCGAGAGGTAATGCCTCCTTAGCGCCCTCTTAAGGGGGGAGGTGTGATGTACAATGTCTGCAAGATATGTTTTCTGTTGCAATGTGCTAACAAACCCTCCATTTTCTTTGAGAAGCTGCCTGCCAGTGTCTCAGTTACATTGCACACTACAGCAGCTTCCCTTCCCCCGAGTGCCATAAACCAATTTCCTGTCACCCCATTTGGCTTCTCATGTGCCTCGGCTGAAAGAGAAGAAAAAAAGTGCAGGAAAAACTTCTTTGTTTGAAACGAATAAAACTATGAGAGACTATACCATAAGAACCAAATACCCTAGAGATATGAAAATCATATTTTTGTAACCTGAGCGGTCCCAGCTTCGAGACCGCGTATGTTTCGAAGTTCTACCCTGTCCAGAACATGAGATAGGATTTGCGCCCAAATGGACGGTCATATCGCATAGATGTTTGATGTTTTCTTGATGGGCTCATTACGCTGGGAAACATGATACCACTGATGAGTCCATACCAGCTTCTCCCATAAAGTTATAGCTAATCTAAGTTTTGTAGCCAAAACATAACTTGGATAAGAGAGGTGGGATCAACCCAGAATGCACCTCTCTGTGATGTCACATAGGAAAGTCTATAAGGCATTTCCTGGGCAAACCAGCTCAGAACAGCTGCAGAGTCCGTGCTGACAAGAACTCAGATGAGCGGAGAAGTGCAGCTCCGCCTCCACCCACCTTAAAGCCACATGGTCTGCCTAAGGAACAATATGGAACTGTGAGTGTAATCTCTTTGTTTTCTCCACTTTTATTTTATACCTGTACTGTACATATTTTATGTCTCAATTTTATAGCAACTTTTATCTGTAATCACTGTCCTCTTTCGGAAAATAAATGAAATTATTTAGATCTGTCTCCATGCTCTAAGAATCGAACTATACGCCTTTGTTAGATAATCGCTACTAATTCAAGGGGTTTGCCACGGACCCTCTTAATTTAACACTGTGAATTAAGTAACCGTGACTGGTGGCAGCACGTTGTGCACGGCTATTGCGGCTTGCTGGCAGTCTAGAAGGGTCTTATATAGCTGAATGAGGGGCTGCGGCCACAGCTGATAATTCCCTTACTGCAGAAGCCTAATTGCCGGTTCACAACAGGCAGCCCGTCCGGCGACTAATTATCCTAGGTGCAGTTCCCTGACTGACCTGAGGGTAAGGGGGGCGCCGGAGAGCTGCGAGTTCCAAAGTGGAACTGAGAAAGTGGGATATACATAAATTCCCGCAGTACTTGGAAGATTGATAGCAGTGGTGGGGCATCCAAATTAAACTCCCCCTGCGGCAAATTGTAGAGCGAGATTAGCTTGCTGGATATTTTTGTCACATGGTGCCGGTGGTGGGATAACTAAGATAAGCCCCAACGGTGCCTGTGATAGCCGTGTGCCGGCATTGTGTCACGTCCCTCCGTCCGCTGATAAACCCGTGTCAGTGGTGGGATTGTGACATAGTGGTGACACAGGGTCCGCTGTCCGTCGCGTTTTGGTGGCAGCGGGACCCCCGTTAGTGTCGCCCGTAAGTAGACGAACGGCGGTGGGCTGTTCGTCACATGCGCGGAGCGGAGCCGCGTGTGTAATGTGCGCGGAGCTGAGCCGAGTGTGTAATGTGTGCGGAGCGGAGCCGCGTGTGTAATGTGCGCAGAGCGGAGCCGCGTGTGTAATGTGTGTGGAGCGGAGCCGCGTGTGTAATGTCCGCGGAGCCGCGTCTGTAATGTGGGCGGAGCAGAGCCGCGTGTGTAATGTGTGTGGAGCGGAGCCGCGTGTGTAATGTGCGCGGAGCCGCGTGTGTAATGTGCGTGGAGCGGAGCCTCGTGTGTAATGTGTGCGAAGCGGAGCCGCGTGTGTAATGTGCGCGGAGCGGAGCCTCGTGTGTAATGTGTGCGGAGCGGAGCCGCGTGTGTAATGTGCGCGGAGCGGAGCCGCGTGTGTAATGTGTGCGGAGCGGAGCCGCGTGTGTAATGTGTGCGGAGCGGAGCCGCGTGTGTAATGTGCGCGGAGCGGAGCCGCGTGTGTAATGTGGGCGGAGCGGAGCCGCGTGTGTAATGTGTGTGGAGCGGAGCCGCGTGTGTAATGTCCGCGGAGCCGCGTGTGTAATGTGCGCGGAGCGGCGTGTGTAATGTGCGGAGCGGAGCCTCGTGTGTAATGTGCACGGAGCGGAGCCGCGTGTGTAATGTGCGCGGAGCGGAGCCGCGTGTGTAATGTGCGCGGAGCGGAGCCGCGTGTGTAATGTGGGCGGAGCGGAGCCGCGTGTGTAATGTGTGTGGAGCGGAGCCGCGTGTGTAATGTCCGCGGAGCCGCGTGTGTAATGTGCGCGGAGCGAAGCGGCGTGTGTAATGTGCGGAGCGGAGCCTCGTGTGTAATGTGCGCGGAGCGGAGCCGCGTGTGTAATGTGTGGAGCGGAGCCGCGTGTGTAATGTGTGTGGAGCGGAGCCGCGTGTGTAATGTGCGCGGAGCGGAGCCGCGTGTGTAATGTGCAGAGCGGAGCCTCGTGTGTAATGTGCGCGGAGCGGAGCCGCGTGTGTAATGTGCGGAGCGGAGCCGCGTGTGTAATGTGTGTGGAGCGGAGCCGCGTGTGTAATGTGTGTGGAGCGGAGCCGCGTGTGTAATGTGTGCGGAGCGGAGCCGCGTGTGTAATGTGTGCGGAGCCGCGTGTGTAATGTGTGCGGAGCGGAGCCGCGTGTGTAATGTGTGCGGAGCCGCGTGTGTAATGTGCGCGGAGCGGAGCCTCGTGTGTAATGTGCGCGGAGCGGAGCCGCGTGTGTAATGTGCGCGGAGCGGAGCCTCGTGTGTAATGTACGCGGAGCGGAGCCGCGTGTGTAATGTGCGCGGAGCGGAGCCGCGTGTGTAATGTGCGCGGAGCAGAGCCGAGTGTGTAATGTGTGCGGAGCGGAGCCGCGTGTGTAATGTGCGCGGAGCGGAGCCGCGTGTGTAATGTGTGTGGAGCGGAGCCGCGTGTGTAATGTCCGCGGAGCCGCGTGTGTAATGTGGGCGGAGCGGAGCCGCGTGTGTAATGTGTGTGGAGCGGAGCCGCGTGTGTAATGTCCGCGGAGCCGCGTGTGTAATGTGCGCGGAGCCGCGTGTGTAATGTGTGTGGAGCGGAGCCTCATGTGTAATGTGTGCAAAGCCGAGCCGCGTGTGTAATGTGCGCGGAGCGGAGCCTCGTGTGTAATGTGTGCGGAGCGGAGCCGCGTGTGTAATGTGCGCGGAGCGGAGCCGCGTGTGTAATGTGTGCGGAGCGGAGCCGCGTGTGTAATGTGTGCGGAGCGGAGCCGCGTGTGTAATGTGCGCGGAGCGGAGCCGCGTGTGTAATGTGGGCGGAGCGGAGCCGCGTGTGTAATGTGTGTGGAGCGGAGCCGTGTGTGTAATGTCCGCGGAGCCACGTATGTAATGTGCGCGGAGCGGCGTGTGTAATGTGCGGAGCGGAGCCTCGTGTGTAATGTGCGCGGAGCGGAGCCGCGTGTGTAATGTGCGGAGCGGAGCCGCGTGTGTAATGTGTGTGGAGCGGAGCCGCGTGTGTAATGTGCGCGGAGCGGAGCCGCGTGTGTAATGTGCGGAGCGGAGCCTCGTGTGTAATGTGTGCGGAGCGGAGCCGCGTGTGTAATGTGCGGAGCGGAGCCGCGTGTGTAATGTGTGTGGAGCGGAGCCGCGTGTGTAATGTGTGTGGAGCGGAGCCGCGTGTGTAATGTGTGCGGAGCGGAGCCGCGTGTGTAATGTGTGCGGAGCCGCGTGTGTAATGTGTGCGGAGCGGAGCCGCGTGTGTAATGTGCGCGGAGCGGAGCCGCGTGTGTAATGTGTGCGGAGCGGAGCCGCATGTGTAATGTGTGCGGAGCCGTGAGTGTAATGTGTGCTGAGCGGAGCCACGTGTGTAATGTGTGCGGAGCGGAGCCGCGTGTGTAATGTGTGCGGAGCGGAGCCGCGTGTGTAATGTGTGCAGAGCCGCGTGTGTAATGTGCGCTGAGCGGAGCCGCGTGTGTAATGTGCGCGGAGCGGAGCCGCGTGTGTAATGTGCGCGGAGCGGAGCCGCGTGTGTAATGTGCGCGGAGCGGAGCCGCGTGTGTAATGTGCGCGGAGCGGAGCCGCGTGTGTAATGTGCGCGGAGCGGAGCCGCGTGTGTAATGTGCGGAGCGGAGCCGCGTGTGTAATGTGTGTGGAGCGGAGCCGCGTGTGTAATGTGTGTGGAGCGGAGCCGCGTGTGTAATGTGTGCGGAGCGGAGCCGCGTGTGTAATGTGTGCGGAGCCGCGTGTGTAATGTGTGCGGAGCGGAGCCGCGTGTGTAATGTGCGCGGAGCGGAGCCGCGTGTGTAATGTGTGCGGAGCGGAGCCGCATGTGTAATGTGTGCGGAGCCGCGAGTGTAATGTGTGCTGAGCGGAGCCACGTGTGTAATGTGTGCGGAGCGGAGCCGCGTGTGTAATGTGTGCGGAGCGGAGCCGCGTGTGTAATGTGTGCAGAGCCGCGTGTGTAATGTGCGCTGAGCGGAGCCGCGTGTGTAATGTGCGCGGAGCGGAGCCGCGTGTGTAATGTGCGCGGAGCGGAGCCGCGTGTGTAATGTGCGCGGAGCGGAGCCGCGTGTGTAATGTGCGCGGAGCGGAGCCGCGTGTGTAATGTGCGCGGAGCGGAGCCGCGTGTGTAGTGTGCGCGGAGCGGAGCCGCGTGTGTAGTGTGCGCGGAGCGGAGCCGCGTGTGTAATGTGCGGAGCGGAGCCGCGTGTGTACTGTGTGCGGAGCGGAGCCGCGTGTGTACTGTGTGCGGAGCGGAGCCGCGTGTGTACTGTGTGCGGAGCGGAGCCGCGTGTGTAATGTGCGCAGAGCTGTGTGTGTAATGTGCGCGGAGCCACGTGTGTAATGTGCGCGGAGCGGAGCCGCGTGTGTAATGTGCGCGGAGCGGAGCCGCGTGTGTAATGTGCGCGGAGCGGAGCAGCGTGTGTAATGTGTGCGGAGCCTCGTGTGTAATGTGCGCGGAGCGGAGCCGCGTGTGTAATGTGCGCGGAGCGGAGCCGCGTGTGTAGTGTGCGCGGAGCGGAGCCGCGTGTGTAGTGTGAGCGGAGCGGAGCCGCGTGTGTAATGTGCGGAGCGGAGCCGCGTGTGTACTGTGTGCGGAGCGGAGCCGCGTGTGTACTGTGTGCGGAGCGGAGCCGCGTGTGTACTGTGTGCGGAGCGGAGCCGCGTGTGTAATGTGCGCAGAGCTGTGTGTGTAATGTGCGCGGAGCCACGTGTGTAATGTGCGCGGAGTGGAGCCGCGTGTGTAATGTGCGCGGAGCGGAGCCGCGTGTGTAATGTGCGCGGAGCGGAGCAGCGTGTGTAATGTGTGCGGAGCCTCGTGTGTAATGTGCGCGGAGCGGAGCCGCGTGTGTAATGTGCGCGGAGCGGAGCCTTGTGTGTAATGTGTGCGGAGCCGCGTGTGTAATGTGTGCGGAGCGGAGCCGCGTGTGTAATGTGTGCGGAGCCGCGTGTGTAATGTGTGTGGAGCGGAGCCGCGTGTGTAATGTGCGCGGAGCGGAGCCGCGTGTGTAATGTGTGCGGAGCGGAGCCTCGTGTGTAATGTGTGCGGAGCGGAGCCGCGTGTGTAATGTGCGCAGAGCTGTGTGTGTAATGTGCGCGGAGCGGAGCCGCGTGTGTAATGTGCGCGGAGCTGTGTGTGTAATGTGCGCAGAGCTGTGTGTGTAATGTTTGCGGAGCGGAGCCGCGTGTGTAATGTGTGTGGAGTGGAGCCGCGTGTGTAATGTGTGCGGAGCGGAGCCTCGTGTGTAATGTGTGCGGAGCGGAGTCGCGTGTGTAATGTGCGCAAAGCTGTGTGTGTAATGTGCGCAGAGCTGTGTGTGTAATGTGTGCGGAGCGGAGCCGCGTGTGTAATGTGCGCAGAGCTGTGTGTGTAATGTGCGCAGAGCTGTGTGTGTAATGTGCGCGGAGCGGAGCCGCGTGTGTAATGTGTGCGGAGCCTCGTGTGTAATGTGTGCGGAGCCGCGTGTGTAATGTGTGCGGAGCGGAGCCTCGTGTGTAATGTGTGCGAAGCTGTGTGTGTAATGTGCGCGGAGCGGAGCCGCGTGTGTAATGTGTGCGGAGCGGAGCCGCGTGTGTAATGTGTGCGGAGCGGAGCCGCGTGTGTAATGTGTGCAGAGCGGAGCCGCGTGTGTAATGTGTGCGGAGCCGCATGTGTAATGTGTGTGGAGCGGAGCCGCGTGTGTAATGTGCGCGGAGTGGAGCCGCGTGTGTAATGTGTGCGGAGCGGAGCCTCGTGTGTAATGTGTGCGGAGCGGAGCCGCGTGTGTAATGTGTGCGGAGCGGAGCCGCGTGTGTAATGTGCGTAGAGCTGTGTGTGTAATGTGTGCGGAGTCAAGCCGCGTGTGTAATGTGTGCGGAGCTGTGTGTGTAATGTGTGAGGAGCTGTGTGTGTAATGTGTGTGGAGCTGTGTGTGTAATGTGCACGTATTAACCAGAGGTATGTTTAGTTTTGCATTTTTCGCTCCCCTTCTTTCCAGAGCCATAACTTTTTATTTTTCCGTCATTATGGCCGTGTGAGGGCTTGTTTTTTGCAGGACGAGTTGTACTTTTGAACGACACCATTGGTTTTACCATGTCGTGTACTAGAAAACGGAAAAAAATTCCATGTGCGGTGAAATTGCAATTAAAAGTGAAATCCCACACTTGTTTTTTGTTTGGCTTGTTTGTTACGTTCACTAAATGCTATAACTGACCGGTCATTCTGATTCTCCAGGTCATTACGAGTTCATAGACACCAAACATGTCTAGGTTTTTTGTTACCTACGTGGTGAAAAAAAATTCAAAACTTTGCTAAGAAAAAAAAATTGCGATCTGTGATCTCAGGTTAGGTGAGGGCTTATTTTTTGCCTGCCGGGCTGATGTTTTTAATGATACCATTTTAATGCAATGTCGAAGCGAACAAAAAAGCGTAATTCTGGCGTTGTGGCTTTTTTTCTCGCTACGCCATTTAGCGATTGGGTTAATCGTTTTTTTTATTTATAGATCGGGCGATTCTGAACGCGGTGATACCAAATATGTGTATGCTTGATTTTTATTATTGTTTTATTTTGAATGGGGCGAAAGGGGGGTGATTTGAAATTTATATATTTTTAACTTTTTTAAAAACTTTTTTTTATCATTTTTGGGATGCTTCAATAGCCTCCATGGGACACTACAACCCCTCGCAAAAATTATGGAATCACCGGCCTTGGAGGATGTTCATTCAGTTGTTTCATTTTGTAGAAAAAAAATCAGATCACAGACATGGCACAAAACTAAAGTCATTTCAAATGGGAACTTTCTGGCTTTAGGCTATGTGCACACGGTGCGGATTCTGCTGTGGAATTTTCCACACAGATTTTGCTAAATCTGCAGGTAAAATGACCTGCAGTTTTAGTGCAGTTTTTGTGCGGATTTCCCCTGCAGTTTTCACCTGCAGATTTCTATAATGGAGCAGATGAAAAACTGCAGCAGAACTGCACAAAAGAAGTGACATGCTGCAGTTTTAAATCTGCACCAAATCTGCGCGGAAAAATCTGCAGCATGTGCACAACGTTTTTTGATTTACATAGCCTTTAATGGTACTATACATCACTTGCAGTTCTGCAGGGCCAAATCTGCTGCAGAATCTGCACTGTGTCCACATACCCTTAAGAAACACTAAGAGAAATCAAGTCCGTGATGGTTACTTTTTTAAACCAAGCATAGGGGAAAATTATGGAGTCACTCAATTCTAAGGAAAAAATTATGGAGTCACCCTGTAAATTTTCATTCCCAAAACTAACACCTGCATCAAATTAGATCTGCTCATTAGTCTGCATCTAAAAAGGAGTGAGCACACCTTGGAGAGCTGTTGCACCAAGTGGACTGACATGAATCGTGGCTAGAACTCGAGAGATGTCAATTGAAACAAAGGCAAGGATTATCAAACTCTTAAAAGAGGGTAAATCATCACGCAATGTTACAAAAGATGTTGGTTGTTCACAGTCAGCTGTGCCTAAAATCTGGACCAAATACAAACAACATGGGAAGGTTGTTAAAGGCAAACATACTGGTAGACCAAGGAAGACATCAAAGCGTCAAGACCGGAAACTTAAAGCAATATGTCTCCAAAACAGGAAATGCACAACAAAACAGGAACGAATGGGAGGAAACTGGAGTCAATGTCTGTGACCGAACTGTAAGAAACTGCTTAAAGGAAATAGGATTTACATACAGAAAAGCTAAATGAAAGCCATCATTAACACCTAAACAGAAAAAAACAAGGTTACAATGGGCTAAGGAAAAGCAATCGTGGACTGTGGATGACTGGATGAAAGTCCTATTCAGTGATGAATCACGAATCTGCATTGGGCAAGGTGATGATGCTGGAACTTTTGTTTGGTGCTGTTCCAATGAGATTTATAAAGATGACTGCCTGAAGAGAACATGCAAATTCCTAGTCATTGATGATATGGGGCTGCATGTCAGGTAAAGGCACTGGGGAGATGGCTGTCATTACATCTTCAATAAATGCACAAGTTTATGTTGATATTTTCGACGCTTTTCTTATCCCATCAATTGAAAGGATGTTTGGGGATGATGACATCATTTTTCAAGATGATAATGCATCCTGCCATAGAGCAAAAACTGTGCAAACATTCCTTGAAAAAAGACACAAGGTCAATGTCATGGCCTGCAAATAGTCCGGATCTTAACAGCAGCAGAGAAAGTTGGAGCCAGAGTGATGGAGAGTGCTGCGTGACACTCATTAAGTCCAGGTCTCAGAGACTGCAAGCTGTTAGAAAAGCCAGAGGTGGTGCAACAGAATACTAGTGATGTGTTGGAGGGTTTTTTTGTTTGTTTTTCACGATTCCATAATTTTTTCCCACAGAATTGAGTGACTCCATAATTTTTCCCCTCTTCTTGGTCTAAAAAAGTCACCATTACTGACTGCCACATTTTTTGGTCTTGATTTCTTTTAGTGTTTCTTAAAGCCAGAATTTGCCATTTGAAAGGACTTTAATTTTGTGCCATGTCTGTGATCTGATATTTTTCTACAAAATTCAACAACTGAATAAACATCCTCCAAGACCGGTGATTCCATAATTTTTGCCAGGGGTTGTAGAAGCTGCCATAGCCCGATCGACTCTGCTTCATACAGGCGATGATCTGATTGCCTCTATGTAGTAGAATTACGAACTTGATATGAGCGCCGACCACCGGCGCTCACATCAAGTCGGCAGTGACAACCATAGAGGTCTCCAGGAGACCTCTGGTTGTCATGCCAACCCACTGGTGACCCACGATCACGTGACGGGTGTCACCGAAGGGTGGATTTCCGTCCCGATGGCCGGAAGCTCTTGCTAAATGCCGCTGTCAGAGTTTGACAGCTGCAGTTAATGGGTTAATAGCCATGGGTGAATCGCGATTCAAAACAGCTGATGTGCCTTGAAAGACGTGGGCTCACCGCAGGAGCCCACATCAAAGGAAGGGAGTCCGACGTGGGCCTACTATTATGCCCAAGTGGTTAAGCAATAAAGGCCCTTGTTTCTGTGTTTAACAGGGCAGCTCCTCAGTATTACTAACGCCTTCAGCCTAGAGGATACTATTAAAAATTAACTTTTAATTAAATCATAGGCTCTTGCTGCTCTGCTGAATTTTTAAGCTAACTACAAACCTAAGGCTGGAGACTCACTAGCGATTTTAGAATCGGTCCATTTTTGGTGCAGGAGATGAGTGTAATGTGAGTGTCATGCATTTTTTTATACGAGTACAATCTGATTTTTCACACCTAACATCCGATTTACATCCGCATGCAGTGCGATAGCTGTCGGACTACAATGCGATTTTAACATGAGATTTTACATAGAGAAATTGTCATTTACACATCGTCTTCAAGGAAAATTGTGACATCGGCGGCTATGCCCGTCGATGTCCCTCCAGCAGCAGCGCACGCCGCAGCGTTCTCTTACCTGCGCGCCCCCGTCCAGGCGCGTGCCCGTCCTGCGTTCCTCCTCACAGCGGCTCCTGGCACCCGCTCCCTGTCGCGCGCACGCCCCCTCCCGCTCTCTCCCTCCAGCCGTGGGCGGCGCTGAGGGGCAGGACAGGGGGACGCACTTCCGGGTGTTAGGATACTTCAGGCGTCCTCGCTGTGAGGAGGACGCCTGATGACCGTGTAGTCTCCTGCACCCTCTGGCCGCTACAGTCCTCTGTAGTTCCTATTGTCTACGCCCTGTCTCACTGCCTCCCTGCCGTGCCCTGTGTTACAGTCCTTGCAGTTCCTATTGTCCATGCCCTGCCTCCCTGCCGTGCCCAGTGTTACATGCCTCTGTAGTTCCTCTTGTCCATGCTCACTCCCTGCCTTGCCCTGTGTTACATGCCCCTGTAGTTCCCCTTGTCCATGCTCTCACCCTGCCGTGCCCTGTGTTACATGCCTCTGTAGTTCCTCTTGTCCATGCTCTGCCTCCCTGCCGTGCCCTGTGTCTCATTCCTCTGTCCGTCAGTCCTGGGTCCGTATCTAAGCCATCCTTCTCCCTAGTCCTTATTTGTCCGTGGAGCCGTCCCTCTTGGTTCCGGCTGTTGCGCTTCCGTCCCCTGTGGTCCTGCCCCAAACGATCCCTGTATAGGGGTCGGTCTTCACCTGGAGTGCTCGGCCCAGGGGCTCCGGATCCGCGATCCAGAGGGTCCACTCTCCGACGTAGCTTTTACCTAAAACGTCACAGTATCATCAGGCCATGGACCCCGCCGGTGCCGCGGCTGCCACTCAAAAGGAACTGCTGTTCTTAAGGGAAAATCAGACCCGGATTATGTCCTTCATGAAATCCATGGACACCCGGCTTTCCGCCCTGCAAACCGCTGACCCTGGGCATGCCCCCCTCTTAGCCAATCTCCAGCAGGAGCTCGAGCAGCAGCGCGACGCTCAATCTCACATTCTGGGGTACATGGTGTCCGTAGATGATCGACTGCTTGCTCTACAGTCCTCTGCGGCCGTCTCTACCCAACCGCGGGACGCTGTCCCAGCTCCTCCTCCCCGCCTTGGAAAACCGCCCAGGTATAGTGGGGACCCGAAGTTGTGTAGGGGATTTTTAAACCAGTGCAGACTGCACTTTGAACTCCTGCCCCAACAATATCCCACGGACCGCGCTAAGGTGGCCTTTATAGTGTCCCATCTTGAGGGAGAGGCGCTGGCTTGGGTGAATCCCTTATGTGAGAGGGATGACCCGGTGGTCACCAGTATCCAGAGTTTTTTGGAAACATTTAGCAAGGTATTTGATGAACCCGGGCGCCTTGCTTCCACTACGGAGGCCCTCTTTAACCTTCGCCAGGGATCCCTGACGGTAGGGCAATACGCCATCCGTTTCCGGACCCTGTCCTCGGAGCTGGGGCGGATAAAATGAAGCCCTTGTAGGTGCCTTTTGGAGAGGTCTTTCTAGTAAAATCAAGGATGAGTTGGCTGGGCGTGACTCCCCAACCACCCTGGAAGATCTCATCTCTCTAGCTACTCGTATTGATCTGCGTTTTCAGGAACGCGCTAGAGAGTCAGCCAGGGAGAGGAGGCCCTTTAGGTTATACCAAGCTCCCATTCCGCGCGCTGTTGCTCCCTCTAGTAACTCTGCTCCTGAGCCTATGCAGGTGGATCGCGTCAAGCTGTCCGAACAACGGCGCAAGGAGAGGATGACTAATGGACTCTGTTTATATTGTGGAGGGGCCAATCACTTCGTATGCACTTGTCCTGAGAGACCAGGAAGCGCATCCACCTAGGCCAGGTAGGAGAGGGCCCCCTAGGTGATCAGACCCCCTCTCTTCCACTTACTCTTTCAGCTCTGCTTATTACAGGTCGGGGGCGTGGCTCCGTGGAGGCGTATGTGGACTCGGGCGCAGCAGGCAACTTCATCTGCCAGGAAGAGGTGGACAAACTCCAGATTCCCGTGGTCGTCTTAAGAAATCCGCGAGCAATCACCTCCGTCGATGGCAAACCTCTGCCTGGACTCATCACCACGGTTACCACCGAAGTTGAGCTACAAATTGGTGCACTTCACTCCGAGAAGATTGCCTTTTATGTCCTGCCTCAACTATCCCACGCCATTCTCTTAGGGTTACCTTGGCTCAGGCGGCATGAGCCAGTTGTCGACTGGCGCTCCGGGGAGATCTTGCGCTGGGGGCACGCCTGCCATGCACGCTGTTTGCGGACCCTTGTTCGTCCCCATTCTTTGCCTAGGCCAACCGATCTCCCGGGCCTTCCTGTTCCATACCACGCCTACGCTGATGTTTTCTGCAAGAAGGAAGCGGATTCCCTGCCCCCACATCGGTCCTATGACTGCCCTATCGACCTGATTCCCGGAGCTGTCCCTCCCAGAGGAAGAACGTACCCTCTTTCTCCAGCCGAGACCTCTGCCATGACGGAATACATTCAGGAAAACCTGACCAAGGGGTTTATCCGGAAGTCCTCTTCTCCTGCGGGCGCGGGTTTTTTCTTCGTCCGGAAGAAGGACGGATCACTGCGGCCTTGTATAGATTACCGGGGCCTAAACAATATCACCGTTAAAAACCGATATCCCCTTTCGTTGATTCCTGAGCTCTTTGACCGGCTGAGAGGAGCTCGGATCTTCACGAAGTTAGATCTGCGAGGATCTTACAATTTGATCCGGATCCGCGCAGGGGATGAGTGGAAAACGGCCTTCAATACCCGTGACGGGCATTATGAATACTTAGTCATGCCATTCGGTCTTTGCAATGCACCAGCTGTGTTTCAAGAATTTATCAACGAGGTGTTCCGGGATCTGCTCTATTCCTGTGTGGTGGTGTATTTAGACGACATTCTTGTTTTCTCGCCCGATCTGCCCTCCCATCGCAAGAGCGTACGCTTGGTCTTGCATCGCCTTCGAGAGAATCGACTCTACGCCAAGATTGAGAAATGCCTTTTTGAGCAGACGTCATTGCCCTTCTTGGGATATATCGTCACCGATTCCGGTCTGAAGATGGATCCCGAAAAACTCAGTGCGGTACTCAAGTGGCCCCGTCCAGTGGGGATAAAGGCCATCCAGCGGTTCCTTGGGTTCGCAAACTATTACCGTCAATTCGTGCCTCATTTTTCTACGGTTACTAAACCCATCACGGCCTTGACCCGTAAGGGAACGAAACCCAACAGCTGGTCCCCCGAAGCTGAAAACGCCTTCCTGGCTCTGAAACGTTCTTTTGCATCGGCACCCATCTTGCATCGGCCAGTGACCAGCAGGCCCTTCGTCCTAGAGGTGGACGCCTCCTCCACTGGAGCGGGGGCGGTCCTGTCCCAGCAGGCTTCATCCGGGCGCCTGGTCCCTTGCGGCTTCTTTTCTAAAACCTTTTCACCTGCGGAGTGCAACTACTCCATTGGAGACCGGGAATTGGTTGCCATTAAGATGGCCTTGGCTGAATGGCGATATTTACTCGAGGGGGCTGTACATCCCTTCACCATCCTTACGGACCACAAGAATCTGGCTTACCTGCAGTCTGCCCAAAGACTCAATGCCCGGCAAGCCAGGTGGGCCCTGTATTTCTCCCGATTTGACTTTCAACTTCACTTTCGACCTGGTAATAGGAACATCAAGGCCGATGCCCTTTCCAGGTCGTTACAGTCACCAGAGAGGGATGAAGACCCATCCTATATTATCGAGCCTACTAAGATGATCACCGTGGCTCCTGTGAATTTTTCCACTCCTCCGCCTGGTAAAACTTTCGTCCCTCAAGGCAGACGTTCAGAGGTGCTGCGCTGGGGGCATTCCTCCAAAGTTGCTGGACACGTTGGGACTAAGAAGACTCTCTTGCTGCTTTCCCGGTATTACTGGTGGCCCACGCTTCGCCAGGATGTGATGGACTATGTAGCCTCGTGCACAACCTGTGCCCAGAACAAGGTGGCTAGGGCTTTGCCCTCCGGTCTTCTTCACCCATTACCAGTTCCAGAGGCTCCCTGGCAGCAAATCGCTATGGATTTTGTGACTGATTTACCCCGCTCAGCTGGATGTACCACCATCTTAGTCGTAGCAGATCGTTTTTCCAAGATGGCCCACTTTGTTCCCTTACCGGGACTGCCGTCCGCCCCGAAGTTGGCCGAGATCTTCATCCACCAGATCTTCAGGCTACATGGTCTTCCTCAGCGGATTGTGTCGGATCGGGGGGTCCAGTTCACCTCTCGCTTCTGGAGGGCTCTCTGCCGGCTTATGGGTACATCTCTCGACTTCTCCTCTGCATACCATCCTCAGACCAACGGGCAAGTGGAGCGAACTAATCAGGTGTTAACTACCTTCTTACGTCACTTCTCCAACGCCCATCAGGACAATTGGGTCGCGCTCCTACCTTGGGCTGAATTCTCGAACAATAACCATCCCAGCGAATCTACCGCCAAGTCACCGTTCTTTGTGGTAACCGGTCAAAATCCAGGTATTCCGCTACCCTTTTCCACGTCTACGGGAGTGCCCGCAGCTGATTCACTCGCAATGGAATTCTCGCAGATTTGGAGGGAGACCAGGGAAGCGCTCAAGAGTGCCAATAACCGAATCAAGAAACATGCGGACAAAAGACGAAAGGACGTGCCTCCATACCATCCAGGTGACAAAGTCTGGCTTTCAACTCGACATATCCGTCTGAGAGTTCCCTCTTACAAGTTGAGCCCTCGGTACATTGGGCCGTTTGAAGTGATCGGACGCATTAATGAAGTGGCTTATAAGCTGAGGTTGCCTGCTTCGCTCCGGGTTCCCAACGCTTTCCATGTCTCGCTCTTGAAACCCGTAGTCCTGAATCGGTTCCAACCAGTTTCCATCGCCCCTCCTTCACCAGTTGCCTCGGACAACGTCTTTGAGGTCAAAGACATCTTGGCTATGAAAAGAGTCAAGGGAAAGACCCTTTTTCTTATCGATTGGAGGGGTTTTGGCCCCGAGGAAAGGTCCTGGGAGCCTCGAGAGAATATCAATGCTCCCCGGATTCTGAAAAAGTTCTTGGCCAATCTCAGTAGGGGAGGACGTAAGGAGGGGGGTACTGTGACATCGGCGGCTATGCCCGCCGATGTCACAGTACCCCCAGCAGCAGCGCACGCCGCAGCGTCCTCTTACCTGCGCGCCCCCGTCCTGAGTTCTTCCTCACAGCGGCTCCTGGCACCCGCTCCCTGTCGCGCGCACGCCCCCTCCCGCTCTCTCCCTCCAGCGGTGGGCGGCGCTGAGGGGCAGGACAGGGGGACGCCCTTCCGGGTGTTAGGATACTTCAGGCGTCCTCGCTGTGAGGAGGACGCCTGATGACCGTGTAGTCTCCTGCACCCTCTGGCCTCTACAGTCCTCTGTAGTTCCTATTGTCCACGCCCTGTCTCACTGCCTCCCTGCCGTGCCCTGTGTTACAGTCCTTGCAGTTCCTATTGTCCATGCCCTGCCTCTCTGCCGTGCCCAGTGTTACATGCCTCTGTAGTTCCTCTTGTCCATGCTCTCTCCCTGCCTTGCCCTGTTACATGCCCCTGTAGTTCCCCTTGTCCATGCTTTCTCCCTGCCGTGCCCTGTGTTACATGCCTCTGTAGTTCCCCTTGTCCATGCTCTGCCTCCCTGCCGTGCCCTGTGTCTCATTCCTCTGTCCGTCAGTCCTGGGTCCGTATCTAAGCCATCCTTCTCCCTAGTCCTTATTTGTCCGTGGAGCCGTCCCTCTTGGTTCCGGCTGTTGCGCTTCCGTCCCCTGTGGTCCTGCCCCACACAATCCCTGTATAGGGGTCGGTCTTCACCTGGAGTGCTCGGCCCAGGAGCTCCGGATCCGCGATCCAGAGGGTCCACTCTCCGACGTAGCTTTGACCTAAAACGTCACAGAAATATTCTTCAAAACATAGATTAAAAGCCGGCAAATCATCTGCCGCATACAGTATAATCACAGAGTGATAAGTTAGAATAGATGTATATATAGATGTCAGTGACACACACACACACATATGTATTTATATGGCATAGAGAGATCGAATAATAGCCAGTAATTCATGTGCCGGGTTCTGTAAAATCACTGCAGGAGCCGACAGGATAGAAGAGATGGATCACGTACAGTAAAACTGATAGAATAGGTAGATATGTACGTGTCAGTGACAAATACGATTAGTACACTGTGTGCGCGCAAATTACTGTACATGTATTTACTTAATAAAAGATTATTTATCAGAAAAACTGGTTCGTGCGGCTTGCCACTGCGGGGGCTCTGCCGACATTTTGTGAAAGGCCAGAGCCCCCGTAGTTGCATGCGGTGGACTCCGAGAAAATAGCTGCCTGGGGCGGCGGCGCATGCGCAGATGGAGATCTCAGCACCAAGATCTTGGGAGATGAGATCTCTGCGCTGAGATCCGAACACCCCCCTCATCCCAGCCTGCGGCCTGCAGCGACCCTGCTCCACCGTGGCCGGTAAGGTATATTTGCATTTTAAAGACGCACCCCCATTTTCCCCCCAAATTAGGGAGGGGGGGAGTGCGTTTTATAATCCGAAATTCATTATGCAAACTAGGGGGCAGGTCAGCGAGGGATCAGTGACCTGGCAGCAGGCTGCATTATGAATACCTAGTCGGAGCACAAATGCATGAACCCTGCCTTAGGGAGTCTCATTAACTAAAAATAAGGATTAAAAAAGAAGCACACGGCGGGTTTTATCGAACAAGGTATCACTGTAACCAGTATAATGGCGCCGACCTGACACTGTGTGAAGGTTACTGTGCACAATCCTGCCGACAGGTTCCCTTTAAATGTCCATTTATTATACCGTGCCTCTTTTTATTTGTGCATATATTTGTTTCTTCAGATACTCTGCAAATATCCGAGGAAGGGACCTAAGAAGTCTCGAAAGCTGCTGTGTAGCATTTATTTTATAATTGTTTGTAATTAAAAGTTATCATATCTACAAGATTATATTGTTTTTTTCCACTGAGAGCAATTTTTTTTTTAACAGGCTATGGCTAGTTTCACACTAGCATATGGCAGAACTGCGGACTTCCTCCGTAAAGCTCCGCCCACTGCTCCGCCTCCTCCATTCAGCTCCGCCTATGTCGGCATGCGGCCTGCATACCCTATCTTTAGCATCGGATACACAGGCCATGCTTATGTATGCAGATGCCTCCACATGCGTCGTTTTGACGGTGCAGCGACCTGCGCCGAACGCAACGTGTTGGATTTTGTTGCGGTCGCACTTAGATCATACATCAATATCGGCCTACAGTGGAAATGTAAAGTCAGCCATATTAAAATCGCAGGTTTTTGTAATGAAAACAATTTTTATCAAAAAGAATCATTTTAAAACTTTTTCCACCTTTAATGTCAACCATAATCCATTGGGAAATAAACTGAAATCAGTTTGAGAGGGAAAGAAAAAAAGCAAAACTAAAATATTGTGGCTGCATAAGTGTGACCCAAAACTTGGGGTCGTGTTTGTGTCCAGAATCAGCCAATCACATCTACCCTCATGTTACATGGTAATCAGGCGGCCGCCGTCATTTACAGGGATTCTGAGTAACTCTTTATCGTCACCGTTTTAGTAGGATTTTCCTGATATATTCTCATTTAATTTTTGTAGCCAGGCCTGGACTGATAATCTGGTGAGCCGGGCAGATTCCCGGTGGGCCGGCGGCTCTGAACTACAACATGGGCCGCCAGCCCTTTAAAACTTCTGACTAGGCCCTGTGTGCGCTCGCGCTCGGTTGGTGCATGCGCTGATAAGGGTCACAGCAGCCCACATCAGTGTGTGAGCGCGACCGCGGCCTTCGTCAGTGCAGGCAAGCAGGAGAGTGCGCTCACACAGGGCCCAGGTCAGAAATTTGAAAAGGCCGCCTGGGCGCGCACAGGACGCCTATCTGCTCTCCTCCAGGGGCATCGCTAACATGACAGCTCCGGAGCTCTTGTCCTCCTGTGCAGCTCTGAGGGAGGGAGCCAGCGCAGCAATCAAGATGAAACGTCAGCATAGGTGGCTGCTCCCAGGGAGAGATAAGACGAGGCTGTGTGTATGTGTGAGGCTGTGTGTATGTGTGACACGGCTGTGTGTGTGACGAGGCTGTGTGTATGTGTGACACGGCTGTGTGTGTGACGAGGCTGTGTGTATGTGTGAGGCTGTGTGTATGTGTGACACGGCTGTGTGTGTGACGAGGCTGTGTGTATGTGTGACACGGCTGTGTGTATGTGTGACACGGCTGTGTGTATGTGTGAGGCTGTGTGTATGTGTGACACGGCTGTGTGTATGTGTGACACGGCTGTGTGTATGTGTGACGAGGCTGTATGTATGTGTGACGAGGCTGTGTGTATGTGTGACATGGCTGTATGTGTGACGAGGCTGTGTGTATGTGTGACACGGCTGTGTGTATGTGTGAGGCTGTGTGTATGTGTGACACGGCTGTGTGTATGTGTGACACGGCTGTGTGTATGTGTGACGAGGCTGTATGTATGTGTGACGAGGCTGTATGTATGTGTGACGAGGCTGTGTGTATGTGTGACACGGCTGTGTGTATGTGTGAGGCTGTGTGTATGTGTGACGAGGCTGTGTGTATGTGTGACACGGCTGTATGTGTGACGAGGCTGTGTATGTGTGACACGGCTGTGTGTATGTGTGACGAGGCTGTATGTATGTGTGACGAGGCTGTGTGTATGTGTGACACGGCTGTATGTGTGACGAGGCTGTATGTATGTGTGACACAGCTATGTGTATGTGTGAGGAGGCTGTATGTATGTGTGACGAGGCTGTGTGTATGTGTGACACGGCTGTATGTGTGACGAGGCTGTGTGTATGTGTGACACGGCTATGTGTATGTGTGACGAGGCTGTATGTATGTGTGACACGGCTGTGTGTATGTGTGACGAGGCTGTGTGTATGTGTGACACGGCTGTATGTGTGACGAGGCTGTGTGTATGTGTGACACGGCTGTATGTGTGACGAGGCTGTGTGTATGTGTGACAGGGCTGTGTATATGTGTGACGAGGCTGTGTGTATGTGTGACACGGCTGTGTGTATGTGTGACGAGGCTGTATGTATGTGTGACGAGGCTGTGTGTATGTGTGACACGGCTGTATGTGTGACGAGGCTGTGTATGTGTGACACGGCTGTGTGTATGTGTGACGAGGCTGTATGTATGTGTGACGAGGCTGTGTGTATGTGTGACACGGCTGTATGTGTGACGAGGCTGTATGTATGTGTGACACAGCTATGTGTATGTGTGACGAGGCTGTATGTATGTGTGACACGGCTGTGTGTATGTGTGACGAGGCTGTGTGTATGTGTGACACGGCTGTATGTGTGACGAGGCTGTGTGTATGTGTGACACGGCTGTATGTGTGACGAGGCTGTGTGTATGTGTGACGAGGCTGTGTGTATGTGTGACACGGCTGTATGTGTGACGAGGCTGTGTGTATGTGTGACACGGCTGTATGTGTGACGAGGCTGTGTGTATGTGTGAGGCTGTGTGTATGTGTGACACGGCTGTATGTGTGACGAGGCTGTGTGTATGTGTGACACGGCTGTATGTGTGACGAGGCTGTGTATATGTGTGAGGCTGTGTGTATGTGTGACGAGGCTGTATGTATGTGTGACACAGCTATGTGTATGTGTGACGAGGCTGTATGTATGTGTGACACAGCTATGTGTATGTGTGACGAGGCTGTGTGTATGTGTGACGAGGCTGTATGTATGTGTGACGAGGCTGTGTGTATGTGTGACACGGCTGTATGTGTGACGAGGCTGTGTATATGTGTGAGGCTGTGTGTATGTGTGATGAGGCTGTATGTATGTGTGACACAGCTATGTGTATGTGTGACGAGGCTGTGTGTATGTGTGACACAGCTATGTGTATGTGTGACGAGGCTGTGTGTATGTGTGACGAGGCTGTGTGTATGTGTGACGAGGCTGTGTGTATGTGTGACACAGCTATGTGTATGTGTGACGAGGCTGTGTGTATGTGTGACACGGCTGTGTGTATGTATGGGTGAGGCTGTGTGTATGTGTGACAGGGCTGTGTATATGTGTGACGAGGCTGTGTGTATGTGTGACGAGGCTGTGTGTATGTGTGATGAGGCTGTGTGTATTTATGTGTGACGAGGCTGTGTGTATGTGTGACAGGGCTGTGTATATGTGTGACGAGGCTGTGTATGTGTGACACGGCTGTGTGTATGTGTGAGGCTGTGTGTAATGTAAAATGTCTGCAAGATCTGTATGTTAAAGTAAAGTATGATGCTTCTAGAACCTTCTGGAAATGTCCCATTGATACACACTGAGGAGACGAGCCTGTCATGTAGCTGCAACCCCCCCTCCTTATCAGCTCTGTGCTTGCTGGTAACATGAAACCGTCCAATTCCTCTCGCAGCCATCCCCCCTGCAAGGGAAAGCATTGCTTTGTTCTGAAACCATGAAGCTTGAATACAGGTATAGGAAATATTAAAAGAAGCCTAGCGCGCACTTCGCTTGTGACAGAGATATGAAACTCAACATTTCTGCAAAGGGCACAAAGCCAGCTTTCTAAACCCCTAAATTTCACGATTCTCGGACTTCCAGAAATTGAGATATGGATTGCTCCCAAATGGAGTGTCCTATCTAGTGCATTCTTGATGTTTTCTTGTTGGGTTTGTTACACTGGGAAACATGATACACTGGGAAACATGATACCCTTGGTGAGTTCATACGAGCTTCCCTCATTAAGATATGGTTATCATAACCTTTTTAGTTATAACAGAGAGAAGGGGGGTTGGACCTCACCAGACCGCCCATTTCGTAAGGTCACAGACCCTAGGCTATAGGTATTCCCTACCAAATTCCAGTCAGTCCAGCTGGAGTCCTCTTGCCAGAGAGACGTGCTGATGAGTGGGGACGTTTGGTTAAGTGCCCCTCCCCCAGCCACATGGTCTGCCTAATACCAACTATGCACATGTGTTACTTTCTGTTCTTTCATCCACTTTGTTTTATATTTGTATTGGTACATATGTAATGTCTCAACTTTATAGCAACTTTTATCTATGTACTCACTGCCCGCATTCTTTTGGGAATAAATGATAAAATCTATTAGCTCTGTCTCCATGCTCTAAGAAACGAACTATGCACCTTTTTTAGATAATCGCTACTAATTTCAGGGCTGTGTGTATGTGTGACACGGCTATGTGTATGTGTGACGAGGCTGGGTGTATGTGTGACGAGGCTGGGTGTGACAGGGCTGTGTGTATGTGTGACAGGGCTGTGTGTATGTGTGACAGGGCTGTGTGTATGTGTGACAGGGCTGTGTGTATGTGTGACGAGGCTGTGTGTATGTGTGACGAGGCTGTGTGTATGTGTGACACGGCTGTATGTGTGACGAGGCTGTGTGTATGTGTGACACGGCTGTGTGTATGTGTGACACGGCTGTGTGTATGTGTGACACGGCTGTGTGTAGGTGTGAGGTTGTGTGTGACAGCTGTGTGTATGTATGCATGAGGCTGTGTGTATGTGTGACAAGGCTGTGTGTATGTGTGACAAGGCTGTATGTGTGACGAGGCTGTGTGTATGTGTGACGAGGCTGTGTGTATGTGTGACGAGGCTGTATGTATGTGTGACACGGCTGTGTGTATGTGTGACATGGCTGTGTGTAGGTGTGAGGTTGTGTGTGACAGCTGTGTGTATGTATGCATGAGGCTGTGTGTGTGACGAGGCGGTGTGTATGTGTGACACGGCTATGTGTATGTGTGACGAGGCTGGGTGTATGTGTGACGAGGCTGGGTGTATGTGTGACAGGGCTGTGTATGTGTGACAGGGCTGTGTGTATGTGTGACAGGGCTGTGTGTATGTGTGACAGGGCTGTGTGTATGTGTGACGAGGCTGTGTGTATGTGTGACATGGCTGTATGTGTGACGAGGCTGTGTGTATGTGTGACATGGCTGTGTGTATGTGTGACACGGCTGTGTGTATGTGTGACACGGCTGTGTGTAGGTGTGAGGTTGTGTGTGACAGCTGTGTGTATGTATGCATGAGGCTGTGTGTATGTGTGACAAGGCTGTGTGTATGTGTGACAAGGCTGTGTGTATGTGTGACGAGGCTGTGTGTATGTGTGACGAGGCTGTGTGTATGTGTGACGAGGCTGTGTGTATGTGTGACGAGGCTGTGTGTATGTGTGACGAGGCTGTGTGTGTGTGACACGGCTGTGTGTATGTGTGACATGGCTGTGTGTAGGTGTGAGGTTGTGTGTGACAGCTGTGTGTATGTATGCATGAGGCTGTGTGTATGTGTGACGAGGCGGTGTGTATGTGTGACACGGCTGTGTGACACGGCTGTGTGTATGTGTGACGAGGCTGTATGTGTGACGAGGCTTTGTGTATGTGTGACACGGCTGTATGTGTGACACGGCTGTGTGTATGTATGTGTGAGGCTGTGTGTGTGTGTGACACGGCTGTGTGTATGTATGTGTGAGGCTGTGTGTGTGTGACACGGCTGTGTGTATGTGTGAGGCTGTATGTGTGACACGGCTGTATGTGTGAGGCTGTGTGTATGTGTGACAGGACTGTGTGTATGTGTGACGAGGCTGTGTGTATGTGTGACACAGCTGTGTGAGGCTGTGTATGTGTGACACGGCTGTGTGTATGTGTGACGAGGCTGTGTGTATGTGTGAGGCTGTGTGTATGTGTGACGAGACTGTGTATGTGTGACACAGCTGTGTGTATGTGAGGCTGTGTGTA
This sequence comes from Dendrobates tinctorius, assembly GCF_039654945.1. NCBI lineage: Eukaryota > Metazoa > Chordata > Amphibia > Anura > Dendrobatidae > Dendrobates > Dendrobates tinctorius. The sequence goes on along the minus strand of NW_027361904.1, from coordinate 3,398,343 downwards.
TGTGTGACGAGACTGTGTATGTGTGACACAGCTGTGTGTCTGTGTGAGGCTGTGTATGTGTGACGAGGCGGTGTGTATGTGTGACACGGCTGTGTGTGTATGTGTGAGGCTATGTGTGACGAGGCTTTGTGTGACGAGGCTGTGTGTATGTGTGACACGGCTGTGTATATGTGTGACACGGCTGTGTGTATGTATGTGTGACGAGGCTCTGTGTATGTGTGACACGGCTGTGTATGTGTGAGGCTGTGTGTATGTATGTGTGAGGCTGTGTGTATGTGTGACACGGCTGTGTGTATGTGTGACGAGGCTGTGTGTATGTATGGGTGAGGCTGTGTGTATGTGTGAGGCTGTATGTATGTGACACTGCTGTGTGTGTGATGAGGCTGTGTGTATGTGTGAGGCTTTGTCTATGTGTGACGAGGCTGTGTATGTATGTGTGAGGCTGTGTGTATGTGTGACGAGGCTGTGTATGTCTGAGCCTTTGTATGTGTGAAGTTATGTGTGACACAGCTGTGTGTATGTATGCATGAGGCTGTGTGTATGTGTGACAAGGCTGTGTGTATGTGTGACAAGGCTGTGTGTCTGTGTGACAAGGCTGTGTGTCTGTGTGAGGCTGTGTGTATGTGTGACGAGGCTGTATGTGTGACACGGCTGTGTGTGTGTGACACGGCTGTGTGTATGTGTGACATGGCTGTGTGTAGGTGTGAGGTTGTGTGTGACAGCTGTGTGTATGTATGCATGAGGCTGTATGTGTGACGAGGCGGTGTGTATGTGTGACACGGCTGTATGTGTGACACGGCTGTGTGTATGTGTGACACGGCTGTATGTGTGACGAGGCTTTGTGTATGTGTGACACGGCTGTATGTGTGACACGGCTGTGTGTATGTATGTGTGAGGCTGTGTGTGTGTGACACGGCTGTGTATGTATGTGTGAGGCTGTGTGTGTGTGACACGGCTGTGTGTATGTGTGAGGCTGTATGTGTGACACGGCTGTATGTATGTGTGAGGCTGTGTGTATGTGTGACAGGACTGTGTGTATGTGTGACGAGGCTGTGTGTATGTGTGACACAGCTGTGTGTCTGTGTGAGGCTGTGTATGTGTGACGAGGCGGTGTGTGTGTGTGACACGGATGTGTGACAAGGCTGTGTGTATGTGTGAGGCTGTGTGTATGTGTGACGAGGCTGTGTATGTGTGACGAGGCTGTGTGTATGTGTGACACAGCTGTGTGTATGTGTGACACAGCTGTGTGAGGCTGTGTATGTGTGACGAGGCGGTGTGTATGTGTGACACAGCTGTGTGTATGTGTGAGGCTATGTGTGACACGGCTGTGTGTATGTGTGACGAGGCTTTGTGTGACGAGGCTGTGTGTATGTGTGACACGGCTGTGTATATGTGTGACACGGCTGTGTGTATGTATGTGTGACGAGGCTCTGTGTATGTGTGACACGGCTGTGTATGTGTGAGGCTGTGTGTATGTATGTGTGAGGCTGTATGTGTGAGGCTGTATGTGTGACACTGCTGTGTGTGTGACGAGGCTGTGTGTATGTGTGAGGCTGTGTCTATGTGTGACGAGGCTGTGTGTATGTATGTGTGAGGCTGTGTGTATGTGTGATGAGGCTGTGTGTATGTATGTGTGAGGCTGTGTGTATGTGTGAGGCTTTGTATGTGTGAAGTTATGTGTGACACAGCTGTGTGTATGTATGCATGAGGCTGTGTGCATGTGTGAGGCTGTGTGTGTGACGAGGCTGTTTCTGTGTGAGGCGGTGTGTATGTGTGACACGGCTGTGTGCATGTGTGACACGCCTGTGTGTGTGTGACACGGCTGTATGTGTGAGGCTGTGTGTATGTGTGAGACTGTGTGTTTGTGTGACACGGCTGTGTGTATGTATGACACGGCTATGTGTATGTGTGACGAGGCTGTGTGTGTGTGAGACGAGGCTTTGTGTATGTGAGACGAGGCTTTGTGTATGTGACACGGCTGTGTGTATGTGTGACACGGCTGTGTGTATGTGTGACGAGGCTGTGTATGTGAGGCTGTGTGTATGTGTGACACGGCTTTGTGTATGTGTGAGGCTGTGTGTATGTGTGACACGGCTATGTATGTGTGACGAGGCTGTGTGTATGTATGTGTGAGGCTGTGTGCATGTGTGACACGGCTGGCTGTATGTGTGACGAGGCTGTGTGTATGTATGTGTGAGGCTGTATGTGTGACACGGCTGGCTTTATGTGTGACGAGGCTGTGTGTAGGTGTGAGGCTATGTGTGACACAGCTGTGTGTATGTATGAGGCTGTGTGCATGTGTGAGGCTGTATGTGTATCGAGGCTGTGTGTGACGAGGCGGTGTGTATGTGTGACACGGCTGTGTGTATATGTGTGGCTATGTGTATGTGTGACACGGCTGTGTGTATGTGAGGCTGTATGTGTGACGAGTAACTCTTTATCGTCACCGTTTTAGTAGGATTTTCCTGATATATTCTCATTTAATTTTTGTAGCCAGGCCTGGACTGATAATCTGGTGAGCCGGGCAGATTCCCGGTGGGCCGGCGGCTCTGAACTACAACATGGGCCGCCAGCCCTTTAAAACTTCTGACTAGGCCCTGTGTGCGCTCGCGCTCGGTTGGTGCATGCGCTGATAAGGGTCACAGCAGCCCACATCAGTGTGTGAGCGCGACCGCGGCCTTCGTCAGTGCAGGCAAGCAGGAGAGTGCGCTCACACAGGGCCCAGGTCAGAAATTTGAAAAGGCCGCCTGGGCGCGCACAGGACGCCTCTCTGCTCTCCTCCAGGGGCATCGCTAACATGACAGCTCCGGAGCTCTTGTCCTCCTGTGCAGCTCTGAGGGAGAGAGCCAGCGCAGCAATCAAGATGAAACGTCAGCATTGGTGGCTGCTCCCAGGGAGAGATAAGACGAGGCTGTGTGTATGTGTGAGGCTGTGTGTATGTGTGACGAGGCTGTGTGTATGTGTGACACGGCTGTGTGTGTGACGAGGCTGTGTGTATGTGTGAGGCTGTGTGTATGTGTGACACGGCTGTGTGTATGTGTGAGGCTGTGTGTATGTGTGACACGGCTGTGTGTATGTGTGACACGGCTGTGTGTATGTGTGACGAGGCTGTATGTATGTGTGACGAGGCTGTGTGTATGTGTGACATGGCTGTATGTGTGACGAGGCTGTGTGTATGTGTGACACGGCTTGTGACGAACAGCCCACCGCCGTTCGTCCACTTACGGGCGACACTAACGGGAGTCCCGCTGCCACCAAAACGCGACGGACAGCGGACCCTGTGTCACCACTATGTCACAGTCCCACCACTGACACGGGTGTATCAGCGGACGGAGGGGCGTGACACAATGCCGGCACACGGCTATCACAGGCGCAGTGGGGCTTATCTTAGTTATCCCAACACTGGCACCATGTGACCAAAAATATCCAGCAAGCTAATCTCGCTCTACAATTTGCCACAGGGGGAGTTTAATTTGGATGCCCCACCACTGCTATCAATCTTCCAAGTACTGCGGGGATTTATGTATATCCCACTTTCTCAGTTCCACTTTGGAACTCGCAGCTCTCCGGCGCCCCCCTTACCCTCAGGTCAGTCAGGGAACTGCACCTAGGATAATTAGTCGCCGGACGGGCTGCCTGTTGTGAACCGGCAATTAGGCTTCTGCAGTAAGGGAATTATCAATGCTGTGGCTGAAGCCCCTTACTCAGCAATATAAGACCCTTCTAGACTGCCAGCAAGCCGTAATAGCCGTACACAACGCGCTGCCACCAGTCACGGTTACTTAATTCACAGTGTTAAATTAAGAGGGTCCGTGGCAAACCCCTTGAATTAGTAGCGATTATCTATCAAAGGCGTATAGTTCGATTCTTAGAGCATGGAGACAGATCTAAATAATTTCATTTATTTTCCGAAAGAGGACAGTGATTACAGATAAAAGTTGCTATAAAATTGAGACATAAAATATGTACAGTACAGGTATAAAATAAAAGTGGAGAAAACAAAGAGATTACACTCACAGTTCCATATTGTTCCTTAGGCAGACCATGCGGCTAAGGTGGGTGGAGGCGGAGCTGCACTTCTCCGCTCATTGGGGTCCTTCTAGCACGACGACTTGAGCTGTTCTGAGCTGGTTTGCCCAGGAAATGCCTTATAGACTTTCCTATGTGACATCACAGAGAGGTGCATTCTGGGTTGATCCCACCTCTCTTATCCAAGTTATGTTTTGGCTACAAAACTTAGATTAGCTATAACTTTATGGGAGAAGCTGGTATGGACTCATCAGTGGTATCATGTTTCCCAGCGTAATGAGCCCATCAAGAAAACATCAAACATCTATGCGATATGACCGTCCATTTGGGCGCAAATCCTATCTCATGTTCTGGACAGGGTAGAACTTCGAAACATACGCGGTCTCGAAGCTGGGACCGCTCAGGTTACAAAAATATGATTTTCATATCTCTAGGGTATTTGGTTCTTATGGTATAGTCTCTCATAGTTTTATTCGTTTCAAACAAAGAAGTTTTTCCCGCTCTGAAGAGGAGAGAAGGCAAATGGTGTGAGGAAGATGGTCTAGCTAATTAACATTCCTGCTCTTCCAGAGGAAGTGGCAGGGTTGATAAAACCTGGGGGGAAGGAATTCCTACTACTGAGAGTTTACAATGTCCTAGGATGGAGGATTTGTTAGCACATTGCAACAGAAAACATATCTTGCAGACATGGTACATCACACCTCCCCCCTTAAGAGGGCGCTAAGGAGGCATTACCTCTCGGTAATCGGCCATGCGCACCTCAGCGGGTTCGCCCCGGCGGGACAACCCATCGGCATTGCCGTTTTCACTGCCCTTCCTGTGTTTTACAGTAAAATCGTACTGTTGAAGGGCAAGGCTCCAGCGGAGCAATCTTCCATTGGTTCCCGACACGGTGTGCAACCAGCTCAGTGGGTTGTGGTCGGTTACCACCGTGAAGGCGCGCCCATACAGGTAGGGCTGCAAACGCTGCAGTGCCCACACCATGGCCAGACACTCCTTCTCGATGGTCGAGTATGCCACTTCCCTCGGCAAAAGTTTCCGGCTCAGGTACAACACGGGGTGCTCTTGGTCCCCCGAGTCGACCTGGCTAAGCACAGCACCGAGGCCAAACTCGCTGGCGTCGGTCTGTACCAGAAACGGGCGACTGCTGTCGACTGCTCTCAACACTGGAGAGTTGCACAGGGCTGCTTTCAAAGCTTGGAAAGCCGCCTCACAGTCATCTGTCCAGTTGACTGTTTGGGGTAGCCTCTGCTTGGTGAGGTCAGTCAAGGGTTTGGCAAGGGCGCTATAGTCCTGTACGAACCGCCTATAGTACCCTGCAGTGCCCAAGAAGGACTTCACCTGTTTCTTGGTCCTGGGGGTGGGCCAGGACACGATTGCGTCCACTTTTTCTGGCTCCGGACTCATGGAACCCCCGCCTACCCGGTGCCCCAGGTAGTGGACCTCGCGCATGCCTATCTGGCACTTCCCCGGCTTGATGGTCAGGCCTGCCTGGTGAAGACGCTTGAGCACCTCCTGGAGGTGCTGAAGGTGTTCCTCCCAGGTGGAACTGAAGACGGCAATATCGTCTAAGTACGCCACTGCGTACTCCTCCAGTCCCCGAAGCAGGTGGTTGACCATCCGCTGGAAAGTGGCAGGGGCATTCTTCATGCCGAAGGGCATGACCGTGGACTCGTACAGTCCAAAGGGGGTGATAAAGGCGGATTTCTCCTGCGCCTCAGGGCTCAGGGGAATCTGCCAGTATCCCCGACTCAAATCCATGATGGATATGTAGTTGGCGTTTGTCAACCGCTCGAGCAGATCCTCGATGCGCGGCATCGGGTGGGCATCAGAGGTTGTGATGGCGTTGAGCCCCCTGTAGTCCACGCAGAACCGGGTGGTTCGATCCTTTTTAGGCACGAGGACTACAGGTGAAGCCCACGCACCTTTTGACCGTCGAATCACTCCCAGCCTTAACATCTCATCGACCTCTTGGCGCATGACTTGTTGCACCGTTTCAGAGATCCGATAAGGTGTTCGCCGTAATGGGGCATGATTCCCGGTGTCCACCTCATGAACCGCTAACTCCGTCCTCCCAGGACGGTTGGTGAACACGGGCCGGAAGAGTTCCAGGGTGGCCATCAACTGCAACCGCTGGGACACGGTGAGCGAACCACTTATCTCCATGTCCTCAATGGACCCATTGGCCTTGGCCTGGGCCAGCATGTCCAGGAGGGAATCTTCCTCCCCATCCTCTGGCAGATTGCAGACCGGTAGGATGCAAGCTTCACGTTCGTAGTGCGACTTCAGCATGTTGACGTGAAAGGCCTTGCGCCTACCCCGAGCATGGTCAAGCGTGACCACGTAGGTGACCGGGTTGAGCTGTTGGTGGACGACGTACGGGCCTTCCCAGGCTGCCTGAAGCTTATCCGTTGGTACCGGGACCAACACCCACACCTTTTGACCCACCTGGTAGGTCCGCTCCCGGGCGTTCTGGTCGTACCAGCGCTTCTGGTCAGCCTGAGCCTGCGTCATGTTGTCATGCACCAACTGCGTCAAGGTCTGCATCTTGTCACGGAAGCGCATGACATAATCCACGATGGACACTTCTGTGGGGTTTGGCTCATCTTCCCAGGATTCTCTTATCAACCCAAGGGGTCCCCGGACTCGCTTGCCATACAGGAGCTCGAAGGGGGAGAACCCGGTCGAAGCCTGCGGAACTTCTCTGTAAGCGAACAGCAGGTGTGGGAGGTACCGCTCCCAGTCGCGCCCTTGGGTCTCAACCAGTATGCGGAGCATCTGTTTGAGGGTACCGTTGAAACGTTCACACAAACCGTTAGTCTGTGGGTGATACGGACTCGATACCAGCTGCGTCACCTGCATTTTCTCACAGAGAGCCTCCATTAGGCGAGACATGAATTGGGGCCCTTGATCGGTAAGCATCTCCCTGGGAAATCCTACTCTCGAAAAGATGGTCACCAGTGCGTCAGCCACCTTATCTGCCCTGGTTGAAGACAGAGCTACTGCCTCTGGGTACCGGGTAGCGTAGTCTACCACGGTGAGAATGTATCGCTTTCCGGAGCTGCTGGGGACGGACAGCGGTCCTACAATGTCCACCGCGATTCTCTGGAAAGGCTCCTCTATCACCGGCAAAGGAATAAGGGGAGCCTTAAGAGCAGGCCCCGCCTTACCCACTTTTTGACAGGTGGCACAGGAGCGGCAGTAGTGTGTTACATCTGTCCCCATCTTGGGCCAATAGAAGTGTTGAGACAGCCGTGCCTTTGTTTTGCTGATCCCCAAGTGTCCAGCGAGTGGAATCTCATGGGCAATCCGCAACAACTCAGTTCTGAACTGATAGGGGACGACCAGCTGTCTTTCCCTCAACCACTCCTTTTTAGGATCTCCGGGTACTGTCTCCCGGTACAACCTTCCTCGTTCCCAGAACACCCTCTCCTTATCAGACTTGGAGGTGGGCGTCTCGGCGAGACCTCTCAATTTCTCCAGGCTGGCATCTGAGTGCAGAGCAGCCTGGAACTCCATGCTGGAGGCTGCCAGAAGTGACGTCAGGGTCCCCTCTTTACTGGGACCCTCTGGAACCGGCTCTGGGTTCACCTCTGGTTCAGTCTCTCCTGTAGCAGCAGAGGGTCCAGAAGACAGTGCGTTACCTGCGATCTGGGCACTCTGACTGCGTGTGACAGCTGCTATGTATGCTGTCTCCCTGGGGATTTCTGCAGACCCACCAGCTGGTGCTGCCCTGGGCTCTACCTCCCCATCCACCCCCAACACTTCAGGAGCAGTGCTACTTATGGGCCAGTTACCTTCCTCGGTGGCACTGGTCAGCTGCATGGCATTACCTTCCTCATGGTCCCCATGCACCTCCCCATTTCCTTGAGCACCGTTGCTTACTCCTGCCAGGGGTTCCTCAGCCGTCTCACTCCGCAGAGTGACGGGGCTGAGCACTTCGGTACCTGTGGACACATCTACCGCTTCAAAGAAAGGGTTAACGGGTTCAGTCGGCACAGATACATCAACATCATCATCATCCTTCCTAGGAGAAGAATGGTTATCAGTTTGCTTTGGTACATTCACATCAGCATCAGCATCGTACCTGGGGAAAGAATGGTTGTTAGTTGCATCATTACTCATCAAGGCATTAGCAGGTAACACATTCAGTTTCCCATCATCAACATCATCAGGGTTAACGTTACCCTTATTATCAGTTTGGGGAAGGGTGTCAGGGACATAGTATGCAACCATCCTCCCCAAGTCAGTCCCCAATAAAACATCAGTGGGCAAATTTTCAGACACTCCCACCTCCCTCAACCCGCTCCCGGCACCCCAGTCAAGAAAAACTCGTGCCACTGGCAAGGGACAACGGGTGCCTCCAATCCCGGTGACAGTCAGGGTTTTCCCCTCAACAAACTCTTCAGGGGCCGCCAGTCCAGGACGGATGAGGGTTCGTTCAGCCCCGGTGTCCTTGAGGCCTGTAGCAAGACGGGCCCCCACCTGAACAGGTTGAACGTTGTCGTCAGCCCTCCCAACCACACCTCCCACCAAAAGAACAGAGGCATTGGGCCCGGGGGCCTTGGCTGGGGGGTTCTTCGGCCTGTTCGGACAGGTGTAAAAGAAGTGACCAGGCCGCTGGCAGTGGTGACACAGGCGACTGTCAGTAGCCGGCCTGTTGTTGGCAACAGGGACAGGGCCTCCGGAGGGACGGCTAGCTGGGGCATTGGGGTTGGTTGCTGGCTTACCCCCTTTCCAGCTGGTGGCGACTGGCCTCCGCGTCTCGGGCTTCCGGTTGGCCTCGTGGTTGTCGGCGATCTGCGCCGCTTTGTCCGCGTTCGTTGGTTCGCGGTCCAGGATGAACTGTCGGACCTCAGCTGGGCAGAGATGCAGGAACTGGTCTTTGATCATCAGGTCCCGTAGCTGCTCAAAGGTTTCAACGGACAGTCCATGGATCCACTGGTCAAAGTGGGTCCTGAGTCCTTGCACCACATCACTGTAGCTATCGTGTGGGCCACGTTGGAGGTGTCGGAACTTCTTTCGGTATACCTCAGGTGTCAGCCGGTATTTGGCGATCAGCGCCTGCTTTATGGCGTCATAGTCATCATCGGCTTCTGGCGGAAGAGAAGCAAATGCCTCCAGGGCTTTGCCTTTTAGCCCTGGGGTCAAGTACCTTGCCCATTGGTCTCTAGGCAGCTGGTACTGTCTGCAGGCTTTCTCAAAGGCTCGCAGAAATGTGTCCAAGTCCCCGTCCTTTTCCATCACGGGAAAATGCTCTGGCCGGGGTTTAGGAGTCTGGACGCTGCTGGGCTCACGGCTTCGGGCTGTGAGGGCATTCCCACCCCGCTGGAGTACCTCCAGTTCATGGGCCCTCTGCGCCTGGCGCTCGGCTCTCTCAGCCTCAGCTTGGCGCTCAGCTCTCTCCGCCTGGCGCTCGGCTCGCTGCTCTGCTCTCTCTCGAGCTTGCTGGATCAGCCTCACCCGCCCATCACTGTCTTCGGCGGGGAGTTCGTCCAAGGCCATTTGCAGATAGGGGTCCACCCCGTTCTGGTTGAATGTGGGGCCAGCGCTCAGGAGTGGAGCCTCTGCTGCAGCCCCATTGCAACTTGGGCCAACTTCTGCGCTCGCTGGATTCTGGTCGTTGTCCAGCTGCACTAGAGCCGCGATCATTTGAGCTCTGTTTTTGTTCGTGGCGTCAAGGCCTTGGTACGTGCATAACGCAGCAAGAACTTCCTTTGTCTGCCGGGTGTACCAAGGTTCTCCTTTTGCCGCCATGGTTGCCAAATAAAAGATAGAAAAAGAAAAACGAAGAAACGGGAGGGGGATACTTGCAAGTACACACTAATGTCTCAGGACTAGTAACCACTGAGTCTGTTCTCCAAAACCTATGATGCAGGATTCCCGCAGGAACCGTGCAGGTTTTTAGTGAGAGGAATGATTGCTCAAACCAAATCACTAATGCTCTAGGATTATCCCACCGCGCTGCCACCAATATGTGACGAACAGCCCACCGCCGTTCGTCCACTTACGGGCGACACTAACGGGAGTCCCGCTGCCACCAAAACGCGACGGACAGCGGACCCTGTGTCACCACTATGTCACAGTCCCACCACTGACACGGGTGTATCAGCGGACGGAGGGGCGTGACACAATGCCGGCACACGGCTATCACAGGCGCAGTGGGGCTTATCTTAGTTATCCCAACACTGGCACCATGTGACCAAAAATATCCAGCAAGCTAATCTCGCTCTACAATTTGCCGCAGGGGGAGTTTAATTTGGATGCCCCACCACTGCTATCAATCTTCCAAGTACTGCGGGGATTTATGTATATCCCACTTTCTCAGTTCCACTTTGGAACTCGCAGCTCTCCGGCGCCCCCCTTACCCTCAGGTCAGTCAGGGAACTGCACCTAGGATAATTAGTCGCCGGACGGGCTGCCTGTTGTGAACCGGCAATTAGGCTTCTGCAGTAAGGGAATTATCAATGCTGTGGCTGAAGCCCCTTACTCAGCAATATAAGACCCTTCTAGACTGCCAGCAAGCCGTAATAGCCGTACACAACGCGCTGCCACCAGTCACGGTTACTTAATTCACAGTGTTAAATTAAGAGGGTCCGTGGCAAACCCCTTGAATTAGTAGCGATTATCTATCAAAGGCGTATAGTTCGATTCTTAGAGCATGGAGACAGATCTAAATAATTTCATTTATTTTCCGAAAGAGGACAGTGATTACAGATAAAAGTTGCTATAAAATTGAGACATAAAATATGTACAGTACAGGTATAAAATAAAAGTGGAGAAAACAAAGAGATTACACTCACAGTTCCATATTGTTCCTTAGGCAGACCATGCGGCTAAGGTGGGTGGAGGCGGAGCTGCACTTCTCCGCTCATTGGGGTCCTTCTAGCACGACGACTTGAGCTGTTCTGAGCTGGTTTGCCCAGGAAATGCCTTATAGACTTTCCTATGTGACATCACAGAGAGGTGCATTCTGGGTTGATCCCACCTCTCTTATCCAAGTTATGTTTTGGCTACAAAACTTAGATTAGCTATAACTTTATGGGAGAAGCTGGTATGGACTCATCAGTGGTATCATGTTTCCCAGCGTAATGAGCCCATCAAGAAAACATCAAACATCTATGCGATATGACCGTCCATTTGGGCGCAAATCCTATCTCATGTTCTGGACAGGGTAGAACTTCGAAACATACGCGGTCTCGAAGCTGGGACCGCTCAGGTTACAAAAATATGATTTTCATATCTCTAGGGTATTTGGTTCTTATGGTATAGTCTCTCATAGTTTTATTCGTTTCAAACAAAGAAGTTTTTCCCGCTCTGAAGAGGAGAGAAGGCAAATGGTGTGAGGAAGATGGTCTAGCTAATTAACATTCCTGCTCTTCCAGAGGAAGTGGCAGGGTTGATAAAACCTGGGGGGAAGGAATTCCTACTACTGAGAGTTTACAATGTCCTAGGATGGAGGATTTGTTAGCACATTGCAACAGAAAACATATCTTGCAGACATGGTACATCACACGGCTGTGTGTATGTGTGAGGCTGTGTGTATGTGTGACACGGCTGTGTGTATGTGTGACACGGCTGTGTGTATGTGTGACGAGGCTGTATGTATGTGTGACGAGGCTGTGTGTATGTGTGACACGGCTGTGTGTATGTGTGAGGCTGTGTGTATGTGTGACGAGGCTGTGTGTATGTGTGACACGGCTGTATGTGTGACGAGGCTGTGTATGTGTGACACGGCTGTGTGTATGTGTGACGAGGCTGTATGTATGTGTGACGAGGCTGTGTGTATGTGTGACACGGCTGTATGTGTGACGAGGCTGTATGTATGTGTGACACAGCTATGTGTATGTGTGACGAGGCTGTATGTATGTGTGACGAGGCTGTGTGTATGTGTGACACGGCTGTATGTGTGACGAGGCTGTGTGTATGTGTGACACGGCTATGTGTATGTGTGACGAGGCTGTATGTATGTGTGACACGGCTGTGTGTATGTGTGACGAGGCTGTGTGTATGTGTGACACGGCTGTATGTGTGACGAGGCTGTGTGTATGTGTGACACGGCTGTATGTGTGACGAGGCTGTGTGTATGTGTGACAGGGCTGTGTATATGTGTGACGAGGCTGTGTGTATGTGTGACACGGCTGTGTGTATGTGTGACGAGGCTGTATGTATGTGTGACGAGGCTGTGTGTATGTGTGACACGGCTGTATGTGTGACGAGGCTGTGTATGTGTGACACGGCTGTGTGTATGTGTGACGAGGCTGTATGTATGTGTGACGAGGCTGTGTGTATGTGTGACACGGCTGTATGTGTGACGAGGCTGTATGTATGTGTGACACAGCTATGTGTATGTGTGACGAGGCTGTATGTATGTGTGACACGGCTGTGTGTATGTGTGACGAGGCTGTGTGTATGTGTGACACGGCTGTATGTGTGACGAGGCTGTGTGTATGTGTGACACGGCTGTATGTGTGACGAGGCTGTGTGTATGTGTGACACGGCTGTATGTGTGACGAGGCTGTGTGTATGAATCATAGAATCATAGAATCGTAGAGTTGGAAGGGACCTCCTGGGCCATCTGGTCCAACCCCCTGCTCAAAGCAGGATTCGCTAAATCATCCCAGTCAGATGTCTGTCCAGCCTCTGTTTGAAGACTTCCATTGAAGGAGAACTCACCACTTCTCGTGGCAGCCTGTTCCACTCATTGATCACTCTAACTGTCAAAAAGTTTTTTCTAATATCTAATCTGTGTCTCTTCCCATTCAGTTTCATCCCATTGCTTCTAGTCTTTCCTTGTGCAAATGAGAATAAAGTTGATCCTTCTACAATGTGACAGCCCTTTAGATATTTGTAGACAGCTATTAAGTCTCCTCTCAGTCTTCTCTTTTGCAAACTAAACATTCCCAAATCCTGCAACCTTTCCTCATAAGACAGGGTTTGCAGACCGGTCACCATTCTGGTCGCTCTTTTCTGAACTTGCTCCAGTTTGTTGATGTCTTTTTTAAAATGTGGTGCCCAAAACTGGACACAATATTCCAGATGAGGTCTGACCAAAGAGGAGTAGAGGGAAATAATGACTTCACGTGATCTAGACTGTATGCTTCTGTTAATACATCCTAGAATTGCATTTGCCTTTTTTGCTGCTGCATCACACTGTTGACTCATATTCAGTCTGTGATCTATTAGTATACCCAAGTCTTTTTCACATGTGCTGTCACTTAGCCCTATTCCTCCCATTCTATATATGCTTTTTTCATTTTTATTGCCCAGATGTAGTACTTTGCATTTCTCCCTGTTAAAAACCATTCTGTTAGTTGCTGCCCACTTCTCCAGTTTATTTAAATCTTTTTGAATCCTCTCTCTCTCTTCTCTAGTATTAGCTATCCCTCCTAGCTTTGTGTCATCAGCAAATTTAATCAGTTTACCCTCAATTCCTTCATCTAAATCGTTGATAAAGATGTTGAACAATACAGGGCCCAGGACAGAGCCCTGTGGTACCCCACTTGAGACATTCTTCCAACTGGATGTGCAGCCATTTACGACCACTCTTTGGGTCCGATCACTAAGCCAGTTATGAATCCACCTAACAGTTGCCTTGTCCATTCCATACTTAGTCATTTTTTTTTTTTTTTTTTTTTGAGGCTGTGTGTATGTGTGACACGGCTGTATGTGTGACGAGGCTGTGTGTATGTGTGACACGGCTGTATGTGTGACGAGGCTGTGTATATGTGTGAGGCTGTGTGTATGTGTGACGAGGCTGTATGTATGTGACACAGCTATGTGTATGTGTGACGAGGCTGTATGTATGTGTGACACAGCTATGTGTATGTGTGACGAGGCTGTGTGTATGTGTGACGAGGCTGTATGTATGTGTGACGAGGCTGTGTGTATGTGTGACACGGCTGTATGTGTGACGAGGCTGTGTATATGTGTGAGGCTGTGTGTATGTGTGACGAGGCTGTATGTATGTGTGACACAGCTATGTGTATGTGTGACGAGGCTGTGTGTATGTGTGACACAGCTATGTGTATGTGTGACGAGGCTGTGTGTATGTGTGACGAGGCTGTGTGTATGTGTGACGAGGCTGTGTGTATGTGTGACACAGCTATGTGTATGTGTGACGAGGCTGTGTGTATGTGTGACACGGCTGTGTGTATGTATGGGTGAGGCTGTGTGTATGTGTGACAGGGCTGTGTATATGTGTGACGAGGCTGTGTGTATGTGTGACGAGGCTGTGTGTATGTGTGATGAGGCTGTGTGTATTTATGTGTGACGAGGCTGTGTGTATGTGTGACAGGGCTGTGTATATGTGTGACGAGGCTGTGTATGTGTGACACGGCTGTGTGTATGTGTGAGGCTGTGTGTAATGTAAAATGTCTGCAAGATCTGTATGTTAAAGTAAAGTATGATGCTTCTAGAACCTTCTGGAAATGTCCCATTGATACACACTGAGGAGACGAGCCTGTCATGTAGCTGCAACCCCCCCTCCTTATCAGCTCTGTGCTTGCTGGTAACATGAAACCGTCCAATTCCTCTCGCAGCCATCCCCCCTGCAAGGGAAAGCATTGCTTTGTTCTGAAACCATGAAGCTTGAATACAGGTATAGGAAATATTAAAAGAAGCCTAGCGCGCACTTCGCTTGTGACAGAGATATGAAACTCAACATTTCTGCAAAGGGCACAAAGCCAGCTTTCTAAACCCCTAAATTTCACGATTCTCGGACTTCCAGAAATTGAGATATGGATTGCTCCCAAATGGAGTGTCCTATCTAGTGCATTCTTGATGTTTTCTTGTTGGGTTTGTTACACTGGGAAACATGATACACTGGGAAACATGATACCCTTGGTGAGTTCATACGAGCTTCCCTCATTAAGATATGGTTATCATAACCTTTTTAGTTATAACAGAGAGAAGGGGGGTTGGACCTCACCAGACCGCCCATTTCGTAAGGTCACAGACCCTAGGCTATAGGTATTCCCTACCAAATTCCAGTCAGTCCAGCTGGAGTCCTCTTGCCAGAGAGACGTGCTGATGAGTGGGGACGTTTGGTTAAGCGCCCCTCCCCCAGCCACATGGTCTGCCTAATACCAACTATGCACATGTGTTACTTTCTGTTCTTTCATCCACTTTGTTTTATATTTGTATTGGTACATATGTAATGTCTCAACTTTATAGCAACTGTTATCTATGTACTCACTGCCCGCATTCTTTTGGGAATAAATGATAAAATCTATTAGCTCTGTCTCCATGCTCTAAGAAACGAACTATGCACCTTTTTTAGATAATCGCTACTAATTTCAGGGCTGTGTGTATGTGTGACACGGCTATGTGTATGTGTGACGAGGCTGGGTGTATGTGTGACGAGGCTGGGTGTGACAGGGCTGTGTGTATGTGTGACAGGGCTGTGTGTATGTGTGACAGGGCTGTGTGTATGTGTGACGAGGCTGTGTGTATGTGTGACGAGGCTGTGTGTATGTGTGACACGGCTGTATGTGTGACGAGGCTGTGTGTATGTGTGACACGGCTGTGTGTATGTGTGACACGGCTGTGTGTATGTGTGACACGGCTGTGTGTAGGTGTGAGGTTGTGTGTGACAGCTGTGTGTATGTATGCATGAGGCTGTGTGTATGTGTGACAAGGCTGTGTGTATGTGTGACAAGGCTGTATGTGTGACGAGGCTGTGTGTATGTGTGACGAGGCTGTGTGTATGTGTGACGAGGCTGTGTGTATGTGTGACACGGCTGTGTGTATGTGTGACATGGCTGTGTGTAGGTGTGAGGTTGTGTGACAGCTGTGTGTATGTATGCATGAGGCTGTGTGTGTGACGAGGCGGTGTGTATGTGTGACACGGCTATGTGTATGTGTGACGAGGCTGGGTGTATGTGTGACGAGGCTGGGTGTATGTGTGACAGGGCTGTGTGTATGTGTGACAGGGCTGTGTGTATGTGTGACAGGGCTGTGTGTATGTGTGACAGGGCTGTGTGTATGTGTGACAGGGCTGTGTGTATGTGTGACGAGGCTGTGTGTATGTGTGACATGGCTGTATGTGACGAGGCTGTGTGTATGTGTGACACGGCTGTGTGTAGGTGTGAGGTTGTGTGTGACAGCTGTGTGTATGTATGCATGAGGCTGTGTGTATGTGTGACAAGGCTGTGTGTATGGGTGACAAGGCTGTGTGTATGTGTGACGAGGCTGTGTGTATGTGTGACGAGGCTGTGTGTGTGTGACACGGCTGTGTGTATGTGTGACATGGCTGTGTGTAGGTGTGAGGTTGTGTGTGACAGCTGTGTGTATGTATGCATGAGGCTGTGTGTATGTGTGACGAGGCGGTGTGTATGTGTGACACGGCTGTGTGTATGTGTGACGAGGCTGTATGTGTGACGAGGCTTTGTGTATGTGTGACACGGCTGTATGTATGTGTGAGGCTGTGTGTGTGTGTGACACGGCTGTATGTATGTGTGAGGCTGTGTGTGTGTAACACGGCTGTGTGTATGTGTGAGGCTGTATGTGTGACACGGCTGTATGTGTGAGGCTGTGTGTATGTGTGACAGGACTGTGTGTATGTGTGACGAGGCTGTGTGTATGTGTGACACAGCTGTGTGAGGCTGTGTATGTGTGACACGGCTGTGTGTATGTGTGACGAGGCTGTGTGTATGTGTGACACGGCTGTGTGTATGTGTGACGAGACTGTGTATGTGTGACACAGCTGTGTGTATGTGAGGCTGTGTGTATGTGTGACGAGACTGTGTATGTGTGACACAGCTGTGTGTCTGTGTGAGGCTGTGTATGTGTGACGAGGCGGTGTGTATGTGTGACACGGCTGTGTGTGTATGTGTGAGGCTATGTGTGACGAGGCTTTGTGTGACGAGGCTGTGTGTATGTGTGACACGGCTGTGTGTATGTATGTGTGACGAGGCTCTGTGTATGTGTGACACGGCTGTGTATGTGTGAGGCTGTGTGTATGTATGTGTGAGGCTGTGTGTATGTGTGACACGGCTGTGTGTATGTGTGACGAGGCTGTGTGTATGTATGGGTGAGGCTGTGTGTATGTGTGAGGCTGTATGTATGTGACACTGCTGTGTGTGTGATGAGGCTGTGTGTATGTGTGAGGCTGTGTCTATGTGTGACGAGGCTGTGTATGTATGTGTGAGGCTGTGTGTATGTGTGACGAGGCTGTGTATGTCTGAGCCTTTGTATGTGTGAAGTTATGTGACACAGCTGTGTGTATGTATGCATGAGGCTGTGTGTATGTGTGACAAGGCTGTGTGTATGTGTGACAAGGCTGTGTGTCTGTGTGACAAGGCTGTGTGTCTGTGTGACAAGGCTGTGTGTATGTGTGACGAGGCTGTATGTGTGACACGGCTGTGTGTGTGTGACACGGCTGTGTGTATGTGTGAGGCTGTATGTGTGACACGGCTGTATGTATGTGTGACAGGACTGTGTGTATGTGTGACGAGGCTGTGTGTATGTGTGACACAGCTGTGTGTCTGTGTGAGGCTGTGTATGTGTGACGAGGCGGTGTGTGTGTGTGACACGGATGTGTGACAAGGCTGTATGTGTGAGGCTGTGTGTATGTGTGACGAGGCTGTGTATGTGTGACGAGGCTGTGTGTATGTGTGACACAGCTGTGTGTATGTGTGACACAGCTGTATGAGGCTGTGTATGTGTGACGAGGCGGTGTGTATGTGTGACACGGCTGTGTGTATGTGTGAGGCTATGTGTGACACGGCTGTGTGTATGTGTGACGAGGCTTTGTGTGACGAGGCTGTGTGTATGTGTGACACGGCTGTGTATATGTGTGACACGGCTGTGTGTATGTATGTGTGACGAGGCTCTGTGTATGTGTGACACGGCTGTGTATGTGTGAGGCTGTGTGTATGTATGTGTGAGGCTGTATGTGTGAGGCTGTATGTGTGACACTGCTGTGTGTGTGACGAGGCTGTGTGTATGTGTGAGGCTGTGTCTATGTGTGACGAGGCTGTGTGTATGTATGTGTGAGGCTGTGTGTATGTGTGACGAGGCTGTGTGTATGTATGTGTGAGGCTGTGTGTATGTGTGAGGCTTTGTATGTGTGAAGTTATGTGTGACAGCTGTGTGTATGTATGCATGAGGCTGTGTGCATGTGTGAGGCTGTGTGTGTGTGACGAGGCTGTTTCTGTGTGAGGCGGTGTGTATGTGTGACACGGCTGTGTGCATGTGTGACACGCCTGTGTGTGACACGGCTGTATGTGTGACGAGGCTTTGTGTTTGTGTGACACGGCTGTGTGTATGTATGACACGGCTATGTGTATGTGTGACGAGGCTGTGTGTGTGTGAGACGAGGCTTTGTGTATGTGAGACAAGGCTTTGTGTATGTGACACGGCTGTGTGTATGTGTGACACGGCTGTGTGTATGTGTGACGAGGCTGTGTATGTGAGGCTGTGTGTATGTGTGACACGGCTTTGTGTATGTGTGAGGCTGTGTGTATGTGTGACACGGCTATGTATGTGTGACGAGGCTGTGTGTATGTATGTGTGAGGCTGTGTGTATGTATGTGTGAGGCTGTGTGCATGTGTGACACGGCTGGCTGTATGTGTGACGAGGCTGTGTGTATGTATGTGTGAGGCTGTATGTGTGACACGGCTGGCTTTATGTGTGACGAGGCTGTGTGTAGGTGTGAGGCTATGTGTGACACAGCTGTGTGTATGTATGAGGCTGTGTGCATGTGTGAGGCTGTATGTGTATCGAGGCTGTGTGTGACGAGGCGGTGTGTATGTGTGACACGGCTGTGTGTATATGTGTGGCTATGTGTATGTGTGACACGGCTGTGTGTATGTGAGGCTGTATGTGTGACGAGGCTTTGTGTATGTGTGACACGGCTGTGTGAGGCTGTGTGTGTGACACGGCTGTGTGTATGTGTGACACGTGTGTGAGCTGTGCGTGTGTGACCTGTACGCGTGTGATACGTGTGAGCGTGAGCTACTTGTGTGTGAGCTATGTGTGTGTGAGCCGTGTGATACATGCATATGTGGATGTGAGCTGTGTGATACGTGTGTGAGATAAATGTGAGCTGTGTGATACGTGTGTGATATGTGTGTGTGAGCTGTGTGATACATGAGCTGTGTGTTACTTGTCTGAGTTACTTGTGTGTGAGCTGTGATACATGCATGTGAGCTGTGTGTGTGAGCTGTGCGATACATGCGTGTGTGAGCCTGAGCTACTTGTGCGTGTGAGCTGTGTGATACATGCATGTGTGTGAGCTGCTTGTGTGTGAGCTGTGTGTGAGCGTGAGCTGTGTGATACATGCTTGTGTGTGCATGAGCTGTGTGTGAGCTACATGTGTGTGAGGTGTGTGTGCGTGAGCTGTGTGATACGTGTGTGTGTGGGCTACTTGTGTGTGTGAGTTGTGTGATACATGTATGTGAGCTGTGTGATACGTGTGTGTGAGCTATGTGATATATACGTGAGTTGTGTGTGTGTGAGCTACTTGTGTGAGCTGTGTGATACGTGTGTGAGCTGTGTGATACGTGTGTGAGCTGTGTGATACATGCGTGTGTGAGCATGAGCTGTGTGTGAGCTACTTGTGTGTGTGATACATGCGTGAGAGCTGTGATACATGTGTGTGTGAGATAAGTGTGAGCTGTGTGTGTGAGCTACTTGTGTGCGTGTAAGCGTGAGCTGTGATACATGCGTGTGTGAGCTACTTGTGTGTGTGAGCATGAGCTGTGTGTGTGAGCTGTGTGTGCGTGAGCTGTGTGATACATGCATGTGTGATGCGTGAGCTGTGTGTGAGCTACTTGTGTGTGTGAGCTGTGATACGTGTGTGATATGTGTGAGTGTGAGCTGTGATAGTGTGTGTGATACGTGTGAGCGTGAGCTGTGTGATACGTGTGTGTGTGTGAGCTAAAGCAAAAGTTGGCACAACCTGCCAGTGTTCTACAAGTTGGGTGAGGACATTCATTGTATGTGGGCTGGTGATTTTTTTTTGGGCCAGGGCTGCTTTTTGGTCTCAGTCCGGCCCTGTTTACAGCAAAAGCAAAACAGCTGACAACACAGCAAAGGGATCTCGCTTTTAATTAAAAGTTATCAGTCATGGAGCATTGTGTATACGTTCATCAAGACGTGGCTTAAATTTGACACAACAGTGACATTAACTAGAACGGGACGTCCCTCAAAAATTGCTTAAAATAAAAAATAAAATTGCTCCAGGAGGCTGCCAAGAGGCAGACAGCAACAATAACCCCTTCACAAATTATGACATAAAGGTACGTCATAGGTGGTGTCCCCGCACTCCATGCGGGCTCCGGCGCTGAGCTCGCGTGTTTTCAGGCACATGACAGCTGATCTGAAATCGCCATCCAGCTGCGGCTGTTAACATGTTACATGCCGCTGTCACTCGGCCGCGGCATTTAACATGGCCGTGCCAGAAGCACGTCATAAGACCTGCCCATCGGTGCCCCTGTCGCATGTTTGCAGGGCGCCAATGGGTTGGCATAACTCAAAGTCCGCAGGAGACCCCTGTGGTTGTCATTGCCAATCTGGTATGAGCACAGCCCAGTCATCATAGCAGATGAGCTTATGTGTTAGGCTGGAGTCACACACAACGTATAAAATTAGGTCTGTTTTTTACGGCCGAGAATCGCATCAATGTTTCATGAACAGTGATCCGTATGTAATCCGTTTTTGATGCAAGGATGCGATTTCCTCGCATCAAAATATCCATGTGACATCCGTACGGCAAGATTTTCTCGCCGGCTTGCAAAATGGACATATAATGGATCCATGGCCTCAAATATTTGTGAAAACATATATATATATATATATATATATACACACACACACAGTACAGACCAAAACTTTGGACACACCTTCTCATTCAAAGCGTTTTCTTTATTTTCATGACTATGAAAATTGTAGATTCACTCTGAAGGCATCAAAACTAAGAATTACCACATGTGGAATTATATAATTAACAAAAAAGTGTGAAACAACTGAAAATATGTCTTATATTCTAGGTTCTTCAAAGTAGCCACCTTTTGCTTTGATTACTGCTTTGCACACTCTTGGCATTCTCTTGATGAGCTTCAAGAGGTAGTCACCGGAAATGGTTTTCACTTCACAGGTGTGCCCTGTCAGGTTTAATAAGTGGGATTTCTTGACTTATAAATGGGGTTGGGACCATCAGTTGTGTTGTGCAGAAGTCTGGTGGATGCACAGCTGATAGTCCTACTGAATAGACTGTTAGAATTTGTATTATGGCAAGAAAAAAGCAGCTAAGAAAAACGAGGGGCCATCATTACTTTAAGAAATGAAGGTCAGTCAGTCCGAAAAATTGAGAAAACTTTGAAAGTGTCCCCAAGTGCAGTGGCAAAAACCATTAAGCGCTACAAAGAAACTGGCTCACATGGGGACCGCCCCAGGAAAGGAAGACCAAGAGTCACCTCTGCTGCGAAGGATAAGTTCATCCGAGTCACCAGCCTCAGAAATCGCAGGTTAACAGAAGCTCAGATTAGAGACCAGGTCAATGCCACACAGAGTTCTAGCAGCAGACACATCTCTACACCTGTTAAGAGGAGATTTTGTGCAGCAGGCCTTCATGGTAAAATAGCTGCTAGGAAACCACTGCTAAGGACAGGCCACAAGCAGAAGAGACTTGTTTGGGCTAAAGAACACAAGGAATGGACATTAGACCAGTGGAAATCTGTGCTTTGGTCTGAGGAGTCCAAATTTGAGATGTTTGGTTCCAACCACCGTGTCTTTGTGCGACGCATAAAAGGTGAACGGATGGACTCTACATGCCTGGTTCCCACCGTGAAGCATGGAGGAGGTGTGATGGTGTGCGGGTGCTTTGCTGGTGACAATGTTGGGGATTTATTCAAAATTGAAGGCATACTGAGCCAGCATGGCTACCACAGCATCTTGCAGCAGCATGCTATTCCATCCGGTTTGCGTTTAGTTGGACCATCATTTATTTTTCAACAGGACAATGACCCCAAACACACCTCCAGGCTGTGTAAGGGCTATCTGACCAAGAAGGAGAGTGATGAGGTGCTACACCAGATGACCTGGCCTCCACAGTCACCAGACCTGAACCCAATCGAGATGGTTTGGGTGAGCTGGACCACAGAGTGAAGGCAAAAGGGCCCACAAGTGCCAAGCATCTCTGGGAACTTCTTCAAGACTGTTGGAAGACCATATCCAGTGACTACCTCTTG
This sequence comes from Dendrobates tinctorius, assembly GCF_039654945.1. Classification (NCBI taxonomy): domain Eukaryota; kingdom Metazoa; phylum Chordata; class Amphibia; order Anura; family Dendrobatidae; genus Dendrobates; species Dendrobates tinctorius. Next base: position 3,376,119 of record NW_027361904.1, on the reverse strand, counting down.
AAGCTCATCGAGAATGCCAAGAGTGTGCAGAGCAGTAATCAAAGCAAAAGGTGGCTACTTTGAAGAACCTACAATATAAGACATATTTTCAGTTATTTCACACTTTTTTGCTAATTATATAATTCCGCATGTGTTAATTCATAGTTTTGATGCCTTCAGAGTGAATCTACAATTTTCATAGTCATGAAAATAAAGAAAACTCTTTGAATGAGGTGTGTCCAAACTTTTGGTCTGTACTGTATATATATCAGTGAGACATATATATTTATATTTCATAGAGACACAGATAGCAGAATGTGAAAAATCAATTATCGGCATCTGTAAAATCATTACAGAACCCGACAGGATATGAGACATGGGATACATACAGTAAACCATTGCATATCCGATAGATTTATATATGTCCCTCACTAATAATGTTAGTAGTGTGTTTGTGTAAAATTTTGGAGCTGTAGGTGTTAAAGGATTAATTCACGGAAAAAACTGGCATGGGCTCCCGCCCAATTTTCTCTGCCTGAGAGGGCAAGCCAGTGACTGACGGCAGATAATAATAGCCTAGAGAGAGACCATTGTTTTTGGGACCCCCCTGGCTAAAAAATCTGCCCCCAGCCACCCCAGAAAAGGCGCTGTAAAATGCACCAATTCTGGCACTTACCCACTCTCTTCCCATTGCCCTGTAGCGGATGGCATATGGGGTAATAAGGGGTTAATGTCACCTTGCTATTGTAAGGGAACATTAAGCGTGGTTAATAATGGAGAGGTGTCAATAAGACACCTATTCATTAGTAATCCACTAATCAGAAAGGGGTTAAAAAAAACACACATTAAGAAAAAAGACTTAATGAAATAAATAAACACAAAGTGCAGTCCAGTACCACAACACAATCCATCTGAAGGGCTTAAATAGTTTACAACCGGTAGTATATACACACATAAATAGTGTGTATATACACTGCTCAAAAAAATAAAGGGGACACTTAAACAACAGAATATAACTCCAAGTAAATCAAACTTCTGTGAAATCACACTGTCCACTTAGGAAGTAACACTGATTGACAATCAATTTCACATGCTGTTGTGCAAATGGAATAGACAACAGATGGAAATTATTGGCAATTATCAAGACACCCTCAATAAAGGAGTGGCTCTGCAGGTGGGGACCACAGACCACATCTCAGTACCAATGCTTTCTGGCTGATGTTTTGGTCACTTTTGAATGTTGGTTGTGCTTTCACACTCGTGGTAGCATGAGACGGACTCTACAACCCACACAAGTGGCTCAGGTAGTGCAGCTCATCAAGGATGGCACATCAATGCGAGCTGTGGCAAGAAGGTTTGCTGTGTCTGTGAGCGTAGTGTCTAGAGGATGGAGGCACTACCAGAAGACAGGCCAGCAGCTAAACCTGGGACATTAGTCAAAGTGGAGGAAATCCTGAACAGTTCCAAGTATCGGTCAATTTTGCAACAAAATCTTCAGACCTCAGCTAAAAATGAAGATGAAGTTCAGCTTTCAGCACTGTGAACCTAAGTGACCTCCAAATCAAGCCAGAGAACAGACCTGAACCCAAGTGACAATCTGTAGGTGACCTGTACACAGAAGATGCCCTTGCATTCCAGCAGATTTGGATCTTTCATCAAGCCTCCTTTACACTTTTTGGGATATCTGTAAGAATGATTAACACATTTTCCACATAGGTTCCACAAAGATGGCTTCTACCTTGAATGAATTGTCAGATGTCTAATAAGGACTGATTTTTGGGTAAAGCGTTTTCCACACTCTGAACAAGAAAACGGCTTCTCCCCTGTGTGATTTTTTTGATGTTTAACAAGATAGGATATGTGGTTAAAACATTTTTCACATTGTGGACACGGAAATTTTTTTTCTGTGTGCGTTCTTTGATGTGTATTTAAAACTGACTTTTGGTTAAAACACTTTCCACAAAGACTACATGAGAATGGCTTCTCCCCCGTGTGAATTATTTGATGCCTAACAAGAACTGATTTTTGCGTAAAGCATTTGCCACATTCTGAACAAGGAAATGGCTTCTCCCCTGTGTGAGTCTTTTGATGTTTAAAAAGATTTGACTGAATCTTAAAACATTTCCCACAGTCTGGACATGAAAATGTTTTTCTTTCATGAGTTTTTTGATGTTCAATAAGAAGTGACCTTTCGTTAAAACGCTCCGCACACACGGTACATGAAAACGTCCTCTCCCCTGGGTGAATTTTTTGATGTCTAACAAGATCTGATCTATGGTTAAAACATTTCTCACATTCAGAACATGAGAATGGCTTCTCCCCTGTGTGAGTTCGTAAATGTATAACAAGTCTGGATTTCCAAGTAAAACATTTTCCACACTCTGGACATGAATATGACTTCTCTCCTGTGTGAATTGCTTCATGCTGAACACCTCTGAACTGACTTTTATTTTGCTGGGGTGAATCAGGAGATTGAAGCTGTTTAAAGGGATTAGATGGCAGCTCTTGGATGTGAAGGGCTGAAGGCACATCTGTGATAAAGCCACATTCTTCATTTGTATGATGTATCGTACCATGATCATCTGGTTTAAAACCTGAAGATAGTTGTCCCTCTGAGGTTCGAGAACAGTAATCTGCCAAAAAATAAAATAAAAACAAAATTTTAAGCTTTTATTCTTAGAGTTTATATATAATACAAAATAACAGTTAACAGATCACGTGCTCAAGATTAATTTAGAAACTCATATTATAAAACCACATTGATACTCAGGATGCTGCCAAAGATAATACGATAAGACAAGACCTTCTGACATTTGCAATTGTGCATCATTAAAGGGATATTCTCAAGTTTGGAAGTTATCCCCTATCCACAGAATAGGGAATAACTTCCTGGCAGCTTGAAGTCTGACTCCTGGGACCCCCACTCATCCCAATAACCGGGGCTACGATGAGCACAGTGTGAATGGACTGTAAATCGATTATGAGTACTGACGCTTCATTCATTTTTAATGGGACCACTGGAGATAGCTGACTGCACCGTTTTGCTGCTCTTCGGCACTTCCGTAAGAATTAATGTAGAGGCAGTGTGCATGATCGACCACTGCTACTGTATATTAACATGGGGGAGTCCCAGCGATCGGGAAGTTATCTCTTATCCCAAGGGTACGGAATAACTTCCAAACTTAAGATGACAGGAGGTGAATAAATTTTATTTATTTTAAGGATGTGGGAGAACATAGGGATTAAGACGTGGTTGTCCAAGTAGTGGACAACCCTATTAAGACCCAGTAACTTCCAAATAAACTTGATGAGAGGGTGCAACGTAGAACATGACTAACCCAAATTGAAAAAAGATCCAATCTTGACCTTGTATCAAAAACCCCAATTGTATCAAGATGCACAATCTTCTTTACGATGAGTGCACACAGTGCGGATTCATCTGCGGATTTTTACGCGCGGATTTGCAGGTAAAGTGACCTGCGGTTTACCTGCAGATTTGCCTGTGGTTTTCCCCTGCGGTTTGACACCTGGACAATGGAACAGGTGTCAAACCGCTACAGAATCAGCAGAAAGAACTGACATGCTGCAGATTTCAAACCGCACCAAATCCGCACAGAAAAATCTTCAGCATGTGCACTGCGGTTTTGAAATCTCATTGATTTGCATTGTACTGTACAATGCCTGCAGATCCGCAGCAACATCCGCAACAACATCCGCAACGTGTGCACATACCCTAAGCCAGCTTTATGTCTGTGATAGTCAACACACACCACTCACCTGGGCGGTTATCTGTAGGGGTCTCTTCTTTACACCGCTGATCGCCCCTCGCATTAGGGGTCTCCTCTTTACACTGTTGATCGCCCATCACATTAGGGGTCTCCTCTTTACACCGCTGATCGCTTCTCACATTAGGGGTCTCCTCTTCACACCGCTGATCGCCCATCACATTAGGGGTCTCCTCTTCACACCGCTGATCGCCTCTCACATTTCTCTCTGGACCATTAATATTCTTCAGATCTTTATCTGGATCAAAAAACTGCAAAACAAATATTGTAAAAGTCCCCGATGATCAGAGAAATCCCCGGGAATAATGGTAAGAAGATTCGGACATGTGATGTCTGTGGTCAGCTGTGATCCTGCCGTCTCCACCGCTCTCAATACACAAGTACCGGGTGAGTCATAAAGGACGGACGTTTTTAAATTAATCATAAAATCGTTAAATATAAAGGACGGATGTATTTGAAGTGGCTATAACTCACCACCAGGTGGAGGTAGAGATGTGCGGGAGGCGGGGTTATGTTTGTGAGGTGAAAGCATTGTTTTTATTTTAGTTTCAGTTTAAGCTATGGTGCCGTGGACGATAGAACATCGCGTTTTTGCGTACGACAGTTTTGTCAAGAATAATGAGTGTATCACAGCCGTTCAGCGTGAGTTTCGGCGTCATTTCAATATTCACAGAAATCAAGCTGTTCCCGCTCGTAACAAACACTATCCTACGTTGGGTTGAAGCACTCCGTACACGAGGTACACTAATGAACAAACGACCACCCGGGGCTCCACGAACGGCACGTACCCCTGAAAATGTGGAACGCGTCAGGCAAGCCATGCTGCGCAGTCCGAGTCGATCTGCTCGGAAACATTCTTTAGAACTTGCCCTCAGTAATCGTACAGTAAGGCGTATTTTGCATTTAGACCTGCATTTCCACCCCTATAAATTGGCCATTGTGCAACAGTTGGAGCGCGGGGATTACGCAGCGCGACTGAAGTTCGCACATGAGATGGAAGCAATTATTGAGCAAAACGACAACCTTATTTTATTCATGAGTGATGAAGCTCATTTCCATGTCAATGGCATGGTTAATCAGCAGAACTGCCGTTATTGGGCCTATGAAAATCCGAAAGAATTACATGAACGACCGCTGCACAGCCCTAAGGTAACGGTGTGGTGCGCTATGGGCAAATATGGCGTGATCGGTCCGTACTTTTTCGAAGGCGATAATGGCAATACTGTTACCGTGAACTCACAACGTTATATCGCCATGATAAATAACTTCTTTGTTCCTGAGTTACGACGGCAACATATCCCCATCTCTAGTGTGTGGTTTCAACAAGATGGGGCAACGGCCCACACAGCCGGAGCAACAATGAACGTTCTTCGCCCTCTCTTCCCTGGTCGCATCATTTCCAGGTTTGGCGATATTAATTGGCCTCCTAGGTCCCCAGACCTGTCCATGTGCGATTATTACTTATGGGGTCACCTGAAATCACGTGTATACAAGCTTAAGCCTCGATCATTACAAGAACTGAAGGAAGCTATTCGAGTGGAAGTTGCCCAATTCGACAGAGTTGTGTTGGAACGTGTTGATGCCAACTTCCAAGAACGCCTTTGGAAATGCATCACTGATAATGGCCACCACATGGCAGATGTTGTTTTCCACACTTGAATTTGTCAAATGCTATTAGTATACGTAACCAAATCTGTGAATACATTTATATTTAATGAATATTTAACGATTTTATGATTAGTTTAAAAACGTCCGTCCTTTATGACTCACCCGGTATAAAACATATAATACTGGAGGAGAAAACAAGACTTAACACAAGGACGTCACAGTCGTCTACACATCATAGGGAGATCTCCATCTACCTGATGGTCCTGTGGAGGAGGAGGAGGAGGAGCGGGACATCTCTCTGGGGTTGTCCTCATACTGGAGAGAACTGAGGAGACACAGACAGGACTGACATCATTATTACATACAGAGAATTATAGGCCGTGTGTATTTAGTCCTGTCTATTACCTGGTGATGTGCAGGGCCGGTGCTCCTCCATCATCACCTCCTGGTACCGATCCTTGTGTCCTTCTAGATACTCCCACTCCTCCATGGAGAAATAGACTGTGACATCCTGACACCTTACAGGAACCTGACACACACAATGATATCGTCATCACGCAGAATCCTCCAGTGCCGTCCTGTATAATGTCCCAGCATTCCCATCAGCGTCACCTCTCCAGTCAGCAGCTCAATCATCTTGTTGGCGAGTTCTAGGATCTTCTGGTCATTGATGTCCTCATGTATCTGGTGGTGAGGTGGAGGCCCCGGGATTGGGCTCAGGGTTCCTCCCCGTCCTTCAGACATAGGGGCCTGACAGCGATCACTAGAGGTCTTCACTATTGTGTAATCCTGAGTGTGGAGACATTAATAATATCACTACAGACATCTCCAGAGTCCATCACCTCTCCGGTCATATCCCCTGTTATTCCCATAGATAATGAGGTCATGTGATGACATCAGAACCTCTCACCCCTCCGGTCATATCCCCTGTTATTCCCATAGATAATGGATGACATCAGAGCCTCTCACCTCTCCGGTCATATCCCCTGTTATTCCCATAGATAATGAGGTGATGTGATGACATCAGAGCCTCTCACCTCTCCGGTCACATCCCCTGTTATTCCCATAGATAATGAGGTCATGTGATGACATCAGAGCCTCTCACCTCTCCGCTCATATCCCGTTATTCCCATAGATAATGAGGTCATGTGATGACATCAGAGCCTCTCACCTCTCCGCTCATATCCCCTGTTATTCCCATAGATAATGAGGTCATGTGATGACATCAGAGCCTCTCACCTCTCCGGTCATATCCCCTGTTATTCCCATAGATAATGAGGTCATGTGATGACATCAGAGCCTCTCACCTCTCCGGTCATATCCCGTTATTCCCATAGATAATGAGGTCATGTGATGACATCAGAACCTCTCACCTCTCCGGTCATATCCCCTGTTATTCCCATAGATAATGAGGTCATGTGATAACATCAGAGCCTCTCACCTCTCCGGTCATATCCCCTGTTATTCCCATAGATAATGAGGTCATGTGATGACATCAGAGCCTCTCACCTCTCCGGTCATATCCCCTGTTATTCCCATAGATAATGAGGTCATGTGATGACATCAGAGCCTCTCACCTCTCCGGTCATATCCCCTGTTATTCCCATAGATAATGAGGTCATGTGATGACATCAGAGCCTCTCACCTCTCCGGTAAGATGGAAGATTATATCCAGGGTGAGGTTTATTATCCTCTCGGCCATTTTGCCTCTGTCCTTACTCATCCTCGATGGGTGAATCAGGAAAAATCTCCTATTTAGAAAAGAATAACAAAAGATCATTTATTAAATGTTGTTAAAAAAATATCAAAACGAGATAAACAATGAGATAATATATGGACATATTTTAGAGGATGTAAAGTGAAGATGTTTTGTTATCTGCTTGGATGCATGAGGTTAATAACTTGTCAGGCTGCTCCTCCATGATGGCAGTTAAAGCAGTGTCACATCTTCATGTCACTACAGCCAATCAGTTGAGGGATTTACAGAGGATTTTCTTTACTTTAACCCCTTGCTGACATCATGCGTAATAATACCTCCCGGTGCCCTGGGCCTATTTGACCGAGAACGGATTATTACGTCTGCACGATCGCCTGCGCGCACACGGGGGGTGTGAAGGCAACACCACCAGGTGTCAGCTGATTCTGACAGCTGACACCCGGCACCAAGTACCACAAGCGGTCACAGACCGCTCTCGGCAATTTAACCCTCGAAATGCTGCGATCGAATATGATTACAGCATTCCGGGTTCCGGCAGAGGGCTGACAGCCCCTCTGCCTTTGGATCGGAGACCCTGCGGCATGTCGCGGGGTCCCAATTGTTGCCATGGTGACCTGATGTCCAGGCCACTAGACCTAGCAAACTTGCTGATCATGCCCAGTGCATGATGAGCAAGTTTGTCTTGTTAGTGCAGAGCTGACTGTTTCTACAGCATGGGGATGTAGCTGCATCCCCATGCTATACAAGCAATCAGCCTGCAAAAAAATGATGTCCCATAGTGGGACAAAGTAAAAAAAAAATTGTAAATAATTGTACAAATTTTTTTTTTTTTTTTTTAAAAATCAAAAGATATTGTACCTACAAATAAATATTTGAATGAATAAAATATAAACAATAAATGTACACACATTTGCTTCCCAAAGATCGCAGTAAGGCTTGGTGCACATCTACATTGCGCTCTGTGCTGAGCACTTACACCGGGGTTTCCGGGTAAATCTCTGAAATATGTGATTCAGACGGAACCTCTGGCGAAAATTCCCTATAATGAGGCAGATGAAGGGGCTATGGACACCCTAAGACCTGTGATCCGGTGGTGTCCATCTTTTTAGGATTGCATAAAGGTGCCGTCGGCCACAGTTTTGTGCACTTCTGAAAAGAAGGACACTGCTGAACAGAGGCCAGACAGTGTCCAGAGTAACTCTGCTGCCTCATTATAGTGAATTGGTCCCTCAGGGGGGGTTTCATCTGAATCACGTCACTTAGATGGAAACCGCAAAGTCAGTGCTCAGGATAGAGTGCCGGATAAATGTGATCCCAAACATCATGTAAAATGTTCCCAATAAAAGCTTCCACTCAATTCACATAAAATGTAAGTGCCCACTCAGGCCTGTCATCTGTTAATGGAAATATAGGGGGCTTGCACGTTACTGGTAGCACAAAGGCTCTGGAAAAGTGAAATGGCTCCTCGCCCGCCAAAAGAACTTCAGCAAATTATGCTCTCCCAAATCCAAATGCCCCCTCCCTTCTGAGCTCCAGTGTGCCTAAACCATATACAGCGGCCACATTTGGCATTTCTGAAGCGATGAGAGACCCCCTAAATTAGAGGTGCATACCTCCAGAAGTACGGGCTGGGCATAACGTAGTGGTCACTACAACGTACTGGTCACTACAACGTACTGGTCACTACAACGTACTGGTCACTACAACGTACTGGTCACTGCAGCGGCAGTTTGAAATTTTTACTTCACATTCATTGCTGCCTGTTTCTGGAAGATACCCATGGAGTCAAAATCGTCACTACACCAGTAGATAAATTCTCAAAGGGGTATAATTTCCAAAACGGGGTCACTTGAGGGGGAATGCTGCTCTTCTAGCACTTAGGAGCTCTGTATATGGAGTCCTCAAACTGTTCTAGGAAAATCTGCGCTGCAGGAGGCAAATAGCGCTCTGTGCCTCCCGAGTCTCTCCGTATGGCAAAGAAGTACTGTACAGCCACATATGGGATGTTGCCACATTCTGTAGAAATTGTGGGACAAATCTTGGTGGCATTTTTACCCACTTCTTCTGTGACAATGTAAAATCTGGGGCTAAAACTAAATTTGATGGTAAAAATGTAGTCTATTCTGTGACCCACCTGTGGTGTCAATATGATCGCTGCACCCCTAGATGAATGCATTGAGAGTAGTTTGTAAATTGTGGTCACTTATGGGGGTTACGCTGTTCTGGCACCTCATGGGCTCTCCCAGTGGGTCATGGCACCTGCAAACCATAAGGGTATGTTTTCACGGTAAGTATTTGCTGCGGATTGGACATAGCGTCCAGATGTTACCGCATAGTGGTGGGGATTTTATGAAATCCCATTTCCACTATGCGTTCAAAGACGCAGGTGGCAGACCCGTGTATACGCACATGTGGCGCATCTTTCTAGACTGCAGCGTGTCTATTTAATTTGTGGAGACGCTCAGTCTACGCAACATAAATAGCACCCCTCTATGTATAGGGTGTGGTGATTCCGCTGCCGGTACGGAACGTGGAGACATACCCTACCAGTAAAATCTGGCGCTCCTTGCCTTCTGAGCTTTGCACTGTGCCTGAAAAATATTTCCCGATTACATGTAGGGTATTGGTGCACTCAGGAAAAAATGGACCTCAGTTGTAAAAAAAGAAAAATCCCACTAGCCCTTAGAAAAATTAAAAACATGGGGCTAAAACAACATTTAGGTGAGGAAAATGTAATTATTAGTTTCACAGTTCAACGTTATAAACCTCTGTGAAGCACCTGGAGGTTCAAGGGGCTTACCATTAACCTAAATAATTTCTTGAGGGGTCTAGTTTACAAAATGGGGTCACGTGGGTTTTTATTTCACTGATTAGGCACATCAGGGGCTCTGCAAATGGGACATGACGTCCGCTAAGGATTCCAGGAAATTTTACATTCAAAAAGCCAAACGGTGCTCCTTCCCTTCCGAGCGCTGCCGTGCGCCCAAACAGTAGTTTTCACCCTAATGTGGGGTATCTGCGTACTCAGGAGAAATTGCACAACAAATTATATAGTACAATTTCTTCTGTTACCCTTATGGAAATGCAATATTTTGTGCTGAAAACATATTTGTTGTCAAAATTTGATTTTTTTTTTTTTTTTAATTTTTATGGTCAACGCTATAAACTTCTGTGAAACATCTAAGGGTTAAGTGTGCTCACCACACATCTAGATAAGTTCCTTGCGGGTCTAGTTTAAAAAATGTCACTTGTTGGGGGTTTTCACTGTTCAGACACATCAGGGGCTCTCCAAACGCGACATGGCGTCTGCCAATTGTTCCAGCAAATTCTGCATTCAAAAAGTCAAACGGCGCTCCTTCTCTTCCGATCTCTGTCGTGCGCCCAAATAGTGGTTTACCCCCCACATATGGGGTATCGGCGTACTCATGAGAAATTACTCATCAAATTTTGGGGTCCATTTTCTCCTGTTACCCTAAAAAAAAAAAAAAAATTGGATCTGAAGTAAAATTTTTTGGTGAAAGAAAGTTAATTTGTTTTCAAAAATTTCCTGTGAAGCATCTGAAGGGTTAATAAACTTCTTGATTGTGGTTTTGAGCACCTTGAGGGGTGCAGTTTTTAGAATGGTGTCACTTTTGGGTATTTTCTATCATATAGACCCCTCAAAGTGGCTTCAAATGTGATGTGGTCCCTAAAAATAAAATGGTGTTGTAAAAATGAGAAATCGCTGGTCAACTTTTAACCCTTATATCTTCCTAACAAAAAAAAATTTTGGTTCCCAAATTGTGCTGATGTAAAGTAAACATGTGGGAAATGTTACTTATCACGTTTTTTGTGTGCCGTATCTCTGCGATTTAAGGGCATAAAAATTCAAACCACCGTCGGGGGCAAAGGGGTTAATAATCAATCATCTCACAGATAGATTCAAACAAAACAAAAGAAAAAACCCCAATCAGATAATAATAAAGAGGGAGAGAGGAAGCGGGAGAGCGGCGCTGTGACGGCCGGTAACACGTCTGACGCAGAGTCACCCAGCAAAGGGCTCACCGCCCAAGGGACCGGAGCTGCGTCCTGCCTGCTGATTACTGGGAGTCACTGCTGCAGCGGCACGTACGCGCTCCCCCATACACAGTGCAGGGTGACCAGCTAGGGCTACCCCTGTAGTTCGGGGTGAGGAGACAGGAACACACACATACCTCCCCCTGCAGAGCGGCCCCGCCGTGTGCGGACAGGACCTGCGTGACGTCACAGTCATGTGATCAGTCACATGGGAGCAGTCACATGATCGGGGGCGGAGCTCCAGGTGTCTCAGTGTCTGCAGGACTCTGCTGTGCTGGATGATGTATAGTATTATAGAGGAGGATGGAGCGGAGCTGTGTGTGTAATGTGTGCGGAGCGGAGCCGCGTGTGTAATGTGTGCGGAGCAGAGCTGTGTGTGTAATGTGTGCGGAGCGGAGCCGCGTGTGTAATGTGTGCGGAGCGGAGCCGCGTGTGTAATGTGTGCGGAGCGGAGCCGCGTGTGTAATGTGTGCGGAGCGGAGCCGCGTGTGTAATGTGCGCGGAGCGGAGCCGCGTGTGTAATGTGTGCGGAGCCGCGTGTGTAATGTGTGCGGAGCGGAGCCGCGTGTGTAATGTGCGCGGAGCGGAGCCGCGTGTGTAATGTGTGCGGAGCGGAGCCGCGTGTGTAATGTGTGCGGAGCCGCGTGTGTAATGTGTGCGGAGCGGAGCCGCGTGTGTAATGTGCGCGGAGCGGAGCCGCGTGTGTAATGTGTGCGGAGCGGAGCCGCGTGTGTAATGTGTGCGGAGCGGAGCCTCGTGTGTAATGTGTGCAGAGCGGAGCCTCGTGTGTAATGTGTGCAGAGCGGAGCCGCGTGTGTAATGTGTGCAGAGCGGAGCCGCGTGTGTAATGTGTGCGGAGCGGAGCCGCGTGTGTAATGTGCGCGGAGCGGAGCCGCGTGGGTAATGTGTGCGGAGCGGAGCCGCGTGTGTAATGTGTGCGGAGCGGAGCCGCGTGTGTAATGTGTGCGGAGCGGAGCCGCGTGTGTAATGTGTGCGGAGCGGAGCCGCGTGTGTAATGTGTGCGGAGCGGAGCCGCGTGTGTAATGTGTGCGGAGCGGAGCCGCGTGTGTAATGTGCGCGGAGCGGAGCCGCGTGTGTAATGTGCGCGGAGCGGAGCCGGGTGTGTAATGTGCGCGGAGCGGAGCCGCGTGTGTAATGTGTGCGGAGCGGAGCCGCGTGTGTAATGTGTGCGGAGCGGAGCCGCGTGTGTAATGTGTGCGGAGCGGAGCCGCGTGTGTAATGTGCGCGGAGCGGAGCCGCGTGTGTAATGTGCGCGGAGCGGAGCCGCGTGTGTAATGTGCGCGGAGCGGAGCCGCGTGTGTAATGTGCGCGGAGCGGAGCCGCGTGTGTAATGTGTGCGGAGCGGAGCCGCGTGTGTAATGTGTGCGGAGCGGAGCCGCGTGTGTAATGTGTGCGGAGCGGAGCCGCGTGTGTAATGTGCGCGGAGCGGAGCCGCGTGTGTAATGTGTGCGGAGCGGAGCCTCGTGTGTAATGTGCGCGGAGCGGAGCCGCGTGTGTAATGTGCGCGGAGCGGAGCCTCGTGTGTAATGTGTGCGGAGCGGAGCCGCGTGTGTAATGTGCGCGGAGCGGAGCCGCGTGTGTAATGTGTGCGGAGCGGAGCCGCGTGTGTAATGTGCGCGGAGCAGAGCCGCGTGTGTAATGTGCGCGGAGCGGAGCCGCGTGTGTAATGTGCGCGGAGCGGAGCCGCGTGTGTAATGTGCGCGGAGCGGAGCCGCGTGTGTAATGTGTGCGGAGCGGAGCCGCGTGTGTAATGTGTGCGGAGCGGAGCCGCGTGTGTAATGTGTGCGGAGCGGAGCCGCGTGTGTAATGTGCGCGGAGCGGAGCCGCGTGTGTAATGTGTGCGGAGCGGAGCCTCGTGTGTAATGTGCGCGGAGCGGAGCCGCGTGTGTAATGTGCGCGGAGCGGAGCCTCGTGTGTAATGTGTGCGGAGCGGAGCCGCGTGTGTAATGTGCGCGGAGCGGAGCCGGGTGTGTAATGTGTGCGGAGCGGAGCCGCGTGTGTAATATGTGCGGAGCGGAGCCGGGTGTGTAATGTGCGCGGAGCGGAGCCGGGTGTGTAATGTGCGCGGAGCGGAGCCTCGTGTGTAATGTGCGCGGAGCGGAGCCGCGTGTGTAATGTGCGCGGAGCGGAGCCGGGTGTGTAATGTGTGCGGAGCGGAGCCGCGTGTGTAATGTGTGCGGAGCGGAGCCGCGTGTGTAATGTGTGCGGAGCGGAGCCGCGTGTGTAATGTGCGCGGAGCGGAGCCGCGTGTGTAATGTGCGCGGAGCGGAGCCGCGTGTGTAATGTGCGCGGAGCGGAGCCTCGTGTGTAATGTGTGCGGAGCGGAGCCGCGTGTGTAATGTGTGCGGAGCGGAGCCTCGTGTGTAATGTGTGCGGAGCGGAGCCGCGTGTGTAATGTGTGCGGAGCGGAGCCGCGGGTGTAATGTGTGCGGAGCGGAGCCGCGGGTGTAATGTGTGCGGAGCCGCGTGTGTAATGTGTGCGGAGCGGAGCCGCGTGTGTAATGTGTGCGGAGCGGAGCCGCGTGTGTAATGTGCGCGGAGCGGAGCCGCGTGTGTAATGTGTGCGGAGCGGAGCCGCGTGTGTAATGTGCGCGGAGCGGAGCCGCGTGTGTGATGTGTGCGGAGCGGAGCCGCGTGTGTAATGTGTGCGGAGCGGAGCCGCGTGTGTAATGTGTGCGGAGCGGAGCCGCGTGTGTAATGTGTGCGGAGCGGAGCCGCGTGTGTAATGTGTGCGGAGCGGAGCCGCGTGTGTAATGTGTGCGGAGCGGAGCCGCGTGTGTAATGTGTGCGGAGCGGAGCCGCGTGTGTAATGTGTGCGGAGCGGAGCCGCGTGTGTAATGTGTGCGGAGCGGAGCCGCGGGTGTAATGTGTGCGGAGCCGCGTGTGTGTAATGTGTGCGTAATGTGTGCGGAGCGGAGCCGCGTATGTAATGTGTGCGGAGCGGAGCCGCGTGTGTAATGTGCGCGGAGCGGAGCCGCGTGTGTAATGTGCGCGGAGCGGAGCCGCGTGTGTAATGTGTGCGGAGCGGAGCCGCGTGTGTAATGTGTGCGGAGCGGAGCCGCGGGTGTAATGTGTGCGGAGCCGCGTGTGTAATGTGTGCGGAGCGGAGCCGCGTGTGTAATGTGTGCGGAGCGGAGCCGCGTGTGTAATGTGCGCGGAGCGGAGCCGCGTGTGTAATGTGTGCGGAGCGGAGCCGCGTGTGTAATGTGCGCGGAGCGGAGCCTCGTGTGTAATGTGTGCGGAGCCGCGTGTGTAATGTGTGTGTAATGTGTGTGGAGCGGAGCCTCGTGTGTAATGTGTGCGGAGCCGCGTGTGTAATGTGTGTGTAATGTGTGTGGAGCGGAGCCGCGTGTGTAATGTGCGCGGAGCGGAGCCGCGTGTGTAATGTGTGCGGAGCGGAGCCGCGTGTGTAATGTGCGCGAAGCGGAGCCGCGTGTGTGATGTTCGCGGACCGGAGCCGCGTGTGTAATGTGCGCGGAGCAGAGCCGCGTGTGTAATGTGCGCGGAGCGGAGCCGCGTGCGTAATGTGTGCGGAGCGGAGCCGCGTGTGTAATGTGCGTAGAGCGGAGCCGCGTGTGTAATGTGCGCGGAGCCGTGTGTGTAATGTGTGCGGAGCGGAGCCGCGTGTGTAATGTGCGGAGCGGAGCCGCGTGTGTAATGTGTGCGGAGCCGCGTGTGTAGTTTGCGTGGAGCGGAGCCGCGCGTCTAATGTGCGTTGAGCAGAGCCGCGTGTGTAATGTGTGTGAAGTGGAGCCGCGCGTGTAATGTGCCCTGAGCGGAGCCGCGTGTGTAATGTGTGCGGAGCGGAGCCACGTGTGTAATGTGCGCGGAGCTGAGCCGCGTGTGTAATGTGCGCGGAGCGGAGCTGCGTGTGTAATGTGTGCGGAGCGGAGCCACGTGTGTAATGGGCGTGTTGCAGAGCTGTGTGTGTAATGGGCGTGTTGCAGAGCTGTGTGTGTAATGGGCGTGTTGCAGAGCTGTGTGTGTAATGGGCGTGTTGCAGAGCTGTGTGTAATGGGCGTGTTGCAGAGCTGTGTGCGTAATGGGCGTGTTGCAGAGCTGTGTGCATAATGGGCGTGTTGCAGAGCTGTGTGCGTAATGGGCGTGTTGCAGAGTTGTGTGCGTAATGGGCGTGTTGCAGAGCTGTGTGCGTAATGGGCGTGTTGCAGAGCTGTGTGCGTAATGGGCGTGTTGCAGAGCTGTGTGTAATGGGCGTGTTGCAGAGCTGTGTGTGTAATGGGCGTGTTGCAGAGCTGTGTGTGTAATGGGCGTGTTGTGAGCTGTGTGTGTAATGGGTGTGTTGCAGAGCTGTGTGTGTAGTGGGTGTGTTGCAGAGCTGTGTGTGTAATGGGCGTGTTGCAGAGCTGTGTGTGTAATGGGCGTGTTGAAGAGCTGTGTGTGTAATGGGCGTGTTGCAGAGCTGTGTGTGTAATGGGCGTGTTGCAGAGTTGTGTGTGTAATGGGCGTGTTGCAGAGCTGTGTGTGTAATGGGCGTGTTGCAGAGCTGTGT
Source organism: Dendrobates tinctorius (assembly GCF_039654945.1). Lineage (NCBI taxonomy): Eukaryota > Metazoa > Chordata > Amphibia > Anura > Dendrobatidae > Dendrobates > Dendrobates tinctorius. The sequence goes on along the minus strand of NW_027361904.1, from coordinate 3,360,443 downwards.
GTGTAATGGGTGTGTTGCAGAGCTGTGTGTTTAATGGGCGTGTTGCAGAGTTGTGTGTGTAATGGGTGTGTGCAGAGCTGTGTGTGTAATGGGTGTGTTGCAGAGCTGTGTGTGTAATGGGTGTGTTGCAGAGCTGTGTGTGTAATGGGCGTGTTGCAGAGCTGTGTGTGTAATGGGCGTGTTGCAGAGCTGTGTGTGTAATGGGCGTGTTGCAGAGCTGTGTGTGTAATGGGTGTGTTGCAGAGCTGTGTGTAATGGGTGTGTTGCAGAGCTGTGTGTGTAATGGGCGTGTTGCAGAGCTGTGTGTGTAATGGGTGTGTTGCAGAGCTGTGTGTGTAATGGGTGTGTTGCAGAGCTGTGTGTGTAATGGGTGTGTTGCAGAGCTGTGTGTAATGGGTGTGTTGCAGAGCTGTGTGTGTAATGGGCGTGTTGCAGAGCTGTGTGTAATGGGTGTGTTGCAGAGCTGTGTGTGTAATGGGTGTGTTGCAGAGCTGTGTGTGTAATGGGTGTGTTGCAGAGCTGTGTGTAATGGGTGTGTTGCAGAGCTGTGTGTGTAATGGGTGTGTTGCAGAGCTGTGTGTAATGGGTGTGTTGCAGAGCTGTGTGTGTAATGGGCGTGTTGCAGAGCTGTGTGTGTAATGGGTGTGTTGCAGAGCTGTGTGTGTAATGGGTGTGTTGCAGAGCTGTGTGTGTAATGGGTGTGTTGCAGAGCTGTGTGTGTAATGGGCGTGTTGCAGAGCTGTGTGTGTAATGGGCGTGTTGCAGAGCTGTGTGTGTAATGGGTGTGTTGCAGAGCTGTGTGTAATGGGTGTGTTGCAGAGCTGTGTGTGTAATGGGCGTGTTGCAGAGCTGTGTGTGTAATGGGTGTGTTGCAGAGCTGTGTGTGTAATGGGCGTGTTGTGAGCTGTGTGTGTAATGGGTGTGTGTGTAATGGGTGTGTTGCAGAGCTGTGTGTGTAATGGGTGTGTTGCAGAGCTGTGTGTGTAATGGGCGTGTTGCAGAGCTGTGTGTGTAATGGGCGTGTTGCAGAGCTGTGTGTGTAATGGGCGTGTTGCAGAGCTGTGTGTGTAATGGGTGTGTTGCAGAGCTGTGTGTGTAATGGGCGTGTTGCAGAGCTGTGTGTGTAATGGGCGTGTTGCAGAGCTGTGTGTGTAATGGGTGTGTTGCAGAGCTGTGTGTGTAATGGGTGTGTTGCAGAGCTGTGTGTGTAATGGGCGTGTTGCAGAGCTGTGTGTGTAATGGGTGTGTTGCAGAGCTGTGTGTAATGGGTGTGTTGCAGAGCTGTGTGTGTAATGGGCGTGTTGCAGAGCTGTGTGTGTAATGGGTGTGTTGCAGAGCTGTGTGTGTAATGGGTGTGTTGCAGAGCTGTGTGTGTAATGGGTGTGTTGCAGAGCTGTGTGTAATGGGTGTGTTGCAGAGCTGTGTGTGTAATGGGCGTGTTGCAGAGCTGTGTGTAATGGGTGTGTTGCAGAGCTGTGTGTGTAATGGGTGTGTTGCAGAGCTGTGTGTGTAATGGGTGTGTTGCAGAGCTGTGTGTAATGGGTGTGTTGCAGAGCTGTGTGTGTAATGGGTGTGTTGCAGAGCTGTGTGTAATGGGTGTGTTGCAGAGCTGTGTGTGTAATGGGCGTGTTGCAGAGCTGTGTGTGTAATGGGTGTGTTGCAGAGCTGTGTGTGTAATGGGTGTGTTGCAGAGCTGTGTGTGTAATGGGCGTGTTGCAGAGCTGTGTGTGTAATGGGCGTGTTGCAGAGCTGTGTGTGTAATGGGCGTGTTGCAGAGCTGTGTGTGTAATGGGCGTGTTGCAGAGCTGTGTGTGTAATGGGTGTGTTGCAGAGCTGTGTGTAATGGGTGTGTTGCAGAGCTGTGTGTGTAATGGGCGTGTTGCAGAGCTGTGTGTGTAATGGGTGTGTTGCAGAGCTGTGTGTGTAATGGGCGTGTTGTGAGCTGTGTGTGTAATGGGTGTGTTGCAGAGCTGTGTGTGTAATGGGCGTGTTGTGAGCTGTGTGTGTAATGGGTGTGTTGCAGAGCTGTGTGTGTAATGGGCGTGTTGTGAGCTGTGTGTGTAATGGGTGTGTTGCAGAGCTGTGTGTGTAATGGGTGTGTTGCAGAGCTGTGTGTGTAAGGTACATGAAGCAGAGCTGTGTGTGTAATGGGCGTGTTGCAGAGCTGTGTGTGTAAGGGGAAGCAGAGATATCCCTCGAGTTCTTGTGGAAGGTCACATTAGTGGAGAAAGGGGGCGTGGCTTGGACTCTTGCGATGTGAGGACGCCGGAGTCTAGAGCTCCCTACAAGTTTCCCTTCTGAAGCTACTTTGAAGTGAAAAAATGAGTATGTTCACTGACTTTTTCTACATGGGCTTATTGCTGCTCTTCTTGTGATGATTTTGAGACCAAAATCGCAATTTTTGGACCTGGCACACAGAAATTTTACCTCAGAGAAGCCGGCAGGGTTTGAAGCGCTGCTGCGGCCTGCCAGGCCCTGACCTGAATGACATGGAGCGCTAATACCCGGTGCAGCGCTACATTATTGTGGTAATCTCTGCCTCATCGGTAACAAGAGAAATAATAATTATTCTTATATCGCTGCTGCTGCGGTGGGACTGCGGAGAGGGCGTCCGACATTGCCCACTCAGGCTTAGTTTGGGCAACGCTGCCTTCCCCCCTTGTGTCTGCTGTTGGCGTGCTTGTCCTTTTGTGTTGCTGCGTCAAGAAATGTAGTTACCGAGAGAAGAAGAAGAAGCCGAGGACAAGACGGCGGTCAGGGTTGGACTGGCCCACCGGAGAATCCTCCGGTGGGCCCTCACTTCTCCTTCAGGAGATTGCATAGTGCAAACCTTGCTGCTGCAATTGGGGTCTTGAGTGGGCAAGAAAGGTGGGCCTTCAGAATCAAATCCTCTGGTGGGCCCCATGTTCTTCAGTCTGACACTGACGGTGGTTATCACCCGGGACTGACATGGATGGTACCGACATCTCACTTGCGGAGACAAAAGCCACAGTTGCTAAATATCGACCGGCAATTACAGAAAACCAAGATATAGCAGAGCTGAGCATCGGGATTTAAAGTAATAGAGGAGACGAGAAGCATTTCTGGGGTTAATAACGAAAGATTGTGAGTGAAGTTTATATAGAACTGATAATTTTATTTTGAAGATAGATATTTGGTTGTATTTCTTTTTGGTTTAAATTTACTTCTCTACATTTTTTTATCTTGTTTATTACCTCATCTCAGTATACTAAGATGGAAAGAGGGGGAACGACATTAATAACTCCTGTTCCCACTGCCGGCAAATCGGCTGATTCAAACAGTGGCAAAAATAACAATCAGAGAGGCAGTGGTAGGGTTGGCGGATCGCACTAAATATAAATTATGATAGCGTGCTATCGCAGCCCGGGGCCCACCGTGCAGAGATGATATGCTGCTGCTAACGGACAATGGTGGAGCCGTGCGTCGAGCATTTACCAAGAATCACACTGTGTGTGTAACTCCACACAGTGTCAACTGAACGCCAGATACCCGTCTCTGATAACGTCTGCAGCTGGAGAATCCTGGCGACATTTGCCATGCTTAAAAGCCGCCATACGCTGGGAAGCATGGTTGTGTTTTTGCTGATGTCTAAAGCTGTACATGGAACATAGAACTTGCCCGGGGGTGCCTGGGCCTTCAGACACAGACTCATAAAAGCTGACCCATTTTTGTATGCTCCCTGTTGCCCATTCAATCTAGGGGGAATGTATCCCTAAAAGTATCTCATCCATACCCCCAGGGATAACCTCAAAGGAGATTATCTCCTGATGCTTCGGAGACACAGTGAGAGTAAGGGATTACAGTCTGATGGGAAATTGGGGTTGGCAAAACAGCCACATTAGCTACCTGAAAAGACATCAGCTTAGGTAGCATCACTACTGGGATAGCCTGCCGTTGGGCGAAGCTAGCGGACATGAAAGTCCCTCAGCCAAGGAGTCTATGCAAGCCTGCGCTGTGAGAGAGGTCCACCCAAACGTCAGAGAAACCTCAAAAGCCAACTTGGGTGACACCTCAACAGGTACTAGTGAACCTCTCTCCAAAGCCACTTGAGTCTGTGACTCTTCCTGACGTTTGATACATTTATTGGCAAAATGACCGACTTGCCCGCAGGCAAAACAAGTCCGTTGCGGACTTGCCGAGCGGGAGATTGGCTGCGCTCGAGAGACGTCCATGGGCTCTACAGGGTCGTTAACCTAAGTTGGGAGACACATGGGATTGGCAAAGTTCGGAGCCAACAGAACCCTAGGTTTAGTATGAGCTCACTTCAAACCACGATCAACATGCCGCAGATCTATGCGGGTGGCCACTGATATTAATTCCTCCAGGGTAGTTGGAATCTCCATAGTGGCCAAAGCATCGCTAACCTGATCTGCTAATCCCCTCCAGAAGATGGGTATTAGGACCTTATCAGGCCACTCCAATTCTGTAGCCAGGGTACGAAACTGAATGGCAAACTGGCTAACCAAGGACAAACTCTGAGCTAAAGCCAGGAGTTGGAGTGCTGTATCATGGGTTAATTGTGGCTCCAAAAAATCTCAGGGCACCCAGAAAATGAGAGGCGCTAAGGATCAGGTGATCATCTCGTTTCCATAATGGCATAGCCCACTCCAACGCCCTGCCTGACAAAAAGGAAATTATAAATCCCACCTTGGTACGCTCTGTTGGGAATCATGAAGCCAGTAACGCCAGGTGGATTGAGCACTGATTCACAAGCCCTCTAAAAGCTTTGTTGTTTCCGGAAAATTTTTCGGGCAGCGAAAAATGCGGCACAGAGGAAACAGGAGCCGCAGCAGTAACCCTAGTAGTGGCTTTGGCGGCTGCTTGTGCTACCATAGCGGCGAGGTCCACAGCTGAAGTAGCCCGCTCAAGAGTGGTCAATCTGCTCGTAAGCTGCTAGACGTACAGCTGAAGACGCTGATCGTCCGCAGGGTCTGCGGACCCCTGCGGACCCCTATTGCTAGCCAGACCCTGCGCTAGTATACTGTTAGGGTTGATGGATCGCTTTAAATGTAAATTATGATAGAGTGCTATCGCAACCCGAAAAAATAAGACCTCACATGACTCGGTGGGTCAAAATATGGAAAAATTATAGCTCTCAATATGTTGTGATGCAAAAACTTTTTTTTACAATAAAAAAGCGTCTTTTAGCGTGCTACAGCTGTCAAACATAAAAACCGCCATAAATAGTAAATCAAACCCCCCGTTATCACCCCCTTAGTTAGGGGAAAATAATAAAATTTTAAAAAAATATGGACTTAGGCTCCAGAGTACGACTCTGCACGTGTATACCAAGTCACCATAGTCTTAGCTGGAGAGGCAGCGGCAACTACACATGCAGCATGAGCCTGGGCCAGGAGTTGGGTCTGAAGTCTGTGCTGAGCAGTTGTAGGGTCGGTGGGCCGGGCTGGGGGGGTGGTCCCTCGATATACCGCTCAGTGACGTACAGACACAAGATAAAGGCAAGTTTCGGGTGCAACAGGTCCAAGTTTATTTTCCACCGTCCGACTGACGGCCCTCACAGCACACCGCAATATCTTTCTCACGGCCCTCCGTGTCCAGGGCCGCTTCACACACCGTACTTTACACCAGGGTCGTATTTATACGCACCGCCCCTTTTCCACTCTGTGACGATCCTGTCAGCTCAGTTACTGTGGCCGCCTTATGCCCGTACACCATCAGCACTTTACTGGTCAGTTTCGTCGTTCCAAATACGGTGTCCTACACCCAGTGCTACGTCTATACTGCGGTTCTTCCTGTCAGGACCACCCCCCTGATGTACTCTCTCCTCAGTCCCCCTGGTTTGGTTTTCCTCACAGTGCACAAACTGTCGTAGTCCTCCTGTCACTGGAGCTCCCCCTGGGGACTGGAACTTTCTGGAACCCTCCTGTCAAATTTATATCATTCGCGGTTCCCTGTAACTCCGCCCCCCATGACCAACGGTTTCCTAAGCCCTAAGCTGATGTCAAATCCTTTGCTCACACTCCTCCCTGCCCTCTAATGGTCAACCCAAGGTACTGCATGTCCACTACACTTTCTCAGCTGTTTCCCCACTGTAGTAACTGACACCTATCTAAACTGTGCAAACCTTTCCTTCTCTATTCTGACAAGTCCGTCAGGTACCTTCCACTATCTGGTACGCCATGATCGAGGCCTCACACCTACCAAATCATTGCCGGCGTCCATCTTTCTCCTTCAGGGGTGTCCGTGATGTCGGGGACCTGACCTAGGACGGCTGTCTTTCTCACGTCTTCCATCTCTTTTAGCTTTATTTCAGTTACATGTCATGGTCGGCGTCTCGGTTTCCCAGACCTTCTCCACACATAGACCCCTTTCGGATCTCACACTTCCCTTTGGTCACACAGACCTTTCCTTACCCGGACCTGTTGCATTTTTCTTGTGCATATTATACAACAAAACATCTTTATAATATCACAAGTACCCCATTTTTTATATTTTTTTTCATTTTCCTTTGCTTTTAAACCAACATATAACAATAAAACATCACATGTTCTCCTCCCCCCTTCCTTGTACATGGACACTCTCTTCTTGACATCCCTGCTTTGCCAGGCTTAATACCAAAAAGAAAAACCCAAACTTCTATATTAAATGTTTTGTTTTTTTACTCGGATGCAAACAGTACTTGTGATTTGTTCAACGGTGCAACGAAATTTCAAAAGTTCAAACCACTTCCTAGTGGCCGGCAGCAAGGGGCCCCAGAGCCGTGGAGCTCCCAGGATGCAGGGAGTGTCCGCAATAGTCCTCTTTACGGGGGCTCATGTTCTTCTGGCTCAGCAATCACAGCTACCGCGTAGTAGCCGCGGGGACAGTACTCTTTTGTAGTACGACACCAAGTCCCCCTCTTGTAGAGTCTGGCCGTGACGAATGGAAACCACATTTACGTAAACTTTCTGGCCAGTCTCATCCCGAATAAAGCCGTATCCTTGAGCGATGTTGGTATACACCAGCCGTCCCTTGGATCTCTTAGCCGCCATTTCATCCTCCCCCCCTGCGTGGAGCTGGTTCCATATCTCCCACTCCTGGGCCGCCTTCCTTATAACCTCTGCGACCCAAACAAAGGGTACACTACAGGCTCGGGAGTCCGGTGGGCGGGGCTTCACCGAAGAGAACGGGGCAGAGGCGGTCAATGATGTCAGTGGCTCAGCAGCCGCTGGGGCCGGGTGGCGGATGGGAGCGGCCATGTTCTTAGGAGATTGGACCACAGGGCCTGTCACACAGGCCGCAGTCGATTCCAGTGCCGGCATAGCGGCCGCAGGGTAGGCCGCACCTGCAATTTCATCCGGAGCCGGGGCATCGGCCACCTTTGAAGAAGCGGTCGCTAGCGGCAGAGGGGATGCAACAGTGTCTTCTTCGGTCAGGTTCCGCACCGTGGCGCCACCGGGTGGAGTGGTTCGGGACCAGGAGCGGAGGCCCTGCTCAGTTCTGCGCATATAGTAGGGCCCTCCTTGGCCGGGCTTTCGGGGGCACAGGATGCCGCACGCTGCGGCCGAATGGTAAGGGCCACTTGCGGAGCCACTGTCGGGGCCGGGGGAACTCTCACCTTCCCCAGTGCAGTGGCCTCCGTCTCCTCATCACGCGGCTCCTCCCGCAGTCTCCGCTCTTCATCCCGCCTTCCGGCGGGGCTAGCCTCCAGGCTCGGGCTCCGCAGGGAGGCTCTCCGCTGGTAACTTAGGTGGCCGCTGCCGGTGGTTCCGCACAGGCTCCGCTCCTTCGCTCAACATCCAGCTGCCTGCCCGTGGCCCTGAGGGGAACATTTCCTGGCATGGCTCGACCTCCCGGCGCCACCGCCACTCTAGGTGCCCGATGCCCCGACATCCACAGCATCTCATATCGTCCGATGGGCAGCACTCGAATGGCGCCAGACAGCCGCAGCCAAACTTTTTCCCTGTGCCACTACCTCTGCTGGGTGGGGCGATGGCAGACCTTTCCACCCACTTGTCAGGGTCCAGTACATGGGAGCGCCGGCGTCCTGGTACATATTGCTGGCACCAGTGGTACGTAGGAGGGTGCCCCAGTCCATTGGAAACAACAGCAAACACCTGGAACTCTCTGCGCTGAAGCAGCACCACCATCTTGCACCAGTCCTGGTACCTCCCCGGATCTTCTGCTGGCGACGCAGATACGCCACAGCGTTCCCAATTTGTAATCCACAGGTGGGTAATTTGTATTCCACAGGTGTTTGTAATCCAAGCAGTGTAGTCCAAGTCTTTCTCCATCCTTTAGGGCAGGCCTGCCGCAGAAGATGACGTATTAGCGGCGGCGATCCTGCCGACTACGCCAAGTGTAGGGTCGGTGGACCGGGCTGGGGGGGTGGTCCCTCGATATACCACGCAGTGACGTACAGACACAAGATAAAGGCAAGTTTCGGGTGCAACAGGTCCAAGTTTATTTTCCACCGTCCGACTGACGGCCCTCACAGCACACCGCAATATCTTTCTCACGGCCCTCCGTGTCCAGGGCCGCTTCACACACCGTACTTTACACCAGGGTCGTATTTATACGCACCGCCCCTTTTCCACTCTGTGACGATCCTGTCAGCTCAGTTACTGTGGCCGCCTTAGGCCCGTACACCATCAGCACTTTACTGGTCAGTTTCGTCGTTCCAAATACGGTGTCCTACACCCAGTGCTACGTCTATACTGCGGTTCTTCCTGTCAGGACCACCCCCCAGATGTACTCTCTCCTCAGTCCCCCTGGTTTGGTTTTCCTCACAGCGCACAGACTGTCGTAGTCCTGTCACTTGAGCTCCCTCTGGGGACTGGAACTTTCTGGAACCCTCCTGTCAAATTTATATCATGCCCGGTTCCCTGTAACTCCGCCCCCCATGACCAACGGTTTCCTAAGCCCTAAGCTGATGTCAAGTCCTTTGCTCACACTCCTCCCTGCCCTCTGAGGGTCAACCCAAGGTACTGCATGTCCACTACACTTTCTCAGCTGTTACCCCACTGTAGTAACTGACACCTGTCTAAACTGTGCAAACCTTCCTTTTTCTATTCTGACAAGTCCATCCGTCCGTCAGGTCACCTTCCCTACACAGTCATCCCAGCAGCCGAGCCTGAATGGGAGACCACTGCACCAGACAAGGCCTGGGATCCATCCCGTGCAGTGGGAGAATCCCGGCCTCTAACAGACAGACACTCATTGTATCATTCTCAATCAAAATCACCTGAGGACTTTTCTAGTCTAATAAGTCCCAAATAATCTAGATCCCCTAACCCTAACAACAATCCTTTTTTACTTCATACTATAGCGCCATGAAAGAGGGTCTTTCTAAAAAAAAAAAAAAAAATCTCCTTTCTAAGCCCTCCATTAAGACACTCTCAATAGTAGACTGAAAAATGTGAAAAATTGGAGCGGGTGTGGCTTGGAAGCACACTGAGATGGATGTGCTTCCCTGAGCTCTGCAGAGTTAGGACCTGGAAACTACTTTTAATGTCTCTTATTTAAACTATTATGGACTTTTTTTACTGGAATAAATTCCTGGATTACTCTGGACTCATCTGGTCCTATCTGGGTCTCTTTTGGACTTATCCTGACGTATACGTATGGTGATCTGCAATACAGGGGCACCTCAAGGTACAGTTCTTGCCCCTTTTCTCTTCACACTGTACACTGCGGATTTTAAGTGCAACTCATCTAGCTGCTACTTGCAGAAGTATTCTGATGACTCTGCAATAGTAGGCCTCATCACAGGAGGAGATGAAAGAGAGTACAGAGATACTAACCAAGCTTTTGTGGAGTTGTGTCAGAGGAACCACCTTAGGATTAATTCCGGGAAGACCAAGGAATTGGTGGTGGACTTTCGCAAGGGAAAAAATCCACCAGTAGTGGTGAACATTCAGGGAAATGACATTGAGATAGTCGACACCTATAAGTACCTTGGTGTGATCCTCAATAATAAGCTTGACTGGGCCTATCACTTGGATGCAGTGTACAGGAAGGGCCACAGTAGGCTTTATCTGCTCAGAAGGCTGAGAGCCTTCGGAGTTAGAGGGGCACTCCTTGCATCCTTCTTCAACTCTGTTGTGGCATCAGTCATCTTCTTTGGTGTGGCGTGCTGGGGTAGTGGCATATCAACCAGGGACAGGAATAGGCTGGACAGACTGATTAGAAGGGCCAGCTCTGTCCTGGGAGGCCCCCTTGATCCAGTTCAGGAAGTAGGCGACAGGAGGATACTGGCCAAGGTGAGCTACATGGTGCAGAATGATTCCCATCCCATGCATGAGACCGTGACAGAGATGTGCAGTACTGTCAGTGACCGGCTACTTCATCCTAAATGTGAGAGGGAGTGCTATCGAAAGTCCTTCCTTCCTGCTGCAGTTAGGCTGTATAACCAGCACTGTCCAAAACGGAGAAGACCCAAGCAGTGAACTGATAGATCCAAAGTTGTGATAGTCCGGTTATATCTTTTTTTTTCGTATATGTACCTACCTACTGTCAATGTAATGCCTTTATGCATCTGTATCTGTACTTGTTCCTGACTTGCTGCTGTAATGCTCTGAATTTCCCCATGGTGGGACGATTAAAGGATTATCTTATACTGATGGAAGAGAAGAAATTGCTGAATCATCGCCATCAGGAAAAAAACAGACAGGCCTAAATGCATCTGCACTAAAACCTTACATATATTTATATGTTTTTATGCACTTTATATATTTTTGCAGGGTGCAGTTGGGCCCAAATGGTTCTGTAAAACTGTGGCCTCTGTTCACACGGGATGCAATATAGTTGGCATTGGGCAGCCCCCCTATATGGTGTTACTAATAGGCTGTGAACCAGAAGCCCTGCATTCCCTGTGTGAACACTGCCACATACGGATTATTTTTTTCTGCACTGGTGTACCACACAGCCAATCCCTGATTGTAGGCTGGCTGTCTCATTTGGAGTTGTCCCTTTGCAGTTGCCATTTTACTTGGGTCCGCTGCACCCTGTTTTAATGCAGATGCATTTAGGCCTGTCTGTTTTTTTCCTGATCTTTGTGGAGGATTTTTTCCTCTTTCTGTGGTTCTCATCATCGCCATCAGGACTGAGGCCTCTCCTACTACAGCTGTTAGGTTTCTATGGCACCACGAAAGTCTAACACTACCCCAGGAAACCTTTCCACCTCATCCAGGACCCATTTTTATTTATGGGACAATATCCTTCATCCCATTGACAGCTATTCAACTGCTGTTAGGAAGATAGAAGACCGCTCCTCATATTTCTGTCTACGACACCCTGTTCCTATTGCGCAAAAGAAAAGTCCTGCTTAGCCTCAGAGAATTCCCCCAAGACATCCAAGGACCCTTTGGATCAAGACCTCCTAACCAAATAACAGATTCCCAAAAGCTGTCGAGGAAGATCCCTTGCATCCCTCCCTCTGCGTTCGTCCCGGATCCACAGGACCTTCATGCAAGACTCACCTGCATCGGGGATCCAGAGGTGTCGTCCCTGATCTTTCCTCCCCCTTTGGGTATTCCACAGGCTGTCAGGAGGTAGGAAACCTTCAAAGTCAGTCCTGCACTGCCATTATTGACAGTATGACCCCGCATCCTCAGCGTCGCTCATCACGCGACCGCCCCAGTCTTCAGAATGAAGCGCGTGGCTATTCTGCGTGACATGCATCTACAATGTCTTCGTACGAAACAGAGGATCCTGGTGAGGAAATAGGAAGCCGCTCGACGTCTGGAGCATGCAAAGAAAGTTCAAAGTCTGTGGGAATTGGTGGAGGACATCGTTCAAGTGCACAGAAATCTGGTGAGAAAGGATATTGGGAGACTTGGAAGAGTCATGCAGGAAATCATAGATAAGTCCGGTGTGGCGAGAGTGAGAATTTTGGCTGGTGATGAAGCCCAGGTAGGTGAAGAAGATGGTCAATACCAAGAGAAGGAAGAAGCCAATGGTGTCTTAGGAAAAGGATCAAAATTTATTTTTAAATAATTCATAATATATAAATATTAGTACAAAAAAGCTAGTTGGAGTGCAGAGAAGGAGACTAGCCCCAAATGCCGCAGTGCCTCTCAGATGTGGAAAAGATCTAACACATGGTTACTATCAGTGGGGTGAGTCAGAATGAGTCAAGACCAGACAGTGTTAGACACAGGAGGATCACAATGAGAGTAGCGCTAAACGCACCCAGCGTTCAAAATAATCAAGCGCTCAATGGACCATACAACCAGACTTTCAGGCTTAACAGAGAGAGAAACCTCTCAAATATAAGGAAAACCCAGAACATGATAGCTAATAGTTAGGTGAGCCAAAGTAGATTAAACCGGACAGTAATGAATACAGGAGAGTCACAATGAAAGTAGCGCTAAACGCACCCAGCGTTAAATGAGGTCAAGCGCTCAATGGACCATAAAGCAAAACTGTCAGGCTTACCAGAGAGGAACAGCAGGCACAAGAGGGAGTGTGTGGAGCTCCCCGACGTGCGTTTCGCGGTCACACAGGGCCGCTTTCTCAAGGGGAAGTGACACAAAGTCCAGACAGGACCTTCAAGTAACCCCATGATCTAGGTCACATGATTGTATGTGACCAATGGCGGTGAACCAAGCGGCACATGCGCGGTGTGCCGAAGACGTCCTGCATGTATCAGAGGCGTCACGTGCATGGCATCCACCGCAGGGATTAACCCTGTGTGTGGCGCATACAGCGTGGAGACGCCCCGACACAGACAGAGCCCCAACGGAAACACCGCCATGATCTTTTCCACATCTGAGAGGCACTGCGGCATTTGGGGCTAGTCTCCTTCTCTGCACTCCAACTGGCTTTTTTGTACTAATATTTATATATTATGAACTATTTAAAAATAAATTTTGATACTTTTCCTAAAGACACCATTGGCTTCTTCCTTCTCTTGGTATTGATCATTCCTTAGCTGGTGCTTTTCCTCTCTTGGATTTTTTGCTGTGAATCAGCTGTCCAAGCGATGTATTGGGAATTCCGTGTTCTGATAAGTTTTTCTGTGTTTTTCACAGTTTTTCCCGTTTTAAAAATGGATTTTTGCACCCATGACGGCACGTGGTGCATACAGATTAATAATGCCATTCAGGATGATGCAGATGAGGGTGTTGGTGGGTCTAATAAAGATCTGCAGGAGATTATTGTACGCTTCAAGGATTTACTACGTAAGAGGACGCGTATTTGGTGGAATCACGAATTCCTGGAAAAATACCTGCAGAAAGACCTCATTCCCAGAGGGCTTCGGATACAGGTTTTTCCTTCCTTCTCTGTATTAGATGAGGAATTTAAAAATAACTGGGAAGGTTTGGCAAATACCTGCTCCAGGGGGTTCATGTCCCTCCTTAAGCAGATGAATCAGGAATCCTTGACATCTATTGAAACCGAAATTGATAATTTACAAATGATATTAAGAAGGGACATGACTAGTGATTCCCTAAAGAAATTTAATGATGATATTGACATTGAGATGCAGAAATGGGTGACGGATGTACAGACTACTAAAACAAAAAAATTCAAAAGAGACATTCAAGACAAACAAATGGGCAAAGTGTATAGATGGCGGAATTTATCTGGTCGCTCCCGCCCTCGATTTAGAAATGAGTCACACTCGCGTTCAAGGTCTACTTCTACGCGATCTAACAGATCCAATTTTGAGGAGGATAATATACCTATGAAATCACATGCTGTGGGTTCCATGGCTGCGGAGTCCTCCAATAAAAGGATAATGACAAGACAACTTACTAAAACCAAGAACTCTGGTACTACTACATCTCAGTCCAATTCCCAAGGGGGACTCCAGGTAGTCAACCTCTCCTCTCATACACTCACTGCCCATCAGTTGGAAGCTTTGGCGAAGGGTCTGACCTTTGTACCTACTAATCATTTTAATTATTTCACAGCCCTGAAGGACCTCCCATCTTTTCTTGCGCAAATTGGTTTTAAAAAAACTCCATGGTAGGAAACAGACAATTGAACCCATGACTGAGGTTGAGAGACAGGCACTCCATGATTTGGAGGACTTCTTGGAGGAACAGAATGCACTGCAGGTAAGTAAATTCCCTTCTCATGTTTTTCCCAGATCTACTAGGTTCCCCCCCTTGTCTTTGAGTTCCAATGTAGAAATCTTCGCAAAGTTAGTCAGTGATGACTTTAAGAAACTTTCCACCAGGCGCAAATATGATAATCTTACACACAAACAGCGCCAAGCCATTGGAGAATTGCAAACATGGAAAGACGTAGTAATTAAACCAGCTGACAAGGGGGGGAACATAGTGATCTGGCCTATTTTAAAATATGAGGAGGTTTTTCGACAGTTAAAAGACTCTAACACCTATTCAAAGCTGTCTTTCAACCCTATGTCTTCCTTTTTGTGCGAGCTACAGATAATCCTGATGAGGGCTGTGGATAATAATATTATTACTAAGAAGGTCTTTGATGGCCTTATGGTCAGGTCCCCCAGAGCTCCAACATTTTGTTACCAAAAATCCACAAGGACGCCCTTGACCCACCGGGGCGTCCGATTGTGTCGGGTATAGGAGGTATTTGTGATCTTATATGTCAATTTATTGACTATTATCTCAAACCTCTGGTAGAGACCTTACCCTCCTATATCCGTGACACGATGGACGTCCTGTCACGGGTCGATGGTGTCCTTGTGGACGGCCATGTTCTTTTGGTTACAGCTGATGTCGAGAGTTTATATATTTGCATCGATCATTCCCAGGGTCTGGAGGCGGTTCGTCTCTTCTTGGGGGCCTCCAACCTGGACGGCCCTTTATGTGACCTGATCATTGAGCTGGTGCATTATATCCTCACCCACAACTTTTTTGTCTTCAAGGATGTTTTCTACTTGCAGAAGCGTGGCACAGCCAAGGGTGCGGCCAGTGCGCCCTCGTACGCTAATCTCTTCCTGGGCGCCTGGGAGAGATTCATTTTCGGCGACGGGGGCCTACGGGCCGCCTCCCATGTTCTGTGCTGGTATCGCTATATTGATGACATATTGTTGTTGTGGGATGGGGGGGCCGCACCAGCTTAATGATTTCATGAGGACGCTCAATGAAAACAATTTTAATATACGACTCACGTATACTTTCAACAATTCTACGGTTGATTTCTTGGACGTCCGTCTGGAGGTCGACTCTGACCGGCGCATCCAAACGGATGTTTTCAGGAAACCAACGTCAGTTAATTCATTGTTACACGCGTCCTCAGCACATGATCTGGCCACTATTAGGGCTGTCCCGGTCGGACAGTTCCTAAGGATGAGACGAATCTGCTCCACAGACACTAGATTTGAGGCACAGGCCTCGGACCTTAAGAACCGATTTCACGCACGCGGCTATAGCCGCAGATGTGTGAAAACTGGGTACGACCGAGCAAGAAAAACTTCTCGTAATCACCTCCTGAATCCTACAAAAAGAAGTACTAGGGTGGATTGTGAAGGCCCCATAAGGTTCATTTCCACCTTTAACCACGAGTGGGAAAATATGCGCACCATCCTTAAAAAACACTGGCCCATCCTGGAATCTGACCTGACCCTGGGGTCTGCTTTAGGCACCTTTCCCAGTATGACATCTAGGAGATCAAAAAATCTTGGGGACCTCCTAGTAAAAAGCCATTGCATTCCGGCTCCTAATACCTATCTGGGTATGTATACCCCACAGGTCGGTTCTTTTCCATGTGGTCACTGCCTGGCTTGCGCCAATGTCCTGCGCTGCTCTACATTCTCTTCTACGGATGGCTCCAGAGACTTTTCCATCAGACAACGTATTTCTTGTGGGACTCCTAATGTTATATATTATGCCACCTGTCTGTGCCCCAAGATCTACGTTGGTCTCACTACTAGGGAGCTCCGGGTTAGAGTTCGGGAGCATGTGCAGGATATTGACGCGTCTAGGACAGTGACTGATTTAAGAGAATTAAAAGCGATCCCTCGGCACTTTAGGGCTTATCACAATTGTGATGCCAAATTATTGAGTGTTAGGGGGATTGACTCTCTCCACCTCAGGATTAGAGGTGGAGATAATAAAAAACTTCTCGCCCAAAAGGAAGCCAGGTGGATTGTGCTGCTTGACACAGTTGTACCTAATGGTTTGAATGAATCCCTAAGTTTTGCCCCATTTTTTTAAAAACCATCTTTCATCAATCCTTGTGGCGTCCTTTATATCCCACCTGCTTATCCCACCCACACCAGTCTATCCCCGATCCGGAGGGTGTGCGTGTGTTTTTATTTTTTATTTTTCATGTTGTTAATTTGTTTTTATTTCATTGTTTTTTACCAGTGATTTTCTCGATGTTCCTTAATTTCCACTCATCTAGCCTCGGCAGGACTTTGAAATAACTATTGGAATAAAGAGGATTTTGGATTTCTTCATATGGAGAATACAGACAACTTGTATCTACATATATTTTTTGTGGAATTATTGTTGCATTTGTATTTCATTATTTGTGATTTTTTGATTTAATTGTATTATATATGTATTGCTGTTACTCATGCGTCTGATGTTGCAATTTATGTGAGTTTATTCACTTTTTCTTCCTTCCTTCTTTTTCATTTCCTCTTCTTTTTCCTTTATATACAATTTTCTAGCACATGTCCCTATTACATAACAGTGACTGTGCGCATGGCGGTGTTTCCGTTGGGGCTCTGTCTGTGTCGGGGCGTCTCCACGCTGTATGCGCCACACACAGGATTAATCCCTGCGGTGGATGCCATGCACGTGACGCCTCTGATACATGCAGGACGTCTTCGGCACACTGCACATGCGCCGCTTGGTTCACCGCCATTGGTCACATACAATCATGTGCCCTAGATCATGGGGTTACTTGAAGGTCCTGTCTGGACTTTGTGTCACTTCCCCTTGAGAAAGCGGCCCTGTGTGACCGCGAAACGCGCGTCGGGGAGCTCCACACACTCCCTCTTGTGCCTGCTGTTCCTCTCTGGTAAGCCTGACAGTTTTGCTTTATGGTCCATTGAGCGCTTGACCTCATTTAACGCTGGGTGCGTTTAGCGCTACTTTCATTGTGACTCTCCTGTATTCATTACTGTCCGGTTTAATCTACTTTGGCTCACCTAACTATTAGCTATCATGTTCTGGGTTTTCCTTATATTTGAGAGGTTTCTCTCTCTGTTAAGCCTGACATTCTGGTTGTATGGTCCATTGAGCGCTTGATTATTTTGAACGCTGGGTGCGTTTAGCGCTACTCTCATTGTGATCCTCCTGTATCTAACACTGTCTGGTCTTGACTCATTCTGACTCACCCCACTGATAGTAACCATGTGTTAGATCTTTTCCACATCTGAGAGGCACTGCGGCATTTGGGGCTAGTCTCCTTCTCTGCACTCCAACTGGCTTTTTTGTACTAATATTTATATATTATGAACTATTTAAAAATAAATTTTGATACTTTTCCTAAAGACACCATTGGCTTCTTCCTTCTCTTGGTATTGATCATTCCTTAGCTGGTGCTTTTCCTCTCTTGGATTTTTTGCTATGAATCAGCTGTCCAAGCGATGTATTGGGAATTCCGTGTTCTAATAGGTGAAGAAGATGGAATGGTCCCATTCTTTGTTGTCGGATCAATGGAGAGCCTTGAGAATATCCTAATGCACCTGGAATATCGCAAGGTGTACCTAAGAGAGGTAGAGCAGCTAAGACTTGAGACTGCAAATTAATAAACAGCTTCAGAAAATGCGAAGAAGATGGTGGCCACTTTCAACCCGAGGTATGGAGAGACGAAGGGGTTCTCAGAATGGTAGAGTTGGAAGGGACCTCCTTGGTCATCTGGTCCAACTCCCTGCTCAGAGCAGGATTCACTAAATCATCCCAGTCAGATGTCTGTCCAGTCTCTGATTGAAGACTTCTATTAAAGGAGATCTCACCGCCTCTCGTGGCAGCCTGTTCCACTCATTGATCACCCTGTCAAAAAGTTTTTTTCTAACATCTAATCTGTGTCTCCTCCCATTCAGTTTCATCCTATTGCTTCTAGTCTTTCCATGTGCAAATGAGAATAAAGATGAACCTTCTACAATGTGACAGCCCTTGAGATATTTGTAGACAGATATTAAGTCTCCTCTCAGTCTTCTCTTTTGCAGCTAAACATTCCCCAAATCCTGCAACTGTTCCTCATAGGACATGATTTGCAGACCGGTCACCATTCTGGTCGCTCTTGTCTGTACTTGCTCCAGTTAGTTGATGTCTTTTTTAAAATCAGGAACAAGAAGGGGTATTTCCAGCATGTCCATCCAGTTAGTCAAAATGTTCAAATAAAAGAATTTTATTCTAAGGGCACCGTGGTGCACCAGAAACGCATCAAGCTTTCAATTTTATACTTGGCTTTTAAAATGTTCAAATAAAAAGAATTTTATTCTAACTGGATGGACGTGATGGAAATACCCCTTCCTTTTCCTCACTTTGGCTGAAATCACCAGCAGGCACGGCACCCACCAGCTATCAATTGCAACTGCTCGTAGTATATGTCTCAGTGTGTCAAGCTCCAACTGTTCCCTTCCCCCCTCTCGCTGTCACGCGGCGGCTGCCGCGCACTCCTTCCCTTACCTCCCCCCGGCCGCAGCTCACCCGCTCGCCGGTGGCCTCCTCGCCTCGGCGCCGGCTGCTGCGGGCTACGGCGCGGTCTCTCCCGGCCATTCTTCCTCGGCCAGTGACCGCCTCCGTCCGGTCCTCTGGATTGCGTCGGGTGCGCGCCCCCACTCCTCCTCCTCGGCGGGCGCGCGTCCACACTATGGCCGGGCACGCGCGCTCCTCCTCCTGAGGACGCGCGCCTCCTCCAACTGGAGGTCACGACCCGGAAGGCCTCCCACTTCCCTATATCAGGCCGCCTCCTCCTGCTGGCGATGCCTGACTATCACTGCGCCTTGCTAGTGACTCTGGCCCGCTCTCCATGTGCGCCCCGGCGTCCTGTCCGTCCGTTACTCATTCCTCCTTTGTTCTCTCTCCTAGGCTCGGGGTCTCCAAGCCGTGCCCGTCACTCCTGTGTCTCCAAGCCGTGCCCGTCACTTCTGTGCCTCCAAGCCGTGCCCGTCACTCCTGTGTCTCCAAGCCGTGCCCGTCACTCCTGTGTCTCCAAGCCGTGCCCGTCACTTCTGTGCCTCCAAGCCGTGCCCGTCACTTCTGTGCCTCCAAGCCGTGCCCGTCACTCCTGTGTCTCCAAGCCGTGCCCGTCACTCCTGTGTCTCCAAGCCGTGCCCGTCACTTCTGTGCCGCCAAGCCGTGCCCGTCTGTCCTGTGTCTCCAATCCGGATCTACCTGTCTGTCCGCTGATACATTCCCTGGGTACCAGCTGCCGTGGTGATAGTTACCCGCGGGCTTGCCCCAAACACTCCCTGTATAGGGGGTGGTCCACCTGGTCAGCTCGCCCTTGGGAGGTTCGTTGCCACGGTCTAGTGGGTCCACCCCAGGAGTACCTTACACTCGCCTACAGATACCTTTTTTAAAATGTGGTGCCAAAAACTGGACACAGTATTCCAGATGACGTCTGACCAAAGAGGAGTAGAGGGCAATAATGACTTCACGTGATCTAGACTGTATGCTTCTGTTAATACATCCTAGAATTGTATTTGCCTTTTTTGCTGCTGCATCACACTGTTGACTCATGTTCAGTCTGTGATCTATTAGTATATCCAAGTATTTTTAACATGTGCTGTTGCTTAGCCCTTTTCCTCCCATTCTGTATATTGTGGTGTAATGACCACTGTGTCCACTAAGGGGCGCTGTGTGGATGTCCCAAGAGAGAGGATGAGTGGCAGAATACTGAGTGGCCGTTGTGTATTTCAAAGTGGGTGGCTTTGAGATGAAGGCTTGGTTATGTGCTGATCTGCAGAGCTGATCTTTTGTGCCTATGTGTTAGGGAGAAGCCTTCAGGCAGCTGAAGAGATGGGCGGGTTCTAGCTGCCTACAAATCCACCCAGGGGTGTGTCTGATAACACCTATAGTAAAAGGCTATGTGAGTATGTGAAGGACCTGTGTTGAGGTCATAGCCATGTGACCCGGTGGGCGTGGCTACGGACCATATATGGTGGCCAGGGTAGGTCACAGGGGTGAATGCTGGGACCTGATTGGTCCAGTTTGGAAGGTCCCATGAGGAGAAGGATCTCCTCACTAACAGCCTGTGGAGCGGCTGTGTGTGAGCATTGGCGATGTGTGCCTGAGAGCTCCCTGGAGGGAACTAACGTATGCAATGGTGAAGCCGCATAAGGAACCCTGACGGGTGAGATAATGATGAGGCTGAATAGCCTATATAATGGGCGCTATGCTGTTTATATTGCTGTGGTTTATGATGACAAATAAACCTCATGGACTATGTTTGGCTTATGAAAACCTGAGCTGGATCTGATTGTGTGGCTGCCAAGCGAGTGTCCCCCAACCTTGAATGACAGTGCTACCTCACAATATGCTTTTTTCATTTTTATTGCCCATATGTAGTACTTTGCATTTTTCCCGGTTAAAAGCCATTCTGTTAGTTGCTGCCCACTGCTCCAGTTTATTTATATCTTTTTGAATCCTCTCTCTCTCTTCTCTAGTATTAGCTATCCCTCCTAGCTTTGTATCATTAGCAAATTTAATCAGTTTACCCTCAATTCCTTAATCTAAATCATTGATAAAGATGTTGAACAATACAGGGCCCAGGACAGAGCCCTGTGGTACCCCACTTGAGACATTCTTCCAACTGGATGTGCAGCCATTTACGACCACTCTTTGGGTCCGATCACTAAGCCAGTTATGAATCCACCTAACAGTTGCCTTGTCCATTCCATACTTAGTCATTTTTTCAATAAGGATTGTGTGAGATACTTTGTCAAATGCTTTGCTAAAGTCAAGATATACTATATCTACAGCATTTCCCTGATCCACCCAATCAGTGATTCTGTCATAGAAGGAAATTAAGTTAGTCTGACATGACTTTTTAGTTACAAACCCATGCTGACTCGATTTAATCACTTCATTCTTATCCAGGTACTGACATACATGTTGTTTAATAATTTGTTCAAAGATCTTTCCTGGTATAGAAGTCAGACTCACCAGCCTTCAAAGGGTGGAAATGCTCAATCTGAAGATAAATGGAATGACTGCTCTTGGGGGAAAGTGCCAGAGAGACAACCAAATGTGGCCTGAAGAAAGAGGTAGTGATTCTTATGCTAGCTCAGTGCTGAGTGGCCTAGGCGGGAGACCCGGTAGCGGTCGTGGGGACAAAGAGTCAGATCAGATGGAAGGTTTGGGTCCCAGGGAATCGCAACACCCTACTGAACGCCGAGTATGGGGGTGGTCCGACAAAGAGGCAACCCTATCAGAGAAGGTGATGGAGTCGGAAGGTGTAACGGGGTCTACCCAAGCTGGGGTACCTCTTTCAGTACCACCCCGTGTTTTCGGAGGTCCGCTCTGCGTTGGCTGGAGTCTGAATGAATGACGCTGGCTGGAATTCCTTGGTTACATGGGCGCATATAAAAGATCACTGCTTCTCCACGTATTTCCAGTCTGACAACACTTTACTCACAGGACACAGAATATATCACACAGATACAGAGGGCAGGCCAATAGAAAAGCGGCAGGCCATACATGCCGATGTTTACTGTAGGAATTACAAAGGTGGGGGGAGGGCGGACAAAAGGAGAATATCGTGTCCCCTCTGCCCAGGGGCGCAGCCTGTGGGCTGATGCATTAGGGACATGCATCTCACATAGAACCTATTATACATACATATAACTGCACAACATATTCTGGGTGCTGAGTGGTTCTGTAACACGTAACACGGCTCCCCTTTTCAGCGACGCGATCGGCATACACAGTCTGATCCTCAACAAATCGGTTTGGGGATGACCGAAGTTTATGGGGTTGGTACAAGTTCTGTTTGTCAACTTAGTCCATCGGTGTTACCATTTTGTTTGCCGGGTCTGTGGTGGATGGTGAAGTCCAGAGGTTGTAGGGCTAAACTCCACCGCAGCAATCTGGCGTTGTCTCCGGAGACCCGATTAAGCCAGACTAGGGGATTATGGTCCGTTAGGAGGGAAAACTGTCGTCCATACAAATATGGTTGCAACTTCTTGAGTGCCCATACTACCGCCAGGCACTCCTTCTCGATGGCCGCTTAGCTTACTTCACGGGGCAGTAGTTTCCAACTCAGGTAAGCTACCAGGTGTTCTTGGCCGGCCAGCCCGACTTGGCTCAGTACTGCCCCCAATCCAAACACAGAAGCGTCTGTGTGAGCAAGGAAACATTTAGTTGGATCGGGTGTGGCCAATACAGGGGTATTGGTGAGGGCGTCCTTTAGTTGGCGGAAGGCTTCCTCACACTCTGAGGTCCAGGTTACCTGGCAGGGTTGGTTCTTACGGGTCAAATCAGTGAGGTGCTTAGCTATGCTGCTGTAATTGGGAACGAATTTCCTGTAATACCCCGCTGTCCCAAGAAACGCCATGACCTGGGTTTTAGTGCGTGGGATGGGCCATTTGGCTATGGCCTCAATCTTGGCTGGTTCTGGTTGCTGTTTCCCACTTCCCACCCAATGCCCTAAATACTGAACCTCTGCTTTGCCCACGTGACACCTGTTTGGGTTCAGGGTGATTCCGGCCTGGTGGATCCTGTCCAATACTGTCTATAGGTCATTTAGATGTTCTTCCCATGTCGCAGTGTAGATGGCGATGTCGTCCAGGTAGGCACAATCATAGTTCTGGAGACCATCCAGAAGCCGGTCAACCAGCCTTTGGAAGGTCGCCGGGGCATTTTTCATCCCGAATGGCATAACTCGAAACTGTAATAAGCCGAACGGGGTGACAAATGCCAACTTGGGAATAGCATCAGGACTAAGGGGAATCTGCCAGTAGCCTTTGCATAGATCGATGGTGGTCAAATACTTTGCCCCCGCCAGCCAGTCTAACAACTCATCCACACGCGGCATGGGGTATGCATCCGTCACTGTTTTCTCATTGAGCTTACGATAGTCTAAACAAAACCGTGTAGTCCCATCCTTCTTGGGCACTGTTACAGAACCACTCAGCACCCAGAATATGTTGTGCAGTTATATGTATATATAATAGGTTCCATGTGAGATGCATGTCCCTAATGTATCAACAGTGTCCGTCCTCCCCCTACCTTTGTAATTCCCACAGTAAACATACGCAGGCTCCGGCCACCCGCTGCTTTTGTAATGCATGTCTGGCCTGACACTTGTCTATTGGCCGGCCCTCTGTATCTGTGTGATATATTCTGTGTCCTGTGAGTAAAGTGTTGTCAGACTGGAAATACGTGGAGAAGCAGTGATCTTTTATATGCGCCCATGTAACCAAGGAATTCCAGCCAGCGTCCTTCATTCAGACTCCAGCCAACGCAGAGCGGACCTCCGGAAACACGGGGTGGTACTGAAAGAGGCACCCGAGATTGGAAGACCCTGTTACACTGGTGGCAGCGGTGGGATTTGATACCCCTTCTACAGGAGGAAAGGAATGAATGGAAAATAATTACCAGAAGTTAAAGAGGACTACATTAAAAGACCTGGTGGAAGCCCGAGGGTTGATCGCCAGCAACAAAACAAAAGCGGATTTGATAGCAGCCATCATGGAACACGACAGTGCAGCGCCCCCCAATGTGAATGTGGAGGAGACCGAATTCCAGAGGGAGGTAAAGAACAGACTGGCGTTCTATGGTCCAAACCCTGCAGTAGAGATCATACGAGAGGTGATGGCTGATGTGCGTACTGATCTGAAGGAAAAGATGGCCGAGCGGACCAGGATAGAGCTAGCCAAGATGGAGATGGCAGAGCGGACCAAAGTGGAGCTGGCCAAGATGCAGATGGCAGAGCGGAGAGAGGAGAGTCAGCGAGCAGGGGGAGCTCTGGCCTTCGACCAGGTACCTTCAACCGTAAGCCACAAAAAGATCCAGTACAATGCCTTCCGACAGTTGGGGGAGGAAGAGGAAGACATTGATGGCTTTCTGCAGGACTTTGAGAGGCAGTGTGCTCTTCATCAAGTAAAACCGGAGGAACGGGTTCAGATTCTGGCCAGCAAGCTGACAGGCCGGGCAGCGGACGCCTATCGCACGGTACCTGATGAGGACTGTATGGACTATGAGCGGATCAAAGAAGTGATCTTGGCCCGGTATGCGCTGACACCAGAGGCATACCGCCAAAAGTTCCACGGACTTATAAAACGCGTAACCGATACCCACGCTGAATGGGCCTGTAAATTACGGCGGTCACTGCTACAGTGGGTACAAGGGAGCCAAGCAACCACTAAGTAGGACGAACTCCAGCTCTTCCTGTTAGAACGATTCTTTAATGGACTAAACCCCGAGACACAGGAATGGCTTCGGGACAGGCGGCCAACGACTCTTGAGGAAGCCGCTCGTCTGGCCGATGAACATCATGATGCCAGGAGGCCGCAGTTGTCCGGATCAAAGGTGGTCACTAGGTGCCCGCCCATGAACCTGGAGGGACCCAAACCACCGAAGATTGTAGGGGGACCAGCTAGAAACCCGGCCTACAACAGTCCCCCTGGGGTGCGATGCCACACCTGTCGTCAGCTGGGCCACCTGCAAAGACAATGCCCCAACCGGACTCTGCATACCCAGTGGCCAGAGGCGGGAACAGCTACCTTCAGCCGGGCTGCTGTACACTGCTATCAAGGTGAAGCTGACCCGGCATTGGGGGCTACGATTAACCAAGGGGTGGAAGAGATGGAGGAAGTGCTGCATGAAGTAGACCCCGTGCAGCCAGCCCGGGCAGATAATCGACAACAGCATCGACAAGTCGTGTGGGTTAATGGGAAACGTATGCAGGGACTAAGAGATTCAGGGGCAACTTTGACCCTTGTGAAGCCTCATCTCGTCCGGGACCAAGAGAAGACGGACCGGACAGTGGCAGTCCTTGTAGCAGGGGGGAGCCATACATCGACTACCCACTGCCAGGATTCACCTGAACTGGGGAGTCAGGGATGGCCTTGTTGAGGTCGGCTTGATGGAGGATTTTCCTGCAGACGTCTTGCTGGGAAATGACTTGGGGCCCATGTTGTCTGCATTCTCGGCTGAGACATATCCTGTGACCACCCGGAGACAAGCTCGAGCTGCGGAGGCGGAATCACACTCAGAGGCCCAGGTAAGACATCCCAGCCCTACACGTATTCCCATAGCCAGACACATTTCTTGGGCCACCCCAGATGAATTTAAGAGGGAGTTACTTGAGGATCCTTCATTAGAGGGATATCGTGGGAAGGCACAGGAGGGGAGAGGGGTATTGGAAGGGGAACAGTTTGTATGGAAGCAGGGACTCTTCTACTGGATCACAGAGCAGCACCACACAGGGACGAGCCCCACTATAAAACAACAGCTGGTAGTTCCCAAGAAGTATAGGCAGGAGTTACTGCGAATCTCTCATGATATACCCTTGGCCGGGCACTTCGGCGTCAGTCGCTCCAGGCATCGTCCGACACAAAACTTCTTTTGGCCGGGTTTAACCTATGATGTTCATCAGTACTGCCAGACCTGTGACAGTTGTCAGTGCATTGGCAAGAGGGGGGATCGATGCAAGGCCAGATTACGCCCCTCCCCATTGTGGAGGAACCATTTAGCCAAGTAGCGGTCGATCTGATAGGGCCGTTAGCCAAACCCAGTCCGTCCGGGAAAAAGTATATATTGACAGTGGTAGATTATGCCACACGGTATCCAGAGGCGGTTGCGTTACCTATCATACTGGCAGAGACGGTGGCGGCCACCCTGCTCCAGGTTTTCTCACGGGTTGGATTTCCCCGGGAGATTATCTCGGACCAGGGTACCCAGTTTACAGCAGAGGTGACCAACCAACTGTGGAAGCTGTGCGGCATAAAGTCCATTAGAAGCGCCCCATACCACCCGCAAACCAATGGGTTGTGTGAACGCTTTAACGGGACATTAAAACAGCTCTTTGGGACTTTTACCAGGATCTACAGGGACTGGGAGAAATTCTTGCCACACCTCCTGTTTGCCTATCGGGAGGTGCCCCAAGAATCCACGGGGTTCTCCCCGTTCGAGCTGGCATATGGGAGACGGGTAAGGGGACTCCTAGACTTAGTGCTGGAATACTGGGAAGGGGAGGGCCTCATAGAAGGGGTACCTATTGTACCCTATGTGCTGGAATTCCGAGACCGCCTACAGGAGCTGACCCAGGTTGTACGTGAGAACCTGCAGGCGACACCGCGGCGCCAGCACTTATGGTACGATCGGAGGGCCAGAGAGCGCACTTTGGAAATAGGACAGAAGGTCCTGGTGTTAGAGCCTACTAAGCAGAATAAGTTTCAAGCTGCATGGCAGGGGCCATACCAGGTAGTGGGGAAAATAGCCGACACAACCTATAATGTCGCCGATTGTAACGACCCCAGGGTTATCCGCATGTTCCACGTGATTATGCTGAAGCCCTACCGGGAGCGCCCTGAAGAGGTAGTGGCCATCTGTGCACCTGAAGCAGAGGATTTAGCCGGAATTCCCTTGCCGGATTTCTTAGGGGAAAGGTCTCAGTCTAAAACATGGGACCAGGTACACTTGGGCGAAGACCTAGGCCCCCGGGAGACACAGCAGGCGGAGGCGTTGTTGAGGCTGCGACAGAGGATGTTTTCAGAGAGACCGGGGTACACTCGCCTGGCACAACACAAGGTTGAGACCCAGGATCAGACCCCCCCTGAGACAAAACCCCTTCCGCATCCCTGAGTCTGTACAAGAGGGGATGCGACAAGAGATACAAGAGATGCTGCGTTTAGGGGTCATTGAAGAGTCAGATAGTCCCTGGGCATCCCCCGTAGTGTTAGTGCCCAAGAAGATGGGACTACACGGTTTTGTGTAGACTATCGTAAGCTCAATGAGAAAACAGTGACGGATGCATATCCCATGCCGCGTGTGGATGAGTTGTTAGACCGGCTGCCGGGGTCAAAGTATTTGACCACCATCGATCTATGCAAAGGCTACTGGCAGATTCCCCTTAGTCCTGACGCTATTCCCGAGTCGGCATTTGTCACCCCGTTCGGCTTATTCCAGTTTCGAGTTATGCCATTCGGGATGAAGAATGCCCCGGCGACCTTCCAATGGCTGGCTGACCGGCTTCTGGATGGTCTCCAGGACTATGCTTGTGCCTACCTGGACGACATCGCCATCTACACTGCGACATGGGAAGAGCATCTAAATCACCTAGAGACAGTATTGGACAGGATCCACCAGGCCGGAATCACCCTGAACCCAAACAGGTGTCACGTGGGCAAAGCAGAGGTTCAGTATTTAGGGCATTGGGTGGGAAGTGGGAAACAGCAACCAGAACCAGCCAAGATTGAGGCCATAGCCAAATGGCCCATCCCACGCACTAAAACCCAGGTCATGGCGTTTCTAGGGACAGCGGGGTATTACAGGAAATTTGTTCCCAATTACAGCAGCGTAGCCAAGCCCCTCACTGATCTGACCCATAAGAACCAACCCCGCCAGGTAACCTGGACCTCAGAGTGTGAGGAAGCCTTCCGCCAACTAAAGGACGCCCTCACCAATACCCCTGTATTGGCCGCACCCGATCCAACTAAATTTTTCCTTGTTCACACAGACGCTTCTATGTTTGGATTGGGGGCAGTACTGAGCCAAGTCGGGCCGGACGGCCAAGAACACCCGGTAGCTTACCTGAGTCGGAAACTACTGCCCCGTGAAGTAAGCTATGCGACCATCGAGAAGGAGTGCCTGGCGGTAGTATGGCCACTCAAGAAGTTGCAACCATATTTGTATGGACGACAGTTTTCCCTCCTAACGGACCATAATCCCCTAGTCTGGCTTAATCGGGTCTCCGGAGACAACGCCAGATTGCTGCGGTGGAATTTAGCCCTACAACCTCTGGACTTCACCATCCACTACAGACCCAGCAAACAAAACGGTAACGCCGATGGACTAAGTCGACAAACGGAACTTGTACCAGCCCCATAAACTTCGGTCATCCCCAAACCGATCCGTTGAGGATCAGACTGTGTATGCCTATCGTGTCGCTGAAAAGGGGGAGCCGTGTTACAGAACCACTCAGCACCCAGAATATGTTGTGCAGTTATATGTATATATAATAGGTTCCATGTGAGATGCATGTCCCTAATGTGTCAGCAGTGTCTGCCCTCCCCCTACCTTTGTAATTCCCACAGTAAACATACGCAGCCTCTGGCCACCTGCTGCTTTTGTAATGCATGTCTGGCCTGACACTTGTCTATTGGCCGGCCCTCTGTATCTGTGTGATATATTCTGTGTCCTGTGAGTAAAGTGTTGTCAGACTGGAAATACATGGAGAAGCAGTGATCTTTTATATACGCCAATGCACTCAGAGGAATTCCAGCCAGCGTCCTTCATTCAGACACCAGCCAACACAGAGCGGACCTCCGAAAACACGGGGTGGTACTGAAAGGGGTACCCGAGATTGGAAGACCCCATTACAGGCACTAACACTACGGGGGATGCCCAGGGACTATCTGACTCTTCAATGACCCCTAAACGCAACATCTCTTGTATCTCTTGTTGCATCCCCTCTCATACAGACTCAGGGACGCGGAAGGGGTTTTGTTGCAGGGGGGTCTGATCCTGGGTCTCAACCTTGTGTTGTGCCAGGCGAGTGTACCCCGGTCTCTCTGAAAACATCTTCTGTCGCAGCCTCAACAACGCCTCCGCCTGCTGTGTCTCCCGGAGGCCTAGGTCTTCACCCAAGTGTACCTGGTCCCATGTTTTAGACTGAGTCCTTTCCCCTAAGACATCCGGCAATGGAAGTCCGGCTAAATCCTCTGCTTCAGATGCACAGATGGCCACTAACTCTTCAGGGTGCTCCCGGTAGGGCTTCAGCATATTCACGTGGAACATGCGGATAACCCTGGGGTTGTCACAATCGGCGACATTATAGGTTGTGTCGGCTATTTTCCCCACTACCTGGTAGGGCCCCTGCCATGCAGCTTGAAACTTATTCTGCTTAGTGGGCTCTAACACCAGGACCTTCTGTCCTATTTCCAAAGTGCGCTCTCTGGCCCTCCGATCGTACCATGCGCGCTGGCGCCGCTGTGTCACCTGCAGGTTCTCACATATAACCTGTGTCAGCTCCTGTAGGCGGTCCCGGAATTCCAGCACATAGGGTACAATAGGTACCCCTTCTATGAGGCCCTCCCCTTCCCAGTGTTCCAGCACTAAGTCTAGGGGTCCCCTTACCCGTCTCCCATATACCAGCTCGAACGGGGAGAACCCCATGGATTCTTGGGGCACCTCCCGATAGGCAAACAGGAGGTGTGGCAAGAATTTCTCCCAGTCCCTGTAGGTCCTGGTAAAAGTCCCAAAGAGCTGTTTTAATGTCCCGTTAAAGCGTTCACACAACCCATTGGTTTGCGGGTGGTATGGGGCGCTTCTAATGGACTTTACGCCGCACAGCTTCCACAGTTGGTTGGTCACCTCTGCTGTAAACTGGGTACCCTGGTCCGAGATATTCTCCCAGGGAAATCCAACCCGTGAGAAAACCTGGAGCAGGGCGGCCGCCACCGTCTCTGCCAGTATGTTAGGTAACGCAACCGCCTCTGGATACCGTGTGGCATAATCTACCATTGTCAATATATACTTTTTCCCGGACAGACTGGGTTTGGCTAACGGCTCTATCAGATCGACCGCTACTCGGCTAAATGGTTCCTCCACAATGTGGAGGGGGCGTAATTTCGCCTTGCATCGATCCCCCCTCTTGCCAATGCGCTGACAACTGTCACAGGTCTGGCAGTACTGACGAACATCATAGGTTACCCCCGGCCAAGAGAAGTTTTGTGTCAGACAATGCCTGGTGCGACTGACGCCGAAGTGCCCGGCCAAGGGTATATCATGAGAGATTCGCAGTAACTCCTGCCTATACTTCTTGGGAACTACCAGCTGTTGTTTTATAGTGGGGCTCGTCCCTGTGTGGTGCTGCTCTGTGATCCGGCAGAGGAGTCCCTGCTTGCATACAAACTGTTCCCCTTCCAGTACTCCTCTCCCCTCCTGTGCCTTCCCACGATATCCCTCTAATGAAGGATCCTCAAGTAACTCCCTCTTAAATTCATCTGGGGTGGCCCAAGAAATGTGTCTGGCTATGGGAATACGTGCAGGGCTGGGATGTCTTACCTGGGCCTCCTCTGAGTGTGATTTCACCTCCGCAGATCGAGCTTGTCTCCGGGTGGTCACAGGATAGGTCTGAGCCAGAGGGGCCACCGAGAATGCAGACAACATGGGCCCCAAGTCATTTCCCAGCAAGACGTCTGCAGGCAAATCCTCCATCAAGTCGACCTCAACAAGGCCATCCCCGACTCCCCAGTTCAGGTGAATCCTGGCAGTAGGTAGTCGATGTATAGCTCCCCCTGCTACATGGACTGCCACTGTTCGGTCCGTCTTCTCTTGGTCCCAGACGAGATGAGGCTTCACAAGAGTCAAAGTTGCCCCGGAATCTCTTAGTCCCTGCATACATTTCCTATTAACCCACACGACCTGTCTTTGCTGTTGTCAATTATCTGCCCGGGCTGGCTGCACGGGGTCTACTTCATGCAGCACTTCCTCCATCTCTTCCACCCCTTGGTTAATCGTAGCCCCCAATGCCGGGTCCGCTTCGCCTTGGTAGCAGTGTTCAGCAGCCCGGCTGAAGGTAGCTGTTCTCGCCTTTGGCCACTGGGTATGCTGAGTCCGGTTGGGGCATTGTCTTTTCAGGTGGCCCAGCTGACGACAGGTGTGGCATCGCGCCCCAGGGGGACTGTGGTAGGCTGTGTTTCTAGCTGGTCCCCCTACAATCTTCGGTGGTTTGGGGCCCTCCAGGTCCATGGGCGGGCCCCTAGTGACCACCTTTGATCCAGACAACTGCGGCCTCCTGGCATCATGATGTTCATCGGCCAGACAAGCGGCTTCCTCAAGAGTCGTTGGCCGCCTGTCCCGAAGCCATTCCTGTGTCTCGGGGTTTAGTCCATTAAAGAATCGTTCTAACAGGAAGAGATGGAGGACGTCCTCCTTAGTGGTTGCTTGGCTCCCTTGTACCCACTTTAGCAGTGACCGCCGTAATTTACAGGCCCATTCATCGTGGGTATCGGTTACGCGTTTTATAAGTCTGCGGAACTTTTGGCGGTAGGCCTCTGGTGTCAGCGCATACCGGGCCAAGATCACTTCTTTGATCCGCTCATAGTCCATACAGTCCTCATCAGGTACCGTGCGATAGGCACCGCTGCCCGGCCTGTCAGCTTGCTGGCCAGAATCTGAACCCGTTCCTCCGGCTTCACTTGATGTAGGGCACACTGCCTCTCAAAGTCCTGCAGAAAGCCATCAATGTCTTCCTCTTCCTCCCCCAACTGTCAGAAGGCATTATACTGGATCTTTTTGTGGCTTACTGTTGAAGGTACCTGGTCGAAGGCCAGAGCTCCACCTGCTCGCTGACTCTCCTCTCTCTGCTCTGCCATCTCCATCTTGGCCAGCTCCACTTTGGTCCGCTCTGCCATCTCCATCTTGGCTAGCTCTATCCTGGTCCGCTCGGCCATCTTTTCCTTCAGATCAGTACGCACATCAGCCATCACCTCTCGTATGATCTCTATTGCAGGGTTTAGGCCATAGAACGCTAGTCTGTTCTTTACCTCCCTCTGGAATTCGGTCTCCTCCACATTCACTTGGGGGGTGCTGCACTGTCGTGTTCCATGATGGCTGCTATCAAATCCGCTTTTGTTTTGTTGCTGGCGATCAACCCTTGGGCTTCCACCAGATCTTTTAATGTAGTCCTCTTTAACTTCTGGTAGTTATTTTCCATTCATTCCTTTCCTCCTGTAGAAGGGGTATCAAATTCCGCTGTCTGCCACCAGTGTAACGGGGTCTACCCAAGCTGGGGTGCCTCTTTCAGTACCACCCCGTGTTTTCGGAGGTCCGCTCTGCGTTGGCTGGAGTCTGAATGAATGACGCTGGCTGGAATTCCTTGGTTACATGGGCGCATATAAAAGATCACTGCTTCTCCATGTATTTCCAGTCTGACAACACTTTACTCACAGGACACAGAATGTATCACACAGATACAGAGGGCAGGCCAATAGAAAAGCGACAGGCCAGTCATGCATTACAAAAGCCGCAGGTGGCCGGAGCCTGCCGATGTTTACTGTGGGAATTACAAAGGTGGGGGGAGGGCGGACAAAAGGAGAATATCGTGTCCCCTCTGCCCAGGGGCACAGCCTGTGGGCTGATGCATTAGGGACATGCATCTCACATAGAACCTATTATACATACATATAACTGCACAACATATTCTGGGTGCTAAGTGGTTCTGTGAAATGTAAGAGATGGCGACTGGTTCCAAAAGGGTTTAGTGACAGGGCCAAATGTTGACAGATGGTTTGACCCTCAAAGATGACCGAGAAGGGTCTCTGGTCGGATAACGAAGTTTTGCTCAGCAGATCTACTGCTGAGGGTTTTGCTATACATTGGGAAGGCTTCCAGGTGACTTGGAGAGATGGGTGGGTCCAGTCACCTGCATACCCCACCTAAGGGGGTGTGTCTGAACACCCAAGATGTAGCCTGTGTGTGTGTGGACGGCAGTGCTGGCTAGTCTGAGCCAGAATAAGGAGGCCTGTGATATACCTCCAGAGAGGACGCCTCTGAGGATAAGAGGTATCTGGGAACATGTGCGGCCATCACGGACAGTTAATGGACACTAATCTGTGAGGCTCAGCGAGGACCGTGGGTTCTATGAAGCCGAAAGGTGGCCGGACAGTGCGCGGGGTGCTATATGTTACCAAGTACCTGAGATTCGGTTTATGCTGTGTATTAATAAACCGAATGGACTTGTTTTTTTTCCCCTGAGTGTCCCAGCATATTCCTCGAAGACCAGCTAAGTGAGTACTCCCCGTCCACAGATAGCGGAGACGTGTTACAGGGGGTATAGTCTTCCCTAATTTACAACCTTCTTATGAAGCAAATCTTACCCTACAGAGTGGAAAGTGGCTTATACCCAACATGAAACACAATTGGGTTGCTTTGGAAGAAGACCAAAATAATCAAAAGCCATTAATATCCCTAATTTTACTACATTTATTGGTTGTCTACCTTACACTACCTTCCCATCCATTAATAAACCCCACAATTATACAATGGAAAAAATTAAATAAATTTAACATTTCATAATCTATTCCCTTTCCGACCAGAAAAAGTGCCATTACATATTTTCTTTCCCATTTTTCCTAATTTTCCATAAGTAAATGGACTAAGCTAGGCATCAAAGACTGTTCATGTCGACTTACAGGTCCCAATAAAGATATTATAGCAAATTTTGAAACATTAAAATTTGCTTTCGATTTGCCAGATGAGGAACTCTACAACCTCCTAGATCTTAGAAAATGTTTTAGAAGCAAAATATCTCTCCCCTTAGTTTTACCTAAGGCTATTAATACACATTCAAGAAATCCCCATTTGGTTTCAGTGTGGAATATGAAAGATATATATATGCTTTTTAACCCCTTTCCTACATTAGACGTATTATTCCATCCACGTGACCTGGGACCTAAGTCCCAAGGATGAAATAGTACGTCCAGCGCGATCAGCGGCGCTCACGGTGGGAACACCACTGATCGCGGCTAGGTGTCAGCTGATTATCACAGCCGACACCCGACATTGTGTCAGGGGCGGTCATGGACCGCCCCCGGCACATGAACCCCTGGCACACTGCGATCGCAGTGTACCGGGGGCATAGGAGAGAAGCACGCAGGGAGGAGGCTCCCTCCGTGCTTCCCTGCGACCTCCGAAGCAGCGCGATATGTTGCACCGCTCCGAGGGTCTCCTCTCTGCAGGCCCCCGGATTCAATATGGCCGCGGGGGCCTTTGGGGGTCTGCAGAGAGGCGGCTTCCACGGTGCCTGCTGAGAGCAGGCACGGAGGAAACCTGTGCAGCACCTGTCAGATCGCTGATCTGACACAGCGCTGTGTGAAGTGTCAGATCAGTGATCTGACAGCTTATAGTGATGTCCCCCTGGGACAATGTAATAAAGTTAAAAGGGTAAAAATAATTTATAAAAAATCCCCAAATAAATAAAAAAAATTCCCCAATAAATTATTTTTTGTAAATAAAAAAATATATAAAAATGCAAATATTTAGTATCGCCGCTTCCGTAACGACCCACCCTATAAAACTGTCCCACTAGTTAACCCCTTTAGTTTACCCCTTCAAAAAAAAAAGCAAAAAACAATGCTTAATCATCATAGTGAAGCACTTGGGAGTTCAAAGTGCTCACCACACATCTAGATTAGGGGGTCTAGTTTCCAAAATGGGGTCATTTGTGGGGGGTTTCAAAAGTTTAGGCACATCAGGGGCTCTCTAAAGGCAACATGACACCCGCAGACCATTCCATCAAAATCTGCATTCCAAAACGTCACTACTTCCCTTCCGAGCCCCGACGTGTGCCCATACAGTAGTTTTCTCCCACATATGGGGTACCTGCGTACTCAGGACAAATTGGACAACATTTGGGGTCCAATTTCTCCTGTTACCCTTGGTAAAATAAAAAAATTGGGGACTAAAAGATCATGTTTGTGGAAAAAATGATTTTTTTTATTTTCACGCCTGGGCATTATAAACTTCTGTGAAGCACTTGGGGGTTCAAAGTGCTCACCACACATCTAGATAAGTTCCTTAGGGGGTCTAGTTTCCAAAATGGGATCATTTGTGGGGGTTTCCACTGTTTTGGCACATCAGGGACTTTCCAAACGCGACATGGCGTCTGATCTCAATTTCAGCCAAAAAAGTCAATTGGCGCTGCTTCCCTTCCGAGCTCTGCCATGTGCCCAGTGTATCAGGACAAATTGCACAATAACTTTTAGGGTCCTGATACCCTTGGGAAAATAAAAATTGGGGGTGAAAAAAATCATTTATGTTGGAAAAAATATGATTTTTTAATTGTACGGCTGTATGTTATAAACTTCTGTGAAGCCCTTGGGGGTTCAAAGTTCTCACCACACATCTAGATAAGTTCCTTGGGGGGTCTAGTTTCCAAAGTGGGGTCACTTGTGGGGGGTTTCCACTGTTTAGGCACATCAAGGGCTCTCCAAACGTGACATGGCGTCCGATCTGAATTCCAGCCAATTTTGCGTTGAAAAAGTCAAACGGCGCTCCTTCCCTTCTGAGCTCTGCCATGCGCCGAAACAGTGGTTCCCCCCACATATCAGGTATCAGCGTACTCAGGACAAATTGCACAATAAATTTTGCAATCCAATTTCTCCTGTTACCCTTGGTAAAATAACAAAAATTGGACCTGAAGTAATTTTTTTGTGAAAAAAAGTTAAATGTTCATTTTTTTTAAACATTCAAAAAATTCCTGTGAAGCACCTGAAGGGTTAATGAACTTCTTGAATGTGGTTTTGAGCACCTTAAGGGGTGCAGTTTTTAGAATGGTGTCACTTTTGTCACTTTTGGGTATTTTCTATCATATAGGCCCCTCAAAGTGGCTTCAAATGTGATGTGGTCCCTAAAAATAAAATAGTGTTGTAAAAATGAGAAATCGCTGGTCAAATTTTAACCCTTATAACTTCCTAACAAAAAAAAATGTTGGTTCCCAAACTGTGCTGATGTAAAGTAAGCATGTGGGAAATGTTACTTATTAAGTTTTTTGTGTGCTGTATCTCTGTGATTTAAGGGCATAAGAATTCAAATTTGGAAGATTGCAAATTTTTCAAAATTTTCACCAAATTTCCGTTTTTTTCACAAATAAACGCAATTTATATGAATGAAGTTTTACCACTAACATGAAGTACAATATGTCACGAGAAAACAGTGTCAGAATCACCGGGATCCACGGAAGCGTTCCAGAGTTATTATCTCCTAAAGAGACAGTGGTCAGAATTGTAAAAATTGGCCCGGTCATGAACGTGCAAACCACCCTTGGGAGTAAAGGGGTTAATTCAGACACGGAATTTGTCACATAATCAAATGGGAATGAGATGTAAATAAAAAATGTTCTAATAAAACTTGGCAATAAACCTTTAAAGTGATGTAGAAAAACATTATCAACTTCAGTATTCAGGAAAATTATTTTAAAATTTTGGCAAGATGGCATCTTACCCCTGTTTGGATAAACTCCGCTTTCCCGTCATGTTGGAGAGGATGTGGATTTAAAGGTAATATAATGTACATTTTTTGGTCGTGTCCAAAAACAAAACCCTTTTGGTAGGAGGTTTGTGATCTTATTTTTAAAATAGGGAAATACAAATTAATTATTTCCCTATGTTAAGGAGCTGAAACTCCTAAACCCTTCATCCAATTTTAATGTGGATACCCTCAAATGAAAGCTGAAAGTCTGAAACTCAACTGCATCTGAACTGTTTTGTTTCAAATTCATTGTGGTAATGTCTAGAACCAAAATTAGAAAAATGTTGTCTCTGTCCAAATATATATGGACCTAACTGTATGTCTCCTCAACTCCCTAGACACTGACTTGCTTCCTAAAGATATTAATCTCCTTTCATATTTTCTCAGTTGCCAAAATGCTTATAGGTGCCAGGTGAAATCTGATACCATTCTCAGTCTCAATATGCTAATGGACAGATTAGATCCCATAACACCTTGAAATTAGTTCTTGCCTTGAACAACTCCCTTCCAAAGTATAAAGGCCCTTTTACATTTAGCGATGCACCAGCGATCCAACCAGCGATCCGACCCGGTCAGGATCGCTGGTGCATCGCTAAATGATCGCTAGTGAGCTTTCATACAGAAAGATCTCACAGCGATGCAGCAGCGACGCAGCGCACGATACTTACCATTCACACACAGCGATCCTGCGTCCTCCCGCCCGCGTCCAGCGTCGCTCGTCGTCACAGCAGGAAGTCTCAGCAGGAAGCGCCCGACGAGAAATGGAGCCGGACATTCTCGCGCGATCAGCGATGGACAGCGGGGGAGCCGGTCGCTGGTAAGTATCACACATAGCGATATCGCTAGCAACATCGCTATAACGTCACAAAACCGGTGACGTTTTAGCGATATTGCTAGCGATATCGCTTAGTGTAAAACCCCCTTAACTCTAAATGGGCGTTACGGAATTCAGTTTTATCTCCACATGCAGAGTCCTTTACAACTGATTGATATGGATCTATAGACAGTGGATATGTCAAGTAGAAGTCTTTTCTCAGTGGACTATTGTTTTTTTTTCTGTTCCCCCTTCTTTCCCTTGTTTTACCCCTAATTTCCCCTTTGTCCTAGCGTTGCCAAGTTCACCTCCCCCCCCCTTTTTTTCTTTCTTCATTATCCTGTCTAAATTTGTATTATTATTCTTCTTATAGTTTCTATGGTATTTTTCGCCATACTCCAGTAATATTATATATGTTAAATTTCAACTCATTGTCACATATAACCAGTTCCCCTACTTTGATATTGTAAAATTTCCCCAAATAAAAATTATTGAAACAAAAACAATGAAAGGGAAAAAAAAGGCGTGTACGTTAGATTTTTGAAATCTCATTCACTTTGCTAGTACTAATCTAAGAAGCAGTGGGTTTGCCACAGATAAAAATGGAGCTAAAACACTGTATAAATGCCACATGTGGACATACCCTTATAATGCCCCCACAACATACAGAATAATACCACACAGTGAATTCCCCACACAAGCACAGTATGATGACTCCAGAGTGATCACAGCACAAATTATGTCCCTACAGCCCTTAATATATAGTATAATATCCTCACAGCCCCCCTATATACAGTATGATGTCCCCAAACACCTCAATATATAGTAAAATAGAGGTCCCAGGGCCCAATGGAGGATTCTCTGGTTCTCCAATCGGACTCTGAGGCCCATTTTGCACATTTGTGTGAAGTTTCTTACTGTATACCCTCTAGTATCTAAACAGTGTGACAATTTAATTTTCAGAGTAAATCTCGTCCCAATAAATTACATGACACAGGATTACTGAGAATAAATGCTGCCTGTGTGCTGACGGAGCTTATCTTTACAGGCAGCTTTCTGTTACTTTGGCCCTTAGTTCACTGGCCAACCTAATGAATATATATAGTCTTATTAGTGATCTCATCCAGGATTCTAGAATATTTAATTAGCATATGTAGAATTTTAACTCCTTTGAAAGAGATAAAATCACATCTGTACCTTTTGTACATAACTCTCTTAGGTTTTTATTCCACCAAGGTATATTTCAAAAATATTATTATTATTATGCATTTATATAGCCCCATTTATTCCATGGTGCTTTACATGTGAAAAGGGGAAATATAGACAAGTATAATAAACATGTGTAATATCTGTAATTATAGTGGCTGCGTATTGTGCAGTGGCCAGTCTATCTCTCCATTTTACATAATCTCCCCAAGTTAAAGTGTTAAATATAATATAGACTTCATTTCAATACCTTAGGAATTATCTGACCATGGTTTTCCTAGCCCCTACTGAAACCATACATTTTAAAATTCTGGCACCGCCATGGGTTCTCTACACATGCCCAAACCAAAATTGCACAATACGAACAGTCAGGTTGGTATAAACAATTTCCAGGAAATAAAAGATTATTTTTATGCTCAAAAGATAACATACTGTTGTCATGATGGCCATTTGTCCTTCAGTTACAGACTAGAAGTCTTTCCACTAAATCACTGCATTTCATAATATTTTGCACAGTTGCACAGAGAAATGTGCAGCCTACATACAGTGTATAGCAGTTAAGAACATAATTTTTAATTAAGCAATGCAATATTGGCAAATTTATAGATGACAAGAGTTCTCTACTTTCACTCCTACAAAAAAAGTGAAAATTAACTAATGTACATTCTTTTCTTTACATTTTTTATTGTGATAACTCATCTGTGTTTGCCTTGTACAGGGATGACAGCCCTGCCAACAATAAGCTTTGTAAAGTGTGCAGGCTCGAAGTGATGGAGTAATGCTGACAACTAGAATAATAGCTGCCAACCTTTAAAAAGCATGAAATGCTGGACCACAAGTACTCTAAATTAACAAGACCCAGGAAATCAAACAGGCTGACAAGAAACTGTTTATTGAAAGACTGAAAATATATCAACTTCCATTTATTGAAGGTGTTGGGGAGTCCAGCGGAATCTGTCTCTAACAACAGCCAGAGGTCGGCACGTTAGACCAATATTATTAAAAGAGAACATGTTGTTTAAAATGGTCATGACCAACTGCAGAACAATATTCAAAACATTCTATAAAAGGGATTGGTCACAACTTTATACTTTTCATGTGAACTAACTGCAATAGGTAAGCTCTTTTGAAAATATTTTGCTTTTGGAGTGGAGGAGGTCTGCACAATAAAAGAAAAAAAAATGCTTTCTCAAATCCGTCTGTACCCTGATCTACTGTTCTGATCACATGATCTCGGCCTGAGAATCTCCTGACTTGTGATGTTGCATCATGGGA
This sequence comes from Dendrobates tinctorius, assembly GCF_039654945.1. Classification (NCBI taxonomy): domain Eukaryota; kingdom Metazoa; phylum Chordata; class Amphibia; order Anura; family Dendrobatidae; genus Dendrobates; species Dendrobates tinctorius. The sequence continues at coordinate 3,321,095 of NW_027361904.1, read as the reverse complement.
ACTGGCATCTGGGCGTGGCTTAATGTGGTGGGCGTGGCTCCATTCAGAAGAGCTCTCACAGATCCTTTGCATGCAGCTCTGGATACAACTCTCATATCTGTATGTATGCAGCTGGGTGTATTATATATATATATATACACTGTGGGGATGTGGCTCGCTTAGGTGCAGCGGGAGACAAATGTGAGACAGGTTCTTCCACAGTGCTTGCAGTTTATTCACGGCATAAACGCACAAGGCAACGTAACAGCAAACAAATAGCCTTTTAGCTCAGGCAAAATAACACAATGTCCGTAGTTGTAGACTCAGTGCAGGAGTCTCAGCACACATGGGAGGCTTAGTCCTCCCCACACACAACTCCTTGGTTCAGGAGCAGGCCACATTATAAGGCTGTAGCCACACCCACGTTCCCAGCAGCTGACTGGTCACCTGACTGTGACCTCACCACAGGTCCTTCAAACAAAAACAATAACAATATCTGTTATGCTTTACTTCTGCCTTACATTATAGAGACAAGCCATTTATGAGACACATATCTCCCATCGATTACACAACCCTTAGCCCTGCCACATACCTCCCCCCTCTGCCTAAAGCCGTGGGGCTTGGCACTTTCACCTACCAGGCAAGGGATTCTGGAGAGGGCATCGGCATTCCCATGTAGCTTCCCGGCCCTATGCTCTACATGGAAGCTGAAGTCTTGTAGGGCTAAGAACCAGCGGGTGACCCTAGCATTCTTGCCCTTGGTTTCCCTCATCCACCTGAGTGGGGCATGGTCGGATTTTAACCTAAACTTCCGTCCCACCAGGTAGTACCGTAATGTGTCCACTTCCCATTTTATGGCCAAACACTCCTTCTCTACAACTGAGTAATTTCTCTCACAAGAAGTCAACTTCCTACTCAAGTAGAGAACAGGATGCTCCTCCCCACGTATCTCTTGGGAAAGGACAGCTCCTACCCCGACATCTGAGGCATCTGTCTGGAGGACAAATTCACGTTTAAAGTCTGGGGCCACCAAAACGGGTTGCTTACAAAGCGCTCCCTTCATTTCTTGGAAGGCTGACTCTGCTTCTTCGGACCAGCTGACCATCACTGACTTTGTCCCTTTAAGCAGATCAGTTAGAGGTGCAGCCATTGTGGCGAAGTTTGGGATAAACCTCCTGTAATATCCCACAATCCCCAGGAAGGCTTTAACTTGCTTCTTTGACAGAGGTCTCGGCCATGTTTGAATTGCCTCCACTTTATTGATTTGGGGTTTGATCTCGCCACGCCCCACTACATATCCGAGGTACTTGGCTTCTTCTCTCCCCAAGGCACACTTCTTCGGGTTTATTGTAAACCCTGCCTCTCTTAGAGCGTCAAACACTGCTTGGACCTTTTCCAGGTGAGTCTCCCAGTCCGGGGTAAAGATGACGATATCATCCAGGTATGCAGCAGCGTATAGCTTATGAGGTGCAAGGATTCTATCCATCGCCCTCTGGAAGGTTGCTGGAGCTCCCTGTAGGCCAAACGGCATCCGGACATACTGGAAGCACCCGTCTGGTGTGGAGAATGCCGTCTTCTCCTTGGCTTCCTGTGCCATGGGGATCTGCCAATATCCCTTGGTCAGATCCAAAGTGGTTATGTACCTGGCAGGTCCAAGTCTCTCGATGAGCTCATCAACGCGTGGCATGGGATAAGCGTCGAACTTGGAGACCTCATTCAGCTTCCGGTAATCGTTGCAGAACCTCCATTCACCATCGGGTTTTGGGACCAGGACAATCGGGCTCGACCAGCCGCTCTTGGATTCCTCAATGACCCCGAGCTTCAACATACGCTGCACCTCCTTGGAGATTACCTCTCGCCGGGCCTCAGGAATACGATATGGTTTCACGTTCACCCGCACATGTGGCTCGGTCAGAATTTCGTGCTCCACCACCTTCGTGCACCCCGGCAACTCTGAGAACAGGTCCCGGTTTTTCTGGAGTAACTCCCGGCACTGCTGCTTCTGGGCCTTCGATAGAGTCTCCGCTATGGTAACGGCTCCAACCTCCCCTTCTAGGTTGCCCAGCAAGCACGGAGTTACCGCTGGCTCTCTATCTTGCCACGGCTTGATAAGGTTAACATGGTAAACCTGGTATGGCTTCCGTCTTCCGGGTTGGTGGATCTTGTAGTTTACGTCTCCCAGTTTCTCCACCACCTCATATGGCCCTTGCCACTTGGCCAAGAACTTACTTTCCACCGTCGGGATTAGCACGAGAACTCGGTCTCCCGGATTGAACTGCCTCACTCTGGCTGACCGGTTGTAGACCCTGGCCTGAGCCTCTTGTGCCTGGCGGAGATGTTCTTTAACAATGGGCATCACCTTTGCAACCCTCTGCTGCATCAGTGCCACATGCTCAATGACGCTTCTGTGGGGCGTGACTTCGGCTTCCCAGGTTTCCTTGGCTATATCTAGGAGACCTCGCGGATGCCGGCCGTACAGAAGCTCGAAGGGGGAGAACCCCGTGGAGGCCTGGGGAACTTCACGGATAGAAAACAGTAAATACGGTAAGAGACAATCCCAGTCTCTACCATCTTCCTCTATGACTTTTCTCAGCATGCTCTTCAGGGTCTTGTTAAACCTCTCAACAAGGCCATCTGACTGTGGATGGTACACTGAAGTCCTCAGCTGGGAAATTTGCAAGACTCTGCACAATTCTCTCATCACCTTGCTCATAAAAGGTGTCCCCTGGTCGGTCAGGATCTCCTTCGGCAAACCCGTCCGGGAAAACACATGGACCAGCTCACGGGCTATACTCTTCGCAGAGGAGTTTCTCAGGGGAATGGCCTCAGGATAGCGTGTGGCATAGTCCAGGATGACTAATATATACTGATGGCCCCGAGCTGATTTAACTAAGGGACCGACCAAGTCCATGGCAATTCTCTCAAATGGCACCTCAATAATGGGCAGTGGCACAAGAGGGTTCCGAAAATGAGATGTGGGGGCAGTTAACTGACATGTCGGGCAGGACCTGCAATAGTTTACTATTTCCCGGTGACACCCAGGCCAATAGAACCTCTGTACAATCCGTTCCTGGGTTTTTTCCACCCCCAGGTGTCCCCCCAAGATGTGTGAATGGGCCATGTCCAACACTTTTCGTCTATAGGGGCCTGGTACTATTAACTGCTCTGCCACCTCCTCCCTTATTTTCGTGACCCGGTACAACAATTCCCCACTCAACATAAAATGGGGAAACCTTGTGTCTGCTCCCGGCTCTTGTGCAACCCCATTAATGACGGTGACATTGTTAAAGGCTTCCCTTAGTGTGGGGTCCCTATGTTGGGCAGTCCCAAAATTCTCCCCGGCCACCCCTAACTCCGGGATGTCAGGTACAGGGGACCCTTCCTCTTCATCCCCAACAAGGACACATAAAGGGAACTCGTCTGCCTCTGGTGGTGGCGATACCTCAGTGGGGTGGATTGGTTCCCTGCTCTTGCTAGCACACTCAGAACCCATCCCCCACAGATCCCAAAACAGACAGAAATCCCGGCCAATAATTATGGGATGCAACAAGTCTCGAACAACGCCAACTTCATGCGACTCGGTGCCATGCGCCGTTTCAATCTTCACCCTAGCCATAGGGTAGTCCTTTGCATCGCCATGTATGCACCGAACACCAATCTTTTTACCCGGGAGTATGTTTAGAGGAAAACTGGCCCTCACAAGTGTCACCAAGCTCCCGGAGTCCAGAAGCGCCATTACTGCTCGACCGTTCACCTTCACGGGACACGCTTGTGGCCCCTTGTTAGGTAGTGAGTTCACACTGCAAGCTGGATATGCGTAGTATGAACTACGGCGTCCCATGCTGCAGTCCATCTGCTCGGTGGTCTGGGGACAACGGGCCGCTATATATCCTGGCCCATGACACTTCCAGCAAATAACACCCGAGGGGACCTTGGGCACCGCCTCCCCCGCCCCTTTTGACCTTGGACGCACCACCCCTTTTTGTGACTCCGCCCCCTGCTGGGACCCCCAATATGGAATGGGCTGCTTCCCCAAGGAACCTTCCATCCCCTGGTATCTCTCGACCAGCCCAACCAGTTCATCAGCATTTTGGGGATCACCCTGGGCAACCCAAGTCTGTAGAGGTCTCGGCAGAGAATGCACAAACCGATCCATCACAACTCGCTCTACCATCTGTGCCGGGGAAGCCGACTCTGGCTGCAGCCATTTCTGGACCAGGTGCAACAGGTCAAACATTTGGGAGCGCGGGGGTTTGTCCCGGTGATAGGCCCAACGATGCACTCTCTGTGCCCTGGTAGTCATTGTTACCCCCAAGCGGGCGAGAATTTCCGCTTTTAATTTGGGATACTCTCTGGCATCTTGTACCGTCAGGTCAAAGTACGCCTTCTGGGGCTCCCCCGTTAGGTAAGGGGCCAGTACCTCCGCCCACCGCTCTGGCTGAAGTTTTTCCCTCTCAGCCACCCTCTCAAACACCGTCAGGAAGGCCTCCACATCATCCTCAGGGGTCATTTTTTGTAATGCGCGTCTTACCGCCTTCTCGACGTCGGTGGCATCAGCCCGACCTGGGGTTGGGGCGCTCGTCCTGCCCTCCTGGATGGCGATTGCCAGAAGCTGCATCTGCTGCCGTTGTTCCTGCTGGCTTTGCTGGAACTGCTGCCGCTGCTCCTGCTGGCTTTGCTGGATCTGCTGTAACAGCAGCTTGTTGGTTTCCTGCTGCAGTGCCTGGGACTGGACCAGGTGTTTCATGAGGTCCTCCATGATTCCAGGCAATGCTTGTTGCCCCGCTGCAAACTTCACCCAGGACATGCAGCAACTGTCTCAAGTCTCTGCTGGGACCGCTGCCCGCACGTGTACCACCAATTGTGTGGATGTGGCTCGCTTAGGTGCAGCGGGAGACAAATGTGAGACAGGTTCTTCCACAGTGCTTGCAGTTTATTCACGGCATAAACGCACAAGGCAACGTAACAGCAAACAAATAGCCTTTTAGCTCAGGCAAAATAACACAATGTCCGTAGTTGTAGACTCAGTGCAGGAGTCTCAGCACACATGGGAGGCTTAGTCCTCCCCATACACAACTCCTTGGTTCAGGAGCAGGCCACATTATAAGGCTGTAGCCACACCCACGTTCCCAGCAGCTGACTGGTCACCTGACTGTGACCTCACCACAGGTCCTTCAAACAAAAACAATAACAATATCTGTTATGCTTTACTTCTGCCTTACATTATAGAGACAAGCCATTTATGAGACACATATCTCCCATCGATTACACGACCCTTAGCCCTGCCACAACACATATACACACACTCTGCTTTCTACCCTGTGTAATCTATTAAAACCCTTTTGTATTCCCTCTATGTTACAAATACATTGATAACTTTCTACCTGTCCATCCATTACTCAGAGGAGTAGGGGATATCTGTTGCCAGAGCTGCTGTTCTGGTGCTTTGTGCTCTTCTTCTATTCCCTGTAACATTGGTCTATACAGGAGATCGTGCCGATGTGTCTGATGCCAGTGGGGAAGTGAGAAAGGTTTAGGAAGAGGTAGGCTGGGTTCACACTGCGCTAGGGGGCAATGCGCTGACGGATCCGTTACATAGCGGCACTAACGCTATGTAACGGGTCCGTTAACGCCGCCATTGCCCGCAATGATACTAACGCATGCGTTAGATAGTATACGTTAATTCATGACGCACCCTCGAACGCTGCTTGCAGCGTTTTTGGGTGCGTTGGCAGTAACGCACAGCGAACGGACCCGCTCGCTGTGCATAGAACTGTATGGGTTAACACTTGGTAGCGCATGGGACCTTAGCGCTACCTAGCGTTAACGCATACCGTTAGTGCTAGGTCACTAAAGATGTAAAAAATGACATCAGCGTTAGCGCATCCGTTTAACGGATACGTTAAACGGATGCCCTAACGCAATGTGAACCTATCCTTACAGGGGCTGGGCCAAGCACAAAGGATGTTAAGAAATGTAGTCAGAAGGGAGCAGAGGAATCTTGAAAAGGAAGCAGAGCTGTGACAGCAGAGCTGATGCCAAAGAACAGGAAACCGAAGCAAAAAGGCATAAAACAGCATTAAACAGTTTTAGGGGCTCTTTAGGAGCATTATACTTTGGCATTTCTGGAAAAACAGTAATGGAGTCAAGGACATGGACAACCTCCTTAATGTGTGAGATAGGGAGACCGGGCCTATTCCAAACTTTTTTATCCTGATGACTGTATTTCTCTGCACACATGAAAAATCCCATATAAGAGCTCCTTTACAACCCAATAATGTTATCAACAGCTGAGCGCATGTTATTAGCTCTTAATCCCATGGATCCCTTATTTCCAAAACATGCGGGAACAGTGAAGTGTTAGAAGCACAAAACCGATTCTTTACCTATGCTGATGAGTCACAATCATACATCACTGTCCCCATCTTGGGCTCACAATCTACACTCACTATTAGTATTTTTTTCGGCCTGTGTGTTGAAACCCACGCAAACAAGGGGAGAACATTCAAACTTCTTGCAGATGTTATCCATCATGGTATTTGACTGAAACAATTAAAAAGTTCTACTTTCCTGTGACTGCCATGATGTCTAAAAGAGATTTGACAGGTGGACAGTAGTGATGGGCGAGCACTAAAATGCTCAGGTGCTCGGGTCGAGCAAATTGGAATACTCGGGTACTCGGACAGAACAACGACCCCAATGTAAGTCTATAGGAGACCCGAGCATTTTTACCGCGATCCCCCGGGGGTCCTTTCAAGGTCTAAAAATGTTAGAAAATGATCGAAACACTGCTCAAATGACACGGGAACATCATGGCAACTGCCCCTGGAAGCATTCCTGACTCCTAGGTCACAGCTCTAAACAATGTTGTCAGTTTCACTCCCTTTTTACAGGTGCAACAAAAAACCTACAAAAATGAAACCAAAATGGATTTTGCTGGGAAAAATGTTAAGTTACATCCTTTCCACGTTAATTACTTTTATCTAAGCCAAAACAAAAATGTTCCTCCACCGCTTGGGCTATGTTCACACACAGCGTTTTTGAAGCGTTTTGCAACCTTAGCATTGCTTTCAACCAATACAAATGCAATCACTGGGAAATATCATTGTAACATTTACCAACCCTAGCTGGCCATGTGGTGTGTGACACATAAGCAGACACATCTTGTTTCATTTATGAAGGAGGGACTCTTAAAGTCACAGAGCCTATTTATAGAGGGGCATCAGGCGGCATTAATCTTCTTAAAGGGCCATTATTAAACTGTGGGTCTCCTATGCTGTTATAGCCTATGCAGTGAGTGGTTGGGCTGCCAAGAATTACGACGCACTCCAATACCCCTTTCACGAGAGGTACAGGAGGGCTTCCTGAAAAAATGTTGCATTGAATGCAAGGCCTGCCCCGCCCCAAAGTTACGTGCACACCAATAAGCTTTTCAAGCCACGCACTGGATGGCCACAGGAAAATCCACTTCACATTATTCATTTCATACTTCCATACTGTTTTCTTATTCATTGACAGCAAGGCCTGCCCTGCTACCAAGTCATGCACCCCAATAACACCAATCCCCCTTTGGAAGAAAGATGGAGGGCCTCATAAAAAAAAAACGTCCCATTACAAAGGAGCGGGTCTCCTAGACTTGTAGTGCCCACACACTAAGTATATGGGCTGGCAAACATTTCCCCTGTGGGGTAATAATAATAATAATAATAATAATAATCTTTATTTTTATATAGCGCTAACATATTCCGCAGCGCTTTACAGTTTTGCACACATTTTCATCACTGTCCCCGGTGGGGCTCACAATCTATATTCCCTATCAGTATGTCTTTGGAGTGTGGGAGGAAACCGGAGTGCCCGGAGGAAACCCACGCAAACACGGGGAGAACATACAAACTCCTTGCAGATGTTGTCCTTGGTGGGATTCGAACCCAGGACTCCAGCGCTGCAAGGCTGCAGCGCTAACCACTGAGCCACCGTGCTGCCCATACACCTCAGGGGTACACCTCAACCTTTTATTCAACAAGTATTTTACGCCCAGCATAACCACCCACCCTTGTTAATAATTCGACACTGGCTGTAGCAGCATGGAACACGTTAACCATGGTGATCTAGTGGCAGTGGATGATGAGACATGGAAGAAGGCCTCATTAAAAAATAGGCCCAATGTAAAGGAGCGGGTCTCCTAGACTTGTAATGCCCATACACTAAGTGGGCTGGCTAACAGTTCCCCTTGGGGGGGTACATATTTTTTGAAATTTGGTGACGGGCATCATAACACCCTTTCAAAAAAATAGAGTGGCTGGAGCATGACGGAATACGTTCACCCTGGTGTTCGAGTGGTGGTGGACGGTGAGGATGAGGAGGAGGACACCAGATAGCAAAATCAGGAAGCATATACCCATGTGTGGGTGTGAAGAGGAGCATGGGAATACACCTCCCAAAAAGACACTACATCGGAGGTTATGTTTCCCTGTCATCATTTGGTGGTGTCGAGAAGTCTGGCCCAATCCAGCCCTTGTTCATTTTTATAAGAGTCGGCCTGTCTGCATTTTCCGTTGAAAGGCGAATGCGATTATATGTGATAATTCCACAAGCGGAACTAAAAACCCGCTCTGACAAAACGCTAGCGGCAGGGCAGGCCAGGACCTCCAAGGCGTAGAAAGCCAGTTCATGCCACGTGTCCAGCTTGGATACCCAATAATTAAAATGCAATGAGGAATCACGGAGGACGTTGGTACGGTTAGTAAGGTACACCCTCAGCATCTTAGAAAACATTGCATTCCTTGTGAGATTACACCTCGCCTCAGGGCCAGGGTGATGGGAGGGTCTGATAAAACTGTCCCAGAACTTTGCCAGTGTTCCCCTGCTTCTGCTGGATTGGAATTGCAATGAATACAAAAAAACACGAATAAAAACACCAATGCCACAATAGTAATAAGTAAGTAACAGGTTTACTCCCGTAGCAATAATTGGAGACAACTAAAAATAGGAGCAAAAGAACCTCTATTGAATAATATCAAATATATTTTATTAATTCAATCATAAAATTATGTAAAAATTACATCATATGCACAGAAAATAGATATAGAAGGACACAGACAATAAAAATCTGAGGCAACAGAGTTATATATATATATATATGGACCAGGTAAAAGACCAAAAGTTATATCCAAGCCATTGAGACAATTATTATAATATATATATACACAGTATATAAATATATATATATATATACAGTGGGGCAAAAAAGTATTTAGTCAGTCAGCAATAGTGCAAGTTCCACCACTTAAAAAGATGAGAGGCGTCTGTAATTTACATCATAGGTAGACCTCAACTATGGGAGACAAACTGAGAAAAAAAAATCCAGAAAATCACATTGTCTGTTTTTTTTTTCATTTTATTTGCATATTATGGTGGAAAATAAGTATTTGGTCAGAAACAAAATTTAATCTCAATACTTTGTGATATATCCTTTGTTGGCAATGACAGAGGTCAAACGTTTTCTGTAAGTCTTCACAAGGTTGCCACACACTGTTGTTGGTATGTTGGCCCATTCCTCCATGCAGATCTCCTCTAGAGCAGTGATGTTTTTGGCTTTTCGCTTGGCAACACGGACTTTCAACTCCCTCCAAAGGTTTTCTATAGGGTTGAGATCTGGAGACTGACTAGGCCACTCCAGGACCTTGAAATGCTTCTTACGAAGCCACTCCTTCGTTGCCCTGGCGGTGTGCTTTGGATCATTGTCATGCTGAAAGACCCAGCCACGTTTCATCTTCAATGCCCTTGCTGATGGAAGGAGGTTTGCACTCAAAATCTCACGATACATGGCCCCATTCATTCTTTCATGTACCCGGATCAGTCGTCCTGGCCCCTTTGCAGAGAAACAGCCCCAAAGCATGATGTTTCCACCACCATGCTTTACAGTAGGTATGGTGTTTGATGGATGCAACTCAGTATTCTTTTTCCTCCAAACACGACAAGTTGTGTTTCTACCAAACAGTTTCAGTTTGGTTTCATCAGACCATAGGACATTCTCCCAAAACTCCTCTGGATCATCCAAATGCTCTCTAGCAAACTTCAGACGGGCCCGGACATGTACAGGCTTAAGCAGTGGGACACGTCTGGGACTGCAGGATCTAAGTCCATGGTGGCGTAGTGTGTTACTTATGGTAGGCCTTGTTACATTGGTCCCAGCTCTCTGCAGTTCATTCACTAGGTCCCCCCGCGTGGTTCTGGGATTTTTGCTCACCGTTCTTGTGATCATTCTGACCCCACGGGGTGGGATTTTGCGTGGAGCACCAGATCGAGGGAGATTATCAGTGGTCTTGTATGTCTTCCATTTTCTAATGTCTTCCATTTTGATTTCTTCACTCCAAGCTGGTTGGCTATTGCAGATTCAGTCTTCCCAGCCTGGTGCAGGGCTACAATTTTGTTTCTGGTGTCCTTTGACAGCTCTTTGGTCTTCACCATAGTGGAGTTTGGAGTCAGACTGTTAGAGGGTGTGCACAGGTGTCTTTTTATACTGATAACAAGTTTAAACAGGTGCCATTACTACAGGTAATGAGTGGAGGAAAGAGGAGACTCTTAAAGAAGAAGTTACAGGTCTGTGAGAGCCAGAAATCTTGATTGCTTGTTTCTGACCAAATACTTATTTTCCACCATAATATGCAAATAAAATGAAAAAAAAACAGACAATGTGATTTTCTGGATTTTTTTTTCTCAGTTTGTCTCCCATAGTTGAGGTCTACATATGATGTAAATTACAGACGCCTCTCATCTTTTTAAGTGGTGGAACTTGCACTATTGCTGACTGACTAAATACTTTTTTGCCCCACTGTATCTATATATATATCTACTACTTGTAGCAACCAGTGCACTATCATATACAGTATATAATACCCTGCACGTTGTCCAGCTAGCAGGAGACAAAAAAAACATAAAGCGTCAGTAGATTAAAGCCAGGATATAAAGAGAAGAGATAGAAAGGTCATACCACAATAGGTCCCCTGAGGGAGCCCACGCGAAACGCGCATTGAGGCTGCGGTATCTGATGGCACAGTGTACCTATTGTGGTATGACCTTTCTATCTCTTTCTACCTCAGAGCCGCCACCAGGATCCTGCCATTGTCACATACAACCATGCCTGGCTGGAGATTTAGCGGTGTCAGCCACACATCTTCCTGCTCTTTCAGAGCAGTCAACAAATCTTCAGCATTGTGCAGTTTGTCACCTAAACAAATTAGCTTCAGCACAGCCTGTTGCCACTTGGCTTTAGCAGTGCTTCCAGCTTGTGACTGATGTGCTCATTTTGGAGATGGAGGCTGAAGAGGAGGAGGTGCTGTACACAGTGGGTGCAACCCTGATTAACGTAGTGCCCGCAATCCTTGGTGTCAGGAGGACGTATTCCATCCCAAGGTCTGACTGGGTCCCGGCTTCCACTATGTTAACCCAGTGTGCCGTCAACGAGATGTACCGTCCCTGGCCACAAGCACTTGTCCACGTGTCCATGGTTAGGTGTACTTTCACATAAACTGCATTGTTGAGGGCACGGGTAATGTTGTGGGACACGTGCTTGTGTAATGCCGGGACGGCACAGCGGGAGAAATAGTGGCGGCTGGGGACCAAGTACCTTGGGACGGCCGCCGCCATCAGGTTGCAGAAAGCTTCCGTCTCCACGACCCTAAAAGGGAGCAAGCAGACGAGAAATATGAGAATTGAGTACTGTGGCCTGTGGGGCATTGGCTGAGTATTTCCGCTTACGTTCCAATGACTGGGGGAATGGACAACTGAAGGCTGCGCTGGGACAAGGACGTGCTTGATGATGGTGCTATTTGACTGTGGGCAACGGCAGGAGCAGGGAAGGAGGCATCTTCGCTTGCACCATGGACAGGGGATTGGCTTGCACGCACAACAGTGGAAGAAGCAGTGGTGCCACCCGCAGACACTGTTCCTGGAGCCTGAGCCCACAAAGTCTTGTGCTTTGCTGCTATGTGCCTGATCATGCTGGCTGTGGTAAGGCTGGTAGTTTTGCTACCCCTGCTGATGCTGGCATGACAGGTGTTGCAAATGGCCTGTTTGGGGTTATTGGCAGAGTCTTTAAAAAATAACCAGACTCGGGAAGACCTAACAGTTGGAATGGCAACTTCCGTCATGTTGGTGTTACAGGGATCGGTTGCACGCCTTCTGTCTGCAGCCACCAGACTGCTTCTTCCTGCCTATCATCCACCACCTCATCTTCCACTTCTGCACCCTGGTCCTCCTCCTGACTTTCCGGCAATTGTGTCTCATCGTCATCCACCTCTTGTGACTGTGGCTGCTCAAATATTTGTGCATCGCTACATGGAATATCATCTTGCCCCGCTTCAAGTGGAGCAGGCGGGAGGCACGAATCTACAAATGGAAAACTGAACAGCTCTTTGGAGTGTCCGAGTGTGGGATCAGTTGTCTCAGGGCACTCAGCATAGTGGGACAAAGGAGGATCAGGGTGAGAAATATGGGGTCCAGATTCATGGCTTCTCTGACTTGACCGTGTGGAAGACAGGGTGCTTGTGGTGGTGAATAAGTAACTGGAAGTATTATCCGCTATCCGAACAACAACCATTTCACACTGCTCGGGCTTCAATAGTGCTGTCTTGCCATGGTCCCCTTGGACTTCGTACACTAAGGTCCAGCAAGAAGATGTGGGTGTTTTTGGTGGTCCAATTTCAGCTTGCCCACGGCCTCGGCCTGCACCATCACGTCCACTTCCCCGTCCCTTGCCACGCGCCTTGCCCATTGTTAAAGAACTAGAATATTATACACGTTCACTACAAATGGCTGAATTGGGAGCGAACTTGTATGTGATACGTGTGCGGGAAAACCACATTTTTACCTAGCTGGACTGTAGGTAAAAATGTTTTTGGCTTATCAAATTTGTGTAAATAAGTACGGTCACTAGTGGATATGACTTTTTAGGGTCAGTTCTTTGATGTACGATCAGAAGGAACTTTTGCTTAAAACACTTTCCACTTAGAGTACATGAAAATGAATTCTACCCTGTGTGAGATTTTAAATGTTCAGTAAGATTTGATTTCCGAATAAAACATTTCCCACATTCTGAACAAGAAAATGGCTTCTCCCCTGTGTGAGATTTTAGATGTTCCGTAAGATGTGTTTTCCGAATAAAACATTTCCCACATTCTGAACAAGAAAATGGCTTCTCCCCTGTGTGAGATTTTAGATGTTCAGTAAGATGTGTTTTCCGAATAAAACATTTCCCACATTCTGAACAAGAAAATGGCTTCTCCCCTGTGTGAGATTTTAGATGTTCAGTAAGATGTGTTTTCCGAATAAAACATTTCTCACATTCTGAACAAGAAAATGGCTTCTCCCCTGTGTGAGATTTTAGATGTTCAGTAAGCTGTGATTTCCAAATAAAACATTTCTCACATTCTGAACAAGAAAATGGCTTCTCCCCTGTGTGAGATTTTAGATGTTCAGTAAGATTTGATTTCCGAAAAAAACATTTCCCACATTCTGAACAAGAAAATGGCTTCTCCCCTGTGTGAGATTTTAGATGATCAGTAAGCTGTGATTTCCAAATAAAACATTTCTCACATTCTGAACATGAAAATGGCTTCTCCCCGGTGTGAACTTTTAGATGGTTAAGAAGATTTGATTTGCTGGTAAAGCATTTTCCACAATCTGGGCAAGAAAATGGTTTTCCTGTGTGAATTCTCTGATGTACAATTAGAGCTGACTTTTGGTTATAACACTTCCCACATATGGTACATGAAAATGGCTTCTCCCCTGTATGAATTATTTGATGTCGAAGAAGATCTGATTTCAGGGTAAAACATTTTTCACATTCCGAACATGAAAATGGCTTCACTCCTGTGTGAGTTCTTTGATGTTTAAAAAGAATTGATTTGTAGATAAAATGTTTTCCACATTCTGGACATGAAAATGGTTTTCCGCTGTGAGTTCTCTCATGTACAATTAGAGCTGAATTTTGTGTAAAACATTTTCCACATATGGTACAAGAAAATGGCTTCTCCTCTGTGTGAGTTCTTACATGGTTATCAAGATATGATTTCCGGGTAAAACATTTCTTACATTCTGGACATGAAAATGACTTCTCCCTTTTGTCAGCACTTTGGTGTTGAACATCCTTCGTTTGGCTTTCATTTTGTTCAATATTCTGGGGTGAATCAGCAAACAGGACTTGTTTAAAAGCATCAGAAGACAGATCTTGGATGTGAAGGGCTGAGGGTATATCTGGGACAACAGGATGGTCTTCATATGTATTCTGTATATCAGAATCATCTGTCAAAAGAATAAAACAAATTTTGTAAATTTTAAACCATGTAAAATTAAAACCTGTTTTTCACTGGTAAATTTGGGCCCACGACTGCAGGATTGGTTGCACTGCCCAGATAACGATGGTCTTATTACCAAAACAACTCTCCTACAATACCGATGTGAAATCATATAAACAATTAGTTAATTAAACAAAAAAAACCCACAAAAATTGAGCTTAAAATTGGTGTACATGCAGCATATAAAAGTATGTCCACTTTAGCCATAAAACATTGAAAAAACCTACAAGAAGCAAAATAAACAAAATCCCTGCTATATCGAAATAAGTAAAATGCAAAAGTGCGTTTAAATAACACAGGGTACTTAGTAATATGATTTTTGATAAAAAATAGCTTGAAAGCCATCTCACCGTCGCCAAGATGACTCTGATCAAGAAGGTCCTACACTGTTTATTATTAAAATCTTACAATGTGTCAAAGTTGGCCTCAGTGTGTGAATAAGGGCAGACAAAAGGACCAGGTCCCGACCTAAGGACAACAGCCTAGGGAAGCTTTTAAAAGTGATTTACAGCTCAAGAGGGTGATGCCACACCCCGACTTGCACAGAATGCAAAAATACAAAGAAAAAAACACACAAAAAATGAGCTTAGTTAAAGTTGGTATACATGCAGCATATAAACGCATGTTGACTTTGGCCATAAAACATTGAAAATGTCAATGTTTTATGGCCAAAGTCAACATGCGTTTATATGCTGCATGTATACCAACTTTAACTAAGCTCAATTTGTGTGTGTTTTTTCTTTGTATTTTTGTATTTTGCAATAGTGGTAGGAAATAGCATAGGATAGGTTAGGAGATAGATGGCACAGGGTTTAATTTACTGGGAGGGGCAACACAGGGCAGGGACTTGTAGTTTGGTTACTTCCTGGTTGGGTTGAGGAGCCCGGGCAGCCTGCCCACAGGCAGGAAGTTTGAGCAGTGATAAAGCAGAGGATAGCCGTGGGGATAAAGCTGTTGTAGCAGTAAGGGGCCCCAGGCAGAAAACAGTGCAGAAGGGCACCAGCTCGAAAGGACCATCCCCAATCTAGATCCTGGGTCTATGACCAGGGTGGGAGCCGCAGTGGAAGCGTTCCTGGCACCTCTTCCCATTGGAGCTGGACAAGGGGCTGATAAGGAGTTGGTGACGGGAAAGAACAGGAGGGACATGGACTGTTGAAAAGATATGGCTGGGATAGTCGGGCAGAGGAAGCTGCTAGTAAGATCAGGGCCTGTCCGGAAGACAGGGAAAGAAAGGAACATGACTCTGTATGTGATGTGTGCCGCCAAAGTGAAGACTATTTTACTGTTCAGTAAAGTTACACTGTTGAGCAAGAACACGGAATACCAAGTGATTTATGGGACTTATGTATCAGAGGCTGAAGTAACAGAGATCAAGGAAACTCCAGCAGCTGAATTGAGTACAGTACTGTATGCAGAGCTGAAAGGACTTGTTGTTTCACCTGTGAGGCGCCAGGGTGTGGGAACCCTTGCTGACAACTTTATCTTCCAAAAGGTAAGGGAGAAAACAAGGGGAACTGCTACCTTGGATCTAATCCTTATAAACAGGGAGGAAATGGTTGAGGAGGTAAAAGTGGCTGGGACCCTAGGAGGTAGCGACCATGCTATTTTAGAATTTTGGATTACTAGAGGTGGAAGACCTGTGAAGACTCAGACGTCAAGGTTAGATTTCAGAAAGGCAGATTTTAAGGGATTCAGAAAGAGAATTGGAGGGATCCAATGGCTGGATATCCTTAAAGACAAAAATGTCCAGGAAGGATGGGAAATCTTGAAAAATGAAATTCTCAAAGCACAGTTGTTAACAATTCCGAAAAGAGGGAAGAATAGGAAGCATTTAAGGAAACCAGGATGGATGAACACAGAACTTAAGCACATGCTAAAAAGGAAGAAAAAAATGTTTATAAAATGGAAAGAGGGAGGCATATCTAAAGAAGAATATAATGCTGTCTGCAGAACCTGCAGGGCACAAATCAGATTAGCTAAAGCTGATGATGAACTGAGGCTTGCAAGAGATGTCAAAAGCAATAATAAAGGATTTTGGGGATATGTCAAAAGTAAAAGAAAAGTCAAAGATGCTATAGGATTTTTACAGGATGAAAATGATGAAATGGTAAGACAGGATGTTGAGAAGGCTGAACTTTTAAATTCCTATTTTGCATCTGTTTTCTCTCAGAAAGGAAATGCAACATCAACTGTTATTCACTGTCCTATTAAGGGAATAGAAGAATCCAGGATATATATAAACAGAAAGATAGTGAGGAAACACTTAGCTAACCTAAATGAATTCAAGTCTCCAGGTCCAGATGAATTACACCCCAGAGTACTGAAGGAGATAGCAGAAGAAATTTTTGAACCCCTCTCCATAATCTTTGAAAATTCTTGGAGAACAGGAGAAGTGCCAGAAGACTGGAGAAGAGCAAATGTTGTTCCTATCTTCAAAAAGGGGAAGAAGGTGGACCCAGGCAACTATAGGCCGGTGAGTCTGACTTCTATACCAGGAAAGATCTTTGAACAAATTATTAAACAACATGTATGTCAATACCTCGATAAGAATGAAGTGATTAAACAGAGTCAGCATGGGTTTGTAACTAATAAGTCATGTCAGACTAACTTAATTTCCTTCTATGACGGTATCACTGATTGGGTGGATCAAGGAAATGCTGTAGATATAGTATATCTTGACTTCAGCAAAGCATTTGACAAAGTCTCTCATACAATCCTTATTGAAAAAATGACTAAGTATGGAATGGACAAGGCAACTGTTAGGTGGATTCATAACTGGCTTAGTGATCGGACCCAAAGAGTGGTCGTAAATGGCTGCACATCCAGTTGGAAGAATGTCTCAAGTGGGGTACCACAGGGCTCTGTCCTGGGCCCTGTATTGTTCAACATCTTTATCAACGATTTAGATGAAGGAATTGAGGGTAAACTGATTAAATTTGCTGATGACACAAAGCTAGGAGGGATAGCTAATACTAGAGAAGAGAGAGAGAGGATTCAAAAAGATTTAAATAAACTGGAGAAGTGGGCAGCAACTAACAGAATGGTTTTTAACAGGGAGAAATGCAAAGTACTACATCTGGGCAATAAAAATGAAAAAAGCATATATAGAATGGGAGGAATAGGGCTAAGTGACAGCACATGTGAAAAAGACTTGGGTATACTAATAGATCACAGACTGAATATGAGTCAACAGTGTGATGCAGCAGCAAAAAAGGCAAATGCAATTCTAGGATGTATTAACAGAAGCATACAGTCTAGATCACGTGAAGTCATTATTTCCCTCTACTCCTCTTTGGTCAGACCTCATCTGGAATAGTGTGTCCAGTTTTGGGCACCACATTTTAAAAAAGACATCAACAAACTGGAGCAAGTTCAGAAAAGAGCGACCAGAATGGTGACCGGTCTGCAAACCCTGTCTTATGAGGAAAGGTTGCAGGATTTGGGAATGTTTAGTTTGCAAAAGAGAAGACTGAGAGGAGACTTAATAGCTGTCTACAAATATCTAAAGGGCTGTCACATTGTAGAAGGATCAACTTTATTCTCATTTGCACAAGGAAAGACTAGAAGCAATGGGATGAAACTGAATGGGAAGAGACACAGATTAGATATTAGAAAAAACTTTTTGACAGTTAGAGTGATCAATGAGTGGAACAGGCTGCCACGAGAAGTGGTGAGTTCTCCTTCAATGGAAGTCTTCAAACAGAGGCTGGACAGACATCTGACTGGGATGATTTAGCGAATCCTGCTTTGAGCAGGGGGTTGGACCGATGGCCCAGGAGGTCCCTTCCAACTCTACGATTCTATGAGTCTATGATTCTATGATTCTAACAGAGCAGCCAGTTGCCACGACTACCGCACTGGCCGCCTTACAGTGGTGTGCTTACCCGAATTTAGTGGTTATGGTGGATTAAACTTCTGTTTCTAACAACGTGATTAAAATGGCTACAAAGGAGTGTTTAACCCCTTAACCCCAAAGGGTGGTTTGCACATTAATGACAGAGACAATTTTTACAATTCTGACTACTGTCCCTTTATGAGGTAATAACTCTGGAACGCTTCCATGGATCCCGGTGATTCTGACAATGTTTTCTCGTGACATATTGTACTTCATGTTAGTGGTAAAATTTCTTTGCCATAACTTGCGCTTATTTGTGAAAAAAACGGAAATTTGGCGAAAATTTTAAAAATTTCGTAATTTTCCAACTTTGAATTTTCATGCCGTTAAATCACAGAGATACGGCACACAAAATACTTAATAAGTAACATTTCCCACATGTCTACTTTACATCAGCCCAATTTTGGAACCAAATTTTTTTTTTTTGTTAGGAAGTTATAAGGGTTAAAAGTTGACCAGCGATTTCTCCTTTTTACAACACCATTATTTTTAGGGACCATCTCACATTTGAAGTCACTTTGAGGGATCTATATGGCAGAAAATACCCCAAAGTGACACCATTCTAAAAACTGTACCCCTCAAGGTGCTCAAAATCACATTCAAGAAGTTTATTAACCCTTCAGGTGCTTCACAGGAATTTATTGAATGTTTTAAAAAAAAATGAACATTTAACCTTTTTTCACAAAAAAATTACTTCAGGTCCAATTTATTTTATTTTACCAAGGGTAACAGGAGAAATTGGACCCAAAAAGTTATTGTGCAATTTCTCCTGAGTAGGCTGATACCTGATATGTGGGGGGAACCACTGTTTTGGCGCATGGCAGAGCACAGAATGAAGACTTTTGACTTTTTCAATGCAAAATTGGCTGGAATTGAGATCGGACACCATGTCACGTTTGGAGAGCCCCTGATGTGCCTAAACAGTGGAAACCCCCCCAAGTAACCCCATTTTGGAAACTAGACCCCCAAGGAACTTATATAGATGTGTGGTGAGAACTTTGAACCCCCAAGTGCTTCACAGAAGTTAATAACGTACAGACATAAAATTAAAAAAAAATCATATTTTTTTGACAAAAATAATCTATTCATCCCCAATTTTTATTTTCCCAAGGGAAACAGGACCCTAAAAGTTATTGTGCAATTTGTCCTGAGTACGCTGATACCCCATATGTGGGGGTAAATTACTGTTTGGGCGCATGGCAGAGCTCGGAAGGGAAGGAGGGCCGTTTGACTTTTTCAACGCAGAATTGGCTGGACGCCATGTCGCATTTGGAGAGCCCTTGATGGGCCTAAACAGTGGAAACCCCCCACAAATGACACCATTTTGGAAACTAGACGCCCCCAAGGAACTTATCTAAATGTGTGGTGAGCACTTTGAACCCCCAAGTGCTTCACAGAGGTTTATAATGCCCGGGCGTGAAAAATACAAAAATCATATTTGTTCCACAAACATGATCTTTTAGTCCCCAATTTTTTTATTTTCCAAGGCTAACAGGAGAAATTGGACCCCAAAAGTTGTTGTCCAATTTGTTTTAAGTACGCTGATACCCCATATGTGGGAGAAAACTACTGTATGGGCACATGTAGGGGCTTGGAAGGGAAGTAGTGACGTTTTAGATTGCAGACTTTGATGGAATGGTCTGCCGGCGTTGTCGCGTTTCGAGAGCCCCTGATATGCCTAAACAGTGGAAACCCCCTGTTAGGAGTCAGATTTCTGCCCTTACTATGCAGGAATCTAGACCCTCACATCCTGCAGTCTCCTGCTCATTTGCTACTACAGAAGAGACTGCGAGTAGATTGCTTTGCAGCAACTCTCTCCGGAGGCTAAGTCCTTCTATCCGTCTTCTGAGCATGCTCATGGGACGATCTCCCATTGGAGTTCGGGTGTCAGGTGCTCAGGTCCTGCTCCTAATTCCATTGGTCCAGCTCAGAGTTCTGGAGACTTCCGTTTGCTATAAAAAACGCGCATGGCTGTTCCGCCATGCGCTAGTATAGTCATACTTGCTGCTGTGTGTATGTTGATGGATGCATGTTCTGGTGAATGACTCATTTGAAACCCCATTCCTTTGATATTACGATTGTGTGAGGGATTGAGTTTAGCCAGTATCAGCGCCAGCGCGCTATTGCTCCACAGGCACACCTGCTAGCATCCAATCGCGCCTGCGTTATAGCGGTGTTTATCTGCGGCACTGTCCTCGCCGCGCTGCAGTAGCAGCTTTATTGCGCGTTCGCGGTTGCAACGCCATATACACGAATTAATACGGTAGGTCTAGACGGATGCAGTACCGTCATCTAGGGCTGCTCCTGTGACCAATTACCGCGTGAGTATCGCTGAGTTCCTGTGCCTCTAACAGGCTCAGCGTTATTTGGTTTTTCCTTTTTGTGCTTGCAGCTCTGTGAGTTCAACAGAGATTGCTTGGTGCTCCTGGGTGACCTCTAACCCTGTGCACACTACCGCCTGATTGCTCTGCCACCATCTAGCAGCAGTTTTTAAAAGCTACTGCACGGTGGACCCCGAGTGGCGAACGCACTTTATTTATATTTTTTATTTAGTGCATTCCGCCACTCATAACACCCCCACAAGTGACCCCATTTTGGAAGTTAGACTCCCCAAGGAACTTATCTAGATGTGTGGTGAGCACTTTGAACCCCCAAGTGCTTCACAGAAGTTTATAACGTAGAGCCATAAAAATAAAAAAAATAATTTTTTTCCACTAAAATGGTATTTTTGCCCCCAATTTTTTATTTTCTCAAGGGTAACAGGAGAAATTGGACCCCAAAAGTTGTTGAGCAATTTGTCCTGAGTAGACTGATACCCCATATGTGGGGGTAAACCACTGTTTGGGCGCATGGCAGAGCTTGGAAGGGAAGGAGCACTGTTTGACTTTTTCATCGCAAAATTGGCTAGAATTGAGATCAGACGCCATGCCGCGTGTGGAGAGCCCCTGATGTGCCTAAACAGTGGAAACCCCCAATTCTAACTCCAACCCTAACCCCAACACACCCCGAACCCTAATCTCAACCCTAACCACAAACCTAACTCTAATCCCAATCCTAAGTTTATCCCCAACCCTAACACTAACTTTAGCCCAATCTTAACTCTAACTTTAGCCCCTACCCTAACTTTATTAATTTCCCAAACTAAGGGGGTGATAACGGGGGGTTTGATTTACTATTTATGGCGGTTTTTATACTTGGCAGCTGTCGCACGCTAAAAGACACTTTTTATTGTAAAAATAGTTTTTGCATCACCACATTTTGAGAGCTATAATTTTTCCATATTTTAGCCCAGAGTCATGTGAGGTCTTATTTTTAACGGGACGAGTTGATGTTTTTATTGGTACCAGTTTCGGGCACGTGACATTTTTTATTGCTTTTTATTCTGATTTTTGGGAGGCAGAATGCACATAAACCAGCAATTCATGAATTTCTTTTGGGGGGGGGGCGTTTACACTGTTCCGCGTGTGGTAAAATTGATAAAGCGGTTTTATTCTTCGGGTCAGTACGGTTACAGCGATACCTCATTTATGTCGTTGTTTTATGTTTTGGCGCTTTTATACAATAAAAACAATTTTATATAAAAAATAATTATTTTTGCATCACTTTATTCTGCGAGCTATAACTTTTTTATTTTTTTTGCTGATGATGCTGTGTGGCAGCTCGTTTTGTGCGGGACAAGATGACGTTTTCAGCGGTACCATGGATATTTATATGCGTCTTTTTGATCGCGTGTTATTGCACTTTTTGTTCGGAGGTATGATGATATAGCATTGTGTTTTGCTTTTTTTTTTGAAGGGGTTAACTAAAGGGGTTAACTAGTGGGACAGTTTTATAGGACGGGTCGTTACGGACGCGGCGATACTAAATATGTGTACTTTTATTTTTTTTTATTTACATGAAGAAATTAATTGTGGAATATTTTTTTCTTTATTTAGGAATTTTTTTTAAATTATTTTTGCACGTTAATTTTTTTTTTTTTACATTGTCCCAGGGTGGGACATCACTAGGCAAAGTCAGATAGCTGATGACACTTTGCACTGCACTGTGTTAGATCAGTGATCTGACAGGCAGTGTAGGAGGCTTCTCAGCGCCTGCTCTCAGCAGGCACCGAGAAGCCACCTCACTGCAGGACCCAGAAGGACCCCGCGGCCACCTTGGATCCGGGGCCTGCAGGGAGGAGGCCCTCGGAACAACGCGATCTTATCACGTTGTTCTGGGGGTCTCAGGGAAGCACGCAGGGAGCCTTTGTTATATATGCTGCTTTGATTGATTTTTTTGTAACAATGATGTTTTCTAATTGTGTACTCTATTCAAGTGGGTTGGTTGCTTTGCTTGAAATCAAACATTCTGATCCTGGGAAGGGGGCGGTTACCTTTGGCTGGACACGGGTAAAGGTGCCTTCCCCCTCCCCTTTGTGTCAGTAGGACCCGTAGAAGCGCAGCCGCGCGAAACAGCCGTCGTCCTTTTACATTTTATACATACAATAAAGGTGGATTTTGTGAACGGTGAGTGTCATCCTTATTTTTCTTTGCTTGGATTCTGAAATTGACTGTTTCAGGGATAGAGCACCCGTTTTCAGGGTAAAAAAAAAAAGCGTTTAGGCTATGTGCACACGTAGCGTTTTAAAACGCTCACTAAAAACCGGACTCCTTCCCAGAAATCGCGCGTTTTTTTCCCGCGCGATTTCACCGCGATTATGATCGCGATTTTGCTGCGATTTTCGCATGCGATATTCAAGCACTTTCCAAGTGATTTGAAGCATCGCTTGGAAAGTGATTGACAGGTTGGTCACACTCGTCAAACATAGTGTTTGACAAGTGTGACCAGGTTTTTACTATTGAGGCTGCCTATGCGGCCTCAATAGTAAAAGATAGGATGTTAAAATGCTAAAAAAAAAATAAAAAATCGGTGTATATTTACCTTCCGGCGTCCCGCGCTGCATTCCCGGGCCTCAGCGTTCCCAGTAATGCCTTGCGAGACCTGTGATGACGTAGTCTCGCGTTACTATAGCGATCTCGCGAGACCGCTAGAGTCACGCGAGACTACGTCATTACAGGGCCTTGCCGCAAGGCATTACTGGGAACGCTTAGGCCGGGAATGCATCGCGGGACGCTGGAAGGTAAATATACCCCGATTTTTTATTTTTTATTCTTTTTTTTACAGGGGTTTGGTACCCAGGGCCTGGAGGACAGTCTCCTCTCCTCCACACCGTGGGTACCAACCACACATGAGACGCTTAACTTCCCGCATGGTGGGCATAGCCACATGCGGGAAGTAAGCGATTCTCATGCATTCCTATGGGTGCGGAATCGCGGCAATTCTTTACGATTCCGCACAAAAGAATGAGCATGCTGCGATTTTTTCCGCGATGCGATTCCGCCGCGGGAAAAAACGCAGCATTAGCACAGCATGTGCGGAATGCCATAGGAATGCATGGGGGGCGTTCTGTGCACGATTTGTAAACGTTTTCGCGCCGAAGATCGCGGCAAAAACGCTTAAAAATCGCTACGTGTGCACACAGTCTTAGTGTGTTTTATCGCGAGGAATTAATTGGTCACATAACGGTGCTTTGCTTCTTTTTTTTTTATCCATTTGGACTGTTTTACTGGGTACGTTGCAATTCATATCTGCCTAACCCGCATTCACACAGCGGTGATAAATCACCTGCTTAGTCTCCTTGCAATGGAGCCTGACGCGTTGCCCCTTTCCCATGGACTATCGGCAGGTCTTAGTTTTTAGAGTGTGAGCAGCATGACAGTATACACTCTTTGAGCACCAAAACCTTGGAGCATAAATTATCTTCTATTGCTGAAAGAGAAGTCAACCTTTTTTGGACCAATAATTCCATTTGTGTCAGTAGGACCCGTGGAAGCGCAGCCGCGCGAAACGGCCGTCATCCTCTTACCATGCACATTATTCCCCTGCCGAAGATTTTATACATGCAATAAAGGTGGATTTTATGAACGGTGAGTGCCACCCTTATTTTTCTTTGCTTTGAACGTGGATGGAATAGTACGACATATGGCAGAAAGGGGTTAAATTCACCCGACAACTTTTTCTATATTTGCAGTTGTTTTGTAGTGAAGAAACCACGAAGGAACATGACGGACTTGGTTAGAAAGGTGTATTATGCGAACTTTGGTGTAAAACTAGGTGATCAGAACAAGTTGTGGGCTCCACATATAGTGCATTCTGTTCCTGTAGAAGAACCTATGACAGATGTATAAAGGGAAGAAAGAGAGCTTTCGTATTGGTGTACCTATGATCTGGAGGGAGAAGCAAAATCGTATAGATGACTGCTAGCTTTGTATGAGCAACGTGGAGGGATTCTACCTTAGAAATAAGAGGGAAATGATATACCCGGCTGGACCTACCGTCAGTGATTCACCCTGTGCCTCACAGTCCAGGAATACCTGCCCCTTCACCTCCAGGGAATCTTGAAAATCCACCTGATTCAGAAGACTCAGAATATGAAGAGCAGGATTCTGACAAAGACTTTCACGCCAGTCCCAATGAGCCAAAGCTTTTTTTACAGCTCAAATTAAATGATTTAGTCAGGGATTTGGACCTTCCTAAACATTCTGCAGAACCTTTAGGCTCTACGATAAAGGAAAAGAACCTGATACCTGTTTTTACGGTACAGAAGCAGAGAAAAGGAATTCCTTCCATACCTTTCTCAAGATGGTGCTCTAGTGTATTGCAGTGATGTTCCAGGGCTGATAGAAAAATTTACCATTGAGTACAGTCATGGCCAAAAGTTTAGAGAATGACACAAATATTATATTTTCACATGATCTGCTGCCCTCTGGTTTTTATGTGTGTTTGTCAGATGTTTTTATCACATACAGAAATATAATTGCAACAATATTATGAGTAACAAAAGGTTATATTGACAGAATGAGTTAATGCAGCAAGTCAATATTTGCAGTGTTGACCCTTCTTCTTCAGGTCCTCAGCAATTCTCCCTGGCATGCTCTCAATCAACTTCTGGATCAAATCCTGACTGATAGCAGTCCATTCTTGCAAAATCAATGCTTTTATTTTGTCTGAATTTGAAGGT
The DNA here is from genome assembly GCF_039654945.1 of Dendrobates tinctorius. NCBI lineage: Eukaryota > Metazoa > Chordata > Amphibia > Anura > Dendrobatidae > Dendrobates > Dendrobates tinctorius. Next base: position 3,295,804 of record NW_027361904.1, on the reverse strand, counting down.
TTTTGTTTGTCCACCCGTCTCTTGATGATTGACCACAAGTTCTCCATGGGATTAAGATCTGGGGAGTTTCCAGGCCATGGTCCCAAAATCTCTATGTTTTGTTCCCTGAGCCATTTAGTTATCACCTTTGCTTTATGGCAAGGTGCTCCATCATGTTGAAAAAGGCATTGTTGGTCGCCAAACTGCTCTTGGACGGTTGGGAGAAGTTGCTCTCGGAGGACATTCTGGTACCATTCTTTATTCATGGCTGTGTTTTTAGGCAAGACTGAGAGAGAGCCCATTCCCTTGGCTGAGAAGCAACCCCACACATCAATGGTTTCAGGATGCTTGACAGTTGGCATGAGACAAGACTGGTGGTAGCGCTCACCTGGTCTTCTCCGAATAAGCCGTTTTCCAGATGTCCCAAACAATCGAAAAGGGGATTCATCAGAGAAAATGACTTTACCCCAGTCCTCAGCAGTCCACTCCCTGTACCTCTTGCAGAATATCAGTCTGTCCATGATGTTTTTTCTGGAGAGAAGTGGCTTCTTTGCTGCCCTCCTTGAGACCAGGCCTTGCTCCAAGAGTCTCCGCCTCACAGTGCATGCAGATGCACTCACACCTGCCTGCTGTCATTCCTGAGCAAGCTCTGCACTGCTGGTAGCCTGATCCCGCAGCTGAAACACTTTTAAGAGACGTTCCTGGCGCTTGCTGGTCTTTCTTGGGCGCCCTGGGAGCCTTTTTGGCAACAAGGGAACCTATCTCCTTGAAGTTCTTGATGATGCGATAGATTGTTGACTGAGGTGCAATCTTTCTAGCTGCGATACTATTCCCTGTTAGGCCATTTTCATGTAGTGCAATGATGACTGCACGTGTTTCTTTAGAGATAACCATGGTTAACAGAAGAGAAACAATGATGCCAAGCACCAGCCTCCTTTTAAAGTGTCCAGTGGTGTCATTCTTACTTAATGATGACAGATTGATCTCCAGCCCTGTCCTCATCAACACCCACACCTGTGTTAATGGAGCAATCACTGAAACAATGTTAGCTGGTCCTTTTAAGGCAGGGCTGCAATGATGTTGAAATGTGCTTTGGGGGATAAAGTTAATTTTCTAGGCAAATATTGACTTTGCAAGTAATTGCTGTTAAGCTGATCACTCTTTATAACATTCTGGAGTATATGCAAATTGCCATTAGAAAAAATGAAGCAGTAGACTTTGTAAAAATTAATATTTGTGTCATTCTCAAAACTTTTGGCCATGACTGTACAATGTGAGCGAGAGGAGACTCTTTATTGATTCATCCTCAAAATCTAAAGCTGTGCTGCTGCACAATGGCAGCAAGTATGCTTCAGTGCCTGTAGGGCTTTTCTGTACACTTTACGAAAAGCTATAATAATTTAGACTTTATTGTCAAGAAACTTAACTACAAGGATAAAGGATGGTTAATATAAGGTGATCTGGAAGTTTTCGCTTTGTTATTTGGGCAGCAAAGAGGACACATGAAGTACTTATGATGTAACGCCGGTGTGTTTGTACTTTGCTTTCCTGGCGTTACTCTGCATGTCTGCATTAACCCTTTGCTCCTCTCCTCCTAACCTGCAGGGATACTGTTCTCTGTTACCGTTATGGATGCTGCTCAGTTCCCTGTTCCGCTGCGTAGCCGTACATGTGTGCGTGGCTCCGCTGCTTTGCAAGACCACCCGCTGGTTCAGTCCCTGGCTGCCGCTGTGGAAAGCTATCCGTGGGTTAATAGGTCCTCTGCATTGTATATGGCTTACCATATGTGTTCAGGCTTGCAGCTCTCCCCAGGTGTCCTTTGCAATTATTATTATTATTTATTCCATGGCGCTTTACATGTGAGGAGGGGTATACACAATACATACAAGTACAGTAATCTTAAACAATACAAGTCACGACTGGTACAGGATGAGAGAGGACCCTGCCCGCGAGGGCTCACAATCTACAACTGGGTGGGTGAGGATACAGTAGGGGAGGGTAGAGCTGGTCGTGCAGCGGTTTGGTGGATCGGTGGTTACTGCAAGTTGTAGGCTTGTCGGAAGAGGTAGGTCTTCAAGTTCTTTTTGAAGGTTTCCATGGTAGGCGAGAGTCTGATATGTTGTGGTAGAGCGTTCCAGAGTAGAGGGGATGCGCGGGTGAAATATTGTATGCGATTGTGGGAAGAGGAGATAAGAGGGGAGTACCGAAGGAGATCTTGTGAGGATCGGAGGTTTCATGCAGGCAAGTATCGGGAGACGATGTCACAGATGTATGGAGGACTCAGGTTGTGGATTGTGCAATGCTGATCTCTGTCTGGCTTTGCTTAGGATGCGCGCGGCCACACCTCCTCTGTTTTTATGAGGAATGGGTGTGTGCTACAATTGCTGCTCCAGCCTATCGCTGTGAGGAAGCTGCTATATAAAAGTTCCCTACCCAGAGGGGCGTTGCCAGAGCTTCGCATTGAGTTCCTGAACCTAGCCATGTGAGTATGTGTGTTCAGCTCCTGCTCTGATTGTGCTCAGTTCTGGGGGAGCTGTTGCTCTTTGTCCCTGTGTGAACTGTGTCTTGCCGCCTGCAGGAGGCAGAATATCCTGGCCCTCATTCCTGTCCGCCCTCCCAGGAGGCAGAATATCATGGCCCTTGTCCCTGTCCGCCCTCCCAGGAGGCAGAATATCCTGGTCTCTGTGTTTATGTTTGGAGTCTTGCCTTGCACCTGTTTCCTGCTGTGTCTTGTTTCCTGGATTTGTTCCTGCACCAACCCTGTCTGAATTGTGTCTTGTTTCTCCGCCTGCTCTGGGAGCAGTAATACCCAGATCGCCCTTCCTGGAGGCTGCATTATCCAGGCCCGTCTATGTGGTGTCTTGTTCCCTGAATCCTGGACTTGCTCCTTTACCTGACCCTGTCTGAACTGTGTCCTCTGTGTGATGTTCCTGAGGTCCTTCTGTGTCTTGAACCCTGTGCCCAGTGACTGTGACTCTTTGCTACCTGACTTGCTGTGATTTAACCTGGGTTCATCTTGGAAGTAGGAGTCTGGTGTGTCCGCTGAGATTCTGCTATTCTGTGCTCAGCTGGGGATTCGGTGCAATTCCCTGCCGGTTCCAATCCATCTTGGCGGGGTTTGCTCCAGACCGCTTGGGTTCCTTTCTAGGTCGCTGCCTGATGTCCGGAGCCTGTCGATCGCTGCCAGATGTCCGGAGTCCGATGCCAGTGTGCTGACGCTCTATCTGAGATCCGAGTCCTGATGTCCTGCCTGGAGTCCTGATATCCCGATGTCTTGCCTGTTGTCCTGATGTCCAGTCTGTGCTCCTGATGTCCAGCCTGTGTCCCGATTTTCCGCCAATTCCCTGAGGTCCACCCAGTGATGACGTCCTTCTGGGATCAGTGTCTGATGTTCTCCTGCTGAGCCAGTACTACGCCTGAGGCCTGAGAGAGAGGCCGTCCTAGTATGCCCGTGCCAGAGGATCCTGGACTGCATCAACCCGTGATGACTCCTGCCATCATCTGACATCTGTCCTGGGTATGTGTCTGATGTTCTCCTGCTGAGCCAGTGCTATGCCTGAGAGAGAGGCCGTCCTGATATGTACCATGTCTTGTTCAAGTAAACTTTATGTCTATACCTGAAGTGCGGTGTCATGTCGTTCTACTTCCTCGTCCACATGCTCAGCTGCCACTGTCCCCGGTCGCTACCCTTCCCTGGTCCGGGTAGGCCCGGGTCCCCCCTGTGGCCCAGTGGGTCCACATTCCGTCCCCACCTGGGACGCTCGCCCCATGTTGGCGTGGTCGGTCGACATGGAGGCGCCGGCTCGACCGCGATAGCCGGGAGAGGACTCATCAGTGAGGGGGAAAAAAGTTGGTCAACAAGAACATTTTTGCAACCTGGACTCAAGAACATAGTTGTGAAAAGTTTAGTTGATCCCACTACAGTTCTGCCACCACTTCACATTAGGCTTGGAACGATAAAGTAGTTTGTAAAGGGAGAGACTTTTAACTACCCATGTACCAAGTTCGAGGGACTGTCCAGAGCAAAACTGAAGGAAGGCATTTTTGTGGGTCAGGATATTCGGAAACTCATGAAGAACCACAATATTCTAAACCAAAATGAAAGCTGTTGCGAAAAAGGTTTGGGAATCGAAAAAAGGAGTTGTGAAGAAATTTCTAGGTAGCAACAAAAAATCCAAAAGGAAGAACATGATGAAACATTTCAAGGCCTTGGAATGTCTGATGAATTTGAAGTAGTCTCATTTAGACTTCTTTCCTGAAAACCATGGTGGTGTTAGCAAAAAGCAAGGAGAAAGATTTCACCAGGATATCAAGGAAATGGAACGACGATACCAAGCTAGATGGAACGTGAACGTGATGGGGGACTACTGCTGGATGCTTCACAGAGAAGATCCACAGGCCTTCTATAAGAGAAGCGGTACCAAGAGAAGCTTTGAAGATAAAAGGAAAAGACGTAAGTTTCCAACAAAGTTGAAAATGAATGTTCAATATTGTGTAAATTTTGGGCTACCATGAAGATTTATTTTGTTCATGTTTGTACGTAATTTCACAGGCGCTTTGTGCAAAATCCATACATGATGGTTAAAAATAGAAGTGTTTTTTTTTTTTTTTAAATCAGAGCAAAGAAAACATAAGAATCAGTCTTTGGATGTGAAAATATAAATAAACTCAAATTTTGCATACTGTGTATTTAGTTTGTTTCTTTGAAGGGTGAAAGATGAAGGGGTTAATATACTGCTGAAAAAAACTATTATTGACTTAAAGGAATCTAAGACCTCTCTTCTTATTCTGTGGTCACTACTCACCTGGGTGGGTGTCTGTAGGGGTCTCCTGTTTACACCGCTGATCATCCCTCACATTAGGGGTCTCCTCTTTACTCCGCTGATCGCCCCTCACATTTGGGGTCTCCTCTTTACACCGCTGATCACCCCCCACATTAGGGGTCTCCTCTTGACATCGCTGATCGCTCCTCACATTAGGGGTCTCCTCTTGACATCGCTGATCGCTCCTCACATTAGGGGTCTCCTCTTTACAAAGCTGATCACCCCTCACATTAGGGGTCTCCTCTTTACACCGCTGATCGCCCCTCACATTAGGGGTCTCCTCTTGACATCGCTGATCGCTCCTCACATTAGGGGTCTTCTCTTTACACCGCTGATCGCCCCTCACATTTCTCTCTGGACCATTAATATTGTTCAGATCTTTATCTGGATCCAAAAGCTGAAAAACAAACATTGTAAAAGTCCCCGATGATCAGAGAAATCTCCGGGAATAATGGTGAGAAGATCTGGACATGTGATGTCTGTGGTCAGCTGTGATCCTGCCGTCTCCACCGCTCTCATTACACAAGTATAAAACATATAATACTGGAGGAGAAAACAAGACTGACCACAAGTACGTCACAGCCGCCTACACATCATAGGGAGATCTCGACCTACCTGATGGTCCTGTGGAGGAGGAAGAGGAGCGGGACATCTCTCTGGGGTTGTCCTCTTACTGGAGAGAACTGAGGAGACACAGACAGGACTGACATCATTATTACATACAGAGAATTATAGGCAGTGTGTATTTAGTCCTGTTTATTACCTGGAGATGTGCGGGGTCGGTGCTCCTCCATCATCACCTCCTGGTACCGATCCTTGTGTCCTTCTAGATACTCCCACTCCTCCATGGAGAAATAGACGGTGACGTCCTGACACCTTATAGGAACCTGACACACACAATGATACCGTCATCACCCAGAATCCTCCAGTGCTGTCCTGTATAATGTCCCAGCATTCCCAGCAGCGTCACCTCTCCAGTCAGCAGCTCAATCATCTTGTTGGTGAGTTCTAGGATCTTCTGGCCATTGATGTCCTCATGTATCCGGGGGTGAGGTGGAGGCACCGGGATTGGGCTCAGGGTTCCTCCCCGTCCTTCAGACACAGGGGCCTGACAGCGATCACTAGAGGTCTTCACTACTGTGTAATCCTGAGTGTGGAGACATTAATAATATCACTACAGACATCTCCAGAGTCCATCACCTCTCCGGTCATATCCCCGTTATTCCCATAGATAATGAGGTCATGTGATGACATCAGAGCCTCTCACCTCTCCGGTCATATCACCTGTTATTCCCATAGATAATGAGGTCATGTGATGACATCAGAGCCTCTCACCTCTCTGACCATATCCCCTGTTATTCCCATAGATAATGAGGTCATGTGATGACATCAGAGCCTCTCACCTCTCCGGTCATATCACCTGTTATCCCCATAGATAATGAGGTCATGTGATGACATCAGAGCCTCTCACCTCTCCAGTCATATCCCCTGTTATTCCCATAGATAATGAGGTCATGTGATGACATCAGAGCCTCTCACCTCTCTGACCATATCCCCTGTTATTCCCATAGATAATGAGGTCATGTGATGACATCAGAGCCTCTCACCTCTCCGGTCATATCCCGTTATTCCCATAGACAATGAGGTCATGTGATGACATCAGAGCCTCTCACCTCTCCGGTCATATCCCCTGTTATTCCCATAGATAATGAGGTCATGTGATGACATCAAAGCCTCTCACCTCTCCGGTCATATCTCCTGTAATTCCCATAGATAATGAGGTCATGTGATGACATCAGAGCCTCTCACCTCTCCGGTCATATCCCCTGTTATTCCCATAGATAATGAGGTCATGTGATGACATCAGAGCCTCTCACCTCTCCGGTCATATCCCCCGTTATTCCCATAGATAATGAGGTCATGTGATGACATCAGAGCCTCTCACCTCACCGGTCATATCCCCCGTTATTCCCATAGATAATGAGGTCATGTGATGACATCAGAGCCTCTCACCTCTCCGGTCATATCCCCTGTTATTCCCATAGATAATGAGGTCATGTGATGATATCAGAGCCTCTCACCTCTCCGGTCATATCCCCTGTTAATCCCATAGATAATGAGGTCATGTGATGACATCAGAGCCTCTCACCTCTCCGGTCATATCTCCTGTCATTCCCATAGATAATGAGGTCATGTGATGACATCAGAACCTCTCACCTCTCCGGTCATATCCCGTTATTCCCATAGATAATGAGGTCATGTGATGACATCAGAGCCTCTCACCTCTCCGGTCATATCCCCTGTTAATCCCATAGATAATGAGGTCATGTGATGACATCAGAGCCTCTCACCTCTCCGGTCATATCTCCTGTCATTTCCATAGATAATGAGGTCATGTGATGACATCAGAGCCTCTCACCTCTCCGGTCATATCTCCTGTCATTCCCATAGATAATGAGGTCATGTGATGACATCAGAGCCTCTCACCTCTCCGGTCATATCCCCTGTTAATCCCATAGATAATGAGGTCATGTGATGACATCAGAGCCTCTCACCTCTCCGGTCATATCTCCTGTCATTCCCATAGATAATGAGGTCATGTGATGATATCAGAGCCTCTCACCTCTCCGGTCATATCCCCTGTTAATCCCATAATGAGGTCATGTGATGACATCAGAGCCTCTCACCTCTCCGGTCATATCTCCTGTCATTCCCATAGATAATGAGGTCATGTGATGACATCAGAGCCTCTCACCTATCCGGTCATATCCCTGTTATTCCCATAGATAATGAGGTCATGTGATGACATCAGAACCTCTCACCTCTCCGGTCATATCCCGTTATTCCCATAGATAATGAGGTCATGTGATGACATCAGAGCCTCTCACCTCTCCGGTCATATGCCCGGTTATTCCCATAGATAATGAGGTCATGTGATGACATCAGAACCTCTCACCTCTCCGGTCATATCCCGTTATTCCCATAGATAATGAGGTCATGTGATGACATCAGAGCCTCTCACCTCTCCGGTAAGATGGAAGATTATCTCCAGGGTGAGGTTTAATATCTTCTCCGCCATCTTGTCTCTGTCCTTACTCATTTTGAGTCCATAAGAAAACATCTCCTATTAAGAAAAAAATCAAAACTCCTTTATATACCTTAACTTCCAAAACATTTTCACACAAGTCCTAAAACAAGATAGAAATAATATTAGACTGTCATCATCCAGTGGGGGGGGTAAGGAATAAGTATTTGATCCCTTGCTGATTTTGTAAGTTTGCCCACTGACAGAGACATGAACAGTCTATAATTTTAAGGGCAGGTTAATTTTAACATTGAGAGATAGAATATCAAAAATAAAATCCATAAAATCACATTGTATAAATTATATCAATTTGCATTTTGCAGTGAGAAATAAGTATTTGGTCCCCTACCAACCATTAAGAGTTCTGACTCCTCCAGACCAGTTAGACGCTCCTAATCAACTCGTTACCAGCATTACAGACAGCTGTCTTACATAGTCACCTTTATAACCAAAGAAACACTACAGGAAAGAGAAGCGCCAATAGAGTCTTATCTGACGGTTATTTCACATATATCATCAGTCTGCACTCACCTAATCTTTCTTGAAAATAAGGCATATAAACTCCTCGGAATTGACAGCTGCCACAGATCCATAGTTAAAAAAAAAAAAAAAAAAGGAAAATTTGTGGGTATCATCCGCGCTGCTGTATAAATAACGGTCCAGGCAAGTAGAAGATAAAAAATGGTGTTTTATTCTCAACGCGTTTCAAAGTCAAATCGGACTTCTTCCTCAGGAGATTGAGTACCTTGCTTCCTGGGGCTTCCGGAAAATGGCCGTAGGGAGGCAGCGCATGCACAGATGGAGATCTTGGCGGCTATTTTACTGAAGCCAAGTGAAGCTGATCTGTGAACTTGGCTTCAGGAAAACGGCCGCCGCTATGTTAACCTGCGCACACGCGGCCATTTTCCAGAAGCCTCGGGAAGCAGAGAAGTCAATCTGCGCACACGCGGCCTCAGGAAGGTGGCCGCCGCCACTGAGAATCCCGTGATTTACCCGGCTCTGCATGGACACCGGTCCACAGTTCACCTCACCTGAGGAAGGGACCCTGCTCAGGTGCACACCCACCATGCCTCAGCATCGCCACACCTCTGCCGCCACCAGACCACACCACTGCCGCAACCCCCGGTAAGCCTGTGCTCGCACTATAAGACGCACCCCCCCATTTTCCTCATAATTTTTTTGGGGAAAAAGTGCGTCTTGTACTCTGAAAAATACGGTAATTTGTTGTGAACTCATTTTCTGGTCTGCCTCTGGTTTCTGGTGGGGGAGCTGGTTGTGCTGACAGAGGAGTTGTGAGTTCTCTTTCTGGGCTCCCTCTGGTGCTGGCAGCGGGTAGTGAAGCTGATCTAATTAACAGAGACCTGCCACCTGATAATGAGGAAGAAGAGTGGACATCTGGACTCTCAGACTGGATTTAAGACAGCCAACTCCCTATTCCCATGCTGGTGATTTTTTCCTGCCTCCTGAGGTCTTGGTTTCCAGCTCAGTTCCTGTCTTCTCAAGCTAAGTTGTCTTTGCTAATGTTCACATTTGATTTGGTTTTGGCTATTCAGTTCTTGTGTGGTCAGCCAGCCCCAGCTGTATGTGCCAGTTTGCTTTTTGTCCCTTATTAGATTGGCCTCTTTTTGCTCTGTTCTCAGAATATGCAAGAGTGCTGAAATAGTGGGAGAAGTCTAGTGACTTCAGGGTATTTTTTGCAATCAGAAGTGTTGGACATTTTTTGCAGGGTTTTTTGGTGTGATTGCAGACAGTATCTTTCCTTTCTAGTTAGTGTGGGCCCCATCGTTTGCTCAGCCTATTTTCCTACCTGTGTTTGTGTTTTCATCTTGTCTCACTGTCAATACATGTGTGGGGGCTATCTATTCCTTTGGGGTCTGCTCTGGGGCAGTTTTAGATTTTCCCTTTTCTTGCTTTAGGCTTATTTAGTCCTCCGTCTGTGACGAGGCATCTAGAATCATCGTAGGTACGCTCCACGGCTACTGCTAGTTGTGTGGTTAGGATCAGGGGTCTGCAATCCGCGTAGTTACCAACCTCTCTGGTTTTCTGTGACTTGGCTTGGTCTTGTTTTCCTCCACGGTGACCCAATCATAACAGTAATTGTTGACCAGCAATTTCTCAATTTTACAAGAAAATTTGCAAAAACCATTTTTTTAGGGGCCGCATCACATTTGAAGTGACTTTGAGGGGCATATATGACAGAAAGTACCCAAAAGTGACACAATTCTAAAAACTGCACCCCTAAAGGTACTCAAAACCACATTCAAGAATAGTACTGCAGTGCGCAGGCGCCGGGAAAGGTCAGAGAGGTCCGGCGCCTGCGCACTGCAGTACTTTACTCTGCCCTCAACGGGGCAGATAAAGTACGCCTGCGCAGGAGCCACGGCAGAAGTAAGGAGGACGTCATCACTAGAAGATGGGAGGCGCCGGACTGGACCGTCCCCCCGATGAGTATAATCTAACCTGTTTTTCTTCTCTTTCAGGTTACATCAGGGGCTTATCTACAGCATTACAGAATGCTGTAGATAAGCCCCTGATGGCGGTGCCGGCAGCTCATAGGCCAAAACTGAGGCGACAGATTGCCTTTAATGGTCTCTATTTGGGTGTGTGCACACGCTGCAGATTCTGCTGCGGACCCGCAGCAGCGGATTTGCTGCAGTTTCTAATCTGGAGAAAGAATTGACATGTCAATTCTTTCTGCGGATTCCGCTGCGGTTTACCATCTCCTCCATTGTAGAGGTGATAAACCGCAAGGCAAAACCGCAGGCTAATCCGCAGATCTCCTGACCCGCGGATTTACCTGCGGATTTTACTAAATCCGCGCGGATCAATCCGCAGCAGAATCCGCAGCGTATGCACACACCCTTTTACTGCACATTGGCGGTCGTTAAGGGGTAAGGCCTCTTTCACACATCAGGTTTTCAGCTTCAGGCGCGATCCGGCGCTTTTGACTAAAACCGGATCCGTCGAAATGCAATGCCGGATCCGGTTTCCCCCCCATTGACTTGCATTAGAGCCGGATCGAGCCGGATGGCCATGCGTTTCATCCGATTTTCGCCGGATCCGGCAATGTGACGCGATCCGGCGTCTGGAAAAAACGGTGACTGTAACGTTTTTTGTATCCGTCGAAAAAGCCGGACACACCGGATCCGGCGTGTCCGGCTTTTTCATACAATGAAAGCCTATGAGCGCCGCAATGCGCCGGATCCGGTTTCTTTGGTCTGAGCATGCTCAGTAGCTCTGCCCACAGGACATATATAAAAGCAAGACAATGGGACCCTCAGCCACACCCAACATGCCACCCAAGCCAAGAACCAGGAGCAGGAGAAGGCAGCAGACATCTGCAGCAGCAGCACCATCAGCACCACCCCAAATGGAGCAGCATGCTGAACAACGGGAGGGGAGTCCAGCAGCAGATGAGAGACGGTAATTATCAAATCCCCCATTCCTCCAAACTAGGGCTATGGAATATCAAGATATTCATTGGCCCTTTGTTTCTCTTTATTCAACAGCCGCCCAATAGATGCAGCAGCAGCAGCATCAATGGCAGCAGCAGAAACACCACCCACAGCCATGGAGTCTGGCCATGAGGAAGACAGCACATCATCGTCTGGGAGCCCTCCCTCGCATCGTCAGCGTTTGACGGTAAGTTTTTATTTCCAAAATCCATCATCTCTGTAATATATGTGTATTCGTTGCCTTTTATTTCAAAAGGAATCACAAGATGAAGAGGAGCTCCCAGAAGAAGAAGGAAGGGGTGGACAGACACCTGGAGTGGGCTCACAATTGGTAAGTTTTTTGCATCAAACGCAGAAACACAACATCACACTACACACAACACATAGAAAACAATGTTCTGCAGACCACACACAGCAAACAAATGCCTACATCCAAAGACATAACATTTTTTGTTTTCTTCTCTAGTCTTCCCAATCTGGTGCTCGGCCAAGAGGTCCTCGCAGTGCCTCCCAGGGTCGTCGGCGACAGCAACGCGGCGGTCACCAGCGTGTAAGTATAAATATTTTTTTTTTTTTTTTTTTTGCACTTTTTATTTCATTTCTTTTGTGGAGGCTAATTATGTTATTTTTGTCTTTTTCTTTAACAGCCTTCACAGCGTGCTCCCGACTCTGACGGTGAGGATGGAGGGATTGATGTGGACCGCCTCATCGATCTCGTCAGAGAAAGGGAGCCGCTCTGGAATATGGCTGACCGACGCCACGCTGACCTGATCGTTACCCGACGACTCTGGGAGGAAATCTGTTCGCTCCTTGTGGACCGCTGGGAGGACCTCGAAGCTCGGGCCCAGATTAAAGAGCGTAAGTATATACAGTACCGGTTGCTTGATGTAAACCAGTGTTTCCTGAACTCCAGTCCTCGTGGTCCCCACGGATCATGTGTTCAGGATTTCTATTTACTTTGGAAATCCTGAAAACATGACCCCTGGGGACCATGAGGACTGGAGTTTGGGAAACACTGATGTTGTATACTAACCACTTTGTCCTTTCTCGTTTCAGGGGAGAGAATTGTGAAGCGGTGGCGGTCTGTGAGGGATCGTTTCAAGAAGGAGTTCAATAAAGAGATGCGGGCCCCGAGTGGATCTGGAGGACGCAGGAGCAAGTACGCACGAGCCCTGTCGTTCCTCCGGGAGACAATGCTCACCAGAAGGTAAATATTACACACCACATGTGACAAAAAAATGTTTAGATGTAACTTTCTTTTTTTCAGCCAGGGCCATACCATGTCAGTATTTTAATTGTTTTTTTTTCTCTTTATTCCACAGCACGGTGAGCAGCACTCGGGAGCCTGCACGATTGGACCCTTCTGAGGCGATCCCTGAGAAGACCGGCACCGAGGGACACTTCTACCGCCCCGGTACATCTGCACCTTCCCAGCCTTCCCACACATTCGACCCATCTGTCCGATCCACCAGCACAGGAGCATCGTGGCCGCCTACATTACATGAAGCTGCTGGTGAGGAGATCGCTTTCCCTTTACCCCACCCTTCTGCCCCTGCCACCTCTAGTACACCTGCGGGTACTGGGCGGCAGCAGCAGAGGGGTCAGGAAAAGACTTATGCGCCAGAGTTCTTGCATCTGAATGCATCTTTCCAGAACTGTCTAAAAGTCTTGTCAGAGCAAATCTCCGCAGGCTATCAGCAGATCAACTCCAGCATTCTGGAGGTGAAGACACTTCTGCAAACCATGCATTCAGAAGCAAGATCTTCGCCAAACCACACCTTTTTCAGGTCTGTTGTGGAGTGCATGGAAACGCTCTCTCCTGCCCAGCAGATGCATGTAATGCATTCATGCCACGCTGCTCTCCAGCAAGTTACCTCCCAACCTCCTCCTCCCACCACAGTAGTTCCTCCACCTGCACCCCCTCCAGCCACTTTCCATCCTCCCCGTCCTATTACATCTACACCCCCTCCAGCCACTTTCCATCCTCCCCCTCCTATTACATCTACACCCCCTCCAGCCACTTTACATCCTCCCCCTCCTATTACATCTACACCCCCTCCAGCCACTTTCCATCCTCCCCCTCCTATTACATACCATCCACCTCCCCAGCACCATCCACCTCCCCAGCACCATCCACCTCCCCAGCACCATCCACCTCCCCAGCACCAGCAACCTCCCCAGTACCAGCAACCTCCCCAGTACCAGCAACCTCCCCAGTACCTGCAAACTCCCCAGTACCAGCAACCTCCCCAGTACCAGACATCTCCCCACTTCCAGCAACCTGCCCCGTACCAGACATCTCCCTACTTCCAGCAACCTGCCCCGTACCAAACTCCTTCCCCATACAACTTGCCATCAACATCATCTGCTCCTACAGTCCCTGCCCAACCCTCCACTCCACCACCCACCACCTCTTCTGCTTCCCACATGTCCACCCATTCTGTAGTTTTTTCCACACCTTCACCTCTAACTGTTCCTTCCCCACCACGATCCCAGTCCTCTCTCCACACACCCAGTGTCGAAGTGTCCCGCAGCCCCTCCAGCAGTATTTCCACCCCACACTACACAGATTTATAATGTGTGTATTTAAATAAAAATGACCAGTTTTATGGTTTCAAAGCTTTATTAAACAAGTTTATTAAAATTTTAAAAAAGTTTACTAAAAAAAACATTTTTCAATAAAAGTTAAATTATTTTACACTGGTTGTCTCATTTCTTTCTGCGGCGAAAAAGGTTAAATACAGGGTATTTAAAAGGTGAAATGGTATTCAAAACTAGGTATATAACTGTGGGTAAATTTTAGCTTTTTGCCACAGTTGTGTTCCTGGTTGTGTTTGAAGCAAAGTATTTCACCTAAAAAGTTGTGTTTATTGTTGGTGATTTCATAACAATGTACACAACTTTTGTTAAAAGGTGAAATACTTTGCATAAAACACAACCAGGTACACACCTGTGGCCTAAAGCTAAAAATAGAGACCATGACAAGATAGCCAACTTTGGTTGGCAAAGGTATATACTGTTGGTACAGAAGGTACACAAGTTTGGTTGGGCACAAATCTTTCACACTCTGTCATCCTGCCAGTGTACTCTGCCTTGAGGTGACAAAGTATAGTGCAAAATTGTCCCTCATTACTGAAACCGTCACAGAACTTCTAGTGGTAATGTCATGGTAATCTTGCAAGGTGGTTTCTTCAGAGGTGTCCTCAATGGAAATTGGTTCCTTGCAGATAACAAAATTGTGGAGTACCACGCAAGCTTTGATCACCTCGTCCACAGTTTCTGTGTTGAGGTTGATCGCAGTCAATAGGACCCGCCATTTGGCTGTCAGAATACCAAAGGTACATTCAACCATTCTTCTTGCTCTTGTGAGACGGTAATTAAAAATGCGTTTTGGTCTTGTCAATCCTCTGCTAGAGTAAGGTTTCAAAAGGTGTTCTGACAGCTGGAAGGCTTCATCCCCTACACAGACAAATGGCATAGGTGGACCAGATGTTTGCGGCAGCGGTCTAGGTGGTGGGAACTTGAAGGTGTTTCCATACAGTTTACGCCCCATGGCAGACAGTTTGAAAACTTGAGAGTCATTGGAGCGGCCATAGGCCCCAATATCAACCGCAATAAATTTGTATTCCGCGTCAGCGATGGCCATGAGGACAATTGAAAAATATTTCTTGTAATTGAAATATTCCGATCCCGATCCAGCTGGCTTTACAATGCGGATATGTTTCCCGTCCACAGCGCCCAAGCAGTTGGGAAACTGACATATCTGTTGAAACTTGTCAGCAATTTCAATCCACCTCTCTGTTGTGGGCTCTGGTAAAAACTCTTCAGCTAAGGAGTCCCACAGTGCACGGCATGTGTGCTTCACTATTCCAGATATGGTGGAAATCCCGAGTCTGTACTGGAAATGCAGTGACGAAAGGGATTCTCCAGTTGCAAGAAATCTGTGGGGAATTAAAAAACAATAAATTAGTTTTAAATCACAGCATTACATACCAAAACTCAGCTATAACACTTGGAGATACAAACTACCACCAACAAGATTGCAGTGAAAGTGTGCTCTGATGCGATCACATCCAATAAATGTGGCTTACCTTAAAGTCACCATCAGACGCTCTGTGGGTGAAACAGAGAAGCGGCAATAGGTGTCCGCTTTTCTTATGAGGTGTGCAATGCGCTCCACCAAGTAATCAAAATTCTCCATTTTCATCCGAACATATCCAAAAAATTTATCCGGGTTTCGTCGAAGGTCCATGCAGAGTGTAGAATAGACCCCACGCGTCATTCTCTTGGCTGTGATGGGGTGGATCCACAAACGTCGTCTACGATGCCTGATGCGCTGCTGTCTCGCTCTCTCCTTCTCCAGAACAATCACCCTCAAACGATTCGCCTCCGCTATAAAATCCGCCAAATTCTTCAAAATATTTCCAATGACAACATCCATCTTCGCCAGTAACTTGCTCTTCTCTCCAACCTGCACTTTCTCCTCTACAACCTGTCAAAGAAGGGCTGTAGGAACATGCTATATATAGTTTTCCAGTAGCCAATCCCGTTCGGAAGGCCACAAGGGTCAATTTTAAAAACCGGATCCGGCGTAATCCGTCGAAAAACGGATAGAAAAACGGATGAACCGGATGAGACGGATCCGGTTTTGTCTGTCAAGAAAAAGACGGATCCGGCAGAAAACCGGATCCGTCACATCCGGTTTTACTACAGTTCAATAAGGAATAAATTCTTGGACTTTAAGTGCGCTGCCAGACGGATTCAATAACCACACAAGGTTAAAAAAGTTAACCCTTTAATCCCTACGCGTTTCGAAGCATAACGCTTCTTCTTCAGGGGTTGAGATGTATCAACCCCTGAAGAAGAAGCGTTATGCTTCGAAACGCGTAGGGATTAAAGGGTTAACTTTTTTAACCTTGTGTGGTTATTGAATCCGTCTGGCAGCGCACTTAAAGTCCAAGAATTTATTCCTTATTGAACTGTGGTACGGTTCCGCTGTGGACCGTTGGACGTGCAGCAGGCTGACTTACTATACAAGCTTTATTTTATCTTTGAGAAGGTGAGTTTAATACATTCAGTAATTGAACATTTTACCCGGATAAGACCCTATTGCGCTTTTGTTTCAACCTTCTAGTGAAAATAATCCGGTTTTACTAAACATTTGCTGGATCCGGCGTTGCGGCACGACGCCGGATCGCGCCTGACGCCGAAAACCTGAAGTGTGAAAGTAGCCTTAATCAGCACTTGAAGTTTTCTTCTAATGAGATTTCGGTGCACAGGGCAGGGACTGTGAGTAGAGTCGACTCCTTCTGGCCAGGCACCTCCGCCTGTCTTTGCTGTTTCAATGATAGAGCAGAGAGTTTTCGGTGACTTGTCACCGGCCTTCTGTGTGGGTGGTGTGTGCAGAGTTTCATTCACGACTGGTCGTCAATAAAATGGCACCGGAGGTGACATATGTGCAGAATGAGATCTCATCTCAATGAAGGAGTCATTGTGCATCAAAAATTTCATTAGAAAGAAAATGTCAAATTCTGACTAAAATGAGGAACACTTCATCAAAAGGTATCAATTTAACCAGTACATCACCATTAAGCCTATGTCTTTATGTGCAGTTCAGCTAATCGTCTGCAATATCTTCAGCCATTACAGGGACCTTTGCCTAATGCTGTGTGTGTTACTTCCTTCCTTATAATATATACTGTAGATGTTACAGAACCACTCAGCACCCAGAATATGTTGTGCAGTTATATGTATATATAATAGGTTCCATGTGAGATGCATGTCCCTAATGTATCAGCAGTGTCCGCCCTCCCCCCACCTTTGTAATTCCCACAGTAAACATCCGCAGGCTCCGGCCACCTGCGGCTTTTGTAATGCATGTCTGGCCTGACGCTTGTCTATTGGCCGGCCCTCTGTATCTGTGTGATATATTCTGTGTCCTGTGAGTAAAGTGTTGTCAGACTGGAAATACATGGAGAAGCAGTGATCTTTTATATGCGCCCATGCACTCAGAGGAATTCCAGCCAGCGTCATTCATTCAGACTCCAGCCAACGCAGAGCGGACCTCCGAAAACACGGGGTGGTACTGAAAGAGGTACCCCAACTTGGTAGACCCCGTTACACTGGTGGCAGCCAGCGGGATTTGATACCCCTTCTACAGGAGGAAAGGAATGAATGGAAAATAACTACCAGAAGTTAAAGAGGACTGCATTAAAAGATCTGGTGGAAGCCCGAGGGTTGATCGCCAGCAACAAAACAAACGCGGATTTGATAGCAGCCATCATGGAACACGACAGTGCAGCGCCCCCCAATGTGAATGTGAAGGAGACCGAATTCCAGAGGGAGATAAAGAGCAGACTGGCGTTCTATGGCCTAAACCCTGCAGTAGAGATCATACGAGAGGTGATGGCTGATGTGCGTACTGATCTGAAGGAAAAGATGGCCGAGCGGACCAGGATAGAGCTAGCCAAGATGGAGATGGCTGAGCGGACCAAAGTGGAGCTGGCCAAGATGGAGATGGCAGAGCGGAGAGAGGAGAGTCAGCGAGCAGGGGGAGCTCTGGCCTTCGACCAGGTACCTTCAACAGTAAGCCACAAAAAGATCCAGTACAATGCCTTCCGACAGTTGGGGGAGGCAGAGGAAGACATTGATGGCTTTCTGCAGGACTTTGAGCGGCAGTGTGCTCTTCATCAAGAAAAGCCGGAGGAACGGGTTCAGATTCTGGCCAGCAAGCTGACAGGCCAGGCAGCGGATGCCTATCGCACGGTACCTGATGAGGACTGTATGGACTATGAGCGGATCAAAGAAGTGATCTTGGCCCGGTATGCGTTGACACCAGAGGCCTACCGCCAAAAGTTCCGCGGACTTATAAAACGCATAACCGATACCCACGCTGAATGGGCCTGTAAATTACGGCGGTCACTGCTACAGTGGGTACAAGGGAGCCAAGCAACCACTAAGGAGGACGTCCTCCAGCTCTTCCTGTTAGAACGATTCTTTAATGGACTAAACCCCGAGACACAGGAATGGCTTTGGGACAGGCGGCCAACGACTCTTGAGGAAGCCATTCATCTGGCCGATGAACATCATGATGCCAGGAGGCCGCAGTTGTCCTGATCAAAGGTGGTCACTAGGGGACCGCCCATGGACCTGGAGGGCCCCAAACCACCGAAGATTGTAGGGAGACCAGCTAGAAACCCGGCCTACCACAGTCCCCCTGGGGCGCAATGCCACACACATCGTCAGCTGGGCCACCTGCAAAGACAATGTATCAACCGGACTCAGCATACCCAGCGGCCAAAGGCGGGAACAGCTACCTTCAGCCGGGCTGCTGTACACTGCTACCATGGCGAAGCTGACCCGGCATTGGGGGCTACGATTAACCAAGGGGTGGAAGAGATGGAGGAAGTGCTGCATGAAGTAGACCCCGTGCAGGCAGCCCTGGCAGATAATCGACAACTGCATCGACAGGTCGTGTGGGTTAATGGGAAACATATGCAGGGACTAAGAGATTCCGGGGCAACTTTGACCCTTGTGAAGCCTCATCTCGTCCGGGACCAAGAGAAGACGGACCGGACAGTGGCCGTCCGTGTAGCAGGGGGAGCCATACATCGACTGCCCACTGTCAGGATTCACCTGAACTGGGGAGTCGGGGATGGCCTTGTTGAGGTCGGCTTGATGGAGGATTTGCCTGCAGACATCTTGCTGGGAAATGACTTTGGGCCCATGTTGTCTGCATTCTCGGTGGCCCCTCTGGCTGAGACATATCCTGTAAACACCCGGAGACAAGCTCGAGCTGCGGAGGCGGAATCACACTCAGAGGCCCAGGTAAGACGTTCCAGCCCTACACGTATTCCCATAGCCAGACACATTTCTTGGGCCACCCCAGATGAATTTAAGAGGGAGTTACTTGAGGACCCTTCATTAGAGGGATATCGTGGGAAGGCACAGGAGGGGAGAGGGGTACTGGAAGGGGAACAGTTTGTATGGAAGCAGGGACTCCTCTACCGGATCACAGAGCAGCACCACACATGGACGAGCTCCACTGTAAAACGACAGCTGATAGTTCCCAAGAAGTATAGGCAGGAGTTACTGCGAATCTCTCATGATATACCCTTGGCCGGGCACTTCGGCGTCAGTCGCACCAGGCATCGTCTGACACAAAGCTTCTTTTGGCCGGGGGTAACCTATGATGTTCGTCAGTACTGCCAGACCTGTGACAGTTGTCAGCGCATTGGCAAGAAGGGGGATCGATGCAAGGCCAAATTACGCCCCCTCCCCATTGTGGAAGAACCATTTAGCCGAGTAGCGGTCGATCTGATAGGGCCGATAGCCAAACCCAGTCCGTCCGGGAAAAAGTATATATTGACAGTGGTAGATTATGCCACACGGTATCCAGAGGCGGTTGCGTTACCTAACATACTGGCAGAGACGGTGGCGGCCGTCCTGCTCCAGGTTTTCTCACGGGTTGGATTTCCCCGGGAGATTATCTCGGACCAGGGTACCCAGTTTACAGCAGAGGTGACCAACCAACTGTGGAAGCTGTGCGGCGTAAAGTCCATTAGAAGCGCCCCATACCACCCGCAAACCAATGGGTTGTGTGAACGCTTTAACGGGACATTAAAACAGCTCATTGGGACTTTTACCAGGACCTACAGGGACTGGGAGAAATTCTTGCCTCACCTCCTGTTTGCCTATTGGGAGGTGCCCCAAGAATTCACGGGGTTCTCCCCCGTTCGAGCTGGTATACGGGAGACGGGTAATGGGACCCCTAGACTTAGTGCTGGAACACTGGGAAGGGGAGGGCCTCATAGAAGGGGTACCTATTGTATCCTATGTGCTGGAATTCCGGGACCGCCTACAGGAGCTGACCCAGGTTGTACGTGAGAACCTGCAGGCGACCCAGCGGTGCCAGCGCGTATGGTACGATCGGAGGGCCAGAGAGCGCACCTTGGAAATAGAACAGAAGGTCCTGGTGTTAGAGCCCACTAAGCAGAACAAGTTCCAAGCTGCATGGCAGGGGCCCTACCAGGTAGTATGGAAAATAGCCGACACAACCTATAATGTCGCCGATTGTGACGACCCCAGGGTTATCCGCATGTTCCACGTGAATATGCTGAAGCCCTACTGGGAGCGCCCTGAAGAGGTAGTGGCCATCTGTGCACCTGAGGCAGAGGATTTAACCGGACTTCCCTTGCCGGATGTCTTAGGGGAAAGGACTCAGTCTAAAACATTGGACCAGGTACACTTGGGTGAAGACCTAGGCCCACGGGAGAGACAGCAGGCGGAGGCGTTGTTGAGGCTGTGACAGAGGATGTTTTCAGAGAGACCGGGGTACACTCGCCTGGCACAACACAAGGTTGAGACCCAGGATCAGACCCCCCTGCGTCAAAACCCCTTCCGCGTCCCTGAGTCTGTACGAGAGGGGATGCGACAAGAGATACAAGAGATGTTGCGTTTAGGGGTCATTGAAGAGTCAGATAGTCCCTGGGCATCCCCCATAGTGTTAGTGCCCAAGAAGGATGGGACTACACGGTTTTGTGTAGACTATCGTAAGCTCAATGAGAAAACAGTGACGGAAGCATATCCCATGCCGCGTGTGGATGAGTTGTTAGACCGGCTGGCGGGGGCAAAGTATTTGACCACCATCGATCTATGCAAAGGCTACTGGCAGCTTACCCTTAGTCCTGACGCTATTCCCAAGTCAGCATTTGTCACCCCGTTCGGCTTATTCCAGTTTCAAGTTATGCCATTCGGGATGAAGAATGCCCCGGCGACCTTCCAAAGGCTGGCTGACCAGCTTCTGGATGGTCTCCAGGACTATGCTTGTGCCTACCTGGACGACATCGCCATCTACAGTGCGACATGGGAAGAGCATCTAAATCACCTAGAGACAGTATTGGACAGGATCCACCAGGCCGGAATCACCCTGAACCCAAACAACTGTCTCGTGGGCAAAGCAGAGGTTCAGTATTTAGGGCATTGGGTGGGAAGTGGGAAACAGCGACCAGAACCAGCCAAGATTGAGGCCATAGCCAAATGGCCCATCCCACGCACTAAAACCCAGGTCATGGCATTTCTAGGGACAGCGGGGTATTACAGGAAATTCGTTCCCAATTACAGCAGCATAGCCAAGCCCCTCACTGATTTGACCCGTAAGAACCAACCCCGCCAGGTAACCTGGACCTCAGAGCAGGGCTGTGGAGTCGGTAAGCCAAACCTGCGACTCCGACTCCTCAATTTCCCTTACACCGACTCTGACTCCCACATATATTGCTTATATTTAAGTGAAAAATTTATTGTAGTACAATGTGAACATCAGACATTTAATCATTTCTATGATCCAATAATCAAGATATTTAGATAGAACATAATATCTATTTATTGGAATACAACTTTAGAACACAAAAAACTGTAATAAATTGTAAATATGTAATACACTGTATACATGTACATGTATACGGTACAGACCAAAAGTTTGGACACACCTTCTCATTCAAAGAGTTTTCTTTATTTTCATGACTATGAAAATTGTAGATTCATTCTGAAGGCATCAAAACAATGAATTAACACATGTGGAATTATATAATTAAAGTGTGAAACAACTGAAAATATGTCTTATATTCTAGATTCTTCAAAGTAGCCACCTTTTGCTTTGATTACTGCTTTGCACACTCTTGGCAGAGCAATGCCTGTCCTGGGCGTCCTTTTGGGCAGCTATGAGGAGTACCTGACTGGTGCTAAAAAAAAGGAGTGTCAGTCTGTGTGCTATCCGGCTTTCATTCTTTTTGGTACAGATATGATATGGATAGACAGATATGGATAAATGGATATATAGATATAGCAGATTTCTAATCTACTTTTGATATTGAAAACATTATCTATGAGCTCAAAAACCTTTCAGGTGATGCGGTATTTTAAAAAGCTGATCTGCTTTTGCAACTGAAAAACGTATCCTCAAAAAACGCAGGAAAAACGCTGTGTGTGAATGTAGCCTTAGATCAGGAATAGAACAGTCATTTATAGGACATTTCATAACTTTCCCAAATTCCTATGAAAAAATATTCAGCATATTCTGCATTGAACTACTGTACCCAATTTATTATATATTTTAGGAGTTGGAGTCGGTCCATTTTATACCAACTCCACCAAAATGAGAACCGACTCCGAGTCCACGACTCCGACTCCACAGCCCTGCCTCAGAGTGTGAGGAAGCCTTCCGCCAACTAAAGGACGCCCTCACCAATACCCCTGTATTGGCCGCACCCGATCCAACTAAACGTTTCCTGGTTCACACAGACGCTTCTATGTTAGGATTGGGGGCAGTACGGAGCCAAGTTGGGCCGGACGGCCAAGAACACCCAGTAGCTTACCTGAGTCGGAAACTACTGCCTCGTGAAGTAAGCTATGCGGCCATCGAGCCTGGCGGTAGTATGGGCACTCAAAAAGTTGCAACCATATTTGTATGGATGACAGTTTTCCCTCCTAACGGACCATAATCCCCTAGTCTGGCTTAATCGGATCTCCAGAGACAACGCCAGATTGCTGCGGTGGAGTTTAGCCCTACAACCTCTGGACTTCACCATCCACTACAGACCCGCCAAACAAAACGGTAACGCCGATGGACTAAGTCGACAAACGGAACTTTTACCAACCCCATAAACTTTGGTCATCCCCAATCCGATCCGTTGAGGATCAGACTGTGTATGCCGATCGCGTTGCTGAAAAGGGGGAGCCGTGTTACAGAACCACTCAGCACCCAGAATATGTTGTGCAGTTATATGTATATATAATAGTTTCCATGTGAGATGCATGTCCCTAATGTATCAGCAGTGTCCGCCCTCCCCCCACCTTTGTAATTCCCACAGTAAACCTCCGCAGGCTCCAGCCACCTGCGGCTTTTGTAATGCATGTCTGGCCTGACGCTTGTCTATTGGCCGGCCCTCTGTATCTGTGTGATATGTATCCTGTGAGTCAAGTGTTGTCAGACTGGAAATACATGGAGAAGCAGTGATCTTTTATATGTGCCCATGCACTCAGAGGATTTCCAGCCAGCATCCTTCATTCAGACTCCAGCCAACGCAGAGCGGACCTCCGAAAACACGGGGTGGTACTGAAAGAGGTACCCCAGCTTGGTAGACCCCGTTACAGTAGATATTATGGTTACAATGTTTGTTGCACTTTGCTGCCATCTACTAGTCATTGTTATTATATGCTTTCATGTTCTGAATCTGTAATTCCCACAATGCCTCTCTGCAACTCCTCCTATCTTGTTCCTCACATCCTTTTTGCTGGTCAGTGCCATTTTTTGCAGCCCGTGCACCAGGACTGAAGAAAGGATTCTCCTGTTACCTCTAGCCTCCATATTTTACCTTATCTTCCCTGATATCTTACCTCATTTCATCAAGTTACTGTGAATAAAATATATTAAAGCTCATCACTGCATCATCCTTCCCAGATCAACCACATGCAGCTGGTCAAGCATAGGAGGGAACGATAGCGAGTAACACTATCTGCCATTACTTGTACAGAGATCCGTGCTCACATCCCTCAGACACATCCCACATACGTGTATCCTCCACACAGCACAGACAGTAGCCAATCTGTGACTGGGAGGCGGCGGTTGTCTGAGGTGTTCACTATCCCAGGTAATTGCAATGCCTACTTAACTGAGCAGCTTCTCCCAGACCACTGCCAGACGTACATTCATCTTGTGAGGTTTGTGCTCTCCTGTTTGCTTGATTTGTTGCCTGACCTTGGACTTTGTTGTTCTGACCATCCGCCTGTTTAACCCCTTCAGCTCTGATCCGTTAACCTCCCGGTACTCTGACCTCAGAACGTTACCTGACTACGCTTTTGTCTCTTCCTTCCGTTTATGATGTACCCTCCTGACTTCTGACCTTGGACTCCTTGACCATTCCGACTCATGGCTTGGCCGTGAGAAGTGACTAGCGTCACATTACGTCTGGCCGCTACGTTTTTCTTTTTCGCCAGTATAGATCCTGTTCACACGTTTTGTGACCAGGTGGCGAATTTGATGCAGATGACTCAGGATCTGGCAAAGGATTGCCAGAGTCTGGATTATTCACAATATCAGTTGCAGGGTCAGATAAATAACTTGATGAAGACCTCCCATAGCCTGCCACTGCTGGCAGTGGCTGTGACGTCAGTACCCTCTGATGTACAGCTGGTCTCTCCCAAACCTGCTATATGCCTCCCAGGGGGGTTGCACAGCTGAGGACTACTGTACTGAGTTCCGGCAGTGGTCCACAGAAGTTCTATGGAACAATGCTGCTCTCAGGTGCCAGTTCCAAAGAGGCCTTTCGGAGACACTCAAGGATGCTCTGGTCCTCAATGACGCACCTTGTTCTCTGATGGAGGCAGAGAGAAATTATGATGTGGGTAATCAGGAGTTACTTGCTGTCAAATTGGCCTTTGAGGAATGGAGGCATTTTTTTGGAGGGGGCGATTCATCCAGTTACGGTGATCAGGGACCACAAGAATTTAGCTTACATTGAATCAGCTAAAAGATTAACTCCTAGACAGGCCAGGTGGTCCATGTTTATGTCTCAATTTAATTTTTCTATTACATTCAGGCCTGGGTCTAAGAATGTGAAAGTTGATGCTTTATCTCGTAGTCTAGATTCCATTTCTCCTCCAGAACCCCCATCCTTCATTATTTCTCAGGGTATTGTGGTGTCTATGGTAACCTCGGAATTTCGAAGGGGTGATTTGTAAAGTCCATTTCCCCGGAGTTCCAAATTATTTGTGCCTGTGTACCTAAGATTGCGGTTGTTACAGGAATTTCATGATTCCATTTTAAGTGGTCATCCTGGGGTTACTGCCACAAGGAAAGCCATTGCTAGACTTTTTTGGTGGCTGTCCATGCATAATGATATTAAATATTTTGCATTTGTTTGTGAAGACTGTGCGCACGCACCAAATTCAGTCCTAGCCAGCCGGCTGGGGAACTGGCTCCATTGCCTATTCCAGAAAGACCATGGACTCAATTGTCCATGGATTTCATTACAGATTTGCTTCTGTGTGATGGGAAGACTGCTATTTGGGTGGTAGTTGATCGATTCAGCAAACAAGCTCATTTTGTTCCAGGGTGGATTGATTTAAATCACGCCGATTTAAATCATGATTTAAATCACGATTTAAATCAAAAGATTTTTTTCTATTTAAATCGGATCGATTTAAATCATGATTTTTATCATGATTTAAATCACTGATTTAAATCAAAAGGTTTTTTTTTAATATAAATCACGATTAAAATGAGAAGTGAGAGCAGTGTGCATGTGCGCCCATAGTTACACGGATGAAACTAGGGGCAACGATCTAACGCCAGGGTGAGGGGGGGGACCCCAAAGTAAGTAAAAATCTTTTTTGTTTTACTATATGGCAATAGGTAGGTGTTTAAAAGCAGCATGTCTTAATTGTATAAACTATTAATAGCCTCCACATTTTGTTCATACTGCCCCTTTAATTCCACACTTCTAGCTTGGTTTCAGTTTTGGTTTAGTTTCTTTTTCCCTGCATTCAGTTGACATGCCCAAACTTGTTGGATAGTCAGCAGTACTTGGCTCAGGCTGTAGTAACATCAGCAGTGCTTGGCTCAGGCTGTAGTAACAATCAAACTTCATAAGTGATCTGTGTGAGCCATGGCAGCAGGTCGTAAGAGAGACCCTATTTGGGTTCATTTTGTTGAGATGCCAGCAGCAGATCTTGGAAAGAAAGGTGCAAGAGCAAAGTGCAAATACTGTCAAAAGGATATCCAAGGACTTGTTTGCCGTTTGAAATCACATTATGAAAACTGCAACCAGAAGGGAAATGAAGATGTTGATAGTGATACAACTAATGTCAATGAACCCCCACAGCTTCTTATGCACCAGGAGCCTAGTACTAGTGGTAAGTCTGGCAATTAATTTACAACCTATTTTTTTAACAGACATTTTACTGGGATGGTTAAAGTCTATGAAAAGAAAAATGATTTAAATCAAAAAAATCTGATTTAAATCAAAAAAATCTGATTTTTTTGATTTTTTTAAAAAAATCAAGATTTTTATCCACCCTGTTTTGTTCCTTTGTCACGATTACCTAATGCTGAGACACTCTCCAGGATGTTTGTTTCTCACATTGTTAGATTACCTGGGAACCCTCTGACATTATGTCTGATAGGGGAGTACAATTTGTCTCTAAATTTTGGAGAGCTTTTTGCAGTAAACTTGGGATTCACTTGTCATTTTCATCTACTTATCACCCTGAAACCAAAGGTCAGACTGCGAGGACAAAGCAACCTTTGGAAAAAATTTTAAGGTGCTTTGTGGCAGCGCGACAGGAGGACAGATCTTCGTTTTTACCTCTAGCTAAGTTTGCTTTTAACAGTCGAGTAAATCAATCCACCCGGACCTCACCATTCTTCTGTAATTATGGTTTTCATCACCATTTTGGTGAATTTTCCAGGATCAGTTCTGAATGTCCTGGGGTGGAGGTCGACGTACAGAGACGTGGGGATGTCTGGAGGGAGTTTCAGAAGAATATTGGGACTGCTCCGATTCGCCAAAAAACAAAAGGCCGATAGAAGACGTTTGGTGGGTCCAGTTTTTAAGACTGAGGATAAGGTTTGGTTGTCGTCTAGGAACATTAAACTTAAAGTACTGTCAGCGAATTTAGGTCCAAAGTTTATTGGTCCATATGAGATCCTAGAGGTGGTCAATCCTGTGGCATTTAGATTAAAGCTTTCTCCATCCCTTTGCATCCCTAACGTATTTCATAAATCCCTATTAAAGGAGTATGTCCTGCATTTTCTCCCCCATCCCCGCCTCCTCAGCTTTCAGTAGACTGTGGCCTGGAGTATGAGTTTCAGAGGATTGTGGTATTCTCAGAGGGTCCGTAATCCACTTGAGGAGATACGACCAGAGGAGAGATCCTGGGTCCCTGCTCGAGATGTGAAGGCCGATCGGTTAGTCAGGGACTTCCATCTAAAATTTCCTGGGAAGCCTGGGGGTCCGATGGCCCCTCTAGAAGAGGGGGTACTGTCACGGTTCCACCCCTCAGGGTGTCTGGGATGCAGTTACTGACAGATGGCCGTCCAATCCGGTACAGGGGCGTGCTGAAGCTGTCAGTACTTTGATGGACAGCAGAAGCCATCCAGTCTGGTATAGGGGCGTGCTGAACTGAGAGTGTGTTGATTGACAGATCGACTAGCCAATCTGTGACTGGGAGGCGTCGGTTGTCTCAGGTGTTAACTATCCAGGGTAATTGCAATGCCTACTTAACTGAAAAGCTTCTCCCAGACGTACATTCATCTTGTGATGTTTGTGCTCGACTGATTTGTTGCCTGAATTTGGACTTCGTTCTGCGTAGCCACCTGTTTAACCCTTTGAGCTCTGATCCGGTAACCTCCAGTTACTCTGACCTTGGAAAGTTACCTGACTACGCTTTTGTCTCTTCCTTCTGTTTATGACGTACCCTCTTGGCTTCTGACCTTGGACTCCTTGACCATTCCGACTCACTAGCGTCACACCCAAATACTTCATTATTCCTGATCTGTATTTGCAAAACCTCGGCCATGTCCTGTACCCTATACACTACGGGAAAGAGACACCTGAGCCTCCAAAGCTATGGTGCCATCATGCAAAGTGAAGACTCACTCTACACTGTCTGGCACCTCTGCTCTGGGTAACAACTCAAGCCGTCATTGTGTAGTGCGGGGACTGTCACTCTCTCGCCTTCATGTGTAGTGCGGCGTCTGTCACTCTCTCTCTCCTCCATGTGTAGTGCGGGGACTGTCACTCTCTCTCCTCCATGTGTAGTGCGGGTTCTGTCACTCTCCTCCATGTGTAGTGCGGGGTCTGTCGCTCTCTCTCCTCCATGTGTAGTGCGGGGTCTGTCACTCTCTCCTCCATGTGTAGTGCGGGGTCTGTCACTCTCTCTCCTCCATGTGTAGTGCGAGGTCTGTCACTCTCTCTTCTCCCTGTAGTGCGGGGTCTGTCGCTCTCTCTCTCTACCATGTGTAGTGCGGGGTCTGTCACTCTCTCCTCCATGTGTAGTGCGGGGTCTGTCGCTCTCTCTCCTCCATTTGTAGTGCGGGGTCTGTCACTCTCTCTCCTCCATGTGTAGTGCGGGGTCTGTCCCTCTCTCTCCTCCATGTGTAGTGCAGGGTCTGTCGCTCTCTCTCCTCCATGTGTAGTGTGGGGTCTGTCGCTCTCTCTCCCCCATGTGTAGTGCGGGGTCTGTCGCTCTCTCTCCTCCCTGTAGTGCGGGGTCTGTCGCTCTCTCTCTCTACCATGTGTAGTGCGGGGTCTGTCACTCTCTCCTCCATGTGTAGTGCGGGGTCTGTCGCTCTCTCTCCTCCATTTGTAGTGCGGGGTCTGTCACTCTCTCTCCTCCATGTGTAGTGCGGGGTCTGTCCCTCTCTCTCCTCCATGTGTAGTGCAGGGTCTGTCGCTCTCTCTCCCCCATGTGTAGTGCGGGGTCTGTCCCTCTCTCTCCCCCATGTGTAGTGCAGGGTCTGTCGCTCTGTCTCCTCCATGTGTAGTGCGGGGTCTGTCACTCACTCTCCTCCATGTGTAGTGCGGGGTCTGTCCCTCTCTCTCCCCCATGTGTAGTGCGGGGTCTGTCACTCTCTCTCCTCCATGTGTAGTGCGGGGTCTGTCCCTCTCTCTCCCCCATGTGTAGTGCGGGGTCTGTCGCTCTCTCTCCTCCCTGTAGATCGGGGTGAGGAGACACACATACCTCCACCTGCAGAGCTGCCCAACTGTGCTGGAGTAGGGACAGGACCTGTGTGACATCACAGTCACGTGTTCAGTCACATGGGGAGGGTCACATGATCAGGGGCGGAGCTCCAGGTGTCTCAGTGACATTACCCTTCTCCTCCTTGCAGACATCACCTGTGTATTGTGTGATGTCCTGCGCCTTGTGTACATCTTCTGTCATGTGCAGTGTAATGTGATAATGTCAGGTATAATGCATCCTACAGATGTCTAGTGAGGAGCCAGTATACTCGTTGCTCGGGTGTCCTCTGAGTATTTTGGCGTGCTCGCAGATTTAGTTTCTGTTGCCGCAGCTGCATGATTTGCGATGAATACATGTGGGAATTCTCTAACAAACAGGCATTCCTCACATGTACTCAGTCTATCCAGCAGTCGCAAATCATGCAGCTGCGGCAACAGAAACTAAATCTGCGAGCACGCCAAAATACTCAGAGGACACCCGAGCAACGAGTATACTCACTACTGTCTAGTATTATAGAGGAGGATGGAGCGGAGCCGCGTGTGTAATGTGTGCGGAGCGGAGCCGCGTGTGTAATGTGTGCGGAGCGGAGCCGCGTGTGTAATGTGTGCGGAGCGGAGCCGCGTGTGTAATGTGCGGAGCGGAGCCGCGTGTGTAATGTGTGCGGAGCGGAGCCGCGTGTGTAATGTGTGCGGAGCGGAGCTGCGTGTGTAATGTGTGCGGAGCGGAGCCGCGTGTGTAATGAGCGCGGAGCGGAGCTGCGTGTGTAATGTGTGTGGAGCCGCGTGTGTAATGTGTGCGGAGCGGAGCCTCGTGTGTAATGTGCGCGGAGCGGAGTCTCGTGTGTAATGTGCGCGGAGCGGAGCCTCGTGTGTAATGTGCGCGGAGCGGAGCCGCGTGTGTAATGTGCGCGGAGCGGAGCCGCGTGTGTAATGTGTGCGGAGCGGAGCCGCGTGTGTAATGTGTGCGGAGCGGAGCCGCGTGTGTAATGAGCGCGGAGCGGAGCCGCGTGTGTAATGAGCGCGGAGCGGAGCTGCGTGTGTAATGTGTGTGGAGCCGCGTGTGTAATGTGTGCGGAGCGGAGCCTCGTGTGTAATGTGCGCGGAGCGGAGCCTCGTGTGTAATGTGCGCGGAGCGGAGCCTCGTGTGTAATGTGTGCGGAGCGGAGCCGCGTGTGTAATGAGCGCGGAGCGGAGCCGCGTGTGTAATGAGCGCGGAGCGGAGCTGCGTGTGTAATGTGTGTGGAGCCGCGTGTGTAATGTGTGCGGAGCGGAGCCTCGTGTGTAATGTGCGCGGAGTGGAGCCTCGTGTGTAATGTGTGCGGAGCGGAGCCGCGTGTGTAATGAGCGCGGAGCGGAGCTGCGTGTGTAATGTGTGCGGAGCGGAGCCGCGTGTGTAATGAGCGCGGAGCGGAGCCGCGTGTGTATTGTGTGCGGAGCGGAGCCGCGTGTGTAATGAGCGCGGAGCGGAGCCGCGTGTGTAATGAGCGCGGAGCGGAGCTGCGTGTGTAATGTGTGTGGAGCCGCGTGTGTAATGTGCGCGGAGCGGAGCCTCGTGTGTAATGTGCGCGGAGCGGAGCCTCGTGTGTAATGAGCGCGGAGCGGAGCCGCGTGTGTAATGTGCGCGGAGCGGAGCCGCGTATGTAGTGTTCACTCTCAATGTTACACAGCCCTGGGGGGGTTGCACAGATATCTCCACTGTTACTTATTTGACAGGGAATGCAATTCCACTGCCTCCAATTGTCACAATAATTACCCAATTGAATGACGAATGATGGACAAGGCCGCGTCTGTTTCCACTGCTACACTGGTTATTGGGAAGCTCACAGTGAGCACATGGCATAAATACTTCCGATTCCAACACATGGAATACATACAGCTGCTTCTCACAAAATTAGAATGTTATTAAAAAGCGAATTTATTTCAGTTCTTCAATGCAAAAAGTGACTCTCCTCTATTCTATAGGGTCATTACACACAGAGTGATCTATCTCACGGGTTTATTTCTGTTAATGTTGAGGATTATGGCTTACAGCCAATGAAAACCCAAATGTCATTATCTCAGTAAATTAGAATACTTTATAACACCAGCTTGAAAAATTATTTTAAAATTGGAAATGTTGTCCTACTGAAATGCATGATCAGTAAATGCCCTCAATACTTGGTTGGGCTCCTTTTGCATCAATTACTGCATCAATGCGGCGTGGCATGGAGGCGATCAGCCTGTGGCGCTGCTGAGGGGTTATGGAAGCCCAGGTTGCTTTGATAGCAGTCTTCAGCTCGTCTGCATTGTTGGGTCTGGTGTCTCTCATCTTCCTCTTGACAATACTCCATAGATTCTCTATGGGGTTAAGGTCAGGCGAGTTTGCTGCCAATCAAGCACAGTGATACTGTTGTGTGTAAACCAGGTATTGGTACTGTAAGGGGGTGAAGTACAGGAAGAGCCAGGGGAGGGTTGTCTCCTCTGCTCCGTCCCCGGAACCATTGAGCAACACAGCAGGTTCCGCGGGGGACAGAAAAGGGACTTGGTACAGGAAGGAAGCCGGGCAGAGAACGGGAAAAGTGCTTGCGCTGTCGTCAGAGCAGCCTGGGCAGCGGTCAGGACAAGACGCAGACACAGACCAGGAGAGAGTCACATCTCCTGTTCTGAAGGCAAAGACCGGGGTACCGCTCACAGAGATTGCAGCCCGTGAGTACGTGGAGCCGGAGTATGCAGTGACAGCAAAGGTGTGTCCTGACCCCCGTGCAGAGATGGGGGTCCATGTTTTGACTGTGGTCCGCGCAGAGACCATGGCCCGTGTTGAGACTGAGCCCTCTGTAGAGACAGTGACCCGTACAGAGGCAGTGACCCCCGCGCAAAGCCCTGGTACCCGCAGAGTTAGTGCAGAGCCCCTGATTCTGGCAGAGGGACACAATTGTGTACCGAGCTTTGCTTCTGCGGGAGAGACTGTAGTGTTGGAGCTAAAGACTCAGAGCAGAGGAGACCCTGGCTGGGGGATTACAGAGTTCACAGAGACTATAGACAACAAGTGCCGCTGTTGTTCGGTACCTACGTGGGAGAAGGTTGACCCTACAAGCAAGTCCTCTTCAGACTGTTAAGTTAATTCCAGGAAATACTGTTTAATACTCTTTATTCCATTTGCCTGTTTTATAACTTGTTTTCCACTTGACCAATACTCGCACTGTTCTATTGCCAGTGTTTATCCCTGTAAATAAACCCCCCCCTTTAACTGTTGGTCCGTCTGTTCTGTGGTGACATACCCAGCACCTGCTCATTATTACATTTGGCGTAGTCGGCAGGATGTCACACGGAAGCGCGGAAGCGGTGGACCAAGCAGTTAGAGAAGGCCCCAGGACTAGCATTTCCCTGGGAGCCATGTTGAATAATTTGCTGAAGTTTACTGGAAACAATGTGATAATGTGGAGTTGGACGGAGAGAATCCGGGGGGCTGTTGCAGATGCATCCCCTGGCACCAGCCCTGGAGGCAGAGATTGCATTGATGGCCTTAGAGGGGGAGGCATGAGATTCTGTCATGCATAGGTCTCCCCAGGAAAGAGATACTCTGTACAAGGTGCTGTGCATACTTGAGGAAACACATGGGGACCCCACTGACGTAGGGGAACTCCGCATGCGACTGTTTCACTGAGTGCAAAGACAGGGGGAGACCGTGACCCACTTCATGAGTGCCCTGCAAGAGCTCCATACTGCTATTAGATGGAAGGACAGTGTAGGCGTAGGGTCAGTTGACGTGGTGCTCAGGGATCAGCTGGTGATGGGGCTGCATGACGGAATGATGAAGCAGGCCATGCAAGAGCACCTGCAGGTAAAGCCAGACATGACCCTCTCTGAAGTTGGTAGTGAGGTGTGCGCGAGCAGGAACAGGACATGACAGGGCCAGTGGGGAAGGTGCGGAGCGGGGAAGCAACCACCACCGCAGACAAAATCCCCCGATGGGTAGAGGACCCGAGAATTGAGATCAGCCAGTTCCGTGAAGAAATGGTGGCTTCAAGGAGATCTCAGGCAGAGAGGCCTGGTCCTATAGTGTGAGACAGAGGAGCTGTCACCCGAGGAGAAGTTGAAGTTACCCAGAGGAGACATTCTCTTACAGGCTATACCTGTGGAAAGCCCGGTCACATTGCCCGGTGGTGTCCCCAGCGGAGCCGACCATACCTGCGCCTACCATTAAAGTAGGTGGCTCTGAGCACAAGGGACACCGCCCGGAGCGTGAAGAGCAGAGGAGGAGTAGTAAAAGTCCCACCAGCCTTGTTTCCACATGCCCCCTGGTCTGGGCAGAAATCAATGGAAGAGCAGTGCGATGTCTGGTAGACACCGGTTCACAAGTGACTACCATGTGGTGGCGGAAAGGAACTCGGTAAAGTCATCGCACCTGCCTCTGTCAATCGAGTATTGCCCCCTGGACAGACGGTACTTCCCCTGCCTATATGAACTGGTATCTCGCTTGAAGGGGTGGAAGTTAAAATTGAGCCTAGCAGAGCCGACTAGCTGCCATCAGGAATACTGGTCACGCGGTCCCTGGCCACTGTGCGGGGCGGCGCTGTCCTTGTGCGCTACATAAATGCGGGGGAGATGCATGCCATCCTACCCACTAAGAGCGAAGTCGTCCAAGTCCTGGGCCTCCCGGATGAGCTGGTTCCAACCAAGACAGTGCAGCTGACTGCAAGGTCAGAAGACCCTTGGCTGGTGACCATCAAAGCGGAGGTAGCTCCGGATCCCTGACTACTGCAGGAAGGGCGACGAATTTTGGGACGCATGCGAACAGAACTCTCAGAACTGGACCCACAGCAGGTCCCTCAGGTGGAAGCCTTGCTGGGTAAATATCAGGAGGTGTTTGCCAAGGATGAAGATGACTTTGGACGCACCACGGCCATAACCCACGAGATACCCACTGGAGATGCGGCGCCGATCTGGGAACGGTACCGTCAGATACCTCCACAGATGTACTAGGAAGTGAAAGGAATGCTGTCACACATGTTGAAGAAGGGAGCTATTCGTGAAAGTCAGAGCGCGTGGGCTGCTCCCATAGTCCTGGTGAGGAAGAAGGATGGGTCCTTGCGGAACTCGTACCCGCTGCCCAGGATAGAAGAGTCCCTATCGGCACTGGGAAATGCCAGGTTCTTCTCCACGTTAGACTTGGCCAGCGGATATTGGCAGGTGCCAATGTCCGAGCAAGATCGAGCCAAGACGGCTTTCATCCTCCCAATGGGACTGTACAAATTCGACCGGATGCCTTTTGGTCTAGCAAATGCTCCAGGAACATGTAACAACCCTGCAGGCATCACTGCATTGCCTCCCATCCCCCGCACACCAACTTACTTACTGCTTCAAGCCATGCTGTGAATTCTGTCTGTTGCCAGCCCTGTGCCTCTGATTTCCTGTATGCTTCCAAGCTATGTGTGTATAGGGGGGCGGCTCCAGAACTCTCTGGTTCTTGTGCAGTCAGGGTGCACCTGTGTAATCTGTCCTTGACCAATCACCTAGCGCCCTTGACTATTTAGTTCCGCCACACCCACTAACCCTTGCCTGTGCAATGTCTAAACTCAGTTAGCTCCTTGCTGCTGAGCTAGCCAGGCCCTGTCCTATGTCTTGCCTTCTCTGAAGGCTCTTATTGCATATTCCTGTGTCTTGGTACCTTGCCTAGTACTTCTCTATCCGCCTGCCAGGAGACAATATCCTGGTCCTTGTGTCTTTGTCCCCAGCCGCTCTGCCACCTCGGCTCCCTTGCTGCTCTGCCTGCTCGGCTCCCTTGCCGCTCTGCCTGCTCGGCTCCCCAGCCGCTCTGCCTGCTCGGCTCCCCAGCCGCTCTGCCTGCTCGGCTCCCTAACCGCTCTGCCTACTCGGCTCCCTTGCCGCTCTGCCTGCTTGGCTCCCTTGCTGCTCTGCCTGCTCGGCTCCCCAGCCGCTCTGCCTGCTCGGCTCCCCAGCCGCTCTGCCTGCTCGGCTCCCTAGCCGCTCTGCCTGCTCGGCTCCCTTGCAGCTCAGCCTGCCCAGCTTCCTTGCAGCCCAGCCTACTCTTCACTCCTGCGGCTCCGCACTCCTGCGGCTCCGCCTCCTCCACACTTCTGCGGCTCCGCCTACGCCGTACTCCTGCGGCTCAGTTCCTAACCTGTTCCAACATACTCCACTTCTTCCTGCCTAAACCTATACCTGCCCCTGCTGTGTGAACAGGTCCCTAGAGTGGAGTGGCACCCGCCAGCTACCTGCCGCATAAGCCTGACCTCACCATCAGAGCCTCCAGTGAAGAACGAGGTAGCTGTCGTAGTCACGCCCCTTCCAGGGTAGTCTGGTTTGTGGCACAGTGGGGCCACAACCCCCCGGCTCGCGCCATTCAGCCAAGGCGCGAGCGTGACAGTTTGCACAGGCCATGGTCCCCGCTGAGTCCCATGTCCTTCCACTCGCAGAGCATGATGAACTCTCTCCCTGCCAGTATGAGCAACCAGAGGTATTTGTTCCGTCCTGCTTGGTTCCGATTGTGGAGACCTCTGAACCAATCATTGTCTCCAATGCCCTCTACAATCAGCTCCTGGCCTATGAAGAGCACGACCCTGATGACCCGCCTAGGTTCAATGGGAACCCTACTGAGTGCCAAGGGTTCCTAAAATAGTGCCTGCACTACATCCTGCAGAATGCAGCTTGTTTCCCCTCTGACTGGGTCAAGGTGGGATACATCATGTCCTACCTAGCTGGTGATGCCTTGATGTGGATCTGACCCTTTGGGAAGCAGGGGACCCTGTCGTCATGAGCCTGGGGGCCTTCCTGGTGGCCTTCCGTAAAGTGTTCGACATGCCTCTTCCAGCTGCTCCTGAAAAGTCTTCCCCGCTAAGCTTCCAGATACAGACCAGACAAGAGGAACCTATGGGTGAATCCTCTCATCCGTCTATGACTATCCATCACCCACCTGTTCCACAGCTTGCCAAAGCAGCCCCCCGTGCAAGATCCAAGAGGTCTAAGAAAAAGGGGCGGGCTAGGTTGTCGTTGGAGTCCAGTCCTGAGAAGGAACATCCTGATGGTCTCTGCCCTGTGAAGCTTGTACTCCAGAACCCTGGGCCAGTAGGAGAGGCTGCCCTGGGCGAGAGTATTACCTCTCCATTAAACTCTTTGACTGTTTCTCTGTCTTCAGGGAGCTTTGGTGTGTTTAATTCGCCAGTCATACGGAGTCAGTGTGTGGTCTCTGTCGTAAAGCTCCCGAAGCTGGTGTGGGCGTTGTCTCGAGGTAGCCGAGCCCTACTTGCGAACAGTCTAGTCCTGTAAGGACAAATACAGCTCCAGGTTGAAGCCTTATACATGAGGAAGTTCATCTTCCACTTGCTGACTGGTATGCCCATGTGTCATTCTGTTCCAGAGATTCTAGTACCCGTTTATGTCTGGAAACCTAGCAGGGCACTGCGGTTGAAACAATCAAGTGACAAGAGGTGTCTGGTTCCCTTGCGTCAGAGTCGGTCAGCAAGGTCGCCTTCTTCATCTGGTCTGCTAGTCGTCGAGTCAAGGGGTGATGACGTCTCCAAAGAAGGGTAAGCGGTGTCAGTCTCCTCACACGTCTCCAGCGACTATACCAGTGATCTTCTCCCAGAAGCATCCCTATCTCTTGATTGTCCTCCCCTGGATTACGGGCTGAAGATGGGTCCTAAGTATATGCCTTCTACCCTCGTGTGGCCAGTGAGTGAAGATACTGAGACAGAGATTTTCTCACCCTCTAACCTAGTAGAGGAGGACCAGTTTTTTCAGGGTAACAGGCTGAAGTGGCTCCCTGTATGTATACCTCCAGCTTCCATTTGGCAGGTGGGTGAAGATGTTGGAACAGTGACCTACGTATCTCCGTTTCTCACCAACCGGGAGGAGGAGGTCCAATTTTTTTGGAATATCGGGCTGAAATTGGACTTAGTGACGGTGTCTTCAGTTTCCAGCTGGCCGGCTGATGTAGGGATCAAGTCCGAAGCTTCCAGGTCCCTACTTTCTGACAATCAGGAGGAAGAAGTCCTTGTACCCTCTGTGTTGGAAGCTGTTGGGCACCAAGAAACTTGGCACTCGGTGATTCCGGATGGCACGCCTACTTCACCTCACCAGAAGGATGCCCTGTCAGCCTGGGCTGTGTGTGGTCCCGTTCTCCTTCTTCTAGTCATTCTGGCAGGCTTGAGGAAGAGGGGCTGTAAAGGGGGGTGTAACGGGGTCTACCCATGCTGGGGTACCTCTTTCAGTACCACCGCGTATTTTCGGAGGTCTGCTCTGCGTTGGCTGGAGTCTGAATGAATGACGCTGGCTAGAATTCCTTGGTTACATGGGCGCATATAAAAGATCACTGCTTCTCCACGTATATCCAGTCTGACAACACTTTACTCACAGGACACAAAATATATCACACAGATACAGAGGGCAGGCCAATAGAAAAGCGGCAGGCCAGACATGCATTACAAAAGCCGCAGGTGGCCGGAGCCTGCCGATGTTTACTGTGGGAATTACAAAGGTGGGGGGAGGGCGGACAAAAGTAGAATATTGTGTCCCCTCGGCCCAGGGGAGCAGCCTGTGAACTGATGCATTAGGGACATGCATCTCACATAGAACCTATTATACATACATATAACTGCACAACATATTCTGGGTGCTGACTGGCTCTGTAACACGGCTCCCCTTTTCAGCGACGTGATCGGCATACACAGTCTGATCCTCAACGGATCGGTTTGGGGATGACCGAAGTTTATGGGGTTGGTACAAGTTCCGTTTGTCGACTTAGTCCATCGGCGTTACCATTTTGTTTGCTGCGTCTGTGGTGGATGGTGAAGTCCAGAGGTTGTAGGGCTAAACTCCACCACAGCAATCTGGCGTTGTCTCCGGAGACCCGATTAAGCCAGACTAGGGGATTATGGTCCGTTAGGAGGGAAAACTGTCGTCCATACAAATATGGTTGCAACTTCTTGAGTGCCCATACTACCGCCAGGCACTCCTTCTCGATGGCCGCATAGCTTACTTCACGGGGCAGTAGTTTCCGACTCAGGTAAGCTACCAGGTGTTCTTGGCCGTCTGGCCCGACTTGGCTCAGTACTGCCCCCAAACATAGAAGCGTCTGTGTGAACAAGGAAACGTTTAGCTGGATCGGGTGCGGCCAATACAGGGGTATTGGTGAGGGCGTCCTTTAGTTGGCGGAAGGCTTCCTCACACTCTGAGGTCTAGGTTACCTGGCGGGGTTGGTTCTTAAGGGTCAGATCAGTGAGGGGCTTGGCTACGCTGCTGTAATTGGGAACGAATTTCCTGTAATACCCAGCTGTCCCTAGAAACGCCATGACCTGGGTTTTAGTGCGTGGGATGGGCCATTTGGCTATGGCCTCAATCTTGGCTGGTCGTGGTCATTGTTTCCCACTTCCCACCCAATGCCCTAAATACTGAACCTCTGCTTTGCCCACGTGACACTTGTTTGGGTTCAGGGTGATTCCGGCCTGGTGCATCCTGTCCAATACTGTCTCTAGGTGATTTAGATGCTCTTCCCATGTCGCACTGTAGATGGCGATGTCATCCAGGTAGGCACAAGCATAGTCCTGGAGACCATCCAGAAGCCGGTCAGCCAGCCTTTGGAAGGTCGCTGGGGCATTCTTCATCCCGAATGGCATAACTCGAAACTGGAATAAGCTGAACGGGGTGACAAATGCCGACTTGGGAATAGCGTCAGGACTAAGAGGAATCTGCCAGTAGCCTTTGCATAGATCGATGGTGGTCAAATACTTTGCCC
Source organism: Dendrobates tinctorius (assembly GCF_039654945.1). NCBI lineage: Eukaryota > Metazoa > Chordata > Amphibia > Anura > Dendrobatidae > Dendrobates > Dendrobates tinctorius. Next base: position 3,256,991 of record NW_027361904.1, on the reverse strand, counting down.
CCGCCAGCCGGTCTAACAACTCATCCACACGCGGCATGGGGAATGCATCCGTCACTGTTTTCTCATTGAGCTTACGATAGTCTACACAAAACCGTGTAGTCCCATCCTTCTTGGGCACTAACACTACGGGGGATGCCCAGGGACTATCTGACTCTTCAATGACCCCTAAACGCAACATCTCTTGTATCTCTTGTCGCATCCCCTCTCGTACAGACTCAGGGACGCAAAAGGGGTTTTGTCGCAGGGGGGTCTGATCCTGGGTCTCAACCTTGTGTTGTGCCAGGCGAGTGTACCCTGGTCTCCCCGAAAACATCCTCTGTCGCTGCCTCAACAACTCCTCCGCCTGCTGTCTCTCCCGGGGGCCTAGGTCTTCACCCAAGTGTACCTGGTCCCATGTTTTAGACTGAGTCCTTTCCCCTAAGACATCCGGCAAGGGAAGTCCAGCAAAATCCTCTGCTTCAGGTGCACAGATGGCCACTACCTCTTCAGGGTGCTCCCGGTAGGGCATCAGCATATTCACATGGAACATGCTGATAACCCTGGGGTCTTCACAATCGGCGACATTATAGGTTGTGTCGGCTATTTTCCCCACTACCTGGTAGGGCCCCTGCCATGCAGCTTGAAACTTATTCTGCTTAGTGGGCTCTAACACCAGGACCTTCTGTCCTATTTCCAAAGTGTGCTCTCTGGCCCTCCGATCGTACCATACGCGCTGGCGCCGCTGTTTCGCCTGCAGGTTCTCACGTACAACCTGGGTCAGCTCCTGTAGGCAGTCCCGGAATTCCAGCACATAGGGTACAATAGGTACCCCTTCTTTGAGGCCCTCCCCTTCCCAGTGTTCCAGCACTAAGTCTAGGGGTCCCCTTAGCCATCTCCCGTATACCAGCTCGAACGGGGAGAACCCCGTGGATTCTTGGGGCACCTCCCGATAGGCAAACAGGAGGTGTGGCAAGAATTTCTCCCAGTCCCTGTAGGTCCTGGTAAAAGGCCCAATGAGCTGTTTTAATGTCCCGTTAAAGCGTTCACACAACCCATTGGTTTGCGGGTGGTACGGGGCTCTTCTAATGGACTTTACGCCGCACAGCTTCCACAGTTGGTTGTCACCTCTGCTGTAAACTGGGTACCCTGGTCCGAGATAATCTCCTGGGGAAATCCAACCCGTGAGAAAACCTGGAGCAGGGCGGCCGCCACCGTCTCTGCCAGTATGTTAGGTAACGCAACCGCCTCTGGATACTGTGTGGAATAATCTACCACTGTCAATATATACTTTTTTCCGGACGGACTGTGTTTGGCTATCGGCCCTATCAGATCGACCGTTACTCAGCTAAATGGTTCCTCCACAATGGGGAGTGGGCGTAATTTGGCCTTGCATCGATCCCCCCTCTTGCCAATGCACTGACAACTGTCACAGGTCTGGCAGTACTGACGAACATCATAGGTTACCCCCGGCCAAAAGAAGTTTTGTGTCAGACGATGCCTGGTGCGACTGATGCCGAAGTGCCCGGCCAAGGGTATGTCATGAGAGATTCGCAGTAGCTCCTGCCTATACTTCTTGGGAACTACCAGCTGATGTTTTATAGTGGGGCTCGTCCCTGTGTGGTGCTGCTCTGTGATCCGGTAGAGGAATCCCTGCTTCCATACAAACTGTTCCCCTTCCAGTACTCCTCTCCTCCTCCTGTGCCTTCCCACGATATCCCTCTAAAGAAGGATCCTCAAGTAAGTCCCTCTTAAATTCATCTGGGGTGGCCCAAGAAATGTGTCTGGCTATGGGAATACGTGCAGGGCTGGGATGTCTTACCTGGGCCTCCTCTGAGTGTGATTCCGCCTCCGCAGCTCGAACTTGTCTCCGGATGGTCACAGGATAGGTCTCAGCCAGAGGGGCCACCGAGAATGCAGACAACATGGGCCTCAAGTCATTTCCCAGCAAGACGTCTGCAGGCAAATCCTCCATCAAGCCGACCTCAACAAGGCCATCCCCGACTCCCCAGTTCAGGTGAATCCTGGCAGTGGGTAGTCGATGTATAGCTCCCCCTGCTACACGGACTGCCACTGTCCGGTCCGTCTTCTCTTGGTCCCGGACGAGATGAGGCTTCACAAGGGTCAAAGTTGCCCCGGAATCTCTTAGTCCCTGCATACGTTTCCCATTAACCCACACGACCTGTCGATGCTGTTGTCGATTATCTGCCCGGGCTGCCTGGACGGCAGCACTTCCTCCATCTCTTCCACCCCTTGGTTAATCGTAGCCCTCAATGCCGGGTCAGCTTCGCCTTGGTAGCAGTGTACAGCAGCCCGGCTGAAGGTAGCTGTTCCCGCCTTTGGCCACTGGGTATGCTGAGTCCGGTTGGGACATTGTCTTTGCAAATAGCCCAGCTGACGACTGGTGTGGCATCGCGCCCCAGGGGGACTGTGGTAGGCCGGGTTTCTAGCTGGTCCCCCTACAGTCTTCGGTGGTTTGGGGCCCTCCAGGTCCATGGGCGAGCCCCTAGTGACCACCTTTGATCCGGACAACTGCGGCCTCCTGGCATCATGATGTTCATCGGCCAGACGAGCGGCTTCCTTAAGAGTCGTTGGCCGCCTGTCCCAAAGCCATTCCTGTGTCTCCGGGTTTAGTTCATTAAAGAATCATTCTAACAGGAAGAGCTGAAGGACGTCCTCCTTAGTGGTTGCTTGGCTCCCTTGTACCCACTGTAGAAAGTGACCGCCGTAATTTACAGGCCCATTCAGCTTGGGTATCGGTTACGCGTTTTATAAGTCCGCGGAACTTTTGGAGGTAGGCCTCTGGTGTCAGCGCATACCGGGCCACAATAACTTCTTTGATCCACTCATAGTCCATACAGTCCTCATCAGGTACCGTGCGATAGGCGTCCGCTGCCTGGCCTGTCAGCTTGCTGGCTAGAATCTGAACCCGTTCCTCCGGCTTCACTTGATGAAGAGCACACTGCCGCTCAAAGTCCTGCAGAAAGCCATCAATGTCTTCCTCTGCCTCCCCCAACTGTCGGAAGGCATTATACTGGATCTTTTTGTGGCTTACTGTTGAAGGTACCTGGTCGAAGGCCAGTGCTCCCCCTGCTCGCTGACTCTCCTCTCTCCGCTCTGCCATCTCCATCTTGGCCAGCTCCACTTTGGTCCGCTCTGCCATCTCCATCTTGGCTAGCTCTATCCTGGTCTGCTCGGCCATCTTTTCCTTCAGATCAGTACACACATCAGCCATCACCTCTCGTATGATCTCTACTGCAGGGTTTAGGCCATAGAACACCAGTCTGTTCTTTACCTCCCTCTGGAATTCGGTCTCCTCCACATTCACATTGGGGGGTGCTGCACTGTCGTGTTCCATGATGGCTGCTATGAAATCCGCTTTTGTTTTGTTGCTGGCGATCAACCCTCGAGCTTCCACCAGATCTTTTAATGTAGTCCTCTTTAACTTCTGGTAGTTATTTTCCATTCATTCCTTTCCTCCTGTAGAAGGGGTATCAAATCCCGCTGTCTGCCACCAGTGTAACGGGGTCTACCCAAGCTGGGGTACCTATTTCAGTACCACCCCGTGTTTTTGGAGGTCCGCTCTGCGTTGACTGGAGTCTGAATGAATGACGCTGTCTGGAATTCCTTGGTTACATGGGCGCATATAAAAGATCACTGCTTCTCCATGTATTTCCAGTTTGACAACACTTTACTCACAGGACACAGAATATATCACACAGATACAGAGGGCCGGCCAATAGAAAAGCGGCAGGCCAGACATGCATTACAAAAGCCGCAGGTGCCCGGAGCCTGCCGATGTTTACTGTGGGAATTACAAAGGTGGGGGGAGGGTGGACAAAAGGAGAATATTGTGTCCCCTCTGCCCAGGGGCGCAGCCTGTGAACTGATGCATTAGGGACATGCATCTCACATAGAACCTATTATACATACATATAACTGCACAACATATTCTGGGTGCTGAGTGGTTCTGTAACACGTAACAGGGGGGTACTGTAACAACCCTGCTGGCATCACTGCATGGCCTCCCATCCCCCGCACACCAACTTACTTACTGCTTCAAGCCATGCTGTGAATTCTGTCTGTTGCCAGCCCTGTGCCTCTGCTCTCCTGTATGCTTCCAAGCTATGTTTGTATAGGGGGGCGGCGCCAGATTCTCTGGTTCTTATGCAGTCAGGGTGCACCTGTGTAATCTGTCCTTGACTAATCACCTAGCGCCCTTGACTATTTAGTTCCGCCACACCCACTAACCCTTGCCTGTGCAATGTCTAAACTCAGTTAGCTCCTTGCTGCTGAGCTAGCCAGGCCCTGTGCTATGTCTTGCCTTCTCTGAAGGCTCTTATTGCGTATTCCTGTGTCTTGGTACCTTGCCTAGTACTTCTCTATCCGCCTGCCAGGAGACAATATCCTGGTCCTTGTGTCTTTGTCCCCATGTCTCTGTCTGAACTCAGTCTTACCTCTGTCAGTCAGTCTCCTTGTCTTTGGCTTCCTTCTCTGCTGTGTCTTTCCTTGTGTCCTCCCTATCTGCCTGCTCGGCTCCCTTGCAGCTCTGCCTGCTCGTCTCCCTTGCTGCTCTGCCTGCTCGGCTCCCTTGCTGCTCTGCCTGCTCGGCTCCCCAGCCGCTCTGCCTGCTCGGCTCCCCAGCCGCTCTGCCTGCTCGGCTCCCCAGCCGCTCTGCCTGCTCGGCTCCCTAGCCTCTCTGCCTGCTCGGCTCCCTTGCAGCTCAGCCTGCCCGGCTCACTTGCAGCCCAGCCTACGCCACACTCCTGCGGCTCCGCCTACTCCGCACTCCTGCGGCTCCGCCTACGCCGTACTCCTGCGGCTCAGTTCCTAACCTGTTCCAACATACTCCACTTCTTCCTGCCTAAACATATACCTGCCCCTGCTGTGTGAACAGGTCCCTACCTGTTCCTTTTCGAGCCGTGCCCGCCTGTCCTGTGTTTCCAAGACGTGCCCGCCTACCTTGTGTCTCCAAGCCATGCCTGCTTGCCCTGTGTCTCCAAGCCGTGCCTGCTTGCTGTGACAGACTCAGCTCCTGCTGAGCCCATTTTTTGAGTGGACCCTCTGGGTCGTGGCACCCACCCACCGAGGGCGAGCTGACCTTGTGAGAATCCACCCCCTATACAGGGAGTGTCAGGGGCAAGACCAAGGGGGTGAGCCACCACGACTGCTGGGACCAGACGGCCGGCTCAGGGGACACTAGACGAGTGTCTGATGACAAGGACGAGCAGGAAGCAAGACGAGACTAGACGTAGGTGCAAGGTATTTTCATTAGAATAACACAAGATCACATACAGAGAAAACAAGCAAAACGTGCAAGGTGCGCGCGTGGGCACGCCAAGGTCCATAACATGGTACGTGCCAGATGGCACGCCTAGGCACAGGTAATGGCATAATGGCATCGGACTCCGGAATGCTGGCAAACCGACAGGGTCCAGGGATCAGGCTGCGGACGTCAGCTCCGGACATCAGGCCGTAGTCATCTGGTTCCGGACCTCTGGCAACGGTCGGCAGGTTCCGGGCATCCGGCAGGCAAACCAGGGTTCAGGCAAGGAGGCACGACAGATATCCAAGCAGGGTGCGTGTTTAGGGAACACGCCAAGGTCCAAGGCTAGGTGCGTGTGTAGGGGACACGCCAGGGTCCAAGGCTAGGTGCGTGTGTAGGGGACACACCAGGGTTCAAGACTAGGTGCAAGGCAAGGTGCGTGTGTAGGGGACACGCCAGGGTTCAAAGCGAGGTGCGTGTGTAGGGGACACGCCAAGGTTCGCAAACGAGACAGGGTGCGTGTGTAGCCACGCCAAAGCATAGAATTAGACAGTGCGTGTAGAGACACGCCAAGGTACAAGGTATAAGACAGAGTGCGTGTAGAGACACGCCAAGGTTCAAGACAGAGTGCGTGTAGAGACACGCCAAGGTACAAGACAGAGTGCGTGTAGAGACACGCCAAGGTACAAGACAGAGTGCGTGTAGAGACACGCCTGTGACGAACAGCCCACCGCCGTTCGTCCACTTACGGGCGACACTAACGGGAGTCCCGCTGCCACCAAAACGCGACGGACAGCGGACCCTGTGTCACCACTATGTCACAGTCCCACCACTGACACGGGTGTATCAGCGGACGGAGGGGCGTGACACAATGCCGGCACACGGCTATCACAGGCGCAGTGGGGCTTATCTTAGTTATCCCAACACTGGCACCATGTGACCAAAAATATCCAGCAAGCTAATCTCGCTCTACAATTTGCCGCAGGGGGAGTTTAATTTGGATGCCCCACCACTGCTATCAATCTTCCAAGTACTGCGGGGATTTATGTATATCCCACTTTCTCAGTTCCACTTTGGAACTCGCAGCTCTCCGGCGCCCCCCTTACCCTCAGGTCAGTCAGGGAACTGCACCTAGGATAATTAGTCGCCGGACGGGCTGCCTGTTGTGAACCGGCAATTAGGCTTCTGCAGTAAGGGAATTATCAATGCTGTGGCTGAAGCCCCTTACTCAGCAATATAAGACCCTTCTAGACTGCCAGCAAGCCGTAATAGCCGTACACAACGCGCTGCCACCAGTCACGGTTACTTAATTCACAGTGTTAAATTAAGAGGGTCCGTGGCAAACCCCTTGAATTAGTAGCGATTATCTATCAAAGGCGTATAGTTCGATTCTTAGAGCATGGAGACAGATCTAAATAATTTCATTTATTTTCCGAAAGAGGACAGTGATTACAGATAAAAGTTGCTATAAAATTGAGACATAAAATATGTACAGTACAGGTATAAAATAAAAGTGGAGAAAACAAAGAGATTACACTCACAGTTCCATATTGTTCCTTAGGCAGACCATGCGGCTAAGGTGGGTGGAGGCGGAGCTGCACTTCTCCGCTCATTGGGGTCCTTCTAGCACGACGACTTGAGCTGTTCTGAGCTGGTTTGCCCAGGAAATGCCTTATAGACTTTCCTATGTGACATCACAGAGAGGTGCATTCTGGGTTGATCCCACCTCTCTTATCCAAGTTATGTTTTGGCTACAAAACTTAGATTAGCTATAACTTTATGGGAGAAGCTGGTATGGACTCATCAGTGGTATCATGTTTCCCAGCGTAATGAGCCCATCAAGAAAACATCAAACATCTATGCGATATGACCGTCCATTTGGGCGCAAATCCTATCTCATGTTCTGGACAGGGTAGAACTTCGAAACATACGCGGTCTCGAAGCTGGGACCGCTCAGGTTACAAAAATATGATTTTCATATCTCTAGGGTATTTGGTTCTTATGGTATAGTCTCTCATAGTTTTATTCGTTTCAAACAAAGAAGTTTTTCCCGCTCTGAAGAGGAGAGAAGGCAAATGGTGTGAGGAAGATGGTCTAGCTAATTAACATTCCTGCTCTTCCAGAGGAAGTGGCAGGGTTGATAAAACCTGGGGGGAAGGAATTCCTACTACTGAGAGTTTACAATGTCCTAGGATGGAGGATTTGTTAGCACATTGCAACAGAAAACATATCTTGCAGACATGGTACATCACACCTCCCCCCTTAAGAGGGCGCTAAGGAGGCATTACCTCTCGGTAATCGGCCATGCGCACCTCAGCGGGTTCGCCCCGGCGGGACAACCCATCGGCATTGCCGTTTTCACTGCCCTTCCTGTGTTTTACAGTAAAATCGTACTGTTGAAGGGCAAGGCTCCAGCGGAGCAATCTTCCATTGGTTCCCGACACGGTGTGCAACCAGCTCAGTGGGTTGTGGTCGGTTACCACCGTGAAGGCACGCCCATACAGGTAGGGCTGCAAACGCTGCAGTGCCCACACCATGGCCAGACACTCCTTCTCGATGGTCGAGTATGCCACTTCCCTCGGCAAAAGTTTCCGGCTCAGGTACAACACGGGGTGCTCTTGGTCCCCCGAGTCGACCTGGCTAAGCACAGCACTGAGGCCAAACTCGCTGGCGTCGGTCTGTACCAGAAACGGGCGACTGCTGTCGACTGCTCTCAACACTGGAGAGTTGCACAGGGCTGCTTTCAAAGCTTGGAAAGCCGCCTCACAGTCATCTGTCCAGTTGACTGTTTGGGGTAGCCTCTGCTTGGTGAGGTCAGTCAAGGGTTTGGCAAGGGCGCTATAGTCCTGTACGAACCGCCTATAGTACCCTGCAGTGCCCAAGAAGGACTTCACCTGTTTCTTGGTCCTGGGGGTGGGCCAGGACACGATTGCGTCCACTTTTTCTGGCTCCGGACTCATGGAACCCCCGCCTACCCGGTGCCCCAGGTAGTGGACCTCGCGCATGCCTATCTGGCACTTCCCCGGCTTGATGGTCAGGCCTGCCTGGTGAAGACGCTTGAGCACCTCCTGGAGGTGCTGAAGGTGTTCCTCCCAGGTGGAACTGAAGACGGCAATATCGTCTAAGTACGCCACTGCGTACTCCTCCAGTCCCCGAAGCAGGTGGTTGACCATCCGCTGGAAAGTGGCAGGGGCATTCTTCATGCCGAAGGGCATGACCGTGGACTCGTACAGTCCAAAGGGGGTGATAAAGGCGGATTTCTCCTGCGCCTCAGGGCTCAGGGGAATCTGCCAGTATCCCCGACTCAAATCCATGATGGATATGTAGTTGGCGTTTGTCAACCGCTCGAGCAGATCCTCGATGCGCGGCATCGGGTGGGCATCAGAGGTTGTGATGGCGTTGAGCCCCCTGTAGTCCACGCAGAACCGGGTGGTTCGATCCTTTTTAGGCACGAGGACTACAGGTGAAGCCCACGCACCTTTTGACCGTCGAATCACTCCCAGCCTTAACATCTCATCGACCTCTTGGCGCATGACTTGTTGCACCGTTTCAGAGATCCGATAAGGTGTTCGCCGTAATGGGGCATGATTCCCGGTGTCCACCTCATGAACCGCTAACTCCGTCCTCCCAGGACGGTTGGTGAACACGGGCCGGAAGAGTTCCAGGGTGGCCATCAACTGCAACCGCTGGGACACGGTGAGCGAACCACTTATCTCCATGTCCTCAATGGACCCATTGGCCTTGGCCTGGGCCAGCATGTCCAGGAGGGAATCTTCCTCCCCATCCTCTGGCAGATTGCAGACCGGTAGGATGCAAGCTTCACGTTCGTAGTGCGCCTTCAGCATGTTGACGTGAAAGGCCTTGCGCCTACCCCGAGCATGGTCAAGCGTGACCACGTAGGTGACCGGGTTGAGCTGATGGTGGACGACGTACGGGCCTTCCCAGGCTGCCTGAAGCTTATCCGTTGGTACTGGGACCAACACCCACACCTTTTGACCCACCTGGTAGGTCCGCTCCCGGGCGTTCTGGTCGTACCAGCGCTTCTGGTCAGCCTGAGCCTGCGTCATGTTGTCATGCACCAACTGCGTCAAGGTCTGCATCTTGTCACGGAAGCGCATGACATAATCCACGATGGACACTTCTGTGGGGTTTGGCTCATCTTCCCAGGATTCTCTTATCAACCCAAGGGGTCCCCGGACTCGCCTGCCATACAGGAGCTCGAAGGGGGAGAACCCGGTCGAAGCCTGCGGAACTTCTCTGTAAGCGAACAGCAGGTGTGGGAGGTACCGCTCCCAGTCGCGCCCTTGGGTCTCAACCAGTATGCGGAGCATCTGTTTGAGGGTACCGTTGAAACGTTCACACAAACCGTTAGTCTGTGGGTGATACGGACTCGATACCAGCTGCGTCACCTGCATTTTCTCACAGAGAGCCTCCATTAGGCGAGACATGAATTGGGGCCCTTGATCGGTAAGCATCTCCCTGGGAAATCCTACTCTCGAAAAGATGGTCACCAGTGCGTCAGCCACCTTATCTGCCCTGGTTGAAGACAGAGCTACTGCCTCTGGGTACCGGGTAGCGTAGTCTACCACGGTGAGAATGTATCGCTTTCCGGAGCTGCTGGGGACGGACAGCGGTCCTACAATGTCCACCGCGATTCTCTGGAAAGGCTCCTCTATCACCGGCAAAGGAATAAGGGGAGCCTTAAGAGCAGGCCCCGCCTTACCCACTTTTTGACAGGTGGCACAGGAGCGGCAGTAGTGTGTTACATCTGTCCCCATCTTGGGCCAATAGAAGTGTTGAGACAGCCGTGCCTTTGTTTTGCTGATCCCCAAGTGTCCAGCGAGTGGAATCTCATGGGCAATCCGCAACAACTCAGTTCTGAACTGATAGGGGACGACCAGCTGTCTTTCCCTCAATCACTCCTTTTTAGGATCTCCGGGTACTGTCTCCCGGTACAACCTTCCTCGTTCCCAGAACACCCTCTCCTTATCAGACTTGGAGGTGGGCGTCTCGGCGAGACCTCTCAATTTCTCCAGGCTGGCATCTGAGTGCAGAGCAGCCTGGAACTCCATGCTGGAGGCTGCCAGAAGTGACGTCAGGGTCCCCTCTTTACTGGGACCCTCTGGAACCGGCTCTGGGTTCACCTCTGGTTCAGTCTCTCCTGTAGCAGCAGAGGGTCCAGAAGACAGTGCGTTACCTGCGATCTGGGCACTCTGACTGCGTGTGACAGCTGCTATGTATGCTGTCTCCCTGGGGATTTCTGCAGACCCACCAGCTGGTGCTGCCCTGGGCTCTACCTCCCCATCCACCCCCAACACTTCAGGAGCAGTGCTACTTATGGGCCAGTTACCTTCCTCGGTGGCACTGGTCAGCTGCATGGCATTACCTTCCTCATGGTCCCCATGCACCTCCCCATTTCCTTGAGCACCGTTGCTTACTCCTGCCAGGGGTTCCTCAGCCGTCTCACTCCGCAGAGTGACGGGGCTGAGCACTTCGGTACCTGTGGACACATCTACCGCTTCAAAGAAAGGGTTAACGGGTTCAGTCGGCACAGATACATCAACATCATCATCATCCTTCCTAGGAGAAGAATGGTTATCAGTTTGCTTTGGTACATTCACATCAGCATCAGCATCGTACCTGGGGAAAGAATGGTTGTTAGTTGCATCATTACTCATCAAGGCATTAGCAGGTAACACATTCAGTTTCCCATCATCAACATCATCAGGGTTAACGTTACCCTTATTATCAGTTTGGGGAAGGGTGTCAGGGACATAGTATGCAACCATCCTCCCCAAGTCAGTCCCCAATAAAACATCAGTGGGCAAATTTTCAGACACTCCCACCTCCCTCAACCCGCTCCCGGCACCCCAGTCAAGAAAAACTCGTGCCACTGGCAAGGGACAACGGGTGCCTCCAATCCCGGTGACAGTCAGGGTTTTCCCCTCAACAAACTCTTCAGGGGCCGCCAGTCCAGGACGGATGAGGGTTCGTTCAGCCCCGGTGTCCTTGAGGCCTGTAGCAAGACGGGCCCCCACCTGAACAGGTTGAACGTTGTCGTCAGCCCTCCCAACCACACCTCCCACCAAAAGAACAGAGGCATTGGGCCCGGGGGCCTTGGCTGGGGGGTTCTTCGGCCTGTTCGGACAGGTGTAAAAGAAGTGACCAGGCCGCTGGCAGTGGTGACACAGGCGACTGTCAGTAGCCGGCCTGTTGTTGGCAACAGGGACAGGGCCTCCGGAGGGACGGCTAGCTGGGGCATTGGGGTTGGTTGCTGGCTTACCCCCTTTCCAGCTGGTGGCGACTGGCCTCCGCGTCTCGGGCTTCCGGTTGGCCTCGTGGTTGTCGGCGATCTGCGCCGCTTTGTCCGCGTTCGTTGGTTCGCGGTCCAGGATGAACTGTCGGACCTCAGCTGGGCAGAGATGCAGGAACTGGTCTTTGATCATCAGGTCCCGTAGCTGCTCAAAGGTTTCAACGGACAGTCCATGGATCCACTGGTCAAAGTGGGTCCTGAGTCCTTGCACCACATCACTGTAGCTAACGTGTGGGCCACGTTGGAGGTGTCGGAACTTCTTTCGGTATACCTCAGGTGTCAGCCGGTATTTGGCGATCAGCGCCTGCTTTATGGCGTCATAGTCATCATCGGCTTCTGGCGGAAGAGAAGCAAATGCCTCCAGGGCTTTGCCTTTTAGCCCTGGGGTCAAGTACCTTGCCCATTGGTCTCTAGGCAGCTGGTACTGTCTGCAGGCTTTCTCAAAGGCTCGCAGAAATGTGTCCAAGTCCCCGTCCTTTTCCATCACGGGAAAATGCTCTGGCCGGGGTTTAGGAGTCTGGACGCTGCTGGGCTCACGGCTTCGGGCTGTGAGGGCATTCCCACCCCGCTGGAGTACCTCCAGTTCATGGGCCCTCTGCGCCTGGCGCTCGGCTCTCTCAGCCTCAGCTTGGCGCTCAGCTCTCTCCGCCTGGCGCTCGGCTCGCTGCTCTGCTCTCTCTCGAGCTTGCTGGATCAGCCTCACCCGCCCATCACTGTCTTCGGCGGGGAGTTCGTCCAAGGCCATTTGCAGATAGGGGTCCACCCCGTTCTGGTTGAATGTGGGGCCAGCGCTCAGGAGTGGAGCCTCTGCTGCAGCCCCATTGCAACTTGGGCCAACTTCTGCGCTCGCTGGATTCTGGTCGTTGTCCAGCTGCACTAGAGCCGCGATCATTTGAGCTCTGTTTTTGTTCGTGGCGTCAAGGCCTTGGTACGTGCATAACGCAGCAAGAACTTCCTTTGTCTGCCGGGTGTACCAAGGTTCTCCTTTTGCCGCCATGGTTGCCAAATAAAAGATAGAAAAAGAAAAACGAAGAAACGGGAGGGGGATACTTGCAAGTACACACTAATGTCTCAGGACTAGTAACCACTGAGTCTGTTCTCCAAAACCTATGATGCAGGATTCCCGCAGGAACCGTGCAGGTTTTTAGTGAGAGGAATGATTGCTCAAACCAAATTACTAATGCTCTAGGATTATCCCACCGCGCTGCCACCAATATGTGACGAACAGCCCACCGCCGTTCGTCCACTTACGGGCGACACTAACGGGAGTCCCGCTGCCACCAAAACGCGACGGACAGCGGACCCTGTGTCACCACTATGTCACAGTCCCACCACTGACACGGGTGTATCAGCGGACGGAGGGGCGTGACACAATGCCGGCACACGGCTATCACAGGCGCAGTGGGGCTTATCTTAGTTATCCCAACACTGGCACCATGTGACCAAAAATATCCAGCAAGCTAATCTCGCTCTACAATTTGCCGCAGGGGGAGTTTAATTTGGATGCCCCACCACTGCTATCAATCTTCCAAGTACTGCGGGGATTTATGTATATCCCACTTTCTCAGTTCCACTTTGGAACTCGCAGCTCTCCGGCGCCCCCCTTACCCTCAGGTCAGTCAGGGAACTGCACCTAGGATAATTAGTCGCCGGACGGGCTGCCTGTTGTGAACCGGCAATTAGGCTTCTGCAGTAAGGGAATTATCAATGCTGTGGCTGAAGCCCCTTACTCAGCAATATAAGACCCTTCTAGACTGCCAGCAAGCCGTAATAGCCGTACACAACGCGCTGCCACCAGTCACGGTTACTTAATTCACAGTGTTAAATTAAGAGGGTCCGTGGCAAACCCCTTGAATTAGTAGCGATTATCTATCAAAGGCGTATAGTTCGATTCTTAGAGCATGGAGACAGATCTAAATAATTTCATTTATTTTCCGAAAGAGGACAGTGATTACAGATAAAAGTTGCTATAAAATTGAGACATAAAATATGTACAGTACAGGTATAAAATAAAAGTGGAGAAAACAAAGAGATTACACTCTCAGTTCCATATTGTTCCTTAGGCAGACCATGCGGCTAAGGTGGGTGGAGGCGGAGCTGCACTTCTCCGCTCATTGGGGTCCTTCTAGCACGACGACTTGAGCTGTTCTGAGCTGGTTTGCCCAGGAAATGCCTTATAGACTTTCCTATGTGACATCACAGAGAGGTGCATTCTGGGTTGATCCCACCTCTCTTATCCAAGTTATGTTTTGGCTACAAAACTTAGATTAGCTATAACTTTATGGGAGAAGCTGGTATGGACTCATCAGTGGTATCATGTTTCCCAGCGTAATGAGCCCATCAAGAAAACATCAAACATCTATGCGATATGACCGTCCATTTGGGCGCAAATCCTATCTCATGTTCTGGACAGGGTAGAACTTCGAAACATACGCAGTCTCGAAGCTGGGACCGCTCAGGTTACAAAAATATGATTTTCATATCTCTAGGGTATTTGGTTCTTATGGTATAGTCTCTCATAGTTTTATTCGTTTCAAACAAAGAAGTTTTTCCCGCTCTGAAGAGGAGAGAAGGCAAATGGTGTGAGGAAGATGGTCTAGCTAATTAACATTCCTGCTCTTCCAGAGGAAGTGGCAGGGTTGATAAAACCTGGGGGGAAGGAATTCCTACTACTGAGAGTTTACAATGTCCTAGGATGGAGGATTTGTTAGCACATTGCAACAGAAAACATATCTTGCAGACATGGTACATCACAACGCCAAGGTACAAGACAGAGTGCGTGTAGAGACACGCCAAGGTACAAGACAGAGTGCGTGTAGAGACACGCCAAGGCACAAGACAGAGTGCGTGTAGAGACACGCCAAGGCACAAGACAGAGTGCGTGTAGAGACACGCCAAGGCACAAGACAGAGTGCGTGTAGAGACACGCCAAGGCACAAGACAGAGTGCGTGTAGAGACACGCCAAGGCACAAGACAGAGTGCGTGTAGAGACACGCCAAGGCACAAGACAGAGTGCGTGTAGAGACACGCCAAGGCACAAGACAGAGTGCGTGTAGAGACACGCCAAGGCACAAGACAGAGTGCGTGTAGAGACACGCCAAGGCACAAGACAGAGTGCGTGTAGAGACACGCCAAGGCACAAGACAGAGTGCGTGTAGAGACACGCCAAGGCACAAGACAGAGTGCGTGTAGAGACACGCCAAGGCACAAGACAGAGTGCATGTAGAGACACGCCAAGGCACAAGACAGGGTGCGTGTAGAGACACGCCAGGGTTCAGAGCAGGGCTGCGTGCTAGGAGCTACGCAGGGACGCACACCTCACTGGCCAATGCACACGGCTGTAACGCCAGCACGAGGCACGACTAAGGCACAGGAGGGGGCAAAGGAACCTTCGTGCTAGGAGCCACGCCAGGTTCAGGGCAGGGTGCGTGCTAGGAGCCACGCCAGGGTTCAAGGCAGGGTGCGTGCTAGGAGCCACGCCAGGGTTCAAGGCAGGGTGCGTGCTAGGAGCCACGCCAGGGCACAAGGAAGGGCTGCGTGCTAGGAGCCACGCAGGGGGCAAGCCACACTGGCCAGTACACACGGCTGTACACAAACACGTGGCACTTACCACGGCACAGGAGACGGCCAAGGGGAACCCACGCCGGGGTTCAATGCAAGGACAAGGCAAGGAATACAGGCAGAAACAGAGCCAGGTCAGAGAGAGGACAGAGTCTAGCAGCGGAGCGTAGGCAGAAGCCCAGAGCCGGGCCAAGGGAAGACCTTGGGACTAGACAAAGAAACGAGCACTAAGGAGAGGAGAAATGGTGCGTGTGCCAGGGAGCACTACAGAGCACCATAGGAGAGAGCGAGGCAGATCAAGCAAAGACTGAGACCATAGGGAGGAACACAAAGCAAGGAATAGCAAGGCAGAGAACACAGGGAGGACTACAAGTCAAAGCATAGCAAAAGCAAGACCTGGCAAAACAGGCGAGGCAGAGAACAAAGGAAGGACTACAAGTCAAAGCATAGCTAAGGCGAGACATAGCAAAACAGACTAAGACAAAGAACAGCAGAAGGACTACAAGGCAAAGCAAGGCAAAGACAAACATGGCACGAGAGACAACACAAGACATGGCACAAGACAAGAGGCGGAATACGAGCACGGAGCGTGTGCAGAGACGCACTACAGAGCAAAGTGCAAGGGCACAGAATAGAGGGAGCAACCCCACAGACCCAGAGCCTTGCAGGGAAGCAACACAATAATCAGGCCCTGAGCATAGGAAGAGGCGGCCTGATATAGGGCATAGCACCTCCTCCTCCAGGTCAGGACCAGGGGAGAACTTCCGGGATTCTAGACATGACGAGATGATAGCAGAACCAGACAGTGCAGGATCTTAGGAAACGTCACATGATCAGGGTTTCAGACATGACGAGATGATCACCGAACCAACCAGTGCAGGATCCTAGGAAGAACACATGATCCGGGATTCTAGACATGACGAGATGATTGCAGAACCAGACAGTGCAGGATCTTAAGAAACATCACATGATCAAGGACTCCAGACATGACGAGAAGATCACAGAAGGCAGAGCAGAAACGCAGGGATCCTGCAGCTCAGACATGAGGTGAGTCTGCACACAGCTCTAGCGAACATGCAGGACAGCAGACAAAACATGCGCATGCACATCGCTCCAGGAGTTCTTGAGACAAACAGACATGGCAGACATGGCGGACGTGACACTTGCCCTGTGTCTCCAAGCCATGCCTGCTTACCCTGTGTCTCCAAGCCGTGCCTGCTTGCCCTGTGTCTCCAAGCCGTGCCTGCTTGCCCTGTGTCTCCAAGCCGTGCCTGCTTGCCCAGTGTCTCAGCCTGCCTGTTAGTCACACCTGTCCAAGTGACTTGTCCCCGAGTGGGACCAGCAGCCACAGCCAGACACCACCCTGGAGTGGCACCCGACAGCTACCTGCCGCACAAGCCTGACCTCACCATCAGAGGCTCCAGTGAAGACCGAGGTAGCTGTTGTAGTCACACCCCTTCCAGGGTAGTCTGGTTTGTGGCACAGTGGGGCCACAACCCCCCGGCTCGCGCCATTCAGCAAAGGCGTGAGCGTGACAGAAAATTTCAGCAACTCATGGAAAGGTGTCTGGGAGACATGAATTTTGAGGCCACTTTGATGTATTTGGACGATATTATCGTCTTTGCCCCCACCTTTGAGGAACATCTACAGAGACTGGAGCAAGTTCTGAGTCGACAACAGAAGTATGGCCTGAAGGTAAAACCCAAGAAGTGTCACCACTTCCAGACTGAGATTGAATATTTGGGACACGTTGTCTCCACCAAGGGAGTGAGGCCTTCCCAGGAGAAGATCGCTGCGGTACAAGAGTGGCCAACTCCAAAGACTGTACTTTAAAAGATGTGCGCGCATTCCATAATTCCCTCGAGATCAATAAAGTGTATCGTATGCCTGGGACTCACAGAGTACTTCAGATGCTTCGTAAAAGACTTTACCCGCTTGGCAAATCCACTTCTGGAGTTGTTGAGGGGAGTGCCCTCCTGCGCAAAAATCAGGAACATACAGTGGGGGAAGCATCAAGAAGAATCATTCCTAGCTCTGAAGAAGGCTTTGACAGAGGGCCCTATTCTGGCCTACGCAGACTTCACGCAGCCGTTCATCTTGCACACTGATGGAAGCCTACGGGGGCTCGGGGCAGTACTCTCGCAGAAGCAGGACTGGAAAGAACATGACATAGCATATGCCAGTCGTTCCTTGCATGTCTCGGAAAAGAATCCTGAAAACTACAGTTCATTCAAGCTGGAACTGTTGGCTCTGGTATGGGCTATGACTGAGAAATTTGCGGAATATCTGGCAGGTTCAGAAGTTCATGCAGGCACCGATAACAACCCACTGGCTCATCTTGAGACTGCCTGGTTGGGGGCCCTGGAACAACCTGGGTAGCCCAAATGACCAACTTCCGGTACCGAATCTCATACAAAAGAAGGGCCGAAAATGTTCATGCGGATGCCCTCTCTCTCGAGTAAATTGTCGCAGACCAACGGCCGACCCAGATGAAGAACGGGAGGATGTAGAAGTTCCCGGTTTTAGAGAGACTGCCAGGACGGTGGCAGCTGCGCGGGAGACTGGAAAAGAAGAGGCTTGTGTGAATTTGTTGGACAACCTCGGGATGAGTGGGTCCGAATACAGCAGCAGGATCCGGAGTTAGCTCAGCTGAGACGGTGGGTCGCGTCAGAACAAATGCCTAACCGCCATGAGAGGGGGTCCAAATCATCTGAGGTGTTGAAAGTGTTACGGTAGTGGGAAAGGCTCCAGTTGCAGGATGGTATCCTGTACCGGAAGGTGAACCTACAATCTTAACTTAATCTTGTTTGGCAGACGATCATCGCCTCGTCATTGGTAGATCAGGTGGCTAAGGAAGCACATGAGAAAGGAGCACACTTCGGGCCGGAAAAAAACATTCCAGTGGCTGCAGCACTTATTTTATCACCCCCACTTAAGAAACATTGTGGAGAGAGTATGTCAACAGTGCCGGAATTGTGAGCTGGTCAAGCCACCGGAATAGCGAGCTCCAACAGAGACGGTGAGATCTTCTGGCCCCATGGACCTACTGGCCATAGATTACTTGACGATTGGACCAGCGCATCAAGGCTACGAGCATTGCCTAGTAATGATAGACCACTTTACTAAATTTTCCATAGTGATGCCCACGCTGGACCAGACTGCCGAGTCTGCAGCATATGCAATCTGTAAACACTTCATCCAGGTATACGGGTGTCCCAAACACATCCATTCCGATCAAGGAGCCTGCTTCCTCGGGAAGGTGATGGAGGAGTTGCATCAGCTGTACAAAATCGATAAGTTCCGGACCACCCCTTATAATCCACAGGGGAACGGGGCTTGTGAAAGATTAAACCGCACCCTGATTAAAATGCTGAGGACACTGGAAGAGGACCAGAAAGCGCGATGGCCTGAGTCCGTCCCTGAATTGGTGTGGGCGTAGAACAACCGTAAACACAGCACCACCGGATTCACGCCCTTCTCACTGTTCTTCGGCCGAGCCGGGAAGAGACTGGCAGAGCTGGAACCTGAGGAGGATTACCCGCGGACGGGGGTGTACTCCTGGGTTCAAGAACATCGTCGTCGGTTACGGACCATTCAACGGCTGGTGCAGAACTGACTACGAGAATTGGAACATTCCCAAGTCTCTCCCCAAGAAGGGACAGCTCTATGACCTGGAGTTCGAGTCTTGGTGAGGGAGAAGCGCCCACACAACAAATTGGGGTACCGGTGGGAGAAAAGGCTGTATAGGGTGAAGCCAAGGCTTGGTGGCAATGGCCCCGTCTACGAGATCCAGCCTGAAACGGGGGAAGAGTCTCCCACCCGCACACTGCATCGGAATATGTTGCATCCATGTTTGCCTCAAGATCCTCAAGTGGTACCAGTGCCCCGACCAGCTGAGCCAGTGATCATTGCTGATGAAGAAGACGAGGGAGACTTCCAATCTCCCTCAGGGAACCCGAAAACAGGGCTGGTTCCTGAAACTACTGATGTATCAGAGGGGGCCTAGACCCCTCCTCCGCTCCTCCAACGATTGACATGACAGCCCCTGCTGATTTGAGTCGCTCTGAACATTCATCGGGCTGGTGTACCCCCCATCTGTTACAACCAGGATGAGTTCATCTGGCAACAGATTGTGCAAGCACTGGAATATTGCCAACAGGAGCTCCAGAAACTCTCACCAGTGAAATGGCGAGCTAAAAGAGAGGGGGAATGTAAGCAGGTGAAGTACAGGAAGAGCCGGGGGAGGGTTGTCTCCTCTGCTCCATCCCCGAAACCATTGAGTAGCACAACAAGTTCCCATAGGGACAGAAAAGGGGCCTGGTACAGGAAGGAAGCCGGGCAGAGAGTGGGAAAAGTTCGCGAGCTGTCCTCAGAGCAGCCTGGGCAGCGGTCAGGACAAGACGTAGACAGAGACCGGGGGAGAGACAGAGCTCCCATTCAGAAGGCAATGACCGGGGTACCGCACACAAAGACTTCAACCCGTGAGTATGTGGAGCTGGAGTCTGCAGTGACAGCAAAGGTGTGTCCTGACCCCCGTGCAGAGACAAAGGTCCGTGTTGAAACATTGGCCCGTACAAAGACTGTGACCCGCGCAGAGACCGTTGCCCGTGTTGAGACTGAGCCCTGTGTAGAGACAGTGACCTGTACAGAGGCAGTGACCTCTGCGCGAAGCCCCAGTACCCACGGAGTTAGTGCAGAGCCCCTGATTCTGGCGGAGGGACGCAATTGTGTACCAAGCTTTGTTTCTGCATACATTACACATGCGACTCCGCACACATTACGCACGCGGCTCCACTCTGCACACATTACACACGCGGCTCCGATTCGCGCACATTACACACGTGGATCGGCTCCGCACACATTACACACGGGGCTCCGCTCCGCACACATTACACACGGGGCTCCGCTCCGCACACATTACACACGCGGCTCCGCTCCGCACACATTACACACGCGGCTCCGCTCCGCACACATTACACACAAGGCTCCGCTCCGCACACATTACACACGGGGCTCCGCTCCGCACACATTACACACGGGGCTCCGCTCCGCACACATTACACACGCGGCTCCGCTCCGCACACATTACACACGCGGCTCCGCTCCGCACACACTACACACGCGGCTCCGCTCCGCACACATTACACACGCGGCTCCGCTCCGCGCACATTACACACGAGGCTCCGCTCCGCACACATTACACACGCGGCTCCGCTCCGCACACATTACACACGAGGCTCCGCTCCGCACACATTACACACGAGGCTCCGCTCCGCACACATTACACACGAGGCTCCGCTCCGCGCACATTACACACGAGGCTCCGCTCCGCACACATTACACACGAGGCTCCGCTCCTCACACATTACACACGAGGCTCCGCTCCGCACACATTACACACGAGGCTCCGCTCCGCACATTACACACGAGGCTCCGCTCCGCGCACATTACACACGAGGCTCCGCTCCGCACACATTACACACGCGGCTCCGCTCCGCGCACATTACACACGCGGCTCCGCTCCGCACACATTACACACGTGGCTCCGCTCCGTGCACATTACACACGCGGCTCCGCTCCGCGCACATTACACACGAGGCTCCGCTCCGCGCACATTACACACGCGGCTCCGCTCCGCACACATTACACACAAGGCTCCGCTCCGCGCACATTACACACCCGGCTCCGCTCCGCACACATTACACACGAGGCTCCGCTCCGCGCACATTACACACCCGGCTCCGCTCCGCACACATTACACACGCGGCTCCGCTCCGCGCACATTACACACGAGGCTCCGCTCCATGCACATTACACACGCGGCTCCGCTCCGCGCACATTACACACGCGGCTCCGCTCCATGCACATTACACACGCGGCTCCGCTCCATCCTCCTCTATAATACTAGACATCATCCGACACAGCAGAATCCTGCAGTAGTGATATGTCGTTCCCCAGTGAGAGCCACTAAAATCCCTGAATGGCTCTCACTGGGTGTAAAATCCATTGGTTCCTAGAAAGTGGGCGGGATTTCTGACGGCTGCAATTTTATGCAATAGGGATCCATTTAGGAAAAGAGTCGGGTTGACCATCACTACACTGAGACACCTGGAGCTCCGCCCATGATCATGTGACTCCATCCCATGTGACTGATCACATGACTGTGACGTCACACAGGTCCTGTGCGCACACGGCGGGGCCGCTCTGCAGTAGGAGGTATGTGTGTCTCCTCACCCCGCACTACACATGGAGGAGAGAGAGCGACAGACCCCGCACTACACATGGAGGAGAGAGAGCGACAGACCCCGCACTACACATGGGGGAGAGAGAGCGACAGACCCCGCACTACACATGGAGGAGAGAGAGCGACAGACCCCGCACTACACATGGAGGAGAGAGAGCGACAGACCCCGCACTACACATGGAGGAGAGAGAGCGACAGACCCCACACTACACATGGAGGAGAGAGAGTGACAGACCCCGCACTACACATGGAGGAGAGAGAGTGACAGACCCCGCACTACACATGGAGGAGAGAGAGAGCGACAGACCCCGCACTACACATGGAGGAGAGAGAGCGACAGACCCCGCACTACACATGGAGGAGAGAGAGCGACAGACCCCGCACTACACATGGAGGAGAGAGAGAGCGACAGACCCCGCACTACACATGGAGGAGAGAGAGCGACAGACCCCGCACTACACATGGAGGAGAGAGAGCGACAGACCCCGCACTACACATGGGGGAGAGAGAGCGACAGACCCCGCACTACACATGGAGGAGAGAGAGCGACAGACCCCGCACTACACATGGAGGAGAGAGAGCGACAGACCCCGCACTACACATGGAGGAGAGAGAGCGACAGACCCCACACTACACATGGAGGAGAGAGAGTGACAGACCCCGCACTACACATGGAGGAGAGAGAGTGACAGACCCCGCACTACACATGGAGGAGAGAGAGAGCGACAGACCCCGCACTACACATGGAGGAGAGAGAGCGACAGACCCCGCACTACACATGGAGGAGAGAGAGCGACAGACCCCGCACTACACATGGAGGAGAGAGAGAGCGACAGACCCCGCACTACACATGGAGGAGAGAGAGCGACAGACCCCGCACTACACATGGAGGAGAGAGAGCGACAGACCCCGCACTACACATGGGGGAGAGAGAGCGACAGACCCCGCACTACACATGGAGGAGAGAGAGCGACAGACCCCGCACTACACATGGAGGAGAGAGAGCGACAGACCCCGCACTACACATGGAGGAGAGAGAGCGACAGACCCCACACTACACATGGAGGAGAGAGAGTGACAGACCCCGCACTACACATGGAGGAGAGAGAGTGACAGACCCCGCACTACACATGGAGGAGAGAGAGAGCGACAGACCCCGCACTACACATGGAGGAGAGAGAGCGACAGACCCCGCACTACACATGGAGGAGAGAGAGCGACAGACCCCGCACTACACATGGAGGAGAGAGAGTGACAGACCCTGCACTACACATGGAGAGAGAGTGACAGACCCCGCACTACACATGGAGGAGAGAGAGAGCGACAGACCCCACACTACACATGGAGGAGAGAGAGAGCGACAGACCCCGCACTACACATGGAGGAGAGAGAGTGTCAGACCCTGCACTACACATGGAGGAGAGAGAGCGACAGACCCCACACTACACATGGAGGAGAGAGAGCGACAGACCCCACACTACACATGGGGGAGAGAGAGCGACAGACCCCGCACTACACATGGAGGAGAGAGAGCGACAGACCCCGCACTACACATGGAGGAGAGAGAGCGACAGACCCCGCACTACACATGGGGGAGAGAGCGACAGACCCCGCACTACACATGGGGGAGAGAGCGACAGACCCCGCACTACACATGGAGGAGAGAGAGTGACAGACCCCGCACTACACATGGGGGAGAGAGAGAGACAGACCCCGCACTACACATGGGGGAGAGAGCGACAGACCCCGCACTACACATGGAGGAGAGAGAGTGACAGACCCCGCACTACACATGGAGGAGAGAGAGCGACAGACCCCGCACTACACATGGAGGAGAGAGAGCGACAGACCCCGCACTACACATGGAGGAGAGAGAGCGACAGACCCCGCACTACACATGGAGGAGAGAGAGCGACAGACCCCGCACTACACATGGAGGAGAGAGAGTGACAGACCCCGCACTACACATGGAGGAGAGAGAGTGACAGACCCCGCACTACACATGGAGGAGAGAGAGTGACAGACCCCGCACTACACATGGAGGAGAGAGAGAGCGACAGACCCCGCACTACACATGGAGGAGAGAGAGCGACAGACCCCGCACTACACATGGAGGAGAGAGAGTGACAGACCCTGCACTACACATGGAGAGAGAGTGACAGACCCCGCACTACACATGGAGGAGAGAGAGAGCGACAGACCCCACACTACACATGGAGGAGAGAGAGAGCGACAGACCCCGCACTACACATGGAGGAGAGAGAGTGACAGACCCCGCACTACACATGGAGGAGAGAGAGTGACAGACCCCGCACTACACATGGAGGAGAGAGAGAGCGACAGACCCCGCACTACACATGGAGGAGAGAGAGAGCGACAGACCCCGCACTACACATGGAGGAGAGAGAGTGTCAGACCCTGCACTACACATGGAGAGAGAGTGACAGACCCTGCACTACACATGGAGAGAGAGTGACAGACCCCGCACTACACATGGAGGAGAGAGAGAGCGCGACAGACCCCGCACTACACATGGAGGAGAGAGAGAGCGCGACAGACCCCGCACTACACATGGAGGAGAGAGAGAGCGACAGACCCCGCACTACACATGGAGGAGAGAGCGACAGACCCCGCACTACACATGGAGGAGAGAGAGAGCGACAGACCCCGCACTACACATGGAGGAGAGAGAGAGCGACAGACCCCGCACTACACATGGAGGAGAGAGAGAGCGACAGACCCCGCACTACACATGGAGAGAGAGTGACAGACCCCGCACTACACATGGAGGAGAGAGAGAGCGACAGACCCCGCACTACACATGGAGGAGAGAGAGAGCGACAGACCCCGCACTACACATGGAGGAGAGAGAGAGCGACAGACCCCGCACTACACATGGAGGAGAGAGAGAGCGACAGACCCCGCACTACACATGGAGGAGAGAGCGACAGACCCCGCACTACACATGGAGGAGAGAGAGAGCGACAGACCCCGCACTACACATGGAGGAGAGAGAGAGCGACAGACCCCGCACTACACATGGAGGAGAGAGAGAGCGACAGACCTCGCACTACACATGGAGGAGAGAGAGAGCGACAGACCCCGCACTACACATGGAGGAGAGAGAGAGCGACAGACCCCGCACTACACATGGAGGAGAGAGAGAGCGACAGACCCCGCACTACGCATGGAGGAGAGAGAGAGCGACAGACCCCGCACTACGCATGGGGGAGAGAGAGGGACAGACCCCGCACTACGCATGGGGGAGAGAGAGGGACAGACCCCGCACTACGCATGGGGGAGAGAGAGGGACAGACCCCGCACTACGCATGGAGAGAGAGGGACAGACCCCGCACTACGCATGGAGGAGAGAGAGCGACAGACCCCGCACTACACATGGAGGAGAGAGAGCGACAGACCCCGCACTACGCATGGAGGAGAGAGAGCGACAGACCCCGCACTACGCATGGAGGAGAGAGAGCGACAGACCCCGCACTACGCATGGGGGAGAGAGAGGGACAGAGCCCGCACTACGCATGGGGGAGAGAGAGGGACAGAGCCCGCACTACGCATGGGGGAGAGAGAGGGACAGAGCCCGCACTACGCATGGGGGAGAGAGAGGGACAGACCCCGCACTACACATGGAGGAGAGAATGTGACAGACCCTGCTCTATACATGGAGGCTCCGATATTGTTCCTTTTTCTTGTGTGCGGTGGAGTACGGGTGAAGGACACGGACAGGATGGTGACAGTACTGAGTCGGGGACAGATTGTATATTCTAAGCGGCTTCCATGCTGAATAATCTCATGTGATTAGTAATATTCTTGTTCTGCTGCTTCCAGTTTATTGTTTGTAGAGCTACAATTATCTCAGTCAGCGGTGATTTATAGCAGCAGCTCAGATCTTGGGCTTTTCTACAAAGTGGTTCACATGTAACAATGGATTTCAGGAAAAAGAAGGAATCTTTGATTCTCAGGAGATCAGAAAGTCCCGGTGTGTTGGAGTGCGGTCATCACCTCTGCAGTGTGAATCTAGAGAAGACATATTCTATCAAGCATCAGAGTTTAATATAATAACAATAGTCACCACTGCTTCTCTGCTGGTCCGCCCCATAAATCTCCCTCCTTATCACTGTGATTTGTCTTTGTAGCTAAAGCTGTAGAGAAAGACATGGATCTCAGCCGCCAGGGGAAAATATACAGAACTGAATATGAGGTTCTTAGTTTAACCTTCTGATCAGACTGTGTGAAGCTGCTACCACATCACGGTGACCCTCCGTTACTGACCCACTTTAGATTGTCACCGTGAGGTGGTAGCGGCTTCACAGTCTGATGAGGTTAAACTAAGAACGTAATGTTCAGTTTTGTAGATTTTTGACTGGCGGCATTAGATCAGTGTGTTTGAATTTTGTAGGTGCGATCCATGTCTTTTCCTACAGCATTGACACTGGGTAAATTCCCTGCTTCTCCCACACTGACTACATTGGTGGCAGTAATGTCAGGGTGTATGTCCAGTGACCATGTGGATATAGTTTTCATTTGATGGTGTGACATCCTTTGACACTGCTTTAATGTCAAACATGGAGGAGCTGTCTTGACAAGTTATTCTGCTCCTCTATCCAAGCAGAAAGATACAATATCTGCATTATATACAGTGGTGCTTGAAAATTTGTGAACTCTTCAGAATTTTTTTTTTATTTCGAAAATCCGAAAAACAGTCAAAGAAAGCCTAATTAAATGAATGAGATAAAATATTAGGAAAAAAATAGAATTTATCCTCTTATGTTAAGTTTTAGGTATCAAGCAGAGAAGGATGAAATAGTGGACAGACATTGTGGTATTCTGGTTAGTAGAGAGGTGATGTCGGGTCCATAGAGGTAGATCTGTGAGTCATCAGCATAGAGATGTTACTGAAAGCCGTGGAAGTCTATGAGCTGTCCCAGGCCAAAGGTGTAGAAGAGCAGCGGTCCTAGAATTGAACCTTAGGGGCCACCGACTGGGTGTGAGATAAGGAGGTGGGGTGCGAGTGAGAGACGCTCAGTGTCCATCTGTTAGTGATGAGTAGATCCAAGAAAGGGCCAAGTCTATGATGACAAGAGATAAGCCAATCTGTAGGAATTCTTCACTGTGTTGAAACCAGAGGACAGGTCCAGGAGGAGGAGGACATTGTAGTGTCGTTTGGCTTTGGCGGTTAGTAGGTCATTGGTGACTTTAGCTAGGGCAGTTTCGGTCAAATGATGTGGTCGGAAGCCAGATTGTAACCAGTCAAAAAGAAAGCATGAGGACATGTGGGAGGACAGTTCAAGATGTTCATTCCATTCCAGTAGTTTTGAGGCATAGGGGAGAAGTGATATGGGGTTTTTAGCTAGACACAGAGGATTTGTCAAGGAAGGGCTTTTTGAGGATTGGTGTGATCGAGGCATGAGAACAAGACACCAGGTGTTAGTGATAGGTTGAAGAGATGGGTTAGAGTTGGGATGAGGTGGGTCATGCTGTGGTCAAGTGCACAGGTGGTGAGATGTGATCTGGAGAGTAGAGAAAGTTTATCTTCAGTAATGGAAGATAAGCTTATTTTGATGGAAGAGGTCTGAGTAGTTATGAGGAGGGACTGTAGGCTAAAGCTTTTTCTGATGTTGTCAATCTTCTGCTTAAAGAATGAGGCAAAGTCTTCAGCAGAGCTGAGTGGAGGGGGAGGAGATGCTGGGGGAATGAAGGAGGAGAGAATTGAAAGTGTTGAATAACTGTTTAGGGTTATGAGACAGAGAAGATATTAGAGATGAGAAGTAGGTTTGTTTTGCAGCAGTGATTGTGGACTTGAAATTGGAAGGTATTATTTGTATGTGATGAGGTGCTAGTCGTAATGGGATTTCTTCCATCTCTGCTCAGCAACTCTGAAAGCCCGCCTCAATTCTATAATCAGGCTGGTGTTCCAGGGTTGCCTGTTGATGGTGCGAGCTTTGGTATGTGTGAGGGGGCGACCGATTCGAGAGCTGCAGCTATTGTGTTATACAAAGCGGCAGCAGCATCTGCATTGTATAAGAAACCTATGTCTGCCAGAAGGAAGGGGCTCATAAAGTGAATGTGAATTCAAGGTGTTTAAGAATTTTTTCGAAGGTGTGTAAGATTGTGGAGTTGAAATTGTGCACTTGTAAACGATAGCGAAGAGAATGTGATTAGGTTGTGGTCAGATAGGGAACATAGGCGGTTGAAGATGAGGTCCAGTGTGTGGCCATCTTTGTGAGTGCCTGCGGAGGACCATTGCGTGAGGCAGACAGAAGAATTGAGTGTTAGAAGCATGAATACAGCTGAGTGGGAAGTGTCAATGGGGATGTTGAAGTCGCCCATGATGATAGTGGATAGCTGAAAGGAGATGAAGTAGCCAGATGGTGGTGGTTGAAAAAGATGGTGGCTGACCCTGAGGGTTGGTAAATGACAGCCACTTGTAGGGGGAGTATATACGGACAGAGTGCACCTTAAAGAATGGAGAGTAATGGAGGGTGGCAGTGCAATTAGGGTGAAGGAACAGTTATCTGAAAGGAGAAAACCAACTCCTCTACCATGCTGGTTGCTGGGGCTGGAGGTTTGAAAAAGATGGAATCTACCATAAGTACCATATATACTTGTGTATAAGCCGACCCCCCCCCTCCCCTAATTTTGCCACAAAAAACTGGGAAAACTTATTGACTCGTGTATAAGCTTTGGGTGGAAAATGCAGCAGCTACTGGTAAATTTCAAAAATAAAATTAGAGGCCAATAAAAGTAAAATTAAATGAGACATCAGTAGGTTAAATGTTTTTGAATATCCATATTGAATCAGGAGCCCCATATAATGCTCCATACAGTTCATGATGGCCTCATAAGATGCTCCATACAAAATACACCCCATATAATGCTGCACAAAATTAATAATGGCCTCATAAGATGCTCCATAGAATAATATGCCCCACATGCTGCCCCATAATTTTTGTGGCCCCATATGATGCTCCATAGAATAATGTGCTCCATAGATTATGCCCCATAAGATGCTCCATACATTATTCCCCCATATGCTGCTCCATAGAATAGGCCCCATATGCTGCTGCTGCAGCAAATAAAAAAAAAAAATATATATACTCACCTCTCGTCGCTGGGGGCCAGGTGCCGGTGTCCTGAGCAGATGGGGACACCAGCGCGCTATGGGGGACAGGTGCCAGTGTCACCGCTGGCTCAGGGCCCCGGCACTGGCAATATTCACCTTCCCCGGTCCATCACTCCGCTATGTCTTCCGGTCCTCTGTCAGTGACTGTTCAGGCAGAAATACTGAAAATTCTAAACAGTTCACTAACTTTCAAGCACCACTAAAACCCCTCATGTTTCTATTTATTATCTCAAGTTAATTTTTGTGTTTTTCACTTGTTTTCATTTAAGATCTTCTGATCCTCTTTAGAATAAATATCGTCTGTTGAATTTTTCAAAATAGGAGATTTGTTCCTGTTTTACCCATCAAAGATGACTAAGGACAGAGACAAGATGGCGGAGAGGATATTAAACCTCACCCTTGAGATACTTTTCTATCTTACCGGAGAGGTGAGAGGCTCTAATGTCATCATATGACCTCATTATCTATGGGAATAGCAGGGGATATGACTGGAGAGGTGAGAGGCTCTGATGTCATCACATGACCTCATTATCTATGGGAATAACAGGAAATATGACCGGAGAGGTGAGAGGCTCTGATGTCATCACATGACCTCATTATCTATGGGAATAACAGGAGATATGACCGGAGAGGTGAGAGGCTCTGATGTCATCACATGACCTCATTATCTATGGGAATAACAGGAGATATGACCGGAGAGGTGAGAGGCTCTGATGTCATCACATGACCTCATTATCTATGGGAATAACAGGTGATATGACCGGAGAGGTGAGAGGTTCTGATGTTATCACATGACCTCATTATCTATGGGAATAACAGGGGATATGATGGGAGAGGTGAGAGGCTCTGATGTCATCACATGACCTCATTATCTATGGGAATAACAGGGGATGTGACGGGAGAGGTGAGAGGCTCTGATGTCATCACATGACCTCATTATCTATGGGAATAACAGGGGATATGACTGGAGAGGTGAGAGGCTCTGATGTCATCACACGATTTCATTATCTATGGGAATAACAGGGGATATGACCGGAGAGGTGAGAGGCTCTGATGTCATCACATAACCTCATTATCTATGGGAATAACAGGGGATATGACGGGAGAGGTGAGAGGCTCTGATGTCATCACATAACCTCATTATCTATGGGAATAACAGGGGATATGACCGGAGAGGTGAGAGGTTCTGATGTCATCACATGACCTCATTATCTATGGGAATAACAGGGGATATGACTGGAGAGTTGAGAGGTTCTGATGTCATCACATGACCTCATTATCTATGGGAATAACAGGGGATATGACGGGAGAGGTGAGAGGCTCTGATGTCATCACATAACCTCATTATCTATGGGAATAACAGGGGATATGACCGGAGAGGTGAGAGGTTCTGATGTCATCACATGACCTCATTATCTATGGGAATAACAGGGGATATGACTGGAGAGTTGAGAGGTTCTGATGTCATCACATGACCTCATTATCTATGTGAATAACAGGGGATATGACCGGAGACTTGAGAGGCTCTGATGCATGACTTCATTATCTATGGGAATAACATGGGATATGACCGGAGAGGTGAGAGGTTCTGATGTCATCACATGACCTCATTTATGGGAATAACATGGGATATGACCGGAGAGTTAAGAGGCTCTGATGTCATCACATGACCTCATTATCTATGGGAATAACGGGGGATATGACCGGAGAGGTGAGAGGCTCTGATGTCATCACATGACCTCATTATCTATGGGAATAACGGGATATGACCGGAGAGGTGAGAGGCTCTGATGTCATCACATGACCTTATTATCTATGGGAATAACAGGGGATATGACTGGAGAGGTGATGGACTCTGGAGATGTCTGTAGTGATATTATTAATGTCTCCACACTCAGGATTACACAGTAGTGAAGACCTCTAGTGATCGCTGTCAGGCCCCTGTGTCTGAAGGACAGGGAGGAACCCTGAGCCCAATCGTGTGGCCTCCACCTCATTCCCGGATACATGAGGACATCAATGAGCAGAAGATTCTAGAACTCGCCAACAAGATGATTGAGCTGTTGACTGGAGAGGTGACACTGCTGGGAATGCTGGGACATTATTATCCAGGCCGGCATTGGAGGATTCTGGGTGATGACGGTATAATTGTGTGTGTCAGGTTCCTATAAGGTGTCAGGACGTCACCATCTATTTCTCCATGGAGGAGTGGGAGTATCTAGAAGGACACAAGGATCGGTACCAGGAGGTGATGATGGAGGAGCACCGGCCCCGCACATCACCAGGTAATAGACAGGACTAAACACACACGGCCTATAATTCTCTGTATGTAATAATGATGTCAGTCCTGTCTGTGTCTCCTCAGTTCTCTCCAGTAAGAGGACAACCCCAGAGAGATGTCCCACTCCTCCTCCACAGGACCATCAGGTAGGTGGAGATCTCCCTATGATGTGTAGACGGCTGTGACGTCCTTGTGTTCAGTCTTGTTTTCTCCTCCAGTATTATATGTTTTATACTTGTGTAATGAGAGCGGTGGAGACGGCAGGATCACAGCTGACCACAGACATCACATGTCCGGATCTTCTCACCATTATTCCCGGGGACTTCTCCAATCATCGGGGACTTTTACAATGTTTGTTTTTCAGCTTTTGGATTCGGAAAAAGATCTGAACAATATTAATGCTCCAGAGAGAAATGTGAGGGGCGATCAGCATTGTAAAGAGGAGACCCCTAATGTGAGGGGCGATCAGAGGTGTAAAGAGGAGACCCCTATTGTGAGGGGCGATCAGCGGTGTAAAGAGGAGACCCCTAATGTGAGGGGCAATCAGCGGTGTAAAGAGGAGACCCCTAATGTGAGGAGCGATCAGCGGTGTAAAGAGGAGACCCCTAATGTGAGGGGCGATCAGCGGTGTAAAGAGGAGACCCCTAATGTGAGGGGCGATCAGCGGTGTAAAGAGGAGACCCCTAATGTGAGGGGCGATCAGCGGTGTAAAGAGGAGACCCCTAATGTGAGGGGCGATCAGCGGTGTAAAGAGGAGAACCCTACAGGTAACTGCCCAGGTTAGTGGTGACCTCGGAACAAGGCAGAGAAGTCACAGATTTGTCTTCTCTGAATCAAACAATTTTTTTCGTGCTCTTTGCTCTCAGATTTCCAGTGGTATTTTAAATCCTTCATTCAAAATTAAATTCAAATGAAATATTAATGAATGTAATACCGATACAGGAGATAATACATTTAGCGCCTTTATATTATACATGGACGTGAATTCTGCATATGTGAGGGAGGCAGAGTTCGATTTCCTATCATCACTATGTTTGAGTCCCATATATTTAAGCAATTAATGATATTGAGATTGACGGGATTTCTAGAAGATTATTCTGCTAAAGTAATTTCGACAAGGGAATGTACAGGATAAGAGTTTTGAAAATAGAGTTTTTCCAGCATTCTGCCTTTTTGTACAGGGAATGTACAGATTTGGGTATTTTTAAAAAAATTTCAATGGGCTTAAATGTGTAAAATATCTGCGTGGTTGTACATTTCTGTTGCTGACTCCTCCATCTTTATAGAGTCTTTAGACACTTAATTTTTGATGTCATAAAGCATTATTTCATTTATGTGGCCGCATGTAGAGCAGCCACAAACACTGTTCTTGTGGTACCGACTATGAGATGCTAATCCATATTATTAACTACTTTTCTATGTGATTTCAATTTGGCATCGTAGAAGAGTCATTTTGGTAAAAAGACCGTTATCATCTGGCCAGTACAATGATCCTGCAGACAGGGGCCTGAGTTTACCAGTGAAAACTGATTTAAAATGTTTGTTTTTTTTAATTTTAAAATTTACAAAATCAGTTTTATTCTTTTGCAGGTAGTTGTGGTATACATTGCGTATATGAAGAACAAACCATTATCCCAGATATTGCATCAGCCCTTCAAATCCAAGATCTGTCATCTGATGCTTTTAAACAATTCCAATCTCCTGATTCACTGCAGAATGTTGCACTAAATGAAAGTCACAAAAGGGGGGTTCAAGACGAAAGAGCTCCCACAGGGGAGAAGCCGTATTCATGCTCAGAATGTGGGAAATGTTTTGCTGAGAATTCATCTCTGGTTGACCATCAGAAAACTCACACAGAGGCGAAGCCAAATGTATGTTTAGAATGTGGAAAATGTTTTTCCTTTAAATCAGAGCTTGTTAGACATCAAATAATTCACACAGGGGAGAAGCCATTTTCTTGTTCACTATGTGGAAAGTGTTTTAGGCAAAAGTCAGCTGTATATGTACATGAAAAAACTCACACAGGGGAGAAGCCATTTTCATGTTTAGAATGTGGAAACCGCTTTGTTCACAAATACAATTTTGTTAGACATATGAGAATTCACACAGAGGAGAAGCCATTTTCATGTAATCTATGTTGGAAGTCTTTTACTCAGAATTCATATTTGGTTGATCATCAGAAAACTCACACAGGGACGAAGGCTATTTTATGTTTAGAGTGTGGTAAAAGTTATAGCAGTAAATCAAGTCTTGGTGTACATGTAAGAGCTCATCACACAGGGGAGAAGCCGTACTCATGTCCAGAATGTGCAAAATGTTTTACTCGGAATTCACAGCTTGCTGCACATATAAAAACTCACACGGGTGAGAAGCCATATTCATGTTCAGAATGTGAGAGATGTTTTACCCATAAATCAGATCTTGTTAGACATCAAAGAATTCACACAGGGGAGAAGCCATTCTCATGTACTGTATGTGGAAAGTGTTTTACCCAAAAGTCAGCTCTAATTTCACATGAAATAATTCATAAAGAAAAACCATACTTATGTAAAGAATGTGGAAAATGTTTTACTTGGGAATTGCAGCTTGATGAACATATAAAAACTCATAATGTGATTTAATTGAAATGGTTCACCATGGTGTAATTAGACTTTAAACCAAGCACCATAGTAGTATCTGACCTGCCCCAAATTAGCACTCCTACACAAGGGCGTTCTTTAGTACGTGAAAATTGCAGGTAATTAAGAAGCCAGGAATAATTTTCAATTGTCTTCGAATGTTATTGGTATAAATGGTCGCTTTATCCCTGAAAAGTTGGTGCCACCTCCTATGCCATGTATGTAGGCTACTGTCAGGTTCTACCAGCTTTCCAGCATTTCTCCTGCAATTAATGGAGCTTAATAAATTCTCTATCCTCCATTAAACTTTTTCTTGCTTATTTGTTGTTTTCTCCAGTTTGGTTATTCTATTCATGGATCAGTATTCTATGTTGTTAAAGGTTGGTCGCTATTATGTCCGTGTTTTTTGCAGATTTCAATTATTGAGTAGGCTTTACTTGGTTTATTGAATCATCAGTGGGTAGGGAAAGTATTCAGACGCCTTTAAATTTTTCACTCTTTGTTTCATTGCAGCCATTTGGTAAATTAAAAAAAGTTCATTTTTTTTCTCATTAATGTGCACTCTGCACCCCATCTTGACTGAAAAAAAAAATGTAGAGTTTTTTTTGCAAATTTATTAAAAAAGAAAAACTGAAATATCACATGGTCATAAGTATTCAGACCCTTTGCTTAGTATTGAGTAGAGGCACCTTTTGAGCTAGTACAGCCATGAGTCTTCTTGGGAATGATGCAACAAGTTTTTCACCCCTGGATTTGGGGATCCTCTGCCATTCTTCCTTGCAGATCCTCTCCAGTTCAGTCAGGTTGGATGGTGAACGTTGGTGGACAGCCATTTTCAGGTCTCTCCTGAGAAGCTCAATTGGGTTTAGGTCAGGGCTCTGGCTGGGCCAGTCATGAATGGTCAGAGAGTTGTTCTGAAGCCACTCCTTTGTTATTTTAGTTGTGTGCTTAGGGTCATTGTGTTGTTGGAAGGTGAACCTTCAGTCAAGTCTGAGGTCCAGAGCACTCTAGAAAAGGTTTTCATCCAGGATATCTCTGTACTTGGCTGCATTCATGTTTCCTTCAATGTCAACCAGTCGTTCTGTCCCTGCAGCTGAAAAACCCCCATAGCATGATTCTGCCACCACCATGTTTCACTGTTGGGATTGTATTAGGCAGGTGATGAGCAGTGCCTGGTTTTCTCCAGACATACCGATTACAATTATCACCAAAAAGGTCTATCTTCATCTCATCAGACCAGAGAATCTTATTCTCATAGTCTGGGAGTCCTTCATGTGTTTATTAGCAAACTCTATGTGGGCTTTCATATGTCTGGCACTGAGGAGAGGCTTCTGTCTGGCCACTCTGCCATAAAGGCCCGACTGGTGGAGGGCTGCAGTGATAGTTGACTTTGTGGAACTTTCTCCCATCTCCATCTGTGGAGCTCAGCCACAGTGATCTTGGGGTTCTTTTTTACCTTTCTCACCAACGCTCTTCTCCCACGATTGCTCAGTTTGGATGTCCGGACGGCCAGGTCGAGGAAGGCTTCTGGTGGTCCCAAACTTCTTCCATTGAGGATTATGGAGGCCACTGTGCTCTTAGGAACCTTGAGTACTGCAGAAATTATTTTGTAACCTTGGCCAGATCTGCACCTTGCCACAATTCTGTCTCTGAGCTCCTTGGCCAGTTCCTTTGACCTCATGATTCTCATTTGGTCTGACATGCATTGTGAGCTGTGAGGTCTTATATAGACAGGTGTGTGCCTTTACAAATCAAGTCCTATCAGTGTAATTACACACAGCTCGACTCCAATGAAGGAGTAGAACCTTCTCAAGGAGGATCACAAGGAAATGTCCAGCATGTGACTTAAATATGAGTGTCTGAGCAAAAGGTCTGAATACTTATGACCTTGTGATATTTCAGTTTTTCTTTTTTAATAAATTTGCAAAAATTTCTACATTTCTGTTTTTTTTTCAGTCAAGATGGGGTGCAGAGTGTACAATAATGAGGAAAAAATGAACTTTTTTGCATTTACCAAATGGCCGCAATGAAACAGAGTGAAAAATTTAAAGGGGTCTGAATACTTTCCGTACCCACTGTAGCTCCACATCGGACCTTGATCGCGGGGTATGAAATATATACATGAAGTTGTAAAATAATTAGAAAATAAATTGGAAAGTATGCATAGGTTTGCTCAATGTATACAGGTACAATAGTCATGAATACATACGTAGTCATGAATATATACAGTGGGTGAAACAAGTATTGAACACGTCTTCACCAATTTTCTAAGTGAATGTATTTCTAAAGGTGCTATTGACATGAAATTCTCACCAATCCACTCTGGCAAAGAAATTATCCATAAATTATATGTAATATTGAGAAATGACACAGGGAAAAAAGTATTGAACCCATGAAAAAAGAGGTGAAAAAAACCACCCTGGAACTGGTCATGACATGAGCTGAAATCTATTAGTAATTAGAAAGCAATCTTGCCCCTTAGTGAAAAAATATCAGCTGGTTCAACTGAAGGCTTATAAAAAGGTGGTGTTTTATTACCAAGTTGTCACACAGAAACCTCTCATGATGGATAAAAACAGTGAGCTGTCTCAAGACCTTTGAAACGTTATTGTTGCAAAGCATGATGGCATTGGTTAAAGATAAATTTCTAAATTACTGAAGGTACCAGTGAGCATTACTGGGGGCCATAATCCGGAAGTGGAAAAAAAATTATTTCACCATAAACTGGCCAAGACCAGGTGCTCCCCACAAGATTTGTTTATTATTATAGTGCCATTTATTCCATGGAGCTTTACATGTGAAACATGTACACACAATAAAAAAACAAGTACAATAATCATGAACAAAACAAGTCGTTGACTTGTACAGTAGGAGAGAGGACCCTGCCCGTGATGGCTCACAGTCAACAAGTGAAAGGTGAGGATACAGTAGGTGAGCGACGAGTTGTTTGTGCAGCGTTATAGTGGAACGAGGGTTACTGCAGGTTGTAGGCTTGTCGGAAGAGGTAGGTCTTCAAGTTTATAGGTTTCAACTGTAGTCGAGAGTCTGATATGTTGTGGTAGAGAGTTCCAGATTAGAGAGGATGCACGGGAGAAGTCTTGTATGCGATTGTGGGGAAGAGGAGATAAGAGGGGACTAGAGAAGGGAGATCTTGTGAGGATCGGAGGTTGCGTGGAGGTAAGTACCAGGAGACTAGGCCACAGATGGTTACAGTATTCAAGGCAAGAGATGATGCCCTCTTATCTCCTCTTCCCACAATCGCATACAAGATTTCTCTCGCGCATCACCCCTACTCTGGAACTCTCTACCACAACATATCAGACTCTCACCTACCATCGAAACCTTCAAAAAGAGCCTGAAGACCCACCTCTTCCGACAAGCCTATAACCTGCAGTAACCACCGATCGACCAAACCGCTGCACGACCAGCTCTACCCTCGCCTACTGTATTATCACCCATCCCTTGAAGATTGTGAGCCCTCGCGGGCAGGGTCCTCTCTCCTCCTGTACCAGTTATGACTTGTATTGTTTAAGATTATTGTACTTGTTTTTATGTATACCCCCCTCACATGTAAAGCGCCATGGAATAAATGGCGCTATAACAATAAATAATAATAATAATAATGAGGGCATGTACTAGTGTTTTTTCAGATGCTTAGAATCATAGAATCGTAGAGTTGGAAGGGACCTCCTGGGCCATCTGGTCCAACCCCCTGCTTAAAGCAGGATTCGCTAAATCATCCCAGTCAGATGTCTGTCCAGCCTCTGTTTGAAGACTTCTATTGAAGGAGAACTCACCACTTCTCGTGGCAGCCTGTTCCACTCATTGATCACTAACTGTCAAAAAGTTTTTTCTAATATCTAATCTGTGTCTCCTCCCATTCAGTTTCATCCCATTGCTTCTAGTCTTTCCTTGTGCAAATGAGAATAAAGTTGATCCTTCTACAATGTGACAGCCCTTTAGATATTTGTAGACAGCTATTAAGTCTCCTCTCAGTCTTCTCTTTTGCAAACTAAACAATCCCAAATCCTGCAACCTTTCCTCATAAGACAGGGTTTGCAGACCGGTCACCATTCTGGTTGCTCTTTTCTGAACTTGCTTCAGTTTGTTGATGTCTTTTTTAAAATGTGGTGCCCAAAACTGGACACAATATTCCAGATGAGTTCTGACCAAAGAGGAGTAGAGGGAAATAATGACTTCACATGATCTAGACTGTATGCTTCTGTTAATACATCCTAGAATTGCATTTGCCTTTTTTGCTGCTGCATCACACTGTTGACTCATATTCAGTCTGTGATCTATTAGTATACCCAAATCTTTTTCACATGTGCTGTTGCTTAGGCCTATTCCTCCCATTCTGTATATGCTTTTTTCATTTTTATTGCCCAGATGTAGTACTTTGCATTTTTCCCTGTTAAAAACCATTCTGTTAGTTGCTGCCCACTTCTCCAGTTTATTTATATATTTTTGAATCCACTCTCTCTCTTCTCTAGTATTAGCTATCCCTCCTAGCTTTGTGTCAGCAAATTTAATCAGTTTACCCTCAATTCCTTCATCTAAATCGTTGATAAAGATGTGAACAATACAGGGCCCAGGACAGAGCCCTGTGGTACCCCACTTGAGACATTCTTCCAACTGGATGTGCAGCCATTTACGACCACTCTTTGGGTCCGATCACTAAGCCAGTTATGAATCCACCTAACAGTTGCCTTGTCCATTCCATACTTAGTCATTTTTTCAATAAGGATTGTATGAGATGCTTTGTCAAATGCTTTGCTGAAGTCAAGATATACTATATCTACAGCATTTCCTTGATCCACCCAATCAGTGATTCCGTCATAGAAGGAAATTTAGTCTGACATGACTTATTAGTTACAAACCCATGCTGACTCTGTTTAATCACTTCATTCTTATCCAGGTACTGACATACATGTTTAATAATTTGTTCAAAGATCTTTCCTGGTATAGAAGTCAGACTCACCGGCCTATAGTTGCCTCGGTCCACCTTCTTCCCCTTTTTGAAGATAGGAACAACATTTGCTCTTCTCCAGTCTTCTGGTACTTCTCCTGTTCTCCAAGAATTTTCAAAGATTATGGAGAGGGGTTCAAAAATTTCTTCTGCTATCTCCTTCAGTATTCTGGGGTGTAATTCATCTGGACCTGGAGACTTGAATTCATTTAGGTTAGCTAAGTGTTTCCTCACTATCTTTCTGTTTATAGATATCCTGGATTCTTCTATTCCCTTAATAGGACAGTGAAGAACAGTTGATGTTACATTTCCTTTCTGAGAGGAAACGGATGCAAAATAGGAATTTAAAAGTTCAGCCTTATCAACATCCTGTCTTACCATTTCATCATTTTCATCCTGTAAAAATCCTATAGCATCTTTGACTTTTCTTTTACTTTTGACATATCCCCAAAATCCTTTATTATTGCTTTTGACATCTCTTGCAAGCCTCAATTCATTGTCAGCTTTAGCTAATCTGATTTGTGCCCTGCAGGTTCTGCAGACAGCATTATATTCTTCTTTAGATATGCCTCCCTCTTTCCATTTTATAAACATTTTTTTCTTCCTTTTTAGCATGTGCTTAAGTTCTGTGTTCATCCATCCTGGCTTCCTTAAATGCTTCCTATTCTTCCCTCTTTTTGGAATTGTTAACAATTGTGCTTTGAGAATTTCATTTTTCAAGATTTCCCATCCTTCCTGGACATTTTTGTCTTTAAGGATATCCAGCCATTGGATCCCTCCAATTCTCTTTCTGAATCCCTTAAAATCTGCCTTTCTGAAATCTAACCTTGACGTCTGAGTCTTCACAGGTCTTCCTCCTCTAGTTATCCAA
This sequence comes from Dendrobates tinctorius, assembly GCF_039654945.1. NCBI lineage: Eukaryota > Metazoa > Chordata > Amphibia > Anura > Dendrobatidae > Dendrobates > Dendrobates tinctorius. The sequence continues at coordinate 3,217,753 of NW_027361904.1, read as the reverse complement.
AATTCTAAAATAGCATGGTCGCTACCTCCTAGGGTCCCAGCCACTTTTACCTCCTCAACCATTTCCTCCCTGTTTATAAGGATTAGATCCAAGGTAGCAGTTCCCCTTGTTTTCTCCCCTACCTTTTGGAAGATAAAGTTGTCAGCAAGAGAGGATAAGAATTTCCTTGACCTGTTAGTTTTGCCTGAGAGAGATTCCCAACAAATGTCTGGATAGTTGAAATCTCACATGACAACTATGTCATATTTTTTGGAGTGCTTGGTTAAGGAGTGTATGGATTTCAGAAATAGTTTTGAGTTGGAGTCAGCAGGATGTGGAAAGGGCTTGGATATGTGCTTTGAAGGAGAGAGCAGAGTCTAGGTTTACCCAGAGGCAGCGAGCTTGTGGGTCTGTGGAGAGCGAGCAGCCATTGATTTTGATGGTGTTGTAGCTGTTTTTCTCTTCGCCACGACAGCACCCACTGAGAGAGGGGATCGGCCCCTAGGAACAGGAAACCTACAGAGAGATAAATGGGGTGGTCCTCCTCGCTCCTTCTGTTTGGTTTCCTGTTCCTAGAAGGAACCCGCAGAGAAGAGGATGCCCGGCCTGGTAGCCGCCCGCGAGCATTATATGAGCAGCGGGGACCCCAGGGCTGGAAGCAGCATCGGGTGGATCAGAATGTTGCTTCCCCCCTCAGCTGGTAATGCGGGTGAGACCGTGGCAAGATGGGCATGGCTCACCTTTGTGATGCGTGGAGAGCTGACTCCAGGATTCCCCCCCGAAGATGGCGCACGCATTACAGAGCGCGGCACAGCGTCGGGGGGCTGTGGATGTTCTCCTCCCCCCCCCCACACGAGCATTGCAAGGCCAGGGAAGGACGGAGTCCCTGAGCTCACGTGGACGCAGTAAGCGAGTAAGTGCCGGGAGCGCTTAGGGGGAGAATAACATACCTGACAGTGTCAGCGTATGTCCACCGGCCATGCAGGGGCAGCGGTCGGGAGGTGCCCGGCGGTGCAGGAAGCCGGCGCTCCTGTACTAGGACAGCGACCCGGAGGTGCAGAGACGACTTCCAGGGCACGGAGAGGCAGAAGACCGCGGTATCGCGGGGCGGCGACCGCGCATGCGCACTGGCGGAAAAAAAAATGCAAAAGGAAAAAAAAAAATAGGAAGTAGGCGAAACCTGGTAGCTGCATAAAAGCACCAGCCAGAGGCACACTGGTGCGCAGCTATGTCGTCTACAATCAACCCGGTTTCGCTCCAGTTAGGACAGCCAGGGGAATCCCCACATGGCGGTACCAGGAGAAGTGATAGCACAAGAAGGAGTGACAGCACCAGAAGGAGTGGAAGCTCTAGGAGACATACTAGTGGACGCTCCAGGCAGAGCGAGCCCATGGAGAAGAAGCGGGAGGAGAAGAAACAGTCTCACGCCTCGCCTCAGCCTGAGTCTCGAACCCCGCAGCCGGTACTACGCTGACGAAATTCACGGGTGAGTGTTTTTAGTCAAGCTCTTAGCTGATAGCGCGCCCCTTTTTTCTTGTTTCACACCCCTTAGGCCAAAAGAACGGAGAAAGCTAAAAATAGGGAATGTGCCTTATGCTCCCAACCCCTCCCAGATGGTCACCCAAAAAGGTTGTGCCAGACCTGTATCGAGCAGACCCTACAGGAGGAATCCTCGGGGGAAAAAGGAGGATATCAGTACAATAATCAGGGAGGAACTGCAATTTTTAGGCGGTTCCAGTAGTCTGGGGGGACGCTCCTCCGCCAGAGGGATAGCTTCACCGGCATCGAGATCGCTTTCAGAGACGGGGGAACTGGACTCAGATCTCAGGAATACCTATCCTCAGACTAGGAGGAGCAAACTTGCTTTCCCACGGACAGTGTTAACAATTTGGTAAAGTCGGTTCGGAATACCATGGGGTTATCCGATACTAAAGATCCTAAAACCCCGCAGGAAATAATGTTCGTGGGTATCTCCCAGAAAAAGGTTCGGGCCTTCCCAGTAGTTCCAGCAATTAAGGAGCTGGTGAAAAGGGAATGGGAAAAATGGGCAGAGAACCCTTCTCCCCTTAACATCCAAACGAAAATACCCATTTAATGATGATGAATTAGCGCCTTGGTCCAGAGCCCCCAAGGTGGATGCGGCAGTGGCCTCCACTTCTCGTCAATCTTCCCTACCAGTGGAAGACTCGGGGACATTGTCTGATCCCTTAGATCGCAAGGCGGATACCTTCCTCAAGCGATCTTGGGAGGCATACACGGCAGCTTTCAAACCGGCAATATCAGCCACATACACGGCGAGGTCCATGATAATATGGTTGACTGAGTTGGAGGAAAAGATAAAAGGCGGAGCATCTAGAGACAAGCTTCTCTCCTCTATTCCCCTGATTAGGGTGCAGCAGCCTTCCTGACGCCTCAGCTGACTCCCTCCGGCTATCTGCCAGAGAAGCAGGATTGGCCAACGCAGGCCGGCGGGCCTTATGGTTAAAGTGGTGGAGAGGCGACACGCAGACAAAGACCAAACTCTACGCTATACCCTGTCAGGGTAAGTACCTGTTTGGCACAGAGCTAGACGAGATCTTGACAAAAGCGGGTGAGAGGAAGAAGGGTTTCCCTAACCCGTACGTTACCTTCAACAGGAGAGCCTTCAGGAAGCTTCCATTTGGTAGGAAAAAAGATTTCAAATCCCAGGACCGCTGGGGCAATAAGGATCCCAAGGAGAGAGGCAGCCTATTTGGGAAACGTCCCTTCAAATCCGGGGACAGATTCCGGTAGCGCCAATTCACCGGTAGGTGGCAGGCTAATAAAGTTCAGCCACCAATGGGGAAAAATTACATCTAACCCCTGGGCCATTAATATTGTTACATCAGGCCAAAAACTAGAATTTATTCGGTACCCAACACAGCAGGAAGCATTGGAAACGGAGATTACAGCGCTCCTGTCTAAGCGCGTTCTGGTAGATGTACCAAGACACGAAAGGGGAATGGGGTTTTATTCTCCCCTGTTTCTAGTCCTTAAGCCAGATAGTTCATTTAGGACAATAATTAATTTTAAAAAGAATACATTTTTAAGGCTGCGCACCGTTAAAATGGAGTCAATACATTCGGCAATAAAACTCTTGTACCCTAGGTGCTATATGGCAGTCTTGGACCTAAAGGATGCCTATTACCATCTCCCTATATGCAAAGAGCACCAGAAATTCCTACGGGTAGCAGTCTGGTTAGAAGGCCGGATACGACCTCTCCAGTTTACGACGATGCCGTTCGGGTTATCCATGGCGCCCCGCGTATTTACCAAGCTAATGCTAGAGGTGATGTCACATGTAAGGCTGAAGGACACCTTAATAGTCCTGTATTTGGACGACCTGCTCATAGGAATTCTGTTTCTCAATGCAAGGACAGGATAGCTGATATCTCATCCCTACAGACACTAGGCTGGCTGATCAACTGGGGAAAGTCCAGACTGAAACCGGTAACCTGTCAGACGTTCCTGGGCCTACAAATAGACTCTGTAAGTCAAAAATGCTTTCTACCAGAAACAAAAGCATGGGTCATAGTTAACAAAATACGGAGGGCAAGTAATAATCCCACGATGTCCTTAAGAGAAGGCATGTCCTTGTTGGGATCCCTAATATCATGCATTCCGACAGTTCAGTGGGCCCAATTCCATTCCAGAAAATTGCAATGGGCCATTTTGCAAGAAGCAGATAGACTGCAAGGGCGATTGGGAGACAGAATATCCCTGTCACCAGAGGTGATCAGTTCCTTAGAGTGGTTGTTGGACCCAAACAATCTAGCAGGAGGGGTTCCATGGTGGATTGTCCCCTCTAAAATAGTCATCACAGACGCTAGCCCCTCGGGGTGGGGAGCCCACCTAGGGGGAGATAATGGTGCAGGGTCAATAGTCCGAGCTTGAAGCAGAGAGTTCATCTAATATGAAGGAACTAATAGCGATATATTATGCTGTGTCTAAATTTCTCCTGCAGCTAAGAGGAACCCACATGAGAGTCCAATCGGACAATACCACCGCAGTAGCGTACATAAACCGGCAAGGAGGCACGCGATCAGGACCGCTCATGTCTATCGCGGAAAAAATCTTAGAGATGGCCGAATCGCATCTCCACTCCCTGTCGGCTCTCCACATCAGAGGCGTGGACAATTCCAGGGCGGACTTTCTCAGCCGCCAGACTTTACATCAGGGGCAGTGGGTCCTCAGCCACCACATCTTCGAGATGATAGCGGCAAGATGGGGCAGACCAGAAATAGATCTGTTCGCGACAAGGGCCAACAGTCGTGTAGAAAGGTTCGCTTCTCTATACAGAGCGGACAATCCAGATGTGCTCAATGCCCTCCAAACACCCTGGACATTCCGGCAGGCCTACGCCTTCCCTCCAATGGTATTATTACCAACAGTGGTCAGGAAAATAAGAGAAGGGGCGAAGGTCATCTTGATAGCCCCGTTTTGGCCCAAGAGGCCGTGGTTCTCATGGCTGAGGGCCATGTCAATAACCGACCCATGGATTCTACCACTACATTGGGATCTTATCTCACAGGGACCCTATTACCATCCCCGAGTCAAAGTCTTGCGCCTAGCGGCATGGAATTTGAGAGGGAGCTATTGAAACTAAGGGTTCTCCAATAGTCTGATTAACACCCTTCTACAGAGCAGAGAGGAATCAATGAGAATTTATGCTAAATTATGGAAAAAATTTTTAGCCTTTCACCCAGCAAGACTTTCCAGCAAAATACCTATTACAGCCATTCTAGAATTCCTGCAGAAGGGCCGAGAGTTGAGACTCTCAGTTAACACTCTAAAAGTCCATGTATCGGCCCTAGGAGCGTTATATAACCACAACGTGGCAGGTAATAAATGGGTTGCCAGGTTTATTTCGGCTTGTCAGAGAGCGAATCCAGTTCACATTCCCCAGCTACCAACATGGAACCTCAGCTAGGTCTTAGATGACTTCACGCAGGCCCCGTTCTAGCCCATACACTCAGCATCAATAAAATGCCTTTCATTGAAAACCGCTCTGCTAATCGCTTACTCTTCTTGCTGAGACTAAAGCTATCTCCAGGCCCTATCGGTAGATCCCCCATTCTTGTCAGTGATCCAGGACAGACTAGTATTAAAAACGGACCCGTCGTATCTTCCCAAACGAGCTACTAAGTTTCATAGATCCCAGGAGATCTGCCTACCCTCCTTCTATGAGAGCCCGACAACACCGGAGGAGGTTAAATATCACGCCCTGGACGTGAAGAGAAGCAGTGCTAGCCTACCTAGATAGGACCAGTCCCTGGAGGCAGAGCAGGTCTCTTTTTGTCTCCTTCCAGGGTAACAAGAAGGGGTCGAAAGCAACGAGAGGCACGCTGTCCAGGTAGATTAGAGATGCAATCACGATGGCATATTCGGCAACAGGAGAAGACCTTCCACAGGGTATAATGGCGCATTCTACTCGAGCCATGTCATCCTCCTGGGCCGAGAGGGCGAATGTCCCAATTGAGCTAATATGTAAGGCTGCAACCTGGTCTTCTCCATCTACCTTTTATAGTCACTATAGCCTAGATTTATCCTCTTCTGAGGATTTGGCCTTTGGTAGATCTGTCTACCAAACACGGTGTGCCCTCCCAGGTGATTATCTCTGAAAATCTCTCAGTGGGTGCTGTCGTGGCGAAGAGAAAATCGGATTACTTACTGGTAATACTCTTTTGTAGAGTCCACGACAGCACCCGCTCACTCCCCCCCCCCCTCCTTAATGTATAGGTTTACACGTGGTTTTCTCTGGTGGTGGAGGATGTAATTAGGGATTAATATGTAGATAAGTATAGCAAACGTATAAATACAGTGGGGAAAAAAAGTATTTAGTCAGTCAGCAATAGTGCAAGTTCCACCACTTAAAAAGATGAGAGGCGTCTGTAATTTACATCATAGGTAGACCTCAACTATGGGAGACAAACTGAGAAAAAAAAATCCAGAAAATCACATTGTCTGTTTTTTTTTTCATTTTATTTGCATATTATGGTGGAAAATAAGTATTTGGTCAGAAACAAAATTTCATCTCAATACTTTGTGATATATCCTTTGTTGGCAATGACAGAGGTCAAACGTTTTCTGTAAGTCTTCACAAGGTTGCCACACACTGTTGTTGGTATGTTGGCCCATTCCTCCATGCAGATCTCCTCTAGAGCAGTGATGTTTTTGGCTTTTCGCTTGGCAACATGGACTTTCAACTCCCTCCAAAGGTTTTCTATAGGGTTGAGATCTGGAGACTGGCTAGGCCACTCCAGGACCTTGAAATGCTTCTTACGAAGCCACTCCTTCGTTGCCCTGGCGGTGTGCTTTGGATCATTGTCATGTTGAAAGACCCAGCCACGTTTCATCTTCAATGCCCTTGCTGATGGAAGGAGGTTTGCACTCAAAATCTCACGATACATGGCCCCATTCATTCTTTCATGTACCCGGATCAGTCGTCCTGGCCCCTTTGCAGAGAAACAGCCCCAAAGCATGATGTTTCCACCACCATGCTTTACAGTAGGTATGGTGTTTGATGGATGCAACTCAGTATTCTTTTTCCTCCAAACACGACAAGTTGTGTTTCTACCAAACAGTTCCAGTTTGATTTCATCAGACCATAGGACATTCTCCCAAAACTCCTCTGGATCATCCAAATGCTCTCTAGCAAACTTCAGACGGGCCCGGACATGTACAGGCTTAAGCAGTGGGACACGTCTGGCACTGCAGGATCTGAGTCCATGGTGGCGTAGTGTGTTGCTTATGGTAGGCCTTGTTACATTGGTCCCAGCTCTCTGCAGTTCATTCACTAGGTCCCCCCGCGTGGTTCTGGGATTTTTGCTCACCGTTCTTGTGATCATTCTGACCCCCACGGGGTGGGATTTTGCGTGGAGCACCAGATCGAGGGAGATTATCAGTGGTCTTGTATGTCTTCCATTTTCTAATTATTGCTCCCACAGTTGATTTCTTCACTCCAAGCTGGTTGGCTATTGCAGATTCAGTCTTCCCAGCCTGGTGCAGGGCTACAATTTTGTTTCTGGTGTCCTTTGACAGCTCTTTGGTCTTCACCATAGTGGAGTTTGGAGTCAGACTGTTTGAGGGTGTGCACAGGTGTCTTTTTATACTGATAACAAGTTTAAACAGGTGCCATTACTACAGGTAATGAGTGGAGGAAAGAGGAGACTCTTAAGAAGTTACAGGTCTGTGAGAGCCAGAAATCTTGATTGCTTGTTTCTGACCAAATACTTATTTTCCACCATAATATGCAAATAAAATGAAAAAAAAACAGACAATGTGATTTTCTGGATTTTTTTTTCTCAGTTTGTCTCCCATAGTTGAGGTCTACCTATGATGTAAATTACAGACGCCTCTCATCTTTTTAAGTGGTGGAACTTGCACTATTGCTGACTGACTAAATACTTTTTTTCCCCACTGTATGTTCAGATGTGATTGGCTTGTCTAGCAAGTTGACTAAAACATGTATGGTGGTTCCTCCTTTGTTCTCTGTAATCCAAACTGAGGGAGCGAGGGGGACCGCCCCATTTATCTCTCTGTAGGTTTCCTGTTCCGGGGGCAGAACCCCTCTCAGTGGGTGCTGTCGTGGACTCTACAAAAGAGTATTACCAGTAAGTAATCCGGTTTTTCGTTCTGACCCAAAGTCAGATATGCCAGATCACCAGGGAGGCCAAATTAAGAGGTTACGCTCCAGATAACGAGCTCGGAGAAAAGCATGCACACAGGTTGTGAGCAAATCACTTTTCTGTTTTATTGAAAAGCAAAGCAGTATTTTATACGATTTACAGCAATGTAACTCAATGTAGCCCCCCCACCCGTTACCTTGATCTTTTGAGGGGGTTGAGTGACATGGGGGAAAAAGATGATGCACTCTGTTTTCTTCAGGTTAAGTTTTATAAATTGAGCAGAGAAGAAGAATGAAATAGCGGACAGACATTGTGGAATTCTGGTTAGTAAGGAGGTGATAACAGGTCCAGAGAGGTAGATCTGTGTGTCATCAGCATAGAGATGATATTGAAAGCCGTGAGACCATGAGCTGTCCCAGGCCAAAGGTGTAGATGGAGAAGAGCTGGAATCCTAGAACTAAACCTAAGGGGGACACCGACAGGTCTACAGGAGACAACGGTCTACAGGAAAACTAAATGTTCTCTTTGGCTGTGTCTTTATTAACACAGAGGCGCTAACTGTATCTTTTGTACCTTCACTGTATCTTTTGCCGGCTCCTCTTCCTCTCCTCGTCCCCTCACTATCGGGGTCCCGCAGGGCTCAGTCCTAGGCCCCCTCCTCTTCTCTCTATACACTGCTCCTATTGGACAAACAATCAGCAGATTTGGGTTCCAGTATCATCTCTATGCTGATGACACCCAATTATACACTTCTTCCCATGACATCACCCCTACCCTAATTCAAAATACCAAGGATTGTCTGTCTGCTGTCTCTAACATCATGTCCTCCCTCTATCTGAAACTAAATCTCTCCAAAACTGAACTTCTTGTGTTTCTCACCCTCTACTAACCTCACTCTACCTAACATCGAAATAACCCTGGAGGGTTCAACCATAACTCCCAAGCAGCATGCCCGCTGTCTTGGGGTCATATTAGACAACGAACTTTCCTTTACTCCCTATATCCGATCACTCACTCTCTCTTGTCACCTGCATCTTAAAAACATCTCCAGAATCCGACCTTTTCTCACCTTTGAAACTGCTAAGACTCTTACTGTCGCTCTTATTCATTCTCGTCTGGACTACTGCAACTCTCTTCTGATCGGTCTCCTTCTTACCAAACTTTCTCCTCTCCAATCCATCTTAAACGCGGCAGCAAGGGTCATATTTCTGTCCAGCCGCTTCACCGATGGCTCCATCTTGTGCCAGTCATTACACTGGCTACCTATTCGCTACAGGGTCTAGTATAAACTCATCTCTCTCACCCACAATGCTCTCCACAGTTCTGCACCGCCTTATATCTCCTCTCTCATTTCTGTCTATCGCCCTACACATGCCCTTTCTTCTACAAATGACCTAAGCCTAACATCCCCCGTAATACGAACCTCGTACCTCCGTCTCCAAGACTTCTCTCGTGCTGCGCCAGCTCTCTGGAATGCACTTCCCCAGACGATCAGACTGATACCTAGCCCTGACCTATTCAAGCGCGCTTTGAAACCCCATCTCTTCAAACAAGCCTACCACATCAACTACTCAGTAAGCTAACTTTGCCCTGTTCCCTCCTTCCAAATATTCTGAATCTGCACCCTACTATTCATCTGTCTCCACACCCTCCATGCACATGATAACTGCACTTGATACTTGACTATTGCACTTAAACACACGGGCTGATGACCGGATCATGCAGCTTTATATGAAAATCCCTATTTATTATAATTGCCAGACCTGAATTAACAAGCATTTCTCACCTACTGTGTCCCCCCCCAATTTCCTTGTAGATTGTAAGCTTGCGAGCAGGGACCTCACTCCTAATGTCACTGTTTAAATTGTCTTATCTTGTATTGAATGTATTGTCTGTACATGTCCCCACTTAATTGTAAAGTGCTGCGGAATATGTTGGCGCTATATCATAGAATCATAGAATCGTAGAGTTGGAAGGGACCTCCTGGGCCATCTGGTCCAACCCCCTGCTCAAAGCAGGATTCACTAAATCATCCCAGTCAGATGATTATTATTATTATTATTATTATTATTATAACAAGCATATAATTGACCCTACACAGACTGGCCATCTCCAGCCTTACCAGCGACATCAGGATGACACAATGGCAACATATTGGTGGTAAGTTTTATGAAGAGAATAATTCTACATTGATCTTGTTGCAAAATGCCCTCTAAAATTTGGAAATGAATTCACCGGTCGGAAACTATATTTTGTGGAATGCCATGTAGACGCACAGTGCATTCAATAAATAACTTAAGGTTTTAGAGTTAGGTAACTCAGACACAGGGGCAAAATTACAGTGTTTACTGAACTTGTTGCCCACCACCCAAATAGGTCTTTCCCTGGGAGGATGGCAGGTCAGTAATGAAATACACAGAGAGATGGGTTCAAGGACCTCTAGGTGTCGCAGGTGTGTCACGTCCTGATGTGACCCCTGGAGGATCTGGGATCAGAAGGTCACAACGTTTATTCAATCGCAGGTCCTCTTTAGGATCCGTTTGTGGTTTACCTTGAATTGGAGTGGATTTACTTTCATGCAGTGCTGAAAGGGTTAGGGTACCGTTACACTTAGCGATGCACCAGCGATTCCGACAACGATATGGATCGCTAAGTGGTCGCTAGTGAGCTGCCACACAGAGGCAGATCTCACCAGCAACATAGCAGCGGTTGGGGGTCGCTACTTACCTGTCAGACACGGCGATCCTGACGTCCTCCCGCCCGCGTCCACGCATCGCTCGTTGGCGCCACAGGAAGCCCAGCAGGAAGTGGCCGACGAGAAATGGTCCAGGACGTTCTCGCGCGACCAGCGATGAGCAGCGGGGGAGCCGGTCGGAGGTAAGTATCAGACATAGCGATATCGCTAACAATATCGCTGCTGCGTCACAAAATCGGTGACGTTACAGCCATATTGCTAGCGATATCGCTATGTGTAACGGGGGCTTTAGGGACCTATACTCTTCTGGCTGTGAACTTGGAGCTTGAGTTCACAGCTGCAGCCCCTTGTGACCACTGCCTTCCCCTATATAAGCGCACTGCTAGCTTCAGTCTTTGACTGTTATAGTTCCTCCATACTGATCTCTTTGAAGGAGCCAGTCTCTGGATAAGCTGAGGTGTTCCTTCCACTTGCAGCAGTGAAGTTTCCTATTGGAGAAGCTAAGTATAGTGTTATTTGTTGTGTCTTTTCCCAGTTTGTCATACCTTCCTCTTGTTGTCTTATTGTAGTGGTGGGACTAGCGTCTCGCTGGCCTGCACGCTAGACAGAGAAAGTTCAGGACCAGCAAGGGTAAAGGCATGTGATTGCGCACAGGGGAAGGACCCATCTAGGGATGATAGGGAGTGCAGGGGTCAGACTCAGGTTTATGTTAGGAGGTTACCCCTATCCCTAGGGTCTCCCTGTACATCTTCCCTGGTGTTGCAACGCATGCTGGCTTTCCTCTCTGCCCCAGTGTGACACTAGGTGTAGGTAAGGACCGGGAAGTCAGCAGAATGGGTTTGGGATGCTTTAGCATGGGCACATATTTGTATTGTTAATCCCACATGGGCCTGCAAGCACTGCAATCATAGAAATTCTGAAGAATTCATGTACGAAACTGTCTAAACTAGGTCCCTCTTCAGAGTCCTTCAAGGAAGAGCATCATCTTTAACATCTTTAGTACCAGGTCTAAACATTAACACAAAATGAAACGGAGAAGAAAAATGTCTGACTACTCCTGACTCCACCTGTCTGTATCTATCATCTCTACCTTACCCACCACACAGGTATTATTTTGAAAGCTCCATTAGATGTGAGCTGTCTTCGGCACTTTCTTCTATACACTTATTGGCGAGACTATCACCAGACCATATGTAGCACTTTGCGTTATTCTATATGGCTGCAATTGTATTTACGTGCCTGTATACATTGTTTTCTACCTTGATTGTTATATCCATACCATGGTGTATTCATTTGCTTTTTGTACCATAGATAGAATTCAGGTGTCACTGCTTGATTCGGATTCTCTCAGCTATACTTATATATTGACCACTGATATCTCTGAAATACGTCCTTTACAAAATTTTGAAACACAGTCGTCGGATTACTTAGTCCAAAATACTCGTAGTGACCCTCTGGTGTGTTGAATGCGGTCTTCCACTCATCTTCTCTTATATGAATCAGGTTATACGCATCACCGAGATCAAGTTTGGTAACCAACGGGCTCCAAACAGCTGGTTGTAGAGATCAGGGACGAGTGGCAGAGGATACTGATTCTTTACAGTAGTTTTGTTACGTTCCCGATAGTCAATACAAGGTCTTAGGTCACCATCATATTTATTGTAAAAAAGTGTCTACTGGTGACGTGGACGGTCTAGCTGTTGTATAATCTTTCATGGCCTGATGTTCTGGACCAGAATGATTATCTACAGTATTTTACATTTGGGGAGATGAAAGTTAGCTACCAGGTCCATAGGACAATCACAATCTCTTTCTGGGGGTAATGTTTCAGATTCATATACAGAAAATACATCAGCACAATTTCTGAATATATCAGATAAACCTCTGGGTGCGACTATAGACAGATTCACAGATAAGGAGATACATTTCTGCTGACTCCCAGGCCCCTTGAAAAAGGAAGGTCCGAAACGCGCGTCGGGGTGGACGCGCTTAATCTGGGCACTGGTATAGCTTCCTACTGCTGACATCCATTGGTAAATATGATATTTGATTGGGCACTGTTCCTTATTATGGTGGGCATTATGGTGGATATGAGAAGTCGGTAGTTAGGTGGTGTTGTCTCTGTTCATGCATATGCTGTCCTAATGAATTCTAATTAGAAATTGTGGATAATACCCTGTGCTATTATAAACTAGTTGTGGCAATGCATATGAGCTACAATGATTTAATTATCTTTTGTTAGATGTTTTTACACATTAACTTGTGGGCAGAGGCTGAGAACTTAAGAATTGCAAGTATATTTCATGCAAGTATATTCCATGCCTGGATGAGTGCGTCACTATGTGTGTGTAAAACTGCACTAGCAAGTGTGTGTTTCCATTCCCTTTTTTCCCCTATATTGGTGTTATGTTTTTTTAAAAGCGTTTTTCATAATAAAATTTGATACTGATTATTTGATATATTGGCCTTTTGATCATTGTTTTTCTGATTTGACTCCCAGGGCTACAGCGCACAATGTCCAGTCAATGACCGGGTTATGTTTACATAACCAATGCCCAAGAACACGGTCGCGGACATGTTTTCACTAAAAACCACACATATTCAAAGTATAAAGTTCCAACAAGCATGGACACCTCCTTAGTGACTACCTCACCACGCCTTGGTGAGAGGTGTATCATCAAGAGCAGTGATGGCAATGGGTGTGGAGGGCTAACCCTGGAAAGGCGTGACTATTTGGCTACCTGGTCTTTACTAGAGCCTCTGGACAATGAGAATAGGCTTGGGCAGCAGGGTAGCCACCAGGGACCACACCTGGGCTGTCCCCAGATCTGGTGCAGCTGACCAATGGGCCAAGGCAGGGATAGGGGGCAAAGCTAGAGACGTCAAACAGCTCAAGGTCAGGGGAGGCAGCACAGGATCAGAATACATAGCCAAGGTCAGGAGCGGAGAGATCAGACAGAACGGGTATACAAGCAGGGTCGGTAAGAGGAGAGTCCGCTAAGAACCTAAGTTCAGACATGGCATAGAGTGTAGAGCTGCCTAATATATCCCCTCCTGGCAGAGGATAGGCCAAGGAATTAATTCCAAGAGAGAAAGGGAAAACTTGGCACCGCTGCGCCGCCCGACCTCAAAATGAAATCCAAGAGGTCCAATATCACACACTAATAACCATCGCCAAAACAACCCCATGGGGAACAGGTGCTCAATCCATAGAAGCACAGTATTGCAGCCAAAACAAGCAAAAAAGAGAAAGGATGGCACTCACCGGTCAATAAAACGAGGCTTTATTCAGGAAAATACAGGCATCGGCACGGGAGATATGTGCAAGGTACGGACTACGGCCGCTTCGCGCTGCCGCACTTCAACGGGTCCTGAACAGGTGGGGATTCTCAGCAAGAGGCGGCTACAGCAGTGCTGGGATTGCTTCAAGAGTCCGTTCAGTGTGAAGGACTGAGGGGCAGAGCGATGCGTAGACTTCAGATATAAGTCAATGTCCAGAACGATTATAGCCTCGCCCTTATCAGCTTTACGTATAGTGATGTTTATATTATTTCTAATCTCCCTAAGAGCTACCCTTTCTTTTTTACTTAAGTTGTTCAAGGGAGTTTTGTTTTATCACGATTAGGGATGAGCGAGCATACTCGTGAGAATGTGGTACTCGAATCCTCGCGAGTATTTCACTACTCGCCTTGCAATATTCGCAACAGCCCGCACAGTCCGGCACAGCCCTGCACAATCCCGCACAGCCCGGCACAGCCCTGCACAATCCCGCACAGCCCGGCACAGTCCCCACACAGGCCAGCGCAGTCCCGCATTGCCTGGCACAGTCTTCCCACAGTCCCCGACCAGTCCATCACAGTCCCTGCCCATTAATCGCATTTCCCATAGACTTACATTGGACTCGGTACGAGTACCCGAGTATTAGGAGGTACTCATAACAAGTACAGCGAGTCCGAATACTACACTACTCGATCATCCCTAATCACGATCCAACCTAGTAAGCTCTTGTTCCAACACATCCTGGAACTGAAGAATTGGATTGGATATTTATTTTTGGTCGTAGATGTGACATTTCCTACCTGAGTACTTTGGTCGGATTCATATCTAAGTTGCGTCAACGTCATAATTTTTTCCAAATCACTGAATAAAGGGATGGGGATATTTTCGGTTGGTATGGTTCCATCAGCAGACCTATCGTCAGAGGTATGGAATTCTGATATGTCATCTTCCTTACAATGCCACTGGATGGTAATTTATTAACATCCAGCAATGTAGAGAATGTAGAAAGCGTGCAAGTTACCGGCGTGATAAAAACATCATGACAGTAAGGGAAAGCCAAGATGTTTTACCACTTTGTCATCAATACAATTATCTACAGAATCAACAATCATCGGATTCTTCATCGCCAGGTCACACATCTCTTCTTGGATTCTATGACCCAGGCTGACGAACGGATCCCTGGAGTGAGACGAGGACAGTGAGCTGACTAAATATTTTTTCTTTTTTAGTGTTAGTAGCTTGGCCCGAGCGAAATTTTCGCACATTGGACGTCGGGGGCGCAGGCAATTTCAGCAAAAGCAAGCTGGTCAAATGTAAATGTATCTCATGAGCTGATGAACACAGACAGGTATTTATATATGTAGATTGGTAATACAATAAATTGATTTGATAAGTAGAGGCCAAAAAATGTCTTCCGGTTGAGGTGCCACCTGCAGGTCATTGTGTCTTACTGCAGGTTTATGAAAATGAATGTTTACACTGTATTTTGTGATAAAATCCTGTATGTGTGGATTGTTTGGCTGTTTTCTTGCTGAAGGGGGCATGTTTACCTTTCAAATGGTGTATCGTGTGTGTGTGGGTGCAGTATGAATGGGGATACAAAGGAATCACCGAAATACAGTGTTTAGAAATAATAGAATAGATTCTATGGGCAGGGCTGATCAGCGATTATTTTCTCAGGCTGACTCGGCAGCATGCTGCGATTGGCAGGGACACTCAGCTCACACGCTCCAAAACAATTCTATGGGTACAAGTGAAACATCCAGCTGCACTCGGATGTCATCCCAGTGCAGTCCGATATACGCCGAGACAGGCAATGGAGGAGATGGAGAAATTACTTTCACCGTCTCCTCTGCAGCTGTGCTGGGATTCTCTCATGGAAGCGAGACACTTGCTCTCCGCTCGCAGCGGAGTTTGAGCCGAGTGTCGCTGCGTTTGATGTTGTACACTCACGTGTGTTGTGAGCTCATTTTCTCATTCACCTTTGATATCCAATGAACTCCCTCTGCTGGTGAAGGGAGGTCGTTTAACTGATTTGGATGGGAGAGACCTGTCACCTGAACAGGTGGATTGAGATTGGACATCCGGAATCTCTGAGTGGATATAAGGCAGCCGACGCCCTGTAGGGTTGCTGGTGATTTCTCTGTTCTGAGCTCTGGCCTCCAGTTCAGTTCCTGTCTTCTAAAGTTAAGTTTTGCTCTGTTATTGTTCCATGAGATTTTGTCTGATTTGCTTAGTTTTGTGCTCAGCCAGCCCCGGCTGGGGCTCTGCTGAATTTCCATTTTTGTCCCTGATTGGTTAAATCTCTTTTGCTCTGTCTTCAGAATATATCGGAGTGCTGATATAGGGATTTTGAAGTCTAGTGACTTCAGGGCTGTTTTTCCTATCAGACGTGTTGGGACATTTTTGGTAGGGTTTTTGCGGATTGCAGCCAGCATCTTTTCTGTCCTTTCCTATCTAGTTAGTTGGGCCCCATCGTTTGCTCTGCCTGTCCTTCTGTCTGTGTTTGTGTTTTCATCTGTTTTCACTGACAATACATGTTGGGGGCTGTCTATTGCTTTGGGGTCTGCTCTGGGGCAGTTTAGATTTCCCCCTTTCTTTCTTTAGGCTTATTTAGTTCTCCGGCTGTGAAGAGGCGTCTAGGACCACCGTAGGAACGCTCCACGGCTGCTGTTAGTTGTTGCGAATAGAATCAGGGGTCTGCTAGCTACCAACCTCTCCGGTTTTCTGGACTTAGCTTGCATTTTTGTTTTTTCCTCCTCCGGTGACTCATTCATAACAGAAACACCAGCCATACCGCAGATTCTAGGGCGCTCAATAGCAGGAGAGAATTGTAAAAAAAAAAAAGTGTCAGAATTTATTTTTTTTTAATGTATATTTTTTCCTCTGTATCTCTGAGGCCGTAGGAGGAATTTTTTCTTAAAGGAGATTAAGCAATTGTCTGATCGTGTGGAGCAGCTCACTGCTGAAGTGCGGGGAATTTCCGCCTATCTTGCTCATTCACATGCTGCTGAACCAAAGATTCCTACTCCTGATGTGTTTTTTGGGGATTGGTCTAAATTTTTGAATTTTAAGAATAATTGTAAATTATTTCTTGCCTTGAAGCCTAGCTCATCGGGGAGCTCTGTGCAGCAGGTTAAAATTGTCATCTCTTTGCAGCGCGGCGATCCCCAGGATTGGGCGTTTTCTTTGACACCTGATGATCCTATTCTAACTAATGTGGATGCATTTTTTCAAGCCTTTGCGTTGTTGTATGATGAACCTAATGCTATTGATCACGCTGAAAAAGCCCTGTTGGCATTGAGCCAGGGTCAGGATTCTGCAGAGTTGTACTGTCAAAAATTGAGAAAGTGGGCGGTCCTTACTACCTGGAATGATGGTGCCTTGGCAGCTCTCTTTCGGAAGGATTTGTCAGAAACTGTAACAGATACTATAGTGGGATTTCCTGTTCCCTCTGGTCTTGACGATTCTATGTCATTAGCCATTCAGGTGGATCGGCGTTTACGTGAACGTAAAATTACACGAGAAATGTTGCCACCTGTTGAACAAATGTCTGAACCTATGCAATGTGATAGAGTTTTGTCTAGGGCGCAACGTCAGGAGTTTAGAAGGCGTAATAAGCTGTGTTTTTTCTGTAGAGATGCCTCTCATATTATTTCTGTCTGCCCTAAACGAGAGAAACGTTTTGCACACACATTTGCTGTAGGTAGTGTACAACCTAAGTTTCTTCTGGCAATTACTCTGATCCGCTCCCTGTCCACATTTTCCGCTAAGGCTATTGTGGATTCAGGAGCGGATCTGAACCTGATGGACTTGGATTTCGCTAAACATTGTGGGTTTGCTATGACACCTCTGCGGACGCCTATCCCTTTGAGGGGTATTGATGCTACTCCTTTGGCGAAGAATAAACCTCAGTTTTGAACCCAGGTGGTAATGCGGGTCGCCCCTGACCATCAAGAAAATTGCAGATTTTTTGTGTTGCATAATTTGCATGATACCATTGTTCTGGGGTTTCCCTGGTTTCAAATCCATAATCCAGTTTTGGATTGGAAATCTGTGTCTGTGGTGAGTTGGGGTTGTCGGTGTGCTCTTAGTGACGCTCCTGCTTTCTCCACCTCTCCCCATGATGTTCCTGACTATTTGGCTGATTTTTATGATGTATTTAGTGAGAATAAGTCTGCGTCTTTGCCCCCTCATAGGAGTTATGACTGTGCAAATGAGCTGAGCCCTGGGTGTGAATTTCCCAAGGGTCGACTTAGGAGTCAGGTGGAAGTTGCTGACAAGTTAAGGTGGACTAATTTTAACTGAGGATGTAAAACCTCATGGCGGTGACGAGGCTCGGCTTTGGTGGCCAGCTTCAAGGACGTTGTAATGGTAACGTCAATCAGGGGCGGGCACAGTGGTTAAGCAAAGGGGTGAGGACAGTAGGGTCATTGGTGCCCTAAAAATTTACTTGAATGGTAAGCCAGTGCGTGCCGCCCCTTTATGGCTGTCTGTCCTGGGTCTGTATGCCATACAGCTGGCGTTATCACAGTACTTGTGAATCCCAATGTACTAGCGCTTCACCTGAATCCTACTGTGATTGTTTCAATCCTGTGATTTAAACAATGGCCAATTTGATAACTAAGGGTACCGTTACACATAGCGATGCACCAGCGATCCCGACAACAATATCTGCCACACAGGCAGATCTCACCTGCGACATCGCAGGGGTCGGGGGTCGCTACTTACCTGTCAGACGCGGCGATCCTGACGTCCTCCCGCCCGCGTCCACGCGTCGCTCGTCGTCACAGCAGGAAGCGCCGCAGGAAGCTGACGACGAGAAATGGTCCAGGACTTTCTCGCGCGACCAGCGATAACTAGCGGGGGAGCCGGTCGGAGGTAAGTATCACATGTAGCGATATCGCTAGCAATATCGCTATAACGACACAAAATCGGTGACTTTACAGCGATATTGCTAGCGATATCGCAGTGTGTAACGGGGGCTTAAAATAGTGTGTTTTGTGTATTTATTCTAGTGCCTAGGTTTACTGTAGTTATGGTTGTTTTAAGATGGAGTCAGGAAAAAAAAGTCAGGAAAAAGGGGGAAAAGTAACGTCCCTATTAGTGATGAGCGAATGTGCTGTGATAAGGTGTTATCATGCTCGGTAGTCTTCGGCGTGCTTGAAAGATATGTTTGAGTCCCCACAGCTGCATGTCTCATGGCTGTTAGACAGCTGCATGTCTCATGGCTGTTAGACAGCTGCATGTCTCACGGCTGTTAGACAGCTGCAACACATGGAGGGATTGCCTGTTTGCTAGGATCTCTCTGCATGTGGTGTGGCTGTCGAACAGTTGCGAGGACAGGAACATATTTGTTAAGCACGCCGAAGACACTCACCCGAGCATGATAACCTTATCCCAGTATGTTCGCTCATCACTAGTCCCTACACAAACCTTCTCTATGCGTTTCATCCACCAGTGAGGGGTGTATATGTAGACCAAAAATAGATTAAAGAGAAAAAAACAGGTTCGCAAGTTAAGGTTACCCAGGAATGTTTCCAAAGGGACAATTTCCAGGGTTTCTTGCTCAGCATCAGCCCTTGTTAGCTGACATAGTGCTGTGCCATGCACGGGTGGATGAAACGTGTAGGAGGGTTATATAAAGACATCTATAGTGGGATAGACCACACCTGGGTACTGTTCTGGTCAGGACGGGAGACATACAAGGGTGCCCTTGTATCCATGCCCCCTCATGCACGTATGGGCGGCCTCTTCAGAAGACTACAAGTGGTGAGATCGTACCCTTGTTATTATAGCACTGGTTCACTTTTGCACTTTCTATACCTGTTTAGGTGCCTGTTTACTGGTTTAGTTGCAGTTTTAAAGTGATGTATCAAAACATGGCTGACACCTTACTATTCAGCAATTTCAGAAATTCATGTAATATCATGTTACTCCATTCACTGCTAGCAAGCAGCCTGAATGGTACAACTTCCCACCTCTGCTGCCTCTATTTTCTGCTGCAATATATCCAAATGGTACAACTCCATACTTCTGCTTGCTGTGTCTTCTGCTGCTTTACCATTTTGCTGCATATTTTAATGTGCTTGCTAAAACTTTGGTATAATTCATTTGTTGCCCTGTATGTAATACTTACTGCTTTAGCTCCGTGACTGGGGCCTCTCTAGATCTTATCAGGTGGAAGGTGCTATAGCATATTGACACAGCCTGGTCTAGTGCCTTTGATCATCTAACCATCCCCTGGTGTGCTGGCCCCAGCTGCCAAATTATACCCAACCAGCTCCCACAATCCCTCTCTCCTGACCCTGTAGTGTGGCCTATATATGTAGTAGTTCCTAAGGGGAAGCACGCAGTGTGGGGTGCAGCACGCAAGCATCCAATAAGCAAAGCATCACAAAAGCTAAGTATCAAGAAAACGGCAGTTATACATGGCAGTTAGTCAGGGCAGGAGTCAGGTAACCCACACTTTGCTCTCTCTATTATCCATGTGCTTTATTTCTATCCTCCTGTGTTATCTTGCCATCCACATTCACCACCCCATCCCCCCTCCATCATGACTCATACACATCAGCCCCTCTATACTTCCCGCTCCTATGCACTCCTCACCTTCCTGAGAAACCTCAGCCCATCTTGCTCAAACACAGTGCAGAAAAAACTACTTACAATTCCAACAACTATTTGCTCTTTATCTTCCTACTCCTACTGATTTCAGGGGACATCTCCCCCAACCCTGGTCCACCATCCCCCAACCTCAACCCTTACCCTACCTCATATCGAAACCATAATAATCTTATTAATATTACTTGCACTCCCTCATCTCCATCTTTAAATTGTGCCCTCTGGAATCCACGGTCTGTTTGTAACAAGCTTCCTTTCCTACACAACTACTTTCTGAACAACTCTCAATCTGTTGGCCCTCACTGAAACCTGGATTCAGGATTCTTACACTGTCTCTCCTGCTGCCATTTCCTATGGTGATTTACAATTCTCTCATTCCCCGAGACCCACAAACAGACATGGTGGTAGAGTCGGCATACTCCTGTCCCCACAATGCACTTTCCAGGTCATCCCCCCAGTTCCATCACTCTCATTCCCTTCTTTTGAGGTCCACTCCATCAGGCTCTTCCATCCCCTCAGAGTAGCGGTCATATACCAGCCCCCAGGCTCACCCACCCACTTCCTTGACCACTTTTCAGCCTGGCTGCCGCACTTCATTTCCTCAGAACTTCCAACCATTATCCTGGGAGACTTCAATATCCCCATTAACAGCCCTACTTCCACATATGTATCCCAGCTTCTATCACTAACCACTTCTCCAGGCCTCTCGCAGCTTTCAACCTCTGAGACACACAAGGACGGTAACAATCTCCCACCTAAATAACTCACCGCTTCCACTGTCTGACCACAACATTCTCTCCTTCATGTTCACAAATCCTCGCCCACCCCAGCTCACTCCTATCTACCACACATTCAGAAATCTACAAGACATTTACCCTCAGACACTTTCAGATTCCCTACACTCATCACTGTCCCCAATCTCCTCTTTTTCCTGTCCTGATCTGGCTGTTCATCACTACAATGACACTCTTAGAAGCAGCCTTGACCAAGTAGCGCCCCTCACCCTCATAACCTCCAAGCACAGAGTAAAACAGCCCTGGCTCACATCGCAAACTCAACTTCTCCAGCGATGCTCTAGGAGTGCTGAATGCCTATGGAGAAAAACCCGCACACCAGAAGACTTCATCCACTTCAAATTTATGTTAAGAACCTATAACGCTGCCCTTCATCTCGCCAAACAGACCTACTTCACCACCCTGATCTCACTAGCCAACAACCCCAAGAAACTTTTTGACACTTTTCACTCCCTCCTCAGGCCAAAAGTACAAGCCCCTATCACAGACTTTTGTGCTGATGACCTGGCCTCCCACTTTACAGAAAAAATAGATATTATCCGTCAGGAAATCTGCTCCCAACCACCAAGTGCTGTGACTCCCATCCCTTCCTGCATCTCCCCTGGCTCACTTTCCTCATTTGATCCCATCACAGAAAAAGAAGTCTCCAGACTCCTCTTCTCGTCCGACTACATGCACTACCGACCCCATTCCCTCACATCTCCTCCAGTCTCTCTCTCCAGTCGTCACAACCCACCTAACTACAATCTTTAATCTCTCCCTCTCCTCGGGCATTTTCCCATCCTCCTTCAACACGCCATTGTTACTCCATTACTAAAGAAACCCGCTCTCGACCCATCCTGCACAAACAACTACAGACCAGTCTACAATCTCCCCTTCATTTCTAAACTTTTGGAGCGCCTAGTTTACTCCCGCCTTACCTGTTACCTCTCCTTTCACTCCCTTCTAGACCCTTCACAGTCCGGCTTCCGCCCCCTACATTCGACTGAAACTGCACTCATCAAAGTGACCAATGAACTTCTGACAGCAAAATGTAACGGTGACCACTCTCTGCTCATTCTGCTTGACCTATCTGCAGCTTTCGATGCTGTTGACCACCATCTCCTACTCTCCAGGCTCCAGTCACTAGGCATTAAGGACACTGCTCTCTCCTGGTTCTCTTCCTATCTCTCTGATCGCTCCTTCAGTGTTTTGTTCTCTGGCTCCACGTCATCTCCTCTTCCTCTTGCTGTCGGGGTACCTCAGGGCGCAGTCCTTGGCCCCCTTCTTTTCTCTCTCTACACAGCCCCAATTGGGCAGACTATCAGCAGATTTGGCTTTCAGTACCATCTTTATGCTGATGACACACACCACTATATACGTCATCCCCCCGACCTTACCCCCGCTGTACTACAGAACGCCAGTGACTGTCTGTCCGCAGTTTCCAATGTCATATCCGCTCTCTGAAACTCAACCTCTCAAAAACTGAGCTTCTGCTCCCGCCGTCTACTAACCTCCCTAAATCTGACATTTCCCTCTCCGTGGGTGGCACTATAATAACACCCCGGCAGCAGGCGCGCTGTCTGGGTGTTATGTTTGACACCAATCTCTCCTTCACATCCCATATACAATCTCTTGCCCGCTCTTGCCGCTTATGTAGGGTTGGTGGGGCGAGCTGGGGGGTGGTCCCTCTCTTTACCGCGCAGAGATAAAAAGAGAGACACGATGGAGGCAGATTCTGGGTGCAACAAGTCCAAGTTTATTTCTCCCTTGCCGTCCGCCTGACGGCCTCAGAAGCACACCGCACTTCCTTCACCTCACGGCCCTCTGTTTCCAGGGCCGCTTTCCACACCGTACCTTATACTAGGGACGTGTCTGCACACACCGTCCCTTCTTCACTCGTCGACGCTCCTGACAGGTCCGTCACTGTGGCCGCCTTAGGCCCTTAAACCAACAGCGCTTCCACTAATCAGTCGTCGTGTCAAATACGGTGTCTCCACCCAGTGCCTCGTCCCTTCTGCGGTTCTTCCTGTCAGGACCACCCCCCTGACGTTCTCTCTCCTCAGTCCCCCTGGTCTGAATTCTCCTCACAGCGCACAGACTGTCGCAGTCCTCCTGTCACTGGAGCTCCCCCTGGGGACTGCAACTTTCTGGAACCCTCCCTCAGTATTTATAGCTAACCCGGTTCCTTGAAACTGTCACTGTCACCACGCCCCCATGACCAACGGTTTCTAAAGCCCTAAGCTGATGTCAAGTCCTTTGCTCACACTCCTCCCTGCCATCTAATGGTCAACCCAAGGTACTGCACGTCCACTACACTTTCCTAGCTGTTTCCCCACTGTACACCTACCTACACTGTGCATCCCTTTCCTTCTTCACTCAGACTAGTCCGTCCGTCAGGTCACCTTCCCTACACTTACACCTAAAGAACATCTCTAGAATCCGCCCTTTTCTCACCATGGAAAAAACAAAAACCCTCACTGTAGCATTGATCCACTCCCGCCTGGATTACTGCAGCGCTCTATTAATTGGCCTCCCCAGCACTCGACTATCCCCTCTCCAGCCTATACTTAAGGCAGCAGCCAGGGTCATTTATCTGGCTAATCGATATTCAGACACGTCCGCTCTTCGTCAGTTCTTACATTTTCTGCCCATTCTTTATAGGATCCAATTCAAAGTACTGTTCTCACCCACAAAGCTCTCCACGGTGCGGCACCCCCTTACATCTCCTCCCTCATTTCTGTCCGTCGGCCTAACCGACCGCTGCGCTCTGCAAACGACTTTCGACTAACCTCTGCACTAATCCGTACCTCCCACTCCCGACTCCAAGACTTCTCCCGCGCTGCGCCAATCCTCTGGAATGCTCTACCCCAAGAAATCAGGACTAACCACAATTTGCATAGTTTTAGGCGCTCCCTCAAAATACATTTGTTCAGAGCAGCCTATCACGTTCACTAATCACAGTCATTCTATGTGTAAGTGTGCGTGTGTAGCCCATTCACTATCTCCATCCATCCCTCGCTCCCTCAAGACGGCTGGACCATCATTGTAAATACACCATTGAAAATACACACCTGTACTTTGTATCTCCCTCACCTCATTGTAGATTGTAAGCTCTCACCAGCAGGGGCGGCTTATTTTGCTTTAATTATTGTATTGTTATCGCTGTTACTTATGACTTGTGTTTTGAAACTGTTAAACTGTAAAGCGCTGAGGAATATGTTGGCGCTATATAAAGATTATTATTATTATCAATCCCCCCCCTTCAAGTCCACTAATATAACCATGTAATTATCACCCCCCTTCCCACCTGCACCCCCATACAAGTGACATCATGCATCCCCGCCAACATGCAGCTCCACACAAGTAACATCACTCCATTCTCTGAGCTGCAGCCCCACACACATATCATCCACTTCCCTGTACATTCCCCCAAAATGCAGTCCCATGCAAGTGACTTCAGCCACTTCGCACAACCCCCCCCCCAGGCCTGTTTCACACATCAGTTTTTCTACGTCAGTCAAAATCCGCCAATTTTTGAAAATGGCGGATCCGCTATTTTTTTGGCGGATCCGCCGTTTTCCCCCATTGAATAACATTAGTGGCGGATTTTGACGGATGGCGTCCGTTACGTCCGCTATTCGGCGGATCCGCCAGATTTCTGGCGGATTCTGTCTGAGGTGGGAGGACTTTGTAATATTTTTTGGCTGCGTCAAATGGCGGGAGACGGCGGATGCGCCGTCGTCCGCCATTTCATAGAATGGCTGCCTATGGGTGGCGGATCCGCCGGGATCCGCCATTTAGCGGAATCCGCCAGCGGAATCCGCTTTTTCGCACTGAGCATGCTCAGAAAAAAGATACTTTTCCAGACAGTCCAAAAACTATATAAAGGTGGGCTAATGATCATTGGGCCCAGACATCCGGCACCAGCAAGAGAGACAAGACAGAGAAGATAGAGAGAGAGCCTGCCATCAACTGCCCAGCAGCAAGACCCCTGCAACCAGACTCCAGGAGCAAGAGGAGCACTTGCCCAGCACCAAGCCATGACCGAGAGGCCTGCCAGTGCCAGCCAGCCCAACAGCCTGCCAGCAAAGCCTGCAATTGTGAGTATAAAACCTATTTGTGTGGGGCATGTCTGTGTGTGAGTGTGTGGCCTGCCTGTGTGTGTGGCCTGCCTGTGTGTGTGTGGCCTGCCTGTGTGTGTGTGTGTCCTGCCTGTGTGTGAGGCCTGCCTGTGTGTGGCCTGCCTGTGTGTGTGTGTCCAGCCTGTGTGTGTGTGGCCCGCCTGTGTGTGTGTGGCCTGCCTGAGTGTGTGTGGCCTGCCTGTGTGTGTGTGGCCTGCCTGTGTGTGTGTGGCCTGCCTGAGTGTGTGTGGCCTGCCTGTGTGTGAGGCCTGCCTGTGTGTGTGTGGCCTGCCTGTGTGTTTGTGTGTGGCCTGCCTGTGTGTGTGGCCTGCCTGTGTGTGTGTGTGGCCTGAGTGTGTGTGGCCTGCCTGTGTGTGTGTGGCCTGCCTGTGTGTGTGTGGCATGCCTGTGTGTGTGTGTGGCCTGAGTGTGTGTGGCATGCCTGTGTGTGTGTGGCCTGCCTGTGTGTGTGTGGCCTGCCTGAGTGTGTGTGGCCTGCCTGTGTGTGTGTGGCCTGCCTGAGTGTGTGTGGCCTGCCTGTGTGTGTGTGGCCTGCCTGTGTGTTTGTGTGTGGCCCGCCTGTGTGTGTGTGGCCTGCCTGAGTGTGTGTGGCCTGCCTGTGTGTGTGTGGCCTGCCTGTGTATGTGTGTGGCCTGAGTGTGTGTGGCTTGCCTGTGTGTGTGTGGCCTGCCTGTGTGTGTGTGGCCTGCCTGTGTGTGTGTGGCCCGCCTGTGTGTGTGTGGCCTGCCTGAGTGTGTGTGGCCTGCCTGTGTGTGTGTGTGGCCTGCCTGTGTGTGTGTGTGGCCTGAGTGTGTGTGGCCTGCCTGTGTGTGTGTGGCCTGCCTGTGTGTGTGTGGCCTGCCTGTGTGTGTGTGTGGCCTGAGTGTGTGTGGCCTGCCTGTGTGTGTGTGGCCAGCCTGAGTGTGTGTGGCCTGCCTGTGTGTGGCCTGCCTGAGTGTGTGTGGCCTGCCTGTGTGTGTGTGTGGCCTGCCTGTGTGTGTGTGTGGCCTGAGTGTGTGTGGCCTGCCTGTGTGTGTGTGGCCTGCCTGTGTGTGTGTGGCCTGCCTGTGTGTGTGTGGCCTGCCTGTGTGTGTGTGGCCTGCCTGTGTGTGTGTGTGGCCTGAGTGTGTGTGGCCTGCCTGTGTGTGTGTGGCCAGCCTGAGTGTGTGTGGCCTGCCTGTGTGTGGCCTGCCTGAGTGTGTGTGGCCTGCCTGTGTGTGTGTGGCCTGCCTGTGTGTTTGTGTGTGGCCCGCCTGTGTGTGTGTGGCCTGCCTGAGTGTGTGTGGCCTGCCTGTGTGTGTGTGGCCTGCCTGTGTATGTGTGGCCTGCCTATGTGTGTGTGGCCTGCCTGTGTGTGTGTGTGGCCAGCCTGTGTGGCCTGCCTGTGTGTGTGTGTGGCCTGCCTGTGTGTGTGTGGCCTGCCTGTGTGTGTGTGGCCTGCCTGTGTGTGTGTGTGTGGCCTGCCTGTGTGTGTGTGTGTGGCCTGCCTGTGTGTGTGTGTGTGTGTGGCCTGCCTGTGTGTGTGTGGCCTGCCTGTGTGTGTGTGGCCTGCCTGTGTGTGTGTGGCCTGTCTGTGTGTGGCCTGCCTGTGTGTGTGTGTGGCCTGCCTGTGTGTGGCCTGCCTGTGTGTGTGTGGTCTGCCTGTGTGTGTGTGGCCTGCCTGTGTGTGTGTGGCCAGCCTGTGTGTGTGTGGCCTGCCTGTGTGTGTGTGGTCTGCCTGTGTGTGTGTGTGGTCTGCCTGTGTGTGTGTGTGGCCTGCCTGTGTGTGTGGTCTGCCTGTGTGTGTGTGTGTGGTCTGCCTGTGTGTGTGTGTGGCCTGCCTGTGTGTGGCCTGCCTGTGTGTGTGTGGTCTGCCTGTGTGTGTGTTGCCTGCCTGTGTGTGTGTGGTCTGACTTCCTGCCTGTGTGTGTGTGCCCGTGGCCTCCCAGTGTTGCATGTCTGTGTGTGTGTGTGTGTGTATTTTTATTATGCTTTTTTTTTTCATACTTTAATTGTTTTTCTGTTATTGCATGTGTACTGCATTTTATTTTCATACTACTGTAATTTTATTTGAATATTTCCAAGTGTGCTGTGATTGTGTGTTATGTGTGTATTGTATGTGTTGTGACTGTGGTATTGTATGTGGTGTTACTGTATTATGTGTTCAGCATTTTTTTTATTTTTCATGTACTGTGGTATTTCAAATAAAGAGCAGAGTAGCTCCTAATTGTTAAAAAGAAAACAAAAAAAATTATAAAAATAAAAACTGTCTCCAAAAACTGTCTGTAGTATCATTGTAAAACCAGGTAACTTTAATTGTGGGTATACGTGCAATACCTAAACCAGGTCACTTTAACTGTCGCTATATGCTCACTGATAGATTCTCAGGTAACTCTGCAGCAGGGAATTACACATGCAATACCAAAATCAGGTTAATTTAAGTATGGGTATCATTGTAAAACAAGGTTACTTTAAAGTGTGGGTATACATACAATACCAAGGTGTTTTTTTTTTTTTTTTTTTAAAGGGGAACACAAGGTGTAGGGTTGGGAAGGTTGCGCATTGCGCATATCAACATTCAATCTTGACTGTTAAATTGAACAGGAGGGGAAACATTCAAATAGTTAATATTTTTCGGTGTTTTTAGTATAAATTTCAGGAAGGATCCGCCAGCCAAACCGCAGCAGACCCGCAAATCCAGGCCGCAGCAGACCGAAAAAACTAGAATTTTCCCAGTAAGTATAAAGGCATGAAAGCTTTTTATCCTTTGTATAGTAGCTTGACAAGTGTCTTTTTATACTTGCAGATCCGTTCAGGAAGAGGCCTACAGCCAGGCCGCAGCAATAATGTCTTCTTCTGGGAGCCCCCCTCACAGCTCAGCGAACTGAGGTAATATAATTTTTTTTTTTTTACTGTTATTTTCCAATTTTTTTTTAACCCTATATGCATGTATTCTGTTTTCATAGGAAGCTGAACCTGAGGAGCCTCCAGGAGGAGACATGTAGGGTGGAGAAATGCAAGGATGGGGCGCGCAGAGTGTAAGTTTAGAAGATACAAATACTGACATACATAATGCTACACCCAACACAAACATTCATCACAGCACACACAATACTGTAACTATGCATCCATCCAAGCACATAATCATGTTTTTATTTTTTACAGTCTTCACAATGCCCGCACTAGAGCGACTCCTAGGACATCCCAGCGTCGTCGAGGTGATGCTTCCGGCAGTCGGCGACCAGTAAGTAACTCTTTATTTGGGTGATTGATTAATGAACCTCATGTGTCTGAATTTAATTTTTTACATTTTTTTACAGTTCTCACAGCGTGCTCCCGAAAGAGCAGTTGAAGAAATCATCGATGTCGACAACCTCACCGAGGCGGCGCGATAGCGGGAGCCGCTGTGAAACATGGCGGACCGACATCATGCTGACCAACCAACCACCCAACGACATTGGGATGAAGTTTGTTCGGAGGTCATAGAGAACTGAGAGGAGCTCGATGCGAGGGACAAGGATTTTGTGCGTAAGTATTCCAATTTCAGTAAGTTATATTACAGCATGTGAAGTGTTGAATACTAACCACTTTGTTTTTTTCCTTCACTGGTGACAGGGTTATCACGCGGTGGCGGTCGCTCAGGGATCACTTCAAGAGGGACTTCAACAAGGAGATGCAGGCCCCGAGTGGATCGGGAGGACACAGGAGCACCCGGTATAAACACTACCGAGCCCTGTATTTCCTCCGGTCGACGATGGAGAGCAGAAGGTAAATATTCCACACACATCTCTGTAGTACAAATGTTTACGTGTTTAACCTAATTTTTTTTTCCAGCAACTCCAATGAAATATCAATATATTAATATATATTTTTTTGTCTCTTTTATAGCACCATCTGCAGCACTCGGGAGCCTGCTTCTGAGTTGGCTCCCTCTGGAGAGATCCCTTCAGAGACCGCCACCGGGGACCACATTGAGGTATCCGACCCCTCTCTACCTTCCCTCTTGTGTCGTCCCTCTGTCCCATCCACCAGCACTGGAGCAGCAGGGCAGACTTCATCACATGAAGCTGCAGGTGACAATTTACAGTACCCTTTACCCCACCCCTCTGAAACTGCCGTAACATCTCTACCAACCCTTGGTTCTGGGCGGCAGCGTCTGAGAGGTCAGGAAAGGATGACTGTCTGACTGTTTGAGTCTGAATTCAACCGTCCAGAATGCATTCCGAATTTTGGGACAACAGATAACTTCTGGGTTGAACATAATAAATCAAAATATCATGGAACTCAGAAGTTATAAGGAGAGGTTGAATTCAGAGTCAAACGAGGTGCAGAGACATATTTTTTTTCAATCTGTTGTCCGGGACATGGAAGAGTTAAATCCTCACCTGCAGATGCATGTGATGCAAGCCTGTCACAATGCTCTAGTGACTGCAGTCTCCCAATCTACCCATGCACCTATTCCATCACCTTCTCATTCCACTGTCCATCCTCCTTCCGTCCATCCTTCCACCGTCCATCCTCCCACCACTCCTCCTTTCTCTAGTTCCTCATTCCATTCTTCCCAGTACCTTCCTTCCCCACTGCATTTTACCCCAATGACCTCACCGTACCCACCCCCACCTTCAATCTTCCAACAAACCTCCTCTGTCCATCAACTCCCGTCCCAACCTCATGTTTTAAACCCCCCTTCCACTTCTGATCCTCTCCAAGACCGTTCCCAGTCCCCCCCCCCCTCGATGTGGTCAGCCCTGTTAACCCCTCCGATGATATCTCCACCCAACAATACCGGCCTCTTTAACTTTGTTAAATTGTTAAAAAATAAATTATTTTTTGTTTCAAAACAATTTTATTGTGGTTTAATTTTTTTATTTAGTGTTAAGTAAAAAAACACCGGTGGTGTTCAGGTAAAATACACTACACTTTGTGGTAAAGGTACAAAAAGGTTAAAGGTACACCAGTGGTGTTCAGGTAAAATACACTACACTTTGTGGTAAAGGTACAAAAAGGTTAAAGGTACACCGGTGGTGTTCAGGTAAAATACACTACACTTTGTGGTAAAGGTACAAAAAGGTTAAAGGTACACCGGTGGTGTACAGGTAAAATACACTACACTTTGTGGTAAAGGTACAAAAAGGTTAAAGGTACACCGGTGGTGTACAGGTAAAATACACTACACTTTGTGGTAAAGGTACAAAAAGGTTAAAGGTACACCGGTGGTGTTCAGGTAAAATACACTACACTTTGTGGTAAAGGTACAAAAAGGTTAAAGGTACACCGGTGGTGTTCAGGTAAAATACACTACACTTTGTGGTAAAGGTACAAAAAGGTTAAAGGTACACCGGTGGTGTTCAGGTAAAATACACTACACTTTGTGGCAAAGGTACAAAAAGGTTAAAGGTACACCGGTGGTGTTCAGGTAAAATACACTACACTTTGTGGCAAAGGTACAAAAAGGTTAAAGGTACACCGGTGGTGTTCAGGTAAAATACACTACACTTTGTGGTAAAGGTACAAAAAGGTTAAAGGTACACCGGTGGTGTTCAGGTAAAATACACTACACTTTGTGGCAAAGGTACAAAAAGGTTAAAGGTACACTGGTGGTGTACATGGAAAAAACACCACACTTTTATTACACAAAATTGGTGTAAAGGTTCCATAACTCTGAAACAAAAAAGGAAAAATTACAAAAGTTTTTCTTATACCAAAAATGGAATCTTGGTATAAAATTTAAAAAAAAAAAAAAAATTATACCTTGTCATCTTGCCAGTCAACTCTTCCTTCCGGTGACACAAAATAATCAGCAAATGTGTCCCTCATTCTTGACACTGACCCAGTACTCCGAATTCTTGTCTGGTGATAATCCCACAAGGTGGTTTCACAAACTTTTTCTTCAATGGAAACAGGTTCCTTTGAAATTACAAAATTGTGCAGGATGACACACGCCTTCACCACCTCATCCACTGTCTCAGTTTTCATTTTAATGGCAGTTAACAGCACTCTCCGTTTTGATGTTAAAATCCCAAAAGTGCACTCCACCACTCTTCGCGCTTTTGTCAATCGATAGTTAAAGATTTTTTTCGTGTGTGTCAATCCATGACTTCCATATGGTTTGAGAAGATGTTTAGAGAGTTGAAATGCATCGTCTCCAACACATACAAATGGCATTTGTGGGCTTGTTGTTCCAGGGAGTGGTCTTGGAGGTGGGAATACAAAATTTTCTCCATACAAACGACGGCCCATTGCGGACATCTTGAACACCTGAGAATCATTGGATCGACCATACGCACCAATGTCGACCCCAATAAATTTGCAATTTGAGTCTGCAATGGCCATCAGTACAATGGAGAAGAATTTCTTATAGTTGAAATATTCAGATCCACATCCGATGGGTTTCACAATCCTGATATGCTTCCCATCCACTGCACCAACATAATTTGGAAACTGTCAGATTTCTTGAAAGTTGTCTGCAATCTCCAGCCACATTTCCTGTGTTGGCTGTGGGATGTACTCCTCCTATAGACAATCCCACAATGCCTGGCAGGTCTGTTGGACTATTCCAGAGATTGTAGATATCCCAAGCCGGAACTGGTAATGGAGGGAGGTGAAGGATTCTCCAGTTGCCAGGAATCTGTTAAAAAAAAGGGGAAAAAATAAATTTAATACAAACTACAAGCAATAACATGACAATAAAAGTCTGCAGAATCTGAAAACTTTTAGAAAAAATATAACTTACCAAAGGGTTACCATCAAACGCTCCGCCGGTGAGATTGAAAAGCGCATGTAGGTGTCCCTTCTCTGGATTTACGCTCCAACACGCTCCACCAAAATCTCAAACAGGTCCTGTCTCATCCGCACATACCGCATTTTTCGCTTTATAAGACGCTCCGGATTATAAGACGCACCCCAAATTTTGAGGAGAAAAATAAGAAAAAAATATTTTTTTAATAAAATGGTGGTGCTTCTTATAATCCATGCGCCTTATTGCTTACTGGGGGTGGTGGCTGCGGTGAAGTGGGGTCCCAGGGTCGCTGCTGGAGGAGGCAGGAGTGGGGTGATACTGTATGTCGCAGGAAGGGATGAGAGGGTGCTCCGATGTGCAGCGCACTGCCAGGGGGTCTTGTGCTGCTGCCAGGGGGGCCTGCGCTACTGCCAGGTGGGCTTGTGCTACTGCCAGGTGGGCTTGTGCTGCTGCTGGGGGTCTGTGCTGCTGCCACGGGGGCTTGTGCTGCTGCTGTGGGGGTCTGTGCTGCTGCCAGGGGGGCTTGTGCTGCTGCTGTGGGGGTCTGTCCTGCTGCCAGGGGGCTTGTGCGCTTGTGCTGCTGCTGAAGGTCTGTGCTACTGCTAGGGGGGCTTGTGCTGCTGCCAGGGGGGCTTGTGCTGCTGCTGGGGGTCTGTGCTACTGCGAGGGAGGCTTGTGCTGCTGCCAGGGGGGTCTGTGCAGCAGCCAAGGGCTCTGCCGACAATTACCGGGTGTAGGCCGCAGGGGTGTCCGGGTGTCCGATTTCTGAGATCTCATCTCTCAAGATCTGTCCCAAGATCACCATCAGCGCATGCGCCGCCCCCGGCGGCGGCCGCCATATTGCCGGAGTCAATACAGAGGGAACCGAGAGACAGCCCCGGGGCTCTGGCCTGTCGCAAAATGTCGGCAGAGCCCCGGGATGGGAAGCGGCGACACCGCTGGGCACGTAGAGATATGGCTGGGCACCCGGAGACACCCACAGCACCGCCGGAGACACCTGGACACCCCTGCGGCCTACACCCGGTAAGGCATGTCTGCTTTGTAAGACGCACCCCCATTTTTCCCCCAAGTGTAGGGTTCAGACAGGTTCTCAGGATGCAGTGACGAGACACGAGACTGAGTGTGATTGGTAAAATAAATATTTATAAATTGGTGCCGCTGGGGCTGTGCTGAACAAATCAAATGGGCAACAACAAACTGTCCTCACAGGGACTCAATAACATTTACAACACTTTTCCTTATACTAAATGTGACTAATCCGGCTAGTCCGGGTGTTGTAGGCCACGTACGGCCGAACTAAGGGTCCTTATTTCCTATGGACAACTTATCCTTCCAGGCGTCGTTCAGGATCGCAAATGCGGCCGCTCAGAGGTCGCTGATGCGGCTGCCTTGATGCCCCGGGATGATTTGGGTTCGACGGGCCCTGGAGGATCTGTGCTGGTGGGGCACGACAGGCCCTGAAGAATCGGTGCTGGTGGGGCACGACAGGCCCTGAAGAATCGGTGCTGGTGGGGCACGACAGGCCCTGAAGAATCGGTGCTGGTGGGGCACGACAGGCCCTGAAGAATCGGTGCTGGTGGGGCACGACAGGCCCTGAAGAATCGGTGCTGGTGGGGCACGACAGGCCCTGAAGAATCGGTGCTGGTGGGGCACGACAGGCCCTGAAGAATCGGTGCTGGTGGGGCACGACAGGCCCTGAAGAATCGGTGCTGGTGGGGCACGACAGGCCCTGAAGAATCGGTGCTGGTGGGGCTCGACAGGCCCTGAAGAAATGATGCCGGTGGGGCGCAACAGGCCCTGAAGAAATGATGCCGGTGGGGCGCAGTGATGACGCAGTCTCTAAATCTACTGTTCACCAGTCTCTGCCCAGAGTCCCTCAGCAAACCAGACGGGGGCCTCTACTATCGCCTGTAGCGAGGTGGTGCCCCCTAGGGCCGGTGATGACAGGGCCGTCAGTCCTCCTCCCCACACAAGTTTGGGGGGAAAAAAGTGCATCTTACAAAGCGGAAAATACGGTAATTGAAGAACTTGTCCGGGTTATCCCTCAATTCCAGATAAAGTGTAGAAAAACTCCAAGGGTCAATCTCTGTGCATTTATAGGATGAATCCACTGCCGTCTATTCCTTCTCCGGCGCAGGATGCGCAGTCTTGTTTCCTCCCTTTGCATAGCAATAATTGCCAAAGGATTGCACTCAAAATCCACACAGATGCTGTTAATATTCGCTATTACTCCTTCCATCGCTGCCACTAGCTCTACAACCTTTCAAAGATTTTGTTTTACAACACCCTAGATATAGTTTTCCCTAGTTTCCAAGAGCCAAACATATTTGGGAGCAGTTTCCAAGAGCCAATCATGTTTGGGAGCATCCCATTTTGGAGGTGTGGAAAAACGGATCCGTCAGAAAACGGACCCAACGGATGGCAAAAACGGATGCCAGCGGATGGGACAGATTCGCTTTTTTCACGGATCCGTATAAAAATCCGTACAGCAGATCTGTCAAAAAACGGATCCGTATCATCCGCTGGCATCCGTTTTGACACATTTATAGCGGATCCGTCAATCCGCCACGATGCCGGATCTTCACTGACGTCATAAAACTGATGTGCGAAACAGGCCTTAGATGCAGCCCACACACACATCAACTACTTCCCTGTGCATCGCCCCAGCATGCAGCCCCATGTAAGCGACATCAGCCCCTTCCCCGTGCAGTGCTTCCCTCTGTAGACCCTCAGCGTCTAGCCCCATGCATATATTACCCACGTCACACAACCCCCTAACATGCAGTCCCACACACACATCACCCACTTCGCCATGCATTCCTCAACGTGCAGCCCCATGTAAATGACATCAGCAAACTTTTCCACACAGCTCTCCCAACATGCAGCCCAATGTAAGTAACAGCTCTTTCCCTGTGCAAGACCCTTAACATGCAGCACATTCCTTGTGAAAGACAATGGACATGCAGCCCCATGCAAGTAATAATAATCTTTACATAGCGCCAACATATTCCACAGCGTTTTACAGTTCATACACAACAGTCATAAGTAACAACGAGAAAAATAATACAATAAATAAGCAAAATAAGGCGACTCTGCTGGTGAGAGCTTCCAATCTACAAAGAGGTGGGGGAGACACAGTAACATCATACACTGTCCTGTGCCCCCAAAATACAACCTCAGACCACTCACACTGAGCCCTATATACACACCACACAACCCTCATCTCCACAGAGCTCCGTCCCCTCAGATCACAACCACACACGGCCTCTGACAACACAACATCCTGGTATCAGGAGGAGGCCCCGCCCCTTCCTGTGACATCATCCCCTCACAGGAACAACTCCACTCTAGACAGGACCCTGGAGGTGAAGGTATGTGTGTGATGTCTCCTCAGGGAGAAGCCCTATATATAACCACCTGACCCTGCACTGTATATGGGGGAGAGAGAGCGACAGACCCCGCACTACACATGGGGGAGAGAGAGCGACAGACCCCGCACTACACATGGGGGAGAGAGAGGGACAGACCCCGCACTACACATGGAGGAGAGAGAGCGACAGACCCCGCACTACACATGGAGGAGAGAGAGTGACAGACCCCGCACTACACATGGAGGAGAGAGAGGAACAGACCCCGCACTACACATGGAGGAGAGAGAGGGACAGACCCCGCACTACACATGGAGGAGAGAGAGGGACAGACCCCGCACTACACATGGAGGAGAGAGAGCGACAGACCCCGCACTACACATGGGGGAGAGAGAGGGACAGACCCCGCACTACACATGGAGGAGAGAGAGGGACAGACCCCGCACTACACATGGAGGAGAGAGAGCGACAGACCCCGCACTACACATGGAGGAGAGAGAGAGACAGACCCCACACTACACATGGGGGAGAGAGAGGGACAGACCCCGCACTACACATGGAGGAGAGAGAGGGACAGACCCCGCACTACACATGGAGGAGAGAGAGGGACAGACCCCGCACTACACATGGAGGAGAGAGAGGGACAGACCCCGCACTACACATGGGGGAGAGAGAGGGACAGACCCCGCACTACACATGGAGGAGAGAGAGAGACAGACCCCACACTACACATGGGGGAGAGAGAGGGACAGACCCCGCACTACACATGGAGGAGAGAGAGGGACAGACCCCGCACTACACATGGAGGAGAGAGAGGGACAGACCCCGCACTACACATGGAGGAGAGAGAGCGACAGACCCCGCACTACACATGGGGGAGAGAGAGCGACAGACCCCGCACTACACATGGAGGAGAGAGAGCGACAGACCCCGCACTACACATGGGGGAGAGAGAGCGACAGACCCCGCACTACACATGGGGGAGAGAGAGCGACAGACCCCGCACTACACATGGGGGAGAGAGAGCGACAGACCCCGCACTACACATGGGGGAGAGAGAGCGACAGACCCCGCACTACACATGGAGGAGAGAGAGCGACAGACCCCGCACTACACATGGAGGAGAGAGAGCGACAGACCCCGCACTACACATGGAGGAGAGAGAGCGACAGACCCCGCACTACACATGGAGGAGAGAGAGAGACAGACCCCGCACTACACATGGAGGAGAGAGAGCGACAGACCCCGCACTACACATGGGGGAGAGAGAGCGACAGACCCCGCACTACACATGGGGGAGAGAGAGCGACAGACCCCGCACTACACATGGAGGAGAGAGAGGGACAGACCCCGCACTACACATGGAGGAGAGAGAGCGACAGACCCCGCACTACACATGGAGGAGAGAGAGCGACAGACCCCGCACTACACATGGGGGAGAGAGAGCGACAGACCCCGCACTACACATGGAGGAGAGAGAGCGACAGACCCCGCACTACACATGGGGGAGAGAGAGCGACAGACCCCGCACTACACATGGGGGAGAGAGAGCGACAGACCCCGCACTACACATGGGGGAGAGAGAGCGACAGACCCCGCACTACACATGGGGGAGAGAGAGCGACAGACCCCGCACTACACATGGAGGAGAGAGAGCGACAGACCCCGCACTACACATGGAGGAGAGAGAGCGACAGACCCCGCACTACACATGGAGGAGAGAGAGCGACAGACCCCGCACTACACATGGAGGAGAGAGAGCGACAGACCCCGCACTACACATGGGGGAGAGAGAGCGACAGACCCCGCACTACACATGGGGGAGAGAGAGCGACAGACCCCGCACTACACATGGGGGAGAGAGAGCGACAGACCCCGCACTACACATGGAGGAGAGAGAGCGACAGACCCCGCACTACACATGGAGGAGAGAGAGCGACAGACCCCGCACTACACATGGAGGAGAGAGAGAGACAGACCCCGCACTACACATGGGGGAGAGAGAGCGACAGACCCCGCACTACACATGGAGGAGAGAGAGCGACAGACCCCGCACTACACATGGAGGAGAGAGAGCGACAGACCCCGCACTACACATGGAGGAGAGAGAGAGACAGACCCCGCACTACACATGGAGGAGAGAGAGCGACAGACCCCGCACTACACATGGAGGAGAGAGAGCGACAGACCCCGCACTACACATGGGGGAGAGAGAGCGACAGACCCCGCACTACACATGGAGGAGAGAGAGCGACAGACCCCGCACTACACATGGAGGAGAGAGAGCGACAGACCCCGCACTACACATGGAGGAGAGAGAGCGACAGACCCCGCACTACACATGGAGGAGAGAGAGTGACAGACCCCGCACTACACATGAGGGAGAGAGAGTGACAGACCCCGCACTACACATGGAGGAGAGAGAGTGACAGACCCCGCACTACACATGGAGGAGAGAGAGTGACAGATCCCGCAGTACACATGGAGGAGAGAGAGCGACAGACCACGCCCTACACATGGGGGAGAGAGAGCGACAGACCCCGCACTACACATGGAGGAGAGAGAGCGACAGACCCCGCACTACACATGGGGGAGAGAGAGCGACAGACCGCGCACTACACATGGAGGAGAAAGAGCGACAGACCCCGCACTACACATGGAGGAGAGAGAGCGACAGACCCCGCACTACACATGGAGGAGAGAGAGCGACAGACCGCGCACTACACATGGAGGAGAAAGAGCGACAGACCGCGCACTACACATGGAGGAGAAAGAGCGACAGACCGCGCCCTACACATGGGGGAGAGAGAGCGACAGACCACGCACTACACATGGAGGAGAGAGAGCGACAGACCCCGCACTACACATGGGGGAGAGAGAGCGACAGACCGCGCACTACACATGGAGGAGAAAGAGCGACAGACCCCGCACAACACATGGAGGAGAGAGAGCGACAGACCCCGCACTACACATGGAGGAGAGAGAGCGACAGACCCTGCACTACACATGGAGGAGAGAGAGCGACAGACCCCGCACTACACATGGGGGAGAGAGAGCGACAGACCCCGCACTACACATGGAGGAGAGAGAGCGACAGACCCCGCACTACACATGGAGGAGAGAGAGCGACAGATCCCGCAGTACACATGGAGGAGAGAGAGCGACAGACCCCGCACTACACATGGGGGAGAGAGAGCGACAGACCCCGCACTACACATGGAGGAGAGAGAGCGACAGACCCCGCACTACACATGGGGGAGAGAGAGCGACAGACCCCGCACTACACATGGGGGAGAGAGAGCGACAGACCCCGCACTACACATGGAAGAGAGAGAGCGACAGACCCAGCACTACACATGGGGGAGAGAGAGCGACAGACCCAGCACTACACATGGGGGAGAGAGAGCGACAGACCCCGCACTACACATGGGGGAGAGAGAGCGACAGACCCCGCACTACACATGGGGGAGAGAGAGCGACAGACCCCGCACTACACATGGGGGAGAGAGAGCGACAGACCCCGCACTACACATGGGGGAGAGAGAGCGACAGACCCCGCACTACACATGGGAGAGAGAGAGCGACAGACCCCGCACTACACATGGGAGAGAGAGAGCGACAGACCCCGCACTACACATGGGAGAGAGAGAGCGACAGACCCCGCACTACACATGGGAGAGAGAGAGCGACAGACCCCGCACTACACATGGAGGAGAGAGAGCGACAGACCCCGCACTACACATGGGGGAGAGAGAGCGACAGACCCCGCACTACACATGGGGGAGAGAGAGCGACAGACCCCGCACTACACATGGGGGAGAGAGAGCGACAGACCCCGCACTACACATGGGGGAGAGAGAGCGACAGACCCCGCACTACACATGGGGGAGAGAGAGCGACAGACCCCGCACTACACATGGGGGAGAGAGAGCGACAGACCCCGCACTACACATGGGGGAGAGAGAGCGACAGACCCCGCACTACACATGGGGGAGAGAGAGCGACAGACCCCGCACTACACATGGGGGAGAGAGAGCGACAGACCCCGCACTACACATGGGGGAGAGAGAGCGACAGACCCCGCACTACACATGGAGGAGAGAGAGCGACAGACCCCGCACTACACATGGGGGAGAGAGAGCGACAGACCCCGCACTACACATGGGGGAGAGAGAGCGACAGACCCCGCACTACACATGGGGGAGAGAGAGCGACAGACCCCGCACTACACATGGGGGAGAGAGAGCGACAGACACCGCACTAAACATGGGGGAGAGAGAGCGACAGACCCTGCACTACACATGGGGGAGAGAGAGGGACAGACCCCGCACTACACATGGGGGAGAGCGAGGGACAGACCCCGCACTACACATGGAGGAGAGAGAGCGACAGACCCTGCACTACACATGGGGGAGAGAGAGCGACAGACCCCGCACTACATATGGGGGAGAGAGAATGACAGACCCTGCACTACACATGGGGGAGAGAGAGCGACAGACCCTGCACTACACATGGGGAACAGGCATAGACCCCGCTCTTGTTCTCTCTTGGGCACCCGTGTGGTTGCATGACACATACCTGCCTTAGGACAAGTTCAACATGAAGAGGGAGTCAGAGTTCAGCTGCAGCCCCCGGATTTCCTCTCTATGTTCAATTTGTCTGAAGGTGGGGAGATTGACGCCAGCCCTGATTGGGCGCCAGGGTCACATGTCAAAACAATTGCACAGGAGCCCCGGGAAATGCGAGTGCCGACACCGTGGGAATAGTGCTGACACAAGAGGTGATTATAGGCGTGGGGTATGACAACGAGTTGTCCAATTAGTCGAAAACTTCTTTAAGTATCGGGGCGGCAATATGGCTCAGAGAGAAAGTTGTGTGTATTTATACCATGCAATTTTAACCCCTTTCTGACATCTGACGTACTGTTCCATCCACAGTACCCGGGTCAGTATGACCGGAGACGTGATACTACGCGATCAGCGGCGCTCACGGAGGGGGTCACTGATCGCGGCCGGGTGTCAGCTGATTATCACAGCTGACACCCGACACTATGTGTCGGGGGCGGTCATGGACGAGCCCTGGCACATTAACCCCTGGCACATCAAACAATCGCAGTGTACCGGGGGCATAGGGAAGAATCACGCAGGGAGGGGGGCCCCAGCGTGCTTCCCTGAGACCCTCGGAACAGCGCAATATGATCGCGCTGTTCCGAGGGCCTCCTCCGTGCAGGCCCCCGGATCCAATATGGCCACAGGGGCCTTCGGGATCCTGCAGGGAGGCGGCTTCCTCAGTGCTTGTCAGATCGCAGACTTGACACAGTGCACAAGTGATGAAGTGATGTCCCCCCTGGGACAATGAAATAGTTAAAAAAAAAAAAAAAATCAAGGGTAAAAATAATTTTTAAAAAATTCCTAAATAAATAAAAAAAAATATTCCCTAATTCTTTTTTTTTGTAAATAAAAAACCAATAAAAGTACACATATTTAGTATCGCCCCGTCTGTAAATACTCGCCCTATAAAACTGTCCCACTAGTTAACCCCTTTAGTGAACCCCTTAGAAAAAGCAAAAAACAATGCTTTATCACCATACCGACGAACACAAAGTGCAATAATGCGCAATCAAAAAGACGGATATAAATAACCATGGTACCGCTGAAAACGTCATCTTGTCCCGCAAAAAATGAGCCGCCATACAGCGTCATCAGCGAAAAAATTGTTTATTGTATTAAAGCGCCAAAACATAAAAAATATATAAATGAAGTATCGCTGTAATTGTACTGACCCGAAGAATAAAGCTGCTTTATCAATTGTACCGCACGCGCAACGGTGTAAACGCCCCCCAAAGAAATTCATGAAATGCTGGTTTTTGTTCATTCTGCTTCCCAAAAATCGGAATAAAAAGCGAACAAAAAATGTTACGTGCCCGAAAATGGGACCAATAAAAATGTCAACTCGTCCCGCAAAAAATAAGACCTCACATGACTCGGTGGGTCAAAATATGGAAAAATTATAGTTCTCAAAATGTGGTGATGCAAAAACTATTTTTGCAATAAA
This sequence comes from Dendrobates tinctorius, assembly GCF_039654945.1. NCBI lineage: Eukaryota > Metazoa > Chordata > Amphibia > Anura > Dendrobatidae > Dendrobates > Dendrobates tinctorius. The sequence goes on along the minus strand of NW_027361904.1, from coordinate 3,176,496 downwards.
AAGCATCTTTTAGCGTGCGACAGCCGCCAAACATAAAAACCGCCATAAGTAGTAAATCAAAACCCCCTTTATCACCCCCTTAGTTAGGGAAAAATAATAAAATTTAAAAAGATGTATTATTTCCATTTTCCCATTAGGGTTAGGGCTAGGGTTTAGGGCTGAGATTAGGGTTAGGGGTGTGTTGGGGTTAGGGTTGGAGTTAGAATTGGGGGGGGGGTTCCACTGTTTAGGCACACCAGGGGCTCTCCAAATGCAACATGGCATCTGAGCTCAATTCCAGCCAATTCTGTGTTGAAAAAGTCTAACAGTGCTCCTTCCTTTCCAAGCTCTGCTATGCTCCCAAACAGTTGTTTACCCCCACATATGGGGTATCCGTGTACTCAGGACAAATTGCACAACTTTTGGGGTTAAATTTCTCCTGTTACCCTTGGGAAAATAAAAAATTGGGTGCAAAAATGATTTCTTTTATTATTATGGCTCTACGTTATAAACTTCTGTGAAGCCCTTGGGGGTTCAAAGTGCTCACCAACACATCATGATAAGTTCCTTGGGGGGTCTAGTTTTCAAAATGGGGTCACTTGTGGGGGTTTCCACAGTTTAGGCACATAAGGGGCTCTCCAAACGTGACATGGCGCCTGATCTCAATTCCAGCCAATTTTGCATCAAGCGGTGCTCGTTCCCTTCCGAGCTCTGCCATGCGCCCAAACAGTGGTTTACCCCCACATATGGGGTATCGGCGTACTCAAGACAAATTGCACAATAACTTTTAGGGTCCTATTTCCCTTGAGAAAATAAAAATTGGGGGTGAAAAGATCATTTTTGTGGAAAAAAATTATTTTTTAATTGGCTGTACGTCATAAACTTCTGTGAAGCTCCTGGGGGTTCAAAGTTATCACCACATATCTAGATAAGTTCCTTTGGGGGTCTAGTTTCCAAAATGAGGTCACTTGTGGGGGGTTTCCACTGTTTAGGTACATCAGGGGCTCTGCAAATGTAATATGGCGTCTGATCTCAATTCCAGTCAATTTTGCGTTGAAAAAGTCAAACGGCGCTCCTTCCCTTTCGAGCTCTGTCATGCGCTGAAACAGTGGTTTACCCCCCACAGATTAGGTATCAGCGCACTCAGGACAAATTGCACAATAACTTTTGCAGTCCAATTTTTTTCTGTTACCCTTGGTAAAATAAAAAAAATTGTATCTGAAGTAATTTTTTGGTGAAAAAAAATTAAATGTTCATTTTTTTTAAAACATTCAAAAATTTCCTGTGAAGCACCTGAAGGGTTAATAAACTTCTTGAATGTGGTTTTGAGCATCTTGAGGGGTGCAGTTTTTAGAATGGTGTCACTTTTGGGTATTTTCTATCATATTGACCCCTCAAAGTGACTTCAAATGTGATGTGGTCCCTAAAAATAAAATGGTGTTGTAAAAATGAGAAATCGCTGGTCAACCTTTAACCCTTATAACTTCCTAACAAAAAAATTTGGTTCCAAAATTGTGCTGATGTAAAGTAAACATGTGGGAAATGTTACTTATTAAGTTTTTTGTGTGCCGTATCTCTGTGATTTAAGGGCATAAAAATTCAAAGTTGGAAAATTGCAAAATTTTAAAAATTTTTGCCAAATTTCTGTTTTTTTCACAAATAAACGTAAGTTATATGAATGAAATTTACCACTAACATGAAGTACAATATGTCACGAGAAAAGAATGTCAGAATCACCGGGATCCATGGAAGCTCCAGAGTTATGACCTCATAAACGGACAGTGGTCAGAATCGTAAAAAATGGCCCGGTCATTAACGTGCAAACCACCCTTGGGGGTAAAGGGGTTAACAGTTCAGACTTTAGTCTTGTTTACAAAGTGATACAATTACAACATTTAAAATATTAAATATTTAAATATGGCAGAACTATTGTTTCTCTGTAGGTCACAGTCATGGTCTCTTGTAGTACTGTGGACACATTTGCCAGCACATCTACATTGTGAATCAATGAAAACATATTTTATTAAGCTTTACAGATGAAAAAAATAATATATAATCTCTAACAAGAGTAACCACGTCACAGCTTTTGCGCTAGTCCATTTCATAAGTCTCAAGCTTTACGATTGTCATTGCTTTGTTTGCTAAAATAACAAAAATTCTCCCACACTGATATTCCCATGATCTTTGTAAGTCCAAATTTATGACGATTGCACGGACAACATTCCGTCAGGTGTGTCATGTGACCATCGCAGCCATTGATTGGCTATAGAGGACAGGTTAAGGATTCACAAACTTTTGACTCAGCTTTGGTCTCAGACATGAAGAAGCTGCCATGACATGTTTTTAAACTTCTCAATCCAGCAGCAAAAAATACAACTTTCCGAATTTTCTGTATTTCAAAAGTTCAGTAGATAGAGAAAAGAAAATCAAACAAATGAGGCTAAATATTGCTACCTTAGTATCTAGTATGACCCCCACAAGCACATCAGCTTGGAGCCTATTTCCACCTACAAAACCTCTGTTATGTTGGTGGATTCTCTAAATGAACTGCTCATTTCGGGCCATTCCATAACATTCCTATTGTAATATATGTCATTACTTTGACTCCATTCCTAAACTTCAACTGTAGCCAGTTATCGGCCGCTAATAAGACGCATCACTCTCACTTCCTTCGGACAAAACTTACATCGGGAGGAAGTGAAAGAGCAGGAACAGTTCTGACTTCCTCCAGATAACAAGAGGAGTGAAGCAGCCTATTAGCAGCTGCAAATTGACTGCATTGATCATGTCACAAAACAATGCACTCAAGTCCCTAGAGAGCAAATATCAGCACTGGAGGTAAGAACAGACTTTCTCTAGTCACCTTCCACAACAGCCATATCGGAGGATGTCTCCCCGCCCTAATGGGGGACAGGAAATGCACAAGAGGTTAAATAACCCTCCCCTTCCTGCTATCTTCAGTGTTTTTCCTGTCCCCTATGGGGCATGAAGAGGTTCTGATAGTGCTGCCGTGGCCAGCGACCGGAGGCACTACAACATCAGAATACCTGTAACGCCGGGCAGTCAATGGTCGGGGGCTCTGCTCTCCTCCGTAGGAAGGCTGCTCCTGTCTCCACTTTGGTGGTACTCGGGACCCTTGCTCGTCCCCTCAGCGGGGTAAAGCGGGGCGGTGCTGTGCGGCGGGGTCCTCCTGGAGCTTCCCGGCGTCCTCTTGCCCAGACAGCATGTGATCCGGGGCTATGTGCTCGCAAACCGGAAGTGGCGTCGGGACCGGCGCCGAACTTCCGGTTTGCCTTCCACCTGTGTGCCAGGCTGGAGCACACGTGCGGGCGCGTCCGGGGCCCCACCACAACAGCGAACACCGCGACCCCCCCAGGGAGTCTCCCGACGGGATGAGTGTGCAGGGGCAGCTGCTGATCAGCTGGAGAATCAGCTGTGGAGGAGGGGTGATTGAAATGACCCCCACCCGTGGACCGAAGGGAGGAGGAGCACACAACACGCTTGATGGACCGCGGTTATTCTAATCCTGGTTTGCGTGCGTCCAGGTAAGGCCATTACCTGTACAGACCATGGACGGCGACAAACCCTTTCTGCCTGCTACTGCGGAGCACAGCGTCACCCTCCTACTGTAAGTAGCGGGGTGGGTCCCCCCTTTTCTGTCCAGAGTAGTCTCGGAGGTGACTTAGTATGCCTTCTCTCTCTCGTAGGGAGACAAGGCCTCTGACCCTAAAAAGAATAAACCAGGTGTGGTTCCAGGCTTCCCTCTTCATATAGGAGAAGCTTTGTCAGCCCTGCACGGACGATGTATTACGTGCAGAGCAGCCCTCCCTACTGGACAGTATAAAAACTCTCATTGGACAAGAAGTCCAATCTTTTATGACGGCATTTTCCCAGCCACAGCCCCCTCCTGCTAGGAAGAAATCGGCACCTGTGGTTGTCTCTGGCAAATTTGATACCACTAACTCAGAGGATGCTTGGGAAAATGAGGGTTCCACTTCCACCCCCAGTACTATTTCTCTTCCGAAGGTGCCACCGGCCATTCTAGGCTGAGCATGACTACATTCGTCACGGCCGCTAAGCAGCTTGAGGCTGGGCCGGGACCGGAATGGGAGACCAGATTAGTTAGTATGGTGAGGAGGAAGTGGAATACTCTATACAGGATGAGATGTTTGGAGGGGCTGAAGCCTAAATCCCCAAAGCGGTTTCCCATTCACCACTGGTAATGGGCTTCTCCCGAGAGAGACTTAGTGTCACCTCAGAATTGAGGAATCTGTTTTCCCTTGGATGGAGATGGCTCCTTATGGGAAGTCCCTAAAGTGGACGTTCAGGTATCCAGGGTAACTAAAACAGCTTGCTTAGGAAATCCTGGGACGCCTCCACAACCCTGCTTAAGGCCAATATAGCCTCTATGTGTGTAGCCGGGTCCCTGTCCGCTGGTGGCGTACGCCGGAGGATCACCTCACTCGGGACCTCCAGGGAAGAAACCTTGAGTCTCTTTCCCTATTACAAAAGCGACAGGGTTCCTAGCAGATGCTTCCGCTAAGTCCGTCCGGGTAGCAGCAAAATCTGCGGTGCCACGGGCCCTTCTAGGTCCACCGGCCATTCTAGGCTGAGCATGAGTGCATTCGCCAGGTGTCGGCCGCTAAGCAGCTTGAGCCTGGGCCAGGACCCGAATGGGAGACCAGCCCGCAATCGCAGGCCAGCCTGCAATCGCAGGTCACGGGTCATGCATTTACCTCTCCAACTCAGCCAGGAGAACTCTGGGGCTGAAAGCTTGGGGGGGAGAATTTATGTCAAACGTCTGTACGTTTCCCTTTCAGGGAAATTTTTATTTGGCCCAGCTTTGGATGATATCCTAGAGAAAGCCACTGATAAAATGAAGTCGCTTCTGGAACAAGGAAACCAAGGAAATGATTTTTTCGTCTCCCTCCCCATGACCAGTCCTCCCAGGATTCACGGTTCTCCGGTCGGGGGCCGACTCTTGAATTTCATAGATTGTTGCAATCCATAACCTCAAACCAATGGGTTATTCGCATCTTTCACGATGGACTGCGATTGAGGTTCAAGAGTCCTCCCCCTCAATGTCTAAGAGTGATGTCCTTGCAGGCGTACCTCCAAAAATCCTTGCTGTCAGACATAAAGACACTTCTGCAAGCAAGAGAGATCTCCCCAGTTGCACGACAGGTGATAGGCAGAGGCCACTACTCTCGCCTCTTTGTAATTGTAAAACCCTCAAGCAGGGTTATAATAAACGTGAAACCCTTGAACCAAGTGGTAAAGTACAGACGATTTAGGATGGAGTCGGTTACGTCAGCAATCCCCCTCATAGGACAAATTGGATGTTGGTCACAATAGACCTGAGGGACGCTTACTATCACGTCCCGATTCATCCAGACCACAGGAAATTCCTCAGGTTTGCGGTTTTCCAGGGTTCCCGGGTCAACCACTACCAGTTCAATGTCCTGCCGTTCGAGGTGTCATCAGCCCCTCGAGTGTTTACCAAGATAATGGCAGAGGCAATGATCTTCATTCGCCAGCAGGGGATTTTGCATTGTCCCATACCTAGACGACCTTCTAATAATGGCTCCATCCATATCTCGCCTGAACCAGGACATAGGAAAGTCCCTGGAGATTTTACAGTCCTTGGGTTGGATTCCCAACCTGGAGAAATCAGACCTTCCTTCTTCAGGGAACGACGACTTGAACTTGTTCAGAGGATCTCCAGGTTCAGAGACCAGAGAGCACCAACCCTGAGGGACTCAATATCCATCCTAGGTTAGCTTACAGCATGCATCCAAGCTGTTTCCTGGGCTCAAGCCCATACTCGGATCCTTCAGTCCTATGTACTCCGGTGTTCAAAGAAGTATCGGAATACACTGACCAAGAGAACCAGTCTTCTTGGTCATGTGAAGGTGTCTCTCCTATGGTGGCTGGACTACCAGAACCTCCAGCTGGGCATCAGGGGGGATCAGCGCCCCCTGAAAATCGTCACCACAGACGCCAGTCAGAAAGGCTGGGGTGCCATAGTGGAGAAATCACTCTTCCAGGTATGGCCCCCAGACGTCAGAGCCAGCTCCTCAAATGTGAGAGAACTGAAAGCTGTAGAGGAAGTGTTGAAAGCAGCGTCAACCCTTGTCCAAAATCATCATGTACGTGTCTGCTCAGACAATATGACTACAATGTCCTACATCTGACACCAAGGAAGCATGAAATTCTTCAACCTAAAATTGGCTGCAAGAATTTTTCTTGGGTAGAGAAACATCTGTTGTCCATATCTGCAGTACATCTATGGGTAGGCGGACTTCCTCAGCAGGAAGGACGTTCATCCCGGGGCCTAGACCAAACAGTTTCTTTTGTCTCCGGTGTCAGGGTGGGGAAATCCCAATGTGGACCTTTTTTTTGCCAGCGGTCAGGGAAACATTTCCCTCAGTCCCACCGATGGAGCATGGGGAGGTGATGCTCTCTCCTATCCGTGGCAGTTCGATCTGGCTTACGCCTTCCCTCCGATTCCCATGATAGTGAGAACACTACAGAAGGGAGCAGAGCAAGTCACTACAATCCTAGTGGCTCCCTTGTGGCCAGGGAGGAGCTGGTATGGAGCCCTACGGAACATGGCTCAGGAAGGCCCGATACTTCTGCCCCAGAGGGCCAGTCTCCTTTACTAGGGCTGTCTACTGCACCCAGACCCGCACAGAATGAACCTTGCAGCCTGGCTACTGAAGCCGGAATTCTAAAAGCTAAAGGCCTTTCTGAGGAAGTGATCCAAACTCTATAGAAGAGTAGGAAACCAGTGACTAACGCCATTTACGGGAAGGGTTGGAAGAAATTCTTATCTTGGTGTTCCCCAAGTACTCCAGACCCCTTCCGTCCTAATATCACACAAATCTTAGAGTTTCTTCAGGACAGCTTAGATCTAAGGCTCACTCCTAGTACACTAAAGGTTCAGGTGTCAGCTCTTAGTTCATCTTACGATCAAGATCTGGCAAGCCATCGATGGGTCAAACGATTCATGACCTCAGCAACTAGAATCCGTCCCAGACTCCATAGCCAGGCCCCCCCGGGACTTGAACCTAGTTCTCAAAGGCTTTGACCAGGGAACTGTTTGAGCCACTGTCTTCCATGGCTCTGGAAAACTTAACACTAAAAACTGTGTTTTGGTAGCAATTACTACCGCAAGGAGCATAGGAGAATTACAGGCCCTATCAATACAGGAGCCATACTTGACCATAATGGAGGCTAGCATCTTCCTAAAGTTAGATCCCTCCTTTATGCCTAAGGTAATCTCAAACTTTCATAGGTTCCAGGACATCGTATTGCCTTCCTTCTGTACAAACCCCTCCAACACGAAAGAAGAAGTCTTTCACACCCTCGACGTCTGTAGAGTAGTTCTCTTCTACCTCCAGCGGACGGAGAGTTGGAGGATTGACCAGATTTTATTCATTCAAATTTCCGGTCGGAATAAAGGCAAAAAGGCGGCAAAAATTAAGATAAGATAATCCTTTAATCGTCCCACCATGGGGAAATTCAGAGCATTACAGCAGCAAGGCAGAAACAAGTACAGATACAGATGCATAAAAGGCATTACATTGACAGTAGGTAGGTACATATACGGAAAAAAAAATAAAAAATTTAACCGGACTGTCACAAATTTGGATCTATCAGTTCTCTGTTTGGGTCGTTCTCCGTTTTGGACAGTGCTGGTTATACAGCCTAACTGCAGCAGGAAGGAAGGACTTTCGATAGCGCTCCCTCTCACATTTAGGATGAAGTAGCCGGTCACTGACAGTACTGCACATCTTTGTCACGGTCTCATGCATGGGATGGGAATCATTCTGCACCATGTAGCTCACCTTGGCCAGTATCCTCCTGTCGCCTACTTCCTCAACTGGGTCAAGGGGGCATCCCAGGACAGAGCTGGCCCTTCTAATCAGTTTGTCCAGCCTATTCCTGTCCCTGGTTGATATGCCACTACCCCAGCACGCCACACCAAAGAAGATGACTGATGCCACAACAGAGTTGAAGAAGGATGCAAGGAGTGCCCCTCTAATGCCGAAGGCTCTCAGCCTTCTGAGCAGATAAAGCCTGTTTGGCCCTTCCTGTACACTGCATCCAAGTGATGGGCCCAGTCAAGCTTATTATTGAGGATCACACCAAGGTACTTATAGCTGTCGACTATCTCAATTACAATCGCGAATTGTATCAGGCAAGCTATAAGCCTCACCTACTAATCACAGAACGTTCCTCCTCCTACATCTCTGAAAGCCCACTCTACTCGTCAGTATCAACATCATGGGCAGGAAGAGGGGACGCATCTTCTGTGCAGATATGCAGAGCCGCCACCTGGTCGTCTGTTCATACATTCACCAGACACTATACACTAAATTTCAACAGGGATTTAACGTTTGGCAGATATGTTCTGCAGGCTGTTGTCCCTCCCTAAGAAATTAGTTGTTGGTATTCCTCCGATATGGCTGTCGTGGAAGGTGACTAGAGAAAATAAAATTAGTCTTACTGGTAATTCGGTTCCTAGGAACCTTCCACGACAGCACTAATTTCCCTCCCTATCTGATACTCTTATTGGATGATTCCTGCACCTTGGTGGTAACTATACATGCTAGTGTGTCCAGAAAAAACACTGGAGATAGCAGGTAGGGGAGGGTTATTTAACCTCTTGTGCATTTCCTGTCCCCCATTAGGGCTGGGAGACATCCTCCGATACGGCTGTCGTGGAAGCTTCCTAGAAACCGAATTACCGGTAAGACTAATTCTATTTTTTTGTGTTACATGGGGGTGTAAAGTAATTGAGAAAGTGTTGTTCAAGTAGTGGCAATCCCTAATTGAGAGAGGCCTTTAGTTGCTGTGATGTTACCTTGGGTTCCATTGTGACCTCATGGACTACTATATGCCTTGCTTTTGGAATGATCTTTGTTGGTTGACCACACTTGAGGAGTGCAATAATGGCACTGAATATCACTATTTCTATGCAATCTATCTGACCATGAATTAATTGAGTCCAACCTTTCTAGAAATTGTTTTGTAACCTTTTCCAGCTTAAAGAGCGTCAACAATCCTTTTTATCAAGTCCTCAGAAATCTCCTTTGTGCCAAGATCCATTCCCACAAATGTGTGAAGATCAGACTTTGATGGATCCTTTTTCTTTAACCTAAACATGTTACCCACTCACACGTGATTGTCATCGTATTGATTGAAAACACCAGATTCTAATTTCACTTTTAATTATCTGGTAATCCTAAAGGTTCTCACAGTTTAGCAACTCACAGACATGTGATAGAAAATACAATTTTTTTTCCTCATGCTAATAATGACAAAGTGTCAGCACTCACAGTCCCGGGGCTATCGTGCAGTTGTTGTGACATGTGACTCCTCCGAATCAGCGCCGGGGTCACTGTTCACGCCTTTGGACAAATTGAACATGAAGATGAAGTCCGGGCTGCAGCTGCTCTTTCACTTTCTCTTCATGTTTAATTCAGTAGGAGGCTGGGGCAATGACGCCAACACTGATTGGGCGAAGGGGTCACAGAAGCCCTGGGGAGAGCGCTTGCTGACACTGAGGGAATGGTGCCAGCACAGGAGGTGAGTATAAGGTTTTTTATTTTAACGAGACCAAGCATGTGGTATAAAAAGTTGTATTGGACAAGTTCATTAATATTTTTGACCCATTTGTTTGATTTGGTTCTTTATCTACTTTTAGACTTGTGTGAAAATCTGATTTAGTTTTAGGTCAAATTTATGTAGAAATCTTGAAAATTTGTAAGGATTCACAAATAGTGATGAGCACAAGCGCTTGTTACTAGAGTTTGCCAAGGGTGCTTGGGTATGCACTGAGTATCACAGGTGCTCAAGTGACATGTTTGCGTCACGGTTGTTAGACAACTGCAAAAACGTGGGGATCACCCGTGTTTGTCAGCCATTCTCCACATGTTTTGTGGTTGTCTAGCAGCCTCAAGACATGTGGATCGGGATACGAACATGCCACTGGACCAAGGAAAAGTCCAGCTGATAAAAAAAGGCTATTTATTGAAAAAATTCAAGTTAAGATCAGCATCCCGCAGACAATTAACGGTAACGCAGCTACGCGTTTCGAACACTAGAATCATAGAACGGTAGAGTTGGAAGGGACCTCCTGGGCCATCTGGTTCAACCCCCGGCTCAAAGCAGGATTCGCTAAATCATCCCAGACAGATGGGAACTACATGTGTTCTTTGTCAGAGCTACACATTGGCATTTAGAAAATCAGTTTATACATACTCAGTAAGAAAACCACTCCCCCTCATGAATCCCACAATTAGAATAACAATTGTAGTGCACCTGAGCAACAATTAAAAACATGTGATGCAAGAAAACACAGGTTGACAAAAAAAAACCCATGCTATTGTAACAGAGAATCAATGAAATAATAGCTCTCTCCGAAGATTAAGTCCACAAGGATGGCAGGTGTCCAAATTAAATATCCAGAAAGCCTCACGATGACGCAGATATTTACGGATGTCATCTCCTCTTGCTGATGAAACAATTTTTTCTATTGGAAAAACTTGGAAGGATGCAGTGTTGCGCTCATGGCATTGTATAACATGTTTAGAGGCCTGTGACATTCTGCGAGAAGAATTAGAGACGTTACCAAGATCGTTTAAATGCTCAGAAATACGTTTCTTCATATTACGAATGGTACACGCAACATACATTTCATTACATACGGAACTATTAATTGTGTATACCACATATTGACTGTTACAATTCATAAATTGTTTTATACTAAATTGCTCAGAGGAATTTGAGTTAGAAAAATTCTTAGTGTTTGTCACGAATTTGCATATTCTGCATCAAGCCATGTAGAACTATCATTTTTTTCTCCTATTATTTGGAGCTGATAAAAGACTGCCTAATGTTCTGCCTCTTTTTGCTACTACCGCACAACCCGGTTCTAAAATTTTGGATAATATCCTATCTTCCTCCAAAAGGGGTAAATATTTAAGTATAATTTTTTTAATATTACAAAATTGTGGACTATATTGCAAAGACAGTACGGGCTTAGTTTGCCATTTTTTCTTTTTTTTTTTGGATGCATCCTCCACTAAAAGTTCAAAATGATCCTTTTATTCGGTCGTCCATGACAGCACCACCTGAGAGGGGATCCGCCCTTCAGGAACAGGAAACCTACAGATACAAAAGGGCGGCACCTCTCCCACACATCAGTTGGTTTCCTGTTCCTAGAGGACAGGACTTCCTACAGATCGTCGTTCAAGGAAATTCCCAGGCCGGCTGACCGACCCAGGCAGCGGTTGGATCTCCTACCTCGGTCAGTGCGGGGTCCCTGGAAGCGCCACGGTGGGGCTGGGTAGGTCTCCACGGCAGTGTGCGGAGCAGGTGGAGCAAGGGGTCCGGAAGACAGCCGTCTCCAGAGTGCCAGCACCAGTGGTATGTATTTCCTGGCCCTTCATGGTGCGTCCCCCCCCTGGGGTCTGGTCTTCATTTTTCAGCCCCGTCCTGCATTAGTGCCCGGTCAGCGGCTCAGGTCGGCGCACGGGGGCCTGGAGGCATACCAAGCTGGGGGCGCCTTGCCGGCTCCCTGTCGCGCGCTCCCGCGGTCTCAGTTTGGGCGGCAGAGGTGATGCGGCGGAGGGGGCGGGCCCGAGAACGCCGAAACCAGAAGTCGGGTGCCGGCCGGCTTTCTGTATGTGCCGCAAGAGCGCGGCTGTCCGGGGTCGCGTGTAGCGGCCGAGGGGGGAGGGGGGCCGGATCGCGGGGCGGGGGAGTCGCGGGAGGGTCCCAGGTGGGAGGTGCCCTGGCCAGAACCCTGCTGACCTGGATATCGAGAGATAATATAAGGAAGGCTGGGACACTGCTGGGGTGCTTCCGAAGGCCCATTGCAGCAATGGATACAACGGAAGCCCCCATAGACCAGCAGGATGAGGTGCAGGAACACCCGCAGAAGCAAGCCACGGTGAATCCTCATACAAGTGGCCAGCAGAAGAAGCAAGGACGAACGAGCGGGCAGAGCCGCAGAAGTTCCTCCAGGCTGAAGGATCCCCCTGCCTCCCTCCGTGATCCGGTACCTGCTTCAACTGCATGGGTAAGAGATCTCCGTGAAAGTACCCTGATGCAGTGTTCCCTTATGTTTTTTCACAGGGGAAGAAAAGTTTGGGTAAACAGAAGCACAGAGAGTGTGCCCTCTATAGTTGCCCCTTGCCAGATGCCCACCCTAAAAAGTTGTCAGCCATGCGTGCAACAGATGGTAGGGTTTAAAAGGGAACGATAGTCCATGGCTAGATTGACAGGCCCTTACACTCTCCCCCATTTACAAAGGTAGTGGAAGAGACGCCTGACTTCACCACAAGCCTGAGGGAAATAATCAGGACAGAGATGAAAGCCCTATCACAAGGGGAATCTTCTAGGAGAAGAGAGGCTATTTTTTCGGGTTCAGAGTCCTCTGTCACCCATAGGAAGGACGATGACACCTCAGAGTGCCCTGCCTCATCTTCATCTTCTTCGGAGGAAGACTCTAGCCATTTCTGCTTCCCTCTAGACCAAATGGATAGGCTAGTCAAAGCAGTAAGGTCCACCATGGGGGTAGCGGACACGAAACCAGAACTCTCTGCACAGGATATGATGTTCGGTGGTCTAGGTCCAATGAAGCGCAGGGCCATCCCACTAAATAACAAAGTCCAGAGCCTGATAGACAGAGAATGGAAAAGGCCTGAAAAGAGGGGCACCTTACCACCGGCCTTTAAGCGGCGGTACCCCTTTGATGACCCAGTGGTAAGCAGATGGGACAAGGCCCCTAAGCTCGACGCAGCAGTAGCCATTGCATCCAAAAAATCCTCCATACCATTTGATGACATGGCCTCCCTAAAAGATCCGTTAGATAAAAAAGCGGATTCATTTCTAAAAGGAACATGGGAGATGTCAGCTGGCGCTCTAAGACCAGCGGTAGCCGCCACATGCACAGCCAGATCCATGATGGTCTGGCTGGATCAACTGGATTCTCAGTTGAAAGACGGAGCCTCGAAAGCATCCATCCGGAAGACCCTGCCGATCATTCAAAATGCTGCTGCCTTTTTAGCTGATGCTTCGGCGGATTCGACAAGGATGGCGGCCAGGACCGCAGGATTATCAAATGCAGCTCGAAGGGCTCTCTGGTTGAAATGTTGGCCGGGAGATATCCAGGCCAGGTCCCATCTCTGTTCCATTCCGTGTGACGGGGAATATCTATTCTGTCCCGTGCTGGATGAACTTTTAGAAAAAGCCGGGGATGATAAATAGAAATTCCCCAGTCTGCCGAATCCTTCTTATAGACGTTCCTTTACTAAGAAGGGATATTTCCGTAGAAGGCCGTCCAGGGATCAAGGCAGATGGGGGGAAAAAAGAAGGAAAGGTACAGGATTTATGTTTGGAGGAGGGGGGCGCCAGGAAGGGCCAGCACGTGAAGCTAAAAAGCCACCCCAATGACTAGTGGCTCCGGTAGGAGGGAGACTAGCTGCCTTCTACCCGGCCTGGTTGCTAATTTCTAGTAGCAATTGGATCCTGGGGGTGATAGCTGCGGGACTATGGCTAGAATTTTCTTGTGTCCCCCAAAACAGATTTAAGGTTACCCCACTTAGGTCTTCCCCATCAGAACAAGCTGCCCTGGAGGCCGAGGTTTATGATCTATGCCGCAAGAAGGTCCTAATAGAGGTGCCTGAGGCAGAGAGGGGAAGAGGTTTCTACTACCCTATGTGCCTTGTCCGTAAGCCAGACGGCTCCTTCAGGACTATAATAAATCTTAAAGCCCTTAACGAATTTCTGGTCATATGTCCGTTCAAAATGGAAACAATCAATTCCACAATAAAATTCCACAACACAGAACTAGACCCCAATCAGAGGACCATAAATCATCCGGACTCCTTATCTATGAACTGGTCCAATGTTTATATTTATGTTTCTCCCTCTCCCATATTGATGGTTCTGCTTCACGTCACTTGTCTTATCTATTGCATTTTTTCTAGGCTGTATTGTGCATAAATATGTGACTTCAGATTTTGTATTAGTCTAGCCTGATGAAGAGACCTGAGTAGTCTAGAAAGCTTGCAATGTGTTACCATCTTTTCAGTTAGCCATTAAAAGGTATCAACTACTGAGGACTCTCAATCCTGAATATTCATACTACCGCCAGGCACTCTTTCTCGATGGCCGCATAGCTTCACGGGGCAGTAGTTTCCGACTCAGGTAAGCTACCGGGTGTTTTTGGCCGTCCGGCCCGACTTGGCTCAGTACTGCCCCCAATCCAAACATAGAAGCGTCTGTGTGAACAAGGAAACGTTTAGTTGGATCGGGTGCGGCCAATACAGGGGTATTGGTGAGGGCGTCCTTTAGTTGGCGGAAGGCTTCCACACACTCTGAGGTCCAGGTTACCTGGCGGGGTTGGTTCTTACGGGTCAGATCAGTGAGGGGCTTGGCTACGCTGCTGTAATTTGGAAAGAATTTCCTGTAATACCCCGCTGTCCCTAGAAACGCCATGACCTGGGTTTTAGTGCGTGGGATGGGCCATTTGGCTATGGCCTCAATCTTGGCTGGTTCTGGTCGCTGTTTCCCACTTCCCGCCCAATGCCCTAAATACTGAACCTCTGCTTTGCCCACGTGACACTTGTTTGGCTTCAGGGTGATTCCGGCCTGGTGGATCCTGTCCAATACTGTCTCTAGGTGATTTAGATGCTCTTCCCATGTCGCACTGTAGATGGCGATGTCGTCCAGGTAGGCACAAGCATAGTCCTGGAGACCATCCAGAAGCCGGTCAGCCAGCCTTTGGAAGGTCGCTGGGGCATTCTTCATCCCGAATGGCATAACTCGAAACTGGAATAAGCCGAACGGGGTGACAAATGCCGACTTGGGAATAGCGTCAGGACTAAGGGGAATCTGCCAGTAGCCTTTGCATAGATCAATGGTGGTCAAATACTTTGCTCCCGCCAGCCGGTCTAACAACTCATCCACACGCGGCATGGGGTATGCATCCGTCACTGTTTTCTCATTGAGCTTACGATAGTCTACACAAAACCGAGTAGTCCCATCCTTCTTGGGCACTAACACTACGGGGGATGCCCAGGGACTATCTGACTCTTCAATGACCCCTAAACGCAGCATCTCTTGAATCTCTTCTCACATCTCCTCTCGTACAGACTCAGGGACGCGGAAGGGGTTTTGTCGCAGGGGGGTCTGATGATGGGTCTCAACCTTGTGTTGTGCCAGGCGAGTGTACCCCGGTCGCTCTGAAAACATCCTCTGTCGCAGCCTCAACAACGCCTCCGCCTGCTGTCTCTCCCGGGGGCCTAGGTCTTCGCCCAAGTGTACCTGGTCCCATGTTTTAGACTGAGTCCTTTCCCCTAAGACAACCAGCAAGGGAAGTCCGGCTAAATCCTCTGCTTCAGGTGCACAGATGGCCACTACCTCTTCAGGGCGCTCCCGGTAGGGCTTCAGCATATTCACGTGGAACATGCGGATAACCCTGGGGTCTTTACAATCGGCGACATTATAGGTTGTGTCGGCTTTTCCCCACTACCTGGTAGGGCCCCTGCCATGCAGCTTGAAACTTATTCTGCTTAGTAGACTCTAACACCAGGACCTTCTGTCCTATTTCCAAAGTGCGCTCTCTGGCCCTCCGATCGTACCATAAGCGCTGGCGCCGCTGCGTCGCCTGCAGGTTCTCACGTACAACCTGGGTCAGCTCCTGTCGGCGGTCCCAGAATTCCAGCACATAGGGTACAATAGGTACCCCTTCTATGAGGCCCTCCCCTTCCCAGTGTTCCAGCACTAAGTCTAGGGGTCCCCTTACCCGTCTCCCGTATACCAGCTCGAACGGGGAGAACCCCGTGGATTCTTGGGGCACCTCCCGATAGGCAAACAGGAGGTGTGGCAAGAATTTCTCCCAGTCCCGGTAGGTCCTGGTAAAAGTCCCAATGAGCTGTTTTAATGTCCCGTTAAAGCGTTCACACAACCCAATGGTTTGCGGTTGGTGTGGGGCGCTTCTAATGGACTTTACGCTGCACAGCTTCTACAGTTGGTTGGTCACCTCTGCTGTAAACTGGGTACCCTGGTCCGAGATAATCTCCCGGGGAAATCCAACCCGTGAGAAAACCTGGAGCAGGGCGGCTGCCACCGTCTCTGCCAGTATGTTAGGTAACGCAACCGCCTCTGGATACCGTGTGGCATAATCTACCACTGTCAATATACACTTTTCCCCGGACGGACTGGTTTTGGCTAACGGCCCTATCAGATCGACCGCTACTCGGCTAAATGGTTCCTCCACAATGGGGAGGGGGCGTAATCTGACCTTGCATCAATCCCCCCCTTCTTGCCAATGCGCTGACAACTGTCACAGGTCTGGCAGTACTGACGAACATCATAGGTTACCCCCGGCCAAAAGAAGTTTTGTGTCGACTGACGCCGAAGTGCCCGGCCAAGGGTATATCATGAGAGATTCGCAGTAACTCCTGCCTATACTTCTTGGGAACTACCAGCTGTTGTTTTATAGTGGGGCTCGTCCCTGTGTGGTGCTGCTCTGTGATCCGGTAGAGGAGTCCCTGCTTCCATACAAACTGTACCCCTTCCAGTACCCCTCTCCCCTCCTGTGCCTTCCCATGATATCCCTCTAATGAAGGATCCTCAAGTAACTCCCTCTTAAATTCATCTGGGGTGGCCCAAGAAATGTGTCTGGCTATGGGAATACGTGTAGGGCTGGAACGTCTTACCTGGGCCTCTGAGTGTGATTCCGCCTCCGCAGCTCGAGCTTGTCTCCGGGTAGTCACAGGATATCTCTCAGCCAGAGGGGCCACCGAGAATGCAGACAACATGGGCCCCAAGTCATTTCCCAGCAAGAAGTCTGCAGGCAAATCCTCCATCAAGCCGACCTCAACAAGGCCATCCCCGACTCCCCCAGTTCAGGTGAATCCTGGCAGTGGGTAGTCGATGTATGGCTCCCCCTGCTTCACGGACTGCCACTATCCGGTCCGTCTTCTCTTGGTCCCGGACGAGATGAGGCTTCACAAGGGTCAAAGTTGCCCCGGAATCTCTTAGTCCCTGCATATGTTTCCCATTAACCCACACGACTTGTCGATGCTGTTGTCGATTATCTGCCCGGGCTGCCTGCACGGGGTCTACTTCATGCAGCACTTCCTCCATCTCTTCCACCCCTTGGTTAATCGTAGCCCCCAATGCCGGGTCAGCTTCGCCTTGGTAGCAGTGTACAGCAGCCCGGCTGAAGGTAGCTGTTCCTGCCTTTGGCCACTGGGTATGCTGAGTCCGGTTGGGACATTGTCTTTGCAGGTGGCCCAGCTGACGACAGGTGTGACATCGCGCCCCAGGGGGACTGTTGTAGGCCGGGTTTCTAGCTGGTCCCTCTACAATCTTCAGTGGTTTGGGGCCCTCCAGGTTCATGGGCGGGCCCCTAGTGACCACCTTTGATCCGGACAACTGCGGCCTCCTGGCATCATGATGTTCATCGGCCAGACGAGCGGCTTCCTCAAGAGACGTTGGCCACCTGTCCCGAAGCCATTCCTGTGTCTCGGGGTTTAGTCCATTAAAGAATCGTTCTAACAGGAAGAGCTGGAGGACGTCCTCCTTAGTGGTTGCTTGGCTCCCTTGTACCCACTGTAGCAGTGACCGCCGTAATTTACAGGCCCATTCAGCGTTTGTATCGGTTACACATTTTATAAGTCTGCGGAACTTTTGGCGGTAGGCCTCTGGTGTCAGCGCATACCGGGCCAAGATCACTTCTTTGATCCGCTCATAGTCCATACAGTCCTCATCAGGTACCGTGCGATAGGCGTCCGCTGCCCGGCCTGTCAGCTTGCTGGCCAGAATCTGAACCCGTTCCTCCGGCTTTACTTGATGAAGAGCATACTGCCACTCAAAGTCCTGCAGAAAGCCATCAATGTCTTCCTCTGCCTCCCCCAACTGTCGGAAGGCATTGTACTGGATCTTTTTGTGGCTTACTGTTGAAGGTACCTGGTCGAAGGCCAGAGCTCCCACTGCTCGCTGACTCTCCTCTCTCTGCTCTGCCATCTCCATCTTGGCCAGCTCCACTTTGGTCTGGTTTGAAAGACCAGCTCACCCACGTCTGACCTCACCGCACCTCAGACTCGGATCCGGCCCCGCCCTGGCCGCACAGCAGTAACAAAAGAAGAAATGATCCAGCTGAAGTGCTCTGGTGATTTATTGAGTGCTGTTCAGACAACAGAACATTGTTTACGCGTTTCTGGCTAGACGCCCTTAATCATAACCATAACTTCTTTTGTTTCCACTTTGGTCTGCTCTGCCATCTCCATCTTGGCTAGCTGTATCCTGGTCCGCTCGGCAATCTTTTCCTTCAGATCAGTACGCACATCAGCCATCACCTCTCGTATGATCTCTACTGCAGGGTTTGGGCCATAGAACGCCAGTCTGTTCTTTACCTCCCTCTGGAATTCGGTCTCCTCCACATTCACATTGGGGGGCGCTGCACTGTCGTGTTCCATGATGGCTGCTATCAAATCCGCTTTTGTTTTGTTGCTGTCGATCAACGCTTGGGCTTCCACCAGGTCTTTTAATGTAGTCTTCTTTAACTTCTGGTAATTATTTTCCATTCATTCCTTTCCTCCTGTAGAAGGGGTATCAAATCCCGCTGGCTGCCACCAGTGTAACGGGGTCTTCCAAGCTGGGGTACCTCTTTCAGTACCACCCTGTGTTTTCAGAGGTCCGCTCTGCGTTGGCTGGAGTCTGAATGAAGGACGCTGGCTGGAATTCCTCTGAGTGCATGGGTGCATATAAAAGATCACTGCTTCTCCATGTATTTCCAGTCTGACAACACTTTACTCACAGGACACAGAATATATCACACAGATACAGAGGGCCGGCCAATAGACAAGCATCAGGCCAGACATGCATTACAAAAGCAGCAGGTGGCCGGAGCCTGCGTATGTTTACTGTGGGAATTACAAAGGTAGGGGGAGGGCGGACACTGCTGATACATTAGGGACATGCATCTCACATGGAACCTATTATATATACATATAACTGCACAACATATTCTGGGTGCTGAGTGGTTCTGTAACAGGGGGCTCATATGGGTGAGATTTTAGTCCAGGGCCTATGGGAGCATCATCAGGTAGAAATGTCGTCTAACCTAAAAGAGTTGACAGCAGTGGAGCAGTCAGCTAAAAAGCTCCTTGTGTATCTACAGGGCCATCACGTGCGAGTGTTCTCCGACAATCAAGTCACCGTGGTGTAAATCAATCACCAAGGCAGGACTCGTTCCAGACCCCTGATGAATGTAGCAGAGCGCTTGTTCCAACTAGCAGAGCAGCATTTTCTATCTTTAACAGCTTTACATATAAAAGGAAAAGAAAACGCCACAGCAGATTTCTTAAGCCGCAATCTGCTAAAACAAGGGGAATGGTCCCTAAAAACCTCCATCTTCGACCTGATTGTACAAAAGTGGGGGTAACCAGAGGTAGATCTCTTCGCCACCAAGGAAAACAGGAAAGTGAGACAATTCTGCTCTCTAAATCCCTGAGAAGACCCTCTGGCGGTAGACGCTTTTCTGATAAAGTGGGACTTCAGGCTGGCCTACGTCTTCCCTCCCCTATCTCTACTACCCCTGGTGATGAGGAAAATCAGGAAAGACAGGGCGAGTATTATAGTGATCGCTCCGTTTTGGCCCAGGAGGGCATGGTTCTCATGCCTCAGGGCCATGTCTGTGTCCGATCCTTGGGTGCTTCCGGACATCCCAGATCTCCTATCCCAGGGCCCAGTTTAACATCCTCACGTGGCTGACCTACATCTGACGGCGTGGATTTTGAATGGTCACTACTAAAAGGACCTGATTAACATCCTGCTTAAAAGTAGAAAAATCATTACAACAAAAATTTACGTTAGAATCTGGAAAAGATTCCTTCAGAACTCGGGAGTAGTCGCTTGGGAGTCAGCACCTATAATTCAAATCTTAGAATTTCTACAGAAAGGTCTGGACATGGTGCTTTCCACCAGTACCCTTAAGGTACAAGTATCAGCCTTGGGGGTCCTTTTTTGCTGCGACATCGCGGGTAATTACTGGGTCAGTAGGTTCATTAAGGCAGCAGGTAGATCCAGACCGGTAGTGAAGGATAGGTTCATGCCATGGGACTTGAAACTAGTGCTCACGGCTATGACAGAAGCTCCATTTGAACCTATCTAATCAGCTTCCATAAAAAACCTGTCCCTCAAAGTAGCCTTCCTGGTAGCTCTGACGTCAGCTCGTAGAGTAAGCGAAATCCAGGCATTATCTAGGCATCCTCCTTTTATGCAGTTCAGGGACGATAGGGTAATACTTAGGCCGGATCCGGCATACTAACGTAAGGTAGTTTCTAGGTTTCATAGGACACTGGAGATAGTCCTTCCATCCTTCCTCCCTAATCCAGCTAACGAGGAGGAGAAACTACATACCCTAGATGTTAGGAGATGCCTCATAGAATATCTGGCAGTTACCGACCCCTGGAAGAAAGATAATGCCCTGTTTGTCTCACTAGGAAAGGCCTTAGAGCATCAAAACTTCAGACCTACCGATGACTACCCATTCCTGCTACTACATGTGGGGACAAATGACACCGCAAGAAACGACCTGGAAACCATCTGCAGAGACTTTGAAGACTTAGGCAAGAAAGTGAAAAAACTGGGAGCGCAGGTGGTCTTCTCTTCCGTCCTCCCAGTGGATGGCCATGGAACAAGGAGGTGGAATAAGATTCTGCAGGTGAACAACTGGCTACGTCGATGGTGCCGTCAGCAACAATTTGGATTTATGGATCACGGAGTGAATTACCTTTACGATGGACTACTTGCTAGAGATGGGGTGCACCTTATGAAGACTGGAAAACATGTATTTGGAAGTCGACTTGCTACACTTGTAAGGAGAGCTTTAAACTAGAACAACATGGGAAGGGAAGCAAAAGACCAGAAAAAGCCATACACCTGACAAATGCTATTGAGAACTCTGCTATTAGAAGTGGAAAGGAAGAACAAAGACAAAAGAATCTAATTAATAAAAATATTGGAGAAAGAGAAACCAATCACAAACTAAAATGTTTCTATACTAATGCACAAAGCATGGGCAACAAACAAGGAGAATTGGAACTACTAACACAGGAAAAGAAATATGATGTCATTGGAATCACTGAAACTTGGTGGGACAATACACATGATTGGAATACAAGACTAGAAGGATACAACTTATTTGCAAGAAACAGACTTGATAAACGAGGAGGAGGTGTTGCATTGTATGTTAGAAACGCGTATATCTGCACAGAGATTGAAGCTTCAGAGACTGGGAGTTCTGTGGAAACTGTTTGGGTAAGAATACAAGGACAGAACAATGGAAAGGACACCATTGTAGGCATTTACTACAGGCCGCCTGTGCAAGCTGAAGATATGGATGAACTCTTTATGCATCAAATGGCCAAGTTCTCCAAAAAATATGACACAGTTGTCATGGGAGATTTCAACTATCCAGACATTTGATGGGAATCTCTCTCAGGCAAAACTAACAGGTCAAGGAAATTCTTATCCTCTATTGCTGACAACTTTATCTTCCAAAAGGTAGGGGAGAAAACAAGGGGAACTGCTACCTTGGATCTAATCCTTATAAACAGGGAGGAAATGGTTGAGGAAGTAAAAGTGGCTGGGACCCTAGGAGGTAGCGACCATGCTATTGTAGAATTTTGGATAACTAGAGGAGGAAGACCTGTGAAGACTCAGACGTCAAGGTTAGATTTCAGAAGGGCAGATTTTAAGGGATTCAGAAAGAGAATTGGAGGGATCCAATGGCTGGATAAAAGCACAATTGTTAACAATTCCGAAAAGAGGGAAGAATAGGAAGCATTTAAGGAAGCCAGGATGGATGAACACAGAAATTAAGCACATGCTAAAAAGGAAGAAAAAAATATTTATAAAATGGAAAGAGGGAGGCATATCTTAAGAAGAATATAATGCTGTCTGCAGAACCTGCAGGGCACAAATCAGATTATCTAAAGCTGACAATGAATTGAGGCTTGCAAGAGATGTCAAAAGCAATAATAAAGGATTTGGGGGATATGTCAAAAGTAAAAGAAAAGTCAAAGATGCTATAGGATTTTTACAGGATGAAAATGATGAAATGGTAAGACAGGATGTTGAGAAGGCTGAACTTTTAAATTCCTATTTTGCATCTGTTTTCTCTCAGAAAGGAAATGTTACATCAACTGTTCTTCACTGTCCTATTAAGGGAATAGAAGAATCCAGGATATCTATAAACAGAAAGATAGTGAGGAAACACTTAGCTGACCTAAATGAATTCAAGTCTCCAGGTCCAGATGAATTACACCCCAGAGTACTGAAGGAGATAGCAGAAGAAATTTTTGAACCCCTCTCCATAATCTTTGAAAATTCTTGGAGAACAGGAGAAGTCCCAGAAGACTGGAGAAGAGCAAATGTTGTTCCTATCTTCAAAAAGGGGAAGAAGGTGAACCCAGGCAGCTATAGGCCGGTGAGTCTGACTTCTATACCAGGAAAGATCTTTGAACAAATTATTAAACAACATGTATGTCAGTAACTGGATAAGAATGAAGTGATTAAACAGAGTCAGCATGGGTTTGTAACTAATAAGTCATGTCAGACTAACTTAATTTCCTTCTATGATGGAATCACTGATTGGGTGGATCAAGGAAATGCTGTAGATATAGTATATCTTGACTTCAGCAAAGCATTTGACAAAGTATCTCATACAATCCTTATTGAAAAAATGACTAAGTATGGAATGGACAAGGCAACTGTAAGGTGGATTCATAACTGGCTTAGTGATCAGACCCAAAGAGTGGTCGTAAATGGTTGCACATCCAGTTGGAAGAATGTCTCAAGTGGTGGTACCACAGGGCTCTATCCTGGGCCCTGTATTGTTCAACATCTTTTGTTATGATGAGTCACCGAAGGAGGAAAAAACAAAATACTAGCTAAGTCCAGAAAAACCAGAGAGGTTGGCAGCTATCGGATTTCAGACCCCTGAACCTATCCACAACAACTAGCAGTAGCCGTGGGGGGTTCCTACGGTGCCCTAGACCCCTCGATCACAGCCGGAGAACTACATAGCCTAAAGACAGAAAGGGGAAAAACTAAACTCCCCCAGTGCAGACCCCAAAGCAATAGGCAGCCCCCAACATATAATGATGGTGAAGCAAGATGAAAACACTAACACAGATAGAAAGATAGGTTGAGCAAATGATGGGGCCCAAGCTAACTAAATAGGACAGGATAGGAAAGCTGCTGTCTGCCATCCGCAAAAACCCTATCCAAAATGAGCCAACCGACTGATAGGAAAAACAGGCCCTGAAGTCGCTAGGCTTCAAAAGACTATATCAGCACTCAGGTATATTCTGAAGACAGAGCAAAAGATCAACAGATCAGAGACAAAAATGGAATTCAGCTCACCCCCGGCCAGGGATGGCAGAACTCCCAAAAAACAAGGCAAAACAAAAACAAAACTGAAGAGTACAAAGCAGAGCAGAAAAACTTAGCTTTGAGACGCAGGAATCAGACTGGTCTCCAAGAATCCAGCAGGATCACCAGCAAGGCAGAAGGGCGTCGGCTGCCTTATATCCAGTCCTCAATTCCAGCCACCCAGTCATCATCTAGCTGCCCAGGTGTTTGGTAATCAGCCTCTCTACCTTCCTTCACCAGAGGAGGAAGTTCATCAGACCTCAATGGTGAAGGGAAAAATGAACTCACAACAATCTTTATCAACGATTTAGATGAAGGAATTGAGGGTAAACTGATTAAATTTGCTGATGACACAAAGCTAGGAGGGATAGCTAATACTAGAGAAGAGAGAGAGGATTCAAAAAGATATAAATAAACTGGAGAAGTGGGCAGCAACTAACAGAATGGTTTTTAACAGGGAAAAATGCAAAGTACTACATCTGGGCAATAAAAATGAAAAAAAGCATATACAGAATGGGAGGAATAGGGCTAAGCAACAGCACATGTGAAAAAGACTTGGGTATACTAATAGAGCACAGACTGAATATGAGTCAACAGTGTGATGATGCAGCAAAAAAGGCAAATGCAATTCTAGGATGTATTAACAGAAGCATACAGTCTAGATCACGTGAAGTCATTATTTCCCTCTACTCCTCTTTGGTCAGACCTCATCTGGAATACTGTGTCCAGTTTTGGGCACCACATTTTAAAAAAGACATCAACAAACTGGAGCAAGTTCAGAAAAGAGCGACCAGAATGGTGACCGGTCTGCAAACCCTGTCTTATGAGGAAAGGTTGCAGGATTTGGGAATGTTTAGTTTGCAAAAGAGAAGACTGAGAGGAGACTTAATAGCTGTCTACAAATATCTAAAGGGCTGTCACATTGTAGAAGGATCAACTTTATTCTCATTTGCACAAGGAAAGACTAGAAGCAATGGGATGAAACTGAATGGGAGGAGACACAGATTAGATATTAGAAAAAACTTTTTGACAGTTAGAGTGATCAATGAGTGGAACAAGCTGCCACGAGAAGTGGTGAGTTCTCCTTCAATGGAAGTCTTCAAACAGAGGCTGGACAGACATCTGACTGGGATGATTTAGCGAATCCTGCTTTGAGCAGGGGGTTGGACCAGATGGCCCAGGAGGTCCCTTCCAACTCTACGATTCTATGAAAAAACACACTAGCCAGGTGGATTAGAGAGGCTATTTCACTTGCATACACCTCGAAAGGCAGATCGGCACCTGGGAATCTGAGCACGCATTCCACCAGAGCATTCCACCAGAGCATTCCAGCCGACCTTGTGGACTGAAAGATTAGAAGTCTCCATTGACGAGATATGTAAGGCGGCTACTTGGTCCTCTCTGAACACCTTCTATAGTCATTATAGGCTAGACTTGGGTGCTTCCTCAGACCTCTCCTTTGGTATTAGGGTGCTGCAGGCTGTAGTCCCTCCCTAAAGTAGTTATTACTCTCTGTAATTCTCTCAGGTGGTGCTGTCATGGACGACCGAATAAAGTCTTAGTTACTCACCGGTTAACGGTATTTTTCGGAGTCCATGACAGCACCCGTAGATTCCCGCCCCGGTCTTAAATTGGGGAGTGCACCTTTTTCCTCTTATATATATCCACGGGTGATAAATAGTTAAGTAATAATAGTATTGTACATAGATCATGCCATTAACCTTGGAGGTCCTCTTGTGCTCTGTAATCCAACTGATGCGTGGGAGAGGTGCCGCCCTTTTGTATCTGTAGGTTTCCTGTTCCTGAAGGGCGGATCCCCTCTCTCGTGGTGCTGTCATGGACTCCGAAAAATACCGTTAACCGGTGAGTAACTACGACTTTTCTCAACTATATTTTTTGCTCTATGTAGCATCCAATTTGAATAGCCCCAATTAGAGAGTTTTTTTTTCACTTTCTTGCAATTCCGTTTTATACGGGTGAATTCCCCTACAGAGATCGACCTGATCGTGTGCTTGGGGTGACAGCTGCCTGCATGCAGTATGCTGTTGCCTGACACATTGGTTTAGAAAAGGTAGAAGTCATTATAACATTACCTTTGCCCTCCAAATAAAAGATCTAAAAAAGAAATGGAAGATGCATGAGTGCTGGATGTAAAAGAAAGACCAAATGTCTTATTATTAACGTAGTTTACAAAGTCAGGTCCAGTAGCAGTATCACCCCTCCAAATAGACAGAAGATCATCAATGAATCTGGCATACCTCTGTATATTGGCGATGAATGGATTAGAGCTTGTATATAAATAATTTAATTCCCAATAGGACATTACTAGATTTGCTACTGATGGAGAAAATTTCGCCCCCATTGAGACGCCCCTGCATTGTAAATAAAATTGGTTGTCAAAAATAAAAAAAAATTGTGCGTCATCAGAAAAAAAAACCCAAATCCAATATGTAATTACTGTAACGGGAAAAATGAAATTTTAGTGCTTCCAAGGCAACCTCATGAGGGATGCAAGTGACGAAGGACACTACATCACCCATAGAAAACGGAATTGCAATGATGTAGTAAAATTAAAGGGGGGATTGGAAGAAAATGGAAAAAAACAACTCTCTAATCGGGGCTCTTCAAATTGGATGCTACATAGAGCAAAAAATATAGTTGAGAAAAAGGATCGTTTTGAACTTTTAGTGGAGGATGCATCCCAAAAGAAAAAGAAAAAATGGCAAACTAAGCCCGTACTGTCTTTGCAATATAGTCCACAATTTTGTAATATTAAAAAAAAATTATACTTAAATATTTACCCCTTTTGGAGGAAGATAGGATATTATCCAAAATTTTAGAACCGGGTTGTGCGGTAGTAGCAAAAAGAGGCAGAACATTAGGCAGTCTTTTATCAGCTCCAAAGAGTAGGAGAAAAAATGATAGTTCTACACGGCTTGATTGCAAAGGTTTTTTTTTAAATGTGGTGAAAGCCGCTGCAGAATATGCAAATTCGTGACAAACACTAAGAATTTCTCTAACTCAAATTCCTCTGAACAATTTAGTATAAAACAATTTATGAATTGTAACAGTCAATATGTGGTATACATAATTAATAGTTCCATATGTAATGAAATGTATGTTGGGTGTACCATTCGTAATATGAAGAAACGTATTTCTGAGCTTTTAACCCCTTCATGACCCAGCCTATTTTGACCTTAATGACCTGGCCATTTTTTTTTGCAATTCTGACCAGTGTCCCTTTATGATGTAATAACTCAGGAACGCTTCAACGGATCCTAGCGATTCTGAGAATGTTTTTTCGTGACATATTGGGCTTCATGTTAGTGGTAAATTTAGGTCGATAATTTTTTGCGTTTATTTGTGAAAAAATCATAAATTTGGCAAAAATTTAGAAAATTTCGCAATTTTCAAATTTTGAATTTTTATTCTGTTAAACCAGAGAATTAGGTGACACAAAGTGGTTACTAAATAACATTTCCCAGAAAATACCCAAAAGTGACACCATTCTAAAAACTGCACCCCTCAAGCTACTCAAAACTACATTCAAGAAGATTATTAACCCTTCAGGTGTTTCATAGGAACTAAAGCAACGTGGAAAGAAAAAATGGACATTTTAATTTTTACAGCAAAAATTTTCTTTTAGCATCAATTTTTTCATTTTTACATGGGCAACAGGATAATATGGATCCTAAAATTTGTTGGGCAATTTCTCCTGAGTACACCGATACCTCATATGTGGTCATAAACCACTGTTTGGGTGCATGGCAGGGCTCAGAAGGGAAGGAGCGCCATTTGACTTTTTGAATGGAAAATATGCTGGAATATTTAGCGGTTGCCATGTCACGTTTGGAGAGGCCCTGTGTGCCTAAACATTGGAGCTCCCCCACAAGTGACCCCATTTTGGAAACTAGACCCCCCAAGGAACTTATCTACATGAATAATGATCACTTTGAACCACCCAGGTGTTTCACCAATTGATCGGTAAAAAAAAAAAAGTACTTTTTTTCACAAAAATTTTCTTTTAGCCTCAGTTTTTTCATTTTCACATGGGCAACAGGATAAAATGGATCCCAAAATTTGTTGGGTAATTTCTCCTGAGTACACCGATACCTCATATGTGGTCATAAACCACTGTTTGAGCGCACGGCAGGGTCCAGAAGGGAAGGAGCGCTATTTGACTTTTTGAATGGAAAATTAGCTCCAATCGTTATCGGACACCATGTCGCGTTTGGAGAGCCCCTGTGTGCCTAAACTGTGTAACCCCCCCACAAGTGACCCCATTTTGGAAACTAGACCCCCTAAGGAGCTTATCTAGATGTGTAGTGAGCACCTTGAACCCCCAAGCGCTTCACAGAAGTTTATAACGCAGAGCCGTGAAAATAAAAAATCATTTTTTTCCTCAAAAATGATTTTTTAGCATGCTATTTTTTATTTTCACAAGGGTAACAGGAGAAATTGGACCCCAAAAGTTGTTGTGCAATTTGTTCTGAGTACACCGATACCCCATATGTGGGGGGAACCAATGTTTGGGCGCACGGCAGGGCTCAGAAGGGAAGGAGCGCCATTTGACTTTTTGAAATGAAAATTAGCTCTATTCGTTAGCGGACACCATGTTGTGTTTGGAGAGCCCCTGTGTGCCTAAACATTGGAGTACCCCCACAAATGACCCTATTTTGGAAACTAGACCCCCTAAGGAACTTATCTAGCTGCATAGTGAGCGCTTTGAACCCCCAATTGCTTCACAAAAGATTATAACGCAGAGCCGTGAAAAAAAAATAAATTTGTTTTCCTCAAATAAAATTTATTTTTTAGTGCGAAATTTTTTATTTTCACAAGGGTAACAGGAGAAACTGGACCCCAAAAGTTGTTGTCCAGTTTGTCCTGAGTACGCTGGTACCCCATATGTGGGGGGGACCACTGTTTAGGCACACGTTGGGGCTCGGAAGAGAAGTAGTGACATTTTGAAATGCTGACTTTGATGGAATGGTCTGCGGGCATCATGTTACATTTGCAGAGCTCCTGATGTACCTAAACTGTGGAAACTCCCCACAAGTGACCCCATTTTGGAAACTAGACTAGATGTGTGGTGAGCACCTTGAACCCCCAAGTGCTTCACAGAAGTTTATAACGCAGAGCCATGAAAACAAAAAATCATTTTTTTTCCTCAAAAAAAATGATTTTTAGCCAGCAATTTTTTTTCCATAAGGGTAACAGGATAAATTGGACCCCAAAACTTGTTGTTCAGTTTGTCCTGAGTATGTTGGTACCCCATATGTGGGTGGGGACCACTGTTTGGGCACACGTCGGGGCTTGGAACTGAAGTAGTGACATTATGAAATGCTGACTTTGATGGAATGGTCTGCGGGCGTCATGTTACATTTGCAGAGCCCCTGATGTACCTAAACTGTGGAACCCCCCCACAAGTGACCCCATTTTGGAAACTAGACCCCCCAAGGAACTTATCTAGATGTGTAGTGAGCACCTTGAACCCCCAAGCGCTTCACAGAAGTTTATAACACAGAGCCGTGAAAATAAAAAAATCATTTTTTTCCTCAAAAATGATTTTTTAGCATGCTATTTTTTTATTTTCACAAGGGTAACAGGAGAAATTGGACCCCAAAAGTTGTTGTGCAATTTGTTCTGAGTACACCGATACCCCATAGGTGGGGGAACCATTGTTTGGGCGCACGTAAGGGCTGAGAATGGAAGTATTGACGTTTTGAAATGCAGACTTTGATGGAAAGGTCTGCGGTCGTCGTTACGTTTGCAGAGCCCCTGATGTGCCTAAACAGTAGAAACCCCCCACAAGTGACCCCATTTTGGAAACTAGACCTTCCAAGGAACTTATCTAGATGTCTGGTGAGCACTTTGAACCCTCAAGTGCTTCACAGATGTTTATAACGCAGAGACGTGAAAATAAAAAAATCATTTTTTTTCCACAAAAATAATTTTTTAGCCCCCAATTTTTTATTTTCCCAAAGATAACAGCAGAAATTAGACCACCAAGTTATTGTGCAATTGTTCCTGAGTACGCTGATACCCCATATGTTGGGGTAAACCACTGGGCACACGTCGGGGCTTGGAAGGGAGGGAGCACCGTTTGACTTTTTGAGCGCAAAATTGGCTGGAATCAATGGTTGCACCATGTCGCGTTTGGAGACCCCCTGATGTGCCTAAACAGTGGAAACCCATCAATTCTAAGGCTGTGTGCACACGATGCAGATTTGCAGCGGTTCCGCAGCGGATTTTACCGCGCAGAAATGTTGCATTTCTGCATTGTGATGTACAGAAGCCTTAAAATCAATGTAAAAAAAAAACGCTGTGCAGACGCTGCAGATTTTTCCGCGCGGTTTTCCCGCGGTACAAAATCCGCAGCATGTTACTTCTTTTGTGCGGTTTTCCATCTCACCTGTCACCAAATCCGCAGGGGGAAAACCGCGATGGAAAACCGCGGGAAAACCGCATGAAAAATGGAAGAAATCCGCAGGAAAAATGCAGGTCATTTGACCTGCGGATTTCTTCCATTCTGCGCGGAAAAATCCGCAGGGCCAAAAAGTACGTCTGCACTCAGCCTTACTCCAACCCTAACCCCAACACACCCCTAACCACAGCCCTAACCCCAACACATCCCTAATCCTAATCCCAACCCTAACCATAACCCTAACCCCAACACACCCCTATCCCTAACCCTAATTCCAACCCTAACCCTAATTCCAACCCTAACCCTATTTCCAACCCTAGCCCTAACTCTCTTTCCAACCCTAACCCTAATGGAAAAATAAAAATAATTTCTTTATTTTATTAGTTGTTCCTGCCTATGGGGGTGATGAACAGGGGGGTTTATTTACTTCTCATTCTATTTTGATCACTGTGATAAACTCTCACAGTGATCAAAATAGAATGAATGAATCTGCAGCCGGCGGGCGCACTGCGCATGCGCCCGCCATTTTCCAAGATGGCGGTGCCCATGAAGCAGGACCACGGGACACCGGGAGCAGGAGAGGGACGTCGGAGGTAGTGGGGGGGTAAGGGGGGTCGGAAGGTGGGGGGGAGCCTAGAGAAGGGGGAGGGGAGCAGATGATGACAGCGGCTGCACATTGCCGCCGTCAGTCGGTATCGGGGGCCGATCGGCCCCGTGAGTCGTGGGGGGGGGGGGGTCGGATCACGGTCTCCAGCCATGTCCGATGCTAGTGCAGCATCGGCCATGGCTGGATTGTAATATTTCATCAATTTTCATTGCTGAAATATTACTATCGCTCTGATTGGCAGTTTCACTTTTAACAGCCAATCAGAGCGATCGTAGCCTCGTGGGGGCGAAGCCATGCCCCCTGTGGTGAAGAATGAATTACAAAGCCCCCTGTATCTGCGGGTCGGGTGACCTTTCAGTGACCCCGGTCACCCGACCCACAGGGGGGCTTTAAAGTCATGACGCAACATAGGCATCATGGGCCGTTTTGGCACGACTTTTCATGACGCCTATGTGGCGTCAAAGGTCTTGAAGGGGTTAATTGATTGTTCAGGTGCACTACAATTGTTATTCTAATTGTGGGATTCAAGAGGGGGAGTGGTTTTCTTACTGAGTATGTATAAATTGTTTTTCTAAATGTCAATGTGCAGCTCTGACAAAGAACACATGTAGCTTTCGAAACGCGTAGCTGCGTTGCCGCTAATTGTCTGCGGGATGCTGATCTTAACTTGAATTTTTTCAATAAATAGCCTTTTTTTATCAGCTGGACTTTTCCTTTTTCTATATTGCTTCCAAGCGGTCTCCTTGCAGTCCGTGCTGACAACACGCCACAACCCGTGAGCTGGCTTTACTCTACTTCTTTCTCATATCACTGGATACTCGGTGCATACCTGAGCACCCGTGGCAAACTCGAGTAACGAGCACAGACGCGCATCACTATTCATAAACTTTTCAAGCACCACTGTATTCCTTTCCTTATGTTCAGTTAATTTTTTGTATTTTTCACTTATGAATTTTTTTAACACGTGATCATTTTTACGATGAAGGATCTTGTTTTTTTCTTTTTTTTTTGTAGATTTTTGTGTTTGACTCATCAAAGATGAAGAAAGAAAGAGACAAGATGGTAGAGAGGATATTAAATCTCGCCCTAGAAATAATCTTTCACCTAACTGGAAAGGTGAGAGGTTCTGATGTCATCATATGACCTCATTATCTATGGGAATAACAGGGGATATGACCGAAGAGGTGAGAGGCTCTGATGTCATCACATGACCTCATTATCTATGGGAATAACAGGGGATATGACCAGAGAGGTGAGAGGCTCTGATGTCATCACATGACCTCATTATCTATGGGAATAACAGGGGATGTGGCCGGAGAGGTGAGAGGCTCTGATGTCATCACATGACCTCATTATCTATGGGAATAACAGGTGATATGACCGGAGAGATGAGAGGCTCTGATGTCATCACATGACCTCATTATCTATGTGAATAACAGGGGAAATGTCCGGAGAGGTGAGAGGCTCTGATGTCATCACATGACCTCATTATCTATGGGAATAACAGGGGAAATGTCCGGAGAGGTGAGAGGTTCTGATGTCATCACATGACCTCATTATCTATGGGAATAACAGTGGATATGACCGGAGAGGTGAGAGGTTCTGATATCATCACATGACCTCATTATCTATGGGAATAAAAGGGGATATGACCGGAGAGGTGAGAGGTTCTGATGTCATCATATGACCTCATTATCTATGGGAATAACAGGGGAAATGTCCGGAGAGGTGAGAGGCTCTGATGTCATCACATGACCTCATTATCTATGGGAATAACAGGGGATATGAGCGGAGAGGTGAGAGGCTCTGATGTCATCACATGACCTCATTATGGGAATTACAGGGGATATGACCGGAGAGGTGAGAGGCTCTGATGTCATCACATGACCTCATTATCTATGGGAATAACAGGGGATATGACCGGAGAGGTGAGAGGCTCTGATGTCATCACATGACCTCATTATCTATGGGAATAACGGGGGATATGACTGGAGAGGTGAGAGGCTCTGATGTTGTCACATGACCTCATTATCTATGGGAATAACAGGGGATATGACCGGAGAGGTGAGAGGCTCTGATGTTGTCACATGACCTCATTATCTATGGGAATAACAGGGGATATGACCGGAGAGGTGAGAGGCTCTGATGTTGTCACATGACCTCATTATCTATGGGAATAACAGGGGATATGACCAGAGAGATGAGAGGCTCTGATGTCATCACATGACCTCATTATCTATGGGAATAACAGGGGATATGACCGGAGAGGTGAGAGGCTCTGATGTCATCACATGACCTCATTATCTATGGGGATAACAGGGGATATGACCGGAGAGGTGAGAGGCTCTGATGTCATCACATGACTTCATTATCTATGGGAATAACAGGGGATATGATCGGAGAGGTGAGAGACTCTGATATCATCACATGACCTCATTATCTATGGGAATAGCGGGGGATAAGACTGGAGAGGTGAGAGGCTCTGCTGTCATCACATGACCTCATTATCTATGGGAATAACGGGGGATATGACCGGAGAGGTGAGATGCTCTGATGTCATCACATGACCTCATTATCAATGGGAATAACAGGGGATATGACCGGAGAGGTGAGAGGCTCTGATGTCATCACATAACCTCATTATCTATGGGAATAACGGGGGATATGACTGGAGAGGTGAGAGGCTCTGCCGTCATCACATGACCTCATTATCTATGGGAATAACGGGGGATATGACCGGAGAAGTGAGATGCTCTGATGTCATCACATGACCTCATTATCTATGGGAATAACAGGGGATATGACCGGAGAGGTGAGATGCTCTGATGTCATCACATGACCTCATTATCTATGGGAAGAACGGGGGATATGACTGGAGAGGTGAGAGCCTCTGATGTCATCACATAATCTCATTATCTATGGGAATAACGGGGGATATGACCAGAGAGGTGAGAGGCTCTGATGTCATCACGTGACCTCATTATCTATGGGAATAACAGGTGATATGACCGGAGAGGTGAGAGGCTCTGATGTCATCACATGACCTCATTATCTATGGGAATAACAGGGGATATGACCGGAGAGGTGAGAGGCTCTGATGTCATCACATGACGACATTATCTATGGGAATAACAGGGGATATGACCGGAGAGGTGAGAGGCTCTGATGCTGTCACATGACCTCATTATCTATGGGAATGAAAGGAGATATGACCAGAGAGGTGAGAGACTCTGATGTCATCACATGACCTCATTATCTATGGGAATAACGGGTGATATGACTGGAGAGGTGAGAGGCTCTGATGTTGTCACATGACTTCATTATCTATGGGAATAACAGGGGATATGACAGGAGAGGTAAGAAGCTCTGAAGTTGTCACATGACCTCATTATCTATGGGAATAACAGGGGATATGACCGGAGAGGTGAGAGGCTCTGATGTCATCACATGACCTCATTATCTATGGGAATAACAGGGGATATGATTGGAGAGGTGAGAGGCTCTGATGTCATCACATGACGACATTATCTATGGGAATAACAGGGGATATGACCGGAGAGGTGAGAGGCTCTGATGCTGTCACATGACCTCATTATCTATGGGAATAACAGGTGATATGACCAGAGAGGTGAGAGGTTCTGATGTTATCACATGACCTCATTATCTATGTGAATAACAGGGGATATGACCGGAGAGGTGAGAGGCTCTGATGTCATCACATGACGTCATTATCTATGGGAATGAAAGGAGATATGACCAGAGAGGTGAGAGGCTCTGATGTTGTCACATGACCTCATTATCTATGGGAATAACAGGTGATATGACCGGAGAGGTGAGAGGTTCTGATGTTATCACTTGACCTCATTAGCTATGGGAATAACAGGGTATATGACTGGAGAGGTGAGAGGCTCTGATGTCATCACATGACCTCATTATCTATGGGAATAACATGGGATATGACCAGAGAGGTGAGAGGCTCTGATGTCATCACATGACCTCATTATCTATGGGAATAACAGGGGATATGACCGGAGAGGTGAGAGACTCTGATGTCATCACATGACCTCATTATCTATGGGAATAACGGGTGATATGACTGGAGAGGTGAGATGCTGTGATGTTGTCACGTGACCTCATTATCTATGGGAATAACAGGGGATATGACCAGAGAGGTGAGAGGCTCTGATATCATCACATGACCTCATTATCTATGGGAATAACAGGGGATATGACAGGAGAGGTAAGAGGCTCTGAAGTTGCCACATGACCTCATTATCTATGGGAATAACAGGGGATATGACCGGAGAGGTGAGAGGCTCTGATGTTGTCACATGACCTCATTATCTATGGGAATAACAGGGGATATGTCTGGAGAGGTGAGAGGCTCTGTTGTCATCACATGACCTCATTATCTATCGGAATAACAGGGGATATGACCGGAGAGGTGAGAGGCTCTGATGTCATCACATGACCTCATTATCTATGGGGATTACAGGGGATATGACCGGAGAGGTGAGAGGCTCTGATGTCATCACATGACCTCATTATCTATGGGAAGAACGGGGGATATGACTGGAGAGGTGAGAGCCTCTGATGTCATCACATAATCTCATTATCTATGGGAATAACGGGGGATATGACCAGAGAGGTGAGAGGCTCTGATGTCATCACGTGACCTCATTATCTATGGGAATAACAGGTGATATGACCGGAGAGGTGAGAGGCTCTGATGTCATCACATGACCTCATTATCTATGGGAATAACAGGGGATATGACCGGAGAGGTGAGAGGCTCTGATGTCATCACATGACGACATTATCTATGGGAATAACAGGGGATATGACCGGAGAGGTGAGAGGCTCTGATGCTGTCACATGACCTCATTATCTATGGGAATGAAAGGAGATATGACCAGAGAGGTGAGAGACTCTGATGTCATCACATGACCTCATTATCTATGGGAATAACGGGTGATATGACTGGAGAGGTGAGAGGCTCTGATGTTGTCACATGACCTCATTATCTATGGGAATAACAGGGGATATGACAGGAGAGGTAAGAAGCTCTGAAGTTGTCACATGACCTCATTATCTATGGGAATAACAGGGGATATGACCGGAGAGGTGAGAGGCTCTGATGTCATCACATGACCTCATTATCTATGGGAATAACAGGGGATATGATTGGAGAGGTGAGAGGCTCTGATGTCATCACATGACGACATTATCTATGGGAATAACAGGGGATATGACCGGAGAGGTGAGAGGCTCTGATGCTGTCACATGACCTCATTATCTATGGGAATAACAGGTGATATGACCAGAGAGGTGAGAGGTTCTGATGTCATCACATGACCTCATTATCTATGTGAATAACAGGGGATATGACCGGAGAGGTGAGAGGCTCTGATGTCATCACATGACGTCATTATCTATGGGAATGAAAGGAGATATGACCAGAGAGGTGAGAGGCTCTGATGTTGTCACATGACCTCATTATCTATGGGAATAACAGGTGATATGACCGGAGAGGTGAGAGGTTCTGATGTTATCACTTGACCTCATTAGCTATGGGAATAACAGGGTATATGACTGGAGAGGTGAGAGGCTCTGATGTCATCACATGACCTCATTATCTATGGGAATAACATGGGATATGACCAGAGAGGTGAGAGGCTCTGATGTCATCACATGACCTCATTATCTATGGGAATAACAGGGGATATGACCGGAGAGGTGAGAGACTCTGATGTCATCACATGACCTCATTATCTATGGGAATAACGGGTGATATGACTGGAGAGGTGAGATGCTGTGATGTTGTCACGTGACCTCATTATCTATGGGAATAACAGGGGATATGACCAGAGAGGTGAGAGGCTCTGATATCATCACATGACCTCATTATCTATGGGAATAACAGGGGATATGACAGGAGAGGTAAGAGGCTCTGAAGTTGCCACATGACCTCATTATCTATGGGAATAACAGGGGATATGACCGGAGAGGTGAGAGGCTCTGATGTTGTCACATGACCTCATTATCTATGGGAATAACAGGGGATATGTCTGGAGAGGTGAGAGGCTCTGTTGTCATCACATGACCTCATTATCTATCGGAATAACAGGGGATATGACCGGAGAGGTGAGAGGCTCTGATGTCATCACATGACCTCATTATCTATGGGGATTACAGGGGATATGACCGGAGAGGTGAGAGGCTCTGATGTCATCACATGACCTCATTATCTATGGGAATAACAGGGGATATGACCGGAGAGGTGAGATACTCTGATGTCATCACATGACCTCATTATCTATGGGAATAACAGGGGATATGATCGGAGAGGTGAGAGGCTCTGATATCATCACATGACCTCATTATCTATGGGAATAACGGGGGATATGACTGGAGAGGTGAGAGGCTCTGCTGTCACCACATGACCTCATTATCTATGGTAATAACAAGGGATATGACCGGAGAGGTGAGAGGCTCTGATGTCATCACATGACCTCTTTATCTATGGGAATAACAAGAGGATATGACCGGAGAGGTGAGAGGCTCTGATGTCATCACATGACCTCATTATCTATGGGAACAACAGGGGATATGACCGGAGAGGTAAGAGGCTCTGATGTCATCACATGACGACATTATCTATGGGAATAACAGGGGATATGACCGGAGAGGTGAGATGCTCTGATGTCATCACATGACCTCATTATCTATGGGAATAACAGGGGATATGACCGGAGAGGTGAGAGGCTCTGATGTCATCACATGACCTCATTATCTATGGGAATAACAAGAGGATATGACCAGAGAGATGAGAGGCTCTGATGTCATCACATGACCTCATTATCTATGGGAATAACAGGGGATATGACCGGAGAGGTAAGAGGCTCTGATGTCATCACATGATGACATTATCTATGGGAATAACAGGGGATATGACCGGAGAGGTGAGATGCTCTGATGTCATCACATGACCTCATTATCTATGGGAATAACAGAGGATATGACCGGAGAGGTGAGAGGCTCTGATGTCATCACATGACCTCATTATCTATGGGAATAACAGGGGATATGATCGGAGAGGTGAGAGGTTCTGATGTCATCACATGACCTCATTATCTATGGGAATAACGGGGGATATGACCGGAGAGGTGAGAGGCACTGCTGTCATCACATGACCTCATTATCTATGGGAATAACGGGGGATATGACCGGAGAGGTGAGAGGCTCTGATGTCATCACATGACCTCATTATCTATGGGAAGAACGGGGGATATGACTGGAGAGGTGAGAGGCTCTGATGTCATCACATGACCTCATTATCTATGGAAATAACGGGGGATATGACCAGAGAGGTGAGAGGCTCTGATGTCATCACGTGACCTCATTATCTATGGGAATAACAGGTGATATGACCGGAGAGGTGAGAGGCTCTGATGTCATCACATGACCTCATTATCTATGGGAATAACAGGGGATATGACCGGAGAGGTGAGAGGCTCTGATGTCATCACATGACCTCATTATCTATGGGAATAACAGGGGATATGACCGGAGATGTGAGAGGCTCTGATGTCATCACATGACCTCATTATCTATGGGAATAACAGGGGATATGACCGGAGATGTGAGAGGCTCTGATGTTGTCACATGGCCTCATTATCTATGGGAATAACAGGGGATATAACCGGAGAGGTGAGAGGTTCTGATGTCATCACATGACCTCATTATCTATGGGAATAACAGGTGATATGACCGGAGAGGTGAGAGGTTCTGATGTTGTCACATGACTTCATTATCTCTGGGAATAACAGGGGATATGACCGGAGAGGTGAGAGGCTCTGATGTCATCACATGACCTCATTATCTGTGGGAATAACGGGGGATATGACTGGAGAGGTGAGAGGCTCTGATGTCATCACATGACCTCATTATCTATGGGAATAACATGGGATATAACCAGAGAGGTGAGAGGCTCTGATGTCATCACATGACCTCATTATCTATGGGAATAACAGGTGATATGACCGGAGAGGTGAGTGGTTCTGATGTTGTCACATGACCTCATTATCTATGGGAATAACAGGGGATATGACCGGAGAGGTGAGAGGTTCTGATGTTGTCACATGACCTCATTATCTATGGGAATAACAGGGGATATGACCGGAGAGGTGAGAGGCTCTGATGTCATCACATGACCTCATTATCTATGGGAATAACAGGGGATATGACCGGAGAGGTTAGAGGCTCTGATGTCATCACATGACCTCATTATCTGTGGGAATAACGGGGGATATGACTGGAGACGTGAGAGGCTCTGATGTTATCACATGACCTCATTATCTATGGGAATAACGGGGGATATGACCGGAGAGGTGAGAGGCTCTGATGTCATCACATGACCTCATTATCTATGGGAATAACAGGGGATATGACCGGAGAGGTGAGAGGCTCTGATGTCATCACATGACCTCATTATCTGTGGGAATAACGGGGGATATGACTGGAGAGGTGAGAGGCTCTGATGTCATCACATGACCTCATTATCTATGGGAATAACGGGGGATATGACCGAAGAGGTGAGAGGCTCTGATGTCATCACATGACCTCATTATCTATGGGAATAACAAGAGATATGACCGGAGAGGTGAGAGGCTCTGATGTCTTCACATGACCTCATTATGGGAATAACGCGGGATATGACCGAAGAGGTGAGAGGCTCTGATGTCATCACATGACCTCATTATCTATGGGAATAACGGGGGATATGACTGGAGAGGTGAGA
This sequence comes from Dendrobates tinctorius, assembly GCF_039654945.1. Lineage (NCBI taxonomy): Eukaryota > Metazoa > Chordata > Amphibia > Anura > Dendrobatidae > Dendrobates > Dendrobates tinctorius. Next base: position 3,137,220 of record NW_027361904.1, on the reverse strand, counting down.
GGCTCTGATGTCATCACATGACCTCATTATCTATGGGAATAACATGGGATATGACCAGAGAGGTGAGAGGCTCTGATGTCATCACATGACCTCATTATCTATGGGAATAACAGGTGATATGACCGGAGAGGTTCTGATGTTGTCACATGACCTCATTATCTATGGGAATAACAGGTGATATGACCGGAGAGGTGAGTGGTTCTGATGTTGTCACATGACCTCATTATCTATGGGAATAACAGGGGATATGACCGGAGAGGTGAGAGGTTCTGATGTTGTCACATGACCTCATTATCTATGGGAATAACAGGGGATATGACCGGAGAGGTTAGAGGCTCTGATGTCATCACATGACCTCATTATCTATGGGAATAATGGGGGATATGACTGGAGAGGTGAGAGGCTCTGATGTTATCACATGACCTCATTATCTATGGGAATAACGGGGGATATGACCAGAGAGGTGAGAGGCTCTGATGTCATCACATGACCTCATTATCTATGGGAATAACAGGGGATATGACCGGAGAGGTGAGAGGCTCTGATGTCATCACATGACCTCATTATCTGTGGGAATAACGGGGGATATGACTGGAGAGGTGAGAGGCTCTGATGTCATCACATGACCTCATTATCTATGGGAATAACGGGGGATATGACCGAAGAGGTGAGAGGCTCTGATGTCATCACATGACCTCATTATCTATGGGAATAACAAGAGATATGACCGGAGAGGTGAGAGGCTTTGATATCATCACATGACCTCATTATCTATGGGAATAACGGGGGATATGACCGGAGAGGTGAGAGGCCCTGATGTCATCACATGACCTCATTATCTATGGGAATAACAGGGGATATGACCGGAGATGTGAGAGGCTCTGATGTATCACATGACCTCATTATCTATGGGACTAACAGGGGGTATGACCTGAGAGGTGAGAGGCTCTGATGTCATCACATGACCTCATTATCTATGGGAATAACAGGGGATATGACCGGACATGTGATGGACTCTGGAGATGTCTGTAGTGATATTATTAATGTCTCCACACTCAGGATTACACAGTAATGAAGACCTCTAGTGATCGCTGTCAGGCCCCTATGTCTGAAGGACGGGGAGGAACCCTTTCCCCAATCCCAGGGCCTCCACCGCACCCCCGGATACATGAGGACATCAATAACCAGAAGATTCTAGAACTCGCCAATAAGATGATTGAGCTGCTGACTGGAGAGGTGACACTGCTGGAAATGCTGGGACATTATACAGGACAGCACTGGAGGATTCTGGGTGATGACGGTATCATTGTGTGTGTCAGGTTCCTATAAGGTGTCAGGACGTTACGGTCTATTTCTCCGTGGAGGAGTGGGAGTATCTAGAAGGACACAAGGATCGGTACCAGGAGGTGATGATGGAGGAGCACCGGCCGCGCACATCACCAGGTAATAGACAGGACTAAATACACACGGCCTATAATTCTCTGTATGTAATAATGATGTCAGTCCTGTCTGTGTCTCCTCAGTTCTCTCCAGTATGAGGACAACCCCAGAGAGATGTCCTGCTCCTCCTCCACAGGACCATCAGGTAGATGGAGATCTCCCTATGATGTGTAGACGGCTGTGACGTCCTTGTGGTCAGTCTTGTTTTCTCCTCCAGTATTATATGTTTTATACTTGTGTAATGAGAGCGGTGGAGACGGCAGGATCACAGCTGACCACAGACATCACATGTACGGATCTTCTCACCATTATTCCCGAGGATTTCTCCCGTCATCGGGGACTTTTACAATATTTGTTTTGCAGCTTTTGTATCTGGATGAAGGTCTGGACAATATTAATGGTCCAGAGCGAAATGTGTGGGACGATCAGCAGTGTAAAGAGGAGACCCCTACAGATCACTGGCCAGGTGAGTAGTGACCTTAGAAAAAGGCCGAGAAGTCACCGAATGTAACTATATTTTTACACTCTTTATTCTGTCAATTTTTTTCAGTGGTGTATTAACACCTTCATCCAAAATGCAAATTAAATTTCAATAAAAATGTGATATCAATACAGGTAGTGCATTTATATTATAGATGAAAAGCAAAAAGTTTTGGTTTGAGGACATGTTTTATTTTTGCTCATTATTTTGGGCTGAGATTTGCTGTCGTATACATCTTTTTTTGCTTTTAATGGCTGTGTTATATTCATTTTTTTTTATTTAATAAAGTTTCATTTTCTTGAGATGCACAGTCCTCCTTTTGCTTATACCTTTTATTTTCCATTGGTTTATTTTATATGCTACATATTAATAGTTTTGCTCACAGTATTTTCTCTGTTCCCAAAAACACAATGAAAATCGGGGGCGAAAGTCTGGAAGGATTGTTTTGTATCAAAGGGATTGCATTTTGCCATTGTTTTTGTACAGAAATTTTACGGATTTGAGAAAAAAAAAAATGTAAGCCGCAAGGGGCTCAGTTGTATGAAATGTATGCTTGGTTTTAATTTTTTGTTACTGATTCTTCAATCCTGATAGTCTTTAGACACTCATTGTTTGGTATCATAGAGCACTATTTCATTTACGTCGCCGCATGTACGGGAGCCATAGATAATTTACTTGTGTTACCATTTATGAGACACTAATCCATATTATCAACTAATTTTCTGTGATTTCTCTTTGGCATTGTAGAAGAGTCATCTTGATAATAAGACCACATTCATCTCATCAGTTTATCTAGTACTGCAGTCAGGGTCCCACGTTTATATTGTTTAACATTTAAAACAATCTGCTTTATTTTTTGACAGATGACTGTGGTATTATACTTCATACATATGAAGAGGAGAAGCCATATTTATGCCCAGAATGTGGAAAATGTTTTACTGAGAATTCATCTCTGGTTGACCATCAGAAAACTCACACAGAATTGAAACCTAATTTATGTTTTAAATGTGGGAAATGTTATAAAAGTAAAAAAACTCTTGCCAAACATTTAAGAACTCACACAGGGGAGAAGCCATATTCATGTCCGGAATGTGAGAAATCATTTACCCAGAAATCAGATCTTGCTAGACATCACGTGATTCACACAGGGGAGAAGCTATTTTCTTGTACCCAATGTGGAAAGTGTTTTATAAAAAAGTCAACTCTCATTGTGCATCAAAGAACTCACACAGATAAGAAACCATTTTCATGTTCAGGATGTGGTAAATGTTTTAATTTAAGATCAGTTCTTGTTAACCATGAAAGGATTCACACAGGCGAGAAGCCATATTCTTGTACTTTTTGTGGAAAGTGTTTTAGACAAAAGACAACTCTTGCTGATCATCAAAGAACTCACACAGGGGAGAAGCCGTTTCCATGTTCAGAATGTGAGAAATGTTTTACTTGGAAATCAGATCTTGTTAACCATAAAAGAATACACACAGGGGAGAAACCATTTTCTTGTACCATATGTGGAAAATATTTTAGGCAAAAGTCAACTCTATTTGCACATCGAATAATTCACAGAAAGAAACCATTTTCATGTCCGGTATGTGGAAAATGTTTTACCCATGAAACACATCTTATTCAACATCAGAACACTCACACAGGGAAGGAGCCAATTTCATGTTCAGAATGCGGAAAATGTTTTAATCGAAAATCACAACTCGTTGTACATCTAAAAACTCACACGGAGGAGAAGTCGTTTTCTTGTACAGAATGTGGAAAAGGCTTTGATCACAAATACAGTTTTGTTAGACATTTGAGAATTCATTCAGAGGTGAAGCCATTTTCATGTAATCTATGTGGGAAATGTTTTACTCAACATTCATATCTAGTTGATCATCAAAAAACTCACACTGGGACAAAGGCAATTTCATGTTTAGAATGTGGGAAATGTTATACCAGTAAATCAAGTCTTGATGTACATATAAGAACTCACCACAAAGGGGAGAAGCCATACTCGTGTCCAGAATGTGCAAAATGTTTTACTCGGAAATCTGTGCTTGCTGCACATATTAAAACTCACACAGGGGAGAAGCCATTTTCATGTTCAGAATGTGAGAAATGTTTTACCCATAAATCAGATCTTGTAAGACATCAAAGAATTCACACAGGGGAGAAGCCATTTTCTTGTAACTTATGTGGAAAGTCCTTTATACAAAAATCATCTCTAATTTCACATGAGATATCTCACACAGGAAAACCATTTTCATGCTCGGAATGTGGAAAATGTTTTACTTGGGAATCGCAGCTTGATGTACATATAAAAACTCACACAGGGGAGAAGCCATTTTCATGTTTAGAATGTGGGAGATGCTTTGCTCACAAATCTGCTTTATATAGACATCTGAATATTCATACAGTGTAGAATCCATTTTCACGCATTGTATGAGGAAAGGTTTGCAATGAAAGTAACTTCTGACATCACATAAAAAGCATATCCACCAATCAACTCTCTTTTTACTTAATTGAACTCGTTCACGGGAAAGCAGACATTTTGTGTGTTTTATTGAGAAAAAGTGCAAGCAATAATACCACAGTTACTTTCAATATAAAGTCCTAAGTCATCAAAAGTCATTAAAAAAAATGTTAGTTAAGAAATGTAAGTAATTGTCATAAACATCTGTTATGGAATAGAATCCGATGACACATTTATATATAGCGAATCCTGCTTTGAGCAGGGGGTTGGACCAGATGATCCAGGAGGTCCCTTCCAACTCTACCATTCTATGATATATCAACCATGTGCACAGAATATTACGTGTTAATTTATAGCTGCATCCTAAAACTTGTCACCAATCGACTATTTTCTTTAAAACTTTAATGCTTATAATATGGACTTGTCTATGTGTTTTGCTTTCGATATTTCCTCAGAACCTGGGGAGTTGAGAGAAATCTGGTCATCAAATTGTGCATAAATATACGGCTTGGTGAAATTCTTAGCGCATGTTGTAATTTTGTAAATGATTTTTAGTTTTCCTTTCACCTGAGAGAGGTGAAGCCTCTCCAAAACTACAGTAGTTTCCTGTCCTTAGAGAGGGAACCTACACCCTGGGTACTCCAGGGAGAAGAGTTTTTGTTTTGGTAGCAGAAGTTGCTGCTTTGGTCATCTTAGGGTACCGTTACACTAAGCGATGCACCAGCGATCCCGATAACGATATGGATCGCTGGTGCATCGCTAAGTGGTCGCTAGTGAGCTGCCACACAGGCAGATCTCACCTGCGACATAGCAGCGGTCGGGGGTCGCTACTTACCTGTCATGTGGCGATCCTGACGTCCTCCCGCCCGTGTCCATGCGACGCTAGTCGGTGCCACAGGAAGCCCAGCAAAAAGTGGCTGACGAGGAATGGTCCAGGGAGTTCTCGCGCGACCAGCGATGAGCAGCAGGGAGCCGGTCGGAGGTAAGTATCACATGCAGTGATATCGCTAGTAATATCGCTGCTACGTCACAAAATCGGTGACTTTACAGCGATGTTGCTAGCGATATCGCAGTGTGTAACGGGGGCTTTACATACAGCTCCTCTGGGTGGTGTTGCTGCAGAATTTCCTAATCGGAAGTCCACACTTCTGCCATTGTGTTGAAGTTCCCAGCAATGCTTTAGTGAAGCAGAAGCTGACCAGAAATTTGTGTAAGCATGCATGTGTGAACACAGGGCTCATTGAAAGAATGTCAACATGCCAACATCTGATAGGGTCTGGATGAAGTCAGTGACGTGCTCTTGCCCCAAGACCGGAAGCATGGGGCTGTGAAAACTAGGAAATCATCAGATGAAAGAGTTTTACCGGTTCCCCAGTCCACAGCTATTTTACTCCTGGCGATGTCAAGTGGCCTGTGTTGGTTGCTTCACTCCAGAGTTAACATGGATGATACAACAGCCTCCTGCAGAGACCACTCAGAAGACCCAAACCTTCCTCCCTGTATGGTAGTTACAAGCATTTGATGCCTGTAACTGATCCTTCATAACCGTACACATGTTAATTGTTCTTTGTTATAGGATAGACCTAGAAAATGGCTCTAAAACTAAACCTAGAGAAGGCACACTTTATAAGGTCAAACTAGCCAGTCAGTATGATATGAAGTTATGTTAGTCATGTCTCGAGAAACCTATCTGTGAAGAAACCTCGTCTATGATTGAAACATAAATAAGGAATTATGGCTTGCCCAAATAATTTACTTTGTCCCGTACTAACAGGCACTCGGTGTCTCTTCCCATGTATTATAAGGAGATGGAGGTTTTAGGAGAAGAATAGATTTCAATCCCTTCATCTTTAGATGATGAAAAGTAAGGTAGACCTTGCTTCCCGGTAGACAATACCAATCAGTTGACAAGTAAAAAAAGCAATGGCCGACAGCACTACAGATATCAGAAGGCACGTTCTAGTTCCACTGGACCCAACTGGAAGAGTACATACCATAAAATAGAGTAGAACAGCATCCAATCCGGGTGAAAAAATAAAATGAATTCTTTATTTCGCCAAATGCAACGTTTCGACCATTATAGGTCTTTTTCAACGTTGCATTTGGCAAAATAAAGAATTTGTTACGTGTTACAGAACCACTCAGCACCCAGAATATGTTGTGCAGTTATATGTATGTATAATAGGTTCTATGTGAGATGCATGTCCTTAATGCATCAGCCCACAGGCTGCGCCCCTGGACAGAGGGGACATGATATTCTCCTTTTGTCCGCCCTCCCCCCACCTTTGTAATTCCCACAGTAAACATTGGCAGGCTCCGGCCACCTGCGGCTTTTGTAATGCATGTCTGGCCTGCCGCTTTTCTATTGGCCTGCCCTCTGTATCTGTGTGATATATTCTGCGTCCTGTGAGTAAAGTGTTGTCAGACTGGAAATACATGGAGAAGCAGTGATCTTTTATATGCACCCATGTAACCAAGGAATTCCAGCCAGCGTCATTCATTCAGACTCCAGCCAACGCAGAGCGGACCTCCGAAAACACGGGGTGGTACTGAAAGAGGTACCCCAGCTTGGGTAGACCCCGTTACACTGGTGGCAGACAGCGGGATTTGATACCCCTTCTACACTAGGAAAGGAATGAATGGAAAATAACTACCAGAAGTTAAAGAGGACTACATTAAAAGATCTGGTGGAAGCCCGAGGGTTGATCGCCAGCAACAAAACAAAAGCGGATTTGATAGCAGCCACCATGGAACACGACAGTGCAGCGCCCCCCAATGTGAATGTGGAGGAGACCGAATTCCAGAGGGAGGTAAAGAACAGACTGGCGTTCTATGGCCTAAACCCTGCAGTAGAGATCATACGAGAGGTGATGGCTGATGTGCGTACTGATCTGAAGGAAGAGATGGCCGAGCGGACCAGGATAGAGCTAACCAAGATGGAGATGGCAGAGAGGACCAAAGTGGAGCTGGCCAAGATAGAGATGGCAGAGCGGAGAGAGGAGAGTCAGCGAGCAGGGGGAGCTCTGGCCTTCGACCAGGTACCTTCAACAGTAAGCCACAAAAAGATCCAGTATAATGCCTTCCGACAGTTGGGGGAGGCAGAGGAAGACATTGATGGCTTTCTGCAGGACTTTGAGCGGCAGTGTGCCCTTCATCAAGTGAAGCCGGAGGAACGGGTTCAGATTCTGGCCAGCAAGCTGACAGGCCGGCAGCGGACGCCTATCGCACGGTACCTGATGAGGACTGTATGGACTATGAGCGGATCAAAGAAGTGATCTTGGCCCAGTATGCGCTGACAACAAAGGCTTACCGCCAAAAGTTCTGCGGACTTATAAAACGCGTAACCGATACCCACGCTGAATGGGCCTGTAAATTACGGCGGTCACTGCTACAGTGGGTACAAGGGAGCCAAGCAACCACTAAGGAGGACGTTCTCCAGCTCTTCCTGTTAGAACGATTCTTTAATGGACTAAACCCCGAGACACAGGAATGGCTTTGGGACAGGCGGCCAACGACTCTTGAAGAAGTCGCTCGTCTGGCCGATGAACACCATGATGCCAGGAGGCCGCAGTTGTCCGGATCAAAGGTGGTCACTAGGGGCCCGCCCATGGACCTGGAGGGCCCCAAACCACCAAAGATTGTAGGGGGACCAGCTAGAAACCCGGCCTACCACAGTCCCCCTGGGGTGCAATGCCACACCTGTCTTCAGCTGGGCCACCTGCAAAGACAATGCCCCAACCGGACTCAGCATACCCAGTGGCCAAAGGTGGGAACAGCTACCTTCAGCCGGGCTGCTGTACACAGCTACCAAGGCGAAGCTGACCCGGCATTGGGGGCTACGATTAACCAAGGGATGGAAGAGATGGAGGAAGTGCTGCATGAAGTAGACCCCATGCAGGCAGCCCGGGCAGATAATCGACAACCGCATCGACAGGTCATGTGGGTTAATGGGAAACGTATGCAGGGACTAAGAGATTCCGGAGCAACTTTGACCCTTGTGAAGCCTCATCTCGTCCGGGACCAAGAGAAGATGGACCGGACAGTGGCAGTCCGTGTAGCAGGGGGAGCTATACATCGACTACCCACTGCCAGGATTCACCTGAACTGGGGAGTCGGGGATGGCCTTGTTGAGGTCGGCTTGATGGAGGATTTGCCTGCAGACATCTTGCTGGGAAATGACTTGGGAACCATGTTGTCTGCATTCTCGGTGGCCCCACTGGCTGAGACATATCCTGTGACCACCCGGAGACAAGCTCGAGCTGCGGAGCCGGAATCACACTCAGAGGAGGCCAAGGTAAGACATCCCAGCCCTACACATATTCCCATAGCCAGACACATTTCTTGGGCCACCCCAGATGAATTTAAGAGGGAGTTACTTGAGGATCCTTCATTAGAGGGATATCATGGGAAGGCACAGGAGGGGAGAGGGGTACTGGAAGGGGAACAGTTTGTATGGAAGCAGGGACTCCTCTACTGGATCATAGAGCAGCACCACACAGGGACGAGCCCCACTATAAAACAACAGCTGGTAGTTCCCAAGAAGTATAGGCAGGAGTTACTGTGAATCTCTCATGATATACCCTTGGCCGGGCACTTCGGCGTCAGTCGCACCAGGCATCGTCTGACACAAAACTTCTTTTGGCCGGGGGTAACCTATGATGTTCGCCAGTACTGCCAGACCTGTGACAGTTGTCAGCGCATTGGCAAGAGGGGGGATCGATGCAAGGCCAAATTACGCCCCCTCCCCATTGTGGAGGAACCATTTAGCCGAGTAGCGGTCGATCTGATAGGGCCGTTAGCCAAACCCAGTCCGTCCAGGAAAAAGTATATATTGACAGTGGTAGATTATGCCACACGGTATTCAGAGGCGGTTGCGTTACCTACAGTTGTGGCCAAAAGTATTGACACTCCTGCAATTTTGTCAGATAATACTCTGTTTCTTCCTGAAAATGATTGCAAACACAAATTCTTTGGTATTATTATCTTCATTTAATTTGTCTTAAATGAAAAAACACAAAAGAGAATGAAGCAAAAAGCAAAACATTGATCATTTCACACAAAACTCCAAAAATGGGCCAGACAAAAGTATTGGCACCCTCAGCCTAATACTTGGTTGCACAACCTTTAGCCAAAATAACTGCGACCAACTGCTTCCGATAACCATCAATGAGTTTCTTACAATTCTCTGCTGGAATTTTAGACCATCCTTCTTTGGCAAACTGCTCCAGGTCCCTGATATTAGAAGGGTGCCTTCTCCAAACTGCCATTTTTAGATCTCTCCCACAGGTGTTCTATGGGATTCAGGTCTGGACTCATTGCTGGCCACCTTAGAAGTCTCCAGTGCTTTCTCAAACTATTTTCTAGTGCTTTTTGAAGTGTGTTTTGGGTCATTGTCCTGCTGGAAGACCCATGACCTCTGAGAGAGACCCAGCTTTCTCACACTGGGCCCTACATTATGCTGCAAAATTTGTTGGAAGTCTTCAGACTTCATAATGTCATGCACACGGTCAAGCAGTCCAGTGCCAGAGGTAGCAAAACAACCCCAAAACATCAGGGAACCTCCACGATGTTTGACTGTAGGGACCGTGTTTTTTTCTTTGAATGCCTCTTTTTTTCTCCTGTAAACTCTATGTTGATGCCTTTGCCCAAAAAGCTCTACTTTTGTCTCATCTGACCAGAGAACATTCTTCCAAAACATTTTAGGCTTTTTCAGGTAAGTTTTGGCAAACTCCAGCCTGGCTTTTTTATGTCTCGGGGTAAGAAGTGGGGTCTTCCTGGGTCTCCTACCATACAGTCCCTTTTCATTCAGACGCCGACGGATAGTACGGGTTGACACTGTTGTACCCTCAGACTGCAGGGCAGCTTGAACTTGTTTGGATGTTAGTTGAGGTTCTTTATCCAACATCCGCACAATCTTGCGTTGAAATCTCTTGTCAATTTTCCTTTTCCATCCACATCTAGGGAGGTTAGCCACAGTGCCATGGGCTTTAAACTTCTTGATGACACTGCACACGGTAGACACAGGAACATTCAGGTCTTTGGAGATGGACTTGTAGCCTTGATATTGCTCATGCTTCCTCACAATTTGGTTTTTCAAGTCCTCAGACAGTTCTTTGGTCTTCTTTCTTTTCTCCATGCTCAATGTGGTACACACAAGGACACGGGACAAAGGTTGAGTCAACTTTAATCTTTGTCAACTGGCTGCAAGTGTGATTTAGTTATTGCCAACACCTGTTAGGTGCCACAGGTAAGTTACAGGTGCTGTTAATTACACAAATTAGAGAAGCATCACATAATTTTTCGAACAGTGCCAATACTTTTGTCCACCATCTTTTTTATGTTTGGTGTGGAATTATATCCAATTTGGCTTTAGGACAATTCTTTATGCGTTTTTTTCATTTAAGACAAATTAAATGAAGATAATAATACCAAAGAATTTGTGTTTGCAATCATTTTCAGGAAGAAACTGAGTATTATCTGACAAAACTGCAGGGGTGTCAATACTTTTGGCCACAACTGTAGCATACTGGCAGAGACGGTGGCGGCCGCCCTGCTCCAGGTTTTCTCACGGGTTGGATTGCCCTGGGAAATTATCTCGGACCAGGGTACCCAGTTTACAGCAGAGGTGACCAACCAACTGTGGAAGCTGTGCGGCGTAAAGTCCATTAGAAGCGCCCCGTACCATCCGCAAACCAATGGGTTGTGTGAACGCTTTAACGGGACATTAAAACAGCTCATTGGGACTTTTACCAGGACCTACAGGGACTGGGAGAAATTCTTGCCACACCTCCTGTTTGCCTATCGGGAGGTGCCCCAAGAATCCACGGGGTTCTCCCCGTTCGAGCTGGGAGACGGGTAAGGGGACACCTAGACTTAGTGCTGGAGCACTGGGAAGGGGAGGGCCTCATAGAAGGGGTACCTATTGTACCCTATGTGCTGGAATTCCGGGACAGCCTACAGGAGCTGACCCAGGTTGTACGTGAGAGCCAGCAGGTGACACAGCGGCGCCAGCGCGTATGGTACGATCGGAGGGCCAGAGAGCGCACTTTGGAAATAGGACAGAAAGTCCTGGTGTTAGAGCCCACTAAGCAGAATAAGTTTCAAGTGTCACGTGGGCAAAGCAGAGGTTCAGTATTTAGGGCATTGGGTGGGAAGTGGGAAACAGCGACCAGAACCAGCCAAGATTGAGGCCATAGCCAAATGGCCCATCCCACGCACTAAAACCCAGGTCATGGCGTTTCTAGGGACAGCGGGGTATTACAGGAAATTCGTTCCCAATTACAGCAGCGTAGCCAAGCCCCTCAGTGATTTGACCCGCATGACCAACCCCACCAGGTAACCTGGACAACAGAGTGTGAGGAAGCCTTCCGCCAACTAAAGGACGCCCTCACCAATACCCCTATATTGGCCGCACCCGATCCAACTAAACGTTTCCTTGTTCATACAGACGCTTCTATGTTTGGATTGGGGGCAGTACTGAGCCAAGTCGGGCCGGACGGCCAAGTACACCCGGTAGCTTACCTGAGTCGAAAACTACTGCCCCGTGAAGTAAGCTAGGCGGCCATCGAGAAGGAGTGCCTGGCGGTAGTATGGGCACTCAAGAAGTTGCAACCATATTTGTATGGACGACAGTTTTCCCTCCTAACGGACCATAATCCCCTAGTCTGGCTTAATCGGGTCTCCGGAGACAACGCCAGATTGCTGCAGTGGAGTTTAGCCCTACAACCTCTGGACTTCACCATCCACCACAGACCCGGCATACAAAATGGTAACACCGATGGACTAAGTCGACAAACGGAACTTGTACCAACCCCATAAACTTCGGTCATCCCCAAACCGATCCGTTGAGGATCAGACTGTGTATGCCGATCGCGTCGCTGAAAAGGGGAGCCGTGTTACGTGTTACAGAACCACTCAGCACCCAGAATATGTTGTGCAGTTATATGTATGTATAAAAGGTTCTATGTGAGATGCATGTCCCTAATGCATCAGCCCACAGGCTGCGCCCCTGGGCAGAGGGGACACGATATTCTCTTTTTGTCCACCCTCCCCCCACCTTTGTAATTCCCACAGTAAACATTGGCAGGCTCCGGCCACCTGCGACTTTTGTAATGCATGTCTGGCCAGCCGCTTTTCTATTGGCCTGCCCTCTGTATCTGTGTGATATATTCTGTGTCCTGTGAGTAAAGTGTTGTCAGACTGGAAATACCTGGAGAAGCAGTGATCTTTTATATGCGCCCATGTAACCAAGGAATTCCAGCCAGCGTCATTCATTCAGACACAGAGCGGACCTCCGAAAACACGGGGTAGTACTGAAAGAGGTACCCCAGCTTGGGTAGACCCCATTACACTCCTCAACGAACCCACACAAGAGACTCTGAGCCATGGGTTCTCGCACAGCCCAAGGACAGGTCTTCCAGTGGTTGGTGCGTGAGGCGCGAGTGCTCCAGGAGTGCCAGGAGGGTGAGGCGCTGGGCAAGGTCATCGCGCTGGCAGCCGCCCCCCGCTCATGCTTCCTCCAGGGCAGACAGTGGTAGCTCTGCCGATCCGTGCCCCGATGCCACTGGAGGGTGTGGAGGTGCAGGTGGAACCATGTTACTCGGAGCGCCTGCACCCTGGCATACTGGTAGCCCGCTCCCCGGCCACGGTGCGGGAGGGGACCGTCCTGGTGCGTTGTGTCAACCTGGAAGACCAAGATATCGCCCTGAAGCCCCGGGCCGAAATGGCCAAACTAGTGAGGCCTTTGGAGGAGATGCTGCCGGACCCCGTGGTCCAGTTGAAGGTGCAGCCCGAAGATCCTTGGGCAGTAACGGTACGAACCCAACAGACTGCCGTATCCTCGACCCAGGAGAAAGGTCGAGTCATCCTGGAGAGAATGCGGGCTGAACTTTCCAGCCTAACGCCAGCCCAGCTTCTCCAAGTAAGGACACTTCTCGGACAATTTTACAGTGTCTTCGCCAGCCACGAGGACGACTTCGGATGTACCACGGCCATCACGCATGGGATCCCCATGGCAGGAGCGGCCCCCATCCGGGAGCGATATCGGCAAATACCACCGCAGCTATACCAGGAAGTGAAAACTCTGTTAGCCCAAATGCTCCGGAAGGGGGTCAGACGAGAAAGCCAAAGCCCTTGGGCGGCCCCTATTGTCCTGGTTGGGAAAAAAGATGGTACTTTGCGTTTTTACGTGGATTATCGGAAGTTGAACGCCTGCACCAGAGGCGTAGCTAGGGTTTAGGTTCAGGGGGGGCGAAACTTCTGAGTGGGCCCCTAACTAGGTAACTTTGATTACAACTCGGTGACACACCCTAATAGTGGATGTAGGAGATGACTGCGCTGTTACTGAAAATAATCCCTATATAAAGACCAACATGGATATTACCGCAATATGGTCAGTGGTAAATACCAGTCCTACAAAACATATGTGATTATTGCACAGGTATAGTTGGTGTCTTACCGCTGACGTTCTTTCTCATGGAATCGGTCACTTTTCACGTCTTTTCCATCTGGCCCAGACCGACATGACAACTCCTCCAGCCAGGACTCGGCTACAGAGAAAACAACAACAACACGCTTCACTTCTCATATTCCAGCCCCATCACCATGTATCCCCAACCTGCACAAACCCCTCATCCTGTTGATACCCCAATGCTGAGCCGCTGCTGCCGTATGTGTCCCTATTACAGCACCTGATACCCCAATACTGAGCCGCTGCTGCCGTATGTGTCCCTATTACAGCACCTGATACCCCAATACCGAGCTGCTGCTGCCGTATGTGTCCCTATTACAGCACCTGATACCCCAATGCTGAGCCACTGCTGCCGTATGTGTCCCTATTACAGCGCCTGATACCCCAATGCTGAGCCACTGCTGCTGCCGTATGTGTCCCTATTACTGCACCTGATACCCCAATGCTGAGCCACTGCTGCTGCCATATGTGTCCCTATTACTGCACCTGATACCCCAATACTGAGCCTCTGCTGCCATATGTGTCCTTATTACTGCACCTGATACCCCAATACTGAGCCGCTGCTGCCGTATGTGCCCCTATTACTGCACCTGATACCCCAATACTGAGCCTCTGCTGCCATGTGTCCCTATTACTGCAGCTGATACCCCAATACTTAGCCGCTGCTGCCGTATGTGTCCCTATTACTGCACCTGATACCCCAATGCTGAGCCACTGCTGCCGTATGTGTCCCTATTACTCCACCTGATACCCCAATACTTAGCCGCTGCTGCCGTATGTGTCCCTATTACTGCACCTGATACCCCAGTACTGAGCCGCTGCTGCCTTATGTGTCCCTATTACTGCACCTGATACCCCAATACTAAGCCTCTGCTGCCGTATGTGTCCCTATTACTGCACCTGATACCCCAATACTAAGCCTCTGCTGCCGTATGTGTCCCTATTACTGCACCTGATACCCCAATACTGAGCCGCTGCTGCCGTATGTGCCCCTATTACTGCACCTGATACCCCAATACTGAGCCTCTGCTGCCATGTGTCCCTATTACTGCAGCTGATACCCCAATACTTAGCCGCTGCTGCCGTATGTGTCCCTATTACTGCACCTGATACCCCAATGCTGAGCCACTGCTGCCGTATGTGTCCCTATTACTCCACCTGATACCCCAATACTGAGCCGCTGCTGCTGTATGTGTCCCTATTACTGCACCTGATACCCCAGTACTGAGCCGCTGCTGCCTTATGTGTCCCTATTACTGCACCTGATACCCCAATACTGAGCCGCTGCTGCCTTATGTGTCCCAATTTCTGCACCTGATACCCCAATGCTGAGCCACTGCTGCCGTATGTGTCCCTATTACTCCACCTGATACCCCAATACTGAGCCGCTGCTGCCGTATGTGTCCCTATTACTACACTTGATACCCCAATACTGAGCCGCTGCTGCCGTATGTGTCCCTATTACTGCACCTGATACCCCCTATACACACACGGCTCTGCTCCACACCCCCTATACACACACAGCTCTGCTCCGTACACGCTGTACACATGCGGCTCCGTTCCGTACACTTTGTACACACCTGGCTCCGCTCTGTACGCCTTGTACACACACACTCTGCTCCGCACACCCCGTACACACCCGGCTCTGCACCATACACCTCGTACACATACGGCTCAAATCCGTACACCTTGCACACACGGCTCCACTCCGTACACGTCGCACACACACGGCTCTGCTCTGCACACCCCGTACACACTTGGCTCCGCTCTGTACACAAACAGCTCTGCTCACCCCATACACACACGGCTCCGCTCTGTACACCTCATACACACACAGCTCTGCTACATCCACCCTGTAAACCAATCCTGAGCCCACACAGAAACTTACTTCACCTCATCCAGCACCATGACAACCAGCACAGCAGAGCCCTGTGCTGCTAAAGCCCCTGATCATGTGACCCTCAGACTCCGCCCCTCCTGTGACCTCATCACAGGTCCTGTGCGCACAGAAAAGCTCAGGACGACGTTGCTGGCTGTGAGGTGGGCGGCGCACTGCTGGCACCGGGGCCCCCCACCGCCTTCTTAGGGGCCCATAGCGGCTGGGCGGCAGAGTAGGGAGATCGATTCTCCCTGCTCTGCCGCAGAATGTAACTGTATGGGTGCGCTGTGCACGCCGATACAGTTACAGTAGTATAGCTCAGTGGGCCCCTCAGAGCTCGGGGCCCGGGCGACCGCCCCCTCTGCCCCCCCTGTAGCTACGCTACTGGCCTGCACCATCAAGGATTCGTATCCACTGCCCCGCATAGAAGAGTCTCTGTCCGCACTGGGGAACGCGACGTACTTTTCAACCCTTGACCTGGCCAGTGGGTACTGGCAAGTGCCAATGTCGGAGGAGGACAGGGCCAAGACGGCATTCATCCTTCCCATGGGACTGTTCGAGTTCAATCGGATGCCGTTTGGGCTGGCCAACGCCCCAGGAACTTTTCAGCGGTTGATGGATCGGTGTCTAGGAGACCTCAACTTTGAAGCCACGTTGATATACCTGGACGATAATATCATCTATTCTGCCACGTTCGAGGACCACCTGAAGCGGTTGGGGCAGGTGCTCGGCCGGCTGCAGAAGTACGGGTTAAAGGTAAAGCCCCAGAAATGCCGCCTGTTCTGCACCCAGATTGAATACCTGGGGCATACCATCTCGGCAGAGGGCGTCCGACCATCCCTGGAAAAGGTTGCTGCCATCCAAGGGTGGCCTACCCCCGAGACGGTGAAGAACGTGCGGGCCTTCTTGGGGTTGGCTGGCTACTACCGTCGGTTCGTGAAGAATTTTGCATGCCGAGCTTGAGCTCTGCAAGACCTGCTGAAGGGGGCTCCCGCCAGGGCGAATGGACGGAAGATCCAGTGGCAGCAACCGCAAAAGGATGCGTTTCAAGATCTCAAAGCTGCTCTCTCGGACGCCCCGCTATTGACATATGCGGATTTCTTGCAACCGTTCATCCTGCATACCGACGGGAGCCTCCAGGGATTAGGAGCTGTGTTGTCACAGGTGCAGGACGGCCGGGTGAAAGTGATCGCCTGCGGTAGCCGGTCGCTGCACGACTCAGAACGCAACCCGGACAATTACAGCTCCTTTAAGCTCGAGCTCCTCGCGGTAGTGTGGGCAATGACGGAGCGATTCGCAGAGTACCTGGCGGGCTCCGAAGTAGTAGTGCGGACCGATAACAACAGGTTAGCCCATTTGGAGAATGCCAAACTGGGGGCCCTAGAGCAGCGGTGGGTGGCTCGGATGGCCAAATTCAATTATAAGATCATCTACAAACGGGGAGCTGAAAACGTGCACACCGACACGCTCTCCAGAATCCGACACACCACCCCAGGAAGAAGTCGAGATGACGAATTAGAAGCAGATGAGATGCCGTTTGCCCTCATCACCGCCGCGCTTGCAGTCAACACGCAAGAAGCGCCTCATCCGGGACTCCTAGGAGGGATGCTGGAACAGCCCCGCGACACATGGATTCAGCAGCAACAGGAAGATACAGAAGTTGGACTCCTACGCCGATGGGTGGCCACCGGTAAATTGCCCACGGGCTCACAGAGACAGACTTTGACCCAAGATATGTCGCTGATGTTGCGCCAGTGGGAAAAACTAGTCATCAAAAAGGGACTTTTATATCGAAAAGCCATGTCACGAACCACGTCAGCTACGATATGGCAGGTGATCGTGCCTGGAGCCCACCTCAACCAACTGGCCCGAGAAGCTCATGAGAAGGGGGCTCATTTAGGTGCTCAAAAAACTTTACAATGGTTGCAGCACGCTGCTGTAGAAGAAGTTTGTCGAACCTGCTGCCCGTGCAAGCTCGCTAAACCCACCGCGCAACGAGCCCCTGTAAAAACTTTTGTAACATCAGCCCCTCTGGAGTTTCTTACGGTGGACTATCTGACCATAGGTCCTGCCTATCAGGGGTATGAACATTGTCTCATTATGGTGGACCATTTTACCAAGTTTGCCGTGGTCACCCCCACTCGAGACCAGACAGCGGAGTCAGCCGCCTATGCAATTTGTAAAAACTTTATCCAAGTGTACGGCTGCCCGCAACGAATACATTCGGACCAAGGAGCGTGCTTCCTAGGAAGTCATGGAAGAACTACATCATCTCTACGGTATCGATAAGTCTCGGACTACACCATACCACCCACAGGGAAACGGATCTGCGAACGATTCAATTGGACACTAATCCAAATGCTGCGTATCCTGGAGAGTGACCGAAAGGCCCGCTGGCCTGAATACGTCCCTGAGCTGGTGTGGGCATATAATAACCGGGTGCACCGGGTGACTGGTTACATCCCCTACTCATTGCTGTTTGGACGGGAAGGCAAAGAAATCATGGAAGTGGAGTTAAACCCGGAGGAACCTCTACCCTGGACCTGAGTATCCTCGTGGGTCCGAAACCACCGGCACCGCCTGCAGACCCTCCACCGAATCGTCCATACAAAGCTCCATGATCTAGAACACCCGGGGGGAGCGCTGCCCCCACCAATTGACTTCCAGACTGGGGATCGGGTACTTATACTAGATCAACGCCCCCAAAACAAGTTAGAACCACGGTGGGAGGAGAACCCGTACCGAGTGTTGCGCCGGATAAGCCCCGACGGGCCTGTGTGTGAAATACAATCGGAAAGAGATGGTGCACCTTTCACTTGTACTGTGCACCGAAATATGTTGCGCCCCTGTGCATCCACTGATCCCTTGAGACCCGAGCCGATCACTCAGGTCCCTGACCCCCCATCAACGGTCTGGGACCTGGATGACGAAGAGTACTTCCGAGCCACATCCGCAGGCTCTCCAAGTAATGACATTGCAACAGACCCAGTTAGCCTGCCAGAATCGACCAACCCACCGCCATCCACCAGCTCAGAAAGCTCCACCCCGGTCGAACTTAGACGCTCCGAGCGGTCAACAGCTGGCAAACCCCCTGAACGTTACGAACAGGACCAGTTCGTATGGCAACAAGAACTGTCGTCTCCAAAGAGTAACTCGAGTCTACTAAAGCCCTCGCCCGAGGACTGGCGAGCATACAGGGTGGGGGAGTGTGGGAGAGAGGGTCCCCGTTGAGTGTCCGGGTCGGAACCAAGGGGACTGTCACCTGGGTTCTGGGGGAAACTGTTTCCGGGGGACAGAGTTCAGGGACAGACCATTGTGACAGACAGATGGGCTGGGGGAGGGACCAGTATAAAGGAGGAGGGGAATTCCTGGGACGATGAGTCAGCAGAACGAGACAGAAGGAGCTGGAGATCGTGGGAGCGACTGAGAGCCAGAGCGACTCACCAGAGCCAGGAAGGAGGCCAGAGACAGGAGGGATACTTCCCCTGGACATCAGTGGGGTGGTGCTGAGACGACCGTCTGAGAACCGCTGCCCCGCGTCGACCAGCGGCCGCCGCCTTCCAGCCCGCGGCTGTGGCCTGCCCGCGGCCATTGCCGCCCCGCTCCAGCCCGTGGCCACTGCGCCTCCAGTTCAACCCGCGGCCGCTGCCGCCTCCCCTCAGCCTGTGGCCTACCTGCGGTCACCCGCGGCCGCTGTGGTCACGCTCCCGCCTGCGGCCTGTTCCCCGCCACCTGCAGCTGCCCTGTTTTCACCAGTGGCCGCGGCAAGTACAGTACCGCCATCGGCCACCACTGTCCCGCTCCGGTCCGCAGCAGGGGCCAGGCTTCTGCTGACCACGGACTCCTCGTCGCAGCCGTTAGTTGCACAGGTGGCCTGTCATTCGCCACCACACATCGCTGCCGCTTGCCCCAGGCCAGGGGCTGCGGCCCAACCGTCCAAGGACTACGCCGAAGCCTGTGGGGCTCCAGTGTCATCAGCGCGCCGGAGTGCGCGAAGTCTTCGGCATCGCCTCAGCAACTGGGCCCAGCAACTACTACGCCGAAAGACCGCCAACCCAAATGGTGAGGGACGTCTGGATGGCTAAGTTGACTTTATAATTAAGGACCCGTAGTCGGCCATACCGTGACCCTATAGTGACCGGCTGTTGCTGGAAGTAGTCGTGTTCTACCCTTTTGTGTGTGCTTGTTTAGAACCCCCCTGCGAAGCAACCTGTGTTACCGCTTTTGGTGATCAGGCCAGGTCTGAAGAAAGTTCCCTCTGGTCTTATAAACGTTAATATAGAAAGCACCTAACTGTCTCGCGACTCGTCACTGCATCCTGCGTACCTGCAAACACCACATATGTATATATACCCTGCTACAGTGACTGCCAACTCCACAATAAAAAGAACTAATAGCTGCCATCAGCAATCATTTATACAAGCCGATTGGACACCCGTTACAGGTAGCGTATGGCTTCAGGGATGCGGTTTACAGAGCAAGAGGAACAGAGCTATTACATTTTATATGTTTAATCTGGAAAGATAAGCAGTATTTATATAAAAAAAAGGTACATAGACTATACAAAATGGGAACAAAACAGTATGGTATGTACAACTACATGGAATAAAATAGAATAAGAAAAGAAAATTACTAAACCTGATGTCATAGAAATGGCTCAGAGCTTAGCGAAGGGAAGTGCTCCATAGGAAAATGCACAGAACCCACAACAAGCTGTACATTTCAGGACTGGCAAATGATCAAACCCAAATTCTGCTTTTTATTAGATCAAGTCTATGTCTACATACCTCCCTTTGGAGATCTCATGCGGGGGCTGTTTGTGGAATGTGCTAGGTCTGTTGGAATTTTATAAGAACCCCAATTTACAGGATATCTTTGCCCCTGGAAGTTATAGGTGGTAGATCGTCATGTTTCTTATTGCAAGTGTCTCAGACAGACAAACATTTTGAACACATGAAGCTTTTGCCTCAGAAGTGTACTTCTATACCTTTGAGTAAACGAATCCTAGTCTTAGTGACTGGATCTCAGGGCCAATATCCTGTTGTAATTACCTGGTCATTGCAGGAGGTCCCTACTTCAATGAATTTTTAAATGTCAGCTCTCTCACTTACCCAGTTATAATTACTTGCTCACTTCTCCACATAATCTCATATGTTTAATGTGACGGCGATATGTCCCCTCTTTGGACATGTCTTAATAGATTTTTTATTTTTTTCTTCGACAATGACACAAGGGTTAGTGGGCGATTTCGTCCGCTGGCTTGGCTGTCTTTAGAAAGACCACATGGACCAAGGCTCATACCACTGAACACCGGTACTCCTTCCCCGTGGGCATAATACCACTCAGACAACACAGGGAGAGGGTAGCAGCCTGCAGTAATAATTTATTGGATCACCAGTAAACAACATATAGTACAGTCCCAGAAAATACACAAGATGGTACAAATGAGAGAGTATTAGCTTTTTGCTGACTCACTAGGAATTAGAACATCTGCAACTTCGGGGCTTCTAGGGCCAACTACGCCAACCAGTAGCACCCCGCTTATGGTGGACACTGACAGAGAGGAGTTAGCGGCAAGCTTAGGAAGCTGACAGATCATTGAGGTATGTGGCCAGTTGAACTGATTGGGACAATCTAGGTTCTCCAAATGTCTCCATGGGTTCAGTGATGTGCAATGGATCAAATCTTTATTCCTCTCTCTAGTGGATCAAATCTGTATTGCTCCATTTGGAGCCATGGTGCCTTTGCTACTATCATCTACAGTCTCTGGAAACAGAGGCAGATCCCCTCTTATAGTCCACAGCTCTTAATCAGTCCATTATCCACAGGTTTGGGGGGCGGTGGGAGGAGGGTATCTCTCATTGTTTGAGTGTTCAATTAACCTGCATATTGTGTCCTTCGGTGTTTGTAAAACACCAAGCTGCATGGACTGATACAATAGGTAGTCAGCAGGCATTAACCAAATTAACAAGCATCAATTCAAGAGTCCACTTTCAGGCTCATATGAACAATGTCTTATGTATCTTGACCTACTGAAAAATATGTCTGGCATAATTAAGAATAAATGTTGTGTCATCACAGACACCACCAAATTTTAGTGGTGGAATGAGAGACTGATTTACAGGCCAAAATGAGGGAAGAGGAAGAAGAATGAAGGAGCTTACCACACTGGAAATCTGTTAATTGAAAATAAGACCGGAGTTCCTCCTGAGGGTGCCGTATCCAATGGTGATCACAGGAGTGTAGACAGAAGAGCGGGGAACGATTCTGGCACAACCATCCAGGGATAAAATTAAATTAGTTTTAAGAACGTGGTTAAAACATTAAAAGGCGAGGCCTCGTACCTGACATGTTTGAGGTGTATACACACCCTAAGTCATAGGCTGAGGCACAAGTGTAGCAATCCAACAAAAATACATCGTCTTAGCAAAAAAAAAGACAATTACGGTAGGTTACAGCAAAGTCAAAGCCTATAACTTGGAACCTGTGCCTGGAAAGGAGAGAGGAACACACATGAAAACGATACAGCAATTAAATGCAAGGCATGCAGCGAAATGCACATAAAATCCAATATATCGGGGTAATCCTTGACACTGATCTCTCCTTCAAACCACATATCCAAACCCTTTCCACTTCCTGCTGACTTCAACTCAAAAATATTTCCCGGATCCGTACATTCCTAAACCAAGTATCTGCAAAAACCTTAGTCCTTGCCCTCATCATCTCCCACCTTGACTACTGCAACCTCCTGCTCTGTGGCCTCCCCTCTAACACTCTTGCACCCCTACAATCTATTCTAAACTATGCCCAACTAATCCACCTGTCCCCCCACTATTCCCTGGTCTCTCCCCTCTGTCAATCCCTGCACTGGATCCCCATTACCCAAAGATTCCAGTTCAAAACCCTATCCATGACATATAAAGCCATCCGCAACCTGTCTCCTCCATACATTGTGAACTCATCTCCCGCTACTTACCTGCACGCAACCTCTGATCCTCACAAGATCTCCTTCTGTATTCCCCTTTTATCTCCTCTTCCCATAATCGCATACAAGACTTCTCCCGCGCATCCCCCCTACTCTGGAACTCTCTATCACAACATAGACTCTCGCCTACCATGGAAACCTTCAAAAAGAACTTGAAGACCCACCTCTTCCGACAAGCCTACAACCTACAGTAACCACCGATCGACCAAACCGCTGCACGACCAGCTCTACCCTCGCCTACTGTGTCCTCACCCATCCCGTTGTAGATTGTAAGCCCTCGCGGGCAGGGTCCTCTCTCCTCCTGTACCAGTCATGACTTGTATTGTTTAAGATTACTGTACTTGTTTTTATTATGTATACTCCTTTTCACATGTAAAGTGCCATGGAATAGATAACGCTATAATAATAAAAAAAAATAATAATAATATTATGGCCAGAATCAAAAAAACAGAAAAAAATTAAAAATATATACATAGAGAAAAAAACAAGTGCCAAATTGCATAGTAAGAATGGTTTTGCAAAATATAAAAGCAAATAATAAATGTACACATATAAAAATAAAAGTGATTTTTTTTTTCCAATGCTAGTGTGAGGGAGGGCCAGGGCCCTAATTGTGGCTAAGACAAGTGGCTCTGGTGCACCCTGGCCTCCCATCACATGAACACAAAGTCCCCTCTGCAGCATACCTTCTGCTTCACCTTCTGCACCATCAGGGTCCCATCGAGCTGACTGAGGTTCCGCTGCTTCCGTGGTTGTACAATAAGAGACAGAGTCCATTTCAAACTTACAATGAAGAACTTTACTCTTTTCTTGACGCAGCACATTCTTGTCAGTTACAGCATCAGCTTTAGGTTCCACACAGTCCACGTTCTCCGCTCTCCCTACGCTTTCTTCTACATCCTTCAGTACATTACTGGGTCGTACCACCTCTTGCGATAACACAGCATCCTCCCTGTACAAGCTCACTTCTCCTAGGAGTTCCCTCATCCGTTTCGTCCCAGAACAAAGGGCATCAGCCCATGCAATGATTTGCCACATGGCAAGCGACCTATATCCCTGTACTGGTCCAGGACCAATTCTCAAGCTCCTGCTCTGAACTGCAGTCAAGCTGCTGCTTCAGCTGCACATCTGTTGTTAAGGAACTCCAAATGACTGGGCATCTGCTTAATGTTACGGAGCTATGTGCCCAACAAGGGCACTAGGCCCTTACTGACTAACAACAGGAAGATACTTTCCTTTACACTAATATGTCCCCATCTAGTGTCCGATTTGGGGTACTACACTTTCCCTATCTGACGTATATACATCACTGTATATTAACAGAACATATACATACAGTAGTTAGACATTAGTAAGGGGGTAGGGGCATGTATCAGTCTTTGTACCCCCTTACACTATGATTGCATGACCAAGCTTATATCATAATTCACACACTGCTATCAGAGGAGAAGAAAACCGCACAGTTGTTTGTAAAGTAAGAGAAAGAGAATGTGAACTTGATTAAATAATATGATGGTTGTACCAGTAAAACAGGAAAATTAAATATCTGTATAGAAATAAATGTGGAGGAGCTTGAAAAAAAGCAAATTAATTACACAAAAAAATTGAAAGTGAGAATGAAAAAATAAAAAAATACAATTATTTCTGGATCAAAATGTAATGGAGCTCACAAAATTATCTGTATAATAAAGACTGTGCAAATACTGTATGTTACCTGCACAATGTTAATGAAAAATGAAAACAAATAATAAATATTAACCTCTTAATGACCGCCAATACACCTTTTAATGGCGCAGTTAAGGGTACTTATTCCTCAGCTCCTCTTATTAACGGTGCTGAGAAATAAGTGTATAGCATCCCCCAGCGATGGAAAATCTCTGGGGTCTCGGCTACCAGGGTTAGGGTTGGAGCTAGGGTTAGGGTTGTGGCTAGGGTTGGAACTAGGGTTAGAGCTAGTGTTAGGGTTGGGCTAGGGTTAGAGCAAGGGATAAGGTTGGGATAGGGTTAGGCCTAGGGTTAGGGATGAGCTAGGGTTAGGGTTGGGGCAAGCTTAGGGTTGGGCTAGGGTTAGGGTTGTGTGGGGTTTAGGGTAGTGTTGGGGTTAGGGTTAGGTGTATATTGGGGTTAGGGTTGGGATTAGGGCTGTATTAGGGTTAGAGTTAGCATTGGGGGTTTCCATTGGTTAGGTACATCAGGGGGTCTCCAAACGAGACACGGCGCCTGTGATTGATTCCAGCCAATTTTGCATTCAAAAAGTCAAACAGTGCTCCCTCCCTTCTGAGCCCTGCCATGTGCCCAAACAGTGGCTTTCCCCCATATACAAGGTATCTCAGGAGAAATTGCACAACAAATTTTGTGGTCCATTTTCTCCCATTACCCTTGTGACAATAAAAAAAAAAGTTTGGTTCCAAAGTAAATTTTTTGTGAAAAAAGTAAAATGTTTTTCCTTCCACATTGCTTTAGTTCTCGTGAAGCACCTGAAGGGTTAATAAACTTCTTGAATGTGGTTTTGAGCACCTTGAGGGGTGCAGTTTTTAGAATGGTGCCACTTTTGGGTATTTTCTATCATATAGACCCCTCAAAGTGACTTCAAATGTGATGTGGTCCTTAAAAAAAATGGTTTTGTAAGTTTTGTTGGAAAAATGAGAAATCGTTCATCAACTTTTAACCCTTATAACGACCTAACAAAAAAAAATTTGTTTCCAAAATTGCGCTGATGTAAAGTGAACATGTGGGAAATGTTTTTTTATTAACTATTTTATGTGACACAACTCTCTGGATTTAAAGGTACAAAAATTAAAAGTTTGAAAATTGCAAAAATTTTCTACATTTTTGCCAAATTTTCGTTTTTGTTTTTTTTTTTCCAGAAATAAACACAAGTCATATTGAAGAAATGTTACCACTAGCATGGAATACAATATGTCACGAGAAAACAATCTCAGAATCAGTGGGATCTGTTGAAGCTCCAGGGTTATTAGCTCATAAAGTGACAAAGGTCAGAATTGTAAAAATTGGCCTGGTCATTAAGTAGAAAATTGTCTCTGTTACTATGGGGTTAAAGAAACAATTTTTTTGCATGAATATCAGCTAATAAAGAAAAGGTCCTTCCTGTAATTCAATCCTGCGGGGTGTTTCGTGTCCAATGTAAGTAGAGTAGGCCTCCCTGAGAGCTGTTTTTTTCCAGTTGCTCCCTCGGCGGACAGATTGATTAAACTTTGAAGTCCAAAAAAAGAAAGACTAGAAATGTCTTTCTTGTGAACCATGACAAAATACTTGGCCCCTCTAGAATAACCAGCGTTGCCGTTGTCTATATTAGGGCTCATACTCACATGAGATAAACTCGGACGAGTCTCGCATGTCAATACCTGGCACTGCCGCTGGCACTCGGGACCGGAGTGTGCGGCTCCATGTCTTTCTATGCAGCTGAACGCGCCGATCCGAGTGCCGGCGGCACAAAGAAGAAAAGGAATATTTATTGCCGCCTGCGTATCGGCACACATTACATCTGCTCTGCGGCACATCTGAAGAAGCCTGTGATTGACAGCCATGTAGTGGGTGGTTTGTGAGCAAGCTGGGAAACAACAAGTCTCCGAGTGAAGTGCCCCTCTTGGCTACCAGCCTACATCCGTCATCAATATTATTATGGAGACGATCATAATTTTATTACAGGTGAATACCTAAGAATAATGTAATTAAATTGGGTTACTGTATGGAGTAGAAAGTTATGGGAGTCAGAGAGGAAATTGAAGTTATGTTATGTGCATCAGATAGAATTTTGTATCGGGGCATTAAATAATTGTTTTTGCGCATAGATGATGACGGAAGACTTATATCCTCTATCTAGTAACCTGTCTTTAATCATTCCACTTTCTTAAATATACAGCTCATTGGTGGAGCAGATGTGCTTGGAATGAGAACCAGAGGAAAGCAAAATGGTATTTCCTGTCATATCTTTCCTGTAAAGTGTAGTATCAACCCTAGTGGTGGTGGTATTACCAATAAGCTGTCACGGCATGTCTGGCTTTGCATGACGGACCCGACGATCGGTCGGTCACAAAACAACAAGACAGACAAGAGGACACCGAGGAAACAATTACAATGGTGGGCCCTATGATAGGGAACGGGGAAGTGGACACCTCCTGCACGCTCCTAAGGAAGAGCCCTGACTCTTCTCACGTTCCCTGTACAGGTTCTTTCAACCTGTCGCCGACCAGGATACCTCGGTCCCTCACTTGCCCTGCACCTATCCCTTACTAGGGAACTGGCAAGTGCGGACACTGGTCCCACCGCTGCACTAATAAACACACCAGGGAAAATAACAGACAGGGAAAAATAAACAAACTTAGCTTGCTCTGCAGTCATGCACAGGACCGCAGAGTACGTCACCCGGACACAGCTTCCAGCAGAAACACCAAGGCTTCAGATAAGCTGCAACAGCACTGCTCCAGATCACTCCTCTCTTCAGCAAGGTTGCCTTCCAAATGACCAGTATTACCAACAGCTAGTTGGTGTGCCAGGTGACCTTATATAGGAAGGAGGGAGTGGTCACCAGAAGCTGACTAATCTTAACATGCAGTAATACCAGCGGCCACCGGGGGCAAAACCCACAAGCAGACCAACTACAGTTGCAGTAACACCAGCGGCCACCGGGGGGGAAAAAAGGTTATATCAGAGAATCCAGAGTTTGACAGATCCAAAAATGGATCGTGACATAAGCATGATATCTAAAAACTGGTGGCCAGTGGGTTGCAAATAAATCTGATGTTGCAAGAATTGGAATTGAAATATGATGTAAATTCAAAATAAATTGAAACATCACCTACAGGCCCCAACCTCAAAAGGAACCTTCTGGGTCCTGCTCTGTGTCAGTATACAAAAAAAGGTTGCACTCTGTTATGCTAAAGCACGTCAGTGTGGAATATGTGAAATTTGAGTAGCAATACGGCTTTGGAGTATTAGGAAAAAATATGAGACGCTTAGCATAAAATTTGGCCAAATATTATCTGCCCACCAACCATCGTCAAGGTGGTCTCAGTCTGATGGGTCCCTGACCTGTGTGAATATGGGGGTAGCTCCTCCTGGTATGCACCTATTCACACTAGTCTGGATGTGCCAGTCAGTTTTTTTTTTGTCTTCTGCTCTGTGTCAGTAACTGGTGCTGTTATCCTACTGGGTGATGAGGATCCAGAAGGCAGCTTGTTACCTGCGTTCTGGGCCCTGTGACTGCGGCTGACATCAGGTTATGCAGGCTGTCTCCCTGGGGAATAACAACAATTTCCCATCAGCCTAACAGGCTGTGAGTAACCCTTTCCCCTCATCCTGACAGACTGGGGATATTACTTTCCCAACATCCTGACAGGCTCAGGGTACCGTGTTCCCAACATCCTAATAGACTGTCGGTAACACCTTTCCCTCACACTAACAGGCTGTTGGACATACTTTCCCACCATCCTGACAGGCTGGGAACAACATCTCTCTGGACATGGTCTTCATTGGTTTTTAATTATTCTCTACGACACTTGTTGAAATGTATGAAAACAAAATTCTTTTATTTCCATGACTACAATCGTTTTTATCAAAATTATTTAGAATTTTTTGGAGAAGTGTAATTGGCATATTAGCACGAAAATCAGTGCTCCCGAATTGGTGAAGATTTTGCACAGTGGACTGTTGCCAACCGCATGTATGACCAGGTAACTATTACTGAGGCTTGCAAAAGTATTCACTTCCTTGGCATTATTCATGTTTTGCTACCTCACAACCTGGAATTTTACTGTTTTTTTATGGTTTGCATCAGTTCATGTACAGAACGTGCCGACAACTGTGAACATTGGGCTTTCTTTTTATAATAGTGATACAAACAACAAATAGGGCAAAATAACTGAAAACATGAGTGTGCATGACTATTCACCTCCCTAAAGTCAGTACTTTGTAGAGCCTCCTTTTTTCCACAATCACAGCTGCAAGTCACTTTGGATAAGTCTCTGAGCTTTCCACTGGGATTTTTGCCCATTCCTCAAGGCATAACTTCTCCACCTCCTTCTGGTTAGATGGTTTCCTCTGGTGAGCAACAATCTTCAAGTCTGACCACAGATTCTCCATTGGATTAAGGTCTGGGCTTTGACTCGGCCACTCCAGAACATTTACATGTTTCCATTCAACCTACTCATGTGTTGCATTAGCAGAATGCTTTGGGTCATTGTCTTGTTGGAGGGTGAACCTCCGTCCCAGTCTCAAATCACTGAGAGGCTGAAACAGGTTTTGCTCAAGAATATTCCTGTATTTCACACCATCCATCTTCCCCTCAACTCGGACCATTTTACCTGTCCTTGCTGCTGAAAAAAAATGGTACGGGATGGTGTTCTTGGGGTGAGGAGCTGTGTTAGTTTGGCACCAGACATAGAGTTTACCTAGGTGGACGAAAAGTTTAATTTTGGTCTCACCTGAAAACAGCACCTTCCTCCATACATTTGGGGATCCTCACATATGTCTTTTGGCAAATTCAAAACAAGTGTAACAATTTTGTGTTCCATCTCTGCTTGAGAACTTTGCAGCTCCTTCAGGGTTACCTTTGATCTCTGTGATGCCTCTCTGATTAATGCCCTCCTTGCATAGGCTGAGAGTTTTGGTGGGAGCCGGCCCTCTCTTGGCAGGTTTGTTGTGGTACGATATTCTTTCCATTTGATGATAATAGATTTGATGGTGCTCTGGGGATCATCAGAGATTCGGATATTTTTTATAACCCAACTCTGACTTGTACTTCTCAAACTGTGTCCCTGACTTGTTTGGAGATCTCCTTGGTCTTCATGGTGATGTTTGGAGATCTCCTTAGTCTTCATGGTGTTGTTTGGAGATCTCCTTGGTATTCGTGGCGTTGTTTGGAGATCCTTGATCTCCATGGTGGTGTTTGGAGATCTCTTTGGTCTTCATGGTGTTGTTTGGAGATCTCCTTGGTCTTCATGGTGTTGTTTGGAGATCTCCTTGGTCTTCATGGTGTTGTTTGGAGATCTCCTTGGTCTTCATGGTGTTGTTTGGAGATCTCCTTGGTCTTCATGGTGTTGTTTGGACATCTCCTTGGTATTCATGGTGTTGTTTGGAGATCCTTGATCTCCATGGTGGTGTTTGGAGATCTCTTTGGTCTTCATGGTTATTTGGAGATCTCCATGATCTTCATGGTGGTGTTTTGAGATCTCCTTGGTCTTATGGTGGTGTTTGGTTAGTGGTGCCTCTTGTTAATGGTGTTGCGGCCTCTGTGGTCTTTCAGAAAAGCTAAAGTGTATACACTGACAGACATGTGGCACTTAGATCGCCCACAGGGAGACATTCCTTCACTAAGCATGTGACTTATGATTTATGAAGGGAATTGCTTGCATCAGAATTTTTTAGGGGCTTCATTGCAAAAGGGATGAATACATATGCACATGCCAATATTTAGTTATTTGATCCCATAAATGTAATTTATGCCTATATTTTTCTCACTTCACCAACTTAAGACTACTTAGTGCTGATGCATCAAACACAAATCGGATTACAAAAATATTTAAACACAGGTTGCAATGTAACAAAATAGTTTGTGCTCCCTGCAGAGTTATCAATACTCCACATGTGTGGCCCCTGAGCACAGCAGGTCAGAAAGGGTTAAATTGTTTAAAGTGCTGAAAAAAAATCTTTAAATTCCTTACATTTTCTTTAAAAAAAAATTATTTCCAAAATTAACAATTGTACAAATATCTGGAAAAATATATATATCTGTACTGAACAGTGTGTTCAAGTTTTCTGACCCCCCCCCCCCCCCCCCGGACCCGACCAATTCTGTAAAACTGTAGAGTGGCCTTTTCTTGTGGTCGGCCTTTCCCGTATTAGGTGAATTAAGATTACCAAATGTCAGAATAATGAGAGACAGAGAATGCTTTAAGGCATTTTTGTGTAAATCAAGGTTATTAATGACATTGTAGGATACAGAATCCATGAATATTGATAAGTAAAGAACATAAGGACATCTACTGTGCGTTATTAACCACAGCTGTACTGCTACTATTATATTTATACTTGCTATACCAGCTATAATCAGAATATTGGTCAATTTACAAAACAATCAATAAAAAGAATATTGAAATATTTTTTGTTCGTTTGTTATATTCAATCATTTATAGAAGATATCTAGAAAAAGGGATCTAGGTTAATGAAAAAATAAAAAGACTACAAAAGAAAAAGAAAGGAAAGAGAGTAAAAGGGAAAAAGGGGAAGGGAATTATGTGATATTAGAAACAGGGAGCACAAGCCGCTCAAACCAGGCAGAACATGAAATCTCCAACCACTCAAAAGGGACCCAAGAGTCCAGACTAATAACTCAGAGACTAAAGGTCATCTAAGTGCCATTTATCTAAGCTACAGGGGCATCTATGTTAAGTAAATATATGTGTAACGAATGGAAGCGGAGGCAGAGATGGTGAAGTTTACATTCGTTTTTATTTTTTAAGTGGAACCTCGGGACCACGGTCTGGGGGGCTCCGAAGGGGGCGTGACTAGTGAGCCCCGGGCACCCGTAGTAAAGCCCCTCAGGCAGGGCCAGAATGGAATACCCAGAGGACACAGGTGCTACCGCCAGTTAGACCCCGAACACGTGGCAGCTGTCCCAGCGGGACCAAAAGGGATAACAAAAGTTACAGCAGAGTCCGCAATGCGCTGGGTCCTGGATCCGGTTAGTTGGTAAGGAGTCGGTTCCAGTGACCTTCACACAGTCCTTGGACTCGGATGGCTGTGGGCGGAACGGGATGGCTTAGGCCCAGATGGTTGCTGATATAACCAGGTAGCACAGGATACTGATATGCTGTGGAAACAGAGAGCATTAGACAATGCACAGAGACTGCAGATGCAGCGCAGACAGGTTAGCATGAGAACCGGAAGTAGCAATGATAGATACTCGTTGCTCCGGCACTTTCCCTATGGAGGAGAGGCCAGAAATAGCAGCCAGTGCGCTGCCATTGGTTGATTGCATTTTTTGAATAATGCACGCCGCCCCTTTAAGAAGGCAAGAGAGCGGGCGGGCATGCCCTAATAGCAGGAGGGAGGACAGAACGCTGAGCAGCAGCATGAGAGGCTTGAGGTGAGTGCCCAGAACGGAGAGCAGCGGCAGGCCTGGATGCAGCGCCAGGACGGGGGCCAGGTGTAACAGCGGCAGGCCTGGGCGCAGCGCCAGGACGGGGACCGGGTGTAACAATATGCTTTAAGATCCCAATACCCAGGATTCCAATTCAGAAGTTTCTCTTAAAACAATGCAGGGAGCCCGAGTGCCATAAACTCTGTCCGAGTTTCCGACTATTTGACCTATCATTTGCTCCATTCTATAAATATTATTAAGCTCCACAACAAATTCAGAATGTGAAGGGAACCTCTCCTGCTTCCAATATCTGGGAATCAAGTTTCTAACAGCTGTAAGAAAACGACTAAGAAGACCTATCTTGAACTTGGAGACTGATATATCACTTAAGAATAGCAAAGCTACTTCCATTGTAGGTCCGACATTGATGATAGATAATCTATTATAGAGATCAAAGATTGCTAACCACAAGTTCTTTATAGGCGGGCAATACCACCAGATGTGAGTAAATGTGCCCACCTCTTGTAAACATCTCCAACATGTATCTGGGACCATCAGAAATATAGAGTGCACAGCCGATGGGCATCTATACCATCTTGTTAGAATCTTATAGCTCCTCTCGTGATGTCGAGCATAATGAAGACCTAAACGTATATCAGGGAATCTTTGCTCTGTCCTCAGTTGATAAAGGTCTTCCCAGATCGATCTCCCACTTAGAGGAAAATAATGGAAAGTCTTGAAGGGGAATTTGTCCCTCTTGAGAAAGTTTATACAGCAGAGAGACAGTGTGGTCTGGAGGGGTGTTGGATAAGAAAAGGGTCTCAAAGTGTGATAATGCTCTAAAGAGACTAGTTTGCTTAGCCAATTTTGTTATAAAACGTTTCAACTGTTCAAAAAAGAACCAAGTACCTATTGGTGGCTCCTCATCTAAGAAAATATCCTGTAACGACTTCACTCCTGTCCTATTCACGTAGTCATAAATTATAGAGCGAGAGATTCTATTTTTATTTAGATAGATCTTTTTGTTTGATCCGGCTGGAAAAGACGGATTATCATATATACTAGTTAAAGGACCAGGGGATGAAGATATTTCTAAATTTCGGCCTCCTCGTTTAATGAATGCCACCATGTTTCTGGTAAGGAAGGGCAAAGATACGTTGCCCTCCCTCTCCTTTCCTGGAGACCAAATGATTATTCGGGAGTTACAACCGTTGAGGTCATTTCCTAAGCCGACCCACTTTTTATTTTCTTTACTATGAAATAGATCTAAGATACATGTTCAAATCGATGCATAACTATATAAAGCTAAATCTGGGAGACCAACTCCTACAATCAGCTTTGACCGACTTAACCAAGCACGCATTTCTTATTTTTTGTTATGCGACCAGACAAATCTGGTAATCGCTTATTTAAGGCGTGAGAAAAAGGAGGCAGGTAAATACAAAGGAATTGTTTGGAAATAACATAAGAGATGGGGGGCAATAAGTCCATCTTTTTCGCATTGACCCTGCCCAACCAAGAAAGCTGCAGCTTGTGCCATTTTTCGAAATCTAACTCCGCTTTATGGAAGGTTGCCTTGAAATTTGCGTCATATAATTGCGATATCTTAGCTGTAATTTTAACGCCCAAATAGGTGATGATCAAGGCGCCATCGAAAAGGAAACGAGGCACTCGGCTGCTCTATAAGGGATATGTTTAGGAACTCTGACTTATGAGAACTAATTTTGAAGTTACTTAAACGACCAAATCTATCTGGTAAGCTTGTGATCGGAGAGGAAATGTACATAAGGACATCATCCACAAAAAGTGCCAATTTGTGTTCTTCTGATTGAAGTTTTGGACCTTTATTTGAAGGATTGTTAAGAATTGCTGCAGCCAAATGCTCCATTGTTAATATGTAGAGTAAGGGTGAGAGGGGCCAACCCTACCTTGTGCCATTCCGAATTGGAAATGCACTTGATATTGCACCATTAGCTTTAACTTGTGCACTTGGTGATGTATACAAGGCAGAAATTCTACGGAGCATATTTTCTTATACACCCACTCCCTCCAGTGTCTGAAATATGAACTCCCAGTGTAACCTATCAAAGGCCTTCTCGGCATCAATCGACAAGATGCACATGGGGTCCCCCTCTCTGGTCGCCCTAGTCCGTATGGTATTATCCCTAACTTCTCGCCCTGGAACAAAGCCTACATGACCTTGATTAATCAGACCTGCCACAATATTTTTGCAATCATCTTTGCGTATAGTTTAATATCGAAATTTATCAGAGAAATTGGACGGTGACTGCTACATGTGGAGGGATCTTTACCAGGTTTAGGAATGATGGTGATATGGGCAGCCGGTGAATGCAAAGAAAAAGAAGAAAAAGAACCTCCTGATGAAATATAATTACTCATATTTAGGAATATTGGGCTTAATAAGGCACAGAAATGCTTGTAAAATCCTGCTGTATATCCGTCTGGGCCTGGACTCTTTCCATGTTTCAGCTCATTAATGGTCTGAGAAGCTTCCTTCAACGAAAAGTCTTTTTCTAGTTCTAACAATCTGTCCTCTGGTATCGAAGACATATTAGTTTGTTGTAGATAGAATTTAATTTTATCTCGGAGTGAATGGACTGATAAGTCTTTATAATGACCACCTATGTTGTACAGCTCCCTATAATAATCGCTAAAGCTTGATAGAATGTCTCTCGTGCTATGTACTTTCCTCCCTTCCTTATTTTTGATATAAGGAATGTATGTATTTGATGTACTGGGATTAATAATTTGCTACTCTTATTTCCATATTGGTAAAAGCGATTCTTGAGGCGTTCTCTAAATTGCCGTGACTTCTGATCTATCATAGCCAGCAGCTTTTGCCTCAGCGTGGACAAGTGTGCAAAGGTACTTTCCTCCCTTCCTTATTTTTGATATAAGGAATGTATGTATTTGATGTACTGGGATTAATAATTTGCTACTCTTATTTCCATATTGGTAAAAGCGATTCTTGAGGCGTTCTCTAAATTGCCGTGACTTCTGATCTATCATAGCCAGCAGCTTTTGCCTCAGCGTGGACAAGTGTGTAAAGGTATTGGCGTCTAAATCCTGTTTATGTTGGTTTTCTAGTTTTGGAATTTTACTAGATAATTCAACTATTTTGGTGATTCTGGCTCTTTTCAGGCGTACCCCATGAGAAATAAGTACACCTCTCAGGACACTTTTTAATGTTTCCCATTTGATAGAGGGGGACGTGGGGTCAGTCTCATGGATCCAGTTTGAAATTGATTATTGTCTGTTCCAGGTCAGACCTGCAAAGAGGGTCCTGGAGAAGGTTCTCATTCAAGCGCCAAGAGAAACCTGATTTAGCTGGGGCATTTAACATAATGGAAAAGTAAATTGGCCCATGATCCGACCATAATATTGACCCTATATCAGCCTCCACTAGCGAACCGAGTAAACTATGTGATATAAAAAAAATAATCAATTCTGCTGTAAGTATTTTGGGCTCTTGAGAAGAAGCTGAAATGCCTAGAGTCAGGATGAAGAACGCTCCACACGTCCACCAGCTTCAGACTAAACATCTGTTTTTTTTATTTGGATAATGGAAGGGGAGTAGGAAGACTTTCCCGAGGAAACATCAGCAGTGGGGTTCAATGGAGCATTGAAATCACCCCCGAGGATCACAGGAGAGGAGCCAGCGAACTCCGCAAGATGTCTTTTGCACTCCGCTCCAAACCTCTGTTGAGCCTGGTTTGGAAAGTACACATTTGCTATTACAAGTTTGCGGGACCTCCATGAGATTAATAAAAAGATAAATCTGCCCTCAGAATCTATTACTGAATCAACGATCTCTGGCATAAAGGAGTTGTGGAAAGCTATCGAGACCCCTTTGGATTTGGAATGTGGGTTTGGGCTATGACACCATTTAGGGTAGTATTTTGATGTACTCTGTGGAACTGATTCAGATTTAAAGTGGATCTCCTATAATAAGAGTACTGAGACTCGTTGTTTATGACTAGAGTATAATACCTGTCTTCTTTTCTCGGGAATATTGAGCCCCTTTGTATTAAAAGAGCAAAATTTAATTTTAGCCATAGTCTGGATGTCCACTGACGCCTACCGCCTCTGAATGTCTACCTGTGGAAAAAATCCCCAAGTGTAGTATGTGGTCGAATAAGATGGGGTATTGGGAAGGGAAAAGAAAGTGGGAAAGACAGATAGAAATAAGGGTAGTTAGAGAAAAAGGGGGAAAAAAAGCATTGTAAAAAAGCAAACGTCCCTTGTGAGTTTTGCTACCGGTGCCAACATTGGTAATCTACTACCTGTGCACCACTCGAGGAAGAAGAAGGCCTAAACTGGACAAGGACCCTCCCCGAAAATCCCCTTCCAATGAACAGGTCACACATTTGCGAACATTCCCCTCCAAACAAACTAATGAAAGAAAATTCCTTGCAGAGCATATGTAAAGTCGCCACCCAAGCCAAAATATAACGTTACAAATATTTATCGGGTGAGATTAAATAAGTCCCTATATTACACATGGATGAAAACTTCCCCTACATCCCGCATGTTCAATGGGAAAGAAAAACTGTAAACAGAACCTGTTAGTTATTGTGGAACAACCATGCATTATTCTAAAGTTGAACATATTTAGGTCAAACCAGGCAAAACTTTCAATGAAAATTATTATGATCAGTCTTGAACTTTGCGAAAAAAGCAAACATAGGGTTATCAGGTTATGTTCGATGAATTTCTACTGCTGCTTCTTTTCTTGGATTGTTGTACTTTGAACCATCTCGGTGGGGCCTCTGGAAGTGCGGGAATCAGAGGCCATTCTGGGAGGTCTAGCACTGGTAAATCGAAGGTTCCCAGGAAATTGGCCAGGTCGCCAATACGTGAGAAAGTGACCGTTTTACCACCTTTAAAAGCCGTTAGTTGGAAAGGATATCCCCATCTGTATGCAATGTCTCTCTCTCTTAATTCGTCCAATAAAGGTTTTTAGGGCTCTGCGCAGCAACAAATTACGCCTGGATAGGTCTGAAACGATCAGAATTTGGTGGCCTTCGTACTTTATGTTCCCTTTTTTCCTGGCAGCAGTCATTATTGCCTCTTTGACTCTATAGTAGTGGACCCTTCAAATAACATCACGAGGAGGGGTTTCAGATGTGGAATTAGGCCATAAAAACCTATGAATTCTATCAAATTCAATTGAATTGTCCTCTCTGTCACCGAGAACATCTAAAAAAATCTAGGTCAGAGAAACCAATTGATTCAGGTAGGCCACGAACACGAATGTTATTTCTCCTATTACAATTCTCCAAGTCCTCCAGACCTGATGTAAGTTCCTCTATCTTAAAGGTATGCTCAGTTATGACATCTCTGTAGGCCTGCAGTTCATGATGAATATCATCCTGAGCTTTTTCTACATCTTCAATTCGAGAAGTAAATTCTGCTTTCAAGCTATTTATCTCTTTTTTATACTTTTTAAGGCATTTTTATTATTTACTGCAAAGTCAAAGTTTCCATCCATTTCATTAGTATTTGGTACCATTGCCCTTACACTGAATAACTTGGATCACACGTATGGGATATTCTTCCGCAAGCTTCTCACAATAGTTGGTTGGAATTTGGGTCTATTCCTCCTGACAAAACTGGTGTAACTGATCCAGGTTTGTAGGTTGCCTTGCTTGCTCCAGCCTTTTCACCTTTGCCCATAAATTTTCAATAGGATTGAGATCAGAGCTTTGTGATGGCCGCTCCAAAACATTGACTTTGTTAATCTTAAGCCACTTTGTTACCATTTGGCAGTATGCTTCAGATCATTGTCCATCTGGAAGACCCATTTTCGCCCAAGCTTTAACTTCCTGGCTGATGTCTTGAGATGTTGCTTCAGTATTGCCACATGATCTTCTTTTCTCATGATGCCATCTATTTTTTAAGTGCACCAGTCCCTCCTGAAGCAAACAACCCCACAACATGATGCTGCCATCACTGTGTTTCACAGTTGGGATGGTGTTCTTAGGCTTCTAAGCTTCTCCTTTTTTCGTCCAAATGTAACGATGGTCATTATGCCCAAAAAGTTCAATTTTAGTTTCTTCAGAACATAGGACATGTCTCCAAAAATTAAGGTCTCTGTTCCTGTGTGCATTTTTAAACATTAATCTGGCTTTTTTATGTTTCTTTTGGAGTAATGGCTTATTTCTGGCAGAGTGGTCTTTCAGCCCATGTTGATACAGTACTCGTTTCACTGTGGATTTTGACAGGATACCCGCTTCTGCCATCATCTTCACAAAGTCTTTGCTTTTGTCCTTGGGTTGATTTGCACATGTTGGACCAAAGCCTGTTCAACTCTGGGACACGGAACCCATCTCCTTCCTGAACGGTATGATGGCTGGACATTCCCAACTTGCTTGTACTTGCATATAATTGTTTGTACAGATGAACAAGGCACCTTCAGGTTTCTTTAAATTGTACCCAAGGATGAGCCAGTCATGTGCAAGTCCACGATTGTTTTCCTCATATCTTGGCTGATTTCTTTAGACTTTCTCATGATGCTACACAAAGAAGCAGTGTGTTTCAGGTGTGTATTAAAATACATCCACAGGTGTGTCTGTAATTAACTCAGATGTTGCCAGAAACCTACCTCCTGGGTTCAAATTCCACCAAGGACAACATCTTCAAGAAGTTCGTATGTTCTCCCTGTGTTTGCGTGGGTTTCCTCCCACATTTCAAAGACAAACTGATAGGGAATTTAGATTGTGAGCCCCATCGGGGACAGCAATGATAATGTCTGTAAAGCGCTGCGGACTATGTTGGTGCTATATAAAGAGATTATTATTATTATTATTATTATTAGTAATGCACCACCTGAACAACTAGGCTGCGTCATGTCTCAGATACCTTGACCGCTAATTCCATGGACTTCTGGTTTAACAAATTAGCAAATGTTAATAACTGGCCAAGTTTAATATGAGCATACTGTCATGTGCAGCCCCCAATTTAATGTCAGAGAGGGTGTTCAGCGTAGCCGGTGGATCTGTCACACCAAAGTGGTCCAGGTTATCTGTTACACATGTGAAAAACCTAACATTTGTCAAAATAAATAAGGCATGAATCAGTGCACTTTCTTGCACCGTTGGCTGATGCCAAAGATTAAATTAGCCACACGGTCGGTCTGCCTTACTATTGTCCACAAAGTTCTGTTGCTGCCAGTGCTGAAGGACCACACTCTTCTGGAAATCTACTTCTTGTCCATAAGGTCATCTATACTGTAGTACTGTTGTTGCCAGGACTACCATAGCTGGATCTGACATTGCAGTCACGTCAGCCACATATCTCCTTGCTGCCTGTTGAGTTTTTGTTGTGCTACACAGAACTACTGATAATGAGAACCATTCTCTCATGTTAGAGTACTCTCAAGAAACTGTTTTCAAAATAGGCCATATTATTTAAAAGGCTTGGTGACAACAATCTATAATTTTTGCACGTTCAAAACAGAGCAACTGTTTTTTTTTCCAGATAAAAAGGGGATAATTTTTGGATTGCTTGCATCTGCCTAATCATGTTGTGATTAGCAAATCAGTTGCTGACCTCAAAAACGGGATTTTTTTTTCACTTCTAGTTGAGGGGTCATTACTTCTTTACATTCAAAACAGAACACTTGTTTTGACTCCCTACTTAAAGGGATAATTTTTGGACAGGTTATGAATAGTGGTAGGCAAGTAGTGAAATGCTCGTTACTTAATGCTTGAGTGCTCATTTCGAGTAACAAGCATAATGGATGTCAATGGGAAACTCAAGCATTTTTCCGGCAGAGACTCCCAGGAGGTCGGGGGGGGGGGAAGTAAAATCACTGAAATGTGAGAAAACACAGCTGAAAAGGAATGGCAACAGCATGAGAAAGATGCATGGATGCATCTCTGACTCCCAAGTTGCTGCTGGGAAAAATGTTGTCACAGTATTACACCACTTTTAGGAACTGACATTAAAACACATCAAATCAAAATGAAATGATCAAATCAAAATAAAATGAATTTTACAGGAAAAAAAAGGTTATGAAACATTATTTCCAGTATATTGACTTGCATAGAAGTCAAATAAAAAAGAGAGAAATAAAAAACCGTCTCCTCCACCACTTAGGCTATGCTCACACACAAAGTTTTTGCTGCGTTTTTGCACTCTCTTTGCTTTCAATGGTGCAAAAACACTGAAAGAATTGTCATGCTCTTTCAGCAGTTTTCCATTTCAGTAAGGAGTAAAAAGGAATAATGAATCATGATTTCTGATTTTTTTCCCAATTGTAAGAAGTGAGACTCCCTGACTGGTGAAGCCTATGCACTAAGTGCAAGAGCTATCAAAAATTGAAAGTAGGGATTGCAATACACCATGGACTACAGATAAAAGATGGCCTCATACAACATTTTTTCCCCATTTCAAAGCAGTGGGACTCCTAGACTGGTAAAGCATATGCACTATGTGCAAAGGCTGTCAAAAATTAGAGGGAGACACTCCAATTGACCCTGGAATACACGTACAGTAGGGCCTCAGAAAACATTTACATTTTGGAAGGAGTTGAACTTCTGTGGGCAACAACAAGGAGTCCTGTATTCAAGGTAACTACTCCGGGTACAACTGGCACAACAAGGACCTTCAGGCATCAGACTCTGATTTTGCTCCAGCTAAGGTGGGCGGCAGTTCCTCCTGTGGCAGCTCAGGGCATCAGGCAGCCCCTAGGCTTGAACTACATTGAAGCAGGGGTTTCAAATCATTTTTCTTATCTACTTGGAGACCTTTGCCAATGAAAATTTGTGAACCATGTGGGGGAAACTTCTACAACCCATCCTGGGGAAAGAACACCACCAGTCCTTTGTCCATTTATTCACACGAGAGGTGCATTTGGGCCTTTGTATGAATGCATCTTTATATTTAATTTAGACGTAATTGAGTCAAATATGAGGCTCACAGGCCACAGTCACTGCTCCCTCCCTGTTTAAGTTGATTTTTCATGCTGCTGGGGTAATAATAACTAATTGGCGCATCCGCCAGTCAACTGAAAATGCTGACACGATGACTGTTCTCAAAACTCTCCAGGGGAGGGGGGTGGTCCGGTCCGATGGGTGTCGCGGTCCGGCACCTCCCATGTTTATACGATGCCGTCCTCTTCTTTCCTTCCCGTCGCTGCTCCTGCGCAGGCACACTGCTCTGCCCTGTTGAGAGCAGAGTCCTGCAATGCGCAGGCGCCGGGAAAGGTCCGGCGCCTGTGCACTGCAGTATTCTGCTCTGCCCTCAACAGGGCAGAGCAGTGCGCCTGCGCCGGAGACACGACAGGAGGGAAGAGGATGGCATCGTATGAAGATGGGAGGCGCTGGACCAGACCGCCCCCCCCCGGTGAGTATAATCTCATTTTTCTTATCTTTCAGGTTACATAGGGGGCTTATCTACAGCATTACAGAATGCTGTAGATAAGCCCCTGATGTCGGTGCTGGCAGCTCACAGGTGAAAAATGAGGTGACAGATTCCCTTTAAGCACAGCCTGTTTCCACGTTACCGAGGCAGAGCTTACAACTTGCGACAGATATAGACGATAATGCTGGAGGAGGATGAGGGTGTGCAGGAGGTGCCATAGGAGAGGAAACCCTGATGGAACTTGGGCCCGCAATTCTAGGAGTCGGTAACACGTCTGGTCCCAGGGTCCAAATTTGTCCTGGTCTCCATTAGGGTCATCCAGTGTGCTATCAGGGAAACGTAGCATCCCTATCCACATGCACTTGTTCAGTGGACCTTCCCTGTAACTGCATTGGTCAGAGCACGGGTTATGTTATGGGACATGTGCTGGTGTAAGGCGGGTACGGCTCTCCAGGAGAAATAGTGGCATCTGGGGAGTGAGTACTGAGGGACGGTTGCTGAAAGCCTCAGTGTTCACAATACTAAATGGCAACATTTCCAGGGTAAGGAGTCTTGAAATGTGACCATTTAGTGCTTGGGCCTGTGGGTGAATGCAGGCGTATTTATGCTTGCATTCCAAAGTTTGGGGTGGGGACAGCTGAAATCTGTGCTAGAACAAGGAAGTGGACATGGTTGCTGATGGTGGTTGCGTATGTGTAACAGGTGCAGGGCGGGAGGCATCTGCACCTGCATCCTGGACAGGGGATTAGCAAGGATATAGCACATTGAAAGAGGCAGTGGTGTCACTCACAGACACTGATTGGGGTCCCAGGTGGTTGACCCACCTAGTCAGGTGCTTGGATGAAATGTGCCTGAACATGCTGATGGTCAGGTTGGTAGTGGTCAGGCCCCTGCTGAGCTTGGTATGGCACAGGTTGCAAATTACCATTCTATAGTCTCCCACAATTTTTGTAAAAAAGCGCCAGACTGGGTAACACCTAAACCCTTGGCCTTTGCTCTGGCCGTGTATGGGTGCTCTGGGGAATATTTGACCACCCTCTCCCTCTCTCAGCCCCACTGCCTCTTACTGCCTGTTGCTGTACTACAGATCCCTCCCCCTCTGAGCTGCTGTGCTGGCTCTGCATGCCAACTTGCCAGGCTGGGTGAGTGACTTCATCATCCACCCCCTCATCTTCCACATCTTCACTCTGGTCCTCCCCGTGACTTGTTGTCTTAACATGACTTGTTGGTGACTGTGTTTCATCATCCACTTCGAGACAGTAATTGCTATTCACCACCATCTGCTTCTTCTCACTGCGGCTGCTCAAATATTTGGACATTACAGCACACAATCTCCTCATGTCCCTCTTGTAATTTGCATGGTGAGAGGCCATAAGAAACCATAAACATAAAGGTAAAAAGCTCCTCGGAGTGTCCAAGTATGGGGTTACTTATCTCCTGAGACTAGCCATCATGAGAGGAAGGACAAGGAGAGGATTATGTGGTCCAGACTTTTGACTAGTGACACTGGACAGTGTGGAAGACAGGGTGGTGCTGGGAAATAGACTGGAAGCATTATCTTCCATCCAACCCACAACCTGCTTTCACTGCTCTGGCTTCAACGAAGCCTCACTTGAGGGGGCGATACACGTGGAGTTATGTCTGCGGTGCACTTAGATTTCTGACCCTTGGGAGCAATGGGTTCCTGACTCTATTCTGGCAATATGCTGACATTGGGGCTTTTTTATTTTTGGAAGGTGTTTTCATTGTTTGAGCTTTCCTTCTGGGTTCATATTATCCATCGATTATTGGACTGGTGAGACGGTTCATTGATATATTTTTCTTTGCTCTCCCCTTGGGATTATTCTACCTTTGGGATTATTATTCTATCGAGCTTTTCATGTCCTATTGGACAGGTTATATATATATATATATATATATATGCATTGCTTTAGCCTCATGAGCCACTAGGATACGGGTGAATTGAGGGTCATTTATTATCTACTCTCATGCATGGGGGTTATTATTGTATCAATTTTTCTCTGTGGACACAGTTCTATGGTTTTAAGTGTGTTTTAACTATATTGTGTGCCAATAAAATTGTTGTGATTTATATTTTTCATATATATTTTTCTGTGGTGTGCATTTCTCCGGTAGTACTTTTTTCTCTTCTTTAATTATAGCTTCGTTTGACTACTTGGTTGCACCCCTATTTCATACAAATAATTATTTATATAAAGTGGTGCGCCAAAATATATTTTTTCTCCTTATCAACAGTAGTGTTTGGCACCCCACTGAAAAGTGGGACAGGAAGCTAGGTCTCGTGTATGAGTGTTTTTTGTGCTCCCACACA
Source organism: Dendrobates tinctorius (assembly GCF_039654945.1). NCBI lineage: Eukaryota > Metazoa > Chordata > Amphibia > Anura > Dendrobatidae > Dendrobates > Dendrobates tinctorius. Next base: position 3,093,686 of record NW_027361904.1, on the reverse strand, counting down.
GCAGGTAGTTTCATTAACGTCCACTTCCCCTGCCCCTTACCACATGGCTTGCACATTTTAAATTATCTACGCAGCTAAGAACGGTATTATGAGAATAGAAGAAATTTGTCCCTAAAAGGATTTTTTCTTGTACTACTCTGCAACCCAACCTTAAATTATTTTCAGATATGAGCAGTATTATTAGAGAATATAATTTAATAGAATTAGCCCTGAAAGGGGCAGTTTGGATAACACTCCTTGTTGCTGGTACGTTAACCTATCAGCCCTGCTTTAAATGCCCCTAATACACTCTTCCTAATACAGCAGCTAATCCCCCCTGAAATGCAGCTAACTGCAGTAGGATAGAATCTATTTCAATTCACCCTAAAAAGGGTTGTTGGTTTAAGATTGCACAATCCGGTAAAGAAACATTGTACAGCACACTGTCCCTTCTCCTGCAGCTCTCCCGACACTATTTACTATGAGATAAATATAGACCCCATGACGCTATGCGGACGACCATTCACTACATGTTTAGTGGCTGAAAATAAGTCGCCAAACATGCGGTGCGGGAAATCAAACTTGGCGCCCGAGTACCCGGATACTTGATCGAGTATCAAGCTTCTCGAGCAGCAGAATGCTCGATCGAGCCTCGAGCATTGCTTAACACGCTCGCCCATCATTAGTTATGAAAAAAGCTATTACTTCTTCATTCATTAAAATGCAAATACTTCCTGTAACGGGGTCTACCAAGCTGGAGTACCTCCCTCTTTCAGTACCACCCCGTGTTTTCGGAGGTCTGAGGTCGGAGGTCTGCATTGGCTGGAGTCTGAATGAATGACACTGGCTGGAATTCCTTGGTTACATGGGCGCATATAAAAGATCACTGCTTCTCCACGTATTTCCAGTCTGACAACACTTTACTCACAGGACACAGAATATATCACACAGATAGAGGGCAGGCCAATAGAAAAGCGGCAGGCCAGACATGCATTACAAAAGCCGCAGGTGGCCGGAGCCTGCCAATGTTTACTGTGGGAATTACAAAGGTGGGGGGAGGGTGGACAAAAGGAGAATATCATGTCCCCTCTGCCCAGGGGCACAGCCTGTGGGCTCATGAATTAGGGACATGCATCTCACATAGAACCTTTTATACATACATATAACTGCACAACATATTGTGGGTGCTGAGTGGTTCTGTAGCACGTAACACGGCTCCCCCTTTTCAGCGACACGATCGGCATACACAGTCTGATCCTCAACGGATCGGTTTGGGGATGACCAAAGTTTATGGGGTTGGTACAAGTTCCGTTTCTCGACTTAGTCCATCGGCGTTACCGTTTTGTTTGCCGGGTCTGTGGTGGATGGTGAAGTCCAGAGGTTGTAGGGCTAAACTCCATCTCAGCAATCTGGCGTTGTCTCCGGAAACCCGATTAAGCCAGACTAGGGGACTATGGTCCGTTAGGAGGGAAAACTGTCGTCCATACAAATATGGTTGCAACTTCTTGAGTGCCCATACTACCGCCAGGCACTCCTTCTCGATGGCCGCATAGCTTGCTTCATGGGGCAGTAGTTTCCGACTCAGGTAAGCTACCGGTTGTTCTTGGCCGTCCGGCCCGACTTGGCTCAGTATTGCCCCCAATCCAAACATAGAAGCGTCTGTGTGAACCAGGAAATGTTTAGTTGGATTGGGTGCGGCCAATACATGGGTATTAGTGAGGGCGTCCTTTAGTTGGCGGAAGGCTTCCTCACACTCTGAGGTCCAGGTTACCTGGCGGGGTTGGTTCTTACAGGTCAGATCAGTGAGGGGCTTGGCTACGCTGCTGCAATTGGGAACAAATTTCCTGTAATACCCCGCTGTCCCTAGAAACGCCATGACCTGGGTTTCAGTGCGTGGGATGGGCCATTTGGCTATGGCCTCAATCTTGGCTGGTTCTGGTCGCTGTTTCCCACTTCCCACCCACTTCCCTAAATACTGAACCTCTGCTTTGCCCACGTGACACTTGTTTGGGTTCAGGGTGATTCCGGCCTGGTGGATCCTGTCCAATACTGTCTCTAGGTGATTTAGATGCTCTTCCCATGTCGCACTGTAGATGGCGATGTCGTCCAGGTAGGCACAAGCATAGTCCTGGAGACCATCAAGAAGCCGGTGAGCCAGCCTTTGGAAGGTCGCCGGGGCATTCTTCATCCCGAATGGCATAACTCGAAACTGGAATAAGCCGAACGGGATGACAAATGCCGACTTGGGAATAGCGTCAGGACTAAGGGGAATCTGCCAGTAGCCTTTGCATAGATCGATGGTGGTCAAATACTTTGCCCCCGCCAGCCGTCTAACAACTCATCCACACGCGGCATGGGGTATGCATCCGTCACTGTTTTCTCATTGAGCTTACGATAGTCTACACAAAACCGTGTAGTCCCATCCTTCTTGGGCACTAACACTACGGGGGATGCCCAGGGACTGACTCTTCAATGACCCCTAAACGCAACATCTCTTGTATCTCTTGTCGCATCCCCTCTCATACAGACTCAGGGACGCGGAAGGGGTTTTGTCGTAGGGGGGTCTGATCCTGGGTCTCAACCTTGTGTTGTGCCAGGCGAGTGTACCCCGGTCTATGAAAACATCCTATTTCGCAGCCTCAACAACACCTCCGCCTGCTGTCTCTCCCGGGGGCCTAGGTCTTCACCCAAGTGTACCTGGTCCCATGTTTTAAACTGAGTCCTTTCCCCTAAGACATCTGGCAAGGGAAGTCTGGCTAAATCCTCTGCTTCAGGAGCACAGATGGCCACTACCTCTTCAGGGCGCTCTCGGTAGGGCTTCAGCATATTCACGTGGAACATGCGGATAACCCTGGGGTCGTCACAATCGGCGACATTATAGGTTGTGTCGGCTATTTTCCCCACTACCTGGTAGGGCCCCTGCCATGCAGCTTGAAACTTATTCTGCTTAGTGGGCTCTAACACCAGGACCTTCTGTCCTATTTCCAAAGTGCGCTCTCTGGCCCGCCGATCGTACCATACGCGCTGGCGCCGCTGGGTCGCCTGCAGGTTCTCACGTACAACCTGGGTCAGCTCTTGTAGGCGGTCCCGGAATTCCAGCACATAGGGTACAATAGGTACCCCTTCTATGAGGCCCTCCCCTTCCCAGTGTTCCAGCACTAAGTCTAGGGGTCCCCTTACCCGTCTCCCGTATACCAGCTCGAACGGGGAGAACCCTGTGGATTCTTGGGGCACCTCCTGATAGGCAAACAGGAGGTGTGGCAAAAATTTCTCCCAGTCCCTGTAGGTCCTGGTAAAAGTCCCAATGAGCTGTTTAATGTCCCATTAAAGCGTTCACACAACCCATTGGTTTGCGGGTGGTACAGGGCGCTTCTAATGGACTTTACACCACACAGCTTCCACAGTTGGTTGGTCACCTCTGCTGTAAACTGGGTACCCTGGTCCGAGATAATCTCCCGGGGAAATCCAACCCGTGAGAAAACCTGGAGCAGGGCAGCCGCCACCGTCTCTGCCAGTATGTTAGGTAACGCAACCGCCTCTGGATACCGTGTGGCATAATCTACCACTGTCAATATATACCTTTTCCCGGACGGACTGGGTTTGGCTAACGGCCCTATCAGATCGACCGCTACTCGGCTAAATGGTTCCTCCACAATGGGGAGGGGGCGTAATTTGGCCTTGCATCAATCCCCCCTCTTGCCAATGCGCTGACAACTGTCACAGGTCTGGCAGTACTGACGAACATCATAGGTTACCCCCGGCCAAAAGAAGTTTTGTGTCAGATGATGCCTGGTGCGACTGATGCCGAAGTGCCCGGCCAAGGGTATATCATGAGAGATTCGCAGTAATTCCTGCCTATACTTCTTGGGAACTACCAGCTGTTGTTTTATAGTGGGGCTCGTCCCCGTGTGGTGCTGCTCAGTGATCCGGTAGAGGAGTCCCTGCTTCCATACAAACTGTTCCCCTTCCATTACTCCTCTTCCCTCCTGTGCCTTCCCACGATATCCCTCTAATGAAGGATCCTCAAGTAACTCCCTCTTAAATTCATCTGGGGTGGCCCAAGAAATGTCTGGCTATGGGAATAGGTGTAGGGCTGGGATGTCTTACCTGAGCCTCCTCTGAGTGTGATTCCGCCTCCGCAGCTCGAGCTTGTCTCCAGGTGGTCACAGGATAGGTCTCAGCCAGAGGGGCCACCGAGAATGCAGACAACATGGGCCCCAAGTCATTTCCCAGCAAGACGTCTGCAGGCAAATCCTCCATCATGCCGACCTCAACAAGGCCATCCCCGACTCCCCAGTTCAGGTGAATCCTGGCAGTGGGCAGTCGATGTATAGCTCCCCCTGCTACACGGACTGCCACTGTCCGGTCCGTCTTCTCTTGGTCCCGGACGAGATGAGGCTTCACAAGGGTCAAAGTTACCCCAGAATCTCTTAGTCCCTGCATACGTTTCCCATTAACCCACATGACCTGTCGATGCTGTTGTCGATTATCTGCCCGGGCTGCCTGCACAGGGTCTACTTCATGCAGCTCTTCCTCCATCTCTTCCACCCCTTGGTTAGTCGTAGCCACCAATGCCGGGTCAGCTTCGCCTTGGAGCAGTGTACAGCACCCCGGCTGAAGGTAGCTGTTCCCGCCTTTGGCCACTGGGTATGCTGAGTCTGGTTGGGACATTGTCTTTGCAGGTGGCCCAGCTGACGACAGGTGTGGCATCGCTCCCCAGGGGGACTGTCGTAGGCGAGGTTTCTAGCTGGTCCCCCTACAATCTTCGGTGGTTTGGGGCCCTCCAGGTCCATGGGCGGGCCCCTAGTGACCACCTTTGATCCGGACAACTGCGGCCTCCTGGCATCATGTTCATCGGCCAGACGAGCGGCTTCCTCAAGAGTCGTTGACTGCCTGTCCCGAAGCCATTCCTGTGTCTCGGGGTTTAGTCCATTAAAGAATCGTTCTAACAGGAAGAGCTGGAGGACGTCTTCCTTAGTGGTTGCTTGGCTCCCTTGTACCCACTGTAGCAGTGACCGCCGTAATTTACAGGCCCATTCAGCATGGGTATCGGTTACGCATTTTATAAGTCCGCGGAACTTTTGGTGGTATGCCTCTGGTGTCAGCGCATACTGGGCCGAGATCACTTCTTTGATCCGCTCATAGTCCATACAGTCCTCATCAGGTACCGTGCGATAGGCGTCCGCTGCCCGGCCTGTCAGCTTGCTGGCCAGAATCTGAACCCGTTCCTCCGGCTTCACTTGATGAAGGGCACACTGCCTCTCAAAGTCCTGCAGAAAGCCATCAATGTCTTCCTCTGCCTCCCCCAACTGTCGGAAGGCATTATAGTGGATCTTTTTGTGGCTTACTGTTGAAGGTACCTGGTCGAAGGCCAGAGCTCCCCCTGCTCGCTGACTCTCCTCTCTCCGCTCTGCCATCTCCATCTTGGCCAGCTCCACTTTGGTCCGCTCTGCCATCTCCATCTTGGCTAGCTCTATCCTGGTCCGCTCGGCCATCTTTTCCTTCAGATCAGTACTCACATCAGCCATCACCTCTCGTATGATCTCTACTGCAGGGTTTGGGCCATAGAACGCCAGTCTGTTCTTTACCTCCCTCTGGAATTCGGTCTCCTCCACATTCACATTGGGGGGCGCTGCACTGTTGTGTTCCATGATGGCTGCTATCAAATCCGCTTTTGTTTTGTTGTTGGCGATCAACCCTCGGGCTTCCACCAGATCTTTTAATGTAGTCCTCTTTAACTTCTGGTAGTTATTTTCCATTCATTCCTTTCCTCTTGTAGAAGGGGTATCATATCCCGCTGCTGCCACCAGTGTAACGGGGTCTACCAAGCTGGAGTACCTCTTTCAGTACCACCCCGTGTTTTCGGAGGTCCGCTCTGCGTTGGCTGGAGTCTGAATGAATGACGCTGGCTAGAATTCATTGGTTACATGGGCGCATATAAAAGATCACTGTTTCTCCACGTATTTCCAGTCTGACAACACTTTACTCACAGGACACAGAATATATCACACAGATACAGAGGGCAGGCCAATAAAAAAGCGGCAGGCCAGACATGCATTACAAAAGCCGCAGGTGGCCGGAGCCTGCCGATGTTTACTGTGGGAATTACAAAGGTGGGGGGAGGGCAGACAAAAGGAGAATATCGTGTCCCCTCTGCCCAGGGGCGCAGCCTGTGGGCTGATGCATTAGGGACATGCATCTCACATAGAACCTATTATACATACATATAACTGCACAACATATTCTGGGTGCTGAGTGGTTCTGTAGCATGCAACACTCCCAAAACAAGGATAATTATTGCAACCAACAGTGTGAAAAAGCAGTGGCTTCTTCTGTTGACACTGCCTTCCTAAAAACATCAGTATGCATGCGTCTGCACCACTAAAAGGGATCATTTTTAGACTGTTTCTAGAATTTAATTTAAAAAGTCTGACACTGCAGTGTGTTGTTAAATATACAGTTGGTTACCTCTGGTTATGATCCATTTTCCCCTAGCCACATATGTTGTTGTAATTTGGACATTAAAAAGGCTGTGTTTGCATTACCGAGTAAATTGATTCCATTTGCATAACTGACTCCGTAGGGAACTCACAGTGTTCTATAAATATTTTCCAGTCAATTAGATGATTTTTAATTATGCGATTTGTGTCAATTTATTCCTCAATAATCACATTCTTTTGGAAAATTCAGTGAAGCCAGTGAATTTGAACTTCAAAAGATCGGCTGAACTCTAGAGATTGATAGGGTTCTTACTGAGCATACTGTGTATGCCAATATGCCAAAAGCTCCTTTTACCACCTAATAATATTAGAAGTTGAGCTCATGTCATTAGCTCTTAAACTCATGAACTCCTTATTTTTCGTACATATGTTATTTAAGTGTTAGAACCACAAAACCGACCCTTACTTAGTCTGTAACCCCTTCTGGGTGCTGATGAGTTACAAGGGCAGCTGGGGGCCAATCACTGTGCATCAGTGCAGCTTCACACTTAGAAGACTTTTTCAGAATAGGTTGACTTTCTACATCACACTGTCATAGACGCTATATGTACAATGAACTAGGCATCAGATATTGTCCTGTCGCAGTATGGTGCCTTGTGGACACTTTCGTTCTGAGGTGGTCAAATCTCCAGTACCAACCACTCCTAGGTGTAGACTAATGATACCTCTTGATGAGGCACAGAAACAACATCATACTTCCACCAAAAACTCTATTCCTAGTATGTAAAACTATGGATAATTTTCAGAAATAGAAAGTGAACTAATAAGATTCACAAAGTTATATATTTATACACAATCTGACGATCAGCTCAGGTTCTGGAGGAGATATTTTACTGTTAAGACGTTTTAGGATACAGTTGTACATTAATACATAATATTCTGAGTACGATAGATGTATAGATATTGTATCTGGATCCTATTTGCTGTTTGAATGACAGCCACTTATTGGCAATTAGATAGATTTCTTAATCATCATTTCTTTCACTTTAAATACGTCACACAATACATGAAAATGGCTTCTCCTCTGTATGAATACTCATATGTCTATTAATAGCAGATTTGTGAGCAAAGCATTTCCCACATTCAGAACATGAAAACGGCTTCTCCCCTGTGTGAGTTTTAAGATGCTCAACAAGCTGTGATTTCATATTAAAACACTTTGAACATTCTGAACATGAGAACGGCTTCTCCCCTGTGTGAGTTTTGATATGTGAATCAAGCTGTGATTCCAAGATAAAACATTTTCCACATTCTGGACATGAAAATGGTTTTCCTGTGTGAGATATCTCATGTGAAATTAAAGATGACTTTTGGGTAAAGCACTTTCCACATACAGTACATGAATATGGCTTCTCCCCTGTGTGAATTCTTTGATGCCTAACAAGAGTTGATTTGTGGGTAAAACATTTATCACATTCCGAACATGAAAATGACTTCTCTCCTGTGTGAATTTTTATATGTGCCGCAAGCACTGATTTCCGTGAAAAATATTTTGCACATTCTGGACAAGAGTACGGCTTCTCCCCTTTGTGATGAATTCTTATATGTACAGCAAGACTTGATTTACTGGTATAACATTTCCCACATTCTGAACATAAAATAGCCTTCGTGCCTGTGTGACTTTTCTGATGATCAATAAGATGTGAATTCTGAGTAAAAGATTTCCCACATAGATTACATGAAAATGGCTTCTCCGCTGTGTGAATTCTCATATGTCTAACAAAATTGTATTTGTGATCAAAACCTTTTCCACACTCTGAACAAGAAAATAGCTTCTTCCCTTTATGAGTTTTTAGATGTAACATGAGCTCTGATTTTCGATCAAAACACTCTTCACATTCTGAACAAGAAAATGGCTTCTCCCCTGTGTGAGTACTTTGATGTTGATAGAGATATGATTTGTGGATAAAACATTTTCCACATTCCTGACATGAGAATGGCTTTTCTTTGTGAATTATCTGATGTACAATTAGAGTTGACTTTTGTCTAAAACATTTTCCACATATATTACAAGAAAATGGCTTCTCCCCTGTGTGTATTCTTTTATGGTTAACAAGATCCGATCTCCATGTAAAACATTTCTCACATTCTGAACATGAAAATGGCTTCTCCCCGGTGTGAGTCCTTTCATGGTTAACAAGTTCTGATTTATGGGCAAAACATTTCTCACATTCGACACATGAAAATGGCTTCTCCCTTGTGTGAGTTCTTTCATGGTTAACAAGTTCTGATTTCTGGGCAAAAGATTTTTCACATTCTGAACAAGAAAATGGCTTCTCCCCTGTGTGAATTCTTTGGTGTACAATTAGAGTTGTCTTTTGTCTAAAACACTTTCCACATAAGGTACAAGAAAATGGCTTGTTACCTGTGTGAATTATTTGATGTCTAACAAGTTCTGATTTATGGGCAAAACATTTTTCACATTCTGAACATGAAAATGGCTTCTCCCCTGTGTGAGTTCTTTGATGTACAATTAAAGTTGTCTTTTGTCTAAAACATTTTCCACATATGGAACAAGAAAATGGCTTCTCCCCTGTGTGAATTTTTTGATGTCTAACAAGATCTGATTTTTGGGTAAAAGATTTCTCGCATTCTGAACATGAAAATGGCTTCTCCCCTGTGTGAACTCTTAGATGTGCGGCAAGGGTTGATTTAGTACTATAACATTTTCCACATTCTAAACATAAAATAGGCTTCAACTCTTTGTGAATTTTCTGATGGGCAATCAGAGATGAATTCTCATAAAAACATTTCCCACATTCTGGACATGAATATGTCTTCTGCCCTGTGTGAGCTATTTGTTGTTGAACATAACTTATGTGAATTTGCCCCTCCTCGACAGTCTGCGATGAATTAGGAGATAGGACTTGTTTACATGCATCAGATGACGGATCGTTGATGTAAAGAGTTGAGAGTATATTTGGAATAAAAGGGTGCTCTTCATATGTATGCTGTATAACACCATGATTATCTGTTAAAAAATAAAACAGATTTTGTATATTTTAAACAATATAAATTCTTGCCCCTGACTCTTCAGAATTATTGTACTGGTCAGATGGTCTTATTACCAAGATAATTATTCTACAATTCCAACATGAAATTACATATCATAACTCATTTTCTAATATATATTAGCGTCTCATAGTTGGTACATCAAGAACAGTGTCCATGGCTGCTCTACATGATACCACGTAAGTAGAGATGGGTGAACCCAAACAGTAAAGTTCAGCGTCCATACCGAACACCTACTGTTCGGGCACGGACACCGAACACGGACTTCACCAGGAAGTCCGTGTTACTGTTCGGGTTCGGCTGCCCAAACACCAGGTGTTTGTTGCACTGTCATGTGCATGGCAGCGCGGAAAACACCGCTTAAGATCGGCAGAGAAATCATCCCCGACAGTCAGAGAGCCGTGGTTCCTACACTGACAAAAGACAGCGGAAGCACTCAGCTGTGATCGGAGGTATAAACTTTACCTTTGGTCACTGGTGTCAAAGGATGGGACAACTGATCCCATCATCCGACACCTGCTACCTCTAATTACAGTGAGAGCAGGAGCGGCAGATGGGAGCATTCAATAGCCGCTCCTGCACTTTAAATAAATAATTTTTTGAAAAAAAACAGCGTGGGTTCCCCTCTATTTTTGATAACCAGCCAGACAAAACTCACAGCTGGGGGCTGCAACCCTCAGCTGTCAGCTTCAGTAACGCTAGTTAGGAAGAATAGAGGGTTCCCTACGCCGTATTTTTTATTTAAATAAATAATTTTAAAAAAGGACGTGGAGTCTCCCCCCGTTTTTGACAACCAGTCTTGCTAAAGCAGACAGCTGAGGGCTGGTATACTCAGGCTGGTAAGGGGCCATGGATATTGGTCCCCCCAACCTAAAAATAGCAGCCTGCAGCTACCCAGAAAAGGCACATCTATTAGATGCGCCAATTCCGGTGCAGTGGCAAATGGGGTTCATATTTGTGGGGCTGATGTCACCTTTGTATCGTCAGGTGACATCAAGCCCACAGTTTACTAATGGAGAGGCATCTATAAGACACCTATCCATTACTAATCCTATAGTTGTATGGTAAATAAAGACACAACCAGATTAAAGTCCTTTATTTGAAATAAGACTAAACAAACCTTTCCATTTTTATTTAAACGCCTAATTCCAGCAAAGCCCTCGTTCTCCTGTAATAAGAGTAAAATAAAAAACAACAATATACCATACCTGCCCGTTGTTCTGTCCCACGCCGTAATCCAGGTCTGAGGGAAAAACATTTTTCAACCTGGACGGTGCCAACATACGACTGTCCAGGCTGAAAACCACTCGTGACTGAACTGCTATGAGCGCAGCCTCAGGGACCGGTGGTGACGTCATCGGGGTTACGTCCGGTCACTGAGGCTCCATTTCCAGCCTCGCTGAACTGCCGTGACCTCGGTGACATCCTCGCTAGCACCGTGAGCAAGGCTGGTTGTCAAAAATGATGGGGACCACAAGTCGTTATTCTATATTATTTATTTAAATAATTAAAAAAATAGCATGGGGACCCCTCCATTCTTGATAACTAGCCTTGCTGACAGCTGAGGGTTGCAGCCCCCAGCTGTGAGTTTTGTCTGGGTGATTAGCAAAAATACAGGGGAATCCACAATGTTTTGTTTTTTTAATTATTTATTTACAGCGCAGGAGCGACTAATGAATACTCCCATCTGCCGCTCCTGCTCTCAAAGTAATTAGCGCTAGCAGGTGTCAGATGATGATGGGAGCTGTTGTCCCATCAGCTGACACCAGTTACCGGAGGTAAGCTTTATACCTCCGATCACAGCAACTGTTTGGCCGAACCCGCCGGACCCGAACTTCCAGGTGTCCGCCCATCTCTACACGCAAGTTAAATAATGTTTTATGATGTCAAAAGCGAAGTATCTTAAGTCTCTATAAGGATGGAGGAAGCAGCAACAGAAAACTACAACCAAGCAGATATTTCACAAATTTGAGCACACTGGGATTTAAAAAACAAACAAACACCCAAATCTGTAGATTTCCGGTACAAAAATAGTTTTAGGGTGCCCAAAAACTTTATATTTTCAAACAATATATCCTGTGCTACCACAGATGAAATGACTTAAGCAGACCAATCATTCTAGAAACCCATCAGCCCCAATTTCATCACATTTCTGGGCCCAAACATACTGACAGTGGACAATGGGAAATGGAACTCGGCCTCAATCACATAGGCAGGCTTCATGTCATCCTATAATAATACAAAGGCGCTACCCTGTGTTATCACCTGTATCGGTATCACATTATCATTGAGGTTTATTTTTGTATCCTTGATGAAGGAATTAATATACTGATGAACAAACTGACAGAGCAAACAGCATAACAAAAGTATAATTCAGTTATTGAGAAGAATCTGTGACTTCTCTTATTCCGTGGTCACTACTCACCTGGGCCGATATCTGTAGGGGTCTCCTCTTTACACTGCTGATCGCCCCTCACATTAGGGGTCTCCTCTTTACACCGCTGATCACCCCTCATATTAGGGGTCTCCTCTTTACACCGCTGATCGCCCCTCACATTAGGGGTCTCCTCTTTACACCGCTGATCGCCCCTCACATTAGGGGTCTCCTCTTTACACTGCTGATCGCCCCTCACATTAGGGGTCTCCTCTTTACACCGCTGATCGCCCCTCACATTAGGGGTCTCCTCTTTACACCGCTGATCGCCTCTCACATTAGGGGTCTCCTCTTTACACCGCTGATCGCCCCTCACATTTCTCTCAGGACCATTAATATGGTTCAGATCTTTATCCGGATCCAAAAGCTGCAAAACAAATATTGTAAAAGTCCCCGATGATCGGAGAAGTCCCCGGGAATAATGGTGAGAAGATCCGGACATGTGATGTCTGTGGTCAGCTGTGATCCTGCCGTCTCCACCGCTCTCATTACACAAGTATAAAACATATAATACTGGAGGAGAAAACAAGACTGAACACAAGGACGTCACAGCCGTCTACACATCATAGGGAGATCTCTATCTACCTGATGGTCCTGTGGAGGAGGAGCGGGACATCTCTCTGGGGTTGTCCTCTTACTGGAGAGAACTGAGGAGACACAGACCGGTCTGACATCATTATTACATACAGAGAATTATAGGCCGTGTGTATTTAGTCCCGTCTATTACCTGGTGATGTGCGGGGCCGGTGCTCCTCCATCATCACCTCCTGGTACCGATCCTTGTGTCCTTCTAGATACTCCCACTCCTCCATGGAGAAATAGACAGTGATGTCCTGACACCTTACAGGAACCTGACACACACAATGATACCGTCATCACCCAGAATCCTCCAGTGCTGTCCTGTATAATGTCCCAGCATTCCCAGCAGCGTCACCTCTCCATTCAGCAGCTCAACCATCTTGTTGGTGAGTTCTAGGATCTTCTGGGCATTGATGTCCTCATGTATACGGGGGTGAGGTGGAGGCCCCGGGATTGGGCTCAAGGTTCCTCCCTGTCCTTCAGACACAGGGGCCTGACAGCGGTCACTAGAGGTCTTCACTACTGTGTAATCCTGAGTGTGGAGACATTAATAATATCACTACAGACATCTCCAGAGTCCATCACCTCTCCGGTCATATCCCCTGTTATTCCCATAGATAATGAGGTCATGTGATGATATCAGAGCCTCTCACCTCTGCAGTCATATCCCCTGTTATTCCCATAGATATTGAGGTCATGTGATGACATCAGAGCCTCTCACCTCTCCGGTCATATCCCGTTATTCCCATAGATAATGAGGTCATGTGATGACATCAGAGCCTCTCACCTCTCTGGTCATATCCCCTGTTATTCCCATAGATAATGAGGTCATGTGATGACATCAGAGGCTCTCACCTCTCTGGTCATATCCCCTGTTATTCCCATAGATAATGAGGTCATGTGATGACATCAGAGCCTCTCACCTCTCCGGTCATATCCCCTGTTATTCCCATAGATAATGAGGTCATGTGATGACATCAGAGCCTCTCACCTCTCTGGTCATATCCCCCGTTATTCCCATAGATAATGAGGTCATGTGATGACATCAGAGCCTCTCACCTCTCTGGTCATATCCCCCGTTATTCCCATAGATAATGAGGTCATGTGATGACATCAGAGCCTCTCACCTCTCTGGTCATATCACCTGTTATTCCCATAGATAATGAGGTCATGTGATGACATCAGAGCCTCTCACCTCTCCGGTCATATCCCCTGTTATTCCCATAGATAATGAGGTCATGTGATGACATCAGAGCCTCTCACCTCTCTGGTCATATCCCCCGTTATTCCCATAGATAATGAGGTCATGTGATGACATCAGAGCCTCTCACCTCTCCGGTCATATCCCCTGTTATTCCCATAGATAATGAGGTCATGTGATGACATCAGAACCTCTCACCTCTCCAGTAAGCTGGAAAAGTATCTCCAGGGTGAGGTTTAGTATCCTCTCTGCCATCTTGTCTCTGTCTTTATTCATTCTTGTTGGGTTAAACAGGAAAAATCTCCTATTTAGAAAAAAAATCAACCAAAGATCTGTTACTGTAAAAAGGGTTAGAAGGTGTTAAAAAAAAAATCAGCATGTGAAAAACAAAAATGGAGAAAATAAATGAAACAATTGGATGGATACAATTGTGATTTAAAGGTTGATATGGCGTTGGCAGTGGAGCCCTTGATGCAGACAATAAGGAAAGCGGTCTCAGTTAGGGGGTTCAGGTATGGGCCAATAGAGGAAAAAATTTCCCTATACGCGGATGATGTGTTGCTCTTTCTGGAGGATTCAGGAAATTCATTGTTGGGTGTCATGAATATCCTTAAAACATTTGGGTCTGTTTCGGGTTTAGAAGTTAATTGGGAGAAATCCAGTATATTAGCGGTGGATGAATGTACAGATGAACTGATGTTATCGGGGGAGGGTAGTAGGTTGGAAATTGTGCGCCAGTGTAAATACCCGGGCACTCAGGTGGCGCTCCCGCTTTCAAGGTTTGTGGACTTGAACCTAATTCTATTATTGAATAGCATCTTTCACTAGTGGGAGGAGAAATTTTTATTCAGTGAGGACAATCCATTCAGGGACAATTTAAAATGGTTCGGACGTTATATTGACGACCTCCTGTTTTGTCAGGTCCGGCAACCAGGAGCAAATCAGAAATTTCGCCACTTCCATTAATCATACCCATGTACATGATTCTAATCGGATTCATTTTTTAGATGTGAGTTTACAGTGTTCGCAGTGGTCACATCATTGTCTCTCGCAACCGGGAATCGACAAATTGCAACTCTATCCTTCATTCCGAATCCTGACATCCACCACATATTATTAAGAACTTTCCCAAAGGGCAACATATTCTCACCAAGAGGAATTGTACAAGTTCAGAGGATTTTTTTCCCAGAGAACCCGAATTTATTTTCCATAGATTGAAACGTAGAAGCTACAGAGAATCTGATTAGAACAAAGCCATAGACCAAGCATCGTCAGTGGACAGAAGTGATTTGCTTGTCTCACGTATCAACAATTTCCATCCCAGAAGGACAAATAAATCTCACAAGTAACGCAATAGTGAGAATCAGAGTCACAACCACAAGAATGTAATCACTTCTTCACCACCGTACAGTTCTCAGTATTATGAGGTCGGACGTAGCATCATAAAATATGTAACCATCATGAATCAATATTCCAAACTCCAGGACACATTAAAAAACACGGATATCAGGTACGTGGCAAAAAAAAAAAACCTCACCAAAAAAAAATGGTACGTGGCAAAAAAAAAAAAAAATCACCAACGTTGCGCCCCATCTTATACCCTATGTTTCTTCTATATCATTGGAATTAAACTTCAGAAACGTGGCTTTCTCTAAAGGGTTTTTTTTTTTTTTTTAAACGTGGCAGCATTAAATGTTTTTCTTACAACCATGTACACAAATCTAATAATTAACCTTTCACATAAAACAATGTATTAATTGTAGCACTAGAGGTGTAATTTATCTCATAGACTCTACATGATGCCACATTCAGGACGTGGGACGGACCATCGGACCACTAAAATCGCATTAGAAGACACCGATCAGACGCGGTAAGTGCCACGGCTTTGAACACCTCGGCGGTATCGGGTCATTTTGGACAGGTACATAAGGGAGGTGCGTCATCCTTGATTTTTAAAGGGATAGAGCAGGTTCATAGACCTGTTAGAGGAGGTGATTTTAGAAGGATAATCCTGAATATAGAGAATCCCTCTGGATTTTTATGCGAAACACCAGAAGTCCATCAGGTGTTAACAGGATATGATTCTATTCTCTAATTTTTGTTGTTTTTCTTCAGCATCTCTTTTCGACTCATTGCTATACAGCTGTATCAATCAGAGGATGCCATTTTGATTGTCGCACTCTTAACATGTGATTGTTGCTTCATTCTGCGTAAGGATGCGTTCCCAACATGCATTGTGTAACCATAAGGCTGTGCGCCCACGTTGCTTTTTTTAAGCCTTTCTGCCACTGAAACGCTTAAAAAACGCATTCCCATGCAATCCTATGGGATTCCGCAGTTGCTGTGCCCATGCTGCGGATTTTACAGCTGCGGAATCACATAGCGGTAAAATCCACAGAAAGTCCATTATTTCTGCGGAATGGCGGCAATTCCGCTGCCATAGGATTGCATTGAAGCGCTCACTTTAGGCATGTGGCTATGCCCACCATGCGTAAAGTGAGCTCTTCAAGTGCGGATGGTACCCAGGGTCTGGAGGAGGGGAGACTCTCCTACATGCCCCGGGTACCATATTCCTGCAAAAAATAGTATTAAAATAAAAAATCGGGATATACTTACCCTCTGTCGGGCCCCGGAGTCCTTCCCGCCCTCATTGGCGCTGGCGGCAACTTCCGTTCCCAGGGATGCATTGCACGAATGACCTCTGATGACGTAGTGGTCTCGCGTGACTGCTACGTCATCAGAGGTCATTCGCGCAATGCATCCCTGGGAACGGAAGTTGCCGCCAGTGCCAATGAGGGCGGGAAGGACTCCGGGGGCCGACAGAGGGTAAGTATATCCCGATTTTTAATTTTTTTAAAATTTATTTTAACATACTATCTTTTACTATTGATGCTGCATAGGCAGTTGGTCACACTAGTCAAGCATTATGCTTGTGCGTGACCAACCTGTCAATCACGTTTCCAAGCGATGTTACAGATTGCCTGGAAAACGCTAGCATTCTGCAAGCTAAAAACGCTTGCAAATTCCGCATGTGCTTTCCCCGCGGCAGGGAGTTGCGGAAATGCTGCGGACAATTCTGATCCGCGTAGGTTTATGTGCCTCTGGAGGGACCTCCATTCATTTGTAACCTACCCTAATAAATCGTGGATTTTATATATACCTGCTGCTTCGCTGGACTTCCTTCCTTTTTGCTAGTTAAAGAATTTGGCCAAGGAAAAGTTCAGAAATGGCGTGGAACGACCTGAAAAAAGCAGATCATGGGGAAAAAACAAACAACATAACAGGGTTTAAAGGGTTTTGTAAGGAGAAATGGGATAAAATGCCTCTAATCAGATGTACAGGACTAATCAGTAATTACTGACACTTAGATACAATTATTGCTGCACAAGGGTCTGAACAGATACTGAAAGCAGAGGTTCACATACTTTTACTACTCACACACGTGATATTGGATCATTTTTCTTAGTTAAAAAATTAACAGTCTAATACAGCGTACCCCAACTCTAGTCCTCAGGAGACAACGACAAATCAGGTTTTCAAAATTTCTTTAGAAATGGACAGGTAATGGGATTATCCTTTGGACCAGACCTGGGTAAAGTGAGGCCCATGGGCCACATCCGGCCCTCTGGCGGTTTCATTCCGGCCCGCGGGCCGAACACAGCAGTGGGGCTGGAAGCCAGAGGTCCACGGGCCGCACCGTGCCCGCCCGCTCGATGTTTCCATCTGCGCTGATATAATTGGTGGAGGAGGGGCCTCCGGCGACTTTCTTCACCAGTGCGTGAAACATCTGAAGCGATGCCGTCATGTTATCGCATCAACTGTGTACTGCAGAGAGTCGGCGCACCGGAGACAGAAACAGGAGAGCGCCAGGGGGAACAACAGAGGTGAGTATGTGGTGTTGTTTGTTTTCATGTGTATGGGATGTTTGGGTGGGCATGGCAATTCTATGGGGGCGACATGCAGCACATGGAGAGGCTATGGGGGTGACATGCAGCACATGGGGAGGCTATGGGGGCGACATGCAGCACATGGGGAGGCGATGGGGGCGACGTGCAGCACATGGGGAGGCTATGGGGGCGACATGCAGCACATGGGGAGGCTATGGGGGCGACATGCAGCACATGGGGAGGCTATGGGGGCGACGTGCAGCACATGGGGAGGCTATGGGGGCGACATGCAGCACATGGGGAGGCTATGGGGGCGACGTGCAGCACATGGGGAGGCTATGGGGCGACATGCAGCACATGGGGAGGCTATGGGGGCGACATGCAGCACATGGGGAGGCTATGGGGGCGACATGAAGCACATGGGGAGGCTATGGGGGCGACATGCAGCACATGGGGAGGCTATGGGGGCGACATGCAGCACATGGGGAGGCTATGGGGGCGACATGCAGCACATGGGGAGGCTATGGGGGCGACATGCAGCACATGGGGAGGCTATGGGGGCGACATGCAGCACATGGGGAGGCTATGGGGGCGACATGCAGCACATGGGGAGGCTATGGGGCGACATGCAGCACATGGGGAGGCTATGGGGGCGACATGCAGCACATGGGGAGGCTATGGGGCGACATGCAGCACATGGGGAGGCTATGGGGGCGACGTGCAGCACATGGGGAGGCTATGGGGGCGACGTGCAGCACATGGAGAGGCTATGGGGGCGACGTGCTGCACATGGGGAGGCTATGGGGGCGACATGCAGCACATGGGGAGGCTATGGGGGCGACATGCAGCACATGGAGAGGCTATGGGGGCTACATGCAGCACATGGAGAGGCTATGGGGGCGACATGCAGCACATGGGGAGGCTATGGGGGCGACATGCAGCACATGGGGAGGCTATGGGGGCGACATGCAGCACATGGGGAGGCTAAGGGGCGACATGCAGCACATGGGGAGGCTAAGGGGGCGACATGCAGCACATGGGGAGGCTAAGGGGGCGACATGCAGCACATGGGGAGGCTAAGGGGGCGACATGCAGCACATGGGGAGGCTAAGGGGGCGACATGCAGCACATGGGGAGGCTATGGGGGCGACATGCAGCACATGGGGAGGCTATGGGGGCGACATGCAGCACATGGGGAGGCTATGGAGGTGACATGCAGCACATGGGGAGGCTATGGGGGCGACATGCAGCACATGGGGAAGCTATGGGGGCGACATGCAGCACATGGGGAGGCTATGGGGGCGACATGCAGCACATGGGGAGGCTATGGGGGCAACATGCAGCACATGGAGAGGCTATGGGGGCGACGTGCAGCACATGGAGAGGCTATGGGGGCGACGTGCTGCACATGGGGAGACTATGGGGCGACGTGCAGCACATGGGGAGGCTATGGGGGCGACATGCAGCACATGGGGAGGCTAAGGGGGAGACATGCAGCACATGGGGAGGCTAAGGGGGCGACATGCAGCACATGGGGAGGCTATGGGGCGACATGCAGCACATGGGGAGGCTATGGGGGTGACATGCAGCACATGGGGAGGCTATGGGGCGACATGCAGCACATGGGGAGGCTATGGGGGTGACATGCAGCACATGGGGAGGCTATGGGGGCGACATGCAGCACATTGGGAGGCTATGGGGCGACATGCAGCACATGGGGAGGCTATGGGGGTGACATGCAGCACATGGGGAGGCTATGGGGGCGACATGCAGCACATGGGGAGGCTATGGGGGCGACATGCAGCACATGGGGAGGCTATGGGGGCGACGTGCAGCACATGGAGAGGCTATGGGGGCGACGTGCAGCACATGGAGAGGCTATGGGGGCGACGTGCTGCACATGGAGAGGCTATGGGGGCGACGTGCAGCACATGGGGAGGCTATGGGGGCGACGTGCAGCACATGGGGAGGCTATGGGGGCGACGTGCAGCACATGGGGAGGCTATGGGGGCGACGTGCAGCACATGGGGAGGCTATGGGGGCGACGTACAGCCCATGGGGAAGCTATGGGGGCGACGTGCAGCCCATGGGAAGGCTATGGGGGCGACGTGCAGCACATGGGGAGGCTATGGGGGCGACATGCAGCACATGGGGAGGCTATGGGGGCGACATGCAGCACATGGGGAGGCTATGGGGGCGACATGCAGCACATGGGGAGGCTATGGGGGCGACATGCAGCACATGGGGAGGCTATGGGGGCGACATGCAGCACATGGGGAGGCTATGGGGGCGACATGCAGCACATGGGGAGGCTATGGGGGCGACATGCAGCACATGGGGAGGCTATGGGGGCGACATGCAGCACATGGGGAGGCTATGGGGGCGACATTCAGCACATGGGGAGGCTATGGGGGCGACATGCAGCACATGGAGAGGCTATGGGGGCGACATGCAGCACATGGAGAGGCTATGGGGGCGACATGCTGCACATGGGGAGGCTATGGGGGCGACATGCAGCACATGGGGAGGCTATGGGGGCGACATGCAGCACATGGGGAGGCTATGGGGGCGACATGCAGCACATGGGGAGGCTATGGGGGCGACATGCAGGACATGGGGAGGCTATGGGGGCGACATGCAGCACATGGGGAGGCTATGGGGGCGACATGCAGCACATGGGGAGGCTATAGGGGCGATATGCAGCACATGGGGAGGCTATGGGGGCGATATGCAGCACATGGGGAGGCTATGGGGGCGACATGCAGCACATGGGGAGGCTATGGGGGCGACATGCAGCACATGGGGAGCCTATGGGGGCGACATGCAGCACATGGGGAGGCTATGGGGGCGACATGCAGCACATGGGGAGGCTATGGGGGCGACATGCAGCACATGGGGAGGCTATGGGGGCGACATGCAGCACATGGGGAGGCTATGGGGGCGACATGCAGCACATGGAGAGGCTATGGGGGCGACATGCAGCACATGGAGAGGCTATGGGGGCGACATGCTGCACATGGGGAGGCTATGGGGGCGACATGCAGCACATGGGGAGGCTATGGGGGTGACATGCAGCACATGGGGAGGCTATGGGGGCGACATGCAGCACATAGGGAGGCTATGGGGGTGACATGCAGCACATAGGGAGGCTATGGGGGCGACATGCTGCACATGGGGAGGCTATGGGGGCGACATGCAGCACATGGGGAGGCTATGGGGGCGACATGCAGCACATGGGGAGGCTATGGGGGCGACATGCAGCACATAGGGAGGCTATGGGGGCGACATGCAGCACATGGGGAGGCTATGGGGGCGACATGCAGGACATGGGGAGGCTATGGGGGCGACATGCAGCACATGGGGAGGCTATGGGGGCGACATGCAGCACATGGGGAGGCTATAGGGGCGATATGCAGCACATGGGGAGGCTATGGGGGCGATATGCAGCACATGGGGAGGCTATGGGGGCGATATGCAGCACATGGGGAGGCTATGGGGGCGACATGCAGCACATGGGGAGCCTATGGGGGCGACATGCAGCACATGGGGAGGCTATGAGGGCGACATGCAGCACATGGGGAGGCTATGGGGGCGACATGCAGCACATGGGGAGCCTATCGGGGTGATATGCAGCACATGGGGAGGCTATGGGGGCGATATGCAGCACATGGGGAGGCTATGGGGGTGACATGCAGCACATGGGGAAGCTATGGGGGCAACATGCAGCACATGGGGAGGCTATGGGGGCGACATGCAGCACATGGGGAGGCTATGGGGGCGACATGCAGCACATGGGGAAGCTATGGGGCGACATGCAGCACATGGGGAAGCTATGGGGGCGACATGCAGCACATGGGGAGGCTATGGGGGCGACATGCAGCACATGGGGAGGCTATGGGGGCGACATGCAGCACATGTGGAAGCTATGGGGGTGACATGCAGCACATGGGGAGGCTATGGGGGCGACATGCAGCACATGGGGAGGCTATGGGGGCATCATGCTGCGCATGGGGAGGCTTTGGGAGCGACATGCAGCACATGGGGAGGCTATGGGGGCATCATGCTGCACATGGGGAGGCTATGGGGGTGACAGGCTGCACGTGGAGAGGCTATGGGGCTGTTAGGCTGCACATGAAGAGGTTATGGGGGTGTCAGGCTGCACATGGGGAGGCTATGGGGGGTGTGAGGCTGCACATGGGGAGGCTATGGGAGGTGAAATGCAGCACATGGGGAGGCTATGGAGGCATCTTGCTGAAAATGGGGAGGCTATAGGGGTGTTGTGCTGCACATGGGGGCTATGGCGGCATCATGCTGCACATGGGGAGGCTGTGTGAGGCTCATGCTGTATATGGGGAGGCTGTGTGGGGCTCATGCTGTATATGGGGAGGCTGTGTGAGGCTCATGCTGTATATGGGGAGGCTGTGTGAGGCTCATGCTGTATATGTGGAGGCTGTGTGGGGCTCATGCTGTATATGGGGGAGGCTGTGTGGGGCTCATGCTGTATATGGGGAGGCTGTGTGAGGCTCATGCTGTATATGGGGAGGCTGTGTGGGGCTCATGCTGTATATGGGGAGGCTGTGTGAGGCTCATGCTGTATATGTGGAGGCTGTGTGAGGCTCATGCTGTATATGGGGGAGGCTGTGTGGGGCTCATGCTGTATATGGGGGAGGCTGTGTGGGGCTCATGCAGTATATGGGGGAGGCTGTGTGGGGCTCATGCTGTATATGGGGGCGGCTGTGTGGGGCTCATGCAGTATATGGGGAGGCTGTGTGAGGCTCATGCTGTATATGGGGAGGCTGTGTGGGGCTCATGCAGTATATGGGGAGGCTGTGTGGGGCTCATGCTGTATATGGGGGAGGATGCGTGAGGCTCATGTTGTATATGGGGGAGGCTGTGTGGGGCTCATGCAGTATATGGGGGGGGCTGTGTGGGGCTCATGCTGTATATGGGGAAGCTGTGTGGGGCTCATGTTGTATATGGGGGAGGCTGTGTGGGGCTCATGCAGTATATGGGGAAGCTGTGTGGGGCTCATGTTGTTTATGGGGGAGGCTGTGTGAGGCTCATGTTGTATATGGGGGAGGCTGTGTGGGGCTCATGCAGTATATGGGGGGGCTGTGTGGGGCTCATGCTGTATATGGGGGAGGCTGTGTGGGGCTCATGCGGTATATGGGGGAGGCTGTGTGAGGCTCATGCGGTATATGGGGGAGGCTGTGTGGGGCTCATGCAGTATATGGGGGAGGCTGTGTGGGGCTAATGCTGTATTATTATTATTATTTATTTCTATAGCACCATTGATTCCATGTTGCTGTACATGAGAAGGGGTTACAAACAAATTACAGATATCACTTACAGTAAACAAACTAACAATCACAGACTGATATAGAGGGGAGAGAGGACCCTGCCTTTTCGGGCTTACATGCTACAGGATGGTGGGGAAGGAGACAGTAGGTTGGGGGGTTGCACCAGCAAAAGTGATGGTGTATATGGGGAGGCTGTGTGGGACTCATGCTGTGTATGGGGGAGGCTGTGTGGGGCTCCTGCTGTATGAGGAACATTGCCTGAGCAGAAGGAATCAGCTGTTTTTCCAGGATAACCTTGTAGGCAGCTTGGTTCATACGTCCTACGCAAAGATTAACCTGCCCAATTCCAGCCTTGCTGAAGCATCCCCAGATCATCACCGATCCTCCACCAAATTTCACAGTGGGTGCAAGACACGGTGGCTTGTACGCCTCTCCAGGCCTCCGTCTAATCATTAGAAGACCAGGTGTTGGGCAAAGCTGAAAATTAGACTCATCAGAGAAGATTACCTTACTCCAGTCCTGTATGGTCCAATCCTTATGGTGTTTGGCAAACTTCAGCCTGGCTCTCCTTTGCTTCTCATTGATGAAAGGCTTTTTTCTAGCTTTATATGATTTGAGAAGTGCCGCTAGGAGCCTGTTACGAACTGTTCTTGCCGTGCACTTCACCCCAGCTGCCATTTGCCATTCCTTTTGTAGGTCACTTGATGTCATCCTGCAGTTGCTGAGTAACATTCGAATAAGATGTCGGTCATCCCAGTCAGTGGGAGAGTCGTTTTCACCTTCTGCCGGTCTGTAGCTTTGTTGTCCCCAATTTCTACTGCTTGACCTTGTTGTAATGGACTGCCGTCTCAGAAATTTTAAGGCTGGAGGCAACATGACGCTCACTGTATCCCTCCGCTAGTAAAGCCAGAACTGAGCCCTTCTTTTCCTCACTCAACACTTTTCTTTTCAACTTCTTTGGCATGGTTAAAAGTTATTTTTTCATTCTTATTACTTTTGGGACATTACTAGCACTTGTTTTGCATCCAGCTTGTCCTATTGCAAGAGGATTGTGAACACCACAGCAGGGTTTTTTATACTTTCCTTCATTAAATAAGATTTGGTTCAGGTGATCACCTAATCAGAAGCACATTAAGTAGAATGAGGTGGACTCTGGGTGGAATTCAACTGACACTGGAATGGAATGGCTGCCGGACATGGAGAGAAGCGGATTTTTATACAACTGTGAAGTGGTCTCTTAATTTTTGCCAGAGCTGTATAGGGGGATGTCAGCAAACTAAATTCTGCTCAATATTAAATATTAATATCATTATCAATAATATAATAAATTATAATATATTGATATTAATAGTGAGTAGAATTAAATTCAGCCTATTGGTTTGACCCTCCACGACAGTCATGGTCTCATGTGGACCCTCGGGAAAATTAATTGCCAATACTAAGTAAATACTCAAGACATGATCTGTTGGTGGGAACTTTGAGGACTACAGTTGGGAAACACTGTTCTAATATTTTGTCTCATTTAATTTCCAAATTTACTTTTCAGACTATTGGAATATACAAAATTCTGAACAGTTCACAAACTTTAAAACATCACTGTATATATAGTAGAGAATGGATTCTCTCTGCTTGGGATGAGGAGACCAATAACTTTGTCAAGACAGCTCCTCCATGTTACACGTTAAAGTAATGTCAGAGGATGTCACACCTTCAAATGACAGCTATAGCCAGACAGTGGTAGCAATGCTCACATGATATACAGTATATTGAAAAAGTATTCATACCCCACAAACTTTTCCTCCAGAAGTCACATAATTATTACAATGTGCCCTGCTGGGTGTAATTGGAATCAGAGGTTTGTGTGAGAACTATAGAGGTCAAACAGCATCATGAAAACCAAGGAGCCC
Source organism: Dendrobates tinctorius (assembly GCF_039654945.1). Classification (NCBI taxonomy): domain Eukaryota; kingdom Metazoa; phylum Chordata; class Amphibia; order Anura; family Dendrobatidae; genus Dendrobates; species Dendrobates tinctorius. The sequence continues at coordinate 3,068,887 of NW_027361904.1, read as the reverse complement.
ACCAGACAGGTCAGGGATAAAGTTGTGGAGAAGAGGAAAGAAGATTAAGTTATAAAAAATAGTCCAATCTCTGAAGATCTCATGGAGTACTGTTCAATACATCAAGATGGCACAACTGTAAACCTACCAAGACACGGCATCCACCGAAACTAGGACAAAACTAATTAGAAGTATCCAAGAAGCACATGATCACTCTGGATGTGCTGCAGAGATCCACAGCTCAGGTGTCCGCAGGACAACTATCAGTTGTATGCTCCACAAATCTAGCCTTCTGTGGAAGAGTGGCAAAATGAAAGCAATTTTAAAGGCAAGCCTTCAGAAGTGACATTTCAGTTTGAGAAATGCTATGTAGGGGACACAGCGAGGGTGGGGAAGAAGTTGCTCTGGTCAGATTAGATCAAAGTAGAACATTTTTGGCTGAATGCGACACTCTATGTGAGCCAGAAAACTAACACAGCACATCACCCTGAAAACACTATCCCCACTGTCCCACATGGTGGTGGCAGTATCATGCTGTGGGGAGGCTTTTCTACAGCAGGGGCAGGGAATCTGGAGAGCTCTTACTCACATTTACACCATTTGACATATGGTAAGGTTTTAATACTAGATGTTAGGACCGTCCTGAATAAGGTCACCTTGACACGGTGGGATGGCTTATACACTCTTTTAATCAAAATTATGTTAACCAAGTCCCCTATATTATTTTCATGCACCACTGATAATTATTTATTTACTGCAGGGTATTTGCTCATTTTGTTATTATCTAAGGCTTTGATGGGACGATGGAGGTAATTAAATACAGGATTGTTGGGGAAAACCTGTTAGATACTTGTGTGGGAGCACTGGGGGAATGGACATTTAATTGTTATTTTAAGACACAATCATCTTATGTAGAAAAAAAATACAAAAGCTCACCACGACCATATTATTTGGGATACACCGGAAATCTGATGAATGGCTGCCGATTCCCGCTGGTGAAACTCAACTGTGGAACCAACGAAGAAAAGGATTTTACACTGTGCCCTTAGATACAGGGCATACTAGTTAATTTAGGGGCTTAGGGACTAGAGAGCACAACTATCCCTGCTCTACTTGTGTTGTTTACGTCTGGGAACTGTAGTTCTACAAAGTTAAACTAGATAACCACCGCACTACAATACAACATTACTAAAAAGACGTGGTATTCTGCCACATCGGAGATTTTACACATGTGTCCCCCTGAACAAGTAAAAAGATAAAGAAACAACAGCCTGGACACCTCCATTCCCTGCTCAGTGTATACAGCAGATTCAACGACACAGGAACCTCCATCTCTACAGAGCCATACTGAGAAGGGACCTGCAGACACCGAGCCACAACAGACACTCTCTCTCTCCTCCATGTGTAGTGCGGGGTCTGTCGCGCTCTCTGCTGCATGTGTAGTGCGGGGTCTGTCGCTCTCTCTCCTCCATGTGTAGTGCGGGGTCTGTCACTCTCTCTCCTCCATGTGTAGTGCGGGGTCTGTCGCTCTCTCTCCTCCATGTGTAGTGCGGGGTCTGTCACTCTCTCTCCTCCATGTGTAGTGTGGGGTCTGTCACTCTCTCTCCTCCATGTGTAGTGCGGGGTCTGTCGCTCTCTCTCCTCCATGTGTAGTGCGGGGTCTGACCCTATCTTTCCCCCATGTGTAGTGCGGGGTCTGTCACTCTCTCTCCTCCATGTGCAGTGCGGTGTCTGTCACTCTCTCTCCTCCATGTGTAGTGCGGGGTCTGTCGCTCTCTCTCCTCCATGTGTAGTGCGGGGTCTGTCGCTCTCTCTCATCCATGTGTAGTGCGGGGTCTGTCGCTCTCTCTCCTCCATGTGTAGTGCGGGGTCTGTCACTCTCTCTCCTCCATGTGCAGTGCGGTGTCTGTCACTCTCTCTCCTCCATGTGTAGTGCGGGGTCTGTCACTCTCTCTCCTCCATGTGTAGTGCGGGGTCTGTCACTCTCTCTCCCCCATGTGTAGTGCGGGGTCTGTCCCTCTCTCTCCTCCATGTGTAGTGCGGGGTCTGACCCTATCTTTCCCCCATGTGTAGTGCGGGGTCTGTCGCTCTCTCTCCCCCATGTGTAGTGCGGGGTCTGTCACTCTCTCTCCTCCATGTGTAGTGCGGGGTCTGTCACTCTCTCTCCTCCATGTGTAGTGTGGGGTCTGTCACTCTCTCTCCTCCATGTGCAGTGCGGTGTCTGTCACTCTCTCTCCTCCATGTGTAGTGCGGGGTCTGTCGCTCTCTCTCCTCCATGTGTAGTGCGGGGTCTGTCGCTCTCTCTCCCCCATGTGTAGTGCGGGGTCTGTCACTCTCTCTCCCCCATGTGTAGTGCGGGGTCTGTCCCTCTCTCTCCTCCATGTGTAGTGCGGGGTCTGACCCTATCTTTCCCCCATGTGTAGTGCGGGGTCTGTCGCTCTCTCTCCCCCATGTGTAGTGCGGGGTCTGTCACTCTCTCTCCTCCATGTGTAGTGCGGGGTCTGTCACTCTCTCTCCTCCATGTGTAGTGTGGGGTCTGTCACTCTCTCTCCTCCATGTGCAGTGCGGTGTCTGTCACTCTCTCTCCTCCATGTGTAGTGCGGGGTCTGTCACTCTCTCTCCTCCATGTGTAGTGCGGGGTCTGTCACTCTCTCTCCTCCATGTGCAGTGCGGTGTCTGTCACTCTCTCTCCTCCATGTGTAGTGCGGGGTCTGTCGCTCTCTCTCCTCCATGTGTAGTGCGGGGTCTGTCGCTCTCTCTCCTCCATGTGTAGTGCGGGGTCTGTCGCTCTCTCTCCTCCATGTGTAGTGCGGGGTCTGTCACTCTCTCTCCTCCATGTGTAGTGCGGGGTCTGTCACTCTCTCTCCTCCATGTGTAGTGCGGGGTCTGACCCTATCTTTCCCCCATGTGTAGTGCGGGGTCTGTCGCTCTCTCTCCTCCATGTGTAGTGCGGGGTCTGTCACTCTCTCTCCTCCATGTGTAGTGCGGTGTCTGTCACTCTCTCTCCTCCATGTGTAGTGCGGGGTCTGACCCTATCTTTCCCCCATGTGTAGTGCGGGGTCTGTCGCTCTCTCTCCTCCATGTGTAGTGCGGGGTCTGTCACTCTCTCTCCTCCATGTGTAGTGCGGGGTCTGTCGCTCTCTCTCCTCCATGTGTAGTGCGGGGTCTGACCCTATCTTTCCCCCATGTGTAGTGCGGGGTCTGTCGCTCTCTCTCCTCCATGTGTAGTGCGGGGTCTGTCACTCTCTCTCCTCCATGTGTAGTGCGGGGTCTGTCGCTCTCTCTCCTCCATGTGTAGTGCGGGGTCTGACCCTATCTTTCCCCCATGTGTAGTGCGGGGTCTGTCGCTCTCTCTCCCCCATGTGTAGTGCGGGGTCTGTCGCTCTCTCTCCTCCATGTGTAGTGCGGGGTCTGTCGCTCTCTCTCCTCCATGTGTAGTGCGGGGTCTGTCGCTCTCTCTCCTCCATGTGTAGTGCGGGGTCTGTCACTCTCTCTCCTCCATGTGTAGTGCGGTGTCTGTCACTCTCTCTCCTCCATGTGCAGTGCGGTGTCTGTCACTCTCTCTCCTCCATGTGTAGTGCGGGGTCTGTCACTCTCTCTCCCCCATGTGTAGTGCGGGGTCTGTCACTCTCTCTCCTCCATGTGTAGTGCGGGGTCTGTCACTCTCTCTCCTCCATGTGTAGTGTGGGGTCTGTCACTCTCTCTCCTCCATGTGTAGTGCGGGGTCTGTCACTCTCTCTCCTCCATGTGCAGTGCGGTGTCTGTCACTCTCTCTCCTCCATGTGTAGTGCGGGGTCTGTCGCTCTCTCTCCTCCATGTGTAGTGCGGGGTCTGTCACTCTCTCTCCTCCATGTGTAGTGCGGGGTCTGTCGCTCTCTCTCCTCCATGTGCAGTGCGGTGTCTGTCACTCTCTCTCCTCCATGTGTAGTGCGGGGTCTGACCCTATCTTTCCCCCATGTGTAGTGCGGGGTCTGTCGCTCTCTCTCCTCCATGTGTAGTGCGGGGTCTGTCACTCTCTCTCCTCCATGTGTAGTGCGGGGTCTGTCGCTCTCTCTCCTCCATGTGTAGTGCGGGGTCTGACCCTATCTTTCCCCCATGTGTAGTGCGGGGTCTGTCGCTCTCTCTCCTCCATGTGTAGTGCGGGGTCTGTCACTCTCTCTCCTCCATGTGTAGTGCGGGGTCTGTCGCTCTCTCTCCTCCATGTGTAGTGCGGGGTCTGACCCTATCTTTCCCCCATGTGTAGTGCGGGGTCTGTCGCTCTCTCTCCCCCATGTGTAGTGCGGGGTCTGTCGCTCTCTCTCCTCCATGTGTAGTGCGGGGTCTGTCGCTCTCTCTCCTCCATGTGTAGTGCGGGGTCTGTCGCTCTCTCTCCTCCATGTGTAGTGCGGGGTCTGTCACTCTCTCTCCTCCATGTGTAGTGCGGGGTCTGTCACTCTCTCTCCTCCATGTGCAGTGCGGTGTCTGTCACTCTCTCTCCTCCATGTGTAGTGCGGGGTCTGTCGCTCTCTCTCCCCCATGTGTAGTGCGGGGTCTGTCGCTCTCTCTCCTCCATGTGTAGTGCGGGGTCTGTCACTCTCTCTCCTCCATGTGTAGTGTGGGGTCTGTCACTCTCTCTCCTCCATGTGTAGTGCGGGGTCTGTCACTCTCTCTCCTCCATGTGCAGTGCGGTGTCTGTCACTCTCTCTCCTCCATGTGTAGTGCGGGGTCTGTCGCTCTCTCTCCTCCATGTGTAGTGCGGGGTCTGTCGCTCTCTCTCCTCCATGTGTAGTGCGGGGTCTGTCACTCTCTCTCCTCCATGTGTAGTGCGGGGTCTGTCACTCTCTCTCCTCCATGTGCAGTGTGGGGTCTGTCACTCTCTCTCCTCCATGTGTAGTGCGGGGTCTGACCCTATCTTTCCCCCATGTGTAGTGCGGGGTCTGTCGCTCTCTCTCCTCCATGTGTAGTGCGGGGTCTGTCACTCTCTCTCCTCCATGTGTAGTGCGGGGTCTGTCACTCTCTCTCCTCCATGTGTAGTGCGGGGTCTGTCGCTCTCTCTCCTCCATGTGTAGTGCGGGGTCTGTCGCTCTCTCTCCCCCATGTGTAGTGCGGGGTCTGTCACTCTCTCTCCTCCATGTGTAGTGCGGGGTCTGTCACTCTCTCTCCTCCATGTGTAGTGCGGGGTCTGTCACTCTCTCTCCTCCATGTGTAGTGCGGGGTCTGTCACTCTCTCTCCTCCATGTGCAGTGCGGTGTCTGTCACTCTCTCTCCTCCATGTGTAGTGCGGGGTCTGTCGCTCTCTCTCCTCCATGTGTAGTGCGGGGTCTGTCGCTCTCTCTCCTCCATGTGTAGTGCGGGGTCTGTCACTCTCTCTCCTCCATGTGTAGTGCGGGGTCTGTCACTCTCTCTCCTCCATGTGCAGTGTGGGGTCTGTCACTCTCTCTCCTCCATGTGTAGTGCGGGGTCTGTCGCTCTCTCTCCTCCATGTGTAGTGTGGGGTCTGTCACTCTCTCTCCTCCATGTGTAGTGCGGGGTCTGTCGCTCTCTCTCCCCCATGTGTAGTGCGGGGTCTGTCGCTCTCTCTCCTCCATGTGTAGTGCGGGGTCTGTCACTCTCTCTCCTCCATGTGTAGTGCGGGGTCTGTCACTCTCTCTCCTCCATGTGTAGTGCGGGGTCTGTCGCTCTCTCTCCTCCATGTGTAGTGTGGGGTCTGTCACTCTCTCTCCTCCATGTGTAGTGCGGGGTCTGTCGCTCTCTCTCCCCCATGTGTAGTGCGGGGTCTGTCGCTCTCTCTCCTCCATGTGTAGTGCGGTGTCTGTCACTCTCTCTCCTCCATGTGTAGTGCGGGGTCTGACCCTATCTTTCCCCCATGTGTAGTGCGGGGTCTGTCACTCTCTCTCCTCCATGTGTAGTGCGGGGTCTGTCGCTCTCTCTCCTCCATGTGTAGTGCGGGGTCTGTCGCTCTCTCTCCTCCATGTGTAGTGTGGGGTCTGTCACTCTCTCTCCTCCATGTGTAGTGCGGGGTCTGTCGCTCTCTCTCCTCCATGTGTAGTGTGGGGTCTGTCACTCTCTCTCCCCCATGTGTAGTGTGGGGTCTGTCACTCTCTCTCCTCCATGTGTAGTGCGGGGTCTGTCGCTCTCTCTCCTCCATGTGTAGTGCGGGGTCTGTCGCTCTCTCTCCTCCATGTGTAGTGTGGGGTCTGTCACTCTCTCTCCTCCATGTGTAGTGCGGGGTCTGTCGCTCTCTCTCCCCCATGTGTAGTGCGGGGTCTGTCGCTCTCTCTCCTCCATGTGTAGTGCGGGGTCTGTCACTCTCTCTCCTCCATGTGCAGTGTGGGGTCTGTCACTCTCTCTCCTCCATGTGTAGTGCGGGGTCTGTCGCTCTCTCTCCTCCATGTGTAGTGTGGGGTCTGTCACTCTCTCTCCTCCATGTGTAGTGCGGGGTCTGTCACTCTCTCTCCCCCATGTGTAGTGTGGGGTCTGTCCCTCTCTCTCCCCCATGTGTAGTGCGGGGTCTGTCGCTCTCTCTCCTCCATGTGTAGTGCGGTGTCTGTCACTCTCTCTCCTCCATGTGTAGTGCGGGGTCTGACCCTATCTTTCCCCCATGTGTAGTGCGGGGTCTGTCGCTCTCTCTCCCCCATGTGTAGTGCGGGGTCTGTCACTCTCTCTCCTCCATGTGTAGTGCGGGGTCTGTCGCTCTCTCTCCTCCATGTGCAGTGCGGTGTCTGTCACTCTCTCTCCTCCATGTGTAGTGCGGGGTCTGTCGCTCTCTCTCCTCCCTGTAGATCGGGGTGAGGAGACAGCACACACATACCTCCAGTTGCAGAGCAGCAGAGCTGTGTGCGAACAGGACCTGTGTGATGTCACAGTCATGTGATCAGTCACATGGGAGAAGGGGTCACATGATCAGGGGCGGAGCTCCACATTTCTTCTCAGTGTCTAATTCTAGTTGAGAGTCCTCAGTAGTTGATACCTTTTAATGGCTAACTGAAAAGATGGTAACACATTGCAAGCTTTCGAGACTACTCAGGTCTCTTCATCAGGCTAGACTAATACAAAATCTGAAGTCACATATTTATGCACAATACAGCCTAGAAAAAATGCAATAGATAAGACAAGTGACGTGAAGCAGAACTATCAGTATGGGAGAGGGAGAAACATAAATATAAACATTGGACCAGTTCATAGATAAGGAGTCCGGATGTTTTATGGTCCTCTGATTGGGGTCTAGTTCTGTGATGCCCCCGCAAGGTTTTAAAAGGAAATTCCTTAATTGATGTAAAAAGACATAAATCCATGCGACACATTCATTCCAGCACTGAGAGTGTCAAAGGTCGTCATAAATTTGTACTCCCAAACTCGCCTCTCTCTCTGAGAATTGAAGTTACCTTTCAATACCAGTAATTTCATATCCACGCTGCTGTGATCAGGGATACAGAAATGTTTTGCCACAGGTAGATCCATTCTTTTTTCTCTTATTGTGTGACGATGAGCATTCATCCTTGTTCTAAGCTTTTGCCCTGTCTCCGCCACATACAGACCCCCAGTTGGACATTTAGTACAAATAATTAAGTACACCCCATGGGAAATTACAAGAGCCACCAGATTGTCAAGGAATCACCTGCTACATTACAAAGCTAAAGAAGAAAATAGCCGGGTGCCTCTAGTGGTCACCTACAACCCAAATCTGGAAGTGCTAAGGGGAGCTGCACGGAAATTACAACCTTTACTACAAAAAGATGCCCGATTACAATCCATTTTTCCAGACCCCCCACTGCTGTGTTTTAGGCAGCCCCCAAATCTAAGAAGCATCATTGTCAGAAGCTCCCTGTCCTCTCCTACAGCTGCAGGAACCTTTCCTTGCAACCAGAAAAAATGTAAAACCTGTCCATTTATAATGACCACGGACAAGATAAAGATCCCCAACTCACATCAGGACTACAAGATCCCAGGTACTTTCACCTGCATCACATCTAATGTGGTGTACTTAATTATTTGTACTAAATGTCCAACTGGGGGTCTGTATGTGGGGGAGACAGGGCAAAAGCTTAGAACAAGGATGAATGCTCATTGTCACACAGTAAGAGAAAAAAGAATGGATCTACCTGTGGCAAAACATTTCTGTATCCCTGATCACAGCAGCATGGATATGAAATTACTGGTATTGAAAGGTAACTTCACATCTCAGAGAGAGAGACGAGTTTGGGAGTACAAATTTATGACGACCTTTGACACTCTCAGTGCTGGAATGAATGTGTCGCATGGATTTATGTCTTTTTACATCAATTAAGGAATTTCCTTTTAAAACCTTGCGGGGCAACACAGAACTAGACCCCAATCAGAGGACCATAAAACATCCAGACTCCTTATCTATGAACTGGTCCAATGTTTATATTTATGTTCCTCCCTCTCCCATATTGATAGTTCTGCTTCACGTCACTTGTCTTATCTATTGCAATTTTTCTAGGCTGTATTGTGCATAAATATGTGACTTCAGATTTTGTATTAGTCTAGCCTGATGAAGAGACCTGAGTAGTCTCGAAAGCTTGCAATGTGTTACCATCTTTTCAGTTAGCCATTAAAAGGTATCAACTACTGAGGACTCTCAATCCTGAATATTTTTCTATCCACTGGCTAACACGGTACAAAGATATACATCTTTCCTGTAATTCTAGTTGTGGCATCAGTTTAGGGATCTGCAATCTGCTTAGTTACCAACATCTCTGGTTTCCTGTAGTGTATTCTCCTGTTCTCCTCCTCGGCGACCCAATCATAACAGAATCACCAGCCATACTGTAGACTCTAGGGTACTCTAAAGAAGGAAAGAATATTAAAAAAAAAAAAAAATGGGGTGTCAGAATTTTTTTTATATTTTTTCCTCTTTTTCTCTGGGGCCGTAGGAGGATTTTTTTTTCTTAATGGAGATGAAGCAATTGTCTGATCGTGTGGAGCAGCTCGCTGCTGAAGTGCAGGGAATTTCCGCCTATCTTGCTCATTCACATGCTGCTGAAGCTAAGATCCCTACTCCTGATGTGTTTTCTGGGGATCGGTCTAAATTTCTGAATTTTAAGAATAATTGTAAATTATTTTTTGCATTGAAGCCTAACTCGTCAGGGAGCTCCGCGCAGCAGGTTAAAATTGTCATCTCCTTGCTGCGCGGCGATCCCCAGGATTGTGCTTTTTCTCTGACACCTGAAAATCCTATTCTGACTAATGTGGATGCATTTTTTCAGGCCTTGGGGTTGTTGTATGATGAACCTAATGCTGTTGATCAAGCTGAGAGAACCCTGTTGGCATTGAGCCAGGGTCAGGATCCTGCAGAATTGTACTGTCAAAAATTCCGAAAGTGGGCGGTCCTTACTACATGGAATGATGGTGCCTTGGCAGCTCTCTTTCGGAAGGGTTTATCAGAGACCGTAAAAGATACTATGGTGGCATTTCCTGTTCCCTCTGGTCTTGACGATTCTATGTCATTAGCCATTCAGGTTGATCGGCGTTTACGTGAACGCAGGATTACACGAGAGGTGTTGCCACCTTTTGAACAAGTGTCTGAACCTATGCAATGTGATAGAGTTTTGTCTAAGGCGCAACGTCAGGAGTTTAGAAGGCGTAATAAGCTGTGTTTTTTCTGTGGAGACGCCTCTCATACTATTTCTGTCTGCCCTAAATGAGAGAAACCTTTTGCGCAAACATTTGCTGTGGGCAGTGTACAACCTAAGTGTCACGCCGTTCTGTCTGTATATGCTTGTCGGCGTGACAATGCATGTGTTTGCTTTAACCCCTTACTCCTTTCCCCCTAATTGAGCTGGGATACTGCTGGCTTTTACCTGTATGGAGCCCGCTCAGTTCCCTGCTCTGCTGTGTAGCTGCACATGTGGTGTTAGGTCTTTGCTCTGAGGCTTGACCATTCGCATGTGTGGTCCCTGGTCGCCGCTGTGGAAGCTGTCCGCGGGTTGTGAGGTCATTTGCAGCTGGTGCATGACTTTCCACGTGTGTCTAGGCTTGCAGACGATGCCAGGTGCTCTAAGCTGCAGTTCCTGCACTGACTGTGCTGCAATGGTTTCTGTGTGTGCTTAGGGTGTACGCGGTCACATCTCCCCTGCTTTTATCAGGGTTAGTGTGTGTGCTTGAAATGCTGTCCCCAGCCAATTGCTGAGGGGCAGCCCCTTTATAAACTTACCCTGCCCTATAGGTGGGGCCAGAGCTACTCACAACGCTCCTGGACCTTGCCATGTGTGTCTCGTGTCTGTGTCTCTGGACCTCGCCTGTCTCGGTTATGTTACCAAAGTCCCTGCCTTGATTCCTGCTTTGTCCTGTTCCCTTGTCCTGCCCCAGAGGCGGTGTATCCGGGCTTGAATCCCTGATCCTGTACCTATCCCGTACCTGACCATGTCTGAACTGTCTGCTGTGTTATGTTCCTGGAATCCCTCTGTGTTTGGTGCCCCGCACCCAGTGACTCTGAGACTCTTGTAACTGGTGTTCCTGCCGAGCATCTACTTTTCTGTGCTCTGACTACCATACAGTGCTAGCTCCATGCAGGCCCAGCAATCCTGCAGTAATAGCACCATCACGCTTGAGTTCCTTCCTAGGTCCGATGCCCGAAGCCTGACGACCGCAGTCTGGAACCTGATGACCACTGCCTGGAGCTGGATGACTGCAGTGGTGACTGTAGGTCGTGTTGGATGTCCGGAACCAAACGACTCCCGCCTGATGTCTGCCGGTGACTCTGATGTCCTGTAGGTGACCCTGATGTCCTGCCTGCATCCTGATGACCTCGTGTACCTGATGTCCTGATGACCTCGTGTGTCCTGATATCCTGATGACCTCGTGTGTCGTGATGTCCTGATGACCTCATGTGTCCTGACGTCCTGCCTTTGTCTCGATGTCCCGCTTATGAGTGCCTCGGTGATCCGATGGTGCCTTCGGGTCCACTGGGTGGTACCCTTCTGGGAGGTGTGGAATCGGGAGCCTGGTTTAGCCCTGTTTTGTCTATATACTGTGACTTTACTTTAAGTAAACTTTATTTATACCTGAAGTTGTGCGGTGTCATCAAGTCCTACGTGTTCTTGTCCACATGCTCAGCTGCCACAGTATCCCGGTTGCTGCCCTTCCCTAGTTCGGGTAGGCCTGGGTCCGCCTCTGTGGTATAGAGGGTCCATATTGCGTCCCCGGGGGACGCCCTCGGCATGGAGGCATCTGCGGCTGCAGTCATGACAAAAGCTCTCGCCCCACCCATAGGGCAGGGTAAGTTTATAAAGGGGCTGCCCCTCAGCAATTGGCTGAGGACAGCATTTCAAGCACACACACTAACCATGATAAAAGCAGGGAAGGTGTGGCTGCGCACGCCCTAAGCACCCACAGAAACCAATGCAGCACAATCAGTGCAGGAACTGCAGCTTAGAGCACCTGGCATTGTCTGCAAGCCTAGACACGTGGAAAGTCATGCACCAGCTGCAAATGACCTCACAACCCGCGGACAGCTTCCACAGCGGCGACCAGGGACCGCACATACAAATGGTCAAGCCGCAGACCAAAGACCTAACACCACATGTGCAGCTACGCAGCAGAGCAGGGAACTGAGCGGGCTCCATACAGGTAACAGCCAGCAGTATCCCAGCTCAATTAGGGGGAAAGGAGTAAGGGGTTAACGCAAACACATGCATTGTCACGCCGACAAGCAGATACAGACAGAACGGCGTGATGCTAAGTTCCTTTTGGCAGTTACTCTGTTACTCTGATCTGCTCTTTGTCTACATTTTCCGCTAAGGCTTTTTTAGATTCAGGAGCAGCTTTGAATCTGATGGATTTAGACTTTGCTAAGTGTTGTGGTTTTCCCATGATACCCCTGCGGACTCCTATCCCTTTGAGGGGTATTGATGCTACTCCTTTGGTGGAGAATAAACCCCAGTTTTGGACCCAGGTGATAATGCTGGTCGCCCCGGACCACCAAGAAAATTGTAAATTTTTGGTGTTGCACAATTTGATTGATACTATTGTTCTGGGTTTTCCCTGGTTGCAAACTCATAATCCTGTTTTGGATTGGAAGTCTGTGTCTGTGGTGAGTTGGGGTTGTCAATGTGTTCCTAGTGACGCTCCTGTTTTCTCCACCTCTCCCCAGTCTCATGATATTCCTGACTATTTGGCTGATTTTTCTGATGTATTTAGTGAGAGTAACTCTGCGTCTTTGCCTCCTCATAGGAGTTATGACTGTGCAATTTAGTTAATGCCCAAGTGTAAATTTCCCAAGGGTCGACTTTTCAACTTATCGGTACCCGAACATGATGCTATGCGATCTTATGTCAAGGAGTCATTGGAGAAGGGTCATATTAGACCATCCTCTTCACTTTTAGGTGCTGTTTTTTTTTGTGGCCAAGAAAGATGGTTCATTAAGGCCTTGTATTGACTATCGCTCCCTTAACAAAATCACTGTTAAATATCAATACCCGTTACCCCTGATTTCTGATTTATTTTCCAGAGTGAAAGGTGCCTGCTGGTTTACCAAGCTTGACCTTGAGGGGGCGTATAATCTTATTCGCATCATGCACGGGGATGAATGGAAGACTGCGTTTAATACTCCGGAGGGACATTTTGAGTACCTGGTGATGCCTTTTGGGCTCACTAATGCCCCTTCTGTCTTACAATCTTTCATGATTGATATTTTCCGGGACTTTGTGGATAAGTTTTTGATCGTTTATTTGGACGATATTTTGATCTTTTCCAGTGATTGGGATTCTCATGTGGAACATGTCTGGACTGTGTTCCGGATTTTGAGGGAAAATTCTCTGTATGATAAGGGATCGAAGTGCCTCTTTGGCGTACAAAAAATTTAATTTTTGGGATTCATTTTGTCTCCGTCTGCTATTGAAATGGACCCGGCCAAGGTACAGGCTATTTATGATTGGGTTCAGCCCACTTCCTTGAACGCTCTCCAGAAATTTTTGGGTTTTGCTAATTTCTACCGTAAATTTATAAGTATTTTTTCTGGTGTTGTTAAACCACTGACCGATTTGACCAAAAAGGGCTCTGATGTGGTGATTTGGTCTCCACAGGCTGTCTCGGCGTTTCAGGAGCTTAAGCGGAGATTCAGTTCTGCTCCTGTTCTACGGCAACCTGATGTTTCTCTCCCATTTCAGGTGGAGATAGATGCTTCTGCGATTAGTGTAGAAGCCATTTTGTCTCAAAGAGATTCGGTAACCTCTAAGATGAATCCTTGTGCCTTCTCTTCTCGAAAATTTTCCCCATCTCAACCTAATTATGATGTGGGGAATCGGGAATTGTTGGCTATGAAGTGGGCGTTTGAAGAGTGGAGACATTGGTTGGAGGGAGCGAGACATCAAGTTGTGGTCCTCACCGACCTCAAGAACTTGATCTATCTTGAATCAGCCAAGCAATTGAATCCTAGCCAGGCTAGGTGGGCCTTGTTTTTCACGTGTTTTAATTTTGTGGTCTCCTTTTTTCCAGGCACTAAGAATATTAAGGCGGATGCCCTCTCTAGGAGTTTCTTTGTGGATTCTCTTGATGTGACTGAGCCTACAGTACTACCATTCTAAATGAGGGTGTGGTTCTTTCCGCTATTTCACCCGATTTGAGACTTGCCCTGGAGGAATTTCAGGAGGACAAACCTGAACGATGCCCTATGGGGAAATTGTATGTCCCCGACCAGTTGAGGAGAAAAGTAATGTCTGAAATTCATTGCTCCGCGTTGGTCATGGTCATGGTGGTATTTTTGGTACCAGAGATTTGGTGAGTCGGTCTTTTTGGTGGCCTGCTTTATCTTGTGATGTCAGGAATTTTGTGCAGTCCTGTGGGACTTGTTCTTGGTCCAAACCCTGTTCTCATTCTAGTGGATTGTTAGTGCCACTGCCGGTTCCCAGGAGGCCATGGACCCATATCTCAATGCATTTTATTTCCAACCTCCCTGTCTCTCAGAAATTGACTGTTATCTGGGTGATCTGTGATAGATTTTCCAAGATGGTCCATCTTGTACCACTGCCGAAGTTGCCACCCTCTTCTGAGTTGGTGCCCTTGAGGTGGTTCGTTTGCACAGTATTCCGGAGAACATTGTGTCTGACAGAGGAGTCCAGTTTGTTTCCAGATTTTGGAGAGCTTTTTGTTCCAAACTGGAAATTCAGTTGTCCTTCTCCTCTGCGTTCCACCCTCAGACCAATGGGCAGACTGAGAGAGCAAACTAGACTTTGGAAACCTATTTGAGATGTTTTGTGTCTGCTGACCAAGATGACTGGGTCTCTTTTTTGCCCTTGGCTGAATTTGCTCTAAATAATAGGACTAGTTCTGCCACTTTGATGTCTCCTTTTTTTCTGCAACTTCGGGTTTCATCCTCGATCTTCTTCAGGGCAGGTGGAGGCTTTGGCCTGTCCAGGTGTTGATTCTGTGGTAGAGAGAATGCAGCAGATTTGGGATCAAGTAGTGGATAAGTTGTCTCACTCTCAGGAGAAGGCCCAACGGTTTGACAACCGGCATAGGACTATTGGTCCCCGCTTTAAAGTGGATGACATGGTTTGGTTGTCCTCAAAAAATATTCCTATGTAAGTTGCGTCTCCAAAATTTAAGCCAAGGTTCATTGGACCTTATAAGATTTTGGAAATCCTTAAGCCCATTTCTTTCCGTTTGGCTCTTCCAGGAACATTTAAGATTCACAACGTCTTTCATAAATCTTTGTTGAAAAGGTTTGTGGAGCCAGTGGTTCCCATGGCTGTGCCCCCTGATCCTGTATTGGTTAAGGGTAATCTGGAGTATGAAGTAGAGAAGGTATTGGATTCTCGTCTGGCTAGACAGAGACTCCAGTACTTGGTCAAGTGGAAAGGTTATGGTCAGGAGGATAATTCTTGGGTGTTTGCTTCTGACATTCATGCCGAGAGATTGGTTCGCGCCTTTCACCGGGCCCATCCTGATCGGCCTGGTGGCTTGGGTGAGGGTTTGGTGACCCCTCCTCAAGGGGGGGTACTGTTGTGAACACTTTTGACCGGGCTTCTGAGTTTGGGCTCCCTCTGGTGGTTGCTGCTGGTAATGGAGCTGGTCTGGCTGACAGAAGTCAATCACCTGAGAAGGAAGATTGGAGGTCAGGTGTTACAGACTGGAGAGATTTAAGTGAGAAACCTTCCCTTAGTTGTTGCCGGTGATTTGATTTTCTTACTGAGCATTTTCGAAGTCTGCTTGCCTCCTGCTTTGTCCTGCATCTTTCAGATAAGTTATTTGTATGCTTGAATTTTTTTGCATTTGATCAATTTTTTGCTTTCCTCTGATTTCTGCTTTGCTGGTGTGAGTTCAGCCTTGTTCCCTGCTGGGACCTGTGCTGGACTCTGTTCCATATGCCACAGCTCATGTCAGTCTTTTCAGTATTTCTAATCCCCTGTTATATCAGTATCTTTTGTTTTGCATCCAGTTCACACCTGAATTCTGATTTAGTGGGGGAGAGGTCGTGTGGCCTCAGTATTTTTGCATATCAGACATGTTAGATTTTTCTTAGGGTTTTTTGTGTGATTGCAGACAATATCTTTCCTGTCCTGTTCTATCTAGACATTTTGGGCCCCATCATTTGCTTACTCTATTTTCTGCCTGTGTTTGTGCTTCATCTTGTCTCACCGGCAATATATGTTTGGGGGCTATCTATTCCTTTGGGGTTCTACTCCGGGGCAGTTTAGCTTTCCCCTTTCTCTCTTTAGGCTTAGTTAATTCTTTGGCTGCGTCTAGGGCAATGTAGGTACGTCCCACGGCTAATTTTAATTGTGTTGTCAGTTTAGGGGTCTGCAATCTGCTAAGTTACCAAGCTCTCTGGTTATCTAGTTGCCTAGTCTATTCCCCTGCTATCCTCCTCGGTTACCTAATCATAACAGTGTGGGAGTAGGAGACGCTAAATGTGCGGTTGGAAAGGTATGAGGAGATCCAGGATAGGGCGAGGTCTTTGATGCCAAAGGAGGAGAGGATCTGTAGTAGGAGGCAGTGGTCAACTGTGTTGAATGCAGAGGACAGGTCTAGAAGCAGGAGTATAGAGTATTGTCCATTCACCTTGGCTGTAAGTAGGTCATTAGTAAATTTGGTCAGGACAGGCTCAGTGGAATGATGAGGAAAGGAACCCAGATTGTAGATTGTCGAAGAGCGAGTTAGATGCAAATGGAGAGGAAAGTTCAGCGTGGACATTCTGCTCTAGGAGATTGGAAGCAAATGGAAGCAAAGATATGGGGCGATAGCTGGACATAGCGGTTGGGTCGAGGGTTGACTTTTTGAGGATAGGCGTGATTGTGGCATGTTTGAACGCAGAAGGGAAGGTAACACAAGATAGTGATAGGTTTAAGAGATGGGATTATTGTAGTGGTGAGGTTGGGGAGGAGGTGGGATGGGGTTAAGTGCACAAGTGATGAGGTGTGATTTGGAGAGGAGATGAGCAAACACGCCTTCATTGTATCATGAACACCGCACTGCACTTGCTCACTGAGCCAATGCGCATGTCCTGAGTAAGACAGACTGCACTCAAAGATACCTGTGGAGCGGGGCAGCAGCGGTGAAGATGCGTGCTTCAGACAAACAGGACCTGAAGCACGTGACTGCTGGGGGCGGAGCCGGCCACAGGTCTCTCAGAGGAAGCAGGAGCAGAGAGAGATTGCTTCAGGCCAGATAGGACCTGGATCACCTGACTGCTGGGGGCGTCGCCTAAAGAGAGCTAGGAGCAGAAGGAAAACTTCTAGAAGGGTAATTACGGGACAAAGTACCAAGGGGAAAATACAGAGACGTAAACCAGATCAGGCCGGGTCAAGACATGAGATAGCACGACAGTACCAAAGGATTAGACAGAACGGATAGTCAGGATGTAGCAAGAGATCAGTAAACGGGCAAATACAGTAGCAAGACAGTAGACAAACTCACAACGAAGAGACGGACCGGGTCAAAACCAAACAAGCAGCAAGATATCAGGCACAAGGCACGCAAGGGGTCAACTAAATGACACCAGACCTAGGTCAATTGGCAACTAAATAGTCGCCCTCTGCCAGAGAGAGGCAGAAACAATTAACCCCTGTCTGACCAGGACAGGACAAAGACAAAACCCCATCCTGGATCATGACACAGTGATGTTGGAGAGGGAGGTTATGGGGTTAGGGCATTGGTCTGGTATACAAAGGGGTTGTGGTGGTTGAATGATGAAGACTTGACTTGTTTGGTCTGTCTTATTTTTGAAGTGCGTGGCAAAGTCCTCGGTGGAGATTAGGGAAGTTGGAGGGGGCAGTGGTGGGCGGATGAGGGAATCATGTCCAGAGTGTCAACTTACCACCCCTAGCGCAAGCTTCTCGAGTCCATTGGTACCTCTGCCCATTAAAGAGGTACCTTTTGAGCGGTTTGCTATGGATCTGGTGGGGCCAATATTAAAATCCGCCTGTGGCCACCAACATATGCCACTTGTTACCTGGAGGAAATTCTGCTTTGCCACAGCTCGGCTAAACTTATCTCCTGGGAGCTGTTTGCCATGTTCTGCCGACCTTGGGATACCTAAAAGGAGTTCCCTGACCAGTAAGATTCTCCTTATGTCTAAGGTGGCAAAGGAACTGTGTAGGCTGCTCCAGATAAAACAATTGCACACATTGGTGTACCTTCCACAGACCGATAGTCTAGTGGAAAGGTTTAACAAAACCCTTAAATCCATGATAAAAAAGGTGGTCTCCAAGGATGGAAGGGATTGGGACATGTTACTGCCCTATTAAATGTTTGCCATCAGCGAGGTTCCGTAGACTTCAATGAGATTCTCACCCTTTCAGGTATTATATGGCAGGCATCCTAGGGGACTGCTGGACGTAGCCAAAGAGATGTGAGAACAGTAGCCTACTCTCCTTAAAAGCATAATCTAGCATGTGGAAAGTATGCAGGACTGGATCGCGGCCATCATGCCTATAGTGAAAGATCATCTAGTGGATGCCCAGACCGCGCAGAGCCAAAAGTATAATGGAAAGGCCATGTCAGGTCCTTTAAACAAGGGGACCGGGTATTAGTCTTAGTGCTTACAGCAGAAACTAAGCTCATGGCCAAGTGGTAATGCCGTATGAAGTCCGGGAAAAGGTTGGGGATGTGAATTACAGGATATACCAGCCCGGGAAGAGAAAATCCGACCAACTGTACCGTATAAATCTGCTGAAAGTATGGGAAGACTGAGAGTATTTGATTACTTATGCGACTCTGGTCGTATCGTCTGTGGACACTCCGACAATGGCCTGGGAGGAGGCCAACAGAGAGGTAAAGAAGTGACTGTCATGGGGTTACTGCAACAAAGGGGAGCCAGAAGACTGCAGAGTCTGATTGCTCCCACTTCTGCGCTAAAAATAAGCACTTTACCTTTTTAAATGGTGTTAATTTATTTTGGCAGAACAGGGGTTAATCGGCCTTGTTGGGAGCTCTGGGAGTCTAGGCTCTCAGCTGAGCTCGGTTAGCCACTCCTATCCCCTATATAATCTGGGTCCTGACTGAAACACATTGTCAGAGCTAGCTTATGCTGCATGGCTTTGAGAAGAGGTATTTATATGAGGAGTTTGGAGGAGTTATCTGTGACTGTTGCTTGGGTTTATAAGTGTGATAATTCCCTTCCTTCTCCTACTTTGGTTTTTCCCCGTCCTCCACTCCTTGGCGCATTCCTCTGTTATATGTGAGTGAATATTTGTATGCCTGGTATTTTCAGTTGCTCTTGTTTGTGTTGCCTTGTTTGTCAGGTTGGTGTACTACAGTGCACGGCATCACCCCTCTTCCCTCAGTGAGGGAAGAGAACAGACGGAAGGCTGATTCAGGAGATAAGGCAAGAGTGGTGGCTCCTGCATCTTCACCTTCAGAAGTAACCTGCGGAACAGGAGGAGCTAGGGAGCACCCTAGTATTAGGGACAGGGAACGAGCCTATGGTCCGGGGTTATCAGACAGTTGTGTCATGACAGCAACGCTCTCTGTCCAAATTTGACCTTTATCCAATGCCCCGGGTGGACGAGCTGATTGAGAAATTGGGGCAGGTCCACTCACAACACTCGATCTGACCAAGGGTTACTGGCAGGTGCCTCTGACAGAGTCAGCAAAAGATAAGACCGCCTTTATAATGCCAGAGGGTCTTTATCACTATGTTGTCTTGCCTTTTGGGTCACATGGAGCTCAGGCCACGTTCCAGAGGCTGATGGACATAGTGTTAGATCCCCATCAGAAGTATGCACCAGCGTATTTGAATGATATTATCATCTTTAGCACTGACTGGTATATCCATTTGTCCCAGGTACGAGCAGTAGTGAATTCGCTCAGAGCCGCAGGCTTGACAGTGAACCAAAAAAAGTGCGTTTAGTCTCGAGGAAGCCCAGTACTTGGAGTACGTAATTGGCCATTGGTTTATCAAACCCCAAATAAACAAAATCGAGTTCATTCAAACCTGACCCCAGCCTCTTTCTACAAAACAGGTAAGAGCGTTCCTCGGCATCATCGGGTATTACAGAAAATTTATACCTGATTTTGCTGGGAGATTGTCCCCTTTGACCGATCTCTTACAGGAAAGGAAATCGGTCATGGTTCGGTGGAATCCCCAGGTGGAAGAAGCATTCCAATCCATGAAGTTGGCATTGTGCGGACAGCCTGTCCTCATCAGCTTCATCATCAGCTTGTCCTCACCAGCATCTATCGAATGCAAATACAATAGTTGTGTGCGCTGCCCTGGACAGGAGCTGTATTCTCCCCTCCTCCGGGATCTACAGCAAAACGCAGGCCACATCTGGCCTGCGTCTTGTTGGAGAAGGCACACACAGGGAATAAAATTAGGGGAGCGGCTGTCCTGATTGGGGTGGATAAAATGAAGTGAGGGGCTGTGTTGATGAGGGTAATAAAATGAGGTGAGAGACTGTTAATGGGGGAATAAAGTGAGGAGAGGGGCTGTGCAGATGGAGTAATTACAATGAGGTGAGGAGCTGTGCTGATGGTGAGGAATAAAGTGAGTGAAGGGGTTGTGCAGATTGGAGTGGAATAAAAATGAGGTGGGAGCTGTGGTGATGGGGGAATAAAATGAGTGGAGGGGCTGAGCAGATGGGGTGGAATTAAAATGAGGTGGGGGTTGTGGTGATGGGGATAAAGTGTGTGGAGGGGCTGAGAAGATAGGGGAATTCAAATGAGGTGAGGGGCTGTGCAGATGGGGGAATACACTGACGGACTGTGTAGATGAGGGGAAAGAAACTCATGGTCTGTGCAGAGGGGGCATAAAATGAGGGGCTGCGCAGATGAGGGAATAAGTTGAGGATCTAGGCAGAGGGGGGGATAAAATGAGGGACTGTGCAGATGGGGAGAATAAACTGACTGGCTGTGCAAATGGGGAAGTAAGCTGAGGGACTGTGCAGAGGGCGGTAAAATGAGGGGCTGTGCAGATAAGGGGAATAAAATGAGAGTCTGTAGATGGGAGGCATAAAATGAGGGGCTGTGCAGATGGGAATAAACTGAGGGGCTGTGGAGAGGGGATAAAATTCGGGTTGTGCAGATGAGGGAATAAAATGAGGGGCTGTGCAGAGAGGCATAAAATAAGAGGCAGTGCACTTGACAATGAAATGTGCGCCTGTCCGGGGGCCATAAAATGAGGGGATGTGCTTTGGGCCATGAAATGAGGGGCTGTGAAGGGGGGATAGCAAAGTATATGAGGAGCTGCGGTCACCATACTGTAAATGGGGCTGTGGAGGTCATTATACTGGGGACTATGGTGACCATACTGGATAGGGGGCTGTGGTGAATGTCATACTTTTTGGGGTGTTATTTCTGGGCCATAATATTGTATGGGGTTTTGTGGGGACCTTCATAATATTCATGGGGGCTGTTTTGAACATCTTACTGTCATAGATTCTTGATTAGGTAGATATACCCTTGTGTGTGCTGTGGCCTGTCCTAATTAGACAGAGTCTTATTGAGCGCTCAAGGAAAGAAAGACGCCAAACCTAGTTAGCAGCAATCCTTTCCAGCAAAAACTCTGGAAGTTTATTGAATATACTTGGATTTATCAGTTCGTACAAAGGAGTGGTTACTCATTAACATAAAGGCTGAACTTCTTATCTAATTGGTCAGTTTAAATACATGAACATATATGGGTGTCCAACCTAAGGTGACTTAAGCATCAGATGATATACTGCCCCTTGTCTTACAATGTCAGCAAGACTCCAATATCGGCTGGCACATCTGGCCTAACTTCCTCTTCTGTATGTCTGGGACAAATGTCACAAGACAATGCTATCATGAGATCACATCAGCTCCCCAGACTGGGTAGCAGGTCATTTCCACCAACTAGTTACGAGGTTCAAACTGTGAATATGTATCTGTGCTCATATAGGGTGTATATGAGTATATAGCAGTATATAAGAGTACATAGGTATATAGCAGTATATAGCTTATAGCAGGAAAGTGAGATCTAGAGGAAATACATATACAAATATATTTCCATAACAATACTATATATGGGGGGCTAAAGTGGTGACCATACTATATATTGGGGTCTTGCTGTGGATATCATAGTGCATGGGCAGCTGTGGTGACCATCATACTGTGTAGGGGGACAGTGAGAGGAGTGGTTACAGTTTGGAGAGGGCAGTAAGAGTGCATAGTGTGAAGAGGGCCACAGAATAGATATGGAGACTGTGTGAAATGGAGGTACAATATGAAGAGGGGTTAGTATGGTGAGGGTGGGGGGGACGGTGTGGATATATAGAAAGTGTAATGGAAACGATGGGACAGCCATGTTATAGGCCAGCGGTGATGAACCTATGGCACGCGTGCCAGAGGGGGCACGCAAAGACCTCCCTGTGGGCACTCGCGTCATCGCTGTTCCGCATCAGTGGACCGACGCCAGCCCTTACTTCAGCTGGATCTGCATCCTCGGACACATCCAGCTGAGGTGTACTGCAGCGCACGAACTTGCCGGGTCCATGCGCTGCAACACATGCTGCTGGCCAATCAGATGCCAGCAGCTGATGTCAGAGTACACGTGACGGGACGCAATCAGCTGCTAGCTTCAGAAGATGATGCGGCTCCTCGGGGGAGAGGAAGGTGAGCAGCAGTGTTTATTGTGTTTTTTCTTTCTTTGCATTGAACAGTTTCACCGGCAGAATGGGAGACATATATGAGGATGGGGGCAGATATACAATGATGGAGTAACATTTACAAGGATTGGGAACATACTTCAGGAAGGGGGAGCATATGCTAGGATGGGATGTGTTGTGAATTCTCTTTCTGGGCTCCCTATGGTGGTTACTGGAGGTAGTGGGGCTGGTCAGACTGACAGAGGCTTGCCACCTGATAATGACGATTGGAGATCTGGGGTTTCTGACTGGAGTATTTAAGACAGCTGACTTCCTTCAATCCCTGCTGATGATTTTCTTCCTGTGCCTTCTGAGGTCTGATGCCTCCTGCTCTGTTCCTGCATGGTTCAGTTAAATGGTTCATTTGCAAATCTTTTTGCATTTGATCTGGTTTTGTCTATCTCTGCTTTGTGCGGGTCAGCCAGCTCCGGCTGGGGCTGTGCTGGATCACCGCCCATATGTTACTGCTTGTGTCAGTTTGTTCTGTCCCCTGCTATATTGGTCTCTTTTTGCTTTGCTTTCAGAATATACCAGAGTGCTGATATAGTGGGGGTGAAGTCGTGTGACTTCAGTGTTTTTTGAGCATCAGACGTGTTGGATTTTTCAGGGTTTTTTGCGTGATTGCTGTTAGGCGTCGGCTTCCTGCAGCGGTTCTGCAGGAGTCCAGAGCCTCACATTCTGCGGTCTCCCATTGCCTCTCGACCGCAGAGCAGATTGCTCAGTAATCCCGGCTTCCCGGACGCCTTGACCAGACCTGCTCTGTGGGACTGGCTATTGCTGCCACCTTTGGGTCAGCAATGGCAATGCGGGCAGCAAATCGCTCCAGAGGCTGTCCCTCCGTCGCTCTGAGCATGCTCACGAGACGATCTCCCATTGGAGATCGGGAGTCACATGCCCAGGTCCTTCTTGTGAGCTGATTGGTCCATCACAGGGATCTGGAAGCTTCCGGAAGGTCCCGGCTATAAAAGGGTCGCACGTCCACACGGCTATGCGCTAGTATACAGTGTGTTCCAAATTATTATGCAAATGATATTTTTCTCTGATTTTCCTAAATAGTCGGTACAAATGACAGTCAGTCTAATAAAAGTCATCACCCGTTAGATTATACATCAAATTTTATTGAAGAAACCTCCCAATGATAACAGTATAATCTCCAAAATGAATAAAAACTCAAATTGCACTGTTCCAAATTATTAGGCACAGTAGAATTTCTAAACATTTGATCTGTTTTAAAGAACTGAAAAAGCTCATTTGTGGAATTTGCAGCATTAGGAGGTCACATTCACTGAACAAAAAGGATATTTTGGAGTTAAATAGCTTAACAGGCCAAGTTACATGTTAACATAGGAACCCTTCTGTGACATCACCTTCACAATTCTTGCATCCATTGAACTTGGGAGTTTTTGGAGAGTTTCTGATTGGATTTCTTTGCATGAAGTCAGAATAGCCCCCAGAGTTGCTGTTTGGATGTGAACTGCCTCCCACCCTCATAGATCTTTTGCTTGATGATACTCCAAAGGTTCTCTATAGGGTTGAGGTCAGGGGAAGATGGTGGCCACACCATGAGTTCATCTCCTTTTATGCCTATAGCAGTCAATGACTCCGAGGTATTCTTTGCAGCATGAGATGGGGCATTGTCATGCATGAAGAGGATTTTGCTCCTGAAGGCACATTTCTGCTTTTTATACCATGGAAGACAGCTGTCAGTCAGAAACTCTATATACTTTGCAGAGGTCATTTTCACACCTTCAGGAACCTTAAAGAGCCCTACCAGCTGTTTCCCCATGATTCCGGCCCAAAACATGACTCCTCCTCCTTGCTGACGTCGCAGCCTTGTTGGGACATACTGGCCATCCACCAACCATCCACTACTCCATCCATCTGGACCATCCAGGGTTGCTCGACACTCATCAGTAAACAAGACTGTATGAAAATTAGTCTTCATGTATGTCTGGGCCCACTGCAACCATTTCTGCTTGTGAACACTGTTTAGGGGTGGCCGAATAGTAGATTTATGCACCACAGCAAGCCTTTGAAGGATCCTACACCTTGAGGTTCGAGGGACTCCAGAGGCACCAGCAGCTTTAAATATCTGTTTGCTGGTTTGTAATGGCTTTTTAGCAGCCACTCTCTTAATCCAATGAACTTGCCTGGCAGAAACCTTCCTCATTCTGCCTTTATCAGCACAAACATGTCTGTGCTCAGAATCAACCACAAATCTCTTAACAGTACAATGACCACGTTTAAATTTTTGGGAAATATCTAATGTTTTCATCTCTTGACCAAGGCATTGCACTATTTGATGCTTTTCAGCAGCAGAGAGATCCTTTTTATTTCCTAAATTCCTTGAAACCTGTGCCCTGCTTAATAATATGGAACATCATTCTTAACTAGTTTTCCTTTAATTGAGCTCACCTGGTAAACTAATTATCACAGGAATTTGAGATTGATTTCAGTGATCCAAAGAGCCCTGATACACAATACCATCTATGAGTTTATTTGAAAAACAAAAAATAACATCTTTATGACACTTAAATCCAATTTGCATAATAATTTGGAACACAGTGTAGACTTTATTAGCTATATGTGTGATTGGTGACGGATGTATGATTCTGGTGACTGACTTATTATGATTCCCCTCCCTCTGATATTACGCATGTGGACAGGGAACTAGAGAAAGAATCAGCGCCAGTCAGTGGCAAGCCATAGGCCACAGTGCACATCGCACCTCTACACTTGCGTCCGATGGTGTCACGTCTCACACGGCACTATCACTTAGCGGCCGCATCTGCCGCCGCGCTGTAGCTAGCAGCACTTACTGGCGATCACAGTTGCGACGCCGCATGCACGGTAGGTCTAGACGGACTCTGACCCTCTGCCTAGGGCCCAGCTCCTGTGACCATATACCGTGCGTGCTCTCCTCTGAGACCTGTCAGTCAAACAGGCTTAGCATTTAAGTTTATCCTTTTGCATCTCTGTGAAACTAACAGAGTACGTCCTCTGCACACCGGGTGACGTTCAACCCTCGTGCGATATACCGCCATATTGTTCATCCGCCATTATCTAGCAGCAGTGTTAACACCTTCTGCACGGTGGACCCCGGGCGGCGAATGCACTTTAAGTTATTTTATATTTAGTGCGTTCCGCTACTCCTAACAATTGCAGAGTGTCTTTCCTTTCCAGTCCTGTCTAGTTAGTGTGGGCCCCATCGTTTGCTCAGTCTATTTTTCTGTCTGCGTTTGTGTTTTCATCTTGTCTCACCGACAATATATGTTAGGGGCTGTCTATTCCTTTGGGGTCTGCTCCGGGGCAGTTTAGATTTCCCCTTTCTTGCTTTA
Source organism: Dendrobates tinctorius (assembly GCF_039654945.1). Lineage (NCBI taxonomy): Eukaryota > Metazoa > Chordata > Amphibia > Anura > Dendrobatidae > Dendrobates > Dendrobates tinctorius. The sequence continues at coordinate 3,043,524 of NW_027361904.1, read as the reverse complement.
GGCTGAGTTAGCTCTCCGGCTGTGCCGAGGCGTCTAGGATCATCGTAGGTACGCTCCACGGCTACTGCTAGTTTTGTGGATAGGATCAGGGGTCTGCAATCCGCTTAGTTACCAAACTCTCTGGTTTTCTGGTGGCTTAGCCTGGTCCTGCTATCCTCCTCGGTGACCCAATCATAACAGGGATGTATATACTAGGATGGGGGAGCTTATACCAGGATAGGAGGGAACATATACCAGGATGGGGGGCATATGCTAGGATTGGGTGTATATACCAGGATGTGGAGAGCAAATACCAGGATAGGAAGCATATTCCTTTATATCTGTAGTCTGGTACCCCTGCGCCTGTCTGTGGCTGCTCTCTGTTGCCCCAGACTGCTCTCTGTTGCCCTCGCTTGCTCTATGCTGCTCCCGGCCGCTCTCTGTTGTCCTCGTCTGCTCTGTTGCCCTCACCTGCTCTCTGTTGCCCCTGCCTGTTCTCTGCTCTCACTTGTTCTCTGCTGCTCCCGCCTGCTCTCTGTTGCTCCGCCTGCTCTCTGTAGCCCTCACCTGCTCTCTGTTGTACCCACCTGCTCTCTGTAGCCCTCGCCTGCTCTCTGTTGTACCCACCTACTCTCTGTAGCCCTCGCCTGCTCTCTGTTGCGCTCGCCTGCTCTCTGTAGCCCTCGCTTGCTCTGTTGTACCCGCTTGCTCTCTGTAGCCCTCGCCTGCTCTCTGTTGCGCCCGCCTGCTCTCTGTAGCCCTCGCCTGCTCTCTGTTGTACATGCCTGCTCTCTGTAGCCCTCGCCTGCTCTCTGTTGCGCTCGCCTGCTCTCTGTAGCCCTCGCCTGCTCTGTTGTATCCGTCTGCTCTCTGTAGCCCTCGCCTGCTCTCTGTTGCGTCCACCTGCTCTCTGTAGCCCTCGCCTGCTCTGTTGTACCCGCCTGCTCTCTGTAGCCCTTGCCTGCTCTCTGTTGCCCCAGCTTGCTCTCTGTTGCCCTCGCTTGCTCTATTCTGCTCCCGGACGCTCTCTGTTGTCCTCGCCTGCTCTGTTGCCCACGCCTGCTCTCTGTTGCCCCTGCCTGTTCTCTGCTCTCACTTGTTCTCTGCTGCTCCCGCCTGCTCTCTGTTGCCCCGCCTGCTCTCTGTAGCCCTCACCTGCGCTCTGTTGTACCCGCCTGCTCTCTGTAGCCCTCGACTGCTCTCTGTTGCACCCGCCTGCTCTCTGTAGCCCTCGCCTGCTCTCTGTTGTACCCGCCTGCTCTCTGTAGCCCTTGCCTGCTCTCTGTTGCGCCCGCCTGCTCTCTGTAGCTCTCGCTTGCTCTCTGTTGTACCCGCCTGCTCTTTGTAGCCCTTGCCTGCTCTCTGTTCCCCCCCTGCTCTCTGTTACCCCCACCTGCTTTCTGTTGCCCCCCTGCTCTCTGTTGCATCCCCGCTCTCTGTTGTCCCCCGTTCTCTGTTGCCCCGCCTGCTCTCTGTTGCCCCGTCTGCTCTCTGTAGCCCTTGCCAGCTCTCTGTTGCCCTCCCTACTCTCTGTTGCCCCTGCCTGTTCTCTGTTGCCCCCCCTGCTTGCTGTTACCCCCGCCTGCTCTCTGTTGCCCCGCCTGCTCTCTGTAGCCCTTGCCTGCTCTGTTGTACCCGCCTGCTCTCTGTAGCCCTCGCCTGCTCTCTGTTGCGCCCGCCTGCTCTCTCTAGCCCTCGCCTGCTCTCTGTTGTACCCGCCTGCTCTCTGTAGCCCTCGCCTTCTCTCTGTTGCGCCCGCCTACTCTCTGTAGCCCTCGCCTGCTCTCTGTTGTACCCGCCTGCTCTCTGTAGCCCTTGCCTGCTCTCTGCTACGCCCGCCTGCTCTCTGTAGCCCTCGCCTGCTCTCTGTTGTACCCGCCTGCTCTCTGTAGCCCTTGCCTGCTCTCTGTTCCCCCTGCTCTCTGTTGCCCCCACCTGCTCTCTGTTGCCCCCCCGCTCTCTGTTACCCCGCCTGCTCCCTGTTGCCCCGTCTGCTCTCTGTAGCCCTTGCCAACTCTCTGTTGCCCCCCACTCTCTGTTGCCCCCGCCTGTTCTCTGTTGCCCCCCTGCTCTCTGTTACCCCTGCCTGCTCTCTGTTGCCCCGCCTGCTCTCTGTTGCCCCCGCCTGTTCTCTGTTGCCCCCCTGCTCTCTGTTACCCCTGCCTGCTCTCTGTTGCCCCGCCTGCTCTCTGTAGCCCTTGCCTGCTCTCTGTTGCTCACCTGCTCTGTGTTGCCCCTCTGCTCTATGTTGCCCCCTGCTCTCTGTTGCCCCCCCTGCTCTCTGTTGCCCTCCTGTTCTCTGTCGCCCCCGCCTGCTCTCTGTATCCTCCGCCTGCTCTCTGTTGTCCCCGCCTGCTCTCTGTAGCCTCCGCCTGCTCTCTGTTGCCCCGCCTGCTCTCTGTTGCCCGCCTGCCTCTGTAGCCCCCGCCTGCTCTCTGCTGCCCCGCCTGCTATCTGTTGCCCCCGCTTGCCCTCTGTAGCCCCTGCCTGCTCTCTGTTGCCCCCCGCCTGCTCTCTGTAGCCCCCGCCGGGTTTCTCTCTGTTGCCCGCCTGCCCTCTGTAGCCCCCGCCTGCTCTCTGCTGCCCCGCCTGCTCTCTGTTGCCCCCTGCTTGCCCTCTGTAGCCCCGCCTTCTCTCTGTTGCCCCCGCTTGCCCTCTGTAGCCCCCGCCTGCTCTCTGCTGCCCCCGCCTGCTCTCTGCAGGAGTTGTTTTTTCTAAACTAAAACCTCAGTATTGAAGTTAAATTGCCGTGTTGGCACTTTGAGATGAATAAGTGGGTTTTGGGTTGCAGCTTGGGCACTCGGTCTCTAAAAGCTTCGCCATCTCTGGCATAGGCCATGGTTTATAAGGGCAGATGGCGTGGCGGTTATAGCTGATAATGGGAGCCGGTGAGGAGGCCATATACCATAGGAGGCTTATTGTAGGGTCATCATATGGACAGATATTTTTATGCAGAGGGCATTTTAACCACCCTCTTATTTTTAAGGGCACGGTGTCGGTATGTGCTGCAAAAGACTGGAGAAAAGAGAGATCTGCAGAGAACAGATGTGGATGTGAAAAGTCATCATGGCATCTGGACAAGATGGAGAGGAAAAGAGATGACTCCAGGGAAGAGGTCACCTACAAGGTACCTGGGGGTAAGGGTTCATTTGCGATACTGACTAATTCTCATCAGTACTGTGGTTCCTGCGTGGTCCGCAGTCTGATGATGGCTGGTAACAACAACTCCCAGTAGGTTCATGTGATACAGTTGTTCATGGGTAACATAAATTCATAAATAGATGCAGATGTTGTGCATCCACTGAAATTAAATATCTCCAAATATGATACACAACCAAATCATAGAAGGAAAAAAATAATTTATTGGCGGATAATATAATCAACAATTGTAATAGCACTATAAAAAAACACCAGATGGACAAAGAACAGGGTATATGTATACAGAAAATATAGCTGTTACTAATAATTACAGAACACAACAATATAGAAGTCAAAAGCATGAGCTGTGCTAAAAGGAACACTATAAATATATAAAAATAAACATATATATGACCAAAGATATCCCAAATGGAGTGTGCAATACTGATATGTATTTATTTATAACTATCGCATTGGGAGTGTGGTGTTCCCCACGCAGGCGCAGTAACAGCCACGTCGTTACCGCGCATGCGTGGGTAGAGCGCGCAGTTGTAGCTGTTACTGCGCATGCGCAGGAATAGTGGTGACGTGATGTCACTTGCGCAGGCGCAAGTGACATACACGTCACCGCTATTTTCGCGCATGCGTAGTAACGACGCGGCTGTTACTGCACCTGCGTGGGAATAGCGAAGATGTGTATGTCACTTGCGCAGGCACAGTTCGTGGCCTTGAGGCCACAAACTGCGCCTGCGCAACTGACTGCCACGGTGCCTTATGGGACTCGGGGACAGCGGCCAACTGTAGATTATATTTAGATGGTAATAATGACTTGGTCAGCTGCTGGAATCACTGTTTCTGGAAGCAGTAATAATATTATATAGGTACAGCCTATAATCAAACCTAAATAGGGACTGCTGATATGGATCACAGGATTACCATAGAGAATGAGATAGCCAGGTCACATATGTTAGAAACAGCCAACACAATAAAGTGCTATTGCATACAAGGTGCTAGTGCATAAAAAGTGCTGATGCATAGGAAAGTGACACATTGCTGACCAGTCAGTACAAACCCCTGCTCATGCCCGACGCGCGTTTCGACTTGTCTTTGAGTATTCAAGTACTCTTGGTTGTGGTCATGTATTCATGTACTTATGGTGTTTCTAGTTGTTAGGGATAGGGTTAGTTTGGTGAAAAAACCCAGGAGTGGACCCTCTGGGTCGTGGCTCCAGAGCCCCCAAGGGCGAGCGGACCAGGTGAAGACCACCCTATACTGGGAGTGTTAGGAGCAGGCCCAAGGGAGATAGAACCACAACAGCCGGAGCCAAAGGGCGACTCAGGGCAGGGTAGAGTGAGCACGAGAGGGCAGGACTGGATGCAGTACTCTGGAACGGAAGGCACAGGGGGGTCAACGGAGCCAGAGAGACCAGGGCTGGCGGGGGCTTTACGTTGAAAGGGAAAAAGGACAAAAAAAAGGAGGCGTCTATAGGATGGTACCGGGGATGAGGACCCACCATGAGGGATACCGGAGTGGGGATGAACACGGCTGAGACACAGGACAGACAGGCACCACAGACACAGGATCGAGGCAGGGCGGACAGGCAAGGCAGAGGCACGAAGCAGACAGGCACGGCAGACACAGGACTGAGGCAGGGCGGACAGGCAAGGCAGAGGCACGGAGCAGACAGGCACGGACGAGGCACAGAGCTGACAGGCACAGCTGAGGCAGGTTACCTGAGGTGTGAGTCGGCGCTAAGCGCAAGGACGCCAGCGCTAACCCGCTGTGATAATCAGGCGTCTTACCTTTGCTGACGCCGTGCAAAAATACCCGGTGGGCACCGCCATGTTGAGGGTGGAGCCACCGGGTCAGCGCTCCCAGGAACCCTTGCGGAGGAGAAAGAGCAGGCGCGCATGTGCCGGGCATGAACATGCCGGGACCTGAAGGGAGCAGCAGCCGCAGGGACGTGCTGAGGGGCGGCGATGCGCCAGGGAGCGGGCACGAGCCGGTGAGTACCGGCGGTGTCCGTGACAGTACCCCCTCCCTTACTCCCCCCCTCTTTAAGGCTGGTGAGGAATCTCCTCATGATACGAGGAGCATTGATGTTCTCCCGAGGCTCCCAAGATCTCTCCTCAGGACCGAATCCTTTACAGTCAATTAGAAAGAAAGTCCTTCCTCTAACTGTCCTCATAGCCAATATATCCCTTATTTCAAAGGTATCATCAGAACTGCTTGGTTGGAGAAAGCGAGAAGGAGATGAATGGAAGCGGTTAAACACTACTGGTTTGAGGAGTGATACATGGAAAGTATTAGGGATCCGCAGCGAGGCAGGCAATTTTAACTTAAAGGCCATGTCATTGATACGCCTCAAGATTTCAAAGGGACCAATGTAACGTGGACCCAGCTTATAGGAGGGAATCTTAAGCCTGATATAACGCGAGGACAGCCAGACTTTATCGCCCGGAAGATAAGGGGGTGCGTCCAAGCGTTTCTTGTCTGCATACCTCTTCATCTTGTCCCTGGCTCTCTCAAGAGCTCCCTTAGTGTCCTCCCAAATTTTAGAAAATTTCAAGGACAGAGCGTCTGCAGCCGGTACACCCAAGGTGGGGGAAACGGGAAGGGGAATGCCGGGATGTTGCCCAAAGACTACACAAAACGGAGATTTGGAAGAGGATTCGCTGGGATGATTGTTATAGGTGAATTCTGCCCACGGGAGAAGAGAGACCCAATTGTTCTGGTGATTATTGGAAAAGTGGCGAAGGTAGGATGTCAGAGCCTGATTGACTCGCTCCACTTGACCATTGGACTGCGGATGATAAGCAGAAGACAGGTCTAGGGTTACTTTCATTAACTTGCAGAGAGCCCTCCAAAAATGGGAGGTGAATTGGACCCCACGATCTGAGACGATATGTTGAGGGAATCCGTGAAGTTGGAATACATGGTGCAGGAAAATCTTCGTCAACTCTGGAGCAGAAGGCAGTCCCGGCAAGGGAACGAAGTGGGCCATTTTAGAAAACCGATCTACAACTACCAGGATCACAGAACAGTTAGAGGAATGCGGTAGATCAGTAATAAAGTACATGGCAATGTGGCTCCAAGGGGCCGAAGGCACAGGCAGCGGTTGCAGGAGTCCGGAAGGCAGCTGCCGTGGAATCTTGTTCCTGGCACAAGATGAGCAGGAGGCAGTGAATTCCAAGACATCTTGGCGAAGTGATGGCCACCAATAATGGCGGGAAATAAGAGAGAGAGTCCTCTTGGTTCCAGCATGACCAGCAATTCGGGAGGAATGTCCCCAACGTAAGACTCTCATCCTGTCACAGTCTGACACAAAGGTTTTACCCGGTGGTGGGGTGGTTATGTTCAAAGGTGATAATTCATGGTGGATAAATGATATGTGCTGGTCTCTCCTCTATGTCCACAGGCTGGAATGACCTAGATAGAGCATCCGCTTTGACGTTCTTGTCTCCAGGTCGAAAGTGAAGCTCAAAGTCGAAACGCCCAAAGAACAGGGACCATCTGGCCTGGCGAGGATTGAGCCTTTGGGCCGACTGAACATAGGACAAATTCTTGTGGTCGGTAAATATGACGAAAGGATGAACGGCCGCTTCAAGGAGATAACGCCATTCCTCCAAAGCCAATTTTATGGATAATAGTTCTTTGTCCCCAATGGAGTAATTGCGCTCGGGGGAGGAGAAGGCTTTGGAGCAGAAGCCACAGGTGACCAACCGCCTGGTGGCGGATCTCTGTAGAAGCACTGCTCCAGCTCCAACAGAAGAAGCGTCAACCTCGAGGATGAATGGCTTATTGGCGTCCGGTCGGTGAAGCACAGAGGCCGTAGCAAATTCTCGTTTCAGGGTCTGGAAGGCGTCTTCAGCCTCAGAGGGCCAAAGGTTGGGTTTGGCTCCCTTACGAACGAGGGCTGAGATTGGCTTAGGCAAGGCGGAGAAGTGGGGAATAAATTGCCGATAATAATTGGCAAACCCCAGAAAGCGCTGGATTGCCTTCACCCAAAGAGGATGTGGCCAGTTAAGGACGGCGGACACCTTCTCAGGATCCATCTTCAGGCCAGAATCCGAGACGATATACCCGAGAAAAGGTAACGAGTGCTGTTCGAAGATGCACTTTTCTAGCTTGGCAAAAAGATGATTCTCTCTCAGACGCTGCAGAACTTGGCGAACATCTCATCTGTGGGCTGATAGATCCGGAGAAAAGATGAGGATGTCGTCCAAGTACACTACGACACTAGAGTAAAGAAGGTCCCGAAAAATATCGTTTATCAATTCCTGAAAGACGGCAGGAGCGTTGCAAAGGCCGAACGGCATAACCAAATACTCATAGTGACCATCACGCGTGTTGAATGCGGTATTCCACTCATCCCCAGCGCGAATTCGGACTAGATTATAGGCTCCACGAAGGTCAAGCTTGGTAAACACATGCGTTCCTCTCAGGCGGTTGAAGAGCTCCGGGATGAGTGGCAAAGGGTATTTGTTTTTCACCGTGATGTTGTTCAGGCCTCTGTAGTCAATACAGGGATGAAGGGAACCGTCCTTCTTTTTTACAAAGAAGAAGCCCGCGCCAGCAGGTGAGGAGGACTTCAGAATGAAGCCTTTAGCTAAATTCTCTTGAACATACTCAGACATGGCTTGGGTCTCCGCAGGCAAAAGAGGATAGATTCTCCCTCTAGGCGGGACGGCACCCGGGACGAGATCAATGGGGCAATAGTAGGGTCGGTGCGGAGGAAGGTTCTCTGCCTCCCTCTTATCAAAGACATCTGTGAAGGATCCTTAATCTGAGGGTAACCCGGCGGGGATGTTAAGGGGACGGGAACCACCTACGGGAAGCACCGGCCGCAGACACCGCCCCTGGCAGGAATCCCCCCAGCGCAGAATATTACCATTATGCCAATCCAAGGTAGGCTCGTGAGTTCGCAACCAAGGAAGGCCAAGAAGAACAGGATGGGAGATGCTTGCTAACACATAAAACAAAATTTTTTCTCTGTGTAAAGCTCCCACTTGAAACTCTATATCCTGTGTAGCTTGAGTAACAGTCTCCTGTAAGGGTTTACCATCAATGGATGTAAGGATCCGAGGATTTTCTAACGAGCTCACAGGGACCAAGAATCTCTCAACCTCCTCGAGCCTAATAAAATTCCCCGCTGTGCCCGAATCTACATAGGCTGTGACCGAGAAACGTTTACCACCAACATGCAACAAAACATAGTGAGGGGTAGAGAGGTATCACATACATCTATTGAGGCCTCACTTACCTGGCCTAGGCGAAGGAGTTTTCCGGACGTTCAGGACAAGCTCGGAGCAAATGGGACGCACTCCCGCAATAGAAGCAAAGACCCTGGGTGCGTCTCTCCTTGCGACGTTGCTCGGATAGCTTAAGCTGATCTACTTGCATCGGCTCGGGCGCAGAGGCAGAGGTGGACGTCCCGGACCGAGGACTGGGTGGTCTATGGGTAGGCAGAGAAGAGCGAGGAATTCTTCTCTCACGAGCACGCTCCTGGAAGTGGAGATCAATTCGGGTGGCAAGCGAAATGAGGTCTTCCAAGGCAGTTGGGGTGTCGCGGCCTGCCAACTCGTCCTTTATTCGCCCAGAAAGACCTCGCCAGAAAGCTCCCACCAGTGCCTCGTTGTTCCAGTCCAGAACAGACGATAGGGTACGGAAACGGATGGCATATTGACAGACCGTTAGGGACCCCTGGTGGAGGCTAAAAAGTGACTCTGTAGTAGAAGCGAGGCGACCCGGCTCATCGAATACTCGACGAAAGGTCTCCAGGAAGGTTGACAGCTGAGAGACCACGGGGTCGTCACGCTCCCAGAGGGGATTAACCCATGCTAGAGCGTCTCCCTCCTGGTGGGAGACAATGAAGGCCACCTTGACCCGATCTGTGGGGTACTGCTGTGGCAGCAGTTCGAAATGGAGACGAAACTGATTCAAGAACCCCCGACACAGTTTAGGGTCACCATTGTACAGGGGCGGTTTCGCTAACCGGGGAGGGGGATGAGGAGTCACAGTTTGGACAGAGGATGAAGCGGCCGACTGCATGGAGAGCAGACGGTCGTCCACCGAGGCCATATAACTAAGAATATGGGCCTGGGTGTCTCGCTGCTGGGCCAATTCCTGCTGCAGGCCGGCCAACTGAGAAGCATTCCCAGGATCAGAAGTTTGTAGCGCGGAGAGTCGGGAGTCCATGGACTTCATGAATGACATCATACGCGTCTGATTCTCCCGCAAAAATATCAGCTCCTTCTGTGTGGCCGCGGCTCCAGCGGGATCCATGGCCTGATTATTCTGTTAGGGATGGGGTTGGTTGGTGAAAAAACCCGGGAGTGGACCCTCTGGGTCGTGGCTCCAGAGCCCCCAAGGGCGAGCGGACCAGGTGAAGACCACCCCCTATACTGGGAGTGTTAGGAGCAGGCCCAAGGGAGATAGAACCACAACAGCCGGAGCCAAAGGGCAACTCAGGGCAGAACAGAGTGAGCACGAGAGGGCAGGACTTGATGCAGTACTCTGGAACGGAAGGCACAGGGGGGTCAACGGAGCCAGAGAGACCAGGGCTGGCGGGGGCTTTACGATGAAAGGGAATAAGGACAAAAATAAGGAGGCGTCTATAGGACGATACCGGGGATAAGGACCCACCACGAGGGATACCAGAGTGGGAATGAACACGGCTGAGACACAGGACAGACAGGCACCACAGACACAGGATTGAGGCAAGGCGGACAGGCAAGGCAGAAGCACCAAGCAGACAGGCACGGCAGACACAGGACTGAGGCAGGACGGACAGGCAAAGCAGAGGCACGGAGCAGACAAGCACGGACGAGGCACAGAGCTGACAGGCACGGCTGAGGCAGGGGACCTGAGGTGTGAGTCGGCGCTAAGCGCAAGGATGCCAGTGCTAACCCGCTGTGATAATCAGGCGTCTTACCTTTGTTGACGCCATGCAGAAATACCCGGTGGGCGCCGCCATGTTGGGGGCGGAGCCACCGGGTCAACGCTCCCAGGAACCCTTGCGGAGGAGAGAGAGCAGGCGCGCATGCGCCGGGCATGAATGCGCCGGGACCCGAGGGGAGCAGCAGCCGCAGGGACATGCTGAGGGGCGGCGATGCGCCGGGGAGCAGGCACGCGCCGGTGAGTACCGCCGGTGTCCGTGACACTATTTACGTATTCAAGTACTGATGGAGGTTCTGGCAACATTAATTTACTGATGGTGGTTCTGATGACATAGTCAAGTACTGATGGTGGTTCTATTGATGTATTCATGTACTGAAGGTGGTTCTGGTGATGTATTCATTTAGTGGTGATATTTCTGGTGCAATATTCATGTACTAAAGTATTTATGGCTCTGGTGTTCTAATTATGTACTGATGATGATTTTGGCTTTGTATTCATGTACTTTTGATGGTTCAGGTGATGACTACATCACCAGAATCATCATCACTGCATGAGTACAGCACCAGAACAACCATCACTACATGAATATGTCGCTAGAACCGGAATACATCACTAGAACCACCATCAGTTTTGTGCAAGCTGTACTTGTCGCATGACGGACGCAAAAACCATCAGACATATCACTTTATTTATAATGAGGGTCTATTTATTTTCCATTAGGGTATTTGCCAAATGCTGGACACCTTAATTGAAACTAAACAGTTACAGTTACACTTGGTTTCCTTAATTATCCTTGGGTTCTACATTTAAAATATAGGACATCAGGGCTGAAGATCACTATGTTGTCCCCTGTATTGTGTAAATGGCCAGAAAAAAATATTGATTCAGTATCTAACTGTGAAATTGCTCCCTGTTAAGTCACATCCCTAAAGTACAACACCTTTTTTTACATTTTATAACATTTTTTGTGAAAAAGGAAACAATTCTAGTGGAAATGGCCATCAGAGTTTACTACCTAACCCATCGGAGAGGAATGGGGGATGTGCATTAGGGGTCCTGTTACCTTAGTTTTGGAGCCATTTCTTTGCTTTGGAGTGTGGGGCGGGTGCACCATTGGATTCATCTGCCTAGGGCACCAAAATACTTTGTCTTGACCCTGCCCTGTAGTACCAGTACAGTGGAAACACCTCCAAAAGTGACCCCATGTTGGAGACTACACCCCTCCAGGTATTCATACTAGGGTGTAGTAAGTATTTTGGTCTCACAGGAGATTCTCAGTAAATGTTTGAGTGATCACTGAGGTGCAGAACCTATATATTTAGTAGGTTGTCAGCACCAAAGGAGTGTCATACGTGTCTGGGCACACCGCGGGGCTTGGAACGAAGAGCGTTACTCGGCTGCCTTGGCCTCATCCTCTTATGGATGACTTTCTCAGGTAACTTGGAAAATTCCTCCAACATCATCATCTCAGTCCGTGTAGGTGCTTTGGTGTTAACTAGTGTCACAAATTTCTCCTGCTCACTGTACATGTGGATGCAACTATAAAGAACTCACCAAGCTCAGTCCACAGTTCCACACCGCACTTCTTTCTTCATTTTGTTTCTATCTTAGATTTTGTCTGCATTTTCTTGTAGAAGCACTGCATCAAGTTGGTGTCATGCATGTAGGGGAGTGAAGTGAGACATCCCCTTTAATGTCACCTCCCTTTAAGAAGTGCTAATGTATATATGTAATTATTCCTGGTACTGCTACACTTATAGTGTATTACCATTGTTTGCTTTATTGGTACTGCCACATCATATATGCGTTACCATCCTGTAAGATTGAAATATGTTGTGTTATATAATGTTCTACATGTTAATGCATAGATTAGGGTAAGCTGGTGCATCCTTCGGGTTCATTAGTGGAGGGCACTATTAGTATAGACTATAGAGTTTCTAGATTTGGGTAAGTGTAGTTCTGCAGTGGGCCACTAGATGGGGGTATACTAGTGGGCCTTGTTAGGTATAGCCGATAGGAAGTTCATATAGAGTTAATGGTAGGAGGAGCTGCTATGGGTTAAGTAAGTGTAGAAGATAGGAATAGGTTAGAAGGGCGAGGACGCCCGAAGTGTTCACAAGGGCTCTAGGGCCAGGACGTCATAGCAGCTACGAAACGTTCTTTGGAAGAAAATTGCACAGGCACAGTCAGACGGGTGCTGGAAGAGACCCAAGCACCCCAGGAGTTATGGTGTTCCACAGCAGCAATGCAAGGAGAGAATTATGTGGTCCAAGTGTCGTGCAGGGTGCAGAAGATTCACAATGTGGCAGATCTTAAATAGGGCTGAGGCTTATAAGTCCGGGGTGAAACGGATGAACGGGATCTCCTATGTCTTGAGGTCCTACTGTTGTGAGCTCATCTGTTCATTCACCTTTTGTGTCCGAGGATCTCCCTCTTCTGGTGAAGGAAGGTAGTGAGGCTGATTTGGATGAAAGAAACCAAACACCTGATCAGGTGGATTGTGACTGGGTAACAGGAACTTCCGACTGGATATAAGGCAGCCGACGCCCTTCTGAGTGACTGGTGATTTCTCTGCTGGATTCTTTGAGACCAGTCTGATTCCTGCTTCCCAAAGATAAGTTTTTGCTCTGCTATTGAACTTATTAGTTTTGGTTTTGTTTACCTTGTTTTGGAGTTCAGCCATCCCCGGCTGGGGGTGTGCTGGATTCTTATTCCTTGATCAGTGTTCTCTTTTGCTCTGCTTTCAGAATATTCGGATTGCTGATATAGGGTTTGAAGTCTAGTGACTTCAGGGTCCTTTTTGCTTATCAGTTGTGTTGGTAATATTTTTAGCAGGGTTTTCTCGGATTGCAGACAGCAGCTTTTCTGTCCTGTCCTTTTTAGTTAGCTTGGGCCCCATCGTTTGCTCATCCTTTCTATCTGTGTTAGTGTTTTCATCTTGCTTCACCGTCATTATATGTTGGGGGCTGCCTATTGCTTTGGGGTCTGCTCTGGGGCAGTCAGATTTTCCCATTTCTCTCTTTAGGCTTATTTAGATCTCCGGCTGTGACGAGGTGTCTAGGATCACCGTAGGAACACTCCACGGCTACTGCTAGTTGTGTGATAGGATTAGGGGTCTGCAATCCGCTAGTTTCCAACCTCTCTGATTTTCTGGGCTGAGCTTGCATTTTTGTTTTTTCCTCCTCGGTGACTCAATCATAACACCTACAGAAGTGATGCTGCGGTACCGCCTAGGGCGCTACTACCCCGTAATGTGCGTCAGGACAAAGAAAGCAGGAAAGGGAAGGTGCAGGAGGAATGCTGTGTGGACCGTAATGTAACTGATGTGCCCGGGACCGTTGAAAAGTAAAATCGCTTGTTTGGCATCTGAACCGGTATCTGTGTCCGTTCTTTCTACCCTATGCACCGAAGCTGAGTGTACAGGAGCTGTGCAACACCGCTGTGGAATCCCTGACGGTGAACCAGGACTGCAAGTAGGTACGCCGGTTGGAGCTGAAAATTTTCCTGTGGGTGGAGGCAGGGACACCAAGGCTCTGGTGTCCTCGGCCACAACTACCATCCTGGGCCTCTCTTACATGCTGTTACCGTCTTTGGTAAGGAAGGAGGGCCTCAAACTGTCCTTGCAACTGGGACCATAGCGATCCCTGTCCTGGGGGGTATGTTACAAGGTAGAGAGGCCGGAGTCCCAACCTTACTACGCTGTCCTCTCCCCTTCCCCTAGGAGGCATGGGACAGATAAACACATAAGACAAACAGGGATAACAAAAAAAGCAACTTACATACAAAAACACTCAGCTAAGAGTAGGTAGGTATATAGGAAAGGATAGGTAGGTACTAACCAAATGGGAATAGAAATAAAAAGGAAGGCATACACCCAAAACAGCACACAACAATCTCCAAAAGCAACACAATGTCCAATACAGCACAGCGTCTCCAAGGAGCATGGAAGCAGAGCTTTCACTGGCAAGACAGAGAGGGTCTGACCAGGTTTTATAGGTAGAGGTAATGACCAGATCAGAAGCAGCTGACAATGGAGCTGCAAACACACAGGCTAAACGGAAGATCTGCAATTCACAATATATAGTGATTTTCTACCCCCAGATCTCCCAGGCTGGCATGACATACTTGTGACAGGTATGAACTAGGTCCCCTGACCGGTGAGTATCTCCTTGGGAAATCCTATACATACATTTTTCCGGGCATCAGTCACCTTGTCGGTCCTAATAGATGACAGTGTTGTGGCTTCTAGGTACTGAGTAGCATAATCTACCACCGCTAGGATGAATCGCTTCCCAGAACTACTGGGCACGGCCACAGATGAAATAATATCTCCAGTAATTCTCTGGAAGGGTCATCACTTTTAGGGAAGAGACCATGGCTGTCTTAGGCAGAGGTCACGATTTCTCCACCATTTGGCACATAATGTAAGACCACATTTTGGTTTAATAAAAGTTGTGAACACAGTTCAGTGGGAAACAAATAACCGTGTCTCCTTAGGGCATTTCACCAGGGTTCGGAGGGTCATCTGCACCATACTGGCATACTGACCATCCCAGATCACCTCCTGATAAGACATTGGTGAGAATCTTCTCCGAAACCCCCAGTTTCCTTTAATTGTCTTCCTGCACCCCAGTCACGGTAAACTACCTGTGTCATCAGCAGGGTTGATTCTTAAATGGATTTTTCAGGATTTATAGCCTTACAAGAAACAAGTTCCAGTTGGACCAAAGTAATCTCAGCACTGGTGTTCCTGAGCCCCAACTTAATCTTGTTTTTTATGAAGCCATGCTGGTTGTCAGTTATTATATTATTCTCTGCGATATACAGTCACGGCTGAAAGTGTTGACACCATTGAAATTGTTTCAGAAAATGAAGTATTTCTCCCAGAAAATGATTGCAGTTACACATGTTTTGTTATACACAGGATTATTTACTTTGTGTGGGTTGGAACAACAAAAAAAAGAGGAAAACAAGGAAAATTGGACATAATTTCACACAAAACCCCAAACATGGGCTGGATAAAATTGTTTGCAACCTCAAATTAATATTTGGTTTCACAACCTTTGGAATAAATAACTGCAATCAGCCGCTTCCTATAACTATCACTGAGTTTCTTACACGTCTCAGCTGGAATTTCGGACAACTCTTTTAACAAACTGCTCCTGGTCTCTCATATGTGAAGTCGCCTTCTCCCAACATCAATTTGTGTGATCAATGGGATTTAGATCCAGACTCATTCCTGTCACTTCTGAACTCTCCAGCTCTTTGTGTCCATCCATTTCTGGAGTCTTCTTGAAGTATGTTTGAGGTCATTTTTCTGCTGGATGACCTAGGACATAAAGCCCACTTTCTGACATTGGGCACTA
This sequence comes from Dendrobates tinctorius, assembly GCF_039654945.1. Lineage (NCBI taxonomy): Eukaryota > Metazoa > Chordata > Amphibia > Anura > Dendrobatidae > Dendrobates > Dendrobates tinctorius. The sequence continues at coordinate 3,028,141 of NW_027361904.1, read as the reverse complement.
CATTGCAATCCCAAAATCCTTTGGTAATCTTCAGATTTCATGATGACTTGCACCCAGTGGCAGAGGCAGCAAAACAACCCCAAAATATCTTTGAACCTCCACCATATTTGACTGTAGGTACTGTGTCATTTCTTTGTAGTCGTCATTCTTTTTTGGTAAGCAGTAGAATGATGTGTGAAAGAGCTCTATCTTGGTCTCAACTGTACACAAGACTCTTTCCCAGAAGGCTTATGGCTTATATACATTTTGGCAAACTGCAGTCTAGTTTTTTAATGTCTCTGTCACAGCAGTGGGGTCCTCCGGAGTCTCTGCCATAGCGTTTATTCTCATTCAAATGTTGACGGATAGTTTGCGCTGACACTAATGCATCATGAGCCTGCAGGACAACTTGAATTTCTATGGAACTTGACTGGAGCTTATCCACAATCTGGACTATCCTGCTTGCAACTTTTCTGCCATCCTTATCCAGGGAGATTAGCTTTAGTGAAATGGGTTGTAAACTTCTTGATTACGTTGCACACCGTGGACAAAGGGACATCAAGATCTCTGGAGATGGACTTGTAACCTTGAGATTGTTGATATTGTTCAACAAATTTGGTTCTCAAGTCCTCAGACAGTTCTCTTCTCCTCTTTCTGTGTTCTATGCTTAGTGTGCCACACACAGACACACAATGAAAAGATTGAGTCAACTTCTCCCCTATTTATCTGATTTCAGGTGTGATTTTCATATTCAAACAAGAAAAATTATAGCCAGCTCACCCAGTTAGACGTCCTTAGTGGTTCTAGACCTAGAAGAAGACCTAGTAAGGTCGAAACGCGTAGTCTGCACGCATAAAGCAGCAGTGTGCCCCTTTTTTTCTTCTGACCCCCTGTATATATTTGGGTTTCTGCCACATGGAACTATTTTAAAAGATAAAAATAAAATGGATTTTATGGCCAAGTAGGAAGCATCCGCTGGAATTATTGCTGTTTTTTTGATTTTCATATTGCCCACACCTGTTTCTTGCCACAGGTGAGTTTGAATGAGCATCACATGCTTGAAACAAAGTTGGTTACCCAAAATTTTGGAAAGGTGCTTACAATTTTGTAAGGCCTTTTTATGGGGTTTTGTGTGAAATTATGTTCAATTTGCCTTTTTTCTGTTTTTTAGTGTTGTTCAATACACACAAAGGAAGTAAACATGTGTATAGCAAAACTTGTTTAATTGCAATAATATTCTGACAGAAAAACTTCATTGTTTTTGGAACAATTTCAAGGGTGCCAACACTTTTGGCCATGACTGTATTTCTGCAGGTCATCTCTTATAATGATTATAATGATCTAAAAGCTTTGCAGATAATGTCAGACTTATCGAATGGTAGTTGCTTATATCCACCTTCTCACCTCTCTTAAATACCGATACCACGTCAGCCATTCTCCTATCCTCTGGCACTGACCCTGTTACAAGAGATAGTGAAGAGGCACGGAAAAGAGAAGAAGAGGAGTCAGAGATATGGGAGGTGGAAAAAAGAAATGTTCATGAAAAATTGGAAATACTCACCAAAATGGGAGCCTAAAGTCCAAAACAGTGGGAAGCAGCCATATAGGGTCGATCTCCAAGTAAGGGTGGTTTCACATTTGCGTTTAAGGCCGCAGCGTCGGCCTGCGCACGGCCGCCGCTAAGCCCCGCCCCCTGCCGTGCCTCCGCCAGTAGCTCCGCCTACGGGCGCATGACGCTGCATGCGTCCTACGTCCCCTATCTTTAGCACTGGGGACGCAGGCCGTGCGCAGGTATGCGTTTGGCGGCGCATGCGTCCTTTTGACACTGCGCCGACCAGCGCGAAACGCAACAGGTTGCAATTTGGTGCGCTGGTATGTTGCTGGTGTCTGGAGTATTCGATATATTACTTTGGTTTGTTACTAGACAGTTTATTTTTATTTATTGTTTTTATACTCTTATTTATTTTGGTGTAAATCATGTTTATTGAATTAACAATATTAAAATGAACCATTGCTTTCAACAATATCACGTCTGGTTCTTGAATGAAAAACACATTGCATATTAATTCCATTGTTGCGTCCTTAATGCCAATATTATCTTCTAATTGGGATAACAACTATTAATACCATTCAGTCCAGAAAATTGTCACACACAAAGCAACCTCTGTGTTGTGTATTGTCATGAAAATTACAATAGAGGTTTGATGAACAACATTGAAAGAACAGGAAAAAAAAAATTAAAAAGAAGTCAGAGGGAAGAAAAGAAAAAGGAAAGAGGAAGGAAGAGAGGGGGAGAGAAAAAAAAGGGAGAAGTAGAGGGTCAAGTAATCCAGACCCCCCTCGAGCACTTGTGTGTCCTCCGTCCCATACGGAGGGGATAATAAGTTGGTGAAGACCATTTTAAGCCAAAGACAAAGAGGTCAAACCAAGTGAACAAGATCTAAAGTGTACAGAATATTTCTGATGCTATCTTATCAGTAGCGTAGCTACTGGGGGGGGGCAGAGGGGGCGGTCGCCCCGGGCCCCGAGCTCTGAGGGGGCCCACCGGAGCTACACTACTGTAACTGTATCGGCGTGCACAGCGCGCCCATACAGTTACATTCTGCGACAGAGCAGGGAGAATCGATCTCCCTACTCTGCCGCCCAGCCGCTATGGGCCCCTAAGAAGGCGGTGGGGGGCCCCGGTGCCAGCAGTGCGCCCCCCACTCACAGCCAGCAATGTCGTCCTGGGCTATTCTGTGCTGACAGGACCTGTGATGAGGTCACGGGAGGGGCGGAGTCAAGGGGTCACATGATCAGGGGCTTCAGCGGCTGCAGGGCTCTGCTGTGCTGGTTGTCATGGTGATGGATGAGGTGAAGTAAGTTTCTGTGTGGGCTCAGGAGGGGTTTACAGGGTGGATGTAGCAGAGCTGTGTGTGTATGAGGTGTACAGAGCGGAGCCTTGTGTGTAGAAGGTGTACGGAGCAGAGATATGCATGTATGAGGTGTACAGAGGAGCAGAGCCGTTTGTGTATGGAGCGGAGCCAAGTGTGTTCGGGTCAGGGTGTACAGAGCAGAAACATGTGTACGGGGTGTACGGAGCAGAGTCGTGTGTGTGCGAGGTGTACGGAGTGGAGCCGTGTGTGTACGAGGTGTATGGTGCGGAGCTGCGTGTGTACGGGGTGTGCGGAGCAGAACCATGTGTGTACAGGGTGTACGGAACGGAGCCGCATGTGTACAGCATGTACGGAGCGGAGTCGAGTGTGTACAGGGTGTAGTGAGCAGAGCCACATGTGTACAAGTGCACGGAGCGGAGCCAGGTATGTACAAGGTGTACGGAGTGGAGCCACGTTTGTACAGCGTGTACGTAGCAGAGCTGCATGCGTACAGCGTGTACGTAGCAGAGGCGCGTGTGTACAAGGTGCACGGAACAGAGCTGCGTGTGTACAAGGTGTATGGAACAGAGCCGCGTGTGTGTACAAGGTGTACGGAGCAGAGCTGTGTGTGTATAGGGGGTGTGGAGCAGAGCCGTGTGTGTATAGAGGGTAACAGGTGCAGTAATAAGGACACATACGGCAGCAGCAGAGGCTCAGTATTGGGGTATCAGGTGTAGTAATAGGGACACATACGGCAGCAGAGGCTCAGTATTGGGGTATCAGGTGCAGTAATAGGGACACATACAGCAGCAGCGGCTCAGTATTGGGGTATCAGGTGCAGTAATAGGGATATGTACGGCAGCAGCGGCTCAGTATTGGGGTATCAGGTGTAGTAATAGGGACACATACGGCAGCAGCGGCTCAGTATTGGGGTATCAGGTGTAGTAATAGGGACACATACGGCAGCAGTGGCTCAGTATTGGGGTATCAGGTGCTGTAATAAGGATACATACAGCAGCAGCGGCTCAGCATTGGGGTATCAGGTGCAGTAATAGGGACACATACGGCAGCAGCGGCTCAGTATTGGGGTATCAGGTGTAGTAATAGGGATACGTACAGCAGCAGCTGAGGCTCAGTATTGGGGTATCAGGTGTAGTAATAGGGACACATACGGCAGCAGCGGCTCAGCATTGGGGTATCAGGTGTAGTAATAGGGACACATACGGCAGCAGCGGCTCAGTATTGGGGTATCAGGTGCAGTAATAGGGACACATACGGCAGCAGCAGAGGCTCAGTATTGGGGTATCAGGTGTAGTAATAGGGTCACATACGGCAGCAGCGGCTCAGTATTGAGGTATCAGGTGTAGTAATAGGGACACATACAGCAGCAGCGGAGGCTCAGTATTGGGGTATCAGGTGCAGTAATAGGGACACATACGGCAGCAGCGGCTCAGCATTGGGGTATCAGGTGCAGTAATAGGGACACATACGGCAGCAGCGGCTCAGTATTGGGGTATCAGGTGTAGTAATAGGGACACATACGGCAGCAGCGGCTCAGCATTGGGGTATCAGGTGCAGTAATAGGGACACATACGGCAGCAGCGGCTCAGCATTGGGGTATCAGATGTAGTAATAGGGACACATACGGCAGCAGCGGCTCAGCATTGGGGTATCAGGTGCAGTAATAGGGACACATACAGCAGCAGCGGAGGCTCAGTATTGGGGTATCAGGTGCAGTAATAGGGACACATACGGCAGCAGCAGAGGCTCAGTATTGGGGTATCAGGTGTAGTAATAGGGACACATACGGCAGCAGCGGCTCAGTATTGAGGTATCAGGTGTAGTAATAGGGACACATACAGCAGCAGCGGAGGCTCAGTATTGGGGTATCAGGTGCAGTAATAGGGACACATACGGCAGCAGCGGCTCAGCATTGGGGTATCAGGTGCAGTAATAGGGACACATACGGCAGCAGCGGCTCAGTATTGGGGTATCAGGTGTAGTAATAGGGACACATACGGCAGCAGCGGCTCAGCATTGGGGTATCAGGTGCAGTAATAGGGACACATACGGCAGCAGCGGCTCAGCATTGGGGTATCAGATGTAGTAATAGGGACACATACGGCAGCAGCGGCTCAGCATTGGGGTATCAGGTGCAGTAATAGGGACACATACGGCAGCAGCGGCTCAGTATTGGGGTATCAGGTGTAGTAATAGGGACACATACGGCAGCAGCGGCTCAGCATTGGGGTATCAGGTGCAGTAATAGGGACACATACGGCAGCAGCGGCTCAGCATTGGGGTATCAGATGTAGTAATAGGGACACATACGGCAGCAGCGGCTCAGTATTGGGGTATCAGGCGTAGTAATAGGGACACATACAGCAGCAGAGGCTCAGCATTGGGGTATCAGCAGGATGATGGGTTTATGCAGGTTGGGGATAGATGGTGATGGGACTGGAATATGAGAAGTGAAACGTGTTGTTGTTGTATTCTATGTAGCCGAGTCCCGGCTGGAGGAGTTGTCATGTCGGTCTGGGCCAGATGGAAAAGATGTGAAAAGTGACCAATTCCATCAGAAAGAGCGTCAGCGGTAAGACACCAACTATACCTGTGCAGTAATCACTTATATGTTTTGTAGGACTGGTATTTACCACTGACGATATTGCGGTAATATCCATGTTGGTCTTTATATAGGGATTATTTTCAGTAACAGCGCAGTCATCTCCTACATCCACTATTAGGGTGCGTCACCGAGTTGTAATCACAGTTACCTAGTTAGGGGCCCACTCAGAAGTTTCGCCCCCCTGAACCGAAACCCTAGCTACGCCTCTATATCCTATATATGAATCAAGGTCCCGATAGCCAGATATCTAATTCCGGGGTTTCCCTGAATGCTAGCCAGGAGGCCCAAGTGTTATATAATCTGTCAGGGTTCCCTGTGGTTTGAATCAGCAAATACTCCATTCTATAAATATCATTGAGTTCTGCAACAAATTCAGAGCGAGAAGGGTATTTCTCTTGCTTCCAAAACCGGAGGATCAGATTCTGAGTAGCCGTGAGAAAGTGCCTGAGGAGATTCTTCTTAAACCAGGAAATCGAGATATCACATAAAGATAAAAGTGCAAGTTCCACTGTAGGTTGAATGTGACATATTGATAGCCTGCTGTAGAGATCAAAAATCGACAACCACAACTTCTTTATAGGTGGGCAGTCCCACCATATGTGAACATACGTTCCTTTATCCTGTAAGCATCTCCAACATGTGTCCGGCAAGGCAAGGTGGCTCCCCCCTTCCCCCCACCCCCCGTGGACCACAGTATAATTTGAGGATCACTACCATTAAGATCACTTTCCAAACTGACCCATTTCTTACTATCCCTGCTATGATATAAATCTAGAATACAAGTTCCCAATGATGCACGGCTATAAGTTAGAAAGTCCGGTAGGCCAACTCCACCCATTCTTTTAGGACAACTTAATAGGTGGTATGATATTCGAGCCCGTGTATGGGACCACACAAACTGGGAAATCGCTTTTTTAAGGCGGCAGGTAGATATATGGGGATCGTTTGGAAATAATAAAGAAGGCGTGGCAATAAGGCCATTTTAATTACATTGGCTCTACCAAACCATGATAACGAGAGTTTGTGCCATTTTTCTAGCTCCAATTCTGCTTTATGTAAGGCAGGCTTGAAATTGGTGTCATATAGCCTGGACTCCCTAGGTGTTATTTTGATTCCCAAATATGTGATGGAGTCAGAACGCCATTTAAAGGGGAAGCAGGTGCACAACTTTTCCACCACGGAGGGCTGTAATGATATATTCAGAATCTCAGATTTATGTGAGTTAATTTTAAAATTACTTAATAGGCCAAATCCATGTAGCTCTGAAATAATGTTTGGTAAGCTTATTGTGGGGGAGGTGACATACAAGAGAACATCATCCGCGAAAAGTGCCAATTTGTGTTCTTCTGACCTCAATTTAACTCCTTTGATTGAGGGGTTATTTCGTATTGCGGTGGCAAGGTACTCCATTGTTAATATATATAGAAGGGGGAGAGTGGACATCCTTGCCTCGTACCGTTCCTAATGGGGAATGCGTCTGAGAGAACACCATTCACCTTAACTCGTGCGCTAGGACATGTATACAAAGCTGAGATCCTCTGGAGCATTACTCCTTTCAAGCCAATTCCTTGTAGAGCTTGAAACATGAAATCCCAGTGTACCCTGTCGAAGGCTTTCTCAGCATCAATCGACAGGATACACATGGGGTCCCCCTCCCTCTCCGCCCTATCTACTCATTTTTTAATTCGGATTATAATTCCTCCTAGTTAAGGCTATGTGCACAAGTAGTTTTAGGTGCTGCGGATTTCTCCGCACGGATTTGGAAAAATCCGCAGGTAAATCCAAAGGTCAAAAGACCTGCGGTTTAGCCCCGCAGTTTCACACCTCTACAATGGAGAAGGTGTAAAACCGCTGCGGATTCCGCACAAAGAATTGACATGCTGCGGATTTGAACCTGCAGCAAATCCGCGCGGAAAAATCCACAGCATGTGCACAGCGTTTTTCAGTTTACCATTGCAAACAATGGTACTGTACTACAACGCACCTAAAGCTGCTGCGGACCCACAGAGCCTGAAACGCTGCGGATCCGCAGCAGAATCCGCAACGTGTGCACATGGCCTTACTGGTATGGCTTCTTTTTTTATTGCCTACAATTCCCGTGGCTCTGGCAGTATTTTAAAATACCACCTTGGAGGTCCTGGCCTTCAGCTTCTCTCCTCCTAGTTCCCTGTAATCATTTTTAAAGACCTTCCACCTCCCTCTATGTTTGGAACATCCGTTCTGTCTGTAAGAAGCTCCACGTTATTCACAACCTCTTTACGTATGAAAACCTATCCTTCCTGGGCCTCACCGAAACATGGCTGGCACCCTCCGACACAGCCTCCCCTGCTGCGCTGTTACGGTGGCCTTCACTTCAACCACACTCCTCGCTCTGACACTCCGACACTACCTCCTCATCTCTCCCTCTCTTTGTTGGTGTTCTTCAGTGCCCAGTGTTCCCAAGTGCTCTGTCGTCTTGGGACACCTACTCTTCTCCATTTATACCTTTGGCACGACACAACTCAAAATTCCATGGCTTCCAGTACCATCTACAGTATATGCTGATGACACTCAGATCTACCTCTCTGACCCAGATGTCACCTCTCTGCTGTCCAGAATCCCAGAGTGTCTATCAGTCATATCCTCCTTCTTCTCCTCTCGCTTCATAAAACTCAATATGGACAAACCTGAACTCATCAGCCTTCCTCCATATCATATGACTACTACCTGATCAATCACAATAAATGACATAACGCTTTCCCTGTACTGGAAGTCGGCTGCCTCGGAGTAACCCTCAACTTTGTCTTGTCCTTCAAACAGCACATCCAAGCTCTTCCAGCTCCTACTGCCTCCAACTCAAAAATATTTCCAGAATCTGTCGTTTCCTCAACCCTGAATCTGCCAAAATGCTAGTGCCCTCATCATCTTCAGCCTTGACTTCTGCAATATCCATCTCTGTGGTCTTCCTATTAACAATCTCACACATCTCCAGAAAGTCCTTATCTCTGCAGCCAGACTAAAGGCCCCTTTACATTTAGTGATGCACCAGCGATCCCGACCACGATACGACCTGGTCAGGATCGCTGGTGCATCGCTAAATGGTCGCTAGTGAGCTGCCACACAGGCAGCTCTCACAGCGACGTAGCGACGCAGCAGCGATCGTTACTTACCTGTCAAGACGCGGCGTTCCTTTAGTCCTCCCACTCGCGTCCACGCGTCGCTCGTCGGCGCCAGCAGGAAGCGCCCGATGAAAAATGGAGCTGCATGATCTCGCGTGATCAGCGACAGACAGCGGGGGAGCCGGTCGGAGGTAAGTATCACACATAGCGATATCGCTAGCAATATCGCTGCTGCGTCACCAAATCGGTGACGCTTTAGCGATATTGCTAGCAATATCACTATGTGTAAAGCCCCCTTAATTCACCTATCTCCTCCTCTGCTCATCTCCTCTGGAAATCCCTAAATTGTCTCTCAATTCCCCAATGTATCTAGTTCAAACTACTAACATTGACCAACAAAGCCGCTCCTTTCCCTTTTCTATATATCTCCAAAAAATCTCCCAATAGATCTTCCACATGTAATCTTCGGTCCTCCCAAGGCATTCTTCTCTCCTCCACACTAGTTCATTGTTCACCCAATCGCCTCCAAAGCTTCTCCCGAGTATAAACCCATCCTTTGGAATTTTGTGCCCCAACACGTCAGTTTATCCACCACATTCGAAACTTCCAAACCGAACTTGAAAAACTCTCTCTAGAATAAATCTTACAGCCTATAATGACCCTGCTGCCTCTCACCACCACCGGAGCTTCTGCATCCCCCAACCTAATGTCTCCTTTCCCGTTATTCTGTAGACTGTAACCCTGATAGAGCAGGGCCTTCTCCTTCTGTACCTGTCTGTCATTGTTACTTTGTTCACTGTAATCTATATTCATATTTTGTATGCAAACCCTCTTCACATGTACAGCACCATGGAATCAATGGAGTCCCTAAAAATAAATAATCAGATATTGTCCTTTTACAGTATTTGTGTCTTTTGGACACCTTCTTTTGAGGTGGCCAGATCTCCAGTACCAGCTCCATGTTCCTTCACTCTAAGGGTCCCGTCACACTTAGCGATGCACCAGCGATCCCGACAATGATACGACCCGGTCAGGATCGCTGGTGCATCGCTAGTGAGCTGCCAAACAGGCAGATCTCACCAGCGACGCAGCAGGGGTCGTTACATACCTGTCAGACGGCAGCTCTGATGACGACTTCCTCCCGCGTCCATGAGTCGCTCGTCGGCGCCAGCAGGAAGCCTACGATGAGAAATGGACCAGGACGATCTCGCGCGATCAGCGATATCCAGCGGGGGGCCGGTCTGAGGTGTCACATGTAGCGAGATCGCTACCGATATCGCTGTTGCGTCACAAAACCGGTGATGCTTTAGCGATATCGCTGTGTAAAAGGCCCTTAAGACTCTTTTGCTAGTAACATTATGAAAAAATAACATTAAAAAAATAGAAAGTGAGCTATCGTATTTTTCGGACTATAAGACGCACCTAGGTTTTAGAGCGGTCTCCTCATCCCTATCTTGGTATGCATGAATCCCTCATCCCTATCTTGGTGTGCATGGCCCCCTCATCCATATCCTGGTAGGAATGGTTCCCCTCATCCCTCTCCTAGTATGCATGACCCCCATCGTGCTAGTATGTATGGCCCCAACCCTATTCTGGTATGATTAGCCCCCATCCTGGTCCTGTATGCATGGCCCCATCCTTATAAATGCCCCCCATCCTTATCCTGGTATGCATGGCCCCATCCCTATTCTGGTATGATTAGCCCCCATCCTGGTCCTTGTATGTATGGCCCCATCCTTATAAATTCCCCCCACCTCCATCCTGGTATGCATGGCCCCATCCTTATAAATGACCCCCACCTCCATCCTGGTATGCATGGCCCCATCAGAAAACATTTAAAAAACAAAACCAAGCCATTACACTTACCTTCCCGGCGCTCCTTTGCAGAGTTCTGATCTGTTGCCATCAGCTGCTTTATGCTTCTAAGCTGCGCATGGCAGTGATGTCATGTTCTGCTCACAAGCAGAGCACAGCTGCCGGAATACTCAATGCTCTCCACGCCAGGACTGTGCGAGCAGAGAGTATTCATTGCTCTTCAGTAGCACACTGTCAGCCGGAGTCTTCCTGCAGCTGCCAGGGGTCACTTCTCTCCACATGAATATTAATTTCTCTTAAGTAGCGGCACACGTGACCGCCGGCAGCAGAAAGGAAGCCGGCAGCTGACACTGTGCGCACTTACTGAAGAGCAATGAATACTCACTGCGCTCTGCGCGCACAGTCCTGGCGTGAGTATTCCAGCAGCTGGTCTTCGGCTTGCAAGCAGAGCATGATGTCCCCTCCCATGTGCTGCTTACTAGCATGAAGCAGCTGCTGGCATCGGAGCAGGACGCTGTGAGGAAGCGCCGGGAAGGTAAGTGTAATGGTTTGTTTTTCTTTTAATGTTTTCTGATGGGGCCATGCATACCAGGATGGGGGTTAAATTAATATTCATTGCCCTCCACGTCCCTGGGTGTGGAATGCAATGAATACTCATTTCTGTATAGCAGCAGGCACAGGCATTAGCCACAGCCCTGGCTCCAGCCTCCTATGACCCGTTGCTCCCCCTGATGCTGCTCCCCCACCTACCCACCGCAGAGCTGGCCGGTACATCCGGACTATAAGACGCACCCCTCCATTTTCCTTCAAATTTTTTTTTTTTTTTAGGAAAAAAGTGCGTCTTATAGTACGAAAAATACGGTAATTTTTTTTCCACCAAGTCGTATATTTATGCACAATATGCTGAAGAGATGTCTTTCAACTCCCCAGGTTTCGAGGCAATATCGCTCCTTCAAGAGGAAAAAATTAAGACAATCTCACATATAGGTTTCAATTCAAAAGCTTATTATTAATTGGTAACAAGTTTTAGGATACAGTTATACATTAATGTGTAATATTCTATGTACATGGTTGATATATCGATATTATCAGATTCTATTTGCTGATAACAGATGTTTATTGATAACGGCACAGAGAACCATCATTTCTTTTGTATGATGTGTGACTATATTTAAATAACTGTTGTATTATTTCCTTCACTGTTTCTCAGTCAAAAAAGAATGCTATCTTCCCTGTGTGTGAGTTCAATGATGTCTACAAGCACTTCATTTATGGACATGTTTTTTCTGTGTGAGTTCTCTGATGTGCAATTAGATTTGACTTTCGCTGATAAGACTTTCCACATAGAGTGCATGAAAATGGCTTCTCCCCTGTGTGAGTTCTCAGATGCCTAACAAGAGCGGATTTGTGAACAAAGCACTTCGAACATTCTGAACATGAAAATGGCTTCTCCCCTGTGTGAGATTTTTTATGTACTTCAAGCTGTGATTCCAAAGTAAAACATTTTCCACATTCTGTACAGGTAAATGGTTTTCCTGTGTGAGATATCTGATGTGATATTAAAGATGACTTTTGGTTAAAGCACTTTCCACATATGGTACATAAAAATGGCTTTTCTCCTGTGTGAATTATTTGATGTCTAACAAGACCTGATTTGTGGGTAAAAGATTTCTCACATTCTGAACATGAAAATGGCTTCTCCCCTGTGTGAACTTTTTGATGTCTAACAAGCTCTGATTTCCGAGGAAAACATTTTGCACATTCTGGACAGGAGTACGGCTTCTCCCCTTTGTGATGAGTTCTTACATGTACATCTAGACTGGATTTACTGCTATACCATTTCCCACATTGTAAACATAAAATTGTGTTCATCCCTGTGTGAGTTTTCTGATGTTCAATCAGATACGAATTTTGAGTAAAACATTTCCCACATAGATTACATGAAAATGGCTTCACCTCTGTGTGAATTCTCAGATGTCTAACGAAATTGTATTTGTGAACAAAGCTTTTTCCACATTCTGAACAAGAAAACGGCTTCTCCCCACTGTGAGTTTTTAGATGTGTAACAAGCTGTGATTTATAATTAAAACATTTTCCACATTCTGAACATGGAATTGGCTTCTCCCCTGTGTGATCTCTTTGATGTTTTAAAAGCTTTGATTTCTGCATAAAACATTTCCCACATTCCTGACATGAAAATGGTTTTCCTGTGTGAATTATTCGATGTACAATTAGAGCTGACTTTTGCCTGAAACCCTTTCCACACACGGTGCAAGAAAATGGCTTCTCCCCCATGTGAAGTCTTTTATGTTTAACAAGTTGTGTTTTCCAAGTAAAACATTTCTCACATTTTGAACATGAAAATGGCTTCTCCCCAGTGTGAGTTCTCTGATGTACAATTAGAGTTGCCTTTTGCCTAAAACACTTTCCACACATGTTACAAGAAAATGGCTTCTCCCCTGTGTGAATTCTCTCATGGTTAACAAGACAAGTTTTCGAAGTAAAACATTTCCCACATTCTGAACATGAAAATGGCTTCTCCCCTGTGTGAGTTCTCTGATGCACAATTAGAGTTGTCTTTTGTCTAAAAGACTTTCCACATAGAGTACAAGCAAATGGCTTCTTCCCCGTATGAATTATTTTATGTGTAAGAAGATCTGATTTATGGGTAAAACATTTACCACATTCTAAACACAATATTGGCTTCACCTCTGTGTGACTTTTCTGATGGTGAACCAGAGACGAATTCTCAGTAAAACATTTCCCACATTCTGAGCATGAATATAGCTGCTCCCCTGTATGAATTCTTTCACATTTAACACCGTGTACATGACTTTCATTTAGCTCAACATTTAGAGGTGAATGAGAAGATAGGACATGCTTAAAGGCATCAGACGACAGATCTTGAATGTTAACGGCTGAAGGCAAATCTGCGATAACAGCATGTTCTTCATATGGATGCAGTGTAACACCACAATCATCTGCAAAAAAAACCCCAAAAAACAGATTTTGTTAATTTCAAACAAGATAACGTTAAGAACCTGTTTTTTTTTATCGTCTTACCAAAATAACCCCTCTACAATTCCAAAGGGAAATCACATAGAAAACTAGTAGATAAAAATATGGATTATAGTCTCACAGTCGGTACACCAAGAAGAGTGTCAATGTTTGCCCTACATACGGCCAAGTAAGAGGAATAATGCCAGAAACGACGTGTCTAAAACTATATAAGGATGGAGGAGTCAGCAACAGAACTGTACAACCAAGCAGATATTTCACACTTTTAATCTCCCTGGGATTAAAAAGGAGTCTTCACATCTACACAAAAACAATGATAGAATCCTGGAAATACTGTATCCTTTTTCCTATTTTCAAACCTCATGTCCTGTGCATTCCCCTGATGAAATGACTTAAGCAGGACAATCATTCTAGAAACTTCTCACCCCCAGTTTCATTAATTTCACAATATATTTCTGGGACTCAAACATACTGACACTGGATAAACGGAAATAGGACTAGGTATTTATTTAGAGAAGGAAAGGAATCTATGACTTCTCCTCTTATCCCACAGTCACTACTCACCCGGGCGGTTACCTGTACAAGTCTCTTCTTTACACCGCTGATCGCCACTCACATTAGGGGTCTCCTCTTTACACCGCTGATCACCCCTCACATTAGGGGTCTCCTCTTTACACCGCTGATCGCCCCTCACATTAGGGGTCTCCTCTTTACACCGCTGATCGCTCCTCACATTAGGGGTCTCCTCTTTACACAGCTGATCGCTCCTCACATTAGGGGTCTTCTCTTCACACCGCTGATCGCCACTCACATTAGGGGTCTCCTCTTTACACCGCTGATCGCTCCTCACATTAGGGGTCTCCTCTTTACACCGATGATCGCCCCTCACATTAGGGGTCTCCTCTTTACACCGCTGATCGCCCCTCACATTAGGAGTCTCCTCTTTACACCGCTGATCGCCCCTCACATTAGGGGTCTCCTCTTTACACCGATGATCGCCCCTCACATTAGGGGTCTCCTCTTTACACCGCTGATCGCCCCTCACATTAGGGGTCTCCTCTTTACACCGCTGATCGCCCCTCACATTTCTCTCTGGAGCATTAATATTGTTCAGATCTTTATCTGGATCCAAAAGCTGCAAAACAAATATTGTAAAAGTCCCCGATGATCGGAGAAGTCCCCGGGAATAAAGGTGAGAAGATCCGGACATGTGATGTCTGTGGTCAGCTGTGATCCTGCCGTCTCCACCGCTCTCATTACACAAGTATAAAACATATAATACTGGAGGAGAAAACAAGACTGACCACAAGGACGTCACAGCCTTCTACACATCATAGGGAGATCTCCATCTACCTGATGGTCCTGTGGAGGAGGAGCGGGACATCTCTCTGGGGTTGTCCTCTTACTGGAGAGAACTGAGGAGACACAGACAGGACTAACATCATTATTACATACAGAGAATTATAGGCCGTGCGTATTTAGTCCTGTCTATTACCTGGTGATGTGCGGGGCCGGTGCTCCTCCATCATCACCTCCTGGTACCGATCCTTGTGTCCTTCTAGATACTCCCACTCCTCCACGGAGAGATAGACGGTGACGTCCTGACACCTTATAGGAACCTGACACACACAATGATACCGTCATCACCCAGAATTCTCCAGTGCTGTCCTGTATAATGTCCCAGCATTCCCAGCAGCGTCACCTCTCCAGTCAGCAGCTCAATCATCTTGTTGGTGAGTTCTAGGATCTTCTGGTCATTGATGTCCTCAAGTATTCGGGGGTGAGGTGGAGGCCCCGGGATTGGGCTCAGGGTTCTTCCCCGTTCTTCAGACACAGGGGCCTGACAGCGATCACTAGAGGTCTTCACTACTGTGTAACCCTGAGTGTGGAGACATTAATAATATCACTACAGACATCTCCAGAGTCCATCACCTCTCCGGTCATACCCCGTTATTCCCATAGATAATTAGGTCATGTGATGACATCAGAGCCTCTTACCTCTCCGGTCATATCCCCTGATATTCCCATAGATAAAGAGGTCATGTGATGACATCAGAGCCTCTCACCTCTCCGGCCATATCTCCCGTTATTCCCATAGATAATGAGGTCATGTGATGACATCAGAGCCTCTCACCTCTCCGGTCATATCCCCTGTTATTCCCATAGATAATGAGGTCATGTGATGACATCAGAGCCTCTCACCTCTCCGGTCATATCCCCTGTTATTCCCATAGATAATGAGGTCATGTGATGACATCAGAGCCTCTCACCTCTCCGGTCATATCCCGTTATTCCCATAGATAGTGAGGTCATGTGATGACATCAGAACCTCTCACCTCTCCGGTCATATCCCGTTATTCCCATAGATAATGAGGTCATATGATGACATCAGAACCTCTCACCTCTCCGGTCATATCCTCTATTATTCCCATAGATAATGGGGTCATGTGATGACATCAGAACCTCTCACCTCTCCGGTCATATCCCGTTATTCCCATAGATGAGGTCATGTGATGACATCAGAGCCTCTTACCTCTCCGGTCATATCCTCTGATATTCCCATAGATAATGAGGTCATGTGATGACATCAGAGCCTCTCACCTCTCCGGTCATATCCCGTTATTCCCATAGATAATGAGGTCATGTGATGACATCAGAGCCTCTCACCTCTCCGGTCATATCCCCTGTTATTCCCATAGATAATGAGGTCATGTGATGACATCAGAGCCTCTCACCTCTCCGGTCATATCCCCTGTTATTCCCATAGATAATGTGGTCATGTGATGACATCAGAGCCTCTCACGTCTCCGGTCATATCTCCGGTTATTCCCATAGATAATGTGGTCATGTGATGACATCAGAGCCTCTCACCTCTCCGGTCATATCTCCGGTTATTCCCATAGATAATGAGGTCATGTGATGACATCAGAGCCTCTCACCTCTCCGGTCATATCTCCGGTTATTCCAATAGATAATGAGGTCATGTGATGACATCAGAACCTCTCACCTCTCCGGTCATATCCCCTGTTATTCTCATAGATAATGGGGTCATGTGATGACATCAGAGCCTCTCACCTCTCCGGTCATATCTCCGGTTATTCCCATAGATAATGTGGTCATGTGAGGACATCAGAGCCTCTCACCTCTCCGGTCATATCCCCTGTTATTCCCATAGATAATGGGGTCATGTGATGACATCAGAGCCTCTCACCTCTCCGGTCATATCCCCTGTTATTCCCATAGATGAGGTCATGTGATGACATCAGAACCTCTCACCTCTCCGGTCATATCCCCTGTTATTCCCATATATAATGTGGTCATGTGATGACATCAGAGCCTCTCACCTCTCCGGTCATATCCCCTGTTATTCCCATAGATAATGTGGTCATGTGATGACATCAGAGCCTCTCACGTCTCCGGTCATATCCCCTGTTATTCCCATAGATAATGTGGTCATGTGATGACATCAGAGCCTCTTACCTCTCCGGTCATATCCTCTGATATTCCCATAGATAATGAGGTCATGTGATGACATCAGAGCCTCTCACCTCTCCGGTCATATCCCCTGTTATTCCCATAGATAATGTGGTCATGTGATGACATCAGAGCCTCTCACCTCTCCGGTCATATCCCCTGTTATTCCCATAGATAATGAGGTCATGTGATGACATCAGAGCCTCTCACCTCTCCGGTCATATCCCCTGTTATTCCCATAGATAATGTGGTCATGTGATGACATCAGAGCCTCTCACGTCTCCGGTCATATCTCCGGTTATTCCCATAGATAATGTGGTCATGTGATGACATCAGAGCCTCTCACCTCTCCGGTCATATCTCCGGTTATTCCCATAGATAATGAGGTCATGTGATGACATCAGAGCCTCTCACCTCTCCGGTCATATCTCCGGTTATTCCAATAGATAATGAGGTCATGTGATGACATCAGAACCTCTCACCTCTCCGGTCATATCCCCTGTTATTCTCATAGATAATGGGGTCATGTGATGACATCAGAGCCTCTCACCTCTCCGGTCATATCTCCGGTTATTCCCATAGATAATGTGGTCATGTGAGGACATCAGAGCCTCTCACCTCTCCGGTCATATCCCCTGTTATTCCCATAGATAATGGGGTCATGTGATGACATCAGAGCCTCTCACCTCTCCGGTCATATCCCCTGTTATTCCCATAGATGAGGTCATGTGATGACATCAGAACCTCTCACCTCTCCGGTCATATCCCCTGTTATTCCCATATATAATGTGGTCATGTGATGACATCAGAGCCTCTCACCTCTCCGGTCATATCCCCTGTTATTCCCATAGATAATGTGGTCATGTGATGACATCAGAGCCTCTCACGTCTCCGGTCATATCTCCGGTTATTCCCATAGATAATGTGGTCATGTGATGACATCAGAGCCTCTCACCTCTCCGGTCATATCTCCGGTTATTCCCATAGATAATGAGGTCATGTGATGACATCAGAGCCTCTCACCTCTCCGGTCATATCTCCGGTTATTCCAATAGATAATGAGGTCATGTGATGACATCAGAACCTCTCACCTCTCCGGTCATATCCCCTGTTATTCTCATAGATAATGGGGTCATGTGATGACATCAGAGCCTCTCACCTCTCCGGTCATATCTCCGGTTATTCCCATAGATAATGTGGTCATGTGAGGACATCAGAGCCTCTCACCTCTCCGGTCATATCCCCTGTTATTCCCATAGATAATGGGGTCATGTGATGACATCAGAGCCTCTCACCTCTCCGGTCATATCCCCTGTTATTCCCATAGATGAGGTCATGTGATGACATCAGAACCTCTCACCTCTCCGGTCATATCCCCTGTTATTCCCATATATAATGTGGTCATGTGATGACATCAGAGCCTCTCACCTCTCCGGTCATATCCCCTGTTATTCCCATATATAATGTGGTCATGTGATGACATCAGAGCCTCTCACCTCTCCGGTCATATCCTCCGTTATTCCCATAGATAATTAGGTCATGTGATGACATCAGAACCTCTCACCTCTCCGGTCATATCCCCTGTTATTCCCATAGATAATGAGGTCATGTGATGACATCAGAACCTCTCACCTCTCCAGTAAGATGGAAGATTATCTCCAGGGTGAGGTTTAATATTCTCTCCACTATCTTGTATCTGTCCTTATTCATCTTTTATGAGTCAAACAGGAAAAATATATCTAGAAAAAAACAACGAAGTTCATATCCTGTAAAGAGAATCAGTTATAAAAAAAAAAACCCACAAAAATTAACTAGAGATAAGAAATGGAAAGATTTGAGAGATCTAGTGTTTAACCTAAATCTAAACAACATTTTCAGCCCTAAAAGCAAATAAAAACCAAATCAGCCAAATAAGTCAAAAATATTAGAATGTGTCATTTTATTATATGAGCAAAATAATCCAATATCAAATGTATGCGAGTTGCTAAAGTATGTGAACTTTGAGAATTACAAGAACACTCCAACAGCAAGGAGTATAATACGTATTCATAAATGAACCCAAGGTAACGTCTAAGCAACTAAAGGCCTCTCTCACATTAGCTAATGTAAAAGGGCTGTACTGCTGCTTTGCTATTATTTCCTTCTGACTACAGTTTCATCTGAAGGAAATAAATATGACGTGGACCATAAGCAGCCGCTGATCGGCAGCAATTAAAGTTTTAGTATAACCAAGTGAAAATCCTGACCTAAATCCAACAGGAATATTGTGGAATGACCTGAGGAGAGCAGTTCATGAGAGAGGAGTTGATCCAGGGAGCTAGTCTGCCGTGTGTGGAGTTGGGAAGGAATTTTTTCCCCCAATGTGGAGCTTCGTGTTTGCCACATGGGGTTTTTTTCCTTCCTCTGGATCACCGTGTTAGGGCAAGTTAGGATAGGATATGGGTTGAACTAGATGGACTTAAAGTCTCCCTTCAACCTTAAATATAATGTGACTATGAAACTATGTTACATGATAGTATAAAACTCCAATGACAATGCTACATGGGGGGATTTTAAAGGGAACCGGTCACCAGAAATAACGCTATTAATCTGCAGGTTATGCAAAAACCAAGATAGAGCAGCTTACTATAAGGCCAGGTAAAATTTGCAAAAACTTTATTTAGAAAATCAAGATAAAACCAAAATATAATTATAGAGACATTCAAAAGGAAAAAAAACTACAGATGAGGGGATTGGTGAGTAAACAGAGGCTGGACAGACATCTGTCTGGGATGATTTAGCGAATCCTGCTTTGAGCAGGGGGTTGGACCAGATGGCCCAGGAGGTCCCTTCCAACTCTACCATTCTATGATTCTATGATTCTAAACCTGGACAGTAAGCCCGATGGGACTCACAATCTAAATTCCCTATTATGTCTTTGGAATGTGGGAGGAAACCGGACAACCCGGAGGAAACCCACGCAAACATGGGGAGAACATACAAACTCCTTGCAGATCTTGTCCTTGGTTGGATTTGAACCCACCGAGCCACCGTGCTGCCCTACATACAACTCTGGCAAAAATTAAGAGACCACTGCAAAATTTTCATTTTGTCTGATTTTTCTCTTTATACTTTTGAGTAAAATGTAAATTGCTTTTTTATTCTATAAACTACTGACCACAGGTCTCCAAATTTCCAAGCAATAATTTAGTATTTATTTTCAGAGAATGAGAAATGGTCAAAATAACAGAAAAAAAATGCCGGCCTCAAATAATGCGAAGAAAACAAGTTCAGAATCATTTAGAAACAACAATACTAATGTTTTACCTCAGGAAGAGTTCAGAAATCAATATTCTGTGGAATCCCCATGATTGTTAATCCCAGCTTTCCTGCGTCTTGGCTGTTTTCCTCCAGTCTCTCACACGGCTTTTGGGTGACCTTATGCCGCTCCTGGTAGACATATGTCAGCAGTTCTTCTTTGTGTGATGGCTTGTGACTATCCATCTTCCTCTTGATTACATTCCAGAGGTTCTCACTGGGGTTCAGGTCTGGAGATTGGGTGGCCATGGCAGGGATCTGATGTGGGGGTCCTTCATCCACACATTGATTGACCTAGCTGTGTGGCATGGCGCATTGTCCTCAGAGTTGGGGAACATTGCCTGAGCAGAAGGAATCGGCTGTTTTTCCAGGATAACCTTGTATGCGGCTTGGTTCATACGTCCTTCGCAAAGATTAACCTGCCCAATTCCAGCCTTGCTGAAGCATCCCCAGATCATCACCGATCCTCCACCAAATTTCACAGTGGGTGCAAAACACTGGGCTTGTACGCCTCTCCAGGTCTCCGTCTAACCATTAGAAGACCAGATGTTGGGCAAAGCTGAAACTTACACTGATCAGAGAAGATTACCTTACTCCAGTCCTCTATGGACCAATCCTTATGGTGTTTGGCAAAATTCAGCCTGGCTTTCCTTTGCTTCTCATTGATGAAAGGCTTTTTCTAGCTTTACATGACTTGATCCCTGCCTTTAGGAGTCCATTACAAACTGTTCTTGCCGTGCACTTCACCCCAGCTGCCATTTGCCATTCCTTTTGCAGGTCACTTGATGTCATCCTGCGGTTGCTGAGTGACATTCGAATAAGATGACAGTCATCCCGGTGAGTGAAGAGTCGCTTTCGCCCTCTGCCGGTCTGTAGCTTCGTTGTCCCCAATGTCTTCTGCTTGACCTTGTTGTAATGGAATGCCGTCTTAGAAATTTTAAGGATGGAGGCAACATGACGCTCACTGTATCCCTCTGCTAGTAAAGCCAGAATTGAGCCCTTCTTTTCCTCACTCAAGACTTTTCTTTTCAGCTCCTTTGGCATGGTTAAAAGTTATTTTTCATTCCTATTACTTTTGGGATATTACTAGCACTTGTTTTGCCATCCAGCTTGTCCTATTGCAGGAGGATTGTGAACTCCACAGCAGGGTTTTTATACTTTCCTTCATTAAATAAGATTTGGTTCAGGTGATCACCTAATCAGAAGTACATTAGGTAGAATGTGGTGGACTCTGGTTGGAATTCAACTGACACTGGAATGGAATGGCTGCCGGACACGGAGAGAAGCTGATTTTTATAACACTGTGGCAGTGGGCTCTTAATTTTGGCCAGAGCTGTATAGTACAGTGCTAACCATGGAGCCACCGTGCTGCACTAATCTCTGACACATATGTTGTACATGTAATTTTTTTTTTTATATATCTTACGGTCCAGGTTTACTCACCAATTCCTTAACCTGCATTTTTTTCCTTTTATCGTTTATATACTTATATTTTGGCTTTATCTTAATTGTCTAAATAAAGTTTTGGCAGTTTTACCTGGCCTTACAGTAAGTTGCTCTTTCTTGTTTTTTGCATTTCATGTACAGTCTATGGCCTATGCAATAGGATAGATAATATAGGTGCATTTAATCTGCAGGTTAATAGCATTACCAATAACCTATATGGAAAAGAAATAGAAAATAAATATTAACCATACAATGAACACCATAACCAATATCACAACCAAAGAAAGTAAGCAAATAAAACAGGTACAAATATAAGACTTTACTATTGAACATAAAAACATGATTACACAACAAATGAAACATAAAACCTGATTGCAAGAAGAGGATAAAAAACAAAACACAGCACAACAGATGTAGGAAGGGGCAGGATAAGTCAAATGATTTGGTAATTCATAAATAAACCATCAATAGCAAAAGGCACATATCCAAAAGATTGTGATATATTACCGTATTTTTGGGAATATAAGACGCTCTTTTTTTCTTCCAAAATGTGGAGGAAAATGGGGGGGGGGGGGGGTGCGTCTTATAGTCCGGATGTACTGGCTCTGGCTGTGATAGGGAGGTGGGGAGCGGTTTTGGCTGAGCAGCGGGTCACAAGAGGCAGGAGCTGACACTGTGGCTAACTCCTGTGCCCGCCGCTAAAGGGAAATGAATATTCACTGCATTCCACGCCCATGGGCATGGAGGGAAATGAATATTCATTTATTTTTGGCATTCTGGTATGATTGGTCCCATCCTGGTCCTGGTATGATTGGCCCCATCCTGGTCCTGGTATGATTGGCCCCATCCTGGTCCTGGTATGATTGGTCCCATCCTAGTCCTGGTATGATTGGCCCCATCCTGGTCCTGGTATGATTGGCCCCATCCTGGTCCTGGTAAGATTGGTCCCAACCTGGTCCTGGTATAATTGGTCCCATCCTGGTCCTGGTATGATTTACCCCTTCCTCATCCTGGTATGATTGGTCCCATCCTGGTATGATTGGTCCCATCCTGGTCCTGGTATGATCGGTCCCATCCTGGTATGATTTACACCTTCCTCATCCTGGTATGATTGGCCCCATCCTGGTCCTGGTAAGATTGGTCCAATCCTGGTCCTGGTAAGATTGGTCCCATCCTGGACCTGGTATGATTGGTCCCATCCTGGTCCTGGTATGATTGGCCCCATCCTGGTCCTGGTATGATTGGCCCCATCCTGGTCCTGGTATGATTGGCCCCATCCTGGTCCTGGTATGATTGGCCCCATCCTGGTCCTGGTATGATTGGCCCCATCCTGGTCCTGGTATGATTGGCCCCATCCTGGTCCTGGTATGATTGGTCCCATCCTGGTCCTGGTAAGATTGGTCCCATCCTCATCCTGGTATGATTGGCCCCATCCTGGTCCTGGTATGTGTTATGATTGGGTCACCGAGGAGGATGGCAGGAACAGGCTAAGCCACCAGGAAACCAGAGAGGTTGGTAACTCAGCAGATTGCAGACCCCTGATCCTAACAACACAACTAGCAGCAGCCGTGGAGCGTACCTACGATGCTCTAGATGCCTCAGCACAGCTGGAGAACTAACTAAGCCTAAAGCCAGAAAGGTGAAATCTAAATTGCCCCAGAGCAGACCCCCAAATAATAGATAGCCCCCAAACATATATTGTCGGTGAGACCAGATGAGGGTCAAACACAGGCAGAAAAATAGACTGAGCAAATGATGGGGCCCAAACTGTCTAGATAGGACAGGACAGAAAAGATACTGTCTGCAATCACGCAAAAACCCTAAAAAATCCAACACATCTGATATGCAAAAAACCTGAGGCCACACGACCTCACTCCCGCTAGATCAGCACTCTGGTATGAACTGGAAGCAAATAAAAAAGATACTAATATAACAGGGGACTGAACAAACTAACACAAGCTCTAACATATGGAGCAGGGCCCAGCGCTGCCCCCAGCAGGGAGTACGCTGAACCCTTGCAACAAAGCAGAAAGCAAAAAAAGGTGCAACCAAATCAGATGCAAAGGTTTAGCAAAAGAACCACTTAACTAAACCATTCAGATCAGGCAGGAGACTGAGGAGCTCAAAATGCAAAAGCAGGAAATCACCAGCAATCATTAAGGGAAGGCTGCTCACTTATATGCTCCTAGCCAGTAATCCCAGATTCCCAATCATCATCGTCAGGTGGCAAACTTCCATCAGACTGGCCAGCTCCACTACTCCCAGTAAACACCAGAGGGAGCTCTGGCTCAGAAGTCTGAGCAAGGGAATTCACAACAGGTATGATTGGCCCCATCCTCATCCTGGTATGATTTACGCCATCCTGGTCCTGCTATGGCCCCATCAGAAAAGATTAAATAAAAACCATTACACTTACCTTCCTCCGCTTCCTCGCAGCGTCCTGCTCCGTTGCCAGCAGCAGAGCACAGCTGCCCGAATACTCACCGGGATTATTCATCGCTCTTCAGTAGCGCGGTGTCAGCCACCGTTCCTGTCACGTGTGCCGATACTTAATATTCAGAATATTCATTTCTCTTAAGTAGCGGCACACGTGACCACCGGCAGCAGAAGGAAGGCTCCGGCCGACACTGTGCTACTGAAAACTACGGTGAGAAGTACCAGCAGGGTGATGACACTCATTAACAAGGCGCAGGGCGTCAGCTGTGAGACGCCGCCTCACACTAGGATGGAATATATAGATTTATAAGGGGACGAGCAGGGACGAAATACACAAAGGAAAAGAAGCCTGGGTGAAGTCAGAGCCTCAGCGGGGAGCAGTCTGCACCGGTGACTCCTGGAGCGGGGGCCACTGGGGGCCGATCTGCCGCTCACAGTCGTATGTCTTTGGTGTCACTCTGCACTTATCCACGTCACCAATGTCACCGTCACCTGCTGGGGTGTAATCATGGGTCTATATTCCATCGCTGACATTCCTACCGGTTTTCTTTGGTTCTTAATAGCGTTACCATCCTGCCCGGTGACTGCACACGACCGATCGCTGCAGGGAGAAAAGCAGCTGTATTCTCCCCAGTGGCATTTGGGTTCAGTCATGGGGGCGGAGCAGGTGCTGGCTCAGTCATGGGGGCGGAGCAGGGGCTGGTTCAGTGATGGCGGTGCCGGTTCAGTCATGGCGGCGGTGCCGGTTCAGTCATGGGGGCGGTGTCAGTGCTGGCTCAGTCATGGCGGCGGTGCCAGTGCTGGTTCAGTCATGGCGGCGGTGCCGGTGCTGGTTCAGTCATGGCGGCGGTGCCGGTGCCGGCTCAGTCATGGCGGCGGTGCCGGTTCAGTCATGGGGGCGGTGTCGGTGCCGGTTCAGTCATGGGGGCGGTGTCAGTGTTGGTTCAGTCATGGCGGCGGTGTCGGTGCTGGTTCAGTCATGGCTGCGGTGTCGGTGCTGGTTCAGTCATGGCGGCGGTGTCGGTGTTGGTTCAGTCATGGCGGCGGTGTCGGTGCTGGTTCAGTCATGGCGGCGGTGTCGGTGCTGGTTCAGTCATGGCGGCGGTGTCGGTGCTGGTTCAGTCATGGCGGCGGTGTCGGTGCTGGTTCAGTCATGGCGGCGGTGTCGGTGCTGGTTCAGTCATGGCGGCGGTGTCGGTGCTGGTTCAGTCATGGCGGCGGTGTCGATGCTGGTTCAGTCATGGCGGCGGTGTCGGTGCTGGGACAGTCATGGGGGCGGTGCCGGTGCTGGGACAGTCATGGGGGCGGTGTCGGTGTTGGTTCAGTCATGGCGGCGGTGTCGGTGCTGGTTCAGTCATGGCTGCGGTGTCAGTGCTGGTTCAGTCATGGCGGCGGCGTCGGTGTTGGTTCAGTCATGGCGGCGGCGTCGGTGCTGGTTCAGTCATGGCTGCGGTGTCGGTGCTGGTTCAGTCATGGCTGCGGTGTCAGTGCTGGTTCAGTCATGGCGGCGGCGTCGGTGTTGGTTCAGTCATGGCGGCGGCGTCGGTGCTGGTTCAGTCATGGCGGCGGTGTCGGTGCTGGTTCAGTCATGGCGGCGGCGTCGGTGTTGGTTCAGTCATGGCGTCGGCGTCGGTGCTGGTTCAGTCATGGCTGCGGTGTCGGTGCTGGTTCAGTCATGGCGGCGGTGTCGGTGCTGGTTCAGTCATGGCTGCGGTGTCGGTGCTGGTTCAGTCATGGCGGCGGTGTCGGTGCTGGTTCAGTCATGGCGGCGGTGCCGGTGCTGGTTCAGTCATGGCGGCGGTGCCGGTGCTGGTTCAGTCATGGCGGCGGTGTCGGTGCTGGCTCAGTCATGGCGGCGGTGCCGGTGCTGGTTCAGTCATGGCGGCGGTGCCGGTGCTGGTTCAGTCATGGCGGCGGTGCCGGTGCCGGTTCAGTCATGGGGGCGGTGTCGGTGCTGGCTCAGTCATGGCGGCGGTGCCAGTGCTGGTTCAGTCATGGCGGCGGTGCCGGTGCTGGTTCAGTCATGGCGGCGGTGCCGGTGCCGGCTCAGTCATGGCGGCGGTGCCGGTTCAGTCATGGGGGCGGTGTCGGTGCCGGTTCAGTCATGGGGGCGGTGTCAGTGTTGGTTCAGTCATGGCGGCGGTGTCGGTGTTGGTTCAGTCATGGCGGCGGTGTCGGTGCTGGTTCAGTCATGGCGGCGGTGTCGGTGCTGGTTCAGTCATGGCGGCGGTGTCGGTGCTGGTTCAGTCATGGCGGCGGTGTCGGTGCTGGTTCAGTCATGGCGGCGGTGTCGGTGCTGGTTCAGTCATGGCGGCGGTGTCGGTGCTGGTTCAGTCATGGCGGCGGTGTCGATGCTGGTTCAGTCATGGCGGCGGTGTCG
This sequence comes from Dendrobates tinctorius, assembly GCF_039654945.1. Lineage (NCBI taxonomy): Eukaryota > Metazoa > Chordata > Amphibia > Anura > Dendrobatidae > Dendrobates > Dendrobates tinctorius. The sequence goes on along the minus strand of NW_027361904.1, from coordinate 3,001,717 downwards.
GTGCTGGGACAGTCATGGGGGCGGTGCCGGTGCTGGGACAGTCATGGGGGCGGTGTCGGTGTTGGTTCAGTCATGGCGGCGGTGTCGGTGCTGGTTCAGTCATGGCTGCGGTGTCAGTGCTGGTTCAGTCATGGCGGCGGCGTCGGTGTTGGTTCAGTCATGGCGGCGGCGTCGGTGCTGGTTCAGTCATGGCTGCGGTGTCAGTGCTGGTTCAGTCATGGCTGCGGTGTCAGTGCTGGTTCAGTCATGGCGGCGGCGTCGGTGTTGGTTCAGTCATGGCGGCGGCGTCGGTGCTGGTTCAGTCATGGCGGCGGTGTCGGTGCTGGTTCAGTCATGGCGGCGGCGTCGGTGTTGGTTCAGTCATGGCGTCGGCGTCGGTGCTGGTTCAGTCATGGCTGCGGTGTCAGTGCTGGTTCAGTCATGGCGGCGGTGTCGGTGCTGGTTCAGTCATGGCTGCGGTGTCGGTGCTGGTTCAGTCATGGCGGCGGTGTCGGTGCTGGTTCAGTCATGGCGGCGGTGCCGGTGCTGGTTCAGTCATGGCGGCGGTGCCGGTGCTGGTTCAGTCATGGCGGCGGTGTCGGTGCTGGTTCAGTCATGGCGGCGGTGCCGGTGCTGGGACAGTCATGGCGGCGGTGTCGGTGCTGGTTCAGTCATGGCGGCGGTGCCGGTGCTGGGACAGTCATGGCGGCGGTGCCGGTGCTGGGACAGTCATGGCAGCGGTGTCGGTGCTGGTTCAGTCATGGGGGCGGCGCTGGTTCAGTCATGGGGGCGGCGCTGGTTCAGTCATGGGGGCGGCGCTGGTTCAGTCATGGCGGCGGTGTCGGTGCTGGTTCAGTCATGGCGGCGGTGCCGGTGCTGGTTCAGTCATGGCGGCGGTGCCGGTGCTGGTTCAGTCATGGCAGCGGTGTCGGTGCTGGTTCAGTCATGGGGGCGGTGTCGGTGCTGGTTCAGTCATGGGGGCGGTGTCGGTGCTGGTTCAGTCATGGCGGCGGTGTCGGTGCTGGTTCAGTCATGGCGGCGGGGTCGGTGCTGGTTCAGTCATGGCGGCGGTGCCGGTGCTGGTTCAGTCATGGGGGCGGTGCCGGTGCTGGTTCAGTCATGGCGGCGGTGCCGGTTCAGTCATGGGGGCGGTGCCGGTGCTGGTTCAGTGATGGCGGCGGTGTCGGTGCTGGTTCAGTCATGGGGGTGGTGCTGGTTCAGTCATGGGGGCGGTGTCGGTGCTGGTTCAGTCATGGGGGCGGTGCTGGTTGTCATGGGGGCGGTGTCGGTGCTGGTTCAGTCATGGCAGCGGTGTCGGTGCTGGTTCAGTCATGGGGGCGGTGCCGGTGCTGGTTCAGTCATGGGGGCGGTGCCGGTGCTGGTTCAGTCATGGCGGCGGTGTCGGTGCTGGTTCAGTCATGGCGGCGGTGCCGGTGCTGGTTCAGTCATGGGGGCGGTGCCGATGCTGGTTCAGTGATGGCGGCGGTGTCGGTGCTGGTTCAGTCATGGCAGCGGTGTCGGTGCTGGTTCAGTCATGGGGGTGGTGCTGGTTCAGTCATGGCGGCGGTGTCGGTGCTGGTTCAGTCATGGGGGCGGTGCTGGTTCAGTCATGGGGGCGGTGTCGGTGCTGGTTCAGTCATGGCAGCGGTGTCGGTGCTGGTTCAGTCATGGCGGCGGTGTCGGTGCTGGTTCAGTCATGGGGGCGGTGCCGGTGCTGGTTCAGTCATGGGGGCGGTGTCGGTGCTGGTTCAGTCATGGCGGCGGTGTCGGTGCTGGTTCAGTCATGGTGGCGGTGTCGGTGCTGGTTCAGTCATGGCGGCGGTGTCGGTGCTGGTTCAGTCATGGCGGCGGTGTCGGTGCTGGTTCAGTCATGGCGGCGGGGCTGGTTCAGTCATGTGGGCGGCGTCCATGGTGTGACACCCCCTTCCCCACATACAGCCAACACTAAGGCAGAGGGCGCGTTAGTCACGGCCGGGGGAGGTTGCAGCCCACAAGTCACCACCATCAATAAGGTAGAAACCTGTGAGCAATGTCTGACGTCAGGAGCGGCCCCTGCAGCCGCTCAGTATCAGGGCCGTGCTCCTCTGTACAGGAGACACAACCCCGGAGCTTCCAGTCTCCGTACAGAGTCATCCGACACGGGACCAGACTCCAACCACCTGCACTCACTACCGCCACCGCTGGACGGGACGTAAACTGCAGCAACTATCACTATCTGTCCTCCATCACTAAACCAGAGTCTGTCTTCCCCCCATCTACAGTGCAGAGTGGCGGCGGCTATAAATAGGGCGACCCCTGTAGATCAGGGTGAGGAGACACAGCGCACACACATACCTCCACCTGCAGAGCGGCCCCGCCGTGTGCGGACAGGACCTGCGTGACGTCACAATCATGTGATCAGTCACATGGGAGCAGTCACATGATCAGGGGCGGAGCTCCAGGTGTCTCAGTGTCTGCAGGACGTTGCTGTGCTGGATGATGTCTAGTATTATAGAGGAGGATGGAGCGGAGCCGCGTGTGTAATGTGTGCGGAGCGGAGCCGCGTGTGTAATGTGCGCGGAGCGGAGCCGCGTGTGTAATGTGCGCGGAGCGGAGCCGCGTGTGTAATGTGCGCGGAGCGGAGCCGCGTGTGTAATGTGTGCGGAGCGGAGCCGCGTGTGTAATGTGAGCGGAGCCGCGTGTGTAATGTGAGCGGAGCCGCGTGTGTAATGTGTGCGGGGAGCGGAGCCGCGTGTGTAATGTGAGCGGAGCCTCGTGTGTAATGTGTGCGGAGAGGAGCCGCGTGTGTAATGTGAGCGGAGCGGAGCCGCGTGTGTAATGTGTGCGGAGCGGAGCCTCGTGTGTAATGTGTGCGGAGCGGAGCCGCGTGTGTAATGTGCGCGGAGCGGAGCCGCGTGTGTAATGTGCGCGGAGCGGAGCCGCGTGTGTAATGTGCGCGGAGCGGAGCCGCGTGTGTAATGTGTGCGGAGCGGAGCCGCGTGTGTAATGTGTGCGGAGCGGAGCCGCGTGTGTAATGTGCGCGGAGCGGAGCCGCGTGTGTAATGTGCGCGGAGCGGAGCCGCGTGTGTAATGTGCGCGGAGCGGAGCCTCGTGTGTAATGTGTGCGGAGCGGAGCCGCGTGTGTAATGTGCGCGGAGCGGAGCCTCGTGTGTAATGTGTGCGGAGCGGAGCCGCGTGTGTAATGTGCGCGGAGCGGAGCCGCGTGTGTAATGTGCGCGGAGCGGAGCCGCGTGTGTAATGTGCGCGGAGCGGAGCCTCGTGTGTAATGTGTGCGGAGCGGAGCCGCGTGTGTAATGTGCGCGGAGCGGAGCCGCGTGTGTAATGTGCGCGGAGCGGAGCCGCGTGTGTAATGTGCGCGGAGCGGAGCCGCGTGTGTAATGTGTGCGGAGCGGAGCCGCGTGTGTAATGTGTGCGGAGCCGCGTGTGTAATGTGTGCGGGGAGCGGAGCCGCGTGTGTAATGTGTGCGGAGAGGAGCCGTGTGTGTAATGTGTGCGGAGCGGAGCCGCGTGTGTAATGTGAGCGGAGCCGCGTGTGTAATGTGTGCGGGGAGCGGAGCCGCGTGTGTAATGTGTGCGGAGAGGAGCCGTGTGTGTAATGTGAGCGGAGCGGAGCCGCGTGTGTAATGTGAGCGGAGCCGCGTGTGTAATGTGTGCGGAGAGGAGCCGCGTGTGTAATGTGAGCGGAGCGGAGCCGCGTGTGTAATGTGAGCGGAGCCTCGTGTGTAATGTGAGCGGAGCCGCGTGTGTAATGTGTGCGGGGAGCGGAGCCGCGTGTGTAATGTGAGCGGAGCCGCGTGTGTAATGTGTGCGGAGAGGAGCCGCGTGTGTAATGTGAGCGGAGCCGCGTGTGTAATGTGTGCGGAGAGGAGCCGCGTGTGTAATGTGCGCGGAGCCGCGTGTGTAATGTGCGCGGAGCCGCGTGTGTAATGTGTGCGGAGCGGAGCCTCGTGTGTAATGTGTGCGGAGCGGAGCCGCGTCTGTAATGTGCGCGGAGCGGAGCCGCGTGTGTAATGTGTGCGGAGCGGAGCCTCGTGTGTAATGTGTGCGGAGCGGAGCCTCGTGTGTAATGTGTGCGGAGCGGAGCCGCGTGTGTAATGTGTGCGGAGCGGAGCCGCGTGTGTAATGTGTGCGGAGCGGAGCCTCGTGTGTAATGTGTGCGGAGCGGAGCCTCGTGTGTAATGTGTGCGGAGCGGAGCCGCGTGTGTAATGTGTGCGGAGCGGAGCGGAGCCGCGTGTGTAATGTGTGCGGAGCGGAGCCGCGTGTGTAATGTGCGCGGAGCGGAGCCGCGTGTGTAATGTGCGCGGAGCGGAGCCGCGTGTGTAATGTGAGCGGAGCGGAGCCGCGTGTGTAATGTGCGCGGAGCGGAGCTGCGTGTGTAATGTGCGCGGAGCCGCGTGTGTAATGTGAGTGGAGCCGCGTGTGTAATGTGTGCGGAGAGGAGCCGCGTGTGTAATGTGCGCGGAGCGGAGCCTCGTGTGTAATGTGTGCGGAGCGGAGCCTCGTGTGTAATGTGTGCGGAGCGGAGCCTCGTGTGTAATGTGTGCGGAGCGGAGCCGCGTCTGTAATGTGCGCGGAGCGGAGCCGCGTGTGTAATGTGTGCGGAGCCTCGTGTGTAATGTGTGCGGAGCGGAGCCTCGTGTGTAATGTGTGCGGAGCGGAGCCGCGTGTGTAATGTGTGCGGAGCGGAGCCGCGTGTGTAATGTGTGCGGAGCGGAGCCTCGTGTGTAATGTGTGCGGAGCGGAGCCTCGTGTGTAATGTGTGCGGAGCGGAGCCGCGTGTGTAATGTGTGCGGAGCGGAGCCGCGTGTGTAATGTGTGCGGAGCGGAGCCGCGTGTGTAATGTGCGCGGAGCGGAGCCGCGTGTGTAATGTGCGCGGAGCGGAGCCGCGTGTGTAATGTGAGCGGAGCGGAGCCGCGTGTGTAATGTGCGCGGAGCGGAGCTGCGTGTGTAATGTGCGCGGAGCCGCGTGTGTAATGTGAGTGGAGCCGCGTGTGTAAGGCTGGTTTCACATTTGCGCTTTTGTGCGCAGCGCATCGTGCGCACCAGTGCGCATGCGCACCTATATTAACATGAGTTGCGCATGGTCTTGCACATATTTGCGCTTTCGTGCGCATGCGTTTTTTTGTCTTTCGCGCCAGGCGCGTCAGACGCAACATGTTGCATTTTTGGTTCCGCCCTGTCTCGTCAAAAAAACACATGCGCACGCTTGCGCACGGAATGCGCAAAAACACCACATTGGAGCCTATGGGAGCGCATACGTGCGCATGGTCTTGCGCACGCTTGCGTTTTTATGCGCATGCGTTTCTAAGATAAACACGTCTGGAATGTGGTCTAGACAGTAAAAAAAAAAATTAAAACAAGGTGATAAAATGGTGTGGGCACTGGGATTCCACAATACTTAACAGACTGCTCAACGAGTGGACACACAGCTAAAAGCACAAGCTGCACCAATGTAAGTATGAAAAACCTAATGTCTGGCTGAAATTTCAATACATTTCTATGTACTTATGTATCTTTTTTTTTTTATTGCAGCATGTCTTCATCTGGTGACGAATATGTCCCCGGGACAGGGCAAGAGGCAGAAGAAGTGAGTACCATGCTTCCGTATGGATTGGTAAAAATATACACATGTGGTTAATTTTTTTTGTTTAATTTTCAGACCTCATCCTCCACCACGCCACCACCACCGGAGGAACGGCAGGAGCAGCAAGGCCAAGTGCGGGCGGGAAGACGTGATGTAAGTACAGACGGACTGTTTTTTTTTTTTAATTTCTATGCTGGTTTATTTTCTTTTTTTTTTAACTGCATTGAAAATTCTTTCAGGTGTTTTTTTTTTTAATGTTTTTGGTAAATTTTTATTAGTATTTTTTGGTAATTTTCCTTGTTTTTTTTGCTGCTTTTTTGGTTACAGATTTTTTTTTAAACTTAATTTCTAGGCTGGTTTATTTTCTTTTTTTTTTTTGGTATTTTTTAAAGTATTTTTTTTTAATTTTCATGGTTTTTTTCGATGTTTGTTGCTTTTTTTGCATTTATTTTTATTTAAAACAAATAAATTTTTCATGGCTTGTGTATCAATATCTAAAGCTCAAAGTGTGTGTGTGTGTGTATGTTTGGATATATGGGCACGGGACTATGGGATGGCAGATATGTATGATGGATATATGGGCACGGGACTATGGGATGGAGGATATGTATGATGGTATATGGGCATGGGACTATGGGATGGAGGATATGTATGATGGTATATGGGCACGGGACTATGGGATGGAGGATATGTATGATGGTATATGGGCACGGGACTATGGGATGGAGGATATGTATGATGGTATATGGGCACGGGACTATGGGATGGCAGATATGTATGATGGATATATGGGCACGGGACTATGGGATGGAGGATATGTATGATGGTATATGGGCATGGGACTATGGGATGGAGGATATGTATGATGGTATATGGGCACGGGACTATGGGATGGAGGATATGTATGATGGGTATATGGGCATGGGACTATGGGATGGAGGATATGTATGATGGATATATGGGCACGGGACTATGGGATGGAGGATATGTATGATGGTATATGGGCAGGGGACTATGGGATGGAGGATATGTATGACGGGTATATGGGCACAGGACTATGGGATGGAGGATATGTATGACGGGTATATGGGCACGGGACTATGGGATGGAGGATATGTATGATGGTATATGGGCACGGGACTATGGGATGGAGGATATGTATGATGGGTATATGGGCATGGGACTATGGGATGGAGGATATGTATGATGGATATATGGGCACGGGACTATGGGATGGAGGATATGTATGATGGTATATGGGCATGGGACTATGGGATGGCGGATATGTATGATGGGTATATGGGCACTGGACTATGGGATGGAGGATATGTATGATGGGTATATGGGCATGGGACTATGGGATGGAGGATATGTATGATGGGTATATAGGCACGGGACTATGGGATGGAGGATATGTATGACGGGTATATGGGCACTGGACTATGGGATGGAGGATATGTATGATGGGTATATGGGCACGGGACTATGGGATGGAGGATATGTATGATGGGTATATGGGCACAGGACTATGGGATGGCGAATATGTATGATGGGTATATGGGCACGGGACTATGGGATGGAGGATATGTATGATGGTATATGGGCACGGGACTATGGGATGGAGGATATGTATGACGGGTATATGGGCATGGGACTATGGGATGGAGGATATGTATGATGGGTATATGGGCACGGGACTATGGGATGGAGGATATGTATGATGGGTATATGGGCACGGGACTATGGGATGGAGGATATGTATGATGGGTATATGGGCACGGGACTATGGGATGGCGAATATGTATGATGGGTATATGGGCACGGGACTATGGGATGGAGGATATGTATGATGGTATATGGGCACGGGACTATGGGATGGAGGATAATTATAATTTTCTATAACTAACCACAGTTCTACTATGCCCGGGCAGCGCCGGGCTCTTCAGCTAGTTTTTGAGATTTTTTATTTTAAAATCTTTCAAAGATTAATGTTTGTCTTTCTTTTCTAGGCTCCACAGCGGGAGGAGGACCTCGCCCTGGACAACGACGAGCTCATCCGTCTAGTCCAGGAGCGAGTCCCGTTGTGGGACACCCGTCACCAACTGCACTCGGACAACGTGGTGATCCGGCGGCTCTGGAACGAGGTGGCCGCATCGCTGATGGATGGCTGGGACAACGCCTCTCCCCGGGTCCGCAAGGATTTTCGTAAGTATTTAAATGCAGTGTGATGCAGCAGTGATCTTGGCCGGGATCACCCAACTGTGTGTGATGCTATTAACTCCATGGAGTTTCTATCATCACACACAGTTGGATGATCACAGCCTCCAGTTCATAGTCTTACTTTTTTTCTTTTTTTTTTTTTCCACCACAGTGAACAAAGTCAGAACCCGTTGGCGCTCGATGAAGGACCGCTTCAACAGGGATATCCGTCAGGAGAATCAGGTTCGCAGTGGTGCTGCGGCAAGGACCGGCACGAAGTACAGATACCATCGTGCCTTGGCATTTTTAAGACCGGTCCTTGCCTCCCGAACGTAAGTATTTTCTAGTTGTATTGTGTTTAATTCTGTGCTTTTCTATTCCACAGGAGTTGGCGATTGTTAATTTATGGTAGTAATTTCTTTCTTTTCACAGCACCTGGAGCAGCACCCTGCAACCTGGGCCCGAAGCGGTCCTTCATCAAGCTGCCCTGGACCCCTCCCAGCCATCCATCAGCGAGGAAGCACCTTGCAGGTCTGCACCACAGTCATCTGGAGACCAGGAAGCTGGTCGCTCAGGTGTTCCCCTGTCCCAGGTCTCTGCCACTGGTTTTGCGGGCACTTCCCGCCAGCAGCGGCAGAGGACCTCGGACAGGCCTCTCATGCCCGAGTTCGTTGAATTGAGCTTGGTCTTTCAGAGTAGCCTCAAGGCACTCTCCGATAGACTTGAGAGTGGTTTCCTCCTTTTGGACCAACGCTACAAGTCTATCGAGGGTCGCCTTGAGCGCCTGGAAGTCGACCTCGCCAGACCAGCGCATCATTTTTATACCCAAATAGCTCGGGACACGGCGGAACACCTTACCCCTGACCTCCAGTTGACTGTCATGCAGGCCTGCAACAATGCTTTTATGCAGGTTATGCAGCAGAGTAGGATTATGCAGCAGTCAGCGGTGGCATTTCCACCGGTGCCACCCCTGACTCGTTTTACAGCATTACCTACTTCTGCTGCATATCACTGCACAGCCACCACACTTCCAAGCCTCGCCGGACACCAATATACCGCCCCAAGTCTGAGTGCAGCTGGACACTTACCCGCCAACACCATGCCAAGCGCTGCTCCTGCCTGGCCCACCACTGCTGCCGCCACCACCACTGGATGGCCCGTCGTCGCCACCACCACCACCAGCGGGAGGACCACCCCGGTATGGACCGCCACAGCCACCACGCCTGCATGGACCGCCACCACCACCAGCACCACCACCTCGGAGCAGCATCAGCTGGGGGACCCGCATTCAATATTTACGGCCCCTGCCAGGACATCCACCACCACCAGCATGCCACAGCAGGTACAAGATCCTGGCAGGCGGTCCCCCAGCTCCAGCCAGTCCACAGCCTCCAGGCGTTCCAGAGGCTCAAGGCGGTCCAGAGGCTCAAGGCGGTCCCCGGGGTCTAGCCAGTCCTCAGGCTCTAGCGAGGACAGCAGCAAGACGATGGGCCACCGTCATAAAAAAACAAAGAGGAGGACTCTGACCCTCCCTCCTCCCTCACCTCCCACTTCACAACTTTCCTTGCCTCGGCTCCCTTCCCCCACTTCTTTGGTTCCTCCTTCCCCTAGAACCCCTTACTCCACCCAAAGCCGTTCCTCATCCCTCCACACCCCCCAGTTTCCACCAACTAAAAAATAAGTAAAATAAATGTTATATTTTTATTTCAAAATAATGTTTGGTTATTGTGTCTTTCGCCGCCTGCACACACTGCGCCGTACACTATGGTTTGTTTTTCTTTAGTTTATACCGGATGGTCAGCCATCCAACTCTGAAAGGGATACTATATTTCATTTTTTTTTTTTTTTATTTATATATATATAAAAAAAAAAAAAAAAAAATGAAATATAGTATCCCTTTCAGAGTTGGATGGCTGACCATCCGGTATAAACTAAAGAAAGGGAAACCACCATAAAAAAAAAATAATATATATATATATATATATATATATATATATATATATATATATATATATATATATATATATATATATATATATATACACACTCACTGGCCACTTTATTAGGTACACCATGCTAGTAACGGGTTGGACCCCCTTTTGCCTTCAGAACTGCCTCAATTCTTCGTGGCAGAGATTCAACAAGGTGCTGGAAGCATTCCTCAGAGATTTTGGACCATATTGACATGATGGCATCACACAGTTGGCGCAGATTTGTCGGCTGCACATCCCTGATGCGAATCTCCCGTTCCACCACATCCCAAAGATGCTCTATTGGATTGAGATCTGGTGACTGAGGAGGCCATTTGAGTACAGTGAACTCATTGTCATGTTCAAGAAACCAATCTGAGATGATTCGAGCTTTATGACATGGCGCATTATCCTGCTGAAAGTAGCCATCAGATGTTGGGTACATTGTGGTCATAAAGGGATGGACATGGTCAGCAACAATACTCAGGTAGGCTGTGGCGTTGCAACGATGCTCAATTGGTACCAAGGGGCCCAAATAGTGCCAAGAAAAAATTCCCCACACCATGACGACACCACCACCACCAGCCTGAACCGTTGATACAAGGCAGGATGGATCCATGCTTTCATGTTGTTTACGCCAAATTCTGACCCTACCATCCGAATGTCGCAGCAGAAATCGAGACTCATCAGACCAGGCAACGTTTTTCCAATCTTCTACTGTCCAATTTCGATGAGCTTGTGCAAATTGTAGCCTCAGTTTCCTGTTCTTAGCTGAGAGGAGTGGTACCCGGTGTGGTCTTCTGCTGCTGTAGCCCATCTGCCTCAAAGTTCGACGCACTGTGCGTTCAGAGATGCTCTTCTGCCTACCTTGGTTGTAACGGGTGGCAATTTGAGTCACTGTTGCCTTTCTATCAGCTCGAACCAGTCTGCCCATTCTCCTCTGACCTCTGGCATCAACAAGGCATTTCCGGCCACAGAACTGCCGCTCACTGGATTTTTTTTCTTTTTCGGACCATTCTCTGTAAACCCTAGAGATGGTTGTGCGTGAAAATCCCAGTAGATCAGCAGTTTCTGAAATACTCAGACCAGCCCTTCTGGCACCAACAATCATGCCACGTTCAAAGGCACTCAAATCACCTTTCTTCCCCATACTGATGCTCGGTTTGAACTGCAGGAGATTGTCTTGACCATGTCTACATGCCTAAATGCACTGAGTTGCCGCCATGTGATTGGCAGATTAGAAATTAAGTCTTAACACACAGTTGGACAGGTGTACCTAATAAAGTGGCCAGTGAGTGTATATATATATACACTCACTGGCCACTTTATTAGGTACACCTGTCCAACTGTGTGTTAAGACTTAATTTCTAATCAGCCAATCACATGGCGGCAACTCAGTGCATTTAGGCATGTAGACATGGTCAAGACAATCTCCTGCAGTTCAAACCGAGCATCAGTATGGGGAAGAAAGGTGATTTGAGTGCCTTTGAACGTGGCATGATTGTTGGTGCCAGAAGGGCTGGTCTGAGAATTTCAGAAACTGCTGATCTACTGGGATTTTCACGCACAACCATCTCTAGGGTTTACAGAGAATGGTCCGAAAAAGAAAAAAAATCCAGGGAGCGGCAGTTCTGTGGCCGGAAATGCCATGTTGATGCCAGAGGTCAGAGGAGAATGGGCAGACTGGTTCGAGCTGATAGAAAGGCAACAGTGACTCAAATTGCCACCCGTTACAACCAAGGTGGCCAGAAGAGCATCTCTGAACGCACAGTGCGTCGAACTTTGAGGCAGATGGGCTACAGCAGCAGAAGACCACACTGGGTACCACTCCTCTCAGCTAAGAACAGGAAACTGAGGCTACAATTTGCACAAGCTCATCGAAATTGGACAGTAGAAGATTGGCAAAACGTTGCCTGGTCTGATGAGTCTCGATTTCTGCTGCGACATTCGGATGGTAGGGTCAGAATTTGGCGTAAACAACATGAAAGCATGGATCCATCCTGCCTTGTATCAACGGTTCAGGCTGGTGGTGGTGGTGTCATGGTGTGGGGAATTTTTTCTGGGCACTCTTTGGGCCCCTTGGTACCAATTGAGCATCGTTGCAACGCCACAGCCTACCTGAGTATTGTTGCTGACCATGTCCATCCCTTTATGACCACAATGTACCCAACATCTGATGGCTACTTTCAGCAGGATAATGCGCCATGTCCTAAAGCTCGAATCATCTCAGATTGGTTTCTTGAACATGACAATGAGTTTACTGTACTCAAATGGCCTCCTCAGTCACCAGATCTCAATCCAATAGAGCATCTTTGGGATGTGGTGGAACGGGAGATTCGCATCAGGGATGTGCAGCCGACAAATCTGCGCCAACTGTGTGATGCCATCATGTCAATATGGTCCAAAATCTCTGAGGAATGCTTCCAGCACCTTGTTGAATCTCTGCCACGAAGAATTGAGGCAGTTCTGAAGGCAAAAGGGGGTCCAACCCCTTACTAGCATGGTGTACCTAATAAAGTGGCCAGTGAGTGTATATATATATATATTTTTTTTTATGGTGGTTTCCCTTTCTTTCCTTTAACCTGGGCAGGTGAGTAGTGGAGTGTATTAAGACACAGTACACTGGGTACAGGTATAAAAAAACATGTATTTTATTTTTAACAAACAACAAAACTATTAAACCATTTGATCCTGCCATGCTACACGACCCACATCGGATAAAAAGAAGTCCGCAAATTGGTCCCTCATTTGGGCAACTTCGACTGAGGACCGAAGAGGGTGCTGAGTAAAATCTGGCAAAGGGTTGGCAGCAGGTTCATCCATGTCAAAGTTCAGCCGCTCCTTTGCCATAACAAAATTGTGCAGAACCACGCACACCTTCACCACCTCATCCACTGTTTCCATTTTGAGATTGATGGCGGTGCTGAGAATTCGCCATCTGGACACTAGAATGCCAAAGGCGCTCTCTACAGTCCTGCGAGCCCTCGTAAGCCTGTAGTTGAAAATTTTCTTGGGGTGGTCCAAGTCACGGCTGGAGTACGGCTTCAGCAGGTTTGGGCACATCTGAAATGCCTCATCCCCAACCACTACAAATGGCAGTGGTGGAGTTTGGGTTTGGGGAAGAGGCCGTGCCAGTGGAAAATTGAAATGGTTGCCGTACAACCTCCGGCCCATATCAGAGTTCTTAAAAGTCTGTGAATCGTTGCCCCGTCCGAATGCCCCTATGTCCACCGCCACAAACCGGCAGTCTGCATCCGCAATGGCCATTAGTACTGTGGAAAAGTACTTCTTGTAGTTGTAGTACTCAGAGCCACTTCTTGCAGGTTTTGTGATGCGGATGTGCTTCCCGTCCACCGCTTCTAGGCAGTTCGGGAAATTGCAGACTGCCCAGAATTTCTCCGATATTTGAAGCCACTTTTCGGCAGTGGGCAATGGCAGAAACTCCGGACACAGAACATCCCACAGAGCCCTGCAAGTGTCGGCAACAATCCCGGATAAAGTAGAGATTCCCAGCCGGTACTGGAAATGCAGGGATGAAAGACTCTCTCCAGTTGCCAGGAACCTGCCAAACATAAAAAGAAAAAATAATTATATTTCTGTCTTGGGTATTACTAAAAACACTGAAAATAAAAAAGTACATGGCCTAACTATTTTGCATGTTTTTCTAGTACAACATAGCAAAAAACATTTTATAAAGGCTTGGGATTAGTACATGCTAGAAGAAAAACCATTATGCAAAAAAGCAATTTCCCAAAAATAATGTTAAAATTCAATAGCCAAAAAAAAACCTAATTTTTTGGATCAAAAAAAAAAAAAAATGGAAAAAGCCAAAAAAATTATGCAAACAAAACAACATACATACCGTAAGGTGACAAGGAGCCTTTCTTCGGGAGGAATGGCACGCCGGAGCTGAGTGTCCCGTCTCCGGATGTTTCCTTCAACCATACCCAGCAAGTCAAGGAAGCTTTCCTGGGACATCCGTGTATAGTCAGCAAATTTCTCCGGGTTTTCCTGTAGCTCGCTGTACAGCGTGTGATATGCTCCACGGCTTGCCCAGAGTTCGATGATTGGATGCCTCCAAAACCGACGCCGCTGCCGTCTCTGCTGTCCCTCCCTCTCCCTTTCTTGCTGGCAACAAAAGGCATACGCCTGAGACAGCGCGATGTCAAGATCCAGCTTGAAGCGGAAATTATCCAGACGCAGGTCCATCTTGACACCGGAAACAGCAGCAAAATCTGATGAATTCAGCAGTACAGGGTCTATAAAACATTCCAATGACACACGCCCACTGGTGACCCATTGGTGTTCAAGGATTTTTCTATTGTGAAATGTCACACCTAAAAACGCATGCGCATAAAAAACGCAAACGCATGCAAAAACGCAAGTAACGCTGCGTTTTTTTGACGCATCAGCGTGCGCATGATGTAAAAAAACGCGCGTTTGGTTTGCGTTTTTCTTTGCGTTTTTTATGCGCCCGATGCGCTGCGCAAAAAAACGCTAATGTGAAACTAGCCTAATGTGCACGGAGCGGAGCCGCGTGTGTAATGTGCACGGAGCGGAGCCGCGTGTGCAATGTGCGCGGAGCCGCGTGTGTAATGTGCGCGGAGCGGAGCCGCGTGTGTAATGTGCACGGAGCGGAGCCGCGTGTGTAATGTGCGCGGAGCCGCGCGTGTAATGTGCGCGGAGCGGAGCCGCGCGTGTAATGTGCGCGGAGCCGCGTGTGTAATGTGCGCGGAGCGGAGCCGCGTGTGTAATGTGCGCGGAGCGGAGCCGCGTGTGTAATGTGCACGGAGCGGAGCCGCGCGTGTAATGTGCGCGGAGCGGAGCCGCGCGTGTAATGTGCGCGGAGCCGCGCGTGTAATGTGCGCGGAGCGGAGCCGCGTGTGTAATGTGCGCGGAGCGGAGCCGCGTGTGTAATGTGCGCGGAGCGGAGCCGCGTGTGTAATGTGCGCGGAGCCGCGCGTGTAATGTGCGCGGAGCAGAGCCGCGCGTGTAATGTGCGCGGAGCGGAGCTGCGCGTGTAATGTGGGCAGAGCCCCGTGTGTAATGTGGGCGGAGCGGAGCCCCGTGTGTAATGTGGGCGGAGCGGAGCCGCGTGTGTAATGTGCGCGGAGCGGAGCCGCGTGTGTAATGTGCACGGAGCGGAGCCCCGTGTGTAATGTGCGCGGAGCGGAGCCGCGTGTGTAATGTGCGCGGAGCGGAGCCCCGTGTGTAATGTGCGCGGAGCGGAGCCGCGAGTGTAATCTGCGCGGAGCGGAGCCGCGTGTGTAATGTGCGCGGAGCGGAGCCCCGTGTGTAATGTGCGCGGAGCGGAGCCGCGTGTGTAATGTGCGCGGAGCGGAGCCGCGTGTGTAATGTGCGCGGAGCGGAGCCGCGTGTGTAATGTGCGCGGAGCGGAGCCGCGTGTGTAATGTGCGCGGAGCGGAGCCGCGTGTGTAATGTGATCGGAGCGGAGCCGCGTGTTTAATGTGATCGGAGCGGAGCCGCGTGTGTAATGTGCGCGGAGCGGAGCCGCGTGTGTAATGTGCGCGGAGCGGAGCCGCGTGTGTAATGTGCGCGGAGCGGAGCCGCGTGTGTAATGTGCGCGGAGCGGAGCCGCGTGTGTAATGTGCGCGGAGCGGAGCCGCGTGTGTAATGTGCGCGGAGCGGAGCCGCGTGTGTAATGTGCGCGGAGCGGAGCCGCGTGTGTAATGTGCGCGGAGCGGAGCCGCGTGTGTAATGTGCATGGAGCGGAGCCGCGTGTTTAATGTGATCGGAGCGGAGCCGCGTGTGTAATGTGCGCGGAGCGGAGCCGCGTGTGTAATGTGCGCGGAGCGGAGCCGCGTGTGTAATGTGCGCGGAGCGGAGCCCCGTGTGTAATGTGCGTGGAGCGGAGCCCCGTGTGTAATGTTCGCGGAGCGGAGCCGCGTGTGTAATGTGAGAGGAGCGGAGCCCCGTGTGTAATGTTCGCGGAGCGGAGCCGAGTGTGTAATGTGTGTGGAGCGGAGCCGCGTGTGTAATGTGCGCGGAGCGGAGCCCCGTGTGTAATGTGTGTGGAGCGGAGCCCCGTGTGTAATGTGTGTGGAGCGGAGCCCCGTGTGTAATGTCCACGGAGCCGCGTGTGTAATGTGCGCGGAGCGGAGGCCCGTGTGTAATGTGTGTGGAGCGGAGCCCCGTGTGTAATGTTCGTGGAGCGGAGCCGCGTGTGTAATGTGCGCGGAGTGGAGCCGCGTGTGTAATGTGCGCAGAGCGGAGCCCCGTGTGTAATGTGTGCGGTGCGGAGCGGAGCCGCGTGTGTAATGTGTGCGGTGCGGAGCCGCGTGTGTAATGTTCGCGGAGCGGAGCCGCGTGTGTAATGTGTGCGGAGCGGAGCCGCGTGTGTAATGTGTGCGGAGCGGAGCCGCGTGTGTAATGTGCTCGGAGCGGAGCCGCGTGTGTAATGTGTGCGGAGCGGAGCCGCGTGTGTAATGTGTGCGGAGCGGAGCGGAGCCGCGTGTGTAATGTGTGCGGTGCGGAGCCGCGTGTGTAATGTTCGCGGAGCGGAGCCGCGTGTGTAATGTGTGCGGAGCGGAGCCGCGTGTGTAATGTGTGCGGAGCGGAGCCCCGTGTGTAATGTGTGCGGTGCGGAGCGGAGCCGCGTGTGTAATGTGTGCGGTGCGGAGCCGCGTGTGTAATGTTCGCGGAGCGGAGCCGCGTGTGTAATGTGTGCGGAGCGGAGCCGCGTGTGTAATGTGTGCGGAGCGGAGCCGCGTGTGTAATGTGCTCGGAGCGGAGCCGCGTGTGTAATGTGTGCGGAGCGGAGCCGCGTGTGTAATGTGTGCGGAGCGGAGCCGCGTGTGTAATGTGTGCGGAGCGGAGCCGCGTGTGTAATGTGTGCGGAGCCGCGTGTGTAATGTGCGCGGAGCATGGAGCGGAGCTGCGTGTGTAACGTGTGCGGAGCATGGAGCGGAGCCGCGTGTGTAATGTGTGCGGAGCGGAGCCGCGTGTGTAATGTGCGCGGAGCGGAGCCGCGTGTGTAATGTGCGGAGCGGAGCTGCGTGTGTAATGTTCGCGGAGCGGAGCCACGTGTGTAATGTGTGTGGAGCGGAGCCGCGTGTGTAATGTTCGTGGAGCGGAGCCGCGTGTGTAATGTGTGTGGAGCGGAGCCGCGTGTGTAATGTTCACGGAGCGGAGCCACGTGTGTAATGTGTGGAGCGGAGCCGCGTGTGTAATGTGCGTGGTGCGGAGCCGCGTGTGTAATGTTCGCGGAGCGGAGCCGCGTGTGTAATGTGTGTGGAGCGGAGCCGCGTGTGTAATGTTCGTGGAGCGGAGTCGTGTGTGTGTGTGTGTAACGAACGCGGAGCGGCGTGTGTAAAGTATCCGCCGGACGCACACACAGGGATAGAGGGAGGCGGGCATAACAGTGGAAGGGAGTGACGATTGGGGGAAGCTGGGAGGCGAGGGGGGGACGAAAGAGGAGCTTTGGGGCATTGGCTTGAGAGCAGGGAGAAAATGACATGGGGTAATAGGAGGTGGGGTCTCAGGGAAAGGACTAAAAAGAACTGACTGAGGTGAGGGGCCCTCTTTGATTACGGACAGCTGGACAACAAGACCACTGCTCTAGAGGAGATCTGCATGGTGGAATGGGCCAACATACTATGAACAGTGCGCCAACCTTGTGAAGACTTACAGCACACGTTTGACCTCTGTCATTGCCAACAGGACAGCTGGACAGCAAGCAAGATAAGTCACCGCCTGAAGATACAAGTGGAAGGAGACATTACAGAAACCTGCAGACAACTACTCCCCTCATCATCTCACATACACAATCATTTGGACAAGGGAAGACAACAGGAAACATGTCTGCTGCTTCAGGGAGTATCATATTCGGGATATCAGGTCTCATTATGGGAATGTGAGCACATTTGCCTTATACACCATGCACTGCTGCAGTATCTGACCCTGTGTGTGTATATATATATATATATATATATATATATATATATATATATATATATATAGGATCATTATATCCTGGGAGATGTTTGTCCTCAGGGATTTCTATATGCTACCTCCCACATGGCAGATCCTCTCCTGTGTGCCTGTGGCATGGCTGCAGACATGGTACATATATAGCAATATATAAATAGACAATGCTGTTATGCCATGGATTACTGCCCTATTATTCATAGCTGATATATATATACTGCTATATGGTGTACAGTACAGACCAAAAGTTTGGACACACCTCATTCAAAGAGTTTTCTTTATTTTCATGACTATGAAAATTGTAGATTCATTCTGAAGGCATCAAAACTATGAATTACCACATGTGGAATTATATAATTAACACAAAAGTTTGATCCAACTGAAAATATGTCTTATATTCTAGGTTCTTCAAAGTAGCCACCTTTTGCTTTGATTACTGCTTTGCACACTCTTGGCAATCTCTTGATGAGCTTCAAGAGGTAGTCACCAGAAATGGTTTTCCAACAGTCTTGAAGGAGTTCCCAGAGATGCTTAGCACTTGTTGGCCCTTTTGCCTTCACTCTGCGGTCCAGCTCACCCCAAACCATCTTGATTGGGTTCAGGTCTGGTGACTGTGGAGGCCAGGTCATCTGGCGCAGCACCCCATCACTCTCCTTCTTGGTCAAATAGCCCTTACACAGCCTGGAGGTGTGTTTGGGGTCATTGTCCTGTTGAAAAATAAATGATGGTCAAACTAAACGCAAACCGGATGGAATAGCATGCCGCTGCAAGATGCTGTGGTGGCCATGCTGGCTCAGTATGCCTTCAATTTTGAATAAATCCCCAACAGTGTCACCAGCAAAGCTCCCCCCACCATCACACCTCCTCCTCCATGCTTCACGGTGGGAACCAGGCATGTAGAGTCCATCCGTTCACCTTTTCTGCATCGCACAAAGACACGGTCGGTGGAACTAAAGATCCCAAATTTGGACTCATCAGACCACAGCACAGATTTCCACTGGTCTAATGTCCATTCCTTGTGTTCTTTAGCCCAAACAAGTCTCTTCTGCTTGTTCCCTGTCCTTAGCAGTGGTTTCCTAGCAGCTATTTTACCATGAAGGCCTGCTGCACAAAATCTCCTCTTTACAGTTGTTGTAGAGATGTATCTGCTGCTAGAACTCTGTGTGGCATTGACCTGGTCTCTAATCTGAGCTGCTGTTAACTTGCGATTTCTGAGGCTGGTGACTCGGATGACCTTATCCTCCGCAGCAGAGGTGACTCTTGGTCTTCCTTTCCTGGGGCGGTCCTCATGTGAGCCAGTTTCTTTGTAGCGCTTGAAGGTTTTTGCCACTGCACTTGGGGACACTTTCAAAGTTTTCCCAATTTTTCGGACTGACTGACCTTCATTTCTTAAAATAATGATGGCCACTCGTTTTTCTTTACTTAGCTGCTTTTTTTTGAAAATAAAGAAAACTCTTTGAATGAGAATCATAGAATGGTAGAGTTGGAAGGGACCTCCTGGGCCATCTGGTCCAACCCCCTGCTCAAAGCAGGATTCGCTAAATCATCCCAAGGTGTGTCCAAACTTTTGGTCTGTACTGTATATATATATAGGTACTGCAATGTGGTGCATGGTGTAGATATAGATACTGTAATATAGAGCATGGGGTATTTATAGATACAGTAATTTGGTGCATAGCAGTTAGGTAGATGTATTGCAATGTGGTGCGTGGTGAACGTATGGGATTCTTCAATATAATGCATTGTGCCATTGCAGCCATTTGGTAAATTAAAAAAAGTTCATTTTTTCTCATTAATGTGCACTCTGCTCCCCATCCTGACTGAAAAAAACCAGAACAGTAGAAATTTGTCAGGTTGTCATTCGTCATTTGAGTCAGAAGTGAGCTTAGTAGTGATGGTTGTGCGGTATAGTCTAACGCCTGCTTCCATGCACAGGCCAGGTTTTTCGGGGCAGGTATCACATGGATAAATGGTGTCCTTGTGAAGTCCCCTTCTGTAACACACTTGGCACCTTTTTTGTGACTTACCTTTTTTTTTTTTGCTGTGAAGGACCTCCCTGGGAAATGGCCTGGTACAATACGTGCACCTGCAGTTCCAGAAGTACTGGGGCCCTGACTGCCAAATATCAGGACCTTAACCACTACCTCCTAGAACTAAAGGTAGGACGTAACGGTCTGGCCTGCACCTCGTGACAGCAGGAAAGCGTTGAGCATAGCCATCTGCACCGCCAGTTTCTTGTACCACACCTTGGCCTTTCTCAAAAAACTGTACAGCTGCATTACTTGATCAGAGAGATCAGCGACATGTTTTTGTTGTACCCCAGTACACAGTCTGGTTTGGAGACCTGTGTAGAGGTGCCTCGTTCAGTGCTGAGGGTGCTGTCATCACCATGTATTGTGGTAAAAAAAAGACATCCCTCTTGTATTTGACCACCAACAGGTAGAGGCCTTTCTGACTTTTGGGGACAGTTATACTGTCCTCATACACGTTAGCAGGGTGTGCAATGAGACATGCAGCTAAACCCCCTGTCTTCTTTAAGAAAAGAGGCTGAAAAATTGTAACCTTCTTTTATTGATTGCAGAAGTGACAGGAAAGGGTGAAACTATAGGATGCAACAACAGGAGCATTTCAGAATATATAACTGCACAGAGCATAAAATACAGATAGTCTGCAATACACACTACCATGAGGTAATACATAGGTACCATGAGGTAATACATAGGTACCATGAGGTAATACATAGGTACCATGAGGTAATACATAGGTACCATGAGGTAATATATAGGTTCCATGAGGTAATACATAGGTACCATGAGGTAATACATAGGTTCCATGAGGTAATACATAGGTTCCATGAGGTAATACATACACTCACTGGCCACTTTATTAGGTACACCATGCTAGTAACGGGTTGGACCCCCTTTTGCCTTCAGAACTGCCTCAATTCTTCGTGGCAGAGATTCAACAAGGTGCTGGAAGCATTCCTCAGAGATTTTGGACCATATTGACATGATGGCATCACACAGTTGGCGCAGATTTGTCGGCTGCACATCCCTGATGCGAATCTCCCGTTCCACCACATCCCAAAGATGCTCTATTGGATTGAGATCTGGTGACTGAGGAGGCCATTTGAGTACAGTGAACTCATTGTCATGTTCAAGAAACCAATCTGAGATGATTCGAGCTTTATGACATGGCGCATTATCCTGCTGAAAGTAGCCATCAGATGTTGGGTACATTGTGGTCATAAAGGGATGGACATGGTCAGCAACAATACTCAGGTAGGCTGTGGCGTTGCAACGATGCTCAATTGGTACCAAGGGGCCCAAAGAGTGCCAAGAAAAAATTCCCCACACCATGACACCACCAGCCTGAACCGTTGATACAAGGCTGGATGGATCCATGCTTTCATGTTGTTTACGCCAAATTCTGACCCTACCATCCGAATGTCGCAGCAGAAATCGAGACTCATCAGACCAGGCAACGTTTTTCCAATCTTCTACTGTCCAATTTCGATGAGCTTGTGCAAATTGTAGCCTCAGTTTCCTGTTCTTAGCTGAGAGGAGTGGTACCCAGTGTGGTCTTCTGCTGCTGTAGCCCATCTGCCTCAAAGTTCGACGCACTGTGCGTTCAGAGATGCTCTTCTGCCTACCTTGGTTGTAACGGGTGGCAATTTGAGTCACTGTTGCCTTTCTATCAGCTCGAACCAGTATGCCCATTCTCCTCTGACCTCTGGCATCAACAAGGCATTTCCGCCCACAGAACTGCCGCTCACTGGATTTTTTTTCTTTTTCGGACCATTCTCTGTAAACCCTAGAGATGGTTGTGCGTGAAAATCCCAGTAGATCAGCAGTTTCTGAAATACTCAGACCAGCCCTTCTGGCACCAACAATCATGCCACGTTCAAAGGCACTCAAATCACCTTTCTTCCCCATACTGATGCTCGGTTTGAACTGCAGGAGATTGTCTTGACCATGTCTACATGCCTAAATGCACTGAGTTGCCGCCATGTGATTGGCTGACTAGAAATTAAGTCTTAACACACAGTTGGACAGGTGTACCTAATAAAGTGGCCAGTGAGTGTAGGTTCCATGAGGTAATACATAGGTACCATGAGGTAATATATAGGTTCCATGAGGTAATACATAGGTACCATGAGGTAATACATAGGTACCATGAGGTAATACATAGGTACCATGAAGTAATACATAGGTACCATGAGGTAATACATAGGTTCCATGAGGTAATACATAGGTTCCATGAGGTAATACATAGGTTCCATGAGGTAATACATTGGTACCATGAGGTAATACATAGGTTCCATGAGGTAATACATAGCTGATGATTACCTATTTAATACAACAAACGTTATAAACACAGGATTATAACGCCTAGATAGTGCTTACCAACTGTGCTTAGAGCAGGCTGTTTAAGAAGCATGAAGAACGCGAATGGTGTAGTTTCTCCTAAGACACATGGAGGAATAAAGGCTGCTGTTCCCCTCACAGTGTCATAAACAAGACTATGATGTAACAGGAACAATCCCACAATACATTGCAAATTAAACTAGAATCTATGCATTAAACGGCCAGCAGGTGGTGCTGTTACCTTACAGTATGAAATATATGAAGGATTAATACACACAAAAATACAATGTCTGTAATAATCGAAGACATAAAAAATGACTAGACCTTCTAGACAGCATTTATATGGCTGGACAGAACACTCTCCGCTTGACGTCAGCCGACGTCACAATTGTGTTTATTGGACGAGAACAGCAGAACGAGTTCCCCTACTGGCCTGAGGAACAATTTGGTCTCGCTTTGTTTTCCTATTTTTACTTCCACCTTACGTATGATTCCATCCTTACTTGGGAATGTCTGGGTAATGTGACCTAATGGCCATTCATTTCTCCGAGACTGACAGTCTTTCATTAGTACAATATCGCCAGGCTGGAGGTTAGGCTTGCTGGTTTGCCACTTTCTCGTCTGTTGCAGAGTAGGCAGGTACTGTTTTTTCCACTTGTCCCAAAAGGCATTGGAGAGACTCTGTACTTGTCTCCATCGACTCCTGTAACGTTCTTTAACATTAAATTCTCCAGGTGGAGAGCAATTAGGGTCGGTCTTCTGCGTAAGCAGCAGGGCTGGGGTGAGAACAGTTGGGTCATCAGGATCACTGGAAATTGGAGTCAGCGGTCTGGCGTTTATGATGGCTGACACTTCGGCCATGAATGTTGTCAAGCTTTCGTGTGTCAGTGTTGCAGATCCTTCCTATAAGAAGATTGAATCGAGGATTCTCCTTGCGACACCTATCATTCTCTCCCATATGTGAAGAATGTGGTGGGTTGAATGTCCAAGTACACCCTTGTACACTTAGGTATTTTTCTACGTCATCCATATCCAAGTTGGAAGAGAGTTGCAGTTCTCTTGCAGCTCTGAGTTTCCTCAGAACACTACCTTTTGGTATTGGTCGTTGATTGGTTAAACAGTCGATTTCTTTGGCGTAGTTTTCCCGTTGTACAGGTCGGATAATTATATTCTTCTACTGCTCTAGCTGTAGAGCTATGTGGACGTGTTTACCATGGTGCCAGTGGTCCTCAAAGTCTTGAAGTGTAGTAGGTGCTAACTCTGCATGACCGTTCTTACATATCTTCTCCATGAAGGTTAAGAAATGGTCTTTCATCTTTGGTCTACTACAGAAGCTGTGCCTGAGGGAGACAAAGTGTTTGTAAACTTGTTCTCTGTTGTTAGGCAAGCGTTGTCTTTGAGGCTTGAAGGGTAGAGATGCAATCCAGCTCTTCGTTTTGTCCTGCACCATTCCTTGCTCCATCATCTCTAGGAACAGTCTATCTTCAAATGACATTGCTGTACTATTATTTTATTTGGTCTTGCAGAAGACCGTACACCCAAGGTGATCTTGGTCGCAATTCTGAATGCAATCATCATTGGTACGACTCGCTAAGATACTTGGTGCTGAAGTACTGTGTAGCAACTCCTTTATGAAGTAGTGATTATCACATGGTTGAAGGAGAGAGATCAAGCGTACTGGTAAGCATGTTGTTAACCACTGTCGGTTTGTGTGCTTCTCCTAAACAGTCCTCTCCTACAATGACCCACCCAAGGTCGAGTCTCTGGGCATATGGAGCATTGTGAGAGCCATTGATATGCTGCCTAACTTTGTGGACTCGTAGAATATCTCTCCCAAGGAGCAAGACTATTTGAGCCTCTGGGTCAAGGTTGGGAATCAGGCGTTCTATACTCTTCAGATGAGGATGATACGATGCCACTTCAGGCGTAGGTATCTCTGACCTGTTGTCAGGAATCTGGTTACATTCCAATATGGTTGGTAAGGGCAGACGCATTTGGCCATCTATAGACTCGACTACGTAGCCTGTTGCTCTCCTTCCAGCTGACTCTACTATACCGGCACAAGTTTTCAAAGAGTAGGGGGCACTGGGTCCTCTGACGTTAAAGCTATCAAAGAAGGCAGACTTGGCTAATGACCTGTTACTCTGATCATCTAACATCGCGTATACTTTGATGGCTTTGTCCTTTTCGTCTGCCGGGTAGATTCTCACTAGGAAAATTTTAGAGCAGGACTTGCCTCCTGTGAGATTTCCACAAACTTCTGTACACTTAGAAGTAATGGCTGGAGTGTCAGTATTTGAGTCATTCAGATTCCCGCTATGCTCTTGGGGCAAAGCATCCGATGGTGGTCCAGGGTGTAGAACTGAGTTATGTTCGGTGCTGTCACATTCGGTACACCTTGCACTAACCTCACAGTCCCTAGTGAAGTGGGATGTTGAAGAGCAGCATTTGTAGCAGATGCGGTTCTCCTTAAGGAAGGCCTTCCTTTCTTCCAATGACTTTTCTCTGAAAGCTCTGCACCTAAGTAAGGAATGTGGCTTCTTGTGTAAGGGACACTGCCTGCTTGGGTCCTTGGATTTGTCTTCTCCTTGACCGGAGCTGAACTGTTTGCAAACTGAACCTGTGGAAGAAATGTTAGTTTTGTGGACCTCTGCAGTTGTTCTACGAGGTTTACTAACAGAGTTATTGGCACATGACAGCATGAAATCAAAGCTAGGATCATTTCTAATTTTTGCTTGTTCTGAGACAAAATCTACAAACACATTGAATGGAGGAAATGGTACATTGTAAGTCTGTTTATACCTAGAACCATACGTAACCCATTTGTCTTGCAGGTTATATGGGAGTTTTTGAACGATGGGGTTCACACCTCTAGCAGTGTCGAGATATGTCAACCCCACAAGATCTCCTTCTGCTTTTGCTACACACAACTCCATTAACAAGTGAGTTAATTCTCTGAGCTTTGAATAATCCTTGTTCGCTATTCTAGGAAAGTCCTCTATTCTTTTAAACAAGGCACTTTCTATAACCTCTACTGAGCCATAGCATTCATCAAGTCTATTCCAAATTCTTTTGAGGCCGACATCTGGATAATTTACATTAATGTCTCTGATTCTCTTTGCGTGTTCGGCAGACTCACTTCCTAGCCATTTTACCAAGAGATCCACTTCTTCACTACATGATAGACCTATGTCTCTTATGGTATTTTTGAAGGAGGCTCGCCAAGCCCTCTAGTTTTCAGCACGATCGCTGAACTTTACAAGTCCCTTAGTGACCAACTCACGTCGAGCAAGGAACTTGGCAAAGTCCATCGTGGCTTGATTGGCACTGATGCCAGCTGGTGGAGTGTTGTCAGAGTACATGTGTGCTGTGCGATCATACCTGTTAGATGTCTCTGGTTTGGTCCAACTGCTGTAGTACCTTTCTGAAGCGAAGGGATTCTCTTTAAACCGGGACAGGTTCCGGATCTTCTGTTGTGGAGAAAGAGAGTATTGTAGTCAGTATCATCCCAATGTGTATTTCCTTGCTTTTGGTAAGGAGACTGATAGTTGGCTTTCTGGGGGTCCGAATTATCTGGTTGGCTTGTTGACAAAATGCTCTGTCTTCACCTGTGGGTCTGGATCGTCATTTGATTTGGAATGCTGATGGACGTACACTGCAGTACGCTGCAATGGATCGTAACTTGTTGTAGGCCTAGCACACTGTTGTGTTCGTCGTCAGAATATACGGCAGCTTCTAAGGCTTCTGCTATGGCAGCTGCTGTTTCTTTTTCAATAGCAAGTTTCTGTAATGTTGCTTCAAGGCGCGCTTTTTCTGCATCCAGGCATGCTTGTTGGCGTGCTTTCTCTGCATCCAGGCATGCTTGTTGGCGTGCTTTTTCTGCATCCAGGCATGCTTGTTGGCGTGCTTTCTCTGCATCCAGGCATGCTTGTTGGCGTGCTTTCTCTGCATCCAGGCATGCTTGTTGGCGTGCTTTCTCTGCATCCAGGCATGCTGGTTGTAGTTTAAATTCTATCTCTTGCTCAGCAAAGGTGCTTCTGGCTTTTGCCGCTTCAGCTTTTGCGCGGGCAATAGCGGCGGCATTGCTGACGGATGATGTCTTGGAGGAACTAACTCGTGATCTTGTCTTGAAAGAGGATGCTCGTCCTTGAGACATGATTCAACAGTTAGGCGACCGCTGTGATATCCCTTTGTCGGCTCTGCGTGGATAATGGCGGGCTCCGTATGGTCCGATTATTCGGTCCGACCGTTAGGAGGTTGCTGCAATATCCGTATGCTTGGATAATGGCGGGCTCTGTAACGTCAGATCTTCTGATCTTGTTCTCGGCAGTTGTTTCACTATACTGTCCTCATACACTTTAGCAGGGTGTGCAATGAGACATGTAGCTAAACCCCCTGTCTTCTTTAAGAAAAAAGGCTGTAAAATTATAACCTTCTTTTATTGATTGCAGATGTGACAGGAAAGGGTGAAACTATAGGATGCAATAGCAGGAGCATTTCAGAATATATAACTGCACAGAGTATAAAATACAGATAATCTGCAATACACAGTAACATGAGGTAATACATAGGTACCATGAGGTAATACATAGGTTCCATGAGGTAATACATAGCTGATGATTACCTATTTAATACAACAAACGTTATAAACACAGGATTATAACACCTAGATAGTGCTTACCAGCTTTGCTTAGAGCAGGCTGTTTAAGAAGCATGAAGAACACGAATGGTGTAGTTTCTCCTAAGACACATGGAGGAATAATGGCTGCTGTTCCCCTCACAGTGTCATAAACAAGACTATGATGTAACAGGAACAATCCCACAATACATTGCAAATTAAACTAGAATCTATGCATTAAACGGCCAGCAGGTGGTGCTGTTACCTTACAGTATGAAATATTTGAAGGATTAATACACACAAAAATACAATGTAATAATCGAAGACATAAAAAATGACTAGACCTTCTAGACAGCAATTATATGGCTGGACAGAACAACAGTACTGCAGGCTGCAGTACCTCACGCAGAGAGGGACTTGAAGAGTGGGATGCTTGTATAAACGTTATCCACGTAGAGGTGATAACCTAGATCCAGCAGTGGGTGCACCAAATCCCACACAAATTTTCCATTCACTTCCAGGACAGAAGGGCTTTCAGGGGGTTCAATTTGGGTGTCCTTCCCATCATAAACTCTAAACCTGTGGGTGTACCCTGAGGTACTCTCACACAGCTTACAGAGTTTAATTCCGTACTTGGCCCTCTTACTGGGCACTGACCAAATTTGAGCTTCCCCTTGAAATGAATTAGCGACTCAACTATACAGATGTCCCTTTGGGGCTCGCACATTTCAGTAAACTTTTTGTTGAAGTGTTCGATGACCGGCCGAACTTTGAACATACAAAGTTGGGGTCATATCGGGAAGGACACCGTGCATTATTATAATGCAGGAATTTGTGGTTGGCCTCAAGACATGTCCGGGCCAAGACCATTTGGAATACTGGAGTGCTGTATAAAACATCAACACTCCAATATTGCCAAAGTTCTGGCTTCGTCAGAATCCCCATGTGAAGGACCAGGCCCCAAAACTATGTCATTTAACTACGTCTTCAGGAGACCAGTAAGAAAATGATGAATCGTGATTTTGTGCCAAAAATTGATGAGTGTACAAATTAGTTTGGCCCACCATGAGGTTGACAAAATCCTCAGAGAAAAAGACTTTGAACAAGTCCAGTTCTGTGAGGCCGGTGGTGTCAAACTAGATTCCTGATTACGCCATAAAATCAGGAATCAATGGCTCATAATTTTCATGGGGCGAGGTAAATACGGGGTCAGTAATGGGGGCGCTGGTTCACCTGTCCTGGGGCGTCTTCATGCTGGTTCAGCAGCACCTGAGAAGGACGAGGAGTCATAGTCTGAAAAATAAAGAAAGGTGGGATCCTCTCCATCACTGTCAGTGGTGGAGGCAAGGAAAGTATATGCCTCCTGCAATGAATAGCTTTTTGGGACGAGTGGGATGAAATTTTTTTTATGTATGTGGTGTTTGTGTCAGTACTTCATTTAGTTGCATGCGTGAAAAAGTGCTTGGTGTAAACTTTATTTTTTTAAAAAAGAAAAAAAATAGAAGAAAGCAGCAACCAGGGAGAAAGAAAAGTCAGTGAAAAAAATGATAACAGTGAGCATAAGTGCTGTTGAGTTAACTGCATCACTAATCAACGCTCGACGGCTGCCAGATGTGCCTCCAGAAGTGGTGCAGAGAGGGAGTGGAGGGGGTAAAAAGAGGGGAAGGGGAAATAGGGGGATTGGGGTGGACGAGTGTGGGGTGGATGTACGCATCCTGCAGCAAAGTATAACTGCAGCTAAGTATACAAAAGCTGCAGTTATTTCAACGGCCAGGAATTAACATCCATCTCCTCTCTTCACACAGGTACAACTCTACACGTCTGCTTGCTGTCTCATCTGCTGCCTATCACCCTGCAGTATATTTTAATGGTACACCTCTACTTGCTGTCTTATCTGCTGCCTATTACTCTGCAAAATATATATATATATATATATATGTATAATGTGCCTGCTAAATCTTTGGTATAATTCATTTGTTGCATTGTACTTAATACTCACTGCTGTATATCCATGCTGTGGTCACTCTAGATGTTATCTGGCGAAAGGTGTTACAGCATATAGATGTAGCCAGGCCCAGCGTCTTTGATCATCTATCCACCCCTGGCGTGCTAGCCAACTGCTAATTTAGTCCAAACCAGCTCCTACAATCCCTTTCACCTGATCCTCTACTCAGTCCTAAAAATTTAGTAGCATTCTAAGGGGTGCATGCATGTGGGGTGGATGCACGCGTCCTGCAGCAACGTATAGCTACAGCTAAGTATACAAAAGCTGCAGTTATTTCAACGGCAGGAGTCAGGACCCACATCGTCTCTTTTGGGTATGTCTGCCAAGTAAGCACTTATTATTACTTGGACAGCTTTTCTTTTAAACCATCTTACTCCTTCACCACGTTTACATATGCCCTTACAGTGTTTGCTCCACTAAAACAAGCCGGCCAATATTTCTCTCATCTGCTCTCCCTCTCTCTGCTACTCCTCACTGCTGGCAACATATCTCCCAATCCTGAACCCCCACAGCTAATAATTCCCATTAATTCCCCCTCCTACCGCTCCCTATCTAATATTAACTACCGCAATCTCTCCAATGTAAAACCCGTGCCCTTGACGCCCAGCCCCCTGCTCCCTTTCTCTGGAATGCCCGCTTCATCTGCAATAAGCTTCATGTGACTCATGACCTCTTTCTCGCAATCTTGCCTTCCTCAGCCCCACAGAAAATGGCTGACACCGCCTCCCCTGCTGCGCTGTGTCACGGCGGCCTCCATTTCACCCACACTCCTCACCCCAGGAACAGACATGGCGGAGGAGTGGGTCTTCTCCTTTCTTCTAACTGCACCTTTAACCCAATCCCACCTCTTCCCTCCCTTATCCTCCACTCTTTTGAAGTCCACTCTGTCCGCATTTACTCTCCCTCCAACCTTCAAGTGGCCGTCTTATACCGACCTCCGGGCCTAGCTACTGCCTTTATTGACCAATTCTTTACCTGGCTTCTTCACTTTCTTTTCACTGACACCCCCACTATCATCATGGTTGACTTCAACATCCCTGTCAACCTTCAGTCAACAGTCTCCAAACTTCTGTTCCTTACCTCATCTTTTGGACTTGCTCAGTGGTCCTCCTCAGCCACCCACACAGACGGACATGCATTAGACCTGGTCTTAGACCTGGTCTTCACCCGTCTATACTTTCTATCTAAATTCACCACCTCCCCTCTCCCTCTATCCGACCACCATCTACTCACTTTCTCATCCCTGTCCTCACCTGTCACCCATGTCCAGCAACATGCGCACCCCCGCAGAAACCTCGAAAACCTAAACAACCACACGTTCTCTGACTCTATTCTACCACTGGCATCCATATCCTCACTCCACGACACAGAGTGCCACTGCTTTCTACAATGCCACTCTCGCGTCAGCTATTGACACGGTCGCCTCTCTCCTTCATGGCAGAGTGCGACGTATCAACAGACCACCCTGGCACAATAACACCACTAAAAAGCTCCGGCAAGCTCCAGCATTGGAAGAAAACAAATTCACAAGACGATTTCACTGCATTCAAACATGCAACACTCGCTTTCAAATCTGCCCTCACCTCTGCTAAACAGGCCTACTTCACAACCCTTGTATCTTCCCTATCCTACAACCCCAAACAGTTATTCAAAACTTTTAACTCCGTCCTCCGCCCACCACTGCCCCCTCCAACCTACCTCATCTCTGCTGAGGACTTTTCCACACACTTCAAAAATAAGATCAACAAGGCAAGTCTTCATTGTTCAACCACCACAACCCCTTTGTATACCAGACTAATGCCCAAACCCCATAACCTCTTTATCCAACATCACTGAAGGGGAGCTTAATTGTCTCCTCTTCGAGTCACACCTCACCACCTGTGCACTCGACCTCCATCTCATCCTACCTCCTCCCTAACCTCACCACCACTCTTATCCCATCCCTAACCCACCTCTTCAACTTAGCACTAACTTCTGGAACCTTCCCTTCTGCTTTTAAACATGCCACAAAAACACCTATCTTTAACCCCTTTTTGACCTTAGACGTACTATTCCGTCCACGTGCCCTGGACAGAATAGTACATCATCATCGATCAGCAGCGCTCACAGGGGGAGTGCGGCTGATTGTGGCCGGGTGTCAGCTGATTATCACAGATGACATCCGGCACTATGTGCCAGGAGCATTCACGGACCGCTCCTGGCACACTGCGATCAAACATGATCGCAGTGTTCCGGTGGCATAGGGAAGCATCGCACAGGGTGGGGGCTCCCTACATGCTTCCCTGAGACCCTCAGAACAACACGATGTGATCGCATTGTTCCGAGGGCCTCCTCCTTGCAGGCCCCTGGATCCAAGATGGCCACGGGGTCCTTCCGGGTCCTGCAAGGAGGTGGCCTGTCAGTGCCTGCTGAGATCAGCAGTGCTGTGTAAAGTGTCAGATCAGTGATCTGACACTATATAGTGATGTCCCACCCTGGGACAAAGTAAGAAAGTATTAAAAATAAATAACGTAAAAATAGTTTTAAAAATATTCCTAAATAAAGAAAAAAAAAAAAAAATATTCCCCAATAAATTCATTTCTTTATGTAAATAAAAAAAACAATAAAAGTACACATATTTAGTATCACCGCGTCCGTAACGACCCGCCCTATAAAACTGTCCTACTAGTTAACCTCTTTAGTGAACCCCTTAAAAAAAGAAAAAAAAATGCTTTATCATCATACTGCTGAAGAAAAAGTGCAATAACACGCGATCAAAAAGACGGGTATAAACATGGTACCGCTGAAAACGTCATCTTGAGCTGCCATACAGCGTCATCAGTGGAAAAAAAAAGTTATAGCTCGCAGAATAAAGCGATGCAAAAATAATTATTTTTTATATAAAATTGTTTTTATTGTATAAAAGCGCCAAAACATAAAAAAAGACATAAATGAGGTATCGCTGTAATCGTACTGACCCGAAGAATAAAACCGCTTTATCAATTTTACCACTCGTGGAACGGTGCAAACACCCCCCCCCCCCAAAAAAAAAAAGAAATTCATGAAACGCTGGTCATGTGCCCGAAAATGGTACCAATAAAAACGTCAACTCGTCCCACAAAAAATAAGACCTCACATGACCCGGTGGGTCAAAATATGGAAAAATTATAGCTCTCAATATGTGGTGATGCAAAAACTATTTTTTGCAATAAAAAGCATCTTTTAGCGTGCGACAGCTGCCAAACATAAAAACCGCCATAAATAGTAAATCAAACCCCCCGTTATCACCCCCTTAGTTAGGGAAAAATAATAAAATAAAAATGTATTTATTTCCATTTTCCCATTAGGGTTAGGGTTGGTGTTAGGGTTACGGCTAGGGTCAGGGTTAGGGTGACGGCTAGGGTTAGGGATTAGGGGTGTGTTGGGGTTAGGGTTTGAGTTAGAATTGGGGGGTTTCCACTGTTCAGGCACATCAGGTGCTCTCCAAACGCAACATGGCGTCTGATCTCAATTCCAGCCAATTCTGAGTTGAAGAAGTCAAACGGTGCTCCTTCTCTTCCGAGCTCTGCCATGCGCCCAAACAGTGGTTTATCCCCACATATACTCAGGACAAATTGCACAATAACTCTTGGGGGTCCAATTTCTTTTGTTACCCTTTGGAAAATAAAAAATTGGGGGCAAAAATATTTTTGTGGCAAAAAATATTTTTTATTTTTATGGCTCTACGTTATAAACTTCGGTGACGCACTTGGGGGTTCAAAGTTCTCACCACACATCTAGATAAGTTCCTTCTCCTGACGAAGATTGTGCGAAATGCGCGTAGGGGCTGCAGGCTGGGACTCTCTCTTCACTGATTTCATGTAAGTTATTGGGCGTAATAGTGGTCTTGATGTATTGCTGAAACTTGCACATCACGCACGGGAGCACTTTAATGTTATTAGAATGCACCTGAGCACTTTTTAATACGGGATTTATGCCTGTTTAGGCGCTAGCCTATTTGGGTTTGCCCCTTATAAGGACATATAATATAGTTATGCAGATTGACTAATTATTACTTTAACATTTACATGTCATATATCGTCATCTGCTTTTATACGTGAAAATTTAGCCGTTTGCCATTTTTTGTGCTCTCTCTGCATTTAGAATTGATAATATGCCACAATTTTTACTCCCATGTGTAATTATTATACCACAGTTGTATTTTGATTTATTTCCCATTGTCCTGCTATGGTAGCTTTACGCTGGATTTATATGGATCTTATGTGTATAATTAATAAACTGTATATACAGTGGGGCAAAAAAGTATTTAGTCAGTCAGCAATAGTGCAAGTTCCACCCCTTAAAAAGATGAGAGGCGTCTGTAATTTACATCATAGGTAGACCTCAACTATGGGAGACAAACTGAGAAAAAAAAATCCAGAAAATCACATTGTCTGTTTTTTTTCATTTTATTTGCATATTATGGTGGAAAATAAGTATTTGGTCAGAAACAAGCAAACAAGATTTCTGGCTCTCACAGACCTGTAACTTCTTCTTTAAGAGTCTCCTCTTTCCTCCACTCATTACCTGTAGTAATGGCACCTGTTTAAACTTGTTATCAGTATAAAAAGACACCTGTGCACACCCTCAAACAGTCTGACTCCAAACTCCACTATGGTGAAGACCAAAGAGCTGTCAAAGGACACCAGAAACAAAATTGTAGCCCTGCACCAGGCTGGGAAGACTGAATCTGCAATAGCCAACCAGCTTGGAGTGAAGAAATCAACTGTGGGAGCAATAATTAGAAAATGGAAGACATACAAGACCACTGATAATCTCCCTCGATCTGGTGCTCCACGCAAAATCCCACCCCGTGGGGTCAGAATGATCACAAGAACGGTGAGCAAAAATCCCAGAACCACGCGGGGGGACCTAGTGAATGAACTGCAGAGAGCTGGGACCAATGTAACAAGGCCTACCATAAGTAACACACTACGCCACCATGGACTCAGATCCTGCAGTGCCAGACGTGTCCCACTGCTTAAGCCTGTACATGTCCGGGCCCGTCTGAAGTTTGCTAGAGAGCATTTGGATGATCCAGAGGAGTTTTGGGAGAATGTCCTATGGTCTGATGAAACCAAACTGGAACTGTTTGGTAGAAACACAACTTGTCGTGTTTGGAGGAAAAAGAATACTGAGTTGCATCCATCAAACACCATACCTACTGTAAAGCATGGTGGTGGAAACATCATGCTTTGGGGCTGTTTCTCTGCAAAGGGGCCAGGACGACTGATCCGGGTACATGAAAGAATGAATGGGGCCATGTATCGTGAGATTTTGAGTGCAAACCTCCTTCCATCAGCAAGGGCATTGAAGATGAAACGTGGCTGGGTCTTTCAACATGACAATGATCCAAAGCACACCGCCAGGGCAACGAAGGAGTGGCTTCGTAAGAAGCATTTCAAGGTCCTGGAGTGGCCTAGCCAGTCTCCAGATCTCAACCCTATAGAAAACCTTTGGAGGGAGTTGAAAGTCCGTATTGCCAAGCGAAAAGCCAAAAACATCACTGCTCTAGAGGAGATCTGCATGGAGGAATGGGCCAACATACCAACAACAGTGTGTGGCAACCTTGTGAAGACTTACAGAAAACGTTTGACCTCTGTCATTGCCAACAAAGGATATATCACAAAGTATTGAGATGAAATTTTGTTTCTGACCAAATACTTATTTTCCACCATAATATGCAAATAAAATGAAAAAAATAACAGACAATGTGATTTTCTGGATTTTTTTTTCTCAGTTTGTCTCCCATAGTTGAGGTCTACCTATGATGTAAATTACAGACGCCTCTCATCTTTTTAAGTGGTGGAACTTGCACTATTGCTGACTGACTAAATACTTTTTTGCCCCACTGTATTCATTTAACAAACTCTTTGACCTCTTCTGTGTTTTTACACTCAGTGAGGCTTGTTTGTGGACATTGAGTTTTTTTCTATTTATGTAATTGATACCTCTCGGGAAATTTTTGTGCTTAGTCACCTCTCTGCTGTCCAGAATCCCGTAGTGTCTATCGGCCATATCCTCCTTCTCTTCTCGCTTCCTCAAACTCAATGTGGACAAATCTGAACTTCTCATCTTTCCTTACCTGACCTATCACAATTAATGATATCACGCGTCCCCCGTACAGGAAGTCCACTGCCTCGGAGTAACCCTCGACTCTGCCCTGTCCTTCAAACCTCACATCCAAGCTCTTTCTACCTCCTGTCGCCTCCAGCTCAAAAATATTTCCAGAATCCGTCCTTTGCTCAACCCTCAATCTACTAAAATGCTTGTGCATGCCCTCATCATCTCCCGCCTCGACAACTGCAACATCCTTTTCTGTGGCCTCCCTGCTAACACCCTCGCACCTCTCCAGTCCATCCTTAACTCTGCTGCCAAACTAATTCATCTCTCTCCTCGCTACTCCTCCGCTTTTCCCCTCTGCAAGTCTCTTCACTGGCTCCCATTCCCTCAGCGTATTCAGTTCAAATTCCTAATACTGACCTACAAGGCCATCTATAACCTGTCTCCTCCATATATCTCTGAACTAAACTTCCGATATCTTCCCTCACATAATCTCCGGTCCTCTCAAGACCTCCTTCTCGCTTCCACACTTTTTCGCTCCTCACCTAATCGCCTCCAAGACTTCTCCCGAATATCCCCCATCCTCTGGAATTCTGTGCCCCAACACGTCCGGCTATCAACCACACTCGGATCCTTCAGATGGAATCTGAAAACCCATCTCTTCAGGAAAGCCTACAGCCTGCAATGATCCCCGCTGCCTCCTCACCACTACTGGAGCTACCGCCTCACCAACATCGGAGCTGCTGTAACCCCCCCTGTGACGAACAGCCCACCGCCGTTCGTCCACTTACGGGCGACACTAACGGGAGTCCCGCTGCCACCAAAACGCGACGGACAGCGGACCCTGTGTCACCACTATGTCACAGTCCCACCACTGACACGGGTGTATCAGCGGACGGAGGGGCGTGACACAATGCCGGCACACGGCTATCACAGGCGCAGTGGGGCTTATCTTAGTTATCCCAACACTGGCACCATGTGACCAAAAATATCCAGCAAGCTAATCTCGCTCTACAATTTGCCGCAGGGGGAGTTTAATTTGGATGCCCCACCACTGCTATCAATCTTCCAAGTACTGCGGGGATTTATGTATATCCCACTTTCTCAGTTCCACTTTGGAACTCGCAGCTCTCCGGCGCCCCCCTTACCCTCAGGTCAGTCAGGGAACTGCACCTAGGATAATTAGTCGCCGGACGGGCTGCCTGTTGTGAACCGGCAATTAGGCTTCTGCAGTAAGGGAATTATCAATGCTGTGGCTGAAGCCCCTTACTCAGCAATATAAGACCCTTCTAGACTGCCAGCAAGCCGTAATAGCCGTACACAACGCGCTGCCACCAGTCACGGTTACTTAATTCACAGTGTTAAATTAAGAGGGTCCGTGGCAAACCCCTTGAATTAGTAGCGATTATCTATCAAAGGCGTATAGTTCGATTCTTAGAGCATGGAGACAGATCTAAATAATTATTTCATTTATTTTCCGAAAGAGGACAGTGATTACAGATAAAAGTTGCTATAAAATTGAGACATAAAATATGTACAGTACAGGTATCAAATAAAAGTGGAGAAAACAAAGAGATTACACTCACAGTTCCATATTGTTCCTTAGGCAGACCATGCGGCTATGGTGGGTGGAGGCGGAGCTGCACTTCTCCGCTCATCTGGATCTTTCTAGCACGACGACTTGAGCTGTTCTGAGCTGGTTCTGCCAGGGAATGCCTTATAGACTTTCCTATGTGACATCACAGAGAGGTGCATTCTGGGTTGATCCCACCTCTCTTATCCAAGTTATGTTTTGGCTACAAAACTTAGATTAGCTATAACTTTATGGGAGAAGCTGGTATGGACTCATCAGTGGTATCATGTTTCCCAGCGTAATGAGCCCATCAAGAAAACATCAAACATCTATGCGATATGACCGTCCATTTGGGCGCAAATCATATCTCAGGTTCTGGACATCCGAGAGTTTTGCAACAGGCACCACAGCGAAGCTGGGTCTGCTCGGATCGCAGAAATATGATTTTTATATTTCTGCTGGGTATGGTTTTCGCGGGACAATCCCTTATTGTTTTATTCAAACTCCTGGTTTCAAACAAAGAGTTTAGTTCCCGCACTTTTTTTTCTCTTTCAGCTGAGAGAAGCCAGAGAATGGTGTGAGGAAGATGGTCTAGCTAATTAACATTCCTGCTCTTCCAGAGGAAGTGGCAGGGTTGATAAAACCTGGGGGGAAGGAATTCCTATTACTGACAGTTTACAATGTCCTAGGATGGAGGATTTGTTAGCACATTGCAACAGAAAACATATCTTGCCGACATGGTACATCACACCTCCCCCCTTAAGAGGGCGCTAAGGAGGCATTACCTCTCGGTAATCGGCCATGCGCACCTCAGCGGGTTCGCCCCGGCGGGACAACCCATCGGCATTGCCGTTTTCACTGCCCTTCCTGTGTTTTACAGTAAAATCGTACTGTTGAAGGGCAAGGCTCCAGCGGAGCAATCTTCCATTGGTTCCGGACACTGTGTGCAACCAGCTCAGAGGGTTGTGGTCGGTTACCACCGTGAAGGCGCGCCCGTACAGGTAGGGCTGCAAACGTTGCAGTGCCCACACCATGGCCAGACACTCCTTCTCGATGGTCGAGTATGCCACTTCCCTCGGCAGAAGTTTCCGGCTCAGGTACAACACGGGGTGCTCTTGGTTCCCCGAGTCGACCTGGCTAAGCACAGCACCGAGGCCAAACTCGCTGGCGTCGGTCTGTACCAGAAACGGGCGACTGCTGTCGACTGCTCTCAACACTGGAGAGTTGCACAGGGCTGCTTTCAAAGCTTGGAAAGCCGCCTCACAGTCATCTGTCCAGTTGACTGTTTGGGGTAGCCTCTGCTTGGTGAGGTCAGTCAAGGGTTTGGCAAGGGCGCTATAGTCCTGTACGAACCGCCTATAGTACCCTGCAGTGCCCAAGAAGGACTTCACCTGTTTCTTGGTCCTGGGGGTGGGCCAGGACACGATTGCGTCCACTTTTCCTGGCTCCGGACTCATGGAACCCCCGCCTACCCGGTGCCCCAGGTAGTGGACCTTGCGCATGCCTATCTGGCACTTCCCCGGCTTGATGGTCAGGCCTGCCTGGTGAAGACGCTTGAGCACCTCCTGGAGGTGCTGAAGGTGTTCCTCCCAGGTGGAACTGAAGACGGCAATATCGTCTAAGTACGCCACGGCGTACTCCTCCAGTCCCCGAAGCAGGTGGTTGACCATCCGCTGGAAAGTGGCAGGGGCATTCTTCATGCCGAAGGGCATGACCGTGGACTCGTACAGTCCAAAGGGGGTGATAAAGGCGGATTTCTCCTGCGCCTCAGGGCTCAGGGGAATCTGCCAGTATCCCCGACTCAAATCCATGATGGATATGTAGTTGGCGTTTGTCAACCGCTCGAGCAGATCCTCGATGCGCGGCATTGGGTGGGCATCAGAGGTTGTGATGGCGTTGAGCCCCCTGTAGTCCACGCAGAACCGGGTGGTTCGATCCTTTTTAGGAACGAGGACTACAGGTGAAGTCCACGCACCTTTTGACCGTCGAATCACTCCCAGCCTTAACATCTCATCGACCTCTCGGCGCATGACTTGTTGCACCGTTTCAGAGATCCGATAAGGTGTTCGCCGTAATGGGGCATGATTCCCGGTGTCCACCTCATGAACCGCTAACTCCGTCCTCCCAGGACGGTTGGTGAACACGGGCCGGAAGAGTTCCAGGGTGGCCATCAACTGCAACCGCTGGGACACGGTGAGCGAACCACTTATCTCCATGTCCTCAATGGACCCATTGGCCTTGGCCTGGGCCAGCATGTCCAGGAGGGAATCTTCCTCCCCATCCTCTGGCAGATTGCAGACCGGTAGGAGGCAAGCTTCACGTTCGTAGTGCGCCTTCAGCATGTTGACGTGAAAGGCCTTGCGCCTACCCCGAGCATGGTCAAGCGTGACCACGTAGGTGACCGGGTTGAGCTGTTGGTGGACGACGTACGGGCCTTCCCAGGCTGCCTGAAGCTTATCCGTTGGTACAGGGACCAGCGCCCACACCTTTTGACCCACCTGGTAGGTCCGCTCCCGGGCGTTCTGGTCGTACCAGTGCTTCTGGTCAGCCTGAGCCTGCGTCATGTTGTCATGCACCAACTGCGTCAAGGTCTGCATCTTGTCACGGAAGCGCATGACATAATCCACGATGGACACTTCTGTGGGGTTTGGCTCATCTTCCCAGGATTCTCTTATCAACCCAAGGGGTCCCCGGACTCGCCTGCCATACAGGAGCTCGAAGGGGGAGAACCCGGTCGAAGCCTGCGGAACTTCTCTGTAAGCGAACAGCAGGTGTGGGAGGTACCGCTCCCAGTCGCGCCCTTGGGTCTCAACCAGTATGCGGAGCATCTGTTTGAGGGTACCGTTGAAACGTTCACACAAACCGTTAGTCTGTGGGTGATACGGACTCGATACCAGCTGCGTCACCTGCATTTTCTCACAGAGAGCCTCCATTAGGCGAGACATGAATTGGGGCCCTTGATCGGTAAGCATCTCCCTGGGAAATCCTACTCTCGAAAAGATGGTCACCAGTGCGTCAGCCACCTTATCTGCCCTGGTTGAAGACAGAGCTACTGCCTCTGGGTACCGGGTAGCGTAGTCTACCACGGTGAGAATGTATCGCTTTCCGGAGCTGCTGGGGACGGACAGCGGTCCTACAATGTCCACCGCGATTCTCTGGAAAGGCTCCTCTATCACCGGCAAAGGAATAAGGGGAGCCTTAAGAGCAGGCCCTGCCTTACCCACTTTTTGACAGGTGGCACAGGAGCGGCAGTAGTGTGTTACATCTGTCCCCATCTTGGGCCAATAGAAGTGTTGAGACAGCCGTGCCTTTGTTTTGCTGATCCCCAAGTGTCCAGCGAGTGGAATCTCATGGGCAATCCGCAACAACTCAGTTCTGAACTGATAGGGGACGACCAGCTGTCTTTCCCTCAACCACTCCTTTTTAGGATCTCCGGGTACTGTCTCCCGGTACAACCTTCCTCGTTCCCAGAACACCCTCTCCTTATCAGACTTGGAGGTGGGCGTCTCGGCGAGACCTCTCAATTTCTCCAGGCTGGCATCTGAGTGCAGAGCAGCCTGGAACTCCATGCTGGAGGCTGCCAGAAGTGACGTCAGGGTCCCCTCTTTACTGGGACCCTCTGGAACCGGCTCTGGGTTCACCTCTGGTTCAGTCTCTCCTGTAGCAGCAGAGGGTCCAGAAGACAGTGCGTTACCTGCGATCTGGGCTCTCTGACTGCGTGTGACAGCTGCTATGTATGCTGTCTCCCTGGGGATTTCTTCAGACCCACCAGCTGGTGCTGCCCTGGGCTCTACCTCCCCATCCACCCCCAACACTTTAGGAGCAGTGCTACTTATGGGCCAGTTACCTTCCTCGGTGGCACTGGTCAGCTGCATGGCATTACCTTCCTCATGGTCCCCATGCACCTCCCCATTCTCTTGAGCACCGTTGCTTGCTCCTGCCAGGGGTTCCTCAGCCGTCTCACTCCGCAGAGTGACGGGGCTGAGCACCTCGGTACCTGTGGACACATCTACCGTTTCAAAGAAAGGGTTAACGGGTTCAGTCGGCACAGATACATCAACATCATCATTCCTAGGAAAAGAATGGTTATCAGTTTGCTTTGGTACATTCACATCAGCATCAGCATCATACCTTGGGAAAGAATGGTTGTTAGTTGCATCATTACTCATCAAGGCATTAGCAGGTAACACATT
This sequence comes from Dendrobates tinctorius, assembly GCF_039654945.1. Classification (NCBI taxonomy): domain Eukaryota; kingdom Metazoa; phylum Chordata; class Amphibia; order Anura; family Dendrobatidae; genus Dendrobates; species Dendrobates tinctorius. Next base: position 2,961,199 of record NW_027361904.1, on the reverse strand, counting down.
CAGTTTCCCATCATCAACATCATCAGGGTTAACGTTACCCTTATTATCAGTTTGGGGAAGGGTGTCAGGGACATAGTATGCAACCATCCTCCCCAAGTCAGTCCCCAATAAAACATCAGTGGGCAGGTTTTCAGACACTCCCACCTCCCTCAACCCGCTCCCGGCACCCCAGTCAAGAAAAACTCGTGCCACTGGCAAGGGACAACGGGTGCCTCCAATCCCGGTGACAGTCAGGGTTTTCCCCTCAACAAACTCTTCAGGGGCCGCCAGTCCAGGACGGATGAGGGTTCGTTCAGCCCCGGTGTCCTTGAGGCCTGTAGCAAGACGGGCCCCCACCTGAACAGGTTGAACGTTGTCGTCAGCCCTCCCAACCACACCTCCCACCAAAAGAACAGAGGCGTTGGGCCCGGGGGCCTTGGCTGGGGGGTTCTTCGGCCTATTCGGACAGGTGTAAAAGAAGTGACCAGGCCGCTGGCAGTGGTGACACAGGCGACTGTCAGTAGCCGGCCTGCTGTTGGCAACAGGGACTGGGCCTCCGGAGGGACGGCTAGCTGGGGCATTGGGGTTGGTTGCTGGCTTACCCCCTTTCCAGCTGGTGGCGACTGGCCTTCGTGTCTCGGGCTTCCGGTTGGCCTCGTGGTTGTCGGCGATCTGCGCCGCTTTGTCCGCGTTCGTTGGTTCGCGGTCCAGGATGAACTGTCGGACCTCAGCTGGGCAGATGCAGGAACTGGTCTTTGATCATCAGGTCCCGTAGCTGCTCAAAGGTTTCAACGGACAGTCCATGGATCCACTGGTCAAAGTGGGTCCTGAGTCCTTGCACCACATCACTGTAGCTATCGTGTGGGCCACGTTGAAGGTGTCGGAACTTCTTTCGGTATACCTCAGGTGTCAGCCGGTATTTGGCGATCAGCGCCTGCTTTATGGCGTCATAGTCGTCATCGGCTTCTGGCGGAAGAGAAGCAAATGCCTCCAGGGCTTTGCCTTTTAGCCCTGGGGTCAAGTACCTTGCCCATTGGTCTCTAGGCAGCTGGTACTGTCTGCAGGCTTTCTCAAAGGCTCGCAGAAATGTGTCCAAGTCCCCATCCTTTTCCATCACGGGAAAATGCTCTGGCCGGGGTTTAGGAGTCTGGACGCTGCTGGGCTCACTGCTTCGGGCTGTGGGGGCATTCCCACCCCGCTGGAGTACCTCCAGTTCATGGGCCCTCTGCGCCTCCCTCTCGGCTCGCTGCTCTGCTCTCTCAGCCTCCGCTCGGCGCTCAGCTCTCTCAGCCTGGGCTTGACGCTCGGCTTGGGCCTCCTGCCGATATTGCTGGATCAGCCTCACCCGCCCATCACTGTCTTCGGCGGGGAGTGCGTCCAAGGCCATTTGCAGATAGGGGTCCACCCCGTCCTGGTTGAATGTGGGGCCAGCGCTCAGGAGTGGAGCCTCTGCTGCAGCCCCATTGCCACTTGGGCCAACTTCTGCGCTCGCTGGATTCTGGTCGTTGTCCAGCTGCACTAGAGCCGCGATCATTTGAGCTCTGTTTTTGTTCGTGGCGTCAAGGCCTTGGTACGTGCATAACCCAGCAAGAACTTCCTTTGTCTGCCGGTTGTACCAAGGTTCTCCTTTTGCCGCCATGGTTGCCAAATAAAAGATAGAAAAAGAAAAACGAAGAAATGGGAGGGAATACTTGTATGTACACACAAATGTCTCAGAACTAGTAACCACTGAGTCTGTTCTCCAAAACCTATGATGCAGGATTCCCGCAGGAACCGTGCAGGTTTTTAGTGAGAGGAATGATTGCTCAAACCAAATCACTAATGCTCTAGGATTATCCCACCGCTCTGCCACCAATATGTGACGAACAGCCCACCGCCGTTCGTCCACTTACGGGCGACACTAACGGGAGTCCCGCTGCCACCAAAACGCGACGGACAGCGGACCCTGTGTCACCACTATGTCACAGTCCCACCACTGACACGGGTGTATCAGCGGACGGAGGGGCGTGACACAATGCCGGCACACGGCTATCACAGGCGCAGTGGGGCTTATCTTAGTTATCCCAACACTGGCACCATGTGACCAAAAATATCCAGCAAGCTAATCTCGCTCTACAATTTGCCGCAGGGGGAGTTTAATTTGGATGCCCCACCACTGCTATCAATCTTCCAAGTACTGCGGGGATTTATGTATATCCCACTTTCTCAGTTCCACTTTGGAACTCGCAGCTCTCCGGCGCCCCCCTTACCCTCAGGTCAGTCAGGGAACTGCACCTAGAATAATTAGTCGCCGGACGGGCTGCCTGTTGTGAACCGGCAATTAGGCTTCTGCAGTAAGGGAATTATCAATGCTGTGGCTGAAGCCCCTTACTCAGCAATATAAGACCCTTCTAGACTGCCAGCAAGCCGTAATAGCCGTACACAACGCGCTGCCACCAGTCACGGTTACTTAATTCACAGTGTTAAATTAAGAGGGTCCGTGGCACACCCCTTGAATTAGTAGCGATTATCTATCAAAGGCGTATAGTTCGATTCTTAGAGCATGGAGACAGATCTAAATAATTATTTCATTTATTTTCCGAAAGAGGACAGTGATTACAGATAAAAGTTGCTATAAAATTGAGACATAAAATATGTACAGTACAGGTATCAAATAAAAGTGGAGAAAACAAAGAGATTACACTCACAGTTCCATATTGTTCCTTAGGCAGACCATGCGGCTATGGTGGGTGGAGGCGGAGCTGCACTTCTCCGCTCATCTGGATCTTTCTAGCACGACGACTTGAGCTGTTCTGAGCTGGTTCTGCCAGGGAATGCCTTATAGACTTTCCTATGTGACATCACAGAGAGGTGCATTCTGGGTTGATCCCACCTCTCTTATCCAAGTTATGTTTTGGCTACAAAACTTAGATTAGCTATAACTTTATGGGAGAAGCTGGTATGGACTCATCAGTGGTATCATGTTTCCCAGCGTAATGAGCCCATCAAGAAAACATCAAACATCTATGCGATATGACCGTCCATTTGGGCGCAAATCATATCTCAGGTTCTGGACATCCGAGAGTTTTGCAACAGGCACCACAGCGAAGCTGGGTCTGCTCGGATCGCAGAAATATGATTTTTATATTTCTGCTGGGTATGGTTTTCGCGGGACAATCCCTTATTGTTTTATTCAAACTCCTGGTTTCAAACAAAGAGTTTAGTTCCCGCACTTTTTTTTCTCTTTCAGCTGAGAGAAGCCAGAGAATGGTGTGAGGAAGATGGTCTAGCTAATTAACATTCCTGCTCTTCCAGAGGAAGTGGCAGGGTTGATAAAACCTGGGGGGAAGGAATTCCTATTACTGACAGTTTACAATGTCCTAGGATGGAGGATTTGTTAGCACATTGCAACAGAAAACATATCTTGCCGACATGGTACATCACACCCCCAACCTACTGTCTCCTTCCCCACCATCCTGTAGAATGTAAGTCCGAAAGGGCAGGGTCCTCTCTCCCCTCTGTATCAGTCCGTGACAGTTTGTATACTGTAAGTGATATCTGTATTTTGTATGTAACCCCTTCTCATGTACAGCACCATGGAACCAATGGTGCTATATAAATAAATAATAATAATGAGGAGAGAGATCAGGAATCAAAAAACTTACCAGTTGTCTTTTCCCTTCTTTCTTCCTTCTTCTCTCTTCCTTATGTTAGGGGGGGGGGATTGGGATGGAGGAGAGATCAGGCAGGGATCTAACTACAGATGTCTCCTGACTTCTCTGTTCTTTTTTCTTAGACAACAGTGAGCGATTGCGGTGTCACAGGCTTCTGTGGCACCACAAGACCCAGAACAGCGCAGACCCAAAGGCGTGACCGCCCTGTACAAATCCTTATCTACAGTGAGGACGTGCAGGACGGTAACAGACAGGTCACAGAGTGGTTACACAGCTTCTGTGCCCTGTAATCGGTGTGATCGATCTAAAATCGATCGCACCAATCGGAGCTGGCCCTGGTGAAGCTGGCGGTGCCGGGCACTAGCCTAGGATCGGTGCTCTTACATGGCATAGGAAGTGGCAACCACTTTTCAGGGATAAAGCGGCTACATTTTTTCATACAGAGATTTACACTTAATATTAGTCACTAATAGTATTAAATAAGAACACTTTTCTGAAACGACAGCGACCATTTATACCATTAAGAGTCGAAGACAATTCAAAAATATTCTTAGCTTCTTCATTACATAAAAGTACCTGCAATTTTCACATGCTAAAAAACGCCCTTGTGTAGGAGTGCTAATTTGGGGCAGGTCAGATACTACTATGGTGCTTGGTTTAAAGTCTAATTGCACCAAAGTGAACTATTTCAATTAAATCACATTATGAGTTTTTATATGTTCATCAAACTGCAATTCCCAAGTAAAACATTTTCCACATTCTTTACATAAGTATGGTTTTTCTTTGTGAATTATCTCATGTGAAATTAGAGCTGACTTTTGGGTAAAACACTTTCCACATACAGTACATGAGAATGGCTTCTCCCCTGTGTGAATTCTTTGATGTCTAACAAGATCTGATTTATGGGTAAAACATCTCTCACATTCTGAACATGAATATGGCTTCTCTCCTGTGTGAGTTTTTATATGTGCAGCAAGCTGTGAATTCCGAGTGAAACTTTTCTCACATTCTGGACATGAGTATGGTTTTTCCCCTGTGTGATGAGCTCTTACATGTAAATCAAGACTTGATTTACTGCTATAACTTTTACCACATTCTAAACATAAAATAGCTTTTGTCCCTGTGTGAGTTTTCTGATGATCGACCAAATATGAATTCCGAGTAAAAGACTTCCCACATAGATTACATGAAAATGGCTTCTCCTCTGTGTGAATTCTCATATGTCTAACAAAATTGTTTTTATGAACAAAGCGATTTCCACATTCTGAACAAGAAAACGGCTTCTCCCCTGTGTGAGTTTTAAGATGTATAACAAGCTGTGATTTTCGATTAAAACATCTACCACATTCTGAACATGAAAATGGCTTCTCCCCTGTATGAATTCTTTCATGGTTAATGAGACCTGATTTCCAAATAAAACATTTATCACATTCTGAACAAGAAAATGGCTTCTCCCCTGTGTGAATTCTTTGATGTACCATTAGAGCTGTCTTTTGTCTAAAACACTTTCCACATAGGGTACAAGAAAAAGGCTTCTCCCCTGTGTGAGTTATTTCATGCTTAACCAGATCTGATTTCCAAATAAAACTTTTTCCACATTCTGAACATGAAAATGGCTTCTTTCCGGTGTGAAATCTTTGATGTACAATTAAAGTTGTCTTTCGTCTAAAACACTTTCTACATAGAGCACAAGAAAATGGCTTCTCCCCTGTGTGAATTCTTTCATGGTTAACAAGTTCTGATTTATGGGCAAAACATTTCTCACATTCTGAACATGAAAATGGCTTCTCCTTTGTGTGAGTTCTTTGATGTACAATTACAGCTGACTTTTGTCTAAAACACTTTCCACATAGTGAACAAGAAAATGGCTTCTTTCCCGTGTGAATTATTTGATGTCTAACCAGATCTGATTTATAGGTAAAACATTTCTCACATTCTGGGCATGGATATGGCTTCTCCCCTGTGTGAGTTCTTAGATGTTCGGCAAGAGTTGATTTTCTGCTGTAACATTTCCCACATTCTAAACATAAATTTGGCTTCGCCTCTGTGTGAGTTTTCTGATGGTTAACCAGAGATGAATTATCAGTAAAACATTTCCCACATTGTGAGCATGAATATGGCTTCTCCCCTGTGAGAGTTCTTTTGTGTTGAACACCCCTTTTGTGACTTTCATTTCGCGGAACATTCTGCAGTGAATCAGGAGATTTGACTTGTTTAGAAGCATCAGATGAAAGATCTTGGATTTGAAGGGCTGAGGCTATACTTGGGATTATGGCATGCTCTTCATATGTACGATGTATACCACAACTACCTGTAAAAAAAAATATTTTTTAAAAAATGTAAAATCTGGTTTTCACTGGTAAACTCAGGCCCCTGACTGCAGTATCATTGCACTGGCCACATAATTACAAAGATGACTCTTCTACAAGATCACCTAGAAAAGTAGTTGATAATAATATGGATTAGTATCTCACAGTTGGCACCACAAGAACAGTGTCCTTGGCTGCTCTACATGCGGCCACATAAATGTAATAGTTTTTGGCATCATAAAGCATTAAGTGTCTAAAGACTCTATAAGGATGGAGGAGTCAGCAACAGAAATGTACAACCACGCAGATATTTCACACAATTGAGCCCTGTAGAATAAAATTAAATCTTCAAATCTGTACATTTCCTGTACAAAATGGCAGAATGCTGAAATACTTTCCCTATTGTCAATGCTCTTATCCTGTGCATTCTCTTGTCAAAATGACTTTAGCAGAAAAATCTTTGAGAAACCCCCCAATATCATTAATTTATGAAAGTTGAGACCCAAACATACTAATAATAGGAAATAGAACTAAGTCTCCCTCACACATGTAGAATTCATGTCCATCTATAACATAAAGGCGCTACCTGTGTTATCCCTTGTAACGATATTACATTTTCATTAATATTTAAGTAGTATTTCGGATGAAGGTCCGATCCGAGGCCCTGATGGAAGTAGCAGAGCGCCTTTTCCACATAGCGGAAAGGCATTTTCTATCTTTGACAGCACTACACACAGGAGGAAAAGACAATGCCTCAGCAGACTTTCTAAGCCACAACACACTAAGGCAGAGAGAGTGATCTTTAAATGGAGCCATCTTCAACCAGATTGTCGGCAGGTGGGGTTCCACCGGATATAGACCTCTTTGCCACCAGGAAAAACAGAAAAGTAAAACAGTTCTGTTCTCCGAATCCAGGGGAAAAACCTTTTTTGGTGAACGCCTTCCTGAGGAAGTGGGACTTCAACTTTGCCTACGCATTCCCTCCGTTATCCCTGGTAGTGAGAAAGATCAGAGAGGACAGAGCAAGGATTATACTAATTGCCCCCTTCTGGCCCAGAAGGGCTTGTTTCTCATGGCTAAAAACTATGCCAGTCTGCGATCCCTGGGTGCTTCCAGATCTTCTGGTTTTCTTCTCCCAGGGCCCAGTCAACCATCCACGAGTAGCGGGGCTCCACCTGACGGCGTGGAGTTTGAAAGGGCATTATTGAGGGATAGAGGATTCTCCCCGAATGTAATAACCACCCTTCTAAAAAGTAGGAACATAATTACAACCAAAATCTATGCTAGAACCTGGAGACAATTCCTAGCCAATTCCGACCTTAAAGCCGAAGAGGGGGTCAGATTCCGGAATTTCTTCAGAGGGGTCTGGAATTAGGTTTTGCCACTAGTACCCTGAAAGTGCAGGTTTCGGCCCTTGGTTCCATATTTAACTGTGATATTGCTAATAATTACTGGATCTCTAGATTTATTAAAGCAGCTGGCAGATCTAGGCACATATACAAAGTAAGGTGTGTACCATGGGACTTGAACTTGGTCCTTACGGCTATGACGGAGGCTCCGTTAGTACACATGGTATCTGCTTCAATTAAGGTCCTATCCCTCAAAGTAGCCTTTTTGGTAGCTATTACATCAGCATGTAGAATAAGCGATATCCAGGCACTCTCTAGAATTTTTCCTTACACGCAGATTTTAGATGACAGGGTAGTGTTTAGGCCAGACCCTGCCTACTTGCCCAAGGTTGCCTCAGACTTCCACAGGTCACAAGAGATAGTTCTACCCTCCTTCATCCCTAACCCTACTAACCAGAAGGTTCACACTTAGATGTTAGATGTTTGCGAGAGTATCTCTCTGTCACTAATCCCTGGAAAAAGGACAATGCCTTATTTATATCCTTCCAGGGCTCTAGGAAGGGACTTAGGCTATGTGCACACGTATGCAGAAAATTTCTGCATAAAAATAGGACTCCTTCCCAGAAAACGCGCGTTTTTTTCCCCGCACGTTTTTGCCGCGATTTTTTCCATGCGTCCCCAGACACATAGAAAATAGCCAGAAATGTGGAATTTACCGCGAAATTAATGAGCATGCTGCATTTTTTACCACAAAGCGTTTTGTTTCGCGGTAAAAAACGCATCAATACGCACAAAAAGTGCAAGATGCATTAAAATCAATGGGAAGCTTCTTTTTTGCATTTTTCCCACGGATTTTTTGGTAAATCCGCGGGAAAAACGCTGTGTGTGAACACAGCCTTAGAGTTTCAAAGTGTACGTTAGCAAGATGGATTAGGGAGGCTATCTATCTAGCTTATACAGCAGGTGGCAGTCCGGCTCCACAGAATCTAAGGGCGCATTCTAGTCGAGCAATGGCATCATCTTGGGCAGAAAGATCTGGAGTTTCCATCAACCAGATATGTAAGGTGGCTACGTGGTCATCCCCTTCCAACCTTTTTTTAATCATTATAGGATGGACATGGGTATTTCCTCAGCTCTCACCTTTGGGTTAAGGGTGCTGTAGGCTTTAGTCCCTCCCTAAGGCTAGTTTCACACTAGCGCTTTTGAGCGCAGCGACGGCCTGCGCACGGCCGCCGCTAAGCCCCGCCCCCTGCCGCGCCTCTGCCGGTAGCTCCGCCCACCGGCGCATGACGCTGCATGCGTCCTGCATCCCCTATCTTTATCACTGGGGGCGCAGGCCGTGCGCAGTATGTGTTTGGCGGCGCATGCGCCTTTTTGACGGTGCGCCGAGCGCAACCAAACTGCAGCAGGTTGCATTTGGCGCAGGTCGGCGCACCGTCAAAAGGACGCATGCGCCGCCAAACGCATACTGCGCACGGCCTGCGCCCCCAGTGATAAAGATAGGGGACGCAGGACGCATGCAGCGTCATGCGCCGGTAGGCGGAGCTACCGGCAGAGGCGCGGCAGGGGGCGGGGCTTAGCGGCGGCCGTGCGCAGGCCGTCGCTGCGCTCAAAAGCGCTAGTGTGAAACTAGCCTAAGAAAGAGTTTACATCCCAGTAATTCTCTCGTGGTTCTGTCATGGGAGTCCGAATAAAGCATTAAGTTATGTACCGGTAACAATATTTTTCGGAAGCCCATGAAAGCAGCCTTAGTTCCCTCCCTTCACGTGTGGGTGCGCACTTCTTCCGCTTATAAGTTTCCACATATGTGAAATTGTTCAGGTTTTGTATATATTATGTGCCATTAACCATGGTAGCCTCTCAAGCTCTGTAATCCAACTGATGCGTGGGAGAGGTGCCGCCATTTTTGTATCTGTAGGTTTCCTGTTCCTGAAGGGCGGATTCCCACTCTCGTGGTGCTTTCATGGGCTTCTGAAAAATACCGTTACCGGTACGTAACTTAATGCTTTCCCACATGTCTATTTCACATCAGCACAATTTTGGAAACATAGTTTTTTTTTGTTAGGACGTTATAAGGGTTAAAAGTTGAGCAGTGATCTCATTTTTCCAACAATATTTACAACAACCATTTTTTTAGGGACTTCCTCACAACTGAATAGAGTTTGTGGGGTCAATATGATAGAAAATACCCAAAAGTGACACCATTCTAACAACTGCACCCCTCAAGGTGCGCTAAACCACATTCAAGTAGTTTATTAACCTTTCAGATGCTTCACAAGAATTAAAGCAATGTGGAAGGAAAAAAATGAATGTTTTACTTTTTTTCAAAAATTTTTTTTTTACTTTAAACCCAAACTTTTTTATTTTCACAAGGGTAGCAGGAAAATAGACCACAAAATTTGTTGTGCAAGTTCTTCCGAGTACACTGATACCCCGTATGTGGGGAAAAAAAACACTGTTTGGGTGCATGGCAGGGCTCGGAAGAGAGGGAGCACAGTTTGACTTTTTGAACGCAAAATTGTCTGAAACTAGTGTCGGGCGTCGTGTCGTGTTTGGAGACCCCCTGATGTACCTAAACAGTGGAAACCCCCAATTATAACTCCAACCCTAACACAGCCCTAACCCCAACACCACAACCGTAACCCCAACACAACCCTAACCCTAACACCACAACATTAGCCCCAACCCTACCCATAGCTGCAAAGAATGGGAAAAAATACATTTTCTTTATTATTTTTACCTAAGGGGGTGATAAAGGGGAGTTTGATTTATTTTTTTTTTTTTATTTTGATCACTGTGATAAGGTCTATCACCGTGATCAAAATGAAACAATAGGAAAAATCTATTGCCTGGTACTGGCCGGCAGATCTCAGCCGGCTCATGGACCCGCCATCTTCTTCCAGGAAGAAGATGCGGAGGGCCGGGAACAGAGCAGGAGAGTCTGAGGATGGCGGAGGTACCGGGGGGCTTGGTGAACCCCATTTCTCGGTCCTCTGGTATGCTAGATCATATCAGAGGAGAGAGAAATGATTGGGAATTTTTTTTGCGATTGACCTTTTTTTATGGCGCTGAGGAATAAGGTGCCTCAACTGCCATATCGGTGGTCATTAAAAAAAGGGGTTAAAAACAAAATTTGGACTTTGGGGTCAGACAACCTCTTAAATATACCGCTACAAAACGAACTGAGCAAAGACCATAAAAAATTTGTTTCATTCAGAGAATAAGAAAAATATGACTTTTCTGTTTTATTCCTCGGTCTCCACTCACCTAGGCGGTTATCTGTAGGGCTCTCCTCTTCACACTGCTCATCGCCCTTCACATTAGGGGTCTCCTCTTTACACCACTGATCGTTCCTCACATTAGGGGTCTCCTCTTTACACCGCTGATCGCTCCTCACATTAGGGGTCTCCTCTTTACACCACTGATCGTTCCTCACATTAGGGGTCTCCTCTTTACACCGCTGATCGCTCCTCACATTAGGGGTCTCCTCTTTACACCGCTGATCGCTCCTCACATTAGGGGTCTCCTCTTTACACCGCTGATCGCTCCTCACATTAAGGGTCTCTTCTTTACACCGCTGATCGCCCCTCACATTAGGGGTCTCCTCTTTACACCGCTGATCGCCACTCACATTAGGGGTCTCCTCTTTACACCGCTGATCGCCCCACACATTTCTCTCTGGACCATTATTATTGTTCAGATCTTTATCTGGATCCAAAAGCTGCAAAACAAATATTGTAAAAGTCCCCGATGATCAGAGAAATCTCCGGGAATAATGGTGAGTAGATCCGGACATGTGATGTCTGTGGTCAGCTGTGATCCTGCCGTCTCCACCGCTCTCATTACACAAGTATAAAACATATAATACTGGAGGAGAAAACAAGACTGAACACAAGGACGTCACAGCCGTCTACACATCATAGGGAGATCTCCATCTACCTGATGGTCCTGTGGAGGAGGAGTGGGACATCTCTCTGGGGTTGTCCTCTTACTGGAGAGAACTGAGGAGATACAGACAGGACTGACATCATTATTACATACAGAGAATTATAGGCCGTGTGTATTTAGTCCTGTCTATTACCTGGTGATGTGCGGGGCCGGTGCTCCTCCATCACCTCCTGGTAACGATCCTTGTGTCCTTCTAGATACTCCCACTCCTCCATGGAGAGATAGACGGTGACGTCCTGACACCTTATAGGAACCTGACACACACAATGATACCGTCATCACCCAGAATCCTCCAGTGCTGTCCTGTATAATGTCTCAGCATTCCCAGCAGCGTCACCTCTCCAGTCAGCAGCTCAATCATCTTGCTGGTGAGTTCTAGGATCTTCTGGTCATTGATGTCCTCATGTATCCGGGGGTGAGGTGGAGGCCCCGGGATTGGGCTCAGGGTTCCTCCCTGTCCTTCAGACACAGAGGCCTGACAGCTATCACTAGAGGTCTTCACTACTGTGTAATCCTGAGTGTGGAGACATCAATAATATCACTACAGACATCTCCAGACTCCATCACCTCTCCGGTCATATCCCCTGTCATTCCCATAGATAATGAGGTCATGTGATGACATCAGATCTCCTCACCTCTCCGGTCATATCCCCTATTATTCCCATAGAGAATGAGGTCATGTGATGACATCAGAGCCGCTCACCTCTCCGGTCATATCTCCTGTTATTCCCATAGATAATGAGGTCATGTGATGACATCAGAGCCTCTCACCTCTCCGGTCATATCCCCTATTATTCCCATAGAGAATGAGGTCATGTGATGACATCAGAGCCTCTCACCTCTCCGGTCATATCTCCTGTTATTCCCATAGATAATGAGGTCATGTGATGACATCAGAGCCTCTCACCTCTCCGGTCATATCTCCTTTTATTCCCATAGATAATGAGGTTATGTGATGACATCAGAGCCTCTCACCTCTCCGGTCATATCCCCTGTTATTCCCATAGATAATGAGGTCATGTGATGACATCAGAGCCTCTCACCTCTCCGGTCATATCCCCTGTTATTCCCATACATAATGATGTCATGTGATGACATCAGAACCTCTCACCTCTCCTATTAGGGTTGCGGTTCGCACTAAATATAAAATATAATGAAGTGCGATCGCAACCCGGAGTCCACCGTGCAGAGATGACAAACTGCTGCTCGGTAATGGCGGACGTTATATGGCGGTACAATAGAGGAACACACGGGGTTATCTCCACCTAGTGTGTACAGAGGCGGACTCTGATATATCACAAACACAAATGCCGCAGCCTGTTTATGCTCACAGAGCTCGGCAATGTGAGCACTGGTGTAAAGATGCCGGACTCTACCCCTGAGACACTGGGTTAGAGTCCCTCTAGTCACACTAGTGCTCGGCACCGCAACAGTGGTGCCAAGAAGAAACAAATTAAATACCTAAAGCGCACTATGTGCGAACTGCACCGCTCTGGCGGATGCCACTAACCACCCGGAACAATGGAGGAAAGTGCTAGGCTAGCGCACGGCGTCGCACTGGCGGATGCAGCCGCTTAATCCGGTACTGAAGGTGCCCAGCTCTGGACGGCACCATATGGAGCTGAGTAAGGTGCTGAGATGTGGAAGCACTGTGGCGCAGACCAAGCCACTAGTAGGCGCTGACTCTAACTCTTTAGCCCTATACCATACGTATCAAAAGGAGGGGAGTTATAATGAGTCAGTCACCAGATACATGCATCCATCATCACTCACACAATATACAATAAGTCTATACTAGCGCATGGCCGAGCGGCCATGCGGCTCTTTTATAGCGGCGTCTTTCCGGGACCTTCCCAGTAGCGGACCAATCCGAGCAGGAACGGGACCTGTGCAATGTGACCTCCGGCCTCCAATGAGAGGTCATCCCACGGGCATGTTCAGTACCCAAAAGACAGGACTTAGTCCCAGAAGTGTCTACTTGCTGCTGACTCAAGGATGGAGTTATAGCAGAGCCAGAAGAAGCAACCAGACGCCTAGCATCAGCATGGGCAAGACACCTGGACTGGCGTCTTTGCTGAGCAGGAATCTGCGGCTGCAGAGGAGTGGGAGACCACAGAGGACATGGCTCGAGATTCCTCCTGTGCAGTGGGGGGAAACTCAATGCCTAACATTACCCCCCCTCCTAGGGCCCCCTCCCTCATGCTCCTCGCTATGCTCAAAGGCCGCAATGAGCAGGGGAGCACGAATATTCTCCACAGGCTCCCAGGTCCTATCCTCTGGGCCATGACCCTTCCAGTCCACCAGATAATATTTTTTGCCCTGTACCACCTTACACCCCACGATTGCGTTCACCTCGTACTCGTCCGAGGACAAGCTTGATGTCCCGGTAGATGACTCCGAAAACCGGGACATGTGAACGGGCTTAAGGAGGGACACATGGAAGGTGTCAGTGATACCCAGGTATGGAGAAAGGGCCAGATGGTAAACCTCAGGGTTAACCTGCACCAAGACCCTGAAGGGACTTATAAAGCGAGGTGCCAACTTAGTGGACTCAACCCGTAGCTTGATGTTACGAGCGGAGAGCCACACCAAGTCGCCGGGAACAAAGGTGGGAGCGGGGCGCCGGTGTGCATCAGCGGAGGACCTCATTCTCTACTTGGAGGCCCGGATGGCATCCTGAGTGCTGTCCCAAATGTCACGTGCATCCACCGCCCAGTCTGCCACCCTAGAGTCGGTGAAAGACACGTGCATGGGCACAGGAACGCGCGGATGCTGGCCGTAATTGAGGAATGGGGTCTGACTGGTGGAGTCGGCCACAGAGTTGTTCAAAGCGAACTCCGCCCACGGCAGCAAGGATGCCCAGTCATCCTGCCTGAACGAGACAAAATGTCGCAGATATGTGACCAGGATCTGGTTGGCCCTCTCTACCAACCCGTTCGTCTCAGGATGATAGGCCGAGGAGAGATTTAGCTCAATGCTGAGCAGGGTACAGAGCTCTCTCCAGAACCGAGACGGAAACTGAGGACCCCGGTCGCTGACAATCTTGTCCGGCATACCGTGCAGGCGGAAAACATGCTTAATGAACAGCGCTGCCAGGCCCCGTGCAGAAGGTAACAGAGAAAGTGGTATCAAGTGCACCATCTTGGAGAAATGGTCGGTGACAACCCAAATGACGGTGCTGCCCCTGGACTTGGGCAGTCCCACCACAAAGTCCATACCGACCATCTCCCAGGGCCTGTCCGCTACCGGCGGGGGGTAAAGTAGCCCAGCGGGCCGTTGCCGAGGGGACTTATTCTGGGCGCAAGAGACGCACGCTTGAATATAGTCCCTGACATCACGGACCATATGCGGCCACCAGTATGTCCTTGCCAGAAGCTCAGTGGTCCGTTTTGTCCTAAAATGTCCACCCACCCTGGACGAGTGAGCCCAAGAGAGGACCTCCAGTCACAGACGGGCAGGGACAAATGTCTTGCCCAGAGGGACTGACTCAAGGGCGACCGGAGCCACGGTCCTCAGGCTCTCGGATGGGACAATCAGCCGAGGCTCCTCCTCCGATGACACCATGGAGCGAGAAAGAGCAATGGCGTGGACGTTCTTCTCCCCGGAGAGAAAATGTAGGGTAAAGTGGAAGCGGGAGAACAGAACCATCTGGCCTGGCGAGAGTTCAGTCGCTGGGCCGTTTGCAAATACACCAAGTTCTTGTGGTCGGTGAACACCTGGAAACGGTGGCGCACCCCCTCCAGGAGGTGTCTCCACTCTGAAAAGGCCAGCTTTATCGCTAGAAATTCCTGTTCCCAATGGAATAATTCCTCTCCACCGGTGTGAAGGTCTTGGAGAAAAAGAAGCATGGCTGCTTCCAACCTTGCGCATCCTTCTGAAAAAGGACCGCTCCAGCACCGACGGAAGAGGCATCCACCTCCAGTATGAAGGGCTTATCTACATCGGGGCGTTGTAGAATGGGAGCACTAGCGAAATGGGACTTAATGGAGAAGAAAGCCTCGGAGACCTGCACCGACCACAACTTGGGATTTGCGCCCTTCTTGGTGAGGGCCACCAAGGGGGCTACCAAAGTCGAGAAGTGGGGGATGAATTGGCGATAGTAGTTTATGAACCCCATAAAGCGCTGCACCGCTTTGAGAGAATGGGGCCCCTACCAATCCATCACCGCCTGTAGCTTGGCAGGATCCATAGCTAATAATCCCTGGGCGGAGAGGATATAGCCCAAGAAAGGCAAGGACTCCTGCTCAAAAAACACTTCTCCAACTTGGCATAGAGGGAGTTTGCCCGCAGGAGGTCGAAAACTTTGCGAACATCTTTCTGGTGGGAGTCGATATCTGGAGAGTAGATGAGAATATCATCCAGATAGACTACTACCGAGGTGGTAAGCATATTCCGGAAGATATCGTTCACAAAGTCTTGGAAGACGGCCGGGGAATTACAAAGCCCGAAGGGCATCACCAGGTATTCATAGTGCCCATCCCTGGTGTTAAATGCCGTTTTCCATTCGTCCCCATCACGGATGAGAAACAGGTTGTAAGCCCCCTCAGATCGAGTTTGGTAAACACTCTCGCTCCCCGTAGCCTATCAAACAGCTCCGATATCAGGGGAAGAGGGTATTTATTCTTAACGGTGATAGTGTTAAAGACCCCTGTAATCGATGCAGGGACGTAGTTCTCCGTTCTTCTGGACGAAGAAGAATCCCGCCCCAGCAGGTGACACCGACTTCCCAATGAACCCCCTTGCCAGATTGTCCCTGATATATTGAGACATGGCCTCTGGCTCTGGGAGAGAAAGGGGATAGACTCGACCCCGAGGAGGCTTAGCACCAGGCAAGAGGTCAATTGGACAGTCGATGGGGCGGAAGAGTCTCCGCCGCTCTTTTGAAGAATACGACTGCATACTGTTGATACTGTTTGGGGAGAGAGGAAAGATCTGCGGGGACTTCAGTGAAAGCAACATGAATGCACTCCATCTGACATCTACCCTCACAAGCTTTACCCCAAGCGAGAATCCTCCCTGAGGACCACTCTATATGGGGAGAGTGGAACCATAACAAGGGGACCCCTAAGAGGACCTGATCGATACCCTCGGGCATGACGAGGAGGGATATCGTCTCCTGATGAGACAGAGGCACCGAGAGTATCAACAGGCGGTCTGGTGGGTAATTTGATAGGGTAGAGTCGCACCGTTCACCACCCTGACAGTGACTGGCTTGGCCATCATAACCAGGGGTATTGCGTGTTGTTGAGCGAAGGCTGAAGACATGAAATTACCTTCCGCTCTGGAGTCCACACAAACCTCCACCGCCAGAGTGGAAGAACCAGCCTCAAGCGTTTATTTAAAGGTCAGCTTGGAGGAAAACGCCGCTGATTCTAGTGAACCCCCTTCTATGACCACTAGAGGCGAGTGTTTTTCCGACCACTGTGGGCACCGGTTGGCAAGGTGACCAGACTGCCGGCAAACAGGACAGACCACAGGTACTAGAGCGGACCGGGACCTGGATCCTGCACAAGAAGACCCCATGGCCCCCTGAGGCTTGGAAGCCCTATCGGGAGATTCCAGAGGTTAGGCAACGCTAGGTGCCAACCTAAACCTCTGCCTACACTGGGACCGCTCCAACCCTCGCTCGGTAAAGCGAAGATCAATACGGGTGGAGACGGTAATGAGCTCCTCCAGTGCGGTGCGAACCTCCCTGGTGGCCAGGGCGTCCTTCACATGGTCAGCCAAACCTCTCCAGAACGCCGGTATGAGGACCTTATCTGGCCACTCTAACTCAGAGGCCAGCTTCCTGAACTGGATGGTGAAGTGGCAGACCAAGGACGAGCCCTGTGATAATGCCAGTACCCGGAGTGTGGTGTCATGGGTGATTTGAGGTCCCAAGAAGACCTGCTTTAGAGTGGCCAAGAACAGAGTGGCACTCTGCACCACATGATCACCACGCTCCCACAGCGGTGTGGCCCACTCCAAAGCCCTGCCCGACAAGAGAGAAATTATAAATCCCACCTTAGCCCGTTCGGAGGGGAATCGTGCAGCCAGCAACTCTAGCTGTATAGAGCACTGGCTCACAAAACCCCTACATGATACACTATTGCCCGAGAACTTCTCGGGCAGCGGAAGGTGGGACAAAGTCGGGACAGGGATGGCAGTGGACACACGAGAGACAACCTCAGTGGCTGCCTGCAGCGCAACCGCAGTAACATCCGCAGCTGAGGCTGGACGCTCAAGGGCCACCAACCTGCCCTCCAGCTGCCGGATGCACGCAAGAAGTCGCTGCTCGTCCGCCATTAGAGCCAGACTCTGGCGCTAGTATGCTGTAAGGGTTGCGGATGGCACTAAATATAAAAAATAATGAAGGGCGATCGCAACCCGGAGTCCACCGTGCAGAGATGACAAACTGCTGCTCGGTAATGGCGAACGTTATATGGCGGTACAATAGAGGAACACATGGGGTTAACTCCACCTAGTGTGTACAAAGGCGGACTCTGTTATATCACAGAGCCGCCCGACCGCCAAGAACAAATGCCGCAGCCTGTTTATGCTCACAGAGCTCGGCAATGTGAGCACTGGTGTAAAGACACAGGACTCTACCCCTGAGACACTGGGTTAGAGTCCCTCTAGTCACACTAGTGCTCGGCACCGCAACAGTGGTGCCAAGAAGAAACAAATTAAATACCTAAAGCGCACTATGTGCGAATGCCACTAACCACCCGGAACAATGGAGGAAAGAGCTAGACTGGCGCACGGCGTCGCACTGGTGGATGCAGCCGCTTAATGCGGTACTGAAGGTGCCCAGCTCTGGACGGCACCACATGGCACTGAGTGAGGTGCTGAGATGTGGAAGCACTGTGGCGCAGACCAAGCCACTAGTAGGCGCTGACTAACTCTATAGCCCTATACCATACGTATCCAAGGGAGGGGAGTCATAATGAGTCAGTCACCAGATACATGCATCCATCATCACTCACACAACATAAAATAAGAGTCTATACTAGCGCATGGCCGAGCAGCCAGGCGGCTCTTTTATAGCGGCATCCTTCCGGGACCTTCCCAGTAGTGGACCAATCCGAGCAGGAACGGGACCTGCACATGTGATCTCCGGCCTCCAATGAGAGGTCGTCCCACGGGCATGCTCAGTACCTAAAAGACAGGACAGTCCCAGAAGCGTCTACTTGCTGCTGACTCAAGGATGGAGTTATAGCAGAGCCAGAAGAAGCAACCAGATGCCTAGCATCAGCCTGGGCAAGACGCCTGGACCAATGTCTTTGCTGAGCAGGAATCTCTGCGGCTGCAGAGGAATAGGAGACCACAGAGGACATGGCTCAAGATTCCCCCTGTGCAGTGGGGGAAACTTGACGTCTAACATCTCCGGTCATATCCCCTGTTATTCCCATAGCTAATGGTGTCATGTGATGACATCAGAGCCTCTCACCTCTCTGGTCATATCCCCTGTTATTCCCATAGATAATGAGGTCATGTGATGACATCAGAGCCTCTCACCTGTCCGGTCATATCCCCTGTTATTCCCATAGCTAATGGTGTCATGTGATGACATCAGAGCCTCTCACCTCTCTGGTCATATCCCCTGTTATTCCCATAGATAATGAGGTCATGTGATGACATCAGAGCCTCTCACCTGTCCGGCCATATCCCCTGTTATTCCCATAGATAATGAGGTCATGTGATGACATCAGAGCCTCTCACCTCTCCTGTAAGATGGAAGAGTATCTCAAGGGTGAGGTTTAGTATCTTCTCCGCCATCTTGTCTCTGTCCTTAGTCATTTCTGATGGGTCAGACAGTGAAAATCTCCTATTTAGAAAAATTCAACAGAAGATTCTTTACTCTAAAGAGGATCAGAAGATCTTAAATATCAACATGTGAAAAACACAAAAATTAACTGGAGATAATAAATGGAAACATAAAGTTGTGTTTGAAAGTTTGTTAACTGTTTAGAATTTTCATTATTTCTTCATAAATTTGCCCTAAATTTACGTCAGACGATTTTAGTCCTAAAAGTTGGTAAAAAAAATCAAAATAAACAAATGATTCAAAAATATGAAACTTTGAAAATAATCCAGTATCACTGTCAGGAAAAAAAATGAGTAATCCCTAAAATTCTATGTACACTTCCAGGGCTCCAGTGCCCCTATTAGATTTGTGCAGTGTACACACGAAGCCCCATGTGCAGGCACAGCTTACAGACATCCCCCTCGCAGCTGCACCAGCCCCTCTTCCTCCCTGAATGTTTACTCGCCCTTACCTGCAGGTAAACCAACTTTGTGTAATGTGAGCTCCTGCCTGGGTAAATCCGGCTTTGTTTTGAGCATGTTTCTTTGTTCATTCAAACTCAAATTTATTATCACAGAATAATCATAGGGGACAGGACCAACATATTTCCGGAATCGGCATCACTGAAGCTATTCACAGCAACGTTTTGCAACTTGTGCGTCCACCAGAAGCCGAAAAAAGGGTACAGGCCTCCCAGTCATACATAGACATACTGGATGAGGTTCGGTTTTAAATGAAAGACAATTTCATAAGCAAACATTTGATACCCCTGTTGTCTCTCTGTGAGCTTTCCAGCCCGAGATATGGCCCGCAGAAGTTTTTTAATAACTTTCCAAAGGGGACGTATCCGGCCCACCCTGTGAGGTCAGCAAAGGGGTAGACCCTTGGTTTTGGGCAAAGATATAAAGCTCAGATGCTCAAACAAAGGGGGGTCATTTGCCTGGAAAAGCAGCTAGCAGGAGGCTGTGTGTTACGGACTGACCTGGTTGGAGTAGTGATATTGCAACCAGTAGGGGCAGCACTGGGCAGGTAGCGTAATATGGAATAGCCAAGGAGCCGATCCACAGGAACAGCAATGCAGTTTGAAGGAATAAGCAGGAATCATACTAAAGCAAGCCAGGAGTCATTTACCAGGAGCAGCAGTATCGTTTGAAGGAATAGCGGGTGGAAGGAAGCTTGACAAAAGGTAGGTAGCTCAATAATCACGCAAGGAACTGTGAGCAAGGCCAGGTTTACATAGGGTGTGCAATCAGAATGAACCAATCAGGAACTCAGGGTGGTAACCAACAAGAAACTCAGAGAGGAGACATCAGCAACAACATAGCTCAGAAGAAAGATCTGGTGCACAGGAGCTGCTAGGTTCGAATCCTGACACTGTGCTTATGTACCAATTTTCCTTGCGAAGATTCTCCTCCCCTCATCCACACATCATGACAGTAACTGAGATGTAGTAAGTTCTTATCTTAATCCTCTTTTATTTGTAACTGTTTTGTTTATACTGTGTTCTGTCTCCTTTTATAATATCTTTGTATTTTTTTAAACTCTGCCTATGTTTTCTAGAGTAAATCTATAAAATTCACTAGCCATGTCCTCCGCGCTAAACTACGCTATCGTGTGGGTGGGCTCCTGACCCGATATAAACTTTAATGTCAAACGAGGAGCTGGTGGCAGCAAAGTGTTCTGGGGGATTTGGGAGTCCCTGGCAGTGAAGGAACGGAGGTTTAAGGGTGTATTTCCGGCCTGAGACTGGGGATATGCATAGCACCCTCACTGCAGAGTGCCCAATAGCCAGTACACGGCAAGGCAGCCTTTCTGGCAACTACTTATCCTTGGTGTAGTTCCCGGACTGACCTGAGGGTAATGGGGCACCAAAGAGCTGCAGGTTCCGGACCGGAACTGAGAGTGGGATAGACAAATTAAATCCCTCACAATCAAGCTAAGTGAACACGTACCGGAACTCTCGCGGAAATTACCGCGAGAATTCCGGAATTCCAGTCCGCGGGAAAATCGCATTTTAAATTCCCGCGATTTTCCCGTGGAAAAACTAGCATTTTGCAAGCGTAATTAGCTTGCAAAATGCTAGCATTCTCCAAGCGATCTGTAGCATCGCTTGGAAAACTGATTGACAGGTTGGTCACACTCGTCAAACATAGTGTTTGACGAGTGTGACCAACTTTTTACTACTGAGGCCGCCTATGCGGCATCAGTAGTAAAAGATAGAATGTAAAAAAAAAAAAAAAAAAAACGGTGTTATTCTCACCCTCCGACGTCCCGCGCATCCGTTCCCAGTAATCCTTTGCGAAAATGCCCGCGATTACGTCAGTTCTCACGGGATCGCGACGTCTCGCGAATGACCGTGAGACTTCGCGATCCCGCGAGAAGGGACGTCATCGCGAGCATTTTCGCAAAGGACTACTGGGAACGAGAGCGTGAAGAGAAGCGGGAAGGCTGCGCGGGACGTCGGAGGGTGAGAATAACAATATTTTTTATTTTAAATTCTATTTTTTACAGGGATATGGTACCCAAAGCCCGGAGGACAGTCTCCTCTCCTCCGGACCGTGGGTACCATCCGCAATTGTTCTGCTTACTTTCCGCATGGTGTGCACAGCCACATGCGGGAAATAAGCGCAACAATGCATTCCTATGGGTGCGGGATCGCCGCGATTCCGCAAATTAATGAGCATGCTGCGGTTTTTACCGCGAAGCGATTCCGCCGCGGTAAAAACCGCAGCATTAGCACAGCATTGCGGAATCCCATAGGAATGCATGGGATGCTTATTTTTCGCGTTTTCGCGGCAAAATCGCGCGGTTAAAACCGCCCCGGAAACGCGAAAAAAACGCCACGTGTGAACTCAGCCTCACACATCTGTGAGTTGCTAAGGTATGTGAAAATCTAGGATTAACAACTAACTTGAAGGTGAAACAAAAGTCTGATGTTTTCAATTAATGGGATGAAAATCAGGTTTGAGGGGGCAAAATGTTTAATTTAAAGAACAGGTATCTATCAAAGTCTGATTCTCACATCTTTGTGGAAGGGAATAATCGAACAAAGGAAAATTCTAAAGACTTATCGTATTTTTCAGACTATAAGACACACTTATTTCCTCAAAAATGTGGAGGAAAATGGGGGATACATCTTATAGTCCGGTTGTACCTGTCTGGCTGTGGGGGGGATATGGGGAAGCGGCAGTGGAGGAGCAGCGGGTCACAGGAGGCAGGAGCCGGCTGCTGCAACTAACTCCTGTGCCCCCTGCTAAGGGAAATGAATATTCACTGCATTCCACGCCCATAGGTGAGTAATGCAGAGAATATTCATTCCTTTTAGTATCGGGGACACGCGAAAGCCCGGCAGCTGCAGGAAGCCAACGGTTACGGCTAACAATGTGTCCGTTATTAACCCCATAACGGACCAAGCCATTTTGTAGGTTAATGACCAGGCCTTAATTTTGAAATCGGACCACTGTCACTTTATGTGCTTATAACTCTGGAATGCTTCAACGGATCCCGCTGATTCTGAGATTGCTTTTTCGTGACATATTGTACTTCATGTTAGTGGTAAAATTCCTTCAATATGACTTGCGTTTATTTATAAAAAAAAAACGGAAATATGGGGAAAATTTTTAAAATTTTGCAATTTTCAAACTTTTAATTTTTATGCCCTTAAATCAGAAAGATATGTCATAAAAAATAGCTAATAAATAACATTTCCCACATGTCTACTTTACATCAGCACAATTTTGGAACCAAATTTGTTTTTGTTAGGACGTTATAAGGGTTAAAAGTTGACCAGCGATTTCTCATTTTTACAGAAAAATTTACAAAACCATTATTTTTAGGGACCACCTCACATTTGAAGTCACTTTGAGGAGTCTAAAGTGACACCATTCTAAAAACTGCACCCCTCAAGATGTTCAAAATCACATTCAAGAAGTTTATTAACTCTTATTAACTCTTTTTTCCCCAAAATGTTTCTTTGGACACAATTTTTTTTTTAATTTTGTCAAGGGTTTCAGGAAATACAATATTTGTCGTGCAATTTCTCTGGAGTACACCGATACCCCATGTGTGGAGGAAGACTAATCTTTAGGCGCACGGCAGTGCTCCAAAGGGAAGGAGCATCATTTGAGATTTTGAATGTCAAATTGACTGAAATTGAGATCGGACGCCATGTTAAGTTTGGAGAGCCCCTGATGTGCCTAAACAGTGAAAAGCCCCCAAAAGTGACACCATTTTGGAAACTAGACCCCCCAAGGAGCTTATCTAGATGTGTGGTGAGAACTTTGAACACCCAAGTGCTTCACAGAAGATTATAACGTAGAGCCGAGAAAATAAAAAATCATATTTTTTAACAAAAATGATCTTTTTGCCCCCAAATTTTTATTTTCCCAAGGGTAACAGGAGAAATTGGACCCCAAAATTTGTTGTGCAATTTGTCCTAAGTAGGCAGATACCCCATATATGGGGGGGGACCACTGTGATCGCCTTACTGCGATCCTTGGGTGGAAGAATGCACAAATCCACAAAAGATGAAGAATTGGTATTCTTTTTTACGCCGTTCCTCGTGCGGTATTAGTGATTAGGCGACTTTATTCTTCTACCAGATTTATATCCTTTTTTCGTGTTTACCTTCTGTCACCACTAAAAGACGCTTTTGTTTGGAAGAATTTTTTGTAAGAAATTTTTGCATCGCCGTATTTTGAGAGCTATGATTTTTACATATTCCGGCCGAGAAAGTGTCATGTGAGGTCTTTATTGGTACCATTTTTGGGCACATAACATTTTTTGATCGCTTTTTATTCCCATTTTTGTGTTGGCAGAATGAACAAACACCAGCAATTATTTTTTTTTTCTCTGTTCTGCGTGTAGTAAAATTAGTATGGCAGCTTTATTCTTCGGGTCACTACGATTACAGCGATACCTCTTTTATATTGTTTTTTAAGTTTGGTGTTTTTTACACAATTAAAACTTTTATAGAAAAAATAATTATTTTTGCATCACTTTATTCTGCGAGCTATAACTTTTTTATTTTTTGCTGATGACACTGTGTGGTGGCTCGCTTTTTGCGGGACAAGATGACGTTTTCAGCAGTACCCACTTTTTCCAATCGGTATGATGATACCGCTTGGAAACAGCATAATTTGCTACTTTTTTGTTTTCTTTTTTTTACCGCGTTCACTGAACGGGTTAACTAGGTCCCTGCCCCCTTGCTGTGCCTGTCAGCTGTCAGCGCTGAACTGAAACTGTGTGTTTACATGCAGTGACAGTTCAAAGGCAGGCCATGACAGACTGTGCATAGACATTAAGGGGTTAAAGAAAAATTAATATTCACTGCTCTCCACATACATACTCCAAGTGTGGAGACGAGTCAGTATTCCGGCAGCTGTCTATTGTTTGTAAGCAGCGCATGACATCACTACTTACAAGCTGAAATCAGCTGCTTGCATCAGACCAAGACATTGCGAGGAAGAGCAGGAAGGTAATGGATGAGGGGACCATGTGTAGTGTGGGGTCTGTCGCTCTCTCTCCCCCATGTGTAGTGCGGGGTCTGTCGCTCTCTCTCCCCCATGTGTAGTGCGAGGTCTGTCGCTCTCTCTCCCCCATGTGTAGTGCGGGGTCTGTCGCTCTCTCTCCCCCATGTGTAGTGCGGGGTCTGTCTCTCTCTCCTCCATGTGTAGTGCGGGGTCTGTCACTCTCTCTCCTCCATGTGTAGTGCGGGGTCTGTCGCTCTCTCTCCTCCATGTGTAGTGCGGGGTCTGTCACTCTCTCTCCCCCATGTGTAGTGCGGGGTCTGTCGCTCTCTCTCCTCCATGTGTAGTGCGGGGTCTGTCTCTCTCTCTCCTCCATGTGTAGTGCGGGGTCTGTCACTCTCTCTCCTCCATGTGTAGTGCGGGGTCTGTCACTCTCTCTCCTCCATGTGTAGTGCGGGGTCTGTCCCTCTCTCTCCTCCATGTGTAGTGTGGGGTCTGTCGCTCTCTCTCCCATGTGTAGTGCGGGGTCTGTCACTCTCTCTCCCCCATGTGTAGTGCGGGGTCTGTCGCTCTCTCTCCTCCCTGTAGATCGGGGTCTGTCACTCTCTCTCCTCCATGTGTAGTGCGGGGTCTGTCACTCTCTCTCCTCCATGTGTAGTGCGGGGTCTGTCGCTCTCTCTCCTCCCTGTAGATCGGGGTCTGTCACTCTCTCTCCTCCATGTGTAGTGCGGGGTCTGTCGCTCTCTCTCCTCCATGTGTAGTGCGGGGTCTGTCACTCTCTCTCCCCCATGTGTAGTGCGGGGTCTGTCGCTCTCTCTCCTCCCTGTAGATCGGGGTCTGTCACTCTCTCTCCTCCATGTGTAGTGCGGGGTCTGTCACTCTCTCTCCTCCATGTGTAGTGCGGGGTCTGTCGCTCTCTCTCCCATGTGTAGTGCGGGGTCTGTCACTCTCTCTCCTCCATGTGTAGTGTGGGGTCTGTCGCTCTCTCTCCCATGTGTAGTGCGGGGTCTGTCACTCTCTCTCCTCCCTGTAGATCGGGGTCTGTCACTCTCTCTCCCCCATGTGTAGTGTGGGGTCTGTCACTCTCTCTCCTCCATGTGTAGTGTGGGGTCTGTCGCTCTCTCTCCCATGTGTAGTGCGGGGTCTGTCACTCTCTCTCCCCCATGTGTAGTGCGGGGTCTGTCGCTCTCTCTCCCATGTGTAGTGCGGGGTCTGTCACTCTCTCTCCTCCATGTGTAGTGCGGGGTCTGTCGCTCTCTCTCCCATGTGTAGTGCGGGGTCTGTCACTCTCTCTCCTCCATGTGTAGTGCGGGGTCTGTCGCTCTCTCTCCCATGTGTAGTGCGGGGTCTGTCACTCTCTCTCCCCCATGTGTAGTGCGGGGTCTGTCGCTCTCTCTCCTCCCTGTAGATCGGGGTGAGGAGACACATCACACACATACCTCCACCTAGAGAGCAGCAACGGTGTGCGGACAGGACCTGTGTGACGTCACAGTCATGTGATCAGTCACATGGGGGAGTCACATGATCAGGGGAGGAGCTCCAGGTTTCTCAGTGTCTGCAGGCAGCTCGGCCTCATGAAGGAGTTGGACCTTGCATGGTGCTGTGTGGGGCACAGGATTCCGTCTCTGCCGGATGTAACAGGGGAGGACACTGACAGCTTGGGGCCCCTGTGCAAAAAATGTCTCTGGGCCCCTTTCCTTTTATGACAACAAAGCTATATATATACAACATATATACAGTATATAGATTACACAATCTCCCGCTGCCCGGGCATAGTAACCAACTACGGTTAGTTATAACAAATTATAATGATTATATTTATATATATAAAGCTGAGTGTAGAGTCCCGCCCACTCCTCATAGCCACATTCACTGTAATATCCCACATCATCCCGTCAGCCAGAGCTACCGGACTACTACCACTAATATCCCACATCATCCCGTCAGCCAGAGCCACCGGACTACTACCCCTAATATCCCACATCATCCCGTCATCCAGAGCCACCGGACTACTACCACTAATATCCCACATCATCCCGTCAGCCAGAGCCACCCGACTACTACCACTAATATCCCACATCATCCCGTCAGCCAGAGCTACCGGACTACTACCACTAATATCCCACATCATCCCGTCAGCCAGAGCCACCCGACTACTACCACTAATATCCCACATCATCCCGTCAGCCAGAGCCACCGGACTACTACCACTAATATCCCACATCATCCCGTCAGCCAGAGCCACCGGACTACTACCACTAATATCCCACATCATCCCGTCAGCCAGAGCTACCGGACTACTACCACTAATATCCCACATCATCCCGTCAGCCAGAGCCACCCGACTACTACCACTAATATCCCACATCATCCCGTCAGCCAGAGCCACCGGACTACTACCACTAATATCCCACATCATCCCGTCAGCCAGAGCTACCGGACTACTACCACTAATATCCCACATCATCCCGTCAGCCAGAGCCACCCGACTACTACCCCTAATATCCCACATCATTCCGTCAGCCAGAGCTACCGGACTACTACCCCTAATATCACACATCATCCCATCAGAGCCACCCGACTACTACCCCTAATATCACACATCATCCCGTCAGCCAGAGCCACCGGACTACTACCACTAATATCCCACATCATCCCGTCAGCCAGAGCCACCGGACTACTACCACTAATATCCCACATCATCCCGTCAGCCAGAGCTACCGGACTACTACCCCTAATATCCCACATCATTCCGTCAGCCAGAGCTACCGGACTACTACCCCTAATATCACACATCATCCCGTCAGCCAGAGCCACCGGACTACTACCCCTAATATCCCACATCATTCCGTCAGCCAGAGCTACCGGACTACTACCCCTAATATCACACATCATCCCATCAGAGCCACCCGACTACTACCCCTAATATCACACATCATCCCGTCAGCCAGAGCCACCGGACTACTACCACTAATATCCCACATCATCCCGTCAGCCAGAGCCACCGGACTACTACCACTAATATCCCACATCATCCCGTCAGCCAGAGCTACCGGACTACTACCACTAATATCCCACATCATCCCGTCAGCCAGAGCCACCCGACTACTACCCCTAATATCACACATCATCCCGTCAGCCAGAGCCACCGGACTACTACCCCTAATATCCCACATCATCCCGTCAGCCAGAGCTACCGGACTACTACCCCTAATATCACACATCATCCCGTCAGAGCCACCGGACTACTACCCCTAATATCCCACATCATCCCGTCAGCCAGAGCTATAATATTCTGTTATTCATAACCTTCTATACTGTTACTCACAAGAAAAGCCTCCATTCCTTTCTTACATTCATTCAGTGAGTTGGCCATCACCACTTCCTCAGGAAGAGAATTCCAGAGCCTCACTGCTCTTACCATGAAGAACCCTCTTCTATGCTGGTGCAGAAATTGTCTTTCCTCCAAGCGAAGAGAATGCCCCCTTGTTCTTGTCACAGTCCTTGGTAGAAACAGTTCATTGGAGAGATCTCTGTATTGCCCTCTGATATACTTGTGTATATATATATATTAGGTCTCCCCTAAGTCTTCTATTTTCTAGAGTAAATAGACCTAATTTTGATAACCTTTCTGAGTATTGTAGTGAACCAACTCCATTTATCATTTTAGTAGCCCGCCTTTGAACCCTTTCAAGTTCAGTAATGTCTTTCTTGTGGTCTGACGAGTGATTTGTACAGAGGGAGAATTATGTTTTCATCTTGTGTCCCCAGACCTCTTCTAATGCATCCCATGACCCTATTTGCTTTGGTGGCAGCTGCCTGACACTGGGCGCTCCAATTTAGCTTCTTATTGACTAAGATGTCTAAGTCTTTTTCCATGTCTGATTTCCCCAGCAGTTTCCCATTTAGTAAGTAATTGTAGCATCTGTTTCTCCTTCCCATGTGCATAACCTTACACTTATCTGTGTTAAACCTCATTTGCCATTTTTCAGCCCAATTCTCCAATTTACTCAAATCTGTCTGTAGTTGCAAACTGTCCTCCTTTGTGTTAACTACCTTACATAGTTTTGTATCATCTGCAAATACTGATATTTTACTGTGTAAGCCATCCACTAGATCATTAATAAATATATTAAATAGTAGAGGGCCCAATACAGACCCCTGTGGTACCCCACTAGTAACCCTGGCCCAATCTGAGGATGCCCCATTAATAACCACTCTTTGTTTTCTATCACTAAGCCAGCTACCTACCCATCTACACACATTTTCCCCTAGCCCAAGCTTTCTCATCTTACTCACCAATCTTTTATGTGGGACAGTGTCAAATGCTTTAGAGAAGTCGAGATAAATGACATCCAATGATTCTCCTTGGTCCATTTGAGAGCTTACATCCTCATAGAAGCTGATCAGGTTAGTCTGACAGGAGCGATCCTTCATAAATCCATGTTGATATGGAGTTAAACATTTATTAACATTGAGATATTCCATAATGGTATCCCTTAGAAACCCTTCAAAAGTTTTACCCACAACAGATGTTAAGCTTACCGGCCTATAGTTTCCAGGTTCCCTTTTACACCCCTTTTTGAATATTGGTACCACATTTGCTTGCCACCAATCAAAAGGAACAGACCCTGTTTCTATAGAGTCTTTAAATATAAGGAATAGAGGCCTGTCTATCACATTACTTAACTCCCTTAATACCCGAGGGTGAATGCCATCAGGGCCTGGTGATTTGTCAATTTTAATCTTACTAAGGCGGTTCTGCACTTCCTCCTGGGTTAGGCAGGTAATAATGGGGAGTTTACATTATCACTCTGCATTTCCCCTGGCAAATCCTTTTCCTGTGTGAACACTGTTGAGAAAAAAGTATTTAAAACATTTGCTTTTCCCACATCGCTCTCTATGATTTCACCCTCATTGTTCTTTAAAGGGCCGACACCATCAATTTTAATCAATTTACTGTTTATATAATTAAAGAATAGTTTGGGGTTTGTTTTACTTTCCTTAGCAATGAGTCTCTCAGTTTCCACTTTTGCTAAATGTATTTGTTTTTTACACATTTTATTTTTTTCTCTATAACTTTTTAATGCTTCTTCATTGCCTTCTTGTTTTAGCTTCTTAAATGCCTTGTTCTTGTTATTTATTGCCCTTTTTACATCCTTTTTTAGCCACATTGGTGTTCTCCTGTTCCTAGCCCTTTTATTTCTGTACGGTATGGCTAGCTCGCAGCGGGTGTGTAAAACTGATTTAAATATTTCCCATTTATTTTCTGTGCTCCTATTTTTGAGGACATTGTCCCAATCAATTTGGCGAAGGTCCTCTCTAAGCTGATCAAACTTTGCTTTCCTGAAATTCAGCATTTTCGTAACCCCCTTCCAGGGCACCTTACTGAAGGACAAGTGGAATTGTATAAGGCCGGAGTCACACTACAGCAAGACACGGCCAAGTCTCGCAGGTTAAAACCAAGCTCTTGCACCGGCACTCCGGAGCGGAGCGTGCAGCTCCATGTATTGCTGTGCGGCTGCACACTCCGCTCCGGAGTGCCGGCGCCAGAACTTGGTTTTAACCTGCGAGACTCGGCCGTATCTCGCTGTGTGTGATCCCAGCCTTATATTGTGGTCACTGTTCCCTAGGTGCCCATCGACTCGTACTTCTGTTCAGTTTTATATATACAGATATTGCTGTCCCTTACACAGTGCCCTCTCTTATGTACAGTACCGTCCCTTACATATTGGATTATATAGAGCCCTGTTTTTTATTACATACCGTCCTGTCTTATTAGCTGTATAATGCAATGATGGCTGATGGAGTATGGGAAAGCTTCCTTTCTTAAGGTATGTGCACACGCTGCGGATTCTGCTGCAGATCCACTGCGGATTTGGCCCTGCGGATCCGCAGCAGTTCCACAGACAGTGTACAGTACAATGTTATCCAATGGGATTTCAAATCCGCATTGCCCATGCTGCCGATTTTTCCGCGTGGATTTGCTGCGGTTTTAAATCTGCAGCATGTCAATTCTTTCTGCGAATTCCGCAGCGGTTTGCTACCTGTTCCATTGTCCAGGTGTCACACTGCAGGGGAAAACCGCTGGCAAATCCGCAGGAAAACCGCAGGTCAATTTACCTGCGGTTTTACCTGCAAATCCGCGTGGAAAAATCCGCAGGTGAATCTGCAGCGTGTGCACGCAGCCTAATGGAGGAGCTGATGGGCTGGTCGTCCGGTCACCAGCTACTCATTCAGCAGTCATTTTATATCTAAAAAGAGAGGGGACTATGTAATAAAAG
This sequence comes from Dendrobates tinctorius, assembly GCF_039654945.1. Taxonomy (NCBI): domain Eukaryota; kingdom Metazoa; phylum Chordata; class Amphibia; order Anura; family Dendrobatidae; genus Dendrobates; species Dendrobates tinctorius. Next base: position 2,930,423 of record NW_027361904.1, on the reverse strand, counting down.
AGGGCGCTGTGAATAACAAAATTAACAAGAATACACTATGTAAGAGACAGCACTATACATAACAGCAGAAGAAGCTATATAAAAGCCAACCAAAGAGGTTGGTAACTAAGCAGATTGCAGACCCCTGATCCTATCCACACAACTAGCAGTAGCCGTGGAGCGTACCTACGAAGATCCTAGATGCCTCAGCACAGTCAGAGAGCTAATTAAGTCTAAAGCAAGAAAGGGGAAATCTAAACTGGCCCGGAGCAGATCCCCAAAGGAATAGACAGCCCCCAAACATATATTGTTGGTGAGACAAGATGAAAACACAAACACAGGTAGGAAGAGAGACTGAGCAAATGATGGGGCCCACACTGACAGGACAGGAAAGGAAAGACACTGTCTGCAATCCTGCAAAAAGTCCAACATTTCTGATGCACAAAAAACACTGAAGTCGCACGACTTCGCCCCCACTATATCAGCACTCTGGCATATTCTGAAAGCAGAGCAAAAAGAGACCAATATAACAGGAGACAAAACAAACTGGCACAAGCAGTAACATATGGGCGGTGATTCAGTGCAGCCCCAGCCAGAGCTGACTGACCCGCACAAAGCAGAGATGGACAAAACCAGATCAAATGCAAACAATAGCAAATGAACCACTTAGCTGAACCATGCAGGGACAGAGCAGGAGACATCAGACCTCAGAAGGCACAGAAAGAAACTCACCAGCAGGGATAGAGGTAGTCAGCTGTCTTAAATCCCAATCCGAAACCCCAGATCTCCAATCGTCTTCTTAATTATCAGGTGGCAAGCCTCTGTCAATCAGATCAGCTCCACTACCTCCAGTAACCACCAGAGGGAGCCCAGAAAGAGAACTCGCAACCCCTCTGGCAATCTGACCAGCTCCACTACCTTCAGTAATAACCAGAGGGAGTAAAAACATATATGTGACATGCACAAGTGTGAACAAGTCGGTAAGACAATGCCCACACCACCCAATGGCTGAACTACAACAAGAGAGCACAAAATGGCAAATTTCAAAAAATACTCTGCAGTAAAAAACATATAAAAGTAATCAGCAAGTGCTGTATAACAAATACAGGGTATTTAGTCGACACATTTTTTGCAAAAAATACATACCAAGCTGCTTCACCACTTCACGGTAACCCTTCACGAAGCAGTCCCTATCTAATGTATTCAAAACCTGAACATGTGAACAGTGTCTGAATGAACAGGATACAGACAGGCGCTTCCCAGTATATGGGCTGGTTGGTGAAAGACAGCTCATTTATGTGCATGTCACAAAGGAGGAGGGTGAGGTCTCCCAAACCGTGCTGAGCATGGAAAAAAAGGATTAAAAACATATATGTGACATGCACAAGTGTGAACAAGTCGGTAAGACAATGCCCACACCACCCAATGGCTGAACCACAACAAGAGAGCACAAAATGGCAAATTTCAAAAAATACTCTGCAGTAAAAAACATATAAAAGTAATCAGCAAGTGCTGTATAACAAATACAGGGTATTTAGTCGACACATTTTTTGCAAAAAATACATACCAAGCTGCTTCACCACTTCTAGATAGGGACTGCTTCGTGAAGGGTTACCGTGAAGTGGTGAAGCAGCTTGGTATGTATTTTTTGCAAAAAATGTGTCGACTAAATACCCTGTATTTGTTATACAGCACTTGCTGATTACTTTTATATGTTTTTTACTGCAGAGTATTTTTTGAAATTTGCCATTTTGTGCTCTCTTGTTGTGGAATAACCAGAGGGAGGCCTGAAAGAGAATTCACAACACCCAGGCATCCATCACAGGGCCATCCATCTCCGTGATACATACCGCCCATTAACCACATGGCCAGTCGCCATACCACAAAGGTTTTTTTCCTATTTTTCTCCTCAAAATATGGGGTGCGTTTTATAATCCGGTGCGTCTTATAAACCGCAAAATACGGTATTTTTCGAGCACGCCGAAGTCACTCAGCACACGAACATAACACCTTATCCGAGCAGTTCGCGCATTACTAGTTGTTACACAATAATGTTCACAAAAAGTATTCTATATACTGGAAATGAAAAGTGAAGTTTTATAAATGAAGGAGTGAGGAATGTTCAGATGTGTTTTGCCATTTTTCTATATACACCATCCTGTATACCGAATAATATATGACTGGTATATGAGCAATTTGTTACTACAGGGCAGCAGATATTCTGTCATCACATGTTATCCTGTATACGTGTGAGGGGAGCCAGGGCCGTAGTCGTGGCTGACATAGATTGCTCAATCACGCCCTGGTCTCCCACCACATGAATACAATGTCCCCTTTGCAGCGTACCTTCCTTAACGCCTTCTGGTTCTGAACCAGCAGGGTCCTCTCTGATCTGTGGTGGATTCACGCCTGACAGTTTCATACAAAGAGAGACCGAGTCCAGTTTCAACTTGTACAAACAATTTTACTTGAATCCATTCTCAGTACATCCAGCTCAGTTACAGCAACATCACAGGGAAATAACAGTACAAATCCTTGTCTATTTCTGTGTTTTCCCTCACTTCTTCTAGAATGCTCCCAGGTCGTACCGATTCGTCTGGGACCGCAGCGTTCCTTCTGTCCAGCTTAACTACATTTAGGAGTTCTCCTGTCCATTTTGCCCCAGTCATAAGGGTATCTGCCCACATAGTAAGCTGCCACATCTTGGTGCTGCCCTGCATTCCTCTGCTCCTTCAGTTCACAAACCCTGGAAGACTGGGCTCCTAGCTTGAAACGTTTTGTGGGCAATTGAGTTGTCCGGGCTCAAAGGCCCTGCTGCACTGTCCGGGCTCCCTGGCCCTACTGCCTAAAAAGCCGGGAACTCGCTGGCTTACCCACAGTTGGCCCCTCCTAAATTAACTATTACCTATCCTAAACTAAGTGTGCTAAAAGGCCCACCTCTAGTGGGATAACTAAATTACTACGCATTCCCTGAACGCCAATATACATGTAGCAGCACTAAGTACATAATATTATTTACAAAGTAAAACATTCAGAACTGGGAAGTGTTTAGGGGATTAAAAAGTTTACATAAGGTGTGACAAAGTCACTGGTAAAGAACTGAAGGGGAGATATGTGTCACTATGCTTAATGGCGTCAGTGATATAAAGCCAGAGTATTTTCCTCCAGCACATTGAAGTGTTGTGAGGCTTAAACTAAGCTTGTATAAATGGTCTGGTTTTATGTGGACAATCATAGAGCGCGAGGGAGAATTTCCACCTTATCTCCACCGGCAGAGCTGACACTACAGGACCTGTGTGATGTCACAATTGTGATCAGTCAAATAATGGACAAAAGGAGAAAAAAAAGACCAAGCATATTAGGCGCACACCCAAAAACAATAAGAATATATGTACAAATATATATAAATTTTATTGAAAGACAGAACTCACAATAAAAACATTTAAAAGGCAAAGCACACCCCTAGTGGTCCCAAATGAGTCTAACAACAGGTACTAGTTGACAAGAACCACATAGATCAATGTGTAAAACACAAGCTTATATGCACATAACAATGCATAAAGCATGCCCCGCCGACCCCCAAGTCTGGGCGTCCCCAGAAAATCAGTTGAACACAGACACTCACTCCAAGAGGCCTCAGAGAACCTAGAGGGCAATATAGGTAGCCCTATTAGGAAGGGAGCAATAACCAATCCACTATGAGAGTAGGGAGAGAAGCTGAACTGAAAAGCAATAAGGAGGACAAAAAGTATATGCCAAGGTATATAGGTGGAGAAGGTAAGGTAGTAATAACATCACCATCAAAGACAGTCCAGCATAGTGTGTCAGGGGTCAGGCAGTCAGAGGAGAGTAGCCCCGGGACAAAGGAAGTGTGGGGATCCCCACGCGTATCGCTGCTAGATGCGGCTTCGTCAGGGAAAGTTGAACGATTAACAGTCATTCGGTCTTTAAATAGCGGTCAATCAGGAAAGAAGGAGAGAAAGGTGTGAAAAACGTGAAAACCATAAATAAATGACATACTAGCCAAGTTGGACGCGGGTGTTTGGGTGGCTCCAGGAAGTAAGCGGTGATAGAAGAACAAGTGTTGCAGGTAAGTGACGTGTCAGCCAAACCCGCACATGCGCACAGCAACGCTGTGAGCGGGCGTTCAGGGAAAAGAAGACAGTAGGGGTGGCCCGTACTGCGCAAGTCAAGGCAGATGCTGTGATTTATATCTCCAGCCTGCGCATGTGCACCGCAGTAGCTCCTCAGATCAACATGTGTTGTTTAGAGGCATATTGCGCAAGCGCAGTGGAGTAAAGAGGTCTAGACAGAAAAACTGGTGTATGTGTTATAGAGCAAGCATGATAGCATCACAGTCAGGGTTAGCGCATAGGAGCGACAGTATAACGCTCAAATGGCAAAAGCCCATAAATACCCAGTGGAAATGGAATGTCAATGAGACATATATCATAACACAGGGGCCCTGAAATAAGGAAAGACAGGGTAGGGGGATGTGATATACATACATGCACACCTCTATACTTGCATACATCAGGCACAATAGGTATATGCAAATAAATTCACCCAGTACAATCTGGTATATGTAAGCTAGGATAGCATAACCCAAAAACTCAAATTGGGAAAAATAGGGGGGACCACGGGTCAAAGTACGTAATATGGTATATCCAAGAAAAAAAAAAAACTTGAAACGGTGCAGGGCGATATATTACCCAAAGGAAAAGAAGTATATGCCAAAACAATAGCAGGCAAATATTGGTACCCCAAATTAGGGCCAATGGATCTAAATATCAGGGGATAAATAATTCAGAAAATATAACCTAAAAATACAAAAAATAGAAAATGAATGAAAAGTGTAAAAGGAGAAATTGTTTTATTGCTGCAAAAGCATTCCATGTAAAACGTTCAATATGCAAAAAAAACAAAAAATCGAGAGGAATACGAGTGAAGAATGGGACATCGAAAAGTAGAGACAAAAGAAGCAAGCGAGCTTCAACCAAGAAAGCTTGTAAAAAGGAGCTCCTCGCTTAGTCCATTGGGTGATAAACTTCGTAAGTTAAAGATCCAACGAGATTCCGTCTGGAGCAGGAGCTTCTTTAAATTCCCTTCTCTGGCATTCCAGAAAATCTTCTGTAAGCCAAAAAATGAAATATTAGAGGTAGAACCGCTATGCTCGGTCAGAAAATGTGAGGCCACCGGAGTTAAAGTTTTGCCTCTCTTAAGGTTTGCAGCCACCAGGTGGATTGTGGACAGATGCTTTTGTGCCTTCTTTCTAAACTCCTGAGAGGTGCAACCCACATAGACTTTACGACAGGGGCAAATGAGGGCATAAATGATATTGGCTGATTTACAGTTAATATATGATGTGAGGCGATGTGATGTAGAATCAACAGGATTGACAAAAAGATCCTTGGTAGGGGGACGTGTGGACAAACACTACAATCCCCACATGGAAAAGACCCCCTCAAGCTTATCCCCAGATTGAGTCTGACAGAAGCGCGCACAAAGTGAGTTCTGGTAAGAATGTCCCCTAAATTGGGGGCCCTTTTGGCTGTCTTTAGGGGGCGTGGGGTAACCAAGAGAGAAGTCTGGGGGCCCATGGTGAGGATGTCCCAATCATTGTAGTCCGTAATGAAGCGCACATTCTTGTCCTGGGGACGGTGACGGGGAGAAAGCAGTGAGTCCTGATTTTGTCCCTTGGTCCTCTGAAAAGCTAGAGAAATGGACTTCTTAGGATAGCCCTGTTGCCGGAACCTTGCTGTCAGAGCTCTGGATTGTGCAGAGAAATCCCCATCAAAAGTACAATTCCGGCGGATTCTCAAAAATTGGCCAATGGGTATACTCTTCCTGGTATGGAGAGGGTGAAAGCTGTCATATCTAAGAAAGCTGTTAGTAGCTGTGGATTTGCGGAAGAGATCAGTGACGAGACAGTTCTCCTGAATGGAAACCTTCAAGTCAAGAAAGGTAACTGAAACAAAAGAAAAAGAGTGTGTCAAAACAATGTTGAGGTTATTTTGATTCAACTCCTAAAGAAAGTCAAGGCACTCCTGTTCAGTACCCGTCCAGGTAAAGAAGACATCATCGTTAAATCGATGCCAATGCTGGACGTGCCTTCTGAAGGAATCAGAACCATAGACGATGGTGTCCTCCCACCAGCCTAGGAAGATGTTGGCATAGGCTGGTGCACAGCGTGCACCCATCGCAACTCCTGATACCTGCCGAAAAAAAGACTGATCAAACAAAAAATAATTATGATGCAAAATGAAGTAAAGGAGATCAATCAAGAATGAGTTATTGAAACAATCCGGGTCGGTTTGTTTATTAAGAAAATAGCCCACTGCCCGTAAGCCATCTTAATGGCTGATATTTGAATAAAGTGACTCGACGTCGCATGTAACCAAAAGAGTCTGCTGAGTTCAGACAATGTTACGGCAAGAGCGAATAAAATGGGCCGAGTCTCGAATATACGATGGTAAATTATTTGCAAGGGGCTGTAGAAAATAATCCACATAAACATTAGCCCTTTCGCAGAGGCTCCCAATGCTGGAGACTATTGGATGTCCAGGGGGTGTAGTTAATCTCTTGTGCACCTTAGGAAGCAGGTAAAAGGTGTGAATGACTGGGAATTCGACTCCAAGATATTTCTTGCCGATAATGCCGTAATCAAAGGCTCGGTTCAACAAGGAATGAAATTTAGCAGCAAACGTTTCCGTGGGGTCAGAGGGCAATTTGGCATAGAACCTTATGTTGTTCAGTTGTCTTTGTGTCTCGGCCATGTAAAGATGAACTGGCCACAACACCACATTCCCACCTTTATCTGCTTCCTTGATTAGAAAATTCCCATTATTCTTAAGGGACGCTAGTGTGGCGCCCCCAGGAGTATGGTCACCACAGTGGCATTACGTTCCTCTTAGGGAGTGTGATGTCATGCTTGGAAGCAATGAAGAGTCTCTGTATCAGTTAAATACAATACAACACACAGCACAGTTCCCACTTCAGGCCAGCAGTGGGAGCTCTGAACCAAACTGGGGGAGGAGCTGCTCTCTGGGGGCCGGGAAGGGGAAGATAAGTCAGTTCTGTGAGGAGGGCAAAATGTGTGGATGTGGAAAAGAGGAGCTGGAGGATTGAGAGGAATTCAGGCCCACTTCTGGCTTCAAGCGCATGGTTCGGAGTCCGGTATCTGAAGTTCTATGGATGCTGATGGTCCTGCAGCAGAAACTGGAGGAACAGAAGGCTGTAAATGCTCTGTTCCCAACTAAGACACGGAGGCACAGCAGTAACGTGTGTGAGCCAGAAGAGATAGAAGGCTACGGCTGTCTGCCATACGAGGGGAGTCCTAAAGAGAGCAAGCAAGGGGGACTTCAGTGTAACTCAGTACTGCCAGTACCTCAGATAAGCGCTAGAAAGGAGACTACACAACCCATCTGCATAGAGAGATTCCTGAGTTGCTTCCAGGCTAATCAACTCCTGTTCCATCTGTAATCTGGATCCTGGCCTGCACTGTCAAAGCACAGTAAAGGTAAAGAAAACTGCACCCTGTTGTATCATTGCCTTCTTCCTGCAATTCCTTCAGCACTGCTACATCTCTGTGCCTAACACTGCACCCTCTCCCTCAACGCTTATTGCTACTGCCCTGGGACTACAGCTCTACCTGTGGGGAGCTTCAACATCATTGCTGCACCACACCATCGGTCCCAGAGAAGCTACCCTGCAGTGCTGGTCAAACTGACCAGAAACCACAGGTGGCGTCACAAATCATCTTAATAACTTTATCCCCATCACTCTACCTCTTTTACATTGACTGCCTGAGGCCATGGATCGGGTCACTGCCACTGTGACATCTCCCATTGAAATCAATGGGCCCGGCACCGAGTACCCTACTGCCTCCGGGGTGGGTCACCAGTGCTCTTTTTTCATCAGATGTAAGGTTACTTGGAACCCCTGGAGAAGAGGGCAACCGTAGAACGTCTCTCTTAACAAGTTCAAAAAAGATTTATACGGCAGGAACTAAGGAGAAAGAAGGAGAGAACATGGATTTATTCTTATATGGAAAAACACTCCTACCTGGCCCACCTTCATTTTCATGTAAAAGATCAAGAAGGTCCTTGAGGGCCTGCCTCTCCTCGTTCCCCACAGCATTTGCCATCGCAGGCCTATGATGTATAGCCTGTAGGACTCGTTTGCGACAAAATAAAAAAAGATCCTTGACCAGAATGAATTTATCCAGAGCTTTAGAGGGTGAAAAAGTGAGACCCTTCTGAAGAACAGAATCTTCAGCAAAGGAGAGAGTCAGAGAGGTTGATTGCCTGAAGGGATCCTGAAGATGGTGGGAGATGCTGGTCCTGAGAAGTCGGTGTTGGGGAAGCGTTCATCTGCGATGGGTTTTGTAGGATTGACGGAAGGGGGACCTGGGTCCTCTGTAGGAGTTGGTTCTTTTTCTTAGAACTCTTGTGCTTGCCCTCGCCTCGTGTCCTGCGTCTAGATCGCTTCCCCCCCCCGAAGATAAAACACCGCTTGAACTTGAAGCCCCTAAGGGGTGATCTGTGGGGCCACGCCCCTAGCCACACCCATTTTAGTAGCCACGCCCATATCCACGCCCAAACCGCACCCATTTAGCACTGCTGATCACACTGTTTCATAAACAATAATTATAAACAGAAAAAAAAATGGAGCGCTGATGCCCCGCCGCCACCGCTTCTCTGTCCTCCTGCGGAGTCCCGAACGATTACCTCCTCCTGAGGTGACATGCTATAAGCTGACCGCCGGAAATAAGGTCAGCAGTCATTTCCAGCGGTCAGCTTAGGCCTGTTTCACACATCCGTTTGTCACCATCAGTCAAGATCCGCCGATTTGCAAAAAAAATGGATCCGCCATTTTTCTTGGCGGATCCGTTTTTTTCCTCATAGACTTGCATTATCGGCGGATCCGCTATTGTATGGATCCGCCAAGATTTTGCCGTCCGCTAAGCGGACAGGACGGAGCAGGAAACGTTTTTTTCATGCGCGGATCCGCATTTTGCGCTTGTCCGGGTGATTTAACCCTATATCCCGGCTGCAAAATCCCGGCTGTTTTATCCAAGGATAAAACACGATGTAACAGCAGAATAGTGAGTTCAGCTCTGGAAGTGACTGGAGGATAAGACACAATGTTATAGCAGAATAATGAGTGCAGATTCGGTGGTGACTGGAGGATAAGACACAATGTTATAGCAGAATGAGTGCAGATTCGGAGGTGACTGGAGGATAAGACACAATGTTATAGCAGAATGTTGAGTGCAGATTTGGAGGTGACTGGAGGATAAGACAATGTAACAGCAGAATAGTGACTGCAACTCTGGGAGTGACTGGAGGATAACACAGGATGTAACAGCAGAATAGTGACTGCAGCTCCGGAGGTGACTGGAGTATAAGACAGGATGTAACAACAGAATAGTGAGTGCCAGTGGCGTATCCAGGGGGGGCAGCCGGGGCAGTTGCCCCGGGCGCAGGCAGCAGGGGGGCGCAGTTGAGCCGCCCGGCCGCCTAATGCAGCGGTCCGCAGTATGCCAGTATCTCCCCCTCCCCCCGGCGGCTGCGTTCTGCCGCTACCAGTCCTGGGAGTCGGCGGTTCTCTGTGTCGGCTGTCAAAAAATGTCACGTGCCCGAAAATGGTACCAATAAAAACCGTCAACTCGTCCCGCAAAAAATAAGACCTCACATGACTCGGTGGGTCAAAATACGGAAAAATTATAGCTCACAATATGTGGTGATGCAAAAACTATTTTTACAATAAAAAGCGTCTTTTAGCGTGCGACAGCTGCCAAAAATAAAAACCGCCATAAATAGTAAATCAAACCCCCCGTTATCACCCCCTTAGTTAGGGAAAAATAATAAAATTAAAAAATAAAATTAAAAAAATGTATTTATTTCCATTTTTCCGTTAGGGTTAGGGCTAGGGTTAGGGTTAGGGTTAGGGCTAGGGTTAGGGCTAGGGTTAGGGCTAGGGCTCAGATTAGGGTTAGGGGTGTGTTGAGGTTAGGGTTGGAGTTATAATTGGGGGGTTTCCACTGTTTGGGCACATCAGGTGCTCTCCAAAGGCAACATTGCGTCTGATCTCAATTCCAGCCAATTCTGCGTTGAAAAAGTCAAATGGTGCTCCTTCCCTTCCAAGCTCTGCCATGCGCACAAACAGTGTTTTACCCCCACATGTAGGGTATCAGCCTACTCAGGACAAATTACAAAACAACTTTTGGGGTCCAATTTCTCCTGTTACCCTTAGGAAAATAAAAAATTGGGGGCAAAAATATAATTTTGCGGAAAAAAATGTTTTTTTTATTTTCACGCCCAGGCGTTATAAACTTCTGTGAAGCACTTGGGGGTTCAAAGTGCTCTCCACACATCTAGATAAGCTCCGTGGGGGGTCTAGTTTCCAAAATGGGGTCACTTGTGGGGAGTTTCAATAGTTTAGGTACATCAGGGGCTCTCCAAACGCACATGACACCCGCAGACCAATCCATCAAAGTCTGCATTCCAAAACGTCACTACTTCCCTTCCGAGCCCCGACGTGTGCCCATACAGTAGTTTTCTCCCACATATGAGGTATCAGCGTACTCAGGACAAATTGGACAACAACTTTTGGGGTCCAATTTCTCCTGTTACCCTTGGGAAAATAAAAAAAATGGGGACTAAAAGATGATGTTTGTTGAAAAAATACGATATTTTTATTTTCACGCCCGGTCGTTATAAACTTCTGTGAAGCACTGGGGGGTTCAAAGTGCTCACCACACATCTAGATAAGTTCATTAGGGGGTCTAGTTTCCAAAATGGGGTCACTTGTGGGGAGTTTCCACTGTTTAGGTACATCAGGGGCTCTCCAAAAGCAACATGACACCCGCAGACCATGCCATCAAAGTCTGCATTCCAAAACGTCACTACTTCCCTTCCGAGCCCTGATGTGTGCCCATACAGTAGTTTTCTCCCACATATGGGGTATCAGCGTACTCAGGACAAATTGGACAACAACTTTTGGGGTCCAATTTCTCCTGTTACCCTTGGGAAAATAAAAAAATTGGGGACTAATTGATCATGTTTGTGGAAAAAATACGATTTTTTTATTTTCATGCCTGGGCATTATAAACTTCTGTGAAGCCCTTGGGGGTTCAAAGTGCTCACCACACATCTAGATAAGTTCCTCAGGGGGTCTAGTTTCCAAAATGGGATCATTTGTGGGGGGTTTCCACTGTTTAGGTACATTAGGGGCTCTCCAAAGGTAACATGACACCCACAGACCATTCCATCAAAGTCTGCATTCCAAAACGTCACTACTTCCCTTCCGAGCCCCGACGTGTCCCCATACAGTAGTTTTCTCCCACATATGGGGTGTCAGCGTACTCAGGACAAATTGGACAACAACTTTTGGGGTCCAATTTCTCCTGTTACCCTTGGGAAAATAAAAAAATGGGGACTAAAAGATGATGTTTGTGGAAAAAATACGATTTTTTTATTTTCACGCCCGGACGTTATAAACTTCAGTGAAGCACTGGGGGGTTCAAAGTGCTCACCACACCTCTAGATAAGTTCCTTGGGGGGTCTAGTTTCCAAAATGGTGTCATTTGTGGATGGTTTCTACTGTTTTGGTACATCAGGGGCTTTCCTAACGCGACATGGTGTCCGATCTCAATTCCAGCCAAAAACGTCAAATGGCGCTGCTTCCCTTCCGAGCTCTGCCATGCGCCCAAATAGTGGTTTACACCCACATGTGGGGTATCAGCGTACTCAGGATAAATTGCACAATATCTTTTAGGGTCCTGTTACTTTTGGAAAAATAAGAAATGAGGGTGAAAGATCATTTTTGTGGAAAAAATATGATTTTTTAATTGTACTGCTGTACGTTATAAACTTCAGTGAAGCACTGGGGGGTTCAAAGTGCTCACCACACATCTAGATAAGTTCCTTGGGGGGTCTAGTTTCCAAAATGGTGTCATTTGTGGGGGGTTTCTACTGTTTTGGTACATCAGGGGCTTTCCTAACGCGACATGGTGTCCGATCTCAATTCCAGCCAAAAACGTCAAATGGCGCTGCTTCCCTTCCGAGCTCTGCCATGCGCCCAAATAGTGGTTTACCCCCACATGTGGGGTATCAGCGTACTCAGGATAAATTGCACAATATCTTTTAGGGTCCTGTTACTTTTGGAAAAATAAGAATTGAGGGTGAAAAGATCATTTTTGTGGAAAAAATATGATTTTTTAATTGTACTGCTGTACGTTATAAACTTCTGTGAAGCCCTTGGGGGTTCAAAGTTCTCACCACACATCTAGATAAGTTCCCTGGGGGGTCTAGTTTCCAAAATGGTGTCACTTGTGGGGGTTTCCACTGTTTTGGTACATCAGGGGTTTTCCAATCGCGACATGGTGTCCGATCTCAATTCTAGCCAAAAACGTCAAATGGCGCTGCTTCCCTTCCAAGCTCTGCTATGCGCCCAAATAGTCATTTACACCCACATATGGGGTATCAGCGTACTCAGGACAAATTGCACAATAACTTTTAGGGTCCTGTTACCCTTGGAAAAATAAAAATTGGGGGTGAAAAGATCATTTTTGTGGAAAAAATATGATTTTTAATTGTACCGCTGTACGTTATAAACTTCTGTGAAGCCCTTGTGGGTTCAAAGTTCTCACCACATATCTAGATAAGTTCCTTGGGGGGTCTAGTTTCCAAAATGGGGTCACTTGGGGGGTTTCCACTGTTTAGGTACATCAGGGGCTCTCCAAACGCGACATGGCGTCCGATCTGAATTCCAGCCAATTTTGCATTGAAAAAGTCAAACGGCACTCCTTCCCTACTGAGGTCTGCCATGCGCCGAAACAGTGGTTCCCCCCCACATATCAGGTATCAGCGTACTCAGGACAAATTGCACAATAACTTTTGCAGTCCAATTTCTCCTGTTACCCTTGGTAAAATAAAGAAAATTGAACCTGAAGTATTTTTTTTGTGAAAAAAAGTTAAATGTTCATTTTTTTTTTAATATTCAAAAAATTCCTGTGACGCACCTAAAGGGTTAATAAACTTCTTGAATGTGGTTTTAAGCACCTTAAGGGGTGCATTTTTTAGAATGGTGTCACTTTTGGGTATTTTCTATCATATAGACCCCTCAAAGTGGCTTCAAATGTGAAGTGGTCCCTAAAAATAAAATGGTGTTGCAAAAATGAGAAATCGCTGGTCAATTTTTAACCCTTATAACTTCCTAACAAAAAAAATTTTGGTTCCAAAATTGTGCTGATGTAAAGTAAACATGTGGGAAATGTTATGTATTAAGTTTTTTGTGTGCCGTATCGCTGTGATTTAAGGGCATAAAAATTCAAAGTTGGAAAATTGCGAAATTTTCAAAATTTTCACCAAATTTCCGTTTTTTTCACAAATAAACGCAAGTTATTTGAATGCAATTTTACCACTAACATGAAGTACAATATGTCACGAGAAAACAATGTCAGAATCACCGGGATCCATGGAAGCGTTCCAGAGTTATGACCTCATAAAGGTACAGTGGTCAGAATTGTAAAAATTGGCCCGGGAGTTAACGTGCAAACCACCCTTGGAAGTGAAGGGGTTAAAGGACATTGCTGACTCTGAGAGGACTTACCCCCACTGATGCAAGCACTGCACATAGTGCTACCTTTTTGTTATGCTGTTTTTCCCAGAGGGCCATGTTAATTTTATGCTTAACCCCTTTCTGACATTGGGCATAATAGTATGCCGATTTCAGACTCCCCCTGTTCGGTGCAGGCTACGGCACTGAGCCCGCACCTTTCTGGGCACATGACAGCTGGTATATACAGCTGACAGGTGCCTGCAACAGCCGTGGGTAGAATCACGATCCACCCGCTGCTGTTGCCTAGCTAAATGCCGCTGTTAAGTCTCTGACAGTGGCATTTAACTCGTGCTTCCGGCAAGCGTACCGGAAATCACGCCCATCGGTGACCCCGTCACGTAATCGCGAGTCACCGATGGGTCGGCATGATAACCAGAGGTCTCCTCCCGGTGGTCGTCGCTCATAGCAAGTGGGCATTCCTGCTACATACAGATGATTTGATCATCGCCTGTATGTAGCAGAGCCAATCAGGTTATGATAGCTTCCAGTCTCCCATGGAGACTATTGAAGCATGTAAAAAAAAAAAAAAAATGTTTTTAAAAATATTAAAAAATAAAAAAATATAAAAGTTCAAATCACCCCCCTTTCATCCCATAGCAAAAAAAAAAAAATCAATCATACACATACTTGGTATCGCAGCATTCAGAATCGCCCGATCTATCAATACAAAGGAAGATTTAACCCGATCGTTAAATGGCATAACGAGAAAATAGTCAAAATTCCAGAATTACTTTTTTTTTTGGTTGCCGCGACATTGCATTAAAATGCAATAATGGCCGATCAAAAGAACGTATCTGCATCAAAACGTCAGCTCGGCATGCAAAAAAATAAGCCCTCACCCAACCCGAGATCACGAAAATGGAGACACTACAGGTATCGGAACATGGCGCAATTTTTTTTTTAATAAACTTTGGAATTTTTTTTCACCACTTAAATAAAAAAACAACCTAGACATGTTTGGTGTCTATGAACTTGTAATGACCTGGAGAATCATAATGGCAGGTCAGTTTTAACATTTAGTGAACATGGCAAAAAAAGAAAAAAAAAAACTGGGATTGCACTTTTTTTTGCAATTTCACAGCACTTGGAATTTTTTCCTGTTTTCCAGTACACAACATGGTAAACCAATGGTGTCGTTCAAAATCACAACTCGTTCTGCAAAAAACAAGCCCTCACACGGCCATATTGACCCCAAAAAATAAAAAAGATATGGCTCTGGTAAGAAGGGGAGCAAAAACCGAAAATACCTCTGGAGTTAAACCTAGGTTTATGCTGTATCCAATAAACCAAGTGCATCCTTAAAGCCGCAGTATTCCTGTGACTACCTCCATGTGCAGCTGAGTGAGCCAATTTACCACAGCGGTATTACATTCCAGTTAACGGGCATACTTCATAATCTAATCTATGTCGCGCACCCGCCAATTTCATAGGGAGCCAATTAATTAATACAAAGCTAGGAAGTATGCTGGGAGTTGTAGTTCTGCAACCGCTGGAGAAAGCTGAAAACAACACAAATGGGCTTGGATTGACAGAAAAAGGGGAATTTCTGAGCAGCTTTCAGGTAAATCAGTGTTGAGTTTGTCAGGTGATATACATTACGATCTCTACCAGCTGCAGTCCTAGGCAGTGTCCACACTGGCATCAGAGTTTCCGCTTGTTACAATGCCTTGTCGCATAGGCAGACATACTGCCGGTTCAACCAGTTCGG
Source organism: Dendrobates tinctorius (assembly GCF_039654945.1). Lineage (NCBI taxonomy): Eukaryota > Metazoa > Chordata > Amphibia > Anura > Dendrobatidae > Dendrobates > Dendrobates tinctorius. The sequence continues at coordinate 2,915,110 of NW_027361904.1, read as the reverse complement.
CTGCATCGGGGCCCAGAGGCTCCAGGGGGCCACTGCAGGGCGGCTAATGATGAGGGCAATCTGTCCTGTTTCTCCGGGCCTGAGGCTCCGGGGGGCCCCTGGCCAGATTGCCCTTATGTGGCGGGCAAGGCGCGATCCCAGCAGCTCCGCAGCCTACTGTCATGATCCCAGTGCAGGTTTTTGAGCTGCACACCTGGGGTTAATGTCTGGAGCTCGGTGCAGGTTTTGACCTGCACACCTGGGGTTAATGATTGTGGCCTCTTTCTGGTTCTGGGAGAGCTTCTTAAACCCCTGGGAAGCTTCAATCCCTGCCAGTTACACTTTTGCCTTTGGCCTAGTGTGCTGACCCCCGTGTGCCTGTTTGTTGCTATAGCTTGTTTATATGGTTCTGACCCGGCTCTGTTTCCCATTGTGAGTTTGCCTGTTGATTCTGTACTGCGTTATTATCTGTGTATGACTCATTGTCTGTGACCTGACTACTCTCTGCTCGCCCCTCTGGTACCTTGCAGCTATCTCTGTGTATGACTCATTGGCTACATCCTGACTATTCTCCCTGTCTATGCCCCCTGGTAACTTTGTCTCGCAGTTACTCTGCTAGGAATTGTCTTGCAGCTCCTAGCTCTGTGGAGTTTAGGCCACGCCCCCAGCAGTCACGTGCTTCAGGTCCTGCGGCTCTGAAGTACGCATCTACTCGGCTGCTGCCCGCTCCACAGGTATCTTTGAGCACAGTTCGCTTTACTCAGGACACACACACTGGCTCAGTGAGCAAGTTCAGTGTGGGGTTCCTGACATTATATCTGGCCTACAATTTTTTTTTTCTCTCCTCACTTCTGCAGCATGGACCCAATGTGTGCTTTATCTGAGCAGGTGAAATGCTTGACTCAGTCGCTGCAGAAGCTTAGTTTGGAACACCAAGCTCTGGCCCAGTCCCAACGGCGGGTGGAGGACTCGGTTCAGGGGGTGCTTTCCGCAGGCTTCCAGCAGGTGGGGAATAGAGATGTCATTTTAGTCCAACCCGAATCCCTGGTTAAATTGCCAGATACATTTTCTGGTAACAAGGATGATTTCAGGGCATTTAAGGGGGGCTGTAAGCTCTTTTTCTCTTTGAGACCCCGCTCCTCTGGGGATGAGAAACAGAGGGTGGGGGTGGTGATGTCCCTGCTTAGGGGGTCCCCACAAGCCTGGGCATTCTCGCTTTCCTCTTCTGCCCCTGAGAGAATGTCTGTGGATGCGTTTTTTGAAGCCTTAGGGCTTATTTATGATGAGCCTGATAGAGTGCGGTTGGCTGAGGACAAGGTGATGAGTGTCTGTCGGGGGAGCACTCGGCCAAAAGGTTCTGTACTGAATTCAGACGTTGGGCAGCCGAGATTTCCTGGAGTGATGCCGCCCTTCGGGGGCTGTTCCACAGAGGCCTGTGTGAACGTCTGAAGGATGCTTTGGCAATTCATCCTCCGCCTAACTTCCTGGAGGATGCCATGATCCAAGCGGTTTGCATGGATCGTAGGCTGCGGGCTAGAGGCATTATGCAACGGGAAACACCATTATTCTTCAGTGGAGATGAGACCCGGACTCTTCCTATGGCTATGGAGGTGAGCGCTGTCACCTGTGAGGGAAAGGAAAGAAGACGCCGCCGGGAAAAGCAGTTGTGCTTCTATTGTGGGAAATCTGGACATTGGAAGAAGGACTGCCCCTCCTGTCCGTCATCCTCCTAGATGGCGGGAAACGACTAGGTCTGGGTAGTAGTAGAGGAGGCTACCCAGACCTTCAGGTACAATTTTCCTCATGTGCAAAAATGGTGCTGCAGGTGGAACTGGAACTTGGTTATGGTCCTGTTCAGACTACTGCTTTTATTGACTGCGGTTCTGCTGTGAACCTGATTGATACCAAGGTTATGACTCTTAATAAGATAGGGACAGTCAGGCTTCCCGATCCTGTTAAACTTGTGGCAATTGACTCGTCGCCTCTTACCCAAGACGGTATCTGTTGCAGGTCTGAACTTTTTTCTCTAAAAGTGGGTTCCACTCATGTGGAAAAACTAAGTTGTCTTGTGCTAGATAACTTGCCTGCAGGACTGGTACTGGGGATGCCTTGGCTTCAACGCCATAATCCTACCATTGATTGGGTTACAGGGGAAATCACTCAATGGGGATGCAATAATAAATGTGGTAACCTGGGACATCTTGTTAACGCTGTTAAATCCGTGTCTGTGTCGTCTGTTGGTCTGGAAGGTATTCCGGAGTACCTGAAGGATTTTGAAGAAGTTTTTTCCGAAAGTGAGGCTGAGGCGCTGCCACCACATAGACCCTACGATTGTGCCATTGATTTAGTACCTGGAGCCAAGTTACCTAAGGCTCGATTGTTCAATGTGTCTGGGCCTGAGCGCCAAGCCATGAAGGAGTACATAGCTGAGAGTCTCCGCAAAGGGCATATCAGGCCTTCTGTGTCACCTGTGGCAGCAGGGTTCTTCTTTGTGAAGAAAAAAGATGGTGGTTTGCGGCCGTGCCTCGACTTTCGGGAACTGAACAAGATAACGGTTAGGAACTCTTACCCGCTTCCCCTCATCCCAGACTTATGTAACCAGTTAGCTGGGGCCCAATGGTTCTCCAAATTAGATCTGCGGGGGGCCTACAATCTGATAAGGGTTCGGGAAGGGGACGAGTGGAAAACTGCATTCCTCACATCAGAAGGACTCTTTGAGAACCTGGTAATGCTGTTTGGGATAACTAATGCACCCGCTATTTTCCAAAATTTCATCAATGTTGTGTTTTCTGATCTGATAGGCCATTTTGTTATTATTTATTTGGATGACCTTTTTGGTGTATTCCCCGGACAGTCAATCTCACTTGCAACATCTAAAGACAGTTCTCCAGAGACTAAGAGAGAACCAATTGTTCGCTAAATTGGAAAAATGTTTATTTTTTGTACAGGAGCTGTCTTTTTTTGGGTTGATTGTGTCCTGTGAGGGGTTTCGTATGGATCCTAAGAAGGTGCTGGCGATCGCTGACTGGGTTCAGCCTCGAGATCTCAAGGGGCTCCAGCGCTTCTTAGGATTTGCGAACTATTACCGGAGGTTCATTAAAGGTTTCTCACAAGTGGTTAAACCACTCACGGATCTTACCCAGAAGGGTGCTGATGTAAAAAATTGGTCTGTACTCGCTAAGGAATCCTTCTCAGCTATTAAGAAATGCTTCATGTCTGCCCCGGTGTTGGTGCAACCTGACCCGTCAAACCATTCATTGTGGAGGTGGATGCTTCTGAAGTGGGGGTGGGGGCTGTGCAGTCCCAGGGTCCGGCCACCCTTACCAATCTCAAACCCTGTGCCTTCTTCTCCAAGAAGTTCTCTTCTGCTGAGAAAAACTATGATGTAGGCAATAGGGAACTTCTTGCGGTCAAGCTGGCATTTGAGGAATGGAGGCACTTTTTGGAAGGGGCGGCTCACCCTATCACGGTTGTCACAGATCACAAAAATTTGGCATACCTTGAATCTGCTAACAGGCTTACTCCTAGACAAGCCCGTTGGTCACTTTTTTTTTTTCACGATTTCAGTTCTCCATTACTTTTCGACCGGGGTCCAAAAATGTTAAAGCCCTGTCCAGAAGTTTTGATCCAGTGTCTCCCCCTGAGCCGCCGTCCTCCATTCTTCCCCCAGGGGCGGTAGTGGTGGGGTTCTCAGCTGAGTTGGAACAAGAAATTCTAAGGGCTCAGGCCTTAGCTCCGGCAACCAGGCCAGGGGATAAACTGTTTGTTCCAGATTCATTGCGGCCTAGACTTCTGCAGGAGTTTCGTGAGTCTAGGCTGAGTGCTCATCCTGGTATCACGGCCACTAGAGAGGCAGTAGCCAGGGGTTTTTGGTGGTCTTCATTAAGGTCCGATGTCAAGGAATTTGTTTCTGCTTGTGGCATGTGTGCCCGTTCCAAAGCTCGCATAACCGACGGGCTTGGGAACTCATACCTTTACCGGTTCCTGATATGAGCCATAGACTCATCTTTCCATGGATTTTATTACCGGCCTTCCATCTTCCAGGGGCAATACCGTGATCTGGGTGGTGGTGGATAGGTTTTCTAAACAGTCCATTTCATTCCCTTGGCAGCATTACCCTCAAAAGAAACATTGTCAAGGTTGTTTGTGCAGCATGTGGTCCGATTGCATGGGGTACCCCTGAATGTTGTGTCTGACAGAGGTGTGCAGTTTGTGGCCAAATTTTGGAGGGCGTTCTGTATGAAATTGAGCATCTCACTCTCCTTCTCGTTGGCATATCACCCGGAGACATGGTCAGACAGAACGCACAAATTAATCCTTGGAACAAATTCTCAGGTGTCTGACCTCCGCCAGACAGGAGGATTGGTGTGATGCGTTACCGTTGGCTGAATTCGCTTTTAACAACCGGGTGAGTCAGTCCACCAACATGTCCCCATTCCTAATTAACTATGGGTTTAATCCGCATTTTGGGGAGTTTTCTCAGGTGGATTCCGGTTGTCCAGGGGCAGAGGGGTCCATTCAACGGTTCAAAAAACCTCTGGGCTGAAGTCCGACGTAATATCTCTCGGGCCCAGGGGAGATACAAATATTTTGCTGACAAAAAGAGAGCCTCGGGAGACATGTTTCAGGTGGGAGAGAAGGTTTGGCTCTCCACACGTAACATCAACTTAAAGGTATCATCAGCTAAGTTGGGACCAAAGTTCATTGGTCCATACGAGATTATGGAGATAGTCAACCCAGTGGCATATAGGATGCGTCTCCCCGCCTCCTTAAAAATATCCAATGTGTTCCATAAATCTCTGTTTAAACCCACAGGATCTGTCAAAGAGTCTGTTGTTCTTCCAGTGCTGGTGGAGGGTCAATTGGGGTATGAGGTCGGACATATTGTGGACTCTCGGCAGGTGCGCTGCTCTTTGCAGTTCCTGGTCCACTGGAAGGGATATGGACCAGAGGAGCGCTCATGGGTCCCTGCTCGCTCGTTACATGCAGATCGCTTGGTTCGGGCTTTCCATGCCAAGTACCCGGGGAAGCCTGGGGGTCCAGAGGCCCCCCATTGAGAGGGGGGTACTGTCATGATCCCAGTGCAGGTTTTTGACCTGCACACCTGGGGTTAATGATTGTGGCCTCTTTCTGGTTCTGGGAGAGCTTCTTAAACCCCTGGGAAGCTTCAATCCCTGCCAGTTATACTTTTGCCTTTGGCCTAGTGTGCTGACCCTTTGTGTGCCTGTTTGTTGCTATAGCTTGTTTATATGGTTCTGACCCGGTTCTGTTTCCCGTTGTGAGTTTGCCTGTTGATTTTGTACTGCATTATTATCTCTGTGTATGACTCATTGCCTGTGACATGACTACTCTCTGCTCGCCCCTCTTGTACCTTTGCAGCTATCTCTGTGTGTGACTCATTGGCTACGTCTTGGCTATTCTTCCTGTCTATGCCCCCTGGTAACTGTCATGGGAAGCCTAGGTAACTTTAGGCTGAAACCCTGGGGTCCCTGCGGTGTCCCTCAGACTAGGGGAAACCCTGTCTGTCCCTCATCCCAGGGTTTACACTGAAGGTGTGCCTGCCTGGGCCTCCACCCTGTCCTTGTCTCCTGTCCAGCCCTAAGCTGAACCCACCACCCTCCACCCAGTGAGGAGACCAAACACCAGACCCCACAAATAAGTATGGACAGGGATTAAGGAAACGCATCACACCGCGTACACACAGGAGAATACAATAATGTGCAAGGGCAACTAAAAAATACAACACAGGGAGGCAAAATGGCAACAACGGAATATACTACACCAGAAACCGTATGCTCCTTAGACCACCACTCCAGACCGGTATCGCTAGCAGAAGGCAAGAGCTATAGTCGGTGACGTCCATAGTCACGCAGGACAATTTAAAGACAGAGGGCGTGGCTAAACCCTCAGCCAGAATGACAACCTGGTTAACCCAATCCAAGCCGGATCAGAAGACCAACCAGCGCCGCTGAGAACCAAGTGGTAGGATAGGGTATTACCGCTGTCTGCCGGACACCCTGGTGCGAACAGTGTCCGACATGACAGTACCCCGCCTTCTACGAGGGACCTCAGGAACCTCACAATGTCGAGGACCCGGCTTGTCCGGATGGCGGCGATGAAACCCTGTAATCAGTCGGTCCGCATGTATGTCCGAAGCCGGCACCCAAGTCCTCTCCTCAGGACCATAGCCACGCCAGTGGACCAGGTACTGTAGAGTGTGACGCACTACCCGAGAGTCAACCACCTTGGACACCTCAAACTCCAACGTGCCATCCACCAAGACGGGAGGTGATGGAACGGGAGAGACATCAACAGCACCCACGACTTTCTTAAGTAACGCCTTGTGAAACACATTATGTATCTTGTATACGGCAGGTAACTCCAAACGAAATGCCACAGGGTTGATAATTGCGGAGATCCTAAACGGACCAATGAACCTGGGACCCAACTTAAGCGATGGTATTTTGAGTTTGATGTTCCTTGTAGACAACCACACCCAATCACCCACACACAGGTCCGGACCTGGCACACATCTACCGTCAGCCACACGTTTGTACCTAGAACCTACATTCAGCAAGCGCTGCTTTACTCTCCTCCAAACGGATGACAATTGTGCTCCCAACTGGTCCTCCTCAGGGACGCCCGCAGAGCACCCTTGGCGCAAGGTACAGAATTGGGGATGTTGACCATAAACACAAAAGAAAGGAGATTCCCCAGACGATTCCTGACAATGATTGTTTATCGCGAATTCAGCCAGAGGAAGAAATGCCGACCACTCTTCCTGATTGTCAGACACAAAACAGCGTAAGTATTGTTCCAGGTTTTGGTTCATACACTCAGTCTGCCCATTCGACTGCGGATGGAAAGCCGATGAATGAGACAATTTAATCCCTAGGCGTGAACAAAAAGCTCTCCAAAATTTTGCCACAAATTGTGCACCTCTATCAGATACAATGTCTGACGGGACACCATGAAGTCTGACCACCTCACGAATAAATACCTGAGCAAGGGTCTTCGCATTGGGCAAAGATGGCAAAGCAACGAAATGCGACATTTTAGAGAACCGATCAACTATTACCAGAATGACCGTGTTCCCAGCCTAGGAGGGCAAATCAGTAATAAAATCCATGGAAATCTCAGTCCATGGCTTACTGGGCACACAGAGTGGATGCAACGTGCCAGCAGGACGGGAGCGTGGTGTCTTGGCCCGTGCGCACGTGGTACAGGCTGACACATATGAGGCCACGTCCTGCCGAATTTTGGGCCACCAAAAACGACGTTATACTAGTTCCAGAGTGCCCTTAACCCCTGGGTGGCCCGCCAGGACAGTATCGTGATGTTCCCCTAACACCTTTAAGCGTAGGTGTAGTGGCACAAACGATTTATTAGGAGGCAGATCCGGCGGTACCTCCTCCTGAACCTCAGCAATCTCTGCCTCAACTTCTGTCGTGAGAGCCGAGACCACAACTTCCTTTTGGAGGATAGGCACCTGATCCTCCCGTGGCTCTCCACCCGGAAAACATCTGGACAAGGCGTCCGCCTTAGTATTCTTAGAACCTGGTCGGTATGTCACAAAAAAATTGAACTGGGTGAAGAATAACGCCCAGCGAGCCTGTCTGGGGGACAGGCGTTTAGCAGACTCTAAATAAAGCAGATTTTTATGGTCTGTTATAACAGTAATCTGATGGACAGCCCCCTCCAAGAAGTGTCGCCATTCCTCAAATGCCAACTTGATGGCCAACAATTCCCTGTTACCAATATCGTAATTACGCTCGGCAGGCGACAGCTTCTTGGAGAAGTAGGCACACGGATGCAATTTGCCCAAGGATGGACCCTGAGACAGTACCGCACCCACTCCAACCTCAGATGCATCCACCTCCACGGTAAATGGTTGGGAGACATCAGGCTGAACCAGGATGGGCGCTGAAGCAAAACTGTTTTTTAGGAATTCAAACGCGCGCACAGCAGCCTCAGACCAGTCAGAAAAATTGGTACCTTTTTTAGTCATGTCGGTGAGTGGTTTAGCAATCATAGAAAAATTCTTAATAAATTTCCTATAATAATTGGAAAAGCCCAGGAATCGCTGAAGCACCTTGAGATTATCAGGCCGATCCCACTGCAGCACCGCTTGCACCTTAGTGGTGTCCATTTTAAACCCTGAGGCGGAAATTACATAACCCAAAAAAGGTAATTCTTGGACGACAAGTACACATTTCTCAAGCTTGGCATAGAGCTTGTTCTCCCTGAGCAACTGCAATACCTGCCTAACATGCTCTATGTGTGCATCACGGTCGCGTGAGTAAATAAGAATGTCATCAAGGTATATAATAACAAATTTCCCCAAGAGATGAGAAAAGACATCATTTATGAAATGTTGAAATACTGCTGGCGCGCTCGTCAACCCAAATGGCATTACCAAATTCTCAAAATGACCCTCAGGGGTATTAAATGCAGTCTTCCATTCATCCCCTTGACGGACTCTTATGAGATTGTACGCCCCCCTGAGGTCAAGCTTGGAAAACCATTTGGCACCAGACACCTGGTTGAACAAATCGGGTATCAGTGGCATCGGGTATGGGTCACGAACCGTAATCTGGTTGAGTTCCCTGAAATCCAGACACGGGCGTAATCCGCCATCCTTCTTCTTGACAAAGAAGAACCCCGCCGCCAATGGAGACGATGAAGGCCTGATGTGCCCTTTGCTTAGACTTTCTGCAATGTATTCTTTGAGAGCTTGCCTCTCAGGACCTGAAATATTAAACATCCTGGCTTTTGGTAACTTGGCCCCTGGTTTTAACCTAATAGCACAGTCATAGGGTCGGTGCGGTGGCAGCTCTGAACAACCTCTTTCAGAAAATACATCAGCAAAGTCCAGCAGTGGCTCCGGGATGCTGGGAGTCACAGCGGAGATACACGTGGCCAGACAACTCTCCTGGCAATATCTGCTCCACTGGATTATGTCCTGGGTCTTCCAATCACCGGATTGTGCATAGACAACCATGGAAACCCCAGAACTACCTGAGCAGGTAAGTTACTGAGCACCTTACATGTTACCCGCTCAGAGTGTAGGACCCCAATGTGGAGTTTTACATCAGCCACAAACTCTTTAATCTCCCCTTGTGAGAGAGGGGAGGCATTGATGGTAACCACCCGGATAGGATTAGGCAGCGTCTCCACCTTAAATCCCGCTGTACGCGCAAACTTTTCATCAATGAGATTAGCGGCGGAACCACTATCTACAAATACAGTAATTGACAGCTCTTGGCCCCCGATTACTACCTTGGCAGGGAGCATACACTGGGAGACCACCACGGAGGATATGCAAAGGCTCAGACTAGACTCCTCCAAACCGTCTGAGCCTAGCAGTTTTCCGCCGGCACGTCTTTCTTAGGTACCAGGGGGCAAGCATTAATAAAATGTCCTTTTTTCCCACAAAAAAACAGACCCCTTGCTTTCTGGGCAAGGGCCATTTATGCTTGTTATTATGTGTATGTGATATACCAGCGATCTGCATAGGTTCCATGGATTCACCCGAGGCAACCTCACCAGAAACTGCCCCCCCTCCCACAGGCAATATCTCCTGCGACCTCTGACGAAAGCGGCGATCAATGCATACTACAAGCACCATAGCAGCCTCCAGGGAGGCGGGAGTCTCATACATTAGCAGAGCTTGTTTAACCCTTCCAGAGACCCCATGAAAAAATTGACTCCTTAGTGCAGGGTCATTCCATTGAGTGTCCACAGCCCAGCGACAAAATTCCGTACAATAATCCTCCGCCAGTCGCTCACCCTGGAGTAGAGAGCGTATTTTAGACTCTGCTAACGCCAGTCTGTCAGGATCGTCATAGATTAAACCAAGAGCAGAAAAAAAAAAGTCTACGGACTCAAATGCAGGTGAATCAGAAGGTAGTGAAAAGGCCCATGCTTGTGGATCACCACTCAGCAAGGAAATTACCAAGCCCACACGCTGAGCCTCATCTCCTGAGGAGAGTGGACGCATACGAAAATACAATTTGCAGGATTCACGAAATACAACGAACTTACATCGATCACCAGAAAATCGTTCAGGGAGAGGTAACTTAGGTTCAGCTGCCCTGACTGCTGCCTCAGTTTGAACAGCAGGAACTGACAGGCCTTGTTGCTGGACCACCCCCCTCAGTTCAGTGACCTGTATGGACAGAGCCTCCAGCTGCTTGGTTGTGGAGACTATAGGATCCATGGTAAATAATCTTTTTTTTTCTTTTTGGGCCGACTATAATGTCATGGGAAGCCTAGGTAACTTTAGGCTGAAACCCTGGGGCCCCTGCGATGTCCCTCAGACTAGGGGAAACCCTGTCTGTCCCTCAATCCAGGGTTTACACTGAAGCTGTGCCTGCCTGGGCCTCCACCCTGTCTTTGTCTCCTGTCCAGCCCTAAGCTGAACCCACCACCCTCCACCCAGTGAGGAAACCAAACACTAGACCCCACAAATACGTACGGACAGGGATAAAGGAAACGCACCACACCGCGTACACACAGGAGAATGCAATAATGTGCAAGGGCAACCAAATAATACAACACAGGGAGGCAAAATGGCAACAACGGAATATACTACACCAGAAACAGTATGCTCCTTAGGCCGGGGTCACACTGGCGAGGAATACGGGAGAGTGAGAGGCGCAAAAAGCACGCATTAGACACGGACAAATGATTCTCTATGGGATCCCTCGCACCAGGCGTATATTTCTCATCCGTATTCTACTCTCCGTGCCACTCGCAGCATGCTGCGATTGTCAGCGTACTACTCCCGTAGTACGCCAATGCAAGTCTATGGGTGCGCAAAAAATACGGATTACACACGGACCACACGTGTGACTTGCGAGAAATACGCACCCGGTGTCTTTTAGCAATGCCGGCAATTCAGTGCCCGATACAGTAAACTCACACTGACAGGTTTAATAAAGAAAGAAAGAATAGATATAGACACATAGAATACACATATATATGCATTCTATGTGTCTATATCTATTCTTTCATTTCTTTATTAAAACTGTCATAGGTCTCCATTATATGTCCATTTTGCAAGCCTGTGAGAAAATCTCTCCATACGGATGCCATACGGATTACATACAGATGCTGACATGCGCAAAATACACGACCACACCTTGATTACGGATGACATACGGAGCACTGTTTAGGGGTCATTCATCCGTATTATGCATGTAAACTACTGACCGTATTTTGCGCAGGTTAGTGTGACTCCAGCCTTAGACCACCACTCCAGACCGGTATCGCTAGCGCAATGCAAGAGCTATAGTCGGCGACGCCCATAGTCACGCAGGACGATTTAAAGGCAGAGGGCGTGGCTAAGCCCTCACCCAGAATGACAACCTGGTTAACCCATCCCAAGCCGGATCAGAAGACCAACCAGCGCCGCTGAGAACCAAGTGGTAGGATGGGGTATTACCGCTGTCTGCCGAACACCCTTGTGCGAACAGTGTCCGACATGACAGCTTTATCATCATACTGCCGAACAAAAAGTGCAATAACCCACGATCAAAAAGAAGTATATAAAAACCATGGTACCGCTGAAAACGTCATCTTGTCCCACAAAAAACGAGCCACCATACAGCATCATCAGCGAAAAAATAAAAAAGTCATAGCTCGCAGAATAAAGCAATGCAAAAATAATTATTTTTTATATAAAATTGTTTTCATTGCATAAAAGCGCCAAAACAAAAAACGACATAAATGAGGTATCACTGTAATCGTACTGATCCGAAGAATAAAACCGCTTTATCAATTTTGCCACACGCAGAACAATGTAAACGCACCCCCCCAAAAAAAGAAATTAATGAATTGCTGGTTTTTGTTCATTCTGCCTCCCAAAAATCGGAATAAAAAGCGATCAAAAAATGTCATGTGTCCGAATATGGTACCAATAAAAACATCAACTCGTCTTGCAAAAAATTAGACCTCAATTGACTCTGTGGGTCAAAATATGGAAAAATTATAGCTCTCAAATAGTGGTGATACAAAAACTATTTTTACAACAAAAAGTGTCTTTTAGCGTGTGATAGCTGCCAAACATAAAAACACGCTATAAATAGTAAATCAAACCCCCCTTTGTCACCCCCTTAATTAGGGAAAAATAATAAAATTAAAAAAAAAGATGTATTTATTTCCTTTTTCCCATTAGGGTTAGGTGTTGTGAACACTTTTGACCTGGCTTCTGAGTTTGGGCTCCCTCTGGTAGTTGCTGCGGGTAATGGAGCTGGTCTGGTTGACAAAAGTCAATCACCTGAAGAGGATGATTGGAGGTCAGGTGTTACAGACTGGGAAGATTTAAGTGAGCAACCTTCCCTCAGTTGTTGCTGGTGATTTGGTTTTCTTCCTGTGCAGTTTGGAAGTCTGATTGCCCCATGCTTGGTCCTGCATCGTTCAGATAAGTTATTTGTTTGCTGGAATCTTTTTGCATTTGATCCAGTTTTTGCCTTTCTCTGATTTCTGCTTTGCTGGTGTGAGTTCAGCCCTGTTCCCTGCTGGGACCTGTGCTGGACCCCGTTCCATATGCCACAGCTCATGTCAGTCTGTTCAGTATTGCTAATCCCCTGTTATATCAGTATCTTTTGTTTTGCTTCCAGTTCACACCAGAATTCTGATCTAGTGGGGGAGAGGTCGTGTGGCCTCAGTATTTTTTCATATCAGACGTGTTGGATTTTTCTTAGGGTTTTTTGCGTGATTGCAGACAGTATCTTTCCTGTCCTGTTCTATCTAGACAGTTTGGGCCCCATCATTTGCTTACTCTATTTTCTGCCTGTGTTTTATGCCTCATCTTGTCTCATCAACAAAATATATGTTTGGGGGTTATCTATTCCTTTGGGGTTCTACTCCGGGGCAGTTTAGCTTTCTTGCTTTAGGCTTGGTTAATTCTGTGGCTGTGCCGAGGCGTCTAGGGCATTGTAGGTACGTCCCATGGCTAATTCTAGTTGTGTTGTCAGTTTTAGGGGTCTGCAATCCTCTAAGTTACCAACCTTTCTGGTTATCTGGTTGCCTAGCCTATTCCCCGGTTATCCTCCTCGGTTACCTAATCATAACAGTTAGGGCTAGGGTAAGAGTTAGGGCTAAGGTTAGGGCTAGGGTTAGGGCTGAGATTAGGGTTAGAGGTGTGTTAGGGTTGGAGTTAGAATTGGGGGTTTCCACTGTTTAGGCACATCAGGTGCTCTCCAAACGCAACATGGCGTCTGATCTCAATTTCATCCAATTCTGCGTAGAAAAAGTCAAATGGTGCTCCTACCCTTCCAAGCTCTGCCATGTGCCCAAACAGTGGTTTACCCTCATATATGGGGTATCAGCCTACTCAGGACAAATTGCACAACAATGCTTGGGGTCAAATATCTCCTGTTAGCCTTGGGAAAATTAAAAATTGGGGGCAAAAATATCATTTTCGTGGAAAAAAAATGATTTTTTTATTTTTATGGCCCTACATTATAAACTTCTGTGAAGCACTTGGGAGTTCAAAGTGCTCACCACACATCTAGATAAGTTCTATGGGGGGTCTAGTTTCCCAAATGGGGTCACATGTGGGGTGTTTCAACAGTTTAGGCACATCAGAGGCTCTCCAAACACGACATGACACCTGCAGAACATTCCATCAAAGTCTGCATTCCAAAACGTCACTACTTCCCTTCCAAGCCCCGACGTGTGCCCATACAGTAGTTTTCTCCAACAAATGGAGTATCAGCGTACTAAGGACAAATTTAACAACAACTTTTGGGGTTCAATTTCTCCTGTTACCCTAGGGAAAATAAAAAAATTGGGGACAATTTGAGCGCCAAAAATGGGGACTAAAAGATCATGCTTGTTGAAAAAATATGATTTTTTTATTTTCACGCCCGGGCGTTATAAACTTCTATGAAGCACTTGGGGGTTCAAAGTGCTCACCATGCATCTAGATAAGTTCCTTTGGGGGTGTAGTCTCCAAAATGGGGTCAGTTGTGGGGGGTTTCCACAGGTTAGGCACATCAGAGGCTCTCCAAACGCAATATCACACCCGCAGACCATTCCATCAAAGTCTGCATTCCAAAATGTCACTACATCCCTTCCAAGACCCAATGGGTGACCACACAGTAGCTTTCTCCCACATATGGGGTATAAGCCTCTTCGGGACAAATTGCACAACAACTTTTGGAGTCCAATTTCTCCTATTACCCTAGGGAAAGTAAAAAAATTGGGGACAATTTGAGAGCCATAGACAAGCCCCACACAGTGCCAAAGACAAGCCCCACTGTTATGAATGAGTCACCGTAGGAGGCAAAAACAGAAATGCTAGCTAAGTCCAGAAAACCAGAGAAGTTGGCAGCTATCGGATTGCAGACCCCTGAACCTATCAACACAACTAGCAGTAGCCGTGGGGGGTTCCTACGATGCCCTAGACCCCTCGATCACAGCCGGAGGACTATATAGCCTAAAGACAGAAAGGGAAATCTAAACTGCCCCAGAGCAGACCCCAAAGGAAAAGGCAGCCCCCAACATATAATGACGGTGAAGCAAGAAGAAAGAACACTAACACAGACAGAAAGATAGACTGAGCAAAGACGGGGCCCAAGCTAACTAGATAGGAAAGGACAGGAAGGCTGCTGTCTGCAATCCATGAAAAACCCTATGAAAATAAGAGCCAACAGACTGACAGTGAAAAAGGCCCTGAAGACGCTGGGCTTCAAAAAGGCTATGTCAGTACTCAGGAATATTCTGAAGACAGAGCAACCGGCAAAAGGAGATTCAGCTCACCCCAGCAGGGAATGGCAGAATCCAGAAAAGCAAGGCAAACAAAAACAAAACACAAATGCTAACAGGCAAAGCAGAAAACTTAGCTTTAGAGGAGCAGGAATCAGACTGGTCTCCTAGAAGTCCACAGAGAAATCACCCGCAGGGCAGAAGGGCATCGGCAGCCTTATATCCATTCCGTGACTCCACTCAGCCAGTCATCATCATTAGGCTCAGGTGCCTGATAATCAGGCTCATTACCTTCCTTTACCAGAATAGGGAGTTCACCAGACCTCAGTGACGAAGGGGAAAATGAACTCACAACACCCCACACAGTGCCAAAGACAAGCCCCACACAGTACCAAAGACAAGCCACACTCAGCACCAAAGACAAGCCCCACACAGCACCAAAGACAAGCACCACAAAGCGCCAAAGACAAGCCCCACACAGTGCCAAAGACAAGCCCAACACAATGCCAAAGACAAGCCCCACACAGTGCCAAAGACAAGCCCCACACAGGGCCAAAGACAAGCCCCCACACAGTGCCAAAGAGAAGCCCCCACAGAGCACCAAAGACAAGCCCCACACAGTGCCAAAGACAAGTCCTACACAGCGCCAAAGACAAGCCCCCACACAGTGCCAAAGACAAGCGCCACACAGTGCCAAAGACAATCGCCACACAGTGCCAAAGAAAATCCCCACACAGGGCCAAAGACAAGCCCCCACACAGTGCCAAAGACATTCCCCCACAGAGCGCCAAAGACAAGCCCCACACAGCGCCAAAGACAAGTCCAACACAACGCCAAAGACAAGCCCCACACAGCGCCAAAGACAAGCCCCCACACAGCGCCAAAGACAAGCCCCCACATGGGTCGCCCTCCCAGGGCTGTGGGGTACTCGGTGCCGGGCCGGTATCAGCGGGACGTGTCACAGCAGCGGTGACTCGGACCGTGGCCCTGGGCACCCATGTGAATTGGCGTGTTTGGTGTTGATAGTTTATAGATATACTTCGTGACGCCACCTGTGGTGTTCGGCAAGGGAGGTGTTAAGCCGACACTGCATGCAGATCCGCTGGGACTGATGATATGGTGCAGCAGAGATGTAAAAGTTTCCCACAGGTGAAGCTATAGTCCCAGGGCAGTGTAGATGTAGTTGGCATGGGGATGTAGCAGTGCCGGAAGGGTAGGAAGCAGACAAGACACAGCGGGTGCAATTTCTGTACCTTTACTTGATAACTGCAGTCCAGGGTCCTAATTACAGATGGTAATGGAGCAGGCTAGCCTGGAAGCAACTCAGGTATCTCTCTCAGCAGACCGGCTGTGCAGTCTCCTTTCCTAGCGCCTTAAGTGTGAAGTACTCCAGTCCTAAGTTACTCTGAAGTTCCCCCTGTCAGTTGTTCCCGAGAACCTTACTTGCACAGCAAACATCTGTAGCCTATCTTGGGGACTCCTCACTCCTCAGTCCCGGCTCTCTATCCAAGCTGCTGTTGTGCCCTCAAGTCTTAGCTGGGAGTAGGGCATTTACAACCTCCTTCTTCCCTGGTATCTGTTGCAGGATATTAAGGATCCATACAACCGTGGAGACCAGGCTCCAGTTCTTGCGCTCTAGCCTTGAGGGAGCTCTCCTTTTCCAGCGCAACCTCCACGCTTCTCTCTACACATCTGCACACTTCACCCTCCGCAGACTAACTGACCACTCCTCTCACTTGGCCCTCAGGGAGCACTCCTCCCTTCAAATCCAGTTCAGAGTTGCCCCTGCTGGCCTGGAGTGGAACTGTGTTGCATGTATAGGCAAACTGCTGGAGAGACCCTTCATTGCCTCCAAGCCTGGCATTACCCTTACCTGGAGGAAGGCAAAGCCAGTGTGGCGACCGTACTCCTGGGGCTGCCACATTCCCCTGTAGTGCAAGTAAGCACTCCTGGGCTGAACAAAATATGAAACACATGAATGCAATATAAACACACAACAATAATAATTGTACAACATTTGAAAAAGGGAAAAAATATACAAAAACCAAGTGTTTCCAAAAATGGTCCTATGATGATAAGTCCAGCATCAATGTCCATGGTCCATTCCTGGTAAATGGTTAATTATTTACAAATAAAGTTTTTGACCACACACAAGTCCTGTGGTTCAGTGTCCATAAAACAAGGTAAAACTCCAAAGGAAACTCTTACAGGTTACCTGTAGGCACAAAACTTGAAAAACAGTTACATATATACATTTCAGCAATTTCAACATTCACATTTACTTTACTATTTTAGATACGTTATCTGATGGGTAGTGTGCCTTGTGTGGTGCGGGTAGACCTGTGTAATGTACTGGGAATTCTAAGTAACACAGGGATACTAGACTGTCTGTGGATTCTTGGACTCACCAGGGGCATAACAGGTTCACCACTGGCAGGGTGAGGGTTCTCTAGCTCCACTGCTGGTGTGGCATCTGCTGCCTGATTTTCCTGCTCTTCAGGATTTTCTTGTGTCCCGTCTTCCTGTGCTACCTCTTGGGGAAATATCAACACTGGCACCACCACAGCATCATTCACTTTAGTCCAATTCGCAGGGAACTCTCCAAGCACTGTACTGACCTTCTTTTCTTTCTCCACGGGTTGGATATTATCTTGCTCTTCCACCCTCTCTTTCAACTGGTCAGGACATAATTTCAAATGGTCCCTGGATACCGCTGCTGAGGTCTCTCCTCCATCTTTGCTAACAAGGCACACTTATGCATTATCAAAGTTTGAGGGAAGAATGGTGTAAGGTTCAGCTTCTCATTGATCATTCAGCTTATGCAGTCTTCTTTTCCTCTTGAGAACTTGTTCTCCCGGCGAAAAAGGAACGGCAGGTGCATTTTGGTTGTAAAGCTTCTCCTGCTTCTGCCTTGCCTGGGCCAGACTCTTCTCCACACACTCTTGTACTCTTCTGTACTGCTGCTGCCTCTCTTTGTCCCAGTCAGCTTCTTGTGACATTACTTCAGGCGTCAGGACTCCCATGTCCAAATCAATGGGCAGTTTACCCGGTCTCGCTCTCATCAGGTACACTGGAGCACAGTTGGTAGAGTTCACTGGAATATGGTTGTAGAGGTCTACCAGATCTGGCAACTTTTCTGGCCACAGATTTCTCTCCTCCAAGGGCAGCATCTTCAGTAGATCAATCACTACCTGGTTCATCTTAGAATCAATCATAGAATCATAGAATCGTAGAGTTGGAAGGGACCTCCTGGGCCATCTGGTCCAACCCCCTGCTCAAAGCAGGATTCGCTAAATCATCCCAGTCAGATGTCTGTCCAGCCTCTGTTTGAAGACTTCCATTGAAGGAGAACTCACCACTTCTCGTGGCAGCTTGTTCCACTCATTGATCACTCTAAGTGTCAAAAAGTTTTTTCTAATATCTAATCTGTGTCTCCTCCCATTCAGTTTCATCCCATTGCTTCTAGTCTTTCCTTGTGCAAATGAGAATAAAGTTGATCCTTCTACAATGTGACAGCCCTTTAGATATTTGTAGACAGCTATTAAGCCTCCTCTCAGTCTTCTCTTTTGCAAACTAAACATTCCCAATCCTGCAACCTTTCCTCATAAGACAGGGTTTGCAGACCGGTCACCATTCTGGTCGCTCTTTTCTGAACTTGCTCCAGTTTGTTGATGTCTTTTTTAAAATGTGGTGCCCAAAACTGGACACAATATTCCAGATGAGGTCTGACCAAAGAGGAGTAGAGGGAAATAATGACTTCACGTGATCTAGACTGTATGCTTCTGTTAATACATCCTAGAATTGCATTTGCCTTTTTTGCTGCTGCATCACACTGTTGACTCATATTCAGTCTGTGATCTATTAGTATACCCAAGTCTTTTTCACATGTGCTGTTGCTTAGCCCTATTCCTCCCATTCTATATATGCTTTTTTCATTTTTATTGCCCAGATGTAGTACTTTGCATTTTTCCCTGTTAAAAAACCATTCTGTTAGTTGCTGCCCACTTCTCCAGTTTATTTATATCTTTTTGAATCCTCTCTCTCTCTTCTCTTCTCGCACATGCCATTGGTCTGTGGGTGATAAGGCGTTGTCCGGATCTTCTTAAAACCATATAAGTTGCAGAATTCATGGAACACTTCTGCCTCAAAAGCTGGACCTTGATCAGTAAGAACTCTCTCTGGGTAACCATGTGGTCTACAAAAGTGCTGTTGGAATGCTCTGGCTGCAGTCCTGGCTGTTAGATCTTTGACAGGCACAACCACCAGGAACCTGAAGTAGTGATCCATGATGGTAAGAGCATAGAGGTAGCCTGACCGGCCTGGAACCAGCTTCACATGGTCCAGGGCTACCAGCTCAAGTGACTGTTTGGTGATGATCAGCTGCAAGGGAGCCCTCTGGCTACTTCGATCCTTTCTGCACAGGTTACATTGTCCACACTCCCGGCACCACTTCTCAATGGCTTTCCTCATACCAGTCCAGTAGAACCTCTCTGGGAACAATACTTCCAACTTCTTCCATCCAAAGTGTCCAGCTCCATTGTGATAGGCTTTCAGGACCATTGATGCCTCTCTCCTTTGGACTACCACCTACCAGACCAGCTCATGTGTGCCGGCATTGATACTCCTCTGACACAGCTTCCCTTCATAAAATGAACAGCCAACCTCATTCCTTCCACAACTGCAGGGTTTCCTCAGGAGCATTCGACTCAGGGCTTGAGTCTAGTTGGGACAGTAGCTCCTTCACTAGGCGGACTGCAGGGTCACTATCTTGCGCTTCTGCCCAGTGATGGTGAGGCAATGGGTTCAGGGTGACTTCTTTCAAGCTAGACCGCCTGTTTCTCATTCTTTGAGCACGCTGGGCCGCCAGGGGCCGGTGGAAGGGAGGCAACTCTATTTCCTCAAGAGCCTCAGGGTCTTCT
The DNA here is from genome assembly GCF_039654945.1 of Dendrobates tinctorius. NCBI lineage: Eukaryota > Metazoa > Chordata > Amphibia > Anura > Dendrobatidae > Dendrobates > Dendrobates tinctorius. The sequence continues at coordinate 2,895,497 of NW_027361904.1, read as the reverse complement.
CCTGCATCTGACAGATTAGGCATCCTGGACAGCGCATCAGCATTGATTGATACTCCTCCGACACAGCTTCCCTTCATAAATGAACAACCAACCTCTTTCCTTCCACAACTGCTGGGTTTGCTCAGGAGCATTCGACTCAGGCCTTGAGTCTAGTTGGGACAGTAGCTCCTTCACTAGGCAGACTGCAGGGTCACTATCTTGCGCTTCTGCCCAGTGATGGTGAGGCAATGGGTTCAGGGTGACTTCTTTCAAGGCAGACCGCCTGTTTCTCAATCCTTGAGCACGCCTGGCCGCCAGGGGCCGGCAGAAGGGAGGCAACTCTATTTCCTCAAGAGCCTCAGGGTCTTCTCCTGCATCTGGCAGATTAGGCATCCTGGACAGCGCATCAGCATTGGCATTCTTGTGTCCTGCCCGGTACTTGATAATAAACTCATAGTTAGACAGCCGGGCCATCCATCGCTGCTCCAGTGCACCCAGTTTTGCAGTGTCCAAGTAGGTCAACGAATTATTGTCCGTGAAGATAGTAAACTTGGCTGAAGCCAGGTAATGCTTGAATCTCTCAGTCACCGCCCAGACTATGGCAAGGAACTCCAGCTTGAAAGAACTGTAATTGTCAGGGTTCCTTTCAGTGGGACGCAACTTCCTGCTGGCGTAGGAGATCACTCTTTCCTTTCCATTCTGTACCTGCGACAGTACTGCTCCTAGCCCCACATTGCTGGCATCCGTATACAACACAAAGGGTTTGTCATAATCTCGGTAGGCCAGAACTTTGTCACCAGTGAGAGCCATCTTCAATCTGGTGAAGGATCTCTCCAACTCCTCAGTCCATTCAAATGTGGAGTTCTTCTGTTTGTCCTTCTTGGACCGCCCCACCAGGAGATTTTGCATAGGGGTGACTATTTCAGTAAAACCTTTGATGAATCTTCTGTAGTAGCCTACCAGTCCAAAGAATTGGCGGACTTCATGGAGGTTGCTGGGCTTCGGCCAGTCACGGATGACTGTGACCTTGTCAGGATCTGGTGCCACACCTTCTGCACTCACCACATGACCGAGGTACTGATCCTTGGGCTTCAGCAGGTGACACTTAGAGGGCTTCACCTTCAGGCCAAAATTGAACAGAGCTTCAAACACTTCAGCCAGGTGTTCCAGATGATCCTCATAGGTATTGGAGAAAACAATGACATCATCCAGGTACAGCAGGACTGTCTCAAAGTTCATGTGTCCCAGGCAGCACTCCATCAACCGTTGAAATGTTCCTGGGGCAGTGCAGAGCCCAAATGGCATATAGTTGAACTCACAGAGACCCATTGGAGTGGTAAATGCGGTTTTCTCCTTGTCTGCCACGGGAACCTGCCAATACCCACTGCTGAGATCCAAATTGGAAAAGTAGTTAGCAGTTTTAAGTGCTGCTAATGATTCCTCAATTATAGGTAATGGGTAGGCATCTTTATGTGTAATGCTGTTAATTTTCCTGTAATCAACACACATTCTCATGGTACCATCCTTTTTCTTTACAAACACTATTGGAGCTGTCCATGGGCTACAACTTTCCCTGATGACCCCTGCTTCCTTCATCTCCCTCAACATACTCTTAGCACATTAGTACCATGTTGGGGATATATATGTCTGTACCTCTCCTTTATGGGTGGATGGTCTCCTGTGGGGCTATGATGTTGGACCCATTTTGCCTGCCCAAAATCTAGTGGGTGTTTGCTAAATACCCGCTCATACTCTTGTGTCACTCTGTAAACCACATTTCTCTGGTATGAAGGTGTAGAGTCAGTCCCCACCTGCATTTGCTGGCACCATTCTTCTAGCTGCTTGACAGGGCCATTGTCTTCCACCTGGTCGGATGAAGCCAAGGGCTCTGCTGCCTGCAATGAGTTGTTAGTCACAGTGAGCAGCTTGGCAACTGTGGCGTACCGAGGTATTGTGGCTTCCTCCTCCCCACAATTCAAAAGGCGTTCAGGTACTCTCCCTTTACGTACATCAACTTCCCGTCTGGCTGTCAGGACAGTGGACCTGCTATCAGAGAATACGGGCTCTACCATGGCCTGGTAATCTTTCCCTCTGAGACCTATAGCTGCCCGACACCAAATCAGCATTTCACACCTGGGGGATATTGCAATGGGGAAAGCATCACTCACTCTGACACTACCGATTTCTCTGCCAGAGAGTTCTTCCTGTTGCCTTTGCTTCAGGGCTCGGATCTCCTTCTGCAGGAAAAGTTGTTCACTGGAACCAGCAGTCTCAGCCACCTGTTGCAACAAGACAATAACCTTGGAAAGACAGTTTTTAATTACATTTGTACCAAGAGTCATCATGGGATTACATTCACATCGGTCAATATCAACAACTATTAGATCTTGGGATTTCAACTCCACCCTCCCCACTTTAACAGTAATTTCTTTACACCCAATCTGTGGCAAAGACTGCCATTACTAGCAACTACTGTCAGTTCATTAGTGGGGCCACAGGTGAGTTCAGAATAAGCCCAATACCTCTTGTACAGAATGTACGGCATGGTGTTCACCTGGGAGCCAGTGTCCAGCAAAGCTTTCAGGGGAATACCATCAATGACCACAGGAAGGATTGGTCTCCCTCCAACATACTTGGCTCTTCAGTTCTTTGGGCCTGGTGATCCTATTCCTGGGGTTGGCCCTCGGCCCCAAGGGTTGCTCGTTTAAAGGACAGTATCTGGCGCAATGGCCTGCCTTGCGGCAGCGGCGGCGGATGGGACGTCCTTCCTGGTCATAGCGATCGTTGGTCCTTCCTCGAAGTGGCGGGATTCTCCTCCTCCGGAGCCATGGGACATCCTCTGGACCGGAAGCAAGCTGGATCTTTTCCTTGGAGGACACCTGCAGGGACTGCACGGTTTTGGTGAGTGCAGCCATCCCTTTGGTCAACTCCTGGACCTGAAGTCGCAGCTCCTCAGTTGGATCTTTATCCAGAGTCTGTGCATCAGCCTCCACAGGGACAGAAGGAAAAGATGTTGCTTCTTGATGGTAGGTGTAACGGGGTCTACCGTGCTGGAGTACATCTTTCAGTACCACCCCGTGTTTCAGGAGGTCCACTCTGCTTTGGCTGGAGTCTGAATGAAGGACGCTGGCTGGAATTGCTTGGTTACATGGGCGCATATAACAGATCACTGCTTCTCCACGTATTTCCAGTATGACAACACTTTACTCACAGGACACAGAATATATCACACAGATACAGAGGGCGGGTCACTTGAAAAGCGGCAGGCCAGACATACATTACAATAGCCGCAGGTGGCCGGAGCCTGTCGATATTTACTGTGGGAATTACAAAGGTGGGGGAGGTAAGAAGGGTCCTGTGGGCTGATGCATTAGGGACATGCATCTCACATGGAACCTATTATACATACATATAACTGCACAACATAGTCTGGGTCCTGGGGGGGTTCCGTAACACGGCTCCCCTTTTCAGCGACGCGATCGGCATACACAGTCTGATCCTTAACGGATCGGTTTGGGGATGACCGAAGTTTATGGGGTTGGTACAAGTTCCGTTTGTCGACTCAGTCCATCGGCGTTACCGTTTTGTTTGCTGGGTCTGTAGTGGATGGTGAAATCCAGAGGTTGTAGGGCTAAACTCCACCGCAGTAATCTGGCGTTGTCTCCGGAGACCCGATTAAGCCAGACTAGGGGATTATGGTCCGTTAGGAGGGAAAACTGTCGTCCATACAAATATGGTTGCAACTTTTTGAGTGCCCATACTACGGCCAGGCACTCCTTCTTGATGGCCGCATAGCTTACTTCATGGGGCAGTAGTTTCCGACTCAGGTAAGCTACCAGGTGTTCTTGGCCGTCTGGCCCAACTTGGCTCAGTACTGCCCCCAATCCAAACACAGAAGCGTCTGTGTGAACTAGGAAACGTTTAGTTGGATCAGGTGCGGCCAATACAGGGGTATTGGTGAGAGCATCCTTTAGCTGGCGGAAGGCTCCCTCACACTCTGGGGTCCAGGTTACCTGGCGGGGTTGGTTCTTACGGGTCAGATCAGTGAGGGGCTTGGCTACGCTGCTGTAATTGGGAACGAATTTCATGTAATAACCTGCCGTCCCTAGAAGCGCCACGACCTGGGTTTTAGTGCGTGGGGTGGGCCATTTGGCTATGGCCTCAATCTTGGCTGGTTCTGGTTGCTGTTTCCCTCTTCCCAACCAATGCCCTAAATACTGAACCTCTGCTTTGCCCACTTGACACTTGTTTGGGTTCAGGGTGATTCCGACCTTGTGGATCCTGTCCAATACTGTCTCTAGGTGATTTAAATGCTCTTCCCATGTCGTGCTGTAGATGGCGAAGTCATCCAGGTAGGCACAAGCATAGTCCTGGAGACCATCCTGAAGCCGGTCAGCCAGCCTCTGGAAGGTCGCCGGGGCATTCTTCATCCCGAATGGCATAACTCGAAACTGGAATAAGCCGAACGGGGTGACAAATGCCGACTTGGGAATAGCGTCAGGACTAAGGGGAATCTGCCAGTAGCCTTTGCATAGATTGATGGTGGTCAAATACTTTGCCCCTGCCAGCCGGTCTAACAACTCATCCACACGCGGCATGGGATACGCATCAGTCACCGTTTTCTCATTGAGCTTACAATAGTCTACAAAAAACCATGTAGTCCCATCCTTCTTGGGCACTAACACTACGGGGGATGCCCAGGGACTATCTGACTCTTGAATGACCCCTAAACGGAACATCTCTTGTATCTCTTGTCGCATCCCTTCTCGTACAGACTCAGGGACGTGGAAGGGGGGTTGTCGCAGGGGGGTCTGATCCTGGGTCTCAACCTTGTGTTGTGCCAGGCGAGTGTACCCTGGTCTCCCCGAAAACATCCTCTGTCACTGCCTCAACAACGCCTCCACCTGCTGTCTCTCCCAGGGACCTAGTTCTTCACCCAAGTGTAACTGGTCCCATGTTTTAGACTGAGTCCTTTCCCCTAAGACATCAGGCAAGGGAAGTCCTGCTAAATCCTCTGCTTCAGGTGCACAGATGGCCACTACCTCTTCAGGGCGCTCCCGGTAGGGCTTCAGCATATTCATGTGGAACATGCCAATAACCCTGGGGTCGTCACAATCGGCGACATTATAGGTGGTGTCGGCTATTTTCTGGTAGGGCCCCTGCCATGCAGCTTGGAACTTGTTCTGCCTAGTGGGCTCTAACACCAGGACCTTCTGTCCTATTTCCAAGATGCGTTCTCTGGCCCTCCGATCGTAATAAGCGCTGGCGCCGCTGGGCCACCTGCATGTTCCCACGTACAGCCTGGGTCAGCTCCTGTAGGCGGTCCCGGAATTACAGCACATAGGGTACAATAGGTACCCCTTCTATGATGCCCTCCCCTTCCCAGTGTTCTAGCACTAAGTCTAGGGGTCCTTTTACCCGCCTCCCGTATACCAGTTCGAATGGGGAGAACCCCGTGGATTCTTGGGGCACCTCCCGATAGGCAAACAGGAGGTGTGGCAAGAATTTCTCCCAGTCCCTGTAGGTACTGGTAAAAGTCCCAATGAGTTGTTTTAACATCCCGTTAAAGCATTCACACAACCCATTGGTTTGCGGGTGGTATGGGGCGCTTCTAATGGACTTTACACCGCACAGCTTCCACAGTTGGTTGGTCACCTCTGCTGTAAACTGGATACCCTGGTCCGAGATAATCTCCCGGGGAAATCCAACCCGTGAGAAAACCTGGAGCAGGGCAGCCGCCACCGTCTCTGCCAGTAAGTTAGGTAACGCAACCGCCTCTGGATACCGTGTGGCATAATCTACCACTGTCAATATATATCTTTTCCCTGACGGACTGGGTTTGGCTAACGGCCCTATCAGGTCAACCGCTACTCTGCTAAATGGTTCCTCCACAATGGGGAGGGGGCATAATTTGGCCTTGCATCGATCTCCCCTCTTGCCAATGCGCTGGCAACTGTCACGGGTCTGGCAGTGCTGATGAACATCATAGGTTACCCCTGGCCAAAAGAAGTTTTGTGTCAGACGATGCCTGGTGCGACCGACGCCGAAGTGCCCGGCCAAGGGTATGTCATGAGAGATTCGCAGTAACTCCTGCCTATACTTCTTGGGAACTACCAGCTGTCATTTTATAGTGGGGCTCGTCCCTGTGTGGTGCTGCTCTGTGATCCGGTAGAGGAGTCCCTGCTCCCATACAAACTGTTCCCCTTCCAGGACCCCTCTCCCCTCCTGTGCCTTCCCACAATATCCCTCCAATGAAGGATCCTCAAGTAACTCCCTCTTAAATTCAGCTGGGGTGGCCCAAGAAATGTGTCTGGCTATAGGAATATGTGTGGGGCTGGGATATCTTACCTGGGCCTCCTCTGAGTGTGAGTCTGCCTCCGCAGCGCGAGCTTGTCTCCGGGTGGTCACAGGATATGTCTCAGCCAGAGGTGCAACCGAGAAGGCAGACAACATGGTCCCCAAATCATTTCCCAGCAAGACGTCTGCAGGCAAATCCTCCATCAAGCCGACCTCAACAAGGCCATCCCCGACTCCCCAGTTCAGGTGAATCCCGTCTTCTCTTGGTCCCGGACGAGATGAGGCTTCACAAGGGTCAAAGTTGCTCCGGAATCTCTTAGTCCCTGCATACGTTTCCCATTAACCCACACGATCTGTCGATGCTGTTGTCGATTATCTGCCCGGGCTGCCTGCACGGGGTCTACTTCATGCAGCACTTCCTCCATCTCTTCCAACCCCTGGTTAGTCGTAGCCCCCAATGCCGGGTCAGCTTCGCCTTGGTAGCAGTGTACAGCGGCCCTGCTGAAGGTAGCTGTTCCCGCCTTTGGCCACTGGGTATGCTGAGTCCGGTTGGGACATTGTCTTTGCAGGTGGCCCAGCTGATGGCAGGTGTGGCATCGCGCCCCAGGGGGACTGTGGTAGGCCAGGTTTTTAGCTGGTCCCCCTACAATCTTCTGTGGTTTGGGGGCCTCCTGGTCCTTGGGTGGACCGCTAGTGACCATCTTTGATCCGGACAACTGAGGCCTCCTGGCATCATGATTTTCATCGGCCAGACGAGCGGCCTCCTCAAGAGTTGTTGGCCGCCTGTCCCGAAGCCATTCCCGTGTCTCGGGGGTTAGTCCATTGAAGAATCGTTCTAACAAGAAGAGCTGGAGGACGTCCTCCTTAGTGGTTGCTGGCTCCCTTGTACCCACTGTAGCAGTGACCACCGTAATTTACAGGCCCATTCAGCGTGGGTATTGGTTACTCGTTTTATAAGGCCGCGGAACTTTTGGCGGTATGCCTCTGGTGTCAGCGCATACCGGGCCAAGATCACTTCTTTGAAACGCTAATAGTCCATACAGTCCTCATCAGGTACCGTGCGATAGGCGTCCGTTGCCCGGCCTGTCAGCTTGCTGGCCAGAATCTGAACCCGTTCCTCCGGCTTCACTTGATAAAGGGCACACTGCTGCTCAAAGTCCTGCAGAAAGCCATCACTGTCTTCCTCTGCCTCCCCCAACTGTCGGAAGGCATTATACTGGATCTTTTTGTGGCTTACTGTTGAAGGTAACTGGGCGGAGGTCAGAGCTCCCCCTGCTCGCTGAGTCTCCATCTTGGCCAGCTCCACTTTGGTCCGCTCTGCTAACTTTATCTTGGCTAGCTCTATCCTGGTCCGCTCGGCCATCTTTTCCTTCAGATCAGTGCGCACATCAGCCATCACCTCTCGTATGATCTCTACTGCAGGGTTTGGGCCACAGAACGCCAGTCTGATCTTTACCTCCCTCTGGAATTCAGTCTCCTCCACATTCACGTTGGGGAGCGTTGCACTGTCGTGTTCCATGATGGCTTCTATCAAATCCGCTTTTGTTTTGTTGCTGGCGATTAACCCTCGGGCTTCCACCAGATCTTTTGATGTAGTCCTCTTTAACTTCTGGTAGTTGTTTTCCATTCATTCCTATCCTCCTGTAGACGGGGTATCACATCCCGCTGTCTGCCACCAGTGTAACGGGGTCTACCGTGCTGGAGTACCTCTTTCAGTACCACCCTGTGTTTCAGGAGGTCCACTCTGCTTTGGCTGGAGTCTGAATGAAGGATGCTGGCTGGAATTGCTTGGTTACATGGGCGCATATAACAGATCACTGCTTCTCCACGTATTTCCATTGTGACAACATTTTACTCACAGGACACAGAATATATCACACAGATACAGAGGGCGGGTCACTTGAAAAGCGGCAGGCCAGACATACATTACAATAGCCGCAGGTGGCCGGAGCCTGTCGATATTTACTGTGGGAATTACAAAGGTGGGGGAGGTCAGAAGAGTCCTGTGGACTGATGCATTAGGGACATGCATCTCACATGGAACCTATTATACATACATATAACTGCACAACATAGTCTGGGTGCTGGGGGGTTCCGTAACAGTAGGTGATCGCTGGGCGCCTAGGGGGCGCTGGACGGCTGGCAGCTGATTACTGCAGTACCGAATAGCCCTGTCCTTAAAATCAGCAAAATTCAAATCAGGGTTTTGCATGGTTATAATGCACAACTGTCCTCTGTGGGTACTGGACAGGAGTTCTTCAATGAACTGCTCCTTTAACAGTTTGTCTTCCTCCTTTACACTGTCAGGATCCACTTCCTTAACTGCTCGCAGCCCTCCTGCAGGTTGAGGGCATAGTCTCTGATACTGTCCTGTGCCTTCTGTTTATAGCCAAAGAACCTCATCTTGATTTCAGCTGCAGTGCGAGTGTCAAAAGTGCTTCACAGCTTGGCCAAGATCTTAGCAACAGTCTCTTTATCAGTGTCCTGCCAGGCTTTCACTTCTCTCTTTGCTGCACCCGTTAGTTGTCTAATCAGGATATTCACTTTCTGGCTTTGGGGTACTTGGTGCCGGGCCGGTATCAGCGGGACGTGTCACAGCAGCGGTGACCCGGACCGTGGCACTGGGTGCCCATGTGAAATGGCATGTTTGGTGTTGATAGTTTATAGATATAGTTCGTGACGCCACCTGTGGTGTTTGGCAAGGGAGGTGTTAAGCCGACGCTGCATGCAGATCCGCTGGGACTGATGGTATGGTGCAGCAGAGATGTAAAAGCTTCCCACAGGTGAAGCTATAGTCCCAGGGCAGTGTAGATGTAGATGGCACAGGGATGTAGCAGTGCCGGAAGTGTAGGAAGCAGACAAGACACAGCGGGTGAATTTCTGTATCTATACTTGATAACTGCAGTCTAGGGTCCTGATTACAGATGGTAACGGAGCAGGCTAGCCTGGAAGCAACTCAGTTATCTCTCTCAGCAGACCGGCTGTGCAGTCTCCTTTCCTAGCGCCTAAGTGTGAAGTACTCCAGTCCTAAGTTACTCTGAAGTTCCTCCTGTCAGTTGTTCCCGAGAACATTACTTGCACGGCAGACAGCTGTAGCCTATCTTGGGGACTCCTCACTCCTGAGTCCCGGCTCTCTATCCAAGCTGCTGTTGTGCCCTCAAGTCTTAGCTGGGAGTAGGGCATTTACAGCCTCCTACTCCCCTGGTATCTGTTGCAGGATATTAAGGATCCGTACAACCGTGGAGACCAGGCTCCAGTTCTTGCGCTCTATCCGTTAGGGAGCTCTCCTTTTCCAGCTCAACCTCCACGCTTCTCTCTACACGTCTGCACACTTCACCCTCCGCAGACTAACTGACCACTCCTCTCACTTGGCCCTTAGGGAGCACCCCTGCCCTCAAATCCGGTTCAGAGTTCCCCCTGCTGGCCTGGAGTGGAACTGTGTTGCATGTATAGGTAAACTGCTGGAGAGACCCTTCATTGCCTCCAAACCTGGCATTACCCTCCCCTGGAGGAAGGCAAAGCCAATGTGGCAACCGTACTCCTGGGGGCGCCACACACAGTGCCAAAGACAAGCCCCCACAGAGCGCCAAAGACATGCCCCACACAGTGCCAAAGACTAGCCCCCACAAAGGGCCAAAGACAAGCCCCACATAGCGACAAAGACAAGTCACACACAGTGCCAAAGGCAAGCCCCCACACAGCACCAAAGGCAAGCCCCCACACAGTGCCAAAGACAAGCCACACACACTGCCAAAGACAAGCCCCGACAAAGCGCCAAAGACAAGCCCCCACGCAGCACCAAAGACAAGCCCCCACACAGTGCCAAATACCAGCCCCCACACAGCGCCAAAGACAAGCCCCAGACAGCGCCAAAGACAGGGCCCACACAGCACCAAAGACAAGCCCCACACAGCGCCAAAGACAAGCCCCACACAGAGCCAAAGACAAGCCCCCACACAGCGCCAAAGACAAGCCCCCACACAGTGACAAAGAACAGCCCCCACACAGCGCCAAAGACAAGCCGCTCACAAAGCCAAAGACAAGCCCCCACACAGCGCCAAAGGCAAGCCACACACAGCGCCAAAGACAAGCCACACACAGTGCCAAAGACAAGCCCCACACAGAGCCAAAGACAAGCCCCACACAGAGCCAAAGACAAGCCCCCACACAGCGCCAAAGACAAGCCCACACAGCGCCAAAGACAGGGCCCACACAGCACCAAAGACAAGCCCCACACAGCGCCAAAGACAAGCCCCACACAGCACCAAAGACAAGCCACACACAGTGCCAAAGACAAGCCCCACACAGAGCCAAAGACAAGCCCCCACACAGCGCCAAAGACAAGCCCCCACACAGTGACAAAGAACAGCCCCCACACAGCGCCAAAGACAAGCCGCTCACAAAGCCAAAGACAAGCCCCCAAACAGCGCCAAAGACAAGCCTCCACAGCGCCAAAGACAAGCCCCACACAGTGCCAATGACAAGCCCCCACACAGCGTCAAAGACAAGCCCCACACAGCACCAAAGACAAGCCACACACAGAGCCAAAGACAAGCCCCCACACAGCGCCAAAGACAAGCCCCCACACAGTGACAAAGAAAAGCCCCCACACAGCGACAAAGACAAGCCGCTCACAGAGCCAAAGACAAGCCCCACACAGTGCCAATGACAAGCCCCCACACAGCGCCAAAGACAAGCCCCCACACAGCACCAAATACAAGCCACACACAGCACCAAAGACTAGCCGCACACAGCACCAAAGACAAGCCCCACACAGCACCAAAGACAAGCCCCACAAAGCACCAAAGACAAGCCCCACACAGCGCCAACGACAAGCCCCACACAGTGCCAAAAGCTGTTTTTTCCTTCGCCGCCTCTGTTAGGGGTACCTGCCAATAACCTTTTGCGAGCCCAAATCGCTCTATCAACTCGTCAACCCGGGGCATGTGGTAGGCGTGAAACTTTGAAATGTCATTAAGCTTTCTAAAATTATTACAGAATCTTAGAGACCCATCAGGCTTGAGTATTAGGACTATTGGCCTGACCCACACACTTTGGGACTCTTCTATGACCCCTAACTGTAGCATAGTTTTCACCTCTTCTGAGATGGCTTGTCTCCGGGCCTCAGGCACCCGATATGGCTTTAGTCGGAATTTGGCCTGTGGCTCCGTGACAATGTCATGTTGGATTAGGGAGGTGCATCCGGGGAGCTCCAAAAAAATCTTTATTTCAGCTAATGAACTCCCAGACCTCCTGAACCTGTCTAGGAGACAAAGTATCTGCAATTTTGACTGGGGGTTGGGCTTCTCCTGCCTCGCCCCAAGGTAATGGAGCCTTCTCCATCTGAAACGCAGGCAGCGGACTATCCCCATCAAGGTTTTCTCTATCTTTCCATGGTTTAAGCAAATTAACATGGTAAACCTGTTCTGGCTTTCTCCGTCATGGCTGGTGTACCTTGTAGTCTACTGGCCCCACCTTTTCCATGATCTCGTAGGGTCCCTGCCACCTTGCAAGTAATTTTCTATCTACGGTAGGCACAAGTACCAACTCCCGATCCAAGGGCTAAAGGTTTTTACCCGAGCCCCCAGGTTATAGACCCGACTGACTGTTGTGCTGCCTCCATATGTTCCCGGACTAAAGCCCCCATTACACTAAACGATGTCCCAGCGATCCCACATGATGGGATCGCTGGGACATCGTTAGACAGCCCCAGTGATCAGGACCAGCGACGCTGGATGCTGGTTTCTATGTAAACGTCGGGCATCCAGGAGCAGCGCGACTCCTGGATACCCGCTGTTTACCTTGGAAACCGGTGTACACGCCAGTTTCCAAGATAAACAGCGGGTATCCAGGAGCCGCGGCTCCTGGATACCCGACGTTCACATTAGAAACCAGCGTCCAGCGTCGCTGATCGCTGGTCTCTCGCTGCCACACGCAGCGATGCGTGCTTAGCAGTGGGAGACCAGCGATCGGAAAACGGCCCAGGCCGCTCGAGCACGATCAGCGATAACCGGCAGGGGGGCCGGTCGCTGATCCCCGTCACACACAGCGATCTCACTGGCGAGATCGCTGATGTGTCACAAAATCAGTGATCTCGCTAGCGAGATCAATGTGTGTGACGGGACCCTAAGGGTAAGACTGTCTCCATTCTTTCTTGCATTTCTGCAACATGTTCTATCACACTTTTGTGGGGGTAGGTTGGTTCTCCCAGGCTTCGTTGGTTAGATCGAGTAAGCCCCGTGGATGTCTGCCGTACAATATTTCAAAGGGCGAGAACCCCGTAGATGCCTGAGGCACCTCCCGCCCTGCAAACAACAAATATGGCAATAAGAGATACCAGTCCTTCCCATCTTTGGAAATTGCCTTTTTTAACATGCTTTTCAGCGTCTTATTGAACCTTTCTACCAGACCGTCTGTTTGGGGATGATAGACCGATGTGCGCAACTGCTTAACATTTAGCAAACGGCAGAGTTCCTTCATAATTTTTTACATAAAGGGGGTTCCCTGGTCTATTAAAATCTCTTCAGGAATTCCCACCCGCAAAAACATACCCATGAGTTCCTTTGCTATAAGTTTTGCTGATGTGTGGCGCATAGAAATGGCCTCAGGATATCGGGTAGCAAAATCTAGAACTACCAGGATGTGTTGCTGTCCCCTTGCTGACTTATTGAGAGGCCCCACCAGATCCATTGCCACTCTCTCGAAGGGTACCTCTATAATTGGCAAAGGCACCAAAGGACTCCGAAAGTGAGGCTGGGGACTGGTTACCTGGCACACTGGACAGGAATTACAGCACCGTTTAACTTCTTCATGGACCCCTAGCGAGTAGAACTGCTGCAGAATTCAGTCTAGGGTTTTCTTTTGGCCCAAATGCCCACCAAGTACATGCACATGTGCTAAGTCCATTACCAGCCTACGATATGTCTGAGATACGAGTATCTGTTCTACCAGTTCCCCACATATTTTCTCCACTCGGTACAACAAATCTTGATGGAGCTCAAAGCGTGGCAGCACTGTAGCTGCCCCAGGTTGTTGGGGTTCCCCATTGACAAACAATACATTTTCTCTGGCCCGGGCCAAAGTAGGGTCTCGGAGTTGCGCCATAAAAAAATTGTCACCTGACACATTCAAGTCTGACAACTCGGGTCCCGGCGGCAAGTCTTCCAACTCTCCAGCCAATACTTCTATGGGAGAATTCTTCCCCTCGTCCACCGAAGGGAAGGTTACCCCTACCGCCAGCACTTCTTCCTCCGGGCCACCAGGTTCATGCCCTACTTCTGGAGATTGTAACATGGTTGCCTCTGGTGCCGGCAGTTGCTCCGTGGATGAGACAACAGATGGCCACAGCAGAGAAAATAAAGGAAAGTCTCTTCCAATTATTACTTCATAATGCAAATTAGTCACAACACCCACCTCGTGGTACTGCCTCCCCGCTGGCGCGCTGATCACCACAAGTGCAGTGGGATAGTCTTTTAAGTCCCCATGTATACACAACACCCCAATTTTCTGACCTGTATACTCGCTGGTTTGTATCCAGCTGGCTCGTACCAGGGTTACAAGACTCCCTGAGTCCAATAGGGCCACAGCCGGGGTGCCCACCACTTCAACCAGACACAAATATTCCATATTGGGACCTTTCAGTGTGCCCATTGCACACATCGGTTCGGCATAGTGAGACTGGTGGTACCCAAAGTTGGTGTCCATGGGCTCAGCCAGGTGGGGGCAATCAGCTTTCATACGCCCTGGGTCCTGGCACCGCCAGCAGATTATGGGGTTCCTTACTTCCCCAGATAAGTCCTGAGCATCCTTCCTGGGCTCTGCTCGCCGAACCATTGATGGAGACTTAGGGAACCTTCCTGTTACCTTCCGAGGAGTCCCTCCCTGTAGCTCTTTGGTGGCACCATACCTTTCTATGAGGTCTATCATCTGCATGGTATTAGTAGGGGATGCCTGTCTGACTCATGTCTGGAGGGAGGGGGGCAAAGCCCTCCAAAACTTATCAGTCACTATGCGGTCCAGCATGGCCGTGGGGGACAACACCTTAGGCTGCAACCACTTTCGTAACAGGTGCATCAGGTTGTAATACTGGGACCGAGCCGGCTTGGAGGGGGTAAACTCCCACTGGTGTACTCGCTGGGTCCGAACTAACACATTTACCACAAGACGTGCCAGTATCTCACCCATGACAACCATGTAGTCCGCCCTTTGCTCCGTGGATAGGTCCTGATACACTTTCAAAGGTCCTGGGGCCAGAAATGGAACGATGATTTCTGCCCACTGGTCTCAGGGTATGCCTCCACATCGTCTGACTTCCATTTTTGGAACCACTGTATGAACCGCTTTCCAGACATCATGGATTCCCCGGTTAGTTCCTTTTGTCTGTGCTGTTGTGATATGCTGTATCGACAGCTGATTGGTTTCGTGCTGCTGCATAGCCTTCTGCTGCATAGCCTGCTGTCGCATGGCCTCTATGAGCGTTTTAACTGTGGCCTCCATTTCTGAAAAGTTCCCCACCTGGGTCTGTGCCACTTGTTTCACTCAGGACATAGGCTGGGGTACAGATCAAAAATAAGCAAAAACAGCCTGGCCTCACTGCGTTCTCCACCAGTTGTAGCGATCCGCTTTGGTAGGTAATGGCAGGGCTGCAGTAATGAGGTAACACACAGGTTTAAAGTCTAATTTCAGAGGTTTAATGTCACTTTGCAAACAGCAGGTTAACAGAAAATAAGGAAAAACCATATACTCCAGCTTGGAGAACCACTGGTTCCAGACTCACCCCTTGCACGGGACGGGCTTAACTAAGTGGCTGCCAGGTCCTGCGGCATCTGCCAGGTGCCATTCTGTCATGCTTACTGCTGGTCCCGCGCCCGCCACCTCCTTCACGCCCACGGCTCCTGCCGCTGCTTCCATTCTTGGGCCCACGCTGTCCATGGCCTCCATGCGCTTCCGCCGCTCCCCGCACGCTCCTGCAGCAGGCGCACGTCCGCCGGCTCTCCTGCATCCTGCCTCGCGGTCTGCCCGCCGTTCCAGGCGCGCTTCTGTAGCAGGCGCACACCCGCCGGCTCTCCTGCGTCCTGCCTCGTGGTCAGCCTCTCTGATCAGCCCGGGGCACATGCGCTCCTCTCACCCCAGATCTCAGCACAGACTGGCTCAGCCCATCTCTCTGACCCCTTGACCCTGGAGGCCTGACCTGGAAGTCCTGCTCCCATAAAAGGGAGCTGCCCCTTCAAACCCATGCCTGATTATCTATTGTGTCCCACGACAGATTCTCGGGTCCACCGTCTCCTGCATTTCACTGGCTAGCACCCAGCCCTGTGCCTCTAACCCGCCTTGTCTATTCAGTTGATCCCTCACCGTCTTTGTATTTCCTTCCAGAGTCCGCCATTCCTGTCCGTTCCTGTCGTCACCCGTGTGTGCCTTCCTGATCTGCTCCTTCCTACTCCGGTTCCTCCTGCCTGCTCTCCATTCAGTCCTGCAGCCGTCCCTCCTGTGTTCGCCAGCCTGCTTTCCAGCCCAGTGTCCGCCTGTCTACTCCTCCAGTTATCCCCAAGTATCAGCTTCCGCGGCGATAGTCTCCTCCGGGCCTGCCCCTAACACTCCCTGTATAGGGGGTGGTACACCTGGCCTGCTCGCCCGGGGGCTGGTTCGTCGTCGTGGTCCTGTGTGTTCACCTTTGGAGTCTTCACAGCCTCACACATTCCCAGGGTTGTTGAGAGTCTTGCTGCTATAGTCCTGCAGCACGTGGATTCTGTATACAAGTTCAGGCTAAGTCCAGCCAAGTTCCTGTAACTTCCAGACACACACTCACCATGTGCCAAACACCAACCTCCATTACATAGCCCATAATCCCTCCCATCGGTGAGGTGACATCACATGGGCTGATCACGTGACCATGATATCATCGCAGGTCCTGTCTTTAGGGAAAAACCCGGCCAAACATTAATCTGCTGGGAGAAATGTATCTCCCATCCAGTTAAACACCCTTTACAGTACCACACTCCGTATTTATTTCCAGAGTCACACACAGACGCTCACTCAGTATGAATTTAACCATAAGACAAACAGCAGATATACGGTACTGTACGAGGAGCATTCAGCTGTATACGGTGTAGGGGAAAATTTACATCTCCGTATTTATTTCCGGAGTCACACACAGACGCTTTCTCAGTATGGATTTCACCATAATACAAACAGCAGATATACGGTACTGTATCAGAAACGTGCAGCTGTATATGGTGTAGTGAAAAATTTACATCTCCGTATATATTTCCGGAGTCACACACAGACGCTTTCTCAGTATGGATTTCACCGTAATACAAACAGCAGATATATGGTACTGTATTAGAAGCGTGCAGCTGTATAAGGTGTAGTGAAAAATTTAAATCTCCGTATATATTTCCGGAGTCACACACAGACGCTCGCTCGGTATGTATTTGACTGTAATACAAATAGCAGATATACGGTACTGTATGAGGAGTGTACAGCTGTGTATGGTGTAGGGGAAAATTTAAATCTCCGTATTTATTTCCGGAGTCACACACAGATAGTCAGCATGTATTTGTCCGTGATTCCAGACGATACACGGTAGTGTGTGAGGAGCGTACAGCTCTATACGGTGTGGGAAAAATGAATGGTCGGTAACTGTGCAGAAAAAAAGAATAAAAGTATTAGTGCTGTGTAAAAAGCAGTCTGCACAGCAGTGTACACACAGCAATACAGCTATCAGGCAGCCTAATAATCAGGACTGCTGCACACAAGAAAATCCTCCCCTGTCACTGCACGCTAACTGTACAGCACAATTGCTATCAGCACAAGCACATAAGAACTTCTTATATCTTTACAGCACTATCTCCCTCCCTACTGATAAACAGCAACCTCTCCCTACTGTTAAGATCGGCAGAAGTAAAATGGAGGTCGTCGGTCAGGGCTTTTATAGACACTATGACGCCCCCCAAAGCAAGCCAATCACTGCAATGCCCTTCTCTACGTTGGTGGCGGACGCTGCACATGTCATCTCGTTGCCCACAGTGTACGTCCTTGCTCATTGGCTGAAAAAAGGCACCTGCAAGCATTCTGGGAAATCCAACTTTGGCAATCGTTTTGCCTACCGCATAGCCGACTTCACGCTATGGTCGGGTTTCGGTTGGCGAAACCCGACTTTGGCATAAGTCGGCGACTTATGAATATGGCCGACCTGTTTCGCTCATCTCTACTCATGACCATGTGATATTTCAGTTTTTCTTTTTTAATAAATTTGCAGAAATTTCTACATTGCTGTTTTTTTAGTCAAGATGGGGTGCAGAGTGTACATTAATGAGAAAAAAAATGAACTTTTTTGAATTTGCCAAATGGCTGCAAAGAAAAAAAGAGTGAAAAATATAAAGTGGCCTGAATAATTTCTGTACCCACTGTATAGTACACCTACAGAACCCTGCAATTACCCTAACAAAACTTTAAAGCAATTTCCCTAAAAAACAAACTCCACAAAGACAGTGTTGGATACCTCCTCCCGTGCTTCTTCCACTTACACTGCCACATCCAGCTACACCTCTTCACTTTGGCATCTGCCTCCTGGTTCAGATAATTATTATATTTTTTTTATTCTCTGTAATTTTAAGTGAAATTGCTATCCACATTTGTTTTCAGAGCAGCTGTCCTGCTTCTAACCCAATTTTACTTCCTTTTGCAACCCCCAACCACTTTCAACCATCATTTTACAGCAAAAAAGTTCAGGCCTACACTGGCTTATACTGCAAGTGAGCTGGTCTTATTATGCTGGGAAGGGCCCAATAACTATGGTGCTTCACATCCTATTAATTTCAGCTCACAGTTGTCTGCTTTGCCTTTTCTAGTTATTACAAATAAGGTGGGACCCTAAATAATAAGAACAGCTCACCTTCCTCCACCAAGGATGGTTGAAATGAACACTGTCACCAACACTGATTACAACACCTGTGACTCTTTTATAGCAGAGCAAGCAATCACACCTGCATTATAATCATGTGCAGTACACAAAAGAAACTAGAGTGCAATGACGCTCACCACCACCGGGGGGAAACTTAGAACAAACGACACACAGTGCAATAATCCTAATGGCCACTGGGGGCAAAAACACCTTAAGCACAGCCTAGGGAGAAAAAAAAGGTTACCTGTGCTTTATATCAGTCATGATCCAGCATGGATCATGACACCATGCACACGAAAACCGCACTTGATATCTGCATTTAAACATACTGGTTGATGACCGGATCATGCAGCTTTATATGAAAACCCCTATTTATTATAATGGCTGGACCTGAAATAACAAGTGCTTCTCACCTATGTGCCCCTCCCAATTCCTTGTAGATTGTTTGCTTGCGAGCAGGGCCCTCACTTCTCCTGTATTGATAATTAATGACGTGATAGAGTATATGCATAATACAGACCAAGTGAGCATGCCACAAATCCAGCACGCGTTTCGCCTCCGCTTTGACAGGACGTGTGGTGGAGGGGTATCGGCTGGCTAATAAAGTGCGAATACAGCTGCTGCAAATGGGTCATCAGGGAAAACGTCACCTTATTGAGCGCTGCCGCGTGCGCATGGGCATGACATCTGCTGCCGGCCGGCAGCAAGAAGCGCATCAATGAAGTGCAACAATATCACGGCTCATGATGTGGGACCAGCTAGCCAGTCAGGACAGTGCACAACAATCATGGCCGCCATCTTTAACATTGGAAAAAGAGTTGGTGAAGATACTTTGTGATAATATGGCTGTTGATGACTATGAACAAAGGGGAATTAATGGGAAGGGGAATTGGGAGAAAGATATTGTGGAAAAAAGGAAAAATGTGACTGTAAGTGATAATGATAGTGAAAAAACCTAGTAAAAAGGTAGAAAGGAGAAAAGTTTCTATGTGAATATGAACCGTAAGTGCAAATGAATAAAAATGCAATTAAAGTGGAAAACAAAATAATCAAAAGAAAAAATGTGTAAAGAATGTTGAAAAAAGTCAATGACTGAATGTGAGAATGATTATTCTCCCAAATGGGAACACATTTCTGTTGTATAAAAGGACATAAAATATAATAAATGTGAGTATGTGGAAAAAAAAGTGTTCTTTCCTGTTTGAGTTATTTATTTTTCTTCTTTCCTTTTCTTTCTTTTGTATATTCTTATTATATACATTGGGAATGTTTAGTGGATGAGCCCCAATTGTGACATCACTCATGTGTAGCCCCACCTCCATGATGTCAGTCATGTGTAGCCCCGCCCACCATGATGTCACTATTGGGTTCCAGCTGTGATGTCACGGAATGCTTGGTTCTAACCAGCGATGTTGCAGTCAGACGCTTTGTCTGGAGAAGCTGATTGTGCCGCACACAGTAAGCGATATTCCTCCAGGCTCCAATGCTGCTTAGACTACTTCTAGTTCTCAGCGTGCTATTAGCACCCGCGGAAGGTGCTCCCATCTTTATCCGCAACCCTCGATCACTAGAGCAGATCAGGATTAATGAAGGTAAGTGCATTACCAGATATACTCTGACTACGGGGTTAACCCCTTCCCTTCGGCAGACAATTTTCGTTTTTGGGCTTTTTTTTCTCCTCTCCTTCCAAGAGCCATAACTTTCTTCCCTTCATATGGCCGTATGAGGACTTGTTCATCTTTTTGCGGGACGAGTTGTAGTTGTGAATTACATTCTTCATTTTACCATGTAATGTGAAATTGGGGAAAGAGGCCGTTTGGCTTCCAGGGTCACATAGAGGAGACGCCGAGCATTAATCCTGTTCTCTCCGGGCTGGAGGCACCGACTACTACATGTAGCAGAAGGCGCCCACAAGAGACCGGCGATCAGCAGCTCAGAAATCAGATCTGTCCCTCACATGGAACATTTCACCTCCGGCCCCAGACACTATTAGGCTCCATGATTAGGGCCCGGTGTATGAGCGTCAGGCTCTGGGTCATTAGGGGTTCTGTCACTTCTCTTCTGTGACTGGAGAGTTAGATGACGTCACATCACACATGGAATGGAGGATTCTTCATGTGTTACTTGTAATTACAGGTGTCGTCTCCCATCATGTGTTTGTTCCCTATTCCAGAAATATAAAGGAACAGATCTCTGTATTGTCCATTATATATTGATATGACATAAAAATAATCCATCATTTTTCCACACTAAATTCCCCTCTGTTAATAGTCATACTTGGCTCCTCAGGCCGCCCGGTCCAGGGATTTGGTTTCCACTTCTGAACACATTCCAGCTCTGGTTACCTGATCACTTATGTTCTTTCTCTTTTTAGAGAATGTCACCGTGCCTCCAGAACCATCTGAGGATGCCGTCTATAGGATGGTTATACCTGCCGCCATTCTCTTCGCCCTCGCAGTATTCATGCGTCCCATTGCTATCATCTGTGGGTAAGTATAGTAAGTCATGATTTATGGGCTACACAGGAGTCTGTAGAGGAAATGTCACATCTTCAGGTTACTCCAGTAATGGGAATACTTTAGTGTAGGCCTCTTGTGGCTCACACACGTCACCCTGGAGCTGTGCCCTGCGGGTAACTGATGGGCATATATTAGACTTTGTAGGGATTCACGCTCTCAGATAGGCATTAGGTGCCATTCACATAGTCAATGCTGTTTGGGTCAAACCGGTGCAGTTTTATTGCTTTCACAAAATTCCAAGGGATTCCAAACCAAAAACATCCTCTTCTAGGCACAAAGGTGTCACAGCAAATAATTCATTTAGCAGGGCCCATATGTCAGCGTGAGCTCACCTGAACAGATTACAGTCCTTTCTCCAAAAGCAAACTTCATACATAGAAGAGGCACGATCCCACCAGTCTTGGTATCCCCTTCAGTACGAGCTCCAGCAGCCTCCAGTGCCAAACAGAAGTGTCCAACTCCTGGGCCCGGTTCATACTATACAGGCTGCAGCTGACGAACGGTTCTCTGCCGCTCCTGCACACAGACTGCTCAGCTTTCCTAGCTGACCCATGCTGTCTCCATTCACAGAGAGATCTTCCTCTCAGCTATAGCTCAAATGTTGGCTGAACACTCACTAGCTCCAGTACACTCGACTCTGCTTCATCTAGCAGACACAAATAGTGAACAGAGGTCCTGGCTGTAGGAAAAAAAAAAAAGCTAAGTGGGTGCATCTAATCAAATCCTGCAAAGCTCGGACTTAACCCTGTCCTACCTGGCTCTGCTACAACTTGGATATACTTTATTAAAATAACTTGTTGATTGTCCTAGACACCACAATGACTGACTGGTGATCTCTCTACAGATAGGACTAGATAACAGGTTTCATTCTTACATTCTGCAGAATACAGACATGTTTTAGTTTGTGATTTACATTGTGATTTTTATTTTTTCATTTTTATAGTTGTCTGAAAAAGAAGAAACCAATGAAAGATGTTGAAAGTCAAAATTGTGCCAACGACTTTAGAGAGAACAACACCAATCTAAATGGTAACTACAGCCGGATGAATCTGCAAAACTGAATCAGAGGGATAGAGGGCCAAAAAAATTACAACAACTTACACTAAAAAAGACCCTCCTACTATATATAACATTTATATTCAAAATTATCATAAAAGGGGGGACTTATAGATATAATAGAGTCACAGGAGGGAAGTGGGCCTGGCCCTAAAGCAGCCTAAAAAAATGCCCCTACCTTTCTGCGGAGGTTCACACCCTAATATTGCGATATGGCGCCCCGGCTCCTTGTCGGCTCTCCCTCCCAGACCCTATTGTGCTCCAGAAAAGTGTGATGAGGCGACAGTAATAATGAAAACAGTAACAATGTCATTTTCACGTCACAAAAAAAAGAGGCCATTAATAAGATGGTTTTTGAGAATCAGCACAAAAAATTTGCATTTGGTCACGGTTACAAAAGAGGAGCAAGTTATCTCCAATAGATGAAAATCCTAAAGGGCCATAATCCCAAAAGATGGTGTTAGAATCCTTCCTGTTATAGCGATATATAGATGAATAAGGCTGATATTACTAGATAGTTTACATCTTCATGTAATCCCCTGAGGATTGGGACTATAAAGGGGACAGCGCAATGCAGGATCTAAGCGCAATATTCAAAAGAGCACAAAGAAAAGGGCAAAGCTGCTGCGCTCCCCAGATTTAGGATGAAGGAACAGCGTGTTGGCCCTGGAGGAATCCCAACCAAAGTCCTGGTGACTCGGTCTGCTGCTCGGCTTCTGGCCCATGAGGTGATCCTCAATCATCCGCAGGTGAAAGTAAAAAAGATGCAGAAAACCAGTCTGGTGCCGGTGCTCCCGAAAATTATATCACGTGTTAAAATGGTTTATTAAAAAAGTTTTTGTTCTACTTCTACCAAGTATAATTTACCTGATGAAGGCTTTTGCTCTTTTCAAGCCGAAACGCATTGTTTTTATACTTGGTATATGTAGAATAAAAAACTTTCAAAAAGCCATTTTAGCACATGATATAACTTTCGGGAGCGCCGGCACCAGACTGGCTTTCTGCATCTTTTTTAGATAGTTTAAATGTCAGTGGTAAATCTGGTACAAACATCAAATAGATCACCTCAATCAGGTCAGATGGTGCCGATACATCCGATATATTCAGCCAGCAAAATACACTGTAACCAAAGGATATTCCAGGACACAAAACAGGCAGAACACAGGATTTAGTGGATGTAGTATACTCCCACCTCCAATCTAAATATTAAGCAGGGAGTCAAATGCACCATCACTCAGGATGTAATAGAAGTAAATCCGCTCCTCAGACACCTAACCATTATTAGTAAGTCTCCAGTGTGGAGGTTTGTAATCACTCGGCTGCGGTTGAGGTCGGCATAGGAAGCGGTATGGCTGAAATGTCCGGGCAGGTTTATTTAAACTGCATAAACCGCTGAGGATAGCAAAGCAAAAGAACAGCCTCTTCTGTCATAAAGTGACAGCATAAAGTAAAAAGTCCACACATCATGTAGCGGGTCCGCCCGCTCAGGATAGTGTCCTGTTATTGAGCACAGCCCAACAAACAGGAGAGCCACACATCTCCGGCTCTAGACACTGAATGAGACACTCGGCCTCCATTTTATCTGCAGAACCACACCCCGGGGATGAGGATATGTGAGCGGTCATTCCCACCCATCTCTCATGACTGCTCCTAAATCCCGGCCCTGTAATAGCCTAAGAACTGTGGCAGCACTATATGTGCTGGAGCATGCTTCCGAGATCACATCACTGCGACTACGAACCGCAATCAGATATATCTCCCCTCAAGGACCCGTCCGGCGGCCATTTACCACCAGATGCAAACACAAAGAGAGACAAAGGGATAATATTCCCTAAGCCTCAGATTAATGATCACTGGTTTTATGCAGATGAGTAATCAAAAAGCAGTGGTGCATATATAGCATAATATAATATCATCTGTCTACATATAAATAAGCATTATACCTGATGTTTTTTCAGAACATGATAAACTGTAGCTTCCAACGTGTTTCCCCCTCTATTTCAAAGGTTTCATCAGGGGTAAAGGTTTCAAATTAGTTGACCAAAACGATAAGAACATAGCTTTCCCTCCACTGGATTCCACTGGAAATCAGTGTCACTTCATAGTCCAATAGACAGGCCCCGTGCTGAAGGACGGGTTTTTATGACAATTTTAGGTAAAAGTTTTGTATATACTAGGAGGTTCTTTTTTAGTTTAAGTTGTAGCTTAGCAAATCTGACATTCCAGAAGCTCTCCAGCTGCAGATGTATTGTCTAATCCCTTCTAGAGATATCAGTAGTTTACTGTACAGGTGATGAAATACTATTTGCAATCTACTCTGTTTTCCAGAGCCATTCTAGTCGTCTTCTGAACCATATGACCGCAATTCAGTTTTGTCGGTTAACAAAATGTCTTATGTGTGGTTGTGGTAGTGGTTTCCTATGAGACTCAGTGTGAGGTTCCATATACTTATAATGAGAAAGCAGCTTCCAGTCCACACATAAGAAAGACATTGTGATAGCCCTAGACATAGAGGAGAAACATGAAGGAAGCTTTTATTTTAGAAATGTTGATTTCTCTGTTCTGTGTTACAGGAAAACGTGAGGACTACATCACAATTACCATTAGTGATTCGCCTCATGGACCCGGGAATGAACAGAGAGACGTCCTCACAGGCAACAAGATCTCAGTGCCTGGACCCGCTGATGTAATAATCGATATGAGCCCATATGAGGATGAGGTCACCTCCTCTGACAGTAAGTTCTCAGGGCATTCACGAGAAACATGATGGAAGCTTTCATTTTAGAAATGTTGATTTCTATGTTCTGTGTTACAGGAAAACGTGAGGACTACATACCAATTACCATTAGTGATTTGCTTCATGGACCCGGGAATGAACAGAGAGACGTCCTCACAGGCAACAAGATCTCAGTTCCTGGACCCCCTGATGTAATAATCGATATGAGCCCATATGAGGATGAGGTCACCTCCTCTGTCAGTAAGTTCTCAGGGCATTCATGAGAAACATGATGGAAGCTTTTATTTTAGAAATGTTGATTTCTACGTTCTGTGTTACAGGAAAACGTGAGGACTACATACTAATTACCATTAGTGATTTGCTTCATGGACCCGAGAATGAACAGAGAGACGTCCTCACAGGCAACAAGATCTCAATGCCTGGACCCCCTGATGTAATAATCGATATGAGCCCATATGAGGATGAGGTCACCTCCTCTGACAGTAAGTTCTCAGGGCATTCACGAGAAACATGATGGAAGCTTTTATTTTAGAAATGTTGATTTCTACGTTCTGTGTTACAGGAAAACGTGAGGACTACATACTAATTACCATTAGTGATTTGCTTCATGGACCCGAGAATGAACAGAGAGACGTCCTCACAGGCAACAAGATCTCAATGCCTGGACCCCCTGATGTAATAATCGATATGAGCCCATATGAGGATGAGGTCACCTCCTCTGACAGTAAGTTCTCAGGGCATTCACGAGAAACATGATGGAAGCTTTTATTTTAGAAATGTTGATTTCTACGTTCTGTGTTACAGGAAAACGTGAGGACTACATACCGATTACCATTAGTGATTTGCTTCATGGACCTGGGAATGAACAGAGAGACGTCCTCACAGGCAACCAGATCTCAGTGCCTGGACCCCCTGATGTAATAATCAATATGAGCCCAGATGAGGATGAGGTCACCTCCTCTGACAGTAAGTTCTCAGGGCATTCACGAGAAACATGATGGAAGCTTTTATTTTAGAAATGTTGATTTCTACGTTCTGTGTTACAGGAAAACGTGAGGACTACATACTAATTACCATTAGTGATTTGCTTCATGGACCCGAGAATGAACAGAGAGACGTCCTCACAGGCAACAAGATCTCAATGCCTGGACCCCCAGATGTAATAAGCGATAACAGCCCAGATGAGGATGAGGTCACCTCCTCTGACAGTAAGTTCTCCGAGCATTCGTGAAATAGATTTAATAGAAAAACAACCTAATATATAAATTATAAAATGGTCTTCTATAGGAACTTGTCAGTGAACGAGCCGTTAATATATTGATAGCTGTAGAGACTCAGCCCTTCTGTTGTCATAATTCAATGTATCATTCTAGGGGTGATAATATCAGATATCTGTAGAAAACATATTTTGCAGAGCTGACCAGTGACCACATGGAGAGACTTGACAAATCTGGTGGTGTCCCAAGCTGGCATCTCCTTGACTGACAGGTCTCTCCCATATCTTTCATTAGAGTAGACCTGTCCAGCAAGTGCAGCAGCGCAGGGGGAAGCCGACTGGGGGCAGCGTTGGGCCAGTCAGGTCTCACTTTAGTCCCGGGTGGCTCTTTAAGCTTTGCTTTCTCTGAATTGCTGGAGCTTTTCTCTGGGGATTTTGTCCCTCTTTTCTCAGTCTAATATACTATTTAGAAGTTATAATAACCTGTAAGTGTTAATAATCTTAATCACATAGAATTTTGTATTTTATTAAATCTGATTTCAATATTTTGCGTTACAGGAGAATCTGACATTTTCTGCACATCTGGAGACATTACAATGCTGCACAAGGCCGGTATAGTGGAGGTGAAAGAGTCCAAGATTAATCCGGACTTAGATGGCTACAGACAGACACCTCCGTCTATTCTAAAAGGAAGAAATCCCATGAAAAATAAAAGCAAAGGGAAAAATGTTTCCTTTCAAGAATCGGAGGATCGATATGTTTATATCTATGATTCTGAGTCCTCACAACCTGGACGTCAAATGAGATATTTCCGAAACAAAGAAGGATTCTATAAAAAGAAGTAAGTGTTTTACTATCTCAGCTCAAAGTTTATCAGATCATCTTAGATTTATTTCAAAAGGATTTAGGGTCCCGATTTATCAACTCATTTACCCCAGTATTCTGACATTAAAAAGCTTTGAAATGTCACAACATTTTGGTGAAACTACAGGCTGCGCTAAAATATTGTGGCTTTTGGCATTCTCACGCCATTTTTGCCCAGTTCTGATAAAGTGCCAGAGCTTGGGCAGGTTGGGTGGCGTGGCAGCCTCAGCTCGTCAAATTCATGATGATCGGCGGCATTTGTTAAGCCACGAAACATGTTCCCACCATTGTGATGGGAATAGGTTCATTGATTAAAAGACTGGGGTCCTGGGTGAGGAATTATTACAGCCACTAATAGGGGAGATTTCATGGTATTTAAGGTGCAGTGTACGTGTTCTGCAAATACTGTCTCTTGTTAAATGGCTGACGTGCAATGCTTCATCACAGCATTCCAGCAGGCCACAGGATTTAACTATTGCTGCCCTGTCCCATTATTTGGATGATTACACTTGATACAGTAAAGAAATGAGTTTGTAATTTCTTCAGGGCTTTATCTACAGTACTTAATTCTATTTTTTTATTTTGAAAAGGAATCCAGCAGGAGGGGACAACTCCACTACAACTCCTTTACATGGTGGCTACCATGTGAGGATCAGGCAACCAGTGATGAAGCAAAACAGACACAGATTCCAGGATTGGTCTCTGTATTCACCCATGGATATGACACTTACCAGCGTTTCTGCAGCCAGACATGTTCACGGACAAGAGACTTACCTGCTGCACAACGGGGTAGATTCCAGGATCGGTCTCTACTCTCACCCATGGATGTGACATTTACTGGACTTTCCGCAGTCAGGTGTGTTCACGGACAAGTGAATTACCTGCTGCATAAAGAGGCAGATTCCAGGCTTGGACTGCTCTCACCTATGGATATGACATTTACTGGACTTTCCACAGTCAGGCATGCTCACAGATAAGTGACTTACCTGCTACATGAAGAGGCAGATTCCAGGCTTGGACTGCTCTCACCTATGGATATGACATTTACTGGACTTTCCACAGTCAGGCATGCTCACAGATAAGTGACTTACCTGCTACATGAAGAGGCAGATTCCAGGCTTGGACTGCTCTCACCTATGGATATAGCACTTACTGGACTTTCCACAGTCAGACATGCTCACAGATAAGTGACTTACCTGCTACATGAAGAGGCAGATTCCAGGATTGGACTGCTCTCACCTATGGATATAGCACTTACTGGACTTTCCACAGTCAGACATGTTCACAGACAAGTGACTTACTTGCTGCATGAAGAGGCAGATTCCAGGCTTGGACTGCTCTCACCTATTGATATGACACTTACCGGACTTCCCACAGTCAGACATGTTCACAGACAAGTGACTTACTTGCTGCATGAAGAGGCAGATTCCAGGCTTGGACTGCTCTCACCTATGGATATAACACTTACCGGACTTTCCACAGTCAGATGTGTTCACAGACAAGTGACTCACTTGCTACATGAAGAGGCAGATTCCAGGCTTGGACTGCTCTCAACTATTGATATGACACTTACCGGACTTCCCACAGTCAGACATGTTCACAGACAAGTGACTTACTTGCTGCATGAAGAGGCAGATTCCAGGCTTGGACTGCTCTCACCTATGGATATAACACTTACCGGACTTTCCACAGTCAGATGTGTTCACAGACAAGTGACTCACTTGCTACATGAAGAGGCAGATTCCAGGCTTGGACTGCTCTCAACTATTGATATGACCCTTACCGTACTTTTCACAGTCAGACGTGTTCACAGACAAGTGACTTACTTGCTGCATGAAGAGGCAGATTCCAGGCTTGGACTGCTCTCATCCGGTCATATGACATTTACCAGACTTTCAGCAGCCAAGTGTACCCACGACACAGGTGAGGTACCGGCTGTAAGAAGAGGCAGATTCCGGGCTCAGTCTCTGTTCTCACCTATCCACAGCCCAAGGGAAGGGCACTCCTTTAACCTTGGTTCCCTAGAGGTTTCCTCCACTGGGGGTTTTTCCTCTCTTGTTAAAGGACGACTCTTCAGGAGTCAAGGACCCATCATCATCAGGGCCAAATTTAAGACTACTGTCCTGACTTCTGATGGAAACTTCCACATTATCCAACTTGAATAAAGTAATTAATGAAGTCAGCGTATATCATGTATATTTGAGCTTTCTTTTATGGATCATTACAATACAGCAGAATATACATAGCACTGGACTACATTGTATAGTCATTACCATTACACATGGCTGCTGATCATCCCTTTTTATTGTACACATGTAAACTAGGGTACAAGTAGTGTTGTGCTTAAAAACAATATATCCCTTTCTTGACATGCAATCTACATGTATGTCACATATCTAATGCATTTCTATGGAGAGAGTTCTGGAGCATAGCCCAATTCATATACTTTGAAATATAAAAGTTTGGGCACGTCTGGTCAAAAATAGTGTTATAGGGAACAGTTAAGCAAGTTGAAGAGGAAATAATCTCTAAAGGCCTAAAGTTACACATGACATTTTCTTTGCATGTTAGGCAAAAAAATATATATTTTCATCATTTACATTTTAAAAATTACAAAATTCTTCCTCGGAAGATTCTTCCAGCTTTGTGAGATTTCTGGATCGTCTTGCATGCACTGCTATTTTGAGGTCTTGCCACAGATTTTCAATAATGTTCAGATCAGAGTGCTGTGAGGGTCATTGTAAACCTTTCAGCTTCTGCCTTTTGAGATAGTCTATTTTGGATTTTGACATGTGTTTAGGATCATTATCCATTTGTAGAAGCCATCCCCTTTTAACTTCATCCTTTTTACAGATGGTGTAATGTTTCCATTAAGAATTTGTTGAAATGTCATTGAATCCATTCATCTCTTTACTTGTAAAATCTTTCCCATGCCATTGGCTGCAGCACAACCCCACAGCTTGATTGATCCACGCACATGCTTAACCCCTTTAACCCAAGGGTGGTTTGCACGTTAATGACCGGGCCAATTTTTACAATTCTGACCACTGTCTCTTTATGAGGTAATAACTCTGGAACGCTTCTATGGATCCCGGTGACTCTGACATTGTTTTCTCGTCACATATTGTCCTTCATGTTAGTGGTAAAATTTCATTCATATAACTTGCGTTTATTTGTGAAAAAAAACAGAAATTTGGCAAAAATTTTGAAAATGTTGCAATTTTCAAAATTTAAATATTTATGCCCTTAAATCACAGAGATATGGCACACAAAAAACCTAATAAATAAAATTTTCCACATGTTTACTTTATATCAGCACAATTTGGGGACCAAAATATCTTTTGTTAGGAAGTTATAAGGGTTAAAATTTGACCAGCGATTTCTCATTTTTACAACACCATTTTATTCTTAGGACCACATCACATTTGAAGTCACTTTGAGGGGTCTATATGATAGAAAATACCCAAAAGTGACACCATTCTAAAAACTGCACCCCTCAAGGTGCTCAAAACCACATTAAAGAAATTTATTAACCCTTCAAGTGCTTCACAGCAATTTTTTGAATGTTTAAAAAAAAATTGAACATTTAACTTTTTTTTCACAAAAAATTACTTCAGGTCCAATTTTTTCTATTTTACCAAGGGTAACAGGAGAAACTGAACTGCAAACGTTATTGTGCCATTTGTTCTGAGTACGATAATACCTGATATGTGGGGGGAAACCACTGTTTCGGTGCATGACAGAGCTCAGAGAAGGGAAGGACTTTTTCAATGCAAAATTGGCTGGAATTCAGATCGGACGCCATGTCACGATTGGAGAGCCCCTGGTGTGCATAAACAGTGGAAACCCCACAGAAATGACACCATTTTGGAAACTAGACACCCCAAGGAACTTATCTTGATGTGTGGTGAGCACATTGAACCCCCCAAGGGCTTCACAGACGTTTATGACGCCTTGGCGTGAAAATAAAAAAAATCATATTTTTTCCACAAACATGATCTTTTAGTCCCCAATTTTTTTATTTTCCCAAGGGTACAAGGAGAAATTGGACCACATACATTGTTGTTCAATTTGTCCTGAGCACGCTGATACCCAATATGTGGGAGAAATCTACTGTATGGGCACACATAGAGGCTCGGAAGGGAAGTAGTGATGTTTGGAATGCAGGCTTTGATTGAATGGTCTGTGGCTGTCATGTCGCGTTTGGAGAGCCCCTGATAAGCCTAACCTGTTGAAACCCCCCTACAAGTGACCCAATTTTGGAAACTAGACCCCCAAAGGAACTTATCTTGATGTGTTGTGAGCACTTTGAACCAACAAGTGCTTCACAGAAGTTTATAACGCCCGGGCGTGAAAATAAAAAAATAATTTTTTCCACAAAAATGATATTTTAGTCCCCAATATTTTTATTTTCCCAAGGGTAACAGGAGAAATTGGACCCCAAACGTTGTTGTGCAATTTGTCCTGAGTAGGCTGATACCCTATATGTGGGGGTAAACCACTGTTTGGGTGCATGGCAGAGCTTGGAAGGGAAGGAGCACCATTTGACTTTTTCAGCGCAGAATTGGCTGCAATTGAGATCAGTCGCCATGTTGCGTTTTGAGAGCCCCTGATGTGCCCAAACAGTGGAAACCCCCAATTCTAACTCCAACCCTAACCCCAACACACCTCTAATCCTAATCTCAGCCCTAACCATAACCCTAACCCTATCCCTAACTCCAAACCTAGCCCAGACCCTAACCCTAATGGGAAAATGGAAAAAAATACTTTTTTTAAATTTTATCATTTTTCCCTAACTAAGGGGGTGATAACGGGGGGTTTGATTCACTATTTATGGCGGTTTTTATGTTTGGCAGCTGTCGCACGCTAAAAGACACTTTTTATTGTAAAAATAGTTTTTGCATCACCACATATTGAGGGCTATAATTTTTCCATATTTTGACCCACCGAGTCATGTGAGGTCTTATTTTTTGCGGGACGAGTTGACGTTTTTATTGATACCATTTTCGGGCACGTGACATTCTTTGATCGCTTTTTATTCCGATTTTTGGGACGGAGAATGAACAAAAACCAACGTTTCATGAATTTCTTTTGGGGGGGTGCGTTTACACCGTTCTGGGTGCGATAAAATTGATAAGGCGGTTTTATTCTTCGGGTCAGTACGATTACAGCGATACCTCATTTAGGTCATTTTTTTATGTTTTGGCGCTTTTATGCAATGAAAACTATTTTATATAAAAAATAATTATTTTTGCATCACTTTATTCCGCGAGCTATAACTTTTTTATTTTTTCGCTGATGATGCTGTATGGCAGCTAATTTTTGCGGGACAAGATGACGTTTTCAGCGGTTCCATGATTATTTATATGCGTCTTTTTGATCGCGGGTTATTGCACTTTTTGTTCGGCGATATGATGATAACGCATTGTTTTTTGCTTTGTTATTTAATTTTATTTTTTAAGGGGTTCACTAAAGGGGTTAACTAGTGGGAGAGTTTTATAGGACGGGTTGTACAGACGTCACGATACTAATTATTTGTACTTTTGTTTGTTTTTTTTATTTCCAAAAAATGAATTTATTAGGGAATATTTTTCTTTAATTTATTTAGGGATTTTTTTATAAATTATTTTTACACTTTTTTTTCACTTTATTGCTTTGCCCCAGGGGGGACATTACTGTGAAGTGTCAGATCGCTGATCTGACGTTTAGAGCCACTGAGGAAGCCGCCTCCCTGAAGGCCATATTTGTGCAAGTGTCTTCAGCAATCCTATGAGCAGTTCTCACTCAAATATTGCTTGGTCTTCCTGGCCTTATCTTTACCTCCACTGCTCATATTAACTTTCATTTCTTAATTACATTTCAAACTGAGGAAAGGGCGACTTGAAAACGCTTTGCTATCTTCTTGTAGCCTCCTGCTTTGTGGGCCTCCACTCTTTTCATTGTCAGAGTGCTAGGCAGCTGCTTAGAAAAACCCACGGCTGCTGTTTTTTTGGGACAACGTTAGAGGAGGCTGGGTTTTTATAAAGCTGTGAAACTTGCATCACCTGGCCTTTCCTAATGATGATAGTGAGCAAGCAGCACTTTTACAGGCTAATTACTGTCCGAAACCTTGGTCAAAGTTATCTGAGCACACAAAGCTCCAAGGGGGCCCAAACTTGTGCATTTAACCATTTTCCTTTTTGTCATTTTAAAATGTAAAAAAATGACAACTTTTTTTTGCCTAAAATACAAAGGAAATGTCATCTTTAACTTTTGACCTATTTGAAGACCATTTCATCTTATAATAAATAATCGTTATTTTTCTATAGCGGTAACATACACCGCAGCGCTGTACAGTTTGCACACATTATCATCGCTGTCCTCGATGGGAATCACAATCTAGGTTCCCTATCAGTGTGTCTTATGAACATACTTCTTCCAGTGAAGTGAGTGCAATGCTATTTGGTTTCCACCCGCCATCCTCAGTAATTGGATCAGCTACACATCTTGCTCCCTATTAACAACTGCTGGAGCAATTCACTCTCCAGTCTAATAGTTTGATGTTACCTGAGAAATTATTCCCGCCTTTTACAGCAATTTCCCTCCATTTTTACATACAAATTGAGGCTGTTTCGGCCATACTTAATGTAATGTAGAGACCTCCAGTATGTGAATAGAAGTGGATTCCTAGAACTTGTCACCTTGTAAGTCCATCGGGAAATATACAATTAGATGGGGAGAAAGTTACTAGCCGCAGAAAATACAGTATAAGGCTCATACTCACTTGTGAGAGACTCGCACCATTCTCGTGAGAGTCTCTCACATGAAAACCTGGCACTGCCGCCAGCACTGGCACTGGAGCGTGCGGCGGCATAGAAATACACGTAGCCGCACGCTCCAGTCCGAGTGCCGGTGGCAGTGCCAGGTTTTCATGCGAGATACTCGCAGGAGAATCGTACGAGTCTCTCACAAGTGAGTATGAGCCCTAAAGATGACAGTAATATATATAACCCTGGGGCTGTAGAGGAACACAGCGCAGGATTTTTGCACGATCTTTTCGAAAGTTCAATATTATTTTGTTGTTTAGACTTATATTACTATCCTCTTTCTTTCCTCTGCTGCCTTTATAGGGATTCATAAAAGTGTGTTGTAATGGACCTTGTTCACTTAGTATGTTACAAATGCTATGTGTGATTTATCATCTAAAGAGGTCTGTGTATGTGTATACATACAGCGCATGAAATAAGTATTGAATACATCACCATTTTCTAAGGAAACATATTTCTAAACAGGGGGAAAACCAGGGGAAGAGTCTTGAGGAGATCATTTGCATATTCCCAGTGCCTTCTGGGATAAGTGGAGAGTCTCCGCGAGCTCAACGATCACTGGGTTTTGGCCGTTGCAGCTGAAAAGAGGAAATCGGAAATTTTGGCTCATCTTTCATCGTTTTTAAGAAATCTCAAGATGGAAGAGGCCAGGAGCCATTTGGTGAGCTGCATTTCTTGCTACATGTTCACAGATTTACCAGTGGAAAAGCCAAACTACACATGCCACAAATGCAAGCTTGTGTCCCTGTTGGAGGAAAAGTTGCAAAATCTCGAAGAGAGGTTAACTACGTTGAAGATCATTAAGGAAGGTGAAGAGTTCTAGGACAGAGCAGAATTATCTCTTCATGTTACAGAAAGAGAAGAAATTCGAAGTGCCCCTGAGGAAACAGAGGAATGGAGACATGTGACCCAGAGAAGCAGGAGGATCGGGAGGCAGTCAGCTCCCATACTGCTCAGGAACCAGTACCAGGCTCTCACGCAGGAGAACGATGATGAAACGCATGAAGATAAGACTTTGCCCACAAACAACAACCTTGTACGCCTTCAGAGTCCTCCTGGATGGAGAAAGAAAGAAAAATGTTGTGAAGAAGAAATGGAGAGTGGTGGTCATCGGGGATTCCCTGTTGAGAGGAACAGAGGCCGCTACCTGCAGACCGGATATAACTTCAAGAGAAATGTGCTGTCTTCCAGGTGCAAAAATTAAAGATGTGTCTGACAGGATATCAGGACTCTTCAGACCTACAGATGACTACCAATTCCTGCTACTACACGTGGGGACAAATGACACCGCAAGAAATGACCTGGAAACCATCTGCAGAGACTTTGAAGACTGTGATGTTGTCACATCTCCTGTTGTTTGTGGGCTGTTGCCCTTGTTTGCATTCTTTGCCTAGTAACAGTGATGTAGGGGAGAGGAGGAGTCGGGGGAGGGACGTGGAGAGGAAGGAGGAAGTAAGGAATAAAGAAAAGCACGGCCTA
The DNA here is from genome assembly GCF_039654945.1 of Dendrobates tinctorius. Taxonomy (NCBI): domain Eukaryota; kingdom Metazoa; phylum Chordata; class Amphibia; order Anura; family Dendrobatidae; genus Dendrobates; species Dendrobates tinctorius. Next base: position 2,860,639 of record NW_027361904.1, on the reverse strand, counting down.
GCAGCCAAGCACTAGCACCTCAGTGTACGTCTCTGAATTCTTTATCGCCGACATCACGACACTACAACTGGGGACGAGGAAGCGTTCATTCATCAGCCACAGGTATTTCAGTCCCACGAACAGTCTACAAGGCTATCAGCACTCACTATGGCTTGTCTACCCGCATTTCCTGCTTTTGATGTGCATCAGTCCCAAGCAAACCTGGCAGTATCTTGGGATAAATGGCTAAAGCGATTCGAGATATTTCTGCAAGCCATGAATGTCTCTGATGATACCCGGAAAAAAGCCATGCTGTTACACTACGCAGGGGAGCAGGTTTACGATATATTCACTACTCTGCCGAATACAGGGGAGGACAAGGACTATGAGCTCAGCAAAACTGCGTTAAGCAAGCACTTCTCCCCTCGCAGAAATCCGGCATTTGAAATTTTTAAGTTCAGGCAGTCAAAGCAGTCGCCAACAGAAAGCATGGCTGAGTATCATGTCCGGCTACGACACCTTGCAGCGCACTGTGAATTTGCGGAAGTAGACAAAGAAGTCCAAATGCAGATCGTACAAGGATGTATTTCCTCCAAGTTAAGGAGACAAGCACTCAGAGACCCCACCATGACGTTAGCGAAGTTGCTAGATACAGCGCGTATAAATGATGCTGCAGACAAACAAGCTAAACTGATAGAGAACATCGAGCATGAGCCAGACGCGACATCTTCTATAGCAAAGCTTACACAGAAACCAAATGTGCCTCGCACGCAGGCAGCCACATGTTACAACTGCGGTGGATCGTATCCTCACCAGAATGTCTGCCCAGCAAAGGGAGGAACTTGTCATAATTGCGGAAAGCAAAATCATTTTGCAAAGGTGTGTAGATCCAAGCCACAATCTCCTCATACCACCGCACAACCTAGGCCACCGAAGATCCAAACACTGCAGATTAATGACGAGTCCCACAGCACCTATTTATTCTCCGTGACGGAAGAGGGATCTAATACTGTGCACGCAGTTACTAATCCAAAACGAGTAATCCTAGTGAATGGCAATCCAATAGAAGCCCTGGTGGACACCGGGGCATCAGTCAACGTCATCAGTCATACAGTCTACAACCAGCTCCTAAACAAACCTACTCTACAAAGTACTAATATAAAGATTTTTCCTTATGGCTCAGCAGCTGCACTGCCCCTGTGCGGAAAATTTCAGTCAGAAGTTGCAGCTGAAGGAAAGTCCATCACTGACACCTTTTATGTGGTAGAATGCTCTGCGGACACACTTCTCAGCTGTACCAGTGCAATATCTCTGGGCCTTGTGAACCTTGTCAACAGCATTACAGGTCCTTCGGCCCACCACATTATGCAGAAGTACCCAAATCTCTTTAAAGGCCTAGGTAAGCTAAAGGATGTTCAAATAAAATTGCATATAGATCCGTCAGTACAGCCCTCTATTCAGCCCCACAGGCGCATTCCATTCCATGTCCGCAAGCTTGTGGAGCAAGAACTGCAAGACCTGGAGGCGTCCGATGTCGTCGAACGCGTTGAAGGCCCGACCCCCTGGGTTTCACCAATCATTGTTGCACCTAAACCGAAGCAGCCAGGTAAAATCCGACTATGTGTGGATATGCGCCACGCCAATCGGGCGATCCAAAGAGAAAGGCACATCACGCCCACTATTGATGACATTCTCGCAGACCTGAATGGTGCGAAGGTATTTTCAAAAATCGACCTAAACTCAGGCTATCATCAACTTGAATTGCATACAGACTCCAGGTACATTACAACTTTTAGCACGCATGTGGGCCTGCGCAGATTTAAGAGATTGAACTTTGGCATCTCATCGGCCGCAGAAATTTTTCAGAATATCGTCAGCCAGGTTCTGTCTGGCATTGCAGGAGTCCTCAACATCAGTGATGACATTCTCATTTATGGCACAACCCAAGAGGAACATGACAATCGCCTAGAACAAATGTTTCAAAGACTCCAAGCCTGCAATCTCACTGTCAATCCGTCAAAATGTGAATTTAACCAAAAATCATTAACTTTTTTTGGATACATCTTTTCTGAACAATGAGTTTCAGCTGACCCACAGAAAGTGGCTGCCATAAAATCGGCTAGCCCACCGCAAAATGTGTCAGATGTTCGCAGCTTCCTAGGAATGGTCACATACTGTGGGCGATTTATACCTGACCTAGCCACTGTTTCTGAACCTCTGCGAAAGCTCACAAAGAAAGACTCTCCGTGGACATGGGGTACTGAGCAGCAAGCAGCTTTTGACGCATTGAAAACCAACCTAACCAGCGACACTGTCATGGCCTATTTTGACCCGTCAAAACCCACACAGCTACTGGTGGATGCTAGTCCAGTAGGCCTAGGGGCAATTCTCACACAAGTGTCTAGCGCAGGCGACATATCCACAGTCTCATATGCCAGCAAGACACTAACGGATACAGAGCAGCGATATTCACAAACTGAGAGAGAAGCCCTGGCAGTTGTGTGGGGGTGCCTTCATTTCCATTTATACCTTTTTGGACATCAATTCACAGTGATAACTGACCACAAGCCACTCGTTCCAATTTTCAATAAGCCCTCGTCAAAGCCTCCCCCGCGTCTTGAACGCTGGTTGCTCCGCTTACAGAACTATCATCTCCAGTTGAGATACGAGGCGGGAGCTGGAAATTCCGCAGACTATTTCTCGAGACACCCAGCACCACAGCCCACCACAGACGACATCCCCGCGACGATTCTGGCGGAGGAGCATGTCAACTTTGTCGTCGCCCATTCGGTACCGAAAGCTATGACCATACAGGAAATTAAGCAAGCGCTGGATGCCGATCACCAACTTCAATTTGTGATAGAGACGGTTCGGTCCAAGAACTGGAGCAGTTTTCTCGCTGAGGCCCGCCTTCACCCTCCTGATCAGGCTGGGTACCTGGAGGTTTTCTTTAACGCGAGACATTCACTATCAGTATCAGACTCAAATATGCTCTTAAGAGATAATCGCCTGGTGATACCTCAGAAACTTCAGAGCAGGGTACTGGATCTGGCGCATGAAGCTCATCAAGGGGTCGTGAAAACGAAGCAGCTACTTCGGGAGAAAGTGTGGTTTCCCGGACTTGACAAAAAGGTAGAGGCACTCGTTGAAACATGCATACCGTGCCAAGCCACTACAGTTGCCCATAGACGTGCACCATTACAAATGACACCCCTGCCAGCCGGCCCATGGATAGCTGTTAGCATCGATTTCTGCAGTCTACCAGATAGCTCCTATCTGCTGGTGATCATGGATGACTTTTCAAGGTTTCCAGTCATCGAACATGTTTCTACAACCTCGGCCAAGGCTGTTTTACCAAAATTAGACAAGATCTTCTCGGCATATGGCATACCTGAGATCGTGAAATCTGACAATGGACCGCCTTTTAATAGCACAGACTTTCAGTCCTTCGCAACCTACCTGGGTTTCACACACCGGAAAATAACTCCTTGCTGGCCTCAGGCCAACGGTGAAGTCGAACGATTCATGCAATCGCTCAACAAGACCCTAAGGATTGCTACCATGGAGCACAAGGACTTACAGCAAGAGTTGAACGCATTCCTCAGACAGTACAGGGCTACACCCCACTCTACAACGGGAATACCACCTGCAACGGCACTGTTCAACAGGCCCTTACGGGTCAAACTTCCAAGCATTCCAGCAATCTCCGTCCAGACCCCGATTTCTATTAATGACTCCATATCAAAGGATAAGATGAAACGGTATGCAGATAAGCGCAACCATCGAGGCAGACAGCTGGCAATACAGGTGGGGGATTGGGTCCTGGCACAAAGGTTAAAAGCGACTAGCAAGTTTGTGTCACCGTACTATCCGGAACCCTTTCAAGTTATAGACGTTAAGGGCACCATGGTTACTGCCCGGAATCAAAGTCGTCAGGTCACACGGAATGTGTCCCACTTTAAAAAACTCTGGGGCCACGTCCCAAAAACCACGCCTATTGAGGAAGCGGAGACTGACGACTCCCTGCCAGAGACTGGAGATGCCGTAAGCCTAACAGGGGATGTCTCCGGGGATACTCAGGGCTCATCTGGTGATGGGCTGCTCACCGCTATCCGACTAGGACCTATCGAAGACCACCTTCCCACCTTACAGACTATGTTCTGCAGTGAGACTTAATGTTTGAACGACAATATTCTTCAAATGTTTCAGGTTTTTTTTTGTTGTGAGAAAAGAAGAGGTGTGATGTTGTCACATCTCCTGTTGTTTGTGGGCTGTTGCCCTTGTTTGCATTCTTTGCCTAGTAACAGTGATGTAGGGGAGAGGAGGAGTCGGGGGAGGGACGTGGAGAGGAAGGAGGAAGTAAGGAATAAAGTAAAGCACGGCCTGGCAGCCAAGCACTAGCACCTCAGTGTATGTCTCTGAATTCTTTATCGCCGACATCACGACACTACAAAGACTTAGGCAAGAAAGTGAAAGAACTGGGAGAGCAGGTGGTCTTCTCTTCCATCCTCCCAGTGGATGGCCATGGAACAAGGAGGTGGAATAAGATTCTGCAGGTGAACAACTGGCTACGTCGATGGTGCCGTCAGCAACGATTTGGATTTCTGGATCACGGAGTGAACTACTTATACGATGGACTACTTGCTAGAGATGGGGTGCACCTTACGAAGACTGGAAAGCATGTATTTGGAAGTCGCCTTGCTACACTTGTAAGGAGAGCTTTAAACTAGAACAACATGGGAAGGGAAGCAAAAGACCAGAAAAAGCCATACACCTGACAAATGCTATTGAGAACTCTGCTATTAGAAGTGGAAAGGAAGAACAAAGACGAAAGAATCTAATTAATAAAAATATTGGAGAAAGAGAAACCAATCACAAACTAAAATGTTTCTATATTAATGCACAAAGCATGGGCAACAAACACGGAGAATTGGAACTACTAACACAGGAAAAGAAATATGATGTCATTGGAATCACTGAAACTTGGTGGGACAATACACATGATTGGAATACAAGACTAGAAGGATACAACTTATTTGCAAGAAACAGACTTGATAAACGAGGAGGAGGTGTCGCATTGTATGTTAGAAACGTGTATATCTGCACAGAGATTGAAGCTTCAGAGACTGGAAGTTCTGTGGAAACTGTTTGGGTAAGAATACAAGGACAGAGCAATGGAAAGGACACCATTGTAGGCATTTACTACAGGCCGCCTGTGCAAGCTGAAGATATGGATGAACTCTTCATGCATCAAATGGCCAAGTTCTCCAAAAAATATGACATAGTTGTCATGGGAGATTTCAACTATCCAGACATTTGTTGGGAATCTCTCTCAGGCAAAACTAACAGGTCAAGGAAATTCTTATCCTCTCTTGCTGACAACTTTATCTTCCAAAAGGTAAGGGAGAAAACAAGGGGAACTGCTACCTTGGATCTGATCCTTATAAACAGGGAGGAAATGGTTGAGGAGGTAACAGTGGCTGGGACCCTAGGAGGTAGCGACCATGCTTTTTTGGAATTTTGGATAACTAGAGGCGGAAGACCTGTGAAGACTCAGACGTCAAGGTTAGATTTCAGAAAGGCAGATTTTAAGGGATTCAGAAAGAGAATTGGAAGGATCCAATGGCAGGATATCCTTAAAGACAAAAATGTCCAGGAAGGATGGGAAATCTTGAAAAATGAAATTCTCAAAGCACAGTTGTTAACAATTCCGAAAAGAGGGAAGAATAGGAAGCATTTAAGGAAACCAGGATGGATGAACACAGAACTTAAGCACATGCTAAAAAGGAAGAAAGAAATGTTTATAAAATGGAAAGAGGGAGGCATATCTAAAGAATAATATAATGCTGTCTGCAGAACCTGCAGGGCACAAATCAGATTAACTAAAGCTGAAAATGAACTGAGGCTTGCAAGAGATGTCAAAAGCAATAATAAAGGATTTTGGGGATATGTCAAAAGTAAAAGAAAAGTCAAAGATGCTATAGGATTTTTACAGGATGAAAATGATGAAATGGTAAGACAGGATGTTGAGAAGGCTGAACTTTTAAATTCCTATTTTGCATCTGTTTTCTCTCAGAAAGGAAATGTAACATCAACTGTTATTCACTGTCCTATTAAGGGAATAGAAGAATCCATGATATCTATAAACAGAAAGATAGTGAGGAAACACTTAGCTAACCTAAATGAATTCAAGTCTCCAGGTCCAGATAAATTACACCCCAGAGTACTGAAGGAGATAGCAGAAGAAATTTTTGAACCCCTCTCCATAATCTTTGAAAATTCTTGGAGAACAGGAGAAGTGCCAGAAGACTGGAGAAGAGCAAATGTTGTTCCTATCTTCAAAAAGGGGAAGAAGGTGGACCCAGGCAACTATAGGCCGGTGAGTCTTACTTCTATACCAGGAAAGATCTTTGAACAAATTATTAAACAACATGTATGTCAATACCTGGATAAGAATGAAGTGATTAAACAGAGTCAGCATGGGTTTGTAACTAATAAGTCATGTCAGACTAACTTAATTTCCTTCTATGACGGTATCACTGATTGGGTGGATCAAGGAAATGCTGTAGATATAGTATATCTTGACTTCAGCAAAGCATTTGACAAAGTCACTCATACAATCCTTATTGAAAAAATGACTAAGTATGGAATGGACAAGGCAACTGTTAGGTGGATTTATAACTGGCTTAGTGATCGGACCCAAAGAGTGGTCATAAATGGCTGCACATCCAGTTGGAAGAATGTCTCAAGTGGGGTACCACAGGGCTCTGTCCTGGGCCCTGTATTGTTCAACATCTTTATCAACGATTTAGATGAAGGAATTGAGGGTAAACTGATTAAATTTGCTGATGACACAAAGCTAGGAGGGATAGCTAATACTAGAGAAGAGAGAGAGAGGATTCAAAAAGATTTAAATAAACTGGAGAAGTGGGCAGCAACTAACAGAATGGTTTTTAACAGGGAGAAATGCAAAGTACTACATCTGGGCAATAAAAATGAAAAAAGCATATATAGAATGGGAGGAATAGGGCTAAGTGACAGCACATGTGAAAAAGACTTGGGTATACTAATAGATCACAGACTGAATATGAGTCAACAGTGTGATGCAGCAGCAAAAAAGGCAAATGCAATTCTAGGATGTATTAACAGAAGCATACAGTCTAGATCACGTGAAGTCATTATTTCCCTCTACTCCTCTTTGGTCAGACCTCATCTGGAATATTGTGTCCAGTTTTGGGCACCACATTTTAAAAAAGACATCAACAAACTGGAGCAAGTTCAGAAAAGAGCGACCAGAATGGTGACCGGTCTGCAAACCCTGTCTTATGAGGAAAGGTTGCAGGATTTGGGAATGTTTAGTTTGCAAAAGAGAAGACTGAGAGGAGACTTAATAGCTGTCTACAAATATCTAAAGGGCTGTCACATTGTAGAAGGATCAACTTTATTCTCATTTGCACAAGGAAAGACTAGAAGCAATGGGATGAAACTGAATGGGAGGAGACACAGATTAGATATTAGAAAAAACTTTTTGACAGTTAGAGTGATCAATGAGTGGAACAGGCTGCCACGAGAAGTGGTGAGTTCTCCTTCAATGGAAGTCTTCAAACAGAGGCTGGACAGACATCTGACTGGGATGATTTAGCGAATCCTGCTTTGAGCAGGGGGTTGGACCAGATGGCCCAGGAGGTCCCTTCCAACTCTACGATTCTATGATTCTATGACATATTTGTCGTTAACAACCCATTGAACCCACAAAGGCAAAGAAATCAAACCACAGATGTCCATAAATTATGTGTAAGAATGTAAAAATGACACAGAAAAAATATTGAACACAGGAAGAAAGAGAGGTGCTAAAAGCCATGGAAAGCCACGACACCAGCTAAAATCTATTGGTAATTAAAAAGCAATCCTGCTAGTGAAAAATAATATCAGCTGGTTCAACTGATTGCCTAAAAAAGGTGTCTCATTACCAAGGAGCCACACAAGAAATAGCTCATAATGGGTAATACAAGTGAGCTGTCTCAAGACCTTCACAACCTTATTGTTGCAAAACCTACTGATGGCATTGGTGACGGAAGACTTCCTAAACTACTGAATGCTCTAGTGAACACTTTTGGGGTCATAATCTGTAAATGGAAAGTAGATAATTTCACTATAAACCAGGTATGATCAGGTGCTCCTTGCAGGATTTTAGAGTAGTGGAAAGAATTATCAGAAGAGTTGTTCAAGAGCAGTGGAAAGCTACAAAATGGACTTGAATCAGCAGATACAATTATTTCAAATAAAATAATAAGTAATGCACTGAACCTCCATGGCCTCTATGCACGCTCACCACACAAGACTCCACTGCTAAATAAAAAGCATGTTCAAGCATGTCTAAAGTTTCCTCAATAACATTTAGACAAGCCTGTGAAATACTGAGACAATATAGTCTGGCTAGATGAGACCAAAATTGAATTCTTTGGATGCCATAATACACACCATGTTTGGAGGTCACAAGGCACTACATATCACCCCCAAATCAAAATACCCACAGTGAAGTTAGGAGTTGGGAACATCATAGTATGGGGCTGCTTGTCTTTATTACATTTCACTATAGGGTTAGTAATGGGGGTGTAGCCTATGTCTAGTCACCTATGCTTTATTGCTGAAATGTTGTGATGCTGTCACATGTGACCGCCATGCCTGTGCCTCTGTGTAAAACCGAAAATGTGAAAAGAAACTTTGTACCTGATGCCTGCTGTATATATGTTTCACCAGTCCCAACAGTAAAGTTCACTTTATTTTTATAAAATGGCTTTTTTTTTATAAAACATGTCGGCTCATAAACACCTATGTAAAAACGTTTGGTGAGTACACAGACACAGGTCATTAAAAAGCTATGCCTAAAATGGAGACACTATTCTTTCAAGACCCAATAGAGGAAGCACTGACATAAACTGAAAAACTATGGTCCCGATTCAATATTGCATTTGCAACTATTTTTTATCTTGCTTTTAGTGTTATGTGCCTTTTTAATTGTTAGAATATTCTTCTTTCCATTTGCGTCTTTTTTGTAAAGAAGTACTCCCATTGACGTTTTTATCCTCATATTATATTGCAGTCACCATATTATACAGTACTGTGCACTTACAATTGCTCGTTTTGACTTTCTACTCAGCTAACACTCCTCTTTTTCCATTAGGTCTAAGGCATCACATGATTAAAAACTGACTAGCAGAATCCGTCTAAGCTCTTTGTGGAAATAAGAAGTCAGATTTTCCTGCATAACTCATGAGTCACTTGTAAAAGTCCCTGGCAGGTAGGAGGAGGCAGCACCAAGGTCAGGAGTTGAAGAGATGAATGATTTCTACAGGGAAAAGATGCTTCCTGTTTCCACATAGAGCAGAGAAAAGAGAAGAATTAGCTGGGTAGAAAGGCAAAATGAGCAATTGTAAGTATACAGTGCTAAATAATATGATGATTGCAATATATTAAGAGAATAAAAACTTTGATGGGAGTACCTCTTTAAGTATATTTTACATTTATGTGCTGCCTTCTTTTTTTTTTAAGTTTGCCACTGTGGTCAGAACTTTGGGTTTCTAGATGTTTTCGCCTGATTAATCATATCTAAAATTTGTTTCATATGTACTCCAATCACACCAACTCAGCCCTCTCCCTCGCCCCAAAGTGAAAAGTGTTTTTTTTTTTAATAAAAAGTTGCAAAAAAGTTCCAGACAAAAATAAAGACCATTTTTTACTTTCATGAACTACATGCACCATTGTGAATGTCAAGAAATACTGCAAGACAAAAAAAAAAAAAGAAACACAAATTTAAAAAATGCAAATGATGAATTCAGGCCTTTGCGTATAAAGTGAAGAAGAAAAACTGTGCCTGATAACAGCAAGCAATGTAGGACCCACCGATATGGACTGATGAAGAGCCATATAAGTAAAGGGAGCACTACCTAATGTAAGCGAAGGGGTAAAACATGCTTTGCTGTAATAAAAAAAATATATATTTTATAAAAAATATCAACATATTGCAAAAAGAATATACTAAAGACATACGTATGTTCGATGAGATATAGAATGCATTGTAAGTGAAAAGAGCATGCAACATAAAGCAATGTAGAAATTAATAGCACTACATCAGCGAATTAACCCCTTTCTGACATCAGATGTACTATCCCGTCCACGGTTCCCATGTCTGTATGACCGAGGACGGGATAATACGTCTAAGCGATCAGCCCGGGGGGGCAACGCTGATTGCTGCCCGGTGTCAGCTGGTTATCACAGCTGACACCCGGCACTATGTGTCAGGGGCAGTCACGGACCGCCCCCGACACGTTAACACCTGGCACACTGCGATCAAACATGATTGCAGTGTACCGGGGGATTAGGGAAGCATCAGCAGCGGGGGGGCTCACTACATGCTTCCCTGAGACCCCCGGAGCAGTACGATGTGTTGTGCTGCTCCAAAGTTCTCCTTCCCTGCAGGCCCCCGGATGCAAGATGGCCATGGGGGCCTTCGGGGGCCTACAGAGAGGTGGCTTCCTCAGTGCCTGCAGAGTGCAGAGTTGAGAAAGCCTGCAGCAGCGCCTGTCAGATCGCTGATCTGACACAGCGCTGTTCTAAATGTCAGATCAGCGATCTGACACTTCACAGTAATGTCCCCCCGGGACAAAGTAATAAAGTAAAAAAAAAAGTGTAAAAATAATTTATAAAAAATCCCTAAATAAATTTAAAAAATTATATATTCCCTAATAAATTCATTTTGTTGGAAATAAATTAAACAATAAAAAGTACACATATTTAGGAATTGCCGCATCCGTAACGACCCGCCCAATAAAACTGTCAAACTATTTAACCCCTTTAGTGAACCCCTTAAAAAATAATAATAAAAAACAAAGCAAAAAACAATGCTTTATCATCATACTGCTAACAAAAAGTGCAATAACCCACGATCAAAAAGACGTATATAAATAACCATGGTACCGCTGAAAACGTCATCTTGTCCCACAAAAAACGAGCCACCACACAGCATCATCAGCGAAAAAATAAAAAAGTTATAGCTCGCAGAATAAAGCAATAATTATTTTTTATATAAAATTGTTTTCATTGCATAAAAGCGCCAAAACAAAAAAACGACATAAATGAGGTATCACTGTAATCGTACTGATCCAAAGAATAAAACCGCTTTATAAATTTTGCCACACGCAGAACAATGTAAACGCACCCCCCAAAAAAAAGAAATTAATGAAATGCTGGGTTTTGTTCATTCTGCCTCCCAAAAATCTGAATAAAAAGCGATCAAAAAATGTCATGTGTCCGAATATGGTACCAATAAAAACGTCAACTCGTCTTGCAAAAAATTAGACCTCAATTGACTCTGTGGGTCAAAATATGGAAAAATTATAGCTCTCAAATAGTGGTGATACAAAAACTATTTTTACAATAAAAAGTGTCTTTTAGCGTGTGACAGCTGCCAAACATAAAAACCGCCATAAATAGTAAATCAAACCCCCCTTTGTCACCCCCTAAGTTAGGGAAAAATAATAAAATTAAAAAAAAGATGTATATATTTCCTTTTTCCCATTAGTGTTAGGTGTTGTGAACACTTTTGACCTGGCTTCTGAGTTTGGGCTCCCTCTGGTAGTTGCTGCGGGTAATGGAGCTGGTCTGGTAGACAAAAGTCAGTCACCTGAAGAGGATGATTGGAGGTCATGTGTTACAGACTGGGAAGATTTAAGTGAGCAACCTTCCCTCAGTTGTTGCTGGTGATTTGGTTTTCTTCCTGTGCAGTTTGGAAGTCAGATTGCCCTGTGCTTGGTCCTGCATCGTTCAGATAAGTTATTTGTTTGCTGGAATCTTTTTGCATTTGATCCAGTTTTTGCCTTTCTCTGATTTCTGCTTTGCTGGTGTTAGTTAAGCCCTGTTCCCTGCTGGGACCTGTGCTGGACCCCGTTCCATATGCCACAGCTCATGTTAGTCTGTTCATTATTGCTAATCCTCTGTTATATCAGTAGCTTTTGTTTTGCTTCCAGTTCACACCAGAATTCTGATCTAATGGGGGAGAGGTCGTGTGGCCTCAGTATTTTTTCATATCAGATGTGTTGGATTTTTCTTAGGGTTTTTTGCGTGATTGCAGACAGTATCTTTCCTGTCCTGTTCTATCTAGACAGTTTGGGCCCCATCATTTGCTTACTCTATTTTCTGCCTGTGTTTTATGCCTCATCTTTTCTCATCGACAAAATATATGTTTGGGGGTTATCTATTCTTTGAGGTTCTACTCCGGGGCAGTTTAGCTTTCCCCTTTCTTGCTTTAGGCTTAGTTAATTCTGTGGCTGTGCCGAGGCGTCTAGGGCATTGTAGGTACGTCCCATGGCTAATTCTAGTTGTGTTGTCAGTTTTAGGGGTCTGCAATCTGCTAAGTTACCAACCTTTCTGGTTATCTGGTTGCCTAGCCTATTCCCCGGTTATCCTCCTCGGTTAGCTAATCATAACAGTTAGGGCTAGGGCTAGGGTAAGAGTTAGGGCTAAGGTTAGAGCTAGGGTTAGGGCTGAGATTAGGGTTAGGGGTGTGTTGGGATTAGGGTTGGAGTTAGAATTGGGGGTTTCCACTGTTTGGGCACATCAGGTGCTCTCAAAACGCAACATGGCGTCTGATCTCAATTTCATCCAATTCTGCGTAGAAAAAGTCAAACGGTGCTCCTACCCTTCCAAGCTCTGCCATGTGCCCAAACAGTGGTTTACCCCCATATATGGGGTATCAGCCTACTCAGGACGAATTGCACAACAACGCTTGGGGTCAAATATTTCCTGTTACCCTTGTGAAAATAAAAAATTGGGGGCAAAAATATCATTTTCGTGGAAAAAAAATATGACTTTTTTATTTTTATGGCTCTACATTATAAACTTCTGTCAAGCACTTGGGAGTTCAAAGTGCTCACCACACATCTAGATAAGTTCTTTGGGGGGTCTAGTTTCCCAAATGGGGTCACATGTGGGGTGTTTCAACAGTTTAGGTACATCAGAGGCTCTCCAAACACAACATGACACCTGCAGAACATTCCATCAAAGTCTGCATTCCAAAACGTCACTACTTCCCTTCCAAGCCCCGACGTGTGTCCATACAGTAGTTTTCTCCAACAAATGGGGTATCAGCGTACTCAGGACAAATTTGACAACAACTTTTGGGGTCCAATTTCTCCTGTTACAATTGGGAAAATAAAAAAATGCGGACTAAAAGATCATGCTTGTGGAAAAAAAATGATTTTTTTATTTTCACGCCCGGGCGTTATAAACTTCTATGAAGCACTTGTGGGTTCAAAGTGCTCACCATGCATCTAGATAAGTTCCTTTGGGGGTGTAGTCTCCAAAATGGGGTCAGTTGTGAGGGGTTTCAACAGGTTAGGCACATCAGAGGCTCTCCAAATGCGATATGACACCCGCAGACTATTCCATCAAAGTCTGCATTCCAAAACGTCACTACATCCCTTCCAAGACCCAACGGGTGCCCATACAGTAGTTTTCTCCCACATATGGGGTATAAGCCTCTTCGGGACAAATTGCACAACAACTTTTGGAGTCCAATTTCTCCTGTTACCCTAGGGAAAATAAAAAAATTGGGGACAATTTGAGCGCCAAAGACAGGCCCCACACAGCGCAAAACACAAGCCCCACACAGCGCCAAAGACAAGCCCCACACAGGGCCAAAGACAAGCCCCCACACAGGGCCAAAGACAAGCCCTCACAGAGCACCCAAGACAAGTCCCACACAGCGCCAAAGACAAGTCCTACACAGCACGAAAGACAAGCCCCACACAGTACCAAAGACAAGCCCCACTTAGCGCCAAAGACAAGCCCCACACAGTGCCAAATACAAGCCCCACACAGTGCCAAAGACAAGTCCCACACAGTGCCACAGACAAGCCCCCACAGAGCGCCAAAGACAATCCCCACACAGTGCCAAAGACAAGTCCTACATAGTGCCAAAGACAAGCCCCACACAGCACCAAAGACAAGCCCCCACATGGGTCGCCCTCCCAGGGCTGTGGGCTACTCGGTGCAGAGCCGGTATCAGCAGGACGTGTCACAGCAGCGGTGACCTGGACCATGGCCCTGGGCGCCCATGTGAAATGGCGTGTTTGGTGTTGATAGTTTATAGATATAGTTCGTGACGCCACCTGTGGTGTTCGGCAAGGGAGGTGTTAAGCCGACGCTGAATGCAGATCCGCTGGGACTGATGGTATGGTGCAGCAGAGATGTAAAAGCTTCCCACAGGTGAAGCTATAGTCCCAGGGCAGTGTAGATGTAGTTGGCACGGGGATGTAGCAGTGCCGGAAGGGTAGGAAGCAGACAAGACACAGCGGGTGCAATTTCTGTACCTTTACTTGATAACTGCAGTCCAGGGTCCTGATTATAGATGGTAATGGAGCAGGATAACCTGGAAGCAACTCAGGTATCTCTCTCAGCAGACGGGCTGTGCAGTCTCCTTTCCTAGCACCTTAAGTGTGAAGTACTCCAGTCTTAAGTTACTCTGAAGTTCCTCCTGTCAGTTGTTCCCGAGAACCTTACTTGCACGGCAGATAGCTGTAGCCTATCTCGGGGACTCCTCACTCCTGAGTCCCGGCTCTCTATCCAAGCTGCTGTTGTGCCCTCAAGTCTTAGCTGGGACTAGGGCTTTTACAGCCTCCTACTCCCCTGGTATCTGTTGCAGGATATTAAGGATCCGTACAACCGTGAAGACCAGGCTCCAGTTCTTGCGCTCTAGCCGTGAGGGAGCTCTCCTTTTCCAGCTCAACCTCCACGCTTCTCTCTACATGTCTGCACACTTCACCCTCCGCAGACTAACTGACCACTCCTCTCACTTGGCCCTCAGGGAGCACCCCTCCCCTCAAATCCAGTTCAGAGTTGCCCCTGCTGGCCTGGAGTGGAACTGTGTTGCATGTATAGGTAAACTGTTGGAGAGACCCTTCATTGCCTCCAAGCCTGGCATTACCCTCCCCTGGAGGAAGTCAAAGCCAGTTTGGCGACCGTACTCCTGGGGGCGCCACATTCCCCCCTAGTGCAAGTCAGCACTACTGAGCTGAACAAAATATGAAACACATGAATGCAATATAAACACACAACAATAATAATTGTGCAAGGTTTGAAAAAGGGAAAAAATGTACAAAAACCAAGTATTTCCAAAAATGGTCCTATGATGATAAGTCCAGCATCAATGTCCATGGTCCATTCCTGGTAAATGGTTAATTATTTACAAATAAAGTTTTTGACCACACACAAGTCCTGTGGTTCAGTGTCCATAAAACAAGGTAAAACTCCAAAGGAAACTCTTACAGGTTACCTGTAGGCACAAAACTTGAAAAACAGTTACATTCATACATTTCAGCAATTTCAACATTCACATTTACTTTACTATTTTAGATACAGTATCTGATGGGTAGTGTGCCTTGTGTGGTGCGGGTAGACCTGCGTAATGTACTGGGAATTCTAAGTAACACAGGGATACTAGACTGTCTGTGGATTCTTGGACTCACCGGGGGGCATAACAGGTTCACCACTGGCAGGGTGAGTGTTCTCTGGCTCCACTGCTGTGTGGCATCTGCTGCCTGATTTTCCTGCTCTTCAGGATTTTCTTGAGTCCCATCTTCCTGTGCTACCTCTTGGGGAAATATCAACACTGGCACCACCACAGCATCATTCACTTTAGCCCAATTCGCAGGGAACTCTCCAAGTACTGTACTGACCTTCTTTTCTTTCTCCACAGGTTGGATGTTATCTTGCTCTTCCACCCTCTCTTTCATCTGGTCAGGAAATAATTTCAAATGGTCCCTGGATACCGCTGCTGAGGTCACTCCTCTATCTTTGCTAACAAGGCACACTTTTGCATTATCAAAGTTTGAGGGAAGAATGGTGTAAGGTTCAGCTTCTCATTGATCATTCAGCTTATGCAGTCTTCTTTTCCTCTTGAGAACTTGTTCTCCCGGCGAAAAAGGAACGGCAGGTGCATTTTGGTTGTAAAGCTTCTCCTGCTTCTGCCTTGCCTGGGCCAGACTCTTCTCCACACACTCTTGTACTCTTCTGTACTGCTGCTGCCTCTCTTTGTCCCAGTCAGCTTCTGGTGACATTACTTCAGGCGTCAGGACTCCCATGTCCAAATCAATAGGCAGTTTACCCGGTCTCGCTCTCATCAGGTACGCTGGAGTACAGTTGGTAGAGTTCACTGGAATATGGTTGTAGAGGTCTACCAGATCTGGCAACTTTTCTGGCCACAGATTTCTCTCCTCCAAGGGCAGCGTCTTCAGTAGATCAATCACTACCTGGTTCATCTTCTCGCACATGCCATTGGTCTGTGGGTGATAAGGCATTGTCCGGATCTTCTTACGACCATCTAAGTTGCAGAATTCATGGAACACTTCTGCCTCAAAAGTTGGACCTTGATCAGTAAGAACTCTCTCTGGGTAACCATGTGGTCTACAAAAGTGCTGTTGGAATGCTCTGGCTGCGGTCCTGGCTGTTAGATCTTTGACAGGCCCAACCACCAGGAACCTGGAGTAGTGATCCACGATGGTAAGAGCATAGAGGTAGCCTGACCGGCTTGGAACCAGCTTCACATGGTCCAGGGCTACCAGCTCAAGCGGCTGTTTGGTGATGATCGGCTGCAAGGGAGCCCTCTGGCTGCTTCGATCCTTTCTGCGCAGGTTACATTGTCCACACTCCCGGCACCACTTCTCAATGGCTTTCCTCATACCAGCCCAGTAGAACCTCTCTCGGAGCAATACTTCCAACTTCTTCCATCCGAAGTGTCCAGCTCCATTGTGATAGGCTTCCAGGACCATCGATGCCTCTCTCCTTGGGACTACTACCTGCTAGAACAGCTCATGTGTGCGGGCATTGAAACTCCTCCGACACAGCTTCCCTTCATAAATGAACAGCCGACCTCTTTCCTTCCACAATGAATTGGTGGACTTCATGGAGGTTGCTGGACTTCGGCCAGTCCCGGATGACTGTGACCTTATCAGGATATGGTGCCACACCTTCTGCAATCACCACATGACCGAGGTACTGTACCTTGGGCTTCAGCAGGTGTCACTTAGAGGGCTTCACCTTCAGGCCAAAATTGGACAGAGTTTCAAACACTTCAGCCCGTTGTTCCAGATGATCCTCATAGGTCTTGGAGAAAACAATGACATCATCCAGGTACAGCAGGACTGTCTCAAAGTTCATGTGTCCCAGACAGCATTCCATCAACCGTTGAAATGTTCCTGCGGCAGTGCAGAGCCCAAATGGCATATAGTTGAACTCACAGAGACCCATTGGAGTGGTAAATGCGGTTTTCTCCTTGTCTGCCTCTGCCACGGGAACCTGCCAATACCCACTGGTGAGATCCAAGGTGGAAAAGTAGTTAACAGTTTTAAGTGCAGCTAATGATTCCTCAATCCTAGGTAATGGGTAGGCATCTTTATGTGTAATGCTGTTAATTTTCCTGTAATCAACACACATTCTCATGGTACCATCCTTTTTCTTTATAAACACTATTGGAGCTGCCCATGGGCTACAACTGTCCCTGATGACCCCTGCTTCCTTCATCTCTTTCAACATACTCTTAGCACATTGGTACCGTGTTGGGGGTATAGGTCTGTACCTCTCCTTTATGGGTGGATGGTCTCCTGTGGGGATATGATGTTGGACCCCTTTTGCCTGCCCAAAATCTAGTGGGTGTTTCCTGAATATCCGCTCATACTCTTGTGTCACTCTGTAAACCCCATTTCTCTGGTATGAAGGTGTAGAGTCAGTCCCCACCTGCAGTTGCTGGCACCATTCTTCTAGCTGCTTGACATGGCCATTGTCTTCCACCTGGTCGGATGAAGCCAAGGGCTCTGCTGCCTGCAATGAGTTGTTATTAACAGTGAGCAGCTTGGCAACTGTCGCGTACCGAGGTATTGTGGACCACCCCCGGGTTAGCCCCCCTTAGTGAGAATTTGGGTAAAAAATGATTACATTCATTAGATCTTTGTTAGATCCGGTTTGATCAACCAAAACTAACGTTAGATCACCCCTACAAAATGAGATATTTACGATCTTTTCCAAGGGGGGCTAACCCATAGCTAGCCCCCCAACTATGAAATTTGCAGTTTTTTGGATGGATTCTGATAGATATTCGTTAGATCCGGTTTGATCAGCAAAAATTAACGTTAGATCTCCTTTCGTTCCTGAGATATTGGGGGTGTCAGGTGGGGGGTTAGGTACGGGTTAGCCCCCCCTAATTTGAAATTTGCTGTTTTTGGATGGATTCTGATAGATATTCGTTAGATCCGGTTTGATCAGCAAAAATTAACATTAGATCTCCTTTCGTTCCCGAGATATTGGGGGTGTCAGGTGGGGGTTAGGTACGGGTTAGCCCCCTCTAATTTGAAATTTGCCGTTTTTTGGATGGATTCTGATAGATATTCGTTAGATCCAGTTTGATCAGCAAAAATTAACGTTAGATCTCCTTTCGTTCCCGAGATATTGAGGGTGTCAGGTGGGGGTTAGGTATGGGTTAGCCCCCCCAATTTGAAATTTGCCGTTTTTGGATGGATTCTGAAAGATATTCGTTAGATCCGGTTTGATCAGCAAAAATTAACATTAGATCTCCTTTCGTTCCCGAGATATTGGGGGTGTCAGGTGGGGGGTTAGGTATGGGTTAGCCCCCCCAAATTGAAATTTGCCATTTTTTGGATGGATTCTGATAGATATTCGTTAGATCCGGTTTGATCAGCAAAAATTAACGTTAGATCTCCTTTCGTTCCCGAGATATTGGGGGTGTCAGGTGGGGGTTAGGTACGGCTTAGCCCCCCCAACTTTGAAACTTGCCATTTTTTGGATGGATTCTGATAGATATTCGTTAGATCCAGTTTGATCAGCAAAAATTAACGTTAGATCTCCTTTCGTTCCCGAGATATTTCTGATCTTTTTCTGGGGGGGGCTAACCCGTAGCTGTCCAAATGCAAAATCCTACAGAGACAAGTAGCGGCTTGGAAAATTCATTTTGGCGGTCTGGACTAGAAATAGGCAAAACAAATGACAGCAAACGTCGCATGTGACCACTGGATATAAGGCCTCTTTCACATGATCTTAGTTTTGTCGTGTAATATGCTGTGTTTTTCACGATGAAATGTGCCCATTGAAACCGATGCGTTTATTCTCATACGCGTTATTTTCACGCATACGCAAATGCGTGAAAAAAAATAACAATGACAGGATGTTCTATTTTGTAGCATATTACACGATTAGCCCATTAATACAAATCACTGGGCTGCGTGAAATATGATTGGAAACGCGCAGTGACAACGCTGCATTTTTAACGCGCGCAGTACGCATATGATCGTGTGACAGAGGCCTAAAGGTAATATAATCACTAGTGCGGTCTGCAGAGCGCCTGTGTAGCTAGTTTCTGCCTATCTATGGTCACTGTATAGGAGTAATATTGGTCTTTGCATGGTGTTTTATTCAGTCACAGTATGGCAGTATTATTTCATTACTACGTTTGTGTAACTCTCATCAGAGTGGGGTAAGTAGGAAATCTTGGTGCGTTCCCACAGTTTTTTCCCAGAACTTAACCCCTGGTAGTAGCTGATCTGTAATCCAATGTGAGTATGTGATGTATGGTGCTGAAGGGGTTCCCTGAGATTTTCCCAGGCTGCAGAACGCTGGTGGGGTGACGTCACCCTGCCAGCGGGAAAGCTCAGGGAATCCTTACAGTGCCACAACAGAGGGATGCCGGTGAGCAGTGCTCCCCTGCACATCGTCCTCCCGCTTCGCTGCAGCGGCACCGGTACTCATGGCCTCCCTTGCTGTCTCCTACCTGTGGGTCTTGTACTGCAGGGCTCATCTGTGGTTCCCTGGTGTTTCCCTGGCATAGGACACTGGAGGGGCGACGTCACCCCGCCAGCAGGAGACACCAAGGAACCCCTGCAGTACCACATTCGGAGTTTAATTCCGGCTCAGACAAAACAGGTGTCATATTTAAGCAGTGTGAACTTAGCCTACGTCAGCAGATAAACGTTGATATGCCTCTATGACTTATCAAAAGTTACCTGAAAGCTAAATGCAGGGAAGGAAAAGCAACAGGTGGAATAGCGGCGGAACAGAGGAGCGCAGCATGATGGAGCCGATCACATGCTCATCAGCTCCCTAAGCACTGCATGATGCCACTGAAAACCACATGTGGATAAACCAGGTGGGGCAATGGTTTGAAAACCCACTTAGTTCCTTTTACATTTGCATGTAGTTTTATCAACACCACTTTTGAGTGATTTTGATCCCGCCCTCTGTTTGACCCTGTGTGTGACCCTTTGGATGTTCAGCTTCACTTCAGTCATAAGAGCAGGCAGAGAAACACATCCTCGTACAAGTGTGATCACTAAATGTGAAGGTCGGTATTGATTCCCTATGTATGGCATATTTCTATGCAGGAAGGTCTGATCTGCTGTGTGTATGGATCTGCTGGTCAGTGTGTGCAGATATGGATGGCGGCAGGAGAATGGATGTACAGAGCTGTGTGTTAGGAAATTTAATCCCACTTTAAGCACATAAGTGCACAATAGGAAAATGTGCCAAGTAGCTGCAAACCCGTCCTTTACTTCAAGCCTCCCCATTACGTTATTTGTGTTGGCCAATTTATTCATATATAGGATATTAGTCATTCACGCGAGTGTTGAATGCTTCACTGAAATGCTGAGAACTGGCAGCAGAGCTGGACTAGTGACCACAGACCACATGACCAGCCTAGTCGTGCTATTAGATAGCTGGCATGCGCCCAGTTCCGGGCGCTGCAGCACCCAGACGGCACCTCGGAGTGGAGCGCCACTGGTGTCATTATTCTGTGTGTCTGCAGGACAATACATGTCTGCTGACAGCTGCATAGGGCAGCGGTGGAAGATTCCCTTTCAGCACACCAACATATATAAATCCAAAAGAGAAAGAAGCATGATGCCCACTAAAGAGGCATTCCCAGCCTGATGGGTGTGCAGAGGCATGCCGTCTGAGGCAGCTAATTATCTCATCTGTCTCCTCCTCCAGCTTTTGTGTTTAGATGGTGGGCATCATCCGGTATACTTGAGGAGCTCCCCTGCTGCTCACTTCCATGCAGGCTGATGTGCAGATTGCAAGTACACGAGAGTGTGCCAGACGTCAGCGATCCGACCACCTCCAGCTCATGAACCAGAGGAGAAGGGGCCAGAGAAATGAGAGTCGCGGCCTGAAACTGCATTGAACATTATTAATTCTCTGAGGGGCAGACGACAGGCAGTGCTCTGACCATCAGTGAGTGACGGCAAGAATAAGGCTGCTAGCAGCATTCTCTCCCCACTACTTTCCCACCCAGTCTTACGATGACATGACGGGATGGTGAAGTAGTGGGGAGACAAAAAATTGTGATAGTCCGATTCAAAGTGAATGGGACCGTCACCTCACCTTTTTTTCTTTCCTGCCATGATGGCAGTCATTGATGGGGAAAAATTGTGAGCATGGACACAGCCTTAAAGAGCACCTGAACCTTTACTCTGTATTCTGTCATGCTGTGGCGGATGCCCACAGCATGACAGAACACTCTGTGCAGCTGTGCTCCAGGCCTCCTGCAGCCCGCCGTGCTGCTGCAAATGCAACGTCCCCGCTCCTCCCACCGCCAGAGCCAGGAATCGCTTGACTGATCTGGCAAAATGCTAAATGAGTCAAGGTCCTCGCGCCGGTGGCAGGCCAGGAGTGGCTGCAATGCGGGGCCACGCCCCCTGCAACATCACATGATGCAGCAGACCGCCGCGTCACGTGACGTTGGCCCTTGGCCCATTCAATGGCTGTGGGTGGGCGGGCTTCAGCGGCGGTGGGCGTTATGCCTAATGATCTGGCTCATCACCAGGTCATTGAAGGTTTCCACTCACCAGATTCGGCGGGGGTAGGGGGTCCCCCGACCGGTGCAGCGGCATTGGTGGACAGACGTCCCGCCGCACATAACTTACTGTCATGCTGTGGCCAGCAGCCACAGCATGACAGAATTAAAAATAAATAAATAAAAAAAATGTTGCAGTACCCTTTAAACAAAATCTATTTTTTGATGACAGTTCAACTTTACAAATGAAATTCCAACCAAAACACAGATGTCCATGGTGTATTGGCGATTAAGTAGGATCACTTTCCATGTTACCTGCAGTAATGTTTACAGACAATACATGTAATACAAGTAACAACCCTCACATACCCCCATCTTAAGCAATAATGCCCCCAAAGTCAGTAATGTTGCCATCGTTTTGCTCTCCTGTGTGTCCTGAATCCCACTCCTCACCACCTGCTGCACAGCAATATGACTGACATGGCAGCAGGAGCGAGTGGCTGCATGGAGCTCATCATCCCGCTCACCTACAGGAGGGCTGCTGCTGTCTGAGCTGATCCGACATCTGCAGGCTGGGTCAGGACGCTTAGGAGGCAGTGACACACAGCAGCGCTTGCCAAGCTCCTCACAGGCTGAGCACAGCTACAGCCTCTACTAGGAGCTAAGCCCGCCTCGGAGGAGCGCTCTGACCGCCACGCACCTCTTTCTATCCAAAGACTGCTCCTCCATTCCTAAGTAGGGTTTTTGTATGAGTGGAGAAAAACTATAAGGGAAATGGAGATAAATTTATTCAAATATGTTTAATCATAGAATACCAATAATAATTTACAATACATATTCACGAAAGATGTAGGCTGTATCTAAAGAATAGAAGGACTGAAAATTCCCATGAGTGCCAAATAACTCAAAGGAAAGAAGAACAGTAACGCCCCGGTGTTGGGGTGAAGGAGAACAGGAACGCCCCGGTGTTGGGGTGAAGGAGAACAGGAATGCCCCGGTGTTGGGGTGAAGGAGAACAGTAACGCCCCAGTGTTGGGGTGAAGGAGAACAGGAACGCCCCGGTGTTGGGGTGAAGGAGAACAGGAACGCCCCGGTGTTGGGGTGAAGGAGAACAGGAACGCCCTGGTGTTGGGGTGAAGGAGAACAGGAACGCCCCGGTGTTGGGGTGAAGGAGAACAGGAACGCCCCGGTGTTGGGGTGAAGGAGAACAGGAACGCCCTGGTGTTGGGGTGAAGGAGAACAGGAACGCCCCGGTGTTGGGGTGAAGGAGAACAGGAACGCCCCGGTGTTGGGGTGAAGGAGAACAGGAACGCCCTGGTGTTGGGGTGTTGGTGTTCTTTGTTTTGTTTGAGTTACTTTGCACTCGTGGGAATTTTCAGTCCTTCTATTCTTTAGATACAGCCTACATCTTTCATGAATATTTATTGTAAATTATTATTGGTATTCTATGAGATTAAACATTTGAATAAATTTATATCAAGTCACATTAGTAATTTTCTTTGTTTTTTGTATAAGTCAAACACCGATAACTCAGGAACTCCGTCTAGATGTTAAAACGTATGTGTTCTATTTATATTACAGGGATTTACAGTCCTAAACTTTCAGGTTTTCACTGTTAAATATCTATTTCTGTAAGGTATTACTTTTATTTGTGTTTTTCACTGTACTAATAAGATTTAATTTTTTGATAATCAAATTGATTAAAAATGAGACCACATGAGGAGTTTTTGTTTAGTCTATGTACAGGCTTTTTTAACCCCTTGACGACCGCCCATTGACTTTTGCCGACGGGGCTAACCGGGCCTTATTCCTCCGCCATAGAGTTTTCACGTCGGGCGGGGAATGGCAGCCCCAGCTAGCCCCGTCGGCAATCGCGGGATCCCAGCTGTCCTACCGTCAGCTGGGATCCCAACCCCAAAAAATTAAATATTTTAATATTTATTCCACACAGTAAACGCCATAAAAAATAAAAAAAGCCATTATTTCTATTTTTTTCACTGTTTGAGTCACAAAAAAAGGCATAAAACGCGACTAAAAAATCGGATATACCCCAAAATGGTCCGAATAAGAACTACAACTCTTCACGCAAAAAATGAGGCATCCCACAACTCCGTAGTCAGACAAATAAAAGCGCTACGGGGCTGCACATGCGGCGAGACCAAATCCTCTCCAATTATTTTAAAAAAAAGTTTTACTTTTTAAAAGTAGTAAAAAAAAAAAAATTACATAAATTTGATTTCGGTGTGTCCGACCTGACACGGAGAATAAAGTTATTCTGCTATTTTTACCGCACGGGAAACTAACTAAAAATAAAACTCAAAAAACATTAGCGTAATTAATTGTTTTTTAAATTTTCCCTCTCCTAAAAAATAAATAAAAGTTATACAAAACATTATATGCACTCCAAAGTGGTGCCAAGGAAAAATACAACTTGCTAGCTATGCAAAAAACAAGCCCCCTGTTCTTTGAAATTTGCCGGTTTTCATATGGATTCTGATAGATATTCGTTAGATCCGTTTGAGCAGCGGCGACTTCGGCGGGGGCCAGTTGTGGGCAGCATCAGGACTTCACTGGTGATGTGTCGCGGCGAGGAAGGGGGGGCAGTGTGCTGCGATGATTGCAAAGAGGCGGGCCTGTAGGCATCATGGGGGACGAGAATGACTGACTCGCTGACCGTACTTTCAGATTGTCCCACTCACTCACCACCTCCTCACTTCACTCTCTCTCTGTTGGTCTCTCCCAATTGGACCCCTCCTTTTCTCCATCTACACCTCAGGACCGCTGCTGAAACGGATCTAACGAATAACTATCAGAATCAATCCAAAAAACAGAAAATTTCAAAGTAGGGGGGCTAACCCGTACCTAACCCCCACCTGACACCCCCAATATCTCAGGAACGACAGGAGATCTAACGTTAATTTTTGGTGATCAAACCGGATCTAACGAATATCTATCAGAATCCATCCAAAAAACGTCAAATTTCAAAGTAGGGGGGCTAACCCATACCTAACCCCCCACCTGACACCCCCAATATCTCGGGAACGAAAGGAGATCTAACGTTAATTTTTGCTGATCAAACTGGATCTAACGAATATCTATCAGAATCCATCCAAAAAACGGCAAATCTCAAATTAGGGGGGCTAACCCCCCACCTGACACCCCCAATATCTCGGGAACGAAAGGAGATCTAACGCTAATTTTTGCTGATCAAACCGGATCTAACGAATATCTATCAGAATCCATCCAAAAAATGGCAAATTTCATAGTTGGGGGCGCCAGCTACGGGTTAGCCCCCCCTGGAAAGATCATAAATATCTCATTTTGTAGGGATGATCTAACGTTAGTTTTGGTTGATCAAACCGGATCTAACAAAGATCTAACGAATGTAATCATTTTTTACCCAAATTCTCACTAAGGGGGGGCTAACCCGGGGGGTGGTGCTTTCTTAGTCTCCTGAATGGTGTATATTCCAAGTCATACTTCTTATTTCTATGTAGCCAATTTTGCAGCATCCTTTTCCCACTAAACAATGATAATAATATTAATCATGGTGTCTTTTGATGTGGATGCAAAACCCTTTAAACTCCCATCAGCAACCCTTGAAGAAGGCAGCGGCGAAACACGAATTGGGGCTGAAGTCACGACAGTGACATAGAAGTTCTACAGGTATGGGATCTCTTGTGCTTGTGATTACTATGTTCATGTACTGCATTAGGCACTTTGTCACATTCCCTATAGAAGCGGTTTATTTAATACCATAGACATTACTACTCATGGTCTCCAGGTGATTGTTCTCCTGTATCAGTCATATTCTTTTGAACTTGCACAATCACTTTTATGGTCTGTGTGCATTTGAAATCTGATTCACATTGCAAAATTACAAACTTTATATACTGTATAGTTATACCATATGCACTACTGATTTGGCCCTTTGCAACTGGTCACTATTGTATATTGTAAGGTGGCTGTTGGACACTTAGTGGACGGGAGATAAACCTGGAGTAACGCTTTAATACATATAGGACTAAAAGGGGTTATTTGGCCACGAAAGAGTGATTCCGAGCAGCTGAAGAGTTGGGAGAGACAGCTGCTCAGCATATCTCCACTCCCGGGTGTGGTTCACTTGGTAAAATGAGACCTGTTTGTCTGACACATGGCTGTGTGTATGGAGGTGTGCAGACCTCCTGGATTGAGTGCCTTTTCTAAAGGACAGAGACTGGACTCTAAGCCAGGCAGGCTAAGGCTGCTTTCACATATCAGTTTTTTGGCGTCAGTCACAATCCGTCGGCTCGATGGATCTGTCGCAGATTGTGAAAAACTGATGCGGCGGATCCGTTTTTTCTACGGATCCGTTTTCTCGCTGTCCGACTTTTCGACGGAGACAAAAAACGTTCCTTTGTGCGTAGTCTCCGGGCGTCGGACAGAGAATTTCCGACGGATCCAGGCGAACGATGGATGAAATGTGGGGCCATCCGTCGCAGTCCATTGCTAATACAAGTCTATGAGTAAAAAAACGGATCCAGCGGTATCAGTCGCTGGATCCGTTTTTTTTTTTCAAAATTTGACAGATTGCGACTGATGGCAAAAAACTGATATGTGAAAGGGGCCTAACCAGCACTATTATATGTACTTGTTATTTTATGTTTTACTTTGTGCCAGACACAGGCTGTATTTAAGTCTTCCTGTGATGTGGTTTATGAGGACTGCAATAAACCAGGTGGATTTGAAACAGAAACGGTTCCTGTGATACCTCAAATCCCTCTCAAGTGAGCAGCATTATTACATTTGTTCTTAGATGGACGGGCAGCTTTCCCAAGAAACACAAAGTATTGGATGTCTTGGGTGAAGATAGCTATAAACCAGAGGGCAATGTCAGACAGTATGGAGGACCTGACTAAACACCTGGTGCCAGCCCAACAACAGCAACAGCTGGCACAACAGGAGACAATTAAGCTGTTCATGCAACAGCAGCAGATTGAATTACTCACAGAAGCAGTGCATAGCACGGCGGCAGATCTGACTCCAAGGTCAGCTGATGATTTTTCTATCTGGAAAGGCGGTCAGGAGATCCCTGCAGAAAATTATTCTGGGAGACGACATAGAGGTCTTTTTTTTTCAGTTTTTGTAAGGTCGCCAAAAGGGAGAAGCTTCCGCCAAAGCTGTGGCTGGAAGTCCTGTAGCCATACTTACCGCACACAAAAGGCATACTATGATTGATTTAGCCTTACTGGATGCCAAAGAATATGCAAAATGGAAAATTGAAATTTTGAAGTGCTTGGGGCTAACAATGTCTGTCAGGCCACAATGCGTCCACCACTAGGCATATCACTGTGACAATCCACCTCACTCCTAAATGTTTGATCTGCTGCACCTTGTCCAAAAGTGGTTGCAGACGGACCCCAGAAGGTATAGCAAGTTGTAATGGACCGGTTTGTGCACTCCCTTCCGAGGCCAATGCACACCTGGGTTGCCCAGGGAGATCCGGGAATGCCGATGACTTGGTTGGACTGGTCAAAAGGTATCAGGGAGTCATTGGTTCCTTGGGGAGGCAACCCACTCCATACTGGGGGTCCCATAAGGGGTCGAAGTCTAAAAAGGGGATGGGACGTCCAAAGTCCATTGGGCGGTGGAGGTCATGCTGAGGGTCTGATCGGGGGATGTCATTTTCTGGAAATGTCACGGACCAGGTAATATAGCTGCCCATTGTCCCGTGACCACCAAGCAAATGGACTGTAACATGGGATGCCGGTGATCATTTTACACATATCCAGCTGGCAGTGAACTGTCTACACAGTGATGGGATCCAAATTTGTCCTGAAAAAGTAAATGGTCTGTAAATGACTGTACTACTAGATCCAAGGAGTTTGGTGATCCTCGTGAGGGCTACCCTCCCTCTCCAATTGATCCCTGCATTCACAAGTGGTCATTGAGATGGCCCGAGTTAAGGCTCCGTTACACACAGCGAGATCGCTGATTTTGTGACACATCAGCGATCTCTCCAGCGATATCGCTGTGTGTGACATCCAGCAGCGACCAGCCCCCCCTGCCGGGTATCGCTGATCGTGCTGGATCGTCCTGGGCCGTTTTTTCATTGCTGGTCTCCCGCTGGCCAGCGCGTATCGCTGCGTGTGGCAGCGGGAGCCAGCGATTAGCGACCCTGCACGCTGGTATCCAACATAAACAGCGGGTTTCTAAGAGCAGAGCGGCTCTTAGAAACCCGATGTTTACGTTAGATACCAGCTTGCTCGCTGGTCCTGATCGCTGGAGGGGCTGTCTATGTGACAGCTCACCAGCGATCAGCCTAACGATGTCCTAGCGATCCCATCATGTCGGATCGTTGGTGGGATCGCTGGGACATCGTTATGTGTAATGGGGCCTTTACTCAGTCCCAGGTGCTAGGAGAGGATCAGGATTTATTGCACCCAGTAATCATAGGCCGGGACTTGTTTTGTGACTTGTGAGGGAGGGGTGGAAACCTCAATTTCTCAGTTAAGAGACAGGTTGGCTCTAAAGAAGTTTCACCAACCTCAGAGCCTGACTGTTTTCCCTTCTGTGGGAGATGAGTGATGGTATCCCCAGAAGCCGACATTCCTGAGATAGGGGTGACCAAAGAAAATTTGGGGTCCTCCCAACATAGGGACCTAACTCTAAAAGAAGCATTCAATAATGTAACTGTTATAAACGGCATAACACAGAATCTGGGGGCCGACACCTTATTTTATGATGAGTGGGGATTTATTGTAGCGGGTTACTAAAGGTCAGTGAGGAAATAGTGGAGCAATTGCTGATACCAGGACTCTGGTGTTGGACAGGGCCCATTTACACATATTGGGTGGCCATCTTGGTGTCTACAAAACCTAAGAACTAGTCAGACAGAGGTTCCATTGGCCCGGATATCACCGGAAAATCATAAAGCATTGCAAATCCTGTTCCACCTGTCAGTTAACCACTCCCACCTCTCACTTCCAAAATCGCCTTATGCTGCAACCCATCAAGGCATGGCAATAAAGGGACTCCATTGAAAGTCCATGTTTGCTGGTAAGACAGAAGTGGACATTGAAGACATCACAATAGCCGAGATGCCGTTGAAGGCCTAAAAACAGCAATGTTGAGAATTGCTGCAGCAAAACAGGGACCTGCAGATGTCATAGAACATGAAATTCTGATGGAACCCCATGTGCCAGTGAATTCAAAGACCTACCAAATTCGAGAGGCCCGCCGAGAACTGATCTCCAAAGAAGTGAAGCATATTCTGCATCTTGGAGTCATTGAGGAATCTAACAGTGTGTGATCTAACCTTGATCCAAAACTCATTGGAGAATGGAGATTCTGTAATGACTATCGGAAGCTGAAAGAAGTCTATGAGTTCGACGCATATCCGATGCAGTGTGTCAATTAGCTAATCGAGAGACTTGAGCCGGCAAGGTACATAACCACCTTGAATCTAACAAAGGGATATTGGCAAATCCCCATATTATGAGAAGCTAAAGAGAAGACGGCTTTCTCTAAGCCAGACGGTTGCTTCCAATATATATGGAAGCTGTCTGGACTGCAGGAGTTCCGGCCACCTTACAGGGGGCCATGGGCCGGATCTTTACACCCCATAAGAATTACGCTGCGGCATACCTGAATGATATTGTGATCTTCAGTCCAGATTGAAAAAGTAATCTGGGAAAGGTCCAGGCAGTGTTTGATGCTCTCAGGAAGGTGAAGTTCTCTATAATTCCAAAAAAAAATGCCATGGGGAATGACGAGGCCAAATACCTTGGATATGTAGTAGAGGGAGTGAATCACCCCCTGACGAAGCAACGCGTGAAATGCGCGTTGGAGTGGGGGGGTAGCGATGGCACCGCACAAAGGATGAATCTTGGTTAGTATACTTACCTCATACCTATTCTCTATGGAGTTATTTATTGATGAAGATGAGCAGCAAGCTAGTACCAACAATGGAAGAATAAAAATAAAATTAATCTACTTTATTTCAATTTCTTAAAAAGGAATATATCCTAATAAAAGTGCACATAACAAAAGACAAACAAACATATACAGACTATCAGACTCCACCTTTAAGATAGTCAGAAAAGACCTCAAAGATCTTCTCTCGCACAATGTTATTAGTGTGACAGCATCTGTCAGGTATTCGGGGACAACCCTCAACCGTCCCTCTAAACCATGCTTTCACAATTCAACAGACCATTGGAGCCATACATATCATTCCTCATAGTCATTAGGAGTGAATAATTCGTAGTCTATGGTATAACATAGGCTCAATCAGAGCAACAAAAGCAGTGCATTTCCTTATTCAAAAGGACGCCGAATTCCATAGACGCTATAGCAGCAATGACAGTAGCTTATATATTTGAAAGTGGCATATCTTGCAAACTGAGGTACATTTCATATGTATCAAATACCTTCCCATTAGGGGATATACAAGATAAATTTATACCTCCTTATTAGCAAAAGTTTGCATACATGGCATATAATAAGGGAGGATCTCACCCATATTACAAGGTGATGGGTTCCTCCATGTAGTACATCTCCCGTCTCCCGACGCGTTTCACTGTTATCAAGATCATCAGGGGAGTTAATGTAATATGAATAGCTGCCTTCTTATCCTAAAATTGCCATCAAAGAGGCTGCTTATTACATTAACTCCCCTGATGATCTGGATAACAGTGAAACGCGTCGGGAGACGGGAGATGTACTACATGGAGGAACCCATCACTTTGTAATAGATAAGAAGGCAGCTATTCATATTACATTAACTCCCCTGAAGATCTGGATAACAGTGAAACGCGTCGGGAGATGTACTACATGGAGGAACCCATCACTTTGTAATATGGGTGAGATCCTCCCTTATTATATGCCATGTATGCAAACTTTTGCTAATAAGGAGGTATAAATTTATCTTGTATATCCCCTAATGGGAAGGTATTTGATACATATGAAATGTACCTCAGTTTGCAAGATATGCCACTTTCAAATATATAAGCTACTGTCATTGCTGCTATAGCGTCTATGGAATTCGGCGTCCTTTTGAATAAGGAAATGCACTGCTTTTGTTGCTCTGATTGAGCCTATGTTATACCATAGACTACGAATTATTCACTCCTAATGACTATGAGGAATGATATGTATGGCTCCAATGGTCTGTTGAATTGTGAAAGCATGGTTTAGAGGGACGGTTGAGGGTTGTCCCCGAATACCTGACAGATGCTGTCACACTAATAACATTGTGCGAGAGAAGATCTTTGGGGTCTTTTCTGACTATCTTAAAGGTGGAGTCTGATAGTCTGTATATGCTTGTTTGTCTTTTGTTATGTGCACTTTTATTAGGATATATTCCTTTTTAAGAAATTGAAATAAAGTAGATTAATTTTATTTTTATTCTTCCATTATTGGTACTAGCTTGCTGCTCATCTACAGTTGTGGCCAAAAGTATTGACACCCCTGCAATTCTGTCAGATACTACTCAGTTTCTTCCTGAAAATGATTGCAAACACAAATTCTTTGGTATTATTATCTTCATTTAATTTATCTTAAATGAAAAAACACAAAAGAGAATGAAGCAAAAAGCAAAACATTGATCATTTCACACAAAACTCCAAAAATGGGCCAGACAAAAGTATTGGCACCCTCAGCCTAATACTTGGTTGCACAACCTTTAGCCAAAATAACTGCGACCAACCGCTTCTGGTAACCATCAATGAGTTTCTTACAATGCTCTGCTGGAATTTTAGACCATTCTTCTTTGGCAAACTGCTCCAGGTCCCTGATATTTGAAGGGTGCCTTCTCCAAACTGCCATTTTTACATCTCTCCACAGGTGTTCTATGGGATTCAGGTCTGGACTCATTGCTGGCCACCTTAGATGTCTCCTGTGCTTTCTCTCAAACCATTTTCTAGTGCTTTTTGAAGTGTGTTTTGGGTCATTGTCCTGCTGGAAGACCCATGACCTCTGAGGGAGACCCAGCTTTCTCACACTGGGCCCTACATTATGCTGCAAAATTTGTTGGTAGGCTTCAGACTTCATAATGCCATGCACACGGTCAAGCAGTCCAGTGCCAGAAGCAGCAAAGCAACCCCAAAACATCAGGGAACCTCCGCCATGTTTGACTGTAGGGACCGTGTTCTTTTCTTTGAATGCCTCTTTTTTTCTCCTGTAAACTCTATGTTGATGCCTTTGCCCAAAAAGCTCTACTTTTGTTTCATCTGACCAGAGAACATTATTCCAAAAGGTTTTAGGCTTTTTCAAGTAAGTTTTGGCAAACTCCAGCCTGGCTTTTTTATGTCTCGGGGTAAGAAGTGGGGTCTTCCTGGGTCTCCTACCATACAGTCCCTTTTCATTCAGATGCCAACGGATAGTACGGGTTGACACTGTTGTACCCTCGGACTGCAGGGCACCTTGAACTTGTTTGGATGTTAGTCGAGGTTCTTTAGCCAACATCCGCACAATCTTGAGTTGAAATCTCGTCAATTTTTCTTTTCCGTCCACATCTAGGGAGGTTAGCCACAGTGCCATGGGCTTTAAACTTCTTGATGACACTGCGCACGGTAGACAGAGGAACATTCAGACAATGTAGAATTGATCTTCAGCTCACCTGGTTCAGCCTGCCCAGTACTCCTTTCCATAATCTCGGTGCACGGAGTGGATCCATCCCCATCTTGGAGAAATGCTCAATGAAAAAAAGTTTTTTATGGTTCCAGCACACGATGTGAAAAAATTAAGAAAAGCCTTTATTTAATCCATAATTAAAAAATGCAGTTCCAGTGATGATAAAAGCATGTGTAGGCTTACGCGTTTCGGATCATATTTGACCCTTAATCATGCTATGATTAAGGGTCAAATATGATCCGAAACGCGTAAGCCTACACATGCTTTTATCATCACTGGAATTGCATTTTTTAATTATGGATTAAATAAAGGCTTTTCTTAATTTTTTCACATCGTGTGCTGGAACCATAAAAAACTTTTTTTCAGAGGAACATTCAGGTCTTTGGAGATGGACTTGTAGCCTTGAGATTGCTCATGCTTCCTCACAATTTGGTTTCTCAAGTCCTCAGACAGTTCTTTGGTCTTCTTTCTTTTCTCCATGCTCAATGTGGTACACACAAGGACACAGGACAGAGGTTGAGTCAACTTTAATCCATGTCAACTGGCTGCAAGTGTGATTTAGTTATTGCCAACACCTGTTAGGTGCCACAGGTAACTTACAGGTGCTGTTAATTACACAAATTAGAGAAGCATCACATGATTTTTCGAACAGTGCCAATACTTTTGTCCACCCTCTTTTTTTATGTTTGGTGTGGAATTATATCCAATTTGGCTTTAGGACAATTCTTTTTGTGTTTTTTCATTTAAGACAAATTAAATGAAGATAATAATACCAAAGAATTTGTGTTTGCAATCATTTTCAGGAAGAAACTGAGTATTATCTGACAGAATTGCAGGGGTGTCAATACTTTTGGCCACAACTGTATATTATTCTGGCTGGTAGATCACTTGCTATTTTGAGTTATTTATTGACCATTAGATTTATTTATGTGGAGCGCCCACAGGGTCTCGCCAGGTCGGCGGGGTACTCGGAGCCGGGCCCGGTGGATTTAATTGGGAGTTGTCACGGTAGCTGTGACGCGGTCCGTGGCCCTGGACGTCCATTGTAAAAGGGGGAAAAAGGTTGAGTGTGCGAATGCTGATTAAAATTTATGAGTGAATGATTTGTGACGCCACCTGTGGTGTTCAGCAATGAAGATGTTAAGCCGACGCTGCAGACAGATTCTCTGGGACAGATGGTGTGGTGCAGCAATGATGGTGTGGCCCTCCACAGGCAGGGCTGTAGTCCCAGGGCAGTATAGATGGAGAGATTGTGAGGAGAGGAGAGCGGTATGGGGTTATGCATGGAGATGTAGCAGTGTCGAGTCGGTTGGCGCAGGAATAAGCGGAGGACACCAGGGCATGTAGTTCCAAAGCTTTACTCACAGTCTGCTGTGCACACAGGTGCCCGCATCATGCTGTGTCCTCCAGGTCAGGAGCTCAGCCAACTTCCAGGCAAGATGAAGTACTCCGTTCCAACACTCCGCCAACATAAGTGCCTTTTCTGAACGTCTCCCTTTTGCGCCTATAGTGAAGTACTCTCAGTACTGAGTTACACTGGAGTTCCTCCTGTGAGATGTTCCTATGAACTCTACTTTTACGGCAGACAGCTGTAGCCTGCTTCGGGGACTCCTCACTACCAAGTCCCGGCTCACACACGTTGCTGTTGTGCCCCCCAAGTCTTGTGTGGGAATAAAGTGGTGACAACTTCTATTCCTTCGGTGTCTGTCGCAGGACCATTAGTATCCATACAACCTTGGGGACCGGACCCCGGCCATGTGCTGTGAACTTGAGAAGGGTTCTGCTCTCACCCTAATCCTTAGTCCTCCTCTCCTTACGTTCCGTACTAATCTTTCCTTCTTATGGAGAGAGTCAGGCTTTCTATCAATGTCTCTTTCCTGTGCCAGTGGACCCAGGTCACTGAGGTCGGCTGCAGCACTTCCTTCATCCATCCCACTCAGGGGATCTTCACTCCTCCACTGACTCTGTCAGACTGACTAATTCCTAAACTCTTCCCGCTCTTTTGGTGCAGACTAAACTCCACCCGCCTCCCAGCACGGTTCTGTTCCAAGCAGGGAGCCACCAAAGGTGCTTTGCTACACTACTATGTTGTGTGGGATGCAGGTGTTGGAGTGTGGTCACGTGTCTCCACCTTACCTGGATGGTGGGGTACCACACCTCAGGAGGAGGTGCAGTACCTCTGTGGCGACTGAACCCTCAGGGGACCCGACCCTGAAGTGCCCATGCCCTATATCTGACCGCCTCTTCCTATGGTAGGCGCATGATTATCGTGTTGCTTCCCTGCTAGACCTGCTTGGTCTCTGCTTGGTTGCTCCCTGTATTCTATTCTGTGCCCCTGCACTCTACCCTGTTGTGCTCCCTTGCACACGCATTGTGCATGTACCTTGTCTCATGTCTTGTCTCCTTTCCTGGTTCATGTCCAGCTGTGCTCTTTAGAACATGCCCTGTCGTTCCTATGATCTTTCTCTCTGTGCTCCCTTGCACAGGCTCTGCTTTCCTATACTCTTCCTTATTACGCTTTCCTCCTTGACCCGGCTCTGGGCTGTAGCATACGCTCCTCTTCTCTTTCTTGTACCTGGCTCTGTGCTTCAGCCTACATTCCACTCCTAGCTCTGTACTTCTTCTGTACCTTGCCTTGCCCTGCCTTGTGTCTTCGTGTGCCCTTTGCAAGCGCCTGGTCTTAGCCGTGCCTGCCTGCTAGTGCCTCAGCATGCTCGCCTCAGTCGTGCCCGCCTGCTTGTGCCTCAGCCGTGCCCGCATTAGACGTGCCCACCTGCCTGTGCCTCAGCCGGACCAGCCTGCCAGTGCCTCAGCCGTGCCCTCCGTGCTTCCTTGCACACATGCTGTTCCTGCACTGTGCGCTTTGTGCCTCCTAGCACTCC
Source organism: Dendrobates tinctorius (assembly GCF_039654945.1). NCBI lineage: Eukaryota > Metazoa > Chordata > Amphibia > Anura > Dendrobatidae > Dendrobates > Dendrobates tinctorius. The sequence goes on along the minus strand of NW_027361904.1, from coordinate 2,825,308 downwards.
CTGCCCTGTACTCTGTCCCCTGTCTTGTACTATGTGCCTTGTCTTCCTTGAATCCGGCTTTGTGCTCTGCCAGCACATGTTCCGCTTTCTATGCTATACCCGACTCTGTGCTCTGGCATACGGTCCGCTCTTCCTTGTACCTGGCTCTGTGCCTCAGCATACGTTCCACACCCTGCCTTGTACTCTGCTTACTGTCTTGTACTTTGTGTTCTTTGTCAGTACCTTGTCTAGTGCTACATTTCTATACTCTTCCCTGTTGTGCTCTCTTGCACAAGCTCTGTTTCTGTACTACGCTTCGCCGTGCTGTCTAGCACGCGTTTTAGCTCTGTACTCTGCCCTGTGCACTGTACTGTACCCTGCCTTGTGCCTCATTCCTATACTCTGCTTCGTGCACTCTACCACACTCGGTCCTGTGCTCTGTGCCTGTACTCTGCCTTGAGCTATATTCTTGTACTCTGATCCTGGCATGCCTCCTAGCACGCACTGTGCCTAGAACCCTGGCGTGCTTTCTAGAACGCACCATGCCTTGAACCCTGGCGTGTCTCCTAGCACGCGCAAGACCTTGCCTTGAACCCTGGTGTGCCTCCTAGCACACACCATGCCTTGTACCATGAACCCTGGCATGTCTCCTAGCACGCACCATGCCTTGGACTCTACCGTGGCTCCGAGCATGCACCATGCCTTGGACCCTGCCGTGTCTCCTAGCATGCACCGTGCCTTGGACTCTGGTGTGCCCCCTAGCACACACCATGCCTTTGACTCTGCCATGCCTCCTTACACGCACCGTGCCTTGGACCCTGCAGTACCTCCTAGCACGAACCGTGCCTTGGACCCTGGCGTGCCACCTGCACGCGCCTTGCTTTGCTTTGTATCCACTGTGCCCTAGTGACTATGTCTTGCACTGTCTTGCACCTGACGTTACCCTGTGACCATGCTTTGCACTTGCTTGTACCCTGCACATTCCCTGCGGCTTGACACTCGCACCCGTGTCTCCCGTGAGCCGGTCATCTGGTTCCAGCAGTCGTGGTGGCTCACCCCCTTGGGCTTGCCCCTGACACTCCCTGTATAGGGGGTGGTCCTCACTAGGTTAGCTCGCCCTAGGTGGGTGGGTGTCATGACCCAGAGGGTCCACTCCAGAAACCATCACAGTATAATCAGGCCATGGACTCTGCTGGTACCTCGGCTACTCAAATGGGACTGGTGTTTTCTACGGAAGAATTATACCAGATTTATGCCCTCTGAACTTGGTTGGAAGATTGAGGCAGCCAGAGAAATTAGACATTCCTCATCTACTCGCAGTCCTCCCCACTTGCTACCGTGTCTTAGTCTGCGTTTCGTCTCCGTTTCAAGATGGCGGAACAGCCCCGTGAGGAGTGGCTTGCACAAAGACTCTGGATTCTGTCCAATTTTTTTTCCCAGCCATGGTAAGAGGGGCCTTAAAGAGGGGGGTACTGTCATGCCGCTTGCACTGCATGATCCCCGGAGCCGAGACCTTGCGGCCACTACGGGGGCCCTCTTGAGTGCGCACGTGCTCATTTAGCCCTACGGTTGCACGATTTTGCTAGTGCGCACGCGTACCTCCTGTGCTAGATCCGTTGGCTGGACGACTGTACCCAGCATGCGTGCGCGCCGGTCTCTGCTCTGCCTGCAGCCGTTCCTCTCTTTCTCCTGGAGGACCAGACTCGGAAGTCCTCTCTATGGTCCTGGAGGACCTGACCCTGAAGTCCTCTCTAGGTTAGCTCGCCCTAGGCGGGTGGATGCCACGACCCAGAGGGTCCACTCCAGAAACCGTCACAATAGCTCAAGAGCTTGTCCATATTTTGACGGTCCTGCCAAAAGAGATCCTGAGGGACCAAAGAATGCCATTCAATTCCAAAGTAATGAGAGGTATGTAAGGCGTCAAGATTATGCAACTCAGGACATCGGTATTTCATTCATAGATGGACGGCTTGGTGGAGAGGTTCAAGAAAACCTTGAAGTCCTTGCTCAAGATGGTCGTGGAGAAGGATGGCTGAGACTGGGATTACCTGCACCCGTACCTACTGTTCTCTGTTAGAGAAGTTCCACAGGCCTCTATGCGGTTCTCACATTTCGAGCCATTATATAGACGGCACCCTGGGGGACTACTGGACATTGCATAGGAGACCTGGGAAGCAGGGTGTTGCACCCCACCAGAGCGTCATCAAAGCATGTAGCCCAGATGCAGGACATGATCATGAGGTTGATGCCTATTGTGATAGAGAGCCTTCCTGAGGCACAAGAGGGCCAGGCAAGGGTCTAAAAATGGTCAGTGAAGCTGAGACAGTTTAGCCCTGAAGACCGGGTGTTGGTGTTGATCTCCACGGTTGAAATTAAATTTCTGGCCAAGTGGCAGGGGCTAAACTAGGGGGTTGAAAAGCTGAGTGACATCAACTAAAGGTCTACCAGACATGGAGAAGAAAACCCCCCCTGGTGTACCGCGTCAACCTGCTTAAGCCATGGGAACCGGTGGAAGCTACGTGCCCCGGGGCCACTCCAGAAGCCGAGGTCGAGGAAGTCAAGGTGGCAGAGACACTATCACTGGCTCAAATAGACAAAGAAAGATGTGTGTACCAAGGGCGTGATCAACCCCAAAATCAAAATAATAATATAATATCCAAAAAATACTGAAAAAACAATAATAAATTTTATTGACATATGAAAAAACACATTTTCAGGTGACAAATTCAATTAAAAGCCAATAAAAAGCCAAAAAGATGACCATGAAAAACACTCCAAAGGCAAAAAATCTCTCCTCAAAAATGCTGGGCAAAAGCTATATTATACAATATGTAAATGCACATGAAAAGTAGGACCTGGGTGAAGCATGTATTAAACAAGAAATCACTTGATATCATAACAAGGCATTATACAAGAGATTTAAAGGAATGCAATACATAGAAAACCTGGAGCCTGATGAGATAAGCTTGGTATAGATAAACATGAGGCATTAAACCTTTATGTAGATACCGAAAAGATGGACCAGGTAGTGGATACCATACAATAATTCTCAATCAAGGTTATACCGATATGCTAAAGTAAAAAATAGGCTTATACCAATATAAATTATCATGCAAAAGAGGCCTCTATCTTAATAAATAAATAATACAATATCACAATGGGTGAAGAACATCGCCAAATATACAGTATAGAAAGAATATAGCCCCTAAAAAGCAAATAAGCTTCAGATTGTAATGCAGCCAGAGTTGTTATTAACAGTTAGCAGCTTAGCAACTGTGGCGTCCCGAGGTATTGTGGCTTCCTCCTCCCCACAATTCAGAAGGCGTACAGGTGCTCTCCCTTTACGTACATCAACCACCCCTCTGGCTGTCAGGACAGTGGGCGTGCTATCAGAGTATACTGGCTCTACCATGGCCTGGTAATCCTTCCCTCTGAGCCCTATGGCTGCCCGACACCAAATCAACATTTCACATCTGGGGGGTATTGCAATGGGGAAAGCATCACTCACTCTGACACTACCAAGTTCTCCGCCAGAGAGTTCTACCTGCTGTCTTTGCATCAGGGCCTTGATCTCCTTCTGCAGGACTCTTTGTTCACTGGAACCAGCAGTCTCAGCCACTTGTTGCAACAAGACAATAACCTGTGAAAGACAATTTTCAATTACATTTGTACCAAGAGTCATCATGGGATTACATTCACGTCGATCAATATCCACAACTATCAGACCTTGAGATTTTAACTCCACCCTCCCCACTTTAACAGTAATTTCTTTATATCCCACTTGTGGTAAAGACTGACCATTACTGGCAACTACTGTTAGTTCATCAGTTGGGCCACGGGTGAGTTCAGAGTCAGCCCAATACCGTTTGTAGAGGATATAGGGCATAGTGGTCACCTGGGAGCCAGTGTCCAGCAAAGCGTTCATGGGGATGCCGTCAATCACCACAGGAAGGACCAGTCTCCCTCCAACATACTTGGCTCACCAGTTCCTTGGGCCTTGTGGCCCTACTCCTGGGGGTTGGCCCTCTGCCCCAGGGGTTGCTTGTTTAAAGGACAAAATCTTGCAAGATGACCTGCCTTGTAGCAGCGACGACAGATGGGACATCCGTCCTGGTCATAGCGGTCATTGTTCCTTCCTTGGAGTGGCAGGGTTCTCCTCCTTCGGAGCCACGGGACATCCTCTGGACTGGAAGCAAGCTGGATCTTCTCTTTGGAGGACACCTGCAGGGACTGCACGGTTTTAGTAAGTGCAGCCATACCCCTGGTCAACTCCTGGACCTGAAGACGCAGCTCCTCAGTTGGATCTTTATCCAGAGTCTGTGCATCAGCCTCCACAGGGATGGAAGGGAAAGACGTTGCTTCCTGGTTGTAGGTGATCACTGGGCGCCTCAGGGGTGCTGGGCGGCTGTCAGTGGGTTCCTGCAGTACCCGTATAGCCCTGTCCTTAAAATCAACAAAAGAATGAATATAGAAACTTGGCACACACAGTATGTATGATTTCCAGTGAAAAAATGATTTTTAATATACAGTACATACAGTATAGACATCTCGGTCACATTGACCTTCATCACACTGCTATATATTGTACTGCTGTCATTTGCATAATGCTCAAAAGAAGGAGAGCCAAAAGGTAAGTGGTCCCCCCGGGAGTAGGGACAAAAGGCAAAGCTTTGCAGAGTCAGTCCGGTCAGTATGCAGCATGTAGGGCAATGACACGGCATCCACCGCGGGTCAGAGGAGCCAAATCTTAAAATCAACAAAGTCCAGATCAGGGTTTTGCAGGGTTATGATGCGCAACTGTCCTCTGTGGGTGCTGGATAGGAGTCCTTCAATGAACTGCTCCTTTAACAGTTTATCTTCCTCCTTCACACTGTCAGGATCAACTTGCTTAACTGCTCGCAGCACCTCCTGCAGGTTAAGAGCATAGTCCCTGATACTGTCCTGCGTTCTCTGCTTACATCCAAAGAATCGCATCTTGATTTCAGCTGCAGTGCGGGTGTCAAAGGTGCTTCTCAGCTTGGCTAGAATCTTTTTAACAGTCTCTTTGTCAGTGTCCTGCCAGGCTTTCACCTCTCTCTGTGCTGCACCCGTTAGCTGTCCAATAAGGATGTTCACTTTCTGGCTTTCAGACAGAGGGTATACTTTAAACAAACTGCACAGTCTCTTTAAATTCACTCAGGGTATGTGACTCACCCGAGTACTGCGGTAGCCAGGGCGCTCCCGGAAGGTAGGGCATAGACAGCGGCATTATGGGGACCGCTGCGGCGGGCGCTACTCCTTGCGGCGCTGAGGAGTTGGCGGCGGCGTCCGCCGCTGCATTGCTGCTTGGCACAGACAATCCCCCCCAGTTAACATTAGCCAGGGCCGGGGGGTTGAGTGAGCTTACCGACGGCCGCTTCGCAGGCCCGATGCTCCGGGCTGTAGGCCTCAGCTCCTCCCCTTCTCGCGCGCTGTCCTCTCTTCCTGCACGTCACTTCACTTCTTCGCGCTCTGCAGCAGGCTCCGCCCACGAAGGCTCGCCTCTTTTGGTTCCCACGCGTGCCAAGCAGCGCGGCAATGGCGGCAATTGGCGCCAACAGTCTTTTACACAAACACAGTCTATGGCACACAGGACCCGGGGATACCGGGCTCCGTAATCCTGTTCGTGTCGCCAAGTTGGGTCGCCCTCCCAGGGCTGTGGGGTACTCGGTACTGGGCCGGTGTCAGCGGGATGTGTCACAGCAGCGGTGACCCGGTCCGTGGCCCTGGGCCCCCAATTAATAGGGGAAGTTTGAATGGTGGAATGTAGTTAATGGAATAGTTTGTGACGCCACCTGTGGTGTTCGGCAAGTGAGATGTTAAGCCGACGCTGCATGCAGATCCACTGGGACTGATGGTATGGTGCAGCAAAGATGTAAAAGCTCCCCACAGGTGAAGCTGTAGTCCCAGGGCAGTGTAGATGTGGTTGGCACGGGGATGTAGCAGTGCTGGAAGGGTAGGAAGCAGACAAAGACACAGCAGGGTGCAATTTCTGTACCTTTACTTGATAAATGCAGTCCAGGGTCCTGATTACAGATGGTACCAGAGCAGGCTAGCCTGGAAGCAACTCAGGATTCACTCTCAGCAGATGGGCTGTGCAGTCTCCTTCTTAGCGCTTATTTGAATGAAGTATTCCTAGTACTGAGTTACACTGAAGTTCCTCCTAATTCTCTTCTACTAGCACTCCTCGTATGGCAGACAGCTGTAGCCGCTATTCCTCTCTTGGCTCACTCCGTGCTGTTGTGCCTCCAAGTCTTAGATGGGGGTAGGGCATTTACAGCCTCCTACTCCTGTGGTGTCTGTTGCAGGACCATTAGTATCCATACAACCGTGGAGACCAGGCTCCAGTTCATGCGCTCTCGCTGTGAGGGAGCTCTCTTTCCTCAGCTCAACCTCCAGCTTCTCTCCACACGTCTGCACACGTGGACCTCCTCACACTAACTGACCACTCCTTCCTCTTGGCCCTCAGAGAGCACTCCTCCCTTCAATTCTGGTTCAGAGTCCCCTCTACTGGCCTGGAGTGGAACTGTGTTGCATGTATAGGTTAACTGCGAAAGAGACCCTTCACTGCTTCCAAGCCTGGAGGAAGGCAAAGCCACTGTGGCGGCCATACTCCTGGGGGCACCACATATTATCCCTGGAGCCCCTCTGACCAGCTAGCTTTGTTGAAGCAGTTGCCTGACCCTGAAGACCAACCATTCCCGTTTTACAGACACATAAAGGAAGTACAGCAGATATATAAGTGTACCTGGGCAGACCTAGAGAGGTTGGTGAGTTTAAAGGCAGGTGACGTGCTAGGACATATAATTAAGACACACACAATTGTGGCAAAGAATCAGGCTTGGGGCATGGATGATAAATCTGCACGGTCTGGGGAGACATACTGTGAGTCACTAAAACAGTGGGCTACGACTCCCGCAGATCTCCACGGATGTTTTCATATATTGGCTCCTCACCCTCCAAGCTGCATGGGGTTATTTACATATAGAAAAATGCACTACTAGACTTTTCTTGATGCACGAGTGGTGAATTAAGGGCACGCTTCAATTAAGCAGAATGGTCAAGACTAATAAAGAGCGTGCAAAACCGTTGGCTGCAGAGGCGTATCGAGGCAAACAGGGTGAAATGGATAAATTTTTGAAAAATAAATCTGCATCGACTAGGCCTAATGCTAAAAGGCCCCCTACAGAGGTTGTGGAAGAGGAACATGTCGAGGACTCAGACTCCAGTGACGATGCTTCAGGCAGCGATGTTACTCAATCGGACTCTGGGAAACTTTCTAGATCGGTTTTTAAAAAATTATTAACACAAGCTATAAAACCATTAGTTAATGAGATATCTGGTATGAGAGCGGATTTGCTACATATTGGTAATAGAGTGGAGTCCTTGGAGTCGTCCCAGTCCTCTATCATTAGCCACTCCAGTGCCATGAGAGAGCATCTGGACTATCACAGAACACAGCTTAACAACTCTTTTCTGGCCTTGGAGGACCAGGAAAATCGGAGCCGCAGGAAGAATATACGGATAAAAGGCTTGCCTGAAAGTGTTTCTACAGAAATATTAGAAAAGTCTACGAAGGAGATCTTTGCCCTCTTAATTCCACAAGAAAAATGCGACCGAGTTGTAATAGAAAGGGTGCATAGATCACTTAGACCAAAGCCGAAGCCAACGGAACCCCCGAGGGATGTGATTTGCGGCTTATTGAGCTATTTGGATACCAATGCTATTTTGTCTGCCTCAAGAGACATTAAAAATCTTTCTTATGAGGGATCTGCTATTCATCTTTATCAGGACATTGCGCCGTCGACCCTTGCAAAAAGAAGAGTCCTAAGGCCCCTCCTGGAGGTGTTACGCTCACGTAAAATTTTATATAAATGGCTGTTTCCGTTTGGTATATCTATACATGGAGACGGTAAGCAAATAATGGTTCGGACCCCTGAAGATTTAGCCAAAATATGGGACACTTTTGACATTGCCCCTATTGATATTCCTTCCTGGCTACCTCTGGACATGGATCATCGCACGCCTCCTCCTGTCTATGCTTATGCTGGAGGGCAGGGTGACTGGGCCTCAGGAAAGAAACGCTCGACTCCTAAAAGAGGGAAATCTGGAATGGGGAAGGCGATACCCCCCTGAGCTTTCTTGTGTTTCTTTCGGTTGCATTTTACCACTCCTGGAGCCGGACCCCTTGGTCCACTCGGACATGTTCTAAATCACCTTAGCTTGCTAAGATTGACACTTGCTTATGTGTTGTTGATATCATTCAATTGCCGTATAAGTTACCATGTGCCACTCGTGTGTCGGAAATGTTATTTCCTGCTCTGTTATGGGAGGTATGTTTGACCCCCTACCTCTGCTACAGACAGGTAGTTGGTTCTTGTTATATTTTTGCTGTTTTATCTTAGTAATTTTTAGGTTTTTTCTTTCTTTTTTCATTTCTTTGTACTTTTTTAATTTCGGTGGTTTGATGACAGAGGAACCTTTATTATTACTTCCCTTACCAAGCTATGGGTGATAAGGTGAACTTTGCCACTATGACAGTGGCCTCGTATAATGTAAAGGGCTTACGTTCCCCGAGTAAGAGAAGCCAAGTAATGAATCTTTTGTATTCAAAGAAGTCTAGTATAGCTTTCCTGCAGGAGACTCATTTTAAAAAAGGGAGAGTCCCAGATATGTCTAGATCTCGCTACCCGACCTGGTACCACAGTGCGGGCGGTTCGGCGTCCAGTGGAGTGAGCATTGCTATAAAAAAAAATGTTCCTTTTGTTTTGAGTGATTGTCTATCAGATTCGGAAGGCAGGTACATTATAATTAAGGGTTTTTTGGCTAACACTAAGATTACCCTGTGTAATTTATATGCCCCAAATAAGAATCAGATAGGTTGGCTGTGCAAAACAATGAACACTCTAGAACTCTTTACTGAGGGTCTGTTGTTGGTGGGAGGGGATTTTAATGTATCTTTGAACCCAGCCTTAGATACTTCGACGGGCAGGTCGGCTCTTTCTCAAAGGGCACTGAGAAAATTACACCTTTCATTACAAAAATTGCATTTGATAGACCCTTGGAGAACACTTTTTCCTTCGGGCAGAGATTATACTTTTTATTCCCATCCAAATAATAGCTATCACAGAATTGACTACCTATTGATACAAACAGCTAATCTCCCATTAGTTAAAAATGCAAATATAGATATCATCTCTCTCTCAGACCACGCTCCCATTTTTCTTGACATAGAGATAAAAACTCTATCAAGGCCAGCTGGGTCATGGTCACTTAATGAGACATTGCTGGACTCTGATTCCCACATTGCAAAACTGACAAGCACTCTTGACTTCTTTTTTCAAACTAATTTACACTCAGGCCCACCCTTGTCTATGGTATGGGAGTCACATAAAGCAGTAATGAGAGGGGAATTTATAGCCTTAGGCTCCTATTTGAAAAAAGAAAGAACAAAAAGGGTTGTGTCTATCCTACATCAAATTAGTTCCTTCGAGAGATTACATAAGAGATCTCAAGTAAACAAGATATTATCTGAACTGACAGATCTGAGAACTTCACTAAAAAACCTTTTAAACATTCAATCAGCGAAAACCTATATGAGAAGTAAAAAGAAGTTCTGTCTTCATGGTAATAAAAGTAGTAAGCTCATGACATCCCTACTTAAGAAACAAAAAGAAAAGACATTTATTAGACAACTCAGGGCTTTAGATGGCTCTTCAATTTTCGAGACCGCAGATATTGCCAGGGAGTTTAGAACCTTTTATGAAAATTTATATAATTTAAATATACCGGATAGCATGCAAGAGCCAGCCACAGCTTTAGCAAAAATCAAAGAATTCCTGACCCCACTAAATCTCCCTAAAATAACTCTTGAGGGCCAGTCCCTGCTGACCGCCCCAGTTACCCCCAAAGAAATTTTGGACACTCTTTCTACTATTGCGAATGGAAAGGCACCAGGCCCAGATGGTCTCCCCATTATCTATTACAAAAAGTTTATGAAACCATTGTTACCTCACCTGGTGTCTTTGTTTAATTCCTATCTAGAAGGCCAGCTCCCCCCTAAACAATCCTTAGAGGCATACATCACAGTCCTCCTGAAGGAGGGTAAAGACCCCAATTTGTGCGCTAGCTACAGACCAATATCACTGCTTAATGCAGACATTAAAATGTGGGCTAAAATATTAGCGGGCAGAATAAGCAATTTATTACCTAAACTAATTCACGCAGATCAAGCAGGCTTTGTGAAAGGCAGAGAAGGGAAGGATAATTCTACTAAAGTCATTCAGTCTATAATGTTTGCTAAGACTCGAGATATTCCCTTGATGCTCCTGTCGACGGATGCCGAGAAGGCTTTCGACAGAGTGAGCTGGAGGTTCATGGAACAAGTAATGATCAGGTCTGGCTTTCCCCCTCGATACATAACAGCAGTTCTTTCGCTTTATTCTCAACAGACGGCCAGGGTCAGGATCAACGGCACCCTGTCAAATAGTTTTGGGATTAATAACGGGACTAGACAAGGATGCCCCTTGTCGCCATCTTTGTTCATCTTAGTTATAGAAACTTTGATACAAAGCATCAGACAAGACCAACGCATAGAGGGGTTGTCGGTGGGCTGGAGGTCATTTAAAACTTTAGCTCTTCCTTATTTCTAACCCATCTCAAGCATTCCCAATTATCCTTCAAGCCTTTCATCAATTTGGTCTCCTCTCTAATTTTAAAATTAATTTAACAAAATCTGAAGTGTTAAGCGTTGTTCTCCCCCACTCTCAGATCTCCACTATTCGCACACAGATTCCATTCTCTTGGGCTACTAATTCTATTAGATATTTGGGAATAACGATAACCAGAGATCCCGCCAACTTATTTCAAAATAACTACACTCCTTTAATTCAAAAGATCAAAAGTCTGATGCAAAAATATAACCTACCCACTTTATCCTGGATGGGTCGCATTAATGTGTTTAAGGCGTATATAATGCCTATTATAATGTATACCATGAACATGGTTCCGATTCAGATTCCCCTGACCTTTTTTAAAACGTTAAAATCCCTTATTGGAAAATTTATTTGGAAATCAAAAAAGGCTAGGTTGCCGTATAAGTTTCTTTCCTACCCTATCTCTTCTGGAGGATTGGGAGTCCCGGACCCTCTTTTATACTATAAGGCTATTCATCTCAGTAGATGGTTAACCCCTTACCTACAATTGACGTAATATTCCGTCCATGTGTCCATGGACCTAATTACCATGGACGGAATATTACGTCATCGCGATCAGCGGCGCCCACGTGGTGAGCGCCGCTGATCGCGGCCGAGTGTCAGCTAATTATCATAGCTGACACCCGGCACAATGTGTCAGGGGCGGTCACGGACCGCCCCCGACACGTTAACCCCTTGCACACCGCGATCAAACGCGATCGCGGTGTACCGGGGGTTAAAGGGAAGCATCGGCAGGGAGGGGGCTCCCTCCGTGCTTCCCTGAGCCCCCCACGGCAGCGCAATGTGCAGCGCTGCTGCGGGGGGCTCTTTCCCTACAGGCCCCCGGATCCAAGATGGCGACGGGGGCCTGCAGGGAGCTGACTTCCTCACTGCCTGCAAAGCGCAGGCATGAGGAAGTCTGCAGCAGTGCCTGTGACAGATCGCTGATCTGTCACAGTGATCTGTGATGTGACAGATCAGCGATCTGTCACAGGACAGTGATGTCCCACCTGGGACAAGGTAATAAAGTAAAAATAAAAAAAAAAAAAAGTGTTAAAAATAATTTAAAAAAAATCGCTAAATAAATCAGTAAAAAAAAAAAAAATATTCCCCAATAAATCCATTTTTTCAAAATAAAAAAAAACAAAAACAATAAAAGTACACATATTTGGTATCGCCGCGTCCGTAATGACCTGCCCTATAAAACTGTCCCATTAGTTAACCCCTTTAGCGAACCCCTTAAAAAATAAAAATAAAAAACGAAGCAAAAAATAATGATTTATTATCATACCACCGAACAAAAAGTGCAATAACGCGCGATCAAAAAGACGCATATAAATATGCATGGTACCGCTGAAAACGTCATCTTGTCCCGCAAAAAACGATCCACCATACAGCATCATCCGCAAAAAAATAAAAAAGTTATAGCTCGCAGAATAAAGCGATACAAAAATAATTATTTTTTATATAAAATAGTTTTCATTGCAAAAAACCGACAAAACATAAAAAAACGACCTAAATGAGGTATCGCTGTAACCGTACTGACCCGAAGAATAAAACCGCTTTATCAATTTTACCGCACGCGGAACGGTGTAAACGCACCCCCCCAAAAGAAATTCATGAAACGCTGGTTTTTGTTCATTCTGCGTCCCAAAAATCGGAATAAAAAGCGATCAAAAAATGTCACGTGCCCGAAAATGGTACCAATAAAAACGTCAACTCGTCCCGCAAAAAATAAGACCTCACATGACTCGGTGGGTCAAAATACGGAAAAATTATAGCTCACAATATGTGGTGATGCAAAAACTATTTTTACAATAAAAAGCGTCTTTTAGCGTGCGACAGCCGCCAAACATAAAAACCGCCATAAATCGTAAATCAAACCCCCCGTTATCACCCCCTTAGTTAGGGAAAAATAATAAAACTAAAAGAAAATGTATTTATTTCCATTTTCCCGCTAGGGTTAGGGTTAGGGTAGGGTTAGGGCTAGGGTTAGGGTTAGGGCTAGGGTTAGGGCTAGGGTTAGGGTTAGGGTTAGGGTTAGGGTTAGGGCTAGGGTTAGGGCTAGGGTTAGGGCTAGGGTTAGGGCTAGGGTTAGGGCTAGGGTTAGGGCTAGGGCTCAGATTAGGGTTAGGGGTGTGTTGAGGTTCGGGTTGGAGTTATAATTGTGGGTTTCCACTGTTTGGGCACATCAGGTGCTCTCCAAAGGCAACATGGCGTCTGATCTCAATTCCAGCCAATTCTGCGTTGAAAAAGTCAAATGGTGCTCCTTCCCTTCCAAGCTCTGCCATGTGCCCAAACAGTGTTTTACCCCCACATGTAGGGTATCAGCCTACTCAGGACAAATTACAAAACAACTTTTGGGGTCCAATTTCTCCTGTTACCCTTAGGAAAATAAAAAATTGGGGGCAAAAATATAATTTTGCGGAAAAAAATGTTTTTTTTATTTTCACGCCCAGGCGTTATAAACTTCTGTGAAGCACTTGGGGGTTCAAAGTGCTCTCCACACATCTAGATAAGCTCGGTGGGGGGTCTAGTTTCCAAAATGGGGTCACTTGTGGGGAGTTTCAATAGTTTAGGTACATTAGGGGCTCTCCAAACGCATATGACACCCGCATACCAATCCATCAAAGTCTGCATTCCAAAACGTCACTACTTCCCTTCCGAGCCCCGACGTGTGCCCATACAGTAGTTTTCTCCCACATATGAGGTATCAGCATACTCAGGACAAATTGGACAACAACTTTTGGGGTCCAATTTCTCCTGTTACCCTTGGGAAAATAAAAAATGGGGACTAAAAGATGATGTTTGTTGAAAAAATACGATATTTTTATTTTCACGCCCGGTCGTTATAAACTTCTGTGAAGCACTGGGGGGTTCAAAGTGCTCACCACACATCTAGATAAGTTCATTAGGGGGTCTAGTTTCCAAAATGGGGTCACTTGTGGGGGGTTTCCACTATTTAGGTACATCAGGGGCTCTCCAAACGCAACATGACACCCGCAGACCATTCCATCAAAGTCTGCATTCCAAAACGTCACTACTTCCCTTCCGAGCCCCGACGTGTGCCCATACAGTAGTTTTCTCCCACATATGAGGTATCAGCGTACTCAGGACAAATTGGACAACAACTTTTGGGGTCCAATTTCTCCTGTTACCCTTGGGAAAATAAAAAAATGGGGACTAAAAGATCATGTTTGTGGAAAAAATACGATTTTTTTATTTTCACGCCCGGACGTTATAAACTTCAGTGAAGCACTGGGGGGTTCAACGTGCTCACCACACATCTAGATAAGTTCCTTGGGGGGTCTAGTTTCCAAAATGGTGTCATTTGTGTGGGGTTTCTACTGTTTTGGTACATCAGGGGCTTTCCTAACGCGACATGGTGTCCGATCTCAATTCCAGCCAAAAACGTCAAATGGCGCTGCTTCCCTTCCGAGCTCTGCCATACGCCCAAATAGTGGTTTACCCCCACATGTGGGGTATCAGCGTACTCAGGATAAATTGCACAATATCTTTTAGGGTCCTGTTACTTTTGGAAAAATAAGAATTGAGGGTGAAAAGATCATTTTTGTGGAAAAAATATGATTTTTTAATTGTACTGCTGTACGTTATAAACTTCTGTGAAGCCCTTGGGGGTTCAAAGTTCTCACCACACATCTAGATAAGTTCCTTGGGGGGTCTAGATTCCAAAATGGTGTCATTTGTGGGGGGTTTCCACTGTTTTGGTACATCAGGGGTTTTCCAATCGCGACATGGTGTCCGATCTCAATTCTAGCCAAAAACGTCAAATGGCGCTGCTTCCCTTCCGAGCTCTGCTATGCGCCCAAATAGTCATTTACACCCACATATGGAGTATCAGCGTACTCAGGACAAATTGCACAATAACTTTTAGGGTCCTGTTACCCTTGGAAAAATAAAAATTGGGGGTGAAAAGATCATTTTTGTGGAAACAATATGATTTTTTAATTGTACCGCTGTACGTTATAAACTTCTGTGAAGCCCTTGTGGGTTCAAAGTTCTCACCACATATCTAGATAAGTTCCTTGGGGGGTCTAGTTTCCAAAATGGGGTCACTTGGGGGGGTTTCCACTGTTTAGGTACATCAGGGGCTCGCCAAATGTGACATGGCGTCCGATCTGAATTCCAGCCAATTTTGCATTGAAAAAGTCAAACGGCGCTCCTTCCATTCTGAGCTCTGCCATGCGCCGAAACAGTGGTTCCCCCCCACATATCAGGTATCAGCGTACTCAGGACAAATTGCACAATAAGTCTTGCAGTCCAATTTCTCCTGTTACCCTTGGTAAAATAAAGAAAATTGAACCTGAAGTATTTTTTTTGTGAAAAAAAGTTAAATGTTCATTTTTTTTTTAATATTCAAAAAATTCCTGTGACGCACCTAAAGGGTTAATAAACTTCTTGAATGTGGTTTTAAGCACCTTAAGGGGTGCAGTTTTTAGAATGGTGTCACTTTTGGGTATTTTCTATCATATAGACCCCTCAAAGTGGCTTCAAATGTGAAGCGGTCCCTAAAAATAAAATGGTGTTGCAAAAATGAGAAATCGCTGGTCAATTTTTAACCCTTATAACTTCCTAACAAAAACAAATTTGGGTTCCAAAACTGTGCTGATGTAAAGTAAACATGTGGGAAATGTTATGTATTAAGTTTTTTGTGTGCCGTATCGCTGTGATTTAAGGGCATAAAAATTCAAAGTTGGAAAATTGCGAAATTTTCAAAATTTTTGCCAAATTTCCGTTTTTTTCACAAATAAACGCAAGTTATTTGAATGCAATTTTACCACTAACATGAAGTACAATATGTCACGAGAAAACAATGTCAGAATCACCGGGATCCATAGAAGCGTTCCAGAGTTATGACCTCATAAAGGTACAGTGGTCAGAATTGTAAAAATTGGCCCGGTAGTTAACGTGCAAACCACCCTTGGTAGTGAAGGGGTTAAAGGTGGTGTCCTGTGCTGGGAGTGAGGAGGGGGATAGTATTGATTTGGCTCTATTGGGCCTGAGGGGTTTACCGTATCTCTGGACTAAAGCTAAACCGCCAACCTCTCTTAGGTTGGATGAGGTAACCACAACTACATTGCGTGTTAAAAGATTGGTGATGGGAGAGCTCCCGGAGGACACCTTCCCCTCGACATTGACACCGGTCGGCTCAATACCCTATCTGTTGGAGTTAGATTTTCAAGACCCATATAATTTATGGTCCAACCTTCCCAGAGAAACGTTGAATGGTTTTTATGGTGATAGAATCCTGCAGGGGGTGTTTTGGCCACCGGGTGCGTTGACTCAACCAACAAATTTTCTCCAAAAACAACACATCAGACGTACACTTTTACAATTTCGACGGAGATTCCCGTCTAAATCTAATTGGTCCTGGTTAGATATTATGATTAAACTTCCACCTCCACGACTAAAAATTTTATCTCGCATTTATTCACATCTCATCTCTCCGAATATGCATTTTAAGCCCTCGTTTATATATTCTTGGGAAATGGAACTTAATATCAAGTTTACAGAGGACCAAATATCTAAAATGCTGTCAAATGCTCGGGGTTTTTCCAGGTGTGTACTCCTGCAGGAGAACTCTTATAAAATATTAACTAGGTGGCATTTAACTCCAGCTAAATTATTCCAGATGGGTCTCGCGGATAATGACGCTTGTTGGCGATGCCTCAATTCTAGAGGACACCATTCACATATATTCTGGGACTGCCCTAGACTGAGGGTTTTTTGGGATGGAGTTGAACTAGTTCTTAAAAAATTAAGATTAATAAAGGTTAATCTTAGAGCCACGGAGGCTCTTCTTTCATGTCCGTCGAAGGACTTTTTACCAAAAAAACATGGTCTTCTCCCACTGATGTTGAGCGCGGCGAGACAGTTAATAGTTGCCCATTGGAAAGATGTAGCTCCTCCCACGTTGGGAGAATGGCATGCTAAAATAAATCAAATCTCTCGCTTAGAGGAGCTGTCTAGCTGGGAAATTTTTAATCATAGATCTTATGTGTTGACTTGGGCCCCGTGGAATAGATATTTAGAAGGCAATTCTCCTTAAGGGAATTTTAGTGTCTCATAAGTTTACCTGGATCTGACAGCTTCTGCACTGGGGTTCCTGGCCTCACTGTTACAATTAGATAGCCCTAATGTAATGTGCTATGTTATTTTATGAAGTACACCCATTCAATGTTTGTGCTCATGCCGTCAACCACATTATGTTAATGTTAATGTTGTTTATACTGTTTATGATTATGTATCCTTTTTTCCCCTTCCCTTCCTTTTTCCCTTCTCTCCCCTACCTACCTTTCCCTTATTTTTTCCTCCCTCTTCGCCCTAAACCAACCCTTAATTAATACTTCGCCAAATGTATCTGAGAATTGGTGTTGTGTTTAATGGTGATGTTTAAATTTCGAAAATAAAGAATTTACAAAAAAAAAAACAGTGGGCTACAATGGAACAATCAGAGCAGTCTGTACTCCTGACTAATGTGACACAGCAAAGAGGAGAGAGTGTAGAGATGTACTTTGGACAGTTACAGCTGAAATGGGCAGACATGGGGAACATTTGCATAAACCCACTTGCTGTTAGAATACTGGTGAATGCATTCATTGACGGTATGAACAAAGACTTACGAGATGCAGTACAGGCAGCCAGACCTGAATGGAGATATGTAGATCGACCGAAAGACCTCCTTAAGGTAGCTAAAGTAGTTGAGCAAACAAGGACGATAAGACAACCTGTCATGTATGCTGGAGCACAAGGAAAAAAAAGTGGAGACGTAGTAGGGGACCTAAGGACCTAGGATCAGTGAGGTGCTGGAATTGTGGTGCTTACAAAACTTATTGTTAGTGACAATACCCCCATGAATTTACTGTCATGATAAATGGGAAGGAAAAAAAAAAAAAAAGAGGGAACCACTCCTTCTTGTTTAAAGCAATACCCCTTGAGCCAAGCCAAATCAATGGCCCCGAGCAGAGATATTAGAGAGTATGTTAAGGCAGGGGTTCTAGTGCAAAGATCTTCCCCCTGCGACACCCCTTTGTATCCCATTAGGGGAAAAGGACTCAAGGGTTCCCCTGACACTTACAGAAAGGTTCATGACTTGAGGGCTATTAATGATATTACAGAGAGTGTGACCTCAATCGTCCCTGATCCACACACAATACTGTCACAGATCCCAGTGATGTCAAAATGGTTCACAGTCATTGATTTAGCAGGTGCATTTTTCTCCATACCCCTGCACCCTGACTGTCAGTATCTTTTTCCTTTACTCATAAAGGTAAACAATATTGTTGGACAGTCCTCCCACAAAGGGTGAAAGAAATCCCCTGCCATCTATTCAGCAGCAATGGCAGAGATCCTTGAGTAGTGGTAATCACCTCATCCGCAGATTGTACTATTACAGTACGTGGATGACCTTTTGCTGTTCTGCCTAGACCAGAGGTCCTGCAGGGAAGCCACAGTTTCCTTGCTATGTTTTTTTTTTTTAATTAGAAAAGGGTGGCAGGGTCTCACGTGACAAATTACAGTATTGCAAACAAAAGGTGACATTTTTGGGACATTATATTGCCAAAGGTATCAGACACCTGACAGGAAACAGGCAATTCAAAATCTCCCTCTACCCAGGTCACATCAGCATCTATGCACTTTCCTAGGCTTAGTGACCTACTGTAGGCCTTGGATCAGGCCTGCTTCACAAATGCTGCAACCACTTTATGACTGTTTGTCACCAGATGATCTCACTCCTTTGACAATTTATTCCCCACATGACATCCATTCCATGCTCGTACAAGTTCAACTAAAACATCTGTCTGGGTTGCCCTCCCAGGGCTGTGGGGTACTCGGTACCGGGCCGGTGTTAGGGGGATGTGTCACAGCAGCGGTGACCCGGTCCGTGGCCCTGGGCGCCCAAGTAATGGGGAAATGTAGTTAATGGAATGGAATAGTTCGTGACGCCACCTGTGGTGCTCGGCAAGGGAGATGTTAAGCCGACGCTGCAGACAGATCCGCTGGGACTGATGGTATGGTGCAGCAAAGATGTAATAGCTCCCCACAGGTGAAGCTATAGTCCCAGGGCAGTGTAGATGTGGTTGGCACGGGGATGTAGCAGTGCCGGAAAGGTAGGAAGCAGACAAGACACAGCGGGGTGCAATTTCTGTACCTTTACTTGATAAATGCAGTCCAGGGTCCTGATCACAGATGGTAATGGAGCAGGCTAGCCTGGAAGCAACTCAGGGATTCTCTCTCAGCAGACGGGCTGTGCAGTGTCCTTCCTAGCGCTTGTTTGAATGAAGTACTCCAGTACTAAGTTACTCTGAAGTTCCTCCTGTCAGATGTTCCCAAGAACCTTACTTGCACGGCAGACAGCTGTAGCCTGTCTCGGGGACCCCTCGCTCTGAGTCCTGGCTCTCTATCCAAGCTGCTGTTGTGCCTCAAGTCTTAGATGGAAGTAGGGCATTTACAGCCTCCTACTCCTCTGGTATCTGCTGTAGGACCGTTAGTATCCATACAGCTGTGGAGACCAGGCTCCAGTCTTTGCGCTCTCAAGCTGAGGGAGCTCGCCTTCTGCAGCTCAACCTCCAGCTTCTCTCTACACGTCTGCACACTTCACCCTCCGCAGACTAACTGACTTCCCTTTCCTCCCGGCCCTCAGAGGGCACTCCCCCCCTTAATCCTGGTTCAGAGTTCCCCCTGCTGGCCCAGAGTGGAACTGTGTTGCATGTATGGATTGACTGCGAGAGAGACCCATCATTGGCTCCAAGCCTGGCATTACACTCCCCTGGAGGAAGGCAAAGCCACTGTGGCGGCCATACTCCTGGGGGCGCCACATGTCTATGGCCATACAGCTCCAACTTGCATGTGCTCTACTAATTCCTGAGTATGTCACCCTCAAAAGATGTAACGTTCTGAATCTAGCCACCCTCCTGCCTGTGGATTCAGAAAAGGGGGAATTGGTGACCGTATTAGCAAGTGAGGAAGAATACTTTGACGTGACTCATGAACATGACTGCATAGAACTGTTCCTAATGCAGATTTTGAGGATTTTTTTGTAGATGGCTCCAGATACCACCAGGATGGATGATTCTACACTGGATATGCAGTAGTATCCTCACATGAGGTAACCCGAGCTGAACCACTCCCTCCTCAAATGTTGGCACAGGAGGCTGAGTTGAAGGTACTCACTGAGGCATGTAGAGCCACTGCAGGTAAAGTCGCTAATATTTTCACAGATTCGAAGCCCATTAAAAATGCAGAGCTGGTGAAACAATTAATGGAGGCATTGATGTTACCAGTCCAGGTTGGCATTGTCAAGGTAAAAGCACACACAAAAGGTGACTCTGTGGAGGTAGAGGGCAACAGAAGGGTGGACAAGGCTGCTAAAGTAGCAGCAAGGCGGCCTAGAGAGCAGTGGACGGTGGCGGTGTGGCGCCCCTGAGGGTTCAGTCGCCACAGAGATTCTGCACCTCCTCCTGAGGTGTGGTGGAGCGCCCTCCCAGGGCAGTGGGGTACTCGGTACCGGACCCGTTGATCTCAATGGGAGTTGTCACGGAAGCTGTGACCCGGTCCGTGGCCCTGGGGCTCCATTGCAAAAGGGGGGTGAAAGAACAATGAAATAGAATTGATGAATAGTTTGTGATGCCACCTGTGGTGTTCGGCAAGGGAGATGTTAAGCCGACGCTGCATGCAGATCCTCTGGGACTGGTGGTGTGTTGCAGCCAAGAGGGTGAAGCTCCCCACAGGCGGAGCTGTAGTCCCAGGGCAGTGTAGATGTAGGGGTAGCTGAGAAGCGCAGGCAGTGTAGTAGCTGGTACTCTGATGTAGCAGTGCAGGGTGCGTAGGCGCAAGAATCAATGGAGGACACCAGGGCTTGTAGTTCCAAAGCTTTACTCACAGTCTGTAGTACACACAGATGCCTGCCTCCGTACTGTGTTCTCCGGGCCAGAGGCTCGATCAACTTCCAGGTCAGATGGAGTGCTCCCTTCCAACGCTCCGCCAACATGTACCTTTCTGAACGTCTCCTCTTATAGCGCCTTTAAGTGTGAAGATCTCCTAGTACTGAGTTACACTGGAGTTCCTCCTGACAGATGTTCCCAAGAACGCTACTTGTACGGCAGACAGCTGTAGCCTGCTTCGGGGACTCCTTACTCCTGAATCCCGGCTCACTATCAATGTTGCTGTTGTGCCCCCAAGTCTTAGATGGGAGAAGTGCATTTACAGCCCACTACTTCACCGGTGTCTGCTGCAGAACCATTAGTGTCCATATAACCTCGGGGACCTGGCCCCAGCCTTGCGCTTAGAACTTCTAGGCAGGGTTCTCTCCTAACCCACGTCCTCTGTTCCCTTTTACTCCTTCGCTCCGTACTAATCTCTCCTTCTCATGAAAGATCAAGTTTCAGTTCAATGTCTTTCTCCTTCTTTCCTTTCCTGTGCCAGCAGACCCAGGTCACTGAGGTCTGCTGCAGCACCTCCTTCCACCATCCCTCTCTCTCAGGGATCTTCTTTCCTCACTCCTCTCTGAGTGGCTTCCTCTCACAGACTGGCCCGTAATCCTAAACGTTCCCGCTCTTTTATGTATTCTCAACTCCACCCGCCTCCCAGCACGTTTCGTGTTGCAAGCAGGGAGCCACCAAAGGTGCTCTGCTACACTCCAAGCAGGGAGCCGCAATGTGGCTTTGCTGAACTACCGTGTTGTGTGGGATGCGAGTGTTGGAGCGTGGTCAGGAGCCCCCAACTCACCTGGACGGTGGGGCACCACACCTCATGAGGAGGTGCAGTACCTCTGTGGCGACCGAGCCTCCGGGGCGCCACAGTGGTACTCCACCATCCAGGTAAGGTGGAGACACCTGACCACACTCCAACACCTGCACCCCACACCACAAAGTAGTGTAGCAAAACACCTTCGGCGGCTCCCTGCTTGGAGTGTAGCATAGCACCCCTTGGTGGCTCCCTGCTTGGAACACGAAACATGCTGGGAGGTGGGTGGAGCTGAGTTTAGTTTGCACTAAAAGAGCGGGAAGAGGATAGGTTGAAGGGAGTTAGTCACAGGAGTCTGACGAGGTCAGTCTGTGAAAGGAGATCCCCTGTGTGGGACGGAGGAAGGAAGTGCTGCAGCCGACCTGAGTGATCTTAGTCCGCTGGCACAAGAAAGGAACATTAAAAGAAAGCCTGACTCTCCATAAGAAGGAAAGGATTAGTACGGAACTTGAGGAGAATAAGAGAACAAGGATCAGGGTTAGAGAAGAACCCTTCCCAAGTTCTAAGCGCAAGGCCGGGGTCCGGTCCCCGAGGTTGAATGGATACTAATGGTCCTGCAGCAGACACCGGAGGAATAGAAGTTGTCACCACTTTATTCCCACACAAGACTTGGGGGCACAACAGCAACGATAGTGAGCCGGGACTAGGTAGGAGTCCCCGAAGTAGGCTACAGCTGTCTGCCGTACAAGTAGGATTCTTAGGAACATCTGACAGGAGGAACTCCAGTGTAACTCAGTACTGTGAGTACTTCACTCAAAGGCGCTAAGAGGGAGACGTTCAGAACAGGCACATATGTTGGCGGAGTGTTGGAAAGGAGTACTTCCTCTTGCCTGGATGTTGGCTGAGCTCCTGACCCGAAGGATATGGCACGGATGCGGGCACCTGTACCTGCAACAGACTGTGAGTAAAGTTTTGGAACTACATGCCCTGGTGTCCTCCACTTATTCCTGCGCCAACCCGTCCAGCACTGCTACATCCCTTGCGCCCGACACTACACCATCTAAGTGTCACTTCACCTACTCTGCCCTGGGACTACAGCCCTGCCTGTGGAGGGCTATAACATCATTGCTGCACCACACCATCTGTCCCAGAGGATCTGTCTGCAGCGTCGGCTTACATCTTCATTGCCGAACACCACAGGTGGGGTCACGAATCACTTATAAACTTTCACCACGATAAGCACACTGAAACAACCCCTTTTGTAATGGAGCCCCAGGGCCACGGACCGGGTCACCGCTGCCGTGACAACCCCCCGTTGAGAAGATCAACCGGCCCGGTACCAAGTACCTCACAGCCCTGGTGAGTGAGGGTGCTCCAGCGGGGAGTCAGTGTATTCCAGCCACACTGAGCCTAGATGTCCTGAAATCTCTCCAGCAACAGGCTGCCCAAACAGAGAAGGTACACCGGGGGAGACTGGGAGCTGAGCTGAACTCGAACGGAGTATGGGAGAATAAGGATAAGTTGTGCCTACCAAAGTCCCTGTTCCCGATTATGGCGCAAGCAACACATGGCCCCACTCACGCCTCAAAAAGTCACATGTGTGCCATGGTGGATGCCTACTGGATCGCTCCTGGTTTCAGTTACGCAGCCGCGAAACTTGTACAATCATGCCTCATCTGTGCACAGCACAACCCAGGTAAAACAGTAAATGTCCCTAAGAAAGCGACACCTAGGCCTCTCTACCCGTTTCAGAGGCTGCAGATTGATGACATACAGCTACCAAGGTAGGAGTGTATGCAAATATCCTAGTATGTGTAGATCTCTTCTCTGGTTGGCCGGAAGCCTATCCGATAAAATGTGCAAATGCTAAAACAACTGCAGACAAACTGATGAAAGAACTGATCTGCAGGTATGGTGTCCCAGAAACCATAGAAAGCGTTAGGGGTACACACTTCACGGGAGAAATAATGAGGGAAGTCATGCAGGCCCTGGGTGTACAGCAAGCATTTCATACACCATATAGGCCACAAAGTAGTGGGAAGGTGGAAAGACTAAGGCTGTGTGCACAGGGTGCGGATTCTGCTGCGTTTCCGCAGCGGTTTTGCCCCTGCGGAAACGCAGCAGTTCCACTGACCAAGTACAGTACAATGAAACCCTATGGGGTTTCAAAAACGCTGTGCTGACGGGTGCGGTTTTTTCCGCGCAGTTTTGCTGCGGTTTACAAACCGCAGCATGACAATTGTTTGTGCGGTTTCCGCAGCGGTTTCACACCTTTAACATAGTAGAGGTGTGAAACCGCAGGGCAAAAACGCAGACCAAACCGCAGGAAAACCTGCACGGAAAAAACCACAGCGGAATCCGCAGCGTGTGCACATACCCTAAATGGGACACTTAAACTGAAAATTCAAAAGGCCATGGCAGAGACAGGAAAGAGCTGGGTAGACTGCTTGTCTCTTGCACTCTTTCCAGTCAGACACACTCAAAATAGAAAGACAGGCTTGTCTCCCTTTGAAGTCCTATTTGGTAGTGCACCAAAGACTGGTCTGTACTTCCCACAGGTGCTACAAATGCAACACGGTTCTAGGACAGCCTACGTCCAGGCCTTGCAGAAAAGACTTAATGTGGTGCATAAACATGTGTTCTTATCCATTCCAGATCCTAATGCCAGTGCAGATGTAAATCAGCTGAATCCAGGTGATTGGGTGGTTATACGCAAACACGTGAGAAGGAGCCTGTACCCACGATTTGACGGCCCCTTCCAAGTACAGCTGACCACATCCACCTCAGTAAAACTTGAGGGAAAGCCCACCTGGATCCACGGCAGTCACTGCAAGAAAGTCTTTTCAACAGCAGAATGACTGTTCTACTCATCACCTTGCTGGCAGTGACAGGGTTACTGCGCACTGCAGAGACACAGGATAAACTCTTAAATGTTGACTGGGACAACAAACTTATTCGGCATCATGCTCTACTTATAAAGGACATGGAAGGACAGAAACCGAAAGACTGTTGGATCTGTACACACAGCCCAGTATCTGCGAGGACTATGCCGTACTTAGCCTTACCTCTGGAGCCATGGGAGGTATTAACCCCACACTGCATACACAATGAGACTTGGACTCAATCTAGGTTTTGGGGAAAAGATGTGCCCCGTGATATATCTGCCTCATTGGCTGTAATCGGATGGGCCGCTAATCCCTGGTTTCAGTTTAATATAGCCATTGCTGATGGGGATAGTGAGTGTCCACACTGAGGGTGGATGGGCGAAGCAGGTAGGAAGCCCCCTTATGGGTACTAGACCCATGAGACAGTAGCTCCTTTGTGGACATCAGCTGACCCTGTGGCAAAGGTTATACCAGTCACAAAAGGGGGAAATTGATATAGAAGAGTTAATGGTTTGCTTTTATATCCCTTTAAATGCCTTTAAGACTTCATTTGCCTTTTTCCTAATATTGCTAGAATTATTCTTATATAGACTATTAGTCTCTGTTTTCAAGGAAACTATACTTGTTATCATAGTTGTTCTCCATAGTGAGTAACAACATGCTCTGGGTACATTGTAAACATGGTATAACCCTGAAGGTGATGGTGGGGGCTACATGAGCTCCATAGAATTACACATAGTTGTAAATGGTATAAAAGATTGCCTTGTATTTCATTACATCAGATAAAGTGATTTGACCACGGCTCGTGTGTGTTGAGTCTCTTTGTTTCCAAGGGCTTGTCATCAGAAGGGCGAAAACCTCATAATCCAGACTCACAGGTGATCTGGCATACCTGACTGTTGTGAGTTCATTTTCCCCTTCACCATTGAGGTCTGATGAACTCCCTCTTCTGGTGAAGGAAGGTAGTGAAGCTGATTACAAAGCACCTGAGCAGAATGATGATGACTGGGTGACTGGGATTGCTGACTGGAAATAAGGCAGCCGACGCCCTTCTGCTTTGCGGGTGATTACTCTGAGGGATTCTTGGAGACCAGTCTGATTCCTGCTCCTCAAAAGCTAAGTTTTCTGCTCTACTTTTTGCATTTGTGTTTTGGTTTTGTTTTGCCTTGTTTTTTCTGGATTTCTGCCTTTCCCTGCTGGGTGAGCTGAATTCCTTTTTGCTCTGTCTTCAGATAATACCTGAGTACTGATATAGTCTTTTTGAAGCCTAGCGTCTTCAGGGCCTTTTACCCTATCAGTCTGTTGGCTCTTGTTTTTGAGAGGGTTTTGGCGGATGGCAGACAGCAGCTTTTCTATTCTGTCCTTTTTAGTTAGCTTGGGCCCCATCATTTGCTCAGCCTATCTTTCTATCTGTGTGAGTGTTTTTTCATCTTGCTTCACCATCATTATATGTTGGGGGCTGCCTATTGCTTTGGGGTCTGCTCTGGGGCAGTTAAGATTTCCCTTTCTGTCTTTAGGCTATGTAGTTCTCCGGCTGTAATCAAGAGAGGTCTAGGGCACCGTAGGAACCCCCCACGGCTATTGCTAGTTGTTGTTGTTAGGTTCAAGGGTCTGCAATCTCATAGCTGCCAACTTCTCTGGTTTTCTGGACTTAGCTAGTATTTCTGTTTTTGCCTCCTACGGTGACTCATTCATAACAGAATCACCAGCCATACCGCAGATCCTAGGGTACTCAATAGCAGGAAAGAATTGTAAGAAAAAAAAAAGTGTGTATATTTTTTCCTCTATATCTCTGAGGCCGTAGGGGGAATTTTTTTTTTCTCTCAATGGAGATAAAGCAATTGTCTGATCGTGTGGAGCAGCTCGCTGCGGAAGTGCGGGGAATTTCCGCCTACCTTGCTCGTTCGCATGCTGCTGAACCAAAGATCCCTACTCCTGATGTGTTTTTTGGGGATCGGTCTAAATTTTTGAATTTCAAAAATAATTGTAAATTATTTTTTGCCTTGAAGCCTAACTCGTCAGGGAGCTCCACGCAGCAGGTTAAAATTGTCATCTCTTTGCTGCGTGGCGATCCCCAGGATTGGGCGTTTTCTTTGAAACCAGATGATCCTATTCTGACTAATGTGAACGCATTTTTTCAAGCCTTGGGGTTGTTGTATGACGAACCTAATGCTATTGATCAGGCTGAAAAGACCCTGTTGGCATTGAGCCAGGGTCGAGATTCTGCAGAATTGTACTGTCAAAAATTCTGAAAGTGGGCGGTCCTTACTACCTGGAATGATAAGGCCTTGGCAGCTCTCTTTCGGAAGGGTTTGTCAGAAGCCGTAAAAGATACTATGGTGGGATTTCCTGTTCCCTCTGGTCTTGGCGATTCTATGTCATTAACCATTCAGGTTGATCGACGTTTACGTGAACGCAGGACTGCACGAGAGGTGTTGCCACCTGTTGAACAAGTGTCTGAACCTATGCAATGTGATAGAGTTTTGTCCAGGGAGCAACGTCAGGAGTTCAGAAGGCGTAATAAGCTGTGTTTTTTTTGTGGAGATGCCTCGCATATTATTTCTGTCTGTCCTAAACGAGAGAAATGTTTTGCACACACGTTTTCTGTGGGTGGTGTTCAACCTAAGTTTCTTCTGGCAATTACTCTGATCTGCTCCCTGTCCACATTTTCCGCCAAGGCTTTTGTGGATTCGGGAGCAGCCCTGAATCTAATGGACTTGGATTTCGCTAAACGTTGTGGATTTCCGATGACACCTCTGCGGACGCCTATCCCTTTGAGGGGGATTTATGCTACTCCTTTGGCGAAAAATAAACCTCAGTTTTGGACCCAGGTGGTAATGCGGGTCGCCCCAGACCATCAAGAAAATTGCAGATTTTTGGTGTTGCATAATTTGCATGATACCATTGTTCTGGGGTTTCCCTGGTTGCAAATTCATAATCCAGGTTTGGATTGGAAATCTGTGTCTGTGGTGAGTTGGGGTTGTCGGTGTGCCCTTAGTGAGGCTCCGGTTTTTTCCACCTCTCCTCAGTCGCATGATGTTCCTGACTATTTGGCGGACTTTTATGATGTATTTAGTGAGAATGAGTCTGCGTCTTTGCCTCCTCATAGGAGTTATGACTGTGCAATTGAACTGAGCCCGGGGTGTAAATTTCCTAAGGGTCGGCTCTTCAATTTATCTGTACCCGAGCACGAGGCTATGCGATCCTATATTAAGGAGGCGTTGGAGAAGGGTCATATTAGACCATCCTCTTCACCCTTAGGTGCCGGGTTTTTTTTCGTGGCCAAAAAGGATGGTTCATTAAGGCATTGTATTGATTATCGTGCCCTCAACAAAATTACTATTAAATATCAGTATCCGTTACCCCTGATTTTGGATCTATTCTCCAGAGTTAAAGGTGCTTGCTGGTTTACCAAGCTTGACCTCAGGGGGCGTATAATCTTATCCGCATTAAGCATGGGGATGAATGGAAGACGGCGTTTAATACTCCGGAGGGATATTTTGAGTACCTGGTGATGCCTTTTGGGCTCACTAATGCCCCTTCTGTCTTCTAGTGCTTCATGAACGACATTTTCCAAGACTTTGTGGATAAATTTTTGATTATCTATCTGGATGATATTTTGATCTTCTCCAAGGATTGGGATTCTCATGTGGAACATGTTCGGACTGTGTTCCGGATCTTGAGGGAGAATTCCCTGTATGTCAAAGGATCGAAATGCCTTTTTGGGGTACAGAGGATTTCATTTTTGGGATTTATTTTGTCTCCGTCAACTATTGAAATGGACCCGGCCAAGGTACAGGCCATTTATGATTGGGTTCAGCCCACTTCTTTGAAGGCCCTCCAGAAGTTTTTGGGTTTTGCTAATTTTTATCGGAAATTTATAGCAAAATTTTCTAGTATTGCCAAGCCATTGACTGATCTGACTAAAAAGGGTGCTGATGTGTTGAATTGGTCTCCGGAGGCTGTTTCTTCCTTTCAGGAGCTGAAGCGAAGATTCACTTCTGCCCCGGTTTTGCGGCAACCTGATGTCTCACTCCCGTTCCAGGTAGAGGTGGACGCTTCTGAGATTGGTGCAGGAGCTGTTTTGTCCCAAAAGGATCCTGTAACATCTAAAATGAATCCCTGTGCTTTCTTTTCCCGAAAGTTCTCTCCATCTGAACGTAACTATGATGTGGGGAATCGGGAACTGTTAGCCATGAAATGGGCATTTGAGGAGTGGAGACATTGGTTGGAAAGAGCTAAACACCAAGTCGTGGTCCTCACTGACCACAAGAATTTGATTTACCTGGAGTCGGCCAAACACTTGAACCCTAGACAGGCTAGGTGGGCCTTGTTTTTTTTACACGTTTTGATTTTGTGGTCTCTTTTCTTCCTGGCACTAAGAATGTCAAGGTAGACGCCCTCTCTAGGAGCTTCTTTGCTGATTCTCCTGTGGTGACCAAGCCTGCTACCATCTTAGGCGAAGGGGTAGTTCTTTCTGCCATCTCGCCCAGTTTGGGACGTGCTCTGGAAGAGTTCCAGGAGGACAAACCTGAGCGTTGTCCCAGTGGAAAGTTGTATGTTCCTGACCAGTGGAAGAAGAGAGTGATGTCTGAAGTTCATTGCTCTGCATTGGCTGGTCATCCAGGTATTTTTGGTACTAGAGATCTGGTGAGTCGGTCTTTTTGGTGGCCCGCCTTGTCTCGTGATGTCAGGAATTTTGTGCAGTCCTGTGGGACTTGCTCCCGGTCTAAACCTTGTTCTCGCTCTAGTGGGTTGTTGATGCCTTTGCCGGTCCCCAGGAGGCCATAGACCCATATTTCATTGGATTTCATCTCTGATATACCTGTCTCTCAGAGAATGACTGTTATTTGGGTGATTTGTGATAGGTTCTCTAAGATGGTTCATCTTGTATCACTCCCTAAGTTGCCATCTTCCTCTGAGTTGGTGCCCCTGTTTTTGCAACAGGTGGTTCGCTTGCACGGGATTCCTGAGAACATTGTATCTGACAGAGGAGTTCAATTTGTGTCTAGACTTTGGAGGACTTTCTGTTCCAAGCTGGGAATTCAGTTGTCCTTCTCCTCTGCTTTTCACCCTCATACCAATGGGCAGACGGAGAGAACAAACCAGACCTTGGAGTCATATTTGAGATGTTTTATTTCCGCTGATCAGGATGATTGGGTTTCATTTTTGCCCTTGGCCGAATTTGCTTTAAATAATAGATCTAGTTCTGCCACTTTGATGTCACCTTTTTTTTGTAACTTTAGGTTTCATCCTCGATTTTCTTCAGGGCAGGTGGAGCCTTCTGCCTGCCCAGGTGTTGACACTGTGGTGGAGAGAATACACCAGATCTGGGACCAAGTGGTGGATAAGTTATCTCTCTCCCAGGAAAAGGCCCAGCGGTTTTCCAACCGACATAGGACCATTGGTCCCCAGTGTAAGGTTGGTGATATGGTTTGGTTATCATCAAAAAATATCGCTCTGAAGGTGGCTTCTCCTAAGTTTAAGCCTAGATTTATTGGACCTTACAAGATTTTGGAGATTATTAATCCGGTCTCTTTTCGTTTGGCTCCTCCTGTCACATTTAAAATTCATAATGTGTTTCATAAGTCCTTGTTGAAGAGGTTTGTTGAACCAGTTGTTCCTGGGGTGGCACCTCCTGACCCTGTATTGGTTGAAGGTAACATGGAATATGAGGTAGAGAAGATACTGGATTCCCATCTGGCTAGACGGAGACTCCAGTATTTGGTTAAGTGGAAGGGTTATGGTCAGGAGGATAATTCCTGGGTCTCTGCCTCTGATATTCATGCCAAAAGATTGGTGCGTGCCTTTCATCGGGCTCACCCTGATCGCCCTGGTGGCGTGGATGAGGGTTCGGTGACCCCCTCCTCAAGGGGGAGGTACTGTTGTGAGTTCATTTTCCCCTTCACCATTGAGGTCTGATGAACCCCCTCTTCTGGTGACGGAAGGTAGTGAGGCTGATTACAAAGCACCTGAGCAGAATGATGATGACTGGGTGACTGGGATTGCTGACTGGATATAAGGCAGCCGACGCCCTTCTGCCTTGCGGGTGATTACTCTGAGGGATTCTTGGAGACCAGTCTGATTCCTGCTCCTCAAAAGCTAAGTCTTCTGCTCTACTTTTTGCATTTGTGTTTTGGTTTTGTTTTGCCTTGTTTTTCTGGATTTCTGCCTTTCCCTGCTGGGTGAGCTGAATTCCTTTTTGCTCTGTCTTCAGATAATACCTGAGTACTGATATAGTCTTTTTGAAGCCTAGCGTCTTCAGGGCCTTTTTTCCTATCAGTCTGTTGGCTCTTGTTTTCGAGAGGGTTTTGGCGGATTGCAGACAGCAGCTTTTTTATTCTGTCCTTTTTAGTTAGCTTGGGCCCCATCATTTGCTCAGCCTATCTTTCTATCTGTGTGAGTGTTTTTTCATCTTGCTTCACCGTCATTATATGTTGGGGGCTGCCTATTGCTTTGGGGTCTGCTCTGGGGCAGTTAAGATTTCCCTTTCTGTCTTTAGGCTATGTAGTTCTCCGGCTGTGATCGAGAGGTCTAGGGCACCGTAGGAACCCCCCACGGCTACTGCTAGTTGTTGCTGTTAGGTTCAGGGGTCTGCAATCCGATAGCTGCCAACTTCTCTGGTTTTCTGGACTTATCTAGTATTTCTGTTTTTGCCTCCTACGGTGACTCATTCATAACACCTGACGCTTGGTCAAAACAAAAAGCAACTACAAGGGCATGAAGACGTAGATGGCCAAGTGGTCTAACTTCGTGGTCCAAACAGACGCCTCTGAGGTAGGGTTGGGAGCCGTGTTGTCCCAGGAAGTAAATGGGGAAGAACATCCAATCCTTTACCTTAGTACGAAACTTTCCTCTTGTGAAAAGAACTATGCCATCATAGAGAAGGAATGCTTGGTCATCAAATGGGCAATTGACACTCTGCGGTACTGTTACACCCAGTTCTGGAGCTGCCCCCAGTTCGGGTCCCTCACCCTTTCCTGCTCCCGAGGCTGCCCCTGTACCTCTGTGAGATCCCTGGCTGGATCCTCTTGCTCTCTCTCTGTCCCTCGGCGTCCTGCTGCTGCTTCTCTTTCCCCCACTTCCTGGCATGCTACCAGCAGACTTCCAGGGAGAATACTTAGGACGCGCGTGCACTTACCTCCAGTCTCTTAATGGGACAGAGCGCATTTTTTGAAAAATTCAATTAATCAATGGCAGTGCACTGATTACTACTTCTGGCCCCTCTGTCATAGGGAGGGTGCCGGAGCAACGAGTATCTACTCTTGCTATATCTGGTTCTGTTCCTGTTCCATCCCCTCTGCTATAGCATTCCGTTTTGCACTCTGCTTATACTGTTTGTTTCCTCACAATACCAATGTTAGGCATCGAGTTTCTCCCACTGCACAGGGGGAGTCTCGAGCCATGTCTTCTACAGCCGCAGAAGTTCCTGCTCAGCGGAGACGTCAGTCCCAGCGTCTTGCCCAGGCTAATGTTAGGCATCTGGTTGCTACTCCAGGCTCAGCTATTGTACCATACATGAGTCAGCAGCGAGCAGATGCTCCTGGGACTAAGTCCTGCTTTTCTCCTACTGAGCATGCCCGTGGGACGACCTCTCATTGGAGGTCGGAGGTCACATGCTCAGGTCCTATTGCAGCTCAGATTGGGCCTTCAGGAGGGTCCCGGAAGGCTGCATCTATAAAAGGATCGCATGACCGCACGGCCGTGCACTAATATAGAAAAAGATTAGACCATGTGGAGTTAGCGTGGAGTGAGTGTTGTATGCATGTATGAATGTCTCTGGTGTTCTGTAGCCTAGCCTGCTAGCGCCCAGGCTGAGGTCCAGGTAGAGGCAGAGTCAGAGACTGGCAGCAGCAGAGTCTGAAACTGGCAGCAGCATCCACCGGTGGCTTTGTCTGTACGCCATAGTCTGCACTCCTCGGTGGTCAGTGTTCATTAGAGGCGTCCGCATGTGCGACGCCGCACGCTCAGTAGATCTAGAGGGACTCAGACCTCGTGTCCTTGGGGCTGAGTTCTGTGACCATTTACTGAGCGCTCTCTTGCCGAGTGCTGTGTGTTTTAACAGGCTCCAGCATTTATGTTCCATGGTACTGCAGCTCTGTGACGTAACAGAGTCCGCTCCTGTTCACACCGGGTGACGTTAACCCACGTGTGACCTTTTGTATACCGCTATATGCATCCGCCATTACTAGGCAGCAGTTTACCACCTCTGCACGGTGGACCCCAGGCTGCGTACGCACCTTACTATTTTATTATTTGGTGCGTTCCACCAGCCCTAACATTATATTAGCGCCAGGGTCTGGCTAGTAATGGCGGACGAACAGCGACTGCAGCGGTACATTCAGCAGCTGGAGGGTAGGTTGGCGGCTCTTGAGCGCACAACCACCGCCATGGATGTTACCGCAGTTGCTGCTCAGGCTGCTAGCGTGGCTGCAGCTACTTTGTCCATTGCCATCCCTGTTCCGGCATTATCCTGCCTCCCGCTGCCAGATAAGTTTTCTGGTGATAGCCAGTCTTGAAGTGGATTCGTGAGCCAGTGTGCAATGCACCTTGAGCTCCTGGCAGCACGTTTTCCCTCAGAGCGGGCCAAGGTGGGATTCATAATATCCCTCTTGTCGGACAGGGTGTTGGAGTGGGCCACGCCGTTGTGGGAGGGCGACGACCGTGTGGTGCAGAGTGCTCCACAGTTTCTAAGCGCCCTGAAACAGGTCTTTTTGGGGTCTCGAGTCACCCACGATACGACACTCCAACTGCTGGCATCGACACAGGGCTCGTCCATGGTCATCCATTTTGCCGTCCTCTTCCGGACTCTAGCGTCTGAGTTGGAGTGGCCGGATTAAGTCCTCATTCCGGTGTTTTGGAGGGGACTGGCTGATCATGTGAAGGATGCCCTGGCCACCAGGGAGATTCCTGCCACACTGGAGGAGCTTATAGCAGTTTCCACTCGCATCGACCTCCGTTTTAATGAGCGGGGGTTGGAGCCAGCCCAGTGTAAGCGGAGGTTTCGGCTGGCTCCCACCTTCGCCGAACCTCTGGAATCTCCTGGCCAGGCGTCCGAATCACATGTGGCCATGGAGGTGTCGCAAGCAGGTCATCTGCCGGCAGTCAGGACATCCTCGCCTCCAGATGTTCTCGGCGTTTGGAAGAACGTCCTCGTCTAGTGTCCTTAGGAGCTGGTTCACTAGACGCAGCGGCGCCTTCTGCTAAACTGTCATTTAAGGGGACAATTAACATTGGCCCATCCACCCATATGGTAGAGCTTTGCGTGGATTCAGGGGTGGAGGGCAACTTCATGTCTTCTACCTTCGGCCGACGGCACGCAATT
The DNA here is from genome assembly GCF_039654945.1 of Dendrobates tinctorius. NCBI lineage: Eukaryota > Metazoa > Chordata > Amphibia > Anura > Dendrobatidae > Dendrobates > Dendrobates tinctorius. The sequence goes on along the minus strand of NW_027361904.1, from coordinate 2,791,700 downwards.
CCACTAGCTATGCTCGCCAAGTCAGTGACCATTCGGGTGATAAATGGGTCGACACTACCATCAGACCATCCCTTTTATGTCATCCATGTCTCCTTCCCATCAGGAGATCATCTCCCTGCTTGTCATTCCCGAGGGAATTGATGAGGTCCTCTTAGGGATGCCGTGGCTACGGTATCACTCCCCTCATATAGAGTGGTCCTCAGGGAGAATTCTGGGATGGAGTAAATCCTGTGTTGGTTGATGTCAGAGGATTCAGGTTGTTACTACTGAGGTACCCGCAGATCTTTCCTCTCTTCCCAAGCACTATTGATCCTATGCGGTTGTGTTCTCCAAGAGGGGGGCGGAGACCCTTCCGCCTCATCGTGCCTATGACTGCCCTATTGACCTCTTGCCTGGTGCTGAGCCTCCCCGGGGTTGAGTTTATCCTCTCTCTCTCCCGGAGATGGAGGCTATGTCTCAGTACATCTGGGAGAATCTGGCAAGGGGCTTTATTAGGAAGTCAGTGTCACCTGCAGGGGCAGGGTTTTTCTTCGTGCAGAAGAACGGAGAATTACGGCCATGCATTTGCTACAGGGGTCTTAACGCCATCACCGTTAAGAACAAATAACCTCTGCCCCTGATATCGGAGCTTTTTGATAGGTTGCGGGGAGCTAGGGTCTTCACTAACCTGGATCTGCGGGGTGCTTACAACCTGATTCGCATCCGTGAGGGAGACGAATGGAAGACAGCCTTTAACACCAGGGACAGGAATTATGAATACCTAGTGATGCCCTTCGGGCTCTGTAATGCTCTAGCCGTCTTCCAAGACTTTGTGAACGACATCTTCCAGGATATGCTCACCACCTCGGTTGTAGTCTATCTGGATGATATCCTCACCTACTCTCCAGATATAGACTCCCACCGAAAGGATGTTTGCAAAGTCTTTGATCTCCTACGGGCAAACTCCCTCTATGCTAAGTTGGAGAAGTGTGTGTTTGAGCAGGAGTCCTTGCCTTTCCTGGGCTATATCATCTTGGCCCAGGGGTTGGCCATGGACCCTGCCAAACTACAGGCGGTGATGTATTGGCAGGAGCCTCACTCCCTCAAAGCGGTGCAGCGCTTTATGGGTTTTATTAACTACTACCGCCAATTCATCCCGTACTTCTCAACTTTGGTAGCTCCCTTGGTTGCGCTCACCAAGAAGGGAGCGAATCCTAAATTGTGGTCAGAGGAGGTCTCCAAGGCTTTCCTCTCCATCGAGTCTCACTTCGCTAGCGCTCCCATTTTACATCGCCCTAATGTGGATAAGCCATTTATTTTAAAGGTGGATACCTCGTCCGTCGGTGCTGGAGCAGTCCTGTTCCAAAAGGATGCTCAAGGTTGGAAGCATCCTTGCTTCTTCTTTGCCAAGACCTTCTCACCGGCGGAGAGGAACTATTCCATTGCGGACAGGGAGTTGCTAGCCATGAAGTTGGCCTTTTCTGAATGGAGACACCTCCTGGAGGGGGCTCGCTATCCCTTCCAAGTTTACACTGACCACAAAAATTTAGTTTATTTACAAACTGCCCAGCGGCTAAATTCTCGCAAGGTTAGATGGTCCCTGATCTTCTCCCGGTTCCATTTCACCCCCATTTTCTCTCTGGGGAGAGGAACATTCGGGCCAACGCGCTCTCCCGCTCCGTAGTGTCATCAGTGGAGGAGGAGCCTCAGTTAATTGTCCCTCCAGAGAGCCTGAGGACTGTGGCCCCGGTTTCGCTAGAGTCTGTGCCCCCGGGCAAGACTTTTGTTCCATCTAATTTGTGACCGGAGGTTCTCTCTTGGGCTCATTCGTCCAGGGTGGGTGGACATTTTGGGACCAAGAGGACATCTGAGCTCCTGGCGAGGACGAACTGGTGGCCGCATAAGGCCCATGACGTCGGAGACTATATTCGGGCGTGTGTCTCCTGTGCCAGAAATAGGTCTCCTCGGCAACGGCCTGCTGGGGTACTTTACCCTCTGCTGGTGGCAGACAGGCCCTGGGAAATGGTCGGAATGGACATCGTGGTGGGCTTACCCAAGTCTCGCGGCTGCACCGTCATCTGGGTAGTCACCTATCATTTCTCCAAAATGGTGCACCTAGAACCTCTCCCTCGGGTACCATCTGCATGGTGGGGGGGTAATGTTAGGCGTTGAGTTTTTCCCACTGCACAGGGGGAGTCTCGAGCCATGTCCTCTACAGCCGCAGAGGTTCCTGCTCAGCGGAGACGTCGGTCCCAGCATCTTGCCCAGACTAATGTTAGGCATCTAGTTGCTACTCCAGGCTCAGCTATTGTACCATGCATGAGTCAGCGGCAAGCAGATGCTCCTGGGACTAAGTCCTGCTTTTCTCCTACTGAGCATGCCCGTGGGATGACCTCTCATTGGAGGTCGGAGGTCATATGCTCAGGTCCTATTGCAGCTCGGATTGGGCCATCAGGAGGGTCCTGGAAGGCTGCGTCTATAAAAGGATTGCACGGCCGTGCGCTAATATAGAAAAAGATTAGACCATGTGGAGTGAGTGTGGAGTGAGTGTTGTATGCATGTATGAATGTCTCTGGTGAATGACTCAATATGAAACCCCTACCCTTGGTACGCATGTGTCGTGTAGCCTAGCCTGCTAGCACCCAGGCTGAGGTCCATGTAGAGGCAGAGTCAGAGATTGCCATCAGCATTCACCGGTGGCTTTGTCTGTACGCCACGGTACACATAGTCTGCACTCCTCCGTGGTCAGCGTTCATTAGAGGCGTCCGCAGGTGCGACGCTGCACGCTCAGTAGGTCTAGAGGGACTCAGACCTCGTGTCCTTGGGGCTGAATTCTGTGACCATTTACTGAGCGCTCTCTTGCCGAGTGCTGTGTGTTCTAACAGGCTCCGGCATTTATGTTCCGCGGTATTGCGGCTCTGTGATGTAACAGAGTCCGCTCCTGTTCACACCGGGTGACGTTAACCCACGTGTGACCTTTTGTATACCGCTATATACATCCGCCATTACTAAGCAGCAGTTTACCACCTCTGTACGGTGGACCCCGGGCTGCGAACGTACCTTACTATTATTTTATTATTTGGTGCGTTCCGCCAGCCCTAACAACCAGTGACCAGTTGTTCGGTTATGCTAAGACGACACCTGTACCTATATACTCAAGTGCCATCCCGTTCCGCCACTCGCTATCCGAACCTCTGAATGACCCTAAAGTTGCTGGAGCCAGCTTCCTCCCATCTACCTGGAATCTGACTACCCTTGCCAGAGCCAGCTTCATCTCTCATACCCGGTGTCCGCCGGTCAGCTCCACTATATCTGGAATATCTGTTTACTCGTTTGTCCCTCTGGGACAGCTGCCACGTGTCCGGCGTCTAACTGGAGGTAGCACCTTTGTCCCCCAGGTATTCCACTCTGGTTCTGTTCGAGGTTTCTTATTACGGATACCTGGGGCTCACAAGTTACGTCCCCTTCGGAGCCCCCCCGGACCGAGGTTCCACTCAAAAAATAAACGAATGTGAACTTCATCACCTGTGCCTCCGCTTCCATTCGTTACAGGTACTACCTGCTAGGCCAAAAGTTCAAGCTAGTGTCAGACCATGCATCCCTGAGATGGATGAAAAAAAGGAAGGCGAAGAATGCCCTGGTGACTATGTTTCTAGCGCTCCAGTACTTCCATGTGGAGCATAGGCCCAGGAAACTACACGGTAATGCAGATGCCCTGTCTAGACTTACCTGTTTAGTGACTGAAAGTGCCAAAACCTCTGACTTTGGGCAGTGGGTGACATGTGAGAAGGTCACTGGTAAAATATTGGAGGGGAGATATGTGTCACTGAGTATGTTAGCCTCAATTATATGAACCTGGAAAAATGTTCCAAAATACTAAGTGCTGAGAGGGGTTAATCTGCCATGTTAAGGGTTGGGTTTTTATGAACATCTGAAGAGTTGGTGGGAGGCTGTTCACGGTATTTCCACTCCAGAGTGTGGTCCAGAAGCTAAATGTGGAGCCTTTGGACTCATTCAGTGTCCGATGTCTCTGGAGATGAGACCTCCAGAGCTGTGCTCATGTAAAAGAGAGCTGAACCTTGTGTTTATTTCCCTGAGTGGGCAAACCCTACAGCCACACAGACTGTACTGTATGCTATTTTGCTTTTCCTTATAAAAGAGGCTAAAGGAAAAAGAAAGCGCAATAGGGTCTTATCCGGGTAGTATTGGGAATAGATGATAAGAAATTCACTCACCTTTTCCAAGGGAAATAAAGGCACATAAGCGACTGTCAGCTGCTGCACGCCCGAAGGTCCACTCTGTGACCGCCAATGTAAATCCTCATGGATGAAATATTTTTTCGGACTCACTGTGCGCTGCTTGACATAGTTCAGTCGTACAACATAAAGGGTATTAACAATTTAATCCCAACGCGTTTCGAAGTTTCTAATACTTCTTCCTCAGGGGATGACATGGAGCTTTTCCTGCTATACCAGAAGGGCCGTGTATGTTTAGTTAATTTTGAAATGGTTCATGCAACAACGGTTTTTAATAAACCAGTGGAAGACTTAAATGGAAAGCGTTTCTGTGTCTACCTCTGTGAGCAGTCGAGTGAGACGATATACCACAATATATACATAGAATATTTATATATACAGTATATCTGACTTTACTTTCAGGGATGCAGTGATCAGTGCGGCAGACTCTGCAATGACCACATCACCGCTTTAGGACATCAACAAGGAGGTCTTACACAAGAAACAATGAAAATGGCTGTAATCAAATGAGACATCAGAGGTAAGTTACGAGATGCAAATATTAATTCTGTATCTGCACCGTACAAGGGTCCGTTTACACAGATGACCAGTGATCGGTAAGCCACTAGTGATCAGCGGTCGTTTAGTAGCCAGTTTACACAGGTAGACGGCAGAAACCATGTGCACTGAGCCATCTGTAATAGATTGTCCCGTGCACAGAGGCTGCCATTGTTCTCAGCAGTGCGAGTCTTGTTTGCACAGCACAATGCACAGCAGAGAATGTTGATCTTTTGTGCTTTGTTTAGCTCACTCATCCATCCAGCCATTGGCAGCTTGTTTACACTGAAAGATTATATCTTAAGAACACTTGTTCTATGATTATCTTTCAGTGTAAATGCAGCTTTACTTGCAGAGAGATGATGGGAGTAATACTCTTGTTGGCAAATGAAACTCCCTTGGTATGTATAGCTCTGTCCTTTAGTACATTATTATTATAAGTCATTTTTATAGCGCCATTTATTGGAGCTTTAGGCTACTTTCACACTTGCGTTTTTTTGCGCAAACGCGCATAAAAAACGCATCATGCGTATTTTATGCGTTGTCTTGGTTTTTGCGCATGCTTTTTACAAAAAACGCATGCTTTTTTGCGCTGACATGCGCACGTCAACACACCCATAGACTATAATGTGTTTTTGGGTGAATTTCGTGCGCATTGCGTGCGCATGCGTTTTTTTGAGACAGGTCGGGCGCACAAAAAATGCAACAGGTTGCATTTTGTGCGCCCGGGTGCACACTACAAAAAACGCATGCGCATACAAACGCGTACAAACGCATGACTATGCGCACCCATGTTAAGTATAGGAAAAAACCGAGTGCGCATTTATGAGCAAAAATGCAGCGCAAAAATGCAGCGCAAAAAACGCAAGTGTGAAACCAGCCTTACATGTGAAAAAGGGGCATACATAGATAAGTACAATAAACATGAGCAATACAAGGCACACACAAGTACAGAAGGAGAGAGGACCCTTCCTGCGAGGGCTCACAGTCTACCGGGGATGGGTGAGGATAGACTAGTAGAGGGGAGAGCTGGTCATGCGGCGGTTCAGTAGATTGAGGATTACTGCAGGTTGTAGGCTTGTCATGTCCTCACTAAATGAACGGGATTGATATAGCTTAACAAGCAGCTAAACCGCTATACCGGGGTCAAATAAGGAAGACTGTAGTTGAATCTGTGATTTATTGAACGTAGATATAGATGTGTATGGTAAAACTACAAATAGAAACAGATACATAGAATCAGTATAGGATTCATGGAAATATACATTATACATAGCATACAATCTGAGCTACTAGATGAGCAGGGGTTGTAACTAAGGCTAGTTTCACATTTGCGTTTAGGGCCGCAGCTTCCGCCTGCACACGGCCGCCGCTAAGCCCCGCCCTCTGCCACGCCTCCACCAGTAGCTCCGCCTACTGGAGCATGACGCTGCATGCATCCTGCGTCCCCTATCTTTAGCACTGGGGACGCAGGCCGAGCGCAGGTATGCATTTGGCGGCGCATGCGTCCTTTTGACGGTGCGCCGAGCGCACCAAATTGCTACAGGTTGCGTTTGGCGCTGGTCGGCGCACCGTCAAAAGGACGCATGCGCCGCCAAACGCATACCTGCACTCGGCTTGCGTCCCCAGTGCTAAAGATAGGGGACACAGGACACATGCAGCGTTATACGTCCGTAGGCGGAGCTACCAGAGGAGGCACGGCAGGGGGCGGGGCATAGCAGCAGCCGTGCGCAGGCCGTCGCTGCGACCTTAAACGCAAATGTGAAACTAGCCTTAGCTAGCTAGTATAAGACAGAATATACAGTAAGAATAATTACATACCACCGATGCTAATGCAGGGGAAAAGAAAGCGGTGAGGTGCTTCCAATCTGCAGGCTTGAAAGAAATGGCCGACTGAAGGAAAGAAGGGGGACGGGATAGACCATGATCCCTTGCAAAGTTACCCAGAATACATTAGGTATTGGAGGGAAATAATACAGGAAGTACAATACATAACATTATGCAGTAATATCTTTTGGCCACTAGATGGAACTAAGGAAACAAGAAACATTATCTAAGGAAAAACTGAATATCCTGTACATACAGCAATATGGTTATATGTTATCAGAACAGATGATTAAGAGTCATTTCTTATGTTGGAGACAGAACAAGGCTTGTCGGAAGAGGTGGTTCTACAAGTTTGTTTTGAATGTTTCCCTGGTAGGCGAAAGTCTGATGTGTTGGGGTAGAGAGTTACAGAGTATGGGTGAAGCACGGGAGAAGTCTTGTATGCGGTTGTGGAAAGAAGAGATAAGATGGGAGTAGAGAAGATGTTTAGAGGATCGAAAGTTGCGTGTAGGTAAGTACCGGGAGACCATATCACAAATGTATGGAGGAGACAGGTTGTGGATGGCTTTGTATGTCATAGTTTTAGGGTTTAGAGAGGAGAGGCTGGGGAATAACGGTGAGACAGATGGATTAGTCGGGCAGCAGAGTTTAGGGATAGATTGGAGTGGTGCAAAAGTGCTAGAGAGGAGGCCAGAGAGTAGAAGGTTGCAATAGTCGAGGTGGGAGATGATTAGGGTGTGCACAAGCGTTTTTGCAGTTTCTTGGTCAAGGAATGTACGGATCCGTGAAATGTTTTTGAGTTGTAGTTGGCAGGAAGAGGCAAGGGCTTGGATATGTGGCTTGAAAGAGAGGGCAGAGTCGAGGATCACCCCGAGGCACCGAGCTTGTGGGACTGGTGAAAGTGAGCAGTCATTGACATTGATGGATAGGTCTGGTGAAGGGGTAGAGTGAGATGGGTGAAAAATGATTAATTCTGTTTTGTCCATGTTCACTTCTAGAAAGCGAGCAGAAAAGAAGGATAAAATAGCGGACAGACATTGTGGCATTTTGTTCAGGAAGGAGGTGATGTCAGGTCCAGATAGGTAGATCTGCGTGTCATCGGCGTAGAGCTGATATTGCAAACCGTGGGATTCTATGAGCTGTCCCAGGCCGAAGGTGTAGATGGAGAGACTAGCGGTCCTAGATCTGAGTCTTGGGGAACACCGACAGACAGGGGGCGAGGTGAGGAGGTGGTGTGGGAGAGGGAGACACTGAATGTCCCTGTAACACCAACACAACAGAAGTTGGCAGTACAACTGTTAGGTGTTCCCGAGTCTGGTTGTTTTTTAAAGACTCTGCTGATAAACCCAAACAGTCCATTTGCACCACCTGCCATGCCAGCATCAGCAGGGCTAGCAAAAATACCAGCCTGACCACCACCAGCATGATCAGGCACATAGCAGTAAAGCACCCGACTTTTTTGGCCGAACCCCAGGGTCCAGGAACAGTGTCTGCAGGTGATACCACTGCTTCTTCCACTGTTGTGTGTGCAAGCCAATCCCCTGTCCATGGTGCATGCAAAGATGCCTCCTGCCCTGCATCTGTCGTTGCACACACTCAACTAGCACCATCAACAAGCACTTCCATGTCCTTGTCCCGGCGCAACGTTAACTTGTCCCTACCCCAGTCCTTGGAATGCAAGCGAAAATAGGCAGCCAATGCCCCACAGGCCACACTACTAAATTCCCACATTTCCCGACTGTTTACTCTCTAAATGTTGCCTTTTAGGCTTGTGGAGATGGAAGTTTTCCGCAACATTATTGAGGCGACTGTCTCAAGGTACTATAGGTTCTTCTCTTGTTATGTACAGTATAACGCTGTTTCATATTCCACAGGATGCCCTCATAATGTATAGCGTTGTCCTTTTTTATATTAGGTTTTCTCTTGTTATGTATAGCGCTGTTTCATATTCCACAAGATCCCCTATTATTATAGGGTCGTATCTTATGCCACAGGAACCCCTCTTATTATGTATTGCATTGTACTTTTGTAAATAGGATCTTCTCTTGTTATGTATAGCGCTGTCTCTTATTCCACAGGATCCCCTATCATTATGCACAGCTCTGTCCTTTAGTATGTAGGATCTTCTAATGTTATGTATAGCGATGACGCTTCATCCACAGGATCCCCTCTCATTATGTATAGTGTTGTTCTTTAGTATATAGGGTTTTCTCTTGTTATGTATAGCATTGTTTCATATTCCACAGGATCATCTATTATATATAGCTCTGTCCTTTAGTATATAGGTATCAGGATCCTGACAGCGCCGGCGTACAGCCTCCGCTGAGCAGGGACTCACCCGCACTGTAGGGACCCCTGGGGACCAGAATAGCCAGAAAGTAGAGGTGCACAGGACCTTAGGGATGAAGTTTAGCAAGCTGGCACGGGACCTATGGTCATGTGACTGCAAGGGGGCGGGGCTTAGCGTCCTGCTTTCACAGAAGACAGCAAACTCAGAGTCAGGCAAAATGGAGGTCGGTCACAGTACGGACAGCGACGTACAGAAGGGGTAAACAGACGGGAGGTCAGACAAAGCCAAAGGTCATACACAAGAGGGCGACGCGGTACCAAGGGGACGAGCAGAGAGAAGTCGGGTCACAAGCAGAGAGTCATACACGAGAGGTAGCGCAGTACAAGAGGGACAGGCAGAACTCGTAACAGGGACAGAGCCGAATCAAAACCAAACAAGCAAGCAAGATATCAGGCACAAGGCACACGTACACACAAGGTCAACTAACTCAGCCGAGGGCAGGAGTATAATTGACACCGGACCTAGGTCCAGTGAGCATAAATAGCCCCCCTCTGCCAGGGAGAGGCGGAACAATTAACCCCCAATCAGACCAGGACGGGCCAAAGCGAACCCCGTCCTGGATCATGACAATAGAGTCTTCTCTTGTTCAGAATAGCGCTCTCATATTCCACAGGATCCCCTCTTATGTATAGCTCTGTCTTTTAGTGTTTAGGATCTTCTTTTGTTATGTATAGATCTGTCTCTTATTCCATAGGATCCCCTATTATGTACAGCTCTGTCCTTTAGTATATAGGATCTTCTATTGTTATGTATAGCGATGACGCTTAGTCCACAGGATCCCCTCTCATTATGTATAGTGTTGTCTCTTAGTACATAGGGTTTTCTCTTGTTATGTGTAGCACTGTTTCATATTCCACAGGATCCCCTATTATGTATAGCTCTGTCCTTTAGTATATAGGGTCTTCTCTTGTTCAGAATAGCACTGTCTCTTATTCCACAGGATCCCCTCTTATTATGCATCGTGTTGTCCTTTAGTAAATAGGATCTTCTCTTGTAATGTATAGTGCTGACTCTTATTCCACAGGATCCCCTCTTATTATGTACAGCTCTGTCCTTTAGTATATAGGGTCTTCTCTTGTTATGTATAGCGCTGACTCTTATTCCACAGGATCCCTTCTAATTATGTCTGGTGTGTCTGCCGTATCACACCTTGTCAATCATTTTAATCACAATCATTGTAATTTATTTTTTACTTTTTCCTGGGATAAAGAGGAAATATCTGTCACAGGGATACCTACACCTGTGGTAGTTACAACGGATTCACCATCCTATTAGCAGTTCTGGCTTTCTTTGCTCTGGTGCTGCAAGGGTTGAACTGCTCAGTTGGACTCATGGAGTTCTCTGTCTTGGGTGATATCTGCTGTTCTGAGTTTGCTCCCACAGGAATAAGAACCCTCCTTGTTTGTGACCTTGTCAGTGATAGTTTTACAACTTCCTGGTTTGGAGTTATTGGAGTGTTCTGAGATTGTAGCAGGTGATTGGAGTCATATTCAGGAGATTTATGCTTTGATTTGGTTTGTGTTTATTCTCCTAATCCTCTTATCATTTTTTCCCACCTATTCCTTCCTTGTTTCCTGCTTGGTTGTTTTGTGAGTGTATTTGTATGATTGTAGTTCTTTTTTTTATCCCCTGTCTGTCTGGTTTGTATAATCCCATACAGTTTTGTGTCATACCTCCCTGGTTGGAGGAGGGAAAAGCCAAGGCTATGTGCACAGGTATGCAGGAATTTCCTGAGAAAAACCAGACTCCTTCCCAGGTGGGAGGAGGTCAGGATCGCCTTGTCTGACAGGTAAGTAGCGACCGCCGACCGCTGCTATGTCGCTGGCGACCACTTAGCGATGCACCAGCGATCCTGACCGCGTCATATCGCTGGTCGGGATCGCTGGTACATCGCTAAGTGTGACAGCACCTTAAGAGCAGATTCCTGTCACCCCAGACACACTAAATTAGGTGTTCCCTTAGGTGAGATGAAACATTGGATAAACCTGTAGTTGTAAAAACCTACAGCAAAGAATATAGTCAAATTAAGGGAATTATCAATAATTACCTTCCCATGTGATATAGTAAATAAAATTCTGCCAGAGGGCTGTTCGTTCCCAGCTAAAAAAAATCCCCGACCCTCTCACAACTCGTGTCCTAGTTTATTCACAAGAGGAACGCCTAAGCAAGGAACCTATGATTTTCCACAATTGCGGCAATGATAAATGGACGCCTTGTAAGGGCTCATACTCGCATGCGAGAAACTCAGACAAGTCTTGCACATCAATACTTCTATGCAGCTGAACACTCCGATCCCAGTGCCGGGTATTTACGTATGAAACTCGTCTGGGTTTCTCGCTTGGGAATATGAGCCCAAAATGTGATAAATGAAAGATAGAAGCGTAATCACATGAAATAAAAACATTTCATAAAACAATTCATTAATTGAAATAGTAACTTTGTAGTAAACTGTATTCAGTGTTTGGAAGGTAACGTCCAATATGTCACTGCACCACACGGAAAATAAAAGGGACTCCTAGAGCGAGCGAGCGCTTACGAGACTCCACAAACCCTGAGGACATTAACCCTTCCAATATTTCTAAACATTTCCTGACAGAACACAATAACAATTCAAAGAACTTTCTGTTTGGGGCTGTGGGGTTCAAGAGAGGCCTGGAAGTCTTCCTGGAGCGGAACAATATTGTATCTTACAGTTATTAGGTTCTTTAGAAGGACGTAGATCTGGGGATTTATTCTGACAGAATATAGGCTGCACTGGATGGACACATGGCTTTTTTTCGGCCTTACTAACTATGTTACTAGGTTACACTCAACTTTATATATATAGATATAAGATATATAGATATACTGTATATACACTGCGTTCCAAATTATTATGTAAATTGGATTTAAGTGTTATAAAGATGTAATTTTTTGTTTTTCAAATGAACTCATAGATGGTATTGTGTATCAGGGCTCTTTGGATCACTGAAATCAATCTCAAATTCCTGTGATAATTAGTTTACCAGGTGAGCCCAATTAAAGGAAAACTACTTAAGAATGATGTTCCACATTATTAAGCAGGGCACAGGTTTCAAGGAATTTAGGAAAGAAAAAGGATCTCTCTGCTGCTGAAAAGCATGAAATAGTGCAATGCCTTGGTCAAGAGATGAAAACATTAGATATTTCCCAAAAACTTAAACGTGATCATCGTACTGTTAAGAGATTTGTGGCTGATTCTGAGCACAGACATGTTTGTGCTGATAAAGGGAGAATGAGGAAGGTTTCTGCCAGGCAAGTTCATCGGATTAAGAGAGCAGCTGCTAAAAAGCCATTACAAACCAGCAAACAGATATTTAAAGCTGCTGGTGCCTCTGGAGTCCCTCGAACCTCATGGTGTAGGATCCTTCAAAGGCTTGCTGTGGTGCATAAACCTACTATTCGGCCACCCCTAAACAGTGTTCACAAGCAGAAATTGTAGCAGTGGGTCCAGACATACATGAAGACTATTTTTCATACAGTCTTGTTTACTGATGAGTGTCGAGCAACCCTGGATGGTCCAGATGGATGGTTGGTGGATGGCCACTATGTCCCAACAAGGCTGCGACTTCAGCAAGGAGGAGGAGGAGTCATGTTTTGGGCCGGAATCATGGGGAAACAGCTGGTAGGGCTCTTTAAGGTTCCTGAAGGTGTGAAAATGTCCTCTGCAAAGTATATAGAGTTTCTGACTGACGGCTGTCTTCCATGGTATAAAAAACAGAAATGTGCCTTCAGGAGCAAAATCCTCTTCATGCATGACAATGCACCATCTCATGCTGCAAAGAATACCTCGGAGTCATTGACTGCTATGGGCATAAAAGGAGGTAAACTCATGGTGTGGCCACCATCTTCCCCTGACCTCAACCCTGTAGAGAACCTTTGGAGTATCATGAAGCAAAAGATCTAGGAGGGTGGGAGGCAGCTCACATCAAGACAGCAGCTCTGGGAGGCTATTCTGACTTCATGCAAAGAAATCCAAGCAGAAACTCTCCAAAAACTCCCAAGTTCAATGGATGCAAGAATTGTGAAGGTGATATCACAGAAGGGTTCCTATGATAGCATGTAACTTGGCCTGTTAGGATGTTTTGGAGTTAAATAGCTTTTTTGTTCAGTGAATGTGACCTCCTAATGCTGCAAATTCCACAAACGAGCATTTTCAGTTCTTTAAAACAGATCAAATGTTTAGAAATTCTACTGTGCCTAATAATTTGGAACAGTGCAATTTGAGTTTTTATTCATTTTGGAGATTATACTGTTATCATTGGGAGGTTTCTTCAATAATATTCGATGTATACTCTCACGGGTGATGACTTTTATTAGACTGACTGTCATTTGTACCGACTATTTAGGAAGATCATAGAAAAATATCATTTGCATAATAATTCGGAACACAGTGTATATATGTATAAAATGTTTCAGGTGTCAGAAAATGGGGACTTTTTTTTTTTTTAGCCACAAAAAAATAAAACTTGTTATTTCCGTAATTGTACCGACCCAGAGAATCTTGTCACCAGGTTATTTTTACCACAGAACGAACGTCTTAAATAGGAAAAAAAAACACTGCACTGGGAATTATTTTTCCATTTTTTTTTTTTTCAGATTTTATGGTAAAATGAACAAAAATTAAATATGGCTGCATTGGGAAGGGGTTAATGGGGGTGCTCCAGCATTTGGGGCTGTGGGATGCATTTATGGGGGACTTTTAACACAAGATGACACTCAGCCACCCATCAGAAAGGGAAACAGACACTTACTTCACAGCACATATGATATCAGTTGTGTTTTCAGATTTCAAGGCAGATTACACGACTAAAGACCAATAAAGGTGACATTTACCTCAGAAACCATTACTATCAGCACCATTCACCACAAGGGGAGAACCACCTGTGTCGTCATCATTCACCCTCAGGAGTGTTTCCCGCCTAGAAATAATATAGAATCTGAGGAAAGCCGGCAGTTTTTGCAATGATTGCTGGGAGTCGTAGTTTAATAATCACTTCTGCGCATTAGATAACAGCAGACGTGAACTACAGTTCCTAGAAATCCATGCGCCGGCAATGGTTTCTGGGAACTGTTGTCCAGAGAATGCAGTAACAAACGCTAGACGGGGACAGTTAAACTACGAATCCCAGAAATCATTGCGTTATCAATTCTAGGCGTGAAATAGAGGTGGTTGATGAGGAGAGCTCTCTTACTTGAGAGGAGGGTGGAGTGACTGCTGGGGCTTGTAGTTCCGCAGTAGCTAAGGAGCCATTCTCCTCAGATTATATCGATCATGGTAGACAGATTTCATGCATCATGAATGTATAAATGTCACCATTATAACTAAGAACATTTGCTGTCGAAAAGCGCCATCACATTTTTCTTCTCATATTTCTCCATCTTTCAATAACTTCCCTGTCGCTATGGAGTGGGCGTGGTTGTGGAGTGGGCGTGGCTATGTGGAGAGGGTATTAAACAAACAATAGCCCCCCCCAAAAAAAAAAAAAATGGGTATTAACTCAAAAGAACTTGGAAAACGATTGCTTATAAATACAATAACCACTAAAAAGTATAACCCATAAAATATTGTATTATAATTTAAATATTTAAAATAATTTTTTACAGTGCATCAATACTACTGGGCATTATACAAAGTGAGGGGACCAGCATCATACATAGTGCTCAGTAGTGTTTTTAAGCCTAATCTAGCAAGTTATAGCCAACAACTACATGTCATAAAAATCTAAATTTTCCACATATAATAGGCATAAATAGTAAAAACAAGCAGGACGGCAACACCTCTATTTATATAATTGCCTAAAATTGTCAAGGATACCCTGGACTTCATATACCAAGGCACCCCGACCAAAACTGGAGGAGGGGACTGGACAGGATGAATTGGAGAGCAGTACAATTTGAGGAGAGAATTGTGGAAAACATTTGGAAGTTTGAATGACTGAGGGAGTTTCAGACGAAAAGCTACTGGGTTAATCACCTCAATAATTTCGTACGAACCAATGAACCTGGGACCCAGTTTGGCAGACGGCACTTTAAGCCTAATATTCCTGGTAGAAAGACAGACTTTGTCTCCAACTCCCAGGTGCGGATCCTTGGATCGCCGTCTGTTAGCAGCCGAAGCTTGTCTAACCTGAGCCCCTTTCAATTTTGTGTTCACTTCTGACCAAATCGTCTTTAACTGATGTATAGATCTTTCTACCCCAGGGAGCTCTGACATCTTAGCAGAGAATGAACCAAAGTGTGGGTGCAGCCCAAGATTACAGAAAAAAGGGTAGTCTTGATGGACTACTGATACTGATTATTCAGGGCGAACTCTGCTAACGGCAGATGTTCCACCCAATCGGACTGATGCTCAGACACATAACAACGGAGATATTGTTCCAGATCTTGGTTGGTGCGCACGGTTTGACCATTGGTTTTAGGGTGATAGGCAGAGGAGAAGGACAATTCAATGCCAATGCGTTTACAGAACGCCCTCCAAAATTTCAAAATGAACTGGGTACCCCTGTCGGACACAATATTCACAGGAGCGCCATGCAGTCGTACAACATGAATAATGAACAGTTTGCTTAGGGTTTCGGAATTAGGTAGTCCAGACAGAGGAACAAAATGACACTGCTTACTGAACCTATCCACCACCACCCAGATACACATCTTCCCTTCTGAGGGCGGTAGGTCAGTAATAAAGTCCATGGAGATGTGGGTCCATGGTCCCTCTGGGGTAGGCAAGGACTGGAGCCAGCCGGCAGGGCGATTATGGGGAGACTTAAGGTGAGCACAGATTTCATAAGCCAGTACATAGTCCTTACAATCCTTTACTACAGCTGGCCACCAAAAATTCCTGGTCACCAGTCTGATGGTATTATTGATACCTGGATGCCCTGCAAGGACAGAATCATGCGACTCCTTCAGAACTTGCAGGCAGAATGTGGCCTGAACAAACAATTTTTGGGGAGGCGTAGTGTCAGGGGCTTGTTTTGGGGATCTATGGATCTCCTCCAGAAGATCCAAAGACACAGCCGAAACAACAATCCTGTTGGCCAATATTGGAGCTGGTTCAGAGTCCTCGGCCCGTGAGGGGCAAAAACTTCGAGGGAGGGCATCAGCCCTTACATTTTTAGTACCTGGTCGAAAAGTGATCACAAAATCAAATCTCGAGAAGAACAAGGCCCACCTTGCCTGTCTCGGATTCAATCTTTTTGCTGACTCCAAGTAGGTCAAGCTCTTGTGATCAGTAATCACGGTGATCTTATTTTTGGCACCTTCGAGGAAGTGGCACCATTCCTCGAAGGCCCATTTTATTGCAAACAATTCCCGATATCATAATTCCTCTCAGTGGAAAAGAACTTTCGGGAAAAGGCACATGGACGAAGTTGAGTGAGGGATGCCGTGCCTTTGCGATAGCACTGCATCTACTCCAACCTCAGAGGCATCAACCTCTACAACAAAGGGGCGGTCTAGATCAGGCTGAATCAGGGTTAGACGCAAAACATTCTTTTAAAACAGAAAATGCCTAAAGTGCCTCAGGCTTCCAATTAACCATATCCGCCCCTTTCCAGGTCAAATCTGTGAGTGGTTTGGCGATCTCCGAAAAACCTTTAATAAATTTGCGATAATAGTTAGCGAACCCTAAAAATCACTGCAGCGCTTTAAGAGACTTAGGTTGTACCCATTCCTTAATGGGTTGGATCTTGGCAGGATCCATGTGAAACCCTTTAGCTGAGACAATGTACCCCCGAAAAATGTACCTCCTCAGCCATAAAAAAGCATTTCTTTAGTTTGGCGAATAGAGAATGTTCTCTAAGTCTCTGGAGAACAGAACAGACATGTTGGACATGCGTCATAAGGTCAGCAGAGTAGATCAGGATGTCATCCAAATAAACGACTACATATACTCCACAGATGTCTCTGAAGATATCGTTCACAAAATTCTGAAACACGGCAGGTGCGTTACTGAGCTTGAACGGCATTACGAGGTACTCAAAGTGGCCAAGGGGTGTGTTAAACGCGGTCTTCCACTCATCTACCTTTCTTATATGGACAAGATTATATGCTCCTCAGAGGTCAAGCTTAGTAAACCAACGGGCTCCCAACAGCTGATTAAAAAGATCAGGGATGAGTGGAAGCGGATACTGGTTTTTCAAAGTGATTGCGTTTAACTCACAGTAATCAATGCAACGTCTGAGACCACCATCTTTCTTTTCCACAAAAAAGAACCCAGCTCCAACAGGTGAGGTGGATGGTCTAATAAACCCTGTGGTGTAATGACCACTGTGTCCGCTAGGGGGCGCTGCGTGGATATCCCAAGAGAGAGGATGAGTGGCAGAATCCTGAAGGACCATTATGTATCTCAAGGTGGGTGGCTTTGAGATGGAGACTGATGTGTGTGTTGATCAGCAGTGATACTGTGGACGTGTTGTGTCAATGTGTCAGGGAGTAGTCTCCAGGTAGCTGGGGAGACGGGCGGCCCAGTTTCCTACAAACCCACCCAGGGGGTGTGTTTGAGAACGTTGTGATAAAGTGTGTGAATGGTTCAAGGACCTGTGATGAGGTCATAGCCATGTGACCCGGTGGGCATGGCTACAGACCGTATAAGGCAGGGGTCCCCAACCTTTTTTGCACCAGGGACCGGCTTCAAGCAAGACCATTCATCCATGGCCCGGCAGGGCGGGGATGGAGGTGTGTCAGGGGCGGGGCTTTGGTCATAAGGGGGCGGGGCTATATACAGGGTTGAAGTTTAGTAGTCAGTGCATACTTATCATTTAATATAACATTTATAATGTGAATGTGACAACTCACTATAGGTTTTGAATGAGTGGGAGCACCGGGCTTGTTTCCAGGCATCAGTGGGAGCACTGGGCTTGTTTTCCTCCAACAAGACGGTCCCATCTAGGAGTGATGGGAGACAGCGACACCTGAATTGTGTTCCTTATGTCCAGTCTACTCTGGAATCTCGTTTTTGCTGCTGTCATTGCAGAAAATCCAGTTTCACACAGATAGGATGTTGGAAATGGAAGCAGTTCTCGTAATTCAAAAACTCTGGCCAGTGCTCTACCTTTAGAAAGCCATCTGACTTCAGTGTGTAAGAGAAGATGCTTGTGCTCCGCATCAATCTCCTCACAGAGCTGCTCAGACGTGAGTTAAGGGCGTATGCTTTGATGTGATTAATAACTTTAACCACATCTTGCAAAACGCTGTTAAGTTCAGGTGAAATTTTTCGGCTTGCCAGCATTTCTCTATGGATGACAGTGCGTAGACTCGCATTCAGATGCAACCTGTTTGACCCGAGTAGTTAAACCAGAAAACCGTCAAGTCATGGCAGCTGCTCTGTCCGTGCATATACCTACACAAAATGACCAGTTTAATTTTCCTGATATGAAATCATCCAAAGCCTTGAATAGTTCTGCACCTGTGGTGTTGGCTGCCAACAATAATGCACATAACATATCCTCATGCACATCCTCCTGGAAAATATATCGCACATAAACAAGCATCATTGCTTTGTTGTCAACATCAGTAGACTCATCAACCTGGATTTTATACCATGGTGACGTATTAATCCTCTCTAACAACTGTCCCTCGACGTCTTCTGCTATTTCATTAATTCGTCGAGTGACAGTGGTCGCTGAAAGAGGAACCTGTGCCACATTTTTTAGCCTCTCCAAAAAGTTCATGGCTAATGTCCTTAGCAGCAGGCAGGATCAACTCTTCACCAATAGTGAAGGGCTTCTTAGCCTTAGCAATGCAGTTAGCCACCAAAAATGATGCTCTTAGTGCAGACACATTTGTTGATGTGATGGCCTCCAATAATTTCTTCTGTCCTTCATGTTCACGCTTTTTTCTTTCACAAAACTCCAAAGGCTTGTCTTTTAATGCAGGGTGCTTGGTCTGTAAGTGGCGAACCAGTTTTGAAGGCTTCATGGCCTCATTGGATAGCCGGTCGCCATATATCACACAGAGTGGGCTTGGGGCGTTTGAATCGCATGTTGCGATGAACCCATAATTTAAGTAAGACTCATTGTATTTTCTTTTAAATGCATCTTTCTTTCTTTCTTTTAGCAGTCATGGAGTCTTCATCTGTCTCATCATTAGGTCTTTCTCCCTTTTTAAAGAAGCTCTCTAGCAATGTTTGTTTTTTACTCATTTTACAAGAGTTGGAGGCGGAGGCGTAGTGGGCCCCTAACGCTGAAAGATGGCTACTGCTACTGATGACCGTCACTGCTAATGATGATTGGAACCTACAAGCAAATGGAGCATTGAGCACTTAGAAAAAATTGTACTGGAGTACTGTACATGCTGATTATTTTTTTAATCATGGTGCTAAGGAAAGTAAAACAAACCCCAAACTATTCTTTAATTATATAAACAGTAAAAAGATTAAAATTGATGGTGTCGGCCCTTTAAAGAACAATGAGGGTGAAATCATAGAGAGCGATGTGGGAAAAGCAAATGTTTTAAATACTTTTTTCTCAACAGTGTTCACACAGGAAAAGGATTTGCCAGGGGAAATGCAGAGTGATAATGTAAACTCCCCATTAAGTATTACCTGCCTAACCCAGGAAGAAGTGCAGAGCCGCCTTAGTAAGATTAAAATTGGCAAATCACCAGGCCCTGATGGTATTCACCCTCGGGTATTAAGGGAGTTAAGTAATGTGATAGACAGGCCTCTATTCCTTATATTTAAAGACTCTATAGAAACAGGGTCTGTTCCTTTTGATTGGCGTCAAGCAAATGTGGTACCAATATTCAAAAAGGGGTGTAAAAGGGAACCTGGAAACTATAGGCCGGTAAGCTTAACATCTGTTGTGGGTAAAATTTTTGAAGGGTTTCAAAGGGATACATTATGGAATATCTCAATGTTAATAAATGTTTAACTCCATATCAACATGGATTTATGAAGGATCGCTCCTGTCAGACTAACCTGATCAGCTTCTATGAGGATGTAAGCTCTCAAATGGAGCAAGGAGAATCATTGGATGTCATTTATCTCGACTTCTCTAAAGCATTTGACACTGTCCCACATAAAACATTGGTAAGTAAGATGAGAAAGCTTGGGCTAGGGGAAAATGTGTGTAGATGGGTAGGTAGCTGGCTTAGTGATAGAAAACAAAGAGTGGTTATTAATGGGGCATCCTCAGATTGGGCCAGGGTTACTAGTGGGGTACCACAGGGGTCTGTATTGGGCCCCCTACTATTTAATATATTTATTAATGATCTAGGGGATGGCTTACACAGTAAAATATCAGTATTTGCAGATGACACAAAACTATGTAAGGTAGTTAACACAAAGGAGGACAGTTTACAACTACATGCAAAACAGAAGCCGCGGAGACACCATCACGTGTTTCTCAACACAAGCAATGACCAGCCAGGTCTTTGCCCGGGAAGGAACAACCACGGGAAGGGCAGTCTCCAATGAAGGAAACCACCTATGGCAAAACATGGTATCCATCCACATACAGCTGTTTCGGGGTATTGCCCCTCATCAGTGTGGAGTAGGAAACTGGCTGGTAGGAGCAATGCCTAGTAAAAAGACTATGAAGAGGAGGATGAATGAACTCATGGAGATCAACATCCGACACTGCGGAGACACCATCACGTGTTTCTCAATGCAGTGATTCTAGAGCACTGCCCCCATCCCTTATGGGAAATATGTAAAACATGCAAAACAGAAGCCGCGGAGACACCATCACGTGTTTCTCAACGCAAGCAATGACCAGCCAGGTCTTTGCCCGGGAAGGAACAACCACGGGAAGGGCAGTCTCCAATGAAGGAAACCACCTATGCCAAAACATGGTATCCATCCACATACAGCTGTTTCGGGGTATTGCCCCTCATCAGTGTGGAGTAGGAAACTGGCTGGTAGGAGCAATGCCTAGTAAAAAGACTATGAAGAGGAGGATGAATGAACTCATGGAGATCAACATCCGACACTGCGGAGACACCATCACGTGTTTCTCAATGCAGTGATTCTAGAGCACTGCCCCCATCCCTTATGGGAAATATGTAAAACATGCAAAACAGAAGCCGCGGAGACACCATCACGTGTTTCTCAACGCAAGCAATGACCAGCCAGGTCTTTGCCCGGGAAGGAACAACCACGGGAAGGGCAGTCTCCAATGAAGGAAACCACCTATGCCAAAACATGGTATCCATCCACATACAGCTGTTTCGGGGTATTGCCCCTCATCAGTGTGGAGTAGGAAACTGGCTGGTAGGAGCAATGCCTAGTAAAAAGACTATGAAGAGGAGGATGAATGAACTCATGGAGATCAACATCCGACACTGCGGAGACACCATCACGTGTTTCTCAACGCAGTGATTCTAGAGCACTGCCCCCATCCCTTATCCTCCTCTTCATAGTCTTTTTACTAGGCATTGCTCTGCTGGGCCTTTTCCTGGGAGAGAGATAACTTATCCACCACTTGGTCCTAGATTTGGTGCATTCTCTCCACCACAGTGTCAACACCTGGGCAGGCAGAAGGCTCCACCTGCCCTGAAGAAAATCGAGGATGAAACCCAAAGTTACAAAAAAAAAGGTGACATCAAAGTGGCAGAACTAGCTCTATTATTTAAAGCAAATTCGGCCAAGGGCAAAAATGAAACCCAATCATCCTGATCAGCGGAAATAAAACATCTCAAATATGACTCCAAGGTCTGGTTTGTTCTCTCTGTCTGCCCATTGGTCTGAGGGTGAAAAGCAGAGGAGAAGGACAACTGAATTCCCAGCTTGGAACAGAAAGTTCTCCAAAATCTAGATACAAACTGAACTCCTCTGTCAGATACAATGTTCTCAGGAATCCCGTGCAAGCGAACCACATGTTGCAAAAACAGGGGCACCAACTCAGAGGAAGATGGCAACTTAGGGAGTGGTACAAGATGAACCATCTTAGAGAACCTATCACAAATCATCCAAATAGCAGTCATCCTCTGAGAGACAGGCATATCAGAGATGAAATCCATCGAAACATGGGTCCATGGCCTCTTGGGGACCGGCAAAGGCATCAACAACCCACTAGAGCGAGAACACGATTTATATCGGGAGCAAGTCCCACAGGACTGCACAAAATTCCTGACATCACGAGACAAGGAGGGCCACCAAAAAGACCGACTCACCAGATCTTTAGTACCAAAAATACCTGGATGACCAGCCAAAGCAGAGCAATGAACTTCAGACATCACTCTCTTTTTCCACTGGTCAGGAACATACAACTTTCCACTGGGACAACGTTCAGGTTTGTCCTCCTGGAACTCCTCCAGAGCACGTCTCAAATCAGGCGAGATGGCAGACAGAACTACCCCTTCGCCTAAGATGGTAGCAGGCTTGGTCACCACAGGAGAATCAGCAAAGAAGCTCCTAGAGAGGGCGTCTGCCTTGACATTCTTAGTTCCAGGAAGAAAGGAAACCACAAAATCAAAACGTGTAAAAAACAAGGCCCACCTAGCCTGTCTAGGGTTCAAGCGCTTAGCCGACTCTAGGTAAATCAGATTCTTGTGATCAGTGAGGACCACGACTTGATGTTTAGCTCCCTCCAACCAATGTCTCCACTCCTCAAATGCCCATTTCATGGCCAACAGTTCACGATTCCCCACATCATAGTTACGTTCAGATGGAGAGAACTTTCGGGAAAAGAAGGCACAAGGATTCATCTTAGATGTTACAGGATCCTTTTGGGACAAAACAGCTGAACCCAATCATAAATGGCCTATACCTTGGCCGGGTCCATTTCAATAGTTGACGGAGACAAAATAAATCCCAAAAATGAAATCCTCTGTACTCCAAAAAGACATTTAGATCCTTTGACATACAGGGAATTCTCCCTCAAGATCCAGAACACAGTCCGAACATGTTCCACATGAGAATCCCAATCCTTGGAGAAGATCAAAATATCATCCAGATAGATAATCAAAAATTTATCGACAAAATCTCGGAAAATATCGTTCATGAAGCACTGGAAGACAGAAGGGGCATTAGTGAGCCCAAAAGGCATCACCAGGTACTCAAAATGTCCCTCCGGAGTATTAAACACCGTCTTCCATTCATCCCCATGCTTAATGCGAATAAGATTATACGCCCCCCTGAGGTCAAGCTTGGTAAACCAGCAAGCACTTTTAACTCTAGAAAATAGATCCGAAATCAGGGGTAACGGATACTGATATTTAACAGTAATTTTGTTGAGGGCACGATAATCAATACAAGGTCTTAATGATCCATCCTTTTTGGCTACAAAAAAAAAAGGCACCTAAGGGTGACGAGGATGGTCTAATGTGACCCTTCTCCAACGCCTCCTTAATATAGGATCACATAGCCTCGTGCTCGGGTACAGACAAATTGAAGAGCCGACCCTTTGGAAATTTACACCCCGGGCTCAGTTCAATTGCACAGTCATAACTCCTATGAGGAGGCAGAGACGCAGACTCACTCTCACTAAATACATCATAAAAGTCCGCCAAATAATCAGGAACATCATGCGACTGAGGAGAGGTGGAAAACACCGGAGCCTCACTAAAGGCACACTGACAACCCCAACTCACCACAGACACAGATTTCCAATCCAAAACTGGATTATGAATTTGTAACCAGGGAAACCCCAGAACAATGGTATCATGCAGATTATGTAACACCAAAAATCTGCAATTTTCTTGATGGTCTGGGGCTACCCGCATTACCACCTGGGTCCTGAACTGAGGTTTATTTTTTGCCAAAGGAGTAGCATCAATCCCTCTCAAAGGGATAGGCGTCTGCAGAGGTGTCATCGGAAATCCACAACGTTTAGCAAAATCCAAGTCCATTAGGTTTAGAGCTGCTCCCGAATCCACAAAAGCCTTGGTGGAAAATGTGGACAGGGAGCAGATCAGAGTAATAGCCAGAAGAAACTTAGGTTGAACACCACCAACAGAAAACGTGTGTGCAAAGCGTTTCTCTCGTTTAGGACAGGCAGAAATAATATGAGAGGCATCTCCACAGAAAAAACACAACTTATTACGCCTTCTGAACTCCTGACGCTGCTCTTTTGAAAAAACTCTATCACACTGCATAGGTTCAGACACCTGTTCAACAGGTGGCAACACCTCTCGTGCAGTCCTGCGTTCGCGCAAACGCCGATCAACCTGAATGGCTAATGACATAGAATCGTCAAGACCAGAGGGAACAGGAAATCCCACCATAGTATCTTTTACGGCTTCTGACAAACCCTTCCGAAAGAGAGCAGCCAAGGCACTATCATTCCAGGTAGTAAGGACCGCCCACTTTCGGAATTTTTGACAGTACAATTCTGCAGCATCTTGACCCTGGTTCAATGCCAGCAGGGTCTTTTCAGCCTGATCAATGGCATTAGGTTCGTCATAAACTAACCCTAAGGCTTGAAAAAATGCATTCACATTAGTCAGAATAGGATCATCTGCTTTCAAAGAAAACGCCCAATCCTGGGGATTGCCACGCAGCAAGGAGATGACAATTTTAACCTGCTGCGCGGAGCTCCCTGACGAGTTAGGCTTCAAGGCAAAAAATAATTTACAATTATTTTTGAAATTCAAAAATTTAGACCGATCCCCAAAAAATACATCAGGTGTAGGAATCTTTGGTTCAGCAGCATGTGAATGAGCAAGGTAGGCGGAAATTCCCCGCACATCCGCAGCGAGCTGCTCCTCACGAACAGACAATTGCTTTATCTCCATTGAGAGAAAAAAAAAATTCCCCCTACGGCCTCAGAGATATAGAGGAAAAAATATACACTTTTTTTTTTTTTTTTTTAACAATTCTTTCCTGCTATTGAGTACCCTAGGATCTGCGGTATGGGGGGGTGATTCTGTTCTGATTGAGTCACCGTAGGAGGCAGACACAAAAATAGAAGCTACGTCCAGAAAACCAGAGAAGTTGGCAACTATCAGATTGCAGACCCCTGAACCTATCAACACAACTAGCAGTAGCCGTGGGGGGTTCCTACGGTGCCCTAGACCCCTCGATCACAGCCGGAGAACTGTATAGCCTAAAGACAGAAAAGGAAATCTAAACTGCCCCAGAGCAGACCCCAAAGCAAAAGGCAGCCCCCAACATATAATGACAGTGAAGCAAGATGAAAAAACAATACACAGGCAGAAAGATAGGCTGAGCAAACCATGGGGCCCAAAACTAACTAAATAGGAAAGGAAAGAACGGTTGCTGTCTGCAATCTGCAAAAACCCTCTCAACAAAATGAGCCAACAAGCTGATATGGAAAAAAGACCCTGAAGCAGCTACGCTTCAAAAGCTATATCAGCATTCAGGTACTTTCTGAAGAGAGAGCTAAAGGAATTCAGCTCACCCCAGCAGGGAATGGCAGAAATCCAGAAAAACAGAGCAAAACAAAGGCAAAGCAAAAATGCAACAGGCAGAGCAGAAAACTTAGCTTTAGATGAGCAGGAATTCAGGCTGGTCTCCAAGGATCCCACAGAGAAATCACCCGCAGGGCAAAAAGGGCGTGGGCGGCCTTATATCCAGTTAGCCACTCCACTCAGCCAGTCATCATCATTAGTCTCAGATGTTTGATAATCAGGCTCACTACCTTTCTTCACCAGAAGAGGGAGTTCACCGGCCCTCAGTAGTGAACTCACAACAGCTCTTGCCCTTGTGTCCGTGGACCGGCAAGAGCACTGCAACGGCCCAGTCCTGGGCCGCAGACTGGTGGTTGGGGACCCCTGGTATAAGGTGGCCAGGGTAGGTCACATGTGGTAAATGCTGGGACCCGGTTGGTCCAGTGTGGAAGGTCCCGCTGAGATGGGGCTTCCTGGCTAACAGCCTGTGAAGTGGCTGTGAGTAATGGCGACGTGTGCCTGTTAGTTCCCTGGAGGGAATGAACGTGTGCAGCATGGTGAAGAAGCATGAGGAAACCCTGACAGGGTGAGATAACTTTGTGGCTAGAAATCCTGCGCATTGAACAGTGCATAACTTGTATGACTACAGGATAACAGAGCTGAACTCTGTAATGGACGCTATGCTGACTATAGTACCCGGCGGACACAACGTCAGTATAGGGGGAGACACGGGCATGACGCTGGAAGGGAGTAAGTGACCAGGGGAAAGGAAGGGGGGTGGGGTGCAGAGGGAGATAGGAAAAAAGGGATTGGATGATAGACAAGGAGGAAATGACACAGGAAAAGGGGAGCGGGCATTGTAGGAAGGGGTTAAAAAGGAAGGGACAAGGCTGGGGGTTTCTCTTTCTCCATAGACACGCAGGGAACAAGACAAGGACCCCCCCATTCACCTGGTATGGAGGATCTCTTTGGGACACTGCAGGCGGAGGCCAGGACACGACCCCCGGGGTGGTTAGAGGCTGCGATTAGCGGGATCTTTGGACACAGGGTGGGTGCACAAAGGGAGCAGGGACATGCAGGGGTTAACGTCCGGCAGCGGGTGGGCTCAGATGGCAGCCAGGGGGAACAAGTCAGGCACCCCCCCACGCAGGGAATCAGGAGGACACAGGGGAGGCAGGCGGGCGGGTAAGCATGGGGGAGGCCAGCGCTTCCTCCGACGATGAGCCCTTGATAGTGACAGAGGGCCCCGACACATGGCAGTCAGGAAAGTAGGCGGGGAGGAGGCAGCGTCTCGGTTGCCAGGGGCGCCGGTAGGCAGGCCGGTAAGAGGAAGCACAGGTCCACGGTGAGGGGAGAGCGCTGCAGCCCCACCGCCAACCTACATATAGATGTGCTCGCACGCACAAGCAGGTGGACAGGCAGGACACGATGCCGGGACCGCCCCATGGCACAGCTTGCGGGGGGGCCGCAGAACACCGGGGAAAAAGGCAGGCAGCCGCAGCGCTGCCAAACAAAGCACCCGGGCCGTGTGCTAAGGGCGCCGCCATCTTGCTTCCAAGGTCTATTGTTAAGGACCCAGGAAGTCGAGCTGGCCACCAATGAGCCTGCAAAAATATCCAACTCAGGGGGGCAGGCCAAGCCACTGCCTGACACAAATGCAGCACAGGCGGAAACACTTAATTCTGGGCACCAGGCTGATAACACAGGGCCCAGAAAGACATTACGCAGGACTAGGCCCCCGGAAAGGCTGGCCTTGGAAATGCCAATGCGGGCGCAGCGGCGGACTAGGAGCCCCTCTAGGGAGGTAACGGGTCGGCATTTAAAGGGGAGGGGGAGGGTCCAATCCAGAGGGGGATCCTGCCAGCACGGGGGGGTCCCTGTCGCGCCGGGAGGACTGCCACAATGAGCACGAGGAAGGTGCGGAGCCTGGAACCACGCCAGCTGGGGAAGTTAGGCTGGTTTCACATTTGCGTTAAAACAACGCTGCGCCCTGCGTCGTTAAGCCCCGCCCCGAGCCGGCTCCCTGCCCGCCCCATCCGGGATCACCGCCTACTTTCGCATTTGCACGCATGCGATCGGCGCACCCTATCTTTAGCATAGGGTGCGCAGATCATGCGCTGCCAGTGTGAAAGTAGCGTGCTGCGCACTTTTGACGGTGCGCCGTGCGCGCCGAAATGCAGCATGTTGCATTTCGGCGCGCACGGCGCACCGTCAAAAGTGCGCAGCACGCTACTTTCACACTGGCAGCGCATGATCTGCGCACCCTATGCTAAAGATAGGGTGCGCCGATCGCATGCGTGCAAATGCGAAAGTAGGCGGTGATCCCGGATGGGGCGGGCAGGGAGCCGGCTCGGGGCGGGGCTTAACGACGCAGGGCGCAGCGTTGTTTTAACGCAAATGTGAAACCAGCCTTAGATTGTCGGGACGCCCACTCCTGGACACGACCCAGAACCACTCGGAGGAGGAGAGTGACTCGGAAGATGATGGAGTATCTGGGACTGAAGGGACAACGAGGCCTCGGTGGCCCGGTAATTATAATTCCATGTCATGTCTGTCTCCCAGTGCCAGCACGGGTAGAAAGGAAAAGGGTAGTCGAAAGGGCAGGGGCGGACAAGGGACCCAGGGAAGCTATGCTAAAGTTAGTGAGCCCGCCCCCCGGCTAATTAGCAGTGACTTAAATGCCGCAATAGCCAGGCTAGAAAAGAGGCTGGAGCGTTTGGAAGACCCAGGCCCAGCACACTTAGCAGCATGGACAAGTCCATACGCCCCACAAAGGTGGTCGAGCCGGGGAGAGACTTACGCTTCAGAGTCAGACGATTCGTCAGCAGGTGAGGGAGGCAATAGTGATTTGGAGGATAGGGCACGGGGACAAGTGTAGTTTTGTTTTTCCGGCCCCTTAGGTGCCCACCTCAAAAGGGAGGTAAAGAAGAAAATCTGGAGGGGGGAATACATAGACATATTTTTGTTGTTACCGATGGATAGGCTGGGGTCGGAGAGGCTAGGAAAAGAAAGGGGTAAAAAGGATGATGAAGAGAGGCGCCGTAGTCAGTCGGTTCCCCAAACATTTTCAAATTGGTGGCAGGCATTTGCGATCCTAGCCAGCATTATAGGGGAGAACGCGCCAGAAAATTGCTCACAGTTATTTTGTTACATGGACTCCATAGGGGAGGCGTACAAGGCATATGGAGGGATAGCGTGGCTACGGTACGACGACCAGTTTCGTCAGCGGAAGGCTATTCATCCTTCCATGAGATGGGATCAAAAAGACATCGGACTTTGGTTTAAAGTTATTGCCCCTGGCAACAGATATGGAGGTCCCTTTCAGGGAGGGGCCAACAGGACCGGCCAGGGGGTTATGGAGCAGGGGGTGAGATGGCAGGGAACACACAGGGCCGGAGCGGCAGCCAAAAGCAAGGAATATGTTGGCAGTTTAACGAGGGACAATGTAAATTCGGGGCCAGTTGCAAGTTCAGACATCAATGCTCTTGGTGCAATGGGTCTTCACACGGGGCTAGAAGATGTGTCCGAAAAAACAGCTCCAATGCGGGTGGAACCAGCCATGGTCAAGGGCCAGACCCCAATCAAGTTGCACGCGATGCTCCCCTATTTAAATAGGTATCCTGATAAGCCCAAAGCAGACCTACTAACCAGTGGCTTCAGATACGGTTTTGTAATTCCCGGCCCAGCCTTCCCAGTGTTAAGAAAATTAAAAAATCTGAATTCGGCTTATCAGTACTCCGATGTAGTGAAAGAAAAATTAGAGAAGGAGGTGCGGCTAGGCCGAATGGCAGGACCGTTTAAGCTCCCTCCCATGCCGAACTTGGTGGTTTCTCCTTTGGGCATTGTGCCGAAGAAGGAACCAAACAAGTTCCGTATGATTCACCACGTATCGTACCCACATGGCAAGTCAGTTAACGACGGCATTGACCCTGAACTATGTTCGGTTATTTATACATCATTTGATGAGGCGGTGCAGTGGGTGAGGAAGTGCGGGAAAGGCGCGCTGATGGCTAAGATGGACATCGAATCCGCATTTCGTTAGTTGCCAGTGCATCCGGTTAGTCAGCATTTGCTTGGTTGCTATTGGGAAGGGGAATATTTTGTTGATAAATGCCTACCGATGGGCTGTTCTCTATCCTGTTCGTTGCTCGAGGCCTTTAGCAGTTTTTTAGAGTGGGTGGTGAAAGACATTTCTGGTTTGAGCTCGTTGATCCACTATTTGGATGATTTTTGGTGTGTAGGCCCTGCAAAATCAGATGTATGTGAGGTAATTTTGAGGTGTCTAGAGTGGGTGGCAAAGGAGTTCGGGGTCCCTTTGGCCCCTGAGGAGACGGTACGGCCAACGTCATGTATTTCCTTCCTGGGCATAGTTATCGATACAGTTCGGTGGGAATGTCGGCTTCCGGGGGATAAGGTGGTGGCTATGAGAAATGAGATACACCAGGCTCTGAAACGCAAAAAATTGAGACTTCGGGAGGTGCAGTCGTTACTAGGCAGTTTGAACTTCGCTTGTCGTGTGATGCCTATGGGTAGGATTTTTTCCAGAAGGTTGGCGGGAGCAACGGCGGGAGTAAAATCGCCCCATCATTATGTTAGATTATCAGGGGAGAGCAAAGCAGACCTGGCTGTTGGGAGCAAATTCTTGGAGAATTACAACGGGCGATCTTTAATGATGGAGGAAGCCTGCTGCAACTCAGATATGGATTTATTCACAGATGCAGCCGGGAGCTACGGTTTTGGGGCTTATTTTCAGGGTCAGTGGTGTGCAGCAAAATGGCCGAAAGAATGGGTCGGAGCGGTCCTGGTTAAGAACATTGCATTACTGGAGATTTTCCGTATTTTAGTAGCGGTGACATTGTGGAAAGATCAGCTCGCGAACAGGAAAATCCGCTTCAAATGCGATAACATGGGAGTGGTAATGGCTATAAATAACATAACGGCTTCTTCTCCCCCAGTAATTAGAGTATTACGTCAACTGGTATTGGAATGCTTGTCAATCAATGCACACTTCACCGCGTCACATGTACCAGGGAAATTTAACTCCATAGCTGACGTGCTCTCCCGCTTCCAATAGGCAAGATTCTGGGCCTTAGCTCCAGAAGCAGACAAGGAGGGCATACCATGTCCTCCCGGACTTTGGAAGGTGGTGTGGGGGGCTTCCGGGTCATTAAGTAAGCCAGGGGCAACATAGCAGTAGTCGGGAGGCAAGTAAGAACATTCGGAGTGAGGAGGGGTCCTTTGAGAAAGGAGCCAACATTACGAGGCTGGCGCGCATAGTTTGTATCTAACCAAGTCACTCACATATGTTTGCTTTATTACAGGAAAAGGCCCACTGTTAATCTGGATATTTGGCCACTCCTACGTGTACTGGGGAGCACGGCAAGCGGACAGACATGCTGACGGCCGACAGTTAAGGGGGTTTTACACTAAGCGATATCGCTAGCAATATCGCTAAAACGTCACTGGTTTTGTGACGTTATAGCGATATTGCTAGCGATATCGCTATGTGTGATACTTACCAGCGACCGGCTCCCCCGCTGTCCATCGCTGATCGCGCGAGAATGTCCGGCTCCATTTCTCGTCGGGCGCTTCCTGCTGAGACTTCCTGCTGTGACGACAAGCGACGCTGGACGCGGGCGGGAGGAGGTCAGGATCGCTGTGTGTGAATGGTAAGTATCGTGCGCTGCGTCGCTGCTGCATCGCTGTGAGATCTTTCTGTATGAAAGCTCACTAGCGATCATTTAGCGATGCACCAGCGATCCTGACCGGGTCGGATCGCTGGTGCATCGCTAAATGTAAAAGGGCCTTTAGGTTACCCAAAGGGAGTGGCAGTGATTAAGTGGCCTGATATGGAGAAGGGTACGTGACGAGGTTGGCAGAGCAGTTTGGCTTCATAGGGCACCGGACATTCTGGTGCTGCACGTGGGAGGTAACGACTTAGCGGCTCGCACAGCCAAAGGACTGATTGACAGCAAGAAAGACCTGAAGCAGCTGGGGGCAGCCTTTCCGAGAATGAAGATAGTATGGTCCAGCATCATACCTAGAAAAGTTTGGCGAGGGGAAAGGTCAATGAAAAAGGTTAATAAAGCCAGGAAGAAGGTTAATAAGGCCATATCACGGTTTGTGGAAAATAGGGGGGGGGGGAGTGGCAATACGACATGGGAATCTGGAGGAGAAAGGGGAGGAATTTTGGAGGACAGATGGCGTACACTTGAACGACTTGGGAACAGCTCTGTGGATCAGGGGATTGCAGGAATGGATATGTAGGGCCACGGCAGCGCTACTGGGGAGAGTCTCGAGCACCTGAGGGGGGGTGCTCTCGGTGTGGCGTTGGTGGGTCCTCGAAGTTGGTAAAAATTTGGGGGTGGGGATCCATTAAAAGGCACGAATCCCCTTCATTGGACGGTTATGTGATGGTGGTCTGGTGATAGGTGGGTGACACCCGGCGATGGGAGGTCGGGGTCACATTAACGTGGAAATGGGTGACACCCGGCGATGGTATGTCGGGGTCACATGGCTGTGATTTGGTTATACCTTAGCGGTGGAGGCAACCTCTTCCCCTGGACTCACGGTGCCCCTGAGCTAAAAGAAAACACGGCCAGGAGTAAAGCGGGGGGGAAGGGGGTAATGCCCGGGGGGAGTAAATCACCAGACCTTACAACTTAGAATTTCGAGGACCTCACCAAGTGTCTTTGAGTGAAAATATATTAATAAATTGGCTGCTGCTGTGGCTTTTAACATCCAAGAGAAATGTGGTCTGTCGTTTGTTATGGGGAGTGGGGGGAGGGGGGATGTTGGTAGGTCACGGGTAATCGACCTCTCCAGGCGTCAATGCGGTTTCCTGTTGCTTTGATGGTTTATGATGCTGAATAAACCGAAGGGACTATGATTGTTTTATGGAAAACCCGTGATGAATCTGGTTTTTGTGGCTGCAAGCGACTGATCCCCTATGTGAATGACAGCGCTACCTCACAACCCCTTATGTAAACTGTCTGCTATGTAGTCTTTCATGGCCTGACGCTCTGGACCAGAGAGATTAAATATTCTCCCCTTTGGGAGACAAGAATCTGGTATCAAGTCTATGGGGCAATCGTACCCTCTGTGAGGGGGGTCATTTCTCTGATTCCACTATGGAAAAAACATCCTCATAATAATAATGCATACGGTACAAAGGGAGGTTTGATTTTAACTTGGTTCACCGATAGCGATATGCAGTTGTCCTGACACTGTGGGCTCCAGCGCACAAAATCACCAAGGTGCCAGTCTATGACCGGATTATGTGTACGCAACCATGGCATACCCAAAATAACTGCAGCTGATTATCAATCACAAAAAATAACACATGTTCAGTATGTAATGTCCCCATTGACATTGCAATTTCTGCAGTAACAAACTCTACTCCACCCTGGACAATAGATGTGCCATTAATTGCAGTGGTTTTAATAGGGGCATTAAGCCTTAGCAGTGGTACACCAAGATCCCTTGCTACCAGGAAATCCATGAAGTTTCCCTCAGAACCACTATCCACAGAAGCCTCCAAACACAGAGATTTCATAAGGTATGACAGAGAGATGGGTAAAAAAACTTTAGCCGCATCTGCGGGCAGTACCTGGGCCCCCGGGCAGGCATGACCAGAACTGCCCAGGGGCTGACGTCCCAGGAGTGAAGACTTCTGACGTCCAGTATTTTTCCTGAGGTCTCCAGACTGTGGCTGGTGCCGCATGCTTGTGTAGGAATGGGAGTGTTCCTCCAGGCTGAGCAATGAAGCAGGTAACAGGTGCCTTTAGCCACAGAATCAGCTCAGGCAGCGAGGCAGGAGAGAAAAAAAAAATTCAGGGAAAGGTAGGGAATGCTTTTATATATATGCTGGATACATAAAAACGATTTTTGGGCCAGATATAATGTGACGTCCGTCTGGTGCGAGTTTGGACTGCAATTGAGAGCACCCCGAGCAAACCCGAGACCCTTTACCCCTATACAGGGATCTGGAATTACAGCGGAGCCCAGGAGGTGGCTGTCTGTATAAGAGCAGCGGACCAGAGCAGGACGGTCGCCAGAAAGGTATAAATTAACGGGACTGGAGGCGTAGTCAGGAGTCCAAGTCTAAACCAGGCAGGCGGCAGAGGTACAAAATCGGCAAGCTAAAGCAGAGTCTGAATCCAGGCCAATGTTAGAGTCATTAACCGGGAGGGCAGCAGAGGTACAAAATCGGCAAGCTAAAGCAGAGTCTGAATCCAGGCCAATGTTAGAGTCATTAACCGGGAGGGCAGCAGAGGTACAAAATCGGCAGGCAGTAGCAGAGTCAAAATCCAGGCTAAGGTCAGGGATAGCAATGGCAAATAACTCACTAGCACACTGGAGAAACCAAGACTATATCTGGCGGCCTGCAAGACCGGCCCCAAGGTATTTGAAGGATCAGGCTATCCCTCACAGGCTCACAGTCTGACGTCATTTGGACCGCCCCAAGGACCAGGCCAGATGGCGATGCACCAACCCCTTCATGACTAACAGAGGAGCGGAGCCTGCGCCCACCAAATGCCTGCGCAGAAGCCCCTTCTCTGTCACCACCACCCACGGGCGAACCACGGCGCCTCCTAGTGGCCGAGGCAGGAACAGCCGTCCCTGAGTCTGACGGTGACGTGACCGAAACAGCAGTCCTCGAGTCTGACGGCGACGTGACAGTCCGGTGCCTCCCAGTGGCCAAAGCAGGAACAGCAGTCCCTGTGTCTGATGGCGACGTGACAACGCCGACCTCCATATTTGAATACCCAAGTGATGGGTATTCCAATATGGCACCTGCTGGTGGTACCAGGCCCTTCAACAGTACCACAAGCGGGACACCACCAGGACCCCTCCGCCGCCGGACCCGCTGCTGCCTGCCCACCCACTTCCGTCACAGCCGACAGGAAAGACCGCGGCTTGCGGCCTGTGCTGGAGATGGGGTGCGGGCGCCCTCTGGTGGCGCCGCACCCCATCTCCAGCACAGGTCGCAAGCCGCGGTCTTTCCTGCCGGCTGGCCGCCGCCAGGATCCCCCCGCTGCTGAACCCGCCACTGCTGACCACGTCGCCGGACCCCCTCAGCCGAACCCGTTGCTGCCTGCCCACCATGTACATAAACACACACGTACGCACATACACACACACGTACTCACACACACACAAACTCACATACATACACACACACTCACGTACACACGTACTCACATACACACACTGTAACGAATGGAAGCGGAGGCAGAGATGGTGAAGTTCACATATGTTTTTTGTTTTTAAAGTGGAACCTCGAGACGTCGGTCCGGGGGCTCCGAAGGGGGCGTGACTAGTGAGCCCCGGGTACCCGTCGTAAAGCCCCTCAGACATGGCCAGAATGGAATACCCGGAGAACACAGGTGTTACCTCCAGTTAGAGCCCGGACACGTGGCAGCTGTCCCAGCGGGACCAAAAGGGATAACAGTAGTTACAGAAGAGTCCGTAATGAGACGGGTCCTGGATCTGGGTAGTTGGTAGGTAGTTGGTTCCAGTGACCTTCACACAGTCCTCGGACTCGGATGGCTGTTGGCGGAACGGGATGGCTTTCGCCCAGAGAGTTGCTGATATGATCAGGGAGCACAGGATACTGATACTCTGTGGAGACAGAGAGCATTAGAGAATACACAGAGACTGCAGATGCAGCGCAAACAGGTTAGCAAGAGAACCGGATGTAGAAATAATTGTTACTCGTTGCTCCGACGCTCTCCCTATGGAGGAGAGGCCAGAAATAGCAGCCAGTGTGATTCCATTGGTTAATTGCACTTTTTGAAAAATGCACGCTGTCCCTTTAAGAAGGCAGGAGAGCGGGCGGGCGTGCCCTAATAGCTTTAGTTACAGATCTGCCGACAGGACGCCAGAAGGTGGAGGCAGGGGAGAGACCTGAATGTAGAGCAGCAGCATGAGACCCAGAGGAGGCCGGCTGCTGCCAAAGGACAGCGTGCGAGGCTGGAGGTTAGTGCCCAGAGCAAGGGGCAGCGGCAGACCTGGACGCAGCGCCAGGACAGGGACCAGGTGTAACAGTGGCAGACCTGGGCGCCGTGCCAGGACAGGGACCGGGTGTTACAGTATCCCCCTTTATACACACCCTCTTCTTCAAGCCTGCGTAGAACCTTTTAACCCCTTCACGACCCATGACGCCTACGTAGGCGTCATGAAAAGTCATGCCCAAATGACCTATGACGCCCCCGTAGGCGTCATGCTATAAATAGCCCCCCTGCGGGTCGGGTGACCGGGGTCACTGAAAGGTCACCCGACCCGCACACAGAGGACACTCTACAGTTAATCCCTGGGGGCGTGGCTTAGCCCCCACGTGCCTACGATCGCTCTGATTGGCTGTTAAAAGTGAAACAGCCAATCAGAGCGATTTGTAATATTTCACCAATGAAATTTGGTGAAATATTACAATCCAGCCATGGCCGATGCTGCAATAGCATCGGACATGGCTGGACACCGACACCCGACCCCCCCACACACCGACTGCTCATCTGCTCCCCCTCCCCTTCCTATCGCTCCCTCCCACCTTCCGATCCCCCCGGGACCTCCGATCGTGCTCCCGGTGTCCTGCCGTGGCTCCCGGCGTCCGGATCATGGGCGCCGCCATCTTGCAAAATGGCGGGCGCATGCGCAGTGCGCCTGCCATTGTCCAAGATGGGGGCGCCCATGAATTTGCCGGTTGCCCGTTCATTTTTCATTTTGATCACTGTGATACACTCTCACAGTGATCAAAATGAAAAAAAAAGTAAATACACCCCCCTTTTATCACCCCCATAGCCATGCGCAAATAATAAAATAAAAAAAATATTTTTTTTCCATTTAGGGTTCGAACTAGGGTTAGGGTTGGAATTAGGGTTACAGATAGGGTTAGGGTTAGAAATAGGGTTAGGGCTAGAATTAGGGTTAGGGTTGGAATTAGGGTTAGGGTTAAAATTAGGGTTAGGGTTAGGGCTAAAATTAGGGTTAGGGTTGGAATTAGGGTTAGGGCTAGAATTAGGGTTACGGCT
Organism: Dendrobates tinctorius; assembly: GCF_039654945.1. Taxonomy (NCBI): domain Eukaryota; kingdom Metazoa; phylum Chordata; class Amphibia; order Anura; family Dendrobatidae; genus Dendrobates; species Dendrobates tinctorius. Next base: position 2,755,410 of record NW_027361904.1, on the reverse strand, counting down.
GGAATTAGGGTTAGGGCTGGAATTAGGGTTAGGGCTGGAATTAGGGTTAGGGCTGGAATTAGGGTTAGGGCTGGAATTAGGGTTAGGGCTGGAATTAGGGTTAGGCTTGTAGTTAGGGTTAGAGTTGGGATTAGGGTTAGGGGTGTGTTGGCGTTAGGGTTGTGGTTAGGGTTATTATTAGGGTTGGGTTAGGGTTAGGGGTGTGTTGGGGTTAGAGTTGGAGTTAGAATTGAGGGGTTTCCACTGTTTAGGCACATCACGAGGTCTCCGAACGCAACATGGCGCCACGATTTATTCCAGCCAATTTTGCGTTCAAAATGTCAAACAGCACTCTCTCCATTCCGAGCCCCGACGTGTGCCCAAACAGTGGTTTACCCCCACATATGGGGTATCAGCGTACTCAGGAAAAATTGCACAACAACTTTGGGAGTCTAATTTCTCCTGTTACCCTTGGGAAAAAAAACATTGGGGGCTAAAAAAATGATTTTTGTGAAAAAAAAATGATTTTTTTTGTTTTCACGGCTCTGAGTTATAAACTTCGGTGAAGCACTTGGGGGTTCAAAGTGCTCATCACACATCTAGATAAGTTCCTTGGGGGTTCTAGTTTCCAAAATGGGGTCACTTGTGGGGGGTTTCCACTGTTTAGGCACATCAGGGGCTCTGCAAACGTAACATGACACCCGCAGACCATTCCATCAAGTCGGTATTTCAAAACGTCACTACTTCCCTTCCGAGCCCCGATGTGTGCCCAAACAGTGGTCCCCCCCACCTATGGGGTACCAGCGTACTCAGGACAAACTGGATAACAACTTTTGGGGTCGAATTTATCCAGTTAACCTTGTGAAAATAAAAAATTGCGGGCTAAAAAATCATTTTTTGAGGAAAAAAAAGATTTTTTTATTTTCACGGTTCTGCGTTATAAACTTCTGTGAAGCACTTGGGGGTTCAAAGTGCTCACCACATATCTAGATAAGTTCCTTGGGTGGTCTAGTTTCCAAAATGGGATCACTTGTGGGGGGTTTCCACTGTTTAGCCACATCAGGGGCTCTGCAAACGTAACATGACACCCGTAGACCATTCCATCAAGTCGGTATTTCAAAACGTCACTACTTCCCTTCCGAGCCCCGATGTGTGCCCAAACAGTGGTACCCCCCCCACCTATGGGGTACCAGTGTACTCAGGACAAACTGGATAACAACTTTTGGGGTCGAATTTATCCAGTTAACCTTGTGAAAATAAAAAATTGCGGGCTAAAAAATCATTTTTTGAGGAAAAAAAAGATTTTTTTATTTTCACGGTTCTGCGTTATAAACTTCTGTGAAGCACTTGGGTGTTCAAAATGCTCACCACATATCTAGATAAGTTCCTTGGGTGGTCTAGTTTCCAAAATGGGGTTATTTGTGGGGGGTTTCCACTGTTTAGGCACATCAGGGGCTCTGCAAACGTAACATGACGCCCGCAGACCAATCCATCAAGTCGGTATTTCAAAACGTCACTACTTCCCTTCCGAGCCTCGATGTGTGCCCAAACAGTGGTCCCCCCCAACATGTGGGGTACCAGCGTACTCAGGACAAACTGGACAACAACTTTTGGGGTCGAATTTATCCTGTTAACCTTGTGAAAATAAAAAATTGCGGGCTAAAAAATCATTTTTTGAGGAAAAAAATAGATTTTTTATTTTCACGGTTCTGCGTTATAAACTTCTGTGAAGCACTTGGGGGTTCAAAGTGCTCACCACACATCTATATAAGTTCCTTGGGTGGTTTAGTTTCCAAAATGGGGTCACTTGTGGGGGGTTTCCACTGTTTAGGCACATCAGAGGCTCTGCAAACGTAACATGACGCCCGAAGACCATTCCATTAAGTCGGTATTTCAAAACGTCACTACTTCCCTTCCGAGCCCCGACGTTTGCCCAAACAGTGGTCCCTCCCCACATATTGTGTACCAGCGTACTCAGGCAAACTGGACAACAACTTTTAGGGTCCAATTTCTCCTGTTACTATTGTGAAAATAAAAAATAGCGGGCTAAAAAAATCAATTTTTGAGGAAAAAAAATATTTTTATTTTCACAGCTCTGCGTTATACACTTCTGTAAAGCACCTGGGGGTTCAAAGTGCTCACTATGCATCTAGATATCTTCCTTAGGGGGTCTAGTTTCCAAAATGGGGTGATATGTGGGGGAGCTCCAAAGTGTAGGCAGACAGGGCCTCTCCAAACACGACATGGTGTCCGCTAACGATTGGAGCTAATTTTCCATTCAAAAAGTCAAATGGCGCTCCTTCCCTTCTGAGCCCTGCCGTGCGCCCAAACAGTGGTTCCCCCCCACATATGGGGTGCCAGCGTACTCAGGACAAACTGAACAGCAACTTTAGGGGTCCAATTTATCCTGTTACCCTTGTGAAAATAAAAAATAGCGGGCTAAAAAATCATTTTTGAGGAAAAAAAATGATTTTTTATTTTCATGGCTCTGCGTTTATAAACTTCTGTGAAGCACTTGGGGGTTCAAAGTGCTCACTACACATCTAGATAAGCTCCTTGGGGGGTCTAGTTTCCAAAATGGGGTCACTTGTGGGGGGTTTCTACTGTTTAGGCACATCAGGGGCTCTGCAAACGCAACATGATGCCCGCAGAACATCCCATCAGTCTGCATTCCAAAATCGCGCTCCTTCCCTTCTGAGCTCTCCCATGCGCCCAAACAGTGGTTTCCCCTGACATATGGGGTATCGGTGTAATCAGGACAAATTACACAACAACTTTTGTGGTCCAATTTCTCGTGTTAGCCTTGTGAAAATAAAAAATAGCGGGCCAAAAAATCATTTTTGAGGAAAAAAAAATTTTTTTTTTATTTTCACTGCTCTGCATCATAAACTTCTGTGAAGCACTTGGGGGTTCAAAGTCCTCAACACACCTAGATAAGTTCCTTGGGTGGTCTAGTTTCCAAAATGGGGTCACTTGTGGGGGAGCTCCAATGTTTAGGCACACAGGGGCTCTCCAAACACGACATGGTGTCCACTAACGATTGGAGCTAATTTTCCATTCAAAAAGTCAAATGGTGCTCCTTCCCTTCGGGACCCTGCCGTGTGCCCAAACAGTGGTTTATGACCACATATGAGGTATTGGTGCACTCAGGAGAAATTGCCCAACAAATTTTAGGATCCATTTTATCCCATTGCCCATGTGAAAATGAAAAAACTGAGGCTAAAAGAAAGTTTTTGTGAAAAAAAAAGTCCTTTTTTTTTTACGGATCAATTTGTGAAGCACTTGGCGGTTCAAAGTGCTCACTATGCATCTAAATAAGTTCCTTGGAGGGTCTAGTTTCCAAAATGGGGTCACTTGTGGGGGAGCTCCAATGCCAATGTTTAGGCGCACAGGGACTCTCCAAACGCGACAGGGCAACAGCTAAATATTCCAGCATATTTTCCATTCAAAAAGTCAAATGGCGCTCCTTCCCTTCCGGGCCCTGCCGTGCGCCCAAACAGTGGTTTATGACCACATATGAGGTATCGGTGTACTCAGGAGAAATTGCCCAACAAATTTTAGGATACATTTTATCCTGTTGCCCATGTGAAAATGAAAAAATTGATGCTAAAAGAAAATTTTTATTGGAAAAATTAAAATGTTCATTTTTTCCTTCCACATTGCTTTAGTTGCTGTGAAGCACCTGAAGGGTTAATAATCATCTTGAATGTAGTTTTGAGTAGCTTGAGGGGTGCAGTTTTTAGAATGGTGTCACTTTTTGGTATTTTCTGCCATATAGACCCCTCAAAGTGACTTCAAATGTGAGGTGGTCCCTAAAAAAAATGGTTTTGTAAATTTTGTTGTAAAAATGAGAAATCGCTTGTCAACTTTTAACCCTTATAACTTCCCAACAAAAAAAAATTTTGTTTCCAAAATTGTGCTGATGTAAAGTAGACATGTGGGAAATGTTATTTATTAACTAGATTGTGTTACATAACTCTCTGGTTTAACGGAATAAAAATTCAAAATGTGAAAATTGCGAAATTTTCAAATTTTTTGCCAAATTTCCATTTTTTTCACAAATAAATGCAAACATTATTGACCTAAGTTTACCACTAACATGAAGCCAAATATGTCACGAAAAAACAATCTCAGAATCGCTAGGATCCGTTGAAGCGTTCCTGAGTTATTACCTCATAAAGGGACACTGGTCAATATTGCCAAAAATGGCCAGGTCATTAAGGTCAAAATAGGCTGGGTCATGAAGGGGTTAAAGGGAATCGGTCACCCTTTTTTTGGCCTTGCAGCTGCCGGCATAGACATTGGGGGCTTATCTACAGCATTCTGTAATGCTGTAGATAAGCCCCCGATGTAACCTGAAAGAGAAGAAAAACACGTTATATTATACTCACCGAGGTGGGCGGTCCAGTCCAATGGGTGTCACCTTCCCGTCCGGCGCCTCCCTTCTTCATGCGATGACGTCCTCTTCTCCCGTCCTGTAATGGCTCTGGTGCAGGCGCATTGCTCTGCCCTGTTGAGGGCAGAGCAGAATTCTGCAGTGCGCAGGCGCCAGACCTCTCCCAACGCCTGCGCACTGCAGGACTCTGCTCTGCCTTCAACAGGGCAGAGCAATGCGCCTGCGCCAGAGCCATTACAGGACGGGAGAGGAGGACGTCATCGCATGAAGAAGGGAGGCACCGGACGGGATGGCGACACCCATCGGACCGGACCGCCCACCTTGGTGAGTATAATATAACGTGTTTTTCTTCTCTTTCAGGTTACATCGGGGGCTTATCCACAGCATTACAGAATGCTGTAGATAAGCCCCCGATGTCTATGCCAGCAGCTGCAAGGCCAAAAAAAGGGTCACAGATTCCCTTTAAGGAGAAGAGGAGCCTGGATGTTCTCTCTAGGCTCCCAAGATCTCTCCTCAGGACCAAAACCCTTCCAGTCCACCAGGTAGAAGGTCTCACCCCTTACTTTTTTTACGGCCAGGATATGTTTTACCTCAAAAACATCATCCTCCGAGACAGGGTCAGGAGTGGTACGCGGATCCTTAAAGAAGGGGCTCAAAACTACTGGCTTGAGGAGAGAAACATGAAAGGAGTTAGGCACACGTAGGGAAGTGGGCAACTTCAGCTTGTAAGAGACTGGATTGATTTGTCTTAAATGGTCCGATGACCTGGGGACCCAATTTGTAGGATGGCATCTTTAAACGGATATACTTTGAAGAGAGCCATACCTTGTCTCCGGGATGAAAGATAGGTGCATCCAAACGTTTCTTGTCCGCATGCCTTTTCATACGCTGGGAGGCTTTCTCCAGAGCAGTTTTGGTGTCCCTCCAGACCTTAGAAAAATCTTCGGAGAAAGTATCGGCAGCCGGAATGCCAGATGATCCGGAGATGGGAAGAGGTATCCCGGGTTGCAGTCCGAAGACAATCTGAAAGGGAGACTTTCCAGAAGATTCACTTACTTGGTTGTTGTAGGAAAATTCGGCCCAGGACAGTAAGTCTACCCAGTGGTCATGATGCGCGTTGACAAAGTGACGCAGGAATCCAGCCAGGATTTGATTTGTCCTCTCCACTTGTCCATTGGACTAGGGATGGTATGCGGAGGAAAAATCCAGCTCAATTTTTACCAGTTTACAAACTGCTCTCCAGAATCTTAAGGTGAACTGGACTCCTCTGTCGGACACGATGTGGAGAGGGAAACCATGGAGACGGAAGATGTGCCGGATGAACAGAACCGCCAACTCAGGAGCAGTTGAAAGACCGGGTAGCGGAATTAAGTGAGCCATTTTAAAGAAGCGGTCCACCACTACCCACACCACAGAACAGCCAGATGAGATCGGAAGATCTGTGATGAAGTCCATCGCGATGTGTTGCCAGGGAGCGGGCGGAATTGGATGAGGCTGAAGCCTACCTGTGGGTAGGTGCTTGGCCGTCTTGTTACGGGCACAGGAAGGACAGGCTGAGACATACTCCTGAATGTCCTTAGCCATAGCAGGCCACCAGTAGTACCAGGAGATGAGTTGCAGAGTCTTTCTCTGACCGGCGTGACCAGCCAACTTGGATGAGTGACCCCAACGAAGGACAGGAGTACGTTCAGAAGCTCACACGAAAGTTTTCCCAGGGGGAAGCCAGGCAAGATCAGCAGAAGCGACAGCGACTAAATTTGAGGGTTCAATGATGTGCCGCGGTTCTTCTTCTTGATCAGGAGGTAGAAAGGCTCTGAAAAGTGCGTCTGCTTTGACATTTTTGTCAGCTGGGCGAAAATGAAGAACAAAATTAAAGCGAGCAAAAAACAAAGCCCAGTGGGCTTGACGAGGATTCAGCCTTTGTGCAGTTTGGAGGAAAGCAAGGTTTTTGTGATCGGTGTGTATGACTACCTGATGAAGAGCTCCTTCTAGAAGATGCCTCCACTCCTGCAGAGCCAATTTGATAGCCAACAATTCCAAATCTCCAACAGAATAATTCCTCTCTGCGGGAGAAAAAACCTTGGAAAAAAAAACACAGGAGTGCATTCGCCCGGAGGACGATTTCTGGGTTAGTACGGCTCCAGGACCTACGGAGGAAGCATCGACCTCAAGAAAAAATTTTTCATTGGAGTTAGGACCATGAAGAACAGGTGCGACAGCAAAGGCCTTTTTGAGAGAAACAAAAGCCTCCTCAGCATCAGGAGGCCAATCCTTGGGATTTGTACCTTTCCTGGTCAGAGAAGAGATGGGCGCCACTCGGGTGGAGAAGTTAGGAATGAATTGTCTGTAGTAGTTGGCGAAGCCCAGAAATCGCTGTATGGCCTTCAGCCCAGACGGACAAGGCTACTCGAGTACAGCCGATAACTTCTCTGGATCCATTTTTAATCCTGTGGAGGAAACAATGTAACCGAGGAAAGGCAAAGAGGATTGTTCAAATAGGCACTTTTCAAACTTGGCATAGTCTGTTCTCCCTGAGCCTCTGTAAGACTAGGCGTACTTGTCTCCGGACAACACAGGTGTAAAGCAGATCCCTGAAAACATCATTGACGAACTCTTGGAAAACAGCGGGTGCATTGCTTTGACCAAACGGCATTACCAGGTACTCGTAGTGACCATCACGGGTGTTGAAGGCTGTTTTCCATTCGTCGCCATCCCTGATTCGGATCAAGTTGTAGGCACCTCTGAGATCCAGTTTGGTGAAGATCTTGGCCCCTGGGAGATGGTCAAACAGTTCTGAAATTAGAGGCAAAGGGTACCTGTTTTTTACCGTGATCTGGATCAGTCCTCAGTAGTCGATACAGGGCCGCAATGATCTATCCTTTTTCTTCACGAAGAAGAAGCCTGCTCCTGCCGGAGATGATGATTTTTGGATAAACCCTGTAGCCAAATTTTCCTGGATGTAGTCCGACATAGCCTGAGTCTCTGCCTGGGAAAGAGGGTAAACTCTCCCATGGGGAGATGTACCAGGAAGAAGATCTATTGGACAGTCATACGACCTGTGGGGAGGAAGTTTTTCAGCCTCCTTTATCCCGAAGACATCCGAGAAGGACCAGTAAGCGGATGGTAATCCAGGCAGGGTAGCAGGTTGGACCGAGGGTGAAACTGGTTCTATCCGGGTTAAGCAATGGTCCATGCAGGAATCTCCCCAACGTAGAATTTCGCCTGTTCTCCAATTAAGGACTGGTTTGTGTTTCTGAAACCAAGGCAAACCTAAAAGCAAGGGGTGAGACAAACCAGGGTACACATAAAAACGGATTCTTTCAGAATGCATAAGACCTACCCAGAGTTCAACTAGCTCAGTGTGGAACTGGACAGATTCGGTCAGTGGCTGGCCATCGACAGCGGTCACCCGCAATGGATTGGGAAGAGCCTGAACTGGTAAGTGGTAACGATCCACAAGCGTCTGCTGGATAAAACACCCAGCGGCTCCGGAATCCAACAGAGTCCAGAAAATTTTATTGCTCCGTAGGTCACGGAGACCGAGATCTGCAACGGAGGAGAGGAATGTTCTCTACCTAGGGTGGCCTCTCCTACCGAGCCTAGGCACAAGAGTTTCCCGACTTCTTTGGACAGGAGCGGATAAGGTGTTTGGAACTACCACAATATAGACATCTTCCATCTTTGCGACGCGCCTCCTGGCGGCGGCTGGCCAGACTTACTTGATCTACCTCCATAGCTTCGGGAGAAGAGGATGAGGTAGCCTTTTTGGAAGAACTAGAGTCCAGGTGGTAGGACCTCTTGTCTCGCTTAATCTCCATGGAACGCTCCTGAAAACGCATGTGAATCCGGGTCGCCAAGGAAATCAGGTCATCCAAGATGGTAGGCCTGTCCCTTCCCGCCAGCTCATCCTTAATTTTTCCAAATAGGCCCTCCCAGAAGGTAGCCAGCAAGGCCTCATTGTTCCAAGATAACTCAGACGAGAGGTTGCGGAACTGAACAGCATACTGAGCCACCGTGAGGGTTCCTTGGCGTAAACGAAGCAGGGCAGAAGCGGTCGACGTGGCCCAGCCAGGTTCATCGAAGGTCCTGCGAAAAGTCTCTAGGAAAGATTGAAGATCATTACCCAGCAGGTCTCCTCTCTCCCAAAATGGGTTTAGCCAGGCGAGAGCCTCTCCTGCTAGATGTGACATTATGAAGCCCACTTTGGCACGGTCAGAAACAAATATGTGCCCCAAGATTTCGAAGTGTAGGGTGCACTAATTGAGAAAACCCTGACACTGAGTGGGATCACCATGGAAGCGGGGAGGAGCCACCAGGCGAGGACCCTTGCTTGCCATGACAGCAGTTACCTGGGTGCTGATGAATCAGTAGCAGCCGGGTTCTACAAAGAATCCATGCGGGTGGACAGGTTACGTAGATAAGACGTGATCTTGTCCTGTTGATCTTTTAAGCGGGTCACCTCTTGGCACAGTTCCATAGTCGGAGGCCTCTGGGGTCCAGCGGATTCCATGGCCGGAGCAATCTGTAACGAATGGAAGCGGAGGCAGAGATGGTGAAGATCACATTCGTTTTTTATTTTTAAAGTGGAACCTCGGGACCACGGTACGGGGGCTCCGAAGGGGGAGTGACTAGTGAGCCCCGGGTACCCGTCGTAAAACCCCTCAGACATGGCCAGAATAGAATACCCGGAGGACACAGGTGTTACCTCCAGTTAGACCCCGGACACGCGGCAGCTGTCCCAGCGGGACCAAAAGGGATAACAGTGGTTACAGCAGAGTCCGTAATGAGACGGGTCCTGGATCTGGGTAGTTGGTAGGTAGTTGGTTCCAGTCACCTTCACACAGTCCTCGGACTCGGATGGTTGTTGGCGGAACGGGATGGCTTTCGCCCAGATGGTTGCTGATATGATCAGGGAGCCCAGGATACTGATACTCTGTGGAGACAGATAGCATTAGAGAATACACAGAGACTGCAGACGCAGCGCAGGCAGGTTAGCAAGAGAACCGGATGTAGCAATGATTGATACTCGTTGCTGTGGCGCTCTCCCTATGGAGGAGAGGCCAGAAATAGCAGCCAGTGCTCTGCCATTGGTTAAATGCACTTTTTGAACAATGCACGTTGTCCCTTTAAGAAGGCAAGAGAGCGGGCGGGCGTGCCCTAATAGCTTTAAGGCCCCTTTACATTTAGCAATGTACCAGCGATCCCGACCACGATATGACCCAGTCAGGTTCGCTGGTGCATCGCTAAATGGTCGCTAGTGAGCTGCCAAACAGGCAGATCTCACTACCGATGCAGCAGCGGTCGCACTTACCTTTCAGACGCGGCGAGGGTGTCCGTCTTCCGCCTGCGTCCATGGCTTGCTCATTGGCGCCAGCAGGAAGCCGACGAAGAGAAATGGACCAGGCCGATCTCGCGCGATCAGCGATAACCAGCAGGGGAGCCGGTCGGAGGTATCACATGTAGCGATATCACTAGCAATATCGCTGCTGTGTCACAAAATCGGTGACGCTTTAGCGATATTGCTAGCGATATCGCTATGTGTAAAGCCCCCTTTAGTTACAGATCTGCCGACAGAACACCAGGAGGTGGAGGCAGGAGGGAGACCTGAATGTAGAACAGCAGCATGAGACCCAGAGGGGGCCGGCTGCTGCCTAAGGACAGCGTGCGAGGCAGGAGGTGAGTGCCCAGAGCGAGGGGCAGTGGCAGAGCTTCTATGAGGATGTAAGCTCTCAAATGGACCAAGGAGAATCATTGGATGTCATTTATCTCGACTTCTCTAACGCATTTGACACTGTCCCACATAAAAGATTGGTAAGTAAGAGGAGAAAGCTTGGGCTAGGGGAAAATGTGTGTAGATGGGTAGGTAGCTGGCTTAGTGATAGAAAACAAAGAGTGGTTATTAATTGGGCATACTCAGATTGGGCCAGGGTTACTAGTGGGGGACCACAGGGTTCTGTATTGGGCCCTCTACTATTTAATATAGAATCATAGAATCGTAGAGTTGGAAGGGACCTCCTGGGCCATCTGGTCCAACCCCCTGCTCAAAGCAGGATTCGCTAAATCATCCCAGTCAGATGTCTGTCCAGCCTCTGTTTGAAGACTTCCATTGAAGGAGAACTCACCACTTCTCGAGGCAGCCTGTTCCACTCATTGATCACTCTAACTGTCAAAAAATTTTTTCTAATATCTAATCTGTGTCTCCTCCCATTCAGTTTCATCCCATTGCTTCTAGTCTTTCCTTGTGCAAATGAGAATAAAGTTGAGCCTTCTACAATGTGACAGCCCTTTAGATATTTGTAGACAGCAATTAAGTCTCCTCTCAGTCTTCTCTTTTGCAAACTAAACATTCCCAAATCCTGCAACCTTTCCTCATAAGACAGGGTTTGCAGACCGGTCACCATTCTGGTCGCTCTTTTCTGAACTTGCTCCAGTTTGTTGATGTCTTTTTTAAAATGTGGTGCCCAAAACTGGACACAATATTCCAGATGAGGTCTGACCAAAGAGGAGTAGAGGGAAATAATGACTTCACGTGATCTAGACTGTATGCTTCTGTTAATACATCCTAGAACTGCATTTGCCTTTTTTGCTGCTGCATCACACTGTTGACTCATATTCAGTCTGTGATCTATTAGTATACCCAAGTCTTTTTCACATGTGCTGTCACTTAGCCCTATTCCTCCCATTCTATATATGCTTATATATTTATTAATGATCTAGTGGATGGCTTACACAGTAAAATATCAGTATTTGCAGATGATACAAAACTATGTAAGGTAGTTAACACAAAGGAGGACAGTTTGCAACTACAGACAGATTTGAGTAAATTGGAGAATTGGGCTGAAAAATGGCAAATGAGGTTTAACACAGATAAGGTAAGGTTATGCACATGGGAAGGAGAAACAGATGCTACAATTACTTACTAAATGGGAAACTACTGGGGAAATCAGACATGGAAAAAGACTTCGGCATCTTAGTCAACAAGAAGCTAAATTGGAGTGCCCAGTGTCAGGCAGCTGCCACCAAAGCAAATAGGGTCACGGGATGCATTAGAAGAGGTCTGGGGACACGAGATGAAAACATAATTCTCCCTCTGTACAAATCACTCGTCAGACCACACTTGGAGGATTGTGTGCAATTTTGGACGCCGGTGCTCAAGAAAGACATTACTGAACTTGAAAGGGTTCAAAGGCGGGCTACTAAAATGATAAATGGAGTTGGCTCACTACAATACCCAGAAAGGTTATCAAAATTAGGTCTATTTACTCTAGAAAAGAGAAGATTTAGGGGAGACCTAATATATATGTACAAGTATATCAGAGGGCAATACAGAGATCTCTCCAATGAACTGTTTGTACCAAGGACTGTGACAAGAGCAAGGGGGCATTCTCTTCGTTTGGAGGAAAGACAATTTCTGCACCAGCATAGAAGAGGGTTCTTCACGGTAAGAGCAGTGAGGCTCTGGAATTCTCTTCCTGAGGAAGTGGTGATGGCCAACTCACTGAATGAATTTAAGAAAGGAATGGATGCTTTTCTTGTGAGTAACAGTATAGAAGGATACAAATAACAGAATATTATAGGTAGATGGTTGACCCAGCTTAGGGGAAGGAATTTTTTTCCCTATGGAGAAAATTGGCTTCTACTCTGTGGGTTTTTTGCCTTCCCCAGGATCAACAATGCAGAACAGCTGCACTAAAAATGGGATGAACTAGATGGACATAAGGTCTTCCTTCAGCCTTCAAAACTACTGTATGTTACTATGTTACCTGGACGCAGCGCCAGGACGGGGACCAGGTGTAAAACAGTGGCAGACCTGGGTGCCACGTCAGGACAGGGACCAGGTGTTACACACACGTACACACATACTCACACACACACACACTCACATCTCCAGCACAGGCCGCAAACCACCCTCTTTCCTGCCGGCTGTGACTGCTCGGAGGTGGGTGGGCAGGCAGCTGCGGAACACACACACACATGTACGTACACACATGTACTCACACACACACATGTACTTACACGCACACTTCCCTCCCAATGAGATAGCATCGGGCACACCTCTAGTACATATATAAAAATGATGAGGCAGGTCCCCACTGCCCCAACGCACGTTTCGTATTAAAACTTCATTAGGAACCAACAATATCCCATACCTGTCCTGTGCTCAGTGAAGTCCCATGGCGTAAATCAATCTCAGGGGATAATAAGTTTACAGCCGGAGCGCTGCTAATGCGACCGATCCGACTGTAAACTACTGGGGAATGAATGGAAGCAGACGGCGCAGACTCTGTGACGTCACTGCTTGTGATATACAATGTCTGCAAAATATGTTTTCTGTTGGAATGTGCTAGAGATCCTCCATTCTATGACACTGTAAACTGCAGGTAGTAGGAATCCCTTCCCCCCCCAAGTGTTATCAACCCTGCCACTCCCTCTGGAAGAGCAGGAATGTTAATTAGCTAGGGGGAAAAGATCCCTTTGTTCTCTGAAAGTGTGCTGGGATCAATATAGGAGATATTAAAAAGAAGCCTGGCTCGCAAACCATACATGACAGAGAAACAACGATCATATTTCTTTGATCTGAGTGGACCCAGCTTCGCTGTGGTGCCTGTTGCAAAACTCTCGGATCATCAGAACCTGCGATATGGGTTCCTGCTAAACGGTGTATCAGAAATACTGCATATTTGGGCTTGAATGATTGTAATCGACAAATTACAACCAATGATGCCATATATGTGTCTGTGCGGGCTTCCCTCGCTAAGTTATGACGATTATAAAGTTTGGTAAGATTTCTACCTTGGAAAGAGAGGTGGGACTACCCCAGAATGCATCTCTCCGTGATGTCACATAGCAGAGTCTATAAGGCATTCCCTTGGCAAAACCAGCTCAGAACAGCTGCAGAGTCCGTGCTGAGCAGAACCCAGATGAGTGGAGACGTGTGGCTCCGCCTTCTCCTTCCCCCACTCAGCCACTTGGTTTTGCCTAAAGAGTCATGAACTACCGTGAGTGTTACTTTCTATGTTCATCCATCTTTTATTTTATATTTGTAACTGTACATATGTAATGTCTCAATTTTATAGCAACTTTTATCTGTATAATCACTGCCCTCTTTCGGGGAATAAATGATTTAATATTTAGTTCTGTCTCCATGCTCTAAGAATCAAACTATACGCCTTTGTTAGATAATCGCTACTAAATTGTCAGGTTGGCTTCGAACCCCTCCCTTGAGTCTATAACTTAGGCGGAGAAACCAGGAGCTGGTGGCAGCGCAGCGCGTTGTGTATGGTTATTGCGGCTTGCTGGCAGAAGGGTCCAGAAGGGTCTTATATTGCTGAGTGAGGGGCTGCGGCCACAGCATTGATAATTCCCTGACTGCAGAAGCCTAATTGCTGGTTCACAACAAGCAGCCCGTCCGGCGACTAATTATCCTAGGTGCAGTTCCCTGACTGACCTGAGGGTAAGGGGGCGCCGGAGAGCTGCGAGTTCCAAAGTGGAACTGAGAAAGTGGGATGTACATAACTCCCCGCAGTACTTAGAAGATTGATAGCAGTGGTGGGGCATTCAAAATACCCCCCTGCAGCAAATTGTAGAGCGAGATTAGCTTGCTGGATATTTTTGTCACATGGTGCCAGTGGTGGGATAACTAAAATAAGCCCCCACTGCACCTGTGATAGCCGTGTGCCGGCAGTGTGTCATGTTCCTCTGTCCGCTGATACACCCGTGTCAGTGGTGGGATTGTGACATAGTGGTGACACAGGGTCCGCTGTCCGTCGCGTTTTGGTGGCAGCGGGACCCCCGTTAGTCTCTGTATTGGGCGAACAGCGGTGGGCTGTTCGTCACATATTGGTGGCAGCGGTGGGATAATCCTAGAGCATTAGTGATTTGGTTTGAGCAATCATTCCTCTCACTAAAAACCTGCACGGTTCCTGCGTGAATCCTGCATCATAGGTTTTGGAGAACAGACTCAGTGGTTATTAGTCCTGAGACATTTTTGTGTACGTGCAAGTATCCCCTCCCGTTTCTTCGTTTTTCTTTCCTATCTTTTATTTGGCAACTATGGCTACGCGGGGAGAATCTTATTATAAGCAGCTTAATAAGGACACCCTGAGGTCCCTGTGCACGTCAAGGCAGATTGATGTCACCGACAAGACCAAAGCCCAGTTGGTCACGGCTCTAGTGCAATGGGAAGAGAGCCAGGGCACAGAAGGCAGCACCAGTGCCGATGGTGCAGCCGCAGGGGTCCAGCTGGTGCAGTCCGGAAGCCAGGAAGTCCTGGACGCTTATCTGCAATTGGCCCTGCAGCAACTCCCTGCCGAAGACCATGTGGGACGTCTGCAGATGATCCAGCTATACCGGCAGGAGGCCCAAGCCGAGCGCCAAGCTCAGAGAGCCCATGAGCTGGAGATGCTCCAGCGGGGGTGGAATGCCCCCACAGCCCGAAGCAGTGAGCCCAGCAGCGTCCAGACTCCTAAACCCCGGCCAGAGCATTTTCCCATGATGGAAAAGGACGGGGACTTGGACACGTTTCTGCGAGCCTTTGAGAAAGCCTGCAGACAGTACCGGCTGCCCGAAGCCCAATACTTGACCCCAGGGCTAAAAGGCAAAGCTCTGGAGGCGTTTGCTTCTCTTCTGCAAGCGCATGATGATGACTATGACGCCATAAAGCAGGCGCTGATCGCCAAATACCGACTGACACCTGAGGTATACCAAAAGAAGTTCCGGCACCTCCAACGTGGCCCACACGATAGCTACAGTGATGTGGTGCAAGGACTCAGGACCCACTTTGACCAGTGGATCCATGGACTGTCCGTTGAATCCTTTGAGCAGCTATGGGACCTGATGATCAAAGACCAGTTCCTGCATCTCTGCCCAGCTGAGGTCCGACAGTTCATCCTGGACCGCGAACCACCGAATGCGGACAAAGCGGCGCAGATCGCCGACAACTATGAGGACAACAGGAAGCCAGATACGTGGAGGCCAGTCACCACCAGCTGGAGAGGGGGTAAGCCTGCACCCAACCCCAATGCCCCAGCTAGCTGTCCCTCCGGAGGCCCTGTCCCTGTTGCCAACAACAGGCCGGCTACTGACAGTCGCCTGTGTCACCACTGCCAGCGGCCTGGTCACTTCTTTTACGCCTGCCCGAATAGGCCGAAGAATCCCCCAGCCAAGGCCCCCCGGGCCCAACGCCTCTGTTCTTTTGGTGGGAGGTGTGGTTGGGAGGGCTGACGACAACGTTCAACCTGTTCAGGTGGGGGCCCTTCTTGCTACAGGCCTCAAGGACACCGGGGCTGAACGAACCCTCATCTGTCCTGGACTGGCGGCCCCTGAAGAGTTTGTTGAGGGGAAAACCCTGACTGTCACCGGGATTGGAGGCACCCGTTGTCCCTTGCCAATGGCCCGGGTTTTTCTTGATTGGGGTGCTGGGAGCGGGTTGAGGGAGGTGGGAGTGTCTGAAAACCTGCCCACTGATGTTTTATTGGGGACTGACTTGGGGCGGATGGTTGCATACTATGTCCCTGACACCCTTCCCCAATCTGATAATAAGGGTGACGTTAAGCCTGATGTTGATGATGATGATGGGAAACTGAATTGGTTACCTGCTAATGCCTTGATGAGTAATGATGCAACTAACCACCATTCTTTCCCCAGGTATGATGCTGATGGTGATGTGAATGTACCAAAGCAATCTGATAACCATTTTTGTCCTAGGAATGGTGATAATGATAATGATGTTGATGTATCTGTGCCGACTGAACCCGTTAACCCTTTCTTTGAAACGGTAGATGTGTCCACAGGTACCGAAGTGCTCAGCCCCGTCACTCTGCGGAGTGAGACGGCTGAGGAACCCCTGGCAGGAGCAAGCAACGGTGCTCAAGGAAAAGGGGAGGTGCATGGGGACCATGAGGAAGGTAACGCCATGCAGCTGACCAGTGCCACCGAGGAAGGTAACTGGCCCATAAGTAGCACTGCTCCTGAAGTGTTGGGGGTGGATGGGGAGGTAGAGTCCAGGGCAGCACCAACTGGTGGGTCTGTAGAAATCCCCAGGGAGGAAGCATACATAGCAGCTGTCACACGCAGTCAGAGTGCCCAGATCGCAGGTAGCGCACTGTCTTCTGGACCCTCTGCTGCTACAGGAGAGACTGAACCAGAGGTGAACCCAGACCCGGTTCCAGAGGGTCCCAGTAAGGAAGGTACCCTGACGTCACTTCTGGCAGCCTCCAGCACGGAGTTCCAGGCTGCTCTGCACTCAGATGAGAGTCTGGAGAAATTGAGAGGTCTCGTCAAGACGCCCACCTCCGAGACTGATAAGGAGAGGGTGTTCTGGGAACGATTGTACCGGGAGACAGTACCCGGAGATCCCCAAAAGGAGTGGTTGAGGGAGAGACAGCTAGTCGTTCCCCTACAGTTCAGAACTGAGTTGTTGCGGATTGCCCATGAGATTCCACTCGCTGGACACTTGGGGATCACCAAAACAAGGGCACGGCTGTCTCAACACTTCTATTGGCCCAAGATGGGGACAGATGTAACACACTACTGCTGCTCCTGTGCCACCTGTAAAAAGTGGGTAAGGCGGGGCCTGCTCTTAAGGCTCCCCTTATTCCTTTGCCGGTGATAGAGGAGCCTTTCCAGAGAATCGCGGTGGACATTGTAGGCCCGCTGGCCGTCCCCAGCAGCTCTGGAAAGCGATACATTCTTACCGTGGTAGACTACGCTACCCGGTACCCAGAGGCAGTAGCTCTGTCTTCAACCAGGGCAGATAAGGTGGCTGACGCACTGGTGACCATCTTTTCAAGGGTAGGATTTCCCAGGGAGATGCTTACCGATCAAGGGACCCAATTCATGTCTCGCCTAATGGAGGCTCTCTGTGAGAAAATGCAGGTGAAGCACCTGGTATCGAGTGCGTATCACCCACAGACTAATGGTTTGTGTGAACGCTTCAACGGTACCCTCAAACAGATGCTCCGCATACTGGTTGAGACCCAAGGGCGCGACTGGGAGCGGTACCTCCCACACCTGCTGTTCGCTTACAGAGAAGTTCCGCAGGCCTCGACCGGGTTCTCCCCCTTCGAGCTCCTGTATAGCAGGCGAAACCGGGGACCCCTTGGGTTGATAAGAGAATCCTGGGAAGATGAGCCAAACCCCACAGAAGTGTCCATCGTGGATTACGTCATGTGATTCTGTGACAAGATGCAGACCTTGACGCAGTTGGTGCATGACAACATGACGCAGGCTCAGGCTGACCAGAAGCACTGGTACGACCAGAACGCCCGGGAGCGGACCTACCAGGTGGGTCAAAAGGTGTGGGTGCTGGTCCCTGTACCAACGGATAAGCTTCAGGCAGCCTGGGAAGGCCCATACGTCATCCACCAATAGCTCAACCCGGTCACCTAAGTGGTCACGCTTGACCATGCTAGGGGTAGGCGCAAGGCCTTTCACGTCAACATGCTGAAGGCGCACTACGAACGTGAAGCTTGCGTCCTACCGGTCTGCAATCTGCCAGAGGATGGGGAGGAAGATCCCCTCCTGGACATGCTGGCCCAAGCCAAGGCTGATGGGTCCATGGAGGACATGGAGGTAAGTGGTTTGCTAACCGCATCCCAGCGGTTGCAGTTGATGGCCATTCTGGAACCCTTCCGGGCCGTGTTCACCAACCAACCTGGGAGGACGGAGTTAGCGGTTCATGAGGTGGACACCGGGAATCACGCCCCATTACGGCAAACACCTTATCGGATCTCTGAGGTGGTGCAACAAGTCATGCGCCAAGAGATACAGGCTTCACCTGTAGTCCTCGTGCCTAAAAAGGATCGAACCACCCGGTTCTGAGTGGACTACAGGGGGCTCAACGCCATCACAACCTCTGATGCCCACCCAATGCCGCGCATCGAGGATTTGCTTGAGCGGTTGGCAAAAGCCGAGTACATATCCATCATGGATTTGATTCGGGGATACTGGCAGATTCCCCTGAGCCCTGAGGCGCAGGAGAAATCCGCCTTTATCACCCCCTTTGGACTGTACGAGTCCATAGTCATGCCCTTCGGCATGAAAAATGCCCCTGCCACTTTCCAGCGGATGGTCAACCACCTGCTTCGGGGACTGGAGGAGTACGCGGTGGCGTATTTAGACGATATTGCCATCTTCAGTTCCACCTGGGAGGAACACCTTCAGCACCTCCAGGAGGTGCTCAAGCGTCTTCACCAGGCAGGTCTGACTATCAAGCCGGGAAAGTGCCAAATAGGCATGCACAAGGTCCACTACCTGGGGCACCGGGTAGGCGGGGGTTTCATGAGTCCGGAGCCAGAAAAGGTGGACGCAATCGTGTCCTGGCCCACCCCCAGGACAAAGAAACAGGTGAAGTCCTTCTTGGGCACTGCAGGGTACTATAGGCGGTTCGTGCAGGACTATAGCGCCCTTGCAAAACCCTTGACTGACCTCACCAAGCAGAGGCTACCCCAAACAGTCAACTGGACAGATGACTGTGAGGCGGCTTTCCAAGCTTTGAAAGCAGCCCTGTGCAGCTCTCCAGTGTTGAGAGCAGTCGACAGCAGTCGCCCGTTTCTGGTACACACCGACGCCAGCGAGTTTGGCCTCTGTGCTGTGCTCAGCCAGGTCGACTCAGGGGACCAGGAGCACCCCGTTTTGTACCTGAGCCGGAAACTTCTGCCGAGGGAAGTGGCATACTCGACCATCGAGAAGGAGTGTCTTGCCATTGTGTGGGAACTGCAACGTTTGCAGCCCTACCTGTACGGGCGCGCCTTCACGGTGGTAACTGACCACAACCCTCTGAGCTGGTTGCACACAGTGTCCGGAACAAATGGAAGGTTGCTCCGCTGGAGCCTTGCCAGTACGACTTTACTGTAAAACATCGGAAGGGCAGGGAAAACGGCAATGCCGATGGGTTGTCCCGCCGGGGCGAACCCGCTGAGGTGCGCATGGCCGATTACCGAGAGGTAATGCCTCCTTAGCGCCCTCTTAAGGGGGGAGGTGTGATATACAATGTCTGCAAAATATGTTTTCTGTTGGAATGTGCTAGAGATCCTCCATTCTATGACACTGTAAACTGCAGGTAGTAGGAATCCCTTCCCCCCCAAGTGTTATCAACCCTGCCACTCCCTCTGGAAGAGCAGGAATGTTAATTAGCTAGGGGGAAAAGATCCCTTTGTTCTCTGAAAGTGTGCTGGGATCAATATAGGAGATATTAAAAAGAAGCCTGGCTCGCAAACCATACATGACAGAGAAACAACGATCATATTTCTTTGATCTGAGTGGACCCAGCTTCGCTGTGGTGCCTGTTGCAAAACTCTCGGATCATCAGAACCTGCGATATGGGTTCCTGCTAAACGGTGTATCAGAAATACTGCATATTTGGGCTTGAATGATTGTAATCGACAAATTACAACCAATGATGCCATATATGTGTCTGTGCGGGCTTCCCTCGCTAAGTTATGACGATTATAAAGTTTGGTAAGATTTCTACCTTGGAAAGAGAGAGGTGGGACTACCACAGAATGCATCTCTCCGTGATGTCACATAGCAGAGTCTATAAGGCATTCCTAGGTGCAGTTCCCTGACTGACCTGAGGGTAAGGGGGCGCCGGAGAGCTGCGAGTTCCAAAGTGGAACTGAGAAAGTGGGATGTACATAACTCCCCGCAGTTCTTAGAAGATGGATAGCAGTGGTGGGGCATCCAAAATACCCCCCTACAGCAAATTGTAGAGCGAGATTAGCTTGCTGGATATTTTTGTCACATGGTGCCAGTGGTGGGATAACTAAGATAAGCCCCCACTGCACCTGTGATAGCCGTGTGCCGGCAGTGTGTCACGTCCCTCCGTCCGCTGATACACCCGTGTCAGTGGTGGGATTGTGACATAGTGGTGACACAGGGTCCGCTGTCCGTCGTGTTTTGGTGGCAGCGGGACCCCCGTTAGTCTCCGTATTGGGCGAACAGCGGTGGGCTGTTCGTCACACCGCTCATCACTGTGTCTGCGCTCTGGTTCCATTCGTTCCCCAGTAGTTTACAGTTGGAGCGGTCACATTAGCAGCGCTAAAGCTGTAAACTGATTATCCCCTGAGATGGATTACGCCATGGGACAGGTATGGGATATTGTTGGTTTGTTATTTTTTACAGGAGAACAATGGCTTCGATATGGGATTAGGAGTATAATAAAGATTTAAAAACTGTGTATTGTTTTCTTTCATTAAAATACTTTGTTCTTATTGTGTGTGTTTAACCCTTGAATAACTCTAGGATTAGTAATGGATAGGTGTCTTATTGACACCTCTTCATTACTAAGCT
The DNA here is from genome assembly GCF_039654945.1 of Dendrobates tinctorius. NCBI lineage: Eukaryota > Metazoa > Chordata > Amphibia > Anura > Dendrobatidae > Dendrobates > Dendrobates tinctorius. Next base: position 2,734,745 of record NW_027361904.1, on the reverse strand, counting down.
GGACTTAATGTCACCTTACAATAGCAAGGTGACATTAACCCCTTATTAACCCCACCTGCCACCACTACAGGGCAGTGGGAAGAACCGGGCAAAGCTCCAGAATAGGCGCATCTAATAGATGCGCATTTTCAGGGCACCTGCGGGCTGCTGTTTTTAGGCTGGGGGGGCCAAGATCAATGGCCGCTTACCAGCCTGAGAATATCAGCCCTCAGCTGTCAGCTTTAGTCAGGTTTAAAAATGGGGGGACCCCTCTGTTCTTGAGAACCAACCTTGCTGACGCTGACAGCTGAGGGCTGCAGCCGCCAGCTGTGAGTTTTGTCGGGTTGGTTCACAGAGGGGGAACCCCATGTCGGGTTTTCATTCCTTCATTCTCTCCTGCTCGCTGTTGTTGGCAGAACGGGGAGAATGACAGCCGCGTTCAGCACTAGCCGCCGGGGAACAGCGCTTACTGTAGCGCGTTTTCCCCGGCGGCCGTCTGTGTCGTCCTGATGCGGCACACGTGTGCCACACGGATGTACCACGTATCCACACGGACACGGATAACTCCGTTACCGGAATTATCTGGATATGTGAGACTGCCCTAATATTGGATCAAATCTTCTGCTGATAGTGATTTTCTCAGCAGACGCTTGGCACCTTGAGCACAGTACACACACCACTCCGCGCATATTACACACATGGCTCCGCTCTGCACACACTACACATGCGGCTCCGCTCCGCACACGCGGCTCCGCCCGGCACACATTACATACGCGGCTCCGCTCCACGCACATGCGGTTCCGCTCCGCACACATTACACACGCAGCTCCGCTCCACGCACATTACACACGCGGCTCCGCTCCGCACACATTACACACACGGCTCCGCTCCGCGCACATTACACACGCGGCTCCGCTCCGCACACATTACACACACGGCTCCGCTCCACGCACACATTACACACGCGGCTCCGCTCCACGCACATTACACACGCGGCTCCGCTCCACGCACATTACACACACGGCTCCGCTCCGCACATTACACCCGCGGCTCCGCTCCTCGCACATTACACACGCGGCTCCGCTCCGCACATTACACACGCGGCTCCGCTCCGCACACATTACACACGCGGCTCCGCTCCGCACACATTACACACACGGCTCCGCTCCTCGCACATTACACATGCGGCTCCGCTCTGCACACATTACACACACGGCTCCGCTCCGCGCACATTACACACGCGGCTCCGCTCCGCACACATTACACACACGGCTCCGCTCCGCACACATTACACACACGGCTCCGCTCCGCGCACATTACACAAGCGGCTCCGCGCACATTACACACGCGGCTCCGCTCCGCGCACATTACACACGCGGCTCCGCTCCGCGCACATTACACACGCGGCTCCGCTCCGCACACATTACACACGCCGCTCCGCTCCATCCTCCTCTATAAGGCTATGTGCACACGTACCGGAACTCTCACGGAAATTACCGCGAGAATTCCGGAATTCCATTCCGCGGGAAAATCGCATTTTAAATTCCCACGATTTTCCCGTGGAAAAACTAGCATTTTGCAAGCGTAATTAGCTTGCAAAATGCTAGCGTCTTCCAAGTGATCTGTAGCATCGCTTGGAGAACTGATTGACAGGTTGGTCATACTCGTCAAACAGTGTTTGACGAGTGTGACCAACTTTTTACTACTGAGGCCGCCTATGCGGCATCAGTAGTAAAAGATAGAATGTAAAAAAAAAATAAAAAATGGTGTTATTCTCACCTTCCAACGTCCCGCGCATCCGTTCCCAGTAATCCTTTGCGAAAATGCCCGCGATGACGTCCGTTCTCGCGGGATCGCGATGTCTCGCGGTAATTCACGATGACGTCGCGCGAATGACCGCGAGACTTCGCGATCCCGCGAGAACGGACGCCATCGCAGGCATTTTCGCAAAGGATTACTGGGAACGAGAGCGTGGAGAGGCGGGAAGGCTGCGCGAGACGCCGGAAGGTGAGAATAACAATATTTTTTATTTTAAATTCTATTTTTTACAGGGATATGGTACCCAAAGCCCGGAGGACAGTCTCCTCTCCTCCGGACTGTGGGTACCATCCGCAAAAGTTCTGCTTACTTTCCGCATGGTGTGTACAGCCACATGCAGGAAGTAAGCGGAACAATGCATTCCTATGGGTGCGGGATCGCCACGATTCCGCGAAATTAATGAGCATGCTGCGGTTTTTACCGCGAAGCGATTCCGCCGCGGTAAAAACCGCAGCATTAGCACAGCATTGCGGAATCCCATAGGAATGCATGGGATGCTTATTTTTCGCGGTTAAAACCGCAGCGGAAATGCGAAAAAAACGCCACGTGTGAACTCAGGCTAATACTAGACATCATCCAGCACAGCAGAGTCCTGCAGACACTGAGACACGGTAGTGGCTAAATCCAAGTCGGCTAAAGGACCTCTGCTGACGTCATGCCCATGTGACCAGAAGGGGCGGTGCCTCTTCCTCCATAGAGCAGAGGGAGCAGAGGAAGCTGCGGATGTCATGGCGTGATTTGGAGTGTTTTGGGGTCACAGATCAGGTAGGTGGATGTTCATGCAAGAGCTGGGAGTCTGCCTGGGCACAAGTGGGTGATGTTGCTTGCATGGGGCTGCATGCTGGGGGGGTCTGCTTGGGGAGAAAGGGATGATGTTGATGTTGCTTGCATGGGGCTGCATGTGCATGCTGGAGGGGGGGTTTGCCTGGGGAGAAGGGGGTGATGTTGCTTGCATGGGGCTGCATGTGCATGCTGGAAAGGGTCTGCCTGGGCAGAAGGGGGGATGTTGCTTGCATGGTTCTGCATGCTGGGTGGTCTGCCTGGGGAGAAGGGGGTTTTTGTTTCTTGCATGGGTCTGCATGTGCATGCTGGAGGGGGGTCTGCCTGGGGAGAAGCAGGTGATGTTGCTTGCATGGGGCTGCATGCTGGAGGCGTCTGCCTGGGGAGAAGGGGGTGATGTTGCTTGCATGGGGCTGCGTGTGCATGCTGGAGGGGGGGTTTGCCTGGGGAGAAGGGGGTGATGTTGATTGCATGGGGCTGCATGTGCATGCTGGAGGGGGGTCTGCCTGGGCACAAGGGGGTGATGTTGCTTGCATGGGGCTGGGAGTCTGCCTGGGGAAGTGGGTGTAGGTTGCATGGGACTTCGTGCTCGGGGTCTTCCTAGGGAAGGAAGTACCCTGCCGCTCGCCCAGCTGAGTGCGCTGCCGCTGTAACCAAGGTTTTCCCCCGGCGCTGCACCTTTAAGGCTAGGCCCCCCTGTTTTGGTCGCTGTGACGTGGTAGTGGGCTTCATACAGTCTGATCAGAATGTAAAGTAATAACCTCATGTTCAGGTTGTACATTGTTGCTGACGGGCATTAGATCACGGTGTGAATATTGGGAGGGGCGGCCGTGTCAGGATTTTTCTTACATAAATGTCTTTGTTTTCCTCTAGGTGTTGGGGGTTTCCTCCATCTTCTTTCACCGTGCCCTCCACAGTAGTGACCTCTTTGGATGCCAATTCATCATTTGTCATCTCTCCACCAAGTGGAGTGCTGGTGCCTCCACCATCCATGTTCTGCCAAAATAGGTGTGACCCAGCGCCCCTCCGATGTAAAATAGATGAGTTTAAGATCTCTGAAATTACCCTCCCCTCTTCCGACGGCTTGCTAGGGTTGGTCCTGTGGGGGTCTACCACCTTTTGATTTCCTTTGTCCAATATTTAGTTCTCACCTTTACCATATTTGCCTTACATACTGTCTGTACTTTGATGCTTCTCTATGTCTTTTTTTTGGGGCTTTGTTTTATGTTTTTTTTTTTGGGTCATCCTAGGACGTGTTATCTATGGCACAGGGCCCACCTAGATCCCCTTCCCTTTACCCACGCTCGTGTCCTATAGTGTATTCAATGAGAAATGAATTTTGTGTTAACGCAATACAATTTCTCCTACGCCTCATTGGGGGACACAGACAGTGGGTGTTATGCTGCTTGCCACTAGGAAGACACTAAGTAAACCAGAAAAAAAAGTTAACTCCTGCAGTATACACCCTCTCGCTGGATGAGATTTCTCCAGTTCTTGCTTAGTGTCTGTACGAGGCACTTGGATCTGGCTTCAGACCCCACCGTTTTTATTTTCCTTTTTGATTTTTCTGTAATTTTTTATTTTTTAATTAACGGAGTGAAGGGGGTGACTGTTCCTTTCTGCGGCCCGCTCTCCCCCGAACCAACAACAGGCAAGCACGCGGAGTATACCTCCCCGAGCACTTTCCTGCGACAAACGGGGCTGATTCCTCTGGCGATGCTTTCTTTACGGTCCCAGTAATCCACAGATACGAGGGCACGAGGAGGGCTCTGGAGCACAACAAACGAAGCATGGAGTGCAATGGAAAAGACTGGAACAGCGCTTCCGAATGCCTTGAATCAACCCCATAGCTCTCCATCGCCCTGCCCATAGGGAGGATCGATTGAGCATACCCCTTTAAGAACGCCTCCAGCTCCGCTACATCAGCCCAGGAGGATGAGAAGACCTGCATGGATGGCCCCGGACAGCGCGGCCGGCCTGAGCACTGGAGTTGAGGTATGGGGTCGGGTCCTGTTTCCTGGGAGAGGTGGTGTCTTTGTCTCAGCGGAGGTGCACAGGCGCCCCCCCAACTCGGCGCTTACCGCGGGTAGGCCAAAAATGTAGTACCCGGCTTTTCCGGCCTACTAGACCGCAATTTGAATAACGCCGCCCACGCTAGCGCCGCCGTCCCCCCTCCTTGGCGCCTCTCGTCCCTTACGAGACGTGCAATCCTAGTCTCGGGGGCCATGTCATTTACTTCAGCCTTCTCTGGACTCGGACTGTGAGCCGGATATCTGCTGGATATCGGGTGACACCACAGGGCCACCGCTATTCCTCCCGGGGACACAGCATAGGACCGGAGTAAGCTGCATCTGCCCTCAGAACAAAGCTTAACCCCTCCTCGACACATTCCCTGCAGCTGCAGACCATACTCTGCTTTTAACCCTTTCAGGAGCGCTATGTCTCAATCTAAGGAGGCTAAATGGGCTGCTAAGGTAAAAAACGCGGTGTGCTTCTTGTGTACCACTTGCAAGACTGCCTTGCCCAGTGCCCAGACTAATCCCTTATGCACGGGCTGTGACCCGGCTTGCGCTCAAACGTCCCTCGCCGCTGCTGACGGACTTCCTGCGTTTAATCCCCCTGAGTGGGCTGCGTCCTTGTCACGGTCGGTGGAGTCACTGACCCAGGCTATAGACTCACTCAGGGAGACCTCTTTAAGTCATAAAGCATCTTTACCTCCCGAGGAGGGCTCTGGCGACGGCCGGGAACTGTCCACCAGCAGGGGCCGTACTCGTTCAGGGGATGGTCAGGTCTCTAGAAAGCGGACCCATGACGCGTCCCCTAGTCACGCTCACGCTTCAGCTTCGGCGAGTTCTGTCTCTCGCTCTCCCTCTCCTAATGTTCGCAGCGAGCACGACTCTGAATTCGAATCTGACACGTCAGCTCCTCAGAATCCCCCAAATGACCAAGAGTCGCTTGATTCTCTTATAGAATCAGTCATCAGGATTCTGGAGTTGGATGAGAAAAATATTCCCGCTCCAGCACACGCTATCTCATTTAAGAGAACCAAACGTGTATGCAGGTTATTTACCAGCCATCCGGAGTTTAAGGACATTGTCCAGAAACATAGGGATCGGCCACATAAGCAATTCACAGGGCAAAAGTCTACTGAGGCAAAATACCCTTTTGTTCTAGACCTAATGAAGGATTGGTTACAGTCCCCTTTGGTGGACCCTCCTGTATCGCGTCTTGCTTCTAAAATGCTCCTATCCGTTTCTGAGGGCTCCTCAGTCAGAAACCCCTCCGATCGTCAAATTGACTACATTGCCCGCTCAGTTTTTGAACCTTCAGGAGTGGCGCTTTGTCCATCTTTCGCGGCGACTTGGGTCACTAAGGCAATGGCCGCTTGGGCATAAGTCTTAATTACAGCCTTCCAGGGCACCAATCTTCCTCCGGAGGCAACCAGTGTCGCCAGGCAGATAATTCCCACAGCGGACTTTGTAGTGGACGCTTCTTTAGATGCCGCCAATTGCGCTGCTCAAACTGCCACTAATGCGATCTCCATTAAAAGAGCCCTATGGCTCAGCGACTGGCGGGCAGATGCCACATCTAAAAGATCGTTTACTTCTCTGCCCTATCAAACTGGTCGTCTTTTTGGAGAGAAACTGGACCAGCTTATTTCTGATACTACCGGGGGAAAAAGTAAATTCCTTCCTCAACAAAAGGCTGTTCGGCCGTTTCGGAACCAACAGCCGATGCGTTTTCGATCTCTTCGCAACAACTCCAGTTGGTCCCCTTCTACCGTCTATTCCGGTTCAGGTTGGTCCCCGCGACGAGACAGAGGATCCCAGACCTAACCGCTCTTGGAAGCCCAGGCCTAGGGCATCTGGATCTTGAGGAGCCAGATCTCGTAGATCTCCTATGCAATGACTTGTTGCAGTATCCGGCGGACACCGACAAAGTAGGCCGTCGTCTACTTTCCTTCAGTCACACCTGGCTCGCGGTCGTCAACAACAAGTGGGTTAGGGAGCTGGTGGCCTCTGGATACAAGATAGAATTTTCTTCCCTCCTCCAACATGGTTTTTCCCATTCCCCCCCCCCCCAAGAAAAAGACAAGAGCATTCCCTTCGGGCTGTTCAGGCTCTGTAAAGGAACGGAATCATCATTCCGGTCCCTCAGCACGAAAGGTTCAGGGGTTTTTATTCAAACCTTTGTGGTTCCAAAGAAGGACGGGACGATGCGGCCCATTCTGGATCTCAAACTGTTAAGTCAGTTTGTCAAGGTACGGAGATTCCGAATGGAATCTCTCCGATCAGTTGTCGCTTCCATGGAAAAAGGAGAGTTCCTAGCATCCATCGACATCAAGGACGCTTACCTTCACATTCCGATCTGCCCTTCCGACCAGCATTTCCTGCATTTTGCAATTCACGAGGAACACTTCCAGTTCGTTGCCTTGCCCTTCGGACTCGCCACCACCTCCAGGGTCATTACCAAGGTCATGGCAGCTGTCATGGCCATTCTCCACACTCTGGGATTGGTGGTGTTACCGTACCTGGACGACGTGCTCATCAAGGGTCCGTCCCTTCCAGCCTGCAAGGAATCCGTGGATATAACAGTAAATACTTTCTCGCCTGGGATGGCAGATAAACTTAAAGTCTTTCCCAAAACCGGCTCAACAGATTTCCTTTTTAGGAATGATCTTGAAAACTTCCCACGGGTTGGTCATTCTCCCTCCAGAAAAGACCCAAGCCTTACAACAGGCAGCGCGGACTTTTTCCCGACCGACTTCTCACACCATTCGTTTCAGCATGAGAGTTCTCGGAAAGATGGTGGCAGCAATTGAAGCAGTCCCATTCGCACAGTTCCAGCTCCATCCCTTACAACATGCGTTGCTGTTAGCTTGGGACAAGAACCCGTTCTCCCTGGACCGTCGGTTCCTTCTTTCTGTCCATGCGGGTCACATAAGCCCTCAAGTGGTGGACACTGAAGTCCTCCCTGAATCAAGGGAGGTCTTTTCTCCCAGTAAGATGGTTGGTAGTAAGTCTTCTAGGCTGGGGTGCGGTCTTTAGTCACCACATGGCACAGGGTCGTTGGTCAACTCAAGAGTCACGTCTCCCCATCAACATTTTGGAGATACGAGCGATCAGGTTAGCTCTATGGAGTTTCCACCATCTCCTTGCAGGTCACGCCATCAGGATCCAATCCGACAACGCCAAGACTGTTGCGTATATCAACCGCCAGGGAGGTACTCTGAGCAGGATGGCCATGCACGAAGTGAGTCACATCCTCCATTGGGACAAGATCAACCATTCGCCCATCTCGGCAATCCACATCCCGGGCATAAAGAATTGGGCGGCAGATTTTCTCAGTCACCAAGGCCTTGCCTCGGGAGAGTGGTCTCTTCATCCGGAAGCCTTTCACCAGATTTGTCATCGTTGGGGGACTCCGGATGTGGATCTCATGGCCTCAAGACTAAACAACAAGGTTCCTCGATTCATTGCCCGATCCATGCGCCATCGGAGCGGATGCCCTAGTTCTGCCGTGGCACCAATTCCCGTTCATCTTTCCCCCTCTTCCCTTGCTTCCGAGGGTCATCAAGAAGATCAGAATGGAGGGAGTACCAGTGATCCTAGTCGCGCCAGATTGGCCGCGCCGAGCATTGTACGCAGAACTAATACAACTAGTCGCCGACATCCCCTGGCGACTTCCAGATCGCATGGATCTACTCTCACAGGGCCCGATTTACCACCAGGACTACGGGGCCCTGTCTTTGATGGCGTGGCCGTTTAATCCTGGGTTATAATAAAAATAAATTTTATTTCTATAGCGCCGACATATTCCGCAGCACTTTACATTTCAGAGGGGATTTGTACAGACAATAGACATTACAGCATAACAATAATCACATAGATTATAACAAATACCAAGAGGAATGAGGGCCCTGCTCGCAAGCTTACAGTCTATGAGGAAAGAGGTAGACATGAAAGTTGGGTGGTAACAGTTGCCCTGATTGTATGGACCAGCCATAATGTTAAGTGTGTAACAGTACAGACACAGAGGACTAATGGATGCATAAAGCATGTGGGAACATGATGCGGGGAACCTGGTTATGGTGAAACTTTTGGGTTCTCTCATGACGTGATTTCCACCATGATTAGTGCTAGGAAGCCTGTGTCCATGCGCATCTATCACTGCACCTGGAAAACCTTCTTTCCTCTGGTGTTTTCCATTCCGGCCATATTGGAATTCCTTCAATCCGTATTAAAGTCAGGCCTTGCGCTTAGCTCACTCAAAGGCCAAATTTCGGCCTTGTCGGTGCTATTCCAACGCAAAATTGCCACCAAACTTCAGGTCAAGACGTTCATTCAGGGAGTTTCCCATGTGGGGCCTCCTTATAGATGGCCATTGTAATCATGGGACCTTAACCTGATTCTTACAGGAGGCTCCTTTCGAACCGCTGCAGGACCTGCCACTTACCATTCTCTCTTGGAAGGTGGTTTTTCTAGTGAAAATTACGTCAATTAGACGAGTTTCGGCATTGACGGCCCTGTCCTGCCGTCCTCCGTTCCTGAATTTTCATCAGGACAAGGCAGCTCTCAGGACGTCCCCGTCCTTCCTGCCCAAAGTCGTCTCCTCTTTCCATCGCAATGAGGAAATTGTTTTGCCTTCCTTTTGTCCGGCACCAGTCCATCGCATTGAGAAGGCCCTCCACACCCTGGATGTGGTTAGGGCTCTGAGACGGTACATCTCGCGGACAGCTCCATTCCGCAAGTCAGATGCCCTGTTCATACTTCCAGAGGGGTATAGGAAGGGTATAGCCGCTTCAAAAGCAATGCTAGCCAGGTGGATTCGCTTGGCAATTCAGGAATCCTACCGTCAGGAACGCGCCTGTCCCAGCAGGGATTAAGGTACACTCTACCCGCTCAGTGGGCACGTCTTGGGCCATTCGGCACCAGGCCTCGGCAGAACAGGTCTGCAAGGCTGCGATTTGGTCCAGTCTGCATACTTTTACAAAACATTACCAAATTCATTCTCAGGCCTCTGCAGATGCAGCTCTCGGCAGACGCATCCTGCAATCGGCAGTACCACAGTGTTGACTCAGTGGTACATGGGGTATTAGCAGATGTATGCTCCCCGCCCAGGGACTGCTTTAGGACGTCCCACTGTCTGTGTCCCCAATGAGGCGTAGGAGAAATAGGGATTTTTGTGTACTCACCGTAAAATCCATTTCTCTGAGCCAATCATTTGGGACACAGCACCCACCCTGTTTAGCCTATTGGCTCACTGTAGCATTCTTTGGTTTTGACATAGTTACAGTGGGGCAAAAAAGTATTTCGTCAGTCAGCAATAGTGCAAGTTCCACCACTTAAAAAGATGAGAGGCGTCTGTAATTTACATCATAGGTAGACCTCAACTATGGGAGACAAACTGAGAAAAAAAAATCCAGAAAATCACATTGTCTGTTTTTTTTTCATTTTATTTGCATAATATGGTGGAAAATAAGTATTTGGTCAGAAACAAAATTTCATCTCAATACTTTGTGATATATCCTTTGTTGGCAATGACAGAGGTCAAACGTTTTCTGTAAGTCTTCACAAGGTTGCCACACACTGTTGTTGGTATGTTGGCCCATTCCTCCATGCAGATCTCCTCTAGAGCAGTGATGTTTTTGGCTTTTCGCTTGGCAACACGGACTTTCAACTCCCTCCAAAGGTTTTCTATAGGGTTGAGATCTGGAGACTGGCTAGGCCACTCCAGGACCTTGAAATGCTTCTTACGAAGCCACTCCTTCGTTGCCCTGGCGGTGTGCTTTGGATCATTGTCATGTTGAAAGACCCAGCCACGTTTCATCTTCAATGCCCTTGCTGATGGAAGGACGTTTGCACTCAAAATCTCACGATACATGGCCCCATTCATTCTTTCATGTACCCGGATCAGTCGTCCTGGCCCCTTTGCAGAGAAACAGCCCCAAAGCATGATGTTTCCACCACCATGCTTTACAGTAGGTATGGTGTTTGATGGATGCAGCTCAGTATTCTTTTTCCTCCAAACACGACAAGTTGTGTTTCTACCAAACAGTTCCAGTTTGGTTTCATCAGACCATAGGACATTCTCCCAAAACTCCTCTGGATCATCCAAATGCTCTCTAGCAAACTTCAGACGGGCCCGGACATGTACAGGCTTAAGCAGTGGGACACGTCTGGCACTGCAGGATCTGAGTCCATGGTGGCGTAGTGTGTTACTTATGGTAGGCCTTGTTACATTGGTCCCAGCTCTCTGCAGTTCATTCACTAGGTCCCCCCGCGTGGTTCTGGGATTTTTGCTCACCGTTCTTGTGATCATTCTGACCCCACGGGGTGGGATTTTGCGTGGAGCACCAGATCGAGGGAGATTATCAGTGGTCTTGTATGTCTTCCATTTTCTAATTATTGCTCCCACAGTTGATTTCTTCACTCCAAGCTGGTTGGCTATTGCAGATTCAGTCTTCCCAGCCTGGGGCAGGGCTACAATTTTGTTTCTGGTGTCCTTTGACAGCTCTTTGGTCTTCACCATAGTGGAGTTTGGAGTCAGACTGTTTGAGGGTGTGCACAGGTGTCTTTTTATACTGATAACAAGTTTAAACAGGTGCCATTACTACAGGTAATGAGTGGAGGAAAGAGGAGACTCTTAAAGAAGAAGTTACAGGTCTGTGAGAGCCAGAAATCTTGTTTGCTTGTTTCTGACCAAATACTTATTTTCCACCATAATATGCAAATAAAATGAAAAAAAAAAAAAACAGACAATGTGACTTTCTGGATTTTTTTTTTCTCAGTTTGTCTCCCATAGTTGAGGTCTACCTATGATGTAAATTACAGACGCCTCTCATCTTTTTAAGTGGTGGAACTTGCACTATTGCTGACTGACTAAATACTTTTTTGCCCCACTGTATGGTTATTGTTCACTGTTTATGCTCCTACTGCTTTTTTCACTGAACTGGAGAAATCTCATCCAGCGAGAGGGTGTATACTGCAGGGGAGGAGTTCACTTTTTTTCTGGTTTACTTAGTGTCCTCCTAGTGGCCAGCAGCATAACACCCACTGTCTGTGTCCCCCAATGATTGGCTCGGAGAAAAGGATTTTTCGGTGAGTACAAAAAAATCCCTATTTTTGCAGCTGAAGCGCCGGGGACTTTGGAACAAAATGGTTTTTTTTTTCATTAATCTTTAATGTGCCTTAATTCATTGTTTTGATTTCTAAAACTCATTATCATTCATTTGTATGTATACATATATTTATATATTTTAGTTCTATTTGACTTATAATAAAATAGTTTGACAGATATGAGTTGAATTTTCGTTTCTAGAATGATAAAGCTCAGTGTGACATTAGTGGATTTCCGTATTTTTCGCTTTGTAAGACGCACTTTTTTCCTCCAAAGTTGTGAAAATTCGGGTGCGTCTTATAAAGCGTACATGCCTTACTGATACTGTGGGTCTAGGCTGAATGCTGGGATGGGGGGGTGTCCGGGTGCCCGGCGGTTGCTGGCCGCTGCTGGGGGTGTCTCCAGTGCCTAGCGGTGCTGCGTGGGTGGACAAATTATCGTAGTCCACTGCACACGCACAGGGAAACGTGGAAGTATCGGGGCTTTGGCATGTCGCAAAATGTCGGCAGAGCCCCGGGCAGTGCCGGACACCCACGCAGCACCGCTGGGCACTGGAGAGACCAGCAGCAGCGGCCAGCAACCACCAGAGACCCCCACACCAGCGCGCTGCACATCAGAGCACCCCCTCATCCCTGCCTGCGACCTGCAGAATCAACCCACTCTAGCCTCCTCCAGCAGTGACCCTGGGACACCGCTTCACCTCAGCCACGACCCCCGGGTAAGCAATAAGATGCATGGATTATAAAAAGCACCACCGTTTTATTAAAAAATGTTTTTCTTATTTTTCTCCGAAAAATACGGTAACTGCATTTGGATCTGTATCGGGCTGTGTCCACACATTGCGGTTTATTGGGGGAACTATCTGCAGGGCAGTCCTCACCAGTAGACCAGACCCGCACTTCCATGGAGCCCGTACAGCCGGACCAGCTGTATGTTGTGTGGTTTTTTTTTTTTTTTAAGTCCATAATTGTTTTATCTTAAAAATACATAAGCTGCTTCTCGCTGAGGGTCTGACTGCTGCTGTCACCACTGATGGGACAGGCGATGGCAGATTTTCCAGAGGAAAAATATCTTTGTCATGTTAGGCAATATTCACATTTTATTTTTTGGATACTAATGGTTTACAAAATTCTGACGACCTGTGACAGAGCTGGAATGAATGTGTCGCATGGATTTATGTCTTGCTACATCAATGAAGGAATGTGCTCCTCAGACCTCCTGGAGACTTCACAGCCCTGGATCAGACCTAACATCACAGGACAATAAGGGTATGTGCACACGATGCGGATTGCTGGGCGGAATTTTCCGCGCGGAATCTGCATCTTTTGGCAGAATCCTCAGGTCAAAATCCTCACGTTTTTATGCCGATTTAGTGTGGATTTGGCCTGCGTTTTTTCACTTGCGGATTCCTATAATGGAATGGATGTAAAAACGCTGCGGAATCCGCACAAAGAATTGACATGCTGCGGAAAAAAACCCGCTGCGGTTCCGCGCAGATTTTTCCACAGCATGTGCACAGCGTTTTTTTTTTTTTTTTTTTTTTCTCCATAGAATAACATTGTACTGTAAATCACTTGTGGATCCGCAGGAAATCTGCAGCGTGTGCACAGACCCTAAAATCTCACACTCCTTATCTATGAACTGCCCCAATATTTATGGCCACCACTGTTTATCACGCTCCCATATTGATAGATAATAATAATTTTTTATTTCTATAGCGCCGACATATTCCGCAGCACTTTACATTTCAGAGGGGATTTGTACAGACAATAGACATTACAGCATAACAATAATCACATAACAGGTACCAAGAGGAATGAGGGCCCTGCTCGCAAGCTTACAGTCTATGAGGAAAAAAGGGGAGACACGAAAGGTGGGTGGTAACAGTTGCCCTGATTGTATGGACCAGCCGTAATGTTAAGTGTGTAACAGTACAGACACAGAGGGCTAATGGATGCATAAAGCATGAGGGAACATGATGCGGGGAACCTGGTTATGGTAAAACTTTTGGCTGTGCCACACAGGGATAGTTAGGTTAATGTGTTGAGGCTGTAGGCCATGAGTTTTCAGGGCACGCTTAAAATTGTAGGGATTGGGGACTACTCATATTGACCTGGGAAGTGCATTCCAAAGAACAGGCGCAGCACGTGTATAGTCTTGGAGACGGGAGTGGGAGGTTCTGATTATCGAGGATGCTAACCTCAGGTCATCAGCAAAACGGAGGGCGCGGGTAGGGTGGTATACTGAAACAAGGGAGGAGATGTAGGGTGGTGCTGAGCCATGGAGGGCTTTGTGGGTGAGGGTAATAGGTTTGTACTGGATTCTGGAGTGGATAGGTAGCCAGTGTAAGGACTGGCACAAGGTAGAGGCATCGGTGTAACGATTGGTGAGGAATATGATCCTGGCTGCAGCATTCAAGACAGATTGGAGGGGGGAAAGTTTGGTAAGAGGGAGACCGATTAGAAGAGACTTAAAATAGTCCAGACGAGAATGAATAAGAGAAACAGTAAGAGTTTTTGCAGAGTCAAAAGGTAAGAAAAGGTCGAATTCTAGAAATGTTTATGAGATGCAGATAACAAGAGCGAGCCAGTGATTGGATGTGGGGGGTGAATGAAAGCTCGGAGTCAAGTATGACCCCAAGACAGCGGGCATGTTGCTGGGGAGTAATAGTGGAGCCACACACAGAAATGGCAATGTCGGGTATAGGTACATTAGTAGCGGGAGGAAACACAAGGAGTTCAGTCTTTGACAGGTTCAGTTTCAGATATAGTGAGGACATGATGTTAGACACAGCGTTTAGACAATCGCCGGTGTTTTCTAGAAAGGCTGGCGTGATGTCAGGAGAAGAAGCGTATAATTGGGTGTCATCAGCATAGAGATGGTACTGGAAACCAAATCTACTGATTGTTTGACCAATAGGGGCAGTGTACAAGGAGAAGAGGAGGGGGCCTAGGACTGATCCTTGAGGAACCCCAACAGTAAGGGGAAGATGAGAGGAGGAGGAGCCAGCAAAAGATACAATGAAGAAGCGGTCGGAGAGATAGGAGGAGAACCAGGAGAGAACGGTGTCCTTGAGGCCAATGGAACGGAGCATAGTGAGGAGGAGCTGATGATCCACAGTGTCGAATGCTGCAGAGAGATCCAAGAGAATTAGCATGGCGTAGTGACCGTTAGATTTAGCTGTTAGTAGATCATTAGAGACTTTAGTGAGGGCAGTTTCAGTAGAGAGCGGAAACCAGATTGGAGAAGGTCGAGAAGAGAGTTATCAGAGAGATAGCGGATCAGACGGGAGTGGACTAGGCGTTCCAGGAGTTTAGAGATGAAGGGAAGATTAGAGACAGGTCTATAGTTAGCGGCACAGTTTTGGTCGAGGGATGGTTTTCTTAAGTAGTGGATGTATGATGGCATGCTTAAATGAGGAGGGAAAGATACCAGAAGAGAGAGTGAGGTTAAATATTTTAGTTAGGTGAGGGGTGATAGCAGGGGAAAGGGACTGGAGCAGATGTGACGGAAATGGGTCACTGATGCAAGTGGTTGGGCAAGAAGATGCAAGGAGCCTGCTTACTTCTGTGACTGGTTCAAAATCAGAGAGTGAGCTAGATGCAGTGGGGGAGGGAGGACAGTGCATGGTATGAGATGATTGGGAGATAATTTCCTGTCGGATATGATCAATTTTTTCTTTGAAGTAATTGGTCAGATCGTCAGCTCAAAGCTCCGTGGTTGGGGCCTGCACTCTTGGGTTGAGCAGGGAATGAAAAGTGTCAGAGACGTTTCGGGTTATTGGACAGTGAGGTGATGAGGGTGTTGAAATAGGTTTGTTTGGAGAGGTGAAGGGCAGTGTTGTATGTTCTAAGCATGAACTTATAATGGATGAAGTCTTCGTATAGATTGGATTTTCTCCACAGACGTTCGGCGCACCTGGAGCACCGCTGCAGGAAACGTGTTTGCACCGTGTGCCAGGGTTGTGGCTGTCTTTGTCGTGTTGTTCTGTGTATAGGAGGTGCAAAATCATCCAGGGCAGTTTGAAGTGTTTCATTGTAATGCTTCAGTGCAGAATCAGGACATGAGAGGGAGGGGATAGGGGCCAATGAAGACCACAAGTTCATTGTAAGTTTCTGGGTGTAATGGCCTGTATGTTTCTATAAGTATGGACAGTGGGGGTGACCTGAGCAGCCTGGCTGTTCTTGAT
Organism: Dendrobates tinctorius; assembly: GCF_039654945.1. Lineage (NCBI taxonomy): Eukaryota > Metazoa > Chordata > Amphibia > Anura > Dendrobatidae > Dendrobates > Dendrobates tinctorius. The sequence continues at coordinate 2,718,859 of NW_027361904.1, read as the reverse complement.
AGAGAATGAAAGAAGGTTGGGATCAGAGAGCGGGAGAGGGGAGTTTGCAAAATCATCCACTTCATCCACTGCACAAAGCCGAGAGAAGACCAAGTCGAGGGAGTTTCCGTCTTCATGCGTTGGAGAATTAGTAAGCTGTGAAAGGCCAAACGAGGAGGTTAGAGATAAAAGGTGAGTAGGAGAGGGGAAGAGCAATGGGGATGTTGAAATCGCCCATGATGAGGGTAGGGATGTCACAGGAGAGAAAATGTGGAAGCCAAGTGGCAAAATGATCCAGGAACTGATGGGAGGGGCCGGGAGGACGATACACTACCGCCACTCGCATGGAGAAGGGGGAGTAGAGTCTGACGGCATGGACCTCAAAAGAATGGAAGACTAGTGAGGATACTTGAGGGATAACCTGAAAGGTACATTTTGGTGATAGAAGCAGACCAACGCCTCCACCTGCTCTTTTGTCTGATCTTGGGGTATGAGAGAAGTGTAATCCCCCATATGAAAGAGCAGCAGCAGCAGTAGTGTCTGACTGCTGGATCCAGGTTTCAGTAAGAGCCAGGAGGTTAAGAGAATTAGAAAGGAAGAAGTCATGGATGAAGGAGAGTTTATTACACACTGAGCGAGAATTCCAAAGGGCACAAGAGAGACAGATGGCATGCAGGGAATATTAATAAGATTAGAGGGGTTTCTGAGTGTAGCAGTTGGGGGGTTTGACTTTCTATAACATGGAGGACCAGGGTTGGGAGCAATGTCTCCTGCGACTAGGAGGAGGATAGAAAGAGTGAGCAGATGGTTGAGTGTTATGAATGGGTCACCGTGGAGGAAAATCCTAAACAAGCTAAGCCCCAGAAAAACCAGAGAGGTTCGTAACTATGCAGATTGCAGATCCCTGATCCTAACCACACAACTAGCAGCAGCCATGGAGCGTACCTACGATGAACCTAGACGCCTTGTCACGGCCGGAGGACTAAATAAGCCTAAAGCAAGGAAAGGGGAATACTAACTGCCCAAGAGCAGACGCCAAAGGAATAGACAGCCCGCACACATGTATTGACGGTGAAACAAGATGAAAACACAAACACAGGCAGGAAAATAGGCTGAGCAAACGATGGGGCCCAAACTAACCAGAAAGGACAGGAAAGGAAAGACACTGTCTACAATCTGCCCAAAACCCTACAAAAATAATGTCCAACACTTCTGATATCAAAATTAACCCTGAAGTCACTAGACTTCTCCCACTATATCAGCACTCTGAAATATTCTGAAGCAGCGCAAAAAGAGGCCAATCTAATAAGGGACAAAAAGCAAATTGGCCAATACAGATAAGTAAGAGTGGAAATTCAGCACAGCCCCAGCCGGGGCTGGATGACAACACAAAAAAACTGAATAGACCAACAAAATCAAGTGTGAACATTAACAGAAAAACTTAGCTTGAGCTGACTGGAACAGAGCTGAGAACCAAGACTTGACAAGCCAGAAGGAATCACCAGCACCAGAATAGAGCGTTGGCTGTCTTAAATCCAGTCAGATTCCTGAGGTCCAATCGTCATCCTCCTTATCAGGTGGCAAATCTCTACTGATTAAATCAGCCTCACTACCTCCTGTTACCACCAGAGGGACCCTGGAAGGAGAATTCACAACTGGTATAGACCAGAAAATGAACTCACAACAGTTGAGTGATTTGTGGGGGCGTCTCTTATGTTGAATGGTGAGACTGAATGGATATGTGCAATTTAACAATTTGAAAAGAGTGTGAGTGCTATACATAGGAGAGGAAAGGAGTGAGTGGCTGATATGGATGGAGTGTAGAGAGTTAATGCCAGGGTGGTGGATGTGTGTGAATGCAGCGGCCAGGATATATATTACACAAATGCATATGGTATATATTTGTTGTACTCCAAATGTACAGGGGGTACATGTATATAAAATATCTTACCTGTCTCCTGCCTTGTCTAACTGCCATGTTATAACTGCCAGTACTTTGATAAACTGTACTTCGATAAAGTGTGCATAAATGCCTCCTGCATAAATGCTCCCCCAAGCTAGGTCTGAATATATAGGAATCTAAGGCTTAGATTTTTTTTCTCTCTTCTCGTTAATCAATCAAACTAAACTAAGACAGCATGGCACAATAAAGGTAATTATCAGACAAACCAATGTCCAGGCCTACATGCATCATAAACCACTTTGAAAAGTTTCTTGACCTCAGAGTAAAAGGGGACAAGCAGAGTAAGTTGAAATAAATATATACCAGATATAAGCTTGCAGAGTTGAAAAGACATATAGAGCATTCAGGATTAACTGCTTGCTGACATTGAATGGAGGAGTTGATTCAGAGCAGAGATTGAAAGAGGTGGTTACCAGATATAAGCTTGCAGAGTTGAAAAGATAGTTCTGCTTCCCTTGTCTTATTTTACTGCCAGTACTGTTCTGTATAATATGTGACTCATCACATTTTGTATCTCGCTCATGCTGGCATAATATATCCTCTGCATATTGGCCTGCACTCAGAGCAATGTTCTTCTATCAGGTCGGGCAGATCTGTGGGGTTTTCTCATCTGGACTCGCAATGTGACTGAACTCAGATGGGTCTGAGCAGAAAACATCGGATGCCATACGGCTAGTGTTGAGCATTCCAATACCGCAAGTATCGGGTATCGGCCGATATTAGCGGTATCGGAATTCCGATACGGACTTCCGATACTTTTGTCATATCGGATTCCGGAATCGGAATCGGAAGTTCCCATCATGCTATGAGCCTGCTTGCTTTGATTAAGCCAATGGGAATCCTCCGAAGTGTGGGCACATCCTGTTAGGCATGTAGGCATGTTAACTATTGGCATGGCTGTGATTGGCTGCCGAAATGATGTCATGATGCACTATAAAAGCCACCGCAGCCGCCATTTCTGGTCACTCTGCTGTGAATTCAGTTAGGGACAGGCTGCTGTACAAGACTGTGAGAGACAGTTAGAAATAGCGATTCCACCAAACATCTAGTGCTTTACCCAGGCTACATAAACCACCACTGTAGCCTTCTTTGCCCTAGCAGCAGTGTTCACAGCTGTCTGCAAGGGCTGTGTGAGTGCAGCTCACGCTGTGGAGTGGGTCCTGCAGCTACGTCAGGCTGTAGGCCACCCAGTGTGATCACTGCTGCCTCATACATCTTTTATTTTTTGAGCTGCATTTTTTACATAATTTCAATCTAGTGTGCTTCCATCCGTATCCATATACGTTGGTTGCAAACACTAGTAGTAGACAGCGGAGCCTTTCTGCAGCCTTTCAGTGCTAGTGTCCACTTTGCTGCACTGTTCACGGCTGTCTGAGAGGTCTCTGACTGTGTGTGAGTGCAGCTCACGCTGAGTAGTGTGTCCTGCAGCTACGTCTGGCTGTAGGACGCTCAGCGTGCGTCAGTGCCTCACACATTATTTTTATTTGAGTGCAGCTCATTTTTTCTTCTATTAGTGTGCATCCATCCGTCTCCATCTATGGTGGTTGCAAACACTATATAGGAGTACACAGCGGAGCCTTTCTGCAGCCTGTCAGTGCCAGTGCCCACTTAGCTGCACTGTTGACGGCTGTCTGAGAGGTCTCTGACTGTGTGTGAGTGCAGCTCACGCTGAGTAGAGTGTCCTGCAGCTACGTCTGGTTGTAGGACGCTCAACGTGCGTCACTGCCTCACACATATTTGTCTTTGAGTGCAGCTCATTTTTTCTTCTCCTATTAGTGTGCATCCATCCGTATCCATCAACATTGGTTGGTTGCAAACACTATATAGGAGTAGATAGAGGAGCCTTTTTTTCTGGCTTGTGCCCTGCCGGCGCAGCCAGATTAGTATTACCCAATTTTTTTGGAGCCTCATCTTTTGCATTGTAGGTTACCTGCCTGCATTGTAATAGCTCCAAAAAGTTGGTGATACTATCAGTTTCAATTCTTTGTTCACATACTTTGAGTTTGTTTCCAACAAAGAAACCACAAAAAAAGTTCACCAAACACTACATTTGGAACTTGTGTAGGCCACATCAGCCCCTATTAAAGTGTAGTCCACACACACACACTTCATAAAATTAGTGTTTCTTGTACCTGTAACCAGCTGTTCAGGAATAAGCACACTAAGGCCCCCCATTGTACTTTTCTGCCTATCTTAAGCAGTCTGGCAAGATGAAGAAGGCAGGGAGTAAGGCGCGTGGGCGTGGAGTTTCAGCAGGGAGAGGACGTGGGGATTCTGCAGGGAGAGGACGTGGGGATTCTACAGGTAGAGGACGTGGGGATTCTGGGCCTGCTGCGGGCACCAGTGGATCAGCATCCCCCAGTTTTAGCAGGCAACAGTCCTTTATGCGCAGCTTTGTAGGACCTCAACGTACCCCACTGCTGCGGGAGGAACAAATTGAAGCCGTTGTCGGATGGATGGCAGCTAACGCATCGACTTCAATTACTTCCGCATCCTCTCAGGGTCAGAGCACCGAAGAGCAACCATCTGTCTCTTCACCACCTGCCAAAGTGCCCAGGCAGTCAGAGAGACATGGACAGGAGCCATCACAGTCTCTACTTCTGTTCTCGGAATCTGTTGGCTTGGAAAGAGGGGGCCAGCCAGGCAGCATTCCTGAATGTGAAGAAGAGGGAGTATGCAGTGATGCGCAACTTCTTTGTCCCTCTGAATCTGAAGAGGCGAGTGGGCCAGTGCCTATGGTCAGCACACCTCAGTACGCATCAGATGATGACGAGACTCAGTTGCCACTTTCTGGTGCGTACGGTGCTGGCGAGACAACCCCGGAGAAGCAGCTGTTTGAAGAGGGGAGGGAAGATGATGAGGTCCTTGACCCATCATGGCGTGAGGAACAGGAAGGTGGTGGGAGCAGCTCGGAGGAAGAGATTCCCCTACCGGCCAAAACAGGAGGCAGAGGGAGGGGGAAGACTTGGTTGCCTGTACCCTCCACTTCGGCACCCGTTAGGAGCATTCCTCATTCCAAAGGCAAACCGGGCGCTCACAAGAGTTGCAGTGCGTGGTCCTTTTTTGACACAGTTGCAGATGACATTTGCTTTGTCAAATGCAAGCTGTGTCATCAGAGAGTCAAAAGAGGGAGAAATGTCAGCAACCTCAATACCACAAATATGTGGAAACATGTGCGCACCAAGCACGAGTTGGAGTTGCAGAGACACCCTGAAGACGTAGGCCAACGTACAGCACCACCTACCACCTCTTCAGTTCGTGTTGGGCCCTCTTCCTCCAGCTCACACACTGCTGGTTCGGCTTCCTCACAGGATCGCCAAGGAAGAACCTCTGCCACTGTTGTCCGGAGACCCTGTCAGATTACACCCATAGCAGCACGTTCCCATCCATCACAGCCATCGGTAGCACAGGCATGGGATAAAAGGCGCCCTTACTCGGCAAACCATCCCCGAGCACAGTCTCTGAATGCTGGCATTGCCAAACTTCTGGCAGTTGAAATGCTGTCATTCAGGCTGGTGGACACTGACACCTTCCGGGACTTAATGGCATTGGCAGTCCCCCAATACAACGTGCCCAGCCGCTTTTATTTCAGCAGGCGAGCCGTCCCTGCCCTGCAGAAACATGTTGAGGGCAAAATAAAACATGCGCTACTAAACGCCGTTAGTAGCAAGGTCCATCTGACCACCGATGCGTGGACCAGTAACCATGGACAGGGACGATACCTTTCCCTCACTGCCCACTGGGTCAATGTTGTGGAGCCGGGTACGGATCTGGAGAGTGGCGCTGTACGTGTTCTTCCAACGCCACGGATTGCAGGACTCCAGTCTGTACACATAGACTCCTCCTCCTACTCAAGTTCCTCAGAAACAGCAGAGCAGGAGCCTGTTACGACCGATATGAGCACAGCCGTGGCCAAACGTCAACAGGCTGTACTCAAATTAATTTCTTTGGGGAATCGAAGCCACACAGCGCAGGAGCTCTGGAATGCTATCAAGCTGGAGAGCGATGTGTGGTTTGGGCCAGCGAATCTCCAGCCGGGCTTGGTAGTGTGTGACAATGGCCGAAATCTGGTGGCAGCTCTTGGCCTAGGCAACCTCACACACATCCCATGTCTGGCACATGTTCTTAACTTGGTCGTGCAGAGCTTTTTGAGGGACTATCCGGATCTTGATGCACTGTTGCACAAGGTCCGCATAGAGTGCGCTCACTTGCGACGTTCCAGCACGGCAAGATCGCGCCTCGCTGCTCTGCAGCGACGATTTGGCCTTCCGGAACATCGCATCATATGTGACCTACCCACCCGGTGGAATTCAACGTTACATATGTTGGAGCGGTTGTGTGAGCAGCAGGCAGCAGTCATGGAGTACCAGCTGCATCAGGCGCAAACAAGTCGCACTGTGCGCCGTTCACACTTCAGCACCATTGAGTGGGCCTCTATGAAGGACATCTGCCTCGTTTTGCGTGCCTTCGATGAATCCACGCGGATGGCGAGTGCAGATGATGCACTAGTCAGCATGACTGTCCCCCTTATCTGCCTGCTTCAACAAACACTGCAAGCACTAAGGGATGAGGTTTCGGAAGAGGTGGAGGATGAGGAGTCCCAAATGCCATCTGCTTCTGGACAGTCTGCGCTACGTGTTTCCTCACAAAGGCCTAGGCAGGGGACACTTTGTGAGGAGGATGAGGAGGAGTCGATGGAGGAGGAAGACATCTCTCCAGAGGAGGGAGGTACACAAACCTCTACTCAGTATGTACAGCGAGGGTGGGGTGATGCAGAGCAGGCCGAGGTCACGCCTCAAACAGGGGACAGCGGTTCTTTGGCAGTTGGGAGTCTGCAGCACATGGTTGATTTCATGCTGCAGTGCCTGAGAAACGACCGCCGCATCGCCCACATTCTCGTCTCGGCTGATTATTGGGTGTACACCCTCCTAGATCCTCGCTACCGGGACAGCGTACAAAGGCTCATACCAACGTTGAACCGGGAGCGTAAAATGCGGGAGTACGAAGAGTCACTGGTGCAGTCCATAATGTTTTCCATTCCACCCGACAGCATTGTTGCTAGTGCTTTAAAAAGCAGCTCTGTGCGTCGAGGCAGTGGAGGAAACTCTGCACAAAGAGGGAGCAGAGGCAGCGCCGCAGCACAAGGCAAGACCACTATGGCCCAAATGTGGCAAAGTTTTGTGTGTCCACCACAATTGTCTACACCATCAGCGACGCCTCGAGTCAGCAGGAGGCAACGCTTCCGTCAGATGGTGTCAGACTACATGTCTTGCCCTGTCGCTGTACTCCCAGATGGCTCTTCCCCCTTCAAGTTTTGGGTCTCTAAGCTGGATACATGGCCAGAGCTTAGCCAGTATGCATTGGAGGTGCTGGCTTGCCCTGCTGCCAGTGTATTATCGGAACGTGTCTTTAGTGCCGCAGGTGGTGTACTAACAGACCGTCGCACGCGACTATCTTCCGATAATGTTGACCGGCTGACTTTTCTGAAAATGAACAAGGCCTGGATCTCCAAAGACTTTGCCATTCCTCTTACAGACTAAATTAGTGGTTGGCAACTGTATCCAGGTCTGCTGGTGTGTTCATTTTTCTACCACCTGAACTATAATCCCTGTGCTTCAACACAGCCAGTTGTCGCTCAGATGTGTCGTCTGCACAGAGAAACACACTAGCTCCTGTGTTAGTGGGGTTCAGTAATGCCAGCTGATCCCCTGCTGTGTGGACGGCAAAGTCACCAGCTCCATCAACATTCAAACCACTACTGATTTTTAACCGTGCCCAACTTAGGTCTCTGGCTCCACTGTCTCTACTATTTCCCCTGACCTCCAACCCCGCCATCTACATCTCTGAAGTGGCGTCAGCACAATCTACACTTGTTCCTGTGTTCCTGTGGCTCAGTCCCATCAGTTTATCCCCTGATGTGTGTCCGGCAAGGTCTCCTGCTCTGTCCACATTCCCATAACCAGTAGTGGGAATGAGGACAGAGCTGGCGAACTTGCCGGACAAACATCAGGGGATCAACTGACGGGACTGAGCACCAGTAACACAGGAACAAGTGTAGATTGTGCTGACGCCACTTCAGAGATGTAGCTGGCGGGGTTGGAGGCCAGGGTAAAAAGTAGAGACAGTGGAGCCAGAGGCCTAAGTGGAGCATGGTTAGAATCAGTAGTAGTCCACAACCTCCATAAAAACCGCTGCCCATTGGCCTCTGCATGCGGCATGCGTAATCCTGGGCTCCAACAGTGTCAGTTGGTGTTCAGAAGTGTCGTCTCCACAGAGCCAAACACATTCGTTCAAGTGTTAGTGGGGTTCAGCACTGCCAGCTGTTCCCCTGCTGTGGAGATGGCAAGTCTCCTGCTGCCTTCACCTGCCAAAATCCAGTAGGCCCCAGCCTGCTCCACGCCTAATCCTGGGCTCCAACAGCGTCAGTTGGTGTTCAGAAGTGTCGTCTCCACAGAGCCAAACACATTCGTTCGAGTGTTAGTGGGTTTCAGCACTGCCAGCTGTTCCCCTGCTGTGGAGATGGCAAGTCTCCTGCTGCCTTCACCTGCCAAAATCCAGTAGGCCCCAGCCTGCTCCTCGCCTAATCCTGGGCTCCAACAGCGTCAGTTGGTGTTCAGAAGTGTCGTCTCCACAGAGCCAAACACATTCGTTCAAGTGTTAGTGGGGTTCAGCACTGCCAGCTGTTCCCCTGCTGTGGAGATGGCAAGTCTCCTGCTGCCTTCACCTGCCAAAATCCAGTAGGCCCCAGCCTGCTCCTCGCCTAATCCTGGGCTCCAACAGCGTCAGTTGGTGTTCAGAAGTGTCGTCTCCACAGAGCCAAACACATTCGTTCAAGTGTTAGTGGGGTTCAGCACTGCCAGCTGTTCCCCTGCTGTGGAGATGGCAAGTCTCCTGCTGCCTTCACCTGCCAAAATCCAGTAGGCCCCAGCCTGCTCCACGCCTAATCCTGGGCTCCAACAGCGTCAGTTGGTGTTCAGAAGTGTCGTCTCCACAGAGCCAAACACATTCGTTAGAGTGTTAGTGGGTTTCAGCACTGCCAGCTGTTCCCCTGCTGTGGAGATGGCAAGTCTCCTGCTGCCTTCACCTGCCAAAATCCAGTAGGCCCCAGCCTGCTCCTCGCCTAATCCTGGGCTCCAACAGCGTCAGTTGGTGTTCAGAAGTGTCGTCTCCACAGAGCCAAACACATTCGTTCAAGTGTTAGTGGGGTTCATCATTGCCAGCTGATCCCCTGCTGTGGAGATGGCAGTCTCTCCTGCTGTCTCCGCATTCCAAAGACAGTAGGCCTCTGCCTACACCCTCCTATTTCCTGGGCTTCAACTCAGCCAGTTGTAGCTCGGAAGTGCCGTCCACACGGAAAGAGATACTTGCTCCCGTGTCTCAGTGGGGTTCAGTAACGTCAGCTGATCCCCTGCTTTGTGGATGGCAGTCTCTCCTGCTGTCACCTCATTCAAAATACAGTAGGCCTCTGCCTACACCCTCCTATTTCCTGGGCTTCAACACAGCCAGTTGTAGTTCGGAAGTGCCGTCCACACGGAAAGAGATACTTGCTCCCGTGTCTCAGTGGGGTTCAGTAACGTCAGCTGATCCCCTGCTGTGTGGATGGCAGTCTCTCCTGCTGTCACCTCATTCAAAATACAGTAGGCCTCTGCCTACACCCTCCTATTTCCTGGGCTTCAACACAGCCAGTTGTAGTTCGGAAGTGCCGTCCACACGGAAAGAGATACTTGCTCCCGTGTCTCAGTGGGGTTCAGTAACGTCAGCTGATCCCCTGCTTTGTGGATGGCAGTCTCTCCTGCTGTCACCTCATTCAAAATACAGTAGGCCTCTGCCTACACCCTCCTATTTCCTGGGCTTCAACACAGCCAGTTGTAGTTCGGAAGTGCCGTCCACACGGAAAGAGACACTTGCTCCCGTGTCTCAGTGGGGTTCAGTAACGTCAGCTGATCCCCTGCTGTGTAGATGGCAAAGTCTCCTGCTGCCTACACAGTCGTACCACTACTGATTTTTAACCGTGCTCCAATTAGGCCTGTGGCTCCACTGTCTCTCGTATTTCCCCTGTCCTCCAACCCTGCCAGTTACAGCTCCGAAGTGGCGTCTGCACAATCCACACTTGTTCCTGTGTTACAGGTGTTCAGTCCGGTCAGTTAATCCCCTGATGTGTGTCCGGCAATGTCGCCTGCTCTGTCCACATTCCCATTATGGGAATGTGGACAGAGCAGGCGACATTGCCGGACACACATCAGGGGATTAACTGACCGGACTGAACACCTGTAACACAGGAACAAGTGTGGATTGTGCAGACGCCACTTCGGAGCTGTAACTGGCGGGGTTGGAGGACAGGGGAAATACGAAAATCAGTGAAGCCACAGGCCTAAGTGGAGCTTGGTTAAAATTAGTAGTCTACAACCGATCTTAAAATTTCTTCAATGCAGCCTCAGCCTGCTCCGTGCTTGTCCCTGGGCTTCAACACAGCCAGTTGCTGCTCATAACTGACTTTGGCACGGGTACTCCCTCCTGCCCAGCTTGGTTCCAGCCCTGCCTGCTGTTTCCGGGAAGTGTCAATGTCAGTTTGCCACCCCAAGTTGCCATGTCGTGTTGCGGTTGGGTTAGCCGAGGCTAGGGTGCCAGCAGTTTAGGTGCTTCCTATGTGGACTGCGGGTTCTGGTAAGAAAGGCTTGTTCCATAGTGCCAGTAGGACAAGCACCCCCTGTAGGACTGTGTGATTCGGTAACTGCGGCCAGCTTGCGGCATGCCAACTTTGCTTTTCAGGGGTAACTTCTGATACCCCTCCGGGTTCCAGCACCGTCAGCTGGTTCTCGTCAGAGCCTTTGGCCTAGGTGCCTCCATCTCGGTATCCGAGTTCCGGCAACGTCTGCTGGTCCTTGGTAGTGCTTTGTAGCACAGGTACCTCCTGCTTAGTAACCGGGTTCCAGCACCGTCAGCTGGTCCTCGGTTGTGCCATTGGCTCTTATTCCTTCTGTTGCCCCTCCGGGTGCCAGCACTGTCAGCTGGTCCTCGCTATTTCCATTTGCTCTTGCAGCTTATGCTACCCCTCCGGGTTCCAGCACCGTCAGCTGGTTCTCGTCAGAGCCTTTGGCCTAGGTGCCTCCATCTCGGTATCCGAGTTCCGGCAACGTCTGCTGGTCCTTGGTAGTGCTTTGTAGCACAGGTACCTCCTGCTTAGTAACCGGGTTCCAGCACCGTCAGCTGGTCCTCGGTTGTGCCATTGGCTCTTATTCCTTCTGCTGCCCCTCCGGGTGCCAGCACTGTCAGCTGGTCCTCGCTATTTCCATTTGCTCTTGCAGCTTATGCTACCCCTCCGGGTTCCAGCACCGTCAGCTGGTTCTCGTCAGAGCCTTTGGCCTAGGTGCCTCCATCTCGGTATCCGAGTTCCGGCAATGTCTGCTGGTCCTTGGTAGTGCTTTGTAGCACAGGTACCTCCTGCTTAGTAACCGGGTTCCAGCACCGTCAGCTGGTCCTCGGTAGTGCCATTGGCTCTTGTTCCTTCTGCTGCCCCTCCGGGTGCCAGTACCGTCAGCTGGTTCAAGAGGACAAAGAACAGGAAGACAACCACCAAGATGCAGAACAACAAGAGAGAGAAGACAAAGAAGCATAAAAAAAACAAAGCAGAAGAACATTAAGCATAAGACTAATACTCTGAGCAAATGATATTATCTTATTTATAAGCAGAAGAAGACTAAGCAGTGTATGGGGGTGAGTCCGTTCCTCCTCGTGGTGCCCCTGGAAAAGGCCTGCTGCTGCAGGCCAAACCGAACGCGGACAAATCCTGTTGTAAATCTTTTGTGACAGGCAGAACGGAAGGTGTAAACTTCTAACTTTTCTAGATAACAACTACAGGAATGCCTGACACAAACAAGAATATGATGAAGAAGAATAGGAAGAAGATGAAGAAGCTGAATATGTAGAATAATAATTGTTGAATAAGAAGAATATGAAGAATGTAAGAAAAGGAATAAGAAGAAGAAGAAGAATGTAAAAAAAGGAATAAGAAGAAGAATGTAAAAAAAGGAATAAGAAGAAGAATGTAAAAAAAGGAATAAGAAGAAGAATGTAAAAAAAGGAATAAGAAGAAGAATGTAAAAAAGGGAAGAATAAGAAAGAAGAAGAAAGAATAAGAAGACATACATGTCTGGCAAAATATAAATGAGGCTAACATAGTCAATATCTTTGTAACTCCTAACGTCTTTAAAAAAAAAGTTTAATTCCTGCTATTCCTTTTGATTGGACTAAAACTCTATGGCTTTAATGTCTCCTCCACCTCCCACAATACATTCTACATTATTCTTAGTTGTTTTTCTTCATGTAGAATTAACCTACAAGGAAAGAAAGGGTTTTTTTTAATTCCGATATTTTGGCCCCATTGACTTGCATTGGTTCCCGGTATCGGAATCGGCGATACCGATATTTTTTTTTAAGATCGGCCGATCCATTCCGATCCGATATTTTCAAGTATCGGCTGGTATCGCTCAACTCTACATACGGCCCATCAGTGCGACATTTATAAAGATACAATTCTGTAATATGGAAAAAGAAAATGGTTCTGTAAAAGATTAATAGCTCATGATTAACAAAAACTGGGTTAGCACAATAATGAGAAGTGAGAACAAATCATCCCTGTGAAGATCTGATGTTGTGGGTTGTAATAGTCACCTAGGCAGGTTACCGCTGCAACTATTTTTATTCCATAAATCCAGGGTTGTACAACAAATCCATGTAGATGGCTGACATGTAATGTCCTCAGTCCACAATTTCCCCATCTTACATCTCCAAAACTCCATAGTCCATGGGGTCCTTTAAACGATGGTCCATCTTCAGGCGGCAGCGGTCGGTCTCCGGTACCTTCTGCTGAGCCTCTAGTCTAGTCCATAAACACATGCAGCACTCTCAGAGTGACGCGTAAATAGCAGTGCAGCGATTGGCAGGGAAGGCTGCAAGCGTATGTCCGGTGCTCAGCTTTCTCTGCTCTGCACATGTACGGTATTCACAGTCACGGAGTGCACAGCACCTGTGGAGAAGCAGGGTTAGTGGGTGCTCTTGTCCACTGGCCCGGCTGTCATTAGCAAGACTGCATGGACCAGGGCTCATACCAATGAACCCCCGCTCTATCTGTTTGTGGGAAGAACACTACACAGACCACACAGGGTTAGGGTAAAACACTGTGGCCAAGCTTTATTGAACCACAACACCCACTAGTAAACAGAACAATTCCAGCACTTTCCCCAAGATGGTGCACATTACAAGGTCTCATCCTTCCACTGACTCAACGGGATGCTAGTGGATGTTATGTCAGAGCTCTCAGGGTTGCTATTCCACCTGTGATAACACACAGAGAGGAGGTCACGACAGGCGTAGGGAGATAACCGAAAGCAGTCCTGTGTTCTTTCAGCCGGGTCTGACATACCCTCAGCTGGGATCCTGAAGAGTTTCTTGTCCATTGAGTGTTTAGCAGAATGTCCGGCTGGTGGCTGTTTGTGATGAGATGAGACCCCATCTCTCTCTGCCTCAGGGTCTTTTTATATCTCAGGCAGGTAAGTTATTTTTAGAATTACCCAGTGTCCTTCAGTGCACCCTCACATCTTTTCCCTATCTACATTCAAAGTTAACAAACTGATTCCAGAATATAAACAAACATCAGCTAAGCACACACTATGTTACATGATATATCATTGTGCAAGTCGGTCTTCTTGACCCACCGGAATCCACACTTAAATCCACAAGCCAAATATACAGACAAAAAGTCAATTCCTCCAGGCCTGCAAAAACATAGCCATCTGGGCAATTAAGATATACTCTGGTTTCTTCACAGCACCTTTCTCGGTTTCTGTCATGGGGCGCAAGGCACCTTTATCTCCCGCAGTCCTGCTGCAGACAGCGAACGCAGCCTGCCGCAGTGCCGATGCTCGGTGGATGGAGATCGTTGCTCTCTCAGCTGTGCGCTGCTGCTGGTTATCGCCAAACTGACTGCTGCAGCCCGCGCTTTTCCTTTTATCTTACCCCGCCACCCTGGATCATGAGGTTGGTCCAGCTCCTCATCACTGCCCCATGCAACATGGGAGGCAGCCTCAACAGTTCCGGACCAGGCTCGGTACAGGTACCCACAGCTCGGTCTTCGTCCTTACAACAGCACCACCACCAGCAGTGTCACCGAGCATCTCCACCCCGTCCCATGGAAGTGTTCAGCTCTCCAACGCCCAAACCCTATAGAGAAAGAGTAAATACACTACCCGCCCACTGGCCCTGGTCCCAAAAAACAGCATTTACAAATTCATGGCTTTTGAAACGCTGCATCTATTGGAGAAAAACAGTGTTAAAAAAGTGATGGTGGTGGCTGTTGTGCAGTACATGGTTCCCATCCACCACTAATTTTTCATGTGGGGCCATCCCTGTCCAGCACACACATTTTGCAGCCAAAATCAGGTGTGCACTGTGCAACGCCATCAGTGGCAAGGTACAGATAACTAACAATACGTGGAACAGTAAGCACGGGCAGGGCATTACTGCGCAGGAGCTGTGGACAGTGATTAAACAAGAGACCGATGAATGGTTGGGGCCGCTGAACATAAGTCTTGGCCTGGTGGTGTGTGATAATGTGCGAAATCTGATAGCAGCCCTAGGCCTAGCCTGTTTGATGTACATCCCTTGCCTGCCACATGTGTTAAATTTAGTGGTGCAAATCTTTATTAAAAATTACCCATATGTTAGAGCTGCTGCAGAAATTGTAGGACGTCTGTGCACACTTATGGCGTTTACATCCTGCAGCTGCTCGCCTGTCTGCACTGCAGCGTCACTTCTGCCTTCTCGCTCAGCGCCTCATATGCAACGTATCAACAAGGTGGAAGTCAAGAGTTGAATACGCTGTAGACACTGCGAGCAGAAGCAAGCAATAATGGAGTGTCAACTGCAGTACACACGGGTGAGTCGCTCTGCGGAACAACACCACTTCACCATCATGTAGTGAACACAACAGGTTGGCCCTCAAAGTCGCTCACGAGCATCACTGGAGCATGGCATGAAGGATATAGGACACAGACCGAACACCTCCCACAGAGTAACAGCTTGTCTTTGCCTCTGGGCAGCCTGGCACAAATGAGCCAATACATGCTGCTGTGCCTGTGCAATGACCGCAGAGTTGCCCCGCTCGTACCCCTCCTGATTACTGGGTTGCCACACCGCTGGATCCCTGCTGCAAAGACAAACTACCATCATTACTTCCAACAATGGAGCGGGATGGCAAAATGTGTGAATGAAAGCACACGCTGGTAGAGGCACTACTGACGGCGTTCCCACCTGACAGATGAAACACATGGCATATGAGGAGGAAGTCGCCAACGCACCTGGGGAACCACCGCGGAAGGGAGGGTCAACATGGCTGAAATCTGAAAAAAAAATCATCAGCACGCCACAACATCCACCACCACCATCTGATGCGGTGTCCGTACAACCAGGTGCCAGCGTTATAACAACATGGTGAAAGAGTGCTTGTCCATGTCCACATGTCTGCAGGTACTAAGTGATGGGTCTGCCCATTTAACTTGTTGGTTTCCAAACTGGACACATGGCCTAGGCTTGTCCTTTTTTTACTTGTAAGTCCAGGCAAGCCCCATGGCAAGTGTAATGTCGGAACGTGTGTTTATCACAGCGGGGGATGTAATCACACATAGGCGCATCCACCCGTCCAAAGCCAACGTGGGCACTCTCGCATTCACTAAAATAAACCAGGAGTGGAGCACACAGGACTTGTCTGTACCTTTGGTTGACTAGACAAATGTACCATCTGCACCCAGACATTGTTATACTCTCTTTGCCATTCAATTTATTTTTGTTGATTTTTTTTCTCTTCATTTTTGGCGAGGCCCTAAAATAATGTTGGATACCATCTGCCCTGCCACTTCCACCTACTGCTCGTCCACCTACACCACCTCCTCCTCCACTTGGACATCCGACTACTGTATCTACATTGTTCTTTTTTATTTTATACTGTTCTTTTAAGTGCTGTCCCTAAAAGATAAAGTAATAAAAAAACAACAACACAATAACTGTGTTGGATACCTCATCCCCTGCCTCTTCCACCTTCATCGCCACGTCCAACTCAAGCTTATCCACCTACTATACCTTCTCCTACATTTGGACCTGCGCCTCTTTTTTTCTAAATTATAAAAAAAATTTCTATTCTCTGTTATTTTAAGTAATCTCAATATCCACATTTGTTTTCAGGGCTATTGTCCTGCTTACCCCCATGTTGTTCCCTTTTTCAGCTTTACCCCTTGATACCCCCATTTTGCAGCACGAAAGTTCGAGACCACGTTGACCTCTATTGGCTGAGATCTGGTCTCATTAAGCTGGGAATGGCCCAATAAAGATGAACCTTTTCAGCCTATTAATCAGTCAACAGCTGTCTGCTTTTTATTTGCTGGTTATTACAAAATGAATGGACTCCCCAAAAAAATTTATTAGGGTTCCCTCCTTTTTTAATAAACAACTAAGGCAAAACAGACAGCTAAGGGCTGATATTAAAAATCTGTGACGGGCCATGGATATTGGCCCCTTCCCACACTAATAAAACTAGTCCTCAGCTGCTCGATAAATGGATAATCTATTAGATGTGCTGATTCTTGTGCTTTACCTCAGCTCTTCCTGATTGCTTTTGTGCAGTGGCAATTGGGGTAATCTATAAGTATAATTCCAGCTGTTATTTGTAAAAAATCACAGCTTACATCAACCCTAGGGTTAGTAAGAGAGGTGTCTATGAAACACCCCAATTAATAACACTGTAAGTAAAAATAAACACACAGATAAAAAACAAGGATTTTAAATATAAAAACAGACACCATCTTTCACCCATATATTTACCCAAAAACAACACCTGCAGGTCCAATGTAATGCACAAGGTCTTGCGTAATCCACATCAATGTCCCAAGATGATCCCCGGTTCCAATACATAGAGGCCACAGAGACATCATAAAACATGACCTCTACCCATGTCTGCCGTAAACACAATAAGGGTGGCATGGAAGCCACCACCTAAGTCTGGTATTAAACTGCTCCAAAGGACCTGACCCTTTAAACCACTGGGATTTAGCTTTCTCAGTGTGAACCGGCTATTTCCAAGTGGGCAGAAGGACGAGATCCCTCTGGCTCCTTGGACTTAGCTTTCTCATTGTGAGCCGGCTATTTCAAAGTGGGCAGAAAGACCAGATCCCTCTAGCCACTTGGATTTGGCTTTCTCACGGTGAGCAGGATAAATCCAAGCGGGCAGAAGGACCTCGTCTTTTAGCTCACTAAGTCTGGTATTAAACCACTCCAAGGGACCTGGTCAGGGCCGGACTGGGACTAAAATTCAGCCCTGGCATTTGAAGTTACACAGGCCCACTAGTCACATGGTGACTATATAATATCTTTGTACACTTGTAGTTTACAAGAAGTGAGAGGAGATTAACACGACTATATAACATGTAGTCATAGCTGTGCCCAGTATTTCAGCTCAGTCCTATTTATTGCTTTAGGTACAGTACTCCTCCCAAATCTCTGTCCCCTTTTGTATGCATGATTACAGAATTCCTGGCAGAACTGCTCTCTATTGGGCAACAAGACCCCCTGGTCATAGCCGCCCCTATCATACCTCCCAACTTATGAAGAAGGGAAAGATGGACAAAGACTGCGGCGCGCGCCGCTGCAAATTTTGGCCACGCCCAGCCACACCCATTTCACAACTAGTCACACCCATGTCCACACCTAATCGCACCCATTTAGCACTGCTGATCACACTGACTGGTACTGAGGGCACAGTGGCTGGCATTATGGGCACACTGACTGGCACTAAGGAAGAGAGAAAACAGAGAGAGAGAGAAAAAAGAAAACAGAGAGAGCGAGAAAGAAAGGGGAAAGAAAGAAAACAGTGAGAGACAAAGAAAGAACAGTGAGAGACAGAGAAAGAACAGAGAGAGAAAGAAAGAGGGGAAAGAAAGAAAGAACAGAGAGAGACAGAGAAAGAACAGAGAGAGAAAGAAAGTAAAAAAAAGAAAGAAAGAACAGAGAGAAAGAGAGGAAAGAAAAAGAAAGAAAGAGGGGAAGAAAGAACAGAGAGAGAAAAAAGAAAGATTAGAGAGAGAATGAAAGAACAGAGAGAAAGAAAATGAGGGAAAGACAGAACAGAGAATGAAAGAACAGAGAAAGAAAGAAAAAGAGAGATTCTACAAAGATACTATAGCAGCCCGGCTCCCATTGTAGTGCCCACCTGAGCCTCCCGATGCAGGACATATCATGATCCGCTCACATGGCCGGCATCCCCGATTCCAAGGCGATCCTGCTGTCTGCGCTGTCGGAGGAGGACACGGTGATGGATCTGAAACATTCCTGGTTCCGTCACAATCTCCTCAAGAAATTATCTCATTTCCGGTCAGCTTCCAGCACATCACTTCCGGTGGAACGTCATGTGTGTGTTTTAAAATGCTCCTCGGGGCTCCGCCGTGTACTCCTGTGTCCGTGGGAAAAGCCAGCTTTGTATGCTTTGTACACACTTGGCTCCGCTCCGTACATCCCGTACACATATGGCTCCACTCCATACACACACGGCTCCACTCCGTCCACCTCGTACACGCGTGGCTCCTCTCCGTACACCTCGTACACGCGCGGCTCCGCTCCGTACACCTCGTACACATGGCTCCACTCCGTACACGCGTGGCTCCGCTCCGTACACCTCATACACACGGCTCCGCTCCGTACACCTCGTACACACACGGCTCCTCTCCGTACACCTCGTACAAACGGCTCCGCTTCGTACACCTCATACACACACGGCTCCGCTCCATACACCTCGTACACACGGCTCCGCTCCGTACACCTCGTACACACACGGCTCCTCTCCATACACCTCGTACACACACGGCTCCTCTCCGTACACCTCGTACAAACGGCTCCGCTCCGTACACCTCATACACACACGGCTCCGCTCCGTACACACGGCTCCGCTCCGCACACCTCGTACACACACGGCTCCTCTCCATACACCTCGTACAAACGGCTCTGCTCCGTACACCTCGTACACACACGGCTCCGCTCCGTACACCTCGTACACACGGCTCCGCTCCGTACACCTCGTACACACGGCTCCGCTCCGTACACCTCGTACACGCGCGGCTCCGCTCCGTACACCTCGTACATGCGCGGCTCCGCTCCGTACACCTCGTACACACGGCTCCGCTCCGTACACCTCATACACACGGCTCCGCTCCGTACACCTCGTACACACACGGCTCCTCTCCGTACACGTCGTACAAACGGCTCCGCTCCGTACACCTCATACACACACGGCTCCGCTCCGTACACCTCATACACACACGGCTCCTCTCCGTACACCTCGTACACACACGGCTCCGCTCCGTACACCTCGTACACACACGGCTCCGCTCCGTACACCTCGTACACACGCGGCTCCTCTCCATACACCTCGTACACACACGGCTCCACTCCGTACACCTCGTACAAACGGCTCCGCTCCGTACACCTCGTACACACACGGCTCCGCTCCGTACACCTCGTACACACACGGCTCCGCTCCGTACACCTCGTACACACACGGCTCCGCTCCGTACACCTCGTACACACACGGCTCCTCTCCGTACACCTCGTACAAACGGCTCTGCTCCGTACACCTCGTACACACACGGCTCCTCTCCGTACACCTCGTACACACACGGCTCCTCTCCGTACACCTCGTACACACACGGCTCCTCTCCATACACCTCGTACACACACGGCTCCTCTCCGTACACCTCGTACGTGCGGCTCCACTCCGTACACCTCGTACACACGGCTCCGCTCCGTACACCTTGTACACCCACGGCTCCGCTCCGTACACCTCGTACACGCGGCTCCGCTCCGCATACCTCGTACACACACGGCTCCACTCCGTACACCTCGTGCACACACGGCTCCGCTCCGTACACCTCGTACACACACGGCTCCTCTCCGTACACCTCGTACGTGCGGCTCCACTCCGTACACCTCGTACACACGGCTCCGCTCCGTACACCTTGTACACCCACGGCTCCGCTCCGTACACCTCGTACACGCGGCTCCGCTCCGCATACCTCGTACACACACGGCTCCACTCCGTACACCTCGTGCACACACGGCTCCGTTCCGTACACCTCGTACACACACGGCTCCGCTCCGTACACCTCGTACACACACGGCTTCGCTCCGTACACCTCGTACACACGGCTCCGCTCCGTACACCTTGTACACCCACGGCTCCGCTCCGTACACCTCGTACACGCGGCTCCGCACACCTCGTACACATGGCTCCGCTCCGTACACCTCGTACACACACGGCTCCGTTCCGTACACCTCGTACACACACGGCTCCGCTCCGTACACCTCGTACACACACTGCTTCGCTCCGTACACCTCGTACACACGGCTCCGCTCCGTACACCTTGTACACCCACGGCTCCGCTCCGTACACCTCGTACACGCGGCTCCGCTCCGCACACCTCATACACACGGCTCCGCTCCGTACACCTCGTACACACACGGCTCCGCTCCGTACACCTCGTACACACGGCTCCGCTCCGTACACCTCGTACACACGGCTCCGCTCCGTACACCTCGTACACACACGGCTCCGCTCCGTACACCTCGTACACACGGCTCCGCTCCGTACACCTCGTACACACACGGCTCCGCTCCGTACACCTCGTACACACACGGCTCTGCTACATCCACACTGTAAATCCTGACCCCACACATACATACCTCAACCAGCACCATGACAACAGCAAAGCAGAGTCTTGCAGACGGTAGAGGCAAGGCTGAGCGCACAGGACCTGTGATGAGGTCACAGGAGGGGCGGAGTCAGGGGTGACATGTCGGGGGTCTGGACAAAGGCTCCTGATCATGTGACCCCCTGACTCCTCCCCTCCTGTGACCTCATCACAGGTCCTGCGAACAGAGCGAGCAGGCAAGCAAGTGCGACGCTGTGAGTGGCTGCGGGGGAGGGGGTCTTATGCTAAGGCGAGGATGGGGTGCGAGGGGGGGGCGTGGCGGTTTATCTCCCTGCAGTGCGGGAGGAACTTGAAACTATCACTGCCGTGCCCGCAGAGGGCCGGCGGCAGGAGCAACAGTGGCCGCAGCAGCTGGCAAGCGGCCAGATGATCGGGCGCTGCCGCCCGCGGCCCACATGACAGCGGCCCAGCGGGAAAATGCCCGGTTGGTTATATTGCCAATCCGGGCCTGGACCTGGTCCTTTAGCCCACTGAGATTTAGCTTTTCACAGTGAGCAGGCTAAAACAAAGTGGCCAGAGGGACCTGGTCCTTCTGCCCACTTGGAAATAGCCGACTCTCACTGAGAAAGCTAAATCCAAGTGGCCTAAAGGACCAGGTCCCTTGGAGTGGTTTAACACCAGACTTAGTGGACAAAAGGAACAGGTCCTTCTGCCCACTTGGATTTAGCTTGCTCACCAAGAAAAGCTTAATCCCAGTGGGTTAAAGGACCAGGTCCCTTGGAGAGGTTTAATACCAGACTTAGTAAGCTAAAAGACCAGGTCCTTCTGCCCACTTGGATTTAGCCTGCTCACTGTGAGAAAGCTAAATCCAAGTGGCCAGAGAGACCTGGTCCTTTAAACCACTTGGATTTAGCTTTCTCAGTGAGAACCGGCTATTTCCCAGTGGACAGAGGGACCTAATTATTTAAACCACTTGTATTTAGCTTTCTCAGTTTGAGCAGGCTATTTCCAAGTGGGCAGAAGGACCAGAGGTCCATCTGGCCACTTGGATTTAGCTTTCTCAGTGAGGGTCGGCTATTTCCAAGTGGGCAGAAGGACCAGGTCTTTTAGCTTACTAAGTCTGATGTTATACTACCACAAGGGACCTGGTCCTTTAGCTAACTGAGATTTAGCTTTCTCACAGAGCAGGCTAAATTCATGTTGGCAGAAGGACCTGGTCCTTTAGCCTGCTAAGTCTAGTATTAAAACACTCACAGGGACCTCATCCTTTAGCCAACTGGGATTTAGCTTTCTCACAGAAGAGCAGGCTAAATCCAAGTTGGCAGAAGGACCTGGTCCTTTAGGCGACAGGGATTTAGCTTTCTCACAGAGAGCAGGCTAAATCCAAGTTGGCTGAAGGACCTGGTCCTTTAGCCTGCTAGGTATAGTATTAAAACACTCACAGGGACCTGGTCCTTTAGCCAACTGGGATTTAGCTTTCTCACAGAGAGCAGGCTAAATCCAAGTTTGCAGAAGGACCTGGTTCTTTAGGCGACTGGGATTTAGCTTTCTCACAGAGAGCAGGCTAAATCCAAGTTGTCAAAAGGACCTGGTCCTTTAGCCTGCTCGATCTAATATTAAAATACTTACAGGGACCTGGTAGCCAACTGGGATTTAGCTTTCTCACAGAGAGCAGACTAAATTCAAGTTGGCAGAAGGACCTGGTCCTTTAGGCGACTGGGATTTAGCTTTCTCATAGAAGAGCAGGCTAAATCCAAGTTGGCTGAAGGACCTGGTCCTTTAGCCTGCTAGCTCTAGTATTAAAACACTCACAGGTACCTGGTCCTATAGCCAACTGGGATTTAGCTTTGTCGCAGAAGAGCAGGCTAAATCCAAGTTGGCAGAAGGACCCGGTCCTTTAGGCGACTGGGTTTTAGCTTTCTCACAGAGAGCAGGCTAAATCCAAGCTGGCAGATGGACCTGGTCCTTTAGCCTGCTAGGTCTAGTATTAAAACACTCACAGGGACCTGGTCCTTTAGTCAACTGGGATTTAGCTTTCTCACAGAGAGCAGGCTAAATCCAAGCTGGCAGAAGGACCTGATCCTTTAGCCTGCTAGGTCTAGTATTAAAACACTCACAGGGACCTGGTCCTTTATCCAACTGGGATTTAGCTTTTTCACAGAAGAACAGGCTAAATTCTAGTTGGCAGAAGGACCTGGTCCTTTAGGTGACTGGGATTTAGCTTTCTCACAGAGAGCAGGCTATATCCAAGTTGTCAGAAGGACCTGGTCCTTTAGGCGACTGGGATTATGTTTTCTCACAGAGAGCAGGCTAAATTCAAGTTGGCAGAAGGACCTGGTCCTTTAGGCAACCGGGATTTAGCTTTCTCACAGCAAGCAGGCTAAATCCAAGTTGGCTGAAGGACCTGGTCCTTTAGCCTGCTAGGTCTAGTATTAAAACACTCACAGGGACCTGGTCCTTTAGCCAACTGGGATTTAGCTTTCTCACAGAGAGCAGGCTAAATCCAAGCTGGCAGAAGGACCTGGTCCTTTAGCCTGCTAGGTCTAGTATTAAAACACTCACAGGGGCCTGGTCCTTTAGCCACTGGGATTTAGCTTTCCCACAGAGACCAGGCTAAATTCAAGTTGGCAGAAGGACCTGGTCCTTTAGCCTCCTAGGTCTAGTTTTAAAACACTCACAGGACCTGGTCCTTTAGCCTGCCAGGTCTAGTATTAAAACACTCACATGCACCTGGTCCTTTAGTCAACTGGGATTTAGCTTTCTCACAGAGAGCAGGCTAAATCCAAGTTGGCTGAAGGACCTGGTCCTTTAGCCTGCTAGGTCTAGTATTAAAACACTCACAGGGGCCTGGTCCTTTAGCCAACTGGGATTTAGCTTTATCACAGACAGCAGGCTAAATCCAAGTTGGCTGAAGGACCTGGTCCTTTAGTCTGCTAGATCAAATATTAAAACACTCACAGGGACATGATCCTTTAGCCAACTGGGATTCAGCTTTCTCACAGAGAGCATGCTAAATTCAAGTTGGCAGAAGGACCTGGTCCTTTAGGCGACTGGGATTTAGCTTTCTCATAGAAGAGCAGGCTAAATCCAAGTTGGCTGAAGGACCTGGTCCTTTAGCCTGCTAGCTCTAGTATTAAACCACTCACAGGGACCTGGTCCTATAGCCAACTTGGATTTAGCTTTGTCGCAGAAGAGCAGGCTAAATCCAAGTTGGCAGAAGGACCCGGTCCTTTAGGCGACAGGGTTTTAGCTTTCTCACAGAGAGCAGGCTAAATCCAAGCTGGCAGAAGGACCTGGTCCTTTAGCCTGCTAGGTCTAGTATTAAAACACTCACAGGGACCTGGTCCTTTAGCCAACTGGATTTAGCTTTCTCACAGAGAGCAGGCTAAATTCTAGTTGGCAGAAGGACTTGATCCTTTAGCCTGCTAGGTCTAGTATTAAAACACTCACAGGGACCTGGTCCTTTAGTCAACTGGGATTTAGCTTTCTCACAGAGAGCAGGCTAAATCCAAGCTGGCAGAAGGACCTGATCCTTTAGCCTGGTAGGTCTAGTATTAAAACACTCACAGGGACCTGGTCCTTTATCCAACTGGGATTTAGCTTTTTCACAGAAGAGCAGGCTAAATTCTAGTTGGCAGAAGGACCTGGTCCTTTAGGCGACTGGGATTTAGCTTTCTCACAGAGAGCAGGCTATATCCAAGTTGTCAGAAGGACCTGGTCCTTTAGGCAACTGGGATTATGTTTTCTCACAGAGAGCAGGCTAAATTCAAGTTGGCAGAAGGACCTGGTCCTTTAGGCAACCGGGATTTAGCTTTCTCACAGCAAGCAGGCTAAATCCAAGTTGGCTGAAGGACCTGGTCCTTTAGCCTGCTAGGTCTAGTATTAAAACACTCACAGGGACCTGGTCCTTTAGCCAACTGGGATTTAGCTTTCTCACAGAGAGCAGGCTAAATCCAAGCTGGCAGAAGGACCTGGTCCTTTAGCCTGCTAGGTCTAGTATTAAAACACTCACAGGGGCCTGGTCCTTTAGCCACTGGGATTTAGCTTTCCCACAGAGACCAGGCTAAATTCAAGTTGGCAGAAGGACCTGGTCCTTTAGCCTCCTAGGTCTAGTTTTAAAACACTCACAGGACCTGGTCCTTTAGCCTGCCAGGTCTAGTATTAAAACACTCACATGCACCTGGTCCTTTAGTCAACTGGGATTTAGCTTTCTCACAGAGAGCAGGCTAAATCCAAGTTGGCTGAAGGACCTGGTCCTTTAGCCTGCTAGGTCTAGTATTAAAACACTCACAGGGGCCTGGTCCTTTAGCCAACTGGGATTTAGCTTTATCACAGACAGCAGGCTAAATCCAAGTTGGCTGAAGGACCTGGTCCTTTAGTCTGCTAGATCAAATATTAAAACACTCACAGGGACATGATCCTTTAGCCAACTGGGATTCAGCTTTCTCACAGAGAGCATGCTAAATTCAAGTTGGCAGAAGGACCTGGTCCTTTAGGCGACTGGGATTTAGCTTTCTCATAGAAGAGCAGGCTAAATCCAAGTTGGCTGAAGGACCTGGTCCTTTAGCCTGCTAGCTCTAGTATTAAACCACTCACAGGGACCTGGTCCTATAGCCAACTTGGATTTAGCTTTGTCGCAGAAGAGCAGGCTAAATCCAAGTTGGCAGAAGGACCCGGTCCTTTAGGCGACTGGGTTTTAGCTTTCTCACAGAGAGCAGGCTAAATCCAAGCTGGCAGAAGGACCTGGTCCTTTAGCCTGCTAGGTCTAGTATTAAAACACTCACAGGGACCTGGTCCTTTAGCCAACTGGGATTTAGCTTTCTCACAGAGAGCAGGCTAAATTCTAGTTGGCAGAAGGACTTGATCCTTTAGCCTGCTAGGTCTAGTATTAAAACACTCACAGGGACCTGGTCCTTTAGTCAACTGGGATTTAGCTTTCTCACAGAGAGCAGGCTAAATGCAAGCTGGCAGAAGGACCTGATCCTTTAGCCTGCTAGGTCTAGTATTAAAACACTCACAGGGACCTGGTGTTATGCGAGGCCTAGGTCGAAGGAGGCTGACAAAACCCGGGCCCCTGCGGAGTCCCTCAAACTAGGGAAAACCCTGTCTGACCCTCAACTCAGGGTTTTTGCTAAAGGTGCAAATGCCTGAGCCTCCAGCCTCTCCTTATCTCCTGCTCAGCCCTAAGCTGAACCCTCCACCCTCCACCCAGTGAGTTGTCAAACCACCAAAACCCACACAGTAATGACAGACAGGGAGAACTTAAACCGCACCGCGCCGCATACACACAGGACAATACTATAATGTGAACAGGGCAAAACAAAGCACAAATATAGGAAGGCGAAAAGGTAACAACGGATCATACGACACCAGATATGAATTTCTCTCTCCAACACCTCCACTCCAGACCGGGACCACTTGGCACAAAACACAAGCTATAATCGGCGACGCCCACAGGCCAGCACGACTATTTAAAGACCGTGGGCGTGACCAAACATCCCACCTAGATTAACCCCAGATAACCTGAGTAAAATCAAGCCGGCGCCACTGAGGCTATAGTGGACGGAGATGGAACTACCGCTGCCTGCCGGATGCTGTGGTGTGAACAGCGTCCGACATGACAGTACCCCGTCTTCTACGAGGGACCCCAGGGCCCTCAAGACTCATAGGACCCGGCTTGTCCGGATGACGGCGGTGAAAGGAACTGACCAGCCGATCCGCATGTATGTGCGAGGCTGGTACCCAAGACCTCTCCTCCGGACCATACCCCCGCCAGTGCACCAAATACTGAAGAGTACGGCGCAGTACTCGAGAGTCCACCACCTTGGAGACTTCAAACTCTAAATCGCCATCCACCATGACTGGAGGTGGCATCGGCGTCGTGTCCACAGAGCCTACCACCTTTTTCAATAAAGACCTGTGAAACACGTTGTGTATCTTGTATACCGCAGGAAGCTCCAACCGATAAGCAACCGGGTTTATGATGGCAGCAATCTTAAAAGGGCCAATAAACCTTGGACCCAATTTCAATGATGGAATTTTGAGTTTTATGTTTTTAGTAGCTAACCACACCCAATCACCCACACACAGGTCCGGACCTGGCACGCGTCTAGAGTCAGCCACACGTTTGTATCTTGCACTCATGCTCAGCAATCGCTGTTTCACACTCCTCCAGACCGATGACAGTTGAACTCCTAACCGGTCCTCCTCTGGGACGCCCCCAGAGCCCCCCTGACGCAAGGTACAAAACTGAGGATGGTGCCCATAAACACAAAAGAACGGAGACTCTCCCGATGATTCTTGGCGGTGATTATTTAATGCGAACTCGGCCAAGGGAAGGAACGTCGACCACTCCTCTTGGTTGTCAGACACAAAACATCGCAAATACTGCTCCAGATTTTGGTTCATGCGCTCAGTTTGACCATTTGACTGCGGATGAAACGCCGACGAATGAGACAACTTGATCCCCAATCGTGAGCAAAAAGCTTTCCAAAACTTCGCCACAAACTGGGTACCCCTATCAGACACTATGTCCGACGGAACTCCGTGCAGTCTGACCACCTCCTGCACAAAGACCTGAGCCAACGTCTTAGCGTTGGGCAAGGAAGGCAACGACACAAAGTGCGCCATCTTCGAAAATCGATCAACCACCACCAGGATGACCGTGTTCCCCGCCGAGGCAGGCAAGTCTGTGATAAAGTCCATGGAGATTTCTGTCCATGGCCTACTAGGTATCCCCAGAGGCTGTGGAGTGCCAGCAGGACGGGATCTGGGCGACTTGGCCCTGGCACACGTGATGCAAGCTGTCACGTAGGAATCCACATCCTGCCGGATTTTTGGCCACCAGAAGCGGCGCGATACCAGTTCCAAGGTGCCCTTAACCCCTGGATGACCGGCCAGGACCGAGTCGTGGTGTTCCCCCAAAACTTTAAGACGAAGATGAAGGGGTATGAACGACTTATTAGCGGGAAGTCCTGGTGGTACCTCGGCAATCTCCGCCTCTACCTCAGTTGTGAGAGCCGAAACCACTACACCTTCCTGGAGGATGGGTACCGGCTCTTCCCGAGGTTCTCCCCCCGGAAAACACCTGGACAAGGCATCCGCCTTGGTGTTTTTCGCCCCAGGACGGTAAGTCACCAGAAAGTTAAAACGTGTAAAAAACAATGCCCAGCGAGCCTGCCTGGGAGACAGACGCTTGGCCGACTCCAGATAGAGCAGGTTTTTATGGTCGGTGATGACTGTGACCTGGTGGGCCGCCCCCTCCAAGAAGTGTCGCCATTCCTCAAAAGCCAATTTGATGGCCAACAACTCCCTGTTGCCGATGTCGTAATTCCGTTCGGCCGGCGACAGCTTCTTGGAGAAGTAGGCGCATGGACGCAAATTGCTCAAGGACGAGCCCTGTGACAGTACTGCCCCCACTCCCACCTCAGACGCATCGACCTCCACCGTAAAAGGTTTAGATACGTCCGGTTGCACCAGAATGGGGGCTGAAGCAAAACGGTTCTTCAGAAGCTCAAATGCACGCACCGCATCCTCAGACCAGATAGCGAGATTGGTACCTTTTTTCGTCATGTCCGTGAGCGGTTTGGCTATAGTAGAGAAATTCTTAATAAACTTCCTATAATAGTTGGCAAACCCAAGGAACCGCTGGAGCGCTTTTAGGTTACCAGGCCGTTCCCATCGCAGCACCGCTTGCACCTTCGCGGCATCCATTTTAAACCCTGCGTCGGACACAATATATCCCAAAAAAGGCAACTCTTGAACAAAAAACACGCATTTTTCAAGCTTAGCATAGAGCTTATTCTCACGGAGCAGCTGTAACACCTGCCTGACATGCTCTAAATGAGTGTCCTGGTCGCTCGAATAAATAAGGATATCATCCAGGTACACAATCACAAATTTCCCCAGCACATGAGCAAATACATCATTTATGAAATGTTGGAACACAGCAGGCGCGGTTGTCAATCCAAATGGCATAACTAGGCTTTCAAAATGACCCTCAGGGGTATTAAATGCCGTCTTCCACTCATCCCCCTGACGGACCCTTATGAGGTTATATGCCCCCCTGAGGTCAAGTTTGGAAAACCACTTCGCACCAGCCACCTGGTTGAACAAATCAGGGATCAGAGGCATCGGGTAGGGATCACGGACCGTAATCTGGTTTAACTCCCGGAAATCCAGACACGGGCGTAACCCCCCATCTTTTTTCTTAATGAAGAAAAACCCCGCTGCTACAGGTGAGGATGAAGGCCGGATGTGCCCTTTACTTAAACTCTCCGCAATGTAGTCCTTAAGAGCTTGTCTCTCCGGACCAGAAATACTAAACATCCTCGCCTTTGGCAATTTAGCCCCGGGTTTTAACCTAATTTGACAGTCATAGGCTCGATGTGGAGGTAGTTCTGAACAACCCCTCTCAGAGAATACGTCCGCAAAATCCTGCAATGCCTCCGGAAGGCTGGGCTTCACGGCGGACACACATGTGGCCAAGCAATTCTCCTGGCAGAAACTGCTCCACTGGACTATGTCCTGGGTTCTCCAGTCAATCACCGGGTTGTGCTTAGACAACCATGGGAAACCCAGGACTATTTGTGCTGGGAGATTATTGAGTACCTTACATGTAACCCACTCAGAATGTAGGACCCCAATGTGGAGTTTAACCTCAGCTACAAACTCAGTAATCTCCCCCTGTGGGAGGGGAGCGGCATTAATGGTAACCACGCGAATAGGATGAGGGAGTTTTTCGATCTTGAAACCTGCCATGCGTGCAAACTCCTCATCCATGAGATTGGTGGCTGAACCGCTATCCACAAACACTGATATTGGTAGCTCTCTGCCCGCAATAATAACCCTGGCAGGGAGCATACATTGAGATACCATCATGGAGGATATGCATACGCTCAGTTGGGCCTCCTCCATACCCTCTGAGCTTACCAGTTTTCCGCCGGTGCGACTTTCTTTGGTAGCACAGGACAAGCATTTACATAATGATCTCTTTTACCACAGTAAAAACATGCTCCATGCTTCCTGAACCCAGGAACGCGACGCTGCACATGTGATACCCCAGCGATTTGCATAGGTTCCGTGGGCTCATCTGCAGCAACCACACTTGCACCCCTGCTTTCCCCCAGAGGCAGCGTCTCCTGCGCCCCTTGACGCAAACGGCGATCAATGCGTATAACCAAACTCATGGCAGATTCTAACGATGCAGGAGTCTCATACATCAGGAGGGCCTGTTTAACTCTTTCTGAGACCCCATGAATAAACTGACTCCGCAGCGCTGGGTCGTTCCACTGTGTGTCTACTGCCCAACGGCGAAATTCTGAACAATAGTCTTCCGCCATACGTTCCCCCTGACGGAGGGCGCGGATTTTAGATTCTGCTAAAGCCAATCTGTTGGGGTCATCATAAATGAGCCCGAGTGCTGAAAAAACATTCTCAACCGAATGAAACGTAGCAGAGTCGGCTGGTAAGGAAAACGCCCATGCTTGGGGGTCCCCACTCAGTAATGATAACACCAGGCCCACCCGCTGAGCCTCATTACCTGAGGAGACCGGGCGCATGCGAAAGTATAACTTGCAGGCCTCCCGAAAGATGACAAATTTGCTGCGTTCCCCTGAGAATCGTTCAGGCAGCGGGATCTTAGGCTCTGCACCTGCACCAGCAGAAGCCACTTGTACATTAGCTACAACCAGGCCCTGCTGCTGAACTGCCCCCTTCAACTCGGTGACCTGTACGGACAGCGCCGCCAACTGGCGGTTTATGGAAGTCATGGAATCCATGGAAAAATGTTGGGCCGATTATAATGTTATGCGGGGCTTAGGTCAAAGGAGGCTGACAAAACCCGGGCCCCTGCGGAGTCCCTCAAACTAGGGAAAACCCTGTCTGACCCTCAACTCAGGGTTTTTGCTAAAGGTGCAAATGCCTGAGCCTCCAGCCTCTCCTTATCTCCTGCTCAGCCCTAAGCTGAACCCTCCACCCTCCACCCAGTGAGTTGTCAAACCACCAAAACCCACACAGTAATGACAGACAGGGAGAACTTAAACCGCACTGCGCCGCATACACACAGGACAATACTATAATGTGAACAGGGCAAAACAAAGCACAAATATAGGAAGGCGAAAAGGTAACAACGGATCATACGACACCAGATATGAATTTCTCTCTCCAACACCTCCACTCCAGACCGGGACCACTTGGCACAAAACACAAGCTATAATCGGCGACGCCCACAGGCCAGCACGACTATTTAAAGACCGTGGGCGTGACCAAACATCCCACCTGATTTCCAGCTAGATTAACCCCAGATAACCTGAGTAAAATCAAGCCGGCGCCACTGAGGCTATAGTGGACGGAGATGGAACTACCGCTGCCTGCCGGACACTGTGGTGTGAACAGCGTCCGACATGACACCTGGTCCTTATCCAACTGGGATTTAGCTTTTTCACAGAAGAGCAGTCTAAATTCTAGTTGGCAGAAGGACCTGGTCCTTTAGGCGACTGGGATTTAGCTTTCTCACAGAGAGCAGGCTATATCCAAGTTGTCAGAAGGACCTGGTCCTTTAGGCGACTGGGATTATGTTTTCTCACAGAGAGCAGGCTAAATTCAAGTTGGCAGAAGGACCTGGTCCTTTAGGCAACCGGGATTTAGCTTTCTCACAGCAAGCAGGCTAAATCCAAGTTGGCTGAAGGACCTGGTCCTTTAGCCTGCTAGGTCTAGTATTAAAACACTCACAGGGACCTGGTCCTTTAGCCAACTGGGATTTAGCTTTCTCACAGAGAGTAGGCTAAATCCAAGCTGGCAGAAGGACCTGGTCCTTTAGCCTCCTAGGTCTAGTTTTAAAACATTCACAGGACCTGGTCCTTTAGCCTGCCAGGTCTAGTATTAAAACACTCACATGCACCTGGTCCTTTAGTCAACTGGGATTTAGCTTTCTCACAGAGAGCAGGCTAAATCCAAGTTGGCTGAAGGACCTGGTCCTTTAGCCTGCTAGGTCTAGTATTAAAACACTCACAGGGGCCTGGTCCTTTAGCCAACTGGGATTTAGCTTTATCACAGACAGCAGGCTAAATCCAAGTTGGCTGAAGGACCTGGTCCTTTACTCTGCTAGATCAAATATTAAAATACTCACAGGGACATGGTCCTTTAGCCAACTGGGATTCAGCTTTCTCACAGAGAGCATGCTAAATTCAAGTTGGCAGAAGGACCTGGTCCTTTAGGCGACTGGGATTTAGCTTTCTCACAGAGAGCAGGCTAAATTCAAGTTGGCAGAAGGACCTGGTCCTTTAGCCTCCAAGGTCTAGTTTTAAAACACTCACAGGACCTGGTCCTTTAGCCTGCTAGGTCTAGTATTAAAACACTCACAGGGACCTGGTCCTTTAGGTGACTGGGATTTTGCTTTCTCACAGAGAGCAGGCTAAATCCAAGTTGGCTGAAGGACCAGGTTCTTTAGCCTGCTAGGTCTAGTATTAAAACACTCACAGGGACCTGATCCTTTAGCCAACTAGGATTTAGCTTTCTCACAGAGAGTAGGCTAAATCCAAGCTGGCTGAAGGACCTGGTCCTTTAATCTGCTAGATCTAATATTAAAACACTCACAGGGACATGGTCCTTTAGCCAACTGGGATTTAGCTTTCTCACAGAGAGCAGGCTAAATTCAAGTTGGCAGAAGGACCTGGTCCATTTGGCCAATAGTTATAGTAGTAACCCCTTCGCAATGCATGATTCAGTTACGTCATATATCATAAAAATATAAGACAAAAATATCGCTTTTGCTCCATTTTAAAATTACACAAATTTGGAATTGACGTGTTCAGAAAGGTCTGATCAATCAAAGTCTAAAATAATCTGATTGGTAAACGGCATAGGCCTTTTTCCCACTTCAGTTATTTGACGTCAGTCAAAATCTGCCGTTTTTATAAAAAAACGGATTCGCCATTTTTTTGACGGATCCGTTTTTTTCCCGCATAGACTTGCATTACCGGCGGATTTTGACTGATGGTTGTCCGTCACATCCGTTTTTTTACAGTTCCGTTTGAATTTTGGCGTCCGCCGGCCGGAGCAGACGGACAATGTAACGCTTTTTTTCTTTCTCTATCAGTTCCTTTGAATTTCAAGTACTTAGCGGCTGCAGCAGATCCCTCCAAGAAACGGATCCGATGGCATCCGTTCGTTACAAAACGGAAACGGATCCGTTTTTTTCACACTTTGGCAGATTGCAACTGACGGCAAACAACTAAAGTGTGAAACCGGCCTTAACGAGAACAGAAATTGAAACGCCATAATTACGTATTTTTTGCTCCATTAAAAAAAAAAAACCCACAAATTTGGAATTGACGTGTTCAGAAAGGTCCGGCTAATCAAAATCTAAAATAATCCGATCGGTAAACGGCATAACGAGAAAAAAACCAAAGCCATAAATACATATTTTTTTTTTGGTTGCCGCAACATTGCAATAAAATGAAACGAGGGGTGATCAAAACATGGCATCCGTGCCAAAATGGTATCAATAAGAACGTCCCGCGAAAATAAAAAAAAAAACCCAACGGTGATGAGGATGGAAAAATAAAAAAGTTATGGGAAGGAAAAAAAAAAAAAAAAAAAACCGGAAAATCGCACGAGGGTTAAAACACTCCTAGGTGCCATGCATGGAAAAAAATCTGTGGTTGTGTGATCTACAAAGATGATCACCAGTAAATAAAACGGGAGGCGGATGAGATTGGCGCAAAATATTGTACAAACTGGAATTAAGGGGAAAATTCTGGAGTTTAAATGTCACATATATATAAATGTGTAATCAGATGTCAGATCTAGTCTGCGGCTCAGTATTACGGATTCCTATGTGTCTATATACAATAGGTGTCCTTCTGTGCACTGGGATTCAGCATTCTTATATAGAGCAGGCGAAACCAAGTCACCTAAAGGACCTGGTCCCTCCGCCGCTCTGTGTGAGAAAGCTAAATCCCAGCGCACAGAGGGACCAGGTCCTTTAGGTGACTTGGATTTAGCCTCAACCACTGAGACACCTGGAGCTCCGCCCCTGATCATGTGACTGCTCCGCATGTGACTGATCACATGACTGTGACGTCACGCAGGTCCTGTCCGCACACGGCGGCGCCGCTCTGCAGGTGGAGGTATGTGCGCTGTGTTTTCGGCTCCGGTCGCTCCCGGTTTTCCTCTCTGGCTCTCGCTGGATGCTCCGGTGTGAGGAGCGGAGGTGGTGGCGGCTCCTCTGTTCTGTACATGGAGGAGAGAACAAAAGGGGAGAGGAGCACAATCGGGTATTTGTGCCGGACAGGTAGAGCAGGTTCTGGGTCCTCGGACTCCCTGCACATGCGCACATTGCCCCTGTAGGCAGCTGTGCTCTCTGTGATTATTGGGGACCCCGCAGTGATCGGCGCTGATTCTGCAGGTGAGAGGTGGTGGGGAGCTGTGTGATTGGTGTAGGAGCCCTCGGGCAGATGGATCCAGCGGCGCCGCCCTCCACAAACAGTGTGAACAGGAGCCGACCGCTAACCACAAATATTTCATTTATCCCAACACAAAGGTTGTTACAACAGATATGGGAACCTGGCAGCGTCCGGGAGGAGACGCCGGGCGTAAGGGTGTGATCAGATTTATCCAGACCGCCGCTCCCGGCAGTAACCTGTCGCCGCTGGACGGGAGGCCGACAATCTCGTCTTTTTTCCTCTGGAGGTCGGCCAACCTCTTCTTCTTTTCCTGCAGGCCCGACAAGCTCTTCTTCTCTTTCTTCCTGCAGGCCCGACAAGCTCTTCTTTTTCTTCCTGCAGGCTCGACAAGCTCTTCTTCTTTTTCTTCCTGCAGGCTCGACAAGCTCTTCTTCTTTTTCTTCCTGCAGGCTCGACAAGCTCTTCTTCTTTTTCTTCCTGCAGGCTCGACAAGCTCTTCTTCTCTTTCTTCCTGCAGGCTCGACAAGCTCTTCTTCTCTTTCTTCCTGCAGGCTCGACAAGCTCTTCTTTATTTCTTTCCTGCAGGCTCGACAAGCTCTTCTTCTTTTTCTTCCTGCAGGCTCGACAAGCTCTTCTTCTTTTTCTTCCTGCAGGCTCGACAAGCTCTTCTTTTTCTTCCTGCAGGCCCGACAAGCTCTTCTTTATTTCCTTCCTGCAGGCCCGACAAGCTCTTCTTTATTTCTTTCCTGCAGACCCGACAAGCTCTTCTTTTTCTTCCTGCAGGCTCGACAAGCTCTTCTTTTTCTTCCTGCAGGCTCGACAAGCTCTTCTTTTTCTTCCTGCAGGCTCGACAAGCTCTTCTTTTTCTTCCTGCAGGCTCGACAAGCTCTTCTTCTTTTTCTTCCTGCAGGCTCGACAAGCTCTTCTTCTTTTTCTTCCTGCAGGCTCGACAAGCTCTTCTTTTTCTTCCTGCAGGCTCGACAAGCTCTTCTTCTCTTTCTTCCTGCAGGCCCGACAAGCTCTTCTTTATTTCCTTCCTGCAGGCCCGACAAGCTCTTCTCTTTCTTCCTGCAGACCCAACAAGCTCTTTTTCTTCCTGCAGGCCCGACAATCTCTTCTTCTCTTTCTTCCTGCAGGCCCGACAAGCTCGTCTTCTCTTTCTTCCTGCAGGCCCGACAAGCTCTTCTTCTCTTTCTTCCTGCAGGCCCGACAAGCTCTTCTTATTTTTTCTTCCTGCAGGCTCGACAAGCTCTTCTTCTTTTTCTTCCTGCAGGCCCGACAAGCTCTTCTTTATTTCCTTCCTGCAGGCCCGACAAGCTCTTCTTCTTTTTCTTCTTGCAGGCTCGACAAGCTCTTCTTCTTTTTCTTCCTGCAGGCTCGACAAGCTCTTCTTCTCTTTCTTCCTGCAGGCTCGACAAGTTCTTCTTCTCTTTCTTCCTGCAGGCTCGACAAGCTCTTCTTTATTTCTTTCCTGCAGGCTCGACAAGCTCTTCTTCTCTTTCTTCCTGCAGGCTCGACAATCTCTTCTTTTCCTTCCTGCAGGCCCGACAAGCTCTTCTTTATTTCCTTCCTGCAGGCCCGACAAGCTCTTCTTTATTTCTTTCCTGCAGACCCGACAAGCTCTTCTTTTTCTTCCTGCAGGCTCGACAAGCTCTTCTTCTCTTTCTTCCTGCAGGCCCGACAAGCTCGTCTTCTCTTTCTTCCTGCAGGCCCGACAAGCTCTTCTTCTCTTTCTTCCTGCAGGCCCGACAAGCTCTTCTCTTTCTTCCTGCAGGCCCGACAAGCTCTTCTGTTTCTTCCTGCAGGCCCGACAAGCTCTTCTCTTTCTTCCTGCAGGCCCGACAAGCTCTTCTTTTTCTTCCTGCAGGCCCGACAAGCTCTTCTTCTCTTTCTTCCTGCAGGCCCGACAAGCTCGTCTTCTCTTTCTTCCTGCAGGCCCGTCAAGCTCTTCTTCTCTTTCTTCCTGCAGGCCCGACAAGCTCTTCTTATTTTTTCTTCCTGCAGGCCCGACAAGCTCTTCTTATTTTTTCTTCCTGCAGGCCCGACAAGCTCTTCTTATTTTTTCTTCCTGCAGTCCCGACAAGCTCTTCTTTTTCTTCCTGCAGGCCCGACAAGCTCTTCTTCTCTTTCTTCCTGCAGGCTCGACAAGCTCTTCTTCTCTTTCTTCCTGCAGGCCCGACAAGCTCTTCTTCTCTTTCTTCCTGCAGGCCCGACAAGCTCTTCTTCTCTTTCTTCCTGCAGGCCCGACAAGCTCTTCTTATTTTTTCTTCCTGCAGGCCCGACAAGCTCTTCTTATTTTTTCTTCCTGCAGGCCCGACAAGCTCTTCTTATTTTTTCTTCCTGCAGGCCCGACAAGCTCTTCTTATTTTTTCTTCCTGCAGGCCCGACAAGCTCTTCTTTTTCTTCCTGCAGGCCCGACAAGCTCTTCTTCTCTTTCTTCCTGCAGGCTCGACAAGCTCTTCTTCTCTTTCTTCCTGCAGGCCCGACAAGCTCTTCTTCTCTTTCTTCCTGCAGGCCCGACAAGCTCTTCTTCTCTTTCTTCCTGCAGGCCCGACAAGCTCTTCTTCTCTTTCTTCCTGCAGGCCCGACAAGCTCTTCTTCTCTTTCTTCCTGCAGGCCCGACAAGCTCTTCTTCTCTTTCTTCCTGCAGGCCCGACAAGCTCTTCTTCTCTTTCTTCCTGCAGGCCCGACAAGCTCTTCTTTTTCTTCCTGCAGGCTCGACAAGCTCTTGTTGTTGTGTTTTTTTCTAACCTTCTGTTATTGGCATAGTGGTGCACACATAGATGGTAGAATGATCCCATATAACCAGATGTAAGGTTAATGGCTTGTGCTGGGCACGTGGGCAGTGAGCATGTGTGATCTCTAGCGAGCGATCACTTATCCCATAATCACACCGGTCACTGATTGTCATGGCGTCGTCTATCTTACAACATTTATTGGGCAGAGTCTTTTATAGTATAAAATAAAGAACGGAGACGGCTCTCACCGGCTCTTCAGGAAACTTATTTTGCTTCTTCGTGAAAGGTCACAGGAAGGGTAGCCGCCAGCTGAAGAGTAAGCCAGGCGAAACCGCCCTTAGCCCTTTGTTCCTGTTTCCTCCCTATAGTTGAGTATTTTTAACGAAGATGGAATAAAGAATAAGGCCCCGGAATCATCATTTGGGATTTATTGAAGTCACCTATTTATTTTTTTCCGTCCGGTGGTGATTCCTGAGATTTTGTTGTGACAAATTCTTGAAAATGAATTCGTCACAGCATCAATAATTTTAGGGTTTTTGTGACTTTTTTTTTTTCCCCATCACCACAGGATTCGCAGTAATGCGCCAAATTGAAAACTTCAGAGACTTTGTCCCAGACAGGAACTTTTTTACTGTATTTGTTAGTCCCCTTAGGGACTATCGCTCGTGCATCAGCACTGATCTGTACAGTGAAAACAGGATGTCGTATGAACGTCAGCTAAACGCTGACTTTCACAGGAGGATCGTAGTGACAGGCATGGAGGTCTCCAGCAGACCCCCGTGGCTGTCATGACAGCCAATCAGCGATTACGTCACTGCAGAAAATGATGCACCCCCTTGCCGGCTCATTTAACATGCTGGCAGCCACCAGTGGAGCTCTAATCCACCTGTCGCTGTTAGAAGCTGATGATGGCTGAATAACACAACCATCATCTACCTGGAAAGATGCGGGCTCGGCTTGCAAGTCTGCGTCAAAGGCAGGAACACGACATGTGACGCAACTGTACGTCATATGTCGTGAAGGGGTTGAGAATGAATTGAGCGGTTGATCGACATTCGCTCCATTCAGCTAGGGCTTTTCTCAGGTTCCTTGGGGGCCGCATCGGTCAGAAGGCTAGCTATCGGAAAGATATTCCTTACCCCGGGGGATAGGGAATTACTTTCTAACTTGAAAATGTCTCTTTTAAAGTCTATAGATACAGATGACGCACAGAAGACAGACTTTATACTTCAATTATCCATCCGAGATTCATCCGTTTCCGCCCCGTTACCTTGGTCTGTACAGGCCGACGCTCGTCTGATCTCGGTTATCAGAACTGTCTGAAGGTAAAACTGCCTTTGTTCTCCACAGCAACCAATCAGAGCAGCCGAGCAGAGCGCAGCTTTCGTTTTACCCAATCAGAGCTTTGCTTTCACTTTACCTCATCAGTGTGTAAGAAGTGACTGAGGCCGTTGTCTCTTTCCTGACAGGAAGGAGATGATGTGAAGGTTTTAAGTTTCCTTCATACACTGCGTTTTTCCACTCTTAAGTGTTGGTGGCGTTATCTGAGGGCTTCTCGGGGAGCCCCTGAGAACACTTGTCTTTTTTCATCACCTTTTTCAGGCGCCGTCAGTTGTTA
Organism: Dendrobates tinctorius; assembly: GCF_039654945.1. Lineage (NCBI taxonomy): Eukaryota > Metazoa > Chordata > Amphibia > Anura > Dendrobatidae > Dendrobates > Dendrobates tinctorius. The sequence goes on along the minus strand of NW_027361904.1, from coordinate 2,680,409 downwards.
TTTTTCTGTCTACACCGCCGTCTGAGGCTTGTTTGTTGTGGGGCGAGTTGTAGTTAATGAAACAAAGAGTGAAAAATTTAACGGGGGTGTGAATACTTTCCGTACCCACGGTATAGGGGTCTGAGTACTTTCCGTACCCACGGTATAGGGGTCTGAGTACTTTCCGTACCCACGGTATAGGGGTCTGAGTACTTTCCGTACCCACGGTATAGGGGTCTGAGTACTTTCCGTACCCACGGTATAGGGGTCTGAGTACTTTCCGTACCCACGGTATAGGGGTCTGAGTACTTTCCGTACCCACGGTATAGGGGTCTGAGTACTTTCCGTACCCACGGTATGGGGGTCTGAGTACTTTCCGTACCCACGGTATGGGGGGTCTGAGTACTTTCCGTACCTACGGTATGGGGGGTCTGAGTACTTTCCGTACCCACGGTATAGGGGTCTGAGTGCTTTCCGTACCCACGGTATGGGGGGGTCTGAGTACTTTCCGTACCCACGGTATAGGGGTCTGAGTGCTTTCCGTACCCACGGTATAGGGGTCTGAGTACTTTCCGTACCCACGGTATAGGGGTCTGAGTACTTTCCGTACCCACGGTATGGGGGTCTGAGTACTTTCCGTACCCACGGTATGGGGGGTCTGAGTACTTTCCGTACCTACGGTATGGGGGGTCTGAGTACTTTCCGTACCCACGGTATAGGGGTCTGAGTGCTTTCCGTACCCACGGTATGGGGGGTCTGAGTACTTTCCGTACCCACGGTATAGGGGTCTGAGTGCTTTCCGTACCCACGGTATAGGGGTCTGAGTACTTTCCGTACCCACTGTATAGGGGTCTGAGTACTTTCCGTACCCATTGTATGTAAACTTGTAAGATGGGTAGAGCGGTTCTGCTGTGTGGGGCACAGGGCTAGGACAGTAAGTCCCAAACTTCAATGTTATTGCATTGTCTAGCTGTCAGCAATGAAAATGTCAACTGACTGTGTGGTAAAGTTACAGAGCACCCCACCGACTATTCTATGGTCCCCCCCAGTATACAGAAAGTCCCCGTGTAACGAACTAGTTGCGGTCTCTATCTTGGTTCATAACCAAAATATGTATGTAAGTTGGGGCCAGGAAAACCCCCCCTAATACTCGCCTCTGACCGCTGCGGATGCTCGCCGCCCAACATCCAGTCCTCTTCTTTCCAATGTTGCGCACCACATCTCTGGCCTCTTCACGATAAACCAGGACTTGCGGCCGTGACCAAGCCTCAGAGACTACAGGTCACAACATCGAGATTTAATGACTTGCAGTGACCGCTCGTGTCTGGACACAGCTGGAAGTCACGGAGATGCGGCGCGCAACGGCGAAAAGAAGAGAACCGAATGACAAGCAGCATGGCGGCCAGAGAGGCGAGTATCAGTTTTGTAGTTTTTATAGCTGGCCCACTGCTCGCTGTCTGGTCCTCTTCTTTCCTCTGTCGATGACTACGCCACCATTATGACACGTTGTGAACTTTGGCCTGGTCTTAATTGAAGAGGCCGGAGATGCGAAGTGCAACCTCGGAAAGAAGAGGACTGGTCAGCCGTCAAAGGGGCAGTGGTAAAGTGAGTGTTAGGCCTTGTTTTTTATGGAACGTCTGACATTCGTAAGTAGGGCTTGAACGTAAGTTGGATGTTTCTAAATTGGGGACTACCAGTGCATCCCTCACTGAAGCAACAACCATGGTTACAGTAGCAGAAAAACTGTAGACCAATAAAGGTCTACAATGGTCACGTGACACACGTACTGGCATCATAGTGATTGGATGTAGTGGTCATGTGACATGCTTTGAGACCGCTATGATTGCAAACGTCAAGGAGTTGTCTTGAAAAGGGAATCAGTCAGATAATTCATTCTGCCAGCTCCATTATTGCAACTGTAGTTCATGGGGATGAGGTGAGTGGGATAACTAGTCAAAGAGGTGTCTCCACTGCTAGTTCCATAAGTATTTCCTCTCATTATATCCAGTAACTGTATGTTCTGCTCAAATTTGCTTATTTCCCATTGTCTCCTCTTCTTTTACTTAAGGTTCTTGCAAAAAAGGATCCTTTCCCTTCAGTCTAAGATAATTTTCCTGATTCACCCAAGGATGAATAAGGACAGACACAAGATGGCAGAAAAGTTATTAAGTCTGACTCTAGAGATAATCTTCCAGCTTACTGGAGAGGTGAGAGGCTCTGATGTCATCACATGACCTCATTATCTATGGGAATAACAGGGGATATGACCGTAGAGGTGAGAGGCTCTAATGTCATCACATGACCTCATTATCTATGGGAATAACAGGTGATATGACCGGAGAGGTGAGAGGCTCTGATGTCATCACATGACCTCATTATCTATGGGAATAATGGGATATGACCGGAGAGGTGAGAGGCTCTGATGTCATCACATGACCTCATTATCTATGGGAATAACAGGGGATTTGATCGGAGAGGTGAGAGGCTCTGATGTCATCACATGACCTCATTATCTATGGGAATAACAGGGGATATGACCAGAGAGGTGAGAGGCTCTGATGTCATCACATGACCTCATTATCTATGGGAATAACAGGGGATATGACCGGAGAGGTGAGAGGTTCTGATGTCATCACATGACCTCATTATCTATGGGAATAACGGGATATGACCAGAGAGGTGAGAGGCTCTGATGTCATCACATGACCTCATTATCTATGGGAATAACAGGGGATATGACCGGAGAGGTGAGAGGTTCTGATGTCATCACATGACCTCATTATCTATGGGAATAACGGGGGATATGACCGGAGAGGTGAGAGGTTCTGATGTCATCACATGACCTCATTATCTATGGGAATAACAGGGGATATGACCGGAGAGGTGAGAGGTTCTGATGTCATCACATGACCTCATTATTTCTGGGAATAACAGGGGATATGACCGGAGAGGTGAGAGGCTCTGATGTCATCACATGACCTCATTATCTATGGGAATAACAGGGGATATGACCGGAGAGGTGAGAGGTTCTGATGTCATCACATGACCTCATTATCTATGGGAATAACAGGGGATATGACCGGAGAGGTGAGAGGCTCTGATGTCATCACATGACCTCATTATCTATGGGAATAACAGGGGATATGACCGGAGAGGTGAGAGGTTCTGATGTCATCACATGACATCATTATCTATGGAAATAACAGGGGATATGACCGGAGAGGTAAGAGGCTCTGATGTCATCACATGACCTCATTATCTATGGGAATAACGGGATATGACTGGAGAGGTCAGAGGTTCTGATGTCATCACATGACCTCATTCTCTATGGGAATAAAAGGGGATATGACCGGAGAGGTGAGTGAGAGGCTCTGATGTTATCACATGACCTCATTATCTATTGGACTAACAGGGGATATGACCGGAGAGGTGAGAGGCTCTGATGTCATCACATGACCTCATTATCTATTGGACTAATAGGGGATATGACCGGAGAGGTGAGAGGCTCTGATGTCATCACATGGCCTCATTATCTATGGGAATAACAGGGGATATGACCGGAGAGGTGAGAGGCTCTGATGTCATCACATGACCTCATTATGGGAATAACATGGGATATGACCGGAGAGGTGAGAGGCTCTGATTTCATCACATGACCTCATTATCTATGGGACTAACGGGATATGACCGGAGAAGTGAGAGGTTCTGATGTCATCACATGACCTCATTATCTATGGGAATAACAGGGGATATGACCGGAGAGGGGAGAGGTTCTGATGTCATCACATGACCTCATTATCTATGGGAATAACATGGGATATGACCGGAGAGGTGAGAGGCTCTGATTTCATCACATGACCTCATTATCTATGGGACTAACGGGATATGACCGGAGAAGTGAGAGGTTCTGATGTCATCACTTGACCTCATTATCTATGGGAATAACAGGGGATATGACCGGAGAGGTGAGAGGCTCTGATGACATCACATGACCTCATTATCTATGGGAATAACAGGGGATATGACCGGAGAGGTGAGAGGCTCTGATGTCATCACATGACCTCATTATCTATGGGAATAACAGGGGCTATGACCGGAGAGGTGATGGACTCTGGGGATGTCTGTAGTGATATTATTAATGTCTCCACACTCAGGATTACACAGTAGTGAAGACCTCTGGTGATTGCTATCAGGCCCCTGTGTCCAAAGGACAGGGAGGAACCCAGAGCCCAATCCCGGGGCCTCCACCTCACCCCCGGATACATGAGGACATCAATGACCAGAAGATCCTAGAACTCGCCAACAAGATGATTGAGCTGCTGACTGGAGAGGTGACACTGCTGGGAATACTGGGACATTATACAGGCCAGCACTGGAGGATTCTGGGTGATGACGGTATCATTGTGTGTGTCAGGTTCCTGTAAGGTGTCAGGACGTCACAGTTTATTTCTCTGTGGAGGAGTGGGAGTATCTAGAAGGACACAAGGATCGGTACCAGGAGGTGATGATGGAGGAGCACCGGCCCCGCACATCACCAGGTAATAGACAGGACTAAATACACACGGCCTATAATTCTCTGTATGTAATAATGATGTCAGTCCTGTCTGTGTCTCCTCAGTTTTCTCCAGTAAGAGGACAACCCCAGAGAGATGTCCCACTCCTCCTCCACAGGACCATCAGGTAGGTGGAGATCTCCCTATGATGTGACGTCCTTGTGTTTAGTCTTGTTTTCTCCTCCAGTATTATATGTTTTATACTTGTGTAATGAGAGTGGTGGAGACGGCAGGATCACAGCTGACCACAGACATCACATGTCCGGATCTTCTCACCATTGTTCCCGGGGATTTCTCCGATCATCGGGGACTTTTACAATATTTGTTTTGCAGGTTTTGGATCTGGCTAAAGATCTGGACATTATTAATGCTACAGAGGAAAATGTGAGTGGCGATCAGCGGTGTAAAGAGGAGACCCCTAATGTGAGGACCGATGATCAGTGGTGTAAAGAGGAGACCCCTAATGTGAGGACCGATGATCAGTGGTGTAAAGAGGAGACCCTTACAGACAACCGCCTAGGTGAGTAGTATTTAGAAATGAGTGGATGGTGAGTCCCTGCAAATTCGTATACTCCACCATTCAGTTCACCAGGATCCTCTTTCCTTCTCTCTCTTTGCTCTAACTTTCTCTTTCTCCACTTTGTATCCCTCTCCTTTGCCTTCTCTGTCTCTTTGTTTTGGAGAAAATTCGATAAATTCGAATGCAAAGGATATGCCCATCTCTAGCAGTAACCATTAAATAAAGGAGAGAAGAGTTACAGATTCCTCTCATTCACCAGCTGTAAATGTATTTTGTGTTCAAGCTGCAGATTTCCAAATTTAGTCAAAATGTAAATTAACCCCCCCCCCCTACAATTTTTTTGCTAGGAAGTTATAAGGGTTAAAAGTTGACCAGTATTTTTCATTTTTCCAACAAAATTTACAAAACCATTTTTTTTAGGGACCACCTCACATTTAAAGTGACTTTGAAGGGCCTATATGGCCTAAAGTACCCAAAATTATCATAATTGCAAAATATGCACCCCTCAAGGAGCTTAAAACCACATTCAAGGAGTTTATTAACCCTTCAGGTGCTTCACAGGAATTAATGGAATGTAGGAAAAAATGAACTATTAACTGTTATTCACCAAAAATTTATTTTAGACCCCAATTTTTTTATTTTCGCAAGGGTAACAGGAGAAAATGGATGACAAAAATAGTTTTGCAATTTCTCCTGAGTATGCCGATACCCAACATGTGGGGGAAAACTACTGTGTGGGCGCACGGCAGTGCTTGAAAGGGAAGGAGCACCTTTTGACATTTTGAATGAAAAATTGGCTTCAATTGAGAGCGGACACTATGTATCGTTTGAAGAGCCCCTGATGTGCCCAAACAATGGAAACTCCCTACAAGTGACCCCATTTTGGAAACTAGACCCCTCAAGGAATTTATCTAGATGTGTGATGAGCACCTTGAACCCTCAGGTACTTCATAGAAGTTTATAACGTTAAGCTGTGAAAATAAAAAATCTAATTATTTCCACAAAAATGAAAATGCACCATATACTTTGTTGCACAATTTCTCCTGAGTACGCTAATACCTCATGTGGTCGATAACTACTTTTGAGGCACAGTGCAAAGCTCAGAAGGGAAGATGCGCCATATTGGAGTTGAGATTTTGCTGGACTGGTTTAAGGGTGCCATATGTCACATTGGCAGAGCCCCTGAGATGCCAAAACAGCAGAAACCCCCCTATATGTGAACTCATTTTACAAACTACACTCCCCAATGAATTCATCTAGGGGTGCAGGGATCATATTGACACCACAGGTGGGTAAAGGAATTTTATACTATTGGGCAGTGAGGAAAGAATAATTACATTTTTAACACTAAAATGTTGTTTTAGCCCCAAGATTTTAATTTTAATGGTCTAATAAGAAAAAATAGACGTCAGTTTGTTGTGCAATTTGTGCCAGTCATAGGGAACTACTTTTCAGGCACAGTGCAAAACTCAGAAGGGAAATAGCGCCATATTATAGTGTAGATTTTACTGTTATGGTTTGAGGGTGCCATGACCCACTGGCAGAACCCCTATAAGTGACCCCATTTTACAAACTACACCTCTCTGTGAATCCATTTTGGGGTGCAGTGATCATATTGACACCGCAGAAGTGTCACATAATTTTATACCATTGAGCAGTAAAGGAAAAATATTTACATTTCCACCCCAAAAATTTTGTTTTTGCCCCAGATTTTATATTTTTACACTGGGAAATGGGTAAAAATGTCATCAAAATTTGTCCCACAAATTCTGTTGAATGTGGCAATACCCCATATGTGGCTGTACAGTGCTACTTAGCCATATGGAAAGACTCTGGAGGAATGGCGCTCTATTTCCCTGTTGGAGCGCAGATTTTCCTAGAATAGTTTGTGGACTTCATATACAGAGCCCCTAATCGCTAGAAGAGCAGAATCCCTCCTCAGCTGACCCCATTTTGGAAATTATACCCTTTTGGGAATTTATTTATTTAGTGAAAATTGCAAATCTGCTTTTGTAGTCACTAGTAAATAGCAATCACCAGTACATCATGCCAAGCTCATGCTTCTGGAGACATGGATCCTGTAGATTAGGCGGGCTCTCATCACTACACAAATGCCAAACGTGTGCGCTAAATCTGGTTTACGCACACTGGAGTTCAGAAGGGAGGGGACATTTGGATTTGGGGGCACAGAATTTGCTGGTTTTCTTTTGGGGGGCGAGGAGCCATTTTGCTTTTTCAGGGCCTTTGTACTACCAGTAACGTGGAAGCCCCCTATATTTCCATAGACAGGTGATGGACCTGAGTGGGGACTTGCTTTTCATGTGGCTAGAGTTGAAGCTTTTATTTCGAAAATTTTACATAACGTTTTGGATCACATTTTTTCCTATCACCAATGACAGCACCAACGAGAGAGGGGATCCGCCCCTAATGGACAGGGAACCTTTAAGATGCTGCATGGCAGCATCGCAAGAAGAAGAAAGAAGTTCCCCGGCCTGGGCCAGTCGGTAGCGGCAGGGCACCGTCTCTGCTTCGACCGGCGACATTGGTACTGGAAGGGCCGCGGGGGGCGATGGGGTCTCGTCCGTCGGTCGTGCGGGAGCCTTGGCGCTTTTACCGCATGGTTAGCCAGCAGTCCTGCATCCCGGCGCAGTTTCAGAGTGTGGCCGGGAACAGTACGTCACGCTCTGATGATACAGCCGGGACCTTTGCACCTGGGAAACAACTTTCGGGGGCGGGTACCGGAAGCTGCAGTAGACGCCGGCCAGCAGATCCCCTACAGGCATATTTCTTAAGGGAGGATCGCCGGCCAGGCACGGGCACAGCAGACCTCTCTATGGCGCCAGCAGCAGCAGAGTCTGCAGACGCAGCAGCAGCATTGGGCACCAGTATGGGAGTTCCAGACGTTCCAGCGGGGCATGCAGATCCAAGGATTACAGGACAAGTCGGCGCAGCTCTTCCAGGAGGGAAGATTCGGCGGTCCCTAAGGGAGACCTTTCGGACGACATCCTACCTCCTGTTCCGAAGCCCCCTATTAAGAGTATGGGGAAGGCAAAGCACAGAGCCTGTGCTCTATGTGGATCCATGATCTGGATAGCAAATGGCCCAAAAAATTATGCCAGCCATGTATCAATGACACGGTGGCCAATAAGACCCCTGACTTTTCTTCCACCTTGAGAACTCTCATCAGAACAGAGGTGGAGAACTCGTTAAACTCTCGGTCCCTTTCAGGGGAAACATCAAGAAGGGATAGGGCCGAAGTATCTCCTTCAAGTTCTGTGGGATACTTCGGAATCCTCCTCGTCAGAAAGCGACTCTGGCTCAGGATATTGCTTCCCCCTGGAGGAGGTGGACAATTTAGTCAAGGCAGAAAGGTCCACAATGGGACTGGCCTAAAAGATCTATCCAGGATGGTTTTTCCTATGAATGAGAAATTGCAGAGTCTCATCAGTACAGATTGGGAGATGCCAGATAGGAAAGGCCCTCTACCATCCCCTTTCAAAAGAAAATACCCCTTTGAGGATGAGGCCTCCTCATCCTGGAGTAAAGCTCCCAAATTAGATGTTGCCATATTGAAGGCCTCAAAAAGCTTATCCCTCTCCTTTGAAGGACTCAGGATTATTAAAGGACCTTCTTGATAGGAAGGTTGATACCTTTCTTAAGGCAACATGGGAGTCATCAGCAAGGGCATTGAGACCAGCCATCATGGTAACTTGCACAGCGAGTTCCTTCATGGGCTGGTTGAGCACGTTGGAGGATCAGCTGGGTGATGGTTCGTCCAGTGACGACATTAGAACCATGCTCCCAATGATCAGGGGAGCGGCGGCCTTCTTGGCAGATGTGTCGGCCGACTCAGCTTGGTCGGCCGCACTATCTAACGCAAGCCGGAGAGCAGTCTGGTTGAAAAGCTGCCATGGGGATGTTCAGGCAAAAGGGAAGCTATGTGAAGGGCAATATTTATTCGGCTTGGCTCTAGATGACATCTTGAAAAAAGCGGCCAATAAGTAAAGGGGGTTCCTGAAGCCTCCCTTCTCTTCCTTCAGGCAGTCCTTTCTTGGGAAAGATACAACCGAAGGAGAACATCCACGGAACAGAGGAAACGGAACGATGGACCGAAAAAGACCAAGGGGTTCCTGTTGGGTACCTCTTCCCGAAGTGATCGGAGGTCCTCCAAATGACTCTCTTCCCCAGGTGGGAGGAAGGCTCTCCCTCTTCCTTCTAGCCTGGGAGAAAATATCATCCATTCCTTGGATTCTCAACCTGGTGGGGGCAGGGTTGAGACTGGAGTTCTGGAGGTATCCCCCAAACAGGTTCATCTTTACGGCCCTGCGATCGTCCGTCTCAGAGCAGATAGCACTGTAGTCTGAGGTACTGTACTTATTGAGGAAAAACGTTCTGCAGGACGTACCAGTGAAAGAAGAAGACAAAGGGTTCTACTCTCCCCTGTTTTTAATAAAGAAGCCGGATTGCTCATACAGGACGACCATCAACTTAAAGGGTCTGAACAAGTTCTTGAAGATTCCAAAGTTCAAAATGGAGTCAATAAAATCGGCAATTCAGCTGCACTTTCCAGATTGCTATATGGCCATCCTGGACCTGAATGACATGTATTACCACGTGCCAATAAACACAGCGTTCAGGAAATATCTCAGGGTGGCGGTACCAGCGGAGGTTACGGCCCACCTCAGAGAAAGAAACAGACTAGTCATCCCGTATCTGGACGATTTCCTAATAGTAGGCCGTTCCTTCACTCATTGCCACAATCAAGTGGAAGACATAGCCACCATCTTAAAAAGCTTAGGGTGGTGTTTGAACCTGGAAAAGTCAAGGTTGCGGCCGCAAAATGCATAAATCTCTTTAGGACTCTTGCCAGCAGGAATGTTGTCTGCCAGAGCAAAAGAAAGAAAAATTGTTCAGTCTCCTCTCCAGATCAATACAAAATCCAGTGATGTCCCTCAGAAGCGCTATGCCCCTCCTGGGCTCCCTGAACTCATGTATCCCAGCATTGAAGTTGCAGGGGTTCGTCCTAGAAAGACAACATTCATAGCAGTGGTATCTGGAAGGTACACTGACTCTACCACGGGAGGTTATACGTTCACTCCGCTGGTTGGACATAAAATCCCTTAGTTCATAGTAGAAATGTAAAAATCAAATTTCACCTGGATATTCTGCGTGAGATCAGTTTTTCTTAACCTTTTCACAACATTTTAAATAAGTTTGCGCCATAGTCAGTAAGGGGTTCCCGTAAAATGATGTAAATTCATGTCATGGCGATCATGCGGGCACAGGAGCTGTGCCCACATGATTTCCACTGGGATCGCAGTGTAAGGACCCGTAGAAGCGAGTAATCGCGAAACGGCCGTTGTCCGGCACCTCCCTCCCCTAGCATTCCTCTGACGTCCTGCATGTCCACATATCTATTGATGGAATTCATAAAGACGCACAGTTTTTCAGCTATATTGGTGAGTGCAGCATATTTCTCCTTTTTTCGCTTTACATTGTAAGTTTTACAAGCTCCGGCTATCTCAGCCAGGACTTCCCCGAGCCATTTGAACCCCCTTAATGCCTCAATCGATATTGATCACAGGAATTAGAAGGCTGGGAGATGAAGGGTGCGCTCTCTCACTTCAAATCGGCACCCCTGCGACATCATTGCGAAGGCCCAATCGTTGCCAATCCGAGGTCACCGTGATCACCTCCGAGTCAGCCGCCTATGGCAAGCCTTTTAGACCATGCTCAGAGACAAGCACCGGCTATATCGGCCAGGACTGCCCCGAGTCATTTTAACCTCTTTAATGCCGTGATCGATATCGATTGCAGCAATTAGAAGACTGGGAGAGGGCTCAATCGTTGCCATGGCAACCTGAGGTCGGCATGAGACTCTCACGTGTCAACCAGCTATGGCAAGCCTGAGATAGAGATATATTATACTAGCTGAAGAGCCCGGCGCTGCCCGGGCATAGTAACTAACTGTGGTTAGTTATAGCAAATTATAATTATCCTCCATCCCATAGTCCCATGCCCATATACCCGTCATACATATCCTCCATCCCATAGTCCAGTGCCCATATACCCATCACACATCCTCCATCACATAGTCAACCATTATGACATCATAATGAGGGGCGGGGCTTGACGCGCACACACTTTTTCCCCATTATGTAGATAGGGACAAAATTGTTTGGTGAATTGGAACGCGCGGGGTTAAAATTTCGCCTCACAACATAGCCTAGGACGCTCTCGGGGTCTAGACGTGTGACTGTGCCAAATTTTGTGGCTGTAGCTGTGACGGTGCGGATGCCAATCCCGGACATACAAACATACATACATACACACACTTGAGCTTTATATATTAGATTGCAATTTATTATACCAGCAATCATAGTCATAGAGGGACTAAGTAAAAAAAAAAAGTTAAATAAAACTGTAAAAATATATTTTTTTTAAATGCTGAAATAAAAAAATGAAGAAAAAACTATACCAAAAAATACATACCGTATATTTATGTAAAAAGAAAACCATATTTGGTATCGCTACTTTCGAAACGCCCCGACCTATAAAACTGTCACACTGTTTAATCCCTCTAGTGAACTCCAACATTTTTTTTAAAAAAATAAACGTGGCAAAAAACCCCCCAGCTTTTTCATCCTACCGCCAAAAAAAGTGGAAAAAGCTTATCATTGTGTAAAAGCACCTTGTCAGTTTTACAAAACGTCGAACTGCATAAATATAAAATTCCTGCATTGCTAGTTGTGAAGAAACCAGAGTATATCTTAATTGCCCAGATGGCTATGTTTTTGCAGGCCTGGAGGAATTGACTTTTTGTCTGTATATTTGGCTAGTGGATTTAAGTGTGGATTCTGGTGGGTCAAGAAGGCTGACTTGCACAATGATATACCATGTAACAGTGTGTGCTTATCTGATGTTTGTTTATAGTCTGGAATCAGTTTGTTGACTTTGAATGTAGATAGGGGACGGCTGTGAGGGTGTACTGAAGGACACTGGGTAATTCTAAAAACAGCTTACCTGCCTTGGGTATAAAATACCCAGAGACGGGGTCTCATCTCATCACATAGAGCTAATAGCCGGACATTCTGCTAAACACCCAACGGACAAGAAACTCTTCAAGATCCCAGCTGAGGGTATGTCAGACCCGGCTGAAAGAACACAGGACTGCTCTCGGTTATCTCCCTATGCTTGTCGTGACCTCCTCTCTGTGTGTTATCACAGGTGGACTAGCGACCCTGGGAGCTCTGACATAACATCCACTAGCATCCCGGTGAGTCAACGGAGGAGTGAAACCTTGTAATGTGCACCATTTTGGGGAAATTGCTGGAATTGTTCTGTTTGCTAGTGGGTGTTGTGGTTCAATAAAGCTTGGCCACACTGTTTTACCCTAACCCTGGGTGGTCTGTGTAGTGTTCTGCCCACAAGGAGATAGAGCAGGCATTCAGTGGTATGAGCCCTGGTCCATGCAGTCTTGCTACAGACAGCCGGGCCAGCGGATGAGAGCATCCACTAACGCCTTTTCTCTACACTTGGTGACAGCAGTGGGACACTACTCAGCCCGGGGGAGCTGCAGGGGACTGGTGTTCGTAGACACCGTCCAGGGCTTCACAAACAGGGAAGCATACAGACAGATCCAGCAGACCATTAATGAGACATACACAGTAGGTTTCAGACTGCACCATGTCTAACCCCACCATCTCGGCCTTGGGAAGAGGACCGGAGTGGATGTATTGCCGTAACAAGAAACGACAACTACAGGAGCTGTGCCAGCTATGACGTATTGAATACCAGACCACGGACACTCATTCGGATTTGATCAAGGAATTAGTTCGTTGGGATACCCAGAACGCTGTGGAGGATGACGAAAATTCTGCTGAGATGGACCCAGAGGAATTGCCAGAACCAGGACCCTGTGCCGGTCTGGAATCTACCCAGTCACCTGCAGCCCGAATCCAGGAGTTGTTGGTTGCATTGGGACCTGGAGCCTCAAGCGGTGAAAGAGCTTGTGTTATGGAATCAGTCTTGGGAGTTCCAGTACCCCTACAGCCAGCATCGAACCCTACTCCCATGGTACTTCCCCAACAAGGAATGCAGCTCCGCTACAGAGACGTGCCAGTGTTTAATGAGTTAAACACCGAAGTCGATGAACATCTGCAAGATTTTGAGACTCTAATGCTGATACACCAGGTGCCCATACCTGATTGGGCTAAATACCTGTGGACTAGTTTGACTGGTGGGGCACGGGATGCTGCCCGGTCACTTGGGCCTCAATACTGCCAGGATTATGAAACTATTAAGGACACCCTGCTGGCACTTTTTACCATTACACCCGTGAGCTATCGCACGAAGTTCCGGACACTGTCTCGCCAGGGGGTCTCCTGTGTAGAATTTGGCAGTCAACTCCGGAGACACTGCCACCGCTGGCTTGGCGGTAGGGCTGCCCACTCTGCTGCTGCCCTTTGGGATGTGATCATGCTTGAGCAACTTATGGAGAAGATGGCCCCAGAAATTCGAGAGTGGGTAGCCGACCGGAAGCCCGACACCCCAGACCAAGCAGCCCGATGAGCTGACGAGTATACAGCCAACCGACCCCGCTGGAGAAATGATATGCCCACCGATCCACAAAGACCCTTCAATCAAGGATTTGACCGACTACCAAGCCAAAGGGTTACCAGCAGCACTCATGAGTTGCCCAACACACGGCGCTGCTATACATGCGGGCACCTTGGACACATTGCCAAAGATTGCTCCCAGGGCCCCATGCCTGGAGCCCCTCTGCTGGAAAATCCAGTCAATGTCTGCCAAGACAAGCCACCAGGGTCTGAGGGTCACTACCCCCGGGAAACACCAACAAAGGATGAAGTGATATACCCTGTTCACACTATATGGCAGGTTGACCACTCTACACCAGCCAACCTCCATAGCCACTGCCAACCAGTCAAGGTCAGTGATATCGAGGCCCAGGGACCAGCCCAGATATTGTACCACCAGAACTCAATTTACCAGACTGCCAAGGGGCCTTCTCCAGGACTGGGGGTCAGAGTTTGCGAAATGTGCGTATTTTTGTGGGCAAATTACCAGCCAATGTATGAGAGAAGGAGCTGGAGGAGTTGTTACATTAGTATGGGAGGATCCGTTCCATCGAGCTGAAGAATCATGGGGGAGGCAGGGCCCCATAATTCGCCTTCATCACCTTCCAGGATCCACAGGAGGCCTAAAATGCCATGAGTGGAAGCAATGGATACAAGTTTTGTTTTCGTTGTTTACGTGTGGAGTTTCCCAGGTCACGCAGGAGACCAGGGGGAGGTTATGGAGGACTCCGCTGGAGGAACGGGTTACTTTCTCAGCGAACTGAATACAGAGTCCTCGTCTCAGAGCTTCCCCCCTCGGGAAGTTGGCAGGATCTAAAAGATCATATGAGAAAAGCTGGAGATGTCTGCTATGCTGATGTGCACAAGGATGGCACAGGCATTGTGGAGTTTGTTCGCAAGGACGACATGGAATATGCTTTGAAGAAACTGGATGATGCAAAGTTTTGTTCTCATAAAGGTGAGACCTCTTAAATTCATGTCTGTTTAAAGACATTCTAATGGACTGTCCCGACAAGTAGGCTTCCGGTCATCCTTCTCTATCATGTCTGGTTAATTAAGATGGGGGAGCAATGTGAAGAAACCAGAGTATATCTTAATTGCCCAGACGGCTATGTTTTTGCAGGCCTGGAGGAATTGACTTTTTGTCTGTATATTTGGCTTGTGGATTTAAGTGTGGATTCTGGTGGGTCAAGAAGGCTGACTTGCACAATGATGTACCATGTAACAGTGTGTGCTTATCTGATGTTTGTTTATAGTCTGGAATCAGTTTGTTGACTTTGAATGTAGATAGGGAACGGCTGTGAGGGTGTACTGAAGGACACTGGTTAATTCTAAAAATAGCTTACCTGCCTTGGGTATAAAAGACCCTGAGACGGGGTCTCATCTCATCACATAGAGCTACTAGCCAGACATTCTGCTAAACACCCAACGGACAAGAAAATCTTCAAGATCCCAGCTGAGGGTATCCGACCCGGCTGAAAGAACACAGGACTGCTCTTAGTTATCTCTCTATGCTTGTCATGACCTCCTCTCTGTGTGTTATCACAGGTGGACTAGCCACCCTGGGAGCTCTGACATAACATCTACTAGCATCCCGGTGAGTCAACGGAAGAGTGAAACCTTGTAATGTGCACCATCTTGGGGAAATTGCTGGAATTGTTCTGTTTGCTAGTGGGTGTTGTAGTTCAATAAAGCTTGGCCACACTGTTTTACCCTAACCCTGTGTGGTCTGTGTAGTGTTCTGCCCACAAGGAGATAGAGCGGGCATTCAATGGTATGACCCCTGGTCCATGCAGTCTTGCTAAAGACAGCCGGGCCAGCAGACGTGAGCACCCACTAACCCCGTTTCTCTACACTAGTTTTTGTTCATTCTGCCTCACAAAAATCGGAATAGAAAGTGACCAAAAAATGTCATGTACCCAAAAAATGTAGCAATAAGAACATCTACTCGTCCCACAAAAAACATGCCCTCTCATGATTGTCGGCAGAAATATGGAAAAATTATAGCTTTCAAAATATGGCGATGCAAAAAACTTATTTTTTAAAAAGGCGTTTTTTAGTGTGTGACAGTAGCCAAAGATAAAAACCCGATAAATCTGGTGTCCCTGCATTCGCATTGACCCGAAAAATAAAGTAGTTTAATCACTTATACTGCACGAGGAACGGTTAAAAAAAATAAATCAGTTCTTCACTTGCTGTTGATTTGTTCATTTTGCCTCCCAAAGATTGCAATAAGGCTCGGCTCACATTTATCCTACACTCTACGCTGAGCGCTGACACTGGGGTTTCCATGTAAATCTCTGAAATACAAGATTCAGGCAGAACCTCCGGTGGAAGATTCCCTATAATGAGGTAGATGGAGGCACTGTGGACACCGTCTGGCCTATAATCTGGCAGTGTCGGTCTTTTTAGGTGTGCATAAAAGCACAGTCCGCCACAGTTTTATGCACCTCTGAAAATGACAACGCTGAACAGAGGTCAGACAGAGTCCAGCGTAACAGTGAATGGATCCCTCGGGTGTTTCATCTGAATCGCGTCACTCAGAGATTTAGATGGAAACCCCGATTATAAGTGCTCAGCGTAGAGTGTCGGATAAGTGTGATCCCAAACGTTATGTAAAATTATCCCAACAAAAGCTTCAACTCTATCACCAAAAAAAGCAAGTACCCACTCAGCTCCGTCATCTGTTAACTGAAATATGTTGGGCTTCCACGTTACTGTTAAAAAACAAATCTATTTCTGAAAGGGTAGAGTAGTGTAGGCTAACATGAAAAACCCAAGTATTGAGTAGATCTAAAATATAACTTCTAATACTAATTTTTAAAAAAGGAACAAACAACATATACAGACACCACACTTGAAAAAAGTACACACTACGTTCACCTTACAGATAAATCCTGACCTGAATGCCTTTCTGTCTGCGGAGGCTGACACCTTATACACAACCCATACGAGAATGGTGCCCCCGCTCAACGATGACTGACCCTACTGTCCTATTATGCCCTATTGACAAGTGACAATTTACACACTTTCAAAACAGTTGAGGACCGTACCCAATAGTGAAGGTCAGAAAGAGAAAGTGTGCAGGCATAAATCAGGTCAGTGAAAGAGGTGAATCGCCATGCCTGATAAACAATGATATAATAAAAAATATAAGATAAGTTTACCCCTCTGATCTGTACCTATGCTGAACACTGCCTATACAGCGGAGGTTGTCAGCGGATATGGCGCCCCCGCTGAACGGCGGCTGGCCCTGGGAAACCTATAATCCATTAACTCCAGGGTTCAGTGAGCGGAGATAATGGGTGCTTAGAAACCAATGACAAAACATAGTTAATCAGGTCTTCAGATATTCAAATTTTATCTCGAATTAGAAAAATGCATATGATATACTGTAAAGTCAATAAAACAATCATGAGGGGTACTTATCATTTAGATGTCATATGACCTCTATGCATTTCACCACACAGCTCATCAGTAGGCTAGATAAATGGATATTGCAAGGACAACACTGAACAGAGGTCAGACGGAGTCCAGAGTAACAGTGAATGGATCCCTCGGGCGTTTCATCTGAATCGCGTCACTCAGAGATTTAGATGGAAACCCCAATATAAGTGCTCAGCGTAGAGGGCAGGATAAATGTGATCTCAAACATTATGTAAAATGTTTTCGACAAAAGCTTCAACTCAGTCCACAAAAACATGAAGTCCCCACTCAAATCTGTCATCTGTTAACGGAAATATAGGGGGCTTCCACGTTATTGGTAGCACAAAGGCTTTGGAAAAGTGCTATGGCTCCTCAGCCCCAAAAGAAATTCAACAAATCCTGTCCTCCCAAATCTAAATGCCCCCTTCCCTTCTGAGCCCCACAGTGTACCTAAACCACATTTAGCGTTCACATGTTTGGCATTTCTGTAGTGATGAGAGCCCGCCTAATTTACAGGTGCGTGTCTCCAAATCCATGAGCTGGGCATAATGTACTGGTGACTGCAACATACTGGTCACTACCGCGTACTGGTCACTACCGCGTACTGGTCACTACCGCGTACTGGTCACTACCACGTACTGGTCACTACCACGTACTGGTCACTACTTTGGCAGATGTACAAGATCCACTGCTGCTTGTTTCTGGAAGACACCCACGGAGTCAAAATCGTCACTAAACGTGTAAATAAAATCCCTGAGGATTTTAATTTCCAAAATGGGATCACTTGAAGGTTTTTTTTTTTCCTCTTTTTACACTCGGGGGCTCTGTATGTGGAATCCACAAACTATTCTATGAAAATCTGTGCTCCAATAGGCAAAATAGCGCTCCGTCTTGTCATGTGACTAAGCAGTACTGTACAGCCACATATGGGGCATTTCCATATTCAGCAGAAATTGTGTGACAAATTTTGGTGCCATTATTACCCAATTCCCCATGTAAAGGTAAAATTTGGGCTAAAACAATATTTTTTGTACTAAAAATTAATTTTTCTTCACTGGCCAGTTATATAAATTTCTGTGACACAAGCGTGGTGTTAATATGATCATTTCACCTCTAAATAAATTCATTGAGAGGTGTAGTTTGTAAAATGGGGTCACTTATAGGGGGTCCTGCTGTTCTATAACCTCAGGGCCTCTGCCAGTGTGACATGGCCCCCTCAAACCATTCCAGCATGTGCACTACTATTCTATTACAGGCAATTTTGCATTCCAAAAGATAAATGGCGCTTCTTCCTTTCCGAGCACCTGCCGTGTGCCCAAACAGTAGTTTCTCACAACATATTGGGTATTGGTGTACTCAGGAGAAATTGCACAACAAATTATATGGTCCATTTTCTCCTGTTACCCTTGCACAAATGCAAAATGTCGGGCAAAATCAACATTTTCATGGGAAAAAGTCAACTTTAAATTGTTTCCTTCCACATTGCTTTAATTCCGATGAAGCACCTGAAGGGTTAATAAACTTCTTGAGTGTGGTTTTAAGCACCTTGAGGGGTGCAGTTTTTAGAATGGTGTCATTTTTTGGTATTTTCTGTCATGTAGACCCCTCAAAGTGACTTCAAATGTGAGGTGGTCCTTACAAAAAATGGTTTTGTTGGAAAATTGAGAAATTGCTGATCAACTTTTAACCCTTCTAAGTTTCTAGCAAAAATAAATTTTAAAAAAATGATGCAAATGTAAAGTAGACATGATAAATTATATTAACTTTGGTGTGATATAACTCTGGTTTAACCCCTTCCCGACCTTTGACGCCACATAGGCATCATGAAAGTCGGTGCCAATCCGACTCATGACGCCTATGTGGCGTCATTAATTGATAGCCCCCCTGCGGGTCGGGTGACAGGGGTCACTGAAATGTCACCTGACCCGCAGGTACAGGAAGCTTTGTGCTTCAGCCTAGGGGGGGTGGCTTAGCCCCCCGTGGCTACGATCGCTCTGATTGGCTGTTTCACTTTTAACAGCCAATCAGTGCGATGTCTAATATTTCACCAATGAAATTTGGTGAAATGTTACAATCCAGCCATGGCCAATGCTGCAATAGCATCGGCCATGGCTGGAGACACCGATCCGACACCCCCCCACACACACTTGGCCCCTACCACCGAATGGCGGCGCCGATCGGCCGCTGCCGTCATAATCTGCTCCCTTCGATCCCCCCCTCACTCCCCCGGTACCTCTTATGTCCCTGTGGCCGTCTTACAAAATGACAGGCGCAGTGCTAAGAAGCGATTGAAGCGTTCCTGAGTTATTACCTCATAACGGACACTGGTCAGGAATGCAAAAAAATGGCCAGGTCATTAAGGTCAAAATAGGCTGGGTCATGAAGGGGTTAAGGACATAAAAATTAACTTTGAAAATTGCAAACAATTTTTTGCTAAATTTCAGATATGTTCGCAAATAAAAGCATAAAATATCAGTCTAAATTTGCCACGAACTTGAAGTACAGTATGTCACAAAAAATAATCTCGATGAGTGGGATCCTTTGAAGCGTTCCAGTGTTATTACTTCATAAAGTGACACTGGTCAGAATTGTAAAATTTGGTCTGGTCATGAAGGTGAAAACAGGCTCGGGGTGAAGGAGATAATGCACCAAACACTGGAATGGAAGGGTCTCAACCAATATATGCAAGAAAGTATTTTATAGTGCTTTTTTTCCCACAGTTGGACCCAAAGGATACCTGGTGATGAAATCCGTTTTGTGGTTGTTGTTTAATCTTTATTTTCAGATTTGAGTTAATGATTTGCTCTTGCTCCGGGGCGGCCTGTGGGCGGGCTTCATGTGTATGGCTTCTGACAGGTCACTGATCCCTCACTGATCTGCCCCCTAGTTTTACATAATGAATATTATATATGTCTTGAGAAAAAAGAAACCTGCAGGTGCCGGCACTGCAGCATGATCACATGTGCACTGTGTATATAATTAATTTGTTTCATGTTATTCTGATATTCCTAAAAAAAAAAAAAAAATTCTGGACAATTGAATCTGAGATTGTTTCATCAGTTATTCTATATACTTCAATACTGCAAAATTGTCCTTTTCCTTTGAAGCCCAGCCAGAGGCTGAGCTTCGTAGGAGGAAAAATGGCAAATATAGAAGCCTTTGGCACCTCCCCAAAATCTCATCATTTAAATTCCGCTGTAAATGATTGATATCGGCTTTTAAATAGCTCTGGTCATTTCAGTTACAAGCAGAAGTCAGCTAAAAGTTACGACATCTGCCTGGTAAGAAACAAAGTTCCTGAGGTGGCTCCATACAGCTCTTAGCAACCTAGTATATCTTGACTTCAGCAAAGCATTTGATAAAGTATCTTATACTATCCTTATTGAAAAAATGACCAAGTATGGGATTGACAAGGCTAATGTTGGGTGGATTCATAAGTGGATCAGTGATCGTACTCAGAGTGGTAATAATAAATGGTTGCACATCCAATTGGAAGAATGATTCAAGTGGGGACCACAAGGCTCAGTCCTGGCCCCAGTGTTGTTCAACATTTAAATAAATGATCTAGATAAGGGAACTGAAGGTAATCAAATTTTAAGATGATGCAAAGCTAGGAGGGAAGGGGAAACACTAGAGAAGAGAGGGAAAGATTCAGAAGGAACTAGATAAGCTTGAACAATGGGCAGAGACTAATAGAATGGTATTTAACAGGAAGAAATGTAAGAATCTACATCTGTGCAAGAAAAATGAAAATTACATCTACAGAATGGGAGGAATAAAACTAAGCAACAGCATGTGTGAAAAAGACTTGGGTATAGTAATAGATCACAGACTGCACATGAGTCAACAGTGTGCTGCAGCAGCAGCAAAAAAGGCAAACACGGTTCTGGGATGTATTAAGAGAAGCATAGAGTCTAGATCACATGAAAAAATGATCTGTCTTTACTCCTCCTTTGTCAGGCCTCATCAGGTCAGTTCTGGGAACCACATTATTAAAAAAGACATTGAAAAACGGGAGCAAGTTCAGAGAAGAGCGACCAGGATGGTGATTGCACTGTAAAGTATGTCCTACGAGGAACGGTTAAAGAATCTGGGAATGTTTAGCTTGCAAAAAGGAAGGCTAAGAGGAGACTTAATAGCTGTCTACAAATATCTGAAGGGCTGTCACAGTGTAGAAGGATCATCATTATTCTCATCTGCACATGGAAACACGAGAAGCAATGGGATGAAACTGAAAAGGAGAAGATACAGATTAAATATTCGAATAAGCTTTTTCACAGTGAGGGTGATCAAGGATTAAGAGGTGTTGAGTGCTCCTTCAATGGAAGTCTTCAGAGGCTGAACAGACATATGTCTGACATGTTAGTAAAACCTGCAGGGGGTTGGACATGATGACCCTGGAGGTCCCTTCCATCTGTAACATTCTAGGATTCTATGGTGAAAATGTTTGTCACAGGTCATTAGGGAGTTAATTAGAAAGGGGAGCATCCATCTCTCTGTACAGCCATATGATGAGCAGGAAATGTTCTGTCTATGATATTGCCGAGGTTCACTGATAAATTGTGATTTGTTTAGCCACCAATGTCTTAAGACTTAATTGAATTTTGCTTCATGCCTTGCAGTTTGTATGCCAATTTTTATATCGACAATTTCTAAAATAGTGATAGATGTAAATACTTATGTCCCCCCAAAAATTGAGAAAAGTATTCAAGGTGTGATACCTTTATTGGCTAACCAGAGAAATTATATTTGCAAGCTTTCAGGACTCAGAAGGCCCCTTCATCAGGCTTGATTACAAGTGAATTACTGAGATCCAGCCTGATGAAGGGGGCTTCTGAGTCCTGAAAGCTTGCAAATATAATTTCTCTGGTTAGCCAATAAAGGTATCACACCTTGAATACTTTTCTCAATTTTTGGGGGGACATAAGTATTTACATCTATTTTTCTGGCTAACACGGTACCACAATTTTATTTTGTATTGTACATCGTAAAATAGTGATAGCATTTGTTGTACTAATAAAAAAAAAAAAATAACAGCAGTTTTATTCTTGGCAGATGACTATTCCACGAGCTCAGAGGGAAATCTCCTACCACAATATTCTGCTTTCAAATGTGAAGATATATCAGAAGATACATCTGAAGAGCATGCCATTATCTCAGCGATACCTTCTGATTTTTACACCAAAGTTCTGTCATCTGAAGAGTCGGACGACAGAATGGGTGAAGAACATCAAAAAGATGAAGATAAGCCGTACATATGTTCAGAATGTGGAGAATGTTTCAACGGGAATTCAGATCTTGAAAGACACATGAGAATTCACACAGGGGAGAAGCCATTTATTTGCTTGGAATGTGGGAAATCTTATAGTTTTAAATCGTCTCTTATTGTACATCAGAGAAGGCACACGGGCGAGAAGCCATTTTCAAGTTCAAAATATGGGAAAAACTTTGCCCAGAGACCGACTTTCACTGCGCATCGGAAAGGCCACAGAGGGGAGAAGCCATTTCCTTGTCCAGAATGTGGAAAGTATTTTAACTATAAATCTGATTTCGTTAAACATGAGAGAAGTCACACAGGCGAGAAGCCGTATTCGTGTTCAGAATGTGGGAAATGTTACAGTGCAAAATCAACTCTTGTTGTGCATCAGAGAACTCACACCGGGGAGAAGCCGTATTCGTGTTTAGAATGCGGAAAATGTTTTACTCGGAAATCGCCTCTTGTTGTACATCAGAAAACTCACGCGAGGGAGAAGTCCCTTTCGAGTTCAGAATGGGGGAATTGTTTCACCGACAATACAACTCTTACTGTATTTCAAGGAAATCAGACAGGAGACGAGATGTATTTATGATCAGAATATTGGTGGAATATTTATAGAATTAAGTAGCTTGGAAAATCAACAAAACAATTTTCATAGAGAAAACATGGTATTTGTTATTCTCACCAATTAGATCTCGCATTTATTTTTGGTTTTATATATGTAACATAATATACATTTTTTTTTTTTGGTCCAGAAGCTCACTGTAGGGGAAAAAGACTAAAGTCATTTACTCAACCTCTAAGGATGCACCACTGCCCACATTCTTTGTTGAAAGGAATCAGTGGTGATGTCATGACTACAGTGACCACTGCAGCCAATCACTAGGCTCAGTGGTGATAATTAGAGATGAGCGACTTTGCCTTTTTTAGGGTCGAGTCGGGTTTCGTGAAATCGGCCGACTATCGGGAAAAGTCGGGGGTCCGACTGAAACACGAAACCCAATGCAAGTCAATGGGGAAGCAAAGTCGACAGGGAGTGGAGGACAGGAAACACACAGGCCGGACCGCTTTTTTTAAAGTGCACGAAAAATCTCTCTCGAAATCCGACTCGAATTTGGCGCTCGTTTTGCCGACTGCACGCTGTGGTCGGGTTTCGGTCAGCGAAACCCGACTTTGCCATAAGTCGGCGACTTATGAATCTGGACGACCTGTTTCGCTCAACTCTAGTGATAATGTAAACTGCAGGAACTGCTGAGCCCAGTGATTGGTTGCAGCAGCCACGTGCGCTGTAATCGTGAGGTCAACAAAGACAAGGGGTATTGGCAGAGAGGAGTTGCTGGATTACTTGGGGGTGAGTATTCTTGATTTTACTATTTTTGCCCAGCACGAGTCTATAGCATAAAATAAATGTGCATTATTAAATAGTTGCGTTCTCATATATGGGAAAAACCTCTTTCACGTACTACATGTGTAAGGGTGAATCCACACGCAGCAGAATTTCTCTGAAGAAAGTCCTTTGTCCCATCTATCTGAATAATTTTTCAGATATCTATGCGATTGCCACTTAAGATAGAAGTCGCAGTTATTTTTTAATCTAAATTGTTCAGAGAAGCGGAAGAAAGGCTAGTCTGCATGTGATTGAATAGTATGCAATGGCATAGGCGGGCTCGAGCGGCTAACCGGGCGGAGCCTTAGAAATGTTCATATTGCACACTGTCGGGATTCAGCAATCTACAGAAATTTACGGAAAACTACTTTAGCGAACTTACACAAGGAAGTAGCCAATATTTTTTTTTTTTTTAAATGGTATATTGTATAGTTTATATATTAGTGTAGCAGACGTTATTGGAATATCAACGTTTATAAAAATTAATAACGGTAAAAAAAAAAAAGCTCTATCATTAACTCGGGTCACGTATCGAGCATGAAAATCATGGTGCCCAGCAAGCCGGATGAAATGTAAAAATATTAAATAATATAAAAGAATATGCAATTAATAATAAGGTCATAATAAAATATAAAGCGTAATCGGCTAGGAATTACGTTTTCATTCTAAAAGTAACATTCACTGATCAACACTGAATTCATTCCCTCACCCACGCTCGGGCTGAGACGTAGACGAAGAAAGAAGCGGCACTTTTGCCATTTACTGTTTATTAAAAGTTACAGTTGTTGAGATATTTAATATTTTTCTTTTGTTTACAGCTCGTTGCCGAGGAGACCGACCATCGCTGTTGTCTACTAGTTTGTACTGATTAGGAGGTAACACAATGTGCGCTTCAGGAATGCCGGACAGCTTTAGAGCGGCGATTTTAGAAGCTCAAATGAAAAGAGCTTACATATTTGGACAGAAGAGGTGGTCGGTCTCCTAGGCAACGAGCGGTAAACAAAATGGGTTTTTAATAAACAGTAAATTGCTTGTTGTTATTTTCAAGCACTATCCAACAACACTAATCTAGGACAATGGGAATAAGCTTTTACATTTTAGCCTCTCTTGACCAATCCCGGTGTAAATTCCTCTCCCACTTCCCATTTTTTAATCCCACCCCCACCCCAAAAAAACTGCACACCCAATCTAAACCACTGTTATAAAAAAGTGCCATATATACTTAATATAGACTCTAAGTTTCGACGCTATAAACGGGAACAGTCCCAACCAGGCCAAGGTCACCCAAAAATTCAGCTGTAGACCCAGCCTAAATATCTCTATCAAAACCAAGACCAGACAGTCCAGTAATCTAACTTTTCTCAGTTCTCCCTTCGCTCGTGTTCCTCAGAATCTGGTCCAGTCCCATCATGTGTCCTCCGCACACAGTAGCACATTGTATCTGGATGTATTCCGATACCGACTGGAGACCGGTTCCTCCTGCTCTACATAATACCCATCTATATTCTAGAAGGTGGCTGGACGGTACAAGAGCATTTTATGTCTTGTAACTCCGCTATTTTCTTGTAGATTGTAAGCTCTTGTGAGCAGGTCTGTCCACTCCTCTTGTTTGAACTGTAATGCGTGTTACTGTGGCCTGTTTTGATATTGTTTGTACCTGTACCCTCTGAATTGTAACGTTGCTGCGGAATATGTTGTCCTCTGTCGAAAAAAAAACCCCATATCTTCAAGAAGTTGTCATCTGGATGTCGTGCTTTCTTCAGAGCATCGAGCTTTGGACACCATTCTGATCTCCACTTCCCCGACCATTTCTGAGCTGTCTAACTTTTCAGAGACAGTTTTAACCACAGAAACCATCATCAAATCCATCCTTTTCTTCCAACATTTCCCACCACGCTGCCATATGAAGGCCCCCATCAATTGTAATTGTCTGTAAAATCTGGAAAGGACTGTTATCGGCAACTTCCTCTAGGTGTGATGAGTTGAGTCTTCATACCATGCGGGGGGGATGTCTCTGTAAAGGCCAATATCAGAAAGATCGCCCAACTGTCTAATGTTGAATTTCAGCAGTTGATCCTCTTATTCTCCTGGAGATAAGCTGCCGTCTGAGGTAGTTCTTTTCATCAAGAACACAAGAGTGCCCGGTTGTGCTGACTGGTCCTGTGTATGGGTGAGTCGGAGAAAGAAAGCTGTTGGCTAAATGATCATTTCTTTGACAGCTATCTAATGTGTATGGGGAGCCTTAAAGGGACTGTCCTCAAATTGTGTTATTCTCAACAATTGAAGAAATGTAAAGTATTAATGCTTTAATTTAAATATATACAGGATATTGACATTTTTTATTGGCATAAAATATGAAAAATAATTTAAAAAGTTTTTATAGTTTCCAATTTTAAACACTGGGGGGCAGCTACTGAAATTTGCGGTAAAACCCGTAGTGTACTGCTATTTCGCTTTACGACTGCAGTAAAAGTGGGAGGATCTTCTCCCCGCAGTAAAAGAGGGAGGGGTCTTCTCGTGTGTGTGTGTGTGTGATGTCACGCCTCTCCTTCCCTTCTGAGTGTTTGCAAAAGAATAACAAAGGATGAAGTTTAGGATCACAATGCGGAGCCATCACTGGTGACTGCAACGTGATACTGACAGACACCGAGGATGACCAGCAGCACCGATTCTGGTAGTGCTGCTCGCTGTATCACATGTTCAAATTAATAATGCAGAGTCTATTACTTGCTGGGATTAGTGTTATGAATGAGTCACCGTAGGAGGCAAAAACACAAATACTAGCTAAGTCCAGAAAACCAGAGAAGTTGGCAGCTATCAGATTGCAGACCCCTGAACCTATCAACAACTAGCAGTAGCCGTGGGGGGTTCCTACGGTGCCCTAGACCCCTCGATCACAGCCGGAGAACTACATAGCCTAAAGACAGAAAGGGAAATCTAAACTGCCCCAGAGCAAACCCCAAAGCAATAGGCAGCCCCCAACATATAATGATGGTGAAGCAAGATGAAAAAACACTCACACAGATAGAAAGATAGGCTGAGCAAATGATGGGGCCCAAGCTAACTAAATAGGACAGAATAGAAAAGCTGCTGTCTGCAATCCGCCAAAACCCTCTCAAAAACAAGAGCCAACAGACTGATAGGGAAAAAAGCCCTGAAGACACAAGGCTTCAAAAAGACTAAGTCAGTACTCAGGTATTATCTGAAGACAGAGCAAAAAGGAATTCAGCTCACCCAGCAGGGAAAGGCAGAAATCCAGAAAAACAAGGCAAAACAAAACCAAAACACAAATGCAAAAAGTAGTGCAGAAAACTTAGCTTTTGAGGAGCAGGAATCAGACTGGTCTCCAAGGATCCCTCAGAGTAATCACCCGCAAGGCAGAAGGGCGTCGGCTGCCTTATATCCAGTCAGAAATCCCAGTCATCATCATTCTGCTCAGGTGCTTTGTAATCAGCCTCACTACCTTCCTTCACCAGAAGAGGGAGTTCATCAGACCTCAATGGTGAAGGGGAAAATGAACTCACAACAGATTAGATACACGAAGTGCATCAAGCATTAGGATGAGATACGGGGGCTGTGTCATGCATGATGGGATTAGTTATGTGGCTCTGCTATGGCGGCATAAAGGATCCTTCAGATGTCCAACGCCGGGATGTATGAATGAGTTATGCCGACCCAGCAGCGCTCAGTTATTACTCACAGCACAGCAGCTTTATTTCTCTGCTGTGCTCTGAACACTGCGGTGAGAGGAGAGGTGGTTGGCAGCCTGACATTGCACTACTAATCCCAGGCTACTGAGCTGTTCTCATGGCTGGAAGAAGTGTTCGACATACACAGTGTTATGAGAATAGTTCCGTAGACTGGACCGTAGTACAAAGTCAGGCGGCCGACCACCGCTCGCTACTCTGCTCACCGCCCATCATCTCATGTCACCGCTGAACACTGTGAGCGGAAACGGGGGAAATTGTAGCTCACAGCGCAGCTCTGGACTACAACAAAATGGTGCATGGCTCTCCACAGTCCAGGGGTTGTGCCCAGTTCACAGCTGAGGCACTCGGTGCGAGAAATGTAGTCGGACACTGGCCACAGTCTCCTATGCCTAGGGGCTGCTATATTTGCGGTGTGAAAGTGTCTTGCTCGGACAGACACTTTCAAATTAACCCCTTCACCACCTTGGGATTATCATTTTTTTTTGCCTTTTAGTTTTTGCTCCCCTTTTCAGAGCCTTAACTTTTTTGTTTTCTGTCAATATGTGAGGGCTTTTTTTTTGGGGGGGGGTGTTGAGTTGTACTTTTGAAAGACACCATTGATTTTATCAAATGAATGTACTGGAAAACGTAAAGAAATTCCAAGCCCTTTGAAATTGCACCAAAAAAAAAAAGTGCAATTCCATAATTAATTTTTGGATTTTTTTTTTTTTTTTTTTTTTACCAAGTTCACAAAATGCAAAAGCTGACCTGCCATTATGACTCTCCAGGTCATTACAAGTTCGTACATGGCAAACGTGTAAATATTCTTAAGCGGTGAAAAACAAATTCCTAAGTTTGTAAAAAAAAAATAAACAAAAAAAAAACCTGCCATTTTCCGAGACCCGTAGTGTCTCTATGTTTCGGTCATTTGACAGGGCTGCCGATGGGCAGGATTAGTGACACGCTCCCGCCGCGCGCATGCAAAGTGCCATTTAACATGTTAAGACCCCCGGATGCATTGTGCGCCAGAGCCTGCATCAAAGAGGTGGCGACCTATAACGTACATATATACGTCATGTTGTAAAGCAGTTAGAATGGCTGCCCCCAGTGGCTGCAGAAAAAAAAATGTTAAAACCCAAGACATTGCATTTTGTATAAAAAATAATTGCGCGCTGTGAGGATCACATAGAAGAACTGGAGACTTGTACCCTAAGGTCGGACAACTGCAGTTAACATGTGCAAAGGCCATTGTGAAAGGAGGGGAAGGAGATGAGGTCTGACATTATACAATCATTATTATGATTGGTGGATCCTTTGTTGTTAACTGTCTATAGAGATGTTACCGGTCATTGTAATCCTGCTCTTGATGATAATGAACCTGCTGAAAACTCTTCCTGAAAGGACAGAAAGTATGACTTTAAAAAATGTCCCCAGTCACCAGTATGAAAATTTCAGGATTAAGAAAAAAAAAAAATGTTGAAAAATAAATGTAACACAAAAGCTGGATAATGACCAGATTATGTACATTTTTGTCATGTGGTTGCAGTGGGTGTAGGGAGCGAGCTCAGGATTTGAGCCAGCACCACACCAGGCAAATGTCTGCTGTGTCACACAGTAGGTATCTGCCTGCAATAAGAACTCTGGCCACAGCTGACAGCAGCATTTAAATAGCGCCATCTCTGGTGTGTGCATACACCATCCATCGGCCTCCCGTGACATTGCAAGGAACCAATGAATTGTCATGGCAGCTGGGGGGCCGATAAAGACCCCTTATCCGTGCCATTTTGGTTGTCTTGTGAGGCCTAACCTGTCCTTTAGACAAGTTGATTAAGGACACCGATGTACGTGGGTGAAATGTGTCTGAGGGATGTGAACACAGATCTCTGTACACGCAATGGCAGATAGTGTTACTCATTACCCTTCCCTCCTATGCTTGACCAGCTGCATGTGGTTGATCCGGGAAGGAGAATGCAGTAATGAACTTTAACATATTTTATTCACAGCACCATAATGAGATGAGGTAAGATGTCTGGGAAGATGAAGATGAGGTAGAGTATGGAGGATAGAGGTAACAGGGGGATCCGCTCTTCAGTCCTGATGCACGTGCTGCAAGATGGCACTGACCAGCAGAATGGAGGTGAGGAAGAGAACATAACAATGGCCAGTAGATAACAGCAAAGTACAACAAACACTGTCCCATCATATCTATATATGATAAATGAATGAAGTAAGATATGTAATATATAAGCTTTGGCAAAGAACGATCTAGTTCGAAACGTGTCGCTTGCTCTCTGTGCTGTTTGTCTTGGGAGATATACTTTTATCGAATTTTGGATGAAATAAAGTTTTTCTATTGATTTCAACCAGGATCTGGAAATTCTACCTTTTTTTTCTCTACACATTGCACGAGCTGTTGGATCGTGGTTTTCCGTGCATACTGGACTACATGTGGTGTGCTGGCAATTTCTTTTTTTTTTTGATTAGACAAATGTCACTGAAAGCCTTTGCAGACGATTAGCTGAACAGCACACTTCCCGTCTGAAATCCTTGGATTTCACTATATTAACCGTCTAAGTGGAGGTGTTTTCCTGAAGTTCACTGAAGTATACCTCAACCTGAAAGACAAAAACAACACATGAAATACGACAATAACATTAACATATGAACGAGACAGAAGAATGTCTATAGCAAGATCCTGGAATAATCCAATGGATAACCCATCTTCGGATTGGAGAAGCCGCACTAGGCCAAACTGTCTCTAACCCCATTGTAATGAAATGGTTCAAGTTCTTGCTTGCAGTCAGATGTGTGTCTTAAGGGGTCTGAAAGTTCCGTGTTCAGGTTCCAGATGTGATGGCGCAATCAAGCTTTGACCAACTGGAGAAGGTTCCAAGCCAACCTCTTTGGATTTGGTGATGAGGGTGCTGACATCAAGACGGACCTTTGGATCAATGTTTGGATCCTGAAGCCTGAAATTATCATTGGCAGTCTCTTCAAACTGGTCAAGAAGGAACTCCGGTCCTGCTAACCAAGAAGCACCAACAGACACTGGCCTAGTAGCGAGGTCTGCAGGGATAAGTTGGGATGGAACATACTGCCAGTGTTCAGGTTTAGAAGATTTTCTGATCCCTTCAACATGGTTACTGACATAGAAGCGTTTTGACTGGTTGTATATGTAGCCCAAAACAACTTTGCTGTCTGTGTAGCATATTGTGTCCTCCACATGAATAGTTAGTTTGCTCTGTATGAAGTCAGATCTCTATGGCTAGTACAGCCCCATAAAGTTCAAATCTGGGTATTGTGGGCTCAGGTTATGGAGCCAATTTAGCCTTTCCAAGTAGAAATCCGACATGGGCTTCATTGTTTGTTTATAAGCTTGAAATAGACAACAGCTGCAATAGCTTCAGTGGAGAAGTCCGAAAATATATGGATCTCTTTCCTTTGACTTGTAGCAAGGGATGCTGGAGTGTAACAACATAGTATGTAGATTCTTTCCAAGGCATAAAGAGATTTCTTCCTGGACCTATATTTTAGCTGTTTGCAGGCAGTGGTACTTCCCAGTCCTTAATAGACTGAGAGTTGCCTTAGCAGAAGCTTCCCTTGTATAGTCAGAGGTGCAACAAATCCAAGTGGATCATATAGACAGTTCACCACTGATAGAACCCCACGCTTAGTAAATGTTTTTTCTGCCCCACTAACCTAAAAACCGAAGGAGTCCTTCAACAAGTTCCATCTCAAGCCCAGACGTCTCTGTACTGGTGGATTGTCCAAGCCTAGATTCATGTCTCTGAACTCTGCAGCATGATCATTAGGGTGAAAGGCCTTCATGACAGCAGCACTATTGGAGGCAATTTTATGCACACTCAGATGAGCTTTAGAAAGCATACCTTGCGTCCATTTGAGCAGATCTATGGCTTCTTCCGCTGTGAGCATGGATTTATGGCTGTCATCCTCTTAGAAGTCTTTTTCAACAATCTGTTGGATGTCCTTTCCATACTCTGGTTCACCATCTGAGGCAGTCCTATGTAGACTGTATGCAGTAACTGCAGGAGGACTGTTTCTAAATGTGCACCTTCATGCGGTATTCAACCATTTTCTTGTTGGTGTCGTTGTCTCGGTGCCATAGAAACCGGATAGAATTTCTGTGATCTTGTCGCGAAATGAAAAAAAATGGAACATTTATTCCATGTTAGCAGTAATAGTGACTGGGTCTTTTCTGAATCTCATGAGCACTCCCACCAGGTTATTAGTCAGGTTGGGACCAGTAAGGAGAAAGTTGTTCAGAGATACGCCATGATGCTTGGCGTTTGAGTCACACCACTCTGAATTTTTTGGGTTTTCTTGGATGATATACTCCAAAGGAATGTAGATACAAGCATTCTTCATTCTCTTACAAGGGTGGAGCTGGCTCTGCATGATCATTGCGAAATATCCTGTCCATAAAGGCTACAAAGTTGTCCTTCATTTCAGGCTTCTTTCTTAATGTTCTCTGCAGTGAACTGAACCTGGATAAAGCCTGTTTTCGGTTGTTGGGAAGCATGGCTCTTGCATCCTTGAAGGGTAAGGGAGCTACCCAGTGGTCAGATTCGTTCTCAAAGGGAATCTGTCACCCCTTTTTTCGACTATGAGCTGCCAGCACCGACATCAGGGGCTTATCTACAGCATTCTGTAATGCTGTAGATAAGCCCCCGATGTAACCTGAAAGAGAAGAAAAAAGAGTTATACTCACCGGGGGCTGTCCGGTCTTGGTCCGATGGGTGTTGCGATCCGGCGCCTCCCATCTTCTAACGGTGATGTCCTTTTCTTTCCTTCCTGTTGTGGCTCCTGCGCAGGCGCACTGTTCTGCCCTGTTGAGGGCAGAGTAGAATACTGCAGTGCACAGGCGCCGGACCTCTGCTGGGTTTGAATCCTGACGGTCTTTCTTTCTTACGGATACTGTGCTCCTTAACCCTTTACGTTCAGTGGTAACGTTATCATACTTTGCAGATTATGATGATGCTGGTGGAGTAGGTTCGGAGAAGTTGAAGCTGGGATCATTATTCTTACAAATTTGATCACTGACTAACCTGGAAAAATGGAGGAAAGGACACTATATGCTGTCTTTTGTATCTTGAGATGTGGTCTGCCCATTTTTCCTGCATGCTTTATGGCAACTTGGACACTACTGGATTTACGCAATGAGCTGTGTCAAGATAACTCAGTCCTGAAAGACGGGGGTTTAATTTTGTCAATTCTATTGACAAGGCCGTATGATCTCAGCCCGGTATGTTTGATTCTGAAACGCTGCTGCATTTCTGAGAAGAAATTACAATAAGGGCTGTCGGGGACCGAGCCGCACGGGAAACTAGAAAGGACGATCTCCAGTGACTTCTCCCCGCCCACTGCTAGTGACTTGACAGGTCTCTCGCTATACACACACACACACACACACACAGGGAGAGACCCGTCCCTCAAGGGTCGCAGGCGGGGAGAAGCAGGACTGCTGCTAAAGTATGTCTATCTCTGAAATGCCGCAGCGTTTAAGAGTAAAATAGACATGGCTGAACTCATCCAACCAGTGATATGTCTGCAGCTCGGGCAGCATGTGTCTGTTAGGCTCCCTGTAAACCTCTATACCCCTCCAACCCTTCTCCCCTGTACCCCGTAAAAACTCACTCTCCTCATATAACCCTCTACTTTTTTAAAACCTCCCCCTCAGTCCACAGCCCCTTCCTTAATCTGTACAAAGACACACTGGAGGACAAGGAAAGCTATACAGCAAAAAAAAAAAGGAAGAAATTGAAGAAAGGCACCACATCAGGCCAGTGTGTAACCGGAGGAGGCTTTTAGTAATTATTTCCCTCTACTCCTCTTTGGTCAGACCTCATCTGGAATATTGTGTCCAATTTTGGGCACCACATTTTAAAAAAGACATCAACAAACTGGAGCAAGTTCAGAAAAGAGCGACCAGAATGGTGACCGGTCTGCAAACCCTGTCTTATGAGGAAAGGTTGCAGGATTTGGGAATGTTTAGTTTGCAAAAGAGAAGACTGAGAGGAGACTTAATAGAGGTCTACAAATATCTAAAGGGCTGTCACATTGTAGAAGGATCAACTTTATTCTCATTTGCACAAGGAAAGACTAGAAGCAATGGGATGAAACTGAATGGGAGGAGACACAGATTAGATATTAGAAAAAACTTTTTGACAGTTAGAGTGATCAATGAGTGGAACAGGCTGCCACGAGAAGTGGTGAGTTCTCCTTCAATGGAAGTCTTCAAACAGAGGCTGGACAGACATCTAACTGGGATGATTTAGCGAATCCTGCTTTGAGCAGGGGGTTGGACCAGATGGCCCAGGAGGTCCCTTCCAACTCTACCATTCTATGATTCTATGATTCTATGATCCTCGGTGTCACCTTGATCGGTTTTGCTGCGGATGACACAAGACTGTTATATACACGGCGTCAGTGGATAACGCCGCCTGTACTCTGATCCCTATAGACTTGAGATGGCAACCTCGCCGGGACGGACTGCAGAGAAGACTCATCGAGTTTGAAGACCCTCAGTGGCGCAGTCACCCAAAAATAGCAGAAATCCTCTTATTTTGCAGCCATTTATTGTTTTAAAAATTAATAGAACAACTTGTTTCTGAGATCAAAGTCCTTTTTGTCAAGTTAACAGAAAGCTGCACATCATTCCCATGCTCACAACCGACATTTAAAGGGGTTGTCCACCTTTTGAGAACAATTTTTCATTTTTGTGCTTAACCCCTTCACGACCTTGGATGTACTCATCTTACGCTCACAGAAACTCCTAGAGCGATTGCCGCCGGGTGTCTGCTGATTCTCATGGCTGACACGTGGCACTCAGTGCAAGGAGCGGTGCCTGCATTGCTCCCAGCACTTTGACCCCCTAAATCCTGCGATCACTAGAGATTGCAGCATTTAGCATGCATACAGAGGGAGGAAGCCCCCTCTGCACTCCGATCAGCGCCCAGGCGATATCATCGCAGGGGTTCGATCGTTAGCTTGGTGACTCAGTCAATTCGGGTCACCAGGCTATGGCAAGTCCCTCAGACCATCAGGCTGCTGAAAGTAAAAGTCCCATAGTGGGACAAAGTAAAAATGTAAAAAAAATTGTAAAAATATCTTAAAAAAACCCCACGGAAATTAATAGTAAAATAAACATATATATACTGTATATGTATGATCCTAATTTCTATTTTTATGTTAAAAAAAACAAAAACATACACGTTTGGTATCTGGGATGACTTAACCCATAAAACTGTCCCACTACTTAACCTCCTCAGTGAACACCGAAAAAAAAGGGGGGGGGGGAGCAAAAAACAATGCTTTTCATATCGCGAAACAAAAAGTGAAATAAAATGCTATCAAAAAGATGAATGTACGTAAAATGGTATCTCTGAAAATGGCATTTTGTCTCGCAAAAAAACAAGCCGCCCGCCATACAGCTGTCAGCAGAAAACTAAGTTATAGCTCTCAGAATAAAACAATGCAATCAAGTACATCATCAACTCATCATCAACCACAAGAAACGTCTGACTGCTGGGCTTGCCAACAAGGGTTTTACCACCAAGTATTACTTCTTGTTTGCCAGAGGGATCAAATACTTATTTCTCAATGCAAATAAATGTATATAATTTATACAATGTGATTTTCTGGATTTTATTTTTGATATTCTATCTCTCAATGTTAAAATTGACCTACCCTTAAAATTATAGACTGTTCATGTCTCTGTCAGTGGGCGAACTTATAAAATCAGCAAGGGATCAAATACTTATTTCCCCCCACTGTAGTTATCTGGTAAATAAAGACACAGCCAGAATAAAGTCCTGTAATTGAAAGAATTACACCTTAACCTGTTCAGAAGAAATCAGCGTAGCGTACTTAGAACCTACTTACAAATTGCCATTGGCAAATAAACCCTAACTAAAGACTCTATAGTGCTGTTAAAGTATTAAAAAGTAACTTTTCATCAATTTAATAAACTTATTTGCTTATTAAAATATTAAAACCACAATGTTTGTTTTGGTCTCTATGGTTTACTACTAGTCCCGAGGTAAAGTCTTGGGGAACATTTTGGACATCCCTTTATAGGTTCATTGATGGGGTACTGTTGTGTTTTTTTATATATATTGGGTGAATAGTACACCGACCGGTACAATTAGATACAATGAGTGATATAATATCTCCCGATATCATTCCCATTGTAGTTGTTATTACTGGTTTCTTGCTGTCCTCTGGTACAAGTATTAATATATTTGTCTCCAAATTAAATATCCCCTCTTGTGGCTCCTCATGTTATTTACTCATATATTTCTTCCTAAAATCATAGTAATAAACAGAGGAATAGAATTCTTAAGATATCAATCATGTCGAAACAACATTTATTTTTTATACAATTTTTATTTGTAGCGAACAGAAGAAATGATGAGTTCTAAATTGTCTATCAAGGGAATGTTATTTATTGATAAATAGTGACAATGACTGCCGGTCCCTGAGGCTGCGCTCGCAGCAGCTCATTCCTCCGTGGTTCTCAGCCTGGACGGTCGCATCTTGGCACCGTTCAGGTTGAAAACTATTTATCCCCCAAACATGGATTATGGTGTGGGACAGAACAACGGACAGGTGAGGGATATTTTTTGTTTGTTTTTTTTATTACAGGAGACGAGGGCTTCAGTGGAATGGGTA
This sequence comes from Dendrobates tinctorius, assembly GCF_039654945.1. Classification (NCBI taxonomy): domain Eukaryota; kingdom Metazoa; phylum Chordata; class Amphibia; order Anura; family Dendrobatidae; genus Dendrobates; species Dendrobates tinctorius. The sequence goes on along the minus strand of NW_027361904.1, from coordinate 2,644,310 downwards.
ATGACGTGAGTATGGTTTAATATAGAATAATTAAAGGAGTGTGTCATTCTTTCAATTAAAAGACTTTATTCTGACTGTGTCTTTATTTACAGTATAACTATAGAATTAGTAATGGAGAGGATAAGACACCTCTCTGTTACTAACCCATGGGCTTCATATAACCACACAATTCAAAGGTGATATCAAACCCACAGATATGAACCCTACGTGCCACCACCATAGGGCAACTGGAAAGAGCCAGGCAAAATGCCAGAATTGGCACATCTAATAGCTGTGCCTTTTCTGGGTGGCTGTGGGCTGCTATTTTTAGGCTGGGGGGGGTCAATATCCATGGCCCCTTACCGTCCTAAGAATACAAGCCCCCAGCTGTCAGGTTTTTTTTATTATTTATTTAAAAATAATTTAAAAAAAGCGTGGGGACCCCTCTATTCTTGATAACCAGTCTTGCTAACAGTGACAGCTGAGGGTTGCAACCCGCAGCTGTCAGTTTTGCATTCAAAAAGTCAAATGGTGTTCCTTCCCTTCCGAGCTCTGCCTTGTGCCCAAACAGTACTTTTCCCGCGCATATGGGGTATCGGCATAATCAAGAGAAATTGTACAACATTTTTGGGGTCCATTTTCTCCTGTTACCCTTCTGAAAATACAAAAATTCAGGCTAAAAAACATTTTTGTGGAAAAAAATTAGATTTTTTTGTTTTCATGGTTCAACCTTATAAATTTCTGTGAAGCACCTGGAGGTTTAGGGTACTCATCACACCTCTAGATAAGTTCTTTAGGGGGGTCTAGTTTCCAAAATGGGGTCACTTGGGGGGTTTCCACTGTTTCGGCACATCAGGGGCTCTCCAAAAGGGACATGGCGTTCGCTTTCGATTCCACCCAATTTTGAGTTTGAAAAGTGAAAGGGTGCTTCTTCCCTTCCGAGCACCCGAGGTACTTCTCCCCCACATATGGTGTATCGGTGTACTCAGGAGAAATTGCACAACAAATTATGGGGTCCATTTTTTTCCTGTTTGCCGTGTGAAAATAAAGAAACTTGGGTCTAAATTAATTAACAAAGTTACGGTACATGTTCATTTTTTTCTTTCCACATTCCATTAATTCCTGTAAAGCACCTCAAGGGTTAATAAACTTTTTGAATGTGGTTTTACATACAGTTGTGGCCAAAAGTATTGACACCCCTGCAATTCTGTCAGATAATACTCAGTTTCTTCCTGAAAATGATTGCAAACACAAATTCTTTGGTATTATTATCTTCATTTAATTTGTCTTAAATGAAAAAACACAAAAAGAATTGTCCTAAAGCCAAATTGGATATAATTCCACACCAAACATAAAAAAGAGGGTGGACAAAAGTATTGGCACTGTTCGAAAAATCATGTGATGCTTCTCTAATTTGTGTAATTAACAGCACCTGTAACTTACCTGTGGCACCTAACAGGTGTTGGCAATAACTAAATCACACTTGCAGCCAGTTGACATGGATTAAAGTTGACTCAACCTCTGTCCTGTGTCCTTGTGTGTACCACATTGAGCATGGAGAAAAGAAAGAAGACCAAAGAACTGTCTGAGGACTTGAGAAACCAAATTGTGAGGAAGCATGAGCAATCTCAAGGCTACAAGTCCATCTCCAAAGACCTGAATGTTCCTGTGTCTACCATGCGCAGTGTCATCAAGAAGTTTAATGCCCATGGCACTGTGGCTAACCTCCCTAGATGTGGACGGAAAAGAAAAATTGACAAGAGATTTCAACGCAAGATTGTGCGGATGTTGGATACAGAACCTCGACTAACATCCAAACAAGTTCAAGCTGCCCTGCAGTCCGAGGGTACAACAGTGTCAACCCGTACTATCCGTCGGCGTCTGAATGAAAAGGGACTGTATGGTAGGAGACCCAGGAAGACCCCACTTCTTACCCCGAGACATAAAAAAGCCAGTCTGGAGTTTGCCAAAACTTACCTGAAAAAGCCTAAAACGTTTTGGAAGAATGTTCTCTGGTCAGATGAGACAAAAGTAGAGCTTTTTGGGCAAAGGCATCAACATAGACTTTCCAGGACGTCCACCTGACAGCACCATGGAGGACGTCATCCTCCTCCTTACAGGGACAGGAAAACACAAGAGGTTAAAAGGTCATGTCCCACCCCCTCTCCCTCAGTGTTTTTCCTGTCCCTGCAAGGAGGGACACACAAGAGACTTACCGGAGGGGCTCAGGGGATCGTGCAGCCAGTCCAAGCCTTCCCCTGTCAAGAGGTCCCGGGGCCGAAACTCTCCGATGGGGGAGTCCCTCTGCTCCAAAGGCCAGGAGCAGGACGACGCTCCTGGAGGGAGCCGTTCCTCCCTGTGGGAGGCTCTCGGCTCCAGGATGCACCGCCATAACAGGCGTTGGTCGGCTCCCCGCAGGCGGCTGGCCAAGCGGGCACCGGCAGAAGGATGGGCGCAGCAGCACCATGACAGGCGGGCCCCTGCAGGCGGCGGGCCAGGCACCCACAGGATGGCTCCAATGGCGGGGTCAGCGCTGGAAGGCGCCAACAGACCGCCATAGCAGGCGGGGGGCGGTTCCCTGCAAGCGGCCGTCTGAGCACACACCGGGGGAGAAGCAGAGCGCGGTCGCGCGCAGGAGCCCGGGCAGGAAGTGGAAGAGGCGGCCTATCGCGGAGGTCGTGCATCACATCCAGTGACGTCAGACGCCGGCTTTTGAATCCCGGGCGCGCGCTCCTGAGATCCACAGCGCTCGGCAGAATCGTGCCAGAATGGAAGGCAACGCTCCAGCAGGTGGAGGGGTAAGTGCGCATAGCGCAGACCACCCTCCCCCACCCATCCTCACAGTCCAGATCTGAGTAGGTGCCCCTTCTGTATTATTAGGAGAAGGGAACCCCGGCAGAATCCCCCTCGGTGAAGGACCCGGCAAAAGCCAGCTCCAAATCGGTCCGATGCCCCGTATGCAGGGTAAAGCTGCCAGACACCTATAGCAAGACCCTATGCGGACCCTGTACCTCAAGGGTCATAGGCGAGGAACAGCCATCCCTCCTTTCCGAAATGAGATTGCTGATAAGGGAGGAAGTTCAGGCCTCTACAGCCGGCCTCACGCGCCATCAGTCCCCCAGCCCAGGGCCAAGTCGCAAGCGTCCAAGGTGGGAAGCAGACCCAGTGTCGGAAGCAAGCCCTAGCGAGGAGTCCGACTTCCGGGATTCAGACCAGGAGGAAGAAGGCGAGATCCCGGGGGATAGACAGGATCAGAGCAGGAAGTACCTGTTCAGACTGGAGGACACGGACGAGCTGGTCCAGGCAGTCAGAAATACTATGCAAATAGAGGAAGTCCCTAAACCACAGTCCAGAGAGGACTTAATGTTTGGAGGACTCGTGGCCCGGAAACAGGTAGTGTTCCCCGTAAGTAAACACATCAAAACAATGGTCCATGGAGAGTGGAAAGAGGCAGAGCGTCGGTTGATACTCTCCCGAGACTTTAAAAATAGACTGCCTTTTGATCCCGAGGAAATACGGGCATGGGAGGAAGTCCCTAAAATAGATGTCCCAGTCGCCAAGGTTACCAAAAAGACGGCCATCCCATTCGAGGACTCGTCAGGTCTCCGAGACCTGATGGATAGGAAGGCGGACGTCTTGCTAAAAAGAACTTGGGAGACGTCGGCGGCTCTGATTTGGGCCAACATAGCAGCCACCTCAGTGGCCAGGTCTATGTTTTTGTGGATGGGGCAGTTGGAGGAACACCTAACCAACAAGACCCCTAGATCAGAGATCCTAGCATCACTTCCTCTCATGAAATCAGCCACGGCGTTCCTGTCGGATACGTCGGCTGAATCAGTAAGGTTTGCAGCCAGAAACGGCTCCCTCTCTAATACGGCCCGGAGAGCAGTCTGGCTTAAATCCTGGTCGGGGGATAACGCTTCTAAAACAAAGCTATGCGCCATCCCCTTCTCAGGCCTGAGGGTATTTGGTCCAGCCCTAGATAACATCCTAGAGCTAGTGTCCGATAAAAATAAAGGGTTCCCAGAGGAAAAACCCAGGCGGCCCCAGTCCTTTCGGAGAGACTCCTTCTTCAGGAGCAGGATGGAATTCAGGGGTCGGGCAAAGTCCAATAGAAGCTCCTATAAGGGCTCCTTCAGCCAGGACGGGAGGAACAGGGGTCCCTCATTCACATCAACATCTAGATCGAGGAGGCAATGACGCCATAGGTGTTGGGGGGAGACTTCGCCACTTCGCAGCAAACTGGTCCCGAGTCACCCACAATCCATGGGTTCTCAGAACCATCGCGGAAGGCTACAGTATAGAGCTCTATTCACCTCCCCCCGACAGATATATTGCCCCCACTGTCGTCCTGGAGGACTCCGCAATGTGGACGGATCTTCAGGACATGGTAAACTCAGAGGTCATAATACCAGTTCCCCCGACGGAAAGAGGAAGAGGGCACTACTCTTCCCTGTTTTCAATCACAAAACCATCCGGCGAGGCCCGTACCATCATAATAAACCTGAGACCACTAAATGCCTGGGTCAGATACAAGAGATTCCGGATGGAATCGATCCGATCCGCAATCCCCCTAATAGACAGGGACGCCGTTATGTGCACCCTAGACCTAAAAAAGGCATACTACCAGGTCCCTTTCCATCCCTCATCCCAGAGCCTTCTAAGGTTCGCGGTCAGTTTACCAGCCCGGACCTGCCACTTCCAGTTCCAGTGTCTTCCATTCGGGTTGGCCTCAGCTCCCAGAATCTTTACAAAATTGGTGGTAGAGGTGGTGGCCTACCTAAGAGATCAGGGTATTGTGATCATTCCATACCTGGACGACTTCCTACTGGTGGCAAGATCCAAAGAAGCGCTCATTCGAGACAGAATCCGAGCAACTACCGTAATGGAGTTCCTTGGCTGGGTGATCAACTGGGAGAAGTCGGACCTCAGGCCAGACACCAGAAAAGTATTCCTCGGAGTCCTCCTAGACTCAGCCAACAGAATATCCTGGCTACCCGAGCAGAAGCAGAAGACTGTTCAGGCCAGAACTAGAGACCTGTTGAGGCGTCAATGTTCCATAAGAGAGGCAATGGAAGTCTTGGGCCTCATGACAGCCTGCATCCAGTGAGTCCGTTGGGCCCAATTCCACTCGAGGTTGTTACAGAGAGAAACCCTCGCAAGGTGGGACAGAAGTCAGGCGTCGCTAGACAGACCCCTAAGGCTGCCAGAACGAGAGTGAGTCCCTGCGGTGGTGGACACAGTCCAGAAACCTTCAGGTGGGCGTACAATGGACAACCTCTCCATACGTGGTAGTCACCACAGACGCCAGTGCGTGGGGATGGGGAGTCCACATAGAAGGGAAGATCTTCCAGGGGAAATGGCCAGCAGGCATCAGGACCAGATCCTCCAATTTCAGAGAGCTCTTCACGGTTTGGGAAGCGTTGCGGAGAAACCAGTCGGTACTAAAGAATCGTCATATCTGCATATTATCCGACAATACAACGGCAGTGGCATTCCTGAAGCACCAGGGAGGGACCAGACATCAGGCCCTGGCGGGAAAAATATTCACGTGGGCAGAACGAACAGTCCGATCAGTGACCGCAGTACACTTAGAAGGTTCCCAGAATGAAGTGGCAGACTACTTGAGCAGACAACAGATCCACCCAACAGAATGGGGACTGAACATGGAAATCTTCGACCACCTTTGTCAGCGTAGGGGGACCCCCACTATAGATCTTTTCGGAAGCAGGAAGAACTCGAAGGTCCCCATGTTCTACTCCCTGAATCCGACGGACCACCCGGAAGGCGTAGACACCCTGAGTCAGACTTGGGGAGAATCCCTCTCTTATGCGTTCCCACCACTGGCTCTCATACCGGCAGTGCTCAGGAAGATACGCGAAGACCACGCAAGAGTGATGTTGATCGTGCCATATTGGCCGAGGAGAAGCTGGTTTCCCCTTCTAGGAGCCATGGCAGTAGAAAACCCAGTCGAACTACCCCTGTGGAAGGACATCATCCACCAGGGCCCGATCCGCCACCCGGACCCAGCAAGACTCCACCTGTCGGCTTGGATCCTGAGAGGGACATCCTGAAGGCAAAGGGACTGTCGGATCAGGTCATATCCACCTTACAGGCCAGTAGGAAACCGGTGACATCCGCAATCTATCGAAAAATATGGAAAAGATTCTGGCTGGAGGGTGGCAGGTCCGATCTTGTGGCAGGCGCCCCTGACCTCCCTAACATACTAAGCTTTTTGCAGGCAGGTTTTAATAAAGGCATTAAGCCCAGCACTCTAAAGGTTCAGGTTTCAGCCTTGAGCGCCTTCTTCGATTACCAGTTAGCTTCACATCCCTGGGTAATAAGATTTATAAGAGCCACACAGCGCCTGCGCCCCACGATTAGGCAGCTCACCCCGCCTTGGGACCTAGGCCTGGTACTTCGGTTTCTCTGTACAGACCCCTATGCTCTCGATGAGAAAATAACCATCTCTGCTCTCACTCGTAAAACGGCCTTCCTAGTAGCCATTACCACGGCCAAAAGAATAGGGGAGATCCAGGCCCTGTCCACTAAGGACCCATATCTCCAGATAAGAGAGGACCGTATAATCTTAAGATTAGACCCGGCATTTACCCCAAAGGTAGCCTCTCCAAAAAATCTAAATCAGGAGGTAGTGTTACCATCCTTCTGTGATAATCCCCGTAATAAGAAGGAGCAGCGTCTTCACTCGCTGGATGTGAGGCGCGCAGTTATAGACTACCTAGAGGCCACCAATAGCTGGCGCATCTACCCGAACCTGTTCATCCTCTTTGGGGGTAGAAATAAGGGGAAGAGGGCCTCTAAGGCGTCCATCGTGCGCTGGATTACCTCAGTAATCTCGGACGCCTACCAAGCTGAAGGCGCCAACCCGCCAAATTCCATAAAAGCCCACTCTATGAGGGCAGTATCGGCCTCATGGGCCGAACGGGCAGGGGCGTCGGTTGATCAAATCTGTAGAGCAGCAACCTGGGCCAGTCTTAATACATTCTGCAAGCACTACAAGCTTGATGTGTTAGCTGGTCAACAGACCGCATTTGGGAGAAAGGTTCTCCAGGCGGTAATCCCACCCTGAGGAGGTGCTTTGGTACTCTCCATGGTGCTGTCAGGTGGACGTCCTGGAAAATAGGTATTAGACCTACCGGTAAGGATGTTTCCAGGAGTCCATCCTGACAGCACGGGTAGTTCCCTCCCTGTTATGTTATACTATGTTGTATTATGTTATGTCATATGCTGTAATATGATTGTTTCATTAAACTGTTACTAGCATCATCCACCTTGTGGTACTTGTTAAATCACTGAGGGAGAGGGGGTGGGACATGACCTTTTAACCTCTTGTGTGTTTTCCTGTCCCTGTAAGGAGGAGGAGGACGTCCTCCATGGTGCTGTCAGGATGGACTCCTGGAAGCATCCTTACCGGTAGGTCTAATACCTATTTTACAGGAGAAAAAAAGAGGCATTCAAAGAAAAGAACACGGTCCCTACAGTCAAACATGGTGGAGGTTCCCTGATGTTTTGGGGTTGCTTTGCTGCCTCTAGCACTGGACTGCTTGACCGTGTGCATGTGGCATTATGAAGTCAGAAGACTACCAACAAATTTTGCAGCATAATGTAGGGCCCAGTGTGAGAAAGCTGGGTCTCCCTCAGAGGTCATGGGTCTTCCAGCAGGACAATGACCCAAAACACACTTCAAAAAGCACTAGAAAATGGTTTGAGAGAAAGCACTGGAGACTTCTAAGGTGGCCAGCAATGAGTCCAGACCTGAATCCCATAGAACACCTGTGGAGAGATCTAAAAATGGCAGTTTAGAGAAGGCACCCTTCAAATATCAGGGACCTGGAGCAGTTTGCCAAAGAAGAATGGTCTAAAATTCCAGCAGAGCATTGTAAGAAACTCATTGATGGTTACCGGAAGCGGTTGGTCGCAGTTATTTTGGCTAAAGGTTGTGCAACCAAGTATTAGGCTGAGGGTGCCAATACTTTTGTCTGGCCCATTTTTGGAGTTTTGTGTGAAATGATCAATGTTTTGCTTTTTGCTTCATTCTCTTTTGTGTTTTTTTCATTTAAGACAAATTAAATGAAGATAATAATACCAAAGAATTTGTGCTTGCAATCATTTTCAGGAAGAAACTGAGTATTATCTGACAGAATTGCAGGGGTGTCAGTACTTTTGGCCACAACTGTATGTAAAACCACATTCAAAATTTTATTAACCCTTCAGGTGCTTTACTGGAATTAATGGAATGTGGGAAGAAAAAAAAATGAACATTTACCGTAACTTTGTTTTACAAAAAAATTAATTTAGACCCAAGTTTCTGACAGAATTGCAGGGGTGTCAATACTTTTGGCCACAACTGTACTTTGAGGGGTGCAGTTTTTAGAATGGTGTCACTTTTGGGTATTTTCTGTCATATAGACCCCTCAAAGTCATTTCAAATGTGAGGTGGTCCTTAAAAAAATGATTTTTCCAATTTTGTTGGAAAAATGAGAAATCGCTGGTCAACTTTTAACCCTTATAACTTCCTAACAAAAAAATGATGTTTCAAAAATTGTGCTGATGTAAAATAGACATGTGGGAAATGTTATTTATTAATTATTTTGTGTGACATAACTCTGATTTAAGGGCATAAAAATTTTGAAAAATTGGAAAATGTTTATTTTGGATCTTTTCAAATATCAAAGAAATGTTATCAGCATCATGAAGTACAATATGTCACAAGCTAACAATCTCAGAATCACTGGGATCCGTTTTAGCATTCCAGAATTATTATTACCTTATAAAGTGACAGTGGTCAGAATTGTAAAATTTGCCCCGGTCATGAAGGTGAAAACAGGCTTGGGGGGCAAGAAGGGTTTAAAGGGGTTTTCTCGCGTTATTACAGGGGTCTAATTAGATAGACGGCATGAAAATAAGCAACTTTGCAATTGACTTTTTCTATCTGTTTTGATTCTCGTACTGTGATAGCTTTAATCTTTCATAGTGTACAGCTGTTTTCCATGGAGCTTGATCACCAGTTCCTGCCCGATAGTTACATAATTGGAAAGGAGTTAACTCCTAACATTCCAGTCAGCTCTCTCCAGCACACTGATTTCTTTAGGCTGGTTTCACATTTGCATAAAAAACAAATCTGAACTGAGAAAAGTAAGTAAATGTGTATGCACAATGTAAGTGCATATTAACACATGACCATTAACCAGAGAAAACAAAACAAAAAACAAAACTATCCTGAACTAAAAAGTAAAAAATATACTGCAAATAATGCATAAAGGTAATAATAATAATAATAAGGGTATTTAGTAAACATAATTTTGATCAAAATAATGTACAAGCCATCCCGCCACGTCACGGCAACCCTTGTGGGACAGTCCCTACTCTAGTATTTAAAACCTTTTCACTTGCCAAGTGGCGTGAATGTGAATAAGGGTCGAGCGGCTGAACCACTAGTAACAGCTTAGGCCAGACAGGATGGCTTTCCCAGCTCAGAAAGAGGGCGGTCACACCCATATATGCACTGAATGCACAATGAAATGAATAAAAAACAAATCTGAACTGAGAAAAGTAAGTAAATGTGTATGCACAATGTAAGTGCATATTAACACATGACCATTAACCAGAGAAAACAAAACAAAAAACAAAAATATCCTGAACTAAAAAGTAAAAAATATACTGCAAATAATGCATAAAGGTAATAATAATAATAAGGGTATTTAGTAAACATAATTTTGATCTGTGATTTTGATTTGTGGCGGGATGGCTTGTACATTATTTTGATCAAAATTATGTTTACTAAATACCCTTATTATTATTATTATTACCTTTATGCATTATTTGCAGTATATTTTTTACTTTTTAGTTCAGGATATTTTTGTTTTTTGTTTTCTCTGGTTTCACATTTGCGTATCTGTGCGCAGCGTTTGATGCGCATAGATCCGCATGTGCCGTGTACATATCTTAAACATGGTGTACGCAGGGACAGGCGTTTGCATGCATTCGCATGCGGATGCGTACGCATGTGTCTTTTCGCACGGTGAACGCAACATGTTGCATTTTTTGAGGTGTCAAATATGCGCCTGTGGATGGGTGTGTAAAAAAAAAAAAAAAAACCACGCATTTCTGTCTATGGGAATGCATTGGTACGCAAGGACATACGTACGCATGCATTCAAAACACATGCGTACTTCAGACTGAACATGTAAAGGAAGTTGTTTTCACTTCCATTCCTAATGTGTCCACTTCCCCAATGAGTCCTCTGACCCAATCCTCTAATTGACTGCCACTTCCCCTGTAACAACTTCCCCAACCACTCCTAGCCTACCTTCACAGCCCAACACCCCCCAGGTCCACAATGATGTAACTCCCTCCCGCAGATCCCAAATGTAAAGCCCTTTTTTTTTTTCTTATTTGCTATTTATTTGTCAAATTTCCTCTTGTTATGTTTGTTAATAAAAATTATTTTGGTTCACAATACCTGTTTCTTTATCTCTTTATGTAAACGTGTGTATTGTTGAGTGAAGTATTAACGGGTATTACAGTCAAGGTGTTAGTATTAAAGTCAGAACACATTACAGGTACATTTTAGCGGCTTAAACCATTTCATCTAGCCATGCCACACGTCCAATATCCGAAACAAAGTAGGCAGCAAATGTATTCTTCATTTGGGCAACTTCCACTGTTGTCCTCAGAGGATGATAATCTTGGTAATCTTGCAATGTGGTAGCAACAGGTTCATCAAGTTCTAAGTTGGGTTGCTCTTTTGCCAGGATGTAATTGTGCCTAACAACACATGCTTTTACAACCTCATCAATTGTCTCAGTTTTTAGATTGATTGGTGTTCCCAAGATGCGCCATTTAGATGCCAGCAAACCAAAGGCACACTCCACAGTTCTTCGTGCCCTTGTCAGTCGGTAAATCCTTTTGGTGTGATTCAAATCCCGACTTTGAGGTTGGCACACATTTGAAACACCTCATCCTCAACCACAACAAATGGCATTGGCGGTCCTTCAGTGTTCGGAAGAGGTCGTGGCTTTGGAAAATCAAAATCATTACCATACAAACATTGGCCAATGTCAGAGTTTTTGAAAGTCTGTGAGTCATTTCCTCGTCCAAATGAGCCAACATCCACGACGACAAATCGACAGTCAGCATCTGCAATCGCCATGAGAACAATCGAAAATTATTTTTTGAAATTTAAATACTCGGATCCACTTCCAGCAGGTTTCATAATCCAAATGTTTGCCGTCCACAGCCCCCAAGCAGTTAGGAAAATTACAAATGTCCTGGAATTTTGCAGCATTTTCCAGCCAGAGTTCAGCTGTGGGTTGGGGGAGGAATTCTTCATGCAGAACGTCACATAAAGCATGGCAGATATCTCAAACAATCCCAGAAAGCGTGGATATTCCAATCCGGAATTGAAAATGTAGAGATGATAGCCAGGTAGCCAGGAATCTGTCAACAGAAAATGGAAAAAAAAAATAAGTTCATGGCTTTTATAACAATAATAATGACTTTTTTTTTAGTGGTTACTAAAGGTAACATCCTCACCTGTGACCTGTTTGCTTGTAATCAGTGTGTGTGCATAAAAGCTGAGTGAGTTTCTGGGATCCAGACAGACTCTTGTATCTTTCATCCAGCCACTGACATTTGTGTGTTGTTGGGAAAGCAAAATAATTGTCAACGGATCTATGGGAAAAGGTAGTTGAACTGTATAAAACAGGAAAGGGATACAAAAAGATATCCAAAGAATTGATAATACCAGTCATCAGCGCTCCTGTCCTGTGTATATACACTGCAAAGTAACATTCCTGTCCTATATATACAGTGGGGAAAAAAACATTTAGTCAGCCACCAATTGTGTAAGTTCTCCCACTTAAAAAAGTTGAGAGAGGCCTGTAATTGACATCATAGGTAGACCACAACTATGAGAGTCAAAATGCAAAAACAAATCTGGAAAATCACCTTGTCGGATTTGGCAAGATTTATTTTGAAAATTATGGTGGAAAATAAGTATTTGGTCATTAACAAAAGTTCATCTCAATATTTTGTTAAACAGCTCTGGCAAAAATTAAGAGACCATTACAAAATTTTCAGTTTGTCTGATTTTTCTCTTTATAGTTATACTAGCTGAAGAGCCCGGTGCTGCCTGGGCATAGTAACTAACTGTGGTTAGTTATAACAAATTATAATTATCCTCCAACCCATAGTCCCGTGCCCATATACCCATCATACATATCCACGATCCCATAGGCCCGTGCCCATATACCCATCATACATATCCTCCATCCCATAGTTGAGTGCCCATATACCTATCACACATCCTCCATCCCATAGTCCCATGTCCATATACCCATCACACATCCTCCATCCCATAGTCCCGTGCCCATATATCCATCATACATATCCACCATCTCATAGGCCCGTGCCCATATACCCATCATACATATCCTCCATCCCATAGGCCCGTGCCCATATACCCATCATACATATCCTCCATCCCATAGGCCCGTGCCCATATACCCATCACACATCCTCCATCCCATAGGCCCGTGCCCATATACCCATCATACATATCCTCCATCCCATAGTCAAGTGCCCATATACCCATCACACATATTCGCCATCCCATAGTTGAGTGCCCATATACCCATCACACATCCTTCATCTCATAGTCCCGTGCCCATATACCCATCATACATATCCGCCATCCCATAGTCCCATGCCCATATACCCATCATACATATCCTCCATCCCATAGTCCCGTGCCCATATACCCGTCATACATATCCTCCATCCCATAGTCCAGTGCCCATATACCCATCACACATCCTCCATCCCATAGTCCCGTGCCCATATATACCCATCATAAATATCCTCCATCCCATAGTCCAGTGCCCATATACCCATCATACATATCCGCCATCCCATAGTCCCATGCCCATATACCCGTCATACATATCCTCCATCCCATAGTCCAGTGCCCATATACCCATCACACATCCTCCATCCCATAGTCAACCATTATGACATCATAATGAGCGGCGGGGCTTGCAACCTATGATGACATCAGCGTCGCCATGGCAACCATTGAGACATCATAATGAGGGGCGGGGCTTGATACGCACACACTGTTTCCCCATTATGTAGATAGGGGCATTATGACATAATGAGGGGCGGGGCTTGACACGCACACACTTTTTCCCCAGTATGTAGACAGGGGCAAAATTGTTTGGTGAACTGGAACGTGCGGGGTTAAAATTTCGCCTCACAACATAGCTTAGGACGCTCTCGGGGTCCAGACGTGTGACTGCCAAATTTTGTGGCTGTAGCTGCGACGGGGCGGATGCCTTTCCCGGACATACACACACATACATACATACATACATATACACACACATACATACATACACACACACACATGTTGTGAGTTCATTTTCCCCTTCACTACTGAGGCCCGAGGAACTCCCTCTTCTGGTGAAGAAAGGTAGTGAGCCTGATTGTCAAACACCTGTTGCTGATGATGATGACTGGCTGAGTGGAGTTAATGACTGGATATAAGGCTGCCGACGCCCTTCTGGCCTGCGGGTGATTTCTCTGTGGACTTCTAGGAAACCAGTCTGATTCCTGCTCATCTAAAGCTAAGATTTCTGCTTTGCCTTTTTGCATTAGTGTTTTGTTTTCCTTGCTTTTCTGGATTCTGCCATTCCCTGCTGAGGTGAGCTGAATCTCCTTTTGCCTGTTGCTCTGTCTTCAGAATATTCCTGAGTACTGACATAGCTTTTTTGAAGCCTAGCATCTTCAGGGCTTTTTTTACTGTCAGTTTGTTGGCTCTTATTTTCATAGGGTTTTGCACGGATTGCAGACAGCAGCCTTCCTGTCCTTTCCTATCTAAGCTAGTGTGGGCCCCATCTTTGCTCAGTCTATCTTTCTGTCTGTGTTTTGTTCTTTCTTCTTGCTTCACCGTCATTATATGTGGGGGGCTGCCTTTTACTTTGGGGTCTGCTCTGGGGCAGTTTTGATTTCACTTTCTGTCTTTAGGCTATGTAGTCCTCCGGCTGTGATCGAGGGGCCTAGGGCATCGTAGGAGCCCCCCACGGCTGCTGCTAGTTGTGTTGATAGGTTCAGGGGTCTGCAATCCGATAGCTGCCAACTTCTCTGGTTTTCTGGACTTAGCTAGCATTACTATGTTTGCCTCCTACGGTGACTCAATCATAACAGAATCACCCGCCATACCGCAGATTCTAGGGTACTCAATAGCAGGAAAGAATTGTATAAAAAAAAAAAAAAAGTGTGTATATTTTTTCCTCTATATCTCTGAGGCCGTAGGGGGAATTTCTTTTTTTTCTCTCAATGGAGATAAAGCAATTGTCTGATCGTGTGGAGCAGCTCGCTGCGGAAGTGCGGGGAATTTCCGCCTACCTTGCTCATTCACATGCTGCTGAACCAAAGATTCCTACACCTGATGTATTTTTTGGGGATCAGTCTAAATTTTTGATTTTCAAAAATAATTGTAAATTATTTTTTGCCTTGAAGCCTAACTCGTCAGGGAGCTCCGCGCAGCAGGTTAAAATTGTCATCTCTTTGCTGCGTGGCGATCCCCAGGATTAGGCGTTTTCTTTGAAACCAGATGATCCTATTCTGACTAATGTGAACGCATTTTTTCAGGCCTTGGGGTTGTTGTATGACGAACCTAATGCCATTGATCAGGCTGAAAAGACCCTGCTGGCATTGAACCAGGGTCGTGATTCTGCAGAGTTGTACTGTCAAAAGTTCCGAAAGTGGGCGGTACTTACTACCTGGAATGATAGTGCCTTGGCTGCTCTCTTTCGGAAGGGGTTGTCAGAAGCAGTAAAAGATACTATGGTGGGATTTCCTGTTCCCTCTGATCTTGACGATTCTATGTCTTTAGCCATTCAGGTTGATCGGCGTTTACGCGAACGCAGAGCTGCACGAGAGGTGTTGCCACCTGTTGAACAGATGTCTGAACCTATGCAATGTGATAGAGTTTTTTCCAGAGAGCAGCATCAGGAGTTCAGAAGGCGTAATAAGTTGTTTTTTCTGTGGAGATGCCTCGCATATTATTTCTGTCTGTCCTAAACGCGAGAAACGCTTTGCACACACGTTTTCTGTTGGTGGTGTTCAACCTAAGTTTCTTCTGGCTATTACTCTGATCTGCTCCCTGTCCACATTTTCCGCCAAGGCTTTTGTGGATTCGGGAGCAGCTCTAAACCTAATGGACTTGGATTTTGCTAAACGTTGTGGATTTGCGATGACACCTCTGCAGACGCCTATCCGTTTGAGGGGGATTGATACTACTCCTTTGGCTAAAAATAAACCTCAGTTTGGACCCGGGTGGTAATGCGGGTCGCCCCAGACCATCAAGAAAATTGCAGGTTTTTGGTGTTACATAATCTGCATGATACTATTGTTCTGGGGTTTCCCTGGTTACAAATTCATAATCCAGTTTTGGATTGGAAATCTGTGTCTGTGGTGAGTTGGGGTTGTCGGTGTGCCTTTAGTGAGGCTCCGGTGTTTTCCACCTCTCCTCAGTCGCATGATGTTCCTGATTATTTGGCGGACTTTTATGATGTATTTAGTGAGAATGAGTCTGCGTCTCTGCCTCCTCATAGGAGTTATGACTGTGCTATTGAACTGAGCCCGGGGTGTAAATTTCCCAAGGGTCGGCTCTTCAATTTATCTGTACCCGAGCACGAGGCTATGCGATCCTATATTAAGGAGGCGTTGGAGAAGGGTCATATTAGACCATCCTCGTCACCCTTAGGTGCCGGTTTTTTTTTTTGTAGCCAAAAAGGATGGATCATTAAGACCTTGTATTGATTATCGTGCTCTCAACAAAATTACTGTTAAATATCAGTATCCGTTACCCCTGATTTCTGATCTATTCTCCAGAGTTAAAGGTGCTTGCTGGTTTACCAAGCTTGACCTCAGGGGGGCATATAATCTTATTCGCATTAAGCATGGGGATGAATGGAAGACGGCGTTTAATACTCCGGAGGGACATTTTGAGTACCTGGTGATGCCTTTTGGGCTCACTAATGCCCCTTCTGTCTTCCAGTGCTTCATGAACGATATTTTCCGAGATTTTGTGGATACATTTTTGATTATCTATCTGGATGATATTTTGATCTTCTCCAAGGATTGGGATTCTCATGTGGAACATATTCGGACTGTGTTCCGGATCTTGAGGGAGAATTCCCTGTATGTCAAAGGATCTAAATGCCTTTTTGGAGTACAGAGGATTTCTTTTTTGGGATTTATTTTGTCCCCGTCAACTATTGAAATGGACCCGGCCAAGGTACAGGCCATTTACGATTGGGTTTAGCCCACTTCTTTGAAGGCCCTCCAGAAGTTTTTGGGTTTTGCTAATTTTTATCGGAAATTTATAGCAAAATTTTCTAGTATTGCCAAGCCATTGACTGATTTGACTAAGAAGGGTGCTGATGTGTTAAATTGGTCTCCGGAGGCTGTTTCTTCCTTTCAGGAGCTGAAGCGAAGATTCACCTCCGCCCCGATTTTGCGGCAACCTGATGTCTCACTTCCGTTCCAGGTAGAGGTGGATGCTTCTGAGATTGGTGCAGGAGCTGTTTTGTCCCAAAAGGATCCTGTAACATCTAAAATGAATCCCTGTGCATTCTTTTCCCGAAAGTTCTCTCCATCTGAACGTAACTATGATGTGGGGAATCGGGAACTGTTAGCCATGAAATGGGCATTTGAGGAGTGGAGACATTGGTTGGAGGGAGCTAAGTATCAAGTCGTGGTCCTCACTGACCACAAGAATTTGATTTACCTAGAGTCGGCTAAACGCTTGAACCCTAGACAGGCTAGGTGGGCCTTGTTTTTCACACGTTTTGATTTTGTGGTTTCTTTTCTTCCTGGAACTAAGAATGTCAAGGCTGACGCCCTCTCTAGGAGCTTCTTTGCTGATTCTCCTGTGGTGACCAAGCCTGCTACCATCTTAGGCGAAGGGGTAGTTCTTTCTGCCATCTCGCCCGATTTGAGACGTGCTCTGGAAGAGTTCCAGGAGGACAAACCTGAGCGTTGTCCCAGTGGAAAGTTGTATGTTCCTGACCAGTGGAAGAAGAGAGTGATGTCTGAAGTTCATTGCTCTGCTTTGGCTGGTCATCCAGGTATTTTTGGTACTAGAGATCTGGTGAGTCGGTCTTTTTGGTGGCCCTCCTTGTCTCGTGATGTCAGGAATTTTGTGCAGTCCTGTGGGACGTGCTCCCGGTCTAAATCGTGTTCTCGCTCTAGTGGGTTGTTGATGCCTTTGCCTGTCCCCAAGAGGCCATGGACCCATATTTCAATGGATTTCATCTCTGATATGCCTGTCTCTCAAAGGATGACTGTTATTTGGGTGATTTGTGATAGGTTCTCTAAGATGGTTCATCTTGTACCACTCCCTAAGTTGCCGTCTTCCTCTGAATTGGTGCCCCTGTTTTTACAACAGGTGGTTCGCTTGCACGGGGTTCCTGAGAACATTGTATCTGACAGAGGAGTCCAGTTTGTGTCTAGATTTTGGAGAACTTTCTGTTCCAAGCTGGGAATTCAGTTGTCCTTCTCCTCTGCTTTTCACCCTCAGACCAATGGGCAGATAGAGAGAACAAACCAGACCTTGGAGTCATATTTGAGATGTTTTATTTCTGCTGATCAGGATGATTGGGTTTCATTTTTGCCCTTGGCCGAATTTGCTTTAAATAATAGAGCTAGTTCTGCCACTTTGATGTCTCCTTTTTTTTGTAACTTTGGGTTTCATCCTCGATTTTCTTCAGGGCAGGTGGAGCCCTCTGCCTGCCCAGGGGTTGACACTGTGGTGGAGAGAATGCACCAGATCTGGGACCAAGTGGTGGATAAGTTATCTCTCTCCCAGGAAAAGGCCCAGCGGTTTTCCAACCGACATAGGACCATTGGTCCCCAATTTAAGGTTGGTGATATGGTGTGGTTATCATCAAAAAATATTGCTATGAAGGTGGTGTGATGTATAATATCTGCAAGATATGTTTTCTGTTGCAATGTGCTAACAAATCCTCCATCCTAGGACATTGTAAACTGTCAGTAGTAGGAATTCCTTCCCCCCAGGTTTTACCAACCCTGCCACTTCCTCTGGAAGAGCAGGAATGTTAATTAGCTAGACCATCTTCCTCACACCATTTGGCTTCTCTCAGCTGAAAGAGAAAAAAAAGTGCGGGAACTAAACTCTTTGTTTGAAACCAGGAGTTTGAATAAAACAATAAGGGATTGTCCCGCGAAAACCATACCCAGCAGAAATATAAAAATCATATTTCTGCGATCCGAGCAGACCCAGCTTCGCTGTGGTGCCTGTTGCAAAACTCTCGGATGTCCAGAACCTGAGATATGATTTGCGCCCAAATGGACGGTCATATCGCATAGATGTTTGATGTTTTCTTGATGGGCTCAATACGCTGGGAAACATGATACCACTGATGAGTCCATACCAGCTTCTCCCATAAAGTTATAGCTAATCTAAGTTTTGTAGCCAAAACATAACTTGGATAAGAGAGGTGGGATCAACCCAGAATGCACCTCTCTGTGATGTCACATAGGAAAGTCTATAAGGCATTCCCTGGCAGAACCAGCTCAGAACAGCTCAAGTCGTCGTGCTAGAAAGATCCAGATGAGCGGAGAAGTGCAGCTCCGCCTCCACCCACCTTAGCCGCATGGTCTGCCTAAGGAACAATATGGAACTGTGAGTGTAATCTCTTTGTTTTCTCCACTTTTATTTTATACCTGTACTGTACATATTTTATGTCTCAATTTTATAGCAACTTTTATCTGTAATCACTGTCCTCTTTCGGAAAATAAATGAAATAATTATTTAGATCTGTCTCCATGCTCTAAGACTCGAACTATACGCCTTTGATAGATAATCGCTACTAATTCAAAGGGTTTGCCACGGACCCTCTTAATTTAACACTGTGAATTAAGTAACCGTGACTGGTGGCAGCGCGTTGTGTACGGCTATTACGGCTTGCTGGCAGTACAGAAGGGTCTTATATTGCTGAATAAGGGTCTGCAGCCACAGCATTGATAATTCCCTTACTGCAGAAGCCTAATTGCCGGTTCACAACAGGCAGCCCGTCCGGCGACCAATTATCCTAGGTGCAGTTCCCTGACTGACCTGAGGGTAAGGGGGGCGCCGGAGAGCTGTGAGTTCCAAAGTGGAACTGAGAAAGTGGGATATACATAAATCCCCGCAGTACTTGGAAGATTGATAGCAGTGGTGGGGCATCCAAATTAAACTCCCCCTGCGGCAAATTGTAGAGCGAGATTAGCTTGCTGGATATTTTTGTCACATGGTGCCGGTGGTGGGATAACTAAGATAAGCCCCAACGGTGCCTGTGATAGCTGTGTGCCGGCATTGTGTCACGTCCCTCCGTCCGCTGATACACCCGTGTCAGTGGTGGGATTGTGACATAGTGGTGACACAGGGTCCGCTGTCCGTCGCGTTTTGGTGGCAGCGGGACCCCCGTTAGTATCGCCCGTAAGTAGACGAACGGCGGTGGGCTGTTCGTCACATATTGGTGGCAGAGCGGTGGGATAATCCTAGAGCATTAGTGATTTGGTTTGAGCAATCATTCCTCTCACTAAAAACCTGCACGGTTCCTGCGGGAATCCTGCATCATAGGTTTTGGAGAACAGACTCAGTGGTTACTAGTCCTGAGACATTAGTGTGTACTTGCAAGTATCCCCCTCCCGTTTCTTCGTTTTTCTTTTTCTATCTTTTATTTGGCAACCATGGCGGCGATGACAGTGGAGTGGTATCAGAAGCAGAAAAAGGACACCCTTGCTGGGTTATGCACGTACCGAGGCATAGACGCCGCAGGCGGAACCAAAGATCAAATGATCGCGGCTCTAGTGCAGCTGGACAACGACCAGAATCCAGCAAGCGCAGAAGTTGGCCCAAGTTGCCATGGGGCTGCAGCAGAGGCTCCACTTCTGAGCGCTGGCCCCACATTCAACCAGAACGGGGTGGACCCCTATCTGCAAATGGCCTTGGACGCACTCCCCGCCGAAGACAGGGATGGGCGGGTGAGGCTGATCCAGCAATATCGGCAGGAGGCCCAAGCCGAACGTGAGCGCCAAGCTGAGACTGAGAGAGTCGAGCGCCAGTCGCAGAGGGCCCATGAACTGGAGGTACTCCAGCGGGGTGGGAATGCCCCCACAGCCCGAAGCAGTGAGCCCAGCAGCGTCCAGACTCCTAAACCCCGGCCAGAGCATTTTCCCGTGATGGAAAAGGATGGGGACTTGGACACATTTCTGCGAGCCTTTGAGAAAGCCTGCAGACAGTACCAGCTGCCTAGAGACCAATGGGCAAGGTACTTGACCCCAGGGCTAAAAGGCAAAGCCCTGGAGGCATTTGCTTCTCTTCCGCCAGAAGCCGATGACGACTATGACGCCATAAAGCAGGCGCTGATCGCCAAATACCGGCTGACACCTGAGGTATACCGAAAGAAGTTCCGGCACCTCCAACGTGGCCCACATGATAGCTACAGTGATGTGGTGCAAGGACTCAGGACCCACTTTGACCAGTGGATCCATGGACTGTCCGTTGAAACCTTTGAGCAGCTACGGGACCTGATGATCAAAGACCAGTTCCTGCATCTCTGCCCAGCTGAGGTCCGACAGTTCATCCTGGACCGCGAACCAACGAACGTGGACAAAGCGGCGCAGATCGCCGACAACCACGAGGCCAACCGGAAGCCTGAGACGCGGAGGCCAGTCGCCACCAACTGGAAAGGGGGTAAGCCAGCAACCAACCCCAATGCCCCAGCTAGCCGTCCCTCCGGAGGCCCTGTCCCTGTTGCCAACAACAGGCCGGCTACTGACAGTCGCCTGTGTCACCACTGCAAGCGGCCTGGTCACTTCTCTTACACCTGTCCGGATAGGCCGAAGAACCCCCCAGCCAAGGCCCCCGGGCCCAACGCCTCTGTTCTTTTGGTGGGAGGTGTGGTTGGGAGGGCTGACGACAACGTTCAACCTGTTCAGGTGGGGGCCCGTCTTGCTACAGGCCTCAAGGACACCGGGGCTGAACGAACCCTCATCCGTCCTGGACTGGCGGCCCCTGAAGAGTTTGTTGAGGGGAAAACCTTGACTGTCACCGGGATTGGAGGCACCCGTTGTCCCTTGCCAGTGGCACGAGTTTTTCTTGATTGGGGTGCCGGGAGCGGGTTGAGGGAGGTGGGAGTGTCTGAAAATTTGCCCACTGATGTTTTATTGGGGACTGACTTGGGGAGGATGGTTGCATACTATGTCCCTGACACCCTTCCCCAAACTGATAATAAGGGTAACGTTAACCCTGATGATGTTGATGATGGGAAACTGAATGTGTTACCTGCTAATGCCTTGATGAGTAATGATGCAACTAACAACCATTCTTTCCCCAGGTATGATGCTGATGCTGATGTGAATGTACCAAAGCAAACTGATAACCATTCTTTTCCTAGGAATGATGATGTTGATGTATCTGTGCCGACTGAACCCGTTAACCCTTTCTTTGAAACGGTAGATGTGTCCACAGGTACCGAGGTGCTCAGCCCCGTCACTCTGCGGAGTGAGACGGCTGAGGAACCCCTGGCAGGAGCAAGCAACGGTGCTCAAGAGAATGGGGAGGTGCATGGGGACCATGAGGAAGGTAATGCCATGCAGCTGACCAGTGCCACCGAGGAAGGTAACTGGCCCATAAGTAGCACTGCTCCTAAAGTGTTGGGGGTGGATGGGGAGGGAGAGCCCAGGGCAGCACCGGCTGGTGGGTCTGTAGAAATCCCCAGGGAGACAGCATACATAGCAGCTGTCACACGCAGTCAGAGTGCCCAGATCGCAGGTAACGCACTGTCTTCTGGACCCTCTGCTGCTACAGGAGAGACTGAACCAGAGGTGAACCCAGAGCCGGTTGCAGAGGGTCCCAGTAAAGAGGGGACCCTGACGTCACTTCTGGCAGCCTCCAGCATGGAGTTCCAGGCTGCTCTGCACTCAGATGCCAGCCTGGAGAAATTGAGAGGTCTCGCCGAGACGCCCACCTCCAAGTCTGATAAGGAGAGGGTGTTCTGGGAACGAGGAAGGTTGTACCGGGAGACAGTACCCGGAGATCCTAAAAAGGAGTGGTTGAGGGAAAGACAGCTGGTCGTCCCCTATCAGTTCAGAACTGAGTTGTTGCGGATTGCCCATGAGATTCCACTCGCTGGACACTTGGGGATCAGCAAAACAAAGGCACGGCTGTCTCAACACTTCTATTGGCCCAAGATGGGGACAGATGTAACACACTACTGCCGCTCCTGTGCCACCTGTCAAAAAGTGGGTAAGGCGGGGCCTGCTCTTAAGGCTCCCCTTATTCCTTTGCCGGTGATAGAGGAGCCTTTCCAGAGAATCGCGGTGGACATTGTAGGACCGCTGTCCGTCCCCAGCAGCTCCGGAAAGCGATACATTCTCACCGTGGTAGACTACGCTACCCGGTACCCAGAGGCAGTAGCTCTGTCTTCAACCAGGGCAGATAAGGTGGCTGACGCACTGGTGACCATCTTTTCGAGAGTAGGATTTCCCAGGGAGATGCTTACCGATCAAGGGCCC
Organism: Dendrobates tinctorius; assembly: GCF_039654945.1. Taxonomy (NCBI): domain Eukaryota; kingdom Metazoa; phylum Chordata; class Amphibia; order Anura; family Dendrobatidae; genus Dendrobates; species Dendrobates tinctorius. The sequence continues at coordinate 2,621,720 of NW_027361904.1, read as the reverse complement.
CAATTCATGTCTCGCCTAATGGAGGCTCTCTGTGAGAAAATGCAGGTGACGCAGCTGGTATCGAGTCCGTATCACCCACAGACTAACGGTTTGTGTGAACGTTTCAACGGTACCCTCAAACAGATGCTCCGCATACTGGTTGAGACCCAAGGGCGCGACTGGGAGCGGTACCTCCCACACCTGCTGTTCGCTTACAGAGAAGTTCCGCAGGCTTCGACCGGGTTCTCCCCCTTCGAGCTCCTGTATGGCAGGCGAGTCCGGGGACCCCTTGGGTTGATAAGAGAATCCTGGGAAGATGAGCCAAACCCCACAGAAGTGTCCATCGTGGATTATGTCATGCGCTTCCGTGACAAGATGCAGACCTTGACGCAGTTGGTGCATGACAACATGACGCAGGCTCAGGCTGACCAGAAGCGCTGGTACGACCAGAACGCCCGGGAGCGGACCTACCAGGTGGGTCAAAAGGTGTGGGTGTTGGTCCCGGTACCAACGGATAAGCTTCAGGCAGCCTGGGAAGGCCCGTACGTCGTCCACCAACAGCTCAACCCGGTCACCTACGTGGTCACGCTTGACCATGCTCGGGGTAGGCGCAAGGCCTTTCACGTCAACATGCTGAAGGCGCACTACGAACGTGAAGCTTGCGTCCTACCGGTCTGCAATCTGCCAGAGGATGGGGAGGAAGATTCCCTCCTGGACATGCTGGCCCAGGCCAAGGCCAATGGGTCCATTGAGGACATGGAGATAAGTGGTTCGCTCACCGTGTCCCAGCGGTTGCAGTTGATGGCCACCCTGGAACTCTTCCGGCCCGTGTTCACCAACCGTCCTGGGAGGACGGAGTTAGCGGTTCATGAGGTGGACACCGGGAATCACGCCCCATTACGGCGAACACCCTATCGGATCTCTGAGACGGTGCAACAAGTCATGCGCCAAGAGATCGATGAGATGTTAAGGCTGGGGGTGATTCGACGGTCACAAAGCGCGTGGGCTTCACCTGTAGTCCTCGTTCCTAAAAAGGATCGAACCACCCAGTTCTGCGTGGACTACAGGGGGCTCAACGCCATCACAACCTCTGATGCCCACCCAATGCCGCGCATCGAGGATCTGCTCGAGCGGTTGACAAACGCCAACTACATATCCATCATGGATTTGAGTCGGGGATACTGGCAGATTCCCCTGAGCCCTGAGGCGCAGGAGAAATCCGCCTTTATCACCCCCTTTGGACTGTACGAGTCCACGGTCATGCCCTTCGGCATGAAGAATGCCCCTGCCACTTTCCAGCGGATGGTCAACCACCTGCTTCGGGGACTGGAGGAGTACGCCGTGGCGTACTTAGACGATATTGCCGTCTTCAGTTCCACCTGGGAGGAACACCTTCAGCACCTCCAGGAGGTGCTCAAGCGTCTTCACCAGGCAGGCCTGACCATCAAGCCGGGGAAGTGCCAGATAGGCATGCGCAAGGTCCACTACCTGGGGCACCGGGTAGGCGGGGGTTCCATGAGTCCGGAGCCAGGAAAAGTGGACGCAATCGTGTCCTGGCCCACCCCCAGGACCAAGAAACAGGTGAAGTCCTTCTTGGGCACTGCAGGGTACTATAGGCGGTTCGTACAGGACTATAGCGCCCTTGCCAAACCCTTGACTGACCTCACCAAGCAGAGGCTACCCCAAACAGTCAACTGGACAGATGACTGTGAGGCGGCTTTCCAAGCTTTGAAAGCAGCCCTGTGCAACTCTCCAGTGTTGAGAGCAGTCGACAGCAGTCGCCCGTTTCTGGTACAGACCGACGCCAGCGAGTTTGGCCTCGGTGCTGTGCTTAGCCAGGTCGACTCGGGGGACCAAGAGCACCCCGTGTTGTACCTGAGCCGGAAACTTTTGCCGAGGGAAGTGGCATACTCGACCATCGAGAAGGAGTGTCTGGCCATGGTGTGGGCACTGCAGCGTTTGCAGCCCTACCTGTACGGGCCCGCCTTCACGGTGGTAACTGACCACAACCCTCTGAGCTGGTTGCACACAGTGTCCGGAACCAATGGAAGATTGCTCCGCTGGAGCCTTGCCCTTCAACAGTACGATTTTACTGTAAAACACAGGAAGGGCAGTGAAAACGGCAATGCCGATGGGTTGTCCCGCCGGGGCGAACCCGCTGAGGTGCGCATGGCCGATTACCGAGAGGTAATGCCTCCTTAGCGCCCTCTTAAGGGGGGAGGTGTGATGTATAATATCTGCAAGATATGTTTTCTGTTGCAATGTGCTAACAAATCCTCCATCCTAGGACATTGTAAACTGTCAGTAGTAGGAATTCCTTCCCCCCAGGTTTTACCAACCCTGCCACTTCCTCTGGAAGAGCAGGAATGTTAATTAGCTAGACCATCTTCCTCACACCATTTGGCTTCTCTCAGCTGAAAGAGAAAAAAAAGTGCGGGAACTAAACTCTTTGTTTGAAACCAGGAGTTTGAATAAAACAATAAGGGATTGTCCCGCGAAAACCATACCCAGCAGAAATATAAAAATCATATTTCTGCGATCCGAGCAGACCCAGCTTCGCTGTGGTGCCTGTTGCAAAACTCTCGGATGTCCAGAACCTGAGATATGATTTGCGCCCAAATGGACGGTCATATCGCATAGATGTTTGATGTTTTCTTGATGGGCTCATTACGCTGGGAAACATGATACCACTGATGAGTCCATACCAGCTTCTCCCATAAAGTTATAGCTAATCTAAGTTTTGTAGCCAAAACATAACTTGGATAAGAGAGGTGGGATCAACCCAGAATGCACCTCTCTGTGATGTCACATAGGAAAGTCTATAAGGCATTCCCTGGCAGAACCAGCTCAGAACAGCTCAAGTCGTCGTGCTAGAAAGATCCAGATGAGCGGAGAAGTGCAGCTCCGCCTCCACCCACCTTAGCCGCATGGTCTGCCTAAGGAACAATATGGAACTGTGAGTGTAATCTCTTTGTTTTCTCCACTTTTATTTTATACCTGTACTGTACATATTTTATGTCTCAATTTTATAGCAACTTTTATCTGTAATCACTGTCCTCTTTCGGAAAATAAATGAAATAATTATTTAGATCTGTCTCCATGCTCTAAGACTCGAACTATACGCCTTTGATAGATAATCGCTACTAATTCAAAGGGTTTGCCACGGACCCTCTTAATTTAACACTGTGAATTAAGTAACCGTGACTGGTGGCAGCGCGTTGTGTACGGCTATTACGGCTTGCTGGCAGTACAGAAGGGTCTTATATTGCTGAATAAGGGTCTGCAGCCACAGCATTGATAATTCCCTTACTGCAGAAGCCTAATTGCCGGTTCACAACAGGCAGCCCGTCCGGCGACCAATTATCCTAGGTGCAGTTCCCTGACTGACCTGAGGGTAAGGGGGGCGCCGGAGAGCTGTGAGTTCCAAAGTGGAACTGAGAAAGTGGGATATACATAAATCCCCGCAGTACTTGGAAGATTGATAGCAGTGGTGGGGCATCCAAATTAAACTCCCCCTGCGGCAAATTGTAGAGCGAGATTAGCTTGCTGGATATTTTTGTCACATGGTGCCGGTGGTGGGATAACTAAGATAAGCCCCAACGGTGCCTGTGATAGCTGTGTGCCGGCATTGTGTCACGTCCCTCCGTCCGCTGATACACCCGTGTCAGTGGTGGGATTGTGACATAGTGGTGACACAGGGTCCGCTGTCCGTCGCGTTTTGGTGGCAGCGGGACCCCCGTTAGTATCGCCCGTAAGTAGACGAACGGCGGTGGGCTGTTCGTCACAGGTGGCTTCTCCTAAGTTTAAGCCTAGATTTATTGGACCTTACAAGATTTTGGAGATTATTAATCCGGTCTCTTTTCATTTGGCTCTTCCTGTCACATTTAAAATCCATAATGTGTTCCATAAATCTTTGTTGAAGAGGTTTGTTGAACCTGTTGTTCCGGTGGTTGCACCTCCAGACCCTGTATTGGTTGAAGGTAACATGGAATATGAGGTAGAGAAAGTACTGGATTCCCGTCTGGCTAGACGGAGACTCCAGTATTTGGTTAAGTGGAAGGGTTATGGTCAGGAGGATAATTCCTGGGTCTCTGCCTCTGATATTCATGCCAAAAGATTGGTGCATGCCTTTCATCGGGCTCACCCTGATCGCCCTGGTGGCGTGGTTGAGGGTTCGGTGACCCCTCCTCAAGGGGGAGGTACTGTTGTGAGTTCATTTTCCCCTTCACTACTGAGGCCCGAGGAACTCCCTCTTCTGGTGAAGAAAGGTAGTGAGCCTGATTGTCAAACACCTGGGGCTGATGATGATGACTGGCTGAGTGGAGTTAATGACTGGATATAAGGCTGCCGACGCCCTTCTGGCCTGCGGGTGATTTCTCTGTGGACTTCTAGGAAACCAGACTGATTCCTGCTCATCTAAAGCTGATTTCTGCTTTGCCTTTTTGCATTAGTGTTTTGTTTTCCTTGCTTTTCTGGATTCTGCCATTCCCTGCTGGGGCGAGCTGAATCTCCTTTTGCCTGTTGCTCTGTCTTCAGAATATTCCTGAGTACTGACATAGCTTTTTTGAAGCCTAGCATCTTCAGGGCTTTTTTTACTGTCAGTTTGTTGGCTCTTATTTTCATAGGGTTTTGCACGGATTGCAGACAGCAGCCTTCCTGTCCTTTCCTATCTAAGCTAGCGTGGGCCCCATCTTTGCTCAGTCTATCTTTCTGTCTGTGTTTTGTTCTTTCTTCTTGCTTCACCGTCATTATATGTGGGGGGCTGCCTTTTACTTTGGGGTCTGCTCTGGGGCAGTTTAGATTTCCCTTTCTGTCTTTAGGCTATGTAGTCCTCCGGCTGTGATCGAGGGGCCTAGGGCATCGTAGGAGCCCCCCACGGCTGCTGCTAGTTGTGTTGATAGGTTCAGGGGTCTGCAATCCGATAGCTGCCAACTTCTCTGGTTTTCTGGACTTAGCTAGCATTACTATTTTTGCCTCCTACAGTGACTCAATCATAACACACACATACATACATACATACACACACATACATATACACACACACATACATATACACACACACACACACACATACACACACACACACACACATACACATACACACACACACACATACACTTGAGCTTTATATATTAGATTTTTGCGTAAAATGTAAATTACTTTTATTCTATAAACTACTGATAACATGTCTTTGAATTTCCAAGCACTAAATTTTGTATTTATTTTCAGAAAATGAGAAATGGTCAAAATAACAAAAAAATGCAGAGTGCTGGCAGACCTCAAATAATGCTAAGAAAACAAGTTCAGAATCATTGAGAAACAACAATACTAATGCTTTAACTCAGGAAGAGTTCAGAAATCAATATTTTGTGGAATAACCATGATTTTTAATTACAGCTTTCATGCGTCTCGGATCGCTGCTGGAGGAGACAAGCATGGAGCATTGCTGCAGGCTGGAATGAGGGGATGTTCTGATGTGCGGCGTGCCGCTCTGTCCCCGAGGCTGCTGCTGAGCTCTGTCCCCAGTGCTGCGGGGGAAGGCTCTGCCGACATTTTGTGAAAGGTCAGAGCCCCTCGCAGTTCCGTGGTTTCCTGTGCGGTGGACTCCAGGAACATGGCCGCCGGGGGCAGCGCATGCGCAGATGGAGATCTCGGCACCAATATCTCGGGAGATTTCATGCGCTGAGATCTCATCTCCCGCTATCTTTGTGCCGACCCCCGGTGGCCATTTTCCCAGAGTCCACCGCACAGGAAACCATGGAACTGTGGGGAGCTCAGACCTTTCACTAAATGTTGGCAGAGCCCACGTAGCAATGGAGACCCCCGCAGTAGCACAGGAGACCCCCGCGCAGCACAGTTGGGCACCTGCAGCTCCGCCCGGCATCCCCTCATCCCAGTCTGCAGCAACGGTATCGGTAAGATATACACTACCGGTAAGATATACACTACCGTTCAAAATTTTGGGGTCACCCAGAAAGTTGTGTTTTCCATGAAAACTCATACTTTTATTAATCAAATGAATTGACAAATGAATGTAAAATCTCGTCCAGACATTGACAAGGCTAAAAAAAAAAGATTTATTTTCTCCTTCAAACTTCGCTTTCGTCACAGAATGCTCCTTTGCAGCAATTCCAGCATTACAGACCTTTGGCATTCTAGCAGTTAATTTGCGGAGGTAATCTGGAGAAATTTCACCCCATGCTTCCAGAAGCCCCTCCCACAAGTGGGTTTGGCTTGATGGGCACTTTTTGCGCACCATACGGTCAAGCTGCTCCCACAACAGCTCAATGGGGTTGAGATCTGGTGACTGCGCTGGCCACTCCATTACAGATAGAATACCAGCTGCCGGCTTCTTCCCTAAATAGTTCCTGCATAATTTGGAGGTGTGCTTTGGGTCATTGTCCTGTTGTAGGATGAAATTGACTCCAATCAAGCGCAGTCCACAGGGTATGGCATGGCGATGCAACATGGAGTGATAGCCTTCCTTATTCAAAATCTCTTTTACCTTGTACAAATCTCCCCCTTTACCAGCACCAAAGCAACCCCAGACCATCACATTACCTCCACCATGCTTGACAGATGGCGTCAGGCACTCTTCCAGCATCTTTGCAGTTGTTCTGCGTCTCACAAATGTTCTTCTGTGTGATCCAAACACCTCAATACTTGGATTCGTCTGTCCATAACACATTATTCCAATCTTCCTCTGTCCAATGTCTGTGCTCTTTTGGCCATATTAACCCCTTTACCCCCAAGGGTGGTTTGCACATTAATGACTGGGCCAATTTTTACAATTCTGACCACTGTCTCCTTATGAGGTAATAACTCTGGAACACTTCCATGGATACCGGTGATTCTGACATTGTTTTCGCGTGACATATTGTACTTCATGTTAGTGGTAAAATTTCTTTGATATGACTTGCGTTTATTTATGAAAAAAACGGAAATATGGGAACATTTTGAAATTTTGCAATTTTCAAACTTTGAATTTTTATGCCCTTAAAACAGAGAAATATATCACACAAAATAGTTAATAAATAACATTTCCCACATGTCTACTTTACATTAGCACAATTTTGGAAACAAATTTTTTTTGTTAGGAAGTTATAAGGGTTAAAAATTGACCAGCGATTTCTCATTTTTACAACAAAATTTACAAAACCATTTTTTTTAGGGACCACCTCACATTTGAAGTCACTTTGAGGGGTCTATATGGCAGAAAATACCCAAAAGTGACACCATTCTAAAAACTGCACCCCTCAAGTTACTTAAAACTACATTCAAGAAGATTATTAACCCTTCAGGTGCTTCACAGAAGCAGAAGCAACATGGAAGGAAAAAAATGAAAATTTAACTTTAGTCACAAAAATAATCTTTTAGCAACAATTTTTTTATTTTACCAAGGGTAACAGGAGAAATTGGACCCCAAAAGTTGTCCAATTTGTCCTGAGTATGCTGATACCCAATATGTGGGGGGGCCACTGTTTGGGCACATGGTAGGGCTCCGAAGGGAAGGAGCGTCGTTTGACTTTTTCAACCTAAAATTGACTGGAATTGAAATCAGACGACATGACGCGTTTGAAGAGCCCCTGATGTGCCTAAACAGTGGAAACCCCCAACAAATGACCACATTTTGGAAACTAGACCCCCTAAGGAACTTATCTAGATGTGTGGTGAGAACTTTGAACCCCCAAGGGCTTCACAGATTATAACGCCCAGGCGTGAAAATAAAAAATCACATTTTTTCCACAAACATGATCATTTAGTCCCCAATATTTTATTTTCCCAAGGGTAACAGGAGGAATTGACCCCAAAAGTTGTTGTCCAATTTGTCCTGAGTACGCTGGTACCCCATATGTGGGAAAAAACTGTTTGGGAACACGTCCGGGCTCAGAAGGGTGATGTTTTGGAATACAGACTGATGGAATGGTCTGCGGGTGTCATTTTCCATTTGCAGAGCCCCTGATGTGCCTAAATAGTAAAAAAAAACCCCACAAGTGACATGGTTTTGGAAACTAGACCCCCAAGGAACTTATCTAGATGTGCCCCAACTAACCTAATGTTTCCGATAAAGTAAATTAGTAGTGCATTGAGGTGTCGTACAATTTGAAGCAATCCTTCATACACAGGCCAGGTTTTTCGGGGCAGGTGTTGCATTGATAAATGGTGTCCTTGCATATTCCCCTTTTGTAATACACTGGGCACCTTTTTTGCGACTTACCTCTTTTTGCAGTTTGCGCGACCTCCCCCGGGAAATGCTGACCTGGTACGATACGAGCACCTTCAGTTCCAGAAGTACTGGGGCCCACTTCTTCCAGAGTGCCAAACATCAGGGCCTTAACCACTACCCCCTGGAACTGAAGGTATGGTGTATGTGTGGTGTGCACATTGTGACAGCAGTAAAGCATTGAGTATTTCCATTTGCACAATGTACACGGCCAGCTTTTTGTACCACACCCTGGCCTTTCTCAAAGCATTGTACGGTTGGAGGAGTTGATCGGAGAGATCAACGTTCCCCATGTTTTTGTTGTACCCCAGTACACAGGTCGGTTTGCTGACATGTGTAGAGGTACCTCGTACAGTGCTGAGGGCGCTGCCATCACCGTGTATGGTGGTCAAGAGAAGGACATCCCTCTTGTCCTTGTACTTGACCACCAGCAGGTGGTCACTACATTGGGCTCTGCTCTCACCTTTTCTGAGCATCTGCTCAAGTAGCGTCTTCGGGAGGCCTCTCTGATTTTTGCGGACAGTACCACAGGCTGCAGTACCTCACGCAGAGAGGGATTTGTAGAGTGGGACGCTGGTATAAAAGATATCAGTGTAGAGGTGATAACCTTTATCTAGCAGTGGGTGCACCAAATCCCACACAATTTTCCCACTCACTTCCAGGACAGGAGGACACTCAGGGGGTTCAATCCTGGTGTCCTTTCCTTCAGACACTCTAAACCTGTGGGTGTACCCTGAGGTACTCTCACAGTTTGTAGAGTTTGATTCCGTACCTGGCCCTCTTACTGGGGAGGTATTGATGGAATCTGAGCCTTCCCTTAAAATGGACTAAGGACTCATCCACGCAGATGTCCCTTTGTGGAATGTACACTTCAGCAAACTTTTTGTTGAAGTGTTCGATGACCGGCCGAACTTTGAACAGACGGTCAAAGTTGGGGTCTTCTCGTGCGGGACACTGTGCATTATCGGTATAATGCAGGAATTTGTGGATGGCCTAAAAACGCATCTGGACCATGACAGGTCGGAACACTGTAGTGTTATATAAAATATCAACACTACAATATTGCCGAAGTTCTGGCTTCTTCAGGATCCCCATGTGGAGGACCAGGCCCCAAAACTGCATCATTTCAACTGCGTCTACAGGAGACCAGTTAGAATATGATGAATCGGGGTTTTGTCCTAAAAATTGACGAGCATACAAATTAGTTTGCTCCACCATGAGGTTATTAAAATATTCAGAGAAAAAGACTTTGAAAAAGTCAATTTCTGTGAGGCTGGTGGTGTCAAACTTGATTATTGATTCTGCCACAAAATCAGGAATCAGTGGCTCGTAATTTTCGGGGGCCTCATCTTCTGTCCTGGGGTGTCTGCGTGGCGGTTCCGCAGGATCTGAGGAGGAAGATGAGGAGGGGAAGAGGAAGAGGATGAAGAATCGGAAAAGTAAAGAAAAGTGGGATCTTCTCCCTCACTATCAGTGTCGGAGACAAGGAAAGAATATGCCTCCTCCATTGAATAGCACTGTTGGGACGAACGTGACGAGCGGGACATTTTTTTGTGAGAGTATGGTGCTTTGGGTGTACTTTATTTATAACTGTGTATGTGTGTGGGGGCTAGTGATTGGTGCAAACTATTTTGAAAAAAAAAAAGCTAAAAGGAAAAAAAGCAAATAGGGAGAAAAAATAGCTGTGAAAAGAAAAGTCTAAAACAGCAGGCCCTAGCTCTGATAAGTGAACGGTGTCACTTATCAAAATTTAGCGGCAGCTGGATGTGCGCACAGGGGTGGCGCAAAGAAGGGGGGGTGAAAAAGAACAATGGAAAACAGCCGACACAAGCTCTGATAAGTGAACTGCGTCACTTATCAAAATTCGGCAGCTGCTAAGAATGCACACGTAGGCGGCGCAAAGGGGGGTAAAAAGAGGAGGAAGGGGGAGATTGGGGTGGATGAAGAGAGATCGGGCAGGGATCAGGGATCAACACTTATGTATTTAGTCAGGTGGCGCAAAGGGGGTGAAAAAAATGGAAAACGGCAGGCCCGAGTTCTGGTAAGTGAACTGCGTCACTTATCAAAGTTTGGCAGCTGCAGGATGTGTGTACGGAGTTGGCTCAAAGGGGGCTTAGAAAAAAGTGAGCACGAGTGTTGATCGGTGAACTGCGTCACCAATCAATGCTCGGCGGTTGCACAAAGGGGGGTAGAGGGGGGTAAAAAGAGGGGGAGGTGGATTAAGAGAGATCGGGCAGGGATGAATAATTAGGGTTGTAGTTAGGTGGCGCAAAGGGGGGTGAAAAAAAATGGAAAATGGCATGCACAAGCTCTGATAAGTGAACTGCATCACTTATCAAAGTTTGGCGGCTGTGGGATGTGTGCACGGAGGTGGCGCAAAGAGGGCTGAGGAAAAAAAGCGAGCACGAGTGTTGATCGGTGCACTGCGTCACCAATCTTCGCTCCGCGGCTGCTAAATGTGAGCACGGAGGTGGCGCAAAAGGGGGGGGTGGAGGGGGGTAAAAAGAGGGGGAAGGGTGATGAAGATAGATTGGGGGGGTGAAGATAGATTGGGCAGGCATCAGGTAACACAGTTGAACTGTGTCTCTTTTTTCTTCTGTCTTCAGCAGGGATTGTGGTGCTAGAGGCTGCTGTGGCACGACAATCCCAGCACAGGAGCTCTCGCAGTGTGTGACCGCTCTGCAGGAATCCTCAGCTATGGGTGAGGACCCCTGCAGTGTGGTCACACAGGTCACATGCAGGTGACAGACAGGTCACAGAGCGGTCACACAGCTGCTGTGACCTGTCATTGGTGGGATCGAATGATTACATCGATCCCACCAATCAGAGCTTCCCCTGGTGACCCTGGCAACAGCCTAGGATCGGAGCTCACAGCTCCGATTCCTAGACAGGTCACAGCGTGACCGCAGCTGTGCCCTGTGATTGTCGCGATTGACAATGACATCGATCTCGCCAATCAGCTCCTGCAGGCCCTACTGGGCCTGTCCTAGTCTCTGGCCGGTACCAGCAGGGCACAGTGGCGGTATAACGCCGCTGTGCCCTGCGATTGGCGCGATCGATTCGATCGGCATTCGCGCCAATCCGGGGACTTTTCGCTGGTGCCTGGAGTTGCCAGGCACCAGCCTAGGATCAAGTACATCAGTACTCGATCCTAGCCTAGGACCTCATTGTTTTAGCCGCTCTCATTGGCTGAAAAACTGAGAAGCGCTATGATTGGCTGCTTGTTATTGAACAGCCAATCACAGCGCTCAGGGGGCCGGACCAGGGAGAAGACAGCCCAGAAACCCGACATCTTCCTAAAGATAAGATGGCGTCGGAATTTTAATGCGACCACCGTGACTTAAGTCGCGATGTCGCATTAAAGAGCATGACGTACTATTCCGTCCATGAGACTTAAGTCCCAGTTCACATGGACGGAATAGTTCATCCAATGTAAGAAAGGGGTTAATCTTTTCCTTTTATTAGCCAGTCTCAAATATGGCTTTTTCTTTGCCACTTTGCCCTGAAGGCCAGCATCCCGGAGTCGCCTCTTCACTGTAGACGTTGACACTGGCGTTTTGCATGTACTATTTAATGAAGCTGCCAGTTGAGGATCTGTGAGGCGTCGATTTCTCAGACTACAGACTCTAATGTACTTGTCTTGTTGCTCAGTTGTGCAGCGGGGCCTCCCACTTCTCTTTCTACTCTGGTTAGAGCCTGTTTGTGCTCTCCTCTAAAGGAAGACCGTTGTTGGAAACCTTCAGTTTCTTGGCAATTTCTCGCATGGAATAGCCTTCATTTCTAAGAACAAGAATAGACTGTCGAGTTTCACATGAAAGTTCTTTTTTTCTGGCCATTTTGAGAGTTTAATGAAACCAACAAATGTAATGCTCCAGATTCTCAGCTAGCTCAAAGTAAGGTCAGGTTTATAGTTTCTCTAATCAGCCAATCTGTTTTCAGCTGTGCTAACATACTTGCACAAGTGTTTTCAAGGGTATTCTAACCATCCATTAGCCTTCTTACACAGTTAGCAAACACAAAGTACCATAAGAACACTGGAGTGATGGGTGTTGGAAATGGGCCTCTATACACCCATGAAGATATTGAATTACAAACCAGACGTTTGCTGCTAGAAGTCATTTACCACATTAACAATGTAGAGAGTATATCTCTGAATCATTTAATGTTAGCTTCATTTTCTTTCAAAAATAAGGAAATTTCTAAGTGACCGTAAACTTTTGAACGGTAGTGTATACACATTACAAGACGCAAATTGGGGGGGAAAAGTGCGTCTTATAATCCGAAAAATACGGTACCTTCTTTCCTCACTGTATACTGCACAGTACCACTCCTCCTGTCCTGTATATATACACTGCACAGTACCGCTCCTCCTGTCCTGTATATATACACTGCACAGTACCGCTCCTCCTGTATATATACACTGCACAGTACCACTCCTGTCCTGTATATATACACTGCACAGCACCACTCCTCCTGTATATATACACTGCACAGTACCGCTCCTCCTATCCTGTATATATACACTGCACAGTACCACTCCTCCTGTATATATACACTGCACAGTACCACTCCTCCTGTATATATACACTGCACAGCACCACTCCTCCTGTATATATACACTGCACAGTACCGCTCCTCCTGTCCTGTATATATACACTGCACAGCACCACTCCTCCTGTATATATACACTGCACAGTACCACTCCTCCTGTATATACACACACTGCACAGTACCACTCCTCCTGTCCTGTATATATACACGGCACAGTACTACTTCTCCTGTATGTATACACTGCACAGTACCACTCCTCCTGTATATATACACTGCACAGTACCACTCCTCCTGTATATATACACTGCACAGCACCACTCCTCCTGTATATATACACTACACAGTACCGTTCCTCCTGTATATATACACTGCACAGTACCACTCCTCCTGTCCTGTATATATACACGGCACAGTACTACTTCTCCTGTATGTATACACTGCACAGTACCACTCCTCCTGTATATATACACTGCACAGTACCACTCCTCCTGTACATATACATTGCACAGTACCGCTCCTCCTGTATATATACACTGCACAGTACCACTCCTCCTGTATATACACACACTGCACAGTACCACTCCTCCTGTCCTGTATATATACATGGCACAGTACCACTTCTCCTGTATATATACACTGCACAGTACCACTCCTCCTGTATATATACACTGCACAGTACCACTCCTCCTGTATATATACACTGCACAGTACCGTTCCTCCTGTATATATACACTGCACAGTACCACTCCTCCTGTATATATACACTGCACAGTACCGCTCCTCCTGTATATATACCAGGGCTGTGGAGTCGGTAAGCCAAACCTGCGACTCCGACTCCTCAATTTCCCTTACACCGACTCCGACTCCGACTCCCACACATATTGCTTATATTTAAGTGAAAAATTTATTGTAGTACAATGTGAACCTCAGACATTTAATCATTTTTATGATCCAATAATCAAGATATTTAGATAGAACAGAATATATATTGGTGTACTACCCGGTTTTCATTCTTTTTGGTACAGATACGATATGGATAGACATATGGATAAATGGATATATAGATAGAGCAGATTTCTAATCTGCTTTTGCTATTGAAAACATTATCTATGAGCTCAAAAACCTTTCAGGTGATGCAGTTTTTTAAAAAGATGATCAGCTTTTGCAGCTGAAAAACGTATCCTCAAAAAACACAGGAAAAACGCTGTGTGTGAATGTAGCCTTAGATCAGGAATATAACAGCCATTTATAGGACAATATCATAACTTTCCCAAATTCTTATGAAAAAATATTCAGCACATTCTGCATTGAATTATATATTTTAGGAGTCGGAGTTGGTCCATTTTATACCGACTCCAACTCCGACTCCACCAAAATGAGCACCGACTCCGACTCCACAGCCCTGATATATACACTGCACAGCACCACTCCTCCTGTATATATACACTGCACAGCACCACTCCTCCTGTATATATACACTGCACAGTACCGCTCCTCCTGTATATATACACTGCACAGTACCGTTCCTCCTGTATATATACACTGCACAGTACCACTCCTCCTGTATATATACACTGCACAGCACCACTCCTCCTGTATATATACACTGCACAGTACCGCTCCTCCTGTATATATACACTGCACAGTACCGCTCCTCCTGTATATATACACTGCACAGTACCACTCCTCCTGTATATATACACTGCACAGTACCACTCCTCCTGTATATATACACTGCACAGTACCGCTCCTCCTGTATATATACACTGCACAGTACCGCTCCTCCTGTATATATACACTGCACAGCACCACTCCTCCTGTATATATACACTGCACAGTACCGCTCCTCCTGTACATATACACTGCACAGTACCGCTCCTCCTGTATATATACACTGCACAGTACCGCTCCTCCTGTATATATACACTGCACAGTACCACTCCTCCTGTATATATACACTGCACAGTACCACTCCTCCTGTATATATACACTGCACAGTACCACTCCTCCTGTATATATACACTGCACAGTACCACTCCTCCTGTATATATACACTGCACAGTACCGCTCCTCCTGTATATATACACTGCACAGTACCGCTCCTCCTGTATATATACACTGCACAGTACCGCTCCTCCTGTATATATACACTGCACAGCACCGCTCCTCCTGTATATATACACTGCACAGTACCGCTCCTCCTGTATATATACACTGCACAGTACCGCTCCTCCTGTATATATACACTGCACAGTACCGCTCCTCCTGTATATATACACTGCACAGTACCGCTCCTCCTGTATATATACACTGCACAGTACCGCTCCTCCTGTATATATACACTGCACAGTACCGCTCCTCCTGTATATATACACTGCACAGTACCGCTCATCCTGTATATATACACTGCACAGTACCGCTCCTCCTGTATATATACACTGCACAGCACCACTCCTCCTGTATATATACACTGCACAGTACCGCTCCTCCTGTATATATACACAGCACAGTACCGCTCCTCCTGTATATATACACTGCACAGTACCGCTCCTCCTGTATATATACACTGCACAGTACCGCTCCTCCTGTATATATACACTGCACAGTACCGCTCCTCCTGTATATATACACTGCACAGTACCGCTCCTCCTGTATATATACACTGCACAGCACCACTCCTCCTGTATATATACACTGCACAGTACCGCTCCTCCTGTATATATACACTGCACAGTACCGCTCCTCCTGTATATATACACTGCACAGTACCGCTCCTCCTGTATATATACACTGCACAGTACCGCTCCTCCTGTATATATACACTGCACAGTACCGCTCCTCCTGTATATATACACTGCACAGTACCGCTCCTCCTGTATATATACACTGCACAGTACCACTCCTCCCGTCCTGTATATATACACTGCACAGTACCACTCCTCCTGTCCTGTATATATACACTGCACAGTACCACTCCTCCTGTATATATACACTGCACAGTACCACTCCTCCTGTATATATACACTGCACAGTACCGCTCCTCCTGTCCTGTATATATACACACTGCACAGCACCACTCCTCCTGTATATACACTGCACAGTACCACTCCTCCTGTCCTGTATATATACACTGCACAGCACCACTCCTCCTGTATATATACACTGCACAGTACCGCTCCTCCTGTATATATACACTGCACAGCACCACTCCTCCTGTATATATACACTGCACAGTACCACTCCTCCTGTATATATACACTGCACAGTACCACTCCTCCTGTATATACACTGCACAGCACCACTCCTCCTGTATATATACACTGCACAGTACCACTCCTCCTGTATATATACACTGCACAGTACCACTCCTCCTGTATATATACACTGCACAGTACCACTCCTGTATATATACACTGCACAGTACCACTCCTCATGTATATATACACTGCACAGTACCACTCCTCCTGTATATATACACTGCACAGTACCACTCCTCCTGTATATATACACTGCACAGTACCGCTCCTCCTGTATATATACACTGCACAGTACCACTCCTCCTGTATCTATACACTGCACAGTACCGCTCCTCCTGTCCTGTATATATACACTGCACAGTACCACTCCTCCTGTCCTGTATATATACACTGCACAGTACCACTCCTCCTGTATATATACATTGCACAGTACCACTCCTCCTGTATATATAAACTGCACAGCACCACTCCTCCTGTATATATACACTGCACAGTACCACTCCTGTATATATACACTGCACAGTACCACTCCTCCTGTATATATACACTGCACAGTACCACTCCTCCTGTATATATACACTGCACAGTACCACTCCTCCTGTATATATACACTGCACAGTACCGCTCCTCCTGTATATATACACTGCACAGTACCACTCCTCCTGTATATATACACTGCACAGTACCACTCCTCCTGTCCTGTATATATACACTGCACAGTACCACTCCTCCTGTCCTGTATATATACACTGCACAGCACCACTCCTCCTGTATATATACACTGCACAGTACCGCTCCTCCTGTATATATACACTGCACAGCACCACTCCTCCTGTATATATACACTGCACAGTACCATTCCTCCTGTATATATACACTGCACAGTACCGCTCCTCCTGTATATATACACTGCACAGTACCACTCCTCCTGTATATATAGACTGCACAGTACCACTCCTCCTGTATATATACACTGCACAGCACCACTCCTCCTGTATATATACACTGCACAGTACCGCTCCTCCTGTATATATACACTGCACAGTACCGCTCCTCCTGTATATATACACTGCACAGTACCGCTCCTCCTGTATATATACACTGCACAGTACCACTCCTCCTGTCCTGTATATATACACTGCACAGTACCACTCCTCCTGTATATATACACTGCACAGTACCACTCCTCCTGTCCTGTATATATACTGCACAGTACCACTCCTCCTGTATATATACACTGCACAGTACCACTCCTCCTGTCCTGTATATATACACTGCACAGTACCACTCCTCCTGTATATATACACTGCACAGTACCGCTCCTCCTGTATATATACACTGCACAGTACCGCTCCTCCTGTATATATACACTGCACAGTACCACTCCTCCTGTCCTGTATATATACACTGCACAGTACCACTCCTCCTGTCCTGTATATATACACTGCACAGCACCACTCCTCCTGTATAAATACACTGCACAGTACCGCTCCTCCTGTATATATACACTGCACAGTACCGCTCCTCCTGTATATATACAATGCACAGTACCACTCCTCCTGTATATACACTGCACAGTACCACTCCTCCTGTATATATACACTGCACAGCACCACTCCTCCTGTATATATACACTGCACAGTACCACTCCTCCTGTATATATATACACTGCACAGCACCACTCCTCCTGTATATATACACTGCACAGTACCACTCCTCCTGTATATATACACTGTACAGTACCGCTCCTCCTGTATATATACACTGCACAGTACCACTCCTCCTGTATATATACACTGCACAGCACCACTCCTCCTGTATATATACACGGCACAGTACCGCTCCTCCTGTATATATACACTGCACAGTACCGCTCCTCCTGTATATATACACTGCACAGTACCACTCCTCCTGTCCTGTATATATACACTGCACAGTACCACTCCTCCTGTATATATACACTGCACAGCACCACTCCTCCTGTATATATACACTGCACAGTACCACTCCTCCTGTATATATACACTGCACAGTACCGCTCCTCCTGTATATATACACTGCACAGTACCACTCCTCCTGTATATATACACTGCACAGTACCGCTCCTCCTGTATATATACACTGCACAGTACCACTCCTCCTGTATATATACACTGCACAGTACCACTCCTCCTGTCCTGTATATATACACTGCACAGTACCGCTCCTCCTGTATATATACACTGCACAGTACCACTCCTCCTGTCCTGTATATATACACTGCACAGTACCACTCCTCCTATATATACACTGCACAGTACCGCTCCTCCTGTATATATACACTGCACAGTACCGCTCCTCCTGTATATATACACTGCACAGTACCGCTCCTGCTGTATATATACACTGCACAGTACCACTCCTCCTGTCCTGTATATATACACTGCACAGTACCACTCCTCCTGTATATATACACTGCACAGTACCACTCCTCCTGTCCTGTATATATAAACTGCACAGTACCACTCCTCCTGTATATATACACTGCACAGTACCGCTCCTCCTGTATATATACACTGCACAGTACCGCTCCTCCTGTATATATACACTGCACAGTACCGCTCCTCCTGTATATATACACTGCACAGTACCACTCCTCCTGTATATATACACTGCACAGCACCACTCCTCCTGTCCTGTATATATACACTGCACAGCACAACTCCTCCTGTATAAATACACTGCACAGTACCGCTCCTCCTGTATATATACACTGCACAGTACCGCTCCTCCTGTATATATACAATGCACAGTACCACTCCTCCTGTATATACACTGCACAGCACCACTCCTCCTGTATATATACACTGCACAGTACCACTCCTCCTGTATATATACACTGCACAGCACCACTCCTCCTGTATATATACACTGCATAGTACCGCTCCTCCTGTATATATACACTGCACAGTACCACTCCTCCTGTATATATACACTGCACAGTACCGCTCCTCCTGTATATATACACTGCACAGTACCGCTCCTCCTGTATATATACACTGCACAGTACCGCTCCTCCTGTATATATACACTGCACAGTACCACTCCTCCTGTATATATACACTGCACAGCACCACTCCTCCTGTCCTGTATATATACACTGCACAGCACCACTCCTCCTGTATAAATACACTGGACAGTACCGCTCCTCCTGTATATATACACTGCACAGTACCGCTCCTCCTGTATATATACAATGCACAGTACCACTCCTCCTGTATATACACTGCACAGCACCACTCCTCCTGTATATATACACTGCACAGTACCACTCCTCCTGTATATATACACTGCACAGTACCACTCCTCCTGTATATATACACTGCACAGTACCGCTCCTCCTGTATATATACACTGCACAGTACCACTCCTCATGTATATATACACTGCACAGCACCACTCCTCCTGTATATATACACTGCACAGTACCGCTCCTCCTGTATATATACACTGCACAGTACCGCTCCTCCTGTATATATACACTGCACAGTACCACTCCTCCTGTCCTGTATATATACACTGCACAGTACCACTCCTCCTGTATATATACATTGCACAGTACCACTCCTCCTGTCCTGTATATATACACTGCACAGTACCACTCCTCCTGTATATATACACTGCACAGTACCACTCCTCCAGTATATATATACTGCACAGTACCGCTCCTCCTGTATATATACACTGCACAGTACCGCTCCTCCTGTATATATACACTGCACAGTACCACTCCTCCTGTCCTGTATATATACACTGCATAGTACCGCTCCTCCTGTATATATACACTGCACAGTACCGCTCCTCCTGTATATATACACTGCACAGTACCGCTCCTCCTGTATATATACACTGCACAGTACCACTCCTCCTGTCCTGTATATATACACTGCACAGTACCACTCCTCCTGTATATATACACTGCACAGTACTACTCCTCCTGTATATATACACTGCACAGTACCGCTCCTCCTGTCCTGTATATATACACTGCACAGTACCACTCCTCCTGTATATATACACTGCACAGTACCGCTCCTCCTGTATATATACACTGCACAGTACCGCTCCTCCTGTATATATACACTGCACAGTACCGCTCCTCCTGTATATATACACTGCACAGTACCACTCCTCCTGTCCTGTATATATACACTGCACAGTACCACTCCTCCTGTCCTGTATATATACACTGCACAGTACCACTCCTCCTGTATATATACACTGCACAGTACTACTCCTCCTGTATATATACACTGCACAGCACCGCTCCTCCTGTCCTGTATATATACACTGCACAGCACCACTCCTCCTGTATATATACACTGCACAGTACCACTCCTCCTGTCCTGTATATATACAGTGCACAGCACCACTCCTCCTGTATATATACACTGCACAGTACCGCTCCTCCTGTATATATACACTGCACAGCACCACTCCTCCTGTATATATACACTGCACAGTACCGCTCCTCCTGTATATATACACTGCACAGTACCGCTCCTCCTGTATATATACACTGCACAGTACCACTCCTCCTGTATATATACACTGCACAGTACCGCTCCTCCTGTATATATACACTGCACAGTACCACTCCTCCTGTATATATACACTGCACAGTACCGCTCCTCCTGTATATATACACTGCACAGTACCACTCCTCCTGTCCTGTATATATACACTGCACAGTACCACTCCTCCTGTATATATACATTGCACAGTACCACTCCTCCTGTCCTGTATATATACACTGCACAGTACCACTCCTCCTGTCCTGTATATATACACTGCACAGTACCACTCCTCCTGTATATATACACTGCACAGTACCGCTCCTCCTGTATATATACACTGCACAGTACCGCTCCTCCTGTATATATACACTGCACAGTACCGCTCCTCCTGTATATATACACTGCACAGTACCACTCCTCCTGTCCTGTATATATACACTGCACAGTACCACTCCTCCTGTCCTGTATATATACACTGCACAGTACCACTCCTCCTGTATATATACACTGCACAGTACCACTCCTCCTGTATATATACACTGCACAGTACCGCTCCTCCTGTCCTGTATATATACACTGCACAGCACCACTCCTCCTGTATATATACACTGCACAGTACCACTCCTCCTGTCCTGTATATATACACTGCACAGCACCACTCCTCCTGTATATATACACTGCACAGTACCGCTCCTCCTGTATATATACACTGCACAGCACCACTCCTCCTGTATATATACACTGCACAGTACCACTCCTCCTGTATATATACACTGCACAGTACCACTCCTCCTGTATATACACTGCACAGCACCACTCCTCCTGTATATATACACTGCACAGTACCACTCCTCCTGTATATATACACTGCACAGTACTGTGACGAACAGCCCACGGCCGTTCGTCCACTTACGGGCGACGACTAACGGGGGTCCCGCTGCCACCAAAACGCGACGGACAGCGGACCCTGTGTCACCACTATGTCACGATCCCACCACTGACACCGGTGTGATGTACCATGTCTGCAAGATATGTTTTCTGTTGCAATGTGCTAACAAATCCTCCATCCTAGGACATTGTAAACTCTCAGTAGTAGGAATTCCTTCCCCCCAGGTTTTATCAACCCTGCCACTTCCTCTGGAAGAGCAGGAATGTTAATTAGCTAGACCATCTTCCTCACACCATTTGCCTTCTCTCCTCTTCAGAGCGGGAAAAACTTCTTTGTTTGAAACGAATAAAACTATGAGAGACTATACCATAAGAACCAAATACCCTAGAGATATGAAAATCATATTTTTGTAACCTGAGCGGTCCCAGCTTCGAGACCGCGTATGTTTCGAAGTTCTACCCTGTCCAGAACATGAGATAGGATTTGCGCCCAAATGGACGGTCATATCGCATAGATGTTTGATGTTTTCTTGATGGGCTCATTACGCTGGGAAACATGATACCACTGATGAGTCCATACCAGCTTCTCCCATAAAGTTATAGCTAATCTAAGTTTTGTAGCCAAAACATAACTTGGATAAGAGAGGTGGGATCAACCCAGAATGCACCTCTCTGTGATGTCACATAGGAAAGTCTATAAGGCATTCCCTGGCAGAACCAGCTGAGAACAGCTCAAGTCGTTGTGCTAGAAGGACCCCAATGAGCGGAGAAGTGCAGCTCCGCCTCCACCCACCTTAGCCGCATGGTCTGCCTAAGGAACAATATGGAACTGTGAGTGTAATCTCTTTGTTTTCTCCACTTTTATTTTATACCTGTACTGTACATATTTTATGTCTCAATTTTATAGCAACTTTTATCTGTAATCACTGTCCTCTTTCGGAAAATAAATGAAATTATTTAGATCTGTCTCCATGCTCTAAGAATCGAACTATACGCCTTTGATAGATAATCGCTACTAATTCAAGGGGTTTGCCACGGACCCTCTTAATTTAACACTGTGAATTAAGTAACCGTGACTGGTGGCAGCGCGTTGTGTACGGCTATTACGGCTTGCTGGCAGTCTAGAAGGGTCTTATATTGCTGAGTAAGGGGCTTCAGCCACAGCATTGATAATTCCCTTACTGCAGAAGCCTAATTGCCGGTTCACAACAGGCAGCCCGTCCGGCGACTAATTATCCTAGGTGCAGTTCCCTGACTGACCTGAGGGTAAGGGGGCGCCGGAGAGCTGCGAGTTCCAAAGTGGAACTGAGAAAGTGGGATATACATAAATCCCCGCAGTACTTGGAAGATTGATAGCAGTGGTGGGGCATCCAAATTAAACTCCCCCTGCGGCAAATTGTAGAGCGAGATTAGCTTGCTGGATATTTTTGGTCACATGGTGCCAGTGTTGGGATAACTAAGATAAGCCCCACTGCGCCTGTGATAGCCGTGTGCCGGCATTGTGTCACGCCCCTCCGTCCGCTGATACACCCGTGTCAGTGGTGGGACTGTGACATAGTGGTGACACAGGGTCCGCTGTCCGTCGCGTTTTGGTGGCAGCGGGACTCCCGTTAGTGTCGCCCGTAAGTGGACGAACGGCGGTGGGCTGTTCGTCACATATTGGTGGCAGCGCGGTGGGATAATCCTAGAGCATTAGTGATTTGGTTTGAGCAATCATTCCTCTCACTAAAAACCTGCACGGTTCCTGCGGGAATCCTGCATCATAGGTTTTGGAGAACAGACTCAGTGGTTACTAGTCCTGAGACATTAGTGTGTACTTGCAAGTATCCCCCTCCCGTTTCTTCGTTTTTCTTTTTCTATCTTTTATTTGGCAACCATGGCGGCAAAAGGAGAACCTTGGTACACCCGGCAGACAAAGGAAGTTCTTGCTGCGTTATGCACGTACCAAGGCCTTGACGCCACGAACAAAAACAGAGCTCAAATGATCGCGGCTCTAGTGCAGCTGGACAACGACCAGAATCCAGCGAGCGCAGAAGTTGGCCCAAGTTGCAATGGGGCTGCAGCAGAGGCTCCACTCCTGAGCGCTGGCCCCACATTCAACCAGAACGGGGTGGACCCCTATCTGCAAATGGCCTTGGACGAACTCCCCGCCGAAGACAGTGATGGGCGGGTGAGGCTGATCCAGCAAGCTCGAGAGAGAGCAGAGCAGCGAGCCGAGCGCCAGGCGGAGAGAGCTGAGCGCCAAGCTGAGGCTGAGAGAGCCGAGCGCCAGGCGCAGAGGGCCCATGAACTGGAGGTACTCCAGCGGAGTGGGAATGCCCTCACAGCCCGAAGCCGTGAGCCCAGCAGCGTCCAGACTCCTAAACCCCGGCCAGAGCATTTTCCCGTGATGGAAAAGGACGGGGACTTGGACACATTTCTGCGAGCCTTTGAGAAAGCCTGCAGACAGTACCAGCTGCCTAGAGACCAATGGGCAAGGTACTTGACCCCAGGGCTAAAAGGCAAAGCCCTGGAGGCATTTGCTTCTCTTCCGCCAGAAGCCGATGATGACTATGACGCCATAAAGCAGGCGCTGATCGCCAAATACCGGCTGACACCTGAGGTATACCGAAAGAAGTTCCGACACCTCCAACGTGGCCCACACGATAGCTACAGTGATGTGGTGCAAGGACTCAGGACCCACTTTGACCAGTGGATCCATGGACTGTCCGTTGAAACCTTTGAGCAGCTACGGGACCTGATGATCAAAGACCAGTTCCTGCATCTCTGCCCAGCTGAGGTCCGACAGTTCATCCTGGACCGCGAACCAACGAACGCGGACAAAGCGGCGCAGATCGCCGACAACCACGAGGCCAACCGGAAGCCCGAGACGCGGAGGCCAGTCGCCACCAGCTGGAAAGGGGGTAAGCCAGCAACCAACCCCAATGCCCCAGCTAGCCGTCCCTCCGGAGGCCCAGTCCCTGTTGCCAACAGCAGGCCGGCTACTGACAGTCGCCTGTGTCACCACTGCCAGCGGCCTGGTCACTTCTTTTACACCTGTCCGAATAGGCCGAAGAACCCCCCAGCCAAGGCCCCCAGGCCCAACGCCTCTGTTCTTTTGGTGGGAGGTGTGGTTGGGAGGGCTGACGACAACGTTCAACCTGTTCAGGTGGGGGCCCGTCTTGCTACAGGCCTCAAGGACACCGGGGCTGAACGAACCCTCATCCGTCCTGGACTGGCGGCCCCTGAAGAGTTTGTTGAGGGGAAAACCCTGACTGTCACTGGGATTGGAGGCACCCGTTGTCCCTTGCCAGTGGCACGAGTTTTTCTTGACTGGGGTGCCGGGAGCGGGTTGAGGGAGGTGGGAGTGTCTGAAAATTTGCCCACTGATGTTTTATTGGGGACTGACTTGGGGAGGATGGTTGCATACTATGTCCCTGACACCCTTCCCCAAACTGATAATAAGGGTAACGTTAACCCTGATGATGTTGATGATGGGAAACTGAATGTGTTACCTGCTAATGCCTTGATGAGTAATGATGCAACTAACAACCATTCTTTCCCCAGGTACGATGCTGATGCTGATGTGAATGTACCAAAGCAAACTGATAACCATTCTTCTCCTAGGAAGGATGATGATGATGTTGATGTATCTGTGCCGACTGAACCAGTTAACCCTTTCTTTGAAGCGGTAGATGTGTCCACAGGTACCGAAGTGCTCAGCCCCGTCACTCTGCGGAGTGAGACGGCTGAGGAACCCCTGGCAGGAGTAAGCAACGGTGCTCAAGGAAATGGGGAGGTGCATGGGGACCATGAGGAAGGTAATGCCATGCAGCTGACCAGTGCCACCGAGGAAGGTAACTGGCCCATAAGTAGCACTGCTCCTAAAGTGTTGGGGGTGGATGGGGAGGTAGAGCCCAGGGCAGCACCAGCTGGTGGGTCTGAAGAAATCCCCAGGGAGACAGCATACATAGCAGCTGTCACACGCAGTCAGAGTGCCCAGATCGCAGGTAACGCACTGTCTTCTGGACCCTCTGCTGCTACAGGAGAGACTGAACCAGAGGTGAACCCAGAGCCGGTTCCAGAGGGTCCCAGTAAAGAGGGGACCCTGACGTCACTTCTGGCAGCCTCCAGCATGGAGTTCCAGGCTGCTCTGCACTCAGATGCCAGCCTGGAGAAATTGAGAGGTCTCGCCGAGACGCCCACCTCCAAGTCTGATAAGGAGAGGGTGTTCTGGGAACGAGGAAGGTTGTACCGGGAGACAGTACCCGGAGATCCTAAAAAGGAGTGGTTGAGGGAAAGACAGCTGGTCGTCCCCTATCAGTTCAGAACTGAGTTGTTGCGGATTGCCCATGAGATTCCACTCGCTGGACACTTGGGAATCAGCAAAACAAAGGCACGGCTGTCTCAACACTTCTATTGGCCCAAGATGGGGACAGATGTAACACACTACTGCCGCTCCTGCACCACCTGTCAAAAAGTGGGTAAGGCGGGGCCTGCTCTTAAGGCTCCCCTTATTCCTTTGCCGGTGATAGAGGAGCCTTTCCAGAGAATCGCGGTGGACATTGTAGGACCGCTTTCCGTCCCCAGCAGCTCCGGAAAGCGATACATTCTCACCGTGGTAGACTACGCTACCCGGTACCCAGAGGCAGTAGCTCTGTCTTCAACCAGGGCAGATAAGGTGGCTGACGCACTGGTGACCATCTTTTCAAGAGTAGGATTTCCCAGGGAGATGCTTACCGATCAAGGGCCCCAATTCATGTCTCGCCTAATGGAGGCTCTCTGTGAGAAAATGCAGGTGACGCAGCTGGTATCGAGTCCGTATCACCCACAGACTAACGGTTTGTGTGAACGTTTCAACGGTACCCTCAAACAGATGCTCCGCATACTGGTTGAGACCCAAGGGCGCGACTGGGAGCGGTACCTCCCACACCTGCTGTTCGCTTACAGAGAAGTTCCGCAGGCTCGACCGGGTTCTCCCCCTTCGAGCTCCTGTATGGCAGGCGAGTCCGGGGACCCCTTGGGTTGATAAGAGAATCCTGGGAAGATGAGCCAAACCCCACAGAAGTGTCCATCGTGGATTATGTCATGCGCTTCCGTGACAAGATGCAGACCTTGACGCAGTTGGTGCATGACAACATGACGCAGGCTCAGGCTGACCAGAAGCACTGGTACGACCAGAACGCCCGGGAGCGGACCTACCAGGTGGGTCAAAAGGTGTGGGCGCTGGTCCCTGTACCAACGGATAAGCTTCAGGCAGCCTGGGAAGGCCCGTACGTCGTCCACCAACAGCTCAACCCGGTCACCTACGTGGTCACGCTTGACCATGCTCGGGGTAGGCGCAAGGCCTTTCACGTCAACATGCTGAAGGCGCACTACGAACGTGAAGCTTGCATCCTACCGGTCTGCAATCTGCCAGAGGATGGGGAGGAAGATTCCCTCCTGGACATGCTGGCCCAGGCCAAGGCCAATGGGTCCATTGAGGACATGGAGATAAGTGGTTCGCTCACCGTGTCCCAGCGGTTGCAGTTGATGGCCACCCTGGAACTCTTCCGGCCCGTGTTCACCAACCGTCCTGGGAGGACGGAGTTAGCGGTTCACGAGGTGGACACCGGGAATCATGCCCCATTACGGCGAACACCTTATCGGATCTCTGAAACGGTGCAACAAGTCATGCGCCAAGAGGTCGATGAGATGTTAAGGCTGGGAGTGATTCGACGGTCAAAAGGTGCGTGGGCTTCACCTGTAGTCCTCGTGCCTAAAAAGGATCGAACCACCCGGTTCTGCGTGGACTACAGGGGGGCTCAACGCCATCACAACCTCTGATGCCCACCCGATGCCGCGCATCGAGGATCTGCTCGAGCGGTTGACAAACGCCAACTACATATCCATCATGGATTTGAGTCGGGGATACTGGCAGATTCCCCTGAGCCCTGAGGCGCAGGAGAAATCCGCCTTTATCACCCCCTTTGGACTGTACGAGTCCACGGTCATGCCCTTCGGCATGAAGAATGCCCCTGCCACTTTCCAGCGGATGGTCAACCACCTGCTTCGGGGACTGGAGGAGTACGCAGTGGCGTACTTAGACGATATTGCCGTCTTCAGTTCCACCTGGGAGGAACACCTTCAGCACCTCCAGGAGGTGCTCAAGCGTCTTCACCAGGCAGGCCTGACCATCAAGCCGGGGAAGTGCCAGATAGGCATGCGCGAGGTCCACTACCTGGGGCACCGGGTAGGCGGGGGTTCCATGAGTCCGGAGCCAGAAAAAGTGGACGCAATCGTGTCCTGGCCCACTCCCAGGACCAAGAAACAGGTGAAGTCCTTCTTGGGCACTGCAGGGTACTATAGGCGGTTCGTACAGGACTATAGCGCCCTTGCCAAACCCTTGACTGACCTCACCAAGCAGAGGCTACCCCAAACAGTCAACTGGACAGATGACTGTGAGGCGGCTTTCCAAGCTTTGAAAGCAGCCCTGTGCAACTCTCCAGTGTTGAGAGCAGTCGACAGCAGTCGCCCGTTTCTGGTACAGACCGACGCCAGCGAGTTTGGCCTCGGTGCTGTGCTTAGCCAGGTCGACTCGGGGGACCAAGAGCACCCCGTGTTGTACCTGAGCCGGAAACTTTTGCCCAGGGAAGTGGCATACTCGACCATCGAGAAGGAGTGTCTGGCCATGGTGTGGGCACTGCAGCGTTTGCAGCCCTACCTGTATGGGTGCGCCTTCACAGTGGTAACCGACCACAACCCACTGAGCTGGTTGCACACCGTGTCGGGAACCAATGGAAGATTGCTCCGCTGGAGCCTTGCCCTTCAACAGTACGATTTTACTGTAAAACACAGGAAGGGCAGTGAAAACGGCAATGCCGATAGGTTGTCCCGCCGGGGCGAACCCGCTGAGGTGCGCATGGCCGATTACCAAGAGGTAATGCCTCCTTAGCGCCCTCTTAAGGGGGGAGGTGTGATGTACCATGTCTGCAAGATATGTTTTCTGTTGCAATGTGCTAACAAATCCTCCATCCTAGGACATTGTAAACTCTCAGTAGTAGGAATTCCTTCCCCCCAGGTTTTATCAACCCTGCCACTTCCTCTGGAAGAGCAGGAATGTTAATTAGCTAGACCATCTTCCTCACACCATTTGCCTTCTCTCCTCTTCAGAGCGGGAAAAACTTCTTTGTTTGAAACGAATAAAACTATGAGAGACTATACCATAAGAACCAAATACCCTAGAGACATGAAAATCATATTTTTGTAACCTGAGCGGTCCCAGCTTCGAGACCGCGTATGTTTCGAAGTTCTACCCTGTCCAGAACATGAGATAGGATTTGCGCCCAAATGGACGGTCATATCGCATAGATGTTTGATGTTTTCTTGATGGGCTCATTACGCTGGGAAACATGATACCACTGATGAGTCCATACCAGCTTCTCCCATAAAGTTATAGCTAATCTAAGTTTTGTAGCCAAAACATAACTTGGATAAGAGAGGTGGGATCAACCCAGAATGCACCTCTCTGTGATGTCACATAGGAAAGTCTATAAGGCATTCCCTGGCAGAACCAGCTGAGAACAGCTCAAGTCGTCGTGCTAGAAGGACCCCAATGAGCGGAGAAGTGCAGCTCCGCCTCCACCCACCTTAGCCGCATGGTCTGCCTAAGGAACAATATGGAACTGTGAGTGTAATCTCTTTGTTTTCTCCACTTTTATTTTATACCTGTACTGTACATATTTTATGTCTCAATTTTATAGCAACTTTTATCTGTAATCACTGTCCTCTTTCGGAAAATAAATGAAATTATTTAGATCTGTCTCCATGCTCTAAGAATCGAACTATACGCCTTTGATAGATAATCGCTACTAATTCAAGGGGTTTGCCACGGACCCTCTTAATTTAACACTGTGAATTAAGTAACCGTGACTGGTGGCAGCGCGTTGTGTACGGCTATTACGGCTTTCTGGCAGTCTAGAAGGGTCTTATATTGCTGAGTAAGGGGCTTCAGCCACAGCATTGATAATTCCCTTACTGCAGAAGCCTAATTGCCGGTTCACAACAGGCAGCCCGTCCGGCGACTAATTATCCTAGGTGCAGTTCCCTGACTGACCTGAGGGTAAGGGGGGCGCCGGAGAGCTGCGAGTTCCAAAGTGGAACTGAGAAAGTGGGATATACATAAATCCCCGCAGTACTTGGAAGATTGATAGCAGTGGTGGGGCATCCAAATTAAACTCCCCCTGCGGCAAATTGTAGAGCGAGATTAGCTTGCTGGATATTTTTGGTCACATGGTGCCAGTGTTGGGATAACTAAGATAAGCCCCACTGCGCCTGTGATAGCCGTGTGCCGGCATTGTGTCACGCCCCTCCGTCCGCTGATACACCCGTGTCAGTGGTGGGACTGTGACATAGTGGTGACACAGGGTCCGCTGTCCGTCGCGTTTTGGTGGCAGCGGGACTCCCGTTAGTGTCGCCCGTAAGTGGACGAACGGCGGTGGGCTGTTCGTCACAACCGGTGTATCAGCGGACGGAGGGACGTGACACAATGCCGGCACACGGCTATCACAGGCGCAGTGGGGCTTATCTTAGTTATCCCACCACTGGCACCATGTGACAAAAATATCCAGCAAGCTAATCTCGCTCTACAATTTGCCGCAGGGGGAGTTTAATTTGGATGCCCCACCACTGCTATCAATCTTCCAAGTACTGCGGGGATTTATGTATATCCCACTTTCTCAGTTCCACTTTGGAACTCGCAGCTCTCCGTCGCCCCCCTTACCCTCAGGTCAGTCAGGGAACTGCACCTAGGATAATTAGTCGCCGGACGGGCTGCCTGTTGTGAACCGGCAATTAGGCTTCTGCAGTAAGGGAATTATCAATGCTGTGGCCGCAGACCCTTATTCAGCAATATAAGACCCTTCTGTACTGCCAGCAAGCCGTAATAGCCGTACACAACGCGCTGCCACCAGTCACGGTTACTTAATTCACAGTGTTAAATTAAGAGGGTCCGTGGCAAACCCCTTGAATTAGTAGCGATTATCTATCAAAGGCGTATAGTTCGAGTCTTAGAGCATAGAGACAGATCTAAATAATTATTTCATTTATTTTCCGAAAGAGGACAGTGATTACAGATAAAAGTTGCTATAAAATTGAGACATAAAATATGTACAGTACAGGTATAAAATAAAAGTGGAGAAAACAAAGAGATTACACTCACAGTTCCATATTGTTCCTTAGGCAGACCATGCGGCTAAGGTGGGTGGAGGCGGAGCTGCACTTCTCCACTCATCTGAGTTCTTGTCAGCACGGACTCTGCAGCTGTTCTGAGCTGGTTTGCCCAGGAAATGCCTTATAGATTTTCCTATGTGACATCACAGAGAGGTGCATTCTGGGTTGATCCCACCTCTCTTATCCAAGTTATGTTTTGGCTACAAAACTTAGATTAGCTATAACTTTATGGGAGAAGCTGGTATGGACTCATCAGTGGTATCATGTTTCCCAGCGTAATGAGCCCATCAAGAAAACATCAAACATCTATGCGATATGACCGTCCATTTGGGCGCAAATCCTATCTCATGTTCTGGACAGGGTAGAACTTCGAAACATACGCGGTCTCGAAGCTGGGACCGCTCAGGTTACAAAAATATGATTTTCATATCTCTAGGGTATTTGGTTCTTATGGTATAGTCTCTCATAGTTTTATTCGTTTCAAACAAAGAAGTTTAGTTCCCGCACTTTTTTCTCTTTCAGCTGAGAGAAGCCAAATGGTGTGAGGAAGATGGTCTAGCTATTTAACATTCCTGCTCTTCCAGAGGAAGTGGCAGGGTTGGTAAAACCTGGGGGGAAGGAATTCCTACTACTGACAGTTTACAATGTCCTAGGATGGAGGATTTGTTAGCACATTGCAACAGAAAACATATCTTGCAGATATTATACATCACACCTCCCCCCTTAAGAGGGCGCTAAGGAGGCATTACCTCTCGGTAATCAGCCATGCGCACCTCAGCGGGTTCGCCCCGGCGGGACAACCCATCGGCATTGCCGTTTTCACTGCCCTTCCTGTGTTTTACAGTAAAATCGTACTGTTGAAGGGCAAGGCTCCAGCGGAGCAATCTTCCATTGGTTCCGGACACTGTGTGCAACCAGCTCAGAGGGTTGTGGTCGGTTACCACCGTGAAGGCGCGCCCATACAGGTAGGGCTGCAAACGCTGCAGTGCCCACACCATGGCCAGACACTCCTTCTCGATGGTCGAGTATGCCACTTCCCTCGGCAAAAGTTTCCGGCTCAGGTACAACACGGGGTGCTCTTGGTCCCCCGAGTCGACCTGGCTAAGCACAGCACCGAGGCCAAACTCGCTGGCGTCGGTCTGTACCAGAAACGGGCGACTGCTGTCGACTGCTCTCAACACTGGAGAGTTGCACAGGGCTGCTTTCAAAGCTTGGAAAGCCGCCTCACAGTCATCTGTCCAGTTGACTGTTTGGGGTAGCCTCTGCTTGGTGAGGTCAGTCAAGGGTTTGGCAAGGGCGCTATAGTCCTGTACGAACCGCCTATAGTACCCTGCAGTGCCCAAGAAGGACTTCACCTGTTTCTTGGTCCTGGGGGTGGGCCAGGACACGATTGCGTCCACTTTTTCTGGCTCCGGACTCATGGAACCCCCGCCTACCCGGTGCCCCAGGTAGTGGACCTTGCGCATGCCTATCTGGCACTTCCCCGGCTTGATGGTCAGGCCTGCCTGGTGAAGACGCTTGAGCACCTCCTGGAGGTGCTGAAGGTGTTCCTCCCAGGTGGAACTGAAGACGGCAATATCGTCTAAGTACGCCACGGCGTACTCCTCCAGTCCCCGAAGCAGGTGGTTGACCATCCGCTGGAAAGTGGCAGGGGCATTCTTCATGCCGAAGGGCATGACCGTGGACTCGTACAGTCCAAAGGGGGTGATAAAGGCGGATTTCTCCTGCGCCTCAGGGCTCAGGGGAATCTGCCAGTATCCCCGACTCAAATCCATGATGGATATGTAGTTGGCGTTTGTCAACCGCTCGAGCAGATCCTCGATGCGCGGCATTGGGTGGGCATCAGAGGTTGTGATGGCGTTGAGCCCCCTGTAGTCCACGCAGAACCGGGTGGTTCGATCCTTTTTAGGAACGAGGACTACAGGTGAAGCCCACGCACCTTTTGACCGTCGAATCACTCCCAGCCTTAACATCTCATCGATCTCTTGGCGCATGACTTGTTGCACCGTTTCAGAGATCCGATAAGGTGTTCGCCGTAATGGGGCATGATTCCCGGTGTCCACCTCATGAACCGCTAACTCCGTCCTCCCAGGACGGTTGGTGAACACGGGCCGGAAGAGTTCCAGGGTGGCCATCAACTGCAACCGCTGGGACACGGTGAGCGAACCACTTATCTCCATGTCCTCAATGGACCCATTGGCCTTGGCCTGGGCCAGCATGTCCAGGAGGGAATCTTCCTCCCCATCCTCTGGCAGATTGCAGACCGGTAGGATGCAAGCTTCACGTTCGTAGTGCGCCTTCAGCATGTTGACGTGAAAGGCCTTGCGCCTACCCCGAGCATGGTCAAGCGTGACCACGTAGGTGACCGGGTTGAGCTGTTGGTGGACGACGTACGGGCCTTCCCAGGCTGCCTGAAGCTTATCCGTTGGTACAGGGACCAGCGCCCACACCTTTTGACCCACCTGGTAGGTCCGCTCCCGGGCGTTCTGGTCGTACCAGTGCTTCTGGTCAGCCTGAGCCTGCGTCATGTTGTCATGCACCAACTGCGTCAAGGTCTGCATCTTGTCACGGAAGCGCATGACATAATCCACGATGGACACTTCTGTGGGGTTTGGCTCATCTTCCCAGGATTCTCTTATCAACCCAAGGGGTCCCCGGACTCGCCTGCCATACAGGAGCTCGAAGGGGGAGAACCCGGTCGAGGCCTGCGGAACTTCTCTGTAAGCGAACAGCAGGTGCGGGAGGTACCGCTCCCAGTCGCGCCCTTGGGTCTCAACCAGTATGCGGAGCATCTGTTTGAGGGTACCGTTGAAGCGTTCACACAAACCATTAGACTGTGGGTGATACGGACTCGATACCAGGTGCGTCACCTGCATTTTCTCACAGAGAGCCTCCATTAGGCGAGACATGAATTGGGGCCCTTGATCGGTAAGCATCTCCCTGGGAAATCCTACCCTTGAAAAGATGGTCACCAGTGCGTCAGCCACCTTATCTGCCCTGGTTGAAGACAGAGCTACTGCCTCTGGGTACCGGGTAGCGTAGTCTACCACGGTGAGAATGTATCGCTTTCCGGAGCTGCTGGGGACGGACAGCGGTCCTACAATGTCCACCGCGATTCTCTGGAAAGGCTCCTCTATCACCGGCAAAGGAATAAGGGGAGCCTTAAGAGCAGGCCCCGCCTTACCCACTTTTTGACAGGTGGCACAGGAGCGGCAGTAGTGTGTTACATCTGTCCCCATCTTGGGCCAATAGAAGTGTTGAGACAGCCGTGCCTTTGTTTTGCTGATCCCCAAGTGTCCAGCGAGTGGAATCTCATGGGCAATCCGCAACAACTCAGTTCTGAACTGATAGGGGACGACCAGCTGTCTTTCCCTCAACCACTCCTTTTTAGGATCTCCGGGTACTGTCTCCCGGTACAACCTTCCTCGTTCCCAGAACACCCTCTCCTTATCAGACTTGGAGGTGGGCGTCTCGGCGAGACCTCTCAATTTCTCCAGGCTGGCATCTGAGTGCAGAGCAGCCTGGAACTCCATGCTGGAGGCTGCCAGAAGTGACGTCAGGGTACCTCCTTTACTGGGACCCTCTGGAAACGGCTCTGGGTTCACCTCTGGTTCAGTCTCTCCTGTAGCAGCAGAGGGTCCAGAAGACAGTGCGTTACCTGCGATCTGGGCACTCTGACTGCGTGTGACAGCTGCTATGTATGCTGTCTCCCTGGGGATTTCTTCAGACCCACCAGCTGGTGCTGCCCTGGGCTCTACCTCCCCATCCACCCCCAACACTTCAGGAGCAGTGCTACTTATGGGCCAGTTACCTTCCTCGGTGGCACTGGTCAGCTGCATGGCATTACCTTCCTCATGGTCCCCATGCACCTCCCCATTTCCTTGAGCACCGTTGCTTACTCCTGCCAGGGGTTCCTCAGCCGTCTCACTCCGCAGAGTGACGGGGCTGAGCACCTCGTTACCTGTGGACACATCTACCGTTTCAAAGAAAGGGTTAACGGGTTCAGTCGGCACAGATACATCATCATTCCTAGGAAAAGAATGGTTATCAGTTTGCTTTGGTACATTCACATCAGCATCAGCATCATACCTGGGGAAAGAATGGTTGTTAGTTGCATCATTACTCATCAAGGCATTAGCAGGTAACACATTCAGTTTCCCGTCATCATCATCATGATCATCATCAGGGTTAACGTTACCCTTATTATCAGTTTGGGGAAGGGTGTCAGGGACGTAGTATTCAACCATCCGCCCCAAGTCAGTCCCCAATAAAACATCAGTGGGCAGGTTTTCAGACACTCCCACCTCCCTCAACCCGCTCCCGGCACCCCAATCAAGAAAAACTCGTGCCACTGGCAAGGGACAACGGGTGCCTCCAATCCCGGTGACATTCAGGGTTTTCCCCTCAACAAACTCTTCAGGGGCCGCCAGTCCAGGACGGATGAGGGTTCGTTCAGCCCCGGTGTCCTTGAGGCCTGTAGCAAGACGGGCCCCCACCTGAACAGGTTGAACGTTGTCGTCAGCCCTCCCAACCACACCTCCCACCAAAAGAACAGAGGCGTTGGGCCCGGGGGCCTTGGCTGGGGGGTTCTTCGGCCTATTCGGACAGGTGTAAAAGAAGTGACCAGGCCGCTGGCAGTGGTGACACAGGCGACTGTCAGTAGCCGGCCTGCTGTTGGCAACAGGGACAGGGCCTCCGGAGGGACGGCTAGCTGGGGCATTGGGGTTGGTTGCTGGCTTACCCCCTTTCCAGCTGGTGGCGACTGGCCTCCGCGTCTCGGGCTTCCGGTTGGCCTCGTGGTTGTCGGCGATCTGCGCCGCTTTGTCCGCGTTCGTTGGTTCGCGGTCCAGGATGAACTGTCGGACCTCAGCTGGGCAGAGATGCAGGAACTGGTCTTTGATCATCAGGTCCCGTAGCTGCTCAAAGGTTTCAACGGACAGTCCATGGATCCACTGGTCAAAGTGGGTCCTGAGTCCTTGCACCACATCACTGTAGCTATCGTGTGGGCCACGTTGGAGGTGTCGGAACTTCTTTCGGTATACCTCAGGTGTCAGCCGGTATTTGGCGATCAGCGCCTGCTTTATGGCGTCATAGTCGTCATCGGCTTCTGGCGGAAGAGAAGCAAATGCCTCCAGGGCTTTGCCTTTTAGCCCTGGGGTCAAGTACCTTGCCCATTGGTCTCTAGGCAGCTGGTACTGTCTGCAGGCTTTCTCAAAGGCTCGCAGAAATGTGTCCAAGTCCCCATCCTTTTCCATCACGGGAAAATGCTCTGGCCGGCGTTTAGGAGTCTGGACGCTGCTGGGCTCACTGCTTCGGGCTGTGGGGGCATTCCCACCCCGCTGGAGTACCTCCAGTTCATGGGCCCTCTGCGCCTGGCGCTCGGCTCTCTCAGCCTCAGCTTGGCGCTCACGTTCGGCTTGGGCCTCCTGCCGATATTGCTGGATCAGCCTCACCCGCCCATCCCTGTCTTCGGCGGGGAGTTCGTCCAAGGCCATTTGCAGATAGGGGTCCACCCCGTTCTGGTTGAATGTGGGGCCAGCGCTCAGGAGTGGAGCCTCTGCTGCAGCCCCATGGCAACTTGGGCCAACTTCTGCGCTCGCTGGATTCTGGTCGTTGTCCAGCTGCACTAGATCCGCGATCATTTGATCTTTGGTTCCGCCTGCGGCGTCTATGCCTCGGTACGTGCATAACCCAGCAAGGGTGTCCTTTTTCTGCTTCTGATACCACTCCACTGTCATCGCCGCCATGGTTGCCAAATAAAAGATAGAAAAAGAAAAACGAAGAAACGGGAGGGGGATACTTGCAAGTACACACTAATGTCTCAGGACTAGTAACCACTGAGTCTGTTCTCCAAAACCTATGATGCAGGATTCCCGCAGGAACCGTGCAGGTCTTTAGTGAGAGGAATGATTGCTCAAACCAAATCACTAATGCTCTAGGATTATCCCACCGCTGCCACCAATATGTGACGAACAGCCCACGGCCGTTCGTCCACTTACGGGCGACGACTAACGGGGGTCCCGCTGCCACCAAAACGCGACGGACAGCGGACCCTGTGTCACCACTATGTCACGATCCCACCACTGACACCGGTGTATCAGCGGACGGAGGGACGTGACACAATGCCGGCACACGGCTATCACAGGCGCAGTGGGGCTTATCTTAGTTATCCCACCATTGGCACCATGTGACAAAAATATCCAGCAAGCTAATCTCGCTCTACAATTTGCCGCAGGGGGAGTTTAATTTGGATGCCCCACCACTGCTATCAATCTTCCAAGTACTGCGGGGATTTATGTATATCCCACTTTCTCAGTTCCACTTTGGAACTCGCAGCTCTCCGGCGCCCCCCTTACCCTCAGGTCAGTCAGGGAACTGCACCTAGGATAATTAGTCGCCGGACGGGCTGCCTGTTGTGAACCGGCAATTAGGCTTCTGCAGTAAGGGAATTATCAATGCTGTGGCCGCAGACCCTTATTCAGCAATATAAGACCCTTCTGTACTGCCAGCAAGCCGTAATAGCCGTACACAACGCGCTGCCACCAGTCACGGTTACTTAATTCACAGTGTTAAATTAAGAGGGTCCGTGGCAAACCCCTTGCATTAGTAGCGATTATCTATCAAAGGCGTATAGTTCGAGTCTTAGAGCATAGAGACAGATCTAAATAATTATTTCATTTATTTTCCGAAAGAGGACAGTGATTACAGATAAAAGTTGCTATAAAATTGAGACATAAAATATGTACAGTACAGGTATAAAATAAAAGTGGAGAAAACAAAGAGATTACACTCACAGTTCCATATTGTTCCTTAGGCAGACCATGCGGCTAAGGTGGGTGGAGGCGGAGCTGCACTTCTCCGCTCATCTGAGTTCTTGTCAGCACGGACTCTGCAGCTGTTCTGAGCTGGTTTGCCCAGGAAATGCCTTATAGACTTTCCCATGTGACATCACAGAGAGGTGCATTCTGGGTTGATCCCACCTCTCTTATCCAAGTTATGTTTTGGCTACAAAACTTAGATTAGCTATAACTTTATGGGAGAAGCTGGTATGGACTCATCAGTGGTATCATGTTTCCCAGCGTAATGAGCCCATCAAGAAAACATCAAACATCTATGCGATATGACCGTCCATTTGGGCGCAAATCCTATCTCATGTTCTGGACAGGGTAGAACTTCGAAACATACGCGGTCTCGAAGCTGGGACCGCTCAGGTTACAAAAATATGATTTTCATATCTCTAGGGTATTTGGTTCTTATGGTATAGTCTCTCATAGTTTTATTCGTTTCAAACAAAGAAGTTTAGTTCCCGCACTTTTTTCTCTTTCAGCTGAGAGAAGCCAAATGGTGTGAGGAAGATGGTCTAGCTAATTAACATTCCTGCTCTTCCAGAGGAAGTGGCAGGGTTGGTAAAACCTGGGGGGAAGGAATTCCTACTACTGACAGTTTACAATGTCCTAGGATGGAGGATTTGTTAGCACATTGCAACAGAAAACATATCTTGCAGATATTATACATCACAAGTACCACTCCTCCTGTATATATACACTGCACAGTAACACTCCTCCTGTATATATACACTGCACAGTACCACTCCTCCTGTATATATACACTGCACAGTACCACTCCTCCTGTATATCTGTATATATACACTGCACAGTACCGCTCCTCCTGTATATATACACTGCACAGTACCACTCCTCCTGTATATATACACTGCACAGTACCGCTCCTACTGTCCTGTATATATACACTGCACAGTATCACTCCTCCTGTCCTGTATATATACACTGCACAGTACCACTCCTCCTGTATATATACATTGCACAGTACCACTCCTCCTGTCCTGTATATATACACTGCACAGTACCACTCCTCCTGTATATATACACTGCACAGTACCACTCCTCCTGTATATATACACTGCACAGGACCGCTCCTCCTGTATATATACACTGCACAGTACCGCTCCTCCTGTATATATACACTGCACAGTACCGCTCCTCCTGTATATATACACTGCACAGTACCACTCCTCCTGTCCTGTATATATACACTGCACAGTACCACTCCTCCTGTCCTGTATATATACACTGCACAGTACCACTCCTCCTGTATATATACACTGCACAGCACCACTCCTCCTGTATATATACACTGCACAGTACCACTCCTCCTGTATATATACACTGCACAGCACCACTCCTCCTGTATAAATACACTGCACAGTACCGCTCCTCCTGTATATATACACTGCACAGCACCACTCCTCCTGTATAAATACACTGCACAGTACCGCTCCTCCTGTATATATATACACTGCACAGTACCACTCCTCCTGTATATATACACTGCACAGCACCACTCCTCCTGTATATATACACTGCACAGCACCACTCCTCCTGTATATATACACTGCACAGCACCACTCCTCCTGTATATATACACTGCACAGCACCACTCCTCCTGTATATATACACTGCACAGTACCACTCCTCCTGTATATATACACTGCACAGCACCACTCCTCCTGTATAAATACACTGCACAGTACCGCTCCTCCTGTATATATACACTGCACAGTACCACTCCTCCTGTATATATACACTGCACAGCACCACTCCTCCTGTATAAATACACTGCACAGTACCACTCCTCCTGTATATATACACTGCACAGTACCGCTCCTCCTGTATATATACACTGCACAGTACCGCTCCTCCTGTATATATACACTGCACAGCACCACTCCTCCTGTATAAATACACTGCACAGTACCGCTCCTCCTGTATATATACACAATGCACAGTACCACTCCTCCTGTATATACACTGCACAGTACCACTCCTCCTGTATATATACACTGCACAGTACCGCTCCTCCTGTATATATACACTGCACAGCACCACTCCTCCTGTATATATACACTGCACAGTACCGCTCCTCCTGTATATATACACAATGCACAGTACCACTCCTCCTGTATATACACTGCACAGTACCACTCCTCCTGTATATATACACTGCACAGCACCACTCCTCCTGTATATATACACTGCACAGTACCACTCCTCCTGTATATATACACTGCACAGCACCACTCCTGTATATATACACTGCACAGTACCACTCCTCCTGTATATATACACTGCACAGTACTGCTCCTCCTGTATATATACACTGCACAGTACCGCTCCTCCTGTATATATACACTGCACAGTACCACTCCTCCTGTATATATACACTGCACAGCACTCCTCCTGTATATATACACTGCACAGTACCACTCCTCCTGTATATATACACTGCACAGCACCACTCCTCCTGTATATATACACTGCACAGTACCACTCCTCCTGTATATATACACTGCACAGTACCGCTCCT
Source organism: Dendrobates tinctorius (assembly GCF_039654945.1). Classification (NCBI taxonomy): domain Eukaryota; kingdom Metazoa; phylum Chordata; class Amphibia; order Anura; family Dendrobatidae; genus Dendrobates; species Dendrobates tinctorius. Next base: position 2,581,692 of record NW_027361904.1, on the reverse strand, counting down.
CCTGTATATATACACTGCACAGTACCGCTCCTCCTGTATATATACACTGCACAGTACCACTCCTCCTGTCCTGTATATATACACTGCACAGTACCACTCCTCCTGTATATATACACTGCACAGTACCACTCCTCCTGTATATATACACTGCACAGTACCGCTCCTCCTGTATATATACACTGCACAGTACCGCTCCTCCTGTCCTGTATACATACACTGCACAGTACCACTCCTCCTGTATATATACACTGCACAGTACCACTCCTCCTGTCCTGTATATATACACTGAACAGTACCACTCCTCCTGTATATATACACTGCACAGTACCGCTCCTCCTGTATATATACACTGCACAGTACCGCTCCTCCTGTATATATACACTGCACAGTACCGCTCCTCCTGTATATATACACTGCACAGTACCACTCCTTCTATCCTGTATATATACACTGCACAGTACCACTCCTCCTGTATATATACACTGCACAGTACCACTCCTCCTGTATATATACACTGCACAGTACCGCTCCTCCTGTATATATACACTGCACAGTACCGCTCCTCCTGTCCTGTATATATACACTGCACAGTACCACTCCTCCTGTATATATACACTGCACAGTACCACTCCTCCTGTCCTGTATATATACACTGCACAGTACCGCTCCTCCTGTATATATACACTGCACAGTACCACTCCTCCTGTCCTGTATATATACACTGCACAGTGCCACTCCTCCTGTCCTGTATATATACACTGCACAGCACCACTCCTCCTGTATAAATACACTGCACAGTACCGCTCCTCCTGTATATATACACTGCACAGTACCGCTCCTCCTGTATATATACAATGCACAGTACCACTCCTCCTGTATATACACTGCACAGTACCACTCCTCCTGTATATATACGCTGCACAGCACCACTCCTCCTGTATATATACACTGCACAGTACCACTCCTCCTGTATATATACACTGCACAGCACCACTCCTCCTGTATATATACACTGCACAGTACCACTCCTCCTGTATATATACACTGCACAGCACCACTCCTCCTGTATATATACACTGCACAGTACCGCTCCTCCTGTATATATACACTGCACAGTACCGCTCCTCCTGTATATATACACTGCACAGTACCACTCCTCCTGTCCTGTATATATACACTGCACAGTACCACTCCTCCTGTATATATACATTGCACAGTACCACTCCTCCTGTCCTGTATATATACACTGCACAGTACCACTCCTCCTGTCCTGTATATATACACTGCACAGTACCACTCCTCCTGTATATATACACTGCACAGTACCGCTCCTCCTGTATATATACACTGCACAGTACCGCTCCTCCTGTATATATACACTGCACAGTACCACTCCTCCTGTCCTGTATATATACACTGCACAGTACCACTCCTCCTGTCCTGTATATATACACTGCACAGTACCACTCCTCCTGTATATATACACTGCACAGTACCACTCCTCCTGTATATATACACTGCACAGTACCGCTCCTCCTGTCCTGTATATATACACTGCACAGCACCACTCCTCCTGTATATATACACTGCACAGTACCACTCCTCCTGTCCTGTATATATACACTGCACAGCACCACTCCTCCTGTATATATACACTGCACAGTACCGCTCCTCCTGTATATATACACTGCACAGCACCACTCCTCCTGTATATATACACTGCACAGTACCACTCCTCCTGTATATATACACTGCACAGTACCACTCCTCCTGTATATATACACTGCACAGCACCACTCCTCCTGTATATATACACTGCACAGTACCACTCCTCCTGTATATATACACTGCACAGTACCACTCCTCCTGTATATATACACTGCACAGTGTGACGAACAGCCCACCGCCGTTCGTCCACTTACGGGCGACACTAACGGGAGTCCCGCTGCCACCAAAACGCGACGGACAGCGGACCCTGTGTCACCACTATGTCACAGTCCCACCACTGACACGGGTGTATCAGCGGACGGAGGGGCGTGACACAATGCCGGCACACGGCTATCACAGGCGCAGTGGGGCTTATCTTAGTTATCCCAACACTGGCACCATGTGACCAAAAATATCCAGCAAGCTAATCTCGCTCTACAATTTGCCGCAGGGGGAGTTTAATTTGGATGCCCCACCACTGCTATCAATCTTCCAAGTACTGCGGGGATTTATGTATATCCCACTTTCTCAGTTCCACTTTGGAACTCGCAGCTCTCCGGCGCCCCCCTTACCCTCAGGTCAGTCAGGGAACTGCACCTAGGATAATTAGTCGCCGGACGGGCTGCCTGTTGTGAACCGGCAATTAGGCTTCTGCAGTAAGGGAATTATCAATGCTGTGGCTGAAGCCCCTTACTCAGCAATATAAGACCCTTCTAGACTGCCAGCAAGCCGTAATAGCCGTACACAACGCGCTGCCACCAGTCACGGTTACTTAATTCACAGTGTTAAATTAAGAGGGTCCGTGGCAAACCCCTTGAATTAGTAGCGATTATCTATCAAAGGCGTATAGTTCGATTCTTAGAGCATGGAGACAGATCTAAATAATTTCATTTATTTTCAGAAAGAGGACAGTGATTACAGATAAAAGTTGCTATAAAATTGAGACATAAAATATGTACAGTACAGGTATAAAATAAAAGTGGAGAAAACAAAGAGATTACACTCACAGTTCCATATTGTTCCTTAGGCAGACCATGCGGCTAAGGTGGGTGGAGGCGGAGCTGCACTTCTCCGCTCATTGGGGTCCTTCTAGCACGACGACTTGAGCTGTTCTGAGCTGGTTTGCCCAGGAAATGCCTTATAGACTTTCCTATGTGACATCACAGAGAGGTGCATTCTGGGTTGATCCCACCTCTCTTATCCAAGTTATGTTTTGGCTACAAAACTTAGATTAGCTATAACTTTATGGGAGAAGCTGGTATGGACTCATCAGTGGTATCATGTTTCCCAGCGTAATGAGCCCATCAAGAAAACATCAAACATCTATGCGATATGACCGTCCATTTGGGCGCAAATCCTATCTCATGTTCTGGACAGGGTAGAACTTCGAAACATACGCGGTCTCGAAGCTGGGACCGCTCAGGTTACAAAAATATGATTTTCATATCTCTAGGGTATTTGGTTCTTATGGTATAGTCTCTCATAGTTTTATTCGTTTCAAACAAAGAAGTTTTTCCCGCTCTGAAGAGGAGAGAAGGCAAATGGTGTGAGGAAGATGGTCTAGCTAATTAACATTCCTGCTCTTCCAGAGGAAGTGGCAGGGTTGATAAAACCTGGGGGGAAGGAATTCCTACTACTGAGAGTTTACAATGTCCTAGGATGGAGGATTTGTTAGCACATTGCAACAGAAAACATATCTTGCAGACATGGTACATCACACCTCCCCCCTTAAGAGGGCGCTAAGGAGGCATTACCTCTCGGTAATCGGCCATGCGCACCTCAGCGGGTTCGCCCCGGCGGGACAACCCATCGGCATTGCCGTTTTCACTGCCCTTCCTGTGTTTTACAGTAAAATCGTACTGTTGAAGGGCAAGGCTCCAGCGGAGCAATCTTCCATTGGTTCCCGACACGGTGTGCAACCAGCTCAGTGGGTTGTGGTCGGTTACCACCGTGAAGGCGCGCCCATACAGGTAGGGCTGCAAACGCTGCAGTGCCCACACCATGGCCAGACACTCCTTCTCGATGGTCGAGTATGCCACTTCCCTCGGCAAAAGTTTCCGGCTCAGGTACAACACGGGGTGCTCTTGGTCCCCCGAGTCGACCTGGCTAAGCACAGCACCGAGGCCAAACTCGCTGGCGTCGGTCTGTACCAGAAACGGGCGACTGCTGTCGACTGCTCTCAACACTGGAGAGTTGCACAGGGCTGCTTTCAAAGCTTGGAAAGCCGCCTCACAGTCATCTGTCCAGTTGACTGTTTGGGGTAGCCTCTGCTTGGTGAGGTCAGTCAAGGGTTTGGCAAGGGCGCTATAGTCCTGTACGAACCGCCTATAGTACCCTGCAGTGCCCAAGAAGGACTTCACCTGTTTCTTGGTCCTGGGGGTGGGCCAGGACACGATTGCGTCCACTTTTTCTGGCTCCGGACTCATGGAACCCCCGCCTACCCGGTGCCCCAGGTAGTGGACCTCACGCATGCCTATCTGGCACTTCCCGGCTTGATGGTCAGGCCTGCCTGGTGAAGACGCTTGAGCACCTCCTGGAGGTGCTGAAGGTGTTCCTCCCAGGTGGAACTGAAGACGGCAATATCGTCTAAGTACGCCACTGCGTACTCCTCCAGTCCCCGAAGCAGGTGGTTGACCATCCGCTGGAAAGTGGCAGGGGCATTCTTCATGCCGAAGGGCATGACCGTGGACTCGTACAGTCCAAAGGGGGTGATAAAGGCGGATTTCTCCTGCGCCTCAGGGCTCAGGGGAATCTGCCAGTATCCCCGACTCAAATCCATGATGGATATGTAGTTGGCGTTTGTCAACCGCTCGAGCAGATCCTCGATGCGCGGCATCGGGTGGGCATCAGAGGTTGTGATGGCGTTGAGCCCCCTGTAGTCCACGCAGAACCGGGTGGTTCGATCCTTTTTAGGCACGAGGACTACAGGTGAAGCCCACGCACCTTTTGACCGTCGAATCACTCCCAGCCTTAACATCTCATCGACCTCTTGGCGCATGACTTGTTGCACCGTTTCAGAGATCCGATAAGGTGTTCGCCGTAATGGGGCATGATTCCCGGTGTCCACCTCATGAACCGCTAACTCCGTCCTCCCAGGACGGTTGGTGAACACGGGCCGGAAGAGTTCCAGGGTGGCCATCAACTGCAACCGCTGGGACACGGTGAGCGAACCACTTATCTCCATGTCCTCAATGGACCCATTGGCCTTGGCCTGGGCCAGCATGTCCAGGAGGGAATCTTCCTCCCCATCCTCTGGCAGATTGCAGACCGGTAGGATGCAAGCTTCACGTTCGTAGTGCGCCTTCAGCATGTTGACGTGAAAGGCCTTGCGCCTACCCCGAGCATGGTCAAGCGTGACCACGTAGGTGACCGGGTTGAGCTGTTGGTGGACGACGTACGGGCCTTCCCAGGCTGCCTGAAGCTTATCCGTTGGTACCGGGACCAACACCCACACCTTTTGACCCACCTGGTAGGTCCGCAGGTGTGGGAGGTACCGCTCCCAGTCGCGCCCTTGGGTCTCAACCAGTATGCGGAGCATCTGTTTGAGGGTACCGTTGAAACGTTCACACAAACCGTTAGTCTGTGGGTGATACGGACTCGATACCAGCTGCGTCACCTGCATTTTCTCACAGAGAGCCTCCATTAGGCGAGACATGAATTGGGGCCCTTGATCGGTAAGCATCTCCCTGGGAAATCCTACTCTCGAAAAGATGGTCACCAGTGCGTCAGCCACCTTATCTGCCCTGGTTGAAGACAGAGCTACTGCCTCTGGGTACCGGGTAGCGTAGTCTACCACGGTGAGAATGTATCGCTTTCCGGAGCTGCTGGGGACGGACAGCGGTCCTACAATGTCCACCGCGATTCTCTGGAAAGGCTCCTCTATCACCGGCAAAGGAATAAGGGGAGCCTTAAGAGCAGGCCCCGCCTTACCCACTTTTTGACAGGTGGCACAGGAGCGGCAGTAGTGTGTTACATCTGTCCCCATCTTGGGCCAATAGAAGTGTTGAGACAGCCGTGCCTTTGTTTTGCTGATCCCCAAGTGTCCAGCGAGTGGAATCTCATGGGCAATCCGCAACAACTCAGTTCTGAACTGATAGGGGACGACCAGCTGTCTTTCCCTCAACCACTCCTTTTTAGGATCTCCGGGTACTGTCTCCCGGTACAACCTTCCTCGTTCCCAGAACACCCTCTCCTTATCAGACTTGGAGGTGGGCGTCTCGGCGAGACCTCTCAATTTCTCCAGGCTGGCATCTGAGTGCAGAGCAGCCTGGAACTCCATGCTGGAGGCTGCCAGAAGTGACGTCAGGGTCCCCTCTTTACTGGGACCCTCTGGAACCGGCTCTGGGTTCACCTCTGGTTCAGTCTCTCCTGTAGCAGCAGAGGGTCCAGAAGACAGTGCGTTACCTGCGATCTGGGCACTCTGACTGCGTGTGACAGCTGCTATGTATGCTGTCTCCCTGGGGATTTCTGCAGACCCACCAGCTGGTGCTGCCCTGGGCTCTACCTCCCCATCCACCCCCAACACTTCAGGAGCAGTGCTACTTATGGGCCAGTTACCTTCCTCGGTGGCACTGGTCAGCTGCATGGCATTACCTTCCTCATGGTCCCCATGCACCTCCCCATTTCCTTGAGCACCGTTGCTTACTCCTGCCAGGGGTTCCTCAGCCGTCTCACTCCGCAGAGTGACGGGGCTGAGCACTTCGGTACCTGTGGACACATCTACCGCTTCAAAGAAAGGGTTAACGGGTTCAGTCGGCACAGATACATCAACATCATCATCATCCTTCCTAGGAGAAGAATGGTTATCAGTTTGCTTTGGTACATTCACATCAGCATCAGCATCGTACCTGGGGAAAGAATGGTTGTTAGTTGCATCATTACTCATCAAGGCATTAGCAGGTAACACATTCAGTTTCCCATCATCAACATCATCAGGGTTAACGTTACCCTTATTATCAGTTTGGGGAAGGGTGTCAGGGACATAGTATGCAACCATCCTCCCCAAGTCAGTCCCCAATAAAACATCAGTGGGCAAATTTTCAGACACTCCCACCTCCCTCAACCCGCTCCCGGCACCCCAGTCAAGAAAAACTCGTGCCACTGGCAAGGGACAACGGGTGCCTCCAATCCCGGTGACAGTCAGGGTTTTCCCCTCAACAAACTCTTCAGGGGCCGCCAGTCCAGGACGGATGAGGGTTCGTTCAGCCCCGGTGTCCTTGAGGCCTGTAGCAAGACGGGCCCCCACCTGAACAGGTTGAACGTTGTCGTCAGCCCTCCCAACCACACCTCCCACCAAAAGAACAGAGGCATTGGGCCCGGGGGCCTTGGCTGGGGGGTTCTTCGGCCTGTTCGGACAGGTGTAAAAGAAGTGACCAGGCCGCTGGCAGTGGTGACACAGGCGACTGTCAGTAGCCGGCCTGTTGTTGGCAACAGGGACAGGGCCTCCGGAGGGACGGCTAGCTGGGGCATTGGGGTTGGTTGCTGGCTTACCCCCTTTCCAGCTGGTGGCGACTGGCCTCCGCGTCTCGGGCTTCCGGTTGGCCTCGTGGTTGTCGGCGATCTGCGCCGCTTTGTCCGCGTTCGTTGGTTCGCGGTCCAGGATGAACTGTCGGACCTCAGCTGGGCAGAGATGCAGGAACTGGTCTTTGATCATCAGGTCCCGTAGCTGCTCAAAGGTTTCAACGGACAGTCCATGGATCCACTGGTCAAAGTGGGTCCTGAGTCCTTGCACCACATCACTGTAGCTATCGTGTGGGCCACGTTGGAGGTGTCGGAACTTCTTTCGGTATACCTCAGGTGTCAGCCGGTATTTGGCGATCAGCGCCTGCTTTATGGCGTCATAGTCATCATCGGCTTCTGGCGGAAGAGAAGCAAATGCCTCCAGGGCTTTGCCTTTTAGCCCTGGGGTCAAGTACCTTGCCCATTGGTCTCTAGGCAGCTGGTACTGTCTGCAGGCTTTCTCAAAGGCTCGCAGAAATGTGTCCAAGTCCCCGTCCTTTTCCATCACGGGAAAATGCTCTGGCCGGGGTTTAGGAGTCTGGACGCTGCTGGGCTCACGGCTTCGGGCTGTGAGGGCATTCCCACCCCGCTGGAGTACCTCCAGTTCATGGGCCCTCTGCGCCTGGCGCTCGGCTCTCTCAGCCTCAGCTTGGCGCTCAGCTCTCTCCGCCTGGCGCTCGGCTCGCTGCTCTGCTCTCTCTCAAGCTTGCTGGATCAGCCTCACCCGCCCATCACTGTCTTCGGCGGGGAGTTCGTCCAAGGCCATTTGCAGATAGGGGTCCACCCCGTTCTGGTTGAATGTGGGGCCAGCGCTCAGGAGTGGAGCCTCTGCTGCAGCCCCATTGCAACTTGGGCCAACTTCTGCGCTCGCTGGATTCTGGTCGTTGTCCAGCTGCACTAGAGCCGCGATCATTTGAGCTCTGTTTTTGTTCGTGGCGTCAAGGCCTTGGTACGTGCATAACGCAGCAAGAACTTCCTTTGTCTGCCGGGTGTACCAAGGTTCTCCTTTTGCCGCCATGGTTGCCAAATAAAAGATAGAAAAAGAAAAACGAAGAAACGGGAGGGGGATACTTGCAAGTACACACTAATGTCTCAGGACTAGTAACCACTGAGTCTGTTCTCCAAAACCTATGATGCAGGATTCCCGCAGGAACCGTGCAGGTTTTTAGTGAGAGGAATGATTGCTCAAACTAAATCACTAATGCTCTAGGATTATCCCACCGCGCTGCCACCAATATGTGACGAACAGCCCACCGCCGTTCGTCCACTTACGGGCGACACTAACGGGAGTCCCGCTGCCACCAAAACGCGACGGACAGCGGACCCTGTGTCACCACTATGTCACAGTCCCACCACTGACACGGGTGTATCAGCGGACGGAGGGGCGTGACACAATGCCGGCACACGGCTATCACAGGCGCAGTGGGGCTTATCTTAGTTATCCCAACACTGGCACCATGTGACCAAAAATATCCAGCAAGCTAATCTCGCTCTACAATTTGCCGCAGGGGGAGTTTAATTTGGATGCCCCACCACTGCTATCAATCTTCCAAGTACTGCGGGGATTTATGTATATCCCACTTTCTCAGTTCCACTTTGGAACTCGCAGCTCTCCGGCGCCCCCCTTACCCTCAGGTCAGTCAGGGAACTGCACCTAGGATAATTAGTCGCCGGACGGGCTGCCTGTTGTGAACCGGCAATTAGGCTTCTGCAGTAAGGGAATTATCAATGCTGTGGCTGAAGCCCCTTACTCAGCAATATAAGACCCTTCTAGACTGCCAGCAAGCCGTAATATCAGTATTAGGAATAAATTCTTGGACTTTTGTGCGCTGCCAGATGAATTCACCAATCCAATATTTAGGAAAAAAGATTAATTCATTTATTTCCCAACGCGTTTCGAAATGTATACCATTTCTTCATCAGGGGATGACAATATATGATCAAATAGAACTGTCACAGGTTATATACAGCAAGATTTCAAAAAGCGGCGCCAAAGAAAGGTCACATGTCATCTGATGCAAATGTCAGGGTTCAAAGTATCACAGTTTGGACTAATATACTTGTTAATCTCAATTCATTAAAAACAATGTTTTTATTATAGGAAAAGATGAAGAAAAGAAAAAAGAAGAAAAGAAGACCAAAGAAAAGTTTTTATATGCTAAAAAAAGTTTTTTTATATGCTGAAAAAACGAACTTATGGCAACTAAAAGGGACTTTTAACAAAGAAATGTATATCCCAATGCAATGAACCACAAACAGGTCATACTTGGCGGAGATGGAGTAAAAAGAACTGGTGGAGAGAGATTAAATTTATAATAAAAAGTTATAATAAAAAGTTTTAATAAAGATGTTATAATAAAAACTGATGTGTATAATTTATTAGACAATGAAGGAGACTTACTTTTGCTCTTTTAAAATTGCGTGAAACATCAATTAAAAAATTTTTTTATATATATATATGTGTGTGTCCATGGAAAAAATATCGCACATCACTTAGGGAAGGAGTGTTGGTTTCATTCACCAATTTTTCAGACTAACAGATAGTCAGAGGGGAAAGGTGCTGGCCACGGAAGACCTGCGCAGCGTTTGGTGAAGAAGACCAGGATCGCTACCCGTATTATCCCATGTAGATGGAGAGAAATATAAAGGAGGGGAAGAGGGAGGAATTCATCTTTTGTACAGGAATATGAACACATGCATATAAAATGCATATAAAATATATGATAAAATATATAAAAGGAGAAAATTATCACATTATAGAGGTAAAATACATGAAAATAAAAGGACATGGAATAACAAAGTCGCACATGAAAAAGGGGATAAAACATACCAAATTGGATAAAATTAATTCTAAAATAACAGGTATAAGCTTATAAAAAATTATTGGAAGAGAAAATCATCAAATTTGTTCTATTCTAAAGAAAAACTTCTGAGATTTCGTTTAAACCAAATGGTTTGAGTGTATTTAACCTATAGATCCAAAATACTTCTTTTCTATTCAATTGTTTTAACCTGTCAGGAACATTAACAGGAATGTGTTCAATTGGGCTAATTTTTAGTTCACTTGGATCCTTATTATGTTTTATAGTGAAATGTCTAGAAAGACCATGTTGTAAAAAACCTTTTTTGATGTTACATCTATGCGAGTTAACTCTTAAATGTAGCGGTTGGGTTGTTCTTCCCACATATTGTTTTCCGCACCCACACTCAATGAGGTATATCACAAATTCAGTAGTGCAGCTCAAATAATTCTTTATAGGAAAAATTTCATTAGTAATAGATGATTTTACAAATTTTATTCTATGGGTAATGATATTACAACAGAGACAATTTCTCCTTCCACATTTATAAATCCCTTTCAAAGGGGCCTGAATTGGATTCATTGTTAGTTCAGTTTTTGGTCGACTGGGGGCCACCAATCCCTTAATAGTTGGTGCCCTTCTGAATGTTATTCCTGGATTCTTAGGTAGAAATTTTTGCAGTATAGGATCATTTAAAAGTATATACCAGTTATCACATAAAATTTTCCGAATTCTTGTGTGTTCGGCACAATATTGAGTGATAAAATTTATCATGAATTTTTTATTATCGGGTTTGACTGTTTTTTGTCCATGAATAAGAGTGTTTTGTGGTATATTGACACATCTATTGTAAGCACTTGTAATCAGATTATTGGGGTATTTTTTATTCATAAACCTATTTTTTAGAATATCAGCTTGGTCTTTAAAATCCTCAAAGCTAGAACAATTTTTTCTAATCCTCTTGAACTGGTTCTCTGGGATATTTCTCAGCCATTTTCCATAGTGTCCACTGTCAAAGGGAATATAACTATTAATATCCACATTTTTAAAAAAGGTTTTGGTTAGAATAGTGTTATCCTTGATAAAAATAGTTATATCTAAAAAATTAATGCTCTCATATTCATAAACTGAGGTAAACGATAGTCCCCAGTTATTGTTATTAATGTCATCAATAAAGTTGTTAATGCTACTATCAGAGTTATCCCAGATAAAGAAAAGGTCATCAATAAATCTCTTGTACATAATTAAATTATTACACCACTTGGTATTAAAAATATAAAATTCTTCAAAAACCCCCATAAAAATATTTGCATATGTAGGTGCGACCTTCGAGCCCATCGCGGTCCCGAGCTTCTGGTGGTATAAATATCCATCAAATGTAAAATAGTTATTTCTTAAAATAAAATCCATGCCTTTTAATAAAAACTTCTTTTGGTCTTTAGACAACCTATTGTCTCTTATTAAAATCTTGTTAAAACAGGCTAGCCCCAAGTTGTGTGGTATATTTGAGTATAATGAAGATACATCCATAGTAAGAAAAAGATAGCCTGATTTCCATTGTATTTGTTGTAGGAATTGAATAAGATGAGTAGAGTCTCTAATGTAGCTTTTTAACAATGGAATATTAGTCACCATAATTCTGTCGATATAGTGTGATAGGTTACTTGTTAAAGAACCTAACCCTGAAATAATTGGTCTCCCTGGGGGGTTTACCAAACTCTTATGAATTTTTGGTAGGTGATAAAAGAAAGGAATTCGTGGATTTTGAACAGTAAGAAATTTTAATTCCTTTTTATTAAAAATGTTCGTTTTTTTGCCATCCTGGATTAATATATCATAGTTTAATTTTATTCCTGGGATGATTTCAAATGAGTTTTTACTATAGTATTTATCATCGGATAGTATTCTCATTGCCTCTTTAAAATAATCAGATCTATTCTGAATAATTATCCCACCTCCCTTATCTGCTGACCGAATTATGATATCAGTATTAGTCTTCAATGCCTGTAACGCCAATTTTTCACCCCTATTTAAATTATTTTTATAATAATATGTGTCTTTAATAGATGTAATTTCTTTAAATTTCTTTTGTACAATATCGTTAAATACATTCAAAAAATGACCCTTATTTTCAATGGGATAGAAATTTGACTTGACAGGTACATCCAAATGAAATCCAGTTTCAATAATTTCATTATTTGAGAAATCACTTTCTTTATCATTTTTGGAGTTTGGTATCTGATTTGATTCTTTTAATAAAAAGTGTCGTTTTAATGTTAATTTCCTAATGAATACTTGTAGGTCTAGGAAAAGATCAAAGTCGTTGGTTTTATGCATAGGACAGAAAGTTAAACCTTTGGAGAGAACTTTCTTCTCTTCTATTGTGAGGACATATGAAGATAGATTAAAAATATTATTTTCATGATTATTTTTTATTATTTCACTTTCCCTTTCTTTTTTTCTCCCCCCTCTGCTTCCTCTAAAGGACCTTTTCTTTTGCCATTTTTTGGAGAAAAAAAGTTTTTTATATCTTTGATCTGTGTACTTTTCAGTGCTCGTGGCAAAAAAGGAACAGTGGCTGTATTATTTGTGTTGGAATTGTCAATTAAAGTTAGTTCACCGTTAGTTGTATTAGATGAATCGTCATCATAAATGGAAAAATCCAATAGTGATATCGGTGTGGAATCAGGAAATTCCATAAGGGACGGTGATGAAATTTCTATCGGAGTGGGTGTAATAATTTTACTCATATCTGTATTTGGATTTATTGTGTCCATCAGATTGCTATTAATTTTATTTACATTTAAACGTTTCATTTGTTCCTTAATGCTCTCAAGGTGATTTATGGCTTCAACAAGCGGTGCCGTCATTTTAGTGGTCTTAATAGGTGGTGGTTTTAAAAAAATATTTTTATCTATATCTCCATTTGTCATCACTTCAATATTAGTAACAGTTTTTTTACTAATATTTTCCGTATCACATTTATTATTACACTCCACAGTATCTCTTTTTTTATTAGTAATATCTATCGTTCTGGTAGATTTTAATACCTCTATTTGTTTTAATACTTCTATTGGTTTTACTGTTGCTTTGTTTATGATATTATCAATATTTTCCACTGGTATAGTGATATCCATTTCAGCAGAAACAGTCTCATTTTTATTCTTATTTTCTTCGTTTTTTTCATTCATTTTCCTATAGTCCTCCCTATCTCTCTGTAGCTTCTTTGATTTTTTAAGGACTGTTTCATGCTCAATTTGCATAATATGTGTTGTAACATTCGAGTTAATTTTCTTAAACTCTGGGTGTTTTAGAAAAGGACTCAATTTATTTGATATATCCATTACCTTACTTGTTGCTAATTCTGCAAGTTTAGACCGTTTTTTGTATAAAAGTAGGATCATCCTGTGCATGCAATTGTTTAAATTAGTGTCCCATTGCTGCGTGAATTCTGGGTCTTTGTCAAAAGGAGAGTCAAAGACTAACCTTAGTCCACGTGGACAAATGTTCTCCTCTAGATAGATTGATAAAAAGCGAGCGTCCAGGCTGTAATGCAGTTCTTCCTTGATAGCTTCTTTTAAGTTCAAAAAAGTCTTGCGAAAAGTCCTAGTTTCTTCTTCACTAAATGAATTAGTGTTATCTTCTGTGTGGTTCGTGAATCCAATGTTGCCAATAGTTTGCAGGATCAGTCTTTCCCTTGAAGAAAGTCTGCTTTGAAAGTATTCCATTCTGTCACAAAGGAACGGACCCTCTGCTGCTGCACGTTCCTATACACCGGCGGCGCTTTCCAGGAACCGTCAGAGAAAATTCCAAAGTATCAAAACTAAAGGAACAGAAAGAGCGCAATAGGGTCTTATCCGGGTTTAATGCTGGTAAAATAATTTAGATTGTACTCACCCTTTTCAAGAGAAATTCAAGCATGTAGGATCAGTAATCTGCTTGCTGCACGTCCAAAGGTCAGCTCTGTGACCGCTTACACATCAGTATTAGGAATAAATTCTTGGACTTTTGTGCGCTGCCAGATGAATTCACCAATCCAATATTTAGGAAAAAAGATTAATTCATTTATTTCCCAACGCGTTTCGAAATGTATACCATTTCTTCATCAGGGGATGACAATATATGATCAAATAGAACTGTCACAGGTTATATACAGCAAGATTTTCTTTAGAATAGAACAAATTTGATGATTTTCTCTTCCAATAATTTTTTATAAGCTTATACCTGTTATTTTAGAATTAATTTTATCCAATTTGGTATGTTTTATCCCCTTTTTCATGTGCGACTTTGTTATTCCATGTCCTTTTATTTTCATGTATTTTACCTCTATAATGTGATAATTTTCTCCTTTTATATATTTTATCATATATTTTATATGCATTTTATATGCATGTGTTCATATTCCTGTACAAAAGATGAATTCCTCCCTCTTCCCCTCCTTTATATTTCTCTCCATCTACATGGGATAATACGGGTAGCGATCCTGGTCTTCTTCACCAAACGCTGCGCAGGTCTTCCGTGGCCAGCACCTTTCCCCTCTGACTATCTGTTAGTCTGAAAAATTGGTGAATGAAACCAACACTCCTTCCCTAAGTGATGTGCGATATTTTTTCCATGGACACACACATATATATATATAAAAAAAATTTTTAATTGATGTTTCACGCAATTTTAAAAGAGCAAAAGTAAGTCTCCTTCATTGTCTAATAAATTATACACATCAGTTTTTATTATAACATCTTTATTAAAACTTTTTATTATAACTTTTTATTATAAATTTAATCTCTCTCCACCAGTTCTTTTTACTCCATCTCCGCCAAGTATGACCTGTTTGTGGTTCATTGCATTGGGATATACATTTCTTTGTTAAAAGTCCCTTTTAGTTGCCATAAGTTCGTTTTTTCAGCATATAAAAAAACTTTTTTTAGCATATAAAAACTTTTCTTTGGTCTTCTTTTCTTCTTTTTTCTTTTCTTCATCTTTTCCTATAATAAAAACATTGTTTTTAATGAATTGAGATTAACAAGTATATTAGTCCAAACTGTGATACTTTGAACCCTGACATTTGCATCAGATGACATGTGACCTTTCTTTGGCGCCGCTTTTTGAAATCTTGCTGTATATAACCTGTGACAGTTCTATTTGATCATATATTGTCATCCCCTGATGAAGAAATGGTATACATTTCGAAACGCGTTGGGAAATAAATGAATTAATCTTTTTTCCTAAATATTGGATTGGTGAATTCATCTGGCAGCGCACAAAAGTCCAAGAATTTATTCCTAATACTGATGTGTAAGCGGTCACAGAGCTGACCTTTGGACGTGCAGCAAGCAGATTACTGATCCTACATGCTTGAATTTCTCTTGAAAAGGGTGAGTACAATCTAAATTATTTTACCAGCATTAAACCCGGATAAGACCCTATTGCGCTCTTTCTGTTCCTTTAGTTTTGATACTTTGGAATTTTCTCTGACGGTTCCTGGAAAGCGCCGCCGGTGTATAGGAACGTGCAGCAGCAGAGGGTCCGTTCCTTTGTGACAGAATGGAATACTTTCAAAGCAGACTTTCTTCAAGGGAAAGACTGATCCTGCAAACTATTGGCAACATTGGATTCACGAACCACACAGAAGATAACACTAATTCATTTAGTGAAGAAGAAACTAGGACTTTTCGCAAGACTTTTTTGAACTTAAAAGAAGCTATCAAGGAAGAACTGCATTACAGCCTGGACGCTCGCTTTTTATCAATCTATCTAGAGGAGAACATTTGTCCACGTGGACTAAGGTTAGTCTTTGACTCTCCTTTTGACAAAGACCCAGAATTC
The DNA here is from genome assembly GCF_039654945.1 of Dendrobates tinctorius. Taxonomy (NCBI): domain Eukaryota; kingdom Metazoa; phylum Chordata; class Amphibia; order Anura; family Dendrobatidae; genus Dendrobates; species Dendrobates tinctorius. Next base: position 2,565,859 of record NW_027361904.1, on the reverse strand, counting down.
ACGCAGCAATGGGACACTAATTTAAACAATTGCATGCACAGGATGATCCTACTTTTATACAAAAAACGGTCTAAACTTGCAGAATTAGCAACAAGTAAGGTAATGGATATATCAAATAAATTGAGTCCTTTTCTAAAACACCCAGAGTTTAAGAAAATTAACTCGAATGTTACAACACATATTATGCAAATTGAGCATGAAACAGTCCTTAAAAAATCAAAGAAGCTACAGAGAGATAGGGAGGACTATAGGAAAATGAATGAAAAAAACGAAGAAAATAAGAATAAAAATGAGACTGTTTCTGCTGAAATGGATATCACTATACCAGTGGAAAATATTGATAATATCATAAACAAAGCAACAGTAAAACCAATAGAAGTATTAAAACAAATAGAGGTATTAAAATCTACCAGAACGATAGATATTACTAATAAAAAAAGAGATACTGTGGAGTGTAATAATAAATGTGATACGGAAAATATTAGTAAAAAAACTGTTACTAATATTGAAGTGATGACAAATGGAGATATAGATAAAAATATTTTTTTAAAACCACCACCTATTAAGACCACTAAAATGACGGCACCGCTTGTTGAAGCCATAAATCACCTTGAGAGCATTAAGGAACAAATGAAACGTTTAAATGTAAATAAAATTAATAGCAATCTGATGGACACAATAAATCCAAATACAGATATGAGTAAAATTATTACACCCACTCCGATAGAAATTTCATCACCGTCCCTTATGGAATTTCCTGATTCCACACCGATATCACTATTGGATTTTTCCATTTATGATGACGATTCATCTAATACAACTAACGGTGAACTAACTTTAATTGACAATTCCAACACAAATAATACAGCCACTGTTCCTTTTTTGCCACGAGCACTGAAAAGTACACAGATCAAAGATATAAAAAACTTTTTTTCTCCAAAAAATGGCAAAAGAAAAGGTCCTTTAGAGGAAGCAGAGGGGGGAGAAAAAAAGAAAGGGAAAGTGAAATAATAAAAAATAATCATGAAAATAATATTTTTAATCTATCTTCATATGTCCTCACAATAGAAGAGAAGAAAGTTCTCTCCAAAGGTTTAACTTTCTGTCCTATGCATAAAACCAACGACTTTGATCTTTTCCTAGACCTACAAGTATTCATTAGGAAATTAACATTAAAACGACACTTTTTATTAAAAGAATCAAATCAGATACCAAACTCCAAAAATGATAAAGAAAGTGATTTCTCAAATAATGAAATTATTGAAACTGGATTTCATTTGGATGTACCTGTCAAGTCAAATTTCTATCCCATTGAAAATAAGGGTCATTTTTTGAATGTATTTAACGATATTGTACAAAAGAAATTTAAAGAAATTACATCTATTAAAGACACATATTATTATAAAAATAATTTAAATAGGGGTGAAAAATTGGCGTTACAGGCATTGAAGACTAATACTGATATCATAATTCGGTCAGCAGATAAGGGAGGTGGGATAATTATTCAGAATAGATCTGATTATTTTAAAGAGGCAATGAGAATACTATCCGATGATAAATACTATAGTAAAAACTCATTTGAAATCATCCCAGGAATAAAATTAAACTATGATATATTAATCCAGGATGGCAAAAAAACGAACATTTTTAATAAAAAGGAATTAAAATTTCTTACTGTTCAAAATCCACGAATTCCTTTCTTTTATCACCTACCAAAAATTCATAAGAGTTTGGTAAACCCCCCAGGGAGACCAATTATTTCAGGGTTAGGTTCTTTAACAAGTAACCTATCACACTATATCGACAGAATTATGGTGACTAATATTCCATTGTTAAAAAGCTACATTAGAGACTCTACTCATCTTATTCAATTCCTACAACAAATACAATGGAAATCAGGCTATCTTTTTCTTACTATGGATGTATCTTCATTATACTCAAATATACCACACAACTTGGGGCTAGCCTGTTTTAACAAGATTTTAATAAGAGACAATAGGTTGTCTAAAGACCAAAAGAAGTTTTTATTAAAAGGCATGGATTTTATTTTAAGAAATAACTATTTTACATTTGATGGATATTTATACCACCAGAAGCTCGGGACCGCGATGGGCTCGAAGGTCGCACCTACATATGCAAATATTTTTATGGGGGTTTTTGAAGAATTTTATATTTTTAATACCAAGTGGTGTAATAATTTAATTATGTACAAGAGATTTATTGATGACCTTTTCTTTATCTGGGATAACTCTGATAGTAGCATTAACAACTTTATTGATGACATTAATAACAATAACTGGGGACTATCGTTTACCTCAGTTTATGAATATGAGAGCATTAATTTTTTAGATATAACTATTTTTATCAAGGATAACACTATTCTAACCAAAACCTTTTTTAAAAATGTGGATATTAATAGTTATATTCCCTTTGACAGTGGACACTATGGAAAATGGCTGAGAAATATCCCAGAGAACCAGTTCAAGAGGATTAGAAAAAATTGTTCTAGCTTTGAGGATTTTAAAGACCAAGCTGATATTCTAAAAAATAGGTTTATGAATAAAAAATACCCCAATAATCTGATTACAAGTGCTTACAATAGATGTGTCAATATACCACAAAACACTCTTATTCATGGACAAAAAACAGTCAAACCCGATAATAAAAAATTCATGATAAATTTTATCACTCAATATTGTGCCGAACACACAAGAATTCGGAAAATTTTATGTGATAACTGGTATATACTTTTAAATGATCCTATACTGCAAAAATTTCTACCTAAGAATCCAGGAATAACATTCAGAAGGGCACCAACTATTAAGGGATTGGTGGCCCCCAGTCGACCAAAAACTGAACTAACAATGAATCCAATTCAGGCCCCTTTGAAAGGGATTTATAAATGTGGAAGGAGAAATTGTCTCTGTTGTAATATCATTACCCATAGAATAAAATTTGTAAAATCATCTATTACTAATGAAATTTTTCCTATAAAGAATTATTTGAGCTGCACTACTGAATTTGTGATATACCTCATTGAGTGTGGGTGCGGAAAACAATATGTGGGAAGAACAACCCAACCGCTACATTTAAGAGTTAACTCGCATAGATGTAACATCAAAAAAGGTTTTTTACAACATGGTCTTTCTAGACATTTCACTATAAAACATAATAAGGATCCAAGTGAACTAAAAATTAGCCCAATTGAACACATTCCTGTTAATGTTCCTGACAGGTTAAAACAATTGAATAGAAAAGAAGTATTTTGGATCTATAGGTTAAATACACTCAAACCATTTGGTTTAAACGAAATCTCAGAAGTTTTTCTTTAGAATAGAACAAATTTGATGATTTTCTCTTCCAATAATTTTTTATAAGCTTATACCTGTTATTTTAGAATTAATTTTATCCAATTTGGTATGTTTTATCCCCTTTTTCATGTGCGACTTTGTTATTCCATGTCCTTTTATTTTCATGTATTTTACCTCTATAATGTGATAATTTTCTCCTTTTATATATTTTATCATATATTTTATATGCATTTTATATGCATGTGTTCATATTCCTGTACAAAAGATGAATTCCTCCCTCTTCCCCTCCTTTATATTTCTCTCCATCTACATGGGATAATACGGGTAGCGATCCTGGTCTTCTTCACCAAACGCTGCGCAGGTCTTCCGTGGCCAGCACCTTTCCCCTCTGACTATCTGTTAGTCTGAAAAATTGGTGAATGAAACCAACACTCCTTCCCTAAGTGATGTGCGATATTTTTTCCATGGACACACACATATATATATATAAAAAAAATTTTTAATTGATGTTTCACGCAATTTTAAAAGAGCAAAAGTAAGTCTCCTTCATTGTCTAATAAATTATACACATCAGTTTTTATTATAACATCTTTATTAAAACTTTTTATTATAACTTTTTATTATAAATTTAATCTCTCTCCACCAGTTCTTTTTACTCCATCTCCGCCAAGTATGACCTGTTTGTGGTTCATTGCATTGGGATATACATTTCTTTGTTAAAAGTCCCTTTTAGTTGCCATAAGTTCGTTTTTTCAGCATATAAAAAAACTTTTTTTAGCATATAAAAACTTTTCTTTGGTCTTCTTTTCTTCTTTTTTCTTTTCTTCATCTTTTCCTATAATAAAAACATTGTTTTTAATGAATTGAGATTAACAAGTATATTAGTCCAAACTGTGATACTTTGAACCCTGACATTTGCATCAGATGACATGTGACCTTTCTTTGGCGCCGCTTTTTGAAATCTTGCTGTATATAACCTGTGACAGTTCTATTTGATCATATATTGTCATCCCCTGATGAAGAAATGGTATACATTTCGAAACGCGTTGGGAAATAAATGAATTAATCTTTTTTCCTAAATATTGGATTGGTGAATTCATCTGGCAGCGCACAAAAGTCCAAGAATTTATTCCTAATACTGATGTGTAAGCGGTCACAGAGCTGACCTTTGGACGTGCAGCAAGCAGATTACTGATCCTACATGCTTGAATTTCTCTTGAAAAGGGTGAGTACAATCTAAATTATTTTACCAGCATTAAACCCGGATAAGACCCTATTGCGCTCTTTCTGTTCCTTTAGTTTTGATACTTTAGCAAGCCGTAATAGCCGTACACAACGCGCTGCCACCAGTCACGGTTGTGATGTACAATGTCGGCAAGATATGTTTTCTGTTGCAATGTGCTAACAAATCCTCCATCCTAGGACATTGTAAACTGTCAGTAATAGGAATTCCTTCCCCCCAGGTTTTATCAACCCTGCCACTTCCTCTGGAAGAGCAGGAATGTTAATTAGCTAGACCATCTTCCTCACACCATTTGGCTTCTCTCAGCTGAAAGAGAAAAAAAAGTGCGGGAACTAAACTCTTTGTTTGAAACCAGGAGTTTGAATAAAACAATAAGGGATTGTCCCGCGAAAACCATACCCAGCAGAAATATAAAAACCATATTTCTGCGATCCGAGCAGACCCAGCTTCGCTGTGGTGCCTGTTGCAAAACTCTCGGATGTCCAGAACCTGAGATATGATTTGCGCCCAAATGGACGGTCATATCGCATAGATGTTTGATGTTTTCTTGATGGGCTCATTACGCTGGGAAACATGATACCACTGATGAGTCCATACCAGCTTCTCCCATAAAGTTATAGCTAATCTAAGTTTTGTAGCCAAAACATAACTTGGATAAGAGAGGTGGGATCAACCCAGAATGCACCTCTCTGTGATGTCACATAGGAAAGTCTATAAGGCATTTCCTGGGCAAACCAGCTCAGAACAGCTCAAGTCGTCGTGCTAGAAAGATCCAGATGAGCGGAGAAGTGCAGCTCCGCCTCCACCCACCTTAGCCGCATGGTCTGCCTAAGGAACAATATGGAACTGTGAGTGTAATCTCTTTGTTTTCTCCACTTTTATTTTATACCTGTACTGTACATATTTTATGTCTCAATTTTATAGCAACTTTTATCTGTAATCACTGTCCTCTTTCGGAAAATAAATGAAATTATTTAGATCTGTCTCCATGCTCTAAGAATCGAACTATACGCCTTTGATAGATAATCGCTACTAATTCAAGGGGTTTGCCACGGACCCTCTTAATTTAACACTGTGAATTAAGTAACCGTGACTGGTGGCAGCGCGTTGTGTACGGCTATTACGGCTTGCTGGCAGTCTAGAAGGGTCTTATATTGCTGAGTAAGGGGCTTCAGCCACAGCATTGATAATTCCCTTACTGCAGAAGCTTAATTGCCGGTTCACAACAGGCAGCCCGTCCGGCGACTAATTATCCTAGGTGCAGTTCCCTGACTGACCTGAGGGTAAGGGGGGCGCCGGAGAGCTGCGAGTTCCAAAGTGGAACTGAGAAAGTGGGATATACATAAATCCCCGCAGTACTTGGAAGATTGATAGCAGTGGTGGGGCATCCAAATTAAACTCCCCCTGCGGCAAATTGTAGAGCGAGATTAGCTTGCTGGATATTTTTGGTCACATGGTGCCAGTGTTGGGATAACTAAGATAAGCCCCACTGCGCCTGTGATAGCCGTGTGCCGGCATTGTGTCACGCCCCTCCGTCCGCTGATACACCCGTGTCAGTGGTGGGACTGTGACATAGTGGTGACACAGGGTCCGCTGTCCGTCGCGTTTTGGTGGCAGCGGGACTCCCGTTAGTGTCGCCCGTAAGTGGACGAACGGCGGTGGGCTGTTCGTCACAACGGTTACTTAATTCACAGTGTTAAATTAAGAGGGTCCGTGGCAAACCCCTTGAATTAGTAGCGATTATCTATCAAAGGCGTATAGTTTGATTCTTAGAGCATGGAGACAGATCTAAATAATTTCATTTATTTTCCGAAAGAGGACAGTGATTACAGATAAAAGTTGCTATAAAATTGAGACATAAAATATGTACAGTACAGGTATAAAATAAAAGTGGAGAAAACAAAGAGATTACACTCACAGTTCCATATTGTTCCTTAGGCAGACCATGCGGCTAAGGTGGGTGGAGGCGGAGCTGCACTTCTCCGCTCATTGGGGTCCTTCTAGCACGACGACTTGAGCTGTTCTGAGCTGGTTTGCCCAGGAAATGCCTTATAGACTTTCCTATGTGACATCACAGAGAGGTGCATTCTGGGTTGATCCCACCTCTCTTATCCAAGTTATGTTTTGGCTACAAAACTTAGATTAGCTATAACTTTATGGGAGAAGCTGGTATGGACTCATCAGTGGTATCATGTTTCCCAGCGTAATGAGCCCATCAAGAAAACATCAAACATCTATGCGATATGACCGTCCATTTGGGCGCAAATCCTATCTCATGTTCTGGACAGGGTAGAACTTCGAAACATACGCGGTCTCGAAGCTGGGACCGCTCAGGTTACAAAAATATGATTTTCATATCTCTAGGGTATTTGGTTCTTATGGTATAGTCTCTCATAGTTTTATTCGTTTCAAACAAAGAAGTTTTTCCCGCTCTGAAGAGGAGAGAAGGCAAATGGTGTGAGGAAGATGGTCTAGCTAATTAACATTCCTGCTCTTCCAGAGGAAGTGGCAGGGTTGATAAAACCTGGGGGGAAGGAATTCCTACTACTGAGAGTTTACAATGTCCTAGGATGGAGGATTTGTTAGCACATTGCAACAGAAAACATATCTTGCAGACATGGTACATCACACACAGTACCGCTCCTCCTGTATGTATACACTGCACAGTACCACTCCTCCTGTCCTGTATATATACACTGCACAGTACCACTCCTCCTGTATATATACATTGCACAGTACCACTCCTCCTGTCCTGTATATATACACTGCACAGTACCACTCCTCCTGTATATATACATTGCACAGTACCACTCCTCCTGTCCTGTATATATACACTGCACAGTACCATTCCTCCTGTCCTGTATATATACACTGCACAGTACCACTCCTCCTGTATATATACACTGCACAGTACCACTCCTCCTGTATATATACACTGCACAGTACCGCTCCTCCTGTATATATACACTGCACAGTACCGCTCCTCCTGTATATATACACTGCACAGTACCACTCCTCCTGTCCTGTATATATACACTGCACAGTACCACTCCTCCTGTATATATACACTGCACAGCACCACTCCTCCTGTATATATACACTGCACAGCACCACTCCTGTATATATACACTGCACAGTACCACTCCTCCTGTATATATACACTGCACAGCACCACTCCTCCTGTATAAATACACTGCACAGTACCGCTCCTCCTGTATATATACACTGCACAGTACCACTCCTCCTGTATATATACACTGCACAGCACCACTCCTCCTGTATATATACACTGCACAGTACCATTCCTCCTGATATATATATATATATATATATATATACACACTGCACAGTACCACTCCTCCTGTCCTGTATATATACACTGCACAGTACCACTCCTCCTGTATATATACACTGCACAGCACCACTCCTCCTGTATATATACACTGCACAGCACAACTCCTCCTGTATATATACACTGCACAGCACCACTCCTCCTGTATATATACACTGCACAGTACCACTCCTCCTGTATATATACACTGCACAGCACCACTCCTCCTGTATAAATACACTGCACAGTACCGCTCCTCCTGTATATATACACTGCACAGTACCACTCCTCCTGTATATACACTGCACAGTACCACTCCTCCTGTATATATACACTGCACAGTACCACTCCTCCTGTATATATACACTGCACAGCACCACTCCTCCTGTATATACACTGCACAGTACCACTCCTCCTGTATATATACACTGCACAGCACCACTCCTCCTGTATATATACACTGCACAGTACCACTCCTCCTGTATATATACACTGCACAGCACCACTCCTCCTGTATATATACACTGCACAGCACCACTCCTCCTGTATATATACACTGCACAGTACCGCTCCTCCTGTATATATACACTGCACAGTACCACTCCTCCTGTATATACACTGCACAGTACCACTCCTCCTGTATATACACTGCACAGCACCACTCCTCCTGTATATATACACTGCACAGTACCACTCCTCCTGTATATATACACTGCACAGTACCACTCCTCATGTATATATACACTGCACAGCACCACTCCTCCTGTATATATACACTGCACAGTACCACTCCTCCTGTATATATACACTGCACAGTACTGTGATGTACAAATGTCTGCAAGATATGTTTTCTGTTGCAATGTGCTAACAAATCCTCCATCCTAGGACATTGTAAACTGTCAGTAGTAGGAATTCCTTCCCCCCCAGGTTTTATCAACCCTGCCACTTCCTCTGGAAGAGCAGGAATGTTAATTAGCTAGACCATCTTCCTCACACCATTTGGCTTCTCTCAGCTGAAAGAGAAAAATGCGGGAAAAAGGTCTTTGTTTGAAATAAAAACTTTAAGAGCCTGCCCTGCGAAAACCGTACCAAGTAGAGATATGAAAATCATATTTCTGCGATCCGAGCAGACCCAGCTTCGCTGTGGTGCCTGTTGCAAAACTCTCGGATGTCCAGAACCTGAGATATGATTTGCGCCCAAATGGACGGTCATATCGCATAGATGTTTGATGTTTTCTTGATGGGCTCATTACGCTGGGAAACATGATACCACTGATGAGTCCATACCAGCTTCTCCCATAAAGTTATAGCTAATCTAAGTTTTGTAGCCAAAACATAACTTGGATAAGAGAGGTGGGATCAACCCAGAATGCACCTCTCTGTGATGTCACATAGGAAAGTCTATAAGGCATTTCCTGGGCAAACCAGCTCAGAACAGCTCAAGTCGTCGTGCTAGAAAGATCCAGATGAGCGGAGAAGTGCAGCTCCGCCTCCACCCACCTTAGCCGCATGGTCTGCCTAAGGAACAATATGGAACTGTGAGTGTAATCTCTTTGTTTTCTCCACTTTTATTTTATACCTGTACTGTACATATTTTATGTCTCAATTTTATAGCAACTTTTATCTGTAATCACTGTCCTCTTTCGGAAAATAAATGAAATTATTTAGATCTGTCTCCATGCTCTAAGAATCGAACTATACGCCTTTGATAGATAATCGCTACTAATTCAAGGGGTTTGCCACGGACCCTCTTAATTTAACACTGTGAATTAAGTAACCGTGACTGGTGGCAGCGCGTTGTGTACGGCTATTACGGCTTGCTGGCAGTCTAGAAGGGTCTTATATTGCTGAGTAAGGGGCTTCAGCCACAGCATTGATAATTCCCTTACTGCAGAAGCTTAATTGCCGGTTCACAACAGGCAGCCCGTCCGGCGACTAATTATCCTAGGTGCAGTTCCCTGACTGACCTGAGGGTAAGGGGGGCGCCGGAGAGCTGCGAGTTCCAAAGTGGAACTGAGAAAGTGGGATATACATAAATCCCCGCAGTACTTGGAAGATTGATAGCAGTGGTGGGGCATCCAAATTAAACTCCCCCTGCGGCAAATTGTAGAGCGAGATTAGCTTGCTGGATATTTTTGGTCACATGGTGCCAGTGTTGGGATAACTAAGATAAGCCCCACTGCGCCTGTGATAGCCGTGTGCCGGCATTGTGTCACGCCCCTCCGTCCGCTGATACACCCGTGTCAGTGGTGGGACTGTGACATAGTGGTGACACAGGGTCCGCTGTCCGTCGCGTTTTGGTGGCAGCGGGACTCCCGTTAGTGTCGCCCGTAAGTGGACGAACGGCGGTGGGCTGTTCGTCACAACGGTTACTTAATTCACAGTGTTAAATTAAGAGGGTCCGTGGCAAACCCCTTGAATTAGTAGCGATTATCTATCAAAGGCGTATAGTTTGATTCTTAGAGCATGGAGACAGATCTAAATAATTTCATTTATTTTCCGAAAGAGGACAGTGATTACAGATAAAAGTTGCTATAAAATTGAGACATAAAATATGTACAGTACAGGTATAAAATAAAAGTGGAGAAAACAAAGAGATTACACTCACAGTTCCATATTGTTCCTTAGGCAGACCATGCGGCTAAGGTGGGTGGAGGCGGAGCTGCACTTCTCCGCTCATTGGGGTCCTTCTAGCACGACGACTTGAGCTGTTCTGAGCTGGTTTGCCCAGGAAATGCCTTATAGACTTTCCTATGTGACATCACAGAGAGGTGCATTCTGGGTTGATCCCACCTCTCTTATCCAAGTTATGTTTTGGCTACAAAACTTAGATTAGCTATAACTTTATGGGAGAAGCTGGTATGGACTCATCAGTGGTATCATGTTTCCCAGCGTAATGAGCCCATCAAGAAAACATCAAACATCTATGCGATATGACCGTCCATTTGGGCGCAAATCCTATCTCATGTTCTGGACAGGGTAGAACTTCGAAACATACGCGGTCTCGAAGCTGGGACCGCTCAGGTTACAAAAATATGATTTTCATATCTCTAGGGTATTTGGTTCTTATGGTATAGTCTCTCATAGTTTTATTCGTTTCAAACAAAGAAGTTTTTCCCGCTCTGAAGAGGAGAGAAGGCAAATGGTGTGAGGAAGATGGTCTAGCTAATTAACATTCCTGCTCTTCCAGAGGAAGTGGCAGGGTTGATAAAACCTGGGGGGAAGGAATTCCTACTACTGAGAGTTTACAATGTCCTAGGATGGAGGATTTGTTAGCACATTGCAACAGAAAACATATCTTGCAGACATGGTACATCACACACAGTACCGCTCCTCCTGTATGTATACACTGCACAGTACCACTCCTCCTGTCCTGTATATATACACTGCACAGTACCACTCCTCCTGTATATATACATTGCACAGTACCACTCCTCCTGTCCTGTATATATACACTGCACAGTACCACTCCTCCTGTATATATACATTGCACAGTACCACTCCTCCTGTCCTGTATATATACACTGCACAGTACCATTCCTCCTGTCCTGTATATATACACTGCACAGTACCACTCCTCCTGTATATATACACTGCACAGTACCACTCCTCCTGTATATATACACTGCACAGTACCGCTCCTCCTGTATATATACACTGCACAGTACCGCTCCTCCTGTATATATACACTGCACAGTACCACTCCTCCTGTCCTGTATATATACACTGCACAGTACCACTCCTCCTGTATATATACACTGCACAGCACCACTCCTCCTGTATATATACACTGCACAGCACCACTCCTGTATATATACACTGCACAGTACCACTCCTCCTGTATATATACACTGCACAGCACCACTCCTCCTGTATAAATACACTGCACAGTACCGCTCCTCCTGTATATATACACTGCACAGTACCACTCCTCCTGTATATATACACTGCACAGCACCACTCCTCCTGTATATATACACTGCACAGTACCATTCCTCCTGATATATATATATATATATATATATATACACACTGCACAGTACCACTCCTCCTGTCCTGTATATATACACTGCACAGTACCACTCCTCCTGTATATATACACTGCACAGCACCACTCCTCCTGTATATATACACTGCACAGCACAACTCCTCCTGTATATATACACTGCACAGCACCACTCCTCCTGTATATATACACTGCACAGTACCACTCCTCCTGTATATATACACTGCACAGCACCACTCCTCCTGTATAAATACACTGCACAGTACCGCTCCTCCTGTATATATACACTGCACAGTACCACTCCTCCTGTATATACACTGCACAGTACCACTCCTCCTGTATATATACACTGCACAGTACCACTCCTCCTGTATATATACACTGCACAGCACCACTCCTCCTGTATATACACTGCACAGTACCACTCCTCCTGTATATATACACTGCACAGCACCACTCCTCCTGTATATATACACTGCACAGTACCACTCCTCCTGTATATATACACTGCACAGCACCACTCCTCCTGTATATATACACTGCACAGCACCACTCCTCCTGTATATATACACTGCACAGTACCGCTCCTCCTGTATATATACACTGCACAGTACCACTCCTCCTGTATATACACTGCACAGTACCACTCCTCCTGTATATACACTGCACAGCACCACTCCTCCTGTATATATACACTGCACAGTACCACTCCTCCTGTATATATACACTGCACAGTACCACTCCTCATGTATATATACACTGCACAGCACCACTCCTCCTGTATATATACACTGCACAGTACCACTCCTCCTGTATATATACACTGCACAGTACTGTGATGTACAAATGTCTGCAAGATATGTTTTCTGTTGCAATGTGCTAACAAATCCTCCATCCTAGGACATTGTAAACTGTCAGTAGTAGGAATTCCTTCCCCCCCAGGTTTTATCAACCCTGCCACTTCCTCTGGAAGAGCAGGAATGTTAATTAGCTAGACCATCTTCCTCACACCATTTGGCTTCTCTCAGCTGAAAGAGAAAAATGCGGGAAAAAGGTCTTTGTTTGAAATAAAAACTTTAAGAGCCTGCCCTGCGAAAACCGTACCAAGTAGAGATATGAAAATCATATTTCTGCGATCCGAGCAGACCCAGCTTCGCTGTGGTGCCTGTTGCAAAACTCTCGGATGTCCAGAACCTGAGATATGATTTGCGCCCAAATGGACGGTCATATCGCATAGATGTTTGATGTTTTCTTGATAGGCTCATTACGCTGGGTAACATGATACCACTGATGAGTCCATACCAGCTTCTCCCATAAAGTTATAGCTAATCTAAGTTTTGTAGCCAAAACATAACTCGGATGAGAGAGGAGGGATCAACCCAGAATGCATCTCTCCGTGATGTCACAAAGCAAAGCCTATAAGGCCTTCCCTGGGCAAACCAGCACAGAACAGCTGCAGAGTCCGTGCTGACAAGAACTCAGATGAGCGGAGAAGTGCAGCTCCGCCTCCACCCACCTTAAAGCCACATGGTCTGCCTAAGGAACAATATGGAACTGTGAGTGTAATCTCTTTGTTTTCTCCACTTTTATTTTATACCTGTACTGTACATATTTTATGTCTCAATTTTATAGCAACTTTTATCTGTAATCACTGTCCTCTTTCGGAAAATAAATGAAATTATTTAGATCTGTCTCCATGCTCTAAGAATCGAACTATACGCCTTTGTTAGATAATCGCTACTAATTCAAAGGGTTTGCCACGGACCCTCTTAATTTAACACTGTGAATTAAGTAACCGTGACTGGTGGCAGCGCGTTGTGCACGGCTATTGCGGCTTGCTGGCAGTCTAGAAGGGTCTTATATTGCTGAATAAGGGTCTGCGGCCACAGCATTGATAATTCCCTTACTGCAGAAGCCTAATTGCCGGTTCACAACAGGCAGCCCGTCCGGCGACTAATTATCCTAGGTGCAGTTCCCTGACTGACCTGAGGGTAAGGGGGGCGCCGGAGAGCTGCGAGTTCCAAAGTGGAACTGAGAAAGTGGGATATACATAAATCCCCGCAGTACTTGGAAGATTGATAGCAGTGGTGGGGCATCCAAATTAAACTCCCCCTGCGGCAAATTGTAGAGCGAGATTAGCTTGCTGGATATTTTTGTCACATGGTGCCGGTGGTGGGATAACTAAGATAAGCCCCAACGGTGCCTGTGATAGCTGTGTGCCGGCATTGTGTCACGTCCCTCCGTCCGCTGATACACCCGTGTCAGTGGTGGGATTGTGACATAGTGGTGACACAGGGTCCGCTGTCCGTCGCGTTTTGGTGGCAGCGGGACCCCCGTTAGTGTCGCCCGTAAGTAGACGAACGGCGGTGGGCTGTTCGTCACAAGTACCACTCCTCATGTGTATATACACTGCACAGCACCACTCCTCCTGTATAAATACACTGCACAGTACCGCTCCTCCTGTATATATACACTGCACAGTACCACTCCTGTATATATACACTGCACAGTACCACTCCTGTATATATACACTGCACAGTACCGTTCCTCCTGTATATACAGTGGGGAAAAAAAGTATTTAGTCAGTCAGCAATAGTGCAAGTTCCACCACTTAAAAAGATGAGAGGCGTCTGTAATTTACATCATAGGTAGACCTCAACTATGGGAGACAAACTGAGAAAAAAAAATCCAGAAAATCACATTGTCTGTTTTTTTTTCATTTTATTTGCATATTATGGTGGAAAATAAGTATTTGGTCAGAAACAAAATTTCATCTCAATACTTTGTGATATATCCTTTGTTGGCAATGACAGAGGTCAAACATTTTCTGTAAGTCTTCACAAGGTTGCCACACACTGTTGTTGGTATGTTGGCCCATTCCTCCATGCAGATCTCCTCTAGAGCAGTGATGTTTTTGGCTTTTCGCTTGGCAACACGGACTTTCAACTCCCTCCAAAGGTTTTCTATAGGGTTGAGATCTGGAGACTGGCTAGGCCACTCCAGGACCTTGAAATGCTTCTTACGAAGCCACTCCTTCGTTGCCCTGACGGTGTGCTTTGGATCATTGTCATGCTGAAAGACCCAGCCACGTTTCATCTTCAATGCCCTTGCTGATGGAAGGAGGTTTGCACTCAAAATCTCATGATACATGGCCCCATTCATTCTTTCATGTACCCGGATCAGTCGTCCTGTCCCCTTTGCAGAGAAACAGCCCCAAAGCATGATGTTTCCACCACCATGCTTTACAGTAGGTATGGTGTTTGATGGATGCAACTCAGTATTCTTTTTCCTCCAAACACGACAAGTTGTGTTTCTGCCAAACAGTTCCAGTTTGGTTTCATCAGACCATAGGACATTCTCCCAAAACTCCTCTGGATCATCCAAATGCTCTCTAGCAAACTTCAGACGGGCCCGGACATGTACAGGCTTAAGCAGTGGGACACGTCTGGCACTGCAGGATCTGAGTCCATGGTGGCGTAGTGTGTTACTTATGGTAGGCCTTGTTACATTGGTCCCGGCTCTCTGCAGTTCATTCACTAGGTCCCCCCGCGTGGTTCTGGGATTTTTGCTCACCGTTCTTGTGATCATTCTGACCCCCACGGGGTGGGATTTTGCGTGGAGCACCAGATCGAGGGAGATTATCAGTGGTCTTGTATGTCTTCCATTTTCTAATTATTGCTCCCACAGTTGATTTCTTCACTCCAAGCTGGTTGGCTATTGCAGATTCAGTCTTCCCAGCCTGGTGCAGGGCTACAATTTTGTTTCTGGTGTCCTTTGACAGCTCTTTGGTCTTCACCATAGTGGAGTTTGGAGTCAGACTGTTTGAGGGTGTGCACAGGTGTCTTTTTATACTGATAACAAGTTTAAACAGCTGCCATTACTACAGGTAATGAGTGGAGGAAAGAGGAGACTCTTAAAGAAGAAGTTACAGGTCTGTGAGAGCCAGAAATCTTGATTGCTTGTTTCTGACCAAATACTTATTTTCCACCATAATATGCAAATAAAATGAAAAAAAAACAGACAATGTGATTTTCTGGATTTTTTTTTCTCAGTTTGTCTCCCATAGTTGAGGTCTACCTATGATGTAAATTACAGACGCCTCTCATCTTTTTAAGTGGTGGAACTTGCACTATTGCTGACTGACTAAATACTTTTTTTCCCCACTGTATATATATATATATATATATATATATACACACACTGCACAGTACCACTCCTCCTGTATATATACACTGCACAGCACCACTCCTCCTTTATATACACACTGCACAGTACCGCTCCTCCTGTCCTTTATATACTGACTGTAATTCTCAGCGGAAACCAAGGGGAAGGAAAACCAGCTCACCTGCAGCGGCATGCGGCGTGGCTTAAGCATGAACTTGTGTATTCACACATTTAGTGAATCTTAAAAAACGGGTAACGTTCCAGCTTCTGAAAATCCAAAATGTTTATTAGACAATATAGAAAACAGATGGCAGGAGAAAGTTCACAGAGTGGGTATGCGGAAACGGGTTGGAAACACTCAAAGCCGTCCTTCTCCAAAGCTTCTCTAACAGTTTTTTTGAATTGTCTGGACTTCTCTTTTTAATGATGTGAAATAAAGCTGGACATTTTTATTCATACGGCCATGTGGATACATTTCCCTTTTTTACTCAATTTTCTCCAGTGGTCAACGGTATTGGATCCATGCCGTGTTAACAAGGAGCAATGCTACATTTACCACACGGTGAGAGTTTTCCCTATTTTTCTTTTGTGCTTCTTCTAGGTTTATCTAAAAAAAAAGTTAAGGCTCTTGGAAGAATGGGGTAAAAAAATGGAAATGCAAAAACAGAAATTGGCCATGTCAGGAAGCGGATAAAGCTACCATTTCCTCATTCTGAACTTGAAAGTGGCTTTTCCCTTGTAAATTCTTTGATGTTTAACAAGATCTGATCTAACAGTGAAACATTTTCCACATTCTAAACACGAAGATGGCTTCTCCCCTGTGTGAGATCTTTCATGTCTAATAAGATCTGATTTCTGGGTAAAACATTTTCCACATTATGAACATGAATACGGCTTCTCCCCTGTGTGAGTTTTTTGATGTCTAAAAAGAATACGTTTATTGTGAAAACATTTTCCACATTCTAAACATGAAAATGGCTTCTCCCCTGTGTGAGATCTTTCATGTCTAATAAGATCTGATTTCTGGGTAAAGCATTTTCCACATTATGAACATGAATACGGCTTCTCCCCTGTGTGAGTTTTTTGATGTCTAAAAAGAATACGTTTATTGTGAAAACATTTTCCACATTGTGAACATGAAAATGGTTTTTCCCCTGTGTGAATTCTCTCATGACTAACGAGATTTGATTTACGGGTAAAGTATTTTCCACATTTTGGGCATGAATATGGCTTCTCCCCTGTGTGAATTCTTTGATGTCTAAGAAGATTTTGTTTCTGGGTAAAATATTGCCCACATTCTGAACATGAATATATTTTTTTCCCTGTGTGCATTCTCTCATGAATAAAAAGATCTGATTTCTGCGGAAAGCATTGTCTACATTTTGGGCATGAATATGGCTTCTCCCCTGCGTGAATTCTTTGATGTCCTGTAAGATTTCGTTTCTGGGAAAAACATTTCCCACATTCTGAACATAAAAATGGCTTCTTCCCTGTGTGGGTTTTATGATGTCTTATGAGATCTGGTTTTAAGGTAAAACATTTGCCACATTCAGAACATGAAAATGGCTTCTCCCCAGTGTGAATTTTTTGATGTCTAATAAGAACATGTTTGTGATTAAAACATTTCCTACATTCCAGACATGAATATGGCTTCTCCACTGCGTGACTTCTCTGATGTGTAATCAAAATTGATTTTGTGGAAAAACATTTTCCACATTCTGAACATGAATATGGCTTTTCCCCTATGGGAACTTGTTGACGTTCGACACTCGATCTGTAATTTGTATTTTGTTCTACCGTCTGTGATAAATCAGGAGATAGGATCAGTCGAACAGGATCAAATGATACATTTTGGATATATGGGACGGAGGGTATATCTTCAATATTGGCATTTTTCTCACATCCATATTGAATGATGCTACAATCATCTGCATTAACGTGTGAAGATTTTGGATGTTCCTCTGAGCTCCCGGTACAGTCATCTGCAAAGGATAAAACTGATTATATTATTTTATAGCAATATAGCCTAATATAACGATTGTACTGACGTTATATGACATTACAATTGAGAAGCATTCATTTAATAACTTAATTATTGGTTGTAAAACAGATCACAACCTCAGAGCAGGGATCACTAGATCACAATGTTATGATAACAGGCTTTTCTGTTGCGGTTTTCCACTTCTGTGTTGAAGACATCTTCATGTCTCATGTCGGTCATCGCTCTTTTCTCAGAAATTTGCCCAGTGGAGAATAATAAGTGAACCTGTAGGTCCAAGCTGTTAGGTGCTGTCCATCTGATCACAATCCCTAGCTCCATTCGCTGCTGTTTAACTATTTAGATGCTGCAGCAATGGTTACATGGTTCCAACCTCTGTGCACACAACAAAATCGTGGAGTGCCGATAGGCTACCATGGAAGCTGGGTGCTCAATAAAGGCCCTGTCGACATCATTTTTAGAGCTCCTTTTAATTTCTTTATAGTCTGCAAATTCATTATTAATAAAAAAATAATAAAAAAACAGTTAAATTTACAAAAAATATATAAATATAATATATGTAATTCTATATACATACATACATTACATGTCTATTCACGTAATTTAGGAAGATGTGGCCTAAGGATACAACACTCTTAATTTAGGTTTGCAGAATTATTGGCAAAACAGGTCAAAAAGAGATTTATCTGACTTTGAAAAGTAAAACATGGTTACAAGTCTTACAGATAGAGGCAGAAGTTCTGAAATTGCTTGGATATTGGGACATGATCACAAAACCATAAAAAGTTTTGTTAGAAATATCAAACAGGGTCACAAAAAATGTGTTGAGAAAAAAAGTCAGATTAACTGCCAAAGATCTGAGAAGAATCAAACGTGAAGACAATCAGGAAGCCATTTTCCTACAGTGATGTCATATTCCAGAACTGCAACCTGCCTGGAGGCCAGAAGCACAAGGTGTTCAGTGCTCAGAGATATGGCCAAGGTAAGGAGACTGAACCCGACTACCACCGAGCAAGACACAGAAGTGGGAACGCCAAGACCGGGCCAAGAAACATCTGATATCGATTGTTTACAGATTTTATGGACTGTTGAGACAAGAGTAAATCTGGACGGACCAGATGGATGGACATGTGGCTGGATCAGTAATGGGCCTCCACTTCTTCTTAGAAGCCAGTGAGGTTGTGGGGGTGCTGGTATGGGCTGGGATAATTACAGATGGGATAGTTGGACCTTTTCGGGTTGATTATGGACTCAAAATCAACTCCCAAACCTACTGCCAGAATTTAGAAGACACTTGCTTCCAGCAGTGATACAGAAAAACGTCTGTGTGATGTACCATGTCTGCAAGATATGTTTTCTGTTGCAATGTGCTAACAAATCCTCCATCCTAGGACATTGTAAACTCTCAGTAGTAGGAATTCCTTCCCCCCAGGTTTTATCAACCCTGCCACTTCCTCTGGAAGAGCAGGAATGTTAATTAGCTAGACCATCTTCCTCACACCATTTGCCTTCTCTCCTCTTCAGAGCGGGAAAAACTTCTTTGTTTGAAACGAATAAAACTATGAGAGACTATACCATAAGAACCAAATACCCTAGAGATATGAAAATCATATTTTTGTAACCTGAGCGGTCCCAGCTTCGAGACCGCGTATGTTTCGAAGTTCTACCCTGTCCAGAACATGAGATAGGATTTGCGCCCAAATGGACGGTCATATCGCATAGATGTTTGATGTTTTCTTGATGGGCTCATTACGCTGGGAAACATGATACCACTGATGAGTCCATACCAGCTTCTCCCATAAAGTTATAGCTAATCTAAGTTTTGTAGCCAAAACATAACTTGGATAAGAGAGGTGGGATCAACCCAGAATGCACCTCTCTGTGATGTCACATAGGAAAGTCTATAAGGCATTTCCTGGGCAAACCAGCTCAGAACAGCTCAAGTCGTCGTGCTAGAAGGACCCCAATGAGCGGAGAAGTGCAGCTCCGCCTCCACCCACCTTAGCCGCATGGTCTGCCTAAGGAACAATATGGAACTGTGAGTGTAATCTCTTTGTTTTCTCCACTTTTATTTTATACCTGTACTGTACATATTTTATGTCTCAATTTTATAGCAACTTTTATCTGTAATCACTGTCCTCTTTCGGAAAATAAATGAAATTATTTAGATCTGTCTCCATGCTCTAAGAATCGAACTATACGCCTTTGATAGATAATCGCTACTAATTCAAGGGGTTTGCCACGGACCCTCTTAATTTAACACTGTGAATTAAGTAACCGTGACTGGTGGCAGCGCGTTGTGTACGGCTATTACGGCTTGCTGGCAGTCTAGAAGGGTCTTATATTGCTGAGTAAGGGGCTTCAGCCACAGCATTGATAATTCCCTTACTGCAGAAGCCTAATTGCCGGTTCACAACAGGCAGCCCGTCCGGCGACTAATTATCCTAGGTGCAGTTCCCTGACTGACCTGAGGGTAAGGGGGGCGCCGGAGAGCTGCGAGTTCCAAAGTGGAACTGAGAAAGTGGGATATACATAAATCCCCGCAGTACTTGGAAGATTGATAGCAGTGGTGGGGCATCCAAATTAAACTCCCCCTGCGGCAAATTGTAGAGCGAGATTAGCTTGCTGGATATTTTTGGTCACATGGTGCCAGTGTTGGGATAACTAAGATAAGCCCCACTGCGCCTGTGATAGCCGTGTGCCGGCATTGTGTCACGCCCCTCCGTCCGCTGATACACCCGTGTCAGTGGTGGGACTGTGACATAGTGGTGACACAGGGTCCGCTGTCCGTCGCGTTTTGGTGGCAGCGGGACTCTCGTTAGTGTCGCCCGTAAGTGGACGAACGGCGGTGGGCTGTTCGTCACAGTCTGCATCCTTCAAGAAAGCTATGATTTTTCTGCAGAACAATTCTCCATCACAGCACTGAGGTCTCCACTGCTTGGCAGCCAATAAAGGTCTTAAAGATGACCTAAACCCTAGTGAGAACTTCTGGGCCCTTCTTACACAGAAGATTTACGGTAAAGGAAAAGTCACCTCTCTGATCAGTGTCTGGAGCTGTGGTTGGTTATGGCCAAAATGATGAAGAAACTGACAGACTCCATGGATGGAGCTTATGGCTGTTATTGAGAAGAAGGGCGGCCATATTACTATTTTGGTCACCAAGATTATTTTGAAATGTGAGAAATGTATTTTGTACATTTTGAGTAGTTCGGTTGTTAGGTTCTTATTCTCAGTGTAACAGATGAAAATAAACAACCGAGATGGAAAACACGTATATTACTTACCGGTAATGTGTTTTTACGGAACTCATGACAGCACTCTTATATTCCCTCCTGTTACTAAGTCATCACCTTCTGGTTGGTGTGTTTTCACAGAACCCATGACAGCACCAACGAGGGAGAGGATCAGTCCTTCAAAGACAGGAAACCTTCAAGATACAAAGGGGGGATCCTCTCTCCGTATCAATGGATTACAGAGCAGGAGAGGACCTCCGAGATAGTGCACGCATATCTATATACATTTACATAAATACGTGGTCCATTGTTGATACCCCTAGTTTAATGACAGAAAAACCCACAATGGTGACAGAAGTAAATTGAATCTGACAAAAGTAATAATAAATAAAAATCTATGAAAATGAACAATTGAAAGTCAGACCTTGCTTTTCAACCATGCTTCCACAGAATTTAAAAAAAATAAAACTCATAAAATAGGCCTGGACAGAAATGATGGTACCCCTGAAAATAATGTGACAAAAGGGACATGTTAAATCAGGGTGTGTCCACTAATTAGCATCACAGGTGTCTACAATCTTGGAGTCAGTGAGTGGCCTGTATAGAGGCTACAGATACTCACTGTGCTGGTTGGTGACATGGTGTGTATCACACTCAACATGGACCAAAGGAAGCGAAGGGAAGAGTTGTCTCAGGAGTTTAGAAAGAAAATTATAGACAAACATGTTACAGGTAAAAGTTAAAAGACTATCTCCAAGCAGCTTGATGTTTCTGGGACTACACGTGTACATATTGTTCAGAAATTTAAACTCCATGGGACTGTAACCAACCGCCCTGGACTTGGCCGCAGGAGGAAAATTGATGACAAATCAAAGAGACGGATAATACAAATGGTAACAAAACAGCCCAGAAAAACTGCTAAACAGATTAAAGGAGAATTTCAAGCTCAAGGAACATCAGTGTTAGATCGCACCATCCGTCATTGTATAAGCCAAAGTGGACTTCATGGGAGACGACCATGGAGGACACCCTTGTTAAAAAAAATCATAAAAAAGCCAGACTAGAATTTGCCAAACTACATGTTGACAAGCCACAAAGCTTCTGGGAGAAAGTTCTATGGACAGATGAGACAAAAATGGAACTTTTTGACAAGGCACATCAGCTCTATGGTCACAGACGGAAAAATGAAGCATATCAAGAACACTGTCCCTACTGTGAAACATGGAGGAGGCTCTGCTATGTTGTTATGTTCTGGGGCTGCTTTGCTGCATCTGGCACAGGGTGTCTAGAATTTGTGCAGTGTACAATGAAGTCTCAAGACTAACAAGGGATTCTAGAGAGAAATGTGCTGCCCAGTGTCAGAACGCTTGGTCTCATTCACAAGTCATGTGTCTTGCAACAGGTTAATGACCCAAAGCACAAAGCTAAAAACACCCAAAAAGGCTAAGAGGAAAGCATTGGACTATTCTGAAGTGGCCTTCTATGAGCCCTGACCTAAATCCTATCGAGGAACTGGCATTTGCTGTCTGGAAAAGGCAACCTTCAAACACTAGACAACTGGAGCAGTTTGCTCTTGAGGAGTGGCCAAAATACCTGCCGAGAGGAGCAGAAGTCTCATTGACATTTACAGAAATCGTTTGATTGCAGTGATTGCCTCAAAAAGTTGTGAAACAAAATATTAAGTTAAGGGTACAATTATTTCTGTCCAGGCCTATTTCATGAGTTTTATTTTTTTAAAATTCTGTGGAAGCATGGCTGAAAAGCAATGTCTGACTTTCATTTGTTCATTTTCATAGATTTTTGATTTATTATTACTTTTGTCAGATTCAAGTTATTTCTGTGACCATTGTGGGTTTTCTGTCATTAAACGTGGGGTACCAACAATTTTGACCACGTGTGTAAACTATCCTTAACCACACCCCAAGTGGTACACTATATACAATAACCCACTAACCAGAAGGTGATGGCTTAGTAACGGGAGGGAATATAAGGGTGCGGCCATGGATTCCGTAAAAACACATTACAGGTACGTACTATATGTTTTTTCCAGTCATCCATGACAGCACCAACAAGAGAAAAACAGAGAATCATTCAATTAGGGAGGGACCACAGCCTGTAGAACCCTCTTCCAAAACGTGAGATCAGAAGAGGCAAAGAGATCCAGTCTATAGTGGCTATAAAAGGTGGAAGGTGACGACCACGTAGCTGTCTTACAGATATGTTCTATGGACACGTCTGTTCTTTCTGCCCAAGACGTTGCCATCGCTCTTGTAGAGTGGGCCCTCAGGTTGTGAGGGACTGGTCTTCCTGCGCCAGTATAGGCCAATTTGATAGCATCCCAAATACACCTGGATAGGGTACCCTTTGAGACTCTCATTCCTTTTCAAGAGTCCTGAAAGGAGATAAATAGAGCCCTATCCTTCCTCCAAAGTTTTGTTGCTAACAAATAGTGAAGAAGGCACCTCCTGACGTCTAGGGTGTTAAACTTATTTCCCTATTATTTTTAGAGTCAGGACAGAAGGACGGCAGAGATATCTCCTGTGACCTATGGAACTTAGATACTACTTTAGGTAGATAGGAAGGCTCAGGTTTTAAGACTACTCCATTGTCCATTACTACGGTAAAGGCAGTGTAATGGAACGGGGTTGGTGTGGTGTGACAGAGAGGCAGTGCTAATAGGAAAGTTCAAAAACAAAGTCTCTTTTAATGGTCAGCATACTCACAAACAGAAAGCAAAATAGTATCCTCTGGATCACAGCCAGAAAACAAGACCGTTCATAACCAAAACCAGTTGACGTGGGTGCCAGGCCTTTTAGCTCCGCTTGGCTCTGTGCTGCTTCACACAGTCAGAGCTCTGCAGTGCCTCCTGCTCTGCACACTTGTAAACCAAAACTGACACACCCAACCCTCTGCTGCAGGATTTTCTTTTTTTACAAGGAACCTGTGGCCGTAGGCCACCTGGAAGAACTGGCCCAGGAGGAAGCGGACCGCCCCACTACCATCCTGTAGTCTGCTTCAAAAATATAAGCCCATGGCAGGTTTTCTTAAATCTGCCTTGGACAAATAGCTTGCCTAAGACCAGCACTTACTTTTATTCTGCATTGCAATCACAGCTATGACTGTGACTGCAATGCACTCCAGCGGCCTCAATACGCTTCTGTACGCATCCTGGGGGACACATAGTGACCCTCACATATAACACCCGTCACTGCCTCACATACCCCCCCTCTGATCAAAATTGTGGGGTTAAACATTTGTCACCATACAGGGGGCCCGTGACTGGGTATCCGCATTTCCCTGTGACTTCCCTGCCCGATGTTCCACTGAAAAACTGAAGTTTTGTAGGGAGAGGAACCATCTGGCGACCCGAGCATTCCTTTCCTTTGTCTTTCTCGTCCAGACAAGGGGTGAATGGTCTGTTACTTAGCGAAACTGACGCCCGAGCAAATAGCAGCATAGAGACTCCAAGGCCCACTTAATCGCCAAGCACTCCTCCACTAAGCTATAATTTTTCTCCGACAGGGTCGGTTTCCTGCTCAAGTAGGTGACTGGATGCTCATTCCTGTTCACCTCTTTCGACAGCACCGCTCCTAGACCTACCTCCGAGGCATCTGTCTGCATGATGTTTCCTTGAAGTTTGGGCTAATGAGGACTGGCTGTCTACACAACGCTGGCTTCAGGGACTGGAATGCTTCCTCCGCTTGAGGATTCCACTGGACTAGCACGACTTCTTACCTTTTAACAGGTCAGTTAGGGGGTGCCGATTTTCCCGCAAAATTGGGTATAAACTGGCAGTAGTACCCAATGATGCCAAGGAATGCCCTCACCTGTTTGGTACTTAACGGCTTGGGCCAGTTTTGGATGGCCTCGATCTTGTTTACTTGGGGTTTGATAACCCCACGGCCGAGCACGTAACCTAACTACCAGCTTCCGTGAGTCCTATCGCGCATTTCTTTGGGTTCTCTGTTAAACCCGCGATTCTGAGACTCCAGCACTGCTTGTGGGACAGGTGGGTATTCCAATCCGCACTAAAGATGACTATGTCATCTAAATATGCCGACGCGTATTTCTGATGAGGCACTAATACAATGTCCATCAGCCTCTAGAATGTAACCCAAAAGGCAAGACGACATAGTGATAGAGACCCTCTGGCATTATAAAAACTGTCTTTTCTTTTGCCGATGCTGTTAACGGAACCTGCCAGTAACCTTTGGTGAGATCAAGTGTGGTGAAATACTGGGTCTTCCCCAGTCTCTCAATTAGCTCGTCCAGCCAGGGCATTGGATAGAGGTCAAACTTGGATACCTCATTTAATTTCCTGAAGTCATTACATCTGGCTTTAGAATCAGCACAATGGGGCTAGCCCACTCACTCCGGGATTCCTCGATGACTCTTAACTGAAGCATTTGCTTCACTTCTTCAGCAGCGATGGCTTAACTCCGGGCCTCTGATACGCTATAGTTTCATCCGTACCCTTTACCCAAGGCTTGGTGACAATTTCATGCTGCATCACTGAGGTCCGCCCCAGCAGCTGAAAATACGTCCGTATTCCGTTGCACCAGAGCCAGAGTCTCTCGTCTCTGCCGTTTTGTGACAGCGTCATTTATTTTAACCTCACCCCCAGCCGCATTCTTGACTGGTGACAGAGGGTTTCCCATTGGTATGACAGTAGTCGCCTCTGTGATCAAACATTCCCGGTCCTTCCAGGCTTTTAGTAGGTTGACAAAGTACAGTTTTCGTGTTTCCTTTTTACGGGTTCATACACGCTATAATTCACTTCTCCCACCTTCACCTGCATCTCATATGGCCCTTGCCACTTGGCCATGAGCTTACTCTCTGGAGTGGGCACCAGTACCAACACCCGGTTACCTTCTTTAAAAGGTCCTGACCGTGACTCTCTTATATGTGTGGCTCTGCACAGCCTGGGCATCCAACAGATGCTCTTTGACTATGGGTCTGACGGCAGCAATCCGGTCCTGCATGCTTACCACGTACTTGATCACACTCCAAAGCGGAGTTGGCACCTGTTCTCATATCTCCTTGTCTACATCCAGAAACCCCCTCGGATGCCTACCATACAATAGCTCAAATGGGGAAAACCTGTGGACGCCTGTGGTACCTCATGGATAGCTAACATCAGATGGGACATGTTATTGCCCTAATTCCTCCTGTCCTTGGAGACCACCTTCTTAGGCATTGTTTAAGGGTCTTATTAAATCTCTCTACTAGGCCGTCGGTTTGTGGGTAGTACACTGACGTACGTAGCTGTAAGCAGCTTACATAGCTCCCTGGTCACCTTGGATATAAAAGGAGTCCCCTGATCGGTAATGATCTCCTTTGGCAGCCCAAGGTGACAAAACATGGTAAACAGTTTGCGGGTGACTAGTTTTGCCGAGGTGTGGCGAAATGATATCGCCTCTGGGTACCACGTGTAGTAGTCCACTACGATCAGAATACGTTGGTGGCCCTGGGCGGATTTCAATACAGGACCCACCAAATCCATTGCTATCTACTCAAAGGGTACCTCTAAGATGGGTAAATGCACCAATGGATTCTGGAACTTCGCAATGGGAGTGGTTAGTTGGCACTAGGGACACGACTCAATACCATTGTACCTCCGCATACACTCCGGACTAAAGGAACCGCTGCAGTATGCATTCTTGGCTTTTCTTTACCCCTAAGTGTCCTCCCAGCATGTGTGTGTGTGCCATCTCTAGCACGGCCCGACGATATGACTGGGGCACCACCAACTGTTCTACCACTTCATCTCGGATTTTATCAACTCTATACAATAAGTCTTGGTTGACAGTCATGTGGGGAAAAAACATTTCTGCACCCGGGTGCTGAGCCACCCCATTTATTTCCACCACCCTTTCTCGTGCCTGTGTCAGGGTGGGATCCTGGAGCTGCGCTGTCCCAAACTTACCAGGGGACACTTCCAGCTCAGAGATCGGTGGGATCGCCTCGACCACTCCTGCCAATACCTCTAGAGGAAACCTATTGGGGTTACACTCTGTCCCTAGTTTGGCAATCCTTACAGCAGGTATCCCTGACTCGTGATCTTAGATTCCATGCCCGGAATAACATTTACCTTGGGAGGGTTAACCCTGGTCTCCCACAGGGACCAGAATAGTAGCAAGTCTCTGACCAACACAATCCCATATGGAAGGGACTTCACCACTCCCACCACATGTTTGATTTCTCAAATCGGTGTGGAAAAAGTAACCTCCTTGGTCAGGTACTCTTGGAGTTCCACATGGATACGCCCCACCCCCACTTTCCGTCCATTGGGGTTGTCCCCGGCAACAAGAGACTCATGAACCAGTGTCACTAAGCTCCCAGAGTCCAAGAGAGCATCCGTTTAGTACCCGTTGACAAGTAACTGGCACAGTTGGGGTTCGCTGCCGGCGGTGCCTGTAGTTACGGTGCTGTCGGACTGGGCGTACATAGACACTTGGCGAGTAAACCCACAGTCCATGGGTTCAGCTGTTAGGGGGTGTAGAGAAATGGGGTCAGTGGGTGCTCTCGTCCGCTGGCCTGGCTGCCTTTAGCAAGACTGCATGGACCAGGGCTCAAACCACTGAACGCCCGTTATCTCTCCCCGTGAGCCTAACACTACACAGACAATGCAGGGTTAAGGTAAAACAGTGTAGCAATTCTTTATTGACCAACAACACCCAGTAGCAAACAGAACAATCCCAGCAATTACCCCAAGATGGTGCATATTACAGGGTCTCACCCTTCCGCTGACTCGCCGGGACAATTTAGGTAGATGTTATGTCCGAGCTCCCAGGGTCGCTACTCCACCTGTGATACGCACGCAGAGATGAGGTAATGACAAGCATAGGGAGATAACCACTGTGTTTTTTCAGCTGGGTCCGATGTACCCTCAAGCTGAGATCCTGAAGAGTGACCGCACCAGAGGAAAATAAGTCTCTTTTATACCCGAGGCATGTGATCTATTTTTAAATTTAACGAGCGTCCTTCAGTCCACCCTCACAGCCTTTACCTATCTACTTTCGAAGTCAACAAACTGTTTCCAGAATACAATGGAAAATTAGCATATCAGCAGACATCAATAGCCAAAGATAAACGCACACTATGGTATATGGTATATCAGCTTGCAAGTCAATTCTTCTTGGTTTGCAAAAACATGGTTAACCGGGAAATTAAGATACAATCTGGTTTCTTCACAGGGGGCAGTTGGCACCGCCAACACTTAATAGCTGTGGCACCACTGGACCTTGGGGCCGGTTTAGGGGAAAAGGAACTTTTGTCACCCTCACTCCGCGTTACCTCCTCAGTAGGGGCTCGGTTCTGATTAGCCCCAACAGAGGGTTGCGGACTTTTCCCCAGGCTCCTGGGTTGGTGGTGCCCATCATGACAGCCGAAGTGGAGCAGTGTCCATTATAAAGTCCTGAGTGGCTATATACCGCTCAACCAGTCCAACCACCTGGACTAGAGTGCCTGGATCCCCTTGTCCCACCCAATGCTGTATGGCTTCTGGCAGAGCCCTCAACAGCCGGTCGACCACCTCCCTCTCTACCATCTGGAACTGGGTTAAGGTCTCAGGCTGGAGCCATTTTTTTTTACCAACTGCAACAAGTCATAGGCCTTTGACCCTGCGGGACGAGACTCCACAAAAGACCATTGGAATACCCGTTGTGCATGTACATAAGTGTTAACCCCCAGTCGGCCAAGGGTCTCACCTTTTAAATTTCCCATAGTCCAGGGTATCGTCCCGACTGAGGTCCAGGTAGGCCTTCTGGGCATCTCCCGTCAGGAAGGGGGCCACCACTTCAGCCCACTGGGAACACGCCAAGCTCTCCCGCTACCGGTCTGGATCTAGCACATTCTTTAATAAACCTGACCATGAGGTTGTAATTATATAGAGCCCCTAAGGCCAAAACCTGGACTTTCAAGGTACTAACCACCAGGCCTTGTTCCTTCCCCCTCTGAAGGAACTCCAGGATTTGTCTTAGGGGCACCTTTCCTTCCAGAGTACACCCCGTGGATGACAATATCTTTTTCCTACAATAAATGTTTGCTCTGACTGGCTTTCCACTAGCAAGCAAGGTAGAGACCAAGTTGGGAGAAAACCCCTTACTCCCTAGCACTGACCTCTCTAGTTCCAGGCTGTTAAGTGCAGCCCAGTCACCTGAGGATGAAACACAGGCCCTTGAGCTAGAAGGTCTGGGATCTCTGGAAGGTCCCATGGCTCCATGACTGACATTCTCCTCAGCCAAAAGAACAAGGGCCTCTTGGGCCAAAAGGGGGCTATGAGTATTACTTTCGCCACGTCTTGCCTGAGAATGGAATACGGACCCCTGAGCTAGAAGGTCCGGGATCTCTGGAAGGATCCATGGTTCCGTGACTGACATGTTGATCAGCCAAAAGAACCAGGGCCTCTTGAGCCAAAAAAGGACTGTGAGCACTACTCTTGCCCTGTCCTGCCTGATCTTCCTGAGAACCGCTGGACTTAGACAAATTGGGGGGGAAGTCGTAGGCCAGGGTAAAGTCCCACCTGATCCAAAAGGCATCCACCACCTGAGGATTTTCTTTAAGATCCAGGAAGCAGAACCTCTCCACTTTGCTGTTCTGCCGAGTAGCGAAAAGGTTGATCTCCGTACACCCCCACATGGACACTAACCGCCTGAATGAGGTCTCGAGGGACCATGCTCCCTGTAGCAGCGGTTTGCAGCTCAAAAAATCTGCTGTTATTTTGTCTTTCCTCTGATGTGAAGAGCGGATAATGTAAGGATGTTCTTCCTCCGCGAGGCTGAAAATCCGCTTGGTAATCTGCATTATGGAACGGGACCGCGGACCCCCTGATGATTCAGATATGTGACTGTGACCTGGTTGTCTGAAAGAATTTTTACACAATGGCCTTGAAGGAATGGTAGGAGACTCTGTAATGCATGCTCTACCGCCAAGAGCTCCCATGTGTTTGAGGAGCCTTCGTTTTCTACAGCCGAACATGTTCCATGAACCAAATGGTTGTCCAGACATGCTCTCCATCCCCTGGGACTGGCGACTGTGGTGACTACCCTGGTGACGTGAGGAAACCAAGGGACCCTCTCCCGAAGGGATTCTATCTCCAACCAACAGTGGAGTGTAAGTCAATGTATTACCTCCCAAGGCAGCGTACCTTCCAGATAACCCCATATTTGGGCCCATTTTACTGCCACGATGCAGGAGGTCAGGGACCCCAGGAAGGACATAGTCTTCCTTAGGGGACATCGCCAGATCTTGTATTAACCTGAAGAGGAGATTTTTCCTTCTTTTCATCCGGTAGGCGACACTCCTGCTGGCAGGAGACAAGTAAGAGTCCCAGAAAGATTTGTGTCCTTTGTGGGTCTAACCTTGATTTTTCTATGTTTAAACACTACCCCCCAAGCTTTCTAAGATGGTGGCTATGTCTCTCACTTAACTCTGGCAATGACTGAAAGAACGAACCACTATCAGGAAGTTGTCCAGATATGGGATGACCAGTCTGTTTCTTTCTCGGAGGTGGGCCGTAACCTCCGCTAATAGTTTAGTGAACACACGAGGAGCTACCGCCAGGCCAAAGGGGAGGGCCCTGTCCTGGAAGTACCTTGTGGTGCCCCCTACTGGTACTGCTACTCTGAGAAACTTCCGGAAAGCTACGTATATTGGCATGTGGTAATACACGTCCTTCAGATCCAGGATGGCCACATAGCAACCACGAAAGAGCAGTTGTATCACTGACTTTATTGACTCCATCTTGAACTTGGGAATCTTGAAGAACTTGTTCAGGCCTTTCAGGTTGAAAATTGTTCTGTATGAGCCATCCGGCTTCCTCATTAGAAACAGGGGAAAAGAAAAGGCTTTCCTTTCTTCTGCTGTAACACCCTGCAGAACGTTTTTCTCTAGGAGGATTAGTACCTCTGATTTCAGTGCTTCTTGCTCCGAGCTGGATGTTCGTAGGGCTGTCACGATGACCCGCTGTCTGGTGGATATCTCCAGAACTCCAGCTTTAACCCTGATCTTACCAGGCTGAGAATCCAAAGGCTAGAGGGAAGTCGAAAACCAGGAGAACACATACACAGTACCAAATCAGGAGACAAGAGCACAACGGTAAACGGACCGGGTCAAAAGCAGGGGATCAGACAACAAAGCAGGCACAGGCACTCGGGTCCACTAACTCAGCCAAGAGTAGAATTATAACTGACAAGGAGTGGAGCTGGACAGCAGTCATATAAAGCCCTCCCAGAGCCAAGGAGAGGTTCCAAGTATTAACCCCTGGAGCACCAGCCACAGATTCCAAACAGACCATGACAGAATGGATGATCTTCATGAGGCAATGGATATATCGACAGCCAATTTGGGTGCTTTATTCCAGGATGAAGTAGCCTCTTCCTCAAAGGGATACTTCCTTTTAAAGGAGGATGGCAGGGTGCCCTTCTTATCTGGCTTTTCCCATTCTTTATTAATGAGATTTAGCACCTTCTCATTCATAGGGAAGGATCTACATTTTTTCCTGTCCAAGGTCCCAAACATTACTTTTTGGCCTTCTGGTCGACTAATCGAATTGTGGACCTCATGGCCTTAACTAAATTGTCGAGCTCCTCTAGGGGGGGAAGCAATAACCTGCCCCCGAGTCGTCTTCCAACAAGGATGATTCTGAAGTATCCTGCAGAACCCCCTCATCCGAGTACACAGTTGATGATATTATTATTATTATTATTATTTATTGTTATAGCGCCATTTATTCCATGGCGCTTTACATGTGAGGGGGGTATACATAAAAACAAGTACAATAATCTTAAACAATACAAGTCATAACTGGTACAGGAGGATAGAGGACCCTGCCCGCGAGGGCTCACAATCTTCAAGGGATGGGTGATAATACAGTAGGCGAGGGTAGAGCTGGTCGTGCAGCGGTTTGGTCGATCGGTGGTTACTGCAGGTTATAGGCTTGTCGGAAGAGGTGGGTCTTCAGGCTCTTTTTGAAGGTTTCGATGGTAGGTGAGAGTCTGATATGTTGTGGTAGAGAGTTCCAGAGTAGGGGTGATGCGCGAGAGAAATCTTGTATGCGATTGTGGGAAGAGGAGATAAGAGGATATGGGAGACACTTTAGCCCTATCCCTGCATGGCGTTTCCTCCGAGAGGGATTAGGACCTTAAAGAGTTTTCTACCACCGTCCTGATGAAGTTCTTAGGGTGGAGGAGAAGTCTGGGGTCTGAGAGGACTGCTGTGCATCCATAGCTGTACTGGTGCCCCTGCCTGGCGATCTACCCTTAAGTACTGTGCTGTAGGGGATGTGCCAGACGGTGCGCTCCTGCAGCTTCTGGTACACACCCCCAGAAGTGCTCCGGGTGAAAGGTCCCGGCCGCGTCATCAGAACGCGACTCACGGTTTCTGGCTGCATCGGGAAGCAAGGCAGCCGGCTAACCATGCGGTGATGGTGGCGCAGACTCCCGCAGGACCAAGACCCGATCGGCCCCCCTGCAGAGCTTCCAGCAATCCCGGCGCCGGCCGCAGCAGAGACAGTGCCCTGCCCCAACTGACAGGCCCAGGTCTGGGAACTTGTCTTTTTCGTCTTTTCTTCTGCCGTTGTGCAGGATTGAAGGTTCTCCCATCAAGGACAGGAAACCACTGATGCAGAGAGAGGAGCCATCCTTTTTATCTGGAAGGTTTCCTGTCCTTGAAGGGCAGATCCTCTCTCTCGTTGGTGCTGTCATGGGTGACTGGAAAAACGCCCATGCTTGTGGGTAGCCCTGGAGGAGCGAGATAACTATCCCCGCACGCTGCTTCTTTGTACCTGAGGAAACTGGACGTAACCGGAAGTAAGGTTTACAGTCCTTATGGAACACAACAAACTAGTCGCTCCCCCCAGAGAACCTGTCAGGCAACACGAACTTGGGCTCCACAATGGTTTGCCTGAGAGATGAGATCCCCACATCAGATGTATCAGGGAGCGGAAAAACCACTGTGCGTAAATCCACCACCTCCAGACTGAGCTATCGCAATTGCCTCATCAGAACAGCGATTGAATCCTTAATGGATCAGAGAAAATGATAACGGTCAGAGTTAATGTCACGACACAGCTGTGGGGTGACCTGGGGCTCCTTCTCTGGCATTAGCACTAGGGGGTGCCCTAGCTTGCCCTGCTCACCGGGATACTTCAGATGGCGAAGATGCCGGGGCTTCCACCCTTGCAGTATCTCAAAAGATTGCCCTACGTCTATTCTCCTCCCCCGCCCAGAGAGAAGGTGGCGCTACTGTGCACCGTAGTACACCAACCCGACAAACAGGGCGACAAAGACAAGGGGTAACTGAAAACTCCACACACACCAAATACTCACTCACATGTAACAGAGGAATCCACTGGGGTGTGCAGGAAGGAGAAGAAAGCAAAACAGGGAAGGATAAGGAATTACCAAGCGTACAAAACAAACAACAGTCACTAATAACTCCTCCAGAACTTCTTCTCATACCAACTTCTCTCCCTCCATTAGCTATGCAGCAAAAAGCTAACTCTAACGAGGATTAGTAATAAAGCCCACATTATATAGGGAAAAGGAGTGGCTAACCGAGCTCAGCTGAGCACAGAGATTTCCAACATGGCCGATTAACCTGTTGTGAGTTCATTTTTCCCTTCACCGTTGAGGTCTGATGAACTCTCTCCTCTGGTGAAGGAAGGTAGTGAGGCTGATTACCAAACACCTGGGCAGCTAGATGATGACTGGGTGGCTGGAATTGAGGACTGGATATAAGGCAGCCGATGCCCTTCTGCCTTGCTGGTGATCCTGCTAGATTCTTGGAGACCAGTCTGATTCCTGCGTCTCAAAGCTAAGTTTTTCTGCTCTGCTTTGTACACTTCAGTTTTGTTTTTGTTTTGCCTTGTTTTTTGGGAGTTCTGCCATCCCCGGCTGGGGGTGAGCTGAATTCCATTTTTGTCTCTGATCTGTTGATCTTTTGCTCTGTCTTCAGAATATACCTGAGTGCTGATTTAGTCTTTTGAAGCCTAGCGACTTCAGGGCCTGTTTTTCCTATCAGTCGGTTGGCACATTTTGGATAGGGTTTTTGCGGATGGCAGACAGCAGCTTTCCTATCCTGTCCTATTTTAGTTAGCTTGGGCCCCATCATTTGCTCAACCTATCTTTCTATCTGTGTTAGTGTTTTCATCTTGCTTCACCGTCATTTATGATTGGGTTCAGCCCACTTCTTTGAAGGCCCTCCAGAAGTTTTTGGGTTTTGCTAATTTTTATCGGAAATTTATAGCTAATTTTTCTGGTATTGCCAAGCCATTGACTGATTTGACTAGGAAGGGTGCTGATGTGCTGAATTGGTCTCCGGAGGCTATTTCTTCCTTTCAGGAGCTGAAGCGAAGATTCACTTCTGCTCCGGTTTTGCGGCAACCTGATGTCTCACTCCCGTTTCAGGTGGAGGTGGACGCTTCTGAGATTGGTGCAGGAGCGGTGTTGTCCCAAAAAGATCCTGTGACATCTAAAATTAATCCTTGTGCTTTCTTTTCCCGAAAGTTCTCCCCATCCGAACGTAACTATGATGTGGGGAATCGGGAACTGTTGGCCATGAAATGGGCATTTGAGGAGTGGAGACATTGATTGGAGGGAGCCAAACACCAAGTCGTGGACCTTACTGACCACAAGAATTTGATTTACCTGGAGTCGGCCAAGCGCTTGAATCCTAGACAGGCTAGGTGGGCCTTGTTTTTCACACGTTTTGATTTTGTGGTCTCTTTTCTTCCGGGCACTAAGAATGTCAAGGCAGACGCCCTCTCTAGGAGTTTCCTTGCTGATTCTCCTGTTGTGACTAAGCCTGCTACCATCTTAGGCGAGGGGGTAGTTCTTTCTGCCATCTCGCCTGATTTGAGACGTGCTCTGGAAGAGTTTCAGGAGGACAAACCTGAGCGTTGTCCCAGTGGAAAGTTGTATGTTCCTGACCAGTGGAGGAAGAGAGTGATGTCTGAAGTTCATTGCTCTGCATTGGCTGGTCATCCAGGTATTTTTGGTACTAGAGATCTGGTGAGTCGGTCTTTTTGGTGGCCCGCCTTGTCTCATGTCGTCAGGAATTTTGTGCAGTCCTGTGGGACTTGCTCCCGGTCTAAACCTTGTTCTCGCTCTAGTGGCTTGTTGATGCCTTTGCCGGTGCCCAGGAGGCCATGGATCCATATTTCAATGGATTTTATCTCTGATATGCCTGTCTCTCAGAGAATGACTGTTATTTGGGTGATTTGTGATAGATTCTCTAAGATGGTCCATCTTGTACCACTCCCTAAGTTGCCATCTTCCACTGAGTTGGTGCCCTTGTTTTTGCAACAGGTGGTTCGCTTGCACGGGATTCCTGAGAACATTGTATCTGACAGAGGAGTTCAGTTTGTGTCTAGATTTTGGAGGACTTTCTGTTCCAAGCTGGGAATTCAGTTGTCCTTCTCCTCTGCGTTTCACCCTCAGACCAATGGAAAGACGGAGAGAACAAACCAGACTTTGGAGTCTTATTTGAGATGTTGTTTTCTGCCGATCAGGATGATTGGGTTTCATTTTTGCCCTTGGCCGAATTTGCTTTAAATAATAGAGCTAGTTCTGCCACTTTGATGTCTCCTTTTTTTTGTAACTTTGGGTTTCACCCTCGATTTTCTTCAGGGCAGGTGGAGCCTTCTGCCTGCCCAGGTGTTGACACTGTGGTGGAGAGAATGCACCAGATCTGGGACCAAGTAGTGGATAAGTTGTCTCTCTCCCAGGAAAAGGCCCAGCGGTTTTCCAACCGGCGTAGGACCGTTGGTCCCCAGTTTAAGGTGGGTGATATGGTTTGGTTGTCATCAAAAAATATCGCTATAAAGGTGGCTTCTCCTAAGTTTAAGCCTAGATTTATTGGACCTTACAAGATTTTGGAGATTATTAATCCGGTCTCTTTTCGGTTGGCTCTTCCTGTCACATTTAAAATTCATAATGTGTTTCATAAGTCCTTGTTGAAGAGGTTTGTTGAACCAGTAGTTCCTGGGGTGGCACCTCCTGACCCTATATTGGTTGAAGGTAACATGGAATATGAGGTAGAGAAGATACTAGATTCCCGTCTGGCTAGACGGAGACTCCAGTATTTGGTTAAGTGGAAGGGTTATGGTCAGGAGGATAATTCCTGGGTCTCTGCCTCTGATATTCATGCCGAAATATTGGTGCATGCCTTTCATCGGGCTCACCCGGATCGCCCTGGTGGCATGGATGAGTGTTCGGTGACCCCTCCTCAAGGGGGAGGTACTGTTATAAGTTCATTTTTCCCTTCACCGTTGAGGTCTGATGAACTCCCTCCTCTGGTGAAGGAAGGTAGTGAGGCTGATTACCAAACACCTGGGCAGCTAGATGATGACTGGGTGGCTGGAATTGAGGACTGGATATAAGGCAGCCGATCCTGCTGGATTCTTGGAGACCAGTCTGATTCCTGCGTCTCACAGCTAAGTTTTTCTGCTCTGCTTTGTACTCTTCAGTTTTGTTTTTGTTTTGCCTTGTATTTTGGGAGTTCTGCCATCCCCGGCTGGGGGTGAGCTGAATTCCATTTTTGTCTCTGATCTGTTGATCTTTTGCTCTGTCTTCAGAATATACCTGAGTGCTGATTTAGTCTTTTGAAGCCTAGCGACTTCATGGCCTGTTTTTCCTATCAGTCGGTTGGCACATTTTGGATAGGGTTTTTGCGGATGGCAGACAGCAGCTTTCCTATCCTGTCCTATTTTAGTTAGCTTGGGCCCCATCATTTGCTCAACCTATCTTTCTATCTGTGTTAGTGTTTTCATCTTGCTTCACCGTCATTATATGTTGGGGGCTGCCTATTGCTTTGGGGTCTGCTCTGGGGCAGTTTAGTTTTTCCCCTTTCAGTCTTTAGGCTATGTAGTTCTCCGGCTGTGATCGAGGGGTCTAGGGCACCGTAGGAACCCCCCACGGCTACTGCTAGTTGTTGTGGATAGGTTCAGGTGTCTGCAATCCGATAGCTGCCAACCTCTCTGGTTTTTCTGGACTTAGCTAGTATTTTGTTTTTTCCTCCTTCGGTGACTCATCATAACATTAACCGCTGTTCTGCTGGAAGAAATAAACACGTTTAATACACCGGAGAAGTGCTTCTTCTCAGCGCCATAGTAGGAACAACCAGACGCTGCGGTCTTCTGGCTCCAGTCAGACGTGGTAACCTCGTGACCCAGCTCCGGTGAGCACAAAATCACCATGACGTATCCTTATGTCCAAGATTGGTAAGTACCAACTAACATGGACGTACGGATACGTCTAAGGTAGTGAAGGGGTTGGAACAATGTAATAAATTTATTATGTGGGTTACATTATTTTGGGGTCTTTTTAGTTTGTTTTTTACTTTCACAAAATAAAACCAAGTTTTGTCAAAATAAAAAGGTTTTCATTTTTTCTTTCTGTCCCCATCATTATGGAGGAGCCCGGCTGTCAGTCACGGTTATTTGGGGGAAAGTGTCCATGTTCTGGATTCTATCACCCCACACTAACATCAGATTAATAGGAGCTGTTGGTTTCTGAGGTCCAAACTGGACAAATACTTTTCCTTCATCAGAACTGACATCAGATGATGAAGAAATCGGCCGCTCACATAAGTATAATTCATCTCCAGCTGTAGATTATCAGCCATATTATACATGACGACCTGTGACCTCACATATAACAGGATCGCATCATTATTAGTGATGAGTGAGTATACACGTTGCTCGGGTGTCCTCTCGAGTATTTTGGTGTGCTCGGAGATTTAGTTTGTCGACGCAACTGCATGATTTCTGGCTGCTAGACAGCCTGAATACATGTGCCAATTACCTAACAAACAGACATTCCACATACACATTCAGCCAGTCCAGCAGCCACAAATCATGCAGCTGCGTCGACAAACTAAATCTCCGAGCACGCCAAAATACTCGGAGAACACCCGAGAAAAGGGTATACTCGCTCATCACTAACCATTATCAATTCAGATTGTGATGAAAGTGAATATTCATAAAAAGACACTCACCTGGGCAGTGATCTGTAGGGGTCTCCTCTTCACACCACTGATCACCCCTCACATTAGGGGTCTCCTCTTTACACCACTGATCGCTCTTCACATTAGGGGTCTCCTCTTTACACCGCTGATCGCCCCTCACATTAGGGGTCTCCTCTTTACACCGCTGATCGCCCCTCACATTAGGGGTCTCCTCTTTACACTGCTGATCGCCTCTCACATTAGGGGTCTCCTCTTTACACCGCTGATCGCCCCTCACATTAGGGGTCTCCTCTTTACACCGCTGATCGCCCCTCACATTAGGGGTCTCCTCTTTACACCGCTGATCGCCTCTCACATTAGGGGTCTCCTCTTTACACCGCTGATCGCCCCACACATTAGGGGTCTCCTCTTTACACCGCTGATCACCTCTCACATTAGGGGTCTCCTCTTTACACCACTGATCGCCCCTCACATTTCTCTCTGGACAATTAATATTGTTCAGATCTTTATCTGGATCCAAAAGCTGAAAAACAAATATTGTAAAAGTCCCCGATGATCGGAGAAGTCCCCGGGAATAATGGTGAGAAGATCCGGACATGTGATGTCTGTGGTCAGCTGTGATCCTGCCGTCTCCACCGCTCTCATGACACAAGTATAAAACATATAATACTGGAGGAGAAAACAAGACTGAACACAAGGACGTCACAGCCGTCTACACATCATAGGGAGATCTCCATCTACCTGATGGTCCTGTGGAGGAGGAGCGGGACATCTCTCTGGGGTTGTCCTCTTACTGGAGAGAGCTGAGGAGACACAGACAGGTCTGACATCATTATTACATACAGAGAATTATAGGCCGTGTGTATTTAGTCCTGTCTATTACCTGGTGATGTGCGGGGCCGGTGCTCCTCCATCATCACCTCCTGGTACCGATCCTTGTGTCCTTCTAGATACTCCCACTCCTCCATGGAGAAATAGACGGTGACGTCCTGACACCTTATAGGAACCTGACACACACAATGATACCGTCATCACCCAGAATCCTCCAGTGCTGTCCTGTATAATGTCCCAGCATTCCCAGCAGTGTCACCTCTCCAGTCAGCAGCTCAATCATCTTGTTGGTGAGTTCTAGGATCTTCTGGTCATTGATGTCCTCATATATCCGGGGGTGAGATGGAGGCCCCGGGATTGGGGTAAGGGTTCCTCCCCGTCCTTCAGACACAGGACAGCAATCACTAGAGGTCTTCACTACTGTGTAATCCTGAGAGTGGAGACATTAATAATATCACTACAGACATCTCCAGAGTCCATTACCTCTCCGGTCATATCCCCTGTTATTCCCATAGATAATGAGGTCATGTGATGACATCAGAGCCTCTCATCTCTCCGGTCATATCCCCTGTTATTCCCATAGATAATGAGGTCATGTGATGACATCAGAGCCTCTCATCTCTCCGGTCATATCTCCTGTTATTCCCATAGATAATGAGGTCATGTGATGACATCAGAGCATCTCACCTCTCCGGTCATATCCCCTGTTATTCCCATAGATAATGAGGTCAATGTGATGACATCAGAGCCTCTCACCTCTCCGGTCATATCCCATGTTATTCCCATAGATAATGAGGTCAATGTGATGACATCAGAGCCTCTCATCTCTCCAGTCATATCCCCTGTTATTCCCATAGATAATGAGGTCATGTGATGACTTCAGAGCATCTCACCTCTCCGGTCATATCCCGTTATTCCCATAGATAATGAGGTCAATGTGATGACATCAGAGCCTCTCACCTCTCCGGTCATATCCCCTGTTATTCCCATAGATAATGAGGTCAATGTGATGACATCAGAGCCTCTCACCTCTCCGGTCATATCCCCTGTTATTCCCATAGATAATGAGGTCAATGTGATGAAATCAGAGCCTCTCACCTCTCCGGTCATATCCCCTGTTATTCCCATAGATAAT
Organism: Dendrobates tinctorius; assembly: GCF_039654945.1. Taxonomy (NCBI): domain Eukaryota; kingdom Metazoa; phylum Chordata; class Amphibia; order Anura; family Dendrobatidae; genus Dendrobates; species Dendrobates tinctorius. The sequence goes on along the minus strand of NW_027361904.1, from coordinate 2,525,638 downwards.
GAGGTGATGTGATGAAATCAGAGCCTCTCACCTCTCGTCATATCACCTGTTATTCCCATAGATAATGAGGTCATGTGATGACATCAGAGCTTCTCACCACTCCAGTCATATCACCTGTTATTCCCATAGATAATGAGGTGATGTGATGACATCACAGCCTCTCGCCTCTCCGATCATATCCCCTGTTATTCCCATAGATAATGAGGTCATGTGATGACATCAGAGCCTCTCGCCTCTCCGGTCATATCCCCTATTATTCCCATAGATAATGAGGTCATGTGATGACGTCAGAGCCTCTCACCTCTCCGGTCATATCCCCTGTTATTCCCATAGATAATGAGGTCATGTGATGACATCAGAGCCTCTCACCTCTCCGGTCATATCCCGTTATTCCCATAGATAATGACGTCATGTGATGACATCAGAGCCTCTCACCTCTCCGGTCATATCCCGTTATTCCCATAGATAATGAGGTCATGTGATGACATCAGAGCCTCTCACCTCTCCAGTCATATCACCTGTTATTCCCATAGATAATGAGGTGATGTGATGACATCAGAGCCTCTCGCCTCTCCCTTCATATCCCCTATTATTCCCATAGATAATGAGGTCATGTGATGACATCAGAGCCTCTCGCCTCTCCAGTCATATCCCGTTATTCCCATAGATAATGAGGTCATGTGATGACATCAGAGCCTCTTACCTCTCTGGTCCTATCACCTGTTATTCCCATACATAATGAGGTCATGTGATGACATCAGAGCCTCTCATGTTATGAACGAGTCATCGTAGGAGGCAAAAACAGAAATGCTAGCTAAGTCCAGAAAACCAGAGAAGTTGGCAGCTATCGGATTGCAGACCCCTGAACCTATCTACAACAACTAGCAGTAGCCGTGGGGGTTCCTACGGTGCCCTAGACCCCTCGATCACAGCCGGAGAACTACATAGCCTAAAGACAGAAAGGGAAATCTAAACTGCCCCAGAGCAGACCCCACAGCAATAGGCAGCCCCCAACATATAATGACGGTGAAGCAAGAAGAAAAAACACTAACACAGATAGAAAGATAGACTGAGCAAATGATGGGGCCGAAGCTAACTAGATAGGACAGGATAGAAAAGCTGCTGTCTGCAATCCGCCAAAAACCCTATCAAAACAAGAGCCAACAGACTGACAGGGGAAAAGGCCCTGAAGACGCTAGGCTTCAAAAAGACTATGTCAGTACTCAGGTATTTTCTGAAGACAGAGCAAAAAGACACAAAGGAATTCAGCTCACCCCAGCAGGGAATGGCAGAATCCAGAAAAGCAAGGCAAAATAAAACCAAAACACAAATGCAAAAAGCGAGGCAGAAAACTTAGCTTTTTGAGGAGCAGGAATCAGACTGGTCTCCTAGAATCCCTCAGAGAAATCACCAGCGAGGCAGAAGGGCGTCGGCTGCCTTATATCCAGTCAGTAATTCCCGTCACCCAGTCATCCTCTACCAGCTCAGGTGTTTGGTAATCAGCCTCACTACCTTCCTTCACCAGAAGAGGGAGTTCATCAGACCTCAATGGTGAAGGGGAAAATGAACTCATAACAGTACCTCCCCCTTGAGGAGGGGTCACCGAACCCTCATCCACGACACCAGGGCGATCAGGGTGAGCCCGATGAAAGGCACGCACCAATCTTTTGGCATGAATATCAGAGGCAGAGACCCAGGAATTATCCTCCTGACCATAACCCTTCCACTTAACCAAATACTGGAGTCTCCGTCTAGCCAGACGGGAATCCAGTATCTTATCTACCTCATATTCCATGTTACCTTCAACCAATACAGGGTCAGGAGGTGCCACCCCAGGAACTACTGGTTTAACAAACCTCTTCAACAAGGACTTATGAAACACATTATGGATTTTAAATGTGACAGGAAGAGCCAACCGAAAAGAGACCGGATTAATGATCTCCAAAATCTTGTGAGGTCCAATAAATCTAGGCTTAAACTTAGGAGAAGCTACCTTCATAGCGATATTTTTTGATGATAACCAAACCATATCACCCACCTTAAACCGGGGACCAATGGTCCTATGTCAGTTGGAAAACCGCTGGGCCTTTTCCTGGGAGAGAGATAACTTATCCACCACTTGGTCCCAGATCTGGTGCATTCTCTCCACCACAGTGTCAACACCTGGGTAGGCAGAAGGCTCCACCTGCCCTGAAGAAAATCTATGATGAAACCCAAAGTTACAAAAAAAAGGTGACATCAAAGTGGCAGAACTAGCTCTATTATTTAAAGCAAATTCGGCCAAGGGCAAAAATGAAACCCAATCATCCTGATCAGCAGAAATAAAACATCTCAAATACGACTCCAAGGTCTGGTTTGTTCTCTTCGTCTTTCCATTGGTCTGAGGGTGAAACGCAGAGGAGAAGGACAACTGAATTCCCAGTTTGGAACAGAAAGTCCTCCAAAATCTAGACACAAACTGAACTCCTCTGTCAGATACAATGTTCTCAGGAATCCCGTGCAAGCGAACCACCTGTTGCAAAAACAGGGGCACCAACTCAGAAGAAGATGGCAACTTAGGGAGTGGTACAAGATGGACCATCTTAGAGAACCTATCACAAATCACCCAAATAACAGTCATTCTCTGAGAGACAGGCATATCAGAGATGAAATCCATTGAAATATGGGTCCATGGCCTCCTGGGGACCGGCAAAGGCATCAACAACCCACTAGAGCGAGAACAAGGTTTAGACCGGGAGCAAGTCCCTCAGGACTGCACAAAATTTCTGACAAGGCGGGCCACCAAAAAGACCGACTCACCAGATCTCTAGTACCAAAAATACCTGGATGACCAGCCAATGCAGAGCAATGAACTTCAGACATCACTCTCTTCTTCCACTGGTCAGGAACATACAACTTTCCACTGGGACAACGCTCAGGTTTGTCCTCCTGGAACTCTTCCAGAGCATGTCTCAAATCAGGCGAGATGGTAGAAAGAACTACCCCTTCACCTAAGATGGTAGCAGGCTTGGTCACCACAGGAGAATCAGCCAAGAAGCTCCTAGAAAGAGCGTCAGCCTTGACATTCTTAGTGCCAGGAAGAAAAGAGACCACAAAATCAAAACGTGTAAAAAACAAGGCCCATCTAGCCTGTCTAGGGTTCAAGCGTTTGGCCGACTCCAGGTAAATCAAATTCTTGTGGTCAGTGAGGACCACGACTTGATGTTTAGCTCCCTCCAACCAATGTCTCCACTCCTCAAATGCCCATTTCATGGCTAACAGTTCCCGATTCCCCACATCATAGTTACGTTCAGATGGGGAGAACTTTCGGGAAAAGAAAGCACAGGGATTCATTTTAGATGTTACAGGATCCTTTTGGGAGAAAACAGCTCCTGCACCAATCTCAGAAGCGTCCACCTCTACCTGGAACGGGAGTGAGACATCAGGTTGCCGCAAAACCGGGGCCGAAGTGAATCTTCGCTTCAGCTCCTGAAGGGAAGAAACAGCCTCCAGAGACCAATTCAACACATCAGCACCCTTCTTAGTCAGATCAGTCAATGGCTTGGCAATACTAGTAAATTTTGCTATAAATTTCCGATAAAAATTAGCAAAACCCAAAAACTTCTGAAGGGCCTTCAAAGAAGTGGGCTGAACCCAATCATAAATGGCCTGTACCTTGGCCGGGTCCATTTCAATAGTTGACGGAGACAAAATAAATCCCAAAAATGAAATCCTCTGTACCCCAAAAAGGCATTTCGATCCCTTGACATACAGGGAATTCTCCCTCAAGATCTGGAACATAGTCCGAACATGTTCCACATGAGAATCCCAATCCTTGGAGAAGATCAAAATATCATCCAGGTAGATAATCAAAAATTTATCCACAAAGTCTCGGAAAATGTCGTTCATGAAGCACTGGAAGACAGAAGGGGCATTAGTGAGCCCAAAAGGCATCACCAGGTACTCAAAATGTCCCTCCGGAGTATTAAACGCCGTCTTCCATTCATCCCCATGCTTAATGCGGATAAGATTATACGCCCCCCTGAGGTCAAGCTTGGTAAACCAGCAAGCACCTTTAACTCTGGAGAATAGATCCGAAATCAGGGGTAACGGATACCGATATACACACTTCTTTTTTTTTTTTTTTTTTACAATTCTTTCCTGCTATTGAGTACCCTAGGATCTGTGGTATGGCGGGTGATTCTGTTATGAATGAGTCACCGTAGGAGGCAAAAACAGAAATACTAGCTAAGTCCAGAAAACCAGAGAAGTTGGCAGCTATCGGATTGCAGACCCCTGAACCTAACAACAACAACTAGCAGTAGCCGTGGGGGGTTCCTACGGTGCCCTCGACCCCTCGATCACAGCCGGAGAACTACATAGCCTAAAGACAGAAAGGGAAATCTAAACTGCCCCAGAGCAGACCCCAAAGCAATAGGTAGCCCCCAACATATAATGACGGTGAAGCAAGATGAAAAAACACTCACACAGATAGAAAGATAGGCTGAGCAAATGATGGGGCCCACGCTAACTAAATAGGACAGAATAGAAAAGCTGCTGTCTGCAATCCGCCAAAACACTCACAAAAACAAGAGCCAACAGACTGATAGGGAAAAAAGCCCTGAAGACGCTAGGCTTCAAAAAGACTATATCAGTACTCAGGTATTTTCTGAAGACAGAGCAAAAAGGAATTCAGCTCAACCAGCAGGGGAAGGCAGAAATCCAGAAAAACATGACAAAACAAAACCAAAACACAAATACAAAAAACAGAGCAGAAAACTTAGCTTTTGAGGAGCAGGAATCAGACTGGTCTCCTAGAATCCCTCAGAGAAATCACCTGCAAAGCAGAAGGGCGTCGGCTGCCTTATATCCAGTCAGCAATTCCAGTCACCCAGTCATCATTATTCTGCTCAGCTGTTTGGTAATCAGCCTCACTACCTTCCTTCACCAGAAGAGGGAGTTCATCAGACCTCAATGGTGAAGGGGAAAATGAACTCATAACACTCTCACCTCTCTGGTCATATCCCCTGTTATTCCCATAGATAATGAGGTCATGTGATGACATCAGAGCCTCTCACCTCTCCGGTCATATCTCCTGCTATTCCCATAGATAATGAGGTCATGTGATGACATCAGAACCTCTCACCTCTCCGGTCATATCCCCTGTTATTCCCATAGATAATGAGGTCATGTGATGACATCAGAGCCTCTCACCTCTCCGGTAAGATGGAAGATTATCTCCAGGGTGAGGTTTAGTATCCTCTCCGCCATCTTGCCTCTGTCCTTATTCATCCCTGACACATTAATCAGGAAGATTCCCGCAGAGACGTTATCAGCAGAGGATCCTTTATTGGAGAAACTTGAATGGAAAATATGAGATAAAAACAACATAAACTTCATAGGAAACAATATGGAGAAACATTTATAAACTAACCCCCATTTCTAACCTCTCCCATGACCTCTGCCTGTAGGTGGCGTCGTTCTTGCACTGTGTGCAGGTAGTGACATGTTCCTATTTAACATTAGTGTTGCTGGGACTTAAGGTACCACCCAGCAGGGATTCTATGTCTTACAGCGGAGCACCAAACAGAGGAGATCAAACAGTGAGGAGGAGATCGCTGCGCCCAGAAGTGTCATGTGGAGACGGAGGGGATCTGTTCTGCTGATTATGGAGAGTCTAAATACCGGTGTGAAGGAGACACAGAGGACACGGGGCCGGTCCAGACAAGGAGCGGTCAGCCGAGCAGAGGAATACTGGGCTGCTGGACAGGGGCCCTGAGGGGCCACACTGAGGCCATGTCATAGGGAGGAAGGTGCAGGAGCCCTGAGGGGCCACACTGAGGCCATGTCATAGGGAGGAAGGTGCAGGAGCCCTGAGGGGCCACTCTGAGGCCATGTCATAGGGAGGAAGGTACAGGAGCCCTGAGGGGCCACACTGAGGTCATGTCATAGGGAGGAAGGTGCAGGAGCCCTGAGGGGCCACACTGAGGACATGTCATAGGGAGCAAGGTACAGGAGCCCTAGGGGGGCCACACTGAGGCCATGTCATAGGGAGGAAGGTACAGGAGCCTTGAGGGGCCACACTGAGGCCATGTCATAGGGAGCAAGGTACAGGAGCCCTGAAGGGCCACACTGAGGCCATGTCATAGGGAGGAAGGTACAGGAGTCCTGAGGGGCCACACTGAGGCCATGTCATAGGGAGGAAGGTACAGGAGCCCTAGGGGGGCCACACTGAGGCCTTGTCATAGGGAGCAAGGTACAGGAGCCCTGAGGGGCCACACTGAGGCCATGTCATAGGGAGCAAGGTACAGGAGACCTGAGGGGCCACACTGAGGCCATGTCATAGGGAGGAAGGTACAGGAGCCCTGAGGGGCCACACTGAGGCCATGTCATAGGGAGGAAGGTACAGGAGCCCTGAGGGGCCACACTGAGGCCATGTCATAGGGAGCAAGGTACAGGAGCCCTGAGGGGCCACACTGAGGCCATGTCATAGGGAGCAAGGTACAGGAGCCCTGAGGGGCCACACTGAGGCCATGTCATAGGGAGGAAGGTACAGGAGCCCTGAGGGGCCACACTGAGGCCATGTCATAGGGAGCAAGGTACAGGAGCCCTGAGGGGCCACACTGAGGCCATGTCATAGGGAGGAAGGTACAGGAGTCCTGAGGGGCCACACTGAGGCCATGTCATAGGGAGCAAGGCACAGGAGCCCTGAGGGGCCACACTGAGGCCATGTCATAGGGAGCAAGGTACAGGAGCCCTGAGGGGCCACACTGAGGCCATGTCATAGGGAGCAAGGTACAGGAGCCCTGAGGGGCCACACTGAGGCCATGTCATAGGGAGGAAGGTACAGGAGCCCTGAGGGGCCACACTGAGGCCATGTCATAGGGAGCAAGGTACAGGAGCCCTGAGGGGCCACACTGAGGCCATGTCATAGGGAGGAAGGTACAGGAGTCCTGAGGGGCCACACTGAGGCCATGTCATAGGAAGGAAGGTACAGGAGCCCTGAGGGGCCACACTGAGGCCATGTCATAGGGAGCAAGGTACAGGAGTCCTGAGGGGCCACACTGAGGCCATGTCATAGGGAGCAAGGTACAGGAGCCCTGAGGGGCCACACTGAGGCCATGTCATAGGGAGCAAGGTACAGGAGTCCTGAGGGGCCACACTGAGGCCATGTCATAGGGAGGAATGTACAGGAGCCCTGAGGGGCCACACTGAGGCCATGTCATAGGGAGGAATGTACAGGAGCCCTGAGGGGCCACACTGAAGCCATGTCATAGGGAGGAAGGTACAGGAGAGTCCTGGGGGCCACACTGAGGCCATGTCATAGGGAGCAAGGTACAGGAGCCCTGAGGGGCCACACTGAGGCCATGTCATAGGGAGCAAGGTACAGGAGCCCTGAGGGGCCACACTGAAGCCATGTCATAGGGAGGAAGGTACAGGAGAGTCCTGGGGGCTGGAGACTGAATACAGCAGCGGTCATGTGACATCAGATGTAACCACACAGAGAATAACAACTACAACTCCTCCCATCATCAGCCGCATAAAGGGTTAATCCTCCCCAATAACAGGAGGAGGGCGCCATCTGCAGGGAGTCTGTATGTTCTCCCCGTGTTTCCTCCCGCGCTCCAGAGACTGATGGGGAATTAGATTGTGATAATGTCTGTACAGCGCTGAGGAATATGGTGGCGCCATAGAAGCGAGTGACAGAAACACACACATACCTCCACCTGCAGAGCGGCCCCGCCGTGTGCGGACAGGACCTGCGTGACGTCACAGTCATGTGATCAGTCACATGGGGAGCAGTCACATGATCGGGGGCGGAGCTCCAGGTGTCTCAGTGCCTGCAGGACTCTGCTGTGCTGGATGATGTCTAGTATTATAGAGGAGGATGGAGCGGAGCCGCGTGTGTAATGTGTGCGGAGCGGAGCCTCGTGTGTAATGTGCGCGGAGCGGAGCCGCGTGTGTAATGTGTGCGGAGCGGAGCCTCGTGTGTAATGTGCGCGGAGCGGAGCCGCGTGTGTAATGTGTGCGGAGCGGAGCCGCGTGTGTAATGTGTGCGGAGCGGAGCCTCGTGTGTAATGTGCGCGGAGCGGAGCCTCGTGTGTAATGTGTGCGGAGCGGAGCCTCGTGTGTAATGTGTGCGGAGCGGAGCCGCGTGTGTAATGTGTGCGGAGCGGAGCCTCGTGTGTAATGTGTGCGGAGCGGAGCCTCGTGTGTAATGTGCGCGGAGCGGAGCCGCGTGTGTAATGTGTGCGGAGCGGAGCCTCGTGTGTAATGTGTGCGGAGCGGAGCCTCGTGTGTAATGTGCGCGGAGCGGAGCCGCGTGTGTAATGTGTGCGGAGCGGAGCCTCGTGTGTAATGTGCGCGGAGCGGAGCCGCGTGTGTAATGTGTGCGGAGCGGAGCCTCGTGTGTAATGTGCGCGGAGCGGAGCCTCGTGTGTAATGTGTGCGGAGCGGAGCCTCGTGTGTAATGTGCGCGGAGCGGAGCCTCGTGTGTAATGTGTGCGGAGCGGAGCCTCGTGTGTAATGTGTGCGGAGCGGAGCCGCGTGTGTAATGTGTGCGGAGCGGAGCCGCGTGTGTAATGTGTGCGGAGCGGAGCCTCGTGTGTAATGTGTGCGGAGCGGAGCCTCGTGTGTAATGTGCGCGGAGCGGAGCCTCGTGTGTAATGTGCGCGGAGCGGAGCCTCGTGTGTAATGTGCGCGGAGCGGAGCCACGTGTGTAATGTGCGGAGCGGAGCCTCGTGTGTAATGTGCGCGGAGCGGAGCCTCGTGTGTAATGTGTGCGGAGCGGAGCCTCGTGTGTAATGTGCGCGGAGCGGAGCCTCGTGTGTAATGTGTGCGGAGCGGAGCCTCGTGTGTAATGTGGGCGGAGCGGAGCCGCGTGTGTAATGTGTGCGGAGCGGAGCCTCGTGTGTAATGTGCGCGGAGCGGAGCCTCGTGTGTAATGTGTGCGGAGCGGAGCCTCGTGTGTAATGTGCGCGGAGCGGAGCCGCGTGTGTAATGTGTGCGGAGCGGAGCCGCGTGTGTAATGTGTGCGGAGCGGAGCCTCGTGTGTAATGTGCGCGGAGCGGAGCCGCGTGTGTAATGTGCGCGGAGCGGAGCCTCGTGTGTAATGTGCGCGGAGCGGAGCCACGTGTGTAATGTGCGGAGCGGAGCCTCGTGTGTAATGTGCGCGGAGCGGAGCCTCGTGTGTAATGTGTGCGGAGCGGAGCCTCGTGTGTAATGTGTGCGGAGCGGAGCCGCGTGTGTAATGTGCGGAGCGGAGCCTCGTGTGTAATGTGCGCGGAGCGGAGCCGCGTGTGTAATGTGCGGAGCGGAGCCTCGTGTGTAATGTGTGCGGAGCGGAGCCGCGTGTGTAATGTGTGCGGAGCGGAGCCTCGTGTGTAATGTGTGCGGAGCGGAGCCGCGTGTGTAATGTGCGCGGAGCGGAGCCTCGTGTGTAATGTGCGCGGAGCGGAGCCGCGTGTGTAATGTGCGGAGCGGAGCCGCGTGTGTAATGTGCGGAGCGGAGCCTCGTGTGTAATGTGCGGAGCGGAGCCTCGTGTGTAATGTGCGCGGAGCGGAGCCGCGTGTGTAATGTGTGCGGAGCGGAGCCGCGTGTGTAATGTGCGGAGCGGAGCCTCGTGTGTAATGTGCGCGGAGCGGAGCCTCGTGTGTAATGTGCGCGGAGCGGAGCCGCGTGTGTAATGTGCGGAGCGGAGCCTCGTGTGTAATGTGCGGAGCGGAGCCGCGTGTGTAATGTGCGGAGCGGAGCCTCGTGTGTAATGTGCGGAGCGGAGCCTCGTGTGTAATGTGCGCGGAGCGGAGCCGCGTGTGTAATGTGTGCGGAGCGGAGCCGCGTGTGTAATGTGCGGAGCGGAGCCTCGTGTGTAATGTGCGCGGAGCGGAGCCTCGTGTGTAATGTGCGCGGAGCGGAGCCGCGTGTGTAATGTGTGCGGAGCGGAGCCTCGTGTGTAATGTGCGCGGAGCGGAGCCGCGTGTGTAATGTGCGCGGAGCCTCGTGTGTAATGTGCGGAGCGGAGCCGCGTGTGTAATGTGCGGAGCCTCGTGTGTAATGTGCGCGGAGCGGAGCCGCGCGTGTAATGTGCGGAGCGGAGCCTCGTGTGTAATGTGCGGAGCGGAGCCGCGTGTGTAATGTGCGGAGCGGAGCCTCGTGTGTAATGTGCGGAGCGGAGCCTCGTGTGTAATGTGCGCGGAGCGGAGCCGCGTGTGTAATGTGTGCGGAGCGGAGCCGCGTGTGTAATGTGTGAGGAGCGGAGCCTCGTGTGTAATGTGCGCGGAGCGGAGCCTCGTGTGTAATGTGCGCGGAGCGGAGCCGCGTGTGTAATGTGTGCGGAGCGGAGCCTCGTGTGTAATGTGCGCGGAGCGGAGCCGCGTGTGTAATGTGCGCGGAGCGGAGCCTCGTGTGTAATGTGCGGAGCGGAGCCGCGTGTGTAATGTGCGGAGCGGAGCCTCGTGTGTAATGTGCGCGGAGCGGAGCCGCGTGTGTAATGTGCGCGGAGCGGAGCCGCGTGTGTAATGTGTGCGGAGCGGAGCCGCGTGTGTAATGTGCGCGGAGCGGAGCCTCGTGTGTAATGTGCGGAGCGGAGCCGCGTGTGTAATGTGCGCGGAGCGGAGCCGCGTGTGTAATGTGCGCGGAGCGGAGCCTCGTGTGTAATGTGCGGAGCGGAGCCGCGTGTGTAATGTGCGGAGCGGAGCCGCGTGTGTAATGTGCGGAGCGGAGCCGCGTGTGTAATGTGCGCGGAGCGGAGCCTCGTGTGTAATGTGCGGAGCGGAGCCGCGTGTGTAATGTGCGCGGAGCCGCGTGTGTAATGTGCGGAGCGGAGCCGCGTGTGTAATGTGCGCGGAGCGGAGCCTCGTGTGTAATGTGCGGAGCGGAGCCGCGTGTGTAATGTGCGCGGAGCGGAGCCGCGTGTGTAATGTGCGGAGCGGAGCCGCGTGTGTAATGTGCGGAGCGGAGCCGCGTGTGTAATGTGCGCGGAGCGGAGCCGCGTGTGTAATGTGCGCGGAGCGGAGCCGCGTGTGTAATGTGCGCGGAGCGGAGCCGCGTGTGTAATGTGCGGAGCGGAGCCTCGTGTGTAATGTGCGCGGAGCGGAGCCGCGTGTGTAATGTGCGCGGAGCGGAGCCGCGTGTGTAATGTGCGGAGCCTCGTGTGTAATGTGCGCGGAGCGGAGCCGCGTGTGTAATGTGCGGAGCGGAGCCGCGTGTGTAATGTGCGGAGCGGAGCCACGTGTGTAATGTGCGCGGAGCGGAGCCGCGTGTGTAATGTGCGCGGAGCGGAGCCACGTGTGTAATGTGCGCGGAGCGGAGCCGCGTGTGTAATGTGAGCGGAGCGGAGCCACGTGTGTAATGTGCGCGGAGCGGAGCCGCGTGTGTAATGTGCGCGGAGCGGAGCCGCGTGTGTAATGTGTGCGGAGCGGAGCCGCGTGTGTAATGTGTGCGGAGCGGAGCCGCGTGTGTAATGTGTGCGGAGCCTCGTGTGTAATGTGTGCGGAGCGGAGCCTCGTGTGTAATGTGCGGAGCGGAGCCGCGTGTGTAATGTGCGGAGCGGAGCCGCGTGTGTAATGTGCGGAGCGGAGCCGCGTGTGTAATGTGCGGAGCGGAGCCGCGTGTGTAATGTGCGGAGCGGAGCCGCGTGTGTAATGTGCGCGGAAAGGAGCCGCGTGTGTAATGTGCGGAGCGGAGCCGCGTGTGTAATGTGCGCGGAGCGGAGCCTCGTGTGTAATGTGCGGAGCGGAGCCGCGTGTGTAATGTGCGCGGAGCGGAGCCGCGTGTGTAATGTGCGGAGCGGAGCCGCGTGTGTAATGTGCGGAGCGGAGCCGCGTGTGTAATGTGCGCGGAGCGGAGCCGCGTGTGTAATGTGCGCGGAGCGGAGCCGCGTGTGTAATGTGCGGAGCGGAGCCTCGTGTGTAATGTGCGCGGAGCGGAGCCGCGTGTGTAATGTGCGCGGAGCGGAGCCGCGTGTGTAATGTGCGGAGCGGAGCCTCGTGTGTAATGTGCGCGGAGCGGAGCCGCGTGTGTAATGTGCGGAGCGGAGCCGCGTGTGTAATGTGCGGAGCGGAGCCACGTGTGTAATGTGCGCGGAGCGGAGTCGCGTGTGTAATGTGCGCGGAGCGGAATGTGCGCGGAGCGGAGCCTCGTGTGTAATGTGCGGAGCGGAGCCGCGTGTGTAATGTGCGCGGAGCGGAGCCGCGTGTGTAATGTGCGGAGCGGAGCCGCGTGTGTAATGTGCGGAGCGGAGCCGCGTGTGTAATGTGCGCGGAGCGGAGCCGCGTGTGTAATGTGCGCGGAGCGGAGCCGCGTGTGTAATGTGCGCGGAGCGGAGCCGCGTGTGTAATGTGCGGAGCGGAGCCTCGTGTGTAATGTGCGCGGAGCGGAGCCGCGTGTGTAATGTGCGGAGCGGAGCCTCGTGTGTAATGTGCGCGGAGCGGAGCCGCGTGTGTAATGTGCGGAGCGGAGCCGCGTGTGTAATGTGCGGAGCGGAGCCACGTGTGTAATGTGCGCGGAGCGGAGTCGCGTGTGTAATGTGCGCGGAGCGGAGCCACGTGTGTAATGTGCGCGGAGCCGCGTGTGTAATGTGAGCGGAGCGGAGCCACGTGTGTAATGTGCGCGGAGCGGAGCCACGTGTGTAATGTGCGCGGAGCGGAGCCGCGTGTGTAATGTGCGGAGCGGAGCCTCGTGTGTAATGTGCGCGGAGCGGAGCCGCGTGTGTAATGTGCGCGGAGTGGAGCCGCGTGTGTAATGTGCGGAGCGGAGCCGCGTGTGTAATGTGCGGAGCGGAGCCGCGTGTGTAATGTGCGCGGAGCGGAGCCGCGTGTGTAATGTGCGCGGAGCGGCGTGTGTAATGTGCGCGGAGCGGCGTGTGTAATGTGCGCGGAGCGGAGCGGCGTGTGTAATGTGCGCGGAGCGGCGTGTGTAATGTGCGCGGAGCGGAGCGGCGTGTGTAATGTGCGCGGAGCGGAGCGGCGTGTGTAATGTGCGCGGAGCGGAGCCACGTGTGTAATGTGCGCGGGGCGGAGCCGCGTGTGTAATGTGTGCGGAGCGGAGCCCCGTGTGTAATGTGCGCGGAGCGGAGACGCGTGTGTAATGTGCGCGGAGCGGAGCCGCGTGTGTAATGTGCGCGGAGCGGAGCCGCGTGTGTAATGTGCGCGGAGCGGAGCCGCGTGTGTAATGTGCGTGGAGCGGAGCCGCGTGTGTAATGTGTGCGGAGCGGAGCCCCGTGTGTAATGTGCGAGGAGCGGAGCCGCGTGCGTAATGTGAGCGGAGCGGAGCCGCGTGTGTAATGTGTGCGGAGCCGCGTGTGTAATGTGCGTGGAGCGGAGCCGCGTGTGTAATGTGTGGGGAGCGGAGCCGCGTGTGTAATGTGCGCGTAGCGGAGCCTCGTGTGTAATGTGCGCGGAGCGGAGCCTCGTGTGTAATGTGCGCGGAGAGGAGCCGCGTGTGTAATGTGCGGGGAGCGGAGCCGCGTGTGTAATGTGCGCGGAGAGGAGCCGCGTGTGTAATGTGTGCGGGGAGCGGAGCCGCGTGTGTGTAAGTGGGTCATAGTAGCTCTCCTCAATCCCTAATCATGTTCTGGTGTTAAGTGTATATAATATACATTTGTGTAATATTACCAGGACTAGTATTTTATAGTGTGATAAACAGGTGTGCACTATGCTGCTGTATACATATTTTCTGTTGCTCAGTAATGTTTGTATGTGTAAACACGGCAAGTCTTTATTGCTTAACCACCACAACCCCTTTGTATACCAGACCAATGCCCAAACCCCATGACCTCCCTATCTAACATCACTGAAGGGGAACTTGCTCATCTCTCCAAATCACACCTCACCACTTGTGCACTTGACCCCATCCCACCTCCTCCCCAACCTCGCCACCAGTCTTATCCCATCTCTAACCCACCTGTTCAACCTATCACTAACGTCCGGTACCTTCCCTTCTGCTTTCAAACATGCCACAATCACGCCTATCCATAAAAAGCCAACCCTCGACCCAACCGCTATATCCAGCTATCGCCCAATATCGCTGCTCCCATTCGCTTCCAAACTCCTGGAGCTGCACGTCCACGCTAAACTTTCCTCCCACCTCTCATCTAACTTCCTCTTTGACAATCTACAATCTGGCTTCCGCCCCCATCACTCAAGTGAGACAGCCCTGACCAAAATTTCTAACGACCTACTTACAGCCAAAGTTAATGGACAATACTCCATACTCCTCCTAGACCTGTTCTCTGATTTCGACACAGTTGACCACTGCCTCCTACTACAGATCCTGTCTTCCTTTGGCATCAAAGACCTCGCCCTATCCTGGATCTCCTCATACCTCTCCAACCGCACATTCAGCTTCTCCCACTCCCACACTACCTCCTCATCCCTCCCTCTCTCTGTTGGAGTCCCCCAAGGCTCTGTTCTAGGACCCCTACTCTTCTCAATCTACACACTTGGCCTGGGGCAACTCATAAAGTCCCACGGATTCCAGTACCACCTTTATGCTGATGACACTCAGATCTACCTCTCTGGCCCAGACGTCACCTCTCTGCTCTCCAGAATCCCAGAGTGCCTATCAGCCATATCCTCCTCCTTCTCCTCCCGCTTCCTCAAACTGAATGTGGACAAATCTGAACTAATCATCTTTCCCCCATCTCACAGATCTTCCTTACCTAACCTAGCTATAACAATTAATGACATCATGCTTTCCCCCGTACCGGAGGTCCGCTGCCTCGGAGTAACCCTTGACTCTGCCCTGTCCTTCAAACCGCACATCCAAGCTCTCTCCACCTCCTGTTGCCTCCAGCTCTAAAGTATTTCCAGAATCCGTCCCTTCCTCAACCCTCACTCTACTAAAATGCTTGTGCACACCCTCATCATCTCCCGCCTCAACTATTGCAACATCCTTTTTTGTGGCCTCCCTTCTAACACCCTTGCACCTCTCCAGTCCATCCTCAACTCTGCTGCCCCACTAATTCATCTCTCTCATCGCTACTCCTCTCTGCAAATCTCTTCACTGGCTCCGATTCCCTCAGCGTATCCAGGTAAAATTACTAATACTGACCTACAAGGCCATCTACAACCTGTCTCCTCCATATATCTCTGAACTAATCTCCAGATTCCTTCCCTCACGTAATCTCCGATCCTCCCAAGACCTCTGTCATGATCCATACTGGATCAGGACTGATAAAAAGCACAAGTAACCTTTTTTTTTCTTAAGCTGTGCTTAAGTTTGGTTTTTGCCCCCGGTAGCCATTAGGATTATTGCACTGTGGTGTCGTTTGTTCTAAGTTTGCCCCCGGTGGTGGTGAGCGTCATTGCACTCTGGTTTCTTTAGTTAATTGCACATGATTATAATGCAGGTGTGATTGATCTGGCTCTGCTATAAAAGAGTCACAGATGTTGCAATCAGTGTTGATGATAGTGTTCATTTCAACCATCCTTGGTGGAGGAAGGAGCTGGAGAGCGTTCCTTGCAGCACTGTCTTAGCCCTGGTGTGGAGGGAGTCATAGGGGATTTCCTTGTAGCTCTGACAGAGCTTGGTGGCAGCGATTCAGGAGGAGAGCTGCATTCTGGTGGTGGACTCTGTTGCCAGGAGCAAGTGCAACAGAGTAAAGCTAAGTGGTGTTTCCCTGCTTGTGTTTTTACTTAGTGTGTATTAGTAGAGCGGTGGGGCCAGTGCCTGCGCCACCCAGCTCCCTAGCAAGGGATAGGGTTAGGGTGTGCTAGGGCGACAGGTATCCTGAGCGGCGCCCGGTGTGGAACCGGCATAGGGAACGTTAGGAGCGTTAGGGACGCTGACTCAGGGGAGTACAGGAGGTCTACCCGTCCCCTTTCCCTATCGCAGGGCCCACCATTGTAACTGTTTCCCCTTTCCCCGTGTCTTGTTTTAGTTACCGGCCTGCGGGCCGCGTCACACAGGACAGTATCACGTGCCGCGTCTTGTTGTTTTAGTTACCGGCCTGTGGGTCGCATCACACAGGACGGTGTTGTGAGCTCATCTGTTCATTCACCTTTTGTGTCCGAGGATCTCCCTCTTCTGGTGAAGGAAGGTAGTGAGGCTGATTTGGATGAAAGAAACCAAACACCTGATCAGGTGGATTGTGACTGGGTAACGGGAACTTCAGACTGGATATAAGGCAGCCGACGCCCTTCTGAGTGGCTGGTGATTTCTCAGCTGGATTCTTGGAGACCAGTCTGATTCCTGCTTCCCAAAGATAAGTTTTTGCTCTGCTATTGAACTTTTTGTTTTTGTTTTCTGAGTTCAGCCATCCCCGGCTGGGGGTGTGCTGGATTCTTTTTCCTTGATCAGTGTTCTCTATTGCTCTGCTTTCAGAATATTCTGAGTGCTGATATAGGGTTTGAAGTCTAGTGACTTCAGGGTCCTTTTTGCTTTTCAGTTGTGTTGGTAATATTTTTAGCAGGGGTTTTCTCGGATTGCAGACAGCAGCTTTTCTGTCCTGTCCTTTTTAGTTAGCTTGGGCCCCATCGTTTGCTCAACCTATCTTTTTATCTGTGTTAGTGTTTTCATCTTGCTTCGCCGTCATTATATGTTGGGGGCTGTCTATTGCTTTGGGGTCTGCTCTGGGGCAGTCAGTTTTTCCCTTTTCTCTCTTTAGGCTTATGTAGATCTGCGGCTGTGACGAGGTGTCTAGGATCACCGTAGGAACACTCCACGGCTACTGCTAGCTGTGTGATAGGATTAGGGGTCTGCAATCCGCTAGTTTCCAACCTCTCTGATTTTCTGGGCTGAGCTTGTGTTTTGTTTTTTCCTCCTCGGTGACTCAATCATAACAGGACGGGTCATCGTGACAACCTCCTCTTCTCCACACTTATTCGCGCCTCACCCAACCACCTCCAAGACTTCTCCGGAATATCCCCCATTCCTCTGGAGTTCTTTGCCCCAACACGTCCGGCTATCAACCACACTCGGATCTCCTTCAGACGAAACCTGAAAACCCATCTCTTCAGGAAAGCCTACAGCCTGCAATGACCCCGCTACCTCCTAACCACTACTGGAGCCACCGCCTCACCATCACTGGAGCTGCTGCACCCCCAACCTACTAGCTCCTTCCCCACCATCCTGTAGAATGTAAGCCCGAAAGGGCAGGGTCCTCTCCCCTCTATATCAGTCTGTGATTGGTAGTTTGTTTACTGTGATATCTGTAATTTGTATGTAACCCCTTCTCATGTACAGCACCACGGAATCAATGGTGCTATATGTGATGTACAATGTCTGTGAGGTATGGGGTTTTGTCCACAAAATATGATGTTTTCTGTTGTAACTTTCCAGAAAGATCCGGCAGATATGACAATCCAGGCTGCTAGCTCTGCAGCTTCATCCCTCCTCCCTTCACACACACACAGAGCAGTGCCACCCCCCCTCCTCTACAGCCTGTGTTCGCACTAGTAATAGGAGACCCCCCTGCTGTTACAACCATTTGTTTCCTTCTCTCCTCTTCAGAGCGGGAAAAACTTCTTTGTTTGAAACAAATAAAACTATGAGAGACTATACCATAAGAACCAAATACCCTAGAGATAGGAAAATTACATTTTTGTAATCCGGGCGGTCACAGCGTCGCTGCCGTGGTTCTTGCGAAGCCTAATCCTTTCAGAACCTGAGATATGTGTTCCAGCTAAACGGTGTATCAGAACTACTGCATATTTGGTCTTGAATTATTGTACTCAACAAATCACAACCAATGATGCCCTATATGGGTCTGTGCGGGCTGCCCCCACGGAGTTATGATTAGTATAAGTTTTCTAGTGTAATTCTAAATCCAAAAGGGAGAGGTGGGATTAACCCAGCATGCATCTCTCCGTGATGTCACATAGCAAGTCTATAAAGCATTTCCTGGACAAAACCAGGGCAGAACAGCTCAAGTCGTCGTGCTAGAAAGACCCAGATGAGCGGAGAAGTGCAGCTCCGCCTCCACCCACCTTAACCGCATGGTCTGCCTAAGGAACAATATGGAACTGTGAGTGTAATCTCTTTGTTTTCTCCACTTTTATTTTATACCTGTACTGTACATATTTTATGTCTCAATTTTATAGCAACTTTATCTGTAATCACTGTCCTCTTTCGGAAAATAAATGAAATAATTATTTAGATCTGTCTCTATGCTCTAAGACTCGAACTATACGCCTTTGATAGATAATCGCTACTAATTCAAGGGGTTTGCCACGGACCCTCTTAATTTAACACTGTGAATTAAGTAACCGTGACTGGTGGCTGCACGTTGTGCATGGCTATTGCGGCTTGCTGGCAGTCTAGAAGGGTCTTATATAGCTGAATGAGGGGCTGCGGCCACAGCTGATAATTCCCTTACTGCAGAAGCCTAATTGCCGGTTCACAACAGGCAGCCCGTCCGGCGACTAATTATCCTAGGTGCAGTTCCCTGACTGACCTGAGGGTAAGGGGGGCGCCGGAGAGCTGCGAGTTCCAAAGTGGAACTGAGAAAGTGGGATATACATAAATCCCCGCAGTACTTGGAAGATTGATAGCAGTGGCGGGGCATCCAAATTAAACTCCCCCTGCAGCAAATTGTAGAGCGAGATTAGCTTGCTGGATATTTTTGTCACATGGTGCCAGTGGTGGGATAACTAAGATAAGCCCCACTGCGCCTGTGATAGCCGTGTGCCGGCATTGTGTCTCGTCCCTCCGTCCGCTGATACACCCGTGTCAGTGGTGGGACTGTGACAGTGGTGACACAGGGTCCACTGTCCGTCGCGTTTTGGTGGCAGCGGGACCCCCGTTAGTCGCCTCCGTAAGTGGACGAACGGCCGTGGGCTGTTCGTCACATATTGGTGGCAGAGCGGTGGGATAATCCTAGAGCATTAGTGATTTGGTTTGAGCAATCATTCCTCTCACTAAAGACCTGCACGGTTCCTGCGGGAATCCTGCATCATAGGTTTTGGAGAACAGACTCAGTGGTTACTAGTCCTGAGACATTAGTGTGTACTTGCAAGTATTCCCTCCCTTTTTCTCCGTTTTTCTTTTCTGTCTTTTATTTGGCAACCATGGCTACGATGGGAGCAGAGTGGTATAAGCAGCATAACAAGGCATCTCTTATTGCCCTCTGCGGGGTGTGGCGGATCGACACCACGAACAAAAACAAAGCCCAAATGATCGCGGCTCTGGTGCAACGGGAAAACGACCAGAGCCCAGCGAACGCAGAAGCGGGCTCAAGTAACAATGGGGCTGCAGCAGAGGCTCCACTCATGAGCGCTGGCCCCAAATTCAACCATAACGGGGTGGACCCCTATCTGCAAATGGCCTTGGACGAACTCCCTGCCGAAGACAGTGAGGGTCGTCTGACACTGATCCGGCAATATCGGCAGGAGGCCCAGGCCGAGCGTCAAGCCCAGGCTGAGAGCCGAACGTGAGCGTCAATCCCAGGCTGAGAGAGCTGAGTGCCATGCAGAAGCTCAGAGGGCCCATGAGCTGGAGATGCTCCAGCGGGGGTGGAATGCCCCCACAGCCCGAACCAGTGAGCCCAGCAGCGTCCAGACTCCTAAACCCCGGACAGAGCATTTTCCCGTGATGGAAAAGGACAGGGACTTGGACACGTTTCTGCGAGCCTTTGAGAAAGCCTGCAGACAGTACCGACTGCCCGAAGACCAATGGGCCAGGTACTTGACCCCAGGGCTAAAAGGCAAAGCTCTGGAGGCGTTTGCTTCTCTTCCGCAAGCGCATGATGATGACTATCGCGCCATAAAAGAGGCGCTGATCGCCAAATATCGGCTGACACCTGAGGTATACCGAAAGAAGTTCCGACACCTCCAACGTGGCCCACATGATAGCTACAGTGATGTGGGGCAAGGACTCAGGACCCACTTTGACCAGTGGATCCATGGACTGTCCGTTGAAACCTTTGAGCAGCTACGGGACCTGATGATCAAAGACCAGTTCCTGCATCTCTGCCCAGCTGAGGTCCGACAGTTCATCCTGGACCGCGAACCAACGAACGCGGACAAAGCGGCGCAGATCGCCGACAACCACGAGGCCAACCGGAAGCCCGAGACGCGGAGGCCAGTCTCCACCAGCTGGAAAGGGGGTAAGCCAGCAACCAACCCCAATGCCCCAGCTAGCCGTCCCTCCGGAGGCCCTGTCCCTGTTGCCAACAACAGGCCTGCTACTGACAGTCGCCTGTGTCACCACTGCCAGCGGCCTGGTCACTTCTTTTACGCCTGTCCGAACAGGCCGAAGAACCCCCCAGCCAAGGCCCCCGGGCCCAACGCCTCTGTTCTTTTGGTGGGAGGTGTGGTTGGGAGGGCTGACGACAACGTTCAACCTGTTCAGGTGGGGGCCCGTCTTGCTACAGGCCTCAAGGACACCGGGGCTGAACGAACCCTCATCCGTCCTGGACTGGCGGCCCCTGAAGAGTTTGTTGAGGGGAAAACCCTGACTGTCACCGGGATTGGAGGCACCCGTTGTCCCTTGCCAGTGGCACGAGTTTATCTCGATTGGGGTGCTGGGAGCGGGTTGAGGGAGGTGGGAGTGTCTGAAAACCTGCCCACTGATGTTTTATTGGGGACTGACTTGGGGCGGATGGTTGCATACTACGTCCCTGACACCCTTCCCCAAACTGATAATAAGGGTAACGTTAACCCTGATGATGATGATGATGACGGGAAACTGAATGTGTTACCTGCTAATGCCTTGATGAGTAATGATGCAACTAACAACCATTCTTTCCCCAGGTACGATGCTGATGCTGATGTGAATGTACCAAAGCAAACTGATAACCATTCTTCTCCTAGGAAGGATGATGATGATGTTGATGAATATGTGCCGACTGAACCCGTTAACCCTTTCTTTGAAGCGGTAGATGTGTCCACAGGTACCGAAGTGCTCAGCCCCGTCACTCTGCGGAGTGAGACGGCTGAGGAACCCCTGGCAGGAGTAAGCAACGGTGCTCAAGGGAATGGGGAGGTGCATGGGGACCATGAGGAAGGTAATGCCATGCAGCTGACCAGTGCCACCGAGGAAGGTAACTGGCCCATATGTAGCACTGCTCCTGAAGTGTTGGGGGTGGATGGGGAGGTAGAGCCCAAGCCAGCACCGGCTGGTGGGTCTGTAGAAATCCCCAGGGAGACAGCATACATAGCAGCTGTCACACGCAGTCAGAGTGCCCAGATCGCAGGTAACGCACTGTCTTCTGGACCCTCTGCTGCTACAGGAGAGACTGAACCAGAGGTGAACCCAGAGCCGGTTCCAGAGGGTCCCAGTAAAGAGGGGACCCTGACGTCACTTCTGGCAGCCTCCAGCATGGAGTTCCAGGCTGCTCTGCACTCAGATGCCAGCCTGGAGAAATTGAGAGGTCTCGCCGAGACGCCCACCTCCAAGTCTGATAAGGAGAGGGTGTTCTGGGAACGAGGAAGGTTGTACCGGGAGACAGTACCCGGAGATCCTAAAAAGGAGTGGTTGAGGGAAAGACAGCTGGTCGTCCCCTATCAGTTCAGAACCGAGTTGTTGCGGATTGCCCATGAGATTCCACTCGCTGGACACTTGGGGATCAGCAAAACAAAGGCACGGCTGTCTCAACACTTCTATTGGCCCAAGATGGGGACAGAGGTAACACACTACTGCCGCTCCTGTGCCACCTGTCAAAAAGTGGGTAAGGCGGGGCCTGCTCTTAAGGCTCCCCTTATTCCTTTGCCGGTGATAGAGGAGCCTTTCCAGAGAATCGCGGTGGACATTGTAGGACCGCTGTCCGTCCCCAGCAGCTCCGGAAAGCGATACTACGCTACCCGGTACCCAGAGGCAGTAGCTCTGTCTTCAACCAGGGCAGATAAGGTGGCTGACGCACTGGTGACCATCTTTTCAAGAGTAGGATTTCCCAGGGAGATGCTTACCGATCAAGGGCCCCAATTCATGTCTCGCCTAATGGAGGCTCTCTGTGAGAAAATGCAGGTGACGCAGCTGGTATCGAGTCCGTATCACCCACAGACTAATGGTTTGTGTGAACGTTTCAACGGTACCCTCAAACAGATGCTCCGCATACTGGTTGAGACCCAAGGGCGCGACTGGGAGCGGTACCTCCCACACCTGCTGTTCGCTTACAGAGAAGTTCCGCAGGCCTCGACCGGGTTCTCCCCCTTCGAGCTCCTGTATGGCAGGCGAGTCCGGGGACCCCTTGGGTTGATAAGAGAATCCTGGGAAGATGAGCCAAACCCCACAGAAGTGTCCATCGTGGATTATGTCATGCGCTTCCGTGACAAGATGCAGACCTTGACGCAGTTGGTGCATGACAACATGATGCAGGCTCAGGCTGACCAGAAGCGCTGGTACGACCAGAACGCCCGGGAGCGGACCTACCAGGTGGGTCAAAAGGTGTGGGTGCTGGTCCCTGTACCAACGGATAAGCTTCAGGCAGCCTGGGAAGGCCCATACGTCGTCCACCAACAGCTCAACCCGGTCACCTACGTGGTCACGCTTGACCATGCTCGGGGTAGGCGCAAGGCCTTTCACGTCAACATGCTGAAGGCGCACTACGAACGTGAAGCTTGCGTCCTACCGGTCTGCAATCTGCCAGAGGATGGGGAGGAAGATCCCCTCCTGGACATGCTGGCCCAGGCCAAGGCCAATGAGTCCATTGAGGACATGGAGATAAGTGGTTCGCTCACCGTGTCCCAGCGGTTGCAGTTGATGGCCACCCTGAAACTCTTCCGGCCCGTGTTCACCAACCAACCGGGGAGGACGGAGTTAGCGGTTCATGAGGTGGACACCGGGAATCACGCCCCATTACGGCGAACACCCTATCGGATCTCTGAGACAGTGCAACAAGTCATGCGCCAAGAGATCGATGACATGTTAAGGCTGGGGGTGATTCGACGGTCAAAAAGCGCGTGGGCTTCACCTGTAGTCCTCGTGCCTAAAAAGGATCGAACCACCCGGTTCTGCGTGGACTACAGGGGGCTCAACGCCATCACAACCTCTGATGCCCACCCAATGCCGCGCATCGAGGATCTGCTCGAGCGGTTGACAAACGCCAACTACATATCCATCATGGATTTGAGTCGGGGATACTGGCAGATTCCCCTGAGCCCTGAGGCGCAGGAGAAATCCGCCTTTATCACCCCCTTTGGACTGTACGAGTCCACGGTCATGCCCTTCGGCATGAAGAATGCCCCTGCCACTTTCCAGCGGATGGTCAACCACCTGCTTCGGGGACTGGAGGAGTACGCAGTGGCGTACTTAGACGATATTGCCATCTTCAGTTCCACCTGGGAGGAACACCTTCAGCACCTCCAGGAGGTGCTCAAGCGTCTTCACCAGGCAGGCCTGACCATCAAGCCGGGGAAGTGCCAGATAGGCATGCGCAAGGTCCACTACCTGGGGCACCGGGTAGGCGGGGGTTCCATGAGTCCGGAGCCAGAAAAAGTGGACGCAATCGTGTCCTGGCCCACCCCCAGGACCAAGAAACAGGTGAAGTCCTTCTTGGGCACTGCAGGGTACTATAGGCGGTTCGTACAGGACTATAGCGCCCTTGCCAAACCCTTGACTGACCTCACCAAGCAGAGGCTACCCCAAACAGTCAACTGGACAGATGACTGTGAGGCGGCTTTCCAAGCTTTGAAAGCAGCCCTGTGCAACTCTCCAGTGTTGAGAGCAGTCGACAGCAGTCGCCCGTTTCTGGTACAGACCGACGCCAGCGAGTTTGGCCTCGGTGCTGTGCTTAGCCAGGTCGACTCGGGGGACCAAGAGCACCCCGTGTTGTACCTGAGCCGGAAACTTTTGCCGAGGGAAGTGGCATACTCGACCATCGAGAAGGAGTGTCTGGCCATGGTGTGGGCACTGCAGCATTTGCAGCCCTACCGGTACGGGCGTGCCTTCACGGTGGTAACTGACCACAACCCTCTGAGCTGGTTGCACACAGTGTCCGGAACCAATGGAAGATTGCTCCGCTGGAGCCTTGCCCTTCAACAGTACGATTTTACTGTAAAACACAGGAAGGGCAGTGAAAACGGCAATGCCGATGGGTTGTCCCGCCGGGGCGAACCCGCTGAGGTGCGCATGGCCGATTACCGAGAGGTAATGCCTCCTTAGCGCCCTCTTAAGGGGGGAGGTGTGATGTACAATGTCTGTGAGGTATGGGGTTTTGTCCACAAAATATGATGTTTTCTGTTGTAACTTTCCAGAAAGATCCGGCAGATATGACAATCCAGGCTGCTAGCTCTGCAGCTTCATCCCTCCTCCCTTCACACACACACAGAGCAGTGCCACCCCCCCTCCTCTACAGCCTGTGTTCGCACTAGTAATAGGAGACCCCCCTGCTGTTACAACCATTTGTTTCCTTCTCTCCTCTTCAGAGCGGGAAAAACTTCTTTGTTTGAAACGAATAAAACTATGAGAGACTATACCATAAGAACCAAATACCCTAGAGATAGGAAAATCATATTTTTGTAATCCGGGCGGTCACAGCGTCGCTGCCGTGGTTCTTGCGAAGCCTAATCCTTTCAGAACCTGAGATATGTGTTCCAGCTAAACGGTGTATCAGAACTACTGCATATTTGGTCTTGAATTATTGTACTCAACAAATCACAACCAATGATGCCCTATATGGGTCTGTGCGGGCTGCCCCCATGGAGTTATGATTAGTATAAGTTTTCTAGTGTAGTTCTAAATCCAAAAGGGAGAGGTGGGATTAACCCAGCATGCATCTCTCCGTGATGTCACATAGCAAGTCTATAAAGCATTTCCTGGACAAAACCAGGGCAGAACAGCTCAAGTCGTCGTGCTAGAAAGACCCAGATGAGCGGAGAAGTGCAGCTCCGCCTCCACCCACCTTAGCCGCATGGTCTGCCTAAGGAACAATATGGAACTGTGAGTGTAATCTCTTTGTTTTCTCCACTTTTATTTTATACCTGTACTGTACATATTTTATGTCTCAATTTTATAGCAACTTTTATCTGTAATCACTGTCCTCTTTCGGAAAATAAATGAAATAATTATTTAGATCTGTCTCTATGCTCTAAGACTCGAACTATACGCCTTTGATAGATAATCGCTACTAATTCAAGGGGTTTGCCACGGACCCTCTTAATTTAACACTGTGAATTAAGTAACCGTGACTGGTGGCAGCACGTTGTGCACGGCTATTGGGGCTTGCTGGCAGTCTAGAAGTGTCTTATATAGCTGAATGAGGGGCTGCGGCCACAGCTGATAATTCCCTTACTGCAGAAGCCTAATTGCCGGTTCACAACAGGCAGCCCGTCCGGCGACTAATTATCCTAGGTGCAGTTCCCTGACTGACCTGAGGGTAAGGGGGGCGCCGGAGAGCTGCGAGTTCCAAAGTGGAACTGAGAAAGTGGGATATACATAAATCCCCGCAGTACTTGGAAGATTGATAGCAGTGGCGGGGCATCCAAATTAAACTCCCCCTGCGGCAAATTGTAGAGCGAGATTAGCTTGCTGGATATTTTTGTCACATGGTGCCAGTGGTGGGATAACTAAGATAAGCCTCACTGCGCCTGTGATAGCCGTGTGCCGGCATTGTGTCTCGTCCCTCCGTCCGCTAATACACCCGTGTCAGTGGTGGGACTGTGACATAGTGGTGACACAGGGTCCACTGTCCGTCACGTTTTGGTGGCAGCGGGACCCCCGTTAGTCGCCTCCGTAAGTGGACGAACGGCCGTGGGCTGTTCGTCACACTATATAAATAAATAATAAAAATAATAATTATATTGTAATATATGTTTTGTCATGGAAAGTGTAATATTAGTTTTGGACCATTAGATGGAGATAGTGAGCATAATATAGGATAAAGCTTTAACAATAGTAAATAGTTAACTGTAGGAGGTGTCACTTTGGATAGAGCAGGGGACCCAACCTGTAGGTCGGGAGCCACATGTGGCTTACTGGCCCATGAATTCTGGCTCGCGACTGTCTGCCAGCTTAGCGCATTAGATCCAGATCGAGCAAACAGGTATGAAGAGCGCATCTGAAAATGGTGAATTTTGTGAGTAGCCCGGCACAGAAGAGCAGTTCTGGACACCCATATATTGGTCTAGGTGGTTTTGAGATAATTTAAGAACGGTACGCTGGAGACAAGATGATACTACCTGTCAGAGGAGGTGCTTGAAGCTTGATATGACAGTGTGTTGGGAGTGCTTGATGAGAGAGAGCTGAATGGGGGTATTGTGGGAACCCCAGGATCTTGATATACTGCTTTGGGGTGACGTCTGTGGAAAATGTTTGGTTACCATTATGCCTGTAATAGGGGCTTTGGTTTCCACTATTGTGAGGGGGCGGGAGCTGAATGTGGCTCGTGACCCCCTCTCAAGGCTGGATGTGGCTTGCGCCCCACTCTCAAGGCTGGATGTGGCTTGTGCCCCTCTCTCAGAGCTTAATGTGGCTTTCAAGGTCAGAAAGGTTAGGGACCTGTGGGTTAGAAGATGGGAGCTTGTGAGAAGGGTGAGGGCGCCCATAGAGCTCAGGTGGGCAGAGGCCCGAGCAGCAGTAAATACCCCGTAATGTTTCATCTAAGTAAGAGCCCAGGCATGTAAAACGTGCGGTGCTACACAGGAACCGCCACAGGAGCTGCAGAGAGAGAGAGAAAAAGGCTACAGAGAAGGACACGGCAGGATAGACGGGCAGGTCACTTACCATGTTGCAGAGCTTTCCGTGGGCTGATGCCCTCAGAACCGGGGTGAACCGGAGGCTGAGGGAACCCCCACAACAGGCAAGGTTGCACAGGGAGGATGCCTGGAAAACATACAAGGTACGGTCCGATCTCAAGCCTTGTTACAAAGAGAGCAGAGAATGGAAAGTTGAAGTGACGTATAATGTTGAAACTGCCGTGACTACTGTGTTAAGTATGGATGCCTTGAGAATTCCTGAAAGTAAAGTTTATTGTTTCAAGTTACAAGCGGACTGTGTCTCTGTTATTGTACAAAGGGCCACAGGTGACCTTAAAGAGCAAAGGAAGAACCCTGATGGTGCAGAGAATGCAGAGGCAAGTAAGCTGAAAGTGAAACGTAATTTTTTTGTAGAGGGAGGCCAGAGCACGCAAAGCCGGTTAAGCTCAGCCACGACTACTGCCCTGGCTGACCCCTACATGTGTAATGTGCGCGGAGTGGAGCTGTATGTTTAATATGCGCCGAGCTGAGCCTCGTGTGTAATGTGCGCGGAGTGTAGCCGTGTGTGTAATGTGTTAGACGTGTAGCCGCATGTGTAACAGGGCTGTGGAGTCGGCGCCGGAGCTCATTTTGGTGGAGTCGATATAAAATAGAAAGACTCCAACTCCTTAAATATATAATAAATTGGGTACAGTAGTTCAATGCTATTTGTGGGGAATATTTTTTTTCATAGAAAGTCATGAAATGTCCTATAAATGTCTGTACTATTCCTGATCTAAGGTGTAGACTTTTAGCCGAGATGAATCTGTGCTGCAGTTTATGTTCATGATAAGTAGTGAAGCTCCTCCTCTACAGATAACGGGGAAAATAACAAACACACAGGGAAGGAATGCCTGCAATCATCTCAGAACTTCTGGAGTGTATAGGAAAGCAGGATTAAGGAACGTAAGTACTTCTTAAAGCATATCTAAACTTTCAATAAACTGTGCATAAATCAATAGTCCAGTATAAGTTATCTCTGTATGCTTGATGTTTTAGTTTGTTTTTCCTCTTAGCTCCTGTTTGGAGAAATTAGCTGCTCTGATGACTTATATACACTATATATAGAATATAAAGGGAAAAACTGTTTTCTAACATCTCAAATTCAGAAATACAGTAACAGGATCGATGGGGACATATATATTTTTGTGTGTGTTCTGGAATATGATTTGGCACAAACATGCTTCCTCCCTCCTCCCCTCGTCATAGACTGTGAAGAAATATGATGTGAAGCATTTAGTGAGCTGTACCCTGAGACAAGCCTGACATTAAAAGTTCAGAGTAAAGCTATCTAACACCAAATATTAAAGGGAACCTGTCACCCCCCCCAGGGCATTTCTCAGTTAAAGAGCCACCTTCAGCAGCACTACGGCTGCATTCGGTGAAGGTGGCTCTTCTTTTTCTGACCCCCAAGTAACTCTGAAATATCGACTTTAATAAATAGCTCTTCATACCTGTAATGTGTCCCATAGGTATGGTGTGTCCCTCTGTATCAGCCGCCTACCATCCGTCCTCATGCCTGTCCGGTGTCTTGGCACCGCCCACCATCTGTCCATCATGATGCCCCTGTGCGTCGCTGCCTCCTCCTGTTTCGAATGCAGGCGCCTGCGCTGTGACAAGAGTTTTCGGGCATGCGCAGTGCGCGCTGCTGAGAAACGACATCAGGCTACTGTAATGTGTCCCTATGGGACACATTACAGGCATGAGGAGCTATTTATAAAAGTCAATATTTCAGCGTTACTAGGGGTCAGAAAAAGAAGAGTCACCTTCACAGAATGCAGCCTTAGTGCTGCTGAAGGTGGCTCTTTAACTGAAAAACACCCTAGGGGGGTGACAGGGTCCCTTTAACCCCTTACCGACCGCCGATACGCCTTTTAACGGCGGTAATTAAGGGTACTAAAACAACAGCGCCGTTAATTCACGGCACTGTGGAGAAAGTACATAGCCCCCCCAGTGTCGGATTTTCTCCGGGGTCTCGGCTGCCAGGGATAGCCGAGACCCCAGAGAACATGAATCGGTCGGTTTTTACCGACCCCGCTTTTGCGATCACCGTTATTAACCCTATAACGGCGACCGCAAAAAAAAGCCGCGATTATGCATTAAATTTCTTTCCTCTGATGTGATCGCACATCAGAGGAAAGAGAAATAGGGTCCCCGATCCCCCCCGGTACATCTCCGTGGTCCTCACTTCCCTCCCGGTGGTCCCGCGTCCTGCCGGCGTCCTCCGATGGGCGCCGCCATCTTGAAAATGGCATGCGCAGTGCGCCCGCCGGGAATCTGCCGGCTCCGGCTGGCAGATTCCATTCATTATTTTGATCACTATGATAAACGATCATAGTGATCAAAATAAAAAAAAAAATAGTACATAACCCCCCCATTTATCACCCCCTTATATTGGCAAACATAAAGAAATAAAGAAAATATTTTTTTTCAGTTTTCCATTAGGGTTAGGGCTAGGGTTAGGGTTAGGGTTGGGCTAGGGTTAGGGTTGGGCTAGAGTTAGGGTAGGGTTAGGGTTGGGCTAGGGTTAGGGTTGGGCTAGGGCTCGGGTTAGGCCTAGTGTTAGAATTAGGGTTAGGGCGAACTAGGATTAGGGTTAGAATTAGGATTAGGAAATAGGGTTGGGATTAGGGTTAGGGTTGGGATTAGGGTTAGGGGTGTGTTGGGGTTAGGGTTGGAGCAAGAATAGAGGGGTTTCCACTATTTACCAACTTTGGGGATCTAAAAATTGGGGTCTAAAAAAATCACTTTTGTGGAAATAAAAAAGACTTTATTTTCACGGCTCTGCGTTTATAAACTTCTGTGAAGCGCTTGGGGGTTTAAAGTGCTCACCACACATCTAGATAAGTTCCTTAGGGGGTCTAATTTCCAAAATGGGGTCACTTGTGGGGGGTTTCCACTGTTTAGGCCCATCAGGGGCTCTGCAAACGCAACATGATGCCCGCAGACCATTCCATCAAAGTCTGCATTCCAAAATGGCACTCCTTCCCTTCCAAGCTCTCCCATGCGCCCAAACAGTGGTTCCTCCCCACATATGGGGTATCAGCGTACTCAGGACAAATCGCATAATAACTGTGGGGGTATGATTTCTGCTGTTACCCTTGTAAAAATAAAAATTTGCGGGCGAAAAGATCATTTTTGTGGAAAAAAAATGGATTTCTTATTTTCACGGCTCTACGTTAAAAACTTCTGTGAAGCACTTGAAGGTTCAAAGTGCTCACCACACATCTAGATAAGTTCCTTAATGGGTCTAGTTTCCAAAATGGGGTCACTTGTTGGAGGTTTCCACTGTTTAGGCACATTAAGGGCTCTTCGAACGCAACATGGCATCCGATCTCAATTCCAGCCAATTCTGCGTTGAAAAAGTCAAACGGCGCTCCATCCCTTGCGAGCTCTGCCGTGTGCTGAATAAGTGGTTTACCCCCACATATGGGGTATCGGCGTATTCAGGAGAAATTGTACAACAAATTTTGTGGTTGATTTTCTCTTTTAACACTTGTGAAAATAAAAAAATTGGTTCTGAAGTAAATTTTTTGCAAAAAAAAGTTAAATGTTAATTTTTTCCTTCCACATTGCTTTAGTGCCTGTGAAGCACTTAAAGAGTTAATAAACTTCTTGAATGTGGTTTTGAGCACCTTGAGGGGTCTAATTTTTAGAATGGTGCCACTTTTGGGTATTTTCTGTCATTTACACCCCTCAAAATGACTTTAAATATGATGTGGTCCCTAAAAAAAATGGTTTTGTAAATTTTGTTGTAAAAATGAGAAATCGCTGGTCAACTTTTAACCCTTGTAACTTCCTAACAAAAAAAAAATTTTGCTTCCAAAATTGTGGTGATGTAAAGTAGACATGTGGGAAATGTTATTTATTAAGAAATTTGTGTGACACATCTCTCTGATTTAAGGGCATAAAAATTTAAAATTGCAAAATTTTCAAAATTTTCGCCATATTTCCGTTTTTTTTCAGAAATAAACACAAGACATATTGAAGAAATTTTATCACTAACATGAAGTACAATATGTCACGAAAAAAACAATCTCAGAGTCAGCGGGATCCATTAAAGCTTTCCAGAGTTATAACCTCATAAAGGGACAGTGGTCAGAATTGTAAAAATTGGCCTGGTCATTAAGCTGCAAACTGGCTCTGTCGCTAAGGGGTTAAACTTTATACTTATCTGTCCTATTGATTTAAGATTGTTTTATTTCTATCCTAAATTATACAGTGCATGATTCCCTATTCTTGCAAGAATTACAATATACCTTATTTTTTGTTATAATAACTATAACAAAGTCCTTACTTTTATGTATGTATATATATATATATATATATATGTATGTATATATGTGTGTACGTATGTGTACAGTATGTATATATTGTAAAGCAGCGGTTTCCACGTTGTGCAGTGATGAGGCCAAGACGCAAGCAAGTTCAAAAAAACAAAAGGTGTTTAATGTCCAACAAAACTCACACAGTGCACAGCACACTGTATCCTCTGGATCACAGCCGGGAACCAGAAAAAAAACAGTCCGTGGCCAGTTGCCGTAAGCGACCGCGCTGCCGTGTATGCCAGGGGTGCCAGACCTTTTGGCTCCACTTGGCCCTGTGTTGCCTCACACAGGGAATACTCTGTAGACCACCTACTCTATCTGCTTGCAAGACAGAACTGACACGCCCAAAAACTTTCTGCAGGTTTTTTTTTCCCTTCTTCCAATCTGTTGCCAAAGGCCATTTATAAGACCTGGACTGGAGGAAATGGACCGGACCCCACTACCTTCCTGCAGTCCGTTTAAAAAATAAAAGCCCATACTAGTTTTTCCTGAACAAACTCCTTGGTCAAAATAACGTGACCAGGTTCAAACTTACTTTTATTTCACCTTGTGAGTCACAGGCATGCTGCTGTGACCACAAGGCACTCCAGCAGATCGAATACGCTTCTGTGCACATCCTGGGGGACACATAGCGACCCTCACATATGACTCTGGTCGCTGCCTCACATACCCCCCCACTGTTCAAACTTGTGGGGTTGAACATTTGTCACCATACAGGGGGACCGTGACAAGGCATCCGCATTTCCCTGTGATTTGCCCGCCCTATGTTCCACTGAAAAACTGAAGTTTTGTAGGGACAGGAACCACCTGGTGACTCGGGCATTCCTCTCTTTTGCGTTTCTCATCCAGACGAGGGGGGAATGGTCTATTACTAAACGAAACTGATGCCCGAGCAAATAATAGCATATGGTCTCCAAGGCCCATTTAATCACCAAGCATTCCTTCTCCACTATGCTGTAATTTTTCTCGGCCGGGGTCAGTTTCCTAGATGCTCATCCCCGTTCACCTCTTACGACAGCATCGCTCCTAGACCTACCTCCGAGGCATCGGTTTGTACAATAAAGGTCTTCTTGAAGTCGGGGCAGATGAGAACTGGCTGTCCACACAACGCCGACTTCAGGGACTGGAATGCTTTCTCCTCCTGAGG
This sequence comes from Dendrobates tinctorius, assembly GCF_039654945.1. Taxonomy (NCBI): domain Eukaryota; kingdom Metazoa; phylum Chordata; class Amphibia; order Anura; family Dendrobatidae; genus Dendrobates; species Dendrobates tinctorius. The sequence goes on along the minus strand of NW_027361904.1, from coordinate 2,493,574 downwards.
ATTCCATCGGATCATTACTGACTTCTTACATTTTAACAGGTCCGTTAGGGGTGCTGATTGCCCCGCAAAATTGGGTATAAACCGGCGGTAGTAACCAATGATACCAAGGAATGCCCTCACCTGTTTAGTACTTAAGGGCTTGGGACAGTTTTGGATGGCCTCGATCTTGTTTACTTGGGGTTTGATCACCCCGCGACCGATCACGTAACCCAAGTACTGAGCTTCCGTGAGCCCTATTGCACATTTCTTTGGGTTTGCTGTTAACCCCGCGACCCGGAGCAACTCTAACACGGCTTATACCTGGGACAGGTTGGTCTCCCACTTGGTACTAAAGATGACTATGTCATCTAAATAGGCCGATGCTCATTTCCGATGTGGTTCTAACACTATATCCATCAGTCCCTGGAATGTGGCCGGAGCCCAATGTAACCCAAAGGGAAAGACAACATAGTGAAACAGAACCTCTGGTGTGATAAATGCGGTCTTCTCTTTAGCCGATTCTGTCAGGGGAACCTGCCAGTATCCTTTGGTGAGGTTGAGCGTGGTGAAGTACTGGGCCTTCCCCAGTCTTTCAATTAGCTCGTCCACCCGAGGCATTTGGTAGAGGTCAAATTTTGACACCTTATTTAACTTCCTGAAGTCATTACAGTAGCGTAATGACCCGTCCGGTTTAGGTATTAACACAATGGGGCTACCCACTCACTTCCAGACTCTTCAGTGACTCCCAATTGAAGCATTTGCTTCATTTCAGCCACTATTGCTTGCCTCCTGGCTTCTGGCACTCGGTATGGTTTCATCCGTACCCTTACCCGGGGTTCGGTGACAATGTCATGCTGTATCACCGAGGTTTGCCCCGGCAGCTCTGAGAATATATCCGTATTCTGCTGCACCAAAGCTCGAGCCTCCCGTCGCTGCTGTTTTGTGAAGAAACCAGAGTATATCTTAATTGCCCAGATGGCTATGTCTTAACAGGCCTGGAGGAATTGACTTTTTGTCTGTATAGTTGGCTTGTGGATTTAAGTGTGAATTCTGGTGGGTCTTGCACAATGATATACCATGTAACATAGTGTGTGCTTATCTGATGTTTGTTTATATTCTGGAATCAGTTTGTTGACTTGAATGTAGATAGGGAAGGGTGTGAGGGTGTACTGAAGGACACTGGGTAATTCTAAAACTAGCTTACCTGCCTTGGGTATAAAAGACCCTGAGACAGAGAGATGGGGTCTCATCTCATCACATAGAGCTACTAGCTGGACATTCTGCTAAACGCTTAACAGAGAAGAAACTGTTCAGGATCCCAGCTGAGGGTATGTCAGACATGGCTGAAAGAACACAGGACTGCTCTCGGTTATCTCCCTACGCTTGTCGGGACCTCCTCTCTGTGTGTTATCACAGGTGGAATAGCGACCCTGGGAGCTCTAACATAACATCCACTGGCATCCCTATGAGCCAGCGGAGGGGAGAGACCTTGTAATGTGCACCATCTTGGGGAAATTGCTGGAATTGTTCTGTTTGCTACTGGGTGTTGTGGTTCAATAAAGCTTGGCCACACTGTTTTACCCTAACCATGTGTTGTCTGTGTAGTGTTTTGCCCACAAGGAGATAGCGCGGGTGTTCAGGGGTATGAGCCCTGGTCCATGCAGTCTTGCTAAAGACAGCCGGGCCAGCGGACGAGAGCACCCACTAACCCCGTTTCTCCACAGGCGTCATTTACTTTTACCTCATACCCAGTTGTGTCCTTGGCCAGAGCCAGAGGAACCCCCGTTTGTATGACCGGAGTCGCCTCTGTAACCAAACATTCTCGGTCCTTCCAAGCCTTTAGCAGGTTTATAGGGCACAGTTGCTCAGGTTTCCTTTTCCTAGGTTGGTACAACTTATAATTCACTTTCCCAACTTTCCCCCGTATCTCATAAGGCCCTTGCCACTTGGCCATGAGTTTGCTCTCTGGGGTGGGTACTAGTTCCAACACCCGGTCTCCTTCTTTAAAGGTCCTGACCATGGCCTTTTTATTATACGTGTGGCTCTGAGTGGCCTGGACATCCAACAGATGCTCCTTTACTATGGGACGCACGACTGCAATCCGATCCTGCATATTTGTCACATACTCGATGACACTCTTATGTGGCGTGGGCACCTGTTCCCACATCTCTTCGGCTACATCCAGCAGTCCCCTCGGGTGCCTTCCATACAATAGTTCAAATGGGGAGAACCCCGTGGATGCCTGCAGTACCTCGCGAATGGCAAACATTAGATAGGGCAGTAACATGTCCCAATCCCTCCCATCCTTGGGGACTACCTTTTTTAGCATGGCTTTGAGGGTCTTATTAAACCTCTCCACCAACCCGTCGGTTTGTGAATGGTACACCAACGTACGTAGCTGTTTGATTTGGAGCAGCTTACACAGCTCCCATCACCTTAGACATAAATGGAGTACCTTGATCAGTAAGGATCTCCTTGGGTAGCCCTAGGTGACAGAACTTGGCGAACAGTTCACGGGCTATTAGCTTAGCCGAAGTGTGGCAGAGTGGTATTGCCTCTGGGTACCGGGTGGCGTAATCTACGACTACTAATATGTGCTGGTGGCCCCGGGCGAATTTTACTAATGGACCTACCAGATCCATCGCAATCCACTCAAAAGGTACCTCTATAATGGGCAGAGGCACCAATAGACTCCGGTAGTTCATGGTGGGTGAGGTTAGTTGGCACTCAGGACATGTGTCGCAATACCTTTTGACCTCAACATAGACACCAGGCCAGAAAAACTGCTGCAATATGCGCTCTGCCGTCTTTTTGGCCCCCAAATGCCTCCCCAGCATGTGAGAGTGAGCCATGTCGAGCACCTCCCGACGATAGGATTGAGGCACCACCAGCTGTTCTACCACCTCATCCCTGATTTTATCAACCCTGTACAGTAACTCCTGGTTGATCTCCATCTGGGCAAACTCCCTCTCTGCCCCTGGTCATTGAGCCACCCCACTCACCATGATTACTCTTTCCCTGGCCCTGTCAAAGTGGGATCCTGGAGCTGGGCAGTCCCGAACTTACCAGGTGATACCCCCAGCTCAGGAATCGGTGGGTTGTCCCCAACTTCTCCTGCCAACACCTCTAGGGGACACCTATCGGGGTTACACTCTGTCCCTATATTGGTGACCCCTACGGCAGGTATCCCTGACTCGGGATCTTCAGGTTCTGCGCCCGGAATACTATTTACCCTGAGAGGATTAACCCTGGTCTCCCAGAGGGACCAGAACAGGGGAAAGTCTCTTACTAATACAGTCCCATACGGAAGAGTCTTTACCACTCCCACCACCTGTTTTATCTCCCCACACGGGGTAGAGAATGTGACCTCCTCAGTTGGGTACTCTCGGAGGTCCCCATGTATGCACACTACCCTCACCTTCCGTCCATTAGGTCTATCCCTCTCAACCAGGGACCCGTGTTACAGGGTCACCAAACTCCCTGAGTCCAAGAGAGGGTCCATCTGGTACCCATTAACGAGTACCTTGCACTGCTGAGGCATGGTCTGTAGTGGCAGTGCAGACTGGCTGGGCATACATAGATACCTGTTGGGTATACCCGCAGTCCATGGGTTCGGTTGTTAGGGGGCAGTTAGCAACTACATGTCCAGGCTCTTGGCATCGCCAACACTTAAAAACTGGGGCACGAGGGAAACTTGGGGCTACGTTAGGGGACACGGGGCAGTTGACACTCTCCTTCCGAGATATCCCCTCAGTACGGGCATGATCCGTATTAGCCTTGGTGAAGGGTTGTGGACTTTTCCCAGGCTCCTGAGCTAACGGGCTTACGTGACAGCCGAAGTGGGGCAGTGTCCCTTATAAAGTCTTGAGTGGCTCTGTACCGTTCAACCAGTGCTACCACCTGGTCCAGAGTGCCCGGGTCCCCTTGCCCCACCCAACTCTGTATGGTGGCTGGCAGCGCCCTCACCAGCCGGTCGACCACAACCCTCTCTACCATCTGGATCGGGGTTAAAGTCTCAGGCTGGAGCCATTTTTTAACCCGTTGCAGTAAGTCATAGGCTTGAGATCGGACAGGGCGAGTCTCAGAAAAGGACCACTGGATCACCCATTGTATGTATTAACCCCCAGTCGGGCAAGGATCTCACCTTTCAGCTTCCCATAGTCCAGGACATCGTCCCGACTGAGGTCCAGGTAGACCTTTTGTGCATCTCCCATCAAGAAGTTGGACACCACCTCAGCCCACTGAGCCACCGGCAATCTCTCCCACTCCGCAGTGCTTTCAAAAATGGTGAGAAAAGCCTCCATGTCGTCCTCAGGTTCCATCTTCCTCAGCGCTGAGCGGACCTTATATCGGGCTTCCGATCGGTATATGGTGGCTGAGGAACCTGCCTCTTGTAGAGATGCAATCTGCTGCAGAATTAAATTGTTGGTTTGCTGCTGTTCCTCTTGCAGCTTCTTCTGTCGCACTTGTGAGACGGCCAACTGTCTCAGTATTTCCTCAATCTTAGCAGTCGACTTAAGCTGCAGCGTTGCAGGCCTAATATACGTCATGCAGCACGTTTTGGGTATGCCTCAGTTCACACTGCCCGCATTCTCCACCATATGTAAAGCAGCGGTGTCCACGTTGTGCAGTGATGAGGCAGTGACCCAAGCAAATTCAAAAAAACAAAAGGTGTTTAATGTCCAGCAAAACTCACACAGTGCACAGCACACTGCATCCTCCGGATCACAGCTGGGAAACAAAAAAACAGTCCATGGCCAGTTGCCATGAGCGGCCGCGCTGCCGTGTATGCCAGGGGTGCCAGACCTTTTGGCTCCGCTTGGCCGTGTTGCCTCACACAGGGAATACTCTGCAGACCACCTGCTCTGTCTGCTTGCAAGACAGAACTGACACACCCAAAAACTCTTTCTGCAGGTTTTTTTTTCCCTTCTTCCAATCTGTTGCAAAGGCCACTTATAAGACCTGGGCTGGAGAAAACGGACCGGACCCCACTACCTTCCTGCAGTCCGTTTAAAATATAAAAGCCCATACTAGGTTTTCCTGAACAAACTCCTTGGTCAAAATAACTTGACCAGGTTCAATCTTACTTTTATTCCGCCTTGTGAGTCACAGGCATGCTGCTGTGACCACAAGGCAGTCCAGCAGATCTAATACGCTTCTGAGCATATCCTTGGGGACACATAGCGACCCTCACATATGACTCCGGTCGCTGCCTCACAATATATATGTACATGATTGCATATATGACATTTAAGTTTCTAGACTTAGAAACTATTCAGCTGACGTATTGTGAAGACATAGGTGTAACATTTGTGAATGCTTAGCTGGCTTTTCTAATCTTACATACAAATAAAGGTGTCATCCCTATTTCTTCTCTGGTAACGTAGATAAGGGAAGGTGACAGGCAAGCATATTCCAGCATATGTACTACTTTGCAAACTTTGTATTTTGAACGCCCTTCTGTTTATTCTATTTAAACTCAAAGACTCTGTATTGGGGCAGACAGGTGACTGCTCACATCTGGTGCGGCCGTCATTCTCTCTCCATGCCGGCATGATCAATAAAGAACAAATCATCTTACTTATTCAGGTCTGGATGATTTTAAATTGGAAGACTAAAACTCCACTGACATTTGGTGTATTGGCCGGGAAATCCAAAATCTTTCCCTCACCGGGTAGGACTGTAAACCGTGCACGGCGGAGTCTGAAACTCTGAAGTAAGTCCTCCATCTTAACATCAGGCGTCAACAGAGGCATGACTCTGGTAAGGTTGATTCCTCATGAATAATTCTCCATCCCCCCCCCCCCCCAAACAAGGACAAGCGACAACCATTTCTTGGGTATAAAATGGCCGCAGCAGCCAATTTATTGATATTTTGCCAATCCTTAATAAATGTTTTTTTCTATATATATATACAGTGGGGCAAAAAAGTATTTAGTCAGTCAGCAATAGTGCAAGTTCCACCTCTTAAAAAGATGAGAGGCGTCTGTAATTTACATCATAGGTAGACCTCAACTATGGGAGACAAACTGAGAAAAAAAAATCCAGAAAATCACATTGTCTGTTTTTTTTTCATTTTATTTGCAAATTATGGTGGAAAATAAGTATTTGGTCAGAAACAAAATTTCATCTCAATACTTTGTGATATATCCTTTGTTGGCAATGACAGAGGTCAAACGTTTTCTGTAAGTCTTCACAAGGTTGCCACACACTGTTGTTGGTATGTTGGCCCATTCCTCCATGCAGATCTCCTCTAGAGCAGTGATGTTTTTGACTTTTCGCTTGGCAACACGGACTTTCAACTCCCTCCAAAGGTTTTCTATAGGGTTGAGATCTGGAGACTGGCTAGGCCACTCCAGGACCTTGAAATGCTTCTTACGAAGCCACTCCTTCGTTGCCCTGGCGGTGTGCTTTGGATCATTGTCATGTTGAAAGACCCAGCCACGTTTCATATTCAATGCCCTTGCTGATGGAAGGAGGTTTGCACTCAAAATCTCACGATACATGGCCCCATTCATTCTTTCATGTACCCGGATCAGTCGTCCTGGCCCCTTTGCAGAGAAACAGCCCCAAAGCATGATGTTTCCACCACCATGCTTTACAGTAGGTATGGTGTTTGATGGATGCAACTCAGTATTCTTTTTCCTCCAAACACGACAAGTTGTGTTTCTACCAAACAGTTCCAGTTTGGTTTCATCAGACCATAGGACATTCTCCCAAAACTCCTCTGGATCATCCAAATGCTCTCTAGCAAACTTCAGATGGGCCCGGACATGTACAGGCTTAAATAGTGGGACACGTCTGGCACTGCAGGATCTGAGTCCATGGTGGCGTAGTGTGTTACTTATGGTAGGCCTTGTTACATTGGTCCCAGCTCTCTGCAGTTCATTCACTAGGTCCCCCCGCGTGGTTCTGGGATTTTTGCTCACCGTTCTTGTGATCATTCTGACCCCACGGGGTGGGATTTTGCGTGGAGCACCAGATCGAGGGAGATTAACAGTGGTCTTGTATGTCTTCCATTTTCTAATTATTGCTCCCACAGTTGATTTCTTCACTCCAAGCTGGTTTGGCTATTGCAGATTCAGTCTTCCCAGCCTGGTGCAGGGCTACAATTTTGTTTCTGGTGTCCTTTGACAGCTCTTTGGTCTTCACCATAGTGGAGTTTGGAGTCAGACTGTTTGAGGGTGTGCACAGGTGTCTTTTTATACTGATAAGTTTAAACGGGTGCCATTACTACAGGTAATGAGTGGAGGAAAGAGGAGACTCTTAAAGAAGAAGTTACAGGTCTGTGAGAGCCAGAAATCTTGATTGCTTGTTTCTGACCAAATACTTATTTTCCACCATAATATGCAAATAAAATGAAAAAAAAACAGACAATGTGATTTTCTGGATTTTTTTTTCTCAGTTTGTCTCCCATAGTTGAGGTCTACCTATGATGTAAATTACAGACGCCTCTCATCTTTTTAAGTGGAGGAACTTGCACTATTGCTGACTGACTAAATACTTTTTTTCCCCACTGTATATATACATAAATCATCGAGCTTGTTCATGCCGCCGGTCTTTAACGCTGTGACCTGGAATTTCTTCTCCTCTTGGGTGGATGGGTGGGACTTGCTGCCCCCTCCGTCAAGTCTGGGAACAAAGAGGGCCACTCGACCCCATCCTATCCTTTTGTGTCCTTACTTAATCCCTCCTCCCCTATGTCATTTCCCCTGTAGTCCTATACTACTACCTGTCGGCTCATCTTTCTCCCCCCCTTCCCATTCAGCCGTCTTATCACTCCCCCCATCATCATGTCAGCCTCCCCTTATCACGCTGTTTCATGTCCTGCTGATACTTGACTCTGGTAAGGTCGATTCCTCGTGAATAATTCCCCGTTCCCCCCACTCCCCCCCTCCCCGCCAAACAAGGACAAGCAACAACCATTTCTTGGGTATAAAACGACCACAGCAGCCAATTTATTGATATTTTGATAATTAAAGACCCTTGGTGAGGTCCTCGAAGCTAAAAAGGTCTGGTGACTTATCTTTCCATGGCATTGACTCTTCCCTCCCAGCCTTACTTCTAGCCATGAGACCCAGAAGTACCATTAAACTGAGGGAAGAGGTTGCCCTCCTGACAATGTGATCCCAATGTTCCATCGCCGGGTATCACCCAACTCTTGTATCCGTATGAACCCGACGTTCCATCGCCGGGTATCACCCAAACTCCAAATAATGTGACCCCAACGTTCCCTCGCCGGGTGTCACCCAAGTCTCCAATTAATGTGAATCTGACGTTCCATCGCCAGGTATCGCCCAAACTCCAAGTAATGTGACCCCGATATTCCATCGCCGGGTATGACCCAATCTCACCAGACCACCACCACAACACCATCCAATGAAAGGATCCATGTATTTCAGGAATCTCCCAAGCCGAAATTTAGCCAACTTTAAGGACCCACCAACGCCATAAAATATCAATGCACCCGAGTAGAACCCCACTGCTCATGAAGAGCCATCCTCCAGCCGTCAGGAGAGGAAAGAACCCCTGTGGGGGAAACCTCCAGGGAACCATGGCTCATGAATTGCCCTTCCCCTGCGCTTAAGAGGTAACTGGAGTTAACAGTATCAGCTAACTCCCTTTACACCGGCTGGTGGGAAGTGATCAAGGCACTTTGCTCGACAGGTTCTGCATCATTTTGTTCAGGTTATCCACCCGATCTGACATAGCACGGAGTGGGTCCATGGCATACAGTAAATCCCAAAGCCCCCGAAAAAATGTGCGGTCGGTGATAATGTAGTGACACGGGGTGTCACAGAGGTTAAGCCTGGGGGTGCTAACAGAGGACGTGCAGCAATAGACAGGGTGTGCGAAGTCCAAGGAGTGCAGTGCGCACAGGACCTGAGCCTAGACAGACAAAACCAATAACGTCAGAGAGCAAAGTCGAGGGTCAGAAGCCAGACAGGAATGAGGTAATCAAGGACAAGACAGACGAGTAACCAGAGGCAAGCCAAGGGATCAGATTACCAGGAGGGACGAATCAGTACCAAGCAGAAAGACACAGACAATAGTCAGGGGGCCAACCGGATCATACACAGCAAACAAACACAGGCAGAGGAACAACGATACAGAGAGTAACCTGGGTCAGCGACCTCAAACCGAGTAGACTGACCCAGGAAAAAGGGGCGGACATACCGCCGGTTCAACCGGTGCAGTGCACCGGGGCCCAGAGGCTCTAGGGGGCCCCTGCAGGGCGGCTAATGATGAGGGGAATCTGGCCGGTTTCTCCAGGCCTGAGGCTCCGGGGGCCCCTGGCCAGATTGCTCTCATGTGTGGCGGGCAGGAGCGGAGCTGATGGATCCTTCCTGCCCGGCGCCAGCACTTCCTGTCTCTGAGAGCAGCGCCGCTGAATGACGTCATCATTCAGCGGCCACTGTGCGAGAGCGAGGAAGCCGAAGCAGCCGGAGGTGGAGATGCTGCGGACAGGTGCTGTCACTGTGTGCGTGTGTATGTGTGTGTGTGTGTGTGTATGTATGTATGGATGTGTGTTTGCATGTATGTGTGTCTCTATGGATGTGTGTGTGGATGTGTGTGTGTGTATGGATGGATGGATGTGTGTGTGTATGTTGTGTGTATGTATGTATGTGTGTATGTATGGATGTGTGTATGGATGTGTGTATGTATGGATGTGTGTATGTGTGTGTATGTATGGATGTGTGTATGTATGGATGTGTGTATGTATGGATGTGCGTGTGTATGGATGTGCGTGTGTATGTATGGATGTGTGTGTATGGATGTGTGTATGTATGGATGTGTGTGTATGGATGTGTGTATGTATGGATGTGTGTGTATGGATGTGTGTATATGTGTGTATGTATGGATGTGTGTATGGATGTGTGTATGTATGGATGTGTGTGTATGTATGTGTGTATGTATGGATGTGTGTGTATGTATGTGTGTATGTATGGATGTGTGTGTATGTATGTGTGTATGTATGGATGTGTGTATGGATGTGTGTATGTATGGATGTGTGTGTATGGATGTGTGTATGTGTGTGTATGTATGGATGTGTGTGTATGGATGTGTGTATGTGTGTGTGTATGTATGGATGTGTGTGTATGGATGTGTGTATGTGTGTGTGTATGTATGGATGTGTGTGTATGGATGTGTGTATGTGTGTGTATGTATGGATGTGTGTGTATGTATGTGTGTATGTATGGATGTGTATGTATGTATGTGTGTATGTATGGATGTGTGTGTGTGTATGGATGTGTGTATGGATGTGTGTGTGTGTATGGATGTGTGTGTGTGTATGGATGTGTGTATGTATGGATGTGTGTGTATGTATGTGTGTATGTATGGATGTGTATGTATGTATGTGTGTATGTATGGATGTGTGTGTATGTATGGATGTGTGTATGTGTGTGTGTATGTATGGATGTGTGTGTATGGATGTGTGTATGTGTGTGTATGGATGGATGTGTGTGTATGTATGTGTGTATGTATGGATGTGTATGTATGTATGTGTGTATGTATGGATGTGTGTGTGTGTATGTATGTGTGTATGTATGGATGTGTGTGTATGTATGTGTGTATGTATGGATGTGTATGTATGTATGTGTGTATGTATGGATGTGTGTGTATGTATGGATGTGTGTATGTGTGTGTATGTATGGATGTGTGTGTATGTATGGATGTGTATGTATGTATGTGTGTGTGTGTATGGATGTGTGTCTGTGTGTATATATGTATGCTGACCTATGCGTCCTGGCATCCCCAGACAACTATTACTTTCTGGTAGCAGCCCGCGCAGGAGAGAAGCAAAACCTCTAACATTCTGTAGGGAAAAGGGAGATAAGCCTGACCCCCATAATACCAAGTCAAGAAAGAGGCACAGTCCCTGCGCAGCCCCCACACAGAATACTGCTCCTGGCGTAGCCCACTAATGTGGGACAGTCCCGCAGAGTCCAGGACCATATAACGCCACCATAGTAACACTGCATGTGGTGCCCAAATAATAGTGTTCTGAGACGTATATATTATAGGAGCAAAGAAAGTGCCAGTATCGACATCTAATATTTCAGTTATTACTGTGTCAGAGAACCCAAGTCATGGCGCCACCAAATCTCCAGTTATAACAATAACCATGCCAGACAGTGCAGAGTGATAAGTCAGAGAATGGGCCGCGCAGTACTGGGGTCCCACCAAGGGCTACATCTGCCCGGAGTTTTTGGGGGTTTCCTCTGGGTGCTCCGGTTTCCTTCCACACATGAGCAGGTTACTTTTATGTAACAGCGCAGACAGTGAGGAGATGGTGGACGTTAGGCAGCACCATTTAACTAGCACAAAAAGGAAAATCTATGTATAAGTGTATATAAGTGAGCACTATATGGCGGGTTACACTAACAGGGTCACTACAGTATATTATACTGCAAGCGCTATAACATCTATGACACGCTCTATCAGGCTCGGACTGGCCCATAGGGTAACAGGGGCCCCTGTGCAAATCAGGGCCCCCAACCTTACTGTATGGGCAGGACTTGTCATAATTCACTTTATTCACTCTGTTCAGAAAAAAGCAGCATCTCATCATTCATTAACCAAACTGCCCAATTTATTATTATATAGAGATATAAGTAAATGTGTGAGCCAGGGTCGTGTAATATTTGTATGCAGGTGAAAAGTGGGCCCCCCAAAGTCAATGTTACTGGTGGGCCAGTCCGACACTGTGTTCTATTATATACACTGTTCTGAATGGTCTTATTTTCTATCAGTTAAATGGCTGTTTATGCCTTTACGTGTTGACGGGTGTCACTCTCAGAACTAGGCCTGTCCCCATCAGTCTCCATAAGCTCCTGTGATTGTTACACTGGCCCTAGCGGGGGTCACCGATATTTCCCGCTAGGCCCCAAGTCCTAGATATGCAAGTCACAGGATATACACTGGCCATCGCCGTACCATGAAGAACAGCCCCAGCCCATACTCTGTACCGTACGCCTGCAGTGGAAGCAATGGCCACAGGAACGTTCCTCTGCTACAGCCGGACTGTCTACCAAGCCTGGAGCTGCTTACAATCTTCTACTGGCACAGAGAACAAATCTCCCTCACAGCCCAGGCCTTATCCGGCGTCTGACCGATATCTGAACCTTCCGTGGCAATGTGTGTGTATATATATATCTTTGACGCCATAAAAGGAAGGGGGCCCAGACACATTTCTAACACAGTAACATAACATAGTTAGTAAGGCCGAAAAAAGACATTAGTCCATCCAGTTCAGCCTATAAAATTCCGTCAGAATAAATCCCCAGATCTACGTCCTTCTAAAGAACCTAACAATAACTGTAAGATACAATATTGTTCCGCTCCAGGAAGACATCCAGGCCTCTCTTGAACCCCACGACTGAGTTCGCCATCACCACCTCCTCAGGCAAGGAATTCCAGATTCTCACTGCCCTAACAGTAAAGAATCCTCTTCTATGTTGGTGGAAAAACTTTCTCTCCTCCAGACGCAGAGAATGCCCCCTTGTGACCGTCACCTTCCTTGGTATAAACAGTTCCTCGGAGAGATATTTGTATTGTCCCCTTATAAACTTATACATGGTTATTAGATCGCCCCTCAGTCGTCTTTTTGCTAGATTAAATAATCCTAATTTTGCTAATATCTGGGTATTGTAGTTCCCCCATCCCCTTTATTAATTTTGTTGCCCTCCTTTGTACCCGCTCTAGTTCCATTATATCCTTCATGAGCAGCGGTGCCCAACACTGTACACAGTCCTCCATGTGCGGTCTAACCAGGGATTTGTACAGAGGCAGTATAATGCTCTCATCATGTGTATCCAGACCTCTTTTAATGCACCCCATGATCCTGTTGGCCTTGGCAGCCGCTGCCTGGCACTGGCTGCTCCATGTAACTTTATCATTAACTAGGATCCCCAAGTCCTTCTCCATGTCAGATTTACCCAGTGGCTTCTCGTTCAGTGTGTAATGGTGATATTGATTCCTTCTTCCCATGTGTATAACCTTACATTTATCATTGTTAAACTGCATCTGCCACCTTTCCGCCCAAGTTTCCAACTTATCCATCTGGAGCAGAATACGATCTTCTCTTGCATTGACTGCTTTACATAGTTTTGTATCATCTGCAAATATCGATATTTTACTGTGCAAACCTTCTACCAGATCGTTAATAAATATGTTGAAGAGAAGAGGTCCCAACACCGACCCTTGCGGTCCCCACTGGTCACAGCGACCCAGTTAGAGAATATACCATTTATAACCACCCTCTGCTTTCTATCACTCAGCCAGTTACTTACCCATTTACACACATTTTCCCCCAGACCCAGCATTCTCATATTGTGTACCAACCTCTTGTGTGGCACGGTATCAAACGCTTTGGAAAAATCAAGATCTACCACATCCAATGACTCACCTTGGTCCAGTCTATAGCTTACCTCTTCATAAAAACTGATTAGATTGGTGTGACAGGAGCGATTCCTCATAAACCCATGCTGATATGGAGTTACACAGTTATTCTCAGTGAGATAATCCAGAATAACATCCCTCAGAAACCCTTCACATAACTCACCAACAATAGAGGTTAGACTTACTGGCCTATAATTTCCAGGGTCACTTTTAGAGCCATTTTTGAATATTGGTACCACATTTGCTATGCGCCAGTCCTGTGGAACAGACCCCGTCGCTATAGAGTCTCTAAATATAAGAAATAATGGTTTGTCTATTACATTACTCAGTTCTCTTAGTACTCGTGGTGTATGCCATCCGGACCCGGAGATTTATCTAGTTTAATCTTATTTAGCCGCTTTTGCACCTCTTCCTGGTTTAGATTGAATCATAGAATCATAGAATGGTAGAGTTGGAAGGGACCTCCTGGGCCATCTGGTCAAACCCCCTGCTCAAAGCAGGATTCGCTAAATCATCCCAGTCAGATGTCTGTCCAGCCTCTGTTTGAAGACTTCCATTGAAGGAGAACTCACCACTTCTCGTGGCAGCCTGTTCCACTCATTGATCACTCTGTCAAAAAGTTTTTTCTAATATTTAATCTGTGTCTCCTCCCATTCAGTTTCATCCCATTGCTTCTAGTCTTTCCTTGTGCAAATGAGAATAAAGTTGATCCTTCTACAATGTGACAGCCCTTTAGATATTTGTAGACAGCTATTAAGTCTCCTCTCAGTCTTCTCTTTTGCAAACTAAACAATCCCAAATCCTGCAACCTTTCCTCATAAGACAGGGTTTGCAGACCGGTCACCATTCTGGTCGCTCTTTTCTGAACTTGCTCCAGTTTGTTGATGTCTTTTTTAAAATGTGGTGCCCAAAACTGGACACAATATTCCAGATGAGGTCTGACCAAAAGAGGAGTAGAGGGAAATAATGACTTCACGTGATCTAGACTGTATGCTTCTGTTAATACATCCTAGAATTGCATTTGCCTTTTTTTGCTGCTGCATCACACTGTTGACTCATATTCAGTCTGTGATCTATTAGTATACCCGTGTCTTTTTCACATGTGCTGTCACTTAGCCCTATTCCTCCCATTCTATATATGCTTTTCTCATTTTTATTGCCCAGATGTAGTACTTTGCATTTCTCCCTGTTAAAAACCATTCTGTTAGTTGCTGCCCACTTCTCCAGTTTATATCTTTTTCAATCCTCTCTCTCTCTTCTCTAGTATTAGCTATCCCTCCTAGCTTTGTGTCATCAGCAAATTTAATCAGTTTACCCTCAATTCCTTCATCTAAATCGTTGATAAAGATGTTGAACAATACAGGGCCCAGGACAAAGCCCTGTGGTACCCCACTTGAGACATTCTTCCAACTGGATGTGCAGCCATTTACGACCACTCTTTGGGTCCGATCACTAAGCCAGTTATGAATCCACCTAACAGTTGCCTTGTCCATTCCATACTTAGTCATTTTTTCAATAAGGATTGTATGAGATACTTTGTCAAATGCTTTGCTGAAGTCAAGATATACTATATCTACAGCATTTCCTTGATCCACCCAATCAGTGATTCCGTCATAGAAGGAAATTAAGTTAGTCTGACATGACTTATTAGTTACAAACCCATGCTGACTCTGTTTAATCACTTCATTCTTATCCAGGTATTGACATACATGTTGTTTAACAATTTGTTCAAAGATCTTTCCTGGTATAGAAGTCAGACTCACCGGCCTATAGTTGCCTGGGTCCACCTTCTTCCCCTTTTTGAAGATAGGAACAACATTTGCTCTTCTCCAGTCTTCTGGGACTTCTCCTGTTCTCCAAGAATTTTCAAAGATTATGGAGAGGGGTTCAAAAATTTCTTCTGCTATCTCCTTCAGTACTATGGGGTGTAATTCATCTGGACCTGGAGACTTGAATTCATTTAGGTTAGCTAAGTGTTTCCTCACTATTGGTGACCCTTAATATAGGGTTTTCTTTGTTTCTCGGCATTTCATTTTCCACCGTGAATTCTGTGGAGAAGAAGGTGTTTAATATATTAGCTTTTTCCTCATCATCTACATCCATACTTTCCTCACAATTTTTTAATGGGCCTACACTTTCACTTTTGATTCTTTTACTATTGATATAGATGAAGAACAGCTTGGGATTAGTGTTACTCTCCTTAGCGATGTGCTTCTCTGTTTCCTTTTTGGCAGCTTTAATTATTTTTTTAGATAAAGAATTTTTCTCCCTATAGTTGTTAGATCTTCAGCGGGGCCATCCTGCTTTAGTAGTGTAAATGCTTTCTTTTTACTGCTAATTGCCCTCTTACTCCTGTGTTTAGCCACTTTGGGTTTTTCCTATTTCTTGTCCTTTTATTCCCACAAGGTATAAACCGCTTGCAGCGCCTATTAAGGATGTTCTTAAACATTTCACATTTATTTTCTGTATTCCTATTTCTGAAGACATTGTCCCAGTCACCCAGATTGAGGGCATCTCTCAGCTGGTCACACTTTGCCTTCGTAAAGTTCAGTGTTTTTGTGACTCCCTGACAAGTCCCCCCAGCAAAAGACAAGTGAAACTACAATATTGTGGCCGCTATTTCCTAGACGCCCAACAACCTGCAGATTTGTTATTCTGTCAGGTCTGTTAGATAGTATTAGGTGTAAAGTGCTGCTCCTCTGGTCGGATTCTGCACCAATTGTGAAAGATAATTATTCTTGGCTATTAGCAGAAACCTGTGGCCTTTATGGGTTTCGCAAGTCTCTGTTTCCCAGTTAATATCCGGGTAGTTAAAGTCCCCCATAACAAGGACCTCATTATGGGTTGCAGCTTCATCTATCTGCCTTAGTAGTAAACTTTCCATGATTTCTGTTATATTTGCACAATCGCACATTCAGCGTCTCCCACTCCCACACCACCTCCTCATCCCACCTTCTCTCTGTCCCCCAAGTCCCCCAAGGCTCTGTTTTAGGACCCCTACTCTTCTCAATCTATACACTTGGTCTGGGGCATCTCATAAAGTCCCACAGATTCCACTACCACCTTTATGCTGATAACACCCAGATCTACCTCTCCGGCCCAGACGTCACCTCTCTGCTGTCCAGAATCCCAGTGTCCATCAGCCATATCCTCCTTCTTCTCCTCTCGCTTCCTCAAGCTCAATGTGGACAAATCTGAACTCATCATCTTTCCTCCATCTCTCAGATCTTCCTTACCTGACCTAGCTATAAAAATTAATAACATCACACTTTCCCCAGTGCCGGAAGTCCGCTGCCTCGGAGTAACCTTTGACTCTGCCCTGTCCTTCAAACCGCACATCCAAGCTCTTTCTACCTCCTGTCGCCTCCAGCTCAAAAATATTTCCAGAATCCGTCCTTTCCTCAAGCCTCAGTGTACTAAAATGCTTGTGCATGCCCTCATCATCTCCCTCCTCGACTACTGCAACATCCTTTTCTGTGGTCTCCCTGCTAACACCCTCGCACCTCTCCAGTCCATCCTTAACGCTGCCGCCCGACTAATTCATCTCTCTCCTCGCTACTCCTCCGCTTCTCCCCTCTGCAAATCTCTTCACTGGCTCCCATTCCCTCAGCATATCCAGTTCAATTTACTAATACTGACCTACAAGGCCATCTATAACCTGTCTCCCCCATATGTCTCTGAACTAATCTCCCGATACCTTCCCTTACGTAATCTCCGGTCCTCCCAAGACCTCCTCTCCTCCACACTTATTCGCTCCTCACCCAGCCACCTCCAAGACTTCTCCCGAATAGCCCCTATTCTCTGGAATTCTTTGCCCCAACAAGTCCGACTATCAACCACATTTGGATCCTTCAGACGGAACCTGAAAACCCACCTTTTCAGGAAAGCCTACAGCCTGCAATGACCCCGCTACCTCCTCTCTCACCACTACTGGTGATCTCACCTCAACCAACACCGAAACTGCTGCAACCCACCAACCTACTGTCTCCTTCCCCACCATCCTGTAGCATGTAAGCCCGAAAGGGCAGGGTCCTCTCTCCCCTCTGTATCAGTCTGTCATTGTTAGTTTGTTTACTGTAAGTGATCTGTAATTTGTATGTAACCCCCCTTCTCATGTACAGCACCATGGAATCAATGGTGCTATATAAATAAATAATAATTTGGGGGTTCGTAAGAGACCCCAAAGAGAATTTTGTTACTATTTTTCCCTCCATGTATTTCGACCCATATGGACTCGACAACCTCATTCCCTTTGCTAATATCTTCCCTTAAAGTGGACTTTAGACAAGACTTTACATAAAGACGAACCCCTCCTCCACTCCGATTTTTACGATCCTTTCTAAACAGACTGTAACCCTGTAAGTTATCTGCCCAGTCATAGCTTTCATCTCACCATGTCTCAGTTATTCCCACTATGTCATAGTTACCTGTAGATATTTCTGCTTCTAGTTCTTCCATCTTGTTTGTTAGGCTTCTGGAATTTGTGAGCATGCATTTTAGAGAATTTTGCTTTGTTCCAATCTCCTCCCTGTTGATTGTTGTAGAAATTTTCTTACCTCCCTTCTGAGTATGTTGTCTTGGATCTTCTTTGCCACACCCCATATCATTCATCAGTATAATATCTGGTTTCATGTTCGTGTCTAACGTTTTTCTTCCCATCCCCTCTTCTTCTAGTTTAACGCTCTCCTGATGAGTGTAGCGAGTCTTCTGGCGAATGTGTGTTTCCCAGGTTTGTTGAGGTGTAGTCCATCTCTGGCGAGGAGTCCATCGTACAGGTAATTCACACCGTGGAACAGGAATTCGAATCCTTGTTGTCTGCACCATCGTCTTAGCCAGTTGTTCCCATCAAGGATTCTGTTCCATCTCCTGGTGCCATGCCCGTCTACTGGAAGGGTAGAAGAAAAAACTACCTGTGCATCCAGTCCCTTTACTTTCTTCCCAAACTCTTCAAAGTCCTTACAGATTGTCGCTAGGTCCTTCCTTGCCGTGTCATTGGTGCCAACATGTATCAGAAGAAATGGGTGGACGTCCTTGGAACTGATGAGCTTTGGTATCCTACCGGTCACATCCTTGATCTTCGCACCTGGGAGGCCGCATACTTCTCTTGCGGTTATATCCGGTCTGCAGATGGCTGCTTCTGTGCCTCTCAGTAGTGAGTCTCCCACCACTTCCACTCTTCTTCGCTTCTTGGCTGTACTTTTTGTTGTCGCTTCTGGGTGTTGCTGTGTACCCTTTTCTTCTTTGCTTGCTGGTTGTGCCTCATCCTTAGGTGTACCATCGTCATCCTCCGCAAGGCCTTGGTATCGGTTTGTCAGTTGTGTGGTTGGTGATGTCTCTATGGTCTTCTTGCTTCTTTTGGTCACATGCTTCCACTCGTCTGCTTTTGGAGGTTCTCTGACACTTTCTTCACCTTCTGTGACCAGTAGAGATGCTCCTGTTCTGTCTAGGAAGTCTTCATTTTCTTTGATGAGTTTCAAAGTTGCAATTCTTTTTTCCAGACCACGCACCTTTTCTTCTAAAAGGGCAACTAATCTAATCTAATTTCTAGCACAGGGGCCCCAAGCTGTCAGTGTCCGCCCTTGCCCAGGAACTACCAACATTAAATAGCCGCCCCAGAACCAAAAAGAGGCAGACAGACTTAACCCTGACCTGACCAGGATGGAGCTATAACCACCCCGTCCTGAGTGATGACACAGGTTAGGGCATTTCTGGGAATTGTAGGATATTATCGGCGAATTATTCCGAATTTCCTCATGATAGCCGCCCCCTCACTTATCATCTCAAAGGCACAAAGTCGACGAAGGTCAAATGGTCCTTTGACGCCAACACTCCAGGAAAGTGTTTGTGCCCGTGTGGTATGTTAAGGACTTGAACCATGGACATTGCTGTCCGTGAGCTGGCTGATCCCCGCTAGATGGACTGTTTTTTTTGTTTGCTGTTTTGCCCACAGGGCCGTGTTTATTTTTCCCAGCTTGGTTTATGCTGCCTTTAATAAACCAAACACATTCTTAAAGAGACAGTGTCCCGTCTCCACCTCTTTGTCCTGCCGAGTGAGCCGCTCTATCACAATACACACACATAAATATATTGTAGGGATTCGACTCGCTCA
This sequence comes from Dendrobates tinctorius, assembly GCF_039654945.1. Classification (NCBI taxonomy): domain Eukaryota; kingdom Metazoa; phylum Chordata; class Amphibia; order Anura; family Dendrobatidae; genus Dendrobates; species Dendrobates tinctorius. Next base: position 2,474,082 of record NW_027361904.1, on the reverse strand, counting down.
GGTGCAGCGGGAGACAATCATGAGACAGGTTCTTCCAAAAGTTCATGAGGTTTATTTTCATCATAAACCCACAAAGCAGCTTATAACCAAAATGGCCCTTTAGCTTGGGCAAAAAGAACACAAACGTCCGCTAACTCAGGCTCAGACCTGGAGCCTCAGGACACACAGGAGGCTTGTCCCTCCTTACACACAAGCTACCTGGTTCAGGAGCAGGCTACATTATAAGCGTGTAGCCATACCCATGAACCCAACAGCTGACTGGTCACGTGACTGTGACCTCACCACAGGTCCCTATAAAACAATAATAATACAGCAATATCTGCCTTACATTATGGAGACAAGCCATCTCTGAGACACATATCTCCCATCGATTATACAACCCTTAGCTACGCCACAATATATATATCCATACACACACAAAGTTTATAAGTTTATTTTTTATTAGAACAAACTACTTTTTATTCAGAAAACATGTATTTTCTGTTTTTAAACAAATATTTTTTAAATAATTATTTTACAATATTTATTGTTCCTACAAGGGGACTTGACACAACATCTCCTGTTCGCATTGTCAAATGCTGACAGCGGCATTTGAATGGCACTTACGGCAATCGCGCCAGAAATGCGCACACCGGTGACCCGCGTCATGTGGTCTCCTTGAGACCTTTATGGTTGGCAGTGTCGGATTGCTACAAGCGCCACCCAGTGGTCGGCGCTCATAGCAAGTCAGTGATTCTGCTACATAGAGGCCATGATCAGATCGCCTCTATGTAGCTGAGACGATCAAGTCGTGGCCGCTTCTAGCCTCTCATGGAGACTATTGAAGCATGTCAAAAGTTAAAAAAAAAAAAAAAAATGTTTTTAAAAATATGAAAAAAAATTTAAAAGTTGAAATCACCCCCCTATCGCCTCATTCAAAATAAAACAATAAAAATAAAATCACACATACACATATTTGGTATCGCCGCATTCAGAATCCCCCTATCTATCAATAAAAAAAGGACTAACCTGATGACTAAACGGCGTAGCAAGAAAAAAATTAAAAACGCCAGAATTACTGTTTTTTAGGTCACTGTGACATTACATTAAATCAAAAGTTCGTATCTGTACCAAAATGGTATCAGTAAAAACATCAGCTCTGCACGCAAAAAATAAGCCCTCATCCAACCCGACATCATGAAAAAATGGTACAATTTTTTATTTTACAAAGTTTGGAATTTTTTCACCACTTAGATAAAAAAAGAACCTAGACATGTTTGGTGTCTATGAACTCGTAATGACCTAGAGAATCATAACGGCAGGTCAGTTTTAGCATTTAGTGAACTTAACAAAAAAGCCAAACAAAAAAACAAGTGTGGGATTGCACTTTTTTTGCAATTTCAACTCACTTGGAATTTTTTTCCCGTTTTCTAGTACACAACATGGTAAAATCAATGGAGTCGTTCAAAAGTACAACTCGTCCCGCAAAAAACAAGCCCTCACACGGTCATATCGGCAGAAAAATAAAAAAGATATGGCTCTGGGAAGAAGGGGAGCGAAAAACTAAAACAAAACCGAAAAAAGCTCCGGGTGTTAAGGAGTTAACAAGATCTGATCTAACAGTGAAAGATTTTCCACATTCTAAACATGAAGCTGGCTTCTCCCTGTGTGAACTCTTTCATGTCTAACAAGATCTGATTTATTGGTAAAGCATTTTCCACATTTTGGGCATGAAAATGGCTTCTCCCCTGTGTGAATTCTTTGATGCCTAATAAGAACATGTTTAAAACTAAAACACTTTCCACATTGTGAACATTTAAATGGCTTCTCCCCCGTGTGGCTTTTTTGGTGTTCAATCAGCTTTGGTTTCACGGTAAAACATTTTCCACATTGTGAACAAGAAAATGGCTTCTCCCCTGTGTGAAGTCTTTGATGCCTAATAAGAATATATTTCAGTTGAAAAGTTTTCCCACATTCTGAGCATGAATATGGCTTTTCTCCTTTGTGGCTTCTTTGATGTCTAATCAAAGCAGATTTTACAGTAAAACATTTTCCACAATCTGAACATGAGTACGGCTTCTCTCCTGTATGAATTCTTTGATGTCCAATAAGACCATGCTTCGCGTTAAAACAGATCCCACATTCTGAACAAGAAAATGGTTTCTCCCCTGTGTGTCTTCTATGATGTCTAACCAGACGTGATTTCCGTTCAAAACATTTCCCACATTCTGAACATGAATATGCCTTTTCTTCTTTGTGAATTTGCTCATGTCTACCAAGACATGCTTTATTAGCAAAGCATTTTCCACATTCTTGACATGAATACGGCTTCTCCCCTGTGTGAATTCTATGATGTCTAACCAAACCTGATTTATAGGAAAAACATTTCCCACATTCTGAACATAAATGTGGCTTTTTCCCTTTGAGAACTTTGTGAACTTTGACACCCGATTTGTCACTTGTATTTTGATTTCCAGTCTGTGATGAATCAGGAGATCGGATCTGTTTCACAGGATCAGATGATACATTTTGGATACGAGGGGCGGAGATTATATCTTCAATATTGGCATTTTTCTCACATCCATATTGAATGACACTACAATCATCTGCATTAACATCTGAAGATTTTGGATGTTCCTCTGAGCTCCCGGTACAGTCATCTGCAAAGAGTAAAACGGATATTATTTTTTTAGTAATAGAAACTCAACAAATGTACTGACTTTTTATGACGGTGAAGCAGAAGTCCAGCGAGGGTGATATCCATAAAAAAAAACAACTTTTTGTTCCATTTTCATTAAAAAGCACATAAGTCCAAAATCCATCTTTATATCCAGAGACACAAACGGGCAGTTCCTACCGGTAAGGCTATGTGCACGTGCTGCGGATTCACCTGCGGGTTTTTACTTGCTTAATAATGCAAGTAATGACCACATGTCCAGCGAGGAGCACATCCCCTTCACCGCTACATACAGCCCGCAGTGTAAAGAGATCACTAATATCATCAGAAGAAGAAAAATCCCTATGCTGAGCCGGGATAGAACGCTGAACCAAATCCTATCCAAACCAGTGCGCTATATTGCTAAAAAAAGCTCCTAGTCTGAACGCCGTCCTATCCCCCAGCCTCTTTGCTAGTGAGGACAAAAGGTTAAAAGAGAGAGAAAACTGGCTCAGTACAAAAGGTCCATACAAGGGTGGGCATAATATCTGCACCTGCTGTACCTACATGTCACTCATATGTCACTAAAAAGACGGACACAATTAACCCCTACATCACCTGTAATACCCCCAATGTTGTGTATTTGATTACTTGCACCACTTGTGACCAGCCATATGTGGGGTGTACAGGGCGCCCCCTGAAGGTCAGAATCAGGAGGCACCTGTCTGACGCAGGCAGAGAATAAAATCCCTCATAAGAGCTCTGCCGCATCCAAACATTTCATCCAGAAACACAATGGGGATGTCAGCTCATTTGAGGTCCGCGGTATTGAAAGGGTTAAAGCTCCGGTTTCGAGGGGGAGATATAAAAAGAAAAATGACCAACAGAGAGACATGGTGGATGTAACAACTTAAGCCCAGAGCCCCCCTAGGCGTGAATATTCGGCAAGACCTCATGATGAATGATAAGTTCTAATTCTTGTGTTTTGTTTCGCTCTTTCTCCTGCCTTAAGCATAGGATCTGTATATGCAAATTCCAGGCTGAACTCATGGATTATCTGTAGGTGTTGCTGTTTCTGTTGTCTGCAGGATCAGAGGGTGTCACCTAATGGGCCTCGTCCTTTATAGCGGCCCTCTGCCATTTTATCGCTATCACAATGATTGAGGCGGCACGACCGCTGAAACGCGGAGGATTTTAAATGCCCTTTAAGCCTGTGACTGTCACTGGTAGGAACTACCCGTTTGTGTCTCTGGATATAAAGATGCATTTTGGACTTATGTGCTTTTTAATGAAAATGGAACACAAGTTATTTTTTATGGATATCACCCTCGCTGGACTTCTGCTTCACCTTCCTACTACTTGCAGCACTGCATGATCCGCGCGGTGGGACTGGAGAGGAGGTGAGCGGATCTTCGTGGCTTCTTTTTTGATATTTAGTGTGATCTTGCTCCCCTCTCAAATATCATTTTCCATCATAATATACTTAATAAGACACACGGGTTACCTTTGACAAAAATGTCACATATGGCTTCTAATGTGGACACGGCCCAAGGAGTACACACCACACAATCATTAGAGGGAGAGTATACAGCCAGAGGAAATAAGGCACAAGAAATATTCTCAAGAAATAAACCTGACTACACAAAGGAATCATGTGAACTTGATACCCTTATGAAACTATTGGAAAAATTACAAACAAGGGAACCTAAAACATGGTGGGACTTTACCACATTGAACGCATATATAAGTAAAAACATGATTCCAAGGGGATTCACACTAAAGAAAAAAGCAACCACTACTCTTTCTGATAGCTTTGAGAAATCGTGGTATGAGGTCCTGGATAATTGCTCCATTCAGCTCATGAAACTTATTATTCAAGAAGAAGAGAAAGTTTTAGCTTCAATTCATGAACTGTGATGTCCGTCTGGTGCGAGTCTGGACTGCAATTGAGACAGCACCCCGAGCAACCCCGAGACCCTTTACCCCTATACAGGGATCTGGAATTACAGCAGAGCCCAGGAGGTGGCTGTCTGTAAAAGAGCAGCGGACCAGAGCAGGACGGTCGCCAGAAAGGGATAAATTAACGGGTCCAAAAGCGTATTCTAAACCAGGCGGGCGCGAGAGGTACAAAATCGGCAGAAAGTAGCAGAGTCAAAATCCAGGCCATGGTCAGAGTCATTAACCAGGAGAGCAGCAGAGGTACAAAATCGGCAGGCAATAGCAGAGTCAGAAATCCAGGCTAAGGTCAGAGTCAGAATACTAGCACACTGGGGAAACCAAAACTATATCTGGCAGCCTGCAGGACAGGCCCTAAAGCATTTGAAGGATAAGGCTATCCCTCACAGGCTCACAGTCTGATGACCTCATCTGGACCGCCCCCAGGACCAGGCCAGATGGCAATGCACCAACCCCATCACCTCTGACAGAGGAGCGGAGCCTGCACCCACCAGATGCCTGCGCAGGAGCCCCTTCTCTTTCACCACCATCACCCACGGGAGAACCACGGCAATGCCCAACGACAGAGGCATGTGTCAAAGGAGCGGACCCACATGAGGATATAGCCCTCCTATCGCCGGCACCACCAGTCGGAGTCCGGCGCCTCCCAGTGGCCGAGGCAGCAACAGCAGCCCCCGAGTCCGACGGTGACATGACAGTCCGGCGCCTCCAAGTGGCCGAGGCAGCAACAGCAGCCCCCGAGTCCGACGGTGACGTGACAGTCCGGCGCCTCCAAGTGGCCGAGGCAGGAACAGCAGCCCCCGAGTCCGATGGCGACGTGACAGTCCGGCACCTCCTAGTGGCCGAGGCAGGAACAGCAGCCCCCTAGTCAGATGGCGACGTGACAGTCCAGCGCCTCCTAGTGGCCGAGGCAGGAACACCAGCCCCCGAGTCCGACGGCGACGTGACATGAACAAATTGATGAGACTAAAAACTCTTTAAAAGTATACTCATCTTTGAAACAATATGATGAATGGATGAAATCTATTAAATCAAATCTCAACAAACTTGAGGAACATATCACCCAAACTAAGAAAAGCAAATTTGAAAGGGACAATCAGGATTATATTTGCAATGAGGTAGATGATTGGCATGAAAAAAAGACGTGCACCATATAAATCACCTAATTCAATCTTGAAAGGGAGTAATAGAAATCGACAGATGAATTACCAGCAAAGAAGGGTTAATTTATCTGATACGGACGTCTCTCATGAAAATACGGACGAATACACCTCAGGAAATACGTCTGGTTCCTCTTATGAAAGACAACAATTTGTCCCTCATCATGACCAAAGATTTGGAAAAGACCCCCCCAACTCAAGCACCTCCAAAAAACGTACGAGACGCAGGAGAAGGGGTGGCAGGAAGCATAACAACAAGAAGATATCCACAGAGGCGAAAGAAGGCGAGAAAAATGTGGCGATCAACTTGTCCAGCTATCTAATTAGTGAGACCCAAATGGAGATTCTATCTAAAGGTCTCACTTTCTCCCCCACGAATGACTTTGAAATGTACAGAACATTATCTGTCCGAAATCTGACTTTAAAATGTCATTTTTTCAAGGAAAAATCTGATCATGACGTTATACAGAACTCAACCACACAGAGTGACCTGACCACACTGGGTAGAATAGGGACTTTCCAGGAGCTTTGCTCCATTAGTGATCTGAGGACCCTAGAGAGTGAATCCATAGAATTCATCCCAAATTTAAACTCTGGTTATAAACCTAAAAAACCCTATTTTTACCCTGTCAATTCAAGACCTAACATCTTGGATTCATTCCAGGAATGCATAGAGGAGGACCTGATAGAACTTGAGAAGAAATCCTCATGTAACCACAGCAGACCCAACCTGACTAAAACAGAAAGGAACGCTTTGGAGGAGATGAAAGGGAATCAAGATCTCATAGTCAGAAGAGCTGACAAGAGGGGGGAGCTGTGGACCTATTGAATGCAGGTCTATACGTACAGCAGGACATCTTGATGCTGAATAACAACAGAACATACAGGAGACTACAGCATGATCCCACTGAATTATTCCAGAAAATACTAAAAGATCTGCTTTCTGAGGGTTTGCGCTCTAGGAGCACTGGATAAAAAACTGTCTAAATTCAGATTCAATCATCACAATCTCCCCTTTCAGGAAAAGTCCCGCCACTAACTCCATATTATACGCCAAATCATGGCATCCAAGACATGTAATAAAAAAAACATGTGGGGGAACTCTACAGGTGTAAGAGGAATTCTACCACCAAAGAAGTCTATGACATGAGTAAAAGAGAGGTGAAAATCCCTCATAAGAGCTCGGCCGCATAGAATCATAGAATCGTAGAGTTGGAAGGGACCTCCTGGGCCATCTGGTCCAACCCCCTGCTCAAAGCAGGATTCGCTAAATCATCCCAGTCAGATATCTGTACAGCCTCTGTTTGAATACTTCCATTGAAGGAGAACTCACCACTTCTCGTGGCAGCCTGTTCCACTCATTGATCACTCTGTTAAAAAGTTTTTTCTAATATCTAATCTGTGTCTCCTCCCATTCAGTTTCATCCCATTGCTTATAGTCTTTCCTTGTGCAAATGAGAATAAAGTTGATCCTTCTACAATGTGACAGCCCTTTAGATATTTGTAGACAGCTACTAAGTCTCCTCTCAGTCTTCTCTTTTGCAAACTAAACAATCCCAAATCCTGCAACCTTTCCTCATAAGACAGGGTTTGCAGACTGGTCACCATTCTGGTCGCTCTTTTTTGAACTTGCTCCAGTTTGTTGATGTCTTTTTTAAAATGTGGTGCCCAAAACTGGACACAATATTCCAGATGAGGTCTGACCAAAGAGGAGTAAAGGGAAATAATGACTTCACGTGATCTAGACTGTATGCTTCTGTTAATACATCCTAGAATTGCATTTGCCTTTTTTTGCTGCTGCATCACACTGTTGACTCATATTCAGTCTGTGATCTATTAGTATACCCAAGTCTTTTTCACATGTGCTGTCACTTAGCCCTATTCCTCCCATTCTGTATATGCTTTTTTCATTTTTATTGCCCAGATGTAGTACTTTGCATTTCTCCCTGTTAAAAACCATTCTGTTAGTTGCTGCCCACTTCTCCAGTTTATTTATATCTTTTTGAATCCTCTCTCTCTCTTCTCTAGTATTAGCTATCCCTCCTAGCTTTGTGTCATCAGCAAATTTAATCAGTTTACCCTCAATTCCTTCATCTAAATCGTTGATAAAGATGTTGAATAATACAGGGCCCATGACAGAGCCCTGTGGTACCCCACTTGAGACATTCTTCCAACTGGATGTGCAGCCATTTACGACCACTCTTTGGGTCCGATCACTAAGCCAGTTATGAATCCACCTAACAGTTGCCTTGTCCATTCCATACTTAGTCATTTTTTCAATAAGGATTGTATGAGAGACTTTGTCAAATGCTTTGCTGACGTCAAGATATACTATATCTACAGCATTTCCCTGATCCACCCAATCAGTGATTCCATCATAGAAGGAAATTAAGTTAGTCTGACATGACTTATTAGTTACAAACCCATGCTGACTCTGTTTAATCAGTTCATTCTTATCCAGGTACTGACATACATGTTGTTTAATAATTTGTTCAAAGATTTTTCCTGGTATAGAAGTCAGACTCACCGGCCTATAGTTGCCTGGGTCCACCTTCTTCACCTTTTTGAAGATAGGAACAACATTTGCTCTTCTCCAGTCTTCTGAGACTTCTCCTGTTCTCCAAGAATTTTCAAAGATTATGGAGAGGGGTTCAAACATTTCTTCTGCTATCTCCTTCAGTACTATGGGGTGTAATTCATCTGGACCTGGAGACTTGAATTCATTTAGGTTAGCTAAGTGTTTCCTCACTATCTTTCTGTTTATAGATATCCTGGATTCTTCTATTCCCTTAATAGGACAGTGAAGAACAGTTGATGTTACATTTCCTTTCTGAGAGAAAACAGATGCAAAATAGGAATTTAAAAGTTCGGCCTTCTCAACATCCTGTCTTACCATTTCATCATTTTCATCCTGTAAAAATCCTATAGCATCTTTGACTTTTCTTTTACTTTTGACATATCCCCAAAATCCTTTATTATTGCTTTTGACATCTCTTGCAAGCCTCAATTCATTGTCAGCTTTAGTAATCTGATTTGTGCCCTGCAGGTTCTGCAGACAGCATTATATTCTTCTTTAGATATGCCTCCCTCTTTCCATTTTATAAACATTTTTTTCTTCCTTTTTAGCATGTGCTTAAGTTCTGTGTTCATCCATCCTGGTTTCCTTAAATGCTTCCTATTCTTCCCTCTTTTCTGAATTGTTAACAATTGTGCTCTGAGAATTTCATTTTTCAAGATTTCCCATCCTTCCTGGACATTTTTGTCTTTAAGGATATCCAGCCATTGGATCCCTCCAATTCTCTTTCTGAATCCCTTGAAATCTGCCTTTCTGAAATCTAACCTTGACGTCTGAGTCTTCACGGGTCTTCCTCCCCTAGTTATCCAAAATTCTAAAATAGCATGGTCGCTACCTCCTAGGGTCCCAGCCACTTTTACCTCCTCAACCATTTCCTCCCTGTTTGTAAGGATTAGATCCAAGGTAGCAGTTCCCCTTGTTTTCTCCCCTACCTTTTGGAAGATAAAGTTGTCAGCAAGAGAGGATAAGAATTTCCTTGACCTGTTAGTTTTGCCTGAGAGAGATTCCCAACAAATGTCTGGATAGTTGAAATCTCCCATGACAACTATGTCATATTTTTTTGAGAACTTGGCCATTTGCTTCATAAAGAGTTCATCCATATCTTCAGCTTGCACAGGCGGCCTGTAGTAAATGCCTACAATTGTGTCCTTTCCATTGTTCTGTCCTTGTATTCTTACCCAAACAGTTTCCACAGAACTCCCAGTCTCTGAAGCTTCAATCTCTGAGCAGATATACGCGTTTCTAACATACAATGCGACACCCCCTCCTCGTTTATCAAGTCTGTTTCTTGCAAATAAGTTGTATCCTTCTAGTCTTGTATTCCAATCATGTGTATCGTCCCACCAAGTTTCAGTGATTCCAATGACATCATATTTCTTTTCCTGTGTTAGTAGTTCCAATTCTCCTTGTTTGTTGCTCATGCTTTGTGCATTAGTATAGAAACATTTTAGTTTGTGATTGGTTTCTCTTTCTCCAATATTTTTATTATTTAGATTCTTTTGTCTTTTTTCTTCCTTTCCACTTCTAATAGCAGAGTTCTCAATAGCATTTGTCAGGTGTATGGCTTTTTCTGGTCTTTTGCTTCCCTTCCCATGTTGTTCTAGTTTAAAGCTCTCCTTACAAGTGTAGCAAGGCGACTTCCAAATACATGTTTTCCAGTCTTCGTAAGGTGCACCCCATCTCTAGCAAGTAGTCCATCGTAAAGGTAATTCACTCCGTGATCCATAAATCCAAATTGTTGCTGACGGCACTATCGACGTAGCCAGTTGTTCACCTGCAGAATCTTATTCCACCTCCTTGTTCCATGGCCATCCACTGGGAGGATGGAAGAGAAGACCACCTGCGCTCCCAGTTCTTTCACTTTCTTTCCTAAGTCTTCAAAGTCTCTGCAGATGGTTTCCAGGTCGTTTCTTGCGGTGTCATTTGTCCCCACATGTAGTAGCAGGAATGGGTAGTCATCTGTAGGTCTGAAGAGTCCTGATATCCTGTCAGACACATCTTTAATTTCTGCACCTGGAAGACAGCACATTTCTCTTGAAGTTATATCCGGTCTGCAGATAGCGGCCTCTGTTCCTCTCAGCAGGGAATCCCCCATGACCACCACTCTCCGTTTCTTCTTCACGACGTTTTTCTTTCTCCATCCAGGAGGACTCTGAAGGCGTACAAGGTTGCTGTTTGTGGGCAAAGTCTTATCCTGATGTGTTTCTTCATCATTTTCCTGCGTGAGAGCCTGGTACTGGTTCCTGAGCAGTATGGGCGCTGACTGCCTCCCGATCCTCCTGCTTCTCTGGGTCACATGCTTCCATTCCTCTGTTTCTTCAGGTGTACTTCAAAATTCTTCTCTTTCTGTAACATGAAGAGATAATTCTGCTCTGTCTAAGAACTCTTCCCCTTCCTTAATGATCTTCAACGTAGCTAACCTCTCTTCGAGATTTTGCAACTTTTCCTCCAACAGAGACACAAGCTTGCATTTGTGGCATGTGAAGTTTGGATTTTCCACTGGTAAGTCTGTGAACATGTAGCAAGAAATGCAGCTCACCAGATGGCTCCTGGCCTCTTCCATATTGAGATTTCTTAAAAACGATGAAAGATGAGCCAAAATTCCGGTTTTTCGATTTCCTCTTTTCAGCTGCAACGGCCAAAACCCAGTGATCGTTGAGCTCGCGGAGACTCTTCACTTATCCCAGAAGGCACTGGGAATATGCAAATGATCTCCTCAGGACTCTAGTCGGGCAGCAGAGTTAAGGATGGACTGGAGAGGTGCGAGGGTGTTAGCAGTCAGGCCACAGAAAAGGATGTTGCAGTAGTCAAGACGGGAGATGGTGAGGGCATGCACAAGCATTTTAGTAAATTGAGGGTTGAGGAAGGGACGGTTTCTGGAGATATTTTTGAGCTGGAGGCGACAGGAGGTGGAGAGAGCTTGGATGTGCGGTTTGAAGGTCAGGGCAGAGTCAAGGGTTACTCCGAGGCAGCGGACCTCCGGTACGGGGGAAAGAGTGATGTCGTCAATTGTTATAGATAGGTCAGGTAAGGAGGATCTGTGAAATGGGGGAAAGATGATCAGTTCAGATTTGTCCACATTCAGTTTGAGGAGGCGGGAGGAGAAGGAGGATATGGCTGATAGACACTGGATTCTGGACAGCAGAGAGGTGACGTCTGGGCCAGAGAGGTAGATCTGAGTGTCATCGGCATAAAGATGGTACTGGAATCCGTGGTACTTTATGAGTTGCCCCAGGCCAAGTGTATAGATTGAGAAGAGTAGGGGTCCTAGAACAGAGCCTTGGGGGACTCCAACAGAGAGAGGGTGGGATGAGGAGGTAGTGTGGGAGTGGAAGACGCTGAATGTGCGGTTAGAGAGGAGATCAAGGATAGGGCAAGGTCTTTGATGCCAAAAGAAGAGAGGATCTGTAGTAGGAGGCAGTGGTTAACTGTGTCGAAGGCATATGATTTTAAATGCCCTTTAAGCCTGTGACTGTCACTGGTAGGAACTACCTGTTTGTGTCTCTGGATATAAAGTTGGATTTTGGACTTATGTGCTTTTAATAAAAATGGAATAAAAGTTATTTTTTATGGATATCACCCTCGCTGGACTTCTGCTTCACCTTCCTTTTCTACCGCCGACCATGTTCCCTGGACCAAATGGTTGTGCAGATATGCTCTCCATCCCCTGGGACTGGCATCTGTGGTGCCTACCCTGGTGACGTGAGGAAACCAAGGGTCCGCCTCCCGAAGGGATTCTATCTCCAACCACCAATTACCTCCCGAGGCAGTGTACCTTCCAGATAACCCCATATTTGGGCCCATTTTACTGCTGCGATGCAGGAGGTCAGGGACCCCAGGAGGGACAAGGCGTTCCTGAGGGACATCGCCAGATCTTGTATTGACCTGAAGAGGAGACTGAGTTAATTTTTCCTTCTTTTGATCCGGTAAGCGACACTCCTGCTGGCAGGAGTCGAGTAAGAGTCCCAGAAAGATGTGTCCTTTGTGCGTCTAACCTTGATTTTTCTATGTTTAAACACTACCCCAAGCTTTCTAAGAAGGAGGCTATGTCTCTCACGTAACTCTGGCAATGACTGAAAGAACAACCCACTATCACGAAGTTGTCCAGGTATGGGATGACCAGTCTGTTTCTTTCTCTGAGGTGGGCCGTAACCTCCGCTAATAGTTTCGTGAACACACGAGGAGCTACCGCTAGGCCAAAGGGGAGGGCCCTGTACTGGAAGTGCCTTGTGGTGCCCCCTACTGGTATACTGCTACTCTGAGAAACTTCTGGAAAGCTACTTATATTGGCATGTGGTAATACATGTACTTCAGGTCCAGGACGGCCACATAGCAACCAGGAAAGAGCAGTTGTATCGCTGACTTTATTGACTTCATCTTGAACTTGGGAATCTTGAAGAACTTGTTCAGGCCTTTCAGGTTGAAAATTGTTCTGTATGAGCCATCTGACTTCCTTATTAGAAACAGGGGAGAATAAAAGCCTTTCCCTTCCTCTGCTGTAACACCCTGCAGAACGTTTTTCTCTAGGAGGATTAGTACCTCTGATTCCAGTGCTACTTGCTCCGAGCTGGAAGCTAGTGGGGCTGTCACGGTGACCCCCTGTCTGGTGGATATCTCCAGAACTCCAGCTTTAACCCTGATCTTACCAGGCTGAGAATCCAAGGGCTAGAGGGTATTTTCTCCCAGGCTGAAAGGAAAGTGAGAGTTGACCTCCCAACTGGGGTAGGGAGTCATTTGGAGGGCTTCCTACCACCCTGGGAAGGATTACCGAATAGGTAAGTGTCTCCCATACAGTCGATGATATGGGAGACACTTTAGCCCTATCCCTGCATGGCGTTTCCTCCGAGAGGGATTAGGACCTTAAAGAGTTTTCTACCTCCGTCCTGATGAAGTTCTTAGGGTGGAGGAGAAGTCTGGGGTCTCATTTGCCACAATGTCATTGATACATGCTTGGCATAATTTTTTGGGCCATGTACTAGCCAGACCCTGCCCGCACAGAGCACAAAGCTCTGTGCTTCGATTTCCCTATGCATTTTCTAGGGGGATCCTACCAGAATGGCCGGAGAGAGAGACTCGCATTATTAAAATGAGATTCTCGTAGCTCACTCACCACTCAGAGGAAATTGAAGGGTACTGGAACAGGAGGCAGAATGTCGTCCGAAAGGTCTCCTTTAGAGACAGCGGAATCTTCCATCCTAATAGAGCTGTGCTGACTTGTCCTAGAATCTTTGGACCTTAGTGCCCCGCTGGAACGCCTATCCTGATGCAGTTGCATCTGACTGTGGGGTCGCTGCTGCTTCTCTGGCTCCAAATGCTGCTGCTGTGGCTGCAGCCCCTGCGGAGAGGGCTGCGGTGCATCCATAGCTGCACTGGTGCGCCTGCCTAGCCAGCGATCTACCCTTAAGTACTGTGCTGTAGGGGATATGCCGGACGGCGCGCTCGGTACCCACCCCTGGAAGTGCTCCGAGTGAAAGGTCCCGGCCGCGACGAGCGCAACTTCCGGTTTCTGGCTGCGACGGGAAGCAAGGCTGCCAGCTAACCATGTAGTGATGGCACGGCAGACTCCCGCACTACAGAGACCCCATCGCCCCCCTCGCGGAGCTTCGAGCAATCCCAGCGCCGGCCGCAGCAGAGACGGTGGCCCTGCCCCAATTGACGGGCCCAGGTCTGGGAATTTGTCTTTTTCTTCTGCCGCTGTGCAGGATTGAAGGTTCCCCGTCAAGGACAGGAAACCACTGATGCAGAGAGAGGAGCCGCCCTTTTTATCTTGAAGGTTTCCTGTCCTTGAAGGGCAGATCCTCTCTCTCGTTGGTGCTGTCATGGGTGACTGGAAAAACGACCATGTTTGTGGGTCGCCCTGGAGGAGCGAGATAACAATCACCACACGTTGCTCTTCTGTACCTGAGGAAACTGGACGTAACCGGAAGTAAAGGCCTTACTGAACACAACAAACTTGTTGCGCCCCCCAGAGAACCTGTCAGGTACCGCGACTTTGGGCTCCACAATGGTTTGCCTGAGAGATGAGATCCCCACATCAGATGTATCAGGGAGTGGAAAAACCACCGTGTGTAAATCCGCCCACTCCAGACTGAGCTGCCGCAATTGCCCCATCAGAGCAGGGATTGGATCCATAATGGATCAGAGAAAATGAAAACGGTCAGTGTTAATGTCATGACACAGCTCTCGGGTGACCTGGGACTCCTTCAATGGCCCTAACACTAGATACTTCAGATGGCGAAGATGCCGGGGCCTCCACCTTTGCCTTATCTCCTAAGTTAGCCCTGTTCTCCTCCCCCACCCAGGGAGAAGGGGGCGCTATTGTGCAAGGTAGTACACCAACCCGACAAACAGAGCGACAAAGACAAGTGAAAATGAAAACTCCACACACACCAAATATTCACTCACATGTAACAGAGGAATCCACCGGGGTGTGCAGGAAGGGGAAGAAAGCAAATCAGGGAAGGACAAGGAATTACCAAGCGTACAAACCAAACAACAGTCACTAATAACTCCTCCAGCACTCCTTCTCATACCAACTTCTCTCCCTCCATTAGCGATACAGCGAAGAGCTAACTCTAACGAGGATTAGAAATAGTGCCCAGATTATATAGGGAAAAGGAGTGGCTAACCGAGCTCAGCTGAGCACTGAGATTTCCAACATGGCCAATTAACCATTGTTCTGCCGGAAGAAACAAACACGTTTAATACACCAGAGAAGGGCTTCTTCTCAGCGCCGGAGTACTAGGAACAACCAGACGCTGCAGTCTTCTGGCTCCAGTTCGACGTGGTAACATCGTGACACAGCTCCTGTGAGTGCAAAATCACCATGACGTATCCATATGTCCAAGATCGGCAAGTACCAGCTAACGTGGATGAACGGACACGTCTAAGGTAGTGAAGGGGTTGAAACAATGTAATAAATTTATTATGTGGGTTACATTATATTGGGGTCTTTTTCGTTTGTTTTTTTACTTTCACAACATAAATCCAAGTTATGTCAAAATAAAAAGGTTTTCATTTTTTCTCTCTGTCCCCATCATTGTGGAGGAGCCCGGCTGTCAGTCCCGGTTATTTGTGGGGACGTCTCCATGTTCTGGATTCTATCTCCACACAAATCATCAGATTAATAGGAGCTTATGGTTTCTGAGGACCAAATTGGACAAATACTTTTCCTTCATCAAAACTGACATCAGATGAAGAAATCGGCCGCTCACATAAGTAAAATTCATCTCAAGCTGTAGATTATCAGCCATATTATACATGACGACGTGTGACCTCACATATAACAGGATCACATCATTATTAGTGATGAGCGAGTATACTCGTTGCTCTGGTTTTCCCGAGCATGCTCAGGTGTCCTCCGAGTATTTTGGCGTGCTGGGTGATTTAGTTTGTGTCGACGCAGCTGCATGATTTGTGGCTGCTAGACAGCCTGAATACATGTGCCAAGTCCCTAACAAACAGGCATTCCTCATATGTATTCTGCCTGTCCAGCAGCCACAAATCATGCAGCTGCGTCGACGCAAACTAATTCTCCGAGCACGCCAAAATACTCGTAGACTACCCGAGCAACGAGTATACTCGCTCATCACTAATCATTATCAATTCAGATTGTGATGAAAGTGAATATTCATTTAAAGACCCTCACCTGGGCAGTGATCTGTAGGGGTCTCCTCTCTAAACCGCTGATCGCCCCTCACATTAGGGGTCTCCTCTTTACACCGCTGATCGCCCCTCACATTAGGGGTCTGCTCTTCACACCGCTGATCGCTCCTCACATTTCTCTCTGGAGCATTAA
The DNA here is from genome assembly GCF_039654945.1 of Dendrobates tinctorius. Classification (NCBI taxonomy): domain Eukaryota; kingdom Metazoa; phylum Chordata; class Amphibia; order Anura; family Dendrobatidae; genus Dendrobates; species Dendrobates tinctorius. The sequence goes on along the minus strand of NW_027361904.1, from coordinate 2,457,958 downwards.
TATTGTTCAGATCTTTATCCAGATCCAAAAGCTGCAAAACAAATATTGTAAAAGTCCCCGATGAAAGGAGAAGTCCCCGGGAATAACGGTGAGAAGATCCGGACATGTGATGTCTGTGGTCAGCTGTGATCCTGCCGTCTCCACCGCTCTCATTACACAAGTATAAAACATATAATACTGGAGGAGAAAACAAGACTGAACACAAGGACGTCACAGCCGTCTACACATTATAGGGAGATCTCCATCTACCTGATGGTCCTGTGGAGGAGGAGGAGGAGCGGGACATCTCTCTGGGGTTGTCCTCTTACTGGAGAGAACTGAGGAGACACAGACAGGACTGACATCATTATTACATACAGAGAATTATAGGCCGTGTGTATTTAGTCCTGTCTATTACCTGGTGATGTGCGGGGCCGGTGCTCCTCCATCATCACCTCCTGGTACCGATCCTTGTGTCCTTCTAGATACTCCCACTCCTCCACAGAGAAATAGACGGTGACGTCCTGACACCTTACAGGAACCTGACACACACAATGATACCGTCATCACCCAGAATCCTCCAGTGCTGTCCTGTATAATGTCCCAGCATTCCCAGCAGCGTCACCTCTCCAGTCAGCAGCTCAATCATCTTGTTGGCGAGTTCTAGGATCTTCTGGGCATTGATGTCCTCATGTATCCGGGGGTGAGGTGGAGGCCCCGGGATTGGGCTCAGGGATCCTCCCCGTCCTTCAGGAATAAGGGCCTGACAGCGATCACTAGAGGTCTTCATTACTGTGTAATCCTGAGTGTGGAGACATTAATAATATCACTACAGACATCTCCAGAGGCCATCACCTCTCCGGTCATATCCCCTGTTATTCCCATAATGAGGTCATGTGATGACATCAGAACCTCTCACCTCTCCAGTCATATCCCCTGTTATTCCCATAGATAATGAGGTCATGTGATGACATCAGAACCTCTCACCTCTCCGGTCATATCCCCTGTTATTCCCATAGATAATGAGGTCATGTGATGACATCAGAACCTCTCCGGTCATATCCCCTGTTATTCCCATAGATAATGAGGTCATGTGATGACATCAGGACCTCTCACCTCTCCGGTCATATCCCCTGTTATTCCCATAGATAATGAGGTCATGTGATGACATCAGAGCCTCTCACCTCTCCGGTCATATCCCGTTATTCCCATAATGAGGTCATGTGATGACATCAGAGTCTCTCACCTCTCTGGTCATATCCCCTGTTATTCCCATAGATAATGAGGTCATGTGATGACATCAGAGCCTCTCACCTCTCTGGTCATATCCCATGTTATTCCCATAGATACTGAGGTCATGTGATGACATCAGAGCCTCTCACCTCTCCGGTCATAACCCCTGTTATTCCCATAATGAGGTCATGTGATGACATCAGAGCCTCTCACCTCTCCGGTCATATCCCCTGTTATTCCCATAATGAGGTCATGTGATGACATCAGAACCTCTCACCTCTCTGGTCATATCCCCTGTTATTCCCATAGATAATGAGGTCATGTGATGACATGAGAGCCTCTCACCTCTCCGGTCATATCCCCTGTTATTCCCATAGATAATGAGGTCATGTGATGACATCAGAACCTCTCCGGTCATATCCCGTTATTCCCATAGATAATGAGGTCATGTGATGACATGAGAACCTCTCACCTCTCTGGTCATATACCCTGTTATTCCCATAGATAATGAGGTCATGTGATGACATCAGAGCCTCTCACCTCTCTGGTCATATCCCCTGTTATTCCCATAGATAATGAGGTCATGTGATGACATCAGAGCCTCTCACCTCTCTGGTCATATCCCCTGTTATTCCCATAGATAATGAGGTCATGTGATGACATCAGAGCCTCTCACCTCTCCGGTCATATCCCCTGTTCCCATAATGAGGTCATGTGATGACATCAGAGTCTCTCACTTCTCTGGTCATATCCCCTGTTATTCCCATAGATAATGAGGTCATGTGATGACATCAGAGCCTCTCACCTCTCCGGTCATATCCTCTGTTATTCCCATAGATAATGAGGTCATGTGATGACATGAGAACCTCTCACCTCTCCGGTCATATCCCCTGTTATTCCCATAGATAATGAGGTCATGTGATGACATCAGAGCCTCTCACCTCTCCGGTCATATCCCCTGTTATTCCCATAATGAGGTCATGTGATGACATCAGAGTCTCTCACCTCTCTGGTCATATCCCCTGTTATTCCCATAGATAATGAGGTCATGTGATGACATCAGAGCCTCTCACCTCTCCAGTCATATCCCATGTTATTCCCATAGATACTGAGGTCATGTGATGACATCAGAGCCTCTCACCTCTCCGGTCATATCCTCTGTTATTCCCATAATGAGGTCATGTGATGACATCAGAACCTCTCACCTCTCCGGTCATATCCCCTGTTATTCCCATAGATAATGAGGTCATGTGATGACATCAGAACCTCTCACCTCTCCGGTCATATCCCCTGTTATTCCCATAGATAATGAGGTCATGTGATGACATCTGAGCCTCTCACCTCTCCGGTCATATCCTCTGTTATTCCCACAGATAATGAGGTCATGTGATGACATCAGAGCCTCTCACCTCTCCGGTCATATCCCCTGTTATTCCCATAGATAATGAGATCATGTGATGACATCAGAACCTCTCACCTCTCCGGTCATATCCCCTGTTATTCCCATAATGAGGTCATGTGATGACATCAGAGCCTCTCACCTCTCTGGTCATATCCCCTGTTATTCCCATAGATAATGAGGTCATGTGATGACATCAGAGCCTCTCACCTCTCCGGCCATATCCCCTGTTATTCCCATAGATAATGAGGTCATGAGATGACATCAGAGCCTCTCACCTCTCCGGTCATATCCCCTGTTATTCCCATAGATAATGAGGTCATGTGATAACATCAGAACCTCTCATCTCTCTGGTCATATCCCCTGTTATTCCCATAGATAATGAGGTCACATGATGACATCAGAGCCTCTCACCTCTCCGGTCATATCCCCTGTTATTGCCATAATGAGGTCACATGATGACATCAGAGCCTCTCACCTCTCCGGTCATACCCCTGCTATTCCCATAGATAATGAGGTCATGTGATGACATCAGAGCCTCTCACCTCTCCGGTCATATCCCCGGTTATTCCCATAGATAATGAGGTCATGTGATGACATCAGAGCCTCTCACCTCTCCGGTCATATCCCCTGCTATTCCCATAGATAATGAGGTCATGTGATGACATCAGAGCCTCTCACCTCTCCGGTCATATCTCCTGTTATTCACATAGATAATGAGGTCATGTGATGACATCAGAGCCTCTCACCTCTCCGGTAAGATGGAAGATTATCTCCAGGGTGAGGTTTAGTATCCTCTCCGCCATCTTGCCTCTGTCCTTATTCATCCCTGACACATTAATCAGGAAGATTCCCGCAGAGACGTTATCAGCAGAGGATCCTTTATTGGAGAAACCTGAATGGAGAAAATATGAGATAAAAACAACATAAACTTCATAAGAAACAATATGGAGAAACATTTATAAACTAACCCCCATTTCTATCCTCTCCCGTGACCTCTGCCTGTAGGTGGCGCCGCTCTTGCACTGTGTGCAGGCAGTGACATGTTCCTATATAACATTAGTGTTGCTGGGACTTATGGTGCCACCCAGCAGGGATTCTGTGTCTTACAGCGGAGCGCTGGTTATCACTTGTAGTTCACTCTTTGTTTTCCATTCTGTCCCGGACTTTCACCTCCTGACTTTGATTTCTCATCATACGTCTTCTCTGCCAGCTCGCTCCACCGGCCAGCAGCCACGCCGTGGACGTATTCCAGGGGTCCAACTTAACTCCAGACCACAGTAGAGGCTTAGGGTCAGGATTCGTGCAGACCCCGTCCATAGAGGCCCAGTAAGAGCGGCCGAGCGTCACATCCAGTCTCTGTTATAGGAGAGCAGCAGCGGTAACAACAAGAAGAAGAGGAAAGAGCGACAGAGGCCGAACAGAGGAGATCACACAGTGAGGAGGAGATCGCTGCGCCCAGAAGTGTCACGTGGAGACGGAGGGGATCTGTTCTGCGGATTATGGAGAGTCCAAATACCGGTGTGAAGGAGACACCGAGGACACGGGGCCGGTACAGACCAGGAGCGGGCAGCCGAGCAGAGGAATACTGGGCTGCTGGACAGGAGCCCTGAGGGGCCACACTGAGGCCATGTCATAGGGAGGAAGGTACAGGAGTCCTGAGGGGTCACACTGAGGCCATGTCATAGGGAAGAAGGTACAGGAGCCCTGAGGGGCCACACTGAGGCCATGTCATAGGGAAGAAGGTACAGGAGCCCGGAGGGGCCACACTGAGGCCATGTCATAGGGAGGAAGGTACAGGAGCCCTGAGGGGCCACACTGAGGCCATGTCATAGGGAGGAAGGTACAGGAGCCCTGAGGGGCCACACTGAGGCCATGTCATAGGGAGGAAGGTACAGGAGAGTCCTGGGGTCCACACTGAGGCCACGTCATAGGGAGGAAGGTACAGGAGCCCTGAGGGGCCACACTGAGGCCACGTCATAGGGAGGAAGGTACAGGAGCCCTGAGGGGCCACACTGAGGCCATGTCATAGGGAGGAAGGTACAGGAGCCCTGAGGGGCCACACTGAGGCCATGTCATAGGGAAGAAGGTACAGGAGCCCTGAGGGGCCACGTCATAGGAAGGAAGGTACAGGAGCCCGGAGGGGCCACACTGAGGCCATGTCATAGGGAGGAAGGTACAGGAGCCCTGAGGGGCCACACTGAGGCCATGTCATAGGGAGGAAGGTACAGGAGAGTCCTGGGGGCTGGAGACTGAATACAGCAGCGGTCATGTGACATCAGATGTAACCACACAGGGAATAACAACTACAACTCCTCCCACCATCAGCCGCATAAAGGGTTAATCCTCCCCAATAACAGGAGGAGGGCGCCATCTGCAGGGAGTCTGTATGTTCTCCCCGTGTTTCCTCCCGCGCTCCAGAGACTGATGGGGAATTAGATTGTGATAATGTCTGTACAGCGCTGAGGAATATGGTGGCGCCATAGAAGCGAGTGACAGAAACACACACATACCTCCACCTGCAGAGCGGCCCCGCCGTGTGCGGACAGGACCTGCGTGACGTCACAGTCATGTGATCAGGGGCGGAGCTCCAGGTGTCTCAGTGTCTCCAGGACTCTACTGTGCTGGATGATGTCTAGTATTATAGAGAAGGATGGAGCGGAGCCTCGTGTGTAATGTGTGCGGAGCGGAGCCGCGTGTGTAATGTGCGCGGAGTGGAGCCGCGTGTGTAATGTGCGCGGAGCGGAGCCGCGTGTGTAATGTGCGCGGAGCGGAGCCGCGTGTGTAATGTGCGCGGAGCGGAGCCGCGTGTGTAATGTGCGCGGAGCCGCGTGTGTAATGTGTGCGGAGCGGAGCCGCGTGTGTAATGTGCGCGGAGCCACGTGTGTAATGTGCGCGGAGCGGAGCCTCGTGTGTAGTGTGTGCGGAGCGGAGCCTCGTGTGTAGTGTGTGCGGAGTGGAGCCGCGTGTGTAGTGTGCGCGGAGCGGAGCCGCGTGTGTAATGTGCGCGGAGCGGTGCTGCGTGTGTAATGTGCGCGGAGCGGTGCTGCGTGTGTAATGTGTGCGGAGCGGAGCCGCGTGTGTAATGTGTGCGGAGCGGAGCCGCGTGTGTAATGTGCGCGGAGCGGAGCTGCGTGTGTAATGTGCGCGGAGCCGCATGTGTAATGTGCGCGGAGCCGCGTGTGTAGTGTGCGCGGAGCGGAGCCGCGTGTGTAGTGTGCGCGGAGCGGAGCCGCGTGTGTAGTGTGCGCGGAGCGGAGCCGCGTGTGTAATGTGAGCGGAGCGGAGCCGCGTGTGTAGTGTGCGCGGAGCTGCGTGTGTAGTGTGCGCGGAGCGGAGCCGCGTGTGTAGTGTGCGCGGAGAGGAGCCGCGTGTGTAATATGAGCGGAGCGGAGCCGTGTGTGTAATGTGCGCGGAGCGGAGCCGCGTGTGTAATGTGCGCGGAGCGGAGCCGCGTGTGTAATGTGCGCGGAGCGGAGCCGCGTGTGTAATGTGCGCGGAGCCGCGTGTGTAATGTGCGCGGAGCGGAGCCTCGTGTGTAGTGTGTGCGGAGCGGAGCCTCGTGTGTAGTGTGCGCGGAGCGGAGCCGCGTGTGTAGTGTGTGCGGAGCGGAGCCGCGTGTGTAATGTGCGCGGAGCGGAGCCGCGTGTGTAATGTGCGCGGAGCCGCGTGTGTAATGTGCGCGGAGCGGAGCCTCGTGTGTAGTGTGTGCGGAGCGGAGCCTCGTGTGTAGTGTGCGCGGAGCGGAGCCGCGTGTGTAGTGTGTGCGGAGCGGAGCCGTGTGTGTAATGTGCGCGGAGCGGAGCCGCGTGTGTAATGTGTGCGGAGCGGAGCCGCGTGTGTAATGTGAGCGGAGCGGAGCCGCGTGTGTAATGTGTGCGGAGCGGAGCCGCGTGTGTAATGTGTGCGGAGCGGAGCCGCGTGTGTAATGTGTGCGGAGCGGAGCCGCGTGTGTAATGTGTGCGGAGCGGAGCCGCGTGTGTAATGTGTGCGGAGTGGAGCCGCGTGTGTAATGTGCGCGGAGCGGAGCCGCGTGTGTAATGTGCGCGGAGCGGAGCCGCGTGTGTAATGTGTGCGGAGTGGAGCCGCGTGTGTAATGTGTGCGGAGTGGAGCCGCGTGTGTAATGTGTGCGGAGTGGAGCCGCGTGTGTAAGGCTAGTTTCACATTAGCGTTTTTTTGCGCAGCGCATCGGGCGCATAAAAAACGCAAAGAAAAACGCAAAACAAACGCGCGTTTTTTTACGTCATGCGCACGCTGATGCGTCAAAAAAACGCAGCGTTATTTGCGTTTTACATGCGTTTTTGCATGCGTTTGCGGTTTTTATGCGCATGCGTTTTTAGGTGTGACATTTCACAATAGAAAAATCCTTGAACACCAATGGGTCACCAGTGGGCGTGTGTCATTGGAATGTTTTATAGACCCTGTACTGCTGAATTCCTCAGATTTTGCTGCTGTTTCCGGTGTCAAGATGAACCTGCGTCTGGATAATTTCCGCTTCAAGTTGGATCTTGACATCGCGCTGTCTCAGGCGTATGCCTTTTGTTGCCAGCAAGAAAGGGAGAGGGAGAGACAGCAGAGACGGCAGCGGAGTCGGTTTTGGAGGCATCCAATTATTGAACTCCGGGCAAGCCGTGGAGCATATCACACGCTGTACAGCGAGCTCCAGGAAAACCCGGAGAAATTTGCTGACTATACCCGGATGTCCCAGGAAAGCTTCCTTGACTTGCTGGGTATGGTTGAAGGAAACATCCGGAGACGGGACACTCAGCTCCGGCGTGCCATTCCTCCCGAAGAAAGGCTCCTTGTCACCTTACGGTATGTATGTTGTTATGTTTGCATAATTTTTTTTGCTTTTTCAATTTTTTTATTTTTTTTTTTTTTGGCCAAAAAATTCGGGTTTTTTTTGGCTATTGAATTTTAACATTATTTTTGGGAAATTGCTTTTTGGCATAATGGTTTTTCTTCTGTCATGTACAAATCCCAAGCCTTTATAAAAAATTTTTTGCTATGTTGTATTAAAAAAACATGCAAAATAGTTAGGCCATGTACTTTTTATTTTCAGTGTTTTTAGTAATACCCAAGACAGAAATATAATTATTTTTTCTTTTTATGTTTTGCAGGTTCCTGGCAACTGGAGAGAGTCTTTCATCCCTGCATTTCCAGTACCGGCTGGGAATCTCTACTTTATCCGGGATTGTTGCCGACACTTGCAGGGCTCTGTGGGATGTTCTGTGTCCGGAGTTTCTGCCATTGCCCACTGCCGAAAAGTGGCTTCAAATATCGGACAAATTCTGGGCAGTCTGCAATTTCCCGAACTGCCTAGAAGCGGTGGACGGGAAGCACATCCGCATCACAAAACCTGCAAGAAGTGGCTCTGAGTACTACAACTACAAGAAGTACTTTTCCACAGTACTAATGGCCATTGCGGATGCAGACTGCCGCTTTGTGGCGGTGGACATAGGGGCATTCGGACGGGGCAACGATTCCCAGACTTTTAAGAACTCTGATATGGGCCGGAGGTTGTACGGCAACCATTTCAATTTTCCACTGGCACGGCCTCTTCCCCAAACCCAAACTCCACCACTGCCATTTGTAGTGGTTGGGGATGAGGCATTTCAGATGTGTCCAAACCTGCTGAAGCCGTACTCCAGCCGTGACTTGGACCACCCCAAGAAAATTTTCAACTACAGACTTACGAGGGCTCGCAGGACTGTAGAGAGCGCCTTTGGCATTCTAGTGTCCAGATGGCGAATTCTCAGCACCGCCATCAATCTCAAACTGGAAACAGTGGATGAGGTGGTGAAGGTGTGCGTGGTTCTGCACAATTTTGTTATGGCAAAGGAGCGGCCGAACTTTGACATGGATGAGCCTGCTGCCAACCCTTTGCCAGATTTTACTCAGCACCCTCTTCGGTCCTCAGTCGAAGTTGCCCAAATGAGGGACCAATTTGCGGACTTCTTTTTATCCGATGTGGGTCGTGTAGCATGGCAGGATCAAATGGTTTAATAGTTTTGTTGTTTGGTAAAAAATAAAATACATGTTTTTTTATACCTGTACCCAGTGTACTGTGTCTTAATAAACTCCACTACTCACCTGCCCAGGTTAAAGGAAAGAAAGGGAAACCACCATAAAAAAAATATATATATATATATATGTATGTGTGTATATATGTAAATATATATATATATATATATATATATGGGTGTATATATATATATATATATATATATATATATATATATATATATATAATAAAAAAAAGAAAAATCTGAAATATAGTATCCCTTTCAGAGTTGGATGGCTGACCATCCGGTATAAAGTAAAGAAAAACAAACCATAGTGTACGGCGCAGTGTGTGCAGGCGGCGAAAGACACAATAACCAAACATTATTTTGAAATAAAACTTTAACATTTATTTTACTTAGTTGGTGGAAACTGGGGGGTGTGGAGGGATGAGGAACGGCTTTGGGTGGAGTAAGGGGTTCTAGGGGAAGGAGGAACCAAAGAAGTGGGGGAAGGGAGCCGAGGCAAGGAAAGTTGTGATGTGGGAGGAGGGAGGGTCAGAGTCCTCCTCTTTGTTTTTTTATGACAGTGGCCCGTCGTCTTGCTGCTGTCCTGTCTAGAGCGGCTAGAGCCTGAGGACTGGCTAGACCCCGGGGACCGCCTTGAGCCTCTGGACCGCCTTGAGCCTCTGGACCGCCTTGAGCCTCTGGACCGCCTGGAGGCTGTGCACCGGCTGGAGCTGGGGGACCGCCTGGCGCTTGTGGACCGCCTGCCAGGATCTTGTACCTGCTGTGGCATGCTGGTGGTGGTGGATGTCCTGGCAGGGGCCGTAAATATTGAATGCGGGTCCCCCAGCTGATGCTGCTCCGAGGTGGTGGTGCTGGTGGTGGTAGCGGTCCATGCAGGTGTGGCTGTGGCGGTCCATACCGGGGTGGTCCTCCCGCTGGTGGTGGTGGTGGTGGCGGCGCTCCAGGCAGGGGTGGTGACGACGGGCCATCCAGTGGTAGTGGCGGCAGCAGTGGTGGGCCAGGCAGGAGCAGCGCTTGGCATGGTGTTGGCGGGTAAGTGTCCAGCTGCACTCAGACTTGGGGCGGTATATTGGTGTCCGGCGAGGCTTGGAAGTGTGGTGGCTGTGTAGTGATATGCAGCAGAAGTAGGTAATGCTGTAAAACGAGTCAGGGGTGGCACCGGTGGAAATGCCACCGCTGACTGCTGCATAATCCTACTCTGCTGCATAGCCTGCATAAAAGCATTGTTGCAGGCCTGCATGACAGTCAACTGGAGGTCAGGGGTAAGGTGTTCCGCCGTGTCCCGAGCTATTTGTGTATAAAAATGATGTGCTGGTCTGGCGAGGTCGACTTCCAGGCGCTCAAGGCGACCCTCGATAGACTTGTAGCGTTGGTCCAAAAGGAGGAAACCACTCTCAAGTCTATCGGAGAGTGCCTTGAGGCTACTCTGAAAGACCGAGCTCAGTTCAACGAACTCGGGCATGAGAGGCCTGTCCGAGGTCCTCTGCCGCTGCTGGCGGGAAGTGCCCGCAAAACCAGTGGCAGAGACCTGGGACAGGGGAACACCTGAGCGACCAGCTTCCTGGTCTCCAGATGACTGTGGTGCAGACCTGCAAGGTGCTTCCTCGCTGATGGATGGCTGGGAGGGGTCCGGGGCAGCTTGATGAAGGACCGCTTCGGGCCCAGGTTGCAGGGTGCTGCTCCAGGTGCTGTGAAAAGAAATAATTTACTACCATAAATTAACAATCGCCAACTCCTGTGGAATAGAAAAGCACAGAATAAAACACAATACAACTAGAAAATACTTACGTTCGGGAGGCAAGGACCGGTCTTAAAAATGCCAAGGCACGATGGTATCTGTACTTCGTGCCGGTCCTTGCCGCAGCACCACTGCGAACCTGCTTCTCCTGACGGATATCCCTGTTGAAGCGGTCCTTCATCGAGCGCCAACGGGTTCTGACTTTGTTCACTGTGGGGAAAAGAAAAAAAGTAAGACTATGCACTGGAGGCTGTGATCATCCAACTGTGTGTGATGATAGAAACTCCATGGAGTTAATAGCATCACACACAGTTGGGTGATCCCGGCCAAGGTCACTGCTGCATCACACTGCATTTAAATACTTACGAAAATCCTTGCGGACCCGGGGAGAGGCGTTGTCCCAGCCATCCATCAGCGATGCGTCCACCTCGTTCCAGAGCCGCCGGATCACCACGTTGTCCGAGTGCAGTTGGTGAAGGGTGTCCCACAACGGGACTTGCTCCTGGACTAGACGGATGAGCTCGTCGTTGTCCAGGGCGAGGTCCTCCTCCCGCTGTGGAGCCTAGAAAAGAAAGACAAACATTAATCTTTGAAAGATTTTAAAATGAAAAATATAGAAAACTAGCTGAAGAGCCCGGCGCTGCCCGGGCATAGTAGAACTGTGGTTAGTTATAGAAAATTATAATTATCCTCCATCCCATAGTCCCGTGCCCATATACCCATCATACATATCCACGATCCCATAGGCCCGTGCCCATATACCCATCATACATATCCACGATCCCATAGGCCCGTGCCCATATACCCATCATACATATACTCCATCCCATAGTCCCGTGCCCATATACCCATCATACATATCCTCCATCCCATAATCCAGTGCCCATATACCATCATACATATCCTCCATCCCATAATCCAGTGCCCATATACCATCATACATATCCTCCATCCCATAATCCAGTGCCCATATACCATCATACATATCCGCCATCCCATAGTCCCGTGCCCATATACCATCATACATATCCGCCATCCCATAGGCCCGTGCCCATATACCATCATACATATCCTCCATCCCATAGTCCCGTGCCCATAATAATAATAATAATAATAATCTTTATTTATATAGCGCCAACATATTCCGCAGCGCTTTACAGTTGAACAGTTTCAAACACAACAGTCATAAGTAACAACGTTAACAATACAATAATTAAAGCGAAATAAGACGACCCTGCTTGTGGAGCTTACAATCTACAATGAGGTGGGGGAGATACAAAGCATAGGTTTGTATTTACAATGATGTATTTACAATGACGGTCCAGCCATCTTCAGGGGGTGGGGGTTAGATGGAGATAGTGAATGGGCTACACACACACAAACATAACATGACTTTGATTACTGAATGTGATAGGCCGCTCTGAACAAATGCGTTTTGAGCGAGCGCCTAAAACTATGCAAATTGTGGATGGTCCTAATATCTTGGGGTAGAGCATTCCAGAAGATTGGCGCAGCACGGGAGAAGTCTTGGAGTCGGGAGTGGGAGGTACGGATTAGGGCAGAGGTTAGTCGAAAGTCATTTGCAGAGCGCAGCGGTCGGTTAGGCCGATAGACAGAAATGAGGGAGGAGATGTAAGGGGGTGCCGCACTGTGGAGAGCTTTGTGGGTGAGAACAAGTACTTTGAATTGTACCCTGTAATGAATTGGCAGCCAGTGTAACGACTGGCGAAGAGCGGACGCGTCTGAGTAACGATTAGCCAGATGGACAACCCTGGCTGCTGCATTAAGGATAGACTGGAGAGGGGAGAGTCGAGTGAGAGGGAGGCCAATTAATAGAGCATTACAGTAGTCCAGGCGGGAGTGGATCAGGGCGACAGTGAGAGTTTTTGTTGTTTCCATGGTGAGAAAAGGGCGGATTCTAGAGATGTTCTTTAGGTGTAAGCGGCATGAGCGGGCAAGAGATTGTATATGGGAGGTGAAGGAGAGATCGGAGTCGAACATAACACCCAGACAGCGTGCCTGCTGTCGGGGTGTTATTATGGTGCCACCCACAGAGAGGGAAATGTCAGATTTAGGGAGGTTAGTAGATGGTGGGAGCAGAAGAAGTTCAGTTTTGGAGAGGTTGAGTTTCAGATAGAGAGCAGACATGATGTTGGAGACTGCAGACAGACAGTCAGTGGCGTTCTGTAGTACAGCGGAGGTAAGGTCAGGGGATGATGTGTACAGTTGTGTGTCATCAGCATAAAGATGGTACTGAAAGCCAAATCTGCTGATGGTCTGTCCAATTGGGGCCGTATAGAGAGAGAAGAGAAGGGGGCCAAGGACTGAGCCCTGAGGTACCCCAACAGTGAGAGGAAGAGGAGATGAAGTGGAGCCAGAAAACAGAACACTGAAGGAGCGGTCGGAAAGATAGGAGGAGAACCAGGAAAGAGCAGTGTCCTTAATGCCTAGTGACTGGAGCCTAGAGAGTAGGAGAGAATGGTCAACAGTGTTGAAAGCTGCAGAAAGGTCGAGAAGAATGAGCAGAGAGTGGTCACCATTACGTTTTGCTGTCAGAAGGTCATTGGTCACTTTGATGAGTGTAGTTTCTGTCGAATGTAGGGGGCGGAAACCGGACTGTGATGGGTCTAGGAGGGAGTGAGTGGAGAGGTAACGGGTAAGGCGTGAGTATATCAGGCGCTCCAAGAGTTTAGAGATGAAGGGGAGATTGGAGACTGGTCTGTAGTTGTTTGTGCAGGATGGGTCGAGGGTGGGTTTCTTTAGTAATGGAGTAATGATAGAGTGTTTGAAGGAGGAGGGGAAAATGCCAGAGGAGAGGGAGAGATTAAAGATTGTAGTTAGGTGAGTTGTGACGACTGGGGAGAGAGACTGGAGGAGATGTGAGGGAATGGGGTCGGTTGTGCATGTAGTCGGACGAGAAGAGGAGAGGAGCCTGGAGACTTCTTCTTCTGTGATGGGATCGAATGTGGAGAGTGAGCCAGGGGGAATGCAGGAAGGGATGGGAGTCACTGAATTTGGTGATTGGGAGCGGATTTCCTGACGGATATTGTCTATTTTCTCTATAAAGTGGGAGGCAAGGTCATCAGCACAAATGTCTGTGATAGGGGCTTGTGCTTTTGGCCTGAGGAGGGAGTGAAAGGTTTCAAAAAGTTTCTTGGGGTTGTTGGATAGTGAGGAGATCAGGGTGGTGAAGTAGGTCTGTTTGGCGAGGTGAAGGGCAGAGTTATATGTCCTTAACATAAATTTGAAGTGTATGAAGTCTTCTGGTGTGCGTGTTTTCCTCCATAAGCGTTCAGCACACCTAGAGCATCGCTGGAGAAATCGGGTTTGCGATGTGAGCCAGGGCTGTTTCACTCTGTGTTTGGAGGTTCTGAGGGTGAGGGGAGCTACTTGGTCAAGGGTACTTCTAAGAGTGTCATTGAAGTGATGTACAGCCAGATCAGGACAGGACAAAGAAGAGATTGGGGACAGTGATGAGTGTAGGGAGTCTGAAAGTGTATGAGGGTTAATGGCTTGTAGATTTCTGACTGAATGGTAGGTAGGAGGGTGCTGGGGTGAGCGAGGATTTGTGAGTGTAAAGGAGAGAATGTTGTGGTCAGAGAGGGGAAGCGGTGAGTTATCTATGTAGGAGATTGAGCAGAGCCGGGCGAAAACCAGGTCCAGGGTGTTACCGTCTTTGTGTGTTTCAGAGGTTGAGAGCTGAGAGAGGCCTAGAGAAGTGGTTAGTGATAGAAGCTGGGATGCAGATGTGGAAGTGGGGCTGTTAATGGGGATGTTGAAGTCTCCCAGGATAAGGGTTGGTAGTTCTGAGGACATGAAGTGCGGCAGCCAGGCAGAGAAATGGTCCAGGAAGTGGGTGGGTGAGCCTGGGGGCCGGTATATGACCGCTACTCTGAGGGAGAGGGGACGAAAGAGCCTGATGGTGTGGACTTCAAAAGAAGGGAATGAGAGTGATGGAACTGGGGGGATGACCTGGAAAGTGCATTGTGGGGACAGGAGTATGCCGACTCCACCACCAGGTCTGTTTGTCGGTCTCGGGGAATGGGAGAATTGTAAGCCACCATGGGAAATGGCAGCAGGAGAGACAGTGTCAGAATCCTGAATCCAGGTTTCCGTGAGGGCCAACAGATTCAGAGAGTTTTTCAGAAAGTAATTGTGTAGGAAAGGAAGCTTGTTGCATACAGACCGTGGATTCCAAAGGGCACAATTGAAAGAAGGAGATGAAGGAGTGCAAATAATATTAGTAAGATTATTAAGGTTTCGATGTGAGGTAGGGTAGGGGTTGAGGTTGGGGGATGGTGGACCGGGGTTGGGGGAGATGTCCCCTGAAATCAGTAGGAGGAGGAAGATAAAGAGCAAGTAGTTTTTGGAATTGTATGAAGATTTTTTGTGCAGTGTGTTTGGGCAAGATGGGCTGAGGTTTTTTAAGAAGGTGAGAAGTGCATGGGAGCTGTACATGGGAGAAGGAAAGAGAGAGGAGCTGATGTATATGAGTTGTGATGGAGGGGGGATTGGTCGGTGAAAGTGGATTGCAAGAGAACATAGGAGGATAGGAATAAAGCACATGGTTAAAAGGGACAGCAGAGTGAGGGTTACCTGACTCCTGTCCTGACTAACTGCCATGTAATAACTGCTGTATCCCGACGCTTATCTTCGTGACGCTTTGCTTCTGTGATGCGTGCACCCCCACATGCGTGCACCCCTAAGAATGGTTCACATTTATAGTCCAGACTGCTGGGTCAGAAGAGATGGATTGTGGGAACTGGTTGAGGATAATTTGGCAGCTGGGCTCCCATCATACATATCCTCCATCCCATAGTCCCGTGCCCATATACCATCATACATATCCTCCATCCCATAGTCCCGTGCCCATATACCATCATACATATCCTCCATCCCATAGGCCCATGCCCATATACCATCATACATATCCTCCATCCCATAGTCCCGTGCCCATATACCATCATACATATCCTCCATCCCATAGTCCCGTGCCCATATACCCATCACACATCCTCCATCCCATAGTCCAGTGCCCATATACCCGTCATACACATCCTCCATCCCATAGTCCAGTGCCCATATACCATCATACATATCCTCCATCCCATAGTCCCGTGCCCATATACCATCATACATATCCTCCATCCCATAGTCCCGTGCCCATATACCCATCACACATCCTCCATCCCATAGTCCAGTGCCCATATACCCATCATACATATCCTCCATCCCATAGTCCCATGCCCATATACCCATCATACACATCCTCCATCCCATAGTCCAGTGCCCATATACCCGTCATACATATCCTCCATCCCATAGTCCCGTGCCCATATACCCATCATACATATCCTCCATCCCATAGTCCCGTGCCCATATACCCATCATACATATCCTCCATCCCATAGTCCCGTGCCCATATACCATCATACATGTCCGCCATCCCATAGTCCCGTGCCCATATACCCAAACATACAAACAAACATACACATACACACACACACACACTTTGAGCTTTAGATATTGATACACAAGCCATGAAAAAAATTTTTGTTTTAAATGAAAATAAATGCAAAAAAAGCAAAAAACACTGAAAAAAACAATCATGAAAATAAAAAAAAAATACTTTAAAAAATGATTACCAAAAAAAAAAGAAAGTAAACCAGCCTAGAAATTAAGTTTAAAAAAAATCTGTAACCAAAAAAGCAGCAAAAAAAAACAAGGAAAATTACCAAAACATACTAATAAAAATTTACCAAAAACATAAAAAAAATAAACACCTGAAAGAATTTTCAATACAGTTCCAAAAAAAAAATAAACCAGCATAGAAATTAAGTAAAAAAAAAAAACAGTCCGTCTGTACTTACATCACGTCTTCCCGCCCGCACTTGGCCTTGCTGCTCCTGCCGTTCCTCCGGTGGTGGTGGCGTGGTGGAGGATGAGGTCTGAAAATTAAACAAAAAAAATTAACCACATGTGTATATTTTTACCAATCCATACGGAAGCATGGTACTCACTTCTTCTGCCTCTTGCCCTGTCCCGGGGACATATTCGTCACCAGATGAAGACATGCTGCAATAAAAAAAAAAAGAGACATAAGTACATAGAAATGTATTGAAATTTCAGCCAGACATTAGGTTTTTCATACTTACATTGGTGCAGCTTGTGCTTTTAGCTGTGTGTCCACTCGTTGAGCAGTCTGTTAAGTATTGTGGAATCCCAGTGCCCACACCATTTTATCACCTTGTTTTAATTTTTTTTTTTTACTGTCTAGACCACATTCCAGACGTGTTTATCTTAGAAACGCATGCGCATAAAAACGCAAGCGTGAGCTAGACCATGCACACGCATGCGTTCCCATAGGCTCCATTGTGGTGTTTTTGTGCATTCCGTGCGCAAGCGTGCGCATGCGTTTTTTTGACGAGACAGGGCGGAACCAAAAATGCAACATGTTGCGTCTGGCGCGAAAGACAAAAAAACGCATGCGCACGAAAACGCAAGTGTGCGCAAGACCATGCGCACCTCATGTTAAACATAGGTGCGCAGTGCGCACGATGCGCTGCGCAAAAAAGCGCTAATGTGAAACCAGCCTAATGTGAGCGGAGCCGCGTGTGTAATGTGCTCGGAGCGGAGCCGCGTATGTAATGTGTACGGAGCGCAGCCGCGTGTGTAATGTGTGCGGAGCCGCGTGTGTAATGTGTGCGGAGCAGAGCCGCGTGTGTAATGTGCTCGGAGCGGAGCCGCGTGTGTAAAGTGCTCAGAGCGGAGCCGCGTGTGTATTGTGCGGGGAGCGGAGCCGCGTGTGTAATGTGTGCGGAGCGGAGCCGCGTGTGTAATGTGTGCGGAGCGGAGCAGCGGGTGTAATGTGTGCGGAGCGGAGCAGCGGGTGTAATGTGCGTGGAGCGGAGCCACGGGTGTAATGTGCGCAGAGCGGAGCCGCGTGTGTAATGTGCTCGGAGCGGAGCCGCGTATGTAATGTGTGCGGAGCGCATCCGCTAGTGTAATGTGTGCGGAGCGGAGCCGCGTGTGTAATATGCTCGGAGCGGAGCCGCGTGTTTAATGTGCTCGGAGCGGAGCCGCGTGTGTAATGTGCTTGGAGCGGAGCCGCGTGTGTAATGTGCTCGGAGCGGAGCCGCGTATGTAATGTGTGCGGAGCGCAGCCGCTTGTGTAATGTGTGCGGAGCGGAGCCGCGTGTGTAATGTGCTCGGAGCGGAGCCGCGTGTGTAATGTAAGCGGAGCCGCGTGTGTAATGTGTGCGGAGCGGAGCCGCGTGTGTAATGTGTGCGGAGCGGAGCCGCGTGTGTAATGTGCTCGGAGCGGAGCCGCGTGTTTAATGTGCTCGGAGCGGAGCCGCGTGTGTAATGTGCTTGGAGCGGAGCCGCGTGTGTAATGTGCTCGGAGCGGAGCCGCGTATGTAATGTGTGCGGAGCGCAGCCGCTTGTGTAATGTGTGCGGAGCGGAGCCGCGTGTGTAATGTGCTCGGAGCGGAGCCGCGTGTGTAATGTGCGTGGAGCGGAGCCGTATGTGTAATGTGCGCGGAGCGGAGCCGCGTGTGTAATGTGCGCGGAGTGGAGCCGCGTGTGTAATGTGAGCGGAGCGGAGCCGCATGTGTAATGTGCGCGGAGCCGCGTGTGTAGTGTGCGCGGAGCGGAGCCGCGTGTGTAGTGTGCGCGGAGCGGAGCCGCGTGTGTAGTGTGCGCGGAGCGGAGCCGCGGGTGTAATGTGAGCGGAGCGGAGCCGCGTGTGTAGTGTGCGCGGAGCCGCGTGTGTAGTGTGCGCGGAGCGGAGCCGCGTGTGTAGTGTGCGCGGAGCGGAGCCGCGTGTGTAATGTGAGCGGAGCGGAGCCGTGTGTGTAATGTGCACGGAGCGGAGCCGCGTGTGTAATGTGTGCGGAGCGGAGCCGCGTGTGTAATGTGAGCGGAGCGGAGCCGCGTGTGTAATGTGTGCGGAGCGGAGCCGCGTGTGTAATGTGTGCGGAGCGGAGCCGCGTGTGTAATGTGTGCGGAGCGGAGCCGCGTGTGTAATGTGTGCGGAGCGGAGCCGCGTGTGTAATGTGTGCGGAGCGGAGCCGCGTGTGTAATGTGTGTGGAGTGGAGCCGCGTGTGTAATGTGTGTGGAGTGGAGCCGCGTGTGTAATGTGAGCGGAGCGGAGCCGCGTGTGTAAGGCTAGTTTCACATTAGCGTTTTTTTGCGCAGCGCATCGGGCGCATAAAAAACGCAAAGAAAAACGCAAAACAAGCGCGCGTTTTTTTACGTCATGCGCACGCTGATGCGTCAAAAAAACGCAGCGTTATTTGCGTTTTACATGCGTTTTTGCATGCGTTTGCGGTTTTTATGCGCATGCGTTTTTAGGTGTGACATTTCACAATAGAAAAATCCTTGAACACCAATGGGTCACCAGTGTGCGAGGAGCGGAGCCGCGTGTGTAATGTGTGCGGAGCGGAGCCGCGTGTGTAATGTGTGCGGAGCGGAGCCGCGTGTGTAATGTGCGCGGAGCGGAGCCTCGTGTGTAATGTGTGCGGAGCGGAGCCTCGTGTGTAATGTGTGCGGAGCGGAGCCTCGTGTGTAATGTGCGCGGAGCGGAGCCGCGTGTGTAATGTGCGAGGAGCGGAGCCGCGTGTGTAATGTGCGCGGAGCGGAGCCGCGTGTGTAATGTGTGCGGAGCGGAGCCGCGTGTGTAATGTGAGCGGAGCGGAGCCGCGTGTGTAATGTGTGCGGAGCGGAGCCGCGTGTGTAATGTGTGCGGAGCGGAGCCGCGTGTGTAATGTGTGCGGAGCGGAGCCGCGTGTGTAATGTGTGCGGAGCGGAGCCGCGTGTGTAATGTGTGCGGAGCGGAGCCGCGTGTGTAATGTGTGTGGAGTGGAGCCGCGTGTGTAATGTGTGTGGAGTGGAGCCGCGTGTGTAATGTGTGCGGAGTGGAGCCGCGTGTGTAAGGCTAGTTTCACATTAGCGTTTTTTTGCGCAGCGCATCGGGCGCATAAAAAACGCAAAGAAAAACGCAAAACAAGCGCGCGTTTTTTTACGTCATGCGCACGCTGATGCGTCAAAAAAACGCAGCGTTATTTGCGTTTTACATGCGTTTTTGCATGCGTTTGCGGTTTTTATGCGCATGCGTTTTTAGGTGTGACATTTCACAATAGAAAAATCCTTGAACACCAATGGGTCACCAGTGGGCTTGTGTCATTGGAATGTTTTATAGACCCTGTACTGCTGAATTCATCAGATTTTGCTGCTGTTTCCGGTGTCAAGATGGACCTGCGTCTGGATAATTTCCGCTTCAAGCTGGATCTTGACATCGCGCTGTCTCAGGCGTATGTCTTTTGTTGCCAGCAAGAAAGGGAGAGGGAGGGACAGCAGAGACGGCAGCGGAGTCGGTTTTGGAGGCATCCAATTATTGAACTCCGGGCAAGCCGTGGAGCATATCACACGCTGTACAGCGAGCTACAGGAAAACCCGGAGAAATTTGCTGACTATACACGGATGTCCCAGGAAAGCTTCCTTGACTTGCTGGGTATGGTTGAAGGAAACATCCGGAGACGGGACACTCAGCTCCGGCGTGCCATTCCTCCCGAAGATAGGCTCCTTGTCACCTTACGGTATGTATGTTGTTATGTTTGCATAATTTTTTTTGCTTTTTCAATTTTTTTATTTTTTTTTTTTTTGGCCAAAAAATTCGGGTTTTTTTTGGCTATTGAATTTTAACATTATTTTTGGGAAATTGCTTTTTTGCATAATGGTTTTTCTTCTGGCATGTACTAATCCCAAGCCTTTATAAAAAATTTTTTGCTATGTTGTATTAAAAAAACATGCAAAATAGTTAGGCCATGTACTTTTTATTTTCAGTGTTTTTAGTAATACCCAAGACAGAAATATAATTATTTTTTCTTTTTATGTTTTGCAGGTTCCTGGCAACTGGAGAGAGTCTTTCATCCCTGCATTTCCAGTACCGGCTGGGAATCTCTACTTTATCCGGGATTGTTGCCGACACCTGCAGGGCTCTGTGGGATGTTCTGTGTCCGGAGTTTCTGCCATTGCCCACTGCCGAAAAGTGGCTTCAAATATCGGAGAAATTCTGGGCAGTCTGCAATTTCCCGAACTGCCTAGAAGCGGTGGACGGGAAGCACATCCGCATCACAAAACCTGCAAGAAGTGGCTCTGAGTACTACAACTACAAGAAGTACTTTTCCACAGTACTAATGGCCATTGCGGATGCAGACTGCCGCTTTGTGGCGGTGGACATAGGGGCATTCGGACGGGGCAACGATTCCCAGACTTTTAAGAACTCTGATATGGGCCGGAGGTTGTACGGCAACCATTTCAATTTTCCACTGGCACGGCCTCTTCCCCAAACCCAAACTCCACCACTGCCATTTGTAGTGGTTGGGGATGAGGCATTTCAGATGTGCCCAAACCTGCTGAAGCCGTACTCCAGCCGTGACTTGGACCACCGCAAGAAAATTTTCAACTACAGGCTTACGAGGGCTCGCAGGACTGTAGAGAGCGCCTTTGGCATTCTAGTGTCCAGATGGCGAATTCTCAGCACCGCCATCAATCTCAAACTGGAAACAGTGGATGAGGTGGTGAAGGTGTGCGTGGTTCTGCACAATTTTGTTATGGCAAAGGAGCGGCCGAACTTTGACATGGATGAGCCTGCTGCCAACCCTTTGCCAGATTTTACTCAGCACCCTCTTCGGTCCTCAGTCGAAGTTGCCCAAATGAGGGACCAATTTGCGGACTTCTTTTTATCCGATGTGGGTCGTGTAGCATGGCAGGATCAAATGGTTTAATAGTTTTGTTGTTTGGTAAAAAATAAAATACATGTTTTTTTATACCTGTACCCAGTGTACTGTGTCTTAATAAACTCCACTACTCACCTGCCCAGGTTAAAGGAAAGAAAGGGAAACCACCATAAAAAAAATATATATATATATATATGTATGTGTGTATATATGTAAATATATATATATATATATATATATATGGGTGTATATATATATATATATATATATATAATAAAAAAAAGAAAAATCTGAAATATAGTATCCCTTTCAGAGTTGGATGGCTGACCATCCGGTATAAAGTAAAGAAAAACAAACCATAGTGTACGGCGCAGTGTGTGCAGGCGGCGAAAGACACAATAACCAAACATTATTTTGAAATAAAACTTTAACATTTATTTTACTTAGTTGGTGGAAACTGGGGGGTGTGGAGGGATGAGGAACGGCTTTGGGTGGAGTAAGGGGTTCTAGGGGAAGGAGGAACCAAAGAAGTGGGGGAAGGGAGCCGAGGCAAGGAAAGTTGTGATGTGGGAGGAGGGAGGGTCAGAGTCCTCCTCTTTGTTTTTTTATGACAGTGGCCCGTCGTCTTGCTGCTGTCCTGTCTAGAGCGGCTAGAGCCTGAGGACTGGCTAGACCCCGGGGACCGCCTTGAGCCTCTGGACCGCCTTGAGCCTCTGGACCGCCTTGAGCCTCTGGACCGCCTGGAGGCTGTGCACCGGCTGGAGCTGGGGGACCGCCTGGCGCTTGTGGACCGCCTGCCAGGATCTTGTACCTGCTGTGGCATGCTGGTGGTGGTGGATGTCCTGGCAGGGGCCGTAAATATTGAATGCGGGTCCCCCAGCTGATGCTGCTCCGAGGTGGTGGTGCTGGTGGTGGTAGCGGTCCATGCAGGTGTGGCTGTGGCGGTCCATACCGGGGTGGTCCTCCCGCTGGTGGTGGTGGTGGTGGCGGCGCTCCAGGCAGGGGTGGTGACGACGGGCCATCCAGTGGTAGTGGCGGCAGCAGTGGTGGGCCAGGCAGGAGCAGCGCTTGGCATGGTGTTGGCGGGTAAGTGTCCAGCTGCACTCAGACTTGGGGCGGTATATTGGTGTCCGGCGAGGCTTGGAAGTGTGGTGGCTGTGTAGTGATATGCAGCAGAAGTAGGTAATGCTGTAAAACGAGTCAGGGGTGGCACCGGTGGAAATGCCACCGCTGACTGCTGCATAATCCTACTCTGCTGCATAGCCTGCATAAAAGCATTGTTGCAGGCCTGCATGACAGTCAACTGGAGGTCAGGGGTAAGGTGTTCCGCCGTGTCCCGAGCTATTTGTGTATAAAAATGATGCGCTGGTCTGGCGAGGTCGACTTCCAGGCGCTCAAGGCGACCCTCGATAGACTTGTAGCGTTGGTCCAAAAGGAGGAAACCACTCTCAAGTCTATCGGAGAGTGCCTTGAGGCTACTCTGAAAGACCGAGCTCAGTTCAACGAACTCGGGCATGAGAGGGATGTCCGAGGTCCTCTGCCGCTGCTGGCGGGAAGTGCCCGCAAAACCAGTGGCAGAGACCTGGGACAGGGGAACACCTGAGCGACCAGCTTCCTGGTCTCCAGATGACTGTGGTGCAGACCTGCAAGGTGCTTCCTCGCTGATGGATGGCTGGGAGGGGTCCGGGGCAGCTTGATGAAGGACCGCTTCGGGCCCAGGTTGCAGGGTGCTGCTCCAGGTGCTGTGAAAAGAAATAATTTACTACCATAAATTAACAATTGCCAACTCCTGTGGAATAGAAAAGCACAGAATTAAACACAATACAACTAGAAAATACGTTCGGGAGGCAAGGACCGGTCTTAAAAATGCCAAGGCACGATGGTATCTGTACTTCGTGCCGGTCCTTGCCGCAGCACCACTGCGAACCTGATTCTCCTGACGGATATCCCTGTTGAAGCGGTCCTTCATCGAGCGCCAACGGGTTCTGACTTTGTTCACTGTGGGGAAAAGAAAAAAAGTAAGACTATGCACTGGAGGCTGTGATCATCCAACTGTGTGTGATGATAGAAACTCCATGGAGTTAATAGCATCACACACAGTTGGGTGATCCCGGCCAAGGTCACTGCTGCATCACACTGCATTTAAATACTTACGAAAATCCTTGCGGACCCGGGGAGAGGCGTTGTCCCAGCCATCCATCAGCGATGCGGCCACCTCGTTCCAGAGCCGCCGGATCACCACGTTGTCCGAGTGCAGTTGGTGAAGGGTGTCCCACAACGGGACTTGCTCCTGGACTAGACGGATGAGCTCGTCGTTGTCCAGGGCGAGGTCCTCCTCCCGCTGTGGAGCCTAGAAAAGAAAGACAAACATTAATCTTTGAAAGATTTTAAAATGAAAAATATAGAAAACTAGCTGAAGAGCCCGGCGCTGCCCGGGCATAGTAGAACTGTGGTTAGTTATAGAAAATTATAATTATCCTCCATCCCATAGTCCCGTGCCCATATACCCATCATACATATCCACGATCCCATAGGCCCGTGCCCATATACCCATCATACATATCCACGATCCCATAGGCCCGTGCCCATATACCCATCATACATATACTCCATCCCATAGTCCCGTGCCCATATACCCATCATACATCCTCCATCCCATAGTCCTGTGCCCATATACTCATCATACATATCCTCCATCCCATAATCCAGTGCCCATATACCATCATACATATCCGCCATCCCATAGTCCCATGCCCATATACCATCATACATATCCGCCATCCCATAGGCCCGTGCCCATATACCATCATACATATCCGCCATCCCATAGGCCCGTGCCCATATACCATCATACATATCCGCCATCCCATAGGCCCGTGCCCATATACCCATCATACATATACTCCATCCCATAGTCCCGTGCCCATATACCCATCATACATCCTCCATCCCATAGGCCTGTGCCCATATACCCATCATACATATCCTCCATCCCATAATCCAGTGCCCATATACCATCATACATATCCGCCATCCCATAGTCCCATGCCCATATACCATCATACATATCCGCCATCCCATAGGCCCGTGCCCATATACCATCATACATATCCTCCATCCCATAGTCCTGTGCCCATAATAATAATAATAATCTTTATTTATATAGCGCCAACATATTCCGCAGCGCTTTACAGTTGAACAGTTTCAAACACAACAGTCATAAGTAACAACGTTAACAATACAATAATTAAAGCGAAATAAGACGACCCTGCTTGTGGAGCTTACAATCTACAATGAGGTGGGGGAGATACAAAGCATAGGTTTGTATTTACAATGATGTATTTACAATGACGGTCCAGCCATCTTCAGGGGGTGGGGGTTAGATGGAGATAGTGAATGGGCTACACACACACAAACATAACATGACTTTGATTACTGAATGTGATAGGCCGCTCTGAACAAATGCGTTTTGAGCGAGCGCCTAAAACTATGCAAATTGTGGATGGTCCTAATATCTTGGGGTAGAGCATTCCAGAAGATTGGCGCAGCACGGGAGAAGTCTTGGAGTCGGGAGTGGGAGGTACGGATTAGGGCAGAGGTTAGTCGAAAGTCATTTGCAGAGCGCAGCGGTCGGTTAGGCCGATAGACAGAAATGAGGGAGGAGATGTAAGGGGGTGCCGCACTGTGGAGAGCTTTGTGGGTGAGAACAAGTACTTTGAATTGTACCCTGTAATGAATTGGCAGCCAGTGTAACGACTGGCGAAGAGCGGACGCGTCTGAGTAACGATTAGCCAGATGGACAACCCTGGCTGCTGCATTAAGGATAGACTGGAGAGGGGAGAGTCGAGTGAGAGGGAGGCCAATTAATAGAGCATTACAGTAGTCCAGGCGGGAGTGGATCAGGGCGACAGTGAGAGTTTTTGTTGTTTCCATGGTGAGAAAAGGGCGGATTCTAGAGATGTTCTTTAGGTGTAAGCGGCATGAGCGGGCAAGAGATTGTATATGGGAGGTGAAGGAGAGATCGGAGTCGAACATAACACCCAGACAGCGTGCCTGCTGTCGGGGTGTTATTATGGTGCCACCCACAGAGAGGGAAATGTCAGATTTAGGGAGGTTAGTAGATGGTGGGAGCAGAAGAAGTTCAGTTTTGGAGAGGTTGAGTTTCAGATAGAGAGCAGACATGATGTTGGAGACTGCAGACAGACAGTCAGTGGCGTTCTGTAGTACAGCGGAGGTAAGGTCAGGGGATGATGTGTACAGTTGTGTGTCATCAGCATAAAGATGGTACTGAAAGCCAAATCTGCTGATGGTCTGTCCAATTGGGGCCGTATAGAGAGAGAAGAGAAGGGGGCCAAGGACTGAGCCCTGAGGTACCCCAACAGTGAGAGGAAGAGGAGATGAAGTGGAGCCAGAAAACAGAACACTGAAGGAGCGGTCGGAAAGATAGGAGGAGAACCAGGAAAGAGCAGTGTCCTTAATGCCTAGTGACTGGAGCCTAGAGAGTAGGAGAGAATGGTCAACAGTGTTGAAAGCTGCAGAAAGGTCGAGAAGAATGAGCAGAGAGTGGTCACCATTACGTTTTGCTGTCAGAAGGTCATTGGTCACTTTGATGAGTGTAGTTTCTGTCGAATGTAGGGGGCGGAAACCGGACTGTGATGGGTCTAGGAGGGAGTGAGTGGAGAGGTAACGGGTAAGGCGTGAGTATATCAGGCGCTCCAAGAGTTTAGAGATGAAGGGGAGATTGGAGACTGGTCTGTAGTTGTTTGTGCAGGATGGGTCGAGGGTGGGTTTCTTTAGTAATGGAGTAATGATAGAGTGTTTGAAGGAGGAGGGGAAAATGCCAGAGGAGAGGGAGAGATTAAAGATTGTAGTTAGGTGAGTTGTGACGACTGGGGAGAGAGACTGGAGGAGATGTGAGGGAATGGGGTCGGTTGTGCATGTAGTCGGACGAGAAGAGGAGAGGAGCCTGGAGACTTCTTCTTCTGTGATGGGATCGAATGTGGAGAGTGAGCCAGGGGGAATGCAGGAAGGGATGGGAGTCACTGAATTTGGTGATTGGGAGCGGATTTCCTGACGGATATTGTCTATTTTCTCTATAAAGTGGGAGGCAAGGTCATCAGCACAAATGTCTGTGATAGGGGCTTGTGCTTTTGGCCTGAGGAGGGAGTGAAAGGTGTCAAAAAGTTTCTTGGGGTTGTTGGATAGTGAGGAGATCAGGGTGGTGAAGTAGGTCTGTTTGGCGAGGTGAAGGGCAGAGTTATATGTCCTTAACATAAATTTGAAGTGTATGAAGTCTTCTGGTGTGCGTGTTTTCCTCCATAAGCGTTCAGCACACCTAGAGCATCGCTGGAGAAATCGGGTTTGCGATGTGAGCCAGGGCTGTTTCACTCTGTGTTTGGAGGTTCTGAGGGTGAGGGGAGCTACTTGGTCAAGGGTACTTCTAAGAGTGTCATTGAAGTGATGTACAGCCAGATCAGGACAGGACAAAGAAGAGATTGGGGACAGTGATGAGTGTAGGGAGTCTGAAAGTGTATGAGGGTTAATGGCTTGTAGATTTCTGACTGAATGGTAGGTAGGAGGGTGCTGGGGTGAGCGAGGATTTGTGAGTGTAAAGGAGAGAATGTTGTGGTCAGAGAGGGGAAGCGGTGAGTTATCTATGTAGGAGATTGAGCAGAGCCGGGCGAAAACCAGGTCCAGGGTGTTACCGTCTTTGTGTGTTTCAGAGGTTGAGAGCTGAGAGAGGCCTAGAGAAGTGGTTAGTGATAGAAGCTGGGATGCAGATGTGGAAGTGGGGCTGTTAATGGGGATGTTGAAGTCTCCCAGGATAAGGGTTGGTAGTTCTGAGGACATGAAGTGCGGCAGCCAGGCAGAGAAATGGTCCAGGAAGTGGGTGGGTGAGCCTGGGGGCCGGTATATGACCGCTACTCTGAGGGAGAGGGGACGAAAGAGCCTGATGGTGTGGACTTCAAAAGAAGGGAATGAGAGTGATGGAACTGGGGGGATGACCTGGAAAGTGCATTGTGGGGACAGGAGTATGCCGACTCCACCACCAGGTCTGTCGGTCTCGGGGAATGGGAGAATTGTAAGCCACCATGGGAAATGGCAGCAGGAGAGACAGTGTCAGAATCCTGAATCCAGGTTTCCGTGAGGGCCAACAGATTCAGAGAGTTTTTCAGAAAGTAATTGTGTAGGAAAGGAAGCTTGTTGCATACAGACCGTGGATTCCAAAGGGCACAATTGAAAGAAGGAGATGAAGGAGTGCAAATAATATTAGTAAGATTATTAAGGTTTCGATGTGAGGTAGGGTAGGGGTTGAGGTTGGGGGATGGTGGACCGGGGTTGGGGGAGATGTCCCCTGAAATCAGTAGGAGCAGGAAGATAAAGAGCAAGTAGTTTTTGGAATTGTATGAAGATTTTTTGTGCAGTGTGTTTGGGCAAGATGGGCTAAGGCTTTTTAAGAAGGTGAGAAGTGCATGGGAGCTGTACATGGGAGAAGGAAAGAGAGAGGAGCTGATGTATATGAGTTGTGATGGAGGGGGGATTGGTCGGTGAAAGTGGATTGCAAGAGAACATAGGAGGATAGGAATAAAGCACATGGTTAAAAGGGACAGCAGAGTGAGGGTTACCTGACTCCTGTCCTGACTAACTGCCATGTAATAACTGCTGTATCCCGACGCTTATCTTCGTGACGCTTTGCTTCTGTGATGCGTGCACCCCCACATGCGTGCACCCCTAAGAATGGTTCACATTTATAGTCCAGACTGCTGGGTCAGAAGAGATGGATTGTGGGAACTGGTTGAGGATAATTTGGCAGCTGGGCTCCCATCATACATATCCTCCATCCCATAGTCCCGTGCCCATATACCATCATACATATCCTCCATCCCATAGTCCCGTGCCCATATACCCGTCATACATATCCTCCATCCCATAGTCCCGTGCCCATATACCCATCACACATCCTCCATCCCATAGTCCAGTGCCCATATACCCGTCATACATATCCTCCATCCCATAGTCCCGTGCCCATATACCCATCATACATATCCTCCATCCCATAGTCCCGTGCCCATATACCCATCATACATATCCTCCATCCCATAGTCCGTGCCTATATACCCATCATACATATCCTCCATCCCATAGTCCCATGCCCATATACCCGTCATACATATCCTCCATCCCATAGTCCAGTGCCCATATACCCATCATACACATCCTCCATCCCATAGTCCAGTGCCCATATACCCATCATACATATCCTCCATCCCATAGTCCCGTGCCCATATACCCATCATACATATCCTCCATCCCATAGTCCCGTGCCCATATACCCATCATACACATCCTCCATCCCATAGTCCAGTGCCCATATACCCATCATACATATCCTCCATCCCATAGTCCCGTGCCCATATACCCATCACACATATCCTCCATCCCATAGTCCAGTGCCCATATACCCATCATACACATCCTCCATCCCATAGTCCAGTGCCCATATACCCATCATACATATCCTCCATCCCATAGTCCCGTGCCCATATACCCATCATACATATCCTCCATCCCATAGTCCCGTGCCCATATACCATCATACATATCCGCCATCCCATAGTCCCGTGCCCATATACCCAAACATACAAACAAACATACACATACACACACACACACTTTGAGCTTTAGATATTGATACACAAGCCATGAAAAAAAATTTTGTTTTAAATGAAAATAAATGCAAAAAAAGCAAAAAACACTGAAAAAAACAACCATGAAAATAAAAAAAAAATACTTTAAAAAATGATTACCAAAAAAAAAAGAAAGTAAACCAGCCTAGAAATTAAGTTTAAAAAAAATCTGTAACCAAAAAAGCAGCAAAAAAAACCAAGGAAAATTACCAAAAAATACTAATAAAAATTTACCAAAAACATAAAAAAAATAAACACCTGAAAGAATTTTCAATACAGTTCCAAAAAAAAAATAAACCAGCATAGAAATTAAGTAAAAAAAAAAACAGTCCGTCTGTACTTACATCCCGTCTTCCCGCCCGCACTTGGCCTTGCTGCTCCTGCCGTTCCTCCGGTGGTGGTGGCGTGGTGGAGGATGAGGTCTGAAAATTAAACAAAAAAAATTAACCACATGTGTATATTTTTACCAATCCATACGGAAGCATGGTACTCACTTCTTCTGCCTCTTGCCCTGTCCCGGGGACATATTCGTCACCAGATGAAGACATGCTGCAATAAAAAAAAAAAGAGACATAAGTACATAGAAATGTATTGAAATTTCAGCCAGACATTAGGTTTTTCATACTTACATTGGTGCAGCTTGTGCTTTTAGCTGTGTGTCCACTCGTTGAGCAGTCTGTTAAGTATTGTGGAATCCCAGTGCCCACACCATTTTATCACCTTGTTTTAATTTTTTTTTTTTACTGTCTAGACCACATTCCAGACGTGTTTATCTTAGAAACGCATGCGCATAAAAACGCAAGCGTGCGCAAGACCATGCACACGCATGCGTTCCCATAGGCTCCATTGTGGTGTTTTTGCGCATTCCGTGCGCAAGCGTGCGCATGCGTTTTTTTGACGAGACAGGGCGGAACCAAAAATGCAACATGTTGCGTCTGGCGCGAAAGACAAAAAAACGCATGCGCACGAAAACGCAAGTGTGCGCAAGACCATGCGCACCTCATGTTAAACATAGGTGCGCAGTGCGCACGATGCGCTGCGCACAAAAGCGCTAATGTGAAACCAGCCTAATGTGAGCGGAGCCGCGTGTGTAATGTGCTCGGAGCGGAGCCGCGTATGTAATGTGTACGGAGCGCAGCCGCGTGTGTAATGTGTGCGGAGCCGCGTGTGTAATGTGTGCGGAGCAGAGCCGCGTGTGTAATGTGCTCGGAGCGGAGCCGCGTGTGTAAAGTGCTCAGAGCGGAGCCGCGTGTGTATTGTGCGGGGAGCGGAGCCGCGTGTGTAATGTGTGCGGAGCGGAGCCGCGTGTGTAATGTGTGCGGAGCGGAGCAGCGGGTGTAATGTGTGCGGAGCGGAGCAGCGGGTGTAATGTGCGTGGAGCGGAGCCACGGGTGTAATGTGCGCAGAGCCGAGCCGCGTGTGTAATGTGTGCAGAGCGGAGCCGCGTGTGTAATGTGCTCGGAGCGGAGCCGCGTATGTAATGTGTGCGGAGCGCAGCCGCTAGTGTAATGTGTGCGGAGCGGAGCCGCGTGTGTAATATGCTCGGAGCGGAGCCGCGTGTTTAATGTGCTCGGAGCGGAGCCGCGTGTGTAATGTGCTTGGAGCGGAGCCGCGTGTGTAATGTGCTCGGAGCGGAGCCGCGTATGTAATGTGTGCGGAGCGCAGCCGCTTGTGTAATGTGTGCGGAGCGGAGCCGCGTGTGTAATGTGCTCGGAGCGGAGCCGCGTGTGTAATGTAAGCGGAGCCGCGTGTGTAATGTGTGCGGAGCGGAGCCGCGTGTGTAATGTGTGCGGAGCGGAGCCGCGTGTGTAATGTGCTCGGAGCGTAGCCGCGTGTATAATGTGCGCGGAGCGGAGCCGCGTGTGTAATGTGTGCGGAGCGGAGCCGCGGGTGTAATGTGTGCGGAGCGGAGCCCCGTGTGTAATGTGCGCGGAGCGGAGCCGCGTGTGTAATGTGAGCGGAGCGGAGCCCCGTGTGTGTAATGTGTGCGGAGCGGAGCCCCGTGTGTAATGTGTGCGGAGCGGAGCCCCGTGTGTAATGTGTGCGGAGCGGAGCCGCGGGTGTAATGTGTGCGGAGCGGAGCCGCGTGTGTAATGTGAGCGGAGCGGAGCCCCGTGTGTAATGTGCGCGGGGCGGAGCCGCGTGTGTAATGTGTGCGAAGCGGAGCCGCGGGTGTAATGTGTGCGGAGCGGAGCCCCGTGTGTAATGTGT
Organism: Dendrobates tinctorius; assembly: GCF_039654945.1. Classification (NCBI taxonomy): domain Eukaryota; kingdom Metazoa; phylum Chordata; class Amphibia; order Anura; family Dendrobatidae; genus Dendrobates; species Dendrobates tinctorius. The sequence continues at coordinate 2,426,934 of NW_027361904.1, read as the reverse complement.
GCGGAGCTGAGCCGCGGGTGTAATGTGTGCGGAGCCCCGTGTGTAATGTGCGCGGAGCGGAGCCGCATGTGTAATGTGCGCGGAGCCGCGTGTGTAATGTGTGCAGAGCGGAGCCGCGTGTGTAATGTGCGCGGAGCGGAGCCGTGGATGTAATGTGAGCGGAGCCGTGGGTGCTAGGAGTAATGCATGAGTTTTTTCTTATAAAATTACTAAATTTTTATTTAATGTCAAAAACACATACAAAATACACAGATAAAAAGTGAATGAGTGAGCGAGCCTAGTTACATGACTTAGGATAAAAGCCAAGCCAGAATCTCGATTTGCTGACACTGTGTTTCGGGGTTTCCTCTCTGAAGAGACAATTTGCATAATTAGCATATTTCCCAGAGGAGCATTGCGGCTTTAAGTCTCCTCACCTCGACATGCTTAGCATGTCATTCTCCGCAAGGAGAAATGATACTTCTTGGATACAAATTCAAATGTGACATATTCGTGACGAATTTATGATTGGCGATCGTTTTTCGAACAAATTCACTCATCACTATTTAGGAACTCAGCAAGACACGTGGCCCCAGCATCTTCACCATCAGAGGTAATCCAGGGAGCAGGGATAGCTAGGGCATCCCTAGCTTTAGGGATAAGGAAGAAGACCCTAGCCCTGGGATTTCCTGCAACAGTGCTGAGACACTTCAATTCAAAGCATGTGACGTAGCTTCAGATTTCCAGACAGTCAGAAGCTGCCTGCACAAGATGATGCCACGGGACCGTAGCAGTGCAGAAAAATGGTGAAGACGCCGGATGGTGATTATATGACCGGGGGAAAGGGACTTACATTTAAAACGATGGAAAAAAAAAAGGTGTTTTAAATGTCTCGAGGTTACATCTTATTTTCAACTAATTCCTTTTCTGTTCAGTTTGGAGGACTAAATAAAAGGAAAGCGACTAGCAATACAACCAACCTAGGTGGATTAAACAGACTATTGCGGGGGCCTAGGAGTCTTCTACTCCGCCACAGGAGGGGTCTTATACAGTAACTCACTCCATGTTTTAGGCAGAGAAGGCAGAGGCTTCCATTGATTCTATATGTAAAGCAGCCACTCGGGTCTTCTCCATCTACTTTTTTCAGACACTGCAGATTGACTTGCTTGCAGAGGCAGTTCGTGGAAGGTCAGCAGCCCCTACCCCAAGTCCAGTTGATGACACGTACATCTGGAAGACGGTAAGACAAGCCATGCAAAAAATGACCACGGGTGATGATGTGGAGGCATTTTCAACTCTGTTCGAACGGGTGGCGGAGTGTGAGAGGCTACCGGCAGAGCAGTGGGCGGAGGTGCTGGCCCACTATCTAACTGGTGAGTCACCGAAGGCCTACTATGATTTGGCAGGATGCACAAGAGTATGCCAAATTAAAAGCTGAATTTTGGTGCATGCAGGAGTGACTAAGTCAGTCAGGGCACAAAGGGTTCACCACTGGGCATATTATGGGACAAACAGCCTCAGTCCCAAATGTTTGACATGCTGCATCTTGTGCAAAAATGGTTGCAGCCAGAGTCCTCCAATAAAGCCCAAATGGTCAAGCAGGTTGACATGGACAGATTCGAACACACCCTTCCTAGTCCGGTCAAGACCTGGGATGCCCAAGGAGATCCCCAGAATTCAGACGAACTATTTGACATAGTGGAACAGTACCAGGGTTTTGAGAGATACGCAGCGAGAGCCTGAACACCAAAAGAGAGGTAGTAGAGCCACCACTGGGGGGAGTCCTAGATCCCAAGGGGTCTCTGAGGGGTTGTCAAATGCCACAGGGAGAGACTTGCTTTGCTGGAGATGTCACGGTTCTAGACATATAGCAGACAGTTGTCCCTCAGGGAGTTTGGTGACCCTGATAAGGGCCACACTTCCACATCAGTTGATCTCGGGTGTCTTTTGTATATACGGTGACGCCAAGGTCTATCCCGCCATCAGAGTTTCGATTAAAATAAGCCGGAGTACTGAGTACTATGAGGTCGGGGTAGTCGAAGGTTTGCTACACCTCGTGATAATTGGGCGGGACTTCAGCCTTTTCTGGGACTTGTGGGTAGGGTGGAGATACCTATGGACACAGACAGGGGCCAGCTCAGCCTTGTTGAAATCCCATCGAAATTGGAGCTGGATGAGTTCCCCTTCTGTGTCCTGGCTGGCGATGAGCACAAGATGGTGACCAGTGAGGCCGAAATTCCTGAACTGGAGGTTTCTGGCAGGAATTTTGGGACTGCCCAAATGCAGGATTTTACTTTAAAAATTGCCCAAGATACAGGGGCCGTCACCAGGTTCCCGTACTTTGTAGTCAATGAGGAGTTGCTATATAGGGTCACTAAAAAGTGGTGGGAAGTATTAGAACAGCTATTAGTCCTGGGTCCCTGTAGATGTAGGGAACTAGATCTGGCCTATGCTCATGTCTTGGGGGGGCAAGTCCTTCAGAGGTTCTACTGGCCTGGGTCTCACAGGAACATTGTTAATTCCTGCCGGTCCTGCCCTACCTGTCAACTAACTGCCCCTGTATCCCACTTCCACCATCCCTTCATTCCATTACCCATAAATGAAGCCCCATTTGACCAGATTGCCGTGGACATGGTCGGTCCTTTAGCTACCTCCACCAGGGGTCATCAATACATCTTGGTAGTAATGGACTATGCTACAGGGTACCCAAAGGCGGTAACACAGAGAAACTCCCCCATCCACAGTATAGCACGGGAGCTAGTGTATATCTTCTCCCAGACGGGCCTGCCGAAGGAAATCTTGACAGATCAAGGGACACTGTTCATGTCCAAGGCAATGAGAGAGTTGTGTAAGGCCCTTCAAATTACCCAACTGAGGACAAGATCATTCAGCATGACCGGTTTGGCAGTGGGTCAGAAATGCTGTGGGGTGACATTTCTTTGGAGGGCCACACAGCCCTCCATGTGCTCGCCAGAGGTAGTCTGACTGCCATTAGGTACCGAGATGAGATCCTCAGACCCCTTGTGAGACCATATGCTGATGCGGTTGGCCCTGGGTTCCTCCTAATGCAGGACAATGCCAGACCTCATGAGGCTGGAGTGGGTCAGCAGTTCCTGCAAGATGGAAGCATTGAAGCTATGGACTGACCTGCCCATTCCCCAGACCTGATTGAGCACCTCTGGGACAGCATGTCTCGCTCCAGCCACCGTCACGTTGCACCACAGACTGTCCAGGAGTTGACGGATGCTTTAGTCCAGGTCTGGGAGGACATCCCTCAGAAGATCATATGCAACTCATCAGGAGCATGCCCATGCATTATAGGGAGGTCATACAGGCACGTGGAGACCACACACAATACTGAGCATCATTTTGACTTGTTTCCACTTTAATTTTGTCTTGTTTTGATTTTGACTTGTTTCCACTTTCATTTTGGGGGTCTCTCCAAATCCAGGCCTCCATTGGTTCAAATATTTGATTTTCATTGATGATTTTTGTGTGATTATGTTGACAGCACATTCAACTTTGTACAGAACAAAGTATTCAATGAGAATCATTGAATCCAAGTATAGGAAAGGTCGCACTCGACAGGATAAAATATAGCTCCTTTATTGACACATATTTACATGTCAGGTCAGAGTGGTGTGGCAAGAGTGTTCACAAGCTGACAACGGCCGTTTCGCGCTGTTCAAGCGCTTCCCTTGAACAGCGCGAAACAGCCCTTGTCAGCTTGTGAACACTCTTGCCACACCACTCTGACCTGACATGTAAATATGTGTCAATAAAGGAGCTATATTTTATCCTGTCGAGTGCGACCTTTCCTATAGTTGGATTCAATGATTTGATCGCTGTGAGGTCAAGCACCCAGGAGCATTGGATGACAGCTTGCTGCCAGACGCATACCATCAGCTGATATATGGTAATAGCGGTGCCATCAGCAGTTTCTATTAATTTATTCAATGAGAATATTTAATTCATTTAGATCTAGGATGTGTTATTTGAGTGTTCCCTTTATTTTTTTGAGCAGTGTATATGACCACAAACCGCCCAATAAAATCAAAGAACACATAATTGTATTAAGTTTTGGAAGACTGCAGGAGCAATGATCAAACCAAATGGCATAACAAGATTTTCAAATAACCCTTCAGAGGTAAGAAACACCATCTTCCACTCACCCCTCTCCCGTACCCAGATAAGGTTGTAAGCCCCCCGCAAGTCCAACTTAGAAAACTATTTGGCCCCGGACAATTGGTTACACAAATCAGGATTGATTGGAAGGAGATATGTGTTTCTTATCATGATTTTATTAAGTTCACGAAAGTCAAGGCATGGGTGAAGGCCACTGGTTTTTTTTTTATAAATAAGAACCCTGCAGCAACAGGAGACACAGAAGGGCGAATATGTCCTTTGCAGAGGCTCTCAGATATATATTCCTTCATGGCAACCCGCTCAGGACCAGAAAGGTTGAACTATCGAGCCTTAGGCAATTTAGCCCTTGGCACCAGATCAATGGCACAACCAAAAGGACGGTGCGGTGGCAACCCCTTAGCATGACTTTTGGAGAACATGTCTTCAAAGTCCTTTAGGTACTCCGGAATATCCTCCAGACCAACACATGACACAGATGCAGAAATCAGACATTTATTTTCACAATTCGGACCCCATTTAACAATTTTTAAAGCTTCCCAATCAATGACTGGGTTATGACATTGCAACCAAGGGAATCTCAAAACCAACCTGGCAGGGAGGTTGTCCAGAATGAAACAGGCTGTATGCTCCAAATGAACAAGGCTCACCTTAAGGATGAATTCTTTAGTAACCAAGTGGATCCCATCCTTGATGAAAGTAGAGTCAATGGCCGCCATTTTCAAGAGTTAACCCAAGACACTTCTGATGCCCATCACCTATACTCCAAACAATACCACTCAGCAGAGCGTTTTCCCTGGGTGAGACCCACAATCGTGTCCTCTGCCAAACTCACTCAATCGGGTTCATCGTAAATCAGACCCAAGGCCTTGAAGAACCGATCCACAGTCTCAGGAGAGGTGGGAGATAGGGAGAAAGCCCAAGCCTACGGCCCCTCCCGTAGAAGAGATATCACTTTTCCCACTCCTTGACTCTCATAACCCTAGGACCGAGGGCGCAGGGAAAACAATAATTTGCAACTTTCTCTAAATACCCGGAACTTTTTTATCCCCAGAAAAAGCATCCGGAAGTTTGACAGAGTGTTCAAGAGAAGACAAAGAAACATCTGACACCGCACCACCCACATTGCCCGATGGGGAAGGGGCACCCCGAATAGAGTTAACAGTATCAGCTAACTCCCTTTGCACCTGCTGGTGGGAAGTGATCAAGGCTCTTTGCTCAACAGACAGGTCCTGCATCATTTTGTTCAGGTTATGCACCTGATCTGACAGAGCACAGAGTGGGTCCATGGCATACAGTAAATCCCACAGCCCCCGAAAAAATGTGCGGTCGGTGATAATGTAGTGACACGGGGACAGTGTCACCGGGGTTAAGCCCAGGGCTGTGGAGTCGGTAAGCCAAATCTGCGACTCCGACTCCTCAATTTCCCTTACACCGACTCCAACTCCGACTCCACGACTCAAACTCCCACATATATTGCTTATATTTAAGTGAAAAATCATTTTTATGATACAATAATCAAGATATTTAGATAGAACATAATATATTTATTGGAATACAACTTTAGAACACAAAAAACTGTAATAAATAGTAAATATGTAATTCACTATGTAATATCGATTACATATACAGTAAAGACCAAAAGTTTGGACACACCTTCTCATTCAAAGAGTTTTCCATATTTTCATGACTATGAAAATTGTAGATTCACTCTGAAGGCATCAAAACTATGAATTACCACATGTGGAATTATACATTTAACAAAAAAGTTTGAAACAACTGAAAATATGTCTTATATTGTAGGTTCTTCAAAGTAGCCACCTTTTGCTTTGATTACTGCTTTGCACACTCTTGGCATTTGTTAGGAGCCCCGCACTGCACTTGCTCACTGAGCCAGTGCGGGTGTCCTGAGTACAAAGACAGTGCTCAAAGATACCTGTGGAGCAGGGCAGCAGCGGTGACGATACGTGCTTCAGAGTATCAGGACCTGAAGCACATGACTGCTGGGGGCGTGACCTACGCTCCACAGATCTAGGAGCTGCAGGGAAACTCCTAGAAAGGTAACTACAGGACAATGTTACCAAGGGGCATAGACAGAGACAGACACCAGATGAAGCCAGGGTCAAAGCACAAGATAGCAATACAGTACCAAATGGTTAGACAGAATGGATGGTCAGGACATAGCAATAGGTCAGAAAACCAGAACGGGCAATAGACGGTACAATAGGGACAAACTGTAACGGAGTAACGATAGCCAAGCCAGGAGGTCAGAACCGGAGAGGACAGTAGTACCAAAGCGAGAGATGGAGTACAGAGTGAGGGAACAGGCCTGGTCATACACGGGAAGCAAACAAGCAACGCAGAATACATGCACAACAGGGGTCAGACACACCAGAACAACAGTATAGCTGACAGAGAACCCTGGTAAAGAGTGAGTATAAATACCCCTCCCAGATCCAGAAAGAGGCCACGAACACTTAACCCTGTGAGTGCAGGGCAAGAACCCTATTCAAACCATGACAGCATTCTCTTGATGAGCTTCAAGAGGTAATCACCGGAAATGGTCTTCCAACAGTCTTGAAGGAGTTCCCAGAGATGCTTAGCACTTGTTGGCCCTTTTGCCTTCACTCTGCAGTCTAGCTCACCCCAAACCATCTCGATTGGGTTCAGGTCTGGTGACTGTGCAGGCCAGGTCATCTGGCGCAGCACCCCATCACTCTCCATCTTGGTCAAATAGCCCTTACACAGCCTGGAGGTGTGTTTGGGGTCATTGTCCTGTTGAAAAATAAATGATGGTCCAACTAAACACAAACCGGATGGAATAGCATGCCGCTGCAAGATTGCTGTGATAGCCATGCTGGTTCAGTATGCCTTCAATTTTGAATAAATCCCCAACAGTGTCACCAGCAAAGCACCCCCACACCATCACAGCTCCTCCTCCATGCTTCACGGTGGGAACCAGGCATGTAGAGTCCATCTGTTCACCTTTTCTGCATTGCACAAAGACACGGTGGTTGGAACCAAAGATCTCAAATTTGGACTCCTCAGACCAAAGCACAGATTTCCACTGGTCTAATGTCCATTCCTTGTGTTCTTTAGCCCAAACAAGTCTCTTCTGCTTGTGGCCTGTCCTTAGCTGTGGTTTCCTAGAAGCTATTTTACCATGAAGGCCTGCTGCAGAAAGTCTCCTCTTAACAGTTTTTGTAGAGATGTGTCTGCTGCTAGAACTCTGTGTGGCATTGACCTGGTCTCTAATCTGAGCTGCTGTTAACCTGCGATTTCTGAGGCTGGTGACTTGAATGAACTTATCCTCTGCAGCAGAGGTGACTCTTGGTCTTCCTTTCCTGGGGCGGTCCTCATGTGAGCCAGTTTCTGTTAGACATTGGGCTCTGGGCGCTGCGCAGCGGGAATCCCGAGCCTTGCCGTCGGCAGTCTCCCATTCCCCTCTGGCCGCAGTGGAGCCTGCTCAGCAGACTCCACGATCCTGGTGTTCTGCCCACACCAGCATTGTCGGTTCGGTTGCTGCTGCCACCTCTGGTCCAGTTATGGCAATGCAACCTGTCCAGCAGCAAAAGACTCCAGAGTCTAAGTCCTTCCTTCAGTCTACTGAGCATGCTCATGAGACGATCTCCCATTGGGGAAAGGGAGTCACATGCTCAGGTCCTTCTCCAGTTCTGATTGGTCCATCTGGAGGATCAAGAAGGTCACGGAAGGGCACGGCTATAAAAGGCTCGCATGGCGCCCTGCCATGAGCTATGATAGACTCTGAGGCTAATGTATTTAGTGTATGTATGATGATGGATGAATGAGCCTGGTGACTGACACATTATAATTCCCCCTCCTTGGATATTACGCATGGGTTAGGAATTAGAGTCAGCACATTAGCTCTAACATTGTATAGCGTCGCAGTGTTGCTCCTCATCTACCGCTAGTGCCTAGGACGTCGGCCAGTATAGGCCTCCTTGGCCACTGCTACCGCAGCGTCCGCTACAGTAGCGCTGTGCGCTGTGTGTGCGCTTTCCAGCACTGTTTGGCTGGTTAGTGGCGTCCGTCAGGGCGGACACTGCACACATTGCAAGCAGTGGTTCACACCACCGTGACCTGTGATGCTAACAGGTTGCGGTTGTTCGCCGGCTGGTACGTGTTACGTGAAGTAACGGAACTCATGCCTGCTAGCACTGGCTCAGTGGTTACCCACTGGTGTCCAGCTTTCCTCCAACACGCCTTTCCCTCATTGTTCAGCAGCAGTTGGTCACCTCTGCACGGTGGGCCCGGGCTGCGAACTCACCTCTTCTATTATTTCATCTTTATTGGGTGCGATACGCCAGTCCGTAATATTATCATAGCGCCAGGGCCTGGCTAACAATGACGGACGAGCAGCGCCTGCAGCGATATGTCCAGTAGCTGGAGGGCAGGTCGTCCGCTCTCGAGTACTCAGCCTCAGCAGCGGACGTCACTGCAGTCTCCCGCACCTCTATATCCATTCCTGCCCCGACATTGTCCCATCTCCCATTGCCCGACAAGTTCTCGGGTGACAGCGCCACCTGTAGCGGTTTTGTGAGCCAGTGCTCTATCCAGCTTGAGTTACTGGCCACATGACTCCCTTCAGAGCGGGCTAAGGTGGGGTTTATCATCTCCCTCCTGTCAGGCAGGGCTTTGGAATGTTTCACTCCATTGTGGGAGCGTGGTGACCCCATGGTTCTGAGTGCTGCTCAGTTCCTGACGTCTCTAAAGCAGGTCTTTTTGGGGCCACGGGTCACACACGACACCTCTCTCCAGTTGTTGGCATTAACACAGGAACCCCTCTTGGTCAGCCATTATGCCGTCCGCTTCCGGACACTGGCTTCCAAGCTGGAATGGCCTGAGAAAGCACTTGTCCCTGTTTTATGGAGAGGTTTGGCTGAGCACGTTAAGGATGCTCTAGCCACCAGGGAGGTTCCTGTTAGTCTGGAGGAACTGATTACCGTCTCCACCCGTATAGATCTCCGTTTCACGGAGCGCGGGTTGGAGCGTTCTCAGTCCAGACCGAGGGTTAGGTTGGCTCCAGCCTATTCTAAACCTCTCGAACCCCCCGCTCTGGGAGTCATGCCCCCGGAGGCCATGGAGGTGTCTCGCACCGGCTCCAAGTCGCGCCCGGTGCAAATCTCCACACGCTGTTTCCAGTGTCGACAGCCTGGTCACCTGGCCAACAGGTGCCCTCATTGGTCGAGAAACGATCGCGTCTAGTGGTAGTCGGAGGAGGCCTACTAGACACTGGAACCTTCTCCTCCAAACTGTCCTTCCGAGGGACGTTAGAAAATGGTGCTTCCACCTGGGAGGTAGAGATCTGTGTGGACTCAGGGGCAGAGGGGATCTTCATGTCTTTGGCCTTCACCCAACGGCATGCCATTCCCTTGGTGCCACTTCCTCACCCCGTAACCATCAGGGTGGTCAACGGTACGACCTTGCCAACACAAATCACACATGAGACAGCACCCCTTGGGCTCTCACTCTCGCCGTCCCATCAGGAGACGTTGTCTCTGCTCATTATGCCCGTGGGCATCGACTAGGTTCTCCTGAGAGTTCCCTGGCTCCATTGCCACTCTCCTCATATTGAGTGGTCCTCATATTGAGTAGAATACTGGGTTGGAGCAAGTCCTGCGAGGGTAGATGCGTGAGGGACTGCCTTCAGGTAGCCTCCACCGAGGGTCCTGCGGACCTCTCCTCACTCCCAAGACATTACCAGCAGAACACGGACGTGTTCTCTAAAAAATCTGCAGAGACCCTTCCGCCCCACCGTCCCTACGACTGTCCTATAGACCTTATGCCAGGCGCGGAGCCTCCTCGAGGCCGTGTATATCCTCTGTTGCTACCAGAGACGGAGGCCATGTCACAATACATCTTGGAGAACCTGGCAAGAGGATTTATTAGGAAGTCGGTGTCACCAGCAGGGGCGGGGTTCTTCTTCTTACAGAAGAAGAGTGGAGAGCTGCGTCCGTGCATTGATTATAGAGGTCTCAATGCCATAACTGTCAAAAATAAGTATCCTATTCCCCTAATCTGAGTTGTTTGACAGGTTGCCTGGGGCCCGGATCTTCACTAAGCTAGATCTACAGGGGGCTTACAACCTGATCCGTATACGTGAAGGGGACGAGTGGAAGACAGCCTTTAATACCAGGGATGACCACTATGAGTATCTGGTCATGCCCTTCAGCCTCTGTAACACACCAGCTGTCTTCCAGGACTTTGTGAATGATGTCTTTTGCGATATGCTCTCCACCTCGGTGGTGGTCTATCTGGATGACATTCTCATCTTTTCTCCATATTTGGCCTCTCACCCGAGAGACGTCTGCAGGGTCATCGACCGCTTTCGGGTGAATTCCCTCTTCGCGAAGTTGGAGAAGTGTCAGTTTGAGCAGGGGTCTTTGCCTTTCCTGGGCTATATCATCTCGGCCCAGGGGTTGGATATGGATCCTGCAAAATTGCAGGCAGTAATGGACTGGCAGGAGCCCCACTCTCTTAAAGCGGTGCAGCGCTTTTTAGGGTTCGTTAATTACTACCACCAGTTCATTCCCCACTTCTCCACACTGGTGGCTCCTCTGGTTACCCTCACCAAAAAGGGAGACAATCCTAAGGTCTGGTCGGAACAGGTCTCCGCGGCCATCTCTTAAGATCCATTTTGCCGGCGCTCCTATCCTCCATCGTCCCGATGTGGATAAACCCTTTATCCTAGAGGTAGATGCCTCGTCCGTCGGTGCAGGAGCAGTCCTTTTCCAGAAGGATGCTCAAGGTTGAAAGCATCCCTGCTTCTTTTTCTCCAAGACCTTCTCACCGGCAGAGAGAAAGTACTCCATCGGGGACAGGGAGCTGCTGGCAATAAAGTTGGCCTTTTCCGAGTGGAGACATCTCCTGGAGGGAGCCCGGTTTCCCTTTCAGGTGTACACTGACCATAAAAGCCTGGTGTACTTACAAACAGCCCAGCGCTTGAATTCTCACCAAGCCAGGTGGTCTCTTTTTTCTCCCGCTTCCGCTTCACCCTGCACTATCTGTCCAGTGAGAAGAACGTGTGGGCTGATGCCCTCTCTCGCTCGGTAGTGTCAGTGGAGGAGGAGGAGGCTGAGCCTCGGCTAATCATCCCCTCTGAGTATCTGAGGACCGTGGCCCCGGTAGCTCTCGAGTCAGTGCCACCGTGCAAGACCTTTGTTCCTTCTCGCCTGCGGCCAGAGGTCATCTCGTGGGCTCACGCGTCCAAGGTGGGTGGTCACTTTGGAACTAGGCAGACCACGGAACTCCTGACAAGGACTTATTGGTGGCTGCACATGACTTGGGACACGAGAGAATACATTCAGGCATGCGTTTCCTGTGTTCGGAACAGGTCTTCTAGGCAGAGGCTGGCTGGGTTACTTTATCCCTTGCCGGTGGCAGACAGACCCTGGGAGATGGTCGGCATGGATTTTGTGGTTGGCCTGCCCAAATCCAGTGGCAGCACGGTCATTTGGGTGGTCACCGATAATTTTTCTAAAATGGTGCATCTGGTGCCACTCGCGCGGCTGCCTTCTGCCCGTGGTCTCGCTGCGCTGTTCATAAAGCATGTTTTTCGTTTGCACAGTATGCCTGGACAAGATAGTTAGTGACTGGGGTCCCCAATTTGCTTCTCGCTTTTGGAGGGAGCTCTGCAGTCTGCTCAGCATTGAGCTAAATTTGTCCTCCTCCTATCACCCCGAGACGAACGGGTTGGTTGAGAGGGCTAAGCAAACTCTGGTCACATTTTGTCTTGGCCAGGCAAGATGACTGGGCATCCTTACTACTGTGGGCAGAATTTGTGCTGAACAACGCAGTAGCTGATTCCACTGGTCAGACCCCGTTCCTCCTTAATTACGGCCAGCATCCGTGCGTTCCCGTCCCGGTGCCAGTATCTTCCACTGATTCCAGGGTGGCAGACTGGGTAGTGAAGGCTCGCGACATTTGGGATCGCACTCAGGATGCCATCCGGGCCTCTAAGAAGAGAATGAGGGCGTCCGCCGACACGCATCGGCGACCCGCTCCCACTTTTGCCCCTGGCGACTTGGTGTGGCTGTCTGCCTGTAATATCAGGCTGCGGGCCGAGTCCACCAAGTTTGCGCCTCGATACATTGGTCTCTTAAAGGTCCTTGAGCAGGTCAACCCTGTGGTCTATCGCCTGGCTCTTCCTCCCCACTTGGTCATTTCTAACACCTTTCACGTGTACCTCCTCAAGCCTGCCCACTTGTCCCAGTTTTCCGAGTCATCTGCCGAGACATCCGACCAGTCCTCGGACGAGTTCGAGGTCAATGCCATCATGGGATGCAGGGTGGTGCGTGGCAAAAAATTTTATTTGCTGTACTGGAAGGGTCATGGTCTTGAGGCTCAGACCTGGGAGCCAGAGGAGAATAGCCATGCCCCGCTCCTTATCGCTGCATTTGAACACAGCAAGGCTCAGAGGGAGGGGGGTCCATGTTAGGCGTCGGGTTCCAGGTGCTGCACAGCGGGAATCCCGAGCCTTGCCGTCGACGGTCTCCCATTCCCCTCCGGTCGCAGTGGAGCCTGCTCAGCAGACTCCACGATCCCGGCATTCTGCCCACCCCAGCATTGTGGGTTCGGTTGCTGCTGCAACCTCTGGTCTAGTTATGGCAATGCAACCTGTCCAGTAGCAAAAGACTCCAGAGTCTAAGTCCTTTCTTCAGTCTACTGAGCATGCTCATGAGACGATCTCCCATTGGGGATCGGAAGTCACATGCTCAGGTCCTTCTCCAGTTCTGATCTGGAGGATCAGGAAGGTCCCGGAAGGGCACGGCTATAAAAGGCTCGCATGGCCGCCCTGCCATGCGCTATGATAGACTCTGAGGCTAATGTATTTAGTGTATGTATGATGATGGATGAATGAGCCTGGTGACTGACGCATTATAATTCCCTCTCCTTGGATATTACGCATGGGTTAGGAATTAGAGTCAGCACATTAGCTCTAGCACTGTATAGCGTCACAGTGTTGCTGCTCATCTATCGCTAGTGCCTAGGGCGTCGGCCAGTATAGGCCTCCTTGGCCACTGCTACCGCAGCGTCCGCTACAGTAGCGCCGTGCGCCGTGTGTGCGCTTTCCAGCACCGCTGTTTGGCTGGTTAGTGGCGTTCGTCAGGGCGGACACTACACACGTTGCAAGCAGTGGTTCACAACACCGTGACCTGTGACGCTAACAGGTTGCGGTTGTTCGCCGGCTGGTTCGTGTTACGTGAAGTAACGGAACTCGTGCCTGCTAGCACCGGCTCAGTGGTTACCCACTGGTGTCCGACTTTCCTCCTACACGCCTTTCCCTCATTGTTCAGCAGCAGTTGGTCACCTCTGCACGGTGGGGCCGGGTTGCGAACTCACTTCTTCTATTATTTCATCTTTATTTATTGGGTGTGTTCCGCCAGCCCGTAATAGTTTCTTTGTAGCGCTTGATGGTTTTTGCCACTGCACTTGGGGACACTTTCAAAGTCTTCCCAATTTTTCGGACTGACTGACCTTCATTTCTTAAAGTAATGATGGCCACTCGTTTTTCTTTACTTAGCTGCTTTTTTCTTGCCATAATACAAATTCTAACAGTCTATTCAGTAGGACTATCACCTGTGTATCCACCAGACTTCTGCACAACACAACTGATGGTCCCAACCCCATTTATAAGGCAAGAAATCCCACTTATTAAACCTGACAGGGCACACCTGTGAAGTGAAAACCATTTCCGGTGACTACCTCTTGAAGCTCATCAAGAGAATGCCAAGAGTGTGCAAAGCAGAAATCAAAGCAAAAGGTGGCTACTTTGAAGAACCTAGAATATAAGACATATTTTCAGTTGTTTCACACTTTTTTGTTGATTATATAATTCCACATGTGTTAATTCATAGTTTTGATGCCTTCAGAGTGAATCTACAATTTTCATAGTCATGAAAATGAAGAAAACTCTTTTAATGAGGTGTGTCCAAACTTTTGGTCTGTACTGCTGAACTGTATATATATATATTTTTATTTTTTTTTACACTATGTAATAAACTATGTAAGTGGCAAAAAACAGTTTTCAACAAAAACCTACTAAATAACATTTGTGAAGTCTATGAATTTGTTCTAAGAAATAGAATTGCCTCCATCAGATCCTCCTTCATAGATGACCTCACATCTGACCTAATAATTTTAAGGCCAGAGAGCAACCTCTCTACACTAACTTGGGTTGGAGGCAAAGCCGTAACCACATGGGCAACATGTCACGCCGTTCTGTCCGTATCTGCTTGTCGGCGTGACAATGCATGTGTTTGCTTTAACCCCTTACTCCTTTCCCCCTAATTGAGCTGGGATATTGCTGGCTTTTACCTGTATGGAGCCCGCTCAGTTCCCTGCTCTGCTGCGTAGCTGCACATGTGGTGTTGGGTCTTTGCTCTGCTGCTTGACCATTCGCATGTTATATGTATATATAATAGGTTCCATGTGAGATGCATTTCCCTAATGTATCAGCAGTGTCCGCCCTCCCCCCACCTTTGTAATTCCCACAGTAAACCTCCGCAGGCTCCGGCCACCTGCGGCTTTTGTAATGCATGTCTAGCCTGACGCCTGTCTATTGGCCTGCCCTCTGTATCTGTGTGATATATTCTGTGTCCTGTGAGTAAAGTGTTGTCAGACTGGAAATACGTGGAGAAGCAGTGATCTTTTATATGAGCCCATGCACTCAGAGGAATTCCAGCCAGCGTCCTTCATTCAGACTCCAGCCAACGCAGAGTGGCCCTCCGAAAACACGGGGTGGTACTGAAAGAGGTACCCCAGCTTGGATGACCCCGTTACACTGGTGGCAGACAGCGGGATTTGATACCCCTTCTACAGGAGGAAAGGAATGAATGGAAAATAATTACCAGAAGTTAAAGAGGACTACATTAAAAGATCTGGTGGAAGCCCGAGGGTTGATCGCCAGCAACAAAACAAAAGTGGATTTGATAGCAGCCATCATGGAACACGACAGTGCAGCGCCCCCCAATGTGAATGTGGAGGAGACCGAATTCCAGAGGGAGGTAAAGAACAGACTGGCGTTCTATGGCCCAATCCCTGCGGTAGAGATCATACGAGAGGTGATGGCTGATGTGCGTACTGATCTGAAGGAAAAGATGGCCGAGCGGACCAGGATAGAGCTAGCCAAGATGGAAATGGCAGAGCGGACCAAAGTGGAGCTGGCCAAGATGGAGATGGCAGAGCGGAGAGAGGAGAGTCAGCGAGCAGGGGGAGCTCTGGCCTTCGACCAGGTACCTTCAACAGTAAGCCACAAAAAGATCCAGTACAATGCCTTCAGACAGTTGGGGGAGGCAGAGGAAGACATTGATGGCTTTCTGCAGGACTTTGAGCGGCAGTGTGCCCTTCATCAAGTAAAGCTGGAGGAACGGGTTCAGATTCTGGCCAGCAAGCTGACAGGCCGGGCAGCGGACGCCTATCGCACGGTACCTGATGAGGACTGTATGGACTATGAGCGGATCAAAGAAGTGATCTTGGCCCGGTATGCGCTGACACCAGAGGCCTACCGCCAAAAGTTCCGCAGACTTATAAAATGCGTAACCGATACCCACGCTGAATGGGCCTGTAAATTACGGCGGTCACTGCTACAGTGGGTACAAGGGAGCCAAGCAACCACTAAGGAGGACGTCCTCCAGCTCTTCCTGTTAGAACGATTGTTTAATGGACTAAACCCCAAGACACAGGAATGGCTTCGGGACAGGCGGCCAACGACTCTGTGGAAGACGCTCGTCTGGCCGATGAACATCATGATGCCAGGAGGCCGCAGTTGTCCGGATTAAAGGTGGTCACTAGGGGCCCGCCCATGGACCTGGAGGGCCCCAAACCACCGAAGATTGAAGGGGGACCAGCTAGAAACCCGGACTACCACAGTCCCCCTGGGGCGCGATGCCACACCTGTCGTCAGCTGGGCCACCTGCAAAGACAATGCCCCAACCGGACTCAGCATACCCAGTGGCCAAAGGCGGGAACAGCTACCTTCAGCCGGGCTGCTGTACACTGCTACCAAGGCGAAGCTGACCCGGCATTGGGGGCTACGATTAACCAAGGGGTGGAAGAGATGGAGGAAGTGCTGCATGAAGTAGACCCCGTGCAGGCAGCCCGGGCAGATAATCGACAACAGCATCGACAGGTCGTGTGGGTTAATGGGAAACATATGCAGGGACTAAGATTCCGGGGCAACTTTGACCCTTGTGAAGCCTCATCTCGTCCGGGACCAAGAGAAGACGGACCGGACAGTGGCAGTCCATGTAGCAGGGGGAGCCATACATCGACTACCCACTGCCAGGATTCACCTGAACTGGGGAGTCGGGGATGGCCTTGTTGAGGTCGGCTTGATGGAGGATTTGCCTGCAGACGTCTTGCTGGGAAATGACTTGGGGCCCATGTTGTCTGCATTCTCGGTGGCCCCTCTGTCTGAGACATATCCTGTGACCACCCTGAGACAAGCTCGAGCTGCGGAGGCGGAATCACACTCAGAGGCCCAGGTAAGACATTCCAGCCCTACACGTATTCCCATAGCCAGACACATTACTTGGGCCACCCCAGATGAATTTAAGAGGGAGTTACTTGAGGATCCTTCATTAGAGGGATATCGTGGGAAGGCACAGGAGGGGAGAGGGGTACTGGAAGGGGAACAGTTTGTATGGAAGCAGGGACTCCTCTACCGGATCACAGAGCAGCACCACACAGGGACGAGCCCCACTATAAAACGACAGTTGGTAGTTCCCAAGAAGTATAGACAGGAGTTACTGCGAATCTCTCATGATATACCCTTGGCCGGGCACTTCGGCGTCAT
This sequence comes from Dendrobates tinctorius, assembly GCF_039654945.1. Taxonomy (NCBI): domain Eukaryota; kingdom Metazoa; phylum Chordata; class Amphibia; order Anura; family Dendrobatidae; genus Dendrobates; species Dendrobates tinctorius. Next base: position 2,409,995 of record NW_027361904.1, on the reverse strand, counting down.
TCGCACCAGGCATCGTCTGACACAAAACTTCTTTTGGCCGGGGGTAACCTATGATGTTCGTCAGTACTGCCAGAGCTGTGACAGTTGCCAGCGCATTGGCAAGAGGGGGGATCGATGCAAGGCCAAATTACGCCCCCTCCCCATTGTGGAGGAACCATTTAGCCGAGTAGCGGTCGATCTGATAGGGCCGTTAGCCAAACCCAGTCCGTCAGGGAAAAGGTATATATTGACAGTGGTAGATTATGCCACACGGTATCCAGAGGCGGTTGCGTTACCTAACATACTGGCAGAGACGGTGGTGGCCGCCCTGCTCCAGGTTTTCTCACGGGTTGGATTTCCCCGGGAGATTATCTCGGACCAGGGCACCCAGTTTACAGCAGAGGTGACCAACCAACTGTGGAAGCTCTGCGGTGTAAAGACCATTAGAAGCGCCCCGTACCACCCGCAAACCAGTGGGTTGTGTGAACGCTTTAATGGGACATTAAAACAGCTCATTGGGACTTTTACCAGGACCTACAGGGATGGGAGAAATTCTTGCCACACCTCCTGTTTGCCTAGCGGGAGGTGCCCCAAGAATCCACGGGGTTCTCCCCGTTCGAGCTGGCATACGGGAGACAGGTAAGGGGACCCCTAGACTTAGTGCTGGAACACTGGGAAGGGGAGGGCCTCATAGAAGGGGTACCTATTGTACCCTATGTTCTGGAATTCCGGGACCGCCTACAGGAGCTGACCCAGGTTGTACGTGAGAACCTGCAGGCGACCCAGCGGCGCCAGTGCGTATGGTACGATTGGAGGGCCAGAGAGCGCACCTTGGAAATAGGACAGAAGGTCCTGGTGTTAGAGCCCACTAAGCAGAACAAGTTCCAAGCTGCATGGCAGGGGCCCTACCAGGTAGTGGGGAAAATAGCCGGCACAACCTATAATGTCGCCAATTGTGACGACCCCAGGGTTATCCGCATGTTCTACGTGAATATGCTGAAGCCCTACCGGGAGCGCCCTGAAGAGGTAGTGGCCATCTGTGCACCTGAAGCAGAGGATTTAGCCGGACTTCCCTTGCCGGATGTCTTAGGGGAAAGGACTCAGTCTAAAACATGGGACCAGATACACTTGGGTGAAGACTTAGGCCCCCAGGAGAGACAGCAGGCGGAGGCGTTGTTGAGGCTGCGACAGGGGATGTTTTCAGAGAGACCGGGGTACACTCGCCTGGCACAACACAAGGTTGAGACCCAGGATCAGACCCCCCTGCGACAAAACCCCTTCCGCGTCCCTGAGTCTGTACGAGAGGGGATGCAACAAGAGATGTTGCGTTTAGGGGTCATTGAAGAGTCAGATAGTCCCTGGGCATCCCCCGTAGTGTTAGTGCCCAAGAAGGATGGGACTACATGGTTTTGTGTAGACTATCGTAAGCTCAATGAGAAAACAGTGACGGATGCATACCCCATGCCGCGTGTGGATGAGTTGTTAGACCGGCTGGCGGGGGCAAAGTATTTGACCACCATCGATCTATGCAAAGGCTACTGACAGATTCCCCTTAGTCCTGACGCTATTCCCAAGTCGGCATTTGTCACCCCATTCGGCTTATTCCAGTTTCGAGTTATGCCATTCGGGATGAAGAATGCCCCGGCGACCTTCCAAAGGCTGGCTGACCGGCTTCTGGATGGTCTGCAGGACTATGCTTGTGCCTACCTGGACGACATCGCCATCTACAGTGCGACATGGGAAGAGCATCTAAATCACCTAGAGACAGTATTGGACAGGATCCACCAGGCCGGAATCACCCTGAACCCAAACAAGTGTCACGTGGGCAAAGCAGAGGTTCAGTATTTAGGGCATTGGGTGGGAAGTGGGAAATAGCGACCAGAACCAGCCAAGATTGAGGCCATAGCCAAATGGCCCATCACACGCACTAAAACCCTGGTCATGGCGTTTCTAGGGACAGCGGGGTATTACAGGAAATTCGTTCCCAATTACAGCAGCGTAGCCAAACCCCTCACTGATCTGACCCATAAGAACCAACCCCGCCAGGTAACCTGGACCTCAGAGTGTGAGGAAGCCTTCCGCCAACTAAAGGACGCCCTCACCAATACCCCTGTATTGGCTGCACCCGATCCAACTAAACGTTTTCTGGTTCACACAGACGCTTCTATGTTTGGATTGGGGGCAGTACTGAGCCAAGTCGGGCCGGACGGCCAAGAACACCCGGTAGCTTACCTGAGTCGGAAACTACTGCCCCGTGAAGTAAGCTATGCGGCCATCGAGAAGGAGTGCCTGGCGGTAGTATGGGCACTCAAGAAGTTGCAACCATATTTGTATGGACGACAGTTTTCCCTCCTAATGGACCATAATCCCCTAGTCTGGCTTAATCGGCTCTCCGGAGACAACGCCAGATTGCTGCGGTGGAGTTTAGCCCTAGAACCTCTGGACTTCACCATCCACCACAGACCCGGCAAACAAAACGGTAACGCCGATGGACTAAGTCGACAAACGGAACTTGTACCAACCCCATAAACTTCGGTCATCCCCAAACCGATCCGTTGAGGATCAGACTGTGTATGCCGATCGCGTTGCTGAAAAGGGGGAGCCGTGTTACAGAACCACTCAGCACCCAGAATATGTTGTGCAGTTATATGTATATATAATAGGTTCCATGTGAGATGCATGTCCTCCCCCCACCTTTGTAATTCCCACAGTAAACATCCGCAGGCTCCGGCCATCTGCGGCTTTTGTAATGCATGTCTGGCCTGACGCTTGTCTATTGGCCGGCCCTCTGTATCTGTGTGATATATTCTGTGTCCTGTGAGTAAAGTGTTGTCAGACTGGAAATACATGGAGAAGCAGTGATCTTTTATATGCGCCCATGCACTCAGAGGAATTCCAGCCAGCGTCCTTCATTCAGACTCCAGCCAACGCAGAGTGGACCTCCGAAAACACGGGGTGGTACTGAAAGAGGTACCCCAGCTTGGATGACCCCGTTACAGTGTGTGTACTTGAAATGCTGTCCCCAGCCAATTGCTGAGGGGCAGCCCCTTTATAAACTTACCCTGCCCTATTGGCGGGGCCAGAGCTGCTCACAACGCTCCTGGAATTTGCCATGTCTGTCTCGGTTATGGTACCAAAGTCCCTGCCTTGATTCCTGCATTGTCCTGTTCCCTCGCCCTGCCGCGGAGGCGATATATCCGGGCCTGAATCCATGATCCTGTACCTGACCACGTCTAAATTCGCCCTGCCCTGGAGGCGGTGTATCCAGGCTTGAATCCTTGATCCTGTACCTATCCCGTACCTGACTGTCTGAACTGTCTGCTGTGTTATGTTCCTGGAATCCCTCTGTGTTTGGAGCCTCGCACCCAGTGACTCTGAGTCTCTTGTAACCGGTGTTCCTGCTGAGCATCTACTACCCTGTGCTCTGACTGTGAAGGGTTAAAACTAAAATCAGAGCTGAAGTTTAATTTCTCCATTCTCTGAAGGTTTCATTTCTCCATTCTCTGAAGGTTTCGTTTCTCCATTTTTGTTGCTTTAAGATAAATTTTTGTAATTGGGCCTCTGCCTTGATTCCTGCTTTGTCCTGTTCCCTCGCCCTGCCCCGGAGGCGGTATATCCGGGCCTGAATCCATGATCCTGTACCTGTCCTGTACCTGACCCCGTCTAAATTCGCCCTGGCCTGGAGGCGGTGTATCCAGGCTTGAATCCTTGATCCTGTACCTATCCCGTACCTGACTATGTCTGAACCGTCTGCTGTGTTATGTTCCTGGAATCCCTCTGTGTTTGGAGCCTCGCACCCAGTGACTCTGAGTCTCTTGTAACCAGTCTTCCTGCTGAGCATCTACTACCCTGTGCTCTGACTGTGAAGGGTTAAAACTAAAATCAGAGCTGAAGTTTCATTTTCTCCATTCTCTGAAGGTTTCATTTCTCCATTTTTGTTGCTTTAAGATAAATTTTTGTAATTGGGGTAAAAGTTCAGGCTGTCATGAAACCAGACTGTTCCTCATCAGGTGCAAGATAAGGGACCCGGGGGTGTATTACTCTGAAGAATATGGCATTATACTACTTTCTATGCTATTTGGATACGGACATATTTGTAGTTTCCGATTTTCTTGCAATATTATTGGCTTATAAAGTGAAGCATTACCATGATGCTATTGGTAGTTGAGAACTTTGCATAATTAAGCAAAATTTTATAAAAGAAGTTACTAAAATAAACGGGACTAGTGATCTGTCTTGATCCTCCCGTACAGAGACCCCCATCTCTGTGTGGTCTTTCCCAGTTGCTAGCAACGCCCTGTGGATTAATTTGGAAATCACTTGGTCAACCGTGAAGGGTTAATTTAGCCCTCCCTCAATAGCTCCCTCGACATGACTACCATGCGGTGCTAGCTCCATGCAGGCCCAGCAATCCTGCGGTTCTAGCACCATCACTCTTGAGTTCCTTCCTAGGTAACGATGTCCGGAGGAGCCTGTCGACCGCAGTCTGGAACCTGATGACCGCTGCCTGGAGCCTGGAGCTTGATGACTGCAGTGGTGTCTGTAAGTCATGTTGGATATCCGGAACCAAACGACTCCTGTCTGATGTCTGCCGGTGACTAGGATGTCCTGATGTCCTTATGTACCCTTGTGTCCCGATGTCCTGCCTATATATGCCTCGGTGATCCGTTGATGCTTTGGGGTCCACTGGGTGGTACCCTTCTGCGAGGTGTGGAATTGGGAGCCTGGCATAGCCCTGTTTCATCTATGTACTGTGACTTTACTTTAGTAAACTTTACGTTTTTGACACCTGAAGTTGTGCGGTGTTATCTAGTCCTACGTGTCTTTTTTGTCCACATGCTCAGCTGCCACAGAATCCTGGTCGCTGCCCTTCCCTAGTTCGGGTAGGCCGGGGCCCCGTCTGTGGTATAGAGGGTCCATATTCATCCCCGGGGGATTCCCGCCCCTCGCCTTCGGCGTGGAGGCGCCTGCTGGGCCGCGTCTGCGGCTGCAGTCGTGACACAACATCTCTAACAATTTCCGGGTGTAAAGGAATTGCCTCATGCACAGTCAGTTTTGATGAACGGTTGAATTTTTCTATTTCTTTGAGAGCAATTGAAACATTTTGCTGAAATATGGTCAATCTGCTGCTATTGGAGACTGAGTGAAATCTTTTTCCTAGCTGCAACGCTTTGCCTGCTCCATGTCGTCCAAATACTTGTCAAAGTCAAACTCCTCATCTGATGAGGATAAAGATATGCCAGCAGTAGCAATGTCAGGACCCAAGTCCTCTTGCGCCTGGCAGTCCTCCTGTAGGCCACTCATCCTAACTGCTACCTCAGTCAGAGCTTTTCCTTTAGTAAGCTGTTGATCATCAAGCAGTATACGATGACTCGGGTCCACATAAACAGCTGCCAGAAAAATTTTATTTTCCAATAGCTGTGTCTCTCTCCATTTCATTGAAGCAGAAATGCCATCTGCGATTAAACCTCCTCTTTGGGACAGGCAAAATAGCAAGTTCTTCCACTCCCTTATGAAAATGCCAGGAGTTAAATCCTCAACTTGTAATTTTTTAGTCACGGTAAATGGTCATAGTCACCTGTGTCCATTGACCTTCATTTAGGGTTACCTGAGGGTTCACCATATCTATAAGGGTACCGTCACATTTAGCGATGCACCAGCGATCCCGACAACGATACGACCCGGTCAGGATCGCTGATGCATCTCTAAATGGTCGCTAATGAGCTGCCAAACAGGCAGATCTCACCAGCGACATAGCAGCGGTCGGAGGTCGTTACTTACCTGTCAGACGCGGCGATGAAGACGTCCTCCCGCTCCCGTCCACGTTTCTCGTCGGCGGCTTCCTGCTGGCGCTGACGAGAAACGGCCCAGGACGTTCTCGCGCGATCAGCGATAACCAGCGGGGGAGACGGTCGGAGGTAAGTATCACACATAGCGATATCGCTAGTAATATCGCTGCTGCGTCACAAAATCGGTGACACTTAAGCGATATCGCTAGCAATCTCGCTTAGTGTGACGGGCCCTTAAGAAACGGTTTTAGTTCAAGCAATCACTCAATCATTAAATAAGTGCTTCCCCACCGAGTGGCTTGATCGACAATTGCCCCTTTCCCAGCAAGTCTCTTCAAGATGGAATCAATTTTAGGGGTTCTGGCGGCAATAACCAATTTCCTCACTTTTCCAATCAGATTTCCAGCATGTCCCTCTTGCAGACTATCTCTTATTGCCAGCTGCAGCATGTGCACAACTTTCTTACTTTCTCCAGCTCGGGGCCCAGGAAATGGATCCTGTGTAGGGCAGGCACCCCTCCCCCTCCTCTCTCTGGTGAAGACGGCAGAAGACAGGATAGAGCAGGGGAGATTGCCCCCTGCAGTCTAGAGCCGGTGCAGGACGGGAGCACTGCAGCATACAAGTGAGGTTTGATAGGTGCGTGCCCCTGCTTCTAGGGGTGGCAGCTGCCCCCCTGCCCCTTGCTACGGCCATGATTCACACAGCGTTTTTGCGGATCCATTTTTTTTGCAGTAAAATGCAGTGACTCTGGGCATCCCAACAAAGTCAATGGGTTTCAAGATATGACATTCAGACACATTGTTTTGTGAAGATAGTTTTTCGTGCTGAATGACCATGTCAGTTTGTGTGGCACTTTTCTAATCTGCTTTTGCTATTGAAAACATTATCTATGAGCTCAAAAACCTTTCAGAACCTGGCACTCGGGTGATCCAAGATGGCCGCCGAGGGAGCAGGACACGCTCAGCTGAGCTCCTGCTCCATCTGAAGCAATCCTCATCCAGCCTCGGAACCGGTGTTAAAAGGGCCCCGAGACTATCAAGACCATCTAGCCTTATTAGAGACTACCTCATTTTAAGACCAGAACCCATCTGTCCACTATCTGAGGGGCTTTCCCCTGACACACGCGGGAGGCAGCGGAGCGTGGGGCAAACGCAGGGCCCAGAGAGTTGGATCTCCCCACGGCTAACCACTCACTGCAGGGGGTCTGAAGAGAGAAGTGCCGAGAAAATACCGCACGATAACGGTAGAAGCAGGTACCTGAGCGGGGAATCCCGGGAGCGTGGACGGCCAGACGTGCTGCAGTCGGCGGGAGGCAGGAGACAGGGGTCTGGAGTTTCCCTCCATGAGGCCTGGCGTTCACCTTTCCACACGGCTGCAGGCGCCGCTCACGGGCACAATATCAGAAACTGCTTATTACCTCAGTGCCTTATCGATCCTGGTGAGACCGAGGAGACAACGCTTCTAGGAGGTGGGTGACGGGTGAAACAGGGGGCGATAATTTGCCCTAGCATAGTGGGAAGAAACAAGCGCCGCTGGGACTCACTAACAGACCCACCAATAGGCCCTGGTGCCAAAGTGACTTATATTTACAGGGCGCTACTTAAAGCCCACTCACCCCAGCAACAGTCGCTCTCCCCCTCCCCTAAAGAAAGATATATGCAGCAGTGATCATAGCTGGAAGCTAGAAACAAAAACCTTCATCTCCAACATTAACTGGAGGCAACGCCATGCGTGACCCCTATCTCTGCTTTAAGCTCAGTCTCTCTGGATAACCACTCAGTTTTTACGTCCCTGTGATGATTTAAAGAACTGACATTATGCCCTCCGGGGAGGTTTATATATTAAAGTTCCATAGAGATTGAGAGACCTGGGGCTCCCATGGGACATGAAGATGCTACTTTCTCTCTCATAACATAATGTTCACTCCTGAATGATTTGCTAGGCAGTTGTCAAGCAATTTTTTTCTTCTCTTTTTCATGCTGTATACTATTGTCTGGGCCACTGAAAAGCCTTAAAGAAAACAGGGAGTCATCCCCATCTAGTGGTGCACTTGAGAGGCGCCAGCTGAAAATTCCCTCTGAATCCTTGTCCCTCTCCTGCCGTGAGAAATCATATTTAACAGCCCGGATAACTGCCCACGATTATTAGTGACGAAACGCAATACATCACCAGTTTTTATCAGCAAAAACAGACCTAGGTCAAGATTGGCAGATCAGCTGACACAAGCGCTAATAGTGGGTCACAAACAACCAAAAAGATGAAAAAATTTATCACAAAACAAAGTGGACCTAAACAAGGGCCATCGCGGGGTGACCGGGTTGACTAGATTCACAGTTATATGGGATAAGAGTAACCTCCCAGAGATTCGGAAACTTGGGAGACTGGAAGGCTGGAAACGTAGGGGGCTGACATTAATGTCTCAAATTATGGGTAACGGGGAGCTGAGACTGTTTGTGCAATTACAGAGTGAGCTTCAGTTGCCGGATTCTGAATGCTACCACTACTGTCAGCTACGGCATGCCATTACAGCTCAAAAACTTTCCAGAAACCTGCAGATACTATCTGACATAGTGTTGGACTATATATGTGGTGGTGATGGACTTACAAAAGGGGTCATTTCTAACACCTACAAAGATATATTGCATACACATTTAATGGGGTTCCCACTTAAAGCAAGATCCAAATGGGAGGGAGAGATTGGGGTGATGACTGACGAGGTATGGGACAGCATCCTAGAATATGTCCCCAAACTCACTATGAGTGAACCAGCTAGGTTGTCCCATCTTTATGTGATCCATCGTGTGTACCGTACCGCCCTTCTGATGTTTAAAATGGGGCTGAGGGACAACTCTGACTGTCCAAGATGTGGGGGGTCTGATGCCGGAATCCTTCATATGATGTGGACTTGTCCCAGGCTATCTGTGTTCTGGTTTAATGTCATTGACAGAATAGAAGGGTCTTACGGAAGTGTTATACCCAAAAGCCCACTGGTCTGCATACTGGGATATGTGGAGGAAATTGAAATAGTTAATAGTGCAAAGCTTGCTATAGCCAGACTACTATATGTAGCAAGGAAGCTGATTGCGAGGAACTGGATCAGGAAAGAACCACCTTCTGGGAGAGAGTTTGTGAAACAGGTGTCTTGTATCATCCGGCTGGAGGAAAGGATATAAGCTAAAAGAGGCAATTCTAGAACCTATGAGAGGTTGTGGAATCCCTGCCTACAATACGGTACAGTGAACTGATGGGAATGTGCTATATTTTACAATGCTGGTGTTGTGGATAAACCATTAACACCCGGACATAGGAACATTTCTGTTTTGTATGGTTTGATTGACAATATGGGTAAAGAGGATGACTAATGGTAAATTACGGTGTAAGAGAAATCTTATGGAGAAAAGAGTTATATAAGCTGTCTACGTGGGGGGGGACAGGAATGTTCAATTTGTAAATCTATTGTTTGTGGAAGATTTACTGTATATTCTGTATTTTGAATTCTGATTAATAAAAATCTATTTGATAAAAAAAAAAAAACAAGGGCCATCGCAGTATAAGGAATCAGGTGATGGCCCAGAATTGGATGAATCGCATGAGGATCCTTCTGACTTTGCGGACTCAGATAAACCTATTTCTAGAAGCTTCATTAAAAGTATACTGTCTTCAGCCTTGGCCCCCCTAGCGAAAGATTTATCAACAATTAAAAAAGACATTCAACAGATTGGCAGCAGGGTGGAGGAGCTAGAGGAGGCGCAGTTAAAGTTGTCCGCCTTCGCTGTGGGGACCTTAAAGCAGGCCTTCAACAACATGAGGATCATATTAATTCCCTCTACACAGCAATGGAAGATATTGAAAACAGCAACAGAAGAAACAATCTCAGAGTCCGGGGAGTGCCGGAGGCGACCAACCGAGAGGATGTACCAGCCATTCTCTCTGAACTCTTTTTGCCTATGCTGGACACAGAAGAAGGAAAGATGTTAATTCTTGAGAGAGCACATAGGGCACTAAAACCCAAGCTGAAACAATCAGAATTCCCTAGAGATATAATTTGCAGAATTCTGGACTTCCGCATGAAAGAGAAAATTCTCAAAAAATCAAGGACACTAAGCTCTCTGGAATATAAAGGCTTTAAAATTTGGGTTTTTCAGGATCTGGCACCGTCAACCTTGTCTCAGAGATACTTATTGAAACCCTTTACAGACGCCCTCAAGCAGAGACAGTTTCCTTTTCGATGGCTTTTTCCATTCAGCCTTTTCATCACAGGAGACAGCAAGAGATTTACTGTTAAATCATATTCCGACATCAACAAAGTATGTGCAGAGCTGGGTATTCAACTCGACTTTCTGCCTGATCTTCGTCTCACCCGCACTGATATCAGTCTTCCGGATACGTCATTGCAAGAACCTTGGAGAAGAGCGAGCAACTCTAAAGAGCAAAGAAGCAGAAAAAGACAAGCAGGGAAGCAGCATCCCTCCAGCGATTAATTGGGGACCCTTGTCTCCTAACCATCTCTGTATGGATCCTTTCAGCTGATCTACAGTGACTGCCTAGTTAACATATGGAACAAATTGAAAAATTGTCATGCTTTACCCTGATACACTCCCTGATGGGTGTTACAGTGGTATTTGTAATTTTGCTTATTACGAAGAACTTTGTTAATTTAGGGCAAAAAGCCCTTATTGTTGAATATATGCTAATGTTTTTGTCTTTTACCTTTCTCTCTTCCCCTCCCCAACCTTTCCCATGTCCATCGGCGATTCACTTTTCATCTCGTTCCGAGTCTCGGGCACCTACTGACCCGACATGGCTGACCGTTAGCAAGGAACGACAATAGCATCATACAACGTAAGAGGACCAAATGCGCCAATTAAAAGAGCTCAGGTATTGGCACACATTAAGAGATTGGGAGCTGACATTGCACTCCTGCAGGAGACCGACTTTATACAGGAAAAAGCCCCGAATTTTGAGAAACACTACTATAATACATGGTTCCATTTGTTTACCTCTTCCAGGAAGGGGAGGGGAGTGGCAATCGCTCTTGCTAAAAATACACCATTTCAGTATCTCGACATGCTTCATGACAGAGATGGTAGATATATCTTCATAAAGGGGAAATTGGCACACAAATTGGTCACGATAGGATGTGTATACACCCCCAACACAAAACAAGACACCTGGTTTTCCAGAATTATGAGAGAGACAAGTTAACTTGTAGAGGGTACTTTGATCCTGGGAGGTGACCTGAATGTTCCTCTGGAACCACCATTGGATTCTTCTATGGGGAAATCTAGTGTTCCCAAGAATGCATTAACACGCATCCGAACAACCCTACATCTAAACCAACTGATTCATACTTGGAGATTTCTCCACCCTACTGTACGAGACTTTTCACATTTCTCACAAGCGCAATCTTTTTATCCCATTCCAGATGTCCGTACAGCAGAAAGACTCACAAATAGTCCCGAGCGTTCACTCTGACCACTCCATCTTAATAAACAAACTTATGATAGGCCATAGACCAAACAACAACCCTTGGAGGTTGAATGAAACTTTAATTGCAGATGAGCCCGCCAGAAGTAAAATAAAAAAGAAAATTCAAGAGTGCTTTGAGATTAACGACGCAGAGAAAGCGTTTGACAGGGTGGACTGGACATTCATGCGAGAGACTCTCACAAGGTTTGGTTTTCCTCCCACAGTTGTAGATGCCATTTTTCAAATGGATAAGTCACCGTCTGCGAGGGTAAGAGTCAACGGGGATTTTTCCCCACTCTTTGAGATCAAAAACGGCACACGTCAAGGCTGCCCCCTTTCACCAGCTTTATTTGTCCTAACCATTGAGACGTTAATCCAGAGCATTAGACAGCATTCAGCAATAGGGGGCATTGAGATCTCGGACTCCTCACATGTAGTAGCAGCGTTCGCAGACGACCTTCTCTTGCTCCTATCGGACCCTGAAAAAGAAATACCGGCGGTGTTGGAGAAGTTTGAGGCATTTGGAGAGTTATCGAACTTTAAGATCAATCTAGAGAAGTCTGAGGCGATGGGGATTAATATTCGGCACACAGCAATCCAAAATTTGAAAGCTAAATTCCCAATAAAATGGAATTCTAAATATATTAAGTATTTAGGCATTAAACTAAGTCCACAATGGAATTCCCTTTTCTCGCTCAACTTTTTACCCCTTCTCGACGATACTCTTGAAGCCATTAAGTTAAGGGAGAGCACCCTATACTTCCTGGATAGGAAGACAAAAATCTCATCAAAGGGTTCATTTTACCTAAGTATAGTAATATATCCAGAATGTTGCCTATTAAAGTCCCAGACACGATTTTTCAGAAGGTCCGATCTCTTTTTGGGAAGTACATATGGGGGGGGGGGGTCTAAAACCTAGAATAAGCTATATTACACTTTCCCTACCTAAACGTAGAGGGGGTATAGGACTTCTGGACCCACAAAAATATCACGCAGCGGCAACTTTGTCGCAATTAATAGATTGGACGAGAGATGGTAATCACAAACTTTGGACAGGGATTGCTAGCGAGTCGATGTCAGTGCCAGTCTCTACTATCCTTCACTCGTCAACCGGTTTCATAAAGAAAGTTCTTTCCGCAAATGAAATAACAAAAAATTTGATCAAGACCTGGGCCAGATTCTCATCCTCACTAATACCACTCCCATCACCCCTGATAAAAGTAAGAGACCTACCTGGCCTTTATTTAGATCGTCCTTTTTTTAGGGACACAGATTCTTTACAAAAGATAAACGAAAGTTTAGATGCTTTCATGGAAGACGGTGCGATCCTCCCACTGCAGGATTTACAAATGAAATTTCCACACTGCCACATTAACTTTCTTCAATACAAATAGGCTTAAAAACTCGATTAGATCATATTTACAATCTGGACTTCCGCTCAGAGAGAGTTGACCGCTTTTGAAAAGTTGCTGACTCAGAAAAATAAACCAAGGGGAGTGTTGGGTAAGCTCTACCAGATACTTCTGACCCACTCAACCTCTATTAAACAAGCGTTTATAATGAAATGGGAAAGAGACCTGGAGGTTGAATTGCAAGAATGGGAGGTTGAAAAGATATATAAAAATTCACATGGTCCTTCTGGTTGTGTAAGGGTCCAAGAAAACTCCTACAAAGTCCTTAAGAGGTGGTACACCACCCCTGATACTAGAAAGATGTGGCAGCCTGAGGTATCCTGTAATTGTTGGAGATGTTTAAAGGAGAAGGGATCGTATTTGCACATATGGTGGCAGTGTGAAAATATTCAACCACTCTGGAGAAAAGTGCTTAAAATTGTAACAAGACTTTGTCAGCTTCCAAACCCCCCCATCCTTGAAATTGATTTTTCTAAACTGGTCAGGCGACCTCGCACAATACAAACACAAAAAACTTCTTATGTATTTGTTAGCAGCAGCTAAAATGCTTATACCCTTACATTGGCTATCACAGAGCTGCCCAACCCTGGGAGAATGGTTGCAGAAGGTAAACCAACTATATCACATAGAAGAAATAATAGCTAGCACGACCTTTAAAGTTGGTAAATTCAGTCTGTGTCAAGAATAGCGTGGCACCACCACAAGGTGCACAAGTAGGTTACCCAGATCAAAGTGAAATAATACAAATAACTTGGCACTCAACTGAATGATCCTTTGCACATGGAGTTATTTTATTTTTTATATATATTTTCTATGCAGTCCTAGAAAGACGTTTCGGCCCATAATCGGCCTTCGTCAGTCTGCTGATAGGTGAATATATATATATATATATACACACAGAAAGGGATTATATAAATCCCATTTGAGAGTGCTGTTGATATTAGCCTGTTTGGACTAACACTATAGGGCACAGTAGAGGACAGAGTCCGTATAAGACGTGGAGCTGCTGTGTCGGCGTGCCGGGCTAGACGCGGTTTCCCCCGCTCGTCTGAAAGCTTTCAGTACTGAGCAGAATGACACAGACAAAAGTCAGGGGGCAAACTGGATCATACACAGCAAACAAACACATGCAGAGGAACAGCGATACGGAGAGTAACCTGGGTCAGCGACCTCAAACCGAGCAGACGGAAGTATCACCGACATTGGAACCAGGAACTACCAACATTAAATAGCCGCCCCAGAACCAAAGAGGCAGACAGACTTAACCCTGACCTGACCAGGACGGAGCCATAACCACCCCGTCCTGAGTCATGACACAGGTTAGGGCATTTCTGGGAATTGTAGGATATTATCGGCGAATTATCCCGAATTTCGTCTTGATAGCTGCCCCCCTCACTGATCATCTCAAGGGCACAAAGTCGACGAAGGTCAAATGGTCCTCTGACGCCAACACTCCAGGAAAGTGTTTGTGCTCGTGTGGTATGTTAAGGACTTGAACCATGGACATTGCTATCCGTGAGCTGGCTGATCCCCGCTAGATGGACTGTTTTTTTGTTTGCTGTTTTACCCAGAGGGCCGTGTTTATTTTTCCCAGCTTGGTTTATGCTGCCTTTAATAAACCAAACACATTCGTAAAGAGACAGTGTTCCGTCTCCACCTCTTTGTCCAGCCGAGTGAGCCGCTCTATCACAATACACACACATAAATATACATACACAAAGTTTATAAGTTTATTTTTTTATTAGAATAAACTACTTTTTGTTCAGAAAAAAATTATTTTGCTTTTAGACAAATTTTTTTAAATAATTTTTTTTTACAATATTTATTGGTCCTACAAGGGGACTTGACACAAGATCTCCTGTTTGCATTGGTAATATTCTGTACGATACACAGTTCGGTCCATATATATTTGGACAGAGACATTTTTCCAATTTTGGATATAGACAATATCACAATGAATTTTAAACTAAACAATTCAGATGCAGTTGAAGTTCAGACATTCATCTTTCATTTGAGGGTATCCACATTAAAATTGGATGAAGGGTTTAGGAGTTTCAGCTCAACATGTGCCACCCTATTTTTAAAGGGACCAAAAGTAATTGGACAGACCACTCGTCTCAGCTTCACACCTGAATGCACGTTGTAGCACATATATTGCATAGCACAAGTCTGCCAAGACTTTAGTCTGCAGTGTGTATCCTAGAAGTGTGTATCTTAAAAGTGTGAGATGATATGAAAATATGAATTAATCCAGAATTGGAACAGAAGGTAACTGGAAAGAGTCACTGTAAACAATGTTTTTGTTTGTTTCCACTCTGACCCCTATAATCCTTCACTTTCTGATAACCTCACTAAACCCCACACCAAGCAAGGAACTGTTCATCTCTTCTTCAATCCTTCCAATCCATCTCGCCTCTTCCTCAGATCTGTTCCTCAACATACAATCCTGTCTCCAAACACAGACAGCCCCCTCATGCCCTCTCCTGCTCCCACCTGCTAACACTCTCTCTGCTCCTCCTCACTGCCAGCGATAGCTCTCCAAATCTTGGTCCTCCTCACCACATTCCCACAGTCATTTCTACCTCCCATCCACACCCAATCACAACTTTCCGTAACCACGCCAACCTTATACACATTCGCCCAACCCCAGCTTCCCCAGTCCCACTAACAGGAGCTCTGTGGAACGCTCGGCCCTGTCTGCAACAAACTTTCTTTCATCCATGATCTTTTTATTACTAACAAACTTTCCTTCCTCGCCATCACCGAAACCTGGCTCACCTCCTCTGACACAGTCTCTCCTGCTGCACTCTCATATGGTGGACTCCACCTTTCCCACACCCCCCACCTCAGCTGCAAGCATGGTGGAGGAGTTGGTTTTCTCCTGTCAGATAACTGCTCCTTCACCCCATTCCGACTGCCGCCCTCTGCTACCCTCCCTTCCTTTGAGGTGCACTATGTGCGCATCTACTCCCCCTCCAACCTCCAACTAGCTGTCATATACCCCCCTCCAGGGTCAGCCACCACCTTCTTTGACCACTTCACCACCTGGCTACTTCATTTCCTTTCCACTGATATCCCCACTATCATCTTGGGCGACTGCAACATCCCCATTGACACTTCCCTCTCAGCTGCCACTAAATATCTCTCTCTCACTTCCTCCTTCGGCCTCACTCAATGGTCTTCTGCAGCCACTCACAAAGATGGCCACCCACTAGATCTCATCATCACCCGCCTCTGCTCCCTATCTAGCCTCTCTAACTCACCTCTTCCTCTCTCTGACCATAACCTACTTACATTCTCTTCCCTCTCCTCCTCAGGTCCACAATCCCCACCTCAAAAACTCGCACACCCTCGCAGAAATCTTCAACACCTCGATCTACACTCACTGTCTGAATCCCTCCTCCCTCTTACAGACATAAGTTCTCTACACAATGCGGATGCCGCTCTAAATAACACCACAATAGCTGTAGCTTTGGAATCAGTTGCCCCTCTCAAACATACCAAAGCTCGCAAAATCAACAGACAGCCCTGGCACACCAGTCTGACCAAAGAACTGAGGTGGGCTTCCAGGGCTGCTGAGCGGATATGGAAAAAATCCCACTCCAATGAGGACTTCATCACATTCAAACAGTCCCTCACTACTTTCAAGGCCACACTGGCTGCAGCAAAACAAACCTACTTCACATCTCTCATATCCTCCCTGTCTCACAACCCTAAACAGTAATTCAACACCTTCAATTCTCTCCTCCGCCCCCCCAGCACCTCCTCCCTCTCCACTCATCTCAGACTTTGCCTCATTTTTCAAGAAGATTGATAACATCAGAGACAGTTTTGGTCAACAACCACCAGTGCCTTTCCTCCTACCTGTCCTGCCCTCCTCCCCCAAAACCAACTTCTCCACCATTACAGAAGATCGACTCTCCACTCTACTCTCAAGATCACATCTCACTACCTGTGCACTTGACCCGATCCCATCCCACTTCATCCCAAACCTCACCGCAGTATTCATCCCAACCCTAACCCATCTCTTCAACCTATTACTAACAACTGGTGTTTTCCCCTCAAGCTTTAAACATGCCTCAATCACACCTATCCTCAAAAAGCCCTCTATTGACCCATCCTCTGTATCTAGCTATCGCCCTATATCACTTCTCCCCTATGCCTCAAAACTACTGAAACAACACATCCATCTTGAACTATCCTCCCACCTCTCTTCTTGTTCCCTCCTTGACCACTTGCAATCCGGCTTCCGGCCACACCACTCCACTGAAACTGCCCTAACTAAGGTCACCAATGACCTACTTGCTGCCAAGGCCAAGCGACACTACTCTGTCCTCCTCCTCCTGGACCTGTCCTCTGCCTTTGACACAGTGGACCATTCCCTATTACTACAGACCCTCTCATCTCTTGGTATCACAGACTTGGCCCTATCTTGGATTGTGTCATACCTAGCAGACCGGACATTCAGCGTCTCCCATTCGCACACCACCTCCTCACCGTGCCCCCTATCCGTTGGAGTCCCGCAAGGTTCAGTCCTAGGGCCCCTGCTCTTCTCTGTTTACACCTTTGGCCTCGGACAGCTCATAGAATCTCATGGCTTTCAGTATCATCTCTATGCTGATGACACACAGATCTACATCTCTGGACAAGATATCACCTCCCTACTAAACAGAATCCCTCAATGTCTGTCTGCTATTTCATCCTTCTTCTCCGCTAGATTTCTAAAACTTAATATGGACAAAACAGAATTAATCATCTTTCCCCATCTCACGTGACCCTCCCAACGGACCTATCTATTAAAATAAATGGCTGCCCACTCTCTCCAGCCCCACAAGCTCACTGCCTCGGGGTCATCCTTGACACTGATCTCTCTTTCAAACCACATATCCAAGCCCTTTCCACTTCCTGCCGAATTCAACTCAAAAATATTTCACGGATCCGTACATTTCTCAACCAATAATCTGCAAAAACCCTAGTCCATGCCCTCATCTCCCGCCTTGACGACTGCAACCTCCTGCTCTGTGGCCTCCCCTCTAACACTCTCGCACCCCTCCAATATATTCTTAACTCTGCTGCCCGACTAATCCACCTGTCCCCCCGCTATTCCCCGGCTTCTCCCCTCTGTCAATCCCTGCACTGGCTCCCCATTACCCAAAGACTCCAGTTCAAAACCCTAACCATGACATACAAAGCCATCCACAACCTGAGTCCTCCATACAATAGTCTCCTGGTACTCACCTGCACGAAACCTCCGATCCTCACAAGATCTCCTTCTGTACTCCTCTTCCCACAATCGCATACAAGATTTCTCCCGCGCATCCCCTCTACTCTGGAACGCTCTACCACAACATATCAGACTCTCGCCTACCATGGAAACCTTCAAAAAGAACTTGAAGACCTACCTCTTCCGACAAGCCTACAACTTGCAGTAACCACCAATCCACCAAACCGCTGCACGACCAGCTCTACCCTCGCCTACTTTATCCTCACCCATCCCGTTGTAGATTGTGAGCCCTCGCGGGCAGGGTCCTCTCTCATCCTGTACCAGTCATGACTTGTATTGTTTAAGATTACTGTACTTGTATGTATTATGTATACCCCTCCTCACATGTAAAGCGCAATGGAATAAATGGCGCTATAATAAATAATAATAATAGTAAATAAAATGTTCATTTCTAGTACTTGGTTGAAAACCCTTTGTTGGCAATGACTGCCTGAAGTCTTGAACTCATGGACATCACCAGACGCTGTGTTTCCTCCTTTTTGATGCTCTGCCAGGCCTTCACTGCGGTGGTTTTCAGTTGCTGCTTGTTTGTGGGCCTTTCTGTCTGAAGTTTAGTCTTTAACAAGTGAAATGCATGCTCAATTGGGTTGAGATCAGGTGACCGACTTGGCCATTCAAGAATATTCCACTTCTTTGCTTTAATAAACTCCTGGGTTGCTTTGGCTTTATGTTTTGGGTCATTGTCCATCTGTAGTATGAAACGACGACCAATCAGTTTGGCTGCATTTGGCTGGATCTGAGACAGTATGGCTCTGAATACCTCAGAATTCATTCGGCTGCTTCTGTCCTGTGTCACATCAATAAACACTAGTGACCCAGTGCCACTGGCCGCCATGCATGCCCAAGCCATCACACTGCCTCCGCCGTGTTTTACAGATGAGATGGTATGCTTTGGATCATGAGCTGTACCATGCCTTCGCCATACTTCTCTCTTTCCATCATTCTGGTAGAGGTTGATCTTGGTTTCATCTGTCCAAAGAATGTTCTTCCAGAACTGTGCTGGCTTTTTTAGATGTTTTTTAGCAAAGTCCAGTCTAGCCTTTTGATTCTTGATGCTTATGAGTGGCTTGCACCGTGCAGTGAACCCTCTGTATTTACTTTCATGCAGTTTTCTCTTTATGGTAGATTTGGATATTGATACACCTACCTCCTGGAGAGTGTTGGTCACTTGGTTGGTTGCTGTGAAGGGGATTCTCTTCACCATGGAGATTATTCTGCGATCATCCACCACTGTTGTCTTCCGTGGGCGCCCAGGTCTTTTTGCATTGATGAGTTCACCAGTGCTTTCTTTCTTTCTCAGGATGTACTAAACTGTAGATTTTGCCACTCCTAATGTTGTAGCAATTTCTCGGATGGGTTTTTTTCTGTTTTTGCAGCTTAAGGATGGCTTGTTTCACCTGCATGGAGAGCTCCTTTGACCGCATGTTTCCTTCACAGCAAAACCTTCCAAATGCAAGCACCACACCTCAAATCAACTCCAGGCCTTTTATCTGCTTAATTGAGAATGACATAACGAAGGGATTGCCCACACCTGTCCATGAAATAGCCTTGGAGACAATTGTCCAATTACTTTTGGTCACTTTAGAAACAGGGTGGCACATGTTAAGGAGCTGAAACTCCTAAACCTTCACCCAATTTTAATGTGGATACCCTCAAATGAAAGCTGAAAGTCTGAACTTCAACTGCATCTGAATTGTTTTGTTTCAAATTCATTGTGGTAATGTCTAGAACCAAAATTGGAAAAATGTTGTCTCTGTCCAAATATATATGGACCTAACTGTATGCAGTACGGGACGGGCTTTCTGACATAGCCAAGGGAAAGATAAGACAGAGTGATTTCCTTCTGTTTTTATATTTGTCAAGGCCACTTTGATCACAGTAAGTTAAGAATTAATTAATAATCATACATTTACAGCACTCAAATTCTTTGGAAACAGGCAGGGAAAAGTTTTACTTTACAGAAAGAATCAGCTGAAATCCCATACTGACTTGTCTATATGCTCTGATTAGTTTCTCAAGTAAAGCATAAAAATGGCTTCAACCCTCCGTGAATTCTTTGATGTTCAGTCAGAGCTAATCTACAGCTATAAAGTTTTCCATATTCTGAACTTGAAAGTGGCATTTCCCGTGTAAATTCTCTGATGTTGAACCCCTTACCGACATAGGGCGTAATAGTATGCCGATGTCGGTATCCCTCCCTTTGATGTGGGCTCTGGCGCTAAGCCCACATCTTTCCCAGGACATGTCAGCTGCTTTGAACAGCTGACATGTGCCTGCAATAGCCGCGGGTGGAATCGCGATCCACCCATGACTATAAACTAGTTAAATGCCGCTTTCAAACACTGACTGCGGCATTTAAATGGCACTTCCGGCAATCGCACCAGAAATGCGCACACCGGTGACCAGCATCATGTGATCGTGAGTCACCGGTGTGTTGGCATGACAACCGGAGGTCTCCTTGAGACCTCTATGGTTGTCAGTGCCAGATTGCTACGAGCGCCACCCAGTGGTCGGCGCTCATAGCAAGTCAGTAATTCTGCTACATAGAGGTGATGATCAGATCGCCTCTATGTAGCTGAGACGATCAAGTTGTGGCAGCTTCTAGCCTCCCATGGAGACTATTGAAGCATGCCAATAGTAAAAAAAAAAGTTTTTAAAAATATGAAAAAAAAAACTAAAAAGTTGAAATCACCCCCCTATCGCCTCATTCAAAATAAAACAAAAATAAAATCAAACATACACATATTTGGTATTGCTGCGTTCAGACTAAATTGATCGCTAAACGGCGTAGCAAGAAAAAATTCAAAATGCCAGAATTACTGTTTTTTGATCACTGCAACATTACATTAAAATGCAATAACGGGCGATCAAAAGTTCGTATCTGCACCAAAATGGTATCAGTAAAAACGTCAGTTCGGCACGCAAAAAATAAGCCCTCACCCAACCCGAGATCACTAAAAAATGGAGATGCTATGGGTCTCGGAAAATGGTGCAATTTTTTTTTTTTAAACAAAGTTTGGAATTTTTTTCCACCACTTAGATAAAAAAAGAACTTAGACATGTTTGGTGTCTATGAACTCGTAATGACCTAGAGAATCATAATGGCAGGTCAGTTTTAGCATTTAGCGAACCTAACAAACAAGCCAAACAAAAAACAAGTGTGGGATTGCACATTTTTTTGCAATTTCACCTCACTTGGAATTTTTTCCCATTTTCTAGTACATGACATGGTAAAATCAATGGAGTCGTTCAAAAGTACAACTCGTCCTGCAAAAAATGAGCCCTCACATGGCCAAATTGACAGAAAAATAAAAAAGTTATGGCTCTGGGAAGGAGGGGAGCGAAAAACGAAAACACAAAACCAAAAAAAGCTCTGGGGGTTAAGGGGTTAACAAGATCTGATCTAACAGTGAAAGATTTTCCACATTCTAAACATGAAGCTGGTTTCCCTCTGTGTGAGATTTTTCATGTCTAACAAGACCTGATTTATTGGTAAAGCATTTTCCACATTTTGGGCATGAATATGGCTTCTCCCCTGTGTGAATTCTTTGATGCCTAGTAAGAACATGTTTCAAACTAAAACATTTTCCACATTGTGAACATTTAAATGGCTTCTCACCCGTGTGGCTTTGTTGGTGTCTAATCAGCTTTGGTTTCACGGTAAAACATTTTCCACATTGTGAACATGAAAATGGCTTCTCCCCTGTGTGAATTCTCTGATGATTAATAAGAACATGTTTCAGTTGAAAAGTTTTCCCACATTCTGAGCATGAATATGGCTTTTCCCCTTTGTGGATTCTTTGATGTCTTATCAAAGCTGATTTTACAGTAAAATATTTTCCACATTCTGAACATGAATACGGCTTCTCTCCTGTATGAATTCTTTGATGTCTAATAAGACCATGTTTCTCGTTAAAACAGATCCCACATTCTGAACAAGAAAATGGTTTCTCCCCTGTGTGTTTTTTATGATGTCTAACCAGATGTGATTTCTGTTCAAAACATTTCCCACATTCTGAACATGAATACGGCTTCTCCCCTGTGTGAATTCTATGATGTCTAACCAAACCTGATTTATGGGAAAAACATTTGCCACATTCTGAACATAAATGTGATGAATCAGGAGATTGGATCTGTTTAACGGGATCAGATGATACATTTTGGATATGAGGGGCGGAGGGTATATCTTCAATATTGGCATTTTTCTCACATCCATATTGAAACACAATATAATCATCTGCATCATCATGTGAAGATTTTGGATGTTCCTCTGAGCTCCCGGTACAGTCATCTGCAAAGAATAAAACTGATTATATTATTTTAGTAATAGAAACTCAACAATTATACTGACTTTTTATGACATTACAATTGAATAGTATATAGCAAAATTAAGTTATTACTGGCCTAAAATATTTGGTTGCACAATGGATCACAATCTCACAGCAAGGACCACTAGGTCACAATGTTATGATAACAGGCTTTTTTGTTGCGGTTTTCAACTCCTGTGTTGAAGACAGAAGCAAGTATGGCCATGTAAAAAAAAGCCTACAGTTTTCTACTTTTTTTCTTTACTTAAATCTAGGGGTGGATACAGCCAAATTATACAATCATCATATAACTAGCTCATTCCTTCCCTCACTGCGCCCGGAGCTAGCACAATTCCCTGCTGTTTAACTATTTAGATGCTGCAGCAATGGTTAATGGTTCCGGTCTCTGTGCACACGGCAGGTGGGCACTCGGATCCGGGCGTTGGTGCAGCTGCAAAGGCAAGTTGGGAGCAAGGACGTGGCACACATAGTAGTACAGAGAACAGCAGGACAGATGAAAAGAAGTCAGCAGGGATAGAAACATGTTAGCATGGTGTGGGGTGGAGTCTTCCTAACTGCAGTCTTTAATCACAATCCGAAGACATGTGTGAGTCCTAATGGGCCTTAAATATGTCTAGGGAGATATCATAGATCTACTGTATGTCGGGCACACTGCAAAACCCGACGTGGAGCACAACAGAGAGCAGTGGGCCGAGGTGAAGGAAGCGAAGCCTGAGATACTAGGAACAGAAGTGTAACACCAGGAAGCCATTAACCTCCAGTGCTATTAAATTCCAGAATTTCAGCCTCATTGGAGGCCCAGAAGTACAAGGTGTTCAGTTGGCAGAGACACAACCGAGGTAAAGAGGCTCAACCCAACCACAGAAGAAGAAACATCAACACTCGACTCAGAAATGTCTAAAGACAGATTATTCACAGGTCTTATGGACTGATGAGATAAGTGAGCATTTTCCTGTTTGTCCTGACAGCAGGGGTGGTGCTAGAGAGCAAAACCGAGGAGATTTCTGTGTTTGTTCACAGTGGAGCTGGAGTCAGAATGGTTGATGCTAAGTTTGACACAACTCACAGGCTGGCTTCCTGTACCTTAGCTAAGCCCATTCCCATTTTTGCCATCGACTCAGCGCCATTTGCACAGAAAGCTCTCACTGAAATTGTACAGAATGTAAGACTGAGGGTGGGGTTGGTTCATTGTCAGATAATTCTTTGCTATGTCCTTGACAGTCTTCACACTCCAAATACATTGGGTCTTCCCTGGTTGGTCAAACATAATCCGTTGGTGAATTGGCAAGCCAGGGAGATCGTTGAGTAGGAAGATTACTGCCATGAGAACTGTTTAAATATCTCCCTTTCTTCAGTATCTACAATAACCTTACCTGCATTCTTGTCAGGGTTTGAGGACATTTTTTCTGAGGGGGGGGGGGGGTGTAAGGATTTGCTTCCTCACCGTACATATGACTGTTCTATTTTCCTGACACCCAGAGCTAAATTACCGAAGTCCAGAATGTATAATCTTTCGGGCCCTGAGAGACAAGCCATGAAGGATTTCATTGCGGAAAGTCTGAACAGACACATCAGACCCATGGCAGCAGGGGTCTTCTTTGTGAAAAAAAAAAAAAAAAAAAAAAAAGATGGTGGTCTAGATTTCCGGGAATTAAATCAGATTGCAATCTGAGATCCATATCCTCTTCCTCCGATTCCGGATCTGTTCAGGCAGGTAGAGGGAGCTAATGTGTTCTCCAAGTTGGATTTAAGGGGGCCTACAACCTTATTAAAAATCAGAGAAGGGGATGAATGGAAGACAGCGTTCAATACCCCTGAGGCTCATTTCAAGAGTCTGGTCATACCTTTCGGTCTGACCAATGCACCTGCGGTATTCCAACATTTCGTCAATGATATTTTCCATCATTTGGTGGGCAGGTTTGTGGTGGTCTATCTAGGCGATATTTTGATTTACTGATTTTGGGACACATCAGGGGCATGTTAAACAGGTGCTGCAAATATCAAAGAATAAACAATACGCCAAACTAGAAAAATGATTTCGCCGTCCAGGAGGTGCAGTTTTAGGGGGCTCTGTTGCCATCTTCGGGTTTTCAGATGGATCCTGGGTCTTTGCTGTGCTTGATTGGGACTGTCCCGAGAAAGTGAAGGCTGTATGTTTTCTGGGCTTTACTTATTTTTTTTATCGGAAATGTATCCAAAATTATTCAGCGATTGTGAAACCCCTTACTGACATGTCAAGGAAGGGTTCTGATTTTTTCCAAATGGTCGGATGCTGCCCTGCAGACTTTTTCCTCCCTTAAGAGCTGTTTTTCCACAGCTCCTACACTTAGTCAACCTGATGTTTCCCAGCCCTTCGTTGTGGAGGTTGATTCGTCAGAGGTGGAGGTTTGGGCTGTGTTGTCTCGGGGTCCTACCCCTGGTAAATGGGATCCATGCGCATTTTTTTCCAAAAAATTGTCTTCATCTGAGAGAAACTATGACGTGGATAATAGCTTTTGGCTATTAAATTGGCATTTGAAGAATGGCGACATTGGTTGGAGGGGGCTGTCCGTCCTTTTACTGTTATAACTGATCATAAGAATCTCTCATATCTTCAATCGCCTAAAAGTCCTAGGCAAGCTAGATGGTCCCTGTTTCTCACTAGGTTCAATTTTGTTATCACTTTCTGTCCAGGGGTCAAAAATGTCAAGGCTGATGCTTTGTCCTGGAGTTTCCCTGGTGGTGGTGACCATGAGGACCCTGCCTTGATTTTACAGAAGGGGTAGTCATTTCGGCATACCCTGAGCTGGAGGGTGAGGTGTTGGAGGCTCAGGGGGATGCCCCTGCCTCCTACCCTTCAGGAAGGTTATTTGTACCATCTAATCTGCGCTGCAAAATAATTAAGGAACATCACAACTCTGTGCTTGCTGGTCACATAAAGGTGGTAAGGCAAGTGCAGACCTCATTTCTCGTATTTTTTGGCGGCCGGGGTTGTATCAGGATGTGGTTGAACATATCTCCTTGCAGTATCTGCACGCTTTCTAAAGTATAGCATACCCATCTGTCTGGTACTCTTCTTCCGCTAACTATTGCTAGCAGGCCATGGACGCACTTGTTCATGGATTTTATTACTGACCTACCGGTATCTGCAGGCTAGACTGTGGTTTTGGTGGTTGTAGATAGGTTCAGTAAGATGGTTCACTTTGACGCACTACCGGCACTTTCGAATGCCAAGACTCTTGCTCAGGTGTTTATAAATGAGATTGTGAAGCTTCACGGGGTTCCCTCCGCTGCGGTGTCAGATCGGGGGACCCAGTTTGTTTCCAAGTTCTGAAGGGTGTTCTGTTCTCGACTGGAAGTGCAGCTGTCTTTTTCCTCGGCCTTCCATCCCCAGTCGAATGGACAGACCGAGCGCCTTAAATCAGAATTTGGAGATTTACCTCAGGTGTTTTGTCTCCGAATATTAGGAGGATTGGGCAACCTACTTACCACTGGCAGAATTTGCTAGTACGGGTTCTGAATAGATAGGGCTTGTAGTTCCCCTAGTCTTTTTGATGAAGTAATAGCAACCAAGAAGGCAGTTTTGAGTGAAAGCTTGCTAATATCCATATACTCTGATAGATCATATGGGCGCTTACACAGGGCATTAAGGACCAGATTAAGATCCCATGGTGGTACCGACTTCCATATCAAAGGCTTCAGCCTCTGTACGGCTTTGGAAAACCTAGCTATCCAGGGCTGCAAGGACAGAGAAAAGTCAAAGAATACACTAAGGGCCAAGATCTGCACCCTCAGGGTACTAGGTCTAAGGCCTTTCTTAAATCCTGACTGAAGTCAGTCAAGAATTTTAGGAATGTTTGGATGGGTAGTATCTACTGACGCCTCTCCACAATAACTGCAGAATTGTTCCCATATTTTGTTGTAAATGGCAAAGATCACTGGTTTCCTACTTGCTTGAAGCGTAGAGATCACTTTATCGGACAGACCTATGGACTTCAGGACCTGTCGCTCAGGATCCAGGCTGAGAGTTGAAAAGCATCTCGGTTGTGATGGACGACCGGGCCTTGGTGGAAGAAATCTTTCCTCCTTGGCAGCAGGATGGGGTCTTCCCTCAACATCTTCCTCAGGAGAGGAGACCAGCTCCTCTTCGACCAGAAGGGCACTACTAAGATAACTGTCGCCCTTTTGTCGTATATTTTCCTGAGAATTCATGGAATCAGAGGAAGAGGTGGGAATGCATATGACACCCTTTTCCCATGGCTGGGATAGAGCATCAAGTCCCACTGAACCAGAGGATCTAGGGAAAAAAAAATGTTCTGACTTTTGCATTTTCTATGGCGGAGAACAGATCCACGTCTGGTCTTCCCCAGCGTTGGCACAACATGTTGAACACATCGTTGTTCAATTCCCACTCCGTGGAGGCTATCTTCTTCCTGCTCAGAAAATCTGCCACCTGGTTTTAGGCTCCTTCTAGATGCACTGCCGAGATGGATAGGACCTATCCTTCTGCCCATCTAAAGATCCGCTTTGCCAGATGTTGTAGCGCCAGATGGTTCAGACCTCCTTGATAACGCAGAAATGCTACTACGGTCGTGTTGTCGGATAAAATTTTTTATATGCTTGCCCTTTGACCAGCAACTGAACTTGGAGAAGCACTTTCCACACTTAGTATAGCTCTCTGAAATTCGAGGACTTGGCTTTTATCTCTGCACTCCTTTCTCCCTGGAAGTATCTCCCTTCCACATGACCGCCCCAACCCAGCTGACTCGAGTCGGTGGTGATAATGACACACTGCGAGAGAATCCACGGAACGCCAGTCTGAAGGTTTTTCGGAATGGTCCACCAACACAAGAATTTCCTCACCCGAGAAGATAGGGACATTCCCTTGTCCAGCGAGAATTGACTTCTGTCCCAGGTTGATAGGACCACCGTCTGCAGTTCCCGAGAGTGGAACTGACTCCACCTTACACAAGGGATGCAAGACACCCTGTTCCAGAACCTTCATCGCTTCCCTGATGGAGCAGCGGTTTCTTGCGAACTGGTGAATCCTTTTCACTATCAGTGTCTGTTTTTCTTCTGGTAAGAAAGATGTTCTCAAATGGGAGTCTAGCAAGACCCCCAGAAATCTTATCCTTGGCTCTGGGACCAGGTTCAACTTCTCCCAGTTTATAATCCATTGGAGATCGAGATATGGCAATTGACCCTGAGCTGTTCTTTGGAATTGGCCACTATTAGGAAGTCGTCTAAGTAAGATATTATGGTGATGATGTTGTTATTTCTCAGATAGGCGACCACCTCTACCACTAGTTTGGTAAACACCCTGAGAGCTGAAACTAGGCCGAAGGGAAGACACCAAAACTGGCAGTGACAGATCCTCCCCTTGTGACGAACAGCCCACCGCCGTTCGTCCACTTACGGGCGACACTAACGGGGGTCCCGCTGCCACCAAAACGCGACGGACAGCGGACCCTGTGTCACCACTATGTCACAGTCCCACCACTGACACGGGTGTATCAGCGGACGGAGGGACGTGACACAATGCCGGCACACGGCTATCACAGGCACCGTTGGGACTTATCTTAGTTATCCCACCACCGGCACCATGTGACAAAAATATCCAGCAAGCTAATCTCGCTCTACAATTTGCCGCAGGGGGAGTTTAATTTGGATGCCCCACCACTGCTATCAATCTTCCAAGTACTGCGGGGATTTATGTATATCCCACTTTCTCAGTTCCACTTTGGAACTCACAGCTCTCCGGCGCCCCCCTTACCCTCAGGTCAGTCAGGGAACTGCACCTAGGATAATTAGTCGCCGGACGGGCTGCCTGTTGTGAACCGGCAATTAGGCTTCTGCAGTAAGGGAATTATCAATGCTGTGGCTGAAGCCCCTTACTCAGCAATATAAGACCCTTCTAGACTGCCAGCAAGCCTCTATAGCCGTATACAACGCGCTGCCACCAGTCACGGTTACTTAATTCACAGTGTTAAATTAAGAGGGTCCGTGGCAAACCCCTTGAATTAGTAGCGATTATCTATCAAAGGCGTATAGTTCGATTCTTAGAGCATGGAGACAGATCTAAATAATTTCATTTATTTTCCGAAAGAGGACAGTGATTACAGATAAAAGTTGCTATAAAATTGAGACATAAAATATGTACAGTACAGGTATAAAATAAAAGTGGAGAAAACAAAGAGATTACACTCACAGTTCCATATTGTTCCTTAGGCAGACCATGTGGCTTTAAGGTGGGTGGAGCCGGAGCTGCACTTCTCCGCTCATCTGGATCTTTCTAGCACGACGACTTGAGCTGTTCTGAGCTGGTTCTGCCAGGGAATGCCTTATAGACTTTCCTATGTGACATCACAGAGAGGTGCATTCTGGGTTGATCCCACCTCTCTTATCCAAGTTATGTTTTGGCTACAAAACTTAGATTAGCTATAACTTTATGGGAGAAGCTGGTATGGACTCATCAGTGGTATCATGTTTCCCAGCGTAATGAGCCCATCAAGAAAACATCAAACATCTATGCGATATGACCGTCCATTTGGGCGCAAATCATATCTCAGGTTCTGGACATCCGAGAGTTTTGCAACAGGCACCACAGCGAAGCTGGGTCTGCTCGGATCGCAGAAATATGATTTTTATATTTCTGCTGGGTATGGTTTTCGCGGGACAATCCCTTATTGTTTTATTCAAACTCCTGGTTTCAAACAAAGAGTTTAGTTCCCGCACTTTTTTTTCTCTTTCAGCTGAGAGAAGCCAAATGGTGTGAGGAAGATGGTCTAGCTAATTAACATTCCTGCTCTTCCAGAGGAAGTGGCAGGGTTGATAAAACCTGGGGGGAAGGAATTCCTATTACTGACAGTTTACAATGTCCTAGGATGGAGGATTTGTTAGCACATTGCAACAGAAAACATATCTTGCCGACATTGTACATCACACCCCTGAACTCTTAGGGTAAACCTCGGATATCTTTGGTAGGATTCGTGAATCGGGACGTGATAGTATGCACTTTTCAAATCTAAAGTACACATATCCTTGTCTATGAGGGGTATTGTGGACCTTATGGACTCCATCTTGAATCTCTTGTACCTTATCCATTTGCTTAAGGGTTTGAGATTCATTATTATCCTGGTTTCTCCCGAAGATTTCTTTATCGAGAAAAGGCTTGAGTAATGACCTCTGCCTTTATCCTGAACGAGAACCGGGACTATAGCCCCAATTCTTAATAGGACCTGAATGTCCGACCACATCGGGGAGGTTGAGGGAATGCAAGGGTTGGTCATCACGAACCTCTCTGGGGGTAGATGGGCGAACTCTATCTTGTTACCTTGGGAGACAGTCTGTAAAGCCCACTGATTTTGAGAAACTTTCTGCCAGCCTCCCAGGAACTCTCTTAGCCGAACCCCTATTCTGACGGCGTCATTTCCTACGTGAACCTGAGCCTGAAAAAATGGAGTCTCTACCCTTTCCTTTTTTGGGGTAACTGCATCTACGCGTCTTCCCTTTCCGCTCGAATGAATTAACACAGTCCAAAATACATATGTGATGAACAAAAAAAGAACGTCTATTCATGATATATACAAACACAACCACCAGAAATAAAGCTGGAGGAAAAAACGTTGCGTAGCCAAAAAAAAATTTTTAAGATAAAAAATCTTTATTGATGAAATATAGTTAAAAAATATAATAAATATATTAAATGCAAATGCTAATCAAGCTTGCGGAACTCAAAAGAGTGCAAAACACTGGAATGAATCATGCAAATGAGTAATGGCAAAGAAGCACACCTGTAGTTCAGACCAAAAAATCAAAGAAGTTTTTTAGAAAAATACATGAAATAAATGAATACACATATTATCCACATATTAAAGTGCATAGTGCAAAAAAAAAGTATTTAAACAGTGAAAAAATATTAAATCTCACATAATGAAAAAATTATAATTAGAACATACTGTATATCTGGCACCTGAACTGCAGATTATAACATGTGTAGGTTAATCCAAAATGCTGCAGAGCCTTTAATGAATTCTAGGTAAAGGATATATCTCCTACAATAAAGTGCTTGCGTGCACATAAATAACAATAATGAGATACCATAAACCAAAAGAAATGAAAAAGCAGCAACCAAAAAATGTAGTGCAAATGAATGTGTATCTGAAATGAAGTGCTTGCGTGCACATAAGTATAATACCCTCTGTCAAATGAAAAGCACTAGGTAAAGGATATATCTCCTACAATAAAGTGCTTGCGTGCACATAAATAACAATAATGAGATACCATAAACCAAAAGAAATGAAAAAGCAGCAAACAAAAAATGTAGTGCAAATGAATGTGTATCTGAAATGAAGTGCTTGCGTGCACATAAGTACAGAAAGGGGGAAAACCAAAAAACTGCACTAATATTTTTTATAAGGGTGCTTTTAAAGTATAAAATGTGCCCATGCACATAAAACAATGGTGCTTAAACTATAAGGCAAAAAGAGATTAGCAGCAATAAAGTGTGGTTATACCTGAAAGTGCTTCAACGCAGGAATGTCCGGTGTGCGCTCCAACCCCGACAGCGCCATTTCGCTAAATGCTTCCTCTATGGGGGCTTCATATTTGTGCAGTGCAGTTTTTTTTCCCCCTTTCTGTGCTTTTCATTTGACAGGGGGTATTATACTTATGTGCACGCAAGCACTTCATTTCAGATACACATTGATTTGCACTACATTTTTTGGTTGCTGCTTTTTCATTTCTTTTGGTTTATGGTATCTCATTATTGTTATTTATGTGCACGCAAGCACTTTATTGTAGGAGATATATCCTTTACCTAGAATTCATTGAAGGCTCTGCAGCATTTTGGATTAACCTACACATGTTATAATCTGCGGTTCAGGTGCCAGATATCTGTTCCTATTATAATTTTTTCATTATGTGAGATTTAATATTTTTTCACTGTTTAAATAATTTTTTTTGCATCATGCACTTTAATATGTGGATAATGTGTATTCATTAATTTCATGTATCGAAAATTTTTTCTAAAAAACTTTTTTGATTTTCTGGTCTGAACTACAGGTGTGCTTCTTTGCCACTACTCATTTGCATGATTCATTCCGGTGTTTTGCACTCTTGAGTTCTGCAAGCTTGATTAGCATTTGTATTTAATATATTATATTTTTTAACTATTTCATCGATAAAGATTTTTTATCCTTAAAAATTTTTTTGGGCTACGCAACCTTTCCCCTTGAAGTCTGTAGGCCGGGGCCTAGGAAAGGGCTGGTATTCCTTTAGCTTCTCCTCAGGGAACCCCTTCTTTTTATCTAAGGCTTTTTCCAGAATGTCATCCAGAATAGGCACAAACACTTTACCACCTGAGAAGGGGATGGAGCAAAGTTGATTTTTAGATTGTTTGTCCCCTGACCAAGTCTTTAGCCAAATAGCCCTTCAAGCTGCATTTCACAATGACCCATTCTTGGCTGCGAATCGCTCTTCCAAGTCGTCCACCCATAAGTGAATAGAGTGAGCCACCGATTTTGCGGCAATGTTGGCCCGTATTATGGCTGCTGAAGTCTCCCAGGTTCTTTTCAGAAGTACGTCTGCTTTACGATCCATAGGCTCCTTCAGGATGGAGGAGTTCTCAAAGGGGATAGAAGTTCTTTTCGCCACCTTGGCCACTGGATCATCTATTTTGGGAATATCTTCCAAGGTCTTGACAGCTTCCGAATCAAAGGGTAAACGGAATCTGAAGTCTCTTGGGATCACCAGCCTTTTTTCAGCGTCCTCCCATTCCTTCAGGATCATTGATTGGATGTGGGCATTAACCAGGAACACTCTACTCATCTGGGAACATAGACCGCCGAACATCTCGTCTTGTACAGAGCAGGCCTTTGGGGTTTCCTCCACCTGCATAGTATCTCGCACTGCACGGAGGAGTTCATCTGTGTCCTCGGATGAAAGTGGTACTTCTTCCCCCCTTCCGGTGGATCAATAATGGCTTTCCCCTCATCCTGGTCGGATCCCTCTGATAACTCGTCTTCAGAGGATATGTCAGACTCTCTCGGTCTCTTCCGAGATCCCTGAGGTTCCGATTGCATGGTCTGAGGATACCCTAGACTCGAGATAGATGCTTGGACCTCCTGCCTTATGATGGATCTCATATTGGCCATTAAAGAGATTTGTTCCTCTCCGACAATCTTCATAGTACAAGCATCGCAGAGGTGCTTCTGCCAGGTCTCAGGTAGTTTAGCAGTACAGATATGGCATTTTTTATTTTTTCCAGATTTTTTGCTATCCTTCTTGGCAGCTGTCAAGGCAGGTTTCTCCCCCTAGAATACACAGAGTACAGGCTATGTGTTTCTAAGTGTAGGGAAGGGGCTAATGGTGGTAATGCTTTGGAAGCCTACTCACGTGCCCCTGGCTTTGTTCTGAGCCAAATCTCTGCTTTAGTGGAATCCTCCATGCTAGCTAAAGGAAGCAGTCCCCGCTTACAGTAGGGCAGCCTGCACAATAAAATGACCCTATTTATACGATACCCACATCTCCTGTAGAGCTGGCCTCCTGAAACACATGCTGGAGTGCACAGCTGACCACGACCCGGAAGTCCTCTGCCCAGCCTGCAGAGGTGACGCTGCCATAAAGTATAGACAATTGCCGGCCGCAACCCGGAAGTATAGGGAGGACGCGACTGGAGCCATGGAGCCACGACTTGCCGCAGGGAGGGAGCAGCCGGAGGCGCGTCCCGTGGACCATAGCATGCCGGGGGCAGAGCGTCGGAGCAGAGAGTCCCCAGGTAGGGGGAAGCGGCCCATTCCTCAGTAGCAGCGCTACAGTGAGGTAGGCTGAGGGACTCCCAGGAAGGGTGTCAGCCGCAGATCTCTTGAGGAGGGAAAGGAAGGCCGGGCCCCCAGATCCTCATCAATCTGCCCGATACAGTCAAGAATAGAAGCTCTCGTCGTTCCTATCTTTAGTGGGACAGGAACAAACACTGAAGGGAGGTACGGGGAGGGTCCTTTTAACCTCTCAATGTTTCCTGTCCCAATGAGGATAAGAAGGACGTCCTCCATGATGCTGTCAGGTGGTGAACTGGAAATTTAACTTTTTTGGCAAGGCATATCAGCTCTATGTTCACAGATGAAAAAATTAAGCATATCAAGAAAAGAACATGGAGGAGGCTCTGTTATGTTCTGGGGATGCTTTGCTACATCTGGCACAGGGTGTCTAGAATCTGTGCAGGGTACAATGAAATCTCTAGACTATCAAGGAATTCTAGAGAGAATTGTGCTGCCCAGTGTCAGAAAGCTTGGTCTCAGGCGCAGGTCATGGGTCTTGCAACAGGATAATGACCCAAAACACACAGCTAAAAACACCCAAGAATGGCTAAAAGGAAAACATTGGACTGTTCTGAAGTGGCCTTCTATGAGCCATGACCTAAATCCTATTGAGCATCTTTGGAAAGAGCTGAAACATGCCGCCTGGAAAAGGCAACCTTCAATCACGAGACAACTGGAGCAGTTTGCTCTTGAGGAGTGGACAAAATACCTGTCGAGAGGAGCAGAAATCTCAGTGACAGTTACAGGAATCATTTGATTATAGTGATTGCCTCAAAAGGTTGTGCAACAAAATATTAAGTTAAGGTAAGAGTACCATCATTTCTGTCCAGGCCGATTTCATGAGTTTTATTTATAAAAAAAATTCTGTGGAAGCATGGTTGAAAAGCAAGGTCTGACTTTCATTTGTTAAATTTCATACATTTTTTATTTATTATTACTTTTGTCAGATTCAAGTTATTTCTGTCACCAGTGTTTTTTTCTGTCATTAAACGAGGAGTACCAACAATTTTGACCACGTGTGTAAATCCTCAGCTTGTAACTTTTTAGTCACTGTAAATGGGTGATGAAGCAATTCCTTCATTTCAGCCACCTGTGTCCATTGACCTTCATGTATTGTTACCTGACGGTCGGCCATATCTACAAGGAAGGGTTTCAGCTCAAGCAATCCTTCAGTCATTAAATAGGTGCTCCCCCTTCGAGTGGCTTGATCCACAATTGCCCCTTTTCCAGCACGTCTCTTCAAGAAGGAATCAATTTTCGGGGTTCCGGCAGCAATAGCCAATTTCCTCACTTTGCTAATCAAAGATCCAGCATGTCCCTCTTGCAGACTGTCTCTTATTGCCAGCTGCAGCGTGTGCACAACACAGCGCATGTGATGAATAGGAAAGAGGTGTGAAGCAGCTTCAACAAGATCATCTAGAAGACGGCAGGGGAGGGGGAGCAGCCGGTCACAGAGGCAGGAGCCAGCTGCTGCGGCTAAAGCTTGTGCCCGCTGCTAAGGAGAAATGAATATTCATTTCTTTTACAGCGAACAAAGAGTCAGCAGCAGCCACCAGCTTCCACGTGTGCCCGGTCATTAAGGTAATGAATATTCACCTCTCTCCACACCCACAGGCGTGGAGAGAGGTGAATATTCATTCCTTTAATGAGCGGAGACAAGTGATCGCTCGGCCGCAGCAACAAGATGCTGGGAGGGCGCACAGGGAAGGTAAGTAGGAGTTTTTTTTATGCTTTACTCATGGGGGCGACGCATATAAGGATAGGGATGAAAAGCAATGCAGACAAGGATGGGGATGAGGAACCATGCATATCAGGCTTATACTGAAGTCAATAAGTTTTCCTAGTTTTTCGTGGCAAAATCAGGTGCCTCAGCTTATACTCAGGTCGGCTTATACATGAGTATTTACAGTATTATCACCTATATTATAAATGACAATCTGTGACCTCAGATATAACAGGATCACATCATTATCAATTCAAATTGTGCTGAAAGTGAATATTCATCTAAAGACACTCACCACCTGGGTAGTGATCTGTAGGGGTCTCCTCTTTACACCGCTGATCGTCCATCACATTAGGGGTTTCTTCTTTACACCACTGATCGCCCCTCACATTAGGGGTTTCCTCTTTACACCACTGATCGCCCATCACATTAGGGGTCTCCTCTTTACACCACTGATCGCTCCTCACATTAGGGGTCTCCTCTTTACACCGCTGATCGCCCCTCACATTTCTCTCTGGACCATTAATATTGTTCAGATCTTTATCTGGATCCAAAAGCTGAAAAACAAATATTGTAAAAGTCCCCGATGATCGGAGAAGTCCCCGGGAATAATGGTGAGAAGATCCGGACATGTGATGTCTGTGGTCAGCTGTGATCCTGCCGTCTCCACCGCTCTCATTACACAAGTATAAAACATATAAAATTGGAGGAGAAAACAAGACTGAACACAAGGACGTCACAGCCGTCTACACATCATAGGGAGATCTCCACCTACCTGATGGTCCTGTGGAGGAGGAGGAGCGAGACATCTCTCTGGGGTTGTCCTCTTACTGGAGAGAACTGAGGAGACACAGACAGGACTGACATCATTATTACATACAGAGAATTATAGGCCGTGTGTATTTAGTCCTGTCTATTACCTGGTGATGTGCGGGGCCGGTGCTCCTCCATCATCACCTCCTGGTACCGATCCTTGTGTCCTTCTAGATACTCCCACTCCTCCATGGAGAAATAGACGGTGACGTCCTGACACCTTATAGGAACCTGACACACACAATTATACCGTCATCACCCAGAATCCTCCAGTGCTGTCCTGTATAATGTCCCAGCATTCCCAGCAGTGTCACCTCTCCAGTCAGCAGCTCAATCATCTTGTTGGCGAGTTCTAGGATATTCTGGTCATTGAAGTCCTCATGTATCCAGGGGTGAGGTGGAGGCCACAGGATTGGGCTCATTGTTCCTCCCCGTCCTTCAGACACAGGGGCCTGACAGCGATCACTAGAGGTCTTCACTACTGTGTAATCCTGAGTGTGGAGACATTAATAATATCACTACAGACATCTCCAGAGTCCAACACCTCTCCGGTCACATCCCCCGTTATTCCCATAGATAATGAGGTCATGTGATGACATCAGAGCCTCTCACCTCTCCGGTCATATCCCCTGTTATTCCCATAGATAATGAGGTCATGTGATGACATCAGAGCCTCTCACCTCTCCGGTCCAATCACCTGTTATTCCCATAGATAATGAGGTCATGTGATTACATCAGAGCCTCTCACTCTCCTCTAGTGAAGGAAGGTAGTGAGACTGATTACCAAACACCTGGGCAGCTAGATGATGATTGGGTGGCTGGAATTGAGGACTGGATATAAGGCTGCCGACGCCCTTGTTCCTGGCTGGTGATTTTCCTGCTGGATTCTTGGAGACCAGTCTGATTCCTGCATCTAAAAGCTAAGTTTTTCTGCTCTGCTTTGTACTCCTCAGTTTTGTTTTTGTTTTGCCTTGTTCTTTGGGGAGTTCTGCCATCCCCGGCCGGGGGTGAGTTGAATTCCATTTTTGTCTCTGATCTGTTGATATTTTGCTCTGTCTTCAGAATATACCTGAGTGCTGATATAGTCTTTTGAAGCCTAGCGACTTCAGGGCCTGTTTTTCCTATCAGTCGGTTGGCTCATTTTGATAGGGTTTTTGCGGATGGCTGACAGCAGCTTTCCTATCCTGTCCTATGTAGTTAGCTTGGGCCCCATCATTTGCTCAACCTATCTTTCTATCTGTGTTGGTGTTTTCATCTTGCTTCACCGTCATTATATGTTGGGGGCTGCCTATTGCTTTGGGGTCTGCTCTGGGGCAGTTTAGTTTTTCCCCTTTCTGTCTTTAGGCTATATAGTTCTCCGGCTGTGATCGAGGGGTCTAGGGCACCGTAGGAACCCCCCACGGCTACTGCTAGTTGTTGTGGATAGGTTCAGGGGTCTGCAATCCGATAGCTGCCAACCTCTCTGGTTTTTCTGGACTTAGCTGGTATTTTGTTTTTTCCTCCTTCGGTGACTCATCATAACAATATCCCCTGTTATTCTCATAGATAATGAGGTCATGTGATTACATCAGAGCCTCTCACCTCTCCAGTCATATCCCCCGTTATTCCCATAGATAATGAGGTCATGTGATGACATCAGAGCCTCTCACCTCTCCGGTCATATCCCGTTATTCCCATAGATAATGAGGTCATGTGATGACATCAGAGCCTCTCACCTCTCCAGTCATATCCCCCGTTATTCCCATAGAT
The DNA here is from genome assembly GCF_039654945.1 of Dendrobates tinctorius. NCBI lineage: Eukaryota > Metazoa > Chordata > Amphibia > Anura > Dendrobatidae > Dendrobates > Dendrobates tinctorius. The sequence continues at coordinate 2,372,653 of NW_027361904.1, read as the reverse complement.
AATGAGGTCATGTGATGACATCAGAGCCTCTCAGCTCTCCGGTCATATCCCGTTATTCCCATAGATAATGAGGTCATGTGATGACATCAGAGCCTCTCACCTCTCCAGTCATATCCCCCGTTATTCCCATAGATAATGAGGTCATGTGATGACATCAGAGCCTCTCACCTCTCCGGTCATATCCCGTTATTCCCATAATGAGGTCATGTGATGACATCAGAACCTCTCACCTCTCCGGTCATATCCCGTTATTCCCATAGATAATGAGGTCATGTGATGACATCAGAGCCTCTCACCTCTCCGGTCATATCCCCTGTTATTCCCATAGATACTGAGGTCATATGATGACATCAGAGCCTCTCACCTCTCTGGCCATATCCCGTTATTCCCATAGATAATGAGGTCATGTGATGACATCAGAGCCTCTCTCCTCTCCGGTCATATCCCGTTATTCCCATAATGAGGTCATGTGATGACATCAGAACCTCTCACCTCTCCGGTCATATCCCGTTATTCCCATAGATAATGAGGTCATGTGATGACATCAGAGTCTCTCACCTCTCCGGTCATATCCCCTGTTATTCCCATAGATAATGAGGTCATGTGATGACATCAGAGCCTCTCACCTCTCCGGTAAGATGGAAGATTATCTCCAGGGTGAGGTTTAGTATCCTCTCCGCCATCTTGCCTCTGTCCTTATTCATCCCTGACACATTAATCAGGAAGATTCCCGCAGAGACGTTATCAGCAGAGGATCCTTTATTGGAGAAACCTGAATGGAAAATATGAGATAAAAATAACAAACTTCATAGGAAACAATATGGAGAAACATTAATAAACTAACCCCCATTTCTATCCTCCCCGTGACCTCTGCCTGTAGGTGGCGTCGCTCTTGCACTGTGTGCAGGCAGTGACATGTTCCTATATAACATTAGTGTTGCTGGGACTTATGGTGCCACCCAGCAGGGATTCTATGTCTTACAGCAGAGCGCTGGTTATCACTTGTAGTTCGCTCTTTGTTTTGCATTCTGTCCCGGACTTTCACCTCCTGACTTTGATTTGTCATCATACGTCTTCTCTGCCAGCTCGCTCCACCGGCCAGCAGCCACGCCGTGGATGTATTCAGCACAAACATGCTCCCTCCCTCCTCCCCTCTTCATAGACTGTGAAGAAATATGATGTGAAGCATTTAGTGAGCTGTACCCTGAGACAAGCCTGACATTGAAAGTGCAGAGTAAAGCTAGCTAACAACATATTTTACAAACTTTATACTTAGCATCTGTCCTATTGATTTATGCAAATATTGTTTTATTTCCATCCTAAGTTACAGTGCATGATTCCTTATTCCTGCAAGAATTACAATAAAGCTTATTTTTTGTTATAATAACTATAATAAAGTCCTTACTTTTATGTATGTACAGTACAGACCAAAAGTTTGGACACACCGTCTCATTCTAAGAGTTTTCTTTATTTTCATGACTATGAAAATTGTAGATTCACTCTGAAGGCATCAAAACTATGAATTACCACATGTGGAATTATATAATTAACAAAAAAGTGTGAAACAACTGAAAATATGTCTTATATTCTAGGTTCTTCAAAGTAGCCACCTTATGCTTTGATTTCTGCTTTGCACACGCTTGGCATTCTCTTGATGAGCTTCAAGAGGTAGTCACCGGAAATGGTTTTCACTTCACAGGTGTGCCCTGTCAGGTTTAATAAGTGGGATTTCTTGCCTTATAAATGGGGTTGGGACCATCAGTTGTGTTGTGCAGAAGTCTGGTGGATGCACAGCTGATAGTCCTACTGAATAGACTGTTAGAATTTGTATTATGGCAAGAAAAAAGCAGCTAAGTGAAGAAAAACGAGTGGCCATCATTACTTTAAGAAATGAAGGTCAGTCAGTCCGAAAAATTGGGAAAACTTTGAAAGTGTCCCCAAATGCAGTGGCAAAAACCATCAAGCGCTACAAAGAAACTGGCGCACATGAGGACCGCCCCAGGAAAGGAAGACCAAGAGTCACCTCTGCTGCGGAGGATAAGTTCATCCGAGTCACCAGCCTCAGAAATCGCAGGTTAACAGTAGCTCAGATTAGAGATCAGGTCAATGCCACACAGAGTTCTAGCAGTAGACACATCTCTACAACAACTGTTAAGAGGAGACATTGTGCAGCAGGCCTTCATGGTAAAATAGCTGCTAGGAAACCACTGCTAAGGACAGGCCACAAGCAGAAGAGACTTGTTTGGGCTAGAGAACACAAGGAATGGACATTAGACCAGTGGAAATCTGTGCTTTGGTCTGAGGAGTCCAAATTTGAGATCTTTGGTTCCAACCACCGTGTCTTTGTGCGATGCAGAAAAGGTGAACGGATGGACTCTACATGCCTCATTCCAACCGTGAAGCATGGAGGAGGAGGTGTGATGGTGTGCGGGTGCTTTGCTGGTGACACTGTTGGGGATTTATTCAAAACTGAAGGCATACTGAACCAGCATGGCTACCACAGCATCTTGGAGCGGCATGCTATTCCATCCCGTTTGCGTTTAGTTGGACCATCATTTATTTTTCAACAGGACAATGACCTCAAACACACCTCCAGGCTGTGTAAGGGCTATCTGACCAAGAACGAGAGTGATGGGGTGCTACGCCAGATGACCTGGCCTCCACAGTCACCAGACCTGAACCCAATCGAGATGGTTTGGGGTGAGCTGGACCGCAGAGTGAAGGCAAAAGGGCCAACAGGTGCTAAGCATCTCTGGGAACTCCTTCAAGACTGTTGGAAGACCATTTCCGGTGACTACCTCTTGAAGCTCATCAAGAGAATGCAAAGAGTGTGCAAAGCAGTAATCAAAGCAAAAGGTGGCTACTTTGAAGAACCTAGAATATAAGACATATTTTCACTTGTTTCACACTTTTTTGTTAATTATATAATTCCACATGTGTTAATTCATAGTTTTGACGCCTTCAGAGTGAATCTACAATTTTCTTAGTCATGAAAATAAAGAAAAGCCTTTGAGTGAGAAAGTGTGTCCAAACTTTTGGTCTGTACTGTATATATATATAAATAATTGCATATATGACATTTAAGTTTCTAGACTTAGAAACTATTCAGCTGATGTATTGAGCCGTCATGGGTGTAACATTTGTGAATGCTTAGCTGGCTTTCCTAATCTTACATACAAATAAAGATGTCATCCCTTTCTCTTCTCTGGTAACAAATCCAAAAGAGAGATCATAAATATGTCAACTTCCAAAAGGAGATGATCTACCCAAAGAAAGGGAAGTACCAGACCAAGAATAAAATATAGTTTATTAGTAAATATATTAAAATTACTCCAAAGAGACATAGATGTACAGAACGGAGATAAGCATATTCCAGCATATGTACTACTTTGCAAACTTTGTATTTTGAACGCCCTTCTGTTTATTCTATTTAAACTCAAAGACTCTGTATTGGGGCAGACAGGTGACTGCTCACATCTGGTGCGGCCGTCATTCTCTCTCCATGCCGGCATGATCAATAAAGAACAAATCATCTTACTTATTCAGGTCTGGATGATTTCTAATTCGAAGACTAAAACTCCACTGACATTTGGTGCATTGGCCGGGAAATCCATCATCTTTCCCTCACCGGGGAGGACTGTAAACCGTGCACGGCGGAGTCTGGAACTCCTTAAGTAAGTCCTCCATCTTAGCATTAGGCTTCAACAGGAGCATTACCAGTTATCCCGGACTGAGGGGGAAGTGACGGATTTTGTATAGTCAAAGGATCTCTGGGAATCGTCTGTATCTGAATAATTTTCATCATATTCAGTAACCTTGTTAATCCAGTGTTAATGTTATTTTAGGAACTGATTTGGGGACTCGGATTGTCAACAATTCCAATTGGAGTTTGTAGCCTCCTGTAAGTTGGAAATTGCTTACATGAAATTGGGGTTGTAAAACTCCTGTAAGTTGCGAAGCTCCATAGATGTGATCGGGGTGTATTAGTTCTTGCAAGATATTCTGCAGAATGGGTACAAAGCCAGTGTGAGAAGGCTACTGTGGAATAAAAAAAGTCAGTATGATGATAAAGCATTGTTTTTTGCTTTGTTTTTTATTTATTTTTTTAAGGGGTTAACTAGTAGGACAGTTTTATAGGGCGGGTCATTACGGACGTGGCGATGCCAAATATGTGTACTTTTATTGGTTTGTTTTTTAATTTACAAAAAAAAAAAAAAGAATTAGGGAATTTTTTTTTTTATTACTTTGTCCCAGGGTGGGTCATCACTATAAAGTGTCAGATCGCTGATCTGACACTTTGCATTGCACTGTGTCAGATCAGCAATCTTACAGGCACTGAGGAGGCTTTCTCAGCGCCTGCTCTTAGCAGGCACTGAGAAAGCCGCCTCCCTGCAGGACCCTGAAGGCCCCCGCGGCTATTATTGGATCAGGGGCCCGGAAGGGAGGAGGCCCTCGGAACAGCGTGATCACATCACGCTGTTCTGAGGGTCTCAGGGAAACACACAGGGAGCCTCCTCCCTGCGCGATTCTTCCCTATGCCCCCAATACGCTGCGATCATGTTTGATCGCAGTGTGCCAGGGGTTAATGTGCCGGGGGCGGTCCGTGACCGCCCCTGGCACATAGTGCCAGGTGTCAGCTGTGATAATCAGCTGACACCCGGCCGCGATCAGCGGCGCTCCACCCGTCGCGGTGACGTACTATCACATCCCCGGTGATACGGGCCCGGGTACCATGGATGGCATAGTACGTCAGATGTCAGAAAGGGGTTAAAGAAAAGGTTGAGTGAGCATATCACCACTGCAAATCCAGTGTCCGCAGCAAGTCGGAAAAATATCTTGGGTTTATCAAAACATTTTTTGGATATGCATGGTGGGGACTTACGGGGTTTAAGGGTTAAGGGAATTGAAAGGGTGAATAGACCGATTAGGGGAGGTGACTAGGAGCGCACGCTTCAGTGTCGGGAAGCTTTTTGGATATTGGCCATGAATGCGCGTTACCCAGAAGGTCTCAACTATAGAAATGCTCTTATATATTTCTATTAAATTATTCCTAACCCTTTCCAGGTATAAGTTCTTGTAACAATTTTTTAGAAGTTTTCTTAATGCATTTTTATATATGAAAATTAAAGACACCTTTTTTTCTGTTTAAATTTTCACTGTAATAGGGTTGAATATATATATGCTGTAGTGATTGATCAATTCAATATATACATGAAAATAGGTATACATATTCTTTGCGCCATTTAGGTGCTATTACGTGCTTTTTGTTTTTATGAGATCATATTCTAAACCTTTATTGTAGAAAGTTTTTCATGCATTTTTTTGGTTGAGATATCTGCACGAATTCAGGAGATTTTGGTACATTGTATTTATATTATTGTCTCAATATATGAAAAAAAAAAGGTTTTTTAGAATTTAAAGTTTGTAGATCTTCAGCTAACTTTACCCGTTCACAATAAGCGATGCACATGAAATTAGCATGCAGATATGCACTTTATGCGGTATTATAACAGTGACATGCGTTTTTTGTGTGCCCACATTCTAGGAAAATAGTATTGGTTGTTAAATAGTTAAATGGAAGTGGTCTCCTTAATTAGCCAAATGTGCTTTTGCAATGGTTGAGAACATATAAAGGAATTGTTGATTTTAAGTCTGTATGCCTTAGAGGAAGGACCGCTTCAGGTCTGAAACGCGTCAGGCGTTGGGGGCTTCCCCCGAATGTATTGTTTTTTAAAAATGAAGATTTCCTGAATAAAGATGATGTTTTTTTTATGGAAAAATCTCCAGTGCTGGAAAAATCCTTTGTCTTCAAGATTGGGATTGCCTCCTGCCATCTTTACTGTTCTCTATCAGAGAGAAGGCCCACAGGCCTCTACGGGGTTCTCACTGTTTGAGCCTTTATACGGATGACACCCTCGAAGTCTTCTGGACTTGCAAAGGAGATATGGGATCGAAGGTAACACCCCACCGAAGCGTTATCAAACATGTGGCCCAGATGCAGGACAGGATCGCGACTGTGATGCTGATTGTGAGGGAGAGTCTCCACCAAGCACAACAAGCCCAGGCAAGGGTCTACAATCGATCGGCAAGACTGAGACAGTTTAGCCCTGGAGACTGGGTGCTGGTGCTAATCCCCACCATTGAAAGTAAATTACTGGCCAAGTGGCAAGGGCCATATGAGGTGGTCGAAAAGTTGAGTGACATCAACTACAAGGTGTACCAACCAAGAAGAAGAAAACCACACCAGGTGTACCACATTAACCTGCTGAAAATGTGGTGAGACAGGGATCTGGAAGAAGCAACATGCCTAGGGGCCCATCCTGAATGCAAAGTCGTGGATGTCACGGTGGCAGGGACACTGTCGCCGGCCCAGAAACAAGAGTGCCGTGAGCTGCTTCAGAGGAACCAAGATCTTTTTTCGGAGTAACAACGATGTACACAGGTTGTAGAGTACAATATCCTGACGGAACCACATGTGAAGGTGAACCAAAGGCCTCGTTGGATTCCTGGAGCTTGCCGTGAGGTGGTCTCCAAGAGAATGTTGAGCCTGGACATCGAGGCATCAAAGAGCGGCTAGTCCAGCCCTACTATCCTTGTGCCGAAACTGGATAGAGTGGCGCTTCTGTAACGATTACAAGAAGCTCAATGTGGTGTCCAAATTTTACAAATAGCCGATGCCCCGGGTCGATGAGCTTATTGAGAGGCTAGGGTCAGCCAGCTACATCACCACCCTGGACCTGATGAAAGGGTACTGGCAAATTATCTTGTCTCCAAGTGCCACGGAGAAGACAGCCTACTCTATACCTGATGGGTGCTATCAATATACCCAGGTGAGGTTCGGACTACAAGGCGCTCCACCTACCTTCCAGAGGGCTATGGACCGTATACTAGTCCCTCACAAGTATGCGACCACTTACTTAGATGACATCGTGAACTTCAGCCCGGATTGGGTATGTCACCTGCAGAAGGTCCAGGCGGTGCTCGATGCACTGGGGAAGGCATGGTTTACCATAAACCCAAAGAAGTGCACCCTCGGGAAAGAAGAGGCAAAGTACTTGGGCTCATCGTTGGAAGGGGTGAAATAAATCCACAAAAAGACAAAGTGGAGGCAATCCAAAAGTGGCCACAACCGATCTCTAAAAAGCATGTTGTAGTGACAGTGTCACCGGGGTTAACAAGGAACATGCGCCAATAGACAGGGTGTGCAGTAGTGATGTGTCGTTCGCGAACGATCCGACACAAAGAGCCGGCTCCCTGCTGTGAATAATGGGAGCCTGCACCCCAGTGAGAGCCACTAAAATCTCTGAATGGCTCTCACTGGGAGTAAAATCCCGGCGTTCGACAGACGTAACTCCGCCCACCAGAACAAAACTCTGCCCATTCAGTAATTTAATTGGTCCCTATAAAGTGGGTGGGGTTTAAGCGGTAGGTGGGCGGGGTTTCGGATGCTTGAGCACACATGCAATAGGGATCCATTTAGGATCGAAAAAGAGCCGACTCTTTTTGGTGAGCGGAGCTATAAGAGCTGGATCACCAAAAAGAGCTGGACTGCTCATCACTAGTGTGCAGTAGGGTGACCGGATCTCATATGGGGGGGAAAAAATGTCAGAATCTTGTTCGTCTGGACCCCACAAAACGATTCCCCTTTCCAGATATTGAGAGAGCCAAAATTTTAGCTCGATCAAACGACGTTAACCCGTGCCGCTCGTCGCTCAAAGTTTGAAAAAATCCAAATTGAGGTATTTTAAGATTTAGGTATTTTGCATAGTCTGTTAGACTATAAAGAATGTGACAACAACATTGCAGAAATAGCCCTGACCAAATTTTCGAACCATTTGTGGTATTTGAATGCAGAGTTGGTGGGATTATCGTTTTTTGATCCCACCATTACAGACAATGAAAAGTTGTTAATGGCTAATAAATTGCTCAGTAGCACAGATGAACCATCAGAGCACGCTAACCTACATGAGTTGATCATTTTACATAGTTATCTAATCTATTCTAGAGCTTTTGTTAAAGTAGTTTTTGAAACGTCAGAATATAATGCTCGGCATTTGCTTACAACTTGCAGGACATATTGCTTTTGTTCTTCATCTTTTGTCAGAAGGTCGTTAAAGTCGGATACTTCCTACCTCTTTTAATTTTTCTTTCCTAACTTTTGGATTTCCAACCCTAGCGTGCTCTGATGGTTCATCTGTGCTACTGAGCAATTTATTAGCCATTAACAACTTTTCATTGTCTGTAATGGTGGGATCAAAAAACGATAATCCCACCAACTCTGCATTCAAATACCACTAATGGTTCGAAGATTTGGTCAGGGCTATTTCTGCAATGTTGTTGTCACATTCTTTATAGTCTAACAGACTATGCAAAATACCTAAATCTTAAAATACCTCAATTTGGCTTTTTTCAAACTTTGAGCGACGAGCGGCACGGGTTAACGTCGTTTGATCGAGCTCAAATTTTGGCTCTCTCAATATCTGGAAAGGGGAATCGTTTTGTGGGGTCCAGACGGACAAAATTCCAACATCGATTTTTTGCGGTCACCCTAGTGTGCAGAGACCGAGGAGCGCAGTGCACACAGGACCTGAGCTTAGCCAGTCACGTGACCACAGGGGGCAGAGCTACCCCACGCCAGGACAGGGAGCTGGCTGAGGGCACAGAATACAAAGGACAAAACCAATAAAGTAGTCAGAGAGCAAAGTCGAGGGTCAGACGCCAGACAGGAATGAGGTAACCAGGGACAAGACAGATGAGTAACCAGAGGCAGGCCAAGGGGTCAGATTCCCAGGAGGGACGAATCAGTACTGAGCAGAAAGACAGAGACAAAAGTCAGGGGGCAAACTGGGTCATATACAGCAAACAAACACAGGCAGAGGAACAACGATACAGAAAGTAATCTGGGTCAGCGACATCAAACCGAGTAGACGAAGTATCACCGATACTGGACCCAGGAACTACCAACACTAAATAGCCGCCCCAGAACCAAAGAGAGGCAGACAGACTTAACCCTGACCTGACCAAGATGAAGCCAAAACCACCCCGATCTGAGTTATGACAGTACCCTCCTCTCAATGGGGGCCACCGAACCCCAGGTTTCACATGAAATCAAGCATGAAAAGAACGCACCAGCGGCGTGAACTGATTGTGCAGGAACCCAAGATCGGTCCTCTCGACCATATCCCTTCCAATGAACAAGATACTGAAGGTAACAACGGACCATCCGGGAATCCACGATGCGCTCCACCTCATACTCCTTCTGCCCATCCACCAAAATGGGTGGCAAAGGATTCACTGATCCTTCCTCAACAGCCCCTAACGGTTTAAACAGGGACCTATGAAACACATTGGGGATCTTAAAAGACGAAGGAAGACGCAACCGAAACGCCACCGGGTTAACCACTTCCATGATCTCATAAGGGCCGATAAACTTAGGCCCCAATTTCGCCACAGAAACCTTAAGCTTTTGCTCCAACTGGTTGGTCCACTCAGTCTGGCTGTTGGTCTCCGGATGATATGCAGACGAAAAGGACAACTCAACACCCAGCATTTTGCAAAACTCTCTCCAAAACCTGGACACAAACTGCACTCCACGATCAGATACCACATTCAAGGGCACCCCATGCAAACGAACCACATGCTGTACAAACAACCTGGACAAAGTTTCCGCAGAAGGCAAAGCCACCATGGGTACGAAGTGTGCTTGTTTAGAAAATCTGTCCACAACTACCCTTACAACGGTATTGCCCTTGGAAGGAGGAAGATTGGTGATAAAATCCATGGACAAATGTGTCCATGGTCTATCAGGAACTGGCAAAGGCACCAATTCCCTGGCCGGACGGTTATGAAAAGCTCTTAGCGCGGGCATAGATTACACAAGCAGACACAAACTTCTTAACATCAGACAAAAGCAAGGACCACCAAAATACCCTTGCGATGCCCCCCCCCCCGTAGCCAAGATCCCAGGATGACCACTTAGAACCGAATCATGGAACTCTCGAAGAACCCCGAGTCAAAACTGAATTGGAACAGTTTATCAACCGGTTTGGATGAGGGAGCTTGAGACTGAGCTTCTCGAATCTCCCATTCCAACCCCCACAAAACATCAGCCACCCCCACCCCTGGTTGAAGAATGGAGGTTCAGGAGGAGAAACCGGATCCAGAATCCAGGACAAGGCATCAGCCTTCACATTCTTGAATCGTGAACGAAAAGTGATTGAAAACTGGAACCGGGAAAAAAAAAAAGTGACCATCGGTCCTGCCTCGGGGTCTATCGTTTAGCAGACTCAATGTACGCCAGGTTCTTGTGATCAGTAATCACCGTAATGGGATGAGCAGCCCCCTCCAAAAAATGCCTCCCTCCATTCCTCAAAACCCAACTTCACCGCCAGCAGTTCCCGAATGTCCACATCGAAATTTTTTTCTGCCGGGGAGAATTCTTTAGAAAAGAAGGCGCAAGGTCTCAGACTGGTCAATGTGGCGGGCCATTGGGACAACACCGCCCCCACCCCCACCTCAGAGGCGTCAACTTCCACCACAGAGGGTTTAGATAGATCTGGCTGAACCAGGTAGTCATAAAACAATTTTTCAGAGTCAGGAATGCCGCTACCGCTGAGGGAGACCAGTTCTTCACATCAGCCCCCTTTTGTGTCAAGTCAGTGAGGGGATTGACCACATGTGAAAACCCTTTAATAAACCTCCAGTAGTAATTAGCAAATCTCAAGAAGCGCTGAAGACCCTATAGGATGAGTAGATTAAAATATCATCTAAGTATATGACCACAAACCACCCAATGAAATCAGAGAACACATAATCAATGAAGTTTTGGAAGACTGCAGGAGCAGTGGTCAAACCAAACGGCATAACAAGATTTTGAAATAACCCTTCAGAGGTAAGAAACGCCGCCTTCCACTCATCCCCCTCCTGTACCCGGATAAGGTTATAAGCCCCCCCCCCCCCCCCCCCCCCCAAGTCCAACTCAGAAAACCATTTGGCCCAGGACAATTGGTTACACAAATCGGGAGTGACTGAAAGGGGATGTGTTTATTATCGTGATTTTATAGTTCCTGAAAGTCAAGGCATGGGCGAAGGCCACTGTCTTTTTTTTTTTTACAAAAAAGAACCCTGCGGCAATAGGAGACACAAAAGGGCGAATATGTCCTTTGCGGAGGCTCTCAGATATATATTCCTTCATGGCAACCAGCTCAGGACCAGAAAGGTTGAACAATCGAGCCTTAGGCAATTTAGACCCTGGCACCAGATCAATGGCACAATCACATCAGATGATGAAGAAATTGGCCGCTCACATAAGCATAATTCATCTCCAGCTGTATACCGTATATACTCGTGTACAAGTAGAGTTTTTCAGCACTTTCTTTATGCTGAAAACATCCCGCTCGGCTTATACACGAGTCATTGTCCCAGAAGACGGCAGGGGAGGGGGAGCAACCGGTCACAGAGGCAGGAGCCAGCTGCTGCGGCTAAAGACTGTGCCCACTGCTAAAGAGAAATTAATATTCATTTCTTTTATAGCGAACACAGTGTCAGCAGCAGCCGCCAGCTTCCACATGTGCCCGCTCATTAAGATAATGAATATTCACCTCTCTACACACCCACAGGCGTGGAAAGAGGTGAATATTCATTAATGAGCGGGGAAAAGTGATCGCTCGGCCGCAGCAACTGATGGTGCAGGAACAAGATGCTGCAAGGGCGCACAGGGAAGGTAAGTAGGAGGCTTTTTGTTTTTTTATGCTTTATTCATGGGGGCCACACATAAAAGAATAGGGAGGAAAAGCAATGCAGACAAGGATAGGGATGAGGAGCCATGCATATCCGACTTATACGCGAGTCAATAAGTTTTCCTACTTTTTTGTGGCAAAATCAGGTGCCTCAGCTTATACTCGGATCGGCTTATACACAAGTATATACAGTATTATCATCCACATTATAAATGACAACCTGTGACCTCAGATATAACAGGAGCACATCATTATCAATTCACATTGTGCTGAAAGTGAATATTCATCAAAAGACCCTCACCTGGGCAGTGATCTGTAGGGGTCTCCTCTCTAAACCGCTGATCGCCCCTCACATTTCTCTCGGAACCATTACTATTGATCAGATCTTTATCTGGATGCAAAAGCTGAAAAACAAATATTGTAAAAGTCCCCGATGATCGGAGAAGTCCCCGGGAATAATGGCGTCTCCACCGCTCTCATTACACAAGTATAAAACATATAATACTGGAGCAGAAAACAAGACTGAACACAAGGACGTCACAGCCGTCTACACATCATAGGGAGATCTCCATCTACCTGATGGTCCTGTGGAGGAGGAGAGGGACATCTCTCTGGGGTTGTCCTCTTACTGGAGAGAGCTGAGGAGACACAGACAGGACTGACATCATTATTACATACAGAGAATTAGAGGCCGTGTGTATTTAGTCCTGTCTATTACCTGGTGATGTGCGGGGCCGGTGCTCCTCCATCATCACCTCCTGGTACCGATCCTTGTGTCCTTCTAGATACTCCCACTCCTCCATGGAGAAATAGACGGTGACGTCCTGAAACCTTATAGTAACCTGACACACACAATGATACCGTCATCACCCAGAATCCTCCAGTGCTGTCCTGTATAATGTCCCAGCATTCCCAGCAGTGTCACCTCTCCAGTCAGCAGCTCAATCATCTTGTTGGCGAGTTCTAGGATCTTCTGGTCATTGATGTCCTCATGTATCCGGGGGTGAGGTAGAGGCCCTGGGATTGGGCTCAGGGTTCCTCTCCGTCCTTCAGACACAGGAGCCTGACAGCGATCACTAGAGGTCTTCACTACTGTGTAATCCTGAGTGTGGAGACATTAATAATATCACTACAGACATCTCCAGAGTCCATCACCTCTCCGGCCATATCCCCTGTTATTCCCATAGATAATGAGGTCATGTGATGACATCAGAGCCTCTGACCTCTCCGGTCATATCCCCTGTTATTCCCATAGATAATGAGGTCATGTGGTGACATCAGAGCCTCTCACCTCTCCGGTCATATCCCCTGTTATTCCCATAGATAATGAGGTCATGTGGTGACATCAGAGCCTCTCACCTCTCCAGTCATATCCCGTTATTCCCATAGATAATGAGGTCATGTGGTGACATCAAAGCCTCTCAAATCTCAGGTCATATCCCCTGTTATTCCCATAGATAATGAGGTCATATGATGACATCAGAGCCTCTCAAATCTCCGGTCATATCCCCTGTTATTCCCATAGATAATGAGGCCATGTGATGACATCAGAACCTTTCACCTCTCCGGTCATATCCTCTGTTATTCCCATAGATAATGAGGTAATGTGATGACATCAGAACCTTTCACCTCTCCGGTCATATCCCCTGTTATTCCCATAGATAATGAGGTAATGTGATGACATCAGAACCTTTCACCTCTCCGGTCATATCCCCTGTTATTCACATAGATAATGAGGTCATGTGACGACATCAGAACCTTTCACCTCTCCGGTCATATCCTGTTATTCCCATAGATAATGAGGTCGTGTGATGACATCAGAACCTCTCACCTCTCCGGTCATATCCTCTGTTATTCCTATAGATAATGAGGTCATGTGATGACATCAGAGCCTCTCACCTCTCCGGTCATATCCCCTGCTATTCCCATAGGTAATGAGGTCATGTGACGACATCAGAACTTTTCACCTCTCCGGTCATATCCCGTTATTCCCATAGATAATGAGGTCATGTGATGACATCAGAGCCTCTCACCTCTCCGGTCATATCCTCTGTTATTCCTATAGATAATGAGGTCATGTGATGACATCAGAGCCTCTCACCTCTCCAGTTATATCCCCTGTTATTCCCACAGATAATGAGGTCATGTGATGACATCAGAGCCTCTCACCTCTCCGGTCATATCCCCTGTTATTCACATAGATAATGAGGTCATGTGATGACATCAGAGCCTCTCACCTCTCCGGTAAGATGGAAGATTATCTCCAGGGTGAGGTTTAGTATCCTCTCCGCCATCTTGCCTCTGTCCTTATTCATCCCTGACACATTAATCAGGAAGATTCCCACAGAGACGTTCTCAGCAGAGGATCCTTTATTGGAGAAACCTGAATGGAAAATATGAGATTAAAACAACATAAACTTCATAGGAAACAATATGGAGAAACATTTATAAACTAACCCCCATTTCTATCCTCTCCCGTGACCTCTGCCTGTAGGTGGCGCCGCTCTTGCACTGTGTGCAGGCAGTGACATGTTCCTATATAACTTTAGTGTTGCTGGGACTTATGGTGCCACCCAGCAGGGATTCTGTGTCTTACAGCGGAGCGCTGGTTATCACTTGTAGTTCGCTCTTTGTTTTGCATTCTGTCCCGGACTTTCACCTCCTGACTTTGATTTCTCATCATACTTCTTCTCTGCCAGCTCGCTCCACCGGCCAGCAGCCACGCCGTGAATGTATTCCAGGGGTCCGCCTTAACTCCTGACCACAATAGAGGCTTAGGGTCAGGATTTGTGCAGACCCCGTCCATAGAGGCCCAGTAAGAGCGGCCGAGCGTCACATCCAGTCACTGTTATAGGAGAGCAGCAGCGGTAACAGCAAGAAGAGGAAGGAGCGACAGAGGCCGAACAGAGGAGATCACACAGTGAGGAGGAGATCGCTACGCCCAGAAGTGTCACATGGAGACAGAGGGGATGTGTTCTGCGGATTATGGAGAGTCCAAATACCGATGTGAAGGAGACACCGAGGACAAGGGGCCGGTACAGACCAGGAGCGGGCAGCCGAGCAGAGGAATACTGGGCTGCTGGACAGGGGCCCTGAGGGGCCACTCTGAGGCCATATCATAGAAAGGAAGGTACAGGAGCCCTGAGGGGCCACACTGAGGCCATGTCATAGGGAGGAAGGTACAGGAGCCCGGAGGGGACACGTCATAGGGAGGAAGGTACAGGAGCCCTGAGGGGCCACACTGAGGCCATGTCATAGGGAGGAAGGTACAGGAGCCCGGAGGGGCCACACTGAGGCCATGTCATAGGGAGGAAGGTACAGGAGCCCGGAGGGGCCACACTGAGGCCATGTCATAGGGAGGAAGGTACAGGAGCCCTGAGGGGCCACACTGAGGCCATGTCATAGGGAGGAAGGTACAGGAGCCCAGAGGGGCCACACTGAGGCCATGTCATAGGGAGGAAGGTACAGGAGCCCAGAGGGGCCACACTGAGGCCATGTCATAGGGAGGAAGGCACAGGAGCCCTGAGGGGCCACACTGAGGCCATGTCATAGGGAGGAAGGTACAGGAGCCCTGAGGGGCCACACTGAGGCCATGTCATAGGGAGGAAGGTACAGGAGAGTCCTGAGGGGCCACACTGAGGCCATGTCATAGGGAGGAAGGTACAGGAGCCCGGAGGGGCCACACTGAGGCCATGTCATAGGAAGGAAGGTACAGGAGCCCTGAGGGGCCACACTGAGGCCATGTCATAGGGAGGAAGGTACAGGAGCCCTGAGGGGCACACTGAGGCCATGTCATAGGGAGGAATGTACAGGAGCCCTGAGGGGCCACACTGAGGCCATGTCATAGGGAGGAAGGTACAGGAGAGTCCTGGGGGCCACACTGAGGCCATGTCATAGGGAGGAAGGTACAGGAGCACTGAGGGGCCACACTGAGGCCATGTCATAGGGAGGAAGGTACAGGAGCCCTGAGGGGCCACACTGAGGCCATGTCATAGGGAGGAAGGTACAGGAGCCCGGAGGGGACACGTCATAGGGAGGAAGGTACAGGAGAGTCCTGGGGGCTGGAGACTGAATACAGCAGCGGTCATGTGACATCAGATGTTACCACACAGAGAATAACAACTACAACTCCTCCCATCATCAGCCGCATAAAGGGTTAATCCTCCCCAATAACAGGAGGAGGGCGCCATCTGCAGGGAGTCTGTATGTTCTCCCCGTGTTTCCTCCCGCGCTCCAGAGACTGATGGGGAATTAGATTGTGATAATGTCTGTACAGCGCTGAGGAATATGGTGGCGCCATAGAAGCGAGTGACAGAAACACACACATACCTCCACCTGCAGAGCTGCCCCGCCGTGTGCGGACAGGACCTGCGTGACGTCACAGTCATGTGATCAGTCACATGGGGGGCAGTCACATGATCAGAGGCGGAGCTCCAGGTGTCTCAGTGTCTGCAGGACTCTGCTGTGCTGGATAGTACGAAGATTTGAATCTGTGAAAATGGGTGATTTGCCCACTTTGATGCCAGTTCTGATGCCGATAACCCATTTGTGCCAGGCTGGAGAGACATGGATTTCATGTGGGGCATCAGTAGGTATGTAAATCAGGTGTCAGATCAGTGGCACAAAGCCATTTAACCCCTTCAATACCATACCCCAGTGCCCACTTTGATGCCCATTTTTGTGCCAGCCTTCTATTTTTTTTATCTGTTTTTAAGTGTATTCACTAAAGGACACATGATTGCATATTATTGTATACTTAGAATGTTTTATTTTTATTGAAAAACCTGAAAAAAGCAGAAAGTAAAAATTAGCCGAATAAGAAACCAACTTCAGCTTCGTCTGGATAGTGAAGAACCAAAATAGAAGGAAGCTGCTGGAGAAGAGAAGCGGGAAATGAGGGGCCGCACCATGGAGCCGTGTGAGGAGAGGACTGAGGGGCTGCACCATGGAGCCGTGTGAGGAGAGGACTGAGGGGCCGCACCATGGAGCCGTGTGAGGAGAGGACTGAGGGGCCGCACCATGGAGCCGTGTGAGGAGAGGACTGAGGGGCCGCACCATGGAGCCGTGTGAGGAGAGGACTGAGGGGCCGCACCATGGAGCCGTGTGAGGAGAGGACTGAGGGGCCGCACAGTGGAGCCGTGTGAGGAGAGGACTGAGGGGCCGCACCATGGAGCCGTGTGAGGAGAGGACCGAGGGGCCGCACCATGGAGCCGTGTGAGGAGAGGACTGAGGGGCCGCACCATGGAGCTGTGTGAGGAGAGGACTGAGGGGCTGCACCATGGAGCTGTGTGAGGAGAGGACTGAGGGGCTGCACCATGGAGCCGTTTGAGGAGAGGACTGAAGGGCTTCACCATGGAGCCGTGTGAGGAGAGGACTGAGGGGCCGCACCATGGAGCTGTGTGAGGAGAGGACTGAGGGGCTGCACCATGGAGCCGTGTGAGGAGAGGACTGAGGGGCCGTACCTTGGAGCCGTGAGAGGAGTGGACTGAGGGGCCGCACCATGGAGCTGTGTGAGGAGAGGACTGAAGGGCTTCACCATGGAGCTGTGTGAGGAGAGGACTGAGGGGCCGCACCATGGAGCCGTGTGAGGAGAGGACTGAGGGGCTGCACCATGGAGCTGTGAGAGGAGTGGACTGAGGGGCCGCACCATGGAGCTGTGTGAGGAGAGGACTGAGGGGCTGCACCATGGAGCTGTGTGAGGAGAGGACTGAGGGGCTGCACCATGGAGCCGTGTGAGGAGAGGACTGAGGGGCTGCACCATGGAGCCGTGTGAGGAGAGGACTGAGGGGCTGCACCATGGAGCTGTGTGAGGGGAGGACTGAGGGGCTGCACCATGGAGCCGTGTGAGGAGAGGACTGAAGGGCTTCACCATGGAGCCGTGTGAGGAGAGGACTGAGGGGCTGCACCATGGAGCTGTGTGAGGAGAGGACTGAGGGGCTGCACCATGGAGCTGTGTGAGGAGAGGACTGAGGGGCTGCACCATGGAGCCGTGTGAGCTGAGGACTGAGGTGCTGCACCATGGAGCTGTGTGAGGAGAGGACTGAGGGGCTGCACCATGGAGCTGTGTGAGGAGAGGACTGAGGGGCTGCACCATGGAGCTGTGTGAGGAGAGGACTGAGGGGCTGCACCATGGAGCTGTGTGAGGAGAGGACTGAGGGGCTGCACCATGGAGCTGTGAGAGGAGAGGACTGGGGCTGCACCATGGAGCCGTGTGAGGAGAGGACTGAGGGGCCGCACCATGGAGCTGTGTGAGGAGAGGACTGAGGGGCAGCACCATGGAGCTTTGTGAGGAGAGGACTGAGGGGCCGCACCATGGAGCCGTGTGAGGAGAGGACTGAGGGGCTGCACCATGGAGCTGTGTGAGGAGAGGACTGAGGGGCTGAACCATGGAGCTGTGTGAGGAGAGGACTGAGGGGCTGCACCATGGAGCTGTGTGAGGAGAGGACTGAGGGGCTGCACCATGGAGCTGTGTGAGGAGAGGACTGGGGCTGCACCATGGAGCTGTGTGAGGAGAGGACTGAGGGGCTGCACCATGGAGCTGTGAGAGGAAAGGACTGAGGGGCCGCACCATGGAGCCGTGAGAGGAGAGGACTGAGGGGCTGCACCATGGAGCTGTGTGAGGAGAGGACTGAGGGGCTGCACCATGGAGCCGTGTGAGGAGAGGACTGAGGGGCTGCACCATGGAGCTGTGTGAGGAGAGGACTGAGGGGCTGCACCATGGAGCTGTGTGAGGAGAGGACTGAGGGGCTGCACCATGGAGCTGTGTGAGGAGAGGACTGAGGGGCCGCACCATGGAGCCGTGTGAGGAGAGAACTGAGGGGCCGCACCATGGAGCCGTGAGAGAAGAGGACTGAGGGGCCGCACCATGGAGCTGTGTGAGGAGAGGACTGAGGGGCTGCGCCATGGAGCCGTGTGAGGAGAGGACTGAGGGGCTGCACCATGGAGCCGTGAGAGGAGTGGACTGAGGGGCCGCACCATGGAGCCGTGTGAGGAGAGGACTGAGGGGCTGCACCATGGAGCTGTGTGAGGAGAGGACTGAGGGGCTTCACCATGGAGCCGTGTGAGGAGAGGACTAAAGGGCCGCACCATGGAGCTGTGTGAGGAGAGGACTGAGGGGCCGCACCATGGAGCTGTGTGAGGAGAGGACTGAGGGGCTGCACCATGGAGCTGTGAGAGGACAGGACTGAGGGGCTGCACCATGGAGCTGTGTGAGGAGAGGACTGAGGGTCTGCACCATGGAGCTTTGTGAGGAGAGGACTGAGGGGCTGCACCATGGAGCCGTGAGAGGAGAGGACTGAGGGGCTTCACCATGGAGCCGTGTAAGGAGAGGACTGAAGGGCTGCACCATGGAGCTGTGTGAGGAGAGGACTGAGGGCCTCACCATGGAGCCGTGAGAGAAGAGGACTGAGGGGCCGCACCATGGAGCTGTGTGAGGAGAGGACTGAGGGGCTGCACCATGGAGCTGTGTGAGGAGAGGACTGAGGGGCTGCACCATGGAGCCGTGTGAGGAGAGGACTGAGGGGCTGCACCATGGAGCCGTGAGAGGAGTGGACTAAGGGGCCGCACCATGGAGCCGTGAGAGGAGAGAACTGAGGGGCTTCACCATGGAGCCGTGTAAGGAGAGGACTGAAGGGCTGCACCATGGAGCTGTGTGAGGAGAGGACTAAAGGGCCGCACCATGGAGCTGTGTGAGGAGAGGACTGAGGGGCCGCACCATGGAGCTGTGTGAGGAGAGGACTGAGGGGCTGCACCATGGAGCTGTGTGAGGAGAGGACTGAGGGGCTTCACCATGGAGCCGTGTGAGGAGAGGACTAAAGGGCCGCACCATGGAGCTGTGTGAGGAGAGGACTGAGGGGCCGCACCATGGAGCTGTGTGAGGAGAGGACTGAGGGGCTGCACCATGGAGCTGTGAGAGGACAGGACTGAGGGGCTGCACCATGGAGCTGTGTGAGTAGAGGACTGAGGGTCTGCACCATGGAGCTTTGTGAGGAGAGGACTGAGGGGCTGCACCATGGAGCTGTGAGAGGAGAGGACTGAGGGGTCGCACCATGGAGCCGTGAGAGGAGAGGACTGAGGGGCTTCACCATGGAGCCGTGTAAGGAGAGGACTGAAGGGCTGCACCATGGAGCTGTGTGAGGAGAGGACTGAGGGCCTCACCATGGAGCCGTGAGAGAAGAGGACTGAGGGGCCGCACCATGGAGCTGTGTGAGGAGAGGACTGAGGGGCTGCACCATGGAGCTGTGTGAGGAGAGGACTGAGGGGCCGCACCATGGAGCTGTGTGAGGAGAGGACTGAGGGGCCGCACCATGGAGCTGTGTGAGGAGAGGACTGAGGGGCCGCACCATGGAGCCGTGTGAGGAGAGGACTGAGGGGCCGCACCATGGAGCCGTGTGAGGAGAGGATTGAGGGGCTGCACCATGGAGCTGTGTGAGGAGAGGACTGAGGGGCTGCACCATGGAGCTGTGTGAGGAGAGGACTGAGGGGCTGCACCATGGAGCTGTGTGAGGAGAGGACTGAGGGGCCGCACCATGGAGCTGTGTGAGGAGAGGACTGAGGGGCTGCACCATGGGGCTGTGTGAGGAGAGGACTGAGGGGCTGCACCATGGAGCTGTGTGAGGAGAGGACTGAGGGGGTGCACCATGGAGCTGTGTGAGGAGATGACTGAGGGGCTGCACCATGGAGCTGTGAGAGGAAAGGACTGAGGGGCTGCACCATGGAGCTATGTGAGGAGAGGACTGAGGGGCTGCACCATGGAGCTGTGTGAGGAGAGGCCTGAGGGGCTGCACCATGGAGCTGTGTGAGGAGAGGACTGAGGGGCTGCACCATGGAGCTGTGTGAGGAGATGACTGAGGGGCCGCACCATGGAGCTGTGTGAGGAGAGGACTGAGGGGCTGCACCATGGAGCTGTGTGAGGAGAGGATTGAGGGGCTGCACCATGGAGCCGTGTGAGGAGAGGACTGAGGGGCTGCACCATGGAGCCGTGTGAGGAGAGGACTGAGGGGCTGCACCATGGAGCTGTGTGAGGAGAGGACTGAGGGGCTGCACCATGGAGCTGTGTGAGGAGAGGACTGAGGGGCTGCACCATGGAGCTGTGTGAGGAGAGGACTGAGGGGCTGCACCATGGAGCTGTGAGAGGAGAGGACTGGAGCTGCACTATGGAGCTGTGTGAGGAGAGGACTGAGGGGCTGCACCATGGAGCTGTGAGAGGAGAGGACTGAGGGGCTGCACCATGGAGCTGTGTGAGGAGAGGACTGAGGGGCTGCACCATGGAGCTTTGTGAGGAGAGGACTGAGGGGCTGCACCATGGAGCTGTGAGAGGAGAGGACTGAGGGGCTTCACCATGGAGCCGTGTAAGGAGAGGACTGAAGGGCTGCACCATGGAGCTGTGTGAGGAGAGGACTAAAGGGCCGCACCATGGAGCTGTGTGAGGAGAGGACTGAGGGGCCGCACCATGGAGCTGTGTGAGGAGAGGACTGAGGGGCTGCACCATGGAGCTGTGTGAGGAGAGGACTGAGGGGCTTCACCATGGAGCCGTGTGAGGAGAGGACTAAAGGGCCGCACCATGGAGCTTTGTGAGGAGAGGACTGAGGGGCTGCACCATGGAGCTGTGAGAGGAGAGGACTGAGGGGTCGCACCATGGAGCCGTGAGAGGAGAGGACTGAGGGGCTTCACCATGGAGCCGTGTAAGGAGAGGACTGAAGGGCTGCACCATGGAGCTGTGTGAGGAGAGGACTGAGGGCCTCACCATGGAGCCGTGAGAGAAGAGGACTGAGGGGCCGCACCATGGAGCTGTGTGAGGAGAGGACTGAGGGGCTGCACCATGGAGCTGTGTGAGGAGAGGACTGAGGGGCCGCACCATGGAGCTGTGTGAGGAGAGGACTGAGGGGCCGCACCATGGAGCCGTGTGAGGAGAGGACTGAGGGGCCGCACCATGGAGCCGTGTGAGGAGAGGACTGAGGGGCTGCACCATGGAGCTGTGTGAGGAGAGGACTGAGGGGCTGCACCATGGAGCTGTGTGAGGAGAGGACTGAGGGGCTGCACCATGGAGCTGTGTGAGGAGAGGACTGAGGGGCCGCACCATGGAGCTGTGTGAGGAGAGGACTGAGGGGCTGCACCATGGGGCTGTGTGAGGAGAGGACTGAGGGGCTGCACCATGGAGCTGTGTGAGGAGAGGACTGAGGGGGTGCACCATGGAGCTGTGTGAGGAGATGACTGAGGGGCTGCACCATGGAGCTGTGAGAGGAAAGGACTGAGGGGCTGCACCATGGAGCTGTGTGAGGAGAGGACTGAGGGGCTGCACCATGGAGCTGTGTGAGGAGAGGCCTGAGGGGCTGCACCATGGAGCTGTGTGAGGAGAGGACTGAGGGGCTGCACCATGGAGCTGTGTGAGGAGATGACTGAGGGGCCGCACCATGGAGCTGTGTGAGGAGAGGACTGAGGGGCTGCACCATGGAGCTGTGTGAGGAGAGGATTGAGGGGCTGCACCATGGAGCCGTGTGAGGAGAGGACTGAGGGGCTGCACCATGGAGCCGTGTGAGGAGAGGACTGAGGGGCTGCACCATGGAGCTGTGTGAGGAGAGGACTGAGGGGCTGCACCATGGAGCTGTGTGAGGAGAGGACTGAGGGGCTGCACCATGGAGCTGTGTGAGGAGAGGACTGAGGGGCTGCACCATGGAGCTGTGAGAGGAGAGGACTGGAGCTGCACTATGGAGCTGTGTGAGGAGAGGACTGAGGGGCTGCACCATGGAGCTGTGTGAGGAGAGGACTGAGGGGCTGCACCATGGAGCTGTGAGAGGAGAGGACTGAGGGGCTGCACCATGGAGCTGTGTGAGGAGAGGACTGAGGGGCTGCACCATGGAGCTTTGTGAGGAGAGGACTGAGGGGCTGCACCATGGAGCTGTGAGAGGAGAGGACTGAGGGGCTTCACCATGGAGCCGTGTAAGGAGAGGACTGAAGGGCTGCACCATGGAGCTGTGTGAGGAGAGGACTAAAGGGCCGCACCATGGAGCTGTGTGAGGAGAGGACTGAGGGGCCGCACCATGGAGCTGTGTGAGGAGAGGACTGAGGGGCTGCACCATGGAGCTGTGTGAGGAGAGGACTGAGGGGCTTCACCATGGAGCCGTGTGAGGAGAGGACTAAAGGGCCGCACCATGGAGCTGTGTGAGGAGAGGACTGAGGGGCCGCACCATGGAGCTGTGTGAGGAGAGGACTGAGGGGCTGCACCATGGAGCTGTGTGAGGAGAGGACTGAGGGGCTTCACCATGGAGCCGTGTGAGGAGAGGACTGAAGGGCCGCACCATGGAGCCGTGTGAGGAGAGGACTGAGGGGCCGCACCATGGAGCTGTGTGAGGAGAGGACTGAGGGGCCGCTCCATGGAGCCGTGTGAGGAGAGGACTGAGGGGCTGCACCATGGAGCTGTGTGAGGAGAGGAGTAAAGGGCTGCACCATGGAGCTGTGTGAGGAGAGGACTGAGGGGCTGCACCATGGCGCTGTGAGAGGAGAGAACTGAGGGGCTACACCATGGAGCTGTGTGAGGAGTGGACTGAGGGGCTGCACCATGGAGCTTTGTGAGGAGAGGACTGAGGGGCCGCACTATGGACCCTTGTACAAATGGGTATGAGGACACAGGACTCGCTGTGAATGCTCTGAGGATCTCTTTTGGAAAGGGGTTGATGTTACTTGAGTGGGGCTGCATAGGGCAGATGATGAGGTGCTGTGTAGGAAATGGGGGTGACGAGGGGCTGTGTGGGGAATGGGGGGTGACGAGGGGCTGTGTGGGGAATGGGGGGTGACGAGGGGCTGTGAGGGCAATGGGGGGTGGCGAAGGGCTGTGTGGGGAATGGGGAGTGAGGAGGGGCTGTGTGGGGAATGGGTGAAGATGAGTGGCTGTATGGTAGGATGATGAGGGGCTGTGTGGGGAATGGGGGGATAATGAAGGGCTGTGGTGGGAATGGAGGGATGATGAGGAGCTGTGGGGGGTTGATGAGGGGCTGTTGGGGAATGATGAGGGGCTGTGTTGGGAGTGGGGGCATGATGAGGGGCTGTTTGGCGAGGAGGGGGGGGTGATGTGGGGCTGTGTGGGGAGGAGGGGGAATGATGAGGGGCTGTGTGGGGAGGAGGGGGGATGATGCGGGGCTGTGTGGGGAGGAGGGGGGATGATGAGGCGGCTTTTTTCCTGAAGCCCGCCCACTTCCAGGCCAGGACCTGCAGTCTTGCATTGATGGGACACCCTCTTCACGCAGGAGATACAGCCTTCCGGCTGTTCCTGTCTGACATGTGGACTGAGGCAGCCAAAGGGCCTGAAAATTGTGGCCCATGGGTTGCACCATACAATTGCTTTCTTGGCAACCAAGCTTGCCAACCATCCAGATATTCCAGGACAGTCTATGAAAACATGGCAATTTTTTGCCTGGCCATGATATTTCTTTTTTGAATCTGAAGAAACTTATGCAGATAAATTTGACTAATTTTCATAATTTTATAGTGAAAGCAGCTATTGTCTTCATATAATTATGGATTGTAGATACAGTATGTACCATTTACAGTCATAATGATTTTTCACTGTGTCCATAATTTTATTTTTTTTTTTTTGCCTGATTTTTTAATTGGCTGTCCAGAAAAAAATAAAAAGTCAAGTTGGCAATCCTATCGGAGATGCAATATATGGTGGAGGAGACAACCCTACCGACTTCCCAATATATGGTGGAGAAGGCAACCCTGCTTGGGTGAATCTATTGGAGAAGGCAGCCAGTGGCTCCTCCCACTATTCGGCACAAGCACCTGAAAGAAGATGCGATGATGTCACTACACTGCGTCTGCTGTGCGGAACGTGCGTGCATACCGGAAAGACCGGTGCAGAGCGCAGGAGAATGGGAACAAGGTGATTATTTTTTTTGGTGTGGGGTCTCATCGGTATATAGGGGGGCTATGAGTGTATATAAGTGGCTGTGTGTGTGAAGACTCATACTATATAGAGGGATGTGGTGACCATAATATTTTCTGGGGTGTTGTGGGGCTTATACTGTGTATAGGGGCCCATGAGAACCATTATATCATATGTGGGGCGCTGTGAGGACAGTCATACTATGTGCGGCTGTCTGTGAGGACCGTCCTGTGTAAGGGGGGGGGCTGTGATGACCATCAAGCAATGTATGGGGGTGCTGTGAGATCCATCATACTGTCTGTCGTACTGTGTGTGGCTGGGGCTGTGTGTGGCTGGGGCTTATGTTGTGAGGGCATCGTACTGTGTGTGGCTGAGACAGTGGGGTAATTGTACATTGTGGGGATTGTACTCCGGAAGGGCTGTAGGGGCATCGTACTGTGTGTGGCTGGGGCTATGGGGTCATCATACTGTGTGTGGTTTAAGGGTCATCGTACATTGTGGGGAAATCGTATTGTATGTGGCTGGGTCTGTGGGGTATACAAATAACAGAAAACTGAGGGCACATCAAGAACTAGTCTGAACAAGTGCATGCCAAAAAACCGCTTACATTTCAAAATGAAATGGTTGCACTCAATTGCATTAAGGCATATCAATGTGAAATATCAATGTGAAATTTAGCACAAAATTTGGCCAAAAAATGTCAGCCCATTCACCAACGTCAAGGTGATCTCATGGATCCCAGACTGTGGGGTAATCGTACATTGTGGGGGCTTCGTGCTGTGTGGGGCTGTGGGGGCATCCTACGTTGTGGCATTGTACTGTGTGTGGCTGGGGCTGTGGGGGCATCCTACGTTGTGGCATTGTACTGTGTGTGGGGGCATCGTACTGTGTGGGGATGTGGGGGCATCCTACATTGTGGCATTGTACTGTGTGTGGCTGGGGCTGTGGGGGCATCCTACGTTGTGGCATTGTACTGTGTGTGGGGCCATTGTGCTGTGTGTGGCTGGGGCTGTGGGGGCATCCTACGTTGCGGCATTGTACTGTGTGTGGGGGCATTGTGCTGTGTGTGGCTGGGGCTGTGGGGGCATCCTACGTTGCGGCATTGTACTGTGTTTGGGGGCATCGTGCTGTGTGGCTGGGGCTGTGGAAGCATCGTACGTTGTGGTATTGTACTGTGTAGTAAGGTTGTTTTTCAAGGTACAATGGCTGAATAACGGCAACAAATGATTTATAGATTTCATAAAATGCAGTGAGTTATATGGAGCTGATTCTCTGCTACAAGTAAGGAAACAAGTGGCAATAATCACTATCGTAACATGTAGCAGCGAGTCAGTGGAATTAATTCTGCTCAGTATTAACTGATACAAATGATATAAAATAGTAATAATTATATTAATATTGAGCAGAATTTCAGCCTATTGGTTTGACCTCCAGAACAGTCACACTCTCATGTGGCCCCTCGGGAAAATAAATTGGTCACCCCTGATGTACAGAACACTAAAATCTCACTATGAGGGGAAGCTGGATCTTATATCGATGCTTCCATGTGTGAATAGATAACTTGTTTTCATCATACAACCCCTTTATCACCTATCCAAGGTGATTGGTGTCCATCAGCTGGGACTTGCACTGATCGGCAGAATTGGGCACACTTATCTCCTCAAGGCTGCGATCACACTGGCATATAAGTTGGATAAGTGCAATTTGATTAAAAAAATCAGATTGCTCTCGGACCAATGTTATAATGAGGCCCTGCAGATCTGTGCATTTTTTCTCAGCTGTATTCAGCATAACACGATTTCACTCTGAAATGTGATGGGTGTCACAAAAAAATCAGATGCCATATAGAACACCAGTATACGGACCATCAGTATGCGGACCACCAGCATATGGACCATCTTTATATGGACCACCAGTATGGCATCAGATTTTTCCAGATACATTACTATGAAGAAACCAGATTATATCTTAATTACCTAGACGACAATGTTTAGCAAACCATGAAGAATTGACTTTTTATCTGTATGTTGGCTTTTGGATTTAAGTGTTGATTTCTGGTCTGTCGAGAAAACAGACTTTTGATTGTGTAAGCCTGGAATACTGACTTGTAAGCTGATATTTGATATAACATGGTGTGCTGTTATCGTTGATGAATAGTGAGGTCTACTGATATCCTAATTATACATTGTCTAGCCCAGATAGTTTGCATAGATTTTCCTCCTCTGTTTTAAAAATCAACAAACAGATGACATAATCAAACAAGGCAACTTGTTTGTCACCATTCTCCTTAACTGTGAGGGTGAACTGAAGGACACTGGGTAAATCTAAAAATAGGTTGCATGCCTTTGTATAAAGAGACTCAGAGACTGAGAGAGCGACACAGCCGGACATTCTGCAAAAACATCCAAAGAACCAGAGAAGGCGGCAGCCATTTTATTTTAACTCATGGCATCATCACGAGGGACACGGATCTCTCATTATATAAAAAACAACCTAGGGGCTTTTGGCCCCGTTTGGAAGAATACAGATCTGTTCCATTGACCATCGCTGAACCATAAATACGTTTGGATAAAGCCAGGATTGGGACCCACTGATCGCCTGGCTCCATGGAGATGTTCGGATAAGCCAGGTGGTGAGTCTCGTGTCAACTGGCTTTGGACCTTGTATGGACTCAGTGGACTGTCTTCTTCCTACGCTTATCGGTACCTCTTCTCTGTGTGTGTACCAAGGTGGGGTAGCCGACCTTGGGAGGTCTGAGGTAACATCTCCCATTAATCCGGCGGGCCAGCGGGAGGGCAAGACTCTGTAATATGGACCATCTTGGGGAATTTTGCTGGGACTGTTCCATGTGTTATCTGCCTGTTTTGTGGTTCAATAAATTATTGCCACACTGTTTTACCCTCACCCTGCATTGTCTGAGTAGTGTTATGCCCACGTTAACGGGAGAGTGGGCATTAGGTGGGACGATTCCTGGTTCATGCGGTCCCGGCTAGCGGACTTGGGCGCCCGCCGACCCCCGATTCCCCAAAATTATAATTCTGTAAAGTGGGAAACTAAATGATCCTGTAAAAGATTAATACCTGCTAAGTAAAAAACAGATTGTTTCTCACTTGTCTTCCGTGTACAATCGTCCTACTCTCCTGGATGAGAATGGGACAGATAATTAAGTCCTTAGAATTGAGCAGCACTGCACATGCTCAGTCTGAGCTCCATTCTTGCTCTATAGGGCTGCAGAGAGCTCTGCTTCTTCCAGCAGCTCCATTGAGGATGAACGGAGTAGTGGTCGGCATCCAACCAGCCACCCTATTTTGTAGCAGGGATAGAAAGTCCCTGTTTTGCCAATCGGTGCAGGTCCGAGCGGTCGCACTCACTGATCAGCATGTTATGACCTGTCCCCTAGTTAGGTGATAACTTATTTTCACTGCACGACCCCTTTAAAGGACTTTGTCAGCACAGAATGATTATTGAAAACAATCGCAGGTGCTCGGGTGCACCCTTGTGGGCCAGACATTTAAAAGGGGTTGTCCACTACTAAGACAACCCCTTCTTAAACTAAATGTTCTGCCTCGATAAAATCATAAGACTATACTCACCTCCTGTGCCAGCTCCATTTCAGCGGTCTTGACACTCGTGGTCCCCCGGGCTGTGATGCAGTGGAGTGATTCGTGATGTCCGGCGCCCAATCGGTGCTGGCATCACTGCCTCGGACAAACTCAACATGAAGATGCAGTCCAGACTGCAGCTGATCTGTCTTCCTTTTCATGTTCAGTTTGTCCAAATGCGGAGACAGTGATGCCAGCGCTGATTGGGTGCTTGGATCATGTGTCACAACACGCATTATAGCCTCTGGGAGAGTGAGGGCCGAGAGCGCGGGATTGGGGGCTGAACATTTCTTTTAAGAAGGGGTTGTCCTAATAGTGTACAACCCCTTTAATAGCTCTTTCCCATCAACTTATTTTTTTCTCTATCTCCGCCCTCCCTCTATTTTGATTGACAGCTCTGCTTTTAAGAGTCAGAGATAAATGGGAAAACAAGTTGGTGGGAAGTTGCACTTAGGCTCTGCGGAGGGCTGTGTACTTCCTCCATTAAGCTCCGCCCACTTCTACATTTCTTACGTTTAGATCCGCCTACTGTCATGATCCAGGTTGGATCTGACAAATGCACAAAGTAACCTTTTTTTTTTCCTTTGGCTGTGTGCCAAGGTTTGGTTTTTGCCCCCGGTTGCCATTAGGATTATTGCACTGTGGTGTCTTTTGTTCTAAATTTGCCCCCCGGTGGTGGTGAGCATCATTGCACTTGGTTACTTTAGTTTGTGCACGCAATGATGTAACAGGTGTGATTGCTCTATAAGAGAGTTTCAGGTGTGTGATCACTGTTGGTGATTAGTCCTCAGTTACAAGCAAGCCTGGGGGAAGGATGGAGCTGAAAGAGTCCCGGGCAGCTCAGTGAGGGTCCAGGAGTGGCAGCAATGGTGTCTGCAAGGAGGGCTGGCATGGCTTGGTGGAGTTGCAGCTATGGTGTCGGCAAGGAGTTCTTGCATGGCTTGGTGGAGTGCCAGCTATGGTGTAGAGCTGCACTCATGATGCTGGATTCGGTTGCTGAAAAGCTGGACTCTTGCGGAAAGCTGGACTCATATGCTGGACTCTTTTCTGGACAGCTGCACGCAGGTGGTGGACTCTGTTTGCTCCAAGGCTGCACTATGGTGTTGGTCCCGGTCGGAGGAAAAGATGCACGCAGGTGGTGGGATTTGTTGCTGGGAGCGTAAGCAACAGAGCAAAGCTAAGTGGTGTTCCCCCGTTTGTCACTTTTCCTTATGTGAGTTTAGTGCAGTGGTAGGATTAGTTTCCGCACCGTACTCATCACTAGTGAGGGTTTAGGTGGA
Organism: Dendrobates tinctorius; assembly: GCF_039654945.1. NCBI lineage: Eukaryota > Metazoa > Chordata > Amphibia > Anura > Dendrobatidae > Dendrobates > Dendrobates tinctorius. The sequence continues at coordinate 2,343,150 of NW_027361904.1, read as the reverse complement.
GGGCGAGCTAGGGTTAAAGGTATCCTGAGCGGCGCCTGGTGCGGAACCGGCCTAGGGAACGCTAGGAGTGTAGAGACACTGACTCAGGGGAGTGCAGGAGGTCCCCATTTCCCCGTTTCCCTATCGCAGGGCCACCTTTGTTATTGTTACCCAGGTTTCCCTTTTATTGTTTAAATTCGCCTTACTGGAGGCGGGGTTTCCAGACTTGCGTGTATTTCCGAAATTCGCCTGTTGGAGGCGGCGTATCCAGTTGCACGTTTTATTATTTAAATTCGCCCAACTGGAGGCGGTGTATCCAGGGTCACGCGTGTCATCTAAATCCGCCCTGCTGGAGGCGCTGTGTCCATCCACGCGTGACCGTGACACCTACTTCTGCATGCGTTCTGCTTACCTATCTTTAAAATTGGGTACGCAGGGACATGCGTTGTATGCGGATGCATCATTTTGACGTGCCCGCCGAACACACAGAAATGCAACATGTGGCGTTCGGCGGGCACGTCAAAATGACGCACGCAGACGCATCTGCATACAATGTGTGAACCCAGCCTAAAATGTTTGGCTGCACCAATGGTGCTGCATTGAGCCCCTGTGCTTGGTTTCAACAGTCATTGTGTGCAGACAGAGTCCCTTTAGGGCTGCGCACATGAGTGCAAGAAGAACCTGTGGTTGAAACGAGGGCTGCGGCGTGAAGCAGAATTCCATTAGCAATGGTGTGTGATGATAAACTTTAATAGAGCTAGTTCAATTCTGCTTCACTCGGCAGCTCTCATTCCAACCACGGGTTCCTTTTCTACTCATGTGATTTCTTCTGGACCTCTCGATAGATCCAGCGTGGGGAGCAGCAGCTGGCAGGAGACTCCTATTCACTTCCCTCCAGAGTTGTGACTGCCTCGCACACCCTCCATAGATAAGTACAGTCACCACATTGCCTTTATCAGTCCCGGTTGATCTCTGCAAGGTGCACTTTCTTTCCCTTTCTTTCTACATACCTTTAAGCAGTCCCAAAAGCTTGCTTTGTAACAACATTCACTTTTTTGTTAGCCATTAAAAGGTATCATACCCACAAGATTCCTATTTTGTTTCTCTCACCGAGAGAACTTTATATATTTTTTTCTACTGGCTAACACGGTACCAAACCACTTTTTTCTTTTTAAGGCTATCGTTACATGTTCAGTATTTGGTCAGAATTTTACATCAGTATTTGTAATCCAAAACCAGGAGTAGTTGAAAAATACAGAAGTGATGACGTTTCTATTGTTATGGTAAATATTTATACTTTTTATTTATTATTATTATTATACTTTGTTTATTATTATTTTATTATTATTATATTTTACTACTACTTTTATTATACATTAATTATTATTTTAGAGAATTAAATCTACCTATATATCTGTGATAATTTTGTATTTTAGTAATAGCTTTATAAGAGTTATTCAAAAACACTAACACAGGGCGCTGTCTCTGATATTCAGGTGTCTGTGTGTTAAGCTTTCTTTGTTACACAAGGCATGGAAAGCTGGGTACAACTAGTTTGAAAGGAAATTTGTCAGAATCCATAATTTACAACCTTGTTTTTCCCAACTAAAATACTTTCTAACTTAGGTAATGTAATGTGAGAAGCCATTCCCACTTTCCTTATCTCTGTGGTTGTAATAAAGACTTGGGACTGGGCATCTGAGGACTAGACAAGAATTGTACACGGCCAGACACTGGCTGTGTGTTATTTTCTTGCCTCCGATGCCCCGTATCTATTTAATTTGAACCAATAATGGCAGATTGTAGATTATTTGTATCTCAACCCAAATTAGCTCTTCTTGGAAGAGGCTATCACGACACGATTATACTTTTCCTCTGATTGTTCCTCTCCTGATTTTGGTTTCTAAATACTGAGATAAAATACTGACCAAATACTGAACATGTGACCATGGCCTAAGATCCTCAAACATATTAGATAACTGTCAGCTCTATATAGTTGCTTCTCACAAAATAAGTATATCATCAAAAAGTTAATTTATTTCAGTTCTTCAATACAAAATATGAAACTCGTATATTTTATAGAGTCATTACAGAGTGATCTATTTCAAGTGTTTATTTCTGTTAATGTTGATGATTATCTTACAGCCAATGAAAACCCAAAAGTCATTAGCTCCGTAAAATTAAAATAATTAGCAAAAAACACCTGCAAAGGCTTCATAAGCGTTTATAAAGGTCCCTTAGTCCGTTTCAGTAGCTCCACAATCATGGGGAAGACTGCTAACTTGGCAGATGTCCAGAAGGCAGTCACTGTCACACTCCACAAGGAGGTGAAGCCACAAAAGGTCATTGCTAAAGAAGCCGGCTGTTCACAGAGTGCTGGATCCAAGAATATTAATGGAAAGTTGAGTGGAAGGGAAGGAAAAAGTGTGGTAGAAAAAGGTGCACAAGCAACCGGGATAACTGTAGCTTTGAAAGAATTGTTAAGAAAGGGCCATTCAAAATTTTTTGAAAGATTCACAAGGAGTGGACTGCTGCTGGAGTCATTGCTTCAAGAGCCACCACACACAGATGTATCCAGGACATGGGCTACAAGTGTCGCATTCCTTGTGTCAAGCCACTCATGACCAATAGACAATGCCAGAAGCATCTTACCTGGCCAAGGAGAAGAAGAACTGGACTGTTGCTCAGTGGTCCGAGGTGTTGTTTTCAGATGAAAATAAATTTTTAATTTCATTTGGAAATCAAGATCCCAGAGTCTGGAGGAAGAGTGGAGAGGCCACAATCCAAGTTGCTGGAGGTCTAGTTTGACGTTTCCACAATCTGTGATGATTTGAGGAGCCATGTCATCTGCTGGTGTAGGTCCACTGTGTTTTATCAAGACCAAAGTCAGCGCAGCCGTCTACCAGGAAATTTTAGAGTACTTCATGCTTCCCTCTGCCGACAAGCTATTTGGAGAAGGAAATATTCTCCAGCAGGACTTGTCACCTGTCCACACTGCCAAAAGTACCAATACCTGGTGTAAAAACAACAGTATCACTGTGCTTGATTGGCAGAAAACTCACCTGACCTTATCTCCATAGAGAATCTATGGGATATTGTCAAGAGTATTGTGAGAGACACCAGACCCCACAATGTAGACGAGCTGAATGCTGCTATCAAAGCAACCTGGGCTTCCATAACCCCTCAGCAGTGCCACAGGCTGATCGCCTCCATGCCACACCGCATTGATACAGTAACTGATGCAAAAGGAGCCCCGACCAAGTATTGAGTGCATTTACTAAACATACATTTCTGTAGGCCAACATTTCGGATTTAACAATCATTTTCCAAGCTGGTGTTATAAAGTATTGTAATTTACTGAGATAATGACTTTTGGGTTTTCATTGGCTGTAAGCCATAATCATCAACATTAACAGAAATAAACACGTGAAATAGATCACTCTGTGTGTAATGACTCTATATAATATGAATTTCACTTTTTGCATTGAAGAACTGAAATAAATTAACTTTTTGATGATATTCTAATTTTGTGAGAAGCAGCTGTATCTTAGGTGTTTTGTATCTGAGAATCAGGAGGATTGGGCTACTTCTCTATGAATAACCGCTAAAACTTGTCATGTTCTTCGGGGAATATAAATTTAATAATCAGTTCTGCTCTTTCAATAGGAATTTTCTTTCAGTTGTGCCAGTGGATGTTTTTCTTCATCTTTTACCTCACTGTAGCAAGGTGTTCTTGAGAATTTGAAGAAGATAATGTCCAAATCTGCCTCTGTACAAATCCCTGGTTAGACCGCACATGGAGGACTGTGTACAGTTTTGGGCACCGGTGCTCAGGAAGGGTATAATGGATCTAGAGCAAGTACAAAGGAGGGTAACTAAATTAATAAAGGGGATGGGGGAACTACAATACCCAGAGAGATTAGCAAAATTAGGATTATTTAGTCTAGAAAAAAGATGATTGAAGGGCGATCTAATAACCATGTATAAGTATGTAAGGGGACAATGCAAATATCTCTCCGAGGATCTGTTTATACCAAGGAAGGTGACGGTCACAAGCGGGCATTCTCTGCGTCTGGAGGAGAAAAGGTTTTTCCACCAACATAGAAGAGGATCTTTACTGTTAGGGCAGTGAGAATCTGGAATTTCTTGCCTGAGGAGGTGGTGATGGCGAACTCAGTCGAGGGGTTCAAGAGAGGCCTGGATGTCTACCTGAAGCGTAACAATGTTGTATCTTACAGTTATTGTTAGGTTCTTTAGAAGGACGTAGATCTGGGGATTTATTCTGACAGAATATAGGCTGAACTGGATGGACACATGTCTTTTCGGCCTTGCTAACAATGTTATGTTACTATGTTAAATATTAGAGTGTGGCTGATCGAAGATGTTTGATGGGTCCGGACCTGTGTGTTGGTGATTTGGTGTGGTTGTCCTTGAGGAACATTGAGTTGAAGGTTCCTTCTTGAAAATTGTGACCCCAGGTTTATTGGTCCCTATAACATTGTGGCCCTCCTCAATCCAGTAGCATTTCACCTTGCTTTACCGCCCTCTTTTAGGGTCAATAATGTTTCACTGATCTCTACTAAAAAAAATACCTCCCTTCCTCCAAACCCTCTACACCTGCACATTCCCCAGTCATTGTTGAAGGGAATCTGGAGTTTCAGATAATCTTAGCTATCAGTTCTCACTTGGTTCGTCGGTCTCCTTAGTATCTGATACACTGGAAGCGTTACGATCCTGAAGAGAGAATGGGGGTACCAGCATCTGACGTTCATGAGATCAGGTTGATCCTGTCTTTTTACCCAGCCCTGAGGTTCCAGAGGTCCTTCTTAGAAGAGGGGATACAGTCATGGGGGTACCGTGACAGAGGGGCCAGACAATTGCAACATCTGGTTTCACAAACTCCTGCACTGCTTAGAAGTACTTCACCATCTTATTAAACCATGTAGGTTTTTCCCTTGCTAGAAGGGCAAGGGTTAATCTGCTCAGTTGAGGCTTCTGGAGTTTTCTTGTCTGAATTGTCTCAGCTGTTTATTGTGAGCCACTCCCTCTTGTAGATATGCTCATCTCTGGCACTTAGGAGTTGCCAGTGTTAGTTCCTACTGCCTGGTTTGGAGTTGGAGGTGTTGTCTGTAGTTGGAGATTTGCTCATGAGATTGTTGCTTGGAGTTTTGTTTGATGCTCATCCGCTTCCTCTCCTCTTTGGTTTCTCCTTCTGTTAACTCCCGTGTTCCACTCTGTTGTTTGGTCAGCGTATTTTGTTTGATTGTTATTTTCATTTATCCCTGTCCGTCTTCCCCTTGTTTATCTGATTAGTGGATTCCTATACACCAGCTTCCACCCTCTCTGGAGTGGGTGAGGACAGATAAGGGTTAATTTAGGAGCTTAGTAAGGCACGTGACCCGGGTCTCCACCTTCAGGAGTAATCAGATGGGGGGTGAGGCAGGGATAGGCTAGGGCGCTCCTTGTGTTAAGGACCTGGATAGCAACCACAGTCCCTAAGAATTGCGTGACAATTACATTATTTCTCAGTTGAAAGTTTCAAGGCCACAAATAACTTGTATAATGTTCATTCTAAGATATTCTGAAGGACAGTGCGTACGCAGAAATGTATGTGTTTAGAAATTCAACATGGAGCTATTGTGTTAGAACGTTACACAGAAAATTGATGTCAGTGTTCTAGATGGATGCCACCGCTACATGCCAAGGCCGTTTGGCTTTTTCCCCATGTTATAGTCTGCTGGAGTTTGTACTGGAGGAAGGAGAGACGTTCTAGTTTCAGGCATAGTCACGTAGGTTGAATAAAGACCTCGGTCAAAGTTCAACCTTTCTCCACCAACTGTACATTTCCTCACTAATCTAACTATAACCCAGCATGTTATGTGTATCAAGGAAATCGTCCAGCCCTTTTTTTTTTTAAAGCTGTTATAGTGTCGGCCATTACTACCTCCTGTGGCATTCCACAGTCTGACTGCACTAACTGTAAAGAACCCTTTCCTGTTTAGCTGTCGGAATCGCCTTTCTTCCAGTCGCAATGAGTGCCCCCTAGTCCTCAGCACGGTCCTTGGAAGGAGCAAGTCATGTGCCAGTGTTTTGTACTGTCCATACATATATTTATACATGTAAATGAGATCCCCTCTGAGGCATCTTTTTTCTCAGCTAAACATGCCAAACGTTTCCAAACTCTCTTCATATGAGAGGCCTCCGTCCCTTTCAGTTATCTTGTTGCCCATTTTTGAACTGATTCTAACTTCTGAATATCCTTTTTAAAATGTGGAGCCCAACACTGGATCCCATATTCTAGATGTTCTGTCTCCGACATCTAATTGTTATCTGATTGTTTGCATAATTTTGTAGTTTCATAACGTTAATTTGTATATTTAAGAGTTTAACTATCTTTTTTCATCTGCAGTGTTTTGGCTCCCTCTAGTGGTCAGAGTCATATTCACGTCCTATTTTGTTTTCTCCTATGTCTGAATCGCCTCCTTCTTCTGCAATGCATTGTGGTTAGCTCAGCCTCCATCTCCCTCCACTTTGCTCCATTTTTCAGTCTGAATCTGAGAAGGAGCTCATCCATTGCTGTCCCCTTACGTTTGCATTGCCGGTTTATGTTCTTTATAGTTAATTCCTGTCCAAATATTAGCCTCCCTTAGTCAGTCCTTCTCCAGGGTCAGCTACTAGTGTGTAAATGTTCATTCACACTGTATGACATGTACAGTGTATGTATTTCTGCTGTTCCTTGTACTGATTGTATGTATTATGATTGTTTACAGTTTCACCACGCCAATATACTATCAAGTTCAATAAAAGCACAGACTCAACCACAGTCTCCTTATTGGACCCTGGTATAGCGGTTTAGCTGCCAGTATAGCAACATGAATCTGCTTCATTTAGTGAGGACAGAACAGTGAAACAGCAGCCATCCAGCTAGTGGGATTCAGTGAAAAGACAGCCATCCAACTAGTAGGAACAAGTGAAACTGCAGCCATCCAGCTAGTGGGATTCAAGTCACCGGCTACACAGAGACTAAATACAGCTACAGCAGTCTCTGCACAGCCAAGCATTCCCTTAAGACACCATGTCCCACAAATCACACAGGACAAAATCTGTTACCTCCGTCTCCTCAAAGACTACAGCCATCAGCAGCGTGGTTGCCATTGCCGGCGCAAATGCTGAGGCCGTCAAAATATGAGCAAGCTTTGCTGACCAAGAGATGCAACTTAAATTAGAGCTGACCTAGAGACTAGAACGCAGTTAGAAAAAGCATGCGTGGATGTCGCCTTAGAGAGCCTAGCAGCAAAAAGAGAAGCTGCCGCAGCCCTCGCCAAGGCAGAATCGCTAGAAGCCGCACAACCCTGAGCTGCATAGCCGAAGCAGTACGTCAAGTCTGGAGTTTCCACTGCAAGATTCACCACAATGCACATCTCAGTACGTTAAAGAACTGCCTGATTCAAATTATAACCCTGAACCAGTACCATAACAAGGTCAGGACATCTCCAGTGAAGCAAGCGAGAGTCATCATGAGGCTCAGCTCCAGGATAGATATGAACACGAAAACGTGGAGCAAAACAACTCTGCTAATGACTGCCTTGCCCCTCACCAGTTAACCAACGTGAATCACTTTACTGACACATCACATGTCAGACCGAAGCAATATGACACCGGCTGGCACCACCTTGAGGATACTAACAGGTACGAATGCACCTCACATCACTATCAGGGCGTCCCATCACCAGTATACTCTGCTGACAACCGGTTCACAACAGAATTTGTAAGTTCTTCACACGACGTGAACTGGTTGCCAAGGGACTCATGAAATTCACTGACCAAGCTGAAGGTTACAGAGCTTGGAAAGCTTCCTTCCAAAATGTCACTAGAGACTTGGGGCTACAACACAGGGAAGAGATAGACCTCTTAGTCAAATGCCTGGGAGAAGAGTCAGTCAAACACGCAGTAAGGATCAGAGACATTAATATAAACTGCCTGAGACTGGCCTCAAAGAGATCTGGAAGAGGCTGGATGAGTGTTACGGCTCAGCAGAGGTAATAGAGAAAGCCTTGTTCAAAAGATTCGATGACTTTCCTAAAATATCTAACAAAGGTCTCCAGAAACTTAGAGAACTAAGTGACCTGCTAAAGGAAGTTCAAGTTGCCAAATGCAAAGATGACCTGCAAGGACTTGTATTCCTTGACACACCCAAAGGTGTTAACCCTATAGTCCAAAAGTTGCCCTACAATCTACAGGAGAGGTGGCTCACACATGGTTCCACGTACAAATACAAACACAGTGTTCCATTCCCTCCCTTCTCCGTTTTTGTAGACTTTGTACACCAACAAGCGAGAATTAGAAACGATCCCAGCTTTGACTTTGCAATGTTATATGCCACACCGTCACCAGCTGCAAATCTATGCAGAATGCCTGTGGTAGTGCACAAGACTTATGTTTCTTCTCCAGGTTCCAATTACAGGTCTGCTGGCTGCTCCCAATCAGAGACAAAAGATGCAGGACCCTGACAAGCAGTGCCCACTCCATCAGAAGCCTCATCCTCTCCTGAAATGGAGAGCCTTCAGAGAAAAATCTATGCCACATGGCAGAAGCTTCCTGAAAGAGAATGTTATCTGCTACAAGTGCTGCTCGTCCACAACTCATCTCTCCAAGGATTGCAAGGTCAGTGTAAAATGCACAGAATGTGGCACCACAGATCATAACACTGCTCTACACCCTAGCCCAGCTCCATGGAGTACACAAAACATGCCAGTTGATAGTAAGCATGGTGGGGAGGAAAGGAACACTGATGCAGCTATGCCAGAGATCACTTCACGATGTCTGTAAAGGGACAATATACAGTAGGTCCTGTTCAAAAATATGCCTCGTCAGTGTTCCCAAAAGGCCATGGAGACAAAGCTGTAAGACTGTATGCTATCTTGGATGATCAAAGTAATCAATCCTTGGCTAGATCAACTTTCTTTGACCTATTCAACATCAAGGGCCAAGCATTCCCTACTCATTAAAGACGTGTGCATTTTCTGTGTAATGTTCTTCCCTTCAGAACCCACAGACCACGCCTACTGAACAACAGAAATCAGGCATTAAAACGTTTGTCCTCTCTCAAACATAATCTGCAGAAGAAACCAGAGATGAAAGATCATTTTTTCTCCTTCATGTCAAAGATTTTCGATAATTGTCATGCAGAGCTAGCTCCCACTCTTAAAGACTCTGAAGAATGCTGGTTCCTACCGCTGTTTGGAAAATACCACCCTAAGAAACCAGGCCAGATTAGAGTGGTGTTTGACTCCAGTGCTAAGTTTGATGATATCTCCCTGAATGATGTTCTACTGACAGTACCAGATCTCAATAAACTGCTGGGAGTACTTATGCGTTTCCGTAAGGATTCCATTGCCTTCATCGTTGACATCCAGCAAATGTTCCATTGTTTCCTTGTGAGAGAGAGACAGGCACTTCCTAAGATTCTTCTGGTACAGAGACAGTGATCCTACTAAAGAAGTCACAGAGTATTGCATGAGAGTGCACATCTTTGGCAATAGTTCTTCACCTGCAGTCGCCATTTATGGACTCAAAAGGTCGGCTCGAGAAGGAGAAGCAGTATATAGATCAGATGTCAGACAATTCATAGAAGAAGACTTTTATGTTGACTACTGTCTGAAAGTCATGCCTTCGAATGAGACTGCCATCAGTCTTCTCAGGAGAGTCCAGGAGATGCTTGCCTGCTTGAACCTCAGGTTTCACAAAATAGCCTTAAACAGCCAAGAACTCATGGAAGCATTCCCTTCACAGGATTTATAAAACGGTCTCAGAGACCTGGACTTGGGGTCAGACCCCACACCAATGCAACGCAGCCTCGGGATTCTCTGGAATCTACAGTCAGACACTTTCACCTTTCAGGTTAGCCAGGAAGAAAAGCCTTTCACACATACAGTCATGGCCAAAAGTATTGACACCCCTGCAATTCTGTCAGATAATATTCAGTTTCTTCCTGAAAATGATTGCAAACACAAATTCTTTGGTATTATTATCTTCATTTAATTTGTCTTAAATGAAAAAACACAAAAGAGAATGAAGCAAAAAGCAAAACTTTGATCATTTCACACAAAACTCCAAAAATGGGCCGGACAAAAGTATTGGCACCCTCAGCCTAATACTTGGTTGCACAACCTTTAGCCAAAATAACTGCGACCAACTGCTTCCGGCAACCATCAATGAGTTTCTTACAATGCTCTGCTGGAATTTTAGACCATTCTTCTTTGGCAAACTACTCCAGGTCCCTGATATTTGAAGGGTGCCTTCTCCAAACTGCCATTTTTAGATCTCTCCACAGGTGTTCTATGGGATTCAGGTCTGGACTCATTGCTGGCCACCTTAGAAGTCTCCAGTGCTTTCTCTCAAACCATTTTCTAGTGCTTTTTGAAGTGTGTTTTGGGTTATTGTCCTGCTGGAAGACCTATGACCTCTGAGGTAGACCCAGCTTTCTCACACTGGGCCCTATATTATGCTGCAAAATTTGTTGGTAGTCTTCTGACTTCATAATGCCAAGCACACAGTCAAGCAGTCCAGTGCCAGAGGCAGCAAAGCAACCCCAAAACATCAGGGAACCTCCGCCATGTTTGACTGTAGGGACCGTGTACTTTTCTTTGAATGCCTCTTTTTTCTCCTGTAAACTCTATGTTGATGCTTTTGCCCTAAAAGCTCTACTTTTGTCTCATCTGACCAGAGAACATTCTTCCAAAATGTTTTAGGCTTTTTCAGGTAAGTTTTGGCAAACTCCAGCCTGGCTTTTTTATGTCTCGGGGTAAGAAGTGGAGTCTTCCTGGGTCTCCTACCATACAGTCCCTTTTCATTCAGATGCCGACGGATAGTACGGGTTGACACCGTTGTACCCTCGGACTGCAGGGCAGCTTGAACTTGTTTGGATGTTAGTGGAGGTTCTTTATCCAACATCCGCACAATCTTGCATTGAAATCTCTTGTCAATTTTTCTTTTCCGGCCACATCTAGAGAGGTTAGCCACAGTGCCATGGGCTTTAAACTTCTTGATGACACTGCGCACGGTAGACACAGGAACATTCAGGTCTTTGGAGATGGACTTGTAGCCTTGATATTGCTCATGCTTCCTCACAATTTGGTTTCTCAAGTCCTCAGACAGTTCTTTGGTCTTCTTTCTTTTCTCCATGCTCAATGTGGTACACACAAGGACACAGGACAGAGGTTGAGTCAACTTTAATCCATGTCAACTGGCTGCATGTGTGATTTAGTTATTGCCAACACCTGTTAGGTGCCACAGGTAAGTTATAGGTGCTGTTAATTACACAAATTAGAGAAGCATCACATGATTTTTCGAACAGTGCCAATACTTTTGTCCACCCTCTTTGTTATGTTTGGTGTGGAATTATATCCAATTTGGCTTTAGGACAATTCTTTTTGTGTTTTTTCATTTAAGACAAATTAAATGAAGATAATAATACCAAAGAATTTGTGTTTGCAATCATTTTCAGGAAGAAACTGAGTATTATCTGACAGAATTGCAGGGGTGTCAATACTTTTGGCCATGACTGTAGGTGTCCTGTCTACCATCATCAGTGTGTATGATCCCATGGGTTTCGCAGCTCCTGTTACTATACAAGTCAAAGCCTTACTAAGAGACTTAACTAAGGAAACATCCGACTGGGATGCACCTCTGCCACCTGATAAGAGAATCCAGTGGGAAGTATGGAAGAACTCTTGAGCAGCCCTTTCCAACCTAAACGTGCCAAGACCATAAACCCCTGTGCCGTCTACAGAAATACAAAGCCAAAGACTGTATGTATTTGCAGATGCTTCTGTCAAAGCAATTGCCGCTGTTTACTATCTCAAAACTGTAGACTCCAAATGTCAGAGCCACATTGGGTTTGTCATGGGCAAGGCCAAACTTCCACCACAACCAGAGCACACTATACCCAGATTAGCGCTTTGTGCTGCAGTTTTAGCCGTTGAGTTAGTAGAGTCCATTGCATCCGAGATGGATATCGACCTGACACAGGCCAAGTTCTACTCAGACAGCAAAGTAGTCATGGGATACATCCACAATGAAACTGTTAGGGTTGCGGATCGCACTAAATATAAAATATAAGGAAGTGCGATCACAACCGGGTCCACTGTGCAGAGACGGTATACTGCTGCTTAGTAATGACGGAGTACTAAGTGAATACCGGTGGGTTAACCACCGACCCAATGTGCACAAGGGCGAACTCTGTTGCTTCTCAGAGCCGCTGAAATAAATGCCGGAGCCTGTTAACACCACAGGACTCGGCAGAAGAAGCGCATAGCATAAGGTCACAGAACTCAGTCCTTAGACTGCAGGACTGGAGTCCCTCTAGACCGCTAGCGCTCGGCGCTGCGACTGCGGTGCCAGCAAGAATTAAATAAATAATGCGTGCAAGTGTGCACAGTCCCGCTAAGGTGGATGCCACAAATCACCCTGGGTTGGGCCAAATAAGCGCACAAGTTGCGCAAAGCATGGCTGTCACTTGCCGCGGTTCATTAGTGTCCTGCAGTGGGCGAAACCATCGGACGCTAGTGTGCAGAAGACTGGTATGCACTGTGGCCTATAGACTAGCCACTGACAGGCGCTGACCCGGACTCTAAACCCTACCAACATCCGTATCAAAAGGAAGGGGTTTCTTAATGAGTCAGTCACCAGATACATGCATCCATCATCATACACTCCATAGCTATTCGAGTCTATACTGGCGCATGGCCGAGAGGCCATGCGAGCCTTTTATAGCAGCGTCCTTCCGGGACCTTCCTGATGGTCCAATCCGAGTTGAGAAGGACCTGCGCATGTGACCTCCGACCTCCAATGAGATCGTCCCACGGGTATGCCCAGTAGACCGAAAGGAGGACTTAGTCCCTGGAGTAACTCGCTGCCGACCAGCATGCGTTGCTATAGCTGGACCAGAGGTGGCAGCAGCAACAAGACCCACAGTGCTAGTCTGAGTAGGGCGCCAGGATCGACGAGTCTGCTGAGCAGCCTCTGCGGTCGGAGAGGAATGGGAGACCGCCGAAGGCAAGGCTCGGGATTCCTGCTGTGCAGAGACAGGAACCCGACGCCTAACATTACCCCCCCTCCTAGGGCCCCCTCCTCTCTGAGCCTCACTACGCTCAAATTCCGCAACGAGAAGCGGAGCGTGGATGTTCTCCACTGGCTCCCAGGTCCGAGCCTCTGGACGATGACCCTTCCACTCCACCAAATAAAACTTTTTTCCACATACCACCCTGCATCCCACGATGGCATAACCTCAAACTCATCTGAGGACTGGTCTGATGTCCCGGCAGATGACTCGGAGAACCGGGACTTGTGGACAGGCTTAAGAAGACACGTGGAAGGTGTCAGTGATGGCCAAGTGTGGTGGAAGGGCTAGAGGGTAGACCACAGGGTTGATCTGCTCAAGGACCTTGAAGAGGCCAATGTAGTGAGGAGCGAACTTAGTGGACTCAACCCGCAGCCTGATGTTACGGGTGGAGAGCCACACTAAGACGCCAGTGGCAAAGGTTGGAGCAGGGCGCCGGTGTACGTGCGGCGGAAACCCTCATTCTCTCCTTGGAGGCCCGGATAGCATCCTGAGTGCGATCCCAAATGTCACGTGCCTCCACCGCCCAGTCTGCCACCCTAGAGTCGGTGTATGACACGGGCATAGGGACGCGTGGATGCTGACCGTAATTTAGGAGGAATGGGGTCTGGCCAGTGGAGTCGGCCACAGAGTTGTTCAAAGCAAACTCCGCCCATGGCAGCAAAGATGCCCAGTCATCCTGCCTGGCTGAGACAAAATGTCGTAGATATGTGACCAGGTCTGGTTGGCTCTCTCTACCAACCCGTTTGTCTCGGAAAGATAGGCCGAGGAGAGATTTAGCTCAATGCTGAGCAGGCTACAGAGCTCTCCAGAACCGAGACGCAAACTGGGGGCCCCGGTTGCTAACAAGTTTGTCCGGCATGCCGTGCAGGCGGAAAACGTGCTTAATAAACAATGCTGCCAGGCCCCGTGCAGAAGGTAACCGGGAGATAGTTACCAGGTGCACCATCTTGGAAAAATGGTCAGTGACAACTCAAATGACCGTGCTGCCACTTGGGCAGCCCCACCACAAAGTCCATACCAACCATCTCCCAGGGCCTGTCCGCTATCAGCAGGGGGTAAAGTAGCCCAGCGGGCCGCTGCCGAGAGGACCTATTCTGGGCGCAAGAGATGCACGCCTGAATATAGTCCCTGACGTCACGGGCCATATGCGGCCACCAGTATGTCCTCGCCAGAAGCTCAGAGGTCCGTTTTGTCCCGAAATGTCCACCCATCCTGGTCGAATGAGCCCAAGAGAGGACCTCTGGTCGCAGATGGGCAGGGACAAATGTCTTGCCCGGAGGTACTGACTCAAGGGCGGCCGGAGCCACGGTCCTCAGGCTCTCGGACGGGACGATCAGCCGAGACTCCTCCGATGCCACCATGGAGCGGGAGAGAGCATCGGCCCGGACGTTCTCTCCAGATAGGAAGTGGAGGGTGAAGTGGACCCGGGAGAAGAACAAGGACCATCTGGCCTGGCAAGAATTTAGCTGCTGGGCCGTCTGCAATTATACCAAGTTATTGTGGTCTGTGAACACCTGGAAAGGGTGACGAACCCCCTCCAGGAGGTGTCTCCACTCCGAAAAGACCAAGTTCATCGCTAGCAACTCCCTGTCCCCGATGGAATAATTCCTCTCCGCCGGTGTGAAAGTCTTGGAGAAAAAGAAGCATGGGTGCTTCTGACCTTGCGTGTCCTTAAGGATCAGGACTGCTCCAGCACCGACGGAAGAGGCATCCACCTCCAGAATGAAGGGTTTACGTCGGGGCGATGTAGAATGGGAGCGCTAGCGAAATGGGACTTAATGGAGAAGGCCTTGGAGACAGGTTCCAACCACAACTTGGGATTTGCACCCTTCTTGGTGAGGGCCACCAAGGGGGCTACCAAAGTCGAGAAGTGGGGGATGAATTGGTGGTAGTAGTTTATGAACCCCATAAAGCGCTGCACCGCTTTGAGAGAATGGGGCTCCCGCCAATCCATCACGACTTGTAGCTTGGCAGGATCCATGGCCAATCCCCGGGCGGAGATAATATAGCCCAGGAAAGGCTAGGACTCCTGCTTAAACACACACTTCTCCAACTTGGCATAGAGGGAGTTTGCCCGCAGGAGGTCAAAAACTTTGCAAACATCTCTACAGTGGGAGTCAATATCTGGAGAGTAGATGAGAATATCATCCAGATAGACTACTACCGAGGTGGTAAGCATATCCCGGAAGACATCGTTCACAAAGTCTTGGAAGACGGCCGGGGCATTACAGAGCCCGAAGGGCATCACCAGGTATTTGTAGTGCCCATCCCTGGTGTTAAATGCAGTCTTCCATTCGTCCCCCTCGCAGATGCGAATCAGGTTGTAAGCCCCCCACAGATCGAGTTTGGTAAACACTTTTGCTCCCCATAGCCTATCAAACAGCTCCGATATCAGGGGCAAAGGGTACTTATTCTTAACGGTGATGGCGTTAAGACCCCTGTAAACGATGCAGGGACGCAGTTCTACGTTCTTCTGGACGAAGAAGAATCCCGCGCCAGCTGGTGACACCGACTTCCTAATGAATCCTTTTGCCAGATTCTCCCTATTGTACTGAGACATGGCCTCTGTCTCCGGAAGAGAAAGGGGTAGACTCGACCCCGAGGAGGCTCAGCACCAGGCAAGAGGTCAATAGGACAGTCGTAGGGGCGATGGGGCGGAAGGGTCTCCGCTGCCATCTTGGAGAACATGTCTGCTTACTGTTGATAGTGTTTGGGGAGAGAGGAAAGATCTGCTGGGACTTCGGTGGAAGGAAACTGAATGCACTCCCTCTGACATCTACCCTCACAGGCTTTACCCCAACCGTGAATCCTCCCCGAGGACCATTCTATATAGGGAGAGTGGAACCGTAACCAGGGAACCCCTAAAAGGACCTGATCGATACCCTCGGGCATGACGAGGGATATCGTCTCCTGATGATACGGAAACACCGAGAGTATCAACGGGGCGGTCTGGTGGGTAGTTTGAGAAGGTAGAGTGGCTCCATTCACCACTCTGATGGTGACTGGCTGGGGTAGTAAAACTAGAGGAATTGTGTGCCGTTGGGCGAAGGCAGAGGACATAAAATTGCCCTCCGCCCTGGAGTCCATGCAAACTTCCACCGCCAGAGTGGAGGAGCCAAACTCAAGCGACCCCTCAAAAGTCAGCTTGGAGGAAAACGTAGTGTCTAGTAGGCCTACTCCAGTTGCCACTAGACGTGAGCGTTTTCCTAGCCGCTGTGGACACCTGTTGGCTGGGTGACCAGACTGCTGGTAACTGAGACGGACCGGGACCTGGATCCTGCGCGAGAATCCCCCATGGCCTCTTGGAGCTCGGACACCTGATCGGGAGGTTCCAGAGGTTTAACAAAACTGGGTGCCAACCTAAACGTCTGCCTACACTGGGACCGCTCCAACCTTCGCTCCGAAAAACTAAGGTCTATGTGGGTGGAGATGGTGATAAGCTCCTCCAGTGTGGCGGGAATCTCCCTGGTGGCCAGAGCGTCTTTTACATGGCCAGCCAGACCCCTCCAAAACACCGGAATGAGGGTCTTATCTGACCACTCCAGTTCTGAAGCCAGCGTCCGGAACTGGATGGCATAATGGCTGACCAGAGACGAGCCCTGCGATAATGCCAGCAGCTGGAGAGCGGTATCATGGGTGACTCGCGGTCCCAAGAAGACCTGCTTCAGAGTGCCCAAGAACTGTGAGGCACTCTGCATCACAAGATCACCACGCTCCCACAGCGGTGTGGCCCACTCCAGAGCCCTGCCCGACAGGAGGGAAATAACAAATCCCACTTTAGCCCGCTCAGAGGGGAATCGTGCAGCCAGCAGCTCTAGCTGTATAGCGCAGTGGCTCACGAAACCCCTACAAGAGGCACTATCGCCCGAGAACTTCTTGGGCATCGGGAGGTGGGACAAAGTCGGGGCAGGGATGGCAGTGGTCACACGGGAGACAGCCTCTGTGGCTGCCTGGAGCGCGACCGTGGTAACATCCGCAGCTGAGGCTGGACGCTTAAGAGCCGCCAACCTGCCCTCCAGCTGCCGGATGTACGCAAGGAGATGCATGCTCGTCCGCCATTACTAGCCAGACCCTGGCGCTAGTATAATGTTAGGGTTACGGATCGCACTAAATATCAAATATAAAGAAGTGCGTTCGCAACCCGGGGTCCACCGTGCAGAGATGGTATACTACTGCTTAGTAATGACGGAGTACTAAGTGAACACTGGTGGGCTAACCACCGACCTGTTGTGCACAAGAGCGAACTCTGTTGCTTCACAGAACCGCTGAAAGAAACGCCGGAGCCTGTTATCACCACAGGACTTGACAGAAGAAGCGCATAGCATAAGGTCAGAGAACTCAGCCCTTAGGCGTTGCACAGGCGTGGCTGTCACTTGCCGCGGTTCGATAGTGCCCTGCAGTGGGCGAAACCATCGGACGCTAGTGTGCAGAAGACTGGTATGCACTGTGGCCTATAGACTAGCCACTGACAGGCGCTGACTCAGACTCTAAACCCTACCAACTGTATTGCCAACTGTTCAGCAATAAGGTTCGGATACGGCTTTAAAGAAGGCAATTACTTGGATATAACACAAATTTATTATACAATGATTATAAAACACCAAATTAATGGAATGGCAGATATAATATTACCCGGTATTGTTAATTAATTTCATGTTAATCATACAATTATTATGAATTATAGTACATAGAGAAATAAGTATCCATACTATACATTACCAAGCATTGTAGCATCACTTCTCTACTGGAGGGACCCCACAGTGTCAGTGAGAAGGAAAATACTCTGGTCTTGTCATCACAGAAACCGTGCACCCACGATAGCTTCTGGAAATGTCCCCACCTCACTGAAATGGGTCCACCTTTTTATACACAAAATTCCCACATTCCCTCTGTGCAGTATGTTTAGGCTGAGTCATCAGAATCTTGAATCTGCACAAGACTTCAAGGTCTGTTTGTTATACAGTAGACTACTATAATCTTAGTTTGTTTGAGATTCGTTTGTCATTAGCATGTCTCTTAACAATAGCACAATGCATTACTACTGATTATAACCCAGGCTCTGTTTGCCTCTGGTCAACTTGTCAAAGTTGTCTATCATTGTTCAAAGATCAACATATGTTGCTTGTTACAAAGCTAACTCTTCATGCTCATAGCATAATGCTCTAAGATGGGCAGCATGACTTCCATAATCACCTATTCTGAAAACTGGATACCTATCGTAACTCAGACACACACTCAGACATGTCAAGATATGTATCACAATCGGTCCTCGATTATTGATGTCATGCATGACCCAATATTGCTACATGAGACCATAAAACATTTTGGTCTCTCTTGTTAATCGAGAATCATACTATTATTGAGCACAAGACTTCCTTGTTCAAGCAGCATAAATATTCATTATCTGTACAGATGTTATTCCTATTGTCCTAGCTTATATGTAAGAATGCACCACACAACTCTTATATTAGAATACCACACAGAATTAGTTGGAAAGCTCCTTGTAGAATTCCCATCAACCACCCCCCAAGTGAAATATTCAGTATCTATCACTGTTTGTCAGCAGGGGTCACTTGTGTGCAAATCAGGATAATGAATCTTTGAAACACAGAGCTTCAAAGACCACAGAACAATTCCTTGTCTTACGGTATTGACACAGAGCAAACGCTTTGTGTCTCAGTATCAAAGTCCAGCATTAATGATATTACACCCTAGTATATTGCAATATAGTGTTTGGATTCAAACAACCATATTTCATATTTGCAATACTTTCTACCCTTGGTCTAATGACCACACTATATCAAAGCATATAAACAATATATCACAATATGTAGGCTATAAGATATCCATATTTTTATTAGCACCACCAACATACATATCAAAGGGAAGGGGTTTCTTAATGAGTCAGTCACCAGATACATGCATCCATCATCATACACTCCATAACTATTTGAGTCTATACTAGCGCACGGCCGAGTGGCCATGCGAGCCTTTTATAGCAGCGTCCTTCCGGGACCTTCCTGATGGTCCAATCCGAGCTGGAGAAGGACCTGCGCATGTGACCTCCGATCTCCAATGAGATCGTCCCATGGGCATGCTCAGTAGACTGAAAGGAGGACTTAGTCCCTGGAGCAACTCGCTGCCGACTAGCATGCGTTGCTATAGCTGGACCAGAGGTGGCAGCAGCAGCAAGACCCACAGTGCTAGTCTGAGCAGAGCGCCGGCATCGACGAGTCTGCTGAGCAGCCTCCTCTGCGGTCGGAGAGGACTGGGAGACTGCCGAAGGCAAGGCTCGGGATTCCTGCTGTGCAGCGACAGGAACCCGACACCTAACAGAAACTAGACGATTCTATGTTTATGCAAATAACAGAGTGCTTCGAATTAGGAGAACAGTTAATCCAAAACAGTGGTATTACATTCCCATGGACCAGAATCCTGCAGATCACGCAACTAGAGCAGTTGACGCAAGTCGACTAAGAAGCACAACATGGCTCTCAAGACCAAAACTATTGTACACTGAGGAATGCTTCTCAGACACCTTTGAACTACTAGGAGAGGACTGAGATGCTGAAATCCGCCCTCAGGTGTCTACATTTCATACAATGACCTCTGCTATCCAGCTTGGATCTCACAGGCTTGACAAATTTTCAAGTTGGAAGTCACTCATTCGAACCATTACCTGCCTAACTCGTATAGCTCGCTCGTTCAAGAACACCAGAGCTTGTGACACAGAAAAATGTAAAGGGTGGCATATTTGTAAAAATACCTATGTTACCTCTGACTTGGAATTCTCCAGAAACCACATCATCTTAACTGTTCAAAGAGAAACCTACTTTGTGGAAATCTAATGTCTTATTAACAAAGCTCCAATACCAGCGAGCAGCGTATTGAGAAAACTCGACCCATTCATTGACAACATCCTGCTGAGAGTAGGAGGCCGACTCAAAGAAGCTAAAATGAAGTTTGAGGAGAAATTCCCTCTTATACTTCCCAGAAAATGTCATGTTGCCTGTCAAAGAAATGGTTAATCCTAGTTCTCTAAACTCTAGAAAAATAACTGAAAAACAACTTGTAACCCATGACACCATTTTAATTGTTATCATCTGTCTATGTGATAGGATAATTCTGCCAGTGGTCAGTTCCAAATCTCTCATAATAAATGTCTAAATATGTTGAGGCCAAATCCAGTTCCTGGCCAAAACACACTAACAGGATGCAGTTCCACGAATTGTTAAATTAATAAAAGGGAAATGCCAAAAACTCCTGTCACCTCCAATTAAATATATCTTATAATACATGATACAGTTGACATCTTGTTATATAACTATCATTCTTACCAATTATTGTGTCAGCTCTCCGCCATTTTGTTTTTGTTACACAATATTACGGAATTGTCCATATTTGTTCATTTCCTCTTCTGATGAGCTATAAAAGATCTACCCTGACCCTCCCAATAAAGGAGATTAACTTGAAAGACAAGCAACCTGTGTCTCTCTTTTTATTTCTCCACTCCTAGGATCCTAGGTAAGAGAAGCTCTAAGTGAGCTTTACCTGAGGTTGGTGACTAGAAAAGAAATCCCGATGCTGACAGCCTACTTAATTGTACAACATTATCACAATCTTGTCAAGCACCAAGGAAGACTACTTACAGAAGGAGCCATTAGAACTGCAGGCCTGTGGGTTGTCGGTGCAAAGAAATTCATCAGTAGTGTCATATACAAATGCATTATCTGCCGTAAGCTCCGTGGTTGGACTCAAACCCAAAAGATGGCTGACCTACCAGCAGATATACTCAGCCCAGACCCTCGTTTTACCAGCATTGGTCTCAATGTGTTTGAACCTTGGTCAGTTGTTACATGTCATACGAGGGGCAGTCAAGCCAGTAGTAAACGTTGGGCTGTCATGTTTACCTGTATGTCAATCAGAGCCCTCCACATAGAGCTCATTGACTCCCAAGACACTTCAAGCTTCATCAGTGCTTTAAGATGTTTTATTGCCATCCGTGGTCCTATCAAGCATATACATTCAGACAGAGGTACTAATTTAATTGGTGCAGAAAAAGAATTAGGAATACCTTCAAATCTAGACTATATACTCTCGAGAGGTTTCTCAGTGACCAAAGTTGCACATGGTCATTCAACCCACCCCAGTCTTCACACATGGGTGGATCTTGGGAATGAATGACTGGAGAACATCTCTTTGCAAGAAAACTGCTATTAAAAAGGTTTCATGAAAAATAGAATACTGAGTCAGTGGCTTTTGATACTGAGGAACAAGAAGCATTGGCCATTCTTGAATCCCTTGCGGAGGGGGAAAGCTCAACAATGGTAAGCAAATTCCCTACTCCTACATTTACTAAATCTAAAAAATTTCCTAATTCATGTCCAGCGATTGACATATTTGTCAAATTGGTTACCACCGATATTGAAAAACTGGGTAGAAATCATAGATACGGACCAGACAAACAAACTATGCAGACTATCAAAGACATGCAATCATGGTCCGATGTCTGCTTTAAACTGGGAGACAAAGGTGGTAACCTTGCGGTATGGCCTAAAACGCTATACCAAAAAACAAGCAAAGAAATTGCTTTCTGATAGAAATTGCTATCAAAAATTGTCATACAATCCGCTGGTCAAATATCATGAGGAATTGACTAGCATTGTGACAAGAACCTATGATAATGATATAATTCCAAAGAAAATTATGGAAACAATTGTTTCCAATAAACCTCGTCTTCCGACTTTCTACTTAGGCCCAAAATACATAAAAATCCTGTGGACTCCCTGGGACGTCCAATTGTATCAGGAATTGGGGGGCTATGGCAAATTGTCTGTCCGATGATCAATTTTTATCTCAAGCCTTTGGTATTTGCATTACCTTCCTACATCAGGGATACCACTTCTGCATTGGGACATTTTGATGGCCTTATGCTTCATGCTAATATGGTTATGGTGACAGCTGACATCGAGAGTTTATACACATCAATTAGACCATACTGACGGCATCAAAGCGGTCTCCTGGTACCTCCAATCCAGTAATTTGGACAAACTCCTGACGGACCTCATTGTTGAATTGCTGGAATTTACACTGAAACACAACTTCATATTTAAAAATCAAATTTACCTCCAAACCCAGGGAACAGCTATGGGGGCTACTTGTGCACCATCGTATGCAAACCTGTTCCTTGGGGCATGGGAGCGTGAGGTTTTTCATTGTAATCCAGTAAGAAATGCAGATAGGATATACCATTGGATCCGCTGTTATGAATGAGTCACCGTAGGAGGCAAAAACAGAAATACTAGCTAAGTCCAGAAAACCAGAGAAGTTTTCAGCTATCGGATTGCAGACCCCTGAACCTATCAACAACAACTAGCAGTAGCCGTGGGGGGTTCCTACGGTGCCCTAGACCCCTCGATCACAGCAGGAGAACTACATAGCCTAAAGACAGAAAGGGAAATCTAAACTGCCCCAGAGCAGACCCCAAAGCAATAGGCAGCCCCCAACATATAATGACGGTGAAGCAAGATGAAAAAACACTCACACAGATAGAAAGATAGGCTGAGCAAATGATGGGGCTCAAGCTAACTAGATAGGACAGGATAGAAAAGCTGCTGTCTGTAATCCACCAAAACCCTATCAAAACAAGAGCCAACAGCTGATAGGGAAAAAAGCCCTGAAGACGCTAGGCTTCAAAAAGACTATATCAGTACTCAGGTATTTTCTGAAGACAGAGCAAAAAGGAATTCAGCTCACCCCAGCAGGGAATGGCAGAAATCAAGGAAAACAATGCAAAACAAAACCAAAACACAAATGCAAAAAGTAGAGCAGAAAACTTAGCTTTTGAGGAGCAGGAATCAGACTTGTCTCCTAGAATCCCTCAGAGAGATCACCAGCAAGGCAGAAGGGCGTCGGCTGCCTTATATCCAGTCAGTAATTCCCGTCACCCAGTCATCATCATCCTGCCCAGGTGCTTGGTAATCAGCCTCACTACCTTCCTTCACCAGAAGAGGGAGTTCATCAGACCTCAATGGTGAAGGGGAAAATGAACTCACAACAATCCGCTATATAGACAACGTGTGGTTTGTATGGGAGGGATCCAATGAGGATTTGAAAAGCTTGATGGATGACCTTAATAATAATAATTTGAATATCAAGTTGACTTATACACATGGTAGACAAGTGAACTTTCTTGATGTCGACATACAAACTCCCGTCTTATCCGCTATCTCTCAGATAACTCTCTTCTCGACCCTCTCCAATCCGGTTTCCGCTCCTTACACTCTACTGAAACTGCCCTCACTAAAGTCTCTAATAATGTACTAACAGATAAATCTAATGGTCATTATTCCATGCTAATTCTCTTGTATCTCTCTGCAGCATTCGAAACTGTGGATCACCAGCTCCTCCTCACTATGCTCTGTTACATCGGCATCAAAGACACCGTTCTCTCCTGGTTTTCCTACTATCTCTCTGACCTCTCCTTTACTGTATCTTTTGCTGGCTCCTCATCCCCACATCTTCCACTTACTGTTGGGGTTCTTCAAGCATCGGTTCTAGGCCCCCTCCTCTTCTCTTTGTATACTGCCCCTATTGGTCAAACAATCAGTAGATTTGGTTTCCAGTACCATCTCTATGCTGATGACACCTGTTATGAATGGGTCACCGAGGAGGCTAGCAGGACAAGGCTAAGCCACCAGAAAACCAGAGAGGTTGGTAACTAAGCGGATTGCAGACCCCTGATCTTGTCCACACAACTAGCAGTACCTACGATGCCCTAGATGCCTCGGCACAGTCGGAGAACTAACTCAGCCTAAAGCAAGAAGGGTGAAATCTAAACTGCCCCGGAGCAGACCCCAAAGGAATAGACAGCCCCCAAACATATTGTCGGTGAGACAAGATGAAAATACAAACGCAGGCAGAAAAACAGACTGAGCAAATGATGGGGCCCAAACTGACTAGACAGGACAGGAAAGACACTGTCTGCAATCACGCAAAAACCCTGAAAAATCCAACACGTCTGATGCACAATAAACACTGAAGTCACATGACTTCTCCCCCACTATATCAGCACTCTAGTATATACTGAAAGCAAAGCAAAAAGAGACCAATATAACGGGACAGAACAAACTGACAAAAGCAGCAACATATGGGCGTTGATTCAGCACAGCCCCAGCAGGAGCAAGCTGACCCGCACAAAGCAGAGATAGACAAAACCAGATCAAATGCAAAAAGATTAGCAAATTAACCACTTAGCTGAACCATGCAGGAACAGAGCAGGAGACATCAGACCTCAGAAGGCACAGGAAGGAAATCACCAGCAAGGATTGAAGGAAGTCAGCTGTCTTAAATACACCAGTCAGAAACCCCGAATCTCCAATCGTCATCATCATTATCAGGTGGCAAGCCTCTGTCAATCTAACCAGCTCCACTACCTTCAGTAACCACCAGAGGGAGCCCAGAAAGAGAATTCACAACAGACACCCAATTATATGCTTCTTCTCTTTACATCACGCCTGCCTTTTTAGAAAACACCAGTGATTGTCTAAACACTGTATAACATCATGTCCTCACTGTATCTGAAACTGAACCTGTCAAAGACTGAACTCCATGTGTTTCCTCCTTCCACTAATGCACCTACGCCCGACATTGCCATTTCTGTGGGTGGTTCCACTATTACTCCCCAGCAACATGCCCGCTGTCTTGGGGTCATACTTGACTCCGAGCTTTCATTCACCCCCCATATTCAATCACTAGCTCGCTTTTGTTATCTGCACCTCAAAAACATTTCTAGAATTCGACCTTTTCTTACCTTCAACTCCGCAAAAACTCTTACTGTTTCTCTTATTCATTCTCGTCTGGACTATTGTAACTCTCTTCTAATCGGTCTCCCTCTTACCAAACTCTCCCCCCTCCAATCTGTCTTGAATGTTGCAACCAGGATCATATTCCTCGCCAATCGTTACACCGATGCCTTTACATTGTGCCAATCATTACACTGGCTAGCCATCCACTCCAGAATCCAGTACAAACATATTACCCTCACCCACAAAGCACCCTACATCTCCTCCCTCATCTCAGTCTATCACCCTACCCATGCCCTCCGTTCTGCTGATGACCTGAGGTTAGCATCCTCAATAATCAGAACCTCCCACTCCCGTCTCCAAGACTATACACGTGCTGCACCAATTCTTTGGAATACACTTCCCAGGTCAATACAATTAGTCCCCAATCCCGACAATTTTAAGCGTGCCCTGAAAACGCATTTATTCAGACTGGCCTACCGCCTCAACACATTAACCTAACTATCCCTGTGTGCCACAGTCAAAAGTTTTACCATAACCAGGTTCCCCGCATCATGTTCCCACATGCTTTATGCATCTATTAGCCCTCTGTGTCTGTATTGTTATATACTTAACATTATGGCTGGTCCGAACAATGAAGGCAACTGTTGCTACCCACCTTTTGTGTCTCCCCTTTTTTCCTTATAGATTGTAAGCTTGCGAGCAGGGCCCTCATTCCTCTTGGTATCTGTCATGATCTATGTGATTATTGTTATGCTGTAATGTCTATTGTCTGTACAAATCCCCTCTGAAATGTAAAGTGCTGCGGAATATGTCGACTGTTGTGAGTTCATTTTCCCCTTCACCACTCAGGCACGATGAACTCCCTCTGCTGGTTAAGAAAGGTAGTGAGCCTGACTATCAAACATCTGAGACTAATGATGATGACTGGCTGAGTGGAGTCACTGACTGGATATAAGGCTGTCGACGCCCTTCTGCCCTGCGGGTGATTTCTCTGTGGGATCCTTGGATACCAGTTTGTATTCCTGCTCTCCTAAAGCTAAGTTTTCTGCTCTGCCTTTTGCATTTGTGCTTTGACTTTTGTTTTGCTGGATTTCTGCCATTCCCTGCTGGGGTGAGCTGAATTCCTTTAGCTCTGTCTTCAGAAAATAGCTGAGTGCTGATTTAGTTTTTGAAGCCTAGCTGCTTCAGGGCCTTTTTCCATATCAGCCTGTTGGCTTATGTATTTCATAGGGTTTTTGCAGATTGCAGACAGCAACTCTCCTATCCTGTCCTATTTTAGTGAGTTTGGGCCCCATCGTTTGCTCAGCCTATCTTTCTGTCTGTGTGAGTGTTTTTTCATCTTGCTTCACCGTCATTATATGTTGGGGGCTGCCTTTTACTTTGGGGTCTGCTCTGGGGCAGTTTAGATTTCCTTTTCTGTCTTTAGGCTATTTAGCTCTCCGGCTGTGATCGAGGGGTCTAGGGTACCGTAGGAACCCCCCACGGCTACTGCTAGTTGTGTTGATAGGTTCAGGGGTCTGCAATCTGATAGTTGCCAACTTCTCCGGTTTTCTGGACGTAGCTTCTATTTTTGTGTCTGCCTCCTATGGTGACTTGATCATAACAGTCGACACTATAATTATTATGAGATAGGAATGCTAATTACGGATGTATATTGGAAGCCCACGGCCACTAATACTTTCCTACACTCCAAGTCATCTCATCCACAAGCGTTAATGCGAGGCATTCCTGTCGGTCAGCATCTGAGGATCAGGAGGATCTGTTATACTGAAGAAAATTTTCAAAAACAAGCTAAAGACCTCTACTCGAGAAAGGATATGGCCATAGAGCAATACGTAGAGGTTATCACAGAGCTAACGGAATATCTAGGAATACATTGCTCTATAAATCATCCTTCAATAATGGCAAAAAAGTAGAACAAATTAGATTCATCACTCCCTTTAAAAACCAATGGGATGCATTGGTGGACATTCTTAGGAATCATTGGAATATCTTGGAAACTGATCCAATATTGAGAAATCTAATACCTGCAAAGCCATTGGTAACAGCGAGGAGATCCAAAATGTAGTAGGACAAATTCCATCTGTTTTCAAGGTTTTTTCCCTTGCGGCCACCATTCAAGGGATTTTACAGAGGTTTGGGATAAAGTCAGCAGACCCTCCAAACAACCCCCAAGGATCCTACATTCAACAAGATGTCTCTTTGTAGAGTCATTGTATGGAATTGTGCCCACCGGACAATGGGGATGCAGGATGACAGAGAACCCAACAGGGACATGGCTTTCCTAAGGGGCATGGTGGGGTTGTTAGTGGCATTTAGAACCTGATAATGCAGGCAAATCAAATTGTCGGGTGGTAGACGACACTCCTGACTCTGAGTCTAAAATTAGGCCCAAAAACTGCTGCATTCTCAGGGTCTGTAATCGTGATTTTTTGATATTTAGTAGCCACCCTAAGTGTTCTAGGAATGACATTGCCCTTTGTAACTGCACTAAACAATGGTCCGTTGTTCTGCCTACATTAAGGAAGTCATCGATGTAGGAAATAATACGGATGGCGGATTCACATAGGTGGGCCATGATCTCAGCTACAACCTTAGTGAACAGACGAGGGGCAACCGCAAGGCCAAAGGGAAGGGCCATAAACTGGAAGTGACCCTTCTATGGAAACTGCCACACTAAGGAAATGCTGATGGGCTACATGAATGGGTACATGATAATATGCATCCTTCAGATCTAATACCCCCATAAAAGTTTTCAAACAATAGCTTTATTGCTGAACTGATTGAGTCCATCTTAAAGGGACGTATTACCAGAAATTTATTGAGGGCCTTAAGATTAATGATGATTCTGAAGGAACCGTGTGGTTTTTGGACCAAAAATAGAGGGGAGTAGAATCCTCTACCTTTCTCTGCCTCTGTTACTTCCACCAGGACCCTTTTATGACATAAATCACGGATCTCCGACTCCAGGGCAGCCTGCTCTGAAGAGGAAGATCAGAAAGGATTAATTCTGAATGTATTTTGAGGGACAGAGGAAAATTCTAATCTGATTATATTACTTAGAATCCAGTCACTGTTGGAGATTAGGGACCAGGTCGGGTAAAAGGCTGCCAGCCTACCCCCTACGGATGTTTTTTTATGTTCCCGTGAGGAGCTTCCAAGCATGAAACCCGTACCTTTCCTCTTCCTTTCATCCCACTTAACTCGCTCCCTGGAAGGTCTCCTACGATTAAGCCTCCTGCTGAAAGGATGTCGGTAGGAAGGGGTCGGTAAACTGGGGTACTTCTTTTTGTCATCCCCTGCTTTCTCTAAGGGTATGTGCACACATTGCGGATTCGGCCCTGCGGATTCGCAGCAGTTTTCCATGGGATGTACAGTACCATGTTATCCTATGGAAAAAAACGCTGTGCAAATGCTGTGGAAAATTTCGCGTGGAAGCGCAGCGGTTTATTTTCCGCATTTCAATTCTTTGTGCAGATTCCTCAGCGTTTTTACACCCATTCCATAGGAATCCACAGGTGTAAAAACGCAGGCCAAATCCACACAAAATCCGCAGGGAAAACGCAGGTCATTTTACCTGCGGATTCTGCAGATTCCGGGTGGAAAAATCCGCAAATGAATCCGCAACGTGTGCACATACCCTAAAAGTTCACCCAGGACTGGACCAAAAAGATACTCCTCTTCACATGGGATGGAGCACAGGAGGGTTCTGGCCTGGATATCCCCCGGCCAACATTTCAACCACAGTGCCCTCCGAGCAGCGTTGGACAGCCCTGCTGCCGTAGCAGCCATCCTTACAGAGTCCGCCAAAGTGTCGGCTAGAAAAGCTGCAGCCCCCTCAGTTATTGGTAAGGCTTTCAAGATAGACTCTCTCGGGGCTCCGTTTTTTAACTGGGACTCTAGTTGATCCAACCAGACCATCATGGATCTGGCTGTACAGGTGGAGGCTACCGCCAGTCTCAGGGAGCCAGCCAACATTTCCCATGTCCCTTCAAGGAAGGTGTCCGCATTTTTATCTAGAGGGTCCTTCAAGGATCCTAGGTCCTCATCGAGATTCAGGGCCTTATCCCATCTATCCACCACGGGACCCTCAAAGTCGCACCTTCATTTAAATGCTGGAGGCAAGGAGCCCCTCTTTTCCGCCTTTTCCATTCCCAGTCTACCAGGCTCTGAATTTTTCTATTCAGCGGAAAGGACCTGCGTTTTCTTGGATCCAACCCGCCAAACATTAAATCCTGTACTGAACGCTCTGGCCTAGAATCTGCTACCCACATAGTGGACCTGACCGCTGTTACCAATTTGTCCATGCGGTCTAAGGGAAAGCAGAAATGGCTTGAGTCCTCCTCTAAAGATGATACAGAAGGTGGCCCCAAGGAATCTTCACCCTTTCTAAAGTAAGCCAAGTCAGTGAAACTGAGTCAGTGAAACTAGCTCTACATCCACTCTCCTTCCTCTTGGAACTCTCCCCGAGCTAGAAACTTTAAGGACTCCTTCACCTCCATCCTAATTATCTCCCTCAGGCTTGTGGTGAAGTCGGGGGTTTCTTCTGCTACCTGTAGAAGGGGGGAATATATAAGGCACTGCATTCTAAGCTTAGAGGCTAACCACCCCCCCCTTTTTCAGCACCCTACCATCTGCCGTATACAAGGCTGACATAACTTTTTTGGGTAAGCGTCTGGCAGGGGGCATCCGCAGAGGGCACACTCCTTGTGTTTCAATTTCCCAGAACACTTCTTACCCTACGGACAAAGAATAAGGGGAAGACTGTATCACTGAGTGTACTTTCACAAGGATCTCTTACCTGTGTTGCAGCTTAGTAGGTACTGGATCATGGGGGAACATTTCTCCGCTGACACTGCTGATTCCTCCACCCTGGGGGAACTCCTGCGGCTGGACTGACCACTTGCTCGGCTACCCGTTTCCCGGGCCTTTTGTCGGGGCCTCTCCAAAGCGTGCTGCTCTGTATTCTGCTGTCCCCATAGCTGTTGTTGATCCTCCTGCAGCTCCAATGAAGCTTCTGCCATATTGATGCTGGTGATGGCTCAGAAGAACTGTCTGCAGGCATCCAGGACCCCCGGATATCCGGATAAGCAGGTCACTTGGCCAGGGATGTAATGCCCCCCCACCAGACACTGCAGGATTTCTCATTACACGCCCCCCACACCAGCTCACATGCCCTGTGTGCCCCAAGCGACTCGGCGACATACCTGGAAAAAAGCCAGCCGGTATCCAGCTTCCAGGACGGTCTCCTAAGCTCCGCCCCTTGATACGTCACCACCGCGACCTCCAATGAGGCTGCAGGAGGGCGCCAGAGAACCGCCCAGGGATGTCACTGGCCGAGCCTCCGGCCACGTCAACCGGCCCGCACCCGACGCCGCCGGACCCGGAAGATGCCGCAGCACGTCGGGGAGCGCACATCAGGAGCCAATGAATCCATCAGGGAGATGGAAATCCTCCGGACATCGCTTCAGCTGCTCTGCTCACTTATGTGGAATCCTTCCCAGACCCACTGTGGCGCTGCCAGGAACTCCGCACCGGCCGAGGTAGGAGAACCCCCACTACCTGAACCGATTATCTGGGCCTGGGATCCGATGAATCCTCCAGTTAGCTGTAGGAACCCTGTCCTCCAGGAACAGGAAACCAACTGATGCGTGGGCGAGGTGCCGCCCTTTTGTATCTGTAGGTTTCCTGTTCCTGAAGGGCGGATACCCACTCATTGGTGCTGTCATGGGCAACCAAATAAAAAAGTTTTCAACCAAAACATACTAAATAACATTTGTGCAGTCTATCAATTTGTTCTGAGAAATAATATCACCTCCATCAAATCCTTTATAGATTACCTCAAATCTGACCTAACTTTTAAGGTTAGGGAATAACCTCTACACTAACTTGAGTTGGTGGCAAAGCAGTAACCACATGGACCACATCTCTTAACAATTTCAGGGTACAAAGGAATTGCCTCATGCAGTCAGTTTTGATTAACGATTGAATTCTTCTACTTTGAGAGCAAGTGAAAAATTTTGCTAAACTATGGTCAGTTTTCTATGGGAGTGGAATCTTTTTCCTTGCGGCAATGCTTTGCCTGCTCTATGTTGTCCAAATAGTTTTCGAAATCAAACTCCTCATCTGATGAGGATGACGAAACTGTGGCAGCAGCAGCACTGGTAGGACCCGAGTCCTCTTGCTCTTGGCCATCCTGTAGCCCACTTATCCTAACTGCTACCTCAGTCAGAGCTTCTTTTCCTTTAGTAAGCTGTTGATCATCCAGCAATATACGATGACTCGGGTCCACATAAACAGCTGCCAGAAGAATTTTATTTTCTAATAGCAGTATCTCTCTCCGTTTCATTGAGGCAGCAATACCATCTGCGATTAAAGCTCCTCTTTGGGACAGGCAAAACAACAAGCTCTTGCACTCCTTCATAAAAATACCAGGAGTTAAATCCTCAGCTTGTAACTTTTTAGTCACTGTAAATGGGTGATGAAGCAATTCGTTCAATTCAGCCACCTGTGTCCATTGACCTTTATGTATTGTTACCAGAGGGTTGGCCATACATATTCTTTGGAGATGGACTTGTAGCCTTGAGATTGCTCATGCTTCCTCACAATTTGGTTTCTCAAGTCCTCAGACAGTTCTTTGGTCTTTTCTTTTCTCCATGCTCAATGTGGTACACACACGGACACAGGACAGAGGTTGAGTCAACTTTAATCCATGTCAACTGGCTGCAAGTGTGATTTAGTTATTGCCAACACCTGTTAGTAGAGTTGAGCGACTTTTGTTTTTTTAGGGTCGAGTTTCGTTTCGTGAAACCCGACTTTTCCAAAAGTCGGGTCGAGCAAGATCGGCCGACTATAGGGAAAAGTCGGGGTCGTCCCGAAACACGAAACCCAATGTAAGTCAATGGGGAATAAAAGTCGGCAGTGAGAGGAGGACAGGAAACACACCTACAGTGCCCATTTGAATGCCAAAAGCATCAATTCTTCTTACTTAAGCTTGTCAACCTTAATTAACTTCATAATACAAGTTACGCACTGAAAAATGGGGGTTATTTGGCTAAAGTTGTGGGGGGGTAGGGCTGGCTCCAGGTTTTCATGTGCCCTGGGCGAAAGAGCGCCCCTTTAACACATACCACAACTCATCATGCTTCGATACGGCAGAGAAATAGTGGTATAGTACAATGAAAAATACTTCACTTTTTACATCTCATGACGAGGCCCATCTATTTCTCCATACAGAATCATTGGTCCCATATAATGTTTGAAACAGTATATGATGAGCTCCACATAATGCTACAGTATATATTGGTCCCCATGGATGAAGCTCCACTGTCTTATGGGCCCAAATAATGCTCCAAACATAAAGGGCCCCATTTCTAATGCTCTAGTGTATAATGGGCCCTGTAAATGCTGCTCCAGTGTCTGATGTCCACCTTTGGAATGTTCCAGTGTATGGTGGGCCCCATCTATCATTCTCCAGAGTATAGTACTCCCCAAAAATTGCTGTCCCAACATTGAAAACAATGAAATAAGTCTCCTCGCTAGGGAATCCCTGTACTAGTCTGGACTCCTCGTCATTCCCATCTTCCATCTCACTGCACAGTATTTCAACCTTGCAAGTGCTGTGATCCTGAGCAAGCAGGGGGGGCCCACTCGTTGGCGACGGCACTGGCACAGGGCCCCTGATAGTACGGTGGTGTGTCTGATGGCGGGTGGGCCGAACCTGCACTTTCATCTGCAGCTTCCTCTTTGTCACCGTGTAAGATGGAACTGTATATGGGAAGGGTAACCTGAGTTTCATCAGGGTCAGATTCAGGCCATGTAGCATGCGAGGGGAATGTAGTGGTCTGGGTCAATGTACCAGCAGATTCATCGAGCAGTGGCTGGGCATCAGTGCACTTGTGTCGCCCCCAGGAGTACGGTCGCCACAGTGGCATTACCTTCCTCCTAGGGAGTGTGATGTCATGCTTGGTAGCAATGAAGGATCTCTCTAGCAGGTTAACTGATTGGGCGGCGTTATTCCCACGAGTCATGACCCTCCAAACAGCGTTCATGAAGGCAAAGTGTTTGTTTTACGTGGGCAGTATGGTTGCAAAGCTGAACCTTAAAGGAATGTCCAGAAGGGCACCACCAGGAGTGGAGCCTACGGTTTAATTCGACTCCACCTGGGAAACCTC
Source organism: Dendrobates tinctorius (assembly GCF_039654945.1). Lineage (NCBI taxonomy): Eukaryota > Metazoa > Chordata > Amphibia > Anura > Dendrobatidae > Dendrobates > Dendrobates tinctorius. Next base: position 2,310,067 of record NW_027361904.1, on the reverse strand, counting down.
AACCATGCCAGCTACAGAAAAGATGCACAGATTGCAAGCTTAATTCCGTTAACGAACGAGACTCCGTCATGCCCCGCGGTCCGAGTCCGGCTTACTAGAGGGACACGCGAGGCTCTGGCACATGAGATTGGCCAATAACTGGTGTGTCATGCCCTTACATGTCCGTGGCTGCATGTGCGCTACACTGAAAAGGCCAGCGTTTGTCGCTTACAGGTGCAGATAACCCGCTGAACAACGTTAGTGATGGGGATCACTGATTACAATTATTACCCGCGAACGATGATTTCCCAGTAAGTGCAGGTCAACCGCAGTTCTGGAATTAGGCCTAAGCGTCATTCCTGAAAAAATGAAAAACTTACATGTGCAAACCACAGGTGCTGTAGCTTGCTTAACAGCTCGCCAGCCGTTCTCAGGCCCAGTATGGATTACACGTAATTGCACAAAGGTGAGAAAGAGTACCGTATCCCTGGATAACATGTATGGATAGCATAGTGTACACATTCAAAATATATGTCTATACATCAGGAGGCAGGCTCAGACGGTGTCAGGCACAGTATGGATTTGACGGCCCAGACTACACAGCGGAGGAGCAGGGAGAGGTAAAGATTGCAAATGCTGGGGCCCTGCCCAAGCAAGGGGGGCCCACTCGTGGGCATCGGTACTGGCACTGGGCCCCTCATAGTACGGCGGTGTGTCTGACAGCGGGTGTGCACCACCACGTCAGAGACACTTGATTGCACTATGAGGGACCCTGTGCCAGTGCATGCGCCCATGAGTCGGCCTACCCACCCGTCCAGGGCTAAGGCACTCGCACGGTGTCGTGCGCTAGGTGGTGACCCCGGCCATGGGGGGGGGGAGGCAGCACAGTTAGGGAGTTTTAGAAAGTGGCATATGTTGATGTTGGACATTCAGCTGATGCAAAAGGCGAAATAGGTCAAGTCCCAGGAAGAGGTGGACCAAAGCAAGCCATTTTTCTGTCACCCTATGTGTCATCAGGGGAAGGTGGGACAAAATCCTTTGGAAACCCATGCATGGTTCATTTTAATGAAGGTTAGATCATCCACATTTTGGGTTGACAGACGGGTCCTTTTTTCTGTCAGGATTAACCCAGCTGCACTGAAGACTCTTTCCGATAGCACACTTGCAGCTGGGCAAGCGAGCTCCTGTAAGGCATATTGTGCCAATTCAGGCCAGGTGTCCAGTTTAGCAGCCCAATAGTCAAAGGGGAATGACCTGTGTGGGAGAACATCGATATGGGAAGAAAAGTAGTTTGTAACCATAGTTGACAACTGCTGTCTCCTGTCATAGAATCGTAGAATTGGAAGGGACCTCCTGGGCCATCTGGTCCAACCCCCTGCTCAAAGCAGGATTCGCTAAATCATCCCAGTCAGATGTCTGTCCAGCCTCTGTTTGAAGACTTCCATTGAAGGAGAACTCACCACTTCTCGTGGCAGCCTGTTCCACTCATTGATCACTCTAACTGTCAAAAAGTTTTTTCTAATATCTAATCTGTGTCTCCTCCCATTCAGTTTCATCCCATTGCTTCTAGTCTTTCCTTGTGCAAATGATAATAAAGTTGATCCTTCTACAATGTGACAGCCCTTTAGATATTTGTAGACAGCTATTAAGTCTCCTCTCAGTCTTCTCTTTTGCAGACTAAACATTCCCAAATCCTGCAACCTTTCCTCATAAGACAGGGTTTGCAGACCGGTCACCATTCTGGTCGCTCTTTTCTGAACTTGCTCCAGTTTGTTGATGTCTTTTATAAAATGTGGTGCCCAAAACTGGACACAATATTCCAGATGAGGTCTGACCAAAGAGGAGTAGAAGGAAATAATGACTTCACGTGATCTAGACTGTATGCTTCTGTTAATACATCCTAGAATTGCATTTGCCTTTTTTGCTGCTGCATCACACTGTTGACTCATATTCAGTCTGTGATCTATTAGTATGCCCAAGTCTTTTTCACATGTGCTGTTGCTTAGCCCTATTCCTCCCATTCTGTATATGCTTTTTTCATTTTTATTGCCCAGATGTAGTACTTTGCATTTTTCCCTGTTAAAAACCATTCTGTTTGTTGCTGCCCACTTCTCCAGTTTATTTATATCTTTTTGAATCCTCTCTCTCTCTTCTCTAGTATTAGCTATCCCTCCTAGCTTTGTGTCATCAGCAAATTTAATCAGTTTACCCTCACTTTCCATCGATGCAGTATTACCAGTTGTGTGAGCGGTACTTGAAAAATCAGTCCACAACATTGTCATGAAACCCCTGTCTCCAACGCCACTTCTGCTGTGTGCACCACAAACACCTCTGCCAAGCTGCCCCCAGCCCGTACGGCTCGTGTGAGAACCATCACCGCTGCTGTGTGCTGGGAATGCCTCAAGCAACCGATTTACCAGAGTTGCTTGTTTATTAGCCAATATTAGGTCAAGGTTCTCCTGTGTCATGATGTTTTGTAATTTGCCTTTATAGCGTGGATCCAGGATGCTGGCCAACCAGTAGTCGTCATCGTTCATCATTTTGGCAATGCGGGGATCCCTTTTTAGGATCTGCAAGGCATAATCTGACATGTGGGCCAATGTTCCCGGTGTCAATGATGCACTGCGAGTGCTGGTTGGAGGAGCACTTTCTGGCAAATCCACATCCCTCCAGTCACGCACAAACCCTGTACCAGACCTTGCCACGCCAACATTTTCACTTGCCCCACGAGATGCATCCTCCTCCCCTAAGTAATCATCCCCATCATCATCCTCCTCTTCTTCCTCCACCTCGTCCAGGAGAGGTCCCTGAGCAGACAATGGCTGAATGTCATCAAGGATTCCCTCCTCGTCAACATTGGCTGCAGACGCCTGCTCCTTAAGGTGCGTCAAAGTTTGCATGAGCAGACGCATAAGTGGGATGCTCATGCTTAGGATGGCGTCGTCTGCGCTTACCAGCTGTGTGCATTCCTCAAAACACTGAAGGACTTTACAGAGGTCTTTCAGCTTCGACCACTGCCCACCTGTCAACTCCATGTCTGCTCTCAAAATGCCTGGCGGTGTATCCTCCCACAAATGCATTATGGCCAGCCTCTGCTCGCACAGCCGCTCAACCATGTGCAGGGTGGAGTTCCACCTTGTTGCAATGTCGATAATGAGGCGGTGGTTGGGAAGGTGGAGCAATCGCTGCAGCTTCTGCATACGAATGGAGTGTACAGGCGACCGGCGGATGTGCGCGCACAGTCTTCGAACCTTCTGGAGCAGGGCTGTTAACTCCGGATAATTTTTGAGGAAGCACTGCACCACCAGGTTCAAGGTGTGAGCCAAGCAAGGTATGTGGCTGAGTTTTGAAAGGGCTATGGCTGCCACAAAATTACGGCCGTTATCACTAACTACCTTGCCTGCCTTAAGATGTACACTGCCCAGCCATGACTCAGTTTGTCGCTGAAAGTACTCGGCCAGCACCTCGGCGGTGTGTCTGTCGCCCAAACACATCATCTGCAACACAGCCTGCTGACGCTTTCCACTAGCTGCTCGATAGGAGGACACCTCATGTGCAACAGTGGCAGCTGCAGATGGAGTGCTCGTACGACTGCGCTCTGTGGACGAGCTTTCGCTTCTGGAGGAGGAGGAGGAGGGTCGAACGCCTACAGCCAACTGTTTCCTATACCGTGGGCTAGGCAGCACTGTCCCACCACCGCTGTCCCCTGTAGACCCTGCATCCACCACATTAACCCAATGCGCAGTGATGGACACGTAACGGCCCTGGCCATGCCGACTGGACCATGCATCAGTTGTGAGGTGCACCTTTCCACTCACTGACTGCTTGAGTGCATGGACAATGCGGTCTTTCACATGATGGTGGAGGGCTGGGATGGCTTTGCGAGAGAAGAAGTGGCGACTGGGTAGGTCATAGCGTGGTACTGCATAGGCCATGAGTTCGCGGAAAGCTGCGCTTTCCGCCAACCGATAGGGCATCATCTCAAACGAGATTAGTTTGGCAATGTGGGCGTTCAAACCCAGTGTACGCGGATGAGAGACTGAGTACTTTCTTGACCTACTCATAGTGTCTGGGAGGGTGAGCTGGACTTGAGAGCTGCATATGGTGGAAGTAGCGGTGGACAGGGCGGACTGAGAGAGGGTTGATGATGGTGATGGAGTTGGTGTTCTTTCTGATGGCCTAGATTCAGTATTTCGTTGATATAACAGTGGGATTCCCTGACTGCTGTGGCCTTGCAACGACACCTCAACATTTGCTGCTGTGCTGACCGGTGGGCTTACAGTGGGGGAAACAATGTAGCATTGCTGACTACCTTCTTTGTGATCAGTTGCACATGTAGTACTTGAGGTTTGGTGTTGTGTCCACGCTTGCAAGTGCATGGTGGTTAAATGTCTAAGCATGCAACTGGTATTCAAATTTTTCAGATTTTTCCCTCGGCTAAAGGTCTTTGCGCACTTCTTACAGATAACCTTGGCCTGATCATGAGGATTTTGTTCAAAAAAGTGCCACACTGCACTCTTCCTACTTTGGCAGACATTTTGCGGCCTAGCACGCTGTGATATTTTGACCCTCTGGACAAGCTGTCCAGCAACTCTTTTGATTTTTGGAACCTGTCTTTGGAGTGCTCGGTGCCTGCCAGATAACAGCTGTTGCGATGTCGATGTCTGCTGTGGATGCTCCTCATCTGAGCTATTGGAAGCAGCACCCTCTTCCCCCAATGGATGCCAATCTGGGTCAACAACTGGGTCATCCATCACCTCCTCTTCAATGTCATGTGCACCTTCCTCTGTGTCACCGTGTATGGTGGTATAGTGTGCGGGAAGGGGCACCTGAGTCTCATCAGGGTCAGAATCTGGCTCTGTTCAATGCGAGGACAATGTAGTGCTCTGAGTGAATGTACCAGCAGAATCACCTATCAGCGGCTGTGCATCAGTGCACTCCATGTCAGATTCATCTTGGCCTGGGTAATTCACCATTTCACTTGATAATCCAGGCATGGTATGTGAAAACAGCTCCATGGAGTAATCAGTAGTATGGCCTGCGTCATCCTTCAATCTTGGTTGGGGTGAAGGACACAAGGAAAGACAAGGAAAGGTGTGGTTCATGAACATGAGCCTCCAATGACGACTCAGTGCTTTTACTTTTTACAACTTCAGAAGAGGAGGCGATAGAGCTGGAGGCTGAGTCAGCAATGAAAGCCAAAACTTTTTCCTGCAGCTCTGGCTTTAAAAGCGGTTTGCCAACTCCTAGAAAAGTAAGCCTTCGAGGCCTTGTGGAGCCAGACGATGACGCAGGCTCAACACCTCCTGCATTCGGTCCTATTTTGCTTTTGCCACTACGATCAGATCCACCACCAACACCATCATTACCAGCTGCCAACCCCCGCCCAATTCCACGGCCTCTTCCACCAGCCTTCCTCATTTTTGGTAGAAATGTAGACAAAATCCAACAAACTATATAGTAATGTAAAACAAGGTACAAGGTGTCTATAGGACAGGGGAGATTTTGAATTTCTGCACACACTTGTGGACACTGGACACTTATGGATTGTGTGAGGCCCACTGAATATCAGAGCGCTATGTCACAGGCTCGATGGCACAGGTGTGAAAAATGTCACTAGAGGATAAGGGAGATTTTGAATTTCTGCACACACTTGTGGACACTGGACACTTATGGATTGTGTGAGGCCCACTGAATATCAGAGCGCTATGTCACAGGCTCGATGGCACAGGTGTGAAAAAAGTGACTACAGGATCACAGAGATTTTGAATTTCTGCACACACTAGTGGACACTGGACACTTTTGGATTGTGTGAGGCCCACTGAATATCACAGCGCTATGTCACAGGCAGAAATTGGCTAGTGTATCACAAACTACAAGGTGTATATAGAATTGGGCAGAATAGGAATCTCCCTAGAGTGTAGGTCTGTAAGAATGGAACAAGTCCTCCACTTATCCTTCCACAGTGACACACAGATAGCTTCACTGTGGCTGTGATAACAGCCGTTACACGGTACTGAGAGGAGCGTGCACGTACACGGCTGTCCGGTGTACGTAAAATTGTCAAGCTCCGTGTTTTTTAAGTATACGGACTGACACACGCTGTCTCTCTATAGTTTTGAATGTGATCAAACAGCAAATATATTTAACTGTTTGAAAGCTAGACAAAACTAGAAGGTGCAGGTCTGTAAGAACGGAACATGTCCTCGACTTATTCTCACAGTGACACACAGATAGCTTCACTGTGGCCGTGATAACAGCCGTTACACGGTACTGAGAGGAGCGTGCACGTACACGGCTGTCCGGTGTACGTAAAATTGTCAAGCTCCGTGTTTTTTAAGTATACGGACTGACACACGCTGTCTCTCTATAGTTTTGAATGTGATCAAACAGCAAATATATTTAACTGTTTGAAAGCTAGACAAAACTAGAAGGTGCAGGTCTGTAAGAACGGAACATGTCCTCGACTTATTCTCACAGAGTGACACACAGATAGCTTCACTGTGGCTGTGATAACAGCCGTTACACGGTACTGTGTGAGGAGTGTGCACCGCGGTATGGTGTGAAAAAAATGCACGGTCAGTACCTCAGCAGGACAAAAAAAAAAATTGGGATTGCTTTTAAAAAAGCAGTTTGCAGAGCAGTGGGTAAACAGCAATGCAGCCGTCAGGAAGCCTTAGAAGGCAGCCTAACAACCAACACCGCTGATCCACCAAAATATAGCCTCCCCTTGCACTGCACACACAGTGACTGGTGTGTTGTACAGGCAAAATCGCTAGCAGCAGAAGCAGTTTTTTTTTCTTCTTCCCTGCCTAACGCTCTCCCTACAGAATCAGCAGCAGCAACCTCTCCCTATGCTAAGATCGGCAGAAGATGGCAGTCGGCGTGCATGCCCTTTTATACCCCCTGTGACGCCCACCAAAGCAAGCCAATCACTTGCATGCCCTTCTGAAAGATGGTGGTGACCCCTGCCTATGTCATCACGTTGCCCACAGTGTCCGTGGATCCTGATTTGCTGAAAAAGAGCGCAAAACAAACTTTTGAAACGCGACTTTGGCGCGTAAGTCGCCGACCTCGTGGCCGACCTCATCCTAGGGTTGGGTTTCGTTTCATGAAACCCGACTTTGCCAAAAGTCGGCGACTTTTGTAATTTTTTGACCCGTTTCGCTCAACTCTACCTGTTAGGTGCCACAGGTAAGTTACAGGTGCTGTTAATTACACAAATTAGAGACACATCACATGATTTTTCGAACAGTGCCAATACTTTTGTCCACCCTCTTTTTTATGTTTGTTGTGGAATTATATCCAGTTTGGCTTTAGGACAATTCTTTTTGTGTTTTTTCATTTAAGACAAACTAAATGAAGATAATAATACCAAAGAATTTGTGTTTGCAATCATTTTCAGGAAGAAACTGAGTATTATGACAGAATTGCAGGGGTGTCAATACTTTTGGCCACAACTGTATCTATAATTGAGGGTTTCAGCTCAAGCAATCGCTCAATCATTAAATAGGTGCTGCCCCATCGAGTGGCTTGATCCACAATTGCTCCTTTTCCAACATGTCTCTTCAAGATAGAATCAATTTTAGGGGTTCTGGCAGCAATAGCCAATTTCCTCACTTAGCTAATCAAAATTCCAGAATGTCCCTCTTGCACTCTCTTTTTGCCAGCTGCAGTATGTGTACAACACAACACATGTGATCAATAGGAAAGAGGTATGAAGCAGCTTCAACAAAATCATCTATTTGCAAAGAATCATTTTGCTGTTCTTCTGTAGTAATATCTGTTTCTCCATTATGAGAACAGGACTTAATTGTACTCATCATGTTTGAAGTATTATCCGTTATAATAGAAAGAAGCTGTTCTTTTTTAAGTTCATAATCTTGCAGAACTTTTTCCACTAAGGTCTGGAGAAACTGGCTGCTGTGATGAGCTTTAGGATCTTTTACTGCCAGCGTCTTAGTAACAATTTTTTTGTTGTCACAAACATCGAACGTTGATAGCAAAATAGTTCACTCTGACGTGTGCAGGCATCCATTTTAAGAAACACAAAGTGTCTCTTGAGAGTCTTAAGATCTTCCTTTTGGTTAAGGGCTTCTTCAAGCATTAATTTTCTAATGCTTTCTCTTTTCAGAGAAACACCAAGTTTGCGGCCATTTCTCCATTAAGAGGTGTAAAAGCTGGTTGTGCAAATGATAATGGTACACTGTCCTTCACAACAAGCTCGATGAGCTGTCTTTTAAACACATCTGCTGTCATTTACAAAATATCTTTTAACTGATGTTTGAGATGCTCTTTCCTCCTCCTTTGCCTGGCAGGAAGTGCTGGTCTCTGGTTTCTTGGTGCTGCTGTGATCTTTTTAAATCACAGCTTTGTAAACTTTTGGGTAGCAGCGTTGTAAATGTCTTTAGATTGGAAGCTCTTGAAGGAGCATTTTTCTCGCTGCCTGAGTATGCACTGATTTTGGCATCACAGCATTTGTTTTCATATGGTTCACTTATACACTGACACACAAAATGTTTTTTATCTTGAGTTACTAAAATGCTCAAATACAGCTGACTTCATAAGATGCTTCTTTTACATTTTGTAATTATGTAAATTCGCTCTCAAAATAATTTTGTCCTGTTAAAAAAATAAGGTATATTGTAATTCTTGCAAGAATAGGGAATCATGCACTGTATAACTTAGGACAGAAATAAAACAATCTTTGCATAAATCAATAAGACAGATGCTAAGTATAAAGTTTGTAAAATATGTTAGATATCTTTACTCTGAACTTTTATTGTCAGGCTTGTCTCAGGGTACAGCTCACTAAATGCTTCATATCATATTTCTTCACAGTCTATGAAGAGGGGAGTTATCATAGAATCGTAGAGTTGGAAAGGACCTCCTGGGCCATCTGGTCCAACCCCCTGATTTAGCAGGATTCGCTAAATCATCCCAGTCAGATGTCTGTCCAGCCTCTGCTTGAAGACTTCCATTGAAGAACTCACCACTTCTCGTGGCAGCTTGTTCCACTCATTGATCACTCTGTCAAAAAGTTTTTTCTAATATCTAATCTGTCTCCCCCATTCAGTTTCATCCCATTGCTTCTAGTCTTTCCTTGTGCAAATGAGAATAAAGTTGATCCTTCTACAATGTGACAGCCCTTTAGATATTTGTAGACAGCTATCAAGTCTCCTGTTATGAATGAGTCACCGTAGGAGGAAAAACAGAAATGCTAGCTAAGTCCAGAAAACCAGAGAAGTTGGCAGCTATCGGATTGCAGACCCCTGAACCTATCAACAATTAGCAGTAGCCGTGGGGGTTCCTACGATGCCCTAGACCCCTCGATCACAGCCGGAGAACTGCCTAGCCTAAAGACAGAAAGGGAAATCTAAACTGCCCTAGAGCAGACCCGAAAGCAATAGGCAGCCCCCAACATATAATGACGGTGAAGCAAGAAGAAAAAACACTAACACAGATAGAAAGATAGACTGAGCAAATGATGGGGCCCAAGCTAACTAGATAGGACAGGATAGGAAGGCTGCTGTCTGCAATCCGCGAAAAACCCTATCAAAATAAGAGCCAACAGACTGACAAGACGCTAGGCTTCAAAAAGACTATGTCAGTACTCAGGTATTTTCTGAAGACAGAGCAAACCGACAAAAAGGAATTCAGCTCACCCCAGCAGGAAATGGCAGAATCCAGAAAAGCAAGGCAAACTAAAACCAAAACACAAATGCAAAAAGGCAAAGCAGAAAACTTAGCTTTTGAGGAGCAGGAATCAGACTGGTCTCCTAGAATTCCACAGAGAAATCACCAGCGAGGCAGAAGGGCATCGGCTGCCTTATATCCAGTCAGAGATCCCCGTCGCCCAGTCATCCTCTCCCAGCTCAGGTGCTTGGTAATCAGCCTCACTACCTTCCTTCACCAGAAGAGGGAGTTCATCAGACCTCAATGGTGAAGGGGAAAATGAACTCATAACAGTCTCCTCTCAGTCTTCTCTTTTGCAAACTAAACATTCCCAAATCCTGCAACCTTTCCTCATAAGACAGGGTTCATGTTTGTGCTGAATCATATTCCAGAACACACAGAAAAATATATGTCCTCATCAATCCTGTTACTGTATTTCCAAATTTGAGATGTTAGAAAGCAGTTTTTCCCCTTATATTCTATGTATAGTGTATACAAGTCATCAGAGCAGCTAATTTCTCCAAACATGAGCTAAGAAGAAAAACAAACTAAAACATCAAGCATTCAGAGACAACATATACTGGACTATTGATTTATGCAGTTTATTGAAAGTTTAGATATGCTTTAAGAAGTACTTACCTTAATCCTGCTTTCCTGCTCACCCCAGAAGTTCTGAGATGAATGTAGGCATTCTTTCCCTGTGTGTTTATTTTTTCCCCTTATCTGTAGAGGAGGAGCTTCACCACCTATCATGAACATAAACTGCAGCACAGATTCTTCTCAGCTAAAAGTCTAGACCTTAGATCAAGAATTCTTATTAAAAAAATATTTCCCACAAATAGCATTGAACTACTGTACCCAATTTATTATATAATTATGTATTTTAGGAGTTGGAGTCGGTCGATTTTATATCAACTCTGACTCCACGACTGCGACTCCATAGCCCTGGTTCTTTGATGTTCATTCAGACTTGAATTAACCACTTTCCGAAATATGACGTAGCGGTACCTCCCTGTGATGTGAGCTCACACGCTGAGCCCATCTTTCCCTCCACTTAATGGCTAATTTATCATAACTACCCAAAAATAGTATCAGTAAAAAAGCTCAGGGCACAAAACATAAGCCGTCACCTATCCCCAGATCTTGAAAAATGAATGCTACGGGTTTAAAAAAAATGTTGACAAAAGCTAATTTTTTTCCTTTTACAAATTTCCACATTTTTTACAGGAAAGATCTATATCTTTGTACCGTGTTAGCCAGTAGATAGAATATTTAGAATTGAGAGTCCTCAGTGGTTGATACCTTTTAATGGCTAACTGAAAAGATGATAACAAATTGCAAGCTTTGGAGACTACTCAGGTCTCTTCATCAGGCATAGACTAATACAAAATCTGAAGAATCACATATTTATACACAAGACAGCACAGAAATAACGCAATAGATAAGATAAGACAAGTGATGTGAAGCAGAATTGTCATTATGGGAGAGGGTTAAACATAAATATTGGAGCAGTTCATAGATAAGGAGCCTGAAAGTTTTATTGCCCTCTGGTGGGATCTAGTTCTGTGTTGTGATGACCCCAGAAGAGCAAATTCCTTAATTGATGTAAAAAGACATAAATCCATGCGACACATTCATTCCTGCACTGAATGTTTGGAAAGTTTTCATAAATTTGTACTCTGAGATTCTTCTTTCTCTCGGAGACTTGAAGTTACCTTTTAATACAAGTAATTTAATGTCCATCATGCTATGGCCAGGGATACAAAAATGTTTTGCCACAGGTAGATTCATTCTTTTTTCTCTTATTGTGTGACGATGAGCATTCATCCTTGTTCTAAGCTTTTGCCCTGTCTCCCCCACATACAGACCCCCAGATGGACATTTAGTACAAATAATTAAGTACACCACATTAGATGTAATGCAGCTGAAAGTACCTGGGATCGTGATGCGAGTTGGGGATCTTTATCTTGTCCGTGGTCATTATAGATGGACAGGTTTTACATTTTTTCTGGTTGCAAGGAAAGGTTCCTGCATCTGTTGGAGAGGACAGGGAGCTTCTGACAATAATGCTCCTTTTTTAACCCCTTAAACAAAAAACTATACATTTGGTATCTATCTGCGCACTCGTATGGACCTGGGGAATCAAACTGCACAGTCAGTTTTACCATACAGTGAACAGGGTAAATAAAATACCCCAAAAGACTTTTGTGGACTTGAATTATTTTTGCAATTTCAACGCACTTGGAATTTTGTTTCCTGTTTTCCAGTACACTATATGATAAAATATATGGCGTCATTCAAAAGTGCAACTCACCCAAGCAAAAAACAAGCCCTCATACGGCTGTATCCATGGAAGCATAAAAAAGTTAAGGTTCTTGGAAGAAAGGGAGCATAAAACAGAACTGCAAAAAATGGAAATTGGCCATGTCAGGAAGTGGTTAAAGATTTTTAATGTTTTCTACCTTCTGAAATTGAAAGTGCCTTTTGCCGCATAAATTGTGATATTTAACAAGATCTGATCTAACAGTGAAACATTTTCCACATTCTAAACATGAAACTGGTTTCCCTCTGTGTGAGATCTTTCATGTCTAACAAGACTTGATTTACGGGTAAAGCATTCTCCACATTTTGGGCATGAATATGGCCTCTCCCCTATGTGAATTCTATGATGTGTTATAAGATCTGATTTCCGAATAAAACATTTCCCACATTCTGAGCATGAATATGGCTTTTCCCCTTTGTGGATTTCTTGATGTCTAATCATATCTGATTTTACAGTAAAGCATTTTCCACAATCTGAACATGAGTATGGCTTCTCTCCTGTATGAACTTTTTGATGTCTTATAAGACTATGTTTTTGGTTAAAACAGATTCCACATTCAGAACAAGAAAATGGTTTCTCCCCTGTGTGAATTCTTTGATGTGTAATAAAAACATGTTTCTGATTAAAACATTTTCCACATTGTGAGCATGAAAATGGCTTCTCCCCTGTGTGAAGTCTTTGATGCCTAATAAGAAAATATTTCCGATTAAAACATTTCCTACATTCTGAACATGAAAATGGCTTCTTCCTAGTGTGGCTTTTACGATGTCTAAAGAGATCTTGTTTCATGGTAAAACATGTTCCACATTCTGAACATGAAAATGGCTTCTCCCCAGTGTGGCTTTTACGATGTCGAATGAGACCTTGTTTCATGGTAAAACATTTTCCACATTCTGAACATGAAAATGGCTGCTCCCCTGTGTGAATTCTCTGGTGTTTAACAAGAACTGGTTTCATGGTAAAACTTTCTCCACATTCTGAACATGAAAATGGCTTCTCCCCTGTATGAAGTCTTTGATGTGTTATGAGCTGATGTTTCTGATTAAAACATTTCCCACATTCCGAACATGAAAATGGCTTCTCCCCTGTGTGAGTTCTTTGATGTGTTATGAGCTGATGTTTCTGATTAAAACATTTCCCACATTCCGAACATGAAAATGGTTTCTGCCCTGTGTGAAGTCTTTGATGCGTTGTGAGCTGATGTTTCTCATTAAAACATTTCCCACATTCTGAACATGAAAATGGCTTCTCCCCTGTGTGAGTTCTTAGATGTGTTATGAGCTGATGCTTCTCATTAAAACATTTCCCACATTCTGAACATGAATATGGCTTCTTCCCTGTGTGAATTCTTTGATGTGTTATGAGCTGATGTTTCTGATTAAAACATTTCCCACATTCTGAACATGAAAATGGCTTCTCCCCTGTGTGAAGTCTTTGATGCGTTATGAGCCTATGTTTCTCGTTAAAACATTTCCCACATTCTGAACATGAATATGGCTTTCCTTCTGTGTGAGTTCTCTCATGTCTAACAAGATTTGATTTATTATTAAAGCATCTTCCACATTCCTTACATGAAAATGGCTTCTCCCCTGTGTGAATTCTCTGATGTTTAACAACATCTGTTTTTCTCACAAAACATTTCCCACATTCTGAACATGAAAATGGCTTCTCCCCTGTGTGAATTCTCTGATGTGTAGCCAAACCTGATGTTGCGGAAAAACATTTGCCACATTCTGAACATGAATATGGCTTTTCCCCTATGGGAACTTTTTGACGTTCGACACTCGAACTGTAACTTGTATTTTGCTTTACAGTCTGTGATGAATCAGGAGATAGGATCTGTTTCACTGGATCAGATGATACATTTTGGATATGAGGGGCGGAGGGTATATTTTCAATATTGCCATTTTTCTCATCTTCATACTGAATGATATCACAATCATTTGCATTATCATGTGAAGATTTTGGATAGTCCTCTGTGCTTCCGGTACAGTCATCTGGAAGAATAAAACTATATTATTTTATAGCAATATAACCTAATATAACGATTGTACTGACGTTATATGACATAACAATTGAGAAGTATTCATTTAATAACTTAATTATTGGTTGCAAAACAGATCACAATCTCAGAGCAGGGATCACTAGATCACAATGTTATGATAACAGGCTTTTCTGTTGCGGTTTTCTACTTTTGTGTTGAAGACATCTTCATGTCTCATGTCGGTCACTGCTCTTTTCTCAGAAAATTGCCCAGTGGAGAATAAGTGAACCTGTAGGTCCAAGCGGTTAGGTGCCGTCCATCTCATCACAATCCCTAGCTCCATTCGCTGCTGTTTAAGTATTTAGATGCCACAGCAATGGTTACATGGTTCCGACCTCTGTGCACACGACAAAATCATGGATTGCCGATGGGCTACCATGGAAGCTCGGTGCTCAATGAACGCCCTGTCAATGTCAGTTTTGTGCTCCTTTTAATTTTTTTATATTCTGCAAATTCATTATTATTAATAAAAACTAAGTAATAAAAATAGTTTAATTTAACATAACAAAAATAAAAAAAAATAAAAAAAAAAATATATATATATACACATACCTAGAACAATACAGGTGTAATTAAGGAGAATGTGGCCTAAGGATACAACACCCTTAATTAAGGTGTACAGATTTATTGGCAAAACAGGCAAAAAAGATTTATCTGACTCTGACAAGTAAAAAATTGTTACAAGTCTTAGGCTGGGTTCACATGGCGTTAGGGGGTATGCGCTGCCGGGATCCGTTACATAGCGGCACTAATGCTTTGTAACAGATGTGTTAACGCACCCATTGCCTGCAATGACAGTAGCGCATCCTAACGCATGCCAAAATCGGCATGCGTTAGCGATGATGCATTACTTCACGACGCGGACTGCATAGACTATATGGGCTAACGCATGGTAGCGCATGGTAACGAACTGCTACCATGCGTTAATGCATACCGTTAGCGCTAGGGCACAAAAGATGTCAAAATGACATCAGCGTTAGCGCATCTGTTTAACGGATCCTTTAAACGGATGCTCTAACGCAATGTGAACCTAGCCTTACAGATGGAGGCAGAAGTCCTGAAATTGCTCAGCTATTGAGGCACGATCACAAAACCATAAAAAGTTTTGTTACAAATATTCAGCAGTGCCACATAAAATGTGTTGAGAAAAAAAGACAGATTAACTGCCAAAGATCTGAGAAGAATCAAACGTGAAGCGACCAGGAAGCCATTTTCCTCCAGTGCTGTCATATTCTAGAGATGCAACCTCCCTGGAGGCAGGGCCGGCAATTGGATCAGGCAGACCAGGGAGATGCCTGGGGCCCCCACCTACAAAGGGGGCCCCCTGCATCTGCAGTCCATTTATGAAGTGCCCAGAGGGTGTACAGCAGTGAATAATGCTGTGCATTGCTCTGTAGTCTGGATCGTCTGTCTCGCAAAGCCCCTTGAGCCCCCTGTCTCTTTCTCCCTGCATTGCTCTAGAATCACTACGTTGAGAAACACGTCATGGTGTCTCCGCAGTGTTGGATGTTGATCTCCTTGAGTTCATTCATCCTCATTTTTCACAGTCTTCTACTAGGCATTGCTCCTACTGGCCAGTTTCCTACTCCACACTGATGAGGGGCAATGCCCCGAAACAGCTGTCTGTGGATGGATACCATGTTTTGGCATAGGTGGTTTCCTTCATTGGAGACTGCCCTTCCCATGGTTGTTCCTTCCCGGGGAAAGACCTGGCTAGTCATTGCTTGCGTCGAGAAACATGTGATGGTGTCTCCGCGGCTTCTGTTTTGCATGTTTTTACATATTTCCCATAAGGGATGGGGGCATTGCTCCAGAATCACTGCGTTGAGAAACACGTGATGGTGTCTCCGCGGCTTCTGTTTTGCATGTTTTTACATATTTCCCATAAGAGATGGGGGCATTGCTCCAGAATCACTGCGTTGAGAAACATGTGATGGTGTCTCCGCGGCTTGTGTTTTGCATGTTTTTACATATTTCCCATAAGGGATGGGGGCATTGCTCCAGAATCACTGCGTTGAGAAACACGTGATGGTGTCTCCGCGGCTTCTGTTTTGCATGTTTTTACATATTTCCCATAAGGGATGGGGACATTGCTCCAGAATCACTGCGTTGAGAAACACGTGATGGTGTCTCCGCGGCTTCTGTTTTGCATGTTTTTACATATTTCCCATAAGGGATGGGGACATTGCTCCAGAATCACTGCGTTGAGAAACATGTGATGGTGTCTCCGCGGCTTCTGTTTTGCATGTTTTTACATATTTCCCATAAGGGATGGGGACATTGCTCCAGAATCACTGCGTTGAGAAACACGTGATGGTGTCTCCGCGGCTTCTGTTTTGCATGTTTTTACATATTTCCCATAAGGGATGGGGACATTGCTCCAGAATCACTGCGTTGAGAAACACGTGATGGTGTCTCCGCGGCTTCTGTTTTGCATGTTTTTACATATTTCCCATAAGGGATGGGGGCATTGCTCCAGAATCACTGCGTTGAGAAACACGTGATGGTGTCTCCGCGGCTTCTGTTTTGCATGTTTTTACATATTTCCCATAAGGGATGGGGGCATTGCTCCAGAATCACTGCGTTGAGAAACACGTGATGGTGTCTCCGCGGCTTCTGTTTTGCATGTTTTTACATATTTCCCATAAGGGATGGGGACATTGCTCCAGAATCACTGCGTTGAGAAACACGTGATGGTGTCTCCGCGGCTTCTGTTTTGCATGTTTTTACATATTTCCCATAAGGGATGGGGACATTGCTCCAGAATCACTGCGTTGAGAAACACGTGATGGTGTCTCCGCGGCTTCTGTTTTGCATGTTTTTACATATTTCCCATAAGGGATGGGGACATTGCTCCAGAATCACTGCGTTGAGAAACACGTGATGGTGTCTCCGCGGCTTCTGTTTTGCATGTTTTTACATATTTCCCATAAGGGATGGGGACATTGCTCCAGAATCACTGCGTTGAGAAACATGTGATGGTGTCTCCGCGGCTTCTGTTTTGCATGTTTTTACATATTTCCCATAAGGGATGGGGACATTGCTCCAGAATCACTGCGTTGAGAAACACGTGATGGTGTCTCCGCGGCTTCTGTTTTGCATGTTTTTACATATTTCCCATAAGGGATGGGGACATTGCTCCAGAATCACTGCGTTGAGAAACACGTGATGGTGTCTCCGCGGCTTCTGTTTTGCATGTTTTTACATATTTCCCATAAGGGATGGGGGCATTGCTCCAGAATCACTGCATTGAGAAACACGTGATGGTGTCTCCGCGGCTTCTGTTTTGCATGTTTTTACATATTTCCCATAAGGGATGGGGGCATTGCTCCAGAATCACTGCGTTGAGAAACACGTGATGGTGTCTCCGCGGCTTCTGTTTTGCATGTTTTTACATATTTCCCATAAGGGATGGGGACATTGCTCCAGAATCACTGCGTTGAGAAACACGTGATGGTGTCTCCGCGGCTTCTGTTTTGCATGTTTTTACATATTCCCCATAAGGGATGGGGGCATTGCTCCAGAATCACTGCGTTGAGAAACACGTGATGGTGTCTCCGCGGCTTCTGTTTTGCATGTTTTTACATATTTCCCATAAGGGATGGGGACATTGCTCCAGAATCACTGCGTTGAGAAACACGTGATGGTGTCTCCGCGGCTTCTGTTTTGCATGTTTTTACATATTTCCCATAAGGGATGGGGGCATTGCTCCAGAATCACTGCGTTGAGAAACACGTGATGGTGTCTCCGCGGCTTCTGTTTTGCATGTTTTTACATATTTCCCATAAGGGATGGGGACATTGCTCCAGAATCACTGCGTTGAGAAACACGTGATGGTGTCTCCGCGGCTTCTGTTTTGCATGTTTTTACATATTTCCCATAAGGGATGGGGGCATTGCTCCAGAATCACTGCGTTGAGAAACACGTGATGGTGTCTCCGCGGCTTCTGTTTTGCATGTTTTTACATATTTCCCATAAGGGATGGGGACATTGCTCCAGAATCACTGCGTTGAGAAACACGTGATGGTGTCTCCGCGGCTTCTGTTTTGCATGTTTTTACATATTTCCCATAAGGGATGGGGACATTGCTCCAGAATCACTGCGTTGAGAAACACGTGATGGTGTCTCCGCGGCTTCTGTTTTGCATGTTTTTACATATTTCCCATAAGAGATGGGGGCATTGCTCCAGAATCACTGCGTTGAGAAACATGTGATGGTGTCTCCGCGGCTTGTGTTTTGCATGTTTTTACATATTTCCCATAAGGGATGGGGGCATTGCTCCAGAATCACTGCGTTGAGAAACACGTGATGGTGTCTCCGCGGCTTCTGTTTTGCATGTTTTTACATATTTCCCATAAGGGATGGGGACATTGCTCCAGAATCACTGCGTTGAGAAACATGTGATGGTGTCTCCGCGGCTTCTGTTTTGCATGTTTTTACATATTTCCCATAAGGGATGGGGGTATTGCTCCAGAATCACTGCGTTGAGAAACATGTGATGGTGTCTCCGCGGCTTCTGTTTTGCATGTTTTTACATATTTCCCATAAGGGATGGGGGCAGTGCTCTAGAATCACTGCGTTGAGAAACATGTGATGGTGTCTCCGCAGTGTTGGATGTTGATCTCCATAAGTTCATTCATCCTCATTTTTCACTACTGTCTGGATGACACAAGACAGGGATATTGTCTCCTGAATCAGGGGATTTATGGCATAGAAATAAATGAATTCCCATGTGAAATAATAAGGGTAAACCATACACATATACAGTACAGTTGTGCATAAGAATCAGCGTTTTTGGTACTTTTTTTTTTTGCTGCCAAAGCCGGCTCTCTTGGCAGTAAAAACACTGATTTCAAAACAGCAATTTTTTAGGGTATGTGCAGACATGGCAGCACTTCGGACGCAGCGGACATGTGCTCCGTCTAAAGTGCTGCCCTCTGCTGAACGCAGGTGATTCCGCGTGTGGTCACTGAACCGTACGGAAACACCGCACCCAATACATCGTAGGGGTGAGATTTCTCTTGCGGAGACTCGCATCTATGCAAGATAAATTGACATGCTGCGGTCTGGAGAGTCGTTCCGCATGTCCATCTCCGCAGGTGAAGTGCGGGCGTATGTGGATGCACAGTGGACATGGAATTTCTAGAAATCCCCTCCACTATGCTGTAACATCTGGCCGCTGCGGGTTGGATGCTGCGGATGTATGCAGCATCCAGAGTTTACTGATTGTGGACACAGACCCTTAGAGCTTTTGCTGTTTGCTTTTTTTTACAATATGCATTTTGTCTACAATACATGTTTAATAAAGTTTGTTTTATTCACCAAAAACGCAGCGAAAAACAACGTTGTGACATTTGCAGCTTTTCTAAAACTTTTTCATTGCTTTCTACGGGTGAAAAAAATTGCTGAAAGTAGTGACACGCTGCAGATTTAAAAAAACGCCGCAGTTGTGAAATTGAGTCAGGAGAAAATAAAAGGGTGTGAGGAGATCTCTGAAAATCTCAGGCTTTGCTTGTTCTGTAAAATGCTGTAAACTTATTTGCAGAAAAAAAAGCTGCAAAAATTCTGCCTATGAACGTGGCCAAAAGCTGCTTTATAAAGTGCCAGCAAAACATATGAGATTTCTGAAATCTCCTGCATGCGCTTGTTTTTTTCTGACTGAATTTCTGAACTGTAGCGCTTTTGAATCTGCAGCGTGTCACTTCATTCAGTGTGTTTTCCCAGTAAGCCTTTCCGAAAATGCCCGCGATGACGTTCGTTCTCGCGGGATCGTGACGTCTCGCGGTAATCCGGTTATTTTCGCAAAGGTTTACTGGGAACGAGAGCGTGGAGAGAGGCGGGAAGGCTGCGCGGGACGTCGGAAGGTAAGAATAACACCATTTTTTATTTTAAATTCTATTTTTTACAGGGATATGGTACCCAGAGCCCGGAGGACAGTCTCCTCTCCTCTGGACCGTGGGTACCATCCGCAATTGTTCTGCTTACTTTTCGCATGGTGGGCAGAGCCACATGCGGGAAGTAAGCGGAAAAATGCATTCCTATGGGTGCGGGATCGCCGCGATTCTGCAAAATTAATGAGCATGCTGCGTTTTTTACCGCGAAGCGATTCCGCCGTGGTAAAAACCGCAGCAAAATCGCGCGGTTAAAACCGCCGCGGAAACGCGGAAAAAACGCCACGTGTGAACTCAGCCTAATAGGAACACGTCACCACTTCTGTATTTCTCACCCTCCTGGTTTTGACTTGCGCATACTGATGTGAAATACTGACCGAATACTGAACCTGTGAACGTGGCCTTAAACATACTGTAGACAAAGAAAACATCCGCACTTGAAAAAAAGCTGAAAAAAGTGTAAAGAACACCAGAAACAAGCTGAAAAACAGGTGTTTTGAACGCAACATTTTTACTGCCAATAGAACAGGTTTTGGCTACTGAAAAAAATGCATGTGAACATAGCCATAGCGTTTCAGAGTAAGACTATCTGTGGTGTTACATAGGATTGCAGGTGACATCTACTATATTATCTGTTCTCAGAGAGTTATTACTGCTCTCTCTGGTGTTACATAGGATGAGGTCACAGTCATGTGACTGGTCACATGAGCCGGGGAAGACTTCTGTTCTGGAGTGTGCTGTGCACAGAGGGAATTGTATGGCGATCGGTACACAGTCCCTTCTGAAATGACAGGTGGGCGTGGCAGCTGATATGCAGTGCGGGGAAGACTACAATCCCGCAGATGGGAGTGTCAAAATCGGGACTGTCCCGCTGGATCCAGGACAGTTGGGAGCCCTGCTGTGTTATCTGCAGTGTTAAAAAAAAAAAAATTAAGAGGGGATTGGGGGACAACTCTTTGTCTTGGGGCTTGGCCCCCCCAATCTTTTCTGACCCTAGCAACGCTCCTGTGTAATGCTAATAGTGGCAGACCCGTTGGCTGATATAATGCCCCTGAATATGGGGGCCACAGTGCCAGCACAGGGCCCTCTGCCAACTGTATCCACATCCTGCTCATGTAATGTAACCTAAATGTGTGATTTTACAATGTTAGCATTTGGGGCCCCACTTTAAACTTTTGCCTAGGGCCCCACTTTGTCTAAAACCGGCCCTGCCTGGAGGCCAGAAGTACAAGGTGTTCAGTGCTCAGAGACATGGTCGAGGTGAGGAGGCTGAATCCGACCACCACTGAGCAAGACACAGAAAAAGGAACGTGAAGACTGGGCCAAGATATGTCTGATACTGATTGTTCACAAGTTTTATGGACTGATGAGATAAGAGTGGATCTGGATGAAACAGATGGATGGGACCTGTGGCTGGATCAGTAATGGGCCTCCCCTTACTCTTAGAAGTCACTGAGATGGACGCAGGAAAAAGTCTGCATCTTTCTAGAAAACTATGATTTTTCTGCCAAATTATGCTCCGTCACAGCATTGTGGTCTCCACCGCTTGGCAGATAGGAAAGGCATTAAAGATGAAGAATAATGACCCAGCCCCGTCCTCACTGGACCTAAACCCTAGTGAGAACTTCTGGGCCCTTCTTAAACGGAAGATTTATGGTGAAATAAAAGTCGACTCTCTGATCAGTGTCTGGAGCTGTGGTTGGTGCTGTCCAAAAAGTTGATCAACAGATGAAGAAACTGACAGACTCCATAGATGGAGCTTATGGCTGTTATTGAGAAGAAGGGCGGCCATATTACTATTTTGGTCACTGAGATTTTTTTGAAATGTGAGAAATGTATTTTGTACATTTTGAGTTGTTCGGTTCTTATTCTCAGTGTAATAGATGAAAACAAACAACCGAGATGGAAAATTTCCGTTTTTCATTTAGTTGTCCATTAATTCTGCACACAGAAATATTCATCTAAGGATAAACTGCGCTTTTACTTTATTAAATAGTCAGCTTTATTAACCCTGTGGACTGACTGACAGCACTGGAGATGTTCAATAATAAAACTACTCATCAAAAATACAAATCACCTAATAATTCTGCGCACAGAGTACAGCGCTGGCCATATTTTCTCCCGACTTCTTCCCTTCGCCCTGGATGCTGGAAATCAGCTTCTGGGCCAAACCAAAAACTATTAAGTATCAAAAACAAAGCAGCTTTTTGTAAAGAACTAGCTGAAGAGCCCGGCGTTGCCCGGGCATAGTAACTAACTGTGGTTAGTTATAATAAATTATAATGATTATATTGCACATGCTATAAAAACATTTCACATCATATATTCAACATTACAGATGTGCAACACAAATTAACTAAACGATTACCCAATGTGATGCTGCGGTAGCACCGTACGCAGTGATGAGGCAGTGACCCACAAAGTTCCAGCACAAAACCAGGGGAAGAGTCTTGAGGAGATCATTTGCATATTCCCAGTGCCTGGGATAAGTGAAGAGTCTCCGCGAGCTCAACGATCACTGGGTTTTGGCCGTTGCAGCTGAAAAGAGGAAATCGGCGCGCGAATTTTGGCTCATCTTTCATCGTTTTTCAGAAATCTCAAGATGGAAGAGGCCAGGAGCCATTTGGTGAGCTGCATTTCTTGCTACATGTTCACAGACTTACCAGTGGAAAAGCCAAACTTCAGATGCCACAAATGCAAGCTTGTGTCCCTGTTGGAGGAAAAGTTGCAAAATC
The DNA here is from genome assembly GCF_039654945.1 of Dendrobates tinctorius. NCBI lineage: Eukaryota > Metazoa > Chordata > Amphibia > Anura > Dendrobatidae > Dendrobates > Dendrobates tinctorius. The sequence goes on along the minus strand of NW_027361904.1, from coordinate 2,287,420 downwards.
TCGAAGAGAGGTTAGCTACGTTGAAGATCATTAAGGAAGGTGAAGAGTTCTTGGACAGAGCAGAATTATCTCTTCATGTTACAGAAAGAGAAGAAATTCGAAGTGCACCTGAAGAAACAGAGGAATGGAGACATGTGACCCAGAGAAGCAGGAGGATCAGGAGTCAGTCAGCACCCATACTGCTCAGAAACCAGTACCAGGCTCTCACCCAGGAAAACGATGAAGAAATACATCAGGATAAGACTTTGCCCACAAACAGCAACCTTGTACGCCTTCAGAGTCCTCCTGGATGGAGAAAGAAAAATGTTGTGAAGAAGAAACGGAGAGTGGTGGTCATGGGGGATTCCCTGTTGAGAGGAACAGAGGCCGCTATCTGCAGACCGGATATAACTGCAAGAGAAATGTGCTGTCTTCCAGGTGCAAAAATTAAAGATGTGTCTGACAGGATATCAGGACTCTTCAGACCTACAGATGACTACCCATTCCTGCTACTACATGTGGGGACAAATGACACCGCAAGAAACGACCTGGAAACCATCTGCAGAGACTTTGAAGACTTAGGCAAGAAAGTGAAAGAACTGGGAGCGCAGGTGGTCTTCTCTTCCATCCTCCCAGTGGATGGCCATGGAACAAGGAGGTGGAATAAGATTCTGCAGGTGAACAACTGGCTACGTCGATGGTGCCGTCAGCAACAATTTGGATTTATGGATCACGGAGTGAATTACCTTTACGATGGACTACTTGCTAGAGATGGGGTGCACCTTACGAAGACTGGAAAGCATGTATTTGGAAGTCGCCTTGCTACACTTGTAAGGAGAGCTTTAAACTAGAACAACATGGGAAGGGAAGCAAAAGACCAGAAAAAGCCATACACCTGACAAATGCTATTGAGAACTCTGCTATTAGAAGTGGAAAGGAAGAACAAAGACGAAAGAATCTAATTAATAAAAATATTGGAGAAAGAGAAACCAATCACAAACTAAAATGTTTCTATACTAATGCACAAAGCATGGGCAACAAACAAGGAGAATTGGAACTACTAACACAGGAAAAGAAATATGATGTCATTGGAATCACTGAAACTTGGTGGGACGATACACATGATTGGAATACAAGACTAGAAGGATACAACTTATTTGCAAGAAACAGACTTGATAAACGAGGAGGGGGTGTCGCATTGTATGTTAGAAATGCGTATATCTGCACAGAGATTGAAGCTTCAGAGACTGGGAGTTCTGTGGAAACTGTTTGGGTAAGAATACAAGGACAGAACAATGGAAAGGACACCATTGTAGGCATTTACTACAGGCCGCCTGTACAAGCTGAAGATATGGATGAACTCTTTATGCATCAAATGGCCAAGTTCTCCAAAAAATATGACATAGTTGTCATGGGAGATTTCAACTATCCAGACATTTGTTGGGAATCTCTCTCAGGCAAAACTAACAGGTCAAGGAAATTCTTATCCTCTCTTGCTGACAACTTTATCTTCCAAAAGGTAAGGGAGAAAACAAGGGGAACTGCTACCTTGGATCTAATCCTTATAAACATGGAGGAAATGGTTGAGGAGGTAAAAGTGGCTGGGACCCTAGGAGGTAGCGACCATGCTATTTTAGAATTTTGGATAACTAGAGGCGGAAGACCTGTGAAGACTCAGACGTCAAGGTTAGATTTCAGAAAGGCAGATTTTAAGGGATTCAGAAAGAGAATTGGAGGGATCCAATGGCTGGATATCCTTAAAGACAAAAATGTCCAAGAAGGATGGGAAATCTTGAAAAATGAAATTCTCAAAGCACAGTTGTTAACAATTCCGAAAAGAGGGAAGAATAGGAAGCATTTAAGGAAACCAGGATGGATGAACACAGAACTTAAGCACATGCTAAAAAGGAAGAAAAAAAATGTTTATAAAATGGAAAGAGGGAGGCATATCTAAAGAAGAATATAATGCTGTCTGCAGAACCTGCAGGGCACAAATCAGATTAGCTAAAGCTGAAAATGAATTGAGGCTTGCAAGAGATGTCAAAAGCAATAATAAAGGATTTTGGGGATATGTCAAAAGTAAAAGAAAAGTCAAAGATGCTATAGGATTTTTACAGGATGAAAATGATGAAATGGTAAGACAGGATGTTGAGAAGGCTGAACTTTTAAATTCCTATTTTGCATCTGTTTTCTCTCAGAAAGGAAATGTAACATCAACTGTTATTCACTGTCCTATTAAGGGAATAGAAGAATCCAGGATATCTATAAACAGAAAGATAGTGAGGAAACACTTAGCTAACCTAAATGAATTCAAGTCTCCAGGTCCAGATGAATTACACCCCAGAGTACTGAAGGAGATAGCAGAATAAATTTTTGAACCCCTCTCCATAATCTTTGAAAATTCTTGGAGAACAGGAGAAGTGCCAGAAGACTGGAGAAGAGCAAATGTTGTTCCTATCTTCAAAAAGGGGAAGAAGGTGGACCCAGGCAACTATAGGCCGGTGAGTCTGACTTCTATACCAGGAAAGATCTTTGAACAAATTATTAAACAACATGTATGTCAATACCTGGATAAGAATGAAGTGATTAAACAGAGTCAGCATGGGTTTGTAGCTAATAAGTCATGTCAGACTAACTTAATTTCCTTCTATGACGGTATCACTGATTGGGTGGATCAAGGAAATGCTGTAGATATAGTATATCTTGACTTCAGCAAAGCATTTGACAAAGTATCTCATACAATCCTTATTGAAAAAATGACTAAGTATGGAATGGACAAGGCAACTGTTAGGTGGATTCATAACTGGCTTAGTGATCGGACCCAAAGAGTGGTCGTAAATGGCTGCACATCCAGTTGGAAGAATGTCTCAAGTGGGGTACCACAGGGCTCTGTCCTAGGCCCTGTATTGTTCAACATCTTTATCAACGATTTAGATGAAGGAATTGAGGGAAAACTGATTAAATTTGCTGATGACACAAAGCTAGGAGGGATAGCTAATACTAGAGAAGAGAGAGAGAGGATTCAAAAAGATTTAAATAAACTGGAGAAGTGGGCAGCAACTAACAGAATGGTTTTTAACAGGGAGAAATGCAAAGTACTACATCTGGGCAATAAAAATGAAAAAAGCATATATAGAATGGGAGGAATAGGGCTAAGTGACAGCACATGTGAAAAAGACTTGGGTATACTAATAGATCACAGACTGAATATGAGTCAACAGTGTGATGCAGCAGCAAAAAAGGCAAATGCAATTCTAGGATGTATTAACAGAAGCATACAGTCTAGATCACGTGAAGTCATTATTTCCCTCTACTCCTCTTTGGTCAGACCTCATCTAGAATATTGTGTCCAGTTTTGGGCACCACATTTTAAAAAAGACATCAACAAACTAGAGCAAGTTCAGAAAAGAGCGACCAGAATGGTGACCGATCTGCAAACCCTGTCTTATGAGGAAAGGTTGCAGGATTTGGGAATGTTTAGTTTGCAAAAGAGAAGACTGAGAGGAGACTTAATAGCTGTCTACAAATATCTAAAGGGCTGTCACATTGTTGAAGGATCAACTTTATTCTCATTTGCACAAGGAAAGACTAGAAGCAATGGGAAGAAACTGAATGGGAGGAGACACAGATTAGATATTAGAAAAAACTTTTTGACAGTTAGAGTGATCAATGAGTGGAACAGGCTGCCACGAGAAGTGGTGAGTTCTCCTTCAATGGAAGTCTTCAAACAGAGGCTGGACAGACATCTGACTGGGATGATTTAGCGAATCCTGCTTTGAGCAGGGGGTTGGACCAGATGGCCCAGGAGGTCCCTTCCAACTCTACGATTCTATGATTCTATGATTAATGTGTTTTCTTCACAGCATTAAAGTCCAATTCACACAAGTGTATATAACTCAGTATCCACTTCACACAAGTGCATAATATTAGTTCATAGTATCAGTTTCTATTAAGTTGCAGTCACTACACACGCTAGTCCATCTCTGACCAGTTGCCGCGGGTGACTGCATGGCCGTGTTAATGTCTCTACTCACAGTTGCACAAAGTCCTTGATTCCTGTTTGCAGTTGTTACACACGCCAGTCCTCCTCTGACTAGTTTCTGTGGACGACAGCACCGCTGTGTACACTTTGGGTGCCACACTCTGTCCTGTGTCTACTACACAGACAAAGCTCTGCAAGAGCAGATAGCTCTGCATTCTGGCATCCACCAGACTGGCACTCAGCCTGACATGACACAGACACACCCAAACTCTTCCCTGCAGGGTTTTTAACAAAGAAACCTGTGGCCTTCTGTCCAATGGAAAACCTGGGCCGGGAATGAAACGGACTGCACGACTACCATCCTGCAGTCTGTTTCACAACACAACATCCAAGAGCAGGTTTTCCCTACATCTGCCTTGGACATACAGTCCATTTCTAACACTTATTTTTTATAATTTTTTTTTGACTGCATTGCATCAGTCACTGCTTCACCACTGCAATCACAGCTACGCCTGCGATAACGATGCTCCTCCATAGCCTAAATACGCCTCCTTGCGTAACAAACAGCGACCCCTACCTGTGACACCGGTCACTGCCTCACAAGTATTGATAGTATTTTATTTTCAACTCTTTCAAGAGCCTTTTGATAAACATTTTTCTTTTTTTCTTCCGGTGCAAAGATGAACAGTGTTGTGAATTTTCTCTCTGGCTTCCCTCTGGTGATTACTGAAGGTAGTGGAGCTGGTCAGATTGACAGAGGGGTTGCGAGTTCTCTTTCTGGGCTCCCTCTGGTGGTTACTGGAGGTAGTGGAGCTGATCTGATTGACAGAGGCTTGCCACCTGATAATGAGGAAGACGATTGGAGATCTGGGGTTTCAGATTGGGATTTTTAAGACAGCCGACTCCCTCTATCCCTGCTGGTGTTTTTCTTCCTGTGCCTTCTGAGGTCTGATGTCTCCTGCTCTTTCCCTGCATGTTCAGCTAAGTGGTTCATTTGCTACTCTGTTTGCATTTGATCTGGTTTTGTCTATTTCTGCTTTGTGCGGGTCAGCCAGCTCCGGCTGGGGCTGTGCTGAATCACCGCCCATATGCTACTGCTTGTGCCAGTTTGTTTTGTCCCCGGTTATATTGGTCTCTTTTTTGCTTTGCTTTCAGAATATACCTGAGTGCTGATATAGTGGGGCGAAGTCGTGCAACTTCAGTGTTTTTTGTGCATCAGACGCGTTGGACTTTTGCAGGGTTTTTTGCGTGATTGCAGACAGTGTCATTCCTTTCCTGTCCTGTCTAGTCAGTGTGGGCCCCATCGTTTGCTCAGTCTATTTCTCTGCCTGCGTTTGTGTTTTCATCTTGTCTCACCGACAATATATGTTTAGGGGCTATCTATTCCTTTGGGGTCTGCTCCGGAACAGTTTAGATTTCCCCTTTCTAGCATTAGGCTTAGTTAGCTCTCCGGCTGTGCTGAGGCGTCTAGGATCATCGTAGGTACGCGCCACGGCTTCTGCTAGTTGTGTGGACAGGATCAGGGGTCTGCAATCTGCTTAGTTACCAACCTCTCTGGTTTTCTGTGGCTTACCCTGGACCAGCTCTCCTCCTCAGTGACCCATTCATAATAGAATCACCAGCCTAACTGTAGACTCTAGGGTACTCTAAGGCTGTGTGCCCACGTAGCGATTTTTAAGCGTTTTTGCTGCGATTTTCGGTGCGAAAACGTTTAAAAATCGTGTACAGAACGCCCCCCCATGCATTCCTATGGCATTCCGCACATGCTGTGCTAATGCTGCGCTTTTTTCCGTGGCGGAATCGCATCGCGGAAAAAATCGCAGCATGCTCATTCTTTTGTGCGGAATCGCAAAGAATTGCCGCGATTCCGCACCCATAGGAATGCATGAGAATCGCTTACTTCCCGCATGTGGCTATGTCCACCATGCAGGAAGTTAAGCGTCTCATGTGCGGTTGGTACCTACGGTGTGGAGGAGAGGAGACTGTCCTCCAGGCCCTGGGTACCATACCCCTGTAAAAAAAAGAATAAAAAAATAAAAAATCGGGGTATATTTACCTTCCGGCGTCACGCGCAGCATTCCCGGCCTAGCGTTCCCAGTAATGCCTTGCGGCAAGGCCCTGTGATGACGTAGTCTCGCGAGATCGCTATAGCAACGCGAGACTACGTCATCACAGGTCTCGCAAGGCATTACTGGGAACGCTAGGCCGGGAATGCAGCGCGAGACACCGGAAGGTAAATATACCCCGATTTTTTTTTTTTTCAGCATTTTAACATTCTATCTTTTACTATTGATGCCGCATAGGCAGCCTCAATAGTAAAAACCTGGTCACACTTGTCAAACACTATGTTTGACGAGTGTGATCAACCTGTCAATCACTTTCCAAGCGATGCTTCAAATCGCTTGGAAAGTGCTTGAATATCGCACACGAAAATCGCGGCAAAATCGCGATCATAATCGCGGTGAAATCGCGCAGAAAAAAACGCGCGATTTCTGGGAAGGAGTCCGGTTTTTGGTGTGCGTTTTAACACGCAACGTGGGTACATAGCCTTAAGAAGGAAAGTATTTAAAAAAAAAAGTGTCAGAATTTTTTTATATATATATTTTTTCCTCTTTTTCTTCCCTCTGGGACTGTAGGGAGATATTTTTTGTCTAAATGGAAACTAAGCAATTGTCTGATCATGTTCAGCAGCTCGCTGCTGAAGTACGGGGAATTTTTGCCTATCTCGCTCAATCACCTGCTGTTGAACCAAAAATCCCTACTGATGTGCTTTTTGGGGATCGATCTAAATTTTTGAATTTTAAGAATAATAGTAAACTATTTTTTGCTTTGAAACCTAACTCATTGGGGAGCTCTGTGCAGCAGGTTAAAATTGTCATCTCCTTGCTCAGCGGCGATCCTCAGGATTGGGCCTTTTCTTTGACACCTGGAGATCCTATTCTGGATTATGTGGACGCGTTTTTTCAAGCCTTGGGGTTGTTGTATGATGAACCTAATGCTATTGATCAAGCTGAGAAAACCTTATTGGCATTGAACCAGGGTCAGGATTCTGCAGAGTTATATTGTCAAAAATTCCAAAAGTGGGCGGTCCGTACTAAATGGAATGATAGTGCCCTAGCAGCTCTCTTTCGGAAGGGTTTGGCAGAAACTGTAAAAGATGTTACGGTGGGATTTCCTATTCCCTCTTGTCTCGACGACTCTGTCATTGGCCATTCAAATCGATCGGCGTTTATGTAAACGTAAAACTACACGAGAGGCGTTGCCGCCTTTCGAACGAACGCCTGAACCTATGCAATATGATAGCGATTTGTCTAGAGCGCAACGTCAGGAGTTTAGAAGGCGTAATAAGTTGTTTTTTCTGTGGGGACGCCTCTCATACTATTGCTGTCTGCCCTAAACGAGAAAAACGTTTTGCGCACACATCTGCTGTGGGCAGTGTACAGCCCAAGTTCCTTTTGGCGATTACCCTGATCTGCTCCTTGTCTACATTTTCCGCTAAGGCTTTTGTTGATTCAGGAGCAGCTTTGAATCTGATGGATTTGGACTTTGCTAAACGTCGTGGTTTTCCCATGATACCCCTGCGGACTCCTATCCCTTTGAGGGGTATTGATGCTACTCCTTTGGCGGAGAATAAACTCCAGTTTTGGACCCAGGTGATAATGCGGGTCGCCCCGGACCACCAAGAAAATTGTAAGTTTTTGGTGTTGCATAATTTGCATGATACTATTGTTCTGGGTTTCCATTGGTTGCAAATTCATAATCCTGTTTTAGATTGGAAATCTGTGTCTGTGGTGAGATGGGGTTGTCAATGTGTTCTTAGGGACGCTCCTGTTTTCTCCACCTCTCCCCAGTCTCATGAAATTCCTGACTATTTGGCTGATTTTTGTGATGTATTCAAGTGAGAATAAAGGGCCTGTCACACTAAGCGATATCTCTAGCAATATTGCTACAACTTGTGACGTTATAGCGATATTGCTAGCGATATCGCTGTGTGTGATACTTACCTACAACCGGCTCCCCCGCTGCTTATCGCTGATCGCGCGAGAACGTCCTGGACCGTTTCTCGTCGTTAGCTTCCTGCGGCGCTTCCTGTGGAGAGACGAGCGACGAGCGTGGAGCCGGGCGGGAGGACGTCAGGATCGCCTAGTGTGACAAGTAGCGACCCCCGTCCCCAGCGATGTCGCTGGTGAGATCTGCCTGTGTGGCAGCTCACTAGCGACCACTTAGCGATGCACCAGCAATCCTGACAGCGGCATATCGCTGGTCGGGATCGCTGGTGCATCGCTAAGTGTGTCAGTACCTTTAGTCTGCGTCTTTGCCTCCTCGTAGGAGATATGACTTTGCAATTGAGTTAATGCCCGGGTGTAAATTTCCCAAGGGTCTGCTTTTCAGCTTATAGGTACCCGAACATGATGCTATGCAATCTTATAGCAAGGAGTCGTTGGAAAAGGGTCATATTAGACCATCCTCTTCACCTTTAGGTGCTGGGGTTGTTTTTGCGGCCAAGAAAGATGGTTCATTAAGACCGTGTATTGATTATCATTCCCTTAACAAAATCACTGTTAAATATCAGTACTCGTTGCCCCTGATTTCTGATTTATTTTCCAGAGTTAAGAGTGCCTGCTGGTTTACTAAGCTTGACCTGAGGGGGCGTATAATCTTATTCGCATCAAGCACGGGGATGAATGGAAGACGGCGTTTAATACTCCGGAGGGACATTTTGAGTACCTGGTGATGTCTTTTGAGCTCATTAATGCCCCTTCTGTCTTCCAGTCCTTTATGAATGATATTTTCCGTGACATTGTGGATAAGTTTTTGATCATCTATCTGGATGATATTTTGATCTTTTCTAGTGATTGGGATTCTCATGTGGAACACGTCCGGACTGTGTTCCGGATTTTGAGGGAGAATTCCGTTTGTTAAGGGATCGAAATGCCTCGTTGGTGTACAGAGGATTTCATTTTTGGGATTTATCTTGTCTCCATCGACTATTGAAATGGACCCGGCCAAGGTACAGGCCATTTATGATTGGGTTCAGCCTACTTCTTTGAAGGCCCTCCAGAAGTTTTTGGGTTTTGCTAATTTCTATCGTAAATTTATAGGTAATTTTTCTGGTATTGTCAAACCACTGACTGATCTGACCAAGAAGGGTGCTGATGTGCTGAATTGGTCTCCTGAGGCTGTCTCAGCATTTCAGGAGCTTAAGCGGAGATTTACTTCAGCTCCGGTTTTACGGCAACCTGATGTCTCACTTCCATTTCAGGTGGAGGTAGATGCTTCCGAGATTGGTGCAGGAGCTGTTTTGTCCCAAAAAGACCCTGTGACTTCTAAGATGAATCCCTGTGCCTTCTAAGATGAATCCCTGTGCCTTCTTTTCTCGAACGTTCTCCCCATCTGAACGCAACTATGACGTGGGGAATCAGGAACTGTTGGCCATGAAATGGGCATTTCAGGAGTGGAGACATTGGTTGGAGGGAGCTAGACATCAAGTTGTGGTCCTCACCGATCACAAGAATTTGATTTATCTGGAGTCGGCCAAACGCTTGAATCCTAGACAGGCTAGATGGGCCTTGTTTTTCATGCGGTTTAATTTTGTGGTTTCTTTTCTTCCGGGCACTAAGAATGTGAAGGCAGACGCCCTTTCTGGAGTTTCTTTGCCGATTCTCTTAATGTGACCGAGCCTACTACCATCCTAGGTGAGGGGGTAGTTCTTTCTGCCATTTCGCCCGATTTGAGACGCGCCCTGGAGGAATTTCAGGAGGATAAACCTGAGCGTTGCCCTATGGGAAAATTGTATGTTCCTGACCAGTGGAGAAAGAGAGTGATGTCTGAAATTCATTGCTCCGCATTGGCTGGTCATCCAGGTATTTTTGGTACCAGAGATTTGTTGAGTCGGTCCTTTTGGTGGCCTGCCTTATCTTGTGATGTTAGGAATTTTGTACAGTCCTGTGGGACTTGTTCTCGGTCTAAACCCTGTTCTCGTTATAGTGGGTTGCTGATGCCCCTGCCGGTGCCCAAGAGGCCATGGACCCATATCTCAATGGATTTTATTTCTGATCTTCCTGTCTCTCAGAGAATGACTGTTATCTGGGTGATTTGTGATAGATTTTCGAAGATGGTCCATCTTGTACCACTCCCAAAGTTGGCATCTTCCACTGAGTTGGTGCCCTCGTTTTTACAACAGGTGGTTCGGTTACATGGGATTCCTGAGAACATTGTGTCCGACAGAGGAGTTCAGTTTGTTTCCAGATTCTGGAAAGCCTTTTGTTCCAGTCTGGGAATTCAGTTATCCTTCTCCTCCGCGTTTCATCCCCAGACCAATGGACAGACGGAGAGAACAAACCAGACCTTGGAGTCTTATTTAAGATGTTTTATATCTGCTGATCAGGATGATTGGGTCTCATTTTTGCCCTTGGCCGAATTCGCGCTGAACAATAGAGCTAGTTCTGCCACTTTGATGTCACCCTTCTTCTGTAATTTTGGGTTTCATCCTCGATTCTCTTCAGGGCAAGTGGAATCTTCGTCCTGCCCAGGTGTGGACACTGTGGCTGAGAGAATGCAGCAGATATGGGACCAAGTGGTGGATAAGTTGTCACTCTCTCAGGAAAAGGCCCAGCGATTTTCCAACCGGCATAGGACCATTGGTCCCCGGTTTAAAGTGAGTGATATGGTTTGGTTGTCGTCTAAGAATATTCCTATGAAGGTTGCATCTCCAAAATTTAAGCCAAGATTTATTGGACCTTATAAGATTTTGGAGATTCTTAATCCTGTTTCTTTTCGATTGGCTCTTCCAGTTACGTTAAAGATCCATAACGTATTTCACAAATCTCTGTTGAAGAGGTTTGTTGAGCCAGTGGTTCCTATGGCAGCACCTCTTGACCCTGTGTTGGTTGAAGGCAATGTGGAATATGAGGTAGAGAAAATATTGGATTCTCGTTTGGTTAGACGGAGACTCCAGTATTTGGTCAAATGGAAGGGTTATGGCCAGTAGGATAATTCTTGGGTCTCTGCCTCTGATATTCATGCCAATAGATTGGTTCGTGCTTTTCACCGGGCCCATCCTGATCGGCCAGGTGGCGTGGATGAGGGTTCGGTGACCCCTCCCTCAAGGGGGGGTACTGTTGTGAGTTCATTGAGTTCTCCTTCCAGGATCCCTCTGGTGGTAACAGGAGGTAGTGAGGCTGATTTAATCAGTAGAGATCTGTCACCTGATAATGAGGATGACGATTGGACCTCAGGAATCTCAGATTGGATTTAAGACAGCCATCGCCCTACTCTGGTGCTGGTGATTCCATCTGCTTGTCAAGTCTTGGTTCTCAGCTCTGTTCCAGTCAGCTCAAGCTAAGTTTCTCTGCTAATGTTCACACTTGATTTTGTTGTTCTATTCAGTTTCTTGTGTGGTCAGTCAGCCCCGGCTGGGTCTGTGCTGAATTTCCACTCTTATTTATCTGTATTTGCCAATTTGCTTTTTGTCCCTTATTAGATTGAAATATTCCGAGACAAAGCAAAAAAGAGGCCAGAGTGCTGATATAGTGGGAGAAGTCTAGTGACTTCAGGGTTAATTTTGTTATCAGAAGTGTTGGACATTATTTTGTAGGGTTTTGGGCAGATTGCAGACAGTGTCTTTCCTTTCCTCTCCTTTCTAGTTAGTTTGGGCCCCATCGTTTGCTCAGCCTATTTTCCTGCCTGTGTTTGTGTTTTCATCTTGTTTCACCGTCAATACATGTGTGGGGGCTGTCTATTCCTTTGGGGTCTGCTCTGGGGCAGTTAGTTTTCCCCTTTTCTTGCTTTAGGCTTATTTAGTCCTCCGGCCGTGACGAGGCGTCTAGGATCATCGTAGGTACACTCCATGGCTGCTGCTAGTTGTGTGTTGATAGGATCAGGGATCTGCAATCTGCATAGTTACCAACCTCTTTGGTTTTTCTGGGCTTAGCATGTTTAGGTTTTTTCCTCCTCGGTGACCCATTCATAACAGGGTGATATGGTTTGGTTGTCTTCAAAGAATATTCCTATGAAGGTTGTGTCTCCAAAATTCAAGCCAAGATTCATTGGACCTTATAAGATTTTGGAAATCCTTAATCCCGATTCTTTCCGTTTGGCTCTTCCAGTTACGTTTAAGATTCATAACGCGTTCCATAAATCCTTGATGAAGAGGTTTGTAGAGCCAGTAGTTCACATGGCGGCACCTCCTGACCCTGTATTGGTTAAAGGTAATTTGGAGTATGAGGTACAGAAAATATTGGATTCTCGTTTGGCTAGACGGAGACTCCAGTACTTGGTCAAATGGAAGGGATATGGCCAGGAGGACAATTCTTGGGTCTCTGCTTCTGACATTCATGCCGAAAGATTGGTTCGTTCTTTTCACCGGGTCCATCATGACCGGCCTGGTGGCGTGGATGAGGGTTCGGTGACCTCTCCTCAAGGGGGGGGTACCGTTGTGAATTCTCTCTCTGGCTTCCCTCTGGTGATTACTGAAGGTAGTGGAGCTGGTCAGATTGACAGAGGGGTTGCGAGTTCTCTTTCTGGGCTCGCTCTGGTGGATGCTGGTGTTTTTCTTCCTGTGCCTCCTGAGGTCTGATGTCTCCTGCGCTTTCCCTGCATGTTCAGCTAAGTGGCTCATTTGCTACTCTGTTTGTATTTGATCTGGTTTTGTCTATTTCTGCTTTGTGCGGGTTAGCCAGCTCCGGCTGGGGCTGTGCTGAATCACCGCCCATATGTTACTGCTTGTGCCAGTTTGTTTCATCCCCTGTTATAGTGGTCTCTTTTTGCTTTGCTTTCAGAATATACCAGAGTGCTGATATAGTGGGGGTGAAGTCGTGCGACTTCAGTGTTTTTTTGTGCATCAGACGTGTTGGACTTTTACAGGGTTTTTTGCGTGATTGCAGACAGTGTCTTTCCTTTCCTGTCTAGTCAGTGTGGGACCCATCGTTTGCTCAGTCTATTTTCCTACCTGCATTTTCATCTTGTCTCGCCGACAATACAGTATATGTTTGGGGGCTGTCTATTCCTTTGGGGTCTGCTCTGGGGCAGTTTAGATTTCTCTTTCTTGCTTTAGGCTGTTAGCTCTCCGGCTGTGCCGAGGCGTGTAGGATCATCGTAGGTACGCTCCACGGCTACTGCTAGTTGTGTGGACAGGATCAGGGGTCTGCAATCCTTTTAGTTACCAACCTCTGTGGTTTTCTGTGGCTTAACCTGGGCCTGCTATCCTCCTCGGTGACCCATTCATAACAGAACAGCATACCCAGTTCACAGCTGGAGGCAGTCACAAAGTAGGAGATTGATCGGACACCGGCCACAGTCCCCTATACCCACTTACACACCACAAATACGGCCGCCCCTGGGCACAGGAGCTCAGACACTTACATAGACACCTACACACTGGCAAATAAAAATGGCAGCCTATAGCGGCTGCAGAAATAATAAAATATTTATAAAACTGGACATTTAATTTTGTATTAACAATAATTATATTATCATCCATATTATAAATGACGACCTGTGACCTCACATATAACAGGATCACATCATTATCAATTCAGAATGTGCTGAAAGTGATTATACATCTAAAGATCCTCACCTGGGCAGTGATCTGTAGGGGTCTCCTCTTCACACCGCTGATTACCCCTTACATTAGGGATCTCCTCTTCACACCGCTGATCGCCTCTCACATTAGGGGTCTCCTCTTTACACCGCTGATCGCCCCTCACATTAGGGGTCTCCTCTTCACACCGCTGATCGCCCCTCACATTAGGGGTCTCCTCTTTGCACCACAGAACGCCTGTCACATTAGCGGTTTCCTCTTTACACCGCTGATCACCCCTCACATTAGGGGTCTCCTCTTTACACCGCTGATCGCCCCTCACATTAGGGGTCTTCTCTTTACACCGCTGATCGCCCCTCACATTTCTCTCTGGACCATTAATATTGTTCAGATCTTTATCCGCATCCAAAAGCTGCAAAACAAATATTTTAAAAAACCCCGATGATAGTGAGAAGATACGGACATGTCATGTCCGTTGTCAGCTGTGATCCTGCCGTCTCCTCCGCTCTCATTACACAAGTATAAAACATATAATACTGGAGAAGAAAACAAGACTGAACACAAGGACGTCACAGCCGTCTACACATCATAGGGAGATCTCCATCTACCTGATGGTCCTGTGGAGGAGGAGCGGGACATCTCTCTGGGGTTGTCCTCTTACTGGGGAGAACTGAGGAGACACAGACAGGACTGACATCATTATTACATACAGAGAATTATAGGCCATGTGTATTTAGTCCTGTCTATTACCTGGTGATGTGCGGGGCCGGTGCTCCTCCATCATCACCTCCTGGTACCGATCCTTGTGTCCTTCTAGATACTTCCACTCCTCCACGGAGAAATAGACGGTGACGTCCTGACACCTTATAGGAACCTGACACACACAATGATACTGTCATCACCCAGAATCCTCCAGTGCTGTCCTGTATAATGTCCCCGCATTCCCAGCAGCGTCACCTCTCCAGTCAGCAGCTCAATCATCTTGTTGGTGAGTTCTAGGATCTTCTGGTCATTGATGTCCTCATGTATCCGGGGGTGAGGTGGAGGCCCCGGGATTGGGCTCAGGGTTCCTCCCCGTCCTTCAGACACAGGGGCCTGACAGCGATCACTAGAGGTCTTCACTACTGTGTAATCCTGAGTGGGGAGACATTAATAATATCACTACAGACATCTCCAGAGTCCATCACCTCTCCGGTCATATCCCCTGTTATTCCAATAGATAATGTGGTCATGAGATGACATCAGAACCACTCACCTCTCCGATCATATCCCCTGTTATTGCCATAGATAATGAGGTCATGTGATAACATCAGAGCCTCTCACCTCTCCGGTCATATCCCCTGTTATTCCCATAGATAATGAGGTCATGTGATGACACCAGAACCTGTCACCTCTCCGGTCATATCCCCTGTTATTCCCATAGATAATGAGGTCTGTTGTGAGTTCATTTTCCCCTCCGTCACTGAGGCCTGGTGAACTCCCTATTCTAGTGAAGGAAGGTAGTGAGCCTGATTATCAGGCACCTGGGACTAATGAAGACGATTGGCTGAGTGGAGTCACTGACTGGATTTAAGGCAGCCTACGCCCTTTCTGCCCTGCGGGTGATTTCTCTGTGGACTCTTGGACACCAGTCTGATTCCTGCTCTCCTAAAGCTAAGTTTTCTGTTTTGCCTTTTTGCATTTAAGATTTGTTTTTGTTTTTCTTGCTTTTTGGATTCTGCCACTCCCTGCTGGAGTGTGCAGTGTTCCGTTAGCTCTGTCTTCAGAAAGTACCTGAGTGCTGATTTAGTTTTTGAAGCTTAGTTGCTTCAGGGCCTTTTTTATATCAGCTTGTTGGCTTTTGTCTCTGATAGGGTTTTGGCAGATTGCAGACAGCAGCCTTCCTATCCGTTCCTATCTAGGTAGTGTTTGGGCCCCGTCTTTGCTCAGTCTGTCTTTCTGTCTGTGTAAGTGTTTTCATCTTGCTTCACCGTCATTATATGTGGGGGGCTGCCTATTGCTTTGGGGTCTGCTCTGGGGCAGTTAGATTTCCCCTTTCCTTCTTTAGGCCTATGTATCTCTCCGGCTGTGATCGAGGGGTCTAGGTGATCGTAGGAACCCCCCACGGCTACTGCTAGTTGTGTTGATAGGTTCAGGGGTCTGCAATCTGATAGTTGCCAACTTCTCTGGTTTTCTGGACTTAGCTAGCATTTCTGTTTTTGCCTCCTACGGTGACTCAATCATAACAGAGGTCAGGTGATGACATCAGAGCCTCTCACCTCTCCGGTCATATCCCGTTATTCCCATAGATAATGAGGTCATTTGATGACATCAGAACCTCTCACCTTTCCGGTTATATCCCGTTATTCCCATAGATAATGAGGTCATGTGATGACATCAGAACCTCTCATCTCTCCGGTCACATCGCATTATTCCCATAGATAATGAGGTCATGTGATGACATCAGAACCTCTCACCTTTCCGGTTATATCCCGTTATTCCCATAGATAATGAGGTCATATGATGACATTAGAGCCTCTCACCTCTCCGGTCATATCCCGTTATTCCCATAGATAATGAGGTCATGTGATGACATCAGAGCCTCTCACCTCTCCAGTCATATCCCGTTATTCCCATAGATAATGAGGTCATGTGATGACATCAGAGCCTCTCACCTCTCCGGTCACATACCGTTATTCCCACAGATAATGAGGTCATGTGATGACATCAGAGCCTCTCACCTCTCCGGTCATATCCTGTTATTCCCATAGATAATAAGGTCATGTGATTACATCAGAGCCTCTCACCTCTCCGGTCATATCCCGTTATTCCCATAGATAATGAGGTCATGTGATGACATCAGAGCCTCTCACCTCTCCGGCCATATCCCCTGTTATTCCCATAGATAATGAGGTCATGTGATGACATCAGAACCTCTCACCTCTCCGGTCATATCCCGTTATTCCCATAGATAATGAGGTCATGTGATGACATCAGAGGCTCTCACCTCTCCGGTCACATCCCCTGTTATTCCCATAGATAATGAGGTCATGTGATGACATCAGAGCCTCTCACCTCTCCGGTAAGATGGAAGATTATCTCCAGGGTGAGGTTTAGTATCCTCTCGGCCATCTTGCCTCTGTCCTTATTCATCCCTGACACATTAATCAGGAAGATTCCCGCAGAGACGTTATCAGCAGAGGATCCTTTATTGTAAGAACCTGAAAGGAAAATACAATGTAAACATCATAGTAATCAAAGGAAACGTTTCAAAAACTAACCACCCTTTTTACCCTCTCCCGTGACCTCTGCCTGTAGGTGGCGCCGCTCTTGCACTGTGTGCAGGCAGTGACATGTTTCTATTTAACATTAGTGCCACCCAGCAGGGAATCTATGTCTTACTGCAGCGTACTGGTTATCAGTAGTGGTCCGCTCTCTGCGGTCAGCCTTGTGTGAGGGCAAATCCCGCTTAACCCCCTGCAGTTACTTTTCAGTGCCAGTTATAAGTTGTTACTGACCCTGGTCTGCTGCTTTGTCATCCCGCATCTTTCAGTTCTTTGTTTCTCACTTGGTCTCACATTCTTTCCCGGACATTGACCTTCTGGTTTTGACTTCTCATTACACCTATTCTCGCTCCACCGGCCAGCAGCCACTCCATGCGCCTAATCCAGGGGGTCCTCCTTATCCCAGTACAGGGATTATATTAATAGCAGCCAGGTTTCCACATCTAGTGCACCATTACAGGGAGGGAGAACAGCAGCGATAATGGCAAGAAACAAAGGATGGAGTGACAGAGGCAGAACAGAGGAGATCACACAGAGATCACTGCTCCCAGATCTGTCACGTGGCTATGGAAGGGGATCTGTTCAGCTGATTTTGGAGATTCCTGGTACCGGTTGTCATGCATCTGGGTTCAAACCCACAGCAGCTACGCCTTTTCTCTGGAGCAGACTTCTGGTGACCTCACCGTTTCTGGAGCATGTTCCTGGTGTTCTCACCGTCTCTGGAGCAGGTGGTTCCTGCTGTCCTCACCGTCTCTGGAGCAAGTGGTTCCTGGTGTACTCAATGTCTTTGGAACAGGTTCCTGGTGTCCTCACTGTCTCTGGAGCAGGTTCCTGGTGTCCTCACGGTCTCTGGAGCAGGTTCCTGGTGTCCTCACGGTCTCTGGAGCAGGTTCCTGGTGTCCTCACGGTCTCTGGAGCAGGTTCCTGGTGTCCTCACGGTCTCTGGAGCAGGTTCCTGGTGTCCTCACGGTCTCTGGAGCAGGTTCCTGGTGTCCTCACGGTCTCTGGAGCAGGTTCCTGGTGTCCTCACGGTCTCTGGAGCAGGTTCCTGGTGTCCTCACGGTCTCTGGAGCAGGTTCCTGGTGTCCTCACGGTCTCTGGAGCAGGTTCCTGGTGTCCTCACGGTCTCTGGAGCAGGTTCCTGGTGTCCTCACGGTCTCTGGAGCAGGTTCCTGGTGTCCTCACGGTCTCTGGAGCAGGTTCCTGGTGTCCTCACGGTCTCTGGAGCAGGTTCCTGGTGTCCTCACGGTCTCTGGAGCAGGTTCCTGGTGTCCTCACGGTCTCTGGAGCAGGTTCCTGGTGTCCTCACGGTCTCTGGAGCAGGTTCCTGGTGTCCTCACGGTCTCTGGAGCAGGTTCCTGGTGTCCTCACGGTCTCTGGAGCAGGTTCCTGGTGTCCTCACGGTCTCTGGAGCAGGTTCCTGGTGTCCTCACGGTCTCTGGAGCAGGTTCCTGGTGTCCTCACGGTCTCTGGAGCAGGTTCCTGGTGTCCTCACGGTCTCTGGAGCAGGTTCCTGGTGTCCTCACGGTCTCTGGAGCAGGTTCCTGGTGTCCTCACGGTCTCTGGAGCAGGTTCCTGGTGTCCTCACGGTCTCTGGAGCAGGTTCCTGGTGTCCTCACGGTCTCTGGAGCAGGTTCCTGGTGTCCTCACGGTCTCTGGAGCAGGTTCCTGGTGTCCTCACGGTCTCTGGCGCAGGTTCCTGGTGTCCTCACGGTCTCTGGCGCAGGTTCCTGGTGTCCTCACGGTCTCTGGAGCAGGTTCCTGGTGTCCTCACGGTCTCTGGAGCAGGTCCCTGGTGTCCTCACGGTCTCTGGAGCAGGTCCCTGGTGTCCTCACGGTCTCTGGAGCAGGTCCCTGGTGACCTCACGGTCTCTGGCGCAGGTCCCTGGTGTCCTCACGGTCTCTGGCGCAGTTCCCTGGTGTCCTCACGGTCTCTGGCGCAGGTCCCTGGTGTCCTCACGGTCTCTGGTGCAGGTCCCTGGTGTCCTCACGGTCTCTGGTGCAGGTCCCTGGTGTCCTCACGGTCTCTGGTGCAGGTCCCTGGTGTCCTCACGGTCTCTGGTGCAGGTCCCTGGTGTCCTCACGGTGTCTGGTGCAGATCCCTGGTGTCCTCACGGTCTCTGGTGCAGGTCCCTGGTGTCCTCACGGTCTCTGGAGCAGGTTCCTGGTGACCTCACTGTCTCTGGAGCAGGTTCCTGGTGACCTCACCGTCTCTGGAGCAGGTTCCTGGTGACCTCACTCTCTGGAGCAGGTTCCTGGTGTCCTCACGGTCTCTGGAGCAGGTTCTTGGTGTCCTCAATGTCTCTGGAGCAGGTGGTTCCTGGTGTCCTCAAGGTCTCTGAAGCATGTTCCTGGTGACCTCACTGTCTCTGGAGCAGGTTCCTGGTGTTCTCACTGTCTCTGGAGCAGGTTCCAGGTGTCCTCACCGTCTGTTATCCTTTCTTTAGTCTGTTTAGGTTAATAGGTATTTTCCTTTATTCATCTGTCTGCACAATCACCTTTCAGGTGCGGCTTTACATACTTTTCCCCTGCTGGTATTATATGATTGTGATATTTTCATTTGGATGTCCAGCCATACTGCCGTTGTTTATGCCAGTCAGTGAAAGACCAGCTATGGTTTATCTCTCTGCTGATTAATCTTTTCACCCTGCACCTATTTTCTGTTTCTAGTTTAGGAAGTATGCGGCATACTCTCCAGCAGCACCTTATCTTCTCATTTTGTATTTGGTAGTTTGTTTTCACTCACTCTGGGATCTCTTTCTATCTCCGCACTCCTTTCTTTTAGTAGGTAATATACTCTCTGCTCTGCCCTTCGGTTCCGTAGGAGGAATGTGAAGCGCTCGACGACCTTTCAGGCAGCATAGGTCCCAGCGGCCATAGTATATTCTGTTGTTAGGGCTATTCAAGCCCACATAGGAACCTCTAGGTCAGAATTTCTAGTCTGTACAGGCATCGGCAGGGTCAGTTGCAGTTTCTAGTGATTTACCTATTTACCTCTGTGAGATGTTACACAATCATAATAACGGTGTGACGGAGACACTGAGAACACGGGGCAAATACATACCAGGTCCTGGCAGCACAGCAGAGGAGTACTGGACTGCTAGACATGAGACCTGAGGGGCCACACTAAGGCCATGTCATAGGGAGGAAAGAACAGGAGCCCTAAGGGGCCACACTGAGGCCATGTCATAGGGAGGAAGGTACAGGAGCCCTGAGGGGCCTCACTGAGGCCATGTCATAGGGAAAAAGGTACAGAAGCCCTGCGGTGCCACACTGAGGCCATTTCATAGGGACGAAGCTACAGGAGCGCCTAGGGGCCACACTGAGGCCATGTCATAGGGAGGAAGGTACAGGAGCCCTGAGGGGCCACACTGAGGCCATGTCATAGGGAGGAAGGTACAGGAGCCCTGAGGGGCCACACTGAGGCCATGTCATAGGGAGGAAGGTACAGGAGACCGAAGGGCACACTGAAGCCATGTCATAGGGAGGAAGGCACAGGAGCCCTGAGGGGCAAAACTGAGGCCATGTCATAGGGAGGAAGGTACAGGAGCCCTGAGGGACCACACTAAGGCCATGTCATAGGGAGGAAGGAACAGGAGAGTTGTGAGGGTCCACACTGAGGCCATGTCATAGGAAGAAAGGTACAGGAGAGTCCTGAGGGGCCACACAGAGGCCATGTCATAGGGAGGAAGGTACAGGAGCCCTTAGGGGTCACACTTAGGCCGTGTCATAGGAAGGTACAGGAGCCCGGAGGGGCCACACTGAAGCCATGTCATAGGGAGGAAGGTGCAGGAGCCCTGAGGGGCCACACTGAGGCCATGTCATAGGGAGGAAGGTACAGGAGCCCTGAGGGGCCACACTGAGGCCATGTCATAGGGAGGAAGGTACAGGAGCCCTGAGGGGCAAAACTGAGGCCATGTCATAGGGAGGAAGGTACAGGAGCCCTGAGGGACCACACTAAGGCCATATCATAGGGAGGAAAGAACAGGAGAGTTGTGAGGGGCCACACTGAGGCCATGTCATAGGAAGAAAGGTACAGGAGAGTCCTGAGGGGCCACACAGAGGCCATGTCATAGGGAGGAAGGTACAGGAGCCCTTAGGGGTCACACTTAGGCCGTGTCATAGGAAGGTACAGGAGCCCGGAGGGGCCACACTGAAGCCATGTCATAGGGAGGAAGGTGCAGGAGCCCTGAGGGGCCACACTGAGGCCATGTCATAGGGAGGAAGGTACAGGAGCCCTGAGGGGCCACACTGAGGCCATGTCATAGGGAGGAAGGTACAGGAGCCCTGAGGGGCCACACTGAGGCCATGTCATAGAGAGGAAGGTACAGGAGAGTCCTGGGGGCTGGAGACTGAATACAGCAGCGGTCATGTGACATCAGATGTTACCACACAGATAATAACAACTACAACTCCTCCCATCATCAGCCGCATAAAGGGTTAATCCTCCCCAATAACAGGAGGAGGGCGCCATCTGCAGGGAGTCTGTATGTTCTCCCCGTGTTTCCTCCCGCGCTCCAGAGACTGATGGGGAATTAGATTGTGATAATGTCTGTACAGCGCTGAGGAATATGTTGGCGCCATAGAAGCGAGTGACAGAAACACACACATACCTCCACCTGCAGAGCGGCCGTGTGCGGACAGGACCTGCGTGACGTCACAGTCATGTGATCAGTCACATGGGGGACAGTCACATGATCAGAGGCGGAGCTCCAGGTCTCTCAGTGTCTGCAGGACTCTGCTGTGCTGGATGATGAAGACCCAAAATAGCAGGAAGCTGCTGGAGAAGAGAAACGGGAAATGAGGGGCCGCACCACGGAGCCGTGTGAGGAGAGGACTGAGGGGCCGCACCATGGAGCCGTGTGAGGAGAGGACTGAGGGGCCGCACCATGGAGCCGTGTGAGGAGAGGACTGAGGGGCTGCACCATGGAGCCGTGTGAGGAGAGGACTGAGGGGCCGCACCATGGAGCCGTGTGAGGAGAGGACTGAGGGGCCGCACCATGGAGCCGTGTGAGGAGAGGACTGAGGGGCCGCACCATGGAGCCGTGTGAGGAGAGGACTGAGGGGCCGCACCATGGAGCCGTGAGAGGAGAGGACTGAGGGGCTGCACCATGGAGCCGTGTGAGGAGAGGACTGAGGGGCTGCACCATGGAGCCGTGTGAGGAGAGGACTGAGGGGCTGCACCACGGAGCCGTGTGAGGAGAGGACTGAGGGGCCGCACCACGGAGCCGTGTGAGGAGAGGACTGAGGGGCCGCACCATGGAGCCGTGTGAGGAGAGGACTGAGGGGCTGCACCATGGAGCCGTGTGAGGAGAGGACTGAGGGGCCGCACCACGGAGCCGTGTGAGGAGAGGACTGAGGGGCCGCACCATGGAGCCGTGTGAGGAGAGGACTGAGGGGCCGCACCATGGAGCCGTGTGAGGAGAGGACTGAGGGGCCGCACCATGGAGCCGTGTGAGGAGAGGACTGAGGGGCCGCACCACGGAGCCGTGTGAGGAGAGGACTGAGGGGCCGCACCACGGAGCCGTGTGAGGAGAGGACTGAGGGGCTGCACCACGGAGCCGTGTGAGGAGAGGACTGAGGGGCCGCACCACGGAGCCGTGTGAGGAGAGGACTGAGGGGCCGCACCACGGAGCTGTGAGAGGAGATGACTGAGGGGCCGCACCATGGAGCCGTGAGAGGAGATGACTGAGGGGCCGCACCATGGAGCCGTGTGAGGAGAGGACTGAGGGGCCGCACCACGGAGCCGTGTGAGGAGAGGACTGAGGGGCCGCACCACGGAGCCGTGTGAGGAGAGGACTGAGGGGCCGCACCATGGAGCCGTGAGAGGAGAGGACTGAGGGGCCGCACCATGGAGCCGTGAGAGGAGAGGACTGAGGGGCCGCACCATGGAGCTGTGAGAGGAGAGGACTGAGGGGCCGCACCATGGAGCTGTGAGAGGAGAGGACTGAGGGGCCGCACCATGGAGCCGTGAGAGGAGATGACTGAGGGGCTGCACCATGGAGCTGTGAGAGGAGAGGACTGAGGGGCCGCACCATGGAGCTGTGAGAGGAGAGGACTGAGGGGCCGCACCATGGACCATTGTACAAATGGGTATGAGGATGCAGGACTCGGTGTGAGTGCTCTGAGGATCTATTTTGGAAAGGGGTTGATGTTAATTGAGTGGGGCTGCTTAGCTGAGTTGAGGGGCTGTGTGGGAAATGGGAGATGATGAGGGGCTGTGTGGGGAGGAGGGGGGTTGATGAGGGGCTGTGTGGGGTGAAGAGGGGAGATGATGAGGCCGGGCTGTGTGGTGAAGAGGGGGGATGTTGAGGGGCTGTGTGGTGAAGAGGGGGGATGTTGAGGGGCTGTGTGGTGAAGAGGGGGGGATGTTGAGGGGCTGTGTTGAAGAGGGGGGGATGTTGAGGGGCTGTGTGGGGAGGAGGGGGGATGATGAGGGGTTGTGTGGTGAGGGGGGGATGAGGGGCTGTGTGTGGAGGAGGGGGCCGTGTGGGGAGGAGGTGGGATGATGAAGGGCTGTGTGGGAGGTTGATGAGGATCTGTGTGGGGAGAAGGGGGTGATGTGGGGCTGTGTGGAATGAAGGGGAGGTGATGAGGGGCTGTGTGGGGAGAAGGGATGATGAGGGGCTGTGTGGGGAATGAGGCGGCATTTTTCCTCAAGCTCGACCACTTCTTCCTGGCCAGGACCTGCAGTCTTGCATTGATTAGACACCCTCTCCCCCCCCCCCCCTCGAGGGCCTGTAGCACCATCCCAAGGCCGCCGGTTTCGTGCATCATGGACCCCGTCCACCACTCCCCATGTTACCTACTGTAAACACGGATTGTACGATCCTCATTTTATCAAAAATATTTTTTTTTAACTTTCTATTTTCCTCACCAAAATTTGGAGTGCCTCTAAGGGCTCATACTTGCGAGAAACATACACGACAACCTGGCTCTGCCGCCAGCACTCGGACCTGAGTATGAGGCTACATGTATTTCTATGCAGCTGCACGCTCCGGTCCCAGTGCTGGCGGCTGTGCCAGGTTTTCATGAGCAAGAATCGTGCGAGTCTCTCGCAAGTGGGTATGAGACCTTATGGTCTGAAAAATATGGTAACTTAAAAAAAAAAAAGTAAATGGAAAAACTGATCGATTATGTAACCAATTTCTTAGGTCCCAGCGGTGTTTCTCGGTGTTCGTCGGCCTTCTGTAAGCACTTACCATTCTCGGTGACCCGTACAGCCTGGTCCGTTTTAGAAGTCATATAGGACATTTGTTTTATGGAGGTCTATTATAGGGCCATCAGTTGCTGAGGGTCTGACTGCGGGTTCCCCCTCTGCTCCATAGCACACTCTGGCAGAGGTCACACTACATATTTTACACAGGGGTAAAAATACTCATAATTTTGAATATTTTTAGCCAAGGACATAATTTGCAGTAACTCAAATCTATGTACATAGTATACATTAGACCTGGGCATAGTGCAGCACTCTGGAGATCTGGCCCTCCGGATGTTTGTCTGGCATGTGGACTGAGGCAGTCAAAGGGCCTGAAAATTTTGGCCCACGGCTTGCACCATACAATTGCTTTCTTGGCGACCAAGCTTGCCAACCATCCAGAAATTCCAGGACAGTCTATGAAAACATGGCAATTTTTTTGCCCTGCCTGTAAAAAAAAAATGAAGGTGGCCATGATTTTTATTTTAATCTGAAGAAACTTATGCAGATAATTTTGACTAATTCTCATAATTTTATAGTGAATGCAGCTATTGTCTTCATATCTGTAACAGGGTCTTCCAAGCTGGGGTACCTCTTTCAGTACCACCCCGTGTTTTCGGAGGTCCGCTCTGCGTTGGCTGGAGTCTGAATGAAGGACGCTGGCTGGAATTCCTCTGAGTGCATGGGCGCATATAAAAGATCACTGCTTCTCCATGTATTTCCAGTCTAACAACACTTTACTCACAGGACACAGAATATATCACACATACAGACGGCCGGCCAATAGACCAGTGTCAGGCCAGACATGCATTACAAAAGCCGCAGGTGGCCGGAGCCTGCGTATGTTTACTGTGGGAATTACAAAGGTAGGGGGAGGGCGGACACTGCTGATTCATTAGGGACATGCATCTCACATGGAACTTATTATAGATACATATAACTGCACAACATATTCTGGGTGCTGAGTGGTTCTGTAACACGGCTCCCCCTTTTCAGCGACGCGATCGGCATACACAGTCTGATCCTCAGCGGATCGGTTTGGGGATGACCGAAGTTTATGGGGTTGGTACAAGTTCCGTTTGTCGACTTAGTCCATCGGCGTTACCGTTTTGTTTGCCGGGTCTGTAGTGGATGGTGAAGTCCAGAGGTTGTAGGGCTAAACTCCACCGCAGCAATCTGGCGTTGTCTCCGGAGACCCGATTAAGCCAGACTAGGGGATTATGGTCCGTTAGGAGGGAAAACTGTCGTCCATACAAATATGGTTGCAACTTCTTGAGTGCCCCTACTACTGCCAGGCACTCCTTCTCGATGGCTGCATAGCTTACTTCACGGGGCAGTAGTTTCCAACTCAGGTAAGCTACCGGGTGTTCTTGGCCGGCCAGCCCGACTTGGCTCAGTACTGCCCCCAATCCAAACATAGAAGCGTCTGTGTGAACCAGAAAACGTTTAGTTGGATCGGGTGCGGCCAATACAGGGGTATTGGTGAGGGCGTCCTTAAGTTGGCGGAAGGCTTCCTCACACTCTGAGGTCCAGGTTACCTGGCGGGGTTGGTTCTTACGGGTCAGATCAGTGAGGGGCTTGGCTACGCTGCTGTAATTGGGAACGAATTTCCTGTACTACCCCGCTGTCCCTAGAAATGCCATGACCTGGGTTTTAATGCTTGGGATGGGTCATTTGGCTATGGCCTCAATCTTGGCTGGTTCTGGTCGCTGCTTCCCACTTCCCACCCAATGCCCTAAATACTGAACCTCTGCTTTGCCTACGTGACACTTGTTTCGGTTCCGGGTGATTCCGGCCTGGTGGATCCTGTCCAATACTGTCTCTAGGTGATTTAGATGCTCTTCCCATGTCGCACTGTAGATGGCGATGTCGTCCAGGTAGCCACAAGCATAGTCCTGGAGACCATCCAGAAGCTGGTCAGCCAGCCTTTGGAAGGTCGCCGGGGAATTCTTCATCCCGAATGGCATAACTCGAAACTGGAATAAGCCGAACGGGGTGACAAATGCCGACTTGGGAATACCGTCAGGACTAAGGGGAATCTGCCAGTAGCCTTTGCATAGATCGATGGTGGTCAAATACTTTGCCCCCGCCAGCCGGTCTAACAACTCATCCACACGCGGCATGTGATATGCATCTGTCACTGTTTTCTCATTGAGCTTACGATAGTCTACACAAAACCGTGTAGTCCCATCCTTGGGCACTAACACTACGGGGGATGCCCAGGGACTATCTGACTCTTCAATGACCCCTAAACGCAGCATCTCTTGAATCTCTTGCTGCATCCCCTCTCGTACAGACTCAGGGACGCGGAAGGGGTTTTGTCGCAGGGCGGTCTGATCCTGGGTCTCAACCTTGTGTTGTGCCAGGGGAGTGTACCCCGGTCTCTGAAAACATCCTCTGTCGCAGCCTCAACGCCTCCGCCTGCTGTCTCCCCCGGGGGCCTAGGTCTTCGCCCAAGTGTACCTGGTCCCATGTTTTAGACTGAGTCCTTTCCCCTAAGACATCCGGCAAGGGAAGTCCGGCTAAATCCTCTGCTTTTGGTGCACAGATAGCCACTACCTCTTCAGGGCGCTCCCGGTAGGGCTTCAGCATATTCACGTGGAACATGCGGATAACCCTGGGGTCGTCACAATCGGCGACATTATAGGTTGTGTCGGCTATTTTCCCCACTACCTGGTAGGGCCCCTCAAATGCAGCTTGAAACTTATTCTGCTTAGTAGGCTCTAACACCAGGACCTTCTGTCCTATTTCCAAAGTGCTCTCTCTGGCCCTCCGATCGTACCATAAGCGCTGGCACCACTGTGTCGCCTGCAGGTTCTCACGTACAACCTGGGTCAGCTCCTGTAGGCGGTCCCGGAATTCCAGCACATAGGGTACAATAGGTACCCCTTCTATGAGGCCCTCCCCTTCCCAGTGTTTCAGCACTAAGTCTAGGGGTCCCCTTACCCGTCTCCCGTATACCAGCTCGAACGGGGAGAACCCCGTGGATTCTTGGGGCACCTCCCGATAGGCAAACAGGAGGTGTGGCAAGAATTTCTCCCAGTCCCTGTATGTCCTGGTAAAAGTCCCAATGAGCTGTTTTAATGTCCCGTTAAAGCGTTCACACAACCCATTGGTTTGTGGGTGGTACGGGGCGCTTCTAATGGACTTTATGCCGCACAGCTTCCACAGTTGGTTGGTCACCTCTGCTGTAAACTGGGTACCCTGGTCCGAGATAATCTCCCGGGGAAATCCAACCCGTGAGAAAACCTGGAGCAGGGCGGCCGCCACCGTCTGCCAGTATGTTAGCTAACGCAACCGCCTCTGGATACCGTGTGGCATAATCTACCACTGTCAATATATACTTTTTCCCGGACGGACTGGGTTTGGCTAACGGCCCTATCAGATCGACCGCTACTCGGCTAAATGGTTCCTCCACAATGGGGAGGGGGCGTAATCTGGCCTTGCATCGATCCCCCCCTCTTGCCAATGCGCTGACAACTGTCACAGGTCTGGCAGTACTGACGAACATCATAGGTTACCCCCGGCCAAAAGAAGTTTTGTGTCAGACGATGCCTGGTGCGACTGACGCCGAAGTGCCCGGCCAAGGGTATATCATGAGAGATTCGCAGTAACTCCTGCCTATACTTCTTGGGAACTACCAGCTGTTGTTTTATAGTGGGACTCGTCCCTGTGTAGTGCTGCTCTGTGATCCGGTAGAGGAGTCCCTGCTTCCATACAAACTGTTCCCCTTCCAGTACCCCTCTCCCCTCCTGTGCCTTCCCATGATATCCCTCTAATGAAGGATCCTCAAGTAACTCTTAAATTCATATGGGGTGGCCCAAGAAATGTGTCTGGCTATGGGAATACGTATAGGGCTGGAATGTGTTACCTGGGCCTCTGAGTGTGATTCTGCCTCCGCAGCTCGAGCTTGTCTCCGGGTGGTCACAGGATATGTCTCAGCCAGAGGGGCCACTGAGAATGCAGACAACATGGGCCCCAAGTCATTTCCCAGCAAGACGTCTGCAGGCAAATCCTCCATCAAGCCGACCTCAACAAGGCCATCCCCGACTCCCCAGTTCAGGTGAATCCTGGCAGTGGGTAGTCGATGTATGGCTCCCCCTGCTACACAGACTGCCACTGTCCGGTCCGTCTTCTCTTGGTCCCGGACGAGATGAGGCTTCACAAGGGTCAAAGTTGCCCCGGAATCTCTTAGTCCCTCCATACGTTTCCCATTAACCCACACGACTTGTCGATTATCTGCCCGGGCTGCCTGCACGGGGTCTACTTCATGCAGCACTTCCTCCATCTCTTCCACCCCTTGGTTAATCGTAGCCCCCAATGCCGGGTCAGCTTCGCCTTGGTAGCAGTTTACAGCAGCCCGGCTGAAGGTAGCTGTTCCCGCCTTTGGCCACTAGGTATGCTGAGTCCGGTTGGGACATTGTCTTTGCAGGTGGCCCAGCTGACAATAGGTGTGGCATCACGCCCCAGGGGGACTGGTAGGCCGGGTTTCTAGCTGGTCCCCCTACAATCTTCGGTGGTTTGGGGCCCTCCAGGTTCATGAGCGGGCCCCTAGTGACCACCTTTGATCCGGACAACTTGCGGCCTCCTGGCATCATGATGTTCATCGGCCAGACGAGCGGCTTCCTCAAGAGTCGTTGGCCGCCTGTCCCGAAGCCATTCATGTGTCTCGGGGTTTAGTCCATTAAAGAATCGTTCTAACAGGAGGAGCTGGAGGACGTCCTCCTTAGTGGTTGCTTGGCTCCCTTGAACCCACTGTAGCAGTGACCACCGTAATTTACAGGCCCATTCAGCGTGGGTATCGGTTACGTGTTTTATAAGTCCGCGGAACTTTTGGCGGTAGGCCTCTGGCGTCAGTGCATACCGGGCCAAGATCACTTCTTTGATCCGCTCATAGTCCATACAGTCCTCATCAGGTACCGTGCGATAGGCGTCCGCTGCCCGGCCTGTCAGCTTGCTGGCCAGAATCTGAACCCGTTCCTCCGGCTTTACATGATGAAGAGCACACTGCCGCTCAAAGTCCTGCAGAAAGCCATCAATGTCTTCCTCTGCCTCCCCCAACTGTTGGAAGGCATTGTACTGGATCTTTTACCCTTCGCCACGACAGCACCCACTGGAGGTATCTGATCCGCCCCATTTGGAACAGGAAACCCTACAGGAAAGATAAAAGGGGCGGTCCGCCTTTCCTCCTCAGTTTTTGGTTTCCTGTTCCAAACGGAGTCACAATATCCTTCAGGAAAAGATTACCTGGGCCAGGCATGCCGCCTGTGCAGTCTCCTTGGGAACGGCAGGGGATGCGGTCCAGAGGCAGCGTCGGGGGAGATTCCGTTAGACGGCTCCCCCCTCGTCTGGTGAGCGAAGGGTGATGACGGGGTCCGGGGATGGCCGCCCCGTCTCACCCAGAAGAGCGCCGGCAGGCACCGGGACGCACCGCTGCTGGGAGCGGTAAGAGCGCCAGTGGCGCAGAAGAAAAAAAAAAAAAAAGGGGAGTATGGAGGTCTCCTTTTGGATGGAGGCGCCAGCGGCGGTGGCGGTGCATGGAGAAGGGGACCGCGTGGAGAGCAGGGCCGCGCGGCAAAGCGGCGCTGTAGCCGGCCGGCGCACAGTCTCCTGACCCCCCCGGAAGTAATGGTTGAACTTCCGGGGCGGGATGGCTGAGAGAGCGTCGGGCACGCGCGAGGTGATCCCTGGGAGGAGGAGCCACTTCCGGGGGGACGGCAGAAAAAAAAAGGAGCAGGTTATTTAAACAGCGGCGCAGCTGAGCGGCGATGCAGCAATGTCGTCCCCAACGGAAGCACACGCTTGCCTCTCCTACCCCCCCCCCCCCCCCGCCTTGGTGTCCCCTTCTAGACCAAGAAAAAGGATAAATCCAAGCATAAAGAATGTGCGCTATGCTCGGAACCTCTCCCTGACTCCTACCCTAAGAAGCTCTGTAAACAGTGCACCAAAGAGACAAAGCAAGGGTCCGCATTGTCGACAAAGGACATTAGAGCTATAATCAGGGAGGAGATACAGGCTATTAACCGCGCCAAAACTCCCTCAGAGACTGGCAGCAAGAAGCAGTTAACCCTCAGCTCAGAGTCAGAAGAAGAAGGGGGGTTAATCTCTGACTCCTCACTAACATCCTCGTCATCATCAGACATGGAGGGACAGTCATGTTTCCCCCTAGATAGTGTGGACAACCTAGTCAAGTCGGTGAGAAGCACTATGGGGTGTGAGGAACCAAGGGGTGCTCAAACCGCACAGGACATAATGTTTGCGGGATTGGCTGAAAAGAAAAGGAGAGCGTTCCCGGTAATACCGGCAATTAAGGCCCTAATAAAGAGGGAATGGGAAAAAAATGACCAAAGAAGTTTTCTCCCATCAGCCTCAAAAAGAAAGTATCCTTTCAGCGATGAGGAGCTATTAAAATGGACCAAAGTGCCAAAAGTGGATGCCGTTATATCCTCTACTTCGAGACAATCGGCTATTCCAGTAGAGGACGCAGGCTTGTTGGCAGACCCGTTAGACCGCAAGGCGGAATCATCATTGAAGAGGTCTTGGGAGTCTACCACGGGTATATTTGAGCCAGCGGTAGCCACCACATGCACCACTAGATCCATGCTCGTGTGGTTGGACCAGCTGGATCAACAAATCGAGCAAAAGGTGTCCAGAGAAAAATTAAGGGCCGCTATCCCATTGATAAGGGGGGCAGCTGCCTTTATGGCTGATGCGTCGGCAGACACTCTACGGCTGGCAGCAAGATCAGCAGCTCTAGTGAACAACGCCAGAAGGGCGTTGTGGATGAAGAGCTGGAAGGGGGACGCGCAATCAAAGGCTAATATCTGTGCAACCCCGTGTGAGGGTGAGTTTCTCTTCGGGAAAGCCCTAGACGAGATACTCGCCAAAGGAAAGGAAGAAGGCGTTCCCTGACTCTTCTATCCCTTTCTATAGGAGAACCTTTAAGAGGCGACCGTTTGAAAGAAGGAGGCAAACGGAAAGACCAAATAGATGGGCCACAAAAGAGAAACAAAAGGGTACCATGTTCAGGGGTCCAACGTTCCGAAGGGAAAATAGAAATTAAAAAATCAGACCCACCTGTAGGGGGTAGATTACGGTTCTTTTATCCAAAATGGGAACAAATATCCTCAAACCCATGGATCTTGAGTATTATTAAAGAAGGAATGAAAATAGAATTCCTTCAAAATCCTTATGATTTCTTTGTCCTAACCCGCCTTAACTCTATGACCCAACAAAAGGCCCTCGAAGAAGAGATTCGGAGCCTACTATGCAAAGGGGTTTTAGTAGAGGTCCCAGAGGGACAGGAAGGTAGAGGCTTCTACTCTCCCTTATTTTTAATTTCCAAACCAGATGGTACATTTAGAACAATTATTAATTTAAGGAAGCTTAATACGTTTATAAGAAATTATAAGTTTAAGATGGAATCAATCAGATCCACCATAAAGCTTCTCTTTCCAAATTGTGTGATGGCGGGGATTGACTTAAAAGATGCTTATCTTCCTATCCATAATAGATAACAAAAATATCTAAGGGTCGCAGTGGTATTCGATGGCAAGGTCCGTCATTTTCAATACACAGCCATGCCTTTCGGCCTCTCAACAGCACCAAGAATCTTCACCAAGGTGATGGCCTATGTTCGTCAAAAAGATACTTTAATCGTACCTTACTTAGACGACTTCCTAATAATCGGGAACTCATACCCAATGTACCGAAAGAGTGGCTGATGCAATCTCGTCTTTACAGGACCTAGGCTGGATCATCAATATACAGAAGTCCAGGCTCGTTCCGCAATCCCTCCAGATGTTTTTGGGGTTCCAATTGAACTCCATAACCCAGAAATGTCTACTTCCGCAGGTAAAGATTGCACTAACAAAAGAAAAAGTAGAGGCAGCCATAGATAGACCACGCATGTCTCTGAGAGGGGCAATGTCGCTATTGGGGTCGCTAGATTCCTGTGCCCCTGCAGTCCGGTGGGCCCATTATCATGTCCGCACACTCCAGCATCAGATCCTCCAGGAGGAGAGGCGACATGGTGGTCAACTGGAGAGCAAGATAACTAACGCAGGAGGTCTTGACTTCTCTGGAATGGTGGTTAGAGGATGACCATCCTCGGGAGTCCCATGGGTCATAGTACCATCTAGTATACTAACCACCGACGCTAGCCCCCAAGGCTGGGGAGCCCATATGGGGAATAGCTTTTGTCAAGGAAGATGGAATAGAGAGGAAAGAGAATACTCATCTAATTTAAAAGAACTGACAGCAGTATACTATGCTCTACATTATTTCCTTCCACAGCTCCAACAGAAACATGTCAGGATCCTGTCGGACAACACCACCACAGTGGCCTACATAAACAGACAAGGAGGTACTCGATCAGAGACTCTGATGTCTTCTGCAGCAAGAATCTTAGACTTAGCCGAAAGCAATTTGTTGTCCCTCTCAGCTCTTCATATCAGAGGAGAGGACAACCAAGAAGCAGATTTCTTAAGCCGACACACACTTCGGCAAGGAGAGTGGTGCCTCAATCACCAGATCTTCCAGAACATAGTGGCTCTATGGGGGCATCCTCAAGTGGACCTCTTTGCCACAAGGGAAAACAGACAAACAAAGACCTTTGCTTCCCTGTCTCCAGCAGATCACCCAGACATACTGGATGCCCTCCAGGCCCCATGGAGATTCAAGCTGGCATACGCCTTCCCTCCATTGATTCTCCTGCCACAAGTGATTCAGAAAATCAGAGAGGAAAAGGCAAGAGTAATCCTGATAGCACCATTCTGGCCCAAGAGACCGTGGTTCTCGTGGCTACGAATTATGTCAGTGACAGATCCTTGGGTTCTCCCCTCAAACCCCAACCTACTCTCCCAAGGCCCTTTTTTACACCCTCAAGTGGACAACTTACACTTGACGGCGTGGAACTTGAATGGCACCTATTAAGATCAAGAGGGTTTTCGCAATCATTAATTACTACGCTCCTGCAGAGCAGGAAGCAGTCCACAACCCAAATTTATAAAAGAATATGGAAGAAATTCCTAGAGTTTCATACAGCATCTCATACAGCAGAAGTCCCGATAGTCCCTATCTTAGAGTTCCTACAAAAGGGAAAGGAATTGGGCTTGTCAGTAAACACACTGAAAGTACAGGTGTTTGCGTTGGGGGCGCTGTATGGCCATAATATAGCAGGGAATAAGTGGATATCACGATTCATTACGGCATGTGAAAGCATAACTCCGGTTCACATACCCACAATCCCTACATGGGACTTAAACTTGGTGTTAGACGCCCTTACAGAAGAACCTTTTGAACCGATAGATACGATATCCCTTAAATATTTATCATTTAAGACGGCCCTCTTGGTAGCACTGACATCAGCTAGGAGAGTGGGTGATATCCAGGCCCTGTCCATAGATCCACCCTTTTTGCAGGTATATCGGGATAGATTAATATTAAAGCTAGACCCCTCATACCTGCCTAAGGTATCAACAAGGTACCATAGGTCTCAGGAGATACTCCTCCCAACCTTCTTTGAAGATCCCTCCACTCCGGAAGAACAGAAATTCCACACTTTGGACGTCAGAAGAACTGTTCTAAAGTATATTGAAAGGTCCGAGAGCTGGAGGCAGTGTAGGGCTCTCTTCATTTCTTTTCAGGGCCGTAAAAAAGGGTATGGAGTCACAAAGAGCACCATTTCCCGATGGATCAGGGATGCCATTCGTTTAGCCTACTCTGCAAAAAATGAAGAACCTCCGGGAAACATCAGAGCACATTCCACCAGAGCAATGGCGGCTTCCTGGGCGGAAAGGGGAGACGTTCCAATTGAAACCATATGTAAGGCGGCAATTTGGTCATCCCCTTCTACCTTCTATAGACACTATAGACTTGATCTTTCGTCTACCTCTGACCTAAGCTTTGGCAGGACTGTCCTTGGCACGGTGGTCCCACCCAGGTGATGGTCTCTGGAATCTCTCCAGTGGGTGCTGTCGTGGCGAAGGGTAAAAAGCCGGATTACTTACCGGTAATGCTCTTTTAATGAGTCCACTACAGCACCCGCTCACTTCCCTCCCTGCTACAAATATCAATGTTAAAAGTATATCTGCTAAAGTTGGATAAGTAAAGATATAAGTACAAGACATTGCCTAATCCTTGGCGGTCCTCCTGGTACTCTGAAATGCAAAACTGAGGAGGAAAGGCGGACCGCCCCTTTTATCTTTCCTGTAGGGTTTCCTGTTCCAAATGGGGCGGATCCGATACCTCCAGTGGGTGCTGTCGTGGACTCATTAAAAGAGCATTACCGGTAAGTAATCCGGCTTTTTTGTGGCTTACTGTTGAATGTACCTGGTCGAAGGCCAGAGCTCCCCCTGCTCGCTGACTCTCCTCTCTCCGCTCTGCCATCTCCATCTTGGCCAGCTCCACTTTGGACCGCTCTGCCATCTCCATCTTGGCTAGCTCTATCCTGGTCCGCTCTGCCATCTTTTCCTTCAGATCAGTACGCACATCAGCCATCACCTCTCGTATGATCTCTACTGCAGGGTTTGGGCCATAGAACGCCAGTCTGTTCTTTACCTCCCTCTGGAATTCGGTCTCCTCCACATTCACATTGGGGGGCGCTGCACTGTCGTGTTCCATGATGGCTGCTATCAAATCCGCTTTTGTTTTGTTGCTGGCGATCAACCCTCGGGCTTCCACCAGGTCTTTTAATGTAGTCCTCTTTAACTTCTGGTAATTATTTTCCATTCATTCCTTTCCTCCTGTAGAAGGGGTATCAAATCCCACCGCTGCCACCAGTGTAACGGGGTCTTCCAAGCTGGGGTACCTCTTTCAGTACCACCCCGTGTTTTCGGAGGTCCGCTCTGCGTTGGCTGGAGTCTGAATGAAGGACGCTGGCTGGAATTCCTCTGAGTGCATGGGCGCATATAAAAGATCACTGCTTCTCTATGTATTTCCAGTCTGACAACACTTTACTCACAGGACACAGAATATATCACACAGATACAGAGGGCCGGCCAATACACAAGTGTCAGGCCAGACATGCATTACAAAAGCAGCAGGTGGCCCGAGCCTGCGTATGTTTACTGTGGGAATTACAAAGGTAGGGGGAGGGCGGACACTGCTGATACATTAGGGACATGCATCTCACATGGAACCTATTATATATACATATAACTGCACAACATATTCTGGGTGCTGAGTGGTTCTGTAACAATATCATAATTATGGATTGTAGATATGTACCATTTACAGCCATAATTATTTTTCAATGTGTCCATAACTTTTTTTTTTGCCTGTCTGATTTTTTTAATTGGCTGTCCAGAAAAAAATTAAAAGTCAAGTTGATAACCCTACCAGTGTCCCAATATATGGTGGACGAGGCAACCCTACCGACTTCCAATATTTGGTGGAAGAGGCAACCCTACCAGTGTCCCAATATATTGTGGAGACAACCCTACCGACTTCCCAATATATGGCGGACGAGGCAACCCTACCGACTTCTCAATATATGGTGGAAGAGGCAACCCTACCAGTGTCCCAATATATTGTGGAGGAGACAACCCTACCGACTTCCCAATATATGGCGGACGAGGCAACCCTACCGACTTCTCAATATATGGTGGAAGAGGCAACCCTACCAGTGTCCCAATATATTGTGGAGGAGACAACCCTACCGACTTCCCAATATATGGCGGACGAGGCAACCCTACCGACTTCCCAATATATGGCGGACGAGGCAACCCTACCGACTTCCCAATATATGGTGGAAGAGGCAACCCTACCAGTGTCCCAATATATTGTGGAGGAGACAACCCTACCAACTTCCCAATATATGGCGGACGAGGCAACCCTACCAACTTCCCAATATATGGCGGACGAGGCAACCCTACCGACTTCCCAATATATGGTGGAAGAGGCAACCCTACCAGTGTCCCAATATATTGTGGAGGAGACAACTCTACCGACTTCCCAATATATGGTGGAAGAGGCAACCCTGCCTGCGTGAATCTATTGGAGAAGGCAGCCTGTGGATCCTCCCACTATTTGGCACAGGCAACTGAAAGAAGATGCGATCATGTCACTACATTGCATCTGATGTGCAGGACGTGCGTGCATACCGGAAAGACCGGTGCACAGAGCAGGAGAATGGGATAAAGGTATTTTTTTGTGTGTGGGGTCTCATCGGTATATAGGGGGCTGTGAGTGTGAAGACTCATACTGTATAGAGGGCTGTGGTTACCATAATACTTTCTGGGTTGTTGTGGGGGATTATACTGTGTATAGGTGTGACCAGAAAAAACATTAATAATGTATGTCATATGGTAAGTGTGTTCTCTATTCCTTACATGATTGCACTTGTGACACCGGTTCCCCCTCTTGCCTTGGGAGGAGGTAAATGTAATACTATGCTGCCCTTTCCTGCCTTGTTTTGGTATTACAACTTGTTTTTCTGAATTGAAGATAAGTGGCAGTTGGAGGTGGTGCATGTGGGACTGAAAAGGTCCAGTTACGGGCGGTTTTGGTGGTGAGAGGAGGTAGAAAATTGGGGCTCCTCGATTGGGACAAGCAGGGAGTACAAATGGCACCCTTTTCGGAGTGCCCTGTGTTTACAGCAACAGAGCGCTGAGACAAGAGAAGGAACTGCAAAACTGCACAGCAGATTTCCCTTATACTCTTAAGGTCGGCTGATCCTCCCCCTTCACATAGCACAGTTAGTCAAAGGAAAAGTTATTGCCATCCTCCCAAGGCTGGGACCAAAAAAAGGCTTTGACCGACCCAATGCGTAAGGAAAATTTTATCTGCTACCCATGACTGTTATATTGAAAAAAATATAAGAATTGTTACCAGTCTTCAGTGAAGTTCATCTTTCAAGTTTGCACGAGACCCTCGATGTATGCTTCTTTCCGTCCACGGCCTCATATCTTGCGGGCATCAACATAACTCTCAGTCTCATGTAGCCATCATCTTCCCCTTTATAATTGTCACCTAACCTAGGGATTATTGTTAGAGCCATTGGAGTCACCTTGACTGAACCATCCACGAGATACTAGGCCCTGCGTCTCACAAGGCGGCCCATGAGAACCATTATACCATATGTGGGGCGCTGTGAGGATAGTCATACCGTATGCGGGTGTCTGTGAGGATTGTGCTATGTGTGGGTAGGGCTGTGAGGACCATCATTACTGTCTGTGGGGGTTTACGGGTGCCATTCCTATGTGTGGGGGGACTGTGATGACCATCAAACCATGTATGGGGGGCACTCTGAGATCCATCATACTGTGAGGCCATTATACTGTCTGTCATACTGTGTGTGGCTGGGGCTGTGGGGGTATTTTGGTGTGTGGGGCTGTGGGGGCATCCTACGTTGTGGCATTGTACTGTGTGTGGCTGGGGTTGTAGAGCGTTGTACGTAGTGGGGGCATTGTACTGTGTGTGGCTGGGGCTGTGGGGGCATTGTACTGTGTAGCAGGGCTGTGGAGACATCTGTGTGTAACTGTTTTTCAAGGTACAATGTCTGAATAACAGGAGCAAATGAGTTATAGATTTTATAAAATGCAGTGAGTTATATGGAGCTGATTCTCTGCTACAAGTAAGGAAACAAGTGACAATAATCCCTATCATAACGTAGCAGCGACTCAATGGAATTAATCCTGCTCGGTATTAAGTGACACAAATTATATAAAATAGTAATAATTATATTAATATTGAGCAGAATTTCAGCCCATTGGTTTGGCCTCCAGAACAGTCACAGACTCTCATGTGGGGCCCCTAAGGAAAATTGGCCACTGCTGATGTACAGAACACTAAAATCTCACTATGAGGGGAAGCTGGATCTTATAACGATGCTTCCATGTATGAATAGAGAACTTGTCTTCATCAGCCGACCCCTTTATCACTTATCCAAGATGATCGGTGTCCATCAGCTGGGACCTGCACTGATCGGCAGAATAGGGCACACTTATCTCTTTAAGGCCGTAATCACACTGGCATATAAGTTGGATAAGTGCAATTCGATAAAAAAATCAGATTGCTCTCAGACCAATGTTATAATAAGGCCGTGCAGAGCTGTGTATTTTTTCTCAGCTGTATTTGGCATGATACAATTTTTTGTGACGGGTGTCACAAAAAAATCAGATGCCATATGGACCACCAGTATGCGGACCACCAGCGTTAGGACCATCCTTATATGGACAACCAGTATGGCATCAGATTTTTACAGATACATTACTGTGAAGAAACCAGATTATATTTTAATTACCCAGACGACAATGTTTAGCAAACCAAGAAGAGTTGACTTTTTATCTGTATGTTGGCTTTTGGATTTAAGTGTAGATTTCTGTTCCGTCAAGAAAACAGACTTTTGTTTGTGTAAGCCTGGAATATTGATTTGTAAGCTGATATTTGATATAACATGGTGTGCTCTTATCCTTGATAAATAGTCAGGTCTACTGATATCCTAATTATACATTGTCTAGCCCAGATAGTTTGCATAGATTTTCCTCCTGTTTTAAAAGTCAACAAACAGATTACATAAACAAGGCAACTTGGTCGTCACCATTCTCCTTAACTGTGAGGGTGGACTGACGGATACTGGGTAAATCTAAAAATAGATTGCATGCCTTTGTATAAAGAGACTGAGAGAGCGACACAGCCGGACATTTGTCAAAAACAGCCAAAGAACCAGAAACAGGACAGCAGTCATTTTAACTCTTGGCATCATCCCGAGGGACACGGATCCATCATTGTATAAGAAATAATCTAGGGACTTTCAGCCCCGGGTGGATGGATACAGATCTGCTCCATTGACGAACCATGAATACGTTTGGAGAAAGCCAGGATTGGGACCCGTTAGTCGCCTGGCTCCATGGAGATGTTCGGATAAGCCAGGTGGTGACTCTCGTGTCAACTGGCTTTGGACCTTGTATGGACTCAATGGACTGTCTTCTTCCTACGCTTATCATTACCTCCTCTGTACCACAGGTGGTGTAGCCGACCTTGGGAGCTCTGACGTAACATCTGCCATTATCTCTGACTCTGTAATGTGCACCATCTTGGGGAATTTTGCTGGGACTGTTCCATGTGTTATCTGCCTGTTTTGTGGTTCAATAAATTATTGCCAAACTGTTTTACCCTTACCCTGCGTTGTCTGAGTAGCGTTATGCCCACGTTAACGGGAGAGTGGGCATTAGGTGGGATGATCCCTGGTCCATGTGGTTCCGGCTAGCGGACTTGGGCGTCCGCCGACCCCGTTTCCACACAAATACAATTCTGTAAGATGGAAAACTGTAAATGATCCTGTAAAAGATTAATAGCTGCTAAGTAAAAAAAAAAACATTGTACATGGATGACAAGTGAGAAACAATCGTCCTACTCTCCTGGATGTGAATGGGACAGATAATACACTAATTTTAAATAGTTCATTGAATTGAGCAGCACTGCACATGTTCAGTCTGAGCTCCATTCTTGCTCTATAGGGCTGCAGAGAGCTCTGCTTCTTCCAGCAGCTCCATTGAGAATGAATGGAGTAGTGGTCGGCATCCAACCAGCCACCCTATTTTGTAGCAGGGATATAAAGTCGCCATTTCGCCAATCGGTGCAGGTCCCAGCGGTCGCACACTCACTGATCAGCATGTTATGACCTGTCCCCTTGTTAGGTGATAACTTATTTTCACTGCACGACCCCTTTAAAAAGGACTTTGTCAGCCCAGAATGATTAGATTAAAACAAGCACAGGCGCTCGGTGCACCCTTGTGGGCCAGATAT
Organism: Dendrobates tinctorius; assembly: GCF_039654945.1. NCBI lineage: Eukaryota > Metazoa > Chordata > Amphibia > Anura > Dendrobatidae > Dendrobates > Dendrobates tinctorius. Next base: position 2,247,707 of record NW_027361904.1, on the reverse strand, counting down.
TTAAAGGGGTTGTCCACTACCAGGACAACCCCTTCTTAAACTAAATGTTCAGTCCCAATCAAATCATAAGCCTATACTCCCTGCGCCGGCTCCATTCCAGCGGTCTTGGCACTCGCGGTCCCGGGGCTGTGATGCGGTGGAGTGACGTGATGTCCGGCGCCCAATTGACTCTGGCATCAAGGTCTCCACCTTCGAACAAACTGAACATGAAGATGCACTCCAGGATGCAGCTTATCCCTGTCTTCTTTTCCATATTCAGTTTGTCCAAAGGCGGAGACAGTGACGCCTGTTATGATTGGGTCACCAAGGAGGAGCGCAAGCCCAGGCTAAGCCACAGAAAACCAGAGAGGTTGGTAACTAAGCGGATTGCAGACCCCTGATCCTATCCACACAACTAGCAGTAGCCATGGAGCGTACCTACGATGATCCTAGACGCCTCGACCCAGCCGGAGAGCTAAATAAGCCTAAAGCAAGAAAGGGGAAATCTAAACTGCCCCAGAGCAGACCCCAAAGGAATAGATAGCCCCCAAACATATATTGTCAGTGAGACAAGATGAAAACAAACGCATGTAGGAAAATAGACAGAGCAAACGATGCGGCCCACACTAACTAGACAGGAAAGGAAAGACACTGTCTGCAATCACGCAAAGAACCCTGCAAAAAAAATGTCCAACACATCTGATAGAAAAATACTGAAGTCGCATGACTTCGCCCACTATATCAGCACTCTGGTATATTCTGAAAGCAGAGCAAAAAGAGGCCAATCTAATAAGGGACAAAAACAAACTGGCACAAGCAGTAACATATGGATGGAGATTCAGCACAGCCCCAGCCGGAGCTGGCTGACCCACACAAAACTAAAATAGACAAAACCAGATCAAATGTGAACAATAGCAAAAGAATACTTAGCTGAGCATGCAGGGACTGAGCTGGAAACTAAGACCTCAGGAGGTAGGAAAAAATCACCAGCAGGGATAGAGGGAGTCGGCTGTCTTAAATCCAGTCAGAAACACCAGATCTCCAATCGTCCTCATTATCAGGTGGCAAGCCTCTGTTAATCAGATCAGCTCCATTACCTCCAGTAACCACCAGAGGGAGCCCAGAAAGAGAACTCGCGACCCCTCTGTCAATACAACCAGCTTCACTAGTAACCAGAGGTAGGCCAGAAAGAGAATTCACAACAGACGCCAGCCTTGATTGGGTGCCGGCATCATGTGTCACAACACGCATCACAGCCTCGGGAAGAGCGAGTGCCGACAGCGCAGGATTAGGGGCTGAACATTTATTTTAAGAAGGGGTTGTCCTAATAGTGGACAACTCCTTTACCCCCAAGGGTGGTTTGCACGTTAATGACCAGGCCAATTACAATTCTGACCACTGCCCCTTTATGAAGTAATAACTCTGGAACGCTTCCATGGATCCCGGTGATTCTGACATTGTTTTTTCGTGACATATTGTACTTCATGACAGTGGTAAAATTTCTTTGATATGGCTTGTGTTTATTTGTGAAAAAAATGTAAATTTGGCAAAAATTTTGAAAATTTCGCAACTTTCCAACGTTGAATTTTCATGCCCTTAAATCACAGAGATATGTGACTCAAAATACTTAAGTAACGTTTCCCACATGTTTACTTTACATCAGCACAATTTTGGAATCAAAATTTTTTTTGGTTAGGAAGTTATAAGGGTTAAAATTTGACCAGCAATTTCTCATTTTTACACCACCATTTTTTTTAGGGACCACATCACATTTGAAGTCACTTTGGGGGTCAATATGATAGAAAATTCCCAAAAGTGACACCATTCTAAAAACTGCACCTCTCAAGGTGCTCAAAACCACATTCAAGAAGTTTATTAACCCTTCAGGTGCCTCACATGAATTTTTGGAATGTTTTAAAAAAAAAATTTCACTTTTTTTCACAAAAAATTTAATTCGGATCCAATTTTTTATTTTACCAAGGGTAACAGGAGAAAATGCACCACAAAAGTTGTTGTGAAATTTGTCCCGAGTATGCTGATGCCCCATATATGCAGGTAAACCACTGTTTGGGCGCATGGCAGAGCTCGGAAGGGAAGGAGCGCCGTTTGACTTTTCAATGCAAAATTGGCTGGAATTGAGATCAGACGCCATGCCGCATTTGGAGAGCCCCTGATGTGCCCAAACAGTGGAAACTTCCATATTCTAACCCCAACATACCCCTAATCCCAACCCTAACCACAAACCTAATCCCAACCGTAATCCTAACTTTAGCCCTAACCCTAATGGGAAAATGGAAATAAATACATTTTTTTATTTTATCATTTTTCCCTAACTAAGGGGGTGATAACGGGGGGTTTGATTTACTATTTATGGCGGTTTTTATGTTTGGCAGCTGTCACACGCTAAAAGACGCTTTTTAGTGCAAAAAATAGTTTTTGCATCACTACATTTTGAGAGCTATAATTTTTCCATATTTTTGCCCACAGAGTTATGTGAGGTCTTGTTTTTGCGGGACGAGTTGACGTTTTTATTGGCACCATTTTTGGGAACATTACATTTTTTTATTGCTTTTTATTCTGATTTTTGGGAGGCAGAATGAACAAAAACCAGCAATTCATTAATTTTTTTTTTGGGGGGGGGGCATTTATACCGTTCCGCGTGCGGTAAAATTGATAAAGCAGTTTTATTCTTCAGGTCAGTACAATCAGCAATACCTCATTTATATTTTTTTATGTTTTGGCGCTTTTATAGAAAAAAACTTATATAAAAAATAATTGTTTTTGCTTCGCTTTATTTTGACAGCTATAACTTATTTTTTCGCTGATGACTAGGGATGAGCGATATTGCTCGATATCGTATCGGAATTCCGATTTCCAATATCAATGCAAGTCAATGGGAGAAAAAAATCGGAATTACAAAATGACCACTACAGTGCTATGTAATGGATAAAATGGAGGGGAAGCACCTCAGGATAATGGGGAAGAGGTTGCAGAGGAGCAAAACAATCGCTAGAAAAATGCAGAGCGAAAGCTGTAGCAGGAAAACATCTTAACAGCGGTGTTTTTTCTTTAGGTTAGGATTAGTTGGGGAAGGGTTAGGGTTTATGGTTAGTGGGGTTAGGGTTAGTGATTTTACATTATTAAATTAAAACGGCCGATGGTGGTGTCAATATGCCTTTTGACTGACGTGTCCACGTTCAGCTCACCTTGCTTTGCAGGGAGTTTCCAGGAGCACCACGTGGAGGAACGGATACACTCCCTTTAAACCATGCTTAGTCTTCTGCTGATTATATTACTGTTATTCAGTAATTCTGCATATTGATATTCTGCTTTTGCTTCATGTACATCTGCTCCTACTGCTTCCTAAACCTCTGTCTATGGTTATCCTGCTATTGGCTGGTCGCAGAATTTCCCAAACCCAGAGGAAATACGCAGAAGTAACAGTAGGCACAGGAACTTGACAGAACCAGCTCGTGAGTCTGGAACCCGTATAGGAAGCAGAAATCAGCATAAGAGCCAATGGAACTAACGGGCACCAGCTGACGTTACCGGAGGCCGATAACTAAGCAGGAGGTAACCTGTGCCAGGATGCACTACCAAGGCCCAGCAGACGTTACTGGAACTCGGATACCACAAAGGAGGGACCTAAGCCATTGACTCTACTGAGAACCAGCTGACGTTACTGGAATCCAGATAAGCAGCAGAAGGTAAAAGTGCCAGTGGCTGTACTGGGCAACAGCTGACATTACTGTAGCCCGGATAGCACAATGTAGTAGTGACATAAGCCAAAAGCACTGCCGAGAAGCCCAAAAAAAACCCCACAAAGACGCAAGTTCAAGAGCAAAAAGACAGGGGGCGTGGCCTGACTGGCAATGGTGCTGACTGCATAACTTCTGAGCTCCCATGTGAGCTGCTCTAAATCGGCTCAAATAGATTCATTCCTCCTCTCCTGGCTGGGGTAGTGAGTTTTACCTGCGTACCTCCCAGGAACAAGATGACCAGAGGGAAAGCTGCTAAGCGTCCTTCTCCAGCCAAACTTACAGACTTCTTCCCCAGAGACGGCAGCATGGTGAAGGGGAAGATGGCAGCTTCCCCTGCCTCCACTTCTTCCCACTCCTCCAGAAGAGCCCCAGAGGTGAACTCTGACATGGCGCCGGACCAGTCAGACATCCCGCTGACAAAGAAAACAATGCAGAGCCTGCTGGTCTCACTGAGAGCTTCTTTACAGGAGGATCTGAGAGGTATGCTGGCGGGGATCCGGGAGGACATAACGGCTATAGGGGACAGAACGGATCATTTAGAATCTAAAATGGCAGAGCTCACTAAGTCTCATAACGACCTTATAGACGCCCATTCTACTTTAGAAGATCACGTTAGTGGCCTTCAAGCTAAACTTACAGATTTGGAGGATCGGTCGCGCCGTAATAATGTAAGGATTCGTGGAATCCCCGAGTCGGTACCAGATGGGGAGTTGTCAGAGTTTTTACAAGGTCTGTTATCTGAGGTGCTCCCTGAGGCTGAATCGGCCAGTCTCATGGTGGATCGGGTCCACAGAGTGCCTAAGCCTAGATCGCTCGGAGCTGACATCCCACGTGATACCCTGGCCCGGTTACATTTCTTTAAGACTAAAGAAACCTTCTTGCGAGCTCTGAGGAGACAGCCGTTTTATCCCCAAGATATGCAGCCTTGTTGGTATTCCCGGATCTATCTGCAGGGACACTTGCAAAAAGAAAGGAATATGCTCCTCTCACTAAAGCTCTCAGAGATGCTGGAATAAAATACTGCTGGGGCTTCCCAGTCAGTCTCTCAGTTTCACACAACGGTGCCCTCCATGTTTGCCGGTCTCCTGCCCATCTAGCAAAACTGATTGAATCCTGGAACATTCTCCCACATTGTGAAGCTGCAGGTCGCCCTCAAGATAATTCCCAGTTGGAAAAGATCTCAGAGGAATGGATCCAAACCTGAAGTTGAGAGCCAGCTCACTGTTGCTCAAGATCCTGGTCTATTTCTTTTTTTCTTTCTTCACCAGGTGCCCCCAAATGGCTAAGTTTGTGGTGGTGGTGATACAGCTTCTTGTTAAAGCTGTTTATTTGACTGCATGTTTTCTTCATGGTATTTTTGCTAGCTTCTGCTTCTTTCCTTCTAGTTATCATGCTTTTTTTCCTCACCCACTCCTTCTCCATCTTCCTCTTCCATTTCCCTCCCCCCCTCCCTTCCTTCCTACAGGTAACATAAATATTCTGCATGATCTGAAATGGGGTTAAAGTTCTTATCGTTGAACACTAAAGGGTTAAATTCCCCGGCTAAGCGTAACATGTTATGGAATGAGGTTCACAAGTCAATGTGTGATATTCTATGTGTACAGGAAACTCATCTGGTTGCAGCTGACAATTTCAGGCTCAACAATCGGTTGTTCCCTCATAATTTTCACGCTAACTTTAGTAAAAAGCGGGCTGGGGTTAGCATTTTTATTAAACATACAGTGGCGTTTAAGCTGAATTCTGTACATTCTGACTCAGAAGGCAGATTTCTGATTATACTGTGCTCCCTGAACAATGTGAAATACACTCTGGCCGGGGTCTATGCTCCCAATATAAGGCAAATCGGATTTCTGCAGAAATTCCTAAAAATCCTGGACCAAACAGCTGTGGGTCATAAAGTAATCTGTGGAGATTTCAATATCCCTGTTTCAAAACAACTAGACTGTTCCGCTAATACTGCTCATAGGAAAGAAATTGGCCAGCTTTTAGCACAACATTACCTTCACGATGTTTGGATATACACCCATGCTGAAGAAAGGGACTACATGTATTATTCTGCTAGATACTCCTCTTATAGCCGCATAGATTATTTTTTAGTGGATAGTAGCCTCCTGGCTGAGTGCTCGGAGTCTCAAATAGGAGTCATATCATGGTCTGACCATGCGCCCGTCTCTTTAACAATTAATGAGGGTCATAATTCCTCAATTTTTCATAGATGGAAAATAAATAATTCCTTGCTCTCTAAACAACATGTTTTACAAGAATTATCTGGGGGGTTATCAGAGTTTTTTCTTCTGAATGATAATAATTCAGTCTCAGATGAGACTCTCTGGACTTCACATAAGGCGGTAATTAGGGGAATTTTTATTAAAATTGCTGCTTGGGAAAAAAAGAAAAGAGAACAGTTGACAGCGAATATTCTTGGTCAGATTCAAACTTTAGAATCACTAAATAAAACTGGCCCCTTACCCTCACGCTCAGCCCAATTAAAAGAGCTAAGGTTACAGCTAAGGCAAATTCTTATCTTCAAATATGAAAAAAATCTTAGAGCTTTTAAAATCAAACATTACTCTTTGGGAGATAGAGCTGGTACCATTTTAGCTAGGAGGGTCAAAAGTCGGGAAATGAAGTCCAGGATTGAATTTTTGCATACCCCGGAGGGCTCTATAATTAAAAATCCTATTCACATTGCAAATGCCTTTGCAGACTATTACCAGGGTCTATACAATTTAAAAGACAACCCGTCCACCCCTCAGCCAACGAAACCTGCTATTGAGGCCTTCCTAGATAAACTACACCTGCCTAGTCTGTCTCAAATGGACCTGGAGGTTCTAAATGCCCCCTTTTCTATAGAAGAAATCCATAAAACGGTCAAAGCTACAAAGACACATTCTGCTCCAGGCCCAGATGGATTTTCTAATTTATACTATAAACAATTTGTGGATCTCCTGGGTCCTTATTTGTGCAGGACTTTCACATATTGGCAAAATCAATCCTCGGTCGCCCCTTCCAATTTAGAAGCGATAATTACTACTCTCCCTAAGCCGGGGAAGCCCCCCACCTCTCCGGGGAACTTTCGCCCTCACTGCTCAACTGTGACCTTAAAATATATGCAAAAATTTTGGCCTCTCGTTTACATAAGATCCTTCCCTCCTTGATAGCTCCAGATCAGGTGGGGTTTGTTGCCGGAAGGCAGGCTAAAGACGGGACTAGACGTTTGATTGACCTTATAGCTGTGATAGAGAGTAGGAGGGTCCCCAGTATTCTCCTGTCCCTTGATGCCGAAAAAGCCTTTGACAGGGTGCACTGGGGATTCCTAAAGAATGTTTTGGAGAAATTTGGATTTCGGGGACCAATTTTATCTGCAATTCTCTCCCTGTACTCCAATCCTAACGCTAAGGTTCTCGCTTCAGGGTTTGCCTCCCGTAGTTTTTCTATATCTAATGGTACCCGTCAGGGGTGCCCCCTTTCCCCAATAATTTTTGCTTTGGTGGTGGAGCCTCCGGCGGAGTACATTCGGTTGCATAAGGGTATCGTGGGGGTGGCAGTTGGTAAAGTTGATCATATTGTGGGTCTGCATGCTGATGACATTATTTCCTGTTCTGAAGTACAGAGTTCTTTAATTAATGTACTATCGGTTCTTGAGGAATTTTCTGCTGTTTCATTTTATAAACTTAATGCAAATAAATCCCTAATTCTTTCCTTCTTTGTTCCCCGGGCTGAAAGGGAGAGGCTCGCCACATCCTTGCCATTTCGTTGGGTGGACCATAGTATTCCCTATTTGGGAATCCATCTTACAACAACTAAACAATTGGTAAGGAAAAATATCTCAGAACTGACCAAAGAATTGGGAAAAGAGCTCCCGCGCTTTTCTGCATTGCCTCTATCATGGTTGGCCAGAATTCACGCTTTTAAAATGTTATTTCTCCCAAAGCTGATATAGCTTTTTAGATGCCTCCCTTTGAAGATTCCGAGATACTCCCTGTTCGGTATACAAGGCCTTATCCGCAAATATATTTGGGCTGGGAAGAAATCTAGAATACCCCTTCAATCACTTCACCCCCCATTTGGGGAAGGCGGAATGGGTGTGCCTGATGTGGTAGCATATCACAGGGCGGCGGTTTTAGAGTCTGTCAGGGACTGGTGGAGAGAGACGGAGGATCATAGATGGCTGCAGATTGAGGGATTCCTAAGTCCACTAGGTTCAACAAAAAAAACTGCTGGGGGCTTTGATTCAAAATCGGTTGGTCCCGCATTCCATTCTGGGCACGGTCGAGGCGGTGAGGTGGCACTGGAGGGATTGGTCATCGGAGCTTGTGGCCGGTCTGATTTGGAGGTTGCCCTTTAAGGACGTTAGGGCTTGTGTTCCTGATGTTGACCTCAGGACTTGGGATCAGTTGGGGTCCCTGCGTATGTCAGATCTTTAGGACAAGGGTTCCCTTTTACCTTTTCCTGAGCTGATGTCCAAATTCAACCTTCCAAGGCAGGTTTTCTACCAATATCTTGAAATTAGGCATTTCATAAGCACTTTCCACCTGAGTTCCTCAGCATCAGGACATAGGTTTTTGGCAGACTTTCTATTGAAAGACTCGCCACCGGTCAAGGGCTTGTCCTTATTATATCGCCACTTTGCTTCTGATGTGGAGGGGAAGACACCAACATATATGACGAAATGGGAAAAAGAGCTGTCTCTCCCCTTGCCGCCTCGGCAGTGGAATGTGGCCTCCCGGATGGTACTGGGGTCCTCCGCCTGCCTTAACCATTTGGAACAGATTAAGAAAGTACACATGGGTTGGTATAGGTGCCCAGCCCAGATAGCTAGGTTTGCGGAGGATTACTCTCCCCTCTGTTGGAAGGGTTGTGGCATGGTGGGAACAATAGGACATCTCTGGTGGTCTTGCCCTTTATAGTTTCTGGGGTCAGATCTTTGATCTAGTGGCAGAGGTTTGTGAGACTAGACTCCCTCCCTCACCTCAAATGGGGATTTTACACATGGGCTTGGACGCCTTTCCTGCTCCCATTGCTCAATGCATCTCTCACATCCTAATCTCGGCCAGACAGTGTATCGCAGCTAGGTGGAGGTCCCCTGAAATTCCTGCTCTGGAGGAGGTGATTGCTAAAATCAACGTGCACTTCCACTATGAAACTCAATTAGCCAGCAGTGTCTCTTTGGCCTTAAAAATTCAAAAACGTTGGGCGATGTGGTCGGCCTCTCCAAGGGCCTCTCCCCCTTTAAAGTGGTGATAGCCTGCTCTTGTAATAGGTTGGACAGGTAGTTCCGTAACCGGTGGTTTAGAACAACTCTCTTTTTCTGTGCAATAAATGTACTTACTGTATTGTTGTAAGTTACCTCCCCGCCCCCCCTTCCCCCTTTTCTTGCAATGTATGATGTTATGCCTTGTCTTGTGCATTGCCTTTCTTGTTGTTTGAAAATTCAATACAAATCTTTGGATTAAAAAAAAAAAAAAAAAAAGCCCCACCAGCACAGTCTTCAGGGCCTGTTGTGCCCCACCAGCACAGATCCTTCAGGGCCTGTTGTGCCCCACCAGCACAGATCCTTCAGGGCCTGTTGTGCCCCACCAGCACAGATCCTTCAGGGCCTGTTGTGCCCCACCAGCACAGATCCTTCAGGGCATGTTGTGCCCCACCAGCACAGATCCTTCAGGGCCTGTTGTGCCCCACCAGCACAGATCCTTCAGGGCCTGTTGTGCCCCACCAGCACAGATCCTTCAGGGCCTGTTGTGCCCCACCAGCACAGATCCTTCAGGGCCTGTTGTGCCCCATCAGCACAGATCCTTCAGGGCCTGTTGTGCCCCATCAGCACAATTTCTTCAGGGCCTGTCAAGCTCAAATCATCCCGGGACAACGAGGCGACAAGGCAGCCGCATTCAGCGACCTCTAAGCGGCCGCACCTGTGAACCCGAGTGACGTCTGGAAGGATAAGTGAACTATAGGAATAAGGACCCATAGTTTGTGCCATACGTGGCCTTCGATGCCCGGACTAGCCGGGTTAGTCACATTGAATATAAGCAAAGTATTGTTTATGTTGTTGAGTCCCTGCGAAGACAGATTGTTGTTACCCCTGTTACTTGTTCAACATAGCCCCAGCGGCTCCAAGTTATAAAAGTTGATTTCACAAGTCATACCTTGTCTCATGTCTCGTCACTGCATCCTGAGAACCTGCTCAACCCTACACTTGGCGTAGTTGGCAGGATGCAGTCTCCGAGCACGGACAGTGGTGCCCCCGATCAGGGTGGAGCTGTAAACTCCACAAATAATGAGGGTCCCCGCTCCAGCATTTCATTGGGGGCCATGCTGAACAACCTGCCTAGATTTTCCGGCTCCAATACTATGCTATGGAGCTGGACAGAGCGGATGCGGGGGCTCTTTCGGATGCACCCAATGACCCCTGATCTGGAAGCCGAAGTGGCACTCATGGCACTATACGGGAAGGTGCGGAGGTCAGTGATGTTGAAACCTCCGGGGCACCGCAACACTTTTGAAAAAGTGTTACAGATAGTAGAACAGACCCATGGGGACCCTACTAATGTGGGAGAGTTAAGAACCCGTTTGTTTAGTCGGATGCAGGCAGAGAGTGGAGACGATCACTCAGTACATGAATGTCCTCCAAGAATTGCATACGGCTATTGAAAGAAAGGACGGGGTAGGACCTGTTGACATTACCCTGCGTGACCTACTGGTGACTGGTTTGCGAGATCCATTAATAAAGCAGGCATTGCGGGAGCAGATCACAATGAATCCCCGAATAGACTTTTCAGAAGTGGGAAGTCAGGCACGGGTTCAAGAGCAAGAGCAGGGGATGGCAGTCCCCGTGGGGAAGGTCTGAGGTGTGGAGGCCTCCGCGAACACAGTCGAGGAGCCTCAGTGGGTGGAGAAGATGAAGCAAGAGTTGAAAAATATTAAGGGCGAGTTGGCCGAAGTAAAGAGAAGGACCGAGACTGGGACTGGACGACCTAGTTTTAGCCCCGGCCCCTGGAGATCACGCCCCCCGCGGGGTGGTTAGCCTACACAGGCCCAGTGTTTTGAGTGTGGCGAACCAGGCCACTTCGCCCGAGAGTGTCCGCGGCGTGGGAGATACCCACCCCGGCGGCCATTAAACTAAAGGGCTCCGGGCTGGGGGGACGCCGCTCGGAGCCGAAAACCACAACTAGGGGCGGTAGAAGTCCCGAAGATTTGGTAGCAAAGTGTCCGGTGGTATGGGCAGAAGTGGAGGGCCGGGCCGTCCGGTGTCTGGTGGACACGGGGTCACAAGTAACCACCATGCCCGCAACGTACTTTCAACAAAACTTCCCGGAGGCAGCAAGACCTCAGTGGGGGCCTATGATCAGACTAAAAGCCGCCAACCAACTGCTGGTCCCGGTTGCTGGGGTAGTGTGGGTGCAGGTGACGTTGTGCGGTAAATCCCTTGGTCACAGAGGGGTGGTGCTAACTCAAGGAGAAGCTGATCAACGGCACCCCGTCACCCTAGGCATGAATATTTTACGAGAGTTTGGCAACTTACTACTAAATGATCCCACACAGAAGATTCTGAAGCAGTGGGGTTCTCGCACAGCTCAGGGACAGGTATTCCAGCAGCTGGTGCAAGGTGCGCGGGTGCATCAGGACTGCCAGGAGGGCGAGGCTCTGGGCAAGGTCATCGTGTCAGCAGCTCCCCTGCTTGTGCTACCCTCCTGGACAGACTGTGGTGGCCCTGCCAATTCAAGCCCCGATACCTTTGGAGGGCGTGGAGGTGCAGGCGGAGCCGTGTCACTCGGAGCGCTTACCTCCTGGCATACTGGTGGCCCGTTCCCTGGCTACAGTGCAAAAAGGAACCGTCCTGGTACGCTGCGTTAACCTTGTAGACCAAGACACGATTCTGAAAGCACGGCCTGCACTGGCCAAACTAGTGAGGCCTTTAGAAGAAGTGCTACCAGCTCCGGCGGTTCAATTGCGAGTACACCCCGAGGATCCTTGGGAAGTAACAATTCGAACCTTACAGGCCCACGAAGTCTCGGCACAGGAAAAGGGTTGAAATATTTTGGAGCAGATGCGAGCCGAGCTTTCTGGGTTAACTGCAGCCCAACTCTCACAGATAAAAACAATGCTTGGAAAGGACCATGAAACATTTGCTAGTCATGAGGACGATTTTGGGTGTACCACCGCCATCACTCATGAAATCCCCACAGCGGGAGCGGCCCCTATCCAGGAACGATATCGACAGATTCCGCCACAACTCTATCAGGAGGTGAAAACTTTGCTGGTCCAGATGCTGCGAAAAGGGGTGATTTGGGAAAGTCAAAGCCCCTGTGCGGCTCCAATCGTGTTGGTCCGGAAGAAAGATGGTACACTACGATTCTGTGTGGATTATCGTAAACTGAATGCTTGCACTATTAAAGACTCATACCCACTGCCCCGCATAGAAGAATCCCTGTCCGCCTTGGGGAAGGCAACATTTTTCAACCCTGGATTTGGCCAGTGGGTACTGGCAGGTACCCATGTCAGAAGAAGAGAGAGCCAAGACGTTGTTCATATTGCCCATTTGACTGTTTGAGTTTAATCGAATGCCGTTTGGGCTGGCCAAAGCCCCCGGGACCTTTCAGCGATTGATGGAGCGGTGTCTGGGAGATCTCAATTTTGAGGCCACGTTGATCTACCTGGACGACATCATCGTCTATGCCGCCACCTTCGAGGACCACCTAAAGCGGTTGGAACAGGTACTCAGCCGGTTGCAAAAGTACGGGTTGAAGGTGAAGCCTCAGAAATGCCACCTATGTTGCTCCCAGAATGAGTATCTGGGTCATGTCATTTCGGCAGAGGGTGTGAGGCCATCCCGGGAGAAGGTTGGCCTACCCCCGAGACGGTAAAAGATGTGCGGGCTTTTCTGAGGTTAGCTGGATATTACCGTCGTTTCGTAAAGTATTTTGCATGTCGAGCTTGAGCCCTGCACGACCTGCTGAAGGGAGCTCCCGCTGGGGCCAATGGGTGAAGAATCCAGTGGCAACACCCTCAGGAAGAGGCCTTCCGAGACCTCAAGGCTGCGCTCTTGGATACCCCAGTGTTGGCTTATGCAGATTTCTCACAACCATTCATTTTGCACACTGACTGGAGTCTTCACGGGCTGGGGGCTGTGTTGTCACAGGTTCAGGATGGCTGGGAGAGGGTGATCGCATATGGAAGCCGCTCACTCCATGACTCCGAGCGTAACCCTGACAATTACAGCTCCTTCAAGCTCGAGCTCCTCGCAGTGGTGTGGGCCATGACGGAGAGATTCGCAGAGTACCTACGGGCTCTGAGGTGGTGGTGCGAACTGACAACAACCCGCTGGCTCATTTGGAAAATGCCAAATTGGGGGCTCTGGAACAGCGATGGGTGGCCCGGATGGCGAAGTACAATTATAAGATTATCTACAAAAGAGGGGCCAAGAATGTCCATGCAGACGCCTTCTCCAGGATACGACATACAACTCCAGGACAGAACCGAGACGAAGAGATAGAAGGAGAGGAAATACCGTTCGCTTTCACTGCTGCCGTGCTCACAACTGACAAAAAAATATCTTCCCCCAAGACCCCAAGGGGCATGTTAGAACAATCCCGGGATAAGTGGATACAACAACAACAACAAGAAGATGAAGCGGTTGGCCTTCTCAGGACGTGGGTCGCCACTGGGCAATTACCCACTGACTCTCAACGACAAAGTTTGACTCAAGACCTGTTGCTGATGTTGCGACAATGGTAGAGATTGGTTATCCGAAAGGGATTATTGTACCGTAAAATAACATCACAAACAATCTCAATGACTGCTTGGCAGGTGGTTACGCCAGGAGCCCAACTTCACGTACTGGCTCGGGAGGCTCATGAAAAAGGGGCCCACTTCAGAACAAAAAAGACCTTGCAATGGCTGCAACAGAAAGCTTACCACCCGCGCTTGCCAGCTGTTGTGGACTAAATTTGCCGGACCTGCCGTTTATGTGAATTGGCCAAACCACCCGCTCAGCGAGCCGCAACACAGACTATTGTGACCTCAGCGCCCCTTTAACTCCTGACGGTGGATTACCTGACCATTGGGCCTGCATTTCAGGGATACGAACACTGCCTTGTTATGGTAGATCATTTCACCAAGTTCGCTGTGGTCACCCCCACTCGGGATCAGATGGCAGAGTCAGCTGCCTCTGCAATATGTAGAAACTTTATACAAGAATACGGCTGTCCACAACGGATACATTCTGATCAGGGTGCATGTTTTTTGGGAAAAGTTATGGAAGAACTACATCACCTCTATGGAATTGACAAATCCCGGACCACACCGTATCATCCGCAAGGAAATGGGGCTTGTGAACGATTTAATCGGACATTGATTCAGATGTTGCATACTCTGGAGAGTGACAAGAAGGCCCTTTGGCCCGAATATGTTTCTGAATTAGTATGGGTCTATAACAATCGGGTACATCGAGTTACTGGCTATACCCCCTACTCCCTGTTGTTTGGACGAGAGGGTAAAGGGATCACAGAGGTGGAGTTGGACCCCGAAGAACCTCAGCCCTGGACCGGAGTTTCGTCTTGGGTCTGAAATTATCGCCATCGGCTGCAGACTCTTCACCGAATTGTACACACCAAGCTCCGAGACTGGGAGCACCCAGGGAAAAATGCAACCCCACCTCCTCACCTCCAAAGCGGGGACCGTGTGCTTGTACTAGATCAACGCCCCCAGAACAAGCTAGAGCCGCGTTGGGAAGAGTCCTTATCGGGTCTTACGCCGTATCCACCCGGAAGGACCTGTGTACAAAATATGACCCGGGGAAGATGAAACACTGCCCACTCGTATTGTGCATCGTAATATGTTACGCCCGTGTACTTCCAACGATCCGAAGCAACTGGAGCCTGCCCCGTCGACATCTGAACCATCATCTATATGTTGGGACCCGGACGACGACGATTTTCCCCCAGAACCCAGAGGCCCTCCACTCAGTAATGAACCAGCTGACACAATTAGCCCACCTGCACCAATCAGCCCACCAATCTCCACCACCCCAGAAGACTCCAGCCCAGTTGAACTGAGACGCTCCGAGCGGTCAACAGCTGGCAAACCCCCTGAACGATATGAACAAGATCAGTTCATATGGCAACGAACATTGAAACCCCTACAGACCGATCTCAATAGACTAAGGCCCTCGCCCGAGGACTGGCGAGCTTACAGGGTGGGGGAATGTGGGGAGGAGGACTCCCAGTGACTGGGCCGGAACCCAGGGGACCGCCATCAGGGTTCCTGAAGGAACAACACTGGGGGAAAACAAAGGGTGACACACGACTGATGGTGTCAGGGCAACAGGGGGCAGGGCGAGGACAAAGGGAGGAGGGGGCGCTCTCAGGTGGCAGTTGGCAGAGAGTGACAGGAGAGAAGCCGAGTGACTTAGAGAGAGACGGGGTGACGAGCGGTGTGTAAGGGACACCGTCAGGAGTCTGTGAGGAGAAAGCTATGCACTCACCGACAAGAGAAGCGTGAGAGACTTTTACCGGAGGCCGCTCCCCGCCCACGGTCGCACACAGCCACGCCCGCCATCCCCCGCCCTTTTGAGACAGGTCCGATACCTCAAGTTGCCGCTGCGACGACACGTAAAACGGCTGCAGTGGCCTGGACACTGCCCCCGTCTCCTTCCACAGCTGCGGCCCTGCCATCACCGGCCTCAGTGGACGCCACCTCGCCATAGGCGGCAATAGAGGCCCACGTCCCGTCTACAAGGGGACCCTGAGCAGAGGCCAGCCGAACGTCATTTGGGGAACTGCGTCATCACTGCACTGTAAGACGAGAGCCGGTAAAAGACATCCTGAAAGCCCCACCAGCACAGAGTCTTCAGGGCCTGTTGTGCCCCACCAGCACAGAGTCTTCAGGGCCTGTTGTGCCCCACCAGCAGAGTCTTCAGGGCCTGTTGTGCCCCACCAGCACAGAGTCTTCAGGGCCTGTTGTGCCCCACCAGCACAGATCCTTCAGGGCCTGTTGTGCCCCACCAGCACAGATCCTTCAGGCTCTGTTGTGCCCCATCAGCACAATTTCTTCAGGGCCTGTCAAGCTCAAATGATCCCGGGACGAGGCGACAAGGCAGCTGCATTCAGCGACCTCTAAACGGCCGCACCCGTGAACCCGAGCGACGTCTGGAAGGATAAGTGAACTATAGGAAATAAGGACCATTTTGTAAGGGCATTTTGTGGACTTTACGGATGCTTTTCCAGGTCGCTTAGGTGCAGGCAGGGGCGTTGTTGGGGATCCCTTTTCCTGTGCAGCGCAAGAGAGGGATCAATTAGGGCCTTACTCAGGGACGGCAGGATTGTGCACTGCGCACTTACCCCATCCTGCTCGGTTCTGCCCAAATCTTCCATAGCTGCTGCTGTCACTGTCCTGTGCCCTGCGAGATCCAGGGAAGCCACTGCTGCCTGTCTCACTGCTGTCTGCGTTCCACTGTGGAATGCACGCCTGCTTCTTACCTCTGTTGCGCACCCTGACGTCACCGGACGCGCGTCAGCATCCCACTGCGAGACTTCTAGTCTAGCGCTGACATGCCGGCCGGAGTCGGAGCCAAGAGTCTCCACTGCGGGAAGAAGCGGTTCTTACCCAGGGGCATTGTCCGCACCCTGGTCTCTGTGACTGAGGGACCCCCACCCAGGAGGGTTTCAGCCCCGGGCTTCTTGACGGGGAAGGTTTGGAACAGCCGCCTGATCCCCTTGGATCCAATCAGGTAAGCAGAGCTTCCTCTTGTGTGTCCCTCCTTGCAGGGACAGGAAAAACACTGAGGGAATAGGGGTGGGGAGGGGTCTTTTAACCTCTTGTGTGCTTCCTGTCCCTGTAAGGAGGACAACCTCCATGGTACTGTCAGGAGGGACGTCATGGAAAGTTAAGGTTCTTGGAAAAAGGGGAGTAAAAAACAGAAATGCAAAAACGGAAATTATCCATGTCAGGAAAGGGTTAAAGATATTTAATGTTTTCTACATTGAGCTTGAAAGTGGCTTTTTTCACGTAAATTTAACAAGATCTGATCTAACAGTGAAACATTTTCCACATTCTAAACATGAAACTGGTTTCTCTCTGTGTGAGATCTTTCATGTCTAACAAAAACTGATTTCTGGGTAATGCATTTTCCACATTTTGAGCATGAAAATGGCCTCTCCCCTATGTGAATTCTAGAATGCGTTATAAGATTTGATTCTGGCTAAAAAATTTCCTACATTCTCAGTGTGAATATGGCTTCTCTCCTGTATGAATTCTTTGATGTCTTATAAGACTATGTTTTTGGCTAAAACAGATTCCACATTCAGAACAAGAAAATGTTTTTTCCCCTGTGTGAACTCCTTCATGAATAACAAGTTCTGATTTCTGTTTAAAGCATTTTCCACATTCTGAACATGAAAATGGCTTCTCCCCTGTGTGAATTCTCTCATGTCTAATAAGATTTGATTGATTAGTAAAGCAGCTTCCACATTCCTGACATGAAAATGGCTTCTCCCCTGTGTGAATTCTTTGATGTTTAATGAGATCTGCTTTTTGGATAAAACATTTCCCACACTCTAAACAAGAAAATGGCTTCTCCCCTGTGTGAGTTCTCTGATGTGTAACCAAACCTGATGTTGCAGAAAAACATTTGCCACATTCTGAACATGAATATGGCTTTCCTTCTGTGTGACTTGAAAACGACTTCTCTCTTATGTGAATTCTCTCATGTCTAACAAGATTTGATTTATTAGTAAAGCATCTTCCACATTCCTTACATGAAAATGGCTTCTCCCCTGTGTGAATTCTCTGATGTGTAACCAAAACTGATGGTGCGGAAAAACATTTCCCACATTCTGAACATGAATATGGCTTTTCGCCTATGGGAACCTTTTGACGTTCGACACTCGATCTGTAATTTGTATTTTGCTTTGCAGTCTGTGATGAATCAGGAGATCGGATCTGTTTCACAGGATCAGATGATACATTTTGGATATGACGGGCGGAGGGTATATCTTCAATATTGGCATTTTTCTCACATCCATATTGAATGATGCTACAATCATCTGCATTATCAAGTGAAGATTTTGGATGTCCCCCTGAGCTCCCGGTACAGTCATCTGCAAAGGATAAAACTGATTATATTATTTTATAGCAATATAGCCTAATATAACGATTGTACTGACGTTATAGGACATTACAATTGAGAAGTATTCATTTAATAACTTAATTATTGGTTACAAAACAGATCACAATCTCAGAGCAGGGATCACTAGATCACAATGTTATGATAACAGGCTTTTCTGTTGCAGTTTTCTACTTTTGTGTTGAAGACATCTTCATGTCTCATGTCGGTCATTGCTGTTTTCTCAGAAAATTACCCAGTGGAGAATAAGTGAACCTGTAGGTCCAAGCGGTTAGGTGCCGTCCATCTCATCACAATCCCTAGCTCCATTCGCTGCTGTTTAAGTATTTAGATGCCACAGCAATGGTTACATGGTTCCGACCTCTGTGCGCACGACAAAATCATGGAGTGCCGATGGGCTACCATGGAAGCTGTGTGCTCAATGAAGGCCCTGTCTACGTCAGTTTTGTGCTCCTTTTAATTTCTTCACATTATGCAAATCCATTTCTATTAATAAAAAATACTAAAAATTGTTAAATTGACCAGGACAATTTTTACAATTCTGACCACAGTCACTTTATGTGGTCATAATTCTGGAACGCTTCAACGGATCCCGCTGATTCTGAGACTGTTTCCTATTGTACTTTATGATAGCAGTAAAATTTCTTCGATATAACTTGCATTTATTTGTGACAACATTTTCAAACTTTTAATTATCGCATAAACAATTTTTTTTGTAAGGAAATTATAAGGGTTAAAAGTTGACCAGCGATTTCTCTATTTTGCAACAAAATTTGCAAAATCATTTTTTAGGGATCACCTCACACTTAAAGTCACTTTGAGGGGCCAATATCACAGAAAATACCCAAAAATGACACCATTCTTGCCCCTCTCTCCTGGCCCCGCGGCCCATCTTCGCTCTCTGTCCCCTTTGCCCGTTGTGTCTCACTTTAAATATTTAGGAATATATCTAAAAGCAGTGAACTTGACCTACAACGTAATATCTTCCCATTACTGGAATTGGTCAAACTCAAATTTGCCTCATGGAGTAAACTTCCTTTTTCTGTTGCCGGCCGTATTAATCTAATTAAAATGAATCTACTTCCCAAACTTAGTTACTCCCGCCAGCATAGTGCGGTGCTGGTTCCTAAATTCATCTTCACCAATCTGAACTCTCTGACCACGTCCTTTATATGGGGGAAATCTAGACCCAAACTTAAATTATCCACTCTACAGAGATCTAGACGGATGGGGGGAGCGGCACTGCCGGATTTTTATTTATACTTTCTGGCAGGACAAATTAAAGCTTTGAGTAAGTGGATGCCAGAAAATAATCTACCTAACTCGGAACATCATCTCATTCATGCTGCAGAGATTGACTGTCCATTAGGACTTTTTTTTTAGAAACAGATAAACTTATTGCCCCCCGATTGTTACCTCTACTCCATTTAGCGAGGTCGGTCTGGAGACAGATCAAAAAAGTGATCCGCTTTGAGGGCATCATTGCTGAAATGCCACTATGGAACAATATTTCTTGGTGCTGTTGAACCACCCGTCCGCTGGCTTTTGGACCTCACATGGTGTTTCTTTGATAAAAGACTTATATGAAGGTAATATTCTTATGTCTTTTGAACAAATCCAATTTAAATATAATGTCCCTAGATCCCAATTCTTTCGTTATCTTCAACTCAGATCAACTGTCCATTCGCATTTACGTTATTCATGTACGACCCAATCTATCTCATCTCTCCCTTTAAAGGGAATCTGTCACCCCCCAGGCGGTTTTAAGTAAAAGAGCCACCTTGTGCAGCACTAATGCTGCATTTTGTCAAGGTGGCTCTTTTATTTAGCGTCCCTTCCACCGCCGAAATAATCGTTTTTAAAATTGAAGTTTGACAGGGGGGCAGGTCTTTACCCCCCGGACACAAGACGCACCTTGATAAAGTGCAGTGAAACGCGCGTCGATGGCTGCGGGCTCGGGTCCAAGCTGACACAATATGGGTAAGCACTTTGCGTAGATGATCCATGGTATTTCTTATGCTCATGCAATAGACAATATTGTGGAATAGGGATCTGTTACAGCACTGCAGCGTTTTGTATCTCCTTTACAAAGTGACCTTGGCCATCACTACCTGATCCTGTAGTGTATTATTTGTATTCATATTTATGTTTAATAAAATTTATGTTTTTTCATATTATTATGGACTTTTTTACTCCTTTATGGTCCTTTGGTTTATATCTTTACACGTACATGTTGTCGGCAGGAACTGACTCTGCTATAACGACAATTAAGGGGAAGTGGGAAGATCTCATTCCTGATGCTCAGGCTGAGGATTGGGAGGAGATTCTTGAATCTCCAACTAAAGTATCTCCATCTAACAATAATAGAATGACACAATTATATATCTTACACCACTCATATCTAACTCCATCGCGACTTTTCAAGATGGGTCGTTTCCAATCCTTGGAACGTTTGAGGTGTCAGATAATGGAAGCAAACTTTGTACATATGGTGTGGGGATGCCCCATTGTCCTTTCATACTGGTCTGAAGGAACATCGCTGTTAACATCCTTAAGAGCAGGAATTTGCACTCTTAGTCGTTTAGCTGTTCCTCTTAGTCCATTATTTTCTTAATTCGGGGTGTTAGACGAGGGGAATTGGGGACACTATATTAGGATTTTTCTACGCGAGGCACTTTTTTTTGGCTAGGAAGGTGTTGGCATTACGTTGGATGGGAGGGTCAAACCCCTATCTCAGAGCCTGGATTGACCTGGTAAACTTGGTCATTCCATATGAGCGAACACTTTATCAAAACAGGGGCTGTCTAGGGAAATTTGAAAAAATCTGGGACAGATGGAATTCCTCTCATCTCACTATATCAGGGAGTGGAGGCTCGGTACCACCGTGACTGTTATAGTTGAAATGTATCGACATGTATTTATGGCATCAAATAATTTTTTAATATTACGTAAAGTACTAGGCAGCGTGTTAGGTTGTAGTTTAATTACAGTGCCTTGCAAATGTATTCGGCCCCCTGGAACGTTTCAACCTTTTCCCACATATCATGCTTCAACCATGAAGATACAAAATATAAATTTTTGTTGAAGAATCAACAAGTGGGACACAATTGTGAAGTTGTGCGAAATTTATCGGTTATTTTAAATTTTTGTGGAAATTCAAAAACTGAAAAGTGTGGCGTGCAATATTATTCATCCCCTATAACTTAACACTTTGTTGCGCCTCCTTTTGCTGTGATTACAGCTGCAGTCGCTTGGGGTATGTCTCTATCAGTTTTGTACATGAAGAGACTTAAATTCTCGCCCATTCTTCCTTGGCAAACAGCCCAAGCTCAGTGAGGTTTGATGGAGATCGTTTGTGAACTACAGTTTTCAGCTCTTTCCACAGATTCTCGATTGGATTCAGGTCTGGACTCTGACTTGGTCATTCTAACACCTGGATACGTTTATATGTGAACCATTCCGTTGTAGATTTAGCTTTATGTTTGGGATCATTGTCTTGTTGGAAGACAAATCTCTGTCCCAATCTCAGGTCTTTTGCATACTCCAACAGGTTTTCTTCAAGAATGGTTCTGTATTTGGCTCCATCCATCTTCCCATCAATTTTGACCATCTTCCTGTCCCTGCTGAAGAATAGCAGGCCCAAACCATGATGCTGCCACCACCATGTTTGACAGTGGGGATGGTGTGTTCAGAATGATGAGCTGTGTTGCCTTTAAGCCAAACATATCGTTTGGCATTGTTGCCAAAAAGTTCGATTTTGGTTTCATCTGACCAGAGCACCTTCTTCCACATGTTTGGTATTTCTCCCAAGTGGCTTGTTGTAAACTTTAAACGACACTTTTTATGGATATCTTTGAGAAATGGCTTTCTTCTTGCCACTCTTCCATAAAGGCCAGATTTGTGCAGTGTATGACTGATTATTGTCCTATGGACAGACTGTCCCACCTCAGCTGTAGATCTCTGCAGTTCATCCATAGTGATTATGGGCCTCTTGGCTGCATCTCTGATCAGTCTTGTTTGAGATGAAAGTTTAGAGTGACGGCCGGGTCTTGGTAGATTTGCAGTGGTATGATACTCCTTCCATTTCAATATGATCGCTTGCACAGTGCTCCTTGGGATGTTTAAAGTTTTGGAAATCATTTTGTATCAAAATCCGGCTTTAAACTTCTCCACAACAGTATCACGGACCTGCCTGTTGTGTTCCTTGCTCTTCATGATGCTCTCTGTGCTTCAAACAGAACCCTGAGACTATCACAGAGCAGGTGCATTTATGTGGAGACTTGATTACACAGGTGGATTATATTTATCATCATTAGGCATTTAGGACAACATTGGACTATTCAGAGATCCACAATGAACTTCTGGAGTGAGTTTGCTGCACTGAAAGTAAAGGGGCCGAATAATATTGCACGCTTCACTTTTCAGTTTTTGAATTTCCACAAAAATTTAAAATAACCAATAAATTTCGTTCAACTTCACAATTGTGTCCCACTTGTTGTTGATTCTTCACCAAAAATTTACATTTGGTATCTTTATGTTTGATGCATGATATGTGGGAAAAAGTTGAAAAGTTCCAGGGGGCCAAATACTTTCACAAGGCACTGTAGATTGGTAGTGCTTTTGTGATATGTACTTTCAAAGACATAGAGCTTGACAATGCTTCTGTTCACCTGTTTAATAATTCATTATCTAAGCAATAACTCATAGACCTGTGAAACTAAATTGTATAAACAATTTAATGTGTGAATGTCAGGGTCCTGACAGTGCCGGCGTACAGCCTCCGCTAAGCAGGGACTCACCCGCACCGTAGGGACCCCTGGGGACAAGAACAGCCGGAAAATAAAGATGCACAGGACCTGAATGTAGAAGTTTAGCAATCTGGCACAGGACCTACGATCATGTGATTGCAAGGGGGCGGGGCTTAGCGTCCTGCTTTCAGAGAAGGTAGAAAACTCAGTCAGGCAAAGCAGAGGTCAAGCACAATACAGGCAAGCGAGGTACAGGAGGGATAAACAGACGGAAGGTCAGACAAAGCCAAAGGTCATACACAAGATATCAGTACAGTACCAGGGATGAGACAGAACGGATAGTCAGGGCCAAGCAGAGATCAAAAACCAAACGGACATAGAAGGTACCAAGTAGAATCCAAAGCGATATCCAGAGAACAGACCGAGTCATACACAGAGAATCAAGTAACCAGAACACAGCACTAACACACTCAGGGGTCACCACACAATGCCAAGGGCGAAAGTATAACTGACAGGGGATGGGAGCTTCCTGAGGCTATAAGAAGCCTCCCCAGAACCAATGAGAGGCCACCATAATAGGCCCCAGGTGTGCAGGTGAGAGTCTGCAATGAGATCAGAACATTAACCCCAGAAGTGCCGGTCACCCAGCACTGGTATCATGACAGTGAATTGCTATTTACCTACAATTATTTTGGCAAAATGCAAGTGTATTATTTTGGTGTATGCATATACAGTATGTACATGTTGTTTCTCTTTTTCTTGGCTAATAAACGAATTTAAAAAAAAAAATGACACCATTCTGAAAACTGCACCCCTCAAGGTATTCAAAACCACATTCAAAAAGTTTACTAACCCTTCAGGAGAAAATAGACCAAAAAATTTGTTGTGCAATTTCACCTGACTACGCCGATACTCCGTATGTGGGGGGAAGCCACTGTTTTGGGTGCATGGTAGGGCTCAGAAAGGAGAGAGTACCGTTTGACTTTTTGAACGCAAAATTGGCTGGAATCAATGGTGGCACCATGTCGCTTTTGGAGACCCCTTAATGTACCTAAACAGTGGAAACCCCACAATTCTAACTCCAACCCTAACACAGCAGTAATCCCAACCCTAACCCCAACACACCCATAACCCTAATCCCAACCCTAACCATAACCCTAACCCCAACACTACCCTAACGCCAAATCAACCCTATTTCTAACCATAAAGTTAAAAAATACATTTTTTTTATTTTATTATTTTTACCTAAAGGGGTTATAAAGGGGGTGTTGATTTACTATTTTTCTTATTTTCATCACTGTGATAGGGTCTATCACAGTGATCAAAATTAACCAATAGGAAAAATCTCCAGTTGTTGCCGGGTGACGGCGGTACCGGGGGGGTGCTCGGGGGACCCCATTTCTCTTTCCTCTGATGTGCTAGATCATCTCAGAGGAAAGAGAAATAAATGGGATATCTGACTTTTTTTTTTTGCCGCTGCCGTTATTCGGTGAACCGACCCAACTTATGTTCTCCGGGGTGTCAGCTAACCCCGGCGCTATACCCTTATTTCTCAGTGCCATTGAAAAGCAGCACTGAGGAATAAGTACTCTTAACTGCCGCCGTTAAAAGGCGTATTGGCGGTCGTTAAGGGGTTAAAGCATGCCCAGTTCACAGCTGGAGGCAGCCACAATATAGGAGATTGGCCGGAAACCGGCCGCAGTCCCCTATACCCACTTACACACTACAAATACGGCCGCACCTGGGCACAGGAGCTCAGACACTTACACAGCAGCTAATAAAAATGGCTGCCTCCAGTGTCTGCAGAGATAATAAATTACTGATAAAACCAGACATTTAATTTTGTATTAACAGCCATATTATAAATGACGACGTGTGACCTCACATATAACAGGATTGCAACATTATCAATTCCGAATGTGCTGAAAGTGAATACTCATCTAAAGACCCTCACCTGGGCAGTGATCTGTAGGGGTCTCCTCTTTACACCGCTGATTGCCCCTCACATTAGGGGTCTCCTCTTTACACCGCTGATTGCCCCTCACATTAGGGGTCGCCTCTTCACAACGCTGTTCGCCCCTCACATTAGGGGTCTCGTCTTTACACCGCTGATTGCCCCTCACAATAGGGGTCTCCTCTTTAGACCGCTGATCGCTCCTCACATTAGGGGTCTCCTCTGTACACTGCTGATCGCCCCTCACATTAGGGGTCTCCTCTTTACACCGCTGATCGCCCCTCACATTAGGGGTCTCCTCTTTAGACCGCTGATCGCCCCTCACATTAGGGGTCTCCTCTTTACACCGCTGATCGCCCCTCACATTAGGGGTCTCCTCTTTACACCGCTGATCGCTCCTCACATTTCTCTCTGGACCATTAATATTGTTCAGATCTTTATCCGGATCCAAAAGCTGCAAAACAAATATTGTAAAAGTCCCCGATGATCGGAGAAATCCCCAGGAATAATGGTGAGAAGATCCAGACATGCGATGTCTGTGGTCAGCTGTGATCCTGCCGTCTCCACCGCTCTCATTACACAAGTATAAAACATATAATACTGGAGGAGAAAACAAGACTGAACACAAGGACGTCACAGCCGTCTACACATCATAGGGAGATCTCCATCTACCTGATGGTCCTGTGGAGGAGGAGGAGGAGCGGGACATCTCTCTGGGGTTGTCCTCTTACTGGAGAGAACTGAGGAGACACAGACAGGACTGACATCATTATTACATACAGAGAATTATAGGCCGTGTGTATTTAGTCCTGTCTATTACCTGGTGATGTGCGGGGCCGGTGCTCCTCCATCACCTCCTGGTAACGATCCTTGTGTCCTTCTAGATACTCCCACTCCTCCATGGAGAAATAGACGGTGACGTCCTGACACCTTACAGGAACCTGACACACAATGACAACATCATCATCCAGAATCCTCCAGTAGTGTCCTGTATAATGTGCCAGCATTCCCAGCAGCGTCACCTCTCCAGTCAGGAGCTCAATCATCTTGTTGGTGAGTTCCAGGATCTTCTGGTTATTGATGTCCTCATGTATCCGGGGGTAAGGTGGAGGCCCCGGGATTGGGCTCAGGGTTCCTCCTCGTCCTTCAGATACAGGGGCCTGACAGCGATCACTAGAGGTCTTCACTACTGTGTAATCCTGAGAGTGGAGACATTAATATCACTACAGACATCTCCAGAGTCCATCACTTCTCCGTCTCCGGTCATATCCCGTTATTCCCATAGATAATGAGGTCATGTGATGACATCAGAACCTCTCACCTCTCCGGTCATATCCCGTTATTCCCATAGATAATGAGGTCATGTGATGACATCAGAACCTCTCTCTTCTCCGGTCATATTCCCCGTTATTCCCATAGATAATGAGGTCATGTGATGACATCAGAGCCTCTCACCTCTCCGGTCATATCCCGTTATTCCCATAGATAATGAGGTCATGTGATGACATCAGAGCCTCTCACCTCTCCGGTCATATCCCGTTATTCCCATAGATAATGAGGTCATGTGATGACATCAGAGCCTCTCACCTCTCCGGTCATATCCAGTTATTCCCATAGATAATATGGTCATGTGATGACATCAGAGCCTCTCACCTCTCCGGTCATATCCCGTTATTCCCATAGATAATGAGGTCATGTGATGACATCAGAGCCTCTCACCTCTCCGGTCATATCCCGTTATTCCCATAGATAATGAGGTCATGTGATGACATCAGAGCCTCTCACCTCTCCGGTCATATCCAGTTATTCCCATAGATAATGAGGTTATGTGATGACATCAGAGCCTCTCACCTCTCCGGTCATATCCAGTTATTCCCATAGATAATGTGGTCATGTGATGACATCAGAGCCTCTCACCTCTCCGGTCATATCCCTTGTTATTCCCATAGATAATGAGGTCATGTGATGACATCAGAGCCTCTCACCTCTCCGGTCATATCCCCTGTTATTCCCATAGATAATGAGGTCATGTGATGACATCAGAGCCTCTCACCTCTCCGGTCATATCCCTTGTTATTCCCATAGATAATGAGGTCATGTGATGACATCAGAGCCTCTCACCTCTCCGGTAAGATGGAAGATTATCTCCAGGGTGAGATTTATTATCCTCTCCGCCATCTTGCCTCTGTCCTTATTCATCCCTGACACATTAATCAGGAAGATTCCCGCAGAGACGTTATCAGCAGAGGATCCTTTATTATAAGAACCTGAAAGGAAAAAACAATGTAAACATCATAGTAAACAAAGGAAACATGTTTAAAAAAAGCTAACCACCATTTTTACCCTCTCCCGTGACCTCTTGCCCTGTCTGCAGGCAGCAACACGTTTCTATTTAACATTAGTGTTGCTGGGACTTATGGTGCCACCCAGCAGGGAATCTATGTCTTACTGCAGTGTACTGGTTATCAGTAGTGGTCCGCTCTCTGCGGTCAGCCTTGTGTGGGGGAAAATCCTGCTTAACCCCCTGCAGTTACTTTTCAGTGCCAGTTATAAGTTGTTACTGACCCTGGTCTGCTGCTTTGTCATCCCGCATCTTTCAGTTGTTCGTTTCTCACTTGGTCTCGCATTCTTTCCCGGACTTTGACCCCCTAGTTTTGACTTCTCATCACACCTATTCTCTGTCAGCTCGCTCCACCGGCCAGCAGCCACTCCATGCGCCTAATCCAGGAGGTCCTCCTTATCCCAGTACAGGGATTATATTAATAGCAGCCAGGTTTCCACATCTAGTGCACCATTACAGGGAGGGAGAACAGCAGCGATAATGGCAAGAAACAAAGGATGGAGATCACACAGTGACATCACACAGAGATCACTGCTCCCAGATCTGTCATGTGGAGATGGAAGGGGATCTGTTCAGCTGATTATGGAGAGTCCAGGTACTGGTTGTCATGCGCCTGGATTTGAACCCTTGAACCTGTGCTTTGTGGTCGCCCTTTCTATCTGCTGAGCCACAGTAGTTACACCTCTTCTCTGAGAGTTTCCTGTCTGTTATCCTTTCTTTAGTCTGTTTAGGGTAACAGGTATTTTCCTTTATTGATCTGTCTGCCCAATCACCTTTCAGGTGCGGCTTTACATAATTTCCCCCTGCTGGTATATGATGGTGATATTTTCATTTGGTTGTCCAGTCATACTGCCGTTGTTTATGCCAGTCAGTGATAGACCACAGAGGGTTTATCTCTCTGCTGATTAATCTTTTCACCCTGCACCTATCTTCTGTTTCTAGTTTAGGAAGTAGGCGGCATACTCTCCAGCAGCACCTTATCTTCTCATTTTGTAGTTTGTTTTCACTCAATCTGGGATTTCTTTCTATCACAGCACTCCTTCCCTTCAGTAGCTAATTTACACTCTGCTCTGCCCTCCGTTTCCTTAGGAGGAATGTGAAGCGCTCGACAGCCTTTCAGGCCGCATAAGTCCGAGCGACCATAGTATATTCTGTTGTTAGGGCTATTCCAGCCCATGTAGGAACCGTGAGGTCAGAATTTCCAGTCTGTACACGCATCAGCAGGGTCAGTTGCAGTTTCTAGTGTTTTACCTATTTTCCCGTTAGTTATTACCCAATCAAAATACCGGTGTGACGGAGACACTGAGGACACGGGACCAGTGCAGACCAGGTCCTGGCAGCAAAGCACAGGAGTACTGGGCTGCTGGACACGAGATCTGAGGGGCCACATTGAGGTCATGTCATAGGGAGGAAGGTACAGGAGCCTTGAGGGGCCACACTGATGCCATGTCATAGGGAGGAAGGTACAGGAGCCCTGAGGGGCCACACTGAGGATATGTCGTAGGGAAGAAGGTACAGGAGAGTCCTGGGGGGGCTAAAGACTGAGTACAGCATTGGTCATATGACATCAGATGTAACCACACAGATAATAACTACAACTCCTCCCATCAGCATCTTCCCCAAACCAGCCACATAAAGGGTTAATCCTCCGCAATAACAGGAGGAGGGCGCCATCTGCAGGGAGTCTGTATGTTCTCCCCGTGTTTGCACAGGTTTCCTCCCGCACTCCAGAGACTGATGGGGAATTAGATTGTGATAATGTCTGTACAGCGCTGAGGAATATGGTGGCACCATATAAGGCTGGTTTCACCTTTGTGTATCTGTGCGCAGCGTTTGATCCACAGAGATCCGCATGCGTCTTGTGTACCTATTTTTAACACTGTGTACGCAGGGCCATGCGTTTGCATCAGTTCGCATGCGTCTGCGTACGCATGCGTAGTTTCTCGGTGAGCGGTGGGGTCCAGCAAACGCAACACGTTGCATTTTTTGAAGCTGCAAAAATCCGTCAAATATGCGCAGTCATGTGCATGCGGATAAGTGCGTAAAAAAACGCATTACTGTTTATGGGAACGCATTGGTACACGAGGACATACATACACATATGCGTTCAATAAGCATGGGTGCTACTAATGAGTTGGTCCAGGAAGTGATTTCACCACCTGCTAATTGCCAGCTGTATAAAAGGAAATGTTGCCACTGCAAGGCCATTACTCTCCAGACTCTGGATGTGAGCACAAGACTGTCTATGTAAGTATAGAACCTTTGAAAATGTCCCTATCACAGCAGTTTGTACTTTGTACTAATTTTTTGTTCTGTTACTTTTAGACTTGTCGACTCCTAGTGCTGCAGTTGTCTCCTAGCGCAGTGGTTGGTCTCCTTGTGCTGCTTTCTGTCCTGGTGAGGACAATACTGTCTATGTAAGTATAGAAGCTTTGAAAAGGTCTCTCACTGCTTTTTCTTTTCCTTGTAGACTGGTTGACTGTCCTGGTGCTGCGGTTGTCTCCTGGTGCTGCCGTCTGTCCCTGTCCTGTGCTTACTGCTGTGCTGTTGTACTACTGCCTGTAAGGCTGGTTTCACATTTGCGTTTTTTTTCGCGGTAATTTAGCGCTAAATAGCGCATGCGTTTTTTTTCCCTATACTTTGCATGGGATGCGCTTATGTGCGCATACACATGCGTTTGTACGCGTTTTACCGCGCATGCGTTTTTTTGCGGTATGCGCTCGGGCGCACAAAATGCAACTTGTTGCATGTCCGATTTGCCTCAAAAAAACGCATGCGCGCGCAATGCGTTTTTTTACAGCAAGACACCCATTATAAGTCTATGGTGAGCATATGTGCGCATTGGCATGCTTATGTATGCGTTTTTTTGCACATGCGGTTTTTTTTTTACCATTAGTTTAGACAATGGAATTTAGGGGTTTGGGTAAAGTTAGGGTTAGTTAAGGGGGTTTAGGGTTAGGGTCAGGGTTAGGGTTAAGTATGGTTTGGTTAAGGGTTAGGGTCAGGGTTAGGGTTAGGGTCAGGGTTAAGTATGGTTTGGTTAAGGGTTAGGGTCAGGGTTAGGGTTAGGGTCAGGGTTAAGTATGGTTTGGTTAAGGGTTAGGGTCAGGGTTAGGGTTAAGTATGGTTTGGTTAAGGGTTAGGGTCAGGGTTAGGGTTAAGTATGGTTTGGTTAAGGGTTAGGGTTAGGGTTAAGTATGGTTTGGATAAGGGTTAGGGTCAGGGTTAGGGTTAGGGTCAGGGTTAGGGTTAAGTATGGTTTGGTTAAGGGTTAGGGTCAGGGTTAGGGTTAGGGTCAGGGTTAAGTATGGTTTGGTTAAGGGTTAGGGTCAGGGTTAGGGTTAGGGTCAGGGTTAGGGTTAAGTATGGTTTGGTTAAGGGTTAGGGTCAGGGTTAGGGTTAAGTATGGTTTGGTTAAGGGTTAGGGTTAGGGTTAAGTATGGTTTGGTTAAGGGTTAGGGTCAGGGTTAGGGTTAAGTATGGTTTGGTTAAGGGTTAGGGTCAGGGTTAGGGTCAGGGTTAAGTATGGTTTGGTTAAGGGTTAGGGTCAGGGTTAGGGTTAGGGTCAGGGTTAGGGTTAAGTATGGTTTGGTTAAGGGTTAGGGTCAGGGTTAGGGTTAAGTATGGTTTGGTTAAGGGTTAGGGTTAGGGTTAAGTATGGTTTGGTTAAGGGTTAGGGTCAGGGTTAGGGTTAGGGTCAGGGTTAGGGTTAAGGTTAGTTAGGGTTTGGGTTAAGGTTAGTTAGGGTTTGGGTTAGGGTTAAGTATGGTTTGGTTAAGGGTTAGGGTCAGGGTTAAGTATGGTTTGGTTAAGGGTTAGGGTTAGGGTCAGTAAAGTCATGGTTTGGGTTAGTGTGAGGGGCCACCTAATGTTGGAAAAAACGCAAACGCGGTAAAAACGCACTAAAAACGCATACAAACGCATAAAAACGCTGCGTTTTTTTCATGCATGCTCATAAAAATGCTTGAAAAAAACGCAGCAGTTGTATGCGTTTTTCAATGCGTTTTTTTGCAGGAAAAACGCGCTGCAAAAAAAAGCAAGTGTGAAACAGGCCTTATGTAAGTATTGGTGTCCATGGATTTTTTTTGGTCTACATTGTGCTTGGATCTTAACAAGTTTACATTTTCTTCTCTGTTCTTTTCTTTAGTGTTTCACTTGACTGCTGCCTGCTCTTCAAACATGTCCTCAAGTGGAGAAATGACTACTTCCCAGGGTGGACATGACACCGATGATGTAATAACATTTGCTATACTGATTGATATGTATTGAATGGAAATACTACACGTGTTAAATCGTGTAATTTCTTTACAGGAACCTTCCAGTGATGAAGAGCAGGAGCAGTCAAGTGGAAATGAAGAGCTTTCCGGGATCGTCGGGCCCATGTGTCTCAGGAGGAATGACAAGGGTGTAAGTAGTCTTTTCATCAGGGTTGAATTTTACTTAAAATACTTTTTTTCTATTTGATCTATAGGTTTCACAACGGGAAGAAGCCAAACCAGATATTGACAATGACCAACTAATCAACCTTGTGCAAGAGCGAGTACCGTTGTGGGACACCCGTGACCGTCAGCACTGCGACAATGTGGTGATTCGACGACTCTGGGAAGAAGTGGCAATATCGCTGCTGTCTGAGTGGGACCGTGCCAGAAATTATTTTGGTAAGTATTGCAATGTGGTCTGATGCGGCAGTGAACTTGTTAATGTATGTGCACTGTTTTCCAATTAATTTTTTCATTTTTTTCCCCCTTCACAGTGAAGAGAATCAAAATCCATTGGCGTTCGATGAAGGACTGCTTCATCAAGGACATGAGAGAGGAGAATTGGGTTTGAAGTGGTGCTGCTCAATGGTTAAGGAAATACAAATACCACAACTTTGCTTTTCTGAGGCCTGCGCTTGCTCAGCGAACGTAAGTATCTTTTGTTTTTTGTTGTTTTTTTCTTTTTAATAATGTTTTGTTTTCTTTGCCACACAGAACCTGGTGCAGCACAACACAAACTGGATCATCCTCTGTTGAAGCAGTCACTCATCTACCAGCCACTGAACAGACACAGTCCCGATCATCCACCAGCAATGGAGCAACCTTGCAGGCTGGGGAACAGGCAGCTGGTTTTCCCCTCTCCCAGCCCTCTTCCTCTGCTTTGGTTGGGTCTTCTCGTCAGCGGCCGAGGGTCTGGGACATGACAGGCATGCAAGTTTATGGACTTAAGCTTGGTCTTCCAGGATGGTATTAGGGTGCTTGATGACAGACTGAAGAGTGGGTTCAACCTTGTGAACACACTTATACAGGATGTCAACAAACGCCTTGACCACATGGAAACCGACCTTGAGAGACCAGTGCAACATTTTTTTTCAGCAATAGAGCGGAGCGTATCGGAAAATCTTACGCCTCAACTCCAGCTGAACGTCATGCAGGCCTGCCAGGCTGCTTACAGTCACACATTGCAGCAGCAGCAGTCCCAGCATCAGTCCCAAAGGTACAATCCACAGGCCGGAGGATATTACCAGCAGCCTTTTTTTCCAACTCCCACAGCACCGAACTATCCTCCACCACCACCAGTTCACAGATCCACCACGCTGCCGAGTTAATCACCCCTGCAGCATCCACCATGCTCCAGTGTCCAGGACCCATGCAGCCAGCACTATCCACGACACTGCCCAGTACAGCATCCCTGCAGCGATCACTATCCACGATGCTGCCCAATGCAGCACCCCTGCAGCCATCACTATCCATGATGCTGCCCATTCCAGCACCCCTGCCAGCCAGCAGTATTCACGATGATGCCCAGTACTGGACCATGCCAGATTACTGCTACAGAGGCCACCACTCCCACTCGGAGCCAAAAAACAATTCCCAAATTTAACCCACCGCCTCCACCCTCACCTACCAATTTGTCACTACCTTCCCTTATGTCTTTGACTGTACCTTCCAGTTTGTCTATCGATTCCCATGATTCCACTTTGTCATCTATCCCCAATGTCTCCACTGCAATCCATGATCAAATCCTTTATTTTGTTGCCCCTTCCCCTGTAGACCCTTCCCCTGTAACCCCTTCCTCATCAACTACCACCCAATCCTCACAGCTCCACAACCTGAAGGTCAACCCCATCTGTCATGCCGCATGGTCCCCAGTGCCGACTCCCTGCGGGTGCTCCGGGGGTCCCTCTCCTGTGCGCACATGCATCTCACCTTACGGCTGTATGCCGTTACTAGTGCGCACGCACATCTCACCTTGTGGCTGCGCGCCGTTGCTGGTGCGCGTACACGTCTCCTATGCTGGATCCTTTGGCTGACACCTGTGCCCGGTGCGCATGTACGCGCTCATCTCCATGCTGCCTGCAACGGTTCCGCTCTATGGTCCTGGAGGACCTGACCCAGTGATCCTCTATATGGTCCAGGAGGACTTGATCCAGCAATTCTCTCTATGGTCCAGGAGGACCTGATCTAGCTATCCTCTCTATGGTCCAGGAGGACCTGATCCAGCAATCCTCTCTATGCTCCTGGAGGATCCGACTCAGCGGTACTCTCTATGATCCTGGAGGATCTGAACCGGAAGTCCTCCCCATGGTCCTGACCCGGATGTCCAGGTGCTCCTGCCCTATATCAGCCCGCCCCTTCCTATGGTCGGGGCCTTAGTATCGTGTTGCATCCCTGATAGGCTGCATGGTCCTGCTTGGTCGCTCCCTGTATTCTGTGCCCCTGCACTCTGCCCTGTTGTGCTTCGCACACGCTCTATGCTTGTACTTTGTCTGGTGTCGTGTGTTTGTCTTTTGTCCTGTACCTTGCCTTGTGTCCTGTACCTTGCTTTGCCTGGCTTTCCTATCCTCTGCTCTATTGTGCTTCCTTAGCACAAGCTCTGCTTCTTCCCTATGCTCTGTCCTATCGTGCTCTCTTGCACAAGTCTGTTTCTGTACTATGCCTCTCCGTGCTGTCTGTACGCGCTTTGGCCATGTACTATGCTTTGAGCTATATTTTGATATTCTTACCTATCGTGCTCCTTTAGCACAAGTCTTGTCTCTTCTCTATACTCGGCCCTGTGCTCTGGCATTCGCTTCGCTCTTTCCGGCTCTGTGCCTCAGCATACGTTCCGCTACCTGTCTGTACTCTGCTTTATGTCTTGCACTTAGTCCTTTGGCTTGACCTGACTCTGGGCTCTAGAATACGCCCCGCTTCTCTTTTTTTACCCAGCTCTGTACTACAACCTACTCTCCGCTCTTTGCTTTATACTGTCTTTAACTAGCCTTGCCTTGCTTTATTTCTCTGCGTGCCCTTTGCACGCGCTTGGTCTGGCCTCGCCCGCCTGTTTGGGCCTCAGCCATGTCCACCTCAGTCGTGCCCACCTGCTTGTGCCTCAGCCATGCTTGCCGGCCAGTGACTTAGCTGTTTCCGCCTGTTTGTGCCTCAGCCATGCCTGCCTAGTCATGCCCCCTTGGCACGTGCAGGCCCTTGCCTGCTCTTTGGCATGCCTCCCCGTGCTTCTCTAAGCACGTGCAGGTCTTTGCCTTGAACCTTGGACCCTGGCGTGTCTCCTAAACACGCGCACCATGTCCCGAACCCTGGTGTGCCTCTTAGCATCCGCAGGCCCTTGCCTTGAACCTTGGTTCCTGGCATGTCTCCTAAACATGCACCATGTCTTGAATCCTGGCGTGCCTCCTTGCTTGAACCCTGGCTTACCTGCCGGATGCCCGGAGCCTGCCGATCGCTGCCAGAGGCCCGGAGCCTGATGACTGCAGCCTAATGTTCGGAGCCTGTCGATCGTTGCTAGATGTCCGGAGTCCGATGCCACCTAGCCCTTGCCTGGACCCTGTTGTGTCTCCTAGCAAGCATCCTGCCTTGAACCCTGCCTTGGACCCTGGCGTGTCTTCTAGCACGCATCCTGTCTTGAACTCTGCCTTGGACCCTGGCGTGTCTCCTAGCACGCATCCTACCTTGGACCCTGGCGTGTCTCCTAGCATGCATCCTGCCTTGAACCCTGCCTTGGACCCTGGCATGTCTCCTAGCATGCATCCTGCCTTGATCCCTGCCTTGGACCCTTGCGCGTCTCCTAGCACGCATCCTGCCTTGAACCCTAGCGTGTCTCCTAGCACACATCCTGCCTTGAACCCTGCCTTGGACCCTGGCGTGTCTCCTAGCACGCATCCTGCCTTGAACCCTGCCTTGGACCCTGGCGTGTCTCCTAGCACCCATCCTGCCTTGAACCCTGCCTTTGACTCTGGCGTGTCTCCTAGCACGCATCCTGCCTTGAACCCTGACGTGCCACCTAGCATGTACCATGCCTTGGACCTTGGCGTGCCCTCGCATGCACCTTACTACGTATTACTTTGTCCTCGTAATTATGTCTTGTACCTGATTAAACCCTGAGACCACGCTTTATTGAAAAAACCCTGTGACCACACTTTGTTATGTCTTGTACCCTGCACGTTCCCTGTTACCAGACACTCACACTCGTGTCTTCCATGAGCCGGCCATCTGGTTCCAGCAGTTGTGGTGGCTCACCCCCTTGGTCTTGTCCCGAACACTCCCTGTATAGGGGGTGGTTCCTCATAAGATCAGCTCACCCTAGGTGGGTGGGTGCTACGGCCCAGAAGGTCCACTCTAGAAATCGACTCAGCAAAAACTGACTCAGTCACAGAATACTCAGGCCATGGACTCCGCTGGTACCTCGGCTACTGCTTTAATTGGACTGCTGTTTCCTACTGAAGAATTGGACCTGGTTTATGTCCTCTGAACTCGCTTGGAATATTGTTGCAGCCAGAGAAAGACTTCCTCGTCTACTCGCAGCCCTTTCCACTGGATACCCGTGTCTTCATCTGCGGCTCCTGTATCTTAACCAATGCAGGTGTCCGTTTCAAGATGGCGGAACAACTCTGTGAGGAGTGGCTTGCACAAATACTCTGGATTTAGCCTAAATTTTATTTTCCCAGCCCTGGTAAGAGGGGGCTTAAAGAGGGGGGTACTGTCATGCCGCATTGTCCACAGTGCCGGGTCCCTGCGGGCGCTCCGGGGGTCCCTCTCCTGTGCGCACGTGCATCACACCTTACGGCTGTATGCCACTACTAGTGCGCACGCACATCTCACCTTGTGGCTGCGCGCCATTGCTGGTGCGTGCGCACATCTCCTATGCTGGATCCTTCGGCTGACGGGTGTGCCCAGCACGCGTGTGCGCGCTCATCTCCATGCTGCCTGCAACGGTTCCTCTCCATGGTCCTGGAGGACCCGACCCAGCAATCTTCTCTATGGTCCTGGAGGACCTGATCCAGATATCCTCTCTATGGTCCAGGAGGACTTGATCCAGCTATCCTCTCTATGGTCCAGGAGGACCTGATCCAGCTATCCTCTCTATGGTCCAGAAGGACCTGATCCAGCAATCCTCTCTATGGTCTAGGAGGACCTGATCCAGCAATCCTCTCTATGCTCCTGGAGGATCCGACTCAGCGGTACTCTCTATGATCCAGGAGGACCTGAACCGGAAGTCCTCCCCATGGTCTTGACAAGGAAGTCCAGGTTCTCCTGCCCTATATCAGCCTGCCCCCTTCCTATGGTCAGGGCTTGAGTATCGTGTTGCTTCCCTGCTAGGCTGCATGGTCCTTCTTGGTCGCTCCCTGTATTCTGTGCCCCTCCACTCTGCCCTGTTGTGCTTCTTCGCACACGCTCTGTGCTTGTACATCGTCTGGTGTCCTGTGTTTGTCTTTTGTCCTGTACCTCGTTTGGTGTCCCGTACTTCGTCTTGTGTCCTGCACCTTGCCTTGTGTCCTGTATCTTGCTTTGCCTGGATTTCCTATCCTCTGCTCTATTGTGCTTCTTTAGCACAAGCTCTGCTTCTTCCCTATGCTCTGTCCTCAGGGCTGTGGAGTCAGAGTCGGAGTCCTAAAATATATAATAAATTGGGTACAGTAGTTCAATGCAGAATGTGCTGAATATTTTTTCATAGGAGTTTGGGAAAGTTATGAAATGTCCTATAAATGGCTGTTCTATTCCTGATCTAAGGCTACATTCACACACAGCGTTTTTCCTGCGTTTTTTGAGTATACGTTTTTCAGCTGCAAAAGCAGATCAGCTTTTTAAAAAACCGCATCACCTGAAAGGTTTTTGAGCTTATAGATACAATAGCAAAAGCAGATTAGAAATCTGCTCTATATATCCATTTATCCATATCTGTCTATCCATATCTTATCTGTACCAAAAAGAATGAAAGCCGGGTAGCACACAGACTAACACTCCTTTTTAAGGGGGGGAGGGGGTGCTGGAAATGATGAAAGGGGG
Source organism: Dendrobates tinctorius (assembly GCF_039654945.1). NCBI lineage: Eukaryota > Metazoa > Chordata > Amphibia > Anura > Dendrobatidae > Dendrobates > Dendrobates tinctorius. The sequence goes on along the minus strand of NW_027361904.1, from coordinate 2,210,540 downwards.
GCTGCAAATGATGGAGGAGGCGCTGGAAATGATGGAGGAGGTGCTGGAAATGATGGAAGGGGGCTGCAAATGATGGAGCGGGCCTGCATATGATGGAGGGGGGCTGCAAATGATGGAGGAGGTGCTGCAAATGATGGAGGGGGTGCTGCAAATGATGGAGGGGGTGCTGCAAATGATGGAGGGGGTGCTGCAAATGATGGAGGGGGTGCTGCAAATGATGGAGGGGGTGCTGCAAATGATGGAGGGGCTGCAGTGCAAATGATGGAGGGGCTGCAGTGCAAATGATGGAGGGGGTGCTGCAAATGATGGAGGGGGGCTGCCAATGATGGAGGGGGTGCTGCAAATGATGGAGGGGTACTGTCAATGATGACAGCGGGGCTGCCAATGATGAAGTGGGGCTACAAATGATGGAGGGGGTGCTGAAAATGATGAAAGGGGGGATGCAAATGATGGAGGGGGGTGCTGCAATTTGCAAATTATGGAATGGGGCCTGCAAATGTTGGAAGGGGCTGCAAATGATGGAGGAGGGCTGCATATGATGATGTGAGGGAGGGGATAGGGGACTGCACATGAACGAAAGGTGACTGCACATGATGAAGTGGGGGGAGAATGGGGGACTGCAAATGATGAAGTGAGGGGGACTGCAAATGATGAAATGAGGGACGGGGACAGCAATTGAATTGAAGGTGGGGGATGGGGAGAACAAATGAGGACCTGGGGGTGAGCAAATAATTAATTTTCAGGGTGATGGGAGTAAATGATGTATTGAATGTGGGGTAGAGCAGTTGATGATGAATAGAGGGTGGGAGAGAGAGAAGACATGACAATGAATTGGGGTGGAAGGGGCATATAAATATAATGAATTGGGGGAGTGGGAGGCACATATTGGGGGACATTGAGGATGAAGTGACTGGTAATGAATTGGAGGAAGAGTACAGGGGCTAATTAATGTATATATTTATTAGGTGGGGAAATTGCTATTTATTGTTGGTGGGGGCGCAGTGGTGAATTATAATTTATATTTGGAATGGTGGATTATTATATATTAATGGTGGGTGCACGTCTGTATTTAGATGTGTAGTGTAGAAGAAAGGGGAAAAATGGGGAATGTGCTCTGGAAGCCGTGCTCAAGGTAACTTTGTGTTATTTTATGCAGAGACGAGTCCTGGCTGAAAGTAATAATGCCGGTCTGCGCTGCATAAAAAAAGAAAAGCAAAGATGACGGACTTCAGCTGGAGACGTCACTGGTGAGTCAGTGTGCTACCTGCAGGGGTGAACCTAGCCTCTCTGCTGCCTGAGGCGAACAGCAAAATGACGCCCCCCCCCCCCCCCCCCCTCACTCAAAGTAAATTTTCATATCTATCCTGTAAAACTGAGTATAGTAGTGGACATTTTGATTTAGATAAATAGAAAAAAAAGGTGTCCAAACACAAGGATGTCAGCGCCATCACACGCACATGCAAGAACAACACAGAAGTATCCAGAACAAGGGTCAATAATGGCAATGGTAGGCCTGCCACAGGGCCGGACTGGGACAAAAATGCAGCCCTGCCACACAAATCCCACCAGCCCACAAACTATAGCACTTATCACCCCGATCAGGTAATTTTTGCTATACTTTGTCACCCCCTCATCACTCTCTTTAACCCCTTCACCCCCAAGGGTGGTTTGCACGTTCATGACCGGGCCAATTTTTACAATTCTGACCACTGTACATTTATGAGGTCATAACTCTGGAACGCTTCCATGGATCCCGGTGATTCTGACATTGTTTTCTCGTGACATATTGTACTTCATGTTAGTGGTAAAATTTCATTCAAATAACTTGCGTTTATTTGTGAAAAAAACAGAAATTTGGCAAAAATTTTGAAAATTTCGCAATTTTCCAACTTTGAATTTTTATGCCCTTAAATCACAGAGATACGGCACACAAAAAACTTAATAACTAACATTTCCCACATGTTTACTTTACATCAGCACAATTTTGGAACCAAAATTTTTTTTTGTTAGGAAGTTATACGGGTTAAAACTTGACCAGCGATTTCTCATTTTTACTACACCATTTTATTTTTAGGGACCACATCACATTTGAAGCCACTTTGAGGGGTCTATATGATAGAAAATACCCAAAAGTGACACCATTCTAAAAACTGCACCCCTTAAGGTGCTCAAAACCACATTCAAGAAGTTTATTAACCCTTCAGGTGCTTCACAGGAATTTTTTGAATATTTAAAAAAAAAAAAAAGAACATTTAACTTTTTTTCACAAAAAAAATATTTCAGGTTCAATTTTTTTTATTTTACCAAGGGTAACAGGAGAAATTGGACTGCAAAAGTTATTGTGCAATTTGTCCTGAGTACGCTGATACCTGATATGTGGGGGGGAACCACTGGTTCGGCGCTTGGCAGAGCTCAGAAGGGAAGGAGCGCCGTTTGACTTTTTCAATGCAAAATTGGCTGGAATTCAGATCGGACGCCATGTCACGTTTGGAGAGTCCCTGATGTACCTAAACAGTGGAAACCCCCCACAAGTGACCCCATTTTGGAAACTAGACCCCCCAAGGAACTTATCTAGATATGTGGTGAGAACTTTGAACCCACAAGGGCTTCACAGAAGTTTATAACGTACAGCGGTACAATTAAAAAATCATTTTTCCACAAAAATGATCTTTTCACCCTCAATTCTTACTTTCCCAAGGGTAACAGGACCCTAAAAGTTATTGTGCAATTTGTCCTGAGTACGCGGATACCCCACATGTGGGGGTAAACCACTATTTGGGCGCATGGCAGAGCTCGGAATGGAAACGGCGCCATTTGACTTTTTTGGCTGGAATTGAGATCGGACTTCATGTCGCGTTTGGAAAGCCCCTGATGTACCTAAACAGTGGAAACCCCCCACAATTGACCCCATTTTGGAAACTAGACCCCCTAAGGAACTTATCTAGATGTGTGGTGAGCACTTTGAACTCCCCAAGTGCTTCACAGAAGATTATAACGCCCGGGCGTGAAAATAAAAAAATCGTGATCATTTAGACCCCAATTTTTTTTATTTTCCCAAGGGTACCAGGAGAAAATGGACCCCAAAAGTTGTTGTCCAATTTGTCCTGAGTACCCCGATACCCCATATGTGGGAGAAAACTACTGTATGGGCACACGTCGGGGCTCGGAAAGGAAGTAGTGACATTTTGGAATGCAGACTTTGATGGAATGCTCTGCAGGTGTCATGTTGCCTTTGGAGAGCCCCTAATGTACCTAAACAGTGGAAACCCCCCCACAAGTGACCCCATTTTGGAAACTAGACCCCCCACGGAACTTATCTAGATGTGTGGTGAGCACTTTGAACCCCCAAGGGCTTCACAGAAGTTTATAACACACGGGCGTGAAGATAAAAAATCATATTTTTTTCCCACAAAAATGATATTTTTGCCCCCAATTTTTTATTTTCCTAAGGGTAACAGGAGAAATAGGACCCCAAAAGTTTTGCAATTTGTCCTGTGTAGGCTGATACCCCATATGTGGGGGTAAAACACTGTTTGGGCGCATGGCAGAGCTTGGAAAGGAAGGAGCACCATTTGACTTTTTAAATGCAGAATTGGCTGGAATTGAGATCAGACGCCATGTTGCATTTGGAGAGCCCCTGATGTGCCCAAACAGTGGAAACCCCCAATTCTAACTTCAACCCTAACCCCAACACACCCCTAACCCTAATCTCAGCCCTAACCCTGGGAAAATGGAAATAAATACTTTTTTTTATTTTATTATTTTTCCCTAACTAAGGGGGTGATAACGGGGGGTTTGATTTACTATTTATGGCGGTTTTTATATTTGGCAGCTGTCGCACGCTAAAAGACGCTTTTTATTGTAAAAATAGTTTTTGCATCACCACATATTGAGAGCTATAATTTTTCCATATTTTGACCCACCGAGTCATGTGAGGTCTTATTTTTTGCGGGACGAGTTGACGTTTTTATTGGTATCATGTTCGGGCACGTGACATTTTTTGATCGCTTTTTATTCCAATTTTTGGGACGCAGAATGAACAAAGACCAGCGTTTCATGAATTTCTTTTGGGGGGGTGCGTTTACACCGTTCCGCGTGCGGTAAAATTGATAAAGCGGTTTTATTCTTCGGGTCAGTATGATTACAGCGATACCTCATTTATGTCTTTTTTTATGTTTTGGCGCTTTTATGCAATAAAAACAATTTTATATAAAAAAATTATTTTTGCATCGCTTTATTCTGCGAGCTATAACTTTTTTATTTTTTCGCTGATGACGCTGTATGGCGGCTTGTTTTTGCGGGACAATATAACGTTTTCAGCGGTACCATGGATATTTATATGCGTCTTTTTGATCGCGCGTTATTGCACTTTTTGCTCGGCTGTATGATAATAAATCATTATTTTTTGCTTCGTTTTTTATTTTTTTAATGGCTTCGCTAAGGGGTTAACTAATGGGACAGTTTTATAGGGCGGGTCGTTACGGACGCGGCGATACCAAATATGTGTACTTTTATTGTTTTGGGTTTTTTTATTTCCAAAAAATGAATTTATTAGGGAATATTTTTTTTTCTTTAATTTATTTAGCGATTTTTTTACAATTATTTTTACACCTTTTTTTTTTTTTTTTAACTTTATTAGGTTGTCCCAGGTGGGACATCACTGTCCTGTGACAGATCACTGATCTGTCACATCACAGATCACTGTGACAGATCAGCAATCTGTCACAGGCAGTGCAGAAGGCTTCCTCATGCCTGCGCTTTGAAGGCACTGAGGAAGCCAGCTCCCTGCAGGCCCCCGAAGGTCCCCGTCGCCATCTTGGATCCGGGGACCTGCAGGGAAAGAGCCCCCCGCAGCAGTGCTGCACATTGCGCTGCTGTGGGGGGCTCAGGGAAGCACGGAGGGAGCCCCCTCCCTGCCGATGCTTCCCTTTAACCCCTGCAAGGGGTTAACGTGTTGGGTGTCAGCTGTGATAACCAGCTGACACCCAGCCGCGATCAGCGGCGCTCACCACATGGGCGCCGCTGATCGCGCTTGACGTACTATACCGTCCCTGGGCATAGGGGCCCGGGTCCCATGGACGGAATAGTGCGTCTGATGTCAGAAAGGGGTTAAAGAGTTATTTGAAGAGCCACATGTGAATGGCACCACAGTGCGTATGATTGACCACAGCTCCATTTACATGGTGCTCTTCAAAGCGACGTTTCCCAGGATCATGGGGGTCCCAGCGGTCTGATCCACAAGAAACAGAAAGTCATCCCCTATCCCCACATAATGCTCCATACAGTATTATGTGCCCCATATATTACTTCGTACAGTATAATGGGCCACATATAATGCTCCATACAGCATAATGGGCCCCATATATTACTTCATACAATATAATGGGCCCAATATATTACTTCGTACAGTATAATGGGCCCCATATATTACTCCATAGAGTATAATGGGCCCCATATATTACTTCATACAGTATAATGGGCCCCATATATTACTCCATAGAGTATAATGGGCCCCATATATTACTTCATACAGTATAATGGGCCCCATATATTACTCCATAGAGTATAATGGGCCCCATATATTACTTCATTCAGCATAATGGGCCCCATATATTACCTCATACAGCATAATGGGCCCCATATATTACTTCATACAGTATAATTGGCCCCATATATTTTACTTCATACAGCATAATGGGCACATATATTACTTCATACAGTATAATGGGCCCCATATATTACTTCATACAGCATAATGGGCACCATATATTACTTCATACAGCATAATGGGCCCCATATATTACTTCATACAGTATAATGGGCCCAAAATATTATTTCATACAACATAATGGGCCCCATATATTACTTCATACAGTATAATAGGCACCATATATTACTTCGTACAGCATAATGGGCACCATATATTACTGCATACAGTATAATGGGCACCATATACAGTGGGGCAAAAAAGTATTTAGTCAGTCAGCAATAGTGCAAGTTCCACCACTTAAAAAGATGAGAGGCGTCTGTAATTTACATCATAGGTAGACCTCAACTATGGGAGACAAACTGAGAAAAAAAAATCCAGAAAATCACATTGTCTGGTTTTTTTTCATTTTATTTGCATATTATGGTGGAAAATAAGTATTTGGTCAGAAACAAGCAATCAAGATTTCTGGCTCTCACAGACCTGTAACTTCTTCTTTAAGAGTCTCCTCTTTCCTCCACTCATTACCTGTAGTAATGGCACCTGTTTAAACTTGTTATCAGTATAAAAAGACACCTGTGCACACCCTCAAACAGTCTGACTCCAAACTCCACTATGGTGAAGACCAAAGAGCTGTCAAAGGACACCAGAAACAAAATTGTAGCCCTGCACCAGGCTGGGAAGACTGAATCTGCAATAGCCAACCAGCTTGGAGTGAAGAAATCAACTGTGGGAGCAATAATTAGAAAATGGAAGACATACAAGACCACTGATAATCTCCCTCGATCTGGTGCTCCACGCAAAATCCCACCCCGTGGGGTCAGAATGATCACAAGAACGGTGAGCAAAAATCCCAGAACCACGCGGGGGGACCTAGTGAATGAACTGCAGAGAGCTGGGACCAATGTAACAAGGCCTACCATAAGTAACACACTATGCCACCATGGACTCAGATCCTGCAGTGCCAGACGTGTCCCACTGCTTAAGCCTGTACATGTCCGGGCCCGTCTGAAGTTTGCTAGAGAGCATTTGGATGATCCAGAGGAGTTTTGGGAGAATGTCCTATGGTCTGATGAAACCAAACTGGAACTGTTTGGTAGAAACACAACTTGTCGTGTTTGGAGGAAAAAGAATACTGAGTTGCATCCATCAAACACCATACCTACTGTAAAGCATGGTGGTGGAAACATCATGCTTTGGGGCTGTTTCTCTGCAAAGGGGCCAGGACGACTGATCCGGGTACATGAAAGAATGAATGGGGCCATGTATCGTGAGATTTTGAGTGCAAACCTCCTTCCATCAGCAAGGGCATTGCAGATGAAACGTGGCTGGGTCTTTCAACATGACAATGATCCAAAGCACACCGCCAGGGCAACGAAGGAGTGGCTTCGTAAGAAGCATTTCAAGGTCCTGGAGTGGCCTAGCCAGTCTCCAGATCTCAACCCTATAGAAAACCTTTGGAGGGAGTTGAAAGTCTGTGTTGCCAAGCGAAAAGCCAAAAACATCACTGCTCTAGAGGAGATCTGCATGGAGGAATGGGCCAATATACCAACAACAGTGTGTGGCAACCTTGTGAAGACTTACAGAAAACGTTTGACCTCTGTCATTGCCAACAAAGGATATATCACAAAGTATTGAGATGAAATTTTGTTTCTGACCAAATACTTATTTTCCACCATAATATGCAAATAAAATGAAAAAAAAACAGACAATGTGATTTTCTGGATTTTTTTTTCTCAGTTTGTCTCCCATAGTTGAGGTCTACCTATGATGTAAATTACAGACGCCTCTCATCTTTTTAAGTGGTGGAACTTGCACTATTGCTGACTGACTAAATACTTTTTTGCCCCACTGTATTACTTCATACAGCATAATGGGCACCATATATTACTTCATACAGTGTAATGGGCCTCATATAATTATTCTACCCAAACCCCGCTGTTCTGGTCTCCTCAGTGTATTCTGATCCTCCGCAATGCTTGGCACAGGGACATCATTAACTTTACCTATATAATTGTCCACTTGGACTGATAGTAATAGTGATTTGTTTGTACCCTGTTGTCTGGCGCTGGCCCACTTTATGGGGGTGCTCAGGGCATAACACCAGTAAAAAGTATGAGAGGCTCAATGTGACCAGTGCCACCTAGTTTCCTACCCCTCTTATTCGACTGGTACTGTGGCACACTGACTTGTACTGAGGAAAAGAAAGAAAGAACAGAGAGAGAAAGAAAGAGGGGAAAGAAAGAAGAGAGAAAGAAAGAGGGTAAAGAAAGAAATAACAGAGAAAGAAAGACGAAGGAAAGAAACAGAGAGAAAGAAAGATTCTATAAAGATACTACAGCAGCCCGGCTCCCACTGTAGAGCCCACCTGAGCCTCCCGATGCAGGACATATCATGATCCGCTCACATGGCCGGCATCCCGAGTCCACGGCGATCCTGCTGTCCGCGCTGTTGGGGGGAGGATACGGTGATGGATCTGAAGCATTCCCTGAAGTGCCTCCATGGTTCCGTCACAATCTCCTCCCGAAATTACCTCATTTCCAGTCAGCTTCTAGCACGTCACTTCCGGTGGAACGTCACGTGCGAATTTTAAAGTGCTCCTCAGGGCTCCGCCGTGTACTCCTGTGTCGTCGGGAAAAGTAAGCTCCCAGCCAGGGCAGAATCTCTCTCAAAATCGGGACTGTCACGCTGGGAGGTATGAGTGCTCCCCACCATACACCTTGCAGACGTATGGCTCCGCATACATCATACACACACGGCTCCGTTCTGTACTGTACACCTCGCACACACACGGCTCCACTCCGTAAACCTCGTACACATGCGGCTCTGCTCTGTACACCTTGTACACAAATGGCTCCACTCCGTAAACCTTGTACACAAATGGCTCCACTCCGTAAACCTTGTACACATGCGGTTCCGCTCCATACACCACACGCGACTCTGCTCCGTACACCTCGTACACACACACAGCTCCACTCCGTACACATCTCTACAACGTACACCTCGTACATGTGCAGCTCCGCACCGTACACCTCTCACTCACACACACGCGGCTCCGCTCCTTACACCTCTCACACACACACACACGCGGCTCCGCTCCTTACACCTCTCACACACACACACGCGGCTCCGCTCCTTACACCTCTCACACACACACACGCGGCTCCGCTCCTTACACCTCTCACACACACACACACACACACACGCGGCTCCGCTCCTTACACCTCTCACACACACACACACACACACGCGGCTCCGCTCCTTACACCTCTCACACACACACACGCGGCTCCGCTCCTTACACCTCTCACACACACACACACGCGCGGCTCCGCTCCTTACACCTCTCACACACACGCGGCTCCGCTCCTTACACCTCTCACACACACGCGGCTCCGCTCCTTACACCTCTCACGTACACGCGGCTCCGCTCCTTACACCTCGTACACGCGGCTCCGCTCCTTACACCTCGTACACGCGGCTCCGCTCCTTACACCTCGTACACGCGGCTCCGCTCCTTACACCTCGTACACGCGGCTCCGCTCCTTACACCTCGTACACGCGGCTCCGCTCCTTACACCTCGTACACGCGGCTCCGCTCCTTACACCTCGTACACGCGGCTCCGCTCCTTACACCTCGTACACGCGGCTCCGCTCCTTACACCTCGTACACGCGGCTCCGCTCCTTACACCTCGTACACGCGGCTCTGCTCCTTACACCTCGTGCACACACACACGGCTCCACTCCGTGTACACACAAAGCTCCACTCCGTACACATCTCTGATCCGTACACCTCGTACACTTGCAGCTCTGCTCCGTACACCTCACACACTCGCGGCTCTGCCACATACATCCTGTAAACCCCCCTGACCCCACAAATAAACTTCCCTCATCCAGGACGATGACAGCCAGCACAGACAGCAGAGTCCTGCATAAAACAAGGGCTGATGCGCACAGGACATGTGATGAGGTCATAGGAGGGGAGGAGTCAGGGTCACATGATATCCGGATTGAAGATGCTACAGATGAGGAGAGGAGCGACTACAGGAACTGTGATGAGGTCACAGGAGGGGAAGAGTCAGGGGTCACATGATCAGGGGGCCCTGACTCCTTCCCTCTTGTGATCTCATCAATTACAGCCTCTTGCATGACCGCACCAGCGTGCAGAGGCTAAATTGTAGGTGCTGCGGGTAGAGGAGAGCATAATGCAGCCCCCTGCTGCCTGCCGCTTCAGCACCTGGCTCAACTTGGCTCATTGTAGCTGCGGCCCTGGCTACCTGTACACTGACACTATACACTATTACCTGTTCACTGTGCACTATATACAGAGCTTCTGTGTATAATGTCAGAGGTAATCACTGTATTACCTGGACACTGACACTGTAAACAGAGCTCCTGTGTATAATGTCACTGGTGAGCTCTGTATTACCTGTACACTATATACAAAGCTCCTGTGTATAATGGCATTAGTGTTGTGTATTTTTTTTATTAATGATCTGTATTGTAGTATTCGGTCACTATATGGTGGTAGTATGTGATCTGGTTATGGTGTGGCGGTATTTCTCCCTGTATGTGGTATTATTTGGCACTATGTGATGGTAATATGTGGTCTGGTCATGGTATGGAGGTATTTGTTCCTTATATATGGTATTATTCGGTCGCTATGTTGTGGTAATATATGGTCTGGTCATGGTGTGACGGTTTTTGTCCCTTGTATGTGGCATTAATGGTCATTCTAAAAAATATATGCGACTCATTCCCTTATAGAAAAATAAATAAAAATAAACCTAAAAAGAGCATTGGATATTTTAGGAAATGTTTAATAAGTAAGAGTAGAATATGGCCCGGCCAAAAGAGTCTACCTTGTTGTGGTGGTGGCTTAAAAATTCTTTTGGCCAAAACAAAAGCTGCTGGTTAAGAGCGGGCGGTGGGACTGTGGCAGGCTCGAGGTGTGGAGGCAGAACTGGGGTGGAGCCTGGGTGGAGTCTCAAGGGGTCCCGAAAATTTTGCCAGTATGGGGGCCCCGAAATTCCTAGTGGCAGCCCTGACTGTAATCATGTATGTGTTCTGCAGGACTGGTACCTACCAATATACGGTTCCTGTAAGGTGGGACTAGTGCTCTTTTTAGTAGCTTTTGTTTTTTTTATTTATTTAGTAACAGCTTAATGTGTTTCGGTCATTATGTAGTAGAAGGTGTATGGTGGTGTCATTGGTCTGATTAGAGTGTTTTGTTATGTAGAGGTAATGGTCATATTATATTATGCATTCGCGGTGTGGTGGTGATGGTAGTGGGGAATTGTGCAGACGTATTGATTTGGCCTTTTATAGTAGTAAAATTGATCATATTGGTCTTTGCATTGTGTGTTTTTTGGGTAGCAACAGTGGTATACTGTAATTATATATACATGCTATTTTAAATGGCTAAAGGTTGGTCTTATGGGGAGACATGCTTTTTGGGGCTTGGGCCCTTGAGCTTTTAAGGACCCTGGCAATGCCCCCTGCCATATTATGTGTTTAAAGGTCCGTGTTTCTGGAGTTGTATGTTAGTTAGCTCAGGTATGGTACCATATCTAAGCAGTAACCTTGGTTCTGATACTGTATTGATGTAGTAATCTAGATTCTGGTACAATATGTATGCCGTAAGCTCCGTTCTCCTCCCATATCTCTGGAGTAAGCTCCGTTCTCCTCCCATATCTCTGGAGTAAGCTCCGTTCTCCTCCCATATCTCTGGAGTAAGCTCCGTTCTCCTCCCATATCTCTGGAGTAAGCTCCGTTCTCCTCCCATATCTCTGGAGTAAGCTCCATTCTCCTCCCATATCTCTGGAGTAAGCTCCATTCTCCTCCCATATCTCTGGAGTAAGCTCCGTTCTCCTCCCATATCTCTGGAGTAAGCTCCATTCTCCTCCCATATCTCTGGAGTAAGCTCCGTTCTCCTCCCATATCTCTGGAGTAAGCTCCGTTCTCCTCCCATATCTCTGGAGTAAGCTCCGTTCTCCTCCCATATCTCTGGAGTAAGCTCCGTTCTCCTCCCATATCTCTGGAGTAATCTCCGTTCTCTTCCCATATCTCTGGAGTAAGCTCCGTTCTGCTCCAATATCTCTGTAGTATACTTGGTTCTGCTCCCATATCCCATATCTCTGTAGTAAGCTCGATTCTGATCCCTTATCTCTGTTGTAAGCTCAGTTCTGCTTCCATACCTCTGTAGTCAGCTTGCTTCTGTTACAGTATCTATGTAGGCAGCAAGCTTGGTTCTGCTCCCATATCTCTGTCATAAGCTCGATTCTGCTCCCTTATCTCTGTTGTAAACTCGGTTCTGCTCCCTTGTCTCTGTAGTAAGCTCGGTTCTACTCCTTTATTTCTGTAGTAAGCTTGGTTCTGCTGCCATAGCTCTGTAGTAAGCTCTGTTCTGTTCCCATATCTCTGTAGTAAGCTCGGTTCTGCTTCCATATCTCTGTAGTCAGCTTGCCTCTGTTACAGTATCTATGTAGGCAGCAAGCTTGGTTCTGCTCCCATATCTCTGTAGTAAGCTCGATTCTGCTCCCTTATCTCTGTTGTAAACTCGGTTCTGCTCCCTTGTCTCTGTAGTAAGCTCGGTTCTACTCCTTTATTTCTGTAGTAAGCTTGGTTCTGCTTCCATAGCTCTGTAGTAAGCTCCGTTCTGCTCCCATATCTCTGTAGTAAGCTCGATTCTGCTCCCATATCTCTGGAGTAAGCTCTGTTCTGCTCCAATATCTCTGTAGTAAGCTCGGTTCTGCTCCCATATCTCTGTAGTAAGCTCCGTTCTGCTCCCATATCTCTGTAGTAAGCTCGATTCTGCTCCCATATCTCTGGAGTAAGCTCTGTTCCGCTCCAATATCTCTGTAGTAAGCTCGGTTCTGCTCCCATATCTCTGTAGTAAGCTCGGTTCTGCTCCCATATCTCTGTAGTAAGCTCTGTTCTGCTCCCATATCCCATATCTCTGTAGTAAGCTCGATTCTGGTCCCTTATCTCTGTTGTAAGCTCAGTTCTGCTTCCATACCTCTGTAGTCAGCTTGCTTCTGTTACAGTATCTATGTAGGCAGCAAACTTGGTTCTGCTCCCATATATATGCAGCTAGCTCCGTTCTGTTCCCATATCTATGTACTTGCCTGTTATTAAAGCCTGTTATCTCTGCTGCTTTAATGCAGCGGCCAGAGATAAGCAAGCCAAAAGCACCGCAACTGGAGGGCCACTGCCTTGTGATTGCCCCCCAGGCTGAAAAGTGCCAACCAGCCCCTGCCAATTACTCCCTCTACTCCTGTTACAGCCAGAGCTGCAGTCACTGTTCAGATCTTACCTAATGTATTGTACTCCAGTTTCACCCAGATCTGCAGTCACTGTTCTGCTCTTACCTAATGTATTGTATATGTACAGGACTGTGCCTGTGTAATGAGCGACGCAGCAGTGATGCCTTTAACGGCTGTAATGTGCCTGTACAATAAGTGATGCGGCCGTGTTGCCGCGACGACTAAGCGACTGTTGCTGATTGGTCGCGGCAGTTAAGCCGTGACTAATCAGCGACGCAAGATTTCGGTTACAGACAGACATGATAAGACAATTATATGTATTAGCTTAAGAGCCCGGCGCTGCCCGGGCATAGTAACTAACTGTAGTTAGCTATAACAAATTATAATTATCCTCCATCCCATAGTCCCGTGCCCATATACCCATCATACATATCCACCATCCCATAGTCGAGTGCCCATATACCCGTCATACATATCCTCCATCCCATAGTCCCGTGCCCATATACCCATCATACATATCCTCCATCCCATAGTCCAGTGCCCATATACCCATCACACATCCTCCATCCCATAGTCAACCATTATGACATCATAATGAGCGGCTGGGCTTGCAACCTATGATGACATCAGCGTCGCCATGGCAACCATTATGACATCATAATGAGGGGCGGGGCTTGATACACCCACACTTTTTCCCCATTATGTAGATAGGGGCAAAATTGTTTGGTGAATTGGAACGTGCGGGGTTAAAATTTCGCCTCACAACATAGCCTAGGACACCCTCGGGGTCCAGACGTGTGACTGTGCCAAATTTTGTGGCTGTAGCTGCGACGGTGCAGATGCCAATCCCGGACATACACACATCTAATATATAAAGCTCAAAGTGTGTATGTATGTGTGTGTGTGTGTGTATGTATGTCTGGGATTGGCATCCGCACCGTCACAGCTACAAAATTTGGCACAGTCACACGTCTGGACCCCGAGAGCGTCCTAAGCTATGTTGTGAGGCGAAATTTTATGTATGATGGGTATATGGGCACGGGACTATGGGATGGAGGATGTATGATGGGAATATGGGCATGGGACTATGGGATGGAGGATATGTATGATGGGTATATGGGCACGGCTCTATGGGATAGAGGATGTGTGATGGGTATATGGGCACTCGACTATGGGATGGAGGATATGTATGATGGGTATATAGGCACGGGACTATGGGATGGAGGATATGTATGATGGGTATATGGGCACGGGACTATGGGATGGAGGATGTATGATGGGAATATGGGCACTGGACTATGGGATGGCGGATATGTATGATGGGTATATGGGCACGGCTCTATGGGATAGAGGATGTGTGATGGGTATATGGGCACTCGACTATGGGATGGAGGATATGTATGATGGGTATTTGGGCACAGGACTATGGGATGGCTGATATGTATGATGGGTATATGGACACGGGACTATGGGATGGAGGATATGTATGATGGGTATATAGGCACGGGACTATGGGATGGAGGATATGTATGATGGGTATATAGGCACGGACTATGGGATGGAGGATATGTATGATGGATATATGGGCATGGGACTATGGGATGGTGGATATGTATGACGGGTATATGGGCACGGGACTATGGGATGGAGGATATGTGTGATGGGTATATGGGCACTCGACTATGGGATGGAGGATGTGTGATGGGTATATGTGTATGGGACTATGGGATGGAGGATGTGTGATGGGTATATGGGCACTGGACTAAGGGATAGAGGATATGTATGATGGGTATATGGGCACTCGACTATGGGATGGCGAATACGTATGATGGGTATATGGGCATGGGACTATGGGATAGAGGATATGTATGATGGGTATATGGGCACTCGACTATGGGATGGCGAATACGTATGATGGGTATATGGGCATGGGACTATGGGATGGAGGATATGTATGATGGGTATATGGGCATGGGACTATGGGATGGAGGATGTGTGATGGGTATATGGGCACGGGCGTATGGGATGGAGGATGTGTGATGGGTATATAGGCACGGGCCTATGGGATGGAGGATATGTATGATGGGTATATGGGCACGGGCCTATGGGATGGAGGATAATTATAATTTGTTATAACTAACCACAGTTAGTTACTATGCCCGGGCAGCGCCGGGCTCTTCAGCTAGTTAGATATATAAAGCTCAAGTGTGTGTATGTTTGTGTATGTCCGGGATAGGCATCCGCACTGTCGCAGCTACAGCCACAAAATTTGGCACAGTCACACGTCTGAACCCCGAGAGTGTCCTAGGCTATGTTGTGAGGCAAAATTTTAACCCCGCGCGTTCCAATTCACCAAACAATTTTGCCCCTATATACATAATGGGGAAAAAGTGTGTGTATCAAGCCCCGCCCCTCATTATGATGTCATAACGGTTGCCATGGTGACGCTGATGTCATCATAGGTTGCAAGCCCCGCCGCTCACTATGATGTCATAATGATTTACTATGGGATGGAGGATGTGTGATGGGTATATGGGCACTGGACTATGGGATGGAGGATATGTATGACGGGTATATGGGCATGGGACTATGAGATGAAGGATGTGTGATGGGTATATGGGCACTCGACTATGGGATGGAGGATGTGTGATGGGTATATGGGCACGGGACTATGGGATGGAGGATGTGTATAATGGGTATATGGGCACTCGACTATGGGATGGAGGATGTGTGATGGGTATATGGGCACTCGCCTATGGGATGGAGGATATGTATGATGGGTATATGGGCACGGGCCTATGGGATCATGGATATGTATGATGGGTATATGGGCACGGGCCTATGGGATCATGAATATGTATGATGGGTATATGGGCATGGGACTATGGGATGGAGGATAATTATAATTTGCTATTTCCAATATCAACATGGGTTTACAAGGGACCGTTCCTGTCAGACTAATCTGATAAGCTTTTATGAAGAGGTAAGTTCCGGACTGGACCAAGGGAATGCAGTGGACGTGGTGTACATGGAATTTTCAAAAGCTTTTGATACGGTACCACACAAAAGGTTGATACATAAAATGAGAACAATGGGGATAGGGGAAAATATGTGTAGGTGGGTTAAGAGCTGGCTCAGGGATAGGAAACAAAGGGTGGTTATTAATGGAGCACACTCGGACTGGGTCACGGTTAGCAGTGGGGTACCACAGGGGTTAGTATTGGGCCCGCTTCTTTTTAACATATTTATTAATGACCTTGTAGGGGGCATAGAGAGTAGAATTTCAATATTTGCAGATGACACTAAACTCTGCAGGGTAATCAGTACAGAGGAGGACAATTTTATATTACAGGAGGATTTATGTAAACTAGAAGCTTGGGCTGATAAATGGCAAATGAGCTTTAATGGGGATAAATGTAAGGTCATGCACTTGGGTAGAACGAACAAGATGTATAATTATGTGCTTAATTGTAAAACACTGGGCAAAACAGTCACTGAAAAAGACCTGGGTGTATGGGTGGACGACAAACTCACATTTAGCGGCCAGTGTCAGGCAGCTGCTGCAAAGGCAAATAAAATAATGGGATGCATTAAAAGAGGCATAGATGCTCATGAGGAGAACATCATTTTACCTCTATATAAGTCACTAGTGCGACCACACTTAGAATACTGTGTACAGTTCTGGTCTCCGGTGTATAAGAAAGACATAGCTGAACTGGAGCGGGTACAGAGAAGAGCGACCAAGGTTATTAGGGAACTAGGGGGTCTGCAATACCAAGACAGGTTATTACACCTGGGGTTATTTAGTTTGGAGAATCGAAGGCTTAGGGGTGATCTTATTACAATGTATAAATATCTGCGGGGACAATACCAAGACCTTTCTAATGATCTTTTTACTCTTAGACCTGTGACGGGGACAAGGGGGCATCCTCTACGTCTGAAGGAAAGAAGGTTTAAGCATACTCACAGACACGGATTCTTTACTGTAAGAGCAGTGAGACTGTGGAACTCTCTGCCATATGATGTTGTAATGAGTGATTCCCTACTAAAATTTAAGAGGGGACCGGACGCCTTTCTTGAAAAGTATAATATTACAGGGTATATACACTAGTTTCCTTAATGTTGCGTTGATCCAGGGAGCTAGTCTGATTGCCGTATGTGGAGTCGGGAAGGAATTTTTTCCCCAATGTGAAGCTTACTGTTGCCACATGGGGTTTTTTTTTGCCTTCCTCTGGATCAACATGTTAGGGCCAGTTAGGATAGGATATGGGTTGAACTAGATGGACTTAAAGTCTCCCTTCAACCTTAATAAATAGGACATTCAGAAGTCTGTCTCAACCCTGCCCTATAAAGCCTATCTGGAGTTCTATATACTCTATGAAGTACATAATATTGTGAAAGTCTACCAGGCTCACTTAATGATAGCTGAGGAATATATGCCATGATATCTTCCCATATATCCTCCTCTATCCTTCCCAATTCTTCCTCCCATTTCTCCTTTGCTTTAATGGGAAATCTATTAAGAAAAGTATGTAATAAATCCCTGTAAATATTTGAAACTACCCCCTTCGTTCCACCTACCGCACATACATAGTCCACCAGAATATCTCTACAAATTTTCATATCAACCATTTTACTCTGCGCCAGATAGGCATGTCTCAGCTGTCCATATTGAAACCTACTGGTCTCCCGCAACCCATACCTCCCCTGCAGTGTCTCAAAGGACAATAACCCCCGTTCATCCTGTATCTGATCCACATATAGTATACCTAGTGATACCCAATTTTTAAGTTCCCCCATTTTAACAAATTCCGGCAGTACTTCATTGTTCCAAATTGGGGAGAGATTTGTTAATGCTCCCACTTCTCTTGTCCTTTTAATAGCCTCCCAAACTCTGTGGATTAGCATCAAAGTAGGATAGGTCCCACCCAACTTCCCAAAATTCCCTGCCTCCAGACCTTGAACCAACGGATCCCTTCCCACCAACCAAACCATAATCCTTTGAACCGAACCCAGTCCTTTCTCCTCACTCCATCCCCTTAACTGCTGACCCTGTGCCGCCAAAAAATAAATCCATGGATTCGGAAGAGCCAATCCCCCCCCATCTTTAGGTCTCTGCATGAGTTCCAGTCTGATTCTTGGCTGTTTTTTCCCCCATATCAGGTCTCGAAATATAGAGTTAATGATACGAAACCACCTTCGGGGCATCCAAACAGGGGAGTTATGCAATATATATAACAATTGGGGCATAAGAATCATTTTAGCCAGGTTTAGCCTACCCACCACAGAGAGGCACAACCTGCACCACACCCCTACTTTCTTCCTAAATTTGTCCAGTAATGGGGACAGATTTAAATCAATATAACTCAAAAGAGGAAGGGACACCTGAACTCCCAGATATTTGAACCGCTGAACCACCGGCAACAGCCTGATTCTATTAATCAAGTAGAACCAACTGATATTCCCAGTTTACGATGTTCTGAATGTTCGACAGCAGGAAAACCCCATCACCGATTTGATCAGGATAGTTTTGTTTGGCACCAAGTTGTTTGAAACATAGAAGAATGTCAACGCATACTTCAAGAACTCTTGCCCGTGGAATGGCGAGCACAAAGAAAGGAGGAATGTAAGGGGAAGGAACAAACTACACATGTTTCCTCCATGAAGGGTCCGGAACCGTTGGGGCTATCACCTATATTGCGGGGTTGAAAGCTTTAGGGTACGTGCACACGCTGCGGAATCCGCTGCGGATTAATCCGCACGGATTTTGCAAAAACCGCAGATAATCCGCAGGTCCAAATACCTGCGGATTATCTGCGGTTTTGCCTGCGGTTTGGTCCTGCGGATTCACTATCTCCACAATGGTGGAGATAGGAACCCGCAGCGGTTTCCGCAGAAAGAATTGACATGCAATTCTTTCTGCGGATTCAAAACCGCAGCAAATCCGCGCGGTTTTTTCCGCAGCGTCGGCACAGCGTTTTTTTTTTTCCCATTCAAATGAATGGTACTGTACACCGCAGCTAAAACTGCTGCGTGTCCGCAGCGGCCAAAACCGCTGCGGAAACGCAGCGGAATCCGCAGCGTGTGCACACAGCCTGAGACTCCAGACCATACGCTGTGTTTGAGAAAAAGGGGTGTGGTTAAGTGAACAGAGCTGCAGTACGCGAGTGACCAGACAGTTTGGGTGGGAACTTTGGGCGAGTGGGACGCCTGTGAGGTAAAATCAGCTGAGAGGTGTCTGGGCAGAGCAGAGCCCGGGACAGCAGAGCGCTTTGACAGGAGACCGTCGACTGAGTACTGCTCAGACATCGCTGTCCCAGCCGACATCACTGCCCTCCCTGAGACCGCTGACACAGCTGACAACGCTGCCACAGCCGCCTCTGCTGACAGCACTGACCGTGGGAGACAAGGTTTGTGAACGCGACTTAGACGTGTGTCGATTCGGCACAATGAACCGGGCTGCCCATTGTAAACTGTGTTTGGGCAGTGCTGCAAATCTCCGTAGTGTTGGGACACTCACCGCTGAGGATAAGGACATATCCCTCTTGATCACCTCATCTGCTGGACCCAAGACCCGCATCAGGATCCCGAGGATTCACTGCCATCGTCAGGGACCACGGGAGGACACCGCCAACGTCAAAAGATACTACCATTATTTACCTCAGGATTGTGACAGACCCCCACTGCGACACAATCTAGGCAGCACCAGTCACAGACAGAAGTTCAACTGTGACTAGCGCCTGAGTGATAAGTTATATTTTATTGTATTGTCGGCTTTACCTGTGCCTGTTATCCCCATTAGCCTTTTGCTGTGTTAGGAAATATTATCCCTCCATTTTTTCCCTGCATGGAGTTTCTACTGTATAATAAACCCCTTTCACCCTTGGTCTGTGTACCGTCTGTTACTGCCTCCTACCTGCCTGCAGTCTCCTCACACATGCACACGCAGCGTTTTTTATTTCCGTCATACGTAAGATGATGTGGATAAAAAACGCCGTGTAAACATGCGTTTGCGCATGCAGATGATACGCTACGGACAATGTGAACCTAGTCTAAGCGAGTGACAGAATCACACATACCTCGGTAGCGACTAGATCAGAGTTGATTTCTTGAGGTAATGATGTCACTGGAAGATGTGTGGCCTCCCTCAGTCCAATGAAGACCCAATAGCAGGAAGCTGCGTTTAGCTGTGGCTGCTGGAGAAGAGAAGCGGGAAATGAGGAGCTGCACCATGGAGCTGTGAGAGGAGAGGACTGAGGGGCCGCACCATGGAGCCGTGTGAGGAGAGGACTGAGGGGCCGCACCATGGAGCCGTGTGAGGAGAGGACTGAGGGGCCGCACCACGGAGCCGTGAGAGGAGAGGACTGAGGGGCCGCACCACGGAGCCGTGAGAGGAGAGGACTGAGGGGCCGCACCACGGAGCCGTGAGAGGAGAGGACTGAGGGGCCGCACCACGGAGCCGTGAGAGGAGAGGACTGAGGGGCTGCACCGTGGAGCCGTGTGAGGAGAGGACTGAGGGGCCGCACCGTGGAGCCGTGTGAGGAGAGGACTGAGGGGCCGCACCGTGGAGCCGTGTGAGGAGAGGACTGAGGGGCCGCACCGTGCAGCCGTGTGAGGAGAGGACTGAGAGGCCGCACCATGCAGCTGTGTGAGGAGAGGACTGAGGGGCCGCACCATGGAGCCGTGAGAGGAGAGGACTGAGGGGCCGCACCATGGAGCCGTGAGAGGAGAGGACTGAGGGGCTGCACCATGGAGCCGTGTGAGGAGAGGACTGAGGGGCCGCACCATGCAGCCGTGTGGAGAGGACTGAGGGGCCGCACCACGGAGCCGTGAGAGGAGAGGACTGAGGGGCCGCACCACGGAGCCGTGTGAGGAGAGGACTGAGGGGCTGCACCACGGAGCCGTGTGAGGAGAGGACTGAGGGGCTGCACCACGGAGCCGTGTGAGGAGAGGACTGAGGGGCCGCACCATGAAGCTGTGTGAGGAGAGGACTGAGGGGCCGCACCACGGAGCCGTGTGAGGAGAGGACTGAGGGGCCGCACCACGGAGCCGTGTGAGGAGAGGACTGAGGGGCCGCACCGTGGAGCCGTGTGAGGAGAGGACTGAGGGGCCGCACCGTGGAGCTGTGAGAGGAGAGGACTGAGGGGCCGCACCATGCAGCTGTGTGAGGAGAGGACTGAGGGGCCGCACCATGGAGCTGTGTGAGGAGAGGACTAAAGGGCCGCACCGTGCAGCCGTGTGAGGAGAGGACTGAGAGGCCGCACCATGGAGCTGTGTGAGGAGAGGACTGAGGGGCCGCACCATGGAGCTGTGTGAGGAGAGGACTGAGGGGCCGCACCGTGGAGCTGTGAGAGGAGAGGACTGAGGGGCCGCACCATGGAGCCGTGTGAGGAGAGGACTGAGGGGCCGCACCATGCAGCCGTGTGGAGAGGACTGAGGGGCCGCACCACGGAGCCGTGAGAGGAGAGGACTGAGGGGCCGCACCACGGAGCCGTGTGAGGAGAGGACTGAGGGGCTGCACCACGGAGCCGTGTGAGGAGAGGACTGAGGGGCCGCACCATGAAGCTGTGTGAGGAGAGGACTGAGGGGCCGCACCATGGAGCTGTGTGAGGAGAGGACTGAGGGGCCGCACCACGGAGCCGTGTGAGGAGAGGACTGAGGGGCCGCACCGTGGAGCCGTGTGAGGAGAGGACTGAGGGGCCGCACCGTGGAGCTGTGAGAGGAGAGGACTGAGGGGCCGCACCATGCAGCTGTGTGAGGAGAGGACTGAGGGGCCGCACCATGGAGCCGTGTGAGGAGAGGACTAAAGGGCCGCACCATGGAGCCGTGTGAGGAGAGGACTGAGGGGCCGCACCATGGAGCCGTGTGAGGAGAGGACTGAGGGGCCGCACCATGGAGCCGTGTGAGGAGAGGACTGAGGGGCCGCACCATGGAGCCGTGTGAGGAGAGGACTGAGGGGCCGCACCATGGAGCCGTGTGAGGAGAGGACTGAGGGGCCGCACCATGGAGCCGTGTGAGGAGAGGACTGAGGGGCCGCACCGTGGAGCTGTGTGAGGAGAGGACTGAGGGGCCGCACCATGTAGCTGTGTGAGGAGAGGACTGAGGGGCCGCACCATGGAGCTGTGTGAGGAGAGGACTGAGGGGCCGCACCGTGGAGCTGTGAGAGGAGAGGACTGAGGGGCCGCACCATGGAGCCGTGTGAGGAGAGGACTGAGGGGCCGCACCATGCAGCCGTGTGGAGAGGACTGAGGGGCCGCACCACGGAGCCGTGTGAGGAGAGGACTGAGGGGCCGCACCATGCAGCCGTGTGGAGAGGACTGAGGGGCCGCACCATGGAGCCGTGTGAGGAGAGGACTGAGGGGCCGCACCATGCAGCCGTGTGGAGAGGACTGAGGGGCCGCACCACGGAGCCGTGTGAGGAGAGGACTGAGGGGCTGCACCACGGAGCCGTGTGAGGAGAGGACTGAGGGGCCGCACCATGAAGCTGTGTGAGGAGAGGACTGAGGGGCCGCACCGTGGAGCCGTGTGAGGAGAGGACTGAGGGGCCGCACCATGGAGCTGTAAGAGGAGAGGACTGAGCCGTGTACAAATGGGAAGGAGGACTCGGTGTGAGTGCTCTGAAGATGTATTTTGGAAAGGGTTTGATGTTACTTGAGTGGCGCTGCATAGGGAAGATGATGAGGTGCTGTAGATCGGGGTGAGAAGACAGCGCACACATACCTCCGTGTGCTGACAGGACCTGCGTGACGTCACAGTCATGTGATCAGTCACATGGGGAGCAGTCACATGATCAGGGGCGGAGCTCCAGGCATCTCAGTGTCTGCAGGACTCTGCTGTGCTGGATGATGTCTAGTATTAGGCTGTGTGCACACGCTGCGGATTCCGCTGCGTTTCCGCAGCGGTTTTGGCCGCTGCGGACACGCAGCAGTTTTAGCTGCGGTGTACAGTACCATTCATTTGAATGGGAAAAAAAAACGCTGTGCCGACGCTGCGGAAAAAAACGCGCGGATTTGCTGCGGTTTTGAATCCGCAGAAAGAATTGCATGTCAATTCTTTCTGCGGAAACCGCTGCGGGTTCCTATCTCCACCATTGTGGAGATAGTGAATCCGCAGGACCAAACCGCAGGCAAAACCGCAGATAATCCGCAGGTATTTGGACCTGCGGATTATCTGCGGTTTTTGCAAAATCCGTGCGGATTCCGCAGCGTGTGCACATACCCTTAGAGGAGGATGGAGCGGAGCCGCGTGTGTAAGGCTGTGTGCACACGCTGCGGATTAGGTGCGGATTCATCCGCGCGGATTTTATAAAATCCGCAGGTGAAACCGCAGGTCAAAAGACCTGCGGTTTTACCTGCGGATTGCTCTGCGGTTTTTCATCTCAATGGAGGAGATGGCAAACCGCAGCGGAATCCGCAGAAAGAATTGACATGTCAATTCTTTCTGCGGATTGAAAACCGCAGATGATCCGCACGGAAAATTCCGCACCATCTGCATTGCGGTTTTTGATTCCCATAGGGAATCATTGTACTGTACACCGCAGCAAAATCCGCAGCGTGTGCACACAGCCTAATGTGCGCGGAGCGGAGCCGTGTGTGTAATGTGTGCGGAGCGGAGCCGCGGGTGTAATGTGCGCGGAGCGGAGCCGCGTGTGTAATGTGTGCGGAGCGGAGCCGCGTGTGTAATGTGCGCGGAGCGGAGCCTCGTGTGTAATGTGCGCGGAGCGGAGCCGCGTGTGTAATGTGCGCAGGGCGGAGCCGCGTGTGTAATGTGCACGGAGCGGAGCCTCGTGTGTAATGTGCGCGGAGCGGAGCCGCGTGTGTAATGTGTGCGGAGCGGAGCCGTGTGTGTAATGTGCGCGGAGCGGAGCCTCGTGTGTAATGTGTGCGGAGCCGCGTGTGTAATGTGTGCGGAGCGGAGCCGCGGGTGTAATGTGCGCGGAGCGGAGCCGCGTGTGTAATGTGTGCGGAGCGGAGCCGTGTGTGTAATGTGCGCGGAGCGGAGCCTCGTGTGTAATGTGCGCGGAGCGGAGCCGCGTGTGTAATGTGTGCGGAGCGGAGCCGCGTGTGTAATGTGTGCGGAGCGGAGCCGCGTGTGTAATGTGTGCGGAGCGGAGCCGCGTGTGTAATGTGCACGGAGCGGAGCCGCGTGTGTAATGTGCGCGGAGCGGAGCCGTGTGTGTAATGTGCGCAGGGCGGAGCCGCGTGTGTAATGTGCGCGGAGCGGAGCCTCGTGTGTAATGTGTGAGGAGCGGAGCCTCGTGTGTAATGTGTGCGGAGCGGAGCCGCGTGTGTAATGTGCGCAGGGCGGAGCCGCGTGTGTAATGTGCACGGAGCGGAGCCTCGTGTGTAATGTGCGCGGAGCGGAGCCGCGTGTGTAATGTGCGCAGGGCGGAGCCGCGTGTGTAATGTGCACGGAGCGGAGCCTCGTGTGTAATGTGCGCGGAGCGGAGCCTCGTGTGTAATGTGCGCGGAGGGGAGCCACGTGTGTAATGTGTACGAACTGCTCGCCAATTAGAAACCCGATATTTACCTTAGTTACCAGCGGCAGCTCGCTGATCGCTGGTCTCCCACCTGTCACACGCAGCGATGCGTGCTGGCCAGCGGGAGACCAGCGATAAAAAAAATGTCATGGCTATTCCAGGTCGATCAGCGATACCCGGCAGGGGGCCCGTCGCTGAGAAGTGTCACACACAGCGATCTCGCTGGTGAAATCGCTATGTGTGACGGGGCTTTAGCCATTAAAAGGAATCAACCACTGAGGACTCTCAATTCTAAATATTCTTAGGTCAGTATTAGTAATTTGAACTGGATACGCTGAGGGAATGGGAGCCAGTGAAGAGATTTGCTGATTGGAGAAGCGGAGGAGTTGCGAGAAAGATGAATTAGGCGGGCAGCAGAGTTAAGGATGGACTGGAGAGGTGCGAGGGTGTTAGCAGGGAGACCACAGAAAAGGATGTTGCAGTAGTCGAGGTGGGAGATGATGAGGGAATGCACAAACATTTTAGTAGATTGAGGGTTGAGGAAGAGACAGATTCTGGAAATATTTTTGAGCTGGAGGCGACAGGAGGTAGAAAGAGCTTGGATGTGCGGTTTGAAGGACAGGGCAGAGTCAAAGGTTACTCTGAGGCAGCAGACTTCCGGTACTAGGGAAAGTGTGATGTCATTAATTGTTATAGCTAGGTCGGGTAAGGAAGATCTGTGAGATGGAGGAAAGATGATGAGTTCAGATTTGTCCACATTGAGCTTGAGGAAGCGAGAGGAGAAGAAGGAGGATATGGCTGATAGACACTCCGGGATTCTGGGAGATCCAGGATAGGGCGAGGTCTTTGATGCCAAAGGAGGAGGGGATCTGTAGTAAGAGGCAGTAGTCAACGGTGTTGAATGCAGAGGACAGGTCTAGAAGCAGGGGTATAGAGTATTGTCCATTAGCTTTGGCTGTAAGTAGGTCGTTAGTAATTTTGGTCAGGGCTGTCTCAGTGGAGTGATGGGGCAGAAGCCAGATTGTAGATTGTCAAAGAGCAAGTTAGATGATAGGTGGGAGGAAAGTTCAGCGTGGACGTGCTGCTCCAGGAGTTTGGAAGCGAATGGGAGCAACGATATTGGGCGATAGCTGGACATAGCAGTTGGGTCGAGGGTTGGCTTTTTAAGGATAGGCATGATTGTGGCATGTTTGAAAGCAGAAGGGAAGGTACCGGATGTTAGTGATAGGTTGATGAGGTGGGTTAGGGATGGGATAAGTGTGGTGGGGAGGTGCGATTTGGAGAAGAGACGATTAAGCTCCCCTTCAGTGATGTTGGAGAGTGAGGTTATGGGGTTTGGGCATTGGTCTGGTATACAAAAGGGTTGTGGTGGTTGAATGATGAAGACTTGCCTTGTTTGGTCAATCTTATTTTTTAAGTGTGTGGCAAAGTCCATGGCAGAGATGAGGAAAGCTGGAGGTGGCAGTGGTGGGCGGAAGAGGGAGTTAAAAGTTTTGAATAACTGTTTGGGATTGTAGGATAGGGATGATACGAGGGTTGTGAAGTAGGACTGTTTATCAGAGGTGAGGGCAGATTTGAAAGCGAGTGTTGCCTGTTTGAATGCGGTGAAGTCGTCTTGCGACTTTGTTTTCTTCCAACGCCGCTCTGCAGCCCTGGACACTTGTCGGAGCTTTTTAGTGGTATTATTGTGCCAGGTTTGTCTGCTTATACGTCACATTCTGCCATGAACGAGAGGGGCGACCGTGTCGAGCTGATGCGAGAGTGGAATTGTAGAAAGCAGTGGCAGTGTCTGTCGTGGAGTGAGGATATGGATGCCAGTGGTAGAATAGAGTCAGAGAGCACGTGGGTGTCTAGGTGCGCAAGGTTTCTGCGGGGGTGTGCATGTTGCTGGACATGGGTGCCAGGAGAGGAGGACAGGGATGAGAAAGTGAGTAGATGGTGGTCGGATAGAGGGAGAGGGGACGTGGTGAAGATAGAAAGAGAGCAGAGGTGGGTGAAGACCAGGTCTAATGTGTGTCCGTCTGTGTGGGTGGCTGATGAGGACCACTGAGTAAGTCCAAAAGATGAGGTAAGGAACAGAAGTTTGGAGGCTGTTGACTGAAGGTTGGCAGTAGGGATGTTGAAGTCAACCATGATGATAGTGGGGGTGTCAGTGGAAAGAAAGTAAAGAAGCCAGGTAAAGAATTGGTCAATAAAGGCAGTAGCTAGGCCCGGAGGTCGGTATAAGACGGCCACTTGAAGGTTGGAGGGAGAGTAAATGCGGACAGAGTGGACTTCAAAAGAGTGGAGGATAAGGGAGGGAAGAGGTGGGATTGGTTTAAAGGTGCAGTTGGAAGAAAGGAGAAGACCCACTCCTCCACCATGTCTATTGCCAGGGCGAGGAGTGTGGGTGAAGTGGAGGTCGCCGTATCACAGCGCAGTAGGGGAGGCGGTGTCAGCCATGTTTCTGTGAGGCCGAGGAAGGCAAGATTGTGAGAGAGAAAGAGGTCATGAATCGCATGGAGCTTATTGCAGATGGAGGGGGCATTCCAAAGTGCTCCCGAGAGAGGGACAGGGGGTTGGGTGTCAATGGCACAGGTTTTAAGTTGGAAAGATTGCGGTAGTTTTTATTACATAGGGAGCAGTAGGAAGGGGTAGTAATGGGGGGTATGAGCTCTGGGGGTTCAGGATTGGGAGATATGTTGCCAGTAGTGAGGAGAAGCAGAGAAAGGGAGAGCAGATGGGAGAAGGAGAGTGGGCAGCTTGTTTTATGTTTAATTCGGACAGACTTGAGGTTGAGGAGCAGTTCAGCAGAGGAGGTCAGGTGGGGAGGAAAGAGGGAAGGAGAGATGATTATTTGGTTAGAGGGTGCTGGGGTTTGGGGATAGCGAAGGAGAGTGAGGATTAAAGGAGCAAACACTGTGAGGGCTGTGATAAAACACTCTGGGATCGCCTTTGCTGGGGTCAAAGTTAACGTGCGTTCAGCATGAAACTCAGGCGCACAGCCGGGGTCCGGGTATAACTGACACTGGGTCAGGTTTATTAAAGGTGAAAGCAATGCATAAAGGAAAAAAAAACATGAAACAAATCCTTGCCTGTCCGGCACTAACTAAACAGGGTCCGACCTAACTACCAACTGGCGGGCTTCTCCCGTCCAGCCAAACCACAGTTACAGTGGGCACTGCTTTCACTCACGTGTGTCTCTCACACAGACAGGCTCTCTGTGTCTCCAGGCTGAGACCCTCACACAACCACCTGGCATCTTTTTATATCCGCCTCCCATTATTCATTAGTAACCAGGTGATATACTGACCAGACTAGGCCATATAGGAAAGGTATCTGAGCGAGATATACCTGCCCTCATCCACTATTCCCACACGATTCTCACATACCCCCCCCCCTCTGCTCAGACCACTCCAGTCGAGCAATGACACTTCCCCATCTGTACCCCTGGGCGGTGCTCCACCGTAAAAGTGAAGGCCTGCAGGGCAAGGAACCACCGGGTCACCCGGCTATTCTGTTCCTTGTGCAAGTGCATCCACTTGAGAGGGGCATGGTCAGTGATCAGCCTGAACTTTCGGCCCACCAGGTAATATTTGAGGGCCTCTAGAGCCCACTTAATGGCTATGCACTCTTTTTCTACAACTGCATACTTTTGCTCATGTTTATTCTGCTTCCTGCTGAGATAGAGGACTAAGTGTTCCACTCTGTCCCTCACTTGTGACAGTACGGCCCCGATACCGGTATCCGAGGCATCCGTTTGTACCACAAACTCGCTGCAGAAGTCCGGAGTCACCAGTACGGGTTGAGAGCAAAGTGCCCGTTTTAGGCTATGGAAGGCTTCCTCAGCCGCTAAATTCCATTTAATCATGACGGAGTCTTTCCCTTTGGTAAGATCCGTCAGGGGGTAGCGATGGCTGCAAAATTGGGTATGAACCGGCGATAATAGCCGGCGATCCCCAGAAAGGCTTGCACCTGCTTCTTGTTGACAGGTTGCGGCCAGTCCTGAACCGCTTGAATCTTATCGACCTTGGGTTTAACAACACCCCTCCCAATTACATACCCCAAATACCTGGCTTCTTCTAGCCCGATGTGACATTTCTTGGGGTTCGCGGTTAGACCTGCCTCCCACAGGTCGTCAATCACAGCTGAAATAATCCTTCCGGCGTAGCAAATGCCGTCTTTTCTCTGGCAGCCTCCGCCAGAGGGATCTGCCAATACCCCTTTGTTAGGTCTAGGGTCGTAATATACCGGGCTTTTCCTAACCGATCTATTAACACGTCGACCCGGGGCATAGGGTAGGCATCAAATTTTGAGACCGCATCCAGTTTCTTGAAGTCATTGCAGAACCGGATGGTGCCATCCGGTTTAGGAATTAACACAATCGGGCTGGACCAAGCACTGTGCGATTCCTCAATGACCCCTAACTCTAACATTGCCTTCACTTCTCGGGAAACGGCTTCACGGCGAGCTTCCGGGATTCTATAGGGTTTCACGTGAACTGTGACACCAGGTTCCGTTACGATGTCATGTTTCATTAGCGTAGTCTGCCCGGGTTTTTCTGAGAAAAACTTTTGGTTGTGAAGTAGAAACTGCCTGACCTCAGTCTTTTGCAGCTCCGAGAGAGTCTCTGCAACCCGTACCTCCGGTACGGTATGCGAGCAGACGGGATGGGCCAGCTCCGCTGACAAGGCAGACAGATCTTTCCAGGGTTTTATCAGATTTACATGATAAACCTATTCAGGCTTCCGTTTACCTGCCTGGTATACTCTGTAGTTTACTTCACCAACTCTTTCCTTAATCTCAAAGGGGACCTGCCACTTTGCTAGGAACTTCCTGTCCACCGTGGGGACCAGGATCAACACCCTATCTCTGGGTGCAAACATACGGATCTTGGCGCCCCTATCATAGATTCTTTTTTGGGCTCCTTGAGCCTGCATCATGTGTTCTTTGACGATAGGCATAACAGCCGCAATACGGTCCTGCATTTGGGATACGTTATCTATCACCATTTTAAACAGAGTGACCTGAGCCTCCCAGGATTCTTTGGCGACGTCTAACAGTCCGCGAGGACGTCGGGCGTACAATAACTTGAAAGGCGAGAACCCCGTGGAAGACTGGGGCACTTCCCTGATGGCAAAAAGCAAATACGGAAGTAAATAGTCCCAGTTCTTCCCATCCTTGTCTATCGCCTTTCTCAGCATCTGCTTCAGAGTTTTATTGAACCGTTTGACCAACCCGTCTGTTTGAGGGTGATACACGGATGTGCGTAACGGTTCGATTTGTAACAACCGGCAGAGCTTCTTCATTACCCTGGACATAAAGGGAGTCCCCTGGTCGGTGAGTATCTGTTTTGGTATACCGACCCGACTAAACACATGCACCAGTTCCTTGGCAATCGTTTTGGTGGCTGTGTTACGCAAAGGGATGGCCTCCAGGTAACGAGTGACATAATCCAAGAGGCCAGGATATGTTCGTGTCCACGTGCAGACCGTGGAAGGTGCCCAACTAAATCCATCCCAATCCTCTCAAACGGGACCTCAATAATAGGTAGGGGTACCAAAGGGCTACAGAACCGGGGCTTAGGCGCAGAGGCTTGGCAGTCTGGACAAGACTCACAATATACACGAATATCGTGATGCATGCCTGGCCAAACAAAACAGTGCAATATCCTTTCGGTGGTTTTCTGGACTCCCAGGTGACCTCCCATCACATGTCCGTGGGCCAGGTCCAGCACCTGCCGCCGGTAGGGTTTTGGCACGGCTAATAGTTGCACCGTGTCTTCCCCCTTTTTCTCTATCTGATATAGTAAATCATTCTCCAGGACCATGTAAGGATATGCCAGCCTAGAGCCAGGTTCTACGGGTACCCCATTTATCACTTTTACATTTGTCCTAGCCTGAGAAAGGGTAGGATCCTTTATTTGCTCTCTTTGGAAGTCATCTTTCTGAACTTCCAATTCCGGCAAATGGGGAGGTGGACGGCTGTCGGCCTCCTCCTCTTCCCTGGTCTCCTCAGTATCACCCGCCATGACTGAAAACGGGAACTGCAGGTCATTTCAGCAGACTCTTCCCCCGAGTCTTCCGGGGGGACCTCTTCCAGGGGTTCGGGACCCACACGCGCCCTGGGAGAAGAATCATGTACACTATTACCCGGGGGCATCAACTGATTCTCCCACAATTGCCAGAAGTGGGGAAAATTCCGGCCCAAGATAACATCATGCAATAACGCAGGGACGAGTCCCACTTTATGTTGCACAGACCCATAGGAAGTAGTAATGCATATGACCGTGGTGAGGTACGAACAGGTGTCTCCATGCACACACGTTACAGAAAATTTGTCTGATGGTCCAGTCGGGGCTGACACCAGACTGGCCTTCACCAGAGTCACCACACTTCCCGAGTCGAACAATGCCACCACATTTTTGCCATCAACAGTTAAATCACACAAGTGTTTTTCCACATCTTTTTGACCGGCATTCACACTCACTACCCGTGCAACCATAGACATGCAGTTTTTAGAGTCTGTGACGTCGCACTGCATGGGTTCAGTAGTGACCGGACAGTTCGCAGCAATGTGGCCCATCTCTTTGCAGCCGAAACACCTAACGGGCCCCTTGCTTAGACCATAGTTCGCATTGCGGGCAGTCCCGGTTTCCTCCCCCACTGTCTTAGGGATTTTTCCTTCTCCCCTACTCCCTGGAACAGTCTTACCGGTTCCACGTGGAGATGACGAAGAACGAGGAGGGGTAGCGTCGTCTCGGAGTCCTTCCGCCACGGAGTAACGTTCAACCAGATCCACCGTCGTAGGATTTCCATGGCTTACCCACTTCCTCAGGGCTGGCGGTAGAGCTCTCAGTTACTTGTCCATGACGACTCTCTGGATTATCTCTGGCGCTGTCAGCACCTCGGGTTGTAGCCACTTCTTAGTCACGTGGATCAGGTCGAACATCTGTGACCGCGGTGGTTTATCCAGCTGATAAGTCCATTGATGCACTCTCTGTGCACGGACAGCGGTCGTCACTCCCAGCCGGGCCAAGATCTCGGCTTTCAGTTTGTCAAAGTCCTGCGCGGCTTCAGGTTCTAAGTCATAATAAGCCTTTTGGGCCTCACCGCAAAGAAACGGGGCAATCAGGCTGGCCCATCGTGCCTTCGGCCATTTTTCTCGCAACGCCGTCCGTTCAAACGTGGTCAGGTATGCCTCGATGTCATCTTTGGTCGTCATCTTCTGCCAGTACCGACTCACGTGAATCACTCTCGACTCGGCTTCCAGGTTAACCTCAGGTAAACTTGCCAGGCGCTGCGCCACCTACTGGAGAAGCGAACGATCGGTAGCTGTCATGTCCACCAACTCCTTCAGCTGGGCCATTATCACCCGATTAGCTTCTTGCTGGACGGCGGTGGACTGTACCAGCGCTTTCACCACGTCCTCCATGTTCATGCTTACAACGTGATGCCCGCGTTCTCCACCACAATGTGATAAAACACTCTGGGATCGCCTTTGCTGGGGTCAAAGGTCACGTGCGTTCAGCATGAAACTCAGGCGCACAGCCGGGGTCCGGGTATAACTGCCAGACACTGGGTCAGGTTTATTAACTGTGAAAGCAATGCATAAAGGAAATAAAACATAAAACAAATCCTTGCCTGTCCGGCACTAACTAAACAAGGTACAACCTAACTACCAACTGGCGGGCTTCTCCCGTCCAACCAAACCACAGTTGCAGTGGGCACTGCTTTCATTCACGTGTGTCTCTCACACAGACAGGCTCTCTGTGTCCCCAGGCTGAGACCCTCACACAAACACCTGGCATCCTTTTATATCCACTTTCTATTATTCATTAGTAGCCAGGTGATATACTGAAAGTAATAAGAAGTACCTGCTCAGCAGACATACACAAAAGAGACAGGTACATAGTTTGGAGTACTGACTCCTGCCATGACCAACTGCCGTAGTAATAACTGCGTCTTCAAGATACTTTTGCTGCAGTGATACTTATGCTGCAGGGAGACACGTGCCCCCCTTAGACGGCATCTAAATATATAGGACTAAGTAGAGGATCAGGTGAGAGGGATTGTGGGAACTGATTTGGGATAAATTACCAATTGGCTAGCACACCAGGGGAGGTTACACAATCAAAGGCACAGGGCCTGGCTACATCCATATGCTAGTAACACCTTGCACCTGATATCATCTCTACTGGCCCCAACGTGGATATACAGCAGTACGTATTGAGTTACATGCAACAAATGAATTTAGCAAACATTCATGTGTAATGTGTGCGGAGCGGAGCTGCGTGTGTAATGTGTGCGGAGCGGAGACGCGTGTGTAATGTGTGCGGAGCGGAGACGCGTGTGTAATGTGTGCGGAGCGGAGACGCGTGTGTAATGTGTGCGGAGCGGAGACGCGTGTGTAATGTGTGCGGAGCCGCGCCGCGTGTGTAATGTGCGCGGAGCGGAGCTTCGTGTGTAATGTGTGCAGAGCCGCGTGTGTATTGTGCGCGGAGCGGAGCCGCGTGTGTAATGTGTGCGGAGCGGAGCCGCGTGTGTAATGTGTGCGGAGCGGAGCCGCGTGTGTAATGTGTGCGGAGTGGAGCCCTGTGTGTAATGTGTGCGGAGTGGAGCCATGTGTGTAATGTGTGCGGAGCAGAGCCATGTGTGTAATGTGTGCGGAGCAGCATGTAAAAAGTAGAAATGCGGAAATAGAAAGAGATCCCAGAGTAAGAAAATATGCCGTCTACTTCCTAAAAAGACACAGAAGATAGGTGCAGGGTAAAGAACATAATCAGCAGAGATAAACCTTAGCTTGTTCACTGGCTTGAACTACAGCAGTGTAGCTGTACATCCAAATGTGCCTATCACCAGCAGGAAATACCAGCAGGGGGAAAGTGTATAAAACCGCACCTGAAAGGTGAAAAGACCGAAGCAAGAATAAGGCCGGGATCACACATGCGAGAAACACGGCCAAGTCTTGCATGTTATTACCCGGCACTGCCGCCGGCACTTGGGAGCGAAGTGTGCAGCCGCATAGCAGTACATGCAGACGCACACTCTGCTCCTGAGTGCCAGCGGCAGTGCCGGGTATTAACATGCGAGACTCTGCCGTGTTTATCGCCTGTGTGATCCTGGCCTAACAGAAACTAAACACCCAGAGAAAAGGTGTATCCGCTTTGGCTCGGTGAACAGAGAAGCCAACTAGAAAGGACAAGCTCAAAGGTTTGAACCCAGATGTATGACAGTACCCCACACCTCTGCGAGGGCCCCCTGGACCCACTGAGATCCATAACGGCTGATGCCGCCGACAGAACTCTTTCACTAGGCAATCTGCATGCAAATCTGCATCATTCCAGGAATTATTCACCACACCGAAACCTTTCCATTTTAGCTCTTCATGACATGCATCGTAAATTTATGGTGGAGAAGCTGGTTCTGGGAGAATAGGGCTGAGTAGTTATGAGGAGGTGCTGTGGAGGCTGAAGGCCAAAGCTTTCTCTGATGTTATCGATCTTCTGCTTGAAAAATGATGCAAAGGCGCTGGGGGACAGAGGAGAGATCTTATAGTGTTGAATAGCTGTTTAGTGTTGTGAGACAAGGAGCTTATGAGAGATGAGAACTATGTTTGTGTTGTGGTGAGGGACTGTATGAATGCAATGAAGTGCTCATTGGAGTGGGATCTTTTGCATCTAGACACCACAAGCCTGGAAGCCCGCTTCAGTTCTTTATTCAGGAGGCTCGTGTGCCAGGGTTGCTTGTTGATTGTGCGAGCTTTGGTAAATGGGAAAGGCTGCAGTGCGGCCAATCAACAAGCTTTAATGATGTGGACACTTCCAATTCTATCACAGCCTTGTCAAGTAATGGTGTGACTGTGAGTGGCTGAACAGTTCAAATAAATCTCTCACAGCTGACTGCTCTCAGTTGCAGATATATTCAGAGCCATGCGTCTGATCAAGACGTAGCTTGAGCCATGCATCTTCCAAATTCCATCTTTCAAATTACAGATTTCTAATTACACTACTTTGAATTAGACTAGAATTGGACTGGAATTGACTAAGGTAAAGGAATGGACAACCCAACCACTAAAATGTTTCACTTTCTTTTCACTTTCACCCCCATACTACTCTATTCTTCCTATCTTCTGTAATCCTTCCACCTAGTAAAGAAGTAGTCACTTCTCCCTCCATCCTCCCCATCTCACCTCCTCCTCAGAACTGTTCCTCCACATACAATTCTTTTTCTACAGACACACAAGGCCACATCATGTCCTATCCTGCTCCCACCTTCTAACGATCTGTCTGCTACTCCTCATTGCTGGCAATGTATCCCCAAATCCTAGCCCTCCTAAACATCCCCACACTCATTTCTAGCACCTTGCCACGATCCTCTACATGTTTTCGCAATGATGTTAACCTCACACCCTGTTATGATGAGTCACCGAAGGAGGAAAAAACAAAATACCAGCTAAGTCCAGAAAAACCAGAGAGGTTGGCAGCTATCGGATTGCAGACCCCTGAACCTATCCACAACAACTAGCAGTAGCCGTGGGGGGTTCCTACGGTGCCATAGACCCCTCGAACACAGCTGGAGAGCTACATAGCCTAAAGACAGAAAGGGGGAAAAACTAAACTGCCCCAGAGCATACCCCAAAGCAATAGGCAGCCCCCAACATATAATGACGGTGAAGCAAGATGAAAACACTAACACAGATAGAAAGATAGGTTGAGCAAATGATGGGGACCAAGCTAACTACATAGGACAGGATAGGAAAGCTGCTGTCTGCCATCCGCAAAAACCCTATCAAAATGAGCCAACCGACTGATAGGAAAAACAGGCCCTGAAGTCGCTAGGCTTCAAAAGACTATATCAGCACTCAGGTATATTCTGAAGACAGAGCAAAAGATCAACAGATCAGAGACAAAAATGGAATTCAGCTCACCCCCGGCCGGGGATGGCAGAACTCCCAAAAAACAAGGCAAAACAAAAACTCCCCTGGTCCCCCTACCTGGAGCACTATGGAACGCACGCGCTGTCTGCAATAAACTGTAGTTTATCCATGACCTCTTTATCACCAACAAATCCTCCTTCCATGGCATCACTGAAACCTGGCTCATCTCCTCTGGCTCAGCTTCTCCAGATGCACATTCTTATGGCGGATTTAATCTCTCTCACACTCCTCGCCCCAGCAACAAACTTGGTGGAGTAGTTGGCTTGCTCCTGTCCAATACCTGCTCCTTTACCCCAATTCTGCTACCAACCTCCGCTACTCTTGCCTCGTTTAAGGTGCACTCCGTCCACATTAATTCCCCCTTCAACCTCCAGCTAGCTGTCATCTACCGCCTCCCAGAACTAGCCATCTCCACCTTTGTCGACCACTTCACCATCTGGCTACTTCATTTTCACTCTGCTGACATCCCCACTATCATCATGGGCAGGGGCTGGCTGGCACTTTTCAGCCTGGGGGGGGCAATCACAAGGCAGTGGCCCTCCAGTTGTGGTGCTCTTGTCCTGCTTATCTCTGGCCGCTGCTTTAAAGCAGCAGAGATAACAGGCTGGTACATTGATGTGGGAACAGAACAGAGCTTGCTGCATATATATGGGAGCAGAACCAAGCTTGCTTCCTACATAGATACTGTAACAGAAGCAAGCTGACTACATAGACACGATACCAGAACCAAGATTGATATGTAGACAAGGAAATTGACTGGCACTTACTACAAAGATATGGGAGTAGGACCAAGCTTACTACAGAGATATGGGAACAGAACAGAGCTTACTACAGAGCTATGGAAGCAGAACCAAGCTTACTCCAGAAATAAAGAAGCAGAACCGAGCTTACTACAGAGATATGGGAGCAGAACGGAGCTTACTACAGAGATAAGGGAGCAGAACCGAGCTTGCTACAGAGATATGGCAGCAGAACAGAGCTTACTACAGAGATATTGGAGCAGAACCGCGCTTACTGCAGATATAAGGGAGCAGAAGCGAGCTTACTACAGAGATATGGGGGCAGAACGGAGCTTACTGCAGAGATAAGGGACCAGAACAGAGCTTACTACAGAGATAAGGGAGCAGAACAGAGTTTACTATGTCTACTACAAGATACAGAACCAAGCTTACGGCATGCATATGGTACCAGAATCTAGATTACTACATAGATACAGTACCAGAATCAAGGTTACTGCTTAGATATGGAACCATAACTGAGCTTACTTACAAACATACAACTCCAGAAGCACGGACATGTAAACACACAGTACGGCAGGGACATTGTTAGGGTCTATAAAGATCAAGGGCATAAACCCCAAAGTGCATGTCTCCCCAAACGACCAACCTTTAGCCATTTAAAATAGCATGTTTATATAATTACAGTATACAACTGTTGCTACCCAAAAACACACAATGCAAAGACCAATATTATCAATATTACTACTATAAAAGTCCAAAACAATACGGCTGCACAATGCCCACTACCATCACCACCACACCGCGAATACATAATATAATATGACAATTACCTCTATATAACAAAACACTCTATACAAAGACCAATGACACCACCATACACCTTCTACAAAACACATTAAGTTGTTACTAAATAAATTAAGAAAAGCTACTAAAAAAGAGCAATATTCCCACCTTACAAGAACCGTATATGGGTAGATACCAGTCCTGCAGAACACACACATGATTACAGTCAGGACGGCCACTAGGAATTTCGGGGCCCCATACTGGCAAAATTTTTGGACCCCCTTGAGACTCCGCCCAGGCTCCACCCCAGTTCCGCCTCCACACCTCGAGCCTTCCACTGTCCCACTGCCCGCTCTTAGAAATACTCATCTTCTACACCACGTCCTCACCAATCTATTAACAGTTCCCAGCAAACACCAGATCACATACATAACCAGCAGCTTTTGTTT
The DNA here is from genome assembly GCF_039654945.1 of Dendrobates tinctorius. NCBI lineage: Eukaryota > Metazoa > Chordata > Amphibia > Anura > Dendrobatidae > Dendrobates > Dendrobates tinctorius. The sequence continues at coordinate 2,173,199 of NW_027361904.1, read as the reverse complement.
TGGCCAAAAGAATTTTTAAGCCACCACCACAAGGCAGACTCTTTTGGCTGGGCCCTATTCTACTCTTACCTATTAAACATTTCCTAACATGTCCAATACTCTTTTTAGGTTTATTTTTCTTTAAGGGAATATTTTTTAGAATGACCGTTAACACCACAAACAAGGGACAAAAACCGTCACACCATGACCAGACCATATATTACCACCACATAGTGACTGAATAATACCATATACAAGGAACAAATGCCTCCATACCATGATCAGACCACATATTACCATCACATAGTGATGAAATAATACCACATACAGGGAGAAATACTGCCACACAATAACAAGATCACATACTACCACCACATAGTGACCAAATACTACAATACTGATCATAGATAATAAAAAAAAACACTAATGCCATTATACACACAGGAGCTCTGTATATAGTGTACAGGTAATACAGAGATCATCAGTGATATTATACATAGGGGCTCTGTATATAGTGTACAGGTAAAACAGTGCCAATCTTATCGATGGGTCTTGAAGAGTGTAAAGCTGAGGAAGAGGGTGCGATAAGAGCGGAACAAGACAATCACCCAGTAATGGCAGAGATCTTGATGGAAAGGTCCGTGGTAAAGCGTGAGCCGTCCCTCCGTGAAGAGAATGAGACTTCGCTCTTCAAGTTCGTGATAGAGGTACTCGAAGAGGTGTGAGACATGTACCAGTGAGGATGTGCATGAGGCCATTAAAAATGCGGTTGAAGGGTGTAGTGTGCACTGGGCGCCTGAGACTCAGCAGTTGGTCATACTGTCGACTAGGGAAGTCAAAGTTAAGTGGGTGACTGTCCTCAGGGATATGCATCTACAATGCCTCCGCACAAAACAAATGATCATGTTGAGGAATAAGGAAGCCGTTCAACGTCTGGAGCTTGCGAAGGAAGCTCAAAATCAGCTGTGCTTTGTGGAAGACATCGTTCTGGTACCAGAAGTCTGGTGGGAAAAATCATTGGAAGACTTGGAAAAGTGATGCAAGAGCTCGTGAATAGATCCGATGTGGCGAGAGTGAGGATTCCACCTGATGGTGAAGTCCAGGTAGCTGGTGAAGATGGCAGGGTTCCATTCGTTGTTGTTAGCTCAGTGGAAAGCCTTAGGAACTTCCAAATTCTCCTGGAATATCGGATGACGTACCTACGAGAGGTAGAGCAGCCGATTCGGGAAAAATTGCAGATTAAGGTACAGCTACAGGAGTTGGAAAGAAGATGGCAACCACTTCCAGATATGGAGAAACCAGGGGCTTCTCTGGAGACTGGCAGTACGTGGTCTAAAGAGGGTTAGAGGTGGTGACTCTTCTGCTAACTCAGGGCTGAGTAGCATAGGCAGGAGACCCAGTAGCGGACGTAGTGACAAAGGGTCAGACTCAGATCAGCCAGTAGGCTCAACTGGACATGTGTCACATGACCGCAACAACCGTGGGAGGAGACCATGGAGAGAAAGGTCACATGAAGGGGCACACTTGGGAAGTGTGGTGACTAAAAAGGGTCTGGTGGCACAGACAGGTGGTGACTCAAGGGCTGAAGCCCAAGGCTGACATACTGACTGCTGGGGGCGGGGGAGGCCTAACAAGAGTATGACACTGAATGATGCCCAAAACTGAGATGTTTCTCTCGATGAGTGGGGCTAGGTAATGTGCGTGATCTGTCTCGAGACCCCGGATGTGTGACAAGTGTTCAACCCCACAAGTTTGAACAGGGGGGTGTGTGAGGCAGTGACCCCTGTTACAGCTAAGGGGCACTGTATGTGCTCCTCAGGATAGGCACAGAGGCATAATTGTGATGTGAGATAGGGACTGGAATTATTATAAATGGCCGGTATGTGTCGCAGAGGAAGTCTGTGCTGTAATCCCGAAATGTAGTTATGCTGGGACTTGTAGTTCCAGGAGTTTTTGCTTATTTGTACTAGGGGGCTTATAGGGTTAGTCAGAGAGCTGGGTGGGAATGACTAGCCACACATACACCGCCCACCTGTGGGGGGTGGTTACAGGTACATAATGTGACTAAGGTCTGGTCACATGGTTGAGATAATATGGATCTGATTGGTCAGAGAAGATCCTGGGAGTAGGATCGGATTCCTGGAGCACATGGTGAGGCCATGGACCTGAAGGCCTGTGTTGGAAAGTCCAAGGAGTGGACATCCTGAATAGCACACAGAGAGGTCGTATGTGCAGTCTGTGACGGCACTGCATTGGGGAAGCTACTGTTCCTTCTGCGGGTCTGGACTGTTGGGATCCCAGCAAGGCAGCTTTCCCCAGGAGAGAGGACTGAGGAGTCAGCGTGTGGAACAGGAGCTCCTGTAAGGTAACTCCACAGACTATTGGTGCTTGTGATGTTCCGTGGATGTTACTGAATTGTTCGGCGTGCGGTCTCCCACGGTAGCGGGACAAAGTGAGATGTCTGGCGTGATTGGAGTGTGCAATATAATGTCGTGTATTATGAAGGGCTCTGGACTGAGTTAGGTCTGTGATGTGTAACATGGCCTACGGTGTGGTTTATGCTGAGTAAAATAAACCCGAATAGACTGTTTTGTGAAGAAAACGTGCCAGTGTGCTTTCATCCCGTTGCTATGTGAGTGTCCCCCAACACACTCAGCGCTGTCTTACAGTACGCAGAAATGTATCTGTTTAGAAATTCAATATAGAACTATTGTGTTAGAACATTACACAGAAAATGGAGGTCGGTGTTATTCTATTCTAAGATGGATGCCACCGTTACATTCCAAGTCCATTTGGGATTTTCTTCATGTTGTAGTCTGCAAGAATTTGTACTGGGGAAGGAGAGAAGTTCTAGCTTAAGACCGTTCTTTTACATGTCCAGGACCCAGGGATCTATTTATATAATTGCCTTGTAATGTTTTCATTTCCAGTTCTGTCCAGATGTCACCGTATCCCAGAATTCCAAGCGGAGGAAGTTCACCGACCGCCATATTGGGACACCCAAGTGATGGGTGTCTCAATAAGGAACCTGCTGCTGGTACCAACCTATTGCACGGTACCACCAGGGGAACAGTCCCAGCGGCAGATGGGCAACGTGAAGTCGGTCATATTAAAGGGGTTTTACCACAAACAAAAGTTCATTTTAAAAATGGTGTCATGCGATTATTACAATGTTCTATGGAGATCGGTGACGTGGGTCAGAGTGAAGGCAAGGACACGGTATTTCAGGATTCAATGTAATATATATATTGTAGAGAAACAAGCTTCAGGTAACAGATGGAAACAACAGTGGTTTAAAGCATCAGGCAGAGTCAGGAATATGAGGGGTTATCAGTACAGACCAATGATGCGAGTTCAAGTCTGGGAATGCAGAATCCAGAGGTCCGGAGCCCGCACCAGGCTCCAAGCGGAAAGCCGGTCGCAGCGGAGGTGGGTGCAGAGCAGGTCCAAAGCAAGAGTCTTTCAGGTGGAACGTGAATCCGGAAGCAAGCTGGGTATCCCAAGGAACTGAAGATACAAGCAAGATACTAGTCCTTCTAGCTTGGTAGTAGGTGATGTACAAGATACTCAAGAACTGTATAGTGTGCAGAGTCCCTCTATATATGCAGCAGACAGGAACCAAGGCATCTCAAACAGGAAACAAGATGGCCCCCGTGAAGCCATTAACTCCATCTTAGGTAAGGGCAATGTCCAGCAGAACTAAGGGCAAGTCCAAGCAAACAGGAAACAAGATGGCCCCCATGAAGCCATTAACTCCATCTCAGGTAAGGGCAAAGTCCAGCAGAACAGGTACACAGTTCAGATCCTTACATTGCTCTCCTCTTTCAAGATGTCCTCAGGACGATCTCAGGCCTGGTTTATTGGTGTATCTTCTGTGAAACTGTTTGATCAGGCAAGGAGCATGGATGGTCTCCTGAGGTTCCCAGGAATTCTCCTCAGGCCTTGCCATTTTACCAAATACTGGAGTCGTCTCCTATGGATCCGGGAATTGATGATCTTCTCCACAATAAATTCTTCTTGTCCGTCAACGAGAACTGGATCAGGAGGAACAGAAATGCGTCCAGGAAAGGAATTTGATACTGCCGGTTTTAGCAGGGAGACATGAAAAACAGGGTGAATTTTCAGAGAATTAGGCAACTTGAGTCGACAGGCTACAGAACTTACTATGCTGCTGATTTTGTACGGGCCAATGTATTTTTGCCCCAGTTTAGATGTTGGATCCCTGAGCTTCAAGTTCTTTGTTGAAAGCCAAACCATGTCTCCTACCTTGAATGTTGGTGCTGATTTACGGAATCTGTCTGCTGCCTTCTTGTATCTGTCCTGGGCTGTAGCCAGTGTTTGTTTTAGAGCCTCTAAATTCTGTTGAAGAGACGTGATGCTGTCGGCTACTGTGGGCATGGACATGTCTATCGGGAGTCAAGGAAGAATGCTGGGATGATACCCTTTGTTAGCGAAGAATGGAGACTGTTTGGTGGATGCACTCTGTGAATTGTTAGACCTGAATTCAGCCATCAGGAGTAAACTCACCCAATCATCTTGTAAATGGCACACGTAGCAACGCAAGTACTGCTCCAAGGTCTGGTTGGTCTGTTCAGTTTGGCCATTAGACTGCGGATGGAAAGCAGATGACAAATTTACCTTGATGTCCAGAGCAGCACAGAAGCTTCGCCAAAATCTTGAGGTAAATTGGACCCCTCGATCTGATATTACTTCATCCGGAACTCCGTGTAGCCGAAAAACATTCTGTACAATAAGATCCGCTGTCTGTTTGGCTGTTGGTAAACCGGTGCAGGGGATAAAATGAGCAGCCTTGATTAATCGGTCGAACACTACTAAAATTGTGTTTTTTCCTCCAGAAGTAGGCAAGTCTACGATAAAGTCCATTGATATAGACCCCCATGGATGAGATGGAATATGAAGAGGTTGAAACAGTCCAGTAGGTGAGGAGCGGGGAATTTTTGATCTGGCACATACCTCACATGACGAGACGTAATGTTGAAAGTCCTTCCGGTAGGTCGGCCACCAAAAGAAGCGAGACACGAACTCTTGAGTCTTCTGGACTCCTGTATGGCCGGCGATTTTAGAGTCATGCATCAACTTTAGTACACTCAATGTCACAGTTTCTGGAATGTACAGACGTTGTCCCTGGAACCAAAGTCTGTTTTTCAGGATTAGGTTTACCTGACTGGGTGGTTGGATCAGAAGTGGATCCATGGCATAAGCCTCCTTAATATCCATTGATAGATCTTGATTGTGTAACACACCAATGAAGTTACTTTCCGAAAGTATGGTCCTCAGAGACTAGACCGGAGTTACGTCATCCAAATGAATTCTAGATAGTGCATCGGCTTTCCCGTTGCGAGAGCCCGGCCTACAGGAAATAATGAAATCAAACTGGTTAAGAAAAAGATTCCACCGAGCCTGTCTGGGCTTTAGACATGTTGCCGACCTCATTAATTCAAGATTTAGGTGGTCCATGAGTATGACGATCTCTTGGGACGCCCCCTGTAGTAGATGCCTCCATTCTTTGAATGCAGTTATAATGGCCAACAGCTCCTATTCCCAACGTCATAATTCTTTTCTGCGGGTGACAACTTTTGGGAAAGATAGGCACAAGGATGTAGAAGATTTTTCTCACCTGTTCGTTGTGAAAGTATGGCCCCTATAGCACAGTCTGAGGTGTCTACTTCCACTCTGAAGGCCCGGTTCGGATCTGGGTGTACGAAGATGGGAGCTGACGTAAATTTAGACTTTAATCTGGAAAATGCTGTCTGTGCTTGTTGTGACCAAACAAACGGTGTCTTCTTTCGAGTCAGTTGAGTGATAGGTGCGACGATCTCTGAAAAATTTTTAATGAACCGTCTGTAAAAATTACCAAATCCAATAAATCGTTGCACCTCCTTCACTGTCTTGGGAGTTGGCCATTCTTGAATATCTTCAGTCTTGCTTGCATCCATGCTGAGACCCTGAGGAGAAATAACATACCCCAAGAATTGGATTTCTGTTTTGTGGAACTTGCATTTCTCCAGCTTGATGTATAAATGATTCTGCCATAGACAATCCAACACCGTTCTCAAGTGCCGCTTATGATCCTCGATGTTGCTGGAAAAAATTAAAAATGTCATCTAGATAAATCACAATGAAAACATCGATTAAATCTCTGAAAATATCGTTTGGCAAGTGTTGAAACGTAGCAGGTGCGTTACGAAGGTCGAAAGGCATAACGAGTTACTCAAAATGTCCATAACGTGACCAAAAGCTGTTTTCCACTCGTCACCAGGGCGAATCCATACAAAATTATATGCTCCCCGAAGATCTAATTTTGTGAAGACCTTAGTGTGTCGTACTCTCGCAAGTAGTTCGGAAATTAATGGGAGCCTGTAGGAGTTTCTAATCGTAATTTTGTTGAGCTTTCGGTAATCAATACATGGTCGGAGTGAGCGGTCTTTCTTTATGACAAAGAAGATTGGAGCATCTGCAGGGGAGGAAGATGATCGTATAAATCCTTTTGCTAGGTTCTCGTTGACATACTCCTTGAGAGCTTTCAATTCTGGCCCGGACAAAGGATAAATACTGCCAAATGGAATCGCGGTACCAGATAGTAGTTCTACTGGACAATCGTACTGCCGAAGTGGTGGCAATTTGACTACGTTTTTGTTGTCACATACATCTGTGAAATCTTGATATTCTGTTGGTAGTTTTAAATCGACTGTACTGTACCTACTGAAGCTATTTCTCCTGTTGGTAAGTTTTTATTTGGAAACTGTAATTCCCTCGTCTCCCAGTTGATAGTAGGGTTATGCAGTTGTAACCATGGTAATCCTAGGATTATGGGGAAGTGCAGTGAAGAAATCAACAAAAACGGCAGTCTTTCTGAATGATCCGCCCCCATACGGACTTTCAACGGTGTTATTTCAAGATCTACTCGTCCAGATACCAACGAGGACCCATCCACGGTCTCCATTACCACCGGTGAAATTTTCCTCTGTGAATGTATACCATGTTTTTGGCAAATGTAATGTCCATGAAATTACCGCTGGCTCCAGTCAACCATAGCGGAACTAGTAATCCAACAGGATTGCACCCATATCTTGATGGGGACATAACAGTGCGAGTCCTTTTTCGACCCAGCCGAGGCCAGAGTAGTGGAACTTACTGACAACACCACTGCATTCACAGGTGACGGTGCTTCCGAAGTACAGTTGGAAAAGTCGTGATTTCCGTTGAACATTTCTTCCCTGTGAGAGGTTGGATGAGAAATTACTGAGGATGTATCTGAGAAATCACATTCGATTACTGCAGCCGTGGTCTTACAATTTTTACTGGGACAAGCCGATATGTAGTGATCCAATTTTCCGCAGTGGAAACATAAATTTTCTCTGAAGCGATGTTCCTTGCATGCATCGATGGTACTCCTCCGGACCGCATCAACCTGCATAGGTTCAGACTCTGTCAGAGAGGACGACTTGTTTTGGGTTTCCCTGGAGGAAGATGGGAAGAATATGGAATTACGGTTGGCCTCCGCCCACCTCTCTTGCCGGCGTTCCGTGAGACGAATATTTATCCGGATACAATGATGTATAAAGACAGTCATATTAGTAGGTGATTCACCCCGAGCCAGGTCATCCTTAATAGTAGCAGACAAACCCCTCCTGAACACTGCATATGTTGCTGAGTCACACCATGTAGTGTCCAGCACCCACCTCCGAAAATCCATAGCATATTCCACGACAGGACGCTTTCCTTGACGAAGTGTTAATAATGCAGCTTCTGCCATGACGTGTCGGTTGGGATCGTCAAACATCTGACACATTGTAGAAATAAAGTCAGAGAATTTAGACATGCATCATTGGTTTCAATCAGAGGATTAGCCCAGGCTAAGGCTTTGTTCATCAGCAACATTATCATGGTTAACACCTTGTCCCATTCAGTTGAGAACTGAGCCGCACGTGCTGAAATATATAACACACTAATTCAGAAACCCACAGAATTTCTCTCTTTTTCCACCAAACCCGAATGGTGGAAGTTTGGGAAAAACCAGACCCGGAGCTGGAGTTGGAACTGGGGCTGGAACCGCAGCTGCGGCTGTAGTCTCCACATTTGAGAGGCGAGAGGCTATAGCCTGGATAGAAGTATCAGCCACATTTGCATTATGATTAGTTTGAGACTCCAAAGCCCTCAGTTTTCTCTTAATTGCCTGAAACTCCCCGTGCAGTCCTGTAACAAATGAGCACAGCTTCTTCACCCATACCTCCACTGTGTCTGACCAAGTGAAGTCGATTTTTGTGCCTTGAGTATTCTGTCATGCGATTATTACAATGTTCTATGGAGATCGGTGACGTGGGTCAGAGTGAAGGCAAGGACACGATATTTCAACATTCAATGTAATATATGTATTGTAGAGAAACAAGCTTCAGGTAACAAATGGAAAAAACAGTGGTTTAAAGCTTCAGACAGAGTCAGGAATATGAGGGGTTATCAGTACAGACCAATGATGTGAGTTCAAGTCCGGGAATGCAGGATCCAGAGGTCCGGAGCCCGGACCAGACTCCAAGCGGAGAGCCGGTCGCATTGGAGGTGGTTGCAGAGCAGGACCGAAGCAAGAGTCTTTTAGGTGGAACGTGAATCCAGAAACAAGCGGGGTATCCCGAGGAACCAAAGAGACAAGCAAGATACTAGTCCTTCTAGCTTGGTAGCAGGTGAGGTACAAGATACTCAAGAACTGTATAGTGTGCAGAGTCCCTTTATATATGCAGCAGACAGGAACCAAGGCATCTCAAACAGGAAACAAGATGGCCCCCGTGAAGCCATTAACTACATCTCAGGTAAGGGCAAAGTCCAGCAGAACTAAGGGCAGAACAGGTACACAGTTCAGATCCTTATAAATTGTCTGTCTCTGACAGTGTACGGAGCATACCACATCTCCTGGGCAGGGGAGGAAGCAAAAGACAATACTGACATTACAGCAGGAGATCGCAGAGGATTCATTTTGTGAGGTAAAATATTTCACTGACTTTTTAAACAATATTTTACCTCACAAAATGTAACCTCTGCGATCTCCTGCTGTAATGTCAGCAGATGGAGGAGAGACAGCTCAAACGGGACAGCACATGAGGGGAGAACACAGCACAGGAAAGAGAGAGACAGCAGACAAGGGGGATAGCACATGGGGTAGACCGGTCAAAGAAGAGAGCACAGACGGGAGAAGTCAGCACATGGGGAAAGAGTGTGGATAGGTGAGTGAGCACATGGGGGGGAGATTCTCAACGCTGCAAAGCCGGCCCCCATCGTGACATTACCACCCTCTATTGCATCGGGCCTCCATCTAGTTTGATATAATCTCTTCCCAACTTTGATGAAACTTTTAATTCCCCCCCTACCCTCAACCTCGCGTCCCCTTGAGAACCTCCCGGTTGGTTCTTTTCCCCTGGGGCTTCTATCTCTATTAAAGTTTTCCCTCTATGAAATGCCCTACTGGGTCTACTGGAAAGGAATGGAAACCCTTTTTTTTTAATCATTGGGGTGAGTTGTCCTACGCCTTCCCTCCTACAGCATTAATATAAACTCATTCTTCTTATGTTTTAATACTTTTACCCAAGAAAATCTTTTTGTTTTCTCCATCATATTCAGAGAGCCTTTTTTTCCATTGTTCGGAGTACAGAGTTCAATGGGGTATTGTTTTTTGCATAATAAGCTTTATTTTTATTGCTACCATTTTTGAGCACATCTGTCTTTCCAATAATTTTTTATTTCATTTTATGTCAAGTGCACATAATTGGCGACAAGAATTTAAATGTAACGATTATTGTGTACAAATAATGGTTTATTCATTCGTCGTTTACAGATGTTGTTATGGAAACGACCTCCATCTCCATTGAGTAATCAATAAGCGAGAAATTGTTATTTATTACATTACACAAATATTATGAATGATAAATCTTGCAGGAGATTTATATGAACAAAGCACATTTTAATCAAAGTTCCACAACTGAACGTGTTAAAAAAAATGTTCCTGTGCTGAGATAATCTTATAAATGTGCCCCTGCTGTGCACTGTGTAATGGCCGTGTCTGACCGTGCAGGAACATGGTCTGATCATACCACAGCTCCTGGGCAGGGGAGGAAACAATAGAGTATACAGACAGGACAGCATGGGATCACAGAGGCTGTTTTTAAACAGGTAGGGAAATGTTTTACTTCACAGAAAGAATCAGCTGCGATCCCATGCTGTCTTGTCTATATACTCTGCATAGTCTTTCGAGTAAAAAAAAATGGCTTCAACCCTGTGTGAGTTCTTTGATGTTCAATCAGACTTGAATTAACCCCTTTCCGAAATATGACGTAACGGTACCTGCCTGTGATGTGAGCTCACACGCTGAGTCCATCTTTCCCTCCACTTGATGGCTAATTCATCATAACTACCCTGAAATAGTATCAGTAAAAAAGCTCAGGGCACAAAACATAAGCCCTCATGGTTAGCATGGGTGGTCTGGAGAAGGAACCTCCGGGAGTGGACCCTCTGGGCCGTGGCACCGAGGGGCCCCGGGCGAGCTGCCAGATGGAACCGACCCCTATACAGGGACCGTTAGGAGCAGGCCCAGGGGTTCGAGTACCGCGGTAGCCGGTACCGAGAGGGGCGTCTCAGGATGGACCGGAGTAAGACTGAGACTGGAGTAAAGAATAACAGAACAAGACTGGAACCAGGAGGCTGGAATGAAGAGAGACAGAAAACTGAAAACGAGGAGGAATGACAGGAGTAGGAACACTGGAGACTGGACTGGAGTAGGATGGCAAGGACACTGAAGGCAGGACTGGAGTAGGACAGCAGGAACACTGGAAGCAGGACGGCAGGAGCACTGCAGACAGGACTGGAGTAGGACGACAGGAACACTGGAGACAGGACTGGAGTAGGATGGCAGGAACACTGGAGACAGGACTGGAGTAGGACGGCAGGAACACAGGAGACAGGACTGGAGTAGGATGGCAGGAACACTGGAGGCAGGACTGGAGGCAGGACTGCGGACGAGAACAAGGAACACAGGTAGCAGAACTGAGAGGCTGCTGCAGGGAGAGGCCGAGAACGGAACTGCAGGAGCAGAGAGCACACGATGAAGCGAGGTCAGAGTGCTAGGAAACACAACGATCAGGCGCCTCCCTCAGGGGGAAGCGGCCTGATATGGCCTCGTCTGGTCAGCCATTGGTCCAAAGGTGCTTCCGGGTCAGGGCACAGCCGGAGCATAAGAAGCAGGAAGGAGGCGCGGCCGCGGCCTATGGGGCATGCGCATAGCATGCAGGGAAGGCATCGGTCGTGAGCCCGTCTCAGGTGACCGCCGCGGCCGTCGGGTGGAGAGAGGCTGCGGCGTGGGAGCAGAGGCCGACTGCGGCGTGGGAGCGGAGGTCGGGTGAGTATGGCGGAGCGGTGTAACACTCACAAGTCACCAGATGTTGAAAAATGAATGTTAAGGTTTCTAAAATTGCTGACAAAAGCAATGTCTAACTAGTCCATTCAAACAAAAACAACAAAAAAAACTATATACATTTGGTATCTATCTGCATACCGGGAAATCAAACTGCATAGTCAGTTTTACCATATAGTGAACAAGGTAAATAAAATACCCTCAAAAACTTTTGCGGACTTGAAATTTTTTTTTTCCAACATGTTTTATTGATTTAAAGAGCATTACGATAAAAGATAATCATGCAAGTCTTGAAGTAACAAGCTATTTGACAGGTGTAAAACTCACAATATTGGTTTAAAGAGCATTACCAAAAAGTAAGTCCTACAGGTTTGAAGGAATCAAGCTTATTTGATGCTTATTTGACAGGCATAATACTCATAAATGTCCCCCACCTCCCTTAACCCTCCCAACCCCCCAACATATAGCCCCCTTAAACGACTCTGCATTTGATTAACGATCAACAAGCTCAAGGAATAGGATTATGTCCGCTAATTTTCTGAAGAAGATACCACTGGGTGTCTTCAAAATGTGTCCTTAGTCTGTCCCTGGCGTCTTGAGACAGTGATGGGATGAACAATGACCATGTACTTAAAAACTTCCCTGTCAATTTCTCTTTATTTGTCAAGGTGTCTAACCAGTCCATTCAAAAAATATACATTATTTTCGAGTATATGAAAGATTTGGGTGGTGGCAATGGATTAACCAGTGTTGCAAAATGCTTTTTCTGGCAGCTGAGGCCCATATTATCAACATGGCCTGACTTGAAATATTTTTGCAATTTCAACGCACTTGGAATTTTGTTTCCTGTTTTCCAGTACACTATATGACAACTATATGGTGTTATTCAAAAGTGCAACTCACCCAGGCAAAAAACAAGCCCTCATACGGCTGCATCCATGGAAACATAAAAAAGTTAAGGTTCTTGGAAGAAGGGGAGTAAAAAACAGAACTGCAACTACCGAAATTGGCCATGTCAGGAAGATATTTAATGTTTTCTACATTTTGAACTTAAAAGTGTCTTTTCACATGTAAATACTGATATTTAACAAGATCTGAACAGTGAAACATTTTCCACATTCTAAACATGAAACTGGTTTTCCTCTGTGTGAGATCTTTCATGAATAACAAGATCTGATTTACAGATAAAGCATTCTCCACATTTTGGGCATGAAAATGGCTTCTCCCCTGTGTGAGTTCTATGATGTGTTATAAGATGTTGTTTCTGGGTAAAACATTTCCCACATTGTGGGCATGAAAATGGCTTCTCCCCTGTGTGAGTTCTATGATGTGTTATAAGATGTTGTTTCTGGGTAAAACATTTCCCACACTCTGAGCATGAATATGGCTTTTCCCATTTGTGGATTTCTTGATGTCTAATCAAAACTGATTTTACAGTAAAGCATTTTCCACAATCTGAACATGAATACGGCTTCTCTCCTGCATGAATTCTTTGATGTTTAATAAACATGCGTTTACGGTTGAAACATTTCCCACATTGTGAGCATGAAAATGGTTTCTCCCCTGTGTGAATATTTTGATGTTTAATAAACATATGTTTATGGTTGAAACATTTCCCACATTGTGAGCATGAAAATGTTTTTTTCTCTGTGTGAACTCCTTCATGAATAACAAGATCTGATTTCTGAGTAAAGCATTTGCCACATTCTGAACATGAAAACGGCTTCTCCCCTGTGTGAATTCTCTCATGTCTAATAAGATTTGATTTATTAGTAAAGCATCTTCCACATTCCTGACATGAATATGGCTTCTCCCCTGTGTGAATTCTTTGATGTTTAATAAGAATTATTTTTTGGGTAAAACATTTCCCACACTCTAAACAAGAAAATGGCTTCTCCCCTGTGTGAGTTCTCTGATGTGTAGCCAAACCTGATGTTGTAGAAAAACATTTCCCACATTCTAAACATGAATATGGCTTTTCCCCTTTGGGAACTTTTTGACGTTCGACACCCGATCTGTAACTTGTATTTTGCTTTACAATCTGTGATGGGTCAGGAGATTGGATCTGTTTCACAGGATCAGATGATACATTATGGATGTGAGGGGCGGAGGGTATATCTTCAATATTGGCATTTTCCTCATATGCATATTGAATGATTCTATAATCATCTGCATTAAAGTGTGAAGATGTTGGATGTTCGTCTGAGCTCCCGGTACAGTCATCTGCAAAGAATAAAACTGATTACCGTATATTATTTTATAGCAATATACATTAGCCTAATATAACGATTGTACTGACGTTATATGACATTACAATTGAGAAGTATTCATTTAATAACTTAATTATTGGTTGCAAAACAGATCACTATCTCAGAGCAGGGATCACTAGATCACAATGTTATGATAACAGGCTTTTCTGTTGCGGTTTTCTACTTTTGTGTTGAAGACATCTTCATGTCTCATGACGGTCATCGCTCTTTTCTCAGAAAATTACCCAGTGGAGAATAATAAGTGAACCTGTAGGTCCAAGCTGTTAGGTGCCGTCCATCTCATCACAATCCCTAGCTCCATTCGCTGCTGTTTAACTATTTAGATGCCACAGCAATGGTTACATGGTTCCAACCTCTGTGCACACGACAAAATCGTGGAGTGCTGATGGGCTACCATGGAAGCTCGGTGCTCAATGAAGGCCCTGTCAATGTCAGTTTTGTGCTCCTTTTAATTTCTTTATATTCTGCAAATCCATTATTATTAATGAAAAATAAGTAATACAAATTGTTAAATTGATTAACCCCTTCGCTCCGAAGCCTGTTTTCACCTTCATGACCAAGACAATTTTTACAATTCTGACCACTGTCACTTTATGTGGTCATAACTTTGGAACACTTCAAAAGATCCCGCTGACTCTGAGACTGTTTCCTCCTGACATATTGTACTTTATGATAGTAGTAAAATTTCATTGATATAACTTGTGTTCATTTGTGAAAAAATTTTCAAGCTTTTAAAATTTGCAAAACCATTGTTTTAGGGACCACCTCACACTTGAAGTCACTTTGAGGGGCCTATATGACAAAAAATACACAAAAGTGACACCATTCTAAAAACTGCACCCCTCAAGGTACTCAAAACCACATTCAAAAAGTTTATTAACCCTTCAGTAGAAAATGGACCACAAAATTTGTTGTGCTATTTCTCCTGAGTACGCCGATACCCCGTATGTGGGGGAAAGCCACTGTTTGGGCACATGGCAGGGCTCAGAAGGGAGGGAGCACCGTTTGACTTTTTGAACGCAAAATTGACTGGAATCAATGTCGGGCGCCATGTCGCGTTTGGAAACCCCTTGATGTACCTAAACAGTGGAAACCCCCAATTCTAATTCCAACCTTAACACAGCACTAATCCCAACCCTAACCCCAAAACCACCCTGACCCCAACCCTAATCCTAACCCCAACCCTAACCCTATCTCTAACCCTAGCCCCAAATCTAAACCTAATGGAAAAAAATACATTTTTTATTTTATTTTATTATTTTTACCTAAGGGGGTTATAAAAGGGGGTTGATTTACAATTTTTTTTATTTTGATCACTGTGATAGGGTCTATCACAGTGATTAAAGTAAACCAATAGGAAAAATCTATTGTTGCAGGGTGGCTTGGTACCGGGGGGCTCAGGGGACCCCATTTCTCTTTCCTCTGATGTGCTAGATCATATCAGAGGAGAAATAAATGGGATATGTTTTTTTTTTTGCGGTTGCCGTTATTTGGTGAATAATGGCGATCGCAACACTGGGGACGGTAAAAACTTACCCAACTTATGCTCTCCGGGGTGTCAGCTAACCCCGGCGCTATAGCCTTATTTCTCAGCGCCGTTAAAAAGCAGCACTGAGGAATAAGTACCCTTAACTGCCGCCGTTAAAAGGCGTATCGGCGGTTGCTAAGGGGTTAAAGCATGCCCATTTCACAGCCAGAGGAAGCCACAATGTAGGAGATTGATCGGACACCGGCCATAGTCTCCTATACCCACTTACACACTACAAATACGGCCGCACCTGAGCGTAGGAGCTGAGATACTTACACACCGGCTAATAAAAATGGCAGCCTCCAGCGGCTGCAGAGATGATAAATAAATCACTGATAAAACCGGACATTTAGTTTTGTATTAAAAATAATTATATTATCATCCATATTATAAATGACGACCTGTGACCTCTCATATAACAGGATCACATCATTATCAATTCAGAATGTGCTGAAAGTGAATATTCATCTAAAAACCCTCACCTGGGCAGTGATCTGTAAGGATCTCCTCTTTACACCACTGATCGCCCCACACATTAGGGGTCTCTTCTTCACAGCGCTGATCGCCCCACACATTAGGGGTCTCCTCTTTAAACTCCTGTTCGCTCCACACATTAGGGATCTCCTCTTTACACCACTGATCGCCCCACACATTAGAGGTCTTTTCTTCACACCGCTGATCGCCCCACACATTAGGGGTCTCCTCTTTAAACCGCTGTTCGCCCCACACATTAGGGATCTCCTCTTTACACCGCTGTTTGCCCCACACATTAGGGGTCTCCTCTTTACACCGCTGATCGCCCCTCACATTAGGAGTCTCCTCTTTACACCGCTGATCGCCCCTCACTTTTCTCTCTGGACCATTAATATTGTTGAGATCTTTATCTGGATCCAAAACCTGCAAAACAAATATTGTAAAAGTCCCTGATGATCAGAGAAATCCCCGGGAATAATGGTGAGAAGATCCGGACATGTGATGTCTGTGGTCAGCTGTGATCCTGCCGTCTCCACCGCTCTCATTACACAAGTATAAAACATATAATACTGGAGGAGAAAACAAGACTGAACACAAGGACGTCACAGCCGTCAACACATCATAGGGTGATCTCCATCTACCTGATGGTCCCCTGGAGGAGGAGCGGGACATCTCTCTGGGGTTGTCCTCTTACTGGAGAGAACTGAGGAGACACAGACAGACTGACATCATTATTACATACAGAGAATTATAGGCCATGTGTATTTAGTCCTGTCTATTACCTGGTGATGTGCGGGGCCGGTGCTCCTCCATCATCACCTCCTGGTACCGATCCTTGTGTCCTTCTAGATACTCCCACTCCTCCATGGAGAAATAGACGGTGACGTCCTGACACCTTATAGGAACCTGACACACACAATGATACCGTCGTCACCCAGAATCCTCCATTGCTGTCCTGTATAATGTCCCCGCATTCCCAGCAGTGTCACCTCTCCAGTCAGCAGCTCAATCATCTTGTTGGCAAGTTCTAGAATCTTCTGGTCATTGATGTCCTCATGTATCCGGGGGTGGGGTGGAGGCCCCGGGATTGGGCTCAGGGTTCCTTCCCGTCCTTCAGACACCGGAGCCTGACAGCGATTACTAGAGGTCTTCACTACTGTGTAATCCTGAGTGTGGAGACATTAATAATATCACTACAGACATCTCCAGAGTCCATCACCTCTCCGGTCATATCCCCTGTTATTCCCATAGATAATGAGGTCATGTGATGACATCAGAACCTCTCACCTCTCCGGTCATATCCCCTGTTATTCCCATAGATAATGAGGTCATGTGATGACATCAGAGCCTCTCACCTCTCCGGTCATATCCCCTGTTATTCCCATAGATAATTAGGTCATGTGATGACACCAGAACCTCTTACCTCTCCGGTCATATCCCGTTATTCCCATAGATAATGAGGTCATGTGATGACATCAGAGCCTCTCACCTCTCCGGTCATATCCCCTGTTATTCCCATAGATAATGAGGTCATGTGATGACATCAGAGCCTCTCACCTCTCCGGTCATATCCCCTGTTATTCCCATAGATAATGAGGTGATGTGATGACATCAGAGCCTCTCACCTCTCTCCGGTCATATCCCCTGTTATTCCCATAGATAATGAAGTCATGTGATGACATCAGAGCCTCTCACCTCTCCGGTCATATCCCCTGTTATTCCCATAGATAATGAGGTCATGTGATGACATCAGAGCCTCTCACCTCTCCGGTCATATCCCCTGTTATTCCCATAGATAATGAGGTGATGTGATGACATCAGAGCCTCTCACCTCTCTCCGGTCATATCCCCTGTTATTCCCATAGATAATGAAGTCATGTGATGACATCAGAGCCTCTCACATCTCCGGTCATATCCCCCGTTATTCCCATAGATAATGAGGTCATGTGATGACATCAGAGCCTCTCACCTCTCCAGTAAGATGGAAGATTATCTCCAGGGTGAGGTTTAGTATCCTCTCCGCCATCTTGCCTCTGTCCTTATTCATCCCTCAACACATTAATCAGGCAGATTCCCGCAGAGACGCTATCAGCAGAGGATCCTTTACTATAAGAACATGAAAGGAAAAAACAATGTAAACATTCTATATATATGAAATTGAATGTATGTGTGTATCGTATCACCAACCAATCATGAAGCAGCTTTCATTTCACCAGAGCTGTTTAAAAGAAGCTGAGCTGTGATTGGTTGCTATGAGCAACAGTTTTCCCACTCCTCAACACCACTGCAGAGACTTAACGGGAGGGAGAAATCTAGCACCGCCGGGAACATAAGCTCCCCGCCATTGTCTGCCCCCCAGAAAGGAGCAGAGAGCACATTACAGAAATTAATCCCCCCTCCCGTGCCCATATACCCATCACACATCCTTCATCCCATAGGCACCTTCCCTCTTAAAGGGATCCCCGGTATGGAAGTTAGGACCGTTCCATTCAACTCTGGTTCTGACCCCAGAGTCTCTTAAAGGGGTCCACGGTGCGGAATTGAGGGCAAATCCACTCTGCACTTTGGTACTGACCCCAGGCCTCTCTTAACCCCTTTACCCCCAAGGGTGCACGTTAATGTCCGGGCCAATTTTTACAATTCTGACTACTGTCCCTTTATGAGGTAATAACTCTGAAACGCTTCCATGGATCCCGGTGATTCTGACATTGTTTTCTTGTGACATATTGTACTTCATGTTAGTGGTAAAATTTCATTCATATAACTTGCGTTTGTTTGTGAAAAAAATGGAAATTTGGCAAAAATTTTGAAAATTTCGCAATTTTCCAACTTTGAATTTTTATGCCTTTAAATCACAGAGATATGGCACACAAAAAACTAAATAACTAACATTTCCCACATGTTTACTTTACATCAGCACAATTTTGGAACCAAATTTTTTTTTTTGTTAGGAAATAATAAGCGTTAAAAGTTGACCAGCGATTTCTCATTTTTACAACAGCATTTTTTTTTTTAGGGACCACATCACATTTGAAGTCACTTTGAGGGGTCTATATGATAGAAAATACCCAAAAGTGACACAATTCTAAAAACTGCACCACTGACGGTACTCAAAACCACATTCAGGAAGTTTATTAACCCCTCAGGTGCTTCACAGGAATTTTTTGAATGCTTAAAAAAATGAACATTTAACTTTTTTTTTCACAAAAAAATTACTTCGGGTCCAATTTTTTTTTATTTTACCAAGGGTAACAGGAGAAATTGGACCATAAAAGTCATTGTGCAATTTGTCCTGAGTATACTAATACCTGATATGTGGGGGGGGGGGGGACTACTCTTTTGGCGCATGGCAGAGCTCAGAAGGGAAGGAGCGCCGCTTGAGTTTTTCAACGCAAAATTGGCTGGAATTGAGATCGGACGCCATGTCACATTTGTAGAGCCCCTGATGTGCCTAAACAGAGAAAAAACCCCAACAAGTGACTTCATTTTGGAAACTAGACCCCCCAAGAAACTTATCTAGATATGTGGTGAGAACTTTGAACCCCCAAGGGCTTCACAGAAATTTATAACGTACAGCTATACAATTAAAAAAATCATATTTTTTCCACAAAAATAAACTTTTCACCCCCAATTTTTATTTTCCCAAGGGAAACAGGACCCCACAAGTTATTGTGCAATTTGTCCTGAGTAGGCTGATACCCCATATGTTGGGGTAAACCACTGTTTGGGCGCATGGCAGAGCTTGGAAGGGATTGAGCGCTGTTTGAACGCAGAATTGGCTTGGCGCCATATCGCATTTGGAGAGCCCCTGATGTGTCTAAACAGTGGAAACCCCCCAAAAATGACACCATTTTGGAAACTAGACCCCCCAAGGAATTATCTAGATGTGTGGTGGGAACTTTGAACCCCCAAGGTCTTCACAGAAGTTTATAACGTACAGCTGTAAAATTAAAAAATCATATTTTTTCCACAAAAATTATCTTTTCACCCCCAATTTTTATTTTCCCAAGGAAAACAGGACCCCAAAAGTTATTGCGCAATTTGTCCTGAGTATGCTAATACCCCATATGTGGGGGTAAACCACTGTTTGGGTGTATGGCAGAGCTCGGAAGGGAAGGAGCGCCGTTTGACGCAAAATTGGCTGGAATTGAGATCGGGCGCCATGTTGCGTTTGGAGAGCCCCTGATGTGCCTGAACAGTGGAAACCCCCACCAGTGTCTCAATTTTGGAAACTAGACCCTCTAAGGAACTTATCTAGATGTGTGGTGAGAACTTTGAATCCCCAAATGCTTCACAGAAGTTTATAACGTAGAGCCATAAAAATAAAAAAACAACAACTTTTTTTCCACAAAAATTATCTTTTAGTAACCAATTTTTTATTTTCCCAAGGGTAGCAGGAGAAATTGGACCTCAAAAGTTGTGTAATTTGTCCTGAGTATGTGGGGGTAAACCACTGTTTGGGCGCATGGCAGAGCTTGGAAGGGAAGGAGCACCGTTTGACTTTTTCAACACAGAATTGGCTGGAATTGAGATCAGACGCCATGTTGCGTTTGGAGAGCCCCTGATGTGCCTGAATAGTGGAACCCCCCAATTCTAACCTCAACCCTAACCCCAACACACCCCTAACCCTAATCTCAGCCCTAACCCTAGCCTTAATGGGAAAATGGAAATAAATACATTATTTTTAATTTTATTATTTTTCCCTAACTAAGGGGGTAATAAGGGGGGGAGTTTGATTTACTATTTATGGCGGTTTTTATGTTTGGCAGCTGTCACACCTAAAAGATGCTTTTTATTGTAAAAATAGTTTTTGCATCACCACATTTTGAGAGCTATAATTTTTCCGTATTTTGAACCACAGAGTCATGTGAGGTCTTATTTTTTGCGGAACGAGTTGACATTTTTATTGGCACCATTTTCGGGCATGTGACATTTTTTGATCGCTTTTTATTCTGATTTTTGGGACGCAGAATGAACAAAAACCAGCATTTCATTAATTTTTTTTTTGGGGGGGTGTTTACACCGTTCTGCGTGTGGTAAAATTGATAAAGCGGTTTTATTCTTCGGGTCAGTACGATTATAGCGATACCTCATTTATATCATTTTTTATGTTTTGGCACTTTAATGCAATAAAACAATTTTATATAAAAAATAATTATTTTTGCATCGCTTTATTCTGCGAGCTATAACTTTTTTATTTTTTCGCTGATGATGCTGTATGGCGGCTCGTTTTTTGCGGGACAAGATGACGTTTTCAGCGGTACCATGGATATTTATATACGTCTTTTTGATCGCGTGTTATTGCACTTTTTGTTCAGCGGTATGATGATAAAGCATTGTTTTTGTTTCTTTTTCTTTAAGGCTACTTTCACACATCAGGTTTTCGGCGTCAGGCGCGATCCGGCGTCGTGCCGGAACGCTGGATCCGGCAAATGTTTTGTAAAACCTGATGTGCCGGATCCGTTTTTCTGCCGGATCCGTCTTGTTCTTGACAGACAAAACCGGATCCGTCTCATCCGGTTCATCCGTTTTTCTATCCGTTTTTCGACGGATTACGCCGGATCCGGTTTTTAAAATTGACCCTTGTGGCCTTCCGAACGGGATTGGCTACTGGAAAACTATATATACAGTGCCTACAAGTAGTATTCAACCCCCTGCAGATTTAGCAGGTTTGATAAGATGCAAATAAGTTAGAGCCTTCAAACTTCACACAAGAGCAGGATTTACTAACAGATGCATAAATCTTACAAACCAAAAAGTTATGTTGCTCAGTTAAATTTTAATAAATTTTAAACATACAAGTGTGGGTCAATTATTATTCAACCCCTAGGTTTAATATTTTGTGGAATAACCCTTGTTTGCAATTACAGCTAATAATCGTCTTTTATAAGACCTGATCAGGCCGGCACAGGTCTCTGGAGTTATCTTGGCCCACTCCTCCATGCAGATCTTCTCCAAGTTATCTAGGTTCTTTGGGTGTCTCATGTGGACTTTAATCTTGAGCTCCTTCCACAAGTTTTCAATTGGGTTAAGGTCAGGAGACTGACTAGGCCACTCCAACACCTTGATTTTTTGCCTCTTGAACCAGGCCTTGGTTTTCTTGGCTGTGTGCTTTGGGTCGTTGTCTTGTTGAAAGATGAAATGACGACCCATCTTAAGATCCTTGATGGAGGAGCGGAGGTTCTTGGCCAAAATCTCCAGGTAGGCCGTGCTATCCATCTTCCCATGGATGCGGACCAGATGGCCAGGCCCCTTGGCTGAGGAACAGCCCCACAGCATGATGCTGCCACCACCATGCTTGACTGTAGGGATGGTATTCTTGGGGTCGTATGCAGTGCCATCCAGTCTCCAAACGTCACGTGTGTGGTTGGCACCAATGATCTCGATCTTGGTCTCATCAGACCAGAGAACCTTGAACCAGTCTGTCTCAGAGTCCTCCAAGTGATCATGAGCAAACTGTAGACGAGCCTTGACATGACGCTTTGAAAGTAAAGGTACCTTACGGGCTCGTCTGGAACGGAGACCATTGCGGTGGAGTACGTTACTTATGGTATTGACTGAAACCAATGTCCCCACTGCCATGAGATCTTCCCGGAGCTCCTTCCTTGTTGTCCTTGGGTTAGCCTTGACTCTTCGGACAAGCCTGGCCTCGGCACGGGAGGAAACTTTCAAAGGCTGTCCAGGCCGTGGAAGGCTAACAGTAGTTCCATAAGCCTTCCACTTCTGGATGATGCTCCCAACAGTGGAGACAGGTAGGCCCAACTCCTTGGAAAGGGTTTTGTACCCCTTGCCAGCCTTGTGACCCTCCACGATCTTGTCTCTGATGGCCTTGGAATGCTCCTTTGTCTTTCCCATGTTGACCATGTATGAGTGCTGTTCACAAGTTTGGGGAGGGTCTTAAATAGTCAGAAAAGGCTGGAAAAAGAGATAATTAATCCAAACATGTGAAGCTCATTGTTCTTTGTGCCTGAAATACTTCTTAATACTTTAGGGGAACCAAACAGAATTCTGGTGGTTTGAGGGGTTGAATAATAAATGACCCTCTGAATAAACTTTTCACAATTTAAAAAAAAATTAAACAAAGAAATAACATTCTTTTTTGCTGCAGTGCATTTCACACTTCCAGGCTCATCTACAGTCCAAATGTCACAATGCCAAGTTAATTCCGAATGTGTAAACCTGCTAAATCTGCAGGGGGTTGAATACTACTTGTAGGCACTGTAGCATGTTCCTACAGCCCTTCTTTGACAGGTTGTAGAGGAGAAAGTGCAGGTTGGAGAGAAGAGCAAGTTACTGGCGAAGATGGATGTTGTGATTGGAAATATTTTGAAGAATTTGGCGGATTTTACAGCGGAGGCAAATCGTTTGAGGGTGATTGTTCTGGAGAAGGAGAGAGCGAGACAGCAGCGCATCAGGCATCGTAGACGACGTTTGTGGATCCACCCCATCACAGCCAAGAGAATGACGCGTGGGGTCTATTCTACACTATGCATGGACCTTCGACGAAACCCGGATAAATTTTTTGGATATGTTCGGATGAAAATGGAGAATTTTGATTACTTGGTGGAGCGCATTGCACACCTCATAAGAAAAGCGGACACCTATTGCCGCTTCTCTGTTTCACCCACAGAGCGTCTGATGGTGACTTTAAGGTAAGCCACATTTATTGGATGTGCTCGCATCAGAGCACACTTTCACTGCAATCTTGTTGGCGGTAGTTTGTATCTCCAAGTATAGCTGAGTTTTGGTATGTAATGCTGTGATTTAAAACAAATTGATTGTTTTTTAATTCCCCACAGATTTCTTGCAACTGGAGAATCCCTTTCGTCACTGCATTTCCAGTACAGACTCGGGATTTCCACCATATCTGGAATTGTGAAGTACACATGCCGTGCACTGTGGGACTCCTTAGCTGAAGAGTTTTTACCAGAGCCCACAACAGAGAGGTGGATTGAAATTGCTGACAAGTTTCAACAGATATGTCAGTTTCCCAACTGCTTGGGCGCTGTGGACGGGAAACATATCCGCATTGTAAAGCCAGCCGGATCGGGATCGGAATATTTCAATTACAAGAAATATTTTTCAATTGTCCTCATGGCCATCGCTGACGCGGAATACAAATTTATTGCTGTTGATATTGGGGCCTATGACCGCTCCAATGAGTCTCAAGTTTTCAAACTGTCTGCCATGGGGCGTAAACTGTATGGAAACACCTTCCAGTTCCCACCACCTAGACCGCTGCCGCAAACATCTGGTCCACCTATGCCATTTGTCTGTGTAGGGGATGAAGCCTTCCAGCTGTCAGAACACCTTTTGAAACCGTACTCTAGCAGAGGATTGACAAGACCAAAACGCATTTTTAATTACCGCCTCACAAGAGCAAGAATGGTTGAATGTACCTTTGGTATTCTGACAGCCAAATGGCGGGTCCTATTGACTGCAATCAACCTCAAGACAGAAACTGTGGACGAGGTGATCAAAGCTTGCGTGGTACTCCACAATTTTGTTATCTGCAAGGAACCCATTTCCATTGAGGACACCTCTGAAGAAACCACCTTGCAAGATTACCATGACATTACCACTAGAAGTTCTGTGACGGTTTCAGTAATGAGGGACAATTTTGCACTATACTTTATGTCACCTCAAGGCAGAGTACACTGGCAGGATGACAGAGTGTGAAAGATTTGTGCCCTAACCAAACTTGTGTACCTTCTGTACCAACAGTATATACCTTTGCCAACCAAAGTTGGCTATCTTGTCATGGTCTCTATTTTTAGCTTTAGGCCACAGGTGTGTACCTGGTTGTGTTTTATGCAAAGTATTTCACCTTTTAACAAAAGTTGTGTACATTGTTAGGAAATCACCAATAAACACAACTTTTTAGGTGAAATACTTTGCTTCAAACAAAACCAGGAACACAACTGTGGCAAAAAGCTAAAATTTACCCACAGTTATATACCTGGTTTTGAATACCTTTTTACCTTTTAAATACCCTGTATTTAACCTTTTTTTTAAACATATTTCGCCGCAGAAAGAAATGACAGACAACCAGTGTAAACAATAATTTAACTTTTATTTAAAATATTTTTTTTTGTAAACTGTTTTTAAAGTTAAAAAAACTTTTTTAATAAAGGTTTGAAAAAAAACTGGGCATTTTTATTACAAAACACACATTACAAATCTGTGTAGTGTGGGGTGGAAATACTGCTGGAGGGGCTGCGGGACACTTCGACAATGGGAGTGTGGAGAGAGGACTGGGATCGTGGTGGGGAAGGAACAGATAGAGGTGATGGTGTGGAAAAAGCTACAGAATGGGTGGACATGTGGGAGGCAGAAGAGGTGGTGGGCGGTGGAGTGGAGGGTTGGGCAGGGACTGTAGGAGCAGATGATGTTGATGGAAAGTTGTATGGGGAAGGAGTTTGGTACGGGGAAGGAGTTTGGTACAGGGAAGGAGTTTGGTACGGGGCAGGTTGCTGGAAGTGGGGAGATGTCTGGTACTGGGGAGGTTGCTGGTACTGGGGAGGTTGCTGGTACTGGCCAGGTTGCTGGTATGTAATAGGAGGGGGAGGATGGAAAGTGGCTGGAGGGGGTGCAGATGTAATAGGAGGGGGAGGATGGAAAGTGGCTGGAGGGGGTGCAGATGTAATAGGAGGGGGAGGATGGAAAGTGGCTGGAGGGGGTGCAGGTGGAGGAACTACAGTGGTGGGAGGTGGAGGTTGGGAGGTAACCTGCTGTAGAGCACCGTGGCACGAATGCATTACATGCATCTGCTGGGTAGGAGATAGTGTTGCCATGCGCTCCACAACAGACCTGAAAAAGGTGTGGTTTGGCGAAGATCTTGCTTCTGAATGCATGGTTTGCAGAAGTGTCTTAACCTCCAGAATGCTGGAGTTGATCTGCTGAAAGCCTGCGGAGATTTGCTCTGACAAGACTTTTAGACAGTTCTGGAAAGATGCATTCAGATGCAAGAACTCTGGCGCATAACTCTTTTCCTGACCCCTCTGCCGCTGTCGCCCAGTACCCGCAGGTGTACTAGAGGTGGCAGGGGCAGAAGGGTGGGGTAAAGGGAAAGCGATCTCCTCACCAGCAGCTTCATGTAATGTAGGCGGCCACGATGCTCCTGTGCTGGTGGATGGGACAGATGGGTCGAATGTGTGGGAAGGCTGGGAAGGTGCAGATGTACCGGGGCGGTCGAAGTGTCCCTCGGTGCCGGTCTCCTCAGGGATCGCCACAGAAGGGTCCAATCGTGCAGGCTCCCGAGTGCTGCTCACCGTGCTGTGGAATAAAGAGAAAAAAAAAACAATTAAAATAGTGACATGGTATGGCCCTGGCTGAAAAAAAAAAAGTTACATCTAAACATTTTTTTGTCACATGTGGTGTGTAATATTTACCTTCTGGTGAGCATTGTCTCCCGGAGGAACGACAGGGCTCGTGCGTACTTGTACTTGCTCCTGCGTCCTCCAGATCCACTCGGGGCCCGCATCTCTTTATTGAACTCCTTCTTGAAACGATCCCTCACAGACCGCCACCGCTTCACAATTCTCTCCCCTGAAACGAGAAAGGACAAAGTGGTTAGTATACAACATCAGTGTTTCCCAAACTCCAGTCCTCATGGTCCCCAGGGGTCATGTTTTCAGGATTTCCAAAGTAAATAGAAATCCTGAACACATGATCCGTGGGGACCACGAGGACTGGAGTTCGGGAAACACTGGTTTAAATCAAGCAACCGGTACTGTATATACTTACGCTCTTTAATCTGGGCCCGAGCTTCGAGGTCCTCCCAGCGGTCCACAAGGAGCGAACAGATTTCCTCCCAGAGTCGTCGGGTAACGATAAGGTCAGCGTGGCGGCGGTCAGCCATATTCCAGAGCGGCTCCCTTTCTCTGACGAGATCGATGAGGCGGTCCACATCAATCCCTCCATCCTCACCGTCAGAGTCGGGAGCACGCTGTGAAGGCTGTTAAAGAAAAAGACAAAAATAACATAATTAGCCTCCACAAAAGAAATGAAATAAAAAGTGCAAAAAAAACAAAGCAAAAATATTTATACTTACACGCTGGTGACCGCCGCGTTGCTGTCGCCGACGACCCTGGGAGGCACTGCGAGGACCTCTTGGCCGAGCACCAGATTGGGAAGACTAGAGAAGAAAACAAAAAATGTTATGTCTTTGGATGTAGGCATTTGTTTGCTGTGTGTGGTCTGCAGAACATTGTTTTCTATGTGTTGTGTGTAGTGTGATGTTGTGTTTCTGCGTTTGATGCAAAAAACTTACCAATTGTGAGCCCACTCCAGGTGTCTGTCCACCCCTTCCTTCTTCTTCTGGGAGCTCCTCTTCATCTTGTGATTCCTGTTTTGAAATAAAAGGCAATGAATAGACATATATTACAGAGATGATGGATTTTGGAAATTAAAACTTACCGTCAAACGCTGACGATGCGAGGGAGGGCTCCCAGAAGAAGATGTGCTGTCTTCCTCATGGCCAGACTCCATGGCTGTGGGTGGTGTTCCTGCTGCTGCCATTGCTGCTGCTGCTGCTGCATCTATTGGGCGGCTGTTGAATAAAGAGAAACAAAGGGCCAATGAATATCTTGATATTCAATAGCCCTAGTTTGGAGGAATGGGGGATTTGATAATTACCGTCTCTCATCTGCTGCTGGACTACCCTCCCGTTGTTCAGCATGCTGCTCCATTTGGGGTGGTGCTGATGGTGCTGCTGCAGATGTCTGCTGCCTTCTCCTGCTCCTGATTCTTGGCTTGGGTGGCATGTTGGGTGTGGCTGAGGGTCCCACTGTCTTGCTTTTATATATGTCTTGTGGGCAGAGCTACTGAGCATGCTCAGACCAAAAAAACCGGATCCGGCCACCGGATCCGGCTGTCGCCGGATCAGGCGCATTGCGGCGCTCATAGGCTTTCATTGTATGAAAAAGCCGGACACGCCGGATCCGGCGTGTCCGGCTTTTTCGCCGGAGACAAAAAACGTTACAGTAGCCGTTTTTTCCAGACGCCGGATCGCGTCACATTGCCGGATCCGGCGAAAATCGGATGAAACGCATGGCCATCCGGCTCGATCCGGCTCTAATGCAAGTCAATGGGGGGAAACCGGATCCGGCATTGCATTTCGCCGGATCCGGTTTTTGTCAAAAGCGCCGGATCGCGCCTGACGGCGAAAACCTGATGTGTGAAAGAGGCCTAAGAGGTTCACTAGTGGGACAGTTTTATAGGGGGGGCTTTTACGGACGCGGCGATACTTAATATGTGCATTTTTATTGTTTTTTTTATTTGCAAAAAAAAGAATTAGGGATTTTTTTTGTTATTTATTAAGGCTATGTGCACATGTACTTTTGAGAGCTGCGAATTTGTCCCCGTGGATTTGTAAAAAAAAACGCAGGTAAATCCGCAGGTCAAAAGTCCTGTGGTTTAGGCCTTGTGGTTTCACACCTCATAATGGATAAGGTGTGAAACCGCAGCGGATTCCGCACAAAGAATTGACATGCTGCGGATTGTATCGCGCGGAAAAATCCGCAGCATGTGCACAGCGTTTTTGGTTTCACCATTGAAAACAATGGTACAGTACAACGCAGCAGAAACTGCTGCGGACCTGTAGGGCCAGAAACACTGCGGATCCGCTGCAGAATCCGCAGCGTGTGCACATAGCCTTAGGATTTTTTAAAAAATTATTTTTACACATGATTTTTTTTTTTTTTACTTTATTATATTGTCCCAGGTGGGGACATCACTGTATAGCATCAGATCGCTGATCTGACACTTTGCAGTGCACTGTGTCAGATCAGCGATCTGACAGCCACTGCAGGAGGCTTTCTCAGTGCCTGCTCTCAGCAGGCACTGAGAAAGCTGCCTCACTGCAGGACCCCGAAGGCCCCCGTGGCCATATTGGATCCAGGTCCCTGCACGGAGGAGGCCCTCGGAACAGTGCAATCACATCATGTTGTTCCGAGGTGCTCAGGGAAGCACGCAGGGACCCCCCTCCCTACGCAATACTTCCATATGGCCCCGGTACACTGCGATCATGTTTGATCGCAGTGTGCCAGGGGTTAATGTGCCAGGGGCGGTCCGTGACCACCCCTGGCACATAGTGCCGGGTGTCAGCTGTGATAATCAGCTGACACCCAGCTGCGCCCCCCCCTCCATGAGCGCCGCTGATCGCATATGACGTACTATCCCGTCCATGGGAATTAAGTCCCAGGTCACATGGACGGGACAGTACGTCATATGGCAGAAAGGGGTTAAAGGGATCTCCGGTATGGAAGTTAGGGCAAATCCCTCAGCGCTCTGATTCTGACCCCAGGCTTCTATTAAAGGGATCATTGATATGGAAGACAGGGCAAATCCATCCAGTGCTTTGGTTCTGACCCCAGGCCTCTCTTAAAGCTCTGGCTGACAGGATGATGTGGGATATTAGGGGCAGTAGTCCGGTGGCTCTGGCTGACGGGATGATGTGGGATATTAGGGGTAGTAGTCCGGTGGCTCTGGCTGACGGGATGATGTGGGATATTAGTGGTAGTTGTCCGGTGGCTCTGGCTGACGGAATGATGTGGGATATTAGGGGTAGTAGTCCGGTGGCTCTGGCTGACGGGATGATGTGGGATATTAGGGGTAGTATTCCGGTGGCTCTGACGGAATCATGTGGGATATTAGTGGTAGTAGTACAGTGGCTCTGATGGGATGATGTGGGATATTAGTGGTAGTAGTCCGGCAGCTGTGACAGGATGATGTGGGATATTAGGGGTAGTAGTCCGGTGGCTCTGGCTGATGGGATGATGTGGGATATTAGTGGTAGTTGTCCGGTGGCTCTGGATGACGGGATGATGTGGGATATTAGGGGTAGTAGTCCGGTGGCTCTGGCTGATGGGATGATGTGGGATATTAGGGGTAGTAGTCCGGTGGCTCTGGCTGACGGGATGATGTGGGATATTAGGGGTAGTATTCCGGTGGCTCTGACGGAATCATGTGGGATATTAGTGGTAGTAGTCTAGTGGCTCTGATGGGATGATGTGGGATATTAGTGGTAGTATTCCGGTGGCTCTGACGGAATCATGTGGGATATTAGTGGTAGTAGTCTAGTGGCTCTGATGGGATGATGTGGGATATTAGTGGTAGTTGTCCGGTGGCTCTGGATGACGGGATGATGTGGGATATTAGGGGTAGTAGTCCGGTGGCTCTGGCTGATGGGATGATGTGGGATATTAGGGGTAGTAGTCCGGTGGCTCTGGCTGACGGGATGATGTGGGATATTAGGGGTAGTATTCCGGTGGCTCTGACGGAATCATGTGGGATATTAGTGGTAGTAGTCTAGTGGCTCTGATGGGATGATGTGGGATATTAGTGGTAGTATTCCGGTGGCTCTGACGGAATCATGTGGGATATTAGTGGTAGTAGTCTAGTGGCTCTGATGGGATGATGTGGGATATTAGTGGTAGTATTCCGGTGGCTCTGACGGAATCATGTGGGATATTAGTGGTAGTAGTCTAGTGGCTCTGATGGGATGATGTGGGATATTAGTGGTAGTTGTCCGGTGGCTCTGGATGACGGGATGATGTGGGATATTAGGGGTAGTAGTCCGGTGGCTCTGGCTGATGGGATGATGTGGGATATTAGGGGTAGTAGTCCGGTGGCTCTGGCTGACGGGATGATGTGGGATATTAGGGGTAGTATTCCGGTGGCTCTGACGGAATCATGTGGGATATTAGTGGTAGTAGTCTAGTGGCTCTGATGGGATGATGTGGGATATTAGTGGTAGTATTCCGGTGGCTCTGACGGAATCATGTGGGATATTAGTGGTAGTAGTCTAGTGGCTCTGATGGGATGATGTGGGATATTAGTGGTAGTATTCCGGTGGCTCTGACGGAATCATGTGGGATATTAGTGGTAGTAGTCTAGTGGCTCTGATGGGATGATGTAGGATATTAGTGGTAGTAGTCCGGCAGCTGTGATGGGATGATGTGGGATATTAGTGGTAGTAGTCCGGTGGCTCTGGCTGATGGGATGATGTGGGATATTAGGGGGAGTAGTCCGGTGGCTCTGGCTGACGGGATGATGTGGGATATTAGTAGTAGATGTCTGGTGGCTCTGGCTGATGGGATGATGTGGGATATTAGGGGTAGTATAGTCTGGTGGCTTTGATGGGATGATGTGGGATATTATGGGTAGTAGTCCGGTAGCTCTGGCTGGCGGGATGATATGGGATAATATAGTGAATGTGGCTATGCACAGTAAGCGAGGCTCTACACTCAGCTTTATATATATAGATATAATCATTATAATTTGTTATAACTAACCGTAGTTAGTTACTATGCCCGGGCAACACCGGGCTCTTCAGCTAGTAATGTAAACAAAGGAAACATGTATAAAAAACTAACCAACATTTTTACCCTCTCCCGTGACCAGGGCTGCCACTAGGAATTTTGGGGCCCCATAACAGCAAAATTTTCGGTGCCCCCTTGAAACTCCGCCCAGGCTCCTCCCTAGCCCTGCCTCCATCCCTCGAATCTTCCACAGTCCCACCGCCCTCTATTGGAAAAACTGCACAATTTTAGGTATATTTTTATTTATTTTTCAATATTTATAATAACCAATAATATTACATAGAAGGGGACAAATACCACGACATCATGACCAAACACCATATTACCCCCACATAGTGACCGAATAATACCACATACAAGGAACAAATACCATCACACCATGTCCAGTTACTACATAAAAGGGACAAATACCACCGCTATGACCTGACCACAAAGTACCACCACATAGCGACCAAATAATAGCACATACAAGGAGCAAATACCGCCACACCATGGCCGGATCACATATTACCACCACATAGTGACCAAATACTACAATACTGATCATTAATAAAAAAAAAACACAATAATAATGCCATTATACACAGGAGATCTGTATATAGTGTCAGTGTACAGAGGTAATACAGGGATCCCCAGTGACATTATACACAGGAGCTCTGTATATAGTGTCAGTGTACAGGTACTACAATGATCACTAGTGCCATTTTACACAGGAGCTCTGTATATAGCGTCAGTGTACAGATAATACAGGGATCCCCAGTGACATTATACACAGGAACTCTGTATATAGTGTCAATGTACAGGTAATACAATGATCACTAGTGACATTTTACACAGGAGCTCTGCCACGCTCGCACCTTGGCTGATTGGCGCGAGCCGGGGGGTTGTGGCCCCACTGTGCCACAGATCAGACTACCCTGGAAGGGGCGTGACTAAGACAGCTGCCTTGGTCTTCTCTGGAGCCTCCAATGGTGAGGTCAGGGTTGTACAGCAGGCAGCTGCCAGGTGCCACTCCAGGGTGGTGTCTTGCTGTGACTGCTGATCCCACTCGGGGACAGGACACTTGGTCAGGTGCGAGTGACTGGCAGGCCGGTGGGCACGGCAGGCACGACTGGTACCCAGGCAGGCACAGCTGAGATACCGGGCAGACTGGCACGAATGAGACACTGGGCAAGCAGGCACGGCTTGGAGACACAGGGCAAGCAGGCACGGCTTGGAGACACAGGGCAAGCAGGCACGGCTTGGAGACACAGGGCAAGCAGGCACGGCTTGGAGACACAGGGCAAGCAGGCACGGCTTGGAGACACAGGGCAAGCAGGCACGGCTTGGAGACACAGGGCAAGCAGGCACGGCTTGGAGACACAGGGCAAGCAGGCACGGCTTGGAGACATAGGGCAAGCAGGCACGGCTTGGAGACACAGGGCAAGCAGGCACGGCTTGGAGACACAGGGCAAGCAGGCACGGCTTGGAGACACAGGGCAAGCAGGCACGGCTTGGAGACACAGGGCAAGCAGGCACGGCTTGGAGACACAGGGCAGGCAGGCACGGCTTGGAGACACAGGGCAAGCAGGCACGGCTTGGAGACACAGGGCAGGCAGGCACGGCTTGGAGACACAGGGCAAGCAGGCATGGCTTGGAGACACAGGGCAGGAAGGCGCTGCTTGGAGACACAGGGAAGGTAGATGTGGTGTAAGAAGGAACAGGTAGGGATCTGTTCACACAGCAGGAGCGGGTACTGGCCGCAAGGAATGGAATTAGGAGTAACAGGTAGGGTCCTGTTCAAACAGGAGGTGCAGGTACGGGTACTGATAGGAGAGAGTGGACTATGACAAAGCAGGAGTGCGGAGTAGGCGGAGCCGCAGGAGTGTGGAGTAGGCAGAGCCTGAATGAGTGCAGGGTAGGCGGAGCCTGCAAGAGTGCAGGGTAGGCGGAGCCTGCAAGAGTGCAGGGTAGGCGGAGCCTGCAAGAGTGCAGGGTAGGCGGAGCCTGCAAGAGTGCAGGGAAGGCGGAGCCTGCAAGAGTGCAGGGAAGGCGGAGCCTGCAAGAGTGCAGGGAAGGCGGAGCCTGCAAGAGTGCAGGGAAGGCGGAGCCTGCAAGAGTGCAGGGTACAGACAGGGAGGACACAGGGAAAGACACAGCAGGGAAAGGAACCACAGACAAGGAGACTGACAGACAGAGGTAGGGCAGAGTTCAGACAGAGAAACAGTACGAGACAAGGTACAGGGACCAGGAAATACTGCCTCCTGAAGGCGGCAAGACAATGCTGAGACAAGACACAGAGACCAGGATATTCTGCCTCCTGGAGGGCAGACAGAGAATTACTAGGCAAGGTACCGAGACACAGAGACTAAGCACAAAGCTTCCACAGAGGGCAAGACATAGGACAGGGCTTGGCTAACTCAGCAGCAAGAAACTGAGGTGAGACATTGCACAGGCAATGTTCCAGTGGATGGGGCAGGCTTAAATAGTAGAGGGCTCTAGGTAATTGGTCAGGGACACATTAGCCAGGTGCACCCTGACTCCATAAGAAGCAGAGGGTTCAGGCGCCGCTCCCCTATACACACACAGCCAGGAAGCATGCAGGAGAGCAGAGGTACAGAGCATAGGGCTGGCAGCAGACAGAATTCACAGCATGGCTTGGCGCAGTGAGCAAGTTGGTGAGTTGGGGATGGGAGGCCATGCAGCGATGCCAGCAGGGTTGTTACAAGCTTTGTATATAGTGTCAGTGTACAGGTAATACAGGGATCCCCAGTGACATTATACACAGGAGCTCTGTATATAGTGTCAGTGTACAGGTAATACATGGATCCCCAGAGACATTATATAAAGGAGATCTGTATATAGTGTCAGTGTACAGGTAATACCGTGATCACTAGTGACATTATACACAGGAGTTCTGTATATAGTATATAGTGTAAGTGTACCAGTAACACACTAACTCACCGGTGACGTCTCTAGTTGAAGTCCCTTCATCTTTACTTTTCTTCTACATCCAGTTCAGACCGCCATCACATCTTCCAACCTCTATACTAAGTGTGACGAGGTCAGCTTACGCTGAGTCGACTTTTTCTTTAGAGTGGACCCTCTGGGTTGTGGCACCCACCCACCTAGGGCGAGCTGACCTTGTGAGGAACCACCCCCTATACAGGGAGTGTCAGGGGCAAGACCAAGGGGGTGAGCCACCACGACTGCTGGCACCAGACGGCCGGCTCAGGTAGACACTAGGTACGAGTGTCTGAGTCCTGCGCGTGCAGAGAGACACGCCAGGGTCAGGTTCAAGGCAGAGTCCTGCGCGTGTAGAGAGACACGCCAGGGTCAGGGTTCAAGGCAGATTCCTGCGCGCACGCCAGGGTCAAGGTTCAAGACAGAGTCCTGCGCGTGTAGAGAGACACGCCAGGGTCAGGGTTAAAAGCAGAGTCCTGCGCGTGCAGAGGACACATCAGGGACAGAGTACAGGCTAGGACCTGTGCGTGCGAGAGGGCACGACAGGGGACATGACTTTTACAGAAGCACGAGGAGGTATGCCAGGGGGGCAGGCGAGGGCCTGAGCGTGCTAAGAGAAGCACGGAGAGCACAGTGCAGAGACAGCGTGAGTGCAAGGAAGCACAGAGAGCACGGCTGGGGCACTGGCTAGCTGGACGGGCTGCAGCACAAACAGGCGGGTAAGACTCCAGCGAACCCGGCTGGGGCATAGCAGGCGACACAGCTGTCACTGACCGACGAGCACGGCTGAGGCACAAGCAGGCGGGCACGGCTGAGGCACAAGCAGGAGGCTAGGAAGGCCAGGCGCATGCAAAGGGCACACGGAGAAACAAGGCAAGGCTAGGCGAGAAACAAGGCAAGACAAGGTACGGAACACGGAGCGGAACAAAGACAGAAACACAGAGCCAGGTCGGAGCGAGAACAGAGCTAGCAGCGGAGCGTAGGCCGAAGCCCAGAGCCGGGTCAAGGGAGAACCTTGAGACTAGCGTGGAAATGTGCAAGAGAACATGATAGGACAGAGTCTAGCAGCGGAGCGTAGGCCGAAGCCCAGAGCCGGGTCAAGGCAGAGCCTTGAGACTAGACATGGAAATGTGCAAGAGAGCACCAAAGGACAGAGTACGGAAAACCAGGCAGAGAAAAGAAACATGAGAAGCACTACAAGGCTCAGAATAGCAAGGACCAGACAAAGCGAAACAGGCAAGGCAGAGCAAGGACACAACATGGCGAAAACAGCAGGGCTGTGGAGTCGGTAAGCCAAACCTGCGACTCCGACTCCTCAATTTCCCTTACACCGACTCCGACTCCAACTCCGACTCCACGACTCCGACTCCCACACATATTGCTTATATTTAAGTGAAAAATTTATTGTAGTACAATGTGAACCTCAGACATTTAATCATTTTTATGATCCAATAATCAAGATATTTAGATAGAACAGAATATATATTGGTGTACTACCCGGTTTTCATTCTTTTTGGTACAGATACGATATGGATAGACAGATATGGATAGATAGAGCAGATTTCTAATCTGCTTTTGCTATTGAAAACATTATCTATGAGCTCAAAAACCTTTCAGGTGATGCAGTTTTTTAAAAAGATGATCAGCTTTTGCAGCTGAAAAACGTATCCTCAAAAAACACAGGAAAAACGCTGTGTGTGAATGTAGCCTTAGATCAGGAATATAACAGCCATTTATAGGACATTTCATAACTTTCCCAAACTCCTATGAAAAAATATTCAGCACATCCTGCATTGAATTACTGTACCCAATTTATTATATATTTTAGGAGTCGGAGTCTGTCCATTTTATACCGACTCCGACTCCGACTCCACCAAAATGAGCACCGACTCCGACTACACGACTCCGACTCCACAGCCCTGGAAAACAGGCTAAGGCAGAGAACAGTGGAAGTACTACAAGGCAAAGCAAGGCAAGGACAAACATGGCACGAGAGACAACACAAGACATGGCACGAGACAAGAGGCAGAGTACAAGCACAGAGCGTGTGCAGAGACGCACGACAGAGCAGAGCGCAGGAGCACAGAATACATGGAGCGACCGAGCAGACCAAGCCGAAACGCAGGGAAGCAACACGATACTCAGGCCCCGACCATAGGAAGGGGTGGTCTGATATAGCACCAGAGCACCTGCACTTCCAGGTGAGGATCAGGGAAGGACTTCCGGTTCAGACCCTCCAGGATCATAGAGAGCGTTGCTAGATCAGACTGGGCTGAACCATAGAGGTCACATGATCAGGGGATCCAGGAATACATAGAGGATTGCAGAATCAGACAGTGCTGGAACATAGGAAAGGTCACATGACCAGGGGCTCACGAGGAATACATAGAGGATTGCAGAATCAGAGCAGAGACGGATGGTTACCTATCAACGGCGTGCAGCCATGAGGTAAGGCGCGCGTGCACACCGCTCCAGGCATCTTGCAGCACGAGACATAACGGCATGAGAATTCAGTGCTCGTGCACACCGCTCCAGGAGTCATGCGACATAACAGACAAGGCGGGCATGACAGGCATAACGGACATGGCGGGCATGACACTAAGTCAGATGAAAAAGAAGTGACCATGTCACTCTGCACAGTTACAGGACCTCTACTCCCCCACACTGAAAACGGTATCCTCAAAAACAATATCCTTTAATTAGCGCCTACAGTAATAATATCCCACATTCTGGACCCCACATGTCCTCGTATTCTGTTCCCCACGTGTCCTCCCATTCTGCCTCGTCTCTCCATATTGCCTCCATAGTCATCCATAATAGCATAATGCATCCCATAGCCATACAAAGAAGTATAATGCATCCCATAGTTATATATAGCAGTACAATGCAGCCCCATAGCGGTATAATGCACTTCTACTATATAACGCTCCCCCATAGGGGTATAACGCTCCCCCATAACATAATGCACCCCATAGGGGTATAATGCACCCCATAGGGGTATCATGCTCCCCCAAAAGGGGTATAATACTCCTCTCATAGGGGTATAATGCTCCCCCCCAATAGTGGTATAATGCTCCCCCATAATATAATGCACCTCATAGGGGTATCATGCTCCCTCATAATATAATGCACCCCCCTTTCTCATATACAGCCCCATGGAATTAATGGTGCTATATAAATAAATAATAATGCCAAGAAACAAAGGACGGCGTGACAGAGGCTGAACAGAGGAGATCACACAGTGAAATCACACAGAGATCACTGCTCCCAGATCTGTCACGTGAAGATGGAAGGGGATCTCTTCAGCTGATAATGGAGAGGCCAGGTACCGGTTGTCAGGCGTCTGGGTTCAAACCCTTGAACCTGTGCTTTGTGGTTGACTTTTCTATCCGCTGAGCCACAGCCGTTACACCTTTTCACTGGAGCAGACTTCTGGTGTCCTCGCTGTCTCTGGAGCAGGTTCCTGGTGCCCTCACCGTCTCTGGAGCAGGTTTCTGGTGTCCTCACTGTCTATGGAGCAGACTTCTGGGGACATCACTGTCTCTGGAGCAGGGTCCTGGTGCCCTCACTGTTTCTGGAGCAGGTTCCTGGTGTCCTCACTGTCTCAGATGCAGACTTCTGGTGATATCACTGTCTCTGGAGCAGGGTCCTGGTGCCCTGAATGTCTCTGGATCAGGTTTCTGGTCTCCTCACTGTCTCCGGAGCAGGTTCCTGGTGTCCTCAGTGTCTCTGGAACAGACTTCTGGTGACATCACTGTCTCTGGAGCAGGTTCCTGGAGTCCTTACTGTCTCTGGAGCAGGTTTCTGGTGTCCTCACTGTCTCTGGAGCAGACTTCTGGTGACATGACTGTCTCTGGAGCAGGGTCATAGTGCCCTCACTGTTTCTGGTGTCCTCACTGTCTCTGAAGCAGACTTCTGGTGACATCACTGTCTCTGGAGCAGGGTCCTGGTGCTCTGAATGTCTCTGGATCAGGTTTCTGGTCTCCTCACTGTCTCTGGAGCAAGTTCCTGGTGTCCTCAGTGTCTCTGGAGCAGACTTCTGGTGACATCACTGTCTCTGGAGCAGCTTCCTGATGTCCTTACTGTCTCTGGAGCAGGTTTCTGGTGTCCTCACTGTCTCTGGAGCAAACTTCTGGTGACATCACTGTCTCTGGAGCAGGGTCCTGGTGCCCTGAATGTCTCTGGAGCAGGTTCCTGGTGTCCTCACTGTCTCTGGAGCAGACTTCTGGTGACATCACTGTCTCTGGAGCAGGTTCCTGATGTCCTCACTGTCTCTGGAGCAGGCTCCTGGTGTCCTCACTGTCTTTGGAGCTAGTTCCTGGTGTCCACACGGTCTCTGGAGCAGGTTCCTGCTGTCCTGTCTCTGGAGCAGGTTCCTGCTGTCCTCACTGTCTTTGGAGCAGGTTCCTGCTGTCCTCACTGTCTTTGGAGCAGGTTCCTGCTGTCCTCACTGTCTCTGGAGCAGACTTCTGGTGACATCACTGTCTCTGGAGCAGGTTCCTGGTGTCCTCACTGTCTCTGGAGCAGGCTCCTGGTGTCCTCACTGTCTTTGGAGCTAGTTCCTGGTGTCCTCACTGTCTCTGGAGCAGGTTCCTGCTGTCCTGTCTCTGGAGCAGGTTCCTGCTGTCCTCACTGTCTTTGGAGCAGGTTTCTGGTGTTCTCACTGTCTGTTATCCTTTCTTTAGTCTGTTGAGGCTAACAGATATTTTCCTTTATTCATCTGTCTACCCAATCACCTTTCGGTGCAGCTTTACATACTTTCCCCCTGCTGGTATTATATGATGGTGATATTTTCATTTTGATGTCCAGCCATACTGCCGTTGTTTATGCCAGTCAGTGATAGACCAGGGAGGGTTTATCTCTCTGCTGATTAATCTTTTCACCCTGCACCTTTCTTCTGTTTCTAGTTTCGGAAGTAGGCGGCATACTATCCAGCAGTACCTTATCTTCTCATTTTGTATTTTGTGGTTTGTTTTCACTCACTCTGGAATCTCTTTCTATCACAGCACTCCTTCCCTTCAGTAGGTAATTTACACTCTGCTCTGCCCTCCGGTTCCTTAGAAGGAATGTGAAGCACCTGACGGCCTTTCAGACAGCACAGGTCCGAACGACCATAGTATCTTCTGTTGTTAGGGCTATTCCAGCCCATGTAGGAACTGCTAGGTCAGAATTTCTAGTCTGTACAGACATAAGCAGGGTCAGTTGCAGTTTCTAGTGTTTTACCTAATTACCCCTGTGAGTTGTTACACAATCATAATGCTGATGTGATGGAAACACTGAGAACACAGGGCCAATACAGACCATGTCCTTGTAGCAAAGCAGAGGAGTACTGGGCTGCTGGACACGAGACCTCAGGGGACACACTGAGATGATGTTATAGGGAGGAAGGTACAGGAGCCCTGAGGGGCCACACTGAGGCCATGTCAGAGGGAGGAAGGTACATGAGCCCTGAGGGGCCACACTGAGTCCATGTCATATGGAGGAAGGTACAGGAGCCCTGAGGGGCCACACTGAGGCCATGTCATAGGGAGGAAGGTACAGGAGCACTGGGGGGCCACACTGAGTCCATGTCATAGGGAGGAAGGTACAGGAGCCCTGAGGGGCCACACTGAGGCCAAGTCATAGGGAGGAAGGTACAGGAGCCCTGAGGGGTCACACTGAGGCCATGTCAGAGGGAGGAAGGTACAGGAGCCCTGAGGGGCCACACTGAGTCCATGTCATAGGGAAGAAGGTACAGGAGCCCTGGGGGGCCACACTGAGTCCATGTCATAGGGAGGAAGGTACAGGAGCCCTGAGGGGCCACACTGAGGCCATGTCATAGGGAGGAAGGTACAGGAGCCCTGAGGGGCCACACTGAGGCCATGTCATAGAGAGGAAGGTACAGGAGAGTCCTGGGGGCCACACTGAGGCCATGTCATAGGGAGGAAGGTACAGGAGCCCTGGGGGGCCACACTGAGTCCATGTCATAGGGAGGAAGGTACAGGAGCCCTGAGGGGCCACACTGAGGCCATGTCATAGGGAGGAAGGTACAGGAGTCCTGAGGGGCCACACTGAGTCCATGTCAGAGGGAGGAAGGTACAGGAGCCCTGAGGGGCCACACTGAGTCCATGTCATAGGGAGGAAGGTACAGGAGCCCTGAGGGGCCACACTGAGGCCATGTCATAGGGAGGAAGGTACAGGAGTCCTGAGGGGCCACACTGAGTCCATGTCAGAGGGAGGAAGGTACAGGAGCCCTGAGGGGCCACACTGAGTCCATGTCATAGGGAGGAAGGTACAGGAGCCCTGAGGGGCCACACTGAGGCCATGTCATAGGGAGGAAGGTACAGGAGTCCTGAGGGGCCACACTGAGTCCATGTCATAGGGAGGAAGGTACAGGAGCCCTGAGGGGCCACACTGAGGCCATGTCATAGGGAGGAAGGTACAGGAGAGTCCTGGGGGCCACACTGAGGCCATGTCATAGGGAGGAAGGTACAGGAGCCCTGGGGGGCCACACTGAGGCCATGTCAGAGGGAGGAAGATACAGGAGCCCTGAGGGGCCACACTGAGGCCATGTGATAGGGAGGAAGGTACAGGAGTCCTGAGGGGCCACACTGAGGCCATGTCAGAGGGAGGAAGGTACAGGAGCCCTGAGGGGCCACACTGAGGCCATGTCATAGGGAGGAAGGTACAGGAGCCCGGAGGGGCCACACTGAGGCCATGTCATAGGGAGGAAGGTACAGGAGTCCTGAGGGGCCACACTGAGGCCATGTCATAGGGAGGAAGGTACAGGAGGCGAGCCCTGAGGGGCCACACTGAGGCCATGTCAGAGGGAGCAAGGTACAGGAGTCCTGAGGGGCCACACTGAGGCCATGTCAGAGGGAGGAAGGTACAGGAGCCCTGAGGGGCCACACTGAGGCCATGTCATAGGGAGGAAGGTACAGGAGCCTTGAGGGGCCACACTGAGGCCATGTCAGAGGGAGGAAGGTACAGGAGCCCTGAGGGGCCACACTGAGGCCATGTCATAGGGAGGAAGGTACAGGAGCCCTGAGGGGCCACACTGAGGCCATGTCATAGGGAGGAAGGTACAGGAGCCCTGAGGGGCCACACTGAGGCCATGTCATAGGGAGGAAGGTACAGGAGCCCTGAGGGGCCACACTGAGGCCATGTCATAGGGAGGAAGGTACAGGAGCCCTGGGGGGCCACACTGAGGCCATGTCAGAGGGAGGAAGATACAGGAGCCCTGAGGGGCCACACTGAGGCCATGTAATAGGGAGGAAGGTACAGGAGTCCTGAGGGGCCACACTGAGGCCATGTCAGAGGGAGGAAGGTACAGGAGCCCTGAGGGGCCACACTGAGGCCATGTCATAGGGAGGAAGGTACAGGAGTCCTGAGGGGCCACACTGAGGACATGTCATAGGGAGGAAGGTACAGGAGGCGAGCCCTGAGGGGCCACACTGAGGCCATGTCAGAGGGAGCAAGGTACAGGAGTCCTGAGGGGCCACACTGAGGCCATGTCAGAGGGAGGAAGGTACAGGAGCCCTGAGGGGCCACACTGAGGCCATGTCATAGGGAGGAAGGTACAGGAGCCCTGAGGGGCCACACTGAGGCCATGTCATAGGGAGGAAGGTACAGGAGTCCTGAGGGGCCACACTGAGGCCATGTCAGAGGGAGGAAGGTACAGGAGCCCTGAGGGGCCACACTGAGGCCATGTCATAGGGAGGAAGGTACAAGAGCCCTGAGGGGCCACACTGAGGCCATGTCATAGGGAGGAAGGTACAGGAGGCCTGAGGGGCCACACTGAGGCCATGTCATAGGGAGGAAGGTACAGGAGCCCTGAGGGGCCACACTGAGGCCATGTCATAGGGAGGAAGGTACAGGAGCCCTGAGGGGCCACACTGAGGCCATGTCATAGGGAGGAAGGTACAGGAGAGTCCTGGGGGCTGGAGACTGAATACAGCAGCGGTCATGTGACATCAGATGTAACCACACAGAGAATAACAACTACAACTCCTCCCATCATCAGCCGCATAAAGGGTTAATCCTCCCCAATAACAGGAGGAGGGCGCCATCTGCAGGGAGTCTGTATGTTCTCCCCGTGTTTCCTCCCGCGCTCCAGAGACTGATGGGGAATTAGATTGTGATAATGTCTGTACAGCGCTGAGGAATATGGTGGCGCCATAGAAGCGAGTGACAGAAACACACACATACCTCGGTAGTGACTAGATCGGAGTTGATTTCCTGAGGTGAAGACGTCACCGGAAGGGGCGGGACGTCTTTCAGTCCAGTGAAGAGCCATTGCCAATAGCAGAAAGGGGCCGCACCATGGAGCCGTGTGAGGAGAGGACTGAGGGGCTGCACCATGGAGCTGTGTGAGGAGAGGACTGAGGGGCTGCACCATGGAGCCGTGAGAGGAGAGGACTGAGGGGCCGCACCATGGAGCCGTGTGAGGAGAGGACTGAGGGGCCGCACCATGGAGCCGTGTGAGGAGAGGACTGAGGGGCCGCACCATGGAGCCGTGTGAGGAGAGGACTGAGGGGCCGCACCATGGAACCGTGAGAGGAGAGGACTGAGGGGCTGCACCATGGAGCTGTGTGAGGAGAGGACTGAGGGGCCGCACCATGGAGCCGTGTGAGGAGAGGACTGAGGGGCCGCACCATGGAGCTGTGTGAGGAGAGGACTGAGGGGCCGCACCATGGAGCCGTGAGAGGAGAGGACTGAGGGGCCGCACCATGGAGCTGTGTGAGGAGACGACTAAGGGGCCGCACCATGGAGCCGTGTGAGGAGAGGACTGAGGGGCCGCACCATGGAGCCGTGTGAGGAGAGGACTGAGGGGCCGCACCATGGAGCTGTGTGAGGAGACGACTAAGGGGCCGCACCATGGAGCCGTGTGAGGAGACGACTAAGGGGCCGCACCATGGAGCTGTGTGAGGAGAGGACTGAGGGGCCGCACCATGGAGCCGTGTGAGGAGAGGACTGAGGGGCCGCACCATGGAGCCGTGAGAGGAGAGGACTGAGGGGCCGCACCATGGAGCCGTGAGAGGAGAGGACTGAGGGGCCGCACCATGGAGCTGTGTGAGGAGACGACTAAGGGGCCGCACCATGGAGCCGTGTGAGGAGAGGACTGAGGGGCCGCACCATGGAGCCGTGTGAGGAGAGGACTGAGGGGCCGCACCATGGAGCTGTGTGAGGAGAGGACTGAGGGGCCGCACCATGGAGCTGTGTGAGGAGAGGACTGAGGGGCCGCACCATGGAGCTGTGTGAGGAGAGGACTGAGGGGCCGCACCATGGAGCTGTGTGAGGAGACGACTAAGGGGCTGCACCATGGAGCCGTGTGAGGAGAGGACTGAGGGGCCGCGCCACGGAGCCGTGTGAGGAGAGGACTGAGGGGCCGCACCATGGAGCCGTGTGAGGAGAGGACTGAGGGGCCGCGCCACGGAGCCGTGAGAGGAGAGGACTGAGGGGCCGCACCATGGAGCCGTGTGAGGAGAGGACTGAGGGGCCGCACCATGGAGCTGTGTGAGGAGAGGACTGAGGGGCCGCACCATGGAGCTGTGTGAGGAGAGGACTGAGGGGCCGCACCATGGAGCCGTGTGAGGAGAGGACTGAGGGGCCGCGCCACGGAGCTGTGTGAGGAGAGGACTGAGGGGCCGCACCACGGAGCCGTGAGAGGAGAGGACTGAGGGGCTGCACCATGGAGCCGTGAGAGGAGACGACTGAGGGGCCGCACCATGGAGCTGTGTGAGGAGAGGACTGAGGGGCCGCACCATGGAGCTGTGTGAGGAGAGGACTGAGGGGCCGCACCATGGAGCCGTGTGAGGAGAGGACTGAGGGGCCGCGCCACGGAGCCGTGTGAGGAGGGGACGGAGGGGCCGCGCCACGGAGCCGTGTGAGGAGGGGACGGAGGGGCCGCGCCACG
The DNA here is from genome assembly GCF_039654945.1 of Dendrobates tinctorius. Classification (NCBI taxonomy): domain Eukaryota; kingdom Metazoa; phylum Chordata; class Amphibia; order Anura; family Dendrobatidae; genus Dendrobates; species Dendrobates tinctorius. Next base: position 2,129,371 of record NW_027361904.1, on the reverse strand, counting down.
GAGCCGTGTGAGGAGGGGACGGAGGGGCCGCGCCACGGAGCCGTGTGAGGAGGGGACGGAGGGGCCGCACCCAGGGGTGGGATTCAGCGGGTTCTCCCCGGTTCGGTGGAACCGGTTGTTAAAAAAGCAGCCGGTTCCCCGAACCGGGGAGATTCACGGCCGCGATCCGGTACTTTGTGTTCCTGCAGCAGCCGGCAAGGAGCAGGAGGCAGAGGAGGACTCTTGCTCTGCTTCCTAGCCCCGCCCGCTGCGCCGGATACCGCGCACTGATACTTGCAGCCGGCCAGCCGCAGGGATTGAGCACACCCCAGCGGCCCCCGCGCACTGATACTAACCAGTGTGAGCTGCGCGTGGTCTGCGGCCTGCCTTCCTAGTCACCCCGGGCCCGGCCTGCCATCTTCATCATCCTGGACTGGTCGGTGCTGCTGTGTCAGGTCAGTATGTGCTGCTGCTGCCTAATGGGGACCTGCTGTGGTGCCTAATGGGGACGTGTGGTGCCTAATGGGGACGTGTGGTGCCTAATGGGGACGTGTGGTGCCTAATGGGGACGTGTGGTGCCTAATGGGGACGTGTGGTGCCTAATGGGGATGTGTGGTGCATACTGGGGACCTGTGCTGCCTATTGGGGACGTGTGCTGCCTATTGGGGACGTGTGCTGCCTATTGGGGACGTGTGCTGCCTATTGGGGACGTGTGCTGCCTATTGGGGACCTGTGCTGCCTTTTTGGGACCTGTGCACTGTTCTGATCTCATTCCAATTTATTATTATTTTTTTTTAACTGTTTGACTGCGCCCCTACTTGTATATGTTTGAGGAAAAGGTGTGGCTTAAAAATGGGTGTGGCTTAAAAATGGGTGTGGCTTAAAAATGGGTGTGGCTTTCCTACACACAAACACAGAACCTGTTGTTAAAAATTTGAATCCCACCACTGGCCGCACCATGGAGCTGTGTGAGGAGAGGACTGAAGGGCCGCACCATGGAGCCGTGTGAGGAGAGGACTGAGCGGCCGCACCATGGAGCCGTGTGAGGAGAGGACTGAGGGGCCGCACCATGGAGCCGTGTGAGGAGAGGACTGAGGGGCCGCACCATGGAGCCGTGTGAGGAGAGGACTGAGGGGCCGCACCATGGAGCCGTGTGAGGAGAGGACTGAGGGGCCGCACCATGGAGCCGTGTGAGGAGAGGACTGAGGGGCCGCACCATGGAGCCGTGTGAGGAGAGGACTGAGGGGCCGCACCATGGAGCCGTGTGAGGAGAGGACTGAGGGGCCGCACCATGGAGCCGTGTGAGGAGACGACTGAGGGGCCGCACCATTGAGCTGTGTGTGGAGAGTACTGAGGGGCTGCACCATGGAGCTGTGTGAGGAGAGGACTGAAGGGCCGCACCATGGAGCCGTGTGAGGAGAGGACTGAGGGGCTGCACCATGGAGCCGTGTGAGGAGAGGACGGAGGGGCCGCACCATGGAGCTGTGTGAGGAGAGGACTGAAGGGCCGCACCATGGAGCTGTGTGAGGAGACGACTGAGGGGCTGCACCATGGAGCCGTGTGAGGAGAGGACTGAAGGGCCGCACCATGGAGCTGTGTGAGGAGACGACTGAGGGGCCGCACCCAGGGGTGGGATTCAGCGGGTTCTCCCCGGTTCGGTGGAACCGGTGGTTAAAAAAGCAGCCGGTTCCCCGAACCGGGGAGATTCACGGCCGCGATCCGGTACTTTGTGTTCCTGCAGCAGCCGGCAAGGAGCAGGAGGCAGAGGAGGACTCTTGCTCTGCTTACTAGTCCTGCCCGCCGCGCCGGATACCGCGCACTGATACGTGCAGCCGGCCAGCAGCAGGGATTGAGCACACCCCGCCGGACCCCAGCGGCCCCCGCGCACTGATACTAACCAGTGTGAGTTGCGCGTGGTCTGCGGCCTGCCTTCTTAGTCACCCCGGGCCCGGCCTGCCATCTTCATCATCCTGGACTGGTCGGTGCTGCTGTGTCAGGTCAGTATGTGCTGCCTAATGGGGACATGTGCTGGCTGCATATTGGGGACCTGTCCTGCCTAATGGGGACGTGTGGTGCCTAATGGGGACGTGTGGTGCCTAATGGGGACGTGTGGTGCCTAATGGGGACGTGTGGTGCCTAATGGGGACGTGTGCTGCCTAATGGGGTCGTGTGCTGCATATTGGGGACGTGTGCTGCTTAATGGGGATGTGTGCTGCATACTGGGGACCTGTGCTGCCTAATGGGGATGTGTGCGGCATACTGGGGACCTGTGCTGCCTAATGGGGATGTGTGCGGCATACTGGGGACCTGTGCTGCATATTGGGGACCTGTCCTGCCTACTGGGGACGTGTGCTGCCTACTGGGGACGTGTGCTGCCTACTGGGGACGTGTGCTGCCTACTAGGGACCTGTGCTGCCTACTGGGGACCTGTGCTGCCTTTTTGGGACCTGTGCACTGTTCTGATCTCATTCCAATTTATTATTTTTTTTTTTAACTGTTTGACTGCGCCCCTACTTGTATATGTTTGAGGAAAAGGTGTGTGTAAATGGGTGTGGCTTAAAAATGGGTGTGGCTTAAAAATGGGTGTGGCTTTCCTACACACAAACACAGAACCTGTTGTTGAAAATTTGAATCCCACCACTGGCCGCACCATGGAGCTGTGTGAGGAGAGTACTGAAGGGCCGCACCATGGAGCCGTGTGAGGAGAGGACTGAGGGGCCGCACCATGGAGCCGTGTGAGGAGAGGACTGAGGGGCTGCACCATGGAGCTGTGTGAGGAGAGGACTGAGGGGCCGCACCATGGAGCCGTGTGAGGAGAGGACTGAGGGGCCGCACCATGGAGCCGTGTGAGGAGAGGACTGAGGGGCCGCACCATGGAGCCGTGTGAGGAGAGGACTGAGGGGCGCACCATGGAGCTGTGTGAGAAGACTGGGGCTGCACCATGGACTCTTGTACAAATGGGAATGAGGACGTAGGACTTGGTGTGAGTGCTCTGAGGATCTATTTTGGAAAGGGATCGATGTTACGTGAGTGGGGATGCATAGGGAAGATGATGAAGGGCTGTGTGGGGAATTGGGGGAAGATGAGGGGCTGTGTGGGGAATGAGGAGGCCTTTTTCCTGAAGCCCGATCTCTTCTTCCAGCCCAGGACCCGCAGCCTTGCAGCCCCCCCCTCCCCCAAGGGCCTGCAGCACCATCCCAAGGCCGCCGGTTTCAGGAAGCACGGACTCTGCCTCCTGTGACCCCAATCCACCACTCCCCGTGTTAGCTACCGTAAACACGGACTATAAGATCCTCATTTTATCAAAAATCTTTTTTTTTTTCTTTCTACTTTACTCACCAAAATTTGGGGTGCCTCTTATGGTGTGAAAAATATAGTAAATAAAAAAAAAAAAGGAAATAAAAATAACATGATAATCGCTTATATAACCAGTTTCTTAGGTCCCACCGTTGTTTTTCTGTGTACGTCGGCCTTCTGTAAGCACTTACCATTCTCTACAACCCATACAGCCTGGTCCGTTTAGAAGGCATATAGGACATTTGTTTTATGAGGGTCTGACTGCGGTGCCCCTCTGCTCCATAGCACAGACTCTGGCAGAAGTCACACTACATATTTTACAGAGGGGTAAAAACACTTAATAATTTTGAAGAGTATTTTTAGCCAAGAAGGACATAATTTGCAGTAACTAATCTATGTACATATTTATCCAAAACAACAGAAGCCTAATAGACAGAATGCTTCATGAAAAGACCATCCAAAAAAGAAAGAAGCAATGCCTAAAATTACAAACTTTATTTAAGACATAATAAATTCATAGATAAGAATAGACATAATAATGCGGGGAACATAACACACAAAGAACCGCACGTAGGGTAAATAGCAATGCTGCATATATTATAGTCTTATAATTCCCTGGCGAACAGTAAAGCCACAGGAATGCACAGATTTGATTTAATAATAAGAACACAGTGGTGTATAAAAGCGCCAAATGAAATGAGGCACATGAAAATGCAAAAGACAAGCCAGATTGAGGATACTGGGTGATGTAACATACATGAGCACTAGTGGTAATAAGAGTATAAACCCAGCATATACCCAGGCATTGATGTAAAGTTGCTGCTAAAGCATATTTACCTTAAAGTGCGGGCAGGAGACCCCTGAACATAATTGGGCTGCCTCTGCACCCTTTTATATGACAGTAAAGTGAACTGGGAGGCGGCGTTGATGTTGGCTTCCTGTGCGCGGCCCGGGCAAGCATCGTCATTGAGCGGCGCCGTGTGAAGCCGCGCCTCCTCCAAACTCGACGCGTCAGAGCAGGAGAGGGGGGGAGGCGGCAACACATGGACGCGTTGTCATGACGAAGCCAGAGACCCGGACAAGCGCCGTCACAGATCGGCGCCGTGTGAAGCCACGCCCCTTCCACGCTCGACGCATCAGAGCAGGAGGGAGGAAGCGGCAACACAGGGACGCGTCGTCATGACGACGCCAGAAACCGGATCACGCACAGGAAACACCACATCAAACAGAATACCTGCGCTAAATAGAGGTAAAAATTCCCTATGTTTCCAAGCAAAAATATGTCCTTTATGAGGGGAAGGAAGGACTAAAATGTGAACGGTAAATCCAGTTACTAATTAGAATATATAATATCAATAGCACGATAAACTAGATTATTTAGGTGACTATGCATTAAGTAAACAAGAGAAGTGCTAAACTAGTGAAAAAATATAGTACCATTGGGAGAATATCATGTTAATGAAACAATCACAATAACTATATATTTAAAAGGGAGTCCCCCAAAAGAGGAGGAACCCATTGCGCATATCGAGGGGGTCTTGCTCTGGGTCCGCTATATCGATGATATTCTCATGATATGGCAGGGCTCAGAGCGAGACCTCCTTGACTTTGTTGGGACTTTAAATGGCAATAAGCTGAACATCAAGTTAACATGTAAATATAGTCAGTCCTCTATTGATTTTCTTGATATTTTGATTACTAATCCCACGAGTGGTTTAAAAAAAAAAAATTGAATGTGGCCATGATTTTTATTTTTTTTAATCTGAAGAAACCTATTCACATAATTTTGACTAATTCTCATAATTTTATAGTGAACTAGCTGAAGAGCCCAGCATTTCCCGGGCATAGTAATAATGATTATCCTCCATCCCATAGTCCCGTGCCCATATAGCTATCATACATGTGCTCCATCCCACAGTCCAGTGCCCATATACCCATCATACATATCCTCCATCCCATAGTCCCGTGCCCATATACCCATCACACATCCTCCATCCCATAGTCTCGTGCCCATATAGCTATCATACATATGCTCCATCCCACAGTCCAGTGCCCATATACCCATCATACATATCCTCCATCCCATAGTCCCGTTCCCATATACCCATCACACATCCTCCATCCCATAGTCCCGTGCCCATATACCCATCACACATCCTCCATCCCATAGTCCCGTGCCCATATACCCATCACACATCATCCATCCCATAGTCCCGTGCCCATATACCCATCACACATCCTCCATCCCATAGTCCCATGCCCATATAGCCATCATACATATCGTCCATCCCATAGTCCCGTGCCCATATACCCATCATACATATCCTCCATCCCATAGTCCAGTGCCCATATACCCATCATACATATCCTCCATCCCACAGTCCAGTACCCATATACCCATCACACATCCTCCATCCCATAGTCCCATGCCCATATACCCATCACACATCCTCCATCCCATAGTCCCGTGCCCATATACCCATCATACATATCCTCCATCCCATAGTCCAGTGCCCATATACCCATCATACATATCCTCCATCCCATAGTCCAGTGCCCATATACCCATCATACATATTCTCCATCCCACAGTCCAGTGCCCATATACCCATCACACATCCTCCATCCCATAGGCCCGTGCCCATATACCCATCACACATCCTCCATCCCATAGTCCCGTGCCCATATACCCATCATACATATCCTCCATCCCATAGTCCAGTGCCCATATACCCATCATACATATCCTCCATCCCATAGTCGAGTGCCCATATACCCATCACACATCCTCCATCCCATAGTCGCGTGCCCATATAGCTATCATACATATGCTCCATCCCACAGTCCAGTGCCCATATACCCATCATACATATCCTCCATCCCATAGTCCCGTGCCCATATACCCATCACACATCCTCCATCTCATAGTCCCATGCCCATATACCCATCATACATATCCTCCATCCCATAGTCCAGTGCCCATATACCCATCACACATCCTCCATCCCATAGTCCCGTTCCCATATACCCATCACACATCCTCCATCCCATAGTCCCATGCCCATATACTCATCATAGATGTCCTCCATCCCATAGTCCAGTGCCCATATACCCATCACACATCCTCCATCCCATAGTCCCGTTCCCATATACCCATCACACATCCTCCATCCCATAGTCCCATGCCCGTATACTCATCATAGATGTCCTCCATCCCATAGTCCAGTGCCCATATACCCATCACACATCCTCCATCTCATAGTCCCATGCCCATATACTCATCATAGATGTCCTCCATCCCATAGTCCAGTGCCCATATACCCATCACACATCCTCCATCCCATAGTCCCGTTCCCATATACCCATCACACATCCTCCATCTCATAGTCCCATGCCCATATACTCATCATAGATGTCCTCCATCCCATAGTCCAGTGCCCATATACCCATCACACATCCTCCATCCCATAGTCCCGTTCCCATATACCCATCACACATCCTCCATCCCATAGTCCCATGCCCATATACCCATCATACATATCGTCCATCCCATAGTCCCGTGCCCATATACCCATCATACATATCCTCCATCCCATAGTCCAGTGCCCATATACCCATCATACATATCCTCCATCCCATAGTCCAGTGCCCATATACCCATCATACATATACTCCATCCCATAGTCCAGTGCCCATATACCCATCATACATATCCTCCATCCCATAATCACGTGCCCATATACCCATCACACATCCTCCATCCCATAGTCCCGTGCCCATATACCCATCATACATGTCCTCCATCCCATAGTCCAGTGCCCATATACCCATCACACATCCTCCATCCCATAGTCCCGTGCCTATATACCCATCATACATGTCCTCCATCCCATAGTCCCGTGCCCATATACCCATCATACATGTCCTCCATCCCATAGTCCCGTGCCCATATACCCATCACACATGCTCAATCCCATAGTCCAGTGCCCATATACCCATCATACATATCCTCCATCCCATAGTCCAGTGCCCATATACCCATCATACATATCCTCCATCCCATAGTCCCGTGCCCATATACCCATCATACATATCCTCCATCCCATAGTCCCGTGCCCATATACCCATCATACATGTCCTCCATCCCATAGTCCAGTGCCCATATACCCATCACACATCCTCCATCCAATAGTCCCGTGCCCATATACCCATCATACATATCCTCCATCCCATAGTCCCATGCCCATATACCCATCACACATCCTCCATCCCATAGTCCAGTGCCCATATACCCATCACACATGCTCAATCCCATAGTCCCGTGCCCATATACCCATCATACATATCCTCCATCCCATAGTCCCATGCCCATATACCCATCACACATCCTCCATCCCATAGTCCAGTGCCCATATACCCATCACACATGCTCAATCCCATAGTCCCATGCCCATATACCCATCATACATATCCTACATCCCATAGTCCCGTGCCCATATACCCATCATACATATCCTCCATCCCATAGTCCCGTGCCCATATACCCATCACACATCCTCCATCCCATAGTCCCGTGCCCATATACCCATCACACATCCTCCATCCCATAGTCTAGTGCCCATATACCCATCACACATGCTCTATTCCATAATCCCGTGCCCATATACCCATCATACATATCCTCCATCCCATAGTCCCATGCCCATATACCCATCATACATATCCTCCATCCCATAGTCCCGTGCCCATATACCCATCATACATATCCTCCATCCCATAGTCCCGTGCCCATATACCCATCACACATCCTCCATCCCATAGTCCCGTGCCCATATACCCATCACACATCCTCCATCCCATAGTCTAGTGCCCATATACCCATCACACATCCTCCATCCCATAGTCCCGTTCCCATATACCCATCATACATATCCTACATCCCATAGTCCCGTGCCCATATACCCATCATACATATCCTCCATCCCATAGTCCTCAGCCGGGTGGCGCTGAGCAGGGAGTTCCTGGAGATGTGGTGTTATGTAGCCTGGCAGTGCGGCTCTGTGTGCGGCCGCTGATGATGCGATTTTCCACGCTGGTAATAAAGCCTGGCAGTAATAGAGGAGGGGGGATTCATTTCTGTCATGTGCTCTCTGCTCCTTTCTGGGGGGCAGGCAATGGCTGGGAGCTTGTGTTCTCGGGGATGCTAGATTTCTCCCACCCGGGAAAACTGTTGCTCATAGCAACCAGTCACAGATCAGCTTTCTTATTTTAAACAGCTCTGGTGAAATGAAAGATGCATAGTGATTGGGCAGCACAGGCAGTGTAGTCTGTTGTGGTCAAGATGTGCCTATGAAATAGATTTATTAGACATTTATTGTGGGTATATGTGTGATATATATATTTTCAGCAGCACAACCTTCAGCAGATTTTGGGTGCAATGCTTCCTGAATAATGCGGTTGTCCAACGCAACATATAAATGAAAAAAAATCTGGCAGCGCTCCTCCAGATAAAGGGAAAATGGTGGGCTTTACTCCAGCACCAAGTGGTGCAACGTTTCGACCTCACAGCACGGTCTTTCTCCAGCACAGTGTTACCATAGAATAGTGCACTTTTTATACATATCTCTTCAATTTACCAATATACAAAAATTATCATATACTGTATGAATAATCAGTGTATAAAAAATTACACTGTAGTGCAAAAAATTATATCCAACCGTATCTACAATCATTGATGCGGCTAGATGAACAATGATTAAAAGATGAGACACCTGTGTGATATTTACAATACATAAACATTACAAATCCCCCGGAGCACTCTGACCCAGACATCATGTTGTAGTTCCACCATAACAGCGTTCTCAGAGCACAACTGAGCATGTCAGTAATCAGATATTCCCGATTGGCCACTCGGCAGTGATGTCAGCGATGATGTCAACGCACATGCTCACTAGGCACTTCCACTCCCCGCTCCACCATTAGAAGTGCTGGCAACTATGCCCACACAGTATTTCATAAGAAGAAACAGCATTTGTTCACAAGAGATAAATCTCAGTACTTAGATGGAGTAGGGCACTTGTAGTGATCATATTAAGTGATGAACTGGACACTTAAAACATTCATACCAATGGCTGTGCATAAGCCACAAGCACTACGCCACATACCCCCTAGAGGACAGAGGCGGAGTACCAGCACACAGACAGCAACCACAGAGGGGATTAACCCCCTGCGTCACCACTGTGCACTATGGGCTAAATGCACATTCCAACAGACATTCACCATATAAACTAGGTGCCAGAAGTCACTAGCAAAATTCGGGCCTTGGGATTAAATCATATACCGTACTTTATACGATATGTAAAAAGGACATACAACAATTATTGGGAAGAGTTTCTATCAAGGGATTCAACCTTTAAAAATAAAAATACAGTATTTAGTAATTAATTAAAAAAAAACAATAATGAACCAAAATTGGCTCACATAAATGCAAATATAATAAAATACACTCAGTCCTCCATATAATACACTCCTCCATATATTAAATACACTGCTCAGTCCTCCATATGGTATAATACTCCTCATAGTGCTCCATATATTGAAATACACTGCCAGTCATCCATGTTGTACAATTCACTTCCCATAGTATAATGCACCCCATAGTTCTTCATATAATGTATTCCCCATAGTCCTCGATACAGTATAATGCAGCCCACATATAGTATAATGCAGCCACCCCATACAATATAATGTAACCCCCCATAGAATATAATGCAGCCCCTCCATAGAATATATGGCAGCCCAATGAGAGTATAATGCAGCCCCTTATATCGTATAATGTAGCCCCTCAATAGAATACAATGTAGCCTTCATACAGTATAATGCAGCCCCAATAGAATATAATGTAGCCCCCTCATAAAGTTTATTGAAGCCCCCATACACAATAATCTAGCCCCCATAGAATATGATGCAGCCCCCCCATAGAATACAATGTAGCCTCCTCATATAGTAAAATGTAGCCCCCTCAGTGTATGATGCGATCACCCCCCATAAAAAATAATACAGCCCCCCATAGAATATAATGTAGCCCCCTCAAAGTATAATAAAGCCCCATACAATATAATCTAGCAGCCCATAGAATACAATGTAGCCTCCTCATATAGTATAATGTAGCCCCCTCAGAGTTTGATGTGATCACCCCCCATAAAATATAATACAGCCCCCCATAGAATATAATGTAGCCCCAAATAGAATATAATACAGCCCACCTCCCCATAGAATATAATGTAGCCCCCCATATTATATAACAGCCTCCCTCATAGAATATAATGTATAATATAACCCCCCATGGTATATAGCACAGCCCCACTTAGTATATAGCACAGCCCCACATGGTATACAGCACAGCCCCACATAGTATATAGCACAGCACCACATGGTATACAGCACCACATGGTACACAGCACCACATGGTATATAGCACAGCACCATGGTATACAGCACACCCCGCATCTCCCCCCCAGAGAATGGCCCCACAGTCCAGTACTCACATTAAAAAAAACCCACACTCCTCACCTCTCCTCGTGCCCAAGCTGCTCTCGGTTCCTGTCTCAGCCTGCTCTGCCTGGCACACAGTGAGTGCGCGATGACATCATCTCGCACCTACAGTGTCACAGGCAGAGCGAGGAATGATGGGAGAGGGAGCGTCAGCTGACGCTCTCGCCTCCATCACTGCTTTGAACTGCATCAGCATCTATGCCAACTATCGCCGGCTCCGCACACATTACACACGCGGCTCCGCTCCGCACACATTACACACACGGCTCCGCTTCGCACACATTGCACACACGGCTTCGCCCCGCACACATTACACAAGCGGGTCCGCTCTGCACACATTATGCTCCGCACAATTACACATGCGGCTCCGCTCCGCCCAAATTACACACGCGGCTCCGCTCCGCACACATTACACACGTGGCTCCGCACACATTACACACGTGGCTCCGCCCCGCACACATTACAGACACGACTCCGCCCCGTGCACATTTCACACGCGGCTCCGCTCCGCACACATTACACACGCGGCTCCGCTCCGCACACATTACACACGCGGCTCCGCTCTGCGCACATTACACACGCGGCTCCGCTCCGCGCACATTTCACACGCGGCTCCGCTCCCCGCACATTACACACGCGGCTCCGCTCCGCACACATTACACACGCGGCTCCGCTCCGCACACATTACACACGCGGCTCCGCTCCGCACACATTACACACGCGGCTCCGCTCCGCACACATTACACACGCGGCTCTGCTCCCCACACATTACACAGGCGGCTCCGCGCACATTACACACGGCTCTGCTCCGCGTATCCGCATACATCCACACAACCTGCATACCCAATGTTAAAGATAGGGTATGCAGGAGTATGCGGACGTAGACGGAGCTTCATGGAGGAAGTCTGCAGCTTCTCCATACGCAAATATGAACCTAGCCTAAGGCTAGTTTCACACTAGCGTTTATGAGCGCAGCGACGGCCTGCGCACGGCCGCCGCTAAGCCCCCCCCCCTGCCGCGCCCCCGCCGGTAGCTCCGCCCACCGGCGCATGACGCTGCATGCGCCCTGCGTCCCCTATCTTTATCACAGGGGGCGCAGGCCGTGCGCAGTATGCGTTTGGCGGCGCATGCGTCCTTTTGACGGTGCGCCGACCTGCGCCAAACGCAACCTGCTGCAGTTTGGTTGCGTCGGCGCACCGTCAAAAAGGCGTATGCGCCGCCAAACGCATACTGCGCACGGCCTGCTCCCCCTGTGATAAAGATAGGGGACGCAGGGCGCATGCAGCGTCATGCGCCGGTGGGCGGAGCTACCGGTGGGGCGCGGCAGGGGGCGGGGCTTAGCGGCGGCCGTGCGCAGGCCGTCGCTGCGCTCATAAACGCTAGTGTGAAACTAGCCTAAGCTGCAGGGGGTCCAGACACCTGGAGACTCCTGATAATCAGCTGTTCAGCTCCACTGCCTGTTTATTGGGCTCTCCATACATGTGCTGTGACTGTCACACAGCCGTGACACAAGCAGTGTGGCCCCTCGGGGCTCCTGTCCGGGGCCCAGTGTTCCTGTGCTTGGCTGCCAGGCTCCGATCTGCACCGTTCCCCGTCCTCTTTCCTCACGGTCTCAGGGAGCATTGTCACACCATTACCTGGACTCCACCGCTCCACAATCCCCGCTCCTGATCCCCTTCTGTCACCACGTCACAGTTCTGGGTGCAGCGTCCTCCTGACTCTGTGATCTCCTCTGTTCAGCCTCTGTTGCTCCTTCCTCTTCTTATTACCGCTGCTGCTCTCCTTCCTCTTCTTATTACCGCTGCTGCTTTGCTTCCTCTTACCTCTTCCACTCTCCTTCCTCTTATTATCGTTGCCGCTCTCCCACTCTTCTTATTACCGCTGCTGCTCTCCTTTCTCTTATTAACGCTACTGCTCTCCTTGCTCTTCTTATCACCGCTGCTGCTCTCCTTCCTCTTATCACCGCTGCTGCTCTCCTTCCTCTTCTTATCACTGCTGCTGCTCTCCTTCCTCTTCTTATTACCACTGCTGCTCTCCTTCCTCTTATTACCGCTGCTGCTCTCCTTCCCTCACACAGTGGGCCATTGCTTCCTCTAGTGGTCAGCATTCCAGTCTGGCTGCTGTAACTGTAGAGAACCCTTTCCTATTGAGATCCCGGAATCGCCCCCTTGTAATGAGCGCCCCCTGGTCCTTAGTAGAATAAGCGAATGTGCTCGGACAAGGTGTTATCCTGCTCGGAGTGTCTTCAGCATCCTGGAAGAATATGTTCTAGTCCCCGAGGCTGCAGGTCACACAATTGTTCCAGAGACGCAGCACATGTAGGGATTGCCTGTTAGTGACTGCAGACTCTTGAGTCCCCCAGTGTAGGTGCTGTGTGCTGCGGGGAGTCACCAGTTTCTGGGCTGAGAATGTCTGTGATATATCCATTATACATACTGCTGGCAAGAACCCGACTAGTGGCCGGGGTCTCGTAACACCGCCATTCCCAGCTCAGATACTGCCGAATCCCCGCAGCACACAGTGCGTGCATGGGGGAGTCATAAATCTGCAGTCACATGGAGCAACTGCACACTTATCAGTTTATGTATAGTTGAAGAAAAAATGCAGCACTCACCAGTTGAACTGAAAAACTCTGCGTCTTTTATTTCACATAAATTCCATCGAAAGGTTTATGGACCTGTAGAAGCGAGTAATCGCAAAACGGCCGTTGTCTGGCACCTCCCTCCCCCAGCATTCCTCTAACGTCCTGCATGTCCATAAACCTGTGGATGGAATTCATGTGAAATAAAAGACGCACACTTTTTCAGTTCAACTGGTGAGTGCTGCATTTTTTCTTCTTCGACTATACATTGAATGATTCATGTTTGTTTATGCAAGCACCTCCGTTTTTTTGACCGAACTGCATACCGCAATACTTCAGACAAATAGCTCCGTCTGTTAATGTGGTGATATGTGTGCCCTAGTTTGCCATTCATGTTTGCTTTTCTGCTGAAACTTATCAGTTTACACTGAACAACCCATTTAAACATGCCCCATTCATGGTCAGTCCCCGGTTACATGACGTGGTCCTGGACTACACGATTACGCTCTCCCCTTAATTTGGTGGAGTCAGATTGTGAGGAACGAGGGAGAATCCATTTTAGATTATAGGTTCAGGACATTACCGTCGACTCCTGGAATGTGCCCGCCACCCTTGTGTTCCCCCAGGCCATAAAAAGCCATGCAATGTTTCCTTTTAATTTAAATGCCAGGAAGATCTTAACACAAGGGTGTGAAATCTGCAGCTACAGCTAGCTGGCGCCCTTTGTCTGACAAAGCACATGGAGACCTTGTGGCACAACAAGTCACAGCAAGGCTCTGAGGTATTGAATCTGGAAAATGCCCTAGAGTAACAGAATGCACGATCTCTGAGTCTAGCCGAGTACATAATCCGAATCAGCATTCCTTCCCCCATACACCCGTGCCCGGCAGCCACCTGTAGCACTCTGCGTTATTGAGTTATAAAGCATATCTACCAGGAGTTACATACGGTAGGCATATTTAGTCTATGCGCAGATAAAATCCAGCGTAACTCAGTGGCAGTGCCACAGACCCACTCAGAGCTTCAGCGCAGAAAATCATATTCTCAGATATGGGAGGAGAGAGGCTGCACAAGCCCAGGGGTGGGAGCAGGGTGTGGGAGGGAGCAGCCTATGGGATATAAGGCAACCCATCATTTTGGACTAAGATTTGGAACTGTGATCCATCAGCACCTCCCTGTGGTTGGTCAAATGCTACATAACACTAACTGCAACCTATACTTTCCATACCCACTGTATATGTAAACCTCCCGGTCATCACCATCAAGAGTTCCTCACTAACACCATACGGTATGCTGCCACCAGTTCCTCGTTTGATATAAGCCCTGTCCGACAGCAGGATTATATCGTGTCAGAAACTAACCTCTGGGTAGCGTATAATATAACCAACTGAGCATGCGGACATGGGGATTCATGAATCGAGATAAGAGCAGCCCAAGATTAATTTTATATTTAATCGTCAAAAGGCGCACTAGATACAGGTATATACAAGTATCCAGACAGGAGTGTAGTACAAGGGTAGGATACAGATTGCAATTACCATGTTATTTAGCACGTGACCACAGGGAGGCGCTGATTGATCACAGGTCCAAATCTTTCTTATGATTCCCTTGGCCGCGTCAGTAACGGGCCTCCTACCAGTAGAAATGAGGGGCTGCCTTATATCCCCTAGGCTGCTCCCTCCCACACACTGCACCAACCCACTGGGCTGTGCTGCTTCTCTCCCATATCTGAGTGCATGGTTTTCCGGCAAGAACCGTGGATGCCCATAAGTTTCCGCCCGATGCTCAAAATTAGACGCCTTTGGCACCACTGGGTTCTGCTGGATTTTATCTGTGCAGGGAGTCCAAATATGGCTACCGTATTTAATCACTGGTTGCTATGCTTTGTACCTCAATAATGCAGAGTTCTAGGGGTGGCTGCATGGTATCGGCTTGGCTAGGCTCAGACATTGCATTCTTTTATTATTTGCCATTTTGAAAGTTCAATATCTCAGAGACTGTCTACCTTGGACCTGTGCTGCCACTAAGTCTGCATGTCAGCCTGAGTCAAAGGAAGCCAGTTGGCTGGTAGCTGCACAAGAGTTCACACAGCGTGTGCTATTTTACACATTCATCAGTCAGCCAGCATTCATCGCAGCTTATAGTCATCGAGAGAAAGTGATGAGGTCATACAGGAATGAGAGAGAGATGAGGCCATACAGGAGAGTGAGATGAGGTCATACAGGAGAGTGCGATGAGGCCATACAGGAGAGGGGTCTGCAGCACAGAGAAGCAGGACTACATTATTGTAGCAGTGATTTACTATATGATCACCATAAGTGACCTAATGTTGAAGGCAGACAAGAATTTACATGTAACAAGTACAAATAATTGCTTATTCATTCGTTTACAGGTCTTGTAATGGAAACGACCTTAATTTACTTTGTATAATCAATGAGAGAAATTATTTATTACATTACTCAGTTATCAAGAACTATAAATCTTAAAGGGGTTTTCCCATAAAAAAAAAAGTTCATTTTAAGGAATAGATCTTAAACTTGAATATGTTAAAATAAAAATGTTCCTGTGCTGAGATAATCTTATGAATGCCCCTGATGTGTACTGTGTAATGGCTGTGTCTGTGTGGGAACATACCGCAGCTCCTAGTTAGTGAGAAGCATTATCCAAGCACGCCTGCTCATCACTAGTCCTGGTTAAATGCCATTCTGTTAAATAAAATGTAATAAGAAGTGATTAAAACATTATATCTACCCCAAAATGGGATCAGTAAAAACATCAGCTAGGGATAATAAAAAATAAGTCCTCACACAGTCCTATATTTTGAAAAATGAAAACACGACGGGTATCGAAAAATGACGACAAAAAGTAAATAACTTTTTTGTTTTTTCTTACAAATTTCCGAATTTTATTTATCGCTTAGGGCCCCGTTAAACATAGCGACGCACCAGCGATCCCAACAACGACACGACCTGGTAAGGATCGCTGGTGCATCGCTACATGGTCGCTAGTAAGCTGTCACACAGGCAGATCTACTCAACGACATAGGAACGATGCGGCGATTCGTACAACGACCTCGGCGGCCGTTGGGACCTTGTCACACAGCAGCTCTCCTGATGACTCAGACCTCGATAGGCGAGTGTTTTGAGTCGCCAACGAGGTCGTTCGTCGTTTTTATGGCGTCAAACATAGCGATGCATGCTGGCCAGCGGGAAACCAACAATAAAAAAATGGTCTAGGACATTCGAGCTCGATCAGCGAGATCGCAGGCCGCTATGTGTCACACGTAGCGAGATCGCTGGTGAGGTTGCTGTTGCGTCACAAAACCTATGTGAGAAGTGGCCTTTAGATAAAAAAAAATCTATATGATTGGTATCTGTGCACTCCTGAGGACCTGGATAATCATACTACCAGGTCAGTTTTACCATATAGTGAACATAGTAAATAAAATACCTCACAAAACACTTGTTGAATTGCAACAACATTTGTTGAATTGGGAGGAAAAAGCGAAAACACAGAAATTGGCCATGTTAGGAAAGGGATAAAGCTATATAATGTTTTCTACATTCTGAACTTGAAAGTGTCTTTTTCCCATTTAAATTCTGATGTTTAACAAGATCTGATCTAACAGTGAAACATTTTCCACATTCTAAAAATGAATCTGGCTTCCCCTTGTGTGAATTCTTTCATGTCTAACAAGATCTGATTTCCGGGTAAAGCATTTTCCACATTTTGGGCATGAAAATGGCTTC
The DNA here is from genome assembly GCF_039654945.1 of Dendrobates tinctorius. Lineage (NCBI taxonomy): Eukaryota > Metazoa > Chordata > Amphibia > Anura > Dendrobatidae > Dendrobates > Dendrobates tinctorius. Next base: position 2,112,211 of record NW_027361904.1, on the reverse strand, counting down.
TCCCCTGTGTGAATTACTTGATGTGTTATAAGATGTTGTTTCTGGGTAAAACATTTTCCACATTCTGAGCATGAATATGGCTTTTCTCCAGTGTGAATTCTTTGGTGTCTTATAAAAACATGTTTCTCGTTAAAACATTTTCCACATTGTGAACATGAAAACGGCTTCTCCCCTGTGTGAATTCTTTGGTGTCTTTTAAGAAGGTGTTTCTCTTTATAGCATTTCCCACATTGTGAACATGAAAATGGTTTTTCCCCTGTGTGGACTCCTTCATGAAAGACCAGATCTGATTTCTGGGTAAAATGTTTTCCACATTCTAAACATACAAATGGCTTCTCCTTTGTGTGAATTTTTTGATGTCTAATAAGAATATGTTTACAGTTAAAGCATTTTCCACATTGTGAACATGAGTATGGCTTCTCCCCCGTGTGAATTTTTTGATGGTTAACAAGATCTTGTTTCATGGTAAAACTTTCTCCACATTTGGAACATAAAAATGCCTTCTCCCCTGTATGGATTCTTTGATGTTCAATAAGAGTATGTTTCTGATTAAAACACTTCCCACATTCTAAACATGAAAATGGCTTTTCCCCTGTGTGAATTATTTGATGTCTTACAAAAATATGTTTATGGTTAAAACATTTCCCACATTCTGAGCATGAATATGACTTTTCCCCTCTGTTACTTTGATGTCTAATCAAAACTGATTTTAAAGTAAAACATTTTCCACATTCTGAACATGAATACGGCTTCTCTCCTGTATGAATTCTTTGATGCCTAATAAGACTTTGCTTCTGGCTAAAACAGATTCCACATTCTGAACAAGAAAATGGCTTTTCCCCTGTGTGAATTTGTTGATGTCTAACCAGATGTGATTTCTGATCAAAACATCTCCCACATTCTGAACATGAATACGTCTTTCCTTCTGTGTGAATTCTCTCATGTCTAAGAAGATTTGATTTACTAGTAAAGCATTTTCCACATTCCTGACAAGAATATGGCTTCTCCCCTGTGTGAATTCGATGATGTTTAATAAGAATTGTTTTTTGGTTAAAACATTTCCCACACTCTAAACAAAAAAATGGCTTCTCCCCTGAGTGAATTGTTTGATGCCTAATAAGAACATGTTTGTGATTAAAACATCTCCCACATTCTGAACATGAAAATGGCTTCTCCACCGAGTGAATTCTCTGATGTGTAGCCAAAACTGATTTTGTATATGGCTTTTCCCCTATGGGAACTTTTTGACGTTTGACACTCGTTCTGTAACTTGTATTTTGCTTTACAGTCTGTGATGAATCAGGAGATCGGATCTGTTCCACAGGATCAGATAATACATTTTGGATATGAGGGATGGAGGGTATATCTTCAGTATTGGTCTTCTCCTCATGTGCATATTGAATGATACTACAATCATCTGCATTAACGTGTGAAGATTTTGGATTTTCCTCTGAGCTCCCGGTACAGTCATCTGCAAAGGATAAAACTGATATTTGTTTAGTAATATAACCTCATATATTGACTGTAGTGACGTTATAGGACATTATAATTGAGAAACATTCATTTAATAACTAAAATATTTGGTGGCAAAACAGAGCACAATCTCAGAGCAGGGATCACTAGATCACAATGTTATGATACATGGATTTTTGTGAGTACTCACCGTAAAATCCTTTTCTCCGAGACGCTCATTGGGGGACACAGAGACTGTGGGTGTGTGCTACTGCCGTCTGGAGGCTGACACTAGGCATACAAAAAACAAGTTAGCTCCTCCTCCGCCGCATACACCCTCGCCCCGATAGCGGGCGGAAACCAGTTTAGTGCAAAAGCAGTAGGAGAACATCCATAAATTAGCCTTAACGCAGAAAATCATATGTCTGAAAAAGGACCACCCTACATTAAATAAGGAATAATACTAATTAAATAAACAAGAGCCAACTGGCTATCAGGGTGGGTGCTGTGTCCCCCAATGAGCGTCTCGGAGAAAAGGATTTTACGGTGAGTACTCACAAAAATCCATGCTTCTCCTTCGTCTCATTGGGGGACACAGAGACTGTGGGACGTCCTAAAGCAGTCCCTGGGTGGGAGGACAACTCACCGATCCAAGCCGCATGCCCTCCTGTCTAAAGGTGTGCCACTGCTGCTTGGAGAATTTTCCTACCCAGGCTCACATCCAACGAGGCCTGAGTATGCACATTGTAATGCTTACAAAAAGTGTGCAGGCTGGACCAGGTTGCTGCTTTGCATACCTGCTCTGCCGAAGCCTGGTGCCAAAGCGCCCAAGAGGCGCCCACTGCCCGAGTAGAGTGCGCCTCTATCCCTGTTGGAATCGGTGCGCCTCTAATACGGTAAGCCTCCTGAATAGTTAGGCGAATCCATCTGGCTATGGTTGATCGTGAGGCTGCGAGACCCTTCCTGCGCCCTTCCGGAATCACAAACAACGAGTCCGTCTGGCGAAAAGGTGCTGTCCTTGACACGTACCTCCTGAGAGCTCTTACCAGATCTAAAGAGTGGAGCGCCCTTTCCACTCTGTGTACTGGCGCTGGACAAAACGAAGGCAGAACAATGTCCTCATTAATATGGAAAGAGGACACGACCTTCGGCAGAAAAGGCGGCGGTGGTCTAAGGACTACTTTATCCTTAAAAAAAAGTCAGAAAAGGAGCTCTGCAAGATAATGCTCCTAACTCCGAGACCCGCCTAATGGAAGTTATGGCTACCAAGAATACAACCTTCCTGGAGAGATATGACAATGAAATTTCCTGTAATGGTTCAAACGGGGCTTCTTGTAGGACACCCAGGACCAGGTTAAGGTCCCAGGCGTCTATGGGTGCTCTATAGGGGGGCACCAAATGAGAGACCCCCTGAATGAACGTCCTGACCTGCATATTGGTAGCGATCTTTCGCTGAAAAAGGACCGACAAGGCCGAAATCTACGTCCTAAGGAAACTTGGCGCCAACCCTGCGTCCAGGCCGGACTGCAGAAAAGCCAGGATGTTGGGGACCGAAAAGGATAATGGCGCAACCCCGTGTTCTCGACACCAATGAAAGAAAACCTTCCAAGTGTTATGATAAATTTTCGCCGAGGCCGGCTTCCGGGCGCTAACCATTGTCGCAACCACTTCGCGCCCAAATCCCGCCTGGGTCAGAATCCAAGATTCAACGGCCATGCCGTCAAACACAGGGCCCCTAAGTTCGGGTGGCAGATCGGCCCCTGAGACAGTAAGTCTGGCCGTTCCGGTAGACGCCAAGGCACGTCTGCGAGGAGCTGCACTAGATCCGCGTACCATACTCGACGGGGTCAGTCCGGGGCCAGCAAGAATTGCCGGGACCCCCTCTGTCTTGATCTTTCTGATGACCCTTGGGAGAAGCGGCAGTGGGGGAAACAGGTATTGATCCGAAACTGGCTCCACGGTAGGACCAACGCATCCACCGCGATCGCTCGCGGGTCCTGAGACCGAGCGACAAACGTGCTCACCTTGGCGTTCTCCCTGGACGCCATCAGATCCACGTCTGGAGTCCCCCACCGTTGGCATATCTGCTGGAAGACCTCGGGGTGAAGGGACCATTCCCCGGCCGCAACGCCCTGTCGGCTTAGGAAATCTGCTGCCCAATTTTCCACACCTGGTATATGAACTGCTGAGATTACCGAGTGGTGCCTCTCGGCCCAACGGAGCACAAGCTCTATCTCGCGCATGGTTGCCCTGCTGCGCGTGCCTCCCTGGTGATTCACGTACGCAACTGCCGTGGCGTTGTCTGATTGAACTCGGACTGGGCGTCCTGCTAGCAAGTGCTGAAAACGCTGCAGCGCCAACCGCACCGCTCGAATCTCCAACAGGTTGATCGGAAGATGAGCCTCCTGAGGCGACCATTGCCCCTGGGCCGTGTGATCCCGGAAGATTGCCCCCCAGCTGAAAAGACTTGCATCGGTCGTGATCACCAACCAATGATCTGGGGGAAAAGGCTTCCCCTGACGAAGAGAGGAGTCGTGTGTCCACCATTGACGCGCCCGTCGAACCTGAGAGGGCAACCTGCACTGATGATCGAGGGAGAACGGACTCCCGTCCCAAGCCGCTAAGAGAGCATGCTGCAGGGGACGGAGATGAAATTGAGCAAACGGAATTGCTTCCATCGCCGCCACCATCCTTCCTAGAACCCTCATCCTGAACTGAATAGTGTGAGGGCCCGGTTGTTGAAGACTTCGGACTCCCTGCCGGAGCGCCCGAGCCTTGTCCTGAGGGAGAATTACCAACCCTCGGGAAGTGTCAAAAATCATCCCCAGGAATAAAATCCTCTGAGCTGGGGTAAGGGAAGATTTCTTCCCGTTGATCAACCATCCTAGGCGAGATAGGATATCCAGTGTGATGCTGACATTCTCCTCGCATGCCCGAAAGGACGGCCCCTTTACTAAGAGGTCGTCTAAGTACGGCAAAACCACTATGCCCCGAGAATGTAGAACGGCCATGACGACCGCCATCACTTTCGTGAATATCCTATGGGCCGTGGCCAACCCGAAAGGTAGGGCCATAAACTGAAAATGCCGGCCCTCGATTGTAAACCGAAGGAACCTTTGATGCGGGGGAAAAATAGGGATGTGCAGGTAGGCATCCTGGACATCGATCGAGGCCAAATATTCTCCGTGCTCCATGGACGATATGACCGACCGGAGAGATTCCATGCGAAAACGCCTGACCCTAATGAACCTGTTCAGGAGCTTTAAGACCAGAACCGGCCTTACTGTTCCGTCCTTCTTGGGGACTGCGAACAGATTGGAATAAAATCCTTGGGTCTTCTCGCACTCTGGTACAGGGACAATGACCCCGTTGCGCCGCAACACCTCGATGGCCCCTAGCAATGCCTCTGCCCGGGATTCCGTTTTGGGAAGCCGGGAAAGAAAAAATCGTCTTGGCGGATCTTTGACAAACTATTTTGTACCCGGAACACACTAATTCTGCCACCCATGCGTCGCGCGCCACCGCGACCCAGACGCGGCAGAACCTGCGCAGACGTCCGCCCGCCTACTCTGCTGTCCTCGGGTACTGGATGCCTCGAGTCATTTCGCTGAGGGCTTCTGGGACCTGGCCCCCCTTGATCTGGGCGGGCGGCCCCGCATCCTACCCAGCGGGTTGGTTCTATACGTGACCTGACGCTCCTTGTCTTGGTTATAGTGAGCTGGGGTGGAGGTACTGGCCGCTGCCATCCACCCGGGGGTGCAAAATGCTCAAAAGCGCGCCTGAGGTTGACGAAAAGGCGGCCTAATCTTTTGCTGTGGAAGGAAGCTGCTTTTTCCCCCTGTAGCATCTGAAATGAGCTTGTCTGATTTCTCCCCAAATAGCCGATTACCCTGAAAAGGCAGGGAAGTCAAAGACTTCTTAGAAATAGAATCAGCCCGCCATAACCTTAACTACAAGACTCTCCTAATGGCGATTGCATTTGCTGCCACTACAGCCGCGCCATTAGCCGCATCCAAGGATGCATTAATTAAATAGTCACCCGCCATCGCGATCTGACTTGCTATCTCTGCCACTTCCGTCTGCAAATCTCTATCCTGTAGGACCTTGTTTAAAGAATCTGACCATGACATCATGGCTTTGGCTACCCATGTTGCCGCAAAAGAAGGAAAAAGCGCTGATCCCGATGCTTCATACACCAAGCGAGCTAAACCTTCTATGAGTCGATCCGTGGGGTCCTTAATGGAAGAACCGCTAGGTACTGACAACAAGGACCTTGAAGCTAGGTGTGACACTGGGGGATCCACTACCGGAGATTCCGCCCATTTTTTACAAAGTTCCGATGCGAACGGATATCTCGTTTCCAGCGTTTTTTGTCCTGAAAAACGTTTGTCTGGACGTTCCCTATGCCGCTGCACTATATCCTCGAACTCAGGATGAGTGCTAAATACTCTATGTGGTCTCCTGGTCTTCTTAAAGGATACCTTATGACCTGCGGTTAGGGAGACATCATCGTCAATACCCAGAGTCTGATTGACTGCTTCAATAAGACTGTCTACCGTCTCCCGGTACCCCGGGGTATCCAGATCCAAGGACTCTTCCCAGTCATCACCTGAACTCTGCTCGCTCCCAGAAAATGGTGACGGTGAGCGAGATGCCGCACTCACGGATGCTGAGGCACCGGAGGGGCCAGGAGACGCAGTACGGGCTCTTTTCCTGTGCGTCTGCCTAGAGAGTGTGCGGCCCCTGCAGGCCGGAGGCTCTTGTGAGGTGGATGACCCCTCCCAAACAGGCGAGCCGTCATCTCTACCCCTATCCGGGGCCTGAAGGGTCTCAATCGCCTTCGTGAGTGAAACCATTGACCGAGAGAGTGATAACACCCATTCTGGGGGATCCAGACCCCTGGGCTCTGTCGCAGGGGAGGACTCCTGGGCGCGTTCGGAGTCGCAGGCTTCACATAACTTAATAGTTTGCGCTCGTGGGAACATCACCCCACAGGAAACGCATGCGGCATAAAGGAACGTGTGCGTTTTTCCTTTCCCAGACATACTGCTGGCGTCGGCCCACACATAAAAAATCCCTTAAAGGTTTGGGGGGGGTAGGCAGAGGGGGAGGAGGGTACTGTGTAGTGCCCTAGTGTGGCTCCGGGATGGGGTCGCACTTACCCGCTCCTGCGCGTCTCTCTCCGTGCTTCAGTTCGTGCCTCACTCCTGGTAGGCTGTGATTCCTCTGTGATCGCGGCCTACCCTGCCTTGCCGCCGGGGCCTCAATTTAATCCGGCGCCCGCCCTGGAGAGGGGGGGCGGCGCCAGAAATGACGTCACGCGCAGGGCGGCGCTTCCGCCCGCGGCCCAGGCCGAAGCCGCGGGCTAAATTTAGAAGCGGTCCGCCCGACCGCTACCCCGGCCGCCCGCCTCCCCATGCCCGGCGGACGACGGGGGGGCGGCGCCGGAAATGACGTGCGCCCAGGGCGGGGCTTCCACCCGCGGCCCAGGCCGAAGCCGCGGGCTAAATTTAGAAGCGGTCCGCCCGACCGCTACCCCGGCCGCCCGCCTCCCCATGCCCGGCGGGCGACGGGGGGCGGCGCCGGAAATGACATGCGCCCAGTGCGGCGCTTCCGCCCGCGGCCCAGGCCGAAGCCGCGGGCTAAATTAGAGCCGGTCCGCCCGCCTGGCACGCCGGCAGACCGCTACCTTGGCCATCCGGATGCAGCTCCCCACAGTCTCCCGGACCGCGCCAATACCTGGAGGGAGGCGAACCAGGTTAGAGGAGCAGAGGGAAAGGTGGGTGGGGGGGGAGGGGAAGGGGAAAGCGTGCCTTTCCGAAAACGCTGCCCAGGGCCCTCCACTCGCTCCAGCACATACCTGAGGTACTCTGTTTAAGACGGTGGAGGCACCCTAGCTCCGACCGCCTTGCCGAGGAGAGGGACCGTCTGCCGCCATGCAGCACCGCCGTCATGCGTTGGTGGAGTCATGGGGGCCGCACAGACTAGTCTTGTGCCTCTGTGCAAGCCCATGGTTTCAATACCTAGGGGTGGACAGGGCTAAGTCTGGCCTAATGTCCCACGTCGCGGGAGAGGAAACGTGGAGGGACACTCACACGTGGTCGCCCGTTGCTGGTTTGGGGAAATCGGATCCTTTCAATAGGATGCGTTGCCCCTGTCTTATCTTCATAAAACAAAAAACAAAGAAAAAAATAGATGTCTGGGGAAAAGTCCCAGATATGTCCCTCGGTGCGGGAAAGGATACGCGGAGGCGATACTCAACGCGTGCTCGCCCGTTGTTGGTTTGGGGAGATCGGACCCTTTCTATAGGATCCGTCGCCCCTGTCTCATCTTCATGGTAAACTAGAAAAAAAAAAAAATAGTCTGGAAAGATCCAGACTGCGTGTGCCTCCATAAGACACTAAGCAAAAACTGGTTTCCGCCCGCTATCGGGGTGAGGGTGTATGCGGTGGAGGAGGAGCTAACTTGTTTTTTGTATGCCTAGTGTCAGCCTCCAGACGGCAGTAGCACACACCCACAGTCTCTGTGTCCCCCAATGAGACGAAGGAGAAAACAGGCTTTTCTGTTGCGGTTTTCTACTTTTGTGTTGAAGACATCTTCATGTCTCATGTCGGTCACCGCTCTTTTCTCAGAAAATTGCCCAGTGGAGAATAATAAGTGAACCTGTAGGTCCAAGCTGTTAGGTGCCGTCCATCTCATCACAATCCCTCTTATGTCTGCTACGTGTACTCTAGCACAGTCTAGTGTATAGGAGAGGGGAGGAGAAGTACGGTCATATACAAAGAAGCCTGCAGTTTTCTACTTTTTTTTCCCCTTATTTAAACTATTATGAGTGGATACACAAATTATATATTCATTATACAGCCGGCTGCTGCCTTTAACTCAGTGACTGGAGCTAGCTTTATTCATTGCTGTTTAACTAGTTAGATGCCGCAGCAATGGTTACATGGTTCTGATCTCTGTGCTCACCACAAAATCATGGCGTGCCGATGGGCTACCATGGAAGCTGGGTGCTCACGGAAGGCCCTGAAGACATTATCTTTGTACTTCTTTTAATATTATGAAAATCCATTATTAATACTAAACAATAAGTTAGAAAAAGTTAATTTAACAAAATTAAAAAAAAATTATGTATGTATATATACATATACACACATACATATATACCGTATATAGTCGTGTATAAGCCTTATTTGGGCTAAAAAAGACCCTCTCGGCTTATACACAAGTCATGCCAGAAAGCCGGCGGGGGAGTGGGAGTGGGGGAGCAGGAGACATCATACTCACCCTCCTGGCTTCTGCATATCAGGCTCTGCTACAGCTCAGTCCTGGCGTCAGCATCTCTCTTCCTGTCTTCTTCCTGTGCGGTCATGTGACACCGCTCATTAAAGTCATGAATATGGATGTGTCTCCACTCCCATAGGGGTGGAGAGCATATTCATGACTTTAATGAGCGGTACCATGTGACAGCACAGGAAGAGAGAAGCAGACCCCGGGTCTGAGACGTAGTAGAGCCTGATAGGCAGACGCCAGAAGAGTGAATAGGACTGGTGGAGGGTGAGCCATGCTAGATTCACCTGTCCCCGTTCCACCGCTGCGCTCAGTCTCCCGGGTCCTCTGACTGTGACGTTCAGGTCAGAGGGCGCGATGGACGTGTTTAGTGCGCGCCCACTGCCTGAACAGTCATGGCAGAGAGCCGGCGACGCTGAGGAGCAGCGATGAGAGGTGAGTATGTCTTTTTTTTTTTTTTTAAATTACAGCAGCATTATTATATGGGGCATATATTAATATGGAGCATCTTATGGGGCCACCATTAACCTTTCTGAAGCATTACATGGGGCATATATTAATATGGAGCATCTTATGGGGCCACCATTTTAATTTTATTAGTATCTATTTTTATTTTTTAAATTTACCAGCAGCTGCTGCGTTTCCCACCCTAGGCTTATACTCGAGTCAATACGTTTTCCCAGTTTTTTGGGGGGCAAAATTAGGGGCCTCGGCTTATACTCAGGGGTCGGCTTATACTCGAGTATATACAGTATACATTATATATATATAAATATATAGTCCTCAAGATGAAAGCAGCAAACCACAAGAATTCCAGTCAAAGTGCTATTAGTCCATCTGACTAGTTGCCAATACAGCAACATTTCGGTCCTGGGAGTTGAGGACCTTTCTCAAGCTTGAGAAAGGTCCGCAACTCCCAGGACCGAAACGTCGCTGTATGGGCAACAAGCCAGATGAGCTAATAAATAGCACTTTGACTGGAATTCTTTTGGTGTGCTGCTTTCATCTTGAGGACTATTTTTGAGGTTTGGTATATGCCTGGAAGGCTTGCACCCACATTGCCTGTTTATTTTTTGTGCTGCTTTTTCCCTTTTTTCACACACACATTAGTAGCATTTCATCAGATCCAGGTTCTCTTGCCTTGCCCATGAATTGTCTGTTCCAGTAGCCCATAATGAACGCCACAATCAAGTAGCAGGAATTGTATACAGGAACATCTACACAGCATATGGGCTAAGTCCAGGTGGGAGACCACAGAAAAAGTGGTGGAGAATGAAAGGGCTAAAATCCTATGGGACTTCAAGATCCAGATGGATAAGCAGGTGTTGGCTAACCAATCGGACATTGTGATAGTAGACAAGGATCAGAAGACAGCAATGATCCTTGGATGAAACAATGATCATGGATGAAACAAGGAGTATCCAGGAATATATCAGAAAAATGACACTAAAAGATGAGATGCTGAGAGAATGCCTAAGGCAGCAACAACAGATCTGGAAGGAAGAACAGGAACATGAAGTGCCATGGCAAAACAAGCCGCTGTATGGAATGTACCATTAACAGATAATGGAGGTGACTGACATGGAAAAATCCTACCAATGGCTGGAGAAAGGTGGACTCAAGGACAACACAGAGGCACTAATCTTAGCAGCACAAGAGCAAGCACTAAGGCTAGCTTCATACTAGCGTTTTGGGCCACAGCGCACGGCCGCCAAGCCCCGCCCCCTCTACTAGCGCACGGTCAACGCACCCTATGCTAAAGATAGGGTGTTCAGATCACATGCAGCCGTGTGCAATACTAGGCGGAGATGACCGGAGGGGGGCGGGGCTTAGCGGCGGCCGTGCGCTGTGGCCTAAAACGCTAGTGTGAAGCTAGCCTAAGTACCAGATCCATAGAAGCAGGAATCTACCACACAAGACAAGACCCAAGTTGCAGACTATGCAAAGAAACCTCTGAAACAGTCCAACACATAGTGGTAGGATGCAAAATGCAAGCAGGAACAGCATATACCGAACGCCACAACCAAGTAGCAGGAATAGTATATAGGAACATCTGCATAGCATATGGGCTAAGTCCCCCTAAGTCCAGGTGGGAGACCCCAGAGAAAGTGGTGGAGAATGAAAGGGCTAAGATCCTGTGGGACTGCAAGATCCAGACGATTAAGCAGGTGTTGGCTAGCCAACCAGACATTGTGATAGTAGACGAGGATCAGAAGAGAGCAATGATAATAGATGTGGCAGTGCCAAGTCACAGCAACATCAGAAAGAAGGAATATGAGAAGCTGGAGAAATACTAGGGCCTCAAAGGAGAATTGGAGATGTGGAAGGTGAAGGCAGCAGTGATTCCAGTGGTGGTAGGAGCACATGGAACAGTGACCCCAGATGTAAGAATGGCTACAACAGATCCCAGGAACAACATCTGAGCTCTCTGTCCAGAAAAGCGCAATGCTGGGAACAACTAAGATCCTGCGCAGAGCCTTCAAACTCCCAGGCCTCTATATATATCTGGCAAAAATTAAGAGACCACCACATCAAAACCCTGTCATGGGCAGCCCATTCTCCAGACCTGAACCCCATTGAAAACCTCTGGAATGTAATCAAGATGATGATAGATAGTCACAAGCCATCAAACAACGAAGAACTGCTTACATTTTTGCGCCAGAAGCAGTAGAAAGACTGAAAGACTGGTGGCAAGCATGCCAAGACGCATGAAAGCCTGTTATGAATGAGTCACCGTAGGAGGCAAAAACAGAAATACTAGCTAAGTCAAGAAAACCAGAGAAGTTGGCAGCTATCGGATTGCAGACCCCTGAACCTATCAACAACAACTAGCAGTAGCCGTGGGGGGTTCCTACGGTGCCCTAGACCCCTCGAACACAGCCGGAGAACTACATAGGCCTAAAGACAGAAAGGGAAATCTAAACTGCCCCAGAGCAGACCCCAAAGCAGTAGGCAGCCCCCAACATATAATGACGGTGAAGCAAGATGAAAAAACACTCAGACAGATAGAAAGATAGGCCGAGCAAAAGATGGGGCCCAAGCTAACTACATAGGAAAGGATAGAAAAGCTGCTGTCTGTAATCCGCCAAAACCCTATCAAAACAGGAGCCAACAGCTGATAGGGAAAAAAGCCCTGAAGACGCTAGGCTTCAAAAGACTATATCAGAACTCAGGTATCTTCTGAAGACAGAGCAAAAAGGAATTCAGCACACCCCAGCAGGGAATGGCAGAAATCCAGAAAAACAAAACCAAAACACAAATGCAAAAGGCAGAGCAGAAAACTTAGCTTTTGAGGAGCAGGAATCAGACTGGTCTCCTAGAATCCCTCAGAGAGATCACCAGCAAGGCAGAAGGGCGTCGGCTGCCTTATATCCTGTCAGCAATTCCCGTCACCCAGTCACCATCATCCTGCCCAGATGCTTGGTAATCAGCCTCACTACCTTCCTTCACCAGAAGAGGGAGTTCATCAAACCTCAATGGTGAAGGGGAAAATGAACTCACAACAGTACCTCCCCCTTGAGGAGGGGTCACCGAACCCTCATCCACGACACCAGGGCGATCAGGGTGAGCCCGATGAAAGGCACGCACCAATCTTTTGACATGAATATCAGAAGCAGAGACCCAGGAATTATCCTCCTGACCATAACCCTTCCACTTAACCAAATACTGGAGTCTCCGTCTAGCCAGATGGGAATCCAGTATCTTCTCTACCTCATATTCCATGCTACCTTCAACCAATACAGGGTCCGGAGGTGCCACCCCAGGAACTACTGGTTCAACAAACCTCTTCAAGAAGGACTTATGAAACACATTATGGATTTTAAATGTGACAGGAAGAGCCAAACGAAAAGAGACCGGATTAATAATCTCCAAAATCTTGTAAGGTCCAATAAATCTAGGCTTAACCTTATGAGACGCCACTTTCATAGCGATATTTTTTGATGATAACCAAACCATAACACCAACCTTAAACTGGGGACCAATGGTCCTATGTCGGTTGGAAAACCGCTGGGCCTTTTCCTGGGAGAGAGATAACTTATCCACCACTTGGTCCCAGATCTGGTGCATTCTCTCCACCACAGTGTCAACACCTGGGCAGGCAGAAGGCTCCACCTGCCATGAAGAAAATCGAGGATGAAACCCAAAGTTACAAAAAAAAGGTGACATCAAAGTGGCAGAACTAGCTCTATTATTTAAAGCAAATTCGGCCAAGGGCAAAAATGAAACCCAATCATCCTGATCAGCAGAAATAAAACATCTCAAATACGACTCCAAGGTCTGGCTTGTTCTCTCCGTCTGCCCATTGGTCTGAGGGTGAAAAGCAGAGAAGGACAACTGAATTCCCAGCTTGGAACAGAAAGTCCTCCAAAATCTAGACACAAACTGAACTCCTCTGTCAGATACAATGTTCTCAGGAATCCCGTGCAAGCGAACCACCTGTTGCAAAAACAGGGGCACCAACTCAGAGGAAGATGGCAACTTAGGGAGTGGTAAAAGATGAACCATCTTAGAGAACCTATCACAAATCACCCAAATGACAGTCATTCTTTGAGAGACCGGCATATCAGAGATGAAATCCATTGAAATATGGGTCCATGGCCTCCTGGGGACCGGCAAAGGCATCAACAACCCACTAGAGCGAGAACAAGGTTTAGACCGGGAGCAAGTCCCACAGGACTGCACAAAATTCCTGACATCACGAGACAAGGCGGGCCACCAAAAAGACCGACTCACCAGATCTCTAGTACCAAAAATACCTGGATGACCAGCCAATGCAGAGCAATGAACTTCAGACATCACTCTCTTCTTCCACTGGTCAGGAACATACAACTTCCCACTGGGACAACGCTCAGGTTTGTCCTCCTGGAACTCTTCCAGAGCACGTCTCAAATCGGGCGAGATGGCAGAAAGAACTACCCCTTCGCCTAAGATGGTAGCAGGCTTGGTCACCACAGGAGAATCAGCAAAGAAGCTCCTAGAGAGAGCGTCAGCCTTGACATTCTTAGTGCCAGGAAGAAAAGAGACCACAAAATCAAAACGTGTAAAAAACAAGGCCCACCTAGCCTGTCTAGGGTTCAAGCGTTTGGCCGACTCCAGGTAAATCAAATTCTTGTGGTCAGTGAGGACCACGACTTGATGTTTAACTCCCTCCAACCAATGTCTCCACTCCTCAAATGCCCATTTCATGGCTAACAGTTCCCGATTCCCCACATCATAGTTACGTTCAGATGGGGAGAACTTTCGGGAAAAGAAAGCACAGGGATTCATTTTAGATGTTACAGGATCCTTTTGGGACAAAACAGCTCCTGCACCAATCTCAGAAGCGTCCACCTCTACCTGAAACGGGAGTGAGACATCAGGTTGCCGCAAAACCGGGGCAGAAGTGAATCTTTGCTTCAGCTCCTGAAAGGAAGAAACAGTCTCCGGAGACCAATTCAACACAACAGCACCCTTCTTAGTCAGATCAGTCAATGGCTTGGCAATACTAGAAAATTTTGTTATAAATTTCCGATAAAAATTAGCAAAACCCAAAAACTTCTGGAGGGCCTTCAAAGAAGTGGGCTGAACCCAATCATAAATAGCCTGTACCCTGGCCGGGTCCATTTCAATAGTTGACGGAGACAAAATAAATCCCAAAAATGAAATCCTCTGTACCCCAAAAAGGCATTTCGATCCTGTGACATACAGGGAATTCTCCCTCAAGATCAAAATATCATCCAGATAGATAATCAAAAATTTATCCACAAAGTCTCGGAAAATATCGTTCATGAAGCACTGGAAGACAGAAGGGGCATTAGTGAGCCCAAAAGGCATCACCAGGTACTCAAAATGTCCCTCCGGAGTATTAAACGCCGTCTTCCATTCATCCCCATGCTTAATACGGATAAGATTATACGCCCCCCTGAGGTCAAGCTTGGTAAACCAGCAAGCACCTTTAACTCTGGAGAATAGATCCGAAATCAGGGGTAACGGATACTGATATTTAATGATATTTACTGATATTTAGCCGACCCTTGGGAAATTTACACCCCGGGCTCAGTTCAATTGCACAGTCATAACTCCTATGAGGAGGCAAAGACGCAGACTCATTCTCACTAAATACATCATAAAAGTCCGCCAAATAGTCAGGAACATCATGCGACTGAGGTGAGGTGGAAAAAAACGGAGCCTCACTAAAGGCACACCGACAACCCCAACTCACCACAGACACAGATTTCCAATCCAAAACTGGATTATGAATTTGCAACCAGGGAAACCCCAGAACAATGGTATCATGCAAATTATGCAATACCAAAAATCTGCAATTTTCTTGATGGTCTGAGGCGACCCGCATTACCACCTGGGTCCAAAACTGAGGTTTATTTTTCGCCAAAGGAGTAGCATCAATGCCCCTCAAAGGGATAGGCGTCCGCTGAGGTGTCATCGGAAATCCACAACGTTTAGCAAAATCCAAGTCCATTAGGTTCAGGGCTGCTCCCGAATCCACAAAAGCCTTGGCGGAAAATGTGGACAGGGAGCAGATCAGAGTAATTGCCAGAAGAAACTTAGGCTGAACACCACCCACAGAAAACGTGTGTGCAAAACGTTTCTCTCGTTTAGGACAGACAGAAACAATATGCGAGGCATCTCCACAAAAAAAAACACAGCTTATTATGCCTTCTGAACTCCTAAAGTTGCTCCCTGGACAAAACTCTATCACATTGCATAGGTTCAGAAACTTGTTCAACAGGTGGCAACACCTCTCGTGCAGTCCTGCGTTCACGTAAACGCCGATCAACCTGAATGGCTAATGACACAGAATCGTCAAGACCAGAGGGAACAGGAAATCCCACCATAGTATCTTTTACGGCTTCTGACAAACTCTTCCGAAAGAGAGCTGCCAAGGCATTATCATTCCAGGTAGTAAGGACCGCCCACTTTCGGAATTTTTGACAGTACAGTTCTGCAGAATCTCGACCCTGGCTCAATGCCAACAGGGTCTTTTCAGCCTGATCAATAGCATTAGGTTCGTCATACAACAACCCCAAGGCTTGAAAAAATGCATTCACATTAGTCAGAATAGGATCATCTGGTTTCAAAGAAAACGCCCAATCCTGGGGATCGCCACGCAGCAAAGAGATGACAATTTTAACCTGCTGCGGGGAGCTCCCTGACGAGTTAGGCTTCAAGGCAAAAAATAATTTACAATTATTTTTGAAATTTAAAAATTTAGACCGATCCCCAAAAAACACATCAGGAGTAGGGATCTTTGGTTCAGCAGCATGTGAATGAGCAAGGTAGGCGGAAATTCCCCGCACTTCCGCAGCGAGCTGCTCCACACGATCAGACAATTGCTTTATCTCCATTGAGAGAAAAAAAAATTCCCCCTACGGCCTCAGAGATCTAGAGGAAAAAATATACACACTTTTTTTTTTTTACAATTCTTTCCTGCTATTGAGTACCCTAGGATCTGCGGTATGGCTGGTGATTCTGTTATGAATGAGTCACCGTAGGAGGCAAAAACAGAAATACTAGCTAAGTCCAGAAAACCAGAGAAGTTGGCAGCTATCGGATTGCAGACCCCTGAACCTATCAACAACAACTAGCAGTAGCCGTGGGGGGTTCCTACGATGCCCTAGACCCCTCGATCACAGCCGGAGAACTAAATAGCCTAAAGACAGAAAGGGAAATCTAAACTGCCCTAGAGCAGACCCCAAAGCAATAGGCAGCCCCCAACATATAATGACGGTGAAGCAAGATGAAAAAACACTCACACAGAAAGATAGGCCGAGCAAATGATGGGGCCCAAGCTAACTAGATAGGACAGGATAAACCCTATCAAAACAAGAGCCAACAGACTGATAGGGAAAAAAGCCCTGAAGATGCTAAGCTTCAAAAGACTATATCAGCACTCAGGTATCTTCTGAAGACAGAGCAAAAAGGAATTCAGCACACCCCAGCAGGGAATGGCAGAAATCCAGAAAAACAAAACCAAAACACAAATGCAAAAGGCAGAGCAGAAAACTTAGCTTTTGAGGAGCAGGAATCAGACTGGTCTCCTAGAATCCCTCAGGGAAATCACCAGCAAGGCAGAAGGGCGTTGGCTGCCTTATATCCAGTCAGCAATTCCCGTCACCCAGTCATCATCATCCTGCTCAGCTGTTTGGTAATCAGCCTCACTACCTTCCTTCACCAGGAGAGGGAGTTCATCAGACCTCAATGGTGAAGGGGAAAATGAACTCACAACAAAAGCCGTTTTTAAAAATCATGGTTATTCCACAAGATATTGATTTCTGAACTCTTCCTGAGTTAAAACATTAGTATTGTTGTTTCTAAATGATTATGAACTTGTTTTCTTTGCGTTATTCGAGGTCTGAAAGCTCTGGGTTTTTTTTAAATTTTGACCATTTCTCCTTTTCAGAAAAAACAAAACAAAATTTATTGCTTAGAAATTCGGAGACATGTTGTCAGAAGTTTGTAGACTAAAAGAACAATTTACATTTTACTCAAAAATATACCTGTAAAGAGGAAAATCAGATAAACTGAACATTTGAAAGTGGTCGCTTAATTTTTGCCAGAGCTGTGTATATATATTCATGTGTGTTTGTGTAGTGAAGGAATGTGATGCCTAAGCATGCAGCACCCTTCAGCAATGTGTGCAGAATTATTTGGCAGTTTGATTTCCTAAGGCTAATTTCCTAAGGCTGAATTACTTACCGGTAATTGTGTTTTATGGAGTCCACGACAGCATCCACTCGAGAAAGGGGATCCGCCCATAGGGACAGGAAACCTACAGATAAAAAGGGGCGGTCCCCCTCGCCTCCTCAGTTGGATTACAGTAGCATGAGAGGAACCGCAAGAACTCAGACAGTCTCTATAATAATTAATCAATATACATAATTATATACAACCATCACCTGGAGTGACTCACATACACCCATATACTTGATGCTATCACTTCACTATCTTCCTGAAGATTCGGTGACGGAGAACCTATTCTCCTTGATGTAGAGTATGGCGACTGAGGAAGTCTGCTGTGAGATTGTCCACTCCCCTGATGTGAAGGGCTGAAAGGGATAGGAGATCGGTTTCGGCCAGTTCAAGAATTTTCACCGCAGTAGACAGAGTCATTGACAGAGTTCCACCTTGCCGATTTATATATGTGACTGACGCAGTATTGTCCGATAGAATCCTCACATAAACCCCCGCAGCTGTGGGAAAAAGTGATGAATCGCATGACTGATTGCCTTTAACTCCCTTAAGTTTGAGGAGGCATCATCTTCTTCTAAGGACCACTGCCCCTGGGCCAGGTCATCAACCAGATGAGCCCCCCCCATCCATTGGGACTAGCATCAGTAGTAACTATCCTAGAAGGTCTCACTACCCAAGAGACCCCCCTAGAAAGATGATCCCGATCTAACCAACAGGTCAGGGAGTTTGTTACTTTTAACAACAGAGTAATTGAGGTGACCTTGCAGTCGTTCTTCCACACAGAGGATTTTTTGCTGCAGACACCTAGTATGAAAATGGGCTCATTGAACAGCTGGAATACAGGATGTAAGGCACCCCTGGAGGGACATAGCATCTCTCAAGGACCTATGAGGGTTATCAATTGCCGTCCTAACCTTATTCATTATAATTAGCATCTTTTCCCCAGGAGGACTGTAGAGTTAGTGGGACCAGTCTGGACTTGTCCAGGTTAATTATCCATCCCAATGCATGTAAGAATGAAATCGTGTCGGCAAGGCAACCACTACATTGGGAGGCAGACTTCCTTACTTCCAAGTATGGAACAATAAGTGTGTCCCGCAGACGCAAATAAGCAATCACCTCCAAAATTTATTTTGTGATGATACGAGGAGCCATGGAAAGACCAAATGGCATCGCTGTGAATTGGAAATGATGGACATGACCTCCAATGATGACCGCCACTCTGAGGTACTGTTGGAACTCGACACGTATGGCCAGATGGTAGTAGGCATCCTTCAGGTCCATGACAGTCATGAAGCATCTGGGAAATAAAAGTTTAATAGAGATCTTATAGACTCCATCTTGAAGGTGTGAAATCGAAGGAAGGTATTCAATCTCTTCAAATTAGTGATGTTCTATAAGAACAAACTGGCTTGGAGACCAGGAATAAAGGAGAATAAAATCCCCATACCGCCTAGTCCCCCTGGACCTCTACCAGGACACGTTCAGACAATAGACTCAAGACCTCCGACTCAAGCGCCTGCTGCTGTGCAGGGGATTTAAGATAGGTCACTATAAAGGAATCTTGGGGTATCCGATGAAACTCCAGCTTCAAACCAGATGATATTAGGCTCAGGGTCTGGGGATTAGATGAAATCTCTCCCCATTTGTGGCAAAAGAATTTTAATCTGCCACCCACAGGAGGGTCAGGGTTAACGAAATTTGTTTCCGCTCTTGGAAGAGGATCCACTAACAAGGGCACCTTTTTGTTTGGTCTCCTTAGTCTCCCAGCGAACTCGGTCTCTGTAGGACTTCCCTTTACCGAATGGCCGCTTCTTGAAGGCCCTCCAGTAGGACGGAACAAATTGGTTAGGGAAACCCTTCTTTCTCTCTCCAGCCTTAGTGAGGATCTCATCAAGCACTCTGCCAAACAGGTACTCACCCTGGCGTGGAATTGTGCACAACTTAGATTTTGATTGTGCATCACCCTTCCAGCCCCTTGAACCATAAGGCACGGCGAGCAGAATTTGCGAGACCAGCCAATCTAGCCGCCAGGCGTAGGGAGTCCGCAGAAGCATCAGCTAGATATGCCATAGCTCAATGGGATAGAAGACAACAGCTTTTCTCTAGAAACTCTTTTCCTGATTTATTCTTCTAGCTGATCAACACAGACCTACACTGACCTTGCTGTACACGTGCCAGATATAGCTGGTCTAAAGATCCCAGTATAGGATTCCCATGATCTTTTGAGTAATGTCTTCACCTTGTGGTCTAGAGGCTCAGATAGAAGCCCAGAGTCTTCTACGGGTAGGGCGGAATATTTAGAAGTCGAAGCCACTGCAGCGTCCACTTTGGGAACTTAAGACCAGGTTGTCAAATCTTCATCGTCAAAGGGATACTTCATCTTGAAAGATGAAGGGAGGAACGCTCGCTGCCCTTGTTTGTCCCACTCCTTTCTGACCAGATCTTTAACCTCTGCGATGACTGGAAATGATCGTCTCTTTTTATGTGAGAGGCCTGCAAAAATGATCTCATGCATAGTCCTGGTTTCTTTTGCATCTGAAATTCCCATGAGTAATAAGTAAGATATGATTGTAAGGTATGACTTAAGGTTCCCTGATTATTACACTACAGATGAGAACCAGCCTGTCACACAGCTGCGACCCCTCCTCTTTTTACCCACAGCTTACACTCACACCGCAGCTATGTGCCTGCTTGTAACCCTACACCAGATGCTTCCTGTGCAAACAATCTCCGCTCCACAGCTAAGGAATATTAATTAAGCTAAGGGGGAAGAATGTCTTTGTTTGAAGCACCATGCGGCTGGATATAAATATGGGTAATATTAAAGAGACTGGATCGCGAAAACGATACGCGACAGATATAAAAATCACATATCCGCATAGGACACGAAACCAGCGTTCTGGCCCATAATTTTCACGGTTCCAGCACCCACAGAAACCGAGAACTGGATTTCTCCTAAAGGGTGTGACATAATTACTGCATGTTTGGTCTTTAATTATTGATTGCGATAGGCTAAAAAGAATGATACCATGTGTGTGTTTATACGAGGTACCCTCTGCGAGATATAGTCATTATAAGTTTTGTAGTCAGAATTGTAACTCCTAGAGCAGGGGGCGGAACATCCCTAGACCGCCCCTTTCGTGATGTCACAAACCCAAAGCTATAAGGTACTCCCTCCCTAAAATTGGTCATTCTAGCTGGAGGTTTGATGCTGAAAGGACCCCAGATGCAGGGCGACGTGTGGCCCCGCCTCCCCACATGGTTAGCCTACAGACCATCTAAGCAACTGTAAGGGTTGATTTCTATGTTAACCCCATTTATTTTATATTTGTATTGTACATACCTAATGTCTCAACTTTGTAACATCTTTTATCTGTGTAATCACTGCCCCCATTTTGGGGAATAAATTATAAATTTGTTAGTCTGTCTTCATGCTCTAAAAACGAACACGTGCCTTTAAGATAATTGCGACTGAATTGGGTTGGCTTTGAACCCCTCTACTAAGTTTATAATTTAATCAGAGAAACTCTAGAGCTGGTGGCTGCAAAGTGTGATCTGGGCCCTGGGTACTGCTGAGAGTGATGGAAGGGATTTTATAAGCTAATTGGGTGGCTGCGGCCAGAGCATTTTATAATTCCCTCACTGCAGCGTGCCGGGTGGCCAGACCTCATTGAAGCAGCCGGCCGGTGACCAATTATCCCAGGTGTAGTTCCCTGACTGACCTGAGGGTAAAGGGGGCGCCAGAGAGCTGAGCGTACCAAAGTGGAACTGAAAAGTTTCGAAGTATTGTGGGCAGTGGTGGGACAACCAAAATAACCCCCCTGCGATAAACTGTTAGGGAAAGACTAGCTTGCTGTTTTTTTATCACATGGTGCCAGCAGTGGGATAACTAAGATAAGTCCCCCTGTGCCTGTGATAGCCGTGTGTCGGCACTGCGTCGCATCCCTCCGTCCATGACATACCGGTGTCAGCGGTGGGTCTGTGAAACCATGGCATTTCTAACTGATTTTACCAGGTTATCAATGCTTTCTATGGGGAAACAGGATCGTCCTTCCTCATCATATGATGATGAATGAGAACAACAAGCGGACCGGGGGTGTGACCGGAAGTATGCGCCGTGATTGTGAACGGCTGGAGCTATGGCTATTAAAAGAGGTCTGGTCTAACACATAGTACCGCACCTTGAAAAAGAGCAGCGAAACACGCGTCGGTGGTGGGGGGCTTTGGTCCAGCTTATACTGTTCATGGGCAAACACTTGGCGCATATGGTGTATGTCATTTGATTTTGGCCAGTTCCAATTTTGGATGATTGTAACGTATTTATACTGGCATATCAAATTTTACTGTATCCTCATGACTGTATCTACATAGTTTATGGCACTTCAGCACTTTATCTGAATATACAATTAGTGACCTCAGCCATCATTACCTGATCCTCTGTTTATTCATTTGATGTATTGTTATTGATTCTGGCATATATGTTTAATAAAATTATATACTTTTATACATTATGGACTATATACTCCTTTGTGTTTCAATTGGTTTTCAGGCTTTAGTTTGGAGTGTCCTGTAGGGAACCTTATATGACCGAATATGGTTGCGGGTCAAGTTGGTATCCCCTATACTGTTGTGCCTTGGTCGGTCTGTATTTCTATTCTATGGGTAGGGCAGAATGTTTAGAAGTCGAAGCCACTGCAGCGTCCACTTTGGGAACTTTACACCAGGTTGTCAAATCTTCATCGTCAAAGGCATACTTCCTCTTGGAAGCTGAAGGGAGGAACCCTCGCTGCCCTTGTTTGTCCCACTCCTTTCTGACCAGATCTTTTACCTCTGCGATGACTGGAAATGATCGTCTCTTTTTATGTGAGAGGCCTGCAAAAATGATCTCATGCATGGTCCTGGTTTCTTTTGCATCTGAAATTCCCATGGTATTTCTAACTGATTTTACCAGGTAATCAATGCTTTCTATGGGGAAACAGGATCGCCCATCTTCATCAGATGATGATGAATGAGAACAACAAGCGGACCTAACCTGGTCACTATCGGAAGAGGAGCTGGAGACTGGGGTAACATTCCATGCTCTGGTCTTATGCTTTTTAGGTTTGTCTTAGCATTTTAGGGACTGGAGCTCCTCCCTTATCATTGCCCGTATATCATTGGACCTGACAGATGATTCCTCATCTGTCTGGCTGATACAGTTCTGGCACAGTCTCTTAATATAGGTGTCAGGAAGGGGCCGTGAGCACAAGGCACATTCTTTGTGTTTAGATTTTTTTGCTTTCTTAGCCTAAAGCGGGTACAGAGAAAGAGGGAGTAATCATCTTAGTAGGCAGAGATATGTAACACTCACCCAGTGAAGCTTGTCAATGTGATACCGGTTCTGGAGGCAGAGGCACAGCATGATTTGTAGACGGCTAAGATTTCTTGCTCCGTATACTACTAGCGGAGTCGCCCTCTCGGGAGCGTCTACTGCTGCTCTTGGGTTTGCTGTGGATCTGCACTTCCACCACCTGTGGGAGCACATCAGATTCTCCTGCAGAGGACTTCCTGCGGGCACACCAGCAGCAGAAAACTGCTGGATCTTATACATACAGCCTACCCATCCACCTCTCCACGCTGGAATATGCCTCCCCGAACCCCCAGGAAATGAAGCCTGAGCAGTTCTGGGTCAGGAACGCTAAATGACCAGTGCGCGCATGCGCGGGGACCTAAACCTGGAAGTACGGCCCGATGGAGGCACAAGGCGGCCGATGCCCGCACCCGGCCCCCCCGGATGAATGCCGGCTGTTCCCCACCGCACTGCGTTCCACGTGAGCCAGGGCGGCCTCTCCCTGACCCTGGCCTCATGCCATCCACCGCCAGACAAGGGGGGAGTCAGTCAGACAGGGCTCCCCGGATGCTGCTTCTTGTGCCACAGATCCTGCCGTTCCCACAGAGACCGGACAGAGGGCTGCAAATAGACCAGGTAACCTTTATCCTGCAGGTTCCCATGAGGACAGGAAACTAACTGGGGAGGCGAGGGGGACCGCCCCTTTTTATCTGTAGGTTTCCTATCCCTATGGGCGGATCTTCTCTCTCAAGTGGGTACTGTCATGGCAAGAAGAAAAAAAAGATTTAACTGACTCTGAAAAGTCCAAAATTGTTACAAATCTTAAATATGGATGCAGCAATCCTGAAATTGCTCAGATATTGGAGTGCGATCACAGAACCATCAAAAGTTTTGTTAGAAATATTCAGCAGGGTCACAAAAAATGTGTCGAGGAAAAAAAGACACAGATTAACTGCCGAAGAGCTGAGAAGAATCAAACATGAAGGGACCAGGAAGCAATTTTCCTCCAGTGCTATCAAGGTGTAGCTGGTATTCAACTACTACCCTCTGCTGCTCACAAAGCCTTGCCAATATATGTAGCGTTGAGTTCCAACTTGTGATGACATCACTCACCAGTCGGTGAGCTGGAAGTTGTAAACACAGCTGCAGCACTGCCAGGATGGTGGCAGCTGTAGCTGCCTTTCGAAAATAGGAAAATAGGCACACACGCGGTGAACTTTTACAAGTAGCTCATGCAGATGTGGATAGGCTTGAAAAAACGTTGAAACACTAAGATGAGCACGTGAACCAGGCATGGCACGTGTACAAGGTTGCCAAGCTTCAGAGCTGCCACCAGGCCATGGCCATGGTCACACATGACCATGCCTAGTTGTAGGTTCAGAGTTGAGGGCAACAGATCAGTCTGTTCTGCTAGACCTTTCAACAACTCTGCGGCAGTGTGTGGTTTGTCACTTTAGTAGATTAGCTTTGGCAGAGCCTATTTTTTCTTGGCTGAGGCAGTGCTTCCAGCTTCTTAAAGTTTCAGAGAAGAAGGGAGAGGAGGAGAAGGAGGTGCAGGAACTGGTGTAGAAGGTGGGGAGCAATCCTGATTGAACCAGGACCCGCAATCCTCGGTGTCGATAGCACATGTTCCGTCCCAGGGTCCTAGCTTCCACAGTGTCAGTGTTAAGTCAGTGTGCCGTCTGAAATGTAGTGTCCCTGGCCACAAGCACTTGTCCACGTGTCTAAGGTTAAGTGGACCTTCCCAGTCACAACGTTGGTCAGGGCATGGCTAATGTTATGAGATAAATGCTTGAGTAAGGCGGGGGCGGCACACCGGGAGAAATAATGGTGGCGAGAATCCGAGTTCCAAGAGACACCCGCCCACCATGAGGTTGCGCAAAGCTTCAGTGTTATGAATGAGTCACCGTAGGAGGCAAAAGCACTTATGCAAGCTAAGTCCAGAAAACCAGAGAAGTTGGCAACTATCAGATTGCAGACCCCTGAACCTATCAACACAACTAGCAGTAGCCGTGGGGGGTTCCTACGATGCCCTAGACCCCTCGATCACAGCCGGAGAAATACATAGGCCTAAAGAAAGAAAGGGGAAATCTAAACTGCCCCAGAGCAGACCCCAAAGCAATAGGCAGCCCCCAACATATAATGACGGTGAAGCAAGAAGAAAATACTAACACAGACAGAAAGATAGACTGAGCAAAGACGGGGCCCCAAAACTACCTAGATAGGAACGGACAGGAAGGCTGCTGTCTGCAATCTGCAAAAACCCTATCAAAGACATAAGCCAACCAGCTGATATGAAAAAGGCCCTGAAGCAGCTAGGCTTCAAAAACTGAATCAGCACTCAGGTATTTTCAGAAGACAGAGCTAAATGAATTCAGCACACCCCAGCAGGGAATGGCAGAAATCCAGAAAAACAAAGCAAAAACAAAGTCAAAGCACAAAAGCAAAAGGCTGAGCAGCAAACTTAGCTTTGGAGGAGCAGGAATTCAGACTGGTCTCCAAGGATCCCACAGAGAAATCACCCGCAGGGCAGAAGGGCGTCGGCAGCATTATATCCAGTCCGTAACGCCACTCAACCAGTAACAATCATCAGCCTCAGGTGTTTGACAATCAGGCTCACTACCTTTCTTTACCAGAAGAGGGAGTTCCTCGGGCCTCAGTAATGAAGGGGAAAATGAACTCACAACACTTCAGTCTCCAAAAGTCTAAACGTCAACATTTCCAGGGCAACCAGTCTGGAAATGTGGCTGTTTAGTATTGTAGCCGGTGAGTGGGTGGCTGCGTATTTACGCTTGCGTTCCAAGGATTGGGGTAGGGACCACTGAACGCTGCGCTGGAACAAGAACATGGACATGGTTGCTGATGGTGGTAGCAAGTGTGCAACAACCGATGCAGTGTAGGAGGCATCTTTGCCTACGTCATGGAGAGGAAATTGGCGTGCAAGTAGATGTTGCAAATAGCCTTTTTTAGGCTAAATGGACAGTCTTTAAAAAAGCAACAGACTTGGGTACACCTAAACCTTGCATTGGCAACTTCATCCGTGTTGGTGCTTTGGGGAACAGTTGCCTGCCTTGTGTCTCTGGCCACCCCACTGCCTTTTCCTGCCTGTTGTGGTGCTGCGCACGTATTCCCTTGTGCGCTGCTGTCCTTGCACATATAACAGGATCATATTATCAATTCAGAGTGTGCTGAAAGTGAATATACATCTAAAGACCCTCACCTGGGCAGTGTTTTCTATGGACCTCCTCTTTACACCGCTGATTGCTCCTCACATTAGGGGTCTCTTCTTTACACCGCTGATCGCCCCTCACATTAGGGGTCTCCTCTTTACACTGCTGATCGCCCCTCACATTAGGGGTCTCCTCTTTACACTGCTGATCGCCCCTCACATTAGGGGTCTCCTCTTTACACCGCTGATCGCCCCTCTCATTTCTCTCAGGACCATTAATATTGTTCAGATCTTTATCCGGATCCAAAAGCTGCAAAACAAATATTGTAAAAGTCCCCGATGATCGGAGAAGTCCCCGGGAATAATGGTGAGAAGATCCGGACATGTGATGCCTGTGGTCAGCTGTGATCCTGCCGTCTCCACCGCTCTCATTACACAAGTATAAAACATATAATACTGGAGGAGAAAACAAGACTGAACACAAGGACGTCACAGCCGTCTACACATCATAGGAAGATCTCCATCTACCTGATGGTCCCGTGGAGGAGGAGAAGAGGGACATCTCTCTGGGGTTGTCCACTTACTGGAGAGAACTGAGGAGACACAGACAGGACTGACATCATTATTACATACAGAGAATTATAGGCCGTGTGTATTTAGTTCTGTCGATTACCTGGTGATGTGCGGGACCGGTGCTCTTCCATCATCACCTCCTGGTACCGATCCTTGTGTCCTTCTAGATACTCCCACTCCTCCATGGAGAAATAGATGGTGACGTCCTGACACCTTATAGGAACCTGACACACACAATGATACTGTCATCACCCAGAATCCTCCAGTACTGGCCTATATAATGTCCCAGCATTCCCAGCAGCCTCACCTCTCCAGTCAGAAGCTCAATCATCTTGTTGGTGAATTCTAGGATCTTCTGGTCATTGATGTCCTCATGTATCCGGGGGTGAGGTGAAGGCCCTGGGATTGGGCTCCAGGTTCCTCCCCGTCCTTCAGACACATTGGCCTGACAGCGATCACTAGAGGTCTTCACTACTGTGTAATCCTGAGTGTGGAGACATTAATAATATCATTACAGACATCTCCAGAGTCCATCACCTCTCCGGTCATATCCCCTGTTATTCCCATAGATAATGAGGTCATGTGATGAGATCAGAGCCTCTCACCTCTCCGGTCATATCCCCTGTTATTCCCATAGATAATGAGGTCATATGAAGACATCAGAGCCTCTCACCTCTCCGGTCATATCCTCTGTTATTCCCATAGCTAATGAGGTCATGTGATGACATCAGAGCCTCTCACCTCTCCGGTCATATGCTCTGTTATTCCCATAGCTAATGAGGTCATGTGATGACATCAGAGCCTCTCACCTCTCCGGTCATATCTCCTGTTATTCCCATAGATAATGAGATCGTGATGACATCAGAGCCTCTCACCTCTTTGGTCATATCACCTGTTATTCCCATAGATAATGATGTCAAGTGACAGGAAGCCAAAACTGAGGAGGAAAGGCGGACCGCCCCTTTTATCTTTCCTGTAGGGTTTCCTGTTCCAAATGGGGCGGATCCGATACCTCTAGTGGGTGCTGACGTGGCGAAGGGTAAAAAAAAAGAGGTTAGCTCCTACTCCGCCGTATACACCCTCGCACCGATTGCGGTGGAAACCAGTTTGGTGCAAAAGCAGTAGGAGATCAAACAAAAATCAGACAATATCAACCTTAATGCAGGTAACAACATATCTAGAAAAGACACCACCCTAATATCATTCAAAAATGTATATTAATTAAACAAAACAGAAGCCAACTTGGCTAACAGGGTGGGTGCTGTGTCCCCCAATGAGCGTCTCGGAGAAAAGGATTTTACGGTGAGTTTATCACAAAACTCCATGTTTCTCCTTCGCCTCATTGGGGGACACAGGTACTGTGGGACGTCCTAAAGCAGTCCCTGGGTGGGAATTTGACTCACCGATCCAAGCTACATGCACCTCCTGTCTAAAGGTGCGCCACCGCTGCTTGGAGAATCCTTCTACCCAGGCTCGCATCCGCCGAAGCCTGAGTATGGACATTGTAATGTTTAGTAAACGTGTGTAGGCTGGACCAGGTTGCTGACTTGCAAACCTGTTCCGCCGAAGCCTGGTGCCGAAGCGCCCAAGAGGTGCCCACTGCCCGAGTAGAGTGTGCTCTGATCCCTGCTGAAATCGGCACGCCTCTGATGTGGTAGGACTTCTGAATAACCAAACAAATTCATCTGGCTATGGTCGATTTTGAGGCAGCGAGTCCCTTCCTGCAACCTTCAGGGAGCACGAACAGCGTGTCTGACTGACGAAAGGGTACCTCCTGAGTGCTCTCACCAGGTCTAACGTATGCAGGGCCTTTTCCAGTGTACTGGCGCTGGACAAAAAGAGGGCAAGACAATATCCTCATTAATATGAAACGAGCAAACGACTTTTGGCAAAAAAGGAGGAGCTGGTCTAAGAACCACCTTGTCTTTGTAAAAGGTCAGAAACGGGGCTCGGCAAGATAACGCTGCAAGCTCCGAGACCCGCCTGATTGATGTTATAGCTACCAGAAACACCACCTTCCAGGAAAGGTATGACAAAGAGATATCCTGTAGAGGCTCGAACGGAGCTTCCTGCAGAATCCTTAGGACCAGGTTAATGTCTCAGGCGTCCATAGGTGCCTTTTAGGGAGGTACCAAGTGGGAGACCCCATGGATGAAAATCTTTACCTGCAAGTTGGTAGCAATCTTGCGCTGAAAAAGGACGGATAAAGCAGATATCTTTCTCCTGAGAGAACTGGGGGGCCAAGCCTGAGTCTAGGCCAGGCTGGAGAAAAGCCAAGATATTAGGGGATGGAGAATCTCAGTGGCGAACAACCGTTGCCCCAACACCATGCAAAGAACACCTTCCAGGTGTGATGGTAAATTCGTGCTGAGGCAGGCTTCCGGGCGCTAACCATCGGTAGTAACCACTTTGCGCCCAAACCCCGCCTGCGTCAGAATCCAAGATTCAACGGCCAAGCCGTCAAACACAGGGCCCCTGAGTTCGGGTGGCAGATGGGCCCTTGAGAAAGTAGATCTGGGCGCTCTGGCAGTCAACATGGCACGTCGACGAGCAGCTGCACTAGATCTGCGTACCACGACCGACGAGGCCAGTCTGGGGCCAGCAAAATCACTGGCACCCCTTCTGCCTTGATCTTCTTGATGACCCTCGGAAGTAGTGGCAGCGGGGGGAATAGGTATGGGAGGCGAAACGGATTCCAATACAGAACCAGCGCATCCACGGCGATTGCCTGTGGGTTCCGGGACCGAACGACAAATACGGACACCTTGGCATTTACCCTAGAGGCCATCAGATCCACATCCGGTGTTCCCCACCGATGGCAAATCTGCTGAAAGACCTATGGGTGTAGAGACCATTTCCCAGACGCAAGCCCCTGCCGGCTGAGGAAGTCTGCTGCCCAGTTCTCTACCCCCGGGATGTGGACCGCCGATATCAGCGAGCGGTTCCTCTCGGCCCAGCGAAGCACGTGCCCTACCGCATGGTTGCCTTGCTTCAGGTGCCCCCTTGGTGATTTATGTAAGCCACCGCCGTGGCTTTGTCTGACTGAACCCGGACAGGGCGGCCTGCTAGAAGGTGATGAAACCGTTGCAGAGTCAGCCGGATCGCCCGTATCGCCAACAAGTTGATTGGGAGACGTGCCTCCTGCGGTGACCACCGTCCTTGGGTCGTGTTGTGGCGAAAAACCGCTCCCCAGTCAAGGAGGCTGGCGTCGGTTATGACCACCAGCCACTGCTCTGGGGAAAAGGGTTTCCTCTGAAGAAGGGAGGAACTGATTGTCCACCACTCTAGTGACTGTCTAACCTGAGAGGACAACCAGCACCGATGATCGAGCGAACGGGTTCTTGTCCCAGGATGACAAGAGTGCGTGCTGCAGGGGGCGAAGATGGAATTGGGCGAACGGGATCGCTTCCATCGCTGCCACCATTTTCCCTAGGATCCTCATGCAGAAACGGATGGTGTGAAGGACTGGTTGGCGCAGTACCCGCGCCCCCTGCCGGAGGGCTAGGGCCTTGTCTCGAGGGAGAATTACCAACCCTCGGCAAGTGTCGAAGGTCATCCCTAAAAAGGAAATTCTCTGAGCTGGCACAAGGGATGACTTCTTTACACTGACCAACCGCCCTAAGCGGGCAAGAGTATCTAGCGTAATGCTGACACTTTCCTCGCATGCCCGCCTTGAAGGGCCCTTGACCAAGAGGTCGTCTAAGTAGGGAAATACGACTATGCCCCAGGAGTGCAGGATGGCCATGGGGACTGCCATGAACTTTGTGAACACTCTGGAGGCAGTGGCTAGCCCGAAGGGCAGCGCTGCAAACTGAAAATGTAGACTGTTGATGACGAAGCGTAGAAACCTTTGATGCGGAGGGAAAATGGGGATATGTAGATAGGCGTCCTGGATATCGATAGAGGCAAAGTAATCTCCCTGCCCCATTGCCGATATGACTGAACGAAGAGACTCCATCCGGAAATGTCTGATCCTGATAAATTTGTTCAGGAGCTTTAGATCCAAAACGGGCCTGACAGTCCCGTCGTTTTTGGGGACTGCAAACAGATTGGAATAGAAGCCCTGCGTCTTCTCGTTTTCCGGTACTGGAATGATAACTCCATTGTGGCTGAGCAAATCGATGGCTCCTAGTAGAGCCTTTGCCCGGGTATCCACTTTTGGAAGACGGGAAAGAAAAAACTGATTTGGGGGGTACCTGACAAATTCTATCTTGTACCCTGTGGACACCAGCTCTCTCACCTATGTGTCGTGTGCGACATTGAGCCAGGCGTGGTGAAACCGGAGTAGGCGGCCGCCTACCTTGCTGGTGTCGCCTGACAAATGCCCCAAGTCATTTGGCTGAAGATCTTTGGGACCTGGATGCCCTCGACCTGGACTGGTTAGCACGCATCCTCCCCAATGGGTTGGTTCTATATCAGACCTGTCGGTCCCTACTCTGGTTGGGGCACTCTGATGCGGCGGAATTAGCCACTGTCGTCCACCCGGGGTTGCGAAAGGCCCAAAAACGCGCCTGAAACTGGTGACAAAACGGCGGTTTGACCTTTTGTTGAGGAAGAAAACTGCTCTTGCCTCCTGTGGAGTCGGAGATAAGCTGATCTAACTTCTCTCCGAACAGACGGCCGCACTGGTATGGTAGCGCTGTCAAGGACTTTTTTGAGGCTGAATCGGCCCGCCATGTCCTTAACCATTGCGCTCTCCTAATGGAGATTGCATTTGCGGCCGCAAGTGCCGCGCAGTTGGCCGCATCTAAAGATGCATTAATCAAGTAGTCCCCCGCCATGGCTATCTGATTTGTGATTTCTGATACTTCCGTTGGTAGGTCTATGTCCTGCAAGGCTCTATCAAAGTTTCTGACCAAGAAATCATGGCCCTGGCTACCCACGTTGCTGCAAACGAGGGAGAGAGTGCTGATCCTGATGCCTCAAACACTGAGCGAGCCAAGTTCTCTATTAGACGATCAGTGGGATCCTTAATAGAAGAACCACTAGGCACGGATAGTAGAGTTTTTGTAGCCAAGCGCGACACAGGTGAATCCACCGTTGGGGATTCCGTCCACTTTTTACGGAGATCCGGGGCAAAAGGATACTTCGCCTCGAGTGCTTTCTGGCCCGAGAACCGCTTGTCCGGCCGTTCTCTGTGTCTTTGCACTATGTCCTTAAATTCAGGGTGAGTGCAAAATACTCTATGGGGACGCTTGACCCGCTTAAATGACATCTTATGGCCCGCAGCCAGAGTGGAATTATCCTCAATCCCCAGAGTCTGTTTGACGGCTTCTATGAGACTGTCAACTGTTTCCTGACCACCTGGCGTATCTAGGTCAAGGGGTTCGTCCGAGTCGTAGTCTGAGCCTTGCTCGCTATTGACTGCTGGTGACGGGGAACGAGAAGCAGGGCTCACGGATGCCGAGGCACCGGATGGACCGGGAGATGCCATGTGGGTTCGTTTCCCTCGCGTCTGCCTGGAGTGAGAGCGGCCTCTGCAGGCCGGAGGCTCCTGTGAGGTAGAGGACCCCTCTAAGGCCTGTTTCACACTTCAGTTTTTCGTGTCAGTTAAAATCCGCAAAAAGGCGGAAAAGCGGATACGTTCATAACTGATGTGAACGGATGCCACTGGATTCGTTTTTTGACGGATCCACTGAATGAAGAATTTTAAAGGAACCGCTGACCGGGAAGGGGAGAGAGAGAGAGAGACAGAGACAGATAGAGACAGAGATTTTTTCCCACCGCTAGAAAGGATTTCAGGGTTAAATTCCCGGCTGACTTCCTTTCTCCGGGCATGCGCACTGTAAAATGCGGATCCTACAGCAAAAAAAAAACGTTGCAGGGTCCGTCCAGGCATGCCGGCGGACGCAAACATTTTGGTGGATCCGCAAAAAAACGGATCCAACGGATGGCCATCCGTCAAGATCCGCCGGTAATGCAACTCAATCGGGAAAAAAACGGATCCGCCAAAAAAAATGGCGGATCCGTTTTTTACAAAAACTGGCAGATTTTGACTGATGGTCAAAAACGGAAGTGTGAAAGAGGCCTAAGACAGGTGAGCCCCTGTCCCTATCTGGGGCCCGAAGGGACTCAATTGCTCTCGTAAGTGATGCCATAGATTGCGACAGTGATAATACCCATTCCGGGGGACTTGGTACACTGGGCTCGGTTGCTGGGGAGGGCTCCTGAGCGCATTCGGACTCGCAGGCTTCGCATATTCGCTTGGTCTGCGCCCGCAGAAAAGCAGACTGACGGGAGATGCATGCAGCGTATAAGAATGTATGCGCCTTAGCTTTTCCTGACATGCTGTACCTGTCAGGGCTCCTTGCTGAAAAAACCATCGGGGGAGGGAGCTCTTTATTCCTGTTAGCGTGGCCTCTCCGTGGGGCTGGGGGGCAGCACTTACCCTAGTCCTGTGTCCCCTGAGTCCTCAGCGTGCAAGGCGTGGCTTAAATCTGCATGAAAAAAGGATCCTGGGGGTGGTACTTCCTATTGCGGCCTAGCTTCGGCCTGAAGCCGAGGCCTAAATTTCTTTTGGCGCCGGACCCCAGAATCACGTCCGGGACCGGATCCGCAGCTGCCAGACGCTGCAGGAGCTCTCCCTGGCCATACACCTCCGTTCAGCTCAGGTAGAGGGGAAAGGGCCATGTGAAGTAAGGACGGTGCAGGCACCCTAACTCCATCTAACTCTTTCAAGGGGTGAGGAGAGGGACCGTCCTCCACCTTGCCCCACCGCAGTTTTTAGCATTGGTGGGGTCCGCACGGTCTACGCTTGTGCCTCTGTGCAGCCTAAGGTTTCAATACCCTAGGGTGGACAGGGCTAAGTCCAGCATCATGTCCCACGGTGCGGGAGAGGATACGTGGAGGGACACTCGCACGTGCTTGCCCGTTGTTGGTTTGGGGAGATCAGACCCCTTCCATAGGGTCCGTCGCTCGTATCTCACCTCCGTGGTCTGACAAAATCCCACGTCACGGGAGAGAATACGTGGAGGGACACTCGCACATGCTCGCCCGTTGTTGGTTTGGGGAGATCGGACCCTTTCAATAGGGCCCATCGCCCCTGTCTTATCTTCATGGGGAAAAAAGAAAAAAAAAAAGAAAAAAAGAATCAGTCTTGAGACAGACCGACATGTGCCTCCAACAGACACTAAGCAAAAAACTGGTTTCCGCTCGCAATTGTGGCGAGGGTGTATACGGCGGAGGAGGAGCTAACCTCTTTTTTTCACTTAGTGTCAGCCTCCAGGCGGCAGTAGCATACACCCACAGTACCTGTGTCCCCCAATGAGGCGAAGGAGAAAAAAAAAATTCAGGGAAAAGCTAAGGTAATGCTTGTATATATATTCTGGATATACATAAAAACATTTTTTGGCCAGATATAAAGTAACGTCCGTCTGCTGCGAGTCTGAACTGTGAGTAAGACAGCACCCCGAGAAACCCCGAGACCCTTTACCCCCAATACAGGGATCTGGAATTACAGCGGAGCCCAAGTGGAATTACAGCGGAGCCCAAGGGGTAACTGCCTATGAGAGCAGCGGATCGGAGCAGGACGGTCGACAGGAAGGGAATAATAAACGGGACCGAAAGCGTAGTCAGCAGTCAAAGTCAAAACCCGGGTGAGCAGCAGAGGTACAAAATCGGCAGGCTGTAGAAGGGTCAAAAATTCAGGCTGAGGTCAGAGTCAATATAGCAATACACACTAATTCACTGGGGAAACCAAGACTATATCAGGCGGCCTGCAGGACAGGCTCCAAAGTATTTGAAGGACATGGCTACCTCTCACAGGCTCACAGCCTGATGACCTCATCTGGACCTCCCCCAGAACCAGGCCAGATGGCGATGCACGACTGGCACCAACCACTTCACCTCTGACAGAAGAGTGAAGCCTGCGCCAACCAGACGCCTGTGCAGGGACCCCTTCTCTGTCACCCACAGGAGAAATACGGCGATGCCCAGCGACAGAGGCCTGCGTCAGAGGAGCGGGACAATATGAGGATATAGGCCTCCTATCACCGGCACCACCAGCTGAAGGAGACCGGCTCCTCCAGGCGGCAAAGTCAGGAACACCAGCCACCGAGTCCAACGGCGACGTGACACATATCCCGTTATTCCCATAGATAATGAGGTCATGTGACGACATCAGAGCCTCTCACCTCTCCGATCATATCCCGATATTCCCATAGATAATGAGGTCATGTGATGACATCAGAACCTCTCACCTCTCCGGCCATATCACCTGTTATTCCCATAGATAATGAGGTCATGTGATAACATCAGAGCCTCTCACCTCTCCGGTCACATCCCGTTATTCCCATAGATAATGAGGTCATGTGATAACATCAGAGCCTCTCACCTCTCCGGTCATATCACATGTTATTCCCAAAGATAATGAGGTCATGTGATGACATCAGAGCCTCTCACCTCACCGGTCATATCCCGTTATTCCCATAGATAATGACGTCATGTGACGACATCAGAGCCTCTCACCTCTCCGGTCATATCCCGTTATTCCCATAGATAATGAGGTCATGTGATGACATCAGAGCCTCTCACCTCTCCGGTCATATCCCCTGTTATTCCCATAGATAATGAGGTCATGTGATAACATCAGAGCCTCTCACCTCTCCAGTCATATCCCCCGTTATTCCCATAGATAATGAGGTCATGTGATGACATCAGAGCCTCTCACCTCTCCGGTCATATCCCCTGTTATTCCCATAGATAATGAGGTCATGTGATAACATCAGAGCCTCTCACCTCTCCGGCCATATCCTGTTATTCCCATAGATAATAAGGTCATGTGATGACATCAGAGCCTCTCACCACTCCAGTCATATCCCCCGTTATTCACATAGATAATGAGGTCATGTGATAACATCAGAGCCTCTCACCTCTCCGGCCATATCCTGTTATTCCCATAGATAATGAGGTCATGTAATGACATCAGAGCCTCTCACCACTCCAGTCATATCCCCCGTTATTCCCATAGATAATGAGGTCATGTGATAACATCAGAGCCTCTCACCTCTCCAGTCATATCCCCCGTTATTCCCATAGATAATGAGGTCATGTGATGACATCAGAGCCTCTCACCTCTCTGGTCATATCCCCTGTTATTCCCATAGATAATGAGGTCATGTGATGACATCAGAGCCTCTCACCTCTCCGGTCATATCCCCTGTTATTCCCATAGATAATGAGGTCATGTGATGACATCAGAGCCTCTCGCCTCTCCGGTCATATCCCGTTATTCCCATAGATAATGAGGTCATATGTGATGACATCAGAACCTCTCACCTCTCCGGCCATATCCCTTGTTATTCCCATAGATAATGAGGTCATGTGATGACATCAGAGCCTCTCACCTCTCCGGTCATATCCCTTGTTATTCCCATAGATAATGAGGTTATGTGATGACATCAGAGCCTCTCACCTCTCCGGTCATATCCCGTTATTCCCATAGATAATGAGGTCATGTGATGACATCAGAGCCTCTCACCTCTCCGGTAAGATGGAAGATTATCTCCAGGGTGAGGTTTAGTATCCTCTCCGCCATCTTGCCTCTGTCCTTATTCATCCCTGACACATTAATCAGGAAGATTCTCGCAGAGACGCTATCAGCAGAGGATCCTTTATTGGAGAAACCTGAATGGAGAAAATATGAGATGATAAAAACAACATAAAGTTCATAGGAAACAAAGGAAAAACATTTAAAAAACGTATCACCATTTTGATCCTCTCCCATGACCTCTGCCTGTAGGTGGCGTCGCTCTTGCACTGTGTGCAGGCAGTGACACAGTCCTATTTAACATTAGTGTTGCTGGGACTTATGGTGCTACACAGCAGGGAATCTATGTGTTAATGGCGCATAGCCAATGTGGTACCAATATTCAAAAAGGGCTCTAAAAGTGACCAGGAAATAATAGGCCAGTAAGTCTAACCTCTATTGTTGGTGAGATATGTGAAGGGTTTCTGAGGGATGTTATTCTGGATTATCTCAGTGAGAATAACTGTGTAACTCCATATCAGCATGGGTTTATGAGGAATCGCTGCTGTCACACCAATCTAATCAGCTTTCATGAAGAGGTAAGCTATAGACAGGGCCAAGGTGAGTCATTGGATGTGGTATATCTTGATTTTTCCAAAGCGTTTGATACCGTGCCGCACAAGAGGTTGGTACACACAATGAGAATGCTGGGTCTGGGGAAATGTGTGTAAATGGGTAAGTAACTGGCTTAGTGATAGAAAGCAGAGGGGGTTATAAATGGGATATTCTCTAACTGGGTCGCTGTGACCAGTGGGGACCGCAGGGGTCGGTGTTGGGACCTCTTCTCTTCAACATATTTATTAACGATCTGGTAGAAGGTTTGCACAGTAAAATATCGATAATTGCAGATGATACAAACCTATGTAAAGCAGTCAATACAAGAGAAGATAGTATTCTGCTACAGATGGATCTGGATGAGTTGGGAAATTTGGGCCGAAAGGTGGCAGATGGGGTTTAACAATGATAAATGTCAGGTTATACACATGGGAAGAAGGAATCAATATCACCATTACACACTGAACGGTAAACCACTGGGTAAATCTGACATGGAGAAGGACTTGGGGATCCTAGTTAATGATAAACTTACCTGGTGCAGCTAGTGCCAGGCAGCGGCTGCCAAGGCAAACAGGATCATGGGGTGCATTAAAAGAGGTCTGGATACACATGATGAGAGCATTATACTGCCTCTGTACAAATCCCTGGTTAGACCGCACATGGAGGACTGTGTACAGTTTTGGGCACCGGTGCTCAGGAAGGATATAATGGAACTAGAGCGAGTACAAAGAAGGGCAACAAAATTACTAAAGGGGATGGGGGAACTACAATACCCAGAGAGATTAGCAAAATTAGGATTATTTAATCTAGCAAAAAGACGACTGAGGGGCGATCTAATAACCATGTATAAGTATATAAGGGGACAATACGAAAATCTCTCCGAGGATCTGTTTATACTAAGGAAGGTGACGGTCACAAGGGGGCATTCTCTGCGTCTGGAGGGGAGAAGGTTTTTCCACCAACATAGAAGAGGATTCTTTACTGTTAGGGCAGTGAGAAT
This sequence comes from Dendrobates tinctorius, assembly GCF_039654945.1. Lineage (NCBI taxonomy): Eukaryota > Metazoa > Chordata > Amphibia > Anura > Dendrobatidae > Dendrobates > Dendrobates tinctorius. Next base: position 2,074,623 of record NW_027361904.1, on the reverse strand, counting down.
CTGGAATTCCCTGCCTGAGGAGGTGGTGATGGCGAACTCAGTCGAGGGGTTCAAGAGAGGCCTGAAAGTCTTCCTGGAGTGTAACAATATTGTATCTTACAGTTATTGTTAGGTTCTTTAGAAGGACGTAGATCTGGGGATTTATTCTGACAGAATTTTATAGGCTGAACTGGATGGACTAATGTCTTTTTTTAGCCTGGTTAACTATGTTACTATGGAGCGCTGGTTATCACTTGTAGTTCGCTCTTTGTTTTGCATTCTGTCCCGGACTTTCACCTCCTGACTTTGATTTCTCATCACACTTCTTCTCTGCCAGCTCGCTCTACCGGGCAGCAGCCACGCCGTAGATGTATTCCAGGGGTCCGCCTTAACTCCAGACCATAGTAGAGGCTTAGGGTAAGGATTTGTGCAGACCCCAGTAAGAGCGGCCGAGCGTCACATCCAGTCACTGTTATAGGAGAGCAGCAGCGGTAACAGCAAGAAGAGGAGGAAGGAGCGACAGAGGCCGAACAGAGGAGATCACACAGTGAGGAGGAGATCGCTGTGCCCAGAAGTGTCACGTGGAGACAGAGGGGATCTGTTCTGCTGATTATGGAGAGTCCAAATACCGGTGTGAAGGAGACACCGAGGACAAGGGGCCGGTACAGACCAGGAGCGGGCAGCCGAGCAGAGGAATACTGGGCTGCTGGACAGGGGCCCCGAGGGGCCACACTGAGGCCATGTCATAGGGAGGAAGGTCCAGGAGCCCTGAGGGGCCACACTGAGGCCATGTCATAGGGAGGAAGGTACAGGAGCCCTGTGGGGCCACACTGAGGCCATGTCATAGGAAGGAAGGTACAGGAGCCCTGAGGGGCCACACTGAGGCCATGTCATAGGAAGGAAGGTACAGGAGCCCTGAGGGGCCACACTGAGGCCATGTCATAGGGAGGAAGGTCCAGGAGCCCTGAGGGGCCACACTGAGGCCATGTCATAGGAAGGAAGGTACAGGAGCCCTGAGGGGCCACACTGAGGCCATGTCATAGGGAGGAAGGTCCAGGAGCCCTGAGGGACCACACTGAGGCCATGTCATAGGGAGGAAGGTACAGGAGCCCGGAGGGGCCACACTGAGGCCATGTCATAGGGAGGAAGGTACAGGAGCCATGAGGGGCCACACTGAGGCCATGTCATAGGGAGGAAGGTACAGGAGCCCTGAGGGGCCACACTGAGGCCATGTCATAGGGAGGAAGGCACAGGCGCCCTGAGGGGCCACGTCATAGGGAGGAAGGTCCAGGAGCCCTGAGGGGCCACACTGAGGCCATGTCATAGGGAGGAAGGTACAGGCGCCCTGAGGGGCCACACTGAGGCCATGTCATAGGGAGGAAGGTACAGGAGAGTCCTGAGGGGCCACACTGAGGCCATGTCATAGGGAGGAAGGTACAGGAGAGTCCTGAGGGGCCACACTGAGGCCATGTCATAGGGAGGAAGGTACAGGAGAGTCCTGAGGGGCCACACTGAGGCCATGTCATAGGGAGGAAGGTGCAGGAGCCCGGAGGGGCCACACTGAGGCCATGTCATAGGGAGGAAGGTGCAGGAGCCCTGAGGGGCCACACTGAGGCCATGTCATAGGGACGAAGGTACAGGAGAGTCCTGAGGGGCCACACTGAGGCCATGTCATAGGGAGGAAGGCACAGGCACCCTGAGGGGCCACGTCATAGGGAGGAAGGTCCAGGAGCCCTGAGGGGCCACACTGAGGCCATGTCATAGGGAGGAAGGTGCAGGAGCCCGGAGGGGCCACACTGAGGCCATGTCATAGGGAGGAAGGTGCAGGAGCCCTGAGGGGCCACACTGAGGCCATGTCATAGGGAGGAAGGTGCAGGAGCCCGGAGGGGCCACACTGAGGCCATGTCATAGGGAGGAAGGTGCAGGAGCCCTGAGGGGCCACACTGAGGCCATGTCATAGGGAGGAAGGTACAGGAGAGTCCTGAGGGGCCACACTGAGGCCATGTCATAGGGAGGAAGGTACAGGAGAGTCCTGAGGGGCCACACTGAGGCCATGTCATAGGGAGGAAGGTGCAGGAGTCCTGAGGGGCCACACTGAGACCATGTCATAGGGAGGAAGGTACAGGAGCCCTGAGGGGCCACACTGAGGCCATGTCATAGGGAGGAAGGTACAGGAGCCCTGAGGGGCCACACTGAGGCCATGTCATAGGGAGGAAGGTACAGGAGAGTCCTGGGGGCTGGAGACTGAATACAGCAGCGGTCATGTGACATCAGATGTAACCACACAGAGAATAACAACTACAACAACTCCCATCATCAGCCGCATAAAGGGTTAATCCTCCCCAATAACAGGAGGAGGGCGCCATCTGCAGGGAGTCTGTATGTTCTCCCCGTGTTTCCGCCCGCGCTCCAGAGACTGATGGGGAATTAGATTGTGATAATGTCTGTACAGCGCTGAGGAATATGGTGGCGCCATAGAAGCGAGTGACAGAAACACACACATACCTCCACCTGCAGAGCGGCCGTGTGCGGACAGGACCTGCGTGACGTCACAGTCATGTGATCAGTCACATGGGGAGGAGTCACATGATCAGGGGCGGAGCTCCAGGTGTCTCAGTGTCTGCAGGACTCTGCTGTGCTGGATGATGTCTAGTATTATAGAGGAGGATGGAGCGGAGCCGCGTGTGTAATGTGCGCGGAGCGGAGCCGCGTGTGTAATGTGCGCGGAGCGGAGCCTCGTGTGTAATGTGCGCGGAGCGGAGCCGCGTGTGTAATGTGTGCGGAGCGGAGCCGCGTGTGTAATGTGTGCGGAGCGGAGCCGCGTGTGTAATGTGCGCGGAGCGGAGCCGCGTGTGTAATGTGCGTGGAGCGGAGCCGCGTGTGTAATGTGCGCGGAGCGGAGCCGCGTGTGTAATGTGCGCGGAGCGGAGCCGCGTGTGTAATGTGCGCGGAGCGGAGCCGCGTGTGTAATGTGCGCGGAGCGGAGCCTCGTGTGTAATGTGTGCGGAGCGGAGCCGCGTGTGTAATGTGTGCGGAGCGGAGCCTCGTGTGTAATGTGTGCGGAGCGGAGCCGCGTGTGTAATGTGTGCGGAGCGGAGCCGCGTGTGTAATGTGCGCGGAGCGGAGCCTCGTGTGTAATGTGTGCGGAGCGGAGCCGCGTGTGTAATGTGTGCGGAGCCGCGTGTGTAATGTGAGCGGAGCCCCGTGTGTAATGTGAGCGGAGCGGAGCCGCGTGTGTAATGTGCGCGGAGCGGAGCCGCGTGTGTAATGTGTGCGGAGCCCCGTGTGTAATGTGAGCGGAGCGGAGCCGCGTGTGTAATGTGCGCGGAGCGGAGCCTCGTGTGTAATGTGTGCGGAGCCGCGTGTGTAATGTGCGCAGAGCGGAGCCGCGTGTGTAATGTGCGCGGAGCGGAGCCTCGTGTGTAATGTGTGCGGAGCCGCGTGTGTAATGTGTGCGGAGCGGAGCCGCGTGTGTAATGTGCGCGGAGCGGAGCCTCGTGTGTAATGTGTGCGGAGCCTCGTGTGTAATGTGTGCGGAGCGGAGCCGCGTGTGTAATGTGCGCGGAGCGGAGCCGCGTGTGTAATGTGCGCGGAGCGGAGCCGCGTGTGTAATGTGTGCGGAGCGGAGCCGCGTGTGTAATGTGCGCGGAGCGGAGCCGCGTGTGTAATGTGCGCGGAGCGGAGCCTCGTGTGTAATGTGTGCGGAGCGGAGCCGCGTGTGTAATGTGCGCGGAGCGGAGCCGCGTGTGTAATGTGCGCGGAGCCTCGTGTGTAATGTGTGCGGAGCGGAGCCGCGTGTGTAATGTGCGCGGAGCGGAGCCTCGTGTGTAATGTGTGCGGAGCCGCGTGTGTAATGTGCGCGGAGCGGAGCCTCGTGTGTAATGTGTGCGGAGCGGAGCCTCGTGTGTAATGTGTGCGGAGCGGAGCCTCGTGTGTAATGTGCGCGGAGCGGAGCCTCGTGTGTAATGTGTGCGGAGCCGCGTGTGTAATGTGCGCGGAGCGGAGCCGCGTGTGTAATGTGCGCGGAGCGGAGCCTCGTGTGTAATGTGTGCGGAGCGGAGCCGCGTGTGTAATGTGCGCGGAGCGGAGCCTCGTGTGTAATGTGTGCGGAGCCGCGTGTGTAATGTGCGCGGAGCGGAGCCTCGTGTGTAATGTGTGCGGAGCGGAGCCTCGTGTGTAATGTGTGCGGAGCGGAGCCGCGTGTGTAATGTGTGCGGAGCCGCGTGTGTAATGTGAGCGGAGCCCCGTGTGTAATGTGAGCGGAGCGGAGCCGCGTGTGTAATGTGCGCGGAGCGGAGCCGCGTGTGTAATGTGTGCGGAGCCCCGTGTGTAATGTGAGCGGAGCGGAGCCGCGTGTGTAATGTGCGCGGAGCGGAGCCTCGTGTGTAATGTGTGCGGAGCCGCGTGTGTAATGTGCGCAGAGCGGAGCCGCGTGTGTAATGTGCGCGGAGCGGAGCCTCGTGTGTAATGTGTGCGGAGCCGCGTGTGTAATGTGTGCGGAGCGGAGCCGCGTGTGTAATGTGCGCGGAGCGGAGCCTCGTGTGTAATGTGTGCGGAGCCTCGTGTGTAATGTGTGCGGAGCGGAGCCGCGTGTGTAATGTGCGCGGAGCGGAGCCGCGTGTGTAATGTGCGCGGAGCGGAGCCGCGTGTGTAATGTGTGCGGAGCGGAGCCGCGTGTGTAATGTGCGCGGAGCGGAGCCGCGTGTGTAATGTGCGCGGAGCGGAGCCTCGTGTGTAATGTGTGCGGAGCGGAGCCGCGTGTGTAATGTGCGCGGAGCGGAGCCGCGTGTGTAATGTGCGCGGAGCGGAGCCTCGTGTGTAATGTGTGCGGAGCGGAGCCGCGTGTGTAATGTGCGCGGAGCGGAGCCTCGTGTGTAATGTGTGCGGAGCCGCGTGTGTAATGTGCGCGGAGCGGAGCCTCGTGTGTAATGTGTGCGGAGCGGAGCCTCGTGTGTAATGTGTGCGGAGCGGAGCCTCGTGTGTAATGTGTGCGGAGCGGAGCCGCGTGTGTAATGTGCGCGGAGCGGAGCCGCGTGTGTAATGTGCGCGGAGCGGAGCCGCGTGTGTAATGTGTGCGGAGCGGAGCCTCGTGTGTAATGTGCGCGGAGCGGAGCCGCGTGTGTAATGTGCGCGGAGCGGAGCCTCGTGTGTAATGTGTGCGGAGCGGAGCCTCGTGTGTAATGTGTGCGGAGCGGAGCCGCGTGTGTAATGTGCGCGGAGCGGAGCCGCGTGTGTAATGTGCGCGGAGCGGAGCCGCGTGTGTAATGTGTGCGGAGCGGAGCCGCGTGTGTAATGTGTGCGGAGCGGAGCCTCGTGTGTAATGTGCGCGGAGCGGAGCCACGTGTGTAATGTGTGAGGAGTGGAGCCGCGTGTGTAATGTGCGCGGAGCGGAGCCGTGTGTGTAATGTGCGCGGAGCGGAGCCGCGTGTGTAATGTGTGCGGAGTGGAGCCGCGTGTGTAATGTGCGCGGAGCCGCGTGCGTAATGTGGTCGGAGCGGAGCCGCGTGTGTAATGTGCGCGGAGCGGAGCCTCGTGTGTAATGTGCGCGGAGCGGAGCCGCGTGTGTAATGTGTGCGGAGCGGAGCCGCGTGTGTAATGTGCGCGGAGCGGAGCCGCGTGTGTAATGTGCGCGGAGCGGAGCCGCGTGTGTAATGTGCGCGGAGCGGAGCCGCGTGTGTAATGTGCGCGGAGCGGAGCCGCGTGTGTAATGTGGTCGGAGCGGAGCCGCGTGTGTAATGTGGTCGGAGCGGAGCCGCGTGTGTAATGTGCGCGGAGCGGAGCCGCGTGTGTAATGTGCGCGGAGCCGCGTGTGTAATGTGCGTGGAGCGGAGCCGCGTGTGTAATGTGCGCGGAGCGGAGCCTCGTGTGTAATGTGTGCGGAGCGGAGCCGCGTGTGTAATGTGCGCGGAGCGGAGCCGCGTGTGTAATGTGCGCGGAGCGGAGCCTCGTGTGTAATGTGTGCGGAGCGGAGCCGCGTGTGTAATGTGCGCGGAGCGGAGCCTCGTGTGTAATGTGTGCGGAGCCGCGTGTGTAATGTGCGCGGAGCGGAGCCTCGTGTGTAATGTGTGCGGAGCGGAGCCTCGTGTGTAATGTGTGCGGAGCGGAGCCTCGTGTGTAATGTGTGCGGAGCGGAGCCGCGTGTGTAATGTGCGCGGAGCGGAGCCGCGTGTGTAATGTGTGCGGAGCGGAGCCTCGTGTGTAATGTGCGCGGAGCGGAGCCGCGTGTGTAATGTGCGCGGAGCGGAGCCTCGTGTGTAATGTGTGCGGAGCGGAGCCTCGTGTGTAATGTGTGCGGAGCGGAGCCGCGTGTGTAATGTGCGCGGAGCGGAGCCGCGTGTGTAATGTGCGCGGAGCGGAGCCGCGTGTGTAATGTGTGCGGAGCGGAGCCGCGTGTGTAATGTGTGCGGAGCGGAGCCTCGTGTGTAATGTGCGCGGAGCGGAGCCACGTGTGTAATGTGTGAGGAGTGGAGCCGCGTGTGTAATGTGCGCGGAGCGGAGCCGTGTGTGTAATGTGCGCGGAGCGGAGCCGCGTGTGTAATGTGTGCGGAGTGGAGCCGCGTGTGTAATGTGCGCGGAGCCGCGTGCGTAATGTGGTCGGAGCGGAGCCGCGTGTGTAATGTGCGCGGAGCGGAGCCTCGTGTGTAATGTGCGCGGAGCGGAGCCGCGTGTGTAATGTGTGCGGAGCGGAGCCGCGTGTGTAATGTGCGCGGAGCGGAGCCGCGTGTGTAATGTGCGCGGAGCGGAGCCGCGTGTGTAATGTGCGCGGAGCGGAGCCGCGTGTGTAATGTGCGCGGAGCGGAGCCGCGTGTGTAATGTGGTCGGAGCGGAGCCGCGTGTGTAATGTGGTCGGAGCGGAGCCGCGTGTGTAATGTGCGCGGAGCGGAGCCGCGTGTGTAATGTGCGCGGAGCCGCGTGTGTAATGTGCGTGGAGCGGAGCCGCGTGTGTAATGTGCGCGGAGCGGAGCCTCGTGTGTAATGTGCGCGGAGCGGAGCCGCGTGTGTAATGTGCGCGGAGCGGAGCCGCGTGTGTAATGTGCGCGGAGCGGAGCCGCGTGTGTAATGTGCGCGGAGCCGCGTGTGTAATGTGGTCGGAGCGGAGCCGCGTGTGTAATGTGTGCGGAGCGGAGCCGCGTGTGTAATGTGGTCGGAGCGGAGCCGCGTGCGTAATGTGGTCGGAGTGGAGCCGCGTGTGTGTGATGTGCGCGGAGCGGAGCCGCGTGTGTAATGTGGTCGGAGCGGAGCCGCGTGTGTAATGTGTGCGGAGTGGAGCCGCGTGTGTAATGTGGTCGGAGCGGAGCCGCGTGTGTAATGTGGGCGGAGCCGCGTGCATAATGTGCGGAGCGGAGCCGCGTGCGTAATGTGCGTGGAGCGGAGCCGCTTGTGTGATGTGCGCGGAGCGGAGCCGCGTGTGTGATGTGCGCGGAGCGGAGCCGCGTGTGTAATGTGGTCGGAGCGGAGCCGCATGAGTAATGTGGTCGGAGCGGAGCCGCGTGTGTAATGTGGTCGGAGCGGAGCCGCGTGTGTAATGTGCGTGGAGCGGAGCCGCGTGTGTAATGTGTGCGGAGCGGAGCCGCGTGCGTAATGTGCGCGGAGCCGCGTGTGTGATGTGCGCGGAGCGGAGCCGCGTGTGTAATGTGCGTGGAGCGGAGCCGCATGAGTAATGTGGTCGGAGCGGAGCCGCGTGTGTAATGTGGTCGGAGCGGAGCCGCGTGTGTAATGCGAGCGGAGCGGAGCCGCGTGTGTAATGTGTGCGGAGCGGAGCCGCGTGTGTGATGTGCGCGGAGCGGAGCCGCGTGTGTTAGGCTGGTTTCACATTAGCGCATTTTCAGCGCGCGCACGGCCGGGGGTAGCTCCGCCCCCGAGCCGGCTCTCTGCCCGGCGTGCCCGCCCCTTCCTTGTAGCGCCGCCTCCTAGCGGACAGCGGCGCCTGCGATCGGCGCACCCTATCTTTAGCATAGGGTGCGCCGATCGTGCGCAGGCCGTGCGCTAGTTGCGCTTTGACCTGCGCTGCGCACTTTTGACGGTGCGCCGTGCGCGCCAAAATCCGAAAAGTTTGATTTTGGCGCGCACGGCGCACCGTCAAAAGTGCGCAGCGCAGGTCAAAGCGCAACTAGCGCACGGCCTGCGCACGATCGGCTCACCCTATGCTAAAGATAGGGTGCGCCGATCGCAGGCGCCGCTGTCCGCTAGGAGGCGGTGCTACAAGGAAGGGGCGGGCACGCCGGGCAGAGAGCCGGCTCGGGGGCGGAGCTACCCCCGGCCGTGCGCGCGCTGAAAATGCGCTAATGTGAAACCAGCCTAATGCGTGCGGAGCCGCGTGTGTAATGTCCGTCTTCCGCCCCCTACATTCGACTGAAACTGCACTCATCAAAGTTACCAATGACCTTCTGACAGCAAAATGTAACGGCGACCACTCTCTGCTCATTCTTCTCGACCTTTCAGCAGCTTTCAACACTGTTGACCACCATCTCCTACTCTCTAGGCTCCAGTCACTAGGCATTAAGGACACTGCTCTCTCCTGGTTCTCTTCCTATCTTTCTGACCGCTCCTTCAGTGTTTTGTTCACTGGCTCCACTTCTGTTCCTCTCGCTGTCGAGGTACCTCAGGGCTCAGTCCTTGGCCCCCTTCTCTTCTCTCTACACGGCCCCAATTGGACAGACCATCAGCAGATTTGGCTTTCAGTATCATCTTTATGCTGATGACACACAACTATATACGTCTTCCCCCGACCTTACCCCCGCTGTACTACAGCACGTCATTGACTGTCCGCAGTCTCCAACATCATGTCCGCTCTTTATCGTAATGCTTGTTGTGATAAAACACTCCGGGATCGCCTTTGCTGGGGTCAAAGGTCACGTGCGTTCCGCATGAAACTCAGGCGCAGAGCTGGGATTCGTGTATAACTGACCCTGGGTCAGGTTTATTAACGGTGAAAGCAATGCAAAAGGAAATAAAACATAAAACAAATCCTTGCCTGTCCGGCACTAACTAAACAATGGACAACCTAACTACCAACTGGCGGGCTTCTCCCGTCCAGCCAAACCACAGTTGCAGTGGGCACTGCTTCCACTCACGTGTGTCTCTCACACAGACAGGCTCTCTGTGTTCCCAGGCTGAGACACTCACACAACCACCTTGCATCCTTTTATATCCACCTCCCATTATCCATTAGCAAGCAGGTGCGATACTGACCAGACTAGGCCACATAGGAAAAGAATCTGGGCGAGATATACCTGCCCTCATCCACTATTCCCACATGATTCTCACATATCCCCCCCCTCTGCTCAGACCACTCTGGTCGAGCAATGACACCCGCCAAACAGTGCACTCGGGACAGGGCATCTGCATTCCCCATCTGTACCCCTGGGCGGTGCTCCACCGTAAAAGTGTAGGCCTGCAGGGCAAGGAACCACCGGGTCACCTGGCTATTCCGTTCCTTGTTCAAGTGCATCCACTTGAGAGGGGCATGGTCAGTGATCAGCCTGAACTTTCGGCCCACCAGGTAATATTTGAGGGCCTCTAGAGCCCACTTAATGGCGAGGCACTCTTTTTCTACGACTGCATACCTTTGCTCGTGTTTATTCAGCTTCCTGCTGAGGTAGAGGACTGGGTGTTCCACTCCGTCCCTTACTTGTGAGAGTACAGCCCCGATACCGGTATCAGAGGCATCCGTTTGTACCACAAACTCACTGCGGAAGTCCGGAGTCACCAGTACGGGCTGAGAGCAAAGTGCCCGTTTTAGGCTATGGAAGGCTTCTTCAGCCGCTAAACTCCATTTAATCATGACGGAGTCTTTCCCTTTTGTAAGATCCGTCAGGGGGGTAGCGATGGCTGCAAAATTGGGTATGAACCGGCGATAATAGCCGGCGATCCCCAGGAAGGCTTGCACCTGCTTCTTGTTGACAGGTTGTGGCCAGTCCTGAACCGCCTGAATCTTATCAACCTGGGGTTTAACAACACCCCTCCCAATTACATACCCCAAATACCGGGCTTCTTCTAGCCCGATGTGACATTTCTTGGGGTTCGCGGTTAGACCTGCCTCCCACAAGTCGTCAATCACAGCTTGTACTTTCTGGAGATGAGTCTCCCACTCCAAGCTGTAAATGACAATGTCATCCAAATAGGCCGAAGCGTACCGCCTATGTGGCCTCAAGACTCGATCCATCAGTCTCTGGAAGGTCGCCGGTGCTCCGTGCAGTCCAAACGGCATATACACATACTGAAATAGACCTTCCGGCGTAGCAAATGCCGTCTTTTCTCTGGCAGCCTCAGCCAGAGGGATCTGCCAATACCCCTTTGTTAGATCTAGGGTCATAATATACCGGGCTTTTCCTAACCGATCTATTAACTCGTCGACCCGGGGCATAGGATAGGCATCAAATTTTGAGACCGCATTCAGTTTCCTGAAGTCATTGCAGAACCGGATGGTGCCGTCCGGTTTAGGAATTAGCACAATCGGGCTGGACCACGCACTGTGCGATTCCTCAATGACTCCTAACTCTAACATTGCCTTCACTTCTCGGGAAACGGCTTCACGGCGCGCTTCCGGGATTTGGTAGGGCTTTACGTGAACTGTGACACCAGGTTCCGTTACGATGTCATGTTTCATTAGCATAGTCTGCCCGGGTTTTTCTGAGAAAAACTTTTGGTTGTGAAGTAGAAACTGCCTGACCTCAGTCTTTTGCCGCTCCGAGAGAGTCTCTGCAACCCGTACCTCCGGTACGGTATGTGAGCAGACAGGACGGGCCAGCTCCGCTGACAAGGCAGACCGATCCTTCCAGGGCTTTATCAGATTTACATGATAAACCTGTTCAGGTTTCCGTTTACCTGCCTGGTATACTTTGTAGTTTACTTCACCAACTCTTTCCTTGATCTCAAAGGGGCCCTGCCACTTTGCCAGGAACTTACTGTCCACCGTGGGGACCAGGATCAACACCCTATCTCCGGGTGCAAACGTACGGATCTTGGCGCCCCTATCATAGATTCTTTTTTGGGCTCCTTGAGCCTGTATCATGTGTTCTTTGACGATAGGCATAACAGCCGCAATACGGTCCTGCATTTGTGTGACGTGATCTATCACTGTTTTAAATGGAGTGACCTGACCCTCCCAGGTTTCTTTTGCAACGTCTAACAGTCTGCGAGGACGTCGGGCGTACAATAACTCGAAAGGCGAGAACCCCGTGGAAGACTGGGGTACTTCCCTGATGGCAAAAAGCAAATACGGAAGTAAATAGTCCCAGTTCTTCCCATCCTTGTCTATCACCTTTCTCAGCATCTGCTTCAGAGTTTTATTGAACCGTTCGACCAACCCGTCTGTTTGAGGGTGATACACGGATGTGCGTAACGGTTCGATTTGTAACAATCGGCAGAGCTCCTTCATTACCCTGGACATAAAGGGGGTCCCCTGGTCGGTGAGTATCTGTTTTGGTATACCAACCCGACTAAACACATGCACCAGTTCCTTGGCAATCGTCTTTGTGGCCGTGTTACGCAAAGGGATGGCCTCCGGGTAACGAGTGGCATAATCCAAGATGACCAGGATATGTTGGTGTCCACGTGCAGACCGTGGAAGGGGCCCAACTAAATCCATCCCAATCCTCTCAAACGGGACTTCAATAATAGGTAGGGGTACCAAAGGGCTACAGAACCGGGGCTTAGGTGCAGAGGCTTGGCAGTCAGGACAAGACTCACAATATACACGAATATCGTGATGCATGCCTGGCCAAACAAAACAGTGTAATATCCTTTCGGTGGTTTTCTGGACTCCCAGGTGACCTCCCATCACATGTCCGTGGGCCAGGTCCAGCACCTGCCGCCGGTAGGGTTTTGGCACGACTAATAGTTGCACCGTACCTTCCCCCTTTTTCTCTATCTGATAGAGTAAATCATTCTCCAGAACCATGTAAGGATATGCCAGCCTAGAGCCAGGTTCTACAGGTACCCCGTTTATCACTTTTACATTTGTCCTAGCCTGAGAAAGGGTAGGATCCTTTATTTGCTCGCTTTGGAAGTCATCTTTCTGAACTTCTAAATCCGGCAAACGGGGAGGTGGACGGCTGTCGGCCTCCTCCTCTTCCCCAGTCTCCTCCGTATCACCCGCCATGACTGAAAACGGGAACGGCAGGTCATTTCCCGCAGACTCTTCCCCAGAGTCTTCCGGGGAGACCTCTTCCAGGGGTTCGAGACCCACACGCGCCCTGGGAGAAGAATCATGTACACTATTACCCGGGGGCATCAACTGATTCTCCCACAATTGCCAGAAGTGGGGAAAATCCCGGCCCAGGATAACATCATGCAATAACGCCGGGACGAGTCCCACTTTATGTTGCACAGACCCATAGGAAGTAGTAATGCATATGACCGTGGTGAGGTTCGAACAGGTGTCTCCATGCACACATGTTACAGAAAATTTGTCTGATGGTCCAGTCGGGGCTGACACCAGACTGGCCTTCACCAGAGTCACCACACTTCCCGAGTCTAACAATGCCACCACATTTTTGCCATCAACAGTTAAATCACACAAGTGTTTTTCCACATCCTTTTGACCGGCATTCACACTCACCACCCGTGCAACCATAGACATGCGGTTTTTAGAGTCTGTGACGTCGCACTGCATGGGTTCAGTAGTGACCGGACAGTTCGCAGCAATATGTCCCATCTCTTGGCAGCGGAAACACCTTGCTTAGACCATAGTTCGTTACTCTCGGCCTCGCAGTGCGGGCAGTCCCGTTTTCCTCCCCCACTGTCTTAGGGATTTTTCCATCTCCCCTACTCCCTGGAACAGTCTTACCGGTTCCACGTGGAGATGATGAAGAACGAGGTGGGGTAGCGTCGTCTCGGAGTCCTTCCGCCACGGAGTAACGTTCAACCAGATCCACCAGTTGATCTGCCGTCGTAGGATTTCCATGGCTTACCCACTTCCTCAGGGCTGGCGGTAGAGCTCTCAGGTACTTGTCCATGACGACTCTCTGGATTATCTCTGGTGCTGTCAGCACCTCAGGTTGTAGCCACTTCGTCACGTGGATCAGGTCGAACATCTGTGACCGCGGTGGTTTATCCGGCTGATAAGTCCATTGATGCACTCTCTGTGCACGGACAGCGGTCGTCATCTTCTGCCAGTACCGACTCACGTGAATCACTCTCGACTCGGCTTCCAGGTTAACCTCATGTAGGCTTGCCAGGCGCTGCGCCAACTGCTGGAGAAGCGAACGATCGGTAGCTGTCATGTCCACCAACTCCTTCAGCTGGGCCATCATCACCCGATTAGCTTCTCGCTGGACGGCGGTGGACTGTACCAGCGCTTTCACCACGTCCTCCATGCTCATGCTTGCAACGTGATGCCCGCATTCTCCACCACAATGTGATAAAACACTCCGGGATCGCCTTTGCTGGGGTCAAAGGTCACGTGCGTTCAGCATTAAACTCATGCGCAGAGCTGGGATTCGTGTATAACTGACCCTGGGTCAGGTTTATTAACGGTGAAAGCAATGCAAAAGGAAATAAAACATAAAACAAATCCTTGCCTGTCCGGCACTAACTAAACAATGGACAACCTAACTACCAACTGGCGGGCTTCTCCCGTCCAGCCAAACCACAGTTGCAGTGGGCACTGCTTCCACTCACGTGTGTCTCTCACACAGACAGGCTCTCTGTGTTCCCAGGCTGAGACACTCACACAACCACCTGACATCCTTTTATATCCACCTCCCATTACTCATTAGCAAGCAGGTGCGATACTGACCAGACTAGGCCACATAGGAAAGGAATCTGGGCGAGATATACCTGCCCTCATCCACTATTCCCACATGATTCTCACAGTGTGTAATGTGTGCGGAGCGGAGCCGCATGTGTAATGTGTGCAGAGAGGAGCCGCGTGTGTAAACTGTGCGGAGCGGAGCCGCGTGTGTAACGTATGCGGAGCCGTGTGTAAAGTGTGCGGAGCGGAGCCGCATGTGTAACGTATGCGGAGCCGTGTGTAATGTGTGCGGTGCGGAGCGGTGCTGCGTGTGTAATGTGTGCGAAGCGGAGCCGCGTGTGTAACGTGTGCGGAGCCGCGTGTGTAACGTGTGCGGAGCCGCGTGTGTAATGTGTGCGGAGCGGAGCCGCGTGTGTAATGTGTGCGAAGGGGAGCCGCGTGTGTAATGTGAACGGAGCGGAGCCGCGTGTGTAATGGGCGCGGAGCCCCGTGTGTAATGGGCGCCGAGCCGCGTTTGTAATGTGCGCGGAGCGGAGCCGCGTGTGTAATGTCTGCGGAGCGGAGCCGCCTGTGTAATGTGTGCGGAGCGGAGCCGCGTGTGTAATGTGCGCGAAGCGGAGCCGCGTGTGTAATGTGAACGGAGCGGAGCCGCGTGTGTAATGTGTGCGGAGCGGAGCCGCGTGTGTAATGTGCGCGGAGCGGAGCCTCGTGTATAATGTGCGCGGAGCGGAGCCGCGTGTGTAATGTGCGCGGAGCCGTGTGTATAATGTGTGCGGAGCGGAGTCGTGTGTGTAATGTGCGCGGAGCGGAGCCGCGTGTGTAATGTGTGCGGAGCGGAGCCGCGTGTGTAATGTGTGCAGAGCGGAGCCGCGTGTGTTATGTGCTGAGCGCAGCCGCGTGTGTTGTGTGCGGAGCGGAGCCGCGTGTGTTGTGTGCGGAGCGGAGCCGCGTGTGTAATGTGCGGAACGGAGCCGTGTGTGTAACGTGAGCGGAGACGCATGTGTAACGTATGCGGAGCCTTGTGTTATGTGCGCGGAGCGGAGCCGTGTGTAATGTGTGCGGAGCTGCGTGTGTAATATGCGCGGAGCGGAGCCACGTGTGTAATGTGCGTGGAGCCACGTGTGTAATGTGCGCTGAGTGGAGCCGCGTGTGTAATGTGTGCGGAGCGGAGCCACGTGTGTAATGTGCGCTGAGTGGAGCCGCGTGTGTAATGTGTGCAGAGAGGAGCCGTGTGTGTAATGTGCGCAGAGCCGCGTGTGTAATTTGCGCGGAGAGGAGTCGCGTGTGTAATGAGCGCGGAGCCGCGTGTGTAATGTCCATCTTCCGCCCCCTACATTCGACTGAAACTGCACTCATCAAAGTTACCAATGACCTTCTGACAGCAAAATGTAACGGCGACCACTCTGCTCATTCTTCTCGACCTTTCAGCAGCTTTCGACACTGTTGACCACCATCTCCTACTCTCTAGGCTCCAGTCACTAGGCATTAAGGACACTGCTCTCTCCTGGTTCTCTTCCTATCTTTCTGACCGCTCCTTCAGTCTTTTGTTCACTGGCTCCACTTCTGTTCCTCTCGCTGTCGAGGTACCTCAGGGCTCAGTCCTTGGCCCCCTTCTCTTCTCTCTCTACACGGCCCCAATTGGACAGACCATCAGCAGATTTGGCTTTCAGTATCATCTTTATGCTGATGACACACAACTATATACGTCTTCCCCCGACCTTACCCCCGCTGTACTACAGAACGTCATTGACTGTCCGCAGTCTCCAACATCATGTCCGCTCTTTATCGTAATGTGCGCGGAACGGAGCCGCGTGTGTAATGTGTGCGGAGCTGAGCCGCGTGTGTAATGTGCGCGGAGCGGAGCCGCTTGTGTAATGTGCGCTGAGCTCAGCCGCGTGTGTAATGTGTGCGGAACGGAGCCGTGTGTGTAATGTGTGCGGAGCGGAGCCGTGTGTTTAAAGTGTGCGGAGCGGAGCCGCGTGTGTAACGTATGCGGAGCCGTGTGTAATGTGTGCGGAGCGGTGCTGCGTGAGTAATGTGCGCGAAGCGGAGCCGCGTGTGTAATGTGTGCGGAGCGGAGCCGCGTGTGTAATGTGCGCGGAGCTGAGCCGCGTGTGTAATGTGTGTGGAATGGAGCCGCGTGTGTAATGTGTGCGGAATGGAGCCGCGTGTGTAATGTGTGCGGAGTGGAGCCGCGTGTGTAATGTGTGCGGAGCGGAGCCGCGTGTGTAAAGTGTGCGGAGCGGAGCCGTGTGTAATGTGTGCGGAGCGGTGCTGCGTGTGTAATGTGCGTGAAGCGGAGCCGCGTGTGCAACGTGTGCGGAGCGGAGCCGCGTGTGTAATGTGTGCGGAGCGGAGCCGCATGTGTAATGTGTGCGGAGCGGAGCCGCGTGTGTAATGTGTGCGGAGCCGTGTGTGTAATGTGTGCGGAGCGGAGCCGCGTGTGTAAACTGTGCGGAGCGGAGCCGCGTGTGTAACGTATGCGGAGCCGTGTGTAAAGTGTGCGGAGCGGAGCCGCATGTGTAACGTATGCGGAGCCGTGTGTAATGTGTGCGGTGCGGAGCCGCGTGTGTAATGTGTGCGGAGCGGTGCTGCGTGTGTAATGTGTGCGAAGCGGAGCCGCGTGTGTAACGTGTGCGGAGCGGAGCCGCGTGTGTAACGTGTGCGGAGCCACGTGTGTAATGTGTGCGGAGCGGAGCCGCGTGTGTAATGTGTGCGGAGCGGAGCCGCGTGTGTAATGTGTGCGAAGGGGAGCCGCGTGTGTAATGTGAACGGAGCGGAGCCGCGTGTGTAATGTGAACGGAGCGGAGCCGCGTGTGTAATGTGTGCGGAGCGGAGCCGCGTGTGTAATGTCTGCGGAGCGGAGCCTCGTGTGTAATGTGTGCGGAGCGGAGCCGCGTGCGTAATGTGCGCGAAGCGGAGCCGCGTGTGTAATGTGAACGGAGCGGAGCCGCGTGTGTAATGTGTGCGGAGCGGAGCCGCGTGTGTAATGTGCACGGAGCGGAGCCGCGTGTATAATGTGCACTGAGTGGAGCCGCATGTGTAATGTGCGCGGAGCGGAGCCGTGTGTATAATGTGTGCGGAGCGGAGTCGTGTGTGTAATGTGCGCGGAGCAGAGCCGCGTGTGTAATGTGTGCAGAGCGGAGCCGCGTGTGTAATGTGTGCAGAGCGGAGCCGCGTGTGTAATGTGTGCTGAGCGGAGCCGCGTGTGTTATGTGCTGAGCGCAGCTGCGTGTGTTGTGTGCGGAGCGGAGCCGTGTGTGTTGTGTGCGGAGCGGAGCCGCGTGTGTAACGTGAGCGGAGACGCATGTGTAACGTATGCGGAGCCTTGTGTTATGTGCGCGGAGCGGAGCCGTGTGTAATGTGTGCGGAGCTGCGTGTGTAATATGCGCGGAGCGGAGCCATGTGTGTAATGTGCGTGGAGCGGAGCCGCGTGTGTAATGTGCGCTGAGTGGAGCCGCGTGTGTAATGTGTGCAGAGAGGAGCCGTGTGTGTAATGTGCGCGGAGCCACGTGTGTAATTTGCACGGAGAGGAGTCGCGTGTGTAATGAGCGCGGAGCCGCGTGTGTAATGTCCGTCTTCCGCCCCCTACATTCGACTGAAACTGCACTCATCAAAGTTACCAATGACCTTCTCACAGCAAAATGTAACGGTGACCACTCTCTGCTCATTCTTCTCAACCTTTCAGCAGCTTTCGACACTGTTGACCACCATCTCCTACTCTCTAGGCTCCAGTCACTAGGCATTAAGGACACTGCTCTCTCCTGGTTCTCTTCCTATCTTTCTGACTGCTCCTTCAGTGTTTTCTTCACTGGCTCCACTTCTGTTCCTCTCGCTGTCGAGGTACCTCAGGGCTCAGTCCTTGGCCCCCTTCTCTTCTCTCTCTACACGGCCCCAATTGGACAGACCATCAGCAGATTTGGCTTTCAGTATCATCTTTATGCTGATGACACACAACTATATACAGTCGCCAACATCATGTCCGCTCTCTATCTGAAACTTAAACTCTCCAAAACTGAATTTCTCCCGCTCCCGCTGTCTACTATCCTCCCTAAATCTGACTTTTCCCTCTCCGTGGGTGGCACTATAATAACACACTGGTAGCAGGCGCAGTCTAGGTGTTATGTTTGACACCAATCTCTCCTTCACCTCCCATATACAATCACTTGCCCGCTCTTGCCGCTTACACCTAAAGAACATCTCTAGAATCTGCCCTTTTCTCACCATGGAAACAACAAAAACCCTCACTGTCGCCCTGATCCACTCCCGCCTGGATTACTGCAATGCTCTATTAATTGGCCTCCCCGTTACTCGACTATCCCCTCTCCAGTCCATACTTAATGCAGCAGCCGGGGTCATCCATCTGGCTAATTGGTACTCGGACACATCCGCTCTTCACCAGTCCTTACATTGGCTGCCCATTCATTATAGGATCCAATTCAAAGTACTTGTTCTTCTCACCCACAAACTCTCCACAGCGCGGCACCCCCCTACATCTCCTCCCTCATTTCTATCGGCCTAGCCGACTGCTGCGCTCTGCAAACAATTTTCCACTAACCTCTGCACTAATCCGTACCTCCCACTCCCGACTCCAAGACTTCTCCCGTACTGCGCCAATCCTCTGGAATGCTCTACCCCAAGAAATTAGGACTATCCACTATTTGCACAGTTTTAGGAGCTCCCTCAAAACGCATTGGTTCAGAGCGGCCTATCACATTCACCAATCAAAGTCATTCTATGTGTAAGTGTGCGTGTGTAGCCCATTCACTATCTCCATCCATCCCTCACGATGACTGGACCTTCATTGTAAATACACACTGTATCTCCCCCACCTCATTGTAGATTGTAAGCTCTCACCAGCAGGGTCGTCTGATTTTGCTTTAATTATTGTATTGTTAACGTTGTTACTTATGACTTGTGAATTTAAACTGTATACTAAATATGTTGGCGCTATATAAATAAAGATTATTATAATGCATGGTGTGTATGTATATATAGATACCACAATATGGTGCTTCTATAGATACCTCTTTATATAACTTCCCCAATATATGTATTATTATGGCTGATGTATAGACACTGCGGTATAAATATAGCAGATGTATCACAAATACTATTAGGCAGATATAGTTTTTGTATTATGCCATCTTATATATGGGTCTTTATATATATATTAATATCTGTTAATATCTTTATATATTATAGACACTGTGTATAATACACGATGATATAATACTGTATACAGGCGCTTCTTACAAAATTAGATTATCATCAAAAGTTCATTTAGTTCAGTTCTTCAATACAAAAAGTGAATCTCCTATATTCTATAGGGTCATTACACACAGAGTGATCTATGTGGATCTATGGGATCCAATGGCTGGATATCCTTAAAGACAAAAATGTCCAGGAAGGATGGGAAATCTTGAAAAATGAAATTCTCAAAGCACAGTTGTTAACAATTCCGAAAAGAGGGAAGAATAGGAAGCATTTAAGGAAACCAGGATGGATGAACACAGAACTTAAGCACATGCTAAAAAGGAAGAAAAAAATGTTTATAAAATGGAAAGAGGGAGGCATATCTAAAGAAGAATATAATGCTGTCTGCAGAACCTGCAGGGCACAAATCAGATTAGCTAAAGCTGAAAATGAATTGAGGCTTGCAAGAGATGTCAAAAGCAATAATAAAGGATTTTGGGGATATGTCAAAAGTAAAAGAAAAGTCAAAGATGCTATAGGATTTTTACAGGATGAAAATGATGAAATGGTAAGACAGGATGTTGAGAAGGCTGAACTTTTAAATTCCTATTTTGCATCTGTTTTCTCTCAGAAAGGAAATGTAACATCAACTGTTATTCACTGTCCTATTAAGGGAATAGAAGAATCCAGGATATCTATAAACAGAAAGATAGTGAGGAAACACTTAGCTAACCTAAATGAATTCAAGTCTCCAGGTCCAGATGAATTACACCCCAGAGTACTGAAGGAGATAGCAGAAGAAATTTTCGAACCCCTCTCCATAATCTTTGAAAATTCTTGGAGAACAGGAGAAGTGCCAGAAGACTGGAGAAGAGCAAATGTTGTTCCTATCTTCAAAAAGGGGAAGAAGGTGGACCCAGGCAACTATAGGCCGGTGAGTCTGACTTCTATACCAGGAAAGATCTTTGAACAAATTATTAAACAACATGTATGTCAGTACCTGGATAAGAATGAAGTGATTAAACAGAGTCAGCATGGGTTTGTAACTAATAAGTCATGTCAGACTAACTTAATTTCCTTCTATGATGGTATCACTGATTGGGTGGATCAAGGAAATGCTGTAGATATAGTATATCTTGACTTCAGCAAAGCATTTGACAAAGTCTCTCATACAATCCTTATTGAAAAAATGACTAAGTATGGAATGGACAAGGCAACTGTTAGGTGGATTCATAACTGGCTTAGTGATCCAACCCAAAGAGTGGTCGTAAATGGCTGCACATCCAGTTGGAAGAATGTCTCAAGTGGGGTACCACAGGGCTCTGTCCTGGGCCCTGTATTGTTCAACATCTTTAGCAATGATTTAGATGAAGGAATTGAGGGTAAACTGATTAAATTTGCTGATGACACAAAGCTAGGAGGGATAGCTAATACTAGAGAAGAGAGAGAGAGGATTCAAAAAGATTTAAATAAACTGGAGAAGTGGGCAGCAACTAACAGAATGGTTTTTAACAGGGAGAAATGCAAAGTACTACATCTGGGCAATAAAAATGAAAAAAGCATATATAGAATGGGAGGAATAGGGCTAAGTGACAGCACATGTGAAAAAGACTTGGGTATACTAATAGATAACAGACTGAATATGAGTCAACAGTGTGATGCAGCAGCAAAAAAGGCAAATGCAATTCTAGGATGTATTAACAGAAGCATACAGTCTAGATCACGTGAAGTCATTATTTCCCTCTACTCCTCTTTGGTCAGACCTCATCTGGAATATTGTGTCCAGTTTTGGGCACCACATTTTAAAAAAGACATCAACAAACTGGAGCAAGTTCAGAAAAGAGCGACCAGAATGGTGACCGGTCTGCAAACCCTGTCTTATGAGGAAAGGTTGCAGGATTTGGGAATGTTTAGTTTGCAAAAGAGAAGACTGAGAGGAGACTTAATAGCTGTCTGCAAATATCTAAAGGGCTGTCACATTGTAGAAGGATCAACTTTATTCTCATTTGCACAAGGAAAGACTAGAAGCAATGGGATGAAACTGAATGGGAGGAGACACAGATTAGATATTAGAAAAAACTTTTTGACAGTTACAGTGATCAATGAGTGGAACAGGCTGCCACGAGAAGTGGTGAGTTCTCCTTCAATGGAAGTCTTCAAACAGAGGCTGGACAGACATCTGACTGGAATGATTTAGCGAATCCTGCTTTGAGCAGGGGGTTGGACCAGATGGCCCAGGAGGTCCCTTCCAACTCTACGATTCTATGATTCTATGATTCTATGTCACGTGTTTATTTCTGGTAATGTTGATGATTATGGCTTACAGCCAATGAGAACCCAAAAGTCATTATCTCAGTAAATTAGAATACTTTATAACACCAGCTTGAAAAAATGATTTTAAAATATGAAATGTCCTCCTGAAATGTATGTTCAGTAAATGCATTCAAATCTTGGTCGGGGCGCCTTTTGCATCAATTACTGCATCAATGTGGCATGGAGTCGATCAGCCTGTGGCACTGCTGAGGGGTTATGGAAGCCCAGGTTGCTTTGATAGCAGCCTTCAGCTCGTCTGCATTGTAGGGTCTGGTGTCTCTCACCTTCCTCTTGACAATACTCCATAGATTCTCCATGGGGTTAAAGTCAGGTGAGTTTGCTGCCAATCAAGCACAGTGATACTGCTGTTTGTACACCAGGTATTGGTACTTTTGGCAGTGTGGACAGGGGCCAAGTCCTGCTGGAGAATGACATTTCCATCTCCATAAAGCTTGTTGGCAGAGGGAAGCACGAAGTGCTCTAAAATTTCCTGGTAGACGGCTGCGCTGACTTTGATCTTAATAAAACACAGTGGACCTACACCAGCAGATGACATGGCTCCCCAAACCATCACTGATTGTGGAAACTTCACACTAGACCTTGGAAATCAAGGTCCCAGAGTCTGGAGGAAGAGTGGAGAGGCCACAATCCAAGCTGCTGGAGGTCTGGTGTGAAGTCTCCACACTCAGTGATGGTTTGGGGAGCCATGTCATCTGCTGGTGTAGGTCCACTGTGTTTTATCAAGACCAAAGTCAGCGCAGTTGAGTTTACCTGGAGCCTTATCCTATATGTAATCCCATAATATAAATAATAAGATGGGTGTGTAATTGGTCAGCAAAAGGCATGGTGTTTAATGGGTATAGTCTGCTGCAGCCAAGAGGTACAGAAATAAACACAAGTGCCGGCCACTACTGAGGGCGGGCAGAGCCATGGACACAACAGTGTCGGCCATTACTGAGGGCGGGCAGAGCCATGGACACAACAGTGTCGGCCATTACTGAGGGCGGGCAGAGCCATGGACACAACAGTGTCGGCCATTACTGAGGGCGGGCAAAGGCATGAGCGGTGTCTTTATCCTATATGTATTCCCGTAATATAAATAATATGATGAGTGAGGAATTCGTCAGCACAGGGCTCGGTGATTAATGGGTATAGTCTGATGTTGTGCTGCACCCGGCTCTGGGAGGGTAGCCATGGTAAGGTTTGCAGTCCGGTCTCTTAGCACTTGCAGCTAGGACTGTATGAGGTAAATACTAGACACTCATATCACATGTCTTATCATTCATGGCCGGTCTATATCTAGATGGGCAGGGACGACCCCTGACTGGTCTTAACGGACAGTAAGCGTGTATGCTTCAAATAAGCTGTAGGCAGAGGACAGTGAGATGTAAGCCCGGACAGTGTAATGTAGGCCTGTGGGTGAGCCCAGTGGATAGTGCGATATAGGCTCGGGGTGTGAGCTCAGCGGGCAGTGCGATATAGGCTCGGGGTGTGAGCTCAGCGGGCAGCGCGATATAGGCTCGGGGTGTGAGCTCATCGGGCAGTGCGATATAGGCCCGTGGGTGAGCTCAGCAGACAGTGTGATGTAGGCCCGTGGGTGAGCTCAGCAGACAGTGTGATGTAGGCCCGTGGGTGAGCTCAGCAGACAGTGTGATGTAGGCCCGTGGGTGAGCTCAGCAGACAGTGTGATGTAGGCCCGTGGGTGAGCTCAGCAGACAGTGTGATGTAGGCCCGTGGGTGAGCTCAGCAGACAGTGTGATGTAGGCCCGTGGGTGAGCTCAGCAGACAGTGTGATGTAGGCCCGTGGGTGAGCTCAGCAGTGTGATGTAGGCTCGTGGGTGAGCTCAGCGGACAGTGTGATAAAGGCCCAGGGTGTGAGCTCAGCGGACAGTGTGATAAAGGCCCAGGGTGTGAGCTCAGCGGGCAGTGTGATGTAGGCCTGGGGGTGAGCTCAGCGGACAGTGTGATGTAGGCCCGTGAGTGAGCTCAGCGGACAGTGTGATGTAGGCCCGTGGGTGAGCTCAGCGGACAGTGTGAGCTCACCCACGGGCTGGGATGATTGACTGGGATGATTTAGCGAATCCTGCTTTGAGCAGGGGGTTGGACCAGATGGCCCAGGAGGTCCCTTCCAACTCTACGATTCTATGATTCTAAAGGCCCAGGGTGTGAGCTCAGCGGGCAGTGTGATGTAGGCCTGGGGGTGAGCTCAATGGACAGTGTGATGTAGGCCCGTGAGTGAGCTCAGCGGACAGTGCGATGTAGGCCCGTGGGTGAGCTCAGAGGACAGTGCGATGTAGGCCCGGGGGTGAGCTCAGCGGACAGTACGATGTAGGCCCGTGGGTGAGCTCAGTGGACAGTGCGATGTAGGCCCGTGGGTGAGCTCAGTGGACAGTGCGATGTAGGCCCGTGAGTGAGCTCAGCGGACAGTATGATGTAGGCCCGTGGGTGAGCTCAGCGGACAGTGTGATAAAGGCCCAGGGTGTGAGCTCAGCGGGCAGTGTGATGTAGGCCTAGGGGTGAGCTCAGCAGACAGTGTGATGTAGGCCCGTGGGTGAGCTCAGCGGACAGTGTGATAAAGGCCCAGGGTGTGAGCTCAGCGGGCAGTGTGATGTAGGCCCGTGAGTGAGCTCAGCGGACAGTGCGATGTAGGCCCGGGGGTGAGCTCAGAGGACAGTGCTATGTAGGCGCTTGAGTGAGCTCAGTGGACAGTACGATGTAGGCTGTGGGTGAGCTCAGCGGACAGTGCGATGTAGGCCCAGGGGTGAGCTCAGCGGACAGTGCAATGTAGGCCCGGGGGTGAGCTCAGCGGACAGTACGATGTAGGTCCATGGGTGAACTCAGCTGGCAGTCAATGTGTCTGTCCCTTAACTAAGCTCAGTCATCAGTAATGGTGGAAAACATGGGTCCTATGGAAAGAGCTCAGCCAATGGGGTGAAATCTGGAGACAGTAGATGTAGATAAAGTAAATGTGTGTTCTGGGATGAGTTCAGGGGGCTGTATATGGGGCCCTGTGCGAGCGCAGCGGACAGTGAAATGAGTCACAGTACTTGGAAGAGATGGAAATGTAATTTTTTTTCTATTACATGGCAATGTACTTTGTCCAGGAAAAAAATAAATAATTATCGTGGTCCCTGTGGGTGAGCCCAATGGACAGAGAAAGAATCGGCAGAGAACAAAGCAAATCTAGCAGTCTGGGGCACATTTTTTCGAGAAATGTAATGGGTGATCTTTGATGATGGATGGCTTATGTTGCAATTCGGATATGGATTTATACTCGGACGCAGCAGGAAGTCCAGTTTTGGAGCTTACTTCCAGGGTCAGTGGTGTTCGGTCAAGTCGCATGATGAATGGGTCCTTTCGGGGCTGATCAAGAACATAGTTTTGCTTGAGTAAGTGCCTAGAGGGGGCTAGTGTGGATCCACACAGTTATGAGGGCCATTAATTTTGTATTGGTGCTGCAACAGAGGCAGCTGTGGGGGTTTGAGTTTGGAAACTGTAAGGAGGATTGGCCGGTGGGAGTTGCAGCAGTATCGGTCCTACGTCCGACCTCAGGGCTGCCGGGAAGCTAGTCATTCTGGTTATTAAAATTCACTAATTTATGTTTGTTTTATTAAAGGACAGGTTCCACTTCTTGTCTGGATTCTAGGCCATTCGTACGTTCACTCAGGAGCCCTGCAAGCGGACAGACGGGAGACAGATGGGTTTCACAAGGGACACGGCGTTAATCAGGTGGCTTGGTTTTAGGAGTATGGCCTGGAGTCTGGTACTAGGTACTACAAGAGGTTCACTGAGCAGTTCAGATCGATAGGGCCCCAGATAATTTAGTTTTGCATGTGGGGGGTGTCAGGAACACTGCACTGCACTTGCTCACTGAGCCAGTGCGGGTGTCCTGAGTACAAAAACAGTGCTCAAAGATACCTGTGGAGCAGGGCAGCAGCGGTGACTATGCATGCTCCAGGACCTGAAGCACCTGACTGCTGGGGGCGTGGCCTTAGCTCCACAGAGCTAGGAGCTGCAGGGAAACTCCTAGAAAGGTAACTACAGGACAATGTTACCAAGGGGCATAGACAGAGACAGAAACCAGATCAAGCCAGGCCAGGGTCAAAGCACAAGATAGCAATACAGTACCAAAGGATTAGACAGAATGGATAGTCAGGACGTAGCAATAGATCTGAAAACCAGAACGGGCAATGGACGGTACAATAGGGACAAACTGCAATGGAGTAACAATAGCCAAGCCAGGAGGTCAGAACCGGAGAAGACAATAGTACTAAAATGAGAGACAGAGTACAGAGTGAGGGAACAGGCCGGGTCATACACAGGAATCAAACAAGCAATGCAAAATACACGCACACCAGGGGGTCGGTCAGACACACCAGAATAACAGTATAGCTGACAGAGAATGCTAGTCTGGAGTGAGTATAAATACCCCTCCCAGATCCAAAGAGAGGCCGGCAAAAGTTAACCCTGTGAGAACAGGACATTAACCATGTCCTAACCATGACAGGGGGTAATGACCTGGGGTCTGCTCTGGAAGGATATTGGCAAGAGACATTAAAATAGATCTGATGCTGCTATGGTTGCATTTCCGGGTCTGAAAATAGTGTGGTCTGACATTGTACCCAGGAAGATTTGGCGGGGGTCACGTTCAATTCCGAAGATGAACAAAGCATGCATTAAGGTTAACAAGGTGGTATCCAAATTTGTAGCACGGAACAGGTGAGTGGTAGTGTGCCACGCAGCTCTAGTTCTTCTGGAAGAGGATTTTTGGCTAGCGGACAGAGTGCACTTGAATGCGGTGGGGATAGATCGGTGGACTTCAGGGTTACAAGAGGGGAAAGGGCCACAGCATTGCTGGAGGGTCTTGTTTCAAGCACTTGAGGTGGTCAAGGTGCCCTCGGTGTGGCATTGGTGGGTCCTCTAAGTTGGTTACAAATTCGGGATTGGGGATTCATTAAATATGTGGATCCCCTTTATTGGATGGTTATTTGATGGTAGTCTGGTGAGATTTGTGTGATACCCGACGATGGAATGTCGGGTTCACATTAACGGTATCGGAGGACAACCTCTTCCCTCGGTTTCATGGTGCTCCTGAGCAGGTGAACACAACTAGGAGTAAGTCTAGGAGGGGAGGGGCAATGTCATGGAAAAAAAATCAGATTTTTTGTAGCTTCGAATACCTCACCAATTGTTTTAGTTATCAATAAATTGGCTGCTGTGGCCATTTTTATGCAAAGAAAATGGATTGTTGTATGAGTTTTTATTTATGGGAGGGAGTTGGGGGAACTTCCGGGGAGAGGTAGAATTGGTGTTAGCGGTCAGGTCACAAAATCGACTTTACTAGTCATGTGCGTGGAGCAGAGCCATGTGTGTAATGTGCACGGAGCGTAGCCGCGTATCATGTGAGCGGAGCCGCGCGTGTCATGAGCGCGGAGGAGAACTGTGTGTGTGATTAGAGGTGAGCGAAACGCGTCGAAAAATTTCAAAAGTCGCCGACTTTTGGCAAAGTCGGGTTTCATGAAATGAAACCCAACCCTAGGATGAGGTCGGCCACGAGGTCGGCGACTTACGCGCCAAAGTCGCGTTTCAAAAGTTTGTTTTGCACTCTTTTTCAGCCAATCAGGATCCACGGACACTGTGGGCAACGTGATGACATAGGCAGGGGTCACCACCATCTTTCAGAAGGGCATGAAAGTGATTGGCTTGCTTTGGTGGGCGTCACAGGGGGTGTAAAAGGGCGTGCACGCCGACCGCCATCTTGCTTCTGCCTATCTTAGCATAGGGAGAGGTTGCTGCTGCTGATTCTGTAGGGAGAGCGTTAGGCAGGGAAGAAGAAAAAAAAACTGCTTCTGCTGCTAGCGATTTTGCCTGTACAACACACCAGTCACTGTGTGTGCAGTGCAAGGGGAGGCTATATTGTGGTGGATCAGCGGTGTTGGTTGTTAGGCTGCCTTCTAAGGCTTCCTGACGGCTGCATTGCTGTTTACCCACTGCTCTGCAAACTGCTTTTTTAAAAGCAATCCCAATTTTTTTTTTGTCCTGCTGAGGTACTGAGCGTGCATTTTTTCACACCATACAGCGGTGCACACTCCTCACACAGTACCGTGTAACGGCTGTTATCACAGCCACAGTGAAGCTATCTGTGTGTCACTCTGTGAGAATAAGTCGAGGACATGTTCCGTTCTTACAGACCTGCACCTACTAGTTTTGTCTAGCTTTCAAACAGTTAAATATATTTGCTGTTTGATCCCATTCAAAACTATAGAGAGACAGCGTGTGTCAGTCCGTATACTTAAAAAACACAGAGCTTGACAATTTAACGTACACCGGACAGCCGTGTACGTGCACGCTCCTCTCAGTACCGTGTAACGGCTGTTATCACGGCCACAGTGAAGCTATCTGTGTGTCACTGTGGAAGGATAAGTGGAGGACTTGTTCTGTTCTTACAGACCTACACTCTAGGTAGATTCCTATTCTGCCCAATTCTATAGACACCTTGTAGTTTGTGATACACTAGCCAATTTCTGCCTGTGACATAGCGCTCTGATATTCAGTGGGCCTCACACAATCCAAAAGTGTCCAGTGTCCACAAGTGTGTGCAGAAATTCAAAATCTCCCTTATCCTGTAGTCACTTTTTTCACACCTGTGCCATCGAGCCAGTGACATAGCGCTCTGATATTCAGTGGGCCTCACACAATCCAAAAGTGTCCAGTGTCCACAAGTGTGTGCAGAAATTCAAAATCTCCCTTATCCTGTAGTCACTTTTTTCACACCTGTGCCATCGAGCCTGTGACATAGCGCTCTGATATTCAGTGGGCCTCACACAATCCATAAGTGTCGAGTGTCCACAAGTGTGTGCAGAAATTCAAAATCTCCCTTATCCTGTAGTCACTTTTTTCACACCTGTGCCATCGAGCCTGTGACATAGCGCTCTGATATTCAGTGGGCCTCACACAATCCATAAGTGTCCAGTGTCCACAAGTGTGTGCAGAAATTCAAAATCTCCCTTATCCTGTAGTCACTTTTTTTCACACCTGTGCCATCGAGCCTGTGACATAGCGCTCTGATATTCAGTGGGCCTCACACAATCCATAAGTGTCCAGTGTCCACAAGTGTGTGCAGAAATTCAAAATCTCCCCTGTCCTATAGACACCTTGTACCTTGTTTTACATTACTATATAGTTTGTTGGATTTTGTCTACATTTCTACCAGAAATGAGGAAGGCTGGTGGAAGAGGCCGTGGAATTGGGCGGGGGGTGGCAGCTGGTAATGATGGTGTTGGTGGTGGATCTGATGGTAGTGGCAAAAGCAAAATAGGACCAAATGCAGGAGGTGTTGAGCCTGCGTCATCGTCTGGCTCCACAAGGCCTCGAAGGCTTACTTTTCTAGGAGTTGGAAAACCGCTTTTAAAGCCAGAGCTGCAGGAAAAAGTTTTGGCTTACATTGCTGACTCAGCCTCCAGCTCTATCGCCTCCTCTTCTGAAGTTGTAAAAAGTAAAAGCACTGAGTCATCATTGGAGGCTCATGTTCATGAACCACACCTTTCCTTGTGTCCTTCACCCCAACCAAGATTGAAGAATGACGTAGGCCATACTACTGATTACTCCATGGAGCTGTTTTCACATACCATGCCTGGATTATCAAGTGAAATGGTGAATTACCCAGGCCAAGATGAATCTGACATGGAGTGCACTGATGCACAGCCACTGATAGATGATTCTGCTGGTACATTCACTCAGAGCACTACATTGTCCTCGCAGTGTACAGAGCCAGATTCTGACCCTGATGAGACTCAGGTGCCCCTTCCCGCACACTATACCACCATACACGGTGACACAGAGGAAGGTGCACATGACATTGAAGAGGAGGTGATGGATGACCCAGTTGTTGACCCAGATTGGCATCCATTGGGGGAAGAGGGTGCTGCTTCCAATAGCTCAGATGAGGAGCATCCACAGCAGACATCGACATCGCAACAGCTGTTATCTGGCAGGCACGGAGCACTCCAAAGACAGGTTCCAAAAATCAAAAGAGTTGCTGGACAGCTTGTCCAGAGGGTCAAAATATCACAGCGTGCTAGGCCGCAAAATGTCTGCCAAAGTAGGAAGAGTGCAGTGTGGCACTTTTTTGAACAAAATCCTCATGATCAGGCCAAGGTTATCTGTAAGAAGTGCGCAAAGACCTTTAGCCGAGGGAAAAATCTGAAAAATTTGAATACCAGTTGCATGCTTAGACATTTAACCACCATGCACTTGCAAGCGTGGACACAACACCAAACCTCAAGTACCACATGTGCAACTGATCACAAAGAAGGTAATCAGCAACGCTACATTGTTTCCCCCACTGTAAGCCCACCGGTTAGCACAGCAGCAAATGTTGAGGTGTCGTTGCAAGGCCACAGCAGTCAGGGAATCCCACTGTTATATCAACGAAATACTGAATCTAGGCCATCAGAAAGAACACCAACTCCATCACCATCATCAACCCTCTCTCAGTCCACCCTGTCCACCGCTACTTCCACCATATGCAGCTCTCAAGTCCAGCTCACCCTCCCAGACACTATGAGTAGGTCAAGAAAGTACTCAGTCTCTCATCTGCGTACACTGGGTTTGAACTCCCACATTGCCAAACTAATCTCGTTTGAGATGATGCCCTATCGGTTGGTGGAAAGCGCAGCTTTCCGCGAACTCATGGCCTATGCAGTACCACGCTATGACCTACCCAGTCGCCACTTCTTCTCTCGCAAAGCCATCCCAGCCCTCCACCATCATGTGAAAGACCGCATTGTCCATGCACTCAAGCAGTCAGTGAGTGGAAAGGTGCACCTCACAACTGATGCATGGTCCAGTCGGCATGGCCAGGGCCGTTACGTGTCCATCACTGCGCACTGGGTTAATGTGGTGGATGCAGGGTCCACAGGGGACAGCGGTGGTGGGACAGTGCTGCCTAGCCCACGGTATAGGAAACAGTTGGCTGTAGGCGTTCGACCCTCCTCCAGAAGCGAAAGCTCGTCCACAGAGCGCAGTCGTGCGAGCACTCCATCTGCAGCTGCCACTGTTGCACACGAGGTGTCCCCCTATCGAGCAGCTAGTGGAAAGCGTCAGCAGGCTGTGTTGCAGATGATGTGTTTGGGCGACAGACACACCGCCGAGGTGCTGGCCGAGTACTTTCAGCGACAAACTGAGTCATGGCTGGGCAGTGTACATCTTGAGGCAGGCAAGGTAGTTAGTGATAACGGCCGTAATTTTGTGGCAGCCATAGCCCTTTCAAAACTCAGCCACATACCTTGCTTGGCTCACACCTTGAACCTGGTGGTGCAGTGCTTCCTCAAAAATTATCCGGAGTTAACAGCCCTGCTCCAGAAGGTGCGAAGACTGTGCGCGCACATTCGCCGGTCGCCTGTACACTCCATTCGTATGCAGAAGCTGCAGCGATTGCTCCACCTTCCCAACCACCGCCTCATTATCGACATTGCAACAAGGTGGAACTCCACCCTGCACATGGTGGAGCGGCTGTGTGAGCAGAGGCAGGCCATAATGCATTTGTGGGAGGATACACGGCCAGGCACTTTGAGTGCAGACATGGAGTTGTCAGGTGTGCAGTGGTCGAAGCTGAAAGACCTCTGTAAAGTCCTTCAGTGTTTTGAAGAATGCACACGGCTGGTAAGCGCAGACGATGCCATCCTAAGCATGAGCATCCCACTTATGCGTCTGCTCATGCAAACTTTGACGCACCTTAAGGAGCAGGCGTCTGCAGCCAATGTTGACGAGGAGGGAATCCTTGATGACATTCAGCCATTGTCTGCTCAGGGACCTCTCCTGGACGAGGTGGAGGAAGAAGAGGAGGAGGAGGATGATGATGGGGATGATTACTTAGGGGAGGAGGATGCATCTCGTGGGGCAAGTGAAAATGTTGGCGTGGCAAGGTCTGGTACAGGGTTTATGCGTGACTGGAGGGATGTGGATTTGCCAGAAAGTGCTCCTCCAACCAGCACTCGCAGTGCATCATTGACACCGGGAACATTGGCCCACATGTCAGATTATGCCTTGCAGATCCTAAAAAGGGACCCCCGCATTGCCAAAATGATGAACGATGACGACTACTGGTTGGCCAGCATCCTGGATCCACGCTATAAAGGCAAATTACAAAACATCATGCCACATGAGAACCTTGACCTAATATTGGCTAATAAACAAGCAACTCTGGTAAATCGGTTGCTTGAGGCATTCCCAGCACACAGCAGCGGTGATGGTTCTCACACGAGCCGTACGGGCCGGGGGCAGCTTGGCAGAGGTGTTCGTGGTGCACACAGCAGAAGTGGCGTTGGAGACAGGGGTTTCATGACAATGTTGTGGACTGATTTTTCAAGTACCGCTCACACAACTGGTAATACTGCATCGATGGAAAGTGACAGGAGACAGCAGTTGTCAACTATGGTTACAAACTACTTTTCCTCCCATATCGATGTTCTCCCACACAGGTCATTCCCATTTGACTATTGGGCCGCTAAACTGGACACCTGGCCTGAATTGGCACAATATGCCTTACAGGAGCTCGCTTGCCCAGCTGCAAGTGTGCTATCGGAAAGAGTCTTCAGTGCAGCTGGATCAATCCTGACAGAAAAAAGGACCCGTCTGTCAACCCAAAATGTGGATGATCTAACCTTCATTAAAATGAACCATGCATGGGTTTCCAAGGATTTTGTCCCACCTTCCCCTGATGACACATAGGGTGACAGAAAAATGGCTTGCTTTGGTCCACCTCTTCCTGGGACTTGACCTATTTTGCCTTTTGCATCAGCTGAATGTCCAACATCAACATATGCCACTTTCTAAAACTCCCTAACTGTGCTGCCTCCCCCCCATGGCCGGGGTCACCACCTAGCGCACGACACCGTGCGAGTGCCATTGCCCTGGACAGGTGGGTAGGCCGACTCTTGGGCGCGGGCACTGGCACAGGGTCCCTCAAAGTGCAATCAAGTGTCTCTGACGGTGGTGGTGCACACCCGCCGTCAGACACACCGCCGTACTATGAGGGGCCCAGTGCCAGTACCGACGCCCACGAGTGGGCCCCCCTTGCTTGGGCAGGGCCCCAGCATTTGCAATCTTTACCTCTCCCTGCTCCTCCGCTGTGCAGTCTGGGCCGTCAAATCGATACTGTGCCTGACACCGTCTGAGCCTGCCTCCTGATGTATAGACATATATTTTGAATGTGTACACTATGCTATCCATACATGTTATCTGGGGATACGGTACCCTTTCTCACCTTTGTGCAATCACGTGTAATCCATACTGGGCCTGAGAACGGCTGGCGAGCTGTTAAGCAAGCTACAGCACCTGTGGTTTGCACACGTAAGTTTTTCATTTTTTCAGGAATGACGGTTAGGCCTAATTCCGGAACTGCGGTTGACCTGCACTTACTGGGAAATCATCGTTCGCGGGTAATAATTGTAATCAGTGATCCCCATCACTAACGTTGTTCAGCGGGTTATCTGCACCTGTAAGCGACAAACGCTGGCCTTTTCAGTGTAGCGCACATGCAGCCACGGACATGTAAGGGCATGACACACCAGTTATTGGCCAATCTCATGTGCCAGAGCCTCTCGTGTCCCTCTAGTAAGCCGGACTCGGACCACGGGGCATAACGGAGTCTCGTTCGTTAACGGAATTAAGCTTGCAATGTGTGCATCTTTTCTGTAGCTGGCATGGTTGAGGTTTCCCAGGTGGAGTCGAATTAAACCGTAGGCTCCACTCCTGGTGGTGCCCTTCTGGACATTCCTTTAAGGTTCAGCTTTGCAACCATACTGCCCACGTAAAACAAACACTTTGCCTTCATGAACGCTGTTTGGAGGGTCATGACTCGTGGGAATAACGTCGCCCAATCAGTTAACCTGCTAGAGAGATCCTTCGTTGCTCCCAAGCATGACATCACACTCCCTAGGAGGAAGGTAATGCCACTGTGGCGACCGTACTCCTGGGGGCGACACAAGTGCACTGATGCCCAGCCACTGCTCGATGAATCTGCTGGTACATTGACCCAGACCATTACATTCCCCTCACACGCTACATGGCCTGAATCTGACCCTGATGAAACTCAGGTTACTCTTCCCATATACAGTTCCATCTTACACGGTGACAAAGAGGAAGCTGCAGATGAAAGTGCAGGTTCGGCCCACCCGCCATCAGACACACCACCGTACTATCAGAGGCCCTGTGCCAGTGCCGTCGGCAATGAGTGGGCCCCCCCTGCTTGCTCAGGATCACAGCACTTGCAAGGTTGAAATACTGTGCAGTGAGATGGAAGATGGGAACGACGAGGAGTCCAGACTAGTACAGGGATTCCCTAGCGAGGAGACTTATTTCATTGTTTTCAATGTTGGGACAGCAATTTTTGGGGAGCACTATACTCTGGAGAATGATAGATGGGGCCCACCATACACTGGAACATTCCAAAGGTGGACATCAGACACTGGAGCAGCATTTACAGGGCCCATTATACACTAGAGCATTAGAAATGGGGCCCATTATGTTTGGAGCATTATTTGGGCCCATAAGACAGTGGAACTTCATCCATGGGGACCAACATATACTGTAGCATTATGTGGAGCTCATCATATACTGTTTCAAACATTATATGGGACCAATGATTCTGTATGGAGAAATAGATGGGCCTTGTCATGAGATGTAAGAAGTGAACTATTTTTCATTGTACTATACCGCTATTTCTCTGCCGTATCGGAGCATGATGAGTTGTGGTATGTGTTAAAGAGGCGCTCTTTCGCCCAGGGCACATGAAAACCTGGAGCCAGCCCTACCCCCCCACAACTTTAGCCAAATAACCCCCATTTTTCAGTGCGTAACTTGTATTATGAAGTTAATTAAGGTTGACAAGCTTAAGTAAGAATTGATGCTTTTGGCATTCAAATGGGCACTGTAGGTGTGTTTCCTGTCCTCCTCTCACTGCCGACTTTTATTCCCCATTGACTTACATTGGGTTTCGTGTTTCGGGCCGACCCCGAATTTTCCATATAGTCGGCCGATCTTGCTCGACCCGACTTTTGGAAAAGTCGGGTTTCACGAAACGAAACTCGACCCTAAAAAACCAAAAGTCGCTCCACTCTATGTGTGATTCCTTAGGTCTCTTCCTCAGGCATGGTATAACAAAGTATCTGAAAACACAGAAATATCTGCCCAAGAAAAAAAGATCGAAGGCGGCATAATAAATGAACATTTAAATAAACAAACTGGGCACCAGGAACCTGCTCCAGATAGTGAGGGCACCCATCAGAAAAACATTTAAAAAACATAAACCATTAAACTTACCTTCCCTGTGCTCCCTTGCAACTTCTTGTTCTGATGCCAACAGCTGATTTATGTCTGTAAGCAGTGCATGGAAGCACCGTCATGCGCTGCTTACAAGCAGAGGACAGCTGCCGGAATACTCACTGGTCTCCAAACCGGGACTATAGGAGAGCAGAGAATATTCATTTCTCATTAATAGCTGGCACAGTAGCTGGCTTTCTACACCTGACGGGCGATCACGTGTGCCCGCTACTTAAGGGAATGAATATTCACTTTTCTCCACTCCCATAGGTGTGGGGAGCAGTGAATATTCATTCTCTTTAGTAGCGGGCACACGTGATCGCCCGTCCGGTGCAGAAAGCCAGCTACTGTGCCAGTTATTAATGAGAAAGACACAAAAGACTGAGGGCACTACCAATGAGTAAATATGTGGGATCTCCCACCACACGCCAAAAAGTAATCAAGAGACAAAAAAATGAGGAAAAATTAACGTGTAAAGGCAAGGATCACCACAAACGGTATGACAAATAACAATTTTTAATTTTTTACTATTTAGACGTATAAAGTTTGACAAGCAACAGACAAATTTAAAAACAATTAAAAAAAAATAAAAAAGGTTATCAAATGTACAACAGCATGAAGGGCCTTATAAGTGCCCCACACGCAGAAAGAACCCCTCCTCCACTATGTGCACCAGGAGTGTGTTATAATGAAGCACACATAGAGCCAATAATGACAAAAATGAATCAAAACACACCAGAAAAACCTCAGAATTTGTCAAAAGATACAATAGTAATATCAGTGGCAAAGAATAATTATCCAGGTGAGACCAACAGAGTCACAATGAAATATAATACAGTACAATAATAAATAGTTGCTGCCTAAAGCCCCCTAAAAACATGGAACCCTGAAAAAGGATAGATGAAAACAAAAACCCTCAGATAAATTAACGGAGGGTGGGGGAGAGAAGGTAATTAAGGCTGAATAAGACCTGTTGGATCCTGTAGAAGACCCTTGTGACCGCGCCAGGGGGGTCAGTATGATCTGACAGCCCCGCTCCCCCCCGGTATATGACTCGTGTATAAGCCGAGAGGGGGACTTTCAGCCCAAAAAATGGGCTGAAAATCTCGGCTTATACGCGAGTATATACGGTAATACCAAACTCTTATGATCTTTTTATGGGAAAAAAAAAAACCATTTTTTCAATTGTTTTCTGACATTTTAGAAAAATAAAAAAACAACATCACTATTTTCTGAGACCCAGAACTTTTTTATTTTTCTGTAGACCGTGTTGTGTGGGGGCTTTTTTTTTCCAGGACAAGTTGTAATTTTCAATGGTGCCGTTTTGGATATATATTTTAACATTATTATCACATTTATTGATTTTTTTTTTGTATATGGGGATAGATGAAAAATGTAATTCTGGCATTGGTTTTTGTATTTTATTTTGATTTTTTTTTTCATTCTCTGTGCGGCAGTTTCATTCCGTTTCTTCTTATGTTTTAATGCTTTTACACAGGAAAACTACTTTCTTTCTGCATCATATTCAGAAAGGCATTTTTGGTTGTTTTCTGAGTACAGAGAGCTTGTTTTTTTGCATAATAAGGTTTGTTATTACAGGTACCATTTTTGAATACATTGGGTAGTTAGGTAGTGTGATCTTTTCTTTGTAGGCCTCATTCCATTTTCAGTAAACAGAATAATGATGTGCTTTACCACAAAGCTCTATCTTGGTCTCTTGTCAAAAAGACACTTTCTTAGGTTTATGGCTTACATACATTTTGGCAAACTGTAGTCTAGCTTTTTTACGTCTCTGTGTCAGCAGTGGGGTCCTCCTGCGTCTCCTGCCATAGTTTCATTTCATCCAAATGTTGACGGACAGTTCGCGCTGACACTGATGCCCCCTGAGCCTGCAGGACAGATTGAAATTCTTTGGAACATGATTGGGGCTTATCCACCATGCGGACTATCCTGCATTGAAGCCTTTCATCACTTTTTCTCTGCCGTCCATATCTGGGGAGATTAGCTACAGTGCCATGGGTTGGAAACTTCTTGATTATGTTGCGCACCGTGGACAAGGGAACATCAAGATCTCTGGGGATGGACTCAGATTGTTGATATTTTTCAACATTTTTGGTTCTCACATCCTCAGACAGTTCTCTTCTCCATTACTTAGTGTGCCACACACAGACACACAATGCAAAGATTGAATCAACTTCTCCCCTTTTTATCTGGTTTCAGGTGTGATTTTCATATTGCCCACACCTCTTCCTTACTACAGGTGATTTTGAACTAGCATCACATGCTTGAAACAATACTGTTTACCCACAATTTTGGAAAAGTGCCAACAATTTTGTCCAGCCCATTTATGGGGTTTTGTGTGAAATGATGTTTAGCTATTTTTTTTGTACCTCAGTTTTGTTGTTGTTTAGTGATGAGCGAGTACACTCATTGCTTGGGTTTCCCCCGAGCATGCTCGGGTGATTGAGTATTTGGAAGTGCTCGGAGATTTAGTTTCTGTCTCCGCAGCTGCATGATTTGCGGCTACTTGACAGCCTGAATACATGTGGAAATTCCCTAACAGGCAATCCCCACATGTATTCAGGCTGTCAAGTAGCCCCAAATCATGCAGCTGCGGAGACAGAAACTAAATCTCCGAGCACTTCCAAATACTCAATCACCCGAGCATGCTCGGGGGAAACCCAAGCAACGAGTGTACTCGCTCATCACTATTGTTGTTTCAAAATACACAAAGGAAATAATCATGTGCATAACAAAACGTGTAATTGCAAAAATTTTCTGGGAGAAATACTTCACTTTCTGGAACAATTTCAAGGTTGCCAACACTTTCGGTCATGACTGTATTTATTTACAATCATTTTTTATTTTATTGTATGTAAGGGTGAACAAAAATGGCGATTCTTGAGCCCCAAGCCTAAACAACAAACTGTGATTTCTAAAACATTTTCCGCATTCTGGGCGTGCATACGGCTCCTCCACTGTATGAGCCCTTTTATGCTCATCTCTCTTTTTCTGCGATTTATAACCCATCGAGACAAATAGATAATTGTAACAGCGACTTACTATAGGATCACCATAAGTGACCTAGCAAAAAAGATTACATGTCACGATAGTATACAAATAATTGCTTATTCATTCTATGTTTGCAGGTGATGTAATGGAAACGACCTCAATATTCACTGCATAATCAATAAGCGAGAAATAATTTATTACATTACACAAATATTATGAACGAAAAATCTTAAAGGGGTTTTCCCATTAACAAAGTTCATTTTGACCAATATACGAGGGGCGCCTGAAAAGTTCGAGGCCCACCCATGAAATCTTTTTTGCATGGTCTTGTTTTGCAATGCAATATGTTATTTAGTTAGTTGAATGGTCTCATGAGCAATCTGGATTTATTTTGATTTTTTTTTTGTTTCCGTTACAGCATTTTAAAGTTGGGTCGCAAGTCTGAAATATGGAAATGGAGAAGTTGGCAAAGTTCACACATCGGCTGTTGCAATGGCTGCCAATTCCACCTTCCACCAAGGTCCTTTTTCATCTGTGGGAATAGGTGATAGTCCGAGGGAGCCAAATCAGGGGAATAGGGTGGGTGCTGAAGCAGTTGGAAACCACAGGAGTGAATTGCAGCCATTGCAACAGCCGATGTGTGAACTTTGCCAACTTCTCCATTTCCATATTTCAGCCTTGCGACCCAACTTTAAAATGCTGTAATGGAAACAAAAAAAAATCAAAATAAATCCAGATTGCTCATGAGACCATTCAACTAACTAAATAACATATTGCATTGCAAAACAGGACCATGCAAAAAAGATTTCATGGGTGGGCCTCGAACTTTTCAGGCGCCCCTCGTATCTTGCAATAAAAAGAAGTTCCATAATTGAATGTGTTAGAAAACATGTTCCTGTGCTGAAATAATGCTATAAATGTGCCCCTGCTATTAACCAGTTATATCCTGCTGTCAATCTCTGACAGCGGAATTTAACATGCATCATCAGGTAGCGCATCATTCCTCCTACCCGTCGGCGCGCCCGTGACATGACCACTGGGAGCCAATAGGTTGTCTTGACAGTTGAGGGGGTCTGCTGATTACCCCTGTGCCTGTCATTATGATCATCTTATGAACGTGCCAACATTCTAAACATGAAACTGGTTTCCTTCTGTTTGAGATCTTTCATGTCTAACAAGATCTGACTTTAGGGTAAAGCTTTTTCCACATTGCGAAGATGAAAATGGCTTCTCCCCAGTATGAATTTTCTGATGTTTAACTAGATATGCTTTCACGGTAAAACATTTTCCACATTCCTGACATGAAAATGGCTTCTCCCTTGTGTGAATTTTTTGATGTCTAATAAGAATACTTTTACGATTAAAATATTTTCCGCATTGTGAACATGAAAATGGCTTCTCCCCTGTGTGGCTTTTATGATGTCTAATGAGATATTGTTTCATGGTAAAGCATTTTCCACATTCTGAACATAAAAATGGCTTCTCCCCTGTGTGAATTCTTTGATGTCCAAAAAAATTATGTTTCTGGTTAAAACTTTTCCCACATTCTGAGCATGAATATGGCTTTTCCCCTTTGTGGCTTCTTTGAT
Source organism: Dendrobates tinctorius (assembly GCF_039654945.1). Taxonomy (NCBI): domain Eukaryota; kingdom Metazoa; phylum Chordata; class Amphibia; order Anura; family Dendrobatidae; genus Dendrobates; species Dendrobates tinctorius. The sequence continues at coordinate 2,035,515 of NW_027361904.1, read as the reverse complement.
GTCTAATCAAAACTGATTTTATAGTAAAACATTTTCCACATTCTGAACAGGAATACGGCTTCTCCCCTGTATGAATTCTTTGATGTCCAATAAGACTATGCTTCTCGTTAAAACTGATCCCACATTCTGAACATGAATACGGCTTCTCCCCTGTATGAATTCTTTGATGTCCAATAAGACTATGCTTCTGGTTAAAACATTTCCCACATTCAGAACAAGAAAATGGTTTCTCCCCTGTGTGAATTCTGTGATGCCTAATAAGAACACTTTTCACATTAAAACATTTTCCACATTGTGAACAAGAATATGGCTTCTCCCCTGTGTGAATTCTTTGATGTCCAATAAGAATATGTTTCAGTTGAAAAGTTTTCCCACATTCTGAGCATGAATATGGCTTTTTCCCTTTGTGGATTTCTTGATGTCTAATCAAAACTGATTTTACAGTAAAACATTTTCCACATTCTGAACATGAATACGGCTTCTCTCCTGTATGAATTCTTTGATGTACAATAAGACTATGCTTCTCGTTAAAACAGATCCCACATACTGAACAACAAAACGGTTTCTCCCCTGTGTGTCTTCTATGATGTCTAATCAGATGTGATTTCTGTTCAAAACATTTCCCACATTCTGAACATGAATATGGCTTCTCCCCTAAGAGAACTTTTTGACGTTTGACACCCAGTTTGTAACTTGTACTTTGTTCTACAGTCCGTGATGAATCAAGAAATTGTATCATCTGATCCTGTTCAAGAGATGCTTTTTGGATATGAGGGGTGGAGGGTATATCTTCAATATTGGCATTTTTTTCACATCCATTTTGAATAACACTACAATCATCTGCATTAACGTGTGAAGATTTTGGATGTTTCTCTGAGCTCCTGGTACAGTCATCTGCAAAGAATAAAACATTATTTAACTCTTTAGTAATATAACACGAACAATTGTGCTGATGTTATATGACATTACAATTGAGAAGTATATAGCAAAATTAATTTAATATCTAAAATTTTTGGTTGCAAAACGGATCACAATCTCAGGGCAGGGATCACTAGATCACAATGTTATGATAACAGGCTTTTTTTGTTGTGGTTTTCCACCTCTGTGTTGAAGACATCTTCAGGTTTTAAATGTCTAATGTCGGTCACCGCTCTTTTCTCAGAAAATTGCCTCGTGGAGAATCATTAGTGAACCTGTATGTCAAAAGGTGTCCATCTGAAAAAAATCCATGTCATGTCTGCTACGTGTACTTTAGCACAGAGTATAGAAGAGGGGAGAAGTATGGTCAAGTACAAAGAAGCCTGTAGTTTTCTATTTGCAGTATCCACTCCTAAATTTAATGGCCTGCAGCTCCTTCTCGAGCCATGGCGACTTGATGGATGAACGCTCTGTAGGAAGATAGATTTTGTGTAAGTCTCGATAGGTCCAGCAGGGTCTTCTCTGACGTTATCTTGATAGTATCAAGCCATCAGGTTGCTGGTCTTCCTCTTCGCCTTGTTCCTTCTATTCTTCCAACCGAAATTTCCTTCCGGAGAGCTTGCTCTCTTTGTATGATGTGTCCAAAGTAGGCAAGTCGTAACTTAGTGATTTTTGCTTCGAGTGACATGTCTGCCTTGAGATGTTACAAAATTGATTAGTTTATTCTTCTTGCCATTCATAGTATTGTTGACATCTTTCTCCATCATCACACTTCGAAGGTGTTGATTCTTCTTCTGTCTTGTTTATCATCCAGGTTTTCACATCCATATGTTACTATAGAAAATACAGTGCCTTGCGAAAGTATTTGGCTCCCTGGAACTTTTCAACCTTTTCCCACATATCATGCTTCAAACATGGTGGTGGCAGCATCATGGTTTGGGCCAGCTTTTCTTCAGCAGGGACAGGGAAGATGGTTAAAATTGATGGGAAGATGGATGGAGCCAAATACAGGACCATTCTTGAAGAAAACCTGTTGGAGTCTGCAAAAGACCTGAGACTGGGATGGAGATTTGTCTTCCAACAAGACAATGATCCCAAACATAAAGCAAAATCTACAATGGAATGGTTCACAAATAAATTGCCAAGTCAAAGTCCAGACCTGTCCAGGTGGTGCAACAAAGTATTAAGTTAAAGGGGCAGAATAATATTGCACGCCCCACTTTTCAGTTTTTGAATTTTCTCAAAAATTTAATATAACCAATACATTTCGTTCAACTTCACAATTGTGTTCCACTTGTTGTTGATTCTTCACCAAAAATTTACATTTGGTATCTTTATGTTTGAAGAATGATATGTGGGAAAAGGTTGAAAAGTTCCAGGGAGCCGAATAATTTCGCAAGGCACTGTAATTGGTCAAACAAGGGGACTTGAACACAAGAACTCCTTTTCGCGTTGGTAATATTCTGTACTATATATGCAGTACAGGGCATTCTGAGATAGCTCAGCATGTAGCCAATGGGGAGATAAGAGGGAGTGATTTCCACTCTTTATACTTGCCAAAGTCACTTTGATAACAGTAAGTTAAGAATCAATTAATAATACACTTGCAGCACTCAAATTCTTTGGAAACAAGCAGGGAAAAGTTTTACTTCACAGAAAGAATCAGCTGAAATCCCATACTGACTTGTCTATATGCTCTGATTAGTCTCTCAAGTAAAAAATAAAAATGGCTTCAATCCTGCGTGAATTGTTTGATGTTCAGTCAGACTTGATTTAAAGTTATAAAGTTTTCCATATTCTAAACATGAAGCTGGCTTCTCCCTGTGTGAACCATTTCATGTCTAACAAGATCTGATTTATTGGCAAAGCATTTTCCACATTTTGGGCATGAAAATGGCTTCTCCCCTGTGTGAATTCTTTGATGACTAATAAAAACACTTTTCACATTAAAACATTTTCCACACTGTGAACATGAAAATGGCTTCTCCCCTGTGTGAATTCTTTGATGTCCAATAAGAATATGTTTCAGTTGAAAAGTTTTCCCACACTCTGAGCATGAATATGACTTTTCCCCTTTGTGGATTTCTTGATGTCTAATCAAAACTGATTTTACAGTAAAACATTTTCCACATTCTGAACATGAATACGGCTTCTCTCCTGTATGAATTCTATGATGTACAATAAGACTATGCTTCTCGTTAAAACAGATCCCACATTCTGAACAACAAAATGGTTTCTCCCCTGTGTGTCTTCTATGATGTCTAACCAGATGTGATTTCTGTTCAAAACATTTCCCACATTCTGAACATGAATACGGCTTTTCTTCTGTATGAATTCTCTCATGTCTAAGAAGACATGCTTTATTAGCAAAGCATTTTCCACATTCCTGACATGAAAATGGCTTCTCCCCTGTGTGAATCCTTTGATGTTTAGTAAGAGCTGATTTTTGGGTAAAACATTTCCCACATTCTGAACATGAATACGGCTTCTCCCCTGTGTGAATTCTATGATGTCTATCCAAACCTGATTTATGGGAAAAACATTTGCCACATTCTGAACATAAATGTGGCTCTTTTCCTTTCAGAACTTTGTGAAGTTTGACACCTGATCTGTAACTTGTATTTTGATTTATAGTCCGTGATGAATCAAGAGATCGGATCTGTTTAACAGGATCAGATGATACATTTTGGATATGAGGGGTGAAGGGTATATCTTCAATATTGCCATTTTTCTCACATCCATATTGAAACACACTATAATCATCTGCATTAACATCTGAAGATTTTGGATGGTCTTCTGAGCTCCCGGTACAGTCATCTGCAAAGAATAAAACTGATTATATTACTTTTTTAGTAACAGAAACTCAACAATTGTACTGACTTTTTATGACATTACAATTGAGAAGTATATAGCAAAATTATTACTGGCCTAAAATATTTGGTTGCACAATGGATCACAATCTCACAGCAAGGACCACTAGGTCACAATGTTATGATAACAGGCTTTTTTTGTTGCGGTTTTCAACTCCTGTGTTGAAGACAGAAGCAAGTATGGCTATGTAAAAAAAAGCCTACAGTTTTCTACTTTTTTTCTTTACTTAAATCTAGGGGTGGATACAGCAAAATTATACAATCATCATATAACTAGCTCATTCCTTCCCTCACTGCGCCCGGAGCTAGCACAATTCCCTGCTGTTTAACTATTTAGATGCTGCAGCAATGGCTAAATGGTTCCGATCTCTGTGCACACGGCAGGTGGGTACTCGGACCCAGGCATTGGTGCAGCTCGCAAAGGCAAGTTGGGAGCAAGGACGTGGCATACATAGTAATACAGAGAACAGCAAGACAGATGAAGAGAAGTCAGCAGGGATAGAAACATGTTAGCATGGTGTGGGGTGGAGTCTTCCTAATTGCAGTCTTTAATCACAATCTGAAGACATGTGCGAGTCCTAATGGGCCTTAAATATGTCTAGGGAGATATCATAGATCTATGTCGGGCACACTGCAAAACCCGACGTGGAGCACAACAGAGAACAGTGGGCCGAGGCGAAGGAAGCGAAGCCTGAGATACTAGGAACAGACGTCTAACACCAGGAAGCCATTAACCTCCAGTGATATTGCATTCCAGAATTTCAGCCTCCCTGGAGGCCCAGAAGTACAAGGTGTTCAGTTGTCAGAGACACAACCGAGGTAAAGAGGCTCAACCCAACCACAGAAGAAGAAACATCAAGACTGGACCAAGAAATGTCTAAAGACAGATTATTCAAAGGTCTTATGGACTGATGAGGTGTTTAAGTTTAAGTAATAAATTTACTATAGTAAAATGGTAACATCATTATTATGATTAAAACCACCTCCTCACCTCGCCCCCTGTCTGTCAGTGTTCCCCAAGGCTCAGATCTAGGACCACTACTCTTCTCCATCTATATCTTCGGCCTGGGACAGCTCATAGAATCCCACAGTTTGCAGTATCATCTCTACGCTGACGACACACAGATCTACCTATCTGGACCTGACATCACTGTCTACTGACCAAATTCCCACAATGTCTGTCCGCTATTTCAGCTTTCTTTTCTGCTCGCTTTCTATAACTGAACATGGACAAAACAGAATTCATCATCTTTCCCCATCTCACTCTACCCCTCCACTAGACCTTTCCATCAATGTCAATGGCTGCTCACTTTCCCCAATCCCGCACATTCGGTGCCTCAGGGTGATCCTCGACTCTGACCTCTCTTTGAAGCCACATATCCAAGCCCTTGCCGCCTCCTCCCAACTCCAACTCAAAAATATTTCCCGGATCCGTACATTCATTGACCAAGAAACTGCAAAAAGGCTACTGCACGCCCTCATCTCCTGCCTCGACTATTGCAACCTCCTACTCTCTGGCCTCCCCTCTACCACTCTTGCACCACTCCAATCCATCCTACACTCTGCTGCTCGACTAATCCACCTGTCTCCCTGTAACTCTCCAGACTCTCCTCTCTGCCAAGCCCTTCACTGGCTTCCTATTGTCTAGAGGCTCTAGTTCAAAACCCTAACTATGACATACAAAGCCATCCACAACCTGTCTCCTCCATGCATCTGTGACATGGCCTCCCGGTACTTACCTACACGCAACCTTCGATCCTCTCAAGAGATCCTTCTCTACTCCCCTCTTACCTCTTCTTCCCACAACGTCATACAAGACTTCTCCCGTGCTTCCCCCATACTCTGGAACTCTCTACCCCAACGCATCAGGCTTTCGCCTACCATGGACACCTTCAAAAGGAACCTGAAGACCGACCTCTTCCATCAAGCCTACAACCTGTAGTGATCCTCAATCTATTGAAATGCCGCACGCCCAACTTTAGAGTATCCTCACCCATCCCCTGTAGACTGTGAGCCCTCGCGGGCAGGGTGCGCTCTCCTTCTGTACCTGTGTGTGCCTTGTATTGCGCTTGTTTATTGTACTTGTCTATATTTGCCCCTTTTACATGTAAAGCACCATGGAATAAATGGCACAATAAAAATGTATAACAATTAATAATTCTAAAATATATTTAAATGGCTTGATTATTGTATCTTCTATTTATTGGAATACAACTTTAGAACAAAAAAAACTTGTGCATATTTACAATTTATTATGCAGTAAGTGGAAAAAAGTTTTCAACCAAAACGTTCTGAATAACATTTGTGCAGTCTATGAATTTGTTCTGAGAAATAATATCACCTCCATCAGATCCTCCTTCATAGATGACCTCACATCTGACCTATTTTAAGGCCAGAGAACAACCTCTCTACCCTAACTTGGGTTGGTGGCAAAGCAGTAACCACATGGGCAACATCTCTAACAATTTCAGGGTATAAAGGAATTGCCTCGTGCACAGTCAGTTTTGATGAACGATTGAACTCTTCTACTTCTTTGCGAGCAAGTGAAAATTTTTGCTGAAATAAGGTCACTGTTTTCTATGGGAATGGAATCTTTTTCCCTGCGGCAACGCTTTGCCTGCTCCATGTCGTCCAAATACTTTTTGAAATCAAACTCCTCATCTGATGAGGATGACGAAATGGCAGCAGTAGCACTGTCAGGACCCGAGTCCTCTTGCTCTTGGCCGTCCTGTAGCCCACTCATCCTAACTGCTACCTCAGTCAGAGCTTCTTTTCCTTTAGTAAGCTGTTGATCATCCAGCAATATACAATGACTCGGGTCCACATAAACAGCTGCCAGAAGAATTTTATTTTCTAATAGCAGTGTGTCCGTTTCTTTGAAGCCGCAATGCCACCTGTGATTAAACCTCCTCTTTGGGACAGGCAAAATAGCAAGTTCTTCCACTTCTTTATAAAAATTCCAGGAGTTACACGTAGTCAAAATTGTTGGTACCCCTCGTTTAATAACAGAATAACCCCCAATGGTCACAGAAATAATCTGATAAAAGTAATAAATTCTATGAAAATGAACAAATGAAAGTCAGACATTGCTTTTCAACCATGCTTCCACAGAATTAAAAAAAATAAATAAAAATCATGAAATAGGCCTGGACAGAAATGATGGGACCCCTGAAAATAATGTGACAAAAGGGACATGTTAAATCGCGGTGTGTCCACTAATTAGCATCACAGGTGTCTACAATCTTGGAGTCAGTGAGCGGCCTGTATAAAGGCTACAGATACTCACTGTGCTGTGTGGTGACATGGTGTGTATCACACTCAACATGGACAAGAGGAAGCGAAGGAAAGAGTTGTCTCAGTAGACTAGAAAGAAAATTATAGACAAACATGTTACAGGTAAAAGTTATAAGACCATCTTCAAGCAGCCTGATGTTCCTGTGACTACAGCTGCACATATTATTCAAACATTTAAGCTCCATGGGACTGTATCCAGCCTCCCTGGACGTGGCCGGAGGAAAAGTTATGACAAATCAAAGAGACGGATAATACAAATGGTAACAAAAGAGCCCAGAAAAACTTCTAAACAGATTAAAAGTGAAGTTCAAGCTCAAGGAACATCAGTGTCAGAACAAACAATACATCATTGTATGAGCCAAAGTGGACACCATTGTTGGAAAAAAATCATAAAGAAGCCAGACTGGAATTTGCCAAACTACATCTTGACAAGCCACAAAGCTTCTGGGAGAATGTTCTATGGACAGATGAGACAAAAATGGAACTTTTTGGCAAGGCACATCAGCTCTATGTTCACAGATGAAAAAATGAAGCATATCAAGAAAAGAACACTGTCCCTACTATGAAATATGGAGGAGGCTCTGTCATATTCTGTAGCTGCTTTGCTGCATCTGGCACAGGGTGTTTAGAATCTGTGAAGGGTTCAATGAAATCTCAAGACTATCAAGGGATTCTAGAGAGAAATGTGCTGCCCAGTGTCAGATAGCTTGGTCTCAGTCGCAGGTCATGGGTCTTTCAAGAGGATAATGACCCAAAACGCACTGCTAAAAACACCCAAGAATGGCTAAGAGGAAAACACTGGACTATTCTGAAGTGGCATTCTATGAGCCCTCACCTAAATCCTATTTAGCATCTTTGGAAAGAGCTGAAACATGCCGTCTGGAAAAGGCGACCTTCACACATGAGACAACTGGAGCAGTTTGCTCTTGAGGAGTGGCCAAAATACCTGTCGAGAGGTACAGAAGTCTCATTGACAGTTACAGGAATCGTTTGATTGCAATTATTGACTCAAAAGGTTGTGCAACAAAATATTAAGTTAACGTAAAAGTACCATCATTTCTGTCCAGGCCTGTTTCATGAGTTTTATTTTTTTTTTAAATTCTGTGGAAGCATGGTTGAAAAGCAATGTCTGACTTTCATTTGTTCATTTTCATAGAATTTTTATTTATTACGTTTATTAGATTCAAGTTATTTCTGTCACCATTGTGGGTTTTTCTGTTATTAAATGAGGGGTAACAAAAATTTTGACCACGTGTGTAAATCCTCAGCTTGTAACTTTTTTGTCACTGTAAATGGGTGATGAAGCAATTCCTTCAATTCAGCCACCTGTGTCCATTGCCCTTCATGTAGTGTTACCTGATGGTTGGCCATATCTACAAGGAAGGGTTTCAGCTCAAACAATCCTTCAATCATTAAATAGGTGCTTCCCCACCGAGTGGCTTGATCCACAATTGCCCCTTTTCTAGCACGTCTTTTCAAGATGAAAACAATTTTAGGGGTTCTGGCAGCAATAGCCAATTTCTTCACTTTGCTAATCAGAGTTCCAGCATGTCCTTCTTGCAGACTATCTCTTATTGCCAGCTGCAGCGTGTGCACAACACAGCGCATGTGATGAATAGGAAAGATGTGTGAAGCAGCTTCAACAAGATCATCTAATTGTAAAGAATTATTTTGCGGTTCTTCTGTAGTAATACAGGGATTTTTGTGTACTCACCGTAAAATCCTTTTCTTGGAACCACTCATTGGGGGACACAGAACCATGGGTGTATGCTGCTGCCACTAGGAGGCTGACACTAAGTGAATACAAAGAACGTTAGTCCTCCTCTGCAGTATACACCCACCACTGGCTCCAGCTCAAACCAGTTCAGTGACAAAGCAGTAGGAGATCATAAACATCAAACACAGGTACAACATGTCCAACCAAAGACAAATATAGTCATCAGACCAAAAGGGGTGGTTGTGTCCCCAATGAGTGGCTCTGAGAAAAGGATTTTACGGTGAGTACACAAAAATCCCTGTTTCTCATTGGGGGACACAGGACCATGGGACATCCTAAAGCATTCCCTGGGTGGGGGACATGACCGATCAAACCCCATGTATCAACTGACCAGATGGGCGCAACTGCTGGTTGCAGACACGGTCTGCACGGACCCGCATCCGTGGAAACCTGAGAGTGTATATGATATTCTCTAAGCAATATGTGCAGACTGGACCCAGCTGCAACCTTCCAAACCTGCTCCACCACCGCCTAGTGCCGAATGTCCTAAGCAACGTCCACCACCTGAGTGGAGTGTGCTTTAATCCTTGCTGGGATAGGTTGCTTCCGACATGGTAGGAATCATGAATTGCTAAGGGAATCCACCAGGCTATAATTGAGTTTGGGATGGCTAAGCACTACCAGTGACCCTTAGTAAGCACAAACAAGGTGTCAGAGTTACGGAAGGACAACGACCGCGAGATGAATCTTCTGAGAGCCCTCAATCTATGTAGAGCGTGGATAGCTGTGTTAATATGATATACAAGTGCCGGACAAAACAAGGGCACAACGGTATCCTCGTTGAAGTGGAAATAAAAGACCACCTTGGTCAGTAAAACTGTGGATGACCTGAAAACCACCTTGTCCTGGCGGAAGATTAAGAAGGGAGTCTCTGAAGAACACCCAGGACCCGGATAAGGCCCTGCACATCAAACGGAATCCTACAGGGGGAAATCACATGACAGACCCCATGAAAAAAAGGGATGTCACCGCAATCCTGCGCTGAAATAAAACCGATAAAGCCGAGAGCTAAGCACCATGCCTAACTGCAAGTCGACTTGGAGGAGTTCCAAAATGGTAAGAATCGAGAAGACGATGGACGGACGTCCGGTGTGTGCACCCTGAGAAAGGCTTTCCCAGGTGTGGAGACAGATGTACACTGACGCAGGGTTCCATGCATGAACCATGGTCGAAACCACATGATGGGAGAACCCTGCCAGAATCAGGTCCCAGGATTCAACAGCCAATTGTTAAGCATAGCGCCCCGGAATACTGGTGGCAAATCGGAATCTGAGAGAGATTCCAGGGAACGTCAGCGACAAGCAGTGGCCAATCTGGAGTGACTAGAATGACTGGAAACAATTTACGCTTTAATCTAATACTTTTTTTCTTTTTTTTGGAAATAACGGAAGTGGCGGACACACGTATGGAAGACGAAAGTCAGCGCGTCTGCTCCAAAGACTCCTGGATCCCGAGACCGAAGAATGTACACGGGATTTTTGTTATTTACTCTTGAAGTCATGAGATCCCCAGCCGGAGTCCTCCGGCAATGAAAGCCGCTGTAAGACCACCACTCTCCTGAGGAGAGACCCTGACGGCTGAGGGAGACTGCCGCCCAGTATTCCCCATCCGGAATATGGTCTGCTGAAATGACTCAGCCATTCCTCCGGAAAAAGGATGTGAATCGCCTCGCGCATTGGCTGTCCTGCTGCGAGTACTCCTTTGATGATTGCTGCATGCCACAGCCGTGGCGTTGTCCGATTAAAAATTGGATGGGGCGACCCGCCAGGGGATGATGAACCGCGGTAGAGATAACTGGAAAGCTCGAATCTGTCGGATATTGATGGGAAGGAGAGACCCTTGAGGTGACCAATGCCTCTGGACAGAGTGATGACGGAAGATAGCCACCCAGCTAAGAAGCCTGGTATTGGTAGAGAACTCCAGCCAATGGACCAGAATAGATCTCCCCTGGATGCGGGAACACTCCAGCGTCTACCACCTAAGTACCTGCTTGACTCGCGGGCCCAAGCGGCACAGCCGATCGAAAGGAGACAGACTCCTGTTTGAGACTGCCTGCAGCACAAGCTACAGAGGACTGAGGTGTAGCTGGGAGAAAGGAACAGCTTCCATCACTGCCACCGTATTTTCCCAGTGCCCTTGTAAAGAATCGGGAGGAATGAGGAAATAGATGACCAAATATCCAGGCTCCCTGTTGAAGGGGCCAAGATCTTGTCTCGAAGGAGAATCACTGAGCCTTGAGAGCTGTCCCGGATCATCTCTAAAAAGGATGTTCGCAGAGCTGAAGCTGGGGAAGACTTTTTTATATATCAACCAGCGTCGGTGTGAACGAGTATTCCAAGGAGCCAGTGTTGAAAGGACGGTCCACTGATTAGTAAGTCATCTGAGTATGGTAACGCGAACATGTCCCGAGAGTCCGTAATGGCCGTTACAGCTGCCATGACCCTCATGAGCACTCTGGGAGCGGTTGTGAACTGGAATTGTTCCTTGCGAACAGCAAAGAACAGGAACTTCTGGAGAGTGGGAAAGACGTGGGGTAATCACAGTACTCCAGCCTAAAGAGCCAAACCCTGTGAAAACTTGTTTAGGCTGGTTTCATATTAGTGTTTTTTTGCGCAGCTCATCATGCGCATCCATGCGCATGCGTCCCTATGTTTACCTTGGCGTACGCATGGTCTTGCGTTTGCATGCGTTCGTCTGCGTTTTCGTGCGCACACGGTTTTTTCAGGCGTGCGTCTATACGCGCCACACACAACATGTGGCATTTTTGGGTCCACCAATAGGCGTCAAAAAAACACATGCGCACCCTTGCACACGGAATGCGACAAAATAGCGCATTACAGTCTATGGGAACGCAGGTGTGTGCGTTCATCTGAGTTTGTGTACGCATGTCTAGACACTGGTTTAACCACCCTCTACACAAAGAAACATTGTTTGATGTCCCATTGGTGGAGTCTGTTTCAAGGATTTATCAAGGATTTTCCTCCTGTGAAATGTGACACTAGAGAACACATGCAAAAACGCATGTGCATTTTTGCATGCATTTTTATTTGCGCACGATGCGCTGCGCAAAAAGACGCAAATGTGAAACTAGCCTTAGAAGTTTGAGGTCCGGGATTGACTGCATTAACCTGTCCCTTTCATGGGATCACGGACAGGTTTGAGTATCACACCTGGAATCTTTCATTTCTAGAACGAGGAGGGAAGTATTATATATCCAAAAGACACTGGGTCCCAGTCCCCATTTGCCGTACACGACAGAGAGCCAGATGTGATGAACACAAATACAGATGGCTCATTAGACTTGTGCTGTGGGAAGAATGTTTCCCCTGAGATGTCGGAGATAATCTCACCACCAATAAATAGAACACCACAACACAGACGGCGACAACCCTGGCACACCCTGCAAACACGTTTCCTGCAGCGGTGCTCCAGGTGCGCCGAGCGTCTGTGGAGAAAATCCAATCTACATGAAGATCTCATCCATTATAAGTTTATGCTTAGAACATACAACACTGCCCTTCACCTCTCCAAACAAACCTATTTCAACACCCTCATCACCTCACTGTGCAATAACCCTAAACGTCTCTTTGACACTTTTCATTCGCTACTCAACCCAAGAGTACAGGCCCCAACCACGGAGCTCCGAGCTGACGATCTGGCCAATTACTTCAAAGAAAAAATTGACGAGATCCGACAGGAAATTATCTCCCAATCACCTCATACCATGCACTGTCCTCCCAGTCCCTCCCCCACTGCGTCTAGCTCACTCTGATTTTGAACCAGTCACAGAAGAAGAAGTAAGCAGGCTCCTTGCATCTTCTCGCCCAACCACATGCCCCAGGGACCCATTTCCGTCACATCTCCTCCAGTCTCTTTCCCCTGCTGTCACCCCTCACCTAACAAATATTTAACCTCTCTCTCTCTTCTGGTATCTTTCCCTCCTCATTTAAGCATGCCATCATACATCCACTACTTAAAAAACCATCCCTCGACCAAAACTGTGCCGCTAACTATAGACCTGTCTCTAATCTTCCCTTCCTCTCTAAACTCCTGGAACGCCTGGTCCAATCCCATCTTATCCGCTATCTCTTTGATAACTCTCTTCTCGACTCTCTCCAATCCGATTTCTGCTCTTTACACTCTACTGAAACTACCCTCACTAAAGTCTCTAATGATCTACTAACAGTTAAATCAAATGGTCATTACTCCATGCTAATTCTCTGGGATCTCTCTGCAGCATTCGACACTGTGGATCATTAGCTCCTCCTCACTATGCTCCGTTCCATTGGCCTCAAGGACACCGTTCTCTCCTGGTTCTCCTATCTCTCTGACCGCTCCTTTACTGTATCTTTTGCTGGTTCCTCCTCCTCTCACCTTCCCCTTACTGTTGGGGTTCCTCAAAGATGGGTTCTAGGCCCCCTCCTCTTCTCCTTGTACACTGCCCCTATTGGTCAAACAATCAGTTCATTTGGTTTCCAGTACCATCTCTATGCTGATGACACCCAATTATACGCTTCTTCTCCTGACATCATGCCAGCCTTTCTAGAAAACACCGGCGATTGTCTAAACGCTGTGTCTAACATCATGTCCTCACTATATCTGAAACTGAACCTGTCAAAGACTGAACTCCTTGTGTTTCCTCCCGCTACTAATGCACCTATACCCGACATTGCCATTTCCATGTGTGGTTCTACTATTACTCCCCAGCAACATGCCCGCTGTCTTGGGGTCATACTTGACTCCGAGCTTTCCTTTGCCCCCCACATATGATCACTGGCTCGCTCTTGTTATCTGCACCTCAAAAACATTTCTAGAATTCGACCTTTTCTTACTTTTAACTCTGCAAAAACTCTTACTGTTTCTCTTATTCATTCTTGTCTCGACTATTGTAACTCTCTTCTAATTGGTCTCCCTCTTACCAAACTCTCCCCTCTCCAATCTGTCTTGAATGCTGCAGCCAGGATCATATTCCTCACCAATCGTTACACCGATGCCTCTACCTTGTGCCAGTCATTACACTGGCTACCCATCCACTCCAGAATCCAGTACAAACTTATTACCCTCACCCACAAAGCCCTCCATGGTTTAGCACCACCCTACATCTCCTCCCTTTTTTCAGTATACCACCCTACCCGCGCCCTCCGTTCTGCTGATGACCTGACTATACACGTGCTGCGCCAATTCTTTGGAATGCACTTCCCAGGTCAATGCGATTAGTCCCCAATCCCCACAATTTTAAGCGTTCCCTGAAAACGCATTTATTCGGACTGGCCTACTGCCTCAACACATTAACCTAATCTATCCCTGGGTGGCACAGTCAAAAGTTTTACAATAACCAGGTTCCCCGTGTCATGTTCCCACATGCTTTATGCATCCATTAGCCCTCTGTGTCTGTACTGTTACACACTTAACATTATGGCTGGTCCATACAATCAGGGCAAATGTTACCACCCACCTTTCATGTCTACCTTTTTCCTCAGACTGTAAGCTTGCGAGCAGGGCCCTCATTCCTCTTGGTATCTGTTATGATCTATGTGATTATTGTTATGCTGTAATGTCTATTGTCTGTACAAGTCCCCTCTGAATTGTAAAGTGCTACGGAATGTCGGCGCTATAGAAATAAAATTATTATTATTATAAGGTGCCCCTTTTGCATAGATATCCGTATTGATAAGGCAGAGGAGCTAGACGCAGATTCCTCCCGCCATTGACCGATCCACAGGGATCGCCTGATAGAGATAGCGTTAGAGGCTATGTCAATAGAAGCCTACACTAAAAACTTTCTGGCCAAAGTAAGCTGATTGCCAGTTTCACTGTCGCCGGGGGAAGCTCGCTGGATGTAATCTCTGCCAAGGGCATCTACTTAAGAGAGCATGACTTTAACCACCCATACCGTTGCAAAAGAGGGCGAGAGTGCTCCAACCACGAACGGCAGGATTCTCTAGCTTGACGTGAGATGAGATACCGGTGGGTCAACTGGAGGAGTTTGCACACACTCCTCATGTCGATCCGAGGGAAGGGATAACTCGCTTGTAGAAGTTCCTGACTTGAGAGCCGTTTATCCGGTCGCTCTTTAACAGGTCGAACTATATCCTGAAACTCTAGGATGTTTGGGAACTCCCTATGAGGACATATAGTTCTCTTGAAGGACCCACATAGGTCGGGCAGAGATAGAGTCCTCGTCAATTCGTAAAGTCTGTATGATGGCTTTGATGAGACTATCCTCCGTTGCTAGAAAACTCTGATGAGAGCAATCCCATCTACTTGTTCATCAGGCTCGAACACAGCCATGTTCGATGCAGACCAGTAGGAGGGGTAAGAAACAGAGATTAGGGATGCTGAGGCGCTAGAAGACTCAGGAGACGTGCTTGGGACAAAAGAAAGGTGCAGGAGGGGGTTCCTGCCAGTTGTAAAATTGGGGAGAACGGAGCCGTGAAGGGATCCGTAACCCCTCTGTGATCCGTGGATTTGTCTGTGATATGAGACAAAAGAACGGTGCATGAAGGAGTACCTGGAGGCGACACTCCGCGTTCCCGTCAGATGTAGGAATGGGGAGAACGGAGCCCTGAAAGGATCCGTAACCCCTCTGGGGCTTTGTCGCCTGAGACCAACCCCTGCTGACCAAGTACCCAAACACAGGAAAAACATACAAACTTCTTGCAGATGTTGTCGTTAGAGGGATCTGAACCTAGGACTGACTGTGGTTCGTTAAAAAATGGACTGTGAAAGCGATGAAGCCCACTGCGGGGGGCTATGCCCACTTGGAGCTTGCTGGTTGCAGTCTAGATCCCAGTGCCTTCAAGATGAGGCTAATCCTCTGCAGGGAGGGCCAATGGGGCTGATGTGCCTGACGCAGGGTGAGAGCGCTTAGCTAGGGCTGTTGCCCTTGGATGCTGCAGGTCCGAAGTCATCCATAGGGAAACTTTGATTCTAGGACCCAATCCCGCTTCAGGCGCTGTCTGATACAGCGGACCTCCATTCAAATCCGGCCACTGCGAGCCCTGCTCAACATGGATGTCAGTCCCTGCCCTGCTCAGGCCCATTACATAATGTATAGGAGCGACTGAAAAGCCATAGAATGCTTACAGCAATGGTTATCTTCTCACTGATAGCCATTATGAATGGACCTAGCGTAAGTCAGAGAGACCCTGCTGCTGCTGATATACTCCAATAGGGAGAACAGAAAGTAACCGAGCCCATGTAGGGAAGTTTCTGGGACACCGTTCACATCACTCAGATTAGTATAATAATGGTGAAAAGCCGCGTAGGTCCATGCACTTATATGCAGCTATAATGGCTCTGTGGGCGGCAGGAGAGCCATGAAGAACTGTATGAAACTAGCCTGTATGTGGTTATATGAATCCTTCCCGCACTAATATATAGGGCGCCATCTGGCTCTTACCCCAGTCCAGAGGCTGAGCGGTCCACCGCCTTGGAACGGCCAAGTAGGGCCATCCATTGGAAGGGTCCTGAAGAATCCCCGTTACAATCAGATGGTCGCTGATGGACAGGGAAGTCTCACCGTGCACGCGACTTTTTAGGCAGTGAAAGCGCTGTCTCCCCACCTGGATCATAGAATCATAGAATCGTAGAGTTGGAAGGGACCACCTGGGCCATCTGGTCCAACCCCCTGCTCAAAGCAGGATTCGCTAAATCATCCCAGTCAGATGTCTGTCCAGCCTCTGTTTGAAGATTTCCATTGGAGGAGAACTCACCACTTCTCGTGGCAGCTTGTTCCACTCATTGATCACTCTAACTGTCAAAAAGTTTTTTCTAATATCTAATCTGTCTCTCCTCCCAGAAGAAAGATGGCCGCCGGAGGAAGTCTCGTAAGGAGCGAGAGGCGCCCAGAAAAGGGGGAAATTGGCGCCAGAGGCATCCAAAAAGATGGGCGGAGTGCCGCCGCGGCGTCATGGCAGGGGATGGAGGGGGTGGAGATTCATTAAGGTAGGCACAAGACGGGTCCTACATTTTCTCGGGAGCCCGCAGCAGGAGGCCGCGCGCACCCGCACGGCCCCGGGCCGCACACAAGCAGTTAAGCTCACACGTGCTCCGTGCATGCGCTCAGGCTGCCATTACACAAGGGTCTCCGCCTCCGTGAATCATTACTTTCATGCCGGACGGAGAGAGCCGCTGCCTCTGCTTGTCCTACTTACCAGAGGTGTGCGTCCCGGTCTGGAGACCGCCGCAGCGTATCGCCTTCAGGTCAGCTGGAATATGGCGGTGCAGGAAGCCCGCAATCCACAATCACTTTGACAGGGAGGTGGAGAGGGACCGTCTGCCCTCCATTCGTCGCCGCTGTTCAGTCAGTGGTGACTCAGTGGGGGCCGCACGGATGCCATGATAGCCTCTGTACAAGGGGTCAGGGCTGTTGTCCGGCTGTAGCCTGGCTTCAGAAGGGGGTACATGGAGGGGACACTCCATGTTCCCATCTGTTGCTGGTGCTGTGAGAGCGGTGCCCTTAGTGGACCCGTCATCCTTAAAAGAAAGCTCTAGCATGGCTTGCACGGTAAAGGAGAGGATTCGTGGAGGCGACACTACACGTGCTCGCCTGTTGTTGGTTTGGGGGGGATTGGTCCCTTGAAAGGATCCGTCACCCCTGTAATCCATGGAAAAAACAGAAAAAAATAGAAAATAACAAATGGTCTGAAGACCAGACCAGTGTACACACCTACGGACACTAAGCAAGAACTGGTTCGAGCTGGAGCCAGTGGTGGGTGTATATTGCAGAGGAGGAGCTAACTTTCTTTGTATTCACTTTGTGTCAGCTTCCTAGTGGCAGCAGCATATACCCATGGACCTGTGTCCCAAAATGAGGCGATGGAGAAATCTGTTTGTTCCTCCGTTATGGGAACAGGACTGTGGCCTTCCATCTCCAACATACTGAATGTGAAATGTTCTTCCAGATGCTGTTCACCTTCATTATTCTCATTCATCAGTATAACTGTACTCATCATGTTTGAAGTATTATCAGTTACAATAGCAAGAACCTGTTCTTTTTTGAGTTCGTAATCCTGCAGAACTTTTTTTCACTAAGGTCTGGAGAAACTGGCTGCTGTGATGAGCTTTAGTATTTTTTACTGTCAGCGTCTTAGTAAAAAAAAAAATTTTGTGGCCCAAACATATTGAGGGTAAACTGATTAAATTTGCTGATGACACAAAGCTAGGAGGGATAGCTAATACTAAAGAGAGAGGATTCAAAAAGATATAAATAAACTGGAGCAGTGGGAAGCAACTAACAGAATGGTTTTTAACAGGGAAAAATGCAAAGTACTACATCTGGGCAATAAAAATGAAAAAAGCATATACAGAATGGGAGGAATAGGGCTAAGCAACAGCACATGTGAAAAAGACTTGGGTATACTAATAGATCACAGACTGAATATGAGTCAACAGTGTGATGCAGCAGCAAAAAAGGCAAATGCAATTCTAGGATGTATTAACAGAAGCAGACAGTCTAGATCACGTGAAGTCATTATTTCCCTCTACTCCTCTTTGGTCAGACCTCATCTGGAATACTGTGTCCAGTTTTGGGCGCCACATTTTAAAAAAGACATCAACAAACTGGAGCAAATTCAGAAAAGACCTACCAGAATGGTGACCGGTCTGCAAACCCTGTCTTATGAGGAAAGGTTGCAGGATTTGGGAATGTTTAGCTTGCAAAAGAGAAGATTGAGAGGAGACTTAATAGCTGTCTACAAATATCTAAAGGGCTGTCACATTGTAGAAGGATCATCTTTATTCTCATTTGCACAAGGAAAGACTAGAAGCAATGGGATGAAACTGAATGGGAGGAGACACAGATTAGATATTAGAAAAAACTTTTTGACAGTTAGAGTGATCAATGAGTGGAACAAGCTGCCACGAGAAGTGGTGAGTTCTCCTCCAATGGAAGTCTTCAAACAGAGGCTGGACAGACATCTGACTGGGATGATTTAGCGAATCCTGCTTTGAGCAGGGGGTTGGACCAGATGGCCCAGGAGGTCCCTTCCAACTCTACGATTCTATGATTCTAACGTTGATAGCAAAATATTTCACTCTGTGACCTGTGCAGGCATCCATTTTAAGAAACACAAAGCATCTCGAGAGTCTTTTTAAGATCTTCCTTTTGGTTAATGGTTTCTTCAATCACTAATTTTCTAATACTTTCTCTTTCCAGAGAAACACCAAGTTTGCAGCCATTTCTCCATTAAGAGCTGTAAAAGCTGCTCGTGCTAATATTGATAATGGTACACTGTCCTTCACAACAAGCTCGATGAGCTGTCTTTTAAACACATCTGCTGTCATTGTTACAGTTACTTTGTCACTTACAAAATATCTTGTAACTGACGTTTGAGATGCTCTTTCCTCCTCCTTTGCCTGGAGGGAAATCCTAGGCTTTGAATTTTTGGTGCTGCGGTGATCTTTTTCAATCACAGCTTTGTAAACTTCTGGGTGGCAGCATTGTAAATGTCTTTAGATTGGAAGCTCTTGAAGGAGAATTTTTATCACTGCCAGAGTATGCACTGATTTGGGCATCACAGCATTTGATTTAATCGGGGACGCTTATACACTGACACACAAAATGTTTTTTTAATCTTGAGTCACTGTGAAATGCTCAAATACAGCTGACTTCATAAGATACTTCTAAGACATTTTGTAATCATGCAAATTCGCTCTCAAAATAATTTTGTCATGTAAAAAATAAGGTATATTATAATTCTTGCAAGAATATGGAATCATGCACTGTATAATTTAGGACAGAAATAAGACAATCTCTGCATAAATCAATAGGACAAATGCTAAGTATAAAGTTTGTAAAATATGTTGTTAGCTAGCTTTACTCTGAACTTTCAATGTCAGGGTTGTCTCAGGGTACAGCTCTCTAAATGCTTCACATCATATTTCTTCACAGTCTATGAAGAGGGGAGGAGGGACGGAGCATGTTTGTGCTGAATCATATTCCAGAACACACACTCAAAAATATATATATATAATCAATCCTGTTACTGCATTTCCAAATTTGAGATGTTAGAAAACTATTTTTCCCCCTTATATTCTATGTATAGTGTATATAAGTCATAAGAGCAGCTAATTACTCCAAACATGAGCCAAGAGGAAAAACAAACTAAAACATCAAGAATACATAGACAACATATACTGGACTATTGATTTATGCACAGTTTATTGACAGTTTAGATAAGCTTTAAGAAATACTTACCTTCCTTAATCCTGCTTTCCTGTTCACTCCAGAAGTTCTGAGATGAATGCAGGCATTCCTTCCCTGTGTTTTTGTTATTTTTCCCCTTATATGTAGAGGAGGAGCTTCACTACTTATCATGAACATAAACTGCAGCAGATTCATCTCGGCTAAAAGTCTAGACCTTAGGATCTTAGGGCAGACAATTTTAGGACATTTTCTAACTTTCCCAAATTCTTATGAAAAAATATTCCCCACAAACTGCATTAAGCTACTATACCCAATTTATTATATATTTTAGGAGTCGGAGTCGTTCCATTTTATACCAACTCCAACAAAATGGGCTCCGACTCAGACTCCACAGCCCTGATTCTGTCACCACACACTAACATCAGATTAATAGGACCTGATGGTTTCTAAAGCCCAAATTGGACAAATACTTGTTCTGACATCAGATGATGAAGAAATTGGCCGCTCACGTAAGTATAATTCATCTCCAACTGTATACCGTATATATGTGTATAAGCGGAGTTTTTCAGCACATATTTTTGTGCTGAAAATACCCCGCTCGGCTTATACACAAGTCATTGTCCCAGAAGACGGCAGGAGAGGAGGAGTGACTGGTCACAGAGGCAGAAGCCGCCTGCTGCAGCTAAAGCCTGTGCCCACTGCTAAAGAGAAATGAATACTGATGTCTCTTATAGCGCGCAGTGTCAGCAGCAGCCGCCGGCTTCCACATGTGCCCGCTCATTAAGGTAATGAATATTCACCTCTCTCCACTCCCACAGGCGTGGAGAGAGGTGAATATTCATTCCTTTATTGAGCGGGGAAAAGTGATTGCTCGGCCACAGCAACTGCTGGCGCAGGAAGAAGATGCTGGGAGGGCGCACAGGGAAGGTAAGTAGGAGGGTTTTTTTTTTTATGCTTTACTCATGGGGGCCACACATACAAGGATAAGGAGGAAGAGCCATGCATACAAGGAGGGGATAAGGAGTCATGCAGACAAGGATGGGGATGAGGAACAAGGCATATCTGACTTATACTTGAGTCAATAAATTTTCCGTTTTTCATGGCAAAATCAGGTGCCTCAGCTTATACTCAGGTTGGCTTATACACAAGTATTTACAGTATGATCACCCATATTATAAATGACAATCTGTGACCTCAGATATAACAGGATCACATCATTATCAATTCACAATGTGCTGAAAGAGATATTCATCTAAAGACCCTCACCTGGGCAGTGATCTGTAGGGGTCTCCTCTTTACACCTCTGATCGCCCCTCACATTAGGGGTCTCCTCTTTACACCTCTGATCGCTCCTCACATTAGGGGTCTCCTCTTTAAACCACTGATCGCCCATCACATTAGGGGTCTCCTCTTCACACCGCTGATCGCCCCTCACATTAGGGGTTTCCTCTTTACAACGCTGATCGCCCCTCACATTAGGGGGCTCCTCTTTACACCACTGATCGCTCCTCACATTTCTCTCTGGACCATTAATATTCTTCAGATCTTTAGCCGGATCCAAAAGCTGCAAAACAAATATTGTAAAAGTCCCGATGATCGGAGAAGTCTCCGGGAATAATGGTGAGAAGATCCGGACATGTGATGTCTGTGGTTAGCTGTGATCCTGCCGTCTCCACCGCTCTCATTACACAAGTATAAAACATATAATACTGGAGGAGAAAACAAGACTGAACACAAGGACGTCACAGCCGTCTACACATCATAGGGAGATCTCCATCTACCTGATGGTCCTGTGGAGGAGGAGGAGGAGCGGGACATCTCTCTGGGGTTGTCCTCTTACTGGAGAGAACTGAGGAGACACAGACAGGACTGACATCAATATTACATACAGAGAATTATAGGCCGTGTGTATTTAGTCCTGTCTATTACCTGGTGATGTGCGGGGCCGGTGCTCCTCCATCATCACCTCCTGGTACCGATCCTTGTGTCCTTCTAGATACTCCCACTCCTCCATGGAGAGATAGACAGCAACGTCCTGACTCCTTATAGGAACCTGACACACACAATGATACTGTCATCACCCAGAATCCTCCAGTGCTGTCATGTATAATGTCCCAGCATTCCCAGCAGCGTCACCTCTCCAGTCAGCAGCTCAATCATCTTGTTGGCGAGTTCTAGGATCTTCTGGGCATTGATGTCCTCATGTATCCGGGGGTGAGGTGGAGGCCCCAGGATTGGGCTCAGGGTTCCTCCCCGTAATTCAGGCACAGGGGCCTGACAGCGATCACTAGAGGTCTTCACTACTGTATGATCCTGAGTGTGGAGACATTAATAATATCACTACAGACATCTCCAGAGTCCATCAGCTCCCCGGCCATATCCCCTGTTATTCCCATAGATAATGAGGTCATGTGATGACATCAGAGCCTCTCACTTCTCCGGTCATATCCCCTGTTATTCCCATAGATAATGAGGTCATGTGATGACATCAGAGCCTCTCACCTCGCCGGTCATATCCCGTTATTCCCATAGATAATGAGGTCATGTGATGACATCAGAACCTCTCACCTCTCCGGTCATTTCCCCTGTTATTCCCATAGATAATGAGGTCATGTGATGACATCAGAGCCTCTCACCTCTCCGGTCATATCTCCTGTTATTCCCATAGATAATGAGGTCATGTGATGACATCAGAGCCTCTCACCTCTCCGGTCATATCCCCTGTTATTCCCATAGATAATGAGGTCATGTGATGACATCAAATCCTCTCACCTCTCCGGTCATATCCCCTGTTATTCCCATAGATAATGAGGTCATGTGATGACATCAGAGCCTCTCACCTCTCCGGTCATATCCCCTGATATTCCCATAGATAATGAGGTCATGTGATGACATCAGAACCTCTCATCTCTCCGGTCATATCCCCTGTTATTCCCATAGATAATGAGGTCATGTGATGACATCAGAGCCTCTCACCTCTCCGGTCATATCCCGTTATTCCCATAGATAATGAGGTCATGTGATGACATCAGAGCCTCTCACCTCTCCGGTCATATCCCCTGTTATTCCCATAGATAATGATGTCATGTGATGACATCAGAGCCTCCCACCTCTCCGATCATATCCCCTGTTATTCCCATAGATAATGAGGTCATGTGATGACATCAGAGCCTCTCACCTCTCCGGTCATATCCCCTGTTATTCCCATAGATAATGATGTCATGTGATGACATCAGAGCCTCTCACCTCTCCGGTCATATCCCCTGTTATTCCCATAGATAATGAGGTCATGTGATGACATCAGAGCCTCTCACCTCTCCGGTAAGATGGAAGATTATCTCCAGGGTGAGGTTTATTATGCTCTCCGCCATCTTGCCTCTGTCCTTATTCATCCCTGACACATTAATCAGGAAGATTCCCACAGAGACGTTATCAGCAGAGGATCCTTTATTGGAGAAACCTGAATGGAAAATATGAGATAAAAACAACAAACTTCATAGGGAACAATATGGAGAAACATTTATAAACTAACCTCCATTTCTATCCTCTCCCGTGACCTCTGCCTGTAGGTGGAGCCGCTCTTGCACTGTGTGCAGGCAGTGACATGTTCCTATATAACATTAGTGTTGCTGGGACTTATGGTGCCACCCAGCAGGGATTCTATGTCTTACAGCGGAGCGCTGGTTACCACTTGTAGTTCGCTCTTTGTTTTGCATTCTGTCCCGGACTTTCACCTCCTGACTTTGATTTCTCATCATACATCTTCTCTGCCAGCTCTCTCCACCGGCCAGCAGCCACGCCGTGGATGTATTCCAGGGGTCCACCTTAACTCCAGACCACAGTAGAGGCTTAGGGTCAGGATTTGTGCAGACCCCGTCCATAGAGGCCCAGTAAGAGCGGCTGAGCGTCACATCCAGTCACTGTTATAGGAGAGCAGCAGCGGTAACAGCAAGAAGAGGAAGGAGCGACAGAGGCCGAACAGAGGAGATCACACAGTGAGGAGGAGATCGCTGCGCCCAGAAGTGTCAAGTGGAGACGGAGGGGATCTGTTCTGCTGATTATGGAGAGACCAAATACCGGTGTGAAGGAGACACCGAGGACACGGGGCCGGTACAGACCAGGAGCGGGCAGCCGAGCAGAGGAATACTGGGCTGCTGGACAGGGGCCCAGAGGGGCCACACTGAGGCCATATCATAGAAAGGAAGGTACAGGAGCCCTGAGGGGCCACACTGAGGCCATGTCATAGGGAGGAAGTTACAGGAGCCCTGAGGGGCCACACTGAGGCCATGTCATAGGTAGGAAGGTACAGGAGCCCTGAGGGGGCACACTGAGGCCATGTCATAGGGAGGAAGGTACAGGAGCCCTGAGGGGCCACACTGAGGTCATGTCATAGGGAGGAAGGTACAGGAGCCCAGAGGGGCCACACTGAGGCCATGTCATAGGGAGGAAGTTACAGGAGCCCTGAGGGGCCACACTGAGGCCATGTCATAGGTAGGAAGGTACAGGAGCCCTGAGGGGTCACACTGAGGCCATGTCATAGGGAGGAAGGTACAGGAGCCCTGAGGGGCCACACTGAGGCCATGTCATAGGGAGGAAGGTACAGGAGCCCAGAGGAGCCACACTGAGGCCATGTCATAGGGAGGAAGGGACAGGAGCCCTGAGGGGCCACACTGAGGCCATGTCATAGGGAGGAAGGTACAGGAGCCCTGAGGGGCCACACTGAGGCCATGTCATAGGAAGGAAGGTACAGGAGCCCTGAGGGGCCACACTGAGGTCATGTCATAGGGAGGAAGGTACAGGAGCCCAGAGGAGCCACACTGAGGCCATGTCATAGGGAGGAAGGGACAGGAGCCCTGAGGGGCCACACTGAGGCCATGTCATAGGGAGGAAGGTACAGGAGCCCTGAGGGGCCACACTGACGCCATGTCATAGGGAGGAAGGTGCAGGAGCCCGGAGGGGCCACACTGAGGCCATGTCATAGGGAGGAAGGGACAGGAGCCCTGAGGGGCCACACTGAGGCCATGTCATAGGGAGGAAGGGACAGGAGCCCTGAGGGGCCACACTGAGGCCATGTCATAGGGAGGAAGGGACAGGAGTCCTGAGGGGCCACACTGAGGTCATGTCATAGGGAGGAAGGTACAGGAGCCCTGAGAGGCCACACTGAGGCCATGACATAGGGAGGAAGGGACAGGAGCCCAGAGGGGTCACACTGAGGCCATGTCATAGGGAGGAAGGTACAGGAGCCCTGAGGGGCCACACTGAGGCCATGTCATAGGGAGGAAGGTACAGGAGCCCAGAGGAGCCACACTGAGGCCATGTCATAGGGAGGAAGGTACAGGAGCCCTGAGGGGCCACACTGAGGCCATGTCATAGGGAGGAAGGTGCAGGAGCCCTGAGGGGCCACACTGAGGCCATGTCATAGGGAGGAAGGTACAGGAGAGTCCTGGGGGCTGGAGACTGAATACAGCAGCGGTCATGTGACATCAGATGTAACCACACAGAGAATAACAACTACAACTCCTCCCATCATCAGCCGCATAAAGGGTTAATCCTCCCCAATAACAGGAGGAGGGCGCCATCTGCAGGGAGTCTGTATGTTCTCCCCGTGTTTCCTCCCGCGCTCCAGAGACTGATGGGGAATTAGATTGTGATAATGTCTGTACAGCGCTGAGGAATATGGTGGCGCCATAGAAGCGAGTGACAGAAACACACACATACCTCCACCTGCAGAGCGGCCGTGTGCGGACAGGACCTGCGTGACGTCACAGTCATGTGATCAGTCACATGGGGAGGAGTCACATGATCGGGGGCGGAGCTCCAGGTGTCTCAGTGTCTGCAGGACTCTGCTGTGCTGGATGATGTCTAGTATTATAGAGGAGGATGGAGCGGAGCCGCGTGTGTAATGTGTGCGGAGCGGAGCCGCGTGTGTAATGTGTGCGGAGCGGAGCCGCGTGTGTAATGTGCGCGGAGCGGAGCCGCGTGTGTAATTTGCGCGGAGCGGAGCCGCGTGTGTAATGTGCGCGGAGCGGAGCCTCGTGTGTAATGTGTGAGGAGCGGAGCCGCGTGTGTAATGTGTGCGGAGCGGAGCCGCGTGTGTAATGTGTGCGGAGCGGAGCCGCGTGTGTAATGTGTGCGGAGCGGAGCCTCGTGTGTAATGTGTGCGGAGCGGAGCCGCGTGTGTAATGTGTGCGGAGCGGAGCCGCGTGTGTAATGTGTGCGGAGCGGAGCCTCGTGTGTAATGTGTGAGGAGCGGAGCCGCGTGTGTAATGTGCGGAGCGGAGCCGCGTGTGTAATGTGCGCGGAGCGGAGCCCCGTGTGTAATGTGTGCGGAGCGGAGCCTCGTGTGTAATGTGTGCGGAGTGGAGCCTCGTGTGTAATGTGTGCGGAGTGGAGCCTCGTGTGTAATGTGTGAGGAGCGGAGCCGCGTGTGTAATGTGCGGAGCGGAGCCGCGTGTGTAATGTGTGCGGAGCGGAGCCTCGTGTGTAATGTGTGCGGAGCGGAGCCGCGTGTGTAATGTGTGCGGAGCGGAGCCGCGTGTGTAATGTGTGCGGAGCGGAGCCACGTGTGTAATGTGTGCGGAGCGGAGCCTCGTGTGTAATGTGTGCGGAGCGGAGCCGCGTGTGTAATGTGCGCGGAGCGGAGCCGCGTGTGTAATGTGTGCGGAGCGGAGCCTCGTGTGTAATGTGTGAGGAGCGGAGCCGCGTGTGTAATGTGCGGAGCGGAGCCGCGTGTGTAATGTGCGCGGAGCGGAGCCCCGTGTGTAATGTGTGCGGAGCGGAGCCTCGTGTGTAATGTGTGCGGAGTGGAGCCTCGTGTGTAATGTGTGAGGAGCGGAGCCGCGTGTGTAATGTGCGGAGCGGAGCCGCGTGTGTAATGTGTGCGGAGCGGAGCCTCGTGTGTAATGTGTGCGGAGCGGAGCCGCGTGTGTAATGTGTGCGGAGCGGAGCCGCGTGTGTAATGTGTGCGGAGCGGAGCCACGTGTGTAATGTGTGCGGAGCGGAGCCTCGTGTGTAATGTGTGCGGAGCGGAGCCGCGTGTGTAATGTGCGCGGAGCGGAGCCGCGTGTGTAATGTGCGCGGAGCGGAGCCGCGTGTGTAATGTGTGCGGAGCGGAGCCACGTGTGTAATGTGTGCGGAGCGGAGCCTCGTGTGTAATGTGTGCGGAGCGGAGCCGCGTGTGTAATTTGCGCGGAGCGGAGCCGCGTGTGTAATGTGCGCGGAGCGGAGCCGCGTGTGTAATGTGTGCGGAGCGGAGCCGCGTGTGTAATGTGCGCGGAGCGGAGCCGCGTGTGTAATGTGCGCGGAGCGGAGCCGCGTGTGTAATGTGTGCGGAGCGGAGCCGCGTGTGTAATGTGCGCGGAGCGGAGCCACGTGTGTAATGTGCGCGGAGCGGAGCCGCGTGTGTAATGTGTGCGGAGCCGCGTGTGTAATGTGCGCGGAGCGGAGCCGCGTGTGTAATTTGCGCGGAGCCGCGTGTGTAATGTGTGCGGAGCGGAGCCTCGTGTGTAATGTGTGCGGAGCGGAGCCGCGTGTGTAATGTGCGCGGAGCGGAGCCGCGTGTGTAATGTGTGCGGAGCGGAGCCGCGTGTGTAATGTGCGCGGAGCGGAGCCGCGTGTGTAATTTGCGCGGAGCGGAGCCGCGTGTGTAATGTGTGCGGAGCGGAGCCTCGTGTGTAATGTGTGCGGAGCGGAGCCGCGTGTGTAATGTGCGCGGAGCGGAGCCTCGTGTGTAATGTGTGCGGAGCGGAGCCGCGTGTGTAATGTGCGCGGAGCGGAGCCGCGTGTGTAATGTGTGCGGAGCGGAGCCGCGTGTGTAATGTGCGCGGAGCGGAGCCGCGTGTGTAATGTGCGCGGAGCGGAGCCGCGTGTGTAATGTGCGCGGAGCGGAGCCTCGTGTGTAATGTGCGCGGAGCGGAGCCGCGTGTGTAATGTGCGCGGAGCGGAGCCGCGTGTGTAATGTGTGCGGAGCGGAGCCACGTGTGTAATGTGCGCGGAGCCGCGTGTGTAATGTGCGCGGAGCGGAGCCGCGTGTGTAATGTGCGCGGAGCGGAGCCGCGTGTGTAATGTGCGCGGAGCGGAGCCGCGTGTGTAATGTGTGAGGAGCGGAGCCTCGTGTGTAATGTGCGCGGAGCGGAGCCTCGTGTGTAATGTGCGCGGAGCGGAGCCGCGTGTGTAATGTGCGCGGAGCGGAGCCGCGTGTGTAATGTGTGAGGAGTGGAGCCGCGTGTGTAATGTGTGCGGAGCCGCGTGTGTAATGTGCGCGGAGCGGAGCCGCGTGTGTAATGTGTGAGGAGTGGAGCCGCGTGTGTAATGTGTGAGGAGTGGAGCCGCGTGTGTAATGTGTGAGGAGTGGAGCCGCGTGTGTAATGTGCGCGGAGCGGAGCCGCGTGTGTAATGTGCGCGGAGCGGAGCCGCGTGTGTAATGTGTGCGGAGCGGAGCCGCGTGTGTAATGTGCGCGGAGCGGAGCCGCGTGTGTAATGTGCGCGGAGCGGAGCCGCGTGTGTAATGTGCGCGGAGCGGAGCCGCGTGTGTAATGTGCGCGGAGTGGAGCCGCGTGTGTAATGTGTGCGGAGCGGAGCCGCGTGTGTAATGTGCGCGGAGCGGAGCCGCGTGTGTAATGTGCGCGGAGCGGAGCCGCGTGTGTAATGTGTGCGGAGCGGAGCCGCGTGTGTAATGTGCGCGGAGCCGCGTGTGTAATGTGCGCGGAGCGGAGCCGCGTGTGTAATGTGCGCGGAGCGGAGCCGCGTGTGTAATGTGCGCGGAGCGGAGCCGCGTGTGTAATGTGCGCGGAGCGGAGCCGCGTGTGTAATGTGTGCGGAGCAGAGCCGCGTGTGTAATGTGCGCGGAGCGGAGCCGCGTGTGTAATGTGCGCGGAGCGGAGCCGCGTGTGTAATGTGCGCGGAGCGGAGCCGCGTGTGTAATGTGCGCGGAGCGGAGCCGCGTGTGTAATGTGTGCGGAGCGGAGCCGCGTGTGTAATGTGCGCGGAGCCGCGTGTGTAATGTGCGCGGAGCGGAGCCGCGTGTGTAATGTGCGCGGAGCGGAGCCGCGTGTGTAATGTGCGCGGAGCGGAGCCGCGTGTGTAATGTGCGCGGAGCGGAGCCGCGTGTGTAATGTGCGCGGAGCCGCGTGTGTAATGTGCGCGGAGCGGAGCCGCGTGTGTAATGTGCGCGGAGCGGAGCCGCGTGTGTAATGTGTGCGGAGCGGAGCCGCGTGTGTAATGTGCGCGGAGCCGCGCGTGTAATGTGCGCGGAGCGGAGCCGCGCGTGTAATGTGCGCGGAGCGGAGCCGCGCGTGTAATGTGCGCGGAGCGGAGCCGCGCGTGTAATGTGCGCGGAGCGGAGCCGCGCGTGTAATGTTCGCGGAGCGGAGCCGCGTGTGTAATGTGCGCGGAGCGGAGCCGCGTGTGTAATGTGTGCTGAGCGGAGCCGCGTGTGTAATGTGTGAGGAGTGGAGCCGCGTGTGTAATGTGCGCGGAGCGGAGCCGCGTGTGTAATGTGTGAGGAGTGGAGCCGCGTGTGTAATGTGTGAGGAGTGGAGCCATGTGTGCTGAGCGGAGCCGCGTGTGTAATGTGTGAGGAGCGGAGCCGCGTGTGTAATGTGCGCGGAGCGGAGCCACGTGTGTAATGTGCGCGGAGCGGAGCCGCGTGTGTAATGTGTGCTGAGCGGAGCCGCGTGTGTAATGTGTGCTGAGCGGAGCCGCGTGTGTAATGTGTGCTGAGCGGAGCCGCGCGTGTAATGTGCGCGGAGCGGAGCCGCGCGTGTAATGTGCGCGGAGCGGAGCCGCGCGTGTAATGTTCGCGGAGCGGAGCCGCGTGTGTAATGTGCGCGGAGCGGAGCCGCGTGTGTAATGTGTGCTGAGCGGAGCCGCGTGTGTAATGTGTGAGGAGTGGAGCCGCGTGTGTAATGTGCGCGGAGCGGAGCCGCGTGTGTAATGTGTGAGGAGTGGAGCCGCGTGTGTAATGTGTGAGGAGTGGAGCCATGTGTGCTGAGCGGAGCCGCGTGTGTAATGTGTGAGGAGCGGAGCCGCGTGTGTAATGTGCGCGGAGCGGAGCCACGTGTGTAATGTGCGCGGAGCGGAGCCGCGTGTGTAATGTGTGCTGAGCGGAGCCGCGTGTGTAATGTGTGCTGAGCGGAGCCGCGTGTGTAATGTGTGCTGAGCGGAGCCGCGTGTGTAATGTGTGAGGAGCGGAGCCGCGTGTGTAATGTGCGAGGAGCGGAGCCGCGTGTGTAATGTGCGCGGAGCGGAGCCGCGTGTGTAATGTGCGCAGAGCGGAGCCATGTGTGTAATGTGCGCGGAGCGGAGCCGCGTGTGTAATGTGCGCGGAGCGGAGCCGCGCGTGTAATGTGCGCGGAGCGGAGCCGCGCGTGTAATGTGCGCGGAGCGGAGCCGCGCGTGTAATGTGCGCGGAGCGGAGCCGCGTGTGTAATGTTCGCGGAGCGGAGCCGCGTGTGTAATGTGCGCGGAGCGGAGCCGCGTGTGTAATGTGTGCTGAGCGGAGCCGCGTGTGTAATGTGTGAGGAGTGGAGCCGCGTGTGTAATGTGCGCGGAGCGGAGCCGCGTGTGTAATGTGTGAGGAGTGGAGCCGCGTGTGTAATGTGTGAGGAGTGGAGCCATGTGTGCTGAGCGGAGCCGCGTGTGTAATGTGTGAGGAGCGGAGCCGCGTGTGTAATGTGCGCGGAGCGGAGCCGCGTGTGTAATGTGCGCGGAGCGGAGCCGCGTGTGTAATGTGTGCTGAGCGGAGCCGCGTGTGTAATGTGTGCTGAGCGGAGCCGCGTGTGTAATGTGCGCGGAGCGGAGCCGCGCGTGTAATGTGCGCGGAGCGGAGCCGCGTGTGTAATGTTCGCGGAGCGGAGCCGCGTGTGTAATGTGCGCGGAGCGGAGCCGCGTGTGTAATGTGTGCTGAGCGGAGCCGCGTGTGTAATGTGTGAGGAGTGGAGCCGCGTGTGTAATGTGCGCGGAGCGGAGCCGCGTGTGTAATGTGTGAGGAGTGGAGCCGCGTGTGTAATGTGTGAGGAGTGGAGCCATGTGTGCTGAGCGGAGCCGCGTGTGTAATGTGTGCTGAGCGGAGCCGCGTGTGTAATGTGTGCGGAGCGGAGCCGCGTGTGTAATGTGCGCGGAGCGGAGCCGCGTGTGTAATGTGCGCGGAGCGGAGCCGCGTGTGTAATGTGCGAGGAGCGGAGCCGCGTGTGTAATGTGCGCGGAGCGGAGCCGCGTGTGTAATGTGTGCGGAGCGGCGTGTGTAATGTGCGCGGAGCGGAGCCGCGTGTGTAATGTGCGCGGAGCGGAGCCGCGTGTGTAATGTGTGCAGAGCGGAGCCGCGTGTGTAATGTGTGCGGAGCGGAGCCACGTGTGTAATGTGCGCGGAGCGGAGCCGCGTGTGTAATGTGTGCAGAGCGGAGCCGCGTGTGTAATGTGTGAGGAGCGGAGCCGCGTGTGTAATGTGCGCGGAGCGGAGCCGCGTGTGTAATGTGCGCGGAGCGGAGCCGCGTGTGTAATGTGTGCGGAGCGGAGCCGCGTGTGTAATGTGTGCGGAGCGGAGCCGCGTGTGTAATGTGCGCGGAGCGGAGCCGCGTGTGTAATGTGTGTGGTGCGGAGCCGCGTGTGTAATGTGCGCGGAGCGGAGCCGCGTGTGTAATGTGTGCGGAGCGGAGCCGTGTGTGTAATGTGCGCGGAGTGGAGCTGTGTATGTAATGTGCATTTTCACACTGGTCGTCTAACAGACAAAACCCAAGACAGAAGCAAAATAAACAAATCAGTAAACCTGTAGATGTAATCATGCATATAAATAACATTGGGTGCTTAGTAAACACTGTTTTTGTAAACAGGGTAAAAGCCGTCCCACCACCGTCACAGTGTACAATTTGGATGGTCCTCACCTCTATTATTAAACCTTAGGCTGCTTTTACACTTGCCGTGTTTTTGCTGGCCGATTTTGCGACCCCAATGCATTTCTTTGAGGCCGCAAAAATTAGTAGGAGGGTCATGCTACGTATGGCCGTGAGGTATTTGCGGTCGTCAAAAAATATCGAACTTGCTTGATATTTTTCACGGCTTACGGACACGGCTGCAATGCTTTTCAATGGTACCTCAAAAATAACGTGAGTTTGTTTTTGCGGTGCACCGTATTTGCGGATCACCGTTTTTTTCCCCTTCTAATTGTTATAACGGAAAAATGGTGATCCGAGAAGGTTTCATGCGACCCGTTTTTGCGTAAGAACATGGAAATTACGGCCATACAGCCCGCAAAAAAAGGACAACTGTAAAACCAGCCTAACCTTCCATCATAGTAATGTCCTGTGTGAATAAGAGTTGAGCAGGACCCGAACATGGACACAGCTAATGGGGAGCGATCCTGCATTAGTGCAGGTGAGGATAGATGACAGGAGAGCAGATGTCCTCAGGCGCCGGCCTTTGCTCCAGGCAGATTTGTGTCTGAACCAGGCAGTATACCACAATGTCATGCAATAATGGGGGAACCCAGTTGTACATTGATTCGCGACAAGTGAAAACACAAAGACAAGGTTGTTCTTTATAATAAACCATCAGGATCCAACCACGAGCAATAGCAGCGCTCAGCCACAAGGGAACTTCTCCCCGAATGATGCCTTTCCACCGCTGAATGTAAGAGTATTGAGGAACATATGGGAGTCAGGGTCAGCTCAAGACTGGCCGAGGAGGGGTTGGTATTCGCAGCCTCATCCATCTACAGGAGACCTGCCCTTGGCCTCCTCCTCAGGCTCCAGACCTTCTGTTCCTGGGTCCCATTTATCACCCAAGAATGGAGAACCTGAGATTATCTACCTGGCTCTTGAACTGCTTTTCAGATAAGATGGTGTCCACACTCCTGAGGTGCAGTCACCTCTCAGATATATTCCAGGACATGGAAAGCTTTTTTGACTCCTCTAATACAGAGCAGATCTCTATCCCGTCCATTTTGAATTTCCTCCAATGAGAGTTCAAAAATGGGTTAGAGGTTAGCATGTTGAAAGTACAGATCTCTGCCCTTATCGCTCTTTTTCAAGACAAAACCACCCATAGGATATAAGATTTTATAAAGGGGTCTCCAGGTCCCGCCTGGTCTCTGCTTCTACACTGCCCCCTTGGGATTGAAATCTGGTATTGAACGAACTTACTAAAACCCCCTGTTGAGCCAATTAGTGAACTCTCCTAAAAAAAAACCTGACCCTAAAATGCTGTTTTTTAGGGTCAGGGTTTTGACAGCACACCTGAGAGAATGATTCGCCCGCAAGAACAGGAAACCTACAGAAATAAAACCGCTGGTTTCCTGTCCTTGATGTGAACCCCATGCTGAAATCTGCAGTTGAGAAGAAGCTTTCCCAGGCCTGTCCCAGCATCAGAAAAACAGGCTGCGTACCTGTGGTGCATCCCTTGAGATGGCTGGAAGCACCGTCCATGGGTCCCCTGGGGGCTTGGTACACGTGAGGGCGGCACAGACATGTCTGAAGCCTGCCTCGGATCGCTGCGACGTCCTCCCTTGGTGCACTTTCCATGCCTTTCTGGGAAGCACATTCGGCACGCACCGCTGACGTCATGGAAATGAGGCACACTTCGCATGGGCGTGACCGTGTAATGTCAGGGGTGAGCCAAAAGAAAATGGTGGTGCCCTACGTATCGCCGACGGGGGCACTCAGGACGGAGTATCGGTCGGCTTTCACAAGGGGTGGGGGGCAATCATCGGCACCTGCAAGGTGGTGCTGGCTCCCCCTTCTTAATGGAAGAGCAAAAGGCAGAATGCTGCGGTCACGCCACCTATCGCACTGCTCTCACCTGGGGGCGGGACACTCTGGTCTGGTGCGCACACGCACCTCTCGTGCTTAGTTACATGGCTGCACAACGTTGCTAGTGCGCATGTGCGCTCTTCTCGGTTCTAGCTGCAGCCATGCCCTCTCTATGGTCCTGGAGGATCTGACCCGGAAGTACCTGTGCTCTGACCTATAATAGGCTACCTCGTCCTATGGGAGGTGCCTGATTATTATTGTGTGTCGGGATCCCTCAGATACTTCTTTCATCTGAAGGACCGATGTTCTTGGGTGTAGGACACCATATGTCTCTAATTGATTGCCCCGTCGAGAAGAATTACACAGACACAAGCTGTATGATACAACTCGGGATGCCTGCTGAGCACCTCTGCCCCCCTCAGTCAAGCTTTCCCCTTTTATGATAAAGAATTTAGATATTTACAGACATGCGCAATAAAGAAAAGAAAAATAGTTACTTCTACAACAGCTTTGCCATGTAAGCAGGAAATATTTGACCTTGGTTCACAAGGGAGATGTCTGAGACATCTCCTCGAAGAAAAGATAAAGTTCAGCAGAATTCATTTAACTCATTCAGTTCTTATCATTCCCCCCTTTGACATCTTCATTTTCCACAATCTGGAACACTGGATCCTGCAACAACAGAGGATAGTGGCTCGTTCACCAGGTTCTATCCCAGGCCGACGGGTTGCACAAGGGAGACAGGTCTTCTACCTTCTCCATCCCCCAGATACTGAAGCCACGTCCATCATTGCAAGAGTACGCTCCTTCATGCCAGAAATGAGATGTCAATCTAGGACTCAAAGGAATAATAGTTAAATTCTTGTTGTTTACAGTCAAACTTCCTTATCTATTTCTTCATCTTTTCTTGCATACAGAGATACACCAAAAAACAAGTTTCAATAGCACATATATTATAAGGAGACAAACAGCAATACGTAATAAACTTAGTATAATCCCAGCTATCCAGCCACCAATACCCTTAAAACAATTAGCTGGATTAAGAAAGGAGAAAATGTCTGACCACCAACTATCTTTAGTACGATCATTGTCTTTATCATACTGATCTCTAAGTCTCAGGACTTCAGAAGGAGACAAGCCTGTGTTTCTATTTGGAGTGTGTCTGACTGAAAAGAGTGCAAGAGGCAAGCACTCCACCCAGCTCTTTCCTGTGTCTGCCATGGCCTTTTGAATTTTCAGTTTGTGTCCCATTTAGTCTTTCCACTTTCCCACTACCTTGTGGCCTATATGGTGTATGAAATGTTTGCTGTACACCCGGGGCCTGCATGACTTCCCTCTTTATTTCTCCCGTGAAGTGTGTACCCCTATCTGTTTCTGTGGTTTCTGGGACACCATACCTGCAGATCAGTTCTTTCATCAGTTTGTCTGTAGTCATTTTAGCATTTGCACGTTTTACCGGCTAGGCTTCCGGCCACCCAGAGAAGAGATCTACACATACTAGGATATTTGCATACACTCCTACCTTGGTAGCTGTATGTCGTCAATCTGCCGTCTCTGAAACGGGTAGAGAGGCCTAGGTGTCGCTTTCTTAGGGACTTTTACTGTTTTACCTGGGTTGTGCTGTGCACAGATGAGGCATGATTGTACAAGTTTCGCGGCTGCGTAACTGAAACCAGGAGCGATCCAGAAGGCATCTACCATGGCACACATGTGACTTTTTGAGGTGTGATTGGGGCCATGTGCTGCTTGCGCCATGATTGGGAACAGGGACTTTGGTGGGCACATTTTATCCTTATTCTCCCATACTCCATTTGAGTTCAGCTCAGCTCCCAGTCTCCCTCGGTGTACCTTCTCTGTTTGGGCAGCTTTATGCTGGAGGGATTTCAGGACATCTAGACCCAATGTGGCTGGAATACGCTGACTCCCCGCCACCATCCACTGCTCTCTCTAGGCCGCCTTGTGCTATTTTAGCAGCCTCGTTCGCCCTTCTATTGCCCTCTACCTCCACGGAGTCACCTTTTGTGTGTGCTTTTACCTTGACAATGCCAACCTGGACTGGTAACATCAATGCCTCCATCAATTGTTTCACCAGCTCTGCATTTTTAATGGGCTTCGAATCTGTGAAAATATTAGCGACTTTACCTGCAGCGGCTCTACACGCCTCAGTGAGTGCCTTCAACTCTGCCTCCTGCGCCGACATGTGAGGAGAGAGTGGTTCCGCTCGGATTACCTCATGTGAGGATACTACTGCATATCCAGTGTAGAATCGTCCATCCTGGTGGTATCTGGGGCCATCTACAAAAAAGAAACTCAAAGTCTGCATTAGGAACAGGTTTTTCATGAATGTGTGCAAACCCAACTGTCTCCTGACTCATCAGTTCTATGCAGACATGTTCATGCGTCATGTCAAAGTATCCTTCCTCACTTGCCAATACGGTCACCAATTCCCCCTTTTCTGAATCCACAGGCAGGAGGGTGGCTGGATTCAGAACGTTACATCTTTTGAGGAGTGACATACTCAGGTATTAGTAGAGCACACTCAAGTCGGAGCTGTCTGGCCATAGACAGATGTTTTGGTTGAACTTGTAGGAGTATGGCATGGATGTCATGTGGGGAATAGATTGTCAAAAGAAACGTCAGTGTCATCTCACATGCCTTCCCTATTACGTCTCCACTTTTTTCCTTGTGCTCCAGCATACATGACAGGTCGTCTTATTGTCCTTGTTTGCTCAATTTCTTTAGCTACCTTAAGGAGGTCTTTCGGATCTACATGTCTCCATTCAGGTCTGGCTGTCTGTACTGCGTCTCTTAAGTCTTTGTTCATACCGTCAATGAATGCATCCACCAGTATTCTAACATCAAGTGGGTTTATGCAAATGTACCCCATGTCTGCCCATTTCAGCTGTAACCGTCCAAAGTACATCTCTACTCTCTCTCCTCTTTGCTGTGTCACATTAGTCAGGAGTACAGACTGCTCTGATTGTTCCACTATAGCCCATTGTCTTAGTGACTCACAGTACGTCTCCCCAGATCGTGCAGATTTATCATCCATGCCCCAAGCCTGATTCTTTGTCACATCTGTATGTGTCTTAATTATATGATCTAGTGCGTCACCTGCCTTTAAACTCACCAATCTCTCTAGGTCTGCCCAGGTACACTTATATGTCTGCTGTACTTCCTTTATGTGTCTGTAAAACGGGAATGGTTGGTCTTCAGGGTCAGGCAACTGCTTCAGCAAAGCTAGCTGGTCAGAGGGGCTCCAGGGATAATACACCTGCATCTTTCTTATTCTAGTCACACTTCTAGGTCCTGATGGGGTTGGTTGTCTGATGTCTACTGTCAGCTTACTCCTCAAGGGCCAATGTCCCCACTACCCACTATCCACACTATTATGTCAGCTTCTTATGATCTTGTCTGGATAGGATTTAGTGCAATTCGCTTAGGTCAGTAGCACAGGTCACACAAGTAGCTATTCAGTCTGGGTTTGTCTGAGTCTGACCACAGTGTTTACAAGTCCATCTGTTTTGTCTGGGTCTCTGGTTACACTTTGTCAATCAAACATTCATAATACACCTTCCATACTGCTGCACATTCTCAAGCATCATTTATTCACTTGCTATTTTCTTCCCTTGTCTGTGCCTT
The DNA here is from genome assembly GCF_039654945.1 of Dendrobates tinctorius. Lineage (NCBI taxonomy): Eukaryota > Metazoa > Chordata > Amphibia > Anura > Dendrobatidae > Dendrobates > Dendrobates tinctorius. The sequence continues at coordinate 1,998,123 of NW_027361904.1, read as the reverse complement.
TTTGTACATCCAAACATTCACACTCTGGTATTTTTGCCTTTTTCAATATTTGTCCCACTTGTTTTACTGCTTCCTTCCTTCTCTGTCTTTTGTAATTTGCCTAGCTGTACACAATTTGCTATACAAATCAATCACACAACTAGAAGCAGGTTCAAACACATTAATGACCAAACAATCACTTACAATTCCCTTCTAAATTAGGCACCATATCTTACTTTTAACTTCCAATCTTCAATTAAGTACTGTTGCTTTAAAATGCACAAATCTTTCAGCGTGTACCTTATGGATAGAATTACAGAGAATTTTGAGCACAGCTCACACTCAGCAGAGATAAGAGCGAAGGGAGAAGAAACTACGCAGCTCCATCCTTCACCCCTCCCGTCAGAATGCAGCGTCGTCCTTCACAGAATTCTGTAGTTCTTTAGACTTATCAAAATCAATTTCTACAAAGAAACTCAAAATCACGGGATTTCACTGTAAGGGCAGATAACTGTATAATGAGATTAACCATGCCTTGCCCTTTTTCTGGCCAAATGCATTCAGGAAACTTTACAATGTAATGCCACATATAACACGAACTATATCATTACTCAATTCATTCAGTCTCAGATGTAGATTTGAAATATCTATAACGCATCTGTCCGGGATTCCACCACAACTAGAAAGGTCACAAATCTCTTGACACAAAAATGATGTGTGATGATTCATTCATACGTGCTCATTCACTGATTTTTTTTTTATACTCAATTACTCATCTCTCATCTTATTCAGAGGTTCTCATAGACATATATACAAGGATTCACACAGCCTGACTATCTTGCACTTTGGATTTGAGTAATACTTTTTCCAGGTTCTTTGCTGCACTACTTCCATATCTATCCTCAATTATATCACATAACCGGTCTCCTTCTTCGGGTGTCTTTCCCTGATTGTTCCCCATTTTATCTTTTATTCTTATCCTGTTTTTCTTGTTTCTTTCCTGTTGGTCCCCTGCCTTAGGTGGTGTATTGGGTAAGCTCAAGACTAAGCTCTACTATACCTCGTTACCTTCTTCCTAAGGTGCCAACAGGTTAAACAGGGTGTCTGTTCCTCCTTGTACTACGTGTCTCGTGTACTTATATGCTAGGTAGCATCCGAACAGTAACACTCCCACAACACACAGGATTGTAAATAAAGTGTCCATCTACTGGGGTTCTTCAATCATATCCTGTCACAGGCTCATTTCGTGGTCCTGTGCTCATTCGGTCACACTCTTATCTGTCACAAGGTTTATTCGTAAAGGGTGTTGATTTAAGCTTAGGCGGTGACCTCCCCGAAAGGACGCTGTCACATAACCCAGTTAGGCAATATCACCACTCTTTGAACGAATACCTACTGTGCAGCTTATTTTTCTACTTTCCACAATCTTTCAGATCAAAGCAGCCACTCAACGACCTCCTTGATTCCTAACGCGGAATCGTCTATTGTGAAAAACTTGTCCGTCCGGGCTGCGCAGTATGAACTGTTCACCCAGCCTTAGATTCCGTAATGTTAGACCTCTCAACGTATCATTCAATGGGATATGTGTATTTAATGCTAGTAATATCCACCATTCATCTCCCTTACGTATGTGGTGAAATTTTTGTATATTCAACCCTGGGACTATTCCCGCAAACGTCCATGCACCATACCCATTTTGATTTGCATCAGCTCTTCTCCTAAAGATAGCAGTATACAGGCAGAATCTACAATAACCTCTCATTCGAGCAGAAATTACATATGCGTGTCACACCCGATTTCCTCAGAGTTCTTATATGGACCTGATTTTATGGCCCCCTCCTCTACTAGATTCCCCTTGATACGGACCTTAGTTAAAATGATATATTATGAAGAGCAGAGAAGAGAAGAATGATCTCTTACCTGGCCAGGTGTTTAGGTCTGCTGTTCACAATTTCATTAGTAACCGGAGTGGTCTGTAGGTCGGGTAGTCTTGGAGAGGTGCCTATTTCAGGTCCCTGTTCGGGCGCCAGGAAACTGTCGGGATCCCTCAGATACTTCTTTCATCTGAAGGACCGATGTTCTTGGGTGTAGGACACCATATGTCTCTAATTGATTGCCCCGTCGAGAAGAATTACACAGACACAAGCTGTATGATACAACTCGGGATGCCTGCTGAGCGCCTCTGCCCCCCTCAGTCAAGCTTTCCCCTTTTATGATAAGGAATTTAGATATTTACAGACATGCGCAATAAAGAAAAGAAAAATAGTTACTTCTACAACAGCTTTGCCATGTAAGCAGGAAATATTTGACCTTGGTTCACAAGGGAGATGTCTGAGACATCTCCTCGATGAAAAGATAAAGTTCAGCAGAATTCATTTAACTCATTCAGTTCTTATCATTTGCTTCCTGGCTTGGTCTGCTCGGTCCTTGCCTGGCTGTGCGCTGTATTGGGGTCCTCTGCCTTGTGCTCCGTTCCTGTACTCTGCCTTGCCGTGCTTCTTTGCACATGCTCCGTTTATACACTCTGCTCTGTGCTCTGTCATACTCCTTTGCTCACGCTCAGCTCCTGCATTGTTCCTCTCATGCATCTTAGCACATCTTCTGCCTAACCTGGCACTCAGACGTGCTCTCTGCGCACGTTCTGTCTAACTCTGTACTCTGTCGTGCTCCTTTGCACGCGCCCTGCTTTGCTCGCACCCGGGCGTGCTTGTCTGTGCATGCCATACGTGCTCTTGTGTACCCGCCTTGCACTATCCTGTATCTAGCGGACACCCGTGTACATGCCTTGTATTGTCCTGTACTCCCCGTGCTTCCGTACACTCGCCCTGTATTGTTCTATACCCTGCGTGTCCCTGTGTCCATGCTTTGTACATTCCCTGTTGCTAGACACTCTCACTCGTGTCTCCCGTGAGCCGGCCACCTGGTGCCAGCAGTCGTGGAACCTTACCCCCTTGGACTTGCCCCTGATACTCCCTGTATAGGGGGTGGGCCTCACTAGGTCAGCTCGCCCTGGGAGGGTTGGTGCCATGATCCAGAGGGTCCACTCCAAGAGTCATCACAGCTGCTTAGGCTCCAGGGCACCAGTCGGTTATCATGGACCCAGGCAACCAGCAGCAGCCACCACCAGCAATTTGCCATCAACGTGGACACAGGGGAGGCAGCCGTTTCAAATGGCAGGAGCAGCAGCTGTCCCAGTCAGAGGAGCAGAGCATCCCAAGACTCTTCGGAGTCCAGAGAGGATACACTACATGTCCCACAACAGCCTCTGAATCCAGTACCCTTAAGTGACAGCAGGTGGTGAGAGATCTTCATAATGTCACCATTGTAATAGGCCCCTTATTGTTTGTTTAAATCACTAGGAGAGGCCTAGGAAAGTGAGCGCTAAGAAGAGGAACAGGGAGTGTGCGCTATGCAAAAACCCGCTAGTAGTGAATAGGCAGAAGGACCTTTGCTCTGACTGCATCCACAAGACCATTAGTGAGGAGACTCCTGAGTTTGCAGCTCGCCTTAAGTCCATTATCTGAAGGACAATATTATATCGAGTCCTCATCCTCCTCGAACAGTGACATGGGGGGGGGGCAGACCGTGTTTTCCAGTGGAGGACACGGACAAGCTGCTTAAGGCCGTTAGGGCAACAATGGGCCTGAAGGAGGAGAAGTCAGCTAAATCTCTGGAGGACGTGATATTTGGTGGGTTAGAGGAGAAGAAGAAATGCACCTTTCCGGTCAATAGTAAGATCCAGGCACTCATTAGTAAAGAGTGGGAGAGACCGGAGAGAACTAGTGCTTTGCTCTCTTTTCTCTATACTTTTGAGGAAAAAGATTCAGAGCTATGGGACCCTAGGATTGATGGTGCTGTATCTAGATCTTCAAAGAGGTCAGACTCAGGGGTCCTCAGGGACACACATGGGAAGGACTAGCTAGTGGAGTAAAGCGCAGTCCCTGTTTGTAGCCTTCCAGGGTAGTAGGAAGGGTTATGGGGTAACAAAAGGTACCATTTACAGATGGATTAGGGAGGCCATTAGTTTAGCATACTCTGCTAGTGGTGCTCCGATCCCTGATGGTATGAAGGCTCATTTCAGAGCTGTGGTGACCTCCTGGGCAGAGTAAGCAGAGGTATCGATTGATTAAATTTGTAAGGCCCTACCTGGTCCTCACCATCCACCTTCTTTAGGAACTGTAGATTGGATCTATCCTCCTCTGCTGACTTGATTTTTTTCTAGAAGGGGGTTGCAATCTGTGGTCCCTCCCTAAGGTGTTTCAATTCTCCAAAAATCTCTCAGGTGTGTTGTCATGGGTGAAGGGAAAACACCAAGGTTACTTACCGGTAGCCATTTTTTCCAGAACCCATGACAGCACCGGTATATATCCCCCTCTTATCACCATATGGGTGTGCACTATAGACTGAGTGTTTTTTTTATAATGTGGTGTTGGTTATGTATGTAAATTAACCCGGAGGTCCTCTCATGCTCTGTAACCCAACTGTTGCGGGCGAGAAGTACCTCTCTTTTATCTCAGTAGGTTTCCTGTCCTTGCGGGCGGATCTCTCAGGTGTGCTGTCATGGATTCTGAAATAAACAGCTACCGGTAAGTAATCTTGGGGTTTTCTTTGCAATAACATCGACTAGACACATTGGGGAGATTCAGGTGATGTTCATTTCTCCTCCATACACAACTATTCTAGAAGACCAGATTGTCTTAAAACCAAACCCGGCCTTCCTTCCTAAAGTCTCTACTGAATTTCATAGGTCTCAGAAGATTGTACTTCCCTCCTTTTGTAATAATCCTAAATCATAAAATGAAACGGAGTTTAACGGCCTAGATGTAAGGAGATGTGTTATTAAAGCCTCACTCCAGCATTTTTATTTTCATTGCACCACTGGAGTGGTGCTTTAAATGTAATTTCCCTGTCCCCTTTCTCATACTCACCTGCTGCTGCCTTCATTGTTTTCCATCGTCGCTCCGGTCGGTCTCCGGCGAATAAAGTGACCTGCCGGCAGCTCCAGTTTTTCAGAGAGGTCACTTTTGAATACAAGTCTAGAATCATAGAATCATAGAATCATAGAATCGTAGAGTTGGAAGGGACCTCCTGGGCCATCTGGTCCAACCCCCTGCTCAAAGCAGGATTCGCTAAATCATCCCAGTCAGATGTCTGTCCAGCCTCTGTTTGAAGACTTCCATTGAAGGAGAACTCACCACTTCTCGTGGCAGCCTGTTCCACTCATTGATCACTCTAACTGTCAAAAAGTTTTTTCTAATATCTAATCTGTGTCTCCTCCCATTCAGTTTCATCCCATTGCTTCTAGTCTTTCCTTGTGCAAATGAGAATAAAGTTGATCCTTCTACAATGTGACAGCCCTTTAGATATTTGTAGACAGCAATTAAGTCTCCTCTCAGTCTTCTCTTTTGCAAACTAAACATTCCCAAATCCTGCAACCTTTCCTCATAAGACAGGGTTTGCAGACCGGTCACCATTCTGGTCGCTCTTTTCTGAACTTGCTCCAGTTTGTTGATGTCTTTTTTAAAATGTGGTGCCCAAAACTGGACACAATATTCCAGATGAGGTCTGACCAAAGAGGAGTAGAGGGAAATAATGACTTCACGTGATCTAGACTGTATGCTTCTGTTAATACATCCTAGAACTGCATTTGCCTTTTTTGCTGCTGCATCACACTGTTGACTCATATTCAGTCTGTGATCTATTAGTATACCCAAGTCTTTTTCACATGTGCTGTCACTTAGCCCTATTCCTCCCATTCTATATATGCTTTTTTCATTTTTATTGCCCAGATGTAGTACTTTGCATTTCTCCCTGTTAAAAACCATTCTGTTAGTTACTGCCCACTTCTCCAGTTTATTTAAATCTTTTTGAATCCTCTCTCTCTCTTCTCTAGTATTAGCTATCCCTCCTAGCTTTGTGTCATCAGCAAATTTAATCAGTTTACCCTCTATGAGAGCCTCGTCTGCTATATATACTCACCTCCGGCAATAAGGGATAGCCAGTGTTAGATTCATACCGTGTTAGTGTTCCAAAGTTGGAGGTGTTGGTTGCTCGAGGGGCCATTTGGAGTGTTGTTCAGAAGACTGTTGCTTGGTGATTTGTCTGTCTGCATATCATCATCCTCTCCTATTTGTTTTTTTCCTTCCTTTACTTCCCGATGTTCCACGCTGTTGTTTGTGAGTGCATATATTCTGATTTGTATTTTCATTTATTCCTGTTTGTCTTCCCTTGTTAGTCTGGTTTGTATATTCTTATACTACAACTTCCCTCTTTCCTTGGTGGGGAAGGGGACAGATAAGGGCTGATTTATGAGCTCAGCAAGGCACGTGGCCCAGGCGCCTTCACCTTCATCATATTTAGGTATAAGGAAGGAGCCCCGAGCCCTGGGATTTCCTGCAACGGTGCTGTGACATTAACACTGGCCCAAACCATATTGCTCTGGCAGGGCAACTGCAGCAACTCAGCCTGGAGGTAGGATACCTACGTACTGTTGTTTTGCAGAACCTCAACACGTCTGGTATAGGGACTGTGACTCCCAGGCAACCTCTGGTGAAGCCAAGATTGCTTTGCCTGACAGGTTCTCTGGGTGACGTGACAAGTTTGTTGTTTTCAGGGAGGCCTGTAAGCTTTACTTTAAATTGCGTCCTCACTCCTCAGAAACCGAGGCGCAACATGTGGTGATCATAATTTCTCTCCTCCAGAGTCACCCCAAAGCCTGGGCTTTTCCTCTCTTGTCAGACTCTCTATTGCTTAAGACTGTTGATTTTTTTCAGGCACTGGGTCATATGTACGATGATCCTGAACGCGTCTCTCTTGCCGAGTCTATGTCAAGTATGCTTCAGCAGGGAGACTGACCAGAAGAAAAGTATTGCTGCAAATTTCGGAGGTGGTCCACAGATACTAAGTGGAATGACCCCTGTGCTCTGTAGCCAGTTCTGTCAAGGGTTATCTGTAAGGGTAAAGGATATCTTTGGTCTGTATAAGACACCAGTTTCCCTCGAGGCTACTATGTCTCTGGCTATCCCTGTGGACCGCCAACTACGACAGAGACATAAATAGACACTCCAATTTGCGGGGGGCCCAGGGTCAAGGGAACCTCGGTAAGTCAACTAGAGAACCCATGCAGTTGGGTGGGGCAACTTGTTCTTTTGGTCCAGCTGTAGTTCGGCGTAAAGAGGGAGCGTGTTTTTTCTGTGGTGGAAAGGGTCATTTTGTGGGTGCTTGTCCTTATCACACCGTAAACAGCTGCCGGAAAACTAAGGAGCCCAGTTTTGCTGGGAGGTTGGCAACCTGGGTGTACATATTTCATAGAATCATAGAATGTGTAGCGCCAGTGCCCCAGCTTGGGTTCGGTTCCCTTCTCCCGCAGATGCCTGCCGGAATCCCCGCTCCTGGTCTGCTCCTCGCTACCTGGCCTCTGTCCCTTGTCCCACGCGCTATCCTCCTGCTGCTGCTTCCTGGCGCGCTGTCCGCAGGTCCCTGGGCACGGCTTTGAGGGCATGTGCGCGTGCACTCCCAGTCTCTTAAAGAAACAGCGCACCTTATTCAAGGGTCAGAACCAATGGCTGAGTAGCTGGTATTATTTCAGGCACCTCTGCCCTAGGAGAGGTGCCTGCGCAACAAGTGTTTTCTATTGCTAATCCCAGGTTCCCCGTACCTTTGTGCCAGAGTTCCGCCAGCTTCCTGTTAATCCTGTTTGTCTCCTCAGAGTGCCTGCCGCACTTCCCTACATCTTCCTGGAGGACGCCTGAACTTCCTGCACCATTTTGTACCCGCTCCTGCTCTCTACCTGATTCAGCCGCTTGCCATCTGCCAAGTCTGCATCCCTCGGGCATTCCAATCTGACTCTGTTTGAGGGGTCTTTCTATGGGTGTCTGGGGCTCGTATAGTCACGCCCCCTTCAGAGCCCCCCAGTCAGTGGTCACGCGGTTCCGCAAAATTGCCATAAATGAATGTACACTGCAACGTCTATGCCTCCGTTTCCATTCATTACAGATTGCTCAGACCATGGAACCTTCTGGATCCCAAGCACCTCCGGCCGCAGAGTTATGTCAAGAGGTCACCCGCCTGAGAGACCAACAGGAGTTGATTGCGACCTATCTGCGCAACTTGTCTACACGCATGGACTCGGTGCAGGTTTCCAGGCTCCCAGTTATGCATCAGGTAAAGGACCTCGTCTGGCGGCTCCCACCCGGTTCGATGGCGATCCCACCCAGTGTCGGGGGTTCATTAATCAGTGCACGCTGCACATTGAACTCCTAGGCCATCTGTTTGAATCTGATCGGGCCAAGGTAGCCTTCATTATGTCTCACCTTGCTGGAGAGGCTCTCGCCTGGCTTAAACCGTTATGGGAGAGAGGGGATCCTCTGGTCAATGACCTCCAGTCTTTCCTTGGGGCATTCCACAGGACCTTTGATGAGCCAGACCGTACCACTTCAACAGTGTCCTCTCTTCTTTGTCTACACCAGGGGGATCTCACGGTGGCCCATTATGCATTTCGTTTTGGCACCCTTAACTCCGAGTTGTCCTGGAATGACGAGGCCTTGGTGGCAACCTTCTGGGAGGGTCTGTGTGGAAGAATAAAGGATGGGCTAGCGGGCCGGGATGTTCCTACGTCTCTGGATGACCTAATATACCTGGCGACTCGGATTGACCTACGGTTTTAAGAATGCTCTTAGGAAACTAAGCGAGAGAGTAGACCTTATCGGCTGGCTCCCAGCTTCCAGAGGCTGATTATTTCTCAGAACTCTGTCTCCTCCCCAGAGGCTATGCAAGCTGACTGAGTGAACTTGGCTAAACAGCGCCAGCAGGAGTGCCACTCGGAGGGGAGGTGTTTCTACTGCAGTAGTTCCGAGCATCTGATCTGCTCCTGTCCTGAGAGACCGGGAAACTCCAAAGCAGGTCGGTGGGAGACGCTTTCCTGGGTGAGAATCATCCCTGCTGACGACCGTATCTTTGTCCTTCAGCACTGTCAGTTTTTCTGAGTCTGGCTACCTGGATTCCGGGACTGCAGGGAACTTCAACAAGCAAGCAGTGATGGACCATTACTGGACTCCAGTCCAGCGCCTCCAGAACCTGGTGCTGGTGACTTCCATGGATGGCAGAGCCCTGCCCGAGCCCATTCCTTTTCAGACCGTGCCAGTGGAACGTCAGGTAGGTCTGACGCACTCAGAGAGAATCTGTTTTTTTTATGTTTTGCCTGATTTGTCTCACTCCTTGCTTTTAGGTTTCCCTTGGCTTCAAGCACACGACCCTGTGTTAAACTGGAAGACCGGTGAAGTCCTGTGCTGGGGAAACTCCTGCTTCAGCCGATGTCTCGCTCCCATCTGTCATGTTCACCCCCCCCCAGTGGCCCCAACTGCTCTACCAGGTTTACCACCCTCCTACTGGTCATTCTCTGACGTCTTCGATAAAAAGGAAGCGGAGATGCTGCCTCTACACAGGTCGTATGACTGTCCCATTGACCTGCTTCCAGGAACGTCTCCTCCTCGGGGTTTAATCTATCCTCTATCCCAGGCCGAGACCCAGGTCGGAATACGTCCAGGAGAACCTAGCTATCGATTATCAGGGACTAAACCAAATTACGGTAAGAAACAAGTACCCGTTGCCACTTATTTTGGAGCTGTTTGACCGTCTCAGAGGAGCCAAGATCTTCACCAAGCTGGATCTCAGAGGGGCATACAACCTGATCCACATACGCCAGGGAGACGAGTGGAAGATGGCCTTCAACACCCGAGATAGTCACTATGAATACCTGATTATGCCGTTCGGGCTCAGTAACGCACCCACAGTCTTTCAGGAGTTTGTGAATGATATTTTTAGGGCTCTCCTCTATTGTGTTACTGTTTACTTGGATGACATCTTGATCTATTCCGCAGGTCTTGCAGAGGCTCAGGGAGAACAGACTATACGCTAAGTTTGAGTTTGTGTCTTCGAGCAACCTCTCTGCCTTTTCTCGGCTATATTGTCTCATCCACAGGCCTAAAGATGGATCCAGGAAAGTTAGCCTCTCTCCTCAAATAGCCTCGCCCGACCGGGGTTAAGGCGATACAACAGTTCCTGGGGTTCGCTAACTAACGTATTACCGTTAATTCGTCCCACACTTCTCATCTCAAGTGGCCCCCATCTCAGCTCTGACCCGAAAAGGCATCAATTCCAAGGATTAGTCTCCTGAGGTGGAGGAGGCCTTTAGTTGGCTGAAGAAAGCCTTCTCTTCTGCGCCTGTGCTCCATCGACCGGTCGCGGATAAACACTTCTTCCTTGAGGTGGATGCTTCCTCCACAGGCGCTGGAGCGGATCTTTCTCAAAAGTCTTCCCCCGGGCATATGGTCTCTTGTGGCTTCTTCTCGAAGATCTTTTCCGCTTCCAAGAGAAATTATTCCATTTGGGATCAAGAATTGTTGGCAATCAAGTTGGGTCTGCAAGAGTAGCATCATTTCCTCGAGGGAGCAGTTCACCAGGTCGTCATATTCACCAACCATAAAAACCTAGCATATCTCCAGTCTGCACAGAGGCCGAATCCATGCCAGGCCAAGTGGTCCTTGTTCTTTGCACGTTTCAACTTCGTTCTTCACTTTCACCCTGCCAGCAAAAATGTCAAGGCCGATACACTCTCTAGGGCCTTCATGCCTCCCGATCTGGAGGAAGAACCTCAACACATCATAGAGCAGTCCAGGATGGCGTCAGTAGCCTCTGTCAATTTGTCTCAGGTTCCTCTCGGAAAGACTTTGGTATCCATTTTGGACAGGAGGTGAGTTCTTCAGTGGGGTCACTCTTCCAAGTTGGCCGGTCATGCTGGACAAAGGAAAATTCTGCAACTCATTTCCTGTTATTATTGGTGGCCTACAATGGGAAAAGACATCTTGGAGTATGTCTCGGCTTGTCCCTTCTGTGCCCGAAACAAGACCGCAAAGCACCTTCTGTCCGGACATATTCTGCAGCTTCCTATTCCTTCGCTCACCTAGCAGCACATTGCTATGGACTTCATTACGGACCTCCCCGTCTCCTGTGGCTACTCCGTTATCTCGGTTGTGGTGGATTGCTTTTCAAAAATGGCTCACTTTATTCCTTGGGTCTTCCGTCTTCTCCTGAACTTGCCGACTACTTCATTCAGCATATTTTCCGCCTTCATGGGTTTCCTCTCCACATTGTGTCCGACAGGGGTGTCCAGTTCACTTCTAAGTGTTGGAGGGCGATCTGTAGACTAATAAAGTGGAGCTGGATTTTTCTTCTGCTTATCATCCTCAATCCAATGGGCAAGTGGATAGGACCAATCAGATCCGGGTTCCTGCATCATTTCGTCATCGTTCATCATAACGAGTAGGTCAAGTTACTATTGTGGGCGGAGTTCTCTTACAATAATCATGTGAGTCATCTGCTAAATTTCCCTTACAGATTGCGCTTGGACTCCAACCTGGAATCCCTCTTCCTATCTCTGGGTCTTCGGGCATTCCTGCGGCTGACACCTTTTCGAAGGAATTCTCTGAAGTATGGAGAGACACCAAGACCGCTCTAGAGAAAGCCTCGCAGCGTACGAGGAAACATGCTGACAAAAGCCACCTGGATGCTCCGACCTTTCGCCCTGGGGATAAAGTGTGGCTCTCCTCCAAGTACATCCATCTGAAGATGCCATCCTACAAACTGGGACCTCGCTTCATTGGTCCCTTTGAGGTCTTAAGACAAATTAATGCAGTCTCTTACAAATTGAAATTGCCTGCCTCTTTGTGTGTTCCTAACTCTTTTCATGTTTCCCTCCTCAAACCGGTAATCTTGGGCTCTTTCTTTAAGGACCCAGGTACCACACCTGATCCTGCCAGGGAGGAGGATGTCTTTGAGGTAGAAAATATTTTGGCCTCAAAAAGGGTAAGGGGAAAGACCTTTTTCATAGTGCATTGGAAGGGTCCTGAGGAGAGGTTGTGGGAGCTCAAAGAGAATATCCAGGCCCCTCTCCTACTGGAGGGATTTTTTGAAGGCTTGAAGAATAGGGGGCATAAAGAGGGGGTACTGTAGTGCCAGCGCCCCAGCTTCAGTCCGGTTCCCTTCTCCCGCAGGTTCCCCACCGGAATCCCCTCACCTGGTCCGCCCCTTGCTACCCGGCCTCCGTTCCTGGTCCCACGCGCTCCCCTCCTGCTGCCGCTTCCTGGCGCACGGTCCGCAGGTCTCTGGGCACAGCTCTGAGGGCGCGCGCGTGCACTACTGGTCTCTTAAACAGCACATCTTTTTAAAAAATGGGTCAGAAACAAAGGCTGAATAGCTGGTATTATTTCAGGCACCTCTGCCCTAGGGGAGGTGCCTGAGCAACAATAGTTTATTGTTGCTAATCCCAGGTTCCCCGTACCTTCGTGCCAGAGTTCCGCCAGCTTCCTGCTAATCCTGTTTGTCTCCTCAGAGTGCCTGCCGAGCTTCCCTACATCTTCCTGGAGGACGCCTGAACTTCCTGCACCAGTTCGTACCCGCTCCTGTTCGCTACCTGATTCAGCTGCTTGCCGTCTGCCGAGTTCTCCGCTACCTGCAATGCCTGCCAGTCCGCCTGTTCCACTGGGTCAGCTTTCACGTGTCCGAGGTCTAACTGGAGCTAGTGCCTGCATCCCTTGGGTATTCCAATCTGACTCTGTTTGAGGGGTCTTACTATGAGTGTCTGGGGCTCGCATAGTCATAGTCACGCTCCCATCAGAGCCCCCCGGTCAGTGGTCCCGTGGTTCCACAAAAATGCAATAAACTAATGTACACTGCAACATACAGCATACAGCAGGCTATACTACACCTCTGGTCCAGAGAGACAGAACATAAAGGACTATATCGCTGAAAGTCTGGCAAAGGGCCATATCAGACCTTCTTCATCTCCCGTTAAAGCGGGGTTTTTCTTTGGCAAGAAAAAAGATGGGGGTTCCTCCCCGCCTAGATTTCCGCAAACTTAATCAGATCATGGTCCTGAATCCCTCTCATCCAAGACCTTTTTAACCAGATCATAAGAGCTAAACGGATTTCTAAACTGGATCTCAGGGGTGGTATAATCGCATTCAAATTAGGGAGGGGGACGAGTGGAAGACAGCCTTCAATACACTTGAGGGACTCTATGAAAACCTCATGATGCTATTTGGGTTGACTAATGCTCCCGCCGTCTTTCAGCACTTTGTAATTAACATTTTTAGTCAGCTGGCAGGTAGATTTGTTGTGATCTATCTAGATGACATATTTATTTATTTGCCTGACCTCGAGTCATATCAGGTACATGTCAGGCAGGTCTTACAGATTCTAATTGTCAAACCAGAGAAATGGATGTTCTTGGTTGAGGAGATCCCTTTTTCACATGGATCCGGCAAAAGTCCGGGCGGTACTTGATTGGGATCGTCCTGAGGACTTAAAGGCATTGCAAAGGTTTTTGGGTTTTGCAAACTACTACTGTAAGTTCATCAAAAACTTTTCAGTAGTGGCCAAACCTCTAACGGATATGACCAGAAAAGGGACAGACTTTTCCAAGTGATCCAGTCCGACAAGGGAGACATTTGATACCTTCACAAAATGTTTTACATTTGATCTGATTCTCATACAGCCTGACATGACTTAGCCATTTATTGTAGAAGTTGACGCGTCTGAAGTGGGGGTGGGAGCGGGAGCTGCATTGTCGCCGGGTGCATCTCCTGGTAAATGGCGTCAGTGTGTATATTCTTCTAAGAAACTGTCATCCAGTGAGAAAAACTGACATTGGTAATAGGGAACATTTGGCAATTAAGTTGTGTGATAAAACACTCCGGGATCGCCTTTGCTGGGGTCAAAGGCCACGTGCGTTCAGCATGAAACTCAGGCGCAGAGCTGGGATTCGTGTATAACTGACCCTGGGTCAGGTTTATTAACGGTGAAAGCAATGCAAAAGGAAATAAAACATAAAACAAATCCTTGCCTGTCCGGCACTAACTAAACAATGGACAACCTAACTACCAACTGGCGGGCTTCTCCCGTCCAGCCAAACCACAGTTGCAGTGGGCACTGCTTCCACTCACGTGTGTCTCTCACACAGACAGGCTCTCTGTGTTCCCTGGCTGAGACCCTCACACAACCACCTGGCATCCTTTTATATCCACCTCCCATTATTCATTAGCAAGCAGGTGCGATACTGACCAGACTAGGCCACATAGGAAAGGAATCTGGGCGAGATATACCTGCCCTCATCCACTATTCCCACATGATTCTCACATATCCCCCCCCTCTGCTCAGACCACTCCGGTCGAGCAATGACACCCGCCAAACAGTGCACTCGGGACAGGGCATCTGCATTTCCCATCTGTACCCCTGGGCGGTGCTCCACCGTAAAAGTGTAGGCCTGCAGGGCAAGGAACCACCGGGTCACCCGGCTATTCCGTTCCTTGTTCAAGTGCATCCACTTGAGAGGGGCATGGTCAGTGATCAGCCTGAACTTTCGGCCCACCAGGTAATATTTGAGGGCCTCTAGAGCCCACTTAATGGCGAGGCACTCTTTTTCTACGACTGCATACCTTTGCTCGTGTTTATTCAGCTTCCTGCTGTGATAGAGGACTGGGTGTTCCACTCCGTCCCTCACTTGTCAGAGTACGGCCCCGATACTGGTATCAGAGGCATCCGTTTGTACCACAAACTCACTGCGGAAGTCCGGAGTCACCAGTACGGGCTGAGAGCAAAGTGCCCGTTTTAGGCTATGGAAGGCTTCTTCAGCCGCTAAACTCCATTTAATCATGACGGAGTCTTTCCCTTTTGTAAGATCCGTCAGGGGGGGTAGCGATGGCTGCAAAATTGGGTATGAACCGGCGATAATAACCGGCGATCCCCAGGAAGGCTTGCACCTGCTTCTTGTTGACAGGTTGTGGCCAGTCCTGAACCGCCTGAATCTTATCAACCTGGGGTTTAACAACACCCCTCCCAATTACATACCCCAAATACCGGGCTTCTTCTAGCCCAATGTGACATTTCTTGGGGTTCGCGGTTAGACCTGCCTCCCACAGGTCGTCAATCACAGCTTGTACTTTCTGGAGATGAGTCTCCCAGTCCAAGCTGTAAATGACAATGTCATCCAAATAGGCCGAAGCGTACTGCCTATGTGGCCTCAGGACTCGATCCATCAGTCTCTGGAAGGTCGCCGGTGCCCCGTGCAGTCCAAACGGCATATACACATACTGAAATAAACCTTCCAGCGTAGAAAATGCCGTCTTTTCTCTGGCCGCCTCAGCCAGAGGGATCTGCCAATACCCCTTTGTTAGATCTAGGGTCGTAATATACCGGGTTTTTCCTAACCGATCTATTAACTCGTCGACCCGGGGCATAGGATAGGCATCAAATTTTGAGACCGCATTCAGTTTCCTAAAGTCATTGCAGAACCGGAAGGTGCCGTCCGGTTTAGGAATTAGCACAATCGGGCTGGACCACGCACTGTGCGATTCCTCAATGACTCCTAACTCTAACATTGCCTTCACTTCTCGGGAAACGGCTTCACGGCGCGCTTCCGGGATTCGGTAGGGCTTTACGTGAACTGTGACACCAGGTTCCGTTACGATGTCATGTTTCATTAGCATAGTCTGCCCGGGTTTTTCTGAGAAAAACTTTTGGTTGTGAAGTAGAAACTGCCTGACCTCAGTCTTTTGCCGCTCCGAGAGAGTCTCTGCAACCCGTACCTCCGGCACGGTATGCGGGCAGACAGGACGGGCCAGCTCCGCTGATAAGGCAGACCGATCCTTCCAGGGCTTTATCAGATTTACATGATAAATCTGTTCAGGTTTCCGTTTACCTGCCTGGTATACTTTGTAGTTTACTTCACCAACTCTTTCCTTGATCTCAAAGGGGCCCTGCCACTTTGCCAGGAACTTACTGTCCACCGTGGGGACCAGGATCAACACCCTATCTCCGGGTGCAAACGTACGGATCTTGGCGCCCCTATCATAGATTCTTTTTTGGGCTCCTTGAGCCTGTACCATGTGTTCTTTGACGATAGGCATAACAGCCGCAATACGGTCCTGCATTTGTGTGACGTGATCTATCACTTTTAAACGGAGTGACCTGACCCTCCCAGGTTTCTTTTGCAACGTCTAACAGTCCGCGAGGACGTCGGGCGTACAATAACTCGAAAGGCGAGAATCCCGTGGAAGACTGGGGTACTTCCCTGATGGAAAAAAGCAAATACGGAAGTAAATAGTCCCAGTTCTTCCCATCCTTGTCTATCACCTTTCTCAGCATCTGCTTCAGAGTTTTATTGAACCGTTCAACCAACCCGTCTGTTTGAGGGTGATACACGGATGTGCGTAACGGTTCGATTTGTAACAATCGGCAGAGCTCCTTCATTATCCTGGACATAAAGGGGGTCCCCTGGTCGGTGAGTGTCTGTTTTGGTATACCGACCCGACTAAACACATGCACCAGTTCCTTGGCAATCGTCTTGGTGGCCGTGTTACGCAAAGGGATGGCCTCCGGGTAACGAGTGACATAATCCAAGATGACCAGGATATGTTGGTGTCCACGTGCAGACCGTGGAAGGGGCCCAACTAAATCCATCCCAATCCTCTCAAACGGGACTTCAATAATAGGTAGGGGTACCAAAGGGCTACAGAACCGGGGCTTAGGTGCAGAGGCTTGGCAGTCAGGACAAGACTCACAATATACACGAATATCGTGATGCATGCCTGGCCAAACAAAACAGTGTAATATCCTTTCGGTGGTTTTCTGGACTCCCAGGTGACCTCCCATCACATGTCCGTGGGCCAGGTCCAACACCTGCCGCCGGTAGGGTTTTGGCACGACTAATAGTTGCACCGTATCTTTCCCCTTTTTCTCTATCTGATAGAGTAAATCATTCTCCAGAACCATGTAAGGATATGCCAGCCTAGAGCCAGGTTCTGCGGGTACCCTATTTATCACTTTTACATTTGTCCTAGCCTGAGAAAGGGTAGGATCCTTTATTTGCTCACTTTGGAAGTCATCTTTCTGAACTTCTAAATCCGGCAAACGGGGAGGTGGACGGCTGTCGGCCTCCTCCTCTTCCCCGGTCTCCTCCGTATCACCCGCCATGACTGAAAACGGGAACGGCAGGTCATTTCCCGCAGACTCTTCCCCAGAGTCTTCCGGGGAGACCTCTTCCAGGGGTTCGGGACCCACACGTGCCCTGGGAGAAGAATCATGTACACTATTACCCTGGGGTATCAACTGATTCTCCCACAATTGCCAGAAGTGGGGAAAATCCCGGCCCAGGATAACATCATGCAATAACGCCGGGACGAGTCCCACTTTATGTTGCACAGACCCATAGGAAGTTGTAATGCATATGACCGTGGTGAGGTACGAACAGGTGTCTCCATGCACACACGTTACAGAAAATTTGTCTGATGGTCCAGTCGGGGCTGACACCAGACTGGCCTTCACCAGAATCACCACACTTCCCGAGTCTAACAATGCCACCACATTTTTGCCATCAACAGTTAAATCACACAAGTGTTTTTCCGCATCCTTTTGACCGGCATTCACACTCACTACCCGTGCAACCATAGACATGCGGTTTTTAGAGTCTGTGACGTCGCACTGCATGGGTTCAGTAGTGACCGGACAGTTCACAGCAATATGTCCCATCTCTTGGCAGCGGAAACACCTAACGGGCCCCTTGCTTAGACCATAGTTCGTTACTCTCGGCCTCGCAGTGCGGGCAGTCCCGTTTTCCTCCCCCACTGTCTTAGGGATTTTTCCATCTCCCCTACTCCCTGGAACAGTCTTACCGGTTCCACGTGGAGATGATGAACGAGGTGGGGTAGCGTCGTCTCGGAGTCCTTCCGCCACGGAGTAACGTTCAACCAGATCCACCAGTTGATCTGCCGTCGTAGGATTTCCATGGCTTACCCACTTCCTCAGGGCTGGCGGTAGAGCTCTCAGGTACTTGTCCATGATGACTCTCTGTATTATCTCTGGCGCTGTCAGCACCTTGGGTTGTAGCCACTTCTTCGTCACGTGGATCAGGTCGAACATCTGTGACCGCGGTGGTTTATCCGGCTGATAAGTCCTTTGATGCACTCTCTGTGCACGGACAGCGGTCGTCACTCCCAGCCGGGCCAAGATCTCGGCTTTCAATTTGTCAAAGTCCTGCGCGGCTTCAGGCTCTAAGTCATAATAAGCCTTTTGGGCCTCACCGGAAAGAAACGGGGCAATCAGGCCGGCCCATCGTGCCTTCGGCCATTTTTCTCGCACCGCCGTCCGTTCAAACGTGGTCAGGTATGCCTCGACGTCATCTTCGGTCGTCATTTTCTGCCAGTACCGACTCACGTGAATCACTCTCGACTCGGCTTCCAGGTTAAGCTCAGGTAAGCTTGCCAAGCGCTGCGCCACCTGCTGGAGAAGCGAACGATCGGTAACTGTCATGTCCACCAACTCCTTCAGCTGGGCCATCATCACCCGATTAGCTTCTTGCTGGACGGCGGTGGACTGTACCAGCGCTTTCACCACGTCCTCCATGCTCATGCTTGCAACGTGATGCCCGCGTTCTCCACCACAATGTGATAAAACACTCCGGGATCGCCTTTGCTGGGGTCAAAGGCCACGTGCGTTCAGCATGAAACTCAGGCGCAGAGCTGGGATTCGTGTATAACTGACCCTGGGTCAGGTTTATTAACGGTGAAAGCAATGCAAAAGGAAATAAAACATAAAACAAATCCTTGCCTGTCCGGCACTAACTAAACAATGGACAACCTAACTACCAACTGGCGGGCTTCTCCCGTCCAGCCAAACCACAGTTGCAGTGGGCACTGCTTCCACTCACGTGTGTCTCTCACACAGACAGGCTCTCTGTGTTCCCAGGCTGAGACACTCACACAACCACCTGGCATCCTTTTATATCCACCTCCCATTATTCATTAGCAAGCAGGTGCGATACTGACCAGACTAGGCCACATAGGAAAGGAATCTGGGCGAGATATACCTGCCCTCATCCACTATTCCCACATGATTCTCACAGTTGACTTTTGAAGAGTGGCAACATTTTCTGGAGGGGGCAGTTCAATTGGGCATGGTAATCATTGATCATAAAAATCTTCTATATTTAGAATCTATATTTAGAATCTGCATAGCGTCTGATGCATAGATTGGCAAGATGGTTTTTGTTCTTCACTAGATTCAACTTTTTTGTGATTAAAGCAAATGCCTTATGTCGTTTTCCTGGGGGTGGAGATAATTGTAAACTGATTCCTATGCTAATAGGAATCGTTCTTCAGGAGTACCTGAAGAAGAATGGTTTTCATCATCTATTACATCTGTGTGGCAAGGGGTTCTGAATAATTTGAAGAGGATGGAGTCCAAATATATGTGTGTGGCTGATCAGAGACGTTTGGTGGGACTGGACCTGTGTGTTGGTGACTTGGTGTGGTTGTCCATTGAGGACATTAAGTTGAATGTTCCTTCTTGGAAACTAGGACCCAGGTTCATTGATCCTTATACGATTATAGCCTTCGTCAATCCCATAGCATTCCGCCTTGCTTTGCCACCCACTTTTAGGATTCATAATGTGTTTTACCTGTCTCTACTCAAAAAATACACTGCGTCCTCTAAAACATCACCACCACCTCCATCCCCGGTTATTGTTGAAGGGAATTTGGAATATCAGATCGCTAAAATCGTTTATTTTCGCTTGGTTCATCGGTCTCTTCAGTATCTGGTATACTGGAATGGTTACAGTTCTAAAGAGAGAAAGCGGGTACCAGCCTCTGACGTCCATGTGGTCAGGTTGATACAGTCTTTTCACACAACACACCGATAGACCCAGGCCTGAGGTTTCAGAGATCCCTCTTAGAAGGGGGGCACTTCACGGGTCAGAAGACCACGTTGTCTGATTTCACATACTCCTGCACTGATAAATATGATGGTGAAGTGCTTCTAAACAGTGCAGGTTTTTGCTAGCAGTGCAGGGGTTAATCTGTTCAGTTGAGAGCTCCTGGAGCATTCCTGCTTTGAAGGTCTCAGCTGTTCAGTGTTGTCCACTCCCCTCTGCTATATATATACTCGCCTCTTGCTGGTGTTAGTTTCATACTGCCTGATTCTGGAGTTGGAGGTATTGGTTATTTGCAGAGGCGTTTGGAGTGTTGTTCAGAAGACTGTTGCTTGGTGATTTGTCTATGTGCATATCATCACCCTCTTCTATTTGGTTTTTCCTTCCTTTACCTCCCGGTGTGCCATGTTGTTGTTTGCGAGTACATTTTTGTATGATTAGTATTTTTATTTATCCCTGTACGTCTTCCCTCGTTAGTCTGATTTGTGTATTCTTATACACTACAACTCCTCTCTTCTCTGGGTGGGAGAGGAGATAGATAAGGGCTGATTTTGGAGCTCAGCAAGACACGTGGCCCCAGCAACTTCACCATCAGAGGTAATCCAGGAAGCAGGGATAGATAGGGCATCCCTAGCTTTAGGGATAGGGAAGAAGACCCTAGCCCTGGGATTTCCTGCAACAGTGCTGAAACACTTGAATTGAGAGCATGCGACGTAGCTTCAGATGATCCACGGGACCGTAGCGGTGCCGAAAGACGCCGGAGGGTGATTATATGACTTGGGGCAAGGGATTTACATTTAAAGCGCAACACCAGTGATTGAAAAAAAAACGGTGCTTTAAATATCTCAAGGTTACATCTTCTTTTCGACTGAGTAACTCCTTTTTTGTTCAGTTTGGAGGATGAAATAAAGGGAAAGCAGCTAGCAAGAGGACCATAGCTAGGTGGATTAAACAGACTATAGTGGGGTCCTAGGAGTCGTCTTCTACTCTGCCCCAGGAGGGGTCTTATACAGTAACTCACTCCACGTCTTAGGGTACGTGCACACGCTGCGGAATCCGCTGCGGATTAATCCGCACGGATTTTGCAAAAACCGCAGATAATCCGCAGGTCCAAAGACCTGCGGATTATCTGCGGTTTTGCCTGCGGTTTGGTCCTGCGGATTCACTATCTCCACAATGGTGGAGATAGGAACCCGCAGCGGTTTCCGCAGAAAGAATTGACTTGCAATTCTTTCTGCGGATTCAAAACCGCAGCAAATCCGCGCGGTTTTTTCCGCAGCGTCGGCACAGCGTTTTTTTTTCCCATTCAAATGAATGGTACTGTACACCGCAGCTAAAACTGCTGCGTGTCCGCAGCGGCCAAAACCGCTGCGGAAACGCAGCGGAATCCGCAGCGGGTGCACACAGCCTTAGGCAGAGAAGGCAGAGGCTTCCAAAGATTCTTTATGTAAAGCAGCCAATTGGTCTTCTCCATCTACTTTTTCAGACACTGCAGATTTGATCTCTTGTCTTTTTTTATCTGTCTTTTGAGCGTAAAGTGTTGCAAGTGGTGGTCCTACCCTTAGAGAAGATTCCTCGGTAATATCTCATGGTGCTGCCATGAATGAATGTAAAAATTATAATTACACTAATTGGTAATTAGATTTTCAGGCACATGATGGAGGAGTCTCATGGTCTGGGGTTTAAGTGGATGGCTTCCAAAGGCAGCAGTGTTCAGTGTGCCTGGGGAGGAAACACTCCAACACTCCAGGAAAGTGTTTGTGCCCACATGGTATGTTATGGACCTGAACCGTGGACATTGATACCCGTGAGCGTGCTGATCCCTGCTAGAAGGACTGTGTTTTTTTGTTTTGCTTTCTGTTTTGAGCGCCGTGATTACTTTTTCCCAGCTTGATTTATGCTGCCTTTAATAAACCAAGCACGTTTTTTAACCCCTTCACCCCAAAGCCTGTTTTCACCTTCTTGACCAGGCCAATTTTTACAATTCTGACCACTGTCACTTTATGAGGTCATAACTCTAGAATGCTTCAACAGATCCTGCTGATTCTGAGAATGTTTTCTCATGACATATTGTACTTTATGTAAGTGGTAAAATTTCTTTGATATGACTTGTGTTTATTTGTTAAAAAAAATGGAAATGTGGCGAAAAGTTTGAAAATTTCGCAATTTTCAAAGTTTTAAGTTTTATGCCCTTAAATCAGAGTCAAATTGCACAAAATAGTTAATAAATAACATTTCTCACATGTCTACTTTACATCAGTGCAATTTTGGAACCATAATTTTTTTTTCTGTTAGGAAGTTATAAGGGTTAGAAGTTGACCAGCGATTTCTCATTTTCACAACAAAATTTGCAAAACCATTTTTTTAGGGACCACCTCATATTTAAAGTGACTTTGAGGGGTCTATATGACAGAAAATACCCAAAAATGACATCATTCTAAAAACTGCACCCCTCAAGGTGCTCAAAACCACATTCAAGAAGTTTATTAACCCTTCAGGTGCTTCACAGGAATTTTTGGAATGTGGAAGGAAAAAATAAACATTTACTTTTCTTTCACAAAAATTTTCATTTAGACCTAATTTATTTTATTTTCGCAATGGTAACCGGAGAAAATGGACCATACATTTTGTTGTGCAATTTCTCCTGAGCATGCTGATACCCTATAAGTGGGGGAAATATACTGTTTGGGCATACGGCAGGGCTCGGAAGGGAATGAGCGCCATTTCACTTTTTGAATGTAAAATTTGCTGGAATAATTAGCGGTTGCCATGTCACGTTTGGAGAGCCCCTGATGTGCCTAAACAGAGGAAACCCCCAACAAGTGACACCATTTTCTAAACTAGACCCCTTAGAGAACTTAACTAGATGTGTATTGAGCACCTTGAACCCACAGGTGCTTCACAGAAGTTTATAATGTAGAGCCGTGGAAGTAAAATCACATTTTTCCATAATAAATCTTTTTTAGCTCAATATTTTGGATTTTCATAAGGGTAACAGGTGAAATTACTCCATACAATTTGTTTTGCAATTTCTCCTGAGTACACCGATACCCCATATGTGAGGGAATACTACCATTTGGGCGCACGGCAGAGCTTGGAAGGGAAGGAGCGCCATTTGACTTTTTGAATGCAAAATTTACTGGAATAATTAGCAGATGCCATGTCGCGTTTGGAGAGCCCCTGATTTGCCTAAAGAGAGGAAACCCCCAACAAGTGACACCATTTTCTAAACTGGACCCCTTAGGGAACTTAACTAGATGTGTATTGAGCACCTTGAACCCCAGTAAAAAAAAACCCTCACGTGACCCCATTTTGGAAATTATAACCCTTTGGGAATTTATCTACAGATGTAGTGACAATTTTGACTCCATGGGTGTTCTCCAGAAACAGGCAACAGTTGCTGAGTGAAAATTGCGAACTGCCATTGTAGTGACCAGTACGTTATTCCCAGCTCATGCTTCTGGAGATACGCACCTGTAAATTAGGCGGGCTCTCATCACTACAGAAATGCAAAACGTGGGCAGTAAATATTGTTTAGGCACACTGGGGCTCAGAAGGGAGGGCGGCATTTCAATTTGGGAGCAGAGAATTTGCTGAATTTCTTTTGGCAGGTGAGGAACGATTTCGCTTTTCCTTTGTGCTACCAGTAACGTGGAAGCCCCCTATATTTCTATTAACAGATGACAGATCTGAGTGGGGACTTGCTTTTTTGTGGATTGAGTTGAACCTTTTATTGGGAACATTTTACATAAAGTTTGAGATCACATTTATCTGGCGCTCTACGCTGATCACTTTGGGGTTTCCATCTAAATCTGAGTGACATGATAGATGAAACCCCCGAGGGATCCATTCACTATAGTGAGGCAGCATATTTACTCTGGACTCCGTCTAGCCTCTGATCAGAGGTGTCCTTTTCAGAAGTGCACAAAACTGTGCAATCCTAAAAACAAGGACACCGCAGATCACGGGTTATATGGTGTCCACAGTGACTCCATCTGCTTCATTATAGAGAATTTTCTGCCGGGGGTTCTGTCTGAATCACGTATTTCAGAGATTTACATGGAAACCCCTGTATAAGCGCTCAGCACAGAGCACAGGATAAATGTGTGCTGAGCCTTACTGCGATCTTTGGGAGGCAGAATGAAAAAATCAACAGCATGTGAAGAATTGGTTTTATTTATTTTTTATGCCGTTCCTTGTGCGGTATAAGTGATTAGGCGACTTTATTCTTTGGGTCGGTGCGATTACAGCGATATCAGATTTATAGCGGGTTTTTATGTTTGGCTGCTGTCACACATTAAAGGACGCGTTTTATTGCGAAAACTAGTTTTTGCATCACCATATTTTGAGAGCTATAATTTTTTCTTATTTCGGTCGACAGTCATGATAAAGCAGTATGATGATAAAGCATTGTTTTTGCCTCATTTTTTTTTTTTACGGTTCTGACTGAAGGAGTTAACTATTTGGATAGTTTTATAGAGTGGGTCGTTACGGACGCGGCAATGCAAAATATGTGTTCTTTTATTGCTTTTTTTTACATAAATGTATTTTTTGAGAAATTTTTTTTCTTTATTTAGGAATTTTTTTTAAAAACATTTGTACACATTATAATACTTTTTTATTCTTTATTTCATTATCCTAGTATGGGACATCGCTATATAATGTCAGATCGCTGATTTGACACTTTGCACTGCTTAGTATCAGATCAGCGATCTGACAGGCAGTGAAGGAGGCTTCTCCGGTGCTGCTCTCAGCAGGCGCTCCAAGCCACCTCACTGATGGACCCGGAAGAACCCCGCGGCCATCTTGGTGCCGGGGGTCTCCATGGAGACCCTCAGGACAACGCGATCGCATCGCGTTGTTCTGAGGGAAGTGCGCAAGGAGCCCCCTCCCTGCACTATGCTTCTTTATGCCACTGTTACTACTGACAGCGGCAACAGAGGGGTTAAATGCCCGCGAACTGTGCTAGTCGTGGGCATTGCGGCGGGGTGTCAGCTGTCACATACAGTTGACACCTGCACGCGATCGCCGTGGCGCTCAGCGTGAGGCCGCACGATCGGAGCACCGTCCTAGTACTGCTGTTTGCGGGAACACACTTCCCGTAGAGCAGTACTGGTACGACGCATGTCGGAAAGGGTTTAAGTAGACAGTGTTCCGTTTCCACCTCTGTGTCCAGCCAAGTGAGCCGCTCTATCACAGATGGTGTTAGAAGTGCGGTCAACGTTTCCAGCAAACATGTGTGACAGCCACAAGCCAATGTTCGATGTTCAGGCACGATGGAGGACCTGCTAAAACATCTGCTACAAGAACAGTAGCAACAGCAAATACAACACAACAGATGACATAACAAGAGGCAAGTTGGCTGCTTGTAGAGCAGATGCAGCACCAGAAGCAGATTGACTTGCTTGCATAGGCGATTCGTAGAAGGTTGGCAGCCCCTACCCCAAGTCCAGGTGATGACACGTACGTCTGGAAAGCGGTAAGATGAGCCATGCAAAAAATGGCCCGGGGTGATGATGTGGAAGCATTTTTAACTGTGTTCGGGCAGGTGGCGGAGCGTGAGAGGCTACCGCCAGAGCAGTGGCCGGAGGTGCTGTCTCCCTATCTGACTGGTGAGCCCCAGAAGGCCTACTATGATTTGGCCGGATGCGCAGGAGTATGCCAAATTAAAAACTGAAATTCTGGCGCTAGCAGGAGTGACTATGTCAGTCAGGGCACAAAGGGTTCACCACTGGGCATATTATGGGGACAAACAGCCTCAGTCCCAAATGTTTGACATACTGCATCTTGTGCAAAAATGGTTGCAGCCAGAGTCCTCCACTCCAGCCCAGATGGTCGAGCAGGTTGTCATGGACAGATTCGTGCACTCCCTTCCGAGTCCTGTGCAGACCTGGGTTGCCCAGGGAGATCCTGTCACGTTCACGTGTGTCAGGTCGCAGATGATGCCGCAAGGCAAACCCATAACACACGTGACCCTGGATACACCGCCTCCAGTGGGGCGAATTTAAACAATAGAACGTGCAGGTGGATACGCCGCCTCCACCTGGCGAATTTGGGTATTACACGTTATAAATACATTTCTGGAAACACCGCCTCCAGTACGGCGAATTTAAATAATAAGGGGGGAACCTGGGTAACTTTAACAATGGTGGGCCCTGCGATAGGGAATGGGAAAATGGAAACCTCCTGCACTCCCCTGAGCCAGTGTCCCTACACTCCTCACATTCCCTAAACAGGCTCCGCACCTGTCGCCGCACGCGTACCTTAACGCCCTTGCTCGCCCTGAGCCTAAACCCTCACTAGGGAATGGGTCGGTGCGGAGACTAATCCCACCACTGCACTAATAACACACATGAGGAAAGAGACAATACAGGGGGAAACACCACTTAGCTTTGCTCTGTTGCGTGCGCTCCTAGCAACAGAGCCCACCACCTGCGTGCATCTTCTCCTCCACCCTGATCCATCACATAACTGGATCCGTCACCATCGTGCAGCCTGGGAGCAGAGTCCATCACCACTTGCAGCAGTCCAGTACACAGAGTCCCAAGATGAGTCCAGCCTCTGCCAAGAATCCAAGCATGCTCGAGTCCAGTTCTCAGCAACCAAGTCGAACATGCTGAGTGCAACTCTCTTCCTAGTCGCCACTCCTCTAAGCCATGCCCGCACTTCCCGCCGACACCACAAACTGCGACTCCACCAAGCCATGCCAGTCCTTCCTGCAGACACCATTAACTGGCACTCATCCTCTCTGGCTGACTGCGCAGGACTCCTATCCCGCTCCATCCTTCCACCAGGCTCTCCAACAACTCAGAAAGAAATATCACCAGCGGTGAGTGAACCCCCTAAGCACACCTTTATAGGGAGTCACACCTGATCCCTAATTAAGTGAACATTAACCTAAACCTATGGTGCGATACCGCTAACCACCACCGGGGACAGTCAAAACACCTTTGAACTCAACCAAAGTAAAAAAAGTTCACTTTGTGCTTTTAATACCGCCAGATCCAACACTGGATCATGACAGATCCCCAGAATTCGGACGAACTTGTCACGATATGTGACTGGCCTTGCTGTTATGATTGTGTCACCGAGGAGGAAAACAAGACCAAGCTAAGCTACAGAAAACCAGAGAGGTTGGTAACTAAGCGGATTGCAGACCCCTGATCCTATCCACACAACTAGCAGTAGCCGTGGAGCGTACCTACGATGATTTTAGACGCCTCGACACAGCCGGCGGACTAAATAATCCTAAAGCAACAAAGGGAAAATCTAAACTGCCCCAGAGCAGACCCCAAAGCAATAGACAGCCCCCATACATATAATGTCGGTGAGACAAGATCAAAACACATACACAGGTAGGAAAATAGGCTGAGCAAATGATGGGGCCCACACTAACTAGAAAGGACAGGAAAGGACCGGGTTGACTAGATTCACAGTTATATGGGATAATAGTAACCTCCCAGAGATTCGGAAACTTGGGAGACTGGAAGGCTGGAAACATAGGGGGCTGACATTAATGTCTCAAATTATGGGTAACGGGGAGCTGAGACTGTTTGTGCAATTACAGAGTGAGCTTCAGTTGCCGGATTCTGAATGCTACCACTACTGTCAGCTACGGCATGCCATTACAGCTCAAAAACTTTCCAGAAACCTGCAGATACAATCTGACATAGTGTTGGACTATATATGTGGTGGTGATGGACTTACAAAAGGGGTAATTTCTAACAATTACAAAGATATATTGCATACACATTTAATGGGGTTCCCACTTAATGCAAGATCCAAATGGGAGGGAGAGATTGGGGTGATGACTGACGAGGTATGGGACAGCGTCCTAGAATATGTCCCCAAACTCACTGTGCGTGAACCAGCTAGGTTGTCCCATCTTTATGTGATCCATCGTGTGTACCGTACCCCACTTCTGATGTTTAAAATGGGGCTGAGGGACAACTCTGACTGTCCAAGATGTGGGGGGTCTGATGCCGGAATCCTTCATATGATGTGGACTTGTCCCAGGCTATCTGTGTTCTGGTTTAATGTCATTAACAGAATAGAAGGGGCTTACGGAGGTGTTATACCCAAAAGCCCACTGGTCTGCATACTGGGATAAGTGGAGGAAATTGAAATAGTTAATAGTGCAAAGCTTGCTATAGCCAGACTACTATATGTAGCAAGGAAGCTGATTGCGAGGAACTGGATCAGGAAAGAACCACCTTCTGGGAGAGAGTTTGTGAAACAGGTGTCTTGTATCATCCGGCTGGAGGAAAGGATATAAGCTAAAAGAGGCAATTCTATAAACCTATGAGAGGTTGTGGAATCCCTGCCTACAATACGGTACAGTTAACTGATGGGAATGTGCTATATTTTACAATGCTGGTGTTGTGGATAAACCATTAATACCCAGACTTAGGAACATTTCTGTTTTGTATGGTTTGATTGACAATATGGGTAAAAAGGATGACTAATGGTAAATTACGGTGTAGGAGAAATCTTATGGAGAAAAGAGTTACCGTATTTTTCGGACTATAAGACGCACCGGACCATAAGATGCACCCCAATTTTCAGTAGGAAAATAGGGGAAAAAAAAATAATGTGTCAAATGGGGGTCCATCTTACAGTCCGAATTCAGCTTACCTGGGAAGGGATCCGGCACAGGTGGAGAAGTAGTCACATGGGTCATACAGTGGTCCAGGCTCGTGCGGTGGCGGCTCTGTGCTGGGGCAGCTGCGCTGGAGTAGGGGCAGCTGTGCTGGGGCTGGGGCAGCTGGGCAGGGGCAGCTGTGCTGGGGCAGCTGTGCTGAGGCTGGGGCAGCTGTGCTGAGGCAGTGGCAGCTGTGCTGGGGCAGGGGCAGCTGTGCTGGGGCAGGTGGGCTCTGCAGTGGTGGCAGCTGTGCTGGGGCACGGGCAGCTGTGCTGGGGCAGGGGCAGCAGTGCTGGGGCAGGGGCAGCAGTGCTGGGGCAGCAGTGCTGGGGCAGGTGGGCTCTGCGGTGGTGGCAGCTGTGCTGAGGCAGGGGCAGCTGTGCTGGGGCAGGGGCAGCAGTGCTGGGGCAGCTGCGCTGGGGCAGGGGCAGCAGTGCTGGGGCAGGTGGGCTCTGCGGTGGTGGCAGCGGGCTGTGCTCCGGTGCAGGGGCCGCGGCTCCGCCGGCATTTCTTCGCAGCCCGGAGGCCCCTGCAGTTCCCATGCTGGCCGCCGCCATGTTGCGGTGGCCTCCGGGAGCATGGACGCCGGAAAGATGGCCGCCGGTCCGGGGACGGCGCATGCGCGGGATCAGATCTCATCCCGAGATCTCGGGGGACGAGATTCAAATCTCGGCAACGAGATCTCGTCCCCCGAGATCTCAGAACGAGATCTGAAGCTGCGCATGCGCCGTCCCCGGGCTGACGGCCATCTTCCCGGCGTCCATGCTCCCGGAGGCCACTGCAACATGGCGGTGTGTTATGATTGAGTCACCACAGGAGGCAAAAACAGAAATGCAAGCTAAGTCCAGAAAACCAGAGAGGTTGGCAGCTATCGGATTGCAGACCCCTGAACCTATCAACACAACTAGCAGTAGCCGTGGGGGGGTTCCTACGATGCCCTAGACCCCTCGATCACAGCCGGAGGACTAGATAGCCTAAAGACAGAAAGGGAAATCTAAACTGCCCCAGAGCAGACCCCAAAGCAAAAGGCAGCCCCCCACATATAATGACGGTGAAGCAAGAAGAAAGAACACAACACAGACAGAAAGATAGACTGAGCAAAGACGGGGCCCAAGCTAACTAGATAGGAAAGGACAGGAAGGCTGCTGTCTGCAATCCGTGAAAAACCCTATGAAAATAAGAGCCAACAGACTGACAGTGAAAAAGGCCCTGAAGATGCTAGGCTTCAAAAAGACTATGTCAGTACTCAGGAATATTCTGAAGAAAGAGCAACCGGCAAAAGGAGATTCAGCTCACCCCAGCAGGGAATGGCAGAATCCAGAAAAGCAAGGAAAACAAAAACAAAACACAAATGCAAAAAGGAAAAGCAGAAAACTTAGCTGTAGAGGAGCAGGAATCAGACTGGTGTCCTAGAAGTCCACAGAGAAATCACCCGCAGGGTAGAAGGGCGTCGGCAGCCTTATATCCAGTCAGTGACTCCACTCAGCCAGTCATCATCATTAGGCTCAGGTGCCTGATAATCAGGCTCATCACCTTCCTTTACCAGAATAGGGAGTTCACCAGACCTCAGTGACGAAGGGGAAAATGAACTCACAACAGCGGTGGCCAGCAAGGGAACTGCGGGGGCCTCCGGGCTGCGAAGAAATGCCGGCGGAAGCGCCGCCCCTGCACCAGAGCACATCCCGCTGCCACCACTGCACCGCAGAGCCCCGCCCGCTGACACCAGCCATCAGGTTAGACCGTGTATTGCGACCATAAGACGCACCCCCCACTTTCCCCCAAAATTTTTGGGGAAAAAAGTGCGTCTTATGGTCGGAAAAATACGGTATATAAGCTGTCTACATGGGGGGTGGGAGGGGGGGAACAGGGATGTTCAATTTGTAAATCTATTGTTTGTGGAAGATTTACTGTATATTCTGTATTTTGAATTCTGATTAATAAAAATCTATTTGATCAAAAAAAAAAAAAAAAGGAAGGACAGGAAAGACACTGTCTGCAATCATGCAAAAAAAACTGCAAAAATGTCCAACACTTCTGATAGCAAAAACTCTGAAGTCACTAGACTTCTCCCACTATATCAGCACTCTGGCATATTCTGAAAGCAGAGCAAAAAGAGGCCAATCTAATTAGGGACAAAAAACAAACTGGCACAAACAGTAACATAAGGATGGAAATTCAGCACAGCCCCAGTGTCATGTCGGACGCTGTTCACACCACAGCGTCCGGCAGGCAGAGGTAGTTCCACCTCCAGCCACTATAGCCTCAGTGGCGCCGGCTTGATCTTCAGGCTCTCGGGGGTTAATCCTGCTGGAGACCAGGTTGGAAGGTTAGTCACGCCCACGGTCTTTAAATAGTCATACTGGCATATGGGCGTCGCCGATTATAGCTTGTGTTTCATACCAAGTGGTTCCGGTCTGGAGTGGAGGTGTTCAAGAGAGAGAGATTCGTATCTGGTGTCGTATGATCCGTCGTTATCCTTTCTCCTTCCCATATTTGTGTTTAGTTGTGCCCTGTTCACATTACTGTATATTCCTGTGTGTGTGCTGCGCAGTGCAGTTTAAGTTCTCCCTGTCTGTCATTATTTGTGTGGGAGCTTTGGTGGTGTGTCTCCTCACTGGGTGGAGGGTGGAGGGTTAAGTGCAGGGCTGAGCAGGAGATAAGGAAAGGTCGGAGGCTCAGGCATTTGCACCTTCAGCAAAAACCCTGGGTTGAGGGTCAGACAGGGTTTCCCCTAGTAAAAGGGACACCACAGGGGCCCCGGGTATTTCAGCCTTAGTTGAACTAAGCCCTCGTGACATTATAATCGGCCCACATTTTTTCAGGAGTCCATGGATCCATTAGATTCCATAACCCGCCAGTTGGCGGCGCTGTCCATACAGGTCTCCGAGTTGAAAGGGGCAGTTCAGCAGCAGGGCCTGGTAGTAGCTAAGGTGCAAACGGCATCTGCAGGTATCGGTGCAGAGCCGAAGTTTCCGCTGCCAGAACGATTTTCAGGCGATCGCATCAAATTTGTCGTATTTCGGGAGGCCTGCAAATTATACTTCCGCATGCGGCCAATATCCTCAGGTAATGAGGCCCAGCGAGTAGGGCTGGTGTTGTCATTACTGAGTGGTGACCCCCAAGCATGGGCATTTTCCTTACCAGCTGACTCTGCTACATTTCATTCGGTCGATAATGTTTTTTCTGCCCTCGGGCTCATTTACGATGACCCTGACCGACTGGCTCTAGCGGAATCTAAAATCCGTGCCCTCCGCCAGGGGGAGCGCTTGGCAGAAGACTATTGTTCGGAATTTCGCCGCTGGGCTGTAGACACACAGTGGAATGACCCAGCACTGCGGAGCCAGTTTATTCATGGGGTATCAGGGAGGGTGAAACAAGCCCTCCTGATGTATGAGACTCCGGCATCATTGGAGTCTGCCATGAGTTTGGTGATACGTATTGATCGCCGTTTTTGTCAGGGGGCACAGGAGACGCTACCTCTGGGGGAAAACAGAGGTGCAGGTGTGGTTGAAGTTGATGAGTCCCCTGAACTTATGCAGATTGCTGGCGTGGCACAGGTTCAGCCTCGCGCTCCGGGATTCCGGAAGCCCGGAGCATGTTTCTACTGTGGTAAAGGAGGTCATTATGTTAACGTTTGCCCGGTACTACCTAAGAGGGTCACACCGGCGGAAAACTGTTAAGCTCAGAGGGTATGGAGGAGACCCAACTGAGTGTATGCATATCCTCCATGATGGTATCTCAATGTATGCTCCCTGCCAAGGTTATTATCGCTGGCAGAGAGCTACCTATATCAGTGTTTGTGGATAGCGGTTCCGCCACCAATCTCATAGATGAGGAGTTTGCACACACTGCCGGGTTTAAGATCGAAAAACTTCCTCACCCCATACAGGTGGTGACCATTAATGCTGTTCCCCTCCCTCAAGGGGAGATTACTGAGTTTGTGGCAGAGGTGAAACTCCACATTGGGGTCCTACATTCTGAGTCGGTTACATGTAGGGTCCTCCGTGATCTCCCAGCTCAAATGGTCCTGGGTTTTCCATGGCTGTCCAGGCACAACCCGGTAATTGATTGGAAAACTCAGGACATAGTGCAATGGAGTGGTTTCTGCCAAGACAATTGCTTGGCCACATGTGTGTCCGCCGTGACGCCCAGCCTGCCGGAGGCTTTGCAGGATTTCGCGGATGTTTTCTCTGAGAAGGGTTGCTCAGAACTGCCTCCACATAGAGCCTATGACTGTGCGATTAGGTTAAAACCCGGGGCCAAATTACCTAAGGCCAGGATGTTTAATATTTCTGGTCCTGAGAGACAAGCTCTGAAAGACTACATCGCGGAGAGTCTGAGCAAAGGTCACATCCGGCCTTCGTCCTCGCCTGTAGCCGCGGGGTTTTTCTTCATTAAGAAGAAAGATGGGGGGTTACGCCCGTGTCTGGATTTCCGAGAGTTAAACCAGATTACTATCCGTGATCCCTACCCAATGCCGTTGATCCCGGATTTGTTCAACCAGGTAGCGGGGGCGAAATGGTTTTCCAAGCTGGACCTCAGGGGGGCGTATAACCTCATAAGGGTCCGTCAGGGGGATGAGTGGAAGACGGCGTTTAACACTCCTGAGGGTCATTTTGAGAGTCTGGTTATGCCGTTTGGGTTGACCACCGCGCCTGCCGTTTTCCAACATTTTATTAATGATGTATTTGCTCATGTCCTGGGGAGATTTGTGATTGTATACCTGGATGATATCCTCATTTATTCTAGCGATCGGGACACTCATTTGGAGCATGTTAGGCAGGTGTTACAGTTGCTCCGGGAGAACCAGCTCTATGCTAAGCTGGAAAAATGTTTATTTTTTGTCCAGGAGTTGCCCTTTTTGGGATATATTGTGTCCGCAGCCGGTTTTAAAATGGACACCGCTAAGGTGCAAGCGGTGCTGCAATGGGAGAGGCCGGAGAGTCTGAAAGCACTCCAGCGGTTCCTTGGGTTTGTGAATTATTATAGGAAATTTATAAAACACTTTTCGACTGTCGCCAAACCGCTCACGGACATGACAAAAAAGGGTGCCGATCTGGCGAACTGGCCTGAGGTGGCTATACGTGCATTTGAGCGTCTGAAGAATAGTTTTGCTTCAGCCCCCATTCTGGTGCAACCAGACGTGTCTAAACCTTTTGTGGTAGAGGTTGATGCGTCGGAGGTGGGAGTGGGGGCAGTACTGTCTCAAGGCTCGTCCTTGAGCGAGATGCATCCATGCGCCTACTTCTCCAAGAAGCTGTCGCCGGCCGAACGGAATTATGATATCGGCAACAGGGAGTTGTTGGCCATCAAACTGGCTTTTGAGGAATGGCGACACTTCTTGGAGGGGGCGGCTCACCAGGTCACAGTTATCACTGACCATAAGAATCTGCTCTACCTGGAGTCGGCCAAGCGTCTGTCTCCTAGGCAGGCTCGCTGGGCATTGTTTTTTACTCGTTTCAATTTTCTTGTGACGTACTGTCCCGGGGCTAAAAACACCAAGGCGGATGCTTTGTCTAGGTGTTTTCCGGGGGGAGAACCTCGGGAAGAGCCGGTACCCATCCTCCAGAAAGGGGTAGTGGTCTCGGCTCTCACGACTGAGGTAGAGGCGGAGATTGCCGAGGCCCAAGAGGAGGTACCACCAGGTCTTCCCGCCAACAAATCATTTGTACCCCTGCATCTTCGGCTTAAGGTGTTGAAGGAACACCACGATTCGGTACTGGCTGGTCACCCAGGGGTGAAGGGCACCTTAGAGCTGGTATCGCGTCGTTTCTGGTGGCCCAAAATCCGGCAGGACGTGGTCTCGTACGTGGCAGCTTGCATCACGTGCGCTAGGGCTAAGTCACCCCGAACCCGTCCTGCTGGCACGCTACAGCCTCTGGGGGTACCCAATAGGCCATGGACAGAAATCTCCATGGATTTTATCACTGACTTGCCAGCCTCGGCAGGGAACACGGTCATCCTGGTGGTGGTTGACCGTTTTTCAAAGATGGCGCATTTTGTGGCGTTGTCTTCTTTGCCCAATGCTAAGACGTTGGCTCAGGTATTTGTGAAGGAGGTGGTCAGACTCCACGGAGTACCGTCTGACATAGTATCTAATAGGGGTACGCAATTTGTGGCGAGGTTTTGGAAAGCTTTTTGCTCAAGGTTGGGGATCAAGTTGTCACATTCATCGGCGTTTCATCCACAGTCTAATGGACAAACTGAGCGCATGAACCAAAATCTAGAACAGTATTTACGATGTTTTGTGTCCGACAACCAAGAGGAGTGGTCTACTTTCCTTCCTCTGGCCGAATTCGCGTTAAATAATCACCGCCAAGAGTCATCAGGAGAGTCTCCATTCTTTTGTGTGTACGGTCAACATCCTCAGTTTTGTACCTTACGTCAGGGTGACTCCGGGGGTGTCCCGGAGGAGGATCAGCTAGGAGCCCAATTGTCATCAGTCTGGAGGCGGGTGAAACAGCGTTTGTTGAGCATGAGTGCCAGGTACAAACGGGTGGCTGACAGTAGACGCGTGCCAGGTCCGGACCTGTGTGTGGGCGAATGGGTGTGGTTAGCTACGAAGAACATAAAACTCAAAATCCCATCTTTAAAACTGGGTCCAAGGTTTATTGGGCCTTTTAGGATTTCTGCCATCATTAACCCAGTGGCTTATCGGTTGGAACTTCCTGCGGTGTACAGAATACATAACGTTTTTCACAGGGCTTTATTGAAAAAGGTGGTAGGCTTGGTGGACACGACGCCGATGCCACCTCCAGTCATGGTGGATGGCGATTTAGAGTTCGAGGTCGCCAAGGTAGTGGACTCTCGAGTAGTACGCCGTACTCTTCAGTATTTGGTGCACTGGCGGGGGTATGGTCCGGAGGAGAGGTCTTGGGTTCCCGCCTCAGACATACATGCGGATCGGCTGGTCAGTTCTTTTCACCGTCGTCATCTGGACAAGCCGGGTCCTATGAGTCTTGAGGGCCCTGGGGTCCCTCGTAGAAGACGGGGTACTGTCATGTCGGACGCTGTTCACACCACAGCGTCCGGCAGGCAGAGGTAGTTCCACCTCCAGCCACTATAGCCTCAGTGGCGCCGGCTTGATCTTCAGGCTCTCGGGGGTTAAT
The DNA here is from genome assembly GCF_039654945.1 of Dendrobates tinctorius. Classification (NCBI taxonomy): domain Eukaryota; kingdom Metazoa; phylum Chordata; class Amphibia; order Anura; family Dendrobatidae; genus Dendrobates; species Dendrobates tinctorius. The sequence continues at coordinate 1,962,632 of NW_027361904.1, read as the reverse complement.
CCTGCTGGAGACCAGGTTGGAAGGTTAGTCAAGCCCACGGTCTTTAAATAGTCATACTGGCATATGGGCGTCGCCGATTATAGCTTGTGTTTCATACCAAGTGGTTCCGGTCTGGAGTGGAGGTGTTGGAGAGAGAGAGAGATTCATATCTGGTGTCGTATGATCCGTCGTTATCCTTTCTCCTTCCCATATTTGTGTTTAGTTGTGCCCTGTTCACATTACTGTATATTCCTGTGTGTGTGCTGCGCAGTGCAGTTTAAGTTCTCCCTGTCTGTCATTATTTGTGTGGGAGCTTTGGTGGTGTGTCTCCTCACTGGGTGGAGGGTGGAGGGTTAAGTGCAGGGCTGAGCAGGAGATAAGGAAAGGTCGGAGGCTCAGGCATTTGCACCTTCAGCAAAAACCCTGGGTTGAGGGTCAGACAGGGTTTCCCCTAGTAAAAGGGACACCACAGGGGCCCCGGGTATTTCAGCCTTAGTTGAACTAAGCCCTCGTGACACCCAGCCGGAGCTGGCTGACCACACAAAACTGAATAGACAAAACCAAATCAAATGTGAACAATAGCAAAGAACACTTAGCTTGATCATGCAGGGACTGAACTGGAAAATAAGACCTCAGGAGGCAGGAAAAATCACCAGCAGGGATAGAGGGAGTCGGCTGTCTTAAATCCAATCAGAGACTCCAGATGTCCAATCATCGTCCTCATTATCAGGTGGCAGGCCTCTGTCAATTAGATCCGCTCCATTACCTCCTGTAACCACCAGAGGGAGCCCGGAAAGAGAACTCGCGACTCCTCTGTCAACACAACCAGCTCCACTACCTTCACCAGCAACCAGAGGCAGGCCAGAAAGTGAATTCACAACACCTTGCCCTCCCTGGCCTCCTGAAAAACCAAAAATGTATCTGTCCCTCCAGAAAACCTGTCTGGGAGAGATATTTTGGGTTCTGGTTGAGCCTGCACCTGAGCTGATGCCCCAAACCCCACCAACTGTTGCAGCTGCTGCATCACCTCATCATGCCGCACCCTATGCTCCTCAGTGAGGGTCTGAAGCAGTTGGACAAAGGCCTTCATTTGGGCCATGGCTCACCAGAAAAAATGAGTTGGTTGATTATAATGTCACGATATGTGACTGGCCCTGCGTGAAGCGACCCGACGATCGGTCGGTCACCAAAACAACTGGACAAACAAGGGGACAATCGTCGTCCTCATTATCAGGTGGCAGGCCTCTGTCAATTAGATCCACTCCATCTCCTCCTGTAACCACCAGAGGGAGCCTGGAAAGAGAACTCGCGACTCGTCTGTCAACACAACCAGCTCCACTACATTCACCAGCAACCAGAGGCAGGCCAGAAAGTGAATTCACAACACCTTGCCCTCACTGGCCTCCTGAAAAACCAAAAATGTATCTCTCTCCAGAAAACCTGTCTGGGAGAGATATCTTGGGTTCTGGTTGAGCCTGCACCTGAGCTGAGGCCCCAAACCCCACAAACTGCTGCAGCTGCTGCACCACCTCATCACGCAGCACCCTACGCTCCTCAGTGAGGGTCTGAAGCAGTTGGACAAAGGTCTTTATTTGGGCCATGGCTCACCAGAAAAAATGGGTTGGATGGTTATAATGTCACGATATGTGACTGGCCCTGCGTGAAGCGACCCGACGATCGGTCGGTCACCAAAGCAACTGGACAAACAAGGAGACATCGGGGACACAATTAAAACGGTGGGCCCTGCTATAGGGAACGGGGAAAGGGACATCTTCTGCACTCTGCTGCGGCTGAGTCCTAGACTAACCTGATGTCCCTATACAGCTTCTTTCAAACCATCGCCGAGCAGGATACCTTGTCCCTCACTTACCATGTACTGTACCTATCCCTCACTAGGGAATTGGTAAGTGCGAACACTGGTCCCACCGTTGCACTAATAAAACACCAAGAGGAGATACAACAGACAGGGTTAAACAAAACAACACAGCTTTCTCTGCTGCCAATGCACCGTGCAGCAAAGTAAGGCTCCTGAACTCAGCTTTCAGCAGAATCACCACTGCTCCAGAAAGCTCCTCTCTTCAGCAGAACCACCACTGCACTAGGTAGCTCCAGTCTTCACCACGGTTGGTATCCAAAAAGGACCTGTCATAACCAAAAGTCAGCTGATGCACAAGGTGACCTTTTAAAGGAAGGTGGGAGTGGTCACCACCTGCATCAGCAAAACTCAGCTAGCAATGCAATGTAATTACACCAGCGGCCACCAGGGGGAAAAACTGATGTTAACCCCCGATTGCCTGAAAGGAAAAAAGTTTATATATGAGAATCCAGATCTGCCACAGATCCAAAAATTGGATCGTGACAGTACTAGTGGAACAGTACCAGGTGGTCAAGAGGTCCCTAAGAAATGCAGGGGATGGTGCATCCCCATACTGGGGTACCCAGCGAAAACCTGAGCCCTAAAAGAGGGGTAGTAGAGCTACCACTGGGGGGAGTCGTAGATCCCAATGGGTCACTGAGGGGTTGTCAAATGCCACGGGGAGAGACTTGCTTTGCTGGAGATGTCGTGGTCCTGGACATATAGCCGACCATTGTCGGGTCTCTAAACAGTGGTGGGAAGTATTAGAGCAGCCGTTAGGCCCGGGACCCTGTAGATGTAGGGTACTAGATCTGGTCTATGCTCATGTCTTGGGGGCATATAGGCATAGATAAAATCCAAGAGCAAGTCCTTCAGAGGTTCTACTGGCCTAGGTGTCACAAGGACATTGTTAATTTTTGCCGGTCCTGTCCAAAAACCAGGGGAAGAGTCTTGAGGAGATCATTTGCATATTCCCAGTGCCTTCTGGGATAAGTGAAGAGTCTCCGCGAGCTCAACGATCACTGGGTTTTGGCGGTTGCAGCTCAAAAGAGGAAATCGGAAAACCAGGGGAAGAGTCTTGAGGAGATCATTTGCATATTCCCAGTGCCTTCTGGGATAAGTGAAGAGTCTCCGCGAGCTCAACGATCACTGGGTTTTGGCGGTTGCAGCTGAAAAGAGGAAATCAGAAAAACCGCGCGCCGATCGGCGCGCGAAATTTGGCTCATCTTTCATCGTTTTTAAGAAATCTCAAGATGGAAGAGGCCAGGAGCCATTTGGTGAGCTGCATTTCTTGCTACATGTTCACAGATTTACCAGTGGAAAAGCCAAACTTCACATGCCACAAATGCAAGCTTGTGTCCCTGTTGGAGGAAAAGTTGCAAAATCTCGAAGAGAGGTTAGCTACGTTGAAGATCATTAAGGAAGGTGAAGAGTTCTTGGACAGAGCAGAATTATCTCTTCATGCTACAGAAAGAGAAGAAATTCGAAGTGCACCTGAAGAAACAGAGGAATGGAGACATGTGACCCAGAGAAGCAGGAGGATCAGGAGGCAGTCAGCACCCATACTGCTCAGAAACCAGTACCAGGCTCTCACGCAGGAAAACGATGAAGAAATACATCAGGATAAGACTTTGCCAACAAACAGCAACCTTGTACGCCCTCAGAGTCCTCCTGGATGGAGAAAGAAAAATGTTGTGAAGAAGAAACGGAGAGTGGTGGTCATGGGGGATTCCCTGCTGAGAGGAACAGAGGCCGCTATCTGCAGACCGGATATAACTACAAGAGAAATGTGCTGTCTTCCAGGTGCAAAAATTAAAGATGTGTCTGACAGGATATCAGGACTCTTCAGACCTACAGATGACTACCCATTCCTGCTACTACATGTGGGGACAAATGACACCGCAAGAAACGACCTGGAAATCATCTGCAGAGACTTTGAAGACTTAGGCAAGAAAGTGAAAGAACTGGGAGCGCAGGTGGTCTTCTCTTCCATCCTCCCAGTGGATGGCCATGGAACAAGGAGGTGGAATAAGATTCTGCAGGTGAACAACTGGCTACGTCGATGGTGCCGTCAGCAACGATTTGGATTTCTGGATCACGGAGTGAACTACTTATACGATGGACTACTTGCTAGAGATGGGGTGCACCTTACGAAGACTGGAAAGCATGTATTTGGAAGTCGCCTTGCTACACTTGTAAGGAGAGCTTTAAACTAGAACAACATGGGAAGGGAAGCAAAAGACCAGAAAAAGCCATACACCTGACAAATGCTATTGAGAACTCTGCTATTAGAAGTGGAAAGGAAGAACAAAGACGAAAGAATCTAATTAATAAAAATATTGGAGAAAGAGAAACCAATCACAAACTAAAATGTTTCTATACTAATGCACAAAGCATGGGCAACAAACAAGGAGAATTGGAACTACTAACACAGGAACAGAAATATGATGTAATTGGAATCACTGAAACTTGGTGGGACAATACACATGATTGGAATACAAGACTAGAAGGATACAACTTATTTGCAAGAAACAGACTTGATAAACGAGGAGGGGGTGTCGCATTGTATGTTCGAAACGCGTATATCTGCACAGAGATTGAAGCTTCAGAGACTGGGAGTTCTGTGGAAACTGTTTGGGTAAGAATACAAGGACAGAACAATGGAAAGGACACCATTGTAGGCATTTACTACAGGCCGCCTGTGCAAGCCGAATATATAGATGAACTCTTTATGCATCAGATGGCCAAGTTCTCCAAAAAATATGACATAGTTGTCATGGGAGATTTCAACTATCCAGACATTTGTTGGGAATCTCTCTCAGGCAAAACTAACAGGTCAAGGAAATTCTTATCCTCTCTTGCTGACAACTTTATCTTCCAAAAGGTAAGGGAGAAAACAAGGGGAACTGCTACCTTGGATCTAATCCTTATAAACAGGGAGGAAATGGTTGAGGAGGTAAAAGTGGCTGGGACCCTAGGAGGTAGCGACCATGCTATTTTAGAATTTTGGATTACTAGAGGTGGAAGACCTGTGAAGACTCAGACGTCAAGGTTAGATTTCAGAAAGGCAGATTTTAAGGGATTCAGAAAGAGAATTGGAGGGATCCAATGGCTGGATATCCTTAAAGACAAAAATGTCCAGGAAGGATGGGAAATCTTGAAAAATGAAATTCTCAAAGCACAGTTGTTAACAATTCCGAAAAGAGGGAAGAATAGGAAGCATTTAAGGAAACCAGGATGGATGAACACAGAACTTAAGCACATGCTAAAAAGGAAGAAAAAAATGTTTATAAAATGGAAAGAGGGAGGCATATCTAAAGAAGAATATAATGCTGTCTGCAGAACCTGCAGGGCACAAATCAGATTAGCTAAAGCTGAAAATGAACTGAGGCTTGCAAGAGATGTCAAAAGCAATAATAAAGGATTTTGGGGATATGTCAAAAGTAAAAGAAAAGTCAAAGATGCTATAGGATTTTTACAGGATGAAAATGATGAAATGGTAAGACAGGATGTTGAGAAGGCTGAACTTTTAAATTCCTATTTTGCATCTGTTTTCTCTCAGAAAGGAAATGCAACATCAACTGTTATTCACTGTCCTATTAAGGGAATAGAAGAATCCAGGATATCTATAAACAGAAAGATAGTGAGGAAACACTTAGCTAACCTAAATGAATTCAAGTCTCCAGGTCCAGATGAATTACACCCCAGAGTACTGAAGGAGATAGCAGAAGAAATTTTTGAACCCCTCTCCATAATCTTTGAAAATTCTTGGAGAACAGGAGAAGTGCCAGAAGACTGGAGAAGAGCAAATGTTGTTCCTATCTTCAAAAAGGGGAAGAAGGTGGACCCAGGCAACTATAGGCCGGTGAGTCTGACTTCTATACCAGGAAAGATCTTTGAACAAATTATTAAACAACATGTATGTCAATACCTGGATAAGAATGAAGTGATTAAACAGAGTCAGCATGGGTTTCTAACTAATAAGTCATGTCAGACTAACTTAATTTCCTTCTATGACGGTATCACTGATTGGGTGGATCAAGGAAATGCTGTAGATATAGTATATCTTGACTTCAGCAAAGCATTTGACAAAGTCTCTCATACAATCCTTATTGAAAAAATGACTAAGTATGGAATGGACAAGGCAACTGTTAGGTGGATTCATAACTGGCTTAGTGATCGGACCCAAAGAGTGGTCGTAAATGGCTGCACATCCAGTTGGAAGAATGTCTCAAGTGGGGTACCACAGGGCTCTGTCCTGGGCCCTGTATTGTTCAACATCTTTATCAACGATTTAGATGAAGGAATTGAGGGTAAACTGATTAAATTTGCTGATGACACAAAGCTAGGAGGGATAGCTAATACTAGAGAAGAGAGAGAGAGGATTCAAAAAGATTTAAATAAACTGGAGAAGTGGGCAGCAACTAACAGAATGGTTTTTAACAGGGAGAAATGCAAAGTACTACATCTGGGCAATAAAAATGAAAAAAGCATATATAGAATGGGAGGAATAGGGCTAAGTGACAGCACATGTGAAAAAGACTTGGGTATACTAATAGATCACAGACTGAATATGAGTCAACAGTGTGATGCAGCAGCAAAAAAGGCAAATGCAATTCTAGGATGTATTAACAGAAGCATACAGTCTAGATCACGTGAAGTCATTATTTCCCTCTACTCCTCTTTGGTCAGACCTCATCTGGAATATTGTGTCCAGTTTTGGGCACCACATTTTAAAAAAGACATCAACAAACTGGAGCAAGTTCAGAAAAGAGCGACCAGAATGGTGACCGGTCTGCAAACCCTGTCTTATGAGGAAAGGTTGCAGGATTTGGGAATGTTTAGTTTGCAAAAGAGAAGACTGAGAGGAGACTTAATAGCTGTCTACAAATATCTAAAGGGCTGTCACATTGTAGAAGGATCAACTTTATTCTCATTTGCACAAGGAAAGACTAGAAGCAATGGGATGAAACTGAATGGGAAGAGACACAGATTAGATATTAGAAAAAACTTTTTGACAGTTAGAGTGATCAATGAGTGGAACAGGCTGCCACGAGAAGTGGTGAGTTCTCCTTCAATGGAAGTCTTCAAACAGAGGCTGGACAGACATCTGACTGGGATGATTTAGCGAATCCTGCTTTGAGCAGGGGGTTGGACCAGATGGCCCAGGAGGTCCCTTCCAACTCTACGATTCTATGATTCTATGATTCTACCTGTCAACTAACTGCCCTCGTATCCCACTTCTGCCATCCCTTCATTCCATTACCCATAATCGAAGCCCCATGTGACCGGATTGCCGTGTACCTGGTCGGGCCTTTAGCTAAGTCCACCAGGGGTCATCAATACGTCTTGGTAGTAATGGACTATGCTACAGGGTACCCGGAGGCAGTAACACTGAGAAACTTCCCCACCCACAGAATAGTACGGGAGCTAGTGCATATCTTCTCCCAGGCGGGCCTGCCAAAGGAAATCTTGACAGACCAAGGGACACCGTTCATGTCCAAGGCAATGAAGGCCCTTCAAATTATCCAACTTAGGACATCATTTTACCATCCGCAAACAGGCGTTCTGGTGGAGAGGTTCAATAAAACCTTGAAATCTATGATTAAGAAGGTCGTGGAGGAGGCCCAAATTGGGATTGCCTCCGGCCATCCTTACTGTTCTCTGTCAGAGAAGTCCCAAAGGCCTCTACGGGGTTCTCGCCGTTCGAGCTTTTATACGGATGGCACCCTAAAGGTTGTCTGGACATTGCAAAGGAGACTTGGGAGTGGAGGTAATACCCCACCCAAGCATTATCAAACACGTGGCCCAGATGCATGCCAGGATCACGAGTGTGATGCCGATTGTGAGGGAGAGTCTCCTCCAAGCACAAGAAGCCCAGGCAAGGGTCTACAATCGATCGGCAAGACTGAGACAGTTTAGCCCTGGAGACCGGGTGTTGGTGCTGATCCCCACCGTTGAAAGTAAACTCCTGGCCAAGTGGCAAGGGCCATATGATGTGGTCAAAAATTTGAGTGATGTCAACTACAAGGGAGAAGAAAACCACACCAGGTGTACCACATTAAACTGCTTAAAATGTAATGAGACAGGGATCTGGTAGAAGCAACATGCCTAGGGGCCCATCCTGAATCCAAAGTCGAGGATAAAAATGCCAGGAGTTACACGTAGTCAAAATTGTTGGTACCCCTGGTTTAATAACAAAATAACCCCCAATGGTCACAGAAACAACTTGAATCTGATAAAAGTAATAATTAAAAAATTCTATGAAAATGAAAGTCAGACATTGCTTTTCAACCATGCTTCCACAGAACTAAAAAAAACAACAATAAAAATCATGAAATAGGTCTGGACAGAAATGATGGCACCCCTGAAAATAATGTGACAAAAGGGACATGTTAAAACAAAGTGTCCACTAATTAGCATCACAGGTGTCTACAATCTTGGAATCAGTGAGTGGCCTGTATAGAGGCTACAGATACTCACTGTGCTGTGTGGTGACATGGTGTGTATCACACTCAACATGGACCATTGGAAGCGAAGGAAAGAGTTGTCTCAGGAGACTAGAAAGAAAATTATAGACAAACATGTTACAGGGAAAAGTTATAAAACCATCTCCAAGCAGCTTGATGTTCCTGTGACTACAGCTGCACATATTATTCAGAAATGTAAGCTCCATGGGACTGTAGCCAACCTCCCTGGACATGGCCGCAGGAGGAAAACTGATGACAAATCAAAGAGACGGATAATACGAATAGTAACAAAAGAGGCCAGAAAAACTTCTAAACAGATTAAAGGTGAACTTCAAGCTCAAGGAACATCAGTGTCAGATCGCACCATCCATCGTTGTATGAGCCAAAGTGGACTTCATGGGAGACGACCAAGGAGGACACCATTGTTGAAAAAAAAAATCATAAAAAAGCCAGACTGGAATTTGCCAAACTGCATGTTGACAAGCCACAAAGCTTCTGGGAGAATGTCCTAAGGACAGATGAGACAAAAATGGAACTTTTTGGCAAGGCACATCAGCTCTATGTTCACAGACGAAAAAAATGAAGCATAACAAGAAAAGAACACTGTCCCTACTGTGAAACATGGAGGAGGCTCTGCGATGTTCTGGAGCTGCTTTGCTGCATCTGGCACAGGGTGTCTAGAATCTGTGCAGGGTACAATGAAAGCTCAAGACTATCAAGGTATTCTAGAGAGGAATGTGCTCCCCAGTGTCAGAAAGCTTGGTCTCAGGCGTAGGTCATGGGTCTTGCAAAAGGATAATGACCCAAAACACACTGCGAAAAACACCCAAGGATGGCTAAGAGGAAAACATTGGACTATTCTGAAGTGGCGTTCTATGAGCCCTGACCTAAATCCGATTAAGCATCTTTGGAAAGAGCTGAAACATGCCGTCTGGAAAAGGCAACCTTCAATCACGAGACAACTGGAGCAGTTTGCTCTTGAGGAGTGGGCCAAAATACCTGTCGAGAGGAGCAGAAGACTCACGGACAGGTACAGGAATCGTTTGATTGTAGAGATTGCCTCAAAAGGCTGTGTAACAAAATATTAAGTTAAGGTAAGAGTACCATCATTTCTGTCCAGGCCTGTTTCATGAGTTTTATTTTTAAAAAGATTCTGTGGAAACATGGCTGATAAGCAAGGTCTGACTTTCATTTGTTCATTTTCATAGATTTTTTATTTATTATTACTTTTGTCAGATTCAAGTTATTTCTGTGACCATTGTGGGTTTTTCTGTCATTAAACGAGGGCTACCAACAATTTTGACCACGTGTGTAAATCCTCAGCTTGTAACTTTTTAGTCACTGTAAATGGGTGATGAAGCAATTCCTTCAATTCAGCCACCTGTGTCCATTGACCTTCATGTAATCTTATTTGAGGGTTGGCCATATCTACAAGGAAGGGTTTCAGCTCAAGCAATCCTTCAGTCATTAAATAGGTGCTTCCCCACCGAGTGGCTTGATCCACAATTGCCCCTTTTCCAGCACGTCTCTTCAAGAAGGAATCAATTTTAGGGGCTCTGGCAGCAATAGCCAATTTCCTCACTTTGCTATTCAGAGATCCAGCATGTCCCTCTTGCAGACTCTCTCTTATTGCCAGCTGCAGCGTGTGCACAACACAGCGCATGTGATGAACAGGAAAGAGGTGTGAAGCAGCTTCAACAAGATCATCTAATTGTAAAGAATCATTTTGCTGTTCTTCTGTAGTAATATCTGTTTGTTCCTCCGTTATGGGAACAGGACTGTGGTCTTCCATCTCCAACATACTGAATGTGAAATGTTCTTCCAGCTGCTGTTCACCTTCATTACTCTCATACATCAGTTTAATTGTACTTATGTTTGAAGCATTGTCCGTTACAATAGCAAGAACCTGTTTTGAGTTCGTAATCTTGCAGAACATTTTCCACTAAGGTCTGGAGAAACTGGCTGCTGTGAGGAGCTTTAGGATCTTTTACTGCCAGCGTCTTAGTAACAATTTTTTTGTTGTCACAAACATATCGAACGTTGATACCAAAATACTTCACTCTGTGACGTGTGCAGGAATCTATTTTAAGAAACACAAAGCGTCTCTTGAGAGTCTATTTAAGATCTTCCTTTTGGTTAATGGCTTCTTCAATCACTACTTTTCTCTCTTCCAGAGAAACACCAAGTTTGCAGCCATTTCTCCATTAAGTGCTTGAAAAGCTGCTCGTGCTAATAATGATAATGGTACACTGTCCTTCACAACAAGCTGTATGAGCTGTCTTTTAAACACATCTGCTGTCATTGTTACAGTAACTTTGTCACAAAATATCTTGTATCTGATGTGTAAGACGCTCTTTCCTCCTTCTTTGCCTGGCGGGAAGTCCTGGTCTCTAGTTTCTTGGTGCTGCGGTGATCTTTTTCAATCACAGCTTTTTAAACTTCTGGGTGGCAGCGTTGTAAATGTCTTTTTAGATTGGAAGCTCTTGAAGGAGCATCTTTACCACTGCCTGAGTATGCACTGATTTTGGCATCACAGCATCTGTTTTCATTGGGGGAGGGACGCTTATATACTGACACACAAAATGTTTTTCTTATCTTGAGTCAGTGTGAAATGCTCAAATACAGATGACTTCATAAGATGCTTCTTAGACATTTTGTAAAGTCGCTCTCAAAATAATTTTGCCTGTAAGCAAAATAAGGTATATTGTAATTCTTGCAAGAATAGGGAATCATGCACTGTATAATTTACGATAGACATAAGACAATATTTGCATAAATCAATAGGACAGATATGTATAAAATATGTTGTTAGATAGCTTTACTCTGAACTTTCAATGTCAGGCTTGTCTCAGGGTACAGCTCACTAAATGCTTCACATTATTTCTTCACAGTCTATGAAGAGTGGAGGAGGGAGGGAGCATGTTTGTGCGGAATCATATTCCAGAATCCAAGAAGTATCATTTCTCCTTGCGGAGAATGACATGCTAAGCATGTCAAGGTGAGGAGACTTAAAGCCGCAATGCTCCTCTGGGAAATATGCTAATTATGCAAATTGTCTCTTCAGAGAGGAAGAGGACAAGATCTCTAGTGCCACCTATTGGAGGTAGCAATCCTAAAAGTCAATGTTGACCCTTTAACGAGCCTAGTTACATGACTTAGGAGTTTCTGGCTTTGCTTTTATCCTAAGTCATGTAACTAGGCTCGTTAAAGGGTCAACATTGACTTTTAGGATTGCTACCTCCAATAGGTGGCACTAGAGTTCTAGTCCTCTTCCTCTCTGAAGAGACAATTTGCATAATTAGCATATTCCAGAACACACACTCAAAATTATATATGTCCTCATCGATCCTGTTACTGTATTTTTGAATCTGAGATGTTAGAATACAGTTTCCCCCCTTATATTCAATGTATAGTGTATATAAGTCATGAGAGCAGCTAACTACTCCAAACATGAGCTAAGAGGAAAAACAAACTAAAACATCAAGCATACAGAGACAACATATACTGGACTATTGATTTATGCACAGTTTCTTGAAATCTTAGATATGCTTTAGGGGGTACTTACCTTCCTTAATCCTACTTTCTGTTCACTCCAGAAGTTTTGAGATGAATGCAGGCATTCCATCCCGGTGTGTTTATTATTTTTTCCCCTTATCTGTAGAGGAGGAGCTTCACGACTTATGATGAACATAAACTGCAGCAGATTCACCTCTCCGGTCATATCCCCTGTTATTCCCATAGATAATGAGGTCATGTGATGACATCAGAGCCTCTCACCTCTCCGGTCATTTCCCCTGTTATTCCCATAGATAATGAGGTCACGTGATGACATCAGAGCCTCTCACCTCTCCGGTCATATCCCCTGTTATTCCCATAGATAATGGGGTCATGTGATGACATCAGAGCCTCTCACCTCTCCGGTCATATCCTGTTATTCCCATAATGAGGTCATGTGATGACATCAGAGCCTCTCACCTCTCCGGTCATATCCCCCGTTATTCCCATAGATAATGAGGTCATGTGATGACATCAGAGCCTCTCACCTCTCCGGTCATATCCCCCGTTATTCCCATAGATAATGAGGTCATGTGATGACATCAGAGCCTCTCACCTCTCCGGTCATATCCCCCGTTATTCCCATAGATAATGAGGTCATGTGATGACATCAGAGCCTCTCACCTCTCCGGTCATATCTCCCGTTATTCCCATAGATAATGAGGTCATGTGATGACATCAGAGCCTCTCACCTCTCCGGTCATATCCCCTGTTATTCCCATAGATAATGAGGTCATGTGATGACATCAGAGCCTCTCACCTCTCCGGTCATATCCCCTGTTATTCCCATAGATAATGAGGTCATGTGATGACATCAGAGCCTCTCACCTCTCCGGTCATATCACCTGTTATTCCCATAGATAATGAGGTCATGTGATGACATCAGAGCCTCTCATCTCTCCGGTCATATCCTGTTATTCCCATAGATAATGAGGTCATGTGATGACATCAGAGCCTCTCACCTCTTCGGTCATATTACCTGTTATTCCCATAGATAATGAGGTCATGTGATGACATCAGAGCCTCTCACCTCTCCGGTCAAATCCCGTTATTCCCATAATGAGGTCATGTGATGACATCAGAGCCTCTCCCCTCTCCGGTCATATCCCCTGTTATTCCCATAGATAATGAGGTCATGTGATGACATCAGAACCTCTCACCTCTCCGGTCATATCCTGTTATTCCCATAGATAATGAGGTCATGTGATGACATCAGAGCCTCTCACCTCTCCGGTCATATCCCCTGTTGTTCCCATAGATAATGAGGTCATGTGTTGACATCAGAGCCTCTCACCTCTCCGGTCATATTCTGTTATTCCCATAGATAATGAGGTCATGTGATGACATCAGAACCTCTCACCTCTCCGGTCATATCCTGTTATTCCCATAGATAATGAGGTCATGTGATGATATCAGAACCTCTCACCTCTCCGGTCATATCCCGTTATTCCCATAGATAATGAGGTCATGTGATGACATCAGAGCCTCTCACCTCTCCGGTCATATCAACTGTTATTCCCATAGATAATGAGGTCATGCGATGACATCAGAGCCTCTCATCTCTCCGGTCATATCCTGTTATTCCCATAGATAATGAGGTCATGTGGTGACATCAGAACCTCTCACCTCTCCGGTCATATCCCCTGTTATTCCCATAGATAATGAGGTCATGTGATGACATCAGAGCCTCTCATCTCTCCGGTCATATCCTGTTATTCCCATAGATAATGAGGTCATGTGGTGACATCAGAACCTCTCACCTCTCCGGTCATATCCCCTGTTATTCCTATAGATAATGAGGTCATGTGATGACATCAGAGCCTCTCATCTCTCCGGTCATATCCTGTTATTCCCATAGATAATGAGGTCATGTGGTGACATCAGAACCTCTCACCTCTCCGGTCATATCCTGTTATTCCCATAGATAATGAGGTCATGTGATGACATCAGAGCCTCTCACCTCTCCGGTCATATCACCTGTTATTCCCATAGATAATGAGGTCATGTGATGGCATCAGAGACTCTCATCTCTCCGGTCATATCCTATTATTCCCATAGATAATGAGGTCATGTGATGACATCAGAACCTCTCACCTCTCCGGTCATATCCCGTTATTCCCATAGATAATCAGGTCATGTGATGACATCAGAGCCTCTCACCTCTCCGGTCATATCATCCGTTATTCCCATAGATAATGAGGTCATGTGATGACATCAGAGCCTCTCACCTCTCCGGTCATATCCCGTTATTCCCATAGATAATGATGTCATGTGATGACATCAGAACCTCTCACCTCTCCGGTCATATCCCGTTATTCCCATAGATAATGAGGTCGTGTGATGACATCAGAGCCTCTCACCTCTCCGGTCATATCCCCGTTATTCCCATAGATAATGAGGTCATGTGATGACATCAGAGCCTCTCACCTCTCCGGTCATATCCTCTGTTATTCCCATAGATAATGAGTTCATGTGATGACATCAGAGCCCAGAGCCTCTCACCTCTCCGGTCATATCCCCGTTATTCCCATAGATAATGAGGTCATGTGATGACATCAGAACCTCTCACCTCTCCGGTCATATCCCGTTATTCCCATAGATAATGAGGTCATGTGATGACATCAGAACCTCTCACCTCTCTGGTCATATCCCCTGTTATTCCCATAGATAATGAGGTCATGTGATGACATCAGAGCCTCTCGCCTCTCCGGTCATATCTCCTGTTATTCCCATAGATAATGAGGTCATGTGGTGACATCAGAACCTCTCACCTCTCCAGTCATATCCCCTGTTATTCCCATAGATAATGAGGTCATGTGATGACATCAGAACCTCTCCGGTCATATCCCGTTATTCCCATAGATAATGAGGTCATGTGATGACATCAGAGTCTCTCACCTCTCCGGTCATATCACCTGTTATTCCCATAGATAATGAGGTCATGTGATGACATCAGAGCCTCTCACCTCTCCGGTCATATCACCTGTTATTCCCATAGATAATGAGGTCATGTGATGACATCAGAGCCCCTCACCTCTCCGGTCATATCCCGTTATTCCCATAGATAATGAGGTCATGTGATGACATCAGAACCTCTCACCTCTCCGGTCATATCCTGTTATTCCCATAGATAATGAGGTCGTGTGATGACATCAGAGCCTCTCACCTCTCCGGTCATATCCCCTGTTATTCCCTTAGATAATGAGGTCCTGTGATGACATCAGAATCTCTCACCTCTCCGGTCATATCCCGTTATTCCCATAGATGAGGTTGTGTGATGACATCAGAGACTCTCACCTCTCCGGTCATATCCCCTGTTATTCCCATAGATGAGGTCATGTGATGACATCAGAAACTCTCACCTCTCCGGTCATATCCCATTATTCCCATAGATAATGAGGTCATGTGATGACATCAGAGCCTCTCGCCTCTCCGGTCATATCCCCTGTTATTCCCTTAGATAATGAGGTCATGTGATGACATCAGAACCTCTCACCTCTCCGGTCATATCCCGTTATTCCCATAGATAATGAGGTCATGTGATGACATCAGAGACTCTCACCTCTCCGGTCATATCCCGTTATTCCCATAGATAATGAGGTCATGTGATGACATCAGAGCCTCTCGCCTCTCCGGTCATATCCCCTGTTATTCCCTTAGATAATTAGGTCATGTGATGACATCAGAGCCTCTCACCTCTCCGGTCATATCACCTGTTATTCCCATAGATAATGAGGTGATGTGATGACATCAGAGCCTCTCACCTCTTTGGTCATATCACCTATTATTCCCATAGATAATGAGGTGATGTGATGACATCAGAGCCTCTCACCTCTCCGGTCATAACCCGTTATTTCCATAGATAATGAGGTCATGTGATGACATCAGAGCCTCTCACCTCTTTGGTCATATCACCTATTATTCCCATAGATAATGAGGTCATGTGATGACATCAGAGCCTCTCACCTCTCCGGTCATAACCCGTTATTCCCATAGATAATGAGGTCATGTGATGACATCAGAGCCTCTCACCTCTCCGGTCATATCCCCTGTTATTCCCATAGATAATCAGGTCATGTGATGACATCAGAGCCTCTCACCTCTCCGGTCATATCCCCCGTTATTCCCATAGATAATGAGGTCATGTGATGGCATCAGAACCTCTCACCTCTCCGGTCATATCCCGTTATTCCCATAGATAATGATGTCATGTGATGACATCAGAACCTCTCACCTCTCCGGTCATATCCCGTTATTCCCATAGATAATGAGGTCGTGTTATGACATCAGAGCCTCTCACCTCTCCGGTCATATCCCGTTATTCCCATAGATTATGAGGTCGTGTGATGACATCAGAGCCTCTCACCTCTCCGGTCATATCCCCATTATTCCCATAGATAATGAGGTCATGTGATGACATCAGAGCCTCTCACCTCTCCGGTCATATCCTCTGTTATTCCCATAGATGAGTTCATGTGATGACATCAGAGCCCAGAGCCTCTCACCTCTCCGGTCATATCCCCCATTATTCCCATAGATAATGAGGTCATGTGATGACATCAGATCCTCTCACCTCTCCGGTCATATCCCCTGTTATTCCCATAGATAATGAGGTCATGTGATGACATCAGAACCTCTCACCTCTCCGGTCATATCCCCTGTTATTCCCATAAATAATGAGGTCATGTGATGACATCAGAACCTCTCACCTCTCCGGTCATATCCCCTGTTATTCCCATAGATAATGAGGTCATGTGATGACATCAGAGACTCTCACCTCTCTGGTCATATCCCGTTATTCCCATAGATAATGAGGTCATGTGATGACATCAGAGCCTCTCGCCTCTCCGGTCATATCTCCTGTTATTCCCATAGATAATGAGGTCATGTGATGACATCAGAACCTCTCACCTCTCCGGTCATATCCCCTGTTATTCCCATAGATAATGAGGTCATGTGATGACATCAGAACCTCTCACCTCTCCGGTCATATCCCGTTATTCCCATAGATAATGAGGTCATGTGATGACATCAGAGCCTCTCACCTCTCTGGTCATATCACCCGTTATTCCCATAGATAATGAGGTCATGTGATGACATCAGATCCTCTCACCTCTCCGGTCATATCACCTGTTATTCCCATAGATAATGAGGTCATGTGATGACATCAGAGCCTCTCACCTCTCCGGTCATATCACCTGTTATTCCCATAGATAATGAGGTCATGTGATGACATCAGAACCTCTCCCCTCTCTGGTCATATCCTGTTATTCCCATAGATTATGAGGTCATGTGATGACATCAGAGCCTCTCACCTCTCTGGTCATATCCCCTGTTATTCCCATAGATACTGAGGTCATGTGATGACATCAGAGCCTCTCACCTCTCCGGTCATATCCTGTTATTCCCATAGATAATGAGGTCATGTGATGACATCAGAACCTCTCACCTCTCCGGTCATATCCCCTGTTATTCCCATAGATAATGTGGTCATGTGATGACATCAGAGCCTCTCACCTCTCCGGTCATATCCCGTTATTCCCATAATGAGGTCATGTGATGACATCAGAGCCTCTCACCTCTCCGGTCATATCCCCTGTTATTCCCATAGATAATGAGGTCATGTGATGACATCAGAGCCTCTCACCTCTCCGGTCATATCTCCTGTTATTCCCATAGATAATGAGGTCGTGTGATTACATCAGAACCTCTCACCTCTCCGATAAGATGGAAGATTATCTCCAGGGTGAGGTTTAGTATCCTCTCCGCCATCTTGCCTCTGCCTTATTCAGCCCTGACACATTAATCAGGAAGTTTCCTGCAGAGACGCTATCAGCAGAGGATCCTTTATTATAAGAATTTGAATGGAAAAGATGAAATGATAAAAACAACATGAACTTCATAGGAAACAATATATAGAAACATTTAGACTAACCGTCATTATAACCTTCTACCATGATTTCTATCACTAGGTGGCGCTGCACTTGCACTGCAGACAGCACTGGGGGACACAGGAACCGTCCTGTCTAACATTAGTGTTGCTGGGATTTGTGGTGCCGCCCGGCCGGGATTCTATGTCCTACTGCAGAGTGCTGGTATCAGTTGTTCTCCACTCTATGCTGGGAGCCCGGTCCTGATATGACACAACCTAGTAAATCTGCCTGTGTGGCTATTAGGAATGCAGGTAAGATATGGGATCAGTACGGCGGGTCCAGGGAGGTTATCTGCTGGATCCGTTCCGGTCTCATAGAGTAGGGGAGGTAATCTGCTAGATCTGGTCCTGTCACATAGACTAGGGGAGGTAATCTGCTGGATCCAATCCTGTCACATAGACCAGGGGAGGTAATCTGCTGGACCCGCTCCTGTCACATAGACCAGGGGAGGTAATCTGCTGGATCCAATCCTGTCACATAGACCAGGGGAGGTAATCTGCTGGATCCAATCATGTCACATAGACCAGGGGAGGTAATCTGCTGGATCCAATCCTGTCACATAGACCAGGGGAGGTAATCTGTTGGATCCAATCCTGTCACATAGACCAGGGGAGGTAATCTGCTGGATCCGCTCCTGTCACATAGACCAGGGGAGGTAATCTGCTGGATACAATCCTGTCACATAGACAAGGGAGGTAATCTGCTGGATACAATCCTGTCACATAGACCAGGGGAGGTAATCTGTTGGATCCAATCCTGTCACATAGACAAGGGAGGTAATCTGCTGGATACAATCCTGTCACATAGACCAGGGGAGGTAATCTGCTGGACCCGCTCCTGTCACATAGACCAGGGGAGGTAATCTGCTGGATACAATCCTGTCACATAGACAAGGGAGGTAATCTGCTGGATACAATCCTGTCACATAGACCAGGGGAGGTAATCTGTTGGATCCAATCCTGTCACATAGACCAGGGGAGGTAATCTGCTGGATACAATTCTGTCACATAGACCAGGGGAGGTAATCTGTTGGATCCAATCCTGTCACATAGACCAGGGGAGGTAATCTGCTGGATCCGCTCCTGTCACATAGACCAGGGGAGGTAATCTGCTGGATACAATCCTGTCACATAGACAAGGGAGGTAATCTGCTGGATCCAATCCTGTCACATAGACCAGGGGAGGTAATCTGTTGGATCCAATCCTGTCACATAGACCAGGGGAGGTAATCTGCTGGATACAATTCTGTCACATAGACCAGGGGAGGTAATCTGTTGGATCCAATCCTGTCACATAGACCAGGGGAGGTAATCTGCTGGATACAATCCTGTCACATAGACCAGGGGAGGTAATCTGCTGGATCCGCTCCTGTCACATAGACCAGGGGAGGTAATCTGTTGGATCCGCTCCTGTCACATAGACCAGGGGAGGTAATCTGCTGGATACAATTCTGTCACATAGACCAGGGGAGGTAATCTGTTGGATCCAATCCTGTCACATAGACCAGGGGAGGTAATCTGCTGGATCCGCTCCTGTCACATAGACCAGGGGAGGTAATCTGCTGGATCCGCTCCTGTCACATAGACCAGGGGAGGTAATCTGCTGGATCCGCTCCTGTCACATAGAGCAGGGGAGGTAATCTGCTGGATACAATCCTGTCACAGACGAGGGGAAGTAATCTGCTGGACTTGCTCCTGTCACAAAGACCAGATACAATCTCAGATCTACAGGTCTGGGGGTATTTGGGATCCACTGACCATAATCTGGGAGGATTCAATGTAATTTTCAATCATACATTCAAAAGAGGAAATGTGAAAACCTGGTGTGGAGAAACGTGGGTCAGTGGGTGCTCCCGTCCGCTGGCCCGGCTGCCTTTAGAATGACTGCATGGACCAGGGCTCATAACACTGAACCCCCGCTCTATCTCCCCGTGGGCAGAACACTACACAGACAACACAGGGTTAGGGTAAAACAGTGTGACAATACTTTATTGAACCACAACATCCAATAGCAAACAGAACAATTCCAGCAATTTCCCGAGGATGGTGCACATTACAGGGTCTCACTCTTCCCTTCCGATGACTCGCCGGGATAATGGTAGATGTTACGTCAGAGCTCTCAGGGTCGCTACTCCACCTGTGATAACACACAGAGAGGAGGTCACGACAAGCGTAGGGAGACACGAGAGTCACCACCTGGCTTATCCGACCATCTCCATGGAACCAGGCGACCAGCGGGTCCCAATCCTGGCTTTCTCCAAACATATCCATGGTTCAGAGATGGTCACTGGATCAGATCTGTGTCCATCCAACCAGAGTCGATCACTCCTAGATGGTTTCCCTCGTGATGGTGCCGTGATGCATTGGCTGCAGGCCTCTCTCTCGTCCGCTGAGTGTTGTGCAGACTGGTAGCTCTCTGTGTGTCCACCAAATTAAGGGGCGATCTTAAAGGTGTAGTCCTGGAGCAGGTCATGAAACCGGAGACGGCCATGAATGGGGCATGAGTAATGGGTCCGGTGTAAACTGATCAGTGTGCAGCTGCTCCGTGTGACTGCAGACTCCCCCTGCGCGCACTGTGCTGCGGGATTCGGCAGTTTCTGAGCTGGGAATGGCGGTGTTACGAGGCCCCGGCCACTAGTCGGGTTCTGGCCGGCAGTATGTAGAATGGATACATCACAGACATTCTCAGCCCAGAAACTGGTGACTCCCCGCAGCACACAGCACCTACACTGGGGGGCTCAAGAGTCTGCAGTCACTAACAGGCAATCCCTGCATGTGCTGCGTCTCTGGAACAACCGTGTGACCTGCAGCCTCGGGGACTAGAACATATCCTTCCAGGATGCTGAAGACACTCCGAGCAGGATAACACCTTGTCCGAGCACATTCGCTTATTACTACTAAGGACCAGGGGGCGCTCATTACAGGTGGGCGATTCTGGGATCTCAATAGGAAAGGGTTCTCTACAGTTACAGCAGCCAGACTGTGGAATGCTGACCACTAGAGGAAGCAATGGCCGACACTATAGCAGCCTTTATACAGGGGCCGGGTGATTCCTCAGTGCTGAACATCGAGGGTTATAGAGAAATAGTGACACAATGTATAATCGGAGGAGGAAGGGAGAACATCCACTGCGCCATTACTGTGTGAGGGAAGGAGAGCAGCATCGGTAATAAATAGGAAGGAGAGCAGCAGCGGTAATAAGAAGAGGAAGGAGAGCAGCAGTAATAAAAAGGAGAGCAGCAGTGGTAATAAATAGAAGGAGAGCAGCAGCGGTAATAAGAGGAGGAAGGAGAGCAGCAGCGGTAATAAATAGGAAGCAGAGCAGCAGCGGTAATAAGAGGAAGGAGAGCAGCAGCGGTAATAAGAGGAAGGAGAGCAGCAGCAGTGATAAGAAGAGAAAGGAGAGCAGCAGTGGTAATAAATAGAAGGAGAGCAGCAGCGGTAATAAGAGGAAGGAGAGCAGCAGCGGTAATAAATAGGAAGCAGAGCAGCAGCGGTAATAAGAGGAAGGAGAGCAGCAGCGGTAATAAGAGGAAGGAGAGCAGCAGCAGTGATAAGAAGAGAAAGGAGAGCAGCAGCAGTGATAAGAGGAAGGAGAGCAGCAGTAATAAAAAGGAGAGCAGCAGTGGTAATAAATAGGAAGGAGAGCAGCAGCGGTAATAAGAGGAAGGAGAGCAGCAGCGGTAATAAGAAGAGGAAGGAGAGCAGCAGCAGTGATAAGAAGAGGAAGGAGAGCAGCAGCGGTGATAAGAAGAGGAAGGAGAGCAGCAGCGGTGATAAGAAGAGGAAGGAGAGCAGCAGCAGTGATAAGAAGAGAAAGGAGAGCAGCAGCAGTGATAAGAAGAGAAAGGAGAGCAGCAGCGGTAAGAAGAGGAGGAAGGAGAGCAGCAGCGGTAATAAGAAGAGAAAGGAGAGCAGCAGCGGTAATAAGAGGAAGGAGAGCAGCAGCGGTAATAAGAGGAGGAAGGAGAGCAGCAGCGGTAATAAGAAGAGGAAGGAGAGCAGCAGCGGTAATAAGAGGAAGGAGAGCAGCAGCGGTAATAAGAGGAGGAAGGAGAGCAGCAGCGGTAATAAGAGGAGGAAGGAGAGCAGCAGCGGTAAGAAGAGGAGGAAGGAGCGACAGAGGAGATCACACAGTGAGGAGGACGCTGTGCCCAGAACTGTGACGTGGAGACAGAGGGGATCAGGAGCGGGGATTGTGGAGCGAGTCCAGGTACCGGCGCTCCCTGAGACCGCGAGGAAAGAGGACGGGGAACGGTGCAGATCGGAGCCTGTCAGCCGAGCACAGGAACACGGGCCCGGACAGGAGGACGGTGGGGGCGGACACGACAGTCACAGCACAATCCTCCCGTGTAACCGCGGAGCGGCGGCCTCCATTATAGAGGCGACACCTGATCACAGGGCGAGGAGCGGTCACCCCCATCACACAACGGACGCCCCAACACCGCTCCACTCACTGTCTATGGGGCGGGAAGGACTCGATCACCGCGACCGCTGCAGCCCATCACATCCAGCAGCGGTCATGTGACCTCAGGGGTAACCCCAGGACAGAACACGTCATCGCCAGAGCGAGAGGAAAGGGTTAATAACCCCGAGACCACAACACACCTCCACCAGCAGAGCGGCACCGCCGGGTGCGGATGTGGACAGAAGACCTTTGTGACGTCACAGTCATGTGATCAGTCACATGATCAGGGGCGGAGCTCCAGGGAGAAAGGGCTGACTGAGGGTGACGTCTGTGACTCCTCCCCCATGTGTCTGGTCACATGGCTGTGACGTCACATAGGTCTTGTCCGCACAGGCGCACACAGCGGTGCCGCTCTGCAGAAGGAGGTAGGTGTGCGCTGTGTTCTCGGGATTATGCGGATTATTAACCCCTTTAGGACCGGACCGGTTTTCATCACAAAATGAGTTGTGGTTTTTCTCTAGAGATGAGTGACCGCTCTCGGGGGCGAATAGCGGACAGCCACAACACCTACAGGAATTACCGCACAGATAGACAAACCCTGCAGGTGCTGCTCCCGATAACACCGCTGTATCCGAGCCCCGGCCCGATAACACCGCTGTATCCGATCCCCCGGCCCGATAACACCACTGTATCCGAGCCCCGGCCCGATAACACCGCTGTATCCGAGCCCCTGGCCCGATAACACCGCTGTATCCGAGCCCCGGCCCGATAACACCGCTGTATCCGAGCCCCGGCCCGATAACACCGCTGTATCCGAGCCCCGGCCCGATAACACCGCTGTATCCGATCCCCCGGCCCGATAACACCGCTGTATCCGATCCCCCGGCCCGATAACACCGCTGTATCCGATCCCCCGGCCCGATAACACCGCTGTATCCGAGCCCCTGGCCCGATAACACCGCTGTATCCGAGCCCCGGCCCGATAACACCGCTGTATCCGAGCCCCGGCCCGATAACACCGCTGTATCCGAGCCCCGGCCCGATAACACCGCTGTATCCGAGCCCCGGCCCGATAACACCGCTGTATCCGAGCCCCGGCCCGATAACACCGCTGTATCCGAGCCCCGGCCCGATAACACCGCTGTATCCGAGCCCCGGCCCGATAACACCGCTGTATCCGAGCCCCGGCCCGATAACACCGCTGTAATAATAATAATAGATTTTATTTTTATAGCGCCGACATATTCCGCAGCACTTTACATTTCAGAGGGGATTTGTACAGACAATAGACATTATGTCATGATCCCAGTGCAGGCTTTTGAGCTGCACACCGGGGGTTAATGTCTGGAGCTCTGTGCAGGTTTTGACCTGCACACTTGGGGTTAATGATTGTGGCCTCTTTCTGGTTCTGGGAGAGCTTCATAAACCCCTGGGTAGCTTCAATCCCTGCCAGTTATACTTTTGCCTTTGGCCTAGTGTGCTGACCCCCGTGTGCCTGTGTGTTGCTATAGCTTGTTTATATGGTTCTGACCCGATTCTGTTTCCTGTTGTGAGTTTGCCTGTTGATTTTGTACTGCGTTATTATCTGTGTATGACTCATTGTCTGTGACCTGACTACTCTCTGCTCTCCCCTCTGGTACCTTGCAGCCATCTCTGTGTGTGACTCATTGGCTACGTCCTGACTATTCTCCCTGTCTATGCCCCCTGGTAACTTTGTCTCGCAGTTACTCTGCTAGGAATTGTCTTGCAGCTCCTAGCTCTGTGGAGTTTAGGCCACGCCTCTAGCAGTCACGTGCTTCAGGTCCTGCGGCTCTGAAGTACGCATCTATTCGGTTGTTGCCCGCTCCACAGGTAGCTTTGAGCACGCTTTCGCTTTACTCAGGACACACACACTGGCTCAGTGAGCAAGTTCAGTGCGGTGTCTTTGACATTATAACTGGCCTACAATTTGTTTTCTCTCCTCACTTCTGCAGCATGGATCCAATGTGTGCTTTATCTGAGCAGGTGAAATGCGTGACTCAGTCACTGCAGAAGCTTAGTTTGAAACACCAAGCTCTGGCCCAGTCCCAACGGCGGGTTGAGGACTCAGTTCAGGGGGTACTTTCCGCAGGCTTCCAGCAGGTGGGGAATAGAGATGTCATTTTAGTCCCACCTGAATCCCCGGTTAAATTGCCAGATATATTTTCTGGTAACAAGGATGATTTCAGGGCATTTAAGGAGGGCTGTAAGCTTTTTTTTCTCTTTGAGACGCTGCTCCTCTGGGGATGAGAAACAGAGGGTGGGGGTGGTGATGTCCCTGCTTAGGGGGTCCCCACAAGTCTGGGCATTCTCGCTTTCCTCTTCTGCCCCTGAGAGAATGTCTGTGGATGCATTTTTTGAAGCCTTGGGGCTTATTTATGATGAGCCTGATAGAGTGCGGTTGGCTGAGGACAAGGTGATGAGTGTCTGTCAGGGGGAGCACTCGGCCGAATGGTTCTGTACTGAATTCAGACGTTGGGCAGCGGAGATTTCCTGGAGTGATGCCGCCCTTCGGAGGCTGTTCCACAGAGGCCTGTGTGAACGTCTGAAGGGTGCTTTGGCACTCCATCCTCCGCCTGACTCCCTGGAGGATGCCATGGTCCAAGCGGTTCGCATGGATCGCAGGCTGCGGGCTAGAGGCATTATGCAATGGGAAATGCCCTTATTCTTCAGTGGAGATGAGACCCGGACTCTTCCTATGGCTATGCAGCTGAGCACTGTCACCTGTGAGGGAAAGGAAAGAAGACGCCGCCGTGAAAAGCAGTTGTGCTTCTATTGTGGGAAATCTGGACATTGGAAGAAGGACTGCCCCTCCTGTCCGTCATCCTCCAAGATGGCGGGAAACGACTAGGTCTGGGTAGTAGTCGAGGAGGCTACCCAGACCTTCAGGTACAATTTTCCTCATGTGCAAAAATGGTGCTGCAGGTGGAACTGGAACTTGGTTATGGTCCTGTTCAGACTACTGCTTTTATTGACTGCGGTTCGGCTGTGAACCTGATTGATACCAAGGTTATGACTCTTTATAAGATAGGGACAGTCAGGCTTCATGATCCTGTTAAACTTGTGGCAATTGACTCCTCTCCTCTTACCCAGGACGGTATCTGTTGCAGGTCTGAACTGTTTTCTCTAAAAGTGGGTTCCACTCATGTGGAGAAACTAAGTTGTCTGGTGCTAGATAACTTGCCTGCAGGACTGGTACTGGGGATGCCTTGGCTTCAACGCCATAATCCTACCATTGATTGGGTTACAGGGGAAATCACTCAATGGGGATGCAATAATAAATGTGGTAACCGGGGACATCTTGTTAACGCTGTTAAATCCGTGTCTGTGTCGTCTGTCGATCTGGAAGGTATTCCGGAGTACCTGAAAGATTTCGAAGACGTTTTTTCCGAAAGTGAGGCTGAGGCGCTGCCACCACATAGACCCTATGATTGTGCCATTGATTTAGTACCCGGAGCCAAGTTACCTAAGGCTCGATTGTTCAATTTCTCTGGGCCTGAGCGCCAAGCCATGAAGGAGTACATAGCTGAGAGTCTCCGCAAAGGGCATATCAGGCCTTCTGTGTCACCTGTGGCAGCAGGGTTCTTCTTTGTGAAGAAAAAAGATGGTGGTTTGTGGCCGTGCCTCGACTTTCGGGAACTGAACAAGATAACGGTTAGGAACTCTTACCCGCTTCCCCTCATCCCAGACTTATGTAACCGGTTAGCTGGGGCCCAATGGTTCTCCAAGCTAGATCTGCGGGGGGCCTACAATCTGATAAGGGTTCGGGAAGGGGACGAGTGGAAAACGGCATTCCTCACATCAGAAGGACTCTTTGAGAACCTGGTAATGCCATTTGGGTTAACTAATGCACCCGCTATTTTCCAAAATTTCATCAATGTTGTGTTTTCTGATCTGATAGGCCATTTTGTTATTATTTATTTGGATGATATTTTGGTGTATTCCCCGGACAGTCAGTCTCGCTTGCAACATCTAAAGACAGTTCTCCAGAGACTCGGGGAGAACCAATTGTTCGCCAAATTGGAAAAATGTTCGTTTTTTGTACAGGAGCTGTCTTTTTTGGGGTTGATTGTGTCCTGTGAGGGGTTTCGTGTGGATCCTAAGAAGGTGCTGGCGATCGCTGACTGGGTTCAGCCTCGAGATCTCAAGGGGCTCCAGCGCTTCTTAGGATTTGCAAACTATTACCGGAGATTCATTAAAGGTTTCTCACAAGTGGTGAAACCACTCACGGATCTTACCCAGAAGGGAGATGATGTAAAAAATTGGTCTGTACTCGCTAAGGAATCCTTCTCAGCAATTAAGAAATGTTTTATGTCTGCCCCGGTGTTGGTGCAACCTGACCCGTCCAAACCATTCATTGTGGAGGTGGATGCTTCTAAAGTGGGGGCGGTGCTGTCCCAGGGTCTGGCCACCCTTACCAATCTCAAACCCTGTGCCTTCTTCTCCAAGAAGTTCTCTTCAGCTGAGAAAAACTATGATGTAGGCAATAGAGAACTTCTTGCGGTCAAGCTGGCGTTTGAGGAATGGAGGCACTTTTTGGAAGGGGCGGCTCACCCTATCACGGTTGTCACGGATCACAAAAATTTGGCATACCTTGAATCTGCTAAGAGTACCCCTAGACAGATATAGATACCCAAAAAGAAAAGAATAAGGCGCATCACAAAGGAGTAAATGCAATAAATTTTATTAAGCTCATATAGCATATACAAAGAGAAGAAACAAACAGGTGTGACCACCACCCCATAGATACACACAAATATACATATGTATGGGCAAGAATGAAGAAAAACGCACTTACAATATAGATTCTAGATGTAACCCATTGTTATCAATAAGCAGTATAAGCGCAAGTTCGCAAACAGCGGTTGTAAGTCTCAAAACAGTGAGGAAAAGAATTGGCCAAAAAAATGTATATAAAGCTACAAAATGGTATATGCAATGTTGCAACTATGACCTCTCTCGAAATTGAGACAAAAAAACCACTATAACAGTGGGTTACAAAAAATATGAAATAAAGTGCCATGTGCAGAAAAAATACATGATACATAATTATCTTCATTCTAAATAGCAGCAAGTTATAGTATATGTTACATAATAGCCATCAAAGCACATGTATGTACTCAAAGTGGCTATAGAGGAATAGGTGCACACATATATAAAGCAATCAATATCCAATAAAATTGCACCCATCAATATAATTGCACCAATGCCCATGTATAAGGTGAAATCACCCATGACCGCATATTTAGCCGCTAATATGAAAACCCATGATCAAAAACCTGTAAATAGCAAACTGCCATGTGCGTACCTGGGGTGGAAAAGTGCCCCGACGCGCGTTTCGCGTCAGCTTCCTCGGGGGGCAGTGTGAAAGCGGACAGAGTATGGCCATTAAATAGTTCCTCTACCACTCGGAATGAATTGCGGTCTGACGGCGCTTCCGGTGCTCGTGCCCCATACCGGAAGTGACGGAATGCGCGTCCCACGTCATAGGGGCCGGCCAAACAGCGACGCGTCAGCTGAGAGGCAGGACCCATGACGCTGGATGGGCGCGCATCCATGACAACCAGACGGAAGCCAAACATCCGGAAGCGCTCCCCGCAAAGATCATCCGAGTGTCCATACAAATCAAATATACCTGCCCACATCTTAGCAAAGAGTTGTCATTCAAAATTGTAAAAAATATTAATACCGATACTAGGTATTTGCCAGTCGGATAAGTAACATTTCTACATTACAAATCATGTGGAGAGAATATATTATTCTAAGGAAGACATACATGAACATTATATCTAAATTCGTTAGATAAGATATATATAGACACCAATCCTATATCAGAGACAATCCTCATCTATTCTTGATCACATGTATATATATGACTAAACAAGACTGGAAATCAAATATAAAATACAAAAACAGATGTGATGAAAGTTCTTCATAATTTACACCATAGTAGGGATGTCTTCAAAGATGTAGAACATATAATGTCATGAATCACCATCACAAAATTCCGAAGAACACAGGAAAACATAGAGAAATCATGGCCTAAAAAAGCTAAATGAGATAAAAAAGAGTTGCAACATTGCATATACCATTTTGTAGCTTTATATACATTTTTTTGGCCAATTCTTTTCCTCACTGTTTTGAGACTTACAACCGCTGTTTGCGAACTTGCGCTTATACTGCTTATTGATAACAATGGGTTACATCTAGAATCTATATTGTAAGTGCGTTTTTCTTCATTCTTGCCCATACATATGTATATTTGTGTGTATCTATGGGGTGGTGGTCACACCTGTTTGTTTCTTCTCTTTGTATATGCTATATGAGCTTAATAAAATTTATTGCATTTACTCCTTTGTGATGCGCCTTATTCTTTTCTTTTTGGGTATCTATGTTGTTTAAGAAGGGCGAAATTTAGAGACCGTTTTTTGGACTCCTTACCCCTAGACAAGCCCGTTGGTCACTTTTTTTTTCACGATTTCAGTTCTCAATTACTTTTCGACCGGGGTCCAAAAATGTTAAAGCGGATGCCCTGTCCAGAAGTTTTGATCCAGTTTCTCCCCCTGAGCTGCCGTCCTCCATTCTTCCCCCAGGGGTGGTAGTGGCAGGGGTCTCAACTGAGTTGGAACAAGAAATCCTAAGGGCTCAGGCCCTAGCTCCGGCAACCAGGCCAAGCGATAAACTGTTTGTTCCAGATTCATTGCGGCCAAGACTTCTGCAGAAGTTTCATGATTCTAGGCTGAGTGCTCATCCAGGTATCACGGCCACTAGAGAGGCAGTAGCCAGGGGGTTTTGGTGGCCTTCATTAAGGTCCGATGTCAAGGAATTTGTTTCTGCTTGTGGCATGTGTGCCCATTCCAAAAGCTAGCATAACTGACCGGCTGGGGAACTCATACCTTTACCGGTTCCTGATAGGCCATGGACTCATCTTTCCATGGATTTTATTACCGGCCTTCCACCTTCCAGGGGCAATACCGTGATCTGGGTGGTGGTGGATAGGTTTTCCAAACAGGCCCATTTCATTCCCTTGGCAGCATTACCTTCAGCAGAAACATTGTCAAGGTTGTTTGTGCAGCATGTGGTCCGATTGCATGGGGTACCCCTGAATGTTGTGTCTGACAGAGGTGTGCAGTTTGTGGCCAAATTTTGGAGGGCGTTCTGTATGAAATTGGGCATCTCACTCTCCTTCTCGGTCAGACAGAACGCACCAATCAATCCCTGGAACAAATTCTCAGGTGTCTGACCTCCGCCAGACAGGAGGATTGGTGTGATGCGTTACCGTTGGCTGAATTCGATTTTAACAACCGGGTGAGTCAGTCCACCAACATGTCGCCATTCCTGATTAACTATGGCTTTAATCCGCATTTTGGGGAGTTTTCTCGGGTGGATTCGGGTTGTCCAGGAGCGGAGGGGTCCGTTCAACGGTTAAAAAAACCTCTGGGCTGAAGTCCGGCGTAATATCTCTCGGGCCCAGGGGAGATACAAATATTTTGCGGACAAAAAGAGAGCCTCGGGAGACATGTTTCAGGTGGGAGAGTGGGTTTGGCTCTCCACGCGTAACATCAACTTAAAGGTACCATCAGTTAAGTTGGGACCTAAGTTCATTGGTCCGTACGAGATTATGGAGATGGTCAACCCAGTGGCATATAGGTTGCGTCTCCCCGCCTCCTTAAAAATATCTAATGTGTTCCATAAGTCTCTGTTGAAACAACAGGATCTGTCAAAGAGAACTCTGAGACTGTTGTTCCTCCAGTGCTGGTGGAGGGTCAATTGAAGTATGAGGTCGGACATATTGTGGACTCTCGGCGGGTGCGCCGCTCTTTGCAGTACCTGGTCCACTGGAAGGGATATGGACCAGAGGAGCGCTCATGGGTCCCTGCTCACTCGGTACATGCAGATCGCCTGGTTCAGGCGTTCCATGCCAAGTACCCGGGGAAGCCTGGGGGTCCAGAGGCCCCCCGTTGAGAGGGGGGTACTGTCATGATCCCAGTGCAGGTTTTTGAGCTGCACACCGGGGGTTAATGTCTGGAGCTCTGTGCAGGTTTTGACCTGCACACTTGGGGTTAATGATTGTGGCCTCTTTCTGGTTCTGGGAGAGCTTCATAAACCCCTGGGAAGCTTCAATCCCTGCCAGTTATACTTTTGCCTTTGGCCTAGTGTGCTGACCCCCGTGTGCCTGTGTGTTGCTATAGCTTGTTTATATGGTTCTGACCCGGTTCTGTTTCCCGTTGTGAGTTTGCCTGTTGTTTTTGTACTGCGTTATTATCTGTGTATGACTCATTGCCTGTGACCGGACTACTCTCTGCTCGCCCCCTTTGGTACCCTACAGCTATCTCTGTGTGTGACTCATTGGTTACGTCCTGACTATTCTCCCTGTCTATGCCCCTTGGTAACTTTGTCTCGCAGTTACTCTGCTAGGTATTGTCTTGCAGCTCCTAGCTCTGTGGAGTTTAGGCCACGCCTCTAGCTGTCACGCGCTTCAGGCCCTGCAGCTCTGAAGTACGCATCTATTCGGTTGCTGCCCGCTCCACAGGTAGCTTTGAGCACGCTTTCGCTTTACTCAGGACACGCACACTGGCTCAGTGAGCAAGTTCAGTGCGGTGTCTCAGACACATTACAGCATAACAGATATCAAGAGGAGTGAGGGCCCTGCTCGCAAGCTTACAGTCTATGGGGAAAGAGGTAGACACGAAAGGTGGGTGGTAACAGTTGCCCTGATTGTATGGACCAGCCATAATGTTAAGTGTGTAACAGTACAGACACAGAGGGCTAATGGATGCATAAAGCATGTGGGAACATGATGCGGGGAACCTGGTTATGGTAAAACTTTTGGCTGTGCCACACAGGGATAGATTAGGTTAATGTGTTGAGGCGATAGGTCAGTCTGAATAAATGCATTTTTAGGGCACATTTAAAATTGTAGGGATTTGGGACTAATTGTATTGACCTGGGAAGTGCATTCCAAAGAATTGGCGCAGCACGTGTATCGTCTTGGAGACGGGAGTGGGAGGTTCTGATTATTGAGGATGCTAACCTCAGGTCATCAGCAGAATGGAGGGCGCGGGTAGGGTGGTATACTGAAACAAGGGAGGAGATGTAGGGTGGTGCTGAGCCATGGAGGGCTTTGCGGGTGAGGGTAATAAGTTTGTACTGAACTCTGGAGTGGATGGGTAGCCAGTGTAATGACTGGCACAAGGTAGAGGCATCGGTGTAACGATTGGTGAGGAATATGATCCTGACTGCAGCATTCAGGACAGATTGGAGGGGGGAGAGTTTGGTAAGAGGGAGACCGATTAGAAGAGAGTTACAATAGTCGAGACGAGAATGAATAAGAGAAACAGTAAGAGTTTTTGCAGAGTCAAAAGTAAGAAAAGGTTGAATTCTAAAAATGTTTTTGAGGTGCAGATAACAAGAGCGAGCCAGTGATCGAATGTGGGGGGCAAAGGAAAGCTCGGAGTCAAGTATGACCCCCAAGACAGCGGGCTTGTTGCTGGGGAGTAATAGTGGAACCACACACAGAAATAGCAATGTCAGGTATAGGTACATTAGTAGAGGGAGGAAACACCAGGAGTTCAGTCTTTGACAGGTTCAGTTTCAGATATAGTGAGGACATGATGTTAGACACAGCGTTTAGACAATCGCCAGTGTTTTCTAGAAAGGCTGGCGTGATGTCAGGAGAAGAAGCGTATAATTGGGTGTCATCAGCATAGAGATGGTACTGGAAACCAAATCTACTGATTGTTTGACCAATAGGGGCAGTGTACAAGGAGAAGAGGAGGGGGCCTAGAACCGATCCTTGAGGAACCCCAACAGTAAGGGGAAGGTGAGAGGAGGAGGAACCGGCAAAAGATACAGTAAAGGAGCGGTCGGAGAGATCGGAGGAGAACCAGGAGAGAACGGTGTCCTTGAGGCCAATGGAACGGAGCATAGTGAGGAGGAGCTGATGATCCACAGTGTCGAATGCTGCAGAGAGATCCAAGAGAATTGGCATGGCGTAATGACCATTTGATTTTGCTGTTAGTAGATCATTAAAGTGAAAAGAGCGGAAACCGGATTGGAGAGGGTAGAGAGGAGAGTTATCAAAGAGATAGCGGATAAGACGGGAGTGGACCAGGAGTTTAGAGATGAAGGGAAGATTAGAGACAGGTCTATAGTTAGCGGCACAGTTTTGGTCGAGGGATGGTTTTTTAAGTAGTGGATGTATGATGGCATGCTTAATTGAGGAGGGAAAGATACCAGAAGAGAGAGAGAGGTTAAATATTTTAGTTAGGTTTGGGGTGACAGCAGGGGAAAGGGACTGGAGGAGATGTGATGGAAATGGGTCACTGGTGCAAGAGGTTGGGCGAGAAGATGCAAGAAGCCTGCTTACTTCTGTGACTGGTTCAAAATCAGAGAGTGAGCTAGATGCAGTGGGGGAGGGAGGATGGTGCATGGTATGAGGGGATTGGGAGATAATTTCCTGTCGGATATGGTCAATTTTTTTTTTTAGTAGTTGGCCAGATCGTCAGCTCGGAGCTCTGTGGTTGGGGCCTGTACTCTTGGGTTGAGTAGAGAATGAAAAGTGTCAGAGACGTTTCGGGTTATTGGACAGTGAGGTGATGAGGGTGTTGAAATAGGTTTGTTTGGAGAGGTGAAGAGCAGTGTGGTATGTTCTAAGCATGAACTTATAATGGATGAAATCTTCAGGTAGGTTGGATTTTCGCCACAGACGTTCGGCGCACCTGGAGCACCGCTGCAGGAAACGTGTTTGCAGGGTGTGCCAGGGTTCTCGCCGTCTGTGTTGTGGTGTTCTATTTATAGGGGGTGCAAATTCATCCAGGGCAGTTTGAAGGGTTTCATTGTAATGCTTCAATGCAGAATCAGGACATGAAAGGGAGGAGATAGGGGCCAATGATGACTGCAAGTTCTTCATAAGTTTCTGGGTGTTAATGGCCTGTATGTTTCTATAAATATGGACAGTGGAGGTGTATCCGAGCATGCCGCAGACACTCGGTGAGCACACGGGCCTGATAACACCACTGTATCCGAGCACGCCGCAGACACTCAGCACACGGGCCTGATAACACCTCTGTATCCGAGCACGCCGCAGACACTCAGAACACGGGCCTGATAACACTACTGTATCTGAGCATGCCGCAGACAATTGGTGTGCACACGGGCTTGATAACACCACTGTATCCGAGCACGCCGCAGACACTCGGTGTGCACACGGCCTGATTACACCACTGTATCCGAGCACGCCGCAGACACTCAGCACACGGGCCTGATAACACCACTGTATCCAAGCACGCCGCAGACACTCGGTGAGCACTCAGCACACAGGCCTGATAACACCACTGTATCCGAGCACGCCGCAGACACTCGGTGAGCACACGGCCTGATAACACCACTGTATCCGAGCACGCCGCAGACACTCAGCACACGGGCCTGATAACACCACTGTATCTGAGCACGCCGCAGACACTCGGTGAGCACTCAGCACACAGGCCTGATAACACCACTGTATCCGAGCACGCCGCAGACACTCGATGAGTACACGGGCCTGATAACACCACTGTATCCGAGCACGCCGCAGGCACTCGGTGAGTACACGGGCCTGATAACACCACTGTATCTGAGCACGCCGCAGACACTCAGCACACGGGCCTGATAGCTGTATCCGAGCACGCCGCAGGCACTCGGTGAGTACACGGGCCTGATAACACCACTGTATCCGAGCACACCGCAGACACTCAACACACGGGCCTGATAACACCGCTGTATCCGAGCACGCTCATCTGTCTCTTATGTCACCATTTTCCAAGCGCCGTAATGTTTTCAGTGTTCAGTTTTTGAGGCTGTGACGGTTTCTTTTTTGCATCCCGAATCGATGTTTTTATTGACTTTTTTTTTTCTCACGCTGTTTATTGATTGAAATAAATAATTTTATATTTTGATAGTTTGGACTTTTACAAACACACAATTTTTTAATGGGGGAAAAGGAGGGTGATTTTTTTTTTTTTTTTACTCATTTTTTTTTTTTTTTTTCTAAAACTTTTTTTCACTGTATTTGTTAGTGCTCGTGGTTGACCTGACCCTGTGATCATCCGATCACTTGTGCTATACACAGCTGGGCCGCAGAGATCACTATCTCCTATGAGCGCCGGCTGCAGGCTGACTTTCACAGGAGTACAGTGAGGACATGGAGGTCTTCGACAGACCCCCAGCTGTCATGGCAACCCATCAGTGCCCCCGCAATCACATCACAAGTGCGCTGATGCCAAGTGTTAAATGCTACAGGTGGAGCCAATAACACCGCCATCATCTGCCAGGAAAGATGTGGGTTCAGCGTGCAAGCTCCCATCAAAGTCAAGGAGCCGGACTATGACAGAACTGTACGTTCTGTATCGGTAAGGGGCCCAGGGCGGTAATCATGGGTGAGGGGCTGCTGTGTTCCCAAATCCTGGCATCTTACAAATAAACAATGTCCCAACTCCTGTGGGCTTTGCATGTGGTGCAGAACATTGTTTCGGCCGCTGTGTCCATGATCCCGGTCCAGGGACATCCGCACACAAATCAGGGGATGCTCGCTTCCTAACAGTTCAACTTTACTTAGCATCTTGAACTGTTACCGCACAGTTCGTTTCCACATTCTCTGAGCTATTCCTTTCTTTATTGGCTCCTCGGCCCCTGGAATACTCCGTCCAGCTTCACAGTTTCCACGTCCGGCTTCCACCTAAATAAGACGCGCTCCCCAGTGCCTCGTTTAGAGAGAGGAGAGCTTTGCTTTCCACTGCAAGTTCCTCAATCCAACTTACAACATGGTTAATAATATGATGAGCTATTTATCTATGCCGGACAGCTACTAACTACAGTGGGGAAAAAAAGTATTTAGTCAGCCTCCAATTGTGCACCTAAAAACATGTAAGATTTCTGGCTCTCACAGACCTGTAACTTCTTCTTTAAGAGGCTCCTCTGTCCTCCATTCATTAGCTGTTTGAACTTGTTATCAGTATAAAAGTCACCTGTCCACAACCTCAAACAGTCTGACTCCAAACTCCACTATTGTGAAGACCAAAGAGCTGTCGAAGGACACCAGAAACAAAATTGTACCCCTGCACCAGGCTGGGAAGACTGAATCTGCAATAGGCAAGCAGCTTGGTGTGATGAACTCAACTGTGGGAGCAATAAGAAAATGGAAGACATACAAGACCACCGATAATCTCCCTCGATCTGGGGCTCCATGCAAGATCTCACCCCGTGGGGTCAAAATGATCACAAGAATGGAGAGCAAAAATCCCAGAACCACACGGGGGGACATAGTGAATGACCTGCATAGAGCTGAGACCACCGTACCAAAGGCTACCATCAGTAACACACTACATCCCCAGGGACTCAGATCCTGCAGTGCCACACATGTCCTCCTCCTTAAGCCAGTACATGTCCGGCCCCGTCTGAAGTTTGCTAGAGAGCATTTGGATTATCCAGACGAGTATTGGGAGAATGTCATATGGTCTGATGAAACCAAAGTAGAACTGTTTGGTAGAAACAAAACTCATCGTGTTGGAGGAGACAGAATGCTGAGTTGAATTCAAAGAACACCATACCTACTGTGAACCATGGGGGGTGGCAACATCATGCTTTGGGGCTGTTTCTCTGCAAAGGGACCAGGACATGGAAGAATGAATGGGACGATGTATCAAGAGATTTTGCGTGCAAACCTCCTTCCATCAGCAAGGGCATTGAAGATGAAACGTGGATGGGTCTTTCAGCATGATAATGACCCCAAGTACACCGCCAGGGCAACGAAGGAGTGGCTTCATAAGAAGCATATGAAGGTCCTGGAGTGGCCTAGCCAGTCTCTAGATCTCAATCTAATAGAAAACCTTTGGAGGGATTTGAAAGTCCTTGTTGCCCAGCGACAGGCCCAAAACATCACTGATCTAGAGGAGATCTGCTGCGACGCTAGTCACAACCCACGGCTAGGCTGTGAATTAGCGCAGTCAGATGTTTCGGGGTCAATACCAGAAGATTACATAGTAAACCAAGGGAAAATACAAAGTCGCAAGTCAGGTCACATGCCAGGGTCAGAATGCCAGAGAAATAACGGATAAGCAAAGGGGCAATAAGGAACAGGTAGACTGAACACGGTCCAAAGGTCAGCAACAGAAGATCAGAACTTACAGCACAGGGTACAGGCGAACACACCAGAGAGCACAAGCTTTTGACTGCCAAGGATCTGAGCCAGACAGCTAACCTAAAAAGTAGGGCAATTACCAAGAACATGGAGCACCTGTGGAAATCTCTGCACCTTCCAGTCAAATAGGTCAACCGAGCTGTTAATCAAAGTACCGACAGCTCAGCACGCCCCAGCACAGGATAGGATGACGGAGCTCGCCATCACAGAGTCCCAGACACTCTGAGCAGAGGAATTGTGACATCTGCATGGTGGAATGGACCAACATACCACCAACAGTATGTGCCAACTGTGTGAAGACTTACAGAAAACGTTTGACCTCTGTCATTGCCAACAAAGGATATATAACAAAATATTGAGATGAACTTTTGTTAATGACCAAATACTTATAGAGGAGTTTGGAGTGTGACTGTTTGAGGTTGTGGACAGGAGTCTTTTATACTGATAACCAGCTCAAACAGGAGCCATTACTACAGGTAATGAGTGGAGGACAGAGGAGCCTCTTAAAGCAGAAGTTGCAGGTCTGTGAGAGCCAGAAATCTTGAATGTTTTTAGGTGACTAAATACTTATATTCCACCATAATTTGCAAAATAAATCTTGCCAAATCAGACACGGTGATTTTCTGGATGTGTTTTCTCATTTTGACTCTCATAGTTGTGGTCTATGATGTCAATTACAGGCCTCTCTCACCTTTATAAGGGAGTGAACTTGCACAATTGGTGGCTGACCGAATACTTTTTTTTTCCCCACTGTATGTGCTAACTATGTGCTAGTACAATATATCTGTCATTTTCTGTTTTTATGCACTATGCTATTATGGCTCCATGCACCAGCGCTTTTTTTTTTTTTCTGATATACTAATATATACTACAACAATTTGCTCTAGCACTTTATAAATACTTATATTGTCTCATACGATACTATTACACATACACAATACATATGAGGCAGGTTGTGTGATATTACTATTGTTGCGGTTGCACGCACATAGATTTACTACAAACTACCATACATACAATTCTATTTGCTCCCTCTTGACAATGGCCTTCTATATCGCTGGGTGTGCTGCCCTGTTTTTAAATTTTTTTTGTTTTTATCTGTCATTGGTTTGTATTCACTTTAACCCCTTTAACCCCAGGGGTGGTTTGCACGTTAATGACCGGGCCAATTTTTACAATTCTGACCACTGTCCCTTTATGAGGTAATAACTCTGGAACGCTTCCATGGATCCCGGTGATTCTGACATTGTTTTCTCGTGACATATTGTCCTTCATGTTAGTGGTAAAATTTCATTCAAATAACTTGTGTTTATTTGTGGAAAAAAAACAGAAATTTGGCGAAAATCTTAAAAATTTCCCAACTTTGAATTTTTATGCCCTTAAATCACAGAGATACGACACACAAAAACTTACTAAATAACATTTCCCACATGTTTACTTTACATCATCACAATTTTGGAACCAAAATTTTTTTTATGAAGTTATAAAGGTTAAAAGTTGACCAGCGATTTCTCATTTTTACAACACCATTTTATTTTTACGGACCACATCACATTTGAAGCCACTTTGAGGGGTCTATATGATAGAAAATACCCAAAAGTGACACCATTCTAAAAACTGCACCCCTTAAGGTGCTCAAAACCACATTCAAGAAAGTTATTAACCCTTCAGGTGCTTCACAGGAATTTTTTGAATGTCTTAAAAAAAAAAAAAAATCAACATTTAACTTTTTTTCACAAAAAAATTACTTCAGGTCCAATTTGTTTTATTTTACCAAGGGTAACAGGAGAAATTGGACTGCAAAAGTTATTGTGCAATTTCTCCTGAGTACGCTGATACCTGATATGTGGGGGGAACCACTGTTTCAGCGCATGGCAGAGCTCAGAAGAGAAGTTGCGCTATTTGACTTTTTCAATGCAAAATTGGCTAGAATTCAGATCGGACGCCATGTCACGTTTGGATAGCTGTTGTGAGTTCATTTTTCCGTCCACCAGTTGTGAGTTCTCCTTCCAGGCTCCCTCTGGTGGTAACTGGAGGTAGTGAGGCAGATTTAATCAGTAGAAATCTGCCACCTGATAATGAGGATGACGATTAGACCTCAGGAATCTCAGACTGGATTTAAGACAGCCGACGCCCTAGTCTGGTGCTGGTGATTCCTTCTGGCTTGTCAGGTCTTTGTTTTCAGCTCTGTTCCAGTCATCTAAAGCTAAGTTTTTCTGCTAATGTTCACACTTGATTTTGTTGGTCTATTCAGTTTTTGTGTGGTCAGCCAGCCCCGGTTGGGGCTGCGCTAAATTTCCACTCTTTATCTGTATTTGCTTTTTGTCCCTTATTAGATTGGCCTCTTTTTGCTCTGTCTCAGAATATTTCAGAGTGCTGATATAGTGGGAGAAGTCTAGTGACTTCAGGGTTAATTTTGCTATCAGAAGTGTTGGACTTTATTTTTGTAGGGTTTTTTGCAGATTGCAGACAGTGTCTTTCCTTCCCTTTCTAGTTAGTTTGGGCCCCATCATTTGCTCAGCCTATTTTCCTGCCTGTGTTTGTGCTTTCATCTTGTTTCACCGTCAATACATGTGTGGGGGCTGTCTTTCCTTTGGGGTCTGCTCTGGGGCAGTTAGTTTTCCCCTTTTCTTGCTTCAGGCTTATTTAGTCCTCCGGCTGTGACGAAGCTTCTAGGACCATCGTAGGTACGCTCCACGGCTGCTGCTAGTTGTGTGGTTAGGATCAGGGATCTGCAATCTGCATAGTTACCAACCTCTCTGGTTTTCTGTGACTTAGCTTGTTTTGTTTTTTTCTCCTCGGTGACCCATTCATAACAGAGAGCTCCTGATGTGCCTAAACAGTGGAAACCCTCCACAAGTGACCCCATTGTGGAAACTAGACCCCCCCCCCCAAGGAACTTATCTAGATATGTGGTGAGAACATTGAAACCACAAGGGCTTCACAGAAGTTTAAACGTACAGCCGTACAATTAAAAAATCATATTTTTTCCACAAAAATGATCTTTTCACCCCCAATTTTTATTTTTCCAAGGGTAACAGGACCCTAAACTTTATTGTGCAATTTGTCCTGAGTACGCTGATACCCCACATGTGGGTGTAAACGATTATTTGGGCGCATGGCAGAGCTCGGAAGGGAAGCAGCGCCATTTGACTTTTTTGGCTGGAATTGAGATCGGACACCATGTCGCGTTTGGAAAGCCCCTGATGTGCCAAAACAGTGGAAACCCCCCACAAATGACACCATTTTGGAAACTAGACCCCCCCCCAAGGAACTTATCTAGATGTGTGGTGAGCAAACAGAAGTTTATTACGACCGGGCGTGAAAATAAAAAAGATCATATTTTTTCCACAAACATGATCTTTTAGTCCCCAATTTTTTTTTTTTATTTTCCCAAGGGTAACAGGAGAAATTGGACCCCAAAAGTTGTTGTCCAATTTGTCCTGAGTACGCTGATACCCCATATGTGGGAGAAAACTACTGTATGGGCACACTTCAGGGCTTGGAAGGGAAGTAGTGACGTTTTGGAATGCAGACTTTGATGGAATGGTCTGTGGGTGTCATGTCACGTTTGGAGAGCCCCTAATGTACGTAAACAGTGGAAACCCCCCACAAATGACACCATTTTGGAAACTAGACCCCCCACGGAACTTTTCTAGATGTGTGCTGAGCACTTTGAAGCCCCAAGGGCTTCACAGAAGTTTATAGCGCCCGGGCGTGAAAATTAAAAAAAAAAATCATATTTTTTTTCCACAAAAACGATATTTTTGCCCCCAATTTTTTTATTTTCCCAAGGGTAACAGGAGATATTGGACCCCAAAAGTTGTTTTGCAATTTGTCCTGAGTAGGCTGATGTCCCATATGTGGGGGTAAAACACTGTTTGGGCGCATGGCAGAGCTTGGAAGGGAAGCAGCACCATTTGACTTTTTCAACTCAGAATTGGCTGGAATTGAGATCAGACGCAATGTTGCGTTTTGGAGAGCACCTGATGTGCCCAAACAGTGGAAACCCCCCAATTATAACTCCAACGCTAACCCCAACACACCCCTAACCCTAATCTCAGCCCTAACCCTAGCCCTAACCCTAATGTGGAAATAAATACATTTTCTTTTAATTTTATTATTTTTCCCTAACTAAGGGGGTGATAACGGGGGGTTTGATTTACTATTTATGGCGGTTTTTATGTTTGGCAGCTGTCGCACGCTAAAAGACGCTTTTTATTGTAAAAATAGTTTTTGAATCACCACATTTTCAGAGCTATAACTTTTCTGTATTTTGACCCACCGAGTCATGTGAGGTCTTATTTTTTGCGAGACGAGTTGACGTTTCTATTGGTACCATTTTTGGACACGTAACTTTTTTGATCGCTTTTTATTCCGATTTTTTGGGGGATGCAGAATGAACAAAAACCAGCGTTTCATGAATTTCTTTTGGGGGGGTGCGTTTACACTGTTCCGCGTGCGATAAAATTGATAAAGCGGTTTTATTCTTCGGGTCAGTGCGATTACAGCGATA
Source organism: Dendrobates tinctorius (assembly GCF_039654945.1). Lineage (NCBI taxonomy): Eukaryota > Metazoa > Chordata > Amphibia > Anura > Dendrobatidae > Dendrobates > Dendrobates tinctorius. Next base: position 1,921,723 of record NW_027361904.1, on the reverse strand, counting down.
CCTCATTTATGTCTTTTTTTATGTTTTGGCGCTTTTATGCAATGAAAACAATTTTATATAAAAAATAATTATTTTTGCATCGCTTTATTCTGCGAGCTATAACTTTTATTTTTTCGCTGATGACGCTGTGTGACGGTTCGTTTTTTGCGGGACAAGATGACGTTTTCAGCGGTACCATGGTTATTTATATCCGTCTTTTTGATCGCGCATTATTGCACTTTTTGTTCGGCGGTATGATGATAAAGCATTGCTTTTTGCTTTGTTTTTTATTTTTATTTTTCAAGGGGTTCGCTAAAGGGATTAACTAATGGGACAGTTTTATAGGGCGGGTCGTTATGGACGCGGCAATACTAAATATGTGTACTTTTATTGTTTTGTTTTTTTTCCAAAAAATGAATTTATTAGGGAATTTTTTTTTTTTTTTTATAAATTATTTTTACATTTTTTTTTTTTTAACTTTTTTTATACTTTCCCAGGGGGGAGATCACTGTCATGTGACAGATCACTGTGACAGATCAGCGATCTGACACAGGCACTGCTCCAAGCTTCCTCATGCCAGCGCTTTGCAGGCACTGAGGAGACCGCCTCCCTGCAGGCCCCCGAATGTCCCCGCCGCCATATTGGATCCAGGGACCTGCAGGGAAAGAGGCCCCCGCAGCAGCGCTGCACATTGCGCTGTTGCGGGGGTCTCAGGGAAGCACGGAGGGAGCCCCCTCCCTGCCGATGCTTCCCTAAACCTCCGGTACACTGCGATCGTGTTTGATCGCAGTGTGCCAGGGGTTAACGTGTCAGGGCGCTCTGTGACCACCCCTGACACATAGTAACGGGTGTCAACTGTGATAATCAGCTGACACCCGGCCGCGATCAGCGGCGCTCACCCTGATCGTGCTAGATGTACTATCCCATCCCCGGTCATAGGGGGCCGGGTAGCGTGGACGGGATAGTATGTCTCATGTCAAAAAGGGGTTAATATCACCTGATTTAATAAAATATAACTATATTTCACTGAATCTGCTTCTACAGGACTTTATGGTTGTTCCCCCCCCCCCCCTTTTCTTGATTGTTTTTTCTCTCTCCTTGTTGCACATTTAGGTCCAGTTTCTTGGTTGCAGGGTTACTATTTCTTCTACTAAGTTCTTTGGATTTGTTGGGTAGTAGAGTTAAGGACTGGTAAATCTTCATATTTTGTATATTTCTTTATTCAGGACTTCTTACCGGATACAATACTCCAAAGAGAATGTCACGATAATTCTTATAAAAATGTAGTATTTTCTTGCATAAGCATCATTGCAGTAAAATATGAGAATTAGTCCCATGGTTGGCTCATTAGATTAGTTGCGGTTTATTCTTCCATCTTTCTCTTGATCCTGTGTAATCCATGGGTGTGAGTCCAAGTCACAGTAGGCTGCAGAAGCACGTGTCACCGCCTATGGGTGTAGGCCCAAATGCTATAGGAAGCAGGAGAGCATGACAACCTCTGTGTCTGTAGACCCTCTGAATGAAGAGAGACCCCCTCTGTGTGTCATGTTGTGTGTATGTATATGCATGTATTTTTGAGTTGGAGGCGACTGGAGGTGGCAAGACCTTGGATGTTTGGTTTGAAGGACAAGGCAGAGTCAAAGATTACTCCAAGGCAGCAGATTTCTGGTACAGGGGAAAGTGTGATGTCATTTATTGTCATTGATTGAATAGGGGAAATAAGTGGGATGGAGGAAAGATGATGACTTTGGTTTTGTCCACGTTGATTTTTTTCAAGCGAGAGGAGAAGGAGCATATGACTGATACAGTGTGATTGTGGACAGTTGAAAGAAGACATCTGGGCCAGAGAGGTAGATCTGAGTGTCATCAGCATGTAGGTGGTACTGGAACCCATGGGACTTTTAGTTGTCCCAGGCCAAAGGTATAGATGGAAGAGAGTGGTGGTCCCCGTAAAGAGCTTTTAGGAACACCAGCAGAGAGGTCAGTAGTGTAGAATGGGAGATGTTAAATGGGGTTAGTGAGGTATGAGGAGATCCAGGAGAGGGCAAGGTCTTTGATGCCAAGTTTAGAGAAAATCTTTTGTAGGATGCAGTGGCTGACCGTGTCAAAGGCCGAGGACAAGTCTAGAAGCAGGAGTATGGAGAATTGTCTGTTACCATTAGCGGTAAATAAGTTATTAGTAATTTTGGTCAGGGCACTTAGTAGAGTGGTGGAGACAGAAGTCGAATTGTAGGTTAGATGGGAGGAAAGTTCATTGTGGAAATACTGTTAGAAGAGTTTGGAGGCGCACAGGAGCCGCGATATGTGAAGATAGCTGAATGTAGAGATTGGGCCGAGGGATGGCTTCTTCAGGATTTGTGTGATTGTGGCATATTTGAAAGCAAACGGGAAGGTACCGGAAGTTAATAGGTTGAAGAGCTAGCTTAGGGATGAGATAAGTGGTGATAAGGTTGTGTAGGAGGTAGATGGGTTCTGGTCAAGTGCACAAGTGGTGAGTCGTGATTTGGAGAGAAGATGAGTAAGCTCCCCTTCAGTAATGGTAGGGAGGAAGGCTATGTGGGAAAGGCATTGGTCTGTTATATGGAGGGGTTGTGGGGATTTATTATAAAAGACTTGCCTGATTCAGTCGATCTTGTTTTTCAGATATGCAGCAATGTCTTCTGCAAGGATAAGGGTGTTTGGAAGGGGCACTGGTGAGCTAAAAGGCAGTTAAAAGTGTTGAATAACTATTTGGGGTTGTGGGATGAAGAAGATGTGAGTGTGTAATCTCTGCTTTTAGTGCAACTGGGCATTTCTTCAGAGTCTTCTCTGGGGGGTGCACTCTTCCCCGCCATCTCAAACACTGCCAGTCAGAGCACTAGCAGTCTCAGTCACTGCAGAGCTCTGATTAGCGTGAACTAAGGAGAGAGGCGTGAAAATTAGGGCCGGTTTTAGAGAAAGTGGGGCCCCAAGTGCTCACATATTGCACCATCACACAGAAACATTTCGGAAGTATTTACGTGCGCTGAGTTCAGGCCGTTAAACGAGCGTGATCAACAATATTGAAGTAGTTTGACGCTTGTTCCCGAGTTTCTTTACAATGACTAAGGAAGAATCATGGGGACAGATAGTCCTTGATACAGTATAATGCAGGTCCCAAATATTACATATAGTATAATGCACTCCCCATGGTTCTTGATAGAGTATAAAGTATCAGCCGGACATGGGAACGAAGAGATAAGGGGAGGCTGACATGAGGCTGGGAGGGCGTGACGACATAGGTACAGCTGGGGGGGTTTGTGTAAGATGAGCCAAGGGGTAGGGGTCTGGAGGTAAAGGGGATATGACATAGGTAGAGGTGGGGTTATGAAGACAAAAGGACTGACCAGGGGTAGTGAAGCCCCTTTCTAACCTCCGAAGGACTGGACAGCAAAAATCCGTCAGTCGTGGTTCCCGGAGGTTTCCACCTAAAAAGTAGGAAAAAAAAAAAAAGTAGGGGGTTTTTCCTCTCCCTAGTACTGTCGGATGGCTCTTCGTGAGCAAAAGCTCTCTGCTACTTTGGGTATTAATGTTTTTTGAGGCGTTGGTGGGTCCTCGAAGCTGGGTAAAATTAGGATTGGGGATTCGTTAAATGTATGGATCCCCTTCATTTAATGTGGTGGTGGTCTGGTGAGTTTTGGGTGATACCTGGCGATGGAACGTCGGGTTCACATTAACTGGCCATTTGGGTGATACCCGGCGATGGAACGTCGGGATCACAGTAACACGAGTTGGTGGGTGATACCCGGCGTTGGAACGTCAGGATCACATGGTCAAGAGTGCACTCCTTCCCTCGGTGCATGGTGCTTCTGAGTCGGAGGAAAACGCGGCTGGGGGAAAGGGGCAATGCCATTCTAAAAAACCACCAGACTGTTATAACTTCGAGGACCTCACCAAGTTTCGTTGATTACCAATGAATATCAATAAATGGACTGCTGTGGCCGTTATTACCCAAAAGAAAATGGTTGTCGCTTGTCTTTACTTAACGTAAAAGAGGGGGCGGGGGACCTTTGGAGGGATTGGGTCAGGAGAAATCGACCTCTCCAGAGTCATGCAGCCCACCTCAGAGTATAATGCGGCCCACCTCAGAGTATAATGCGGCCCCCCTCAGAGTATTCAGAGTATACTGCAGCCCCCTCATAGAGTATACTGCAGTCACACACATGCACACAGTATAGTGCAGCTCCCCCCCCGCACACAGTATAGTGCAGCTCCCCCCCCGCACACAGTATAGTGCAGCTCCCCCCCGCACACAGTATAGTGCAGCTCCCCCCCGCACACAGTATAGTGCAGCTCCCCCCCGCACACAGTATAGTGCAGCTCCCCCCCCGCACACAGTATAGTGCAGCTCCCCCCGCACACAGTATAGTGCAGCTCCCCCCCGCACACAGTATAGTGCAGCTCCCCCCCGCACACAGTATAGTGCAGCTCCCCCCCGCACACAGTATAGTGCAGCTCCCCCCCGCACACAGTATAGTGCAGCTCCCCCCCGCACACAGTATAGTGCAGCTCCCCCCCGCACACAGTATAGTGCAGCTCCCCCCCGCACACAGTATAGTGCAGCTCCCCCCCGCACACAGTATAGTGCAGCTCTCCCCCGCACTGTTATGATGAGTCACCGCAGGAGGAAAAAACAAAATACCAGCTAAGTCCAGAAAAACCAGAGAGGTTGGCAGCTATCGGATTGCAGACCCCTGAACCTATCCACAACAACTAGCAGTAGCCGTGGGGGGTTCCTACGGTGCCCTAGACCCCTCGATCACAGCCGGAGAACTATATAGCCTAAAGACAGAAAGGGGAAAAACTAAACTGCCCCAGAGCAGACCCCAAAGCAATAGGCAGCCCCCAACATATAATGACGGTGAAGCAAGATGAAAACACTAACACAGATAGAAAGATAGCTTGGGCCCCATCATTTGTTCAACCTAACTACATAGGACAGGATAGGAAAGCTGCTGTCTGCCATCCGCAAAAACCCTATCAAAATGAGCCAACCGACTGATAGGAAAAACAGGCCCTTGAAGTCGCTAGGCTTCAAAAAGACTATATCAGCACTCAGGTATATTCTGAAGACAGAGCAAAATATCAACAGATCAGAGACAAAAATGGAATTCAGCTCACCCCCAGCCGGGGATGGCAGAACTCCCAAAAAACAAGGCAAAACAAAAACAAAACTGAAGTGTACAAAGCAGAGCAGAAAAACTTAGCTTTGAGATGCAGGAATCAGACTGGTCTCCAAGAATCCAGCAGGAAAATCACCAGCCAGGAAGACGGGCGTCGGCAGCCTTATATACAGTCCTCAATTCCAGCCACCCAGTCATCATCTAGCTGCCCAGGTGTTTGGTAATCAGTCTCACTACCTTCCTTCACTAGAGGAGGGAGTTTATCAGACCTCAATGGTGAAGGGAAAAATGAACTCACAACAGTACCTCCCCCTTGAGGAGGGGTCACCGAACCCTCATCCATGCCACCAGGGCGATCAGGGTGAGCCCGATGAAAGGCACGCACCAATCTTTCGGCATGAATATCAGAGGCAGAGACCCAGGAATTATCCTCCTGACCATAACCCTTCCACTTAACCAAATACTGGAGTCTCCGTCTAGCCAGACGGGAATCCAGTATCTAATCTACCTCATATTCCATGTTACCTTCCACCAATATAGGGTCAGGAGGTGCCACCCCAGGAACTACTGGTTCAACAAACCTCTTCAACAAGGACTTATGAAACACATTATGAATTTTAAATGTGACAGGAAGAGCCAACCGAAAAGAGACCGGATTAATAATCTCCAAAATCTTGTAAGGTGCAATAAATCTAGGCTTAAACTTAGGAGAAGCCACCTTCATAGCGATATTTTTTGATGACAACTAAACCATATCACCCACCTTAAACTGGGGACCAACGGTCCTACGCCGGTTGGAAAACCGCTGGGCCTTTTCCTGGGAGAGAGACAACTTATCCACTACTTGGTCCTAGATCTGTTGCATTCTCTCCACCACAGTGTCAACACCTGGGCAGGCAGAAGGCTCCACCTGCCCTGAAGAAAATCGAGGGTGAAAACCAAAGTTACAAAAAAAAGGAGACATCAAAGTGGCAGAACTAGCTCTATTATTCAAAGCAAATTCGGCCAAGGGCAAAAATGAAACCCAATCATCCTGATCGGCAGAAATAAAACATCTCAAATACGACTCCAAAGTCTGGTTTGTTCTCTCCATCTGCCCATTGGTCTGAGGGTGAAACGCAGCGGAGAAGGACAACTGAATTCCCAGCTTGGAACAGAAAATCCTCCAAAATCTAGACACAAACTGAACTCCTCTGTCAGATACAATGTTCTCAGGAATCCCGTGCAAGCGAACCACCTGTTGCAAAAACAAGGGCACCAACTCAGAGGAAGATGGCAACTTAGGGAGTGGTACAAGATGTACCATCTTAGAGAATCTATCACAAATCACCCAAATAACAGTCATTCTCTGAGAGACAGGCATATCAGAGATAAAATCCATTGAAATATGGGTCCATGGACTCCTGGGCACCGGCAAAGGCATCAACAAGCCACTAGAGCGAGAACAAGGTTTAGACCGGGAGCAAGTCCCACAGGACTGCACAAAATTCCTGACATCATGAGACAAGGCGGGCCACCAAAAAGATCGACTCACCAGATCTCTAGTACCAAAAATACCTGGATGACCAGCCAATGCAGAGCAATGAACTTCAGACATCACTCTCTTCCTCCACTGGTCAGGAACATACAACTTTCCACTGGGACAACGCTCCTCCTGGAACTCTTCCAGAGCACGTCTCAAATCGGGCGAGATGGCAGAAAGAACTACCCCTTCGCCAAAGATGTTAGCAGGCTTGGTCACCACAGGAGAATCAGCAAGGAAACTCCTAGAGAGGGCGTCTGCCTTGACATTTTTAGTGCCGGGAAGAAAAGAGACCACAAAATCAAAACGTGTGAAAAACAAGGCCCACCTAGCCTGTCTAGGATTCAAGCGCTTGGCCGACTCCAGGTAAATCAAATTCTTGTGGTCAGTAAGGACCACGACTTGGTGTTTGGCTCCCTCCAACCAATGTCTCCACTCCTCAAATGCCCATTTCATGGCCAACAGTTCCCGATTCCCCACATCATAGTTACGTTCGGATGGGGAGAACTTTCGGGAAAAGAAAGCGCAAGGATTCATTTTAGATGTCACAGGATCTTTTTGGGACAACACCGCTCCTGCACCAATCTCAGAAGCGTCCACCTCCACCAGAAGTAGGAGTGAGACATCAGGTTGCCGCAAAACCAGAGCAGAAGTGAATCTTTGCTTCAGCTCCTGAAAGGAAGGAACAGCCTCCGGAGACCAATTCAGCACATCAGCACCCTTCCTAGTCAAATCCGTCAATGGCTTGGCAATACCAGAAAAATTTAGCTATAAATTTCCGATAAAAATTAGCAAAACCCAAAAACTTCTGGAGGGCCTTCAAAGAAGTGGGCTGAACCCAATCATAAATGGTCTGTACCTTGGCCGGGTCCATTTCAATAGTTGACGTAGACAAAATAAATCCCAAAAATGAAATCCTCTGTACCCCAAAAAGGCATTTCGATCCCTTGACATACAGGGAATTCTCCCTCAAAATCCGAAACACAGTCCGAACATGTTCCACATGAGAGTCCCAATTCTTGGAGAAGATCAAAATATCATAAAGATAGATAATCAAAAATATATCCACAAAGTCTCAGAATATATCGTTCATGAAGCACTGGAAGACAGAAGGGGCATTAGTGAGCCCAAAAGGCATCACCAGGTACTCAAAATGTCCCTCCGGAGTATTAAACGCCGTCTTCCATTCATCCCCATGCTTAATGCGAATAAGATTATACGCTCCCCTGAGGTCAAGCTTGGTAAACCAGCAAGCACCTTTAACTCTGGAGAATAGATCCGAAATCAGGGGTAACGGATACTGATATTTAACAGTAATTTTGTTGAGGGCACGATAGTCAATACAGGGCCTTAATGAACCATCCTTTTTAGCCACGAAAAAAAAACCAGCACCCAAGGGTGAAGAGGATGGTCTAATATGACCCTTCTCCAATGCCTCCTTAATATAGGATCGCATAGCCTCGTGCTCGGGTACAGATAAATTGAAAAGCCGACCCTTGGGGAATTTACACCCCGGGTTCAGCTCAATAGCACAGTCATAACTCCTATGAGGAGGCAAAGACGCAGACTCATTCTCACTAAATACATCACAAAAGTCAGCCAAATAGTCAGGAACATCATGTGACTGGGGAGAGGTGGAGAAAACAGGAGCATCACTAAGGGCACACCGACAACCCCAACTCACCACAGACAAAGATTTCCAATCCAGAACTGGATTATGGATTTGCAACCAGGGAAACCCCAGAACAATGGTATCATGCAGATTATGCAACACCAAAAATCTGCAATTTTCTTGATGGTCTGGGGCGACCTGCATTACCACCTGGGTCCAAAACTGAGGTTTATTCTTCGCCAAAGGAGTAGCATCAATTCCCCTCAAAGGGATAGGTGTCCGCAGCGGTGTCATAGGAAATCCACAACGTTTAGCAAAATCCAAGTCCATCAGGTTCAGAGCTGCTCCTGAATCCACAAAAGCCTTGGCGGAAAATGTGGACAGGGAGCAGATCAGAGTAATTGCCAGAAGAAACTTAGGTTGAACACCACCCACAGAAAACGTGTGTGCAAAACGTTTCTCTCGTTTGGGACAGACAGAAATAATATGTGAGGCATCTCCACAGAAAAAACACAACTTATTACGCCTTCTGAACTCCTGACATTGCGCCCTAGACAAAACTCTATCACATTGCATAGGTTCAGACATTTGTTCAACAGGTGGTAACATCTCTCGTGTAGTTTTGCGTTCACGTAAACGCCGATCAACCTGAATGGCTAATGACATAGAATCGTCAAGACCAGAGGGAACAGGAAATCCCACCATAGTATCTTTTACAGTTTCTGACAAACCCTTCCGAAAGAGAGCAGCCAAGGCACCATCATTCCAGGTAGTAAGGACCGCCCACTTTCGGAATTTTTGACAGTACAACTTTGCCGAATCCCGACCCTGACTTAATGCCAACAGGGTCTTTTCAGCCTGATCAATAGCATTAGGTTCATCATACAACATCCCCAAGGCTTGAAAAAATGCGTTCACATTATTCAGAATAGGATCATCAGGTTTCAAAGAAAACGCCCAATCCTGGGGATCGCCACGCAGCAAAGAGATGACAATTTTAACCTGCTGCGCGGAGTTCCCCGACGAGTTAGGCTTCAAGGCAAAAAATAATTTACAATTATTCTTGAAATTCAAGAATTTAGACCGATCCCCCAAAAATACATCAGGAGAAGGAATCTTTGGTTCAGCAGCATGTGAATGAGCAAGATAGGCGGAAATTCCCCGCACTTCAGCAGCGAGCTGCTCCACACGATCAGACAATTGCTTCATCTCCATTGAGAAAAAAATTCCCCCTACGGCCTCAGAGATATAGAGGAAAAAATATGCACAAAAAAAAAAATTCTGACACTTTTTTTTTTTCTTTTTACAATTCTCTCCTGCTATTGAGTACCCTAGGATCTGCGGTATGGCTGGTGATTCTGTTATGATGAGTCACCGCAGGAGGAAAAAACAAAATACCAGCTAAGTCCAGAAAAACCAGAGAGGTTGGCAGCTATCGGATTGCAGACCCCTGAACCTATCCACAACAACTAGCAGTAGCAGTGGGGGGTTCCTACGGTGCCCTAGACCCCTCGATCACAGCCGGAGAACTATATAGCCTAAAGACAGAAAGGGGAAAAACTAAACTGCCCCAGAGCAGACCCCAAAGCAATAGGCAGCCCCCAACATATAATGACGGTGAAGCAAGATGAAAACACTGACACTTTTAATTCTCTACTCAACCCAAGAGTACAGGCCTCAACCACGGAGCTCCGAGCTGACGATCTGGCCAATTACTTCAAAGAAAAAATTGACCAGATTCGACAGGAAATTATCTCCCAGTCACCTCATACCATGCACTGTCCTCCCTTCCCCCTGCATCTAACTCACTCTCTGATTTTGAACCAGTCACAGAAGAAGAAGTAAGCAGGCTCCTTGCATCTTCTCGCCCAACTACTTGCACCAGTGACCCATTTCCGTCACATCTTCTCCAGTCCCTTTCCCCTGCTGTCACCCCTCACCTAACTAAAATATTTAACCTCTCTCTCTCTTCTGGTATTTTTCCCTCATTTAAGCATGCTATCATACATCCACTACTTAAAAAACAACCATCCCTCGACCAAAACTGTGCCGCTAACTATAGACCTGTCTCTAATCTTCCCTTCATCTCTAAACTCCTGGAACGCCTGGTCCACTCCCGTCTTATCCGCTATCTCTCAGAAAACTCTGTTCTCGACCCTCTCCAATCCGGTTTCCGCTCTTTACACTCCACTGAAACTGCCCTCACTAAAGTCTCTAATGATCTGCTAACAGCTAAATCAAATGGTCATTACTCCATGCTAATTCTCTTGGATCTCTCTGCAGCATTCGACACTGTGGATCATCAGCTCCTCCTCACTATGCTCCGTTCCATTGGCCTCAAGGATACCGTTCTCTCCTGGTTCTCCTCCTATCTCTCCGACCGCTCCTTTACTGTATCTTTTGCCGGTTCCTCCTCCTCTCATCTTCCCCTTACTGTTGGGGTCCCCCAAGGATCGGTTCTAGGCCCCCTCCTCTTCTCCTTGTACACTGCCCCTATTGGTCAAACAATCAGTAGATTTGGTTTCCAGTACCATCTCTATGCTGATGACACCCAATTATACGCTTCTTCTCCTGACATCACGCCAGCCTTTCTAGAAAACACCGGCGATTGTCTAAACGCTGTGTCTAATATCATGTCCTCACTATATCTGAAACTGAACCTGTCAAAGACTGAACTCCTGGTGTTTCCTCCCGCTACTAATGTACCTATACCCGACATTGCTATTTCTGTGTGTGGTTCCACTATTACTCCCCAGCAACATGCCCGCTGTCTTGGGGTCATACTTGGCTCCGAGCTTTTCTTTGCCCCCCACATACGATCACTGGCTCGCTCTTGTCATCTGCACCTCAAAAACATTTCTAAAATTCGACCTTTTCTTTCTTTTGACTCTGCAAAAACTCTTACTGTTTCTCTTATTCATTCTCGTCTCGACTATTGTAACTCTCTTCTAATCGGTCTCCCTCTTACCAAACTCTCCCCTCTCCAATTTGTCTTGAATGCTGCAGCCAGGATCATATTCCTCACCAATCGTTACACCGATGCCTCTACCTTGTGCCAGTCATTACACTGGCTACCCATCCACTCCAGAATTCAGTATAAACTTATTACCCTCACCCACAAAGCCCTCCATGGCTCGGCACCACCCTACATCTCCTCCCTTGTTTCAGTATACCACCCTACCCGCGCCCTCCGTTCTGCTGATGACCTGATGTTAGCATCCTCAATAGTCAGAACCTCCCACTCCCGTCTCCAAGACTTTACACGTGCCGCGCCAATTCTTTGGAATGCACTTCCCAGGTCAATACGATTAGTCCCCAATCCCCACAATTTTAAGCGTGCCCTGAAAACGCATTTATTCAGACTGGCCTATCGCCTCAACACATTAACCTAATCTATCCCTGTGTGGCACAGCCAAAAGTTTTACCATAACCAGGTTCCCCGCATCATGTTCCCACATGCTTTATGCCTCCATTAGCCCTCTGTGTCTGTACTGTCACACACTTAACATTATGGCTGGTCCATACAATCAGGGCAACTGTTACCACCCACCTTTCGTGTCTACCTCTTTCCTCATAGACTGTAAGCTTGCGAGCAGGGCCCTCTTTCCTCTTGGTATTTGTTATAATCTACTGTATGTGATTATTGTTATGCTGTAATGTCTATTGTCTGTACAAATCCCCTCTGAAATGTAAAGTGCTGCGGAATATGTCGGCGCTATAAAAATAAAATTTATTATTATTATTATGAAAACACTAACACAGATAGATAGGTTGAGCAAATGATGGGGCCCAAGCTAACTACATAGGACAGGATAGGAAAGCTGCTGTCTGCCATCCGCAAAAACCCTATCAAAATGAGCCAACCGACTGATAGGAAAAACAGGCCCTGAAGTCGCTAGGCTTCAAAAAGACTATATCAGCACTCAGGTATATTCTGAAGACAGAGCAAAATATCAACAGATCAGAGACAAAAATGGAATTCAGCTCACCCCCAGCCGGGGATGGCAGAACTCCCAAAAAACAAGGCAAAACAAAAACAAAACTGAAGAGTACAAAGCAGAGCAGAAAAACTTAGCTTTGAGATGCAGGAATCAGACTGGTCTCCAAGAATCAAGCAGGAAAATCACCAGCCAGGAAGACGGGCGTCAGCAGCCTTATATACAGTCCTCAATTCCAGCCACCCAGTCATCATCTAGCTGCCCAGGTGTTTGGTAATCAGTCTCACTACCTTCCTTCACCAGAGGAGGGAGTTCATCAGACCTCAATGGTGAAGGGAAAAATGAACTACCAACACCGCACACAGTATAGTGCAGCTCTCCACCGCACACAGTATAGTGCAGCTCTCCCCCGCGCACAGTATACACTGTGTTCCAAATTATTATGCAAATGATATTTTTCTCTGATTTTCCTAAATAGTCGGTACAAATGACAGTCAGTCTAATAAAAGTCATCACCCGTTAGAGTATGCATCGAATTTTATTGAAGAAAACCAAATTATTAGGCACAGTACAATTTCTAAACATTTGATCTGTTGTAAAGAACTGAAAATGCTCGTTTGTGGAATTTGCAACATTAGGAGGTCACATTCACTGAACAAAAAGGATATTTAACTCCAAAACATCCTAACAGGCAAAGTTACATGCTATCATAGGAATCCTTCTTTGATGTCACCTTCACAATTCTTGCATCCATTGAACGTGGGAGTTTTTGGAGAGTTTCTGCTTGGATTTCTTTGCATGAAGTCGGAATAGCCTCCCAGAGCTGCTGTTTTTATGTGAGCTGCCTCCCACCCTCATAGATCTTTTGCTTGATGATACTCCAAAGGTTCTCTACAGGGTTGAGGTCAGGGGAAGATGGTGGCCACACCATGAGTTCATCTCCTTTTATGCCTATAGCAGTCAATGACTCAGAGGTATTCTTTGCAGCATGAGATGGTGCATTGTCATGCATGAAGAGGATTTTGCTCCTGAGGCACATTTCTGCTTTTTATACCATGGAAGACAGCTGTCAGTCAGAAACTCTATATACTTTGCAGAGGTCATTTTCACACCTTCAGGAACCTTAAAGAGCCCTACCAGCTGTTTCCCCATGATTCCGGCCCAAAGCATGACTCCTCCTCCTCCTTGCTGAAGTCGCAGCCTTGTTGGGACATAGTGGCCATCCACCAACCATCCATCTGGACCATCCAGGGTTGCTCGACACTCATCAGTAAACAAGACTGTATGAAAAATAGTCTTCATGTATGTCTGGACCCACTGCTACAATTTCTGCTTGTGAACACTTTTTAGGGGTGGCCGAATAGTAGGTTTATGCACCACAGCAATCCTTTGAAGGATCCTACACCATGAGGTTCGAGGGACTCCAGATGCACCAGCAGCTTTAAATATCTGTTTGCTGGTTTGTAATGGCTTTTTAGCAGCTGCTCTCTTAATCCGATGAACTTGCCGGGCAGAAACCTTCCTCATTCTGCCTTTATCAGCACAAACATGTCTGTGCTCAGAATCAACCACAAATCTCTTAACAGTACGATGATCACGTTTACATTTTTGGGAAATATCTAATGTTTTCATCTCTTAACCAAGGCATTGCACTATTTGATGCTTTTCAGCAGCAGAGAGATCCTTTTTCTTTCCTAAATTCCTTGAAACCTGTGCCCTGCTTAATAATGTGGAACATCATTCTTAAGTAGTTTTCCTTTAATTGAGCTCACCTGGTAAACTAATTATCACAGGAATTTGAGATTGATTTCAGTGATCCAAAGAGCCCTGATACACAATACCATCTATGAGTTTATTTGAAAAACAAAAAATTACATCTTTGTGACACGTAAATCCAATTTGCATAATAATTTGGAACGCAGTGTAGTGCAGCTCCACCCGCACACAGTATAGTGCAGCTCCCCCCCGCACACAGTATAGTGCAGCTCTCTCCCCCGCACACAGTATAGTGCAGCTCTCTCCCCCGCACACAGTATAGTGCAGCTCTCTCCCCCGCACACAGTATAGTGCAGCTCTCTCCCCCGCACACAGTATAGTGCAGCTCTCTCCCCCGCACACAGTATAGTGCAGCTCTCTTCCCCCGCACACAGTATAGTGCATCTCCCCCCGCACACAGTATAGTGCATCTCCCCCCCGCACACACAGTATAGTGCATCTCCCCCCCGCACACACAGTATAGTGCATCTCCCCCCCCCGCACGCAGTATAGTGCATCTCCCCCCCCCGCACGCAGTATAGTGCATCTCCCCCCCCGCACACAGTATAGTGCATCACCCCCCCGCACACAGTATAGTGCAGCTCCCCCCCGCACACAGTATAGTGCAGCTCCCCCCCCCGCACACAGTACAGTCATGGCCAAAAGTTTAGAGAATGACACAAATATTAATTTGTACAAAGTCTACTGCTTCATTTTTTCTAATGGCAATTTGCATATACTCCAGAATGTTATAAAGAGTGATCAGCTTAACAGCAATTACTTGCAAAGTCAATATTTGCCTAGAAAATGAACTTTATCCCCAAAACACATTTCAACATCATTGCAGCCCTGCCTTAAAAGGACCAGCTAACATCGTTTCAGTGATTGCTCCATTAACACAGGTGTGGGTGTTGATGAGGACAGGGCTGGAGATCAGTCTGTCATGATTAAGTAAGAATGACACCACTGGACACTTTAAAAGGAGGCTGGTGCTTGGCATCATTGTTTCTCTTCTGTTAACCATGGTTATCTGTAAAGAAACACGTGCAGTCATCATTGCACTGCACAAAAATGGCCTAACAGGGAAGAGTATCGCAGCTAGAAAGATTGCACCTCAGTCAACAATCTATCGCATCATCAAGAACTTCAAGGAGGGAGGTTCCCTTGTTGCCAAAAAGGCTCCAGGGCGCCCAAGAAAGACCAGCAAGCGCCAGGACCGTCTCTTAAAAGTGTTTCAGCTGCGGGATCGGGCTACCAGCAGTGCAGAGCTTGCTCAGGAATGGCAGCAGGCAGGTGTGAGTGCATCTGCTCGCACTGTGAGGCGGAGACTCTTGGAGCAAGGCCTGGTCTCAAGGAGGGCAGCAAAGAAGCCACTTCTCTCCAGAAAAAACATCATGGACCGACTGATATTCTGCAAGAGGCACAGGGAGTGGACTGCTGAGGACTGGGGTAAAGTCATTTTCTCTCCCCTTTTCGATTGTTTGGGACATCTGGAAAACGGCTTATTCGGAGAAGACCAGGTGAGCGCTACCACCAGTCTTGTCTCATGCCAACTGTCAAGCATCCTGAAACCATTCATGTGTGGGGTGGCTTCTCAGCCAAGGGAATGGGCTCTCTCTCAGTCTTGCCTAAAAACAGCCATGAATAAAGAATGGTGCCAGAATGTCCTCCGAGAGCAACTTCTCCCAACCGTCCAAGAGCAGGTTGGCGATCAACAATGACTTTTTCAACATGATGGAGCACCTTGCCATAAAGCAAAGGTGATAACTAAATGGCTCGGGGAACAAAACATAGAGATTTTGGGACCATGGCCTGGAAACTCCCCAGATCTTAATCCCATTGAGAACTTGTGGTCAATCATCAAGAGACGGGTGGACAAACAAAAACCTTCAAATTCAGACAAAATAAAAGCATTGATTTTGCAAGAATGGACTGCTATCAGTCAGGATTTGATCCAGAAGTTGATTGAGAGCATGCCAGGGATAATTGCTGAGGTCCTGAAGAAGAAGGGTCAACACTGCAAATATTGACTTGCTGCATTAACTCATTCTAACTGTCAATATAACCTTTTGTTACTCATAATATGATTGCAATTATATTTCTGTATGTGATAAAAACATCTGACAAACACACATAAAAACCAGAGGGCAGCAGATCATGTGAAAATATAATATTTGTGTCATTCTCAAAACTTTTGGCCATGACTGTATAGTGCAGCTCTCCCCCGCACACAGTATAGTGCAGCTCTCCCCCGCACACAGTATAGTGCATGCAGACACACACACACCTCACCTCTCTTCCTTATTCCACACACACATACACCTCACCTCTCCTCCTTGTTCCTGGCGCTGCTCCAGTCTCATCGACTCTACTGCTGAGTCACAAGCAGAGGGGGAATGATGGGAGAGGGCGTGTCATCTGATGCTTTCTCCTCTGTTACAGTTGAAAGAAGTGATGGAGTCTATTATGATGCTAATACAGTTCAATGAGCGATAGGGGTGCTTTCTTATGGCCCTCATAGTGGCCACTGGCTGGGGGCCCCTGGAGGAGCAGGGGCCCTAGGTAGTTGCCTGGTCTGCCTGCACCTAACGCCGGCCCTGGTGAAATCGCATGCACCCAGAGAAGCCTCTAAAGAAACACGTAATTGCACTATATGTAGATGCAGCCATCACCATGTTTGACGGTGGGGATAGTATTTTCAGGGTGATTGCAGTTTCGGATTTCCGCCACACTTGATCTCATCAGACCATATCACCTTCTTCCAAATGCCATGTGACAGTCTTCACTGTTTTTCAGCACCTTCCCACATTGTTTTGCTGCCTTTGTATAAATCCTCGTATTGTGTCCCCTATTTTTCTCTTCTCTATGTTTTGATTGGGTGGTGAATGCTTCACCAGCATAGGGCCATCCAGGAGCTTCAGGGGCAGCCACCGAGAAGCGTATTTTACTTAGGGTGCCAACCTCCGCTGATAGGGTTTTGGTGCAGGGTGTTTTTAGTAAGCACGGTTGTTTGCGCAGTGAATGTTTGTCTTTTTTAACAAGATTTAATAAAAGGTACATTTTAATTTGTATGTAAGGTTATTACTTGTTAGCTAAATCATCAGCACCCTACAATCACATTATAGAGAGACGGATGATTTTCAGCGACCAGTGGATGACGTGGAATGAATCTTTGACATCAGTCAAATCATGGTGGATGGCAGATGGGGCTTAAATACAGGTCTATCGACTGTGGTAATAGAGCAGTTAAAGGAGGTGACTTCAGTTTAAATTCAGAAAACCTGGTGACAAGTTCCCATTAACAGCCGCAAGCGGAACTCTGCTCCACTCGCTGCTGGTAGAGGCAGATGATGGAGGAACAGCATAGCCATTAGCCGCCATGAATAATGTTGGTTCAGATATATGTCGGGAAGGTGTTAATGATGTCACTGTGGTTTAACTATAACTTAAAAACATCATTAGATATGTCACATGACCATTGTTGCCGTTGATGGCGTTCAGCAGTCTCATGCTCTACTTAATATTATCAGCACTCCGCCGGCCAGTGATTGGCTGTAGCCATCTTGTGATGACGTGACCGACTGACATAACAAGTTATCCAACTCCTAAATCCATACAGAAGAGAGAGGACGACATCCACACTTTGTATCTCTATTATATACAGTCATATGTTAAAGTTTGGGCACCCCTATTAATGTTAACCTTTTTTCTTTATAACAATTTTGTTTTTTGCAACAGCTATTTCAGTTTCATATATCTAATAACTGATGGCTTCAGTTATATTTCTGGATTCAAATGAGGTTTATTGTACCAACAGAAAATGTGCAATCTGCATTTTAACAAAATTTGACCGGTGCAAAAGTATGGGCACCTCAACATAAAAGTGATATTAATATTTCGTAGATCCTCCTTTTGCAAAAATAACAGCCTCTAGTCCCTTCCTGTAGCTATTAATGAGTTCCTGGATGAAGGTATTTGTGACCATTCCAGTTTACAAAACAATTCCAGTTAAGTTAAGTTTGATGGTCGTCGAGCATGGACAGCCCGCTTCAAATCATCCCACAGATGTTCAATGATATTCAGGTCTGGGGACTGGGATGGCCATTCCAGAACATTGTAATTGTTCCTCTGCATGAATGCCTGAGTAGATTTGGAGCGGTGTTTTGGATCATTATCTTGCTGAAATATCCATCCCCTGCGTAACTTCAACTTCGTCACTGATTCTTGCACATTATTGTCAAGAATCTGCTGATACTGAGTTGAATCCATGCGACCCTCAACTTTAACAAGATTCCCGGTGCCTGCATTGGCCACACAGCCCCATAGCATGATGGAACCTCCACCAAATTTTACTGTGGGTAGCAAGTGTTTTTCTTGGAATGCTGTGTTTTTTAGCCTCCATGCATAACGCCTTTTTGTATGAAAAAAACAACTCAATCTTTGTTTCATCAGTCCACAGGACCTTCTTCCAAAATGTAACTGGCTTGTTCAAATGGGCTTTTGCAGACCTCAGGCGACTCTGTTTGTGGCGTGCTTGCAGAAACGGCTTCTTTCGCATCACTCTCCCATACAGCTTCTCCTTGTGCAAAGCGCGCTGTATTGTTGACCGATGCACAGTGACACCATCTGCAGCAAGATGATGCTGCAGGTCTTTGGAGGTGGTCTGTGGATTGTCCTTGACTGTTCTCACCATTCCTCTTCTCTGCCTTTCTGATATTTTTCTTGGCCTGCCACTTCTGGGCTTAACAAGAACTGTACCTGTGTTCTTCCATTTCCTCACTATGTTCCTCAAAGGGGAAACTGACAGGTTAAATCTCTGAGACAACTTTTTGTATCCTTCCCCTGAAAAGCTATGTTGAATAATCTTTGTTTTCAGATCATTTGAGAGTTGTTTTGAGGAGCCCATGATGCCACTCTTCATAGGAGAATCAAATAGGAGAACTACTTGCAAGTGGCCACCTTAAATACCTTTTCTCATGATTTGATACATCTGGCTATGAAGTTCAAAGCTCAATGAGGTTACAAAACCAATTTAGTGCTTCAGGAAGTCAGTAAAAAGTAGTTAGGAGTGTTCAACTCAAGAAAATGATAAGGGTGCCCATACTTTTGCACTGGTCAAATTTTGTTTAAATGCAGATTGCACATTTTCTGTTAGTACAATAAACCTCATTTGAATCCAGAAATATAACTGAGTCCATCAGTTATTAGATATATGAAACTGAAATAGCTGATGCAAAAAACAAAATTGTTATAAAGAAAAAAGGTTAACATTAATAGGGGTGCCCAAACTTTAACATATGACTGTATCTGCACTAATTCTTCTGTTCACTATGGAATTTGTCATTTTTCCGTCATCTCATCTTTCTATTCAGGTTCCTACAAAAAAGGATCCGCTGACAATAAATTCCATATAAATCACCGATTAAGTCGTCAAGGATGAGTAAGGACAGAGACAAGATGGTGGAGAGGATATTAAACCTCACCCTGGAGATAATCTTCCATCTTACCGGAGAGGTGAGAGGCTCTGATGTCATCACATGACCTCATTATCTATAGGAATAACGGGGGATATGACCGGAGAGGTGAGAGGCTCTGATGTCATCACATGACCTCATTATCTATGGGAATAACAGGGGATATGACCGGAGAGGTGAGAGGCTCTGATGTCATCACATGACCTCATTATCTATGGGAATAACGGGATATGACCGGAGAGGTGAGAGGCTCTGATGTCATCACATGACCTCATTATCTATGGGAATAACGGGATATGACCGGAGAGGTGAGAGTCTCGACCTCATTATCTATGGGAATAACGGGATATGACCAGAGAGGTGAGAGGTTCTGATGTCATCACATGACCTCATTATCTATGGGAATAACAGGGGATATGACCGGAGAGGTGAGAGGCTCTGATGTCATCACATGACCTCATTATCTATGGGAATAACGGGATATGACCGGAGAGGTGAGAGGCTCTGATGTCATCACATGACCTCATTATCTATGGGAATAACGGGATATGACCGGAGAGGTGAGAGTCTCGACCTCATTATCTATGGGAATAACGGGATATGACCGGAGAGGTGAGAGGTTCTGATGTCATCACATGACCTCATTATCTATGGGAATAACGGGATATGACCGGAGAGGTGAGAGGTTCTGATATCATCACATGACCTCATTATCTATGGGAATAACAGGGGATATGACCGGAGAGGTGAGAGGCTCTGATGTCATCACATGACCTCATTATCTATGGGAATAACGGGATATGACCGGAGAGGTGATGGACTCTGGAGATGTCTGTAGTGATATTATTAATGTCTCCACACTCAGGATTACACAGTAGTGAAGACCTCTAGTGATCGTTGTCAGGCCCCTGTTTCTGAAGGACGGGGAGGATCCCTGAGCCCAATCCCGGGGCCTCCACCTCACCCCCGGACACATGAGGGCATCAATGGCCAGAAGATTCTAGAACTCGCCAACAAGATGATTGAGCTGCTGTCTGGAGAGGTGACGCTGCTGGGAATGCGGGGACATTATACAGGACAGCACTGGAGGATTCTGGGTGATGACGGTATCATTGTGTGTGTCAGGTTCCTATAAGGTGTCAGGACGTCGCTGTCTATCTCTCCATGGAGGAGTGGGAGTATCTAGAAGGACACAAGGATCGGTACCAGGAGGTGATGATGGAGGAGCACCGGCCCCGCACATCACCAGGTAATAGACAGGACTAAATACACACGGCCTAGAATTCTCTGTATGTAATAATGATGTCAGTCCTGTCTGTGTCTCCTCAGTTCTCTCCAGTAAGAGGACAACCCCAGAGAGATGTCCCACTCCTCCTCCACAGGACCATCAGGTAGATGGAGATCTCCCTATGATGTGTAGACGGCTGTGACGTCCTTGTGGTCAGTCTTGTTTTCTCCTCCAGTATTATATGTTTTATACTTGTGTAATGAGAGCGGTGGAGACGGCAGGATCACAGCTGACCACAGACATCACATGTCCGGATCTTCTCGCCATTATTCCCGGGGACTTCTCCGATCATCGGGGACTTTTACAATATTTGTTTTGCAGCTTTTGGATCCGGATAAAGATCTGAACAATATTAATGGTCCAGAGAGAAATGTGAGGGGCGATAAGTGGTGTAAAGAGGAGACCCCTAATGTGAGAGGCGATCAGCGGTGTAAAGAGGAGACCCCTAATGTGATGGACGATCAGCGGTGTAAAGAGGAGACCACTAATGTGAGGGGCGATCAGCGGTGTAAAGAGGAGACCCCTACAGATCACTGCGCAGGTGAGGGTCTTTAGATAAATATTCACTTTCAGCACAATGTGAATTGATAATGATGTGATCCTGTTATATGTGAGGTCACAGGTCGTCATTTATAATGCGGCTGATAATCTACAGCTGGAGATGAGTTTTACTTATGTGAGCGGCCAATTTCTTCATCATCTGATGTCAGTTCTGGTGAAGGGAAAGTATTAGTCCAATTTGTTCCTCAGAAACCATCGGCTCCTATTAATATGATGTCAGTGTGGGGTAATAGAATCCAGAAAATAGAGACGTCCCCCCAAATAACCCTGAGTGACGGCCGGGCTCCTCCACAATGATGGGAGTGGAGATCACTCTGATCTTAGTCTTTACCCCTAAGATGCTGCGTTTAATACCAACCATGGACGTTTGGTGGTGTAACAATGGCAGCTGCAATCTCACAGGTAATGGTTGAAACACCAGAGGTGACAGTAAGACCAGCCATCAGAGCCATAGCACTAATAGAGTGGATCGAGACTGATCACTCGGATAGTATGTGTCAGGAAAATATGAATCATTTTGGTTTTGATTACACATACAGAGCTGCAGCTCTTGGTTTTTGAATGACGTGATGCCCATCCCCCATTAGGTTTGTGCAGTATACACATGAATTCCCCTGTGCAGGCACAGCTCACAGACATATCTGTTATGAAAGAGTCACCGTAGGAGGCAAAAACTGAAATACTAGCTAAGTCCTGAAAACCAGAGAAGTTGGCAACTATTGGACTGCAGACCCCTGAACCTATCAACAACAACTAGCAGTAGCCGTGGGGGGTTCCTACGGTGCCCTAGACCCCTCGATCACAGCCGGAGAACTACATAGCCAAAAGACAGAAAGGGAAATCTAAACTGCCCCAGAGCAGACCCCAAAGCAATAGGCAGCCCCCAACATATAATGACGGTGAAGCAAGAAGAAAAAACACTAACACATATAGAAAGATAGACTGAGCAAATGATGGGACCCAAGCTAACTAGATAGGACAGGATAGGAAAGCTGCTGTCTGCAATCCGTCAAAAACCCTATCAAAACAAGAGCCAACAGACTGACAGGGAAAAAGGCCCTGAAGACGCTAGGCTTCAAAAAGACTATGTCAGTACTCAGGTAATTTCTGAAGACAGAGCAAAAAGACACAAAGGAATTCAGCTCACCCCAGCAGGGAATGGCAGAATCCAGAAAAGCAAGGCAAAATAAAACCAAAACATAAATGCAAAGAGCAAAGCAGAAAACTTAGCTTTTGAGGAGCAGGAATCAGACTGGTCTCCTAGAATCCCTCAGAGAAATCACCAGCGAGGCAGAAGGGCGTCGGCTGCCTTATATCCAGTCAGCAATTCCCGTCACCCAGTCATCCTCTACCAGCTCAGGTGTTTGGCAATCAGCCTCACTACCTTCCTTCACCAGAAGAGGGAGTTCATCAGACCTCAATGGTGAAGGGGAAAATGAACTCATAACAGTACCTCCCCCTTGAGGAGGGGTCACCGAACCCTCATCCACGCCACCAGGGCGATCAGGGTGAGCCCGATGAAAGGCTCGCACCAATCTTTTGGCATGAATATCAGAGGCAGAGACCCAGGAATTATCCTCCTGACCATAACCCTTCCACTTAACCAAATACTGGAGTCTCCGTCTAGCCAGACGGGAATCCAGTATCTTCTCTACCTCATATTCCATGTTACCTTCAACCAATACAGGGTCCGGAGGTGCCACCCCAGGAACTACTGGTTCAACAAACCTCTTCAACAAGGACTTATGAAACACATTATGGATTTTAAATGTGACAGGAAGAGCCAACCGAAAAGAGACCGGATTAATGATCTCCAAAATCTTGTAAGGTCTAATAAATTTAGGCTTAAACTTAGGAGAATCTACCTTCATAGCGATATTTTTTGATGATAACCAAACCATATCACCCACCTTAAACTGGGGACCAATGGTCCTATGTCGGTTGGAAAACCGCTGGGCCTTTTCTTGGGAGAGAGAGAACTTATCCACCACTTGGTCCCAGATCTGGTGCATTCTCTCCACCACAGTGTCAACACCTGGGCAGGCAGAAGGCTCCACCTGCCCTGAAGAAAATCGAGGATGAAACCCAAAGTTACAAAAAAAAAGGTGACATCAAAGTGGCAGAACTAGCTCTATTATTTAAAGCAAATTCGGCCAAGGGCAAAAATGAAACCCAATCATCCTGATCAGCGGAAATAAAACATCTCAAATATGACTCCAAGGTCTGGTTTGTTCTCTCCGTCTGCCCATTGGTCTGAGGGTGAAACGCAGAGGAGAAGAACAACTGAATTCCTAGCTTGGAACAGAAAGTCCTCCAAAATCTAGACACAAACTGAACTCCTCTGTCAGATACAATGTTCTCAGGAATCCCGTGCAAACGAACCACCTGTTGCAAAAATAGGGGCACCAACTCAGAAGAAGATGGCAACTTAGGGAGTGGTACAAGATGAACCATCTTAGAGAACCTATCACAAATCACCCAAATAACAGTCATTCTCTGAGAGACAGGCATATCAGAGATGAAATCCATTGAAATATGGGTCCATGGCCTCCTGGGGACCGGCAAAGGCATCAATAACCCACTAGAGCGAGAACAAAGTTTAGATCGGGAGCAAGTCCCACAGGACTGCACAAAATTCCTGACATCACGAGACAAGGCGGGCCACCAAAAAGACCGACTCACAAGATCTCTAGTACCAAAAATACCTGGATGACCAGCCAATGCAGAGCAATCAACTTCAGACATCACTCTCTTCTTCCACTGGTCAGGAACATACAACTTTCCACTGGGACAACGCTCAGGTTTGTCCTCCTGGAACTCTTCCAGAGCACGTCTCAAATCGGGCGAGATGGCAGAAAGAACTACCCCTCCGCCAAAGATGGTAGCAGGCTTGGTCACCACAGGAGAATCCGCAAACAAGCTCCTAGAAAGAGCGTCAGCCTTGACATTCTTAGTGCCGGGAAGAAAAGAGACCACAAAATCAAAACGTGTAAAAAACAAGGCCCATCTAGCCTGTCTAGGGTTCAAGCGTTTGGCCGACTCCAGGTAAATCAAATTCTTGTGGTTAGTGAGGACCACGACTTGATGTTTAGCTCCCTCCAACCAATGTCTCCACTCCTCAAATGCCCATTTCATGGCTAACAGTTCCCGATTCCCCACATCATAGTTACGTTCAGATGGTGAGAACTTTCGGGAAAAGAAAGCACAAGGATTCATTTTAGATGTTACAGGATCCTTTTGGGACCAAACAGCTCCTGCACCAATCTCAGAAGCGTCCACCTCTACCTGGAACGGGAGTGAGACATCAGGTTGCCGCAAAACCGGGGCAGAAGTGAATCTTCGCTTCAGCTCCTGAAAGGAAGAAACAGCCTCCAGAGACCAATTCAACACATTAGCACCCTTCTTAGTCAGATCAGTCAATGGCTTGGCAATACTTGAAAATTTTGCTATAAATTTCCGATAAAAATTAGCAAAACCCAAAAACTTCTGAAGGGCCTTCAAAGAAGTGGTCTGAACCCAATCATAAATGGCCTGTACCTTGGCCGGGTCCATTTCAATAGTTGACGGAGACAAAATAAATCCCAAAAATGAAATCCTCTGTACCCCAAAAAGGCATTTCGATCCTTTGACATACAGGGAATTCTCCCTCAAGGTCCGGAACACAGTCCGAACATGTTCCACATGAGAATCCCAATCCTTGGAGAAGATCAAAATATCATCCAGATAGATAATCAAAAATTTATGCAAAAGTCTCGGAAAATGTCGTTCATGAAGCACTGGAAGACAGAAGGGGCATTAGTGAGCCCAAAAGGCATCACCAGGTACTCAATGTCCCTCTGGAGTATTAAACGCCGTCTTCCATTCATCCCCATGCTTAATGCGGATAAGATTATACGCACCCCTGAGGTCAAGCTTGGTAAACCAGCAAGCACCTTTAACTGTGGAGAATAGATCCGAAATCAGGGGTAACGGATACTGATATTTAATAGTAATTTTGTTGAGGGCACGATAATCAATACAAGGCCTTAATGAACCATCCTTTTTGGCCACGAAAAAAAAAACAGCACCTAATGGTGAAGAGGATGGTCTAATTTGACCCTTCTCCAACGCCTCCTTAATATAGTATCGCATGGCCTCGTGCTCGGTTACAGATAAATTGAAGAGCCGACCCTTGGGAAATTTACATCCCGGGCTCAGTTCAATTGCACAGTCATAACTCCTATGAGGAGGCAAAGACGCAGACTCATTCTCACTAAATACATCATAAAAGTCCGCCAAATAGTCAGGAACATCATGTGACTGAGGAGAGGTGGAAAAAACGGAGCCTCACTAAGGGCACACCGACAACCCCAACTCACCACAGACACAGATTTCCAATCCAAAACTGGATTATGAATTTGCCACCAGGGAAACCCCAGAACAATGGTATCATGCAAATTATGCAACACCAAAAATCTACAATTTTCTTGATGGTCTGGGGTGACCCGCATTACCACCTGGGTCCAAAACTGAGTTTTATTTTTCGCCTAAGAAGTAGCATCAATCCCCCTCAAAGGGATAGGCGTCCGCAGAGGTGTCATAGGAAATCCACAACGTTTAGCAAAATCCAAGTCCATTAGGTTCAGGGCTGCTCCCGAATCCACAAAAGCCTTGTCGGAAAATGTGGACAGGGAGCAGATCAGAGTAATTGCCAGAAGAAACTTAGGTTGAACACCACCCACAGAAAACGTGTGTACAAAACGTTTCTCTCGTTTAGGACAGACAGAAATAATATGCGAGGCATCTCCACAAAAAAACACAGCTTATTACGCCTTCTGAACTCCTGATGTTGCTCCCAGGACAAAACTCTATCACATTGCATAGGTTCAGACACTTGTTCAACAGGTGGCAACATCTCTCGTGCAGTCCTGCGTTCACGTAAACGCCGATCAACCTGAATGGCTAATGACATAGAATCGTCAAGACCAGAGGGAACAGGAAATCCCACCATAGTATCTTTTACGACTTCTGACAAACCCTTACGAAAGAGAGCTGCCAAGGCATTATCATTCAGGTAGTAAGGACCGCCCACTTTCAGAATTTTTGACAGTACAATTCTGCAGAATCTCGACCCTGGCTCAATGCCAACAGGGTCTTTTCAGCCTGATCAATAGCATTAGGTTCATCATACAACAACCCCAAGGCTTGAAAAAATGCGTTCACATTAGTCAGAATAGGATCATCTGGTTTCAAAGAAAACGCCCAATCCTGGGGATCGCCACGCAGCAAAGAAATGACAATTTTAACCTGCTGCGCGGAGCTCCCTGACGAGTTAGGCTTCAAGGAAAAAAATAATTTACAATTATTTTTGAAATTCAAAAATTTAGACCGATCCCCAAAAAACACATCAGGAGAAGGGATCTTTGGTTCAGCAGCATGTGAATGAGCATGGTAGGTGGAGATTCCCCGCACTTCCGCAGGGAGCTGCTCCACACGATCAGACAATTGCTTTATCTCCATCCCCTCCCTCCAGCTATACAAGCTGATGTAATGTGAGACCATGGTATGCCAGCAACACAAGGAGCCGTTTATGACCCTAACTGGTTAAGGGCAGTTCTTCTAGCACATGGATTTAAACTCTCCTTTGTGCTTTCAAACTCGAGTATAATAATAAAGGACAATCATAGAGGCAGGAAACTTATATTTTTGGAATCTGCATGATTAAAGCTATTCACAGCGGCGTTTTTGGGCTTCTATGCCCACCAGAAACCGAGTAAAGGGTATATGCTTCCCAGTACCACATAGATATGTGATGTTTGGTCTCAAAAAAAAAAAAGGTAATGTCGTAATAAGAAAAATGATACCCGTGTCATCTCTTTCCGAGGTTTCCACCCAGAGTTATGACAAATATAAGTTTCTTTCTAAAGGGGGCATAACCAGCCCACCCTGTGAGGTCATCCATGGGGAAGACCCTTGGTTTTGGGCAAAGGTATAAAGCTTAGAGGCCCAGACAAAGGGTGTTTTTTTGGCCTGGGAAATCAGCTATGGAAAGCTGTGCATTGAGACCTGTTGCTCTGGGAAGGTTCCCCCTCATCCACACGGCGTTCCATTGACTGAGATGTGTAAGTTTCATATTTTAATCCATTTTATTTTGTAATTGTTAGTATATACTGTATCTTGTCTCTTTTGTAACATCTTTTATATTTTTGTAAATACTGCTTATATTTTCTGGAGTAAATCTATAAATTTACTAATTTTTTTTTTCTTGCTCTATAAACGTACCACCACGAACCTTTTGGGTGGGCTCCTGACCCGATATTGGTTTTAATATTGAACGAGGGGCTGGTGGTAGCAACGTGTTTTAGGGTACTTGGGAGACCCTGGCAGTGATGGAACAGAGGTTTATGTGTGTATTTCTTGCCTGAGACTGGGGATATACATGCCACCCTCACTGCAGAGTGCCCAATAGCAAGTACATGGCAAGGCAGCCTTTCTGGTGACTACTTTTCCTAGGTGTAGTGCCCTGACTGACCTGAGGGTAAGGGGGCGCCAGAGAGCTGTAAGTTCCTAACTGGAACTGGAAAGTTGGATATAATAGATCCCTGACAACTGGGGGCCAACACACACACCCAGTCCTGACAGTTATTTGCTCCCCCCCAAATCTGGTACTTTTGTTGAGGGATCGTCGAGAGAGTTCACCCTTGTAATAGGTCATTGTCTTGTTTTCTTATTTATTGGGCGAGGCCTAGGAAATGCATTATAAAGAATGTGTATTTTTGCAGAGAAGGATTATTTGGCTCACGGCAGAAAAATCTCTGCTGTGCTTGTATTGAAAAAATGGTATGTGAAGCATTCCCTAACTTCGCTTTGGAGCTGAGATCAATTATTAAGGCATAGATAAAAAGTTCTCTAAAATCCTTAGTCCACCATGAAGGAAAGAATCTCAGGAAGGGGAAAAAGGTTGATAATCTTATCATCTGATTCCGAAGAATCGGAGATGTCTGAGGGGGAGGTAGGGGTGTGTCCTCAGATTCCAATTTATCCTCAGACGATGGTGCAGGGAGTCTCCTGTGATTCCTGGTGGAGGACACTGATTGGTTGGTCAAAGTGGAAAGGTCCTCCATGGGCATAATAGATGCAAAAGTTGGTGCAAGATGCAATGTTCCAGGGGCTGAAACAGGAAAAAAAGATAAACCTTTCTGGTGAATGAGAAGATGAAGGCTCTCATGAAGAGAGAGTGGAAAAGACCTGCGAGGAAATATCCCTTCAAGGAGGATGAGACGGTTCTATGGGATAAAGCACCAAAAATAGATGTGCTGATGGCCAACTTCTCTCTCTAAAAAAAAAAATCTACCTTGTCCTTTGAGAACATGGGGATACATAAAAATCCTTTTAGGTATGAAGGCAAATGGCTTCTTAAA
The DNA here is from genome assembly GCF_039654945.1 of Dendrobates tinctorius. Lineage (NCBI taxonomy): Eukaryota > Metazoa > Chordata > Amphibia > Anura > Dendrobatidae > Dendrobates > Dendrobates tinctorius. Next base: position 1,893,053 of record NW_027361904.1, on the reverse strand, counting down.
AAATTCCTGGGAATCCTCAGTAGGAGCCCTAATGCTGGATATCTCTGCGAATTGTAAAAGAATCATAGAATGGTAGAGTTGGAAGGGACCTCCTGGGCCATCTTGTCCAACCCCCTGCTCAAAGCAGGATTCGCTAAATCATCAGGTCTGTCTATAATTGTCTGGCTATATCGGTTAGATACCCATCTAAGGGATAAATTGGCAAGGGAAAATATCCTGGCCACTATTCCATGAATTCAAGGAACAACTGTATTCCTAGCAGATACATCCACGGATTCGGGGAGGTTGGCGGTTAGTTCAGTAATTCTCTCCAGCGCAGTTTGAAGAGTTCTGTGGCTTAAATGCTGGCCGGGTGATGTCCATTCAAAGTTCAAACTATGTTCCATCCAGATGTCGCGCTACATATTTTTCAGAGGAGTAAAAATACTCCTCCCAATATTTTTGAGGAGTATTTTTCACCACGGAGGAGTACACACACACCATTGCACAGACCACCCCACACACACACCATTGCACAGACCACCCCACACACACACCATTGCACAGACCACCCCACACACACACACCATTGCACAGACCACCCCACACACACACACACACCATTGCACAGCCCCCTCAGTGACATAATCCATTTGTTACACATATGATTGCTGATGCTCAGGAGCCAATTGTACACATCGTCCATGATAACAATGGAAACAAATCAGTGCCCCCAGACACCAGTGGTCGGCTCTGCCTATAGCAGTCCGGCAGATAACAGCATGCACATACAGGTCACTGGCCACAGGCCTCAGCACAGCGGCAATAACAGCCCCCTCCACCTGTGAGTCCCCGGGGATTAGTACCGTACAGGCGACCTTGCTATGGATGGAGGGTGCCCTGCACGACCACTTTCCCTCCCCTGTATATATGGCTCCGCTCCCACTCTCCCTCCCCTGTGTATATAGCTCCGCTCCCATTCTCCCTCCCCTGTGTATATGGCTCCGCTCCCATTCTCCCTCCCCTGTGTATATGGCTCCGCTCCCACTCTCTCTCCCTTATATTTATGGCTCCGCTCGGCTCCCCCATCCTCCCCATCATACTTATCCTCACGTCGCTGCACGTCCCTACATCTCGCGGCGCTTCAGCTTCTTCCTGTGCGGAGCGGTCACGTGCTACCGCTCATTAAGGTCCATGAATATGGACGCCACGCCTATGGGAGATGAGTGGCGTCCATATTCATGACCTTAAATGAGCGGTAGCACGTGACCGCTCAACGCTGGATGAAGCCGCCGGGGGATGCAGGGTGAGTATCAGCTGCTGTACCGCCCCCCGGCTCCTCTTGTGTCCGCGGACCGGCGGTTGGGGACCCCTGTCTTAGAACGATGCGTCCCGTGGACGTATCGTACTAATCTGAAGGCGTTTTTTCGCCTGCCTGTGCGTCATAGACGCCCAGACAGGCGTTAATGCGACCTCTGGTTCCATCCCATATGAATGAAAGTGTTTGGTCCTGTGGTTGATGGCATCTTAAACAAGACTGGAGACAGCAAGAAACCATTTCCTAATTGGCCGAAAAAATCATACAGGAGGTCCTCTTGAAGGAGAAAAGATTTTAGCAGAAATGGCAGTTCATCTTTGGGAGCAGAACACCCTTCTAATACCATACTTGGAAGATTTTCTGATCGTGGGCAAAACAATCGTACCCTACGGCTCCCACTTAGCAAATGTCAGAACCATTTTGACGAATCTATGTTGGCTTCTGACCCTGAAGAAGGCTGGTTCTATTTGGTTAAGCATAGAAAATCTATCAAGGGAAAATCTAGTCCCAAGCATCATAACCACAGATGCAAGCTCAAGAGGATGGGGGAGCACATTCAGAAGACCGTCTGGTCTTGGATGGTTGAACAAGGGAGGAAAGGTTAAGGGTCCTCAACCTTAAAGAACTACTGGTGGTGAAATAAGCGGTGGAGAAGATGTTTTCATTGATACAGAGTCAGCATGGGCGTATCCTGTCGGACAACAGAGTAACTGTAGCATCCGATTCTCTAATAACGGTGATAGAGCAAATCTTTCACATTTCGGAAGTCCATCTCTCTTCATTGACAGCACTTCTTCTAAAAGGGAAGCAATATTCGTTTGAGGCAAGGAGAATGGTGCCTGATTCCATCAGTTTTGCAGCGGCACCTAGTCTTGGGTGTTAGGGAAATATTTATCGGTAATAGGATTTTCCAGAACCCATGACAGCACCCTTCCATCACTGATAATGATTATGCAATAGTTGAATTTTTGGTGTGCAGTTCATGTAGTGTAGAAGGTAACACATGGCAATGATGGTATTTACGGCTGTATATAACTGTTAATGGAGGTCCTCTTATGCTCTGGAACCCAACTGAAGTGGGGGAGAGGGTCTTCCCTTTTACCCTGCAGGTTTCCTGTCCTTGATGGGTGGATTCCCTCTCTCATGGGGCTTTCATGGGTTCTTTCCATGAAATGTGGAATTTTTGTGCAGAAGTTGTCAAACATGTAACCAACTAATGAAATCTGTATTAGTAATGAGCGGACACGCTCAGATATCGTGTTATCGCAGCATGCTAAGGTGTTATTATTCGAGGACGTCTAAGATATTCGGATATGTTCGAGTCCCCACGGCTGCATTATTCGTGGCTGTTAGACGTAACAAACAGGCAATCCCCGTATGTGTTGCAGCTGTCAGGCGCGAATCATGCAGCTGCAGGGACTCGAACATATTATTCGAGCACTCCCAAGATACTGGGATAACCCAATATCCGAGCACATTCGCTCATCACTAATCTATATATACTTGGTATCAATGTAATTGTAAAGACCCGATGTTGCGTGAATTAAATGGTAAAAAAAAAAAAAAAAAAACACAATTCCACCATTATTTTTTTAGTTTTGCTTTTGACATTGATATGTAAAATGACCTGGAGACATGATTTTCCTGCTCCGTATGAATACAGTGATACTAAGAAAAAACACACAGAAATGGAGCTTAGTTGAAGTTGGTGTACATGCAGCATCTAAACGCATGTTCACTTTGGCCATAAAACATTGAAAAAACCTACAAAAAGCAAAATTTTACAAAAACCCAGCTATAACTAAGGCTATGTGCACACGCTGCGGTTTTTGCTGCGGATTCTGCTGCGGTTTTCCGTCTCCTCCATTGTAGAGGTGATAAACTGCAGGGGAAAACCGCAGATACAAATCCGCAGGCCAATCCGCAGCGTGTGCACATAGCCTAAATAAGTAAAAAGCAAGTGCGTTTAAATAACACAGAGTTCTTAGTAATACAATTATTGATAGTCGGGTCAGTAATGGGAGGTATAAACAACAGAACACATTGGATTGTGGCCTCTCCACTCTTCCTCCAGACTCTGGGACCTTGATTTCCAAATGAAATGCAAAATTTACTTTCATCTGAACACAACACCTCGGACCACAGTCCAGTTCTTTTTCTCCTTGGCCCCCGGTAAGACGCTTCTGGCGTTGTCTATTGGTCATGAGTGGGTGACACAAGGAATGTGACACTTGTAGCCCATGTCCTGGATACGTCTGTTGTGCTGTGAAGCAATGACTCCAGCAGCAGTCCACTCCTTGTCAATCTCCCCCTTTTCTTAACAATCCTTTCCAGGCTGTGGTTATCCCGATTGCTTGTGCTCTTTTTTTCTACCACACTTTTTCCTTCCACTCCACTTTCCATTAATATTCTTGGATCCAGCACTCTGTGAACAGCCGGCTTTTTTAGCAATGACCTTTTGTGTCTTCCCCTCCTTGTGGAGTGTGTCAGTGACTGCCTTCTGGACATCTGTCAGGTCAGCAGTCTTCCCCATGATTGTGAAGCTACTGAAACAGACATGGCAGCACGGTGGCTCAGTGGTTAGCGCTGCAGCCTTGGAGTTCGAATCCCACCAAGGACAACATCTGCAAGGAGTTTGTATGTTCTCCCCGTGTTTGCGTGGGTTTCCTCCAGGTACTCCGGTTTCCTCCCACACTCCAAAGACATACTGATAGGGAATTTAGATTGTGAGCCCCATCGGGGACAGCGATGATGTGTGCAAAACTGTAAAGCGCTGCGGAATATGTTAGCGCTATATAAAAATAAAGATTATTAAAAATAAAGATTATTATTAAGGGACCTTTATAAACGCTTAGGAAGCCTTTACAGGTCTTTACTGTTAATTATTCTAATTTACTGAGATAATGACTTTTGGATTTTCATTACCTGTAAGATAATCATCAACATTAACAGAAATAAACAGTTGAAATAGATCACTCTGTGTGTACTGACTATATACACTGCTCAAAAATAAAGGAAACACGTAAAGAAGTTGTCCAGTACTATAACTTTTTTTTTTTTCATAAATCTTTTCATAAATCTTTTTCATAAAATAAGTAGCATGTGCCACTTATTTTAGCAATATTACCTTTTATCATGCTCTAGTAGCACATCCTCAGTGCTGGCTTCAGCTCTCATGGGGTTAATCGACAACTTCCTTTCTCCTGACTTCCTGTGCTCTAATACTACAAGTTCCATGATGCATTGCATTGGCCTGTAAGCCAGCACCTAGCACACCCACTCCAAAACACACCCAAACCCCTCCCTCCTCTATCTTCAGTCTGCGTGCGCACGCTCCTTACTTGGCTGTGACGTGCGGTGAAGCACCAGCCCAGTCACTCTTGATGACTGACCGCAGTCTGAGGAGGCTGGGTCACGCCTGGCTGATGTCACGTCAAGTTCCAGAGTCAGGAACTTGTCATGACGTCAGCGGATATTAGCGGCGGCAGCAGCCTGGGGGTCACGTGACCCATACTCAGCCGCCGGCATAGCGCCGCTCAGAGGCTATTAGGACTGCACAAGGTACTTAACAAAACCATTGTGTTACAGTATTATATTGATATGCCCACTCAGAATATAACTCTAAGTAAATCAAACTTCTGTGAGATCAAACTGTCCACTTAGGAAGCAACACTGATTGACAATCAATTTCACATGCTGTTGTGCAAATGGAATAGACAACAGATGGAAATTATTGCCAATTATCAAGACCCCCTCAATAAAGGAGTGGTTCTGCAGGTGGGGAACACAGACCACATCTCAGTACCAATGCTTTCTGGCTGATGTTTTGGTCACTTTTGAATGTTGGTTGAACTTTCACACTCGTGGTAGCATGAGACGGACTCTACAATCCACACAAGTGGCTCAGGAAATGCAGCTCATCCAGGATGGCACATCAATGCGAGCTGTGGCAAGAAGGTTTGCTGTGTCTGTCAGCGTAGTATTCAGAGGCTGGAGGTGCTACCAGGAGACAGCCCAGTACACCAGGAGACGTGGAGGGGGCCGTAGGAGGGCAACAACCCAGCAGCAGGACCGCTACCTCAACCTTTGTGCAAAATGACCTCCAGCAGGCCACAAATGTGCATGTGTCTGCACAAACGGTTAGAAGCCGACTCCATGAGGATGGTCTCAGTGCCCGACGTCCACAGATGGGGGTTGTGCTCACTGCCCACCTGGTTCTTAACCTGGTTTTTATAGCGTTAACTAAACTCAGCAGGAGACTTCCATCTGGTTTCCAAAACTGAAGGAGGTTCTTAGTTTAACATTCTGTTCACCTCTCATGACCTTAGATGTGTGGCCCAGTCATTACCAGAGCTGCAGGACACCAGCAGGGCAGGCGGCCTGGTGCCCCACAGTTCCCATGTTGTAAAGCTGAGCTTCCATGACTCCATGTTACACCAACCCAGATCACCTTGGCAATAATAACCACCACACAGCACCAACGACAAGTGAATGGAGCTAATAAAAATCATCTTCCACTTGTTCTCAGACTGTCAGCTGAGAACAGAAGTAGGCCGAACCTCTCTTGCAGTTTACTGTTAACTAAAAATTCCTGGGCCAAATGGTAGGACTCCTGCTGGAAATAAAACAAAAAAAAAAAAGTATTTTCTACCTAAAGATGTGATTGATTTTCACCGCTATCAAGACCTTATCTTACTGACATTTTGTAACATTCCCAAAACTAATAAAGACAAGGAATTCTACACTCTTGATGTTAGAAGATCTATCTTGACCTACTGATCACTTTCAAAATTTTGGTGAAAATCTAACAATTTTCTTCTAATTTCAAGGTTCAAATAAAAGACAAAAAGCCGCTGCCTCCACTACTGCTGATGGCTTTACTGTTATTCGTGAATTTCACAAAATTATGGGCGAATATCTTCCGGAAGGCCGTAAAGTGCAGGACACGAGCAGTGTCAGGATCCTGGACTGAGAGGTCTTCAGCATCGATAGAGCAGATTTGCAGAGCCGCTACCTGGTTGTCTCCTCACACCTTCCTGAAGCGCTATAAATTAGATATTACTGCTTGTCAGGAATTAGTGACCAGTGAAGGAATTAGCGATTGGGGATAAACTCCGAGTACTGATTAGGAAAGAATGGGCAGTCATCAGTCAGGAACTGGCGCAGAAGCTGATATCCAGCTGCCAGGGCCCGAAGGGCAGAAGGCCTGAAAAATAGGGGTCAGCCCTGTACACTGTGTGCAGAATTAATAGGCAGTTTGTATATTTGAGGATTCATTTTATTGTTACACCTCTCCAGTGCTGTCAGTCAGTTAAAAAAATGTAATAAACCTGAATATTTCAGAAAGTAAAAGTGCGGTTTTGTCTTTCTTAGCAGAATATCTCTGTGTGCAAAATTATGGGGCAATTTAATGAAAAACTAAATTTTCCATCTTATTTATTTTCATCTGCTACATTCACAATGTATAAAATAAGTTTCTAACATTTATAAAAAAAAAAAATGTGAGCAATATAGTAATATGGCGTCAGCTCCTTCACAAGAGGAACAGCTGCCTGGACCGTGAGATGAGCTTTATAAACACTCCAGACTTCCCACTCAAAGTGCTCTCCACCAATCCCGTCACATCTCTCCAGATCCACCTGAAGATTCTAGAAAGGGGTGTACCACAAGCACACTCCAGAAGGGGTGCGGAATATACCATCAATTAAAATAAGGAGGAACACAATGGATAAATACTTGAAGGGGGAATATTAAGGGGTTAAGACTGAAAGAATGGAAGCAATAGCATTTAAGACAGTGAGGCTAAGGAGAACCTTTAACCATGAAGGAAGATAGAAGTGGGGAGTGATATGGTCCCATCATCCCCCCCCCCCCCACACACACACACACACACACACACGGTCGGCTGTAAGGGGGGGGCTCTTAGTCATTTAATTTTGCCATATACTTCTCAATTGTTATGTCATAAAATGTCAGTACCATTGTTGAGGTTATATTACTAAAAAATATTATCACTTTTATTCTTTGCAGATGACTGTACCGGAAGGTCAGAGGGACATCCAAAATCTTCACATTTTAATGCATATGATTGTAATATCATTCAAAATGTATGCGAGGAGAAGGCCAATATTGAATATTTACCCTCCACCCCTCTTATCCAAAATGTATCATCTGAACCTTTTACACAGATCCCATCTCCTGATTCAGCAAAGACTAAACAAAAGCTTTACAGATTGGATGTTGAATGTCAAAAAGTTCCCATAGGGGAAAAGACATATTCATGCTCAGAATGTGGTAAATGTTTTCCCACAAAATCATGTTTGGTTAGACATCATAAAATTCACACAGGGGAGAAGCCATTTTCATGTGAGCAATGTGGAAAATGCTTTAGCCAAAAATCACATCTTGTTAGCCATGAGACAATTCATGAAGGAAAGCCATTTTTATGTTCAGAATGTGGGAAATGTTTTGAACAGAAATCGCATTTGCTTAGACATCATAAAAAACACACAGCGAAGAAACTATTTTCTTGTTCAGAATGTGGGATTTGCTTTAACCAGAAGCATATTCTTATTGGACATCAAAGAATTCATACAGGAGAGAAGCCGTATTCATGTTCAGAATGTGGGATAAGTTTTAAACAGAAACATAGTCTTATTGCACATCAAAGAATTCATACAGGGGAGAAGCCATTTTTATGTTCAGAATGTGGAAAATGTTTTACCGAGAAACGAAATCTGATTAGACACCAAAAAAACCACACTGGGGAGAAGCCATTTTCATGTTCAGAATGTGGGAAATGTTTTATTGGAAAATCAGATCTTGTTAATCATCAGAGAATCCACACAGGGGAAAAACCATTTTCATGTTCAGAATGTGGGAAATGTTTTACCCTGAAAATAAATCTAGTTAAACATCAGAGAATTCACACGGGGGAGAAGCCATTCTCATGCTCACAATGTGGAAAATGTTTTACCGCGAAACATAATCTAATAACACATCAAATAATTCACACAGGGGAGAAGCCATTTTCATGTTCAGAATGTGAGAAATGTTATACTGTAAAATCACAGCTTGTTAACCATCAGAAAACGCACACAGGGGAGAAGCCATTTTCATGTTCAGAATGTGAGAAATGTTTTACTATGAAATCAGATCTTGTTAATCATCAGAGAACTCACACAGGGGAGAGGCCATTTTTATGTTCACAATGTGGAAAATGTTTTACTCATAAAAATGGTCTTATCGCACATCAAAAAATTCACAAAGGGGAGAAACCATTTTCATGCTCAGAGTGTGGAAAATGTTTTATTCATAAACCTAATCTTATTAGACATCAACAAATTCACACAGGGGAGAAGCCATTTTCATGTTCAGAATGTGAGAAATGTTTTACTGTGAAATCAGATCTTGTTAATCATCAGAGAACTCACACAGGGGAGAAGCCATATTCATGTTCAGAATGTGGGAAATGTTTTAATCAGAAACATATTCTTATAACACATCAAATAATTCACACAGGGGAGAAGCCATTTTCATGCTCACAGTGTGGAAAATGTTTTATTCAGAAACCTAAACTTATTAGACATCAAAGAATTCATACAGGGGAGAAGCCATTTTCATGCTCAACATGCGGACAATGCTTTATCCATAAGTCAGATCTTGTTAGTCATGAACAAATTCACACAGAGGGAAGCCAGCTTCATGTTTAGAATGTGGAAAATCAAGTCTTATTGCACATCAAAGAACTCACACAGGGTTGAAGCCATTTTTACTTGAGAGACTATACAGAGTATATAGACAAGACAGCATGGGGTCACAGCTGATTCTTTCTGTGGAGTAAAACATTTCCCTGTCTGGGTAAAAACAGCCTCTGTGATCCCATGCTGTCCTGTCTGTATACTCTCTATCGTTTCCTCCCCTGCCCAGGAGCTGTGGTATGATCAGACCATGTTCCTATACTGTCAGACACGGCCATTACACAGTACACAGCAGGGGCACATTTATAAGATTATCTCAGCACAGGAAGATTTTATTTAACACATTCAATTGTGGAAATTATTTTTATTCCAAGATCTATTGATTAAAATGAACTTTGTTGTGGGAAAACCCCTTTTAAGGTTTATCGTTCACGATAATTGTGTAATGTAATAAATAATAATTTCTCGCTCATTGATTAGGCAATGGAGATGGAGGTCGTTACCGGAAGAAATCCTGTAAACAATGAATCAGCAATTATTTGTACACCATAATCGTTGCATGTAAATTTTTGACTGTCTTAAACGTTGGGTCACTTACGGTGATCATATAGTGAATCACTGTTACAATTATCCATTCGTCTCAGTCAGGGCGGCATCTGCGGGGGGCCATTATTTCAGATGCCGGCTTGTGCCTGCATTTGGCCGCTCTTCTCTCCCTGACATCCTGCTATCTCCTGCTGTGCCGCTGCCCGCTTCATACCGGGGGAATATGCACTTAAATGATTACGGGTTTGCTGCGGCTTTTACCCTCCGGGTTCAGGAACTCAGAGAGGGGAGGTGTCCTGCAGGAGAACACTGGCCAATGAACGCTCTCATATCACTGACAGAAGAGCTGATTGGCGAGTGCTCCTGTCCTCCTGCATGGCGTGTCTTTGAAGGGAAGAAGTGAGAGCCAGGAAATTAGATCAGACTAGCCACCTACGCTGGAAGACCCCAACCTGTTGTGAATTCGCTTTCTGGCCTACCTCTGGTTACTACTGAAGGTAGTGGAGCTGGTCATATTGACAGAGGGGTTGCGAGTTCTCTTTCTGGGCTCCCTCTGGTGGTTACTGGAGGTAGTGGAGCTGATCTGATTAACAGAGGCTTGCCACCTGATAATGAGGATGACGATTGGAGATCTGGGGTTTCAGACTGGATTTAAGACAGCCGACTCCCTCTATCCCTGCTGATTTTTTCCTGCCTCCTGAGGTCTTAGTTTCCAGCTCAGTCCCTGCATGCTCAGCTAAGTGTTCTATCGCTATTCTGTTCACATTTGATCTGGTTTTGTCTATTTCAGTTTTGTGTGGGTCAGCCAGCTCCGGCTGGGGCTGTGCTGAATCACCATCCATATGATACTGCTTGTGCCAGTTTGTTTTTGTCCCTTATTAGATTGGCCTCTTTTTTGCTCTGCTTTCAGAATATACCAGAGTGCTGATATAGTGGGCAAAGTCATGCGACTTCAGTATTTTTTGCATCAGATGTGTTGGCCTTTTTTGCAGGTTTTTTGCTCAGTCTATTTTCCTACCTGCGTTTGTGTTTTCATCTTGTCTCACCAACAATATATGTTTGGGGGCTATCTATTCCTTTGGGGTCTGCTCCGGGGCAGTTTAGATTTCCCCTTTCTTGCTTTAGGCTTAGTTAGCTCTCCGGCTGTGCAGAGGCGTTTAGGATCATCGTAGGCACGCTCCCTGGTGTCATGATCCATGCTGGATCATGTCAGATAAAAGCACTGGTAACCTTTTTTTTTTTTCCCTCTCTAAGCTTTGTGCTTAGAGATAGTTTTGCCCCCGGTGGCCAGTATGGTTATTGCACTGGAGTTTTTACTTCTAGTTTACCCCCGATGGTGGTTAGTGTAATTACACGGGAATCACTAACAGGTGTGTTTGCTCAATAAAGGTGTGTCAGTTGTGCTCACTCATGTTGGTGATATTATTATTGGTTCGCCTACCAGCCTGGGTGAATTACAGTATGCTATATAGTGATATTCTGGATATATTCTGTTTATTTTGTATGCATTACAACATATTGCTTCCTGTTTGTAATATGCTATTTAAGACCCCATTTTTTTTTTAATGTCTATTATTTATATATAATATCAGATTGAGGATTAGTCCAATGGTTTCTTGTTATGAGTTACCTATGGGGTTAATATCCCCATTATGTATTTTAAAATTTTGACCCCTTCAGAGGCATTTATTCACATGGCCATTATGTCCCTGTACGCGTCCCTGCACACGTGCACGCCATACCCCGGGCGTGCATGGTGACCGCGGTGTCTCTATGCACAGGATGGACGCCGGTAATTTTCCGGCGCCTCCCACTGCATGACGCGGCGTGCACCTTGCGTCCCGGGTAGCTATGGTGACGCACGCATCACTTCTGGTACGCGTCAGTGGCCTTCCGGTCCGGCGCTATTTTTAGCTCCACACTTCCTTCACTGGCACGCCCCCTGACGAAGGAGCCTCGCTCCGAAACGCGCATTGGGGAGACGCGCCGCCATCTGCCAGATTGCATCAGTGTCCACCCAGGTAATTCTTGAGCATTGCTCTGTCTTTTTCTCCTCTCCCTCCTCTTGGGGTTGTGCTGCGAGAGCTCACGGTACTCTCGTTAGTGGGGGAGTTTTGTTGGTCACTAGTAGTGATGTACTTATACTGGGCATGGCTTTGATTGTACCATGGTTAATGAACATTATGACAGCAAGGTCTGTGAGTGGTGATAATTTTGTCACCCTCTAATGTTCAAAACTCTGTGCAGTTTAATTGTATATCTGGGTACCTTATTGTTTTTTTAGGAAACACCCATTCACAATTGGCACATGGATTGGGTGAACTTCTTGGTTCATATCTTATGTGACCTTATTTATTCCATTCTTAAGTATGTTTATTATGGTCTGTCTACATGTCCCTACAGGTGCATGTGGAGACCAATATGAGCTAGATTGAGGTGGCACTTGTTAATCTAACTTTACTATGGCTGTGGATTCACAGTTATTTATTTATCTTGACATTATGCGTGTCTTGGCAGGTTTAGGTGCGTCTTTCAGCACTGTTGCACCTTATTGTCCCCTGCACTTGCTCCTTCATTTTTCCTGTTCTGTCCCTATTTTTCTATAAAGTGAATTTTGCTTATAAATTGGATCTGTATGTCGTGTTTTGTGTGGTTCTCCATACTCCCCTTTCAGCCTGGGTGAAGGAAGGAGCTGGAGGAGAGTCCAGACCAGCTCTGTCAGAGTCCTGGAGTGGCAGCTATGGTGTCAGCGAGGAGTTCATGTAAAGCATGGTGGAGTGGCAGCTATGGTGTCAGTGAAGAATTCTTGCAAAGCTTGGTGGAGTGGCAGCTATGGTGTAGAGCTGCACTCAGTTTGCCGGACTCTTACTGTAAAGCTGCATTCAGGTGCTGGACAGTTGCACTCAGGTGTGGGACTCTGTAGCTGGACAGCTGCACTCAGGTGCTGGACTCTGTTGCTCCAAGGCGGCACTCAGTGCTGGACGCTGTTGCTGTAAAGCTGCACCCAGGTGTTGGACACGGTCGGAGGAAGATGCACTCAGGTGTTGGACTCTGTTGCTGGGAGCGTTAGCAACAGAGCAAAGCTAAGTGTTTCCCTGTTTGTCACTTTTCCTCATGTTGGTGTTAGTGCAGCGGTGGGGCCAGTGCCTGCACCACCCAGCTCCCTAGTAAGGAATAGGTGTAGGGTGACAGGTATCCTGGTCAGCGACAGGTGAGGAGCCTGTATAGGGAACGTTAGGAGTGTTAGGGACACTGACTCAGGGGAGTACAGGAGGTCTCCACGTCCCCTGTTCCCTATCGCAGGGCCCACCGTTGTAACTGTTTCCCTTTCCCCTTTGTCTTGTATTAGTTACCAGCCTGCGGGACGTGTCACACAGGACGGGGCACGTGACACACGGCTACTGCTAGTTGTGTGGATAGGATCAGGGATCTGCAATCCGCTTAGTTACCAACCTCTCTGGTTTTCTGTGGCTTAGCTTGGGCTTCCTCTCCTCCTCGGTGACCCAATCATAACACCAACCCTGTAGCACAGAGGAGTGTGTGTCTGTGTGTGGGTTGTGTCTGTGTGTGTGTACATGTGTGTGGGTTGTCTCTCTGTGTCTTTGTGTGTAGGCTGTGTGGGTTGTGTCTGTGTGTATGTTGTCTGTGTGGTGTGTGGGTTGTGTCTGGTGTGGTGTGTCCTGTGGGTTGTGTGTCCTGTGGGTTGTGTATCTGTGTGTGGGTTGTGTCTCTGGTGTGTGTGTGTGAGTTGTCTTGTGTGTCAGCGTGGGTTGTGTCTCTGTTGTGTGTTGTATGGGTTGTGTCTGTGAGTGGGTTTTGTCTCTGTGTGGGTTTTGTCTCTGTGTGGTGAGGTTGTGTGTGTGTGGTGGGGTTGTGCCTGTGTGGTGGGTGTGTTTGGGTGTTTAGATATCTTTTGAGTATACTGAAGTGTGTGTGTATATACACTTGTCCTGCATGTATGTTCTGTGTTTATGATGTGTACTTGCTGTGCATCTGTTATATAGCATGTGTGTACTGAGGACATGTATGTGACTGTATGCTGTGTATGTAATGAGCATGTGTTGTCCAGTATTGTGTGTTCAGTATACAAGTATATAATGTAATTTAACCCCTTCACCAGCTTTGGCGTTCATATACGTCAAAGGTTGTATCCTTGCCTTTGATACAATCTCGCATCCTGGCAATCTCTATATATAAAACTCAAAATCTGTAGTAGCCCGCTCTATACAAATCCTCAGTTCTTGCCTGATTTGGGTGAAATTTGGCACGCCCCCTCTCCACCCACGGGAGCAGAATACTGCGCACGTTACACCTCGCTAGCGTCCCGCCGGCATGAGATTGGGGCCCGCGAATTTAGGCCCTATACTGTACAGTCATGGCCAAAAGTTTAGAGAATGACACAAATATTAATTTGTGCAAAGTCTACTGCTTCATTTTTTCTAATGGCAATTTGCATATACTCCAGAATGTTATAAAGAGTGATCAGCTTAACAGCAATTACTTGCAAAGTCAATATTTGCCTAGAAAATGAACTTTATCCCCCAAAACACATTTCAACATCATTGCAGCCCTGCCTTAAAAGGACCAGCTAACATCGTTTCAGTGATTGCTCCATTATCACAGGTGTGGGTGTTGATGAGGACAGGGCTGGAGATGAATCTGTCATGATTAAGTAAGAATGACACCACTGGACACTTTAAAAGGAGGCTGGTGCTTGGCATCATTGTTTCTCTTCTGTTAACCATGGTTATCTCTAAAGAAACACGTGCAGTCATCATTGCACTGCACAAAAATGGCCTAACAGGGAACAGTATCGCGGCTAGAAAGATTGCACCTCAGTCAACAATCTATTGCATCATCAAGAACTTCAAGGAGAGAGGTTCCCTTGTTGCCAAAAAGGCTCCAGGGCGCCCAAGAAAGACCAGCAAGCGCCAGGACCGTCTCTTAAAAGTGTTTCAGCTGCGGGATCGGGCTACCAGCAGTGCAGAGCTTGCTCAGGAATGGCAGCAGGCAGCTGTGAGTGCATCTGCACGCACTGTGAGGCGGAGACTCTTGGAGCAAGGCCTGGTCTCAAGGAGGGCAGCAAAGAAGCCACTTCTCTCCAGAAAAAACATCATGGACAGACTGATATTCTGCAAGAGGTACAGGGAGTGGACTGCTGAGGACTGGGGTAAAGTCATTTTCTCTGATGAATCCCCTTTTCGATTGTTTGGGACATCTGGAAAACGGCTTATTCGGAGAAGACCAGGTGAGCGCTACCACCAGTCTTGTCTCATGCCAACTGTCAAGCATCCTGAAACCATTCATGTGTGGGGTTGCTTCTCAGCCAAGGGAATGGGCTCTCTCTCAGTCTTGCCTAAAAACACAGCCATGAATAAAGAATGGTACCAGAATGTCCTCCAAGAGCAACTTCTCCCAACCGTCCAAGAGCAGTTTGGCGATCAACAATGCCTTTTTCAACATGATGGAGCACCTTGCCATAAAGCAAAGGTGATAACTAAATGGCTCGGGGAACAAAACATAGAGATTTTGGGACCATGGCCTGGAAACTCCCCAGATCTTAATCCCATTGAGAACTTGTGGTCAATCATCAAGAGACGGGTGGACAAACAAAAACCTTCAAATTCAGACAAAATAAAAGCATTGATTTTGCAAGAATGGACTGCTATCAGTCAGGATTTGATCCAGAAGTTGATTGAGAGCATGCCAGGGAGAATTGCTGAGGTCCTGAAGAAGAAGGGTCAACACTGCAAATATTGACTTGCTGCATTAAATCATTCTAACTGTCAATATAACCTTTTGTTACTCATAATATGATTGCAATTATATTTCTGTATGTGATAGAAACATCTGACAAACACACATAAAAACCAGAGGCCAGCAGATCATGTGAAAATATAATATTTGTGTCATTCTCAAAACTTTTGGCCATGACTGTACATATAATGGAGAAATGTGAAGGTGAAAGAAAAAAATGCTGAGGGGAAAAACAACAATTGTGACTGACATGGACGGATTATAGCGACGGCGCCAAAGAGTCGCTACTAAAGGGGCTGCACCACCACACACCACACAACAATTTCACAAACCCCATAAAGACATCACACACAGCACACATACACCAACACACAAGCACAACACACAAACCAGATCACTCTAGATACAACACAAACACCACCCCACAAATACCACATGCACACCACACACGCTTGCAAACACGCTCAGATGGATGCACCCTACACACACGGACGAACATTACTGAGCAGCAATATTGGTCAGGCGAAAAATGCCTCAGTAAGATTGTCATTATTGCTTACTGTACAGGGAGCTTTCATCACTGAAGCTGCTGAGGTAAAGTGAAATCTGAGCTCTGGTTTCGATGGGCAACTAGACAAGTCTGCCTGTGAGGCGGTTTTCATTACTGAGATGTGAACTCCTTCAGGTCATAGTAATACTGTGTGAGGGCTGCTTTGTATTTACTATTCATCCTATTACATCTCTTATCAGTGTCAGGTGAATACTAAAGGGTCATAATACTAAGGACTATTTTTTAAAATGCCGCCCAAAAAATGACCATCTATTGGGCAAGTTCATCCAAAAGCGCAAAATTGTGTCAAAGAGCTGAGACAAGTGAACAATTTGACTCGCAGCTTGAAAAGAAACGGATGAGACAGGCTACTACGCCTTGGAAATGACAGGTTCCCTACTGATTCCACTACTGGTCTCATTTCCTTTCCGGACATACTGTACATGTCCATTGATTTGGTCATGGACCGTGAACAAGCCGTAATGTATGCATTGGAGTTCCTGAATTCTTTGGAGCCTCCTGGAATGCCACAGCATAACCTCACTTTAAAAATAGGAGCCACAATAATTTTGCTTCGGAACCTTGACCCACCAAAAATGTGTAACGGCACAAGATTGTGCATTAAGAGTCTCATGCCTAATGTTATTGACGCCACTATTATGGGAAACTCTAAGGGAGCAAATGTTTTCATTCTGCGTATTCCTTTGCTACCAAGCGACATGCCCTTCAATTTTAAGAGTTTCCGGTTCCCAATCCGACTTGCATTTGCTATGACTATAAACAAAGCACAAGGTCAATCATTTAGAGCAGCCGGCATTAATTTGGAGAGCCCGTGTTTTTCACATGGACAGTTGAACGTTGCTTGCTCTAGAGTAGGTAACCCCCAAAATCTTCTAATATATGCACCTGAAGGTAAAACCAGAAACATCGTTTACCAAAAAGCTGCAATAGATAGTTGTTTAAGGGTACCGTTACACATAGCGACGCACCAACGATCCTGACAACGATACGATCCGGCTAAGATCGTTGGTGCATCGCTAGTAAGCAGTCATACAGGCCGATGTCCATAACGATGCATCAGCGATGTTACTAACGACCACGGCGATCGTTGGGTCCTTGTCACACACTGTCTATTGTGACGATTCAAACCTTGAATAGGCGTCCTTCTGCGCTACCTTTTCCACGCCCCTCCGCACCGATTGGTGGACACAGCTGCGCTCTCATTATCTTATTGGGCGATGCATTTTACAACGCCCCTCTGCTCCGATTGGCCGACACAACTGTGACCACTTCTTTAAATTCGAACTTATTTGCGCTCCCATCAATTGTTCCGGGGCACTGAGCGCTATTGTGTTCTCGTAGTTTTCACCTTGTTTTTTCTTGCCTCAGCGACACTATCGGAGATGCTACTGCGTTTTTTTTCCTTGTTCCTCAGGATTTTTTCTCTGTCTTTCAAGGTAAGATTGTTTGCTGCATTTACATTTATGGGCCATCTTTTCACTTTATATAATCGTTATGCGTTTCTCCTTTTTTCGGCCTTTGCATTGGCATGGTCACCCATTTTAGTTTTTCTGCCGCGCCCGCCACCACAATTTTAGGTTCTTGGCAGTGTTTACCTTTATGGGCCATCTTTCCATTTTCTATAACAATAATTCAATAACCCTTTTTTCTATTTTTTTTTTTTTTCTGATGTCGTCCGACAAGCAAGAGTTTATTCGCGAATTTATTGAGAAGTATCGCTCCCTGCCGTGTCTGTAGAAAATAAAATCTGCAGACTACAGCAACAGGATTAAAAAAAAAAGGGAGGCCTATGAGCAGCTTATCGACGTGTACAAAATTCACAACCCACCTGAGACAGTGGATGAGGCTGTCGTGAAAAAAAAAAATCCAAGGCCTCCGCACCGTCTACAAGAAAGAGTTGAACAAGGTCGAAAAAACAACAAAATCTAGTGCTGGTCCTGAAGAAGTCTATGTACCAAAGCTGTGGTACTATGATTTAATGTCGTTCTCGAGAGACCAGGAGGTACCAAGAAGGATGGTAGCGATGTTGGCCGAAGAAAATGAGATCAAGTCCGAATAACCCGTAGGAGATGTAAGCACCTTTTTTTTCTTCCCTCAAAATAGCATTGTAAAGTGGTATGTTCATGGCTAGGTAAAATCTAGGTAAAATAGAACCTCTCGTTTTACATGATTATTTTTGCAGGTTATAAAATGTTATGTTGTTGTATGATTTACAATAGCTTGATTTCTTAGCTTTAATGTTCTTTTTTATGTTTATGCAGGTGCCTGATGAAGCCTTGTCAACGACTTCAGCCAGTCACGACATCGACAGCACGCCTATTGTCACGGAGGAGGATAACAACGAACCTGACCCTTTCAGCATTACCTCGGCGACATCACTCCTCGGCGTGAAAAAGAAAGGCCCCCACCTCTGATACGCCGGAATTCATTCAAATTGCCAAAAAAGTACTTACAATGCAGCAACCGGTAATCACCGGTATTGCCCATTATGTGAATGAAAAAATAACTACTCTAGAAGAAACTCAACGTGTTCACGCCGAAAGGATCATTCTTGATGCTTTAAGCAAAGCGGCAACGGGGAAACTCAGTGACACGTCCGCCCTCGTTGAGAGACAGCCTACAACGTTTACCTCCTTGGCACAGACACAGGAACCTCTGGAGAGTCTAATGCGGAGGGGGATAGACAATACGCCAAATCAGAATCTTGGTCCCCCGCAAAATTTCTATTTCACTCCACTGAGGCAACGGTTTAATGACTCAGACCCATATTACCAGCAGTTGTGATTCTTTTGTGGTTTTCTTTACTTATTCATTTCTTTCTACAAATATTGTGTTAATTTTATGCTTAATGTATAGCTTACTGTAATATTTGAATTTAAATTGTGGTCTACTTTAATGCATTCTAAAAACACTTTTTTGGGTGTCCTACAAATCATGGGTAATGGGATGGGTTCACCGCTGCTGAGGTCCGCCATCAGGACCGTTATCTAGGACTAGATGCCAGCGGGGTTAAAGGTGTTTGTGTATGCTTTTATTAAAAAAAATTTTTTTTTAAGAAGTAGACACTGCAGCAGGTGTAAAGTTTAACTCAGAATTGTTTATAATAGATTTTTTATATATAAAAAATGTCAACATTTTTTTTTTGAAGACTGCGTCAACCATTTAACACAGTTAAAAAAAAAAACATTATTGCCTGCGGCCCTGTTGTAGGTTAGCCACGAACCTTTCCAGCATCACTCCGTGTTGATGCGTAGCTGCATTAATGGCTGCAATCATCCGCCGGTGCGAGGCCACCAGGTCCTGTAATAAGGTGTTGATTTCTATAGACGGAACAGTAGAAATTAATATGTAACAACAGGAACATGTTTGTTGTTTAACACTTACGGTTTTGAGGCTGCCCTGCTTCTTCTGAGGAGGAGCTTACAGCCCACCCCGATCTGGAGGCAACACCGGACACACAAATATTAATATTAAATGACAGGCCATCATCCTTTTAAGACAAAACTAGCTGTTCCAACAAGTATGGAGCTTATATTATTAGCTGTAATTACCGGAAGACGAGCCAGCAGCAGTGTCACGGAGTGATGCTGGGGAGAAGCCAACATCAGGGGATGACATGGAAGATGCCACATTTGGAGGCGGGGGAACAAGAGGAGATGGGGTTTGTGCGTTAGAAGGTGTACCACCTGGAGATGATGGTGCAGATGGTTGTGCTTCAGGTGGTGCTGGCGGAGATGGTGGAGCAGCTGGTGGTGCTGCTGGCGGAGATGGTGGAGCAGCTGGTGGTGCTTCAGGTGGTGATGGTGGAGCAGCTGGTGGTGCTGCAGGTGGTGCTGGCGGAGATGGTGGAGCAGCTGGTGGTGCTTCAGGTGGTGCTGGCGGAGATGGTGGAGCAGCTGGTGGTGCTGGCGGAGATGGTGGAGCAGCTGGTGGTGCTTCAGGTGGTGCTGGCGGAGATGGTGGAGCAGCTGGTGGTGCTGGCGAAGATGGTGGAGCAGCTGGTGGTGCTGCAAGTGGTGCTGGCGGAGATGGTGGAACAGCTGGTAGTGTTGCAGATGGTGCTGGCGGAGATGGTGGAGCAGCTGGTAGTGCTGCAGATGGTGATGGCGGAGATGGTGGAGCAGCTGGTAGTGTTGCAGATGGTGCTGGCGGAGATGGTGGAGCAGCTGGTAGTGCTGCAGATGGTGATGGCGGAGATGGTGGAGCAGCTGGTGGTGCTGCAGGTGGTGCTGGCAGAGATGTTGGAGCAGCTGGAGAGGGTGGTCCTAGGGATCGGAAAAACATTTTCTTGATATAAGACAGTATTACGTTTTTGATTATTCGGATTGTATGAGGGACTGAGGTACATGTGTCTTGAGAGCTCAGAACCACCAAGGGATTAACAGAACTGTATTACATACATACATCGTTGGCACGATAACAGTGCTACAGGATTTATATCCTTTTGATATGTATAGGTTTTGAAAAACTGTAATAATATTTTTTTTTTTTTTGGCCATAAAATTTTTGAATAAATGTATGGTTCGTCGACGCATTTAGAGAGCTATAATTTACCCCTATTCCGTCCAGCAGAGTCAGGTGTTGGCTTCTTTTTAGCAGGACGAGCTGACATTTTTGTATTGTTAACTTTTTCATTGACATGTGATGTTCTGTTACACGCAGAGACTGTTCCAAGGCAACCCGTGCACTGTTTGTTTAACCAAATCTAATATATAAAGCTCAATGTGTGTGGTGTCTGTCCGGAATAGGCATCCGCACCGTCGCAGCTGCAGCCACAAAATTTGGCACAGTCACACGTTTGGACTAAGAGCTTCATGGGCTATGTTGGGAGGCAAAATTTTAATCCCGCGCGTTCCAATTCACCAAACAATTTTGCCCCTATCTACATACTGGGGGAAAAAGTGTGTGCGCGTCAAGCCCCGCCCCTCATTTTGCTGTCATAATGGTTGACATGGCAGCGCAGATTAAATCAAAGGTTGCAAGCCTCACCCCTCATTATGATGTCATAATGGTTGCCATGGCAACGCAGAATAAATCAAAGGATGCGAGCCCCGCCCCTCATTATGATGTCAATGGTTGCCATGGCGACGCTAATGTCATAATAGCTTGCAATGGCGAAGATGCTGACACAATGGTTGTCCTGGTGCCGATGATGTCTTAATAGGTTGCAATGGAGACGGTTATGTCCTAACGGTTGCCATGGTGATGATGTCATAATGGGTACATGGGCACGGGACTATGGGATGGAGGATGTGTGATGGGTATATCGGCACGGGACTATGGGATGGAGGATGTGTGATGGGTATATGGACACGGGACTATGGGATGGAGGATATGTATTATGGATATATGGGCACGGGACTATGGGATGGAGGATAATTATAATTTGTTATAACTAACCACAGTTAGTTACTATGCCCGGGCAGCGCCGGGCTCTTCAGCTAGTTTCAAAATAAAAAAAACATAAAAATACAAAAATGTGTGATTAAAAATTGTAACTGGGTCTTGCTATCTCGGGTACCTCTTTCAGTACCACCCCGTGTTTCCGGAGGTCCACTCTGCTTTGGCTGGAGTCCCTGGATTACAAGGGCGCATATAAAAGATCACTGCTTCTCCATGTATTTCCAGTCTGACAACACTTTACTCACAGGACACAGAATATATCACACAGATACAGAGGGCAGGCCAATAGACAAGCGTCAGGCTAGACATGCATTACAAAAGCCGCAGGTGGCCGGAGCCTGCGTATGTTTACTGTGGGAATTACAAAGGTGGGGGGAGGGCGGACACTGCTGATACATTAGGGACATGCATCTCACATAGAACCTATTATCCATACATATAACTGCACAACATATTCTGGGTGCTGAGTGGTTCCGTAACACGTAACATGGCTCCCCTTTTCAGCGACGCGATCGGCATACACAGTCTGATCCTCACTGGATCGGTTTGGGGATGACCGAAGTTTATGGGGTTGGTACAAGTTCCGTTTGTCGACTTAGTCCATCGGCGTTACCGTTTTGTTTGCCAGGTCTGTAGTGGATGGTGAAGTCCAGAGGTTGTAGAGCTAAACACCACCGCAGCAATCTGGCGGCGTCTCCGGAGACCCGATTAAGCCAGACTAGGGGATTATGGTCCGTTAGGAGGGAAAATTGTCGTCCATACAAATATGGTTGCAACTTCTTGAGTGCCCATACTACCACCAGGCACTCCTTCTCAATGGCCGCATAGCTTACTTCACGGGGCAGTAGTTTCCGACTCAGGTAAGCTACCGGGTGTTTTTGTCCGTCCGGCCCAACTTGGCTCAGTACTGCCCCCAATCCAAACATAGAAGCGTCTGTGTGAACAAGGAAACGTTTAGTTGGATCGGTGCGACCAATACAGGGGTATTGGTGAGTGCGTCCTTTAGTTGGCGGAAGGCTTCCTCACACTCTGGGGTCCAGGTTACCTGGCGGGGGAGGTTCTTACGGGTCAGATCAGTGAAGGGCTTGGATACGCTGCTGCAATTGGGAACGAATTTCCTGTAATACCCCGCTGTCCCTAGAAGCGCCATGACCTGGGTTTTAGTGCGTGGGGTGGGCCATTTGGCTATGGCCTCAATCTTGGCTGATTCTGGTCGCTGTTTCCCACTTCCCACCCAATGCCCTAAATACTGAACCTCTGCTTTGCCCACGTGACACTTGTTTGGGTTCAGGGTGATTCTGGCCTGGTGGATCCTGTCCAATACTGTCTCTAGGCGATTTAGATGCTCTTCCCATGTCGCACTGTAGATGGCAATGTCGTCCAGGTAGGCACAAGCATAATCCTGGAGACCATCCAGAAGCCGGTCAGCGAGCCTTTGGAAGGTCGCCGGGGCATTCTTCATCCCGAATGGCATAACTCGAAACTGGAATAAGCCGAATGGGGTGACAAATGCCGACTTGGGAATAGCGTCAGGACTAAGGGGAATCTGCCAGTAGCCTTTGCATAGATCGATGGTGGTCAAATACTTTGCCCCCGCCAGCCGGTCTAACAACTCATCCACACGCGGCATGGGATATGCATCCATCACTGTTTTCTCATTGAGCTTACGATAGTCTACACAAAACCGTGTAGTCCCATCCTTCTTGGGCACTAACACTACGAGGGATGCCCAGGGACTATCTGACTCTTCAATGACCCCTAAACGCAACATCTCTTGTATCTCTTGTCGCATCCCCTCTCGTACAGACTCAGGGACGCGGAAGGGGTTTTGTCGCAGGGGGGGTCTGATCCTGGGTCTCAACCTTGTGTTGTGCCAGGCGAGTGTACCCCGGTCTCTCTGAAAACATCCTCTGTCGCAGCCTCAACAACGCCTCCGCCTGCTGCCTCTCCCGGGGGCCTAGGTCTTCACCCAAGTGTACCTGGTCCCATGTTTTAGACTGAGTCCTTTCCCCTAAGACATCTGGCAAGGGAAGTCCGGCTAAATCCTCTGCTTCAGGTGCACAGATGGCCACTACCTCTTCAGGGTGCTCCCGGTAGGGCTTCAGCATATTCACGTGGAACATGCGGATAACCCTGGGGTTGTCACAATCGGCGACATTATAGGTTGTGTCGGCTATTTTCCCCACTACCTGGTAGGGTCCCTGCCATGCAGCTTGGAACTTGTTCTGCTTAGTGGGCTCTAACACCAGGACCTTCTGTCCTATTTCCAAGGTGCTTTCTCTGGCCCTCCGATCGTACCATACGCGCTGGCGCTGCTGGGTCGCCTGCATGTTCTCACGTACAGCCTTGGTCAGCTCCTGTAGGCGGTCCCGGAATTCCAGCACATACGGTACAATAGGTACCCCTTCTATGAGGCCCTCCCCTTCCCAGTGTTCTAGCACTAAGTCTAGGGGTCCCCTTACCCGTCTCCCATATACCAGCTCGAATGGGGAGAACCCCGTGGATTCTTGGGGTACTTCCTGATAGGCAAACAGGAGGTGTGGCAAGAATTTCTCCCAGTCCCTGTAGGTCCTGGTAAAAGTCCCAATGAGCTGTTTTAATGTCCCTTTAAAGCGTTCACACAACCCAGTGGTTTGCCGGTGGTACGGGGTGCTTCCAATGGACTTTACGCCGCACAGCTTCCACAGTTGGTTGGTCACCTCTGCTGTAAACTGGGTACCCTGGTCCGAGATAATCTCTCGGGGAAATCCAACCCGTGAGAAAACCTGGAGCAGGGCGGCCGCCACCGTCTCTGCCAGTATGTTAGGTAATGCAACCGCCTCTGGATACCGTGTGGCATAATCTACCACTGTCAATATATACCTTTTCCCTGACGGACAGGGTTTGGCTAACGGCCCAACAGATTGACCGCTACTCGGCTAAATGGTTCCTCCACAATGGGGAGGAGGCGTAATTTGGCCTTGCATCGATCCCCCCTCTTGCAAATGCTCTGGCAACTGTCACAGGTCTGGCAGTACTGACGAACATCATAGGTTACCCCCGGCCACAAGAAGTTTTGTGTCAGACGATGCCTGGTGCAACTGACGCCGAATTGCCCGGCCAAGGGTATGTCATGAGAGATTCGCAGTAACTCCTGCCTATACTTCTTGGGAACTACCAGCTGTCGTTTTATAGTGGGGCTCGTCCCTGTGTGGTGCTGCTCTGTGATCCGGTAGAGGAGTCCCTGCTTCCATACAAACTGTTCCCCTTCCAGTACCCCTCTCCCCTCCTGTGCCTTCCCACGATATCCCTCTAATGAAGGATCCTCAAGTAACTCCCTCTTAAATTCATCTGGGGTGGCCCAAGAAATGTGTCTGGCTATGGGAATACGTGTAGGGCTGGGATGTCTTACCTGGGCCTCCTCTGAGTGCGATTCCGCCTCCGCAGCTCGAGCTTGTCTCCGGGTGGTCACAGGATATGTGTCAGCCAGAGGGGCAACCCAGAATGCAGACAACATGGGCCCCAAGTCGTTTCCCAGCAAGACGTCTGCAGGTAAATCCTCCATCAAGCCGACCTCAGCAAGGCCATCCCCGACTCCCCAGTTCAGGTGAATCCTGGCAGTGGGCAGTCGATGTATAGCTCCCCCTGCTGCACGGACTGCCACTGTCCGGTCCGTCTTCTCGGTCCCGGACGAGATGAGGCTTCACAAGCTTCAAAGTTGCCCCGGAATCTCTTAGTCCCTGCATTCGTTTCCCATTAACCCACACGACCTGTCGATGCTGTTGTCGATTATCTGCCCGGGCTGCCTGCACGGGGTCTACTTCATGCAGCACTTCCTCCATCTCTTCCACCCCTTGGTTAGTCGTAGCCCCCAATGCCGGGTCAGCTTCGCCTTGGTAGCAGTGTACAGCAGCCCGGCTGAAGGTAGCTGTTCCCTCCTTTGGCCACTGGGTATGCTGAGTCCGGTTGGAACATTGTCTTTGCAGGTGGCCCAGCTGACGGCAGGTGTGGCATCGTGCCCCAGGGGGACTGTGGTAGGCCGGGTTACTAGCTGGTCCCCCTACAATCTTCGGTGGTTTGGGGCCCTCCAGGTCCATGGGCGGGCCCCTAGTAACCATCTTTGAACCGGACAACTGAGGCCTCCTGGCATCATGATGTTCATCGGCCAGACGAGCGGCTTCCTCCAGAGTCGTTGGCTGCCTGTCCCGAAGCCATTCCTGTGTCTCGGGGGTTAGTCCATTAAAGAATCGTTCTAACAAGAAGAGCTGGAGAACGACCTCCTTAGTGGTTGCTTGGCTCCCTTGCACCCACTGTAGCAGTGACCGACGTAATTTACAGGCCCATTCAGCGTGGGTATCGGTTCCGCGTTTTATAAGTCCACGGAGCTTTTGGCGGAATGCCTCTGGTGTCAGCGCATACGGGGCCAAGATCACTTCTTTGATCCGCTCATAGTCCATACAGTCCTCATCAGGTACCGTGCGATAGGCGTCCGCTGCCCGGCCTCTCAGCTTGCTGGCCAGAATCTGAACCCGTTCCTCCGGCTTTACTTGATGAAGTGCACACTGCCGCTCAAAGTCCTGCAGAAAGCCATCAATGTCTTCCTCTGCCTCCCCCAACTGTCGGAAGGCATTATACTGGATCTTTTTGTGGCTTACTTTTGAAGGTACCTGGTCGAATGCCAGAGCTTCCCCTGCTCGCTGACTCTCCTCTCTCCGCTCTGCCATCTCCATCTTGGCCAGCTCCACTTTGGTCCACTCTGCCATCTCCATCTTGGCTAGCTCTATCCTGGTCCGCTCGGCCATCTTTTCCTTCAGATCAGTACGCACATCAGCCATCACCTCTCGTATGATCTCTACTGCAGGGTTCGGGCCATAGAACGCCAGTCTGTTCTTAACCTCCCTCTGGAATTCAGTCTTCTCCACGTTCACATTGGGGGGCGCTGCACTGTCGTGTTCCATGATGGCTGCTATCAAATCCGCTTTTGTTTTGTTGCTGGCAATCAACCCTCAGGCTTCCACCAGATCTTTTAATGTAGTCCTCTTTAACTTCTGGTAGTTGTTTTCCATTCATTCCTTTCCTCCTGTAGAAGGGGTATCATATCCCGCTGGCTGCCACCAGTGTAACTGGGTCTTGCTATCTCGGGTACCTCTTTCAGTACCACCCCGCATTTCCGGAGGTCCACTCTGCTTTGGCTGGAGTATGAATGAAGGAATGCTGGCTGGAATTCCTTGCTTACATGGGCGCCAATAAAAGATCACTGCTTCTCCATGTATTTCCAGTCTGACCACACTTTACTCACAGGACACAGAATATATCACACAGATACAGAGGGCAGGCCAATAGAAAAGCGGCAGGCCAGACATGCATTACAAAAGCCGCAGGTGGCCGGAGCCTGCCGATGTTTACTGTGGGAATTACAAAGGTGGGGGGGGGCTGGGCACAGCCTGTGAGCTGATGCATTAGGGACATGCATCTCCCATGGAACCTATTATACATACATATAACTGCACAACATATTCTGGGTGCTGAGTGGTTCCGTAACACGTAACGGAAATGAAGAGTGTACCAAGAAAAAAAAATACAGATTGTCTAAAAAACACTCACCACGACGCCGTTCATTTTGTTGGCGGATGCTGGCAATCCGATCACTAGACCTGTATCGCAGGTCTGCTGTTTTCTTGCGGATTTGGGTCGTGGACTTTTCAATCCCAAATTGGCGGGATAGGCCCCTTCGGATTTTGTGCAGCACCTTCTTTTTGTGCCACATAGGATGGGCAGTATGTCGTTCACATACATAGTCGCGTGCTTCCATCTCACTAATGAGGTAGCGCACCTCTAGATCCCCCCATGGTGTTGCACGCCTGGACGCCATGTTTTATCAGCAAAGTGCGCGACACCGCATTAACGACGCCCACCTGTGCGTCGTGACGTCATCACAGGGCGCCGGTGGAGACGCATCTGCATCCTATACAACATGCGGCGACGCAAATGCGTCTTGCCACGGGCTTCATGACGTAACGACGCACGAGTGGGCGTTGTTAAAGCGGCGTGGGGTACATTGCTGTAGATATTGCGTCCATGCGTGTAGCACCATGTAGGGATGTAGAGGTGCGCTGTCTTAACCCATTTACTCCCCAAAAGCACATTAAAGAACTTTATAAACCATGTGCTTCACAGTTATTTTTTGATCCTTTAAAAAAAAAAAGATAATTGCCCTTTTTTTATTAACCAAATAAAAAAACTGCAGGTCCCCTTTTTTTTATTTTACAAACAGTACATTGGACTGCAAAAGTTATTATGCAATTTGTCCTAAGTACGCTGCAACATGATATGTAGGGGGGGAGTTTTCTGTGGTACAAGAAAACGTTGTCAGCAGTAGCATGGAGATTTATATGCGTCTTTTTTATCGTGCATTATTGCATGTTGACCTCGCCGGTACAATGATAAAAAAAATGCTAAAAATAATTATTTAAGTTTTTAAAGGGGTTTTCAAAAGGGGTTAACTAAAGAGACAGTTTAATAGGTCGGGTTGTTACGGACGCTGCGAGAAAAAATATGTGTAATGTTATTTTTTCTTTTTTTTTACTTAATTTTTTCTCATTTCCCACAGACAGACCTTTACATCTATGTGGACGCCATACGTAAGCGCATAGTGGATCGCTATGACGCTGCCAATTAACACCACCAGGCATATTAAAAAAAAAACATCACTCCCCTTTCCCCATCACTCCCATCACGCCCTTATGGGTAAAAGATCCGTAAAGCATTTGTAAAGTGAAACACACCTTTTATTTTATTAAATACAATAACAACAAATGACAACAAATAACATAACAAATGAGTATAAAAAAAACCAAAACGGTGATCTGTAGGCCACTAGATCTGATGCTGCCAAGGTACAGCCCCAGGTCCGTTAAAATATGGACAGTATTTGTCTCGGCAGGCCTTGGCATCATCCCTTGTTCTGCCGTATATGACAGGTTGTAGTCCAGCAATTGCGGGATCATTTTCCCGCCAGTCACCGAGCACTTCACCGTTTGTTTGGTCAGCTGAGTCCACAAATCCTGGCGGACTGTACGCAATAGCATCGCGCCGTCAAAGGAAATCGTGAAGAATGCAACATGCCAACAGCACAGAGTCTATGGATTCTAGCTTCAGGTTTATGGGTGTGTGGAACACTCTGAAGCGGTTGGCTATGATGCCAAAGGCATTTTCGACAACACGTCGTGCCCTTGACAACCAGTAGTTAAAAATTCTTCTTTCGTCCGTCAGACTTTTTTGTGGGTATGGTTTGACAAGATTCGCATGCAGGGGGAATGCTTCATCGCCCACAAAAACAAAATTTAGGTGGCCTCTAGTGTCACTATTGGGAGGCAAGTGCAGGTCACCATTAGTCAATCGATCACCAAAAATTGTGTGCTCAAGAACTCCACCATCCGAGACCCTGCCGTTCATGCCAACATCAACGTTAATAAACTCATAATAGGCATTTACAAGGGCCATCAGGATTATGCTAAAATATCCCTTGTAGTTGTAATAATACGATCCGCTGTTAGGTGGTTGCGTGATCCGTACATGTTTTCGTCCAAAGCCCCACCACAATTTGGGAACTGCCAAATGAGCTCAAATTCAGAAGATATTTTTTGCCATTTTGCCTCCGTTTTCGGAAACGGCATGTAGCTCCGTAGACTTTGTACTATTGCCTTGCATGTCTCTGGGATTAAACTGCTGAGCAAAGACCTCGAAACTGCAGCCGAAAATTGCAAGTCTTGCAGAGAACGTCCGGTGGCAAGGTATCTCAGCGTCACTGCCAATCTTTCGTCGGCCGGGACAGCTGCACGCATCACTGTGTCCTGACGTTCAATAAGCGGCTTTACACTCTGCAGTAAGAGTTGGAAAGATTCCTCTAACATACGAAGATAGATCCGGAAGTCATGCGGATTCTTCTCCTGCAACTCTCGTACTAATTGCATATGTGAGAATTTATCTCTCTGTTGCAGCCATTCTCGGGTCCACATGCGACGCTTTCGTTTGGATCGCCTCTCTCGCATCCGTTCCTCTTGTTGCCGATCTCCCTCTATCAGTAACGCAGCAACAACAACAACACGCTCCGCGGTGTTCATAGTTATGGTGTGCAAACTGCAAAATAAACGTAAATGATCATAAATATGGATAAATCAACAACAGAAATTATTATAACTGGACATGTTTAAATGATAACATTGCATATAACTGATAGCTGACTTAATTATTAATGGTAACGGTAACAACAAAGATCCAACAATGGCGGGGGCGGGCGCGGCCGGAAAACTAAAATGGCTGCCCATGAAAAACCCAATGTTAACACAGATCGAAGCCAAACAGTCCACAATTTTCGTTCAAGTGTAAAAGCCTAAAAATAAAAGGTAGAATACAGTTAGGATTACAGGGGTGCGTGGGTGCGGCTGGAAAAGTATAATGGCTGACTATGTAAAAGCATTAAATTATTTAAAATCGTGTAATGATTTAATATAATACTTAGATGACCTATAAATGGAAAGGCTACAAAAAAACTACAATGGCGTGGGTGGGCGCTGCAGGGAAAAAAATATGGCAGCAAATAAAAAAGCATAAAATAATTTAGAATCTAGTTAGGATTTAATAAAATTGACAGATGGCCTATAAATGTTAACGCTTACAAAAAAAGTACAATGGCGGGGGCGTGCGCGGCTGTATAAGTAAAATGGCTGCTCATACTAAAAATGAAGGAAAGAGAAGCCAAGTAACCCCCATTACCGTTTAAGTGTTAAACAAGCTAAAATAGAATTTAAAAAAAAACCGCAACAATGATCCTACTATGAGACCTGTTGTGAGTTCATTCTCTGGGTCACCAGTTGTGAGTTCTCCTTCCAGACTCCCTCTGGTGGTAACAGGAGGTAGTGAGGCTGATTTGATCGGTGGAGATCTGCCACCTGAGAATGAGGATGACGATTGGACCTCAGGAATCTCAGATTGGATTTAAGACAGCCGACGCCCTATTCAGTTGCTAGTGATTCCTTCTGGCTTGTCAGCTCTTGGTTTTCAGCTCTGTTCCAGTCATCTAAAGCTAAGTTTTTCTGCTAATGTTCACACTTGATTTTGTTGGTCTATTCAGTTTTTTGTGTGGTCAGCCAGCCCCAGCTGGGGGCTGTGCTGAATTTCCACTCTTATTTTTCTGTATTTGTCAATTTGCTTTTTGTCCCTTACTAGTTTGGCCTCTTTTTGCTCTGTCTCAGAATGTTTCAGAGTGCTGATATAGTGGGAGAAGTCTAGTGACTTCAGGGTTAATTTTGCTATCAGAAGTGTTGGACATTTTGCTATCAGAAGTGTTGGACATTATTTTTGTAGGGTTTTTTGCAGGTTGCAGACAGTGTCTTTCCTTTCCTTTCTAGTTAGTTTGGGCCCCATCGCTTGCTCAGCCTATTTTCCTGCCTGTGTTTGTGCCTTCATCTTGTTTCACCGTCAATACATGTGTGGGGGCTGTCTTTCCTTTGGGGTCTGCTCTGGGGCAGTTAGTTTTCCCCTTTTCTTGCTTTAGGCTTATTTAGTCCTCCGGCTGTGACGAGGCATCTAGGATCATCGTAGGTACACTCCACGGCTACTGCTAGTTGTGTGGTAAGATCAGGGATCTGCAATCTGCATAGTTACCAACCTCTCTGGTTTTCTGTGACTTAGTTTGTTTTGCTTTTTTCTCCTCGGTGACCCATTCATAACAGAGACCCCAAACAATGCCTACCTTGCAAAGACGGAGCAAAATCCTGAAAACAGGTGAAAAGACAATGAAATCACGCAGTAGCGACTCCGACAGGGTCGATGGAGTAGGAAAAACGCAGTTGTGACTCGCACGGCACCGCAGCAGAAACACCAGCTCTCCACAGCGCTCAGGAACAATGGAATGGGAGCGATACTACGGACTCTTTTATGACGAAGTCGCTGTTGCGGGCACCAATAAGAGCTTAGGGGGTGTTGCAAAGCAAAAGTTAAATCACGCCTACGTTGCAGAGTTCTGAATCACTCAGAAGGTCGCTCGTCATTGATAAAGGGCGTCAAACACAGCGATACATGCTGGTCAGAGGGACACCAGCAATCAAAAAATGATCCTGGACGTTCGAGCACGACCAGCAACATCGCAGCGGGGCGCCGGTCACTGCCGCGTGTCACACTTAGCGAGATCGCTACCGATGTCGCTGTTGCGTCACAAAATCGGTGTCATTATAGCGATCTCGCTGTGTGTAACGGGGGCTTAACTGTAAACCAATTTTACTCTTTTGTCTGTGAACTACTTATAGATTACACTGGAGCTGGGAAGGGTGGCACTATGTTGTTAATTGGGTGTAAATGTATATGTTTGTGTAAGGGGCATACATTTTCATTTTTGATACAACTATTTTTTGAACTATTTTTTTAACAGTTTATATTACATAATATGTAAAATCAATAAAAATGTTGAAATTTAAAATTTTACGACAAATTAGTAAAATGCCAAAATAATAAACATTTAAAGTGGAAAAAAAAATTAACTGTAACACTCTGAAAATGTCAATTTCAGGGTGACACTGAAAATTTTACTTTAGCTACCATAACCAACAATTTAACATATTTTCCACGAGCGAAGGTATTATACTAGTATACTATTTGGAGGACTATGGGGGGTGCATTATGTTATATGGAAGACTATGGATGGTGCATTATAATATATGGAAGACTATATGAAGTCCATTATACTATATGGAAGTATTTATAATATTTGGAGGGCTCTGTGGGGGCATGATAATACTTGAAGGGCTATAAGGAAGCCTTTATACTTTATGGAAGGCTGTGTTTGGGGCCATTATACTGTATGTTGGTCCTTTATACAGTATGGAGGGCTGTATGGGTCTCACAGTTGGGGATCATACTGTGGTGGGATAGTTAAGGGGGTACAGTAAGGTCATAGTGTTTGTGGGACACCTTTGTTGACATCATACTTTATGGGGTCAATGAAAGAGGAATCTGGGGGCTTCAATAGGAGGAAAATTACTTGGTAAGGGAAGCAAAGTTGTGAGATATGTACCTATGTGACCCAGACAATTTTTTTTTTTTTTGGGGGGGGGGAAAGCATCTCTGCTGCAGGACTGATTGGCCATAACTTACACACCACGTCCAATGCTGCCCCTCGGTACATACAGGCATTCAGCCATGTTTCTCCTGAGCGTCGGTTGGTCGGTGGCGCTCGTCCCCCTTCCCGCTCTCACATCCCTTACTCAACCCAATAGGAAGGCGGCAGCATCATGCTATGGGGGTGTTTTTCAGCTGCAGGGACTGGGCGACTGGTTGCAACTGTAGGAAACATGAATGCGGCCAAGTACAGAGATGTCCTGGATGAAAACCTCTTCCAGAGTGCTCTGGACCTCAGACTTGGCTGAAGCTTCACCTTCCAACATGACAATGACTCTAAGCACACAGCTAAAATAGCAAAAGAGTGGCTTCAGAACAACTTTGTGACCATTCTTGACTGGCCGAGCCAGAGCCCTGACCTAAACCCAATTGAGCATCTCTGGAGAGACCTGAAAATGGCTGTACACCAACGTTCACCATCCAACCAGACAGAACTGGAGAGGATCTGCAAGGAAGAATGGCCAAGGATCCCCAAATCCAGGGGTGAAAAATTTGTTGCATCATTCCCAAGAAGACTCATGGCTGTACTAGCTCAAAAGGTGCTTCTACTCAATACTGAACAAAGGGTCAGAATACTGATGGCCATGTGATATTTCAGTTTTTCTTTTTTAATAAATTTGCAAACATTTCTGGGTTTTTTTTCAGTCAAGATGGCGTGCAGAATGTACATTAATGAGAAAAAAATGAAAAAAAACGGCAGAGCGTTAGGCAGATCGGGAAGTGGCAGAACGCCAGGCAGAGCTAGAGGCGGTGGATCGCCGTGAAGTTGTAGAGCGACAGCATCAGCTGGATTAAGCCTGGCAGGATTTCCTACTGCCCACCCCAGCACCTCCAGAGCCCAAGACTTCCAAGGTCCGAGCCGAGGACTTCCCCTTGCTGGAGAAGGATGGAGACCTGGACTCCTTTCTGTGGACCTGCCGACAGCACTATCTGGCCTCGGATCAGTGGGCCAAGTACCTGACCCCCCCCTCCATTTGAGGGGTAAGTCCCTGGACATCCTGGGGGGAACTTACCTGTCGGGGCAGAGCAGAACTATGAGCGCTTCAAACAGGCCCTGATCCCGCAGTTCAACCTCACTCCGGAGTCTTACCGCAGGAAGTTCTGGAACCTGCAAAAAGACCCCAAGGACACCTGGGCTGACCACATGTGGGCCCTCCTGTGAGCTGCAGAGCACTGGAACAAGGGTCTGGAACTCACCACCGGCCAGGAGATCCAGGAAGCTTTTGTCACTGAGCAATTCTTGTGGAACTTCCCAGAGGACGTCCAGCAGTACCTCCGTGACTGGAAACCAAAAGGGGCCATTGCTACAGCCGCCCTGGCAGATGACTATGCCATTAACCGGGCCCCTGAAGTCAAGCGGGCCACCCACAGCACCTGGAAGGGCGGTAAGACTCATCCTGCCCCTGTTTCCCCAGCCCCTAGAATGCAAGGGGCACCACCCTCTGCTGCTCTCTCCAGGCCAGGGGTAGAACCCAGGAGATGTCACCTCTGCAACCAACCTGGACACTTCAGAGCCATGTGTCCCCAGCGCCCCAATGCCCCGTCCTCATTCCCAAAACCATCCCCTGTCTTGTGTGTGGGTGGGGGTGGTGGGAGGTCCCGTGACATTTCCAGCCCGTCACCATAAACCACGCCACTGCTATTGGACTGCGGGACACTGACACCGAGATGACACTAGTGCGGACTTAATACCTGGAAAAACCCTCGACATCTCTGGGATTGGAGGCGTTGAACCAGCGCTGCCCGCCGCCAGGGTCTATTTGGACTGGGGCGCCGGGAGGGGAATGAGGGAGGTGTGAGCGTTTTGGCGAATATTCCCACGAATGTTTTACTTGGGACAGATTTGGGGCGACTAGAGTCACAGTATGTGGCTACTGAGATCCCAAGTTCTGATCCCCCACTGTGTCTTGATTTGACTACTGCTTGTAATATTGTAAATGTGTTGCCTGTACCTCCTGCGTTAAGGGGGAGGTGGGATCTGAGAGTCGCTCCTGTGCTGACAGGACACATGCAGCATGCACGATGAGACAAAGCCAGAGGATATGGGGAGGTGTGAGAATGCCACCAGGTGTGATCAGACAATGTGCTCTGGAGGGAAAGGTAGGGGGCAGGTGGCTGCAAGGCTAGAACCAGAGTTGGTGGGAGTGCTGCCGCAGGGATTGTAGGGACAAGAGATGAGTCCAGACTGCTGGGTTCTGCGCAGCTGCAAGAAGGAGAACATGCCAATGGGGTTGGGGCTGACTCAGGAGAGGTGGTGCTTCCAGGTAAGGCCCAAAGGCAGGAGATTCCCACACCCGGGATGCCAGGAGACCAGGTTGGTCCACCTGACTTTAATTTTCTGCAACAAGTCTCTCCATTTGGGGTTGTGACTGACTAATGTTAAACAGCTCATTGGCAAACGCATATGGATTGCTCTGTGGTTTGGTGATCAATGAGAGAAATTCCTTCACTTTCCCAGGTGTCCACAGAACATGTTAGGTGATTCTCCTATCTGGCTGACCATTTATGCAAGGCATAGATTCCTCTCAGACAGGATAGGCAGAGGCCTGAGGTGACAATTGTGTCTCAGTCATCCTTTCTCTCTCTCTTTTTTTTTTTTTTTTTTTTCAGGTGATCAGAAGTTCTTCTTCCACTCCACAATAAACTCTCCCTCCCCCCAGTAATAGATATGTCTCCCCATATACCTGGGGTAGGATGGGAAGAGAAAATTCAGGGCCTGCGGCCTTCATTTTTGTTTTACAAGCAGGGCAAAAAAGTGCCCAATTTTTACAGACTGTCCTGTTTTTCTGGACTGTTGGCAGCTTATATCGGGGGATGTGGAGGAAGCCTGTTGCCTACAAATCACTTGGCATCTGGTAGAGAAGAACTTTTGTGGGGTCTTGAGAATTTGGGGTCTATTTGCACATGAAAGTGCCATGGTCCTGCTTGGGCCTAATGGTTAGCTTGTGGCTGAGCTGAAAGGAGATAGCGCTGAATGTGTATAAATTTGGGTCCCATTCGTTCCATCGGTTCTGGAGACACAGATGATTGTGGTGAGCGCTGCACTCGAGCTCTCCCACAATCATGTTACACAAGGGAAATGTATTTACTGCTGGCGTGTAAGTGACCTTCTACAGCTGTCAGTAATAGAGGGGGGTCCTGTTTTGGATAATAAACCAACATGATCACAGCTGTTCCAAATTAAAAGAAAAATTAGTTTATTACAGTAAGAGTTTGTTCACACAACCATATAATAAGGCCTAGAACTACCTGATAATAATAATAATAATCTTTATATAGCGCTAGCAAATTCCCCAGCGCGTTACAGTTTGCACACATTATCATCACCGTCCCCGATGGGGCTCACAATCTAAATTCCCTAGCATGTAATGTTGGAGGAAACCGGAGTACCTGGAGGAAACCCACGCAAACATGGGGAGAACATACAAACTCCTTGCAGATGATGTCCTTGGTGGGATTCGAACCCAGGACTCTAGCGCTGCAATGCTATCCACTGAGTCACCGTGCTGCCCGATGTTTTATCAGATAGCACTAGGCCCAATGGTATACCATGGGGCAGAGCAGATATTTTTTCTCATACTAAATCGGCATAAGAAAAAAAATCGCAGCAATGCCAACTGGCCACCTACTGATGGGCACCATCAAGAATGGTCGTGAAGTGACCAGATAAAATCCATTATCATCCTTCACATTGGTTCAGCTGGACGTGGTTCTTCTTTAGCACATGATGTTCACGAAGGAGTCACAAAAGCATTATTCTACTAAGCAGATATTCTATTTCTTGTTCAAATTGTCTTTATTGAAAACTAGCTGAAGAGCCCGGCGCTGCCCGGACATAGTAACTAACTGTGGTTAGTTATAGCAATTTATAATTATCCTCCATCCCATAGTCATATACCCATCACACATCCTCCATCCCATAGTCCCATGCCCATATACCCATCATACATATCCACGATCCCATAGGCCCGTGCCCATATACCCATCATACATATCCTCCATCCCATAGTCGAGTGCCCATATACCCATCATACATATCCTCCATCCCATAGTCCCATGCCCATATACCCATCATACATATTCTCCATCCCATAGTCCCGTGCCCATATACCCATCATACATATCCTCCATCCCATAGTCCCGTGCCCATATACCCATCATACATATCCTCCATCCCATAGTCCCATGCCCATATACCCATCACACATCCTCCATCCCATAGTCCCATGCCCATATACCCATCATACATATCCACGATCCCATAGGCCCGTGCCCATATACCCATCATACATATCCTCCATCCCATAGTCGAGTGCCCATATACCCATCACACATCCTCCATCCCATAGTCCCATGCCCATATACCCATCATACATATTCTCCATCCCATAGTCCCGTGCCCATATACCCATCATACATATCCTCCATCCCATAGTCCCATGCCCATATACCCAACACACATCCTCCATCCCATAGTCCCATGCCCATATACCCATCATACATATCCACGCTCCCATAGGCCCGTGCCCATATACCCATCATACATATCCTCCATCCCATAGTCGAGTGCCCATATACCCATCACACATCCTCCATCCCATAGTCCCATGCCCATATACCCATCATACATATTCTCCATCCCATAGTCCCGTGCCCATATACCCATCATACATATTTGCCATCCCATAGTCCAGTGCCCATATACCCATCACACATCCTCTATCCCATAGAGCCGTGCCCATATACCCGTCATACATATCCACGATCCCATAGTCCCATGCCCATATACCCATCACACATCCTCCATCCCATAGTCCCATGCCCTTATACCCATCATACATATCCTCCGTCCCATAGTCCGGTGCCCATATACTCATCACACTTCCTCCATCCCATAGTCAACCATTATTATCATAATGAGCGGCGGGGCTTGCAACCTATGATGACATCAGTGTCGCCATGGCAACCATTATGACATCATAATGAGGGGCGGGACTTGATACACACACACACACACACACTTTTTCCCCATTATGTAGATAGGGGCAAAATTGTTTGGTGAATTGGAATGCGTGGGGTTAAAATTTCGCCTCACAACATAGCTTAGGACACTCTCAGGGTTCAGACGTGTGACTGCCAAATTTTGTGGCTGTAGCTGCGACGGTGCGGATGCCAATCCCGGACATACACACACATATACACACAATATACAAAAGACAAACCAGCCAAAACACGCGAAACTTTTGCACACGACCATCCCTCAACGGAGCCGCGCCCCAACCAGGCCAACAACATCCCTTCCTGATCCTGCCTGAAACCATCGACCGGGCCAGCTGTAACAACTTCCTCCCACATCCGCCACACTGCCCGTTAAGTCTCCCAAGTTTTAGGGGCCAAGGAAGCTTCAATCAGCGACTCTGCGGCCCGTAACCCAAGTTCCACAGTTCCTCCGGACAAGCTAAACCCTCGACCTCCGCTTCTGGCGCCAACGAGCGGAAACGATCCCACTGCGAACGAGAGAGAGTTAGCTATGTCATGCTTGACTCCGGGAAGATGAGACGCAGTCACATGCGCATTAAAGGACAAGCATAGCAAAACCAACTGTTGCAACACTCGAATGACTGGAGAGGACGATGCGTTAAGACCGTTAATCGCACCCACAATGCCCATGTTGTCACAATTGAAACGCACGCGCCGATCCCGAAACTCAGACCCCCAGAAATGCACAGCCACAAGGATCGGAAAAATCTCCAACAACGTAATGTTACGCACCAAACCAATTGCGATCCACTCATCGGGCCAACAAGACGCGCACCACTGTCCTCTGAAGTAAGCACCAAAGCAAATACCGCCAGCAGCATCCGTGAACAATTCCAAGACATCATTGCCAACGACCTCAGACATCACCAAAGAACGGCCATTGTAACCGTCTAAAAAAGACTCCTAAACTGCCAAATCCGCCCTGAGATCCAACGACAATCTGATGAAATGATGGGGGCTTGAATCCCTGCAGTAGCGCTTGCCAGCCTACGTGAAAAAACTCGCCCCATCGGCATCACCTGACACGCAAAGTTCAACTTCCCCAACATCGACTGGAGGTCACGCAACGATATCTTCTTCAAACGACGTGCCCGAACCACTTCCGCCCGCAAATCCACCAACTTGTCCTCAGGTAGCCTGAACTCCCACGCAACAGTGTCGATGACAATCCCCAGA
Organism: Dendrobates tinctorius; assembly: GCF_039654945.1. Taxonomy (NCBI): domain Eukaryota; kingdom Metazoa; phylum Chordata; class Amphibia; order Anura; family Dendrobatidae; genus Dendrobates; species Dendrobates tinctorius. Next base: position 1,854,409 of record NW_027361904.1, on the reverse strand, counting down.
AAAAGCAGACACGTACTCGGGCCCTCCGTTTTACTGGGCACCAGCAGTATGCCAAATCGCTCAGCAACCCATTCAATAGCCTGGAGAATTATCTGACAACGCAACGAATCTGCGGGACCGACGCACAGAAAATCATCCAAGTAATGGATGACTGAGTCAAAACCGGAAACCTCTCGAACGACCCATTCCAGAAAAGAACTAAATGCCTCAAAATATGCACAGGACAACAAGCAACCCATTGGTAAACACCTGTCCACGAAAAACTTGCCGCCCTAAAAACAACCCAGCAGCCTCATGCTGTCTGGATGAACCGGTAATAAGCGAAACGCGGCTTCAATGTCGGTCTTAGCCAGGAGTGCCCCCCGACCGCAGCTCCGCACCCACCGAGCAGCCTCATCAAACGACGAGTAGACCACCGAACAAATCTCTCGATCGATCCCATCATTGACCGACCTCCCCCGAGGAAACGACAAGTGCTGAATAAGCCAAAACTTATTTGGCTCCTTTTTTGGAACCACACCCAGAGGGGAAACCACCAAATCCGGAAACTGGGGAGACTCGAAAGGGCCCGCCATGCGGCCAAAAGAAACCTCTTCTCCAATTTTTTCCGAAATGACTGAGGCATGAAGCAGCGCCGAACGTAAATTTTTTAAAACAAGCGGAATAGCGAAAGGGGGCTGAGGAATAACGAACCCGTCCTTAAAACCTGCATATAACAATGCCGCTTTCTCTCTGTCCATATATCTATTTAGATAAGGGACCATCTTTTCCAGATTCACTGGAGTCTCCCCCTTTTGAATTACCACCCCCGGCTCCTGGCTTCCCTTTCTTAAAACACTTAGACGCTCTGTGTGAAGCACCGTTGCAGGTGGAGCAGAGATGTTTGAATTTGCAGTTCGCCCCAAACTTGCACTGCCCGTCGTTGAACTGCCAGAAAACGCCCAACTTGTGATTTCCTGACTGCCCCTGCCTGCTTCCACTTGTGGCGCTGGCATTTCCGCTGCTCTGGCTGGTGCTGCCAGCTCCCCCATGAAAGGAGCTCCTAAACTTGTTTTGCGCTATGACACGCATCCACAACCCAATATCCTTCTGGTCCCAACGAATGGCTGGCCGAACGTCCTTCCTCTGCCGGAATTGCTCGTCATACCGCAGCCAAGCCTGACCCCCATAAACCCTGTAAGCTTCCCCAATCGCATCCAGGTAACAAAACAATGCCGAGCAATTGTCTGGGACCTTTTCTCCGATGACGCTTGCAAAAATGGCAAACGCCTGCTGCCAATTCACAAACGTCTGAGGAATGAGTCGCCACCTACGCTTCTCCTCCTTTTTGCTGTCCTCTTTCTTACTCTTGTCCAAATTAAATTTCTCGAGAAACAACAATGAGAAAATTTCCACGTGTTCGTCCTTCCAAATGCGCTCCTTAACTTCTTTTTTCAAATGAGCCCCCAGAGGGCCTTCAAAACATACGTATACTTCCCTATGAGCACTGTCATCCAAGTGCACACGACACTCCTCTTTTTCCGTTTGCACAGACACCGACACCGGGTCTCGTGCACACCCGGTGGGCTCTGACCCGCTCGGCCACGCTTGACCCCCGGGCGGTGACCCCACCCAAGCCGCCAATGGAGATGACGCAAGAAAACCCCGTTCTAAGCGTGACAGTAAGTTGCACACATCCCCTAACATGTCATCTACACCCCCTCCTGTGACGAACAGCCCACGGCCGTTCGTCCACTTACGGGCGACTAACGGGGGTCCCGCTGCCACCAAAACGCGACGGACAGCGGACCCTGTGTCACCACTATGTCACAGTCCCACCACTGACACGGGTGTATCAGCGGACGGAGGGACGAGACACACTGCCGGCACACGGCTATCACAGGCACAGTTGGGGCTTATCTTAGTTATCCCACCACTGGCACCATGTGACCAAAATGTCCAGCAAGCTACTCTCGCTCTACAATTTGCCGCAGGGGGAGTTTAATTTGGATGCCCCGCCACTGCTATCAATCTTCCAAGTACTGCGGGGATTTATGTATATCCCTCTTTCTCAGTTCCACTTTGGAACTCGCAGCTCTCCGGCGCCCCCCTTACCCTCAGGTCAGTCAGGGAACTGCACCTAGGATAATTAGTCGCCGGACGGGCTGCCTGTTGTGAACCGGCAATCAGGCTTCTGCAGTAAGGGAATTATCAATGCTGTGGCCGCAGCCCCTCATTCAGCAATATAAGACCCTTCTAAACTGCCAGCAAGCCGCAATAGCTGTACACAACGCGCTGCCACCAGTCACGGTTACTTAATTCACAGTGTTAAATTAAGAGGGTCCGTGGCAAACCCCTTGAATTAGTAGCGATTATCTATCAAAGGCGTATAGTTCGATTCTTAGAGCATGGAGACAGATCTAAATAATTAAATCATTTATTTTCCGAAAGAGGACAGTGATTACAGATAAAAGTTGCTATAAAATTGAGACATAAAATAGGTACAGTACAGATAGAAAATAAAAGGATTAAAAGGGTAGAAAGTCACACTCACATGTGGTCAGTTGGCATCCCATGTGGCTTTAAGGGGGGTGGAGGCGGAGCTGCACTTCTCCGCTCATCTGCGGGTCTTTCTAGCACGACGACTTGAGCTGTTCTGCTCTGGTTTTGTCCAGGGAATGCTTTATAGACTTGCTATGTGACATCACGGAGAGATGCATGCTGGGTTAATCCCACCTCTCCCTTTTGGATGTAGAATTACACTAGAAAACTTATACTAATCATAACTCCGTGGGGGCAGCCCGCACAGACACATATAGGGCATCATTGGTTGTGATTTGTTGAGTACAATGATTCACGACCAAATATGCAGTAGTTCTGATACACCGTTTAGAAGGAACCCATATTTCAGGTTCTGTAAGTCTGAGAATTACGCCACAGGCGCCGTAAGGACGCCGGGATCGCACAGATCACAAAAATATGATTGTTATATCTCTGCTGGGTATGGTTTTCGTAATATGACTTATTTTTATGTTTCCCATATACCGGCATACAGCCTGTGTTTTTCCGAACAAAGGGATCCCTTCCCCCTGCTCTTCGAGAGGAAGTTGGTTTAAGGTTTCAGAGCTAGCCCAGGCAGGGGGGCACTGGTCAGTGTGTGAGTGAGCCATGGGTGAAAAGAGGAGGGGGGGGCATGAGCTGACAGCCTGCATTGTATATCACACCTCCCCCCTTAAGAGGGCGCTAAGGAGGCATTACCTCTCGGTAATCGGCCATGCGCACCTCCGCGGGTTCGCCCCGGCGGGACAACCCATCGGCATTGCCGTTTTCACTGCCCTTCCTGTGTTTTACAGTAAATTTGTACTGTTGAAGGGCAAGGCTCCAGCGGAGCAATCTTCCATTGGTTCTGGACACTGTGTGCAACCAGCTCAGAGGGTTGTGGTCAGTTACCACCGTGAAGGCGCGCCCGTACAGGTAGGGCTGCAAACGCTGCAGTGCCCACACCATGGCCAGACACTCCTTCTCGATGGTCGAGTATGCCACTTCCCTCAGCAAAAGTTTCCGGCTCAGATACAACACGGGGTGCTCTTGGTCCCCCGAGTCGACCTGGCTAAGCACAGCACCGAGGCCAAACTCGCTGGCGTCGGTCTGTACCAGAAACGGGCGACTGCTCTCGACTGCTCTCAACACTGGAGAGTTGCACAGGGCTGCTTTCAAAGCTTGGAAAGCTGCCTCACAGTCATCTGTCCAGTTGACTGTTTGGGGTAGCCTCTGCTTGGTGAGGTCAGTCAAGGGTTTGGCAAGGGCGCTATAGTCCTGTACGAACCGCCTATAGTACCCTGCAGTGCCCAAGAAGGACTTCACCTGTTTTTTGGTCCTGGGGGTGGGCCAGGACACGATTGCGTCCACTTTTTCTGGCTCCGGACTCATGGAACCCCCGCCTACCCAGTGCCCCAGGTAGTGGACCTTGTGCATGCCTATCTGGCACTTCCCCGGCTTGATGGTCAGGCCTGCCTGGTGAAGACGCTTGAGCACCTCCTGGAGGTGCTGAAGGTGTTCCTCCCAGGTGGAACTGAAGACGGCAATATCGTCTAAGTACGCCACCGCGTACTCCTCCAGTCCCCGAAGCAGGTGGTTGACCATCCGCTGGAAAGTGGCAGGGGCATTCTTCATGCCGAAGGGCATGACCGTGGACTTGTACAGTCCAAAGGGGGTGATAAAGGCGGATTTCTCCTGCGCCTCAGGGCTCAGGGGAATCTGCCAGTATCCCTGACTCAAATCCATGATGGATATGTAGTTGGCGTTTGTCAACCGCTCGAGCAGATCCTCGATGCGCGGCATTGGGTGGGCATCAGAGGTTGTGATGGCGTTGAGCCCCCTGTAGTCCACGCAGAACCGCGTGGTTCGATCCTTTTTAGGCACGAGGACTACAGGTGAAGCCCACGCGCTTTTTGACCGTCAAATCACCCCCAGCCTTAACATCTCATCGATCTCTTGGCGCATGACTTGTTGCACCGCTTCAGAGATCCGATAGGGTGTTCGCCGTAATGGGGCGTGATTCCCGGTGTCCACCTCATGAACCGCTAACTCCGTCCTCCCCGGTTGGTTGGTGAACACGGCCCGGAAGGGTTCCAGGATGGCCATCAACTGCAACCGCTGGGATACGGTTAGCGAACCACTTATCTCCATGTCCTCAATGGACCCATCGGCCTTGGCCTGGGCCAGTATGTCCAGGAGGGGATCTTCCTCCCCATCCTCTGGCAGATTGCAGACCGGTAGGACGCAAGCTTCACGTTCGTAGTGCGCCTTCAGCATGTTGACGTGAAAGGCCTTGCGCCTACCCCGAGCATGGTCAAGCGTGACCACGTAGGTGACCGGGTTGAGCTGTTGGTGGACGACGTACGGGCCTTCCCAGGCTGCCTGAAGCTTATCCGTTGGTACTGGGACCAGCACCCACACCTTTTGACCCACCTGGTAGGTCCGCTCCCGGGCGTTCTGGTCATACCAGCGCTTCTGGTCAGCCTGAGCCTGCGTCATGTTGTCATGCACCAACTGCGTCAAGGTCTGCATCTTGTCACGGAAGCGCATGACATAATCCACGATGGACACTTCTGTGGGGTTTGGCTCATCTTCCCAGGATTCTCTTATCAGCCCAAGGGGTCCCCGGACTCGCCTGCCATACAGGAGCTCGAAGGGGGAGAACCCGGTTGAGGCCTGCGGAACTTCTCTGTAAGCGAACAGCAGGTGTGGGAGGTACCGCTCCCAGTCACGCCCTTGGGTCTCAACCAGTATGCGGAGCATCTGTTTGAGGGTACCGTTGAAGCGTTCACACAAACCATTAGTCTGTGGGTGATACGGACTCGATACCAGGTGCATCACCTGCATTTTCTCACAGAGAGCCTCCATTAGGCGAGACATGAATTGGGGCCCTTGATCGGTAAGCATCTCCCTGGGAAATCCTACCCTTGAAAAGATGGTCACCAGTGCGTCAGCCACCTTATCTGCCCTGGTTGAAGACAGAGCTACTGCCTCTGGGTACCGGGTAGCGTAGTCTACCACGGTGAGAATGTAGCGCTTTCCGGAGCTGCTGGGGACGGCCAGCGGGCCTACGATGTCCACCGCGATTCTCTGAAAAGGCTCCTCTATCACCGGCAAAGGAATAAGGGGAGCCTTAAGAGCAGGCCCCGCCTTACCCACTTTTTGACAGGTGGCACAGGAGCGGCAGTAGTGTGTTACATCTGTCCCCATCTTGGGCCAATAGAAGTGTTGAGACAGCCGTGCCTTTGTTTTGCCGATCCCCAAGTGTCCAGCCAGTGGAATCTCATGGGCAATCCGCAACAACTCAGTTCTGAACTGATAGGGGACGACCAGCTGTCTTTCCCTCAACCACTCCTTTTTAGGATCTCCGGGTACTGTCTCCCGGTACAACCTTCCTCGTTCCCAGAACACCCTTTCCTTAACAGACTCGGAGGTGGGCGTCTCCGCGAGACCTCTCAATTTCTCCAGGCTGGCATCTGAGTGCAGAGCAGCCTGGAACTCCATGCTGGAGGCTGCCAGAAGTGACGTCAGGGTCCCCTCTTTACTGGGACCCCCTGGAACCGGCTCTGGGTTCACCTCTGGTTCAGTCTCTCCTGTAGCAGCAGAGGGTCCAGAAGACAGTGCGTTACCTGCGATCTGGGCACTCTGACTGCGTGTGACAGCTGCTATGTATGCTGCCTCCCTGGGGATTTCTACAGACCCACCAGCCGGTGCTGCCCTGGGCTCTACCTCCCCATCCACCCCCAACACTTCAGGAGCAGTGCTACTTGCAAGTACACACTAATGTCTCAGGACTAGTAACTACTGAGTCTGTTCTCCAAAACCTATGATGCAGGATTCGCTCAGGAACCGTGCAGGATTTTAGTGAGAGGAATGATTGCTCAAACCAAATCACTAATGCTCTAGGATTATCCCACCGCGCTGCCACCAATATGTGACGAACAGCCCACGGCCGTTCGTCCACTTACGGGCGACTAACGGGGGTCCCGCTGCCACCAAAACGCGACGGACAGCGGACCCTGTGTCACCACTATGTCACAGTCCCACCACTGACACGGGTGTATCAGCGGACGGAGGGACGAGACACACTGCCAGCACACGGCTATCACAGGCACAGTTGGGGCTTATCTTAGTTATCCCACCACTGGCACCATGTGACCAAAATGTCCAGCAAGCTACTCTCGCTCTACAATTTGCCGCAGGGGGAGTTTAACTTGGATGCCCCGCCACTGCTATCAATCTTCCAAGTACTGCGGGGATTTATGTATATCCCACTTTCTCAGTTCCACTTTGGAACTCGCAGCTCTCCGGCGCCCCCCCTTACCCTCAGGTCAGTCAGGGAACTGCACCTAGGATAATTAGTCGCCGGACGGGCTGCCTGTTGTGAACCGGCAATCAGGCTTCTGCAGTAAGGGAATTATCAATGCTGTGGCCGCAGCCCCTCATTCAGCAATATAAGACCCTTCTAAACTGCCAGCAAGCCGCAATAGCTGTACACAACGCGCTGCCACCAGTCACGGTTACTTAATTCACAGTGTTAAATTAAGAGGGTCCGTGGCAAACCCCTTGAATTAGTAGCGATTATCTATCAAAGGCGTATAGTTCGATTCTTAGAGCATGGAGACAGATCTAAATAATTAAATCATTTATTTTCCGAAAGAGGACAGTGATTACAGATAAAAGTTGCTATAAAATTGAGACATAAAATAGGTACAGTACAGATAGAAAATAAAAGGATTAAAAGGGTAGAAAGTCACACTCACATGTGGTCAGTTGGCATCCCATGTGGCTTTAAGGGGGGTGGAGGCGGAGCTGCACTTCTCCGCTCATCTGCTGATCTTTCTAGCACGACGACTTGAGCTTTTCTACTCTGGTTTTGTCCAGGGAATGCTTTATAGACTTGCTATGTGACATCACGGAGAGATGCATGCTGGGTTAATCCCACCTCTCCCTTTTGGATGTAGAATTACACTAGAAAACATACTAAACATAACTCCGTGGGGGCAGCCCGCACAGACACATATAGGGCATCATTGGTTGTGATTTGTTGAGTACAATGATTCACGACCAAATATGCAGTAGTTCTGATACACCGTTTAGAAGGAACCCATATTTCAGGTTCTGTAAGTCTGAGAATTATGCCACAGACGCCGTAAGGACGCCGGGATCGCGCAGATCACAAAAATATGATTGTTATATCTCTGCTGGGTATGGTTTTCGTAATATGACTTATTTTTATGTTTCCCATATACCGGCATACAGCCTGTGTTTTTCCGAACAAAGGGATCCCTTCCCCCTGCTCTTCGAGAGGAAGTTGGTTTAAGGTTTCAGAGCTAGCCCAGGCAGGGGAGCACTGGTCAGTGTGTGAGTGAGCCATGGGCAAAAGAGGAGGGGGGGATGAGCTGACAGCCTGCATTGTATATCACACCTCCCACCCCAGTACCATCCGCCAGGGAGCCCACACCCGCCGTAGAGGAAAACAAAAATGGCTGACACACAGTAGACACAGAGGCATACTCCCCGGGCTGCGAGGGGGCTGTGGGCCCTCCAGCCGAACGACCAGGATCCACGGATGAGGTTCCACCTGTTCTGTTAGCGATGCTGACACCGCTGGACTGACGCTGACGCCAAGGACTCCCCCCCCGGAGGAACCGGGATGCAGGACCCGAAACCCAGGGGGGATCCCGCTTGCTGATCTCCGGGTAACCACGCTGCCTGGGTCGCCGCGTTGAGGGTCCTGGATCCCCCGCCATCTGACCGCGCTGAAACGGCCCCCGGTGATGAGGCATGTGCCCCCGAAGCGCACCCCCTGCCGCCGTCTGTGGGGGTGGAAGGCATAGGCCCTGCCGCACTGCAGGCCGCTGGATCCCTGCTGCAGGACCTCCTGTCGGTCTGCCCAGCGTGAGGCAGACCACGTTGTGGGCACCCCCCCGCCGCAGCCCCGCGACCCACCCGAAGTCCCCCTCCTGGTGAGGGGTGAAGCGCTGGGCCCTGCCTGGTAGGCCGCCGTCCTGGAGCTGGCCGACCGCGGGCCGGAGCGGGAAGCAGGCTGTGCAGCGGGAAAGCCGTCCGCACAGCCCCCCCGATGCCTCTGTGGAGCTGCACCGCCCGGCGCATGTCAGCCCCACCCCCTGCGCAGAGCGAGACATCAGGCTGGACACCGCCGCAGGGCCTCGCCGGCCATGCGGATTCCTCCCAAGCCGGGGCCCGCTATTACGGGGAGCACGCGGCGCCCGGCTTGGAGGGTCCCGGGAGGGGCTCCTGCGCCGTCGCGAGGCCCGGGGAGCCGATTCAGGGAGGCCTCACCCTTCTTGCACGTCGCTCCCTCATCCCCGGCTGAGCCGCCTGCACAGGGGTCCCAGGCGCGATGGACGCCAGCTGTGCCGCCAACCAGCCCGGCGGCTGCAACAAGGACGCCTCCCGAAGGCACTCCAAGGCCCGATCCACGTCCGACATGGTGAGGACTGGTGACAAGCTGTCAGGTAAGAAGAGCGGGAACAGAGAGGGAGTAAGGCCCGCCGCACCCCGTTATATATGTGCAATGCCCCTTCCCCCAAAACGCTCCCCCCACCCTCTCCTTCCAACCCCCCGTCATGTTCGCCTCCGCCCACGCCTCTTCTGCAAGGGAGGGGGAGGCTCAGCTCCGGCCATTGCTCACACCTCACACGTATCACACACACACAGCTCACACGTATCACATACACACAGCTCACACGTATCACATACACACAGCTCACACGTATCACACACACACAGCTCACACATATCACACACACAGCTCACACATATCACACACACAGCTCACACGTATCACACACACACAGCTCACACGTATCACACACACAGCTCACACGTATCACACACACAGCTCACACGTATCACACCCAGCTCACACACACACAGCTCACACGTATCACACCCAGCTCACACACACACACAGCTCACACAGCTCACACACACACAGCGCACACGTATCACACACACACAGCGCCCACGTATCACACACACACAGCTCACACATATCACACACACAGCTCACACATATCACACACACACCTCACACGTATCACACACACAAAGCTCACACGTATCACACACACACAGCTCACACGTACCACACACACACAGCTCACACGTATCACACACACACAGCTCACAAGTATCACACACAGCTCACACGTATCAAACACACACAGCGCACACGTATCACACACACACAGCTCACACATATCACACACACACCTCACACGTATCACACACACACAGCTCACACGTATCACACACACACAGCTCACAAGTATCACACACACACAGCTCACACGTACCACACACAGCTCACACGTCACACACAGCTCACATGTATCACACACACAGATCACACGTATCACACACACACAGCTCACACATATCACACACACAGCTCACACATATCACACACACACAGCTCACAAGTATCACACACACACAGCTCACACATATCACACACACACAGCTCACACGTACCACACACAGCTCACACGTATCACACACACACAGCTCACACGTATCACACACACACAGCTCACACATATCACACACACACAGCTCACACATATCACACACACAGCTCACACATATCACACACACACAACTCACACGTATCACACATATCACACACACACCTCACATGTATCACACACACACAACTCACACGTATCACACACACAGCTCACACGTATCACACACAGCTTACACTTGTCACGCACACACACAGCTCACACGTATCACACACAGCTCACACGTATCACACACAGCGCACACGTATCACACACACACAGCTCACACATATCACACACACACCTCACACGTATCACACACACAGCTCACACGTATCACACACAGAGCTCACACGTACCACACACACACAGCTCACACGTATCACACACACACAGCTCACAAGTATCACACACACACAGCTCACACGTATCACACACAGCTCACACATATCACACACACAGCTCACACGTACCACACACACACAGCTCACACACACACAGCTCACACGTATCACACACACACAGCTCACACATATCACACACACAGCTCACACGTATCACACACACACAGCTCACACATATCACACACACACACAGCTCACACATATCACACACACACACAACTCACACGTATCACACACACACACCTCACACGTATCACACACACACAGCTCACACGTATCACACACAGCTCACACGTATCACACACAGCTCACACGAATCACACACAGCTCACACGAATCACACACAGCTCACACGAATCACACACACACAGCTCACACGTACCACCACCAGAAGCTCCTCACCATCTCAATGCCACCACCAACAGCTACATACCTCCATCAGCAGCCCCACACATCACACTACCACAATCAGCAACCCCACTCCATCACACTACCAACATCAGTATCACAACATAATTGCAATACCACCACCAACAGCTCCACACCATCACACTACCACTACCAGTAGCATCACACTACTAGCAGCCCCACACCATTACACTACTAGGAGCAGCAGCGCCACACCATCACACTACTATGAGCAGCAGCTCCATACCATCACACTACCACCACCATGAGTCTCACACCATCACAGTACCACCACCAGCAGCCCTACACCATCACACTACCACCACCAGCAGCCCCACACCATCACACTACCACCACCAGCAGCTCCACACCATCACACTACCACCACCAGCAGCCCCACACCATCACACTACCACCACCAGCAGCCCCAGAACCATCACACTACCACCACCATGAGTCTCACACCATCACACTACCTCCACCAGCAGCCCTACACCATCACACTACCACCACCATGAGTCTCACACCATCACACTACCACCAGCAGCCCTACACCATCACACTACCACCAGCAGCCCCACACCATCACACTACCAGCAGCTCTACACCATCACACTACCACCACCAGCAGCCCCACACCATCACACTACCTCCACCATGAGTCTCACACCATCACACTACCACCACCAGCAGCCCTACACCATCACACTACCACCACTAGTCTCACACCATCACACTACCTCCACCAGCAGCCCTACACCATCACACTACCACCACCACGAGTCTCACACCATCACACTACCACCAGCAGCCCTACACCATCACACTACCACCACCAGCAGCCCCACATCATCACACTACCAGCAGCTCTACACCATCACACTACCATCACCAGCAGCCCTACACCATCACACTACCACACTACCACCACTAGTCTCACACCATCACACTACCTCCACCAGCAGCCCTACACCATCACACTACCACCACCAGCAGCCCCACACCATCACACTACCACCGCCATGAGTCTCACACCATCACACTACCACCACCAGCAGCTCCACACCATCACACTACCACCACCAGCAGCCCCACACCATCACACTACCACCACCATGAGTCTCACACAATCACACTACCTCCACCAACAGGCCTACACCATCACACTACAACCACCATGAGTCTCACACCATCACACTACCACCACCAGCAGCCCTACACCATCACACTACCACCACCAGCAGCTCTACACCATCACACTACAACCACTAGTCTCACACCATCACACTACCTCCACCAGCAGCCCTACACCATCACACTACCACCACCATGAGTCTCACACCATCACTCTACCACCAGCAGCCCTACACCATCACACTACCACCACCAGCAGCCCCACACCATCACACTACCAGCAGCTCTACACCATCACACTACCACCACCAGCAGCCCTACACCATCACACTACCTCCACCATGAGTCTCACACCATCACACTACCACCACCAGCAGCCCTACACCATCACACTACCACCACCAGCAGCTCTACACCATCACACTACCACCACTAGTCTCACACCATCACACTACCTCCACCAGCAGCCCTACACCATCACACTACCACCACCATGAGTCTCACACCATCACACTACCACCAGCAGCCCTACACCATCACACTACCACCACCAGCAGCCCCACACCATCACACTACCAGCAGCTCTACACCATCACACTACCATCACCAGCAGCCCTACACCATCACACTACCACCACTAGTCTCACACCATCACACTACCTCCACCAGCAGCCCTACACCATCACACTACCACCACCATGAGTATCACACCATCACACTACCACCAGCAACCCTACACCATCACACTACCACCACCAGCAGCCCCACACCATCACACTACCAGCAGCTCTACACCATCACACTACCATCACACTACCATCACCAGCAGCTCCACACCATCACACTACCACCACCAGCAGCCCCACACCATCACACTACCCAGGGCCGGTTTTAGGCAAAGTGGGGCCCTAGGCAAAGTTTAAAATGGGGCCCCAAATGCTAACATATTGCACATCACACAGAAGCATTTCGATTGTATTTACATGCGCTGAACTAAGGCCGCTAAATGAGCGACAAAATTGAAGAAGTCGTTCAATACTTGTTTCCCGGCCTCTTTCCACCGTCTGAGAAAGAATGATGGGAACAGAATGATCACTAATGGATCACTAAGGGGTGTGCACACGTTGCGGTTTTTGCTGTGGATCTGCAGCCAATTTGGTCCTGTGGATCCGCAGCAGTTTCCATGCAGTTTACAGTACCATGTAATCCTATGGAAAACCAAATCCGCCGTGCACATGCTGCGGAAAATTCCGTGCAGATATGCTGCAGTTTATTTTCCACAGCATGTTACTTCTTTTTTGCGGAACCGCAGCTGCAGTGTATGTTCCGGGACATACAAATCAAGCAATCTCTCTCTCTCATCCGCACTGCCAAACCGCACTAGAACTTACATCAAATCCGCTGTACACATGCTGGGAATCCGCAGGAAAAATGCATGTGTTTTACCCTGCGGTTTCTGCCAAGAGATATGGATTCACTGCAAAAAAAGTTGCAGACTAATCCGCAACGTGTGCACAGTGCACACACCCTAACAGATCACCATACAGTATCATGTTAGCAGCACATCTACAGTTTACATCCCATAGTCCTCCATACAATATAATCTGCCCCATAGTCCTTCATATAGTATAGTACACTCTTCAGTCCTCCATATAGTATAATACACTCCTCATAGCCCTCCATATATTAAAATACACTGCTCAGTCCTCCATATAGTATAATACACTCCTCATAGTTCTCCATATAGTATAATCCACCACCATAGTCACCCATGTAGTACAATTCACTTCCCATAGCATAATGCACCCCATAGTACTTCATATAATGTATTAACCATAGTCCTCGATACAGTATAATGCAGCCCACATATAGTATAATGCAGCCACCCAATAGAGCATAATGCAGCCATCCCACAGAGAATAATGAAGCCCCGCCATACAATATAATGTAACCCCCATAGAATATAATGCAGCCCCCCTCTTATAGTATAATGCAGCCACCCCTTAGAGAATAATGCAGCTTCCCCAGAGTATAATGCAGCCACTCCACAGAATATAATGTAACCCTCCATAGAATATAATGCAGCCCCACCCCCATATAGTATAATGCAGCCCCTCCATAGAATATATGGCAACCCCCTCATAGGATATAATGCAGCCCCTTATTTAGTATAATGTAGCCCCTCCATAGAATACAATGTAGCCCTCCTCATATAGTATAATGCAGCCCCCATCGAATATAATAAATATAATACAGCCTCCCCATAGAACATAATGTAGCCCCAAATAGAATATAATACAGCCCACCTCCCCATAGAATATAATGTAGCCCCCATATTATATAACACAGCCTCCCCTATAGAATATAATGTAAAATGTACCCCCCATGGTATATAACAGCCGCATAGTATATAGCCCAGCACCACATGGTATACAGCCCAGCCCACCATGATATACAGCCCACCATGGTATACAGCCCACCATGGTATAATACAGCCCAGCATGGTATATAGCCCGCCAGAATGGTATAATACAGCCCAGTATGGTATATAGCCCCCAGAATGGTATAATACAGCCCAGCATGGTATAATACAGCCCAGCATGGTATATAGACCCCCCAGAATGGAATAATACAGCCCAGTATGGTATAATACAGCCCAGCATGGTATATAGCCCCCCCAGAATGGTATAATACAGCCCAGCATGGTATATAGACCCCCCAGAATGGAATAATACAGCCCAGTATGGTATAATACAGCCCAGCATGGTATATAGCCGCCCCAGAATGGTATAATACAGCCCAGCATGGTATGGTATAATACAGCCCAGCATGGTATATAGCCCCCCCAGAATGGTATAATACAGCCCAGCATGGTATAATACAGTCCATCATGGTATAATACAGCCCAGTATGGTATATAGCCCCCCCCAGAATGGTATAATACAGCCCAGCACGGTATAATACAGCCCAGCATGGTATATAGATCCCCCAGAATGGTATAATACAGCCCAGCATGGTATATAGCCCCCCAGAATGGAATAATACAGCCAAGTATGGTATAATACAACCCAGCATGGTATATAGCCCCCCCAGAATGCT
The DNA here is from genome assembly GCF_039654945.1 of Dendrobates tinctorius. Classification (NCBI taxonomy): domain Eukaryota; kingdom Metazoa; phylum Chordata; class Amphibia; order Anura; family Dendrobatidae; genus Dendrobates; species Dendrobates tinctorius. The sequence goes on along the minus strand of NW_027361904.1, from coordinate 1,839,312 downwards.
ATAATACAGTCCAGCATGGTATAATACAGCCCAGCATGGTATATAGCCCCCCGAGAATGGTGTAATACAGCCCAGCATGGTATAATACAGCCCAGCATGGTATATAGCCCCCCAGAATGGTATAATACAGCCCAGCATGGTATAATACAGACCAGCATGGTATATAGCCCCCCCAGAATGGTATAATACAGCCCAGCATGGTATAATACAGCCCAGCATGGTATATAGCCCCCCCAGAATGGTATAATACAGCCCAGCATGGTATATAGCCCCCCAGAATGGTATAATACAGCCCAGCATGGTATAATACAGCCCAGCATGGTATATAGCCCTCCCAGAATGGTATAATACAGCCCAGCATGGTATATAGCCCCCCCAGAATGGTATAATACAGCCCAGCATGGTATATAGCCCCCCCGAGAATGGTGTAATACAGCCCAGCATGGTATATAGCCCGCCAGAATGGTATAATACAGCCCAGTATGGTATATAGCCCCCCAGAATGGTATAATACAGCCCAGCATGGTATATAGCCCCCCCAGCATGGAATAATACAGCCCAGTATGGTATATAGCCCCCCAGAATGGTATAATACAGCCCAGCATGGTATATAGACCCCCCAGAATGGAATAATACAGCCCAGTATGGTATAATACAGCCCAGCATGGTATATAGCCCCCCCAGAATGGTATAATACAGCCCAGCATGGTATATAGCCCCCCCAGAATGGTATAATACAGCCCAGTATAGTATATAGCCCCCCGAGAATGGTGTACTACAGCCCAGCACGGTATAATACAGCCCAGCATGGTATATAGCCCCCCCCAGAGTGGCCCCACAGTCCAGTACTTACACTAATTTAAAAAAAAAAAACCCAAAAAACACTCCTCACCTTCTCCTCGTGTCTGCGCTGCTGGCTGCTCCTGTCTCCTCCTGCACTGTCTGGCACACAGTGACAGAGCGATGACGTCATCGCGCCCCCACTGTGTCAGAGGCAGAGCGGGGAATGATGGGAGATGGAGCGTCAGCTGACACTCTCTCCTCCATCACTGCCTCCTTCAGTGCGGCGGCGGGAGTCGGCGCTGGGGGCAGTCGGGCCCTCCTGCCTCACAGGGGCCCCATAGCGGCTGTGTGATGTGCCGCTGGCTGGGGGCCCCTGGAGGAACGGCCCCCAGCCAGCCCATAACGCCGGCCCTGACACTACCTCAACCAGCAGCCCCACACCATCACACCACCAGCAGCTCCACACCATCACACTACCACCACCAGCAGCCCTACACATCACACCACCACCACCAGCAGCCCCACACCATCACACTACCACCACCAGCAGCCCCACACCATCACACTACCACCACCAGCAGCATCACACCACCACCACCAGCAGCCCCACACCATCACACTACCACCACCAGCAGCCCCACACCATCACACTACCACCACCAGCAGCATCACACCACCACCACCAGCAGCTCCACACCATCACACTACCACCACCAGCAGCCCCACACCATCACACTACCACCACCAGCAGCTCCACACCATCACACTACCAGCAGCTCTACACCATCACACTACCACCACCAGCAGCCCCACACCATCACACTACCACCACCAGCAGCTCCACACCATCACACTACCACCACCAGCAGCCCCACACCATCACACTACCACCACCAGCAGCCCCACACCATCACACTACCACCACCAGCAGCCCCACACCATCACACTACCACCACCAGCAGCCCCACACCATCACACTACCACCACCAGCAGCCCCACACCATCACACTACCACCACCAGCAGCCCCACGCCATCACACTACCACCACCAGCAGCTCCACACCATCACACTACCAGCAGCTCTACACCATCACACTACCATCACCAGCAGCCCCACACCATCACACTACCACCACCAGCAGCCCCACACCATCACACTACCACCACCAGCAGCTCCACACCATCACACTACCAGCAGCTCTACACCATCACACTACCACCACCAGCAGCCCCACACCATCACACTACCACCACCAGCAGCTCCACACCATCACACTACCACCACCAGCAGCCCCACACCATCACACTACCACCACCAGCAGCCCCACACCATCACACTACCACCACCAGCAGCCCCACACCATCACACTACCACCACCAGCAGCCCCACACCATCACACTACCACCACCAGCAGCCCCACACCATCACACTACCACCACCAGCAGCTCCACACCATCACACTACCACCACCAGCAGCCCCACACCATCACACTACCACCACCAGCAGCTCCACACCATCACACTACCAGCAGCTCTACACCATCACACTACCACCACCAGCAGCCTCACACCATCACACTACCATCACCAGCAGCTCCACACCATCACACCACCACCACCAGCAGCTCCACACCATCACACCACCACCACCAGCAGCCCCACACCATCACACTACCAGCAGCTCTACACCATCACACTACCATCACCAGCAGCCCCACACCATCACACTACCAGCAGCTCCACACCATCACACCACCACCACCAGCAGCCCCACACCATCACACTACCATCACCAGCAGCCCCACACCATCACACTACCAGCAGCTCCACACCATCACACTACCACCACCAGCAGCTCCACACCATCACACTACCAGCAGCTCTACACCATCACACTACCACCACCAGCAGCCCCACACCATCACACTACCACCACCAGCAGCTCCACACCATCACACCACCACCACCAGCAGCTCCACACCATCACACTACCACCACCAGCAGATCCACACCACCACCACCAGCAGCTCCACACCATCACACTACCACCACCAGCAGCTCCACACCATCACACTACCATCACCAGCAGCTCCACACCATCACACCACCACCACCAGCAGCCCCACACCATCACACTACCACCACCAGCAGCTCCACACCATCACACTACCAGCAGCTCTACACCATCACACTACCATCACCAGCAGCTCCACACCATCACACTACCACCACCAGCAGCTCCACACCATCACACCACCACCACCAGCAGCTCCACACCATCACACTACCACCACCAGCAGATCCACACCACCACCACCAGCAGCTCCACACCATCACACTACCACCACCAGCAGCTCCACACCATCACACTACCATCACCAGCAGCTCCACACCATCACACCACCACCACCAGCAGCCCCACACCATCACACTACCAGCAGCTCTACACCATCACACTACCACCACCAGCAGCCCCACACCACCAAACTACCACCACCAGCTGCCCCACACCATCACACTACCACCACCAGCAGCCCCACACCACCAAACTACCACCACCAGCAGCCCCACACCATCACACTACCACCACCAGCAGCTCCACACCATCACACCACCACCAGCAGCCCCACACCATCACACCACCACCACCAGCAGCCCCACACCATCACACTACCACCACCAGCAGCTCCACACCATCACACTACCAGCAGCTCTACACCATCACACTACCACCACCAGCAGCCCCACACCATCACACTACCACCACCAGCAGCTCCACACCATCACACCACCACCACCAGCAGCTCCACACCACCACCACCAGCAGATCCACACCACCAGCAGCTCCACACCATCACACCACCACCACCAGCAGCTCCACACCATCACACTACCACCACCAGCAGATCCACACCACCACCACCAGCAGCTCCACACCATCACACTACCACCACCAGCAGCTCCACACCATCACACTACCATCACCAGCAGCTCCACACCATCACACCACCACCACCAGCAGCCCCACACCATCACACTACCAGCAGCTCTACACCATCACACTACCATCACCAGCAGCCCCACACCATCACACTACCAGCAGCTCCACACCATCACACCACCACCACCAGCAGCCCCACACCATCACACTACCACCACCAGCAGCTCCACACCATCACACTACCAGCAGCTCTACACCATCACACTACCACCACCAGCAGCCCCACACCATCACACTACCACCACCAGCAGCTCCACACCATCACACCACCACCACCAGCAGCTCCACACCATCACACTACCACCACCAGCAGATCCACACCACCACCACCAGCAGCTCCACACCATCACACCACCACCACCAGCAGCTCCACACCATCACACTACCACCACCAGCAGATCCACACCACCACCACCAGCAGCTCCACACCATCACACTACCACCACCAGCAGCTCCACACCATCACACTACCATCACCAGCAGCTCCACACCATCACACCACCACCACCAGCAGCCCCACACCATCACACTACCACCACCAGCAGCTCCACACCATCACACTATCAGCAGCTCTACACCATCACACTACCATCACCAGCAGCTCCACACCATCACACTACCACCACCAGCAGCTCCACACCATCACACCACCACCACCAGCAGCTCCACACCATCACACTACCACCACCAGCAGATCCACACCACCACCACCAGCAGCTCCACACCATCACACTACCACCACCAGCAGCTCCACACCATCACACTACCATCACCAGCAGCTCCACACCATCACACCACCACCACCAGCAGCCCCACACCATCACACTACCAGCAGCTCTACACCATCACACTACCACCACCAGCAGCCCCACACCACCAAACTACCACCACCAGCTGCCCCACACCATCACACTACCACCACCAGCAGCCCCACACCACCAAACTACCACCACCAGCAGCCCCACACCATCACACTACCACCACCAGCAGCTCCACACCATCACACCACCACCACCAGCAGCCCCACACCATCACACCACCACCACCAGAAGCCCCACACCATCACACTACCACCACCAGCAGCTCCACACCATCACACTACCAGCAGCTCTACACCATCACACTACCACCACCAGCAGCCCCACACCATCACACTACCACCACCAGCAGCTCCACACCATCACACCACCACCACCAGCAGCTCCACACCATCACACTACCACCACCAGCAGATCCACACCACCACCACCAGCAGCTCCACACCATCACACCACCACCACCAGCAGCTCCACACCATCACACTACCACCACCAGCAGATCCACACCACCACCACCAGCAGCTCCACACCATCACACTACCACCACCAGCAGCTCCACACCATCACACTACCATCACCAGCAGCTCCACACCATCACACCACCACCACCAGCAGCCCCACACCATCACACTACCACCACCAGCAGCTCCACACAATCACACTACCAGCAGCTCTACACCATCACACTACCATCACCAGCAGCTCCACACCATCACACTACCACCACCAGCAGCTCCACACCATCACACCACCACCACCAGCAGCTCCACACCATCACACTACCACCACCAGCAGATCCACACCACCACCACCAGCAGCTCCACACCATCACACTACCACCACCAGCAGCTCCACACCATCACACTACCATCACCAGCAGCTCCACACCATCACACCACCACCACCAGCAGCCCCACACCATCACACTACCAGCAGCTCTACACCATCACACTACCACCACCAGCAGCCCCACACCACCAAACTACCACCACCAGCTGCCCCACACCATCACACTACCACCACCAGCAGCCCCACACCACCAAACTACCACCACCAGCAGCCCCACACCATCACACTACCACCACCAGCAGCTCCACACCATCACACCACCACCACCAGCAGCCCCACACCATCACACTACCACCACCAGCAGCTCCACACCATCACACTACCAGCAGCTCTACACCATCACACTACCATCACCAGCAGGTCCACACCATCACACCACCACCACCAGCAGCCCCACACCATCACACTACCAGCAGCTCTACACCATCACACTACCACCACCAGCAGCCCCACACCACCAAACTACCACCACCAGCTGCCCCACACCATCACACTACCACCACCAGCCCCACACCACCAAACTACCACCACCAGCAGCCCCACACCATCACACCACCACCACCACCAGCCCCACACCACCAAACTACCACCACCACCAGCCCCACACCATCACACTACCACCACCAGCAGCTCCACACCATCACACCACCACCACCAGCAGCCCCACGCCATCACACTACCACCACCAGCAGCTCTACACCATCACACTACCACCACCAGCAGCTCCACACCATCACACTACCACCACCAGCAGCCCCACACCACCAAACTACCACCACCAGCAGCTCCACACCATCACACTACCACCACCTGCAGCTCTACACCATCACACCACCACCACCAGCAGCCCCACGCCATCACACTACCACCACCAGCAGCTCTACACCATCACACTACCATCACCAGCAGCTCCACACCATCACACTACCACCACCAGCAGCTCCACACCATCACACCACCACCAGCAGCCCCACACCATCACACTACCAGCAGCTCTACACCATCACACTACCACCACCAGCAGCCCCACACCATCACACTACCACCACCATCAGCTCCACACCATCACACTACCACCACCAGCAGCCCCACACCATCACACTACCATCACCATCAGCTCCACACCATCACACTACCATCACCAGTAGCTCCACACGATCACACTACCATCACCAGCAGCTCCACACCATCACACTACCACCACCATCAGCTCCACACCATCACACTACCATCACCAGCAGCTCCATACCATCACACTACCTCCTCCAGCAGCTCCACACGGCACACTTCCATTAGTTCGGACTGTAGGTATGTTGTTCTTATGGTGCGGTGCATTGTTAGCTTTATGCTCGTTCCACCATTGACTCCTCGTCAGTAGAATATTATCCCTGAAGTCTTAGGTTTTTTTTTAATGTAATTACAATGTAACCCTTTGTGTTCTTTCCTATCACCAGTGATTTGCGCCATTTTCGTCCATTGTTTTCCTTATTATGGACCAGAATAGGAATGATAAACCATTTCTACCCGTTAACCCTTTCACGAGCCATGCTGCACGTGTATGGCACCAGTCGGTAGCTGGTGAATGGAGCTCACGGGGTGATCTCGCCCCACACCCGGCAGATCATGGCTGTGTGTTCCTGCCAGGAGCGGCTTCTAACAATCGCAGATGGAGTGGAGCTCTGCCCTGGATTGTACCCCGGTAAATCCCATTTATCACGGGCCGGCATGGGGCAGCGTCATTCCATGCACCCGTCAGCACCACCGTGACGTGATGGCTGGCAGCTGATGGGCTCTTATGGCAGCCGGGGGTCTGCTGAGGACACTGTGGGGACGATTAGACACAGCGACAAGGGAAAAAAGTGTTTTAAAAAATATGAAAAAAAATTAAATTGTATAAGGTAAAATCAGCGCCTCCTCCTCTTATTTAATATTAAGATAATTTAAAAAATGCACCAAAGTGGAGTCACCAGGATCAGGAGGGTGCGATCTACGGGAATAATCACCCCGAGCTGTGACCACCGGGAGAAAGTCAGGAATTCCACCAAAAATGCTGCAACAAGCGATGAAAGCGCCACAGCTCCCCCAAAATGGTGTCATTAACCCTTCATCACCCCCAAAATGGCGCCATTAACCCTTCATCTCCCCCCAAATGGCGTCATTAACCCTTCATCTCCCCCCAAATGGCGTCATTAACCCTTCATCTCCCCCAAATGGTGTCATTAACCCTTCATCTCCCCCAAATGGCGTCATTAACCCTTCATCTCCCCCCAAATGGCGTCATTAACCCTTCATCTCCCCCAAATGGTGTCATTAACCCTTCATCTCCCCCAAATGGCGTCATTAACCCTTCATCTCCCCCAAATGGCGTCATTAACCCTTCATCTCCCCCAAATGGCGCCATTAACCCTTCATCTCCCCCAAATGGCGCCATTAACCCTTCATCTCCCCCAAATGGCGTCATTAACCCTTCATCTCCCCCAAATGGCGTCATTAACCCTTCATCTCCCCCAAATGGCGCCATTAACCCTTCATCTCCCCCAAATGGCGCCATTAACCCTTCATCTCCCCCAAATGGCGCCATTAACCCTTCATCTCCCCCAAAATGGCGCCATTAACCCTTCATCTCCCCCAAAATGGCGCCATTAACCCTTCACCTACCCCAAATGGCGCCATTAACACTTCATCTCCCCCAAAATGGTGTCATTAACCCTTCATCTCCCCCAAATGGCGCCATTAACCCTTCATCTCCTCCAAATGGCGCCATTAACCCTTCATCTCCCCCAAATGGTGCCATTAACCCTTCATCTCCCCAAAATGGCGTAATTAACCCTTCATCTCCCCCAAATGGCGTCATTAACCCTTCATCTCCCCCAAATGGCGTCATTAACCCTTCATCTCCACCAAATGGCGCCATTAACCCTTCATCTCCCCAAAATGACATCATTAACCCTTCATCTCCCCAAAATGGCGCCATTAACCCTTCATCTCCCCCAAATGGCGTCATTAACCCTTCATCTCCCCCCGCAAACAATAACAATTAATCTGGAGCTGTTCGGTGTCACCGTAACCGCAGTGATGAGGGGAATCACAGCGCCGGCTCCTCGGAACTACATAATGGACAAATAGCCAAAAATCTAGGTCACTCTTGGTTTTTTCCACAATTTCTTCTCACTTGGATTTTTTCCCGTTTCCCAGTAAACTATGAGGTAAAATAACCCGCGTCATCACTAGGAGAACTCTCCCCGCACCACCGAGCCTCACCCGGCTGCATGGCCAGAAAGAGAAGAGGCTGCGGGAAGAAGGAGGAGAGGAAGGGACGGAAAATCACCGGGAGGGGAAGAAGGGGTTAAAGAAGATCACCGGGAGGGGAAGAAGGGGTTAAAGACCAAGTCGTGGAGAAAGTTATAACAATATAATGGAGACCCGGATGACCAGACTCCTCCCCCTCCCCATGTGACTGATCACATGACAGTGACGTCACACAGGTCCTGTCCGCACTGAGCTCTGCAGAAGGAGGAGGTAGGTGTGCGCTGTGTACCCGGGATTATGGGGATTATTAACCCCTTTAGGACCGGACCGGTTTTGAGGTGAAAGAAGATGAAGATTTTCCTCACAGAATGAGTTGTGGTTTTTCTCTGGTGATGAGTGACCGCGACCTGATAACACCGCTGTATCCGAGCCCCCGGCCTGATAACACCGCTGTATCCGAGCCCCGGCCTGATAACACCACTGTATCCGAGCCCCGGCCTGATAACACTGCTGTATCCGAGCCCCGGCCTGATAACACCGCTGTATCCGAGCCCCAGCCTGATAACACCGCTGTATCCGAGCCCCGGCCTGATAACACCGCTGTATCCGAGCCCCCGGCCTGATAACACCGCTGTATCCGAGCCCCGGCCTGATAACACCGCTGTATCCGAGCCCCGGCCTGATAACACCGCTGTATCCGAGCCCCGGCCTGATAACACCTCTGTATCCGAGCCCCGGCCTGATAACACCGCTGTATCCGAGCCCCCGGCCTGATAACACCGCTGTATCCGAGCCCCGGCCTGATAACACCGCTGTATCCGAGCCCCGGCCTGATAACACCGCTGTATCCGAGCCCCGGCCTGATAACACCGCTGTATCCGAGCCCCCGGCCTGATAACACCGCTGTATCCGAGCCCCGGCCTGATAACACCGCTGTATCCGAGCCCCGGCCTGATAACACCGCTGTATCCGAGCCCCGGCCTGATAACACCGCTGTATCCGAGCCCCCGGCCTGATAACACCGCTGTATCCGAGCCCCCGGCCTGATAACACCGCTGTATCCGAGCCCCCGGCCTGATAACACCGCTGTATCCGAGCCCCGGCCTGATAACACCGCTGTATCCGAGCCCCAGCCTGATAACACCGCTGTATCCGAGCCCCAGCCTGATAACACCGCTGTATCCGAGCCCCCGGCCTGATAACACCGCTGTATCCGAGCCCCCGGCCTGATAACACCACTGTATCCGAGCCCCGGCCTGATAACACCGCTGTATCCGAGCCCCGGCCTGATAACACCGCTGTATCCGAGCCCCCGGCCTGATAACACCGCTGTATCCGAGCCCCGGCCTGATAACACCGCTGTATCCGAGCCCCGGCCTGATAACACCGCTGTATCCGAGCCCCCGGCCTGATAACACCGCTGTATCCGAGCCCCCGGCCTGATAACACCGCTGTATCCGAGCCCCCGGCCTGATAACACCGCTGTATCCGAGCCCCCGGCCTGATAACACCGCTGTATCCGAGCCCCCGGCCTGATAACACCGCTGTATCCGAGCACGCTCTTCACTGTCGCTTATGTCACCATTTTCCAGGTGCTGTAATGTTTTCAGTGTTCAGGATTTGAGGCTGTGGCGGTTTCTGTTTTCCATCCTGAGTCGATGTTTTTATTGATATCTCTTCGGCGCAGACACGATGTTTTCATCGCACGTTCTGACATTTTCTTGTTGTTCCAGCAGCAAAAAAAAAAAAAGACAATTCTGAGTTTTTGATTTTTTTTTCTCGTTACACCATTTACTAATTGGAATCATTAATTTTATACTTTGATCGGACTTTGACAAACACAAAATTTTAATGGGTGAAAAGGAGGGTGAGGCAGTTTCACACTAGCGTATGGAGGAGCTGCGGACTTAGCTCTGTGAAGCTCCGCCCACTGCCGCGCCTCCTCCATTCAGCTCCGCCTCTGTCAGCATGCGGCCTGCGTACCCTATCTTTAGCATTGGGTATGCAGGCCATGCTGATGTATGTAGATGCCTCTGCATGCTTCGTTTTGTCGGTGCGGCGAGCGCAACAAATTCCAATACGTTGCGTTCAGCGCAGGTCAAAACGACGCATGTGGGGTTTTTTTCAAGCAAGAGGAGAAGGAGGAGGATATGACTGATAGACACTCTGGGATTATGGACAGTTGAGAGGTGACATCTGGGCCAGAGAGGTAGATCTGAGTGTCGTCAGCATGTAGGTGGTACTGGAACCCATTGGACTTTTAGTTGTCCCTGGCCAAAGGTATAGATGGAAGAGAGTAGGGGTCCCAGGAAAGAGCTTTTACGAAACACCAGCAGAGAGGTCAGTAGTGTAGAATGGGAGATGTTAAATGCGGTTAGTGAGGTATCAGGAGTAGAGATGGGCTAACCCGAACTGTCAAGTTCGGTGTCCGCATCGAACACCTACTGTTCGGGCATGGACACCGAACACTGACTTCACCAGGAAGTCCGTGTTACTGTAAGGCTGTGTGCACACGCTGCGGATTTTGCTGCGGTTCCGCAGCGGTTTTGGCCGCTGCGGACCCGCAGCAGTTTTTGCTGCGGTGTACAGTACAATGATTCCCTATGGGAATCAAAAACCGCAGTGCAGACGGTGCGGAATTTTCCGCGCGGATTATCTGCGGTTTTCAATCCGCAGAAAGAATTGACATGTCAATTCTTTCTGCGGATTCCCCTGCGGTTTGCCATCTCCTCCATTGAGGAGATGAAAAACCGCAGGGCCAAACCGCAGAGCAATCCGCAGGTAAAACCGCAGGTCTTTTGACCTGCGGTTTCACCTGCGGATTTTACAAATTCCGCGCGGATGAATCCGCACCTAATCCGCAGCGTGTGCACACAGCCTTAGGGTTCGGCTGCCTGAGCACCGGGTGTTTGGCGTGATGTCATCTAATAGATGTGCCTTTTCTGGGCAGCTGCGTTCTGCTATTTTTAGGCTGGGGGGCAATATCCATGACCTCCTAGGAGCCTGAGAACACCAGCCCCCAGTTTTCTGCTTTAGCAAGATTGGTTGTCAAAATGTAGGAGAACTAGTGTTGAGCATTCCGATACCGCAAGTATCAGGTATCGGCCGATATTAGCTGTATCGGAATTCCGATACTTAGTTCCGATACTTTTTTCATATCGAATACCGGAATCGGAAGTTCCCATAATGCTAGGAGCCCGCTCGATTTGATTCAGCCAATGGGGATCCTCAGAAGTGTGGGCACATCCTGTTAGGCATGTAGGCATGTTAACTACTGGTATGGCTGTGATTGGCTGCTGAAATGATGTCATGATGCACTATAAAAAGCGCTGCAGCCGCCATTTCTGGTCACTCTGCTGTGAATTCAGTTAGGGACAGGCTGCTGTTGAAGACTGTGAGGGACAGTTAGAAATAGCGATTCCACAAAACATATAGTGCTTAACCCAGGCTACATAAACCACCACTGTAGCTTGCTTTTCCCTAGCAGCGCTGTTTTCACAGCTGTCTGCAAGTGCTGTGTGAGTGCAGACCCACGCTGTGTAGTGTGTCCTGCAGGCACGTCTGCTTGTAGGCCGCCCAGCGTGTGTCTCTGCCTCATACACATTTTTCTTTTATTGTTGCTTTTTTTCCCTCCTGTATAGTGTGCTTCCATACGTATCCATATACGTTGGTTGCAAACACTAAAGGAGTGGACAGCGGAGCCTTTCAGCAGCCTTTCAGTGCTATAGCCCATTTCTCTGCACTGTTTTTGGCTGTCTGATAGGTCTCTGTGTGTGAGTGCAGCTCTCGTTGCAGTGTGTTCTACAGCCACCGATAGCTGTAGTCCGCTCAGCGTGCGTCACTGCCTCATACATAGTCCTTTTTTTGCAGCTAATTTAGCCAGATTTTTGCTCCTATATTAGTGTGCTTCCAACCGCATCCATTGTCATTGGTTGGTTGCAAACACTATATAGGATTAGATAGAGGAGCCTTTTTGCTGGCTTGTGCCCTTCAGGGCCAGCCAGGCTAGTATCACCCTATTTTTTGGAGCCTCATCAATTGCATTGTAGGTTAGCTTCCTGCATTGTAATCGCTCCAAAAAGTTTGTGATACTATAGCTTTCAAACTTTGGTCACATCCTTTCCTTTCCCCCCACCCAAAAAAAAGGAAATAAAGTTCACCAAACACTCCACTTTACAGTTGTCTAGGCCACATTAGATCATATTAAAGTGTAGTACACACACTCTTAGCCAAATTAGTGTTTCTTATACTGGTTAGCAGGTGTTCAGGAATAAGAACACTAAGCCACCCCTTTTTTACTTTTCTGCCTATCTTTATCAGTCTACCAAGATGAAGAAGGCAGGGAGTAAGGCACGTGGCCGTGGAGTTTCAGCAGGGAGAGGACGGGGGGATTCAGCAGGGAGAGGACGGGGGGATTCGGTGTCTGCTGCGGCCACCAGTGACCCGGCATCCCCCACTTTTACCAGGCAACAGTCCTTAATGCTCAGCTTTGTAGGACCTCGCCGTACCCCACTGCTGTGTGACGAACAAATTGAAGCCGTTGTCGGATGGATGGCAGCTAACGCATCCACTTCAATGACTTCAGCATCCTCCCAAGGCCAGAGCACTGAAGAGCAACCATCTGTCTCTTCACCACCTGCCAAATTGCCCAGGCAGTCTGAGAGCCCTGGACAGGAGCCATCTCAATCTTTACTTCTGTTCTCAGAATCTGTTGGCTTGGAAAGAGGTGGCCAGCCAAGCAGCATTCTAGAGCGTGAAGAAGAGGGAGTATGCAGTGATGTGCAACTGCTTTGTCCCTCTGAATCTGAAGAGGCGGGTGGGCCAGTGCCTATGGTCAGCACACCTCAGTATGCATCAGATGATGATGAGACTCAGTTGCCAATTTCTGGTGCATACGGTGCTGGCGAGACAACCCAGGACCAGCCGGTGCTTGAAGAGGGGAGTGGAGATGATGAGGTCCTTGACCCATCATGGCGTCAGCCACAGGAAGATGGTGGGAGCAGCTCTGAGGAAGAGATTCCCCGAACGCCCAAAAGAGGAGGGAGAGGGCGGGGGCAGACTTGGTTTCCTGTAGCCTCCACTTTGGCACCCGTGAGGAGCAATCCTCTTCCAAAACACAAAACGGGCGCTCCCAGGACTTGCAGTGCATGGTCTTTTTTTGACACAGTTGCAGATGACATTTGCTTTGTCAAATGCAAGCTGTGTCATCAGAAACTGAAACGAGGGAAAAATGTGAGCAACCTCAATACCACAAATATGTGGAAACATGTGCGTACCAAGCACGAGGTGGAGTTACACAGACATACTGAAGATGTAGGCCAACCTTCAGCACCACCTACCACCTCTTCAGCTCGTGTTGGGGCCTCTTCCTCCAGCTCACACACAGCTGGTTCGGCTTCCTCACTGGAATGCCATGGAAGAACCACTGCCACTGTTGTCCAGAAACCCAGTGAAATTCCACCCACTGAACCACGTTCGCAGTCATCAGCACACTCCCAGGCCACTCACCAGCAATCGGTAGCACAGGCATGGGAGAAAAAGCGGCCATACTCGGCAAACCATCCCCGAGCACTGGCTCTGAATGCCGGCATTGCCAAACTACTGGCCCTTGAGATGCTGTCATTCAGGCTGGTGGAGACTGACACCTTCCGGAACTTTGTCATTGGCAGTTCCACAATACAATGTGCCCAGCCGCTTTTATTTCAGCAGGCAAGCTGTCCCTGCCCTGCAAAAGCATGTGGAGGGAAAAATTAAAAATGCGCTACTAAATGCCGTCAGTAGCAAGGTCCACCTGACCACCGATGCGTGGACCAGTAGCCATGGACAGGGACGATACCTTTCCCTCACTGCCCATTGGGTCAATGTTGTGGAGCCGGGTACAGATCTGGAGAGTGGCTCTGTACGTATTCTGCCAACTCCAAGGATTGCAGGAATGCAGTCTGTACATATTGAGTCCTCCTCCTACTCTAGTTCCTCGGAATCAGCACTGCGTGAGCCTGTTAGGCCAGATATGAGCACAGGTGTGGCCAAACGTCAACAGGCCGTCCTTAAATTAATTTCTTTGGGGAATCGGAGCCACACAGCACAGGAGCTCTGGAATGCCATCAAGCAGGAGAGCGATGTGTGGTTTGTGCCAGCGAATCTCCAGCCAGGTTTGGTAGTGAGTGACAATGGCCGAAATCTAGTGGCAGCTCTGGGCCTAGGCAACCTCACTCACATACCATGTCTGGCACACGTGCTCAATTTGGTCGTGCAGAGCTTTCTGAGGGACTATCCGGATCTTGATGCACTGCTGCACAAGGTTTGCCTAGAGTGTGCTCACTTGCGGCGTTCCAGCATGGCAAGATCGCGCATTGCATCTCTGCAACGCCGATTCCGCCTGCCAGAACATCGCATCATATGTGACCTCCCCACCAGGTGGAATTCAACGTTACATATGTTGGAGCGGTTGTGTGAGCAGCAGGCAGCAGTAATGGAGTACCAGCTGCATCAGGCGCAAACAAGTCGCACTGTGCGCCGGACACACTTCACCACCACTGAGTGGGCCACTATGAGGGACATCTGCCAAGTTTTGCGTGCCTTCGATGACTCCACGCGGATGGCCAGTGCAGATGATGCACTAATCAGCATGACTGTCCCCCTCATCTGTCTGCTTCAAAAAACCTTACAAGCACTAAGTGAGGAGGTTTTTGAAGAGGTCGAGGATGAGCAGTCAGAAGTGCCATCTGCTTCTGGCAAGTCTGCGCAACGTGCTTCCACACAAAGGCCCAGGCAGGGGACACTTAGTGAGGAGGATGACGAGGAGTCAATGGAGGAGGAGGAACACATCTCTCCAGAGGAGGGAGGTACACAAGGCTCTAGTAGTCAGTGTGTACAGCGAGGGTGGGGTGATGCTGAGCAGGCAGAGATGCTGCCTCAAGCTGGGGACAGCGTTTCCGGTCCAGTTGGCAGTCTGCAGCACATGGTTGATTTCATGCTGCAGTGCTTGTTAAATGACCGCCGCATCGCCAACATTCTCCACACGGCTGATTATTGGGTGTACACCCTCCTAGATCCTCGCTACCGGGACAACTTACAAAGCCTCATACCACAGTTGAACCGGGAGCGAAAAATGCGGGAGTACCAAGAAACACTTGTGCAGGCCATCATGTTCTCCATTCCCCCCATAAGTGTTGCTGGTAGTGCTTTTCAAAGCAGCCATGTGGGTAGAGGCAGTGGAGGAAGCTTTGCACAAAGAGGTAGCAGAGGCAGTGCCGCAGGACAAGGCAAGGCCAGTATGGCCCAAATGTGGAAAAGTTTTGTGGGACCGCCACAAACGGCTACACCATCACAGACGGCTCCAGTCAGCAGGAGGCAACGTTTCCGTCAGATGGTGACAGACTACTTGTCGTGCCCTGTTAGTGTTCTCCCAGACGGCTCTTCCCCGTTCAAGTATTGGGTCTCTAAGCTGGATACATGGCCAGAGCTTAGCCAGTATGCATTGGAGGTGCTGGCTTGCCCTGCTGCCAGTGTATTATCGGAACGTGTCTTTAGTGCTGCAGGTGGTGTGGTAACAGACCGTCGCACGCGACTATCCGCCGATAATGTTGACTGGCTTACTTTTGTGAAAATGAACAAGGCCTGGATCTCACCTGAATTTGCCAGTCCTCTTCCAGAATAAATAATTGGCTGGCAACAGGATCCAGGTCTCCTGTTGTGTTCATGTTTCTATGACCTGAACTTTATTTCCTGGGCTACAGCAACGCCCGTTGTTGCTCAGAAGTGCTGTCCGCACAGACAAAACACTCGCTCATGTGTAAGTGGGGTTCGGTAACGTCAGCTGATCCCCTGCTGTGTGTACGGCAAACTCTCCTGCTGCCTACAACTTCTGACTACCTCTGATTTAATATGTTCTCTGATTTGCCCTCTGTCTCCACTCTGTTTTGAGTATTTCCTCCGGTCTACAACACCGCCTGTTTCTGCTCTCAAGTGCCGTCTGCACAATCCACACTTGTTCCTGTGGTACCTGGATCCTGTAACATCTGCTCATCTCCAGAGTTGAGCACGGCAATGTCTCCTGCTTTGTCTACATTCCCACTACTTGTAGTGGAAATGTGGACAGAGCAGGAGACATTGCCTGACTCACCTCTAGGGAGAAGCTGCTGTTACAGAACCCCAGTAACACAGGAACAAGTGTGGGTTGTGCAGACGGCATTTCAGAGCAGCAACTGGCGTGGTTGGAAGCCAGCGGAAATACTCGAAACAGAGTGAAGACAGAGGCCTAATTGGAGTACGTTGACAGTTAGTAGTAGTCTAGAAACAATTGCAAACTGCCACCAAGTAGGCCTCGGCGTACTACCTGATTTTCCCTGGGCTCCGACAACGCCAGTTGGTGCTCGGAAGTGCTGTCCACACAGAAAAACACACTCGTTCATGTGAAAGTGGGGTTCGGTAACGTCAGCTGATCCCCTGCTGTGTGGCGGGCAAACTGCTGCTGCCTCCAAATTTTAGCTACTTCAGATTTAAACATTCTCTGATTTGGCCTCTGTCTCCACTCTGTCTCTAGTATTTCCCCTGACCTCCAACACCGCCAGTTCCTGCACACAGTTGCCGTCCACGCATTCCACACGTGTTCCTGTGTTACTGGGGTTCTGTTACGTCAGCAGATCCCCCAATGTGTGTCCGCCACCTTCCCACTGCAAGCGGTGGGAATGTGGACAGAGCAGGAGACAGTGGCAGACACACATCAGGGGATCTGCTGACATTACAGAATCCCAGTAACACAGGAACACGTGTGGATTGGGCAGACGGCTACTGTACGCATAAACTGGCGGTGTTGGTAGTCACGTGAAATCCTGGAAACAGAGTGGAGACAGATGCCTAATTGGAGCACGTTGACAGTCTGTTGTAGCCTACAAACAATCTAAAACTACCACCAAGTAGGCCTCGGCCTACACCATGATTGTCCCTGGGCTCCAACAACGCCAGTTGGTGCTCGGCAGTGTCTTTGGCACGGGGACTCCCTGTTGCCCAGCCTGGTTCCAGCACGCCTGCTGTTTCCGGGTAGTGTCAAGGTCACTATGCCACCAATCCGTTGTCCTGTCGTCTTGCGGCCGGGTTAGCCGACTCTACGGTGCCTGCAGTTTAGGTGACTCCTATGTGGGCTGCGGGAACTGGCACTGAAGGCTGGATCCGTAGTGCCAATGGGACATGGACCCCCTGTAGGACTGTGGGTTTCGGTAACTGCGGCCGGCTTGCGGCCTGGCTACTTTGCTTTCAATGGGTACCTTCTGCTACCCACCCGGGTTCCAGCACCGTCAGCTGGTTCTTGGCAGTGTCTTTGGCACGGGGACTCCCTGTTGCCCAGCCTGGTTCCAGCATGCCTGCTGTTTCCGGGTAGTGTCAAGGTCACTATGCCACCAATCCGTTGTCCTGTCGTCTTGCGGCCGGGTTAGCCGACTCTACGGTGCCTGCAGTTTAGGTGACTCCTATGTGGGCTGAGGGAACTGGCACTGAAGGCTGGATCCGTAGTGCCAATGGGACATGGACCCCCTGTAGGACTGTGGGTTTCGGTAACTGCGGCCGGCTTGCGGCCTGGCTACTTTGCTTTGAATGGGTACCTTCTGCTACCCACCCGGGTTGCAGCACTGTCTGCTGGTTCTCGCCAGAGCCTTTGGCCTAGGTGCCTCCATCTCGGTATCCGAGGTCCAGCACCGTCAGCTGGTCCTTGGTAGTGCTTTTTAGCACAGGTACCTTCTGCTTAGTAACCGTGGTCCAGCACCGTCAGTTGGTCCTCGGTAGTGCCATTGGCTTTTGTTCCTTCTGCTACCCATCCGGGTGCCAGCACTGTCTGCTGGTTCTCGCCACAGCCTTTGGCCTAGGTGCCTCCATCTCGGTATCCGAGGTCAAGCACCGTCAGCTGGTCCTTGGTAGTGCTTTTTAGCACAGGAACCTTCTGCTTAGTAACCGTGGTCCAGCACCGTCAGTTGGTCCTCGGTAGTGCCATTGGCTCTTGTTCCTTCTGCTACCCATCCAGGTGCCAGCACTGTCTGCTGGTTCTCGCCACAGCCTTTGGCCTAGGTGCCTCCATCTCGGTATCCGAGGTCCAGCACCGTCAGCTGGTCCTTGGTAGTGCTTTTTAGCACAGGTACCTTCTGCTTAGTAACCGTGGTCCAGCACCGTCAGTTGGTCCTCGGTAGTGCCATTGGCTCTTGTTCCTTCTGCTACCCATCCGGGTGCCAGCACTGTCTGCTGGTTCTCGCCAGTTTCTCAGCCTTCTTGTACCTTCTGCTACATTTCCAAGATCAGGCTTTTTGAAATTGTTTTTGGTAATCCTTATTGATCTCCATGACGATGACCCTGATGATGACGACCCTGAAGACCACACCAAAGAAGATCAGAAATTTGACCCTAAATAATAAGACCAAGAGGACAAAGAACATGAAGACAACCACCAAGATACAGAACAAAAGACAGAAGAACAAGAAGCAGAAGAAGCAAAAGCAGAAGAACAGATTGCAGAAGAACATTAAGCATAAGACAAAAAAATCAGCATAGAAGAAATCAAAATTATAAGCAGAAGAAGACTAAGCAGTAAATGGGGGTGAGTCCGTTCCTCCTCGTGGTGCCCCTGGAAAATGCCTGCTGCTGCAGGCCAAACTGAACGCGGACAAATCCTGTTGTAAATCTTTTGTGACAGGCAGAACGTAAGGTGTAATCTTATAACTTTTATAGATAAGTACTACAGGAATGCCTGTCACCATAAGAAAATGAAGAAAAAGAAGAATAGGAAGAAGATGAAGAAATAGCATATGAAAATTAATAATAGCTGAATAAGAAGAATATGAAGAATGGAAAAAAAAAATTAATGGGAAGAAGATGAAGACGAAGATGAATAAGGTGAAGAAAAAGTTGATGAAAAAAATGCTACTGCTGCGGATCATGAAGGAGAAAGTGTGGGAGAAGTACAAAAGAAGGTGAAGAGCATGGAAGTTGCGAAACATACATATCTGACTAAATATAAAAAAGGTTAACATAGTCAATATCTTTTTAACTCCGAACGTCTTGAAAAAAAAAATTGGAATTAATGCTATGCCATGTGATTTGAATAAACCACTATGCCTTTAATGTCTCCTCCACCTCCCACAATACATTCTACATGATTCTTATTTGTTTTCAATTATGTAGAATTAGCCAACAAGGAAATAAAGGCCTTTTTTTTTTTTAATTCCGATACCGGAAGTCCCATTGACTTGAATGGGACTTCCGGTATAGGAATCGGCGATACCCGATATTTTTTTCGTATCGGGCGATACCATCCGATACGATATTTTTGGGTATCGAACGGTATCGCTCAACACTAAGGAGAACCCATGCCGTTTTTTACATTATTTATTTAAATAATAAAAAAAACAGCGTGGGGACCCCTGTATTATTCATAACCAGCCTTGCTGAAGCTGAGGGTTGTAGCCCCCAGCTGTGAGTTTAGCCTGGCTGGTTTGCAAAAATACAGGGGAACCCACGCCGTTTTTTACCGCGTGGGAACCGTGGCTCTCTAACCGGCGGGGACGATTTCACTGCCGAGCAGAAGCGGTGTTTGCCGCGCTGTCGTGCACATGACAGCTTGGCAAACACTGGATGTTTGGGCCCCCCATTCAAGTGAATGGGGTCCGGGTACTGTTCTGGTACCCGAGCCTGAACTTTTTGTAACTGTTCGGCCAAACCACCGTACCTGAACATCCAGGTGTCCGCCCACCTCCAATGAGGTGACACAGGAGAGGGCAAGGTCTTTTGATACCAAGTTAAGAGAAAATCTGTAGTAGGAGGGAGTGGCTGACTGTGTCAAAGGCAGAGGACAGGTCTAGAGGGAGGAGTATAGAAAATTGTCTGTTAGCTTTGGCTGTAAATAAGTCATTAGTAATTTTGGTCAGGGCAGTTTCAGTGGAGTGGTGGAGACAGAAGCCGAATTGTAGATTGTCAAAGAGGAAGTTGAGAGGTGGGAGGAAAGTTCATTATGGAAATGCTGTTCGAGATGTTTGGAGTTGCACAACAGCAGCGATATGTGAAGATAGCGGAATGTAGAGATTGGGCCGCGGGATGTTGTCTTCAGGATTTGTGATTGTGGCATATTTGAAAGCAGACGGGAAGGTACCAGACGTTAATAGGATGAAGAGATAGCTTAGGGATGAGATAAGTAGGGTGGTGATGAGGTTGGGGAAGGAGGTAGATGGATTCTGGTCAAGTGCACAAGTGGGGAGGTGCGATTTGGAGAGAGGATGCGTAAGCTCCCCTTCAGTGATGGTAGGGAAGAAGGTTATGTGTGAAGGGCATTGGTCTGTTATATGGAGGCACTCTGGTGGTTGCCTGATTTGGTTGATCTTGTTTTAAAAATATGCAGCCAAGTCTTCTGCAAAGATGAGGGAGGTTGTAAGAGGCACTGGTGGGCTGAGGAGGCAGTCAAAAGTGTTGAATAACTGTTTAGGGTTATGGGATGAATAAGATATTAGTGTGTAATTTCTGCTTGTAGTGCAACTGGGCATTTCTTCAGAGTCTTCTCTTGGGGTGTGCACTTTCGCCCTTCACTACCAGATGATATCAGTCACCGCAGAGCTCTGATTAGCAGGAAATAGAAGGGAGGGGTGAAAACCCATGCACCAAGAGAAGCCTCTATGTAAGCGCGTAGTTGCACTACATGTACAGTGCCTTGCGAAAGTATTCGGCTCCCTGGAACTTTTCAACCTTTTCCCCACATATCATGCTTCAAACATAAAGATACCAAATGTAAATTTTTGGTGAAGAATCAACAACAAGTGGGACACAATTGTGAAGTTGATTTTTGTGGAAATTCAAAAACTGAAAAGTGGGGCGTGCAATATTATTCGTCCCCTTTACTTTCAGTGCAGCAAACTCACTCCAGAAGTTCATTGTGGATCTCTGAATGATCCAATGTTGTCCTAAATGACTAATGATGACTTCTAAAGCATCTACCTTGACTTCTGTGATCCTGCTCCACCCAGACACCCCCAGGTGAACTACCGTTAAAACAGACTGTAAGATGCATTTTTTTTAAATTCGTTTATTAACCCCTTCCCGACATCCGACTGTATATCCCGTCCATGGGGCCTGGGCCCCTATGCCCATGGACGGGATAGTACGTCGGGCGCGATCAGCGGCGCCCACGTGGTGAGCGCCGCTGACACCCGGCACAATGTGTCAGGGCCAGTCACGGACCGCCCCCGACACGTTAACCCCTTGCACACCGCGATCAAACATGATCGCGGTGTACCGGGAGTTAAAGGGAAGCATCGGCAGGGAGGGGGCTCCCTCCGTGCTTCCCTGAGCCCCCCACGGCAGCGCAATGTGCAGCGCTGCTGCGGGGGTCTCCTTTCCTCCAGGCCCCCGAATCCAAGATGGCGATGGGGGCCTTCGGGGGCCTGACGAAGCTGGCTTCCTCAGTGCCTGCAAAGCACAGGCATGAGGAAGCCTTCTGCAGTGCCTGTGTCAGATCGCTGATCTGTCACAGTGATCTGACAGATCAGCGATCTGTCACAGGACAGTGATGTCCCACCTGGGACTATTCAATAAAGTAAAAAAAAAAATAAAAAAAAGTGTAAAAATAATTTTAAAAAAAATCGCCAAATAAATTAGAAAAAAAAAAATATTCCCCCAATAAATCCATTTTTTGGAAATAATAAAAAAACAAAAAAACAAAGTACACATATTAGGTATCGCCGCGTCCGTAACGACCCGCCCTATAAAACTGTCCCATTAGTTAACCCCTTTAGCGAACCCCTTAAAAAATAAAAATAAAAAACGAAGCAAAAAATAATGATTTATTATCATACTGCCAAACAAAAAGTGTAATAACGCGCGATCAAAAAGACGCATATAAATATCCATGGTACCGCTGAAAATGTCATCTTGTCCCGCAAAAAACGAGCTGCCATACAGCATCATCAGCGAAAAAATAAAAGTTATAGCTCGCAGAATAAAGCGATGCAAAAATAATTATTTTTTATTTAAAATAGTTTTCATTGCATAAAACCGACAAAAACATAAAAAAACGACCTAAATGAGGTATCGCTGTAACCGTACTGACCCGAAGAATAAAACCGCTTTATCAATTTTACCGCACGCGGAACGGTGTAAACGCACCCCCCCAAAAGAAATTCATGAAACGCTGGTTTTTCTTCATTCTGCGTCCCAAAAATCGGAATAAAAAGCGATCAAAAAATTTAACGTGCCCGAAAATGGTACCAATAAAAACGTCAACTCGTCCCGCAAAAAATAAGACCCCACATGACCCGGTGGGTCAAAATACGGAAAAATTATAGCTCTCAATATGTGGTGATGCAAAAACTATTTTTACAATAAAAAGCGTCTTTTAGCGTGCGACAGCTGCCAAACATAAAACCCGCCATAAATAGTAAATCAAACCCCCCGTTATCACCCCCTTAGTTAGGGAAAAATAATAAAATAAAATGTATTTATTTCCATTTTTCCATTAGGGTTAGGGCTAGGGGTGTGTTGGGGTAGGGTTAGGGTAGGGTTAGGGCCATGTTGGGGTTCGGGTTGGAGTTAGAATTGGGGGTTTCCACTGTTTGGGCACATCAGGGGCTCTCCAAATGCAACATGGCGTCTGATCTCAATTCCAGCCAATTCTGAGTTGAAAAAGTCAAATGGTGCTCCTTCCCTTCCAAGCTCTGCCATGCGCCCAAACAGTGTTTTACCCCCACATGTAGGGTATCAGCCTACTCAGGACAAATTGCAAAACAGTTTTTGGGGTCCAATTTCTCCTGTTACCCTTAGGAAAATAAAAAATTGGGGGCAAAAATATCATTTTTGTGGGAAAATATGATTTTTTTATTTTCACGTCCGAGTGTTATAAACTTCTGTGAAGCACTTGGGGGTTCAAAGTGCTCACCACACATCTAGATAAGTTCCGTGGGGGTCTAGTGTCCAAAATGGGGTCACTTGTGGGGAGTTTCAATAGTTTAGGTACATCAGGGGCTCTCCAAACGCACATGACACCCGCAGACCATTCCATCAAAGTCTGCATTCCAAAACGTCACTACTTCCCTTCCGAGCCCCGACGTGTGCCCATACAGTAGTTTTCTCCCACATATGGGGTATCAGCATACTCAGGACAAATTGGACAACAACTTTTAAGGTCCAATTTCTCCTGGTACCCTTGGGAAAATAAAAAAATGGTGACTAAAAGATCATGTTTGTGGAAAAAATACAAATTTTTTATTTTCACGCCCGGGCGTTATAAAGTTCTGTGAAGCACTGGGGGGTTCAAAGTGCTCACCACACATCTAGATAAGTTCCTTGGGGGGTCTAGTTTACAAAATGGTGTCATTTGTGGGGGGTTTCCACTGTTTTGGTACATCAGGGGTTTTCCAAACGCGACATGATATCCGATCTCAATTTCAGCCAAAAACGTCAAATGGCGCTGCTTCCCTTCCGAGCTCTGCAATGCGCCCAAATAGTGGTTTACCCCCACATGTGGGGTATCAGCGTACTCAGGACAAATTGCACAATAACTTTTAGGGTCCTGTTACCCTTGGAAAAATAAGAATTGAGGGTGAAAAGATCATTTTTGTGGAAAAAATATGATTTTTTAATTGTACGGCTTTATGTTATAAACTTCTGTGAAGCCCTTGTGGGTTCAAAGTTCTCACCACATATCTAGATAAGTTCCTTGGGGGGTCTAGTTTCCAAAATGGTGTCATTTGTGGGGGGTTTCCACTGTTTAGGCACATCAGGGACTCTCCAAACGTGACATGGCGTCCAATCTGAATTCCAGCCAATTTTGCATTGAAAAAGTCAAACGGCGCTCCTTCCATTCTGAGCTCTGCCAGGCGCCGAAACAGTCGTTCCCCCCCCACATATCAGGTATCAGCGTACTCAGGACAAATTGCACAATAACTTTTGCAGTCCAATTTCTCCTGTTACCCTTGGTAAAATAAAAAAAATTGAACCTGAATTATTTTTTTTATGAAAAAAAGTTAGATGTTCATTTTTTTTTTTTTAAATATTCAAAAAAATTCCTGTGACGCACCTAAAGGGTTAATAAACTTCTTGAATGTGGTTTTGAGCACCTTAAGGGGTGCAGTTTTTAGAATGGTGTCACTTTTGGGTATTTTCTATCATATAGACCCCTCAAAGTGGCTTCAAATGTGATGTGGTCCTAAAAATAAAATGGTGTTGTAAAAATGAGAAATTGCTGGTCAACTTTTAACCCTTATAACTTCCTAACAAAAAAAAATTTTGGTTCCAAAATTGTGCTGATGTAAAGTAAACATGTGGGAAATGTTAGTTATCAAGTTTTTTGTGTGCCGTATCTCTGTGATTTAAGGGCATAAAAATTCAAAGTTGGAAAATTGCGTTATTTGAATGAAATTTTACCACTATCATGAAGTACAATATGTCACGAGAAAACAAAGTCAGAATCACCGGGATCCATGGAAGCATTCCAGAGTTATGACCTCATAAAGGTACAGTGGTCAGAATTGTAAAAATTGGCCCGGTCATGAACGTGCAAACCACCCTTGGGGGTGAAGGGGTTAAACATCAGTGTACAAAGAATGCACATCATACACAATGACTTACAATAACAGGCATTTTACAAAGCATACATGCCTCCGTCCATAATAAAGTATAATACAAAGAGATTGCACACTCTTATAGATAAAACAAGGTAATGTGTACATTTTCTTCCCAGCATATGCAAAGAATAACTGTTTATATATCTCCCCATATGTATCTCACTCTAATTTCACAGACCTTGTCATGTCATGCAACCGTAAAAACTAACTAAGACTCCTAAACTACAACTACCACTACATCAGCTACTATCCACTATTTCCGCAGTCTAGTTTCCTCTACCATATTATGTCACATGTGATGTTCAGTCTTGCAAAGTGAAGTGAGAGGAATTCCACCTCTCCCAGATCTTTCCAAATTTCCCCGTGCATCCCCTATTTTGATACAGCGTGCGCTTATATGGGACAATTGAATTCACCAATTTAATCCAAAATCTAAGGGAAGGATCTGAGCCCCCCATCCACCTCAGTGCCAGCACCTTCCGTGCCATAAACAGCGTCTCGCGCAAGAAGACCCCAGCATAGCGATCCCAGATCTCCTCCTCCCACACCCCAAACAAGCAGACCAATGGCTCTAGAAGGACAGGGGCCTGCACCAGGGATGTCAGCAGTGTGGTCACCTCTTTCCAGTAGTGTAGGATAGTGGGACATTGCCACACCATATGGATAAAATCAGCATCTGGCGACATCGCATACACTCTGACGATTGAAGCCGACCCATCCTAAAAAGTCTCAAGGGAGTCAAATATGATTGATTTATTATATTTGTATCATTCTGTTATTGATAGACGGTGATACTCCAGTCGGAAACCCCAGAATCTCCTCCCACTCCTCTCCTTGCATATCAGGGATGAGTCGTTCCCACCTCATCTTAATAGTTTATGGCCGATTATGCCCCTACTGACAGCATATATGTGTACAGGGAAGATCTGAGACCCTGCGAATTAAGAATTCCTATTAGAGGTAACGATGAAATAGTATGGTCCACACCCCTATCCCTCATGTGTGACTGTAGAGCCGATCTCAGCTGCAGATAGCGAGAAAATTGAGACCTCGGGATATCATGTATGGCTTGTAACTGTTCAAAAGACTTTAAGGTCCCCTGGTCATACAAGTCTCCCACTGAAGAGACGCCACACTGGGTCAAAAAAACAGCGGACGGGTGATTCAGCAACTCCGGAAAATAGTTATTACTCCACAGGGGCATTTCAGCTACAACATCCTTAAACCCTATTACCTTCTTGATTTGTCTCCATATTAATCGTGCCAGCCGGAGCAGGGGTAACAGACGTGGAGCATTAGTTTTCTCCAGCTCAAGGAAACCCAATGGTCAATCCGCTCATGCAGCTTGAAGCAGGTGGCTTTCAGAGTTAGGGAGGCAATTACCCGGCATCCATTTATTTAAAGCCCTAGCCTGCCCAGCCAAGTAGTATAGGAAAAAATCTGGCAGCGCCGCCCCACCTCCCTTCTTCGGTCTTTGTAAAGTGGACAATTTAAGTTTGGGCCTAGTTTTCCCCCAAATAAAGGACGTGACCAGAGAGTTAAGATTAACAAAAAAGGACTTGGGCACCGCTACCGCACTGTGCTTGAGCGAGTAGCCAAGTTTAGGGAGCAATATCATTTTAATCAGGTTAATGCGTCCAGCCACAGATAGTGGGAGCCTACTCCAAGACGCAAATTTAGCTTTAACCAGGTCCAGCAACGGGTGGACATTAAGTTGTAGATCAAGCGTACTATTATTAGAGATGTGGATGCCCAAATATTTAAAACTAGATACGATAGGCAGCGAGGAGAGATCCTCTAGCTGGGGAATTGGGGCATGGGAAAGGGGTAACAGAGCAGACTTCTCCCAGTTTATATGTAAACCTGAGTATCTATATCTATCCGAATCTATCTATAAGGGATATCACCTGCGGCAACGTTTCTTCCACGTCATTCAAGAATATTACCATGTCATCGGCATATAGGCCAATGGTGTCTATCCTGCCTGCTATATCTATACCTCGGATATTAGGGAAGGACCTTATGCGTATTGCTAGTGCCTCAATCGCAAGTGCGAAGAGAGCCGGGGAAAGAGGGCAACCCTGACGGGTTCCCCTATGCAACGCGAAAGACTCAGATATAGAATTATTTATTATAATACTGGCCTTAGGTTTCATGTATAATATTTTGATCCATGTTATAAATTGATTGCCAAAGCCATACCTCTGCAAACATGAGGAAAGGAAAGGCCATTCAAGAGAGTCAAAAGCCTTGGCAGCATCTAACGATGCCAATGCCCATCTGTTGTCTGGCATTAGGGAATTATATTGGACTATTGACTGGACTCTTCTGATGTTAATAGAAGTACTTTTGCCCGGCATAAAGCCCGTTTGATCTGGATGTATGAGATTCGATATAATGGAATTCAGCCTGGTATCTAGAATCTTAGTGAAAATTTTATAGTCCACATTCACTAATGTAATGGGACGATAGGATCCACATTCCAAAGGGTCCTTCCCCTCCTTCCGAAGCACTATGATATTAGCCCCATAAAAGGACTCAGGCATAGAATTCCCTTCCCATATTTCCCGAAATACCTTTACCAAAAGTGGCGTCAATATATCCCTATACTTCCTGTATAGTTCAATAGGTAACCCATCAGGTCCAGGGGCCTTCCCAGAAGCCATATCTGTCATAACCTTATCTATCTCCTCTGCGGTGAACTCAGCGTCCATAAGGGCTCGCTGTTCTGAATCTAATGTGGGGAATGATACATCTGACAAATAGTCTAAACACCCCAAAGTGTCAGAGTCACTTTTAGATTCATATAGTGACCTGTAGTAATCCTGAAAACAGCCAAGAATATCCTCAGTCGAAGACACCAGTGTACCGTCCACCCTGCGAATCTGCAATATCGTATTAGAGGTGCTATGTTGGCGCACCAGATAGGCCAAAAATTTGCCCGTCTGGTTCCTCAATTTGAAATAGGATTGACGAGTAAAGAATAGTTAACGCTTAGATTTAGAGTCCACGTGTTGAGTATATAACCTCTGGGCGGCCAACCACTCATTCCTGTTCCCGCTGGTTTGATTAGATATATATGTTGCCTCTGCGTCTCTCAGTCGTTGCTCCACCTCGTCATCCTTCCCCGCTGTCACCCGCTTAATATAAGAGATCGTGGAGGACAGGGCTGTGGAGTCGGAGTCGTGGAGTCGGAGTTAGTTTTGGTTGGAGTCTGTAGAAATGTACCGACTCCGACTCCAGCTTTAAAAAAAAATGTATTAATATTTCATAATTGAACTTTCATATGAATTTTATAAATGTTACTCAAATATATATGTTCTATCAAACTATGAACAACAGTGATAAGCAGTTCTGCTGGAGATAGAGACATTTCTTACTTCTTGTGTGTCACTGTTCTCCACTGCCCTTATCTAATCTTATACTTGGTTAACCTCATGCTGCCCCAACCCCCCTACTTACAATGTATGAAACTGAAAGTGAAAATGTGTTGCAAATTCTTAGTAGTAAAGCTCCTCCTCTAGACTAGATCATACTAGGTGTGCGTCTTCCAAGCATCTCACAGCTGCCTGCTACTCAGAAGAGGAAGACTGTAAGAAGTATTATCCTTTCAACAAACTTTGCATCAGTTAACTGTGAGTACATGAGGAATAATAACAGTATTACTGACCACTATATCAGTTGTACGACCTGGCAATAATTTTGTACAATTGTTTTTAGGAAAAACAATTGTCATTTGGATTGTGAATGCAGAATTAAAAACCTGAGAATGTCAAAGAAGCATCACATTAAATCAGCTGTATTTGAACATTTCACCATCACTCAAGATAGAAAACATTATGTCTGTCAGTGTATGACAAATGATCCAGACGAAAACAAATGCTGTGAAGCCAAGATGAGTGCATATTCAGGCAAAGATAAAAATGCTCCTACCAGAGCTTCTAATCTAAAGAGACATTTACAGCGCTTTCATCCAGAAGTACTGAAAGCAGTGGATGAGAAAGACTGCATCCAAACCAATGAACCAGTGCCCAGCTCTTCCAGCCAAACAAAGGAGCAGAGAACTTTGCAGCCATCAGTTGCAAGATATTTTGTCAGTGACAAAGTTACTGTGACAATGACAATAGATACATTTAAAAAACATCATAGAGCTTGTTGTAAAGGATAGTGTGCCTATTTCATTATTTTCACGACCAGCTTTTATGTGTCTGAATGGGGAAATGGCCCGCAAGCTTGGTGTTTCTCTGGAGAGAGAGAGTATTAGAAAATTAGTAATCGAAGAAGCTTTTAAACAAAAGGAAGAACTTAAAAAAACTCTCAAGGGACGCTTTATGTTTCTTAAAATGGATGCCTGCACACGTCACAGAGTGAACTATTTTGCCATCAATGTCCGATTTGTTTGTGACAAAAATGAAATAGTTAGGCCTCTTTCACACTTCAGTTTTTTGCATCAGTTATAATCCGCCAAAAAGGCGGACAAGCGCATCCGTTCTCAACTGATGTGAACGGATGGGGCAGGATAGAAATTTAAAGGAATCGCTGGCCGGGGAGAGAGAGAGAGAATTTTTTTTTTTTTTATTTTGTCCGGCACCCAGAAAGAATTTCGGGTTAAATGAGTGTCTGGAGGATCCGCCAGAGAAAAAAACGTTACAAGCTCCGTTTTGAAATCTTTGAGGATGGTGACGGACAGCAACTTTTGGCGGATCCTCACAAAAAACGAATGCAACGGACAGCAATCCGTCACAATCCGCCATTAATGCAAGTCAATGGGAAAAAAACGGATCCTCAAAAAAAAAATTGAGGATCCGTTTTTTTTCAAAACCTGGCGGATTGTGACTGATTGTAAAAAACGGAAGTGTGAAAGAGGCCTTACCAAGACATTGGCAGTAAAAGACACCAAAGCTCATCACACCAGTGAGTTTCTCCAGGTCTTGGTGGAAAAGGTTCTGCAAGACTATGAACTTAAAAAAGAGCAAGTTCTTTCTGTCGTAACTGACAATGCTTCAAATATGATAAGTACTATTAAGCTAATGAATGAGAGTAATGATGGTGACCAGCAGCTAGAAGAACATTCTGGGTCCACAGACACAGAAATGTTTGAAATAGAGGAACACAGTATTGTAACTGAGGAGCAAACTGAAGTTGCTTCAGATGAACAGCAACATGATAGTTTAGAAGATCTTGTTGAAACTGTGTCAATATGTTCTTTCATTCATCACATGCGCTGTGTTGTGCATACGCTACAGCTGGCTATAAGAGACAGTCTGCAAGAAGGACATGCTGCTGCACTGATTGGCAAGGTGAGAAAATTGGCTACTGTTGCCAGAACCCCTAAAGTTGACTCAATTTTGAAGAGACGTGCTGGAAAAGGGGCAATTATTGATCAAGCCACACGATGGGGCAGTACTTACTTAATGATTCAGCGCTTGGTTGAACTGAAAACCTTTCTTGTAGACATGGCTAACCCTCAACTGATGCTAAATGAAAGTCAGTGGAATCAGGTGACTGAGCTGGAAAAATTGCTAGAGCACCCATTTACAGTGACTAAAAAATTAGAAGCATGGACTTAACTCCAGGTATTTTCTTAAAGGAGTGGAAGAACCTGATGTTTCGCCTGTCCCAAAGAGGAGGGTTAATTGCAAGTGGCATTGCTACATCAATGAAACGGAGAGAGGAGCTACTATTACAAAATAACATTCTTTTGGCAGCTGTTTATGTAGACCCAATGCATCGGATTCTTCTAGATGATCAACAGCTAAGTAAAGGAAAAGAAGCTCTGTTTGAAATAGCAGTAAGGATGAAAGGTGTGATGTACAATGTCTGCAAGATATGTTTTCTGTTGCAATGTGCAAAAAATCCTCCATTTTGTAAGAAGCTGCCTGCCAGTGTCTCAGTTACATTGCACACTGCAGCAGCTTCCCTTCCCCCCAGGTGTTGTAAATCAACTTCCTGCCACACCATTTGGCTTCTCTCAGCCTCAGCTGAAAGAGGGAAAAAAAGTGCGGGAAAGGAAAACTCTTTGTTTGAAATCAGGAGTTAGAAGTAAACCTTTAAGAGCCTGCCCTGCGAAAGCCCTATAACATAGAGATATAATAACCATATCTCTGTGATCCGAGTGGTCCCAGCCCCGCTACAGTGTCACTTCCGAAGTCCTAACATGTCGAGAACCTGAGATATGATTTGCGCCCAAATGGACGGTCATATCGCATAGATGTTTGATGTTTTCTTGATGGGCTCATTACGCTGGGAAACATGATACCACTGATGAGTCCATACCAGCTTCTCCCATAAAGTTATAGCTAATCTAAGTTTTGTAGCCAAAACATAACTTGGATGAGAGAGGTGGGATCAACCCAGAATGCACCTCTCCGTGATGTCACATAGGAAAGTCTATAAGGCATTCCCTGGGCAAACCAGCTCAGAAGAGCTCCAATCCTCGTGCTGAGCAGAACCCAGACGAGTGGAGACGTGCAGCTCCGCCTCCACCCCCCTTAAAGCCACATGGGATGCCTAACAACAACTGACTGAATGTGAGTGTACCTTCTTCTTTCATCCACTTTGTTTTATACTTGTCTAATGTACATATCTTATGTGTCAATTTTATAGCAACTTTTATCTGTAATCACTGTCCTCTTTCGGAAAATAAATGATTTAATATTTAGCCTGTCTCCATGCTCTAAGAATCGAACTATACGCCTTTGATAGATAATCGCTACTAATTCAAGGGGTTTGCCACGGACCCTCTTAATTTAACATTGTGAATTAAGTAACCGTGACTGGTGGCAGCGCGTTGTGTACGGCTATTGCGGCTTGCTGGCAGTACAGAAGGGTCTTATACTGCTGAATAAGGGGCTGCGGCCACAGCATTGATAATTCCCTTACTGCAGAAGCCCAATTGCCGGTTCACAACAGGCAGTCCGTCCGGCGACTAATTATCCTAGGTGCAGTTCCCTGACTGACCTGAGGGTAAGGGGGGCGCCGGAGAGCTGCGAGTTCCAAAGTGGAACTGAGAAAGTGGGATATACCTAAATCCCCGCAGTACTTGGAAGATTGATAGCAGTGGCGGGGCATCCAAATTAAACTCCCCCTGTGGCAAATTGTAGAGCGAGAGTAGCTTGCTGGATATTTTGGTCACATGGTGCCAGTGGTGGGATAACTAAGATAAGCCCCAACTGTGCCTGTGATAGCCGTGTGCCGGCAGTGTGTCTCGTCCCTCCGTCCGCTGACACTCCCGTGTCAGTGGTGGGACTGTGACATAGTGGTGACACAGGGTCCGCTGTCCGTCGCGTTTTGGTGGCAGCGGGACCCCCGTTAGTCGCCCGTAAGTGGACGAACGGCGGTGGGCTGTTCGTCACATATTGGTGGCAGAGCGGTGGGATAATCCTAGAGCATTAGTGATTTGGTTTGAGCAATCATTCCTCTCACTAAAAACCTGCACGGTTCCTGCGGGAATCCTGCATCATAGGTTTTGGAGAACAGACTCAGTGGTTACTAGTCCTGAGACATTATTGTGTACTTGCAAGTATCCCCCTCCCGTTTCTTCGTTTTTCTTTTTCAATCTTTTATTTGGCAACCATGGCGGCGATGAGAGTGGAGTGGTATCAGCAGCAGAAAAAGGACACCCTTGCTGGGTTATGCACGTACCGAGGCATAGACGCCGCAGGCGGAACCAAAGATCAGATGATCGCGGCTCTAGTGCAGCTGGACAACGACCCGAATCCAGCGGGCGCAGACGTTGGCCCAAGTAACAATGGGGCTGCAGCAGAGGCTCCACTCATGAGCGCTGGCCCCACATTCAACCAGAACGGGGTGGACCCCTATCTGCAAATGGCCTTGGACGAACTCCCCGCCGAAGACAGTGATGGGGGTGGGGGAGGCTGATCCAGCAATATCGGCAGGAGGCCCAAGCCGAACGTGAGCGCCAAGCTGAGGCTGAGAGAGCCGAGCGTCAAGCCCAGGCTGAGAGAGCTGAGCGCCGAGCAGAGGCTGAGAGAGCCGAGCGCCAGGCGCAGAGGGCCCATGAACTGGAGGTACTCCAGCGGGGTGGGAATGCCCCCACAGCCCGAAGCGGTGAGCCCAGCAGCATCCAGACTCCTACACCCCGGCCAGAGCATTTTCCCGTGATGTAAAAGGACGGGGACTTGGACACGTTCCTGCGAGCCTTTGAGAAAGCCTGCAGACAGTACCAGCTGCCTAGAGACCAATGGGCAAGGTACTTGACCCCAGGGCTAAAAGGCAAAGCCCTGGAGGCATTTTCTTCTCTTCCGCCAGAAGCCGATGACGACTATGACGCCATAAAGCAGGCGCTGATCGCCAAATACCGACTGACACCTGAGGTATACCGAAAGAAGTTCCGGCACCTCCAA
The DNA here is from genome assembly GCF_039654945.1 of Dendrobates tinctorius. Classification (NCBI taxonomy): domain Eukaryota; kingdom Metazoa; phylum Chordata; class Amphibia; order Anura; family Dendrobatidae; genus Dendrobates; species Dendrobates tinctorius. Next base: position 1,805,656 of record NW_027361904.1, on the reverse strand, counting down.
CGTGGCCCACACGATAGCTACAGTGATGTGGTGCAAGGACTCAGGACCCACTTTGACCAGTGGATCCATGGACTGCCCGTTGAAACCTTTGAGCAGCTACGGGACCTGATGATCAAAGACCAGTTCCTGCATCTCTGCCCAGCTGAGGTCCGACAGTTCATCCTGGACCGCGAACCAACGAACGCGGACAAAGCGGCGCAGATCGCCGACAACTACGAGGCCAACCGGAAGCCCGAGACGCGGAGGCCAGTCGCCACCAGCTGGAAAGGGGGTAAGCCTGCAACCAACCCCAGTACCCCAGCTAGCCGTCCCTCCGGAGGCCCTGTCCCTGTTGCCAACAACAGGCCGGCTACTGACAGTCGCCTGTGTCACCACTGCCAGCGGCCTGGTCACTTCTTTTACGCCTGTCCGAATAGGCCGAAGAACCCCCCAGCCAAGGCCCTCGGGCCCTACGCCTCTGTTCTTTTGGTGGGAGGTGTGGTTGGGAGGGCTGACGACAACGTTCAACCTGTTCAGGTGGGGGCCCGTCTTGCTACAGGCCTCAAGGACACCGGGGCTGAACGAACCCTCATCCGTCCTGGACTGGCGGCCCCTGAAGAGTTTGTTGAGGGGAAAACCCTGACTGTCACCGGGATTGGAGGCACCCGTTGTCCCTTGCCAGTGGCACGAGTTTTTCTTGACTGGGGTGCCGGGAGCGGGTTGAGGGAGGTGGGAGTGTCTGAAAACCTGCCCACTGATGTTTTATTGGGGACTGACTTGGGGCGTATGGTTGCATACTATGTCCCTGACACCCTTCCCCAAACTGATAATAAGGGTAACGTTACCCCTGATGATGTTGATGAGGGGAAACTGAAGGTGTTACCTGCTAATGCCTTGATGAGTAATGATGCAACTAACAACCATTCTTTCCCAAGGTATGATGCTGATGCTGATGTGAATGTACCAAAGCAAACTGATAACCATTCTTTTCCTAGGAAGGATGATGATGATGATGTTGATGCATCTGTGCCGACTGAACCCGTTAACCCTTTCTTTGAAGCGGTAGATGTGTCCACAGGTACCGAAGTGCTCAGCCCCGTCACTCTGCGGAGTGAGACGGCTGAGGAACCCCTGGCAGGAGTAAGCAACGGTGCTCAAGGAAATGGGGAGGTGCATGGGGACCATGAGGAAGGTAATGCCATGCAGCTGATCAGTGCCACCGAGGAAGGTAACTGGCCCATAAGTAGCACTGCTCCTGAAGTGTTGGGGGTGGATGGGGAGGTAGAGGCCAGGGCAGCACCGGCTGGTGGGTCTGTAGAAATCCCCAGGGAGGCAGCATACATAGCAGCTGTCACGCGCAGTCAGAGTGCCCAGATCGCAGGTAACGCACTGTCTTCTGGACCCTCTGCTGCTACAGGAGAGACTGAACCAGGGGTGAACCCCGAGCCGGTTCCAGAGGGTCCCAGTAAAGAGGGGACCCTGACGTCACTTCTGGCAGCCTCCAGCATGGAGTTCCAGGCTGCTCTGCACTCAGATGCCAGCCTGGAGAAATTGAGAGGTCTCGCTAAGACGCCCACCTCCGAGTCTGATAAGGAGAAGGTGTTGTGGGAACGAGGAAGGTTGTATCGGGAGACAGTACCCGGAGATCCTAAAATGGAGTGGTTGAGGGAAAGACAGCTGGTCATCCCCTATCAGTTCAGAACAGAGTTGTTGCGGATTGCCCATTAGATTCCACTCGCTGGACACTTGGGGATCAGCAAAACAAAGGCACGGCTGTCTCAACACTTCTATTGGCCCAAGATGGGGACAGATGTAACACCATACCCTGCCGCTCCTGTGCCACCTGTCAAAAAGTGGGTAAGGCGGGGCCTGCTCTTAAGGCTCCCCTTATTCCTTTGCCGGTGATAGAGGAGCCTTTCCAGAGAATCGCGGTGGACATTGTAGGACCGCTGCCCGTCCCCAGCAGCTCTGGAAAGCGATACATTCTCACCGTGGTAGACTACGCTACCCGGTACCCAGAGGCAGTAGCTCTGTCTTCAACCAGGGCAGATAAGGTGGCTGACGCACTGGTGACCATCTTTTCAAGGGTAGGATTTCCCAGGGAGATGCTTACCGATCAAGGGACCCAATTCATGTCTCGCCTAATGGAGGCTCTCTGTGAGAAAATGCAGGTGACGCACCTGGTATCGAGTTCGTATCACCCACAGACTAATGGTTTGTGTGAACGCTTCAACGGTACCCTCAAACAGATGCTCCGCATACTGGTTGAGACCCAAGGGCGCGACTGGGAGCGGTACCTCCCACACCTGCTGTTCACTTACAGAGAAGTTCCGCAGGCCTTGACCGGGTTCTCCCCCTTCGAGCTCCTGTATGGCAGGCGAGTCCGGGGACCCCTTGGGTTGATAAGAGAATCCTGGGAAGATGAGCCAAACCCCACAGAAGTGTCCATCGTGGATTATGTCATGCGCTTCCGTGACAAGATGCAGACCTTGACGCAGTTGGTGCATGACAACATGACGCAGGCTCAGGCTGACCAGAAGCGCTGGTACGACCAGAAGGCCCGGGAGCGGACCTACCAGGTGGGTCAAAAGGTGTGGGCGCTGGACCCTGTACCAACGGATAAGCTTCAGGCAGCCTGGGAAGGCCCGTACGTCGTCCACCAACAGCTCAACCCGGTCACCTACGTTGTCACGCTTGACCATGCTCGGGGTAGGCGCAAGGCCTTTCACGTCAACATGCTGAAGGCGCACTACGAAAGTGAAGCTTGCGTCCTACCGGTCTGCAATCTGCCAGAGGATGGGGAGGAAGATCCCCTCCTGGGCATGCTGGCCCAGGCCAAGGCCGATGGGTCCATTGAGGACATGGAGATAAGTGGTTCGCTAACCGTATCCCAGCGGTTGCAGTTGATGGCCACCCTGGAACCCTTCCGGGCCGTGTTCACCAACCAACCGGGAAGGACGGCGTTAGCGGTTCATGAGGTGGACACCGGGAATCACGCCCCATTACGGCGAACACCCTATCGGATCTCTGAGACGGTGCAACAAGTCATGCGCCAAGAGATCGATGAGATGTTAAGGCTGGGGGGTGATTCGACGGTCAAAAAGCGCGTGGGCTTCACCTGTAGTCCTCATGCCTAAAAAGGATCGAACCACCCGGTTCTGCGTGGACTACAGGGGGCTCAACGCCATCACAACCTCTGATGCCCACCCGATGCCGCGCATCGAGGATCTGCTCGAGCGGTTGACAAACGCCAACTACATATCCATCATGGATTTGAGTCGGGGATACTGGCAGATTCCCCTGAGCCCTGAGGCGCAGGAGAAATCCGCCTTTATCACCCCCTTTGGACTGTACGAGTCCACGGTCATGCCCTTCGGCATGAAGAATGCCCCTGCCACTTTCCAGCGGATGGTCAACCACCTGCTTCGGGGACTGGAGGAGTACGCGGTGGCGTACTTAGACGATATTGCCGTCTTCAGTTCCACCTGGGAGGAACACCTTCAGCACCTCCAGGAGGTGCTCAAGCGTCTTCACCAGGCAGGCCTGACCATCAAGCCGGGGAAGTGCCAGATAGGCATGCGCAAGGTCCACTACCTGGGGCACCGGGTAGGCGGGGGTTCCATGAGTCCGGAGCCAGAAAAAGTGGACGCAATCGTGTCCTGGTCCACCCCCAGGACCAAGAAACAGGTGAAGTCCTTCTTGGGCACTGCAGGGTACTATAGGCGGTTCGTACAGGACTATAGCACCCTTGCCAAACCCTTGACTGACCTCACCAAGCAGAGGCTACCCCAAACAGTCAACTGGACAGATGACTGTGAGGCGGCTTTCCAAGCTTTGAAAGCAGCCCTGTGCAACTCTCCAGTGTTGAGAGCAGTCGACAGCAGTCGCCCGTTTCTGGTACAGACCGACGCCAGCGAGTTTGGCCTCGGTGCTGTGCTTAGCCAGGTCGATTCGGGGGACCAAGAGCACCCCGTGTTGTATCTGAGCCGGAAACTTTTGCCGAGGGAAGTGGCATACTCGACCATCGAGAAGGAGTGTCTGGCCATGGTGTGGGCACTGCAGCGGTTGCAGCCCTACCTGTACGGGCGCGCCTTCACGGTGGTAACTGACCACAACCCTCTGAGCTGGTTGCACACAGTGTCCGGAACCAATGGAAGATTGCTCCGCTGGAGCCTTGCCCTTCAGCAGTATGACTTTACTGTAAAACACAGGAAGGGCAGTGAAAACGGCAATGCCGATGGGTTGTCCCGCCGGGGCGAACCCGCTGAGGTGCGCATGGCCGATTACCGAGAGGTAATGCCTCCTTAGCGCCCTCTTAAGGGGGGAGGTGTGATGTACAATGTCTGCAAGATATGTTTTCTGTTGCAATGTGCAAAAAATCCTCCATTTTGTAAGAAGCTGCCTGCCAGTGTCTCAGTTACATTGCACACTGCAGCAGCTTCCCTTCCCCCCAGGTGTTATAAATCAACTTCCTGCCACGCCATTTGGCTTCTCTCAGCCTCAGCTGAAAGAGGGAAAAAAAGTGCGGGAAAGGAAAACTCTTTGTTTGAAATCAGGAGTTAGAAGTAAACCTTTAAGAGCCTGCCCTGCGAAAGCCCTATAACATAGAGATATAATAACCATATCTCTGTGATCCGAGCAGTCCCAGCCCCGCTACAGTGTCACTTCCGAAGTCCTAACATGTCGAGAACCTGAGATATGATTTGCGCCCAAATGGACGGTCATATCGCATAGATGTTTGATGTTTTCTTGATGAGCTCATTACGCTGGGAAACATGATACCACTGATGAGTCCATACCAGTTTCTCCCATAAAGTTATAGCTAATCTAAGTTTTGTAGCCAAAACATAACTTGGATGAGAGAGGTGGTATCAACCCAGAATGCACCTCTCCGTGATGTCACATAGGAAAGTCTATAAGGCATTCCCTGGGCAAACCAGCTCAGAAGAGCTCCAATCCTCGTGCTGAGCAGAACCCAGATGAGTGGAGACGTGCACCTCCGCCTCCACCCCCTTAAAGCCACATGGGATGCCTAACAACAACTGACTGAATGTGAGTGTACCTTCTTCTTTCATCCACTTTGTTTTATACTTGTCTAATGTACATATCTTATGTGTCAATTTTATAGCAACTTTTATCTGTAATCACTGTCCTCTTTCGGAAAATAAATGATTTAATATTTAGCCTGTCTCCATGCTCTAAGAATCGAACTATACGCCTTTGATAGATAATCGCTACTAATTCAAGGGGTTTGCCACGGACCCTCTTAATTTAACATTGTGAATTAAGTAACCGTGACTGGTGGCAGCGCGTTGTGTACGGCTATTGCGGCTTGCTGGCAGTACAGAAGGGTCTTATACTGCTGAATAAGGGGCTGCGGCCACAGCATTGATAATTCCCTTACTGCAGAAGCCCAATTGCCGGTTCACAACAGGCAGTCCGTCCGGCGACTAATTATCCTAGGTGCAGTTCCCTGACTGACCTGAGGGTAAGGGGGGCGCCGGAGAGCTGCGAGTTCCAAAGTGGAACTGAGAAAGTGGGATATACCTAAATCCCCGCAGTACTTGGAAGATTGATAGCAGTGGCGGGGCATCCAAATTAAACCCCCCCCTGCGGCAAATTGTAGAGCGAGAGTAGCTTGCTGGATATTTTAGTCACATGGTGCCAGTGGTGGGATAACTAAGATAAGCCCCAACTGTGCCTGTGATAGCCGTGTGCCGGCAGTGTGTCTCGTCCCTCCGTCCGCTGATACACCCGTGTCAGTGGTGGGACTGTGACATAGTGGTGACACAGGGTCCGCTGTCGCGTTTTTGTGGCAGCGGGACCCCCGTTAGTCGCCCGTAAGTGGACGAACGGCGGTGGGCTGTTCGTCACAAAAGGGTTGCAGAACAGTCAGGAGGAACAAGAAGAATTTGGTCGTCCTGCCACATCTTCACCCTCATCATCAACTGATGAAGAATTTAATTTCGAAAAATATTTGGATCACAAGGACCGTGCAAAGCGTTCCCGCATAGAAGAAGAGTCATCCCCATCAAGTTACACAGCCAGTACATTTCAGCAGAATTTTTCATGTGCACTAAAAGAAATTGAGAAATTTGACCGTTCATCAAAAATAACAGTGCAACAAGCGATTCCTCTGTATCCTGACATTGTCAGAGATGTTGCCCGAGTGGTTACTGCTTTGCCACCAACACAAGTTAGTGTAGAGAGGTTGTTCTCTGCTCTCAAAATAATTAGATCAGATTTGAGGGCATCCATGAAGGAGGATCTGACAGAGGCAATACTTTTTCTGAGGACAAATTTATAGATTTCTTCTTATTAACTGCATAAAAGTGTTTATTGCATATTTACTTAACTTTTATAAACTTTTCTAAACTGTATTTGCTAGATTCTAATTGTATTCTAATAAATGTAGTTTTTGCTCTAAGTGGTCTGATTACTTATATGATGGTGAGAAACTGAATAAGCACGATGTTTAATATTTTACAACAGTAAATTTGTTGTTATGAATTGGCCATTTATGAAGGAGTCGGAGCCGGATAAAATCCAGGAGTCGGAGTCGCAACTGTGGCTTACCGACTCCACAGCCCTGACAGATAGTCCTTGATACAGTATAATGCAGGTCCCAAATATTACATATAGTATAATATACTCCCCATGGTCCTTGACAGAGTATAAAGTATCAGCTGGACATGGGAATGAAGGGGAGGCTGCCATGACGCTGGGAGGGCGTGACGGCATAGGTACAGCTGGGGGGGTTTGTGTAAGATGAGCCGAGGGGTAGGGGTCTGGAGGTAAAGGGGAGATGACATAGGTAGAGGTGGGGTTATGTAGACAAAAGGACTGACCAGGGGTAGTGAAGCCCCTTTCTGACTGCCGAAGGACTGGACAGCAAAAATCCGTCAGTCGTGGTTCCCCGGAGGTTTCCACCTAAAAAGTAAAAGAAAAAAAGGTAGGGGGTTTTTCCTCTCCCTAGTACTGTCGGATGGCTCTTCGTGAGCAAAAGCTCTCTGCTACTTTGGGTATTAATGTTTTTTGAGGCGTTGGTGGGTCCTCGAAGCTGGGTAAAATTAGGATTGGGGATTCGTTAAATGTATGGATCCCCTTCATTTAATGTGGTGGTGGTCTGGTGAGTTTTGGGTGATACCTGGCGATGGAACGTTGGGATCACAGTAACACGAGTTGTTGGGTGATATCCGGCGATGGAACGCCGGGTTCACATAAGTATGGGATTGGGTGATTCCTGGCGATGGAACGTCGGGATCACATGGTCAAGAGTGCACTCCTTCCCTCGGTGCATGTTGCTTCTGAGTCGGAGGAAAACGCGGCTAGGAGTAAGGCTGGGGGAAAGGGGCAATGCCATTCTAAAAAACACCAGACTGTTATAACTTCGAGGACCTCACCAAGTGTCGTTGATTACCAATGAATATCAATAAATGGGCTGCTGTGGCCGTTATTACCCAAAAGAAAATGGTTGTCGCTTGTCTTTACTTAATGTAAAAGAGGGGGCGGGGGACCGTTGGAGGGATTGGGTCAGGAGAAATCGACCTCTCCAGAGTCATGCAGCCCACCTCAGAGTATAATGCGGCCCACCTCAGAGTATTCAGAGTATACTGCAGTCACACACATGCACAGTGTAGTGCAGCTCTTCCCCACACAGTATAGTGCAGCTCCCCCCGCACACAGTAGAGTGCAGCTCCCCCACCCGCACACGGTATAGTGCAGCTCCCCCCCGCACACACGGTATAGTGCAGCTCCCCCCCGCACACACGGTATAGTGCAGCTCCCCAACACAGTATAGTGCATGCAGACACACACACACCTCACCTCTCTTCCTTATTCCACACACACACACACCTCATCTCTCCTCCTTGTTCCTCGCTCTGCTCCAGTCTCATTGACTCTACTGCTGAGTCACAAGCAGAGGGGGAATGATGGGAGAGGGCGTGTCATCTGATGCTTTCTCCTCCATCACTTCTTTCAACTGCAACGGAGTCTAGTATGATGCTAATACAGTTCACAGAGCGATAGGGGTGCCTTCTTATGGGCCTCATAGTGGCCACTGGCTGGGGGCCCCTGGAGGAGCAGGGGCCCTAGGTAGTTGCCTGGTCTGCCTGCACCTAACGCCGGCCCTGGTGAAATCGCGTGCACCCAGAGAAGCCTCTAAAGAAACACGTAATTGCACTATATGTAGATGCTGCCATCACCATGTTTGACGGTGGGGATAGTGTTTTCAGGGTGATTGCAGTTTCGGCTTTCCACCACACTTGATCTCATCAGACCATATCACCTTCTTCCAAATGCCATGTGACAGTCTTCACTGTTTTTCAGCACCTTCCCACATTGTTTTGCTGCCTTTGTATAAATCCTCGTATTGTGCCCCCTATTTTTCTCTTCTCTATGTTTTGATTGGGTGGTGAATGCATAGGGCCATCCAGGAGCTTCAGGAGCAGCCACCGAGGAGCGTATTTTACTTAGGGTGCCAACCTCCGCTGATAGGGTTTTGGTGCAGGGTGTTTTTAGTAAGCACGGTGAATGTTTGTCTTTTTTAACAAGATTTAATAAAAGGTACATTTTAATTTGTATGTAAGGTTATTGTTAGCTAACTCATCGGCACCCTACAATCACATTATAAAGAGACCGATGAGCACTTGGAATGGTGTGTCCCCGGGGCCACACACTTTACTTGATGTTGTTAGACATTGAAGTTAGCATTTAAGGGGTTAAAGGGAATCTCTCATTAGGTTTTCCCAATATATTCTAAAGTTACCGCCTGTACTTACCCTATAACCAGAGTCCATCGATCTGTATCTGAGCTTCCAACTCCCTCTGCATGTCCCCAAAAAATACCCTAAATGTTTCTGGCATACAGCGCAGTTCAGCCCCCTGGAATCTTTTTCATCTTCTCGACGCCTCCAAAATCCCCGCAGCTGCCGTGTTCCGGAGTTGATCGATGCAGATGAAGGGTCCTACGTCATCCACAGATCAAACAGCTGCACTTTTATGTGTCCTACTAAGGACAAAGCAAAGTTCTGTAATGAGCAAGCGCCGACGTCACTTCCAGTTAAACGCATTCCAGGTGGGAGCAAAGTGCGCCTGCGCTTCAACTGCGGATGAGCAAGATTTTCAGCGACCAGTGGATGACGTGGAATGAATCTTTGACATCAGTCGTCATGGGGGACGACAGGTGGGGCTTAAATACAGGTCTATCGACTGTGGTAATAGAGCAGTTAAAGGAGGTGACTTCAGTTTAAATTGAGAAAACCTGGTGACAAGTTCCCATTAACAGCCGCAAGCGGAGCTCTGCTCCACTCGCTGCTGGTAGAGGCAGATGATGGAGGAACAGCAAACAGCATAACCATGAGCCGCCATGAATAATGTTGGTTCAGATATATGTCGGGAAGGTGTTAATGATGTCACTGTGGTTTAACTATAACTTAAAAACATCATTAGATATGTCACATGACCATTGTTGCCGTTGATGGCGTTCAGCAGTCTCGTGCTCTACTTAATATTATCAGCACTCCGCCGGCCAGTGATTGGCTGTAGCCATCTTGTGATGACGTGACCGACTGACATAACAAGTTATCCAACTCCTAAATCCATACAGAAGAGAGAAGACGACATCCACACTCTATATCTCTATTATATATCTGCAGTAATTCTTCTGTTCACTATGGAATTTATGTCATTTTTACGTCATCTCATCTTTCTATTCAGGTTCCTACAAAAAAGGATCCACATAATAAATTTAAATATAAATCACCGATTAAGTCGTCAAGGATGAGTAAGGACAGAGACAAGATGGCAGAGAGGATATTAAACCTCACCCTGGAGATAATCTTCCATCTTACCGGAGAGGTGAGAGGCTCTGGTGTCATCACATGACCTCATTATCTATGGGAATAACGGGATATGACCGGAGAGGTGAGAGGCTTTGGTGTCATCACATGACCTCATTATCTATGGGAATAACAGGGGATATGACCGGAGAGGTGAGAGGCTACGATGTCACCACATGACCTCATTATGGGAATAACGGGATATGACCGGAGAGATGAGAGGCTCTGATGTCATCACATGACCTCATTATCTATGGGAATAACAGGCGATATGACCGGAGAGGTGAGAGGCTACGATGTCACCACATGACCTCATTATGGGAATAACGGGATATGACCGGAGAGGTGAGAGGCTCTGATGTCATCACATGACCTCATTATCTATGGGAATAACAGGCGATATGACCGGAGAGGTGAGAGGCTCTGATGTCATCACATGACCTCATTATCTTTGGGAATAACAGGTGATATGACCGGAGAGGTGATGGACTCTGGAGATGTCTGTAGTGATATTATTAATGTCTCCACACTCAGGATTACACAGTAGTGAAGATCTCTAGTGATCGCTGTCAGGCCCCTGTGTCTGAAGGACAGGGAGGAACCCTGAGCCCAATCCCGGGGCCTCCACCTCACCCCCGGACACATGAGGACATCAATGGCCGGAAGATTCTAGAACTCGCCAACAAGATGATTGAGCTGCTGTCTGGAGAGGTGACGCTGCTGGGAATGCGGGGACATTATACAGGACAGCACTGGAGGATTCTGGGTGATGACGGTATCATTGTGTGTGTCAGGTTCCTATAAGGTGTCAGGACGTCACCGTCTATTTCTCCATGGAGGAGTGGGAGTATCTAGAAGGACACAAGGATCGGTACCAGGAGGTGATGATGGAGGAGCACCGGCCCCGCACATCACCAGGTAATAGACAGGACTAAATACACACTGCCTATAATTCTCTGTATGCAATAATGATGTCAGTCCTGTCTGTGTCTCCTCAGTTCTCTCCAGTAAGAGGACAACCCCAGAGAGATGTCCTGCTCTTCCTCCACAGGACCATCAGGTAGATGGAGATCTCCCTATGATGTGTAGACGGCTGTGACGTCCTTGTGGTCAGTCTTGTTTTCTCCAGTATTATATGTTTTATAATTGTGTAATGAGAGCGGTGGAGACGGCAGGATCACAGCTGACCACAGACATCCCATGTCTGGATTTTCTCACCATTATTCCCGGGGACTTCTCCGATCATTGGGGACTTGTCACGTTCACATGTGTCTGGACGCATATGTTTCCGCAAGGCGAACCCATAACACACGTGACCCTGGAAACACCGCCTCCAGTGGGGCGCATTTAAATAATAAAACATGCAGGTGGATACGCCGCCTCCACCTGGCGAATTTGGGAATTACACGTTATACATAAAATCTGGAAACCCCGCCTCCAGTAAGGCGAATTTAAATAATAAAGGGGGAACCTGGGAAACATTAACAGTGGTGGGCCCTGCGATAGGGAAAAGGGAATTGGAGACCTCCTGAGCTCCCCTGAGCCAGTGTCCCTGCACTCCTGACATTCCCTATGCCGGTTTCGCACCGGGCGCCGCACGCATACCTCAACGCCCTAGCTCGCCCTGACCCTAAACCCTCACTAGGGAATAGGTCGGTGCGGAAACTAATCCCACCACTGCACTAATAACACACATGAGGGAAAGAGACAATACAGGGGAAACACCACTTAGCTTTGCTCTGTTGCGTACGCTCCTAGCAACAGAGCCCACCACCTGCGTGCATCTTCTCCTCCACCCGGATCCATCACCATAACAGGATCCTTCACCTTAGTGCAGCCTCGGAGCAGAGTCCACCACCAGTTGCAGCTGCTTAGTACCAGAGTCCCAAGGATGAGTTCAGCTGCTGACACGAAGTCAAGCATGCTAGAGTCCAGCTCAGCAGCCAAGTCCCACATGGTGAGTGCCACTCTCCATAGTAGCCACTCCACCAGACCATGCAGACACTTCCCGCTGAAACCATCACTGCGACTCCACCACGCCATGCCAGCCCTTCGTCCAGACACCATCGCTGACACACGTCCCCCCTGGCTAAGCTGCGCAGGACTCCTCCTCAGCTCCATCCTTTCACCAGGCACTCAGAATAAATGAATCAGTATCACCAGCAGTGATTACACACCCTGAGACTCATTTATAGCGCCCCACACCTGGTTCCTAATTACATGCAAATTAAACTGAAACCTAAGGTGTGATACCACTATCCACCACCGGGGACAGTCAAAACACCTTTGAACTTAACCAAAGTAAAAAAAGTTCACTCTGTGCTTTTAAAACCCGCCAGATCCAACACTGGATCATGACAGGACTTTTACAATATTTGTTTTGCAGCTTTTGGATCCGGATAAAGATCTGAACAATATTAATGGTCCAAAGAGAAATGTGAGGGGCGATCAGTGGTGTAAAGAGGAGACCCCTAATGTGAGAGGCGATCAGCGGTGTAAAGAGGAGACCCCTACAGATCACTGCGCAGGTGAGGGTCTTTAGATAAATATTCACTTTCAGCACAATGTGAATTGATAATGATGTGATCCTGTTATATGTGAGGTCACAGGTCGTCATTTATAATATGACAGTTAATCTACAGCTGGAGATGAGTTTTACTTATGTGAGCGCCGATTTCTTCATCATCTGATGTCAGTTCTGGTGAAGGAAAAGTATTAGTCCAATTTGTTCCTCAGAAACCATCAGCTCCTATTAATATGATGTCAGTGTGGGGTAATAGAATCCAGAAAATAGAGACGTCCCCCCAAATAACCCTGAGTGACGGCCGGGCTCCTCCACAATGATGGGAGTGGAGATCACTCTGATCTTAGTCTTTACCCCTAAGATGCTGCGTTTAATACCAACCATGGACGTTTGGTGGTGTAACAATGGGAGCTGCAATCTCACAGGTAATGGTTGAAACACCAGAGGTGACAGTAAGACCAGCCATCAGAGCCATAGCACTAATAGAGTGGATCGAGACTGATCACTCGGATAGTATGTGTCAGGAAAATATGAATCATTTTGGTTTTGATTACACATACAGAGCTGCAGCTCTTGGTTTTTGAATGACGTGCTGCCCCTCCCCCATTAGGTTTGTGCAGTATACACATGAATTCCCCTGTGCAGGCACAGCTCACAGACATATCTGTTATGAAAGAGTCACCGTAGGAGGCAAAAACAGAAATACTAGCTAAGTCCAGAAAACCAGAGAAGTTGGCAACTATCGGACTGCAGACCCCTGAACCTATCAACAACAACTAGCAGTAGCCGTGGGGGGTTCCTACGGTGCCCTAGACCCCTCGATCACAGCCGGAGAACTACATAGCCTAAAGACAGAAAGGGAAATCTAAACTGCCCCAGAGCAGACCCCAAAGCAATAGGCAGCCCCCAACATATAATGACGGTGAAGCAAGAAGAAAAAACACACAGATAGAAAGATAGACTGAGCAAATGATGGGGCCCAAGCTAACTAGATAGGACATGATAGGAAAGCTGCTGTCTGCAATCCGTCAAAAACCCTATCAAAACAAGAGCCAACAGACTGACAAGAAAAAAGGCCCTGAAGACGCTAGGCTTCAAAAAGACTATGTCAGTACTCAGGTATTTTCTGAAGACAGAGCAAAAAGACACAAAGGAATTCAGCTCACCCCAGCAGGGAATGGCAGAATCCAGAAAAGCAAGGCAAAATAAAACCAAAACATACATGCAAAGAGCAAAGCAGAAAACTTAGCTTTTGAGGAGCAGGAATCAGACTGGTCTCCTAGAATCCCTCAGAGAAATCACCAGCGAGGCAGAAGGGCGTCGGCTGCCTTATATCCAGTCAGCAATTCCCATCACCCAGTCATCCTCTACCATCTCAGGTGTTTGGCAATCAGCCTCACTACCTTCCTTCACCAGAAGAGGGAGTTCATCAGACCTCAATGGTGAAGGGGAAAATGAACTCATAACAGTACCTCCCCCTTGAGGAGGGGTCACCGAACCCTCATCCACACCACCAGGGCGATCAGGGTGAGCCCAATGAAAGGCTCGCACCAATCTTTTGGCATGAATATCAGAGGCAGAGACCCAGGAATTATCCTCCTGACCATAACCCTTCCACTTAACCAAATACTGGAGTCTCCGTCTAGCCAGATGGGAATCCAGTATCTTCTCTACCTCATATTCCATGTTACCTTCAACCAATACAGGGTCAGGAGGTGCCACCCCAGGAACTACTGGTTCAACAAACCTCTTCAACAAGGACTTATGAAACACATTATGGATTTTAAATGTGACAGGAAGAGCCAACCTAAAAGAGACCGGATTAATGATCTCCAAAATCTTGTAAGGTCCAATAAATTTAGGCTTAAACTTAGGAGAAGCTACCTTCATAGCGATATTTTTTGATGATAACCAAACCATATCACCCACCTTAAACTGGGGACCATTGGTCCTATGTCGGTTGGAAAACCGCTGGGCCTTTTCCTGGGAGAGAGAGAACTTATCCACCACTTGGTCCCAGATCTGGTGCATTCATAGAATCATAGAATCGTACAGTTGGAAGGGACCTCCTGGGCCATCTGGTCCAACCCCCTGCTCAAAGCAGGATTCGCTAAATCATCCCAGTCAGATTTCTGTCCAGCCTCTGTTTGAAGACTTCCATTGAAGGAGAACTCACCACTTCTCGTGGCAGCCTGTTCCACTCATTGATCACTCTAACTGTCAAAAAGTTTTTTCTATTATCTAATCTGTGTCTCCTCCCATTCAGTTTCATCCCATTGCTTCTAGTCTTTCCTTGTGCAAATGAGAATAAAGTTGTTCCTTCTACAATGTGACAGCCCTTTAGATATTTGTAGACAGCTATTAAGTCTCCTCTCAGTCTTCTCTTTTGCAAACTAAACATTCCCAAATCCTGCAACCTTTCCTCATAAGACAGGGTTTGCAGACCGCTCACCATTCTGGTCGCTCTTTTCTGAACTTGCTCCAGTTTGTTGATGTCTTTTTTAAAATGTGGTGCCCAAAACTGGACACAATATTCTCTCCACCACAGTGTCAACACCTGGGCAGGCAGAAGGCTCCACCTGCCCTGAAGAAAATCGAGGATGAAACCCAAAGTTACAAAAAAAGGTGACATCAAAGTGGCAGAACTAGCTCTATTATTTAAAGCAAATTCGGCCAAGGGCAAAAATGAAACCCAATCATCCTGATCAGCGGAAATAAAACATCTCAAATACGACTCCAAGGTCTGGTTTGTTCTCTCCGTCTGCCCATTGGTCTGAGGGTGAAACGCAGCGGAGAAGGACAACTGAATTCCTAGCTTGGAACAGAAAGTCCTCCAAAATCTAGACACAAACTGAACTCCTCTGTCAGATACAATGTTCTCAGGAATCCCGTGCAAACGAACCACCTGTTGCAAAAACAGGGGCACCAACTCAGAAGAAGATGGCAACTTAGGGAGTGATACAAAATGAACCATCTTAGAGAACCTATCACAAATCACCCAAATAACAGTCATTCTCTGAGAGGCATATCAGAGATGAAATCCATTGAAATATGGGTCCATGGCCTCCTGGGGACCAGCAAAGGCATCAATAACCCACTAGAGCGAGAACAAATTTTAGACCGGGAGCAAGACCCACAGGACTGCACAAAATTCCTGACATCACGAGACAAGGCGGGCCACCAAAAAGACCGACTCACAAGATCTCTAGTGCCAAAAATACCTGGATGACCAGCCAATGCAGAGCAATGAACTTCAGACATCACACTCTTCTTCCACTGGTCAGGAACATACAACTTTCCACTGGGACAACGCTCAGGTTTGTCCTCCTGGAACTCTTCCAGAGCACGTCTCAAATCGGGCGAGATGGCTGAAAGAACTACCCCTTCGCCTAAGATGGTAGCAGGCTTGGTCACCACAGGAGAATCAGCAAACAAGCTCCTAGAAAGAGCGTCAGCCTTGACATTCTTAGTGCCAGGAAGAAAAGAGACCACAAAATCAAAACGTGTAAAAAACAAGGCCCATCTAGCCTGTCTAGGGTTCAAGCGTTTGGCCGACTCCAGGTAAATCAAATTCTTGTGGTCAGTGAGGACCACGACTTGATGTTTAGCTCCCTCCAACCAATGTCTCAACTCCACAAATGCCCATTTCATGGCTAACAGTTCCCGATTCCCCACATCATAGTTACGTTCAGATGGCGAGAACTTTCGGGAAAAGAAAGCACAAGGATTCATTTTAGATGTTACAGGATCCTTTTGGGACAAAACAGCTCCTGCACCAATCTCAGAAGCGTCCACCTCTACCTGGAACGGGAGTGAGACATCAGGTTGCCGCAAAACCGGGGCAGAAGTGAATCTTCGCTTCAGCTCCTGAAAGGAAGAAACAGCCTCCAGAGACCAATTCAACACATCAGCACCCTTCTTAGTCAGATCAGTCAATGGCTTGGCAATACTAGAAAATTTTGCTATAAATTTCCAATAAAAATTAGCAAAACCCAAAAACTTCTGAAGGGCCTTCAAAGAAGTGGGCTGAACCCAATCATAAATGGCCTGTACCTTGGCCGGGTCCATTTCAATAGTTGACGGAGACTAAATAAATCCCAAAAATGAAATCCTCTGTACCCCAAAAAGGCATTTCGATCCTTTGACATACAGGGAATTCTCCCTCAAGGTCCAGAACACAGTCCGAACATGTTCCACATGAGAATCCCAATCCTTGGAGAAGATCAAAATATCATCCAGATAGATAATCAAAAATTTATGCAAAAGTCTCGGAAAATGTCGTTCATGAAGCACTGGAAGACAGAAGGGGCATTAGTGAGCCCAAAAGGCATCACCAGGTACTCAATGTCCCTCTGGAGTATTAAACGCCGTCTTCCATTCATCCCCATGCTTAATGCGGATAAGATTATATGCCCCCCTGAGGTCAAGCTTGGTAAACCAGCAAGCACCTTTAACTGTGGAGAATAGATCCGAAATCAGGGGTAACGGATACTGATATTTAAAAGTAATTTTGTTGAGGGCACGATAATCAATACAAGGCCTTAATGAACCATCCTTTTTGGCCACGAAAAAAAAAACCAGCACCTAATGGTGAAGAGGATGGTCTAATATGACCCGTCTCCAACGCCTCCTTAATATAGTATCGCATAGCCTCGTGCTCGGGTACAGATAAATTGAAGAGCCGACCCTTGGGAAATTTACATCCCGGGCTCAGTTCAATTGCACAGTCATAACTCCTATGAGGAGGCAAAGACGCAGACTCATTCTCACTAAATACATCATAAAAGTCCGCCAAATAGTCAGGAACATCATGTGACTGAGGAGAGGTGGAAAAAAAACGGAGCCTCACTAAGGGCACACCGACAACCCCAACTCACCACAGACACAGATTTCCAATCCAAAACTGGATTATGAATTTGCAACCAGGGAAACCCCAGAACAATGGTATCATGCAAATTATGCAACACCAAAAATCTACAATTTTCTTGATGGTCTGGGGCGACCCGCATTACCACCTGGGTCCAAAACTGAGGTTTATTTTTCGCCTAAGGAGTAGCATCAGTCCCTCTCAAAGGGATAGGCGTCCACAGAGGTGTCATAGGAAATCCACAACGTTTAGCAAAATCCAAGTCCATTAGGTTCAGGGCTGCTCCCGAATCCACAAAAGCCTTGGCGGAAAATGTGGACAGGGAGCAGATCAGAGTAATTGCCAGAAGAAACTTAGGTTGAACACCACCCACAGAAAACGTGTGTATAAAACGTTTCTCTCGTTTAGGACAGACAGAAATAATATGCAAGGCATCTCCACAAAAAAAACACAGCTTATTACGCCTTCTGAACTCCTGACGTTGCTCCCTGGACAAAACTCTATCACATTGCATAGGTTCAGACACTTGTTCAACAGGTGGCAACATCTCTCGTGCAGTCCTGCGTTCACGTTAACGCCGATCAACCTGAATAGCTAATGACATAGAATCGTCAAGACCAGAGGGAACAGGAAATCCCACCATAGTATCTTTTACGGCTTCTGACAAACCCTTCCGAAAGAGAGCTGCCAAGCCATTATCATTCCAGGTAGTAAGGACCGCCCACTTTCGGAATTTTTGACAGTACAATTCTGCAGAATCTCGACCCTGGCTCAATGCCAACAGGGTCTTTTCAGCCTGATCAATAGCATTAGGTTCGTCATACAACAACCCCAAGGCTTGAAAAAATGCGTTCACATTAGTCAGAATAGGATCATCTGGTTTCAAAGAAAACGCCCAATCCTGGGGATCGCCACGCAGCAATGACAATTGATGACAATTTTAACCTGCTGCGCGGAGCTCCCTGACGAGTTAGGCTTCAAGGCAAAAAATAATTTACAATTATTTTTGAAATTCAAAAATTTAGACCGATCCCCAAAAAACACATCAGGAGAAGGGATCTTTGGTTCAGCAGCATGTGAATGAGCAAGGTAGGTGGAGATTCCCCGCACTTCCGCAGGGAGCTGCTCCACACGATCAGACAATTGCTTTATCTCCATCCCCTCCCTCCAGCTATACAAGCTGATGTAATGTGAGACCATGGTATGCCAGCAACACAAGGAGCCGTTTATGACCCTAACTGGTTAAGGGCAGTTCTTCTAGCACATGGATTTAAACTCTCCTTTGTGCTTTCAAACTCGAGTATAATAATAAAGGACAATCATAGAGGCAGGAAGCTTATATTTTTGGAATCTGCATGATTAAAGCTATTCACAGTGGCGTTTTTGGGCTTCTATGCCCACCAGAAACCGAGTAAAGGGTATATGCTTCCCAGTACCACATAGATATATGATGTTTGGTCTCAAAAGAAAGGTAATGTCGTAATAAGAAAAATGATACCCGTGTCATCTCTTTCCGAGGTTTCCACCCAGAGTTATGACAAATATAAGTTTCTTTCTAAAGGGGCATAACCAGCCCACCCTGTGAGGTCATCCATGGGGAAGACTCTTGGTTTTGGGCAAAGGTATAAAGCTTAGAGGCCCAGACAGGGTGTTTTTTTGGCCCGGGGAATCAGCTATGGAAAGCTGTGCATTGAGACCTGTTGCTCTGGGAAGGTTCCCCCTCAACCACACGGCGTTCCATTGACTGAGATGTGTAAGTTTCATATTTTAATCCATTATATTTTGTAATTGTTAGTATATACTGTATCTTGTATCTTTTGTAACATCTTTCATATTTTTGTAAATACTGCCTATATTTTCTGGAGTAAATCTATAAATTTACTAAATTTTTTTTTCTGGCTCTATAAACGTACCACCACGAACTCTGCGCTAATTACGCTACCTTTTGGGTAGGCTCCTGACCCGATATTGGTTTTAATATTGAACGAGGGGCTGGTGGTAGTAAAGTGTTTTAGGGTATTTGGGAGACCCTGGCAGTGACGGAACAGAGGTTTATGTGTGTATTTTTTGCCTGAGACTCGGGATATACATACCACCCTCACTGCAGAGTGCCCAATAGCAAGTACACGGCAAGGCAGCCTTTCTGGTGACTACTTTTCCTAGGTGTAGTGCCCTGACTGACCTGAGGGTAAGGGGGCGCCAGAGAGCTGTAAGTTCCTAACCGGAACTGGAAAGTTGGATATAATAGATCCCTGACAACTGGGGGCAACCACACACACCCAGTTCCTGACAGTGTTATTTGCTCCCCCCCAAATCTGGTACTTTTGTTGAGGGATCGTCGAGAAAGTTCACCCTTGTAATAGGTCATTCTCTTGTTTTCTTATTTATTGGGCGAGGCCTAGGAAATGCATTGCAAAGCTTAAATATAAAGAATGTGTATTTTTGCAGAGAAGGATTATTTGGCTCACGGCAGAAAAATCTCTGCTGTGCTTG
Organism: Dendrobates tinctorius; assembly: GCF_039654945.1. NCBI lineage: Eukaryota > Metazoa > Chordata > Amphibia > Anura > Dendrobatidae > Dendrobates > Dendrobates tinctorius. Next base: position 1,785,951 of record NW_027361904.1, on the reverse strand, counting down.
TATTGAAAAAATGGTATGTGAAGCATTCCCTAACTTCGCTTTGGAGCTGAGATCAATTATTAAGGCATAGATAAAAAGTTCTCTAAAATCCTTAGTCCACCATGAAGGAAAGAATCTCAGGAAGGGGAAAAGGTTGATAATCTTATCATCTGATTCCGAAGAATCGGAGATGTCTGGAGGTAGGGGTGTGTCCTCAGATTCCAATTTATCCTCAGAAGATGGTGCAGGGAGTCGCCTGTGATTCCTGGTGGAGGATACTGATTGGTTGGTCAAAATGGTAAGGTCCACCATGGGCATAATAGATGCAAAAGTTGGTGCAAGATGCAATGTTCCAGGGGCTGAAACAGGAAAAAAAGATAAACCTTTCTGGTGAATGAGAAGATGAAGGCTCTCATGAAGAGAGAGTGGAAAAGACCTGAGAGGAAATATCCCTTCAAGGAGGATGAGACGGTTCTATGGGATAAAGCACCAAAAATAGATGTGCTGATGGCCAACTTCTCTCTCTAAAAAAAAATCTACCTTGTCCTTTGAGAACATGGGGATACATAAAAATCCTTTTAGGTATGAAGGCAAATGGCTTCTTAAAAAATTCCTGGGAATCCTCAGTAGGAGCCCTAATGCTGGCTATCTCTGCGAATTGTAAAAGAATCAGAATCATAGAATCGTAGAGTTGGATGTGACCTCCTGGGCCATCTTGTCCAACCCCCTGCTCAAAGCAGGATTCGCTAAATCATCAGGTCTGTCTATAATTGTCTGGCTATATCGGTTAGATACCCATCTAAGGGATAAATTGGCAAGGGAAAATATCCTGGCCACTATTCCATGAATTCAGGGAACAACTGTATTCCTAGCAGATACATCCACGGATTCGGGGAGGTTGGCATTTAGGTCAGTAATTCTCTCCAGCGCAGTTTGAAGAGTTCTGTGGCTTAAATGTTGGCCGGGTGATATCCATTCAAAGTTCAAACTATGTCCCATCCCATATGAATGAAAGTGTTTGGTCCTGTGGTTGATGGCATCTTAAACAAGACTGGAGACAGCAAGAAACCGTTTCCTAATTGGCCGAAAAAATCATACAGGAGGTCCTCTTGAAGGAGAAAAGATTTTAGCAGAAATGGCAGTTCATCTTTGGGAGCAGAACACCCTTCTAATACCATACTTGGAAGATTTTCTGATCGTGGGCAAAACAATCGTACCCTACGGCTCCCACTTAGCAAATGTCAGAACCATTTTGACGAATCTATGTTGGCTTCTGACCCTGAAGAAGGCTGGTTCTATTTGGTTAAGCATAGAAAATCTATCAAGGGAAAATCTAGTCCCAAGCATCATAACCACAGATGCAAGCTCAAGAGGATGGGGGAGCACATTCAGAAGACCGTCTGGTCTTGGATGGTTGAACAAGGGAGGAAAGGTTAAGGGTCCTCAACCTTAAAGAACTACTGGTGGTGAAATAAGCGGTGGAGAAGATGTTTTCATTGATACAGAGTCAGCATGGGCGTATCCTGTCGGACAACAGAGTAACTGTAGCATCCGATTCTCTAATAACGGTGATAGAGCAAATCTTTCACATTTCGGAAGTCCATCTCTCTTCATTGACAGCACTTCTTCTAAAAGGGAAGCAATATTCGTTTGAGGCAAGGAGAATGGTGCCTGATTCCATCAGTTTTGCAGCGGCACCTAGTCTTGGGTGTTAGGGAAATATTTATCGGTAATAGGATTTTCCAGAACCCATGACAGCACCCTTCCATCACTGATAATGATTATGCAATAGTTGAATTTTTGGTGTGCAGTTCATGTAGTGTAGAAGGTAACACATGGCAATGATGGTATTTACGGCTGTATATAACTGTTAATGGAGGTCCTCTTATGCTCTGGAACCCAACTGAAGTGGGGGAGAGGGTCTTCCCTTTTACCCTGCAGGTTTCCTGTCCTTGATGGGTGGATTCCCTCTCTCATGGGGCTTTCATGGGTTCTTTCCATGAAATGTGGAATTTTTGTGCAGAAGTTGTCAAACATGTAACCAACTAATGAAATCTGTATTAGTAATGAGCGGACACGCTCAGATATCGTGTTATCGCAGCATGCTAAGGTGTTATTATTCGAGGACGTCTAAGATATTCGGATATGTTCGAGTCCCCACGGCTGCATTATTCGTGGCTGTTAGACGTAACAAACAGGCAATCCCCGTATGTGTTGCAGCTGTCAGGCGCGAATCATGCAGCTGCAGGGACTCGAACATATTATTCGAGCACTCCCAAGATACTGGGATAACCCAATATCCGAGCACATTCGCTCATCACTAATCTATATATACTTGGTATCAATGTAATTGTAAAGACCCGATGTTGCGTGAATTAAATGGTAAAAAAAAAAAAAAAAAACACAATTCCACCATTATTTTTTTAGTTTTGCTTTTGACATTGATATGTAAAATGACCTGGAGACATGATTTTCCTGCTCCGTATGAATACAGTGATACTAAGAAAAAACACACAGAAATGGAGCTTAGTTGAAGTTGGTGTACATGCAGCATCTAAACGCATGTTCACTTTGGCCATAAAACATTGAAAAAACCTACAAAAAGCAAAATTTTACAAAAACCCAGCTATAACTAAGGCTATGTGCACACGCTGCGGTTTTTGCTGCGGATTCTGCTGCGGTTTTCCGTCTCCTCCATTGTAGAGGTGATAAACTGCAGGGGAAAACCGCAGATACAAATCCGCAGGCCAATCCGCAGCGTGTGCACATAGCCTAAATAAGTAAAAAGCAAGTGCGTTTAAATAACACAGAGTTCTTAGTAATACAATTATTGATAGTCGGGTCAGTAATGGGAGGTATAAACAACAGAACACATTGGATTGTGGCCTCTCCACTCTTCCTCCAGACTCTGGGACCTTGATTTCCATGTAAAATTTGCTTTCATCTGAACACAACACCTCGGACCACTGACCACAGTCCGGTTCTTTTTCTCCTTGCCCCAGGTAAGACGCTTCTGGCGTTGTCTATTGGTCATGAGTGGCTGACACAAGGAATGCGACACTTGTAGCTCATGTCCTGGAGACGTCTGTGTGTGGTGTGAAGCAATGACTCCAGCAGCGTCCACTCCTTGTGAATCTCCCCCTTTTCTTAACAATCCTTTCCAGGCTGCGGTTATCCCGGTTGCTTGTGCTCTTTTTTCTACCACACTTTTTCCTTCCACTCCACTTTCCATTAATATTCTTGGATCCAGCACTCTGTGAACAGCCGGCTTCTTTAGCAATGACCTTTTGTGTCTTCCCCTCCTCGTGGAGTGTGTCAGTGACTGCCTTCTGGACATCTGTCAGGTCAGCAGTCTTCCCCATGATTGTGGAGCTACTGAAACAGACTAAGGGACCTTTATAAACTCTTAGGAAGCCTTTGCAGGTGTTTTTTTGTTAATTATTCTAATTTACTGAGATAATGACTTTTGGGTTTTCATTGGCTGTAAGCCATAATCATCAACATTACCAGAAATAAACAGTTGAAATAGATCACTCTGTGTGTAATGACTATATACACTGCTCAAAAATAAAGGGAACACTTAAAGAAGTTGTCCAGTACTATAACTTTTTTTCATAAATCTTGCTATTATGTGCCACTTATTTTAGCAATATTACCTTTTATCATGCTCTAGTAGCACATCCTCAGTGCTGCCTTCAGCTCTCACGGGGTTAATCAACAACTTCCTTTCTCCTGACTTCCTGTGCTCTAATACTACAAGTTCCATGATGCATTGCATTGGCCTGTAAGCCAGCACCTAGCACACCCACTCCAAAACACACCCAAACCCCTCCCTCCTCTATCTTCAATCTGCGTGCGCACGCTCCATACTGGGCTGTGACGTTCGGTGAAGCACCAGCTCAGTCACTCTTGATGACTGACCGCAGTCTGAGGAGGCTGGGTCACGCCTGGCTGATGTCACGTCAAGTTCCAGAGTCAGGAACTTGTCGTGACGTCAGCGGATATTAGCGATGGCTGCAGTCTGGGGTCACGTGACCCATACTCAGCTGCCGGCATAGCGCCGCTCAGAGGCTATTAGGACTGCACAAGGTACTTAACAAAACCATTGTCTTACAGTATTATATTGATATGCCCACTCTGGAAAGTAGTGGACAACCCTTTTAAACAACAGAATATAACTCTAAGTAAATCAAACTTCTGTGAGATCAAACTGTCCACTTAGGAAGCAACACTGATTGACAATCAATTTCACATGCTGTTGTGCAAATGGAATAGACAACAGATGGAAATTATTGGCAATTATCAAGACACCCTCAATAAAGGAGTGGTTCTGCAGGTGGGGACCACAGACCACATCTCGGTACCAATGCTTTCTGGCTGATGTTTTGGTCACTTTTGAATGTTGGTTGTACTTTCACACTTGTGGTAGCATGAGACGGAGTCTACAACCCACACAAGTGGCTCAGGTAGCGCAGCTCATCCTGGATGGCACATCAATGCGAGCTGTGGCAAGAAGGTTTGCTGTATCTGCCAGCGTAGTGTCCAGAGGCTGGAGGCGCTACCAGGAGACAGGCCAGTACACCAGGAGACGTGGAGAGGGCCGTAGAAGGGCAACAACCCAGCAGTAGGACCGCTACCTCAGCCTTTGTGCAAGGAGGAACAGGAGGAGCACTGCCAGAGCCCTGCAAAATGACCTCCAGCAGACCACAAATGTGCATGTGTTTGCACAAACGATTAGATACCGACTCCATGAGGTTGGCCTCAGTGCCCGACGTCCACAGATGGGGGTTGTGCTCACAGCCCACCTGGTTCTTAACCTGGTTTTTATAGCGTTAACTAAACTCAGCAGGAGACTTCCATCTGGTTTCCAAAACTGAAAGAGGTTCTTAGTTTAACATTCTGCTCACCTCTCATGACCTTAGATGTGTGGCCCAGTCATTACCAGAGCTGCAGGACACTAAATAACTAAAAATTCCTGGGCCAAATGGTAGGACTCCTGCTGGAAATAAAACAAAAAAAAAAAGTATTTTCTACCTAAAGATGTGATTGATTTTCACCGCTATCAAGACATTATCTTACTGACATTTTGTAACATTCCCAAAACTAATAAAGACAAGGAATTCTACACTCTTGATGTTAGAAGATCTATCTTGACCTACTGATCACTTTCAAAATTTTGGTGAAAATCTAACAATTTTCTTCTAATTTCAAGGTTCAAATAAAAGACAAAAAGCCGCTGCCTCCACTACTGCTGATGGCTTTACTGTTATTCGTGAATTTCACAAAATTATGGGCGAATCTCTTCCAGAAGGCTTTAAAGTGTAGGACACGAGCAGTTTCAGGATCCTGGACTGAGAGGTCTTCAGCATCGATAGAGCAGATTTGCAGAGCCACTACCTGGTTTTCTACTCACACCTTCCTGAAGCGCTATAAATTAGATATTACTGCTTGTCAGGAATTAGTGACCAGTGAAGGAATTAGCGATTGGGGATAAACTCCGAGTACTGATTAGGAAAGAATGGGCAGTCATCAGTCAGGAACTGGCGCAGAAGCTGATATCCAGCTGCCAGGGCCCGAAGGGCAGAAGGCCTGAAAAATAGGGGTCAGCCCTGTACACTGTGTGCAGAATTAATAGGCAGTTTGTATATTTGAGGATTCATTTTATTGTTACACATCTCCAGTGCTGTCGGTCAGTTAAAAAAATGTAATAAACCTGAATATTTCAGAAAGTAAAAGTGCGGTTTTGTCTTTCTTAGTAGAATATCTCTGCGTGACAAATTATAGGGAAACTAAATGAAAAACTAAATATTCCATCTTATTTATTTTCATCTGCTACATTGAAAATGTATAAAATAAGTTTCTAACTGTGACGAACAGCCCACCGCCGTTCGTCTACTTACGGGCGACACTAACGGGGGTCCCGCTGCCACCAAAACGCGACGGACAGCGGACCCTGTGTCACCACTATGTCACAGTCCCACCACTGACACGGGTGTATCAGCGGACGGAGGGACGTGACACAATGCCGGCACACGGCTATCACAGGCGCAGTGGGGCTTATCTTAGTTATCCCAACACTGGCACCATGTGACCAAAAATATCCAGCAAGCTAATCTCGCTCTACAATTTGCCGCAGGGGGAGTTTAATTTGGATGCCCCACCACTGCTATCAATCTTCCAAGTTCTGCGGGGATTTGTGTATATCCCACTTTCCCAGTTCCACTTTGGAACTCGCAGCTCTCCGGCGCCCCCCCTTACCCTCAGGTCAGTCAGGGAACTGCACCTAGGATAATTAGTTGCCGGACGGGCTGCCTGTTGTGAACCGGCAATTAGGCTTCTGCAGTAAGGGAATTATCAATGCTGTGGCTGAAGCCCCTTACTCAGCAATATAAGACCCTTCTAGACTGCCAGCCAGCCGTAATAGCCATACACAACGCGCTGCCACCAGTCACGGTTACTTAATTCACAGTGTTAAATTAAGAGGGTCCGTGGCAAACCCCTTGAATTAGTAGCGATTATCTATCAAAGGCGTATAGTTCGATTCTTAGAGCATGGAGACAGATCTAAATAATTATTTCATTTATTTTCCGAAAGAGGACAGTGATTACAGATAAAAGTTGCTATAAAATTGAGACATAAAATATGTACAGTACAGGTATAAAATAAAAGTGGAGAAAACAAAGAGATTACACTCACAGTTCCATATTGTTCCTTAGGCAGACCATGCGGCTTTAAGGGGGGAGGAGCCACACGTCTCCACTCATCTGGAGTTCTTGTCAGCACGGATTCTGCAGCTGTTCTGAGCTGGTTTGCCCAGGAAATGCCTTATAGACTTTCCTATGTGACATCACAGAGAGGTGCATTCTGGGTTGATCCCACCTCTCTTATCCAAGTTATGTTTTGGCTACAAAACTTAGATTAGCTATAACTTTATGGGAGAAGCTGGTATGGACTCATCAGTGGTATCATGTTTCCCAGCGTAATGAGCCCATCAAGAAAACATCAAACATCTATGCGATATGACCGTCCATTTGGGCGCAAATCATATCTCAGGTTCTGGACATCCGAGAGTTTTGCAACAGGCACCACAGCGAAGCTGGGTCTGCTCGGATCGCAGAAATATGATTTTTATATTTCTGCTTGGTACGGTTTTCGCAGGGCAGGCTCTTATAGTTTTATTCAAACCTCTTTGTTTCAAACAAAGAACCATCCCGCACTTTTTTCTCTCAGCTGTGGAGAGGAAACAAATGGTTGTAACAGCAGGGGGTCTCCTATTACTAGTGCGAACACAGGCTGTAGAGGAGGGGGGGTGGCACTGCTCTGTGTGTGTGTGAAGGGAGGAGGGGTGAAGCTGCAGAGCTAGCAGCCTGGATTGTCATATGTGCCGGATCTTTCTGGAAAGTTACAACAGAAAACATCATATTTTGTAGACAAAACCCCATACCTCACAGACATTGTACATCACACCTCCCCCCTTAAGAGGGCGCTAAGGAGGCATTACCTCTCGGTAATCGGCCATGCGCACCTCAGCGGGTTCGCCCCGGCGGGACAACCCATCGGCATTGCCGTTTTCACTGCCCTTCCTGTGTTTTACAGTAAAATCGTACTGTTGAAGGGCAAGGCTCCAGCGGAGCAATCTTCCATTGGTTCCCGACACGGTGTGCAACCAGCTCAGTGGGTTGTGGTCGGTTACCACCGTGAAGGCGCGCCCATACAGGTAGGGCTGCAAACGCTGCAGTGCCCACACCATGGCCAGACACTCCTTCTCGATGGTCGAGTATGCCACTTCCCTCGGCAAAAGTTTCCGGCTCAGGTACAACACGGGGTGCTCTTGGTCCCCCGAGTCGACCTGGCTAAGCACAGCACCGAGGCCAAACTCGCTGGCGTCGGTCTGTACCAGAAACGGGCGACTGCTGTCGACTGCTCTCAACACTGGAGAGTTGCACAGGGCTGCTTTCAAAGCTTGGAAAGCCGCCTCACAGTCATCTGTCCAGTTGACTGTTTGGGGTAGCCTCTGCTTGGTGAGGTCAGTCAAGGGTTTGGCAAGGGCGCTATAGTCCTGTACGAACCGCCTATAGTACCCTGCAGTGCCCAAGAAGGACTTCACCTGTTTCTTGGTCCTGGGGGTGGGCCAGGACACGATTGCGTCCACTTTTCCTGGCTCCGGACTCATGGAACCCCCGCCTACCCGGTGCCCCAGGTAGTGGACCTTGCGCATGCCTATCTGGCACTTCCCCGGCTTGATGGTCAGGCCTGCCTGGTGAAGACGCTTGAGCACCTCCTGGAGGTGCTGAAGGTGTTCCTCCCAGGTGGAACTGAAGACGGCAATATCGTCTAAGTACGCCACGGCGTACTCCTCCAGTCCCCGAAGCAGGTGGTTGACCATCCGCTGGAAAGTGGCAGGGGCATTCTTCATGCCGAAGGGCATGACCGTGGACTCGTACAGTCCAAAGGGGGTGATAAAGGCGGATTTCTCCTGCGCCTCAGGGCTCAGGGGAATCTGCCAGTATCCCCGACTCAAATCCATGATGGATATGTAGTTGGCGTTTGTCAACCGCTCGAGCAGATCCTCGATGCGCGGCATCGGGTGGGCATCAGAGGTTGTGATGGCGTTGAGCCCCCTGTAGTCCACGCAGAACCGGGTGGTTCGATCCTTTTTAGGCACGAGGACTACAGGTGAAGCCCACGCACCTTTTGACCGTCGAATCACTCCCAGCCTTAACATCTCATCGACCTCTTGGCGCATGACTTGTTGCACCGTTTCAGAGATCCGATAAGGTGTTCGCCGTAATGGGGCATGATTCCCGGTGTCCACCTCATGAACCGCTAACTCCGTCCTCCCAGGACGGTTGGTGAACACGGGCCGGAAGAGTTCCAGGGTGGCCATCAACTGCAACCGCTGGGACACGGTGAGCGAACCACTTATCTCCATGTCCTCAATGGACCCATTGGCCTTGGCCTGGGCCAGCATGTCCAGGAGGGAATCTTCCTCCCCATCCTCTGGCAGGTTGCAGACCGGTAGGATGCAAGCTTCACGTTCGTAGTGCGCCTTCAGCATGTTGACGTGAAAGGCCTTGCGCCTACCCCGAGCATGGTCAAGCGTGACCACGTAGGTGACCGGGTTGAGCTGTTGGTGGACGACGTACGGGCCTTCCCAGGCTGCCTGAAGCTTATCCGTTGGTACAGGGACCAGCGCCCACACCTTTTGACCCACCTGGTAGGTCCGCTCCCGGGCGTTCTGGTCGTACCAGTGCTTCTGGTCAGCCTGAGCCTGCGTCATGTTGTCATGCACCAACTGCGTCAAGGTCTGCATCTTGTCACGGAAGCGCATGACATAATCCACGATGGACACTTCTGTGGGGTTTGGCTCATCTTCCCAGGATTCTCTTATCAACCCAAGGGGTCCCCGGACTCGCCTGCCATACAGGAGCTCGAAGGGGGAGAACCCGGTCGAAGCCTGCGGAACTTCTCTGTAAGCGAACAGCAGGTGTGGGAGGTACCGCTCCCAGTCGCGCCCTTGGGTCTCAACCAGTATGCGGAGCATCTGTTTGAGGGTACCGTTGAAACGTTCACACAAACCGTTAGTCTGTGGGTGATACGGACTCGATACCAGCTGCGTCACCTGCATTTTCTCACAGAGAGCCTCCATTAGGCGAGACATGAATTGGGGCCCTTGATCGGTAAGCATCTCCCTGGGAAATCCTACTCTCGAAAAGATGGTCACCAGTGCGTCAGCCACCTTATCTGCCCTGGTTGAAGACAGAGCTACTGCCTCTGGGTACCGGGTAGCGTAGTCTACCACGGTGAGAATGTATCGCTTTCCGGAGCTGCTGGGGACGGACAGCGGTCCTACAATGTCCACCGCGATTCTCTGGAAAGGCTCCTCTATCACCGGCAAAGGAATAAGGGGAGCCTTAAGAGCAGGCCCCGCCTTACCCACTTTTTGACAGGTGGCACAGGAGCGGCAGTAGTGTGTTACATCTGTCCCCATCTTGGGCCAATAGAAGTGTTGAGACAGCCGTGCCTTTGTTTTGCTGATCCCCAAGTGTCCAGCGAGTGGAATCTCATGGGCAATCCGCAACAACTCAGTTCTGAACTGATAGGGGACGACCAGCTGTCTTTCCCTCAACCACTCCTTTTTAGGATCTCCGGGTACTGTCTCCCGGTACAACCTTCCTCGTTCCCAGAACACCCTCTCCTTATCAGACTTGGAGGTGGGCGTCTCGGCGAGACCTCTCAATTTCTCCAGGCTGGCATCTGAGTGCAGAGCAGCCTGGAACTCCATGCTGGAGGCTGCCAGAAGTGACGTCAGGGTCCCCTCTTTACTGGGACCCTCTGGAACCGGCTCTGGGTTCACCTCTGGTTCAGTCTCTCCTGTAGCAGCAGAGGGTCCAGAAGACAGTGCGTTACCTGCGATCTGGGCACTCTGACTGCGTGTGACAGCTGCTATGTATGCTGTCTCCCTGGGGATTTCTGCAGACCCACCAGCTGGTGCTGCCCTGGGCTCTACCTCCCCATCCACCCCCAACATTTTAGGAGCAGTGCTACTTATGGGCCAGTTACCTTCCTCGGTGGCACTGGTCAGCTGCATGGCATTACCTTCCTCATGGTCCCCATGCACCTCCCCATTCTCTTGAGCACCGTTGCTTGCTCCTGCCAGGGGTTCCTCAGCCGTCTCACTCCGCAGAGTGACGGGGCTGAGCACCTCGGTACCTGTGGACACATCTACCGTTTCAAAGAAAGGGTTAACGGGTTCAGTCGGCACAGATACATCAACATCATCATTCCTAGGAAAAGAATGGTTATCAGTTTGCTTTGGTACATTCCCATCAGCATCAGCATCATACCTTGGGAAAGAATGGTTGTTAGTTGCATCATTACTCATCAAGGCATTAGCAGGTAACACATTCAGTTTCCCATCATCAACATCATCAGGGTTAACGTTACCCTTATTATCAGTTTGGGGAAGGGTGTCAGGGACATAGTATGCAACCATCCTCCCCAAGTCAGTCCCCAATAAAACATCAGTGGGCAGGTTTTCAGACACTCCCACCTCCCTCAACCCGCTCCCGGCACCCCAGTCAAGAAAAACTCGTGCCACTGGCAAGGGACAACGGGTGCCTCCAATCCCGGTGACAGTCAGGGTTTTCCCCTCAACAAACTCTTCAGGGGCCGCCAGTCCAGGACGGATGAGGGTTCGTTCAGCCCCGGTGTCCTTGAGGCCTGTAGCAAGACGGGCCCCCACCTGAACAGGTTGAACGTTGTCGTCAGCCCTCCCAACCACACCTCCCACCAAAAGAACAGAGGCGTTGGGCCCGGGGGCCTTGGCTGGGGGGTTCTTCGGCCTATTCGGACAGGTGTAAAAGAAGTGACCAGGCCGCTGGCAGTGGTGACACAGGCGACTGTCAGTAGCCGGCCTGCTGTTGGCAACAGGGACTGGGCCTCCGGAGGGACGGCTAGCTGGGGCATTGGGGTTGGTTGCTGGCTTACCCCCTTTCCAGCTGGTGGCGACTGGCCTCCGCGTCTCGGGCTTCCGGTTGGCCTCGTGGTTGTCGGCGATCTGCGCCGCTTTGTCCGCGTTCGTTGGTTCGCGGTCCAGGATGAACTGTCGGACCTCAGCTGGGCAGAGATGCAGGAACTGGTCTTTGATCATCAGGTCCCGTAGCTGCTCAAAGGTTTCAACGGACAGTCCATGGATCCACTGGTCAAAGTGGGTCCTGAGTCCTTGCACCACATCACTGTAGCTATCATGTGGGCCACGTTGGAGGTGTCGGAACTTCTTTCGGTATACCTCAGGTGTCAGCCGGTATTTGGCGATCAGCGCCTGCTTTATGGCGTCATAGTCGTCATCGGCTTCTGGCGGAAGAGAAGCAAATGCCTCCAGGGCTTTGCCTTTTAGCCCTGGGGTCAAGTACCTTGCCCATTGGTCTCTAGGCAGCTGGTACTGTCTGCAGGCTTTCTCAAAGGCTCGCAGGAACGTGTCCAAGTCCCCGTCCTTTTCCATCACGGGAAAATGCTCTGGCCGGGGTTTAGGAGTCTGGACGCTGCTGGGCTCACTGCTTCGGGCTGTGGGGGCATTCCCACCCCGCTGGAGCACCTCCAGTTCATGGGCCCTCTGCGCCTCCCTCTCGGCTCGCTGCTCTGCTCTCTCAGCCTCCGCTCGGCGCTCAGCTCTCTCAGCCTGGGCTTGACGCTCGGCTTGGGCCTCCTGCCGATATTGCTGGATCAGCCTCACCCGCCCATCACTGTCTTCGGCGGGGAGTGCGTCCAAGGCCATTTGCAGATAGGGGTCCACCCCGTCCTGGTTGAATGTGGGGCCAGCGCTCAGGAGTGGAGCCTCTGCTGCAGCCCCATTGCCACTTGGGCCAACTTCTGCGCTCGCTGGATTCTGGTCGTTGTCCAGCTGCACTAGAGCCGCGATCATTTGAGCTCTGTTTTTGTTCGTGGCGTCAAGGCCTTGGTACGTGCATAACCCAGCAAGAACTTCCTTTGTCTGCCGGTTGTACCAAGGTTCTCCTTTTGCCGCCATGGTTGCCAAATAAAAGATAGAAAAAGAAAAACGAAGAAATGGGAGGGAATACTTGTATGTACACACAAATGTCTCAGAACTAGTAACCACTGAGTCTGTTCTCCAAAACCTATGATGCAGGATTCCCGCAGGAACCGTGCAGGTTTTTAGTGAGAGGAATGATTGCTCAAACCAAATCACTAATGCTCTAGGATTATCCCACCGCTCTGCCACCAATATGTGACGAACAGCCCACCGCCGTTCGTCTACTTACGGGCGACACTAACGGGGGTCCCGCTGCCACCAAAACGCGACGGACAGCGGACCCTGTGTCACCACTATGTCACAGTCCCACCACTGACACGGGTGTATCAGCGGACGGAGGGACGTGACACAATGCCGGCACACGGCTATCACAGGCGCAGTGGGGCTTATCTTAGTTATCCCAACACTGGCACCATGTGACCAAAAATATCCAGCAAGCTAATCTCGCTCTACAATTTGCCGCAGGGGGAGTTTAATTTGGATGCCCCACCACTGCTATCAATCTTCCAAGTTCTGCGGGGATTTGTGTATATCCCACTTTCCCAGTTCCACTTTGGAACTCGCAGCTCTCCGGCGCCCCCCCTTACCCTCAGGTCAGTCAGGGAACTGCACCTAGGATAATTAGTTGCCGGACGGGCTGCCTGTTGTGAACCGGCAATTAGGCTTCTGCAGTAAGGGAATTATCAATGCTGTGGCTGAAGCCCCTTACTCAGCAATATAAGACCCTTCTAGACTGCCAGCCAGCCGTAATAGCCATACACAACGCGCTGCCACCAGTCACGGTTACTTAATTCACAGTGTTAAATTAAGAGGGTCCGTGGCAAACCCCTTGAATTAGTAGCGATTATCTATCAAAGGCGTATAGTTCGATTCTTAGAGCATGGAGACAGATCTAAATAATTATTTCATTTATTTTCCGAAAGAGGACAGTGATTACAGATAAAAGTTGCTATAAAATTGAGACATAAAATATGTACAGTACAGGTATAAAATAAAAGTGGAGAAAACAAAGAGATTACACTCACAGTTCCATATTGTTCCTTAGGCAGACCATGCGGCTTTAAGGGGGGAGGAGCCACACGTCTCCACTCATCTGGAGTTCTTGTCAGCACGGATTCTGCAGCTGTTCTGAGCTGGTTTGCCCAGGAAATGCCTTATAGACTTTCCTATGTGACATCACAGAGAGGTGCATTCTGGGTTGATCCCACCTCTCTTATCCAAGTTATGTTTTGGCTACAAAACTTAGATTAGCTATAACTTTATGGGAGAAGCTGGTATGGACTCATCAGTGGTATCATGTTTCCCAGCGTAATGAGCCCATCAAGAAAACATCAAACATCTATGCGATATGACCGTCCATTTGGGCGCAAATCATATCTCAGGTTCTGGACATCCGAGAGTTTTGCAACAGGCACCACAGCGAAGCTGGGTCTGCTCGGATCGCAGAAATATGATTTTTATATTTCTGCTTGGTACGGTTTTCGCAGGGCAGGCTCTTATAGTTTTATTCAAACCTCTTTGTTTCAAACAAAGAACCATCCCGCACTTTTTTCTCTCAGCTGTGGAGAGGAAACAAATGGTTGTAACAGCAGGGGGGTCTCCTATTACTAGTGCGAACACAGGCTGTAGAGGAGGGGGGGTGGCACTGCTCTGTGTGTGTGTGAAGGGAGGAGGGGTGAAGCTGCAGAGCTAGCAGCCTGGATTGTCATATGTGCCGGATCTTTCTGGAAAGTTACAACAGAAAACATCATATTTTGTAGACAAAACCCCATACCTCACAGACATTGTACATCACACTAACATTTATAAAAAAAAAATCTGACCAATATAGTAATATGGCGTCAGCTCCTTCACAAGAGGAACAGCTGCCTGGACCGTGAGATGAGCTTTATAAACACTCCAGACTTCCCACTCAAAGTGCTCTCCACCAATCCCGTCACATCTCGCCAGATCCGCCTGAAGATTCTAGAAAGGGGTGTACCACAAGCACACTCCAGAAGGGGTGCGGAATATACCATCAATTAAAATAAGGAGGAACACAATGGATAAATACTTGAAGGGGGAATATTAAGGGGTTAAGACTGAAAGAATGGAAGCAATAGCATTTAAGACAGTGAGGCTAAGGAGAACCTTTAACCATGAAGGAAGATAGAAGTGGGGAGTGATATGGTCCCATCACCCCCACACACACACACACACACACACACACACACACACACACACACACACACACGCTGTCGGCTGTAAGGGGGGGGCTCTTAGTCATTTAATTTTGCCATATACTTCTCAATTGTTATGTCATAAAATGTCAGTACCATTGTTGAGGTTATATTACTAAAAAAATAATATTATCACTTTTATTCTTTGCAGATGACTGTACCGGAAGGTCAGAGGGACATCCAAAATCTTCACATTTTAATGCATATGATTGTAATATCATTCAAAATGTATGCGAGGAGAAGGCCAATATTGAATATTTACCCTCCACCCCTCTTATCCAAAATGTATCATCTGAACCTTTTACACAGATCCCATCTCCTGATTCAGCAAAGACTAAACAAAAGCTTTACAGATTGGATGTTGAATGTCAAAAAGTTCCCATAGGGGAAAAGACATATTCATGCTCAGAATGTGGTAAATGTTTTCCCACAAAATCATGTTTGGTTAGACATCATAAAATTCACACAGGGGAGAAGCCATTTTCATGTGAGCAATGTGGAAAATGCTTTAGCCAAAAATCACATCTTGTTAGCCATGAGACAATTCATGAAGGAAAGCCATTTTTATGTTCAGAATGTGGGAAATGTTTTGATCAGAAATCGCATTTGCTTAGACATCATAAAAAACACACAGCGAAGAAACTATTTTCTTGTTCAGAATGTGGGATCTGCTTTAACCAGAAGCATATTCTTATTGGACATCAAAGAATTCATACAGGAGAGAAGCCGTATTCATGTTCAGAATGTGGGATAAGTTTTAAACAGAAACATAGTCTTATTGCACATCAAAGAATTCATACAGGGGAGAAGCCATTTTTATGTTCAGAATGTGGAAAATGTTTTACCGAGAAACGAAATCTGATTAGACACCAAAAAAACCACACTGGGGAGAAGCCATTTTCATGTTCAGAATGTGGGAAATGTTTTATTGGAAAATCAGATCTTGTTAATCATCAGAGAATCCACACAGGGGAAAAACCATTTTCATGTTCAGAATGTGGGAAATGTTTTACCCTGAAAATAAATCTAGTTAAACATCAGAGAATTCACACGGGGGAGAAGCCATTCTCATGCTCACAATGTGGAAAATGTTTTAACCAGAAACATAATCTTATAATACATCAAATAATTCACACAGGGGAGAAGCCATTTTCATGTTCAGAATGTGAGAAATGTTATACTGTAAAATCACAGCTTGTTAACCATCAGAAAACGCACACAGGGGAGAAGCCATTTTCATGTTCAGAATGTGAGAAATGTTTTACTATGAAATCAGATCTTGTTAATCATCAGAGAACTCACACAGGGGAGAGGCCATTTTTATGTTCACAATGTGGAAAATGTTTTACTCATAAAAATGGTCTTATCGCACATCAAAAAATTCACACAGGGGAGAAACCATTTTCATGCTCAGAGTGTGGAAAATGTTTTATTCAGAAACCTAATCTTATTAGACATCAACAAATTCACACAGGGGAGAAGCCATTTTCATGTTCAGAATGTGAGAAATGTTTTACTGTGAAATCAGATCTTGTTAATCATCAGAGAATTCACACAGGGGAGAAGCCATATTCATGTTCAGAATGTGGGAAATGTTTTAATCAGAAACATATTCTTATAACACATCAAATAATTCACACAGGGGAGAAGCCATTTTCATGCTCACAGTGTGGAAAATGTTTTATTCAGAAACCTAAACTTATTAGACATCAAAGAATTCATACAGGAGAGAAGCCATTTTCATGCTCAACATGCGGACAATGCTTTATCCATAAGTCAGATCTTGTTAGTCATGAACAAATTCACACAGAGGGAAGCCAGCTTCATGTTTAGAATGTGGAAAGTCTTTTTGCACATCAAAGAGCTCACACAGGGTTGAAGCCATTTTTATTTTTTACTTGAGAAACTATACAGAGTATATAGACAAGACAGCATGGGGTCACAGCTGATTCTTTCTGTGGAGTAAAACATTTCCCTGTCTGGGTAAAAACAGCCTCTGTGATCCCATGCTGTCCTGTCTGTATACTCTCTATTGTTTCCTCCCCTGCCCAGGAGCTGTGGTATGATCAGACCAGGTTCCTATACTGTCAGACACGGCCATTACACAGTACACAGCAGGGGCACATTTATAAGATTATCTCAGCACAGGAACATTATATGTAACACATTCAATTGTGGAATTATTTTATTCAAAGATCTATTGATTAAAATGAACTTTGCTCGTGGGAAAACCCCTTTAAGGTTTATCGTTCACGATAATTATGTAATGTAATAAATAATTTCTCGCTCATTGATTATGAAATGGAGAGGGAGGTTGTTTCCATAAGAAAACCTGTGAACAATGAATCGGCAATTATTTGTACACCATAATCGTTGCATGTAAATTTTTGACTGTCTTAAACGGTGGGTCACTTATGGTGATCATATAGTGAATCATTGTTACAATTATCCATTCGTCTCAGTCGGGGCGGCATCTGCGGGGGGCCATTATTTCAGATGCCGGCTTGTGCCTGCATTTGGCCGCTCTTCTCTCCCTGACATCCTGCTATCTCCTGCTGTGCCGCTGCCCGCTTCATACCGGGGGGAATATGCACTTGAATGATTACGGGTTTCCTGCGGCTTTTACCCTCTGGGTTCAGGAACTCAGAGAGGGGAGGTGTCCTGCAGGAGAAGAACACTGGCCAATGAACGCTCTCATATCACTGACAGAAGAGCTGATTGGCGAGTGCTCCTGTCCTCCTGCATGGCGTGTCTTTGAAGGGAAGAAGTGAGAGCCAGGAAATTAGATCAGACTAGCCACCTATGCTGAAGACCCCAACCTGTTGTGAATTCGCTTTCTGGCCTACCTCTGGTTACTACTGAAGGTAGTGGAGCTGGTCATATTGACAGAGGGGTTGCGAGTTCTCTTTCTGGGCTCCCTCTGGTGGTTACTGGAGGTAGTGGAGCTGATCTGATTAACAGAGGCTTGCCACCTGATAATGAGGACGACGATTGGAGATCTGGGGTTCCAGAGTGGATTTAAGACAGCTGACTCCCTCTATCCCTGCTGGTGAGTTTTTTCCTGCCTCCTGAGGTCTTAGTTTCCAGCTCAGTCCCTGCATGCTCAGCTAAGTGTTCTATCGCTATTCTGTTCACATTTGATTTGGTTTTGTCTATTTCAGTTTTGTGTGGGTCAGCCAGCTCCGGCTGGGACTGTGCTGAATCACCATCCATATGTTACTGCTTGTGCCAGTTTGTTTTTGTCCCTTATTAGATTGGCCTCTTTTTGCTCTGCTTTCAGAATATACCAGAGTGCTGATATAGTGGGCGAAGTCGTGCGACTTCAGTATTTTTTGCATCAGATGTGTTGGCCTTTTTTGCAGGGTTTTTTGCGTGATTGCAGACAATGTCTTTCCTTTCCTGTCCTGTCTAGTCAGTGTGGGCCCCATCGTTTGCTCAGTCTATTTTCCTACCTGCGTTTGTGTTTTCATCTTGTCTCACCAACAATATATGTTTGGGGGCTATCTATTCCTTTGGGGTCTGCTCTGAGGCAGTTTAGATTTCCCCTTTCTTGCTTTAGGCTTAGTTAGCTCTCCGGCTGTGCCGAGGCGTCTAGGATCATCGTAGGCATGCTCCACGGCTATTGCTAGTTGTATGGATAGGATCAGGGGTCTGCAATCCGCTTAGTTACCAACCTCTCTGGTTTTCTGTGGCTTAGCTTGGGCTTGTTCTCTTCGTGACCCAATCATAACAGAATCACCAGCCTAAACCGCAGACTCTAGGGTACTCAAAAGAAGGAAAGAATTGTAAAAAAAAAAGTGTCAGAATTTTTTTAATATATTTTTTCCTCTTTTTCTCTGGGGGCCATAGGAGGATTTTTTCTTTAATGGAGATTAAGCAATTGTCTGATCGTGTGGAACAGCTTGCTGCTGAAGTGCGGGGAATTTCTGCCTATCTCGTTCAATCTTCTGCTGTTGAACCAAAAATCCCTACTCCTGATGTGTTTTCTGGGGATTGGTCTAAATTTTTGAATTTTAAGAATAATTGTAAACTATTTCTTGCCTTGAAGCCTAACTCATCGGGGAGCTCTGCGCATCAGGTTAAAATTGTCATCTCCTTGCTACGCGGCAATCCCCAGGATTGGGCGTTTTCCCTGACACCTGGAGATCCTATTCTGACTAATGTGGATGCATTTTTTCAATCCTTGGGGTTGTTGTATGATGAACCTAATGCTATTGATCAAGCTGAGAAAACCTTATTGGCATTGAACCAGGGTCAGGATTCTGCAGAGTTATACTGTCAAAAATTCCTAAAGTGGGCAGTCCTTACTACATGGAATGACGGTGCCTTAGCAGCTCTCTTTCGGAAGGGTTTGGCTGAAACCATAAAAGATGTTATGGTGGGATTTCCTGTTCCCTCTGGTCTTGATGACTCTGTCATTAGCCATTCAAGTTGATCGGTGTTTACGTGAACGTAAAACTACATGAGAGGCGTTGCCACCTTTTGAACGAACGTCTGAACCCATAGGGTTTTGTCTAGGGCACAACGTCAGGAGTTTAGAAGGCGTAATAAGCTGTGTTTTCCTGTGGAGATGCCTCTCATACTATTTGTCTGCCCTAAACGAGAAAAACATTTTGCTCACACATTTGCTGTGGGCAGTGTACAGCTAAGTTCCTTTTGGCAATTACTCTGATCTGCTCCTTGTCTACATTTTCCGCTAAGGCTTTTGTAGATTCAGGAGCTGCTTTGAATCTGATGGATTTAGACTTTGCTAAACGTTGTGGTTTTCCTATGATACCTCTGCGGACTCCTATTCCTTTGAGGGGTATTGATGCTACTCCTTTGGCGGAGAATAAACCCCTGTTTTCCAGGATATCCACCTGACAGCACCATGGAGGACGTCCTCCTCCTCCTTACAGGACAGGAAAGCACACGAGAGGTTAAAAGGTCATGTCCCACCCCCTCTCCCTCAGTGTTTTTCCTGTCCCTGCACAGAGGCACACACGAGAACTTACCGGAGGGGCTCGGGATCGTGCGGCCAGTCCAAGCCTTCCCCTGTCAAGAGGTCCCGGGGCCGAAACTCACCGAGGGGGAGTCCCTCTGCTCCAAAGGCCAGGAGCAGGACGACGCTCCTGGAGGGAGCCGTTCCTCCCTATGGGAGGCTCTCGGCTCCAGGACTCACCGCCATAACAGGCGAGGGCGCCATGACAAGCGGAGTTCGGCTCCCCGCAGGCGGCTGGCCGAGCGGGCATCGGCAGGATGAGCACAGTCGGCGCTGGGCTCCAGCAGCGCCATGACAAGCAGAGGTCGGGCCCCCGCAGGCGGCGGGTCGAGCACCCGCAGGATAGCTCCAACGGCGCAGACCGCCATAGGCGGGGGGCGGTTCCCTGCAAGCGGCGGGCTGAGCAGGCACACGGGGAGAAGCAGAGCGCGGTCGCGCGCAGGAGCCCGGGCAGGAAGTGGAGGAGGTGGCCTATCGCGGAGAGGTCGTGCGTCACATCCGGTGACATCAGACACCGGCTTTGAATCCTGGGCGCGCGCTCCTGAGGATCCACAGCGCTCTGCAGAATCGTGCCAGCATGGAAGGCAATGCTCCAGCAGGTGGAGGGGTAAGTGCGCATAGCGCAGACCACCCTCCCCCACCCATCCTCACAGCCAGATCTGAGTAGGTGCCCCTTCTGTATTATTAGGAGAAGGGAATCCCGGCAGAATCCCCTCAGGGGCGAAGGACCCGGCTAAAGCCACCTCCAAGTCGGTCCGATGCCCCGTATGCAGGGTAAAGCTGCCAGACACCTATAACAAGACCCTATGCGGACCTTGTACCTCAAGGGTCATAGGCGAGGAACAGCCATCCCTCCTTGCTGAAATGAGATCGCTAATAAGGGAGGAAGTCCAGGCTTCTACAGCCAGCCTCACACGGCGTCAGTCCCCCAGCCCAGGGCCAAGTCGCAAGCGTCCAAGGTGGGAAGCAGACCCAGTGTCGGAAGCAAGCCCTAGCGAGGAGTCCGACTTCCGGGATTCAGACCAGGAGGAAGAAGGCGAGATCCTGGGGGATAGATAGGATCAGAGCAGGAAGTACCTGTTCAGACTGGAGGACACGGATGAGTTGGTCCAGGCAGTCAGAAATACTATGCAGATAGAGGAAGTCCCTAAACCACAGTCCAGACAGGACTTAATGTTTGGAGGACTAGTGGCCCGGAAGCAGGTAGTGTTCCCCGTACGTGAACACATCAAAACAATGGTCCAGGAGGAGTGGAAAGAGGCAGAGCGTCGGTTGATACTCTCCCGAGACTTTAAAAATAGACTGTCTTTTGATCCCGAGGAAACACGGGCATGGGAGGAAGTCCCTAAAATAGATGTCCCAGTCACCAAGGTTACCAAAAAGACGGCCATCCGAGACCCGATGGATAGGAAGGCGGACGTCTTGTTAAAAAGAACATGGGAGACGTCGGCGGCTCTGATTAGGGCCAACATAGCAGCCACCTCGGTGGCCAGGTCTATGTTTTTGTGGATGGGGCAGTTGGAGGAACACCTAACCAACAAGACCCTAGATCAGAGATCCTAACATCACTTCCTCTCATGAAATCAGCCACGGCGTTCCTGTCGGATACGTCGGCTGAATCAGTAAGGTTTGCAGCCAGAAACAGCTCCTCTAATGCGACCCGGAGAGCAGTCTGGCTTAAATCCTGGTTGGGGGATAACTCTTCTAAAACAAAGCTATGCGCCATCCCCTTCTCGGGCCTGAAGGTATTTGGTCCAGCCCTAGATAACATTCTAGAGCTAGTGTCCGATAAAAATAAAGGATTCCCGGAGGAAAACGCAGGCGGCCCCAGTCCTTTCGGAGAGGCTCCTCCAGGAGACAGACTGACTTCAGAGGTCGGGCAAGGTCCAATAGAAGCTCCTATAAGGGCTCCTTCAGCCAAGGTGGGAGGAACAGGGGTCCCTCATTCACATCAACATCTAGATCGAGGAGGCAATGACGCCATGGGTATTGGGGGGAGACTTCACCACTTCGCAGCAAACTGGTCCCGAGTCACCCACAATCGGTGGGTCCTCAGAACCATCGCGGAAGGCTACAGTATAGAGCTCTATTCACCTCCCCCCGACAGATATATTGCCAACACTGTCGTCCTGGAGGACTCCGCAATGTGGACGGATCTTCGGGACATGGTAAACTCAAAGGTCATAATACCAGTTCCCCCGACGGAAAGAGGAAGAGGGCACTACTCTTCCCTGTTTTCGATCACAAAACCATCCGGCGAGGTCCGTACCATCATAAACCAGAAACCACTAAATGCCTGAGTCAGATACAAGAGATTCCGGATGGAATCGATCAGATCCGCAATCCCCCTAATAGACAGGGATGCCATCATGTGCACCCTAGACCTAAAAAAGGCATACTACCAGGTCCCTATCCATCCCTCATCCCAGAGCCTACTAAGGTTCGCGGTCAGTTTACCAGCCCGGACCTGCCACTTCCAGTTCCAGTATCTTCCATTCGGGTTGGCTTCAGCTCCCAGAATCTTTACAAAACTGGTGGTAGAGGTGGTGGCCTACCTGAGAGATCAGGGTATTGTGATCATTCCATACCTGGACGACTTCCTACTGGTGGCAAGATCCAAAGAAGCGCTCATTCGAGACAGGATCCGAGCAACTACCGTAATGGAGTTCCTTGGCTGGGTGATCAACTGGGAGAAGTCGGACCTCAGGCCAGACACCAAAAAAGTATTCCTCGGAGTCCTCCTAGACTCAGCTGACAGAATATCCTGGCTACCCGAGCAGAAGCAGAGAACTATTCAGGCCAGAACCAGAGACCTGTTGAGGCGTCAGTGCTCCATAAGAGAGGCAGTGGAGGTCTTGGGCCTCATGACAGCCTGCATCCAGTGTGTCCGATGGGCCCAATTCCACTCGAGATTATTACAGAGAGAGATCTTCGCAAAGTGGGACACAAGTCAGGCGTCGCTAGACAAACCCCTAAGGCTGCCAGAACGAGTGAAGGAGTCCCTTCGGTGGTGGACACAGTCCAGAAACCTTCAGGTGGGCGTACAATGGACAACCTCTCCATTTGTGGTAGTCACCACAAACGCCAGTGCGTGGGGATGGGGAGCCCACATAGAAGGGAAGATCTTCCAAGGGAAATGGCCAGTAGGCATCAGGACCAGATCCACCAATTTCAGAGAGCTTTTCGCGGTCTGGGAAACGTTGCGGAGAAACCAGTCGGTACTAAAGAGTCGTCACGTCCGCATATTATCCGACAATATAATGGCAGTGGCATTCCTGAAGCACCAGGGAGGGACCAGACATCAACCACTACAGGCCCTGGCAGGAAAAATATTCACGTTGGCAGAACGAACAGTCCGATCGGTGACCGCAGTACACTTAGAAGGTTCCCAGAACGAAGTGGCAGACTACTTGAGCAGACAACAGATCCTCCCGACAGAGTGGGAACTGAACACGGAAATCTTCGACCATCTTTGTCAGCATTGGGGGACCCCCAGTATAGATCTTTTCGCAAGCTGGAAGAACTCGAAGGTCCCCAGATTCTACTCCCTGAATCCGACGGACCACTCGGAAGGCGTAGATGCCCTGAGTCAGACTTGGGGAGAATCCCTCTCTTATGCGTTCCCACCACTGGCTCTCATACCGGCAGTGCTCAGGAAGATACGCGAGGACCACGCAAGAGTGGTGTTGATCGTGCCATATTGGCCGAGGAGAAGCTGGTTTCCCCTTCTAGGAGCCATGGCAGTAGGAAATCCAGTCGAACTACCCCCGTGGAAGGACATCATCCACCAGGGCCCGATCCACCACCCGAACCCAGCAAGACTCCACCTATCGGCTTGGATCCTGAGAGGGACATCCTGAAGGCAAAGGGATTGTCGGATCAGGTCATATCCACCCTACAGGCCAGTAGGAAACCGGTGACATCCGCAATCTATCGAAAGATATGGAAAAGATTCTGTCTGGAGGGTGGCAGGTCCGATCTTGTGGCAGGCACCCCTGACCTCCCTAGCATACTAAGCTTTTTGCAGGCAGGTTTTAATAAAGGTGTCAGAGACACCGCACTGCACTTGCTCATAGAGCCAGTGCTCGTGTCCTGAGTACAGAAGCAGTGCTAAAAGATACCTGTGGAGCGGGCAGCAGAGGTGACCATGCGTGCTTCAGGCTAATAGTGTCAGGGTGCAGTCAGCGCTGGAAAGTAAAGAGGCATAGGACCTGCGGACACTGAAACTGAATAGTCTGCACGGGACCTATGGTCATGTGACAGCAAGGGGGCGGGGCTTAGCGTCCTGTATTCAGATAGGACAGGACACCACACAACAACTCAGTCAGGCAAAACAGAGGTCACAGCAGTACGGGCAAACGAGGTACAGAGGGACAAACAGACGGGTAGTCAGACAGAGCCAAAGGTCATACACAAGAGGGCGGTGCGGTACCAAGGGGACGAGCAGAGAGGAGTCGGGTCACAAGCAGAGAGTCATACACGAGAGGTAGCGCAGTACAAGAGGGTCAGGCAGAACTCGTAACAGGGACAGAACCAGATCACAACCGAAAAAGCAAGCAAGTTATCAGGCACAAGGCACACGTATACACAAGGAAAGACTAGAAGCAATGGGATGAAACTGAATGGGAAGAGACACAGATTAGATATTAGAAAAAACTTTTTGACAGTTAGAGTGATCAATGAGTGGAACAGGCTGCCACGAGAAGTGGTGAGTTCTCCTTCAATGGAAGTCTTCAAACAGAGGCTGGACAGACATCTGACTGGGATGATTTAGCGAATCCTGCTTTGAGCAGGGGGTTGGACCAGATGGCCCAGGAGGTCCCTTCCAACTCTACGATTCTATGATTCTATGATTCAAGAGGTCACTTAACTCAGCCGAGGGCAGGAGTATAACTGACACCGGACCCAGGTCCAGTGAGCACTAAATAGCCTCCTGCTGCCAGAGAGAGGCAGCACAATTAACCCATAGTCTAACCAGGACGGGTCAAAGCGAAATCCCGTCCTGGATCATGACAAAAGGCCTTAAGCCCAGCACTCTAAAGGTCCAGGTTTCAGCCTTGAGCGCCTTCTTCGATTACCAGTTAGCTTCACATCCCTGGGTAATAAGATTTATAAGAGCCACACAGCGCCTGCGCCCCACTATTAGGCAGCTCACCCCGCCTTGGGACCTAGGCCTGGTACTTCGGTTTCTCTGTACAGACCCCTACGCCCTCGGTGAGAAAATAACCATCTCTGCTCTCACTCGTAAAACGGCCTTCCTAGTAGCCATTACCACGGCCAAAAGAATAGGGGAGATCCAGGCCCTGTCCACTAAGGATCCATATCTCCAGATAAGAGATCACCGTATAATCTTAAGTTTAGACCCGGCATTTATCCCAAAGGTAGCCTCTCCAAAAAATCTAAACCAAGAGGTAGTGTTACCATCTTTCTGTGATAATCCCCGTAATAAAAAGGAGCAGCGTCTTCACTCGCAAAAAATCTAAACCAAGAGGTAGTGTTACCATCTTTCTGTGATAATCCCCGTAATAAAAAGGAGCAGCGTCTTCACTCGCTGGATGTGAGGTGCGCAGTTATAGACTACCTAGAGGCCACCAATAGCTGGCGCATCGACCCAAACCTGTTCATCCTTTTTGGGGGTAGAAATAAGGGGAAGAGGGCCTTGGGAGTTTCTGACTGGATTTAAGACAGCCAACTCCCTCTATCCCTGCTGGTGATTTTTTTCCTGCCTCCTGAGGTCTTAGTTTCCAGCTCAGTCCCTGCATGCTCAGCTAAGTGTTCTATCGCTATTCTGTTCACATTTGATCTGGTTTTGTCTATTTCAGTTTTGTGTGGGTCAGCCAGCTCCGGCTGGGGCTGTGCTGAATCACCATCCATGTTACTGCTTGTGTCAGTTTGTTTTTGTCCCTTATTAGATTGGCCTCTTTTTGCTCTGCTTTCAGAATATACCAGAGTGCTGATACAGTGGGCAAAGTCGTGCGACTTCAGTATTTTTTGCATCAGAAGTGTTGGCCTTTTTTGCAGGGTTTTTTGCGTGATTGCAGACAGTGTCTTTCCTTTCCTGTCCTTTCTAGTTAGTTTGGGCCCCATCGTTTGCTCAGTCTATTTTCCTACCTGCGTTTGTGTTTTCATCTTGTCTCACCGACAATATATGTTTGGGGGCTATCTATTCCTTTGGGGTCTGCTCTGAGGCAGTTTAGATTTCCCCTTTCTTGCTTTAAGCTTAGTTAGCTCTCCGGCTGTGCAGAGGCGTTTAGGATCATCGTAGGCACGCTCCATGGTGTCATGATCCATGCTGGATCATGTCAGATAAAAGCACTGGTAACCTTTTTTTTTTCTCTCTAAGCTTTGTGCTTAGAGATAGTTTTGCCCCCGGCGGCCAGTATGGTCATTGCACTGGTGTTTTTACTTCTAGTTTGCCCCTGGTGGTGGTTAGTGTAATTGCACGGGAATCACTAACAGGTGTGTTTGCTCAACAAAGGTGTGTCAGTTGTGCTCACTCATGTTGGTGATATTATTATTGGTTCTCCTACCAGCCTGGGTGAATTACAGTATGCTATATAGTGATATTCTGGATATATTCTGTTTATTTTGTATGCATTATAAAATATTGCTTCCTGTTTGTAATATGCTATTTAAGACCCCATTTTTTTTTTATGTCAGATTGAGGATTAGTGCAATGGTTTCTTGTTATGAGTTACCTATGGGGTTAATATCCCCATTATGTATTTTAAAATTTTGACCCCTTCAGAGGCATTTATTTACATGGCCATTATGTCCCTGTACACGTCCCTGCACGCGTGCGCGCCATACCCCGGGCGTGCATGGTGACCACTGTGTCTCTATGCACAGGATGGACGCCGGTAATTTTTCGGCGCCTCCCACTGCATGACGCGGCGTGCACGTTGCGTCCCGGGTAGCTATGGTGACGCATGCATCACTTCCGGTACGCGTCAGTGGCCTTCCGGTCCGGTGCTATTTTTAGCTCCACACTTCCTTCACTGGCACCCCCCCTGACGAAGGAGCCTCGATCCGAAACGCACGTTGGGGAGACGCGCCGCCATCTGCCAGATCGCATCAGTGTCCACCCATGTAATTCTTGAGCATTGCTCTGTCTTTTTCTCCCCTCCCTCCTCCTCTTGGGGCTGTGCTGCGAGAGCTCACGGTACTCTCGGTACTCTCGTTAGTGGGGGAGTTTTATTGGTCACTAGTAGTGATGTACTTATACTGGGCATGGCTTTGATTGTACCATGGTTAACCCCTTCATGACCCAGCCTATATTGACCTGGCCATTTTTTGCAATTCTGACCAGTGTCCCTTTATGAGGTAATAACTCTGGAACGCTTCAACGCATCCAAGCGATTCTGAGTTTGTTTTTTCGTGACATATTGGGCTTCATGTTAGTGGTAAATTTAGGTCAATAATTTTTGCATTTATTTGTGAAAAAATCAGAAATTTAGCGAAAATTTTGAAAATTTCGCAATTTTCAAATTTTGAATTTTTATTCTGTTAAACCAGAGAGTTATGTGACACAAAATAGTTAATAAATAACATTTCCCACATGTCTACTTTACATTAGCACAATTTTGGAAACAATTTTTTTTTGTTAGGAAGTTATAAGGGTTAAAAGTTGACCAGCGGGGGGCGTGGCCTGGCGTTGATGTGAGAGGACGTGAGGCTGAGGAGCTCCACTGTCATTCTGAAGAATAATCCTTAATAGGCCGACATAACAGAGACCCGTGCACACTTACTGCTGTGGTGGGTGCCCGAGGGCCGAGTGGAGACACCGGGAGTGAAGAAGAGTGCGGAGATGGGGAGGAGGAGGCAGAAAGACGTCGGGGAGGACGGCAGTGTGGCCGCACAAGATGGCGCCGGGAGAGTGGAGGAGGCACAGAGACTGACTGAGAACTATGGAAGAAGGTCACAAATTATCCAGAAGCTGCAGCGCTTTGCAAGAGAAGATGAGGGGGGCACCGGAGAAGGTACTGTGCTGGAGGGAGAGAGAATGAGCAACGAAGCTGCAGGAGAGGCTGAAAGCAGGGAGGAGGGGGGAGGGGGAGTCACTGTCTCTGAGTGTGCATCTGAAGAGGAGGATAGTGAAGCTGACGAGGAGGGCCCTGAAGGGGAACCAACTTTAAAAGATGTCTTTCTGGTGGTATTGTTCTGTAAAAAAACACTGACTAAGTTGAGCAGCCAGGTTGATAATATTAAGGAAGAAATTATTGGAATTAAAGAGGCACTAAACAAGGCGGATGCTAGGATGGGTGCTGTGGAAGAGAGAGTGAGCACCACTGAGGACACTGTAAATAAAATGCAGAAAACTCAGAACCAGCACACGCAAAAGATTTCAGAAGTGCACTTAAAACAAGATGATCTAGAAAATAGATCTAGGAGAAACAATCTTAGATTTGTGGGATTCCCAGAAAAAGTAGAGGGTAACGACCCCACTGACTTTACTGAGCAATGGATCCTATCTAAAATTGGCAGAGACACACTCTCCAGGGTGTTTGCGGTAGAGAGAGCACACCGCGTTCCCCTGCGTCCCCTCCCTCCGGGTAGTGCCCCCCGTACAATGTTGGCCAGGATACTTAACTGCAGAGATAGAGAGACTATCCTCCGGGAGGCTAGGAAGAAGGAGGACCTCATATTTAATGGACGCCGTATTGAAATATATCCGGACTATTCAGCAGAGGTTCAGAAAATGCGGATGAAATTTGGCGAGGTCAAGAAAGGACCGAGAGTGCTGGGAGTGAAGTACTCTATGTTATATCCCGCCAAACTGAGAGTAGCAGCTTTGGGGTCTGTTCAGTTTTTTCCAACCCCAGAGGAGGCCGTCAAGTGGATGGAAATCAACCACTCCAAACTAAGGGCTGAGAAAGAAGGAAAAGGCTGAAGAAGAAGAATTTTTCGGACATTTTTTCTCTATTTTTGAATCTGTGCCCCGCGACGCCTGGGTACTCAGATCTATTTTTGGGTCGTAGATCCTGGGTTTTTTTTGTTTTTTGTTTTTTTTTTCTTTTATGTTTATTGAATTATCCATGTTAGAAAAAGTTATGTGGCCTATTGGGCATGTTTGTATGTGACGGTGGGAGCGATGTACGCCCAAATGAAGGAGGTTCAGTGGCTATTCGAGGGCTCACAGTAGCTAGGTGCCAGTTGCACCCTCTCTCGTTGGAGAGAGAGAATCTGTTATACGGGGAAGGAGGGGAGGGGGGCGGGGGGGATCAGGGGGGGATATGTTGTGGGAGAGTTTTCATACTGCAATGTGATAAAGGGACTACAAGAGACCGACTACAACTGATGTTCATAGGACATAATGAGTGGTGATACAAGAATTCTAAGTTGGAATGTGAGGGGGGTTTCAGATCCAAGTAAAAGAGCGGCAGTCATGGCAGAAATTAGAAAGTACAATCCAGCTATTACGTGTTTACTAGAAACTCACTTGATTAAAGGAAAAGAAAAATGGCTGGAGAAAAAAATGGATTACCCGGGCCTATCACTCTATGTATTCGGCCTACGCGAGGGGAGTCTCTGTACTGATACATTCTCATGCTCACTACGAGGAAATTGAATCTTACGTAGATAGGGATGGGCAGTTTGTTTCCCTGAGATGCCGAATTTCTGGTGTATGTGTGATTATAGTGGCACTTTATATTCCACCCCCATATTCGAAAAAGAAACTACAAGAGATTTTTGAGTGGACGGGGAGGGGAGGGGAATGTCCGGTGTTAATATTAGGGGACGTTAACAATGTCATGAACGAGTATTGGGATCGTGTGGGAATCGGGGGAATTAACCCCAGGAAGGATAGGATGACTCCATTCGGGACATATGTTAGTGAGATGGGTATGATAGACTTATGGAGAGTGCGGAATGAGGGGAACAAATGCTTTTCGTGTTATTCGTCCTCGTATCATGCCTTATCGCGCATAGACTTAGCATTAGGTAACAGGGGCATGGACGGAATAGTTGGGACGGTGGAATATTTACAGTGAGTTATCTCCGACCATAAGGCAATTGAAGTTAGTTTGAGACTGGGAGTGGGAAAAAGGAGCAGAGTAGGGGGGACAATACATCCGGAATGGCTCAAATGTCTTAATATGGAAATTATTAAAAAAGATCTTATTGAATTCTTCCAATTAAATGAAGGTTCTGCTGACTCGCTTATAGTGTGGGATACCATGAAAGCATATTTAAGGGGACTATTCATACGAGATATTTCGAGACGTAAGACACAAACGAGACAGGTAAACCAAGAGACTACAGACAGATTGAGCAGGGCAGAGGGGGAAATGATACGTAGGCCCAGTATCGCCACTAAAAAGGCATTAAAAGAAGCACAAGAAGAAGTAAATAAGTTATATTTACAAGGGATAGACAAGAAAAGGGCATTCCAGAGAGCACTGTTCTATGACGAAGGGGAAAAGGTGGGACACTTACTGTCAGTGATATCTGCGGCGCAGAAAGGGTCCACACAGATATATAAAATTGTCAAGGAGGATGGGGTAACTCATAAAGCCACCTCTGGGATATTGGAATGTTTCCGGGAATACTATGTAAAATTATATACCTCAGAATTGGGGGTTAGAGAACAAGAAATGGATAGATATTTACAAGAGATAGAGATACCTAAGTTAGATGATACTGATAAACAGAATCTGGAAGAATTATTTACTGTAGAGGAAGTGGAGAAGGCTATTCTGTCATTGGCAAATAATAGGTCACCTGGCTCTGACGGTATCCCGGGAGAAGCATATAAGGAACTAATAGAGGTCGTAGCACCTAAACTTAAGGAGGTATTTGAAGATGCAGCGGAGAGAGGGGCTTTGCCGAGGTCTATGAGGGAGGCCGTAATTGTGGTTATTCCTAAGGAGGGGAAAGATGCCTCATCCGTTGAATCCTATAGACCCATCTCGTTATTGACGTCAGACGTTAAAATATTAGCTAAAATGTTGGCGATAAGAATGTCTGGGGTTGTTCAAAAATTGATACATCCAGACCAATCGGGTTTTTTACAAAATAGATCTACCGCCATTAACCTACGTAGACTCTTTCTTAATATACAACTCCCGGCAGATAATGTAGGGGGAAAGGGTGGTGGCCTCGCTGGATGCACGAAAGGCATTTGATAGGGTAGAGTGGAATTATCTATGGGCAGTATTGAAGTTAATGGGATTCGGACATAGATTTATTTCCTGGATTAAATTATTATACGCGGATCCAAAGGGGTACATTAGGATTAACGGGGAGACCTCGGAGTCGTTTGGGTTGTTCAGAGGAACTCGTCAGGGATGCCCCTTATCGCCGTTGCTATTTGCGGTGGCGATGGAGCCATTAGCGATTAAAATTCGTAACTCCACAGAAATACAGGGCTTCAGATATGGGAATCTGGAGGAAAAGATTGCCCTATATGCAGATGACATACTCCTTTTTCTGCAAGATGGGGGAGATTCGTTGACTAAGGTTATGGCCCTTATAGAAAGATTTGGATCCTTTTCCGGATTGAGAATTAATTGGGACAAATCATGCATCATGGGGAGTGACTGGGAATTGGGATGTCCACATATAGGTGGGGTGGATGGACAGCTGAAAGTAGTTAATGAATTTAAATACCTCGGAATATGGGTATCAATGCCTATATCTAGATTTCTCGAATTAAACCTGGATCCTTTATTAGTTAAACTTAAAGCCAAGATGACAGCATGGTGTAAACTAGTATTGTCAATAGTAGGGAGGACGAACCTACTTAAACTGATAATGATGCCTCAGTTGGTGTATATTCTCCATAATACCCCGGTGTGGATCCCAAAGAGAAGATTTTATAAAATTAATACTATTTTTAGGGAACTAATTTGGGGGAAAAAACAAGCAAAACTTAAACTGGAAGTGCTCCAAAGGAGGAAGGAGGGCTGGCGGCACCAAACCCATGGATATACTTTATAGCAACGCAAGGGCAGCACTTCAGAGGTTGGCAAGAGGAGGGAAATTTAAATGTTATGGGAAAAATTTTGGCCCAACTGACCAATAAAAAAATATTAATACAGAGTCTGGAGGCGGGATGCTTTGTGAGTCATGGAAAAGGACTACCTACTTTTAGGTTAATGCATAAAATATGGCAAAATATTAAGAGTCTCAGAGGAATTGGGGAATTGACGACATACACGCCTATTTGGGATAATGCAAGCCTATCAGAACTGTGTAAATTGAAGGATTTTGGTGATTGGGAGAGGAAAGGATTGCAATATATGTGGCAGTAACTGGAGGGGACGGAAATCAAGCCATTTTCTGTATTAAAAGAGGAGTTTGGGCTCTCGAGCAGCGGGGAGTTTCGATACCTCGGTCTCAGGCATGCATTCCAGGCACAGAAACATATGACACATATGACGGTACAAAAAGATGTTGTGTTGGATTATGTGTGCGCGTCTGGGGGTACGAGGGGAGTTATTTCCACCATTTACCGGGACCTATTGTACTCCCACATGATTAGGTTTCCCCTAAAGGCAAAAGCTAAATGGGAGAGGGAAGTGGGACAGATAGAAGATGAAATATGGGACACTATATTAGAATATATACCCAAACTTTCATTGAGTGAACCGGGTAGGATATCGCAGCTGTACATCATACATAGAACGTATAAAACCCCGGAACTTATGGAAAAAATGGGCCTGAGGGACAATGCGGAATGTCCAAGATGTAGAGTTGAGCCCGCGGGAATGTTACACATGCTCTGGTCCTGCCCAAGACTCTCCTCATATTGGGGGGAGGTTATTGAACAAATTGAGAAGATATACCAATGTGGAGTGGGAAGGGACCCCATAACGTGTGTGTTGGGGTATGTGGAGGAAGTGTCTGTGGGAAATGCATATAAGCCAATTATAGCAAAACTTTTATATGTTGCCCGTAAACTGATCGCACAAAAATGGATCGATGCCGAGCCCCCGACGGTTGGGGAATTTATTGTACGAGTGAACAATGTAGTTCGGTTAGAAGAAAGAGTTTATAGACGACGACACAAAGAGGTGCATTTTGAAAAACTTTGGTCTAAGTGGTTGCAGTAGAGTCAACCTTATTGAGAATGTCTTATGGCAATTAGGCTGGGGGGGCGAGGGAGGAGGGAGGAGGGGGGGCTTTCTTATGAGGGGGGTAA
Organism: Dendrobates tinctorius; assembly: GCF_039654945.1. Classification (NCBI taxonomy): domain Eukaryota; kingdom Metazoa; phylum Chordata; class Amphibia; order Anura; family Dendrobatidae; genus Dendrobates; species Dendrobates tinctorius. Next base: position 1,753,075 of record NW_027361904.1, on the reverse strand, counting down.
CTCGAATGTCGTATATTTTTTTTTGTATATGTTCTGGATTTTGCATAGGCTTTTGCCTGCATGTAATGTAAACGGCATTTGAATATAATAAAAAATCTTAGATTCAAAAAAAGTTGACCAGCGATTTCTCATTTTTACAACAATTTACAAAACCATTTTTTTTAGGGACCACCTCACATTTGAAGTCACTCTGAGGGGTCTATATGGCAGAAAATACCCAAAAGTGACACCATTCTAAAAACTGCACCCCTCAAGCTACTCAAAACTACATTCTAGAAGATTATTAACCCTTCAGGTGCTTCACAGGAACTAAAGCAACGTGGAAGGAAAAAATGGACATTTTAATTTTTCCAACACAAATTTTCTTTTAGCATCATTTTTTTCATTTTCACATGGGCAACAGGATAAAATGGATCCTAAAATTTGTTGGGCAATTTCTCCTGAGTTCACTGATACCTCATATGTGGTCATAAACCACTGTTTGGGTGCACAGCAGGGCCCGGAAGGGAAGGAGCACCATTTGACTTTTTGAATGGAAAATTAGCTCCAATCGTTAGCGGACACCATGACGTGTTTGGAGATCCCCCACAAATGACCCCATTTTGGAAACTAGACCCCCTAAGGAACTTATCTAGATGCATAGTGAGCACTTTGAACCCCCAAGTGCTTCACAGAAGTTTATAACGCAGAGCCGTGAAAACAAAAAATATTTTTTTTCCTCAAAATAAATGATTTTTAGCCAGCAATTTTTTTTTCACAAGGGTAACAGGATAAATTGGACCCCAAAAGATGTTGTACAGTTTGTCCTGAGTACGCTGGTACCCCATATGTGGGGGGGAACCACTGTTTGGGCACACGTCGGGGCTCGGAAGGGAAGTAGTGACATTTTGAAATACTGACTGATGGCATGGTCTGCGGGCGTCATGTTACATTTGCAGAGCCCCTGATGTACCTAAACTGTGGAAACTCCCCACATGTGACCTCATTTTGGAAGCTAGACCCCCCCAAGGAACTTATCTAGATTTGTGGTGAGCACCTTGAACCCCCAAGTGCTTCACAGAAGTTTATAACGCAGAGCCATGAAAATTAAAAATAATTTTTTTTCCTAAGAAAAAAAAAATGATTTTTTTAGCCCGCAATTTTTTTTTTCACAAGGGTAACAGGAGAAATTCGACCCCAAAGGTTGTTGTCCAGTTTGTCCTGAGTACGCTGATACCCCATATGTGGGGGATGACCACTGTATGGGCACATGTCAGAGCTCGGAAGGGAAGTAGTGACATTTTGAAATGCTCACTTTGATGGAATGGTCTGCGAGCATCATGTTACATTTGCAGAGCCCTTGATGTATCTAAACTGTGGAAACCCCCCACAAGTGACCCTATTTTGGAAACTAGACCCCATAAGGAACTTGCCAATATGTGTGGTGAGCACCTTGATCCCCAAGTGCTTTACAGAAGATTATAACGCAGAGCCATGAAAATAAAAAATCATTTTTTTTCCTCAAAAAATGATTTTTTTAGCTCGCAATTTTTTATTTTCACAAGGCTAACAGGAGAAATTGGACCCCAAAAATTGTCCAGTTTATCCTGAGTACGCTCGTACCCCATATGTGGGGAGGAACCATTGTTTGGGCACATGTCAGGGTTCGGAATGGAAGAAGTGACGTTTTGAAATGCAGACTTTGATGGAATAGTCTGCTGTCGTCATTACGTTTGCAGAGCCCCTGATGTGCCTAAACAGAGGAAACCCCCCACAAGTGACCCCATTTTGGAAACTAGACCTTCCAATGAACTTATGTAGATGTGTTGTGAGCACTTTGAACCCCCAAGTGCTTCACAGAAGTTTATAATGCAGAGACGTGAAAATGATAAAATCATTTTTTTTTCCACAAAAATAATTTTTTAGCCCCCAATTTTTTATTTTCCCAAGGGTAACAGGAGAAATTAGCCCCCCAAAGTTGTTGTGCAATTTTTCCTGAGTACGCTGATACCCCATATGTTGGGGTAAACCACTGTTTGGACACACGTCGGGGCTTGGAAGGGAGGGAGCACCGTTTGACTTTTTGAACGCAAAATTGGCTGGAATCAATGGTTGCACCATGTCGCGTTTGGAGACCCCCTGATGTGCCTAAACAGTGGAAACCCATCAATTCTAACTTCAACACTAACCCTAACACACTCCTAACTCCAACACATCCCTAACCCTAATCCCAACCCTAACCATACCCCTAACCCCAACACACCCCTAATCCCAACCCTAACCACAAGCCTAACCCTAATTCCAAGCCTAACCCTAATTCTAACCCTCTTTCCAACCCTAACCCTCTCTCCAACCCTAACCCTCTCTCCAACCCTATCCCTAATGGAAAAATAAAAATATTTTCTTTATTTTATTAGTTGTGCCTACCTATGGGGGTGATAATTGGGGGGTTTATTTACTTTTTATTTCATTTTGATCACTGTGAGAGTGATCAAAATGAAAGAATGGAATCTGCAGCCGGCAGATTTGGGCGGGCGCACTGCGCATGCCCCCGCCATTTTCCAAGATGGCGGTGCCCACGATCCAGACCCGCGGGACACCGGGAGCGACGGGGACTCAGGAGGTACCGGGGGGGTGAGGGGGGGATCGGAAGCTGGCGGGGAGCAGAGGGAATGGGAGGGGGGGCAGATGATGACAGCGGCGGCAGATCGCCGCTGTCATTCAGTGGCGGGGGGGCGATCGCTGGTGGGGGGGGTCGGATCGGTGTCTCCAGCCATGTCCGATGCTACAGCAGCATCGGCCATGGCTGGATTGTAATATTTCATCAATTTTCATTGATGAAATATTACTATCGCTCTGATTGGCTGTTTCACTTTTAACAGCCAATCAGAGCGATCGTAGCCACGTGGGGGCAAAGCCACGCCCCCTGTGGTGAATTACAAAGCCCCCTGTATCTGCGGGTCCGGTGACCTTTCATTGACCCCGGTCACCCGACCCGCCGGGGGGCTTTGAAGTCATGACACAGGGTATGCGTCATGGGTCGGATTGGCACCGACTTTCATGACGCATACGCTGTGTCACAGGTCATGAAGGGGTTAATGAACATTATGACAGCAAGGTCTGTGAGTGGTGATAATTTTGTCACCCTCTTATGTTCAAAGCCCTGTGCAGTTTAATTGTATATCTGGGTGCCTTATTGTTTTTTAAGGTAACACCCATTCACAATTGGCACATGGATTGGGTGAACTTCTTGGTTCATATCTTATGTGACCTTATTTATTCCATTCTTAAGTATGTTTATTATGGTCTGTCTACATGTCCCTACAGGTGCATGTGGAGACCAATATGAGCTAGATTGAGGTGGCACTTGTTAATCTAACTTTACTATGGCTGTGGATTCACAGTTATTTATTTAACTTGACATTATGCGTGTCTTGGCAGGTTTAGGTGCGTCTTTCAGCACTGTTGCACCTTATTGTCCCCTGCACTTGCTCCTCCATTTTTCCTGTTCTGTCCCTATTTTTCAATAAAGTGAATTTTGCTTATAAATTGGATCTGTATGTCGTGTTTTGTGTGGTTCTCCATACTCCCCTTTCAGCCTGGGTGAAGGAAGGAGCTGGAGGAGAGTCCAGACCAGCTCTGTCAGAGTCCTGGAGTGGCAGCTATGGTGTCAGCGAGGAGTTCGTGTAAAGCATGTTGGAGTGGCAGCTATGGTGTCAGTGAAGAATTCTTGCAAAGCTTGGTGGAGTGGCAGCTATGGTGTAGAGCTGCACTCAGTTTGCCGGACTCTGTTACTGGAAAGCTGCATTCAGGTGCTGGACAGTTGCACTCAGGTGTGGGACTCTGTAGCTGGACAGCTGCATTCAGGTGATGGACTCTGTTGCTCCAAGGCAGCACTCAGTGCTGGACACTGTTGCTGTAAAGCTGCACCCAGGTGTTGGACCCGGTCGGAGGAAGATGCACTCAGGTGATGGACTCTGTTGCTGGGAGCGTTAGCAACAGAGCAAAGCTAAGTGTTTCCCTGTTTGTCACTTTTCCTCATGTTGGTGTTAGTGCAGCGGTGAGGCCAGTGCCTGCACAACCAAGCTCCCTAGTAAGGAATAGGTGTAGGGTGTACTAGGGTGACAGGTATCCTGGTCAGCGACAGGTGAGGAGCCTGTATAGGGAACGTTAGGAGTGTTAGGGACACTGACTCAGGGGAGTACATTAGGTCTCCACGTCCCCCGTTCCCTATCGCAGGGCCCACCGTTGTAACTGTTTCCCTTTCCCCTTTGTCTTGTATTAGTTACTGGCCTGCGGGACGTGTCACACAGGACGGGGCACGTGACACACGGCTACTGCTAGTTGTGTGGATAGGATCAGGGATCTGCAATCCGCTTAGTTACCAACCTCTCTGGTTTTCTGTGGCTTAGCTTGGGCTTCCTCTCCTCCTCGGTGACCCAATCATAACTCCAACCCTGTAGCACAGAGGAGTGTGTGTCTGTGAGTGGGTTGTGTGTGTGTGTGGGTTGTCTCTCTGTGTCTGTGTGTAGGCTGTGTGGTGTGTGGGTTGTGTCTCTGTGGGTTGTGTCTGTGTGTATGTTGTCTCTGTGTGGTGTGTGGGTTGTGTCTGTGGTGTGGTGTGTCTGCGTGTGTGGGTTGTGTGTCTGTGTGGATTGTGTATCTGTGTGGGTTGTGTCTCTGTGGTGTGTGTGGGTTGTCTGTGTGTCAGTGTGGGTTGTGTCTCAGTTGTGTGTTGGTATGGGTTGTGTCTGAGTGGGTTTTGTGTCTGTGTGGGTTGTGTCTCTGTGTGGTGAGGTTGTGTGTGGTGGGGTTGTGTCTGTGTGTGGGTTGTGTCTGCGTGTGGGTTGTGTCTGTGTGTGTCTACATGTGTGTGGGTTGTCTCTCTGTCTTTGTGTGTAGACTGGATTGTGTCTCTGTGGGTTGTGTCTGTGGTGTGTTGTGTGTCTGTGGTGTGGGTTGTGTGTGTCGGTGTGGTGTGTCTGTGTGGATTGTGTATCTGTGTGTGGGTTGTATCTCTGTGGTGTGTGTGGGTTGTCTGTTGTGTGTCAGCATGGGTTGTCTCTGTTGTGTGTTGTATGGGTTGTGTCTGTGAGTGGGTTGTGTCTGTGAGTGGGTTTTGTCTCTGTGTGGGTTTTGTCTCTGTGTGGTGAGGTTGTGTGTGTGTGGTGGGGTTGTGCCTGTGTGGTGGGTGTGTTTGGGTGTTTAGATATCTTTTGAGTATACTGAAGTGTGTGTGTATATACACTTGTCCTGCATGTATGTTCTGTGTTTATGATGTGTACTTGCTGTGCATCTGTTATATAGCATGTGTGTACTGAGGACATGTATGTGACTGTATGCTGTGTATGTAATGAGCATGTGTTGTCCAGTATTGTGTGTTCTGTATACAAGTATATAATGTAATTTAACCCCTTCACCAGCTTTGGCGTTCATATACGTCAAAGGTTGTATCCTTGCCTTTGATACAATCTCGCATCCTGGCAATCTCTATATATAAAACTCAAAATCTGTAGTAGCCCGCTCTATACAAATCCACAGTTCTTGCCTGATTTGGGTGAAATTTGGCACGCCCCCTCTCCACCCACGGGAGCAGAATACTGCGCACGTTACACCTCGCTAGCGTCCCCCCGGCATGAGATTGGGGCCCGCGAATTTAGGCCCTATACTGTACATATAATGGAGAAATGTGAAGGTGAAAGAAAAAAATGCTGAGGGGAAAACAACAATTGTGACTGACATGGACGGATTATAGCGACGGCGCCAAAGAGTTGCTACTAAAGTGGCCGCACCACCACACACAACACACAAACATTTCACAAACATCACACAGACAGCACAGACAGCACACATACACCAACACACAAGCACAACACCACTCAAATGCCACAACACACCACACAAACACCAGATCACTCTAGTCACACAACACAAACACCACCCCACAAATACCACATGCACACCACACACGCTTGCAAACACACTCAGATGGATGCAATCTACACACACGGACGAACATTACTGAGCCGCAATATTGGTCAGGCGAAAAATGCCTCAGTAAGATTGTCATTATTGCTTACTGTACAGGGAGCTTTCATCACTGAAGCTGCTGAGGTAAAGTGAAATCTGAGCTCTGGTTGCAATGGACAACTAGACAAGTCTGCCTGTGAGGCGGTTTTCATTACTGAGATGTGAGCTCCTTCAGGTCATAGTAATACAGTGTGAGGGCTGCTTTGTATTTACTATTCATCCTATTACATCTCTTATCAGTGTCAGGTGAATACTAAAGGGTCATAATACTAAGGACTGTTTTTTAAAATGCCGCCCAAAATGACCATCTATTGGGCAAGTTCATTCAAAAGCGCAAAATTGTGTCAAAGAGCTGAGACACGTGAACAGTTTGACTCGCAGCTTGAAAAGAAACGGGTGAGACAGGCTACTACGCCTTGGAAATGACAGGTTCCCTACTGATTCCACTACTGGTCTCATTTCCTTTCCGGACATACTGTACATGTCCATTGATTCAGTCATGGACAGTGAACAAGCCGTAATGTATGCATTGGAGTTCCTGAATTCTTTGGAGCCTTGTGACGTATTCTGTGATAACAAATAGGTTACGTCCGAGAGTGGACCCTCTGGATCATGGCACTGGAGCTCCCAGGGGTGAGCGCGCCAGGTGGTGACGACCCCTATACAGGGGCCGTTAGGGGCAGACCCTAGGGAGACAGATGCCGCGACTGATAGTCCTTCGAGCCGCCCCTCTTGGTTCTGAGAACTGGAGTATAGGACTGGGCACTGGAGTACAGGATGGAGACACGGAGTGCAGGACGGAGACACGAAGCACAGGACTGGGCAGTGGAGTGTAGGACTGGGCACTGGAGCACAGGACGGAGGCACGGAGTACAGGAGGGAGACACGGAGTACAGGACTGGGCAGAGGAGGGTAGGACTGGGCACTGGAGCACAGGACGGAGGCACGGAGTACAGGAGGGAGACACGGCGTACAGGACTGGGCAGAGGAGTGTAAGGAGTGAGAAGGGGAGAAACCCCTAAACACCCAGGCCAGGATACCGTACGGGAAGTCCACACGATAATCAGGCATCTCCACCATGTTGGAGACGCCTGATATACCCTGTAGAAGTCGGCTGATTGGGCGCTCAGACCGCTGGGCGGGCGCTGCAGAGTTAAAGGATCTGCAGAGCGCACGCCCGCGGCCTAAGGCACCCGCAGGAAGCCGGCACGTGCCGGACGGAGGAGAAGAAAGAGGAGGCGGGCACAGAGCGGCGCGGCAAGCGCAGGTAAGTAAAGGCGGCGGCGGGCCCCGCTGTTGCTGGGACGGCGGCGGCTACCACCGCCGACGTGACAGTACCCCCCTTTACGTCTCCCCTTCTTAAGGTTAGACAAAAACCTCTTTAAAAGACGAGGAGCATTAATATTCTCTTTAGGCTCCCAGGACCTCTCCTCGGGACCAAAACCCAAAACCCTTCCAATCAATGAGGTAGAGGGTACGCCCCTGAACTTTTTTCACGGCAAGAATCTCTTTCACCTAAAAGACATCATCGACCCCTACTGGCTGAGGAGAAGAAGGGGGAACTGAGCAGTACCGATTCAGCACAACAGGTTTAAGGAGCGAGACATGGAAGGCATTAGGGACCCGAAGCGATGCCGGCAACTTCAATTTATAAGCCACGTTATTAATGCGTCCCAAGACCTGGAACGGGCCGATGTACCGAGGACCCAGTTTGTAAGAAGGCAACTTCAAACGGATATACTTAGTTGACAGCCAAACTTTGTCGCCAGGTTGGTAAGGTGGAAGGTCCCTGCGCCTCTTGTCTGCATGTCTTTTAATCTGGATACTGGATCTTTCAAGAGCTTCTCTGGTCTCCTTCCAGACTTGAGAAAATTTGGTGGCGAGGGCATCTGCTGCGGGAACACCATTAGACGTAGGGAGAGGTAGTGGAACACCAGGGTTCTGGCCGGAAACCACGAAGAACAGCGTTTTGGTGGTGGACTCACTGGGATGGTTGTTGTGGGAAAACTCTGCCCACGACAGAAGAGACACCCAGTTGTCTTGATGGGCGTTAGAGAAGTGACGCAGGTAGGCAGTTAATACCTGATTGATTCGCTCAACTTGCCCATTGGACTGAGGGTGATAAGCAGAGGAGTAGTCCAGAGATATACCCATGAGCTTGCTGAGTGCCCTCCAGAAACGGGAGGTAAATTGGACTCCGCGATCGGAGACAATTCGTTGAGGGAGTCCGTGAAGCCTAAAGATCTGGTGTATGAAGACCTTGGCCAGCTCAGATGCCGTGGGTAATCCGGTCAGAGGGATGAAATGGGCCATTTTGGACAACCGATCGACCACTACTAAGATGGTAGTACATCCGGAAGAACGTGGAAGATCGGTGATGAAATCCATACCAATTTGTCGCCAAGGGGCTTCAGGAGGAGGCAAAGGGTGGAGCAGGCCGGACGGCAGACTTCTTGGTACCTTATTCAGAGCACAAGCCGTACAGGAGGCTATAAAATCAGTCACATCTTGGCGAAGGGATGGCCACCAGTAGTAGCGCGAAAGAAGGCTGAGGGTTTTCTTGACCCCGACGTGACCCGCAACCTTGGAAGAATGCCCCCAATCCAGGACCTCAGACCTCTTATTCTGTGGAACGAAGGTCTTGCCTGGCGGTATGGGAGAAAGCGTCACGGGCGCCACGGTGACAATTTTGGCAGGCTCAATTATGTGAGATGAACCTTCCTCAACCTCAGGTGATTGTAGGGACCTGGACAGAGCATCTGCCTTGATGTTTCTGTCCCCCGGTCGAAAATGGAGTTTGAAGTTAAACTGGGAGAAATATAGCGACCACCTGGCTTGCCTGGAGTTGAGCCTTTGCGCGGACTGAAGATATGCCAAATTCTTGTGATCCGTGAAGATTATGAATGGATGAACTGCCCCTTCCAAAAGATACCGCCACTCCTCCAGGACCATCTTAATGGCCAGTAATTCCCGGTCCCCAATGGCATAATTGCATTCTGCGGGAGAAAACGACCTAGAGAAGAATCCACACGGTACCACTTGACCAGAAGTCATCCGCTGAGAAAGCACCGCTCCCGCACCAGTAGAAGAGGCATCCACTTCTAGGATGAAGGGCCTATTGACCAACGGTCGATGTAAAATCGGGGACGGTAGCAAAGGACTGCTTCAAAGCAAGAAAGGCCTCTTCAGCCTCTGGAGTCCAGGCATTTGGTTTGGTCACCTTCCTGGTCAGAGCAGAGATGGGCTTGGTTACCGAGGAGAAGAAGGGAACGAACTGTCTGTAATAGTTCGCAAAACCCAGGAACCGCTGGATGGCTTTTACTCCAACCGGACGTGGCCACTTGAGCACGGCAGCCAATTTTTCAGGATCCATCATTATTCCGGAGTCCGTGATGATATACCCTAGGAAAGGCAACGAGGACTGCTCGAACAGACACTTTTCTAGTTTGGCGTAGAGTCTGTTCTCCCGTAGACGTTGCAGAACCAGCCGAACACTTTTTCTGTGAGTGGATAAGTCGGGAGAAAAGATGGGTATGTCATCTAAGTATACCACAACAGAAGAGTAGAGTTGGTCTCGGAAGATCTCATTAACGAACTCCTGAAAAAACGCCGGGGCATTGCAGAGACCAAAGGGCATAACCAAATACTCATAATGGCCGTCCCGAGTATTGAAGGCCGTCTTCCATTCATCCCCGGAGCGGATTCGGATCAAGTTATAGGCTCCCTGCAGATCCAATTTGGTGAAGATCCGGGCCCCTCTCAAGCGGTCAAAGAGTTCTGGGATCAGCGACAGGGGATACCTATTCTTGACCGTGATACTGTTCAGGCCCCGGTAGTCAATACATGGCCGAAGGGATCCGTCTTTCTTCCGGACGAAAAAGAATCCTGCTCCAGCAGGAGATGACTTCCGAATAAAACCCCGAGCCAAGTTCTCCTGGACATATTCAGACATGGCCGCGGTTTCTGCCGGCGACAGGGGATAAATTCTTCCCCTGGGAGGGATTGCTCCTGGCAACAGCTCAATAGGGCAGTCATAGGCACGATGCGGCGGTAGAATCTCAGCCTCCTTCTTACTGAAGACGTCGGCAAACGAGTGGTAAGCCGTAGGAAGCCCAGGAAGATCGATAGGAGCTTGCTGCGGACTGGGGCGAGATACCGGCAACATACAGCATTTATGGCAGAAGTGTCCCCAACGGAGGATCTCCCCGGAATGCCAGTCTAGAACGGGCTCGTGTAGACGAAGCCAGGGTAAGCCGAGGAGCCGGCATGAGACAAACTAGGCAAAACATAAAAGGCGATTTTTTCTCGGTGAAGAGCTCCAACATGTATCGCCACCTCAAGAGTGACCATGGTGATAGGTTCAGGTAGCGGTTTGCCATCCACGGAAGCGATGGAGCACGGACTCTCTAACGTCACAACCGGAATTCGCAGCTGGTCCACTTCCTTGAGCCGGATGAAGTTACCAGCCGCACCCGAGTCCACATACGTCTCCACAGATCTGCGCTCTCGACCTGAAACAATTAAAACCGGAAATATTAAGGGGTAGAGAGGAATTGGTGTCACCTAGGGAGGCCTCTCTTACCTGGCCTAGGCAGAGGCGTTTCCCGGCCGCACTGGGCACGTGCGCACAAAATGGTTAGCCCCGCCACAATAAAGGCAAAGGCCCTATGTCCTCTCCCTGCGTTCCTGCTCTGACAACCTTGCACGGTCTACTTGCATGGGCTCAGGAGTGGAATTACTGGAAGACGCTGGGGAGCGGGGAATGGGCGCCTGGTATAGCCAAAAAGATCTCTTCTCCCTAACTGACTCCCGGGAGCGTTCCTGGAACCGTAAATCAATACGGGTAGCTAGGGATATGAGATCCTCCAGAGTGGTAGGGGTGTCCCGGCCAGCCAGCTCATCCTTTATTTTACCCGAGAGTCCCCTCCAAAAGGCCCCAACCAAAGCCTCGTTATTCCACCCCAGTTCAGAGGCCAGGGTCCGGAAGTGGATAGCATATTGACCTATGGTGAGGGAGCCTTGGCGAAGATTGAAAAGAGCCTCCGTGGTGGAGGCCACACGGCCAGGCTCATCAAATACCCTGCGGAAAGTATCCAGGAAGTTGTGGATGCTAGATACCACCGGGTCATCTCTATCCCAATTTACCCAAGCTAAGGCCTCTCCCTCTAAATGGGACACAATGAAAGCTACCTTGGCCCGATCCGAGGGGTATTGCTGAGGCAGGAGCTCGAAGTGCAAACGGCACTGGTTCAAAAACCCCCGACACAACTTGGGGTCGCCGCTAAACCTGGGAGGTTTCCCCAAGCATGGTGGAGGATGGGATAGGGGATCCCGAGGTAGGGCAGAAGCGGCAGCAGAGGACTGTAGCGATTGGAGTCGGTCGTCCACGGACGCCATGTAGCTAAGAATGTGGGATTGGGCGTCACACTGCTGCGCGAGCTCCTGCTGGAGTCCTGCTAGCAACGGGGCGTTCCCCGGGTCGGTGGTTTGTAAGGCGGGAAGGCGGGTGTCCATGGACTTCATAAAAGACATTATTCTAGTCTGATTTTCACGCAAAAAGAGCAGTTCTTTTTGGGTGGCCGCTGAGGCGCTAGCAGGGTCCATGGCCTGATTATGCTGTGACGTATGCTGTGATAACAAATAGGTTACGTCCGAGAGTGGACCCTCTGGATCACGGCACTGGAGCTCCCAGGGGTGAGCACGCCAGGTGGTGCCGACCCCTATACAGGGGCCGTTAGGGGCAGACCCTAGGGAGACAGATGCGGCGAGCGCAGGTAAGTAAAGGCGGCGGCGGGCCCCGCTATAGCTGAGACGGCGGCGGCTACCGCCATAACCTCACTTTAAAAATAGGAGCCAGAAGTTAAAATAATGATAGTGTTGGTGCCCTTAAAAATAGTCTGGGTGAAATGGTGGATGAGGATGAGGAAAAAGCCAATATGACTTTTTTTCAACAGTATTTACACAAGAAAATCCCATGACGGAGAACATGATCAGGGATAAAAATTCTCCATTAAATGTCACCTGCTTAACCCAGCAGGAAGTACGGCGGCGTCTAAAAATCACTAAAATTGACAACTCTCCGGGCCCGGATGGGATACACCCCCGAGTACTGCAGGAATTAAGCACAGTCATAGATAGACCATTATTTTTAATCTTTAAAGATTCCATAATAACAGGGTCTGTACCACAGGACTGGCGTATAGCAAATGTGGGGCCAATATTCAAAAAGGGGACAAAAACTGAACTTGGAAATTATAGGCCAGTAAGCTTAGCCTCAACTGTGGGTAAGATCCTGGAGGGTTTTCTAAGAGATGCTATACTGGAGTATCTGGAGAAGAATAACCTCATAACTCAATATCAACATGGGTTTACAAGGGACCGTTCCTGTCAGACTAATCTGAAAAGCTTTTATGAAGAAGTAAGTTCCGGACTGGACCAAGGGAATGCAGTGGACGTGGTGTACATTTACTTTTCAAAAGCTTTTGATACAGTGCCACACAAAAGGTTGATACATAAAATGAGAACAATGGGGATAGGGGCAAATGAGCTTTAATGGGGATAAATGTAAGGTCATGCACTTGGGTAGAACGAACAAGATGTATAATTATGTGCTTAATTGTAAAGCACTGGGCAAAACTGTCACTGAAAAAGACCTGGGTGTATGGGTGGATGACAAACTCACATTTAGTGGCCAGTGTCAGGCAGCTGCTGCAAAGGCAAATAAAATAATGGGATGCATTAAAAGAGGCATTGATGCTCATGAGGAGAACGTAATTTTACCTCTATATAAGTCACTAGTGCGACCACACTTAGAATACTGTGTACAGTTCTGGTCTCCGGTGTATAAGAAAGACATAGCTGAACTGGAGCAGGTGCAGAGAAGAGCGACCAAGGTTATTAGGGAACTAGGGGGTCTGCAATACCAAGACAGGTTATTACACTTGGGGTTATTTAGTTTGGAGAATCGAAGGCTTAGGCTACTTTCACACATCAGGTTTTCGGCGTCAGGCGCGATCCGGCAAATGTTTAGTAAAACCGGATGTGACGGATCCGGTTTTCTGCCGGATCCGTCTTTTTCTTGACAGACAAAACCGGATCCGTCTCATCCGGTTCATTCGTTTTTCTATCCGTTTTTCGACGGATTACGCCGGATCCGGTTTTTAAAATTGACCCTTGTGGCCTTCCGAACGGGATTGGCTACTGGAAAACTATATATAGCATGTTCCTACAGCCCTTCTTTGACAGGTTGTAGAGGAGAAAGTGCAGGTTGGAGAGAAGAGCAAGTTACTGGCGAAGATGGATGTTGTCATTGGAAATATTTTGAAGAATTTGGCGGATTTTACAGCGGAGGCAAATCGTTTGAGGGTGATTGTTCTGGAGAAGGAGAGAGCGAGACAGCAGCGCATCAGGCATCAGCGACGCCGTTTGTGGATCCACCCCATCACAGCCAAGAGAATGACGCGTGGGGTCTATTCTACACTATGCATGGACCTTCGACGAAACCCGGATAAATTTTTTGGATATGTTAGGATGAAAATGGAGAATTTTGATTACTTGGTGGAGCGCATTGCACACCTCATAAGAAAAGCGGACACCTATTGCCGCTTCTCTGTTTCACCCACAGAGCGTCTGATGGTGACTTTAAGGTAAGCCACATTTATTGGATGTGCTCGCATCAGAGCACACTTTCACTGCAATCTTGTTGGTGGTAGTTTGTATCTCCAAGTGTTATAGCTGAGTTTTGGTATGTAATGCTGTGATTTAAAACTAATTTATTGTTTGTTAATTCCCCACAGATTTCTTGCAACTGGAGAATCCCTTTCGTCACTGCATTTCCAGTACAGACTCGGGATTTCCACCATATCTGGAATTGTGAAGTACACATGCCGTGCACTGTGGGACTCCTTAGCTGAAGAGTTTTTACCAGAGCCCACAACAGAGAGGTGGATTGAAATTGCTGACAAGTTTCAACAGATATGTCAGTTTCCAAACTGCTTGGGCGCTGTGGACGGGAAACATATCCGCATTGTAAAGCCAGCTGGATCTGGATCGGAATATTTCAATTACAAGAAATATTTTTCAATTGTCCTCATGGCCATCGCTGACGCGGAATACAAATTTATTGCGGTTGATATTGGGGCCTATGGCCGCTCCAATGACTCTCAAGTTTTCAAACTGTCTGCCATGGGGCGTAAACTGTATGGAAACACCTTCCAGTTCCCACCACCTAGACCGCTGCCGCAAACATCTGGTCCACCTATGCCATTTGTCTGTGTAGGGGATGAAGCCTTCCAGCTGTCAGAACACCTTTTGAAACCGTACTCTAGCAGAGGATTGACAAGACCAAAACGCATTTTTAATTACCGCCTCACAAGAGCAAGAAGAATGGTTGAATGTACCTTTGGTATTCTGACAGCCAAATGGCGGGTCCTATTGACTGCGATCAACCTCAAGACAGAAACTGTGGACGAGGTGATCAAAGCGTGCGTGGTACTCCACAATTTTGTTATATGCAAGGAACCCATTTCCATTGAGGACACCTCTGAAGAAACCACCTTGCAAGATTACCATGACATTACCACTAGAAGTTCTGTGACGGTTTCAGTAATGAGGGACAATTTTGCACTATACTTTATGTCACCTCAAGGCAGAGTACACTGGCAGGATGACAGAGTGTGAAAGATTTGTGCCCCAAACTTGTGTACCTTCTGTACCAACAGTATATACCTTTGCCAACCAAAGTTGGCTATCTTGTCATGGTCTCTATTTTTAGCTTTAGGCCACAGGTGTGTACCTGGTTGTGTTTTATGCAAAGTATTTCACCTTTTAACAAAAGTTGTGTACATTGTTCGGAAATCACCAACAATAAACACAACTTTTCAGGTGAATACTTTGCTTCAAACACAACCAGGAACACAACTGTGGCAAAAAGCTAAAATTTACCCACAGTTATATACCTAGTTTTGAATACCATTTCACCTTTTAAATACCCTGTATTTAACCTTTTTCGCCGCAGAAAGAAATGACAGACAACCAGTGTAAAATAATTTAACTTTTATTGAAAAATGTTTTTTTTAGTAAACTTTTTTAAAATTTTAATAAACATGTTTAATAAAAATTTGAAACTATAAAACTGAAACCATAAAACTGGTCATTTTTATTTAAATACACACATTATAATCCTGTGTAGTGTGTGGTGGAAATACTGCTGTAGGGGCTGCGGGACACTTCGACACTGGGAGTGTGGAGAGAGGACTGGGATCGTGGTGGGGAAGGAACAGTTAGAGGTGAAGGTGTGGAAAAAACTACTGAATGGGTGGACATGTGGGAAGCAGAAGAGGTGGTGGGTGGTGGAGTGGAGGGTTGGGCAGGGACTGTAGGAGCAGATGATGTTGATGGCAAGTTGTATGGGGAAGGAGTTTGGTACGGGGCAGGTTGCTGGAAGTGGGGAGATGTCTGGTACGGGGCAGGTTGCTGGAAGTGGGGAGATGTCTGGTACGGGGCAGGTTGCTGGAAGTGGGGAGATGTCTGGTACTGGGGAGGTTGCTGGTACTGGGGAGTTTGCAGGTACTGTGGAGGTTGCTGGTACTGGTGAGGTTGCTGGTGCTGGGGAGGTTGCTGGTGCTGGGGAGGTGGATGGTGCTGGGGAGGTGGATGGTGCTGGGGAGGTGGATGGTGCTGGGGAGGTGGATGGTGCTGGGGAGGTGGATGGTATGTAATAGGAGGGGGAGGATGGAAAGTGGCTGGAGGTGGATGGTATGTAATAGGAGGGGGAGGATGGAAAGTGGCTGGAGGGGGTGTAGATGTAATAGGAGGGGGAGGATGGAAAGTGGCTGGAGGGGGTGTAGATGTAATAGGAGGGGGAGGATGGAAAGTGGCTGGAGGGGGTGTAGATGTAATAGGAGGGGGAGGATGGAAAGTGGCTGGAGGGGGTGCAGGTGGAGGAACTACTGTGGTGGGAGGAGGAGGAGGAGGTTGGGAGGTAACTTGCTGGAGAGCAGCGTGGCATGAATGCATTACATGCATCTGCTGGGCAGGAGAGAGCGTTTCCATGCGCTCCACAACAGACCTGAAAAAGGTGTGGTTTGGCGAAGATCTTGCTTCTGAATGCATGGTTTGCAGAAGTGTCTTCACCTCCAGAATGCTGGAGTTGATCTGCTGATAGCCTGCGGAGATTTGCTCTGACAAGACTTTTAGACAGTTCTGGAAAGATGCATTCAGATGCAATAACTCTTGCGCATAACTCTTTTCCTGACCCCTCTGCCGCTGTCGCCCAGTACCCGCAGGTGTACTAGAGGCGGCAGGGGCAGAAGGGTGGGGTAAAGGGAAAGCGATCTCCTCACCAGCAGCTTCATGTAATGTAGGCGGCCACGATGCTCCTGTGCTGGTGGATGGGACAGATGGGTCGAATGTGTGGGAAGGCTGGGAAGGTGCAGATGTACCGGGGCGGTCGAAGTGTCCCTCGGTGCCGGTCTCCTCAGGGATCGCCTCAGAAGGGTCCAATCGTGCAGGCTCCCGAGTGCTGCTCACCGTGCTGTGGAATAAAGAGAAAAAAAAACAATTAAAATACTGACATGGTATGGCCCTGGCTGAAAAAAAAATTTACATCTAACATTTTTTTTCACATGTGGTGTGTAATATTTACCTTCTGGTGACCATTGTTTCCCGGAGGAACGACAGGGCTTGTGCGTACTTGTACTTGCTCCTGCGTCCTCCAGATCCACTCGGGGCCCGCATCTCTTTATTGAACTCCTTCTTGAAACGATCTCTCACAGACCGCCACCGATTCACAATTCTGTTCCCTGAAACGAGAAAGGAGTGGTTAGTATACAACATCAGTGTTTCCCAAACTCCAGTCCTCATGGTCCCCAGGGGTCATGTTTTCAGGATTTCCATAGTAAATAGAAATCCTGAACACATGATCCGTGGGGACCACGAGGACTGGAGTTCGGGAAACACTGGTTTAAATCAAGCAACCGTTACTGTATATACTTACGCTCTGTAATCTGGGCCCGAACATCGAGGTCCTCCCAGCGGTCCACAAGGAGCGAACAGATTTCCTCCCAGAGTCGTCGGGTAACGATAAGGTCAGCGTGGCGGCGGTCAGCCATATTCCAGAGCGGCTCCCTTTCTCTGACGAGATCGATGAGGCGGTCCACATCAATCCCTCCATCCTCAACGTCAGAGTCGGGAGCACGCTGTGAAGGCTGTTAAAGAAAAAGACAAAAATAACATAATTAGCCTCCACAAAAGAAATGAAATAAAAAGTGCAAAAAAACAAAGCAAAAATATTTATACTTACACGCTGGTGACCGCCGCGTTGCTGTCGCCGACGACCCTGGGAGGCACTGCGAGGACCTCTTGGCCAAGCACCAGATTGGGAAGACTAGAGAAGAAAACAAAAAAAGTTATGTCTTTGGATGTAGGCATTTGTTTGCTGTGTGTGGTCTGCAGAACATTGTTTTCTATGTGTTGTGTGTAGTGTGATGTTGTGTTTCTGCGTTTGATGCAAAAAACTTACCAATTGTGAGCCCACTCCAGGTGTCTGTCCACCCCTTCCTTCTTCTTCTGGGAGCTCCTCTTCATCTTGTGATTCCTGTTTTGAAATAAAAGGCAATGAATAGACATATATTACAGAGAAGATGGATTTTGGAAATAAAAACTTACCGTCAAACGCTGACGATGCGAGGGAGGGCTCCCAGAAGATGATGTGCTGTCTTCCTGGTGGCCACACTCCATGCCTGTGGGTGGTGTTCCAGCTGCTGCCATTGCTGCTGCTGCTGCATCTATTGGGCGGCTGTTGAATAAAGAGAAACAAAGGGCCAATGAATATCTTGATATTCAATAGCCCTAGTTTGGAGGAATGGGTGATTTGATAATTACCGTCTCTCATCTGCTGCTGGACTCCCCTCCCGTTGTTCAGCATGCTGCTCCAATTGGGGTGGTGCTGATGGTGCTGCTGCAGATGTCTCCTGCCTTCTCCTGCGCCTTGTTGCTGTCTTGGGTGGCATGTTGGGTGTGGCTGTGGGTCCCACTGTCTTGCTTTTATATATGTCTTGTGGGCAGAGCTACTGAGCATGCTCAGACCAAAAAACCGGATCCGGCCACCGGATCAGGCTTTCGCCGGATCCGGCGCATTGCGGCGCTCATAGGCTTTCATTGTGTGAAAAAGCCGGACGCGCCGGATCCGGCGTGTCCGGCTTTTTCGCCGGAGACAAAAAACGTTACAGTAGACGTTTTTTCCAGACGCCGGATCGCGACACATTGCGACACATTGCCGGATCCGGCGAAAACCGGATGAAACGCATGGCCATCCGGCGCGATCCGGCGCAAATGCAAGTCAATGGGGGGGAAACCGGATCCGGCATTGCATTTCGCCGGATCCGGTTTCTGTCAAAAGCGCCGGATCGCGCCTGACGGCGAAAACCTGATGTGTGAAAGAGGCCTTAGGGGTGATCTTGTTACAATGTATAAATATATGTGGGGACAATACCAAGAGCTTTCTAATGATCTTTTTACTCTTAGACCTGTGACGGGGACAAGGGGGCATCCTCTACGTCTGGAGGAAAGAAGGTTTAAGCATAATCACAGACGTGGATTCTTTACTGTAAGAGCAGTGAGACCATGGAACTCTCTGCCATATGATGTTGTAATGAGTGATTCCCTACTAAAATTTAAGAAGGGTCTGGATGCCTTTCTTGAAAAGTATAATATTACAGGGTATATACACTAGTTTCCTTGATATTGCGTTGATCCAGGGAGCTAGTCTGATTGCCGTATGTGGAGTCAGGAAGGAATTTTTTTCCCCAATGTGAAGCTTACTGTTTGCCACATGGGTTTTTTTCCATCCTCTGGATCAACATGTTAGGGCAAGTTAGGATAGGATATGGGTTGAACTAGATGGACTTAAAGTCTCCCTTCAACCTTAATTACTATGTTACAACAATTTTGCTTCGGAACCTTGACCCACCAAAAATGTGTAACGGCACAAGATTGTGCATTAAGAGTCCGATGCCTAATATTATTGTAGTCACTATTCTTATGGGAAACTCTAAAGGAGAAAATGTTTTCATTCTGCGTATTCCTTTGCTACCAAGCGACATGCCCTTCAATATTAAGAGTTTCCGGTTCCCAATCCGACTTGCATTTGCTGTGAGTATAAACAAAGCACAAGGTCAATCACTTAGAGCAGCCGGCATTAATTTGGAGAGCCCGTGTTTTTCACATGGACAGTTGTACGTTGCTTGCTCTAGAGCTGGTAACCCCCAAAATCTTCTCATATATGCACCTGAAGGTAAAACCAGAAACATCGTTTTCCAAAAAGCTACAATAGATAGTTGTGTAACTGTAAACCAATTTTACTCTTTTGTCCGTGAACTACTTATAGATTACATTGGAGGTAGCGGGGAAGGGTGGCACTATGTTGTTAATTGGGTGTAAAAAAATTTTATGTTTGTGTAAGGGGCCTAAATTTTAATTTTTGATAAAAAAAAATTTTTTATGCAACTATTCTTGAACTATTTAACAGTTTATACTACATAATATGTAAAACCAATAAAAATGTTGAAATGAAAAAAAAAGTTGGTGTTCACATCAATGTTACGACAAATTAGTAAAATGCCAAAATAATAAAAATTTAAAGTGGAAAAAAAAATTACTGTAGAACTCTGAAAATGTCAATTTCAGGGTGACACCGAAAATTTTACTTTAGCTACCATAACCAGTAATTTAACGTATTTTCCGTGAGCGAAGGTATTCTACTAGTATTTTATACAGGGGACTATGGGGGGTGCATAATGTTATATGGAAGACTATGGTTGGTGCTTTATAATATATGGAGCACTATATGAAGTCGATTATACCATATGGAAGTAATTATAATATTTGGAGGGCTCTGTGGGGGCATGATAATACTTGAAGGGCCATGAGGAAACCTTTATACCTTATGGAGGGCTGTGTTGGAGGCCTACGTAGGTCATTTATACAATGTGGAGTGCTGTATGGGGCTCACAGTTGGGAATCATACTGTGGCGGGATAGTTGAGGGGGTACAGTAAGGTCATCATAGTGTGCCTGTGGAGGAATCACTGTGCGGGGTCATAGTGTTTGTGGGACACGTTTGTTGGCATCATACTTTATGGGGGCAATGAAAGAGGAATCTGGGGGCTTCAATAGGAGGAAAATTACTTTGTAAGGGCAGCAAAGTTGTGAGATATGTACCTACGTGACCCAGACAATTTTTTTTTTGGGTGGGAGGGGAGGGGGGGGGAAAGACAGGGGCATAACTATCACAGTCACAGCGGTCGCAGCTGTAACGGGGCCCGAAGTGCTTAGAGGCACGATCGCGAGATTGGCCTGACGCGATGGCTGTTCTGTGTGCACAGGACCTGTGATGAGGGGAGGAGTCAGGGGTCACATGATCAGGAGCCTCCGTGTATGCAGGACTCTGCTGTGTTGGTTGTGATGGTGCTGGATGAGGGTAAGTTTATGTGTGGGGTCAGGAGGGGTTTACAGGGTGGATGTAGCAGAGCTGTGTGTACGAGGTGTGCAGAGCGGAGCCATGTGTGTACAAGTTGTACGGAGCGGAGCCTCGCGTGTACGAGGTGGACGAAGAGGAGCCACGCGTGTACGAGGTGTACGGAGCGGAGATTGTGTGTATGATGTTTTTGAAGTGGAGAACATCTTGGCCATGAAGAGGGTGAGCGGCAAGACATTCTTCCTTGTTGACTGGAAGTGATTTGGTCCCGAAGAAAGATCCTCGGAGCTGAAGGAAAATATTCACGCTCCGATTCTTCTCCAGAAACTCCTTGATGGCCTGAAGAGGAGATGGTGTAAAGGAGGGTACTGTTAGCACAAACCTGGGTCCCTGCTCTGACAGGCAGAGTCTCCGGCATGTCAGTTCATTCACCCGCGCTGCAGTCAATTCATCTCTTCCTCATGCGCCACATGCTCCCAGCAGCACTTCCAGCCAGGCCTCTAGCCATGTACTTAGGGCATACGTGCACGCACTCCCACCATCTTAAAGGGCCAGCGCGTGCACTCGCTATTTCCTCCCAAGCCAATGATTATGAGGCGTTATGTATATATTGCTTCCTCTCCACTGGGGAGGTGCCTGAGCAACCTTCCTCTTTCACAGTCTAAGTTGTGAAAGGTTGCATACCAGTTCCCACTGCACTCAACGGCAAATCCTGCCTGCTGCACCCTGATGCAGATCCTACCTGCTGCTCTCTGAAACAAACCCTGTCCGCTGCACTCAGGTGCAAACTCTGCTTGCCTCTGATGCGAACTCTGTATGCTACACTCGGATGCAAACTGCTGCATTCTAATACAAACCCTGCCAGCCGCTCCCTCCAGTCTGTCCTCTGGGTCCATCTACTGCACGTCTGTTGGTCTGTCCTGGAGTGGCACCTGGTGTTCATCGGGAGCCAAGTCTAACCTCACCATCAGAGGCTCTAGTGAACAGTCAGGTGTTCGCTTAGTCACGCCCCTCCAGGCACTCCACGGTCCGTGGCACAGTGGTTCCACAAACCACGTCCGTGACATACAGGAGCAGAACCAAGCTTACTGTATAAATATTGTGCCAGAACCGAGATTACTACATAAATACAGGAACAGTAAGAGCTTAAAGCATATATATAAGGGAGCAGAATCGAGATTACTATATATATATGGTAAAGAAAACAAACTTACTACACATAAATGAGAACACAGCTGAGCTTAGTACATCAATGAGGAAACAGAACAACAATTACTACATAGATACAGCAACAGAACCAAGCTTGCTACATAGATATTGGAAAAGAACTGTCTGGTGGTCACTTGCCAACGCGTGGATCTGCTGCAGCTGATATCTAAACATTACATGGCTTTTTAACAGATTGATCAGGTAAGGGTTCCGTCACACTTGGCGACGCCCCAGCAATCCCGACATCGATGCGACTTAGTAGGGATCGCTGTTACGTCACAAAATCGGTGACGCATCAGCGATCTCGCTTAGGGCCCCGTTACATGTATCAATGTCCCAGCGATCCCACCAACGATCTGACGTGGATGGGATCGCTGGGACATAGCTGATCGCTGGTGAGCTGTCACATAGACAGACTCGCCAGCGATCAGGACCAGCGAGCAAGCTGGTTTCCATTGTAAACAGCAGGTATCTAAGAACCGTGCGGCTCTTAGATACCCGCTGTTTACATTGGAAACCAGCTTCCAGCGTCGCTGATCGTTGGTCTCTCGCTGTCACACGCAGCGATGCGCGATGGCCAGCAGGAGACCACCGATGAAAAAATGGCCCAGGACGTTCGAGCGCGATCAGCGATACCCGGCGGGGGGGAGCGGGTCGGAGGTAAGTATCACATGTAGCGTTATCACTAGCAATATTGCTGCTACGTCACAAAATCAGTGATGTTCAGGGCGGACTGGGACTAAAATTCAGCCCTGGCATTTGAAGTTACACAGGCCCACTAGTCACATGGTGACTATATAATATCTTTGTACAGTTGTAGGTTACAAGAAGTGAGAGGAGATTAACACGACTATATAAGATGTAGTCACAGCTGTGTCCAGTATTTCAGCTCAGTCCTATTTATTGCTTTTAGGTACAGTACTCCTCCCAAAGCTCTGTCCCCTTTTGTACGCACGATGACAGAATTCCTGGCAGAACTGCTATCCATTGGGCAACCAGACCCCCTGGTCATAGCCGCCCCTATCATACCTCCCAACTTTTGAAGAAGGGAAAGAGAGACAAAGACTGCGGCGCGCGCAGCTGCAAATTTTAGGCTACGCCCGGCCACACCCATTTCGCAAATAGTCACTCCCATGTCCACACCCAATCGCACCCATTTAGCACTGCTGATCACACTGACTGGTACTGAGGGCACAGTGGCTGGCATTAAGGGAGAAAACAGAGAAAAAGAGAGAGAAAGCAAGGAGAGAGAGAGAGAAAGAAAAAAGAGAGAAAGAAAGAAAAAAGAGAGAGAAAGAAGAAAGAACAGAGAAAGAAAGAAGTCATGAAAAGAAAGAACAGAGAGAAAGAAAGAGAGGAAAGAAAAAGAAAGAAAGAGGGGAAAGAAAGAACAGAGAGAGAGAAAGAAAATGAGGGAAATACAGAACAGAGAATGAGAAAGAAAGAAAAAGAGAGAAAGAAATAAAGAAAGATTCTATAAAGATACTATAGCAGCCCGGCTCCCACTGTAGTGCCCACCTGAACCTCCCGATGCAGGACATATCATGATCCGCTCACATGGCCGGCATCCCCGATTCCAAGGCGATCCTGCTGTCTGCGCTGTCGGAGGAGGACATGGTGATGGATCTGAAGCATTCCTGGTTCCGTCACAATCTCCTCAAGAAATTATCTCATTTCCGGTCAGCTTCCAGCACATCACTTCAGGTGGAATGTCATGTGTGTGTTTTAAAATGCTCCTCGGGGCGCCGCCGTGTACTCCTGTGTCCGTGGGAAAAGCCCGCTTTGTATGCTTCGTACACACTTGGCTCCACTCCGTACACCTCGTACACACACGGCTCCGCTCCGTACACCTCATACACACACGGCTCCACTCCGTACACCTCATACACACATGGCTCCGCTCCGTACACCTCGTACACACGGCTCTGCTCCGTACACCTCGTACACACGGCTCTGCTCCGTACACCTCGTACACACGGCTCTGCTCCGTACACCTCGTACACACGGCTCTGCTCCGTACACCTCGTACACACGGCTCTGCTCCGTACACCTCGTACACACGGCTCCGCTCCGTACACCTCGTACACACACGGCTCTGCTCCGTACACTTCATACACACACGGCTCCGCTCCGTACACCTCATACACACACGGCTCTGCTCCGTACACCTCGTACACACGGCTCCGCTTCGTACACCTCATACACACACGGCTCCGCTCCGTACACCTCGTACACACACGGCTCTGCTCCGTACACCTCGTACACACGGCTCTGCTCCGTACACCTCGTACACACAGGGCTCCGCTCCGTACACCTCATACACACACAGCTCTGCTCCGTACACCTCGTACACACACGGCTCCGCTCCGTACACCTCGTACACACAGGGCTCCGCTCCGTACACCTCGTACACACACGGCTCCGCTCCGTACACCTCTACACACACGGCTCTGCTCCGTACACCTCATACACACACGGCTCCGCTCCGTACACCTCATACACACAGGGCTCCGCTCCGTACACCTCGTACACACGCGGCTCCGCACACCTCATACACACACGGCTCTGCTCCGTACACCTCGTACAAACGGCTCCGCTCCGTACACCTCGTACACACAGGGCTCCGCTCCGTACACCTCGTACACACAGGGCTCCGCTCCGTACACCTCGTACACACACGGCTCCGCTCCGTACACCTCTACACACACGGCTCTGCTCCGTACACCTCATACACACAGGGCTCCGCTCCGTACACCTCGTACACACGCGGCTCCGCACACCTCATACACACACGGCTCTGCTCCGTACACCTCGTACACACGGCTCCGCTCCGTACACCTCTACACACACGGCTCTGCTCCGTACACCTCATACACACAGGGCTCCGCTCCGTACACCTCGTACACACGCGGCTCCGCACACCTCATACACACACGGCTCTGCTCCGTACACCTCGTACACACGGCTCCGCTCCGTACACCTCGTACACACAGGGCTCCGCTACGTACACCTCGTACACACAGGGCTCCGCTCCATACACCTCGTACACACACGGCTCCGCTCCGTACACCTCTACACACACGGCTCTGCTCCGTACACCTCATACACACAGGGCTCCGCTCCGTACACCTCGTACACACGCGGCTCCGCACACCTCATACACACACGGCTCCCCTCCGTACACCTCGTACACACAGGGCTCCGCTCCGTACACCTCATACACACATGGCTCCGCTCCGTACACCTCATACACACACGGCTCTGCTCCGTACACCTCGTACACACAGGGCTCCGCTCCGTACACCTCGTACACACAGGGCTCCGCTCCGTACACCTCATACACACACAGCTCTGCTACATCTACCCTGTAAACCCCTCCTGACCCCACACATACTTACCTCATCCAGCACCATGACAACAGCACAGCAGAGTCTTGCAGACACCAAGTGGCAAGGCTGAGCGCACTGGACCTGTGATGAGGTCATAGGAGGGGCGGAGTCAGGGTTCACATGATCAGGGGTGTGGACAAAGGCTCCTGATCATGTGACCCCTGACTCCTCCCCTCCTGTGACCTCATCACAGGTCCTGTGAACAGAGAAGAGAGCAGGCAAGCGATGCTGTGAGTGGCTGTGGTGGGGGAGGTCTCATGCTACGGCGAAGATGGGGTGCGTGGGGAGGCGTGGCGGCTTATCTCCCTGCAGTGCGGGAGGGTTGGAAACTATAACCGCCCAGGAGCAACAGCAAGGCCAGTGGCCGCATCAGCTGGCAAGCGGCCAGATGATTGGGCGCTGCGGCCCACATGACAGTGGCCCAGCGGGAAAATGCCCGGTTGGTTATATTACCAATCCGGGCCTGGTGACATTACAGCGATATTGCTAGCGATATCGCTTAGTGTGACAGGGCCTTTAGTGTGAGGTAGGTACCCCTTAGTTTAATCTGAGCATAAAGCTTATTGTGTCTCTGAGATAAAACCCTGGATAAGAGAAAGCTAGTGGCATGTTGCTGTTTCTATGCAATTAGCCTATAAACCATTAATGTAACAAGCTCAGAGAGTCTGAAAACAGCGGAATCTTAATAGTACATTACCCAATGTAAGGAGTCAGAGTGAAATCCTACAACTGTACAGGACACCTCTTTATGGGTAACTTGTCACCTTGTGAAATGCTATTTATCTCCCGATATGTGGTCAATCTGCAGCTAAATAGCTATTTAAGCCCGGTTCCTCGGTTTTCTGGAAAGTGTTGTCTACAGGGAGACAATTAAGTTTTATTCCCCCAGCTGCCACTCATGGCATTACACAGCCTATGATCCGTACATACTAAAGAACTTTAAGGCAATAAATATCAACAAAATAAAATACACAGGACACGTTGACTTTTAAATGGAAGCTTTTGGCCACGGCCTTTATTACATTTAAATATATAACTCAATAACTTATAAACCATACCGCAGCTTAGCCATAGCTCAAGCCCGTCTACCATTTACCATCATGCGGTCCGTTCAGTTCCCCGAATGACTTACCCAATGGCCACTCTCGCCTAAAAAACATTAGACGAGCGTGGCCCCGCACCACCAAGGGCCAATTCAATCATTGTCTGCAGGTTAAGATTAAAAATATCTTCACCTATTTCAGATAGATTAACCAAGTCACTCCAAAAAAGGCTTGGCATACCAACCACACCAAGTCAACGAGCCTGAAAGGAAAAAAACGCCAACACATGGCAAACACTTTCACATGGCTCTGTTCAACCTTTTACGGATTTTTTCACAAAAAACTTGAATCCATAGAGTCTAATCAGAGAAACCTCGGCACAATTTCTAAAAATATTAAAATAACACCGGTAAACATGTTTTTCAGTTCTACCAAGCTTTCCTACATCTGGCATAATAAAACACCGATGCCGAGCTTTCCCACATCATTTCCTTCTAAATGGATGATGATCATGTTGGGTAACGGGGCCCTGCTGTACATAAAGGTCACTCGGTCCATTTTTTGTCCTCTAATACCAAACACAAATCCTTATTAAATCAAAAGACATAGATAAGATCAAACCATAGCAGCGTGGCTGAGCTCTCCATTCTGTCCTGCCAGCAAAAGAATGGCCCAGGATCCATGCTTTGTGACACCTATAAAAACCACAAACAAAAGTTAATACCATATTATTGTAAGGAGGTGGCAGGTCCCCTCAGTTGCGCCCTCTCCTCCTTCCGTATGACCCCCCCATGCACTTTAAGTAATGGTGTTTCTGTACTCATGTATATATGTTGTTATGTGTTCTCCTTTTGACCTGCTGTAATCTGCCATGTATATATGTTGTTATGTACTGTGATGTTTCCCTTTAATTACTGTTGCTAGTTCAGGGACAGCAATATTTAACAGATGTGGGCTGGACTTGCAGCCACAAGGTGAAGGGAACTGCCTGAGATCTTGGACAGGACAGAAATGCATTATACAGGACATTCTATATGACTGAGGAAGGACAAGGACTAGCAGCTTGCACTACGAGCCTCCAGAACTATAGGAGGGCTCCACGCAGAAGGGGTTACAAGCTCCCAGATCCCAGTGTGTGGGTTGTTATGACTTTCGGCTTCTGTGGTCGTTGTGGGTACGGCTACAGCTAGTGTCAGGGAGAGAACAGTAATCCAGTTCTATTAAAAGATACTTTTTTCCCCGTTGGACACAGTTGCCTCTTCTGTTTCAGATTTGCTCAGTCTATTGCGGCCGGAGCAAGAGCAATGAACGTCGTGAGGAAGGTTGTGTTGGTCCTATCTGTCTAATGTGCTAGGGACCAGGGGAGTGCTCGCTGAACGTTAGCTCAGTGGACTCTATTTGTGTGCTGTGCCTTGAAGAACACGGCTCTGACTACATCCCTCCCCTGGTCACCCTTGTTACATTATTTTTGAATGTATAACTCATAACATTTTGATCTCCATCTTCCCAGCTTTTAATCATTGCCTCACTGAATCCAATCCTGGCTGCCTCTGTCGCAGATCCCAATCTTTTTGTAGGAATGGGTGGAAAAGTATATGTCAACCAGACCCATTTTGATAAACACTTTTGAAAATACTCCTGAACTAGAACTGCATAATGGGCTTGCCAGTAAGATGAATGAGGAACTTGTCCATACCAGCAGGGGGCACACCAGTATATTGTCCGCCCAAACAAACTGGACAAAATGACTTCTCTGAAAAACGCATCAGATTTAAACTATTGCCCTTCCCTTTCTTGTCAGTGTGGATCTGGCTATATACAAGACAAGTGAATCGCATGCCATCACGAGATTAATGATCCTTCTTGTATCCCTTGAAAACCTAATTAATAGAGTTGAGCGACTTTGGTCGGATCGGGCTTCGTGAAACCCGAATGAAACAAAATAAGTTTCAGATGAAACTCGTCCGACTAGAGCAAAACAAAGTCGCAGTTTCGTCCGAAACCCGACCCCAATGCAAGTCAATGGGAAATAAAAGTCGGACGAAACTCCGACTTTTTTTGCTCTAGTCGGACGAGTTTCATCTGAAACTTATTTTGTTTCATTCGGGTTTCACGAAGCCCGATCCGACCAAAGTCGCTCAACCCTACTAATTAACAATAAAATAAGAATTTAAAGCCTCCTGGCCTAGAATTTCATAAGAAGGAAAGCCTACTAAATACTTAAAATTAAGTTCCATCGCTGGGGTTTGATCTCAAAGCTCTCGGTTTAGAAGCTCGCACACTTTACCACTGTGCTATACTCTTAAGTAGCAACTGTAAAATAAGCAAAGCCCCTATCAAAGAAAATAACAAAAACGTTAAGGCAGCCTGCTCTGAACTTGCCCCCACTACTAGCCTTCCTTTAAAACTGAATTTGGACCAAACATCCAAAGCTGCTTAATAACCTTTCTAAGTCAAACTGGCAACCGACTGCAGTAGCAGCTCCATTACTATGAGTCTCCGGGCAATCCTCTCTTATTCAGTATTTTTTCAGTATTTTACCACAGTATTTGTAAGCCAAAACCAGAAATGGAACAATCTGAGCAAAAGTATAATAGAATCACCTCACCACTCCTGCATTTTTGACCCTCTCCTGGTTTTGGCTTACAAATACTGGTGTAAAATGCTGATGAAATACTGAACTTGTGAACGTGGCCTTAAAAGGATAAAAATTTTGATAGGAGTACTTCTTTAAAAACAATCATACATATCCATATTCCTTTATCTATAATGGGATTGTCAGGACTCTAATGTCAGGACCCTGTCGGCGTCGGCAAACTGCCACGCCGAGCAGGGTGACTTACCCACACTATGGGAGAGCACAGGATCCAATGCTGTAGTGATGGTTCAAGCAGACAGGACCTGCGGCACAGAAACTAGTAAGGAGTCCCAGGACCTAGATCATGTGACTGCAGGGGGCGGGGCTTAGTGTCCTACTGCTGCAGATGATATAATGTACCTACTGCAGGGAATCTGTAGAAGAGAGGAAAACGCAGGTCAGACAAGCGAGGGTTCGTACACGGAGAGGGCTGTGCGGTACCAGAGGGACGAGCAGAGAATAGTCAAGTCACAGGCAGAGAGTCATACATGAGAGGGCGGTGCGGTACAAGAGGGACAGGCAGAACTCGTAACAGGGACAGAACCGGATCAAAACCAAACAAGCATCAAGTTATCAGGCACAAGGCACACGTACGCACAATGTCAACAAACTCAGCCGAGGGCAGGAGTATAACTGACACCGGACCTAGGTCAAGTGAGCATTAAATAGCCGCCCTCTGCCAGAGAGAGGCGGAACAATTAACCCCTGTCTGACCAGGACGGGCCAAAGACAGAGCCCATCCTTGATCATGACAGGGATCAGATCATTGACAATTGTAGCTTGAAGTTCAGTGGTGTGTTGACGCTGTGCTCTGCATTTTGTTATTCTGATCTATCGTTGCCAGACCTAGGATTTGCCTTCGACTACCCATTTGTATAATCCCTTTGCCTTTTTACATATTCTGACTTTAGTTACCAGTCCGTGGTCTTTGCCCTTGTCTGTTTGTCTTATCCCTCTGTCTTTGACTTACCTTCCTGGCTTTTGACATTGGACCTCTTGACCACTCTGCCTCACAGCTAGTCCATGAGTAGTGACTAGCGTCACAGGATGAAAGAGTGAAGTGATGATGGGTCATATCATTATTGGGGTTTCTGTTGTTTTCCTGAGTGTAATGGGTTCATCATCTAGGCCTACAACTTCAATTAATTCTGTGGCCTTCAGGGTAGAGACTTCAGATTTCTTTAGGACACTGCGGGCTGCTACAGTGTCCACCAGACACTCTAATGTGTTAAAGTGCATATCAAACAGGGTAAAGTGAACAAAGGCATCACACCCCTAGTTTCAGAGATGATTGGTAGAACTGGAAGCCCTTCATGTCAATTGATGCTTTCCTGCAGTTTTTTCTATAGGGCCTTACACTTGCTTCTAGAAGTGGCCCAGTACATCACAATTGTAGTACCTCACCTTACTGAGGTCCACCCTTCCAGGGAACACCCTTTTTTGCCTGATCTTTCCCATTATTTGTTTATAGGCATTTTAATCACTATTACCTTCTGGAATTTCTTTTCTCCACCTCTCTTCAACATTTCTTTGAATTGAACTAGCCAAATTAATGAGTCTCCTTATACAATCCAGACACCAAGGTGGCAATCAACATTTTTCCCATTCCTTGGTCCCTCAGGCTCGCTACTGTCTCCTCAAATGCTTGCTTAAATCTCTCAAAATAATCCTCAAGTGTTTACTTCACCTTTCGATGAATTATTTGTCACGCTTACCCCTGACCTAGAGGCAGAAGTGGCCCTGATGGCGTTGGACGGGGAAGCCCGAGATACCGTACTGTTGAGGCCCCGGGGGCAGCGAAACACCTTCGTCATGGTGTTACAGATCTTAGAAGAGGCCTATGGGGACCCGACCGATGTGGGGGAACTGAGAACCCAGATGTTTAGACGCATGGAGAAAGAGGGGGAAACAGTGACCCAATATTTGAATGTTTTGCAGGAACTGTTTTTAGCCATTGAAAGGAAGGATGGAGTCGGCGTGGGGACCGTGGACGTAACATTATGTGACCTGTTAGTGATCAGTTATGAGACACCCTGACAAGACAGGCTTTGCGAGAGCGGGTGCGAGTGGACCCACATCTGACCTTTTCAGAGATAGGGAAGGAGGCACGGGTTCTGGAGCAGGAGCAAGAGGTGACGGTCCCCGTGGGGATGGCTCGGAGTATCGAAGCATCCGTAAGCGCCCTGAGCGAACCCCACTGGGTACAAGAGGTGAAGCAAGAGATACAGAGTATTAAGGGTGAACTGACCGAAGCCAAGAAAGCGGCCACAAGGAGTCAGCCAAGGCCGGGAAAAGGAGGCATCAACCATCGCGGCCCCCACCCAAGTCGGTCCCCACGACCATTTGCCTGTTACAATTGTGGAGAATTGGGATGCTCCGCCCGAGAGTGCCCATGCTCCAGGGGGAACCTGCCCCGCTGGCCAAGAGGAGCAGAGGACCCTGAGCCGGGGGGACGCCGCCCGGAATTGGAGCCCATCACAGGGGGTGGAGGAAGTCACGAAGACCTGGTCGCGCAGTGCCCAGTGGTATGGGCAGAGATCGAAGGCCATGCCGTGCGATGCCTAGTAGATACGGGATCTCAAGTTACGACCATGCCAGAGACTTATTTTCAGTAACGGTACAAACCCAACAGACTGCCGCATCCTCGGCTCAAGAAAAAGGTCGAGTCATCCTAGAGAAAATGCGGGCTGAACTTTCCGGCCTAGCGCCAGCCCAGCTTCTCCAGGTAGAGACACTTCTTGGACAATTTTACAGTGTCTTCGCCAGCCACGAGGACGACTTCGGATGTACCACGGCCATCACGCATGGGATCCCCACGGCAGGAGCGGCCCCCATCCGGGAGCGATATCGGCAAATACCACCGCAGCTATACCAGGAAGTGAAAACCCTATTAGCCCAAATGCTTTGGAAGGGGGTCATACGAGAATGCCAGAGCCCTTGGGCGGCCCCCATTGTCCTGGTTTGTAAAAAAGATGGCACTCTGCGGTTCTGTGTGGATTATCGAAAGTTGAACGTCTGCACCATCAAGGATTCGTATCCACTGCCCCGCATAGAAGAATCTCTGTCCGCCTTGGGGAACGCGACGTACTTTTGAACTTTAGACCTGGCCAGTGGGTACTGGCAGGTGCTGATGTCGGAGGAAGACAGAGCCAAGACGGCATTCATCCTTCCCATGGGACTGTTCGAGTTCAATCGGATGCCGTTTGGGCTGGCCAACGCTCCAGGAACTTTTCAGCGGTTGATGGAGCGGTGTCTAGGAGACCTCAACTTTGAAGCCACGTTGATATACCTGGACGATATTATCATCTATTCTGCACGTTCGAGGACCACCTGAGGCGGTTGGGGCAGGTGCTCGGCCGGCTGCAGAAGTACGGGTTAAAGGTAAAGCCCCAGAAATGCCACCTGTTCCGCACCCAGATCGAATACCTGGGGCATACTGTCTCGGCAGAGGGCGTCCGACCATCCCTGGAAAAGGTCGCTGCCATCCAGGGGTGGTCTACCCCCGAGACGGTGAAGGATGTGCGGGCCTTCTTGGGGTTGACCGGCTACTACCGTCGGTTCGTGAAGAATTTTGCACGCCGGGCTCGAGCCCTGCAAGACCTGCTGAAGGGGGCTCCCGCCGGGGCGAATGGACGGAAGGTCCAGTGGCAGCAACCGCAAGAGGATGCGTTTCAAGATCTCAAAGCGGCTCTCTCGGATGCCCCGGTATTGGCGTAGGCGGATTTCTCGCAACCGTTCATCCTGCATACTGACGGGAGCCTCCAGGCACTAGGAGCTGTGTTGTCACAGGTGCAGGACGGCCGGGAGAAAGTGATCGCCTACGGTAGCCGGTCGCTGCACGGCGCAACCCGGACAATTACAGCTCCTTTAAGCCCGAGCTCCTCGCGGTAGTGTGGGCAATGACGGAGCAGTTCGCAGAGTACCTGGCGGGCTCTGAATTAGTAGTGCGGACCGATAACAACCCGTTAGCCCATTTGGAGAATGCCAAACTGGGGGCCCTAGAGCAGCAGTGGGTGGCTCGGATGGCCAAATTCAATTATAAGATCATCTACAAACGGGGAGCTGAAAATGTGCACACCGACGCGCTCTCCAGTATCCGACACACCACCCCAGGAAGAAGTCGAGACGAGTTAGAAGCAGCCGAGACACTGTTCGCCCTCACCACCGCTGCGCCTACAGTCAACACAAGAAGCGCCTCATCCGGGACTCCTAGGAGGGATGCTGGAACAGCCCCATGACAAATGGATTCAGCAGCAACAGGAAGGTACAGAAGTTGGACTCCTGCGCGGCTCACAGAGGCAGACTTTGACCCAAGATATGTTGCTGATGTTGCGCCAGTGGGAAAAACTAGTCATCAAAAAGGGACTTTTATATCGAAAAGCCATGTCTCGATCCACGTCAGCTACGATATGGCAGGTGATCGTGCCCGGAGCCAACCTCAACCAACTGGCCCGGGAAGCCCATGAGAAGGGAGCTCATTTTGGTGCTCAAAAGACTTTACAATGGTTGCAGCAGATAGTGTACCACCCACGCTTGCACGCTGTTGTAGAAGAAGTTTGTCGAACCTGCTGCCCGTGCAAGCTCGCTAAACCCCCCGCGCAACGAGCCCCGGTGCAAACTATTGTAACATCAGCCCCTCTGGAGCTTCTACAGTGGACTATCTGATCATAGGTCCGGCCTATCAAGGGTATGAACATTGTCTCGTTATGGTGGACCATTTCACCAAGTTCGCCGTGGTCACCCCCACCCGAGACCGAACAGCAGAGTCGGTCGCCTATGCGATTTGTAAGAACTTTATTCAAGTGTACGGCTGTCCACAACGAATACATTCAGACCAAGGATCGTGCTTCCTAGGAAGAGTCATGGAAGAACTACATCATCTCTACGGTATCGATAAGTCTCGGACCTCACCATACCACCCGTAGGGAAACGGAGCCTGCGAACGATTCAATCGGACACTAATCCAAATGCTGCGTACCCTGGAGAGCGACCGAAAAGCCCGCTGGCCTGAATACGTCCCTGAGCTGGTGTAGGTATATAATAACCGGGTGCACCAGGTGACTGGTTACACCCCATACTCATTGCTGTTTGGACGGGAGAGCACAGGAATCACGGAAGTGGAGTTAAACCCGGAGGAACCTCTACCCTGGTCCGGAGTATCCTCGTGGGTCCGAAATCACCGGCATCGGCTGCAGACCCTCCACCAAATCGTCCATACAAAGCTCCAGGATCTAGAACACCCGGGGGGAGCGCTGCCCCCACCAATTGAGTTCCAGGCTGGGGATCGGGTTCTCGTACTAGATCAGCGCCCCCAAAACAAGTTAGAACCACGGTGGGAGGAGAACCCGTACCGAGTGTTGCGCCGGATAAGCCCCGACGGGCCTGTGTATGAAATACAATCGGAAAGAGACGGTGCACCTCTCACTCATACTGTGCACCGAAATATGTTGCGCCCCTGTGCGTCCACTGATCCCATGCGACCCGAGCCGATCACTCAGGTCCCCGACCCCCCGTCAACGGTCTGGGACTTGGATGCGAAGAGGACTTCCCAGCCACATCCGCAGGCCCTCCAAGTAATGACATTTCAGCTGACCCAGTCAGCCTGCCAGAATCGACCAATCCACCACCATCCACCACCCCAGAAAGCTCCACCCCGGTCAAACTTAGATGCTCCGAGCGGTCAACAGCTGGCAAACCCCCTGAACGTTACGAACAGGGCCAGTTCGTATGGCGACAAGAACTGTCGTCTCCAAAGACTAATCGAGTCTACTAAAGCCCTCACCCGAGGACTGGCAAGCATACAGGGTGGGGGAGTGTGGGAGAGAGGGTCCCTGTCGAGTGTCCGGGTCGGAACCAAGGGGACCGTCACCTGGGTTCCGAGGGAAGCTGTTTCCGGGGGACAGACTTCAGGGACGGACCATGGAGACTGACATGTGAACTGGGGGAGGAGCCAATATAAAAGGGGCGGGGAACAATGTAAGAGAATGGTCAGTCATAATATACTGAGCGGCCATGTTGTCTCTAGCAGCCATTTTGTTGAAATTTAGAGAAGATTCAACTTTTACAAAAGAGCTGATAAAATGTATTAAATGGAGGATGGAAAATGAGATCATGTCTCCTAGCAACCTCAGCCGATGTGCGTAGAGGAAGATTGGATCAATCAATAGGGTCACAGGTTACCAAATATATGGTCAGTATGCTTATACGTGATAGTGTGGTAGCGAAGAGTAGAGTAGTTAAAATGTCAGGATGTAAGAATTTAGGGACCTAGACTGGAGACAATGATAAGATTTTAGGACAGTAGCCATAGATACCAATGACTTATGGGTTTTAGTGTTGCTTGAAAAAATGTTAATTAATATCTTCGTATTATGTCATTATATTCTTTTCTAAACCACGTTTCTGTAGATTACCATGAAAACGCCTTAGAATTATAATGTTAACGCCCTCTGCGGCAAAATGCAGCTTTCTTTGTTCTGATAATGTATAAGAAGCCCCTGTTACTGTCGATCGGGGCCATTCCATCGCCATCATGCCACTGTGCCTCACCATGGCCAGGGCACAGAGCCTTACCATCGCTAGACCTCCTAGCAAATCTCTGCCTGTCTGAATTCCTGTTTTTGCCCGCATATTCCAACTCCTCTGTTATTCTGTATCTGTTTTGCCGTGTATCTCCGAATAAACTTCGACCTCAGCTTGATAAGAGATCGTCTGTGGAACTTCTTCCCGACTCTTCCAGCTCTCAGTAGGACTTTTTCTTACAAGTGGCGATTGCCAGCCAGGAGGAGCGGCTCCGGAGAGCTGCCTCCAGAAGGACCACCGGAAGAAGCTGCAGATGAGGGCTTGGAGGTTAGAAGACTGAAGAAAAAATACAAAAACGCGTATGGCCATACGTTAAACCGGTCAAAGGAAGCCAGCCTGAAGGAGAACCTCTCGTGATCGCTCTGAAACCGCCTGCCCGATTTTTTTATAATAAAACCACGGACAAAGAAAAAGACTATAAAAAGATGAGTAACTAAGAAGAAGCTATCTACAAGGACGTGAGAATTTGTTGTGCCGGGTAGCAAGAAGCTTTAAAAGGGCGTGGGGAGACGCTTGGCAAGCGTAACGAGTGAGGCTGGAATCACGGCTGCACCTCTTTTGATATCTGGTCGACCCCAAACAGCTGCAGCGAGGTCTTCCATCTGAGAGGTGTGAGTATCTAACTTTGCTTAAATTGCATTTGTTGATACTAGAACAGAGTAAAACTCGTCCTTGTAGACCACTGTAAATATGGAGTGGTTACGGAAGCAGGCAGAGAAATATGCTGGCACACCCCAGCTGGAGGGGGTTAATGTGGAAACCACGTGGTTAAATTGTATGCGATGGTTTACCACAGAGAACAGGGAACTAGATAGAAAAAATTTGCTAGGTTAAGCTAATAGCCAAGTAGTGGCTTTGTGTAAGACGGTCATAACTTTTGATCAGGCTCTTGATAGGTAGCTTACACAGCAATATGTTAACATGATCACCCGGGGAGGGGCAGCGTATAGGGAGAGATCAGAAAAGCTGAGCGAGATGCTGGAGCTAGCACGGAAGCACAGAGAGGAGGGGTGCGAGCAGCAGCAGCAGCTGAGAGCAGTTATGTCACAGATGGACACTGCAGCTTCGAGATACAGTGCTGATGTAAATACAGTTGTAGACTGGAGAAGAGTTAGGAGAATGAGTGAAGTAGTACATGACAAGATATAGTGTCCCAACAGCTCCAGCTTATGCAGACACAGTTGAGGAAAGATATATTGTCCCAACAGCTCCAGCACATGCAGACCCTAGGTTAGGTGTGAAGCTGCTTCAACCCCGAGAGAAAAAAATCCCAGGCCAAATGTTCCTGGTCCATCTTAAATTTATAAAAAATTTGCCTAATTGGGAGGAAAGTGTTAGGACGATGCAGTCCGAGGTGAAGGGTGATGAGTCCAATGTTTTTGCATGCCATTCACCTCGGGGTGTATCTGTTGATTAGGGGAGGCCAGGAGTTCCGGGGGGGGTATGCGCAGCTGCCGAGAATGGGCAGGTCCCATTCGGCAGAGCCCCCACAGGATCCTATGAGAGGTCCCCCCTTGTGTTATTTTCGTGGACATTTAGGACATGTTAGACGTTTTTGTAACAACCTTGAGCCAGGGATTGTACCCCGAGAACCCCGGGCACCATTTAACCCCCAACAGACCCGGGAGTTCTCTAGACCACCTTTCGGAGTTAGACCTCCGTATCCAGCAGTGAATGACCCTAGGCAGTATCAGCAGTACAACGGTCTTCAAATGGTTAACCCAGTCTCACAGGAGCCTTCTGCCTCTGCTCCCTCCCCAATAGCTTTCACTCATCCGCGCCCGGAGGTCCATGCTATTCAGGGAGGGGTCACTCCTCCTCGTCCCTATGCTCCGCTGATTAAGGAGCTGCGGGAACATGAGGACCGGACCCTGACGGACGGAAGCCGTGTCCAGATGGGGATGATGGATTTTTCGGGCTTCCCATGACAGGTAACACTGATTGATGGAGTGCTCCCCCTGTTCCCCTTACCCTCCTTGCCCCCCTTTCCCTGGGCAGGGACGGTAGACCTTATGTCAGAGGGAGAATGGAGGGGCTGTCTTGGGAAGACATCCTCATCGATACAGGAGCCTCAGTTTCAATAACACGACACAAATTGCAGTCACCCCCTGGACTGCCTGAGACTACACTTTTGTAGAATTTGAGGACTCCTGTATTCAAGCAGTAAAAAGTCGTCCAGTAAACCTGAGATTTCAGGACACAGGGGGATCGAAGCAAAGGGGTCTTCGATGTGCTTTTTGGGTAAACCCACAGTTACGGT
This sequence comes from Dendrobates tinctorius, assembly GCF_039654945.1. Lineage (NCBI taxonomy): Eukaryota > Metazoa > Chordata > Amphibia > Anura > Dendrobatidae > Dendrobates > Dendrobates tinctorius. Next base: position 1,715,470 of record NW_027361904.1, on the reverse strand, counting down.
ACACTATTTTGGGAACTGATGTTTTGGGAGCAATGGGAATTGTTGTTGATTTATGTAACAAAGTCTTGTGGCGGAAGAAAGAAGCCACTATCCGTTCTGTAATCGTCCCTGTAGAGGAGGAGGAGAGTCATAAATTACCCATTGCTAGTTTCGGAGTATGTGCTGGTGAAAATGTTGAAAATGCTGACAATGATGCTTTAAAGAATGAATTGAAGCAAAAGTTCCCTGAATTGTGGATCTTAAAGAAAACTGATTGTGGGTTAATGCAAACTCAGGTTAAAATTGATGGTGAAAAGCTGCCACCTTTCCAGCGTCAGTACCGTATTCCGGAGGACGCAATCCCTTACATAAGGGTAGCAGTCAGTGAATTGGAGAAACAAGGTGTTGTTGTGAAAGGTAATTCTCCATGTAACAGTCCTATTCTACCTGTAAAAAAGGAAGATGGCAGTTTTCGAATGGTGGTAGACCTGAGACTTGTAAATAAGTACACTCCCTCAGCTGCTCACCTTGTTGCATCTGTCCCTGAAGTTATGTCGCAGCTGAGGAGTGATTGTAAAGTATTTTCTTGTTTGGATATTGCAAATGGCTTTTTCTCAGTACCCCTAGCACCTGAATCTGCCCTCCGCTTCGCACGCGGCTGCCCATGGGATTTCACAGTTCTCCTGTGTATTTCCATCAGGCATTAGCTCAGATGTTAGAATCCCTTGGTTACGGAGACAAAGTCTTACAGTATGGGGATGATCTATTGATTCAAACTGTCGATGAATGTGAACACAGAGAAACCCTTGAAAATGTTTGTCAGGCTTTACAAGAGGCAGGACTCAAAATGAGTCTAGATAAAGTACAATTGATGAAATCAGAGGTTAAATTTCTGGGTGTGTCTGTCTCAGCAGAAGGAAAGAAGCCCATGCATGATAGGGTTAAAGCTATTCAGGCTGTCCCCATACCAACTAACATTACTGAACTCAGAAAATGTTTGGGTCTTATTAATTTTTCCAGAGAATTTATTGAAGATTTTGCCAATTTGGCTAAACCACTGTATGATTTATTGAAAAATGCTGATGATGACTTTACCCCTGTAACTGTAGAGGGAGCAGCCTTACAGGCTTTTGAGGGATTGAAGCGCGCCCTTACGGCAGCTGCTGCATTGATTAACCCTGACCCTTCCCAGCCTTTTTACATTCAGACTCACACCGGTGATATCTCTATTTCTTCTGTGCTCCTACAAAAATGGCCCAAAGAAAGCCCAGAAGTGTCTAGTCAGTTGTATGCCCCTAGGTTATTACTCCAGGTTGCTGACCCCCGTGGAAAAAGGATTCACTCAGTGCATGAAGCACCTACTGGGCGTGCACTGGACTATGAACCAAGTGAAGCATATAGTGGGATTTGCTCCTTTAATTCTACAGACCCTGCATGTCACTTTAAAAACTTTGCTGAAGGGAAAAGCTTCAGGCATCAATTCACAGAGAATGGCCCAATGGATCATTGATTTTGAGACTAGAGACTTACAAGTTGAAGTAGGTGAGAAATATCACTTAGCCCAGATGATGCAGTATGCAGGAAAAAGTCACGATTGTCAAATTAAACAGGCTAATGTTACTCCCTCTCCCTTCCGAGCAGACTTTCAAGAGGGAATCCCCTGTGCCTATATTGACGGAGCTCGCTATTGGCATGAGGGGCATTACGTCACAGGCTTCGCTGTGTGGTTTCCAGCTAAGCCATTGCTGCTGCAGTATAAACTCCCTGGTCATTTCTCCGCTCAAAGAGCTGAGTGGGAAGCAGCTCTACAGGTCATTCTCGTGTGTCCAGAGCCAATGAATATCTTCAGTGATAGCGCATATGTCGTGTCGTCACTCACTCTATATCTTAATGTATGGGCCCTTAGGGGGATGGTTGATTCTCAGAACAAGCCCTTGCAGCATGCAGACATTCTAAAACAAATTGAGCAACGGGGTAAAGAATTTCCAAAATTATGGTCCTTCTGCAAAATTAAAGGACACCAGAGGCTAATTCCTGACCCTCACATCCTTGGCAATGCATATGTAGATCACGCAGCCAGGGAAGCTGCACTCACAGGCGAGGACAAATATCCCCAAGAAGTCATCGCTGCAGTTACTAAAAAAAAACCAAGAGCCCCCCCCTTGTTTATTCTTCTCTTCAAGATCTCGTAAAAGCACAGGAGAAGGATGGAGACACATCTCTGTTCAATTCCCACGAGTCCCTGCCCATTGAGGGGGAGTGCTTGTACTACAAACGGGTTAATGATAGACTAGTGCTTTACATCCCAACAATAATGATTAAGTCTTTGCTCAAATTTTCAAGCTAAAAAGGTGATTAAAATGGTTCATATCAATCAGTGTAGACTTCTTAATTATCTTACTGAGATTTCTGGTAAGGACTGATACTCCACTCTTTTTTTCTATTTTCTCCAGGTCCGCTGAAGATTTTCATATTCGACTCCTGGGACCATGAACCTATTGGATGATCAGGAGAAGTTGTTTCACACTATACAGTGGGACTCTGATAGTGTGAGAGGGGGAGAAGATAAGGAAAATCCAGAAGACAAAGAATGAGAAGAAAAAGACCAAAAGAATTGACAAGACCAAAAGAATTGACTATTGTGCAACTTATTTTTTCGGGACTATTTGTGCAACTTATTTTTTCGGGACTATTTGACTTATTTTTTTATTATGTGTTTGTTCTATTTTTAGAGACATTTGCTGTACACACACACATGCATAAAGTGCTGAATTACCTCAATATTCTTATTTTCAGTAATTCACCCATGAATATTACAGTACTGTATGTTGTACTCCGGATAGAGTACAAGAGGGGGACTTGTAAGAGAATGGTCAGTCATAATATACTGAGCGGCCATGTTGTCTCTAGCAGCCATTTTGTTGAAAGTTAGAGAAGATTCAACTTTTACAAAAGAGCTGATAAAATGTATTAAATGGAGGATGGAAAATGAGATCATGTCTCCTAGCAACCTCAGCCGATGTGCGTAGAGGAAGATTGGATCAATCAATAGGGTCACAGGTTACCAAATATATGGTCAGTATGCTTATACGTGATAGTGTGGTAGCGAAGAGTAGAGTAGTTAAAATGTCAGGATGTAAGAATTTAGGGACCTAGACTGGAGACAATGATAAGATTTTAGGACAGTAGCCATAGATACCAATGACTTATGGGTTTTAGTGTTGCTTGAAGAAATGTTAATTAATATCTTCGTATTATGTCATTATATTCTCTTTTCTAAACCACGTTTCTGTAGATTACCATGAAAACGCCTTAGAATTATAATGTTAACGCCCTTTGCGGCAAAATGCAGCTTTCTTTGTTCTGATAATGTATAAGAAGCCCCTGTTACTGTCGATCGGGGCCATTCCATCGCCATCATGCCACTGTGCCTCACCATGGCCAGGGCACAGAGCCTTACCATCGCTAGACCTCGTAGCAAATCTCTGCCTGTCTGAATTCCTGTTTTTGCCCGCATATTCCAACTCCTCTGTTATTCTGTATCCGTTTTGCTGTGTATCTCCGAATAAACTTCGACCTCAGCTTGATAAGAGATCGTCTGTGGAACTTCTTCCCGACTCTTCCAGCTCTCAGTAGGACTTTTTCTTACAAACAAGAGTCACAGTGAGTCAGCAGAACGAGACAGAAGGAGCAGGAGTTCGTGGGAACGACTGAGAGCCAGAACGACTCACCAGAGCCAGGAAGGAGGCCAGAGACAGGAGAGATACTTCCCCTGGACATCAGTGGGATGGCGCCGAGACGACCGTCTGAGAATCGCTGCCCCGCGTCGACCAGCGGCCGCCGCCGTCTTTTTCCAGCCCGCGGCCGCGGCCTACCCACGGTCACCAGCGGCCGCCGCCTTCTTCCAACCCGCGGCTGTGGCCTGCCCGCGGTCATCAGCAGCTGTTGCCGCCTCGCTCCTGCCCGTGGTTGCGGCCTGCCCGTGGACACCAGCGGCCGCTGCCGCCTCGCTCCAACCCGCGGCTGCGGCCTATCTCCAGCTGCCCGCAGCCGCTCTGCCCTCACCTGTGGTCATGGCAAGCCCAGTGCCGTCGGCGGCCACCACTGTCTCGCTCCGGACCGCGGCAGGGGCCGAGCCTCTGCTTGCTGCGGATTCCCCGTTGCAGCTGCTAGCTGCACAGGTGGCCTGTCACCCGCCACCCCGCATCGCTGCCGCTTGCCCCTGTCCAGGGGTTGCGGCCTACTCGTCCAAGGACTCCTCCGGGGCCGGAGGTACTCCAGCGCCACAGGAGCGGCGGAACGCTCGAAGACTACGCCAACTCTTCAGCAGCTGGGCCCAGCGGCTGCTCCGCCAAAGAACCACCGTCCAGAACGCCAAGGGACGTCAGGACGGCTAAGTTGACTATATAGTTAAGTGTGGCGTCCCTGAGGGTTCATTCGCCACAGAGGTACTGCACCTCCTCCTCCTGAGGTGTGGTACCCCACCATTCAGGTAAGGTGGAGACACCTGACCACACTCCAACACCTGCATCCCACACAACATAGTAGTGTAGCAAAGCACCCTTTGGTGGCTCCCTGCTTGGAACACAAAGCGTGCTGGGAGGCGGGTGGAGTTTAGTTCTGCACTCAAAAGAGCGGGAAGAGTGTAGGAATTAGTCAGTTTGTCACAGGAGTCTGACGAGTGCAGTCTGTGAAATGAGATCCCTGGAGTGGGATGGATGAAGGAAGTGCTGCAGCCGACCTCAGTGACCTGGGTCCGCTGGCACAGGAAAGGAACATTAACCCCTTCATGACCCAGCCTATTTTGACCTTAATGACCTGGCCATTTTTTGCAATTCTGACCAATGTCCCTTTATGAGGTAATAACTCACGAACGCTTCAACGCATCCTAGCAATTCCGAGAATGTTTTTTCGTGACATATTGGGCTTCATGATAGTGGTATATTTAGGTCGATAATTTTTGCGTTTATTTGTGAAAAAAATGGAAATTTGGCGAAAATTTTGAAAATTTTGCAATTTTCAAATTTTGAATTTTTATTCTGTTAAACCAGAGAGTTATGTGACACAAAATAGTTAATAAATAACATTTCCCACATGTCTACTTTACATCAGCACAATTTTGGAAACAACATTTTTTTTCGTTAGGAAGTTATAAGGGTTAAAAGTTGACCAGCAATTTCTCATTTTTACAACAAAATTTACAAAACCATTTTTTTTAGGGACCACCTCACATTTGAAGTCACTTTGAGGGGTCTATATGGCAGAAAATACCCAAAAGTGTCACCATTCTAAAAACTGCACCCCTCAAGCTACTCAAAACTACATTCAAGAAGATTATTAACCCTTCAGGTGCTTCACAGGAACTAAAGCAACATGGAATGAAAAAATGGACATTTTAATTTTTCCAACCAAAATTTTATTTTAGCATCAGTTTTTTCATTTTCACATGGGCAACAGGATAAAATGGATCCTAAAATTTGTTGGGCAATTTCTCCTGAGTACATCATTATCTCATATGTGGTCATAAACCACTGTTTGGGCGCACCGCAAGGCCCGGAAGGGAAGGAGCGCCATGTGACTTTTTGATTGGAAAATTAGCTCCAATCGTTAGCGGACACCATGTCGCATTTGGAGAGCCCCTGTGTGCCTAAACATTGGAGCTCCCCCACAAGTGACCCCATTTTGGAAACTAGACCCCCGAAGGAACTTATCTAGATGTGTGGTGAGCACTTTGAACCCCCAAGTGCTTCACAGAAGTTTATAAAGCATAGCAGTGAAAATAAAAAAATATTTTTTTTTCCTCAAAAATGATTTTTTAGCCCGCTATTTTTTATTTTCCCAAGGGTAACAGGATAAATTGGACCCCAAAAGTTGTTGTCCAGTTTGTCCTGAGTACACTGGTACCCCATATGTGGGGGAAAACCACTGTTTGAGCGCACGGCATGACTCAGAAGGGAAGGAGCGTCATTTGACTTTTTGAATGGAAAATTAGCTCCAATCGTTAGCGGACACCATGTTGTGTTTGCAGAGCCCCTGTGTGCGTAAACTTTGGAGCTCCCCCACAAATGACCCCATTTTGGAAACTAGACCCCCTAAGGAACTTATCTAGATGCATAGTGAGCACTTTGAACCCCCAGGTGCTACACAGAAGTTTATAACGCAGAGCCGTTAAAATAAAAATATTTTTTTTCCCTCAAAAAATAAATTTTTAGCCTGCTATTTTTTATTTTCACAAAGGTAACAGGATAAATTGGACCCCAAAAGTTGTTGTCCAGCTTGTCCTGAGTACGCTGGTACCACATATGTGGGGGGGACCACTGTTTGGGCACACGTTGGGGCTCAGAAGGGAAGTAGTGACGTTTTGAAATGCCGACTTGATGGAATGGTCTGTGGGCGTCATGTTATGTTTGCAGAGCCCCTGATGTACCTAAACAGTGGAAACCCCCCACAAATGACCCCATTTTGGAAACTATATCACCTAAGGAACTAATCTAGATGTGAGGTCAGCACTTTGAACCCCCAAGTGCTTCACAGAAGTTTATAACGCAGAGCTGTGAAAATAAAAAAATATTTTTTTTTCCTCAAAAAGTGATTTTTAGCCCACTATTTTTTATTTTCACAAGGGTAACAGGATAAATTGGACCCCAAAAGTTGTTGTCCAGTTTATCCTGAGTACGCTGGTACCCCATATATGGGGGGGACCACTGTTTGGGCACACGTTGGGGCTCGGAAGGGAAGTAGTGACGCTTTGAAATGCCGACTTGATGGAATGGTCTGTGGGCGTCATGTTTCGTTTGCAGAGCCCCTGATGTACCTAAACAGTGGAAACCCCCCACAAGTGACCCCATTTTGGAAACTAGACCCCCCAAGGAACTTATCTAGATGTGTGGTGAGCACGTTGAACCCCAAAGTGCTTCACAGAAGTTTATAACGCAGAACCGTGAAAATAAAAAATCTTTTTTTTCCACAAAAATAATTATTTTAGCCCCCATTTTTTTATTTTCCCAAGGGTAACAGGAGAAATTAGACCCCCAAAGTTGTTGTGCAATTTTTCCTGAGTACCCTGACACCCCATAAGTGGGGGTACACCACTGTTTGGGCACACGTCGGGGCTCGAAATGGAGGGAGCACCGTTTGACTTTTTGAATGCAAAATTGGCTGGAATAAATGGTGGCTCCATGTCGCTTTTGGAGAGCCCCTGATGTGCCTAAACAGTGGAAACCCCTCAATTCTATCTCCAACCCTAACGCCAACACACCCCTAACCCTAATCCCAACCCTAATCATAACCCTAACCACAACCCTAATCCCAACACAGCCCTAACGAAATCCCAACTCTAACCCTAACCACAAGCCTAACCGTAATCCCAACCCCAACCCTAATCCCAATTCCAACCCTAACCCTAAATTCAACCCTAACCCTAAATTCAACCCTAACCCTTAGTCCAACCCTAACCCTTAGTCCAACCCTAACCCTTAGTCCAACCCTAACCCCTAGTCCAACCCTAACCCCTAGTCCAACCCTAACCCCTAGTCCAACCCTAACCCCTAGTCCAACCCTAACCCCTAGTCCAACCCTAACCCTTAGTCCAACCCTAACCCTAGCCCTAACCCTAGCCCTGGACCTAACCCTAATGGAAAAAAAAAAAAAAAAAAATTTTATTATTTGTCCCTACCTATGGGGGTGATAAGGGGGGCGGTGATTTACTTTTTATTTATTTTGATCACTATGAAAGTTTATCATAGTGATCAAAATAAATGAATGAATCTGCAGCGTTGCAGATTCGATTCGGCGCACTGCGCATGCGCTCGCCATCTTGCAAGATGGCGGCGCCCATGACGCTGGACGGCAGGACACCGGGACGGATAGCGGGAGATCGGAGGCACAAAGGAGGGTGAGGGGGTGATCGGAGGGTGAGAGGGGATGATCGGAGGGCTGGGAGGGCGGAGGGAAGGCGGGGGGGCAGATCATGACGGCGGCTGCCGATCGGTTCCGTCAGAAGGTGGCGGCAGCCGATCGGTGCCGTCAGTCGGTGTGGGGGGGGTCGGGTCTCGGTGTCCAGCCATGTCCGATGCTATTTCAGCATCGGCCATGGCTGGATTGTAATATTTCACCAATTTTCATTGGTGAAATATTACAATCGCTCTGATTGGCAGTTTCACTTTTAACAGCCAATCAGAGCGATCGTAGGCACGTGGGGGCTAAGCCACACCCCCAGGTGTTAACTCTGAAGGGTCCTTTGTGTGCGGGTCGGGTGACCTTTCAGTGACCCCGGTCACACGACCCGCAGGGGGGCTATTTATAGCATGACGCCTACGTAGGCGTCATAGGTCGTTTGGGCACTGCTTTTCATGACGCCTACGTAGGCGTCATAGGTCGTGAAGGGGGTTAATAGAAAGCCTGACTCTCCATAAGAAGGGAAAGATTAGTATGGAACGTGAGGAGAAGAGAACCAAGGATTAGGGTTAGAGGAGAACCCTTCCCAAGTTCATAGCGCAAGGCTGGGGTCCGGTCCCTGAGGTTGTATGGATACTAATGGTCCTGCAGCAGACACAGGAGGAATAGAAGTTGTCACCACTTTATTCCCACACAAGACTTGGGGGCACAACAGCAACATGAGTGAGCCGGAACTAGGTAGAAAGGAGTCCCCGAAGCAGGCTACAGCTGTCTGCCGTACAAGTAGAGTTCATAGGAACATCTGACAGGAGGAACTCCAGTGTAATTCAGTACTGTGAGTACTTCACTAAAGGCGCTAAGAGGGAGACGTTCAGAAAAGGCACATATGTTGGCGGAGTGTTGGAAAGGAATACTTCATCTTGCCTGGAAGTTGGCTGAGCTCCTGACCTGGAGGATACGGCACGGACGCGGGCTCTGGTGCCACAAAAGACTGTGAGTAAAGCTTTGGAACTACATGCCCCGGTGTCCTCCACTTATTCCTGCGTCAACCTGCCCAGCACTGCTACATCCCCTGCACCCGACACTACATCATCTAGGTGTCACTTCACCTACTCTGCCCTGGGACTACAGCCCTACCTGTGGACGGCCACACCATCATTGCTGCACCACACCATCTGTCCCAGAGGATCTGTCTGCAGCGTCGGCTTAACATCTTCATTGCCGAGCACCACAGGTGGCGTCACGAATCATTCACTCATAAACTTTAATCAGCATTCGCACACTCAACATTTCCCCCTTTTACAATGGACGCCCAGGGCCACGGACCGGGTCACAGCTACCGTGACAACTCCCATTGAAATCCACCGGGCCCGGCTCCAAGTGCCCCGTTGACCTGGCGAGTCCCTGGGGGCACTCCGTAAGGACCCATAGTCGGCCATACCGTGGCCCTATGGTGACCGGCTCTCGCCGCATGTAGTCGTGTTCTACTCTGTGTTTACTGGTATTGAGCCCCTGCGAGGGCAACCCTTGTTACCCCTTTTGGTCGGTCAGGCCGAGCCTGAGGAAAGTCACCTCTAGGCCTATAAACGTTATTACCAAAAGCACCAAACCGTCTCGCGACTCGTCACTACATCCTGCGTACCTGCTAGCACCACATCCACAGCTTACTACTTCTGCAGCACTACAATTTTCGCCTTTAGACCTCGTTCACACGTTATTTGGTCGGTATTTTTACCTCAGTATTTGTAAGCTAAAACTTGGAGTAAAACAATCAGAGGAAAAGAATATTAGAAACACGTCACCACTTCTGTATTTTTCTCCCACTCATGGTTTTGGCTTATAAATACTGAAGTAAAATACTGACCAAATACTGAAGGTGTGAATGTGGCCTTATACACAGCCTCCACCTGCAGCGCCTCACTCTTCTCTATACACAGCCTCATACTGCAGCAGCACCACCACATATCTCTCATTTTCCCCTCCTCTCATTTTCCCCCTCACAACCAGCGTCGGACTGGAACACCTTGGGCCCACCAGAGAAAATCATTCTTGGGGCCCACTATGTAGCTGCATAGAGTTAAATACCAGACCACCAATTATGCGGTAAAACACGCTAATATCCGGGTATAATATAAGGTTGTACATGTCTTAATTATGTAGCAGGAGTTGGGGTAGCCCCCTCATAGAATATAAAGCAGCTCCCTCACATAGTATAATGCAGCCTCCTCATAGAATATAATGCAGCCATCTCATAGAATATAATACTGCCCCCCTCATAGGGAATAATGCACCCCCTCATAGGGTATAATGCACCCCCTCATAGGGTATAATACTGCCCCCCTCATAGGGAATAATACTGCCTCCTCATAGGGTATAATACTGCCTCCTCATAGGGTATAATACTGCCCCCCTCATAGGGTATAATACTGCCCCCCTCATAGGGAATAATGGATATAGAGATAGATATAGAGATAATAGCTAGATATAGAGATATGTATAGAGATAGATAGATATAGAGTTAGAAAGATAGAAAGATATAGAGAGAGATATAGAGATAGATAGATAGATAGATAGATGGATAGATAGATAGAGATAATAGAGATAATAGATAGATATAATAGATAGATATAGAGATAGATATAGAGATAGATGGATAGATCAATAGATAGATAGATAAAGAGAGAGAGATAGAGATAGATAGATAATGAGATATAGAGATAGATATAGAGATATAGTGTTAGATAGAAAGATAGATATAGAGATAGATAGATATAGAGATAGATATGGATATAGGGATAACAGATAGATATAGAGAGAGATAGATAGATAGATATATAGATAGATATAGAGATAATATATAGATAGATAGATATAGAGATAATATATAGATAGCTATAGAGAGAGAGATATAGAGATAGATATAGAGAGAAACAGATATAGATATAGAGATAGATATAGAGATAGATAGGTAGATAGATATAGAGATAATAGATAGATATAGAGATAGATAGAGATAGAGAGAGCGGTAGATAGAGAGAGAGAGATATAGAGAGAGATAGATACAGAGATCGATAAATAGATAGAGAGATAGATATAGATAATAGATAGAGATAGATAGATAAGAAATATAGAGATAACAGATAGATATAGAGATAGAGTAAGATAGAAAGATATAGAGATAGGTAGATATAGATAATAGAGATAGCTAGATAGATAGACATAATAGATAGATATAGATATAGATAAATATAGACATAGATAGATATAGAGATAGATGTAGAGATAGAAAGATAGATATAGAGATAGAGCGATAGATAGATAGAGATAGATATAGATAATAGATAGAGATAAATAGATAGAGAAAGATAGATAGATATAGAGATAGATATAGAGATAGATAGATATAGAGAGAGATAGATATAGAGATAGATAGATATAGAGAGAGATATAGAGAGAAATAGATATAGAGATAATAGATATATATATAGATATAGAGAGATAGATACAGAGAAAAGATATAGAGATAAATAGATAGAGAAAGATAGATATATAGAGATAGAGCGATAGATAGATATACAGAGATAGATATAGAGATAGATAGAGATATATAGATAGATAGCTATAGAGAGAGATATAGAGATAGATATAGAGATAGATAGAGATATAGATAGAGATAGATATATAGATATAGATATAAAGATAGATATAGAGATAGATATAGAGATAGAGCGATAGATAGCAAGAGATATAGATATAGAGATAGATAGATACAGAGAAAAGATCTAGAGATAGATAACGGATAGATAAATAGATAGATAGTTATAGAGATAGATAGATATAGATATTAGATAGAGATATATATAGATAAAGATAGATAGATATAGATATTAGATAGATATATATATATAGATAAAGATAGATAGATAATAAATATAGAGATAGATGTAGAGATAGAAAGATAGATATAAAGATAGAGCGATAGATAGAGATAGATATAGAAATAGATAGATATAGATAATAGATAGAAAGATAGATAGATATAAGAGAGAGAGAGAGAGAGACAGATAGAGAGAGCGAGAGATATAAAAACAAAACAAACCACAATACTCACCTCTCCTCCTCGCTCCCACGCTGATCCCGGCTTCAGTGTCAGGAGCTGCCCCCTCTGCCAGACACACAGCGGGTGCGCGATGTAGTGACGTCATCGCGCACTGGCTGTGAGCCAGGAGCAGAGAGGACTGAGGGCGGCGCCGGCCCTGATGCAGAGCGGCTTACTGGGCTGGGGGCGGGGCCTCTGGGGGTGGAGACTGTGAAATGAGATTCACTTCTTCGCAGTGAATATTCATTTCTCTTTAGCAGCGGGGACAGGGGCTCCTGCCTCCTGACACCCGCTGCTGCTCCGCTGGCAGGGGCCCCCATAGCAGCTGCATGGTGTGCGACACACCACTGGCTGGGGGCCCCTGGAGCAGCGGGGGCCCTAGGCAACTGCTGGCCCTGTATGCCAGCAGGTGCCAGGGCCCACCAGATGCCAGGGCCCACCGGAGAATCCTCCGGTTCTCCGGTGGGCCAGTCCGACGCTGCTCACAACTCTCATTTTCCCCTCACTCCTCATATTTTACCCTCACTCCTCTCTTCCCCTCACAGATGCACAACAACGTCCTGTTATGAGCACAGCGGTGTAATTCATGAAGCTCCTCCTCCCTTTCTCTTGATGTCATGCTTCACAGGAGCAACTCCATTCTAGACACAACGCGGGGCTAGATGTGGCCTGTGCCTGCCGCACACTGATACTCTGAAGGCGGTGGCCCTGATTGTAGCTCGTAGTGGCTTTCATGACGCAGCCGCTTCTGTTTCGCATGGTGGCTTTCGAGGTGAATGTGACTCCGCCCGTGTGCGCTAACAACGTGGGCCGTGTGGACGGCGCTTTGCGTGTGGAGTGAGGTTGACTATGCGCAGTGGCCGGGGCTATGTGGAGTAGGCGTGGCTTGATACATACACACATACATACATTCAGATTTATATATATATATATATATATATATATATAGATGTTCTAATTATAATATAAAATGGAGTTAAATAACATGAAGAAAAATAAAAGTAAAAATATGGGGAAACAAGGAAAAATAAAGGAAAATGGAAGAAGGAACTATCGCAAAGCAATAACAGTTATTCTATCTCTGATGCATGTACTAAGAGATATTAAGATCAAGGGTAAAACAATTAAATTATCATTTCCTTCACAGTATCTCACCATTTTGATAGTTAGATTACATAATATGTGATATTAAAACTATGTTCCTGATCAGGGCTGCCAAAAGGAATTTCAGGGCCCCAAACTGGCAACATTTTCGGGTTTCCTTGAGACTCCGCCCAGGCTCCACACCAGTTCTGCCTCCACACAGACCCCGCCTACACCCCTCAAACTTTCCACAGTCCCACCGCCCACTCTTGGAAAAACTCTTCTGCCCCGTCCTCACCAATCACACAGTAACTGTTCCCACTGAACTATATCACATACATAACCATCAGCTTTTGTTTTGACCAACAGATTTTTTAAGCCTGCCACCACGACAAGGTAGACTCTTTTGGCAGGGCCCTACTCTACTCTAACGTATTAATCATTTCTTATAATATCCAATAATCTTTTTAGGTATACTTTTTTTAAATTTTTCTTTAAGGGAATGTGTCACATACATTTTTTAAAACTAATTGAAATCAAATTGTTATAATCTTTTGTATAATCTGCATTTCTGATTGCAGATTATTGTATTCTGTTTCCTGTACATTTATGGAAGCTGCTCTCTTGCCTGTTTGGAGATATGGACATCGGACATATACATGTATAGATATCATAAGATTATTATTTTTATTATAGGGGACTCTATTTCCTTGGGAGAGTTTTCTATTCATGTTTAGTGACGTGCAGATGTCATTGTGTAAGAAGGGGGAAGAGGTGAGCTGTGACACTACCTACTGTGAATGGTGGATTCTGTTATCTCTCATTGTAATCCTGCCTGCTATGATAATGAGGTGACTGCTAATAAGGGATCTCTTCTGGACATGCCAGTCTATTAGAAAAGTGGTTTCTGTTTATTTATTATTTTATGATGTAAGGGGTGACAAACTTTAAAGTAAACTCTTGCAAAACTTTAAACTATGATTAAAAGGATTGACCGTTTTCTGGTTATTGTTGACGAATGTGTTTGAGATGATAGGGCTCTTACTGATATGGCCTTTCTTGAATTATAGCAACAAATATGAAATATGGGAAATAGAAATATAGGCTATGCTGAATCTCTGCACTAAATGCTTTTAATCATCTCATATACTTGTAGATTGTGAGCCCTCGCGGGCAGGGTCCTCGCTCCTCCTGTACCAGTCGTGACTTGTATTGTTTAAGATTATTGTACTTGTTTTTATTATGTACGGTATACCCCTTTACACATGTAAAGCGCCATGGAATAAATGTCGCTATATAATTATAATAATCTACACATTGGTTAATAATACCCAGAGAGTGGTCAATGCCCAAAGCATAAAAGATTCATAACACATTCCCACTAAATATTTTGATAACTAAATCTATTTTCATAAGAGTCATTTAGTTAAATCCTTTGGTCAATTACATAAAGTGCAAAATTACAGAGCCAACAACAAAAGAAAAAACAAACAAAGAAAGAAAACAGACAAAACAAGGACAACACATATAACCAATCAACACAATGAAAATAAGGTCATTTTGCGAGATCAGAGAAACATAATATAAAAACAACAAAGAGTATTGCCCACAATCTAAGGAACTGAACCATGTCCGACCCCCTCTTTGCTTCTGCTCTCCTGGCACCATACACTAGTAAGGGCAGTAATGCCCTGATGGCGGCCCTGTTTCTGCTTATCATGAAATGACATCCATTCCTGGCTACCTATAGTTGCCATTTCATCTAAGTATTCACTCAATCTTTATTAAAGGGAAAATGTCACCTCCTGGGATATATATGGCTTATTAATATGGGCACACAGGTCATAGGTACTAGTCCAAGCTGTATACCTCATATTAACGGTCTTGTTGTGGAGAAATGTTATATTCTGTCTTTATGTTAATGATTTCTTCCAGGCTCTGGGGCGTTCGGTGCCAAGAAGAAATCCCTGCCCTCTGTCCTCATAACAATACTACCCTGCTCCCATCAGGATCAGTTATGGCACCGGAATCCTGCGCCCTGCACCTAATAGGCGTGGACACCAGAGGTCACTAGAGCAAAAGGCGCCGGCGCCTGCGCAGGAGAACCCAGAGTGCAGTGCCCATAGAAGGGAGGATGAGGTATGTATTTCTAAGGGAGTGCAGGGCGCCTTCACGGGATTCCAGGGCCAAACTGATAAGCATGGGGGGGTATAACAATGAAGAGAGGAGGCATGGTAGAACTAGTACTTAAGATACATAGGTAGGGATAGCTTAACATTTCTATTACCTGTATGCCCATATTAATAGGTTATATACGTCTCGAGGGTTACAGACTATCTTTAAAGCATAAGCACACATATATTAATTCTTATCTATCTAATAGGATGAACACAGCTGTCCAGACCTGCATCCCACTGTGGTAGGGGGCCGCGCTTGGGGGGTGGACCACTGCTTACCAGACGAGGCAAAGACGAGACGGAGACAGCTTCCACTTCTAACAGTTCCGGATTTATTTGTCGTCCTCCTGACGACCACCAAACACGCACCGCAGCTTCTTTACACCACTGTATCACCAGACCCAGGTACCTATTCTTCAGCTCCAGTCGCAGTAACGCACCTCGCGGACCTTTCACTGGGGGCTGTCCTAGACCAATCTACCCCCAGCGCTTCACCTTCCTCGAGGTCGTCTTCCAATCGGTACCCCCGGGGCCTCGTCTGTCCTGCGGTCCGTTAAGTCAGGGCCTCCCCCTGACTGTCTCTTCTCCTTGCCTGTCATGCGGTCCGTCGGGTCAGGGCCACCCCCCCTGACTGTCTCTCTTTTGTCCGTCCCCCTGGCCGAGCTCTTCACCCTTTTCCAATCTTCTTCTGAGCTCTTCCCGGGACTTATCTCTCCTGGAGCCTCGCCTTCTCCTATTTATCCCCTCTCTCACAGGGGAATTTCTCACCCAGGCTCCTATCTCCCCGCCCCCCATGACTAAGTGGATTCCTAAGCCCTAAGTTGATGTTAAGTCCTGTACTACTCCCCCCTGCCATCTTGTGGTCAATTCACGGTACTGCACTCCCTTTTCTGTCTTTCCCTGCTGTTACCTTTCTAACCTGTCAATCTCTGTCCCTAGTGCACAAACCGTCCCCTCCTTCTACCAGTCACGTCTATCCGTCAAGTCACCTTCCCCACACCACCACAAGAACCACTCTGGAGTAATCACTGGAGAACGCTATCATCCTCAGTGACACAGTGAGTGGCTACGCTCTCCCTACTGATTTCAGGCAATATACTCATTTAAGAGTGCTACTCGAACTGTTGGGGTGCAGCTGTGGGACCCTATTTTCAGAGATGATGTCCTCCACCCAAGTCTCAAAAAGCTGAAGGGGTCTTCAGGAGAGGTGGGTAGTCGAGCTAGGCTATCAGACGGTCACCTCTGTAGCTGTAGTGTCATCCTTCCTATGGCTCCATTCAGGGGTGGACAGGGGCGGACATGTTATTGCTGCAATTTGTGCAACGGCACACGGGCCAAGAAGTTAGGGGACCGATTTCGATCTCCAACGCAGATGAAATTGTGTGTTATGATGAGTTTTTGGGCTGATCATTAACAGAAAGACAGAACATAACATTTATCCACAAGAAGACCTTAAATATGAGGCATACAGGTAGGACTAGCTAAACATTTCTATTATCTGTATGCCCATATTAATAGGTTATATACGTCTCGGGGGTGACAGATTACCTTTAAAGCATAAGCACACAAATATTAATTCTTACCTAATAGGATGACGACAGCTGTCCAGACCTGCATCCCACCACAATAACCATCACGCAGTAATCCCCGGAGAATGCTATCATCCTCAGTGACACAGTGAGGGGCTACGCTCTCCCTTCTGCTCTCAGGCTATTTACTCATTTAAGAGTGCTACTCGAACTGTTGGGGTGCAGCTGTGGGACCCTATTTTCAGAGATGATGTCCTCCACCCAAGTCTCAAAAAGCTGAAAGGGTCTTCAGGAGAGGTGGGTAGTCGAGCTAGGCTATCAGATGGTCACCTTTGTTGCTGTAGTATCATCCTTTCTATGGTTCCTTTCAAGGGTGGACAGGGGCGGTCATGTTATTGCTGCAATTTGTGAAAACTGCACACAGGCCAAGAGGTCAGGGGACCCATTTTCACCACCAACGCTGATGAAATTGTCAATGGGGTTATTGGGCTGATCATTGACATAAAGACAGAATATAAAATTTATCTACAAGACCATTAATATGAGGCATAAAGGTAGGACTAGCTAAACATTTCTATTACCTGTATGCCCATATTAATAGGTCATATACATCTCGGGGGGTGACAGATTACTTTTAAAGCATAAACACACATATATTAATTCTTATCTATCTAATAGGATGATGACAGCTGTCCAGACCTGCATCCCACCACAAGAACCACTCTGGAGTAATCACTGGAGAACGCTATCATCCTCAGTGACACAGTGAGAGGCTACGCACCCCGTACTGATTTCAGGTAATATACTCATTTAAGAGTGCTACTCGAACTGTTGTGGTTCAGCTGTGGAACCCTATTCTCAGAGATGATGTCCTCCACCCAAGTTTCAAAAAGCTGGAAGGGTCTTCAGGAGAGGTGGGTAGTCGAGCTAGGCTATCAGACGGTCACCTCTGTAGCTGTAGTGTCATCCTTCCTATGGCTCCATTCAGGGGTGGACAGGGGCGGACATGTTATTAGGGCAACTTGTGCAACTGCACATGGGCCAAGAGGTAAGGTGACCCATTTCCATCACCAACACAGATGAAATTGTGCATTATGATGAGTTATCTGGCTGATCATTAGCATAAAGACAGAATATAACATTTATCCACAACAAGACCTCAAATATGAGGCATACAGGTAGGACTAGCTAAACATTTCTATTATCTGTATGCCCATATTAATAGGTCATATACGTCTCGGGGGAGACAGATTACCTTTAAAGCATAAGCACACAATATTAATTCTAATCTAATAAGATGATCACAGCTGTCCAGACCTGCATCCCACCACAATAACCATCACGCAGTAATCCCCGGAGAATGCTATCATCCTCAGTTACACAGTGAGGGGCTATGCTCCCCCTTCTGCTCTCAGGCTATTTACTCATTTAGCTACTCGAACTGTTGGGTGCAGCTGTGGGACCCTATTTTCAGAGATGATGTCCTCCACCCAAGTTTCAAAAAGCTGAAAGGGTCTTCAGGAGAGGTGGGTAGTCGAGCTAGGCTATCAGACGGTCACTTCTGTAGCTGTAGTGTCATCCTTCCTATAATTCCATTCAGGGGTGGACAGAGGCGGACATGTTATTGGTGCAACTTGTAAAAACTGCACACGGACCAAGAAGTAAGGGGACCCATTTCCACCTCCAACGCAGATGAAATTGTGCGTTATGATCAGTTATTGGGCTGATCATCAGCATAAAGACAGAATATAAAATGTATCTACAACAAGACCATTAATATGAGGCGTACAGCTAG
Source organism: Dendrobates tinctorius (assembly GCF_039654945.1). Lineage (NCBI taxonomy): Eukaryota > Metazoa > Chordata > Amphibia > Anura > Dendrobatidae > Dendrobates > Dendrobates tinctorius. The sequence goes on along the minus strand of NW_027361904.1, from coordinate 1,696,912 downwards.
GACTAGCTAAACATTTCTATTACCTGTATGCCCATATTAATAGGTCATCTACGTATCGGGGAGTGACAGATCTCCTTTAAAGCATAAACACGTATATTAATTTTTACCTATCTAATAGGATGACAACAGCTGGCCAGACCTGGAGAATGCTATCATCCTCCGTGACAATTTAAGTGGCCACACGCCCCCTTTTTGCTCTCAGGCTATTTACTCATTTGAGAGTGCTGCTCAAACTGTTGGGGTGCAGCTGTGGGATCCTATTTTCAGAGTTGATGTCCTTCACTACCACTATGGGTTTTTGAAAAGTTGAGATTAAATTGTATAACCCAACTCTGATAGACCCCATCAAGAAAAAGGGGATTCCATCCAGGGCCGGACTGAGACCAAAAAGCAGCTCTGGCACAAAAAAAATTCACCAGCCCACATACAATGAATGTCCTCACCCAAATCGTAGAACACTGGCAGGTTGTGCCAACTTTGACTTTAGCTCACACACAGCTCACACGTATCACACACACAGCTCACACGTATCACACACACACAGCTCACACGTATCACACACATAGCTTACACGTATCACACACACAGCTCACACGTATCACACACACACAGCTCACACGTATCACACACACAGCTCACACGTATCACACACACAGCTCACACGTATCACACACACAGCTCACACGTATCACACACACAGCTCACACGTATCACACACACACAGCTCACACGTATCACACACACAGCTCACACGTATCACACACACACAGCTCACACATATCACACACACCTCACACATATCGCACACACATACAGCTCACGTATCACACAGCTCACACGTATCACACACAGCTCACACGTATCACACACACACACACAGCTCACACGTATCACACACACAGCTCACACGTATCACACACACAGCTCACACGTATCACACACACACAGCTCACACATATCACACACCCCTCACACATATCGCACACACATACAGCTCACGTATCACACAGCTCACACGTATCACACACAGCTCACACGTATCACACACACACACAGCTCACACACACACAGCTCACACGTATCACACACAACTCACACATATCACACACACACCTCACACATATCACACACACACAGCTCACACATATCACACACACACAGCTCACACGTATCACACACACACAGCTCACACATACCACACACACAGCTCACACATATCACACACACACACAGCTCACACGTATCACACACACACAGCTCACACATATCACACACACACAGCTCACACGTACCACACACACACAGCTCACACATATCACACACACACAGCTCACACGTATCACACACACACACAGCTCACACGTATCACACACACACAGCTCACACATATCACACACACACAGCTCACACATATCACACACACACAGCTCACACGTATCACACACACAGCTCACACGTATCACACACACACAGCTCACACGTATCACACACAGCTCACACGTATCACACACAGCTCACACGTACCACCACCAGAAGCTCCTCACCATCTCAATGCCACCACCAACAGCTCCACACCGTCACAGTACCTCCACCAGCAGCTCCACATCTCCATCAGCAGCCCCACACATCACACTACCACGACCAGCAACCCCACTCCATCACACTACCAACATCAGTATCCCGACATCATTGCAATACCACCAACAGCTCCACACCATCACACTACCACTACCAGTAGCATCACACTACTAGCAGCCCCACACCATCACACTACTATGAGCAGCAGCTCCATACCATCACACTACCACCACCAGCAACTCCACACATCACACTACCACCACCAGCAACTCCACACATCACACTACCACCACCAGCAACTCCACACATCACACTACAATCACTAGCAGCCACACACCATCACACAATGCCACCACCAGTATACCCACATGATCACACTACCACTACCAGCAGCCCCACACCATCACACTACCTCCACCATCAGTCTCACATCATCACACTACCTTCACCAGCAGCCCAACACTATCACACAAACAGAGGCTGGACAGACATCTGACTGGGATGATTTAGCGAATCCTGCTTTGAGCAGGGGGTTGGACCAGATGGCCCAGGAGGTCCCATCCAACTCTACGATTCTATGATTCTACACTACCTTACCACCAGCAGCCCCACATCATCACACTACCACCACCAGCAGCCCTACACCATCACACTACCACCACTTTTTTGGAAGTGCATTGAGCAGCAAGGTGGTGTGCTGGTAAAAGGGGAAAAAAAAAAAAAAAAAACTCTTTTAAATCTTCTTCCTGAGCGAGTGTGAACGAGCTGAGTGTGACCTGAGCGTAAGTGCGAACTGTGGTAAGTGTGTGACTTGAAATTCAGTGAAGAGGTATTTGGAAAACCTTTAACAAATACCTGTGTGAGTTGCTGAATTGTAAGTTGCTGAGTGCTTTCTACCTGTTCAATTTTTGCGGGGCTTTGGGGGCTTGTTTAACCTATATTTTCTCTCTTCAGGGTTAATCTCTTATTTTACTATCTGTGTTTTTAAGGGTAAACTATATTGCATTTAAATCTTGAGGTGTAACTATATTCACAAGGGGTTAATTAAGGGTGGGAGTTCATATAGTAATTAAGGGTTTATAAGGGGCAGCTGGTTGGGGCTCAACTCCTTTTGGAAGTGCATTGAGCAGCAAGGTGGTGTGCTGGTAAAAGGGGAAAAAAAAAAAAAAAAACTCTTTTAAATCTTCTTCCTGAGCGAGTGTGAACGAGCTGAGTGTGACCTGAGTGTAAGTGTGAACTGTGGTAAGTGTGTGACTTGAAATTCAGTGACTTTAGATTCAGGGAGTTTCCAAGGGAGGTCTTACTGAATTGCTGTTATATTAATTCTTTTTTTTATTTTTTTATTTATTTTTGCTTATCTTATTGTCTGGTGCAATCCCCATTAGGATGTGCTCCACTATTGCCAATGCCATCCAGTGCACGTCTTGCCGCATGTATGAAATCCTTGAACAGCCGGTGGAGGGTGCATACTGCTGTGCAAGATGTGAGCACGTTGTGCATTTGGAAGCCCAGATACTGGATCTAAATGTGCAGCTGGCAACACTGAGATCCATAGACAATATGGAAAGGAGTCTTCTGCTCACTGAGCAGACGCTCAATGGGATAGATGGGGGGGGGATGCTAGGTTGGAGCTGCAGGACAATGAAGCAGCTAGCTGGGTGACAGAAGGCGGGGTAGAGGGAAGAGCACCAGGGAGGCTAGTCCTGATCTGGCACACCCCAATAAGTTTGCTAAGTTGGCAGATGAGGGAAGTGTTAGTGCAGGAGAAGCACTGCTGCAGCAAGGCATGTCCTCTGAAAGCTGGAGGAGTGTCTGCTCCAGTAAGGGGGGAAATAGGAGAGCAGGGCAGGCCAGACAGGTTCTTGTAGTGGGAGACTCAATTATTAGGGGTACAGATAGGGCAATCTGTCACAAAGACAGGGATCGTCGAACGGTGTGCTGCCTACCTGGCGCTCGAGTCCGACACATCGCTGATCGGGTTGACAGACTACTGGGAGGGACTGGTGAGGATCCTGCGGTCATGGTGCACATTGGCACAAATGACAAAGTTAGAGGTAGGTGGAAGGTCCTTAAAGATGATTTCAGGGAATTAGGCTGTAAGCTTAAAGCAAGGACCTCCAAGGTGGTATTTTCGGAAATACTGCCTGTACCACGTGCCACGCCAGAGAGGCAACGGGAGATTAGGGAGGTTAATAAGTGGCTCAGGAATTGGTGTAGGAAGGAGGGGTTTGGGTTCCTGGAGAACTGGGCCGACTTCTCAGTTGGCTACAGGTTCTACGCTAGGGACGGGCTGCACCTCAATGGGGAGGGTGCAGCTGTGCTGGGGGAGAAAATGGCTAGAAGGTTGGAGGAGTGTTTAAACTAGGGACGGGGGGGAGGGTATTCCTTTTATAGGAGGGGAAGACAGTGCAGATAGAGACCTGGGCACAAATAATGACATTGGGGGTGGAGGTGGCATGGGGGGTGGGGTTAGAACAGTTAATAATTTAAGAAAGAATAGAGGTACAGAGAGATACATAAAGTGCATGTATACTAATGCCAGAAGTCTCGCCAACAAGATGGAGGAATTGGAGTTAATGTTGTTGGAACATAATTCTGCCATGGTGGGGATATCTGAGACATGGCTGGATGAGAGCCAAGACTGGGCTGTTAATTTACAGGGCTATAGTCTGTTCAGAAATGACCGAACAAATAAGCGAGGGGGAGGCGTGTGTTTATATGTAAAATCATCCTTAAAACCCATCCTGCGTGATAATATATATGAATCTAATGAAAATGTAGAGTCCCTGTGGGTAGAGATAAGGGGAGGGGGGAAAAATAATAAATTACTGATAGGGGTTTGTTATAAATCTCCAAAAATAATGGAAGCTACAGAGAATATCCTCATAAAGCAAATAGATGAAGCAGCGACTCAAGGAGAAGTCATTATTATGGGGGACTTCAACTACCCTGAAATACATTGGGGAACCGAAACCTGCAGTTCCAGCAAAGGTGATAGGTGTCTGACAACGATGAGAGACAATTACCTTTCACAACTGGTTCAGGACCCAACAAGAGGGGGGGCACTGCTAGACCTAATATTATCCAACAGGCCAGACCGCATATCAAATGTAAGGGTTGGGGGTCACTGGGGGAATAGTGATCACAAATTAATAAGTTTTCATGTATCCTTTAATAAGATGTGTAGTAGAGGGGTTACAAGGACACTAAACTTCAGGAAGGCAAATTTCCAACGGATGAGAGATGATCTTGGTGCAATTAACTGGGACGATATCCTGAGACATAAAAATACACAAAGAAGATGGGAGACGTTTATTAGCATCCTGAATAGGAGCTGTGCACAATATATACCGTATGGGAATAAACATGCGAGAAATAGGAGGAAACCACTATGGCTAATAAGAGCTGTAAGGGGCACAATAAGGGACAAAAATAAAGCATTTAGAGAATTAAAGCAAGTAGGGAGTGATGAGGCATTAACTAAATACAGAAGATTAAATAAATTCTGTAAAAAGCAAATCAAGACAGCAAAGATTGAGACAGAGAGACTCATTGCCAGAGAAAGTAAAAATAATCCCAAAATATTCTTTAACTACATAAATAGTAAGAAGCTAAAAAATGATAGTGTTGGTCCCCTTAAAAATAGTCTGGGTGAAATGGTGGATGAGGATGAGGAAAAAGCCAATATGCTAAATGACTTTTTTTGAACAGTATTTACACAAGAAAATCCCATGACGGATAACATGATCAGGGATAAAAATTCTCCATTAAATGTCACCTGCTTAACCCAGCAGGAAGTACGGCGGCGTCTACAAATCACTAAAATTGACAAATCCCCGGGCCCGGATGGGATACACCCCCGAGTACTGCAGGAATTAAGCACAGTCATAGATAGACCACTATTTTTAATCTTTAAAGATTCCATAATAACAGGGTCTGTACCACAGGACTGGCGTATAGCAAATGTGGTGCCAATATTCAAAAAGGGGACAAAAACTGAACTTGGAAATTATAGGCCAGTAAGTTTAACCTCAACTGTGGGTAAAATCCTGGAGGGTTTTCTAAGAGATACTATACTGGAGTATCTGGAGAAGAATAACCTTATGACCCAATATCAACATGGGTTTACAAGAGACCGTTCCTGTCAGACTAATCTGATAAGCTTTTATGAAGAGGTAAGTTCCGGACTGGACCAAGGGAATGCAGTGGACGTGGTGTACATGGACTTTTCAAAAGCTTTTGATAAGGTGCCACACAAAAGGTTGATACATAAAATGAGAACAATGGGGATAGGGGAAAATATGTGTAGGTGGGTTAAGAGCTGGCTCAAGGATAGGAAACAAAGGTTGGTTATTAATGGAGCACACTCGGACTGGGTCACGGTTAGCAGTGGGGTACCACAGGGGTCAGTTTTGGGCCCGCTTCTTTTTAACATATTTATTAATGACCTTGTAGGGGGCATAGAGAGTAGAATTTCAATATTTGCAGATGACACTAAACTCTGCAGGGTAATTAATACAGAGGAGGACAATTTTATATTACAGGAGGATTTATGTAAACTAGAAGCTTGGGTTGATAAATGGCAAATGAGCTTTAATGGGGATAAATGTAAGGTCATGCACTTGGGTAGAACGAACAAGTTGTATAATTATGTGCTTAATTGTAAAACACTGGGCAAAACAGTCACTGAAAAAGACCTGGGTGTATGGGTGGACGACAAACTCACATTTAGTGGCCAGAGTCAAGCAGCTGCTGCAAAGGCAAATAAAATAATGGGATGCATTAAAAGAGGCATAGATGCTCATGAGGAGAACATAATTTTACCTCTATATAAGTCACTAGTGCGACCACACTTAGAATACTGTGTACAGTTCTGGTCTCCGGTGTATAAGAAAGACATAGCTGAACTGGAACGGGTGCAGAGAAGAGCGACCAAGGTTATTAGGGAACTAGGGGGTCTGCAATACCAAGACAGGTTATTACACTTGGGGTTATTTAGTTTGGAGAATCGAAGGCTTAGGGGTGATCTTATTACAATGTATAAATATATGCGGGGACAATACAGAGACCTTTCTAATGATCTTTTTACTCTTAGACCTGTGACGGGGACAAGGGGGCATCCTCTACGTCTGGAGGAAAGAAGGTTTAAGCATACTCACAGACGCGGATTCTTTACTGTAAGAGCAGTGAGACTATGGAACTCTCTGCCATATGATGAAATGATATGATGCATGCCATATGAAACCAGGGGAAGAGTCTTGAGGAGATCATTTGCATATTCCCAGTGCCTTCTGGGATAAGTGAAGAGTCTCCGCGAGCTCAACGATCACTGGGTTTTGGCCGTTGCAGCTGAAAAGAGGAAATCGGAGAAACCAGGGGAAGAGTCTTGAGGAGATCATTTGCATATTCCCAGTGCCTTCTGGGATAAGTGAAGAGTCTCCGCGAGCTCAACGATCACTGGGTTTTGGCCGTTGCAGCTGAAAAGAGGAAATCGGAGAAACCAGAGGAAGAGTCTTGAGGAGATCTTTTGCATATTCCCAGTGCCTTCTGGGATAAGTGAAGAGTCTCCGCGAGCTCAACGATCACTGGGTTTTGGCCGTTGCAGCTGAAAAGAGGAAATCGGAGAAACCAGGGGAAGAGTCTTGAGGAGATCATTTGCATATTCCCAGTGCCTTCTGGGATAAGTGAAGAGTCTCCGCGAGCTCAACGATCACTGGGTTTTGGCCGTTGCAGCTGAAAAGAGGAAATCGGAGAAACCAGGGGAAGAGTCTTGAGGAGATCATTTGCATATTCCCAGTGCCTTCTGGGATAAGTGAAGAGTCTCCGCGAGCTCAACGATCACTGGGTTTTGGCTGTTGCAGCTGAAAAGAGGAAATCGGAGAAACCAGGGGAAGAGTCTTGAGGAGATCATTTGCATATTCCCAGTGCCTTCTGGGATAAGTGAAGAGTCTCCGCGAGCTCAACGATCACTGGGTTTTGGCCGTTGCAGCTGAAAAGAGGAAATCGGAGAAACCAGGGGAAGAGTCTTGAGGAGATCATTTGCATATTCCCAGTGCCTTCTGGGATAAGTGAAGAGTCTCCGCGAGCTCAACGATCACTGGGTTTTGGCCGTTGCAGCTGAAAAGAGGAAATCGGAGAAACCAGGGGAAGAGTCTTGAGGAGATCATTTGCATATTCCCAGTGCCTTCTGGGATAAGTGAAGAGTCTCCGCGAGCTCAACGATCACTGGGTTTTGGCCGTTGCAGCTGAAAAGAGGAAATCGGAGAAACCAGGGGAAGAGTCTTGAGGAGATCATTTGCATATTCCCAGTGCCTTCTGGGATAAGTGAAGAGTCTCCGCGAGCTCAACGATCACTGGGTTTTGGCCGTTGCAGCTGAAAAGAGGAAATCGGAGAAACCAGGGGAAGAGTCTTGAGGAGATCATTTGCATATTCCCAGTGCCTTCTGGGATAAGTGAAGAGTCTCCGCGAGCTCAACGATCACTGGGTTTTGGCCGTTGCAGCTGAAAAGAGGAAATCGGAGAAACCAGGGGAAGAGTCTTGAGGAGATCTTTTGCATATTCCCAGTGCCTTCTGGGATAAGTGAAGAGTCTCCGCGAGCTCAACGATCACTGGGTTTTGGCCGTTGCAGCTGAAAAGAGGAAATCGGAGAAACCAGGGGAAGAGTCTTGAGGAGATCATTTGCATATTCCCAGTGCCTTCTGGGATAAGTGAAGAGTCTCCGCGAGCTCAACGATCACTGGGTTTTGGCCGTTGCAGCTGAAAAGAGGAAATCGGAGAAACCAGGGGAAGAGTCTTGAGGAGATCATTTGCATATTCCCAGTGCCTTCTGGGATAAGTGAAGAGTCTCTGCGAGCTCAACGATCACTGGGTTTTGGCCGTTGCAGCTGAAAAGAGGAAATCGGAGAAACCAGGGGAAGAGTCTTGAGGAGATCTTTTGCATATTCCCAGTGCCTTCTGGGATAAGTGAAGAGTCTCCGCGAGCTCAACGATCACTGGGTTTTGGCCGTTGCAGCTGAAAAGAGGAAATCGGAGAAACCAGGGGAAGAGTCTTGAGGAGATCATTTGCATATTCCCAGTGCCTTCTGGGATAAGTGAAGAGTCTCCGCGAGCTCAACGATCACTGGGTTTTGGCCGTTGCAGCTGAAAAGAGGAAATCGGAATTTTGGCTCATCTTTCATCGTTTTTAAGAAATCTCAAGATGGAAGAGGCCAGGAGCCATTTGGTGAGCTGCATTTCTTGCTACATGTTCACAGATTTACCAGTGGAAAAGCCAAACTTCACATGTCACAAATGCAAGCTTGTGACCCTGTTGGAGGAAAAGTTGCAAAATCTCGAAGAGAGGTTAGCTACGTTGAAGATCATTAAGGAGGGTGAAGAGTTCTTGGACAGAGCAGAATTATCTCTTCATGTTACAGAAAGAGAAGAAATTCAAAGTGCACCTGAAGAAACAGAGGAATGGAGACATGTGACCCAGAGAAGCAGGAGGATCAGGAGGCAGTCAGCACCCATACTGCTCAGAAACCAGTACCAGGCTCTCACGCAGGAAAATGATGAAGAAATACATCAGGATAAGACTTTGCCAACAAACAGCAACCTTGTACGCCTTCAGAGTCCTCCTGGATGGAGAAAGAAAAATGTTGTGAAGAAGAAACGGAGAGTGGTGGTCATGGGGGATTCCCTGTTGAGAGGAACAGAGGCCGCTATCTGCAGACCGGATATAACTTCAAGAGAAATGTGCTGTCTTCCAGGTGCAAAAATTAAAGATGTGTCTGACAGGATATCAGGACTCTTCAGACCTCCAGATGACTACCCATTCCTGCTACTACATGTGGGGACAAATGACACCGCAAGAAATGACCTGGAAACCATCTGCAGAGACTTTGAAGACTTAGGCAAGAAAGTGAAAGAACTGGGAGTGCAGGTGGTCTTCTCTTCCATCCTCCCAGTGGATGGCCATGGAACAAGGAGGTGGAATAAGATTCTGCAGGTGAACAACTGGCTACGTCGATGGTGCCGTCAGCAACAATTTGGATTTCTGGATCACGGAGTGAACTACTTATACGATGGACTACTTGCTAGAGATGGGGTGCACCTTACGAAGACTGGAAAGCAGGTATTTGGAAGTCGCCTTGCTACACTTGTAAGGAGAGCTTTAAACTAGAACAACATGGGAAGGGAAGCAAAAGACCAGAAAAAGCCATACACCTGACAAATGCTACTGAGAACTCTGCTATTAGAAGTGGAAAGGAAGAACAAAGACGAAAGAATCTAATTAAAAAAAATATTGGAGAAAGAGAAACCAATCACAAACTAAAATGTTTCTATACTAATGCACAAAGCATGGGCAACAAACAAGGAGAATTGGAACTACTAACACAGGAAAAGAAATATGATGTCATTGGAATCACTGAAACTTGGTGGGACAATACACATGATTGGAATACAAGACTAGAAGGATACAACTTATTTGCAAGAAACAGACTTGATAAACGAGGAGGGGGTGTCGCATTGTATGTTAGAAATGCGTATATCTGCACAGAGATTGAAGCTTCAGAGACTGGGAGTTCTGTGGAAACTGTTTGGGTAAGAATACAAGGACAGAACAATGGAAAGGACACCATTGTAGGCATTTACTACAGGCCGCCTGTGCAAGCTGAAGATATGGATGAACTCTTTATGCATCAAATGGCCAAGTTCTCCAAAAAATATGACATAGTTGTCATGGGAGATTTCAACTATCCAGACATTTGTTGGGAATCTCTCTCAGGCAAAACTAACAGGTCAAGGAAATTCTTATCCTCTCTTGCTGACAACTTTATCTTCCAAAAGGTAAAGGAGAAAACAAGGGGAACTGCTACCTTGGATCTAATCCTTATAAACAGGGAGGAAATGGTTGAGGAGGTAAAAGTGGCTGGGACCCTAGGAGGTAGAGACCATGCTATTTTAGAATTTTGGATAACTAGAGGCGGAAGACCTGTGAAGACTCAGACGTCAAGGTTAGATTTCAGAAAGGCAGATTTTAAGGGATTCAGAAAGAGAATTGGAGGGATCCAATGGCTGGATATCCTTAAAGACAAAAATGTCCAGGAAGGATGGGAAATCTTGAAAAATGAAATTCTCAAAGCACAGTTGTTAACAATTCCGAAAAGAGGGAAGAATAGGAAGCATTTAAGGAAACCAGGATGGATGAACACAGAACTTAAGCACATGCTAAAAAGGAAGCAAAAAATGTTTATAAAATGGAAAGAAGGAGGCATATCTAAAGAAGAATATAATGCTGTCTGCAGAACCTGCAAGGCACAAATCAGATTAGCTAAAGCTGAAAATGAATTGAGGCTTGCAAGAGATGTCAAAAGCAATAATAAAGGATTTTGGGGATATGTCAAAAGTAAAAGAAAAGTCAAAGATGCTATAGGATTTTTACAGGATGAAAATGATGAAATGGTAAGACAGGATGTTGAGAAGGCTGAACTTTTAAATTCCTATTTTGCATCTGTTTTCTCTCAGAAAGGAAATGTAACATCAACTGTTATTCACTGTCCTATTAAGGGAATAGAAGAATCCAGGATATCTATAAACAGAAAGATAGTGAGGAAACACTTAGCTAACCTAAATGTATTCAAGTCTCCAGGTCCAGATGAATTACACCCCAGAGTACTGAAGGAGATAGCAGAAGATATTTTTGAACCCCTCTCCATAATCTTTGAAAATTCTTGGAGAACAGGAGAAGTGCCAGAAGACTGGAGAAGAGCAAATGTTGTTCCTATCTTCAAAAAGGGGAAGAAGGTGGACCCAGGCAACTATAGGCCGGTGAGTCTGACTTCTATACCAGGAAAGATCTTTGAACAAATTATTAAACAACATGTATGTCAATACCTGGATAAGAATGAAGTGATTAAACAGAGTCAGCATGGGTTTGTAACTAATAAGTCATGTCAGACTAATTTAATTTCCTTCTATGATGGTATTACTGATTGGGTGGATCAAGGAAATGCTGTAGATATAGTATATCTTGACTTCAGCAAAGCATTTGACAAAGTCTCTCATACAATCCTTATTGAAAAAATGACTAAGTATGGAATGGACAAGGCAACTGTTAGGTGGATTCATAACTGGCTTAGTGATCGGACCCAAAGAGTGTTCGTAAATGGCTGCACATCCAGTTGGAAGAATGTCTCAAGTGGGGTACCACAGGGCTCTGTCCTGGGCCCTGTATTGTTCAACATCTTTATCAACGATTTAGATGAATTGAGGGTAAACTGATTAAATTTGCTGATGACACAAAGCTAGGAGGGATAGCTAATACTAGAGAAGAGAGAGAGAGGATTCAAAAAGATTTAAATAAACTGGAGAAGTGGGCAGCAACTAACAGAATGGTTTTTAACAGGGAGAAATGCAAAGTACTACATCTGGGCAATAAAAATGAAAAAAGCATATATAGAATGGGAGGAATAGGGCTAAGTGACAGCACATGTGAAAAAGACTTGGGTATACTAATAGATCGCAGACTGAATATGAGTCAACAGTGTGATGCAGCAGCAAAAAAGGCAAATGCAATTCTAGGATGTATTAACAGAAGCATACAGTCTAGATCACGTGAAGTCATTATTTCCCTCTACTCCTCTTTGGTCAGACCTCATCTGGAATATTGTGTCCAGTTTTGGGCACCACATTTTAAAAAAGACATCAACAAACTGGAGCAAGTTCAGAAAAGAGCGACCAGAATGGTGACCGGTCTGCAAACCCTGTCTTATGAGGAAAGGTTGCAGGATTTGGGAATGTTTAGTTTGCAAAAGAGAAGACTGAGAGGAGACTTAATAGCTGTCTACAAATATCTAAAGGGCTGTCACATTGTAGAAGGATCAACTTTATTCTCATTTGCAAAAGGAAAGACTAGAAGCAATGGGATGAAGCTGAATGGGAGGAGACACAGATTAGATATTAGAAAAAACTTTTTGACAGTTAGAGTGATCAATGAGTGGAACAGGCTGCCACGAGAAGTGGTGAGTTCTCCTTCAATGGAAGTCTTCAAACAGAGGCTGGACAGACATCTAACTGGGATGATTTAGCGAATCCTGCTTTGAGCAGGGGGTTGGACCAGATGGCCCAGGAGGTCCCTTCCAACTCTACGATTCTATGATTCTATGATTCTATGATGTTGTAATGAGTGATTCACTACTAAAATTTAAGAAGGGACTGGATGCCTTTCTTGAAAAGTATAATATTACAGGGTATATACACTAGTCTCCTTAATATTGCGTTGATCCAGGGAGCTAGTCTGATTGCCGTATGTGGAGTCGGGAAGGAATTTTTTTCCCCAATGTGAAGCCTACTGTTGCCACATGGTTTTTTTTGCCTTCCTCTGGATCAACATGTTAGGGCAAGTTAGGATAGGATATGGGTTGAACTAGATGGACTTAAAGTCTCCCTTCAACCTTAATAACTATGTTACTATGTTACCACCAGCAGCCCTACACCATCACACTACCACCACCACCAGTCTCACACCATCACACTACCACCAGCAGCAGCCCTACACCATCACACTACCACCACCAGCAGCCCCACACCATCACACTACCTCCACCAGCAGCCCCACACCATCACACTACCACCACCATCAGCCTCACACCATCACACTACCACCACCAGCAGCCTCACTACCACCCCCAGCAGCCTCACACCATCACACTACCACCACCAGCAGCCCCACACCATCACACTACCTCCACCAGCAGCCCCACACCATCACACTACCACTACCAGCAGCCCCACACCATCACACTACCACCACCAGCAGCCTCACACCATCACACTACCACCACCAGCAGCCCCACACCATCACACCACCACCAGCAGCAGCATCACACTACCACCACCAGCAGCCCTACACCATCACACTACCACCACCAGCAGCCCCACACCATCACACTACCTCCACCAGCAGCCCCACACCATCACACTACCACTACCAGCAGCCCCACACCATCACACTACCACCACCAGCAGCCTCACACCATCACACTACCACCACCAGCAGCCCCACACCATCACACTACCACCACCAGCCGCCCTACACCATCACACTACCACCAGCAGCAGCCCAACACCATCATACTACCACCACCAGCAGCCCAACACCATCACACTACCACCACCAGCAGCCCCACACCATCACACTACCACCACCAGCAGCCTCACACCATCACACTACCACCACCAGCAGCCTCACACCATCACACTACCACCACCAGCAGCCTCACACCATCACACTACCACCACCAGCAGCCCCACACCATCACACTACCACCACCAGCAGCCCCACACCATCACACTACCACCACCAGCAGCAGCCTCACACCATCACACTACCACTACCAGCAGCTCCACACCATCACACTACCACCACCAGCAGCCTCACACCATCACACTACCACCACCAGCAGCCCCACACCATCACGCTACCACCACCAGCAGCTCCACACCATCACACTACCAGCAGCCCAACACCATCACACTACCACCACCAGCAGCCCTACACCATCACACTACCACCATGAGTCTCACACCATCACACTACCACCACCTGCCCCACTCGGTCACCATTCCATTAGTTCGGACTGTAGGTATGTTGTTCTTATGGTGCGGTGCATCGTTAGCTTTATGCTCGTTCCACCATTGACTCCTCGTCAGTAGAATATTATCCCTGAAGTCTTAGGTTTTTTTTTAGGTAATTACAATGTAACCCTTTGTGTTCTTTCCTATCACCAGTGATTTGCGCCATTTTCGTCCATTGTTTTCCTTATTATGGACCAGAATAGGAATGATAAACCATTTCTACCCGTTAACCCTTTCACGAGCCATGCTGCACGTGTATGGCACCAGTCGGTAGCTGGTGAATGGAGCTCACGGGGTGATCTCGCCCCACACCCGGCAGATCATGGCTGTGTGTTCCTGCCAGGACCGGCTTCTAACAATCGCAGATGGAGTGGAGCTCTGCCCGGGATTGTACCCCGGTAAATCCCATTTATCACGGGCCGGCATGGGGCAGCGTCATTCCATGCACCCGTCAGCACCACCGTGACGTGATGGCCGGCAGCTGATGGGCTCTTATGGCAGCCGGGGGTCTGCTGAGGATACTGTGGGGACGATTAGACACAGCGACAAGGGAAAAAAGTGTTTTAAAAAATTTGAAAAAAATTAAAAAATTAGCAAAACTTAAAATCAGCGCCTCCTCCCCTTATTTAACATTAAGATAATTAAAAAAAATGCACCAAAGTGGAGTCACCAGGATCAGGAGGGTGCGATCTACGGGAATAATCACCCCGAGCTGTGACCACCGGGAGAAAGTCAGGAATTCCACCAAAAATGCTGCAACAAGCGATGAAAGCGCCACATCTCCCCCAAAATGGCGCCATTAACCCTTCATCTCCTCCAAATGGCGTCATTAACCCTTCATCTCCCCCAAATGGCACCATTAACCCTTCATCTCCCCCAAATGGTGTCATTAACCCTTCATCTCCCCCCAAATGGCGCCATTAACCCTTCATCTCCCCCAAAATGGCGCCATTAACCCTTCATCTCCCCCAAATGGCGCCATTAACCCTTCATCTCCCCCAAATGGCGCCATTAACCCTTCATCTCCCCCAAAAATGGTGCCATTAACCCTTCATCTCCCCCCAAATGGCGCCATTAACCCTTCATCTCCCCCAAATGGCGTCATTAACCCTTCATCTCCCCCAAATGGTGTCATTAACCTTTCATCTCCTCCAAATGGCGTCATTAACCCTTCATCTCCCCCCGCAAACAATAACAATTAATCTGGAGCTGTTCGGTGTCACCGTAACCGCAGTGATGAGGGGAATCACAGCGCCGGCTCCTCGGAACTACATAATGGACAAATAGCCAAAAATCTAGGTCACTCTTGGTTTTTTCCACAATTTCTTCTCACTTGGATTTTTTCCCGTTTCCCAGTAAACTATGAGGTAAAATAACCCGCGTCATCACTAGGAGAACTCTCCCCGCACCACCGAGCCTCACCCGGCTGCATGGCCAGAAAGAGAAGAGGCTGCGGGAAGAAGGAGGAGAGGAAGGGACGGAAAATCACCGGGAGGGGAAGAAGGGGTTAAAGACCAAGTCGTGGAGAAAGTGATAATAATGTAATGGATGAGAGACCCGGATGACCAGACTCCTCCCCCTCCCCATGTGACTGATCACATGACAGTGACGTCACACAGGTCCTGTCCGCACTGAGCTCTGCAGAAGGAGGAGGTAGGTGTGCGCTGTGTACCCGGGATTATGGGGATTATTAACCCCTTTAGGACCGGACCGGTTTTGAGATGAAAGAAGATGAAGATTTTCCTCACAGAATGAGTTGTGTTTTTTCTCTAGTGATGAGTGACCGCGACCTGATAACACCGCTGTATCCGAGCCCCCGGCCTGATAACACCGCTGTATCCGAGCCCCCGGCCTGATAACACCGCTGTATCCGAGCCCCCGGCCTGATAACACCGCTGTATCCGAGCCCCCGGCCTGATAACACCGCTGTATCCGAGCCCCCGGCCTGATAACACCGCTGTATCCGAGCCCCCGACCCGATAACACCGCTGTATCCGAGCCCCCGACCCGATAACACCGCTGTATCCGAGCCCCCGGCCTGATAATACCGCTGTATCCGAGCCCCGGCCTGATAACACCGCTGTATCCGAGCCCCCGGCCTGATAACACCGCTGTATCCGAGCCCCGGCCTGATAACACCGCTGTATCCGAGCCCCCGACCCGATAACACCGCTGTATCCGAGCCCCGGCCCGATAACACCGCTGTATCCGAGCCCCCGGCCCGATAACACCGCTGTATCCGAGCCCCCGACCCGATAACACTGCTGTATCCGAGCCCCCGACCCGATAACACCGCTGTATCCGAGCCCCGGCCCGATAACACCGCTGCATCCGAGCACGCCGCAGACACTCAGCACACGGGCCTGATAACACCACTGTATCCGAGCACGCCGCAGACACTCAGCACACGGCCTGATAACACCACTATCCGAGCACGCCGCAGACACTCAGCACACGGGCCTGATAACACCGCTGTATCCGAGCACGCTGCAGACACTCAGCACACGGGCCTGATAACACCGCTGCATCCGAGCACGCCGCAGACACTCAGCACACGGGCCTGATAACACCACTGTATCCGAGCACGCCGCAGACACTCAGCACACGGGCCTGATAACACCACTGTATCCGAGCACGCCGCAGACACTCAGCACACGGGCCTGATAACACCACTGTATCCGAGCACGCCGCAGACACTCAGCACACGGCCTGATAACACCACTGTATCCGAGCACGCCGCAGACACTCAGCACACGGCCTGATAACACCGCTGTATCCGAGCACGCTGCAGACACTCAGCACACGGGCCTGATAACACCGCTGTATCCGAGCCCCCGGCCTGATAACACCGCTGTATCCGAGCACGCCGCAGACACTCAGCACACGGGCCTGATAACACCACTGTATCCGAGCACGCCGCAGACACTCAGCACACGGGCCATGATAACACCACTGTATCCGAGCACACCGCAGACACTCAGCACACGGCCTGATAACACCACTTTCCGAGCACGCCGCAGACACTCAGCACACGGGCCTGATAACACCGCTGTATCCGAGCACGCTGCAGACACTCAGCACACGGGCCTGATAACACCGCTGTATCCGAGCCCCCGGCCTGATAACACCGCTGTATCCGAGCCCCCGGCCCGATAACACCGCTGTATCCGAGCACGCTCTTCACTGTCGCTTATGTCACCATTTTCCAGGTGCTGTAATGTTTTCAGTGTTCGGGATTTGAGGCTGTGGCGGTTTCTGTTTTCCATCCTGAGTCGATGTTTTTATTGATATCTCTTCGGGGCAGACACGATGTTTTCATCGCACGTTCTGACATTTTCTTGTTGTTCCAGCAGCAAAAAAAAAGACAATTCTGAGTTTTTGATTTTTTTTTTCTCGTTACACCATTTACTAATTGGAATCATTAATTTTATACTTTGATCGGACTTTGACAAACACACAAAATTTTAATGGGTGAAAAGGAGGGTGAGGCAGTTTCACACTAGCGTATGGAGGAGCTGCGGACTTAGCTCTGTGAAGCTCCGCCCACTGCCACGCCTCCTCCATTGAGCTCCGCCTCTGTCAGCATGCGGCCTGCGTACCCTATCTTTAGCATTGGGTATGCAGGCCATGCCGATGTATGCGGATGTTTTGTCGGTGTGGCGAGCGCAACAAATTCCAACATGTTGCGTTCAGCGCAGGTCGCCGCACCGTCAAAACGACGCATGCGGGGTTTTTTCAAGCAAGAGGAGAAGGAGGAGGATATGACTGATGGACACTCTGGAATTCTGGACAGTTGAGAGGTGACATCTGGGCCAGAGAGGTAGATCTGAGTGTCATCAGCATGTAGGTGGTACTGGAATCCATGGGACTTTTAGTTGTCCCTGGCCAAAGGTATAGATGGAAGAGAGTAGGGGTCCCAGGAAAGAGCTTTTACGAAACACCAGCAGAGAGAAGGCAGTAGTGTAGAATGGGAGATGTTAAATGCGGTTAGAGATGGGCTAACCCGAACTGTCAAGTTCGGCGTCCGCATTGAACACCTACTGTTCGGGCATGGACACCGAACACTGACTTCACCAGGAAGTCTGTGTTACTGTTAGGGTTCGGCTGCCTGGGCACCGGGTGTTTGGCGCGATGTCATGTGCATGACAGCGTGGCAAAAACCACTACTGATATGCGGTGAAATCATCCCCACCGGTCAGAGAGCCGCAGATCCTGCGCTTTCAAAAGACAGCGAGAGCGCTCAGCTGTGATTGGAGGTATAACCTTTACCTCCGGTCACTTTTGTCAACTGATGGGACTACAGCTCCCATCACCTGACACCTGCTACTGCTAATTACAGTGAGAGCTGGAGCGACGGATGGAAGTATTCCTTAACAGCTCCTACGCAGTAAATAAATTTTTTAAAAAATGGCGTGGGTTCCCCTGTATTTCTGCTAACCAGCCAGGCAAAACCCATCAGCTTCTGCAGTAAGTTAAAAAAATGGCGTGGTTCTCCCCCCCCCGTTTTTGACAACCAACCTTGCTAAAGCTGACAGCTCGGGGCTGGTATTCTCAGACTGGTAAGAGGCCATGGATATTGGCTCCCCACAGCCTAAAAATAGCAGCCCGCAGCTACCAAGAAAAGGCACATCTATTAGATGCGCCAATTCTGGCACTTTGGCTGGCTCTTCCCACTTGCCCTGTTGTCGTGGCAAGTAGAGTTCATATTTGTGGGGTTGATGTCACCTTTGTATTGTCAGGTGACATCAAGCACACAGCTTGGTAATGGAGAGGCGTCTGTAAGACACCTATCCATTACTAATCCTAAAGTTGTATGGTAAATAAAGACACAGCCAGAATAAAGTCTTTTATTTGAAATAAGATTAAACACTTTTTCTATTTTTATAGAAACGCCTAATCTATCTTCCCATCAATTTTAACCATCTTCCCTGTCCCTGCTGAAGAAAAGCAGGCCCAAACCATGATGCTGCCACCACCATGTTTGACAGTGGGGATGGTGTGTTGCCTTTACGCCAAACATTGTTGCCAAAAAAGTTCTATTTTGGTTTCATCTGACCAGATCACCTTCTTCCACATGTTTGGTGTGTCTCCCAGGTGGTTGTTGCAAACTTTAAGCAACACTTTTTATGGATATCTTTGAGAAATGGCTTTCTTTTTGCCACTCTTCCAGAAAGGCCAGATTTGGGCAGTGTACGACTGATTGCTGTCCTATGGATAGACTGTCCCACCTCAGCTGTAGATCTCTGCAGTTCATCCAGAGTGATCATGGGCCTCTTAGCTGCATCTCTGATCAGTCTTTTCCTTGTTTGAGATGAGAGTTTAGAGGGGCGGCCGGGTCTTGGTAGATTTGCAGTGGTATGATACTCCTTCCATTTCAATATGATCGCTTGTACAGTGCTCCATGGGATGTTTAAAGTTTTGGAAATCATTTTGTATCCAAATCCGGCTTTAAACTTCTCCACAACAGTATCACGGACCTGCCTGTTGTGTTCCTTGGTCCTCATGATGCTCTCTATGATTCAAATAGATCCCTGAGACTATCACAGAGCAGGTGCATTTATACGGAGACTTGATTACACACAGGTGGATTATATTTATCATCATTAGTCATTTAGGACAACATTGGATCATTCAGAGATCCACAATGAACTTCTGGAGTCAGTTTGCTGCACTGAAAGTAAAGGGGCCGAATAATATTGCACACCTCACTATTCAGTTTTTGAATTTCCACAAAAATTTAAAATATCCAAAAATTTCATTCAACTTCACAATTGTGTCCCACTTGTTGTTGATTCTTCACCAAAAATTTACATTTGGTATCTTTACGTTTGAAGCATGATATGTGGGAAAAGGTTGAAAAGTTCCAGGGGGCCGAATACTTTTTGCAAGGCTCTGTATCAGTGAGACAAGTCTACTGGAGGATAGAGTGGAGTGCTTTTTTGAGGCAGTCAGCGATGGATCACGTGGTGGTTGCCAATTTCTTGGGCGTTAGAGGTGGTTATGCTGGTTCTATATTAAGACATTTGGATTGTTCAATGTTATCTAGATATCAGTTTATTCCGGTATTCCGGGAATGTTTGACACGTTTGCCCAATGAATATGGATCGCATTATTTTCGTATTGGGGAAGCAAAAAAACCATCGCGTTTGAGTGACAAGATAGTTTGGCACTTTGGAATCTTCAAGGTTTCTTCTTTATGTTCTCCATCATTTGGTTACATTGTAGGGATTGTCTTTGGAATTTTTGTATTTTCTGGTAAGATGGTTTGTATTAATTTAGCTAATTGTGTCCTGATGGTCGACATCATAGCGCAGTCTAGGTCTATAGTGCCGGTCACATGGCTGGGAATCCAAGGGTGTTACTGGAATTTTCTTACTACTGTCGAGTGGACTATCCTCCAGATGTGTTACATGTTGGGGGGGGGGGGGGGGGGGGGGGGCGACCTTGGTGTTAGATCCTCCGGGGAATTAATCAGGGACATAAAATTTGATTTTTTTTTTTGCCTTTGTGGTCGTCCTTCCCAGGGATCATAATTGTATGGTCTGACATCATGGCCCAGATTACTTGCAGGTATTCTGCGGCACAAAGACTTGTTGACTTTTTCAAAAGTTTTTATTTGAGGCTCGACCACTTCTAATTAATGCGATTGGTACGGATCCCTGCATACTGGGATTACGAGTTGTTGTGGTGCAAGATTTTGAGGTATGGTGGGACCAGTTTGTTGTGGGGTCGCCATTGTTGTGGGCGCTTCGGGTTTTGTCATTCCATGCCATTTTTTTTTTTTTTTCAGATTATTAACCGCAGTTTTTTTTTCCCTCCAAATTTGCGAGAAAATGGGGGTGCGCCTTATAATCTGAAATGAGCTTAGCGGGGGGCGTCTGCGGTGTAGTGGGTTCACAGGAGGCAAGGTCGCTGCTTAAGGAAGTCGGCGGCAGGAGCTGAGTTTCCTTTCCCGTAGACTTCCCTGCATTGGGCTTTGTGGGAAAATGGCTGCTGAAGGCTGTGCATGCACAGATTGAGAACTTTGGAGACAAGATTTTGTCTCCTGAGATCTCAATCTGCCATGCACCGCCTCCGGTGGCCATTTTCCTGAAGACCACTGCAGGGAAATCTTTAGGAAAGCATCACCCCGCTCCTGCCGCCGGTCTCCTAAAGCATCTACCTTGACTTCTGTGATCCTGCTCCACCCAGACACCCCCAGGTAAACTACCGTTAAAACAGACTGTAAAGCCCCCGTTACACACTGCGATATCGCTAGCAATATCGCTGTAAAGTCACCGATTTTGTGACGTAGCAGCGATATTGCTAGCGATATCGCTACATGTGATACTTACCTCCGACCGCTCCCCCGCTGGTTATCGCTGGTCGCGTGAGAACGTCCTGGACCATTTCTCGTCGTCAGCTTCCTGCTGTGACGACGAGCGACGTGTGGACGCGGGCGGGAGGACGTCAGGATCGCCTGGTGTGACAGGTAAGTAACGACCCCCGACCCCTGCGATGTCGTTGGTGACATCTGCCTGTGTGGCAGCTCACTAGCGACCACTTAGCGATGCACCAGCGATCCATATCGTTGTCGGGATTGCTGGTGCATCGCTATGTGTAACGGTACCCTGAGATGCACCACCATTTTTTTTTTTTTTTTTAATTCGTTTATTAAACATCAGGGTACAAAGAATGCACATCATACACAATGACTTACGATAACAGGCATTTTACAAAGCATACATGCCTCCGTCCATAATAAAGTATAATACAAAGAGATTGCACACTCTTATAGATAAAACAAGGTAATGTGTACATTTCCTTCTAAGCATATGCAAAGAATAACTGTTTATATATTTCCCCATATGTATCTCACTCTAATTTCACAGACCTTGTCATGTCATGCAACCGTAAAAACTAACTAAAACTCCTAAACTACAACTACCACTACATCAGCTACTATCCACTATTTCCGCAGTCTAGTTTCCTCTACCATATTATGTCACATGTGATGTTCAGTCTTGTAAAGAGAGGTGAGAGGAATTCCACCTCTCCCAGATCTTTCCAAATTTCCCCGTGCATCCCCTATTTTGATACAGCGTGCGCTTATATGGGACAATTGAATTCACCAATTTAATCCAAAATCTAAGAGAAGGATCTGAGCCCCCCATCCACCTCAGTGCCAGCACCTTCCGTGCCATAAACAGCGTCTCGCGCAAGAAGACCCCAGCATAGCGATCCCAGATCTCCTCCTCCCACACCCCAAACAAGCAGACCAATGGCTCTAGAGGGACAGGGGCCTGCACCAGGGACGTCAGTAGTGCGGTCACCTCTTTCCAGTAGTGTAGGATAGTGGGACATTGCCACACCATATGGATAAAATCAGCATCTGGCGACATCGCATACACTCTGACGATTGAAGCCGACCCATCCTAAAAAGTCTCAACGGAGTCAAATATGATTGATTTATTATATACATTTGTATCATTCTGTTATTAATAGACGGTGATACTACAGTCGGAGACTCCAGAATCTCCTCCAACTCCTCTCCTTGCGTATCAGGGATGAGTCGTTCCCACCTCATCTTAATAGAGTTTATGGCCGATTCTGCCCCTACTGACAGCATATATGTGTACAAGGAGGATATGAGACCCTGGGGACCCTGCGAATTAAGAATTCCTATTAGAGGTAACGATGAAATAGTACGGTCCACACCCCCATCCCTCACGTGTGACTGTAGAGCCGATCTCAGCTGCAGATAGCGAAAAAATTGAGACCTCGGGATATCATGTGTGGCCTGTAATTGTTCAAAAGACTTTAAGGTCCCCTGGTCATACAAGTCTCCCACTGAAGAGACGCCATGCTGATCCCAAAAAACGGCGGACGGGTGATTCAGCAGCTCCGGAAAATAGTTATTACTCCACAGGGGCATTTCAGCTACAACATCCTTAAACCCTATTACCTTCTTAATTTGCCTCCATATTAATCGAGCCAGCCGGAGCAGGGGTAACAGACGTGGAGCATTCGTTTTCTCCAGCTCAGGGAAACCCAATGGGCAATCCGCTCGTGCAGCTTGAAGCAGGTGGCTTTCAGAGTTAGGGAGGCAATTACCCGGCATCCATTTATTTAAAGCCCTAGCCTGCCCAGCCAAGTAGTATAGGAAAAAATCTGGCAGCGCCGCCCCACCTCCCTTCTTCGGTCTTTGTAAAGTGGACAATTTAAGTTTGGGCCTAGTTTTCCCCCAAATAAAGGATGTGACCAGAGAGTTAAGATTGACAAAAAAGGACTTGGGCACCGCTACCGCACTGTGCTGGAGCGAGTAGCCAAGTTTAGGAAGTAATATCATTTTAACCAGGTTAATGCGTCCAGCCACAGATAGTGGGAGCCTACTCCAAGACGCAAATTTAGCTTTAACCAGGTCCAGCAGCGGGTGGACATTAAGTTGTAGATCAAGCGTACTGTTATTAGAGATGTGGATGCCCAAATATTTAAAACCAGATACGATAGGCAGCAAGGAGAGATCCTCCAGCTGGGGCATCGGAGCATAGGAAAGGGGTAACAGGGCAGACTTCTCCCAGTTTATATGTAAACCTGAGTATTTACTGAATCTATCTATAAGGGATATCACCTGTGGCAAAGTTTCTTCCACGTCATTCAAGAATATCACCATGTCATCGGCATATAGGCCAATGGTGTCTATCCTGCCTGCTATATCTATACCTCGGATATTAGGGAAGGAGCTTATGCGTATTGCCAGTGCCTCAATCGCAAGTGCGAAGAGAGCCGGGGAAAGAGGGCAACCCTGACGGGTTCCCCTATGCAACGCGAAAGACTCAGATATAGAATTGTTTATTATAATACGGGCCTTAGGTTTCATATATAATATTTTGATCCATGTTATAAATTGATTGCCAAAGCCATACCTCTGCAAACATGCGGAAAGGAAAGGCCATTCAAGAGAGTCAAAAGCCTTGGCCGCATCCAACGATGCCAATGCCCATTTATTGTCTGGCACCAGGGAGCTATATTGGACTATTGACTGGACTCTTCTGATGTTAATAGAAGTACTTTTGCCTGGCATAAAGCCCGTTTGATCTGGATGTATGAGGTTCAATATAATGGAATTCAATCTGGTAGCTAGAATCTTGGTGAAAATTTTATAGTCCACATTCACCAATGAAATGGGATGATAGGATCCACATTCCAAAGGGCCCTTCCCCTCCTTCCGAAGCACTATGATATTAGCCCCATAAAAGGACTCGGGCATAGAATTCCCCTCCCATATTCCCCGAAATACCTTTGCCAAAAGTGGCGTCAATATATCCCGATACTTCCTGTATAGTTCAATAGGTAACCCATCAGGTCCAGGGGCCTTCCCAGAAGCCATATCTGTCATAGCCTTATCTATCTCCTCTGCGGTGAACTCAGCATCCATAAGGGCTCGCTTTTCTGAATCTAATGTGGGGAATGATATATCTGACAGTCTAAACACGCCAAAGTGTCAGAGTCACTTTTAGATTCATATAGTGACCTGTAGTAATCCTGAAAACAGCCAAGAATATCCTCAGTCGAAGACACCAGTGTACCGTCCTCCCTACGAATCTGCAATATCGTATTAGAGGTGTTATTTTGGTGCACCAGATAGGCCAAAAATTTGCCCATCTGGTTCCTCAATTTGAAATAGGAATGACGAGTAAAGAATAGTTTACGCTTAGATTTAGTGTCCACGTTCTGAGTATATAACCTCTGGGCGGCCAGCCACTCATTCCTGTTCCCGCTGGTTTGATTAGATATATATGTTGCCTCTGCGTCTCTCAGTCGTTGCTCCACCTCGTCACCCGCTTAATATAAGAAATCGTGGAGGACAAGCAGCCCCTCAGGTATGCTATAAGGGCATCCCAGGATAAATTAATGTTCCGGGTGGGACGCGACGAAGCAATTCAACTGATCAATCGTTCTGTCAGGAGACCCTATCAATTTTAACCAGAAGGGATTTAACTTCCAAGCTATCCACTGTTTACTTGCCCATATTTGAGTTGAAGGATGACCGGACTATGGTCTGAGATCCCCTACTTCCATGTTCTATATCAGCCACCCACATCGCCAGACCGCCAGTACCAAATATATAGTCTATGCGGGATAGAGAGCGTTTAGTGGATGAGTGACAGGTGTATTCCCTTAACTCAGGATGACGCATCCTCCACAAATCCAGCCACCCGCCACCCACCATAAATGACACCGGGGTTATAGTCATTGGGGAGGACCCACCGGTCGCTTCATCATCCAGCCTCAATTTATCAAGGCGGTTGTTCATGACCATATTAAAATCGCCCATACAAATAACATCTGCGTTCGGGTAGTTAAGGGCAAAACTCATTGCCTTCTGCAGAATGGATATACGAGCCGTAGGGGGGTTATAAATACATAAGACCACATATTTCCTGGTGTTTATCAATGCGTGGACAAAAATAAAACGACCCTCAGGGTCACTTCGAGTTTCCCTCGCTTCCCATCTGACGTCTTTATGTACCAACAACGAGACCCCCCTCGAGTAGCTGGTATGAAATGTATGGGCAGACCATTGTACCCAGGGCTTCTGCACGCACTGCGCTGTATCCCTAGTCAAATGTGTCTCCACCAAGGCCACAATGTGAGGACGGTAATGTCTGACCTGTGAGAAGACCTTGATCTTTTTTCGAGGAGTTTTTATTCCCCTCACATTCCATGTCATATTAACTCCAACCCCATATTTTACTCCTCTGAACATGGTGCATAGTGTTACCCGGGCAAAGTTTAGAAACATCACCTAGAGATTGAAATTGTTGTTGACTGAGATTATAACCTGAAAAAAACAAAAACCACTACGGAAAAAAAACAAAGTGAAAAAACCACAAACAACGTAGGAGCAGAGTCCTGTACTCTCATCACAAAACAAACAAGGGGATACCATCACTGAGCCCAGTGTCCGGTATTGTTGGAAACCTGGACGCCATCAAGTAAAGCTCCAATCAGCCGATTAATAGAAAAATTCCAGCTAGCAATAGATGCATTAGGATTCTTTTTCAGCAGACCCTCCATGGGATCGCAGCCACTCCGCCGGATCTGTAAAAAATGAAGTAGAACCCCTGTGGACCAACCGGAGCCTGGCCGGGTAAATCATCGAGTACACAACATTCCTCTCCCGTAGATGTCTCTTGACCTCCGTAAACTGCGCCCGTTGCTTCTGGAGTTCTGCAGAGAAATCCGGGAAGATCGAGTTCGTGGCATTGTTGAACTTAATCGGACTCTTTTGCCGTGCCAGCCGTAGAGCCGCGTCTCTATCCCTGCAGTTGAGAATGCGCGCTAGGAAGGGTCTAGGCAGGGCTCCCGGAGGAAGAGGCCTAGTAGGGACTCTTATGAGCTCTTTCCACCGCAAAGATTGAAGAGAATTTATCGCCCAAAGTGGTTTTAAGCCAGTCTTCTAGGAATTGCTCCGGATATTGTCCCTCCGATCGCTCCGGCAGACCAATAATTCGGATGTTGTTCTGACGCATTCTGTTCTCCAGGTCATCCGCCTTTTGCCTCCATGCATTCATGGAGCCTGCCACTTTCGTTAGTTTAGCTTCCATGCGTGTGATGGTGTCCTCCACCTGGGATACCCGTGTCTCCACCTCCGTAATGCGGGTCTTCATGGCTTGCATATCTTGTCGGAGGCTTCCCACCTCGGTGTATACGTCCTCTATCTTCCCAGACAGAGACGGTCCTGGTCAAAGAGATGGCCTGCATGAGTTGCTCAGATGCCTGTTTAAGAGTTAATTCCCCCTGCTCACACTCCTCCCCACCTTCAGAGGGACGACTCTTGCCCTGAGCTTGTGTGGGGTTATTTTTAGTAGATCTTGAGCCCTCAGCATGGTCTATTCTGGCATATTCTTTTAGCTTTTCAGCCGCCGATCCAGACCCCTTGGAACGGCTCATTTTAAAAGCAATAGGGTATAGCCGGGGAGCAGGAACCGTACACTCCGGAGTCTCTGAATCAGAGTGACAGGCAGGGTATGACAAACAAATGTATGTTGACTGCAGGGTCCCGGCTGCAACACAGACCCGCAGCGTCTCACAAGGAGGCAATATCTAGTCTCAGGCAGCAGGCAAGGGCCCCCACAGCCCAAGAAGTAACCCTCAGGACCCCACAGGGATCACAGCCAGGGAGGGATCCAAGTCCCACTAGTTATGGTGCTGGCAGGGCAGGCGTATGGTGAATAGGGGGACGCGGGGCCCAATGGCCCAATTTTTCAGGGCACACACCGCTTGTCCCTCACAAATAGTCAGTTTATCCGCTCACCGTCCCTTGCTTCCTCAGCGCTGCAGCGATGGAGCCTGGCGCCGCATCTCTCACAAGCAGAGCGCGCGCCTCCAAGATGGTCGCCGCCCCGTGCAGGCCCCGTCGGCCACCCAAGTCCTCAGAGCCGCAGGCACTGCAGAATCCAGCCCCGCTCTCTAGCGGGGGTCCAGGAACGACCCTGAGTCCAGAGGGGTCAAAAGGCAGGCAAGTGTGCCCCCAAAGCAGGGATCCGCTGGTCGGATGCTGTCAGGATGGCCGGAGCTTCTACAGAGCGCGTCCTCACTCCGTCGCTTCCATAGCCACGCCCCCATGCACCACCATTTTATTAAAAAAAATAGTTTTCCTGTTTTCCACCTCAAAATTTGTGTTGTGTCTTATGATCAGATGTGTCTTATAGTCCGCAAAATACGGTAATTTATAAAAGGCTGCGGTTGCCATTTTTTACCCAAGTCGCATCTCTGAACATTTGGTTTTCTTTTTATTGTGAAGCAAACAACAAATAGGACAAAACTGAAAATTCATCCTTCTAAAGTCAGTACTACTGTATGTAGAGCCTCTCTTTGCGGCAATTACAGCTGCAAGTCGCTTTGAGTAAGTCTCTATGAGCTTTATACATCTTGTCAATGGGATTTTTTCCCATTCCTCAAATCACAACTGCTCCACCTTCTTCAGGTTTGATGGTTTCTGCTGGTGAACAGCAATCTTCATGTCTGACCACAGATTCTCCATTGGATTAAGATAAGGGCTTTGTAGTCACTAGTCCACTCCAAAACATTTACACATTTCCCATTACACAACTTGAGTGTTGCTTTAGCAGTATTCTTTGAGTCATTGTCTTGTTGAAAAGTGAACATCCGTCCCAGTCTCAAATCACTGACAGACTGGAACAGCTTTTGCTCAAGATTATCCCTGTATTTCGCACCATCTATCTTCCCCTGTCTCTGCTGCCGAAAATCATCCCCACAGCATGATATTGCCAACACAATGTTTCACTGTGGGGATGGTGTTCTTGAGCTGATGAACTGTGTTAGTTTGGCACAAGACATATCATTTACCTTAGTGGCCAAAAAGTGCAATTTTGGCCTCATGTGACCACAGCACCTTCCTCCATACATTTGGGGAGTCTCCCTCATGTGTTTTGTTAAACTCAAATGAGCCTTACAATTAGTGTGTGTAAGTAAAAGCTTTTTTTCCTGCTCACTCTCCATATAGGCCGCCTCTATGGAGTGTACGTCTTATTGTGGTTTTATGGACAGATACTCCAGTCTCTGAGTGGGAACTCTGCAGCTCCTTTAGGGTTACCTTTGGTCTTTGAGCTGCCTCTCTGAGTAATGCCCTCCTTGTTCAGGCTGATAGTTTTGGTGGGTGACCCTCTCTTGGAAGGTTGTGGTACCATGTTCTGTCCATTTTATTGTAATGAATATGATGATGCTCTGGTGCTCTGGGGGATTATTAGAGATTAGATTTTTTTTTTTATAATGCAACCCCGACTTGTACTTCTCAAAAACTTTGTCCATGACTTGTTTGGAAATCTCCATGGTTTTCATGGTTTATTTTGGAGATCTCCTTGGAATTCATGGTGTTGTTTGGAGATCTGTTGTGAATTCACTTTTTGGTCTGCCTCTGGTTGCTGGTGAGGGTGGTGGAGCTGGTTGTATTGACAGAGGAGTCGTGAGTTCTCTTTCCGGGCTCTCTCTGGTGGTTGCAGGAGGTAATGAAGCTGATCTATTTACCAGAGACCTGCCACCTGATAATGAGGACGACGAGTGGACATCTGGAGTCTCTGACTGGATTTAAGACAGCCGACTCCCTCTACCCCTGCTGGTGATTTTTCCTGCCTCCTGAGGTCTTAGTTTCCAGTTCAGTCCCTGCATTCTCAAGCTAAGTGTTCTTTGCTATTGTTCACATTTGATTTGGTTTTGTCTATTCAGTTTTGTGTGGTCAGCCAGCCTCGGCTGGGGCTGTGCTGAATGTCCCATTCTTATGTTACTGTTTGTGCCAGTTTGCTTTTTGTCCCTTATTAGATTAGCCTCTTTTTGCTCTGTTTTCAGAATATGCCAGCGTGCTGATATACATAGTAACATAGTTATTAACAGGGCTGTGGAGTCGGAGTCGTGGAGTCGGTGCTCATTTTGGTGGAGTCGGTATAAAATGGTCCGACTCCGACTCCTAAAATATATAATAAATTGGGTACAGTAATTCAATGCAGAATGTGCTGAATATTTTTTCATAGGAATTTGGGAAAGTTATGAAATGTCCTATAAATGGCTGTTCTATTCCTGATCTAAGGCTACATTCACACACAGCGTTTTTCCTGCGTTTTTTGTGGATACGTTTTTCAGCTGCAAATGCAGATCAGCTTTTTAAAAAAACGCATCACCTGAAAGGTTTTTGAGCTCATAGATAATGTTTTCAATATCAAAAGCAGATTAGAAATCTGCTCTATCCATTTATCCATATCTGTCTATCCATATCTTATCTGTACCAAAAAGAATGAAAGCCGGGTAGCACACAGACTAACACTTCCTGCCAGGCAAAGGAGGAGGAAAGAGCGTCTCAAACATCATTAACAAGATATTTTGTAAGTGACAAAGTTACTGTAACAATGACAGCAGATATGTCTAACAGACAGCTCCTCCAGCTTGTTGTGAAGGACAGTGTACCATTATCATTATTTGCACGACCAGCTTTTACAGCTCTTAATGGAGAAATGGCTGCAAACTTGGTGTTTCTCTGGAAAGAGAAAGTATTAGAAAATTAGTGATTGAAGAAACCCTTAACCAAAAGGAAGATCTTAAAAAGACTCTCAAAAGTTGCATCATGTTTCTTAAAATGAAGTGAACTATTTTGCCATCAATGTTCGATATGTTTGTGACAACAAAAATTGTTACCAACACACTGGCAGTAAAAGATCCTAAAGCTCATCACAGCAGCCAGTTTCTCCAGGCCTTAGTGGAAAAAGTTCTGCAAGATTACGAACTCAAAAAAGAACAGGTTCTTGCTATTGTAACGGACAATGCTTCAAACATAAGTACAATTACACTGATGAATGAGAGTAATGAACAACAGCTAGAGGAACATTTAGGATTCAGTATGTTTGAGATGGAAGGCCACAGTGCTGTTCATGTAAGTGAGGAACAAACAGATATTACTACAGAAGAACAGCAAAATTATGCTGTAGAAATAGATGATCTTGTTGAAGCTGCTTCAAAACACTTTCCTATTCATCACATGTGCTGTGTTGTGCACACGCTGCAGCTGGCAATAAGAGAGAGTCTGCAAGAGGGACATGCTGGAAATCTGACTGGAAAAGTGAGGAAATTGGTTATTGCCGCCAGAACCCCTAAAATTGATTCCATCTTGAAGAGACGTGCTGGAAAAGGGCAATTGTTGATCAACTAAAACCGTTTCTTATAGACATGGCGAACCCTCAGGGAACCCTAAATGAAGGTCAATGGGCACAGGTGGCTGAATTGAAGGAATTGCTTAATCACCCATTTACTGCGACTAAAAAATTACAAGCTGAGGATTTAACTCCTGGCATTTTCATGAGGGAGAGGAAGAACTTGCTATTTTGCTGTTTAATCGCAGATGGCATTTTTGCTTCAATGAAACGGAGAGAGACACAGCTATTGGAAAATAAAATTCTTCTGGCAGCTGTTTATGTGGACCCGAGTCATCGTATACTGCTTGATGATCAACAGCTTACTAAAGGAAAAGAAGCTCTGACTGAGGTAGCAGTTAGGATGAGTGGCCTGCAGGAGGACTGCCAGGCGCCAGAGGACTTGGGTCCTGACAGTGCTACTGCTGCCATATCTTCATCCTCATCAGATGAGGAGTTTGACTTTGACAAGTATTTGGATGACATGGAGCAGGCAAAGCGTTGCCGCAAGGAAAAAGATTTCACGCCGTCTCCTATAGCAGCAGATTGACCATATTTCAGCAAAATGTTTCACTTGCTCTCAAAGAAAAATTCAACCGTTCATCAAAACTGACTGTGCACGAGGCAATTCCTTTATACCCGGAAATTGTTAGAGATGTTGCCCATGTGGTTACGGCTTTGCCTCCAACCCAAGTTACTGTAGAGAGGTTGTTCTCTGGCCTTAAAATTATTAGGTCAGATGTGAGGTCATCTATGAAGGAGGATCTGATGGAGGCAATTCTATTTCTTAGAACAAATTCATAGACTGCACAAATGTTATTTAGTATGTTTTTGTTGAAAACTGCTTTTTGCCACTTATAGATTATTACATAGTGTTTATATGTATGTGTGTGTGTGTGTGTGTATGTATATATATATATATATATATATATATATATATTCGATATTACATAGTGTATTACATATTTACATATTACATATTAGTTTTTTGTGTTCTAAAGTTGTATTCCAATAAATATTATGTTCTATCTAAATATCTTGATTATTGTATCATAAAAATGATTTAATGTCTAATGTTCACATTGTACTACAATAAATTTTTCACTTAAATATAAGCAATATATGTGGGAGTCGGAGTCAGAATCGTGGAGTTGGAGTGGGTGTAAGGGAAATTGAGGAGTCTGAGTCGCAGGTTTGGCTTACCGACTCCACAGCCCTGGTTATTAAGGTTGAAGGGAGACTTTACGTCCATTTAGTTCAAACCATATCCTATCCTAACTTGCCCTAACATGTTGATCCAGAGGAAGGCAAAAAAAACCCATGTGGCAAACAGTAAGCTTCACATTGGGGAAAAAAATTCCTTCCCGACTCCACATATGGCAATCAGACTAGCTCCCTGGAGCAACGCAATATTAAGGAAACTAGCGTATATACCCTGTAATATTATACTTTTCAAGAAAGGCATCCAGACCCTTCTTAAATTTTAGTAGGGAATCACTCATTACAACATCATATGGCAGAGAGTTCCATAGTCTCACTGCTCTTACAGTAAAGAATCCGCATCTGTGAGTATGCTTAAACCTTCTTTCCTCCAGATGTAAAGGATGCCCCCTTGTCCCCGTCACAGGTCTAAGAGTAAAAAGATCATTAGAAAGGTCTTTGTATTGTCCCCGCATATATTTATACATTGTAATAAGATCACCCCTAAGCCTTCGATTTTCCAAACTAAATAACCCCAAGTGTAATAACCTGTCTTGGTATTGCATACCCCCCAGTTCCCCTTTTTCAGTGACAGTTTTGCCCAGTGTTTTACAATTAAGCACATAATTATACATCTTGTTCATTCTACCCAAGTGCGTGACCTTACATTTATCCCCATTAAAGCTCATTTGCCATTTATCAGCCCAAGCTTCTAGTTTACATAAATCCTCCTGTAATATAGTTGGTTTTTTTGCTATCAGAAGTGTTGGACATTTTTGCAGGGTTTTTTGGCGTGATTGCAGACAGTATCTTTCCTGTCCTTTCTAGTCAGTGTGGGCCCCATTGTTTGCTCAGCCTATTTTCCTACCTGTGTTTGTGTTTTCATCTTGTTTCACCGACAATATATGTTCGGGGGCTATCTATTCCTTTGGGGTCTGCTCTGGGGCAGTTTCGATTTCCCCTTTTCTTGCTTTAGGCTTATTTAGTTCTCCGGCTGTGTCGAGGCATCTAGAATCATCGTAGGTACGCTCCACGACTACTGCTAGTTGTGTGGATAGGATCAGGGGTCTGCAATCCGCTTAGTTACCAACCTCTCTGGTTTTCTGTGGCTTAGCTTGGTCTTGTTTTCCTCCTCGGTGACCCAGTCACAACAGAGATCTCCTTGATCTTCATGGTGTTTTTTGGAGGTCTTCATGGTGGTGTTTGGAAATCTTCTTGATCTTCATGTTGGTGTTTGGAGATCTCTTTGGTCTTCGTGGTAGTGTTTGGAGATCTCCTTGGTCTTCATGGTGTTTGGTTAGTGGTGCCTCTTGTTAATGGTGTTGCAGCCATTGTGGCCTTTCAGAAAAGGTAAAGTGTATATACTGACAGATGTGTGACACTTAGATTGCACACAGGGGGACATCCTGTCTCTAAGCATGGGACTTATGAAGAGAATTGCTTGCACCACGAATTTTCAGGGGCTTCATTGCAAAAGGGGTGAATACATATGCACGTGCCAATTTTTAGTTATTTGATCCCATAAATTTAATTTGGGCCTTTACTTTTCTCACTTCACCATCTTAGACTATGTAGTGCCGATGCATCACAGACAAGTCGGATTACAAAGATATTTACACACAGGTTGTAATGTAACAAAATAGGTAGGAACCAAGGGAGTGAATACTTTTGCAAGCCACTGTATAGATACATAGGAGCTCCGTCATGGCGGTCACAAGGGTCTTCAGCAGACCTCCTGCTGTTATTGCAACTCATCGGCACCCTACAACCCCATTGTAGAGAGACTGATGAGCACTTGGAATGGTGTGTCCCCTCAGCCACACACTTTATATGCTGTTGTTAGAGATTGAAATTGGCATTTAAGGGGTTAAAGGGAATCTCTCAGTAGGTTTTCCCAATATATTCTAAAGTTACTGCCTTTAACTGCCCTATTACCACAATCCATCGATCTGTATCTGAGCTTCCTACTCCCTCTGCATGTCCCAAAAAAACTACCCTTAATGTTTCTGGCATAGGGCGCAGTTCAGTCCAATGGGATCTTTTTTCTTTTCTCATCGCCTCCTCAGTCCCCGCAGCTGCCGTGTTTCTCATTTGATTGATGCGAATGATGGATCCTACGTCATCCACAGATCGCTGTGAATCTTACACCTGCATAGTTGAAGCAGAAGCGGACTTATTGGTGCCCTACTAAGGACAGAGCAAAGTCCTGTAACGAGCAAGCATCGGCTCTCTTCCGGTTAATAGGTGACAACGCTTTACAGGTGGGAGCAAAGTGCGCCTGCGCTTCAACTGTGGATGACCAAGAATTGCAGCAACCAGTGGATGATATAGGACACGTCATTCATATGAGTCAACTCATGGGGGACGGCAGCTGTAGAGATTGAGGAGTTGCTGGAAAAGGAAAAAAGACCGGACCTTAAACCAGAAGTATATAAGGTATAGGGATTATGGGATTAAAATACAGGTCGATGGACTGTGGTAATAGAGCAGCTAAAGGATGTGACTTCAGTTTAAATGGTGACAAGTTCCCTTTAACAGCCGCAAGTGGAACTCTACTCCACTCGCTGCTGGTAGAGGCAGATGATGGCTGAATAACACAACCATTAGCTGCCATGAATGATGTTGGTTCAGATATATGTCGTGAAACTATGTCATATGTCGGGAAGGTGTTAATGAAGTCATTGTGGTGTAAGTCTAACTTAATGACATCATTATATATGTCACATGACCTCTGTTGCCATTGATGAGATTCAGCAGTCTCGTGCCTTACCTACTGACATCAGCACTTCGGCCAGTGATTGGCTGTTGCCATCATGTGCCGACGTGACCGACTGACATAAGAAGTTATCCAACTCCTAAATCCATACATAAGAGAGAAGACGACATCCACGCTTTTTATCTCTACTATATATCTGCAGTAACTGTACTATGGAATTTGTCATTTGTATATCGGCTCATCTTCTTTCTATTCAGGTTCCTACAAAAAAAGGATCCGCTGATAATAAATTCCATATGAAATCACTTTCCCGATTGACTTGTCAAGTATGAGTAAGGACCGAGACAAGATGGCGGAGAGGATATTAAACCTCTCCCTGGAGATAATCTACCATCTTACCGGAGAGGTGAGAGGCTCTGATGTCCTCACATGACCTCATAATCTATGGGAATAACAGGGGATATGACCGGAGAGGTGATGGACTCTGGAGATGTCTGTAGTGATATTATTAATGTCTCAACACTCAGGATTACACAGTAGTGAAGACCTCTAGTGATCGCTGTCCGGCCCCTGTGTCTGAAGGACGGGGAGGAACCCTGAGCCCAATCCCAGGGCCTCCACCTCACCCCCGGATACATGAGGACATCAATGACCAGAAGATCCTAGAACTCACCAACAAGATGATTGAGCTGCTGACTGGAGAGGTGACACTGCTGGGAATGCTGGGACATTATACAGGCCAGCACTGGAGGATTCTGGGTGATGACGGTATCATTGTGTGTGTCAGGTTCCTATAAGGTGTCAGGACGTCACCGTCTATTTCTCCATGGAGGAGTGGGAGTATCTAGAAGGACACAAGGATCATTACCAGGAGGTGATGATGGAGGAGCACCGGCCCCGCACATCACCAGGTAATAGACAGGACTAAATACACACGGCCTATAATTCTCTGTATGTAATAATGATGTCAGTCCTGTCTGTGTCTCCTCAGCTCTCTCCAGTAAGAGGACAACCCCAGAGAGATGTCCCGCTCCTCCACAGGACCATCAGGTAGGTGGAGATCTCCCTATGATGTGTAGACGGCTGTGACGTCCTTGTGGTCAGTCTTGTTTTCTCCTCCAGTATTATATGTTTTATACTTGTGTAATGAGAGCGGTGGAGACGGCAGGATCACAGCTGACCACAGACATCACATGTCCGGATCTTCTCACCATTATTCCCGGGGACTTCTTCGATCATTGGGGACTTTTACAATATTTGTTTTGCAGCTTTTAGGTCCAGATAAAAATCTGATTAATATTAATGGTCCAGAGAGAAATGTGAGGGGCGATCAGCGGTGTAAAGAGGAGACCCCTAATGTGTGGGGCGATCAGCGGTGTAAAGAGGAGACCCCTAATGTGAGGGGCGATCAGCGGTGTAAAGAGGAGACCCCTAATGTGTGGGGCGATCAGCGGTGTAAAGAGGAGACCCCTACAGATCACTGCCCAGGTGAGGGTCTTTAGATGATTATTCAGTTTCAACACAATGTGAATTGATAATGATGTGATCCTGTTATATGTGAGGTCACAGGTCATCATTTATAATATGGCTGATAATGTACAGCTGGAGATGAATTTTACTTATGTGAGCGGCCGATTTCTTCATCATTTGATGTCTGTTTTGATGTCGGAAAAGTATTTGTCCAATTTGGGCCTCAGAAACCATCAGCTCTTATTAATCTGATGTTAGTGTGGGGTGATAGATTCCAGAACATGGCGACGTCCCCACAAATAACCGTAACTGACAGCTGGGCTCCTCATCCATAATTTTGGGAGTGGAGATCACTCTGACCATAGTCTTTACCCCTAAGATGCTGCATTACATACCAACCATGGATATTTGGTGACAATGGCATCTGCAATCTCACTGGTAATGGTAGAAACACCAGAGGTGACAGTAAGACCAGCCAACAGAGCCATAGCACCAATGGAGCAGATTGAGACAGATCACTCGGGTAGTATGATTCCGCCCCCCAAATCTGATACCCTTAGTGTGTGATCTTCGAGAAAGTTCACCCTTGTAATAGGTCATTCTCTTGTTTGCTTATTTATTAGGATTATTTGGTTCATGGCAGAAAAACATCTGCGTTGCCTGTATTGAAAAAAATGGTATGCGAAGAGTCTCCTAACTTCGCTTGGCAGCTGAGATCAATTACTAAGGCAGAGATCAACAGTTTCCTAAAATCCTTATTCCACCATGAAGGCAACAAACTCAGGAAGGGGAAAGGGTTGACAATGTTATCGTCTGTGTCCGAAGAATCGGAGACGTCTGAGGGTGAAGTAGGGGTTGTGTCCTCAGATTACAATTCATTTTCAGATGATGGTGCAGGTCACCTGTGCTTCCCGGTAGAGGATCCTGGTTGGTTGGTCAAGGCGGTGAGGTCCACCATTGGCATAATAGATGCAAAAGTTGGTGCAAGACGTAAAGTTTGAGGGGCTTGTACAGACTAAAAACAAACCTTTTCAGTGAATGAGAAGATGAAGGCGCTCATTAAGAGAGAGTGGAAAAGACCTGAGAGGAAATATTTCTTCAAGGAGGGTGAGACAGTTCTATGGGATAAAGCACCAAAAATAGATGTGCTGATGGCCAAGTTGCCTAAAAAATCTACCTTTTTCTTTGAGGACAAGGGGACACTTTAAAATCCTTTAGATCCTCAGCAGGAGCTCTAAAAGCCAGCTATCTTAGCGAATTGTACAGCCAAGTCTGTAATTGTCTGGCTATACCAATTGGATAGTCACCTAAGGGATAAAATGGCAAGAGAAAATATCCTAGCCACTATTCCATGAATGCAGGGAACAACTACATTCAGAGGGAATACATCCGTGTTTTCTGTGAGATTGGCGGCTAGGTCAGCAGTTCTCGCCAACCCAGTCTGAAGAGCTCTGTGGCTTAAATACTGGCCGGGTGATATCCATTCAAAGTCCTAACTACATAGTTCCATCTCATGTAAATTAAAGTGTTTGGTCCTGTGGTTGATGGTATCTTAGACATGGCTGGAGACAGCAAGAAATGGTTTCATAATTGGTCCAAACTTTCATACAGGAGGTCCTCTCGAAAGACAAGATAAACGATTTTAGCAGAAATGGCAGCTCCTGTTTTGGAGCAGAACACTCTTCTAATACCATAGTTGAACGATTTTCTGATCATGGGCAAAATAATCAAACCCCACGGCTCCAACTTAGCAAATGTCAGAACCACCTTGATGAATCTATTTTGGCTTCTGAACCAGAAGAAGTCGAGGCTAGCTCTATTGAGAGACCAGATCTTTGTAATCCTTCTCTTAGACTCAGTAAACTAATGCTGTTTTCTTCCAAAGGAAAATATAGAAATGGTGTCGGTCCAAGTTCTTAAGGCAATAACAATCCTACCATGACTCTCAGGAAGGCCATGTCATTGTAAGGGTTTCTTATATTTTGTATTCAACCAGTTCTATCGGCTCAGTTGCACACCAAAAAGCGAGACAGCTTGACAAACGAAAATGCTATGAAAGGTTGTTTAGAAGAAAGGCTCACTCTTTCCACGGCTGCAGTCAAGTCTCTCCATTGGTGGTTAAGCATAGAAAATCTATCAATTGAAAATCTATCCCCGAGCGTCATAACCACAGATGTAAGCTCAAGAGGATGGGGGAGCACATTCAGAAGACCATCTGGTCTTGGATGGTTGGTTATGGGTCCACCAACCTTAAAGAGCTACTGGTGGTGAAATATGCGGTGGAGAAGATACTTTCCTTGATACAGAGTTAGCATGTGCGTATCGTATTGGAAAACAGAGTAACAGTAGCATATATCAGTCATCAGGGAAGAACTTGATCCGATTCTATAATGATGGTAATCAAACAAATCTTTCACATTTCGGAAGCCCATCTCTCTTCATTAACAGCAGTACTCATAAAAGGAAAACAATACAGCAAAGCAACTTTTTAAGCTGCACTCGGTTGAGGTAAGGAGAATGGGGCCTGATTGCACAAGTTTTCCAGCAGCACCTATTCTTGAGTGAAAGAAAAAGACATAATTATTTATCGGTTATAGGATTTTCAAGAATTCCTGACAGCACCCTTATATCCCCCCATCACGGATAATGATTATGCACTAGTTGAATTTTTGGTGTGAAGTTCATGTAGTGTAGAAGGTAACACATGGCAATGATGGTATTTACGGCTGTATATAACTGTTAATGGAGGTCCTCTTATACTCTGTAACCCAGCTGATGTGGGGGAGAGGATCTTCCCTTTTACCATGAAGGTTTCCTGTCCTTGATGGGCGGACTCCCTCTCTCATGGGTTCTGGAATGGGTTCTTTCCATGAAGCGTGAAAATTTTTGTGCAGAAGTTGTAAAACCTATAACCAACTAATGAAATCTATATTAGTGATGAGCGATCGCGCTCGGGTGTCTTGTAATCTGAGCATGTTTGGATGTTATTATTGAGCACTTCCGAGATATCTGGATATGCTCGAGTCCTAACAAACAGGCAATCCCAACATATGTTGCAGCTGTCTTAACAGGTGCGAATCATGCAGCTTCAGGGACTCAAACATATTATTTGAGCACTCCCGAGATACTGGGATAACTCCTGAGCATGTTCAGCTAACATGGTATCCAAGCACATTCACTCATCACTAATCTATATATATCTGTTATCAATGTAATTGAAAATACCAGATGTGATCTGATTGTGTTGGTTAAAGAACTGGCAAAGGGATACGCTTTCCAAATTTAAACTCTGCAACATTCCCTTTAAAGGAAGACCTTTCTTTGGCCCCGTGATTGATCCGGTACTGGAAAGGTCTTCCTTTAAAGGGAATGTTGCAGAACAAATCATTCAAACCAAAGAGAAAGTTTTGTCCCTCTGGAAATAGAAATCGTGAATACCAGGGTAAAGGTAAATCTGGTCACTAGAACTACCATAAGGCCCGGATCACATATGCGAGTGTGATGCAAGAAATTCGCATCAACACCCGGTGCTGCTGCCGGCCTAAAGATGGTACTAGAGGTTGGAATTTTAATCCCAATCTCTAGAATTTTGAAAAATCAGAGTTAACTCCTTCCCACAAGAAAGAGTTTCTGAGGGTTTTTCTAGACACAAATAAACAATCCTCATTTCCTGCAAGAGAAAAAGATGTCCATTCACCAAAAGCTCCTGTCCTTCCGAAGCAAAACTCGCTGTTCTATAAGAGAAACTACTTCCATCCTAAGCCTGATGTCATCCTGCATTCCTTCAGTTGCCTGCACTCAGTTCAATTCTTGCCCATCACAATGAAGATCCTCTCAGCCTGCAATTGGCTCAGCTACAGTTGTGCTCAAAAGTTTACATACCCCGGCAGAATTTTTACTTTCTTGGCCTTTTTTCAAAGAATATGAATGATAATACCAAAACTTTTTCTCAGCTCATCGTTAGTAGTGGGGTGAAACCATTTATTGTCAAACTACTGTGTTATCTCTTTTGAAATCATAATGACATCCCAAAACATTCAAATGACCCTGATCAAAAATTTACATATCCTGGTGATTTTGGCCTGATAACAAGCACAGAAGTTGACATAAATGTGTTTGAATGTCTACTAAAGGTAACATCCTCATCTGTGACCTGTTTGCTTGTAATCAGTGTATGTGCATAAAAGCTAAGTGAGTTTCTGGGATCCTGACAGACTCTTGCATCTTACATCCAGCCACTGACATTTCTGGATTGTGAGTCATGGGGAAAGCAAAAGAATTGTCAATGGATCTATGGGAAAAGGTAGATGAACTGTATAAAACAGGAAAGGGATACAAAAAATATCCAAGGAATTGATAATGCCAGTCACCAGCGTTCAAACTGTGATTAACAGATGGAAAATCAGGGGCTCTGTAAAAACAAAACCTTGGTCAGGTAGACAAACAAAAATTTTACCCACAACTGCCAGGAAAATTGTTCGGGTTGCAAAGAAAAACACACAAATAACATCAGCTGAAACAGTGGACTCTCTGAAAACTAGCGGTGTGGCTGTTTCAAGTCGCACAATAAGGACGCACTTGAAAAATGGGCTGCATGGTCGAGTCGCCAGAAGAAAGCCATTACTGCACCAATGCCACAAAAGTATCTCACCTACAATATGCAAAACAGCACAGAGACAAGCCTCAAAACTTCTGGAACAAGGTAATTTGGAGTTATGAAACCAAAATTAAACTTTTTGACCACAACCATAAACGTTAAATTTGGAGAGCGGCAACAAGACCTATGATGAAAGGAACACCATTCCTACTGTAAAGCACGAAGGTGGGTCGTTGATGTTTTGGGGATATGTGAGCTACAAAGGCCCAGGAAACTTGGTCAAAGTTGAAAGAAAGATGAATGCAGCATGTTATCAGCAAATACTGGAGGCAAATTTGCAATCATCAGCCCGGAAGCTGCGCATGTGACCTACTTGGAAGTTCCAACATGACAATGATCCAAAACACAAGGCCAAGTCGACCTGTCATTGGCTGCAGCAGAACAAAGTGATGGTTCTGGAGTGGCCATCTCATTCTCCTGACCTCAATATCATTGAGCCACTCTGGGGAGATCTCAAGCCTGCAGTTCATGCTAGACAGCCCCGGAATTTACAGGAACCGGAGGCTTTTTGAAAAGGAATGGGCAGCTTTACGATCTGAGAAAATAACCTCATCCACAACTACCACAAAAGACTTCAAGATGCCATTGATTTTAGAGGGGGGCAATACACGCTATTGAGAAATGGGGTATGTAAACTTTTGATCAGGGTCATTTGGATGTTTGGAGTTGTCATTATAATTTAAAAAGATAAACACAGTAGTTTGGCAATAAATGGCTTCACCAAACCACTAGCCATGAGTGGAGAAAAAGTTTTGGTGTTATCATTCATATTTTCTGAAAAAAGGCAAAGAAAGCAAAAATTCTGGCGGGATATGTAAACTTTTGAGCACAACTGTATCTCTAAACAAAAAATTAATCTTCCTTATCCTGTAAAAAATCAATGAACTGGTGGCTCTCTATGAAAAACCTAGAGAGGAGTTCATCTGAATCCAAGACCTGTAACACTCTGACTGCACTAAGAGCTCAAACTACAAAGATGGAAGCCCTTGGATGTCTAAAATTGTACTTGAACAACTCTACAACAGTATCCTTCCTAAAATATCAAGGGGGCATTCAGCACAAAATGCTTCAGAAGCTTTCCAGCAGCATCTTTCAAATCATTCATAATCTTCTGGCATTGTTGACGTTCGCTTGACAGGGAAAGAGAACTTGATAATAGAATTGTTCAGTCGCTTCATGCTGACGAAAGGTCACTGAGTCAACAACTATTTTTCGAGCAGG
Source organism: Dendrobates tinctorius (assembly GCF_039654945.1). Classification (NCBI taxonomy): domain Eukaryota; kingdom Metazoa; phylum Chordata; class Amphibia; order Anura; family Dendrobatidae; genus Dendrobates; species Dendrobates tinctorius. The sequence goes on along the minus strand of NW_027361904.1, from coordinate 1,654,769 downwards.
TGTCTAAATGGGGTCTTCCAGAAATAGACCGGTTTGCATTAAGAAACAACCGGGACAACCGAGTGGCAGTGGATGCTTTAGCGCAAAATTGGACAGTCCACCTTGCTTATGCCTTCCCTCCAATTTCATTTGTATTGAAAGTCCGTCAGAAGATATGGCTATTCAATGTTGGATACATCATTTTTTTTAAAGCAGTTTCAAGACTTAAGGGCATGTCACACTAAGAGATATCGCTAGCAATATCGCTATAACTAGTGACGTTATTGCGATATTGCTAGCGATATCTCTGTGTCTGATACTTACCTACGACCGGCTCCCCCACTGGTTATCGCTGATCGCGCGAGAACGTTCAGGACTGTTTCTCGTCGTCAGCTTCCTGCAGCGCTTCCTGCTGTGACGACGAGCGACGCGTGGAGCCAGGCGGGAGGACGCAGGATCGCCTGGTGTGACAGGTAAGTAGCGATCCCCGTCCCCAGCGATGTCGCTAGTGAGATCTGCCTATGTGGCAGCTCACTAGCGACCACTTAGCGATGTACCAGCGATCCTGACCGCGTCATATCGCTGGTCGGGATCGCTGGTACATCGCTAAGTGTGACAGCACCTTTAGACCAAGGTTTCGGAACTATTCACCACCTGGTTCTTAACATGGTTTTTATGGGGTTATCTAAACTGCTCCTTGAGCCTCAGCAGGAGGCGTCCATCAGGTTTACAAAACTGAACATGAGGTTCTTAGTTCTAACATTCTGCTCACCTCCCAGTGAGTCCATGACCTTAGAGGTGTGGCCCAGTGTGCCAATCACCACCATAGCGGCAGTACACCAGCAGGGTGGGCCGCCTGGTGCCCCACAGTTCCCATCCGGCAAAGCTGAGCTCTCATGATTCCTTTCTACACCAACCGACAGCACCTCGGCAATAATAGCCACCACACAGCACCAAGAACAAGTGAATGAAGCTAAAAAAAAGTCATCTTCCACATGTTCTCAGACTGTCATCTGAGAAAAGAAGTAGGCTGAACTCCTCTTTCAGTTTGCTGCTAAGTAAAAATAAGATAAAACAAACGAAAAAACCGAGAACAATGTCCAATAATAGAGATTTTTTATTTTATTAGACATCCAACAAAAATGTATATATGTTTAAAATTAATAATAAGGGGAGGCCAATGCCAAAATAAAGGCACAGCCTGGGGACAGCAATAGTCACTCAATTAAATGCACCTGCAATAATATCACACAATGTAAAGTGAAAACAAAAAAAAAAAAAAAAAAAATATATATATATATATATACCGGTGTGTGTATATATATATATATATACACTCACTGGCCACTTTATTAGGTACACCTGTCCAACTGTGTGTTAAGACTTAATTTCTAATCAGCCAATCACATGGCGGCAACTCAGTGCATTTAGGCATGTAGACATGGTCAAGACAATCTCCTGCAGTTCAAACTGAGCATCAGTATGGGGAAGAAAGGTGATTTGAGTGCCTTTGAACGTGGCATGATTGTTGGTGCCAGAAGGGCTGGTCTGAGAATTTCAGAAACTGCTGATCTACTGGGATTTTCACGCACAACCATCTCTAGGGTTTACAGAGAATGGTCCGAAAAAGAAAAAAAATCCAGTGAGCGGCAGTTCTGTGGCCGGAAATGCCATGTTGATGCCAGAGGTCAGAGGAGAATGGGCAGACTGGTTCGAGCTGATAGAAAGGCAACAGTGACTCAAATTGCCACCCGTTACAACCAAGGTAGGCAGAAGAGCATCTCTGAACGCACAGTGCGTCGAACTTTGAGGCAGATGGGCTACAGCAGCAGAAGACCACACTGGGTACCACTCCTCTCAGCTAAGAACAGGAAACTGAGGCTACAATTTGCACAAGCTCATCGAAATTGGACAGTAGAAGATTGGAAAAACGTTGCCTGGTCTGATGAGTCTCGATTTCTGCTGTGACATTCGGATGGTAGGGTCAGAATTTGGCGTAAACAACATGAAAGCATGGATCCATCCTGCCTTGTATCAACGGTTCAGGCTGGTGGTGGTGGTGTCATGGTGTGGGGAATTTTTTCTGGGCACTCTTTGGGCCCCTTGGTACCAATTGAGCATCGTTGCAACGCCACAGCCTACCTGAGTATTGTTGCTGACCATGTCCATCCCTTTATGACCACAATGTACCCAACATCTGATGGCTACTTTCAGCAGGATAATGCGCCATGTCATAAAGCTCGAATCATCTCAGATTGGTTTCTTGAACATGACAATGAGTTTACTGTACTCAAATGGCCTCCTCAGTCACCAGATCTCAATCCAATAGAGCATCTTTGGGATGTGGTGGAACGGGAGATTCGCATCAGGGATGTGCAGCCGACAAATCTGCGCCAACTGTGTGATGCCATCATGTCAATATGGTCCAAAATCTCTGAGGAATGCTTCCAGCACCTTGTTGAATCTCTGCCACGAAGAATTGAGGCAGTTCTGAAGGCAAAAGGGGGTCCAACCCCTTACTAGCATGGTGTACCTAATAAAGTGGCCAGTGAGTGTATATATATATATATATATATATATATAAGCATATATAAAAAATGCTGGTGCTAATATAATATATTTAAGTGCAAACAACATATAATAAGTGCAGGCAAGAAAAACTGTGTAAAAAATGTGTGTGTGTATATATATATATATATATATATATATATATATATATATAAACAAAAATACTAAGATAAATATGTTACCACAAATAAAGTGCAATGTGCCACTGTGATGTAAACAGAAAACGTGTGCAAAAAAATTTCACATATATGTGAAAGCACAAACAGAGTGCTGAAATAATTGATAATAAATAAGCTGCCACAAATAAAGTGCAATGTGCCGCAATAATGTAATAAATCAGCGCTTATAGCATAAAATAATGAACAAAAATTCACAAAAATTGTGGACAGTGTAGATACCTTTCAGCTGCTTCTGTCCCCAGGATGTGCCAGCCCCGACGCGCATTTCGGCGTACCCCGTGACGAAGGTACGCCGAAACGCGCGTCGGGGCTGGCACATCCTGGTGACAGAAGCAGCTGAAAGGTATCTACACTGTCCACAATTTTTGTGAATTTTTGTTCATTATTTTATGCTATAAGCGCTGATTTATTACATTATTGCGGCACATTGCACTTTATTTGTGGCAGCTTATTTATTATCAGTTATTTCAGCACTCTGTGCTTTCACATATATGTGAAATTTTTTTGCACACGTTTTCTGTTTACATCACTGTGGCACATTGCACTTTATTTGTGGTAACATATTTATCTTAGTATTTTTGTTTTTATATATATATATATATATATATATATATATATATATATATACATTTTTTACACAGTTTTTCTTGCCTGCACTTATTATATGTTGTTTGCACTTAAATATATTATATTAGCACCAGCATTTTTTATATATGCTTATATATATATATATATATATATATATATATATATATATATATATATATATATATATATATATATATATATATAATATTATTTTTTTGTTTTCACTTTACATTGTGTGATATTATTGCAGGTGCATTTAATTGACTATTGCTGTCCCCAGGCTGTGCCTTTATTTTGGCATTGGCCTCCCCTTATTATTAATTTTAAACATATATACATATATACATTTTTGTTGGATATCTAATAAAATAAAAAATCTCTATTATTGGACATTGTTCTCGGTTTTTTCGTTTGTTTTATCTTATTTGCCCGAGTTGTCTCTTTACAGTTTATTCCATGGGTGCATAATTTCGATTATTAGGTGATTTTATATTGCACTTTCCTTGAGTTATTTTATTTTATGCTAAGTAAAAATGCCTGGGCCAAATGGGTGGAGTGCTGGTTCAAATAGAGAGGACGGAAGTTTTTGTTTTATCTAAAGATTGATTTTAACCGCTATCAAGACATTGTCTTACCAATTTTTTGTACCATTCCCAAAACTATTAAAGACAAGGAATTCTACACTCTTGATGTCAGAAGATCTATCTTGACCTATTGATCACTTTCAAAATTTTGGAGAAAATCTAACAATTTACTTCTAATTTCAAGGTTCAAATAAAAGACAAAAAGCCGCTGCCTCCACTACTGCTGATGGCTTTACTGCTAGTCGTGAATTTCACAAAATTATGGGCGAATCTCTTCCGGAAGGCCTTAAAGTGCAGGACACGAGCACTTTCAGGATCCTGGACTGAGAGGTCTTCAGCATCGATAGAGCAGATTTGCAGAGCCGCTACCTGGTTTTCACCTCACACCTTCCTGAAGCGCTATAAATTAGATATTACTGTTGTCAGGAATTAGTGACCAGTGAAGGAATTAGCGATTGGGGATAAACTCCGAGTACTGATTAGGAAAGAATGGGCAGTCATCAGTCAGGAACTGGCGCAGAAGCTGATATCCAGCTGCCAGGTCCCGAAGGCCAGAAGGCCTGAAAAAGAAGCCCAAGTGAAATGCGCGTCAGAGCGGCAAGAGCAACACCGCAGTTAGTGATGGGTTAGAGCAGCATGGAGATGTGACCTTGTGGCAGTTCAGTCGGGGATAGATATGTATATAAATACCTCACTTGGGGATCTACTGTAACAGTTACATAGTAACATAGTTTTGAAGGCTGAAGGAAGACCTTATGTCCATCTAGTTCAGCCTATTTTTAGTGCAGCTGTTCTGCATTGTTGATCCTGGGGAAGGCAAAAAACCCACAGAGTAGAGGCCAATTTTCTCCATAGGGGAAAAAGTTCCTTCCCCTAAGCTGGGTCAACCATCTACTGTACCTATAATATTATGTTATTCGTAACCTTCTATACTGTTACTCACAAGAAAAGCATCCATTCCTTTCTTAAATTCATTCAGTGAGTTGGCCATCACCACTTCCTCAGGAAGAGAATTCCAGAGCCTCACTGCTCTTACCGTGAAGAACCCTCTTCTATGCTGGTGCAGAAATTGTCTTTCCTCCAAGCGAAGAGAATGCCCCCTTGTTCTTGTCACAGTCCTTGGTACAAACAGTTCATTGGAGAGATCTCTGTATTGCCCTCTGATATACTTGTACATATATATTAGGTCTCCCCTAAGTCTTCTCTTTTCTAGAGTTAATAGACCTAATTTTGATAACCTTTCTGGGTATTGTAGTGAGCCAACTCCATTTATCCTTTTAGTAGCCCGCCTTTGAACCCTTTCAAGTTCAGTAATGTCTTTCTTGAGCACCGGTGTCCAAAATTGCACACAATCCTCCAAGTGTGGTCTGACGAGTGATTAGTACATAGGGAGAATTATGTTTTCATCTCGTGTCCCCAGACCTCTTCTAATGCATCCCATCACCCTATTTGCTTTGGTGGCAGCTGCCTGACACTGGGCACTCCAATTTAGCTTCTTATTGACTAAGATGCCGAAGTCTTTTTCCATGTCTGATTTCCCCAGCAGTTTCCCATTTAGTAAGTAATTGTAGCATCTGTTTCTCCTTCCCATGTGCATAACCTTACACTTATCTGTGTTAAACCTCATTTGCCATTTTTCAGCCCAATTCTCCAATTTACTCAAATCTGTCTGTAGTTGCAAACTGTCCTCCTTTGTGTTAACTACCTTACATAGTTTTGTATCATCTGCAAATACTGATATTTTACTGTGTAAGCCATCCACTAGATCATTAACAAATATATTAAATAGTAGAGGGCCCAATACTGACCCCTGTGGTCCCCCACTAGTAACCCTGGCCCAATCTGAGTATGCACCATTAATAACCACTCTTTGTTTTCTATCACTAAGCCAGCTACCTACCCATCTACACACATTTTCCCCTAGCCCAAGCTTTCTCATCTTACTTACCAATCTTTTATGTGGGACAGTGTCAAATGCTTTAGAGAAGTCGAAATAAATGACATCCAATGATTCTCCTTGGTCCATTTGAGAGCTTACATCCTCATAGAAGCTGATCAGGTTAGTCTGACAGGAGCGATCCTTCATAAATCCATGTTGATATGGAGTTAAACATTTATCAACATTGAGATATTCCATAATGGTATCCCTTAGAAACCCTTCAAACATTTTACCCACAACAGATGTTAAGCTTACCGGCCTATAGTTTCCAGGTTCCCTTTTACACCCCTTTTTGAATATTGGTACTGTGTCTTTGCTGAAGTGACTACTCGGGTTCTATAGAATTTACTATTGCACTGTCACTTTATGGGAGTTTAATATTAAGCTTGTTAATAATAAAATTAATTGATTCTTTTATTAATTGGTGAAATCAGTCAGGAACTGGCGCAGAAGCTGATATCCAGCTGCCAGGGCTCAAAGGGCAGAAGTCCTGAAAAATAGGGGTCAGCCCTGTACACTGTGTGCAGAATTAATAGGCAATTTGTATATTTGAGGATTCATTTTATTGTTACACATCTCCGGTGCTGTCGGTCAGTTAAAAAATTTAATAAACCTGAATATTTCAGAAAGTAAAAGTGCGGTTTTGTCTTTCTTAGCAGAATATCTCTGCGTGCAAAATTATGGGGAAATTAATGAAAAACTAAATTTTCCATCTTATTTATTTTCATCTGCTACATCAAAATGTATAAAATAAGTTTCTAACATTTATAAAAAAAAAAAAATGTGACCAATATAGTAATATGGCGTCAGCTCCTTCACAAGAGGAACAGCTGCCTGGACCGTGAGATGAGCTTTATAACATTCCAGACTTCCCACTCAAAGTGCTCTACACCAATCCCGTCACATCTCTCCCGATCCGCCTGGTAACAGAGACCACCGGAAGATTCTAGAAAGGGGTGTACCACAAGCACACCCCAGAAGGGGTGCGGAATATACCACCAATTAAAATAAGGAGGAACACAATGAATAAATACTTGAAGGGGGAATATTAAGGGGTTAAGGCTGAAAGAATGGAAGCAATAGCATTTAAATAGAGTGAGGCTAAGGAGAACCTTTAACCATGAAGGAAAACAGAAGTGGGGAGTGATATGGTGCCATCACCCCTCCCCCACACTATTGGCTATAAGGGGAGCCTCTTAGTCAATTAATTTTGCCATATAATTCTCAATTGTAATGTCATAAAATGTTGAGGTTATATTACTAAAAAATAATATAATCACTTTTATTCTTTGCAGATGACTGTACCGGAAGGTCAGAGGGACATCCAAAATCTTCACATTTTAATGCAGATGATTGTAATATCATTCAAAGTGTATGCGAGGAGAAGGCCAATATTGAAGATTTACCCTCCACCCCTCATATCCAAAATGTATCATCTGATCCTTTTAAACAGATCCTATCTCCTGATTCAGCAAAGAGTTTAAAGCAAAAGCTTTACAGATTGGATGTTGAATGTCAAAAGGTTCGCAGAGGGGAAAAGCCATATTTATGTTCAGAATGTGGCAAATGTTTTCCCACAAAATCAGGTTTGGTTAGACATCATAAAATTCACACAGGGGAGAAGCCATTTTCATGTCAGGAGTGTGGAAAATGTTTTACCGAAAAAACATCTCTTATTCAACATCAAAGAATTCACACAGGAGAGAAGCCATTTTCGTGTTCAGAATGTGAGAAATGTTTTACTATAAAATCAGGTTTGATTAGACATCAAAGAAGTCACAAAGGGGAAAACTATTCATGCTCAGAATGTGGGAAAAGTTTTGAACAGAAACATTGTCTTATTGGACATCAAAGACTTCACACAGGGGAGAAGCCATTTTCATGTTCAGAATGTGGAAAATGTTTTACCTTGAAGCCAAGTCTGATTAGACATGAAAAAAGCCACACGGAGGAGAAGCCATTTATTTGTTCTGAATGTGAGAAATGTTTTATTATAAAATCAGATCTTGTTGATCATCAGAGAATTCACACAGGGGAGAAGCCATATTCATGTTCAGAATGTGGAAAATGTTTTACCCTGAAGTCAAGTCTGATTAGACATCAAAAAAGCCACGTGGAGGAAAAGCCATTTTCATGTTCAGAATGTGAGAAATGTTTTATTGTAAAATCAGATCTTGTTAATCATCAGAGAAGTCACACAGGAGAGAAGCCATTTTCATGTTCAGAATGTGGAAAATATTTTACTTTAAAATCAGGTTTGATTAGACATCAAAGAAGCCACAAAGGGGAAAAATATTCATGCTCAGAATGTGGGAAAAGTTTTGAACAGAAATATTGTCTTATTGGACATCAAAGAATTCACACAGGGGAGAAGCCATTTTTATGTTCAGAATGTGGAAAATGTTTTACCTTGAAGACAAGTCTGATTAGACATCAAAAAAGCCACACGGGGGAAAAGCCATTTTCATGTTCAGAATGTGAGAAATGTTTTATTGTAAAATCAGATCTTGTTGATCATCAGAGAATTCACACAGGGGAGAAGCCATTTTCATGCTCAACATGCGGACAATGCTTTATCCATAAGTCAGATCTTGTTAGTCATGAACTAATTCACACAGAGGGAAGCCAGCTTCATGTTTAGAATGTGGAAAATCAAGTTTTATTGAACATCAAAGAACCAATGAATGCTGTTGGAGAAAATAGCGCAAATAGGATCTTATCCAAGATAAAAATGACCTGATGCAGTTAGATTGTACTCACCAGATAAAGCCATGGATATGGCTTATAGAAATATTCGCTGCAGCAGATCCACAGGTCCACTGATGGCCAACCCAAGGAAAACATTTTTTGGGTAAGCGTGGATGTACACTGCGCTGTAAATAAATCCACGCTTGCCATCAAAGAACTCACACAGGGTTGAAGCCATTTTTAATTTTTTTACTCGAGAGATTATACAGAGTTTATAGGCAAGAAAGCATGTAATCGCAGCGGATTCTTTCTGTGAAGTAAAACATTTCCCTACCTGTTTAAAAACAGCCTCTGTGATCCCATGCTGTCCTGTCTGTATACTCTGTATTGTTTCCTCCCCTGCCCAGGAGCTGTGGTATGATCAGACCATGTTCCTGCACGGTCAGACACGGCCATTACACAGTGCACAGCAGGGGCACATTTATAAGATTATCTCAGCACAGGAACATTATATTTAACACATTCAATTGTGGAAATTATTTTTATTCCAAGATCTATTGATTAAAATGAACTTTGCTAGATGGAAAACCCCTTTAACCCCTTAATGACAGCCAATATGTCTTTTTACTGACCTGAGATATAAGAGAATAGCATCCCCATACAGGTGACAATCCAGCAGCTGTCGGCTGTACACTGTAGCTGACAACTTGCTGTATCACAAATGATTAGTGTTGGCGCCATCCAGATCTGTTTAACCCCTTAGTTGCTGCTGTCAAAAGTGACTACATCTAACAAATGGTTAATAGATTGTGGGGGCTTCCGCTTTAATCTAATTGAAACACCGAGATCATGATTGTGTGGTCCTGATGTTTACCATAGCAGTTCATGGCCAAATAGCGGCCTTAGAGTCTGCCGGCTGTAGCGGTCACTTCAGAAGTTAGCGACATTTAGGTGGTAAACAATCACTTTTTCATTTCTGCTATACCACATTGCATTAATTCCTGAAAATCACCTGAAGGGTTAATAAACTATATGACAGCAGTTTTCAATGTTGAGGGGTGCTGTTTTTAAATTGGTATCACATTTGGGGCCTTCCAATATATAGGACCCCCAAAGTCACTTCAAACCTGGATAGGTCCCTCAAAAAAATACATTTTGTAAATTTCCTTGAAAAAATGAAAAATTGCTGCTACATTATTAAACCTCCTAAAAGCCTAATAAAATAAATTAGCGTTTTAAAAATGGTGCTGATGTAAAGCAGACATGGGGGAAATGTTATTTATTGTTTTTGTGTGATATGACTATCTGGATTAAAGAGATAATCATTCAACTTTTGAAAATTGCAAGTATTTTACATATTTGTCAAATTTCTGAAACTTTTTATAAATAAACACAAAACTTATCAACCAAAATTTACCATTATCATAAATTATAATGTGCCACGAAAAAACAGTCTCAAAATCAATGGGATTTGTTGAAGCGTTCCAGAGTTATCACCACATAAAAGTGACATTGGTCAGAAGTTAAAAAATTGGCTCCGTCACTAAGGGGTTAAGGTTTATCATTCACGATAATTGTGTAATGTAATAAATAATTTCTCGCTCATTGATTAGGCAATGGAGATGGAGGTCGTTTCCATAAGAAAACCTGTAAACAATGAATAAATGAGCAATTATTTGTATGCAATAATCGTTTGGAAATTTTTGACTGACTTAACCCCTTAGCTACAGAGCCAGTTTGCAGCTTAATGACCAGGCCAATTTTTACAATTCTGACCACTGTCCCTTTATGAGGTTATAACTTTGGAACGCTTTAATGGATCTCACTGATTCTGAGATTGTTTTTTCGTGACATATTGTACTTCATGTTAGTGGTAAAATTTCTTCGATAAGTCTTGTGTTTATTTATGAAAAAAAACGGAAATATGGGGAAAATTTTGCAATTTTAAAACTTTAAATTTTTATGCCCTTAAATCAGAGAGATGTGTCACATAAATTTCTTAATAAATAACATTTCCCACATGTTTACTTTACATCACCACAATTTTGGAAGCAAAATTTTTTTTTTGTTAGGAAGTTATAAGGGATAAAAGTTGACCAGCGACTTCTCATTTTTACAACAAAATTTACAAAACCATTTTTGTTTTAGGGACCACATCATATTTAAAGTCATTTTGAGGGGTGTACATGACAGAAAATACCCAAAAGTGGCACTATTGTAAAAACTAGACCCCTCAAAGTGCTCAAAACCACATTCAAGAAGTTTATTAACCCTTTAAGTGCTTCACAGGAACTAAAGCAATGTGGAAGGAAAAAATTAATATTTAACTTTTTTTTGCAAAAAAATTTACTTCAGAACCAAGTTTTTTTATTTTCACAAGTGTTAAAAGAGAAAATAACCATAAAATTTGTTGTACAATTTCTCCTGAATACGCCGATACCCCATATGTGGGGGTAAACCACTTTTTCAGCACACGGCAGAGCTCGCAAGGGATGGAGCGCCGTTTGACTTTTTCAACGCAGAATTGGCTGGAATTGAGATCGGATGCCATGTTGCGTTCGAAGAGCCCTTAATGTGCCTAAACAGTGGAAACCTCCAACAAGTGACCCCATTTTGGAAACTAGACCCATTAAGGAACTTATCTAGATGTGTGGTGAGCACTTTGAACCTTCAAGTGCTTCAAAGAAGTTTATAACGTAGAGCCGTGAAAATAAGAGATCCATTTTTTTTTCCACAAAAATGATCTTTTCGCCCAAAAATTTTTATTTTTACAAGGGTAGCAGGAGAAATCATACCCGCACAGTTGTTGTGCGAATTGTCCTGAGTACGCTGATACCCCTTATGTGGGGGGGAACCACTGTTTGGGCGCATGGGAGAGCTTGGAAGGGAAGGAATGCCATTTTGGAATGCAGACTTTGATGGAATGGTCTGCGGGCATCATGTTGCGTTTGCAGAGCCCCTGATGGGCCTAAATATTGGAAACCTCCAACATGTGACCCCATTTTGGAAACTAGACCCATTAAGGAACTTATCTAAATGTGTGGTGAGCACTTTGAACCTTCAAGTGCTTCACAGAAGTTTATAAAGTAGAGCCGTGAAAATAAAAAGTCTTTATTTCCACAAAAGTGATTTTTAGACCCAATTTTTAGACCCCCAAAGTTGGTAAATAGTGGAAACCCCTCAATTCTTGCTCCAACTCTAACCCCCAACACACCCCTAATCCCAACCCTAATCCCAATCCTAATTCTAACCCTAATCCTAGTTCGCCCTAACCCTAATTCTAACCCGAGCCCTAACCCTAGCCCAACCCTAACCCTAATGGAAAACTGAAAAAAAAATATTTTCTTTATTTCGTTATGTTGGCCTAACTAAGTGGGTGATAAACGGGGGGATTATGTACTATTTTGTTTATTTTGATCACGATGATAGTTTATCATCGTGATCAAAATGAATGAATGGAATATGCCAGCCGGAGCCTGCAGTTCCCGGCGGGCGCACTGCGCATACGCCCGCCATTTTCTCCGGATCCAAAATGGCGGCGCCCACCGGAGGACGCCGGCGGGACACGGGACCACCGGGAGGGGACCCTGGACCACGGAGAGGTACCAGGGGGATCGGGGACCCTAGTTCTCTCTCCTCTGATGTGCGATCACATCAGAGGAAAGAGAAATTTAATGCACAATCGCGGCTTTTTTTTGCGGTTGCCGTTATAGGGTTAATAACGGCGATCGCAAAAGCGGGGCCGGTAAAACACCACCGATTCATGTCCCCTGGGGTCTCGGCTACCCCCCGCAGGCGAGACCCCGGAGAAAATCCGACACTGGGGAGCGCTAGTCACTTTCTCCACAGCACCGTGAATTGGCGCTGTAGTTTCAGTATGGTTAAATACCGCCGTTAAAAGGCGGATCGGCGGTCGCTAAGGGGTTAAACATTGGGTCACTTATGGTGATCATATAGTGAATTACTGTTACAATTTGTCTCAATGGGCTTTAAGGCACAGAAAGGAAGATGAGCATCAAAGGACTCACAGTGGAGTAACTGTATGAGAATTCACATAGGGAGAAGCCATGTTCAGAATTAAGGAATTTCTAACAACCACTTCCCGTCACTGCACTTCCCTTTCACGTCCTTATAGACATGCCACTTTCTATTAGGACTTGAAAGGGCCGTGATTATTCACCCAGAGATCCTGATCCTTGGGTTATTACTGCTTTTGAGCTTTCAATTCTCCCTGCTAGGAGAGATGTAGCAGAGGTAGGTGAGTGCTGTCAGTGTTTGCTTAATTATCGTATATACTTGAGTATAAGCCGAGATTTTCAGCCCATTTTTTTGGGCTGAAAGTCCCCCTCTCTGCTTATACTTGAGTCATATGCGCCAGGGGGTCGGTGAGGAGGGAGATTGGGGGTGTCAGATCATACTTGCCCCCTCTTGGCGTGGTCTCTGCAGCTCCCTGCTGCTACCAAGGTTTCCGGCGCCTGTGTTCAGCGGTCTTGTGGTATCGCTCATTAAAGTCATGAATATGCGCATATTCATGACTAATGAGCGGTACCACGTGAACACTGAAGAAAGGAAGAGCTGCTGAGACCGTGGGAGAAGGGGCTGCAGAGACGCGCCAGGAGGGGGTAAATATATGCGATATTCACCTGTCCCTGTTCCACAGCAGCGCGCCACTCTGTCCTCATGCACTGTATGTGTATATATAGATCATTGCATACATCAAGAGGGTCCATTCCCTTCCTGTGTTCTGGTGCTGCTGCTGCTACCGGTAGGATATATATATTAGCCGTATATAGCTAGCCCCAGGTGTAATTGGAATACAGGCCACTCGTTTTTTGGTGTGGTATCTCCGTGCCAGCTCATATCTGTGCATGCTCAAAGTTTGGCCAGTTTACGGCTGTTTTCTTTTTTTGGCCTGCCTGTCACTTTTAGGTAAATACAGCAGTATTTAGCAAAAAAAAAAAAAAAAACAGGCCACACATTTGTTGTAGTGGTATCGCCATGGCAGCTCATATCTGTGTGTGCTCAAAGTTTGGCCAGTCTGCGGCTGTTTACTTTTTTTGACCTGGCTGTCACTTTTGGTTAAATACAGCAGTATTTAGCCAAAAAAAATACAGACCACACATTTGTCGTAGTGGTATCTCCGTGGAAGCTCAGATCTGTGCTCAAAGTTTGGTCAGTTTACGGTGGTTTTCTTTTTTTTGTCCTGGGTGAAACTACTTATATGCAGCACTAGTTAGCCCAAAAATGAAAAAAAAAAAAAAATGGCACACATTTGTCGTAGTGGTATCTCCGTGCCAGCTCATATCTGTGTGTGCTCAAGGTTCTGCCAGTTTACAGCGGTTTTCATTTTTTGGCCTGGCTGTCACTGTCCTTAAATACAGCAGTATTTAGTCCAAAAAAAAAATACAGGCCACACATTTGTCATAGTGGTATCTCCGAAGCAGCTCATATCTGTGTGCTCAAAGTTTTGCCAGTTTATGGCGGTTTTCTTTTTTTTGTCCTGGGTGAAACTATACTTATATACAGCACTATGTTGCATTGTTTTAAAAAACAGGCCATAGTTTACAATAGGGTCTATCTGTGACACGCCTCATACATCCATGTGCCAAAAATTGAGGTATTTTAGGCCTAACTTCCCTTTTTTGGGCAGTCTGTCACTCTCGTTATATCCAACAGTCTTTTTTATCCAAAAAATATACAGTCTCTTATCTCAGGCTGAGGCCTGGTGTATCTGTATCTACTCATTTTGTGTTTTTAAAAATTTACACAAACCCCCCCCCCCCAAAAAAAAAAAAAAATTAATACAGTCTGTTATCTCAGGCTGAGGCCTGGTGTATCTGTGGTGTAAAATCTTTGCTTCGCAGGCATAAGTTGCATAGTTCTGTCTGCTAGCCTTGTTCTACTCATTATTTTGTGTTTTCAGAAATCAACACAAAACTTAAAAATTAATAGTCTGCTATCTCAGGCTGAGGCCTGGTGTATCTTCGCTTTGCAGGCATACTGATCACATATAAATTTTCTCCAAATAAATCCATTTGTATTGAGCTTTTCAAATATTTCAATAGTCCACTTAAAATGGGCAAAGCAAGGGACTGAGAAGTGGACATGATGCCGATGGTGCATGCAGTGGACGAGGCCGTGGTCAAGCTGAAAGTGGGCCACAGCAAAGACCTACATCTTCGCACTCAACCTTCCTGTCCCAGTTTCTAGGGGACCACATCACACCATTATTGAAGCCAGAGCAGTGTGAAACGGTTGTGGGTTGGATAGCGGATAATGCTTCCAGTCACTTAGCCACCACCACCACCATGTCTTCCACACAGTCAAGTCTGAGTAGCCGTGAGTGTGGACTGGATATTGTTCACCCTGATCCTCCTTCCTCCCACCATGCCGAGTGCCCTGAGACAACTGATCCCACACTCGGACACTCCGAAGAGCTGTTCAGTTTTCCATTTGGAGATTCGTGCCTCTCGCCCGCTCCACTTGAAGTGGGACAAGATGATATTCCATGTAGCGATGCACAAATCTTTGGGCAGCCATGGTCACAAGAGGTGGACGATGATGAGACTCAATTGCTGGAAAGTCAGGAGGAGGAGCAGGGTGCGGATGTAGAAGATGTGGTGGATGACAGTGACTGACCCAACCTGGCAGGAGGACATGCAGAGCGATGACAGCAGCACACATAGGGAAGGAGGCATATCACCCAAACAGGTAGGAAGAAGCAGTTTATTGGCCACAGACAGAAGGCATGCATCCGTTCCCCATAACACCAACAGGACAGAAGTTGCCATTCCAACTGTTAGATCTTCCAGAGTCTGGTTATTTTTTTAAAGACTGCCGATAACCCCAAACAGGCCATTTGCAGCACTTGCCATGCCTGCATCAGCAGGGGAAGTAAAACTACCAGCCTGACCACCACCAGCATGATTAGGCACATAGCAGCAAAGCACCCGACTTGTGGGCCGAACTTCAGGCTCCAGGAACACTGCAGGTGACAACACTGCTTCCACTTTTGCGTACAAGCCAATCCCCAGTTCACGTGCCTGTGAAGATGCCTCGGGCCCTGCACTTGGAACGCAAGTGAAAATACCCAGCCAATGCCCCAAAGTCCACAGCATTTAATTCGAACATTTTTCGTCTGCTTGTGCTCAAAATGTTGCCTTTTAGGCTCGTTGAGATGGAAGCTTTCCGCAACCTGATGGCGGCCGTCCCAAGGTACTCCGTCCCCAGTCGCCACTATTTCTCCCATTGTGCTGTACTGGCATTAGACCAGCATGTGTCCCGCATTACCCGTGCCCTCAACAATGCTGTTTCTGGGAAAGTTCACCTAACCATGGACATGAGGACAAGTGCTTGTGGGCAGGGAACGATACATCTCACTGACGGCACACTTGAATAACAGTGGAAGTCGGGACCTAGTTGGACCTTCCGATGGAACACATACTCCCCACGCCAAGGATTGTGGGCCTTACATCAATCAGGGTTGCCCCCACAGTCTACAGCTCCTGCATCACCTCCTCTTCAGCCTCCATCTCTGAAATGAACACATCAGTCAGAAGCTGGAAGCACTGCAGCACTGCCTCAGCCAAGCGGCAAAAGGCTGTGCTGAAGCTAATTTGCATAGGTGACAAACCGCACAATGCAGAAGAGTTGTGGACAGCGCTGAAAGAGCAGTCAGATATTTGGATGACACCGCTGAACCTACTGCCAGGCATGGTCATATATGACAATGGCCTGAACCTAGTGGTGGCTCTGAGGCAAGGTGAGCTCACACACGTACCTTGACTGACCCATGTGCTTAACCTCGTGGTTCAACGTTTTCTCAAGCTATCCGGAGCTGCCGGATCTGCTAGTGAAAGTACGACATCTGTCTGCCCATTTTAGAAAGTGAGCTAGAGCTTCAGCCGCCCTTCCCGTGCTTCAGTAGCGTTTGCAGCTTCCGGCTCACTGGTGTGTGATGTCCCCATGCGTTGGAACTCTACACTGCATATGTTGGAAAGGATTTGTGAGCAGAAGAAGGTAGTTGTTGACTACCAGCATCAACAAGGCCGTTGATAATCAGTTCAGACTCCACACATAAGACCTCAGGAGTGGACATGGATGTCAGACATATATACTATCCTCCATACCTTTGAGGCCTGCACCAAGATGGTGAGTGGCGATGACACCATAATTAGCATCACCATCCTGCTTCTCAGCATTCTGAAAACCTCTCTGCTCACAATTAAAGATGATGCATTGCAGGCAGAGCACAAGGACATGGAGCAAGGAACCATACAGGGTGATTATACTCATCCCAGCCTCATGTCATTGCAACGTGGATTGGTAGACAATGAGGAGGAGGAAGAACAGAAGCTACTTTCATGCGCTATAGATGGTACTACAAGCACAGCTGTCATACCGTCTGTTCAGCGGGGATGGCCAGAGGACAAAGGAGGACAGCATGGTCAGTCCTGTTGGTAGTCTGGTACGCATGGCTGACTTTATGTTGTGCTGCATTTCCCGTGACCCTCGCATTATAAAAATTTTCGGTGACACTCATTACTGGTTGGTGACACTTCTAGACCCACGCTACAAGGAAAAATTTCAATCTCTTCCAGAGGCAGACAGGTGTACAAAAATGTTGCTGTACCAGAGGGCCCTTGTAGCGGAATTACTGAAAAAATTCCCATGTGAGGACGCTGGCAGCAGACGTCAGTTTTGTTGTACAGCCAAGGAGTCCAAACAAGAGAGACAGAAGTACAATCCAGCTCAGGCAGGAGAACAATGGCAAAGTTCTGGGACACTTTTCTCAGACCCTCCAATCGTGCCACCAAAGAGGCAAGGGGTGCTGATGCAAGAAGTGCAATGTTTGAAGATGATGAGCGAGTACTTTGCAGATCGTACAAACATCCTCCGGGATTCCTCGGTGCCTTTTAATTATTGGGTATCCAAGCTGGACACGTGGCATGAACTGGCTCTCTACGCCTTGGAGGTCCTGGCCTGCCCTGCTGCTAGCTTTCTGTCAGAGCGGGTTTTTAGTGCCGCTGGTGGAATTATAACAGATAAGCGCATCCGCCTGTCAACTGGAATGGGCAAGACTTCTGTACACCACCGAATGAAAACAGCGAAACATAACCTCAAATACATTGTCTTTTTTGTGGAGGTGTATTCTCATGCACCTCTTTACAACCACACATGGCTATCCGCTTCCTGATTTGGTCTGTTTGGTGTTATCTCATCCTCATCATCCACAACCAGTAGAACACCAGGGTGAATGTATTCCGTGATGCAAAAGTCACTGAATTTTTGGCAAGGGTGTTTTGATGCCCGTTACTAATTTGAAACCAAAGCAAATGTTACTCCCCCAGGGGGAACTGTCTTAAAACAGATATATTACCATTTATTCTGAAATTTACCATTTTTCCTATCTGTGGAACATCCTCTTATGACCTAGTGTATACCTCTCCAATATAAAAATAGTGAAATCCTATTATATTTATATCCCTGTCTCTGAGCTGTTGTTAGGGACAAGCATATCTCGTTGAACACATTCTGTCTTCATATCTATGAACCTGTGTTTGCCCCTCCCTTTTGTTATTTTCTTTCATAGGTGGATTCACATTTTTTATTTGTTTGATTTCAGTATGATTCATCATTATGGCTCCTCATTCTCCACCAATAGATCACCAGGGTTGACGGGTTCTGTGCTGCTACAGGCAGTCCAAATTTGTGGCAAGGGTGTCTATGATGCCCATAGTATATTTTTAAAAAGTGTACCCCCCCATGGGGAAAAAATATACCCCCCATGGGGAAATGTTTGTCAGCCCATGCACTGCGTGAATGGGTGTTACAAGTCTAGGAGACCCGCTCCATAGCATTGGGCCTAGTTTTTAATGAGCCCTTCATAAATGTCTCCTCATTCACAAGATCACCAGGGTTAATGTGTTCTGTGCTGCTACAGGCAGTCTAATTTTTGGCAAGGGTGTCTTATGATGCCTGTTACTAATTTTAAACCAAAGCAAATGTTACTCCACAGGGGGAAATCTCATAAAAATTAGATGTACGTATATTCTTCCCATTTATTCTTATATTTTCCATTTTTCCTATCTGTGGAACATCCTCTTATGACCTAGTGTACACCTCTCCAATATAAAAATAGTGAAATCCTATTATATTATATTTTTATTTATATCCCTGTCTGGAGCTGTTGCTAGGGACAAACCTATCTCGTTGAACACATTCTGGCTTCATATCTATGAATCTGTGTTCGCCCTGTTGTGGATTTTTTGGTTGGGTGAATTTACCCCTGTGCATACTGTGGCCTGTCCTAATTAGACAGAGTCTCATTGAGCGCTCAAAGGAAAAGAGGAAGCTACACTTGGTTAGCAACAACTCATTCCAGCAGAACTCTGGAAGCTTTATTCACATTCATGGTCTTTTATCAGTTCGTACAGAAAGGAGTGGTTATTCATTAACATAAAGGCTTTACTTCTTATCTAATTGGTCAGTTTAAATACATGAACATATATGGGCGTCCGACCTAAGGTGACTTAAGAATCAGATGATATACTGCCCCTTGTATTCCAATGTCAGCAAGTCTACAATATCGGCTGGACCATCTGGCCTAACTTCCTCTTCTGTGTGTCTGGAGACATGTCACAAGACAATGCTATCATGAGATCACATCAGCTCCTCAGACTCTCATGGGGGGGTAGCTGGTTATTTCCACCAACTAGTTATAGAGTGCAAACTGTAAATATGTATCTGTGCATATGGCTATATAAGAATACATGAATATATGGAGTATATAGCAGTGTATAGCCTATAGCAGGCAAGTGAGATCTAGATGAAATACATATACATATATATTTCCATAACAATCCCCCCCTTAGATATCACTTGCCCTAAAATCCTGCTCCTGGCCCAAAGCGCTGCAACTCTTTTATGCTGCCAGTGGACTGACATATGCCTAGTGCATACATCCTCTGTACAGACTTTCGCAAATGGGCGGTCAGGAGATCTGTCCCTAAAGGGGGTTTGGTGTAATGTAATCAAAGTCTCTTAGCAGTCTATGCAGTCAGTGCATGTGTATTCTCTGTCAGGTAGGTGATGTATTCAGTCAGGTAGGTCATCCACAGCATCATTCCAGCTCAGGTGTGTCCTCTGGTATGAAGGCTTTTTCCTGCAATGCGGTGCGTGGATCCAGGTGGGGGTTTTTCCTCCAGGTTGGTGGCGTCAGCACTTGGAGAAGGGCCATCAAATCTGGGATTGAGTGCTTCTCTTTGTGGACTTTCTCCACCCACACTCAGTCTCCTGACTTCAGGACGTGCATACCAGGCACCGAATCTGGACCTGGCAATGAGGGAGAAAAAACTCTAGAATGGACATTAGCAAGATTCTTGATTAATTCAATTACACATGCAGACAAAGTATCATATTGCATAGTCAACTGCTAAGTAAAGAATACCCCTAAACTGTTTTTTTTTTACCCAAATAAAGTTTCATATCGGTGACAGCTTCTTCTGAGCCTACGGGAGTGTCTAATGCCAGGGTTTGTCTGTCTCTTGGGCAAATTTTTTAGCACGCTGCTCTAAAGTGTCCCACCTAGTCTATGGTGTGGGATGGTGGGTAGTGTGCAGGCCTAAGTCTGACCCTACTGCTAATCAGGTCTCTTGTGTCAGGTTTGCTGTGTATGTGGGTCCCTGATCACTTGCCATTGCTTCTGGAACCCCCATATCTGCACACTATTTTTGAGAGTAGCTTCTTTGCAGCAGTCTTCGCCAACCGGTTCCTTACTGGGAAGTCTTCAGGTCAGACGATGTGGGGGAACTTTTCCCGCTTGTCCGATGTTAAATTTGTCGGAGACCAAACAGCTGCTGGGAATCTTCGCTGTTGAGGTGTGAGTTGAGTCCAATCAGGTCATTCATCTGTGTCTTCAATTCTGTGTGGGGGCCATGTGCCCATTGAACCACTGTAGGGTACACACTTTGAGGTAGGCTAGGTCTGTTTTGAGGTAGACAGGTTTCTTGGAGCCCAGTGCTTTTGCCCTTCAGCATCCAGCTTCCCTTCTTCCGAATCTGGTCCTGCTACTTGTACAGGTTTCGGGAAGTCATTTTGTCAGGTTTTCTCATCTTCAGTCGTCTTGTAGTAGCCGTCCGGCTCTACGACCTCTCCTATTTTCCATATTGTCTTCCTCTTGGCTGCTTCTTTGGCTGACACGTCTGCTGTTGATGCCCCGTGTCTCTACTGTGTTCAGTTTTTTCGTGTGCCTTGACCTTCAACACTGCCACCACTTTTAGCAGTTGAAGAGCGTCCAGCAGGTCTCTGATGGCTCCATGGTGCTTCAAGGTCAATCCGCTTGCTGTGATGAAGTTTCTTGCAGCCCAGATGGGTGCGAAGTCGGGTGCCATGTCATGTGAGTAGCTGGAAGTTTTTGTTCTTCGCAATCTGGCAGGTCTTTCATCAGCTCTATTAGCTCCGTTTCTTGGGCTCTTGGGCTGACAACCTTCTGGACCATAGAAAGTCTTGATTGCCTGGTCGCTGCACTGCAAAACTGGAGCCATCTATGGTATCTTGCAGATTTTTCATCTGAGTGTCCGTATCCGCATCCCCCATTGGGAGTGGGAGTAGAGACAGGTAACGGCTGAGAGCACTGAAGAGTGGTGGAGAGCAGCCTTGTCAAGAGGGCGTGTGCTGCGGGTATTTTTTTTTCATGTAGGAGGGCCCCCCTTGCAACTGGATCCAGGCCGGCTAAGAGGTAGTCTAGAGGCCTCTGGTTTTCCTCCGTGGGTCTGTTTTAAGCCTGGCCAGTAGCATGACCTTCTCCATCTTTGTCCTTTTTCCGTTCGGTCAGGACGGGATGGCTTCTCGTAATCAGGGAGGCCTAGAGTTGGCGCAGAGACTATGAAGTCTTTCAGTTTCCTGTACGGGATGAAGGCTTCAATGCGTTGATGCAATTGTACAGAGGCTGCATTAAGCCTGGAGCACCAGGGATCCAAGTTCTGCAGTACGAGACTAGGCTAAGGTAGGCCTGCATCTTCGGAGTTGTTGAGGGAGCCATTTTCTCCTCCGCGGTCCTCCGGCATCTGTCAAGAGTTTCGTCCAGTGGGCGATACGGTGTCTTCGGGAACGTAACTTGCTTTTGCACCACTGGACTATTTTTTGCAAAACTTTCGCTGCTGCTCCATCAGGCAGAGTAGAGGAGACATGGAAAGCCTGTGCAGGTAGCGATGTTGATGACTTCTGCATGCTCCGCAATCCAGTTGATGGGGATGGAGGACAATGCTCTGGCGAACTGTGAAAGGCTGTTCCGGGCCCTCTTGGGCATCACTGTCCATTTGTTCTGCACCCCCCTTGTGCGTTTTCAGGAACTGGTCGTCCAGGTGGGGAGGGGACAATGAGGGGAGCTTCAGGCAGATCCATCACCGTGAGCACCGTTGCTGTGGCTGGCAGGTTTGTCAGCAGAGTGTGCAGACCTGGCACAACTGGCGTTTCAAATACGGTTGCTTCGCTCTCAGACCTCAGGTTATGCACCATTCAATCCAGTCTGGTTCTCCTTCCACAGTCTTCCTCTTGATCGAGAAAAGCTGGGACTGCATGATGATTCCCGTGGGTGAGGCGGCTCAATCTGGCCTTGCTCTTCACAGTGCCGTGAGTGACTCCCATCTTCTGGCACAGGGCCGGCAGGAAAACCAGCCGTTTGCTGTGGTCCTCTTCATCAGAGATGACGTCCAGCTGAGCTTTCTTGCTCTCACAGGGGGTCTTTTTGCTGGGGCGTCTTCTTTACCAGCCAGCAGCAGTTCCTTTCACCCAGCTTGATCTCAGGTCTGCATTTGTTAATCAGTTTGAGGAGCTGAGTGGCTGTCTTCTGGTCCAGGGCCTGGATTAACTTTCAAAAAAATCAAAAAACTGGCACTCCCATATGCAGAAAGAAGAAAATTCGTTTTATTCACAGCTTATTTCTCCACAAGACATGTACTCTTAATGTGACGTTGTGACGTTTCGGTCCTTACAATGGACCTTCTTCAGACATGAAAATAATCTTGTTAAAGCTCATAAATGACCTGGTGGGCCAGAGTAGCAGGAAATAAAAAGGCATTCAAGTGGAGCTGTGAAGAGACAATAAGAGAAAAAGTCAGCGCTAGCTGGTGTGTATTATTGCATTATGGAGAGGAGCAGATTAACTTTCAGGGAACACCTTCAGAATCTTATCCAAGATGATCCTCTGGTGCTGGAGCCGGAAGCAGTGCAGCCTTTTCACGAAGCGGGTATGGTCCCTCTGGGTTGAGAGTTTCCCTGGCCCATGCCAAAATTCTTAGGCCGTTTCTTGAACAGCAGTTCCACTTAGACCTCCAGTTGGTCAGAGGCAGTTTGGCTATGGGTGATGAGCAGCGAATGCTGGGCCTTCTGAGCGTCCGGGGTTCCAGACGTGAGTGACACCCGCACTGGCGCAACTTGAAGTCCCCCTTGGGCCATAGGCTTCTGGGTGCTATGTCCAGCACCTCCTTGGGTAGGCTTGCACCGGTTGTTTGAGTGAGGCTCTTGTAGGGCCAGCAGCATGGGCATGATTGATTCTTCTTGGGTCTGGGGTGGAGAAGAGGTCAAGGTCACATCTTCATGGGACACTTTGGTCACCTTCAGTTCCTGCAGTAGGTCTGCACTCATCAGGTGGGGTAGGCAGGTCTTCACCGTAAACTGGAACAGGATGGAGTGTCCTGGCTGTGTCCACATGCTCAGGGGCTTGCGAGCTGGGGAACGTCTGTCTTGACCTTTAATCCCCACACAAGACACAGAGTGCTCTGATAGACTGGTGGGGTCGAGGATTTTCACTTCTGACTGCACCAGTGTCCACAAGGAAAGATATGCAGCCCCCAGTGATTTGAGGCATTGGGTCCGCTAATGGGGTTCACATGTCAGGGGTGTGACGTCTGGCGGACCTGGTTTGTCTCTGTCCTATGGACAGGTTCTTCATTGTCTTCTGTGTTTCTTTCTTGGCCTACTCCTCTGCATGATGACCTGGGTTGCCGGGGTGCTGTGCACTGGTTCTGGAAATGGCCAAGGTTGCCACAGTTGAAACACCTGAGAGGTCTTCTGTCTCTGCAGGGTGGTTGCTCCTCCACGTCAGTGGCCACCACAGGAGGGCCTGTCCTCCGCACTCCTGGGAGAGACTCAATTCTGGCTACTGCGAGCAGGACATCTACTGCTATTGTCCTGTACTCAGGCCTGGCCACTATCAGTAGTTTCTTGATTGGTTCTCTTAGTCCATGCACAAAGGCCTGTGCCAACATTTGTCCGTGTACCTGATCATGAATAGTGAAGCCTAAAATTTGGAATACTTGCCTCACTCTGCCATGAAACTCGTCTACAGACTGTCTCGGCTTGGCTCATGTTATGCAGGCTGAGTGCTTGTCTGGCGTTGGCCCACTCTCTAAGCTGTTCAATTAGCTTTGATCCTGATTCCCAGGAATGCACATCTAATTCTGATGGAAGCTTGAAGTGTTCCTTCATGATTGGCCAGAGTGTTTCACCTGCTTTTACCTCCATTATGGACCAGAGATCACTCCAGGTTGCAGCATATGTCTGCTGGCTATGCTGCATTCTTCTGTAAAATGGCATGGGGTCCAAATCTGGGTCTGGCAAGTTTTTTTAGAATACTGAACACCTGACTAGGGGTGAAGGGCACATAGTGTAAAAGTTCTGGCTCTATCTGCCCCTGCCTACTTGGTGTCTGTGAGTTTCTCCTAGTACTATGCAGCATGTCTGTCCCTCCTTCATTTTCATTAGAGGATGAACTGTGCCATTGTGTGATTGTCTGTCTTTCTGTGTGTGGGTACTTCCCCCCCCCCCGAGACTGCAGCTCCGTGTGGCACATAGGATCTTCAGTCTTAGCATGTGCAGTGTCTGATGGCCCACACCTCCCTTCTGCTAGCTGTTGTATCGGGAGGGCACCTGTGTTGTCATATGTGGGGAGTGATTCACTTCCTTCTCCCGGTGTTATAGCTGTCTCTCTAGAGAGGGTGTCCTGTGGATATAGGGACACCTCATTGTCTGGATCTGGCACTGGGCCAGCGGGTGACGATGAACTGAGAGGTGGGTGAGGGTATGTCCCATGTCAATCCATACTCCACTATATAATGTATGCGTGGAGCGACCCATATATTAAAGACAACCATCGATAAGAAGTTTTTTAAATAAACAGAGACATGATGTAAATACCTTATAATGTGCTAAGTAAAAAAACAGCCGCTGTCCCCCGCGCCCCGATGCGCGTTTCGCCCTGCTGCTTCTTCCGGGGGCGTGCTCCACGCATACATTATATAGTGGAGTATGGGGGACATGGCTGTGGATTCATCTAGCATTGTTTAATTATACCTCCTTTTTTGCCATCATAGATTTATTTTGATATTATGAGAGATTACATGTTCAATTATGTATGATTCTGAGGGTGTTCCATTGCGCAAATAAGGATAATATCATTTGTAATAGATGCTAATTTGTAGCACTAGTGGATTTACTTTACATATAGATATATGATGTGCTATGGATTGACATGGGACATACCCTCATTATATCAACGCATATTTTTACCTATGCAACACATTAACCAAATAACATTGTAGTCCCCTTCTTGGGTTATTTTTGTAATTATGGGTATGTGGCCCTTTTATTGTACATGATCTTGTTAATAAAAATAATTTTTTATATATAATTTTGTGGATCGCTTCTTTGTGGTGAGCTCATTTTGTGGCCATCATAGTGTGTTTTCTAATCTAATTTGAAGGTCCATTCTTGTATAATTTTACATAGTGTTGAAATAACGTAAAAAAACAAAACAATCCTTTCCTGTTCACACTATCTGCTAGCACCTTCTGCGCTGTAAAATCCTCTGTCACTTTAAGAAAATGCAGACGGCAATTGAGCTCAACTAGCTACTTCCCTTTTTCCTTTCAATACATCATACCATGCTGCAGCATACGGAGCTGCCCGTAGAAAATGACATGCTTAACTTTCTGAATAACACCTACTGTGTCCCAAAAACTTCAAAAAAGGTGTGATTAAAACTTAAAAACTTTGCAACCCCTAGTTTGCAACTTACTTAAAAAGGAAAGAAAACAAAAAGAATACTCATGAAGTTGGTAGACCTTGCAAAAAACACTCCAAAATATTTATAAGAATCTAAAAATCAGTACAACTTCCAACAATAAAAGGGTTAATTCAGAAATGATGCAGGATACACACACTTCCCCCTTTTTTTTTTCCTCTGTGTCTCTCAGTGAAATCTTCTGAGAACAATGGAAGAGAGAGAAAAATTAAACCTAACGTAGACTGCAGTGATATGCTTAAAAAAAAACAACTTTCCCGAAAATTCTCACACTGCAGTAACAAGAATAAAAATCTCTGCCAAAAATGCAAGATAAAGCATAAAATAGGGAAAAGCAGAGTATAGAACAAAATGTAACAGTATGAAAAATATATATATATATATCAGGGGCACACCCTGTAGGCAGAAGAGGAAGTTTACAAGACAAAAGGAAAAAAAAACACTTTCTGCTTCAAATCTTAGTGGAAACCTGCACTGAATTCACATATAGACGTCCGGGGAGAGAGATCGACAGCCCTTGTCTTGTGACGCGTATGTGAAACAGCTGCTGGTAACCGATAACTGCCAACCACACTGGGTGCACTGCGCTGGTGACCCGGGAATGTTAACACGCTGTACCCGATGTCCTGCCTGGCTTGTCAGTATCAGTAATATAACTCCCACAATGTTGCCACCACCTGATACCTGGGCCGGCTTCTGTCCTTCCCTGTGACCAGGTGTGTTGGTGGCAACCTGTCAAGTGGTTTGGCTTGCAATATCTCCCCTAAGCTAACACCACCGCGTGGTCTGGCGTTGGGCGCTGTTGTCCCTTCCTGTGCACGGGTGTTTGTTGTGATAGCTTGATGTGAGATTCGCCTTGTGATAACTCCGTAAGGCCCCACCACCTGTCCCTGGGCAAGGCTTCTGTCCTCCCCCTGTGTCCAGGTGTATTTGTGAGGACCTATCTGAGTGGGTCAAACTCCCCTGTTATCAGTTTTCCAGCACCCACAAACACAAATCTGTCACAATTTTCCACCAACTCACCCGGATCTTAGACACACAGGACCACAGCAGACACTTAGCTTATCCCAGGGTTTGGATTAGAGCGTGGACTTTTTAACACTACCTGGGTTTGGTGACCACACTGACCGGCTAGAGTTGCTGACCCGGACTGGGCACAGGGAATATTCAGGTAAGATAACTAGATTTTCTTACCTTATGGAGTTGCGCAAATCTCCATTCTCATGAGCCAAGACCTTGGTCGGCACCTCTGTCCTCTCCGGTCAGCAGGATCCCCGTGTGTTTTCGTCCACGGCCTCGAGTTGGGCGTCAATTGTGGATTTTTTGGTTGGGTGAATTTACCCCTGTGCGTACTGTGGCCTGTCCTAATTAGACAGTCTTATTGAGCGCTCAAAGGAAAAGAGGAAGCTACACTTGGTTAGCAACAACTCATTCCAGCAGAACTCTGGAAGCTTTATTCACATTCATGGTCTTTTATCAGTTCATACAGAAAGGAGTGGTTATTCATTAACATAAAGGCTTTACTTCTGTTGATCTCCATGAGGTCAATCATCCTCATTTTTCACAGTCTTCTACTAGGCATTGCTCCTACTAGCCAGTTTTCTACTCCACACTGATGAGGGGCAAATACCCCGAAACAGCTGTCTGTGGATGGATACCATGTTTTGGCATAGGTGGCTTCCTTCATTGGAGACTGCCCTTCCCGTGGTTGTTCCTTCCCGGTGAAAGACCTGGCTAGTCATTGCGTTGAGAAACATGTGATGGTGTCTCCACGGCTTCTGTTTTGCATGTTTTACATATTTCCCATAAGGGATGGGGGCAGTGCTCTAGAATCACTGCGTTGAGAAACACGTGATGGTGTCTCCGCAGTGTTGGATGTTGATCTCCATGAGGTCAATCATCCTCATTTTTCAGAGTTGCTGACCCGGACTGGGCACAGGGAACATTCAGGTAAGATAACTAGATTTTCTTACCTTATGGAGTTGCGCAAATCTCCATTCTCATGTGCCAAGACCTTGGTCGGCACCTCTGTCCTCTCCGGTCAGCAGGATCCCCGTGCGTTTTCGTCCACGGCCTCGAGTTGGGCGTCAATTGTGGATTTTTTGGTTGGGTGAATTTACCCCTGTGCGTACTGTGGCCTGTCCTAATTAGACAGTCTTATTGAGCGCTCAAAGGAAAAGAGGAAGCTACACTTGGTTAGCAACAACTCATTCCAGCAGAAGTCTGGAAGCTTTATTTACATTCATAGTCTTTTATCAGTTCGTACAGAAAGGAGTGGTTATTCATTAACATAAAGGCTTTACTTCTTATCTAATTGGTCAGTTTAAATACATGAACATATATGGGCGTCCGACCTAAGGTGACTTAAGAATCAGATGATATACTGCCCCTTGTATTCCAATGTCAGCAAGTCTACAATATCGGCTGGACCATCTGGCCTAACTTCCTCTTCTGTGTGTCTGGAGACATGTCGCAAGACAATGCTATCATGAGATCACATCAGCTCCCCAGACTCTCTCATGGGGGGTAGCAGGTTATTTCCACCAACTAGTTATAGAGTTCAAACTGTAAATATGTATCTGTGTGCATATGGCTATATAAGAATACATGAGTATATGGAGTATATAGCAGTGTATAGCCTATAGCAGGCAAGTGAGATCTAGATGAAATATATACACATATATATTTCCATAACAGCCCCTCCCTTTTGTTACTTTCATAGGTGGATTCACATTTTTTATTTATTTCTTTTATTTCAGTATGATTTACCATTAAAGGCTCCTCATTCACCACTAGATCACCAGGGTTAACGGGTTCTGTGCTGCTACAGCCAGTCCAATTTTTTGGCAAGGGTGTCTATAATGCTCAAAATATTTTTAACAATTTTACTCCCCCAGGGGGAAATGTTTGTCAGCCCATGCACTTAGTGTATGGGCATTACGAGTCTAGGAGACCCACTCTTTTAAATTGGGCCTAGTTTTTAACGAGGCATTCCTCCACGTCTCATCATCCGCCGCCACTAGATCACTAGCATTAACTTGTTCCGTGCTGCTACAGCCAGTGTCGAATTCTGAACAAGAGTGGGTGGTTTTGCTGGTCATAAAATACTTGCTATGGAAATGGCTGAGGTGTACCCCACAGGGGAAAATGTTTGACAGCCAACACACGGGTTCTGTGCTGCTACAGCCAGTCCAATTTTTGGCAAGGGTGTCTGTAATGCCCATAAAATATTTTTAACAATTTTACTCCACCAGGGGGAAAGGTTTGTCAGCCCATGCACTTAGTGTATGGGCATTCCAAGTCTACAAGACCCTCTTCTTAATTGGGCATAGTTTTTAATCAGGCCTTCCTCCACGTCTCATCATCCACCGCCACTAGATCAACAGCGTTAACGTGTTCCGTGCTGCAACCGCGTACCTCCGGAGCTGGTGCACGGCGCCCGACTAATTCACTTCCGGCCTTGCAGACGGCGCTGAGGTCCCGTAGGCTGTGCGCCCGGTCCCAGGTCCCATCAGTCGCGCTTGCGCACAACCTGCAGCTCTGACTGCCCGCACTGACTTTGACAACTCTGTGGTCCTGGAGGACCTGACCCGGAAGTCCCGGCGCGCATACCCTATATCAGGCTGCCTCTTCCTGTAGGCGGCACCAGATTATCGCTTTTGCTTCCTTGCTAGGCCTTCTTGGTGCATTCATGGTGGCTCTCTACTCAGGTCCACTACCTTGTACTCTGGCGTGCTTCCCAGCACGCACTCTGCTCTCTCTTGTATCCAGACATTCTTCCCAGCACGGGCTTTGCTATGTCTTGTACCCAGACTTGCTTCCCAGCATGTTCTCTGCTTTGTCTTGTACCCAGGCGTGCTTCCCAGGATGTGCTCTGCTCTGTCTTGTACCCAGGCGTGCTTCCCAGTGTGCATCCTGCACCATCCTGTACCCTGTGTGCCACCGTGTACATGCTCTATGCACTTCCGTACCCAGCGTGCCCTGAGTACACGCTTTACATATTCCTGTACCCTGCTTGCCCCCGTCTTTACCCTGCTAAACACGGTCTCTCATGCCTCGTTCGAGCCGGCCACCTGGTTCCAGCAGTTGTTGTACTTTATTCCCCTGGGCCTGCCCCTGACGCTCCCTGTATAGGGGGTGGTCCTCACTAGGTCAGCTCGCCCGGGGTGGGTTTGTATCACGGCCCAGAGGGTCCACTCCAGGAGTCATCACACGAACAAGGGTGGGTGGTTTTGCTGGGCGTAAAAGACTTGTTATGGAAAAGGCTGAGGTGTACCCCACAAGGGAAAATGTTTGACAGCCAACACACTTAGTGTATGGGCATTCCAAGTCTAGGAGACCTGCTCCTTTAAATTGAGCACAGTTTTTAATCAGGTCTTCCCCCACATCTCATCATCCGCCGCCACTAGTTCACCAGCGTTAACGTGTTCCATGCTGCTACAGCCAGTGTCAAAATCCTAACAAGGGTGGGTGTTTTTGCTGGGCGTTAAATACTTGTTATGGAAAAGGTTGAGTTGTACCCCACAGGGAAACATGTTTGCCAGCCAACACACTTAGTGTATGGGCATTACAATTCTAAGAGACCCGCTCCTTTTTAATGGGACATTTTTTGTTAAGAGGCCCTCCATGTTTCATCCAAGGTGGGAATGGGGTTATTGGGGTGCATATGACTTGGTAGCAGGGCAGGCCTTGCAGTCAATGCATAAGAAAACAGAATGGGAGTACAAAATGAATAATGTGAAGTGGATTTTCCTGTGCCCATCCACTACTTGGGTTCAAAGGCATATTGGGGTGCAGATGACTTGGCAGCAGGGCTGGCCTTGCTCCCAATGCAACATTTTTTATTGAAGCCCTCCTGGACATCTCGTGAAATGGGTATTGTGGTGCGTCGTAAGTCTTGGCAGCCCATCCTCTCACTGCATAGGCTATAACAGTTTCGGAGACCCACTGATTAATAATGGCCCTTTAACAAGATTAATGCTGCCTGATGCCCCTGTAAAAATAGGCTTTGTGACTTTGAGTCCATCCTTAGTAAATGAAACAAGATGTGTCTGCTTATGTGTCACACACAAGGCCAGCTAGGGTTGTTAAATGTTACAATGACATTTTGTAATGTAAAATGTCTGTAAGGTATGACTTCTAGAATCTTCCTGTAATGTAAAATGTACTGTAAGGCATAATTCTGTTGGAACCTTCCAGAGTCCTCCATTCTAGGAGAAAATCTTGTCACATAGCTTGCAGCATCGGTAATAGGACACTTCCTGCTACAAGCATTTGGCCCCTCTGCACAGAAAAGAATGTTAATTAGTTAAGGGAAAGGATGCCTTTGTTCTGGCCATGAGGCTGGATGCAGGTATATGGGAAGTGTTAAAACAAGTCATATTGCAAAAACCATACATCACAGAGATATAATAATCACATTTCTGCGACGGGCATGAAACCAGCTTGTCTAACCTCTAATTTTCACGGCTCTGATCCCTCCAGAAACTGAGATATGGATTGCTCCCAAATGGAATATCGTAATTATGGCATGTGTGATGTTGTTTTATTGTATTCGATAAACTACAACCAATGAGGCCCTCAGTGTGTTGATACGAGCTTCCCTCGTTAAGATATGGTTATCATAAGTTTTTTTAGTTAATTGGCAACTTGGAGAAAGGGGGGCTGAACTTCTGCAGACTGCCCCTTTTGTGATGTAACCGACCCTGGGCTATAAGGTACCCCTCCCTTACAGTGCTTCAATTGAGCTGGAGTTTTGATGCTGAAAAGACGTGCCAATGTCTTGGGATGTCTGGCTAAGCGGCCCATCCCCCAGCCACATGGTCTGCCTAATACTAACTAAGCACATGTAAGTGTTAATCTCTGTTTTCTTAATCCTTGTTAATTTTATATATTTGTAATGTACATATTTAATGTCTCAATTTATAGCAACTTTTACCTATGAAATCACTGCCCACATTTTGGGAATAAATGATAAAATCTGTTAGTTTGTCTCCATGCTCTAAGAAACGAACTATGCGCCTTTTTTAGATAATCGCTACTAATTTGGGGGTTTGCCAC
Organism: Dendrobates tinctorius; assembly: GCF_039654945.1. Taxonomy (NCBI): domain Eukaryota; kingdom Metazoa; phylum Chordata; class Amphibia; order Anura; family Dendrobatidae; genus Dendrobates; species Dendrobates tinctorius. The sequence continues at coordinate 1,623,101 of NW_027361904.1, read as the reverse complement.
AGACCCTCTTAACTCTTTGATTAAGTGAAGTGTGGCTGGTGGCAGCGTGGTATGTTCGGTTGGTTTGGCTAGTTGGCAGTCCGGAAGTGTCTTAGATGCTGAATGAGTGGCCATGGCCAGAGTATCGATAATTCCCTTACTGCAGTAGTCTAATTGCCTGTGCACAACAAGCAGCCCTTCCGGCGACTAATTATCCTAGGTGCAGTTCCCTGACTGACCTGAGGGTAAGGGGGGTGCCAGAGAGCTGGGAGTTCCAAAGTGGAACTGAGAAAGTGGGATATACATAAATCCCTGCAGTTCGTTGTTAGCAGTGGTGGGGCATCCAAAATACCCCCCTGCGATAAATTGTTAGAGCGAGACATACCCGTGCCAGTGGTGGGATTGTGACATATTGGTGGCACAGGGCGTGCTTTGCGCTGCTTTCGTCACACATTTCCCAGTGAATGCATTTGTTTTGGTTGAAAGCAATGTTAATGTTGAAAAACACTTCAAAAACGCTGTGTCTGAACATAGCCCAAGTGGTGGAGGAACATTTTGGTCTGGGGTTAGTTATTTTTCCTTATATACAAGTCATTAACCTGCAAAAGATGTACCTTAACATATTTCCCAGCAAAATCTGTTTTGGTATGTTTTTGGTGCACCGGTAAAAATGGCATGAAACTCTGACAACATTGCTTACAGCTGTGAGCTAGGAGTCAGGAATGCTTCCAGGGGCGATCCCCATGATGTCCCTGTGTAATTTGAGCAGTGTTTCCATCATTTTCAGACGTTTTTAGACCTTAAAAGGACCCCCGGGGGGGATCGCAGTAAAAATGCTTGGGTTTCCCATAGACTTACATTGGGCTTGTTGTTCTGTCCGAGTACCCGAGTATTCCAATTTACTCGACCCGAGCAACGAGCACCCGAGCATTTTAGTGCTCGCCCATCACTACTCCTTGGTCTTCATGGTGTTTGGTTAGTGGTGCCTCTTGTTAATGATAAAGCATCCTCTGTGGCCTTTCAGAAAAGATAAAGTGTACTGACAAACATTTGACACTTAGATTGCACATGGGGGACATCCTGTCACTAAGCATGGGACATATGAAGGGAATTTCTTGCACCAGAACTTTTTAGGGGCTTCATTGCAAAAGGGGTGAATAGATATGCACATGCCAATTTTTATTTTATCCCATGAATTTAACTTATGCCTATATTTTTCTAACTTTATTAACTTAGACTTTTTAGTGCTGATGCATCACACACAAATCAGATTGCAAAGATATTTAAACAAAGGTTGTAATTAGTGATGAGCAAACATGCTCGGGTTCAGTGTTATTATGCTCGTGTGGTAACCGAATGTCTTTTGGCGTGCTCGAAAAATGTGTTTTAAGTCCCCGTGACTGCATGTCTGTGGCTGTTAAGCACTCATGTGTTGGGGCTGTCTAACAGCTGCGAGACATGCAACTGCGGGGACTCGAACATGTTTTTCGAGCACGCTGAAGACCCTTGGTTAACACATGAGCATGCTCAGATAGCACCTTATCCCAGCACGTTTGTTCACCACTAGTTGTAATGTAAAAAAATAAGTAAAAAGCCAAGGGGAGTGAATACTTTCACAATTTACTGTAGAAACTGGGCACAATAGGGGGGACACAGTTTAAGAGGGTGCGTGCCTTGTAAGCTGTAGTTCTGACTCTATGTCCTTGAAGCATTTTTGTGAATAAAATATTCACTGTTCGTGGACCTGGATTTCTCCTCATTTTGCATTTCTCACGCCTTGACGCAGCGTTTCTGTGCTCTGAACACCTTCAGGTTGCAAATTGTGACCATATTTCTCCAGTTTGAGGGGGCCCAGTATGGAAAGGAGAGGTCATTATGGAGAGGGGGGCCTAGTATGGATAGGAGAGGGTAGTACGGAGGGCATTTACCATAACGGGGAAAGTGTGGAGTTATACTTTGTGCATATAATGCTCCATAAAGAATAATGGCCCCATATAATGCTTCAGTATAATGAGCCACATTTATCGCTCCATACAGTATAATGAGCCTCATATATTGCTCTATACAGTATAATGGCCTCATATATGGCTCCGTACAGTATAATGAGCCCCATATACTGCTCCATAAAGTATAATGAGCCTTATATAATGTTCCATACAGTATAATAGCCTCATATATTGCTCCATACAGTATAATGAGCCCCATATACTGCTCCATACTGTCACGCTCACCTCTCTGGCTTCTGTCACGCTCACCTCCCTGGCTCATGTTCACTCTGCGGCCGCTGTCCTGACTGCCGCTGCCTCGGCTCCCTCTGCCCGGGCTCCATCTGCCTCTGCTCACCACGCTCCTCTCCCAGCTGCAGCGCTCTCACATCAGCCGCTGGATGTCAGCGTGTGCCCAGACTCAGGCACAGGATCTGCCTCCACACCGCCCGGGGCTCTCCGGCGCTTCCGGTCCTCTCGGCCCGCCCCCCGCTGCTGGCACCTGTCCAACTGCCCTGCGGCTGGCCGCTGCTCCCTCACGCAGGTGCACAGCTAGATATGCCTCCTAGACCAGGCGCCCTATCCCCTGGCCCCATGGCACTGCTGCACCCTAACCCGGAAGTTCAGCAGCGTGCCCTATATCAGGCAGCCTCACCCTATGCTCTCTGCCTGACTATCATTTGTGGTTCACGTTTGATATCGGGTCCATGCTCTCCTACATTCCCCCTGTCTCTGCACTGTGTACCTTGCCTGGTCCGCCGCTAGTTTCCTTGCTTGTGACCTTCCTGTGTTCCATTCCAGGTCCAGTCCGTTCCTGCCTTTATCCACCTGTTCCTGTGCCTCTCCCTGTACCGATTCCTGCCGTCCACCGTTGCTGTCCACCTCTGTCCCCGCGGCTTCAGTAGTCTTCCCTACAGTCGACGTCATCTTCCATCTGGTCGCCTGAACGTCTCCTGCCTGCATTCCCTCCTGGCTGTCCCCAGGTATCAACTTCCGCGGCGATAGTCTCCCCTGGGTCTGCCCCTAACGCTCCCTGTATAGGGGGTGGTACACCTGGCCAGCTCGCCCTAGGGAGGTTCGTCGTCGCGGTCCTGAGGGTTCAACTTCCGTAGGTCGTCTGTCTCACACATACAGTATAATGAGCCTCATATATTGCTCCATACAGTATAATGAGCCTCATATATTGCTCCATATAGTATAATGAGCCCCATATATTTCTCCATACAGTATAATGAGCCCCATATACTGCTCCATACAGTATAATGAGCCTCATATAATGTTCTAAACAGTATAATGGTCTCATATATTGCGCCATACAGAATGAGCCCCTTAATGTTCTAAATAGAATAATGGACCCCACATAATGCTCCATACAGAATAATGGGCCCCATATAATGCTCCATGCAGTATAATGGGACCCAGTACCTCACAATACTCTACAGAATGGGTCCCATATATTTCTCCATACAGAAAAATGGACACCATATAATGTTCCATACAGAATGGGCTCCATATAATGATCCATACAAAAAAATCAAATGCCTCTCCCTCTTCCAGCTGCAGGGGCGGTATCCTCAGCTACTTCTGTCACTCTGCAGTACTCAGGACAGAGCACCATCATCGTGCCCTCTACCTTGAGACGTCAGAGTCCCAAGACATCAAGGAGAGATGCCCTGCGGAGGAAGAGAGAGAGGTAAGTATTGCAAACAGCTTAAAGCATGGGGGTGGGGGCCCGGTGTCAGGGCCCGCCCCCGACTCCCAGGCCGAATAGCATGCCAGTGTCCCCGACAGCAAGTGGGCCCCGGAACTTGCTGAGTGCAATGGGTGTTGGTGCCAGCCTTACATGGCTGCAACAGCCTCCCTCCAACTCCGAGCCCCGATGCAGCGGCGGTATGTCCATCCCTGATGTGATAGAATTGTATATAAGGATGACCTTACATTTCTGTACATTGCCACACTAATCTTGGTGCTGTATTCATGTACTGATGGTGATTCTCGTGATGTATTCACGTACTGCTGGTGGTTCTGGTGATATATTCATTTACTGATGGTGGTTATGGTAATATATTTCTGTACTGATGGTTGTCATGCTGATATATTCATGTACTGATGGTGGTTCTGGTAATGTACTTCTGTACTGATGGTAGTTCTGGTGATGTAGTTTTGTACTGAAGGGGCTTCTAATGTTAATATTGTATTTATGTACTGATGGTGGTTCTGGTGTATTTCTGCACTGTTGGTAGTTCTGGTGATGGATTCTTGTAGTGTTATTGGTTCTGATCCACAACACATGTAAAAATCCACATGGTCATGTTAATAATTTATTGTGATGTCTGACCAGTTAAGGGTTACTGCAAGTGAAGTAGTGGAACCACTGTGCCGTGGTCCGAGGAGAGCCTAGAGTGGCGTGACTAGGTGAACATCTGACGTTTCAATAGAGCCCCTGATGGTGGGATTAGGCTTGGCTCCTGATGGACACCAGGGTCAGGTGCTACACCTGGACAGATCTCGAAGGCACGGCAGCTGACTCCCAATATACTTGTATCTGGAATGGCTCAGTAGGTGAGTACAGCTGATACAGGCAAGCACGGCAGGAACATGGGTACCTCAGATTCAGATAGTCACTGACAGGTGCGAACTGGTCGGGATGATATACAGACTGGCACGGCAGGCGCAGACGGGTTCGGCTCATATACAGACTGTCACGGCAGATGCAGACTGGCCCGGCTGATATACAGACTGGCACAACAGGTGCAGGCGGGTCAAGCTGATATACAGACTGACAAGGCAGATACTGGCACGGAGGTTAGGAATGGACAGACACTAGCGAAACTAATGGACAGGCACCTAAGAACTAGCAAGCATGTTGGTGAACTAACAACATTGCACATACAGGTGGAGGTGCCTTAAATAATAAGTGTCTCCCAGCCATTGGCTGGGGACACCATAAGATGGCATGTGTGGACCATTTAAGAAGGAGGGAGCGTACTCTAAGCACAGTGCCAGGGGGCTGCATGCCGTACACATACCCCAGGCAGCAGCCGAGGAAAGAGGAGGGAGAACTGGACCGGAGCCGAGGCGGCGAGTGAGTTGGCGTTCCTGCTGGGGGAAAGGGGCAGCATGCAGGGACCCCAGCGCTACAGTTACATTTGTATTTATGTTAGAAGCATTAAAGGGATTGACCAAGTGTGCGATGAAAGCCTGCAGTCATATAGAATGACTGCAGACTTTCATCTCAAACTTAGACAATTCTTAATTTTGTCATCCATGCTGTAAAAAACGGACATGTCTCCATGTGTAAAAACAAAATCCACTGGTACATATCAATTAACTGGAATGGCCATATGCCTCTCTCATGGACCAAAACAATCACTGTGGACACTCCAAAAACCATGAATCCTACAAATTACCCACGGAGTAAAAGTCCAAAATAGAGTATATGAAAATTCAAATATTTATTGCCAAAGTACTAATAATATAATATATAGACTATAACAACAAGGTACATACAGAGCTCATGTGTGAAGGACAACCTGCACTTTTATAACAGAAAGGATTAACTTGCATACCTCACAAAAAATTGCACCCTGCAAACTATGTAGCATGTATTAAAAAAAAAGTGCATAGTGCAAATAAAGTGCAATAGCTATAAAGGGGTCCTCAAAATGTATGAAACACAAGTATATTCAAGGCATAAGGAGATCATAAAACCTTCTGACAAATTGAGTCCTGTGTGAATAGAATCAAAGATTGTACTTGACTTCTAGGGATCCTTGTGGCCCTAACGATCTGATCATCAATGGAGGTGGGATGGTAACCTTGATTTAAAAATTACATTTTAAGCTGGGTTAGGTGTTCATCCCTGTTAATTAGGCAATTTTAAATCACAGTCACATCGGAGAGTGTGGGAACACAAATTCATTACAATCTTTAATTCTATTCACACGGAACTCAATTTGTCAGAAGTTTTTATGATCCATTACCATATCTGAGCTATCTCCTCCAAGTAGCCCTTTGATCTCGCAGAACTTTTCACACTACCTATCTAATCTTACCTAGTTAAGGATTCTCTCTCCAAGCTCATTGTTTGTTTATTGAAATGTTGTGCTTTAAACTGTATATAAATAAGGTTTCTTCAAATATTTTGTCCTTTATAGCCTGATGAAGGGACGTAAGCAGTCCCGAAAGCTTGCTTTGTAACAACATTCACTATTATTTGTTAGCCATTAAAAGGTATCATACCCACAAGGTTCCTATTTTGTTTCTTTCACTGAGAGCACTTTATATATTTTTTTCTACTGGCTAACACGGTACCAAACTTTTTTCGTTTGACTGTGTAAGAACACGGTCTGATCATCTCCTGGGCAGAGGAGGAAACAATACAGAGTATGCAGACAGGGCAGCATGGGATCACAGATTCTGTTTTTAAACAGGCAGGGAAATGTTTTACTTCATTGCTACTTCCAATAGGTGGCACTAGAGTTCTAGTCCTCTTCCTCTCTGAAGAGACAATTTGCATATTTCCCAGAGGAGCATTGCGGCTTTAAGTCTCCTCATCTCGGCATGCTTAGGCCGGTTTCACATTAGCGCATTTTATGCGCACGCACGGCCGGGGGTAGCTCCGCCCCCGAGCCGGCTCTCTGCCCGGCGTGCCCGCCCCTTGCCTGTAGCGCCGCCTCCTAGCGGACGGCGGCGCCTGCGATTGGCGCACCCTATCTTTAGCATAGGGTGCGCCGATCGTGCGCAGGTCGTGCGCTAGTTGCGCTTTGACCTGCGCTGCGCACTTTTGACGGTGCGCCGTGCGCGCCAAAATCGAACTTTTCGGATTTTGGAGCGCACGGCGCACCGTCATAAGTGCGCAGCGCAGGTCAAAGCGCAACTAGCGCACGACCTGCGCACGATCGGCGCACCCTATGCTAAAGATAGGGTGCGCCGATCGCAGGCACCGCCGTCCGCTAGGAGGCGGCGCTACAGGCAAGGGGCGGGCACGCCGGGCAGAGAGCCGGCTCGGGGGCGGAGCTACCCCCGGCCGTGCGTGCGCATAAAATGCGCTAATGTGAAACCGGCCTTAGCATGTTATTCTCCACAATGAGAAACGATACTTCTTGGATATCGGTCAGACGCCTCTCACACAGCCAAACCAGATCTCACACTTTGATCAGCTGCGATCACATGCTTTCTTGTCTATATACTCTGTATAATCTCTCGATTAAAAATGGCTTCAACCCTGTGTGAGTTCTTTGATGTTCAATAAGACTTGATTTTCCACATTCTAAACATGAAGCTGGCTTCCCTCTGTGTGAATTTGTTCATGACTATCAAGATCTGACTTATAGATAATGCATTATCCGCATCTTGAGCATGAAAATGGCTTCTCTCCTGTGTGAATTTGTTGATGTCTAATAAGAACATTTTTCTGATTAAAACATTTTCCACACTGTGAACATGAATATGGCTTCTCCCCTGTGTGAATTTTTTGATGTCTAATAAGAATATGTTTCTGAGTAAAACATTTTCCACATTGTGGGCATAAAAATGGCTTCTCTCCTGTGTGAATTCTCTGATGATTAACAAGATCTGATTTCACAGAAAAACATTTTTCACATTCTGAACATGAAAATGGTTTCTCCCCGGTGTGAGTTTTCTGATGTTTAACAAGCTGTGATTTTACGGCATAACATTTCCCACATTCTGAACATGAAAATTGCTTCTCCCCTGTGTGAATTATTTCATGTGTTATAAGAAGATGTTTCTGGTTAAAGCGTTTTCGACATTGTGAACATGAAAATGGCTTTTCCCCGTGTGAATTTGTTGATGTCTAATCAGATTTGGTTTAATGGTAAAACATTTTCCACATTCTGAACAAGAGAATGGCTTCACCCCTGTGTGAAATTTCTGATGTTTCACAAGATTTCTTTTCAGGTAAAACATAAAAATGGTTTTTCCACGGTGTGTCTTCTATGATGTTTAATCCGTTCTGATTTAATGGTAAAACACTTCCCACATTCTGAACAGGAAAATGGCTTCTCCCCCGTGTGGCTTTTCTGATGTCTAATGAGATTTGGTTTCACGGTAAAACATTTTCCACATTCTGAACATGAAAATGGCTTCTCCCCTGTGTGAAGTCTTTGATGTCCAATAAGACAATGTTTCTGTTCAAAACTTTTCCCACATTCTGAGCATGAATATGGCTTTTCCCCTTTGTGGCTTCTTTGATGTCTAATCAAAACTGATTTTACAGTTAAACATTTTCCACATTCTGAACATGAATATGGCTTCTCTCCTGTATGAAATCTTTGATGGCCAATAAGAATATGCTTCTGGTTAAAGCAGATCCCACATTCTAAACAAGAAATTGGTTTCTCCCCTGTGTGTTTTTTGTGATGTCTAACCACATGTGATTTCTGTTCAAAATATTTCCCACATTCTGAACATAAAAATGGCTTTCCTTCATGAATTCTCTCATGGCTAACAAGATATGATTTATGGCTAATGCATTTTCCACATTCCTGACAAGAAAATGGCTTTGCCCCTGTGTGAAATATTTGATGTTTAGTAAGAGCTGTTTTTTGGGTAAAACATTTACCACATTCTAAACATGAAAATGGCTTCTCCCCTGTGTGAATTTTCTGATGTTTAATAAGAGATGATTTTTGGGTAAAACATTTACCACATTCCTGACATGAATACGGCTTCTCCCCTGTGTGAATTCTATGATGTCTAACCAAACCTGATTTTGTGGGAAAGCATTTAGCACATTTTGAACTTAAGTATGGCTTTTCCCCATGGGAACTTTTTGACATTCAACATCCAATCTGTAAAGCTTTTGTTTTAAAGTCTTTGTTGAATCAGGAGATGGGATCTGTTTAAAAGGATCAGATGATACATTTTGGATATGAGGGGAGGAGGGTAAATCTTCAATATTGGCCTTCTCACATTTTGAATGATATTATGCATTAAAATGTGAAGATTTTGAATGTCCCTCTGACCTTCCGGTACAGTCATCTGCAAAGAATAAAAGTTGTTATATTATTTTTTAGTAATATAACCTCAACATTTTATGACATTACAATTGAGAAGTATATGGCAAAATGAATTGACTAAGAGCCACCCCCCTTACAGCCGACAGCGTGGGGGGATGATGGGACCATGTCACTCCCCACTTCTATTTTCCTTCATGGTTAAAGGTTCTCCTTAGCCTCACTCTATTTAAATGCTATTGCTTCCATTCTTTCAGCCTTAACCCTTTAATATTCCCCCCTTCAAGTATTTATTCATTGTGTTCCTCCTTATTTTAATTGGTGGTATATTTCACACCCCTTCTGGAGTGTGCTTGTGGTACTCCCCTTTCTAGAATCTTCCGGTTGTCTCCGTTACCAGGTGGATCTGGAGAGATGTGACTGGATTGGTGGAGAGCACTTTGAGCGGGAAGTCTGGAGTGTTTATAAAGCTCATCTCACGGTCCAGGCAGCTGTTCCTCTTGTGAAGGAGCTGAAGCCATATTACTATATTGGTCACTTTTTTTTTTATAAATGTTAGAAACTTATTTTATACATTTTAATGTAGCAGATGAAAATAAATAAGATGGAAAATTTAGTTTTTCATTTAGTTTTGCACACAGAGATATTCTACTAAGAAAGACAAAACCGCACTTTCATTTTCCGAAATATTCAGGTTTATTAAACTTTTTAACTGACTGACAGCACTGGAGATGTGTAACAATCAAAATAATCCTCAAATATACAAACTGCCTATTAATTCTGCACACAGTGTACAGGGCTGACCTCTATTTTTCAGGCCTTCTGCCCTTCGGGCCCTGGCAGCTGGATATCAGCTTCTGCGCCAGTTCCTGACTGATGACTGCCCATTCTTTCCTAATCAGTACTCGGAGTTTATCCCCAATCGCTAATTCCTTCGCTGGTCACTAATTCCTGACAAGCAGTAATATCTAATTTATAGCGCTTCAGGAAGGTGTGAGGAGAAAACCAGGTAGCGGCTCTGCAAATCTGCTCTATCGATGCTGAAGACCTCTCAGTCCAGGATCCTGAAACTGCTCGTGTCCTACACTTTAAAGCCTTCCGGAAGAGATTCGCCCATAATTTTGTGAAATTCACGAATAGCAGTAAAGCCATCAGCAGTGGTGGAGGCAGCGGCTTTTTGTCCTTTATTTGAACTTTGAATTTAGAAGTAAATTGTTAGATTTTCACCAAAATTTTGAAAGTGATCAGAAAGTCAAGATAGATCTTCTGACATCAAGAGTGTAGAATTCCTTGTCTTTATTAGTTTTGGTACAAAAGTTTAAGGTACAAAAAGTTAGTAAGACAAAGTCTTGATAGCGGTGAAAATCAATCTTTAGGTAGAAAGGACAGATGTTTTTGTTTTGTTTGGACGATCACTCCTCCCATTTGGCCCAGGCATTTTTAGTTAGCAGGAAACTGCAAGAGGGGTGCAGCCTACTTCTGTTATCAGCTGACAATCTGAAACATGTGAAAGATGATTTTTTTTTTTTTAGCTCCATTCACTTGTTGGTGGTGCTATGTGGTGTTACTATTGCTGAGGTTCTGTGTTTTGGTATAGCATGGAGTCATGGGAGCTCAGCTTGGCCACATGGGAACTGTGGAGTACCAGGCCGCCCGCCCTGCTGATGTACTGCCACTATGGTGGTGATTGGCACACCTGGCCACACCTCTAAGGTCATCGACTCATTGGGAGGTGAGAAGATGAGAAGATTGTTAATCAAAGAACTTCATGTTCAGTTTTGTAAACCTGATGGACGCCTCCTGCTGAGGCTCAAGGAGCAGTTTAGATAACCCTATAAAAACCAGACTAAGGGTACCATTACACTAAGCGACGCACCAGCGATCCCGACAACGATACGACCTGGTAAGGATCGCCGGTGCGTCGCTACATGGTCGCTAGTAAGCTGTCAAACAGACAGATCTACTCAACGACGCAGCAACGATCCGGCGATTCGTACAACGACCTCGGCGGTCGTTGGGCCCTTGTCACACAGCAGCTATTCTGACGACTCCCGCCTGCGTCCCGGAGTTCTGCGTTGCCAACGATGTCGCTCGTCGGCTTCAAACACAGCGATGCATGCTGGCCAGCGGGACACCAGCGATTAAAAAATGGCCCAGGACATTCAAGCACGATCAGCAACATCGCAGCGGGGGGGGCGATCATCGCTATGTGTCACACGTAGTGAGATCACTGGCGAGGTCACTGTTGCGTTACAAAATCTGTGACGTTTTAGCGATCTCACTAACGATCTCGCTATGTGAGAAGGGGCCTTAAGAACCAGGTGGTGAATAGTTCCTAACCTTGATCTAAGTCTTGAAACTGCTTTAAAAAAATGATGTATCCAGCACTGAATAGCCATATGTTCTGACGGACTTTCAATACAAATGAAACTGGAGTGAAGGCATAAGCAAGGTGGACTGTCCAATTTTGCGCTAAGGCATCCACTGCCACTCAGTTGCCCCCAATATTGGGGAAATCCTTTTTTTCTTAATGCAAACCAGTCAGTTTCAGGAAAACCACATTTAGACACCTGTTCGAAAAATAGTTGTTGACTCATTGACCATTCACCAGCATGAAGCAATTGAAAAATTCTATTATCAAGATCTCTTTCCTTTTCAAGTAAACCTCAACAATGACAGAAGATTTTGAAAGATTTAAAAGATGTTGCTGGAAAGCTTCTGAAGCATTTTGTGCCTCCTTGATATTTTAGGAAGGATACTGTAGAGTTGATGAAGTACACTTTTAGACATCCGAGGGCTTCCAACAAAGCTCTTAGTTCTTTGTAGTTTGAGGATTGAGCTCTTAGTGCAGTCAGACTGTTACTGGTCCTGGATTCAGATGAACTCCTCTCTCTAGGTTTTTCATTGAGAGCCACCAGTTCATTGATCTTTTAAAGGATAAGCAAGATTCATTTTTTGTATAGAGATAAAGTTGTGCTCAAAAGTTTACATACCCTGGCAGAATTTTTGCTTTCTTTGCCCTTTTTCAGAAAATATGAATGGTAACACCAAAACTTTCTCCACTCATGGTTAGTGGTCAGGTGAAGCCATTTATTGTCCAACTATTGTGTTTTCTCTTTTTAAATCATAATGACAACCCAAAACATCCAAATGACCCTGATCAAAAGTTTACATACTCCATTTCTTAATACCGTGTATTGCTCCCTCTAACATCAGTGACAGCTTGAAGTCTTTTGTGGTAGTTGTGGATGAGGTTCTTTATTTTCTCAGATGGTAGAGCTGCCCACTCTTCTTGGCAAAAAGCCTCCAGTTCCTGTAAATTCCTGGGCGATCTAGCATGAACTGCGCGCATGAGATCTCCCCAGAGTGGCACAATGATATTGAGGTTAGGAGACTGAGATGGCCACTCCAGAACCTTCACTTTGTTCTGCTGTAGCCAATGACGGGTCAACTTGGCCTTGTGTTTTAGATTGTCATGTTGTAACGTCCAAGTACATCCCATGCGCAGCTTCCGGGCTGATGATTGCAAATTTGCCTCCAGTACTTGCTCATAACATGCTGCATTCATCTTTCTTTCAACTTTGACCAATTTTCCTGTGCCTTTGTAGCTCACAAATCCCCAAAACATCAGCGATCCACCTCGGTGCTTTACAGTAGGAATGGTGTTCCTTTCTGGTGACTCGACCATGCAGCCCATTTTTCTTCAAGCGTCTCCTTATTGCGCGTCTTGAAACAGCCACACCGCTAGTTTTCAGAGAGTCCAGTATTTCAGCTGATGTTATCTGTGGGTTTTTCTTTGCATCCTGAACAATTTTCTTGGCAGTTGTGGACAAAAATTTTTTCGATTTTACCTGACCATGTTTTTGTTTTTACAGAGCCCCTGATTTTCCATTTGTTAATCACAGTTTGAATGCTGCTGACCGGCATTATCAATTCCTTGGTTTACTTTTGGTATCCCTTTCCTGTTTTATACAGTTCACCTACCTTTTCCTGTAGATCTGTTGACAATTCTTTTACTTTCCCCATGACTCACAATCCAGAAATGTCAGTGGCTGGATGAAAGATGCAAGAGTCTGTCAGGATCCCAGAAACTCACTTAGCGTTTATGCACACGCACTGATTACAAGCAAACAGGTCACAGCAATTCAAACCCATTTGCGTCAACTTCTGTGCATGTTATCAGGCCAAAATCACCAGGGTATGTAAACTTTTGATCATGGTTATTTGGATATTTTGGGTTGTCATTATGATTTCAAAAGAGATAACACAGTACAGTAGTATGACAATAAATGGCTTCACCCAACAACTAACCATGAGTGGAGAAAAAGTTTTGGTGTTATCATTCATATTCTCTGAAAAAAGGCCAAGAAACCAAGAATTCTGCCGGGGTATGTAAACTATTGAGCGCAACTGTAGCTGAGACCATTGCAGGTTGAGAGGATCTGTGTTTGTGGTAGGGAAGAATATAAATGAGCACAGGCCACTGAAAGAATGCAGGATGACATCAGGCCTAGGATGGACATAGTTTCTCTCATAGAACAGCGAGTTTTCTTTCGGAAGGACAGGAGCTTTTGGTGAATGGACATCTTTTTTCTCTTGCAAGAAATGAGGATTGTTTATTTGTGTCTAGAAATACCCTGAGAAACTCTTTCTTGTGGGAAGGAGTTAAGTCTGATTTTTCAAAATTCTAGAGATTGGGATTAAGATTAAAATCCCAACCTCTAGCACCATCTTTGGGGTAGTTCTAGGGACCATATTTACCTTTACCCTGGTATTCACAATTTTTATTTCCAGAGGGACAGAACCTTCTCTTTGGTTTCACTGATTTGCTCTAGTAAACCTTTTTTTCTGATCCTCCGCTTTCTCCAGTACCGGATCAATCACTGGGCCAAAGACAGGTCTTCCTTTTAAAGGGAATGTTGCAGATTTTAAATTTGGAAAGCGTATCCCTTTGCCAGTTTTTTAACCAACACAATCAGATCACATCTGGTCTCTACAATTACACGGATACCAAATACAGCTCTGTCAAAAATTAAGAGACCACTGCAACATTTTCGGTTTGTCTGATTTTTATCTTTATATTTTTGACTAAAATGTAAATTGCTCTTTTATTCTATAAACTACTGACAACATGTCTCCGAATTTCCAAGCACTAAATTTTGTATTTATTTTCTGAATATGAGAAATAGTCAAAATAACAAAAAAATGCAGAGTGCTGGCAGACCTCAAATAATGCTAAGAATACAAGTTGATAATCATTTAGAAACAACAATACTAATGTTTTAACTCAGGAAGAGTTCAGAAATCAATATTTTGTGGAATAACCATGATTGTTAATCTCAGCTTTCCTGCGTCCTGGCTGCTTTCCACCAGTCTTTCACACGGCTTTTGAGAGACCTTATGCCACTCCTGGTACAAAAATGTAAGCAGTTCTTCTTTGATGGCTTGTGACTATCCATCTTCCTCTTTATTACATTCCAGAGGTTTTCAATGGGATTCAGGTCTGGAGATTGGGCTGGGCATGACAGGGTTTTGATGTGGTGGTCTTTCATCCACACCTTGATTGATCTAGCTGTGTGGCATGGCACAATGTCCTGCTGGAAAAACCAGTCCTCTGAGTTGGGGAACATTGCCTGAGCAGAAGGAATCAACTGTTTTTCCAGGATAACCTTGTATGCGGCTTGGTTCATACGTCCTCCGCAAAGAGTAACCTGCCCAATTCCAGATTTGCTGAAGCATTCCCAGATCATCACCGATCCTCCACCAAATTTCACAGGGGGTGCAAGACACTGTGCCTTGTACGCCTTTCCAGGTCTCCGTCTAACCATTTGACGACCAGATGTTGGGCACAGCTGAAAATTAGACTCATCAGAGAAGATTACCTTACTCCAGTTTTCTATGGTCCAATTCTTATGGGCTTTGGCAAACTTCAACCTGGCTCTCCTTTGCTTCTCATTGATGAAAGGCTTTATTCTACCTTTACATAACTTGAGCCCTGCCTCTAGGAGCCTGTTACGAAATGTTCTTGCCATGCATTTTACTCCAGCTGCCATTTGCCATTCCTTTTAAAGGTCACTTGATGTCATCCTGTGGTTCCTGAGTGACATTTGAATATGAGAACTGTCATCCCTGTCAGTGAAGAGTCGCTTTCGACTCTGCTGGTCTGTAGCTTTGTTGGCTCCAATGTCTGCTGCTTGACCTTGTTGTAATGGATTGCTGTCTTAGAAATTTTGAGGATGGAGGCAACATGACGCTCAATGTGTCCCTCTGTTAATAAACCCAGAATTGAGCCCTTCTTTTCCTCACTCAAGACTTTTCTTTTCAACTCCTTTGGCATGGTTAAAAGTTATTTTTTCATTCCTATTACTTTTGGGATATTACTAGCACTTGTTTTGCCATCCAGCTTGTCCTATTGCAGGAGGACTGTGAACACCACAGCAGGGTTTTTTATACTTTCCTTCGTTAAATAAGATTTGGTTCAGGTGATCACCTCATCAGAAGCACATTAAGTAGAATGAGGTGGACTCTGGTTGGAATTCAACTGACACCGGAATGGAATGGCTGTCAGACATGGAGAGAAGCTGATGTTTAAATCATTTGAAGCACTTGAGAAAGAATTCCCTTTGGAACGCAATATGTTCCACCAGTACCATCAGCTGCGGCATGCATTTCATAAGCAGTGGAGAAGGTCGCCGATAATGATACAGAGGGACAGTTTGTTGAGTATACTTGGGGCACAGAAGAATACTAGGGGTTTTACAACACTTATTTACAAGGGATTGCTAGTCAAGTTTTTGGATAGACATCCGTTGACGGCCAAAGTTAGGTGGATTGCAGACTTGGGAGACATATCGGATGTTCAATGTGAGTCGGTCTTGCAATACGTCCCTAAAATTTCTATTAGTGAGTCTGGGAGGGTGTCGCAACTATTCACCATACATAGGGTATATAGGACTCCTGTGTGGATGAAAAAGGCTGGTGTGA
The DNA here is from genome assembly GCF_039654945.1 of Dendrobates tinctorius. Taxonomy (NCBI): domain Eukaryota; kingdom Metazoa; phylum Chordata; class Amphibia; order Anura; family Dendrobatidae; genus Dendrobates; species Dendrobates tinctorius. Next base: position 1,607,173 of record NW_027361904.1, on the reverse strand, counting down.
GAATGGATTCCAGGTGCCCGAGATGTAGGATGGATGGGGCCGATACGCTACATATGCTATGGTCCTGTCCCCGATTGCAGGCATTCTGGATAGAGGTCTTGAATTTGATAGAGAGTGAAGGAAATAAATATTACTCGAGACCCATTGACGTGTATTTTAGGGCATGTAGATGGGGTGGTGACGGACGAATGGGGCAGACTGGCGATAGTCTTCCTTGCTACATGTAGCATTTTGGCTATTACATTACATTGGTTGGATGAAGATTCTCTTACTAGAAAGGAATTTGTGAACAGAGTGAATTTCATGATACTTATGGAGCGGAATGTGTATATGAAGAGAGGCAAAATGAATCGCTATGAGGATATATGGGGGAGTTGGTTGGACTTTCCTGTGTTAGCCTCTATGGAACTCATCAAAGACAGGATATTACGGTTATAGAAATGTGTGCAGCATTGTATTATATGGACAAGGATCGTGTAAGCATGACGAGGGGGGGGGGTTAGGGGAGGGTTTTCTTAGTTTCTAAGGGGGGATTTTCTTGTATTACTAAAAATGTAAGAAAAGTAATATTGCTGACATATTTATACATGCCTATGTATGTATTGTTATCCTTCTTAGTTTCTTCAATAAAAACTATCTGATTTAAAAAAAAAAGACTTGTAGAGAAGCTGATTTTTTATAAAACTGTGCAGTGGTCTCTTAATTTTTGCCAGAGCTGTATATATAGATTAATGATGAGTGAATGTGCTCGGATACCATGTTATCTGAGCATGCTCAGGAGTTATCCCAGTATCTTTGGAGTGCTCGAATAATATGTTCGAGTCCCTTCAGCTGCATGATTCGCACCTGTTAAGACAGCTGCAACACATGCGGGGATTGCCTGTTTGTTAGGCCTGTTTGTTAAGCAATTCCCACGTTTTATGGCTGTCTAACAGCCGCGAATCATGCAGCCCCGGGGACTCAAACATATCTATCTCAGGCATGCTCAATAATAACACCCAAGCATGCTCAGACTACACAACACCTGAGCGTGTCCGCTCATAACTAATATAGATTTCATTAGTTGGTTATAGGTTTTACAACTTCTACACAAATATTCCACATTTCATGGAAAGAACCCATTCCAGAACCCATGAGAGAGGGAATCCACCCATCAAGGACAGGAAACCTGCAGGGTATAAGGGAAGACCCTCTCCCCCACATCAGTTGGGTTACATAGCATAAGAGGACCTCCATTAACAGTTATATACAGCCGTAAATACCATCATTACTATGTGTTACCTTCTACACTACATGAACTGCACACCAAAAATTCATCTAGCGCATAATCATCAGTAATGAGGGGGTGGGATACGAGGATGCTGTCATGGGTTCTGGAAAATCCTATAACCGGTAAGTTGTTATGTCTTTTCCTTTCACTCAAGACTAGGTGCTGCTGGAAAAGAGAGATGGGCTTCCGAAATGTGAGAGATTTGCTCGATTACCGTCATTAGAGGAGCAGATTAATTTCCTCCCTGATGATTGATATATGCTACTGTTTACTCTGCTGTCCGATAGGATAAGCACATGCCGACTCTGTATCAATGAAAGCATCTTCTCCACCGCATATTTCACCACCAGTAGCTCTTTAAGTTTGGAGGACCCTTACTTTTCCTTCCTTGTCCAACCATCCAAGACCAGATGGTCTTCTGAATCTGCTCCCCCATCCTCTTGAGCTTGCATCTGTAGTTATGACGCTCGGGGCTAGATTTTGATAGATTTTCTATGCTTAACCACCAATGGAGAGACTTGACTGCAGCCGTGAAAAGAGTGAGCCTTTCTTCTAAACAATCTTTCAGCACATTTTCGTTTGTCAAGCTGTCTCGCTTTTGTATAGGACTGGTCGAATACAAAATATAAGAAACCCTTGCAATGACATGGCCTTCATGAGAGTCATGATAGGATTGTTTATTGCCTTGAATACCTGGACCGACATCTTTTCTATCTTTTCCTTTGGAAGAAAACAGCTTTTTTAGAAGGAGTTTAAGAGGATTACAAAGATCTGGTCTCTCAATAGAGCTAGCCTCGACTTCAAATTCAGAAACCAACATAGATTCGTCAAAATGGTTCTGACATTTGCTAAATAGGAGTCGTAGGGTTCAATTGTTTTGCCCACGATCATAAAATCGTCCAAATATGGTATTAGAAGGGTGTTCTGCTCCCAAAGAGGAGCTGCCATTTCTGCTAAAATCTTTTATCTTCTCCTTTGAGAGGACCTCCTGTATGACAGTTTGGGTTTGGACCAATCATGAAACCATTTCTTACTGTCTCCAGTCAGTCTAGGATGCCATCAATCGCAGGACCAAACACTCTCCTTCACATGGGATAGAACATAGTTTGGTCTTTGAATGGATATCACCCGGCCAGTATTTAAGCCACAGAACTCTTTAGACTGCGTTGGCGAGAACTGCTGACCTAGCCGCCTATCTCACCGAATCCACGGATGTATCTGCTAGGAATGTAGTTCTTCCCTGCATTCATGGAATAGTGGCTAGGATATTTTTTTCTTGTAATTTTAAGCCTTTGGTGATTATCCAATTTGTATAGACAATTACAGACTACCTCTTGAAGCTCATCAAGAGAATGCAGAGTGTGCAAAGCAGTAATCAAAGCAAAAGGTGGCTACTTTGAAGAACCTAGATTATAAGACATATTTTCAGTTGTTTCACACTTTTTTGTTAATCATATAATTCCACATGTGGTAATTCATAGTTTTGACGCCTTCAGAGTGAATCTACAATTTTCATAGTCATGAAAAGAAAGAAAACTCTTTGAATGAGGTGTGTCCAAACTTTTGGTCTGTACTGTATATGTCAGTGACACACACACACACACACACACACACACACACACACACACACATATATATATATATATATATATATATATATATATATTATATATCTCTTTATATTTGATAGAGATATAGATAGTAGAAAAGCCAATAATTCAATTGTCGGCTTCTGTAAAATCATTGCAGAACCCGACAGGATAGGAGACGTGGTTCACATACAGTAAACCATTGCATATCAGGGAGATTTATTTATGTCCCTGACTACTGTTGTTAGTGTTTGTGTGTAAAAATTTGTAGCTGTAGGTGTTAAAGAATTAAATCACTGAAAAAAATTGCGTGGGCTCCTGCACAATTTTCTTCGCCAGAGAGGGAAAGCCAGAGTGAGGGCAGATATTCATAGCCTAGAGAGGTCCATGGTTATTGCCCCACCAGCTAAAAATATCTGCCCCTGTAAGATGCGCCAATTCTGGCACTTAGCCACTCTCATCCCACTGCCCTGTAGAGGTGGCATATGGGGTAATATCATTTACAGATCAGTATTTTTGCATCAGTGTTTGTATGCCAAAACCAGGAGTGGAACTTACATAGAAAAACTATAACTGAAAGACAGATACCTGTTCTCTGTTTTGGAGACACGCCTGGTTTTTGCATACAAATACTGATGAAACACTGATCAAAAACACAGACAAGTGAATGAGGCCGTAAGATGACATAAAGCCTGGTTAATAATAGAGAGGTGTCACTAAGACACCTCTCTATTATTAATCCAATAGTATGAAAGGGTTAAAAAACACACACATTAAGAATAAAGTATTTTAATGAAATAATTGAACACACAAATTTCCCAATCCAAGCGAAGCCATTGTTCGCCTTCTAAAAATATAAAAGCAACAATATCCCATACCTGTCTGCCGTACAGTCAAGTCCAATGCCGCAATCCATCTCAAGGGGTTAGTCGGCTGACCACTCCACTGATATCACACTTTGCTGCCGAATAGGCATGGTGAACATCAGTCAGGTAAGCACTCCCGTGGAGCTAAAGAGACCAAAGATTTGTTGTTGGGTGGGGTAAGAGACATTATAAGGAGCAGGAATGGGATGGGATTGGTGTCCACTCAGTATGAGGAGTGAGGGGATTGATTCTGTGGACACAGTATGAGGAGTGGAGGAGAGGTTGGTGTGGACACAGTATGAGGAGTGGAGGAGAGGTTGGTGTGGACACAGTATGAGGAGCAGGGGACTGGTGCTGTGGGGTCCAATATTATGGACCCCATATAATGCTCTATAGAGAATAATGGGCCCCATATAACATAGTTTTTAAGTTGAAGGAACACCCGTCTGGCTTTGGAATCAGCACAATGGGGCTAGCCCACTCCGATATTCCTCAATGACTCCTAACTGGAGCATTTGTTTCACTTCAGCCACGATGACTTGCCTCCGGGCTTCTGGAACCCGATACGGTTTCATCCGTAACCTTACCCAGGGCTCAGTGACTATGTCATGCTGGATCACCGAGGTCTGCCCTGGCAGTTCTGAGAATACATCCATATTCTGTTGTACCAGCACCCGAGCCTCTCATCGCTGCAGTTTGGTGAGTGCGTCATTAATATTAACCTATCCCCGGACTGGTCACTGGCCGGTGCCAGAGAGTTCCTCAGTGGTACAACCGGAGTCGCCTCCGTGACCAAACATTCCTGGTCTTTCCAGGATTTTAGCAGGTATACATGGCACAGCTGCTTGGGTTTCTTTTTTCAGGGTTGGTACACTCTATAATTTATTTTCCCCGTATCTCATAAGGTCCCTGCCACTTGGCCACGAGCTTACTCTCCCCTTCTTTAAAGGTCTTGATGGTGGCCCTTTTATTGTACCATGCGGCTCTGCACAACCTGGGCATCCATAATATGCTCTTTTAGTATGGGCCATATGGCCGCAATCCAGTCCTGCATGCTTGCTACATGCCCAATTATACTTCGAAGTGGAGTGGACTCCTGCTCCTATGTCTCCTTAGCTACATCGAGCAGCCCCCTCGAGTGCCTCCCATACAATAGCTCAAACGGGGAAAAGTCTGTGGATGCCTGATGTACTTCATGGATAGCGAACATCAGATAAGGCAATAACATGTCCCAATCCCTTCCGTCCTTGGCGACCACCTTTTTGAGCATGGCTTTGAGGGTCTTATTGAACCTTTCTACTAATCCGTCAGTTTGTGGGTGATATACCGACGTGCACAGCTGTTTGATCCAAAGAAGCTTGCATAGCTCCTTGGTCACCGGGTCACTGCCTCACACCACTTGCACATATATTCCCCTATCCCCATTGTTCTCATTTTATGTGTCAACATTTTGTGTGGCACCGTATCAAAAGCTTTTGAGAAGTCCATATACACTACGTCCACTGCATTTCCTTGTTCCAGTCCGGAGCTTACCTCTTCATAGAAGCTTATCAGATTAGTCTGACAGGAACGGTCCCTCATAAACCCATGTTGATATTGGGTCATGAGGTTATTCTTCTGCAGATACTCCAGTATAGTATCTCTTAGAAAACCCTCCAGGATTTTACCCACAGTAGAGGATAAGCTCACTGGCCTATAATTTCCAAGTTCAGTTTTTGCCCCCTTTTTGAATATTGGTACCACATTTGCTTTACGCCAGTCCTGTGGTACAGACACTGTTATTATGGAATCTTTAACCCTTTTCTGAAATCCGACGTACTATCCCGTCCATGGTACCCGGGCCCGTATGACCGTGGACGGGATAATACGTCGGGCCCTTTAATGCGATACCGCGACTTAAGTCGCGGTGATCGCATTCAAATTCCGACGCCATCTCACCTTACAGAAGATGGTGTCTGCCTCCCAGGCTGCGATCCTGCCCCCCCCGGCATCCAGAGCGCTCTGATTGGCTGTTCAATTCTGAACAGCCAATTCCAGCGTTTCTCATTGTTTCAGCCAATCAGCTTGGCTGAAACAATGATGTCCTAGGCTAGGATCGGAGTACCGATGTACTCGATCCTAGAGCCGGTGCCTGGCAACACCAGGCACCGGCAAAAAGCACCCGGATTGGCGCGATCGCCGATCTAATCGATCACACCAATCGCAGTGCACAGCGACGCTATATCGCCGCTGTGCCCTGCCAGTACCGGCCCGGATCGGTGCTTTATTAGCACCGATCCTAGGCTGGAGCCTGATGCAGGCCCAGCAGGGCCTGCAGGAGCTGGCTGGCACGATCGATTAGATCGACGTTAGCGCCAACCACAGGGCACAGCTGCGGTCACCATGTGACCGCTCTGTGCCCTGCTGGTGACCTGGATATGACCTGCCTAGTAATCGGAGCTGTGAGCTCCGATTCTAGGCAGTTGCCATGGTCACCAGGCAGATAAGGGATTGGTGGATCGATGTAATCATTCGATCCCACCAATGACAGATCACAGCAGCGATGTGACCGCTCTGTGACCTGCCCCTGACCTGCCTCTGACCTGTCTGCAGGGGTCTTCACTCTAGCTGAGGATTCCTGCAGAGAGGTCGGACGCAGCAAGAGCTCCTGTGTTGGGTATTGTGGTGCCACAACTTGTAACATCACAATCCCTGCAGAAAAGAAGAAAGAAAAAAACGCCAACCGTAAGTGTTCCTGATCCCTGATCCCCTGCCCAATCTATCTTCACCCCCCCATCTATCTTCATCCCCCCATCCCTCCACCCTAATCCCCCCCATCCCCCTTCCCCCTATTTTTACCCCCCTCCACCCCACTTTTGCGCCACCTCCGTGCGCAGCCACTGAGCGTTGACCATCCATGAACAACGATTGGGCCTACTTCCTGTCCGCCATAATTTACCACCTGTTGGAAAACAAGCCATCTCATCCCTGAGAGATAATCCAAACATCATTATAAAACCGGCAGACAAAGGAGGTGCAATCGTTGTCATGAATAAGAATCAATACGTGACCGAAATTAAGAGACAACTCTCGGATACCAACACATACAGGAAAGTACATATTGACCCGACGTTCCAAATATGCAGGAAAATAGACCAAATTCTTGATAAACATATACAGCTCAAGACCATAGATGCAAAGACCAGAACATTTCTGACAAATCAACATCCAATAACCCCGGTGCTCTATACCCTCCCCAAAATTCACAAAGACCTACACAACCCTCCTGGACGTCCCATAGTAGCCTCCACAGACTCAATTCTCAATCCCTTATCCATCTTCTTGGAAAAAATATTAACACCATTTACTCATACCACCAAATCTTTTATTCTGGATACAGGAGATTTCCTGAATAAGATCCGTTCCATTAATTCCATTTCACCCAGCAGCATTCTCTGCACCTTTGATGTCAACAGTTTATACACATCAATAACACATGACAAAGGTATAGAGGCAGTCAAACTAACTCTCATTGAAGCTAATATTGAACCAGACACACAGGCACTATGTTTGGATCTTCTAAACGTAGTCTTACGGGAAAACTTTTTCCGATTCCAGGATGATTTCTTCATCCAGACATGTGGCACCGCGATGGGCTCTAATGTAGCCCCCGCGTATGCAAATCTTTACATGGATAAGTTTGAACGAGACTACATTTACTCTAATCCTCTTTTCCAGGAATCGGCCATAGTGTGGTTTCGCTACATCGACGATGTTTTCTGTATATGGAGTGGGGACTCAACTAGCCTTTTCAAATTCTATGACACCATTAATAATGCCAGACATGAGTTGAAATTCACAATGTCCCATAACTTGGAATCAATCACTTTTTTGGACACTAGGGTTAATAAAGACGCACAAGGAAGACTTTCATCCGACCTTTACACTAAACCCACCGACTGCAACAACCTTCTCCTGTATGACAGTTGCCATCCAAGGTCCACCCGCAACAGTCTCCCACGATCACAATTTAAAAGGGTCACCAGGATTGTGTCAGATCCATCAACTAGAGACCTCAGATTACGAGAAATGTCCAATAGATTTGAATCTAGACATTATCCACCTGTACTTCTGGCCTCTGAGATGACCAAAGCACTGATTGACTCTGACACCACCGGAACCACAACAATCAAACCACCCAGACTCCCATTTGTTCATGGTCACCACCCATCCATGCAAAGAATACACAATCTCATCCACAAACATTGGCCTTTATTGACCAGAGCCTATCCTAGAATCAACATTTTCAAATCTCCACTGTTGATGTGCTTGAGGAGACCTCAAAATATCAAGGACAAGTTAGTCCGTGCTGACCTGGGTACCTCCAGTCACATCAATACACATACTTTGACAGGACAGAAAAGAACAGGTACGTTCCCCTGCCTAAACTGCATGAGCTGTTCTAACATCATTAAAGGCAATGAAATAGTTCACCCACGTTCTGGCAAATCCTATCCAATTAAAGATTACTTCACTTGTGAAACCAACTTCGTCATTTATATCATCAAATGTCCATGTGGTTTACTGTACGTGGGTGAAACCACCCAGGCTATTAGGGACAGAATATCCAGTCATAAGTCCACGATTAGGTGTGGTAAAACATGGCTCCCACTTCCTGCCCATTTCAAGGAAGACCGACACAACGTATCACAATTACGATTCCAAATAATTGAAAAAGTCCCTAGACCCAAAAGAGGTGGTAACCATATTCGCCTGTTAAAACAACGGGAGACGTTCTGGATCTACACTCTTGACACCCTACATCCGAGGGGTCTCAACCGAGAAATTGATTGGTTAATCTAATAATAATTTTTTTTCCCTTTTTTCCTTTAGACCCATTGAGTGGTTGCCTTCTTGAGTCTCTCTTTTTACATCTAACCCAAGCGGTAAGATAATGAACCATAATGTGTTTTCTTTTTCAAGTTTTTTTCAAGTTTTCATTTTTTCCCCCTTTTAGTTCCCTCCCCTTTTTTTTTCTTGTTTTTTCAGTTTTCCTTTTTTTGAGGGTATTTTATTTTCCTTTTTTTCATTCCATTTATTCTTCGTTTTGCCAATTTGTTTCTTGTTTATTTATTTCCCCCAAAATTTTTTTTCCTTTTTTTCACCCTTTTTCCTTTTTTTTCTTTTTTATTTTTATTCTCACTTTATTTTTTATTTATTTTTCCTATTTTGCATCATTCATTTGATTACAGTTCATCTCATTGTTTACATCCGTTTCCAGCCTTATTACCCGCTCACCCCCAGGTCACATATCAATTCCTTTCATTTCTTTTAATTTTATTTCATCCTATTTAAGTTTGGACTCCTACGCAGCTTAAATATTATGTATATGTTTATTTATATTATTTGCAATAAACCTGTCTGTATATAACTGTTTTATATCTCAACTGCCCAGCCTTTTCATGTGTAACATACTGCACCTCCCCCATAGAGGCGTGTGTCCCATTCAAAGCCTCAGCAGCCTCTGCATGTCGTCATTAAATTTTTCCTGACCGCGCTTTCTTGCGCATGTGTGGGCAGGCGGCGCCGGCGTCTGACCTCACTTCCGGTCACATGACCGGACCGTGTAAAAAGCGCATCTTGCTACTCAGCATCCACTCACTGCCTTGGCACCACTGCGCATACTTCACCCACTGCGCCACCAATAACTGTAAGTACTGTCCCATACAGGGACCACCGCTATACCACCAACTTGATTATGGTAGCAAATCAGGACCATCAATCCTGTTCTATACCTAACGTACCCCTTTTTCTCCATTCAGCTCTGGCATATTTACCAGTCCACCACCTCCTCAAGGAACAGGATTATCGACAATGTTGGTATTTTTTCCCAAAATACACTATACCTTTTTCCTTAATATACACCGGCTATATGCCTAGGCAAACCTTTATAGTCCTTGATAGTCTCTTGTGCACATAACTAGCTACATCGTTTACGCTGGTTAATCTGATCTATTCATTGTGCCTACAGACACCCAGTTCAGTACTTTGTTTACTATATGTCACCCTAACGATATGTCCATTTATCCTTACTTACAGAATATGCTATCAATTCACTTATGCCTAGCAGTGACATTATCGATTTGGTGAAAGCAGACCCTACATTCAATTTAAAGGGGTATGACCGCGTTCCTCCATATTGTTTCTTACATTGTCTTATCTACCGCATTATCTCTCATTCTTACGTCTTTAAATGTCTTTATATTCTCCCAAATGATTCTAATGCATGTATTCTATTCTCTCTGGATACTATATGTATAAATTTTGTATAAAGTGTACATTTTTTGATATTTTTATATATGTATTTTATTACAGCGACTATTGTGATAAAGGCCGATGTGGCCGAAACGTCGTCAGATGTCGCTTCCTCACCGTCAAGCAATAAATTTATTTCACATTAAGCATAACCAGCGTGTGCAGTGACTCTATATTGTCTATGCAATTTGGGGACTATCCGTTCCTTTTCACTGGCACCGCGAACTCCAACTCTCAGGCCGAGTGCTAACCATCTATATTATCCAGTATACTAGTTTTGATAAGTGACACTTATCAGCTAGGGCCTGCTGTTTTAGACTTTTTTCCACAGCTTTTTCTTTACAGAAAGTTTACACCAATCTCTCCCCCCCTCACGTACACATACAGTTTTCAATAAAGTGTACACCCAAGCACCATATTTACACAAAAATGTCATCAAATTCATCCCAACAGAGGGGGCGTGGCCTGCTTGCTAATGGCACCGGTCACTTAGCTGCTGAGCTCCAGCCACTTCGACTCCTAATCGGCTCATTGCGGCTCGCCAGCGGCACCAATCTCTCTGCACACGGGGGGGGAGTGCTGCAGAGGTATCCAGGATCGTAGCATGCCAAGGGGAAAATCCCAGAAGAAGCCGTCCCCGGCGAAAGTTACAGACTTCTTCTCCAGCACGGGGCGAGGGAAAATGGCGGCAGCATCCTCCTCCACAGCTTCCTCACGCTCATCCAGGAGGGGATCCACAGCGGGCCCAGACTTGGACACAGACGCTGCAGATATACCGCTTACCAAAGGTACAATGCAGAAACTGCTCAGTGCCCTCCGCTCATCACTGCAGCAGGATTGGAAAGATATGGTGGCTGAGCTGAGGGGAGATATCACTGCCATAGGCAGCCGCACGGCACATATTGAATCTAAAATGGGGGAGCTGACAAAGTCACACAATAGCCTCATTGATGCCAATGCAGCACTGGAGGAACAAGTGCAAAAGCTCCATACCAAGGTCTTGGATTTAGAGGACAGGTCCCGCCGAAATAATATAAGAATCAGAGGAATTCCAGAGGCCATACCAGACAAGGGGCTGCAGAGTTTTCTGGGCTCCTTGCTGCAGGAGCTGCTCCCAGACCTGACTGCAACTGATTTCCTGGTGGACAGAATACACAGAGTCCCTAAGCCTAAATCCCTCAGTGCTGATGTCCCTCGGGACACTTTAGCTCGCCTGCACTTTTACAAGACCTGAGAAAGAGACCCCCTCTGTCTGAGCAATTCCGGCACCTGTCCATTTTTCCAGATCTGTCTGCAGGAACCCTGGCAAAAAGGAGGGAATTTGCTCCTTATACCAAAGTTCTCAGGGATGAAGCTATATCCTATAGATGGGGTTTCCCTGTAAAGATCCTGCTTTTCCGAGCAGGAAATACCCACGCCTGCCATTCCCCACAGCAGTTGGCAAAGCTCCTATCCTCATGGAACTTGGCAAATCTCCCAGCCAGATCTCCAAGAGCTACAGGATCATCCCAACAGGATAAAGTGAATGAAGATTGGTCCGTCGTGTGAGTTATGTGATATGTTTGAGTCGCGGCTGAGACTTAGTTGCTACTTTTAAGGTCCGCTGGTTCTGTTCAACCAGGACCCTGAACCCCCATGGCGGTAAATTTCCACCATACCGCAGGCCCCTTTTTTGGGCTTTTTTCTTTGTGGACTGATGCTCCCTACATCAGTAATGTTAGTGATGTCAATATTGTTAGTGTTATCTCTTTCCTGCCTAACCTTCCTTTCCCCCCTGCAGCTCTAGGCAAGAGACTTTTTTTTCATGTACAATGGTACAAATGTGATGTAATATGTGGTCAGGAGTCTCATCTCCTCCAAGGGGACTCGCACAGGTTAAATAATGCTAAATTTCCTTTCATACTGCTGGCTTGTGGAAAAAAAAAAAGGCTGGAGTATTCATTTGTGTAAAAAATACTGTTGCGTTCACACTACATTCACAACATTTAGACCCTGACGGTAGATACGCCATTATTAATTGCTCCATAAATGGATCTAAGTATACTATCGCAACCGTTTACGCCCCCAACTCTGGTCAGATCAGCTTTTTGCGGAGGTTTCTTTCCAAGCTTTCATCCGTTAAAGAGGGTAAGCAAATAATCTGCGGGGATTTTAACATGGTAATGTCCAGCACTCTGGATTGCTCCAATACTGCTGTAAAGAGGAAGGAGATGAGCACAATAATTTCAGAAAGGCATCTCCATGATATATGGAGATACCAACATGCAAATGAGAGGGACTACACATTCTTCTCGCCTCGGTTCACCTCTTACAGCAGATTGGACTACTTTCTGGTTGATAGCTCACTTATTATGGATTGCTCAGATTCAAAAATTGGACTTATAGCTTGGTCGGACCACGCCCCCATATACCTGACAGTTCAGGAGCAAAACCGCGCGCCTGTTTTTACCCGGTGGCGCATGAATGACTCCCTCCTAGCCTGTAGACAAATCTCTGAGGAGTTGCAGGCCGACCTCGCAGAGTTTTTTAACTTTAATGATAACAAGGAGGTGACAGAGGAAACGCTTTGGTCTGCACACAAGGCCTATATTAGGGGGTCAGTCATCAAAATTGCCACTAGGGAGAAAAGGAGGCGTCAGGCAACTTACAAAGCTCTACTGTCCCACATAGTACTTTTGGAAGCCCACAATAAATCTGCCCCAAACTTGTCGACATCTGACGAACTCAGGAAACTAAGAACACAGCTCCGCCAGGTGTTGATGGCAGACTATGAGAAAAACTTAAGATCCCTCAAACAGCGGTACTATGTGATGGGTGACAGGGCGGGTGCCTTACTAGCCAGGAGGGTTAAAAAACGAGAAATGCAAAATAAAATTGAATACCTCGTGACGGGTTCTAATGCCACAATACGCAACCCAACGGAAATAGCCAACGCATTCGCTGACTTTTACCAGTCTCTCTACAACCTTAAAAATGACCCCACTGCCCCAAAGCCTACCCAAACGGCAATTAATTCCTTCTTAAACAATATTAATCTTCCTCGGTTATCTGCAGTACAGCTGGAGCAACTAAATTCCCCTTTTTCTCTGGAAGAGGTTCGCCAGGCGGTGACCACAGCCAAAAGAAATTCAGCTCCAGGCCCAGACGGCCTCACTAACTCCTATTATAGGCAATTCACTGAAACCCTGTCTCCTTTCCTCCTGAGACTTTTCTCCTCTTGGCGAGCCACAGCAGATATTTCACCAAATAATCTAGAGGCCATTATAACTACCCTGCCAAAACCAGGAAAACCCCCTATTTCACCAGGAAACTTCAGGCCAATATCCCTCCTAAACTGCGACTTAAAATTGTACGCCAAAATAATCTCAGCTAGAATACATAAAGTTCTTCCATCACTGATTTCCCCGGATCAAGTGGGGTTTGTGGCGGGGAGGCAGGCGAAAGATGGGATGAGACGTATGCTGCATCTGATTGCGGTGGCTGAGGGGAGGAAAATCCCCAGTGTATTCCTGTCCCTGGACGCAGAGAAGGCGTTCGACAGGGTGCACTGGGGATATCTGAAATCTGTTCTGGCCAAGTTTGGTTTCAAAGGCCCCATACTTAATGCCATAATGGCGCTGTACTCTAACCCTAACGCCAAAGTTCTGGCATCCGGATTTATATCTCGGAGTTTTGAATTAACCAATGGGACACGCCAGGGGTGTCCGCTCTCCCCTATCATCTATGCCCTTGCTATAGAGCCTCTGGCGCAGACTATCCGTGAATGCCCTCGGATCTCGGGGATTCGAGTGGGGAGTATAAATCATGTGGTCAGTCTATATGCAGATGACGTGATTTTATCTTGCACTAATGTAGAGGTGTCCCTACAACACGTAATGGAGATCCTGTCCTCCTTCGCTCAAGTCTCGTATTACAAGCTTAATATTACCAAGTCCTTAATTTTTCCGCTCTTCTTGCCAGCCTCTACCAGAGCCACTCTTTCTCATCTTTACCCTTTCAAATGGGAAGACGAGGGAATCCCCTACCTGGGTATTATACTGGCCCCGCTACACTCCGTGATCCGGAAAAATCTGCTGACCCTGCACACCTCATTGGATAAAGAACTTACTCGCCTTTCTCTTCTCCCGCTCTCTTGGGTGGCGAGAATGCAGACTTTTAAAATGATCTGTCTCCCAAAAATTATCTACTTACTTCGGTGCCTGCCCCTAACAATTCCGCAACGGTATCTCACCAAAATTCATTCGCTAATGAGTAAATTTATATGGGCTGGGAAAAAACCTAGAATAGCCCTGAGATGTATGCATGCCCCGTTCAGTGGTGGAGGAATGGGTATTCCTAATATTCTAACATATCACAGAGCTGCTATCCTGGAACCGGCTCGAGATTGGTGGAAGAATGATTCAGACTTGAGATGGTTACAGATTGAGGACACCTGGGCACAGGCCCACTCCCCTAAACAATTCATAGACTCCCTGCTCCTAACCCCTTCGCCCCCCGGCGATCTTCTACCCACCACAGCAGCTCTAAAGAAGGCTTGGTCCTTATGGAGCAAGCCAGTGTCACAGGCTCTAGGACCCAGCCATCCCCTTAGATCGCTGGAAGCCTTCATTCCGAATTTGAATCTTGCCGCCTGGACACGTGGAGGTCCAATTACCCTAGCAGATCTCTATAGAGAAGGCGTCCTACTCCCGTACTCAGAAATGTGTGTTAAATTTAACCTCCCCCGACACCGTTTATTCCAGTTTTTTCAAATACGTCACTTCCTTCAGTCCGCTCCTCACCTACCGGTTCCCACAACAGCCGACCACGCTGCAATTAAAAAATTCTTTCAAAATAGCAAAATCAAAGGCCTTTCATACATCCATAACCTGCTAAACTCCTCGGAACCGGACAAACAATTGCCGTATATGCTCAAATGGGAAAAAGATCTAGCCTCTCAGCTTCCGTCGCAAGAATGGTTCGCGGCCTCAAAATGGATCCACAAATTCTCTTCATGTCTCAATCACATAGAGCAATTAAAAAAGGTTCATCTGCGGTGGTACAACTCCCCTACTAAACTGGCTTCTTTTTCCCCACATATGTCACCTTTGTGCTGGAGGGGATGCAACCACAGGGGCACCTTGTGTCATATGTGGTGGTTTTGCCCTAAGTTATCTAACTTCTGGCAGGAGGTGTTCAATCTAATCCATGAGGTTACTAGTATCCGTCTTTCCCCAAACCCAACCTTAGCGGTGCTACACATTGGCCTAGATGGGATCCCGGATCTTTTAAAAAATATCATTTCTCACATTCTCATAGCCGGCAGGTACTGTGTGGCATACAAGTGGAGGTCGGTGAGCCCCCCTACAAAAACAGAACTAATTGAGAGGACCAACCTACACTGGCTATACGAAACCAACTTGACCCCCAATCTAGAGAAGAGAACGGTGAGACTTAAACAATGGCATCCGTGGGCCACTTCCCTTTATGCAACGGCCCTCCCCCAGATACAGACACCTACACCATAAATAAATTGATTGTGCCTAAGAATACCATGCATGTAGAGCTGCTTCCCCTTCCCCCTCCCCCCTCTCCCCGCTTCTATGTTCAAGTTGTTGTTGGAAGGGGTATTTAATGTCCCAGATTGATATTCTAATAATGGCTCGAGGTTATTCCACCTCTTGCTACTCATTGCTCCTGTTCTTGATGTTTTTGTATGAGAAGTTTGTATTTTTTCTGAAAACTCAATAAAAACCTTTATGATAAAAAAAAAAAATTCATCCCAACAGCGCTATTCAGTGGAGGAGGCATATGCTGTACTTGCCTCCGACATTGATAGCGATTTGGATGAGGATCCGACTTTTCTTTATTTTTCGGATTCTTCATCCTCTTCTTCTTCCTCTTCCCCCCCCCTCATCTTCCTCCTCTGGTCCTGCAGAACCGCCACGCAGACGCTCCAGGACAGAAGATGAGGCAGCGCCCACCATGCCCGCAGCTGACCCAGTGCTCCCCGTATGGACCTCGCCCCCTGAAAATTACGAGGCACTGATTCCTGATTTTGTGGCAGAATCAGGAATCAAGTTTGACACCACCGGCCTCACAGAAATTGACTTTTTCAAAGTCTTTTTCTCTGAGGATTTTGTTAACCTCATGGTGGAGCAAACTAATTTGTACGCTCATCAATTTTTGGAGCAAAACCCGCGTTCTACATTTTCAAACTGGTCTCCTGTAGACGCAGTTGAAATGACGCAGTTTTGGGGCCTGGTCCTCCATATGGGGATACTGAAGAAGCCGGAAATTCAGCAATATTGGAGTGTTGATATTTTATACAACACTCCAGTGTTCCGAATGGTCATGGTCCAGACGCGTTTTGAGGCCATCCACAAGTTTCTGCATTATTCTCATAATGCACAGTGTCCCGCACGAGATGACCCCAACTTTGACCATCTTTTCAAAATTCGGCCGGTCATCAAACACTTCAACAAAAAGTTTGCTGAAGTTTACGTGCCCCAAAGGGACATCTGCGTGGATGAGTCCTTGGTTCACTTCAAGGGAAGGCTGCGATTCCGTCAATACCTGCCCAGTAAGAGGGCCAAGTACGGAATCAAACTCTATAAGCTGTGTGAGAGTACCTCAGGGTACATCCACAGGTTTAGAGGTTACGAAGGGACGGACACCCGGATTGAACCCCCTGAGTGTCCTCCTTTCCTGGGAGTGAGTGGGAAAATTGTGTGGGATTTGGTGCACCCACTGCTGGATAAAGGTTATCACCTCTACACTGATAACTTTTATACCAGCATCCCACTCTACAAATCCCTCTCTGAGCGACGTACCGCAGCCTGCGGTACTGTCCGTAAAAATCAGAGAGGCCTCCCGAAGACGCTACTTGGGCAGATGCTCCGAAAAGGTGAGAGCAGAGCCCAATGTAGTGACCACCTGCTGGTGGTCAAGTACAAGGACAAGAGAGATGTCCATCTCTTGACCACCATACATGGTGACGGCAGTACCCTCTGCACTGTACGAGGTACCTCTACACAGGTCCGCAAACCGACGTGTAGTGGGGTACAACAAAAACATGGGGAACGTTGATCTCTCCGATCAACTCCTCCAACCGTACAATGCAATTAGGAAGGCCAAGGTGTGGTATAAAAAGCTGGCCGTGCACATCGTCCAAATGGCAATGCTCAACGCATTCCTGCTGTCACAATGTGCATGCCCCAGCGATACGTCGTACCTTCAGTTCCAAGAGGTAGTGGTTAAGGTCCTGATGTTTGGCGCTCAGGAAGGAGCGGGCCCCAGTACTTCTGGAACTGAAGGTGCTCGTATTGTACCAGGTCAGCATTTTCTGGGGGTGGTCCCGCCAATCCCAAGAAAAGGTAAGCCGCAAAAAAGGTGTCGAGTGTGTTGCAAAAAAGGAATACGCAGGGACACCACTTATCAATGCGACACCTGCCCCGAAAAACCTGGCCTGTGTATGAAGGATTGCTTCAAATTGTACCACACCTCCATGCACTACTAATTTACATTAGATTAGTTGGGGGCACATCTAGATTTGTTCTTTGGGGGTCTAGTATCCAAAATGATGTCACATGTGGGGTTTTTTCCTGTTTAGGCACATCAGGGGCTCTGCAAACGGAACATGACGCCAGCAGACCATCAAAGTCTGCATTCCAAAACGTCATTACTTCCCTTTCGAGCCCTGACGTGTGCCCAAACAGTAGTTTTCTCCCACATGTGGGGTATCGGTACTGAGGACAAATTGGACAACGACTTTTGGGGTCCAATTTCTCCTGTTACTCTGGGGAAAATTAAAAATTGGGGACTAAATGATCATTTATGTGGGAACAAAACAGGATTTTATATTTTCACGCCCGGGCATTATAATCTTTAGTGAAACACTTGGGGGTTCAAAGTGCTCACCACACATCTAGATAAGTTCCTTAGGGGGTCTAGTTTCCAAAACGGGGTCACTTGTGGGGGTTTCCACTGTTTAGGCACATCAGGGGCTCGACAAATGCGACACGGCATCCGATCTCAATTCCAGCCAATTTTAGGTTGAAAAAGTCAAACGGGGCTCCTTCCCTTCTGAGCCCTGCCATGTGCCCAAACAGTGGTTTCCCCCCACATATTGGGTATCGGCGTACTTAGGACAAATTTGACAACATTTGAGGTCCAATTTCTCCTGTTACCCTTGGGAAAACAAAATATTGGGGACTAAATGATCATGTTTGTGGAAAAAATATGATTTTTTATTTTAACGCCCGGGCGTTATAAACTTCTGTGAAGCCCTTGGGGGTTCAAAGTGGTCACCACACATCTAGATAAGTTCCTTAGGGGGTCTAGTTTCCAAAACGGGGTCACTTGTGGGGGTTTCCACTGTTTAGGCACATCAGACGCTTGTCAAACGCGACATGGCATCCGATCTCAATTCCAGCCAATTTTAGGTTGAAAAAGTCAAACAGGGCTCCTTCCCTTCTGAGCCCTGCCATGAGCCCAAACAGTGGTTCCCCCCCACATATGGGGTATCAGCGTACTCAGGACAAATTTGACAACTTTTGGGGTCCAATTTCTCCTGTTACCCTTGGGAAAATAAAAAAATTGTTGCTAAAATATTATTTTTGTGACTAAAAAGTTAAATGTTCATTTTTTCCTTCCATGTTGCTTCTGCTCCTGTGAAGCACCTGAAGGGTTAATAATCTTATTGAATGTAGTTTTAAGTAACTTGAGGGGTGCAGTTTTTAGAATGGT
This sequence comes from Dendrobates tinctorius, assembly GCF_039654945.1. NCBI lineage: Eukaryota > Metazoa > Chordata > Amphibia > Anura > Dendrobatidae > Dendrobates > Dendrobates tinctorius. Next base: position 1,588,427 of record NW_027361904.1, on the reverse strand, counting down.
GTCACTTTTGGTTATTTTCTGCCATTTAGATCCCTCAAAGTGACTTCAAATGTGAGGTGGTCCCTAAAAAAAAAATGGTTTTGTAAGTTTTGTTGTAAAAATTAGAAATCGCTGGTCAACTTTTAACCCTTATAACTTCCTAACAAAAAACAATGTTGTTTCCTAAATTGTGCTGATGTAAAGTAGACATGTGGGAAATGTTATTTATTAACTATTTTGTGTCACATATTTCTGTGTTTTAAGGGCATAAAAATTCAAAGTTTGAAAATTGCAAAATTTTCAAAATTTTCGCCATATTTCTGTTTTTTTCATAAATAAACGCAAGTTATAGCGAAAAAATTTTACCACTAAAGTGAAGTACAATATGTCACGAGAAAACAGTCTCAGAATCGCCTAGATCCGTTGAAGCGTTCCAGAGTTATAACCTCATAAAGGGACAGTGGTCAGAATTGTAAAAATTGGCCCGGTCATGAACGTGCAAACCACCCTTGGGGGTGAAGGGGTTAAAGATTAAAAATAATGGTCTATCTATGACTGTGCTTAATTCCTGCAGTACTCGGGGGTGTATCCCATCCGGGCCCGGGGATTTGTCAATTTTAGTGATTTTTAGACGCCGCCGTACTTCCTGCTGGGTTAAGCAGGTGACATTTAATGGAGAATTTTTATCCCTGATCATGTTATCCGTCATGGGATTTTCTTGTGTAAATACTGTTGAAAAAAGTTATTTAGCATATTGGCTTTTTCCTCATCCTCATCCACCATTTCACCCAGACTATTTTTAAGGGGACCAACACTATCATTTCTTAGTTTCTTACTATTTATGTAGTTAAAAGAATATTTTGGGATTATTTTTACTTTCTCTGGCAATGAGTCTCTCTGTCTCAATCTTTGCTGTCTTGATTTGCTTCTTACAGAATTTATTTAATCTTCTGTATTTATTTAATGCCTCATCACTACCTACTTGCTTTAATTCTCTAAATGCTTTATTTTTGTCCCTTATTGTGCCCCTTACAGCTCTTATTAGCCATAGTGGTTTCCTCCTATTTCTCGCATGTTTATTCCCATACGGTATATATTGTGCACAGCTCCTATTCAGGAGGATAATAAACGTCTCCCATTTTCTTTGTGTATTTTTATGTCTCAGGATATCGTCCCAGTTAATTCCACCAAGATCATCTCTCATCCGTTGGAAATTTGCCTTCCTGAAGTTTAGTGTCCTTGTAACCCCTCTACTACACATCTTATTAAAGGATACATGAAAACTTATTAATTTGTGATCACTATTCCCCCAGTGACCCCCAACCCTTACATTTGATCTGCGGTCTGGCCTGTTGGTTAATATTAGGTCTAGCAGTGCCCCCCCTCTTGTTGGGTCCTGAACCAGTTGTGAAAGGTAATTGTCTCTCATCGTTGTCAGACACCTATCACCTTTGCTGAACTGCAGGTTTCGGTTCCCCAATGTATTTCAGGGTAGGTGAAGTCCCCCATAATAATGACTTCTCCTTGAGTCGCTGCTTCATCTATTTGCTTTATGAGGATATTCTCTGTAGCTTCCATTATTTTTGGATACTTATAACAAACCCCTATCAGTAATTTATTATTTTTCCCCCCTCCCCTTATCTCTACCCACAGGGACTCTACATTTTCATTAGATTCATATATATTATCACGAAGGATGGGTTTTAAGGATGATTTTACATATAAACACACGCCTCCCCCTCGCTTATATGTTCGGTCATTTCTGAACAGACTATAGCCCTGTAAATTATCTGCCCGGTCACGGCTCTCGTCCGGCCATGTCTCAGATATCCCCACCATGTCATAATTATGTTCCAACAACATTAACTCCAATTCCTCCATCTTGATGGCGAGACTTCTGGCATTAGTATACATGCACTTTATGTATCTCTCTGTACCTCTACTCTTACTAAAATTTTGACTGTTCTAACCCCACCCCCAATTTCTTTATTTGTGCCCAGGTCACTATCTGCAATCACTGTCTTCCCCTCCTATAAAAGGAATACCCTCCCCCCCGTCCCTAGTTTAAACACTCCTCCAACCTTCTAGCCATTTTCTCCCTCAGCACAGCTGCACCCTCCCCAGTAGGTCCAAGGAGCAAATCGGACATATGCACAGTCACATAGAATATCATGGGGACAAGTGCTCTTCTTCAAAACTACGGATCACACTTCTCCGAGAAAATCGGTCGTGTGCAGGAGACCATAGCACTGATAGGCTGCCTCCGACATGGTACCCTAGGCTTTGATGTATGGCTGACCTGAAGGTTGTCCTTAGATCTCCAGTAGCCCTAGCAATCTGCAGAAAGCCAATGGAGAGATAAGAGGGAGTGATCTTCTGTCTCATTTGATACTTGCTGTGGTCACTTTAATTGCATCAAGTGAAAAGTTAATTAAGCAAACACTGACAGCACTCACCTACCTCTGCTACATCTCTGCTAGCAGGGGGAATTGAAAGCTGAAAAAGCAGTAATAACCCAAGGATCAGGATCTCTGGGTGAATAATCATGGCCCTTTCAAGTCCTAATGGAAAGTGGCATGTCTATAAGGACGTGAAAGGGAAGTGCCGTGACGGGAAGTGGTTAATTGTTAGAAATTCCTTAATTCTGAACATGAGTATGGCTTCTCCCTTGTGTGAATTCTCATACGGTTCCTCCATTGTCCGAGCCCTTTGATGCTCATCTTCTTTTCTGTGCCTTAACCTCTTCCCGACCGCCCACAGTAGATAAACGTTGGCGCTTGCTGGGCTTTGTGCAGCGCCGATGTTTATCTACTGTTGGCGGTTTTGTGCCCCCGGGACCCCCACATACCTTACAACGCGGGGATCCCGGTGCACAATGCATGCTGGGACCCCCGACGTCATCGAGGCCTGATTGGTTCAGGTCCTGATGACGTCAGCGTCACAGCAGCCAATGGGAGCGATCGCTGGGAAAGCTGCTTGTCTCCCGGCGATCTCACTCATTGTAACGCGGCTTCTCCTCTGATCTAACACTGACAGATGATCAGAGGTGAAGCAGCGTTACTGTGTGACTAGATCGCTGCCTGGCACAGCGATCTTGTCACACAGTAACGCTGCTTCTCCTCTGATCATCTGTCAGTGTTAGATCAGAGAAGTGGCGTTACCATGAGTCAGATCGCAGGGCAGCGATCTTGTCACAAAAATAAAAAAAAGTAAAGAAAAAAAAAAGCATCATCTAGATAAGTCCCTTGGGGGGGTCTAATTTCCAAAATGGGGTCACTTGTGGGGGGTTTCCACTGTTTAGGTACATCAGGGGCTCTCCAAATGCGACACGGCATTCGATCTCAATTCCAGGCAATTCTGCATTGAAAAAGTCAAACGGCGCTCCTTCCGTTCTGAGCTCTGCCGTGTGCTCAAACAGTGGTTTAGCCCCACATACGGGGTATTGGCGTATTCGGGAGAAATTGCACAAAAAATTTTGTGGTTCATTTTCTCTTTTTACACTTGTGAAAATAAAAAAAAAATGGTTTTGAAGTAAAATGTTTGTGAAAAAAAGTTAAATGTTTATTTTTTCCTTCCATATTCCATTCATTCATGTGAAGCACCTGAAGGGTTAATAAACTTCTTGAATGTGGTTTTGAGTACATTGAGAGGTGCAGTTTTTAGAATGGTGTCACTTTTGGGTATTTTCTGTCATATTGACCCCCCAAACTCACTTCAAATGTGAGGTGGTCCCTAAAAAAAATGGTGTTGCAAATTTTGTTGTAAAAATGAGAAATCGCTGGTCAACTTTTAACCCTTATAACTTCCTAAAAAAAAATAATTATGTTTCCAAAATTGTGCAGATGTAAAGTAGACATGTGGTAAATGTTATTTATTAACTATTTTGTGCGATATCACTCTCTGATTTAAGGGCATAAAAATTAAAAGTTTGAAAATTACAAAATTTTCTAAATTTTCGCCAAATTTTGATTTTTTTAACAAATAAGCGCAGATCATATCTAAAAATTTTTACCACCATCATGAAGTACAATATGTCATGAGAAAACAATGTCAGAATCAGTAGGATCCGTTGAAGCGTTCTAGAGTTATGACCTCATAAAGTGACACTGGTCAGAATTGAAAAAATTGGCCTGGTCACGAAGGCAAAAACAGGCTCGGGTGCGAAGGGGTTAAAGCCCACTGAGACGAATGGATAACTAACAGTGATTCACTATATGATAAGTGACCCAACGTTTAAGACAGTCAAAAATTTACATGCATCGATTATGGTGTACAAATAATTGCTGATTCATTGTTTACAGGATTTCTTCCGGTAACGACCTCCATCTCCATTGCCTAATCAATGAGCGAGAAATTATTATTTATTACATTACACAATTATCGTGAACGATAAACCTTAAAGGGGTTTTCCCACAAGCAAAGTTCATTTTAATCAATAGATCTTGGAATAAAAATAATGTCCACAATTGAATGTGTTACATATAATGTTCCTGTGCTGAGATAATCTTATAAATGTGCCCCTGCTGTGTACTGTGTAATGGTCGTGTCTGACCGTATAGGAACATGGTCTGATCATACCACAGCTCCTGGGCAGGGGAGGAAACAATATAGAGTATACAGACAGGACAGCATGGGATCCCATGCTGTCTTTTCTACAGGGTGGGCCATGTATATGGATCCACCTAAATAAAATGGGAATGGTTAGTGATATCAACTTACTGTTTGTGACACATTAGTATATGGGAGGGGGGAAAATTTTTCAAGATGGGTGGTGACCATGGTGGCCATTTTTAAGTCAGTTATTTTGGATCCAACTTTATTTTTTCCAATGGGAAGAGGGTCATGTGACACATCAAACTTATTCAGAATGTCACAAGAAAAACAATGGTGTGCTTGGTTTTAACATAACTTTATTCTTTCATAAGTTATTTACAAGTTTATGACCACTTATAAAATGCGTTCAAAGTGCTGTCCATTGTGTTGGATTGTCAATGCAACCCTCTTCTCCCACTCTTGACACACTGATAGCAACACCGCAGAAGAAATGCTAGCACAGGCTTCCGGTATCCGCTGTTTCAGATGCTGCACATCTCGTATCTTCACAGCATAGACAATTGCCTTCAGATGACCCCAAAGATAAAAGTCTAAGGGGGTCAGATCGGGAGATCTTGATGGCCATTTAATTGGCCCACGACGACCAATCCACTTTATTACCAACCATTCCCATTTTATTTAGGGGTATCTGTATAAATGGCCCACCCTGTATATACTCTGTATGCTCTATCGAGTAAAACATAAAAATGGCTTCAACCCTGTGTGAGTTCTTTGATGTTCAATAAGACTTGATTTTCCACATTCTAAACATGAAGCTGGCTTCCCTCTGTGTGAATTAGTTCATGACTAACAAGATCTGACTTATGGATAAAGCATTGTCCGCATGTTGAGCATGAAAATGGCTTCTCCCCTGTGTGAATTCTCAGATGATTAACAAGATCTGACTTATGGATAAAGCATTGTCCGCATGTTGAACATGAAAATGGCTTCTCCCCTGTGTGAATTCTTTGATGTCTAATAAGAACATTTTTCTGATTAAAACATTTTCCACACTGCAAACATGGAAATGGTTTGTCCCCTGTGTGAATTCTTTGATGTCTAATCAGATGTGATTTAATGGCAAAAAATTTCCCACATTCTGAACATGAAAATGGCTTCTCCCCTGTGTGAATTATTTGATGTGTTATAAGAACATGTTTCTGATTAAAACATTTCCCACATTCTGAACATGAAAATGGCTTCTCCCCTGTGTGAATTCTCTGATGATTAACAAGATCTGATTTCACAGTAAAACATTTCTCACATTCTGAACATGAGTATGGCTTCTCCCCTGTGTGAGTTTTCTGATGTTTAACAAGCTGTGATTGTGCGGTATAACATTTCCCACATTCTGAACACAAAAATGGTTTTTCCCCTGTGTGCCATCTCTGATGTTTAATCAGATCTGATTTAAAGGTAAAACACTTCCCACATTCTGAACATGAAAATGGCTTCTCCCCCGTGTGGCTTTTTTGATGTCTAATCAGATATGGTTTCACAGTAAAACATTTTCCACATTCTGAACATGAAAATGGCTTCTCCCCTGTGTGAAGTCTTTGATGTCCAATAAGACAATGTTTCCGATCAAAACATTTCCCACATTCTGAGCATGAATATGGCTTTTCCTCGTTGTGGATTCTTTGATGTCTATTGAAAACTGATTTTACAGTAAAACCTTTTCCACATTCTGAACATGAATACGGCTTCTCTCCTGTATGAATTCTTTGATGTCCAATAAGTATATGCTTCTGGTTGCAGCAGATCCCACATTCTGAACAGGTAAAAGGTTTCTTCCCTGTGTGTTTTTTGTGATGTCTAACCAAATCTGATTTTGTGGGAAAACATATGCCACATTCTGAACATAAATATGGCTTTTCCCCTATGGGAACTTTTTGACGTTCAACATCCAATCTGTAAAGCTTTTGTTTTAAAGTCTTTGCTGAATCAGGAGATGGGATCTGTTTAAACGGATCAGATGATACATTTTGGATATGAGGGGTGGAGGGTAAATCTTCAATATTGGCCTTCTCCTCGCATAAATTATGAATAATATTAGAATCATACGCATTAAAATGTGAAGATTTTGGATGTCTCTCTGACCTTCCGGTACAGTCATCTGAAAAGAATAAAAGTGATTATATTATTTTTTAGTAATACAACCTCAACAATTGTACTGACATTTTATGACATAACAATTGAGAAGTATATGGCAAAATTGACTAAGAGCCCCCCCCTTATAGCTGATGATATGGGGAGGACGATGGAACCATATAACTCCCCACTTCTATTTTCCTTCATGGTTAAAGGTTCTCCTTAGCCTCACTCTCTTTAATTATTATTGCTTCCATTCTTTCAGTCTTAACCCCTTAATATCCCCCCTTCAAGAATTTATTCATTGTGTCCCTCTTTTTAATTGATGGTACAGTTGTGCTCAAAAGTTTATATACCCCGGCAGAATTTTTGCTTTCTTGGCCTTTTTTCAGAGAATATGAATGGTAACACCAAAACTTTTTCTCCACTCATGGTTAGTGGTTGGGTGAAGCCATTTATTGTCAAACTACGTTGTTTTCTCTTTTTAAATCATTATGACACAAAAAACCCAAATAACCCTGATCAAAAGTTTACATACCCTGGTGATTTTGGCCTGATAACATGCACAGAAGTTGACACAAATGGGTTTGAGTAGCTACTAAAAGGTAACATTATTACACCTGTGACAAATGCCAGGAAAATTGTTCAGGCTTCAAAGAAACACCCACAGATAATAGCTGAAATACTGAACTCTCTGAAAACTATCAGGCAGCATAGTTTAGTTGAGTCGCCAGAAGAATGCCATTACTGCGCAAATGTCACAAAGTATCTCGCCTACAATACACAAAAAACAGAACAGAGACAAGCCTCAAAACTTATGGAACCTGAAACGTTACATTTGGAGAGAGGTCAACAAGGCCTATGATGAAAGGAACACCAATCCTATTGTGAAGCACGGAGGTGGATCTCTGATGTTTTGGGGATGTGTGAGCTACAAAGGCACAGGAAACTTGGTCAAAGTTGAAGTAAAGATGAATGAGATGTTATCAGCAAATACTGGAGGCAAATTTGCAATTATTTGCCCGAAAGCTGGGCATGGGACGTACTTGACGTTCCAACATGACAACGATCCAAAACACAAGGCCAAGTCGACCTGTCATTGGCTACAGAAGAACAAAGTGAAGGTTCTGTTGTGGACATCTTTGTCTCCTGACCTCAATATCATTGAGCCACTCTGGGGAGACCTCAATCGCACAGTTCATGCTAGACAGGCCAAGAATTTACAGGAACTGGAGGCTTTTTGCCAAGAAGAATGGGCAGCTTTACCATCTGAGAAAATAAAGAACCACATCTACAACTACCACAAACGACTTCAAGCTGTCATTGATGTTAGAGGGGGCAATACACTGTATTAAGAAATGGGGTATGTGAACTCTTGATCGGGGTCCTTTGGCTTTCTTCTGGCGACTCTACCATGCAGCCTATTTTTCTTCAAGTGCCTCTTTATTGTGCATCTTGAAACAGCCACACCGCTAGTCTTCAGAGAGTCCAGTATTTCAGCTGATGTTATTTGTGGGTTTTTCTTTGCATCCTGAACAATTTTCCTGCCATTTTACACAAACTCATTTGTGTCAACTTCTGTGCATGTTATCAGACCAAAATCACCAGGGTATGTAAACTTTTGATCAGGGCCATTTGGATGTTTTGGGTTGTCATTATGATTTAAAAAGAGAAAACACAGGCGTTTGACAATAAATGGTTTCACCCAACCACTAACCATGAGTGGAGAAAATGTTTTAGTGTTATCATTCATATTCTCTGAATAAAGGCCAAGAAAGAAAAAATTCTGCTGCAGTATGTAAACTTTTGAGTACAACTGTATATTCTGCACCCCTTCTAGAGTGTGCTTGTGGTACACCCCTTTCTAGAATCTTCAGGCGGATCTGGAGAGATGTGACGGGATTGGTGGAGAGCACTTTGAGCGGGAAGTCTGGAGTGTTTATAAAGCTCATCTCACGGTCCAGGCAGCTGTTCCTCTTGTGAAGGAGCTGACGCCATATTACTATATTGCTCACATTTTTTTTTCTAAATGTTAACTTATTTTATACATTGTGAATGTAGCAGATGAAAAGAAATAAGATGGAATATTTAGTTTTTCATTTAGTTTCCCTATAATTTGTCACGCAGAGATATTCTGCTAAGAAAGAAAAAACCGCACTTTTACTTTCTGAAATATTCAGATTTATTACATTTTTTTTAACTGACCGACAGCACTGGAGATGTGTAACAATAAAATGAATCCTCAAATATACAAACTGCCTATTAATTCTGCACACAGTGTACAGGGCTGACCCCTATTTTTCAGGCCTTCTGCCCTTCGGGCCCTGGCAGCTGGATATCAGCTTCTGCGCCAGTTCCTGACTGATGACTGCCCATTCTTTCCTAATCAGTACTCGGAGTTTATCCCCAATCGCTAATTCCTTCGCTGGTCACTAATTCCTGACAAGCAGTAATATCTAATTTATAGCGCTTCAGGAAGGTGTGAGGAGACAACCAGGTAGCGGCTCTGCAAATCTGCTCTATCGATGCTGAAGACCTCTCAGTCCAGGATCCTGAAACTGCTCGTGTCCTGCACTTTAAGGCCTTCTGGAAGAGATTCGCCCATAATTTTGTGAAATTCACGAATAGCAGTAAAGCCATCAGCAGTGGTGGAGGCAGCGGCTTTTTGTCCTTTATCTGAACTTTGAATTTAAAAGTAAATTGTTAGATTTTCTCCAAAATTTTGAAAACGATCAGTAGGTCAAGATAGATCTTCTGACATCAAGAGTGTAGAATTCCTTGTCTTTATTAGTTTTGGGAATGTAACAAAAAGTTGGTAAGACAATGTCTTGAGACAGGTGGAAATCAATCACCTCTTTAGGTGGAAAGGACGGATGTTTTTCTTTTATTTGGACGAGCCCTTCTCCCATTTGGCCCAGGCATTTTAGATAGCAGGACACTGCAAGAGGGGTTCAGACTAGTTTCATTTTCAGATGACAGAGCACATGTGGAAGATGAGGTTTTCTAGTTCCATTCACTTGGTGTTGCTGCTGTGTGGTGGTCATTATTGCCGATGTGCTGTGGGTTGGTGTAGCATGGAGTCATGGGAGCTCAGTTTTGTTGCATGGGTGCTGTGGGGCACCAGGCCACCCGTCCTGCTGGTGTACTGCCGCTATGGTGGTGATTGGCACACTGGGCCACGCATCCAAGGTCATGGACTCACTAGGATGTGAGCAGAATATTAAACAAACAACCTCATGTTCAGTTTTGTAAACCTGATGGACGCCTCCTGTAGAGGCTCAATGGGCAGTTCAGTTAACCCTATAAAAACCAAATTAAGTACCAGGTGGTGAATAGTTCCTAAACCTTGGTCTAAGTTTGAAACTGATTTAAAAAAATGATGTATCCAGCATTGAATAGCCAGTTGAATGTCAAAGACAGAACTCAGTGACGCAACTTGAACTTTAAAGGAACTTGATGAAAGACCCTTTTGAAAACTTTCCTGCAGGAAATCCAGGTTTTGGGGTATGCTTGGATACAGAGGCTTGGGTTGAGCTACCCCACACCATGTGAAAAACTTTTTCCAGACTTTCTGGTAAGTTGATTGAAAACAAGACTTCCCCAAAGTGGAAATGACCCTGTATACGCCTTTGTTAACGATAATGGACTTTTCAGTAACCAGGTAGTCAGAAGGAAATTGTTCTGTTTCTGATGGAGCACCAGGATTTGAAAAGAAGAGTTTTTATCTGCAGAAAAAAAAGTCCATCTACTACCAACCTCCTCAGATGAGAGAACTAACTTTTTTGGCCAGTATGGGGCTACAACAATGACATTGCATTTCATTCTGGTTATCTTCTGCAGGACTTTCGATACAAATGAAACTGGAGTGAAGGCACAATCAAGGTGGAACGTCCAATTTTGCGCTAAAGCATCCACTGCCACTGGGTTGTCCGCAAGATTGGGGAAATCCTTTTTTTACTTAACGCAAAAAGGTCTATTTCTGGAAGACCACATTTAGACACCTGTTTGAAAAATAGTTGTGGACTCAGAGACCATTCGTCAGCATGAAGCGACTGAAAAATTCTACTATCAAGTTCTCTTTGCCTTTCAAGTGAATGTTAACAATAAGATGTTGCTGGAAAGCTTATGAAGCATTTTGTGCCAAATGCCCCCTTAATATTTTAGGAAGGATACTATTGTAGAGTTGTTGAAGTACAGTTTTAGACATCTTAGGGCTTCTAACAAAGCTCTTAGTTCTTTGTAGTTTGAGGAATGAGCTCTTAGAGCATTTATTAGGAATGTTGCTCCTCTTTCTAGGTTTTTCATAGATAACCACCAGTTCATTGATTTTTTTACAGGATAAGGAAGATTCATTTCTTGTTTAGCGATAGCTGAGACCACTGCAGGTTGAGAGGATCTGCGTTTGTGGTGGGCAAGAATCAAACTGAGCGCAGGCCAGTGAAGGAATGCAGGATGACATCAGGCCTAGGATGGACATAGTTTCTCTTATAGAACAGCGAGTTTTCTTTCGGAAGGACAGGAGCTTTTGGTGAATGGACATCTTTTTCTCTTGCAGGAAATGAGGAATGTTTGTGTGTAGAAAAACCCTAAGAAACTCTTTCTTGTAGGAACGAGATGAGGCTGCTTTTACACTTGCGGTATTTTTGCGGGCCGTTTTTGCAGCCCCAATAGATTTCTATGGGACCGTAAAAATTCCATAGTGCGCCGTGTGCCCGTGATAAAAGATCGAGCTTGCTCGATCTTTTTCACGGCGTACAGACACGGCCCCCACTGTATATCAGAAGTTTGTTTTTGAGGCGCGCCGTCACTTCCGGTTTTGCGGAACGCCGCTTTTTTTCCAATACTATTTCCATAGTATTGGGAAAAAAAGGCCATCTGCAAACTTTTTTGTGGCTTTTTATTGCGGTACACCACAAAAAACGCGGCAATACGGCCCGCAAAAACAGGCTGCAATAACGGACCGCAAAAAAAGCGGTAAGTGTAAAACCAGCCTAAGTCTGATTTTTCAAAATTCTAGTGATTGGGATTGAGACTAAAATCCTGACCTCTACCACAACCTTTGGGGTAGTTCTAGTGATCAGATTTCCCTTTACCATGGTAGTTACAATTTCTATTTCCAGAGGGACGAAACCTTCTCTTTGGTTTGACTGATTTGACTTCAGGAAACCTTTTTTTTCTGATCCTCTGCTTTCTCCAGTATCGGATCAAGCACTGGGCCATAGACAGATTTTCCTTTAAAGGGAATGTTGCAGAGTTTAAATTTGGAAAGCGTATCCCTTTGCCAGTTTTTTAACCACCGCAATCTTCATTTTGGGACAAGTGGACAATCTCATGTGCAGTGTCATGGTGGCGAATATAAAGCAGTGATGATGGGAGAAATTGCTCTCGAAGGAGGTTTAGATCTCATTCTTTAGTCATGGCTGTGTTCTCAGGTATAATTGTGGGCAAGCCCCTCCATGTATGAGAAGCTCCCACACATGAATGGTCTCGGGAAGCTTTACTGTTGGCAGACACAGAACTCATCGTAGCATCACTTTTTCAAACCACAATTCACAAGCAAAGTCTGATTCTCATTATTGATATACAGTAAATTGATAATTTTGTTTGTCATTTTCAAGATATTTCAGTGACTATTTTGGATTTCTGCTTACTTTACCTGAAGGTAATAACAAATTTGATCACGTGTGTGTATATATGCATAATAGATATTTATTTAATATATGTACACATGTACAGGTGCGAGACTCCAGAAAAAGTGGTGGATAATGAAAGTTCTAAAATCCTGTGGGACTTCAAGATCCAGATGGATAAACAGGTGTTGGCTAACCAATCGGACATTGTGATAATACACAAGGATCAGAAGACAGCAATGATGTGGCAGTACCAAGTGACAGCAACATCAGAAAGAAGGAATATGAGAAGCTGGAGAAATACCAGGGCTTTAAAAGGAGAACTGGAGAAGATGTGGAAGGTGAAGGCAACAGTGATTCCAGTGGTGATAGAAGCACTTGGAGCAGTGACCCCCTAAGATGGAAGAATGGCTACAACAGATCCCAGGAGCAACATCTGAGCTCTCTATCCAGAAAAGCGCAATGATGGGAAAAACTAAGATCCTGCACAGAACCCTCAAACTCCCAGGCCTCTGGTAGAGGACTAGACAATGAGAAAGGACAAAGACCACCCCCATCGGGGGGTGAGAAGGAAGGTTTTTTTTATACATATATAAACATACAGTTGTGCTCAAAAGATTACATAGCCAGCAGAATTTTTGCTTTCTTGGACATTTTTCAGAGAATATGACTGATAATACCAAAACTTTTTCTCCGCTCATGGTTAGTGGTTGGGTGAAGCCATTTATTGTCAAACTACTGTGTTATCTCTTTTTAAATCATAATGGCAACCCAAAACATCCAAATGACCCTGATCAAAAGTTCACATACCCTGGTGATTTTGGCCTGATAACTGTGACCTGTTTGCTTGTAGACAGTATGTGCATAAAAGCCGAGTGAGTTTCTGGGATCCAGACAGACTCCTGCATCTTTCATCCAGCTACTGACGTTTCTGGATTGTGAGTCATGGGGAAAGCAAAAGAATTGTCAACGGATCTACAGGGAACGTAGTTGAACTGTATAAAACAGGAAAGGGATACCAAAAATATCCAAGGAATTGATAATGCCAGTCAGCAGCGTTCAAACTGATCAACAAATGGAAAATCAGGGGCTCTGTAAAAACAAAACCACGGTCAGGTAGACCAGCAAAAATGTTGTTCACAACTGCCAGGAAAATTGTTCTGGATGCAAAGAAAAACCCACAAAAAACATCAGCTGAAATACTGGACTCTCTGAAAACTAGCTGTGTGGCTGTTTCAAGAAGCACAAAAAGGAGGCACTTGAAGAAAAATGGGCTACATGGTCGAGTCGCCAGAAGAAAGCCAAAACAGCACTGAGACAAGCCTCAAAACTTCTGGAACAAGGTAATTTGGAGTGATGAGACTAAAATTGAACTTTTTGGCCACAACCAGAAACGTTACAAGACCTATGATGAAAGGAACACCAAACCTATTGTAAAGCATGGAGGTGGATTGCTGATGTTTTGGGGATGTGAGAGCTACAAAGGCACAGGAAACTTGGTCAAAGTTGAAGGAAAGATGAATGCAGCACATTATCAGCAAATACTGGAGGACAATTTGCAATCATCAGCCCAGAAGCTGCACATGGGACGAACTTGGACGTTCCAACATGACAACGATCCAAAACACAAGGCCAAGTCGACCTGTCATTGGCTACAGCAGAGCAAAGTGAAGATTCTGGAGTATTGAGGTCAATCTCCTGACCTCAATATCATTGAGCCACTCTGGGGAGATCTCAAGCACGCAGTTCATGCAAGACAGCCCAGGAATTTACAGGAACTGGAGGCTTTTAGCCAAGAAGAATGGGCAGCTTTACCATCTGAGAAAATAAAGAACCTCATTCACAACTACCACAAAAGACTTCAAAGCTGTCAATAATGTTAGAGGTGCAATACTCGGCATTAAGCAACGGGGTATGTGAACTTCTGATCAGGGTCATTTGGATGTTTCGGGTTGTCATTATGATTTAAAAAGTGAAAACACCGTAGTTTGACAATTAATGACTTCACCCAACCACTAACCATGAGTGAAAAAGTTTTGGTGTTATCATTCATATTCTCTAAAAAAAGGCCAAAAAAAAAATAAAAAAAGTGTGTATATATATATATATATATATATATATATATATATATATATATATCCAACAATGTAGACCAGCTCACTCCTGTGAACCACCTGGAACCTCAGCTGACCTGGTTAACTCCGTTGTGCCCGGATCTGGATGTAGGAGTCCATCCATACAAATGTGAACAACGACAAAGCAAAGTCCAGCAATAACGTGAGCAATCCAGGATGCTGTTAAAAAAATTTTTCTTTTTATTCATAAATCCATTAAAATGCAATGGTCCAAGCAGTTCAAAACAGCAATAACGCAGGAAAGTCGTGCAGATAGGACTACGCGTTTCAGCGGTAGAACCCGCCTTCTTCACGGTCCAGATTCTACACGTTATTGCTGGACTTTGCTTTGTCGTTGTTCATATATATATATATATATATATATAGATACACACATACATACACATACATATGTGTGTAAATAATATAGTAGGTGCAAAACCTATTCAGCGGTGTCCAAACAGCCAAATTAACAAAAGGACAAAAAATAGGCAGCACTCAAATTAAATGTGAAAACAGTGGATACTTTACTGATCCTCAGGTGGCAACGTTTCAACGGTGACCCGTCTTTGTTGAAAAAGACAGGTCACCGTTGAAACGTTGCCACCTGAGGATCAGTAAAGTATCCACTGTTTTCACATTTAATTTGAGTGCTGCCTATTTTTTTCCCATATATATATATATATACACACACACACACACACACACACAGTCTCATGGCCAGGAATGATAAGGCCCTGGCGGCAGCGTCGGACTGGCCCACCGGAGAACCGGAGGATTCTCCCGTGGGCCCTGGCATCTGGTGGGCCCTGGCACCTGCAGGCATACAGGGCCAGCAGTTGCCTAGGGCCCCCGCTGCTCCAGGGGCCCCCAGCCAGTGGTGTGTCGCACACCATGCAGCTGCTATGGGGGCCCCTGCCAGCGGAGCAGCAGCGGGTGTCAGGAGGCAGGAGCCCCTGTCCCCGCTACTAAAGAGAAATGAATATTCACTGCGAAGAAGTGAATCTCATTTCACAGTCTCCACCCCCAGAGGCCCCGCCCCCAGCCCAGTAAGCCGCTCTGCAGACTACAGCTGTAAATCAGGGCCGGCGCCGCCCTCAGTCCTCTCTGCTCCTGGCTCACAGCCAGTGCGCGATGACGTCACTACATCGCGCACCCGCTGTGTGTCTGGCAGAGGGGGCAGCTCCTGACACTGAAGCCGGGATCAGCGTGGGAGCGAGGAGGAGAGGTGAGTATTGTGGTTTGTTTTTTTTTTATATCTCTCTCACTCTCTCTATCTGTCTCTCTCTATATATCTCTCTCTCTATCTCTCTTATATCTATCTTTCTATCTCTATCTATTATCTATATCTATCTATTTCTATCTCTATCTCTATCTATCGCTCTATCTTTATATCTATCTATCTATCTCTATATCTATCTCTATATCTATCTATCTATCTCTATATCTATCTATCTTACTCTATCTATCTCTATATCTATTATCTCTATATTTATTATCTATCTAGCTACCATCTATATCTATCTATCTTTATCTATATATATCTCTATCTAATATCTATATCTATCTCTATACCTATCTATCTATCTATCCGTTATCTATCTCTATATCTTTTCTCTGTATCTATCTATCTCTATCTCTATATCTCTCTATAGCTATCTATCTATATATCTATCTATCTCTATATCTATCTCTCCGTATATCTATCTATCGCTCTATCTCTATATCTTTCTATCTCTATATCTATATATCTATCTATCTTTCTCTATCTATTTATCTCTATATCTTTTCTCTGTATCTATCTCTCTCTATCTCTATATATATCTATTATCTCTATATCTATATCTATTTCTCTCTATCTATTTATCTCTATCTCTATATCTATCTCTCTGTATATCTATCTATCTTTCTATCTCTATATCTATCTCTATATCTTTCTATCTTTCTCTATCTATCTATTTATCTCTATCTATTATCTATCTCTATCTATCGCTCTATCTCTATATCTATCTTTCTATCTCTACATCTATCTCTATATCTATCTTTCTATCTATCTCTATATCTATCTATATCTATCTATTATGTCTATCTATCTAGCTATCTCTATTATCTATATCTACCTATCTCTATATCTTACTCTATCTCTATATCTATCTGTTATCTCTATATTTATTATCTATCTTTATCTATCTCTATCTATCTATCTATTTATCGATCTCTGTATCTATCTCTCTCTATATCTCTATCTATCTTTATATCTATATCTATCTATCTCTATATCTATCTCTATATCTCTCTATAGCTATCTATATATTATCTCTATATCTATCTCTATATCTATCTATCTCTATATCTATCTATCTATCTATCTCTATATCCATATCTATCTCTATATCTGTCTATCTATCTATCTCTATATCTATCTTTCTATCTAACACTATATCTCTGTATCTATCTCTATATCTCATTATCTATCTATCTCTATCTCTCTCTCTTTATCTATCTATCTATTGATCTATCCATCTATCTCTATATCTATCTCTATATCTATTATCTCTATTATCTATATCTATCTATCCATCTATCTATCTAGCTATCTCTATCTATCTCTATATCTCTCTCTATATCTGTCTATCTTTCTAACTCTATATCTATCTCTATACATATCTCTAGATCTAGCTATTATCTCTATATCTATCTCTATATCTATCTATATATCTATCTCTATATCTATTATCTCTATATCTATCTATCTCTATATATATCTCTATATCTATTTTTATTTATAGCCATCTATCTATATATATTTATCTCTATATCTATCTATATATGTCTATATTATTATTATTATATCTGTATATCTCTATCTATTATCTATCTCTATCTATTATGTATATCTATCTATATATCTATCTCTATATCTATCTATCCATTATCTATTTTCTATCTCTATATCTATCTACCTATCGATCTATCTATCTATATTTCTTTCTATATCTATCTTTATATCTATCTCTATCTATCTCTATCTATCTCTATCTATCTCTATGAATCTTTCTATCTATATCTATCCATTATCTACTTTCTATCCATTATCTACTATCTATCTCTATATCTATCTATTTCTACATCTATCTTTCTATCTATATCTATCTAACTCTATATCTATACACTATATATAGCATTATACCCTATGAGGGGGCAGTATTATACCCTATGAGGGGGGCAGTATTATACCCTATGAGGGGGGCAGTATTATACCCTATGAGGGGGGCAGTATTATTCCCTATGAGGGGGGCAGTATTATACCCTATGAGAGGGGCAGTATTATTCCCTATGAGGGGGTGCATTATACCCTATGAGGGGGGCAGTATTATTCCCTATGAGGAGGCAGTATTATATTCTATGAGATGGCTGCATTATACTATGTGAAGGGGCTGCTTTATATTCTATGAGGGAGGCTACCCCAACTCCTGCTACATAATTAAGACATGTACAACCTTATATTATACCCGGATATTAGCGTGTTTTACCGCATAATTGGTGGTCTGGTATTTAACTCTATGCAGCTACATAGTGGGCCCCAAGAATGATTTTCTCTGGTGGGCCCAAGGTGTTCCAGTCCGACGCTGCCTGGCGGTGACTTCTGGCGAGGTCTACCGTCTCCTCTGGATGCCTTTATTCACCTTGCTACTAGAATCTGATCTCGGCTTCCTTGAGAAGGCTCTGGAACAGGCTCAAGTGTCTTCTCTTTCAGGGAATCTACCAGGTCTGTTCCAACCTTTCAGTACCCTTTGCTGCCATAAACATAATCTCCCGCTGTAAAGCCGATGGAGGTAGAGCGAGCCAAACTCTCTGTACAAGAGCGACAGCAAAGGTATTGTACATGTACTGTGGTGGCAAAGGCCATTATGTTCTTTAGTGCCAAGTGAAGTCTGCAGAACCTACACTTCTAGGTTTGTTTGGAGAGTTGACCCTAGGTAAGAGATAGCTCTCAAAAACTGGTGACCACAGTTACCCTGGTCTAGCAGAAGTCCATCTCTGTGACTGCCCATCTGGATTCCGGCTCTACGGGCAACTTCATCTATCTGGATCTGGTCTGTCGACTTCAGCTCCCTACACAACAGCTGTATCACTCCCTGTCTATTGCCTCCATTGAAGGGCAATTTCTGGCAGAACCTAATTGTTACATCATGCTGTCACTCACCCTGCAGATTGGAAATATGCTTTCCAAAAAAATTTCAATGTGCTATGTAAGTACCTAAGTCTGTAAACTCAGTTCTTCTAGGTTTTCCATGGTCACGTCGACATTCGCCGGTTGGTCCACTGGCCACGTGCTTCAATGGTAATCATATTGTGCTACCAACTGCCTTGATCATGCTCAAGATTCCTCATTCTGTATCTTCTGGTCTTCCCTCTCCATCCCATGGCCTGGCGTTTCCACTCTCCCTGCCTGAAACTCGTGTCTAGTCTCAATCCTTCTATATGACTAAATTCGGATTAGGAACCACAACACATCCCTTAGTTGGCTAGGGTTGGAGAAGTGGCTCCTGCCCTTCAAAGGGACATTTATCCGAGTAAAACCTTTGTTCCATTGGTTAGGAAGAGGAGAAATCTGTCCAGGGGCCATGAATCCAAGCTGGTCAGCCATGTGGGCATATGCAAGTTCTCAAGGAGCAAGCTTGCTGGATCCCTTCTGCTTCTGTCAGTTCATGCTATCCCTGTGGTTTCCTTGGATGTGAAGGACTTTGGCTCTGAAGAGCACTCTGTGGAGGCTGCCGAAAACATCTGCGTCTCTGCCATTCTTAAGAGTCTCTGTCGGTCTCACCAAGAAAAGGGAAGCGGGTGTAAGGGTGGTATACTGTCACAGTGGTAAATCGCAAGCGTTCCACAACTGTGCTACTGTGCTTGTCGCTCTGCCTGGCCACCTTGCTGAGTCCATGCAGGATTTCCAAACTCTGCTGCATACCCCCAATGTGTCCCCATGGCTATAGGGGGTTTGGATTCCCCAGCAAATCATCATCCAGCAGGTGCTATATTAGGCTGGGTCGCTCTCCACACCTTTGGCTAAACTTAGGTTCCAGGTTGCTGTATGCATCTAGTTCCTGTCAAGGTGTTCTGTTGTTTATACCTACCATTAGTGACCCGACTTATGTTCTCATCGTGTCTGTTCTCTTCTTTACTGACCTCGGCTTTGTTTCCTTATGCTGGCCCAGACACTGCCCTGGAGTGGCACCCGGTGGCTATCCTGGGACCCAAACCTATCCCTCACCATCTGAGACGCTAGTGAAGTATAGGTAGCCACTTAGTCACGACCAACCAGGGTATCTGGCCAGTGGCGCAGTGGGTCCACACCTGCCAGGGTTATAGTTTAGTATAACTGCATTTGAACAGAGCAGCAGAATCATATCTCCAGATCATTTTACATAAACAATGTAATAAGCAAAACTAAAAAAATAATGGTGGAATTGTGATTTTCTTTTATTTTTACCAATTAATTCAAGTAACATCGGGTCTTTACAACTACACAGATACTAAATATACAGCATATAAATTAGTGATGAGATATCATGTTATGTGAGCATGTTCGGGTGTTATCCCAGTATCTCGGGCGTGCTTGTATATTATGTTCGAGTCCCCACAGCTGCATGATTCGTGGCTGTTAGACAGTCTCAACACATCTGGTGATTGCCTGTTTGTTAGGCTATCCCCACATGTGTTACGGCTGTGTAACAGAAATGAATCATGCAGCCCCAGGGACTTGAACATATCCGAATATCTTGGGTGTGCTTGAATAATAACACCCAAGCATGCTCAGATTACTCGACATCCGAGCGCGTTCACTCATCACTAATATCATAAGTTATAGGTTTTACAACTTCTGCACAAAAATTCCACATTTCATGGAAAGAACCCATTCCAGAACCCATGAGAGAGGGAATCCACCCATCAAGGACACGAACCCTGCAGGGTAAAAGGGAAGACCCTCTCCCCCACATCAGCTAGGTTCCAGAGCATAAGAGGACCTCCATTAACAGTTATATACAGCCGTATATACCATCATTGCCATGTGTTACCTTCTACACTACATGAACTGCACACCAAAAATTCAACTAGTGCATAATCATTATCCGTGATGGAAGGGTGCTGTCAGGAGTTCTGGAAAATCCTATTACCGATAAATAATTATGTCTTTTCCTTTCACCCAAAACTAGGTGCTGCTGGAAAACTGATGGAATCAGGCCCCATTCTCCTTTCCTCAACCAAATGCGGCTTAAAAAGTCGCCTTGCCGTTTTGTTTCCCTTTTATGAGTAGTGCTGTTAAGGAATAGAGATGGGCTTCTGAAACGTGAAAGATTTGCTCGATTACCATAATTAGAGGATCGGATCAAGTTCTTCCCTGATGATTGATATATGCTACTGTTACTCTGTTGTCCAATAGGATATGCACATGAAGACACAGTATCAATGAAAGCATCTTCTTCACCGCTTATTTCACCACCAGTACCTCTACGGTTGGCGGACCCTAACTTTTCCTTCCTTGTCCAACCATCCAAGACCAGATGGTCTTCTGAATCTGCCCCCCTGTCCTCTTGGGCTTGCATCTGTGGTTATGACGCTCGGGGCTAGATTTTCCCTCGACAGATTTTCTAAGCTTAACCACCAATGGAGAGACTTGACTGCAGCATGGAAAGAGTGAGCCTTTCTTCTAAACAACCTTTCAGCACATTTTCGTTTGTCAAGCTGTCTCGCTTTTGGTGTGCAACTGAGCCGATAGGACTGGTTGAATACAAAATATAAGAAACCCTTACAATGACATGGCCTTCCTGAGAGTCATGGTAGGATTGTTTATTGCCTTGAGAACCTGGACCGACACCTTTTCTCTCTTTTCCTGCTTTTATTTGCTGAGTCTAAGAGTATTAAAGATCTGGTCTCTCAATAGAGCTAGCCTCGACTTCTTCAAATTCAGAAACCAACATAGATTCGTCAAGGTGGTTCTGACATTTGCTAAATAGGAGCCGTAGGGTTCAATTTTTTTGCCCATTATCAGAAAATTGTCCAACTATGGTATTAGAAGGGTGTTCTGCCATTTCTGCTAAAATCTTTTATCTTCTCCTTTGAGAGGACCTCCTGTATGACAGTTTGGACCAAATAGGAAACCATTTCTTACGGTCTCCAGCCTTGTCTAGGATGCCATCAATCACAGGACCAAACACTCTCCTTCACATGGGATGGAACGTAATTTGGACTTTGAATGGACATCACCCGGTCAGTATTTAAGCCACAGAGCTCTTCAGACTGCGTTGGCGAGAACTGCTGACCAGGCTGCCAATCTCACTGAATCCGCTGATGTATCCGCTAGGAAAGTAGTTGTTCCCTGCATTCATGGAATAGTGGCTAGGATATTTTCTCTTGTCATTTTAAGCCATTGGTGACTATCCAATTTGTACAGCCAGACAATTACAGACTTGGCTGTACTATTCGCTAAGATAGCCGGCTTTTAGAGATCCTGCTGAGGATCAAGAGGACTTTAAAGTATCCCCATGTCATTAAAGGGAAAGGTAATTTTTTTCGGAAACTTGGCCACCAGCACATCTATTTTAGGTGCTTTCTCCCATAGAACTGTCTCATCCTCCTCAAACCAATATTTCCTCTCAGGACTTTTCCAATCTCTTTTAATGAACGCCTTTATCTTCTCATTCACTGAAAAGGTTTGTCTTTTAGTCTGTACATGCCCCTCGAACATTACGTCTTGCACCAACTTTTGCATCTATTATACCAATAGTGGACCTCACCGCCTTAACCAACCAACCAGGATCCTCTACCGGGAAGCACATTGACTCCCTGCATCATCTTCTGAGTCTGAATTGGAATCTGAGGACACAACCCCTACTTCACCCTCGGACGCCTCCGATTCTTGGGACACAGACGATAACATTGTCAACCCTTTCCTCTCCCTAAGTTTGTCACCTTCATGATGGACTAATGATTTTAGGGAACTGTTCATCTCTGCCTTAGAAATTGATCTCAGCTGCCAAGTGAAGTTAGGAGACTCTTCGCATATCGTTTTTTTCAATACAGGCAACGCAGATGTTTTTCTGCCATGAGCCAAATAATCCTTCTCTGCAAAGCACACACTTTTTATGGTTAAGCTTTCCAACACATTTCCTAGGCCTCTCCTAATAAAATAAGCAAACAAGAGAATGACCTATTACAAGGGTGAACTTTCTCAAAGGTCACACACTGAGGTACCAGATACGGGGGGGGGGGGGGGGCGTAATCATACTACCTGAGTGATCTGTCTTGATCCGTTCTATTAGTGCTATGGCTCTGTTGGCTGGTCTTACTTTCACCTCTGGTGTTTCTATCATTACCAGTGATATTGCAGCTGCCATTGTTACACCACCAAACGACCATGGTTGGTATTAAACGCAGCATCTTAGGGGTAAAGACTAAGATCAGAGCTATCTCTACTCCCTATCATTATGGAGTAGCCCGGCCGTCAGTCCCGGTTATTTGGGGGGACGTCTCCGTGTTCTGGAATCTATCACCCCACACTGACATCAGATTAATAAGAGCTGATGGTTTCTGAGGCCCAAATTGGACAAATACTTTTCCTTCATCAAAACCACCATCAGATGATGAAGAAATTGGCCGCTCACATAAGTAAAATTCATCTCCAGCTGTAGATTATCAGCCGTGTTATAAATGACGACCTTTGACCTCACATAACAGGAGCACATCATTATCAATTCAGACTGTGCTGAAACTGAATTTTTATCTAAAGACCCTCACCTGGGCAGTGATCTGTAGGGGTCTCCTCTTTACACCGCTGATCGCCCCTCACATTAGGGGTCTCCTCTTTACACCGCTGATCACCTCTCACATTAGGGGTCTCCTCTTTACACCGCTGATTGCCCCTCACATTAGGGGTCTCCTCTTTACACCGCTGATCGCCCCTCACATTAGGGGTCTCCTCTTTACACCGCTGATCGCTCCTCACATTTCTCTCTGGACCATTAATATTGTTAAGATCTTTATCTGGATCCAAAAGCTGCAAAACAAATATTGTAAAAGTCCCCGATGATCAGAGAAATCCCCGGGAATAATGGCGAGAAGATCCGGACATGTGATGTCTGTGGTCAGCTGTGATCCTGCCGTCTCCACCGCTCTCATTACACAAGTGTGAGGGACGAGGGAGACTCCATTTTGGATTTATGAATTTAGGCCCCATAGACTATCTAGAGATCTCCCTCCACTCCTGAAGGGTGGCCCCCTCACCCTTGAGAAAAGTACACAATTCCCAAAAGAGCAGAACTTTTGCCAAATGGCCAGAGAATTAGAAGCCACGTGTTAATGGAGGCAAGGAGGGGCAGAGCTAGGACCCCCTGCTGTCTTTTGTGCAAGTCTGCATACTTCAAGGGAAATATCTAGACTCTTTACCACTGACATCTAGAGATGAATTATGAAAGTACCTGTGTATATCAGGGCCAAGTCCAATGTACCACCAGAACGCTGGGAGCCCCCTGCACGCACCCCTGCATCTCATATTTCTCTAGCTGTCCCAGATACCGAGCTATCGAGACTGACTCTCCAGAACCACTTAGCTGACCCAAGTTTGGACTCTCTGTATCATAGGTCCAGCCCTAACGAACCCATTGAGACGTCCGTGGTCGCGTTTGGACCTCCCGCTAGGAAGTTAAGACCCATCTTAGTTATTTCGGCTAGGAGGAAAAGGGAGAATTCAGTCCAACCCAGAGAGGTGGTGGCAAATAAGGGAGGGGGCGCGCTAAGGGTTAAAAGCTAGCTACACACTTTTAGCCCTGTCTTTGTTCTGCCACATGGTAATGTGACACATACAGCTAACTGCTGTCCCAAACCCAATTTTTACCTGTACTTCTGGCTGTAATTTCTGTATATATTTGTAGTTTCTAGTGCGTCTTTCAGCAATTAAAATATCAATTAATTTTGGTCTGCTCTTTTATCTCAAAACCCGATTTCCCACGTCCGTGAGTCCTGGCTTGGTTTCTGAGCCAATATAAGCTTGTAAACGGACCAGGCTTATATCTAATGAGGAACTGGTGACAGCACACCGTTCCGGTAGTATTGGGGGATCCTGACAGTGACGGATCGGAGATTTATATATATATTCCTGGCCTGGGACTGGTGATGTATATACCGCCCTCACTGCAGAGTGCCCCGCTAACCAGTACGTGACAGGGCAGTCTCTCCGGCTACTACTTATCCTAGGTTAAGTTCCCTGACAGACCTGAGGGTAAAGGGGGCACCAAAGAGCTGTGACTGTGTAAACTCCATCATACATTGGTGACCGCGGGGATATATCCGTATCCCCCCTCTCTTGTGTGTGTTCCCCTTACAACAAGTATAAAACATATAATACTGGAGGAGAAAACAAGACTGAACACAAGGACGTCACAGCCGTCTACACATCATAGGGAGATCTCCACCTACCTGATGGTCCTGTGGAGGAGGAGCGGGACATCTCTCTGGGGTTGTCCTCTTACTGGAGAGAACTGAGGAGACACAGACAGGACTGACATCATTATTACATACAGAGTATTATCGGCCGTGTGTATTTAGTCCTGTCTATTACCTGGTGATGTGCGGGGCCGGTGCTCCTCCATCATCACTTCCTGGTACCGATCCTTGTGTCCTTCTAGATACTCCCACTCCTCCATGGTGAAATAGACGGTGACGTCCTGACACCTTATAGGAACCTGACACACACAATGATACCGTCATCACCCAGAATCCTCCAGTGCTGTCCTGTATAATGTCCCAGCATTCCCAGCAGCGTCACCTCTCCAGTCAGCAGCTCAATCATCTTGTGGGTGAGTTCCAGGATCTTCTGGTCATTGATGTCCTCATGTATCCGGGGGTGAGGTGGAGGCCCCGGGATTGGGCTCAGGGATCCTCCCCGTCCTTCAGACACAGGGACCTGACAGCGATCACTAGAGGTCTTCACTACTGTGTAATCCTGAGTGTGGAGACATTAATAATATCACTACAGACATCTCCAGAGTCCATCACCTCTCCGGTCATATCCCGTTATTCCCATAGATAATGAGGTCATGTGATGACATCAGAGCCTCTCACCTCTCCGGTCATATCCCCGTTATTCCCATAATGAGGTCATGTGATGACATAAGAGCCTCTCACCTCTCCGGTCATATCCCCCGTTATTCCCATAATGAGGTCATGTGATGACATAAGAGCCTCTCACCTCTCTGGTCATATCCCCTGTTATTCCCATAGATAATGAGGTCATGTGATGACATCAGAACCTCTCACCTCTCCGGTCATACCCCGTTATTTCCATAGATATTGAGGTCATGAGAAGACATCAGAGCCTCCCACCTCTCCGGTCGCATCCCCTGTTATTCCCATAGATAATGAGGTCATGTGATGACATCAGAGCCTCTCACCTCTCCGGTCATATCCCGTTATTCCCATAGATAATGAGGTCATGTGATGACATCAGAGCCTCTCACCTCTCCGGTCATATCCCGTTATTCCCATAGATAATGAGGTCATGTGATGACATCAGAACCTCTCACCTCTCCGGTCATATCCCCTGTTATTCCCATAGATAATGAGGTCATGTGATGACATCAGAACCTCTCCGGTCATATCCCGTTATTCCCATAATGAGGTCATGTGATGACATCAGAGCCTCTCACCTCTCCGGTCATATCCCCTGTTATTCCCATAGATAATGAGGTCATGTGATGACATCAGAGCCTCTCACCTCTCCGGTCATATCCCTGTTATTCCCATAGATAATGAGGTCGTTTGATGACATCAGAGCCTCTCACCTCTCCGGTCATATCCCTGTTATTCCCATAGATAATGAGGTCGTGTGATGACATCAGAGCCTCTCACCTCTCCGGTCATATCCTCTGTTATTCCCATAGATAATGAGGTCGTGTGATGACATCAGAGCCTCTCACCTCTCCGGTCATATCCCCTGTTATTCCCATAGATAATGACGTCATGTGATGACATCAGAGCCTCTCACCTCTCCGGTCATATCCCGTTATTCCCATAGATAATGAGGTCATGTGATGACATCAGAGCCTCTCACCTCTCCGGTCATATCCCGTTATTCCCATAGATAATGAGGTCGTGTGATGACATCAGAGCCTCTCTCCTCTCCGGTCATATCACCTGGTATTCCCATAGATAATGAGGTCATGTGATGACATCAGAGCCTCTCACCTCTCCGGTCATATCCCCTGTTATTCCCATAGATAATGAGGTCATGTGATGACATCAGAGCCTCTCACCTCTCCGGTCATATCCCCTGTTATTCCCATAGATAATGAGGTCATGTGATGACATCAGAGCCTCTCACCTCTCCGGTCATATCCCCTGTTATTCCCATAGATAATGTGGTCATGTGATGACATCAGAGCCTCTCACCTCTCCGGTCATATCCCCTGTTATTCCCATAGATAATGAGGTCATGTGATGACATCAGAGCCTCTCACCTCTCCGGTCATATCTCCGGTTATTCCCATAGATAATGAGGTCATGTGATGACATCACAGCCTCTCACCTCTCCGGTCATATCCCCTGTTATTCCCATAGATAATGAGGTCCTGTGATGACATCAGAGCCTCTCACCTCTCCGGTAAGATGGAAGATTATCTCCAGGGAGAGATTTAATATCTTCTCCGCCATCTTGTCTCGGTCCTTACTCATCTTTGATGAGTCAATCGGGAAAGTGATTTCATATAGAATTTATAAGCAGTGGATCCTTTTTTTTGCAGGAACCTGAATAAAAAGAAGATGAGCCGATATAAAAAATGACAAATTCCATAGTAAATGGTACAATTACTGCAGATATACAGTACAGACCAAAAGTTTGGACACACCGTCTCATTCAAAGAGTTTTCTTTATTTTCATGACTATGAAAATTGTAGATTCACTCTGAAGGCATCAAAACTATGAATTACCACATGTGGAATTATATAATTAACAAAAAAGTGTGAAACAACTGAAAATGTCTTATATTCTAGGTTCTTCAAAGCAGCCACCTTTTGCTTTGATTTTTGACTTTTTATCTACTGTAATAGAGATATAAAGCGTGGATGTCGTCTTCTCTCTTCTGTATGGATCTAGGAATTGGATAACTTGTTATGTCAGTCGGTCACGTCGGCACATGATGGCTACAGCCAATCACTGGCCGGAGTGCTGGTATCAGTAGGTACGGCACGAGACGGCTGAATCCCGTCAATGGCAACAGAGGTCATGTGACATATATAATGATGTCATTAAGTTATACTTACACCATAATTACATCATTAACACCTTCCCAACATATGACTTAGTTTCGCGACATATATCTGAACCAACATCATTCATGGCAGCTAATGGTTGTGTTATTCAGCCATCATCTGCCTCTACCAGCAGCGAGTGGAGCAGAGTTCCACTTGCGGCTGTTAAAGGGAACTTGTCACCATTTAAACTGAAGTCACATCCTTTAGCTGCTCTATTACCACAGTCCATCGACCTGTATTTTAGTCCCATAATCCCTATATCTTATATACTTCTGGTATAAGGTCCGGTCTTTTTTCAGCAACTCCTCAATCTCTACAGCTGCCGTCCCCCATGAAGTTGACTGATGTGAATGACGTGTCCTATATCATCCACAGGTCACTGCACATCTTAGGCTGGTTTCACATTAGCGCTTTTGTGCGCAGCGCATCGGGCGCACCAGTGCGCATGCGCACTGCGCACCTATATTTAACATGATGTGCGCATGGTCTTGCACATATTTGCGCTTTCGTGCGCATGCGTTTTTTTGTCTTTCGCGCCAGGCGCGTCAGACGCAACATGTTGCATTTTTGGTTCCGCCCTGTCTCGTTAAAACAACGCATGCGCACGGAATGCGCACGGAATGCGCAAAAACACCACATTGGAGCCTATGGGAGCGCAATACTTGCGCATGGTCTTGCGCACGCTTGCGTTTTTATGCGCATGCGTTTTTTAAATAAACATGACTGAAATTTGGTCTAGACAGTAAAAAAAAAAATTAAACCAAGGTGATAAAATGGTGTGGGCACTGGGATTCCACAATACTTTAAGGATTGCTCACGAGTGGACACACAGCACAAGCTGCACCAATGTAAGTATGAAAAACCTAATGTCTGGCTGAAATTTCAATACATTTCTATGTACTTATGTCTCTTTTTTTTTTTATTGCAGCATGTCTTCATCTGGTGAGGAATATGTCCCCGGGACAGGGCAAGAGGCAGAAGAAGTGAGTACCATGCTTCCGTATGGATTTGAAAAAATAAACACATGTGATTAATTTTTTTGGTTTAATTTTCAGACCTCATCCTCCATCACGCCACCACCACCGGAGGAACGGCAGGAGCAGCAAGGCCAAGTGCGGGCGGGAAGACGTGATGTAAGTACAGACGGACTGTTTTTTTTTTTTACTTAATTTCTATGCTGGTTTATTTCCTTTTTTTTTGGAACTGTATTGTATTGTTTTTTTTTATGTTTTTGGTAAATTTTTATTAGTATTTTTTGGTAATTTTCCTAGTTTTTTTTGCTGCTTTTTCGGTTACAGATTTTTTTTAAACTTAATTTCTAGGCTGGTTTATTTTCTTTTTTTTTTGGAACTGTATTGTATTGTATTTTTTTTATGTTTTTGGTAATTTTCCTAGTTTTTTTGGCAGCTTTTTTGGTTACAGATTTTTTTTAAACTTAATTTCTAGGCTGGTTTATTTTCTTTTTTTTTTGGAACTGTATTGTATTGTATTTTTTTTATGTTTTTGGTAAATTTTTATTAGTATTTTTTGGTAATTTTCCTAGTTTTTTTGGCTGCTTTTTTGGTTACAGATTTTTTTTAAACTTAATTTCTAGGCTGGTTTATTTTCTTTTTTTTTTGGAACTGTATTGTATTGTATTTTTTTTATGTTTTTGGTAAATTTTTATTAGTATTTTTTGGTAATTTTCCTATTTTTTTTTGCTGCTTTTTTGGTTACAGATTTTTTTTAAACTTAATTTCTAGGCTGGTTTATTTTCTTTTTTTTTGGTAATCATTTTTTAAAGATTTTTTTTTAATTTTCATGGTTGTTTTTTTCCGTGTTTGTTGCTTTTTTGCATTTATTTTCATTTAAAACAAAAACATTTTTCATGGCTTGTGTATCAATATCTTAAAGCTCAAAGTGTGTGTGTGTG
This sequence comes from Dendrobates tinctorius, assembly GCF_039654945.1. Taxonomy (NCBI): domain Eukaryota; kingdom Metazoa; phylum Chordata; class Amphibia; order Anura; family Dendrobatidae; genus Dendrobates; species Dendrobates tinctorius. Next base: position 1,558,803 of record NW_027361904.1, on the reverse strand, counting down.
TGTGTGTGTATGTTTGTTTGTATGTTTGGGTATATGGGCACGGGACTATGGGAAGGCGGATATGTATGATGGTATATGGGCACGGGACTATGGGATGGAGGATATGTATGATGGAATATGGGCACGGGACTATGGGATGGAGGATATGTATGATGGGTATATGGGCACGGGACTATGGGATGGAGGATATGTATGATGGGTATATGGGCACGGGACTATGGGATGGAGGATATGTATGATGGTATATGGGCACGGGACTATGGGATGGAGGATATGTATGATGGAATATGGGCACGGGACTATGGGATGGAGGATATGTATGATGGGTATATGGGCACGGGACTATGGGATGGAGGATATGTATGATGGTATATGGGCACGGGACTATGGGATGGAGGATGTGTATGATGGGTATATGGGCACGGGACTATGGGATGGAGGATATGTATGATGGTATATGGGCACGGGACTATGGGATCGTGGATATGTATGATGGGTATATGGGCACTGGACTATGGGATGGAGGATAATTATAATTTTCTATAACTAACCACAGTTCTACTATGCCCGGGCAGCGCCGGGCTCTTCAGCTATTTTTCTAGATTTTTCATTTTAAAATCTTTCAAAGATTAATGTTTGTCTTTCTTTTCTAGGCTCCACAGCGGGAGGAGGACCTCGCCCTGGACAACGACGAGCTCATCCGTCTAGTCCAGGAGCAAGTCCCGTTGTGGGACACCCGTCACCAACTGCACTCGGACAATGTGGTGATCCGGCGGCTCTGGAACGAGGTGGCCGCATCGCTGATGGATGGCTGGGACAACGCCTCTCCCCGGGTCCGCAAGGATTTTCGTAAGTATTTAAATGCAGTGTGATGCAGAAGTGATCTTGGCCGGGATCACCCAACTGTGTGTGATGCTATTAACTCCATGGAGTTTCTATCATCACACACAGTTGGATGATCACAGCCTCCAGTGCATAGTCTTACTTTTTTTCTTTTTTTTTATTTCCACCACAGTGAACAAAGTCAGAACCCGTTGGCGCTCGATGAAGGACCGCTTCAACAGGGATATCCGTCAGGAGAATCAGGTTCGCAGTGGTGCTGCGGCAAGGACCGGCACGAAGTACCGATACCATCGTGCCTTGGCATTTTTAAGACCGGTCCTTGCCTCCCGAACGTAAGTATTTTCTAGTTGTATTGTGTTTTATTCTGTGCTTTTCTATTCCACAGGAGTTGGCGATTGTTAATTTATGGTAGTAATTTCTTTCTTTTCTTTTCACAGCACCTGGAGCAGCACCCTGCAACCTGGGCCCGAAGCGGTCCTTCATCAAGCTGCCCCGGACCCCTCTCAGCCATCCATCAGCGAGGAAGCACCTTGCAGGTCTGCACCACAGTCATCTGGAGACCAGGAAGCTGGTCGCTCAGGTGTTCCCCTGTCCCAGGTCTCTGCCACTGGTTTTGCGGGCACTTCCCGCCAGCAGCGGCAGAGGACCTTGGACAGGCCTCTCATGCCCGAGTTCGTTGAATTGAGCTCGGTCTTTCAGAGTAGCCTCAAGGCACTCTCCGATAGACTTGAGAGTGGTTTCCTCCTTTTGGACCAACGCTACAAGTCTATCGAGGGTCGCCTTGAGCGCCTGGAAGTCGACCTCGCCAGACCTGCGCATCATTTTTATACCCAAATAGCTCGGGACACGGCGGAACACCTTACCCCTGACCTCCAGTTGACTGTCATGCAGGCCTGCAACAATGCTTTTATGCAGGCTATGCAGCAGAGTAGGATTATGCAGCAGTCAGCGGTGGCATTTCCACCGGTGCCACCACTGACTCGTTTTACAGCATTACCTACTTCTGCTGCATATCACTGCACAGCCACCACACTTCCAAGCCTCGCCGGACACCAATATACCGCCCCAAGTCCGAGTGCAGCTGGACACTTACCCGCCAACACCATGCCAAGCGCTGCTCTTGCCTGGCCCACCACTGCTGCCGCCACCACCACTGGATGGCCCGTCGTCACCACCCCTGCCTGTAGCGCCGCCACCACCACCACCAGCGGGAGGACCACCCCGGTATGGACCGCCACAGCCACCACGCCTGCATGGACCGCCACCACCACCACCTCGGAGCAGCATCAGCTGGGGGACCCGCATTCAATATTTACGGCCCCTGCCAGGACATCCACCACCACCAGCATGCCACAGCAGGTACAAGATCCTGGCAGGCGGTCCACAAGCGCCAGGCGGTCGCCCAGCTCCAGCCAGTCCACAGCCTCCAGGCGTTCCAGAGGCTCAAGGCGGTCCAGAGGCTCAAGGCGGTCCAGAGGCTCAAGGCGGTCCCCGGGGTCTAGCCAGTCCTCAGGCTCAAGCGAGGACAGCAGGAAGACGACGGGCCACCGTCATAAAAAAACAAAGAGGAGGACTCTTACCCTCCCTCCTCCCTCACCTCCCACTTCACAACTTTCCTTGCCTCGGCTCCCTTCCCCCACTTCTTTGGTTCCTCCTTCCCCTAGAACCCCTTACTCCACCCAAAGCCGTTCCTCATCCCTCCACACCCCCCAGTTTCCAGCAACTAAAAAATAAGTTAAATAAATGTTATATTTTTTTTTCAAAATAATGTTTGGTTATTGTGTCTTTCGCCGCCTGCACACACTGCGCCCTACACTATGGTTTGTTTTTCTTTACTTTATACCAGATGGTCAGCCATCCAACTCTGAAAGGGATACTATATTTCATTTTTTTTTTATATATATATATATATATATATATATAAATAAAAAAAAAATGGCTGACCATCTGGTATAAAGTAAAGAAAGGGAAACCACCAAAAAAAATAAATAAATTATTATATATATATATAAAAATAAATATATATATATAAATAAATATAAATATATATATATATATATATATATATATATATATATATATATATATATTTTTATATATATATATTTATATATATATATATATATATATATATATATTAATTTTTTTTATGGTGGTTTCCCTTTCTTCAATTTAACCTGGGCAGATGAGTAGTGGAGTTTATTAAGACACAGTACACTGGGTACAGGTATAAAAAACCATGTATTTTATTTTTAACAAACAACAAAACTATTAAACCATTTGATCCTGCCATGCTACACGACCAACATCGGATAAAAAGTAGTCCGCAAATTGGTCCCTCATTTGGGCAACTTCGACTGAGGACCGAAGAGGGTGCTGAGTAAAATCTGGCAAAGGGTTGGCAGCAGGCTCATCCATGTCAAAGTTCGGCCGCTCCTTTGCCATAACAAAATTGTGCAGAACCACGCACGCCTTCACCACCTCATCCACTGTTTCCATTTTGAGATTGATGGCGGTGCTGAGAATTCGCCATCTGGACACTAGAATGCCAAAGGCGCTCTCTACAGTCCTGCGAGCCCTCGTAAGCCTGTAGTTGAAAATTTTCTTGGGGTGGTCCAAGTCACGGCTGGAGTACGGCTTCAGCAGGTTTGGGCACATCTGAAATGCCTCATCCCCAACCACTACAAATGGCAGTGGTGGAGTTTGGGTTTGGGGAAGAGGCCGTGCCAGTGGAAAATTGAAATGGTTGCCGTACAACCTCCGGCCCATATCAGAGTTCTTAAAAGTCTGTGAATCGTTGCCCCGTCCGAATGCCCCTATGTCCACCGCCACAAAGCGGCAGTCTGCATCCGCAATGGCCATTAGTACTGTGGAAAAGTACTTCTTGTAGTTGTAGTACTCAGAGCCACTTCTTGCAGGTTTTGTGATGCGGATGTGCTTCCCGTCCACCGCTTCTAGGCAGTTCGGGAAATTGCAGACTGCCCAGAATTTGTCCGATATTTGAAGCCACTTTTCGGCAGTGGGCAATGGCAGAAACTCCGGACACAGAACATCCCACAGAGCCCTGCAAGTGTCGGCAACAATCCCGGATAAAGTAGAGATTCCCAGCCGGTACTGGAAATGCAGGGATGAAAGACTCTCTCCAGTTGCCAGGAACCTGCCAAACATAAAAAGAAAAAATAATTGTATTTCTGTCTTGGGTATTACTAAAAACACTGAAAATAAAAAAGTACATGGCCTAACTATTTTGCATGTTTTTTTAATACAACATAGCAAAAAAACATTTTATAAAGGCTTGGGATTAGTACATGACAGAAGAAAAACCATTATGCAAAAAAGCAATTTCCCAAAAATAATGTTAAAATTCAATAGCCAAAAAAAACCTAATTTTTTGGACCAAAAAAAAAAAAAAGCAAAAAGCCAAAAAAAATTATGCAAACATAACAACATACATACCGTAAGGTGACAAGGAGCCTTTCTTCGGGAGGAATGGCACGCCGGAGCTGAGTGTCCCGTCTCCGGATGTTTCCTTCAACCATACCCAGCAAGTCAAGGAAGCTTTCCTGGGACATCCGGGTATAGTCAGCAAATTTCTCCGGGTTTTCCTGTAGCTCGCTGTACAGCGTGTGATATGCTCCACGGCTTGCCCGGAGTTCGATGATTGGATGCCTCCAAAACCGACGCCGCTGCCGTCTCTGCTGTCTCTCCCTCTCCCTTTCTTGCTGGCAACAAAAGACATACGCCTGAGACAGCGCGATGTCAAGATCCAGCTTGAAGCGGAAATTATCCAGACGCAGGTCCATCTTGACACCGGAAACAGCAGCAAAATCTGAGGAATTCAGCAGCACAGGGTCTATAGAACATTCCAATGACACACGCCCACTGGTGACCCATTGGTGTTCAAGGATTTTTCTATTGTGAAATGTCACACCTAAAAACGCATGCGCATAAAAAACGCAAACGCATGCAAAAACGCAAGTAACGCTGCGTTTTTTTGACGCATCAGCGTGCGCATGAAGAAAAAAAACCGCACATTTGTTTTGCGTTTTTCTTTGCGTTTTTTATGCGCACGATGCGCTGCGCAAAAAAACGCTAATGTGAAACTAGCCTTACGCATCCACAGTTGAAGTGCAGGCACACTTTGTTCCCACCAAGCAAATACAAATCGATGGACTGTGGTAATAAGGCAGTTAATGGCAGTAACTTTACAATATATTGGGAAAACCTAATGAGATATTCCCTTTAACCCCTTAAATGCCGACGTCAATCTCTAACAGCATATAAAGTGTGTGGCTGAGGGGACACACCATTCCAAGTGCTCATCCTTTCTTTGGAGGTCTGCACGGTGTTGGGCTGTAAGCAAAATTCTCATCTGTGGACGTTGGGCACTCAGACCATACTCGTGGAGTTGGTTTCTAACCGTTTGTGCAGACATATGCACATTTGTGGCCTGCTGGAGGTCATTTTGCAGGGCTCTGGCAGTGCTCCTCCTGTTCCTCCTTGCAAAAATGTGAGATGATGTGAGGATTTATAAAGTGCTAGAGCAAAAATTGTTACAGTATATAATATATTAGAATATCAGTCAAAGAAAGTGCAGGTGCATGGAGCCATAATAGTGCATAACAATAGAACATGACAGATATATTGTACTAGTATATAGCAGCTGTTCAGCACAGATAATAGCTCATCATATTATTAATCATGTTGTTAGTTGGCGTGAGGATCTTGCAGTGGAAAGCAGAGCTCTCCTCTCTCTAAACGAGGCACTGGGGAGCGCGTCTTACAACAAGCGGAAGCCGGATGTGGAAAAGCATGAGGGAGACTCATGGAAACTGTGAAACCAGACGGCGTATGCCGGGGCCGAGGAGCCATTAACCCTGAGCCCACATCTTTCCCGGCAGAGGATAGCGGTGTTATTGGCTCCACCTGTAGCATTTAACACTTGGCATCGGTGCACTTGTGATGTGATTGCGGGGGCACAGTTGGGTTGCCATGACAGCTGGGGGTCTGTCGAAGACCTCCATGTCCTCACTGTACTCCTGTGAAAGTCAGCCTGCAGCCGGCGCTCAGAGGAGATCGTGATCTCTGCTATATAGAGAAATGCTGCGGCCCAGCTGTGTATAGCACAAGTGATCGCATGATCGGAGGGTCAGGTCCCCGAAGGGGAAGAACAAAGAAAGTGAAAAAAATATATATATAAAAAATGTAAGAGTTCAAATCACCCTCATTATCATCCAATAAAATTTTGTGCGTTATCAGGCCGTGTGCTCACCGAGTGTCTGCGGCGTGCTCGGATACAGCGGTGTTATCGGGCCGGGGGCTCGGATACAGCGGCGTTATCGGGCCGGGGGCTCGGATACAGCGGTGTTATCGGGCCGGGGGCTCGGATACAGCGGTGTTATCGGGCCGGGGCTCGGATACAGCGGCGTTATCGGGCCGGGGGCTCGGATACAGCGGCGTTATCGGGCCGGGGCTCGGATACAGCGGCGTTATCGGGACGGGGGCTCTGATACAGCGGCGTTATCGGGACGGGGGCTCGGATACAGCGGTGTTATCGGGCCGGGGGCTCGGATACAGCGGTGTTATCGGGCCGGGGCTCGGATACAGCGGTGTTATCGGGCCGGGGATCGGATACAGCGGTGTTATCGGGCCGGGGATCGGATACAGCGGTGTTATCGGGCCGGGGCTCGGATACAGCGGTGTTATCGGGCCGGGGCTCGGATACAGCGGTGTTATCGGGCCGGGGCTCGGATACAGCGGTGTTATCAGGACGGGACTCGGGTACAGCGGTGTTATCGGGCCAGGGGCTCGGATACAGCGGTGTTATCGGGCCAGGGGCTCGGATACAGCGGTGTTATCAGGACGGGGCTCGGATACAGCGGTGTTATCATGGCGGCCCCGTATCTGAGCGCGGTCACTCATCACTAGAAAAAAAAACACAACTCATTAACAAAACCTTCATCATCTTTCACCTCAAAACCGGTCCGGTCCTAAAGGGGTTAATAATCCCGGGTATACAGCGCACACCTACCACCTCCTCCTCCTGCAGAGCTCAGCGCGGACAGGACCTGTGTGACGTCACTGTCATGTGATCATCCGGAGGGGGAGGAGTCTGGGGATCCGGGCCTCTCATCCATTATATCACTTTCTCCATCAATTGTGATTTTCTGTTTCTTCCTCTCCTCCTTCTTCACGGAGCCTATGACTCTTTTCTTTCTGGCCATACAGCCGGATGAGGCTCGGTGCTTGCGGGGTGAGATAAGGCTTAATGACGCCATTGGGGGGAAATGAAGGGTTAATGACATCATTTGGGGGAGATGAAGGGTTAATGACGCAATTTTGGGGGAGATGAAGGGTTAATGACACCATTTGGGGAGATGAAAGGTTAATGACGCCATTTTGGGGAGATGAAGGGTTAATGACACCATTTTGGGGGAGATGAAGGGTTAGTGACACCATTTTGGGGGAGATGAAGGGTTAATGACACCATTTGGGGGAGATGAAGGGTTAATGGCGCCATTTGGGGGAGATGAAGGGTTAATGACACCATTTGGGGGAGATGAAGGGTTAATGGCGCCATTTGGGGGGAGATGAAGGGTTAATGGCGCCATTTTGGGGGAGATGAAGGGTTAATGGCGCCATTTTGGGGGAGATGAAGGGTTAATGGCGCCATTTTGGGGGAGCTGTGGCGCTTTCATCGCTTGTTGCAGCATTTTTGGTGGAATTCCTGACTTTCTCCCGGTGGTCACAGCTCGGGGTGATTATTCCCGTAGATCGCACCCTCCTGATCCTGGTGACTCCACTTTGGTGCATTTTTTAAATTATCTTAATATTAAATAAGAGGAGGAGGCGCTGATTTTACCTTATACAATTTAATTTTTTTTCATATTTTTTAAAACACTTTTTTCCCTTGTCGCTGTGTCTAATCGTCCCCACAGTGTCCTCAGCAGACCCCCGGCTGCCATAAGAGCCCATCAGCTGCCAGCCATCACGTCACGGTGGTGCTGACGGGTGCATGGAATGACGCTGCCCCATGCCGGCCCGTGATAAATGGGATTTACCGGGGTACAATCCCGGGCAGAGCTCCACTCCATCTGCGATTGTTAGAAGCCGGTCCTTGCAGGAACACACAGCCATGATCTGCCGGGTGTGGGGCGAGATCACCCCGTGAGCTCCATTCACCAGCTACCAACTGGTGCCATACACGTGCAGCATGGCTCGTGAAAGGGTTAACGGGTAGAAATGGTTTATCATTCCTATTCTGGTCCATAATAAGGAAAACAATGGACGAAAATGGCGCAAATCACTGGTGATAGGAAAGAACACAAAGGGTTACATTGTAATTACATTAAAAAAAAACCTAAGACTTCAAGGATAATATTCTACTGACGAGGAGTCAATGGTGGAACGAGCATAAAGCTAACAATGCACCGCACCATAAGAACAACATACCTACAGTCCGAACTAATGGAAGTGTGCCGTGTGGAGCTGCTGGAGGAGGTAGTGTGATGGTGTGGAGCTGATGGTGGTGGTAGTGTGATGGTGTGGAGCTGATGGTGGTGGTAGTTTGATGGTGTGGAGCTGCTGGTGATGGTAGTGTGATGGTGTGGAGCTACTGGTGGTGGTAGTGTGATGGTGTGGAGCTGATGGTGGTGGTGGTGTGATGGTGTGGGGCTGCTGGTGGTGGTAGTGTGATGGTGTGGAGCTGTTGGTGATGGTAGTGTGATGGTGTGGAGCTGCTGGTGATGGTAGTGTGATGGTGTGGAGCTGCTGGTGGTGGTAGTGTGATGGTGTGGAGCTGCTGGTGATGGTAGTGTGATGGTGTGGAGCTGTTGGTGATGGTAGTGTGATGGTGTGGAGCTGCTGGTGATGGTAGTGTGATGGTGTGGAGCTGCTGGTGATGGTAGTGTGATGGTGTGGAGCTGCTGGTGGTGGTAGTGTGATGGTGTGGAGCTGATGGTGGTGGTAGTGTGATGGTGTGGAGCTGCTGGTGATGGTAGTGTGATGGTGTGGAGCTGATGGTGGTGGTAGTGTGATGGTGTGGAGCTGCTGGTGATGGTAGTGTGATGGTGTGGAGCTGCTGGTGGTGGTAGTGTGATGGTGTGGAGCTGATGGTGGTGGTAGTGTGATGTGCGGCTGGCGGTGGTAGTGTGATGGTGTGGAGCTGCTGGTGATGGTAGTGTGATGGTGTGGAGCTGCTGGTGGTGGTAGTGTGATGGTGTGGAGCTGCTGGTGATGGTAGTGTGATGGTGTGGAGCTGCTGGTGATGGTAGTGTGATAGTGTGGAGCTGCTGGTGATGGTAGTGTGATGGTGTGGAGCTGCTGGTGGTGGTAGTGTGATGGTGTGGAGCTGATGGTGGTGGTAGTGTGATGGTGTGGGGCTGCTGGTGGTGGTAGTGTGATGGTGTGGAGCTGTTGGTGATGGTAGTGTGATGGTGTGGAGCTGCTGGTGATGGTAGTGTGATGGTGTGGGGCTGCTGGTGGTGGTAGTGTGATGGTGTGGAGCTGCTGGTGATGGTAGTGTGATGGTGTGGAGCTGCTGGTGGTGGTAGTGTGATGGTGTGGGGCTGATGGTGGTGATGGTGTGGGGCTGCTGCTGGTGGTGGTAGTGTGATGATGTGGGGATGCTGGTGGTGGTAGTGTGATGGTGTGGAGTTGCTGGTGATGGTAGTGTGATGGTGTGGGGCTGCTGGTGGAGGTAGTGTGGTGGTGTGCAGCTGCTAGTGGTGCTAGTCTGATGGTGTGGAGCTGGTGGTGGTAGTGTGAGGCTACTGGTGGTAGTAATGTGAGGGTGTGGGGCTATGGTGGAGGTAGTGTGATGGTGTGGAGCTGCTGGTGTTAGTGTGATGTATGGAGTTGCTGGTGGTGGTAGTGTGATGGTGTGCGGCTGCTGGTAGTGTGATGGTAGTGGTAGTGTGATGGTGTGGAGCTGTTGGTGGTGGTAGTGCGATGATGTCGTGATACTGATGGTGGTAGTGTGATGGAGAGGGTTTGCTGGTGGTGGTAGTGTGATGTGTGAGGCTGCTGATGGAGGTAGTGTGACGTGTGGAGCTGCTGGTGGAGGTAGTGTGACGTGTGGAGCTGTTGGTGGTGGCAGTGTGATGGTGTGGAGCTGCTGGTGGAGGTAGTGTGACGTGTGGAGCTGCTGGTGGAGGTAGTGTGACGTGTGGAGCTGTTGGTGGTGGCAGTGTGATGGTGTGGAGCTGCTGGTGGAGGTAGTGTGACGTGTGGAGCTGCTGGTGTTAGTGTGACGTGTGGAGCTGTTGGTGGTGGCAGTGTGATGGTGTGGGGCTGCTGGTAGTGTGATGGTGTGATGCTACTGGTAGTGTGCCTGTGTACAGCTGGTGGTGGTAGTGTGGTGTCGAGAAGCTGCCGTGGTGGTAGTGTGATGGTGAGAAGCTGCTGGTGGAGGTGTTGTTATGGGATGGGACTGCTGGTGGCAGAATTGTGATGGACTGGAGCTGGTGGTAGTAGTATGATGGTGTGAAGCTGCTGGTGGTGGTAGCGTGATGGTGTAGAGCTGCTGGTGGTGGTAGTGTGATGGTGTGGAGCTGCCAGTCTTATGGTGTGGAACTGCTGTTGGTGGGAAAGTGATGGTGTGGGGCTGATGGTAGTGGTAGTGTGATGTTTAGAGTTGATGGTGGTAGTGTGATGGTGTGGGAATGCTGCTCAGTAGTGTGATGGTGTGGGGCTGCTGGTAGTGTGATGCTACTGGTGGTGGAAGTGTGATGGTGTGGGGCTGCTGGCAGTGGTAGTGTGATGGTGTACAGTTGATGGTGGTGGTAGTGTGATGGTGTGAAGCTGCTGATGGTGCAAGTGTGATGGTGTGGAGATATTGTTATGGGTGGGGCTCCTAATGGCAGAAATGTGATGGTGTAGGGTTTGTGGTGGTAGTGTGATGATGTGCGGCTTGCGGTGGTAGTGTGATGGTGTGGAGCTGCTGGCGGTGGTAGTGTGATGATGTGGAGCTGCTGGTGGTGGTAGTGTGATGGTGTGGAGCTGATGGTGGTGGTAGTGTGATGGTGTGGGGCTGCTGGTGGTGGTAGTGTGATGGTGTGGGGCTGCTGGTGGTGGTAGTGTGATGGCGTGAAGCTGTTGGTGGAAGTATTGTTATGGTGTGGGGCTGCTGGTGGTGGTAGTGTGATGGTGTGGGGCTGCTGGTGATGGTAGTGTGATGGCGTGGGGCTGATGGTGGTGGTAGTGTGATGGTGTGGGGCTGCTGGTGGTGGTAGTGTGATGGTGTGGAGCTGATGGTGGTGTTAGTGTGATGGTGTGGGGCTGCTGGTGGTGGTAGTGTGATGGTGTGGAGCTGATGGTGGTGTTAGTGTGATGGTGTGGGGCTGCTGGTGGTGGTAGTGTGATGGTGTGGAGCTGCTGGTGGTGGTAGTGTGATGGTGTGGGGCTGATGGTGGTGGTAGTGTGATGGTGTGGAGCTGCTGGTGGTGGTAGTGTGATGGTGTGGAGCTGATGGTGTTAGTGTGATGGTGTGGGGCTGCTGGTGGTGGTAGTGTGATGGTGTGGAGCTGCTGGTGGTGGTAGTGTGATGGTGTGGGGCTGGTGGTGGTAGTGTGATGGTGTGGAGTTGGTGGTGGTAGTGTGAAGGTGTGGGGCTGCTGGTGGTGGTAGTGTGATGGTGTGGGGCTGCTGGTGATAGTAGTGTGATGGTGTGGGGCTGCTGGTGGTGGTAGTGTGATGGTGAGGAGCTGCTGGTGATGGTAGTGTGATGGTGTGGGGCTGCTGGTGGAGGTAGTGTGGTGGTGTGCAGCTGCTAGTGGTGCTAGTCTGATGGTGTGGAGTTGGTGGTGGTAGTGTGAGGCTACTGGTGGTAGTAATGTGAGGGTGTGGGGCTATGGTGGAGGTAGTGTGATGGTGTGGAGCTGCTGGTGTTAGTGTGATGTATGGAGTTGCTGGTGGTGGTATTGTGATGGTGAAGGGGCTGCTGGTAGTGTGATGGTAGTGGTAGTGTGATGGTGTGGAGCTGTTGGTGGTAGTAGTGCGATGATGTCGTGATACTGATGGTGGTAGTGTGATGGAGAGGGTTTGCTGGTGGTGGTAGTGTGATGTGTGAGGCTGCTGATGGAGGTAGTGTGACGTGTGGAGCTGTTGGTGGTGGCAGTGTGATGGTGTAGAGCTGCTGGTGGAGGTAGTGTGACGTGTGGAGCTGGTGTTAGTGTGACGTGTGGAGCTGTTGGTGGTGGCAGTGTGATGGTGTGGGGCTGCTGGTAGTGTGATGGTGTGATGCTACTGGTAGTGTGCCTGTGTACAGCTGGTGGTGGTAGTGTGGTGGCGAGAAGCTGCCGTGGTGGTAGTGTGATGGTGAGAAGCTGCTGGTGGAGGTGTTGTTATGGGATGGGACTGCTGGTGGCAGAATTGTGATGGACTGGAGCTGGTGGTAGTAGTATGATGGTGTGAAGCTGCTGGTGGTGGTAGTGTGATGGTGTAGAGCTGCTGGTGGTGGTAGTGTGATGGTGTGGAGCTGCCAGTCTTATGGTGTGGAACTGCTGTTGGTGGGAAAGTGATGGTGTGGGGCTGATGGTAGTGGTAGTGTGATGTTTAGAGTTGATGGTGGTAGTGTGATGGTGTGGGGCTGCTGGTAGTGTGATGCTACTGGTGGTGGAAGTGTGATGGTGTGGGGCTGCTGGCAGTGGTAGTGTGATGGTGTACAGTTGGTGGTGGTAGTGTGATGGTGTGGGGCTGCTGGTGGTGGAAGTGTGATGGTGTGGGGCTGCTGGCAGTGGTAGTGTGATGGTGTACAGTTGATGGTGGTGGTAGTGTGATGGTGTGGGACTGCTGGTGGAGGTAGTGTGATGATGTACAGTTGCTGGTGGTGGTAGTGTGATGGTGTGAAGCTGCTGGTGGAGGTGTTATGGAGTGGGGCTGCTGGTGGCAGAATTGTGATGGTCTAGAGCTGGTGGTGTGATGGTGTGGGGCTATTTGTGGTGGTAGTGTGATGGTGTGTAGCTGCTGGTGGTGGTAGTGTGATGATGTGGAGATATTGTTTTGTGGTGGGGCTGCTGGTGGCAGAAATGTGATGTTGTTGGGCTGGTGGTGGTGGTAGTGTGATGATGTGGGACTGCAGTGGTCATAGTAGTGTGATGGTGTGGGGCTGTGGTGGTGGTTGTGTGATGTTTGGAGTTGCTGGCGGTGGTATTGTGATGGTGTGAAGCTGCTGATGGTGCAAGTGTGATGGTGTGGAGATATTGTTATGGGTGGGCCTCCTAATGGCAGAAATGTGATGGTGTAGGGTTTGTGGTGGTAGTGTGATGATGTGCGGCTTGCGGTGGTAGTGTGATGGTGTGGAGCTGCTGGCGGTGGTAGTGTGATGATGTGGAGCTGCTGGTGGTGGTAGTGTGATGGTGTGGAGCTGATGGTGGTGGTAGTGTGATGGTGTGGGGCTGCTGGTGGTGGTAGTGTGATGGTGTGGGGCTGCTGGTGGTGGTAGTTTGATGGCGTGAAGCTGTTGGTGAAGTATTGTTATGGTGTGGGGCTGCTGGTGGTGGTAGTGTGATGGTGTGGGGCTGCTGGTGATGGTAGTGTGATGGTGTGGGGCTGATGGTGGTGGTAGTGTGATGGTGTGGAGCTGCTGGTGGTGGTAGTGTGATGGTGTGGGGCTGATGGTGGTGGTAGTGTGATGGTGTGGAGCTGATGGTGGTGTTAGTTTGATGGTGTGGGGCTGCTGGTGGTGGTAGTGTGATGGTGTGGAGCTGCTGGTGGTGGTAGTGTGATGTTGTGGGGCTGCTGGTGGTGGTAGTGTGATGGTGTGGAGTTGCTGGTGGTGGTAGTGTGAAGGTGTGGGGCTGCTGGTGGTGGTAGTGTGATGGTGTGGGGCTGCGGGTAATAGTAGTGTGATGGTATGGGGCTGCTGGTGGTGGTAGTGTGATGGTGAGGAGCTGCTGGTGATGGTAGTGTGATGGTGTGGTGCTGCTGGTGGAGGTAGTGTGGTGGTGTGCAGCTGCTAGTGGTGCTAGTCTGATGGTGTGGAGCTGGTGGTGGTAGTGTGAGGCTACTGGTGGTAGTAATGTGAGGGTGTGGGGCTATGGTGGAGGTAGTGTGATGGTGTGGAGCTGCTGGTGTTAGTGTGATGTATGGAGTTGCTGGTGGTGGTAGTGTGATGGTGTGGGGCTTCTGGTAGTGTGATGGTAGTGGTAGTGTGATGGTGTGGAGCTGTTGGTGGTGGTAGTGCGATGATGTCATGATACTGATGGTGGTAGTGTGATGGAGAGGGTTTGCTGATGGAGGTAGTGTGACGTGTGGAGCTGTTGGTGGTGGCAGTGTGACGTGTGGAGCTGCTGGTGGAGGTAGTGTGACGTGTGAAGCTGTTGGTGGTGGCAGTGTGATGGTGTGGAGCTGCTGGTGGAGGTAGTGTGACGTGTGGAGCTGCTGGTGTTAGTGTGACGTGTGGAGCTGTTGGTGGTGGCAGTGTGATGGTGTGGGGCTGCTGGTAGTGTGATGGTGTGATGCTACTGGTAGTGTGCCTGTGTACAGCCGGTGGTGGTAGTGTGGTGGCGAGAAGCTGCCGTGGTGGTAGTGTGATGGTGAGAAGCTGCTGGTGGAGGTGTTGTTATGGGATGGGACTGCTGGTGGCAGAATTGTGATGGACTGGATCTGGTGGTAGTAGTATGATAGTGTGAAGCTGCTGGTGGTGGTAGCGTGATGGTGTAGAGCTGCTGGTGGTGGTAGTGTGATGGTGTGGAGCTGCCAGTCTTATGGTGTGGAACTGCTGTTGGTGGGAAAGTGATGGTGTGGGGCTGATGGTAGTGGTAGTGTGATGTTTAGAGTTGATGGTGGTAGTGTGATGGTGTGGGAATGCTGCTCAGTAGTGTGATGGTGTGGGGCTGCTGGTAGTGTGTTGCTACTGGTGGTGGAAGTGTGATGGTGTCGGGCTGCTGGCAGTGGTAGTGTGATGGTGTACAGTTGATGGTGGTGGTAGTGTGATGGTGTGGGGCTGCTGGTGGTGGAAGTGTGATGGTGTGGGGCTGCTGGCAGTGGTAGTGTGATGGTGTACAGTTGATGGTGGTGGTAGTGTGATGGTGTGGGACTGCTGGTGGAGGTAGTGTGATGATGTACAGTTGCTGGTGGTGGTAGTGTGATGGTGTGAAGCTGCTGGTGGAGGTGTTATGGGGTGGGGCTGCTGGTGGCAGAATTGTGATGGTCTAGAGCTGGTGGTGTGATGGTGTGGGGCTATTTGTGGTGGTAGTGTGATGGTGTGTAGCTGCTGGTGGTGGTAGTGTGATGATGTAGAGATATTGTTTTGTGGTGGGGCTGCTGGTGGCAGAAATGTGATGTTGTTGGGCTGGTGGTGGTGGTAGTGTGATGATGTGGGACTGCAGTGGTCATAGTAGTGTGATGGTGTGGGGCTGTGGTGGTGGTAGTGTGATGTTTGGAGTTGCTGGCGGTGGTAGTGTGATGGTGTGAAGCTGCTGATGGTGCAAGTGTGATGGTGTGGAGATATTGTTATGGGTGGGGCTCCTAATGGCAGAAATGTGATGGTGTAGGGTTTGTGGTGGTAGTGTGATGATGTGTGGCTTGCGGTGGTAGTGTGATGGTGTGGAGCTGCTGGCGGTGGTAGTGTGATGATGTGGAGCTGCTGGTGGTGGTAGTGTGATGGTGTGGAGCTGATGGTGGTGGTAGTGTGATGGTGTGGGGCTGCTGGTGGTGGTAGTGTGATGGTGTGGGGCTGCTGGTGGTGGTAGTGTGATGGCGTGAAGCTGTTGGTGGAAGTATTGTTATGGTGTGGGGCTGCTGGTGGTGGTAGTGTGATGGTGTGGGGCTGCTGGTGATGGTAGTGTGATGGTGTGGGGCTGATGGTGGTGGTAGTGTGATGGTGTGGAGCTGCTGGTGGTGGTAGTGTGATGGTGTGGGGCTGCTGGTGGTGGTAGTGTGATGGTGTGGAGCTGATGGTGGTGTTAGTGTGATGGTGCGGGGCTGCTGGTGGTGTTAGTGTGATGGTGTGGAGCTGCTGGTGGTGGTAGTGTGATGGTGTGGGGCTGCTGGTGGTGGTAGTGTGATGGTGTGGAGTTGCTGGTGGTGGTAGTGTGAAGGTGTGGGGCTGCTGGTGGTGGTAGTGTGATGGTGTGCGGCTGCTGGTGGTGGTAGTGTGATGGTGTGGAGTTGCTGGTGGTGGTAGTGTGAAGGTGTGGGGCTGCTGGTGGTGGTAGTGTGATGGTGTGGAGCTGCTGGTGGTGGTAGTGTGATGGTGTGGGGCTGCTAGTGGTGCTAGTCTGATGGTGGTGGTAGTGTGATGGTGTGGAGTTGCTGGTGGTGGTAGTGTGAAGGTGTGGGGCTGCTGGTGGTGGTAGTGTGATGGTGTGGAGCTGCTGGTGGTGGTAGTGTGAAGGTGTGGGGCTGCTGGTGGTGGTAGTGTGATGGTGTGCGGCTGCTGGTGGTGGTAGTGTGATGGTGTGGAGTTGCTGGTGGTGGTAGTGTGAAGGTGTTGGGCTGCTGGTGGTGGTAGTGTGATGGTGTGGGGCTGCTGGTGGTGGTAGTGTGATGGTGTGGAGTTGCTGGTGGTGGTAGTGTGAAGGTGTGGGGCTGCTGGTGGTGGTAGTGTGATGGTGTGGAGCTGCTGGTGGTGGTAGTGTGATGGTGTGGAGCTGATGGTGGTGGTAGTGTGATGGTGTGGAGCTGCTGGTGATGGTAGTGTGATGGTGTGGGGCTGCTGGTGGTGGTAGTGTGATGGCTTGAAGCTGTTGGTGGAAGTATTGTTATGGTGTGGGGCTGCTGGTGGTGGTAGTGTGATGGTGTGGGGCTGCTGGTGATGGTAGTGTGATGGTGTGGGGCTGATGGTGGTGGTAGTGTGATGGTGTGGGGCTGCTGGTGGTGGTAGTGTGATGGTGTGGAGCTGATGGTGGTGGTAGTGTGATGGTGTGGGGCTGCTGGTGGTGGTAGTGTGATGGTGTGGAGCTGCTGGTGGTGGTAGTGTGATGGTGTGGAGCTGATGGTGGTGGTAGTGTGATGGTGTGGGGCTGCTGGTGGTGGTAGTGTGATGGTGTGGGGCTGCTGGTGGTGGTAGTGTGATGGTGTGGAGCTGATGGTGGTGGTAGTGTGATGGTGTGGGGCTGCTGGTGGTGGTAGTGTGATGGTGTGGGGCTGCTGGTGGTGGTAGTGTGATGGTGTGGAGCTGATGGTGGTGGTAGTGTGATGGTGTGGGGCTGCTGGTGGTGGTAGTGTGATGGTGTGGAGCTGCTGGTGGTGGTAGTGAGATGGTGTGGGGCTGCTGGTGGTGGTAGTGTGATGGTGTGGAGCTGCTGGTGGTGGTAGTGTGATGGTGTGGAGCTGATGGTGGTGGTAGTGTGATGGTGTGGGGCTGCTGGTCGTGGTAGTGTGATGGTGTGGGGCTGCTGGTGGTGGTAGTGTGATGGTGTGGAGCTGATGGTGGTGGTAGTGTGATGGTGTGGGGCTGCTGGTGGTGGTAGTGTGATGGTGTGGAGCTGCTGGTGGTGGTAGTGTGATGGTGTGGAGCTGATGGTGGTGGTAGTGTGATGGTGTGGGGCTGCTGGTGGTGGTAGTGTGATGGTGTGGGGCTGCTGGTGGTGGTAGTGTGATGGTGTGGGGCTGCTGGTGGTGGTAGTGTGATGGTGTGCGGCTGCTGGTGGTGGTAGTGTGATGGTGTGGAGTTGCTGGTGGTGGTAGTGTGAAGGTGTTGGGCTGCTGGTGGTGGTAGTGTGATGGTGTGGGGCTGCTGGTGGTGGTAGTGTGATGGTGTGGAGTTGCTGGTGGTGGTAGTGTGAAGGTGTGGGGCTGCTGGTGGTGGTAGTGTGATGGTGTGGAGCTGCTGGTGGTGGTAGTGTGATGGTGTGGGGCTGCTGGTGGTGGTAGTGTGATGGCTTGAAGCTGTTGGTGGAAGTATTGTTATGGTGTGGGGCTGCTGGTGGTGGTAGTGTGATGGTGTGGGGCTGCTGGTGATGGTAGTGTGATGGTGTGGGGCTGATGGTGGTGGTAGTGTGATGGTGTGGGGCTGCTGGTGGTGGTAGTGTGATGGTGTGGAGCTGATGGTGGTGGTAGTGTGATGGTGTGGGGCTGCTGGTGGTGGTAGTGTGATGGTGTGGAGCTGCTGGTGGTGGTAGTGTGATGGTGTGGAGCTGATGGTGGTGGTAGTGTGATGGTGTGGGGCTGCTGGTGGTGGTAGTGTGATGGTGTGGGGCTGCTGGTGGTGGTAGTGTGATGGTGTGGAGCTGATGGTGGTGGTAGTGTGATGGTGTGGGGCTGCTGGTGGTGGTAGTGTGATGGTGTGGGGCTGCTGGTGGTGGTAGTGTGATGGTGTGGAGCTGATGGTGGTGGTAGTGTGATGGTGTGGGGCTGCTGGTGGTGGTAGTGTGATGGTGTGGAGCTGCTGGTGGTGGTAGTGAGATGGTGTGGGGCTGCTGGTGGTGGTAGTGTGATGGTGTGGAGCTGCTGGTGGTGGTAGTGTGATGGTGTGGAGCTGATGGTGGTGGTAGTGTGATGGTGTGGGGCTGCTGGTCGTGGTAGTGTGATGGTGTGGGGCTGCTGGTGGTGGTAGTGTGATGGTGTGGAGCTGATGGTGGTGGTAGTGTGATGGTGTGGGGCTGCTGGTGGTGGTAGTGTGATGGTGTGGAGCTGCTGGTGGTGGTAGTGTGATGGTGTGGAGCTGATGGTGGTGGTAGTGTGATGGTGTGGGGCTGCTGGTCGTGGTAGTGTGATGGTGTGGGGCTGCTGGTGGTGGTAGTGTGATGGTGTGGAGCTGATGGTGGTGGTAGTGTGATGGTGTGGGGCTGCTGGTCGTGGTAGTGTGATGGTGTGGGGCTGCTGGTGGTGGTAGTGTGATGGTGTGGAGCTGATGGTGGTGGTAGTGTGATGGTGTGGGGCTGCTGGTGGTGGTAGTGTGATGGTGTGGGGCTGCTGGTGGTGGTAGTGTGATGGTGTGGAGTTGCTGGTGGAAGTATTGTTATGGTGTGGGGCTGCTCGTGGCAGAAATGTTATGATGTAGGGTTACTTTGCTCGTGCAAGAACACTTGTCATAATTGACGGAACCATGAGATCTGCTCTTTTCGTCATAAAATCCTGAAGGAATACACACATGGATACAAAGTTTGTCACTTCTAGTAAAGTAAGAAAAACTCACAATGGCCACTGAAATAACATTAAGCTGATAAAAGTAATTTACAATTTAAATTGACCAAATATCCACTGTTGTCATCAGATAATGTGGGACGTTCTGAGACATTGCGCCTGTTCCAAATTAGATGGTAAAGTTCTAATATGTGCCCGGAAGAGCTGCGCTGAGACTTTGAGCATCGAACCAGATCTCTCTGTATTCCGTCCCTCGGGTGTTGTAGGTCATCGGTATTGATGCGTGGCCACAATAGAATCGGCTCGTCTGCTCTCTAGCCGTGTCCGTCACTAGCATACAGCCTTCTAATTGGCTAAGTTAGCACTGGTGACACCCGGCTTGTGGTCTCGGTGTTGTACTGACCCCCACGATTCGTTTCTCTCACTTTCCTACGTTTTTTCTAAGTCCGGTACACAAAGACTTTCCTTATCTGATCATGGACTCCATCTTGGAAACAAAGAAATACATTTAGAAAGAAACTCAAATGAAGTCAGGATGGATAAAATATAAATCCTGCTCTCACACAACTAATAAGGATCAGACTTTTTTTTTATTTTGAATCGTTCCCTTAATATTTTGTTGTATGACCTTTTGAGGCGATCGCTGCATATAAACAATTTCTGTGCCTCTCAATTAGACTTCTGCTCCTCATGAGCGTTCATCTCCTTGTGTCTCTGGTGTGAGGCTGCCTTAGGCCGGAGTCACACTACCGAGAAATACGGACGAGTGCTATGCGAGGAAAAATCACATAGCACTCGGACCAATGTTAATCTATGGGGCAGCTCCCATCATCCGTTTTTTTTTCGCCCGTATTATACGTGCGGGTGAAATCGCAGCATGCTGCACCGTATTACGCCCGAGACTCGCCAATGCAAGTCTATGGGGGCGAGAGAAAACCGGATTACACACGGACCATGCGTGTGACTTGCGAGAAATACGCACCGGTGTCCTTTAGAAAAGCCGTACTGTAAAATCACACTGACAGGTTAGAATAGAATACATGTATACACATAGTATAGGTATATACACTCACTGGCCACTTTATTAGGTACACCATGCTAGTAAGGGGTTGGACCCCCTTTTGCCTTCAGAACTGCCTCAATTCTTCGTGGCAGAGATTCAACAAGGTGCTGGAAGCATTCCTCAGAGATTTTGGACCATATTGACATGATGGCATCACACAGTTGGCGCAGATTTGTCGGCTGCACATCCCTGATGCGAATCTCCCGTTCCACCACATCCCAAAGATGCTCTATTGGATTGAGATCTGGTGACTGAGGAGGCCATTTGAGTACAGTGAACTCATTGTCATGTTCAAGAAACCAATCTGAGATGATTCGAGCTTTATGACATGGCGCATTATCCTGCTGAAAGTAGCCATCAGATGTTGGGTACATTGTGGTCATAAAGGGATGGACATGGTCAGCAACAATACTCAGGTAGGCTGTGGCGTTGCAACGATGCTCAATTGGTACCAAGGGGCCCAAAGAGTGCCCAGAAAAAATTCCCCACACCATGACACCACCACCACCAGCCTGAACCGTTGATACAAGGCAGGATGGATCCATGCTTTCATGTTGTTTACGCCAAATTCTGACCCTACCATCCGAATGTCGCAGCAGAAATCGAGACTCATCAGACCAGGCAACGTTTTTCCAATCTTCTACTGTCCAATTTCGATGAGCTTGTGCAAATTGTAGCCTCAGTTTCCTGTTCTTAGCTGAGAGGAGTGGTACCCAGTGTGGTCTTCTGCTGCTGTAGCCCATCTGCCTCAAAGTTCGACGCACTGTGCGTTCAGAGATGCTCTTCTGCCTACCTTGGTTGTAACGGGTGGCAATTTGAGTCACTGTTGCCTTTCTATCAGCTCGAACCAGTCTGCCCATTCTCCTCTGACCTCTGGCATCAACATGGCATTTCCGGCCACAGAACTGCCGCTCACTGGATTTTTTTTCTTTTTCGGACCATTCTCTGTAAACCCTAGAGATGGTTGTGCGTGAAAATCCCAGTAGATCAGCAGTTTCTGAAATTCTCAGACCAGCCCTTCTGGCACCAACAATCATGCCACGTTCAAAGGCACTCAAATCACCTTTCTTCCCCATACTGATGCTCGGTTTGAACTGCAGGAGATTGTCTTGACCATGTCTACATGCCTAAATGCACTGAGTTGCCGCCATGTGATTGGCTGATTAGAAATTAAGTCTTAACACACAGTTGGACAGGTGTACCTAATAAAGTGGCCAGTGAGTGTATATATATTATACATTTATATAGCGCCATTTATTCCATGGTGCTTTACGTGTGAAAAGGGGAAATATAGACAAGTATAGTAAACATGTGCAAGACAAGGGACACACAAGTACAGAAGAAGAGGGGACCCTGCCCGCGAGGGCTCACAGTCTACAGGGATGGGTGAGGATATACTAGGAGAGGGGAGAGCTGGTCGTGCGGTGGTTCAGTAGACCGAGGATCATTGCAGGCTGTAGGCTTGTCAGAAGAGATGGCATTGACACACATATATATATATATTTATATTTCATAGAGTTATACATAGCAGAATAGGGGGAAAATCAATTGTCGGCATCTGTAAAATCATTGCAGAACCCGACAGGATATGAGACATGGGTAACATACAGTAAACCATTGGATATCCGTTAGATTTATATATGTCCCTCACTAATAATGTTAGTAGTGTGTGTGTGTAAAATTTTGGAGCAGGCGGGGAGTCTGCGCAGCCTCAGTGACCACCACTGACATCAGTGAGGCTGCGCAGACTCCCCACCTGACCTGAGGTGAACTTACCAGCGTGGGAAAAGGTTCAGAAACTTTCCCACGCTAATCAGTTCATCTCCGGTCAGGCGGGGAGGCTGCGCAGGCAGCTTTTCATTCATTCCTCCGTGGTTTACAGCCGAGCCGGTCGCATTAGCACCGGTTCCGATTGTAAACTATTTAACCCCTTCAGATGGATTGCAGCATGGGACTTGACTGTACGGCGGTCAGGTATGGGATATTGTTGCTTTTTTATTTTGGATTTTTTACAGGAGAACAATGGCTTTGAATGGATTGGGAGTTAAAAAAAGATGGAAAAATGTGTGTTTATTTATTTCACTAAAAGTCTTTTTTCTTAATATGTGTGTGTGTTTTTAACCCCTTTCAGACTATTGGATTAATAATGGATAGGTGTCTAAGGCTACTTTCACATTAGCCTTTTTTAGCGCTGCGCTTCGTGCGCAGTAGAAACGCATGCAAAAAACGCATCATGCGTTTTGCATGCGTTTGCGTTTTTTAGGCGCATGCATTTTAACCAGTTTCTAGCCATGTTAACTCTTAAAACGCAAGCGATTTTAAACACAGGCGTGCGCATGTCCATGCCAACACCTGCGTTCCCATAGACGGTAATGAGTTATTTTGGTGCATTCCGTGCGTAAGCGTGCGCATGCGTTTTTTTGACCCCGTTGGATGGACCCAAAATTGCAACAGGCTGCAACACTACAAAAACGCATGTGCACGAAAACGCATGCAAACGCTAGACCATGCGCCCGCCATGTTAAACATAGGGGTGCATATATAAGTCTAACGGATATGCAATGGTTTACTGTATGTAACCCATGTCTCATATCCTGTCGGGTTCTGTAATGATTTTACAGAAGCCGACAATTTAATTATCGACTATTCTGCTATCTATAACTCTATGAAATATAAATATATATATATGTGTCTCACTGACATATACAGTATATATAAATATATATATATAGACTGTATATATGTTTTCACTAATATTTGAGGCTATGGACCCACTATATGTCCATTTTGCAAGTCGATGAGAAAATCTCGCTGTACGGATGTCACACAGATGCTTAGATGTGAGAAAATCGCATCCTCGCATTGCACACGGATGACATACAGATCTCTGTTCGGGGAACATTTCTGCGATTCTCGTCCATAGAAAGCGGACCGTATTTTTATACGTTGTGTGTGACTCCAGCCTTAGGCCTGTTTCACACATCAGTTTTTTGGCGTCAGTCAAAATCCGCCAATTTCTGAAAAAAACGGATCCGCCAAAAAAGGGGCGGATCCATTTTTCCCCCATAGACTTACATTAGTGGCGGATCTTGACTGACAGTCGTCCGTCACACCCGTTTTTTACGGATCCGCCAATATTTTAGCGTCTCCCGGGCGGATGAGACCGACTCTGCAACGTTTTTTGTTGACGGTCCTCTATTTTCAACTGCGCAGGTCCAGCAGCTTTTCTCTGGGAAACCCTGAATGCTGTTGCAGGATCGTGAAAAATTCTCTCTCTCTCTCCTTTAATTTTCATCCTTCGCCCAATCCGTGAAAACAACGGTCCTGTGGCACACATTGATGTGAGAGCGGCGATGGATACGTTTTCTGCAATTTTTCACGGATTGCAACTAACATCAAAAACGTATGTGTGAAACAGGCCTTATTCAGACTTCAGGTCTCAGCTCCGTCCACATGTATTCATTATGATTTAGATGAGAACTCACAGAAGTGTAACGCTAGTCACCGTTCATGGACGAGCCGTGAGGCAGGATAGTCAAACGTTCCGGGGTCAGATAATAAGAGAGCACGTAATAAACAAAAGGGCAGAGCAAAAGTCAAAGTCAGGTCAAGGTCCGAAGTCCGAATACCAGGAGGATAGGGGATCAGAATAAAGGGGTTGAGCAAGCGGATACTTAGAGCGAGGTCCAAAGTCAGGCAGCAGTAGATCAATGAACAGAACACAGAAAACCAGGCAAAAAGCACCACCGAGCGAATGGTACGACTGGCCTAGGTCTGAGCTGAGCTAAGTGGCACAGAATTAATTAGGGATAGGGAGCACCTGCAAGACATCCAACACCTCCCAGGCTCTGATTGGATGGTTGAGCTGCCAATAAAGCACCGACAGCTCCGCACACCACCGCTATCACTCACTGTGCCCATGCCACTCTGACGGGAGCAGTCATGACAGAAGCCTCTTCGGAAGAGTCCAATGCTTTGCTCACAGCCATTCTTGGATGTTTTTATCTGTGTGTTTTGGGTTATTCTCCTGTTGGAGGACCCATGACCTGCAACTCAAACCAAGCTTTCTTGCACTGAGCAGCACATTTCTTTCCAGAATGCCCTGATAATCTTGACTTCATTGTATGCTGCATAAATTCAAAAGCACATGTGCCAGATGCTGCAAAGCAGCCCCAAAACATCCCCAGGCCTCCTCCTTGTTTAACAGTAGGTGCAGTGTGTGACACTGGTCACTACTCAATGTGACACCAGTCACTACTCACAGACTTGCCGTGAGTCAGGATTGTCAAGAAGTCCGGGGTCAGTACCAAGAGAGCTCATAATAGACAGAGGGAAAAGACTAAAGTGTAGTCAGGTCATAGTCTGAGATCAGAGTATCAGGAAGGTAATGGATCAAGAAAAAGTGGTAAGTCAAATGGATGGTCAAAGGTAAATCCAAGGTTGGCATGCAGCAGATCAGAATACAAATCAGAGCACAGAGCAAACACACACCACTGGAGTAAAGCTACAATTGGCAATGTTTTGACCATTAACAGAGTGCTAAAAAGCCCTGTAATCACCAAGAATGGGTGACACCTGCAGGAGATCCCAAAGACCCTGCCAGATAGGACGGCTGAACTGTCATTCACAATTTTCACACCTCTTCTTCAGTTTGGACAGTTGAGTGGCCACTCACAATACTGACAGCTCAGCAAGCCCTCGATCACATAGGGAGGCAGAGCTGTTGACAACTTCCACAGGACAAAGTGAGTGGTGGTATTGTGGCACAACTTTCTTTTCTTTGTAGGCTTCATTTTTGCATTTGTGAACATAGATGTCACTACTCTGTTGTCGGGTGACCAGGGGCTCATTCCCTGTCCCTAACACTAGGGGGCGCCCTAACTCGTCCTGCTCCCCTGGTTACTTCTGAAGGTGAAGATGCTGTGGCCATGTACCTTGCCTTATCTCTTGAATCCGCCCACCGTC
The DNA here is from genome assembly GCF_039654945.1 of Dendrobates tinctorius. NCBI lineage: Eukaryota > Metazoa > Chordata > Amphibia > Anura > Dendrobatidae > Dendrobates > Dendrobates tinctorius. Next base: position 1,533,902 of record NW_027361904.1, on the reverse strand, counting down.
TGTACCCTTCCCCCACCCAGGGAAGAGCAGAGTAGCAGTGCACCCTAGTACACCAACCAGACGAAAAAGTTACACACAAACAGGGGAAATGGAAAATACCAGGCATACAAATATTCACTCACATATAACTGAGGAATGCATCAGGGAGTGGAAGCTGGGGAAAAACCAAAGTAGGAGAAGGAAAGGGAATTATCACACTTACGAAACCAAGCAATAGTGACAGATAAATCCACCAAATGCCTTCTATAACCAACAACTACTATCCTCCCAGACATGTAGCATAAGCTAGCTCTGATTATGTGTGTCAGTCATGAGCCAGATTAAATGGGGGATAGGAGTAGCTAACCGTGCTCACTGAGAGTCCCAGCTGCCAGAACTTCTAACATGACCAATTACCCACTGTACACCCAAACAAATTAACACAATTTAAAAAGGTGAAGCACTTCTTTGCAACACAGGAGTAGAAACAATCAGACGCTGCTGTCATCTGGCTCCTCTGTGTCTCAGTAACCTCATGATAGTACCTCCCCTTCTACGAGGGACCTCCGGAACCTCAGAACTGGGTTTATCAGGGTGAACCCCATGAAAAGACCGGATCAGTCTGGCCGCATGACAATGATTATTTACTGCAAGTTCAGCTAACGGTAAGTAGGTAACCCAGTCCTCCTGATTCTCAGATCCAAACACCTAAGATAAGTCTTTAGATTCTGGTTAACCCATTAGACTGTGGGTGAAATGCAGAAGAGAACGACAGATGGATCCCCAGATGGGTGCAAAACGCTCTCCAAAACTTGGAAATAAACTACACCCCGTGGTCAGAACAATATTTTTATTATTATTTATTTCTTTATTTCTATAGCTCCATTGATTCCATGGTGTTGTACATGAGAAGGGGTTACATACAAAATACAGATATCACTTACAGTAAGTAAACTAACAGTGACAGACATACAGAGGGGAGAGGACCCTAACCTTGCGGGATTACATTCTACAGGATGGTGGGAAAAGGGACAGTAGGTTGGGGGGTTGCAGCAGCTCCGGTGTTGGTGAGGCGGTATCTCTGGTAGTGGTGAAGAAGCAGTGGGGTCATGGCAGGCTATAAGCTTTCCTGAAGAGATGGGTTTTCAGGTCCCGTCTGAATGATCAGAATGTGGTTGATAGACGGACGTATTGGGGCAAAGAATTCCAGAGGATGGCGGATATTCTGGAGAAGTCTTGGAGGTGATTAGGTGAGGAGCGAATAAGTGTGGAGGAGAGAAGGAGGTCTTGGGAGGACCGGAGATTGCGTGAGGAAAGATATCGGGAGATTAGTTCAGAGATATATGGAGGAGACAGGTTATAGATGGCCTTGTAGGTCAGTATTAGTAATTTGAACTGGATATGCTGAGGGAATGGGAGCCAGTGAAGAGATTTGCAGAGGGGAGAAGCGGAGGAGGAGCGAGATGAATTAGTTTGGCAGCAGAGTTAAGGATGGACTGGAGAAGTGTGAGAGTGTTAGCAGAGAGGCCACAGAAAAGAATGTTACAGTAGTCGAGGCAGGAGATGATGAGGGCATGCAGAAGCATTTTAGTAGATTGAGGGTTGAAGAAATATCGGACAGGATCCCATGTAATTATACAATTTCCCTGACGAAAATTTGTGTTAGGTAAAGCTGGTAGATCCATGATAAAATCAACGCATAAGTGAGTCCAAGGTCTACTAGTAATCTCCAATGGTTTGAGCGCCCCTAAGGAACGAGTATGAGAGGTCTTAGAATGCGCACAGACACTGCAGGCAGCTATATACTCTCAGACATCCTGATGAGCACCTGGCCACCAAAAACACTGAATAAGATCAGTGGTGGCTTTATTATCAGGATGTCCGGCCAAGACCGAATCGTGATGTTCACTAAGAATTCTTAGATGAAGATTCACAGGTACAAACAGTTTACTGAATGGATAGGCAACACGGGAGTCCACCTGATCATCAACAACCTCTTTTTCAAGATCAGAGCATACAGACACGCCATAACCACCCCTTTTTGGAGAATAGGTACCGGTTCACAATTATTTCCACCCCCAGGAAAACAGCGAGACAAGGCATCCGCCTTAATGTTTTTGTTCCCTGGTCTGTTTGTGACAAATAAAGTTAAGGTCCAGGGAGTGTCGGGGCTTCATCCCTATGTCTGCTATTCAAGTGATTAGCTATTTAGCTGTCTCTTTGCCTACAATTAGTGCCAGTTGTAGCTTTGCTCAAATGGTGTGTGCTCGCTTTGTTCTCTATGTTCCTGTATTTGATCTTTGCTCCCTGACCTTGACTTGACTATCCGTTTGCCTTGCCCCTTTGTCTTGATCCACTAACTTCCCAGAATTCTGACCTTGGACTGTGACCTGACTACGCATTCTCCATATCCCTTTATTTATTACTAGCCCTCTTGGTATCAGACCCCAGATCTCTTGACTACACAGTCTAAAGGTCCCGTCACACTGATTTTGTGACACATCAGCGATCTCGCCAGCGAGATTGCCATGTGTGACGGGGATCAGCGACCGGCCCCCCTGCCGGTTATCGCTGATCGTGCTCGAGCGGCCTGGGCCGTTTTTTGATCGCTGGTCTCCCACTGGCCAGCACGTATCGCTGCGTGTGGCAGCGAGAGACCAGCGATCAGCGACGCTGGATGCTGGTTGCTAATGTAAACGGCGCGGCTCCTTGATACCCGATGTTTACCTTGGAAACCAGCGTGTACGCCGGTTTCCAAGGTAAACATCAGGTATCCAGGAGTCGCGCGGCTCCTGGATACCCGACGTTTACATTAGACACCAGCGTCCAGTGTCGCTGGGGCTGTCTATGTGACAGCTCACCAGCGATCAGCCTAACGATGTCCCAGCGATCCCATCATGTCGGATCGCTGGGACATCGTTTAGTGTGACGGGGCCTTAATGGTTTGTGAGTACTGACCAGCTTCACAGTTGTTATCTTCTTCCTCCATCAGATCTTTGGCAATCTGTGATATACCACCTTTCCAACGTTTTAGAGGCTTTAGAAGGTTGGTCAGAGTAAGGCATTATTACAGATCAAACTTATAGGTTGCAAAAAAGTTTATTTTTTTTTCAGACCAAACTTGCCTTCCAGTTATTCTGACAAGGACATTTTTTTGATGTCATAGGAGATGATCCGTGTTTTTTATATTTTATTGAACATTTTTCAAGCATAAAGAATGAGGGGGAAAAAGGAAAAGCAACGAGCAGGGTAAAGAAGTGAGAAATATGTTGGATGGAATTGTGATTGGATCTGACGCATTCACATGAGAAGTGATCACGAGTCCGAGTATATTTCTACTCTGACCCTTTATAATACTGAATAATTAGGTGTCAGTGCGTCACTGTTATCTGCTTCTTTGTGAGATTATGTTCACTTTAAAAAAAAAAAAGTAACAGGATATTGAGATAAGCCCTCTGATATATAAAAGGGAGAACTGAGGAAAGGAGAACTCTGGAAAAAGGAGATTGCATTGTGGCCAAAAGTATTGACACCCCTGCAATTCTGTCAGATAATACTCCGTTTCTTCCTGAAAACGATTGCAAACACAAATTCTTTGGTATTATTATCTTCATTTAATTTGTCTTAAATGAAAAAAACACAAAAAGAATTGTCCTAAAGCCAAATTGGATATAATTCCACACCAAACATAAAAAAGAGGGTGGACAAAAGTATTGGCACTGTTCGAAAAATCATGTGATGCTTCTCTAATTTGTGTAATTAACAGCCCCTGTAACTTACCTGTGGCACCTAACAGGTGTTGGCAATAACTAAATCAGCAGCCAGTTGACATGGATTAAAGTTGACTCAACCTCTGTCCTGTGTCCTTGTGTGTACCACATTGAGCATGGAGAAAAGAAAGAAGACCAAAGAACTGTCTGAGGACTTGAGAAACCAAATTGTGAGGAAGCATGAGCAATCTCAAGGCTACAAGTCCATCTCCAAAGACCTGAATGTTCCTTTGTCTACCGTGCGCAGTGTCATCAAGAAGTGTAAAGCCCATGGCACTGTGGCTAACCTCCCTAGATGTGGACGGAAAAGAAAAATTGACAAGAGATTTCAACGCAAGATTGTGCGGATGTTGGATAAAGAACCTCGACTAACATCCAAACAAATTCAAGCTGCCCTGCAGTCCGAGGGTACAACAGTGTCAACCCGTACTATCCGTCAGCGTCTGAATGAAAAGGGACTGTATGGTAGGAGACCCAGGAAGACCCCACTTCTTACCCCGAGACATAAAAAAGCCAGGCTGGAGTTTCCCAAAACTTACCTGAAAAAACCTAAAACGTTTTGGAAGAATGTTCTCTGGTCAGATGAGACAAAAGTAGAGCTTTTTGGGCAAAGGCATCAACATAGAGTTTACAGGCGAAAAAAAGAGGCATTCAAAGAAAAAAACACGGTCTCTACAGTCAAACATGGCGGAGGTTCCCTGATGTTTTGGGGTTGCTTTGCTGCCTCTGGCACTGGACTGCTTGACCGTGTGCATGGCATTATGAAGTCTGAAGACTACCAACAAATTTTGCAGCATAATGTAGGGCCCAGTGTGAGAAAGCTGGGTCTTCCTCAGAGGTCATGGGTCTTCCAGCAGGACAATGACCCAAAACACACTTCAAAAAGCACTAGAAAATGGTTTGAGAGAAAGCACTGGAGACTTCTAAGGTGGCCAGCAATGAGTCCAGACCTGAATCCCATAGAACACCTGTGGAGAGATCTAAAAATGGCAGTTTGGAGAAGGCACCCTTCTAATATCAGGGACCTGGAGCAGTTTGCCAAAGAAGAATGGTCTAAAATTCCAGCAGAGCATTGTAAGAAACTCATTGATGGTTACCGGAAGCTGTTGGTCGCAGTTATTTTGGCTAAAGGTTGTGCAACCAAGTATTAGGCTGAGGGTGCCAATACTTTTGTCTGGCCCATTTTTGGAGTTTTGTGTGAAATGATCAATGTTTTGCTTCATTCTCTTTTGTGTTTTTTCATTTAAGACAAATTAAATGAAGATAATAATACCAAAGAATTTGTGTTTGCAATCATTTTCAGGAAGAAGCTGAGTATTATCTGACAGAATTCCAGGGGTGTCAATACTTTTGGCCACACTGTATATATATTTTTTTAACATGACATTTTTATTACAACCACATGTAACATTTCCACCATATTTAAAATTACAAACACATGACAAATAACAATATAATAGTACATCTATATATATAATCGTCTTATCCTGTCTGTCTGTAGCCGAAATCCCGCGACAGGCGCAGCTGTTTGTAACGGTCAACGTCGGGCTCAGTCGAGCGCAGCGCTCAGTCCGGCGCAGGGCTCTGTAAAAAGAGAATTATAATAAAAAAAAGGTTATACTCACCTTCTGATGGCCCGAGATCTCCACTCCACGCGCCCGGCCTCACGGTCCCAGTATTGCTTTGTGCCTTAAACCGGAGATTACGTCACTCTTGCGAGAGCGCGTCGTCATCAGCGGTGTTTCGCGCAAAGTATTACTGAGTATATAACTATTTTTTATTTTAACAGACACCATGCATACCAGGAAAGGGGGGTGAGGGGACCATGCATACCAGGAAAGGGGGGGGAATGGAACCATGCATACCAGGATAGGGGGGTGAGGGGGACCATACATACCAGGAAAGGGGGTGAGGGGACCATGCATACCAGGAAAGGGGGGTGAGGGAGACCATGCATACCAGGATTGGGGGGTGAGGGAGACCATGCATACCAGAAAAGGGAGGTGACGGGACCATGCATACCACGAAAGGGGGGGTGAGGGGACAATGCTTACCAGGAAAGAGGGGTAAGAGGACCATGCATACCAGAATTGGGGGGGTGAGAGGACTATGCATTCCAGGATTGGAGGGTGAGGGGACCATGCTTACCAGGATTGGGGGGTAAGAGGACCATGCATACCAGAATTGGGGGGGTGAGAGGACTATGCATTCCAGGATTGGAGGACCTTGATGCCAGAGGAGCAGAGGAGGACTCTTGCTCTGCTTCCTAGCCCCGCCCACTGGATACCGCGCACTGATATGTGCAGCCGCAGGCAATGACGGGGACTGAGCACACCCCGCCGGACCCCATCGGCCCCCGTGCACTGATGCTAACCAGGACGAGTAACCGCGCGCCGCTACCCAGTGTGAGCTGCGCGGTCTGCGGCCTGCCTTCCTAGTCATCCCAGCCTGCCATCTTCATCATCCTGGTCACCGGTGCTGCTGTGTCAGGTCAGTATGTGCTGCCTAATGGGGACCTGTGCTGCCTAATGGGGACGTGTGCTGCCTAATGGGGACATGTGTTGCATATTGAGGACCTGTGCTGCCTAATGGGGATGTGTGCTGCCTAATGGGGAAGTGTGCTGCCTAATGGGGACGTGTGCTGCATATTGGGGACCTGTGCTGCCTAATGGGGACGTGTGCTGCCTAATGGGGACCTGTGCTGCAAATTGGGGACCTGTGCTGCCTATTGGGGACCTGTGCTGCCTATTGGGGACATGTGCTGCCTATTGGGGACAGGTGCTGCATATTGGGGACATGTGCTGCCTATTGGAGACATGTGCTGCCTATTGGGGACATGTGCTGCCTATTGGGGACAGGTGCTGCCTATTGGGGACCTGTGCTGCCTATTGGGGACCTGTGCTGCCTATTGGGGACCTGTGCTGCCTAATGGGGACGTGTGCTGCATATTGGGGACCTGTGCTGCCTATTGGGGACGTGTGCTGCCTATTGGGGACATGTGCTGCCTATTGGGGACATGTGCTGCCTATTGGGGATCTGTGCTGCCTATTGGGGACATGTGCTGCCTATTGGGGACATGTGCTGCCTATTGGGGATCTGTGCTGCCTATTGGGGACATGTGCTGCCTATTGGGGCCGTGTGCTGCCTAATGGGGACGTGTGCTGCCTATTGGGGACCTGTGCTGCATATTGGGGACATGTGCTGCCTATTGGGGACATGTGCTGCCTATTGGGGACCTGTGCTGCCTATTGGGGACATGTGCTGCCTATTGGGGCCGTGTGCTGCCTAATGGGGACGTGTGCTGCCTAATGGGGACCTGTGCTGCCTATTGGGGACATGTGCTGCCTATTGGGGACATGTGCTGTCTATTGGGGACATGTGCTGCATATTGGGGACATGTGCTGCCTATTGGGGACCTGTGCTGCCTATTGGGGACATGTGCTGCCTATTGGGGACATGTGCTGCTTATTGGGGACATGTGCTGCCTATTGGGGACATGTGCTGCATATTGGGGACATGTGCTGCATATTGGGGACATGTGCTGCCTATTGGGGACCTGTGCTGCCTATTGGGGACATGTGCTGCCTATTGGGGACATGTGCTACTTATTGGGGACATATGCTGCCTATTGGGGACATGTGCTGCCTATTGGGGACATGTGCTGCATATTGGGGACATGTGCTGCCTATTGGGGACATGTGCTGCTTATTGGGGACATGTGCTGCCTATTGGGGACATGTGCTGCCTATTGGGGACCTGTGCTGCCTATTGGGGACATGTGCTGCCTATTGGGGCCGTGTGCTGCCTAATGGGGACGTGTGCTGCCTATTGGGGACCTGTGCTGCATATTGGGGACATGTGCTGCCTATTGGGGACATGTGCTGCCTATTGGGGACCTGTGCTGCCTATTGGGGACATGTGCTGCCTATTGGGGCCGTGTGCTGCCTAATGGGGACGTGTGCTGCCTAATGGGGACCTGTGCTGCCTATTGGGGACATGTGCTGCCTATTGGGGACATGTGCTGCCTATTGGGGACATGTGCTGCATATTGGGGACATGTGCTGCCTATTGGGGACCTGTGCTGCCTATTGGGGACATGTGCTGCCTATTGGGGACATGTGCTGCTTATTGGGGACATGTGCTGCCTATTGGGGACATGTGCTGCATATTGGGGACATGTGCTGCCTATTGGGGACCTGTGCTGCCTATTGGGGACATGTGCTGCCTATTGGGGACATGTGCTGCTTATTGGGGACATGTGCTGCATATTGGGGACATGTGCTGCCTATTGGGGACCTGTGCTGCCTATTGGGGACATGTGCTGCCTATTGGGGACATGTGCTGCTTATTGGGGACATGTGCTGCCTATTGGGGACATGCGCTGCCTATTGGGGACATGTGCTGCTTATTGAGGACATGTGCTGCCTATTGGGGACATGTGCTGCATATTGGGGACATGTGCTGCCTATTGGGGACATGTGCTGCATATTGGGGACCTGTGCTGCATATTGGGGACATGTGCTGCCTATTGGGGACATGTGCTGCATATTGGGGACATGTGCTGCCTTTTGGGGACATGTGCTGCCTAATGAAGACCTGTGCTGCCTAATGGGGACATGTGCTGCCTATTGGGGACATGTGCTGCCTATTGGGGACATGTGCTGCCTATTGGGGACATGTGCTGCATATTGGGGACATGTGCTGCCTATTGGGGACATGTGCTGCCTAATGGGGACATGTGCTGCCTATTGGGGACCTGTGCTGCCTATTGGGGACCTGTGCTGCCTAATGGGGACATGTGCTGCCTATTGGGGACATGTGCTGCATATTGGGGACCTGTGCTGCATATTGGGGACATGTGCTGCCTATTGGGGACATGTGCTGCATATTGGGGACATGTGCTGCCTATTGGGGACATGTGCTGCCTAATGAAGACCTGTGCTGCCTAATGGGGACATGTGCTGCCTATTGGGGACCTGTGCTGCATATTGGGGACATGTGCTGCCTATTGGGGACATGTGCTGCATATTGGGGACATGTGCTGCCTATTGGGGACATGTGCTGCCTAATGGGGACATGTGCTGCCTATTGGGGACCTGTGCTGCCTATTGTGGACCTGTGCTGCCTAATGGGGACATGTGCTGCATATTGGGGACATGTGCTGCCTAATGGGGACATGTGCTGCCTATTGGGGACATGTGCTGCCTATTGGGGACATGTGCTTCATATTGGGGACATGTGCTGCCTAATGGGGACATGTGCTGCCTAATGGGGACATGTGCTGCCTAATGGGCACATGTGCTGCATATTGGGGACATGTGCTGCCTAATGGGGACATGTGCTGCATATTGGGGACATGTGCTGCCTAATGGGGACATGTGCTGCCTAATGGGGACATGTGCTGCCTAATGGGCACATGTGCTGCATATTGGGGACATGTGCTGCCTAATGGGGACATGTGCTGCATATTGGGGACATGTGCTGCCTAATGAGGACCTGTGCTGCCTATTGGGGACCTGTGCTGCCTATTGGGGACCTGTGCTGCCTAATGGGGACATGTGCTGCATATTGGGGACGTGTGCTGCCTAATGGGGACATGTGCTGCATATTGGGGACATGTGCTGCCTAATGGGGACATGTGCTGCCTAATGGGGACATGTGCTGCCTAATGGGCACATGTGCTGCATATTGGGGACATGTGCTGCCTAATGGGGACATGTGCTGCATATTGGGGACATGTGCTGCCTAATGGGGACATGTGCTGCCTAATGGGGACATGTGCTGCCTAATGGGCACATGTGCTGCATATTGGGGACATGTGCTGCCTAATGGGCACATGTGCTGCATATTGGGGACATGTGCTGCCTAATGGGGACATGTGCTGCATATTGGGGACATGTGCTGCCTAATGGGGACATGTGCTGCCTAATGAGGACCTGTGCTGCCTAATGGGGACGTGTGCTGAATACATGTGAGGAATGTCTGTTTGTTGAGGAATCCCCACATGTTTTCAGGCTATCCAGCAGCTGCAAATCATGCAAATGCGTCGACAGAAACTAAATCTCCGAGCATGCCAACATACTCAGAGGACACCTGAGCATGCTTGGGAATACCCGAGCAACGAGTATACTCGCTCATCATTATTAATAATTTTATGCGGCCCCCGAACGCTGGTATAAAATTCCAAATGGCCCTCAGCAGAAAAAAGGTTCCCCACCCCTGGCCTAATCCTAACCCTAATACGTGTAACCCTAACCACAAAAAATTATTAAAAAAAAATATATATTTTTTTATAATCCCTTGACAACGAGGATGCGGGGATAATGGAGGAAGGGGGTGGGTAACTGGAGGTTTTATGGGATTTGCGGACACAGAAATGATTATTTTATACTTCTGACAGGGCAGCGCTTGGATGTAGTCTATCTCTCTTCTCTCCCAGAACAACTACAAGGAGAGAAGAGAGAGGCACAGCCCAAGTGCTGCCACATTTACTAATATTCGGGGGGTTCAATCACTGTGATAGGGTCAACACAGTGATCAAAGCCCAGCAGCCAATGAGAAAATTCTGATCAGTTGCCGGGTGCAGGCAGGCAGATCCTGGTGGGTGCACTGTGCTTGCGCCCGTCATTTTCTTTCTGCCGGAGGAAAGAGGGGGGGGACCGGGGGTCTACTGTTCCGGTAGTATATAAGGTTCCAGGGGGGCATCGGGGGACCCCATTTCACTCTCCTCTGATGTGCGATCACATCAGAGGAGAGAGAAATTAAATGGAAAATCGGGCTTTTTTTTGCGGTTGCCATTATACCGTTAATAATGGCGATGTCAACACCGGGGTTGGTGAAAACTGACCTGAATCATGTTCCCTGGCGTCTCGGCTACCCGCAGTTAAAAGGCGAAACACAACAAGAGAACACAAAATGACAAATTTGCAAAAATACTCTGCAGTAAAAAACATGACAGTAATCAGCAAGTGCTGTATAACAAATACAGGGTATTTAGTCGATACGTTTTTTGCAAAAAATGTATACCAAGCTGCTTCACCACGTCACGGTAACCCTTCATGAAGCAGTCCCTATCTAATGTATTTAAAACCTGAACATGTGAACAGTGTCTAGATGAACAGGATACAGACAGGCACCTCCTAGTATATGGGCTTGTGGTGTAATCCGCAGTTAAAAGGCGTAGCGGCGGTCGTTAAGGGGGTTAAATAACAGCTGCTGCTCCTGCTGCTGATGTCACGGAATGTTGAGGTCTCTGGCTCCGCCCCCTTGCATTATGACATCACACACATTGTGTAAGCAGCTGCAGAGCCAACATTCCGTCTGACAGTTGCAGACGGTGGAGAGAGAGGTAAGTCGCTCTATGTCACCTCTCGTTGTGTCCTTCATTCTCTTCTATCATCTATTTCTCATTTATTTTTTATTCACTAGGGAGTCTTTATTCTAAATAATACAAGCAGGTCCAAAATAAATAGTGACCCCCTCAGATTAGGAGATGTCCACATTTTACAGCATTTCTACCAATAGTGAAGGGAGTTATAGGATGTGACGGGATTTATCTCCAAGGACAGAAATGACAATGACTTCCCGATTATCCATCACCTGTTACTGGTTTCTGACTTTCTTGCTCATCAATCCCCTCGACCATAACTGGAACATGACGACTTCTCGATTTTAAGGCCATGTATTCTTATAGAATCATCCAAATCTGGGAGATTAAAGTCACATCCTGTAAAGGGAACACATGGAACATGAAGATAATTCTGTAATTGTCGGATGTTATTGAGACATATAGTAATATACAGTCCAGATCAAAGATATAAATCCAACCAATAGTGGGAAATCCTTGTACAACACCGATGTATATACATATTAGCTCCATATGTAGTAAAACTATTCAAATATTCCCCCACATTGGTAGGATTCCTACTGTTTGAGCTCTAGTATATTGGGCAATGCACTTCAGTGGGAGTGAGGTTGTTGGCTCCACACCCATTAGCTGCTACTTGTGATGTCACGGAATGTGGTGGTTGTTGACTCAGCACACATGAGCTGTTCCTTGTTATGTCTTAGAGTGATGGGATTGTTGATTCCGCCCACATTAGATGCATCATATGATGTCACAGAATGTTTCGGTTGCTGGCTCCGCCCACATTAGCTCTAATTTGTCATTTCACGGAATGTTTTGGTTTTTAGTTTTGCCCCCATTAGGTTCTACTTGTGATGTCACCAGATGTTTTGGTTGTTGGTTTCACCCCCATTAGCTTCTACTTGTGATGTTACTGAATGAGGATGGCAGCCCTTCAGAAAAGAATGGCTCTTGACTGCCTGTTAGCAGTTAAAGGGGGCACTTGTGCTGTTATAGGTGAGCAACGCTGCTCCTACATTGAAGACGCAAATGATTCAATAGAGAAACATGGATAATGTAAAGGAGCTGCATTAAAAAGCTAAAGATATATCCAAGGAGGGATGAAATCCCCTTTTTCTGGATGGGGTCTATCAGAGTTGGGTTAAAAAATGTAATCTCAACTTTTCAAAAGCCCATAGTGGTAGTGAAGGACATAAACTCTGAAAATAGGGTCCCACAGCTGCACCCCAACAGTTTGAGCAGCACTCTCAGATGAGTAAATAGCCTGAGAGCTAAAAGGGGGCACGTGGCCACTCACATTGTCACTGAGGAGGATTTCATTCTCCAGGGATTACTCCGGAGTGGTTCTTGTGGTGGGATGCAGGTCTGGACAGCTGTCGTCATCCTAATAGATAGATAAGAATTAATAGAAGTGTGTTTATGTTTTAAAGGAAATCTGTCACTCCCCGATACGTATATGACCTATTAATATGGGCATACAGGTAATAGAAATGTTAAGCTAATCTTAACTGTATGCCTCATATTAATGGTCTTGTTATGGATAAATGTTATATTTTGTCTTTATGTTAATAATCAGCCCAATAACTGATCATAACGCACAATTTCATCTGCGTTGGAGATCGAAATGGGTCCCCTAACTTCTTGGCCCATGTGCAATTGCACAAATTGCAGCAATATCATGTCCGCCCCTGTCCACCCCTTAATGGAATCATAGGAAGGATGACACTACAGCTACAGAGGTGACCGTCTGATAGCCTAGCTCGACTACCCACCTCTCCTGAAAACCCTTTCAGCTTTTTGAGACTTGGGTGGAGGACATCATCACTGAGAATAGGGTCCCACAGCTGCACCCCAACAGTTCGAGTAGCACTCTTAAATGAGTATATTGCCTGAAATCAGTAGGGAGAGCATAGCCCCTCACTGCGTCATTGAGGATGATAGCATTCTCCAGTGATTACTCCAGAGTGGTTCTTGTGGTGGGATGCAGGTCTGGACAGCTGTGGTCATCTTATTAGATAGATAAGAATTAATATATGTGTGTTTATGCTTTAGAGGTAATCTGTAACCCCCCAAGATGTACAGTACATGACTTATTAATATGGGCATACAGGTAACAGAAATGTTAAGCTAATCCTACCTGTATGCCTCATATTAATGGTCTTGTTGTGGATAAATGTTATATTTTGTCTTTATGTTAATAATCAGCCCAATAACTGATCATAACGCACAATTTCATCTGCGTTGGAGATCGAAATGGGTCCCCTAACTTCTTGGCCCATGTGCAATTGCACATATTGCAGCAATAACATGTCCGCCCCTGTCCACCCCTTAATGGAATCATAGGAAGGATGACACTACAGCTACAGAGGTGACCGTCTGATAGCCTAGCTCGACTACCCACCTCTCCTGAAGACCCTTTCAGCTTTTTGAGACTTGGGTGGAGGACATCATCTCTGAGAATAGGATCCCACAGCTGCACCCCAACAGTTCGAGTAGCACTCTTAAATGAGTATATTGCCTGAAATCAGTAGGGAGAGCATAGCCCCTCACTGTGTCACTGAGGATGATAGCATTCTCCAGTGATTACTCCAGAGTGGTTCTTGTGGTGGGATGCAGGTCTGGACAGCTGTAGTCATCTTATTAGATAGATAAGAATTAATATATGTGTGTTTATGGTTTAGAGGTAATCTGTAACCCCCCAAGATGTACAGTACATGACTTATTAATATGGGCATACAGGTAACAGAAATGTTAAGCTAATCCTACCTGTATGCCTCATATTAATGGTCTTGTTGTGGATAAATGTTATATTTTGTCTTTATGTTAATAATCAGCCCAATAACTGATCATAACGCACAATTTCATCTGCGTTGGAGATCGAAATGGGTCCTCTAACTTCTTGGCCCATGTGCAATTGCACGAATTGCAGCAATAACATGTCCGCCCCTGTCCACCCCTTAATGGAATCATAGGAAGGATGACACTACAGCTACAGAGGTGACCGTCTGATAGCCTAGCTCGACTACCCACCTCTCCTGAAGACCCTTGCAGCTTTTTGAGACTTGGGTGGAGGACATCATCTCTGAGAATAGGGTCCCACAGCTGCACCCCAACAGTTCGAGTAGCACTCTTAAATGAGTATATTGCCTGAAATCAGTAGGGAGAGCGTAGCCCCTCACTGTGTCACTGAGGATGATAGCATTCTCCAGTGATTACTCCAGAGTGGTTCTTGTGGTGGGATGCAGGTCTGGACAGCTGTGGTCATCTTATTAGATAGATAAGAATTAATATATGTGTGTTTATGCTTTAGAGGTAATCTGTAACCCCCCAAGATGTACAGTACATGACTTATTAATATGGGCATACAGGTAACAGAAATGTTAAGCTAATCCTACCTGTATGCCTCATATTAATGGTCTTGTTGTGGATAAATGTTATATTTTGTCTTTATGTTAATAATCAGCCCAATAACTGATCATAACGCACAATTTCATCTGCGTTGGAGATCGAAATGGGTCTCCTAACTTCTTGGCCCATGTGCAATTGCACAAATTGCAGCAATAACATGTCCGCCCCTGTCCACCCCTTAATGGAATCATAGGAAGGATGACACTACAGCTACAGAGGTGACCGTCTGATAGCCTAGCTCGACTACCCACCTCTCCTGAAGACCCTTTCAGCTTTTTGAGACTTGGGTGGAGGACATCATCTCTGAGAATAGGGTCCCACAGCTGCACCCCAACAGTTCGAGTAGCACTCTTAAATGAGTATATTGCCTGAAATCAGTAGGGAGAGCGTAGCCCCTCACTGTGTCACTGAGGATGATAGCATTCTCCAGTGATTACTCCAGAGTGGTTCTTGTGGTGGGATGCAGGTCTGGACAGCTGTGGTCATCTTATTAGATAGATAAGAATTAATATATGTGTGTTTATGGTTTAGAGGTAATCTGTAACCCCCCAAGATGTACAGTACATGACTTATTAATATGGGCATACAGGTAACAGAAATGTTAAGCTAATCTTACCTGTATGCCTCATATTAATGGTCTTGTTGTGGATAAATGTTATATTTTGTCTTTATGTTAATAATCAGCCCAATAACTGATCATAACGCACAATTTCATCTGCATTGGAGATCGATATGGGTCCCCTAACTTCTTGGCCCATGTGCAATTGCACAAATTGCAGCAATAACATGTACGCCCCTGTCCACCCCTTAATGGAATCATAGGAAGGATGACACTACAGCTACAGAGGTGACCGTCTGATAGCCTAGCTCGACTACCCACCTCTCCTGAAGATCCTTTCAGCTTTTTGAGACTTGGGTGGAGGACATCATCTCTGAGAATAGGGTCCCACATCTGCACCCCAACAGTTCGAGTAGCACTCTTAAAAGAGTATATTGCCTGAAATCAGTAGGGAGAGCGTAGCCCCTCAGTGTGTCACTGAGGATGATAGCATTCTCCAGTGATTACTCCAGAGTGGTTCTTGTGGTGGGATGCAGGTCTGGACAGCTGTGGTCATCGTATTAGATAGATAAGAATTAATATATGTGTGTTTATGCTTTAGAGGTAATCTGTAAGCCCCAAAGATGTACAGTACATGACTTATTAATATTGGCATACAGGTAACAGAAATGTTAAGCTAATCCTACCTGTATGCCTCATATTAATGGTCTTGTTGTGGATAAATGCTATATTTTGTCTTTATGTTAATAATCAGCCCAATAACTGATCATAACGAACAATTTCATCTGCATTGGAGATCGAAATGGGTCCCCTAACTTCTTGGCCCATGTGCAATTGCACAAATTGCAGCAATAACATGTCCGCCCCTGTCCACCCCTTAATGGAATCATAGGAAGGATGACACTACAGCTACAGAGGTGACCGTCTGATAGCCTAGCTCGACTACCCACCTCTCCTGAAGACCCTTTCAGCTTTTTGAGACTTGGGTGGAGGACATCATCTCTGAGAATAGGGTCCCACAGCTGCACCCCAACAGTTCGAGTAGCACTCTTAAATGAGTATATTGCCTGAAATGAGTAGCGAGAGCGTAGCCCCTCACTGTGTCACTGAGGATGATAGCATTCTCCAGTGATTACTCCAGAGTGGTTCTTGTGGTGGGATGCAGGTCTGGACAGCTGTGGTCATCTTATTAGATAGATAAGAATTAATATATGTGTGTTTATGGTTTAGAGGTAATCTGTAACCCCCCAAGATGTACAGTACATGACTTATTAATATGGGCATACAGGTAACAGAAATGTTAAGCTAATCCTACCTGTATGCCTCATATTAATGGTCTTGTTGTGGATAAATGTTATATTTTGTCTTTATGTTAATAATCAGCCCAATAACTGATCATAACGCACAATTTCATCTGCGTTGGAGATCGAAATGGGTCCCCTAACTTCTTGGCCCATGTGTAATTGCACAAATTGCAGCAATAACATGTCCGCCCCTGTCCACCCCTTAATGGAATCATAGGAAGGATGACACTACAGCTACAGAGGTGACCGACTGATAGCCTAGCTCGACTACCCACCTCTCCTGAAGACCCTTTCAGCTTTTTGAGACTTGGGTGGAGGACATCATCTCTGAGAATAGGGTCCCACAGCTGCACCCCAACAGTTCGAGTAGCACTCTTAAATGAGTATATTACCTGAAATCAGTAGGGAGAGCGTAGCCCCTCACTGTGTCACTGAGGATGATAGCATTCTCCAGTGATTACTCCAGAGTGGTTCTTGTGGTGGGATGCAGGTCTGGACAGCTGTGGTCATCTTATTAGATAGATAAGAATTAATATATGTGTGTTCATGGTTTAGAGGTAATCTGTAACCCCCCAAGATGTACAGTACATGACTTATTAATATGGGCATACAGGTAACAGAAATGTTAAGCTAATCCTACCTGTATGCCTCATATTGATGGTCTTGTGGATAAATGTTATATTTTGTCTTTATGTTAATAATCAGCCCAATAACTGATCATAACGCACAATTTCATCTGCGTTGGAGATCGAAATGGGTCCCCTAACTTCTTGGCCCATGTGCAATTGCACAAATTGCAGCAATAACATGTCCGCCCCCGTCCACCCCTTTTGGAATCATAGGAAGGATGACACTACAGCTACAGAGGTGACCGTCTGATAGCCTAGCTCGACTACCCACCTCTCCTGAAGACCCTTTCAGCTTTTTGAGACTTGGGTGGAGGACATCATCTCTGAGAATAGGGTCCCACAGCTGCACTCCAACAGTTCGAGTAGCACTCTGAAATGAGTATATTGCCTGAAATCAGTAGGGAGAGCGTAGCCCCTCACTGTGTCACTGAGGATGATAGCATTCTCCAGTGATTACTCCAGAGTGGTTCTTGTGGTGGGATGCAGGTCTGGACAGCTGTGGTCATCTTATTAGATAGATAAGAATTAATATATGTGTGTTTATGGTTTAGAGGTAATCTGTAACCCCCCAAGATGTACAGTACATGACTTATTAATATGGGCATACAGGTAATAGAAATGTTAAGCTAATCTTACCTGTATGCCTCATATTAATGGTCTTCTTATGGATAAATGTTATATTTTGTCTTTATGTTAATAATCAGCCCAATAACTGATCATAACGCACAATTTCATCTGCGTTGGAGATCGAAATGGGTCCCCTAACTTCTTGGCCCATGTGCAATTGCACAAATTGCAGCAATATCATGCCCGCCCCTGTCCACCCCTTAATGGAATCATAGGAAGGATGACACTACAGCTACAGAGGTGACCGTCTGATAGCCTAGTTCGACTACCCACCTATCCTGAAAACCCTTTCAGCTTTTTGAGACTTGGGTGGAAGACATCATCTCTGAGAATAGGGTCCCACAGCTGCACCCCAACAGTTCGAGTAGCACTCTGAAATGAGTATATTGCCTGAAATCAGTAGGGAGAGCGTAGCCCCTCACTGTGTCACTGAGGATGATAGCATTCTCCAGTGATTACTCCAGAGTGGTTCTTGTGGTGGGATGCAGGTCTGGACAGCTGTGGTCATCTTATTAGATAGATAAGAATTAATATATGTGTGTTTATGCTTTAGAGGTAATCTGTAACCCCCCAAGATGTACAGTACATGACTTATTAATATGGGCATACAGGTAACAGAAATGTTAAGCTAATCCTACCTGTATGCCTCATATTAATGGTCTTGTTGTGGATAAATGTTATATTTTGTCTTTATGTTAATAATCAGCCCAATAACTGATCATAACGCACAATTTCATCTGCGTTGGAGATCGAAATGGGTCTCCTAACTTCTTGGCCCATGTGCAATTGCACAAATTGCAGCAATAACATGTCCGCCTCTGTCCACCCCTTAATGGAATCATAGGAAGGATGACACTACAGCTACAGAGGTGACCGTCTGATAGCCTAGCTCGACTACCCACCTCTCCTGAAGACCCTTTCAGCTTTTTGAGACTTGGGTGGAGGACATCATTTCTGAGAATAGGGTCCCACAGCTGCACCCCAACAGTTCGAGTAGCACTCTTAAATGAGTATATTGCCTGAAATCAGTAGGGAGAGCGTAGCCCCTCACTGTGTCACTGAGGATTATAGCATTCTCCAGTGATTACTCCAGAGTGGTTCTTGTGGTGGGATGCAGGTCTGGACAGCTGTGGTCATCTTATTAGATAGATAAGAATTAATATATGTGTGTTTATGCTTTAGAGGTAATCTGTAACCCCCCAAGATGTACAGTACATGACTTATTAATATGGGCATACAGGTAACAGAAATGTTAAGCTAATCCTACCTTTATGCCTTATATTAATGGTCTTGTGGATAAATGTTATATTTTGTCTTTATGTTAATAATCAGCCCAATAACTGATCATAACGCACAATTTCATCTGCATTGGAGATCGATATGGGTCCCCTAACTTCTTGGCCCATGTGCAATTGCACAAATTGCAGCAATAACATGTCCGCCCCTGTCCACCCCTTAATGGAATCATAGGAAGGATGACACTACAGCTACAGAGGTGACCGTCTGATAGCCTAGCTCGACTACCCACCTCTCCTGAAGATCCTTTCAGCTTTTTGAGACTTGGGTGGAGGACATCATCTCTGAGAATAGGGTCCCACATCTGCACCCCAACAGTTCGAGTAGCACTCTTAAAAGAGTATATTGCCTGAAATCAGTAGGGAGAGCGTAGCCCCTCAGTGTGTCACTGAGGATGATAGCATTCTCCAGTGATTACTCCAG
Source organism: Dendrobates tinctorius (assembly GCF_039654945.1). Classification (NCBI taxonomy): domain Eukaryota; kingdom Metazoa; phylum Chordata; class Amphibia; order Anura; family Dendrobatidae; genus Dendrobates; species Dendrobates tinctorius. The sequence continues at coordinate 1,514,541 of NW_027361904.1, read as the reverse complement.
AGTGGTTCTTGTGGTGGGATGCAGGTCTGGACAGCTGTGGTCATCTTATTAGATAGATAAGAATTAATATATGTGTGTTTATGGTTTAGAGGTAATCTGTAACCCCCCAAGATGTACAGTACATGACTTATTAATAAGGGCATACAGGTAACAGAAATGTTAAGCTAATCCTACCTGTATGCCTCATATTGATGGTCTTGTGGATAAATGTTATATTTTGTCTTTATGTTAATAATCAGCCCAATAACTGATCATAACGCACAATTTCATCTGCATTGGAGATCGATATGGGTCCCCTAACTTCTTGGCCCATGTGCAATTGCACAAATTGCAGCAATAACATGTCCGCCCCTGTCCACCCCTTAATGGAATCATAGGAAGGATGACACTACAGCTACAGAGGTGACCGTCTGATAGCCTAGCTCGACTACCCACCTCTCCTGAAGACCCTTTCAGCTTTTTGAGACTTGGGTGGAGGACATCATCTCTGAGAATAGGGTCCCACAGCTGCACCCCAACAGTTCGAGTAGCACTCTTAAATGAGTATATTGCCTGAAAACAGTAGGGAGAGAGTAGCCCCTCACTTTGTCACTGAGGATGATAGCATTCTCCAGTGATTACTCCAGAGTGGTTCTTGTGGTGGGATGCAGGTCTGGACAGCTGTGGTCATCTTATTAGATAGATAAGAATTAATATATGTGTGTTTATGCTTTAGAGGTAATCTGTAACCCCCCAAGATGTACAGTACATGACTTATTAATAAGGGCATACAGGTAACAGAAATGTTAAGCTAATCCTACCTGTATGCCTCATATTGATGGTCTTGTGGATAAATGTTATATTTTGTCTTTATGTTAATAATCAGCCCAATAACTGATCATAACGCACAATTTCATCTGCGTTGGAGATCGAAATGGGTCCCCTAACTTCTTGGCCCATGTGCAATTGCACAAATTGCAGCAATAACATGTCCGCCCCCGTCCACCCCTTTTGGAATCATAGGAAGGATGACACTACAGCTACAGAGGTGACCGTCTGATAGCTTAGCTCGACTACCCACCTCTCCTGATGACCCTTTCAGCTTTTTGAGACTTGGGTGGAGGACATCATCTCTGAGAATAGGGTCCCACAGCTGCACGCCAACAGTTCGAGTAGCACTCTTAAATGAGTATATTGCCTGAAATCAGTAGGGAGAGCGTAGCCCCTCACTGTGTCACTGAGGATGATAGCATTCTCCAGTGATTACTCCAGAGTGGTTCTTGTGGTGGGATGCAGGTCTTGGCAGCTGTGGTCATCTTATTAGATAGATAAGAATTAATATATGTGTGTTTATGGTTTAGAGGTAATCTGTAACCCCCCCCAAGATGTACAGTACATGACTTATTAATATGGGCATACAGGTAACAGAAATGTTAAGCTAATCCTACCTGTATGCCTCATATTAATGGTCTTGTTGTCGATAAATGTTATATTTTGTCTTTATGTTAATAATCAGCCCAATAACTGATCATAACGCACAATTTCATCTGCGTTGGAGATCGAAATGGGTCCTCTAACTTCTTGGCCCATGTGCAATTGCACGAATTGCAGCAATAACATGTCCGCCCCTGTCCACCCCTTAATGGAAACATAGGAAGGATGACACTACAGCTACAGAGGTGACCGTCTGATAGCCTAGCTCGACTACCCACCTCTCCTGAAGACCCTTGCAGCTTTTTGAGACTTGGGTGGAGGACATCATCTCTGAGAATAGGGTCCCACAGCTGCACCCCAACAGTTCGAGTAGCACTCTGAAATGAGTATATTGCCTGAAATCAGTAGGGAGAGCGTAGCCCCTCACTGTGTCACTGAGGATGATAGCATTCTCCAGTGATTACTCCAGAGTGGTTCTTGTGGTGGGATGCAGGTCTGGACAGCTGTGGTCATCTTATTAGATAGATAAGAATTAATATATGTGTGTTTATGCTTTAGAGGTAATCTGTAACCCCCCAAGATGTACAGTACATGACTTATTAATATGGGCATACAGGTAACAGAAATGTTAAGCTAATCCTACCTGTATGCCTCATATTAATGGTCTTGTTGTGGATAAATGTTATATTTTGTCTTTATGTTAATAATCAGCCCAATAACTGATCATAACGCACAATTTCATCTGCGTTGGAGATCGAAATGGGTCTCCTAACTTCTTGGCCCATGTGCAATTGCACAAATTGCAGCAATAACATGTCCTCCTCTGTCCACCCCTTAATGGAATCATAGGAAGGATGACACTACAGCTACAGAGACCGTCTGATAGCCTAGCTCGACTACCCACCTCTCCTGAAGACCCTTTCAGCTTTTTGAGAGTTGGGTGGAGGACATCATTTCTGAGAATAGGGTCCCACAGCTGCACCCCAACAGTTCGAGTAGCACTCTTAAATGAGTATATTGCCTGAAATCAGTAGGGAGAGCGTAGCCCCTCACTGTGTCACTGAGGATTATAGCATTCTCCAGTGATTACTCCAGAGTGGTTCTTGTGGTGGGATGCAGGTCTGGACAGCTGTGGTCATCTTATTAGATAGATAAGAATTAATATATGTGTGTTTATGCTTTAGAGGTAATCTGTAACCCCCCAAGATGTACAGTACATGACTTATTAATATGGGCATACAGGTAACAGAAATGTTAAGCTAATCCTACCTTTATGCCTCATATTAATGGTCTTGTTGTGGATAAATGTTATATTTTGTCTTTATGTTAATAATCAGCCCAATAACTGATCATAACGCACAATTTCATCTGCATTGGAGATCGATATGGGTCCCCTAACTTCTTGGCCCATGTGCAATTGCACAAATTGCAGCAATAACATGTCCGCCCCTGTCCACCCCTTAATGCAATCATAGGAAGGATGACACTACAGCTACAGAGGTGACCGTCTGATAGCCTAGCTCGACTACCCACCTCTCCTGAAGATCCTTTCAGCTTTTTGAGACTTGGGTGGAGGACATCATCTCTGAGAATAGGGTCCCACATCTGCACCCCAACAGTTCGAGTAGCACTCTTAAAAGAGTATATTGCCTGAAATCAGTAGGGAGAGCGTAGCCCCTCACTGTGTCACTGAGGATGATAGCATTCTCCAGTGATTACTCCAGAGTGGTTCTTGTGGTGGGATGCAGGTCTGGACAGCTGTGGTCATCTTATTAGATAGATAAGAATTAATATATGTGTGTTTATGGTTTAGAGGTAATCTGTAACCCCCCAAGATGTACAGTACATGACTTATTAATATGGGCATACAGGTAACAGAAATGTTAAGCTAATCCTACCTGTATGCCTCATATTGATGGTCTTGTGGATAAATGTTATATTTTGTCTTTATGTTAATAATCAGCCCAATAACTGATCATAACGCACAATTTCATCTGCATTGGAGATCGATATGGGTCCCCTAACTTCTTGGCCCATGTGCAATTGCACAAATTGCAGCAATAACATGTCCGCCCCTGTCCACCCCTTAATGGAATCATAGGAAGGATGACACTACAGCTACAGAGGTGACCGTCTGATAGCCTAGCTCGACTACCCACCTCTCCTGAAAACCCTTTCAGCTTTTTGAGACTTGGGTGGAGGACATCATCACTGAGAATAGGGTCCCACAGCTGCACCCCAACAGTTCGAGTAGCACTCTTAAACGAGTATATTGCCTGAAATCAGTAGGGAGAGCGTAGCCCCTCACTGTGTCACTGAGGATGATAGCATTCTCCAGTGATTACTCCAGAGTGGTTCTTGTGGTGGGATGCAGGTCTGGACAGCTGTAGTCATCTTATTAGATAGATAAGAATTAATATATGTGTGTTTATGGTTTAGAGGTAATCTGTAACCCCCCAAGATGTACAGTACATGACTTATTAATATGGGCATACAGGTAACAGAAATGTTAAGCTAATCCTACCTGTATGCCTCATATTAATGGTCTTGTTGTGGATAAATGTTATATTTTGTCTTTATGTTAACAATAAGCCCAATAACTGATCATAACGCACAATTTCATCTGCGTTGGAGATCGAAATGGGTCCTCTAACTTCTTGGCCCATGTGCAATTGCACGAATTGCAGCAATAACATGTCCGCCCCTGTCCACCCCTTAATGGAATCATAGGAAGGATGACACTACAGCTACAGAGGTGACCGTCTGATAGCCTAGCTCGACTACCCACCTCTCCTGAAGACCCTTTCAGCTTTTTGAGACTTGGGTGGAGGACATCATCTCTGAGAATAGGGTCCCACAGCTGCACCCCAACAGTTCGAGTAGCACTCTTAAATGAGTATATTGCCTGAAATCAGTAGGGAGAGCGTAGCCCCTCACTGTGTCACTGAGGATGATAGCATTCTCCAGTGATTACTCCAGAGTGGTTCTTGTGGTGGGATGCAGGTCTGGACAGCTGTGGTCATCTTATTAGATAGATAAGAATTAATATATGTGTGTTTATGCTTTAGAGGTAATCTGTAACCCCCCAAGATGTACAGTACATGACTTATTAATATGGGCATACAGGTAACAGAAATGTTAAGCTAATCCTACCTGTATGCCTCATATTAATGGTCTTGTTGTGGATAAATGTTATATTTTGTCTTTATGTTAATAATCAGCCCAATAACTGATCATAACGCACAATTTCATCTGCGTTGGAGATCGAAATGGGTCTCCTAACTTCTTGGCCCATGTGCAATTGCACAAATTGCAGCAATAACATGTCCGCCCCTGTCCACCCCTTAATGGAATCATAGGAAGGATGACACTACAGCTACAGAGGTGACCGTCTGATAGCCTAGCTCGACTACCCACCTCTCCTGAAGACCCTTTCAGCTTTTTGAGACTTGGGTGGAGGACATCATCTCTGAGAATAGGGTCCCACAGCTGCACCCCAACAGTTCGAGTAGCACTCTTAAATGAGTATATTGCCTGAAATCAGTAGGGAGAGCGTAGCCCCTCACTGTGTCACTGAGGATGATAGCATTCTCCAGTGATTACTCCAGAGTGGTTCTTGTGGTGGGATGCAGGTCTGGACAGCTGTGGTCATCTTATTAGATAGATAAGAATTAATATATGTGTGTTTATGCTTTAGAGGTAATCTGTAAGCCCCAAAGATGTACAGTACATGACTTATTAATATGGGCATACAGGTAACAGAAATGTTAAGCTAATCCTACCTGTATGCCTCATATTAATGGTCTTGTTGTGGATAAATGCTATATTTTGTCTTTATGTTAATAATCAGCCCAATAACTGATCATAACGCACAATTTCATCTGCATTGGAGATCGAAATGGGTCCCCTAACTTCTTGGTCCATGTGCAATTGCACAAATTGCAGCAATAACATGTCCGCCCCTGTCCACCCCTTAATGGAATCATAGGAAGGATGACACTACAGCTACAGAGGTGACCGTCTGATAGCCTAGCTCGACTACCCACCTCTCCTGAAGACCCTTTCAGCTTTTTGAGACTTGGGTGGAGGACATCATCTCTGAGAATAGGGTCCCACAGCTGCACCCCAACAGTTCGAGTAGCACTCTTAAATGAGTATATTGCCTGAAATCAGTAGCGAGAGCGTAGCCCCTCACTGTGTCACTGAGGATGATAGCATTCTCCAGTGATTACTCCAGAGTGGTTCTTGTGGTGGGATGCAGGTCTGGACAGCTGTGGTCATCTTATTAGATAGATAAGAATTAATAAATGTGTGTTTATGGTTTAGAGGTTATCTGTAACCCCCCAAGATGTACAGTACATGACTTATTAATATGGGCATACAGGTAACAGAAATGTTAAGCTAATCCTACCTGTATGCCTCATATTAATGGTCTTGTTGTGGATAAATGTTATATTTTGTCTTTATGTTAATAATCAGCCCAATAACTGATCATAACGCACAATTTCATCTGCGTTGGAGATCGAAATGGGTCCCCTAACTTCTTGGCCCATGTGTAATTGCACAAATTGCAGCAATAACATGTCCGCCCCTGTCCACCCCTTAATGGAATCATAGGAAGGATGACACTACAGCTACAGAGGTGACCGACTGATAGCTTAGCTCGACTACCCACCTCTCCTGAAGACCCTTTCAGCTTTTTGAGACTTGGCTGGAGGACATCATCTCTGAAAATAGGGTCCCACAGCTGCACCCCAACAGTTCGAGTAGCACTCTTAAATGAGTATATTACCTGAAATCAGTAGGGAGAGCGTAGCCCCTCACTGTGTCACTGAGGATGATAGCATTCTCCAGTGATTACTCCAGAGTGGTTCTTGTGGTGGGATGCAGGTCTGGACAGCTGTGGTCATCTTATTAGATAGATAAGAATTAATATATGTGTGTTCATGGTTTAGAGGTAATCTGTAACCCCCCAAGATGTACAGTACATGACTTATTAATATGGGCATACAGGTAACAGAAATGTTAAGCTAATCCTACCTGTATGCCTCATATTGATGGTCTTGTGGATAAATGTTATATTTTGTCTTTATGTTAATAATCAGCCCAATAACTGATCATAACGCACAATTTCATCTGCGTTGGAGATCGAAATGGGTCCCCTAACTTCTTGGCCCATGTGCAATTGCACAAATTGCAGCAATAACATGTCCGCCCCCGTCCACCCCTTTTGGAATCATAGGAAGGATGACACTACAGCTACAGAGGTGACCGTCTGATAGCCTAGCTCGACTACCCACCTCTCCTGAAGACCCTTTCAGCTTTTTGAGACTTGGGTGGAGGACATCATCTCTGAGAATAGGGTCCCACAGCTGCACCCCAACAGTTCGAGTAGCACTCTGAAATGAGTATATTGCCTGAAATCAGTAGGGAGAGCGTAGCCCCTCACTGTGTCACTGAGGATGATAGCATTCTCCAGTGATTACTCCAGAGTGGTTCTTGTGGTGGGATGCAGGTCTGGACAGCTGTGGTCATCTTATTAGATAGATAAGAATTAATATATGTGTGTTTATGGTTTAGAGGTAATCTGTAACCCCCCAAGATGTACAGTACATGACTTATTAATATGGGCATACAGGTAATAGAAATGTTAAGCTAATCTTACCTGTATGCCTCATATTAATGGTCTTGTTATGGATAAATGTTATATTTTGTCTTTATGTTAATAATCAGCCCAATAACTGATCATAACGCACAATTTCATCTGCGTTGGAGATCGAAATGGGTCCCCTAACTTCTTGGCCCATGTGCAATTGCACAAATTGCAGCAATATCATGCCCGCCCCTGTCCACCCCTTAATGGAATCATAGGAAGGATGACACTACAGCTACAGAGGTGACCGTCTGATAGCCTAGTTCGACTACCCACCTATCCTGAAAACCCTTTCAGCTTTTTGAGACTTGGGTGGAGGACATCATCACTGAGAATAGGGTCCCACAGCTGCACCCCAACAGTTCGAGTAGCACTCTTAAATGAGTATATTGCCTGAAATCAGTAGGGAGAGCATAGCCCCTCACTGTGTCACTGAGGATGATAGCATTCTCCAGTGATTACTCCAGAGTGGTTCTTGTGGTGGGATGCAGGTCTGGACAGCTGTAGTCATCTTATTAGATAGATAAGAATTAATATATGTGTGTTTATGGTTTAGAGGTAATCTGTAACCCCCCAAGATGTACAGTACATGACTTATTAATATGGGCATACAGGTAACAGAAATGTTAAGCTAATCCTACCTGTATGCCTCATATTAATGGTCTTGTTGTGGATAAATGTTATATTTTGTCTTTATGTTAATAATCAGCCCAATAACTGATCATAACGCACAATTTCATCTGCGTTGGAGATCGAAATGGGTCCTCTAACTTCTTGGCCCATGTGCAATTGCACGAATTGCAGCAATAACATGTCCGCCCCTGTCCACCCCTTAATGGAAACATAGGAAGGATGACACTACAGCTACAGAGGTGACCGTCTGATAGCCTAGCTCGACTACCCACCTCTCCTGAAGACCCTTGCAGCTTTTTGAGACTTGGGTGGAGGACATCATCTCTGAGAATAGGGTCCCACAGCTGCACCCCAACAGTTCGAGTAGCACTCTGAAATGAGTATATTGCCTGAAATCAGTAGGGAGAGCGTAGCCCCTCACTGTGTCACTGAGGATGATAGCATTCTCCAGTGATTACTCCAGAGTGGTTCTTGTGGTGGGATGCAGGTCTGGACAGCTGTGGTCATCTTATTAGATAGATAAGAATTAATATATGTGTGTTTATGCTTTAGAGGTAATCTGTAACCCCCCAAGATGTACAGTACATGACTTATTAATATGGGCATACAGGTAACAGAAATGTTAAGCTAATCCTACCTGTATGCCTCATATTAATGGTCTTGTTGTGGATAAATGTTATATTTTGTCTTTATGTTAATAATCAGCCCAATAACTGATCATAACGCACAATTTCATCTGCGTTGGAGATCGAAATGGGTCTCCTAACTTCTTGGCCCATGTGCAATTGCACAAATTGCAGCAATAACATGTCCTCCTCTGTCCACCCCTTAATGGAATCATAGGAAGGATGACACTACAGCTACAGAGGTGACCGTCTGATAGCCTAGCTCGACTACCCACCTCTCCTGAAGACCCTTTCAGCTTTTTGAGACTTGGGTGGAGGACATCATCTCTGAGAATAGGATCCCACAGCTGCACCCCAACAGTTTGAGTAGCACTCTTAAATGAGTATATTGCCTGAAATCAGTAGGGAGAGCATAGCCCCTCACTGTGTCACTGAGGATGATAGCATTCTCCAGTGATTACTCCAGAGTGGTTCTTGTGGTGGGATGCAGGTCTGGACAGCTGTAGTCATCTTATTAGATAGATAAGAATTAATATATGTGTGTTTATGGTTTAGAGGTAATCTGTAACCCCCCAAGATGTACAGTACATGACTTATTAATATGGGCATACAGGTAACAGAAATGTTAAGCTAATCCTACCTGTATGCCTCATATTAATGGTCTTGTTGTGGATAAATGTTATATTTTGTCTTTATGTTAATAATCAGCCCAATAACTGATCATAACGCACAATTTCATCTGCGTTGGAGATCGAAATGGGTCCTCTAACTTCTTGGCCCATGTGCAATTGCACGAATTGCAGCAATAACATGTCCGCCCCTGTCCACCCCTTAATGGAAACATAGGAAGGATGACACTACAGCTACAGAGGTGACCGTCTGATAGCCTAGCTCGACTACCCACCTCTCCTGAAGACCCTTGCAGCTTTTTGAGACTTGGGTGGAGGACATCATCTCTGAGAATAGGGTCCCACAGCTGCACCCCAACAGTTCGAGTAGCACTCTGAAATGAGTATATTGCCTGAAATCAGTAGGGAGAGCGTAGCCCCTCACTGTGTCACTGAGGATGATAGCATTCTCCAGTGATTACTCCAGAGTGGTTCTTGTGGTGGGATGCAGGTCTGGACAGCTGTGGTCATCTTATTAGATAGATAAGAATTAATATATGTGTGTTTATGCTTTAGAGGTAATCTGTAACCCCCCAAGATGTACAGTACATGACTTATTAATATGGGCATACAGGTAACAGAAATGTTAAGCTAATCCTACCTGTATGCCTCATATTAATGGTCTTGTTGTGGATAAATGTTATATTTTGTCTTTATGTTAATAATCAGCCCAATAACTGATCATAACGCACAATTTCATCTGCGTTGGAGATCGAAATGGGTCTCCTAACTTCTTGGCCCATGTGCAATTGCACAAATTGCAGCAATAACATGTCCTCCTCTGTCCACCCCTTAATGGAATCATAGGAAGGATGACACTACAGCTACAGAGACCGTCTGATAGCCTAGCTCGACTACCCACCTCTCCTGAAGACCCTTTCAGCTTTTTGAGAGTTGGGTGGAGGACATCATTTCTGAGAATAGGGTCCCACAGCTGCACCCCAACAGTTCGAGTAGCACTCTTAAATGAGTATATTGCCTGAAATCAGTAGGGAGAGCGTAGCCCCTCACTGTGTCACTGAGGATTATAGCATTCTCCAGTGATTACTCCAGAGTGGTTCTTGTGGTGGGATGCAGGTCTGGACAGCTGTGGTCATCTTATTAGATAGATAAGAATTAATATATGTGTGTTTATGCTTTAGAGGTAATCTGTAACCCCCCCAAGATGTACAGTACATGACTTATTAATATGGGCATACAGGTAACAGAAATGTTAAGCTAATCCTACCTTTATGCCTCATATTAATGGTCTTGTTGTGGATAAATGTTATATTTTGTCTTTATGTTAATAATCAGCCCAATAACTGATCATAACGCACAATTTCATCTGCATTGGAGATCGATATGGGTCCCCTAACTTCTTGGCCCATGTGCAATTGCACAAATTGCAGCAATAACATGTCCGCCCCTGTCCACCCCTTAATGCAATCATAGGAAGGATGACACTACAGCTACAGAGGTGACCGTCTGATAGCCTAGCTCGACTACCCACCTCTCCTGAAGATCCTTTCAGCTTTTTGAGACTTGGGTGGAGGACATCATCTCTGAGAATAGGGTCCCACATCTGCACCCCAACAGTTCGAGTAGCACTCTTAAAAGAGTATATTGCCTGAAATCAGTAGGGAGAGCGTAGCCCCTCAGTGTGTCACTGAGGATGATAGCATTCTCCAGTGATTACACCAGAGTGGTTCTTGTGGTGGGATGCAGGTCTGGACAGCTGTGGTCATCTTATTAGATAGATAAGAATTAATATATGTGTGTTTATGGTTTAGAGGTAATCTGTAACCCCCCAAGATGTACAGTACATGACTTATTAATATGGGCATACAGGTAACAGAAATGTTAAGCTAATCCTACCTGTATGCCTCATATTGATGGTCTTGTGGATAAATGTTATATTTTGTCTTTATGTTAATAATCAGCCCAATAACTGATCATAACGCACAATTTCATCTGCATTGGAGATCGATATGGGTCCCCTAACTTCTTGGCCCATGTGCAATTGCACAAATTGCAGCAATAACATGTCCGCCCCTGTCCACCCCTTAATGGAATCATAGGAAGGATGACACTACAGCTACAGAGGTGACCGTCTGATAGCCTAGCTCGACTACCCACCTCTCCTGAAGACCCTTTCAGCTTTTTGAGACTTGGGTGGAGGACATCATCTCTGAGAATAGGGTCCCACAGCTGCACCCCAACAGTTCGAGTAGCACTCTTAAATGAGTATATTGCCTGAAATCAGTAGGGAGAGCGTAGCCCCTCACTGTGTCACTGAGGATGATAGCATTCTCCAGTGATTACTCCAGAGTGGTTCTTGTGGTGGGATGCAGGTCTGGACAGCTGTGGTCATCTTATTAGATAGATAAGAATTAATATATGTGTGTTTATGGTTTAGAGGTAATCTGTAACCCCCCAAGATGTACAGTACATGACTTATTAATATGGGCATACAGGTAACAGAAATGTTAAGCTAATCCTACCTGTATGCCTCATATTAATGGTCTTGTTGTGGATAAATGTTATATTTTGTCTTTATGTTAATAATCAGCCCAATAACTGATCATAACGCACAATTTCATCTGCGTTGGAGATCGAAATGGGTCCCCTAACTTCTTGGCCCATGTGTAATTGCACAAATTGCAGCAATAACATGTCCGCCACCGTCCACCCCTTTTGGAATCATAGGAAGGCTGACACTACAGCTACAGAGGTGACCGTCTGATAGCCTAGCTCGACTACCCACCTCTCCTGAAGACCCTTTCAGCTTTTTGAGACTTGGGTGGAGGACATCATCTCTGAGAATAGGGTCCCACAGCTGCACCCCAACAGTTCGAGTAGCACTCTTAAATGAGTATATTGCCTGAAATCAGTAGGGAGAGCGTAGCCCCTCACTGTGTCACTGAGGATGATAGCATTCTCCAGTGATTACTCCAGAGTGGTTCTTGTGGTGGGATGCAGGTCTGGACAGCTGTGGTCATCTTATTAGATAGATAAGAATTAATATATGTGTGTTTATGGTTTAGAGGTAATCTGTAACCCCTCAAGATGTACAGTACATGACTTATTAATATGGGCATAAAGGTAACAGAAATGTTAAGCTAATCCTACCTGTATGCCTCATATTAATGGTCTTGTTGTGGATAAATGTTATATTTTGTCTTTATGATAATAATCAGCCCAATAACTGATCATAACGCACAATTTCATCTGCGTTGGAGATCGAAATGGGTCCCCTAACTTCTTGGCCCATGTGCAATTGCACAAATTGCAGCAATAACATGTCTGCCCCTGTCCACCCCTTAATGGAATCATAGGAAGGATGACACTACAGCTACAGAGGTGACTGTCTGATAGCCTAGCTCGACTACCCACCTCTCCTGAAGACCCTTTCAGCTTTTTGAGACTTGGGTGGAGGACATCATCTCTGAGAATAGGGTCCCACAGCTGCACCCCAACAGTTCGAGTAGCACTCTTAAATGAGTATATTGCCTGAAAACAGTAGGGAGAGAGTAGCCCCTCACTTTGTCACTGAGGATGATAGCATTCTCCAGTGATTACTCCAGAGTGGTTCTTGTGGTGGGATGCAGGTCTGGACAGCTGTGGTCATCTTATTAGATAGATAAGAATTAATATATGTGTGTTTATGCTTTAGAGGTAATCTGTAACCCCCCAAGATGTACAGTACATGACTTATTAATAAGGGCATACAGGTAACAGAAATGTTAAGCTAATCCTACCTGTATGCCTCATATTGATGGTCTTGTGGATAAATGTTATATTTTGTCTTTATGTTAATAATCAGCCCAATAACTGATCATAACGCACAATTTCATCTGCGTTGGAGATCGAAATGGGTCCCCTAACTTCTTGGCCCATGTGCAATTGCACAAATTGCAGCAATAACATGTCGGCCCCTGTCCACCCCTTTTGGAATCATAGGAAGGATGACACTACAGCTACAGAAGTGACCGTCTGATAGCTTAGCTCGACTACCCACCTCTCCTGAAGACCCTTTCAGCTTTTTGAGACTTGGGTGGAGGACATCATCTCTGAGAATAGGGTCCCACAGCTGCACCCCAACAGTTCGAGTAGCACTCTTAAATGAGTATATTGCCTGAAATCAGTAGGGAGAGCGTAGCCCCTCACTGTGTCACTGAGGATGATAGCATTCTCCAGTGATTACTCCAGAGTGGTTCTTGTGGTGGGATGCAGGTCTTGTCAGCTGTGGTCATCTTATTAGATAGATAAGAATTAATATATGTGTGTTTATGGTTTAGAGGTAATCTGTAACCCCCCCCAAGATGTACAGTACATGACTTATTAATATGGGCATACAGGTAACAGAAATGTTAAGCTAATCCTACCTGTATGCCTCATATTAATGGTCTTGTTGTCGATAAATGTTATATTTTGTCTTTATGTTAATAATCAGCCCAATAACTGATCATAACGCACAATTTCATCTGCGTTGGAGATCGAAATGGGTCCCCTAACTTCTTGGCCCATGTGCAATTGCACAAATTGCAGCAATAACATGTCCGCCCCTGTCCTCCCCTTAATGGAATCATAGGAAGGATGACACTACAGCTACAGAGGTGACCGTCTGATAGCCTAGCTCGACTACCCACTGTTATGCCGCGCTCACAAGGAGGCGGGGCTTCGGCCCCGACATCACTCCCTCCGGTAAGGCGGTCCCTCAGGGGTCCCCGTCGGGTGTGCACGCGCAACTCTCGTCCCCGGGTCTCCTCCTCCATGCCACGTTTGCGCTTGCGCGCTCCTGTCAGTGCTGTATAGGGCTCGGTCCTCTCTATGGTATGGAGGTCCTGACCCGGAACCACTAGTGGTCATGTGCTTTCTGGCTAGGTCCTGACCCGGAACCAGTAGTAGTCATGTGCTAGATCAGACGACCTCCCCCTAGGGGAGGTGCCTGATTATTGTTGTGCTTCCTGGCTGGGTCAGCTGTGTCCCAGCCTGGCTGTGCGCTGTTCTCAGGTCCTCTGCTCTGTCTGCTATTCTGTGGTGCTCCTAGCACTTGCTCTGAACCCTTGTTTCTTCATGCTCCGCCGTGCCTCCTGGCATTCACTCTATTCCTGTGTTCTGTTACTTGCTACACGCCTTATGTGCCCACGTGTACCCGTCTAGCACTACCCTGTACTCAGCGCACTCCCGTGTACTCTCCTGTGTTCCCTAGTATCCTGCACCCTCCAGTCACACAGTCTCGTATCTCCTGTGAGCCGGCCGCCTGGTGCCAGCAGTCGTGGTATCGTATCCCCTGGGGCTTGCTCCTGACACTCCCTGTATAGGGGGTGGTCCTCACTAGGCTAGCTCGCCCTGGGAGGGTTGGTGCCGCGACCCAGAGGGTCCACTCCAGGAGTCGCTAACACCCTAACAGTATAATCAGGCCATGGACTCCGCTGGTACTGCGGCTTCCGTCCAAAAGGAGCTGACGTTCCTCCGGGAAAACCAGATTAGGATTATGGCATTTCTCAAGTCCATGGAGTCCGGTTTATCTGCCTCTCAGTCCTCTGAGCCTGGGAATGCTGCCCAGTTGGCTAGTCTCCAGCAGGAACTTGCGCAGCAACGCGACTCCCAGGCTCAGATTCTCAACTATAGAGCGTCGGTAGATAATCGGCTCCTTTCCATACAATCTGCCCAGGCCATGCTCCCACACTCTCTTCCGCGCCTATGCAAGCCACCCCGGTATAGTGGTGACCCTGTGTTGTGTCGCGGATTCTTGAACCAGTGTCGTTTGCATTTTGAGTTTTTGCCGCAGCATTACCCCACCGATCGTGCTAAAATAGCATTTATTGTTTCTCACTTAGAGGGTAAGGCGCTTGCGTGGGTGAATCCCCTTTGGGAGCGTAATGACCCGCTCGTCGCTCAGCTTTCCATCTTTTTGGACACTTTCCGTAAGGTGTTCGATGAGCCGGGTCGCCTTGCTTCCACCGAGTCCCTCTTTAATCTTCGTCAAGGTTCTCTATCGGTTGGACAATACGCGATATGTTTTCGCACTTTGTCCTCTGAGCTAGGTTGGAATAATGATGCCCTCGTAGGGGCCTTTTGGCGTGGTCTGTCCGGTCGGATCAAAGATGAACTGGCGGGCCGAGATACCCCTACCAATTTGGAGGATCTTATCTCTCTCGCGACACGCATTGATTTGCGCTTCCAGGAGCGCACCCGCGAGTCAGCCAGAGAGAGAGGGTCCTCTCGCCTCTCTTCGTCCACTCGCAGTTTTTCTCATCCGTTACCCGAGTTATCTGCGGCAGATCCGGTACCTGAGCCTATGCAGGTGGATCGCCTCCAGATAGCTCAACGGCGTCGTGTGAAAAGGCAGGCACAAGGGCTCTGTTTCTATTGTGGGGATGCCTCCCACTTTCTACGCTCATGTCCCAAGAGACCGGGGAAGTCTCTCCGCCTGGGACTGTTAAGTGAGGTCTCCCCAAGTGTATGTGATTCCTCTCTACCCCTGACCGTGCCTGTCTCCCTGAATTTTGGTTTCGAGACTTTTACTGTGAAAGCTATTGTGGACTCTGGCGCAGTGGGTAACTTTATTAGTCTCGAGGCAGTTAAGAAGTTTCGCATCCCTGTCAGATCCCTGGAGTCTCCTAGGTCAGTAGTTCCGGTCGACGATAAACCCTTGCAGGACACCGTTAACCAGGTCACTGAGGAAGTTGAGTTGCAGATTGGCACATGTCATCGGGAGCGGATCTCCTTCTACGTATTGCCGACTTCGCCTCATACCCTTCTTCTTGGACTTCCTTGGTTACGTATTCATGGGCCGACCCTGGACTGGCAATCTGGTGATATACTCCGTTGGGGACCGTCCTGTCAAAAGAGTTGCCTGCTGTTCATTCATCCGAAGAACCCTGCTTGCTCGTCTTCGACGGTTATAGGTCCGCCGTCCACCATCCCGTCTGTGACTTGTGACATTGTCGAGAAGGAGGCTGAGAGTCAGTCTCCACATCCGTCAAGCATTCCGTCTGTGACTTGTGACATTGTCGAGAAGGAGGCTGAGAGTCAGTCTCCACATCCGTCAAGCATTCCGTCTGTGACTTGTGACATTGTCGAGAAGGAGGCTGAGAGTCAGTCTCCACATCATTTAAGCAACCGGTCTGTGACTTGTGACATTATCAACAGGGGGGCTGAGAGTCTGTCATGTCGGACGCTGTTCACACCACAGCATCCGGCAGGCAGAGGTAGTTCCACCTCCAGCCACTATAGCCTCAGTGGCGCCGGCCTGATCTTCAGGCTCTCGGGGGTTAATCCTGCTGGAGACCAGGTTGGATGGTTAGTCACGCCCACGGTCTTTAAATAGTCATGCTGGCCTATGGGCGTCGCCGATTATAGCTTGTGTTTCATACCAAGTGGTTCCGGTCTGGAGTGGAGGTGTTCAAGAGAGAGAGATTCATATCTGGTGTCGTATGATCCGTCGTTATCCTTTCTCCTTCCCATATTTGTGTTTAGTTGTGCCCTGTTCACATTACTGTTTATTCCTGTGTGTGTGCGGCGCAGTGCAGTTTAAGTTCTCCCTGTCTGTCATTATTTGTGTGGGAGCTTTGGTGGTGACTTCTCACTGGGTGGAGGGTGGAGGGTTAAGTGCAGGGCTGAGCAGGAGATAAGGAAAGGTCGGAGGCTCAGGCATTTGCACCTTCAGCAAAAACCCTGGGTTGAGGGTCAGACAGGGTTTCCCCTAGTAAAGGGACACCACAGGGGCCCCGGGTCTTTCAGCCTTAGTTGAACTTAGCCCCCGTGACATTATAATCGGCCCACATTTTTCAGGAGTCCATGGATCCATTAGATTCCATAACCCGCCAGTTGGCGGCGCTGTCCATACAGGTCTCCGAGTTGAATGGGGCAGTTCAGCAGCAGGCCCTGGTAGTAGCAAAGGTGCAAACGGCATCTGCAGGTATCGGTGCAGAGCCGAAGTTTCCGCTGCCAGAACGATTTTCAGGCGATCGCAGCAAATTTGTCGTATTTCGGGAGGCCTGCAAATTATACTTCCGCATGCGGCCAATATCCTCAGGTAATGAGGCCCAGCGAGTAGGGCTGGTGTTGTCATTACTGAGTGGTGACCCCCAAGCATGGGCATTTTCCTTACCACCTGACTCTGCTACATTTCATTCGGTCGATAATGTTTTTTCTGCCCTCGGGCTCATTTACGATGACCCTGACCGACTGGCTCTAGCGGAATCTAAAATCCGCGCCCTCCGCCAGGGGGAGCGCTTGGCAGAAGACTATTGTTCGGAATTTCGCCGCTGGGCTGTAGACACACAGTGGAATGACCCAGCACTGCGGAGCCAGTTTATTCATGGGGTATCAGGGAGGGTGAAACAAGCCCTCCTGATGTATGAGACTCCGGCATCATTGGAGTCTGCCATGAGTTTGGTGATACGTATTGATCGCCGTTTTCGTCAGGGGGCACAGGAGACGCTACCTCTGGGGGAAAACAGAGGTGCAGGTGTGGTTGAAGTAGAGGAGTCCCCTGAACCTATGCAGATTGCTGGCGTGGCACAGGTTCGGCCTCGCGCTCCGGGAGTCCGGAAGTCCGGAGCATGTTTCTACTGTGGTAAAGGTGGTCATTATGTTAACGTTTGCCCGGTACTACCTAAGAGGGTCACACCGGCGGAAAACTGTTAAGCTCAGAGGGTATGGAGGAGACCCAACTGAGCGTATGCATATCCTCCATGATGGTATCTCAATGTATGCTCCCTGCCAAGGTTATTGTCGCCGGCAGAGAGCTACCTATATCAGTGTTTGTGGATAGCGGTTCCGCCACCAATCTCATAGATGAGGAGTTTGCACACACCGCCGGGTTTAAGATTGAAAAACTTCCTCACCCCATACAGGTGGTGACCATTAATGCTGTTCCCCTCCCTCAAGGGGAGATTACTGAGTTTGTGGCAGAGGTGAAACTCCACATTGGGGTCCTACATTCTGAGTCGGTTACATGTAGGGTCCTCCGTAATCTCCCAGCTCAAATGGTCCTGGGTTTTCCATGGCTGTCCAGGCACAACCCGGTAATTGATTGGAAAACTCAGGACATAGTACAATGGAGTGGTTTCTGCCAAGACAATTGCTTGGCCACATGTGTGTCCGCCGTGACGCCCAGCCTGCCGGAGGCTTTGCAGGATTTCGCGGATGTTTTCTCTGAGAAGGGTTGCTCAGAACTGCCTCCACATAGAGCCTATGACTGTGCTATTAGGCTAAAACCCGGGGCCAAATTACCTAAGGCCAGGATGTTTAATATTTCTGGTCCTGAGAGACAAGCTCTGAAAGACTACATCGCGGAGAGTCTGAGCAAAGGTCACATCCGGCCTTCGTCCTCGCCTGTAGCCGCGGGGTTTTTCTTCATTAAGAAGAAAGATGGGGGGTTACGCCCGTGTCTGGATTTCCGAGAGTTAAACCAGATTACTATCCGTGATCCCTACCCAATGCCGTTGATCCCGGATTTGTTCAACCAGGTAGCGGGGGCAAAATGGTTTTCCAAGCTGGACCTCAGGGGGGCGTATAACCTCATAAGGGTCCGTCAGGGGGATGAGTGGAAGACGGCGTTTAACACTCCTGAGGGTCATTTTGAGAGTCTGGTTATGCCGTTTGGGTTGACCACCGCGCCTGCCGTTTTCCAACATTTTATTAATGATGTCTTTGCTCATGTCCTGGGGAGATTTGTGATTGTATACCTGGATGATATCCTCATTTATTCTAGTGATCGGGACACTCATTTGCAGCATGTTAGGCAGGTGTTACAGTTGCTCCGGGAGAACCAGCTCTATGCTAAGCTGGAAAAATGTTTATTTTTTATCCAGGAGTTGCCCTTTTTGGGATATATTGTGTCCGCAGCTGGTTTTAAAATGGACACCGCTAAGGTGCAAGCGGTGTTGCAATGGGAGAGGCCGGAGAGTCTGAAAGCACTCCAGCGGTTCCTGGGGTTTGCGAATTATTATAGGAAATTTATAAAACACTTTTCGACTGTCGCCAAACCGCTCACGGACATGACAAAAAAGGGTGCCGATCTGGCGAACTGGCCTGAGGTGGCTATACGTGCATTTGAGCGTCTGAAGAATAGTTTTGCTTCAGCCCCCATTCTGGTGCAACCAGACGTGTCTAAACCTTTTGTGGTAGAGGTTGATGCGTCGGAGGTGGGAGTGGGGGCAGTACTGTCTCAAGGCTCGTCCTTGAGCGAGATGCATCCATGCGCCTACTTCTCCAAGAAGTTGTCGCCGGCCGAACGGAATTATGATATCGGCAACAGGGAGTTGTTGGCCATCAAACTGGCTTTTGAGGAATGGCGACACTTCTTGGAGGGGGCGGCTCACCAGGTCACAGTTATCACCGACCATAAGAATCTGCTCTACCTGGAGTCGGCCAAGCGTCTGTCTCCTAGGCAGGCTCGCTGGGCATTGTTTTTTACTCGTTTCAATTTTCTTGTGACGTACCGTCCCGGGGCTAAAAACACCAAGGCGGATGCTTTGTCTAGGTGTTTTCCGGGGGGAGAACCTCGGGAAGAGCCGGTACCCATCCTCCAGAAAGGGGTAGTGGTCTCGGCTCTCACGACTGAGGTAGAGGCGGAGATTGCCGAGGCCCAAGAGGAGGTACCACCAGGACTTCCCGCCAACAAATCATTTGTACCCCTGCATCTTCGGCCTAAGGTGTTGAAGGAACACCACGATTCGGTACTGGCTGGTCACCCAGGGGTGAAGGGCACCTTAGAGCTGGTATCGCGTCGTTTCTGGTGGCCCAAAATCCGGCAGGACGTGGTCTCGTACGTGGCAGCTTGCATCACGTGCGCTAGGGCTAAGTCACCCTGAACCCGTCCTGCTGGCACGCTACAGCCTCTGGGGGTACCCAATAGGCCATGGACAGAAATCTCCATGGATTTTATCACTGACTTGCCAGCCTCGGCAGGGAACACGGTCATCCTGGTGGTGGTTGACCGTTTTTCAAAGATGGCGCATTTTGTGGCGTTGTCCTCTTTGCCCAATGCTAAGACGTTGGCTCAGGTATTTGTGAAGGAGGTGGTCAGACTCCATGGAATACCGTCTGACATAGTATCTGATAGGGGTACGCAATTTGTGGCGAGGTTTTGGAAAGCTTTTTGCTCAAGGTTGGGGATCAAGTTGTCACATTCATCGGCGTTTCATCCACAGTCTAATGGACAAACTGAGCGCATGAACCAAAATCTTGAACAGTATTTACGATGCTTTGTGTCCGACAACCAGGAGGAGTGGTCTACTTTCCTTCCTCTGGCCGAATTCGCATTAAATAATCACCGCCAAGAGTCATCAGGAGAGTCTCCATTCTTTTGTGTGTACGGTCAACATCCTCAGTTTTGTACCTTACGTCAGGGTGACTCCGGGGGTGTCCCGGAGGAGGATCAGCTAGGAGCCCAATTGTCATCAGTCTGGAGGCGGGTGAAACAGCGTTTGTTGAGCATGAGTGCCAGGTACAAACGGGTGGCTGACAGTAGACGCGTGCCAGGTCCGGACCTGTGTGTGGGTGAATGGGTGTGGTTAGCTACGAAGAACATAAAACTCAAAATCCCTTCTTTAAAACTGGGTCCAAGGTTTATTGGGCCTTTTAGGATTTCTGCCATCATTAACCCAGTGGCTTATCGGTTGGAACTTCCCGCAGTGTACAAGATACACAACGTGTTTCACAGGGCTTTATTGAAAAAGGTGGTAGGCTCTGTGGACACAACGCCGATGCCACCTCCAGTCATGGTGGATGGCGAGTTAGAGTTCGAGGTCGCCAAGGTAGTGGACTCTCGAGTAGTACGCCGTACTCTTCAGTATTTGGTGCACTGGCGGGGGTATGGTCCAGAGGAGAGGTCTTGGGTTCCAGCCTCAGACATACATGCGGATCGGCTGGTCAGTTCTTTTCACCGTCGTCATCCGGACAAGCCGGGTCCTATGAGTCTTGAGGGCCCTGGGGTCCCTCGTAGAAGACGGGGTACTGTCATGTCGGACGCTGTTCACACCACAGCATCCGGCAGGCAGAGGTAGTTCCACCTCCAGCCACTATAGCCTCAGTGGCGCCGGCCTGATCTTCAGGCTCTCGGGGGTTAATCCTGCTGGAGACCAGGTTGGATGGTTAGTCACGCCCACGGTCTTTAAATAGTCATGCTGGCCTATGGGCGTCGCCGATTATAGCTTGTGTTTCATACCAAGTGGTTCCGGTCTGGAGTGGAGGTGTTCAAGAGAGAGAGATTCATATCTGGTGTCGTATGATCCGTCGTTATCCTTTCTCCTTCCCATATTTGTGTTTAGTTGTGCCCTGTTCACATTA
Organism: Dendrobates tinctorius; assembly: GCF_039654945.1. Taxonomy (NCBI): domain Eukaryota; kingdom Metazoa; phylum Chordata; class Amphibia; order Anura; family Dendrobatidae; genus Dendrobates; species Dendrobates tinctorius. The sequence goes on along the minus strand of NW_027361904.1, from coordinate 1,493,260 downwards.
CTGTTTATTCCTGTGTGTGTGCGGCGCAGTGCAGTTTAAGTTCTCCCTGTCTGTCATTATTTGTGTGGGAGCTTTGGTGGTGACTTCTCACTGGGTGGAGGGTGGAGGGTTAAGTGCAGGGCTGAGCAGGAGATAAGGAAAGGTCGGAGGCTCAGGCATTTGCACCTTCAGCAAAAACCCTGGGTTGAGGGTCAGACAGGGTTTCCCCTAGTAAAGGGACACCACAGGGGCCCCGGGTCTTTCAGCCTTAGTTGAACTTAGCCCCCGTGACAGAGTCAGTCTCCACCTCCGTCAAGTGACCGTCCCAAGGTAATTACCGTGGCTTCCGTCAAGTTGACGCCCCAGCGTCCAGGGGAGACCTTTGTGTCTAAAGGTAACCGTAAAGGTGTGTTATCCTGGGGACATTCTTCTCCGGCTGCCGGTCATGTTGGTGCCAAGAGGACACTCTCCCGTTTATCCCACGATTACTGGTGGCCGTCTATTGCTCAGGACGTCAAAGACTTCGTGGCTGCTTGCCCATCGTGTGCCAAGAAGAAACTTCCCAAGCAACCATCCTCCGACTGCTCGCCTCCTAAGGATGAATTGACTTCCAATGACTGCACCACCATTTCGGCCTCCAAGCATGTCTGTGTGCCTCTGCCGGTTCGACCTGTCTCGGGGATACCTGCCTCCGACTCTCTGTCCGTGGAGTTCTCCAGGGTATGGCAGGAGACCGAATTTTCTCGTATTGAGACTCTGGATCTCATTGGTCCTCATGCAGTTAGGAAGTGTCTGGATCCCACTCCTAGTGTCAAGGTGCTATTTTCCAGTTCTAGAGAGAGGGGGCTTAAAGGAGGGGGTACTGTTATGCCGCGCTCACAAGGAGGCGGGGCTTCGGTCCCGACGTCACTCCCTCCGGTACGGCGGTCCCTCAGGGGTCCCCGTCGGGTGCGCACGCGCAACTCTCGTCCCCGGGTCTCCTCCTCCATGCCACGTTTGCGCTTGCGCGCTCCTGTCAGTGCTGTATAGGGCTCGGTCCTCTCTATGGTATTGGAGGTCCTGACCTGGAACCACTAGTGGTCATGTGCTTTCTGGCTAAGTCCTGACCCGGAACCAGTAGTAGTCATGTGCTATATCAGACGACCTCCCCCTAGGGGAGGTGCCTGATTATTGTTGTGCTTCCTGGCTGGGTCAGCTGTGTCCCAGCCTGGCTGTGCGCTGTTCTCAGGTCCTCTGCTCTGTCTGCTATTCTGTGGTGCTCCTAGCACTTGCTCTGAACCCTTGTTTCTTCATGCTCCGCCGTGCCTCCTGGCATTCACTCTATTCCTGTGTTCTGTTACTTGCTACACGCCTTATGTGCCCACGTGTACCCGTCTAGCACTACCCTGTACTCAGCGCACTCCCGTGTACTCTCCTGTGTTCCCTAGTATCCTGCACCCTCCAGTCACACAGTCTCGTATCTCCTGTGAGCCGGCCGCCTGGTGCCAGCAGTCGTGGTATCGTATCCCCTGGGGCTTGCTCCTGACACTCCCTGTATAGGGGGTGGTCCTCACTAGGCTAGCTCGCCCTGGGAGGGTTGGTGCCGCGACCCAGAGGGTCCACTCCAGGAGTCGCTAACACCCTAACACCCACCTCTCCTGAAGACCCTTTCAGCTTTTTGAGACTTGGGTGGAGGACATCATCTCTGAGAATAGGGTCCCACAGCTGCACCCCAACAGTTCGAGTAGCACTCTTAAATGAGTATATTGCCTGAAATCAGTAGGGAGAGCGTAGCCCCTCACTGTGTCACTGAGGATGATAGCATTCTCCAGTGATTACTCCAGAGTGGTTCTTGTGGTGGGATGCAGGTCTGGACAGCTGTGGTCATCTTATTAGATAGATAAGAATTAATATATGTGTGTTTATGGTTTAGAGGTAATCTGTAACCCCCCAAGATGTACAGTACATGACTTATTAATAAGGGCATACAGGTAACAGAAATTTTAAGCTAATCCTACCTGTATGCCTCATATTGATGGTCTTGTGGATAAATGTTATATTTTGTCTTTATGTTAATAATCAGCCCAATAACTGATCATAACGCACAATTTCATCTGCATTGGAGATCGATATGGGTCCCCTAACTTCTTGGCCCATGTGCAATTGCACAAATTGCAGCAATAACATGTCCGCCCCTGTCCACCCCTTAATGGAATCATAGGAAGGATGACACTACAGCTACAGAGGTGACCGTCTGATAGCCTAGCTCGACTACCCACCTCTCCTGAAGACCCTTTCAGCTTTTTGAGACTTGGGTGGAGGACATCATCTCTGAGAATAGGGTCCCACAGCTGCACCCCAACAGTTCGAGTAGCACTCTTAAATGAGTATATTGCCTGAAATCAGTAGGGAGAGCGTAGCCCCTCACTGTGTCACTGAGGATGATAGCATTCTCCAGTGATTACTCCAGAGTGGTTCTTGTGGTGGGATGCAGGTCTGGACAGCTGTGGTCATCTTATTAGATAGATAAGAATTAATATATGTGTGTTTATGGTTTAGAGGTAATCTGTAACCCCCCAAGATGTACAGTACATGACTTATTAATATGGGCATACAGGTAACAGAAATGTTAAGCTAATCCTACCTGTATGCCTCATATTAATGGTCTTGTTGTGGATAAATGTTATATTTTGTCTTTATGTTAATAATCAGCCCAATAACAGATCATAACGCACAATTTCATCTGCGTTGGAGATCGAAATGGGTCCCCTAACTTCTTGGCCCATGTGTAATTGCACAAATTGCAGCAATAACATGTCCGCCCCTGTCCACCCCTTAATGGAATCATAGGAAGGATGACACTACAGCTACAGAGGTGACCGACTGATAGCCTAGCTCGACTACACACCTCTCCTGAAGACCCTTTCAGCTTTTTGAGACTTGGCTGGAGGACATCATCTCTGAGAATAGGGTCCCACAGCTGCACCCCAACAGTTCGAGTAGCACTCTTAAATGAGTATATTACCTGAAATCAGTAGGGGGAGCGTAGCCCCTCACTGTGTCACTGAGGATGATAGCATTCTCCAGTGATTACTCCAGAGTGGTTCTTGTGGTGGGATGCAGGTCTGGACAGCTGTGGTCATCTTATTAGATAGATAAGAATTAATATATGTGTGTTCATGGTTTAGAGGTAATCTGTAACCCCCCAAGATGTACAGTACATGACTTATTAATATGGGCATACAGGTAACAGAAATGTTAAGCTAATCCTACCTGTATGCCTCATATTGATGGTCTTGTGGATAAATGTTATATTTTGTCTTTATGTTAATAATCAGCCCAATAACTGATCATAACGCACAATTTCATCTGCGTTGGAGATCGAAATGGGTCCCCTAACTTCTTGGCCCATGTGCAATTGCACAAATTGCAGCAATAACATGTCCGCCCCCGTCCACCCCTTTTGGAATCATAGGAAGGATGACACTACAGCTACAGAGGTGACCGTCTGATAGCCTAGCTCGACTACCCACCTCTCCTGAAGACCCTTTCAGCTTTTTGAGACTTGGGTGGAGGACATCATCTCTGAGAATAGGGTCCCACAGCTGCACCCCAACAGTTCGAGTAGCACTCTTAAATGAGTATATTGCCTGAAATCAGTAGGGAGAGCGTAGCCCCTCACTGTGTCACTGAGGATGATAGCATTCTCCAGTGATTACTCCAGAGTGGTTCTTGTGGTGGGATGCAGGTCTGGACAGCTGTGGTCATCTTATTAGATAGATAAGAATTAATATATGTGTGTTTATGCTTTAGAGGTAATCTGTAACCCCCCAAGATGTACAGTACATGACTTATTAATATGGGCATACAGGTAACATAAATGTTAAGCTAATCCTACCTGTATGCCTCATATTAATGGTCTTGTTGTCGATAAATGTTATATTTTGTCTTTATGTTAATAATCAGCCCAATAACTGATCATAATGCACAATTTCATCTGCGTTGGAGATCGAAATGGGTCCCCTAACTTCTTGGCCCATGTGCAATTGCACAAATTGCAGCAATAACATGTCCGCCCCTGTCCACCCCTTAATGGAATCATAGGAAGGATGACACTACAGCTACAGAGGTGACCGTCTGATAGCCTAGCTCGACTACCCACCTCTCCTGAAGACCCTTTCAGCTTTTTGAGATTTGGGTGGAGAACATCATCTCTGAGAATAGGGTCCCACAGCTGCACCCCAACAGTTCGAGTAGCACTCTTAAATGAGTATATTGCCTGATAACAGTAGGGAGAGCGTAGCCCCTCACTTTGTCACTGAGGATGATAGCATTCTCCAGTGATTACTCCAGAGTGGTTCTTGTGGTGGGATGCAGGTCTGGACAGCTGTGGTCATCTTATTAGATAGATAAGAATTAATATATGTGTGTTTATGCTTTAGAGGTAATCTGTAACCCCCCAAGATGTACAGTACATGACTTATTAATAAGGGCATACAGGTAACAGAAATGTTAAGCTAATCCTACCTGTATGCCTCATATTGATGGTCTTGTGGATAAATGTTATATTTTGTCTTTATGTTAATAATCAGCCCAATAACTGATCATAACGCACAATTTCATCTGCGTTGGAGATCGAAATGGGTCCCCTAACTTCTTGGCCCATGTGCAATTGCACAAATTGCAGCAATAACATGTCCGCCCCCGTCCACCCCTTTTGGAATCATAGGAAGGATGACACTACAGCTACAGAGGTGACCGTCTGATAGCTTAGCTCGACTACCCACCTCTCCTGAAGACCCTTTCAGCTTTTTGAGACTTGGGTGGAGGACATCATCTCTGAGAATAGGGTCCCACAGCTGCACCCCAACAGTTCGAGTAGCACTCTTAAATGAGTATATTGCCTGAAATCAGTAGGGAGAGCGTAGCCCCTCACTGTGTCACTGAGGATGATAGCATTCTCCAGTGATTACTCCAGAGTGGTTCTTGTGGTGGGATGCAGGTCTGGACAGCTGTGGTCATCTTATTAGATAGATAAGAATTAATATATGTGTGTTTATGCTTTAGAGGTAATCTGTAACCCCCCAAGATGTACAGTACATGACTTATTAATATGGGCATACAGGTAACAGAAATGTTAAGCTAATCCTACCTGTATGCCTCATATTAATGGTCTTGTTGTGGATAAATGTTATATTTTGTCTTTATGTTAATAATCAGCCCAATAACTGATCATAACGCACAATTTCATCTGCGTTGGAGATCGAAATGGGTCCCCTAACTTCTTGGCCCATGTGCAATTGCACATATTGCAGCAATAACATGTCCGCCCCTGTCCACCCCTTAATGGAATCATAGGAAGGATGACACTACAGCTACAGAGGTGACCGTCTGATAGCCTAGCTCGACTACCCACCTCTCCTGAAGACCCTTTCAGCTTTTTGAGACTTGGGTGGAGGACATCATCTCTGAGAATAGGATCCCACAGCTGCACCCCAACAGTTCGAGTAGCACTCTTAAATGAGTATATTGCCTGAAATCAGTAGGGGGAGCATAGCCCCTCACTGTGTCACTGAGGATGATAGCATTCTCCAGTGATTACTCCAGAGTGGTTCTTGTGGTGGGATGCAGGTCTGGACAGCTGTGGTCATCTTATTAGATAGATAAGAATTAATATATGTGTGTTTATGGTTTAGAGGTAATCTGTAACCCCTCAAGATGTACAGTACATGACTTATTAATATGGGCATAAAGGTAACAGAAATGTTAAGATAATCCTACCTGTATGCCTCATATTGATGGTCTTGTTGTGGATAAATGTTTTATTTTGTCTTTATGATAATAATCAGCCCAATAACTGATCATAACGCACAATTTCATCTGCGTTGGAGATCGAAATGGGTCCCCTAACTTCTTGGCCCATGTGCAATTGCACAAATTGCAGCAATAACATGTCTGCCCCTGTCCACCCCTTAATGGAATCATAGGAAGGATGACACTACAGCTACAGAGGTGACCGTCTGATAGCCTAGCTCGACTACCCACCTCTCCTGAAGACCCTTTCAGCTTTTTGAGACTTGGGTGGAGGACATCATCTCTGAGAATAGGGTCCCACAGCTGCACCCCAACAGTTCGAGTAGCACTCTTAAATGAGTATATTGCCTGATAACAGTAGGGAGAGCGTAGCCCCTCACTTTGTCACTGAGGATGATAGCATTCTCCAGTGATTACTCCAGAGTGGTTCTTGTGGTGGGATGCAGGTCTGGACAGCTGTGGTCATCTTATTAGATAGATAAGAATTAATATATGTGTGTTTATGCTTTAGAGGTAATCTGTAACCCACCAAGATGTACAGTACATGACTTATTAATAAGGGCATACAGGTAACAGAAATGTTAAGCTAATCCTACCTGTATGCCTCATATTGATGGTCTTGTGGATAAATGTTATATTTTGTCTTTATGTTAATAATCAGCCCAATAACTGATCATAACGCACAATTTCATCTGCGTTGGAGATCGAAATGGGTCCCCTAACTTCTTGGCCCATGTGCAATTGCACAAATTGCAGCAATAACATGTCCGCCCCCGTCCACCCCTTTTGAAATCATAGGAAGGATGACACTACAGCTACAGAGGTGACCGTCTGATAGCTTAGCTCGACTACCCACCTCTCCTGAAGACCCTTTCAGCTTTTTGAGACTTGGGTGGAGGACATCATCTCTGAGAATAGGGTCCCACAGCTGCACCCCAACAGTTCGAGTAGCACTCTTAAATGAGTATATTGCCTGAAATCAGTAGGGAGAGCGTAGCCCCTCACTGTGTCACTGAGGATGATAGCATTCTCCAGTGATTACTCCAGAGTGGTTCTTGTGGTGGGATGCAGGTCTGGACAGCTGTGGTCATCTTATTAGATAGATAAGAATTAATATATGTGTGTTTATGGTTTAGAGGTAATCTGTAACCCCCCCAAGATGTACAGTACATGACTTATTAATATGGGCATACAGGTAACAGAAATGTTAAGCTAATCCTACCTGTATGCCTCATATTAATGGTCTTGTTGTCGATAAATGTTATATTTTGTCTTTATGTTAATAATCAGCCCAATAACTGATCATAACGCACAATTTCATCTGCGTTGGAGATCGAAATGGGTCCCCTAACTTCTTGGCCCATGTGCAATTGCACAAATTGCAGCAATAACATGTCCGCCCCTGTCCTCCCCTTAATGGAATCATAGGAAGGATGACACTACAGCTACAGAGGTGACCGTCTGATAGCCTAGCTCGACTACCCACCTCTCCTGAAGACCCTTTCAGCTTTTTGAGACTTGGGTGGAGGACATCATCTCTGAGAATAGGGTCCCACAGCTGCACCCCAACAGTTCGAGTAGCACTCTTAAATGAGTATATTGCCTGAAATCAGTAGGGAGAGCGTAGCCCCTCACTGTGTCACTGAGGATGATAGCATTCTCCAGTGATTACTCCAGAGTGGTTCTTGTGGTGGGATGCAGGTCTGGACAGCTGTGGTCATCTTATTAGATAGATAAGAATTAATATATGTGTGTTTATGGTTTAGAGGTAATCTGTAACCCCCCAAGATGTACAGTACATGACTTATTAATATGGGCATACAGGTAACAGAAATGTTAAGCTAATCCTACCTGTATGCCTCATATTAATGGTCTTGTTGTGGATAAATGTTATATTTTGTCTTTATGATAATAATCAGCCCAATAACTGATCATAACGCACAATTTCATCTGCGTTGGAGATCGAAATGGGTCCCCTAACTTCTTGGCCCATGTGCAATTGCACAAATTGCAGCAATAACATGTCCGCCCCTGTCCACCCCTTAATGGAATCATAGGAAGGATGACACTACAGCTACAGAGGTGACCGTCTGATAGCCTAGCTCGACTACCCACCTCTCCTGAAGACCCTTTCAGCTTTTTGAGACTTGGGTGGAGGACATCATCTCTGAGAATAGGGTCCCACAGCTGCACCCCAACAGTTCGAGTAGCACTCTTAAATGAGTATATTGCCTGAAATCAGTAGGGAGAGCGTAGCCCCTCACTGTGTCACTGAGGATGATAGCATTCTCCAGTGATTACTCCAGAGAGGTTCTTGTGGTGGGATGCAGGTCTGGACAGCTGTTGTCTTCCTATTATAAGAATTAATTATATGTGTGTTTATGCTTTAAAGGTAATCTGTAACCCCTTGAGACGTATATAATCTATTAATATGGGCATACAGGTAATAGAAATGTTAAGCTAGGCCTACCTAGGTATATTAAGTACTAGTTCTACCTTTACACCTCATATTAATGATTTTGTTGTGGAGAAATGTTATATTCTGTCTTTATGTTAACAATTTCTTCCAGGCTCCGGGGCGTGTGTTGCCTGGAAGAAATCCCTGCCTCCTCTCTTCATTGTTATACCCCCCCATGCATATCACTTTGGCCCTGGAATCCCGTGAAGGCGCCCTGCACTCCCTCAGAAATACATACCTCATCCTCCCTTCTATGGGCACTGCACTGAGGGTTCTCCTGCGCAGGCGCCGGCGCCTTCCGCTCTAGTGACCTCTGGAGTCCACGCCTATTAGGTGCAGGGTGCAAGATTCCGGGGCCATAACTGATCCTGATGGGAGCAGAGTAGTATTGTTATGAGGACAGAGAGCAGGGATTTCTTCTTGACACCGAACGCCCCGGAGCCTGGAAGAAATCATTAACATAAAGACAGAATATAACATTTCTCCACAACAAGACCGTTAATATGAGGCATACAGCTAGGACTAGTACCTATGACCTGTGTGCCCATATTAATAGGTCATATATATCCCAGGAGGTGACATTTTCCCTTTAATAAAGATTGAGTGAATACTTAGATGAAATGGCAACTATAGGTAGCTAGGAATGGATGTCATTTCACGATAAGCAGGAACAGGGCCGCCATCAGGGCATTACTGCCCTTACTAGTGTATGGTGCCCGGAGAGCAGAAGCAAAGAGGGGGGTCGGACATGGTTCAGTTCATTAGATTGTGGGCAATACTCTTTGTTGTTTTTATATTATGTTTCTCTGATCTCACAAAATGACCTTATTTTCATTGTGTTGATTGGTTATATGTGTTGTCCTTGTTTTGTCTGTTTTCTTTCTTTGTTTGTTTTTTCTTTTGTTGTTGGCTCTGTAATTTTGCACTTTATGTAATTGACCAAAGGATTTAACTAAATGACTCTTATGAAAATAGATTTAGTTATCAAAATATTTAGTGGGAATGTGTTATGAATCTTTTATGCTTTGGGCATTGACCACACTCTGCGTATTATTAACCAATGTGTAGATTATTATAATTATATAGCGACATTTATTCCATGGCGCTTTACATGTGTAAAGGGGTATACCGTACATAATAAAAACAAGTACAATAATCTTAAACAATACAAGTCACGACTGGAACAGGAGGAGCGAGGACCCTGCCCGCGAGGGCTCACAATCTACAAGTATATGAGATGATTAAAAGCATTTAGTGCAGAGATTCAGCATAGCCTATATTTCTATTTCCCATATTTCATATTTGTTGCTGTAATTTAAGAAAGGCCATATCAGTAAGAGCCCTATCATCTCAAACACATTCGTCAACAATAACCAGAAAACGGTCAATCCTTTTAATCATAGTTTAAAGTTTTGCAAGAGTTTACTTTAAAGTTTGTCACCCCTTACATCATAAAATAATAAATAAACAGAAACCACTTTTCTAATAGACTGGCATGTCCAGAAGAGATCCCTTATTAGCAGTCACCTCATTATCATAGCAGGCAGGATTACAATGAGAGATAACAGAATCCACCATTCACAGTAGGTAGTGTCACAGCTCACCTCTTCCCCCTTCCTACACAATGACATCTGCACGTCACTAAACATGAATAGAAAAGTCTCCCAAGGAAATAGAGTCCCCTATAATAATAATAATCTTATGATATCTATACATGTATATGTCCGATGTCCATATCTCCAAACAGGCAAGAGAGCAGCTTCCATAAATGTACAGGAAACAGAATACAATAATCTGCAATCAGAAATGCAGATTATACAAAAGATTATAACAATTTGATTTCAATTAGTTTTAAAAAATGTATGTGACACATTCCCTTAAAGAAAAATAAATAAAAAGTATACCTAAAAAGATTATTGGATATTATTAGAAATATTTAATAGGTTAGAGTAGAGTAGGGCCCTGCCAAAAGAGTCTACCTTGTCGTGGTGGCAGGCTTAAAAAATCTGTTGGTCAAAACAAAAGCTGATGGTTATGTATGTGATATAGTTCCATGGGAACAGTTACTGTGTGATTGGTCAAGACGGGGCAGAAGAGTTTTTCCAAGAGTGGGCGGTGGGACTGTGGAAAGTCCGAGGGGTGTAGACGGGGCTTGTGTGGAGGCGGAACTGGGGTGGAGCCTGGGCGGTGTCTTAAGGGAGGCCGGAAATTTTGACAGTTTGGAGCCCTGAAATTCATTTTGGCAGTCCTGATCAGGAACTAGAATAACTGTTATTGCTTTGCGATAGTTCCTTCTTCCATTTTCCTTTACTTTTCTTTTTTTCCCGATATTTTTCCTTTTCTTTTCCCTCATGTTGTTTAACTCCATTTTGTGTAATAATTAGAACATCTATATATATAAAGCTGAGTGTATGTATGTGTGTATGTATCAAGCCATGCCCACTCCACATGGCTATGTGGAGTGGGCGTGGCTTGATACATACACACATACATACTGCCCACTGCGCATAGCCACTCACTCCACACGCAATGCCCCATCCACACGGCCCATGTTGCTAGAGCACACTTGCGGAGACACATTCGCCTCGAAAGCCACCCTGCAAAACTCACCGGCTATGACGTTCCAGTTGCTGAGAGCTACAATCAGGTACGCCGTCTTCAGAGTATCAGTGTGCGGCAGGCACAGGCCACATCTAGCTCCATTGTGTCTAGAATGGAGTTGCTCCTGTGAGACATGATGTAAAGGGAAAGGGAGGAGCCTCATGAATTACACCGCTGTGCTCATAACAGGAAGCTGCTGTGCACGTGTGAGGGGAAGAGAGGAGTGAGGGGAAAACGACAGGTATGAGGTGAAAATGAGAGGTGTGAGGGGGAAAATGAGAGATGTGTGGTGGTGCTGCTGCAGTATGAGGCTGTGTATAGTGAAAAGTGAGGCGCTGCAGGTGGAGGCTGTGTATAAGGCCACATTCACACATTCAGTATTTGGTCAGTATTTACCTCAGTATTTATAAGCCAAAACCAAGAGTGGGAGAAAAATACAGAAGTGGTGACGTGTTTCTAATATACTTTTCCTCTGATTGTTTTACTTCAAGTTTTATCGTACAAATACTGAGGTAAAAATACTGACGAAATAACGTGTGAGCGAGGTCTAAAGGTGAAAATTGTAGTGCTGCAGAAGTAGTAAGCTGTGGATACGATACACTTTATTATAATTAGTGCAATTTCTCAAGTGTTTCCTATTGCATATGGAAGAGGAGTGTGAGGTGCAGGAGGAGGCTGTGTAAGAAGAAGGAGCATGAGGTGCAGGAGAAATAAGGCCCCTTAACTGCCGTCGTTAAAAGTCATATTGGCAGTAGTTAAGGTGTTTAAAAAAAATTGCTTCAACAAAATGGAGCTGGTTGTGTTCCATGTACCAGTGCGGGAGCGTTGCTATGCTCAACAGCAACAATTTATTTTTCTTGTGTGCGTTCCAACACTGGTCCTCGGAACATAGTGGGCTGCGCATGTTCAGAATGAGAGCATTCCTTGCCGATAGATGCTAGTGTAAGCAGAAGGACCGGACCGGGGGTACCTCTCTTGCGCCGGAACCGGAACTATTGGAGCTGTCTCCTCTGTTGTCCGAGGGAAGACTTAAAGACCCGGACTGACCTTTGCACTTGACAGCAGGGGGCATGGCTAAGCGTAAAAAGGACAAAGCGCACGAAAAAGCAGACAGACTTGGCATGAACAAGCAGCGCACAGCAGGGGCAGTTAGACTCTCCAGGCTGGAAGCACCATGACAGTGCAGTCCCCCACTCTAGATCCCTGGCGAACACATACAGAGACTGTGACCAGAGATGTGCCGGGTATCCACTGACTCCCGCAGCGCAAGGTGCCAAACGACCCAGGTGTCACATGGACCCGTTGTTAGGAATCTGGTTTCTATCCTGCCTATGCAGCAATCCAGATCCTCACATTTGTCTCCAGAGGCTAAGTCCTTCTTCCCAGCTTCTGAGCATGCCCATGGGACGAGCTCCCATTGGAGTTCAGGAGTCAGGTGCTCAGGTCCTGCTCCTGATTCCATTGGTTCTGCTCAAGGCTCTGGAGATTTCCGGCAGGTCCCGTACGCTATAAAAAGTGCGCATGGCCGTTCCGCCATGCGCTAGTATTTTCATACTTGCTGCTGTGTGTTTGCTGATGGATGCTTGGACTGGTGAATGACTCATTAAATACCCCCTACCTTGGTTATTATGTTTGTGTGATTGTGTTCAGCCAGTATTAGCGCCAGCGTGCCCAAGCTTCAGCCTTGCCAGCAGCTTAGCGTCCTGCATCGCGCTGCCAGCGTAGCGGTGCATTTTCTGCGGCTCAGTTCTCGTCGTGCTGCGGTAGCAGCTGTTCGGGCGTTCGCAGTTGCGACGTCCCGTATTCTATTTTTTATGGTAGGTCTAGAGGGGATAGTCCTGGTGTTAAGGCTATTTCTGTGACCTCTAATACCGTGTCCACATCGCTGAAGTCTGTGAACCTATACAGACTTAGCGTTATTTATGTTTTTGTTGGCAGCTCTGTGCATATAACAGAGTCTGCTTTAGTGCACTGGGTGCAGCTAAACCCTGTGCACATTACCGCCTGAGTGTCCTGCCTCTTTTAGCAGCGGTTATTCCATCTACCGCACGGTGGACCCCGAGCGGTGAATGCACTTTATTTTAATTTTATTTAGTGCGTTCCACCGCTTATAACATAATACTAGCGCCAGGGTCTGGCTGGAGATGGCAGATTAGCAGCAATTGTTGCAATGCGTGCGACAGCTCGAGGCTCGCTTGGCTACCCTTGAGAGGGCCCTCGCAGCTTCGCAGGCAACAGATGCTGCTGTTCAGGCACTCACAGATGCGGTAGGGTGTATGTCCATGTCCGCCCTTGCGCCGACAGTTACCCGCCTCCCGCTACCTGAAAAATATTCTGGGGATGGCGCCTCCTGTAGGGGTTGTATCAGCCAGTGCTCGATCCACCTGGAGCTGCTGGCTGTGCAATTCCCTACGGAGCGGGCCAAAGTGGCCTTCATTATATCCCTACTGTCGGGCAAGGCGCTGGAATGGGCTACGCCGCTATGGGAACGTGGTGACCCCGAGATTCGGGCCGCTGCCAACTTGCTAACTGCCATCAAGCAAGTATTTCGCGGGTCACGCACGACACGTCTCTGCAACTACTCGCCCTTACTCAGGGGTCACTCTCGGTTAGCCAGTACGCCGTTCGTTTTCAGACATTGGCGTCCGAGTTAGAATGGTCTGACAAGGCCCTTATCCTCGTTTTTTGGCGAGGTCTAGCAGAGCACGTGAAGGATGCTCTCTCCACTAGAGAGATCCCCACCAGCTTGGAGGAGTTGATTTCCGTTTCCTCACGTATCGACCTCCGTTTTTCGGAGCGTGGTATGGAGCGGGCTCACTCCAAGCGAAGAGCTGTTTCAGCTCCTAAATTTGAACCTCTTGAGCTGTCTGAGCCGGAGGTCCTACCCCCCTGAGCCCATGGAGGTGTCTCGTACCAATGTTAATACGGACTCAGACCAGGAATCCGTTTGCGGTTGTCACCACGTATGTGCGGTTTCTCCAGAAACCAGCTCCCCGCAATGGTCAGAGTCTGAGTCGGTTGTCGAGACCTTTGTCCCTCCTCATCTTAGGGCTCAGGTACTCGCCTGGGCGCATGCCTCCAATGCATCTCACCACCGAGGCTACATGCAGGTCTCGAAGCTCTTGGCCGGAGCATATTGGTGGCCCCATAGAGTTCGGGACATCAAAAAATTTATCCAGGCCTGTACCTCTTGTGCTCAGGACACCCTTCCTAGGCGGAGACCGTGGACAGTCGCCGATTCACGGCTGCACTCTGCTACAGCGCCCGCTCCCGTTATTTCTCAGGTTTCCCTTCTGAAACCTGGTGACCTTGATTTCACTAATGCCATCCAAGTGTCCAGATTCACGGTAACACCTACCAGGACACTAAGCTCACCTTTGGACGAGTTTGAGCCCTATGCCACTGTTGGGCACAGGATGGTGGAATGGAGGTTTCAGGGAGGAGGGGACCCTAGGAGGGGGGGTAATGTTAGGAATCTGGTTTCTATCCTGCCTATGCAGCAATCCAGATCCTCACATTTGTCTTCAGAGGCTAAGTCCTTCTTCCCAGCTTCTGAGCATGTCCATGGGACGAGCTCCCATTGGAGTTCAGGAGTCAGGTGCTCAGGTCCTGCTCCTGATTCCATTGGTTCTGCTCAAGGCTCTGGAGATTTCCGGCCGGTCCCGTACGCTATAAAAAGTGCGCATGGCCGTTCCGCCATGCGCTAGTATTTTCATACTTGCTGCTGTGTGTTTGCTGATGGATGCTTGGACTGGTGAATGACTCATTAAATACCCCCTTCCTTGGTTATTACGTTTGTGTGAGTGATTGTGTTCGGCCAGTATTAGCGCCAGTGCCAGCGCGCCCAAGCTTCAGCCTTGCCAGCAGCTTAGCGTCCTGCATCGCGCTGCCAGCGTAGCGGTGCCTTTTCTGCGGCTCAGTTCTCGCCGCGCTGCGGTAGCAGCTGTTCGGGCGTTCGGAGTTGCGACGTCCCGTATCCTATTTTTACGGTAGGTCTAGAGGGGATAGTCCTGGTGTTTAAGGCTATTTCTGTGACCTCTAATATCGTGGCCACATCGCTGAAGTCTGTGACCCTATACAGACTCAGCGTTATTTATGTTTTTGTTGGCAGCTCTGTACATATAACAGAGTCTGCTTTAGTGCACTGGGTGCAGCTAAAACCCTGTGCACATTACCGTCTGAGTGTCCTCCCTCTTTTAGCAGCGGTTATTCCATCTACCGCACGGTGGACCCCAAGCGGTGAACGCACTTTATTTTAATTTTATTTAGTGCGTTCCTCCGCTCATAATACCCGTCCTGTGTGACGTGACCAGCAGGCCGGTAACTGAAACAACAAGACACGGCACATGAAACTGTCCTGTGTGACACGGCCCGCAGGCCGGTAACTAAAACAACAAGACACGGGGGAAGGGGAAAACGGTTACAACGGTGGGCCCTGCGATAGGGAGCGGGGACGTGGAGACCTCCTGCACTCCCCTGAGTCAGTGTCCCTCACACTCCTAACGTTCCCTAGGCCGGTTAGGATACCTGTCACCCTAGCACACCCTACACCTATCCCTTGCTAGGGAGCTGGGTGATGCAGGCACTGGCCCCACCGCTGTACTACTACACACCAGGAAAAATACAGACAAACAGGGAAACACCACTTAGCTTTGCTCTGTTGCTCTTGCTCCCAGCAACAGAGTCCACCACCAGAATGCAGTTTTCCTCCTGAATAGCTGCCACCAAACTCTGTCAGAGCTACAAGGAAATCCTCTCTGACTCCTTCCACACCAGGACTCTGACTGAGCTGCCAGGACCTCTCTCTAGATCCTTCCTCCACCAAGGATGGTTGAAATGAACACTATCACCAACAGTGATTGCAACCATCTGATACTCTTTTATAGGTAAGAGCCAGCAATCACACCTGCTTAATCACTAGAACAAAAGACACCATTGTGTAATAATCCTAATGGCCACCGGGGCAAAACCAAAGTTAAGCACACAGCTTAAGGAAAAAAAAAAGGTTACATGTGCTTTTACCTGTCATGATCCAGCGGAAAACACCTGCAGGAATTTCAAACTCAAAACTGACAACCCGACACACCCCTGCTATCCATATGGCGGCTGAGCTGTCACTCATAGCCAGGGCTGGGACAAGGTACATTATTTTGGTGCCATAGACAAATCTGACTACACCCCCACCATCACCCTGATGAACCCTCAGCACCCAAGTAAAGGAATAAATTAGAGACTAAGGTAAAAGGATCCCTAAACTACCCCCTCTTTTTCACAAAAAAATACAGACAAACGCAAGAAAAAGTGATGAACTTTAGGAGTGAGGCTCAACAGAGAGTGCGTTTTGAAAAGATATGAAACAGTCATTGCTTTTGGACCATTTACATAATACAAGAGATAAATAGCAATATTCATCCCTGACATCCTATATTTTGTATGTCAGACCCAAGGACAGTCATGGAAACTAATATGACTTAACTATAATGGGGGCTGTTTAATTTCAATTAAAGTTTTCATCAATTGGCAGATGCCCTAATGAAATCTAAACAGATCCCATTATAGATAAAGGGATACGGATATGTATGATTGTGTTTAAAGACATACTCCCATCAAAATTTTTATCCTTTTAAGGCCACGTTCACAAGTTCAGTATTTCATCAGTATTTTACACCAGTATTGTAAGCCAAAACCAGGAGAGGGTCATGAATGCAGGAGTGGTGAGGTGATTTTATTATACTTTTGCTCTGATTGCTCCATTTCTGGTTTTGGCTTACAAATACTGTGAACATGGCCTAAATGGGATATCTGGGTGTCACGGGTCCTTCTCCGATACCACACAATCAACAGAGCGAGGGAAGTGTGAACAATCCCAAGAACTTTATTATGGGCAAAACTAAAAGGTCCATAAACAATCCACCACACTGAGGATACAATAGTCCAGAACACGAATGCAGATCAGTAACAGGATGAATGTCCAAGGAGATAAGAGTCCAATAATCCCGCAGAGGATAAAATGGGTCCACATGCTTCCCCTTCTCTCTGACGTGCCGTCTTCACATGATCATCACCACACACGGTCTGACTTGTCCAGGCCCTGTCCTCCCCAGCCCTGTTATGAATGAGTCACCGAAGGAGGGAAAAAACAAAAATACAAGCTAAGTCCAGAAAACCGGAGAGGTTGGTAGCTATCGGATTGCAGACCCCTGATCCTATCCACAACAACTAACAGTAGCCGTGGGGGGTTCCTACGATGCCCTAGACCCCTCGATCACAGCCGGAGAACTAAATAGGCCTAAAGAAAGAAAGGGGAAATCTAAACTGCCCCAGAGCAGACCCCAAAGCAATAGGCAGCCCCCAACATATAATGACGGTGAAGCAAGATGAAAACACTAAAACAGATAGAAAGATAAGTTGAGCAAACGATGGGGCCCAAGCTAACTAAAAAGGACAGGATAGAAAAGCTGCTGTCTGCAATCCGTAAAAAACCCTACCAAAAAATGTCCCAACCGTCTGATAGGAAAAACAGGCCCTGAAGTCGCTAGGACTTCAAAAAGACTATATCAGCACTCAGGTAAATTCTGAAGACAGAGCAAAGAGACAAACTGATCAGAGACAAAAATGGAACTCAGCACACCCCCGACCGGGGATGGCTGACTCCAAAAAACAAGGTAAACAAAACAAAACAGAACTAATAAGTTCAATAGCAGAGCAAAAACTTATCTTTGGGAAGCAGGAATCAGACTGGTCTCCATGAATCCAGCAGAGAAATCACCAGCGACTCAGAAGGGTGTCGGCTGCCTTATATCCAGTCAGAAGTTCCTGTTACCCAGTCATCATCTACAAAATCAGGTGTTTGGTAATCAGCCTCACTACCTTCCTTCACCAGAAGAGGGAGTTCATCAGACATCGACAGAGAAGGGGAAAATGAACTCACAACAGTACCTACCCCTTGAGGAGGGGTCACCGAACCCTCATCCACGCCACCAGGGCGATCAGGATGAACCCGATGAAAGGTACAAACCAATCTTTCGGCATGAATATCGGATGCAGGGACCCAAGAATTATCCTCCTGGCCATAACCCTTCCATTTAACCAAATACTGGAGTCTCCGTCTAGCCAGGCGAGAATCCAGTATCTTCTCAACCTCGTATTCCACATTACCTTCAACCAATACCGGGTCAGGAGGTGCCACCACAGGAACTACTGGCTCAACAAACCTCTTTAACAGAGACTTATGAAACACGTTATGGATCTTAAATGTAACAGGAAGAGCCAATCGAAAAGAGACCGGATTAAGAATCTCCAAAATCTTGTAAGGTCCAATAAATCTAGGTTTAAACTTTGGAGAAGCCACCTTCATAGCGATATTCTTTGATGACAACCAAACCATATCACCCACCTTAAACTGGGGACCAATGGTCCTATGCCGGTTGGAAAACCGCTGGGCCTTTTCCTGGGAGAGAGACAACTTATCCACCACTTGGTCCCAGATCTGGTGCATTCTCTCCACCACAGTGTCAACACCTGGGCAGGCAGAAGGCTCCACCTGCCCTGAAGAGAATCGAGGATGAAACCCAAAGTTACAAAAAAAAGGTGGACATCAAAGTGGCAGAACTAGCTCTATTATTTAAAGCAAATTCGGCCAAGGGCAAAAATGAAACCCAATCATCCTGATCAGCAGAAATAAAACATCTCAAATACGACTCCAAAGTCTGGTTTGTTCTCTCCGTCTGCCCATTGGTCTGATGTTGAAAGGCAGAGGAGAAGGACAACTGAATTCCCAGCTTGGAACAGAAAGTCCTCCAAAATCTAGACACAAACTGAACTCCTCTGTCAGATACAATGTTCTCAGGAATCCCGTGCAAGCGAACCACCTGTTGCAAAAACAAGGGCACCAACTCTGAGGAAGATGGCAACTTAGGGAGTGGTACAAGATGGACCATCTTAGAGAATCTATCACAAATCACCCAAATAACAGTCATTCTCTGAGAGACAGGCATATCAGAGATAAAATCCATTGAAATATGGGTCCATGGCCTCCCGGGCACCGGCAAAGGCATCAACAACCCACTAGAGCGAGAACAAGGTTTAGACCGAGAGCAAGTCCCACAGGACTGCAGAAAATTCCTGACATCACGAGACAAGGCGGGCCACCAAAAAGACCGACTCACCAAATCTCTAGTACCAAAAATACTTGGATGACCAGCCAATGCAGAGCAATGAACTTCAGACATCACTCTCTTCCTCCACTGGTCAGGAACATACAATTTTCCAATGGGACAAAGCTCAGGTTTGTCCTCCTGAAACTCTTCCAGAGCACGTCTCAAATCGGGCGAGATGGCAGAAAGAACTACCCCCTCACCTAAGATGGTAGCAGGCTTGGTCACAACAGGAGAATCAGCAAAGAAACTCCTAGAGAGGGCATCTGCCTTGACATTCTTAGAGCCCGGAAGAAAAGAGACCACAAAATCAAAACATGTGAAAAATAAGGCCCACCTAGCCTGTCTAGGATTCAAGCGTTTGGCCGACTCCAGGTAAATCAAATTCTTGTGGTCAGTAAGGACCACGACTTGATGTTTAGCTCCCTCCAACCAATGTCTCCACTCCTCAAATGCCCATTTCATGGCTAACAGTTCCCGATTCCCCACATCATAGTTACGTTCGGATGGGGAGAACTTTCGGGAAAAGAAAGCACAGGGATTCATTTTAGATGTTACAGGATCTTTTTGGGACAAAACAGCTCCTGCACCAATCTCAGAAGCGTCCACCTCTACCTGAAACAGGAGTGAGACATCAGGTTGCCGCAAAACCGGAGCAGAAGTGAACCTTCGCTTCAGCTCCAGAAAGGAAGAAACAGCCTCCGGAGACCAATTCAGCACATCAGCACCCTTCTTAGTCAAATCAGTCAATGGTTTGGCAATACCAGAAAAATTAGCTATAAATTTACGATAAAAATTAGCAAAACCCAAAAACTTCTGGAGGGCCTTCAAAGAAGTGGGCTGAACCCAATCATAAATGGCCTGTACCTTGGCCGAGTCCATTTCAATAGTTGACGGAGACAAAATAAATCCCAAAAATGAAATCCTCTGTACACCAAAAAGGCATTTCGATCCCTTGACATACAGGGAATTCTCCCTCAAAATCCGGAACACAGTCCGAACATGTTCCACATGAGAGTCCCAATCCTTGGAAAAGATCAAAATATCATCCAGATAGATAATCAAAAATTTATCCACAAAGTCTCGGAATATATCATTCATGAAGCAATGGAAGACAGAAGGGGCATTAGTGAGCCCAAAAGGCATCACCAGGTACTCAAAATGTCCCTCCAGAGTATTAAACACCGTCTTCCATTCATCCCCATGCTTAATGCGAATAAGATTATACGCCCCCCCCGAAAGGTCAAGCTTTGTAAACCAGCAAGCACCTTTAACTCTGGAGAATAGATCAGAAATCAGGGGTAACGGATACTGATATTTAACAGTAATTTTGTTGAGGGAACGATAGTCAATACAAGGCCTTAATGACCCATCTTTTTTAGCCACGAAAAAAAACCCAGCACCTAAGGGTGAAGAGGATGGTCTAATATGACCCTTCTCCAACGACTCCTTAATATAGGATCGCATAGCCTCATGCTCAGGTACAGATAAATTGAAAAGTCGACCCTTGGGAAATTTACACCCAGGGCTCAGCTCAATTGCACAGTCATAACTCCTATGAGGAGGCAAAGACGCAGACTCATTCTCACGAAATACATCATAAAAATCAGCTAAATAGTCAGGAACATCATGCGACTGGGGAGAGGTGGAGAAAACAGGAGCATCACTAAGAGCACACCGACAACCCCAATTCACCACAGACACAGATTTCCAATCCAAAACTGGATTATGGATTTGCAACCAGGGGAACCCCAGAACAATGGTATCATGCAAATTATGCAACACCAAAAATCTGCAATTCTCTTGATGGTCTGGGGCAACCCGCATTATCACCTGGGTCCAAAACTGATGTTTATTCTTCGCCAAAGGAGTAGCATCAATACCCCTCAAAGGGATAGGCGTCCACAGAGGTGTCATAGGAAATCCACAACGTTTAGCAAAATCCAAGTCCATCAGGTTCAGAGCTGCTCCCGAATCCACAAAAGCCTTAGCGGAAAATGTGGACAGGGAGCAGATCAAAGTAATTGCCAGAAGAAACTTAGGATGAACACCACCCACAGCAAATGTGTGTGCAAAATGTTTCTCTCGTTTAGGGCAGACAGAAATAATATGCGAGGCATCACCACAGAAGAAACACAGCTTATTACACCTTCTGAACTCCTGACGTTGCGCCCTAGACAAAACTCTATCACATTGCATAGGTTCAGACATTTGTTCAACAGATGGCAACACCTCTCATGCGATTTTGCGTTCACGCAAACGCCGATCAACCTGAATGGCTAATGATATAGAATCGTCAAGACCAGAGAGAACAGGAAATCCCACCATAGTATCTTTTACGGTTTCTGACAAACCCTTCCGAAAGAGAGCTGCCAAGGCACCATCATTCCAGGTAGTAAGGACCGCCCACTTTCGGAATTTTTGACAGTACAACTCTGCAGAATCCCGACCCTGGCTCAATGCCAGCAGGGCCTTTTCAGCCTGATCAATAGCATTAGGTTCATCATACAACAACCCCAAGGCTTGAAAAAATGCGTTCACATTAGTAAGAATAGGATCATCAGGTTTCAAAGAAAACGCCCAATCCTGGGGATCGCCGCGCAGCAAAGAGATGACAATTTTAACCTGCTGCGCGGAGCTCCCCGACGAGTTAGGCTTCAAGGCAAAAAATAATTTACAATTATTCTTAAAATTCAAAAATTTAGACCGATCCTCAAAAAACACATCAGGAGTAGGGATCTTTGGTTCAGCAGCATGTGAATGAGCAAGATAGGTGGAAATTCCCTGCACTTCAGCAGTGAGCTGCTCCACACGATCAGAGAATTGCTTCATCTCCATTGAGAAAGAAAAAAAAAAATTCCCCCTACGGCCTCAGAGACATAGAGGAAAAAATATACACAAAAAAAAAAAAAAAATTCTGACAAACTCTTTTTTCTTTTTTTTATTCTTTACAATTCCTTCCTGCTATTGAGTATATTGAGTACCCTAGGATCTGCGGTATGGCTGGTGATTCTGTCATGAATGGGTCACCGAAGGAGGAAAAAACAAAAATACAAGCTAAGTCCAGAAAACCGGAGAGGTTGGTAGCTATCGGATTGCAGACCCCTGATCCTATCCACAACAACTAACAGTAGCCGTGGGGGGTTCTTACGATGCCCTAGACCCCTCGATCACAGCCGGATAACTAAATAGGCCTAAAGAAAGAAAGGGGAAATCTAAACTGCCCCAGAGCAGACCCCAAAGCAATAGGCAGCCCCCAACATATAATGACGGTGAAGCAAGATGAAAACACTAACACAGATAGAAAGATAGGTTGAGCAAACGATGGGGCCCAAGCTAACTAAAAAGGACAGGATAGAAAAGCTGCTGTCTGCAATCCATAAAAAACCCTACCAAAAAATGTCCCAACCATCTGATAGGAAAAACAGGCCCTGAAGTCGCTAGGACTTCAAAAAGACTATATCAGCTCTCAGGTAAATTCTGAAGACAGAGCAAAGAGACAAACTGATCAGAGACAAAAATGGAACTCAGCACACCCCCGACCGGGGATGGCTGACTCCAAAAAACAAGGTACACAAAACTAATAAGTTCAATAGCAGAGCAAAAACTTATCTTTGGGAAGCAGGAATCAGACTGGTCTCCAAGAATCCAGCAGAGAAATCACCAGCGACTCAGAAGGGTGTCGGCTGCCTTATATCCAGTCAGAAGTTCCTGTTACCCAGTCATCATCTACAAGATCAGGTGTTTGGTAATCAGCCTCACTACCTTTCTTCACCAGAAGAGGGAGTTCATCAGACATCGACGGAGAAGGGGAAAATGAACTCACAATACAGCCCCCTCCTTATGTCCAGGGGTAGTCAGACACGTTGGGGTGGTTTTCCGGCCTCCCAGACGTGACAAAGGAGCCTTGGGTATTAAGGAAGTACAGGGGGTCATCAAGAGACATAGATACAGTCAGGCTGTAGACATATAAGGCAACAAGAAAAACACTATGAAAGTCAGTGAAATAGAAATATACACAAAATGATATCCACATAACATATCACACCATCACACTGGGACTTTCTGAAAAGCAAACAATGTGCCTAAGCACTAACAGGCAGATAGTTGTTATTTACTTACTTGCTGTGCCTGGTGCCATTCTTTCCTGACACAGAGCGGTCATAGACCACTCCTGCAGGAGATTCAGCTGCCTCTGCTGATGTCACATTGACAGAGCAGTGGATTCTTTTCCACTCCACTCCGCACTGTTAACGAGGCGGGACAGTTAGGCAGCGGGAATCCTGTTGTCTATCAGAATGACGTCGGAAGTCCCTCCCTGTTAATAGAGTCAATGTGATGTCAGCAGAGGCAGCTGAATCGCCAGCAAGAGCGGTCTGCCATTAGGTAATACGCAATGGGTAATTAAAATTGGTAAACTCCGGAACTCAAAATGTCTCAAATTTATTGATGCAAAAAAATCATTATTTTCAAATGATAGACCCAAAGGAATACAGACACGTGTAAATCAACGTTTCGGCATAATGTCGCCTTTCTCAAGATATGTTTGTTTCTGCAAAGATAAGACAGTATAAATATAAAATACAAATTAATCCAAGAATAAACAACGTATAGGGTCCTCAAATACATGAAAACATCTCTTTATATCATTCAATAGATCTATAGATTGAAAAAGAAAATGATAAAAATCATATAAAATAGATTAGCCTCACTGGAGTAGGGAGGTTATATCCATCTTATCCATGAGGCACTGGACTATTATGCCAAAATGATTATTTAAGGCTTAAGTGCTGTAAAAAAATCAACGTTATTCACTTGCAGGTAACAGGCTTTATAAGCATGATGTTCAGTATCTTATAATTAAATGATAATCAGAATACCACAAAAGAAAATCTGGTTATATATATTCATAATCTATGGTGGGCATGACGTCCTAAAACTAGGTGCAGGAACAAAAATGCTACAGCAGCGTGCATGGATTTAAATCCCATAATAGAGGGTAGGAAAAGTACTTATACCTGGCCAGGTGAGGGTCTCCGGGTGACGATATTTAGAACCCATGTGTGCTGCATTCAGTGCGCATGTGTCTTTTAAAAATAGTCCATGCGGGCGAAATACTTCCTGGGTACTGGCCGCCGACGTGAAGAGAACTGGACGTGCACGTTCCAAAGTCTGCCAGAGATAGCCGAATACTTTTGCTCTGATTGTTCAATTTCTGGTTTTGACTTACAAATACTGTGGTAAAATACTGAACGTGTGAATATGGCCTAAATGGGACATCTGGAACTTTTTGAAAAGCAAACATTGTGCCTAAGCACCAACAGGCAGGTAGTTGTTGTTTACTTGCTTGCTGTGCCTGTCACCATTCTTTCCTGACCACTCCTGCAGGAGATACAGCTGCCTCTGCTGACGTCACATTGACAGAGCAGTGGATTCTTCACTACTCTGCACTGTTAACAAGGCGGGACAGTTAGGCAGCGGGAATCCTGTTGTCAATCAGAATGACGTTGGAAGTCCTGCCCTGTTGACAGAGCAGAGCAGAAAAGAATCCACTGCTTTGTCAACATGGCAATTAAATCCAAAATTGTCCAATAATCGTCATATGGCACTTCCAAACACATATATTTAACATAGCATGGCCACATATACTACAACTAGAAGAAGAGAACCATATATATAAAAAACTATTTTTTATTAATTACTTTAAAAATTATCAGTAAAAAACCACATCAATATTGACACTGCAATAGTACCCCAACATAGGGGACGCACGCCACAAATAGATCAAAAGTTATTCGTTTGTGAAAAACACACAAATAAATCCATGGGCTTATATAAGAAATATGTGTTTTTGTATCCTTTTAAAATACAGTTCCATGAGAAAGAAAAAGGGGCTATTCGTATTATAAACAGTGCCTTAAGCATCTCATAGAATAACATACATCCTTCCTGAATCACTTCCTGTATTGATTATTTCAAGTGCAACATAACTAATATATAGCCCAATTAGAAAGATAGTGCTTCACATAACATCATTCATAAAGTAACCCACATATTTCTCAAATATATTACTTACAAATAAGTCTCTATCAGGGTGTGAATCGTGGCGGTGCTCCCCAGCGCCCCGACGCACGTTTCGCCCACTAGCTTCTTCCGGGGGCATGACTATAAGGGTATGAGAGGCGTTTATATATCTCCCTGAGCCAATAGGATTAATGCTTCCTTCATTCTCTAAGGTGCGCCCAGATTCTATGGCGCATGCGCCGGTATGGCTCTTCCGGGTTATCATAAAACTACTTCCTGGCACCCGCTTTGTTTACTGCAGGAGAGGACGCCTGCTAGTAACTATAGCAGCGCTGCCGGAAGTAGACCCAGAGCCGACCGACGCGCGCGCTCAACCCGGCACCGTTAATGAGAAAGATCTTCTAATACCATGGAGTGAAAAATAGTGCGCCCGTTAAAAGGGATTAACATAATAAAATGAAAAATTAATACAACGTGCACAGTGCAAAAAAGACATTATATAATATAATTAAAATATTAATTTATTAAGTGAAGTGCAATAAATAATAAGAGGGAAAGATCATAGATTACTTCCTGAAACCTTAGAGAATGAAGGAAGCATTAATCCTATTGGCTCAGGGAGATATATAAACACCTCTCATGCCCTTATAGTCACGCCCCCGGAAAAAGCTAGCGGGCGAAATGCGCGTCGGGGCGATGGGGAGCACCGCCACGATTCACACCCTGATAGAGACTTATTTGTAAGTAATATATTTGAGAAATATGTGGGTTACTTTATGAATGATGTTATGTGAAGCACTATCTTTCTAATTGGGCTATATATTAGTTATGTTGCAATAATCAATACAGGAAGTGATTCAGGAAGGATGTATGTTATTCTATGAGATGCTTAAGGCACTGTTTATAATACGAATAGCCCCTTTTTCTTTCTCATGGAACTGTATTTTAAAAGGATGCAAAAACACATATTTCTTATATAAGCCCATGGATTTAATTGTGTGTTTTTCACAAACGAATAACTTTTGATCTATTTGTGGCGTGCGTCCCTTATGTTGGGGTACTATTGCAGTGTCAATGTTGATGTGGTTTTTTACTGATAATTTTTAAAGTAATTAATAAAAATTAGTTTTTTATATATATATGGTTCTCTTCTTCTAGTTGTGGTATATGTGGCCATGCTATATTAAATATTTGTCAACATGGCGTCTGCAGAGGCAGCTAAATCACCAGCAAGAGTGGTCTGCCATTAGGTAATAAGCAATGGGTAAGATACAAGACCATTAGTGAAAGATAAAACTTACTATTATTATTATTTATTTATATAGCACCATTGGTTCCATGGTGCTGTACATGAAAAGGGGTTACATACAAAGTACAGATATCACTCACAACATACCTTCCAACTTTTGAAGAAGGGAAAGAGGGACAAAGGCTGCAGCAAATTTTATCCCACACCCCCGACCATACCCATTTCACAAGTAGTCCCACCCATGTCCATGCCCCAAACACACCCATTTAGCACTGCTGATCACACTGACTGGTACTGAGGGCACAGTGACTGGTACTGTGGGCACACTGACTGGTACTGAGGAAAAGAAAGAACAGAGAGAGAAAAAAGAAAACAGAGAGAGAAAGAAAGGAGAGAGAAAGAAAGGAGAAAGAAAGTATAGAGAGAAAGAAAGAAACAGAGAGAAAGACAAAGGGGACAGAAAAAAAGGAACAGAGAGAGATAGAAAAAAAGAAAGAGGGGAAAGAAAGAACAGACAAAGAAAGAAAGAAAGAAAGAAAGAAAGAAAGAAAGAAAGAAAGAGGGGAAAGAATAGAGACGAAGAGAGAAAGAAAGAGGGGAAATAAAGAACAGAGAGAAAGAAAGAAAAAGAAAGAAACAGAAAGAAAGAGGGGAAGAAAGAAAGAACAGGGAGAAAGAAAGAAAAGGGAAAGAAAGAGAACAGAGAGGGAAAGAAAGAGAACAGAGAGAGAAAAAAAGAACAGAGTGAAAGAAAGGAAGAACAGAGAGAGAAAGAAAGATTAGAGAGAGAAAGAAATATTAGAGAGAAAGAAAGAGGGGAAAGAAAGAACAGAGAGAGAAAGAGGGGAAAGAAAGAAAGAACAGAGAAAAAATAAGAAAGAAAGAAAGAAAGAAAAAGAACAGAGAGAGAAAGAGTGGACAGAAGAAAAGAACACAGAGAGAGGATAAAAAAGAAAGAGGGGAAAGAAAGAACAGAGAGTGAGAGAAAGAAAGAGGGGAAAGAAATAAAGAACAGAGAGAGAAAGAAAGAATGAAAGAAAGGAAAGAAGAAAAGAACAGAGAGAAAGAAAGAGGGGAAAGAAAGAAAGAACAGAGTGAGAGAGATGGGAAAGAAAGATGGTACAGAAAGAACAGAGAGAGAAAGAAAAAGAAAGAGAACAGAGAGAAAGAACAGAGAGAAAGAAAGAACCGAGAGAGAAAGAGAGGAAAGAACAGAGAGAAAGAAGGAACAGAGAAAGAAAGAAAGAACAGAGAGAGAAAGAAAGATTAGAGAGAAATAAAGAGGGGAAAGAAAGAAAGAATAGAGAAAGAAAGAGGAGAAAGAAAGAACAGAGCAAAACAAAGAACAGAGAGAGAAAGGAAGAGGGGAAAGAAAGAACAGAGAGAAAGAAAGAGAAAGAGAGGAAAGAAAGAACAGAGAGAAAGATTAGAGAGAGAAAGGAAGAGGGGAAAGAAAGAAAGAACAGAGAGAAAGAAAGAGAGGAAAGAAGGAAAGATTAGAGAGAGAAAGAAAGAAACAGAGAGAGAAAGAATGATTCTATATACTATAGCAGCCCGGCTCTCATTGTAATGCCCACCTGAGCCTCCCGGTGTAGGACATATCATGATCCGCTCACATGGCCAACATCCGCGAGTCCAAGGCAATCCTGCTGTCCACGCTATCGGAGGAGGACACAGTGATGGATCTGAAGCATTCCCTGAAGTGCCTCCATGGTTCCGTCACAATCACCTCCCGAAATTACCTAATTTCCGGTCAGCTTCTAGCACGTTGCTTCCGGTGGAACGTCACGTGTGAATTTTAGAGTGCTCTTTTGGGCTCCGCCGTGTACTCCTGAGTCCATGGGAAAAGTAAGCTCCCGACCGGGGCAGACTCTCAAAATTGGGACTGTCCCGCTGGATCCGGCACACCACATATGCACACGGTTCCACTTTGTATGCCTCGTACAGACAAGGTTCCACTGCGTACACCTCGCACACACACGGCTGCACTCCGTAAACTCGTACACATGCAGCTCTGCTCCGTACACCTTGTACACATGCGGACATTCTCTGTACACCTTGTACACACATGGGTTCACTCCG
Organism: Dendrobates tinctorius; assembly: GCF_039654945.1. NCBI lineage: Eukaryota > Metazoa > Chordata > Amphibia > Anura > Dendrobatidae > Dendrobates > Dendrobates tinctorius. The sequence goes on along the minus strand of NW_027361904.1, from coordinate 1,464,918 downwards.
TAAACCTTGTACACATGCGGCTTTGCTCCACACACTTCATATACACGCGGTTCTGCTCCATACACCTCGTACACACGTAGCTCCGCACCGTAAACACATGGCTCAGCTCCGTACACTTTGTACACACAGGGCTCCGTTCCGTACATCTCATACAAACACGGCTCCGCTCCGTACACCTCCTACACATGCGGGTCCGCTCCGTATACCTCGAATACACGCGGCTCTGCTCCGTACACCTCGAACACATGCAGCCCTGCTCTGTACACCTCGTAGACGCGTGGCTCTGCTCTGTACACATCGTACACACGGCTCCACACACCTCGTACACACGCGGCTCCGCTCCGCACACCTAGTACACGTGCGGCTCTGCTCTGTACACATCGTACATGTGCGGCTCTGCTCCGTACACCTCATACATACGCGGCTCTGCTCCGTACACGCTTGGCTCTGCTCCGTACACCTCGTACACACGTGGCTCTGCTCCGTACACCTCATACACGTGCGGCTCTCCTCTGTACACCTGGTACACACGTGGCTCTGCTCTGTACACCTCGTACTTGCGCGGCTCTTATCCATACACCTCATACACACGTGGCTCTGCGCCGTACACCTCGTACACATGCGGCTCTGCTCCATACACCTCGTACACATGCGGCTCTTCTCCATACACGTGCGGCTCTCCTCCGTACACCTCGTACACACGTGGCTCTGCTCCGTACACCTCGTACACGTGCGGCTCTCCTCCGTACACCTCACACACACGCGACTCTGCTCCGTACACCTCGTACTTGCGCGGCTCTTATCCATACACCTCGTACACACGTGGCTCTGCTCCGTACACCTCGTACACACGTGGCTTTGCTCCGTACACCTGGTATACGTGGCTCTGCTCTGTACACCTTGTACACACGCAGCTCTGCTCCATACACGTGCGGCTCTCCTCCGTACACACGTGGCTCTGCTCCGTACACCTTGTACACGCGCGGCTCTGCTCCGTACACCTCGTACTCACGCGGCTCTGCTCCGTACACCTCGCACTCGCGCGGCTCTGCTCCGTACACCTCGTACTCGCGCGGCTCTGCTCCTTACACCTCGTACTCGCGCGGCTCTGCTCCGTACACCTCGTACTCGCGCGGCTCTGCTCCGTACACCTCGTACTCGCGCGGCTCTGCTCCGTACACCTCGTACTCGCGCGGCTCTGCTCTGTACACCTGGTACTCGCGCGGCTCTGCTCCGTACACCTTGTACTCGCGCGGCTCTGTTCCGTACATCTCGTATTCACGCGGCTCTGCTCTGTACACCTCGTTCACGCTCGGCTCTGCTCCGTACACCTTGTACACGCTCGACTCTGCTCCGTCCACCTTGTACACGCGCGGCTCTGCTACATCCACACTGAAAACCCCTCCTGACCCCACACATAAACTTCCCCTCATCCAGCACCATGACAACCAGCACAGCAGAGTCCTTCAGACACTGAGGGCTGTGCGCACAGGACCTGTGATGAGGTCACAGGAGGGGAGGAGTCAGGGGTCACATGATCAGGGTCCTCAGACACCCCTGATCATGTGACCTCTGACTCCTCCCCTCCTGTGACCTCATCACAGGTCCTGTGCGCACTGAACAGCCCAGCGATCGGCGATGTCATTGCTGGGATTCATCACTGTGCTGCGGTGGCCCGGTGCCTCTGTCTGGGAGGGCGAGGATGGATGGGGGTCGGTGCATGGGGGTGGGGGGCATGTGGCTCAGTGAAATGCTGGAAAAATAAGCTCCCGCCCGGGACATGCAATAAAAAACGGGACTGTCCCGCCAAATCCGGGACGGTTGTGAGCTTTGCTTACAGTAAACAAACTAACAATCACAGACTGATATAGAGGGGAGAGGACCCTGCCCTTTCGGGCTTACATTCTAGAGGATGTTGGGGAAGGAGACAGTAGGTTCGGGCAGGCTCGGACTGGCCCATAGTGTAACAGGGGAATCCCCCAGTGGGCCCCTGTGCAGATCTGGTCCCCCAACCCCACTGTATAAGTAATACTTAGCATAATTCAATTGATTCTGTACAGAAAAAAGCAGCCTCTCGTCATTCATTACCCACACTACCCAGTTTATTATTATATAGAGATAGAGGTAAATTTGTGAACGAGGGTATTGTAATATTTGTATATAAGTGGGCCCCCAAAGTCAGTGTTACTGGTGGGCCCTTGGCACCCCAGTCCGACACTGGGTTGGGGGGTTGCAGCAGCTCCGGTGTTGGTGAGGCGGTAGCTCCAGTAGTGGTGAGGGGGCAGCGGGGATCATTGCAGGCTGTAGGCTTTCCTGAAGAGATGGGTTTTAAGGTTCCATCTGAAGGATCCGAGTGTGGTTGATAGCTGGACGTGTTGGGGCAGGGAATTCCAGAGGATGGTGGCTATTCGGGAGAAATCTTGGAGGAGGTTGGGTGAGAAGCGGATAAGTGTGGAGGAGAGGAGGTCTTGGGAGGACCGGAGATTACGTGAGGGAAGGTATCGGGAGATTAGTTCATAGATATATGGAGGAGACAGGATAGGCAGGTTTCACATTTGCATATGGAGGAGCTGCAGAGGGCTGCGGACTTCCTCCGTGAAGCTCCGTTCACGGTCGCACCTCCTCCAGTCAGTTCCTCCTCAGTCGGCATGAGGCCTGCGTATCCTATCTTTAACATTGGGTACGCAGGCCGTGACAATGTATGTGGATGCCTTACGCATGCATTGTTTTGACGGTGTGGCGACCTGTGCCGAACACAACATGTTGCATTTTGGTGCGGTCGCCGCGCCGTCAAAGCGACACATGCGGAGGCATCCGCATACATCGACACGGCCTGAGTACTTAATGCTAAAGATAGGGTACGCAGGCCGCATGCCGACACAGGCAGAGCTGACTGGAGGAGGTGCGGCCATGAGCCGAGCTTCACTGAGGAAGTCTGCAGCCGTCCGCAGCTCCTCCATACGCAAATGTGAAACCGGCCTTATAGATGGCCTTGTAGGTCAGTATTAGTAATTTGAATTGGATACGCTGAGGGAATGGGAGCCAGTGAAGAGATATGCAGAGGAGAGAAGTGGAGGAGTAGCGAGGAGAGAGATGAATTAGTTGGGCAGCAGAGTTAAGGATGGACTGGAGAGGTGCGAGGGTGTTAGCAGGGAGGCCACAGAAAAGGATGTTGCAGTAGTCGAGACGGGAGATGATGAGGGCAAGCACAAGCAATTTAGTAGATTGAGGGTTGAGGAAGGGACAGATTCTGGAAATATTTTTGAGCTGGAGAGAGCTTGGCTGTGCGGTTTGAAGGACAGGGCACAGTTGAGAGTTACTCGGAGGCAGCAGACTTTCTGTACGGGGGAAAGCGTGATGTCGTCAATTGTTATAGATAGGTCAGGTAAGGAAGATCTGTGAGATGGGGGAAAGATGATCAGTTCAGATTTGTCCACAATGAGTCTGAGTAAGCGGGAGGAGAAGAAGGACGATATGGCTGATAGACACTCTGGGATTCTGGAGAGCAGAGAGGTGACGTCTGGGCCAGAGATGTAGATCTCAATATCATTGGCATAAAGGTGGTACTGGAATCCGTGGGACTTTATGAGTTGCCCCAGGCCAAGTGTATAGATTGAGAAGAGAACAGAGCCTTGGGGGACTCCAACAGAGAGAGGGTGGGATGAGGAGGTAGTGTGGGAGTGGGAGATGCTGAATGTGCGGTTGGAGAGGTATGAGGAGATCCAGGATAGGGCAAGGTCTTTGATGCCAAAGGAGGGGAGGATCTGTAATAGGAGGCAGTGGTCAACTGTGTCAAAAGCAGAGGACAGGTCTAGAAGCAGGAGTATAGAGTATTGTCTGTTAGCTTTGGCTGTAAGTAGGTCGTTAGTAATTTTGTCTTTTAACTTTGACTAAATTTTAAATTTTGACTTAACTTTTAATCAAAAGAAGCTAATAAAACCATAGACAAATATTGTCTAGCTGGATCAAAAGTGCAAAATATTGTGCAACATGTAAACAGCAATTAATCAAATGCATGTGATGTCATCTGTACTGACCAATGTTACAGAACCACTCAGCACCCAGAATATGTTGTGCAGTTGTATGTATATATAATAGGTTCCATGTGAGATGCATGTCCCTAATGTATCAGCAGTGTCCGCCCTCCCCCTACCTTTGTAATTCCCACAGTAAACATACGCAGGCTCCGGCCACCTGCTGCTTTTGTAATGCATGTCTGGCCTGACACTTGTCTATTGGCCGGCCCTCTGTATCTGTGTGATATATTCTGTGTTCTGTGAGTAAAGTGTTGTCAGACTGGAAATACATGGAGAAGCAGTGATCTTTTATATGAGCCCATGCACTCAGAGGAATTCCAGCCAGCGTCCTTCATTCAGACTCCAGCCAACGCAGAGCGGACCTCCGAAAACACGGGGTGGTACTGAAAGAGGTACCCCAGCTTGGAAGACCCCGTTACACTGGTGGCAGCCAGCGGGATATGATACCCCTTCTACAGGAGGAAAGGAATGAATGGAAAATAATTACCAGAAGTTAAAGAGGACTACATTAAAAGACCTGGTGGAAGCCCGAGGGTTGATCGCCAGCAACAAAACAAAAGCGGATTTGATAGCAGCCATCATGGAACACGACAGTGCAGCACCCCCCAATGTGAATGTGGAGGAGACCGAATTCCAGAGGGAGGTAAAGAACAGACTGGTGTTCTATGGCCCAAACCCTGCAGTAGAGATCATACGAGAGGTGATGGCTGATGTGCGTACTGATCTGAAGGAAAAGATGGCCGAGCGGACCAGGATAGAGCCAGCCAAGATGGAGATGGCAGAGCGGACCAAAGTGGAGCTGGCCAAGATGGAGATGGCAGAGCGGAGAGAGGAGAGTCAGCGAGCAGGGGGAGCTCTGGCCTTCGACCAGGTACCTTCAAAAGTAAGCCACAAAAAGATCCAGTACAATGCCTTCCGACAGTTGGGGGAGGCAGAGGAAGACATTGATGGCTTTCTGCAGGACTTTGAGCTGCAGTGTGCTCTTCATCAAGTAAAGCCGGAGGAACGGGTTCAGATTCTGGCCAGCAAGCTGACAGGCTGGGCAGCGGACGCCTTTCGCACGGTACCTGATGAGGACTGTATGGACTATGAGCGGATCAAAGAAGTGATCTTGGCCCGGTATGCGCTGACACCAGAGGCCTACCGCCAAAAGTTCCGCGGACTTATAAAACGCGTACCCGATACCCACGCTGAATGGGCCTGTAAATTACGGCGGTCACTGCTACAGTGGGTACAAGGGAGCCAAGGAACCACTAAGGAGGACGTCCTCCAGCTCTTCCTGTTAGAACGATTCTTTAATGGACTAAACCCCGAGACACAGGAATGGCTTCGGGACAGGCGGCCAACGACTCTTGAGGAAGCCGCTCGTCTGGCCGATGAACATCATGATGCCAGGAGGCCGCAGTTGTCCGGATCAAAGGTGGTCACTAGGGGCCCGCCCATGAACCTGGAGGGCCCCAAACCACCGAAGATTGTAGGGGCACCAGCTAGAAACCCGGCCTACAACAGTCCCCCTGGGGCGCGATGCCACACCTGTCGTCAGCTGGGCCACCTGCAAAGACAATGTCCCAACCGGACCCAGCATACCCAGTGGCCAAAGGCGGGAACAGCTACCTTCAGCCGGGCTGCTGTACACTGCTACCAAGGTGAAGCTGACCCGGCATTGGGGGCTACGATTAACCCCTTCACCCCCAAGGGTGGTTTGCACGTTCATGACCGGGCCAATTTTTACAATTCTGACCACTGTACCTTTATGAGGTCATAACTCTCGAACGCTTCCATGGATCCCGGTGATTCTGACATTGTTTTCTCGTGACATATTGTACTTCATGTTAGTGGTAAAATTTCATTCAAATAACTTGCATTTATTTGTGAGAAAAACGGAAATTTGGCGAAAATTTTGAAAATTTCGCAATTTTCCAACTTTGAATTTTTATGCCCTTAAATCACAGAGATACGGCACAAAAAAAACTTGATAACTAACATTTCCCACATGATTACTTTACATCAGCACAATTTTGGAACCAAAATTTTTTTTTGTTAGGAAGTTATAAGGGTTAAAAGTTGACCAGCGATTTCTCATTTTTACAACACCATTTTATTTTTAGGACCACATCACATTTGCAGCCACTTTGAGGGGTCTATATGATAGAAAATACCCAAAAGTGACACCATTCTAAAAACTGCACCCCTTAAGGTGCTCAAAACCACATTCAAGAAGTTTATTAACCCTTTAGGTGCGTCACATGAAATTTTTTGAATATTTAAAAAAAAATGAACATCTAACTTTTTTTCATAAAAAAAATACTTCAGGTTCAATTTTTTTTATTTTACCAAAGGTAACAGGAGAAATTGAACTGCAAAAGTTATTGTGCAATTTGTCCTGAGTACGCAGATACCTGATATGTGGGGGGGAACGACTGTTTCGGCGCATGGCAGAGCTCAGAATGGAAGGAGCGCAGTTTGACTTTTTCAATGCAAAATTGGCTGGAATTCAGATTGGACGCCATGTCACGTTTGGAGAGTCCCTGATGTACCTAAACAGTGGAAACCCCCTACAAGTGACCCCATTTTGGAAATTAGACCCCCCAAGGAACTTATCTAGATATGTGGTGAGAACTTTGAACCCACAAGGGCTTTACAGAAGTTTATAACGTACAGCGGTACAATTAAAAAATCATATTTTTTCCACAAAAATGATCTTTTCACCCCAATTTTTATTTTCCCAAGGGTAACAGGACCCTAAAAGTTATTGTGCAATTTGTCCTGAGTACGCTGATACCCCACATGTGGGGGTAAACCACTATTTGGGCGCATGGCAGAGCTCGGAAGGGAAGCAGCGCCATTTGACGTTTTTGGCTGGAATTGAGATTGGACACCATGTCGCGTTTGGAAAACCCCTGATGTACCAAAACAGTGGAAACCCCCCACAAATGACACCATTTTGGAAAATAGACCCCCTAAGGAACTTATCTAGATGTGTGGTGAGAACTTTGAACCCCCATGGGCTTCACAGAAGTTTATAACATAAAGCCATACAATTAAAAAATCATATTTTTTTCCACAAAAATGATCTTTTCACCCTCAATTCTTATTTTCCCAAGGGTAACAGGACCCTAAAAGTTATTGTGCAATTTGTCGTGAGTACGCTGATACCCCACATGTGGGGGTAAACCACTATTTGGGCGCATGGCAGAGCTCGGAAGGGAAGCAGCGCCACTTGACGTTTTTGGCTGGAATTGAGATAGGACACCATGTCGCGTTTGGAAAACCCCTGATGTACCAAAACAGTGGAAACCCCCCACAAATGACACCATTTTGGAAACTAGACCCCCTAAGGAACTTATCTAGATGTGTGGTGAGCACTTTGACCCCCCCAGTGCTTCACAGAAGTTTACAACGCCCAGGCGTGAAAATAAAAAATTCGTATTTTTTCCACAAACATGATCTTTTAGTCACCATTTTTTTATTTTCCCAAGGGTACCAGGAGAAATTGGACCCCAAAAGTTGTTGTCCAATTTGTCCTGAGTATGCTGATACCCCATATGTGGGAGAAAACTACTGTATGGGCACACGTCGGGGCTCGGAAGGGAAGTAGTGACGTTTTGGAATGCAGACTTTGATGGAATGGTCTGCGGGTGTCATGTTGCCTTTGGAGAGCCCCTAATGTACCTAAACAGTGGAAACCCCCCACAAATGACACCATTTTGTAAACTAGACCCCCCAAGGAACTTATCTAGATGTGTGGTGAGCACTTTGACCCCCCCAGTGCTTCACAGAAGTTTACAACGCCCGGGCGTGAAAATAAAAAATTCGTATTTTTTCCACAAACATGATCTTTTAGTCACCATTTTTTTATTTTCCCAAGGGTAACAGGAGAAATTGGACCCCAAAAGTTGTTGTCCAATTTGTCCTGAGTACGCTGATTTCCCATATGTGGGAGAAAACTACTGTATGGACACACGTCGGGGCTCGGAAGGGAAGCAGTGACGTTTTGGAATGCAGACTTTGATGGAATGGTCTGCGGGTGTCATGTGCGTTTGGAGAGCCCCTGATGTACCTAAACTATTGAAACTCCCCACAAGTGACCCCATTTTGGACACTAGACCCCCCACGGAACTTTTCTAGATGTGTGGTGAGCACTTTGAACCCCCAAGTGCTTCACAGAAGTTTATAATGCTCGGACGTGAAAATAAAAAAATCATTTTTTTCCACAAAAATGATATTTTTGCCCCCAATTTTTTATTTTCCTAAGGGTAACAGGAGAAATTGGACCCCAAAAATTGTTTTGCAATTTGTCCTGAGTAGGCTGATACCCTACATGTGGGGGTAAAACACTGTTTGGGCGCATAGCAGAGCTTGGAAGGGAAGGAGCACCATTTGACTTTTTCAACTCAGAATTGGCTGGAATTGAGATCAGACGCCATGTTGCATTTGGAGAGCCCCTGATGTGCCCAAACAGTGGAAACCCCCAATTCTAACTCCAACCCGAACCCCAACACGCCCCTAACCCTAGCCCTAACCCTAGCCCTAACCCTACCCTACCCCAACACACCCCTAGCCCTAACCCTAGCCCTAACCCTAATGGAAAAATGGAAATAAATACATTTTTTTTATTTTATTATTTTTCCCTAACTAAGGGGGTGATAACGGGGGGTTTGATTTACTATTTATGGCGGTTTTTATGTTTGGCGGCTGTCGCACGCTAAAAGACGCTTTTTATTGTAAAAATAGTTTTTGCATCACCACATATTGAGAGCTATAATTTTTCCGTATTTTGACCCACCGAGTCATGTGAGGTCTTATTTTTTGCGGGACGAGTTGACGTTTTTATTGGTACCATTTTCGGGCACGTGAAATTTTTTGATCTCTTTTTATTCCGATTTTTGTGACGCAGAATGAACAAAAACCAGCGTTTCATGAATTTCTTTTGGGGGGGTGCGTTTACACCGTTCCGCGTGCGGTAAAATTGATAAAGCGGTTTTATTCTTCGGGTCAGTACGGTTACAGCGATACCTCATTTAGGTCGTTTTTTTATGTTTTTGTCGGTTTTATGCAATGAAAACTATTTTATATAAAAAATAATTATTTTTGCATCGCTTTATTCTGCGAGTTATAACTTTTTTATTTTTTCACTGATGATGCTGTATGGCGGCTTGTTTTTTGCGGGATAAGATGACGTTTTCAGCGGTACCATGGATATTTATATGCGTCTTTTTGATCGCGCGTTATTGCACTTTTTGTTTGGCGGTATGATAATAAATCATTATTTTTTGCTTCGTTTTTTATTTTTGTTTTTTAAGGGGTTCGCTAAAGGGGTTAACTATTGGGACAGTTTTATAGGGCAGGTCGTTACGGACGCGGCGATACCTAATATGTGTACTTTTATTGTTTTTTTTTTTATTATTTTCAAAAAATGAATTTATTGGGGAATATTTTTTTTTTTTTTTACTAATTTATTTGGCGATTTTTTTTAATTTATTTTTACACTTTTTTTAAATTTTTTTTTTACTTTATTACATAGTCCCAGGTGGGACATCACTGTCCTGTGACAGATCGCTGATCTGTCACATCACAGATCACTGTGACAGATCAGCAATCTGTCACAGGCAGTGCACAAGGCTTCCTCATGCCTGTGCTTTGCAGGCACTGAGGAAGCCAGCTTCCCCAGGCCCCCGAAGGCCCCCGTCGCCATCTTGGATTCGGGGGCCTGGAGGAAAGGTGCCCCCCGCAGCAGCGCTGCACATTGCGCTGCCGTGGGGGGCTCAGGGAAGCACGGAGGGAGCCCCCTCCCTGCCGATGCTTCCCTTTAACCCCCGGTACACCGCGATCATGTTTGATCGCGGTGTGCAAGGGGTTAACGTGTTGGGGGCGGTCCGTGACCGCCCCTGACACATTGTGCCGGGTGTCAGCTGTGATAATCAGCTGACACCCGGCCGCGATCAGCGGCGCTCACCACGTGGGCGCCGCTGATCGCGGTAGACGTACTATCCCGTCCCCGGTCATACGGGCCCGGGTACCGTGGACGGGATAGTACGTCTCATGTCAGGAAGGGGTTAACCAAGGGGTGGAAGAGATGGAGGAAGTGCTACATGAAGTACACCCCGTGCAGGCAGCCCGGGCAGATAATCGACAACAGCATCGACAAGTCGTGTGGGTTAATGGGAAACGTATGCAGGGACTAAGAGATTCCGGGGCAACTTTGACCCTTGTGAAGCCTCATCTCGTCCAGGACCAAGAGAAGACGGACCGGACAGTGGCAGTCCGTGTAGCAGGGGGAGCCATACATCGACTACCCACTGCCAGGATTCACCTGAACTGGGGAGTCGGGGATGGCCTTGTTGAGGTCGGCTTGATGGAGGATTTGCCTGCAGACGTCTTGCTGGGAAATGACTTGGGGCCCATGTTGTCTGCATTCTCGGTGGCCCCTCTGGCTGAGACATATCCTGTGACCACCCGGAGACAAGCTCGAGCTGCGGAGGCGGAATCACACTCAGAGGCCCAGGTAAGACATTCCAGCCCTACACGTATTCCCATAGCCAGACACATTTCTTGGGCCACCCCAGATGAATTTAAGAGGGAGTTACTTGAGGATCCTTCATTGGAGGGATATCGTGGGAAGGCACAGGAGTGGAGAGGGGTACTGGAAGGGGAACAGTTTGTATGGAAGCAGAGACTCCTCATAGAGGATCACAGAGCAGCACCACACAGGGACGAGCCCCACTATAAAACAACAGCTGGTAGTTCCCAAGAAGTATAGGCAGGAGTTACTGCGAATCTCTCATGATATACCCTTGGCCGGGCACTTCGGCGTCAGTCACACCAGGCATCGTCTGACACAAAACTTCTTTTGGCCGGGGGTAACCTATGATGTTCGTCAGTACTGCCAGACCTGTGACAGTTGTCAGCGCATTGGCAAGAGGGGGGATCGATGCAAGGCCAGATTACGCCCCCTCCCCATTGTGGAGGAACCATTTAGCCGAGTAGCGGTCGATCTGACAGGGCCGTTAGCCAAACCCAGTCCGTCCGGGAAAAAGTATATATTGACAGTGGTAGATTATGCCACACGGTATCCAGAGGCGGTTGCGTTACCTAACATACTGGCAGAGACGGTGGCGGCCGCCCTGCTCCAGGTTTTCTCACGGGTTGGATTTCCCCGGGAGATTATCTCGGACCAGGTTACCCAGTTTACAGCAGAGGTGACCAACCAACTGTGGAAGCTGTGCGGCGTAAAGTCCATTAGAAGCGCCCCATACCACCCGCAAACCAATGGGTTGTGTGAACGCTTTAACGGGACATTAAAACAGCTCATTGGGACTTTTACCACGACCTACAGGGACTGGGAGAAATTCTTGCCACACCACCTGTTTGCCTATCGGGAGGTGCCCCAAGAATCTACGGGGTTCTCCCCGTTCGAGCTGGTATACAGGAGACGGGTAAGGGGACCCCTAGACTTAGTGCTGGAACACTGGGAGGGCCTCATAGAAGGGGTACCTATTGTACCCTATGTGCTGGAATTCCGGGACCGCCTACAGGAGCTGACCCAGGTTGTACGTGAGAACCTGCAGGTGACACAGCGGCGCCAGCGCTTATGGTACGATCGGAGGGCCAGAGAGCGCACTTTGGAAATAGGACAGAAGGTCCTGGTGTTAGAGCCTACTAAGCAGAATAAGTTTCAAGCTGCATGGCAGGGTCCCTACCAGGTAGTGGGGAAAATAGCCGACACAACCTATAATGTTTCCGATTGTAACGACCCCAGGGTTATCCGCATGTTCCACGTGAATATGCTGAAGCCCTACCGGGAGTGCCCTGAAGATGTAGTGGCCATCTGTGCACCTGAAGCAGAGGATTTAGCCGGACTTCCCTTGCCGGATGTCTTAGGGGAAAGGACTCAGTCTAAAACATGGGACCAGGTACACTTGGGCGAAGACCTAGGCCCCCGGGAGAGACAGCAGGTGGAGGCGTTGTTGAGGCTGCGACAGAGGATGTTTTCAGAGAGACCTGGGTACACTCCCCTGGCACAACACAGGGTTGAGACCCAGGATCAGACTCCCCTGCGACAAAACCCCTTCCGCGTCCCTGAGTCTGTACGAGAGGGGATTCGACAAGAGATTCAAGAGATGCTGCGTTTAGGGGTCATTGAAGAGTCAGATAGTCCCTGGGCATCCCCCGTAGTGTTAGTGCCCAAGAAGGATGGGACTACACGGTTTTATGTAGACTATCGTAAGCTCAATGAGAAAACAGTGACGGATGCATATCCCATCCCGTGTGGATGAGTTGTTAGACCGGCTTGCGGGGGCAAAGTATTTGACCACCATCGATCTATGCAAAGGCTACTGGCAGATTCCCCTTAGTCCTGACGCTATTCCCAAGTCGGCATTTGTCACCCCGTTCGGCTTATTCCAGTTTCGAGTTATGCCATTCGGGATGAAGAATGCCCCGGCGACCTTATAAAGGCTGGCTGACCGGCTTCTGGATGGTCTCCAGGACTATGCTTGTGCCTACCTGGACGACATCGCCATCTACAGTGCGACATGGGAAGAGCATCTAAATCACCTAGAGACAGTATTGGACAGGATCCACCAGGCCGGAATCACCCTGAACCCAAACAAGTGTCACGTGGGCAAAGCAGATGTTCAGTATTTAGGGCATTGGGTGGGAAGTGGGAAACAGCGACCAGAACCAGCCAAGATTGAGGCCATAGCCAAATGGCCCATCCCACGCACTAAAACCCAGGTCATGGCGTTTTTAGGGACAGCGGGGTATTACAGGAAATTCGTTCCCAATTACAGCAGCGTAGCCAAGTCCCTCACTGATCTGACCCATAAGAACCAACCCCGCCAGGTAACCTGGACTTCAGAGTGTGAGGAAGCCTTCCGCCAACTAAAGGACGCCCTCACCAATACCCCTGTATTGGCCGCACCCGATCCAACTAAACGTTTCCTTGTTCACACAGACGCTTCTATGTTTAGATTGGGGGCAGTACTGAGCCAAGTCGGGCCGGACGGCCAAGAACACCCGGTAGCTTACCTGAGTCGGAAACTACTGCCCCGTGAAGTAAGCTATGCGGCCATCGAGAAGGAGTGCCTGGCGGTAGTATGGGCACTCAAGAAGTTGCAACCATATTTGTATGGACGACAGTTTTCCCTCCTAACGGACCATAATCCCCTAGTCTGGCTTAATCAGGTCTCCGGAGACAACGCCAGATTGCTGCGGTGGAGTTTAGCCCTACAACCTCTGGACTTCACCATCCACCACAGACCCGGCAAACAAAATGGTAACGCCGATGGACTAAGTCGACAAACGGAACTTGTACCAACCCCATAAACTTCGGTCATCCCCAAACCGATCCGTTGAGGATCAGACTGTGTATGCCGATCGCGTCGCTGAAAAGGGGGAGCCGTGTTACAGAACCACTCAGCACCCAGAATATGTTGTGCAGTTATATGTACAGTATATATAATAGGTTCCATGTGAGATGCATGTCCCTAATGTATCAGCAGTGTCCGCCCTCCCCCTACCTTTGTAATTCCCACAGTAAACATACGCAGGCTCCGGCCACCTGCGGCTTTTGTAATGCATGTCTGGCCTAACGCTTGTCTATTGGCCTGCCCTCTGTATCTGTGTGATATATTCTGTGTCCTGTGAGTAAAGTGTTGTCAGACTGGAAATACATGGAGAAGCAGTGATCTTTTATATGCGCCCATGCACTCAGAGGAATTCCAGCCAGCGTCCTTCATTCAGACTTCAGCCAACGCAGAGCGGACCTCCGAAAACACGGGGTGGTACTGAAAGAGGTACCCCAGCTTGGAAGACCCCGTTACAACCAACATATAGACATAAGGGGGTTTTACACATAGCGATATCACTAGCAATATCGCTAAAACGTCACTGGTTTTGTGACGTTATAGCGATATTGCTAGCGATATCGCTATGTGTGATACTTACCTCAGACCGGCTCCCCCCGCTGTCCATCGCTGATCGCGCGAGATTGGGCGGCTCCATTTCTCGACGTCTGCTGCCTGCTGGGCTTCCTGCTGTGTGAGACGAGCGACGCGTGGAGGCGGGCGGGAGGACCTCAGGATCGCTGTGGTGAAAGGTAAGTATCATGCGCTGCGTTGCTGCTGCATCGCTGTGAGGTCTTCCTGTGTGACAGCTCACTAGCGATCATTTAGCGATGCACCAGCGATCCTGACAGGGTCGGATCGCTGGTGCATCGCTAAATGTAAAAGGGCCTTTAAAGTCATGGCAGCATATAATTAATGACAACATGCAAACAAAATAACAGCAGACCTGGTCAGAGATAACAATATGTCATAGATCCATTACTGGTAATCACAGTTACCCATATAATGACAGACAATTCGACCTAATGGTTATGCACATGTCCCCGTTAATGAGAGCGTGTATCAACCAAGGACACAGCATGGAACACTCACCCATTCAGACGACATATGCTGTCACGGTAATCCATTGGGGATGTAATACAAGGTAAGGTGCGCTGCTCCCAATGTGTTTCTTTTAAATAACTCTTCAGGGGAGTCTATAGCAAAAAGGTGAGAGCTTCCACCATGATGGCACCAGGAGACTGCTGGTCTCTACTCCTCAGACCTCTGTGCGGTATGGTAAGGCGTCACACTATCTATGATGAACTACCGGGTTTAAATCCATATGCGGGCAATGCTACCAGAAGTGTAAATCAGCAGTTCCGGTCGGCGGAATGGTGAACGTCACTTCAGGGCAGCACCTGACTCAAACCTTGTCGCGTCAACAACATGCACTGGTAGCTGCCGCCCACAGGACATGTTATGCACTAGGGGTGACCATACCGCCGGTTCAACTGTAAGGGAGGGACAGGACTGTAGTCATTACCTGAGATACTGTAACATCGATGTCCAGTCCTTCCCCTACAGAAAACTGTATTCTTCTCTTTAGCATACCTGCATCTCCACATCCAGACTGCCCTGGGCATTTCCCAGGCGACGACGGTCGCTCCTTCAGGCGACTCCCAGTAACGGAGACACAGTCCAGGTTAACTTGAACACTCTTTACTTAATACTTCACACGTTACATCCACAGTTGGCACATCATGATAATCACTTGGTTCCTTATCATTCCCTTTCTGGCTGTCACTTCTGTGCAGTACACGCCCAGACCGTCCTAGACTGCTCCCCAGTTCCTTCCTGGCCCGACCTCACCATGATGACAAATTCTTCTGCCTGTTTCGCCCCAGACTCAAGATCATCAGTCACCAGGTTTGGTTGCCTCTGGTAAAGCATCCAGCACGTCTGTACCAATCTCGTCAAAGCTCCAACTTCCTTAATTTCCTCAGTCCAACCGACTCCTGCCCTAACAGCATCTGCCCAGGTGATAAGTCGCCACATCTTTCCTTTCCTGCACTGACCCACTGCTATGACACACAGTGGCCGTGGGTAACGTGGGCTGCAGCACTTTAACGTTGTGTGGCTGCCAAGCTGTCCAGGCCTATAGCCCATTTGTACACTAGGGCACCCTGGCCCCATCTGAACTAACCTCCTAGAAACCTCTCTCTTACAACCTGGCAGCCCCTCCTACAATTAACCCTCTATAAACATCCTATAAACTATACCTACAAAGCCCACTAGTATGCCCCCATCTAGTGGCCCACAACAGAAAAACACTGGGACTGGGATACATGAGAATAGGGGGGTGAGGAGGGATCACTAGTCTAGGTAGGAGAAGGGCCGGGAATAAATGTATTAAAATGATCCACTGTATAGGGGGATGGGTGGAGATCTACAGAGTGCCCCCAGGCACAATGTCTAAGGTTATATGGACTGCACAGCGACATTTGTGCACTGTTACCCATAGCTCCCAACCGTCCCGGATTTTGCAGGACAGTCCCGTTTTTGGCCCGCTCACCCGCTGTCCCGCCCGGGACTCTATTTTTCAAGCACTGCAGAGAGATAAGCTGCACGCCCACCCCATCCTCACCCTCCCAGAGACCCACCGCAGCCTCTCACAGCCTGCAATGACGTCGCTAGGCTGTTCTCTTCTGTACTGCGCACAGGACCTGTGATAAGGTCACAGAGGGGAGGAGTCAGAGGTCACATGATCAGGGGCCTCAGTGTATGCAGGACTCTGCTATGCTGGTTGTCATGGTGTTGGATGAGGCAAGTTTATGTATGGGGTCAGGAGGGGTTTACAGGATGGATGTAGCAGAGCCGTGTGTGTATGGAACGGAGCCGTGTGTATGGAGCGGAGCCGTGTGTGTACGAGGTGTATGGAGCAGAGCTGCCTGTGTAATGTGTGCGGAGCGGAGTGTGTATGAGGTGTACGGAGCAGAGAGGTGTTCAAGGTGTACAGAGCGAAGCAGTGTCTGTACGAGGTGTACGGAGCGGAGCCGTGTGTGTACGAAGTGTACGGAGCGGAGCCGCGTGTGTACAAGGTGTACGGAGCGGAGCCGTATGTGTACAAGGTGTACGGAGTGGAGCCGTGTGTGTAAGGTGTACGTAGCGGAGCCGTGTGTGTACGAGGTGTACAGAATGGAGCCCTGTGTGTACAAAGTGTACGGAGCTGAGCCTTGTGTTTACAGAGCTGAGCAGAGCCGTGTGTGTACGGGGTGTATGGAGCAGAGCCGCATGTGTGCGGGGTGTACAAAATGGAGCCCTGTGTGTACGAAGTGTATGGAGCGGAGCAGAGCCGTGTGTGTATGGGGTGTAGAGTGGAGCTGCATGTGTATGGAGCGGAACTGCATGTATACGAGGTGTACGGAGCAAAGCCGCATGTGTGCAAGGTTTACGGAGTGGAGCCATGTGTGTACAAGGTGTACAGAGCATGGCTGCGTGTGTACAAGGTGTACAGAGCATGGCCGCTTGTGTACAAGGTGTACGGAGCAGAGCTAGCTGCATGTGTATGAGGTTTACGGAGTGGTGGGGAACATTCATACCTCCCAACCATTCCATATCCAGCAGGACAGTCTCGATTTTGAGTCTACCCCACTTCCCCGTCCGGGAGGTTACTTTTCCCGCGGACACAGGAGTACACAGCGTAGCTCAAAGGAGCTGACCGGAAATGAGGTAATTTTGGGAGGAGATTGTGACGGAACCATGGAGGCACTTCAGGGAATGCTTCAGATCCATCACAGTGTCTTCCTCCGACAGCGCGGACAGCGGGATCGCCTTGGACTCGGGGATGTTGACCATGTGAGCGGATCATGATATGTCCTGCATCAGGAGGCTCAGGTGGGCACTACAATGTGAGCCAGGCTGCTATATCTTTATAGAATCTTTATTTCTTTCTCTCTCTGTTCTTTCTTTCCCCTTTTTCTCTCTCTCTCTGTTCTTTCTCTCTGTTCTTTCTTTTTCTCTCTCTGTTCTTTTTTTCCCCTTTCTTTCTCTCTGTTCTTTCCTCTCTTTCTCTCTCTGTTCTTTCTTTCCCCTCTTTCTCTGTTTTCTTTTTTCTCTCTCTGTTCTTTCTTTTCCTCAGTACCAGCCACTGTGCCCATAATGCCAGCCACTGTGCCCATAATACCAGCCACTGTGCCCATAATACCAGCCACTGTGCCCTCAGTACCAGTCAGTGTGATCAGCAGTGCTAAATGGGTGTGGTTGGGGCATGGACATTGGTGTGACTAGTTGTAAAACGGGTGTGGTAGGGGGCATGACCTAAAACTTGCCGCGGTGCGCTGTGCGCACTACAGCCTCTGTCCCTCTTTCCCTTCTTCAAAATTTGGGAGGTATGTTGTTACCTTTCAGCCAATCACAGACTTTGCCTTACAAGCACATCTGTGATTGGATGACAGGCGATGATCTGCAGTGCACGTGTCTTCTGTGCACTGGAGTCGCAGATTGGAGCAGGAAGCTGCTGCAGAGGACCAGGCTGACAGGATCTATGCTGCCATACAGCATACAGTATTGTTTTTAAAAATAAAAAACTAGAAAAATTAGTGGGTGTGAGAGGACCCTGCAGTGGCAGAAGCCCGGTATCTTAAATGTGGTCAATTGCGATGTAACCCATGTGGGGAGGGGAATGGTCTCTAGGAACCTCACTCTGTAGCTACTATATATAGGGGCACATGCAGCCTTGTTATACCGGCGGCATCTGACGTTACATCCTTTTGCAGAAAAAAGGGGGTATATGCTTCTTATTCAACCCCTGGCTGGAATCACCGGCCTTGGAGGATGTTCATTCAGGAGTTTAATTTTGTAGAAAAAAATTCGGATCACAGACATGGCACAAAACTAAAGTCATTTCAAATGGGAACTTTCTGGCTTTAAGAAACACTAAAAGAAATCAAGAACCAAAAATGTGGTAGTCAGTAATGGTTACTTTTTTAAACCAAGCATAGGGGAAAAATTATGGAATCATAAAAAACAAACAAACCAAAAAACCCTCCAACACATCACTAGTATTCTGTTGCACCACCTCTAGCTTTTCTAACAGCTTGCAGTCTCTGAGGCCTGGACTTAATGAGTGTCACACAGCACTCTCCATCACTCTGGATCCAACTTTCTCTGACTGCTGTTGCCAGATCAGCTTTGCAGGTTGGAGCCTCGTCATTGACCATTTTCTTCCACTTCCACCAAAGATTTTCCATTGGATTGAGATCCGGACTATTTGCAGGCCATGACATTGACCTTGTGTCTTTTTTCAAGGAATGTTTGCACAGTTTTTGCTCTATGGCAGGATGCATTACCATCTTGAAAAATGATTTCATCTTCCCCAAACATCCTTTCAATTGATGGGATAAGAAAAGCATCGAAAATATCAACATAAACTTGTGCATTTATTCAAGATGTAATAACAGCCATCTCCCCAGTGCCTTTACCTAACATGCAGCCCCATATCATCAATGACTGTAGGAATTTGCATGTTCTCTTCAGGCAGTCATCTTTATAAATCTCATTGGAACGGCACCAAACAAAAGTTCCAGCATCATCACCTTGCCCAATGCAGATTCGCGATTCGTCACTGAATATGACTTTCATCCAGTCATCCACAGTCCACGATTGCTTTTCCTTAGCCCATTGTAACCTTGTTTTTTTCTGTTTAGGTGTTAATGATGGCTTTTGTTTAGCTTTTCTGTATGTAAATCCCATTTCCTTTAAGCAGTTTCTTACAGTTCGGTCACAGACATTGACTCCAGTTTCCTCCCATTCGTTTTGTTGTGCATTTCCTGTTTTGGAGACATATTGCTTTAAGTTTCCGGTCTTGACGCTTTGATGTCTTCCTTGGTCTACCAGTATGTTTGCCTTTAACAACCTTCCCATGTTGTTTGGATTTGGTCCAGATTTTAGACACAGCTGTGAACAACCGACATCTTTTGCAACATTGCGTGATGATTTACCCTATTTTAAGAGTTTGATAATCCTCTCCTTTGTTTCAATTGACATCTCTCGTGTTGGAGCCATGATTCCTGTCAGTACATTTCGTGCAACAGCTCTCCAAGGTGTGATCACTCCTTTTTAGATGCAGACTAACAAGCAGATCTAATTTGATGCAGGTGTTGGCTTTGGGAATGAAAATTTATTTATCTATGTGGCTGCTGGAAAAAGCCGCATAACGTAAGAATGGAGCTCCCACGAAGCACGTCCACCGCGGCTCAATTCTACAGGGGATAAAAGTGCCGCATTGTGATGGATAGGATGGGTGATGGGGTGTTCGGTGTTTAGAGGACTTTTACCCGTCTGTAATATTTGTAATATGACCTTGTGCCAGATTCCGTCCTATTGTACAGTGACCGCACCAGAAGTCAGACCCTTGGCGAAAAGCATCTTATGTCTCCTTACACAAAATCATGTTTTGCCCCAAATATGACCCCGACGGCAAATCAGGCTGTTTGTGCCACGTTCCAAAGTGAAGTTGCATAAGTGAGGATCATGTTTTATTTATTTATTTTTTTAAAAGGTCATTGCTGAAGACAAAAGATATTGTCAGTGAGAGCTGACGGATTTAGTGCGGCTCTACATGTGAGGACATTGCTGCATAATATGGGAAAGGTGTCCGGGAGGGGGGTGGAAGATGAAAAAAGGGGCAGATGGTGGGGGAAGACGGGAAAGGGGGCGGAAGACGGGAAAGGAGTGGAAGACGGGAAACGAGTGAAAGACGGAAAAGGGACAAAGGAGCAGAAGATGAAAAAGATGGGAAAGGGACAGAAGATGGAAAGGGGAGGTGTGATAGGCTATGTGGATATCATTTTGTGAATATTTCTATTTCACTGATTTTCATAGTGTTTTTCTTGTTGCCTTGTATGTCTATAGCCTGACTGTATCCGTCTGTTGATGACCCCCTGTAGTTCCTTAATCCCCAAGGCTCCTTTGTCTCCTCTGGAAGGCCTGGAAACCGCTCCAACCTGACTACCCCTGGACACAAGGAGGGGGTGGGGAGGACAGGAGCTGGACAAGTCAGTTCCTGTGTGGAGAGCATGGTGTGAAGACAGGACTGTCAGCTGGATTTTGGACTCTCATCTCCCTGGACATGTTATCCTGTTACTGAGCTGCATTTGGATTCTGGACTATCTTATCCCTTGTGTGGTGGACTGAATATGGACTTTACATATTTTTGCCTGAATAAAGGTCTCGGAATTGTTCACTCTTCGCTTGCTCTGTTGATTGTGTGATACCAGAGAAGGTCCCCGTGACAGGAGGAAAATGGAAAGAGGCGGAAAATGGACGCAAAGGGGCGGAAGACGGGAAAGGGGCTTAAGAAGGGAGAGGGGCAGAAGCTATAAAAGATGGTACTACGAGTGGCACACGGACGGCCGCCGGGGAAGAAGCGCTCCTGTAAGCGCTGTGCCCCGGAGGCAGGTGCTGAACGCGGCCCTCATTCTCCCCCGCCAGCAATCGGAAAGGAAAAGGGGCGGAAGACAGACAGGTGAGAGAGCGGGAGGCGGTTTTTGGAGGATTATACTCGTCTGACGTCCACAGGGTCAGCCCTCCGGTGGTCTCGCACGGGTTGTGGGGACACAAACACTCTACTACTTGGGGAGGAGATGACCTCTGAGGTAACAGCACCTGCGGGGAGGAACCTGCACTACTGTGGAGACACAGCCTGGAGAGAAAGGGTGGAAAGCTGCATATAATACACATCCTGCACAGACTCCACACAAGTGGTGCTGACCGCTGTGGAGACCGAGCAGACCCCAGCACACAGCCCCAGGCAAGTAACAGCGCCCCCTAACTCCCCAGGCAGCCCCAGGACCCCCTCACACAGCCCCCACCCTGCTCCCTGTGCAGCCTCTCATCTGCGCCCCTCACTGTCAGCTCTCCACTACCTCAAGGCTCCTCCCAGCTCCTGACTACAGGCAGGACACGCCCCCGGAAATGACGTCACACCGGGACGCAGCTGAGCCCATACACACTAGCGTCGACTAGGAGGAGGAGGAGGTAGGTGTGCGCTGTGTACCCGGGATTATTAACCCCTTTAGGAGCGGACAGCCACAACACCTACAGGAATTACCGCACAGATAGACAAACCCTGCAGGTGCTGCGCCTGATAACACCGCTGTATCCGACCCCCGGCCCGATAACACCGCTGTATCCGAGCCCCGGCCCGATAACACCGCTGTATCCGACCCCCGGCCCGATAACACCGCTGTATCCGAGCCCCCGGCCCGATAACGCCGCTGTATCCGAGCACACCGCAGGCACTCGGTGAGCACACGGCCTGATGACACCACTGTATCCGAGCACGCCGCAGACACTCAGCACACGGGCCTGATAACACCGCTGCATCCGAGCACGCCGCAGACACTCAGCACACGGCCTGATGACACCGCTGTATCCGAGCACGCCGCAGACACTCAGCACACGGCCTGATAACACCGCTGTATCCGAGCACGCCGCAGACACTCAGCACACGGGCCTGATAACACCGCTGTATCCGAGCACGCCGCAGACACTCAGCACACGGGCCTGATAACACCGCTGTATCCGAGCACGCCGCAGACACTCAGCACACGGGCCTGATAACACCGCTGTATCCGAGCACGCCGCAGACACTTAGCACACGGGCCTGATAACACCGCTGTATCCGAGCACGCCGCAGACACTTAGCACACGGGCCTGATAACACCGCTGTATCCGAGCACGCCGCAGACACTCAGCACACGGGCCTGATAACACCGCTGTATCCGAGCACACTGCAGACACTCAGCACACGGGCCTGATAACACCACTGTATCCAAGCACGCCGCAGACACTCAGCACACGGGCCCGATAACACCACTGCATCCGAGCACGCCGCAGACACTCAGCACACGGGCCCAATAACACCACTGTATCCGAGCACACCGCAGACACTCAGCACACGGGCCCGATAACACCACTGCATCCGAGCACGCCGCAGACACTCAGCACACGGCCTGATAACACCACTATCCGAGCACGCCGCAGACTCTCAGCACACGGGCCTGATAACACCGCTGTATCCGAGCACGCCGCAGACACTCAGCACACGGGCCTGATAACACCGCTGTATCCGAGCACGCCGCACTCAGCACACGGGCCTGATAACACCGCTGTATCCGAGCACGCCGCACTCAGCACACGGGCCTCATAACACCGCTGTATCCGAGCACGCCGCAGACACTCAGCACACGGGCCTGATAACACCGCTGTATCAGAGCACGCCGCAGACACTCAGCACACGGGCCTGATAACACCACTGTATCCGAGCACGCTGCAGACACTCAGCACACGGGCCCGATAACACCACTGCATCCGAGCACGCTGCAGACACTCAGCACATGGCCTGATAACACCACTGTATCCGAGCACGCCACAGACACTCGGTGAGCACATGGGCTTGATAACACCACTGTATCCGAGCACGCCGCAGACACTCAGCACACGGGCCTGATAACACCGCTGCATCCAAGCATGCCGCAGACACTCAGCACACAGGCCTGATAACACCACTGTATCCGAGCACACTGAAGACACTCGGCACACGGGCCTGATAACACCGCTGCATCCAAGCATGCCGCAGACACTCAGCACACAGGCCTGATAACACCACTGTATCCGAGCACACTGAAGACACTCGGCACACGGGCCTGATAACACCACTGCATCCGAGCACGCCGCAGACACTCAGCACACGGGCCCGATAACACCACTGTATCCGAGCACACCGCAGACACTCAGCACACGGGCCCGATAACACCACTGCATCCGAGCACGCCGCAGACACTCAGCACACGGGCCCGATAACACCACTGCATCCGAGCACGCCGCAGACACTCAGCACACGGGCCCAATAACACCACTGTATCCGAGCACACTGCAGACACTCAGCACACGGGCCCGATAACACCACTGCATCCGAGCACGCCGCAGACACTCAGCACACGGGCCTGATAACACCACTATCCGAGCACGCCGCAGACTCTCAGCACACGGGCCTGATAACACCGCTGTATCCGAGCACGCCGCAGACACTCAGCACACGGGCCTGATAACACCGCTGTATCCGAGCACGCCGCACTCGGCACACGGGCCTGATAACACCGCTGTATCCGAGCACGCCGCACTCAGCACACGGGCCTCATAACACCGCTGTATCCGAGCACGCCGCAGACACTCAGCACACGGGCCTGATAACACCGCTGTATCAGAGCACGCCGCAGACACTCAGCACATGGGCCTGATAACACCGCTGTATCCGAGCACGCCGCAGACACTCAGCACACGGGCCTGATAACACCGCTGTATCAGAGCACGCCGCAGACACTCAGCACATGGGCCTGATAACACCGCTGCATCCGAGCACGCCGCAGACACTCAGCACACGGCCTGATGACACCACTGTATCCGAGCACGCCGCAGACACTCAGCACACGGCCTGATAACACCGCTGTATCCGAGCACGCCGCAGACACTCAGCACACGGGCCTGATAACACCGCTGTATCCGAGCACGCCGCAGACACTCAGCACACGGGCCTGATAACACCGCTGTATCCGAGCACGCCGCAGACACTCAGCACACGGGCCTGATAACACCGCTGTATCCGAGCACGCCGCAGACACTCAGCACACGGGCCTGATAACACCGCTGCATCCGAGCACGCCGCAGACACTCAGCACACGGCCTGATGACACCGCTGTATCCGAGCACGCCGCAGACACTCAGCACACGGCCTGATAACACCGCTGTATCCGAGCACGCCGCAGACACTCAGCACACGGGCCTGATAACACCGCTGTATCCGAGCACGCCGCAGACACTCAGCACACGGGCCTGATAACACCGCTGTATCCGAGCACGCCGCAGACACTTAGCACACGGGCCTGATAACACCGCTGTATCCGAGCACGCCGCAGACACTTAGCACACGGGCCTGATAACACCGCTGTATCCGAGCACGCCGCAGACACTCAGCACACGGGCCTGATAACACCGCTGTATCCGAGCACGCCGCAGACACTCAGCACACGGGCCTGATAACACCGCTGTATCCGAGCACGTTCATCTCTGTCGCTTATGTCACCATTTTCCAGGTGCTGTAATGTTTTCAGTGTTCGGGATTTGAGGCTGTGGCGGTTTCTGTTTTCCATCCTGAGTCGATGTTTTTATTGATATCTCTTCGGGGCAGACACGATGTTTTCATCGCACGTTCTGACATTTTCTTCCAGCAGCAAAAAAGACAATTCTGAGTTTTTGATTTTTTTCTCGTTAGACCATTTACTGGTTGGAATCATTAAATTTATACTTTGATCGGACTTTAGCAAACACACAAATTTGAACTCTTACATTTTTTATATATATATTTTTTTCACTTTCTTTGTTCTTCCCCTTCGGGGACCTGACCCTGCGATCATGCGATCACTTGTGCTATACACAGCTGGGCCGCAGCATTTCTCTATATAGCAGAGATCACGATCTCCTCTGAGCGCCGGCTGCAGGCTGACTTTCACAGGAGTACAGTGAGGACATGGAGGTCTTCGACAGACCCCCAGCTGTCAATGCAACTCAACTGTGCCCCCGCAATCACATCACAAGTGCACCGATGCCAAGTGTTAAATGCTACAGGTGGAGCCAATAACACCGCTATCCTCTGCCGGGAAAGATGTGGGCTCAGGGTCAATGGCTCCTCGGCCCCGGCATACGCCGTCTGGTTTCACAGTTTCCATGAGTCCCGTCTCCCTCATGCTTTTCCACAAGCGGCTTCCAGTTGTTGGAAGGGAATAAGGCTACGTGCACACGTGTGGAATTCCCACGGCTTTTATGCGTTTTTTTCTCCCCGAAAACGCATAAAATAAGCAACCCATTGAGTTCAATGGCATTCCGCACATGCTGTGCTAATGCTGCGTATTTTTCTGTGGCGGTATCACATTGCGGAAAAATACGCAGCATGCTCATTCTTTGTGCGGAATCGCAGGAATTCCGCACACATAGGAATGCATTGTTCCGCTTACTTTCCGCATGTGGCTACGCCCACCATGCGCAAAGTAAGCGGAGAATGTGCGGATGGTACCCACGGTCCGGAGGAGAGGAGACTGTAATATCCCTGTAAAAAATAGAATTTAAATAAAAAAATCGTGACATTCTCACCTTCCGGCGTCCCCAGGCCTCAGCGATGCTCCCGCCAACTCCCGCTCCCAGGCGATGACCTGTGATGATGTAGCAGTCTCGCGAGATGCTACGTCATCTGGAGTCATTGTCGCAAGGCATCGCTGGGAGCGGGAGTTGGCGGGAGCATCGCTGAGGCCTGGGGACGCCGGAAGGTGAGAATGTCACGATTTTTTATTTTGTTTATTATTTTTAACATTATATGTTTTTACTATTACTATTTTACTAGGCGGCCTCAATAGTAATAAGTGGCTCACACTCATCAAACACTATGACGAGTGTGACCAACCGGTCAATCAGTTCTCCAGGCGATGCTACAGATCGCTTGTAAAAGCTAGCATTCTGCAAGCTAATTACGCCTGCAAATCGCTAGTTTTTTGCGGGAATTACACATGCGGATTTCTCGCGTATTTTTCGCTGCAGGGAGTTGCGGAATTCAGGGCTGTGGAGTCGGTAAGCCAAACCTGCCACTCCGACTCCGACATATATTGCTTATATTTAAGTGAAAATTGATTGCAGTACAATGTGAACATCAGACATTTAATCATTTCTATGATCCAATAATCAAGATATTTAGATAGAACAGAATATCTATTTATTGGAATACAACTTTAGAACACAAAAACCTGTAATAAACTGTAAATATGTAATACACTATGTAATATCGATTACATAAACTGTATATATATAACACTATGTAATAAACTATAAGTGGCAAAAAACAGTTTTCAACAAAAACCTACTAAATAACATTTGTGCAGTCTATGAATTTGTCCTAAGAAATAGAATTCCCTCCATCAGATCCTCCTTCATAGATGACCTCACATCTGACCTAATAATTGTAAGGCCAGAGAACAACCTCTCTACAGTAACTTGTTTTGGAGGCAAAGCCGTAACCACATGGGCAACATCTCTAACAATTTCCGGGTATAAAGGAATTGCCTCATGCACAGTCAGTTTTGATGAACGGTTGAATTTTTCTTTGAGAGCAAGTGAAACATTTTGCTGAAATCTGGTCAATCTGCTGCTATAGGAGACGGCGTGAAATCTTTTTCCTTGCGGCAACGCTTTGCCTGCTCCATATCATCCAAATACTTGTCAAAGTCAAACGCCTCATCTGATGAGGATGAAGATATGGCAGCAGTAGCAATGTCAGGCAGGGCCGGTTTTAGGCAAAGTGGGGCCCTAGGCAAAGTTTAAAATGGGGCCCCAAATGCTGACATAGTGAACATCACACAGAAGCATTTCGATAGTATTTACATGCGCTGAGTTCAGGCCGCTAAATGATCGACAATATTGAAGTCGTTCAACACTTGTTTCCCGGCCTCTTTCCACCGTCTGAGGAAGAATGATGGGGACAGAACGATCACTAAGGGTGTGTGCACACGTTGCGGTTTTTGCTGCGGATCCGGTCCTGCAGATCCGCAGCAGTTTCCATGCGGTTTACAGTACCATGTAATCCTATGGAAAACCAAATCCGCCGTGCACATGCTGCGGAAAATTCTGCGCAGATTTGCTGCGGTTTATTTTCCGCAGCATGTTACTACTTTTTTGCGGAACCGCAGCTGCAGTGTACGTTCCGGGACATACAAATCAATCTCTCTCATCCGCACTGCCAAACCGCACTAGAACCTGCATCAAATCCGCTGTACACATGCTAGGAATCAGCAGGAAAAATGCATGTGTTTTACCCTGCGGTATGTGCCAAGAGATATGGATTCTCTGCAGAAAGCCGCAGACTAATCTGCAACGTGTGCCCACACCCTAACGGATCACCATACAGTATCATGTTATCAGCAGCACATCCACAGTTTACACCCCATAGTCCTCCATATAATATAATCTGCCCCATAGTCCTCCATATAGTATAATACACTCCTCATAGCCCTCCATATATTCAAATACACTGCTCAGTCCTCCATATAGTATAATACACTCCTTATAGCCCTCCATATATTAAAATACACTGCTCAGTCCTCCATATAGTATAATACACTCCTCATAGCCCTCCATATATTAAAATACACTGCTCAGTCCTCCATATAGTATAACACACGCCTCATAGTTCTCCATATAGTATAATGCACCACCATAGTCACCCATGTAGTACAATTCACTTCCCATAGCATAATGAACCCCATAGTTCTTCATATAATGTATTCCCCATAGTCCTCGATACAGTATAATGCAGCCACCCAATAGAGCATAATGCGGCCACCCCACAGAGTATAATGCAGCCCCGCCATACAATATACTGTAACCCCCATAGAATATAATGCAGCCCCCCTCTTATAGTATAATACAGCCACCCCTTAGAGAATAATGCAGCTACCCCAGAGTATAATGCAGCCACTCCACAGAATATAATGTAACCCCCCCATAGAATATAATGCCCCAGAATGGTATAATACAGCCCAGCATGGTATATAGCCCCCCAGAATGGTGCAGTATAATACTGCCCAGCATGGTATGATACAGCCCAGCATGGTATGATACAGCCCAGCATGGTATAATACAGCCCAGCATGGTATATAGCCTCCCCCAGAATGGTGTAATACAGGCCAGCATGGTATAATACAGCCCAGCATGGTATATAGCCCCCCCCGAATGGTATAATACAGCCCAGCATGGTATATAGCCCCCCCCAGAATGGTGTAATACAGGCCAGCATGGTATAATACAGCCCAGCATGGTATATAACCCCCCTCAGAATGGTATAATACAGCCCAGCATGGTATATAGCCCCCCTCAGAATGGTATAATACAGCCCAGCATGGTATATAGCCCCCCAGAATGGTATAATATGGCCCAGCATGGTATATAGCCCCCCCAGCATGGTATGATACAGCCCAGCATGGTATATAGCCCCCCCAGAATGGTATAATATGGCCCAGCATGGTATATAGCCCCCCCCAGCATGGTATGATACAGCCCAGCATGGTATATAGCCCCCCAGAATGGTATAATATGGCCCAGCATGGTATATAGCCCCCCCCAGCATGGTATGATACAGCCCAGCATTGTATAATACAGCCCAGTATGGTATATAGCCCCCCAGAATGGAATAATACAGCCCAGTATGGTATAATACAGCCCAGCATGGTATATAGCCCCCCAGAATGGAATAATACAGCCCAGCATGGTATATAGCCCCCCCAGAAAGGTATAATACAGCCTAGCATGGTATATAGCCCCCCCGGAATGGTATAATACAGCACAGCACGGTATGATACAGCCCAGCATGGTATATAGCCCCCCCAGAATGGTGTAATACAGCACAGCACGGTATAATACAGCCCAGCATGGTATATAGCCCCCCAGAATGGTATAATACGGCCCAGCATGGTATATAGCCCCCCAGAATGGTATAATACAGCCCAGCATGGTATATAGCCCCCCAGAATGGTACAGTATAATACTGCCCAGCATGGTATGATACTGCCCAGCATGGTATAATACAGCCCAGCATGGTATAATACAGCCCAGCATGGTATATAGCCCCCCCCCCAGAATGGTGTAATACAGGACAGCATGGTATAATACAGCCCAGCATGGTATAATACAGCCCAGCATGGTATATAGCCCCCCTCAGAATGGTATAATACAGCCCAGCATGGTATAATACAGCCCAGCATGGTATATAGCCCCCAG
This sequence comes from Dendrobates tinctorius, assembly GCF_039654945.1. NCBI lineage: Eukaryota > Metazoa > Chordata > Amphibia > Anura > Dendrobatidae > Dendrobates > Dendrobates tinctorius. The sequence goes on along the minus strand of NW_027361904.1, from coordinate 1,435,676 downwards.
AATGGTATAATACAGCCCAGCATGGTATATAGCCCCCACAGCATGGTATAATACAGCCCAGCATGGTATATAGCCCCCCAGAATGGTATAATAAAGCCCAGCATGGTATATAGCCCCCCGGAATGGTATAATACAGCACAGCACGGTATGATACAGCCCAGCATGGTATATAGCCCCCCCAGAATGGTGTAATACAGCACAGCATGGTATATAGCCCCCCAGAATGGTATAATACAGCCCAGCATGGTATATAGCCCCCCAGAATGGTACAGTATAATACGGCCCAGCATGGTATGATACTGCCCAGCATGGTATACTACAGCCCAGCATGGTATATAGCCCCCCTCAGAATGGTATAATACAGCCCAGCACGGTATAATATAGCCCAGCATGGTATATAGTCCCAAGAATGGTATTGTATAATACAGCCCAGCATGGTATATAGCCCCCACAGCATGGTATAATACAGCCCAGCATGGTATAATACAGCCCAGTATGGTATATAGCCCCCCAGAATGGTATAATACGGCCCAGCATGGTATATAGCCCCCCAGGATGGTATGAGACAGCCCAGCATGGTGTATAGCCCCCCCAGCATGGTATAATACGGCCCAGCATGGTATGATACAGCCGGGCATGGTATGATACAGCCGGGCATGGTATATAGTCCCCCCAGCATGGTATATAGCCCGCCCAGCATGGTATAATACAGCACAGCACGGTATAATACAGCCCAGCATGGTATATATACCCCCCCAGAATGGTATAATACGGCCCAGCATGGTATATAGCCCCCCGGAATGGTATAATATGGCCCAGCATGGTATATAGCCCCCCCAGCATGGTATAATACAGCCCAGCATGGTATATAGCCCCCCCGGAATGGTTTAATATGGCCCAGCATGGTATATTGCCCCCCCCAGCATGGTATGATACAGCCCAGCATGGTATATAGCTCCCCCCAGCATGGTATAATACAGCCCAGCATGGTATAATACAGCCCAGCATGGTATATAGCCCCCCCCCAGCATGGTATGATACAGCCGGGCATGGTATATAGGCCCCACAGTCCAGTACTCACGCTGATTTAAAAAAATCAACAAAACACTCCTCACCTTCTCCTCGTGCCCGCGCTGCTGGCTGCTCCTGTCTCCTCCTGCTCTGTCTGGTACACAGTGAGAGCACGATGACGTCATCGTGCCCCCGCTGTGGCAGAGGCAGAGCGGGGAATGATTGGTGAGGGAGCGTCAGCTGACGCTCTCTCCTCCATCACTGCCTCCTTCAATGCGGCGGCGGCCGCTGCCGGAGTCGACGCTGGGGGCAGGAGGGCCCCCCTGCCTCACAGTGGCCCCATAGCGGCTGTGTGATGTGCCGCTTGCTGGGGTCCCTGGAGGAGCGGGGGCCCTAGGCAGCTGCCTGGTCTGCCTGCCCATAACGCCGGCCCTGCTGTCAGGACCCAAGTCCTCTTGCGCCTGGCAGTCCTCCTGTAGGCCACTCATCCTAACTGCTACCTCAGTCAGAGCTTCTTTTCCTTTAGTAAGCTGTTGATCATCAAGCAGTATACGATGACTTGGGTCCACATAAACAGCTGCCAGAAAAATTTTATTTTCCAATAGCTGTGTCTCTCTCCATTGAAGCAGAAATGCCATCTGCGATTAAACCTCCTCTTTGGGACAGGCAAAATAGCAAGTTCTTACACTCCCTTATGAAAATGCCAGGAGTTAAATCCTCAGCTTGTAATTTTTTAGTCACTGTAAATGGGTGATTAAGCAATTCCTTCAATTCAGCCACCTGTGTCCATTGACCTTCATTTAGGGTTACCTGAGGGTTCGTCATATCTATAAGAAACGGTAGGTCAGAGTCTGAGTCAGGCATTAGTCTTCATCAGTGACTCGGCACGCCTCAGTGCAAGTGCTCCACACTCCATAGCCAGCGTCTATAGCGTCGTTCGTGGCAGCGACGCCGCACGCTCAGTGGGCCTAGAGGAACTCTAACCCCATGTCCTTGGGGTAGATGTTATGAATGAGTCACCGTAGGAGGCAAAAACAGAAATACTAGCTAAGTCCAGAAAACCAGAGAAGTTGGCACCTATCGGAGTGCAGACCCCTGAACCTATCAGCAAACAACTAGCAGTAGCCGTGGGGGGTTCCTACGGTGCCCTAGACCCCTCGATCACAGCCGGAGAACTAAATAGCCTAAAGACAGAAAGGGAAATCTAAACTGCCCCAGAGCAGACCCCAAAGCAATAGGCAGCCCCCAACATTTAATGACGGTGAAGCAAGATGAAAAAACACTCACACAGATAGAAAGATAGGCTGAGCAAATGATGGGGCCCAAGCTAACTAGATAGGACAGAATAGAAAAGCTGCTGTCTGCAATCCGCCAATAACCCTATCAAAACAAGAGCCAACAGACTGATAGGGAAAAAAGCCCTGAAGACGTTAGGCTTCAAAAAGACTATATCAGTACTCAGGTATTTTCTGAAGACAGAGCAAAAAGGAATTCAGCTCACCCCAGCAGGGAGTGGCAGAAATCCAGAAAAACAAGGCAAAACAAAACCAAAACATAAATGCAAAAAGCAGAGCAGAAAACTTAGCTTTTGAGGAGCAGGAATCAGACTGGTCTCCTAGAATCCCTCTGAGAAATCACCAGCAAGGCAGAAGGGCGTAGGCTGCCTTATATCCAGTCAGCAATTCCAGTCACCCAGTCATCATCATCCTGCTCAGGTGCTTGGTAATCAGCCTCACTACCTTCCTTCACCAGAAGAGGGAGTTCATCAGACCTCAATGGTGAAGGGGAAAATGAACTCACAACAGGTAGAGTTCTGTGGCCGTTTGCTGTGCGCTCTTTGGCCGGGCTCTGTGAGCTAAACAGGCTCCAGCATCCACGTTCAGCGGTTGTGCGGCTCTGTGAATTAACAGAGTCCGCTCCTGTTCACACTGGGTGACGTAACCCACGTGTGACTGTTTTCACGCCGCTCTATTCTTCCGCCATTGTCTAGCAGCAGTGTACCACCCCTGCACGGTGGAGCCCGGGCTGCGAACGCAGCTACTATTTTATAATTTGGTGCGTTCCGCCAGCCCTAACATTATGTTAGAAGCATTGTCCATTACAATAGCAAGAACCTGTTCTTGTGTGAATGTAGCCTTAGATCAGGAATAGAACAGCCATTTATAGGACGTTTTCATAACTTTCCCAAATTCCTATGAAAAAATATTCAGCACATTCTGCATTGAACTACTGTACCCAATTTATTATATATTTTAGGAGTCGGAGTCGGTCCATTTTATACCGACTCCACCAAAATGAGCTCCGACTCCACAGCCCTGGCGGAATTGCCGTGGGAATTCCGCACGTGTGCACATAGCCTAAGACACGCTCCCCAGTGCCTCGTTTAGAGAGAGGAGAGCTCTGCTTTCCACTGCAAGTTCCTCACGCCAACTAACAACATGATTAATAATATGATGAGCTATTATCTGTGCTGAACAGCTGCTATATACTAGTACAATATATCTGTGTCATGTTTCATTGTTATGCACTATACTATTATGGCTCCATGCACCTGCACTTTCTTTGACTGATATGCTAATATATACTGTAACAATTTTTGCTCTAGCACTTTATAAATCCTCACATCATCTCCTGTAATACATTACACATACACCATACATATGAGGCAGGTTGTGTGATATTACATGCACATAGATTTACTACAAACTACCATATTTCACGGAATCTGCTTCTACAGGACTTTATGGTTATTTTTTTTCTCCCCCCCCCCCCTTTCTTGATTGTTTTTTCTGACGCTCCATGTTGCATATTTAGGTCCAGCTTCTTGGTTGCAGGGTTACTATTTCTGCTATTCAGTGTTACAAGGTTGCCCTGCATGAAGAATGAAACCCTTGCTCTTACTTTTCAGGATTTGTTGGGTAGTAGAGTTATGGATTGTTAAATCTTCATATTTTGTATATTTCTTTATTCAGGACTTCTTACCAGACTTGAAACAAAATGTCACGATAATTCTTATAAGAAATGTAGTATTTTATTGTATAAGAATCATTGCAGTAAAATATGAGAATTAGTCCCATGGTTGGCTCATTAAATTAGTTGCGGTTTATTCTTCCATCTTTCTCTTGATCCTGTGTAATCTATGGGTGTGAGTCCAAGTCACAGTAGGCTGCAGAAGCACGTGTCACCGCCTATGGGTGTAGGCCCAAATGCTATAGGAAGCAGGAGAACATGTCAACCTCTGTGTCTGTAGACCCTCTGAATGAAGAGAGACCCCCTCTGTGTGTCACATCGTGTGTGTGTATATATATATATATATATATATATATATATATAATGTTACGAATCCTGGAGTGGACCCACTGGTTTGCAGTGCCGACCGACCCCGGGCGAGCTGGCAAGGAGTAATCGACCCCTATACAGGTACCATTAGGGGCAGGCCCGGGGGAGGGTGTACCGCAATAGCTAGTGCCAGAGGGACGGCTCGAAGGAAACAGGAAGACCCAGGTACTCGCCAGGAACAGGACAGGGCAGGTGTCCACCAAGAGACACGGAATCCAGGACAAGGCAGAGTTCACACAGAGGATATGAGATCTTGAACGGAGAGGAGTGTACACGGGGAGGCACGGTAACTGGGACTAAACAGAGCACGCACTGGGAAGTGCACAGGGACAAGGACTGAGCAGAGAACGCACTGGGAAGTGCACAGAGAAAGAGACAGAGCAGGTCATGCATTGGGAAGTGCACAGAGGCAGAGCAGAGCACACACTGGGAAGTGCACAGGGACAAGGACTGAGCAGAGAACGCACTGGGAAGTGCACAGAGAAAGACGGAGCAGGTCATGCATTGGGAAGTGCACAGAGGCAGAGCAGAGCACACACTGGGAAGTGCACAGGGACAAGGACTGAGCAGAGAACGCACTGGAAAGTACACAGAGGCAGAGCACGCACTGGGAAGTGCACTAAGACAGAAACAGAGCTGACACTGGGACCTGAGAGAACGCCTGCACAGGACAAGTGCAGGAAATAATCAGGCGCCAAGGCAAAGCCGAAGCCGCCTGATATACCTGACACTGGACGCTGGTAAGGTCACTTCCGGGTCAGGACACAGACAGAAGCCAGCAAGCGCGCGGCTGAAGCCTAAGGGTGCGTGCTGTGCATGCGCGAGCAGCAGGAGACCCGGGGAGGCCGCAAGACCGGAAGCAGAGCGGCAGCGCGGCGCGCCCCAATCCCACCAGCCCGTCGGGAAACCAGGGCGTGGGGAGCGCAGGCAGACATGGCGGAAACATATGAATGATGATGAGTTTGGTTTTGTCCACATTGAGTTTTTTCAAGCGAGAGGAGGAGGAGAAGGATATGACTGATGGACACTCTGGAATTCTGGACAGTTGAGAGGTGACATCTGGGCCAGAGAGGTAGATCTGAGTGTCATCAGCATGTAGGTGGTACTGGAACCCATGGGACTTTGATTTGTCGCAGGCCAAAGGTATAGATGGAAGAGAGTAGGGGTCCCAGGAAAGAGCTTTTAGGAACACCAGCAGAGAGAAGGCAGTAGTGTAGAGATGTTAAATGTGGTTAGTGAGGTATGAGGAGATCCAGGAGAGGGCAAGGTCTTTGATGGCAAGTTAACCCCTTAATGACTGGAGCTTTTTCCTGTTTTGCGGTTTTGTTTTTCGCTCCCCTTCTTCCCAGGGCCATAACTTTTTTATTTTTCCATATGGCCATGTGAGGGCTTATTCTTTGCGGGACGAGTTGTACTTTTGAACGACACCATTGGTTTTACCATGTTGTGTACTCAAACGGGAAAAAAATTCCAAGTGCTGTGAAATTGCAAAAAAAAGTGCAATCCCACACTTGTTTTTTGTTTGGATTTTTTGATAGGTTCCCTAAATGCTAAAACTGACCTGCCATTATGATTCTCCAGGTCATTACGAGTTCATAGACACCAAACATGTCTAGGTTCTTTTTTATTTAAGTAGTGAAAAAAAATTCCAAAATAGGCTAAAAAAAAAATTCACAATTTTCCGAGACCTGTAGCTTCTCCATTTTTCGTGAGCTGACCTTTTTAATGATACCACTTTTGTGCAGATATGTTCTTTTGATCGCCCGTTATTGCATTTTAATGCAATGTTGCGGCGACCAAAAAAACGTAATTCTGGCGTTATCCAACTCCTAAATCCATGCAGAAGAGAGAAGACGACATCCACACTTTATATCTAATATATAAAGCTCAAAGTGTGTATGTATGTGTATGTCCGGGATTGGCATCCGCACCGTCGCAGCTACAGCCACAAAATTTGGCACAGTCACACGTCTGGACCCCGAGAGCGTCCTAGGCTATGTTGTGAGGCGAAATTTTAACCCCGCGCGTTCCAATTCACCAAACAATTTTGCCCCTATCTACATACTGGGGAAGCAGTGTGTATCAAGCCCCGCCCCTCATTATGATGTCACAATGGTTGCCATGGTGACGCTGGTGTCATCATAGGTTGCAAGCCCCGCCGCTCATTATGATGTCATAATGGTTGACTATGGGATGGAGGATGGGTGATGGGTATATGGGCACTGGACTATGGGGTGGCGGATATGTATGATGGGTATATGGGCCTGGGACTATGGGATGGCGGATATGTATATGGGCACAGGACTATGGGATGGAGGATGTGTGATGGGTATATGGGCACGGGACTATGGGATGGAGGATAATTATAATTTGCTATAACTAACCACATTTAGTTACTATGCCCGGTCAGCGCCGGGCCCTTCAGCTAGTCTCTATTATATATCTGCAGTAATTGTACCATTTACTATGGAATTTCTGTTTTTATATCGGTTCATTTTCTTTCTATTCAGGTTCCTACAGGAAAAGGATCCGCTGATAATAAATTCTTTATGAAATCACTTTCCTAATTAAAAGATGAGTAAGGACAGAGACAAGATGGCGGAGAGGATATTAAACCTCACCCTGGAGATAATCTTCCATCTTACCGGAGAGGTGAGAGGCTCTGATGTCATCACATGACCTCATTATCTATGGGAATAACAGGGGATATGACCGGAGAGGTGAGAGGCTCTGATGTCATCACATGACCTCATTATCTATGGGAATAACAGGAGATATGACCGGAGAGGTGAGAGGCTCTGATGTCATCACATGACCTCATTATCTATGGGAATAACAGGGGATGTGACCGGAGAGGTGAGAGGCTCTGATGTCATCACATGACCTCATTATCTATGGGAATAACAGGAGATATGACCGGAGAGGTGAGAGGCTCTGATGTCATCACATGACCTCATTATCTATGGGAATAACAGGGGATGTGACCGGAGAGGTGAGAGGCTCTGATGTCATCACATGACCTCATTATCTATGGGAATAATAGGGGATATGACCGGAGAGGTGAGAGGCTCTGATGTCATCACATGACCTCATTATCTATGGGAATAACAGGGGGATATGACCGGAGAGGTGAGAGGCTCTGATGTCATCACATGACCTCATTATCTATGGGAATAACAGGGGATATGACCGGAGAGGTGAGAGGCTCTGATGTCATCACATGACCTCATTATCTATGGGAATAACAGGGGATATGACCGGAGAGGTGAGATGTTCTGATGTCATCACATGACCTCATTATCTATGGGAATAACAGGGGATATGACCAGAGAGGTGAGAGGTTCTGATGTCATCACATGACCTCATTATCTATGGGAATAACAGGGGATGTGACTGGAGAGGTGAGAGGCTCTGATGTCATCACATGACCTCATTATCTATGGGAATAACGGGGGATATGACCGGAGAGGTGAGAGGCTCTGATGTCATCACATGACCTCATTATCTATGGGAATAACAGGGGATATGACCAGAGAGGTGAGAGGCTCTGATGTCATCACATGACCTCATTATCTATGGGAATAACGGGATATGATCGGAGAGGTGAGAGGCTCTGATGTCATCACATGACCTCATTATCTATGGGAATAACGGGATATGATCAGAGAGGTGAGAGGCTCTGATGTCATCACATGACCTCATCATCTATGGGAATAACAGGGGACATGCCCGGAGAGGTGAGAGGTTCTGATGTCATCACATGACCTCATTATCTATGGGAATAACGGGGGATGTGACCGGAGAGGTGAGAGGCTCTGATGTCATCACATGACCTCATTATCTATGGGAATAACGGGATATGATCGGAGAGGTGAGAGGCTCTGATGTCATCACATGACCTCATTATCTATGGGAATAACGGGATATGAGCGGAGAGGTGAGAGGCTCTGATGTCATCACATGACCTCATTATCTATGGGAATAACAGGGGATATGACCGGAGAGGTGAGAGGCTCTGATGTCATCACATGACCTCATTATCTATGGGAATAACGGGATATGATCGGAGAGGTGAGAGGCTCTGATGTCATCACATGACCTCATTATCTATGGGAATAACAGGGGATATTACTGGAGAGGTGAGAGGCTCTGATGTCATCACATGACCTCATTATCTATGGGAATAACAGAGGATATGACCGGAGAGGTGAGAGGCTCTGATGTCATCACATGACCTCATTATCTATGGGAATAACGGGATATGACCGGAGAGGTGAGAGGTTCTGATGTCATCACATGACCTCATTATCTATGGGAATAACGGGATATGACCGGAAAGGTGAGAGGCACTGATGTCATCACATGACCTCATTATCTATGGGAATAACAGAGGATATGACCGGAGAGGTGAGAGGCACTGATGTCATCACATGACCTCATTATCTATGGGAATAACGGGATATGACCGGAGAGGTGATGGACTCTGGAGATGTCTTTAGTGATATTATTAATGTCTCCACTCTCAGGATTACACAGTAGTGAAGACCTCTAGTGATCGCTGTCAGGCCCCTGTATCTGAAGGACGAGGAGGAACCCTGAGCCCAATCCCGGGGCCTCCACCTCACCCCCGGATACATGAGGACATCAATAACCAGAAGATTCTAGAACTTGCCAACAAGATAATTGAGCTGCTGACTGGAGAGGTGACGCTGCTGGGAATGCTGGGACAATATACAGGACAGCACTGGAGGATTCTGGGTGATGACGGTATCATTGTGTGTGTCAGGTTCCTATAAGGTGTCATGACGTCACCGTCTATCTCTCCATGGAGGAGTGGGAGTATCTAGAAGGGCACAAGGATCGGTACCAGGAAGTGATGATGGAGGAGCACCGCCCCCGCACATCACCAGGTAATAGACAGGACTAAATACACACGGCCTATAATTCTCTGTATGTAATAATGATGTCAGTCCTGTCTGTGTCTCCTTAGTTCTCTCCAGTAAGAGGACAACCCCAGAGAGATGTCCCGCTCCTCCTCCTCCTCCACAGGACTATCAGGTAGATGGAGATCTCCCCTATGATGTGTAGACGGCTGTGACGTCCTTGTGTTCCGTCTTGTTTTCTCCTCCAGTATTATAAGTTTTATACTTGTTGGGGAAACACACACGAGAGAGTCGGTGATACGGATATTTCCCCGCCGTCACCAATCTGTGACGGAGCTTGCACAGTCACAGCTCTCTGGTGCCCCCTTTACCCTCAGGTCAGTCAGGGAACTGAACCTAGGATAAGTAGTAGCCGGAGAAACTGCCCTGTCACGTTCTGGTTAGGCCTGTTTCACACTTCCGTTTTTTCAAATCCGTCAAAATCCGTTGGTTTCCGTAAAAAAACGGATCCGCCATTTTTTGCAGGATCCGTTTTTTTTGTCCCATAGACTTCCATTAGTGGTTACCGCGGATCCGTCAAAAAAACGGATCCGTTTTTTTAAAAACGGATCCGTTTGCATCAGTTTCCGTCAAAAAAACGGAAACGGATCCGTTTGGCGGACACAAAAACGGAAGTGTGAAACAGGCCTTAGCGGGGCACTCTGCAGTGAGGGCGGTACATACATCACCAGTCCCAGACCGGGAATATATATATAAAGCTCCGATTTGTCACTGTCAGGATCCCCCAATAACACCGGATCAGTTCCTCGTTGGATATAAGCCCGATCCGTTACCAAGCTTATATCGGGTCAGAAACCAACCCCAGGCAGTGCATAAGTACTAGCCAGACTCACGGAAATCGGATTTCGAGATAAAAGAGCAGCCCAAATTTAATTGATATTTTAATTGCGCACTAGAAACTACAAATATATACAGAGTAATATACAGAAATTACAGGTAAAAATTAGGGTACAGGTTGGGGATAGCAGTTAGCTGTATGTGTCACGTTACCGGTTCTTATCACTTGTGGATGGAGGGGAAGCTCTCGTATCCACAGGCACCTTCTTAGTTCCTGGTCCATCTCCACACGTGATGTGGCTTCCATGGCAGAACAAAGACAGGGCTAAAAGTGTGTGGCTAGCTTTTAACCCTTTGCGCGCCCCCTCCCATAATTCCCACCGCCCCTCTGGGTTGGACTAAATTCTCCTCCCTTTTCCTCCTAGTTGAAATAATTCCAAATATCTAGGATGGGTCATAACTTCCTAGCGGGAGGTCCAGATGGCACGACTGACGTCTCAACTGGTTCATTGGGGCTGGACCGATACAGAGAGTCCAAACTTGAGTCATCTAAGTGGTTCTAGAGAGCCAGTCTCGATAGCTCGGTATCCGGGACAGCTAGAGAAATATGAGATGTAGGGGTGCGTGCAGGGGGCTCCCAACGTTCTGGTGGTACATTGGACTTAACCCTGAGATTTAGGGTACCTAGTAGGGATCGCTGGTGCGTCGCTGGTGAGATGTCAAACAGTCAGATCTCACCAGCGACGCAGAAATGACACGGAACGATACGACGGTCGTTGAGACCCTGTCTCTCAGACCTGTAGTATTGAGGTCGTTCGTCATTGTCCCTGTCAAACACAGAGATGAATGCTGGCCAGCGGGACACCAGCAATCAAAAAATGGCCCAGGACATTCGAGCGCGATCAGCGACATCGCAGCAGGGGCCCGATCACCGCTATGTGTCACAAGTAGCGAGATTGCTAGCGAGATCGCTGTTTTGTCACCGATTTTGTGAGTTGGTGGCTTTACGGTACTTTCATAATTTATCTCTAGATATTGGTGCCAATGAGTGTAGAGTTTTCCCTTGCAAAAAAGACAGCAGGGGGTCCTAGCTCTGCCCCTCCTTGCCTTCATTAACACGTGGCTTCTAATTCTCTGGCCATTTGGCAAAAGTTCTGCTCTTTTGGGAATAGTGTACTTTTCCCAAGGGTGGGGAGGCCACCCTTCAGGAGTGCAGGGAGATCTCTAGGTAATCTATGGGGCTTGAATTCATAAATCCAAAATGGAGTCTTTCTCGTCCTTTACATTTTTATAATGACGACGGCGGAGACGGCAGGATCACAGCTGACCACAGACATCACATGTCCGGATCTTCTCACCATTATTCCCAAGGACTTCTCCGATCATCGGGGACTTTTACAATATTTGTTTTGCAGCTTTTGGATCCAGATAAAGATCTGAACAATATTAATGGTCCAGAGAGAAATGTGCGGGGCGATCAGCGGTGTAAAGAGGAGACCCCTAATGTGAGGAGCGATCAGCGGTGTAAAGAGGAGACCCCTAATGTGAGGAGCGATCAGCGGTGTAAAGAGGAGACCCCTAATGTGAGGAGCGATCAGCGGTGTAAAGAGGAGACCCCTAATGTGAGGAGCGATCAGCGGTGTAAAGAGGAGACCCCTAATGTGAGGGGCGATCAGTGGTGTAAAGAGGAGACCCCTAATGTGAGGGGCGATCAGCGGTGTAAAGAGGAGACCCCTAATGTGATGGGCGATCACCGGTGTAAAGAGGAGACCCCTACAGATCACTGCGCAGGTGAGGGTCTTCAGATGAATATTCAGTTTCAACACAATGTGAAGTGATAATGATTTGATCCTGTTATACAGCTGTGGTAAAAATTAAGAGACCACTTTCTAATGTTCAGTTTGTCTGACTTTTCTCTTTATACAGTTAGGTCCATATATATTTGGACAGAGACAACATTTTTCTAATTTTGGTTCTAGACATTACCACAATGAATTTTAAACAAAACAATTCAGATGCAGTTGAAGTTCAGACTTTCAGCTTTCATTTGAGGGTATCCACATTAACATTGGATGAAGGGTTTAGGAGTTTCAGCTCCTTAACATGTGCCACCCTGTTTTTAAAGGGACCAAAAGTAATTGGACAGATTAAATAATTGTAAATAAAATGTTCATTTCTAGTACTTGGTTGAAAACCCTTTGTTGGCAATGACTGCCAGAAGTCTTGAACTCATGGACATCACCAGACGCTGTGTTTCCTCCTTTTTGATGCTCTGCCAGGCCTTCACTGCGGTGGTTTTCAGTTGCTGTTTGTTTGTGGGCCTGTCTGTCTGAAGTTTAGTCTTTAGCAAGTGAAATGCATGCTCAGTTGGGTTGAGATCAGGTGACTGACTTGGCCATTCAAGAATATTCCACTCCTTTGCTTTAATAAACTCCTTGTTTGCTTTGGCTTTATGTTTTGGGTCATTGTCCATCTGTAGTATGAAATAATAATAATAATAATAATAATAATAATAATAATTTTTATTTATATAGCGCCAACATATTCCGCAGCACTTTACAATTAAGCGGGGACATGTACAGACAATAAATTCAATACAAGTTAAGACAATTCAAACAGTGACATTAGGAGTGAGGTCCCTGCTCGCAAGCTTACAATCTACAAGGAAATGGGGGGACACAGTAGGTGAGAAATGCTTGTTAATTCAGGTCTGGCAATTATAATAGGGATTTTCATATAAAGCTGCATGATCCGGTCATCAGCCCGTGTGTTTAAGTGCAATAGACAAGTATCAAGTGCAGTTATCATGTGCATGAAGGGTGTGGAGACAGATGAATAGTAGGGTGCAGATTCAGAATAATATTTGGAAGGAGGGAACAGGGCAAAGTTAGCTTGCTGAGTAGTTGATGTGGTAGGCTTGTTTGAAGAGATGGGTTTTCAAAGCGCGCTTGAATAGGTCAGGGCTAGGTATCAGTCTGATCGTCTGGGAAAGTGCATTCCAGAGAGCTGGAGCAGCACGAGAGAAGTCTTGGAGACGGAGGTGCGAGGTTCGGATTACGGGGGATGTTAGTCTTAGGTCATTTGTAGAACGGAGGGCACGTGTAGGGCGATAGACAGAGATGAGAGAGGAGATATAAGGCGGTGCAGAACAGTGGAGAGCTTTGTGGGTGAGAGAGATGAGTTTATACTGGACCCTGTAGCGAATAGGTAGCCAGTGTAATGACTGGCACAAGATGGAGGCATTGGTGAAGCGGCTGGACAGAAATATGACCCTGGCTGCCGCATTCAAGATGGATTGGAGAGGAGAAAGTTTGGTAAGAGGGAGACCGATCAGAAGAGAGTTGCAGTAGTCCAGACGAGAATGAATAAGAGCGACAGTAAAGGGGGTTTTACACTAAGCGATATCGCTAGCAATATCGCTAAAACGTCACTGGTTTTGTGACGTTATAGCGATATTGCTAGCGATATCGCTATGTGTGATACTTACCAGCGACCGGCTCCCCCGCTGTCCATCGCTGATCGCGCGAGAATGTCCGGCTCCATTTCTCGTCGGGCGCTTCCTGCTGAGACTTCCTGCTGTGACGACGAGCGACGCTGGACGCGGGCGGGAGGACGCCAGGATCGCTGTGTGTGAATGGTAAGTATCGTGCGCTGCGTCGCTGCTGCATCGCTGTGAGATCTTTCTGTATGAAAGCTCACTAGCGATCATTTAGCAATGCACCAGCGATCCTGACCGGGTGGGATCGCTGGTCGGATCGCTGGTGCATCGCTAAATGTAAAAGGGCCTTAAGAGTCTTAGCAGTTTCAAAGGTGAGAAAAGGTCGGATTCTGGAGATGTTTTTAAGATGCAGGTGACAAGAGCGACTGAGTGATCGGATGTAGGGAGTAAAGGAAAGTTCAGTGTCGAATATGACCCCAAGACAGCGGGCATGCTGCTTGGGAGTTATGGTTGAACCCTCCAGGGTTATTTCGATGTTAGGTAGAGTGAGGTTAGTAGAGGGGGAGAAACACAAGAAGTTCAGTTTTAGAGAGATTTAGTTTCAGATAGAGGGAGGACATGATGCTAGAGACAGCAGACAGACAATCCTTGGTATTTTGAATTAGGGTAGAGGTGATGTCAGGGGAAGAAGTGTATAATTGGGTGTCATCAGCATAGAGATGATACTGGAACCCAAATCTGCTGATTGTTTGTCCAATAGGGGCAGTGTATAAAGAGAAGAGGAGGGGGCCTAGGACTGAGCCCTGCGGGACCCCGATAGTAAGGGGACGAGAAGAGGAAGAGGAGCCGGAAAAAGATACAGTGAAGGAGCGGTCAGAGAGGTAGGAGGAGAACCAGGAGAGGGCTGTGTCCTTGAGGCCTATAGAGCGGAGCATAGTGAGGAGGAGCTGGTGATCCACAGTGTCAAATGCGGCAGAGAGATCCAGGAGAATCAGCAGGGAGCAATGACCTTTCGATTTAGCTGTTATTAAATCATTAGAGACTTTAGTGAGGGCAGTTTCAGTAGAGTGTAAAGAGCGGAAACCAGATTGTAAGGGGTCGAGAAGAGAGTTATCCGAGAGATAGCGGATTAGACGGGAGTGGACCAGGCGTTCCAGGAGTTTAGAGATGAAGGGAAGGTTAGAGACAGGTCTGTAGTTAGCAGTGCAGTTCTGGTCCAGGGATGGCTATTTAAGTAAAGGGGTTATGATGGCATGTTTAAATGAGGAGGGAAATATACCTGAAGAAAGAGAGAGGTTAAATATTTTAGTCAGGTGAGTGGTGACCACTGGTGAGAGAGACTGCAGGAGCTGTGATGGAATAGGGTCACTGTTGCAGGTTGTAGGCCGAGCAGAAGCGAGGAGCTTGGAAACTTCTTCTTCTGAAACAGGCTCAAAGATGTCTAGTGAGCTTGAGGTGCGGCAGGGAAGGGGATCCAGGCACTGAGGAGATAGGGCTGAGATATCCTGATGGATGTGGTTGATTTTTTCTAGGAAATAAGTGGCCAGATCCTCACCGCTGAGGTTGGTGATGGGGGCCTGTACTTTAGGTTTCAGGAGGGAGTTTAAGGTTTCAAAAAGTCGTCTTGGGTTGTTGGATAGTGAGGTGATGAGGGTGGTGAAGTAGGATTGTTTGGCCAGATGAAGGGCAGAGTTATAGGTTTTGAGCATGAACTTATAGTGGATGAAGTCTTCTGCTAAGAGAGATTTTCTCCACTGCCGCTCTGCACACCTCGAGCAGCGCTGAAGAGAGCGTGTTTGCGTTGTGTGCCAGGGCTGCCGTTGTCTGTGTCGGGTCTTTCTGCGTATAGAAGGTGCTGCTTCATCTAGGGCATTCTTCAGTGTATTATTGAAGTGTGACAATGCTATGTCTGGACAGGAGAGGGTGGAGATGGGGACTAAAGATGTGTGGAGATTGTCCCTAAGCTGTTGGGTATTAATGGTACGTGTATTCCGATAAGTGTGGTAAGTGGGGGTGTCCCGGGTGAGGAGACAATTCTTGACAGAGAAGGAAAGAAGGTTGTGGTCCGAGAGCGGGAGAGGTGAATTAGTAAAGTCGTGCAGCGAGCCGGGACGGGAGAAAACCAGGTCCAGAGTATTCCCGTCCTCATGTGTAGAAGAATTAGTAAACTGTGAGAGGCCGAATGAAGAAGTTAGAGAAAGAAGATGAGAGGCAGACTGGGAGAGCGGATCATTGATGGGGATGTTAAAGTCTCCCATGATGAGGGTGGGGATGTCACAGGACAGAAAGTGAGTAAGCCAGGTGGTGAAGTGGTCTAGAAACTGGAGGGAGGAGCCTGGAGGGCGATAAACGACCGCCACTCGTAAGGAGAAGGGCTTAAAGAGTCTGACGGCGTGGACTTCAAAGGAAGGAAATGTAAGTGAGGGAACCGGGGGGATGACCTGGAAAGCACATTGTGATGAAAGGAGCAAACCAACACCTCCACCCTGTCTGTTCTCAGGTCTGGGGGTATGTGAAAATTTCAGCCCACCAAACGAGAGAGCGGCAGCAGCGGTGGTGTCTGAATGCTGGATCCAGGTTTCTGTAATAGCCAGAAGGTTAAGGGAATTAGAGAGAAAAAGATCGTGAATGTAAGTCAGTTTGTTACACACAGACCGTGCATTCCAGAGAGCACATTGGAAAGTGAGAGGAGAAGGAATGCACTGAATGTTAATAAAATTAGCAGGGTTTCTATATGCAGCTGGAGGAGAGTAACGTATGCTGGTGGAGGGAGGCCCAGGGTTGGGGGAGATGTCACCTGCAACTATTAAAAGGAGAAAAAACAGAAAAAGCAGGTGGTGGGATGATTTGTATGAACGTTTTGAGTGCTGCATGGAGGTTTTGGATGGTTTGGTGTGGGTAAGAAATGTCAATAGAGCCTCAGAGTTAAACATGGGAGAGGGGAAAAGGGAGGGGTGGATATGCAGAGAGTGCACAGAATGTGTAAAAGGGCAGGCGAGTTGTTAAAAAGCAGAAGTGAAGACAAATAAGCAGCAGGTTAATATGATCAATGCAAATGTAGTACGACTGACCAAGAAGCATGCGTGCATGAAAAACTTATGCACCTTACCTGTCTCCTGCCCTGTCCAACTGCATTGTCTAACTGCAAAACACTTGATCCTGTTGCACTTAATATCTAAGACACAAAAACAGAACACAGTATGACAAACGTGCATAAATACTCTGCTGTAAAACATATGTAACTGTAAGTAGCAAGTGCTAGTAAAAGATGTTAACAAAAACAGGGTATTTTGTTGATACGTTTTTTTGCAAAAAAATGTACGCTAAGCCACTCCGCCGCGTCAAGGCATACCCTTCTCGGAGCAGTCCTATCTAATATATTTAAAAACCTGAACATGTGAATAATACCTTCATGAGCAGGGTTCAGAAAGGTGCTGCCCGGTATGGGCTCGCTGGGCAAAATGGCTTTTTATGCATGTCCCAAAGGAGAGAGGCGGGGATCTCCCAAAGCTTGCATAAACAAGAAATCAATGGATTCAGAACACATGACACATGCACAAAAACTGAACGGGTCATAAGACCCTGTTCACACCACCCAAGAACTAAGACACAAAAACAGAACACAGTATGACAAACGTGCATAAATACTCTGCTGTAAAACATATGTAACTGTAAGTAGCAAGTGCTAGTAAAAGATGTTAACAAAAACAGGGTATTTTGTTGATACGTTTTTTTGCAAAAAAATGTACGCTAAGCCACTCCGCCGCGTCAAGGCATACCCTTCTCGGAGCATCTTTTACTAGCACTTGCTACTTACAGTTACATATGTTTTACAGCAGAGTATTTATGCACGTTTGTCATACTGTGTTCTGTTTTTGTGTCTTAGTTCTTGGGTGGTGTGAAAAGGGTCTTATGACCCGTTCAGTTTTTGTGCATGTGTCATGTGTTCTGAATGCACTTAATATCTGTTGCACGCGTAAGCCCGCACGCGTGCTATCCCAGCCAGAGCTAAATATATATGAAATGAAATGTCTGCTAGCTTCAGCCACCAAAAGGCCATAATCAGTAATTAACCAAATAGCACAAGGCCAGAGCAGGCATTACTATGCGGGGTAAATAACTAACGCTGGACAAGGCCATCAAACAGAGAAAGGGAAAAAAAAAAAAACACAAAAAAACACGTTTCTACACTTCAAAGCAGAAACCAAATAGATAAAAAAATAAAGACCCACCACAGGAGTGATGGAATGAAATACCATAAAAATATCTGGCAATATATGATGCAGTTCACACTTGTCAGACAGCATACATGGATGATGGAATGAAATACCTGTGTGAAGAAGAGAAGAGAGGAACATCAGCTTCAATGCATTGTCTAACTGCAAAACACTTGATCCTGTTGCACTTAATATCTGTTGCACGCGTAAGCCCGAAATGACGACCAATCAGTTTGGCTGGATCTGAGCACACAGTATGGCTCTGAATACCTCAGAATTCATTCGGCTGCTTCTGTCTGGTGTCACATCATCAATAAACACTAGTGACCCAGTGCCACTGGCAGACATGCATGCCCGAGCCATCACACTGCCTCCGCCGTGTTTTACAGATGATGTGGTATGCTTTGGATCATGAGCTGTACCACACCTTCGCCATACCTGTGCTGGCTTTTTTAGATGTTTTTTAGTAAAGTCCAGTCTAGCCTTTTGATTCTTGATGCTTATGAGTGGCTTGCACCGTGCAGTGAACCCTCTGTATTCACTTTCATGCAGTCTTCTCCTTATGGTAGATTTGGATATTGATACGCCTGCCTCCTGGAGAGTGTTGTTCACTTGGTTGGCTGTTGTGAAGGGGTTTCTCTTCACCATGGAGATTATTCTGCGATCATCCACCACTGTTGTCTTCCGTGGGCGCCCAGGTATTTTTGCATTGATGAGTTCACCAGTGCTTTCTTTCTTTCTCAGGATGTACCAAACTGTAGATTTTGCCACTCCTAATGTAGCAATTTCCCGGATGGGTTTTTTCTGTTTTTGCAGCTTAAGGATGGCTTGTTTCACCTGCATGGAGAGCTCCTTTGACCGCATGTTTCCTTCACAGCAAAACCTTCCAAATGCCAGCACCACACCTCAAATCAACTGCAGGCCTTTTATCTGCTTAATTGAGAATGACATAACGAAGGGATTGCCCACACCTGTTCATGAAATAGCCTTGGAGTCAATTGTCCAATTACTTTTGGTCCCTTTAAAAACAGGGTGGCACATGTTAAGGAGCTGAAACTCCTAAACCCTTCATCCAATTTTAATGTGGAAACCCTCAAATGAAAGCTGAAAGTCTGAACTTCAACTGCATCTGAAGTGTTCTGTCTAAAATTCATTGTGGTAATGTCTAGAACCAAAATTAGAAAAATGTATATATGGACCTAACTGTAGGTATTTTTTTGAGTAAAATGTAAATTGTTCTTTTAGTCTATAAACTTCTGACAACATGTCTCTGAATTTCCAAATACAATACAAACATTTTGTATTTTTTTCTGACAAACAAAAATGGTCAAAATTAAAAAAAACTAACAGAGCTTTCAGACTCCAATAATGCAAAGAAAACAAGTTGATAATCATTTAGAAACAACAATACTAATGTTTTAACTCAGGAAGAGTTCAGATATCAATATTTTGTGCAATAACCATGATTTTTAAAGGGAACCTGTCACCCCCCCAGGCGTTTTTAACTAAAAGAGCCACCTTGTGCAGCACTAATGCTGCATTCTGTCAAGGTGGCTCTTTTAGTTGGGGTCCCTTCCACCCCTGAAAGAATCGTTTTTATAATTTGTCGTCATACCTGTAGTTTGTCCTGGGGGCAGGTCTTTCCCCTCCCGGACACAGACGCCTCACATCCATCAGTCATTTCGTCCTTTCCTCTTGGCGCCGCCTCCGCAGCGTTCATTTATTTTCCTGGCGCCTGCGCTGTAATCTTTTTCTTGGGCATGCGCAGTTAGCGCTTGCCGTCCACTGACATCACATGATGTCTTCCTTATCGCGCCTGCGTGGACGTGCAGCCCGAGATCCCGCCCCGCAGTCTCTTCTGATTTATTCACACTGCGGGGCTGGGAATATTGGGCGTGCGCAGTAGTTCTCTGCGGCTCTCCCTCAAGTCCCACAGCAATTAGTGATGAGCTGACGATTCCTATGACGCTGCACAGTAGGAAAGAGGCGGAGGGATTTGAGGGAGAGCCGCAGAGAACTACTGCGCATGCCTCATCCTCTTGATTACATTCCAGAGGTTTTCAATGTCGTTCAGGTCTGGAGATTGGGCTGGCCATGACAGGGATTTGATGCGGTTGCCTCTTAATTTTTTCCAGAGCTGTATGTGAGGTCACAGGTCGTCATTTATAATATGGCTGATAATCTACAGCTGAAGATGAATTTTACTTATGTGAGCGGCCAATTTCTTCATCATCTGATGTCGGTTTTGATGAAGGAAAAGTATTTGTCCAATTTGGGCCTCAGAAACCATCAGCTCCTATTAATCTGATGTCAGAGTGGGGTGACAGAATCCTGATGATGGAGACGTCCCCCCAAATAACCCTGAGTGACAGCCGGGCTCCTCCATAATGATAGGGAGTGGAGATAGCTCTGATCTTAGTCTTTACCCCTAAGATGCTGCGTTTAATACCAACCATGGACGTTTGGTGGTGTAACAATGGCAGCTGCAATATCACTGGTAATGGTAGAAACACTAGAGATGACAGTAAGACCAGCCAACAGAGCCATAGCACTAATAGAACGGATCGAGACAGATCAGTCGGGAAGTAAAATTCCGCCCCCTGTATCTGGTACCTTGGTGTATGATCTTCAAGAAGGTTTACCCTTGTAATAGGTCATTCTCTTGTTTCCTTATTTATTAGGAGAGGCCTAGGAAATGTGTTGGATATCTTAACCATAAAGAGTGTTTGCTTTGCAGAGAAGGTTTATTTGGCTCATGGCAGAAAAACATCTGCGTTTCCTGTATTGAAAAAAACGTTATGCGAAGAGTCTCCTAACTTCGCTTGGCAGCTGAGATCAATTACTAAGGCAGAGATGAACAGTTCCCTAAAGTCCTTATTCCACCATGAAGGCAACAAACTCAGGAAGGGGAAAGGGTTGACAATCTTATCGTCTGTGTCCGAAGAATCGGAGGCGTCCGAGGGGGAAGGTAGGGGTTGTGTCAGTCAGATTCCAATTCATCCTCAGAAGATGATGCAGGGAGTCGCCTGTGCTTCCCGGTAGAGGATCCTGGTTGGTTGGTCAAGGCGGTGAGGTCCACCATTGGCATAATAGATGCAAAAGTTGGTGCAAGACGTAATGTTCAAGGGGCATGTATAGACTAAAAGACAAACCTTTTCAGTGAATGAGAAGATAAAGACGTTCATTAAGAGAGATTGGAAAAGTCCTGAGAGGAAATATTTCTTCGAGGAGGATGAGACAGTTCTTTGGGAAAAAGATCCAAAAATAGATGTGTTGGTGGACAAGTTGCCTAAAAAATCTACCTTTCCCTTTGAGGACATGGGGACACTTTAAAATCCTTTAGATCCTCAGCAGGAGCTCTAAAAGCCGGCTATCTTAGTGAATTGTACAGCCAAGTCTGTAATTGTTTGGTGACTATCCAATTGGTATAACCAAAGGGTTAAAATGACAAAGTGAAAATATCATAGCCACTCTATTCCATTAATGCAGGGAAGAACTACTTTCCTAGCGGATACATCCGCGGATTCGGTGAGATAGGCGGCTAGGTCAGCAGTTCTCGCCAACGCAGTCTGAAGAGTTCTGTGGCTTAAGTACTGACCGGGTGATGTCCATTAGTCCACACTATGTACCATCCCATGTGAAGGAGAGTGTTTGGTCCTGTGATTGATGGCATCCTAGACAAGGCTTGAGACAGAAAGAAATGGTTTCATAATCGGTCCAAACCCAAACTGTCATACAGGAGGTCCTCTCAAAGGAGAAGATAAAATATTTTACCAGAAATGGCAGAACACCCTTCTAATACCATAGTTGGACGATTTTCTGATCGTGGGCAAAACATTCGAACCCTACGGCTCCTATTTAGCAAATGTGAGAACCATTTTGCCGAATCTATGTTGGCTTCTGAATATTGAAGTTAATCAGGGTAAACTGATTAAATTTGCTGATGACACAAAGCTAGGAGGGATAGCTAATACTAGAGAAGAGAGAGAGAGGATTCAAAAAGATTTAAATAAACTGGAGAAGTGGGCAGCAACTAACAGAATGGTTTTTAACAGGGAGAAATGCAAAGTACTACATCTGGGCAATAAAAATGGAAAAAGCATATATAGAATGGGAGGAATAGGGCTAAGTGACAGCACATGTGAAAAAGACTTGGGTATACTAATAGATCACAGACTGAATATGAGTCAACAGTGTGATGCAGCAGCAAAAAAGGCAAATGCAATTCTAGGATGTATTAACAGAAGCATACAGTCTAGATCACGTGAAGTCATTATTTCCCTCTACTCCTCTTTGGTCAGACCTCATCTGGAATATTGTGTCCAGTTTTGGGCACCACATTTTAAAAAAGACATCAACAAACTGGAGCAAGTTCAGAAAAGAGCGACCAGAATGGTGACCGGTCTGCAAACCCTGTCTTATGAGGAAAGGTTGCAGGATTTGGGAATGTTTAGTTTGCAAAAGAGAAGACTGAGAGGAGACTTAATAGCTGTCTACAAATATCTAAAGGGCTGTCACATTGTAGAAGGATCAACTTTATTCTCATTTGCACAAGGAAAGACTAGAAGCAATGGGATGAAACTGAATGGGAGGAGACACAGATTAGATATTAGAAAAAACTTTTTGACAGAGTGATCAATGAGTGGAACAGGCTGCCACGAGAAGTGGTGAGTTCTCCTTCAATGGAAGTCTTCAAACAGAGGCTGGACAGACATCTGACTGGGATGATTTAGCGAATCCTGCTTTGAGCAGGGGGTTGGACCAGATGGCCCAGGAGGTCCCTTCCAACTCTACGATTCTATGATTCTATGATTCTATGATTCTAAGGCTAGCTCTATTGAGAGACCAGATCTTTGTAATCCTCTTAGACTCAGTAAACAAAAACTGTTTTCTTCCAATGGAAAAGATAGAAAAGGTGTCGGTCCAGGTTCTCAAGGCAATAACAATCCTACCATGACTCTCAGGAAGGCCATGTCATTGTAAGGGTTTCTTATATTTTGTATTCAACCAGTCCTATCGGCTCAGTTGCACACCAAAAGCCAGACAGCTTGACAAACGAAAATGCTATGAAAGGTTGTTTAGAAGAAAGGCTCTTTCCACGGCTGCAGTGAAGTCTCACTATTGTGGTTAAGCATAGAAAATCTATTACGGGAAAATCTAGCCCGAGCGCCATAACCACAGATGCAAGCTCAAGAGGATGGGGGAGCAGATTCAGAAGACTGTCTGGTCTTGAATGGTTGGACAAGGGAGGAAAAGTTAGGGTCCGCCAACTTTAGAGGTATTGCTGGTGAAATATGCGGTGGAGAAGATGCTTGCATTCATGCAGAGTCAACATGTGCGTATCCTATCGGACAACAGAGTAACAGTAGCATATATCAATCATCAGGGAAGAACTTGATCCGATTCTATAATGACTGTAATCAAGCTAATCTTTCACATTTCAGAAGCCCATCTCTATTCCTTAACAGCACTAGAATCCCTGGCAAAAATTATGGAATCATCGGCCTTGGAGGATGTTCATTCAGTTGTTTAATTTTGTAGAAAAAAAAAAGGAGATCACAGACATGGCACAAAACTAAAGTCATTTCAAAAGGCAACTTTTTGGCTTTAAGAAACACTAAAAGAAATCAAGAACAAAAAATGTGGTAGTCAGTAATGGTTACTTTTTTAACCAAGTAAATCATCCTGCAATATTGCAAAAGATGTTGGTTGTTCACATTCAGCTGTGTCTAAAATCTGGACCAAATACAAACAACATGGGAAGGTTGTTAAAGGCAAACATACTGGTACACCAATGAAGACATCAAAGTGTCAAGACCGGAAACTTAAAGCAGTATGTAATATGTCTCCAAAATAGGAAATGCACAAACAAAACAAATGAGGAACGAATGGGAGGAAACTGGAGTCAACGTCTGTGACCGAACTGTGAGAAACCACCTAAAGGAAATGGGATTTACATACAGAAAAGCTAAACAAAAGCCATCATTAACACCTGAATTAGTTCTAGACTTAGGCTGGTTTTACACTTACCGCATTTTTTTGCGGTCCGTTATTGCGGCACGTTTTTGCGGGCCGTATCGCCGCATTTTTTTGTGGTGTACCACAATAACGGGCCACAAAAAAGTTTGCAGATCGCTTTTTTCCCCTCCCAATACTATAGAACTAGTATTGGGGGAAAAAAAGCGGCATTCCAGAAATCCGGAAGTGACAACGCGCCGCAAGAACAAACTTCTGATTTACAATGGGGCCCGTGTCCGTACACCGTGAAAAAGATCGAGCAAACTCGATCTTTTATCATGGCCGTACGGCACACAGCGCACCATTGAATTTTTGCAGGCCGATTTTGCAGACCCCTAGAAATCTATTGGAGCTGCAAAATCGGCTCACAAAAATACCGCAAGTGTAAAAACAGCCATATCTCGTTCCTACAAGAAAGAGTTTCTCAGAGTTTTTCTATACACAAACATTCCTCATTTCCTGCAAGAGAAAAAGATGTCCATTCACCAAAAGCTCCTGTCCTTCCGAAAGAAAACTCGCTCTTCTATAAGAGAAACTATGTCCATCCTAGGCCTGATGTCATCCTGCATTCCTTCACTGGCCTGCGCTCAGTTTGATTCTTGCCCGCCACAAACGCAGATCCTCTCAACCTGCAGTGGTCTCAGCTATCGCTAAACAAGAAATGAATCTTCCTTATCCTGTAAAAAAATCAATGAACTGGTGGTTATCTATGAAAAACCTAGAAAGAGGAGCAACATTCCTAATAAATGCTCTAAGAGCTCATTCCTCAAACTACAAAGAACTAAGAGCTTTGTTAGAAGCCCTAAGATGTCTAAAACTGTACTTCAACAACTCTACAATAGTATCCTTCCTAAAATATTAAGGGGGCATTTGGCACAAAATGCTTCATAAGCTTTCCAGCAACATCTTATTGTTAACATTCACTTGAAAGGCAAAGAGAACTTGATAGTAGAATTTTTCAGTCGCTTCATGCTGATGAATGGTCTCTGAGTCCACAACTATTTTTCAAACAGGTGTCTAAATGTGGTCTTCCAGAAATAGACCTTTTTGCGTTAAGTAAAAAAAGGATTTCCCCAATCTTGCGGACAACCCAGTGGCAGTGGATGCTTTAGCGCAAAATTGGATGTTCCACCTTGATTGTGCCTTCACTCCAATTTCATTTGTATCGAAAGTCCTGCAGAAGATAACGAGAATGAAATGCAATGTCATTGTTGTAGCCCCATACTGGCCAAAAAAGTTAGTTCTCTCATCTGAGGAGGTTGGTAGTAGATGGACTTTTTTTTCTGCAGATAAAAACTCTTCTTTTCAAATCCTGGTGCTCCATCAGAAACAGAACAATTTCCTTCTGACTACCTGGTTACTGAGAAGTCCATTATCGTTAACAAAGGCGTATACAGGGTCATTTCCACTTTGGGGAAGTCTTGTTTTCAATCAACTTACCAGAAAGTCTGGAAAAAGTTTTTCACATGGTGTGGGGTAGCTCAACCCAAACCTCTGTATCCAAGCATACCCCAAAACCTGGATTTCCTGCAGGAAAGTTTTCAAAAGGGTCTTTCATCAAGTTCCTTTAAAGTTCACGTTGCGTCACTGAACCGAGTTGTCTTTGACATTCAACTGGCTATTCAATGCTGGATACATCATTTTTTTAGATCAGTTTCAAGACTTAGACCATGGTTTAGGAACTATTCACCACCTGGTACTTAATTTGGTTTTAATAGGTTAACTAAACTGCCCATTGAGCCTCTACAGGAGGCGTCCATCAGGTTTACAAAACTGAACATGAGGTTGTTTGTTTAATATTCTGCTCACCTAGTGAGTCCGTGACCTTGGATGCGTGGCCCAGTGTGCCATTCATTACCACAGCGGCAGTACACCAGCAGGACGGGTGGCCTGGTGCCCCACAGCACCCATGCAACAAAACTGAGCTCCCATGACTCCATGCTACACCAACCCACAGCACATCGGCAATAATGACCACCACACAGCAGCAACACCAAGTGAATGGAACTAGAAAACCTCATCTTCCACATGTGCTCTGTCATCTGAGAACAAAAGTAGTCTGAACCCCTCTTGCAGTGTCCTGCTATCTAAAATTCCTGGGCCAAATGGGAAAAGGGCTCGTCCAAATATAACAAAAACATCCATCCTTTCGACCTAAAGAGGTGATTGAGTTCCAACCTGTCTCAAGACATTGTCTTACCAACTTTTTGTTACATTCCCAAAACTAATAAAGACAAGGAATTCTAGCTGCCTCCACTACTACTAGATGGCTTTACTGCTATTCGTGAATTTCACAAAATTATGGGCGAATCTCTTCCGGAAGGCCTTAAAGTGTAGGACACGAGCAGTTTCAGGATCCTGGACTGAGAGGTCTTCAGCATCGATAGAGCAGATTTGCAGAGCCACTACCTGGTTTTCTCCTCACACCTTCCTGAAGCGCTATAAATTAGATATTACTGCTTGTCAGGAATTAGTGACCAGTGAAGGAATTAGCGATTGGGGATAAACTCCGAGTACTGATTAGGAAAGAATGGACAGTCATCAGTCAGGAACTGGCGCAGAAGCTGATATTCAGCTGCCAGGGCCCGAAGGGCAGAAGGCCTGAAAAATAGAGGTCAGCCCTGTACACTGTGTGCAGAATTAATAGGCAGTTTGTATATTTGAGGACTCATTTGATTGTTACACATCTCCAGTGCTGTCAGTCAGTTAAAAAAAAATGTAATAAACCTGAATATTTCAGAAAGTAAAAGTGCGGTTTTGTCTTTCTTAGCAGAATATCTCTGTGTGACAAATTATGGGGCAATCAACTGAAAAACTAAATTTTCCATCTTATTTATTTTCCTCTGCTACATTCAAAATGTATAAAATAAGTTTCTAACATTTATAAAAAAAGAAAGTGACCAATATAGTAATATGGCGTCAGCTCCTTCACAAGAGGAACAGCTGCCTGGACCGTGAGATGAGCTTTATAACATTCCAGACTTCCCGCTCAAAGTGCTCTCCACCAATCCCGTCACATCTCTCCAGATCCGCCTGGTAACAGAGACAACCGGAAGATTCTAGAAAGGGGAGTACCACAAGCACACTCCAGAAGGGATGCAGAATATACAGTTGTGCTCAAAACTTTGCATACCGAGGCCGAATTTTTGCTTTCTTGGCCTTTTTTCAGAGAATATGAATGACTAGCTGTTTCCAGCCAGCTAACGCTCGGCACGCTCATTGCTATCTAAATAACGCTGCTGGTGATTAAACTAAAGTAAATAATGACAACATTCAATAGCGTTTACGCAGGTGGTAAATTAAATGGGCGGGATTATGTGTGGTAATGTGGTGGGAGGCGGGATTAATATGTGTGGTAATGTGGTGGGGGCAGGATTATGTGCGGTCATGTGGGGGGCGGGATTATGTGCGGTAATGTGGTGGGGGGCGGGGTTATGAGCGGTAATGTGGTGGGGCGGGGTTATGAGCGGTAATGTGTTGGGGGTGGGATTATGAGCGGTAATGTGGTGGGGGGGCGGGGTTATGAGTGGTAATGTGGTGGGGGGCAGGATTATGAGCGGTAATGTGGTGGGGGCGGGATTATGTGTGTTGATGTGGGGGGCAGGATTATGTGCGGTAATGTGGGGTGGTGGGATTATGTGCGGTAATGTGGGGGGGCGGGATTATGTGCGGTAATGTGGGGGGCAGGATTATGTGCGGTAATGTGGGGGGCGGGATTATGTGCGGTAATGTGGTAGGGGGTGGGATTATGTGCGGTAATGTGGGGGCGGGATGTGTGGTAATGTGGTGGGGGCGGGATTATGAGCGGTAATGGGGGGCGGGAATATGAGCGGTAATGTGGTTGGGGGCGGGATTATGTGCGGTAATGTGGGGGGGCGGGATTGTGTGTGGTGATGTGGTGGGGGGCGGGATTGTGTGTGGTGATGTGGTGGGGAAGCGGGATTGTGTGGTGGGGGGCGGGATTGTGTGGTGATGTGGTGGGGGGCGGGATTGTGTGTGTTGATGTGGGGGTGCGGGATTGTGTGTGGTAATGTGGTGGGGGCGGGATTGTGTGTGGTAATGTGGTGGGGGCGGGATTGTGTGTGGTAATGTGGTGGGGGGCGGGATTGTGTGTGGTAATGTGGTGGGGGGCGGGATTGTGTGTGGTAATGTGGGGGCGGGATTGTGTTTGGTAATGTGGTGGGCGGGATTATGTGTGGTAATGTGGTGGGCGGGATTATGTGTGGTGATGTGGTGGGCGGGATTATGTGTGGTGATGTGGTGGGGGGGCGGAATTGTGTGTGGTGATGTGGTGTGGGGGCCGGATTGTGTGTGGTAATGTGGGGGGCGGGATTGTGTGTGGTAATTTGGTGGGGGCGGGATTGTGTGTGGTAATGTGGAGGGGGCGGGATTATGCGTGGTAATGTGGGGCGGAGCTATTGTGCAGGGGGCGGGATTAGCGAGTAATCACGATGCCTCTTATATATATATAGATAACACTAAAACGTTTTCTCCACTCATGGTTAGTGGTTGGATGAAGCCATTTATTGTTATACTACCGTGTTTTGTCTTTTTAAATCATAATGACAACCCAAAACATCCAAATCACCCTGATCAAAAGCTTACATACCATGGTGATTTTGGCCTGATAACATGCACAGAAGTTGACACAAATGGGTTTGAATGGCTACTAAAGGTAACATCCTCACCTGTGACAAATGCCAGGAAAATTGTTCAGGATGCAAAGAAAACCCCTCAATTAACATCAGCTGAAATACTGGACTCTCTGAAGACTAGCGGTGTGGCTGTTTAAAGATGCACAATAAAGAGGCACTTGAAGGAAAATAGGCTGCATAGTAGAGTTGCCAGAAGAAAGCCAAAGGACCCCGATCAAGAGTTCACATACCCCATTTCTTAATACAGTGTATTGCCCCCTCTAACATCAATGACAGCTTGTAGTCTTTTGTGGTAGTTGTGGATGAGGTTCTTTATTTTCTCAGATGGTAAAGCTGCCCATTCTTCTTGACTAAAAGCCTCCAGTTCCTGTGAGTTCCTGGGCTGTCTAGCCAGAACTGAGCGCTTGAGGTCTCCCCAGAGTGGCTCAATGATATTGCAGTGAGGAGACTGAGATGGCCACTCCAGAACCTTCACTTTATTCCTCTGTAGCCAATGACAGGTTGACTTGGCCTTGTGTTTTGGATCGTTGTCATGTTGGAATGTCTAAGTATGTCCCATGCCCAGCTTTCGGGCAAATAATTTCAAATTTGCCTCCAGTATTTGCTGATATCGTGCTGCATTCATCTTTCTTCTAACTTTGACCAAGTTTCCTGTGCCTTTGTAGCTCACACATCTCCAAAACATCAGCGACCCACCTCCGTGCTTTACAATAGGATTGGTGTTCCTTTCATCATAGGCCTTGTTGACCTCTCTCCAAACGTAACGTTTCAGGTTGTGGCCAAAAAGTTCAATTTTGGTCTCATCACTCCAAATTACCTTGTTCCAGAAGTCTTGAGGCTTGTCTGTGTGCTTTTTTTTGCGTATTGTAGGCGAGATACTTTGTGACATTTGCGCAGTAATGGCTTTCTTCTGGCGACTCAACTAAACTATGCTGCCCGCTAGTCTTCAGAGAGTACAGTATTTCAGCTATTATCTGTGGGTATTTCTTTGAATCCTGAACAATTTTCCTGGCATTTGTCACAGGTCACAGGTGAGGATGTTACCTTTAGTAGCTACTCAAACCCATTTGTGTCAATTTTTGTACATGTTATCAGGCCAAAATCACCAGGGTATGTAAACTTTTGACCAGGGTTATTTGGATGTTTTGTGTTGTCATAATGATTTAAAAAGAGAAAACACAATAGTTTGACAATAAATGGCTTCACCCAACCACTAGCCATGAGTGGAGAAAAAGTTTTGGTGTTACCATTCATATTCTCTGAAAAAAGGCCAAGAAAGCAAAAATTCTGCCGGGGTATGTAAACTTTTGAGCACAACTGTACCATCAATTAAAATGAGGAACACAATGAATAATTACTTGAAGGGGGAATATGAAGGGGTTAAGACTGAAAGAATGGAAGCAATAACATTTAAAGAGAGTGAGGCTAAGGAGAACCTTTAACCATGAAGGAAAATAAAAGTGAGAAGTGATATGGTCCCATCGTCCTCCCCATGCTATCAGCTGTAAGGGGGGGCTCTTAGTCAGTCAATTTTGCCATATACTTTCCAAATGGAATGTCATAAAATGTCAGTACAATTGTTGAGGTTATATTACTAAAAAATAACAATCACTTTTACTCTTTTCAGAAGACTGTACCGGAAGGTCAGAGGGACATCCAAAATCTTCACATTTTAATGCAGATGATTGTAATATTCAAAATGTATGCGAGGAGAAGGCCAATATTGAAGATTTACCCTTCACCCCTCATATCCAAAATGTATCATCTGATCCTTTTAAACAGATCCCATCTCCTGATTCAGCAAAGACTTTAAAACAAAAGGTTTACAGATTGGATGTTGAACATCAAAAAGATCTCATAGGGGAAAAGCCACATTCATGCTCAGAATGTGGCAAATGTTTTCCCACAAAATCAGGCTTGGTGAAACATCATAGAATTCACACAGGGGAGAAGCCATTTTCATGTCAGGAATGTGGAAAATGCTTTAGCCATAAATCATATCTTGTTAGCCATGAGAGAGTTCATGAAGGAAAGCCATTTTTATGTTCAGAATGTGGGAAATGTTTTGAACAGAAACATTGTCTTATTGGACATCAAAGACTTCACACAGGGGAGAAGCCATTTTCATGTTCAGAATGTGGAAAAAGTTTTACTATGAAACCATATCTGATTAGACATCAAAAAAGCCACACGGGGGAGAAGCCATTTTCATGTTCAGAATGTGAGAAGTGTTTTACCTTTAAATCAGATCTGATTAAACATCAGAGATGGCACACAGGGGAAAAACCATTTTCCTGTTCAGAATGTGGGAATTGTTATACTGTGAAATCAGATCTTGTTAATCATCAGAGAATTCACACAGGGGAGAAGCCATTTCCATGTTCAGAATGTGAGAAATGTTTTACTGTGAAATCAGATCTTGTTGATCATCAAAGAATTCACACCGGGGTGAGGCCATATTCATGTTCAGAATGTGGAAAATGTTTTAACCAGAAAAATGTTCTTAGAACACATCAAAGAATTCACACAGGGGAGAAGCCATTTTCATGTTCAGAATGTGGGAAATGTTTTGCCATTAAATCACATCTGATTAGACATCAAAGAATTCACACAGGGGACAAACCATTTCCATGTTTGCAGTGTGGAAAATGTTTTAATCGTAAAAATGTTCTTATAACACATCAAAGAATTCACACAGGAGAGAAGCCATTTTCATGCTCAACATGTGGACACTGCTTTATCCATAAGTCAGATCTTGTTAATCATCAGAGAATTCACACAGGGGAGAAGCCATTTTCATGTTCAGAATGCGGAAATTTTTTTACCTCGAAACAAAATCTGATTCAACATCAAAAAAGCCACACGGGGGAGAAGCCATTTTCGTGTTCAGAATGTGGAAAATGTTTTACCTTGAAACGAAGTCTGATTCAACATCAAAAAAGCCACACGGGGGAGAAACCATTTTCATGTTCAGAATGTGAGAAATGTTTTACTGTGAAGTCAGATTTTGTTAATCATCAGAGAATTCACACAGGGGAGAAGCCATTTTCATGCTCAAAATGCGGACAATGCTTTATCCACAAGTCAGATCTTGTTAGTCATGAACTAATTCACACAGAGGGAAGCCAGTTTCATGTTTAGAATGTAGAAAATCAAGTCTTATTGAACATCAAAGAACTCACACAGGGTTGAAGCCATTTTTATGTTTTACTCGATAGAGCATACAGAGTATATACAGGGTGGGCCATTTATACGGATACACCTAAATAAAATGGGAATGGTTGGTGATAAAAGTGGATTGGTCGTCGTGGGCCAGTTGAATGGCCACCAAGGTCTCCCGATCTGACCCCCTTAACTTCTATTTTTGGGGTCATCTGAAGGCAATTGTCTGTGCTGTAAAGATATGAGATTTGCAGCATCTGAAACAACGGATACTGGAAGTCTGTACTAGAATTCCTTCTGCGGTGTTGCTATCAGGATGTCAAGAGTGGGAGAAGAGGGTTGCATTGACAATCCAACACAACGGGCAGCACTTTGAACACATTTTATAAGTGGTCATAAACTTGTAAATAACTCATGAAAGAATAAAGTTATGTTAAAACCAAGCACACCATTGTTTTACTTGTGAAATTCTCAATAAATTGGATGTGTCACATGACCCTCTTCCCATTGGAAAAAAAAGTTGGATCCAAAATAACCAACTTAAAAATGGCCGCCATGGTCACCACCCATCTTGAAAAGTTTTCCCCCCTCCCATATACTAATGTGTCACAAACAGTAAGTTGATATCACCAACCATTCCCATTTTATTTAGGTGGATCCATATACATGGCCCACCCTGTAGAAAAGACAGCATGGGATCCCATGCTGTCCTGTCTGTATACTCTATATTGTTTCCTCCCCTGCCCAGGAGCTGTGGTATGATCAGACCATGTTCCTATACGGTCAGACACGACCATTACACAGTACACAGCAGGGGCACATTTCTAAGATTATCTCAGCACAGGAACATTATATGTAACACTTTCAATTGTGGACATTATTTTTATTCCAAGATCTATTGATTAAAATGAACTTTGCTCGTGGGAAAACCCCTTTAAGGTTTATCGTTCACGATAATTGTGTAATGTAATAAATAATAATTTCTCGCTCATTGATTAGGCAATGGAGATGGAGGTCGTTTCCATAAGAAATCCTGTAAACAATGAATAAATGAGCAATTATTTGTACACCATAATCGATGCATGTAAATTTTTGACTGTCTTAAACGTTGGGTCACTTATCATATAGTGAATCAATGTTACAATTACCCATTCGTCTCTGGGCTTTAAGGCACAGAAAGGAAGATGAGCATCAAAGGGCTCGGACATTGGAGGAACCGTATGAGAATTCACACAAGGGAGAAGCCATACTCATGTTCAGAATTAAGGAATTTCTACAATTAACCACTTCCCGTCACGGCACTTCCCTTTCATGTCCTTATAGACATGCCACTTTCCATTAGGACTTAAAAGGGCAGTGATTATTCACCCAGAGATCCTGATCCTTGGGTTATTACTGCTTTTCCAGCTTTCAATTCCCCCTGCTAGCAGAGATGTAGCAGAGGTAGGTGAGTGCTGTCAGTGTTTGCTTAATTATCTCTTTACTTGATGCAATTAAAGTGACCACAGCAAGTATCAAATGAGACAGAAGATCACTCCCTCTTATCTCTCCATTGGCTTTCTGCAGATTGCTAGGGCTACTGGAGATCTAAGGACAACCTTCAGGTCAGCCATACATCAAAGCCTAGGGTACCATGTCGGAGGCAGCCTATCAGTGCTATGGTCTCCTGCACATGACTGATTTTCTTGGACAAGTGCGATCCGTAGTTTTCAAGAATAGCACTTCAATGTGACTGTGCATATGTCCAATTTTCTCCTAGGACTTACTGGTCCACGGGAAAAATCAGAAACATGTCTGACTTTGAACCGAGTGTCAGATCGAAATCGCTAATGCAAGTCTATAGGTCAGTAAGAAATAGGACTCAGATGGCGTCATTGTCCAGGCTGATTTTCACTGAATGACAGAATGGAGAAGGTGGTTATACTGGGTTTTTTTTTTCACTTTTCCAAAGTGTGAGAAAAACGGATTCTGATCAGAGTCTGAACAGAATAATTGGACCGTTTTCTCGGATGTGGATAAAAATGGCCTGTGACCCTGCCCTTAGACCCCCTTCACATGTCTGTGTTTCAGGTACATGAGGCATCTATTATTTTCTCGAATGCCTCATGTCCCCTTTATAATCTATGGTATTGCACACACGGAAACATCCGTTTTTTTTTAACCAGCAGCATGGATGACAAAATTAGCGGTTGTCTAAGTGTGAGATGAAAGTCTGCAGTCATTTTATGTGACCGCAGACTTTCATTACAAACTTGGACAATCCCTTTAATGCTTCTAACATAAATACTAATGTAACTGCATAGGCAGTTGGTATATTTGAGGATTTTATTGTTGCACATCTCCAGTTCAAAAGTTTAATAAACTTAATATTTCAGAAAATAAAACTGCGGTTTTGTCTTTCTTAGTAGAATATAAGGTTTGGGAGATTCCCGCCCCTCTATGGTGTGTCATGCACATAAAGAACAGTCTCTTACACAGTGTGCCTACAATAGGAAGCGCCTCTCTGAATCTTATTCATTTAGGTATTGTTCACATGATCAGGTTTTAAATACATTAGATAGGACTGCTCCGAGATGGGTATACCCTGACGTTGGTGGAGTGGCTTTGTATACATTTTTTTGCCAAAAAAAATATCAACTAAATACCCTGTTTTTTGTTATCATTTTTTACTAGCACTTGCTGTCTGTTATATTTTTTACAGCAGAGTATTTTTGCATGTGTCATACTGTGTTTTTTCTTTGTGTTTTAGTCTTTGGGTGGTGTGAACACTGTCCAACCGACTTGTTCACTTTCTGTGCGTGTCACATGTGTTTTTAATCTTTTGTCTTTCTTAGTAGAATATCTCTGTGTGCAAAATTAACGGGAAACTAAATGAAAAACAAAATTTTCCATCTTATTTATTTTCATCTTCTACATCAAAATGTAAAAAATAAGTTTCTAACATTTATAAAAAAAAAAGTGACCAATATAGTAATATGGCGTCAGCTCCTTCACAAGAGGAACAGCTGCCTGGACCGTGAGATGAGCTTTATAAACACTCCAGACTTCCCGCTCAAAGTGCTCTCCACCAATCCAGTCACATCTCTCCAGATCCGCCTGGTAACGGAGACAACCGGAAGATTCTAGAAAGGGGTGTACCACAAGCACACCCCAGAAGGGGTGTGGAATATGCCACCAATTAAAATAAGGAGGAACACAATGAATAAATACTTGAAGGGGGAATATTAAGGGGTTATGACTGAAAGAATGGAAGCAATAGCATTTGAACAGAGTGAGGCTAAGGAGAACCTTTAACCATGAAGGAAAATAGAAGTCGGGAGTGATATGGTCCCTCCCCCCCCCACGCTATTGGCTATAAGGGGAGCCTCTTAGTCAACTAATTTTGCCATATACTTCTCAATTGTAATGTCATAAAATGTTGAGGTTATATTACTAAAAAATAATATAATCACTTTTATTCTTTGCAGATGACTGTACCGGAAGGTCAGAGGGACATCCAAAATCTTCACATTTTAATGCAGATGATTGTAATATCATTCAAAGTGTATGCGAGGAGAAGGCCAATATTGAAGATTTACCCTCCACCCCTCATATCCAAAATGTATCATCTGAACCTTTTAAACAGATCCCATCTCCTGATTTAGCAAAGACTTTAAAACAAAAGCTTTGCAGATTGGATGTTGAATGTCAAAAAGTTCCCATAGGGGAAAAGCCATATTTATGTTCAGAATGTGGCAAATATTTTCCCACAAAATCAGGTTTGGTTAGACATCATATAATTCACACAGGGGAGAAGCCATATTCATGTCAGGAATGTGGTAAATGTTTTACCCAAAAATCATCTCTTATTAAACATCAGAGAATTCACACAGGAGAGAAGCCATTTTCATGTTTAGAATGTGGTAAATGTTTTACCCAAAAAACAGCTCTTACTAAACATCAAATATTTCACACAGGGGCAAAGCCATTTTCATGTCAGGAATGTGGAAAATGCTTTAGCCATAAATCATATCTTGTTAGCCATGAGAGAATTCACGAAGGAAAGCCATTTTTATGTTCAGAATGTGGGAAATGTTTTGAACAGAAATCATGTCTGGTTAGACATCATAAAAAACACACAGGGGAGAAACCATTTTCTTGTTTAGAATGTGCGATCTCCTTTAACCAGAAGCATATTCTTATTGGACATCAAAGAATTCATACAGGAGAGAAGCCGTATTCATGTTCAGATTGTGGAAAATGTTTTACTGTAAAATCAGTTTTGATTAGACATCAAAGAAGCCACAAAGGGGAAAAGCCATATTCATGCTCAGAATGTGGGAAAAGTTTTGAACAGAAACATTGTCTTATTGGACATCAAAGACTTCACACAGGGGAGAAGCCATTTTCATGTTCAGAATGTGGAAAATGTTTTACTGTGAAACCAAATCTCATTAGACATCAAAAAAGCCACACGGGGGAGAAGCCATTTTCCTGTTCAGAATGTGGGAAGTGTTTTACCATTAAATCAGAACTGGTTAAACATCATAGAAACCACACCGGGGAAAAACCATTTTTATGTTCAGAATGTGGAAAATGTTTTACCCTGAAAAGAAATCTTGTGAAACATCAGAAATTTCACACAGGGGTGAAGCCATTCTCTTGTTCAGAATGTGGAAAATGTTTTACCATAAAACCAAATCTGATTAGACATCAACAAATTCACACGGGGGAAAAGCCATTTTCATGTTCACAATGTGGAAAACGCTTTAACCAGAAACATCTTCTTATAACACATCAAATAATTCACACAGGGGAGAAGCCATTTTCATGTTCAGAATGTGGGAAATGTTATGCCGTAAAATCACAGTTTGTTAAACATCAGAAAACTCACACCGGGGAGAAGCCATTTTCATGTTCAGAATGTGAGAAATGTTTTACTGTGAAATCAGATCTTGTTAATCATCAGAGAATTCACACAGGGGAGAAGCCATTTTTATGCTCACAATGTGGAAAATGTTTTACTCAGAAACATATTCTTATTAGACATCAAAAAATTCACACAGGGGAGAAGCCATATTCATGTTCACAGTGTGGAAAATGTTTTAATCAGAAAAATGTTCTTATTAGACATCAGAAAACTCACACCGGGGAGAAGCCATTTTCATGTTCAGAATGTGAGAAATGTTTTACTGTGAAATCAGATCTTGTTACTCACCAGAGAACTCACACAGGGGAGAAGCCATTTTCATGTTCAGAATGTGGAAAATGGTTTAATCAGAAAAATGTTCTTATCAGACATCAAAGAATTCACACAGGAGAGAAGCCATTTTCATGCTCAAGATGCGGACACTGCTTTATCCATAAGTCAGATCTTGTTAGTCATGAACAAATTCACACAGAGGGAAGCCAGCTTCATGTTTAGAATGTGGAAAATCAAGTCTGATTGAACATCAAAGAACTCACACAGGGTTGAAGCCATTTTTAATTTTTTTACTCTAGAGAATATATAGACAAGACAGCATGGGGTCACAGCTGATTCTTTCTGTGAAGTAAAACATTTCCCTGTCTGGGTTAAAACAGCCTCTGTGATCCCATGCTGTCCTGTCTGTATACTCTCTATTGTTTCCTCCTCTGCCCAGGAGCTGTGGTATGATCAGACCATGTTCCTATACTGTCAGACACGGCCATTACAAAGTACACAGCAGGGGCACATTTATAAGATTATCTCAGCACAGGAAGATTTTTTTTAATACATTGAATTGTGGAATTATTTTTATTTCAAGATCTATTGATTAAAATGAGCTTTTTCTCGTGGGAAAACCCCTTTAAGATTTATCGTTCACAATAATTGTGTAATGTAATAAATAATAATTTTTCACTTTATTGATCATGCAATGGAGATGGAGGTCGTTACCGGAAGAAAACCCGTAAACCAGTGGTTCCCAAACTTCAGTCCTCGCGGACCCCAACAGGTGACATTTTCAGGATTTCGCTAGTGTTACACGTGAGAGAATTCCTGATGCCTTGATGATAGTTCCATCACCTGTAAAATACTAAGGAAATCCTGAAAACAGGACATGTTGGGGGCTGTGAGGACTGGAATTTGGGTAACACTGCTGCAAGCAATGAATGAATCCGCAATTATTTGTACACCATAATCGATGCTTGGAAATTTTGACTGACAAACTTATCATATAGTGAATCACTGTCACAGTTATCCATTCGTCTCAGTGGGCTTTAAGGCACAGAAAAGAATATGAGAATCAAAGGACTCACATAGTGGAGAAGCCATATGAGAATTCACACAAGGGAGAAGCCATACTCATGTTCAGAATTAAGGAATTTCTACAATTAACCACTTCCCGTCACGGCACTTCCCTTTCATGTCCTTATAGACATGCCACTTTCTATTAGGACTTGAAAGGGCCATGATTATTACTGCTTTTTCAGCTTTCAATTCCCCCTGCTAGCAGAGATGTAGCAGAGGTAGGTGAGTGCTGTCAGCGTTTGCCTAATTAACTCTTTACTTGATGCAATTAAAGTGACCTCAGAAAGTATCAAATGAGACAGAAGATCACTCCCTCTTATCTCTCCATTGTCTTTCTGCAGTGCTAACGCAGAAAGCCAATGATTGCTAGGGCTGTTGGAGATCTAAAGATGACCTCCAGGTCAGCCATACATCAAAGCCTAGGATACCATGTTGGAGGCAGCCTATCAGTGCTATGGTCTCCTTCACACGACCGATTTTCTCAGACAAGAGCAATCTGTAGTTTTCAAGAATAGCACTTGTTCCAATCATATTCTATGTGACTGTGCATTTGTCTATTTTCTCCTAGGACTTCGTGGTCCACGGGAAAAATCAGAAACATGTCTGACTTTGAACCGAGTGTCAGATCAAAATCGCTAATGCAAGTCTATAGGTCAGTAAGAAATAGGACTC
Source organism: Dendrobates tinctorius (assembly GCF_039654945.1). Classification (NCBI taxonomy): domain Eukaryota; kingdom Metazoa; phylum Chordata; class Amphibia; order Anura; family Dendrobatidae; genus Dendrobates; species Dendrobates tinctorius. The sequence goes on along the minus strand of NW_027361904.1, from coordinate 1,397,193 downwards.
AGATGGCGTCATTGTGCAGGCTGATTTTCACTGACTGTAGTATGGAGAAGTTGGATAATTTTTTTTTTCCTTTTTCCCACGTCTGAGAAAAACGGACTCTGATCAGAGTCTGAAGAGAATAATCGGACCGTTTTCTCGGATGTGGAGAAAATGTCGTGTGACCCTGTCCGTGTTTCATGTTCATGAGGCATCTATTTTTTTTTCTCGGATGCCTCATGTACCCATTATAATCTATGGTGCTGCACACATGGAGACTAGGGTTGAGCGAAACGGGTCGAAAAATTTCAAAAGTCGCCGACTTTTGGCAAAGTCGGGTTTCATGAAACGAAACCCGACCCTAGGATGAGGTCGGCGACTTACGCACCAAAGTCGCGTTTCAAAAGTTTTGCGCTCTTTTTCAGCCAATCAGGATCCACGGACACTGTGGGCAACGTGATGACATAGGCAGGGGTCACCACCATCTTTCAGAAGGGCATGCAAGTGATTGGCTTGCTTTGGTGGGCGTCACAGGGGGTATAAAAGGGCGTGCACGCCGACCGCCATCTTCTGCCGATCTTAGCATAGGGAGAGGTTGCTGCTGCTGATTCTGTAGGGAGAGCATTAGGCAGGGAAGAAGAAAAAAAAAATTGCTTCTGCTGCTAGCGATTTTGCCTGTACAACACACCAGTCACTGTGTGTGCAGTGCAAGGGGAGGCTATATTGTGGTGGATCAGTGGTGTTGGTTGTTAGGCTGCCTTCTAAGGCTTCCTGACAGCTGCATTGCTGTTTACCCACTGCTCTGCAAACTGCTTTTTTAAAAGCAATCCCAATTTTTTTTTTGTCCTGCTGAGGTACTGAGCGTGCATTTTTTCACACCATACAGCGGTGTACGCTCCTCACACAGTACCGTGTAACGGCTGTTATCACAGCCACAGTGAAGCTATCTGTGTGTCACTCTGTGAGAATAAGTCGAGGACATGTTCCGTTCTTACAGACCTGCACCTACTAGTTTTGTCTAGCTTTCAAACAGTTAAATATATTTGCTGTTTGATCACATTCAAAACTATAGAAAGACAGCGTGTGTCAGTCCGTATACTTAAAAAACATGGAGCTTGACAATTTTACGTACACCGGACAGCCGTGTACGTGCACGCTCCTCTCAGTACCGTGTAACGGCTGTTATCACGGCCACAGTGAAGCTATCTGTGTGTCACTGTGGAAGGATAAGTGGAGGACTTGTTCCGTTCTTACAGACCTACACTCTAGGGAGATTCCTATTCTGCCCAATTCTACATACACCTTGTAGTTTGTGATACACTAGCCAATTTCTGCCTGTGACATAGCGCTCTGATATTCAGTGGGCCTCACACAATCCAAGTGTCCAGTGTCCACTAGTGTGTGCAGAAATTCAAAATCTACCTTATCCTGTAGTCACTTTTTTCACACCTGTGCCATCGAGCCTGTGACATAGCGCTGTGATATTCAGTGGGCCTCACACAATCCATAAGTGTCCAGTGTCCACAAGTGTGTGCAGAAATTCAAAATCTCTGTGATCCTGTAGTCACTTTTTTCACACCTGTGCCATCGAGCCTGTGACATAGCGCTGTGATATTCAGTGGGCCTCACACAATCCAAAAGTGTCCAGTGTCCACTAGTGTGTGCAGAAATTCAAAATCTCCCTTATCCTGTAGTCACTTTTTTCACACCTGTGCCATCGAGCCTGTGACATAGCGCTCTGATATTCAGTGGGCCTCACACAATCCATAAGTGTCCAGTGTCCACAAGTGTGTGCAGAAATTCAAAATCTCCCCTGTCCTATAGACACCTTGTACCTTGTTTTACATTACTATATAGTTTGTTGGATTTTGTCTACATTTCTTCAAAAAATAAGGAAGGCTGGTGGAAGAGGCCGTGGAATTGGGCGGGGGTTGGCAGCTGGTAATGATGGTGTTGGTGGTGGATCTGATGGTAGTGGCAAGAGCAAAATAGGACCGAATGCAGGAGGTGTTGAGCCTGCGTCATCGTCTGGCTCCATAAGGCTTTGAAGGCTTAGTTTTCTAGGAATTGGCAAACCGCTTTTAAAGCCAGAGCATCAGGAAAAAGTTTTGGCTTACATTGCTGACTCAGCCTCCAGCTCTATCGCCTCCTCTTCTGAAGTTGTAAAAAGTAAAAGCACTGAGTCGTCATTGGAGGCTCATGTTCATGAACCACACCTTTCCTTGTGTCCTTCACCCCAACCAAGATTGAAGGATGACGCAGGCCATACTACTGATTACTCCATGGAGCTGTTTTCACATACCATGCCTGGATTATCAAGTGAAATGGTGAATTACCCAGGCCAAGATGAATCTGACATGGAGTGCACTGATGCACAGCCGCTGATAGATGATTCTGCTGGTACATTCACTCAGAGCACTACATTGTCCTTGCAGTGTACAGAGCCAGATTCTGACCTTGATGAGACTCAGGTGCCCCTTCCCGCACACTATACCACCATACACGGTGACACAGAGGAAGGTGCACATGACATTGAAGAGGAGGTGATGGATGACCCAGTTGTTGACCCAGATTGGCATCCATTGGGGGAAGAGGGTGCTGCTTCCAATAGCTCAGATGAGGAGCATCCACAGCAGACATCGACATCGCAACAGCTGTTATCTGGCAGGCCTGGAGCACTCCAAAGACAGGTTCCAAAAATCAAAAGAGTTGCTGGACAGCTTGTCCAGAGGGTCAAAAGATCACAGCGTGCTAGGCCGCAAAATGTCTGCCAAAGTAGGAAGAGTGCAGTGTGGCACTTTTTTGAACAAAATCCTCATGATCAGGCCAAGGTTATCTGTAAGAAGTGCGCAAAGACCTTTAGCCGAGGGAAAAATCTGAAAAATTTGAATACCAGTTGCATGCTTAGACATTTAACCACCATGCACTTGCAAGCGTGGACACAACACCAAACCTCAAGTGCCACATGTGCAACTGATCACAAAGAAGGTAGTCAGCAACGCTACATTGTTTCCCCCACTGTAATCCCACCGGTTAGCACAGCAGCAAATGTTGAGGTGTCGTTGCAAGGCCACAGCAGTCAGGGAATCCCACTGTTATATCAACGAAATACTGAATCTAGGCCATCAGAAAGAACACCAACTCCATCACCATCATCAACCCTCTCAGTCCGCCCTGTCCACCGCTACTTCCACCATATGCAGCTCTCAAGTCCAGCTCACCCTCCCAGACACTGAGTAGGTCAAGAAAGTACTCAGTCTCTCATCCGCATACACTGGGTTTGAACGCCCACATTGCCAAACTAATCTCGTTTGAGATGATGCCCTATCGGTTGGTGGAAAGCGCAGCTTTCCGCGAACTCATGGCCTATGCAGTACCACGCTATGACCTACCCAGTCGCCACTTCTCTCGCAAAGCCATCCCAGCCCTCCACCATCATGTAAAAGACCGCATTGTCCATGCACTCAAGCAGTCAGTGAGTGGAAAGGTGCACCTCACAACTGATGCATGGTCCAGTCGGCATGGCCAGGGCCGTTACGTGTCCATCACTGCGCACTGGGTTAATGTGGATGCAGGGTCCACAGGGGACAGTGGTGGTGGGACAGTGCTGCCTAGCCCACGGTATAGGAAACAGTTGGCTGTAGGCGTTTGACCCTCCTCCTCCAGAAGCGAAAGCTCGTCCACAGCGCAGTCGTACGAGCACTCCATCTGCAGCTGCCACTGTTGCACACGAGGTGTCCCCCTATCGAGCAGCTAGTGGAAAGCGTCAGCAGGCTGTGTTGCAGATGATGTGTTTGGGCGACACACCGCCGAGGTGCTGGCCGAGTACTTGAAGCGACAAACTGAGTCATGGCTGGGCAGTGTACATCTTGAGGCAGGCAAGGTAGTTAGTGATAACGTCCGTAATTTTGTGGCAGCCATAGCCCTTTCAAAACTCAGCCACATACCTTGCTTGGCTCACGCCTTGAACCTGGTGGTGCAGTGCTTCCTCAAAAATTATCCGGAGTTAACAGCCCTGCTCCAGAAGGTGCGAAGACTGTGCGCGCACATCCGCCGGTCGCCTGTACACTCCGTTCGTATGCAGAAGCTGCAGCGATTGCTCCACCTTCCCACCAACCACCGCCTCATTATCGACATTGCAACAAGGTGGAACTCCACCCTGCACATGGTGGAGCGGCTGTGTGAGCAGAGGCAGGCCATAATGCATTTGTGGGAGGATACACGGCTAGGCACTTTGAGAGCAGACATGGAGTTGACAGGTGTGCAGTGGTCGAAGCTGAAAGACCTCTGTAAAGTCCTTCAGTGTTTTGAGGAATGCACACGGCTGGTAAGCGCAGACGACGCTATCCTAAGCATGAGCATCCCACTTATGCGTCTGCTCATGCAAACTTTGATGCACCTTAAGGAGCAGGTGTCTGCAGCCAATGTTGATGAGGAGGAAGAGGGAATCCTTGATGACATTCAGCCATTGTCTGCTCAGGGACCTCTCCTGGACGAGGTGGAGGAAGAAGAGGAGGAGGAGGATGATGATGGGGATGATTACTTAGGGGAGGAGGATGCATCTCGTGGGGCAAGTGAAAATGTTGGCGTGGCAAGGTCTGGTACAGGGTTTGTGCGTGACTGGAGGGATGTGGATTTGCCAGAAAGTGCTCCTCCAACCAGCACTCGCAGTGCATCATTGACACCGGGAACATTGGCCCACATGTCAGATTATGCCTTGCAGATCCTAAAAAGGGACCCCCGCATTGCCAAAATGATGAACGATGACGACTACTGGTTGGCTAGCATCCTGGATCCACGCTATAAAGGCAAATTACAAAACATCATGCCACAGGAGAACCTTGACCTAATATTGGCTAATAAACAAGCAACTCTGGTAAATCGGTTTATTGAGGCATTCCCAGCACACAGCAGCGGTGATGGTTCTCACACGAGCCGTACGGGCCGGGGGCAGCTTGGCAGAGGTGTTTATGGTGCACACAGCAGAAGTGGCGTTGGAGACGGGTTTCATGACAATGTTGTGGACTGATTTTTCAAGTACCGCTCACACAGCTGGTAGAATCATAGAATCGTAGAGTTGGAAGGGACCTCCTGGGCCATCTGGTCCAACCCCCTGCTCAAAGCAGGATTCGCTAAATCATCCCAGTCAGATGTCTGTCCAGCCTCTGTTTGAAGACTTCCATTGAAGAACTCACCACTTCTCATGGCAGCCTGTTCCACTCATTGATCACTCTGTCAAAAAGTTTTTTCTAATATCTAATCTGTGTCTCCTCCCATTCAGTTTCATCCCATTGCTTCTAGTCTTTCCTTGTGCAAATGAGAATAAAGTTGATCCTTCTACAATGTGACAGCCCTTTAGATATTTGTAGACAGCTATTAAGTCTCCTCTCAGTCTTCTCTTTTGCAAACTAAACATTCCCAAATCCTGCAACCTTTCCTCATAAGACAGGATTTCCAGACCGGTCACCATTCTGGTCGCTCTTTTCTGAACTTGCTCCAGTTTGTTGATGTCTTTTTTAAAATGTGGTGCCCAAAACTGGACACAATATTCCAGATGAGGTCTGACCAAAGAGGAGTAGAGGGAAATAATGACTTCACGTGATCTAGACTGCTTCTGTTAATACATCCTAGAATTGCATTTGCCTTTTTTGCTGCTGCATCACACTGTTGACTCATATTCAGTCTGTGATCTATTAGTATGCCCAAGTCTTTTTCACATGTGCTGTTGCTTAGCCCTATTCCTCCCATTCTGTATATGCTTTTTTCATTTTTATTGCCCAGATGTAGTACTTTGCATTTCTCCCTGTTAAAAACCATTCTGTTAGTTGCTGCCCACTTCTCCAGTTTATTTAAATCTTTTTGAATCCTCTCTCTCTCTTCTCTAGTATTAGCTATCCCTCCTAGCTTTGTGTCATCAGCAAATTTAATCAGTTTACCCTCAATTCCTTCATCTAAATCGTTGATAAAGATGTTGAACAATACAGGGCCCAGGACAAAGCCCTGTGGTACCCCACTTGAGACATTCTTCCAACTGGATGTGCAGCCATTTACGACCACTCTTTGGGTCCGATCACTAAGCCAGTTATGAATCCACCTAACAGTTGCCTTGTCCATTCCATACTTAGTCATTTTTTCAATAAGGATTGTATGAGAGACTTTGTCAAATGCTTTGCTGAAGTCAAGATATACTATATCTACAGCATTTCCTTGATCCACCCAATCAGTGATACCGTCATAGAAGGAAATTAAGTTAGTCTGACATGACTTATTAGTTACAAACCCATGCTGACTCTGTTTAATCACTTCATTCTTATCCAGGTACTGACATACATGTTGTTTAATACTGCATCGATGGAAAGTGACAGGAGACAGCAGTTGTCAACTATGGTTACAAACTACTTTTCCTCCCATATCGATGTTCTCCCACACAGGTCATTCCCCTTTGACTATTGGGCCGCTAAACTGGACACCTGGCCTGAATTGGCACAATATGCCTTACAGGAGCTCGCTTGCCCAGCTGCAAGTGTGCTATCGGAAAGTTTTCAGTGCAGCTGGATCAATCCTGACAGAAAAAAGGACCCGTCTGTCAACCCAAAATGTGGATGATCTAACCTTCATTAAAATGAACCACGCATGGGTTTCCAAGGATTTTGTCCCACCTTCCCCTGAAGACTCATAGGGTGACAGAAAAATGGCTTGCTTTGGTCCACCTCTTCCTGGGACTTGACCTATTTCGCCTTTTGCATCAGCTGAATGTCCAACATCAACATATGCCACTTTCTAAAACTCCCTAACTGTGCTGCCTCCCCCCCCATGGCCGGGGTCACCACCTAGCGCACGACACCGTGCGAGTGCCGTTGCCCTGGACAGGTGGGTAGGCCGACTCTTGGGTGCGGGCACTGGCACAGGGTCCCTCATAGTGCAATCAAGTGTCTCTGGTCTCTGACGGTGGTGGTGCACACCCGCCGTCATACACACCGCCGTACTATGAGGGGCCCAGTGCCAGTACCGACGCCCACGAGTGGGCCCCCCTTGCTTGGGCAGGGCCCCAGCATTTGCAATCTTTACCTCTCCCTGCTCCTCCGCTGTGTAGTCTGGGCCGTCAAATCCATACTGTGCCTGACACCGTCTGAGCCTGCCTCCTGATATATAGACATATCTTTTGGTATCCAAGAGAAAAAGGTCACACTCTGCGGGATAATGATGAATGATTATTGACACTAAATTACATGTCACGTCAGGGATGTGAAGGAGAGTGTGTCAAATGGCTGACTACGGCCGTTTCACGCTACTCGAGCGCTTCCACGGGTCAAAGTGCAGGAGGAAATGACGGATACTTATGCACACCAGTCACTCCTCCTGCCAGCCACTACAAAACTAACAAGTGAAACAAATAAGTGTTAAGTGCAGACATATAAAAACACATACAATTTACCGCCACAGCGGGAACAATTCCTTTACATGTAAAAATACAAAGATTACAAGGAACAATAAATCATTGTCAGCATTACTAAATAACCCCTATTGTTACATTAACTCTTCTGGATAATCTATTCCGAAATAACAGTAGCAAGTATATGCTTCCATTAAATATAATGTAATCATAATATATTGCAATTATGCCGTAACTCCAACCGCCAGAATAAAAATCACTGACACCTATCTTTTGGCCATTTGTATTATAATGATGACCTAGAAAAACTGTATTATCCCGATTAAATCGGATTAAAACAAATTTTACCATATAATACAAAATTAAGCAAATAAAAAACTACCCAAATTTTATGTATATTTTTTGTCAAGCAAAATACTGTGCCTAATGTCATCAATTTATGTGCCTCCTAGACATGATTCTTATATTATAACCTCATCATGTTACGCAAAATACATCTATGTGAATCAGTTATCATAAAAAAATGGCCATGTCTACTTTATCATTGAAACCTGCGGGACCCGTCGCCCGTGTATCCATGATCCATTTCGATTCCCGCTGCAATAATAATTTATGCAAGTTCCCCCCTTGTGGGGGTAACATCACTTTTTCAATACCCGCAAAAGTAAGGACACCCGGATCCGTCCCATGTACAGTCCTGACATGGTCAATGAGACGTGGCACTCCTTTCCCAGATTTTATCGATTTAAAGTGCTCCCGAAATCGAACATAAAGCGGGCGTATTGTCTTTCCTATATAAAAAAACCGACATGTACAGAAGATAACATAAACCACATGATCAGTCTTGCATGTAATTAGACTGGACACCGTATGTCTAACTGCACCTATTTGCAGTGTACGATCAGTACAATGATACCTGCAATAGGGACATTGTCCACATTTATAATTACCTTTAGGTATTCCTTGATTTAACCATGTGTCACGTGGAGTTATTAAACGATTCTGGGCTGAAACGTCCCTGATCCTTGTACTGCGTCTATTAGAAATCAATGGTCCTCTAGACACTATATCAATCAACTCCCTGTCTTGTTCCTGGACATGCCAATGTTTCCTTATTACGGATTTGATTTGTCTATCCATGGGGCCATAACGAAAACAAAAGGTAAATCTTTTTTCTTTCTTACTTTCTTTACTCTGTTGATTTACTATACATCTCCTATTGTCATCCCATTGTGATTTCACTTTTTGAAGTGTAGTATCTGATAAATGGTCAGGGTACCCTCGTTGTCTCAATCTCTCATGTAATTCTCTGGATTGTCGTTCCCGACCCTCCACTGTATTATTGACACGAAATATTCGCAAAAATTGACTATATGGTAGTGAATTGACAGTATGTGTGGGGTGATAACTGTCAAACCGCAATATGGAGTTAGTGGCTATAGGTTTCCTAAAAACCGATGTACATATAGTATCATCCTTGATCTCCAAAAGGACATCCAGAAACTCCAATTTGGTACCTCCAAAATTATATGTAAATACCATGTTCATGTGGTTCATATCATTTAAATAGTTAACAAATTACACAAATGTCTCTTTTGTACCCTCCCAGATTATGAACACGTCATCCACATATCTGAGGTATAATCTGATATGTCTGAAATACCTCTGCATATTATAAACGTATTTCTCCTCAAAAGCTCCCAAGAACAAATTCGCAAATGTGCAAGATACCGGCGTGCCCATCGCAGTTCCCACATTTTGACAATACCATTTCGAATCAAAAGTAAAAGCGTTGTGTGTTAGAATAAAACTCAATGCATCACAAACGAAATCTGTGAAACCTTGCTCTTTCCCTGTCGTACCTAAAATTTCCCTAAGAGTGTCAACTCCCAATTGTTGAGGTATTCTTGTATAAAGGCTTTCTACATCTATTGATGTTAAAAAGAAACCAGGTTGCCACCCAAACCCATGTATTACTTCTAGAAAAGCTTTAGTGTCTCTTATATAGGACGGGATCTGAATAAGCAATGGCCGTAATAGCCAATCTACATATTGTGAAAGTGCCTCCGTCACTGATCCTATCCCAGAAACAATGGGGCCACCTGGAGGACAAGATAGGGATTTGTGTATCTTAGGTACATGGTACCAATGGGGACGCGTGGGAAAGTCAGGCAATAATTTCTCTGCCTTTTTTTCAGAAATAATATTTTTTGTAACATATTACCTGAGTAAAGACCTCAATTCTCTTATAAATTTGGGGGTAGGATCCCCCATCAATTTCGTGTATGTGACTGTATCTGATAGATGTCGGTGGGCTTCTGCTAGGTACATATCTCTCGGCAATAACACTGTATTCCCTCCTTTATCTGATGGTCTCACCACTGTGTCTGTCCAATCTCTGATTTCTCTCAGTGCTGACTTCTCAGCTGCTGTCAAATTTGAAGGAGCTGTGGGATATACTAATGCCTCTACATCTTTAATGACTAATGTCTCAAATAAATCAATAAGATTTCCTGGGGAGACAGGGGGCATATATTGTGATGTTACCCCCCCTAAAAATGGTGTATTAATCATATGTGGGTAGTCACCCCTAGATTCAGTGATACTCAACAATAAAGCAGCATCTTCATGCACTTCTGCCAATGTACCTACTCCTGCCATAAATCCCAAAGGACCCACTTCACATTGCACCTCCCCTGATAATGGAGTGTTAATGGGGGTTTGTAGTAAAAATTGTTTATGCAGATGCATCTTCCTGATGGATTTAAATAAATCAAATCTTAAATTCTGTTAAATCAAAATTATCTGGTATACAAAAATTCAGACCCTTGGCTAATAATGAATGATGTGAATCATTCAACACATGATCAGTTAAATTTATTACTGCATGCGACAGTGTGTCCCTTATCGTCTCGGTCTCCATGAGACTTGCTTTCTCTTGCGGTTTTGTCCATACGGCCTTCCTCCTTCCTCTTCTGATCCTCCACCTAAAGGGATATTTTGTCCAGACACACCGGCTTCTGCTGATATCTGCTGGTCAAATGCAGACATGGATGAACTGGCTCCCTCTCCCATGCTTGAATCAGAATCCGTTGCTAAATAATCTCTCCTGTTTGGAGCCTGATTCTGTTTACGATAATGGCGCTTATATTTCCCTTTTCCTGATTGTCCAGTATGTACGTTCATTCTTTGCTTATTCCAACTGAATATCTGGCCATTCAAAAAATCATGTTTATCACGTAAAAATTTGTCTCGTTTTCTAGACTTAATCTCTGCCTGCATGGGCAACAATTTACTGTCCATTTTTTTATTAAATGTAAGCCACTGATTATCTGTCAATCTCGATCTTAACTCTTCTTGTGATTTCATTAAATCCTCTTTAACTGTGTCATAATTGTGCAAGTTGGTATCCAAGACCAATTGCAATAAATCTTGACCATTTATTAGATACTACACTTCAAAAAGTGAAATCACAATGGGATGACAATAGGAGATGTATAGTAAATCAACAGAGTAAAGAAAGTAAGAAAGAAAAAAGATTTACCTTCTGTTTCCGTTATGGCCCCATGGATAGACAAATCAGATCCGTAATAAGGAAACATTGGCATGTCCAGGAACAAGACAGGGAGTTGATTGATATAGTGTCTAGAGGACCATTGATTTCTAATAGACGCAGTACAAGGATCAGGGACGTTTCAGCCCAGAATCGTTTAATAACTCCACGTGACACATGGTTAAATCAAGGAATACCTAAAGGTAATTATAAATGCGGACAATGTCCCTATTGCAGGTATCATTGTACTGATCGTACACTGCAAATAGGTGCAGTTAGACATACGGTGTCCAGTCTAATTACATGCAAGACTGATCATGTGGTTTATGTTATCTTCTGTACATGTCGGTTTTTTTATATAGAAAAGACAATACGCCCGCTTTATGTTCGATTTCGGGAGCACTTTAAGTCGATAAAATCTGGGAAAGGAGTGCCACGTCTCATTGACCATGTCAGGACTGTACATGGGATGGATCCGGGTGTCCTTACTTTTGCGGGTATTGAAAAAGTGATGTTACCCCCACAAGGGGGGAACTTGCATAAATTATTATTGCAGCGGGAATCGAAATGGATCATGGATACACGGGCGACGGGTCCCGCAGGTTTCAATGATAAAGTAGACATGGCCATTTTTTTATGATAACTGATTCACATAGATGTATTTTGCGTAACATGATGAGGTTATAATATAAGAATCATGTCTAGGAGGCACATAAATTGATGACATTAGGCACAGTATTTTGCTTGACAAAAAATATACATAAAATTTGGGTAGTTTTTTATTTGCTTAATTTTGTATTATATGGTAAAATTTGTTTTAATCCGATTTAATCGGGATAATACAGTTTTTCTAGGTCATCATTATAATACAAATGGCCAAAAGATAGGTGTCAGTGATTTTTATTCTGGCGGTTGGAGTTACGGCATAATTGCAATATATTATGATTACATTATATTTAATGGAAGCATATACTTGCTACTTGTCATGTCGGACGCTGTTCACACCACAGCGTCCGGCAGGCAGAGGTAGTTCCACCTCCAGCCACTATAGCCTCAGTGGCGCCGGCTTGATCTTCAGGCTCTCGGGGGTTAATCCTGCTGGAGACCAGGTTGGATGGTTAGTCACGCCCACGGTCTTTAAATAGTCATACTGGCATATGGGCGTCGCCGATTATAGCTTGTGTTTTCATACCAAGTGGTTCCGGTCTGGAGTGGAGGTGTTGCAGAGAGAGAGATTCGTATCTGGTGTCGTATGATCCGTCGTTATCCTTTCTCCTTCCCATATTTGTGTTTAGTTGTGCCCTGTTCACATTACTGTATATTCCTGTGTGTGTGCAGCGCAGTGCAGTTTAAGTTCTCCCTGTCTGTCTTATTTGTGTGGGAGCTTTGGTGGTGTGTCTCCTCACTGGGTGGATGGTTAAGTGCAGGGCTGAGCAGGAGATAAGGAAAGGTCGGAGGCTCAGGCATTTGCACCTTCAGCAAAAACCCTGGGTTGAGGGTCAGACAGGGTTTCCCCTAGTGAAAGGGACACCACAGGGGCCCCGGGTATTTCTGCCTTAGTTGTCCTAAGCCCCGCGTGACATTATAATCGGCCCACATTTTTTCAGGAGTCCATGGATCCCATGGATTCCATAACCCGCCAGTTGGCGGCGCTGTCCTTACAGGTCTCCGAGTTGAAAGGGGCAGTTCAGCAGCAGGGCCTGGTAGTAGCAAAGGTGCAAACGGCATCTGCAGGTATCGGTGCAGAGCCGAAGTTTCCGCTGCCAGAACGATTTTCAGGCGATCGCAGCAAATTTGTCGTATTTCGGGAGGCCTGCAAATTATACTTCCGCATGCGGCCAATCTCCTCAGGTAATGAGGCCCAGCGAGTAGGGCTGGTGTTGTCATTACTGAGTGGTGACCCCCAAGCATGGGCATTTTCCTTACCAGCTGACTCTGCTACATTTCATTCGGTCGATAATGTTTTTTCTGCCCTCGGGCTCATTTACGATGACCCTGACCGACTGGCTCTAGCGGAATCTAAAATCCGCGCCCTCCGCCAGGGGGAGCGCTTGGCAGAAGACTATTGTTCGGAATTTCGCCGCTGGGCTGTAGACACACAGTGGAATGACCCAGCACTGCGGAGCCAGTTTATTCTTGGGGTATCAGGGAGGGTGAAACAAGCCCTCCTGATGTATGAGACTCCGGCATCATTGGAGTCTGCCATGAGTTTGGTGATACGTATTGATCGCCGTTTTCGCCAGGGGGCACAGGAGACGCTACCTCTGGGGGAAAGCAGAGGTGCAGGTGTGGTTGAAGTAGATGAGTCCCCTGAACCTATGCAGATTGCTGGCGTGGCACAGGTTCAGCCTCGCGCTCCGGGATTCCGGAAGCCCGGAGCATGTTTCTACTGTGGTAAAAGAGGTCATTATGTTAACGTTTGCCCGGTACTACCTAAGAGGGTCACATCGGCGGAAAACTGTTAAGCTCAGAGGGTATGGAGGAGACCCAACTGAGCGTATGCATATCCTCCATGATGGTATCTCAATGTATGCTCCCTGCCAAGGTTATTATCGCCGGCAGAGAGCTACCTATATCAGTGTTTGTGGATAGCGGTTCCGCTACCAATCTCATAGATGAGGAGTTTGCACACACCGCCGGGTTTAAGATCGAAAAACTTCCTCACCCCATACAGGTGGTGACCATTAATGCTGTTCCCCTCCCTCAAGGGGAGATTACTGAGTTTGTGGCAGAGGTGAAACTCCACATTGGGGTCCTACATTCTGAGTCGGTTACATGTAGGGTCCTCCGTAATCTCCCAGCTCAAATGGTCCTGGGTTTTCCATGGCTGTCCAGGCACAACCCGGTAATTGATTGGAAAACTCAGGACATAGTGCAATGGAGTGGTTTCTGCCAAGACAATTGCTTGGCCACATGTGTGTCCGCCGTGACGCCCAGCCTGCCGGAGGCTTTGCAGGATTTCGCGGATGTTTTCTCTGAGAAGGGTTGCTCAGAACTGCCTCCACATAGAGCCTATGACTGTGCGATTAGGTTAAAACCTGGGGCCAAATTACCTAAGGCCAGGATGTTTAATATTTCTGGTCCTGAGAGGCAAGCTCTGAAAGACTACATCGCGGAGAGTCTGAGCAAAGGACACATCCGGCCTTCGTCCTCGCCTGTAGCCGCGGGGTTTTTCCTTCATTAAGAAGAAAGATGGGGGGTTACGCCCGTGTCTGGATTTCCGAGAGTTAAACCAGATTACTATCCGTGATCCCTACCCAATGCCGTTGATCCCGGATTTGTTCAACCAGGTAGCGGGGGCGAAATGGTTTTCCAAGCTGGACCTCAGGGGGGCGTATAACCTCATAAGGGTCCGTCAGGGGGATGAGTGGAAGACGGCGTTTAACACTCCTGAGGGTCATTTTGAGAGTCTGGTTATGCCGTTTGGGTTGACCACCGCGCCTGCCGTTTTCCAACATTTTATTAATGATGTATTTGCTCATGTCCTGGGGAGATTTGTGATTGTATACCTGGATGATATCCTCATTTATTCTAGCGATCGGGACACTCATTTGGAGCATGTTAGGCAGGTGTTACAGTTGCTCCGGGAGAACCAGCTCTATGCTAAGCTGGAAAAATGTTTATTTTTTGTCCAGGAGTTGCCCTTTTTGGGATATATTGTGTCCGCAGCCGGTTTTAAAATGGACACCGCTAAGGTGCAAGCGGTGCTGCAATGGGAGAGGCCGGAGAGTCTGAAAGCACTCCAGCGGTTCCTTGGGTTTGCGAATTATTATAGGAAATTTATAAAACACTTTTCGACTGTCGCCAAACCGCTCACGGACATGACAAAAAAGGGTGCCGATCTGGCGAACTGGCCTGAGGTGGCTATACGTGCATTTGAGCGTCTGAAGAATAGTTTTGCTTCAGCCCCCATTCTGGTGCAACCAGACGTGTCTAAACCTTTTGTGGTAGAGGTTGATGCGTCGGAGGTGGGAGTGGGGGCAGTACTGTCTCAAGGCTCGTCCTTGAGCGAGATGCATCCATGCGCCTACTTCTCCAAGAAGCTGTCGCCGGCCGAACGGAATTATGATATCGGCAACAGGGAGTTGTTGGCCATCAAACTGGCTTTTGAGGAATGGCGACACTTCTTGGAGGGGGCGGCTCACCAGGTCACAGTTATCACCGACCATAAGAATCTGCTCTATCTGGAGTCGGCCAAGCGTCTGTCTCCTAGGCAGGCTCGCTGGGCATTGTTTTTTACTCGTTTCAATTTTCTTGTGACGTACCGTCCCGGGGCTAAAAACACCAAGGCGGATGCTTTGTCTAGGTGTTTTCCGGGGGGAGAACCTCAGGAAGAGCCGGTACCCATCCTCCAGAAAGGGGTAGTGGTCTCGGCTCTCACGACGGAGGTAGAGGCGGAGATTGCCGAGGCCCAAGAGGAGGTACCACCAGGACTTCCCGCCAACAAATCATTTGTACCCCTGCATCTTCGGCTTAAGGTGTTGAAGGAACACCACGATTCGGTACTGGCTGGTCATCCAGGGGTGAAGGGCACCTTAGAGCTGGTATCGCGTCGTTTCTGGTGGCCCAAAATCCGGCAGGACGTGGTCTCGTACGTGGCAGCTTGCATCACGTGCGCTAGGGCTAAGTCACCCCGAACCCGTCCTGCTGGCACGCTACAGCCTCTGGGGGTACCCAATAGGTCATGGACAGAAATCTCCATGGATTTTATCACTGACTTGCCAGCCTCGGCAGGGAACACGGTCATCCTGGTGGTGGTTGACCGTTTTTCAAAGATGGCGCATTTTGTGGCGTTGTCTTCTTTGCCCAATGCTAAGACGTTGGCTCAGGTATTTGTGAAGGAGGTGGTCAGACTCCACGGAGTACCATCTGACATAGTATCTGATAGGGGTACGCAATTTGTGGCGAGGTTTTGGAAAGCTTTTTGCTCAAGGTTGGGGATCAAGTTGTCACATTCATCGGCGTTTCATCCACAGTCTAATGGACAAACTGAGCGCATGAACCAAAATCTAGAACAGTATTTACGATGTTTTGTGTCCGACAACCAGGAGGAGTGGTCTACTTTCCTTCCTCTGGCCGAATTCGCGTTAAATAATCACCGCCAAGAGTCATCAGGAGATTCTCCATTCTTTTGTGTGTACGGTCAACATCCTCAGTTTTGTACCTTACGTCAGGGTGACTCCGGGGGTGTCCCAGAGGAGGATCAGCTAGGAGCCCAATTGTCATCAGTCTGGAGGCGGGTGAAACAGCGTTTGTTGAGCATGAGTGCCAGGTACAAACGGGTGGCTGACAGTAGACGCGTGCCAGGTCCGGACCTGTGTGTGGGTGAATGGGTGTGGTTAGCTACGAAGAACATAAAACTCAAAATTCCATCTTTAAAACTGGGTCCAAGGTTTATTGGGCCTTTTAGGATTTCTGCCATCATTAACCCAGTGGCTTATCGGTTGGAACTTCCTGCGGTGTACAAAATACATAACGTTTTTCACAGGGCTTTATTGAAAAAGGTGGTAGGCTTGGTGGACACGACGCCGATGCCACCTCCAGTCATGGTGGATGGCGATTTAGAGTTCGAGGTCGCCAAGGTAGTGGACTCTCGAGTAGTACGCCGTACTCTTCAGTATTTGGTGCACTGGCGGGGGTATGGTCCGGAGGAGAGGTCTTGGGTTCCAGCCTCGGACATACATGCGGATCGGCTGGTCAGTTCTTTTCACCGTCGTCATCCGGACAAGCCGGGTCCTATGAGTCTTGAGGGCCCTGGGGTCCCTCGTAGAAGACGGGGTACTGTCATGTCGGACGCTGTTCACACCACAGCGTCCGGCAGGCAGAGGTAGTTCCACCTCCAGCCACTATAGCCTCAGTGGCGCCGGCTTGATCTTCAGGCTCTCTGGGGTTAATCCTGCTGGAGACCAGGTTGGAAGGTTAGTCACGCCCACGGTCTTTAAATAGTCATACTGGCATATGGGCGTCGCCGATTATAGCTTGTGTTTTCATACCAAGTGGTTCCGGTCTGGAGTGGAGGTGTTGCAGAGAGAGAGATTCGTATCTGGTGTCGTATGATCCGTCGTTATCCTTTCTCCTTCCCATATTTGTGTTTAGTTGTGCCCTGTTCACATTACTGTATATTCCTGTGTGTGTGCGGCGCAGTGCAGTTTAAGTTCTCCGTCTGTCTTATTTGTGTGGGAGCTTTGGTGGTGTGTCTCCTCACTGGGTGGAGGGTGGAGGGTTAAGTGCAGGGCTGAGCAGGAGATAAGGAAAGGGTGGAGGCTCAGGCATTTGCACCTTCAAATATCTAATTATAGAATCTAATTAAAAAAAATATTGGAGAAAGAGAAACCAATCACAAACTAAAATGTTTCTATACTAATGCACAAAGCATGGGCAACAAACAAGGAGAATTGGAACTACTAACACAGGAAAAGAAATATGATGTCATTGGTGTGACGAACAGCCCACGGCCGTTCGTCCACTTACGGGCAACGACTAACGGGGGTCCCGCTGCCACCAAAACGCGACGGACAGCGGACCCTGTGTCACCACTATGTCACAATCCCACCACTGACACCGGTGTATCAGCGGACGGAGGGACGTGACACAATGCCGGCACACGGCTATCACAGGCGCAGTGGGGCTTATCTTAGTTATCCCACCACTGGCACCATGTGACAAAAATATCCAGCAAGCTAATCTCGCTCTACAATTTGCCGCAGGGGGAGTTTAATTTGGATGCCCCACAACTGCTATCAATCTTCCAAGTACTGCGGGGATTTGTGTATATCCCACTTTCTCAGTTCCACCTTGGAACTCGCAGCTCTCCGGCGCCCCCCTTACCCTCAGGTCAGTCAGGGAACTGCACCTAGGATAATTGGTCGCCGGACGGGCTGCCTGTTGTGAACCGGCAATTAGGCTTCTGCAGTAAGGGAATTATCAATGCTGTGGCCGCAGACCCTTATTCAGCAATATAAGACCCTTCTGTACTGCCAGCAAGCCGTAATAGCCGTACACAACGCGCTGCCACCAGTCACGGTTACTTAATTCACAGTGTTAAATTAAGAGGGTCCGTGGCAAACCCCTTGAATTAGTAGCGATTATCTATCAAAGGCGTATAGTTCGATTCTTAGAGCATGGAGACAGATCTAAATAATTTCATTTATTTTCCGAAAGAGGACAGTGATTACAGATAAAAGTTGCTATAAAATTGAGACATAAAATATGTACAGTACAGGTATAAAATAAAAGTGGAGAAAACAAAGAGATTACACTCACAGTTCCATATTGTTCCTTAGGCAGACCATGCGGCTAAGGTGGGTGGAGGCGGAGCTGCACTTCTCCGCTCATCTGGATCTTTCTAGCACGACGACTTGAGCTGTTCTGAGCTGGTTCTGCCAGGGAATGCCTTATAGACTTTCCTATGTGACATCACAGAGAGGTGCATTCTGGGTTGATCCCACCTCTCTTATCCAAGTTATGTTTTGGCTACAAAACTTAGATTAGCTATAACTTTATGGGAGAAGCTGGTATGGACTCATCAGTGGTATCATGTTTCCCAGCGTAATGAGCCCATCAAGAAAACATCAAACATCTATGCGATATGACCGTCCATTTGGGCGCAAATCATATCTCAGGTTCTGGACATCCGAGAGTTTTGCAACAGGCACCACAGCGAAGCTGGGTCTGCTCGGATCGCAGAAATATGATTTTTATATTTCTGCTGGGTATGGTTTTCGCGGGACAATCCCTTATTGTTTTATTCAAACTCCTGGTTTCAAACAAAGAGTTTAGTTCCCGCACTTTTTTTTCTCTTTCAGCTGAGAGAAGCCAAATGGTGTGAGGAAGATGGTCTAGCTAATTAACATTCCTGCTCTTCCAGAGGAAGTGGCAGGGTTGGTAAAACCTGGGGGGAAGGAATTCCTACTACTGACAGTTTACAATGTCCTAGGATGGAGGATTTGTTAGCACATTGCAACAGAAAACATATCTTGCAGATATTATACATCACACCTCACCCCTTAAGAGGGCGCTAAGGAGGCATTACCTCTCGGTAATCGGCCATGCGCACCTCAGCGGGTTCGCCCCGGCGGGACAACCCATCGGCATTGCCGTTTTCACTGCCCTTCCTGTGTTTTACAGTAAAATCGTACTGTTGAAGGGCAAGGCTCCAGCGGAGCAATCTTCCATTGGTTCCGGACACTGTGTGCAACCAGCTCAGAGGGTTGTGGTCAGTTACCACCGTGAAGGCGGGCCCGTACAGGTAGGGCTGCAAACGCTGCAGTGCCCACACCATGGCCAGACACTCCTTCTCGATGGTCGAGTATGCCACTTCCCTCGGCAAAAGTTTCCGGCTCAGGTACAACACGGGGTGCTCTTGGTCCCCCGAGTCGACCTGGCTAAGCACAGCACCGAGGCCAAACTCGCTGGCGTCGGTCTGTACCAGAAACGGGCGACTGCTGTCGACTGCTCTCAACACTGGAGAGTTGCACAGGGCTGCTTTCAAAGCTTGGAAAGCCGCCTCACAGTCATCTGTCCAGTTGACTGTTTGGGGTAGCCTCTGCTTGGTGAGGTCAGTCAAGGGTTTGGCAAGGGCGCTATAGTCCTGTACGAACCGCCTATAGTACCCTGCAGTGCCCAAGAAGGACTTCACCTGTTTCTTGGTCCTGGGGGTGGGCCAGGACACGATTGCGTCCACTTTTTCTGGCTCCGGACTCATGGAACCCCCGCCTACCCGGTGCCCCAGGTAGTGGACCTCGCGCATGCCTATCTGGCACTTCCCCGGCTTGATGGTCAGGCCTGCCTGGTGAAGACGCTTGAGCACCTCCTGGAGGTGCTGAAGGTGTTCCTCCCAGGTGGAACTGAAGACGGCAATATCGTCTAAGTACGCCACTGCGTACTCCTCCAGTCCCCGAAGCAGGTGGTTGACCATCCGCTGGAAAGTGGCAGGGGCATTCTTCATGCCGAAGGGCATGACCGTGGACTCGTACAGTCCAAAGGGGGTGATAAAGGCGGATTTCTCCTGCGCCTCAGGGCTCAGGGGAATCTGCCAGTATCCCCGACTCAAATCCATGATGGATATGTAGTTGGCGTTTGTCAACCGCTCGAGCAGATCCTCGATGCGCGGCATCGGGTGGGCATCAGAGGTTGTGATGGCGTTGAGCCCCCTGTAGTCCACGCAGAACCGGGTGGTTCGATCCTTTTTAGGCACGAGGACTACAGGTGAAGCCCACGCACCTTTTGACCGTCGAATCACTCCCAGCCTTAACATCTCATCGACCTCTTGGCGCATGACTTGTTGCACCGTTTCAGAGATCCGATAAGGTGTTCGCCGTAATGGGGCATGATTCCCGGTGTCCACCTCATGAACCGCTAACTCCGTCCTCCCAGGACGGTTGGTGAACACGGGCCGGAAGAGTTCCAGGGTGGCCATCAACTGCAACCGCTGGGACACGGTGAGCGAACCACTTATCTCCATGTCCTCAATGGACCCATTGGCCTTGGCCTGGGCCAGCATGTCCAGGAGGGAATCTTCCTCCCCATCCTCTGGCAGATTGCAGACCGGTAGGATGCAAGCTTCACGTTCGTAGTGCGCCTTCAGCATGTTGACGTGAAAGGCCTTGCGCCTACCCCGAGCATGGTCAAGCGTGACCACGTAGGTGACCGGGTTGAGCTGTTGGTGGACGACGTACGGGCCTTCCCAGGCTGCCTGAAGCTTATCCGTTGGTACAGGGACCAGCGCCCACACCTTTTGACCCACCTGGTAGGTCCGCTCCCGGGCGTTCTGGTCGTACCAGTGCTTCTGGTCAGCCTGAGCCTGCGTCATGTTGTCATGCACCAACTGCGTCAAGGTCTGCATCTTGTCACGGAAGCGCATGACATAATCCACGATGGACACTCCTGTGGGGTTTGGCTCATCTTCCCAGGATTCTCTTATCAACCCAAGGGGTCCCCGGACTCGCCTGCCATACAGGAGCTCGAAGGGGGAGAACCCGGTCGAGGCCTGCGGAACTTCTCTGTAAGCGAACAGCAGGTGTGGGAGGTACCGCTCCCAGTCGCGCCCTTGGGTCTCAACCAGTATGCGGAGCATCTGTTTGAGGGTACCGTTGAAGCGTTCACACAAACCATTAGTCTGTGGGTGATACGGACTCGATACCAGGTGCGTCACCTGCATTTTCTCACAGAGAGCCTCCATTAGGCGAGACATGAATTGGGGCCCTTGATCGGTAAGCATCTCCCTGGGAAATCCTACCCTTGAAAAGATGGTCACCAGTGCGTCAGCCACCTTATCTGCCCTGGTTGAAGACAGAGCTACTGCCTCTGGGTACCGGGTAGCGTAGTCTACCACGGTGAGAATGTATCGCTTTCCGGAGCTGCTGGGGACGGACAGCGGTCCTACAATGTCCACCGCGATTCTCTGGAAAGGCTCCTCTATCACCGGCAAAGGAATAAGGGGAGCCTTAAGAGCAGGCCCCGCCTTACCCACTTTTTGACAGGTGGTGCAGGAGCGGCAGTAGTGTGTTACATCTGTCCCCATCTTGGGCCAATAGAAGTGTTGAGACAGCCGTGCCTTTGTTTTGCTGATCCCCAAGTGTCCAGCGAGTGGAATCTCATGGGCAATCCGCAACAACTCAGTTCTGAACTGATAGGGGACGACCAGCTGTCTTTCCCTCAACCACTCCTTTTTAGGATCTCCGGGTACTGTCTCCCGGTACAACCTTCCTCGTTCCCAGAACACCCTCTCCTTATCAGACTTGGAGGTGGGCGTCTCGGCGAGACCTCTCAATTTCTCCAGGCTGGCATCTGAGTGCAGAGCAGCCTGGAACTCCATGCTGGAGGCTGCCAGAAGTGACGTCAGGGTCCCCTCTTTACTGGGACCCTCTGGAACCGGCTCTGGGTTCACCTCTGGTTCAGTCTCTCCTGTAGCAGCAGAGGGTCCAGAAGACAGTGCGTTACCTGCGATCTGGGCACTCTGACTGCGTGTGACAGCTGCTATGTATGCTGTCTCCCTGGGGATTTCTACAGACCCACCAGCCGGTGCTGCCCTGGGCTCTCCCTCCCCATCCACCCCCAACACTTTAGGAGCAGTGCTACTTATGGGCCAGTTACCTTCCTCGGTGGCACTGGTCAGCTGCATGGCATTACCTTCCTCATGGTCCCCATGCACCTCCCCATTCTCTTGAGCACCGTTGCTTGCTCCTGCCAGGGGTTCCTCAGCCGTCTCACTCCGCAGAGTGACGGGGCTGAGCACCTCGGTACCTGTGGACACATCTACCGTTTCAAAGAAAGGGTTAACGGGTTCAGTCGGCACAGATACATCAACATCATCATTCCTAGGAAAAGAATGGTTATCAGTTTGCTTTGGTACATTCACATCAGCATCAGCATCGTACCTGGGGAAAGAATGGTTGTTAGTTGCATCATTACTCATCAAGGCATTAGCAGGTAACACATTCAGTTTCCCATCATCAACATCATCAGGGTTAACGTTACCCTTATTATCAGTTTGGGGAAGGGTGTCAGGGACATAGTATGCAACCATCCTCCCCAAGTCAGTCCCCAATAAAACATCAGTGGGCAAATTTTCAGACACTCCCACCTCCCTCAACCCGCTCCCGGCACCCCAATCAAGAAAAACTCGTGCCACTGGCAAGGGACAACGGGTGCCTCCAATCCCGGTGACAGTCAAGGTTTTCCCCTCAACAAACTCTTCAGGGGCCGCCAGTCCAGGACGGATGAGGGTTCGTTCAGCCCCGGTGTCCTTGAGGCCTGTAGCAAGACGGGCCCCCACCTGAACAGGTTGAACGTTGTCATCAGCCCTCCCAACCACACCTCCCACCAAAAGAACAGAGGCGTTGGGCCCGGGGGCCTTGGCTGGGGGGTTCTTCGGCCTATCCGGACAGGTGTAAGAGAAGTGACCAGGCCGCTTGCAGTGGTGACACAGGCGACTGTCAGTAGCCGGCCTGTTGTTGGCAACAGGGACAGGGCCTCCGGAGGGACGGCTAGCTGGGGCATTGGGGTTGGTTGCTGGCTTACCCCCTTTCCAGTTGGTGGCGACTGGCCTCCGCGTCTCAGGCTTCCGGTTGGCCTCGTGGTTGTCGGCGATCTGCGCCGCTTTGTCCACGTTCGTTGGTTCGCGGTCCAGGATGAACTGTCGGACCTCAGCTGGGCAGAGATGCAGGAACTGGTCTTTGATCATCAGGTCCCGTAGCTGCTCAAAGGTTTCAACGGACAGTCCATGGATCCACTGGTCAAAGTGGGTCCTGAGTCCTTGCACCACATCACTGTAGCTATCGTGTGGGCCACGTTGGAGGTGTCGGAACTTCTTTCGGTATACCTCAGGTGTCAGCCGGTATTTGGCGATCAGCGCTTGCTTTATGGCGTCATAGTCATCATCGGCTTCTGGCGGAAGAGAAGCAAATGCCTCCAGGGCTTTGCCTTTTAGCCCTGGGGTCAAGTACCTTGCCCATTGGTCTCTAGGCAGCTGGTACTGTCTGCAGGCTTTCTCAAAGGCTCGCAGAAATGTGTCCAAGTCCCCGTCCTTTTCCATCACGGGAAAATGCTCTGGCCGGGGTTTAGGAGTCTGGACGCTGCTGGGCTCACGGCTTCGGGCTGTGAGGGCATTCCCACCCCGCTGGAGTACCTCCAGTTCATGGGCCCTCTGCGCCTGGCGCTCGGCTCTCTCAGCCTCAGCTTGGCGCTCAGCTCTCTCCGCCTGGCGCTCGGCTCGCTGCTCTGCTCTCTCTCGAGCTTGCTGGATCAGCCTCACCCGCCCATCACTGTCTTCGGCGGGGAGTTCGTCCAAGGCCATTTGCAGATAGGGGTCCACCCCGTTCTGGTTGAATGTGGGGCCAGCGCTCAGGAGTGGAGCCTCTGCTGCAGCCCCATTGCAACTTGGGCCAACTTCTGCGCTCGCTGGATTCTGGTCGTTGTCCAGCTGCACTAGAGCCGCGATCATTTGAGCTCTGTTTTTGTTCGTGGCGTCAAGGCCTTGGTACGTGCATAACGCAGCAAGAACTTCCTTTGTCTGCCGGGTGTACCAAGGTTCTCCTTTTGCCGCCATGGTTGCCAAATAAAAGATAGAAAAAGAAAAACGAAGAAACGGGAGGGGGATACTTGCAAGTACACACTAATGTCTCAGGACTAGTAACCACTGAGTCTGTTCTCCAAAACCTATGATGCAGGATTCCCGCAGGAACCGTGCAGGTTTTTAGTGAGAGGAATGATTGCTCAAACCAAATCACTAATGCTCTAGGATTATCCCACCGCGCTGCCACCAATATGTGACGAACAGCCCACGGCCGTTCGTCCACTTACGGGCGACGACTAACGGGGGTCCCGCTGCCACCAAAACGCGACGGACAGCGGACCCTGTGTCACCACTATGTCACAATCCCACCACTGACACCGGTGTATCAGCGGACGGAGGGACGTGACACAATGCCGGCACACGGCTATCACAGGCGCAGTGGGGCTTATCTTAGTTATCCCACCACTGGCACCATGTGACAAAAATATCCAGCAAGCTAATCTCGCTCTACAATTTGCCGCAGGGGGAGTTTAATTTGGATGCCCCACCACTGCTATCAATCTTCCAAGTACTGCGGGGATTTGTGTATATCCCACTTTCTCAGTTCCACCTTGGAACTCGCAGCTCTCCGGCGCCCCCCTTACCCTCAGGTCAGTCAGGGAACTGCACCTAGGATAATTGGTCGCCGGACGGGCTGCCTGTTGTGAACCGGCAATTAGGCTTCTGCAGTAAGGGAATTATCAATGCTGTGGCCGCAGACCCTTATTCAGCAATATAAGACCCTTCTGTACTGCCAGCAAGCCGTAATAGCCGTACACAACGCGCTGCCACCAGTCACGGTTACTTAATTCACAGTGTTAAATTAAGAGGGTCCGTGGCAAACCCCTTGAATTAGTAGCGATTATCTATCAAAGGCGTATAGTTCGATTCTTAGAGCATGGAGACAGATCTAAATAATTTCATTTATTTTCCGAAAGAGGACAGTGATTACAGATAAAAGTTGCTATAAAATTGAGACATAAAATATGTACAGTACAGGTATAAAATAAAAGTGGAGAAAACAAAGAGATTACACTCACAGTTCCATATTGTTCCTTAGGCAGACCATGCGGCTAAGGTGGGTGGAGGCGGAGCTGCACTTCTCCGCTCATCTGGATCTTTCTAGCACGACGACTTGAGCTGTTCTGAGCTGGTTCTGCCAGGGAATGCCTTATAGACTTTCCTATGTGACATCACAGAGAGGTGCATTCTGGGTTGATCCCACCTCTCTTATCCAAGTTATGTTTTGGCTACAAAACTTAGATTAGCTATAACTTTATGGGAGAAGCTGGTATGGACTCATCAGTGGTATCATGTTTCCCAGCGTAATGAGCCCATCAAGAAAACATCAAACATCTATGCGATATGACCGTCCATTTGGGCGCAAATCATATCTCAGGTTCTGGACATCCGAGAGTTTTGCAACAGGCACCACAGCGAAGCTGGGTCTGCTCGGATCGCAGAAATATGATTTTTATATTTCTGCTGGGTATGGTTTTCGCGGGACAATCCCTTATTGTTTTATTCAAACTCCTGGTTTCAAACAAAGAGTTTAGTTCCCGCACTTTTTTTTCTCTTTCAGCTGAGAGAAGCCAAATGGTGTGAGGAAGATGGTCTAGCTAATTAACATTCCTGCTCTTCCAGAGGAAGTGGCAGGGTTGGTAAAACCTGGGGGGAAGGAATTCCTACTACTGACAGTTTACAATGTCCTAGGATGGAGGATTTGTTAGCACATTGCAACAGAAAACATATCTTGCAGATATTATACATCACAATTGGAATCACTGAAACTTGGTGGGACAATACACATGATTGGAATACAAGACTAGAAGGATACAACTTATTTGCAAGAAACAGACTTGATAAACGAGGAGGGGGTGTCGCATTGTATGTTAGAAATGCGTATATCTGCACAGAGATTGAAGCTTCAGAGACTGGGAGTTCTGTGGAAACTGTTTGGGTAAGAATACAAGGGCAGAACAATGGAAAGGAGACCATTGTAGGCATTTACTACAGGCCGCCTGTGCAACCTGAAGATATGGATGAACTCTTTATGCATCAAATGGCCAAGTTCTCCAAAAAATATGACATAGTTGTCATGGGAGATTTCAACTATCCAGACATTTGTTGGGAATCTCTCTCAGGCAAAACTAACAGGTCAAGGAAATTCTTATCCTCTCTTGCTGACAACTTTATCTTCCAAAAGGTAAGGGAGAAAACAAGGGGAACTGCTACCTTGGATCTAATCCTTATAAACATGGAGGAAATGGTTGAGGAGGTAAAAGTGGCTGGGACCCTAGGAGGTAGCGACCATGCTATTTTAGAATTTTGGATAACTAGAGGCGGAAGACCTGTGAAGACTCAGACGTCAAGGTTAGATTTCAGAAAGGCAGATTTTAAGGGATTCAGAAAGAGAATTGGAGGGATCCAATGGCTGGATATCCTTAAAGACAAAAATGTCCAGGAAGGATGGGAAATCTTGAAAAATGAAATTCTCAAAGCACAGTTGTTAACAATTCCAAAAAGAGGGAAGAATAGGAAGCATTTAAGGAAACCAGGATGGATGAACACAGAACTTAAGCACATGCTAAAAAGGAAGCAAAAAATGTTTATAAAATGGAAAGAAGGAGGCATATCTAAAGAAGAATATAATGCTGTCTGCAGAACCTGCAAGGCACAAATCAGATTATCTAAAGCTGAAAATGAATTGAGGCTTGCAAGAGATGTCAAAAGCAATAATAAAGGATTTTGGGGATATGTCAAAAGTAAAAGAAAAGTCAAAGATGCTATAGGATTTTTACAGGATGAAAATGATGAAATGGTAAGACAGGATGTTGAGAAGGCTGAACTTTTAAATTCCTATTTTGCATCTGTTTTCTCTCAGAAAGGAAATGTAACATCAACTGTTATTCACTGTCCTATTAAGGGAATAGAAGAATCCAGGATATCTATAAACAGAAAGATAGTGAGGAAACACTTAGCTAACCTAAATGTATTCAAGTCTCCAGGTCCAGATGAATTACACCCCAGAGTACTGAAGGAGATAGCAGAAGAAATTTTTGAACCCCTCTCCATAATCTTTGAAAATTCTTGGAGAACAGGAGAAGTGCCAGAAGACTGGAGAAGAGCAAATGTTGTTCCTATCTTCAAAAAGGGGAAGAAGGTGGACCCAGGCAACTATAGGCCGGTGAGTCTGACTTCTATACCAGGAAAGATCTTTGAACAAATTATTAAACAACATGTATGTCAATACCTGGATAAGAATGAAGTGATTAAACAGAGTCAGCATGGGTTTGTAACTAATAAGTCATGTCAGACTAATTTAATTTCCTTCTATGATGGTATTACTGATTGGGTGGATCAAGGAAATGCTGTAGATATAGTATATCTTGACTTCAGCAAAGCATTTGACAAAGTCTCTCATACAATCCTTATTGAAAAAATGACTAAGTATGGAATGGACAAGGCAACTGTTAGGTGGATTCATAACTGGCTTAGTGATCGGACCCAAAGAGTGGTCGTAAATGGCTGCACATCCAGTTGGAAGAATGTCTCAAGTGGGGTACCACAGGGCTCTGTCCTGGGCCCTGTATTGTTCAACATCTTTATCAACGATTTAGATGAAGGAATTGAGGGTAAACTGATTAAATTTGCTGATGACACAAAGCTAGGAGGGATAGGTAATACTAGAGAAGAGAGAGAGAGGATTCAAAAAGATTTAAATAAACTGGAGAAGTGGGCAGCAACTAACAGAATGGTTTTTAACAGGGAGAAATGCAAAGTACTACATCTGGGCAATAAAAATGAAAAAAGCATATATAGAATGGGAGGAATAGGGCTAAGTGACAGCACATGTGAAAAAGACTTGGGTATACTAATAGATCACAGACTGAATATGAGTCAACAGTGTGATGCAGCAGCAAAAAAGGCAAATGCAATTCTAGGATGTATTAACAGAAGCATACAGTCTAGATCACATGAAGTAATTATTTCCCTCTACTCCTCTTTGGTCAGACCTCATCTGGAATATTGTGTCCAGTTTTGGGCACCACATTTTAAAAAAAGACATCAACAAACTGGAGCAAGTTCAGAAAAGAGCGACCAGAATGGTGACCGGTCTGCAAACCCTGTCTTATGAGGAAAGGTTGCAGGATTTGGGAATGTTTAGTTTGCAAAAGAGAAGACTGAGAGGAGACTTAATAGCTGTCTACAAATATCTAAAGGGCTGTCACATTGTAGAAGGATCAACTTTATTCTCATTTGCACAAGGAAAGACTAGAAGCAATGGGATGAAGCTGAATGGGAGGAGACACAGATTAGATTTTAGAAAAAACTTTTTGACAGTTAGAGTGATCAATGAGTGGAACAGGCTGCCACGAGAAGTGGTGAGTTCTCCTTCAATGGAAGTCTTCAAACAGAGGCTGGACAGACATCTAACTGGGATGATTTAGCGAATCCTGCTTTGAGCAGGGGGTTGGACCAGATGGCCCAGGAGGTCCCTTCCAACTCTATGATTCTATGATTCAGCAAAAACCCTGGGTTGAGGGTCAGACAGGGTTTCCCCTAGTGAAAGGGACACCACAGGGGCCCCGGGTATTTCTGCCTTAGTTGTCCTAAGCCCCACGTGACACTACTGATCTAGCAGTTATTTCGGAATAGATTATCCAGAAGAGTTAATGTAACAATAGGGGTTATTTAGTAATGCTGACAATGATTTATTGTTCCTTGTAATCTTTGTATTTTTACATGTAAAGAAATTGTTCCCGCTGTGGCGGTAAATTGTATGTGTTTTTATATGTCTGCACTTAACACTTATTTGTTTCACTTGTTAGTTTTATAGTGGCTGGCAGGAGGAGTGACTGGTGTGCATAAGTATCCGTCATTTCCTCCTGCACTTTGACCCGTGGAAGTGCTCGAGTAGCGTGAAACGGCCGTACTCAGCCATTTGACACACTCTCCTTCACATCCCCGACGTGACATGTAATTTAGTGTCAATAAACATTCATCATTATCCCGCAGAGTGCGACCTTTTTCTCTTGGATACTATTATCGTTTTGCTATGAGGTCAAGCACCCGGGAATCCTGGATGTGAGCTCTCCGCCTGCTGCCTGCCACGGATCTTAGTACGGTAATAGCGGTGCCACCCGCTTTCTTGCATAGACATATTTTGAATGTGTACGCTATCCATACATGTTATCCGGGGATACGGTACCCTTTCTCACCTTTGTGCAATCACGTGCAATCCATACTGGGCCTAACACCGTCTGAGCCTGCCTCCTGATGTATAGACATATATTTTGAATGTGTACGCTATCCATACATGTTATCCGGGGATACGGTACCCTTTCTAACCTTTGTGCAATCACGTGCAATCCATACTGGGCCTAACACCGTCTGAGCCTGCCTCCTGATGTATAGACATATATTTTGAATGTGTACGCTATCCATACATGTTATCTGGGGATACGGTACCCTTTCTCACCTTTGTGCAATCACGTGCAATCCATACTGGGCCTAACACCGTCTGAGCCTGCCTCCTGCTGTATAGACATATATTTTGAATGTGTACGCTATCCATACATGTTATCTGGGGATACGGTACCCTTTCTAACCTTTGTGCAATCACGTGCAATCCATACTGGGCCTAACACCGTCTGAGCCTGCCTCCTGATGTATAGACATATATTTTGAATGTGTACGCTATCCATACATGTTATCCGGGGATACGGTACCCTTTCTCACCTTTGTGCAATCACGTGCAAGCCATACTGGGCCTAACACCGTCTGAGCCTGCCTCCTGATGTATAGACATATATTTTGAATGTGTACGCTATCCATACATGTTATCCGGGGATACGGTACCCTTTCTCACCTTTGTGCAATCACGTGCAAGCCATACTGGGCCTAACACCGTCTGAGCCTGCCTCCTGATGTATAGACATATATTTTGAATGTGTACGCTATCCATACATGTTATCCGGGGATACGGTACCCCTTCTCACCTTTGTGCAATCACGTGTAATCCATACTGGGTGTGAGAACGGCTGGCGAGCTGTTAAGCAAGCTACAGCACCTGTGGTTTGCACACGTAAGTTTTTCATTTTTTCAGGAATGACGGTTAGGCCTAATTCCGGAACTGCGGTTGACCTGCAGTTACTGGGAAATCATCGTTCGCGGGTAATAATTGTAATCAGTGATCGCCATCACTAACGTTGTTCAGCGGGTTATCTGCACCTGTAAGCGACAAACGCTGGCCTTTTCAGTGTAGCGCACATGCAGCCATGGACATGTAAGGGCATGACACACCAGTTATTGGCCAATCTCATGTGCCAGAGCCTCACGTGTCCCTCTAGTAAGCCGGACTCGGACCGCGGGGCATGACGGAGTCTCGTTCGTTAACGGAATTAAGCTTGCAATGTGTGCATCTTTTCTGTAGCTGGCATGGTTGAGGTTTCCCAGGTGGAGTCGAATTTAACCGTAGGCTCCACTCCTGGTGGTGCCCTTCTGGACATTCCTTTAAGGTTCAGCTTTGCAACCATACTGCCCACGTAAAACAAACACTTTGCCTTCATGAACGCTGTTTGGAGGGTCATGACTCGTGGGAATAACGCCGCCCAATCAGTTAACCTGCTAGAGAGATCCTTCGTTGCTCCCAAGCATGACATCACACTCCCTAGGAGGAAGGTAATGCCACTGTGGCGACCGTACTCCTGGGGGCGACACAAGTGCACTGATGCCCAGCCACTGCTCGATGAATCTGCTGGTACATTGACCCAGACCACTACATTCCCCTCACACGCTACACGGCCTGAACCTGACCCTAATGAAACTCAGGTTACCCTTCCCAAATACAGTTCCATCTTACACGGTGACAAAGAGGAAGCTGCAGATGAAAGTGCAGGTTCGGCCCACCCGCCATCAGACACACCACCGTACTATCAGGGGCCCTGTGCCAGTGCCGTCACCAACGAGTGGGCCCCCCCTGCTTGCTCAGGATCAAAGCACTTGCAAGGTTGAAATACTGTGCAGTGAGATGGAAGATGGGGACGAGGAGGAGTCCAGACTAGTACAGGGATTCCCTAGCGAGGAGACTTATTTGATTGTTTTCAATGTTGGGACAGCAATTTTTGGGGAGCACTATACTCTGGAGAATGATAGATGGGGCCCACCATACACTGGAACATTCCAAAGGTGGACATCAGACACTGGAGCAGCATTTACAGGGCCCATTATACACT
This sequence comes from Dendrobates tinctorius, assembly GCF_039654945.1. Classification (NCBI taxonomy): domain Eukaryota; kingdom Metazoa; phylum Chordata; class Amphibia; order Anura; family Dendrobatidae; genus Dendrobates; species Dendrobates tinctorius. Next base: position 1,365,979 of record NW_027361904.1, on the reverse strand, counting down.
AGAGCATTAGAAATGGGGCCCATTATGTTTGGAGCATTATTTGGGCCCATAAGACAGTGGAGCTTCATCCATGGGGACCAACATATACTGTAGCATTATGTGGAGCTCATCATATACTGTTTCAAACATTATATGGGACCAATGATTCTGTATGGAGAAATAGATGGGCCTCGTCATGAGATGTAAAAAGTGAAGTATTTTTCATTGTACTATACCGCTATTTCTCTGCCGTATCGGAGCATGATGAGTTGTGGTATGTGTTAAAGGGGCGCTCTTTCGCCCAGGGCACATGAAAACCTGGAGCCAGCCCTACCCCCCCACAACTTTAGCCAAATAACCCCCATTTTTCAGTGCGTAACTTGTATTATGAAGTTAATTAAGGTTGACAAGCTTAAGTAAGAAGAATTGATGCTTTTGGCATTCAAATGGGCACTGTAGGTGTGTTTCCTGTCCTCCTCTCACTGCCGACTTTTATTCCCCATTGGCTTACATTGGGTTTCGTGTTTCGGGACGACCCCGACTTTTCCCTATAATCGGCCGATCTTGCTCGACCCGACTTTTGGAAAAGTCGGGTTTCACGAAACGAAACTCGACCCTAAAAAAACAAAAGTCGCTCAACTCTAATGGAGACATGAATCCTACAAATTACCCACGGAGTAAAAGTCCAAAATAGATTATACGAAATTATATGATTATATGAAATTTCAAATATTTATTGCCAAACTACTAATCGTACAATAATATACAGACTATAACAACAAGGCACATACAGAGCTCATGTGTGAAGGCCAACATGCACAGTTATAACAGAAAGGGTTAACTTGAATGACTCGCAAAAAATTGCACCCTGCAAACTATCTATGTAGCATGTGTTAAAAAAAGTGCAAATAAAGTGCAATAGCTATAAAGGGGTCCTCAAGGCATGCAAAATGTATGAAACACAAGTATATTCAAGGCATAAGGAGATCACCCTTATAGGAATGCTAAGCTTACCCATAGGTATCTGCCAGTGTGTGTCCAATTGCAGCTCCGACGCGCGTTTCGCATGGGCTTTCTTGGGGCCCCCCCCAGGAAGACTGCGCAAAATGCACGTCGGGGCTGCAATTTTTTGTGAGGCATGCAAGTTAACCCTTTCTGTTATAACAGTGCATGTTGTCCTTCACACATGAGCTCTGTATGTGCCTTGTTATCAATGGCGGATCTTAATAGGGGCGGATGGGGCGGTCGCCCCGGGCCCAAGGTTTTTTGGGGGCCCAGGGCAGGGGCCAATCCGGTCGGTCGGCATCTGTGTGAGCCGCCCGCCGCCGCCCGGTGGCGTAGGAACTTGGAAGGGGGGCGGGCAGTCCCAGGCGGCACGTGTGTGGGGGCGGCGCAGCACGGCAGGAGCAGAAATTCCTCCTCTCTGTGCTGTGGCCGGGACTCGGGAGAGAAGCGTGGAGGCGGCCGGCCGAGGCACAGTGAGGAGAGAAGAGAGAGTATATCAGGCTCAGCCCAGGAGATTTTGGCAGCGGCTAGCGCCTAGCGCAGGTGGGTCACTCACCGTCACCATTTGGGAGGAGGATGCTCTGCCTCTCCCCAGCCTCCCTGGCTGCTCCCTCCAATCCAATGCATTATGCAATTTATGCGGCTGCCTCCATGCTCTGCCTCTCCCCAGCCTCCCTGGCTGCTCCCTCCAATGCATTATGCCGCATAATGCATTGGAGGGAGCAGCCAGGGAGGCTGGGGAGAGGCAGAGCATGGAGGCAGGCAGCCACATAATGCATTGGAGGGAGCAGCCAGGGAGGCTGGGGAGAGGCAGAGCATGGAGGCAGGCAGCCGCATAATGCATTGGAGGGAGCAGCCAGGGAGGCTGGGGAGAGGCAGAGCATGGAGGCAGGCAGCCGCATAATGCATTGGAGGGAGCAGCCAGGGAGGCTGGGGAGAGGCAGAGCATGGAGGCAGCCGCATAATGCATTGGAGCCGGGAGCAGCCAGGGAGGCTGGGGAGAGGCAGAGCATGGAGGCAGCCGCATAATGCATTGGAGGGAGCAGCCAGGGAGAGGTAGAGCATGGAGGCAGCCGCATAATGCATTGGAGCCGGGAGCAGCCAGGGAGGCTGGGGAGAGGCAGAGCATGGAGGCAGCCACATAATGCATTGGAGGGAGCAGCCAGGGAGGCTGGGGAGAGGCAGAGCATAGAGGCAGCCGCATAAATTATGCTCAGTCAGCTGCTGAGCTCTCCCTGCGGGCAGCTTCCTTCCACTCAGTGTCACTCACAACTTAAGTCACACTCACACACACAGCAGCCAGGCAGCCGCAGGCAGGCAGCCTGTGTAAGGCTGTGTGCACACACTGCGGATTTTGCTGCGGTTCCGCAGTGGTTTTTGACATCCGCAGGTAAAACCGCAGGTATTTTGACCTGCGGTTTCACCTGCGGATTTTACAAAATCCGCGTGGATGAATCCGCACCTAATCCGTAGCGTGTGCACACAGCCTAAGTGTAACTTAAATGTTAACACAAAAAAATGGAGTGAAAGTCCAAAATATTTTAGAAACGTAAGAAATTTATTTGAGGAACAGCCCCGTTATCCCGTGCTAAAGTGCTTACCCATCATGTGCTCCAGGACAAGTGCAGCGCCGCCACCAGCGCAAGGGGGGTACAGGGGCCCAGGTTTTATGAACAGCCCCGGGCCCATAGTCCAGTTAATCCGCCACTGCTTGTTATAGTCTGTATATTATTGTATAATTAGTACTTTGGCAATAAATATTTGCATTTTCATATACTCTATTTTGGACTCTAATTTGTAGGATTCATGGTTTTTGGAGTGTCCACAGTGATTGTTTTGGTCCATGAGAGAGTCATATGGCCATTCAAGTTACTTGATATGTATCAGTGGATTTTGCTCTTACACATGGAGACATGTCCGTTTTTTACAGCATGGATGACAAAATTAGGGGTTGTCTAAGTTTGAGATGAAGGTCTGCAGTCATTCTACACTGCTCAAAAAAATAAAGGGAACACTTAAACAACAGAATATAACTCCAAGTAAATCAAACTTCTGTGAAATCAGACTGTCCACTTAGGAAGCAACACTGATTGACAATCAATTTCACATGCTGTTGTGCAAATGGAATAGACAACAGATGGAAATTATTGGCAATTATCAAGACACCCTCAATAAAGGAGTGGCTCTGCAGGTGGGGACCACAGACCACATCTCAGTACCAATGCTTTCTGGCTGATGTTTTGGTCACTTTTGAATGTTGGTTGTGCTTTCACACTCGTGGTAGCATGAGACAGGACTCTACAACCCACACAAGAGGCTCAGGTAGTGCAGCTCATCTAGGATGGCACATCAATGCGAGCTCTGGCAAGAAGGTTTGCTGTGTCAGTGTAGTGTCCAGAGGCGCTACCAGGAGACAGACCAGTACACCAGGAGATATGGAGGGGGCGATAGGAGAGCAACAACCCAGCAGCAGGACCACTACCTCCGCCTTTGTGCAAGGAGGAACAGGAGCACTGCCAGAGCCCTGGAAAATGACCTCCAGCAGGCCACAAATGTGCATGTGTCTGCACAAACGGTTCTGAACACATTCCACTATGCAATGAATAAAAATTTGCAACCGGAATATTTCATTCAGAGATATCTAGGATGTGGTATTTTAGTGTTCCCTTTATTTTTTGAGCAGTGTGTATATATATATATATATATATATATATATATATATATATATATATAATATATATATAACATTTTAGAAATGTAATGATTTCATGGCATGTTAATGTTTTTTCTACGCGTTTTTACTGGAATAGTCCTCAGCAATTGTATATTCAACTTTTTTTTTATGTACTTTTACACACAACAAATTCTGCAAAATCTATTTTTTGTGATTAATAAAACCTTTTTATTATTGCTTTTCACAACATAATTACACGTAGCCCTGACTGTTCAGTTTTGTCACCAATATTTTGAAGAGTTGGAGTAATTATCTGGGAGAGATGTAATGGAGCGCAGCCAACAGTCATCATAATTTAGAACAGAAAAAAGTAAATTACAGAAACGCACCGGGTTACTGTAGTATAATGATGCGCTCCATGCAGTCTCTCTATTCTAGCTGTCTCACTACAGAGATGACTAGATCGGAGTTGCTGCACGAGGATTCATGATTTCTGCGCAGCCCGAACTGTCTCTTAGGGCTCATTCAGGCATCCATGCACATAGGTCCAATCTCGGACCACAATTTATGGACTGGCCATGGGTCTTCCGACCGGGCTATGATGGCTTCATAGATTTCTATGAGTCTGTCACGCTCTGGTTGGGAGAACCTCGGCTAGTCCATGCATTGCATTTGCAGATCGGACCGCTGTACGTGGATGTCTGAATGAGCCCTTATACAGATTACACTAAGGCTCCCATACACAAAGTGAAAGTCGGCGGCATCAGCCAACAATCTGACGTGGATCGCGGCTTCCCGCTTCTCCTTCGATAATTGATGTCAGGGAAGAGAAGGATCTGTCTTGTTGGAATTTCATGAAGAACACAATGTGGAGGAAAGATGAACCACCACAACCAGAGTATAATCCAAGCAAAATGTACCGTATGTCTTTATTAAATCGCTTTAAAAATAAAATTCTGCTGAGTTCAAGTACATTGGGGCCAAGGTTACTAGAGTGCCATTAATGATCAAAATCCAGAGCTATCGGTCAACAATTGGATACTACAATATTATATATAATGTCTGATATTAAAAAGATACCTAAAAGTGCCAATATAAAGTGCTTAGTGCAAATATTCAGACAAAATGGCCTGGAAGGTTAGGATATTTACCAGAAAATAAGCGCAGAACCAAATATGATTCTATGATAGCATCAATAGTGAATCTTAAAATAACAGCAACACTGTGCTAGCAGAATGTCAAAACGTGCAAATATAAATTGCTTAGTGCAAAAATTCAAACAAAATCATGAAAAAGTAAAGAAGTGATTTCAAAGTGATGGCTTTAAGGTCAAATACAGCTCCATAATAGCACTGATGATAAATCCTGATAGTGCTGTTGCTATATAATTGAAGCAAGTGCAAAAAATGACAGCCTAACATCAGTAGAGCATTACACTCTCTCACTATAGCCAGTGGATGCAACCAAAATAAGGCTAGAAATGTTCATACAAGAAGTTACCGAGAGATAAATGAACAGGATGCACTTACAGTGGTAAATTGCTGGTAACCTTGGCGTCCCTGTCGCCCCGACGCACGTTTCTTAATCTTCCTCAGGAGGCGTGTGTTGGGGGAGGGATTCGCCTTGGCTTTTTATATACAGTGTCCAATTACCTAAAGGATGGTGAGCGTGCGCAAAGTGAAAGCCATATCTCAGTAATCACTGAGGCGTCCCATATAGAGTTGAGCGACTGTGGTCGGATCGGGTTTCATGAAACAAAATTTGTTTCAGATGAAACTGGTCCGACTAGGGCAAAAAAAAAGTTGAGAGTTTCGTCCGAAACCCGACCCCAATGCAAGTCAATGGGAAATAAAAGACGTCATTGAGCGGATGACATTCATCCACTCAATGCCGACTTTTATTTCCCATTGACTTGCATTGGGGTCGGGTTTCGGACGAAACTCCGACTTTTTTTTTGCCCTAGTCGGACCAGTTTCATCTGAAACAAATTTTGTTTCATGAAACCCGATCCGACCAAAGTCGCTTAACTCTAGTCCCGTACTGTCGGCGCGTGCAGCCCTGACCCGGCACTCCTCAAAGCTCTTCCGGTCCACGACTGTGGAACGCAAGCACATGAATCCGTCAATTAGCCAGAGCATGTGCAATGCGGTCGCTGGCACCGTGTTCCCAAAGGGTTGAGGCCGGGTGAGCGGCGCACGCGCATCGGGGACAAAAGTGAATGAATATAAATTTAAATGTGTAGACTCTAAAATAAAAATGTGTGAATGCCTGTGCGCATAGGGGACAAAAGTGAATGGATGTAAGATTTAAGATTGTATGGACTCTAAAATGAAAATGTGTGGGTGCATGTGCAAGTATAAATAAAAATGAGAGTGGGGAATACTCTGGACATAAGTGAAAATAAAATTAAAAACAAAAAAATAAAAACACATTAGTGAAAGAGTGAGGATAGGGAAATATTCTAACATTATTGATACAAAAATCAAAATGGAATGAAGGATAAAAAATAAGAAAATAAAAGATGTAAATGGATATATCAAGAGTGAGTGGAGAATACAATGAATATATAAAAAAGGTACCACCGTAATTATAAAACGGACAGGTTGGAAAATTGCCAGCGGTAATAAACAAAAAAAGAATACCAGTAGTGAGAGAGCTCACAAAAACTAAGGAGACATATTTGTCTACATTTTGAAAAAATATATGATATAGTTGTCCATAAATAACAAAATCACAGCGTGACATGATAAACATGCTAATAAGAATCCACTGTAGCTGAATAGATAACGTTCATATACGAGTAGAGGACACACAGTCCTTCTGTGACGACTCCTGGAGTGGACCCTCTGGATCGTGACACCATCCCAACCTGGGCGAGCTGACCTAGTGACCACCCCCTATACAGGGAGCATCAGGGGCAGACCCAGGGAGTAAAGTGCCACGACTGCTGGAACCAGGTGGCCGGCTCACAGATGACGCGAGAGAGCGTGTTTAGCAAGGTGGAGGTGGGAACACGCAGGCTACAGAGTGTGCAAAGGGTGGACACGGGAACGCAGGGTAAAGGTTGGTGCAGGACGTTACGCCGGGGCACGCTGGGTACGGGAGTGCATATAGCGTGCACAGACAAGCACACTCCGGTACGAGACAAAACAGTGTGCTGGAAGCACGCCTGGATACAAGACAAGGTAAAGCGCGTACAGGGAGCACGCCTGGGTGCAAGGCATGGCAGAGCACGTGCAGGGAGCACGCCTGGGTGCAAGGCATGGCAGAGCGCGGGCAGGGAGCACGCCTGGGTGCAAGGCATGGCAGAGCGCGGGCAGGGAGCACGCCTGGGTGCAAGGCAAGGCAGAGCGCGGGCAGGGAGCACGCCTGGGTGCAAGGCAAGGCAGAGCGCGGGCAGGGAGCACGCCTGGGTGCAAGGCATGGCAGAGCGCGGGCAGGGAGCACGCCTGGGTGCAAGGCATGGCAGAGCGCGGGCAGGGAGCACGCCTGGGTGCAAGGCATGGCAGAGCGCGGGCAGGGAGCACGCCTGGGTTCAAGGCAAGGCAGAGCGCGTGCAGGGAGCACGCCTGGGTTCAAGGCAAGGCAGAGCGCGTGCAGGGAGCACGCCCGGTTACAAGGCTAAAACGGAGTGTGTGCTAAGAAGCACGTCAGAGCACAGGACGGGACCAGAATACGGAGAGCGACCAAGCAGGTCTAGAAAGGAAACCAGAGTGATAATGAGGCGCCGCCTACAGGAAGAGGCAGCCTGATATAGGGCAAGTGTGCAAGGACTTCTGGGTCAGGTCCTCCTGGACCATAGAGACATCAGGGATGGTGTGGCTGCAGTCAGGCTATGGGGAAGCGCATGCGCTCTAGACAAAGTCATGGAGTCGAGTGAGCAACCACAGAGTCAGACACGGGAGGTGTACATGCGCACTCAAGAGAACCCCCGGATCGGCCGCGATACCTGAAGTGATGACATCGGGTACTGAGTCCCAGCTCCAGGGGAATGCGGTGAGAGCAGCATGACACCTTCCTTGATGGACAATCGAATAAAAGATGATCCTCAAAGAACTTTCATCCAAAATATTTGCTGTACGGATGAAAAACAGACTTCAGAGCGAAATCACCAGAAGGTAAATGGACATCTAAAGATGAAAGACATTAATCAGACCGAAGAAATAGTAAATAAATTAGGTAAATGAAATGAAAAACCAGGAGTAAAAGTAGGATAAAACCCAATTAAAAACAAGATAAACCAAAAAAAACAAAACAATGAACATAACCCTCCCCTAAGAAAAACGTGTGGGATACCTCAAAGAAATGAACCAAACCCAAAAGTTGCATTAAATACGGGGTAAGCGTATTCAAGTGATAGATCCAACGGCTCTAAGATAAGCCGCCACCAGAGGAGTCCGACATCTGCTCTCTGATAGAGGACACAAGAAAGTTTGGCAAAGTGCTCCTGTATATGAAAGTCAGGGGAGAACCATCACCCAAACAATTGTAGGGATTGGGTCTTTATGGGCCTTTACTACTCATAACCTTTATCGACGATCCAAGAGATTGATCAGAAAGTTATCACATAGTAAATAAGGTTGAAGTTCAACCCATATCCTGTTGATCCAGAGGAAGGCAAGAAAACCCCATGTGGCAAACAGTAAGCTTCACATTGGGGAAAAAAAATTCCTTCCCGACTCCACATACGGCAATCAGACTAGCTCCCTGGATCAACGCAATATTAAGGAAACTAGTGTATATACCCTGTAATATTATACTTTTCAAGAAAGGCATCCAGTCCCTTCTTAAATTTTATTAGGGAATCACTCATTACAACATCATATGGCAGAGAGTTCCATAGTCTCACTGCTCTTACAGTAAAGAATCCGCGTCTGTGAGTATGCTTAAACCTTCTTTCCTCCAGACATAGAGGATGCCCCCTTGTCCCCGTCACAGGTCTAAGAGTAAAAAGATCATTAGAAAGGTCTTTGTATTGTCCCCACATATATTTATACATTGTAATAAGATCACCCATAAGCCTTCGATTCTCCAAACTAAATAACCCCAAGTGTAATAACCTGTCTTGGTATTGCAGACCCCCCAGTTCCCTAATAACCTTGGTCGCTCTTCCCTGCACCCGCTCCAGTTCAGCTATGTCTTTCTTATACACCGGAGACCAGAACTGTACACAGTATTCTAAGTGTGGTCGCACTAGTGACTTATATAGAGGTAAAATTATGTTCTCCTCATGAGCATCTATGCCTCTTTTAATGCATCCCATTATTTTATTTGCCTTTGCAGCAGCTGCCTGACACTGGCCACTAAATGTGAGTTTGTCGTCCACCCATACACCCAGGTCTTTTTCAGTGACAGTTTTGCCCAGTGTTTTATAATTAAGCACATAATTATACATCTTATTTGTTCTACCCAAGTGCATGACCTTACATTTATCCCCATTAAAGCTCATTTGCCATTTTTCAGCCCAAGCTTCTAGTTTACATAAATCCTCCTGTAATATAAAATTGTCCTCCTCTGTATTGATTATCCTGCAGAGTTTAGTGTCATCTGCAAATATTGAAATTCTACTCTCTATGCCCCCTTCAAGGTCATTAATATGTTAAAAAGAAGCAGGCCCAATACTGACCCCTGTGGTACCCTATACTGACCCCTGTGGTACCCTACTGCTAACCGTGACCCAGTCCGAGTGTGCTCCATTAATAACCACCCTTTGTTTCCTATCCCTGAGCCAGCTCTTAACCCACCTACACATATTTTCCCCTATCCCCATTGTTCTCATTTTATGTATCAACCTTTTGTGTGGCACTGTATCAAAACCTTTTGAAAAGTCCATGTACACCACGTCCACTGCATTCCCTTGGTCCAGTCCGGAACTTACCTCTTCATAAAAGCTTATCAGATTAGTCTGACAGGAACAGTCCCTTGTAAACCCATGTTGATATTGGGTCATGAGGTTATTCTTCTCCAGATACTCCAGTATAGTATCTCTTAGAAAACCCTCCAGGATTTGACCCACAGTTGAGGTTAAACTTACTGGCCTATAATTTCCAAGTTCAGTTTTTGTCCCCTTTTTGAATATTGGCACCACATTTGCTATACGCCAGTCCTGTGGTACAGACCCTGTTATTATGGAATCTTTAAAGATTAAAAATAATGGTCTATGACTGTACTTAATTCCTGCAGTACTCGGGGGTGTATCCCATTGGGGATTTGTCAGTTTTAGTGATTTTTAGTATCTGACTCGCACTGATTGGGAACTTTGTTCCCAGTTACAGAATGGAGCAGCAGGGTGGATCTCTGACCACTACTCCACTCAATCTATGTGGCTGCCGAAAAAAGCCCCATAGTGTAAGAATGGAGCTCACACGAAGCACGTGCACCGCTGCTCAATTCTACAGGGGATAAAAGTGCCGCATTGTGACGGATAGGACGGGTGAAGGGGACACTCAGATCAAGGAAAAGGGTGCCATATTGAGAGTGACCAATAGAGGGTAGTGAGGAGTTTGTAAAGGGTGGTTATGTAACTGCCATGAGGTCACTCTCATTGGTCAGAGGTGACTGTCATGTGACAGTGGGCGGGCTACTCAGGCTGTGAGTATAAAGACTGAGGTAAGCTTCTAGAAGCTTCAGTCAGCCTGGGGAGCTCACAAGAGAGGAGGGTCTGCTGTGAGGAGAGGCAGCAAAGAACCCTCAGAGAGAAAGCCTGACAGTGAGGACGGTCACGGGGGTGACCCAGACGGTAGCAGCAGTGACACCCTGAGGGTGAGGATAACGGTGTACCCTGGGTGGTGAAGGTGCCTAGGGAAGCCCCAGCGAAGAGAACCACAGGGGACACCACGACGGTGGCACACAGCACAAGTGGAGGTACCCGGGTCTGTGAGGGAAGCAATCCCTAAGATCTCTTGTCATGTTCATGGACCTGTTGCATACGCTTTCCTGTCTCAGCCTCCCGTCTCTCTGCGCTAAGTGGTGGGTCACCCCCCCGCCCTGTTGGATCTGTATCGCCTGAGCACAGCACACCTTCCCCGCCTATCAGCACCATCATCACCACCTAAATTTGCCTGGGCCCTGTCGCCTCGCCGCCACCCCTACACATGCTTGATAGCATTATTATAAACGATACAGTTCCCACAAATCAATAGTATTATTTACACCTATCCATGTACTCCAGATTTCACTTACTGCAGATTTTGTCCTCCTTCTTGGCTAAAAAAAAAATACTGCTCAAAAGTTTGTTAGAAGAAAACTTTTACCTGTCTGTAATATTAGTAATATGACCTTGTGCCAGATTCCGTGTGTGTACTGTGTGTGGCAGCCATATGCCGGATCAGTACCACACGGACGGCCACCAGGGAAGAAGCGCTCCTGTAAGCGCTGTGCCCCGGAGGCAGGTGCTGAACGCGGCTCTCATTCTCCCCCGCCAGCAATCGGAACGCAAAAGGGGCGGAAGACAGAAAAGGGGTGGGGGAAGATGAGGAAGAAACAGGTGGGAGACCCCCATGGGACAGGAATAAGCAAGGCAACAGAAAAGGAGAGAGCGGGAGGCGGTTTTTGGAGGATTATACTCGTCTGACGTCCACAGGGTCAGCCCTCCGGTGGTCTCGCACGGGTTGTGGGGACACAGTCGGTGAGATGACCTCTGAGGTAACGGCACTACTGTGGAGACACAGCCTGGAGAGAAAGGGTGGAAAGCTGCATATAATACACATCCTGCACAGACTTAAAGGGAATCCGTCACCTCAGTTTCAGCCTATCAGCTGCCGGCACCAACATCAGGGGCGTGTCTACAGCATTCTGTAGATAACCTGAAAGTTATATTATACTCACCCTGGGGCGGTCCGGTGCCTCCCATCTACTAGTGATTACGTCCTCCTTGCTTCTGCTGAGGGCAGAGCAGAACACTGCAGTGTGCAGAGAGGTCCGGCGCCTGCGCACTGCGGTACTCTGCCCTCAGCAGGGCAGATATAGTGCGCCTGCGCAGGAGGACGTGATCGTATGAACTTGGGAGGCGCCGGACCGCGACACCCACCGCCCCCCGGTGAGTATAACGTGTTCTTCAGGTTACATCGGGGGCTTATCTGCAGCACTACAGCATGCATTACAGAACGGTGTAAATAAGCCCACGATGGGGCTAAAATGGGGTGACAGATTCCCTTTAACACAAGTGGTGCTGACCGCTGTGGAGACGAGGCTGAGACAGAGCAGACCCCAAGCAAGTAACAGCACCCCCTAACTCCCCAGGCAGCCCCATGCAAGCACCAGGACCCCCTCACACAGCCCCCACCCTGCTCCCTGTGCGGCCTCTCATCAGCGCCCCTCACTGTGTGAGCTCTCCACTACCTCAAGGCTCCTCCCATCTCCTGACTGCGGGCCAGACACGCCCCGGAAATGACGTCATACCTGAGAACACGCCCCCGGAGATGACGTCAGACATGGACGCAGCTGAGCCCAACCCATACACTAGCGTCAACCTGGAGGAGGTAGGTGTGCGCTGTGTACCCGGGATTATTAACCCCTTTAGGAGCGGACAGCCACAACACCTACAGGAATTACCGCACAGATAGACAAACCCTGCAGGTGCTGCGCCCGATAACACCGCTGTATCCGAGCCCCGGCCCGATAACGCCGCTGTATCCGAGCCCCCGGCCCGATAACGCCGCTGTATCCGAGCCCCGGCCCGATAACGCCGCTGTATCCGAGCCCCCGGCCCGATAACGCCGCTGTATCCGAGCCCCCGGCCCGATAACGCCGCTGTATCCGAGCCCCCGGCCCGATAACGCCGCTGTATCCGAGCCCCCGGCCCGATAACGCCGCTGTATCCGAGCCCCCGGCCCGATAACGCCGCTGTATCCGAGCCCCCGGCCCGATAACGCCGCTGTATCCGAGCCCCCGGCCCGATAACGCCGCTGTATCCGAGCCCCCGGCCCGATAACGCCGCTGTATCCGAGCCCCCGGCCCGATAACGCCGCTGTATCCGAGCCCCCGGCCCGATAACGCCGCTGTATCCGAGCCCCCGGCCCGATAACGCCGCTGTATCCGAGCCCCCGGCCCGATAACGCCGCTGTATCCGAGCCCCCGGCCCGATAACGCCGCTGTATCCGAGCCCCCGGCCCGATAACGCCGCTGTATCCGAGCCCCCGGCCCGATAACGCCGCTGTATCCGAGCCCCCGGCCCGATAACGCCGCTGTATCCGAGCCCCCGGCCCGATAACGCCGCTGTATCCGAGCCCCCGGCCCGATAACGCCGCTGTATCCGAGCCCCCGGCCCGATAACGCCGCTGTATCCGAGCCCCCGGCCCGATAACGCCGCTGTATCCGAGCCCCCGGCCCGATAACGCCGCTGTATCCGAGCCCCCGGCCCGATAACGCCGCTGTATCCGAGCCCCCGGCCCGATAACGCCGCTGTATCCGAGCCCCCGGCCCGATAACGCCGCTGTATCCGAGCCCCCGGCCCGATAACGCCGCTGTATCCGAGCCCCCGGCCCGATAACGCCGCTGTATCCGAGCCCCCGGCCCGATAACGCCGCTGTATCCGAGCCCCCGGCCCGATAACGCCGCTGTATCTGAGCACGCCGCAGACTCTCAGTGAGCGCACGGGCTGATAACACCACTGTATCCAAGGACGCCGCAGACACTCGGTGAGCACACGGCCTGATAACACCACTGTATCCGAGCACGCCGCAGACACTCAGCACACGGGCCTGATAACACCGCTGTATCCGAGCACGCCGCAGACACTCAGCACACGGGCCTGATAACACCCCTGTATCCGAGCACGCCGCAGACACTCAGCACACGGGCCTGATAACACCACTGTATCCGAGCACGCCGCAGACACTCAGCACACGGGCCTGATAACACCACTGTATCCGAGCACGCCGCAGACAGCACACGGGCCTGATAACACCACTGTATCCGAGCACACGGCCTGATAACACCACTGTATCCGAGCACGCCGCAGACACTCAGCACACGGGCCTGATAACACCACTGTATCCGAGCACGCCGCAGACAGCACACGGGCCTGATAACACCACTGTATCCGAGCACACGGCCTGATAACAACACTGTATCTGAGAACGCCGCAGACACTTGGTGACCACACGGGCCTGATAACACCGCTGTATCCGAGCACACGGCCTGATAACACCACTGTATCCGAGCACACCGCAGACTCTCGGTGAGCACACGGCCTGATAACATCACTGTATCCGAGCACGCCGCAGACACTCAGTGAGCGCACGGGCCTGATAACACCGCTGTATCCGAGCACGGCGCAGACACTCGGTGAGCACACGGGCCTGATAACACCGCTGTATCCGAGAACGCCGCAGACACTCGGTGATCACACGGCCCTGATAACACCACTGTATCCGAGCACGCCGCAGACACTGTATGAGCACACAGGCCTGATAACACCACTGTATCCGAGCACACCGCAGACACTCTGTGATCACACGGGCCGGATAACACCGCTGTATCCGAGCACGCCGCAGACACTCGGTGATCACACGGCCCTGATAACACCGCTGTATCCGAGCACGCCGCAGACACTCGGTGATCACACGGCCCTGATAACACCACTGTATCCAAGCACGCCGCAGACACTGTATGAGCACACAGGCCTGATAACACCACTGTATCCGAGCACACCGCAGACACTCTGAGCACACGGGTCTGATAACACCACTGTATCCGAGCACGCCGCAGACACTCGGTGATCACACGGCCCTGATAACACCACTGTATCCGAGCACGCCGTAGACACTGTATGAGCACACGGGCCTGATAACACCGCTGTATCCGAGCACGCCGCAGACACTCGGTGATCACACGGCCCTGATAACACCACTGTATCCGAGCACGCCGCAGACACTGTATGAGCACACAGGCCTGATAACACCACTGTATCCGAGCACACCGCAGACACTCTGAGCACACGGGTCTGATAACACCACTGTATCCGAGCACGCCGCAGACACTCGGTGATCACACGGCCCTGATAACACCACTGTATCCGAGCACGCCGCAGACACTCTATGAGCACACGGGCCTGATAACACCGCTGTATCCGAGCACGCCGCAGACACTCGGTGAGCACACGGGCCTGATAACACCGCTGGATCCGAGCACGCCGCAGACACTCTGTGATCACACGGGCCGGATAACACCGCTGTATCCGAGCACGCCGCAGACACTCGGTGATCACACGGCCCTGATAACACCACTGTATCCGAGCACGCCGCAGACACTGTATCAGCACACGGGTCTGATAACACCACTGTATCCGAGCATACCGCAGACACTCTATGAGCACACGGGCCTGATAACACCGCTGTATCCGAGCACGCCGCAGACACTCTGTGATCACACGGGCCTGATAACACCGCTGTATCCGAGCACGCCGCAGACACTCTGTGATCACATGGGTCGGATAACACCGCTGTATCCGAGCACGCCGCAGACACTCGGTGATCACACGGCCCTGATAACACCACTGTATCCGAGCACACCGCAGACACTCTGAGCACACGGGTCTGATAACACCACTGTATCCGAGCACGCCGCAGACACTCTGAGCACACGGGCCTGATAACACCACTGTATCCAAGCACGCCGCAGACACTCTGAGCACACGGGCCTGATAACACCACTGTATCCAAGCACGCCGCAGACACTCTGAGCACACGGGCCTGATAACACCACTGTATCCGAGCACACCGCAGACACTCTGTGATCACACGGGCCGGATAACACCGCTGTATCCGAGCACGCCGCAGACACTCGGTGATCACACGGCCCTGATAACACCACTGTATCCGAGCACACCGCAGACACTCTGAGCACACGGGTCTGATAACACCACTGTATCCGAGCACGCCGCAGACACTCTGAGCACACGGGCCTGATAACACCACTGTATCCAAGCACGCCGCAGACACTCTGAGCACACGGGCCTGATAACACCACTGTATCCAAGCACGCCGCAGACACTCTGAGCACACGGGCCTGATAACACCACTGTATCCAAGCACGCCGCAGACACTCTGAGCACACGGGCCTGATAACACCACTGTATCCGAGCAGCTGCAAGTCGCTTTGAATACGTCTCTATGAGCTTTAGACATCTTTTTACTGGGATTTTTTCCCATTTCTCAAATACAGGGGTGAGCAATTAATTTTCCCGATGGGCGACATGAGAGACCATGACTGTTATGGAGGGCCAAACCTATAGCTTGAAATTAATTCTACTTACAATTAATATTAATAAATTAATATTATCACTTAATATTGAGCAGAATTAAGTATGCTGACACCCCTCTATATATCTTTAACCCCCCCCACAGCCCCTTATATGCGGCATGAGTCCCACACAGCTCCCCATGTACAGCATGAGCCCCAGTTAACCCATATGCTGCATGAGGCCCTACACAGCCTCCCCATTTATTTCATGAGCCCCACACAGCCTTCTTGTATACAGCATGAGCCTTACAGTCTCTCCACATACTGAATGAGACCCCACACAGCCTCCCATGTACTGAATGAGACCCCACACAGCCTCCCATGTACTGAATGAGACCCGGCACAGCCTCCCATGTACTGAATGAGACCCGGCACAGCCTCCCATGTACTGAATGAGACCCGGCACAGCCTCCCATGTACTGAATGAGACCCGGCACAGCCTCCCATGTACTGAATGAGACCCGGCACAGCCTCCCATGTACTGAATGAGACCCGGCACAGCCTCCCATGTACTGAATGAGACCCGGCACAGCCTCCCATGTACTGAATGAGACCCGGCACAGCCTCCCATGTACTGAATGAGACCCGGCACAGCCTCCCATGTACTGAATGAGACCCCACACAGCCTCCCATGTACTGAATGAGACCCCGCACAGCCTCCCATGTACTGAATGAAGCCCCACACAGCCTCCCATATACTGAATGACAGTATACAGCCTTTCCATAGCCTCCCTATGTGCTTCATGTCACCCCCATGGAATCCTCGTGTGCTGCATGTCACCCCCATGGAATCCTCATGTGCTGCATGTCACCCCCATGGAATCCTCATGTGCTGCATGTCACCCCCATGGAATCCTCATGTGCTGCATGTCACCCCCATGGAATCCTCATGTGCTGCATGTCACCCCCATGGAATCCTCATGTGCTGCATGTCACCCCCATGGAATCCTCATGTGCTGCATGTCACCCCCATGGAATCCTCATGTGCTGCATGTCACACCCATGGAATCCCCATGTCCACCCCCCATAGAATCCCCTTATTCACCCCCATGAAAAAAAACACATACCTCAGTCCCGTTCCCAGGCGCCCTACTTTTGTTGCTGTCTCGGATGCGCTGACTATCCGGCGGTACACAGCTGACACGATGAAATGGCGTCATCGTGTCAGCTGTTTCACACGCTGATTGGTGGAGGAAGGGGCCGGAGGCCCCTCCTCCACCAATGATCTGCGCCTAGGGAGACAGCGAGCAGGCAGGCACGGTGCGGCCGGCGGATCTCAGGTTTCCAGCCCCACGGCTGTCTCTGTCCGCGGGCCGGACTGAGACATCCAGAGGGCCGGATGTGGTCCGCGGGCTGCACTTTGCCCAGGTCTGCTCAATCTAAAACTGCTCCACCTTCCTCAGGTTAAATGGTTTCCGCTCTTGAACAGCAATCTTCATGTCTGATTCTCCATTGGATTAAGGTCTGGGCATTGACTAGTCCACTCCAAAACATTTACACGTTTAGAGTGTTGCTTTAGCAGAATGCTTTGGGTCATTGTCTTGTTGAAAAGTGAACCTCCGTCCCAGTCTCAAATCACTGACATACTGAAACATCTTTTGCTCAAGAATATCCCTGTATTTTGCACCATCCATCTTCCCCTGTCTCTGCTGCCGAAAAACATCCCCACAGCATGATACTGCCACCACCATGTTTCACTGTGTGGATGGTGTTCTTGGGGTGATGAACTGTGTTAGTTAGGCACCAGACATAGCGTTTACCTTGTTGGCCAAAAAGTGCAATTTTGGCTCATCTGACCACAGCACCCTTCCTCCATGCATTTGGGGAGTCTCCCACGTCTTTTGGCAAACTTGAAATGAGCCTTACAATTTGTGTGTGTAAGTAAAAGACCTGTTTTTTTCTGCTCAATCTCCATAAAGGCCACCTCTATGGAGTATACAGCTTATTGTGGTTTTATGGTCAGATACGCCAGTCTCTGCGTGGGAACTCTGCAGCTTCTTTAGGGTTATCTTTGCTCTCTGAGCTGCCTCTCTGAGTAATGCCTTCCTTGTCCATGCTGAGAGTTTTGGTGGGTGGCCCTCTCTTGGAAGGTATTGGTACCATACTCTGTCCATTTGATTATAATGGATTTGATGATGCTCTGGGGGATCATTAGAGATTAATTTTTTTTTTTTTATTATAATGCAACCCTGACTTTACTTCTCGAAAACTTTGTCTGTGACTTGTTTGGAGATCTCCTTGGTTTTTCTTTTTGTTGTTTGGAGATCTCCTTAGTCTTCATGGTGTTGTCTGGAGATTTCCTTGATCTTCATGGTGGTGTTTGGAGATCTCCTTGGTCTTCATGGTGGTGTTTGGAGATCTCCTTGGTCTTCATGGTGGTGTTTGGAGATCTCCTTGGTCTTCATGGTGGTGTTTGGAGATCTCCTTGGTCTTCATGGTGGTGTTTGGAGATCTCCTTGGTCTTCATGGTGGTGTTTGGAGATCTCCTTGGTCTTCATGGTGGTGTTTGGAGATCTCCTTGGTCTTCATGGTGGTGTTTGGAGATCTCCTTGGTCTTCATGGTGGTGTTTGGAGATCTCCTTGGTCTTCATGGTGTTGTCTGGAGATCTCCTTGGTCTTCATGGTGGTGTTTGGATATCTCCTTGGTCTTCATGGTCTTAGGTGAGTGGTGCCTCTTGTTAATGGTGTTGCAGCCTCTGGCCTTTCAGAAAAGGTAAAGTGTATATATTGACAGATCTGTGACACTTAGATTGCACATACGGGACGTCCTGTCACTAAGCATGGGACTTGTGAAGAGAATTGCTTGCACCAGAAATTTTTAGGGGCTTCATTGCAAAAGGGGTTAAAACATATGCATATGCCAATTTTTAGTTATTTCATCCCATTAATTTAATTTGGGCCTATACTTTTCTCACTTCACCATCTTAGACTATTTAGTGCCGATGCATCACAGACAAGTCGGATTACAAAGATATTTACACACAGGTTGTAATGTAACAAAATAGGTAAAAACCATGGGAGTGAATACTTTTGCAAGCCACTGTATAGATACATAGGAGCTCCGTCATGGTGGTCACAGGGGTCTTCAGCAGACCTCCTGCTGTTAGAATCATAGAATCGTAGAGTTGGAAGGGACCTCCTGGGCCATCTGGTCCAACCCCCTGCTCAAAGCAGGATTCGCTAAATCATCCCAGTCAGATGATTATTGCAACTCAGATGTTATTGCAACTCATCGGCACCCTACAACCCCATTGTAGAGAGACTGATGAGCACTTGGAATGGTGTGTCTGGGCCACACACGTTATATGCTGCTGTTAGAGATTGATGTTGGCATTTAAGGGGTTAAAGGGAATCTCTCAGTAGGTTTTCCCAATATATTGTAAAGTTACTGCCATTAACTGCCCTATTACCACGTCCATCGATCTGTATCTGAGCTTCCAATTCCCTCTCCATGTCCCAAAAAAAACTACCCTTAATGTTTCTGGCATACGGCGCAGTTCAGTCCAATGGGATCTTTTTTCTTTTCTCATCGCCTCCTCAGTCCCCGCAGCTGCCGTGTTCCTGATTTGATTGATGCGAATGATGGATCCTACGTCATCCACAGATCGCTGTGAATCTTACACCTGCATAGTTGAAGCAGAAGCGGACTTATTGGTGCCCTACTAAGGACAGAGCAAAGTCCTGTAACGAGCAAGCACCGGCTCTCTTCCGGTTAATAGGTGACAACGCTTTACAGGTGGGAGCAAAGTGCGCCTGCGCTTCAACTGTGGATGACCAAGAATTGCAGCAACCAGTGGATGATATAGGACACGTCATTCACATGAGTCAACTCATGGGGGACGGCAGCTGTAGAGATTGAGGAGTTGCTGGAAAAGGAATAAAGACCGGACCTTATACCAGAAGTATATAAGGTATAGGGATTATGGGACTAAAATACAGGTCGATGGACTGTGGTAATAGAGCAGCTAAAGGATGTGACTTCAGTTTAAATGTTGACAAGTTCCCTTTAACAGCCGCAAGTGGAACTCTGCTCCACTCGCTGCTGGTAGAGGCAGATGATGGCTGAATAACACAACCATTAAAAAGGCTGCACGGCACACTACAAAAACAGGGTGCGCGAATTGGATTTAACTGCAAAAATAGTCCAAATAATTGAATTCGGCACTCCAAATTAATTGCAGAAAGTGAATCTTGTTTTCTTAATATAGGTACATCCACTTGTGTAAAACGTAACTTTTTGGCCAATACTGGGCCTTCATCAGAAATAATCCTCAGAACTTGGTGATGATACAACAGGTCAGATGTAGCTCAGCAGTGGAGTCTTAAGGCCCTTTTACATTTAGCGATGCACCAGCGATCCGACCAGCGATACGACCCGGTCAGGATCGCTGGTGCATCGCTAAATGATCGCTAGTGACACAGGAAGACCTCACAGCGATGCAGCAGCGACGCAGCGCACGATACTTACCTTTCACAAACAGCGATCCTGGCGTCCTCCCGCCCGTCTCCACGCGTCGCTCGTCGTCACAGCAGGAAGCCGACGACGAGAAATGGAGCCGGACATTCTCGTGCGATCAGCGATGGACAGCGGGGGAGCCGGTCGGAGGTAAGTATCACACATAGCGATATCGCTATGTGTAAAACCCCCTTTAGAATGATGTGTTAAGGCGCTATGGAGGAAGCACAAAAGTGCTGGGGAAGAAGTGCTCAACCATGAGCTGTCATGAATAATGTTGGTTCAGATATATGTCGGGAAAGTGTCAATGATGTCACTGTGGTGTAAGTATAACTTAATGACATCATTATATATGTCACATGACCTCTGCCGTTGATGAGATTCAGCAGTCTCGTGCCGTACCTACTGATATCAGCATTCCGGCCAGTGATTGGCTGTAGCTATCATGTGCCGACGTGACCGACTGACATAACAAGTTATCCAACTCCTAAATCCATACAGAAGAGAGAAGACGACATCCACGCTTTATATCTCTATTATATCTGCAGTAATTGTACTATGGAATTTATGTCATTTGTATATCGGCTTATCTTCTTTTTATTCAGGTTCCTGCAGAAAAAAGGATCCTCTGATAATAAATTCTATATGAAATCACTTTCCCGACTGACTCGTCAAGGATGAATAAGGGCCGAGACAAGATGGCGGAGAAGATATTAAACCTCACCCTGGAGATAATCTTCCATCTTACCGGAGAGGTGAGAGGCTCTGATGCCATCACATGACCTCATTATCTATGGGAATAACAGGGATATGATCGGAGAGGTGAGAGGCTCTGATGTCATCACATGACCTCATTATCTATGGGAATAACAGGGGATATGACCGGAGAGGTGATGGACTCTGGAGATGTCTGTAAGAGTTGAGCGACTTTGGTCGGATCGGGTTTCGTGAAACCCGAATGAAACACAATTTGTTTCGGATGAAACTGGTCCGACTAGGGCAAAAAAAGGCAGGAGTTTCGTCTGAAACCCGACCCCAATGCAAGTCAATGGGAAATAAAAGTCGGCATTGAGTGGATCACTCAATGCCGACTTTTATTTCCCATTGACTTGCATTGGGGTCGGGTTTCAGACGAAACTCCCAACTTTTTTTGCCCTAGTCGGACCAGTTTCATCCGAATCAAATTTTGTTTCATTCGGGTTTCACGAAACCCGATCCGACCAAAGTCGCTCAACTCTAGTCTGTAGTGATATTTTTAATGTCTCCACACTCAGGATTACACAGTAGTGAAGACCTCTAGTGATCGCTGTCAGGCCCCTGTGTCTCAAGGATGGGGAGGAACCCTGAGCCCAATCCCGGGGCCTCCACCTCACCCCCAGATAAATGACGACATCCATGACCAGAAGATCCTAGAACTCACCAACAAGATGATTGAGCTGCTGACTGGAGAGGTGACGCCGCTGGGAATGCTGGGACATTATACAGGACAGCACTGGAGGATTCTGGGTGATGACGGTATCATTGTGTGTGTCAGGTTCCTATAAGGTGTCAGGACGTCACCGTCTATTTCTCCATCGAGGAGTGGGAGTATCTAGAAGGACACAAGGATCGGTACCAGGAGGTGATGATGGAGGAGCACCAGCCCCGCACATCACCAGGTAATAGACAGGACTAAATACACACGGCCTATAATTCTCTGTATGTAATAATGATGTCAATCCTGTCTGTGTCTCCTCAGTTCTCTCCAGTAAGAGGACAACCCCAGAGAGATGTCCCGCTCCTCAACAGGACCATCAGGTAGATGGAGATCTCCCCTATGATGTGTAGACGGCTGTGAAGTCCTTGTGTTCAGTCTTGTTTTTTCCTCCAGTATTATATGTTTTATACTTGTAAGGGAAACACACGCAAGAGTCATTGATACGGATATCTCCCCGCCGTCACCAATCTGTGACGGCACTTACACAGTCACAGCTCTCTGGTACCCCCTTTACCGTTAGGTCAGTCAGGGAACTGAACCTAGGATAAGTAGTAGCTGGAGAGACTGCCCTGTCACATACTGGTTAACGGGGCACTGAAGTGAGGGCGGTATATACATCACCAGTCCCAGGCCGGGAATATATATATAAATCTCCGATCCGTCACTGCCAGGATCCCCCAATAACACCAGGATGGTATGATACCACCAGTTCCTCGTTGGCTATAAGCTCAGTCGATTAACAAGCTTATATCGGGTCAGAACCCAACCTCAGGTAGCGTATAAGTACTAGCCGGCCTCGCGGACTTGGGAAATTGGATTTTGAGATAAGAGCAGCCCAAAATTAATTGATATTTTAATTGCCGAAAGGCGCACTAGAAAGTACAAATATATACAGAGTAATATATAGAAATTACAGCCAGAAGTAAAAATTAGGGTACAGGTTGGGGATAGCAGTTAGCTGTATGTGTCACTTTATTGGTTCTTATCACTTGTGGATTGAGGGGAAGCTCTCGTATCCACAGGCACCTTCTTAGTACCTGATCTCTCTCCACACGTGACGCCCCTTCCCATATTTGCCACCGCCCCTCTGGGTTGGACTGAATTCTCCTCCTGGGTCATAACTTCCTAGCGGGAGGTCCAAACTGGACGCCTGACCTCTCAACTGGGTCGTTGGGGCTGGACCAATACAGAAAATCCAAACTTGGGTCAGCTAAGTGGTTCTGGAGAGTCAGTCTCGATAGCGCACTATCCAGGACAGCTAGAGATATGAGACGCAGGGGTGCGTGCAGGGGGCTCCCAGGTTTTTGGTGATACATTGGACTTAACGCTGAGATTTATGGTACTTTCATAATTCATCTCTAGATATTGGTGCCAACGAGTCTAGAGTTTTCCCTTGCAAAAAAGACAGCAGGGGGTCATAGCTCTGCCCCTCCTTGCCTCCATGAACACGTGGCTTCTAATTCTCTGGCCATTTGGCAAAAGTTCTGCTCTTTTAGGAATTACGTACTGTTCCCAAGGGTGGGGGGGCCACCCTTCAGGAGTGGAGGGAGATCGCTAAATAGTCTATGGGGCCTGAATTCATAAGTCCAAAATGGAGTCTCCCTCGTCCTTTAAACCTTTATAATGAGAGCGGTGGAGACGGCAGGATCACAGCTGACCACAGACATCACATGTCCGGATCTTCTCACCATTATTCCCAAGGACTTCTCCGATCATCGGGGACTTTTACAATATTTGTTTTGCAGCTTTTGGATCCAGATAAAGATCTGAACAATATTAATGGTCCAGAGAGAAATGTGAGGGGCGATCAGTGGTGTAAAGAGGAGACCCCTAATGTGAGGGGCGATCAGCGGTGTAAAGAGGAGACCCCTAATCTGAGGGGCGATCACCGGTGTGAAGATGAGATCCCTAATGTGAGGGGCGATCAGCGGTGTAAAGAGGAGACCCCTAATGTGAATGGCGATCACCGGTGTAAAGAGGAGACCCCTAATGTGAATGGCGATCACCGGTGTAAAGAGGAGACCCCTAATGTGAATGGCGATCACCGGTGTAAAGAGGAGACCCCTACAGATCACTGCCCAGGTGAGGGTCTTTAGATGAATATTCAGTTTCAGCACAGTCTGAATTGATAATGATGTGATCCTGTTATATGTGAGGTCACAGGTCGTCATTTATAATATGGCAGATAATCTATAGCTGGAGATGAATTTTACTTGTGTGAGCCACCGCTTTCTTCATCATCTGATGGTGGTTTTGATGAAGGAAAAGTATTTGTCCAATTTGGGCCTCAGAAACCGTCAGCTCTTATTAATCTGATGTTAGTGTGGGGTGATAGAATCCAGAACATGGAGACGTCCCCCAAATAACTGGGACTGACGGCCGGGCTCCTCCACAATGATGGGAGTGGAGATCGCTCTGATCTTATTCTTTACCCCTAAGATGCATTATTTAATACCAACCATGGACGTTTGGTGGTGTAACAATGGCAGCTGCAATCTCACTGGTAATGGTAGAAACACTAGAGGTGACAGTAAGACCAGCCATCAGAGCCATAGCACTAATAGAGCGCGATCAAGACAGATCACTCGGGTAGTATGATTACGCCCCCTGTATATCTGGTAGCCTTGGTGTGTGATCTTTGAGAGAGTTCACCATTGTAATAGGTCATTCTCTTGTTTGCTTATTTATTTGGAGAGGCCTAGGAAATGCGTTGGATATCTTAACCATAAAGAGTGTGTGCTTTGCAGAGAAGGATTATTTGGCTCATGGCAGAAAAACATCTGCGTTGCCTGTATTGAAAGAAAAAAAGGGTATGCGAACAGTCTCCTAACTTCACTTGGCAGCTGAGATCAATTACTAAGGCAGAGATGAACAGTTCCCTAAAATCCTTAGTCGACCATGAAGGCGACAAACTTGGAGTGGAAAGGGTGGACAATCTTATTGTCTGTGTCCGAAGAATCGGAGACGTCCGAGGGGGAAGTAAGGGGTTGTGTCCTCAGATTTTAATTCATCCTCAGACTATGGTGCAGGTAGTCGCCTGTGCTTCCCGGTAGAGGATCCTGGTTGGTTGGTTGGTCAAGGCAGTGAGGTCCACCATTGGCATAATAGATTGAAAAGTTGGTGGAAGACGTAATGTTCAAGGGGCATGTACAGACTAAAAGACAAACCTTTTCAGTGAATGAGAAGATAAAGGCGTTCATTAAGAGACAGTGGAAAAGACCTGAGGAAATATTCCTTTTAGCAGGATGAGACAGTTCTATAGGATAAAGCACCAAAAATAGGTTATGTTACTAAAAAATAATACAATCCATTTTATTCTTTTCAGATGACTGTACCGGAAGGTCAGAGGGACATCCAGAATCTTCACATTTTAATGCATATGATTGTAATATCATTCAAAATGTATGCGAGGAGAAGGCCAATATTGAATATTTACCCTCCACCCCTCATATCCAAAATGTATCATCTGCTCTTTTTAAACAGATCCCATCTCCTGATTCAGCAAAGACTTTAAAACAAAAGCTTTACAGATGGGATGTTGAACGTCAAAAAGTTCCCATAGGGGAAAAGCCATATTCATGCTCAGAATGTGGTAAATGTTTTCCCACAAAATCATGTTTGGTTAGACATCATAGAATTCACACAGGGGAGAAGCCATTTTCATGTGAGGAATGTGGAAAATGTTTTGGACATAAATCACATCTGGTTAGACATCACAAAAAACACACGGGGGAGAAGCCATTTACTTGCTCAGAATGTGGTATGTGCTTCAGCCAGAAGCATATTCTTATTGGACATCAAAGAATTCATACAGGAGAGAAGCCGTATTCATGTTCAGAATGTGGAAAAGGTTTTACTGTAAAATCAGTTTTGAATACACATCAAAGAATCCACAACGGGGAAAAGCCATATTCATGCTCAGAATGTGGGAAAAGTTTTGAACAGAAACATTGTCTGATTGGACATCAAAGACTTCACACAGGGGAGAAGCCATTTTCATGTTCAGAATGTGGAAAAAGTTTTACTGTGAAACCACAACTGATTAGACATCAAAAAAGCCACACGGGGGAGAAGCCATTTTCATGTTCAGAATGTGGGAAGTGTTTTACCTTTAAATCAGATCTGATTAAACATCAGAGATGGCACACAGGGGAAAAACCATTTTTGTGTTCAGAATGTGGGAAATGTTATACCGCACAATCACAGCTTGTTAAACATCAGAAAACTCACACAGGGGCGAAGCCATACTCATGTTCAGAATGTGAGAAATGTTTTACTGTGAAATCAGATCTTGTTGATCATCAAAGAATTCACACCGGGGAGAGGCCATATTCATGTTCAGAATGTGGAAAATGTTTTAGCAAGAAACATGTTCTTATAATACATCAAAGAACTCACACAGGGGAGAAGCCATTTTCATGTTCAGAATGTGGAAAATGTTATACCGTTAAATCACAGCTGGTTAAACATCAGAAAACTCACACCGGGGAGAAGCCATTTTCATGTTCAGAATGTGAAAAATGTTTTACCATTAAATCACATCTGATTAGACATCAAATAATTCACACAGGGGAGAAACCATATTCATGTTTGCAGTGTGGAAAATGTTTTAATCAGAAAAATGATCTTATTAGACATCAAAGAATTCACACAGGAGAGAAGCCATTTTCATGCTCAACATGCGGACAATGCTTTATCCATAAGTCAGATCTTGTTAATCATCAGCGAATTCACACAGGGGAGAAGCCATTTTCATGTTCAGAATGTGGAAAATGTTTTACCGCAAAACCAAATCTGATTCAGCATCAAAAAAGCCACACAGGGGAGAAGCCATTTTCGTGTTCAAAATGTGGAAAATGTTTTACCGTGAAACGAAGTCTTGTGAAACATCAGAAATTTCACACAGGAGAGAAGCCATTTTCATGCTCAACATGCGGACAGTGCTTTATCCATAAGTCAGATCTTGTTAGTCATGAACTAATTCACACAGAGGGAAGCCAGCTTCATGTTTAGAATGTGGAAAATCAAGTCTTATTGAACATCAAAGAACTCACAGGGTTGAAGCCATTTTTGTTTTAAACCATACAGAGTATATAGACAAGCATGGGATCGCAGGTGATTTCTTTCTGTGAAGTAAAACATTTGTTTAAAAACAGCCTCTGTGATCCCATGCTGTCCTGTCTGTATAATCTCTATTGTTTCCTCCCCTGCCCAGGAGCTGTGGTATGATCAGACCATGTTCCTATACTGTCAGACACGGCCATTACACAGTACACAGCAGAGGCACATTTATAAGATTATCTCAGCACAGGAACATTATATGTAACACTTTCAATTGTGGAAATTATTTTTAATCCAAGATCTATTGATTAAAATGAACTTTGCTTGTGGGAAAACCCTTTTTAAGATTTATAATTCACAATAAATGTGTAATGTAATAAATAATTTCTCACTGATTGATTATGCAATGGAAATGGAGGTCGTTTCCATAAGAAATTCTGTAAACAATGAATGAATCAATCAGCAATTATTTGTACACAATAATTGTATGTAAATTTTTGACTTAAACGTTGGGTCACTTATCATATAGTGAATCTCTGTTACAGTTATCTATTCGTCTCGGTGGGCTTTAAGGCACAGAAAGGAAGATGAGCATCAAAGGGCTCGGACAATAGAGGAACCTTATGAGAATTCACACAAGGGAGAAGTCATACTCATGATCAGAATTAAGGAATTTCTAACAATTAACCACTTCCCTTTCACGTCCTTATAGACATACCACTTTCTATTATGACTTGAAAGGGCCGTGATTATTCACCCAGAGATCCTGATCCTTGGGTTATTACTGCTTTTTCAGCTTTCAATTCCCCCTGCTAGCAGAGATGTAGCAGAGGTAGGCGAGTGCTGTCAGTGTTTGCTTAATTAACTTTTTACTTGATGCAATTAAAGTGACCTCAGCAAGTATCACAGGCATAGCTGTGATTGCAATGCAGAATAAAAGTAAGGGTAGCTTTGGGCAAGCTATTTTGTCCAAGGCAGATTTAGGAAAAACTCACCAAGTGCTTTTATTTTTTTAAATGGACTACAGGATGGTAGTGGGGCCATCTATTTCCGTTCCCTGCTCTTGAGTTTTCTTTGTGGCCTAAGGCCACAGGTTTGTTTTTTTAAAAAAACCTGCAGCAAAGGGTTGGGTGCATCAGTTTTGGTCATGCAGGTAGAGCAGTAGGTCTGCAGAGCTCAACGGTGTGATGCAACACAGAGCCAAGCGGAGACAAAAGGCCCAGCGCCCTCCGCGTACATGGTGGCCCACGGTAACAAGTCACGGACTGTATTTGTTTCCCAACTGCGATCTGGAGGATCCTATTTACTTTCTGTTTGTGAGTAGACCGTTCATTAAAAGACTGTACTTTTCTAGGGTCCCTGCCTCATCCCTGCACAGTGGTGAGGGCTCTGCCAGCATCTATACAGCATTAGGTGGGACAAGGGGAACCGGGCACTCTGGACCAGGTGGTAGGACTGATTGAGCGGTATACAGCCACTTAGGACTTTATACGGGACACTGCTCCACTCCAACTGTCGCGTAAGGCTCTGCCAGCTCAGGAGCCTGGGAAAAGTCCATGACCTGCCCCATGGGCCAATCTGGACTGAACCCCATACAGAGGGGGTATCCGGAAAGGAGATTGACACCAGCCCCGTGTTCCCAAGGTTCCCCCGTGTCGCAGCGGTGCGAAGGGCCTGGGCATGTGGCTGCCGTTTGCCCTATAACAACTGAATCCATGGGCTGCGGGTATATTCGCCGAGTTTCTATGTACACCCAGCCTGTTTGCACCGCCACTGCAGACATTGTCAGTACCGAACCCCAACTGTGCAAGGTACTCGATAACGGTAACCAGACGCATACTCTCTTGGACCTTAGTGACTCTGGTACATGGGTCACTTGTTGGTGGGGGTGGTATGCATACATGGGGATCTCCGAGAGTACCCGACCGCGGAGGTTAAGTTTTCCACCCCGTGTGGAGCGATAAGATATATGGTCTGTGTGGTAAAGACTCTTGCGTATGGGTCTGTGTTGGGAAGAGACTTACCTTTGTTCTGGTCCCTGTGGGAGACCAGAGTTAACCATCCCAAGGTAAATTCTATTCCGGGCGCAGATCCCGAGTCAGATACCTGCCGTAGGGGTCGCCAACCTATTGACTGAGTGTATCCCCGATAGATTTCCCCTAGAGGTATTGGCAGGAGAGGTCGAGGAGACCCCATCAATCCCCGAGCTGGAGGTGTCCTCTGGTAAGTTCAGAACCACTCAGCTCCAGGATCCCAATCTGGCCTGGGCCTGAGAACGGTTGATAGAGATTAATGGAGTGGCTCAGCAACCAGGTGCTGAGACAGTTTTTTCCCCACCTGGTTATACACCAGGAATTGCTATAAAGGCTGAATAAAATCTGGGATGAGGTGGTGGAACAGCTGGTGGTGCCCCAATCCTCGACATGTCTCACACCCACATACTGGGAGGGCACGTGGGGCCAAAAAGATGCAAGAGCACATGTTGCAGCGGGTTTTTTTGGCCTGGAGTCTACGTGGAGGTCCAAAGGTACTGTGTCACGTGTCCAGAATGCCAGCTAACATCACCCACCGCGAACTACCGGAGTCCATTGGTACCTTTGCCCATCATAGAAGTACCCTTTGAGCGATTAGCAATGGACCTAGTAGGGCCTATCGTGAAATCTGCCCATGGCCATCAACATATTTTGGTCATAGTGGACTATGCCACCCAGTACCCAGAGGCGATACCTCTCTGCCACACCTCGGCAAAACTAATAGTCCACAGTTATTTTCCAGGATTTGTTGCCTTGGGCTACCAAAGGAGATCCTTAAGGATCAAGGGATTCCTTTTATGTCCAAGGTGACCAAGGAGCTATGCAAGCTGCTCCAGATCAAACAGCTACGTACGTCGGTATATCACCCACAAACTAACGGATTAGTAGAAAGGTTCAATAAGACCCTCAAAGCCATGCTCAAAAAGGTGGTCGCCAAGGACGGGAGGGACTGGGACATGTTATTGCCCTATCTGATGTTCACTATCCGTGAAGTACCACAGGCGTCCACAGGTTTTTCCCCTTTTGATCTGTTGTATGGCAGGCATCCAAGGGGGCTGCTTGATGTAGCTAAGGATACATGGGAGCAAGAGGCCATTCTGCAACAAAGCATAATTGAGCATGCAGGACCGGATTGCGGCCGCACGGCCCATAGTAAAAGAGCATCTAATGGATGCCCAGGCTGCGCAGAGCCACATGTACAATAAAAGGGCCACCGTCAGGACTTTTAAAGAAGGGACCGGGTGTTGGTACTAGTGCCCACCCCAGAGAGTAAGCTCATGGGCAAGTGCCTTGTGAGATATAGGGGAAGTGAATTATAGAGTGTACCAACCCGGAAAAAGGAAACCCAAGCAGCTGTACCATATAAACCTGCTAAAAGCGTGGAAAGATTGGGAATGTTTGGTCACGGAGGCGACTCCGATCCTACCACTGGGGAACCCACTGGTACCGGCCAAGGACCAGGCTGGGGGGATAGGTTAAATGAATGACGCACTCACCAAACTGCAACGACGGGAGGCTCGGGTGCTGGTACAACAGAATATCTTCCTCCTCCTGCCACCTAAAACTCAAAAATATTTCTCGGATCTGCGCATTCCTCAACCATGAAAACACAAAAACACTAGTGCACACCCTCATCATCTCCTGCCTCGACTACTGCAACTTCCTACTCTCTGGCCTCCCCTCTAGCACTCTGGCACCACTCCAGTCCATCCTACACTCTGCTGCCTGACTAATCCACCTGTCTCCTCGCTATTCCCCAGCCTCCCCCCTATGCCAGGCCCTTCACTGGCTTCCTATTGGCCAGAGGCTCCAGTTCAAAACTCTAAACATGACATACAAAGCTATCCACAACCTGTCTCCTCCATACTACTATGACATGGTCTCCCGGTACCTACCCGCACGCAACCGCAACCTTCGATCCTCTCAAGATCTCCTTCTCTACTCCCCCCTTATCTCTTCTTCCCACACCTGCATACAAGACTTCTCCCGCGCTTCCCCCATACTCTGGAACTCTCTTCCGCAACACATCAGACTCTCACCAACAACGGAAACCTTCAAGAAGAACCTGAAGACCGACCTGTTCCGACAAGCCTACAGCCTGCAATGATCCTCAGTGTACTGAACCACCGCACAACCAGCTCTACCCTCTCCTAGTGTATCCTCACCCATCCCTGTAGACTGTGAGCCCTCACGGGCAGGGTCCTCTCTCCTCCTGTACTTGTGTGTCCCTTGTCTTACACATGTTTATTGTACCTGTCTATATTTCCCCTTTTCACATGTAAAGCGCCTGGAATAAATGGCGCCGTATAAATGAATTATAATAATATGCATGTATTCTCAAAACTGCCGGGGCGAACCTAAGTGATCCAGCATTACATAGTCATCGCGCCCCCGGGTAAGGGTATGGATGAAACAATACCGGGTGCCAGAATCCCGGAGGCAAGCCATCGTGGCTGAAGTGAAACAAATGCTCCAGTTAGGAGTCATTGAGGAGTCCCGGAGTGAGTGGACTAGCCCCATTGTGCCAGATGGGTCGTTATGTTTTTGATAATGACTTTAGGAAGCTCAATGAGGTATCTAAGTTTGCCCACTATCCAATGCCCCGGGTGGACAAGCTAATTGAGAGACTGGGGGAAGCCCAGTACTTCATCACAGTCGATCTCACCAAAGTTTACTGGCAGGTCCCGTTAACGGCATCGGCCAAAGACCGCTTTTATTACACCAGAGGGTCTCTATTAGTATGTTGTCTTGCCTTTTGGGTTACTTGGGGCTCCGGCCACATTCCAGAGGCTGATGGACATTGTGTTAGAGCCTCATTGGAAATACTCGTCGGCCTATTTGGATGAATAGTCATCTTTAGTACCAACTGGGATACCCACCTGTCCCAGGTATAAGCAGTGCTGGAGTCGCTCAGATTCACGGGGTTAAAAGCCAACCCAAAGAAATGTGTGATAGAACCCACGGAAGCTCAGTACTTAGGTTATGTGATCGGCCGCAGGGTTATCAAACCCCAAGTAAACAAGATCGAGGCCATCCAAAACTGTCCCAAGCCGTTGAGTACCAAACAGGTGAAGGCATTCCTTGGTATCATTGGGTACTACCGTAAGTTTATACCCAATTTTGCGAGGAAATCGGCACCCCTAACTGACCTATTAAAAGGTAAGAATTCAGTTATGGTCCAGTGGAATCCTCAAGCGGAAGAAGCGTTCCAGTCCTTGAAGTTGCCATTGTGTGGAAATTGTCCCTCCTCATCAGTCCCAACTTCAAGGAAACCAGGGGCGTAACTAGAACTGATTGGGCCCCATAGCAAACTTTTAAACGGGGCCCCCTCAAAGACACACCCCCATCAAGACACACACCCTTCAAGACACGAGGGCTCAGGGAAGGGACGGGACTGAACTGAAGCAATATACTGGCTGCAGGCAGGGAGGCGGGCCCAATATGTTCTTCGCTCCGCACAGCAGGCACAGAAATGCAGCGTAGGCTGCGAAATCATAGTGTACATTTTTTCCGCCGGGGCCCCGGATCCCCTACACGCACCGGGCCGGCGGGCCCCCAACACAGCGTTGGCCACAGCACCTGCTGTAGCGCCGCAGTAATGTACTTAATTGCACTCAGGGCTGCCACTAGGAATTTCGGGGCCCCATACTGGTAAAATTTTCAGGGCCCCCTTGAGACTCCGCCCAGGCTCCACCCCTGCAGTAATAATATCCCTTAATTAGACCCTGTGGTAATAATATCCCCCATCCTGACCCCCGTGTGTCTCATTCCTGGCTTCAGCCCATTCTTCCATCCCGCCCTCATGAGTATCCATTGTGCCCCACATGATCTCCCCATCCTGCCCCATCTGTCCACCATATCCATCCTGCCCCATGATCCTGCATGATCTGTCTCCAACCCTGCCCCATTGTGCCCAGCATTCTGCCCCAATCATGACCAGCAATCTGCCCCATCGTGTCCAGCAATCTGTCCCATCGTGCCCAGCATTCTGCCCCATCATGACCAGCAATCTGCCCCATCGTGCCCAGCATTCTGCCCCCATCATGACCAGCAACTGCCCCATCGTGTCCAGCAATCTGTCCCATCGTGACCAGCAATCTGCCCCATTATGTCCAGCAATTTGCCCCATTGTGTCCAGCAATCTGCCCCATCGTGTCCAGCATTCTGCCTCATCGTGACCAGCAATCTGCCCCATCGTGCCCAGCATTCTGCCCCATGTCCAGCATTCTGGCCCAGGCCCCCAGCAGTCTGCCCCCCCAGATTGCCGCTCTCAAAAAAAAAAAAAAATTTCTTGTTACCTGGCCGTCCCTCTCCCAGTCCCACGTGGCACAAACTGACCGAATGAGGAAGTGGAGCAGAGCAGTGTGTGACGTCAGGTGAAGGCAGTGCTGTGGCTGGACCATTGTGCAGGGGGGATTGCAAAGCTGGCTGGACCATGGTGCGGGGGGGGGGGGCGGCAGGTGCTGGGTATTCATTGAAAATAAAGCTGCAGAGCAGACGCCTGAATAAAATGTGGGGGGCCCTAGCGCAGACCGGGCTGCGTGGTCGGGAGTTGGGGACCCGGGACCCTATATGGGCCGGGCCCCAAAGCAACTGCTTCAGCTGCTACCCCGGTAGTTAGGCCCCTGAAGGAAACATTTATCGTGCAGACAGATGCCTCAGAGGTGAGCCTAGGAGCAGTGCTGTCGCAGGAGGTGATCGGGGATGAGCATCCAATCACCTACTTGAGCAGGAAACTCACCCTGGCGGAGAAAAATTATAGCGTAGTGGAGGAGTGCTTGGCGATTAAGTGGGCCTTGGAGTCCCAACGCTATTATTTGCTCAGGCGTCAGTTTCGTTTAGTAACGGACCATTCACACCTCGTCTGGATGAGAAACACAAAGGAAATGAATGCTCGGGTCACCCGATGGTTCCAGTTCCTACAAAGCTTCCATTTCTCAGTGGAACATCAAACTGGGATGTCGCA
This sequence comes from Dendrobates tinctorius, assembly GCF_039654945.1. NCBI lineage: Eukaryota > Metazoa > Chordata > Amphibia > Anura > Dendrobatidae > Dendrobates > Dendrobates tinctorius. Next base: position 1,332,085 of record NW_027361904.1, on the reverse strand, counting down.
GGGAAATGCGGCTGCCCTGTCACGGGCCCCCTCTATGGTGACAAATGTTCACCCCCACAAGTGTGAACAGGGAAGGGGTATTTATGGCAGTGTCCGGTGTTATATGCGAGGGTCGCTATGTATCCCCCAGGATGTGCAAATAAGCATATGGAGGCCGTGGGAGTGCATTGCAGTCTCCGTCATAGCTGTGATTGCAATGCAGAGTAAAAGTAAGCGTAGCTTTGGGCAAGCTATTTTGTCCGAGGCAGATTTAGGAAAAACCCGCCAAGGGTTTTTATTTTTGAAGTGGACTACAGGATGGTAGTGGGGCGGTCCATTTCCATCCCCGGCTCCGGGTTTTCTATGTAGCCTGAGGCCACAGGTTTGTTTGTAAAAAAAAAAACAAAAAAAAACCCTGCAGCAAAGGGTTGGGTGTGTCAGTTTTGATCTTGCATGCAGGCTGAGCAGTATGTCTGCAGAGCTCAACAGTGTGAGGCAACACAGAGCCAAACGGCCTAACACCCTCGGCGCACACAGTGGTGCAGTCACCCACGGCAACCAGTTACGGACTGTATTTGGTTACCGGCTGCGATCCGGAGGATCCTATTTACTTCCTTTGTTTAGTGAGTATGCTGTTTATTAAAAGAGATTTTACTTTGAACTTTTCCTGGGTCAATGCCTCATTCCTGCACAGTGTGGACACTGCTGCACTACAGTGGGTTAAGAGCTGGCTTAGGGATAGGAAACAAAGAGTGGCTATTAATCGAACACACTCAGACTGGGTCACAGTTAACTGTGGGGTACTACAGGGGTCAGTATTGGGCCCGCTTCTTTTTAACATATTTATTAATGACCTTGTAGGGGGCATACAGAGTAGAATTTAAATATTTGCAGATGACACTAAACTCTGCAGAGTAATCAATACTGAGGAGGACAGTTTTATATTACAGGAGGATTTATGTAAACTAGAAGCTTGGGCTGATAACTGGCAAATGAGCTTTAATGGGGATAAATGTAAGGTCATGCACTTGGGTAGAGGAAATAAGATGTATAATTATGTGTTTAATTGTAAAACACTGGGCAAAACTCACTGATAAAGAGCTGGGTGTATGGGTCGACAACAAACACCTTTAGTGGCCAGTGTCAGGCTGCTGCAAAGGCAAATAAAATAATGGGATGCATTAAAAGAGGCATAGATGCTCATGAGGAGAACATAATTTTACCTCTATACAAGTCACTCGCTGAACTAGTGAGTATGAGCCCTAAGAAGCATTTCAGGATCCGGGAGTGACCTAGCCAGTCTCTAGATCTGAGCCCAATAGACAATCTTAGGAGGGAGCTGAAACTCAATGTTGTCCAGCGACAGGCCCGAAACCTGAAAGATCTGGAGAACAGCTGTATGGAGGCGTTGTGCTGCAGTGTCTGCAAACCAGGGCTGCTAACATACTAAAACAAAATTTCTGGACACACTTGGGTTCAAATTCACAGACGGCCTAACTTTTTTACTGACATTTGACACTCCCCTAAAGACCACACCACCTAAAGAGCACCAAGAAAGGAATTTCGGGGGACGAAAATCATACCTGACCTGCTTGTGATCTATAGGTAACCAATGTAGAAAGCTGATCAAATATTTAAAATGCTCTAAAAGTTTATAAATAGAAAGCAACATAAAGCACAATTATATAAAACAAATAAAATAATACATATCACATAGTCGTCCATACAGTTTTATTGGCGCCACATAGTGCTCCATACAGTATATTGGCCCTTCATAATGTTCCATGGAGAATACTGGCTCCATATAATGTGCCATACTGTATAATGAGCCCCATATATTGCTCCATACAGAATAATGGGCCCCATATAATGTTCCATACAGAATAATGGGCCCATATATTGCTCCATACAGAATAATGGACCCATATAATGCTCCATACAGTATAATGGCACCATAATGTTCCATACAGAATAATGTGCCCCATATAATGTTCCATGCAGAATAATAGACCCCATATATTGTTCCATACAGAATAATGTGCCCCATATAATGCTCTATACAGAATAATGGACCCCATATATTGCTCCATACAGAAAAATGATCCCCATATATTGCTCCATACAGTATATTGGACCCCATATAATGTTCCATATGGAATAATGGGCCCCATATATTGTGCCATACAGAATGGGCCCCACATAATGCTCCATACAGAATAATGGGCCCCATATAATGTTTCACACAGTATAATGGGCCCCATATAATACTCCATACAGAATAATGGACCCATTATAATGCTCCATACAGAGTAATGGACCTCATATAATGCTCCATACAGAATAATGGACCCCATATATTGCTCCATACAGAATAATGGGCCCCATATAATGCTCCATACAGAATAATGGGTCCAATATAATGCTCCATACAGAATAATGGGCCTCATATAATGTTCCATACAGAAAAACAGACTCCATATATTCTTCCATACAGAATAATGGGCCCCATATAATGCTCCATACAGAATAATGGGCTCCATATAATGCTCTATACAGAATAATGGGCCCCATATATTTCTCCATACAGAAAAATGGGCCCCATATATTGCTCCATACAGTATAATGGACCCCATATAATGTTCCATAGGGAATAATGGGCCCCATATATTGCTCCATACAGTATATTGGGCCCCATATAATGCTCCATACAGAATAATGGACCCCATATAATGCTCCATACAGAATAATGGACCCCATATAATGCTCCATACAGAATAATGGACCCCATATAATGCTCCATACAGAATAATGGAACTCATATAATACGCCATACAGAATAATGGACCCCATATATTGCTTCACACAGAATAATGGACCCCATATAATGCTCTATACAGTATAATGGGCCCCATATAATGCTCCATACAGAATAATAGTCCCCATATAATGCTCCATACAGAATAAGGGTGCCATATAATATTCCATACAGGATAATGGGTCTATATATAATGCTCCATTCATAAAAAAAATCCTCACCTGTTCTCATTGCGTTCCTCGCTGCCAGTGCTCCAGTCTCCTTAGCGTTTTCTCACTCTGTGACGTCTCAGCACAGAGCGCACTGTAGTGATGTCAGGGCGACCTTTGCACTGAGACATCACAGAGTGAGATCGGCGCTGAGCGTCGGACACCTGCGCGCTGCCATTGGATTCGAGTCCCCCTACCTGTAGTGCACTGAGTCCCGGATTATCAGCACAGCCAGCCGGGAGCAGCAGAATGTCACCATTTTCTGACGCCACCCTCCAGGCTCCCACGTGACTCTTCTAGTCTTCCGGGACAGGTCCCGTGTGTACTGTGCATGGCACCTTTTTAGCACAAGCGCTGTTAGGGCTGGCGGAACGCACCAAATTATAAAATAATAGTAGGTGCGTTCACCGCCCGGGGTCCACCGTGCAGAGGTGTTATGCTGCTGCTAAGTAATGGCGGACGCACAATATGGCAGTATAACATACGCGGGTTGAACGTCACCCGGTGTGCACTGGGCGGGCTCTGTTACATCCCAGAGTCGCCGAAGCACTAAACACAAATACTGAGTCCTGTTCAAGTTCACAGAGCTCAGCGAGATGCACGCTCAATATACGGTCACAGGACTCTGGCCCAAGACGCAGGGTCAGCCTCCCTCTAGACATACCGTGCGTGTGGCGTCGCGGCCACAAACGCCAATAACTGCTGCAGACTGCAGCGAGGCGACAGACACTGCTGCGGTACAATAATGCCCTGTAAAGGGCCACAGTATCGGTTGCTAGTACAGTGGAATGATATGCACCGTAGCTTGCCACTGACTGGTGCTGACTCTATCTCTAGTTCCCTGTCCACACACGTAATATCAAAGGGAGGGGAATCTTAATGAGTCATTCGCAGTACCATGCATCCGTCATCATTCACACATGTAGCAACTAGAGTCTATACTAGCGCATGGCCGAGCGGTCATGCAAACCTTTTATAGCCGAGACCTTCCGGAAGCTTCCAGATCCCTGTGATGGACCAATCAGATCTGGAGAAGGACCTGTGCATGTAACTCCCGATCTCCAATAGGAGATCGTCCCGTGAGCATGCTCAGTGGAGCGACGGAAGGACTTAGCCTCAGGAATGGCTTGTTACTGAGCAGCCTGCGTTGCTATTGCTGGCCCAGAGGTGGCAGCAACAGCCAGACCCACAGAGCTGGTCTGAGCAGAGCGTCGGGAACGATGAGATTGCTTTGCAGGCTCCTCTGCGGTCAAAGAATAGGAGACCGCCGAATGCAAGGCTCTGGATTCCCGCTGTGCAGTGGCAGGAACCCGATGCCTAACATTACACCCCCTCCCCTCTGAGCCTCGCTACGCTCAAATGCTGCGATAAGGAGCAGAGCGTGGATGTTCCCAGTGTTAGGTGTCAGGTTTCTGCGTCTGCTCTGCAGGAATCCAGAGCCTCACATTCTGCAGTCTTCTGCTGTCTTTCTACTGCAGAGGAGATTACTTTGCAGCAGACCGCACCAGAGACTAAGTCCCTCTGTGCTCCTACTGAGCATGCTCACGAGATGATCTCCCACTGGAGATCGAGAGTCATGTGTCCAGGTCCTGTTCCAGATCTCATTGGTCCATCTAGGAGATCTGGAAGGTCCTGCATGGCTATAAAAAGTGTGCATGGCCGTTCCGCCATGTGCTAGTATAGACTATACTGCTATGTGTGAATGATGACGGATGTATTATGAAACCTCTTCCCTCTGATATTACGCATATGGTTAGGGAATTAGTTCAGTAGTCTGCGCCAGTCTGTGGCAAGCCTTAGGCCACTGTGCACACCGCACCTCTGCGCTAGCGTCCGACATAGCGCCTGCTTTGTAGCTGCGTCGTCCAGCGGCAGTGTCCTGCGCCGCGCTGCAGTTGCAGCCCTTCTTGGCGTTCACAGTAGCGACGCCGCACACACGGTAGGTCTAGACGGACGCAGCCCCTCTGTCTTAATTCCTGCTCTTGTGACCTTATACCATGTGCGCATTTACCTGAGGCCTGTGACTCTAACAGGCTCAGCCTTTTGTATGTTTTTGTTGCGGCACCTCTGTGTGTGAACAGAGCCCGCTCTGCGCACTTCGGGTGAAGTTGAACCCTTGCGCATTATATCGCCATATTGCTCGTCTGCCATTACTCAGCAGCGGTTGTAACACCTTCTGCACGGTGGACCCCGAGCGACGAACGCACTTTATTATTATTTTTATTTAGTGCGTTCCGCCGTTCCTAACACCCAGGTCCAAGCCTCTGGACCATGACCCTTCCAGTCCACCAAATAAGACTTTTTGCCCCGCTCCACCCTGCGTCCCACAATGGCGTTGACCTCAAACTCGTCCGAAAACAAGTCTGATGTCCCGGCCGATGACTCGGAAAACCGAGACATGTGACCAGGTTTGAGAAGGGACATGTGGAATGCGTCAGAGATGGCCAAGTGTGGTTGAAGGGCCAGACGATAGACCACCGAGCAGATCCGCTCGAGGACTTTGAAGGGACCAATGTATCGCGGCGCAAACTTGGTGGATTCGGCCCGCAGCCTGATATTTCGGGCAGAAAGCCACACCAAGTCGCCAGGGGCAAAAGTTGGAGCGGGACGCCGATGCGTGTCGGCGGACGCTCTCATCCTTTCTTTAGAAGGCTCGAATGGCATCCTGAGTGCGATCCCAAATGTCGCGAGCCTCCACTGCCCAGTTTGCCACCCTGGAATCAATGGAAGACACTGGCATCAGGACGGGGACGTGCGGATGCTGGCCATAATTAAGAAGGAACGGAGTCTGACCAGTGGAATCAGCCACTGCATTATTCAGAGCAAACTCAGCCCACGGTAGTAAGGATGCCCAGTCATCCTGCCTGGCTGAAACAAAATGTCGCAGGTATGTGACCAGAGTTTGTTTAGCTCTCTCAACCAACCCATTCGTCTTGGGATGATAAGGACAAGTTTAGCTCGATACTGAGTAGACTGCAGAGCTCCCTCCAAAACCGAGACGCAAATTGGGGACCTCGGTCATTAACTATCTTGTCCGGCATACCGTGCAAACGAAATACATGCTTTATGAACAGCGCGGCGAGACGACGGGCAGAAGGCAGCTGCGCGAGTGGCACCAGATGCACCATTTTAGAAAAATGATCAGTGACCACCCAGATAACCGTGCTGCCCCCGGATATGGGCAGGCCGACCACAAAATCCATGCCAACCATCTCCCAGGGTCTGTCTGCCACCGGCAAGGGTACAGCAACCCAGCCGGCCTCTGCCTAGAGGACCTGTTCCGAGCACAAGAGACGCAGGCCAGAATGTATTTTCTCATGTCCCGAGCCATGTGCGGCCACCAATAAGTCCTTGCCAGGAGTTCCGTGATCCGCTTATTGCCAAAGTGACCACCCACCCTGGAAGCGTGTGCCCGTGCAAGAACCTTTGGCCGCAGGTGGGGAGAGACAAAGGTCTTGACCAGTGGCACTGACTCGAGAGCGACCGGAGCCACGGTCCTCAGGCTCTCAGTGGGGATGATTAGCCGAGGCTCAGCCTCCTCCTCCGCTGAGACCACCGAGCGAGAGACAGCATCAGACCGGACGTTCTTCTCACCGGACAGATAGTACAAGGTGAAGCGGAAACGGGAGAAGAAGAGCGACCACCTAGCTTGACGAGAGTTCAAGCGCTGGGCCGTTTGTAAATAGACCAGGTTTTTATGGTCGGTGTACACCTGAAAGGGAAACCGGGCTCCCTCCAGGAGGTGTCGCCATTCGGAAAAGGCCAACTTCATTGCCAACAACTCCCTGTCCCCGATGGAGTAGTTTTTCTCCACCGGTGAGGTCTTAAAGAAGAAGAAGCAGGGATGCTTCTGACCTTGAGCATCCTTCTGGAAAATGATTGCTCCTGCACCGACGGACGAGGCATCCACCTCTAGGATAAAAGGTTTATCCACATCGGGACAATGGAAGATAGGAGCGCCAGCAAAATGGGTCTTAAGAGACGAGAAGGCCGTGGAGACCTGTTCCGACCAAACCTTTGGATTGGCTCCCTTTTTGGTGAGGGCGACCATAGGAGCCACCAGCGTGGAGAAGTGGGGAATAAACTGGCGATAATAATTAACGAAGCCCAGAAAACGCTGCACCGCTTTAAGAGAGTGGAGCTCCTGCCAGTCCATTACCGCCTGCAATTTGGCAGGATCCATAGCCAACCCCTGGGCCGAGATGATATAGCCCAAGAACGGCAAGGACTCCTTCTCAAACTGACACTTCTCCAGCTTGGCGACTAGAGAATTCGCCCACAAACGGTCGAAGACCTTGCAGACGTCTCTCCGGTGAGAGGTCAAATCTGGAGAGAAGATGAGGATGTCATCCAGATAGACCACCACCGAGGTGGAGAGCATATCGCAAAAGATGTAATTTACGAAGTCCTGGAAGACAGCTGGCGCGTTACAGAGGCCGAAGGGCATGACCAGATACCCATAGTGGCCATCTCTGGTATTAAAGGCTGTCTTCCACTCATCCCCTTCCCGTATGCGGATCAGTTTGTAAGCCCCCCGTAGATCTAACTTAGTGAAGATCCGGGCCCCTCACAACCTGTCAAACTCAGAGATCAAGGGAAGGGGGTACTTGTTTTTCACGGTATAGCATTGAGACCTCTGTAATCAATGCAGGGACGTAGCTCTCCACTCTTCTTCTGTACAAAGAAGAACCCTGCCCCTGATTGTGACACCGACTTCCTAATAAAACCTCTTGCCAGGTTCTCCTGGATACATTGTGACATGGCCTCCGTCTCCGGGAGGGATAGTGGGTACATGTGGCCTCTAGGATGTTCCGCGCCTGGCAAAAGGTCTATCGGACAGTCGTAGGGGCGATGAGGCGGAAGCGTCTCTGCCGATTTTTTAGAGAAGACGTCCGCGTACTGGTGGTAGTGTATGGGGAGCGTGAAGAGATCCGCGGGCACTTCCGTAGAGGCTACTTGGACGCTGCCCCCCCTTGCACCTTCCCTCACAGTCCTTGCTCCAACCCAGAATTCTCCCCAAGGACCACTCTGTGAGGGGAATGGCAACGGAGCCAGGGAACTCCGAGGAGCACCTGGTCGATGCCCTCTGGCATAATGAGCAGGGACAACGTCTTGCGGTGAGATGGTGGGATTGAGAGCCCAAGGGGTGCTGTCTGGTGGGTAATCTGGGACGGTAAGGTCGAACTGTTGCCACTCTGATGGTCACGGGGTGAGGAAGTGGCACCAACGGAATTGCGTGTTGTTGGGCGAAGGCCAAGGACATAAAGTTCCCTTCTGCCCCGGAGTCCACGCAGACCTCTTCCTCCCAGGTGGAAGCACTGCTCTCCTCGGAAGGCCGGCTTGGAGGAGAAAGTTCCCATATCAAGTAGGCCCCCTCCAGCTACCACCGGACATGATTGTTTTCTCGACTGCTGAGGACACATGTTAGCTGGGTGACCGGACTGTCGACACTGGTAACAGCGCGCAGAGGTCTGCACCGGGCGCGACTTGGAACCGGTGCGAGACCCCTCCACGGGTTCTGGCGATAAAACTCCCAGAGCGGGGGGGTTCAAGAGGTTTAGAGAAAGTGGGAGCCAACCTAACCCTCTGTCTGGATTGAGCATGCTCCAGCCCGCGCTCTATAAACGGAGATCAATGCGGGTGGAAATAGAAATCAGCTCCTCCAGGCTGACGGGAACCTCCCTGGTAGCTAGAGCATCTTTGACATGCTCCACCAAACCTCTCTAGAACACAGGGATGAGTGTCTTATCAGGCCATTCCAGCTCGGAACCCAGTGTCCGGAAGCGGACAGCATAATGGCTGACCGAGAGGGATCCCTGTGCTAGAGCTAATAACTGGAGAGCGGTGTCGTGAGTGACCCGTGGCCCCAAAAAGACCTGCTTTAGGGATATTAGAAACTGAGTAGCGCTCAGAACGGGGTCACCACTCTCCCACAGTGGCGTGGCCCATTCTAACGCCCTGCCTGACAGGTGGGAGACGATAAACCCCACCTTAGCCCGCTCTGTAGGGAATCGTGCGGCCAGTAACTCAAGCTGGATAGAGCACTGACTCACGAAACCCCTACAGGTGGCGCTGTCACCCGAAAACTTGTCCGGCAACGGGAGACAGGATAATGTCAGTGCAGGAGTGGACATGGGCACACGAGAGAAAGCCTCTGCGACTGCCTGAACAGCGGCCGCAGTAACATTCGCAGATGAGGTTGGACTCTCAAGAGCCACCAACCTGCCCTCCAGCTGCCGAATTTGCTGCTGCTCATCTGCCATTATTAGCCAGACCCTGGCAGTATAACACAATATGCAGGTTGAACGTCACCCAGTGAGCGCTGGGCGGGCTCTGTTACATCACAGAGTCGCCGAAGCACTTAACACATACTGAGCCTGTTCAAGCTCACAGAGCTCAGCGAGATGCACGCTCGATATACGGTCACAGTACTCTGGCCCAAGACGCAGGGTAAGCCTCCCTCTAGACCTACCGTGCGTGCGGGGTCGCAGCCGCGAACGCCAATAACTGCTGCAGACTGCAGCGAGGCGACAGACCCTGCCGCGGTACGGTAATGCCCTGTAAAGGGCCACAGTATCGGACGCTAGTACAGTGGAATGATATGCATTGTGGCCTGTAGCTTGCCACTGACTGGCGCTGACTTTATCTCTAGTTCCCTGTCCACACACGTAATATCAGAGGCAGGGGAATCTTAATGAGTCATTCGCAGTACCATGCATCCGTCATCATTCACACATCTACCAACTAGAGTCTATACACGCGCATGGCCGAGCGGTCATGCAAACCTTTTATAGGTGAGACCTTCCAGAAGCTTCCAGATCCCTGTGATGGACCAATCAGATCTGGAGAAGGACCTGTGCATGTGACTACCGATCTCCAATGGGAGATCGTCCCGTGAGCATGCTCAGTGGAGCGACGGAAGGACTTAGTCTCAGGAATGGCTTGTTGCTGAGCAGCCTGCGTTGCTATTGCTGGCCCAGAGGTGGCAGCAACAACCAGACCCACAGAGCTGGTCTGAGCAGTGTGTCGGGAACAATGAGATTGCTGAGCAGGCTCCTCAGCGGTTGAAGAAGAATGGGAGACCTCCAAATGCAAGGCTCTGGATTCCTGCTATGCAGTGGCAGGAACCCGACGCCTGACAAGCGCAGTACAAATTTTGGGTGTGTAGGGGAGATTCATGGACGGTGATTCTTTGTGCCGGACACTATTGATGGCAAAGAAATATCACAGTTTTTTTACAGACTGTACGGAAATGTATGGGTGGTTAGCAACAATAGTGCAAACATGGGCAAGAACAACGTCTGACCTCTGTAGTTACTAACAAAGGTTTCTGCACCAAATATTAAGTTCTGTTTTTCTATTGTATCAAATACTTATTTCATGCAATAAAATGCAAATTAATTATGTAAAAAAATCATACAATGTGATTTCTACATTTTTTTTTAAAGATTCTGTCTCTCACAGGTGAAGTGTAACTACGATAAAAATTACAGACGCCTCCATTCTTTGTAAGGGGAAACGTGCAAAATTGGCAGTGTATCAAATACTTATTTTCCCCATTTTATGGCCCCGAGAATGGGACCATGGAAAACTACATCTGCTACATGACCATTACACACACAGCTCTACTACATGACCATTACACACACAGCTCTGCTACATGAGCATTACATACACGGCTCACGAAATACATGCTTTATGAACAGCGCGGCGAGACGATGGGCAGAAGGCAGCTGCGCGAGTGGCACCAGATGCACCATTTTAGAAAAATGATCAGTGACCACCCAGATAACCGTGCTGCCCCCGGATATGGGCAGGCCGACCACAAAATCCATGCCAACCATCTCCCAGGGTCTGTCTGCCACCGGCAAGGGGTACAGCAACCCAGCCGGCCTCTGCCTAGAGGACCTGTTCCGAGCACAAGAGACGCAGGCCAGAATGTATTTTCTCATGTCCCGAGCCATGTGCGGCCACCAATAAGTCCTTGCCAGGAGTTCCGTGATCCGCTTATTGCCAAAGTGACCACCCACCCTGGAAGCGTGTACCCGCGCAAGAACCTTTGGCCGCAGGTGGGGAGAGACAAAGGTCTTGACCAGTGGCACTGACTCGAGAGCGACCGGAGCCACGGTCCTCAGGCTCTCAGTGGGGATGATTAGCCGAGGCTCAGCCTCCTCCTCCGCTGAGACCACCGAGCGAGAGACAGCATCAGAACGGACGTTCTTCTCACCGGACAGATAGTACAAGGTGAAGCGGAAACGGGAGAAGAAGAGCGACCACCTAGCTTGACGAGAGTTCAAGCGCTGGGCCGTTTGTAAATAGACCAGGTTTTTATGGTCGGTGTACACCTGAAAGGGAAACCGGGCTCCCTCCAGGAGGTGTCGCCATTCGGAAAAGGCCAACTTCATTGCCAACAACTCCCTGTCCCCGATGGAGTAGTTTTTCTCCACCGGTGAGGTCTTAAAGAAGAAGAAGCAGGGATGCTTCCGACCTTGAGCATCCTTCTGGAAAATGATTGCTCCTGCACCGACGGACGAGGCATCCACCTCTAGGATAAAAGGTTTATCCACATCGGGACAATGGAAGATAGGAGCGCCAGCAAAATGGGTCTTAAGAGACGAGAAGGCCGTGGAGACCTGTTCCGACCAAACCTTTGGATTGGCTCCCTTTTTGGTGAGGGCGACCATAGGAGCCACCAGCGTGGAGAAGTGGGGAATAAACTGGCGATAATAATTAACGAAGCCCAGAAAACGCTGCACCGCTTTAAGAGAGTGGAGCTCCTGCCAGTCCATTACCGCCTGCAATTTGGCAGGATCCATAGCCAACCCCTGGGCCGAGATGATATAGCCCAAGAACGGCAAGGACTCCTTCTCAAACTGACACTTCTCCAGCTTGGCGACTAGAGAATTCGCCCACAAACGGTCGAAGACCTTGCAGACGTCTCTCCGGTGAGAGGTCAAATCTGGAGAGAAGATGAGGATGTCATCCAGATAGACCACCACCGAGGTGGAGAGCATATCGCAAAAGATGTAATTTACGAAGTCCTGGAAGACAGCTGGCGCGTTACAGAGGCCGAAGGGCATGACCAGATACCCATAGTGGCCATCTCTGGTATTAAAGGCTGTCTTCCACTCATCCCCTTCCCGTATGCGGATCAGGTTGTAAGCCCCCCGTAGATCTAACTTAGTGAAGATCCGGGCCCCTCACAACCTGTCAAACTCAGAGATCAAGGGAAGGGGGTACTTGTTTTTCACGGTATAGCATTGAGACCTCTGTAATCAATGCAGGGACGTAGCTCTCCACTCTTCTTCTGTACAAAGAAGAACCCTGCCCCTGATTGTGACACCGACTTCCTAATAAAACCTCTTGCCAGGTTCTCCTGGATACATTGTGACATGGCCTCCGTCTCCGGGAGGGATAGTGGGTACATGCGGCCTCTAGGATGTTCCGCGCCTGGCAAAAGGTCTATCGGACAGTCGTAGGGGCGATGAGGCGGAAGCGTCTCTGCCGATTTTTTAGAGAAGACGTCCGCGTACTGGTGGTAGTGTATGGGGAGCGTGAAGAGATCCGCGGGCACTTCCATAGAGGCTACTTGGACGCTGCCCCCCCTTGCACCTTCCCTCACAGTCCTTGCTCCAACCCAGAATTCTCCCCAAGGACCACTCTGTGAGGGGAATGGCAACGGAGCCAGGGAACTCCGAGGAGCACCTGGTCGATGCCCTCTGGCATAATGAGCAGGGACAACGTCTTGCGGTGAGATGGTGGGATTGAGAGCCCAAGGGGTGCTGTCTGGTGGGTAATCTGGGACGGTAAGGTCGAACTGTTGCCACTCTGATGGTCACGGGGTGAGAAAGTGGCACCAACGGAATTGCGTGCTGTTGGGCGAAGGCCAAGGACATAAAGTTCCCTTCTGCCCCGGAGTCCACGCAGACCTCTTCCTCCCAGGTGGAAGCACTGCTCTCCTCGGAAGGCCGGCTTGGAGGAGAAAGTTCCCATATCAAGTAGGCCCCCTCCAGCTACCACCGGACATGATTGTTTTCTCGACTGCTGAGGACACATGTTAGCTGGGTGACCGGACTGTCGACACTGGTAACAGCGCGCAGAGGTCTGCACCGGGCGCGACTTGGAACCGGTGCGAGACCCCTCCACGGGTTCTGGCGATAAAACTCCCAGAGCGGGGGGGGGGTTCAAGAGGTTTAGAGAAGGTGGGAGCCAACCTAACCCTCTGTCTGGATTGAGCATGCTCCAGCCCGCGCTCTATAAACGGAGATCAATGCGGGTGGAAATAGAAATCAGCTCCTCCAGGCTGACGGGAACCTCCCTGGTAGCTAGAGCATCTTTGACATGCTCCACCAAACCTCTCCAGAACACAGGGATGAGTGTCTTATCAGGCCATTCCAGCTCGGAACCCAGTGTCCGGAAGCGGACAGCATAATGGCTGACCGAGAGGGATCCCTGTGCTAGAGCTAATAACTGGAGAGCGGTGTCGTGAGTGACCCGTGGCCCCAAAAAGACCTGCTTTAGGGATATTAGAAACTGAGTAGCGCTCAGAACGGGGTCACCACTCTCCCACAGTGGCGTGGCCCATTCTAACGCCCTGCCTGACAGGTGGGAGACGATAAACCCCACCTTAGCCCGCTCTGTAGGGAATCGTGCGGCCAGTAACTCAAGCTGGATAGAGCACTGACTCACGAAACCCCTACAGGTGGCGCTGTCACCCGAAAACTTGTCCGGCAACGGGAGACAGGATAATGTCAGTGCAGGAGTGGACATGGGCACACGAGAGAAAGCCTCTGCGACTGCCTGAACAGCGGCCGCAGTAACATTCGCAGATGAGGTTGGACTCTCAAGAGCCACCAACCTGCCCTCCAGCTGCCGAATTTGCTGCTGCTCATCTGCCATTATTAGCCAGACCCTGGCAGTATAACACAATATGCAGGTTGAACGTCACCCAGTGAGCGCTGGGCGGGCTCTGTTACATCACAGAGTCGCCGAAGCACTTAACACATACTGAGCCGGTTCAAGCTCACAGAGCTCAGCGAGATGCACGCTCGATATACGGTCACAGTACTCTGGCCCAAGACGCAGGGTAAGCCTCCCTCTAGACCTACCGTGCGTGCGGGGTCGCAGCCGCGAACGCCAATAACTGCTGCAGACTGCAGCGAGGCGACAGACCCTGCCGCGGTACGGTAATGCCCTGTAAAGGGCCACAGTATCGGACGCTAGTACAGTGGAATGATATGCATTGTGGCCTGTAGCTTGCCACTGACTGGCGCTGACTTTATCTCTAGTTCCCTGTCCACACACGTAATATCAGAGGCAGGGGAATCTTAATGAGTCATTCGCAGTACCATGCATCCGTCATCATTCACACATCTACCAACTAGAGTCTATACACGCGCATGGCCGAGCGGTCATGCAAACCTTTTATAGGTGAGACCTTCCAGAAGCTTCCAGATCCCTGTGATGGACCAATCAGATCTGGAGAAGGACCTGTGCATGTGACTACCGATCTCCAAAGGGAGATCGTCCCGTGAGCATGCTCAGTGGAGCGACGGAAGGACTTAAGTCTCAGGAATGGCTTATTGCTGAGCAGCCTGCGTTGCTATTGCTGGCCCAGAGGTGGCAGCAACAACCAGACCCACAGAGCTGGTCTGAGCAGGGTGTCGGGAACAACGAGATTGCTGAGCAGGCTCCTCTGCGGTTGAAGAAGAATGGGAGACCTCCAAATGCAAGGCTCTGGATTCCTGCTATGCAGTGGCAGGAACCCGACGCCTGACAAGCGCAGTACAAATTTTGGGTGTGTAGGGGAGATTCATGGACGGTGATTCTTTCTGCCAGACACTATTGATGGCAAAGAAATATCACAGTTTTTTTACAGACTGTACGGAAATGTATGGGTGGTTAGCAACAATAGTGCAAACATGGGCAAGAACAACGTCTGACCTCTGTAGTTACTAACAAAGGTTTCTGCACCAAATATTAAGTTCTGTTTTTCTATTGTATCAAATACTTATTTCATGCAATAAAATGCAAATTAATTATGTAAAAAAATCATACAATGTGATTTCTACATTTTTTTTTAAAGATTCTGTCTCTCACAGGTGAAGTGTAACTACGATAAAAATTACAGACGCCTCCATTCTTTGTAAGGGGAAACGTGCAAAATTGGCAGTGTATCAAATACTTATTTTCCCCATTTTATGGCCCCGAGAATGGGACCAAGGAAAACTACATCTGCTACATGACCATTACACACACAGCTCTACTACATGACCATTACACACACAGCTCTGCTACATGAGCATTACATACACGGCTCTGCTACATGAGCATTACACACACGGCTCTGCTACATGAGCATTACATATACGGCTCTGCTACATGAGCATTACACACACGGCTCTGCTACATGTGCATTATACACAGCTCTGCTACATGAACATTACACAAACGGCTCTGCTACATGAGCATTACACACACGGCTCTGCTACATGAGCATTACATACACGGCTCTGCTACATGAGCATTACACACACGGCTCTGCTACATGAGCATTACACACACGGCTCTGCTACATGAGCATTACATATACGGCTCTGCTACATGAGCATTACACACACGGCTCTGCTACATGTGCATTATACACAGCTCTGCTACATGAACATTACACAAACGGCTCTGCTACATGAGCATTACACACACGGCTCTGCTACATGAGCATTACATACACGGCTCTGCTACATGAGCATTACACACACAGCTCTGCTACATGTGCATTATACACAGCTCTGCTACATGCACATTACACACACGGCTCTGCTACATGAACATTACACACACGGCTCTGCTACATGTGCATTATACATGGCCCTGCTACATGTGCATTACATACACGGCTCTGCTACATGCACATTACACACACGGCTCTGCTACATGCACATTACACATGTAATAAGCAGGTACTGGGATGCAGTAACACAAACTTATCGTGGCTCTGCATCATTTCACTCTCTGAAGGCCTCGTGGGTCGCAGAATGCCGGCGATGTTCAGTATAATGTCTGCTGGCGCCCTCGCTCCACACACAGTCCTACTTTTGATGGCAGCAGGCGGTCTCCGGTTCTGCCCGCTGAGCCCCTAGTCCATATATCTGTGGAGCAAGTGAGTAGATCTCCCCACAAGATTCCTCTCGGCGCGGGTCTCCTTGAGCAGCTGCCGTGACCTGAAGGGCTGCGCTGCAATCCTTTACCCAGTGTGCAACTCTCTGGATATCTGCCAACACCCAGACATTCGTACTGTGATGCTCTGTCGATCGCACGCTCCCCTGCGCACCCGCCGGTTTCGGTGAGTCCCTCACTATGCCGCCCTTTCTCTTCACGTCGCGTCCTGTCACTCTCCTCACAGCGGTTGCGGTCTGTACCTCATCAGGTGTCAGGCAGCTGCCACCAAAGCAAATAGGGCCGTGGGACGCATTAGAAGAGGTCTGGGGACACGAGATGAAAACATAATTCTCCCTCTGTACAAATCACTCGTCAGACCACACTTGGAGGATTGTGTGCAATTTTGGACGCCGGTGCTCAAGAAAGACATTACTGAACTTGAAAGGGTTCAAAGGCGGGCTACTAAAATGATAAATGGAGTTGGTTCACTACAATACCCAGAAAGGTTATCAAAATTAGGTCTATTTACTCTAGAAAACAGAAGACTTAGGGGAGACTTAATATATATGTACAAGTATATCAGAGGGCAATACAGAGATCTCTCCAATGAACTGTTTGTACCAAGGACTGTGACAAGAACAAGGGGGCATTCTCTTCGTTTGGAGGAAAGACAATTTCTGCACCGGCATAGAAGAGGGTTCTTCACGGTAAGAGCAGTGAGGCTCTGGAATTCTCTTCCTGAGGAAGTGGTGATGGCCAACTCACTGAATGAATGTAAGAAAAGAATGGAGGCTTTTCTTGTGAGTAACAGTATAGAAGGTTACGAATAACAGAATATTATAGGTAGATGGTTGACCCAGCTTAGGGGAAGGAAGTTTTTTCCCTATGGAGAAAATTGGCTTCTCCTCTGTGGGATTTTTGCCTTCCCCAGGATCAACAATGCAGAACAGCTGCACTAAAAATAGGCTGAACTAGATGGACATAAGGTCTTCCTTCAGCCTTCAAATCTATGTTACTATGTTTTGGCGGGAAGACTGCTTCAGTTGTCGTGAACCTATTTTATCTCACACTGACAGGCCACGCCCCCTTCACCCTGGTTACTGGCTTGCTCCGGCTGCAATCTCGTTTCCCCCAGGAACAGGAGGTTCGGCCCCAGCAGTTCCGGACCCGATGCTTCTACATCCCCGCCTTCCCTTAGCTCGCCATTCCACAGGTGAGAGTTCCTTCACCAGTCGTTTACACTTTTCGACTGATCTTGCTTGTGGGGGCCGGAGGCACTCCAGCTGTGGTTCGCTCTGACTGGCGTAGTTCGGGCTGACTTGTTGGCAGTAAAGGGATGCTCTGACCTGGTGGGTCTGTTGCTTTAGCGATTTCTAGCGTGGGTGACTCAGTGTTCATCCACCAGAGGGGGCAGGTGGCACATCATTGAGGCTTGGGCACGGAGCTAACATTCCCTCTTCTTCGTCAAAGTCGGGGAACGGAGCTGGGATCACCTCCCTGGTTCTTTTCAACTTTTCCCCACTTTTGGGTTCCTTGGACAAGCAGGGCCACAATATGCTACGATGGACTACTCTAGTGGGTGCTTACCCCTCCTGAACTTTGTACACCGGACCATTTGGACAAAGCCGTCGTATCACTCGCTGTGCAGTTCGCTCCCACTGGCTTTCCAATTTTCCCCGGGGTCGCTTATTCCGGACGAAGACTTGGTCCCCGGGTCTCAGAGCTGTCCCGAGAATAGGTGGTGCCTTATGGTGCTTATGTTCCTGAAACTTTGTCTGCACCAGTTGACGGAGAGTCAGCAATTGGTACCGCTCCTTAACCCAAGAGGATACCCCTGTCCGTGGATAGTCCCCCTCTGGGTCCAGTTCTGTAAACTCTTGTCCTTTTCGCCCAAGCAACAAGGTGTACGCCGTCAACCCAGTCATGCTGTGCACTCGGTTGTTATACACCCACACCAACTCTGCCACAAACTCAGGCCACCGTATCTGCCGGTCTTCTTCCAAAGTATGTAACGTCTGTTCGATTGAAGTGTTCACAGGTCCCATTCCCTTGAGGGTGGTAGGGAGTAGTTCTGGACTTCCCAATCCGGTACAGACGGTGTAGATCTTCCATGACTCGTCCTTGGAATCAGGCGCCTTGATCAGAGTGGATCCTTTTCAGGCAGGCATACACACGGATGAAATCTCGACAGATAGCCTGTGCAGCTGATTTGGGGTTCTGATCTCTAGTTGGATTTACCGCACTCAATTGTATTTGTGTCTGTAAATTGCTAATAAAATTGATATTGGTGCTGCCCAGGATAGGAGCTGTAATCCGCTCCATGCGTTGCCGGGAACTCTGGAGAATGTGGAGGACATCCACCGCCCACTGCTGCACCCGATGGAAGAGGAGACGTAGCTGCGTTGAACAGGGAGTCTGAATTAGGTGAGTAAAGCTTTTTTTTAATTTTTATTCTATTATTTTCCTACTAAATTGAGGCTATACCTAAAGCCTGTGGTGACATTCCAAGAGGAACTGGCTATGGGGACCAAAGAGAACTGTGGGGACATCACAAGAGGGGCTGGATTTGGGGATATAAGGGGCTGACTGAGGAGACATTACAAGAGAGGCTGGCTGTGGGGACATTACAAGAGGGGTCTGGGTACGGGGACATTGCAAAAGAGCCTGTGGGGACATTAGAGGATGACCATACAGTATTGGGTGTTGTTGGAGACCTCATATTGGGGGCAGGGGTGACCATACTGTATGGGGGCTGTGCGGGACATTATACTGTATATTGTGGGGCTATGGTGGATATCATACTGTGTGGTGTCCTGTGGAGGAAATTATACTGTGTAGGAGAACAGTGTGAGGAGGGGGTACAGTTAGGAGAGGACAACTTGATAAGCAGGATGAGGGCATTGTGTGAAAAAGGGACACAGTATGTACAGTACAGACCAAAAGTTTGGACACACCTTCTCATTCAAAGAGTTTTCTTTATTTTCATGACTATGAAAATTGTAGATTCACTCTGAAGGCAGCAAAACTATGAATTAACACATGTGGAATTATATAATTAACAAAAAAAGCGTGAAACAACTGTAAATATGTCTTATATTCTAGGTTCTTCAAAGTAGCCACCTTTTGCTTTGATTACTGCTTTGCACACTCTTTAGAAGGTGTGTCCAAACTTTTGGTCTGTACTGTATATGGAGATGGGGCAGAGTAAAATGGGGGCACAGTATGGAGAAAAATTAGCATGCCAGGAGGACAGCCATGGGGTATAGGCTGTGGTTCATAGGGTTAGACAGTGTTTGGATTATATCTGATAGTAGTAGACAGTGGGGTGGTTATAGCTGATGATGTCAGACAGTGGGACGGTTTTACCACATGAAGACAGTCAATGTGGTGGGTAAAGCTTATAAGGGCCGACAGTGTTGAGGCCATGTACCTTTGGAGGCTTATTTAGGTCATAATATGGATAGATACACTACCGTGTAAAATTTTAGGGTCACTTAGAAATTTCCTTATTTTTGAAGGAAAAGCACAGTTTTTTCCAATGAAGCTAACATTAAATGATTCAAAAATACACTCTATACATTGTGAATGTGGTAAATGACTATTCTAGCTGCAAACGTCTGGTTTGTAAAGCAATATGTTCATAGTTGTATAGAGGCCCATTTCCAACAACCATCACTCCAGTATTCTTATTGTAATTTGTGTTTGCTAACTGTATAAGAAGGTTAATGGATGGTTAGAATACCCTTGAAAACAGTTTGGCTGATTAGAGAAGCTATAAACCTGACCTTCCTTTGAGCTAGTTGAGATTCTGGAGCATTACAATTGTTGGTTCCATTAAACTCTCAAAATGGCCAGAAAAAAAGAACTTTCATGTGAAACTCGACAGTCTATTCTTGTTCTTAGAAATGAAGGCTATTCCATGCGAGAATTTGCCAAGAAACTGAAGATTTCCTACACCGGTGTGTACTACTCCCTTCAGAGGAGAGCACAAACAGGCTCTAACCAGAGTAGAAAGAGAAGTGGGAGGCCCCGCTGCACAACTGAGCAACAAGACAAGTACATTAGAGTCTGTAGTTTGAGAAATCCACGCCTCACAGGTCCTCAACTGGCAGTTTCATTAAATAGTACACGCAAAACGCCAGTGTCAACGTCTACAGTGAAGAGGCGACTCCGGGATGCTGGCCTTCAGGGCAAAGTGGCAAAGAAAAAGCAGTATCTGAGACTGGCTAATAAAAGGAAAAGAATAATATGGGCACAAAAACACAGATATTGGACAGAGGAAGATTGGAAAAGAGAGTTATGGACAGATGAATCCAAGTTTGAGGTGTTTGGATCACGCAGAATATTTGTGAGATGCAGAACAACTGAAAAGATGCTGGAAGAGTGCCTAACACCATCTGTCAAGCATGGTGGAGGTAATGTGATGGTCTGGGGTTGCTTTGGTGCTGGTAAAGTGAGAGATTTGTACAAGGTAAAAGGGATTTTGAATAAGGAAGGCTATCACTCCATTTTGCAACGCCATGCCATACCCTGTGGACAACGCTTGATTGGAGCCAATTTCATCCTACAACAGGACAATGACCCAACGCACGCCTCCAAATTATGCAGGAACTATTCAGGGAAGAAGCAGGCAGCTGGTATTCTATCTGTAATGGAGTGGCCAGCGCAGTCACCAGATCTCAGCCCCATTGAGCTGTTGTGGGAGCAGCTTGACCGTATGGTACGCAAAAAGTGCCCATCAAGCCAAAGCAACTTGTGGGCGGGACTTCTGGAAGCATGGGGTGAAATTTCTCCAGATTCCCTCAGCAAATTAACTGCTAGAATGCCAAAGGTCTGTAATGCTGGAATTGCTGCAAAGGAGCATTCTGTGACGAAAGCAAAGTTTGAAGGAGAAAATTATTCTTTCAAATAAAAATCTTTTTTTCGAACCTTGTCAATGTCTGGACGAGATTTTACATTCATTTGGCAACTCATTAGATTAATAAAAGTATGAGTTTTCATGGAAAACACAATTGCATGGCTGACCCCAAAATTTGGAAAGGTAGTGTATTTTTATGCAGAAAGCATTTTAATAACACTTATTTTTAAGGGCACCATGTCGGATGTACTGCAGAAAACCGTGAAAGAGGGAAGTCTGCAGAGAAGAGCTGTGCATGTGAAAAGTCACCATGGCATCTGAACAAGATGGAGATGAAAAGAAAGAAATCTATTCAGTCAGATATCACCTATAAGATACCTGGATGTAAATGGTTACCTGTTCATACTGACTACCTCTCATCAGTTCTGTTGTTCCAGTATGGTCCACAGTCTGATAACAAATGATAACAACTCCCAATATCTCCTTATTATAGGACATACTGGGAGTTATAGGTTCATGGGCCTATCACCTTATCATGCATCAGGCCACACCACACGTTCACTATAGGGGTGTTACGTTTGTACTCAACGTAGGCATGAGGGTGTTCAGCAGCCCATATTCGGACGTTATGGCGATGAACATGTCCACAGATATGGAAGGTCGCCTCATCGCTAAACACAATCTTCTGCAAAAATCTTGCATCATTGTCGATCTCATGAAGCATATCTGC
Organism: Dendrobates tinctorius; assembly: GCF_039654945.1. Taxonomy (NCBI): domain Eukaryota; kingdom Metazoa; phylum Chordata; class Amphibia; order Anura; family Dendrobatidae; genus Dendrobates; species Dendrobates tinctorius. Next base: position 1,310,336 of record NW_027361904.1, on the reverse strand, counting down.
AACAAACGCGCATCGTTTGGGTCTATCCGCTGGTTTGATAGCGCGCAACAGCCGCAATTTGTACCCCGTAAAAGAGAGACGTTTCTTTAACACCTTATGAACTGTAGTCTTGCTTAGGTGTAATTGTCGAGCACACGCACGCAGATTTTTTAGGGCTCCTTAGGTCGCTATCCCGTATTTAGCGTCTACAGACTCGTCACTGACTGATGGTCTACCAGAACGGGGTTTTTCCACCAAACTGCCTGTTTCCTGTGACAAAAGTGCACCATGACTTTATGGACACACTGTATTATATATATATACTGTACACACACTTTATAACTGTAATAATTTCATGGCATTATAATGGTTTTTCTACGTTTTTACTAAAGTAGACCTCAACAGTTGTATATTCAACTATTTTTTTATGTACTTTTATACATTCAACAAATTCTGCAAAATCTATTTTTTGTGATTAATAAAACCTGCTTTTTATTATTGCTCTTCATAATATAATTACACGTAGCCCTGACTGTTCAGTTTTGTCACCAATATTTTGAAGAATTGGAGTAATTATCTGGGAGAGACGTAATGAAGCGTAGCCGACAGTCATCATAATTTAGAACAGAAAAAAGTAAATTGCAGAAACGCCGTGCAGTCTCTATATTCTAGCTGTCTCACTACAGAGATTAGATCAGAGTTGCTGCACGAAGGTTTATGATTTCTGCGCAGCCCGTACTGTCTCTTAGGGCTCATTCAGGCATCCATGCACATAGGTCCAATCTCGGACCACAATTTATGGACTGGCCGTGGGTCTTCCGACCTGGCTATGATGGCGTCATAGATTTCTATGAGGCTGTCACGCTCTGGTTGGAAGAACCTCGGCTAGTCCATGCATTGCAATTGCAGATCCGACCGCTGTACATGGATGTCTGAATGAGCCCTTATACAGATTACACTAAGGCACCCATACACAAAGCGAAAGTCGGCGGCATCAGCCAACAATCTGACGTGGATTGAGGCTTCCCCTTCAATAATTGATGTCAGGGGAGAGAAGGATCTGTCGTGTTGCAATTTCCTTTTGTTCTCGCTGAAGATAAACCACCACCAGAGGAGTCCGACATCTGCTCTCTAATAGAGGACACAAGAAAGTTTGGCAAAGTGCTCCTGTATGTGACAGTCAAGGGAGAGCCACCACCCAAACAATTGTAGGGATTGGGTCTTTATGGGCCTTTAATACTCATAACCTTTATCAATGATCCAAGAGATTGATAAGCAAGTTATCTCAAGCGAGTATCTGACTCGCACTGATTGGGAACTTTGTTCCCAGTTACAGAATGGAGCAGCAGGTTGGATCTCTGACCACTACTCCACTCACTATGTGGCTGCTGGAAAAAAGCCCCATAGTGTAAGAATGGAGCTCACATGATGCACCGCTGCTCCATTCTACAGGGGATAAAAGTGCCGCATTGTGACGGATAAGATGGGTGAAGGGGGGGTGTTCAGTGAAAACAAGTTCACTCTAATCATGCTTGATAGCATTGTTATAAAAGATACAGTTCCCACAAATCAATAGTATTATTTACACCTGTCCACGTAATCTAGATTTCAGTTACTGCAGATTTTGTCCTCCTTCTTGGCTACAAAAATACTGCTCAAAGTTTGTTAGAGGCGAAATTTTACCCATCTGTAAACTCTGTAATATGACCTTCTGCCAGATTCTGTCCTATGTACAGCAGCCGCACCAGAAGTCAGACCCTCGACGAAAAGCAACTTATGTCTGCTCACACAAAAACATGTTTTGCCCCAAATATGACCCCGATGGCAAATCAGACTGTTCATGCCACGTTCCAAAGAGATGTCACATAAGCGAGGAACGTTTTCTTCTTTTTAAAAAAGGTCGTTACTGAAGACAAAAGATATTGTCAGTGAGAGCTGAAGGACTTAGTGCGGCTCTACATGTGAGGACATTGCTGCATATTATGGGAAAGGTGTCCGTGGGGGGCTTGGGCGGAAAACGATAAAAGGGCAATAATAATAATAATAAATTTTATTTTTATAGCGCCGACATATTCCGCAGCACTTTACATTTCGGAGGGGATTTGTACAGACAATAGACATTACAGCATAACAATAATCACATACAGTAGATTATAACAAATACCAAGAGGAGTGAGGGCCCTGCTCGCAAGCTTACAGTCTATGAGGAAAGAGGGAGACACGAAAGGTGGGTGGTAACGGTTGCCCTGATTGTATGGACCAGCCATAATGTTAAGTGTGTAACAGTACAGACACAGAGGGCTAATGGATGCATAAAGCATGTGGGAACATGATGCAGGGAACCTGGTTATGGTAAAACTTTTGACTGTGCCACACAGGGATAGATTAGGTTAATGTGTTGAGGCGATAGGCCAGTCTGAATAAATGCGTTTTCAGGGCACGCTTAAAATTGTGGGGATTGGGGACTAATCGTATTGACCTGGGAAGTGCATTCCAAAGAATTGGCGCAGCACGTGTAAAGTCTTGGAGACGGGAGTGGGAGGTTCTGATTATTGAGGATGCTAACCTCAGGTCATCAGCAGAACGGAGGGCACGGGTAGGGTGGTATACTGAAACAAGGGAGGAGATGTAGGGTGGTGCTGAGCCATGGAGGGCAATGGACGGGAAAGAAACGTGTCCAAAAGGAAATAAACAGGTGGGAGACCCCCAGGGGACAGGAATAATTGAGGCAACAGAAATGGAGAGAGCGGGAGGCGGTTTTTGGAGGATTATACTCGTCTGACGTCCACAGGGTCAGCCCTCCGGTGGTCTCGCACGGGTTGTGGGGACACAAACACTCTACTACTTGGGGAGGAGATGACCTCTGAGGTAACGGCACCTGCGGGGAGGAACCTGCACTACTGTGGAGACACAGCCTGGAGAGAAAGGGTGGAAAGCTGCATATAATACACATCCTGCACAGACTCCACACAAGTGGTGCTGACCGCTGTGGAGACCGAGCAGACCCCAGCACACAGCCCCAGGCAAGTAACAGCGCCCCCTAACTCCCCAGGCAGCCCCAGGACCCCCTCACACAGCCCCCACCCTGCTCCCTCCCTGTGCAGCCTCTTATCTGCGCCTCCTTCCGATGACATCATCAGATTGCATGGTCACATGGGCATGACCTCACCAAAGGTCCTTTAGCCCAGATGCAGTCTCTGCAGTGGAGGTACGTGTCTGTGCTGTGAGTTCTCGGCTCCGGTCGCTCCCGGTTTTCCTCTCTGTGTGGAGCTGGTGGCGGCTCCTCCGCTCAATACCCGGCCATGTTCAGCTGCTCCTGCTCCCTGTGTGTTCTGTGCAGGATGGCGTCTGCTGGGCCTCACACAGGACTGACAGGAAAACTGCCCATAGAAACCAATCAGAGCTCAGCTTCCATGTTACACCACAACAACCAATCAGAGCTCTGCGTCCATGTTACCACAGCAACCAGAGCTAGGTTGTTATTTATCCAGAGTAACCAATCAGAGCTCGGATTTCATTTCAGCCAGTCAGAGCGCAGCTTTCAGTTTACCTCAGCACTGCAGTATAAGTAGCTGAGGCCGTGGCCTCCTTCCTGTCAGTCGCTTGTTCTGTGTGTGGAGCGCGGTCGTGTTGTCCTCGGTGTCTCCACACTTCTTTTTTCATGTCCGTTTTCACATATCTTGTGGAGACATTACTCCTTGTTTTACCAGTTTCAAATCTTATAAGAATTAGGCTAAGTGCACACGTACCGGAACTCTCGCGGAAATTACCGCGAGAATTCCGGAATTCCAGTCCGCGGGAAAATCGCATTTTAAATTCCCGCGATTTTCCCGCGGAAAAACTAGCATTTTGTAAGCGTAATTAGCTTGCAGAATGCTAGCGTTTTCCAAGCGATCTGTAGCATCGCTTGGAGAACTGATTGACAGGTTGGTCACACTCGTCAAACATAGTGTTTGACAGTGTGACCAACTTTTTACTACTGAGGCCGCCTATGCGGCATCAGTAGTAAAAGATAGAATGTAAAAAAAAATAAAAAATGGTGTTATTCTCACCCTCCGACGTCCCGCGCATCCGTTCCCAGTAATCCTTTGCGAAAGTGCTCGCGATGACGTCCGTTCTCACGGGATCGCGACGTCTCGCGGTAATTCGCGATGACGTCGCGCGAATGACCGCGAGACTTCGCGATCCCGCGAGAACGGACGCCATCGCGAGCATTTTCGCAAAGGACTACTGGGACCGGAGCGTGAAGAGAAGCGGGAAGGCTGCGTGGGACATCGGAGGGTGAGAATAACAATATTTTTTATTTTAAATTCTATTTTTTACAGGGATATGGTACCCAAAGCCCGGAGGACAGTCTCCTCTCCTCCGGACCGTGGGAACCATCCGCAAATGTTCTGCTTACTTTCCGCATGGTGTGTACAGCCACATGCGGGAAATAAGCGGAACAATGCATTCCTATGGGTGAGGGATCGCCGCGATTCCGCAAATTAATGAGCATGCTGCGGTTTTTACCGCGAAGCGATTCCGCCGCGGTAAAAACCGCAGCATTAGCACAGCATTGCGGAATCCCATAGGAATGCATGGGATGCTTATTTTTCGCGGCAAAATCGCGCGGTTAAAACCGCCGCGGAAACGCGAAAAAAATGCAACGTGTGAACTCAGCCTAATAATAAAATATCTGATGTACAAAGTGCTCTGCAGTGTGAGGAAACCGCTGCGGCAGGTTGGGGCTGTGTTCACACCACGAATATACCTGGAAGAGCTCCCAACTCCTACAGGTGTCTGAGTACAGTAAAGTATGTGCCCCCTCCACGGGCCGCTGCTCTCCTGCCGCCTTACTATGGAGGATTTCTACCACAGTTCGGAGTGTGAGACCCTCCAGCCTCTGTCCATAAATCCATAATGTAATTGTGAAGAGCAACCTGAAAGGAGGATAAAAACCTCCCGTCATCTGTAAAATAAACCGTCCCTGAATAGCCTCGTAGGTGACATCAACAGAGAAAACCGTCACTACACTGCGGATATAAACCGCTAGAAAGAGAAACGGGGACTGGACATCAGATAGTAATCACATTGAAATGGCGGCCAAGACCGTAAATGTCCCGTACACAAGACGAGTGTGACGGGCAGAGAGAACGAGGATCCTTCTATAAAGTCCCAGAGTCCAGGTCATCAAACTGGCCCATCCAGTCCGGATCACGTGGTTATTGGCCCCGATGCGGGTTTCGCCTCTGCTTCATCAGGAGTTGTAAAGGGGATAGGAAAGTAAGGGCCAGATATAATACCAGAGGAACCTGGACACGTATGGACACTACTAGATAATTACCACCACATGATGACCGTAAGGACCTAACACAGCATGGTCACCATAGTGAGGCCATCCATCCCTGTGCACTGACTTGTGCCCAGTCTACATTCACCCATAAGTCAGGCGGGTACATATCTGGTACTCATCATCCTCGTCACCTCATCCCCAATCCTCATTTAGAAGGTTTTTTTTTTCTTAAATTCCATGGCATTTACTGTGCATGTCTGTAATATCGGATCCGCTCTCTCTGATCCTCGCTACTTGTGATTTGGAGAAACATGAAGCATCTGACAGGTTATGTTCCACTCCGTACACATTAGTAAATACATCATCAACAGTTGTATATTTCTATAAATGTTTCCCCTTCAGTATTTGTATTTTTTTCTACAAATTTGTTTGTCTTGTTTCCTTTTCCTTTCAGGTTCCAACATTCTATATAAGAGCATTTTCCAGATTCACCCATGAAGGATGAATAAGGACAGAGACAAGATGGCGGAGAGGATATTAAACCTCACCCTGGAGATAATCTTCCATCTTACCGGAGAGGTGAGAGGCTCTGATGTCATCACATGACCTCATTATCTATGGGAATAACGGGATATGACCGGAGAGGTGAGAGGCTCTGATGTCATCACATGACCTCATTATCTATGGGAATAACAGGGGATATGACCGGAGAGGTGAGAGGCTCTGATGTCATCACATGACCTCATTATCTATGGGAATAACAGGGGATATGACCGGAGAGGTGAGAGGCTCTGATGTCATCACATGACCTCATTATCTATGGGAATAACGGGATATGACCGGAGAGGTGAGAGGCTCTGATGTCATCACATGACCTCATTATCTATGGGAATAACAGGGGATATGACCGGAGAGGGGAGAGGCTCTGATGTCATCACATGACCTCATTATCTATGGGAATAACAGGGGATTATTTGTCATGATCTGAAGTGATCTGACAGTTTTAAATCACTGGGTGAACTTTTTTTACTTTGGAAAGTTCCAAGGTGTCTTGACTGTCCCCGGTGGTGGTTTTGATATTGCACTTTAGGTTTTGTGCACTTAATCATGTATCAGGTGTTACACCCTATAAAGGTGTGCTAGAGGTGTGCACTCACGTTCTGTGATATTGTGAGTTTGTGTTCACTCTGTTTTTGGAGAGCCTGGATGAAGGATGGAGCTGGTGAGGAGTCCTGCGCAGCTTAGCCAGGGGGGATGTGTTTCAGCTATGGTGTCTGGACGAAGGGCTGGCATGGCGTGGTGGAGTCGCAGTGATGGTGTCAGCGGGAAGTGTCTGCATGGGCTGGTGGAGTGGCGACTATGGAGAGTGGCACTCACCATGTGGGACTTGGCCGCTGAGCTGGACTCAAGCATGCTCGACTTCGTGTCAGCAGCTGAACTCATCCTTGGGACTCTGGTTCTAAGCAGCTGCAACTGGTGGTGGACCCTGCTCCAAGGCTGCACTAAGGTGAAGGATCCTGTTACGGTGATGGATCCAGGTGGAGGAGAAGATGCACTCAGGTGGAGGGCTCTGTTGCTAGGAGCGCACGCAACAGAGCAAAGCTAAGTGGTGTTTCCCCTGTATTGTCTCTTTCCTCATGTGTGTTATTAGTGCAGTGGTGGGATTAGTCTCCGCACCGACCCATTCCCTAGTGAGGGTTTAGGGTCAGGGCGAGCTAGGGCGTTGAGGTACGCGTGCGGCGCCCGGTGCGAAACCGGCATAGGGAACGTTAGGAGTGCAGGGACACTGGCTCAGGGGAGCTCAGGAGGTCTCCAATTCCCTTTTCCCTATTGCAGGGCCCACCATTGTTAAAGTTTCCCAGGTTCCCCCTTTATTATTTGATTATTGTATGTATAACGTGTAATACTTAAATTCGCCAGGTGGAGGCGGCGTATCCACCTGCACGTTTTTATTATTTAAATACGCCCCACTGGAGGCGGTGTATCCAGGGTCACGTGTGTTATGGGTTCGCCTTGCGGTATCATCTGCGTCCAGAGACACGTGACCATGACATTATTATTTATTTATATAGCGCCATTAATTCCATGGTGCTGTACATGAGAAGGGGGTTACATACAAAGTTATAGATATCGTTAACAGTAAACAAATTTACAATGACAGACTGGTACAGAGGGGAGAGGACCCTGTCTGTTATGAATGAGTCACCGGAGGAGGAAAAAACAAAAATACAAGCTAAGTCCAGAAAACCGGAGAGGTTAGTAGCTAGCGGATTGCAGACCCCTGATCCTATTCACAACAACTAACAGTAGCCATGGGGTGTTCCTACGGTGGTCCTAGACACCTCGTTCACAGCCGGAGAACTAAATAAACCTAAAGAAAGAAAGGGGAAATCTAAACTGCCCCAGAGCAGACCCCAAAGCAATAGACAGCCCCCAACATGTATTGATGGTGAAAACACAAACACAGACAGAAAGACAGGCTGAGCAAACGATGGGGCCCTTACTAACTAGATAGGACAGGAAAGAAAAGCAACTGTCTGCAATCACGCAAAAACCCTGCCAAAAATAATGTCCAACACGTCTGATAGAAAAGGCCCTGAAGTCACTAGACTTCAAAATCACTATATCAGCACTCAGGTATATTCTGAAAACAGAGCAAAGAGATCAACTGATCAGAGACAAAAATGGAGTTCAGCCAGTCCCAACCAGGGCTGGCTGAACACAAACACTAAGTAAACCAGACAAAATCTCATGGAACAATAGCTGAGCAAAAACTTAGCTTTAGTAGACAGGACTAAACTGGGGGCCAGAGCTCAGAGCAGAGAGGATCACCAGCAACCCAGCAGGGCGTCGGCGGCCTAATATCCACTCAGAGATTCCGGATGTCCAATCACACTCCACCTGTTCAGATGACAGGTTTTTCCCATCCAAATCAATTTCACTACCTCCTTTCACCAGCAGAGGGAGTTCATCGGACATCAAAGGTGAAGGAGAAAATGAGCTCATAACACCTGTCCTTGCGGACTTACATTCTATGGGATAGTGGGGAAGAGACAGAAGGCCGGGGGTGCAGCAGCTTTGGTGGTTTTGAGGCGGCGGCTCGGGCGATGGTGAGACTGCACAATGGTTATTGCAGGCTGTAGGCTTTCCTGAAAAGATGGGTTTTCAGGTTCCATTTGAAGGATCCGAGGGTGGTGGATACTCGGACGTGTTGAGGCATGGAATTCCAGAGGATCGGGGATATTCGGGAGAAATCTTGGAGGCGGTTGTGTGAGGAACGAATAAGTGTGGAGGAGAGTAGGAGGTCTTGGGAGGGTTGAAGATTACGTGAGGGAAGATATTGGGAGATTAGTTCAGAGATATAGGGAGGGGTGTTATAATTGGGTCACCGAGGAGGAAAGCAAGACAAAGCTAAGCCACAGAAAACCAGAGAGGTTGGTAACTAAGCGGATTGCAGACCCCTGATCCTATCCACACAACTAACAGTAGCCGTGGAGCGTACCTACGATGATTCTAGACGCCTCGACACAGCCGGAAAACTAGATAAGCCTAGAGCAAGAAAGGGGAAATCTAAACTGCCCCAGAGCAGACCCCAAAGGAATAGATAGCCCCCAAACATATATTGTCGGTGAGACAAGATGAAAACACAAACGCAGGTAGGAAAATAGGCTGAGCAAACGATGGGGCCCACACTAACTAGACAGGAAAGGAAAGACACTGTCTGCAATCACGCAAGAAACCCTGCAAAAAATGTCCAACACGTCTGATAGAAAAATACTGAAGTCACTAGACTTCGCCCACTATATCAGCACTCTGGCATATTCTGAAAGCAGAGCAAAAAGAGGCCAATCTAATAAGGGACAAAAAAAACTGGCACAAGCAGTAACATAAGGATGGAAATTCAGCACAGCCCCAGCCGGGGCTGACTGACCACACAAAACTGAATAGACAAAACCAAATCAAATGTGAACAATAGCAAAAGAACACTTAGCTTGAGCATGCAGGGACTGAACTGAAAACTAAGACCTCAGGAGGCAGGAAAAAATCACCAGCAGGGATAGAGGGAGTCGGCTGTCTTAAATCCAGTCAAAAACTCCAGAAGTCCAATCGTCCTCCTCATTATCAGGTGTCAGGCCTCTGTTAATTAGATCAGCTCCATTACCTCCTGTAACCACCAGAGGGAGCCCGGAAAGAGAACTCGCGACCCCTCTGTCAATATAACCAGCTCCACTACCTTCACTAGTAACCAGAGGTAGGCCAGAAAGTGAATTCACAACAGAGGGGACAGGTTGTGGATGGCTTTGTAGGTCAGTGTTAGTAGTTTGAACTGGATTCGTTGGTGAATTGGGAGCCAGTGGAGGGATTTGCAGAGGGGAGCAGCGAGGAGATAGATGGATTAGTCTGGCACCAGAGTTGAGGACAGACTGGAGTGGTGCAAGAGAGTTAGCAGGGAGGCCACAGAGGAGAGTGTTGCAGTAGTCAAGGCGGGAGAAAATGAGGGCATGTACAATAGTTTTTGTAGATTGAGGGCAGAGGAAGGGACGGATTCTGGAAATATTTTTGAGTTGGAGGCGACAGGAGGTGGCAAGAGTTTGGACGTGTGGTTTGAAGGACAGGGCAGAGTCTAGAGTTACTCCAAGGCAGCAGATTTTGAGTGCGGGAGAGAGCGTGATGCCGTTTACCATAATAGATAGATCGGGTAGGGAAGATACGTGAGATGGAGGAAAGATAATGAGTTCAGTTTTTTCTACATTGAGCTTTAGGAAGCGAGAGGTGAAAAAGGAGGATACGGCTGATAGACACTCCGGGATTCTGGATAGCAGAGAGGTGACATCTGGGCCAGAGAGGTAGATCTGAGTGTCATCTGCATACAGGTGGTACTGGAAGCCATGGGACTTTATGAGGGGATATAACCAGAGAGGTGAGAGGCTCTGATGTCATCACATGACATCATTATCTATGGGAATAACAGGATGTGACCAGAGAGGTGAGAGGCTTTGATGTCATCACATGACACCATTATCTATGGGAATAGCAGGGAATATGGCCGGAGAGGTGAGAGGCTCTGATGTCATCACGTGACCTCATTATCTATGGGAATAACGGGATATGACCGGAGAGGTGAGAGGTTCTGATGTCATCACATGACCTCATTATCTATGGGAATAACAGGGGATATGACCGGAGAGGTGAGAGGCTCTGATGTCATCACATGACCTCATTATCTTTGGGAATAACAAGGAATATGACCACCGGAGAGGTGAGAGGTTCTGATGTCATCACATGACCTCATTATCTATGGGAATAACAGGGGATATGACCGGAGAGGTGAGAGGTTCTGATGTCATCACATGACCTCATTATCTATGGGAATAACAGGGGATATGACCGGAGAGGTGAGAGGCTCTGATGTCATCACATGACCTCATTATCTATGGGAATAACAGGGTATGTGACTGGAGAGGTGATGGACTCTGGAGATGTCTGTAGTGATATTATTAATGTCTCCACACTCAGGATTACACAGTAGTGAAGACCTCTAGTGATCGTCGTCAGGCCCCTGTTTCTGAAGGACGGGGAGGATCCCTGAGCCCAATCCTGTGGCCTCCACCTCGTTCCCGGATACATGAGGACATCAATGACCAGAAGATCCTAGAACTCACCAACAAGATGATTGAGCTGCTGACTGGAGAGGTGACACTGCTGGGAATGCTGGGACATTATACAGGACAGCACTGGAGGATTCTGGGTGATGACGGTATCATTGTGTGTGTCAGGTTCCTATAAGGTGTCAGGACGTCGCCATCTATTTCTCCATGGAGGAGTGGGAGTATCTAGAAGGACACAAGGATCGGTACCAGGAGGTGATGATGGAGGAGCACCGGCCCCGCACACCACCAGGTAATAGACAGGACTAAATACACACGGCCTATAATTCTCTGTATGTAATAATGATGTCAGTCCTGTCTGTCTCTCCTCAGTTCTCTCCAGTAAGAGGACAACCCCAGAGAGATGTCCCGCTCCTCCTCCTCCTCCACAGGACCATCAGGTAGATGGAGATCTCCCTATGATGTGTAGACGGCTGTGACGTCCTTGTGTTCAGTCTTGTTTTCTCCTGCAGTATTATATGTTTTATACTTGTGTAATGAGAGCGGTGGAGACGGCAGGATCACAGCTGACCACAGACATCACATGTCCGGATCTTCTCACCATTATTCCCTGGGATTTCTCCGATCATCGGGGACTTTTACAATATTTGTTTTGCAGTTTTTGGATCCGGAAAAAGATCTGAACAATATTAATGGTCCAGAGAGAAATGTGAGGGGCGATCAGCGGTGTAAAGAGGAGACCCCTAATGTGAGGGGCAATCAGCGGTGTAAAGAGGAGACCCCTAATGTGAGGGGCAATCAGCGGTGTAAAGAGGAGACCCCTAATGTGAGGGGCAATCAGCGGTGTAAAGAGGAGACCCCTAATGTGAGGGGCAATCAGCGGTGTAAAGAGGAGACCCCTAATGTGAGGGGTGATCAGCAGTGTGAAGAGGAGACCCCTAATGTGAGGGGCGATCAGCGGTGTAAAGAGGAAACCCCTAATGTGAGGGGCGATCAGCGGTGTGAAGAGAAGACCCCTGATGTGAGGGGCGATCAGCAGTGTAAAGAGGAGACCCCTAATGTGAGGGGTGATCAGTGGTGTAAAGACGAGACCCCTAATGTGAGGGGCGATCAGCGGTGTGAAGAGGAGACCCCTAATGTGAGGGGCGATCAGCGGTGTAAAGAGGAGACCCCTAATGTGAGGGGTGATCAGTGGTGTGAAGAGGAGACCCCTTATGTGAGGGGCGATCAGCGGTGTGAAGAGGAGACCCCTAATGTGAGGGGCGATCAGCGGTGTAAAGAGGAGACCCCTAATGTGATGGGTGATCAGCGGTGTAAAGAGGAGACCCCTACAGATCACTGCGCAGGTGAGGGTCTTTAGATGAATATTCACTTTCAGCACAATCTGAATTGATAATGATGTGATCCTGTTATATGTGAGGTTACAGGTCATCTGAAGATGAATTCTGTTTACTTAAAAAAAAAAAAGGCAATCGTGTACAGCTACCCTGAAAAGGCTCACCCCTTCATGATTGTGAACGTATGGATGTATCTGATTCTGACGCTCAGGGCAGGAGCAGTGCCCGCTCCGCTTCTGGCACTTTAACCTTCTAAATGCTTTGATTCCTAGTGATCAGAGAATTTAGCAGTCATGCAGAGGGAAGAAGCCCCCTCCTATCGGTGCCCCTGCAACATCATCGTGGTGGTCCGATAGTTGCCTTGGTGATCTGATGTCACCATGACAACATCCTGGTCACCAGGCACTAGCAAGTTAGTTAGATCATGTTCAGTGCATGATCTAACTAACTTGTGTCTGCAGCACTGACAGGCTACAAGGTATAGCAATGCTCCTGCATTGCTATTCCTGTAGTGCCACGGTAGCACACTTATGCAGTGATGAGGCAGTGACCCAGAAAGTTCCAAACAAAAGTCTCTTTAATGCTTTTACTTCACAGCATTAATGTCCATCTCATATCAACACAGCACACGATATCCTCCGGATCTCAGCCGGGCACATATCCTCTGGATTACACAGTCACTAAACACGCCTGTCCACCTTCATGACCTGTTGCCGTGGGCGACTGCAACGCCGTGTTAATGTCTCTTTAATCACAGCTTTACCCAGTACACAATGTCCTTCAGTTTACAGTCACTAAACACGCTATTCCTCCTTCGGGCACAGGACTGTCTACCTCCGGTTCACTTCTGGTCACAAGACATCCACCTCCGAGACCAGTTCCTGTGGGCGACTGCACCGCTGTATAAGCTGGGGGTGCCAGGCGTCTCAGCTTTCCAGGCTGTTTGTCTCTGGTGGCCTTTGTTGCCTCACACAGGTGGAGCGCTGCAGAGCTGACTGCTCTGTTCTCCTCCAAACACAAGACTGACAGTGATTCTGACCCTGACCTGACACACCCATACCCTTTACTGCAGGGATTTTAACTGGGATCTGTGGCCTTCAGCCGCATGGAAAACCTGGCCAGGAATGAAACGGACTGCATGACTATCATCCTGCAGTCTGTTTCAAAATACAAATCGCAGAGCAGGTTTTCCCTAAATCTGCCTTGGACACTAGCATGCCCAAGACTAAGACTTATTTTTAGTCCGCATTGCAATCACAGCTACGCCATGGCCTCTGTGCACATCTGGGGAGAATACACAGCGCCCCCTACATGTGACACCGGTCATTGCCTCACATTCCTTATAACTGCTATCAGACTGCAGAAAGTGAAAATTCCATAGTGGGAATAAGTTAAAAAAAAATTGTAAAAATATTTTTTTTAAAATCACAAAATAAAAAAAATACAAATATATTATACTCATAAATAAATATTTTTATGAAAAAAAGTTAACCCCTTCAGTGAACTAAAAAAAAAATATCCTTTTTCATCATACCGCTGAACAAAAAGCGCAATAAAACGCAGTAAAAAAAGACAAATGTAAATAAAAATGGAATAGCTGGAAACGTCATATTGTCCAGCAAAAAATAAGCCATCATGCAGCTCCATCAATGGAAATGTAAATAAAAAAAGTTATAGTTATCAGAATAAAATTATTTTTCTATAAAATAGGTTTTATTATGTAAATGCACCAAAACATAACAAAACTATATAAATGTGATATCACTAATCGTACTGACCCGAAGAATAAAACTGCCTTATCAAGTTTGCCACACGGTAAACGGCGTAAAACAAAAAACAATTCTTGAATTGCTGGTGTTTGTTCATTCTGCCACCCAAAACCAGAATAGAGAACGATCAAAAATGTCATGTGTCCGAAAATGGTAACAATAAAAACATCAACTCGGCCTGCAAAAAACAAGCCATCATTTGACTGTCGGCCGAAATATGGAAAAATGATATCTATCAAAATATGGCAATGCGCAGTAAAATTCGTCTTTTAGTGTGTGACAGCAGTCAAACAGAAAAACCCCATATAAATCTGGTACTTATACTGCACGAGGAACGGCGTAAAAAATAAATAAAACCAATTCTTCAAGTTGCTGTTGAACTGTTCATTTTGCCTCCCAAACATCGCAGTAAGACTCAGCACACATTTATCCTGCTCTCTGCGCTGAGTGCATACAGCGGGATTTCTGTGTATATCTTTGGAATACGTGTTTCAGACAGAACCCCTAGCGGAAGATTCCCTATAATGAGGCAGAAGGAGGCACTGTGGACACCACAGCATCTGTGATCAAGCGGTTTCCTTCTTTTTAGGCGTGCATAAAAGCGCGATTGAGCACAGTTTTGTGCACTTCTGAAAAGAAGGACAATGCTGAGCTGAGGCCAGACGGAGGAATGAAACTCCTGGGGGATCCATTATATCCTGGGGGTTTCATCTGAATCACGTCACTCAGAGATTTAGATGGAAACCCCAAAGTAAATGCTCAGCATAGAGCACCTGATAAAATGAAAAATGTTTTTATGGATTATGCAACACGGTACCCAGAGGTGGTACCACTGAGAAACTTAGCCAGGAGCATAGCCCAAGAGTTAGTCCATATTTTCTCCCGGACAGGCCTGCCAAAGGAGATCCTGACAGACCAAGGAACTCCGTTTATGTCCAAAGTGATAATGTAGTTGTGTAAGGCTCTCCAGATTACACAACTCAGGGCGCCGATGTACCATCCGCAGATCGACGGCCTGGTGGAGAGGTTTGAGTTAATGAGATTCTGGTGCTCTGGGGCAGCCTGTGGGGGGGTCTCTTCATGTGGTGCTCTGCTCAGGTATTCACAATGCAGACTGCTGACAGGTCACTGATCCCTCAATGACCGGCATCCTAGTTTACATAATGAATATATGTACATATAAAAAAACACCCTTCTGTAGGCAGGTGCCGGCCGTGGCACCTGCGCTGCAGCATAATTGCATGTTTACTGTGCAGTTATTAACTGTGCTTGATGTTTTCCTTAAGAGTATAAAAAAATCCATTATAAAATGGCATGGGCGGCGCAATCTTGGAGGAGGAAACTTTTTTTTTTCTTCTCTAGCATGCGCAGTAGCAGCTATCGGATCACTCCTATATACACATGGTTGCTACTGTGCAGGTGTCATGGGCGCCATTTTAAAATGGATTTTTGTAATTTATGTTTTACGTACATATATTCATTAAACTAGGGGGCAGGTCAGTGAGGGATACGTGACCTGTCAACAGTCTGCATTACGAATACCTAAGCAGAGCACCACATGAAGCCCCCCCCACAGGCCGCCCCGGAGCACAAGAATCTCATTAACTCAAAACTGAAAATAAAAATTAAATAACATCCAAATAAAAGACAGATTTCATCAACCAAGGTATCATTTTAATCAGTATAACAATGCTGACCTGACACTGTGTGTAGATGACTGTGCACAAGTTCCCTTTAAGAAGGTCGTGGAGAAGGATTGCCGATACAGGAATTACTTACTGCTGTACCTGTAGTTCTCTATCAGGGAAGTCTCACAGGCCTCTATGGGGTTCTCACCGTTTGAGCTGCTATATAGACGGCATCCTCGGGGACTTCTGGATATTGTGAAGGAGACCTGGGAAGCAGAGGTTACACCACACCAGAGCATCATCGAGCATGTGGCCAAGATGCAGGACCGGATTGAAAAGGTGATGTCAATTGTGAAGGAAAGCCTCCTTCAAGCACAAGAGGCCCAGTCAAGGGTATACAATCGGGCAGTGAGACTGAGACAGTTTAGCCCTGGAGAACGGGTGTTGGTGTTGATCCCCACATTGGAAAGTAAGTTCCTGGCCAAAAGGCAAGTGCCATAGGAGGTGGTTGAAAAGTTGAGTGACATCAACTTTATCCACCAACCAGAAAGAAGAAAGCGGTACTAGGTGTATCATGTTATTCTGCTCAAGCCATGGCGAGACAGGGAACCGATGGAGGCTGCGTGCATGGGGGCCAACCCAAAAGCCAGGATCGAGGATGACATTGTCACCGGCCCAGAAGCAACAGTGCCGAGAGCTGCTTCAGCGGAACCTGGACCTGTTTTCGGAACACAAAATCCTGACAAAACTGCATGTGAGGGTTAACCAAAAGCCGTACTGAATTCCCGAAGCCTGCCACGAGGTGATCTCCAAGGAGGTGAGGAAAATGTTGAGCCTGGGAGTCATCGAGGAGTTAAAAATGGCTGGTCCAGCTGTCCTTGTGCTGAAGCCAGACAGAGAGTGGTGTTTCTGTAACGACTAGAGGAAGCTAAATGAGGTGTCCCGGTTTGACTCCTATCCGATACCTCGGGTCGATTAGCTCATTGAGAAGCTAGGGTCAGCAAGATATATCATCACCCTGGATGTAACAAAAGGGTGCTGGCAAATTCTGTCCCCAAGTGCCAAGGACACGCCTGACAGGTGCTTTCAATAGACCAGGATGCCATTCGGTCTGCAGGGAGTCTCCGCTACCTTCCAGAGGGCCATGGAGCAGATTCTAGTCTCTCACAAAAAGTACGCTGCCGCTTATCTGAATGACCTCTTGATCTTCAGCCCAGATTGGGGAAGTCATCTGCAGAAGGTTCAGGCGGTACTGGATGCACTGAGTAAGGCAGGTTTTACCATAAATCCAAAGGAGTGTGCCATGGGTAAGCAAGAGGCAAAATAGTTGGGCAACGTCATCGGAAATGGTGAAATAAAGTCGCAGTTAAATAAGGTGAAGGCAATGCAAAATTGTCCGCAACTGGTCTCCAAGAAGCAAGTTTGGGCCTTTCTGGAAATTGTAGGATACTATCGAAAAATATTCAGGATTGAGAGTCCTCAGTAGTTGATACCTTTTAATGGCTAACTGAAAAGATGGTAATACATTGCAAGCTTTCGAGACTACTCAGGTCTCTTCATCAGGCTAGACTAATACAAAATCTGAAGTCACATATTTATGCACAATACAGCCTAGAAAAAATGCAATAGATAAGACAAGTGACATGAAGCAGAACTATCAATATGGGAGAGGGAGAAACATAAATATAAACATTGGACCAGTTCATAGATAAGGAGTCTGGATGTTTTATGGTCCTCTGATTGGGGTCTAGTTCTGTGTTGCCCCGCAAGGTTTTAAAAGGAAATTCGTTAATTGATGTAAAAAGACATAAATCCATGCGACACATTCATTCCAGCACTGAGAGTGTCAAAGTTCGTCATAAATTTGGGAGTACAAATTTATGACGAACTTTGACACTCTCAGTGCTGGAATGAATGTGTCGCATGGATTTATGTCTTTTTACATCAATTAACGAATTTCCTTTTAAAACCTTGCGGGGCAACACAGAACTAGACCCCAATCAGAGGACCATAAAACATCCAGACTCCTTATCTATGAACTGGTCCAATGTTTATATTTATGTTTCTCCCTCTCCCATATTGATAGTTCTGCTTCACGTCACTTGTCTTATCTATTGCATTTTTTCTAGGCTGTATTGTGCATAAATATGTGACTTCAGATTTTGTATTAGTCTAGCCTGATGAAGAGACCTGAGTAGTCTCGAAAGCTTGCAATGTATTACCATCTTTTCAGTTAGCCATTAAAAGGTATCAACTACTGAGGACTCTCAATCCTGAATATTTTTCTATCCACTGGCTAACACGGTACAAAGATATACATCTTTCCTGTAGGATACTATCGGCGATTTATACCAAATTTCACCATGATAGCCGCCCCTCTGACTGATCTTCTTAAGGGCACAAAGAAGTTGATGGCCAGGATTTGAAGCTCGCCCTTTGCAAACAGCCGGTCTTGCTCACACCTGACTTCATAAAGAAGTTCAAGGTTGAGATGGATGCCTCCAAGATTGGGTTCAGGGCTGTATTGTCCCAGGTAGCAGATGTGGACGAACATTCAGTCCTATACCTGACTAGGAAACTCTCCTCCTGTGAAAAGAACTATGCCATCGTAAAGAAAGAGTGCTTGGCCATCAAATGGGCAAATGAAATACTGAAGTACTACCTGTTGGGCAGGAAGTTCAGGTTAGTATCAGACCATGTGCCACTGAGATGAATGAGGGAAAGTAATGGAAATAATTCCCTGATGACTAGGTGGTTTCTGGCCCTCCAGGACTTCAACTTCCTCATCGAGCATACGCCAGGGAAGCTACATGGTAACACAGATGCCCTATCCAGACTTCCCTGCGTAGTGAGTAAAGGTGCCAACCCTCCCCGGCTTTGGGCAGGGGGGATAGGTAATAGTCGCTGTCCACAGTAAGCATGGTGAACATAAAGAAGAGAGAACTGTCTGAGGACTTCAACAATTTCAAGGTTCCAAATCCATCTAAGCATGTTGTGACAAAGTCACTGGCAAAGTGTTGGAGGGGAGATACGTTTCACTGAGGTTATTGGCTTCAGTGATTTGAAACCCAGAAATTTCCTCCAGCACACTATGTGAGATGGGTTAATCAGACATTTTAAGGGCTGGGTTTTTGTGGACAACCATAGATCGGGTAGGAGGTTGTCCACCTTACCTCCACCCCAGGTTATGGTCTGGGGTTATATAGTTGGCCTCCAAAAGCATGCAGTGTTCGGAGGGGCTGGAGAGTCGAACTCTAGTGCCAAGTGACCTGACAAGGAAGCTGAACCTGTGAATGTTGGTTTTTCTTTTCCTGAGCGGGCGGATCCTCGCAACCACACGGAATGCTGAATAGTTTGCTCTATTTTCATTTTCCTTATGCCAGGAAGTTCTTGTTTTATTTTGATAACTCTGCAATGGCTTATGCAGTGTTCCGTTGTCTATCTTTGTGTGCAGTTGAGTGAGCTGATCTACCACAGGATCTAAAGTAAAAGTTATGTGAAAAAAGTTAAATGTTCATTTTTTCCTTCCACATTGCTTCAGTTCCTGTAAAGCACCTGAAGGGTTAATAAAATTCTTGAATGTAGTTTTGAGCACTTTGAGGGGTGCAGTTTTTAGGGGTTTTTTTTCATATAGGCCCCTCAAAGTTACTTCACATGTAATGTGGTCCCTAAAAAAAAAACTGGATAAAGATTATTTAACTTTTATACCAGCATCCCACTCTTCAATTCTCTCTCTGCGGTACTGTCTGCAAAAATCAGTGAGGCCTTCCAAAATCGCTAATTGGGCAGATGCACAGAAGGGGTGACAGCAGAGCCCAATGTAGCGACCACCTGCTGGTAGATAAGAACAAGAGGGATGTCTTTTTCTTGACCACCATACATGGTGATGGCACCTTCAGCACTGTACAAGGTACTTCTACACAGGTCTGCAAACCGGACTGTGTACCGGAGTAAAACAAAAACATGGGGGCGTTGAACTCTCTGATCAAGTCCTCCAGCCGTACAGTTCTTTGTGTGGTACAAGAAACTGGCCATGCACATCGTACAGATGGCAACGCGTAACGCTTTCCTCGTGCTCGTATCGTATTAGGTCAACATTTCCCCGGGGGAGGTCCCTCAAAGCATATAAAAAAAGGTATGTCGCAAAAGAGGTGCCGAGTGTGTTACAGAAGGGGAATACGCAAGGACACTATCAATGCGACTCCTGCCCCAATAAACCTGGCCCGTGTATGAAAGAATGCTTCAGACTGTACCCACACATCCATGGACTACTAAATTAATTTCAGACAACCTGACAAACACTATACAACTCACGTATGCCACTACATTATAAAATTCACATAGCAGAAAACAGTAGATTAGCTCCAAAAAGAGTTCACTTGTTGGGCATTGACACTGTTAGGGCACATCTAGATACGTTCCTTAAGGGGTCTAGTTTCCAAAATGGGTTCACTTGTGGGGGGTTTCTACTGTTTAGGCACATCAGGGGCTCTCCAAACGCAACATGACGCCCGCAGACCATTCCATCAAAGTCTGCATTCCAAAACGTCACTAATTCCCTTCCAAGCCTCGACGTGTGCCCAAACAATAGTTTACTCCCACATATGGGGTATCATCGGACTCAGGACAAATTGCACATCAAGCTTTGGGGTCCAATTTCTCCGGATACCCTTGGGAAAATAAAAAATTGGGGGCAAAAAGATCATTTTTGTGGAAGAAATTATTTTTTATTTTCACGGCTCTATGTTATAAACTTTAGTGAAACATTTGGAGGTTCAAAGTACTCACCAGACATCTAGATAAGTTCCATGGGAGCTCTAGTTTCCAAAATGAGGTCACTTGTGGGGGTTTCCATTGTTTAGGCACATCAAGGGCTCTCCAAACGCGACGAGGCATCTGATCTCAATTCCAACCAATTTTGCGTAAACAGTGCTCCTTCCCTTCCGAGCTGTGCCAGGAATTTACAGGAACTGGAGGCTTTTTGCCAAGAAGAGTGGGCAGCTTTACCATGTAAGAAAATAAAGAACCTCATCCACAACTACCACAAAAGACTTCAAGCTGTCATTGATGTTAGAGGGGGCAATACATGTTTTGGGTTGTCATTCTGATTTAAAAAGAGAAAACGCAGTAGTTTGACAATAAATGGCTTCACCCAACCACTAACAAGTAGTGGAGAAAAAGTTTTGGTGTTATCAGTCATATTCTCTAAAAAAGGCCAAAAAAGCAAAAATTCTGCCGGGGTATGTAAACTTTTGAGCACACCTGTAATTATTTAATTAAAAATAATCAGAGTGGAGACCCCCTCTATTCTTTTTATTTATTTTTTTTTTTTTGAAACATCATTTTTATTGATTTTGTAATGAAGTTGCATATTATAAGTTATAAACGTTGCATTGAATTGTTACAAAGAACATATTTAGACATGCTTATCAAGTAAGCCTGAATAGAAGCAAAAATAAACTTCACAAATATGAAATTATCAAACCCCCTTACGTCCACATTTTCATAGATTACATTGACTGAGATCAGACACCTTATCTCCAGCTCCACCTTATCCTCCATATAGCTCATATAACACATTAAGTTTACCCAGATTACCACTCAAATCCTCTAATAGATACCAATCCGAATCCACAAAGGCGCTTATTAAGTCTTGAATTTCTCTGGTGGTCAGTGACGTTTCTATAAACACTCTCCATTTTTTAAAAAAAAATTTCATCATTTTATCTTTATTTCTTTCTATTTCTCTTTTTTCCAAAAATAAGACCGATGTTAAACCTTCCTTGATCTCTCTTATCCCTGGGAGTGTTTTAGCTAGCCAGTGTTGCAGAATTAGACGTTTTGTCACCATTGCAATGGTGTGAAACAAGTCATGTAGACGTCCCCCTCTTGTTTTACCCGTCGTAAAGTGAAATAACCAACATAATGGATCTACTTCTACCCATATCCCACATATTTTCAGATACATATCCTGGACTTTTAACCAGAGTTCTTGTGTCCTGGGACATGACTACAATCCATGTTCTGTGTCTGTTTGGGCATTTTACATTTTGGGCAACTTGTCTGCCTATCAGGATTCTGCGGAGTCGGAGGTATATTGAAGCCACATATTGTTTTATGCATTATTCTGAACTAAGACCCCTCTATTCTTCATAACCAGCCTTGCTGATGTTGAGAGCTGAGGGTTGCAGCCCCCAGCTCTGCATTTTGCCTGGCTGGTTATCAAAAATGCAGGGGAACCCATGCCGGTTTTTTTTTTTAAATTATTTATTTACAGCGCGGGAGCTGGCTGATGAATACTCCCATCAGCCGCTCCTGCTCTCATTGTTACTAGCGGCAGCAGGCGTCGGCTGATGGGAGCAGTAGTCCCATCAGCTGACACCGATGACCAGAGGTGAACTTTATACTTTCACTACCTTCACAGCTACGCACTCAACACTGTCCTTTGACAGCGTGGGAGCCGCGGCTGTCTGACCAGTGATTACTGAAGTTATATAACTAAAAAATAAACTACAGTAAATAAATTTTATTCTTTGCAGATGACTGTTCCGGAAGCTCAGAGGGACAACCAAAATCGTCACATGTTAATGCAGATGATTGCGGCATCATACAATATGTATACATGGAGGCCAGTATTGAAGATATACCTTACGCCCCTCATATTCAAACTGTATCATCTGATTCATCAAAGACTGTAAAGAAAACATGTTACAGATTGGGTGTTAAACGTCTAAAAGCTCCCATAGGCAAAAAGCCATATTTATGTTCAGAATGTGGCAAATATTTTTCCAAGAAAACAGGTTTGGCTAGACATCATTTAATTCACACTGGGGAGAAGCCATTTTCATGTTTAGAGTGTGGGAAATGTTTCACGCAAAAAACAATTCTTATTCAGCATCAAAGAATTCACACAGGGGAGAAGCCATATTCATGTCAGGAATGTGGAAAATGCTTTACTAATAAATCAGGTCTTGTTAGACATGAGAGAATGCATGAAGGAAAGCCATTTTCATGTTCAGAATGTGGGAAATGTTTTAAACAGGAATCACATCTGGTTAGACATCATAAAAAACACACGGGTGAGAAACCATTTTCTTGTTCAGAATGTGGGATCTATTTTAACCATAAGCATAGTCTTATTGGACATCAACGAATTCATACAGGAGAGAAGCCGTATTCATGTTCAGATTGTGGAAAATGTTTTACTATAAAATCAGTTTTGATTAGACATCAAAGAAACCACAGAGGGGAAAAGCCATATTCATGCTCAGAATGTGGGAAATGTTTTAACATGAAATCAAATCTGATTAGACATCAAAAAAGACACACAGGGGAGAAGCCATTTTCATGTTCAGAATGTGGGAACTGTTTCGCCATGAAACCAGATCTGATTAAACATCATAGAACTCACACAGGGGAAAAACCATTTTCATGTTCAGAATGTGGAAAATGTTTTACCCTGAAAGGAAATCTTGTTAAACATCAGAAATTTCACACAAGGGTGAAGCCATTCTCATCTTCAGAAAGTGGAAAATGTTTTAACCAGAAACATCTTCTTATAGCACATCAAATAATTCACATAGGGGAGAAGCCATTTTCATGTTCAGAATGTGGGAGATGTTATACTGTAAAATCACAGCTAGTTAAACATCAGAAAATTCACACAAGGGATAAGCCATTTAAATGTTCAGAATGTGGGAAATGTTTTATTGTGAAATCAGATCTTGTTAAACATCAGAAAATTCACACAGGAGACAAGCCTTTTTTATGTTCACAATGTGGAAAATGTTTTATTCAGAAGCATGTCCTTATTAGACATCAAAAAATTCACACAGGGGAGAAGCCATATTCATGTTCAGCATGTGAGAAATGTTTTATTGGGAAATCAGATCTTGTTAATCATGAGAGAATTCACACAGGGGAGAGGCCATTTTTATGTTCACAATGTGGAAAATGTTTTAATCAGAAAAACGTTCTTATCAGACATCAAAAAATTCACTCAGGGGAGAAACCATTTTCATGCCCAAAATGTGGAAAATGCTTTATCCATAAGTCAGATCTTGTTATTCATGAAAGAGTTCACACAAGGGAAAGCCAGTTTCATGTTTAGAATGTGGAAAATGTTTCACTGTTAGATCAGAACTTGTTAAAGATCATAGAATTTACAAGGGAAAAACAACTTTCAAGTTTAGAACGTGGAATATGTTATAGCTTTATATAAAGTCTGATTGAACATCAAAGAACTCACACAGGGTAGAAACCATTTTTATGTTTTACTCAATAGACCATACAGAGTATGTAGACAAGACCGCATGGGATCACAGCTGATTTTTTCTGTGAAGTAAATCATTTCTCTGCCTGTGATCCCATGCTGGCCTGTCTGTATACTCTTTCTTGTTTCCTCACCTGTTCCTGAGCTCTGGTGTGATTGCCATGTTTCTACATGGTCAGATGCAGCTATTAGACAGTTCAAAGCAGGGATACATGTATACAGAGGCATGTAAAACTTTGGGCAACCCTGGTCAAAATTACTGTTAGGCCTGGGTCAGACTTGCGAGAAACTCGCACAAGTTTCACATCTTAATAGCCGGCACTGCCGTCGGCACTCGGGACCGGAGTGCTCAGCTGCGCACTCCAGTCCCGAATGCCGGCGGCAGTGCCGGGTTCTGACATGTGAGACTCTTGCAAGTTTCTCGCAAGTCTGACCCCGGCCTTAATGTGAACAATTAAGCAAGTTGAAGATGACATGATCTCTAAAAGGCCTAAAGTTAACGTTTACACATTTCCTTTTTATTTTAGGAAAATAAATTGTCTTTTTCTTCATTTCAAAAATGACAAAAAGAAAAATGGGCCGAATTCAAAAGTTTGAGCACCCTGCATGGTTTGTACCTGGTAGCACCCCCTTTTGCAAGTATTATAGCTTGGAAACACTTTTTAAAGCCGGCCAAGAGAATTTCAATTCTTGTTTGAGGGATTTTCATTCATTCTTCCTTGGAAAATTCCTTTAGTTCTGTGAGATTCCTAGGTTCTCTTGCAGCCTCTGCTATTTTGAGGTCTAGCCAGAGGCTTTCAATTAAGTTAAGATCAGGGGACTGTGAGGGCCATTGTAAAATCTTTGGTTTGTGCCTTCTGCTGTCGTCTTTTATGGATTTTTACTTGTGTTTAGGGTCATTATCCATTTATAGAAGCCATCCTTTTTTCAACTTCATTTTTTTTTAAAAATTGTGTTATTTTTGCATCAAGAATTTGTTGAAATTTAATTGAATCCATTCTTTCTTCTACCCGTGCAATGTTCCCTGTGCCATTGACTGCAACACAACCCCAAAGCATGATTGATCCACCCACATGCTTAATAGTCAGCGTGATGTTCTTTTCCTAAAATTCTGTGTTCTTTTTTTCTCAACACATACCTTTGATAGCCTTGTGGCCACAGAGTTCTATTTTAACCTCATCGGTCCACAGGACTTGTTTCCAACATGTTTACATGTTCTCTTGCATACTTATGGCACTGAATTTTATGGTGAGGATGCAGGAGAAGTTTTCTTCTGGTGACTCTTCCATGACAGCCATATTTATGCAGGTGTCTGTTATGAGCTCATTTCCTGCTCCACCAGCTGGGAGTTCTCCTTCCGTTCTCCCTCTGGTAGTGACAGGAGGTAGTGAGGTTAGTTTAATTGGTAATGGTCTGCCACCTGACAAGGAGGATAGTGATTGGATCTCTGGAGTATCAGACTGGATATAAGACAGCCAGCGCCCTATCCTGTTGCTGGTGATTCAGTCTGTTTCTCAGGTCTTGGACTTCAGCTCTGCTCCAGTCATCTCAAGTTAAGTTTGTTTTTTGCTAATGTTCACACTTGCTCTTGTTGGTCAACTCAGTTTTTGTGTGGTCAGCCAGCCCGGCTGGGCTGTGCTGAATTTCCACTCTTATTTATCTGTATTTGCCAATTTGTCTTTTTGTCATTTATTAGATTGACCTCTTTTTGCTCTTTCTCAGAATATTCCAGAGTGCTGATATAGTGGGAGAAGTCTAGTGACTTCAGGGTTAATTTTGTTGGACATTATTTTTGGTAGGGTTTTTTGGCAGAATGCAGACAGTATCTTTCCTTTCCTGTCCTTTCAAGTTAGTTTGGCCCCATCGTTTGCTCAGCCTATTTTTCTGCCTTTGTTTGTGTTTTCATCTTGCTTCACCGTCAATACATGTGGGGGGATGTCTTTCCTTTGGGGTCTGCTCTGGGGAGTTAGTTTTCCTCTTTTCTTACTTTAGGCTTATTTAGCTCTCCGGTTGTGACGAGGCGTCCAGGACCACTGTAGGCACGCTCCACGACTGCTTTTAGTTGTGTGTTAAGATCAGGGCTCTGCAGTCTGCATAGTTACCAACCTCTCTGGTTTTCTGAGACTTAGCGTGTGTTGCTTTTTTCCTCCTCGGTGACCCATTCATAACAGGTGTCTCTGAACAGTAGAACAATGTACCACAACTTCAGAGTCTACTAAATCGTTCTGAAGGTCTTTTTAAAGTCAAGTTCTGATTTGCCTCTCTAGCAATCCTATGAGCAGCTCTCACTGAGATTTTGTTTGGTCTTCCAGACCTTATCTTGACCTCCACTCTTCCTGGTAACTGCCATTTCTTAATTACATTTTGAACTGAGGAAAGGGCATCTTGAAAACACTTTGCTATCTTCATATAGCCTTCTTCTGCTTTATGGACCTCCACCATTTTCAAAGTGCTAGGCAGCTGCTTAGAATAACCCATGGCTGCTGTTTTTTGGCACAAGGTTAAATGAGGCAGGGTTTTTATGAAGCTGGGAATTGTGCATCACTAGTCCTTTCTTAACAATGATAATGAACAAGCCATAACCCTAACAGGCTAATTAAGGTCTTAAACCTTGGTCAACGTTATCTGCACGCAAATCTTCAAGGGTGTCCAAACTTTTGCATTAGCCCATTTTCCTTTAGGTAATTTTAAAAAGGAAAAAATAACAATCTATACTTTTTTGCGTAAACTAAGGAAATATGTCATCTTTAACTTTAGCCCTTTTATAGATGATGTAATCTTCAACTTGCTTAACAAGTTAATTTTGACCAGGGGTGCCCAAATTTTTACATGCCACTGTTACACTATTTCAGCACAGGAAAAGTTTATTTAACACATCCAATTATGGAACTTATTTTTATTTCAAGATCTACTGATTAAAATGTACTTTATTCATGTGAAAACCCCTTTAAGATTTATCGTTCACAATAATTCTCTTATGTAATAAATAATTTCATGCTCATTGATTATGCATTGGAGATGGAGTTGGTTTCCATTACAACACCTGTAAATGATGAATGAATAAGCAATTATTTCTACACAATAATCGTTACATGTAAATTTTTGACTGACTTAACTGTTAGGTCACTAATGGTGATTACGGTATATAGTAAATCTCTTTTACAATTATCTACCGGTTTTAAATGGGCTGTAAGGCACAGAAAGGGAGAATATGTGCGTGTGTCTCTGGGTGGAGAATAAGTGCGTGTGTCTCTGTGTGTGGACGGAGAATATGTGCGTGTGTCTCTGTGGACGGAGAATATGTGCATGTGTCTGTGTGTGTGTACCCATGCGAAGTGTGTACTCAGGCGTCGTCTGATGTGACTACTACTATCCGGCTAGTCTTTTGTCACATATAACAGACAGCATGAGCTGATGATGTGAGAATAGTCTCCTCATCCGGTGCCTGTGTTCGTAAATCAAAACATTTACATATTCACATACAAAATACATACTCACCGAACGCCTATTCCCCAATGCCTGCGTCTCTCCTGCAAACAATTAAAAATAATAAACCAACATATACTCCCTGTCCGCCGTACTCCATTTAATACCGAGTGTTCCACGGCGATCTCACGTGTAGAACAGTCCATGTGACCTCTCTATACACTGCAAGAGCGATTATCTCCTGTCAGTATATCACTGAGCCGCTGTGAGAGTTCACCAGAGTTTATCAGCTGATCAGCTTCGGTGCTCTTATTTACGGCACCGCTGCACCTGCGTTGGAAAGTTCTCACGCATCGGTGTCATAACAGAGCATCGGAGCTGATTAACTCCAGTGAACTCTCATGGCGGCGCGGTGATACACTGCGGGAGCGATTACCTCCTGTCAGTGTATCACCGGAAGCCAGGTAGAGCAGTCACATTTCCCGATGTGACTGTTCTATATGTGAGATCGCCGTGAGACACTTGGTATTAAATGTTGGTTTGTTATTTTATTTTTGTTGCAGGAGACGAGGGAGTCGGGGATTAGGCGTTCAGTAAGTATGGTAAATGAAGATTCAATACAGGAGTCTGTGTGATTATTTCAAATAAAGGACTTTATTATTGGCTGTGTTTTAATTTACCATATAACTATAGGATTAGTAATGGATAGGTGTCTTACACACGCATCTCTATTACTAACCTGTGGGCTTGATGTCACCTGACAATACAAAGGTGACATCAACCCCACAAATATGAACTCCAATTGCCACTTCTACAGGTCAAGTTGGAAGAGCGAGACTGAGTGCCAGTATTGGCACATCTATAACATGCGCCATTTCTGGGATGGCTGAGAACTGATGTTTTTAGCCTGGAGGGGGTGCCAATATCCATGGCCCCTTCCCAGGCTATTAATATCAGCCTGCAGCTGTCTGCCTAGACTTTGCTGGTTCGATTTTATAGGGGGACCCCACTTCAATTTTTTCTGGGTTCTCCTGTAAACTAGTCAGTAAAAGCTAAGCAAACAGCTGTGAGCTGATATTAATTGCCTGGGAACCTTTATGGCTATTACCTCCTTCCCAGAATATTAACATTAGCCCTCCGCCTTCGGCTTTCCCTCTGCTAGTTATGAAAATTATGCTCAAGCTCACACAATTTTTTTAAATTTTTTTTTGAAAAACAACTAGATTTTGCGTTTCACGCAGATTTCGTGTGTGCGTTTGTGTCTTTATTATTTATGTACCATTTTAATAATGAGGGTATCTGGCTGACACCTGTTCATTACTAAACCTCAGGCTTGGTATTACATATATATGTATATCTATATATATAAACGCCTTATCATGTCTGTCTGTAACCGAAATCCCGCTGCGCTGACCGGTCGCGGCCGCCAGGCCGCAACTAATCAGTAACAGGCGCAGTGCGTAGGCGCAGTCCGCAAATAGAAGGACGCACGTCACCGCTACCGTGCCGTCGGGAGATCAGCGGCGCTAGGCGCTGATCTCCCGACGGTTGCCGCGGATCATCTCCAGGCGCACAGGCGTCAGAGGTGACTCAGCCGGAGATGCCTGGCGCTAGCCGGTACCCAGGGACGGAGGAGAAGAGACTCCTTTGAACCCTCGGTACCATAAACATGTAAAAAATAGAATTAAAATAAAAAATAGTGATCTACTCACCTTCCGACGGCCCCCGGAATCTGTTCCTCCTCTCCATGCTGCCGGCATCTTCCGTTCCCAGTACTGCTTTGCGCGAAATACCGCTGATGACGTTGCGCTCTCGCGAGAGGACGTCAGCAGCGGTCTTTGGCGCAAAGCAGTACTGGGAACGGAAGATGCCGGCAGCGTGGAGAGGAGGGACAGATTCCGGGGGCTGTCGGATGGTAAGTATATCACATTTTTTATTTTAATCTCCCGCTGGCCCTCTTCTAGAGTACCCGATGCTTTAGAATCGGGCCAGCAGCTAGTTCACTTATATATTTGTTTTGTGTGTGTAAACATTATAAATTTGAACATGGTATGTAATGATTTATGGTCTTTAATGGAGAATGAAAAGGAAGCGGTTGAACAAGGAAATGACAATTTTTTTTTTAATAATATATCTTTATTTAGCTTACAAAAATGCATAAAAAGCGCATAAAAAGTATAGATTTTCCACTGCGTTTTTCTGCCAAGAGATGCAGAAACCTTGCAGAAATTTCTGCAAGCAAATACGCAACATGCGCACATAGCCTAAAGGATTTAGGTGTGTCAGGGCTTGTTTTGCAAGCGGCAGAGCAGGTGGCTCTGCAACAGCCGGCTTGTGTGAGGTAACAGAGCCAAGAGAAGTGAACACCTGTCGCCCCGCAGCATGACATGGTGGTGCAGTCACCCACGGCTCGGATACGGACTGTTTTGGCGATCTGGAGGATACCATGTGCTTTTCATTTTGCGTGAGTTTTCGGACATTAAACACGTTTGCTTTGAACATTCCTGGGTCACTGACTCATTACTGCATGGTGAGGACACCACTGCACTAAAGTATAGAGACAGAAGGAAATCATTCCATCTTCTCTATTCACTTTCTACAGTGCTAAGTCAGAAAGCCAATGATTGCTAGGGCTACTGGAGACCTAATAGTTCCATAGATCAAAGCCTAGTATACCAAGCCCATGGCACGGTCTATTAGGCACCCAATTAGAGTATAGTCTCCTGTACAGGACCAATTTTCTCAGACGAGAATGCGGTTAGTTCATGATGTGGAAGTTGGTGCCAAAGCAGTGGTGTGTAATGGGTCCGGTATGGTCCTGGAAAAGATGGTGTCCTGGATCCTGGTAGCGATAGTGATTCTTTGTGTTCCGGTCGGTAATCGGTGTGTCAGGAAACGACGAGCTGGACAGAGCACAGTCTTTCCCCGGTCAGCGTACAGGAACAACGAGTGACTCGATTCAGATACAAAGGGAAACCCCTCATAGCGGGTGTCCCAGTTCTCCCATTTGTAAGAGCGCGCTCTTGTGTCCTGACTGGGCGTCCTGTCACTCACGGTCAGCGATATCAGCAGGGACCAGATACATCGATGTCGGCAGTCACTGATAGCGGCTTTTAGCCTCTGCTGTTTTAGACCTGCTCTGGCAGTTGGCTTTTCTGCAGAAGCCCTGACACTGCCCTCCTGCTCGCTGCATGCTCCCGCGGCAACTAACTGATTTCCTGCATGCTGTGGTCCTTTTATCTTAGCCACGCCCCTACTCCTAGGTGTAGAGGTTGGTCCGGGGCCTTAAGCTTTCCCCCGTGAAACCCGTGTGACAGCCCCGACGGTTCCGGATCCATCACGGAGTAGGTAGGCCTGGTCTGGGTATTCTCCTTACATTCCCCCACTCTTTGTGCTCGCCATTCCACGGGTGAGAGTTCTTGGAGTAAGTACTGACATTCTCCCATTTCTTGAACGGTTTGTCACCAAACAAAATGATCCTGATCATACCGGTTAGGGGGTTTTCCTGCTATCGAATGTTCAGAACATCATAAACTAGGAGTTTCCGTCGAATCCAGTTGAGTAGTTGAATCAGGTTGAACTGATGGGGGTGGTGCCACACCCAGTTCTGGTGAAGCAGCCCTTTCAGGAATTTCATAAGTTCCTGGGATCTCGGATATTAGCTCTCCTTTTGGCCTCACTAGGGGCAGTCTCGGACATTCTTCACAATCGCTATGAACTAAGGGAGGGCTTTCGGCAACACTGGGTTTTTCTTCTAATACAGGATTCCTGGACATGCAGGGGTGGAGCATGTTTTGGTGTACTGTGCTAGAGGGGGCATCTTCCCCCTCAGGCTGAACTTCGTAGACAGGTCCTTCAGAACTGACTTGATGCTTTACCCGGAATGGTCTTTTTTCCCATCGATAGTCAAGTTTATCTCGAGAGCGCTTCTCTCGTACCAACACCCAGTCTCCAGCCTGTAGAGCTGTCCCTCTTAGAGGAGTTTTCTCAGAATGCTCCAACTCTTGAAACCGGGTCTATACCATCCGTGGGTAGTCCTCCTCTGGGTTCAGCTCCAGCTCTGTGATCTCTTTGCCTGGTCTGACTAAGAGCAGGGTGTAAGGGGGGGGTGTACCCTGTGGCGTGATGTACGTGGTTGTTGTATACCCACACCAGATCTGCTACTAATTCAGGCCAGCATATCTTACAATCTTCCTCCAGCATTCTCAACATCTGAATGAGAGTCCGGTTGAATCATTCACATGCTCTATTACCCTGTGGATGATAGGGTGTCGTTTGAGACTTCCCAATTTGGTACATACGATGTAGTTCCTCCATCACTCGTCCTAGAAAACAGGCCCCGTCGTCCGAGTGTATCCTCTTTGGACAGCCATACACCTGGATAAAGTTTTTACAGATGCATAGACCGCAGTTTTTTCTCGGGTAGGAGTCACAATGGCAAATTTGGTAAAATGATCCACCATTACCAAGCAGTGTTCATACCCTAGATGGGCCAGCCAAATTGTCAAATAGTCAATCATCAAGACCTCCATTGGGGCTGAGGTCCCAATAGTTTGTGTGGGGGCCCTCTGTTCTGGGGGTTTGGACAATTCACAGCTTCTACAATGTTGACACACTTCTACCTTCGTCATCAGTAAGGGATGATAAACTAATTTCTGTAGCCATTGATAGGTCATCTCTTGGCAGAAATGTACTCCTTTTTGTGTGCCTCCACGGCCACTTTGTGCAACAGGGCCTCAGGAACCACCACCTGCCAAGTGATGGATAGGGCTTGCTGTAGTTGAATTTCCTGTATAACAGTCCTTTCTTTAGGTGTAATCTCTCCCATTGTCAGAGAATTTGTAGGGCCCCAGGAGACAGGGAGGCTTGCTAGGCAGATGTTTGCTGGTCACCCACTGCCGAATTTGTGCAAGCTCTCCATCTTCTGTTGAATCCGCAGCCACTCATACCGAGGCTGTCCCGCTTGTACCTGTTCCTGCGTGGCTGCCAATGTACTGGCAGGACTCCGGAACCCAGGAGCCTCTTCAGCCTCAAGTTCTTCGTCTCTGCTAGGACCAGGCTTCTCATGTGTCACTCTGGACAACGCATCAGCGTGCGTGGTTTCAGCTCCCCTTCTGTATGCGATCTTATACCGGTATTTAGCCATTCTTGCCACCCACCTTGTTCCAGGGCCCCTAATTTGGTGTTTTCCCGGTGGGCAAGTGGGTTGTTGGTGTTCACCAGAACTTCAGACCCCGACAGGTATTCCATAAACTTTTCCGTCATAGCCCACACTAACGCCAGCAGCTGCAACTTGAACGAACTGTAGTTGTCCGATACCGTTCAGATTCATGAAGAGAACGACTCATGTAAGCAATAACTCACTCCTTCCCGTCCTGAACCTGCGACAACACAGCTCCTAGTCCATGCAAGCTTCCATCAGTATGTAGAATGAAGGACCGAGAGAAGTCAGCGTAGGCCACAACTAGTGCTTCCGTTAAAGCCACTTTCAAGGCTTGAAATGCTTTCTCCTGCCGTTCTCCCCAATGGATTTCCCGGTTTTTGGCTGCAGATGGAACTCCTCTCAGCAGCTCTAATAACGGATTCATGATGCGAGTGAAGTCTTTCACGAACCGTCGATAGTACCCTGTTTTTCCCAGTAAAGCCCGAACATCCTTTACAGTCTTCGGGGTGGGCCAATCTTCCACTGTTGCAATCTTTTCACGGGATGGACATACTCCTTCTGCAGATACCACATGTCCTAGGTATTCGATTTGGGTGCGGAACAAATGGCACATGGACGGTTTTACCTTCAGTCCATGTCTCTGGAGCCGGCTCAGTACTTGCTCCAAACGCTGCAGGTGTTCTTCGAACGTGGCGGCATAGACAATTATATTATCTAGATAGATCAAAGTGGCTTTGAAATTCAGGTTACCCAAGCACCTCTCCATCAGTCACTGAAAAGTTCCAGGAGCGATGGCCAGCCCAAACGGCATTCTATTAAACTCAAACCGGCCCATAGGTAGCATGAATGCCGTCTTCACTCGGTCGTGTTTGGACATTGGCACTTGCCAATAACCACTGGTAAGAGCTAGGGTAGAGAAGTATCTCGCTTGTCCCAGGGTGAATAAGTACTCTTCAATCTGGGGTAGCGGGTATGAATCCCGCACAGTGCAGGCATTTAACTTGCGATAGTCTACACAAAATCTCAGTGCCTTTTTTGCACTGGGACTATAGGAGCAGCCCATGGGCTTTGACTTTCTCGGATGACACTGTTCTGTAACATCTGTGAGAGCATTCCTTTCACCTCCTAGTAACAGCTGTGGAGGAATTTGATGGTAGCGTTCTCTTATGGGCGCAGAATTACCCATTGGGATCTCGTGAGCAATGGCAGTGTGTAACGAATGTAAGCGGAGGCAGAGATGGTGAAGTTCACATTCGTTTTTATTTTTTAAGTGGAACCTCGGGACCACGGTCCGGGGGACTCTGAAGGGGGCGTGACTAGTGAACCCCGGGTACCCGTAGTAAAGCCCCTCAGACAGGGCCAGAATGGAATACCCGGAGGACACAGGTGCTACCTCCAGTTTGACCCCGAACACGTGGCAGCTGTCCCAGCGGGATCAAAAGAGATAACAAAAGTTACAGCAGAGTCCGTAATGAGCTGGGTCCTGGATCCGGGTAGTTGGTAAGGAGTCGGTTCCTGTAACCTTCACACAGTCCTTGGACTCGGATGGCCGTAGGCGGAACGGGATGGCTTAGGCCCAGAATGTTGCAGATATAACCAGGTAACACAGGATACTGATATGCTGTGGAGACGGAGAGAATTAGACAAGGCACAGAGACTGCAGACACAGTGCAGGCAGGTTAGCATGAGAACCGGAGGTAGCAATGATAGATACTCGTTGCTCTGGCGCTCTCCCTATGGAGAGGCCAGAAATAGCAGCCAGTGCGCTGCCATTGGCTAATTGCACTTTTTGAATAATGCACGCCACCCCTTTAAGAAGGCAAGAGAGCGGGCATGCCCTAATAGCCTTAGCTACAGATCTCCTCACAGGACGCCAGGAGGAGGAGGCAGGAGGGAGGCCAGAACACTGAGCAGCAGCATGAGGTCCAGAGGAGACCCGACCGCTGCCTAAGGGCAGCATGTGAGGCTCGAGGTGAGTGCCCAGATCGGAGAGCAGTGGCAGGCCTGGACGCAGCGCCAGGACGGGGGTCAAGTGTAACAGTGGCAGACCTGGGCGCAGCGCCAGGTCGGGGACCGGGTGTAACACAGTGGTACAGTCAAAATCGTCCTCATGACAAGCAAATACGTCTTGATAGTGTCTGAGTAGATCTTCCACCTGCTGTATCTGCTGCGGTGTATCTGCTGCGGACGATCGGTCAGTCAGTCACAAAACCAAAAAGACAAACAAGGGAACATCGGGGACACAATTACAACGGTGGGCCCTGCAATAGGGAACAGGGAAATGGACACCTCCTGCACTCCCCTAAGATGGAGCCCTGAACACTCCTCACGTTCCCTATGCAGGTTCTTTCAACCTGTCGCCGACCAGGATACCTAGGTCCCTCACTTGCCCTGCACCTATCCCCTACTAGGGAACTGGCAAGTGCGGACACTGGTCCCACTGCTGTACTAATAAAACACCAAGGAAAAATAACAGACAGGGAAAAACAAACAACACTTAGCTTGCTCTGCAGTCATGCACCGGACCGCAAAGTAAGGCACCCGAAGACAGCTTCCAGCGGGAAAACCACTGCTCCAGATCAGCTGCAAACACCACTGCTCAAGATAGCTTGACTCTTCAGATAGGTTGGCTTCCAAATGACCTGTATTACCAACAGCTAGCTGGTGTACCAGGTGACCTTATATAGGAAGGTGGGAGTGGTCTCCAGCAGACTTAAACATGCAGTAACACCTGCGGCCATCGGGGGCAAAAACTGATATTAACCCCCGATGGCCTGAAAGGAAAAAAAAGGTTTAATATGCTAGCAGCCCAAACTGACAGATCCAAAAAATGGATTGTGACACCGCATTTGTTCTAAGATTCTTTGCCCTTTTCTTTGTCGTGGGGGTTCCGACACTGAATGAGTTTCTACTTCTACAGTCCAAGGGTCTCCTTTTTTGCCGTCAACTGTACGGTCTGTGATGGCATCAGCTCCTCCGTCATGCCGACTGTTTGTGCAATTTCACACCTGGGGAAAAGTGTCAGTGTGTCCTCTCTCAAATTTACACATCTCACGGTCACCTTCCCATCTCGTACGGTAGCCAATGTTCAGGCAATTAGGAGTCTGAGTGGTAAGTTCTCTATAGCAGCTGGTTCTAGTTGTACTGCCACTCCTTCCAGAGGGCTGCAGGCCCAGACAAGGACAGAGAGCACGGTCTGCCCCGGAGGTATTTCAAGACTGTTCGTAGCCGGAATGACCACTCTGCCCAGCACTTTCCCATCGTAGGAGACTTCTTGCGCCTGAGCTGTCTGAATCAACTGTTGAAATATTTTCCTTTGAGGTGTTCAGGGGCTCCATTGTCTCAGAAACAGGTCTGGGAACTCGTTGATAAGCAAAGTTCCGAACTCGTTAAGCACATTCATCCCCAGGGTAACAGTATATCCACGCTCAGTGTACCACAGTCAGTACCACAACTCTGCGGCCCAAGTCTTTGCCGCAGACTTTAATTTGCATTCATGCCACCCCTGTGACTGGGATGGGGAGCTGATTGGCGGCCATCAACTTTATCAACTGTCCCTACTCAGGCCTCATCGCTTCAGTTAAGTGGTTTCTGAAATACTTCTCGGGCATTGTGGTTACTTGGGAGCCGGTATCTAGCATACAGCATACGGGCCTTCCATCTATTTCG
Source organism: Dendrobates tinctorius (assembly GCF_039654945.1). NCBI lineage: Eukaryota > Metazoa > Chordata > Amphibia > Anura > Dendrobatidae > Dendrobates > Dendrobates tinctorius. The sequence goes on along the minus strand of NW_027361904.1, from coordinate 1,274,208 downwards.
GCCCAGACTAACGAACACATTGAAACTAAATTGGTGGGACTTCGGGTTCTGCTTACTGGCTGTTCTGGCTCCGGGTGGCGTCCCCCAGCCTCGGAGCTTCCTAGTTTTAACGGGCGATGCTGGAGAGGCCGCCCCCATTGTGGGCACATCCGGGCCATGTGCCCCAGCTCTCCACAGAGGAAGCAGGTAGTAAGTTCCTCCCATCTAGACACTCTTCTGCCCCGTTGTGGTTCTGAGAAAGCTCTGCTCCCAGATAAGATCAGCAAGGTCACCTTTTTAGTTTCTGTCAAGTCTTCCCTCATCTGTTGGATTTCTCTCCGCAAATCTTCCACCCATCCGGGCGCAGCCACTGCATTCACGGCCACTTCTCCACTCCGGACCTTCGCCACCGGAACTGTCACCCCCTGTTCTTGCTCATGTGCGCACGCCTCACTTCCAACTTCTGCAAAAGTCATGTGTGGGTTCACACGCAAGCACTCCCTGATCACGCAGCACCACGTAAATTGACACTACCACACACTGTCTTTCCGGGATATGGAAGTGTGTATTTCCTGCTATACGTTCATGAACTGTGTCACCATCTCCCCCTCTTTTTGAATCTGACTAAACAGTCTACATCTATGGGGTCCCCATGCGTTTCCTCCAGTATACTTAACACCTTGTCTGGGGAGCCATAGCATCACTGAAGCCCTCACCTCCCCTTCCTAGGGCATTCATGGCGACCTTCGCCTGTAGGGCGGGTATCATAGAGCGCATTCTCATCATCCCTTTAATACGTTCAGTCCAGCATCACAATATGGTGTAACTCCCATTAAATTTAGGTAGGTTGTTTAACATTGCCCACAGAGAAATGCCGGACCTAGGGCCCTCAGATGCTTGGTGTGCCCCCTCCATGCCAGTAGACTGCATCCTGCCGACTATGCCAAGTGTGAGCAGGTTACAAGATGCAGTAACGGGTCAGAGGCAGAGCAAGGGTTTGTAACTCAGGGGAAACAGGTGTGAAGAATAGGGTAGGAAGTTCAAGAATAGCAAACTTCAGTCTGATAACTTCAGAATGCGGTTAGTTCAGGATGTGGACGTTGGCGCCAAAGCAGTGGTCTGGTATGGTCCTGGAAAAGATAGCGTCCTGGATCCTGGCAGCAGTGGTGATCCCTTGTGGTCTGGTGTAGTCCTGGAAAAGATGACGTCTCGGCTCCTGGCGGCGACGGTGATTCCTCATGGTCTGGTCGGTGATTGGTGTGTCAGGAAACGACGAGCCGGATAGAGCACAGTCTTTTCCCCTGTCAACGTACAGGGACAACGAGCGACTCGATTCAGGTACAAAGGGAAACCCCTCACAGCAGGTGTGCCAATTCTCCCGTCATTGAGTGCGCACACTTATGTCCTGATTGGGCATCCTGTCACTCACGGTCAGCAATGTCAGCGCGGACCAGGTACTTCATTGTCGGCAGTCTCTGTTAGGAGCTATTAGCCTCTGCTGGTTCAGGCCTGCTCTGGCAGTTTGCTTTTCAGCAGAAGCCCTGACACTGCCCTCCTGTGTGCGGCATGCTCCCACGGCAACTGATTTCCCGCGCTGTGGCCCTTTTATCTTATCCATGCCCCCTACTCCTAGGTGCATAGGTCGGTCCGGGGCCTTAAGCTTTCCCCCGTGAAACCTGAGTGACAGCCACAACAGTTCCGGATCCATCACGGAGTAGATAGGCATGGTCCGGGTATTCTCCTTACAGGGTGGGAAAAAATTATTTAGAAAGAACTTATCATGTCCTTTGTGCTCCTCCATGATAGACGATCTCACAGGGAGTTGCAGCGTCAGCAACAGCTGAGACGATGTCCAAAGGGGAATCTTTCACATGATGGTCCGTCTTCTGGTGGCAGTGCTCAGCCTCTGGTACCTTCCGCTGAGTCCATAAGCTGCTACGGCCAAAACAGACAAGGCTGCAGCTCTTTCCTGAGTGCACGGGGAACGGATGGTCTTCACTGGCAGGGAGGACCACAGGTGTCACGTAGACCTGTCCTGTGTGACGTGACCCGCAGGTCGGTAACTAAGACAAGACAAACAAGGGAACACCGGGGACACAGTTACAACGGTGGGCCCTACAATAGGGAATGGGGACGTGGAGACCTCCTGCACTCCCCTGAAGCAGTGTCCCTAAACACTCCTAAAGTTCCCTATACAGGCTCTTCACCTGTCGCTGACCAGGATACCTGAATCCCTCACTAGCTCTGCACCTATCCCTTACTAGGGAACTGGCTAGTGCGGACGCTGGTCCCACCGCTGTACTAATATAACATTAGGGAAAACAACAAACAGGGAAAACACACATCTTAACTTTCTCTGTTGCCAATGCTCCTGAGGCAAACAGAGTACGGCACCCGGATACAGCTTCCACCTGAACAGCTGATACACCAAAGCTCTGGATGAGCTGCAAATCCCTGCTCTCAATAGCTCCTCTCTCCTTCAAGGTTGGTAAGGAAATGACCAGCATCACCAGCAGTGATTCAGAGCACCTGACACCTTTTTATAGGAAGGAGGGGAGGGTTGACACCTGCTGGCTAATTTACACATGTAGTAACCCTAGCGGCCACCGGGGGCAACCCATTAGCAGCAACCAAGGTTGTAGCAACCCCAGCGGCCACCGGGGGCAAAAACCCATTAGCAGCCACTAAGGTTGTAATAATATCGGCGGCCACCGGGGGCCAAACCTAACATTAAGCCAGAGGCTTGAAGAAAAAAAAGGTTATATGTGAGCCAGATCTGCCACAAACCCAAGCATGGATTGTGACAACAGGTATGCGTCCGGTACCCGGCCTTCTCTACTTTGCCTGTGCACTGTCCCAACAAGCACAGAGCGTCTCTGTCTCTCTGTTGATGGCAGGGTCAGCAGGCATGAACTGTCACAGCACTGGTGCTCAGGGGATGGAGCATGCTAATTGCCTTGCCACACGCTGCTTGTTCGCACCACTACTGGCCGTTTCCACGGGCGCTGCTGCTTAGCCATGCTCCCAGCTTCCAGGTCATGAGGTTTGTCTGGTCCCTTATTCTTTCCTCCCAGACAACAGGGGAGACAGCCTCAACGGTTCCGGACCTGGCACAGGACAGGTACCGACGGCCCGGTCTTCCTCCTTACACTCCACCTCTCCTTTAGCTCACCATTCCACGGGCAAGATCTCCTGCAGCAGACGTTGACTTTCCTCCATCGCTTGGGTGATTCGCTGCCAAATAAACTGGTCTTGTTCATAACGGTTGGGTGGTATTCCAGCTGTTGTCCGTTCTGTGCGTCGTAAGTCAGGTTGAGTAGTCGAGTCAGGTTGAGTAGTCGGGTCAGATTGAGTGGGCAAGGATGGGGACGTGCACAGGTTCAATGGAGCATCCATCTCGGGAGTTTCAGGCTCCTGTACCTCTTCTGGGTTGAGGAGGGGTGGGTCGGAGAATTTTTCTTCTTCACAGTTGAAATCTGTAGAAGAGGGCATTTCAGGAACAATTGTCGCTCTCTCCGGTTGGTCTAGGTCTCGTGACAAGCAAGGATGTAGTATACTTCGATGGACTACTCGAGTGGGGGTTCCTTCTTCTCCTTCAGTTTGAACCTCATAAACAGGACCATCAGATCCGATTCGACGTATCACCCTATACAGAGTTTTTTCCCACCATTGCTCCAACTTGCCTCGAGGTAGTTTGTCTCGAACTAGTACTCGGTCTCCGGCCTTGAGAGCTGTCGCAGAGCCAACGCCTCATGGTGTTCAAGCTCCCGAAACTTTGTCCGCACCAATCGATGTAGAGTCTGTAAACGGTGTCGATGTTCACGAACCCAGGTGGACACCCCCGTCCGTGGGTAGTCCTCCTCTGGGTCCAATTCTAGCTCAGTAATCTTTCGCCCTTTTCAGCCAAACAGCAGAGTGTGCAGCGTGTATCCTGTTGTGCTGTGCACCTGGTTGTTGTACACCCAGACTTATTCGGCTACATACTCAGGCCAGCAGACTTTCCTGTCCTCTTTCAACATTCTCAACATCTGAATCAGTGTCCGGTTAAAACGCTCACAGGCCCCATTTCCTTATGGATGATAAGGCGTTGTCCTGGACTTCTCAATCTGGTACAGACTGTGGGGAACAGAAATACTTTCCCAGCACAGATGACTAGTTACCTCAATTTATGTTGTATTTACATGCAATGACCTTATCTGGTGGGGGAATATGTGCCTTTCTTGGCAGGGGGGCCACTTGGGTTCACACCACCCCAGATTGGCCGGAGACTTCACTGGCTGTGAATTCAATTTACATCGGTTACGGGGTTGGGAGTAGAGTTGAGAGACTTGATGGGGGAGTGCAGTTGTGTCTGGGGATCTGAAGAGAAAGGAGTAGAGTTAGGGCCGCTCCTGGAACCCATGAATGGACTATCGAACTTGGAACTAAGTTTTCTCGGGCTTCGGTCGTGAGATCTATATTCCCCTAGGAATTATCCCATGGACTATTTTTACTGACTTGTTGCTGATCCCATGGACTGGGGGCATTACATTGGGGTCATCTACCTGGACTTACTGAAATGCTTGTATGGATACAAATAAAACTTGTTGCATCGTTAACCTGCCTAGGTGATTACTAACACCCACAACTCTAGATCCTCACAAGTGGTGGCAGCAGTGGGATCACCTATCTCTGAACAGCGTAACAGAGAAAGTTACTGATGGTGACTTGGCAGAAGAGATGGCAGACTCCATCTACAAGAGACTCAAGTAGGAGCAGCTGAGAGCCCTGTGCTCTTGGCGAGAGCTGGAGTGGTCGATGGCGGACAACCGGATGGCCCTAATACAACGCTTGGACGAGTGGGATCGAGAACACCCACAGGAGGAGATCAGTCCAGATGTAGAAGAGGACAGCCCAGTGGACGGACAACAGCAGCGGGCAATCATTCCGATGGCAGAGGATCGATTGACCGAGTTGGGGCGGGTGCTGGCTGCGCTAGGAGAGCGGGCCACAGAAAGAGAACGGGCGGCTGTGATAAGCAAATATCTGGGTGTCCATGTAACCGTAACCCCACCACCCTCTGTGCAGATGACAGTGGATAACGGGAGAGAGGGACCCGCATCTTTGAGGTACCGGGACATACCACAGTTTAATGAAGACACCACGGGTATTGATGACCATCTTCGATTATTTGAGAACCTCTGCCTGCTTCATGAGGTGTCCATTGAGGACTGGCCGAGATTTTTGAGTGTTGGCCTGACCGAGAAAGCCAGAGAAGCTTTTAATAACTTGTCTTCTGGGGATCAGAGGTGTTATGCTACCATTCGCAGCGCATTACTGGAGAGGTATGCCGTCACACCTGAAACCTACCGGAGGAAGTTTCGGGAGACTGAAAAGCCCAATGCACATATGCACCGGGAGTTTGCCAACACATTACGTACAGCATATGCTCGGTGGATCGAAGGACAGGGAGCTCGGGAAGCTGAACATGTCTTGGATATATTCATGCGGGAGCAATTTATGTCCAAGCTCCCACGTGACATAAAGGAATGGGTGGCGGATAGAAAACCACAGAGTCTGGAGGAGGCTGCAAGATTGGCTGGTCTGCCAATCGTCCAGGGCAGTGTGGGAGAACAGCTCCGGCAAGTCGGGAACAGGGGCTTCCCGAGAGGCCAGCGAGATCCATGGTCCAGCGAGAGGAGGAACTGCGAAGATTTCGTACTCTACAAAGAGGGGGAGGTCTCCAAAAACCCCAAGTACGGCCAGCATCAGGGCGAGGGGGATTAAGTTGCCATAGCTGTGGACGCATGGGACACTTCGCCAGGGAAGGCCGGGCCCATTCGGGTCCACGTCATCCGCATTTCCAACCTGTGAACAGTGTACTGCAATGGGGCTGGAATGCTGGGGGCGAGAAAAGAGGGGGAAGTCCCACAAAACCCCAAGTACGGCCCACATCAGGGCGAGGTGGATTAAGCTGCCATAACTGCGGACGCAGGGGACACTTCGCCAGGGAATGCCGGGCACATTCGAGTCCACGTAGCTGGAGGAGAATCTCTGAACATTCGGACAGCCCGACTACATTTAGACTGGGGACACAGCAAGGGAATAGTGGATGTGGGGGTAGTGCGACACTTACCTGTGGATGTGTTGCTGGGCAACAACTTAGGAGCAGGGTTGGTGTGCCACTGCACCAGTGTCGCAACCCGAAGCCAAGGACTCATTCCCGCTGCATCAGAAGACCTCGACATGCCAAATAACCTCCCCCCAGTGTGGGAGAGACCACGGCAATGCTGATGGACTATCGAGACAGACTGAGGAAGCCACGAACTCTGCTAATTGTCGTCAGAAGAAGGATAGTCAATTTCATGAATTGGAGCCCAGTACTTGCCGTGCTGGAAAAGTGGGGGAGGAATGTGAGGAACTGAAATACTTTCCCAGCACAGATGACGTTACCTCAATTTATGTTGTATTTACATGCAATGACCTTATCTGGTGGGGGAATATGTGCATCTACCTGGACTTACTGAAATGCTTGTATGGATACAAATAAAACTTGTTGCATCGTTAACCTGCCTAGGTGATTACTGACACCCACAACTCTAGATCTTCACACAGACAATACAATTCTTCCATCATTCACACTTGGAAACAGGCGCCTTGGTCAGAATGAACTCTCTTCAGATAACCGTACACCCGGATGAAGTCCAGACAAAAGACCTGTGCCGCTTACTCAGCAGTCTGATCTCGGGTCAGAGTCACCACAGCAACTTTAGTAAAATGATCAGTCATCACCATGCAGTGTTCGTATCTGAGGTGAGCTGGGCCCACAGTCAAGCAGTCGATCATTAACACCTCTAGGGGAGCAGAAGTCACGATGGTCTGGGTGGGAGCTCTCTGTTCCGGAGGCTTAGCTAGTTCATGGCTCCTGCTTCGCCGACAAGCCCCGTCTACTGCAGTCTTCATAATATAATAAATTTTTGGCACTCAACTTGTTGCAAAGTGAAGATTTTATTTGCAGTCTCAATAATTAGACGTTTCGGCTTCTACAAACAAGCCTTCATCAGTTAGCTGCAAATCAGATACAAGTGTACAATACAAGTCAGAGGCTACATAGTGTATAGTCATTTAAGATAACATACAGCGGATAACACAACAAATATACAATAGTGCACTAGTGATAGGTGGGACGGGTTGAGGTATAAGGGAATAAAGGGAAAATGGAAAAAAGGGGGGGGAAAAAAAGGAGGTATATAACCTACCCAGACTGTTCTCTTGGAAAGATTTGCAATGTATCTGAAGTGACAGAAAAAAATATATGTATGTATATATAATGATTGCGCCAAATTAATTAGAAGAGATGAAGTGAATCAATCATAGATCTGTCACTACTCACTCAGTATCAGGACACCACTGTAATAATGGTGTAAATAGTCTGATCCGTGTTAGTGATAAATCTTGTGTTTATCTTAAATAATAAAAAGAAAAAAGGGAGGGTTTTAACTGTAATAGAAAGCTAACATATAACTGCACCAGACTATTGTGATAAGTGCAAATGAAGTATTATAGATACCAACCGGTAAGGATTTGTAACTGGATTGACCGGTAATAATGCCGTAAGGAATCCTATATGAGGGGTCTGTAGGTCATGAGAAGGATGAAGAAATTTCACTCAATGTACTCGAAAATTAAATAGTCAACATGCCCCCAATGAATCTACTCACTTAGTGTCAGGCTAGGAGTCGCCTGTGAGTTCATGCTCCATAGAATAACCTTTACCACGCTGTGTGATGTGGCTGTTAAACAGAGATGCATGGTACATGAGGGGTTAAGTACCGCTTCAAAGTACTCCTATGTTTAGAGGTGCTAGGCTAAAGGTGGGCTTACCGTTGGTGGGTGGCGGCGTAGTATGCCTCGGAGAACGCGGTATCCACCGCTTGTAACCCGGGTGCCCATGGCTTGTAATGTGGACTTTAAATAGACGGTGGGCGGGACCCCCCTGGACTGACTGGACCGCGTCAGGATTCTGCTCTGCAGGTTCCAGTAGTTCTCACATGGACACTTCACCCATATGCGATTTTCATACTCATGGTCCTGTGACAACGAGCTTCTCTCCCTGCTTCTCTCAGTTTTTCACTGACCATTCAGAGCATTAGGGAGAACAGCTCATGGGTACATGACTAAGTGTGCAAATCACATGTGTACTTTGGGGGGGGGGGGGCGAACCGAATTCTTGCATCGGGTGCCAGAAAGCCTAGATACACTCTGATTACGCAAGTGGCTCCACTCCGTGCACATTAAACACACAGCTCCACTCCACACACAATACCCACGCGGCTCCACTCCGCACATATTACCCACGCGGCTCCGCTCCGCACACATTATCCACATAGCTCCGCTCCGCACACATTACACACGCGGCTCCGCTCCGCGCACATTACTCACGCGGCTCCGCTCTGCACACATTACACACGGGTGTTGTGAGCTCATTTTTGGGTTTGCCTCTGGCTTCTGGTGAGGGTTATGGAGCTGGCTGTGCTGACAGAGGAGTAGTGGACTATCTGGACTCCCTCTGTTGGTGAATGGAGGTAATGAAGCTGATCTAAATGGCAGAGACCGGCCACCTGAGGAGGATGACTGCGATTGGACATCAGGAGTTTCTGATTGGATTTAAGGCAGCGACTCCCTAGTTTCTTGCTGGTGATTTCTCCTGACTGTGGCTCCTGGTTTCCAGTTTGGTTCCTGCCTTCCTAAAGCTAAGTTTTCTCTGCTATTGTTCATATGAGTTTTTGTCTGGTTTACTTAGATTTTGTGTTCAGCCAGCCCTGGCTGGGACTGGGCTGAATCCCCATTTTGTCTCTGATCAGTTGATCTCTTTTGCTCTGTCTTCAGAATATACCTGAGTGCTGATATAGTGATTTGAAGTCTAGCGACTTCAGGGCCTTTTTCTATCAGACGTGTTGGACATTCTTTTTGGAAGGGTTTTTTGCATGATTGCAGACAGCAGCTTTTCTTTCCTGTCCTTTCTAGTTAGCGAGGGCCCCATCGTTTGCTCAGCCTATCTTTCTACCTGTGTCTGTGTTTTCATCTTGTTTCACTGACAATACATGTTGGAGGATGTCTATTACTTTGGGGTCTGCTCTGGAGCAGTTTAGATTTTCCCTTTATTTCTTAAGGCTTATTTAGTTCTCCGGCCGTGACGAAGCGTCTAGGACCACCGTAGGCATGCTCCACGGCTACTGCGAGTTGTTGTGGATAGGATCAGGGGTCTGCAATCCGCTAGTTACCAACCTCTCCGGTTTTCTGGGCTTAGCTTGCTTTTTGTTTTTTCCTACTCGGTGACTCATTCATAACACAAGGGGCTCCGCACCGCACACATTACACATACGGCTCCGCTCCGCACATATTACACACGCGGCTCCGCTCGGCGCACATTACACACGCGGCTCCGCTCTGCGCACGTTACACACGCGGCTCCGCTCCGCACACATTACACACACGGCTCCCCTCCGCACACATTACACACACGGCTCCCCTCCGCACACATTACACCCGCGGCTCTGCTCCGCACACATTACACCCGCGGCTCTGCTCCGCACACATTACACCCGCGGCTCCGCTCCGCACACATTACACACGTGGCTCCGCTCCGCGGACATTGCATCCTCGGCTCCGCTCCGCGCACATTACGCACGCAGCTCCGCACACATTACGCACGCGGCTCCGCTCCGCGCACATTATACACGCGGCTCCACGCACATTACAAACGCGGCTCCGCTCCGCACACATTACCCACGCGGCTCCGCTCCGCACGCACGCGGCTCCCCTCCGCGCACATTACGCATGCGGCTCTGCTCCGCGCACATTACGCACGCAACTCCGCTCCGCGCACATTATGCACGCGGCTCTGCTCCGCGCACATTACACACGCAGCTCTGCTCCGCACACATTACGCACGCGGCTCCGCACACATTACGCACGCGGCTCCGCTCCGCACACATTACGCACGCGGCTCCGCTCCGCACACATTACGCACGCGGCTCCGCTCCGCACACATTACGCACGTGGCACCGCTCCACACACATTACGCACGCGGCTCCGCTCCACACACATTACACATGCTGCTCCGCTCCGCGCACATTACACACATGGCTCCGCTCCGCACACATTACACACGCGGCTCCGCCCCTCGCACATTACACACGCGGCTCCACCCCTCGCACATTACACACTCGGCTCCGCTCCGCACACATTACACCCGCGGCTCCGCTCCGCGCACATTACGCACGCGGCTCCACTCCGCGCACATTACGCACGTGGCTCCGCTCCGCACACATTACGCACGCGGCTCCGCTCCGCACACATTACGCACGCGGCTCCGCTCCGCACACATTACGCACGTGGCACCGCTCCGCACACATTACGCACGCGGCTCCGCTCCACACACATTACACACGCGGCTCCGCTCCGCACACATTACGCACATGGCTCCGCTCCGCACACATTACACACGCGGCTCCGCTCCGCACACATTACGCACGCGGCTCCGCACACATTACGCACGCGGCTCCACTCCGCACACATTACGCACGCGGCTCCGCGCACATTACACACGCGGCTCCGCTCCGCGCACATTACACAGGCGGCTCCGCTCCGCACACATTACGCACGCGGCTCTGCTCCGCACACACTACACACGCGGCTCCACTCCGCACATATTACCCACGCGGCTCCGCTCCGCACACATTATCCACACAGCTCCGCTCCGCACACATGGCTCCGCTCCGCACACATTACACACGGCTCCGCTCCGCACACATTACACACGGCTCCGCTCCACGCATATTACACACGCGGCTCCGCTCCGCACACATTACACACGGGGCTCCACACGACACACATTACACACGGGTGTTGTGAGCTCATTTTCGGGTTTGCCTCTGGCTTCTGGTGACGGTTATGGAGCTGGCTGTGCTGACAGAGGAGTAGTGGACTATCTGGACTCCCTCTGTTGGTGAAGGGAGGTAATGAAGCTGATCTAAATGGCAGAGACCGGCCACCTGAGGAGGAGGACTGCGATTGGACATGAGTTTCTGATTGGATTTAAGGCAGCCGACTCCCTAGTTTCTTGCTGGTTATTTCTCCTGACTGTGGCTCCTGGTTTCCAGTTTGGTTCCTGCCTTCCTAAAGCTAAGTTTTCTCTGCTATTGTTCATATGAGTTTTTGTCTGGTTTACTTAAATTTTCTGTTCAGCCAGCCCTGGCTGGGACTGGGCTGAATCCCCATTTTGTCTCTGATCAGTTGATCTCTTTTGCTCTGTCTTCAGAATATACCTGAGTGCTGATATAGTGATTTGAAGTCTAGCTACTTCAGGGCCTTTTTCTATCAGACGTGTTGGACATTCTTTTTGGCAGGGTTTTTTGCATGATTGCAGACAGCAGCTTTTCTTTCCTGTCCTTTCTAGTTAGCGAGGGCCCCATCGTTCGCTCAGCTTATCTTTCTACCTGTGTCTGTGTTTTCATCTTGTTTCACTGACAATACATGTTGGGGGATGTCTATTACTTTGGGGTCTGCTCTGGAGCAGTTTAGATTTTCCCTTTCTTTCTTTAGGCTTATTTAGTTCTCCGGCCGTGACGAAGCGTCTAGGACCACCGTAGGCATGCTCCACGGCTACTGCGAGTTGTTGTGGATAGGATCAGGGTTCTGCAATCCGCTAGTTACCAATCTCTACGGTTTTCTGGGGTTAGCTTGCTTTTTGTTTTTTCCTACTCGGTGACTCATTCATAACACACGGGGCTCCGCACCGCACACATTACACACGCGGCTCCGCTCTGCGCACGTTACACACGCGGCTCTGCTCCGCACACATTACACACGTGGCTATGCTCCGCACACATTACACCCGCGGCTCCGCTCCGCAAACATTACACCCGCGGCTCCGCTCACATTACACCCGCGGCTCTGCTCCGCACACATTACACCCGCGGCTCCGCTCTGCACATTACACACGCGGCTCCACGCACATTACACACGCGGCTCCGCTCCGCACACATTACCCACGCGGCTCCGCTCCGCACGCACGCGGCTCTGCTCCACGCACATTACACACGTGGTTCTGCTCCGCACACATTACACCCGCGGCTCCGCTCCGCACACATTACACCCGCGGCTCCGCTCCGCACACATTACACACGCGGCTCCGCTCCGCACAGATTACGCACGCGGCTCCGCTCCGCTCACATTACCCACGCGGCTCCGCTCCGCGAACATTACACACGCGGCTCCGCTCCGCGCACATTACACAGGCGGCTCCGCTCCGCACACATTACGCACGCGGCTCAGCTCCGCACACACTACACACGCGGCTCCGCTCCGCACACATTATCCACACAGCTCCGCTCCGCACACATTACACACGCGGCTCCGCTCCGCACACATTACACACATGGCTCCGCTCCACGCATATTACACATGTGGCTCCGCTCCGCACACATTACACACGGGGCTCCGCACCACACACATTACACACAGGTGTTGTGAGCTCATTTTCGGGTTTGCCTCTGGCTTCTGGTGAGGGTTATGGAGCTGGCTGTGCTGACAGAGGAGTAGTGGACTATCTGGACTCCCTCTGTTGGTGAAGGGAGGTAATGAAGCTGATCTAAATGGCAGAGACCGGCCACATGAGGAGGAGGACTGCGATTGGACATCAGGAGTTTCTGATTGGATTTAAGGCAGCCGACTCCCTAGTTTCTTGCTGGTTATTTCTCCTGACTGTGGCTCCTGGTTTCCAGTTTGGTTCCTGCCTTCCTAAAGCTAAGTTTTCTCTGCTATTGTTCATATGAGTTTTTGTCTGGTTTACTTAGATTTTGTGTTCAGCCAGCCCTGGCTGGGACTGGGCTGAATCCCCATTTTGTCTCTGATCAGTTGATCTCTTTTGCTCTGTCTTCAGAATATACCTGAGTGCTGATATAGTGATTTGAAGTCTAGCGACTTCAGGGCCTTTTTCTATCAGACGTCTTGGACATTTTTTTTGGCAGGGTTTTTTGCATGATTGCAGACAGCAGCTTTTCTTTCCTGTCCTTTCTAGTTAGCGAGGGCCCCATCGTTTGCTCAGACTATCTTTCTACCTGTGTCTGTGTTTTCATCTTGTTTCACTGACAATACATGTTGGGGGATGTCTATTACTTTGGGGTCTGCTCTGGAGCAGTTTAGATTTTCCCTTTCTTTCTTTAGGCTTATTTAGTTCTCCGGCCGTGACGAAGCGTCTAGGACCACCGTAGGCATGCTCCACGGCTACTGCGAGTTGTTGTGGATAGGATCAGGGGTCTGCAATCCGCTAGTTACCAACCTCTCCGGTTTTCTGGGCTTAGCTTGCTTTTTGTTTTTTCCTACTCGGTGACTCATTCATAACACACGGGGCTCCGCACCGCACACATTACACACACGGCTCCGCTCCGCACATATTACACACGCGGCTCCGCTCCGCACACATTACACACGAGACTCCGCACACATTACACACACGGCTCCGCTCCGCACACATTACACACGCGGCTCTGCTCCGCACACATTACACCCGCGGCTTCGATCCGCAAACATTACACCCGCGGCTCCGCTTCGCACACATTACACCCGCGGCTCTGCTCCGCACATATTACACCCGCGGCTCCGCTCCGCACATTACACACGCGGCTCCAAGCACATTACACACGTGGCTCCGCTCTGCACACATTACCCACGCGGCTCCGCTCCGCACGCACGCGGCTCTGCTCCGCGCACATTACACACGCGGCTCCGCTCCGCACACATTACACCCGCGGCTCCGCTCCGCACACATTACACACGCAGCTCCGCTTCGCGCACATTACGCACGCGGCTCTGCTCCGCACACATTACCCACGCGGCTCCGCGCACATTACGCACGCATGCGGCTCTGCTCCACGCACATTACACACGCGGCTCCGCTCCGCACACATTACGCACGTGGCTCCGCTCCACACACATTACACACGCGGCTCCGCTCCGCACACATTACGCACGCGGCTTCGCTCCGCACACATTACGCACGTTGATCCGCACACATTACACACATGGCTCCGCTCCGCACACATTACACACGCGGCTCCGCTCCGTGCACATTACACACGCGGCTCCGCTCCGCGCACATTACGCACGCGGCTCCGCTCCGCACACATTACGCATGCGGCTCCACTCCGCCCACATTACGCACGCGGCTCCGCGCACATTACACAGGCGGCTCCGCTCTGCACACATTACGCACGCGGCTCCGCTCCGCACACACTACACACGCGGCTCCACTCCGCACATATTACCCACGCGGCTCCGCTCCGCACACATTATCCACACAGCTCCGCTCCGCACACATTACACACGCGGCTCCGCTCCGCACACATTACACACACGGCTCCGCTCCATGCATATTACACACGCGGCTCCGCTCCGCACACATTACACACGGGGCTCCGCACCACACACATTACACACGGGTGTTGTGAGCTCATTTTCGGGTTTGCCTCTGGCTTCTGGTGAGGGTTATGGAGCTGGCTGTGCTGACAGAGTAGTGGACTATCTGGACTCCCTCTGTTGGTGAAGGGAGGTAATGAAGCTGATCTAAATGGCAGAGACCGGCCACCTGAGGAGGATGACTGCGATTGGACATCAGGAGTTTCTGATTGGATTTAAGGCAGCCGACTCCCTAGTTTCTTGCTGGTTATTTCTCCTGACTGTGGCTCCTGGTTTCCAGTTTGGTTCCTGCCTTCCTAAAGCTAAGTTTTCTCTGCTATTGTTCATATGAGTTTTTGTCTGGTTTACTTAGATTTTGTGTTCAGCCAGCCCTGGCTGGGACTGGGCTGAATCCCCATTTTGTCTCTGATCAGTTGATCTCTTTTGCTCTGTCTTCAGCATATACCTGATGTGATGTACAATGTCGGCAAGATATGTTTTCTGTTGCAATGTGCTAACAAATCCTCCATCCTAGGACATTGTAAACTGTCAGTAATAGGAATTCCTTCCCCCAGGTTTTATCAACCCTGCCACTTCCTCTGGAAGAGCAGGAATGTTAATTAGCTAGACCATCTTCCTCACACCATTTGGCTTCTCTCAGCTGAAAGAGAAAAAAAGTGCGGGAACTAAACTCTTTGTTTGAAACCAGGAGTTTGAATAAAACAATAAGGGATTGTCCCGCGAAAACCATACCCAGCAGAAATATAAAAATCATATTTCTGCGATCCGAGCAGACCCAGCTTCGCTGTGGTGCCTGTTGCAAAACTCTCGGATGTCCAGAACCTGAGATATGATTTGCGCCCAAATGGACGGTCATATCGCATAGATGTTTGATGTTTTCTTGATGGGCTCATTACGCTGGGAAACATGATACCACTGATGAGTCCATACCAGCTTCTCCCATAAAGTTATAGCTAATCTAAGTTTTGTAGCCAAAACATAACTTGGATAAGAGAGGTGGGATCAACCCAGAATGCACCTCTGTGATGTCACATAGGAAAGTCTATAAGGCATTTCCTGGGCAAACCAGCTCAGAACAGCTCAAGTCGTCGTGCTAGAAAGATCCAGATGAGCGGAGAAGTGCAGCTCCGCCTCCACCCACCATAGCCGCATGGTCTGCCTAAGGAACAATATGGAACTGTGAGTGTAATCTCTTTGTTTTCTCCACTTTTATTTTATACCTGTACTGTACATATTTTATGTCTCAATTTTATAGCAACTTTTATCTGTAATCACTGTCCTCTTTCGGAAAATAAATTAAATAATTATTTAGATCTGTCTCCATGCTCTAAGACTCGAACTATACGCCTTTGATAGATAATCGCTACTAATTCAAAGGGTTTGCCACGGACCCTCTTAATTTAACACTGTGAATTAAGTAACCGTGACTGGTGGCAGCGCGTTGTGCACGGCTATTACGGCTTGCTGGCAGTCTAGAAGGGTCTTATATTGCTGAGTAAGGGGCTTCAGCCACAGCATTGATAATTCCCTTACTGCAGAAGCCTAATTGCCGGTTCACAACAGGCAGCCCGTCCGGCGACTAATTATCCTAGGTGCAGTTCCCTGACTGACCTGAGGGTAAGGGGGGCGCCGGAGAGCTGCGAGTTCCAAAGTGGAACTGAGAAAGTGGGATATACATAAATCCCCGCAGTACTTGGAAGATTGATAGCAGTGGTGGGGCATCCAAATTAAACTCCCCCTGCGGCAAATTGTAGAGCGAGATTAGCTTGCTGGATATTTTTGGTCACATGGTGCCAGTGTTGGGATAACTAAGATAAGCCCCACTGCGCCTGTGATAGCCGTGTGCCGGCATTGTGTCACGCCCCTCCATCCGCTGATACACCCGTGTCAGTGGTGGGACTGTGACATAGTGGTGACACAGGGTCCGCTGTCCGTCGCGTTTTGGTGGCAGCGGGACTCCCGTTAGTGTCGCCCGTAAGTGGACGAACGGCGGTGGGCTGTTCGTCACACCTGAGTGCTGATATAGTGATTTGAAGTCTAGCGACTTCAGGGCCTTTTTCTATCAGACGTGTTGGACATTCTTTTTGGAAGGGTTTTTTTGCATGATTGCAGACAGCAGCTTTTCTTTCCTGTCCTTTCTAGCGCACACATTACACACACGGCTCCGCTCCGCGCACATTACACACGCGGATCTGCTCTGCGCACGTTACACACGTGGCTCCGCACACATTACACACGAGACTCCGCACACATTACACATGCAGCTCCGCACCGCATACATTACACACGCGGCTCCGCCCTGCACACGTTACACACGCGGCTCCGCTCCGCGCACGTTACACACGCGGCTCCGCTCCGCGCACATTACACACGCGGCTCCGCACACATTACACACGCGGCTCCGCTCCGCACACATTACACACGCGGCTCTGCTCTGCGCATGTTACACACGCGGCTCCGTTCCGCACACATTACACACGCGGCTCTGCTCTGCGCATGTTACACACGCGGCTCCGCTCCGCACACATTACACACGAGACTCCGCACACATTACACACGCGGCTCCGCACCGCACACATTACACACACGGCTCCGCTCCGCACACATTACACACACGGCTCCGCTCCGCACACATTACACATGCGGCTCCGCTCCGCACACATTACACACGCGGCTCCGCTCTGCGCACGTTACACACGCGGCTCCGCTCCGCGCACGTTACACCCGCGGCTCCGCTCCGCGCACGTTACACCCGCGGCTCCGCTCCACGCACATTACACCCGCGGCTCCGCTCCGGGCACATTACACCCGCGGCTCCGCTCCGCGCACATTACACCCGCGGCTCCGCTCCGCGCACATTACACATGCGGCTCTGCTCCGTGCACATTACACACGCGGCTCCGCTCCGCACACATTACACACGCGGCTCCGCTCCGCGCACGTTACACACGCGGCTCCGCTCCGCGCACGTTACACCCGCGGCTCCGCTCCGCGCACATTACACCCGCGGCTCCGCTCCACGCACATTACACCCGCGGCTCCGCTCCGGGCACATTACACCCGCGGCTCCGCTCCGCGCACATTACACCCGCGGCTCCGCTCCGCGCACATTACACATGCGGCTCCGCTCCGCGCACATTACACACGCGGCTCCGCTCCGCACACATTACACACGCGGCTCCGCTCCTCACACATTACACACGCGGCTCCGCACACATTACACACGCGGCTCCGCTCCGCGCACATTACACACGCGGCTCCGCTCCGCACACATTACACACGCGGCTCCGCTCCGCGCACATTACACACGCGGCTCCGCTCCGCGCACATTACACACGCGGCTCCGCGCACATTACACACGCGGCTCCGCTCCGCGCACATTACACACGCGGCTCCGCTCCGCGCACATTACACACGCGGCTCCGCTCCGCGCACATTACACACGCGGCTCCGCTCCGCGCACATTACACACGCGGCTCCGCACACATTACACACGCGGCTCCGCTCCGCACACATTACACACGCGGCTCCGCACACATTACACACGCGGCTCCGCTCCGCGCACATTACACACGCGGCTCCGCTCCGCACACATTACACACGCGGCTCCGCTCCGCGCACATTACACACGCGGCTCCGCTCCGCGCACATTACACACGCGGCTCCGCTCCGCGCACATTACACACGCGGCTCCGCTCCGCGCACATTACACACGCGGCTCCGCTCCGCGCACATTACACACGCGGCTCCGCTCCGCGCACATTACACACGCGGCTCCGCACACATTACACACGCGGCTCCGCTCCGCGCACATTACACACGCGGCTCCGCTCCGCGCACATTACACACGCGGCTCCGCTCCGCGCACATTACACACGCGGCTCCGCTCCGCGCACATTACACACGCGGCTCCGCTCCGCGCACATTACACACGGGGCTCCGCTCCGCGCACATTACACACGCGGCTCCGCTCCGCGCACATTACACACGCGGCTCCGCTCCGCGCACATTACACACGCGGCTCCGCTCCGCGCACATTACACACGCGGCTCCGCTCCGCGCACATTACACACGCGGCTCCGCTCCGCGCACATTACACACGCGGCTCCGCACACATTACACACGGGGCTCCGCTCCGCACACATTACACACGCGGCTCCGCTCCGCGCACATTACACACGCGGCGCCGCTCCGCACACATTACACACGCGGCTCCGCTCCGCACACATTACACACGCGGCTCCGCACACATTACACACGCGGCTCCGCTCCGCGCACATTACACACGCGGCTCCGCTCCGCGCACATTACACACGCGGCTCCGCTCCGCGCACATTACACACGCGGCTCCGCGCACATTACACACGCGGCTCCGCACACATTACACACGGGGCTCCGCTCCGCACACATTACACACGCGGCTCCGCTCCGACCACATTACACACGCGGCTCCGCTCCGACCACATTACACACGCGGCTCCGCGCACATTACACACGCGGCTCCGCTCTGCACACATTACACACGCGGCTCCGCGCACATTACACACGCGGCTCCGCTCCGCGCACATTACACACGCGGCTCCGCTCCGCGCACATTACACACGCGGCTCCGCACACATTACACACGGGGCTCCGCTCCGCACACATTACACACGCGGCTCCGCTCCGCGCACATTACACACGCGGCGCCGCTCCGCACACATTACACACGCGGCTCCGCTCCGCACACATTACACACGCGGCTCCGCACACATTACACACGCGGCTCCGCTCCGCGCACATTACACACGCGGCTCCGCTCCGCGCACATTACACACGCGGCTCCGCTCCGCGCACATTACACACGCGGCTCCGCGCACATTACACACGCGGCTCCGCACACATTACACACGGGGCTCCGCTCCGCACACATTACACACGCGGCTCCGCTCCGACCACATTACACACGCGGCTCCGCTCCGACCACATTACACACGCGGCTCCGCGCACATTACACACGCGGCTCCGCTCTGCACACATTACACACGCGGCTCCGCGCACATTACACACGCGGCTCCGCTCCGCGCACATTACACACGCGGCTCCGCTCCGCGCACATTACACACGCGGCTCCGCTCCGCGCACATTACACACGCGGCTCCGCGCACATTACACACGCGGCTCCGCGCACATTACACACGCGGCTCCGCGCACATTACACACGCGGCTCCGCTCCGCGCACATTACACACGCGGCTCCGCTCCGCGCACATTACACACGCGGCTCCGCTCCGCGCACATTACACACGCGGCTCCGCACACATTACACACGGGGCTCCGCTCCGCACACATTACACACGCGGCTCCGCTCCGACCACATTACACACGCGGCTCCGCTCCGACCACATTACACACGCGGCTCCGCGCACATTACAGACGCGGCTCCGCTCCGCACACATTACACACGCGGCTCCGCGCACATTACACACGCGGCTCCGCTCCGCGCACATTACACACGCGGCTCCGCTCCGCGCACATTACACACGCGGCTCCGCGCACATTACACACGCGGCTCCGCGCACATTACACACGCGGCTCCGCGCACATTACACACGCGGCTCCGCTCCGCGCACATTACACACGCGGCTCCGCTCCGCGCACATTACACACGCGGCTCCGCTCCGCGCACATTACACACGCGGCTCCGCTCCGACCACATTACACACGCGGCTCCGCTCCGACCACATTACACACGCGGCTCTGCGCACATTACACACGCGGCTCCGCTCCGCGCACATTACACACGCGGCTCCGCTCCGCACACATTACACACGCGGCTCCGCTCCGCGCACATTACACACGCGGCTCCGCGCACATTACACACGCGGCTCCGCACACATTACACACGGGGCTCCGCTCCGCACACATTACACACGCGGCTCCGCTCCGACCACATTACACACGCGGCTCCGCTCCGACCACATTACACACGCGGCTCCGCGCACATTACACACGCGGCTCCGCTCCGCACACATTACACACGCGGCTCCGCGCACATTACACACGCGGCTCCGCTCCGCGCACATTACACACGCGGCTCCGCTCCGCGCACATTACACACGCGGCTCCGCTCCGCGCACATTACACACGCGGCTCCGCGCACATTACACACGCGGCTCCGCGCACATTACACACGCGGCTCCGCGCACATTACACACGCGGCTCCGCTCCGCGCACATTACACACGCGGCTCCGCTCCGCGCACATTACACACGCGGCTCCGCTCCGCGCACATTACACACGCGGCTCCGCACACATTACACACGGGGCTCCGCTCCGCACACATTACACACGCGGCTCCGCTCCGACCACATTACACACGCGGCTCCGCTCCGACCACATTACACACGCGGCTCCGCGCACATTACAGACGCGGCTCCGCTCCGCACACATTACACACGCGGCTCCGCGCACATTACACACGCGGCTCCGCTCCGCGCACATTACACACGCGGCTCCGCTCCGCGCACATTACACACGCGGCTCCGCGCACATTACACACGCGGCTCCGCGCACATTACACACGCGGCTCCGCGCACATTACACACGCGGCTCCGCTCCGCGCACATTACACACGCGGCTCCGCTCCGCGCACATTACACACGCGGCTCCGCTCCGCGCACATTACACACGCGGCTCCGCTCCGCGCACATTACACACGCGGCTCCGCTCCGACCACATTACACACGCGGCTCCGCGCACATTACACACGCGGCTCCGCTCCGCGCACATTACACACGCGGCTCCGCTCCGCACACATTACACACGCGGCTCCGCTCCGCGCACATTACACACGCGGCTCCGCTCCGCGCACATTACACACGCGGCTCCGCTCCGCGCACATCACACACGGCTCCGCTCCGCGCACATTACACACGCGGCTCCGCTCCGCGCACATTACACACGCGGCTCCGCTCCGCACACATTACACACGCGGCTCCGCTCCGACCACATTACACACGCGGCTCCGCGCACATTACACACGGGGCTCCGCTCCGCACACATTACACACGCGGCTCCGCTCCGCGCACATTACACACGCGGCGCCGCTCCGCACACATTACACACGCGGCTCCGCTCCGCACACATTACACACGCGGCTCCGCACACATTACACACGCGGCTCCGCTCCGCGCACATTACACACGCGGCTCCGCTCCGCGCACATTACACACGCGGCTCCGCTCCGCGCACATTACACACGCGGCTCCGCTCCGCGCACATTACACACGCGGCTCCGCACACATTACACACGGGGCTCCGCTCCGCACACATTACACACGCGGCTCCGCGCACATTACACACGCGGCTCCGCTCCGACCACATTACACACGCGGCTCCGCTCCGACCACATTACACACGCGGCTCCGCGCACATTACGCACGCGGCTCCGCTCCGCGCACATTACACACGCGGCTCCGCTCCGCGCACATTACACACGCGGCTCCGCGCACATTACACACGCGGCTCCGCGCACATTACACACGCGGCTCCGCGCACATTACACACGCGGCTCCGCTCCGCGCACATTACACACGCGGCTCCGCTCCGCGCACATTACACACGCGGCTCCGCTCCGCGCACATTACACACGCGGCTCCGCTCCGCGCACATTACACACGCGGCTCCGCTCCGCACACATTACACACGCGGCTCCGCTCCGACCACATTACACACGCGGCTCCGCGCACATTACACACGCGGCTCCGCTCCGCGCACATTACACACGCGGCTCCGCTCCGCACACATTACACACGCGGCTCCGCTCCGCGCACATTACACACGCGGCTCCGCTCCGCGCACATTACACACGCGGCTCCGCTCCGCGCACATTACACACGCGGCTCCGCTCCGCGCACATTACACACGCGGCTCCGCTCCGCGCACATTACACACGCGGCTCCGCTCCGCACATTACACACGCGGCTCCGCTCCGCGCACATTACACACGCGGCTCCGCTCCGCACACATTACACACGCGGCTCCGCTCCGCACACATTACACACGCGGCTCCGCTCCGCACACATTACACACGCGGCTCCGCTCCATCCTCCTCTATAATACTAGACATCATCCAGCACAGCAGAGTCCTGCAGACACTGAGACACCTGGAGCTCCGCCCCTGATCATGTGACTGCTCCCCATGTGACTGATCACATGACTGTGACGTCACGCAGGTCCTGTCCGCACACGGCGGGGCCGCTCTGCAGGTGGAGGTGAGGATAGGGCGTCGCTGGCAGTGAGGAGGGTTGGGGCGGATTACCATAAAGCAGGGAAGGATGAGTTATGTCTTTTTCCTGGTGCAGCAGCGGTGGCACCACAAGGCCCAGCAGTCATTGCTGAGGTCGCTGCCGTGCCTTGTTACTGCGCCGATCATTGCTGCATCTCATTAGTTCACAATTGAACGCAGCGCTCGTAGTTGCGGGGTGGGGGAGGACGGGTCCCGGTACTCCACTGTCAGAATCAGCTGCCCCTTGGTTTCATCGCTGTGGGGTCGGTCTCAGTGACTCATTTTCCTCAGGATGTATCCAAACCTACGAGATCAGGATAGGCCCAAGGTCATGAAAGGATTAAAAAAGCATTACTACCTGCAGAAAAAGGGAGAAAAGAAATCTCTTATTCTCTCTTCAGACCATTGACCTTTCTGACTTTGAGAACCACATCCACGCTCCAAGAGAGAGGCTCGCCGGCCACAGTCAGCTCCGAGAGAGGCTCGCCGGCCACAATCAGCTCCGAGAGAGTCTCGCGAGCCACAATCAGCTCCGAGAGAGTCTCGCGAGTCGCATTCAGCTCCGAGAGAGTCTCGCCAGCCACATTCAGCTTCTGCCCCTTTCGCAGTAGTGACACCCAGGGCCCCCATTATGGTTATAGTGATAACCACAGATTTGAACAGACCACCCTGAAGCGGTACACTGAGAACCAGGTGCTCCCACTATACTCCATTCAGTATTCTCCCATCCAGCACTCCAACCACACTCTCGCATCCAGCTACAGGCATCTGCAGGGCTACACAATATTCACCGTTCTGAGATGTTCTCTTCATACCTGTTTGCTAGACCTGGAGCTAATGCACCAAGATGGCAGACAGCCACGAGTCACAATTCATGGGACCGCGAGCGACATGTGGCTCCCGACCTACAGGTTGGGGACTCCTGCTCTAGAATATAGAGACATAAAAATACACTGTTATATACAACTAGCTATGAACCCGTTCTATGCCTGGCTGGCGAGCATTTTTATTGGTATATGGTCTCCCATCCTAGTATGTGCTGCCACCCTCCTATCCTGGTATGCATGGTCCCCTCACCCCCCCAATCCTGGTATGCATGGTACCCCTCACCCCTCAATCCTGGTGTGTATGGCACCCCATTCTTCATCCTGGTATGCATGGTCCCCTCACCCCCTATCCTGGTATGCATGGTACCCGTCATCTCCCTATCCTGGTATGCATGGTCCCCTCACCCCCTAGTCCTGGTATGCATGGTCCCCTCACCCCCCAGTCCTGGTATGCATGGTCCCCTCACCCCCCAATCCTGGTATGCATGGTCCCCTCACCCCCCAGTCCTGGTATGCATGGTCCCCTCACCCCCCAATCCTGGTATGCATGGTCCCCTCACCCCCCAGTCCTGGTATGCATGGTCCCCTCACCCCCCAGTCCTGGTATGCATGGTCCCCTCACCCCCCAATCCTGGTATGCATGGTCCCCTCACCCCCCAGTCCTGGTATGCATGGTCCCCTCATCCCCCAATCCTGGTATGCACGGTCCTCTCACTCTTGAATTCTTGTATGCATGGTCCTCTCACCCCCCTATTCTGGTATGCATGCTACACCTCACCCCCCTATCCTGATATGCATGGTCCTCTCACCCCCCTATCCTGGCATGTATGGTCCCCTCACCCCCATTCCTGGTATGCATGTTCCTTTCACCCCCCTTTTCCTGGTTTGCATGGTCCCCTCACCCCCCTATCCTGGTGTGCATGGTGCTCTCACCCCCCTATCCTGGTATACATGCAACCCCTCACCCCCCTATCCTGGTATACATGCAACCCCTCACCCCCAATCCTGGTGTACATGCAACCCCTCACCCCCAATCTGTTATGAGCTCATTTTCTGCTCCACCAGCTGGGAGTTCTCCTTCCGTTCTCCCTCTGGTGGTGACTGGAGGTAGTGAGGTTGGTTTAAGGCTATGTGCACACGTAGCATTTTAAAACGCTCACTAAAAACCGGACTCCTTCCCAGAAATCGCGCGTTTTTTTTCCGCGCGATTTCACCGCGATTTTATCGCGATTTTGCCGCGATTTTCGCGTGCGATATTCAAGCACTTTCCAAGCGATTTGAAGCATCGCTTGGAAAGTGATTGACAGGTTGGTCACACTCGTCAAACATAGTGTTTGACAAGTGTGACCAGGTTTTTACTATTGAGGCCGCCTATGCGGCGTCAATAGTAAAAGACAGAATGTTAAAATGCTAAAAAAAAAAAAAAGTCGGGGTATATTTACCTTCCGGCGTCCCGAGCTGCATTCCCAGGCCTCAGCGTTCCCAGTAATGCCTTGCGAGACCTGTGATGACGTAGTCTCGCGTTGCTATAGCGATCTCGCGAGACCACGTCATCACAGGACCTTGCTGCAAGGCATTACTGGGAACGCTGAGGCCGGGAATGCAGCGCGGGACGTTGGAAGGTAAATATACCCCGATTTTTTATTTTTTATTCTTTTTTTTACAGGGGTATGGTACCCAGGGCCTGGAGGACAGTCTCCTCTCCTCCACACCGTGGGTACCAACCGCACATGAGACGCTTAACTTCCCGCATGGTGGGCATAGCCACATGCGGGAAGTAAGCGATTCTCATGCATTCCTATGGGTGCGGAATCGCGGCAATTCTTTACGATTCCGCACAAAAGAATGAGCATGCTGCGATTTTTTCCGCGATGAGATTCCGCCGCGGAAAAAAGCGCAGCATTAGCACAGCATGTGCGGAATGCCATAGGAATGCATGGGGTGCGTTCTGTACACGATTTTTAAGCGTTTTCGCGCTGAAAATCGCGGCAAAAACGCTTAAAAATCGCTACGTGTGCACACAGCCTAATTGGTAATGGTCTGCCACCTGACGAGGAGGATAATGATTGGATCTCTGGAGTATCAGACTGGATATAAGACAGCCAACGCCCTATCCTGGTGCTGGTGATTCAGTCTCTTCTCAGGTCTTGGACCTCTGCTCTGCTCCAGTCTTCTCAAGTTAAGTTTGTTTTTGCTAATGTTCACACTTGCTCTTGTTGGTCAATGTGAGGTCAGGTTACAAAAATGTGATTTTCATATCTCTAGGGTATTTGGTTCTTATGGTATAGGCTCTCATAGTTTTATTCGTTTCAAACAAAGAAGTTTTTCCCGCACTTTTTTTCTTCTCTTTCAGCCGAGGCACATGAGAAGCCAAATGGGGTGACAGGAAATTGGTTTATGGCACTCGGGGGAAGGGAAGCTGCTGTACTGTGCAATGTAACTGAGACACTGGCAGGCAGCTTCTCAAAAGAAAATGGAGGGTTTGTTAGCACATTGCAACAGAAAACATATCTTGCAGACATTGTACATCACACCTCCCCCCTTAAGAGGGCGCTAAGGAGGCATTACCTCTCGGTAATTGGCCATGCGCACCTCAGCGGGTTCGCCCCGGCGGGACAACCCATCGGCATTGCCGTTTTCACTGCCCTTCCTGTGTTTTACAGTAAAATCGTACTGTTGAAGGGCAAGGCTTCAGCGGAGCAATCTTCCATTGGTTCCGGACACTGTGTGCAACCAGCTCAGAGGGTTGTGGTCAGTTACCACCGTGAAGGCGCGCCCGTACAGGTAGGGCTGCAAACGCTGCAGTGCCCACACCATGGCCAGACACTCCTTCTCGATGGTCGAGTAGGCCACTTCCCTCGGCAAAAGTTTCCGGCTCAGGTACAACACGGGGTGCTCTTGGTCCCCCGAGTCGACCTGGCTAAGCACAGCACCGAGGCCAAACTCGCTGGCGTCGGTCTGTACCAGAAACGGGCGACTGCTGTCGACTGCTCTCAACACTGGAGAGTTGCACAGGGCTGCTTTCAAAGCTTGGAAAGCCGCCTCACAGTCATCTGTCCAGTTGACTGTTTGGGGTAGCCTCTGCTTGGTGAGGTCAGTCAAGGGTTTGGCAAGGGCGCTATAGTCCTGTACGAACCGCCTATAGTACCCTGCAGTGCCCAAGAAGGACTTCACCTGTTTCTTGGTCCTGGGGGTGGGCCAGGACACGATTGCGTCCACTTTTTCTGGCTCCGGGCTCATGGAACCCCCGCCTACCCGGTGCCCCAGGTAGTGGACCTCGCGCATGCCTATCTGGCACTTCCCCGGCTTGATGGTCAGGCCTGCCTGGTGAAGACGCTTGAGCACCTCCTGGAGGTGCTGAAGGTGTTCCTCCCAGGTGGAACTGAAGACGGCAATATCGTCTAAGTACGCCACCGCAGGGGCATTCTTCATGCCGAAGGGCATGACCGTGGACTCGTACAGTCCAAAGGGGGTGATAAAGGCGGATTTCTCCTGCGCCTCAGGGCTCAGGGGAATCTGCCAGTATCCCCGACTCAAATCCATGATGGATATGTAGTTGGCGTTTGTCAACCGCTCAAGCAGATCCTCGATGCGCGGCATTGGGTGGGCATCAGAGGTTGTGATGGCGTTGAGCCCCCTGTAGTCCACGCAGAACCGGGTGGTTCGATCCTTTTTAGGCACGAGGACTACAGGTGAAGCCCACGCACTTTTTGACCGTCAAATCACTCCCAACCTTAACATCTCATTGACCTCTTGGCGCATGACTTGTTGCACCGTTTCAGAGATCCGATAAGGTGTTCGCCGTAATGGGGCATGATTCCCGGTGTCCACCTCATGAACCGCTAACTCCGTCCTCCCAGGACGGTTGGTGAACACGGGCCGGAAGAGTTCCAGGGTGGCCATCAACTGCAACCGCTGGGACACGGTGAGCGAACCACTTATCTCCATGTCCTCAATGGACCCATTGGCCTTGGCCTGGGCCAGCATGTCCAGGAGGGAATCTTCCTCCCCATCCTCTGGCAGATTGCAGACCGGTAGGATGCAAGCTTCACGTTCGTAGTGCGCCTTCAGCATGTTGACGTGAAAGGCCTTGCGCCTACCCCGAGCATGGTCAAGCGTGACCACGTAGGTGACCGGGTTGAGCTGTTGGTGGACGACGTACGGTCCTTCCCAGGCTGCCTGAAGCTTATCCGTTGGTACAGGGACCAGCGCCCACACCTTTTGGCCCACCTGGTAGGTCCGCTCCCGGGCGTTCTGGTCGTACCAGTGCTTCTGGTCAGCCTGAGCCTGCGTCATGTTGTCATGCACCAACTGCGTCAAGGTCTGCATCTTGTCACGGAAGCGCATGACATAATCCACGATGGACACTTCTGTGGGGTTTGGCTCATCTTCCCAGGATTCTCTTATCAACCCAAGGGGTCCCCGGACTCGCCTGCCATACAGGAGCTCAAAGGGGGAGAACCCGGTCGAGGCCTGCGGAACTTCTCTGTAAGCGAACAGCAGGTGTGGGAGGTACCGCTCCCAGTCGCGCCCTTGGGTCTCAACCAGTATGCGGAGCATCTGTTTGAGGGTACCGTTGAAGCGTTCACACAAACCATTAGTCTGTGGGTGATACGGACTCGATACCAGGTGCGTCACCTGCATTTTCTCACAGAGAGCCTCCATTAGGCGAGACAGGAATTGGGGCCCTTGATCGGTAAGCATCTCCCTGGGAAATCCTACCCTTGAAAAGATGGTCACCAGTGCGTCAGCCACCTTATCTGCCCTGGTTGAAGACAGAGCTACTGCCTCTGGGTACCGGGTAGCGTAGTCTACCACGGTGAGAATGTATCGCTTTCCGGAGCTGCTGGGGACGGACAGCGGTCCTACAATGTCCACCGCGATTCTCTGGAAAGGCTCCTCTATCACCGGCAAAGGAATAAGGGGAGCCTTAAGAGCAGGCCCCGCCTTACCCACTTTTTGACAGGTGGCGCAGGAGCGGCAGTAGTGTGTTACATCTGTCCCCATCTTGGGCCAATAGAAGTGTTGAGACAGCCGTGCCTTTGTTTTGCTGATCCCCAAGTGTCCAGCGAGTGGAATCTCATGGGCAATCCGCAACAACTCGGTTCTGAACTGATAGGGGACGACCAGCTGTCTTTCCCTCAACCACTCCTTTTTAGGATCTCCGGGTACTGTCTCCCGGTACAACCTTCCTCGTTCCCAGAACACCCTCTCCTTATCAGGCTTGGAGGTGGGCGTCTCGGCGAGACCTCTCAATTTCTCCAGGCTGGCATCTGAGTGCAGAGCAGCCTGGAACTCCATGCTGGAGGCTGCCAGAAGTGACGTCAGGGTACCTCCTTTACTGGGACCCTCTGGAACCGGCTCTGGGTTCACCTCTGGTTCAGTCTCTCCTGTAGCAGCAGAGGGTCCAGAAGACAGTGCGTTACCTGCGATCTGGGCACTCTGACTGCGTGTGACAGCTGCTATGTATGCTGTCTCCCTGGGGATTTCTACAGACCCACCAGCCGGTGCTGCCCTGGGCTCTCCCTCCCCATCCACCCCCAACACTTTAGGAGCAGTGCTACTTATGGGCCAGTTACCTTCCTCGGTGGCACTGGTCAGCTGCATGGCATTACCTTCCTCATGGTCCCCATGCACCTCCCCATTCTCTTGAGCACCGTTGCTTGCTCCTGCCAGGGGTTCCTCAGCCGTCTCACTCCGCAGAGTGACGGGGCTGAGCACCTCGGTACCTGTGGACACATCTACCGTTTCAAAGAAAGGGTTAACGGGTTCAGTCGGCACAGATACATCAACATCATCATTCCTAGGAAAAGAATGGTTATCAGTTTGCTTTGGTACATTCACATCAGCATCAGCATCATACCTTGGGAAAGAATGGTTGTTAGTTGCATCATTACTCATCAAGGCATTAGCAGGTAACACATTCAGTTTCCCGTCATCATCAACATCATCAGGGTTAACGTTACCCTTATTATCAGTTTGGGGAAGGGTGTCAGGGACATAGTATGCAACCATCCTCCCCAAGTCAGTCCCCAATAAAACATCAGTGGGCAAATTTTCAGACACTCCCACCTCCCTCAACCCGCTCCCAGCACCCCAATCGAGATAAACTCGTGCCACTGGCAAGGGACAACGGGTGCCTCCAATCCCGGTGACAGTCAGGGTTTTCCCCTCAACAAACTCTTCAGGGGCCGCCAGTCCAGGACGGATGAGGGTTCGTTCAGCCCCGGTGTCCTTGAGGCCTGTAGCAAGACGGGCCCCCACCTGAACAGGTTGAACGTTGTCGTCAGCCCTCCCAACCACACCTCCCACCAAAAGAACAGAGGCGTTGGGCCCGGGGGCCTTGGCTGGGGGGTTCTTCGGCCTGTTCGGACAGGCGTAAAAGAAGTGACCAGGCCGCTGGCAGTGGTGACACAGGCGACTGTCAGTAGCCGGCCTGTTGTTGGCAACAGGGACAGGGCCTCCGGAGGGACGGCCAGCTGGGGCATTGGGGTTGGTTGCTGGCTTACCCCCTTTCCAGCTGGTGGCGACTGGCCTCCGCGTCTCGGGCTTCCGGTTGGCCTCGTGGTTGTCGGCGATCTGCGCCGCTTTGTCCGCGTTCGTTGGTTCGCGGTCCAGGATGAACTGTCGGACCTCAGCTGGGCAGAGATGCAGGAACTGGTCTTTGATCATCAGGTCCCGTAGCTGCTCAAAGGTTTCAACGGACAGTCCATGGATCCACTGGTCAAAGTGGGTCCTGAGTCCTTGCACCACATCACTGTAGCTATCATGTGGGCCACGTTGGAGGTGCCGGAACTTCTTTCGGTATACCTCAGGTGTCAGACGGTATTTGGCGATCAGCGCCTGCTTTATGGCGTCATAGTCATCATCATGCGCTTGCGGAAGAGAAGCAAACGCCTCCAGAGCTTTGCCCTTTAGCCCTGGGGTCAAGTACCTGGCCCATTGGTCTTCGGGCAGTCGGTACTGTCTGCAGGCTTTCTCAAAGGCTCGCAGAAACGTGTCCAAGTCCCCATCCTTTTCCATCACGGGAAAATGCTCTGGCCAGGGTTTAGGAGTCTGGACGCTGCTGGGCTCACGGCTTCGGGCTGTGGGGGCATTCCACCCCCGCTGGAGCATCTCCAGCTCATGGGCCCTCTGAGCTTCTGCATGGCGCTCAGCTCTCTCAGCCTGGGCTTGACGCTCGACCCTCTCAGCCTCAGCTTGGCGCTCACGTTCGGCTTGGGCCTCCTGCCGATATTGCTGGATCAGCCTCACCCGCCCATCCCTGTCTTCGGCGGGGAGTTCGTCCAAGGCCATTTGCAGATAGGGGTCCACCCCGTTCTGGTTGAATGTGGGGCCAGCGCTCAGGAGTGGAGCCTCTGCTGCAGCCCCATTGCAACTTGGGCCAACTTCTGCGCTCGCTGGATTCTGGTCGTTGTCCAGCTGCACTAGAGCCGCGATCATTTGAGCTCTGTTTTTGTTCGTGGCGTCAAGGCCTTGGTACGTGCATAATGCAGCAAGAACTTCCTTTGTCTGCCGGTTGTACCAAGGTTCTCCTTTTGCCGCCATGGTTGCCAAATAAAAGAAAAAGAAAAACGAAGAAACGGGAGGGGGATACTTGCAAGTACACACTAATGTCTCAGGACTAGTAACCACTGAGTCTGTTCTCCAAAACCTATGATGCAGGATTCCCGCAGGAACCGTGCAGGTTTTTAGTGAGAGGAATGATTGCTCAAACCAAATCACTAAT
Organism: Dendrobates tinctorius; assembly: GCF_039654945.1. Classification (NCBI taxonomy): domain Eukaryota; kingdom Metazoa; phylum Chordata; class Amphibia; order Anura; family Dendrobatidae; genus Dendrobates; species Dendrobates tinctorius. The sequence continues at coordinate 1,242,945 of NW_027361904.1, read as the reverse complement.
GCTCTAGGATTATCCCACCGCTCTGCCACCAATATGTGACGAACAGCCCACCGCTGTTCGTCTACTTACGGGCGACACTAACGGGGGTCCCGCTGCCACCAAAACGCGACGGACAGCGGACCCTGTGTCACCACTATGTCACAATCCCACCACTGACACGGGTGTATCAGCGGACGGAGGGACGTGACACAATGCCGGCACACGGCTATCACAGGCACCGTTGGGGCTTATCTTAGTTATCCCACCACCGGCACCATGTGACAAAAATATCCAGCAAGCTAATCTCGCTCTACAATTTGCCGCAGGGGGAGTTTAATTTGGATGCCCCACCACTGCTATCAATCTTCCAAGTACTGCGGGGATTTATGTATATCCCACTTTCTCAGTTCCACTTTGGAACTCGCAGCTCTCCGGCGCCCCCCTTACCCTCAGGTCAGTCAGGGAACTGCACCTAGGATAATTAGTCGCCGGACGGGCTGCCTGTTGTGAACCGGCAATTAGGCTTCTGCAGTAAGGGAATTATCAATGCTGTGGCTGAAGCCCCTTACTCAGCAATATAAGACCCTTCTAGACTGCCAGCAAGCCGCAATAGCCGTGCACAACGCGCTGCCACCAGTCACGGTTACTTAATTCACAGTGTTAAATTAAGAGGGTCCGTGGCAAACCCCTCGAATTAGTAGCGATTATCTAACAAAGGCGTATAGTTCGAGTCTTAGAGCATAGAGACAGATCTAAATAATTATTTCATTTATTTTCCGAAAGAGGACAGTGATTACAGATAAAAGTTGCTATAAAATTGAGACATAAAATATGTACAGTACAGGTATAAAATAAAAGTGGAGAAAACAAAGAGATTACACTCACAGTTCCATATTGTTCCTTAGGCAGACCATGTGGCTTTAAGGTGGGTGGAGGCGGAGCTGCACTTCTCCGCTCATCTGAGTTCTTGTCAGCACGGACTCTGCAGCTGTTCTGAGCTGGTTTGCCCAGGAAATGCCTTATAGACTTTCCTATGTGACATCACAGAGAGGTGCATTCTGGGTTGATCCCACCTCTCTTATCCAAGTTATGTTTTGGCTACAAAACTTAGATTAGCTATAACTTTATGGGAGAAGCTGGTATGGACTCATCAGTGGTATCATGTTTCCCAGCGTAATGAGCCCATCAAGAAAACATCAAACATCTATGCGATATGACCGTCCATTTGGGCGCAAATCCTATCTCATGTTCTGGACAGGGTAGAACTTCGAAACATACGTGGTCTCGAAGCTGGGACCGCTCAGGTTACAAAAATATGATTTTCATATCTCTAGGGTATTTGGTTCTTATGGTATAGGCTCTCATAGTTTTATTCGTTTCAAACAAAGAAGTTTTTCCCGCACTTTTTTTCTTCTCTTTCAGCCGCGGCACATGAGAAGCCAAATGGGGTGACAGGAAATTGGTTTATGGCACTCGGGGGAAGGGAAGCTGCTGTAGTGTGCAATGTAACTGAGACACTGGCAGGCAGCTTCTCAAAAGAAAATGGAGGGTTTGTTAGCACATTGCAACAGAAAACATATCTTGCAGACATTGTACATCACAGTCAACTCAGTTTTTGTGTGGTCAGCCAGCCCGGCTGGGCTGTGCTGAATTTCCACTCTTATTTATCTGTATTTGCCAATTTGCCTTTTTGTCCTTTATTGGATTGGCCTCTTTTTTGCTCTGTCTCAGAATGTTTGAGTGCTGATATAGTGGGAGAAGTCTAGTGACTTCGGGGTTAATTTTGTTATCTGAAGTGTTGGACATTTTTGCATGGTTTTTTGGCAGATTGCAGACAGTATCTTTCCTTTCAAGTTAGTTTGGCCCCATCGTTTGCTCAGCCTATTTTTCTGCCTTTGTTTGTGTTTTCATCTTGCTTCACCGTCAATACATGTGGGGGGCTGTCTTTCCTTTGGGGGAGTTAGTTTTCCTCTTTTCTTACTTTAGGCTTATTTAGCTCTCCTGTTGTGACGTGGCATCCAGGACCAACGTAGGCACGCTCCACGACTGCTTCTAGTTGTGTGTTAAGATCAGGGATCTGCAATCTGCATAGTTACCAACCTCTCTGGTTTTCTGAGACTTAGCGTGTGTTGCTTTTTTTCTCCTCGGTGACCCATTCATAACACCAATCCTGGTATGCATGGTCCCCCTCACCCCCCTTTCCTGGTATGCATGGTCCCCTCACCCCCCTATCATGGCATGCATCGTCCCCTCACCCCCCTTTCATGGCATGCATGGTCCCCTCACCCCCCCCAATCCTGGTATGCATGGTCCCCTCACCCCCCAGTCCTGGCATGCATGGTCCCCTCACCCCCCAATCCTGGCATGCATGGTCCCCTCACCCCCCAATCCTGGCATGCATGGTCCCCTCACCCCCCAATCCTGGCATGCATGGTCCCCTCACCCCCCAATCCTGGTATGCATGGTCCCCTCACCCCCCAATCCTGGTATGCATGGTCCCCTCACCCCCCTTTTTGTGGTATGCATGGTCCCCTCACCCCCCCAGTCCTGGTATGCATGGTCCCCTCACCCCCCCAATCCTGGTATGCATGGTCCCCTCACCCTCCTTTTCTTGGTATGCATGGTCCCCTCACCCTCCTTTCGTGGTATGCATGGTCCCCTCACCCCCCAATCCTGGTATGCATGGTCCCCTCACCCCCCAATCCTGGTATGCATGGTCCCCTCACCCCCCTTTTCGTGGTATGCATGTTCCCCTCACCCCCCAATCCTGGTATGCATGGTCCCCCTCACCCTCCTTTCGTGGTATGCATGGTCCCCCTCACTCCCCAATCCTCGTATGCATGGTCCCCCTCACCCCCCCAATCCTGGTATGCATGGTCCCCTCACCCCCAAATCCTGGTATGCATGGTCCCCTCACCCACCTTTCGTAGTATGCATGGTCCCCTCACCCCCTTTTTGTGATATGCATGGTCCCCTCACCCCCGTATCCTGGTATGCATGGTCCCCTCACACCCCTTTCGTAGTATGCATGGTCCCCTCACCCCCTTTTCGTGGTATGCATGGTCCTCTCACCCCTGTATCCTGATATGCATAGTCCCCTCACCCCCTTTTCTTGGTATGCATGGTCCCCTTACCCTGCTCTCATGGTATACATAGACCCCTCACCCCCCTTTTGTACTATGCATAGTCCCCTCACCCCCCTTTCGTGGTATGCATGGTCCTCTCACCCCCCTTTCGTGGTATGCATGGTCCTCTCACCCCCCTTTCCTGGTATTCATAGTCCCTTCACCCCTATTAAACTACACAAAAAATACAAAAAAAAAACATTTATACTCACCCTTCTTTCCTATGCTCCAGCGCTGTCACGTTCTGCTGAAGGCCGGGGCAGGAGTGCATCCGAAATCGCGCATGCCCATAGCGCTATCCGGCGCCATATTGCTGAAGACACACTGCAAATGTGTCTTCAGTAAAATGGCACTGGATCGTGCTATGCACATGCGCGATTCCGGCCGCACTCCTGCCCGGTCTCCGGCCGAAGAGAAGCGCCTCGGCAACACTCCTCTCGGTCAGGTAATTATGTAAGTATGGCGTCGGAGATGGCGGTATGCAGTGTGTACGGTACCGCCATCTCCGGCGCCATACACACTCCTCACCACTGGCTGCCTTATTCTGTCTGGAGCCAGACTACGCAGGCGCGTCACACTTGCGCAGTCTATAAAGGCTTCGGACAGAGTGACGCTTACAGCGTTATATTATACACTAGCTATGAACCCGTTCTACGCCCGGGTGGCGAGCAATTTTATTGGTATATGGTCTCCCATGCTGCTATGTGCTGCCACCCTCCTATCCTGGTACGCATGGTCCCCTCATTCCTATCCTGGTATACATTGTCCCCTCACCCCCCAATCTTGGTATGCATGGTACTCCCTCATACCTATCCTGGTATGCATGGTCCCCTCAGCCCCTATCCTGGTATGCATGGTCCCCTCATCCCCCAATCCTGGTATGCATGGTACCCCTCTTCCCCCAATCCTGGTATGCATGGTACCCCTTGTGATGTACCATGTCTGCAAGATATGTTTTCTGTTGCAATGTGCTAACAAATCCTCCATCCTAGGACATTGTAAACTCTCAGTAGTAGGAATTCCTTCCCCCCAGGTTTTATCAACCCTGCCACTTCCTCTGGAAGAGCAGGAATGTTAATTAGCTAGACCATCTTCCTCACACTATTTGCCTTCTCTCCTCTTCAGAGCGGGAAAAACTTCTTTGTTTGAAACGAATAAAACTATGAGAGACTATACCATAAGAACCAAATACCCTAGAGATATGAAAATCATATTTTTGTAACCTGAGCGGTCCCAGCTTCGAGACCGCGTATGTTTCGAAGTTCTACCCTGTCCAGAACATGAGATAGGATTTGCGCCCAAATGGACGGTCATATCGCATAGATGTTTGATGTTTTCTTGATGGGCTCATTACGCTGGGAAACATGATACCACTGATGAGTCCATACCAGCTTCTCCCATAAAGTTATAGCTAATCTAAGTTTTGTAGCCAAAACATAACTTGGATAAGAGAGGTGGGATCAACCCAGAATGCACCTCTCTGTGATGTCACATAGGAAAGTCTATAAGGCATTTCCTGGGCAAACCAGCTCAGAACAGCTCAAGTCGTCGTGCTAGAAGGACCCCAATGAGCGGAGAAGTGCAGCTCCGCCTCCACCCACCTTAGCCGCATGGTCTGCCTAAGGAACAATATGGAACTGTGAGTGTAATCTCTTTGTTTTCTCCACTTTTATTTTATACCTGTACTGTACATATTTTATGTCTCAATTTTATAGCAACTTTTATCTGTAATCACTGTCCTCTTTCGGAAAATAAATGAAATTATTTAGATCTGTCTCCATGCTCTAAGAATCGAACTATACGCCTTTGATAGATAATCGCTACTAATTCAAGGGGTTTGCCACGGACCCTCTTAATTTAACACTGTGAATTAAGTAACCGTGACTGGTGGCAGCGCGTTGTGTACGGCTATTACGGCTTGCTGGCAGTCTAGAAGGGTCTTATATTGCTGAGTAAGGGGCTTCAGCCACAGCATTGATAATTCCCTTACTGCAGAAGCCTAATTGCCGGTTCACAACAGGCAGCCCGTCCGGCGACTAATTATCCTAGGTGCAGTTCCCTGACTGACCTGAGGGTAAGGGGGGCGCCGGAGAGCTGTGAGTTCCAAAGTGGAACTGAGAAAGTGGGATATACATAAATCCCCGCAGTACTTGGAAGATTGATAGCAGTGGTGGGGCATCCAAATTAAACTCCCCCTGCGGCAAATTGTAGAGCGAGATTAGCTTGCTGGATATTTTTGGTCACATGGTGCCAGTGTTGGGATAACTAAGATAAGCCCCACTGCGCCTGTGATAGCCGTGTGCCGGCATTGTGTCACGCCCCTCCGTCCGCTGATACACCCGTGTCAGTGGTGGGACTGTGACATAGTGGTGACACAGGGTCCGCTGTCCGTCGCGTTTTGGTGGCAGCGGGACTCCCGTTAGTGTCGCCCGTAAGTGGACGAACGGCGGTGGGCTGTTCGTCACATATTGGTGGCAGCGCGGTGGGATAATCCTAGAGCATTAGTGATTTGGTTTGAGCAATCATTCCTCTCACTAAAAACCTGCACGGTTCCTGCGGGAATCCTGCATCATAGGTTTTGGAGAACAGACTCAGTGGTTACTAGTCCTGAGACATTAGTGTGTACTTGCAAGTATCCCCCTCCCGTTTCTTCGTTTTTCTTTTTCTATCTTTTATTTGGCAACCATGGCGGCAAAAGGAGAACCTTGGTACACCCGGCAGACAAAGGAAGTTCTTGCTGCGTTATGCACGTACCAAGGCCTTGACGCCACGAACAAAAACAGAGCTCAAATGATCGCGGCTCTAGTGCAGCTGGACAACGACCAGAATCCAGCGAGCGCAGAAGTTGGCCCAAGTTGCAATGGGGCTGCAGCAGAGGCTCCACTCCTGAGCGCTGGCCCCACATTCAACCAGAACGGGGTGGACCCCTATCTGCAAATGGCCTTGGACGAACTCCCCGCCGAAGACAGTGATGGGCGGGTGAGGCTGATCCAGCAAGCTCGAGAGAGAGCAGAGCAGCGAGCCGAGCGCCAGGCGGAGAGAGCTGAGCGCCAAGCTGAGGCTGAGAGAGCCGAGCGCCAGGCGCAGAGGGCCCATGAACTGGAGGTACTCCAGCGGGGTGGGAATGCCCTCACAGCCCGAAGCCGTGAGCCCAGCAGCGTCCAGACTCCTAAACCCCGGCCAGAGCATTTTCCCGTGATGGAAAAGGACGGGGACTTGGACACATTTCTGCGAGCCTTTGAGAAAGCCTGCAGACAGTACCAGCTGCCTAGAGACCAATGGGCAAGGTACTTGACCCCAGGGCTAAAAGGCAAAGCCCTGGAGGCATTTGCTTCTCTTCCGCCAGAAGCCGATGATGACTATGACGCCATAAAGCAGGCGCTGATCGCCAAATACCGGCTGACACCTGAGGTATACCGAAAGAAGTTCCGACACCTCCAACGTGGCCCACACGATAGCTACAGTGATGTGGTGCAAGGACTCAGGACCCACTTTGACCAGTGGATCCATGGACTGTCCGTTGAAACCTTTGAGCAGCTACGGGACCTGATGATCAAAGACCAGTTCCTGCATCTCTGCCCAGCTGAGGTCCGACAGTTCATCCTGGACCGCGAACCAACGAACGCGGACAAAGCGGCGCAGATCGCCGACAACCACGAGGCCAACCGGAAGCCCGAGACGCGGAGGCCAGTCGCCACCAGCTGGAAAGGGGGTAAGCCAGCAACCAACCCCAATGCCCCAGCTAGCCGTCCCTCCGGAGGCCCTGTCCCTGTTGCCAACAACAGGCCGGCTACTGACAGTCGCCTGTGTCACCACTGCCAGCGGCCTGGTCACTTCTTTTACACCTGTCCGAACAGGCCGAAGAACCCCCCAGCCAAGGCCCCCGGGCCCAATGCCTCTGTTCTTTTGGTGGGAGGTGTGGTTGGGAGGGCTGACGACAACGTTCAACCTGTTCAGGTGGGGGCCCGTCTTGCTACAGGCCTCAAGGACACCGGGGCTGAACGAACCCTCATCCCTCCTGGACTGGCGGCCCCTGAAGAGTTTGTTGAGGGGAAAACCCTGACTGTCACCGGGATTGGAGGCACCCGTTGTCCCTTGCCAGTGGCACGAGTTTTTCTTGACTGGGGTGCCGGGAGCGGGTTGAGGGAGGTGGGAGTGTCTGAAAATTTGCCCACTGATGTTTTATTGGGGACTGACTTGGGGAGGATGGTTGCATACTATGTCCCTGACACCCTTCCCCAAACTGATAATAAGGGTAACGTTAACCCTGATGATGTTGATGATGGGAAACTGAATGTGTTACCTGCTAATGCCTTGATGAGTAATGATGCAACTAACAACCATTCTTTCCCCAGGTACGATGCTGATGTGAATGTACCAAAGCAAACTGATAACCATTCTTCTCCTAGGAAGGATGATGATGATGTTGATGTATCTGTGCCGACTGAACCCGTTAACCCTTTCTTTGAAGCGGTAGATGTGTCCACAGGTACCGAAGTGCTCAGCCCCATCACTCTGCGGAGTGAGACGGCTGAGGAACCCCTGGCAGGAGTAAGCAACGGTGCTCAAGGAAATGGGGAGGTGCATGGGGACCATGAGGAAGGTAATGCCATGCAGCTGACCTGTGCCACCGAGGAAGGTAACTGGCCCATAAGTAGCACTGCTCCTGAAGTGTTGGGGGTGGATGGGGAGGTAGAGCCCAGGGCAGCACCAGCTGGTGGGTCTGCAGAAATCCCCAGGGAGACAGCATACATAGCAGCTGTCACACGCAGTCAGAGTGCCCAGATCGCAGGTAACGCACTGTCTTCTGGACCCTCTGCTGCTACAGGAGAGACTGAACCAGAGGTGAACCCAGAGCCGGTTCCAGAGGGTCCCAGTAAAGAGGGGACCCTGACGTCACTTCTGGCAGCCTCCAGCATGGAGTTCCAGGCTGCTCTGCACTCAGATGCCAGCCTGGAGAAATTGAGAGGTCTCGCCGAGACGTCCACCTCCAAGTCTGATAAGGAGAGGGTGTTCTGGGAACGAGGAAGGTTGTACCGGGAGACAGTACCCGGAGATCCTAAAAAGGAGTGGTTGAGGGAAAGACAGCTGGTCGTCCCCTATCAGTTCAGAACTGAGTTGTTGCGGATTGCCCATGAGATTCCACTCGCTGGACACTTGGGGATCAGCAAAACAAAGGCACGGCTGTCTCAACACTTCTATTGGCCCAAGATGGGGACAGATGTAACACACTACTGCCGCTCCTGTGCCACCTGTCAAAAAGTGGGTAAGGCGGGGCCTGCTCTTAAGGCTCCCCTTATTCCTTTGCCGGTGATAGAGGAGCCTTTCCAGAGAATCGCGGTGGACATTGTAGGACCGCTGTCCGTCCCCAGCAGCTCCGGAAAGCGATACATTCTCACCGTGGTAGACTACGCTACCCGGTACCCAGAGGCAGTAGCTCTGTCTTCAACCAGGGCAGATAAGGTGGCTGACGCACTGGTGACCATCTTTTCGAGAGTAGGATTTCCCAGGGAGATGCTTACCGATCAAGGGCCCCAATTCATGTCTCGCCTAATGGAGGCTCTCTGTGAGAAAATGCAGGTGACGCAGCTGGTATCGAGTCCGTATCACCCACAGACTAACGGTTTGTGTGAACGTTTCAACGGTACCCTCAAACAGATGCTCCGCATACTGGTTGAGACCCAAGGGCGCGACTGGGAGCGGTACCTCCCACACCTGCTGTTCGCTTACAGAGAAGTTCCGCAGGCTTCGACCGGGTTCTCCCCCTTCGAGCTCCTGTATGGCAGGCGAGTCCGGGGACCCCTTGGGTTGATAAGAGAATCCTGGGAAGATGAGCCAAACCCCACAGAAGTGTCCATCGTGGATTATGTCATGCGCTTCCGTGACAAGATGCAGACCTTGACGCAGTTGGTGCATGACAACATGACGCAGGCTCAGGCTGACCAGAAGCGCTGGTACGACCAGAACGCCCGGGAGCGGACCTACCAGGTGGGTCAAAAGGTGTGGGTGTTGGTCCCGGTACCAACGGATAAGCTTCAGGCAGCCTGGGAAGGCCCGTACGTCGTCCACCAACAGCTCAACCCGGTCACCTACGTGGTCACGCTTGACCATGCTCGGGGTAGGCGCAAGGCCTTTCACGTCAACATGCTGAAGGCGCACTACGAACGTGAAGCTTGCATCCTACCGGTCTGCAATCTGCCAGAGGATGGGGAGGAAGATTCCCTCCTGGACATGCTGGCCCAGGCCAAGGCCAATGGGTCCATTGAGGACATGGAGATAAGTGGTTCGCTCACCGTGTCCCAGCGGTTGCAGTTGATGGCCACCCTGGAACTCTTCCGGCCCGTGTTCACCAACCGTCCTGGGAGGACGGAGTTAGCGGTTCATGAGGTGGACACCGGGAATCATGCCCCATTACGGCGAACACCTTATCGGATCTCTGAAACGGTGCAACAAGTCATGCGCCAAGAGGTCGATGAGATGTTAAGGCTGGGAGTGATTCGACGGTCAAAAGGTGCGTGGGCTTCACCTGTAGTCCTCGTGCCTAAAAAGGATCGAACCACCCGGTTCTGCGTGGACTACAGGGGGCTCAACGCCATCACAACCTCTGAAGCCCACCCGATGCCGCGCATCGAGGATCTGCTCGAGCGGTTGACAAACGCCAACTACATATCCATCATGGATTTGAGTCGGGGATACTGGCAGATTCCCCTGAGCCCTGAGGCGCAGGAGAAATCCGCCTTTATCACCCCCTTTGGACTGTACGAGTCCACGGTCATGCCCTTCGGCATGAAGAATGCCCCTGCCACTTTCCAGCGGATGGTCAACCACCTGCTTCGGGGACTGGAGGAGTACGCAGTGGCGTACTTAGACGATATTGCCGTCTTCAGTTCCACCTGGGAGGAACACCTTCAGCACCTCCAGGAGGTGCTCAAGCGTCTTCACCAGGCAGGCCTGACCATCAAGCCGGGGAAGTGCCAGATAGGCATGCGCGAGGTCCACTACCTGGGGCACCGGGTAGGCGGGGGTTCCATGAGTCCGGAGCCAGAAAAAGTGGACGCAATCGTGTCCTGGCCCACCCCCAGGACCAAGAAACAGGTGAAGTCCTTCTTGGGCACTGCAGGGTACTATAGGCGGTTCGTACAGGACTATAGCGCCCTTGCCAAACCCTTGACTGACCTCACCAAGCAGAGGCTACCCCAAACAGTCAACTGGACAGATGACTGTGAGGCGGCTTTCCAAGCTTTGAAAGCAGCCCTGTGCAACTCTCCAGTGTTGAGAGCAGTCGACAGCAGTCGCCCGTTTCTGGTACAGACCGACGCCAGCGAGTTTGGCCTCGGTGCTGTGCTTAGCCAGGTCGACTCGGGGGACCAAGAGCACCCCGTGTTGTACCTGAGCCGGAAACTTTTGCCGAGGGAAGTGGCATACTCGACCATCGAGAAGGAGTGTCTGGCCATGGTGTGGGCACTGCAGCGTTTGCAGCCCTACCTGTATGGGCGCGCCTTCACGGTGGTAACCGACCACAACCCACTGAGCTGGTTGCACACCGTGTCGGGAACCAATGGAAGATTGCTCCGCTGGAGCCTTGCCCTTCAACAGTACGATTTTACTGTAAAACACAGGAAGGGCAGTGAAAACGGCAATGCCGATGGGTTGTCCCGCCGGGGCGAACCCGCTGAGGTGCGCATGGCCGATTACCGAGAGGTAATGCCTCCTTAGCGCCCTCTTAAGGGGGGAGGTGTGATGTACCATGTCTGCAAGATATGTTTTCTGTTGCAATGTGCTAACAAATCCTCCATCCTAGGACATTGTAAACTCTCAGTAGTAGGAATTCCTTCCCCCCAGGTTTTATCAACCCTGCCACTTCCTCTGGAAGAGCAGGAATGTTAATTAGCTAGACCATCTTCCTCACACCATTTGCCTTCTCTCCTCTTCAGAGCGGGAAAAACTTCTTTGTTTGAAACGAATAAAACTATGAGAGACTATACCATAAGAACCAAATACCCTAGAGATATGAAAATCATATTTTTGTAACCTGAGCGGTCCCAGCTTCGAGACCGCGTATGTTTCGAAGTTCTACCCTGTCCAGAACATGAGATAGGATTTGCGCCCAAATGGACGGTCATATCGCATAGATGTTTGATGTTTTCTTGATGGGCTCATTACGCTGGGAAACATGATACCACTGATGAGTCCATACCAGCTTCTCCCATAAAGTTATAGCTAATCTAAGTTTTGTAGCCAAAACATAACTTGGATAAGAGAGGTGGGATCAACCCAGAATGCACCTCTCTGTGATGTCACATAGGAAAGTCTATAAGGCATTTCCTGGGCAAACCAGCTCAGAACAGCTCAAGTCGTCGTGCTAGAAGGACCCCAATGAGCGGAGAAGTGCAGCTCCGCCTCCACCCACCTTAGCCGCATGGTCTGCCTAAGGAACAATATGGAACTGTGAGTGTAATCTCTTTGTTTTCTCCACTTTTATTTTATACCTGTACTGTACATATTTTATGTCTCAATTTTATAGCAACTTTTATCTGTAATCACTGTTCTCTTTCGGAAAATAAATGAAATTATTTAGATCTGTCTCCATGCTCTAAGAATCGAACTATACGCCTTTGATAGATAATCGCTACTAATTCAAGGGGTTTGCCACGGACCCTCTTAATTTAACACTGTGAATTAAGTAACCGTGACTGGTGGCAGCGCGTTGTGTACGGCTATTACGGCTTGCTGGCAGTCTAGAAGGGTCTTATATTGCTGAGTAAGGGGCTTCAGCCACAGCATTGATAATTCCCTTACTGCAGAAGCCTAATTGCCGGTTCACAACAGGCAGCCCGTCCGGCGACTAATTATCCTAGGTGCAGTTCCCTGACTGACCTGAGGGTAAGGGGGGCGCCGGAGAGCTGCGAGTTCCAAAGTGGAACTGAGAAAGTGGGATATACATAAATCCCCGCAGTACTTGGAAGATTGATAGCAGTGGTGGGGCATCCAAATTAAACTCCCCCTGCGGCAAATTGTAGAGCGAGATTAGCTTGCTGGATATTTTTGGTCACATGGTGCCAGTGTTGGGATAACTAAGATAAGCCCCACTGCGCCTGTGATAGCCGTGTGCCGGCATTGTGTCACGCCCCTCCGTCCGCTGATACACCCGTGTCAGTGGTGGGACTGTGACATAGTGGTGACACAGGGTCCGCTGTCCGTCGCGTTTTGGTGGCAGCGGGACTCCCGTTAGTGTCGCCCGTAAGTGGACGAACGGCGGTGGGCTGTTCGTCACACCCCTCATCCCCCAATCCTGGTATGCATGGTACCCCTCATCCCCCAATCCTGGTATGTATGGTACCCCTCATCCCCCCAATCCTGGTATGTATGGTCCCCTCACCCCCCCCATCCTGTTATGCATGGTACCCCTCATCCCCCAATCCTGTTATGTATGGTTCCCTCACTCCCCCTATCCTGGTATGTATCGTCCCCTCACACACACCCCCATCCTGGTATGCATGGTACCTCTCATCCCCCAATCCTGGTATGCATGGTACCCCTCACCCCCCAGTCCTGGCATGCATGGTACCCCTCACCCCCCAGTCCTGGTATGCATGGTACCCCTCATCCCCCAATCCTGGTATGCATGGGTACCCCTCATCCCCCTATCCTGGTATGCATGGTTCCCCTCATCACCCAATCCTGGTATGCATGATACCCCTCATCCCCCTATCCTGGTATGCATGGTACTCCCCTCACCCCCTATCCTGGTATGTATGGTCTCCTCACCCCCTATCCTTGTATGCATGGTCCTCTCACCCCCCCCCCTATCATGGTATGCATGGTACTCCCTCACCCCCTATCATGGTATGCATGGTACTCCTTCATCCCTATCCTGGTATGTATGGTCCCCTTACCACCTATCCTGGTATGCATGGTACCCCTCATCCCCCAATCCTGGTATGCATGGTACCCCTCATCCCCCAATCCTGGTATGCATGGTACCCCTCATCCCCCAATCCTGGTATGCATGGTACCCCTCATCCCCCAATCCTGGTATGCATAGTACCCCTCATCCCCCAATCCTGGTATGCATGGTACCCCTCATCCCCCAATCTTGGTATGCATGGTACCCCTCATCCCCCAATCTTGGTATGCATGGTACTCCCTCACCCCCTATCATGGTATGCATGGTACTCCCTCATCCCTATCCTGGTATGTATGGTCCCCTTACCACCTATCCTGGTATGTATGGTACCCCTCATCCCCCAATCCTGGTATGAATGGTCCCCTCATCCCCCAATCCTGGTATGCATGCTACCTCTCATCCCCCAATCCTGGTATGCATGGTACCCCTCATCCCCCAATCCTGGTATGCATGGTACCCCTCATCCCCCAATCCTGGTATGCATGGTACCCCTCATCCCCCAATCCTGGTATGAATGGTACCCCTCATCCCCCAATCCTGGTATGCATGCTACCTCTCACCCCCCAATCCTGGTATGAATGGTCTCCTCATCCCCCAGTCCTGGTATGCATGGTCACCTCATCCCCCAATCCTGGTATGAATGGTACCCCTCATCCCCCAATCCTGGTATGTATGGTCCCCTCCTCCCCCCATCCTGTTATGCATGGTACTCCCTCACCCCCTATCATGGTATGCATGGTACTCCCTCATCCCTATCCTGGTATGTATGGTCCCCTTACCACCTATCCTGGTATGTATGGTACCCCTCATCCCCCAATCCTGGTATGAATGGTCCCCTCATCCCCCAATCCTGGTATGCATGCTACCTCTCACCCCCCAATCCTGGTATGAATGGTACCCCTCATCCCCCAATCCTGGTATGAATGGTACCCCTCATCCCCCAATCCTGGTATGAATGGTACCCCTCATCCCCCAATCCTGGTATGCATGCTACCTCTCACCCCCCAATCCTGTTATGAATGGTCTCATCCCCCAATCCTGGTATGAATGGTACCCCTCATCCCCCAATCCTGGTATGAATGGTACCCCTCATCCCCCAATCCTGGTATGTATGGTCCCCCTCCTCCCCCCATCCTGTTATGCATGGTACCCCTCATCCCCCAATCCTGTTATGTATGGTTCCCTCACTCCCCCCTATCCTGGTATGCATGGTACCTCTCTTCCCCCAATCCTGATATGCATGGCCCCCTCACCCCCCTATCCTGGTATGCATGGTCCTCTCGCCCCCCCCCCCCCCCCCATCCTGGTATGCATGGTAACCCTCACTCCTATTAATACTACACACATACAAAAAAAAGATAACATTTAGGGTACGTGAACACCCTGCGGATTCCGCTGCGTTTCCGCAGCGGTTTTGGCCGCTGCGGACACGCAGCAGTTTTAGCTGCGGTGTACAGTACCATTCAAATGAATGGGAAAAAAAAAACCGCTGTGCCGACGCTGCGGAAAAATCCGCGCGGATTTGCTGCGGTTTTGAATCCGCAGAAAGAATTGCATGTCAATTCTTTCTGCGGAAACCGCTGCGGGTTCCTATCTCCACCATTGTGGAGATAGTGAATCCGCAGGACCAAACCGCAGGCAAAACCGCAGATAATCCGCAGGTCTTTTGACCTGCGGATTATCTGCGGTTTTTGCAAAATCCGTGCGGATTAATCCGCAGCGGATTCCGCAGCGTGTGCACACACCCTTATACTCACCCTTGTTTCCTGTGCTCCAGCGCTGTCACGTTCTGCTGGAGGCCGGGGCAGGAGTGCGGCCGGAATTGCGCATGCCCTGCCCATAGCGCTGTCCGGCGCCATATTGCTGAAGACACACTGCAAGTGTGACTTCAGTAAAATGGCGCTGGATCGCGCTATGCGCGATACCGGCCGCACTTCTGCTCCGAAGAGAAGCGCCGCGGCAACGCTCCTCCCGGTCAGGTAAGTATGGTGTCGGAGATGGCGGTATGCAGTGTGTACGGTACCGCCATCTCCGGCACCATACACACTCCTCACCGCTGGCTGCCTCACTCTGTCTGGAGCCAGACTGCGCAGGCGCATCGCGCTTGCGCAGTGTAACAAATGGAAGCGGAGGCAGAGATGGTGAAGTTTACATTCGTTTTTATTTTTTAAGTGGAACCTCGGGACCACGGTCCGGGGGGCTCCGAAGAGGGCGTGACTAGTGAGCCCCGGGCACGTGTAGTAAAGCCCCTCAGGCAGGGCCAGAATGGAATACCCGGAGGACACAGGTGCTATCTCCAGTTAGACCCCGAACACGTGGCAGCTGTCCCAGCGGGACCAAAAGGGATAACAAAAGATACAGCAGAGTCCGCAATGCGCTGGGTCCTGGATCCGGTTAGTTGGTAAGGAGTCGGTTCCAGTGACCTTCACACAGTCCTTGGACTCGGATGGCTGTAGGCGGAACGGGATGGCTTAGGCCCAGATGGTTGCTGATATAACCAGGTAGCACAGGATACTGATATGCTGTGGAAACAGAGCATTAGACAATGCACAGAGACTGCATATGCAGGTTAGCATGAGAACCGGATGTAGCAATGATAGACACTCGTTGCTCCGGCGCTCTCCCTATGGAGGAGAGGCCAGAAATAGCAGCCAGTGCTCTGCCATTGGTTGATTGCATTTTTTGAATAATGCACGCCGCCCCTTTAAGAAGGCAAGAGAGCGGGCGGGCGTGCCCTAATAGCCTTAGTTACAGATCTCACAGGACGCCAGAAGGAGGAGGCAGGAGGGAGGACAGAATGCTGAGCAGCAGCATGAGAGGCTCGAGGTGAGTGCCCAGAACGGAGAGCAGCGGCAGGCCTGGACGCAGCAGCAGGATGGGGGCCAGGTGTAACAGCGGCAGACCTGAGCGTTATATTATAGATGTATCTCTTTGTAATCTGCCTGTAGAGTCGGAGCCTGCAATACAGATCAAGTATACAGAATCTTCCCAATGACATCACCAGAGCTTGTGGCTCTGTAGCTTTATCTCCTGCCATTGATGTTGAAGTTTGTGGGCTCAAGAGCTGGGGAGATTCACAAAAAAAATAAAATTTACATTTTTCTAAATTTTTTTTTTTTTTTTTTTTAATTCTTTTTAGTAGTTTTATAAGAACAAAAAAAATGTGACTTCTTCTTCCCCTTAGTGTACAAGTACAAAGAAATACACTGCTGTATACAATGTATCTCTATGTACCAGTATAATCCACTGCTGGGGTCACTGCCTGCAATACATCACAAGTTTAACACATTTTCCTGTGTTTATCATTATGGGCTGTGACTCCTAGAGCGCTGCTGGGAATATGGAGACACGAGTCCGGGGAAACAGAATCACCGGAGAAGTGTGAATGATATAATTCAGTGTATGCACTGAGCAGAGAGATGCAGCCCTGCCCTCGGGGAGGAGGAGATAAAGAGCGCTGAAGACAGCGAGAGGGGCAGATGAGTATTAGAAGCCGGGACAAAGCCCTGACATGACAGCGGGACAGAACCTCTCGGTCCAGCAGACACCAGGGGCGGCCCGGCCTTCACCCTGCAGTCCCTGTACCGGAATCTGGGGTTACACAGGGGCCCCGGTTTACATCCATGGAGTGGCTGCCGGTGGAGCGAGCTGGCCAAGAATAGTCGTGATACCTTTCACAATCAGGGACACAATACAAGGCAAGGTCAGGAACTAATAACCGAGAGATTGGGCCTGCAGCCAGAAGCATCAAAGCTCCCAGCATAGAGTGTAGAACAACTGATACCAGCACTCTGCAGTGATTTATTGATTCCCTGCCGGGCGGCACCACAAATCCCAGCAACACTAATGTTATGCATGACTGTGCCTGCGTCCCCCAGTGCTGTCCGCAGTGCAAGTGCAGCGCCACCTAGTGATAGAAATCATGGTAGAAGGTTATAATGACGGTTAGTCTAAATGTTTCTATATATTGTTTCCTATGAAGTTTTTGTTGTTTTTATCATTTCATCTTTTCTCCAGTCAGGTTTCTCCAATAAAGGATCCTCTGCTGATAACGTCTCTGCGGGAATCTTCCTGATTAATGTGTCAGGGATGAATAAGGACAGAGGCAAGATGGCGGAGAGGATACTAAACCTCACCCTGGAGATAATCTTCCATCTTACCGGAGAGGTGAGAGGCTCTGATGTCATCACATGACCTCATTATCTATGGGAATAACAGGGGATATGACCGGAGAGGTGAAAGGCTCTGATGTCATCACATGACCTCATTATGGGAATAACAGGGGATATGACCGGAGAGGTGAGATGCTCTGATGTCATCACATGACCTCATTATCTATGGGAATAACAGGGGATATGACCGGAGAGGTGAGAGGCTCTGATGTCATCACATGACCTCATTATCTATGGGAATAACAGGGGATATGACCGGAGAGGTGAGAGGCTCTGATGTCATCACATGACCTCATTATCTATGGGAATAACAGGGGATATGACCGGAGAGGTGAGAGGCTCTGATGTGATCACATGACCTCATTATCTATGGGAATAACAGGGGATATGACCAGAGAGGTGAGAGGCTCTGATGTCATCACATGACCTAATTATCTATGGGAATAACAGGGGATATGACCGGAGAGGTGAGAGGCTCTGATGTGATCACATGACCTCATTATCTATGGGAATAACAGGGGATATGACCAGAGAGGTGAGAGGCTCTGATGTCATCACATAACCTCATTATCTCTGGGAATAACAGGGGATATGACCGGAGAGGTGAGAGGCTCTGATGTCATCACATAACCTCATTATCTCTGGGAATAACAGGGGATATGACCGGAGAGGTGAGAGGCTCTGATGTCATCACATAACCTCATTATCTCTGGGAATAACAGGGGATATGACCGGAGAGGTGAGAGGCTCTGATGTCATCACATAACCTCATTATCTCTGGGAATAACAGGGGATATGACCGGAGAGGTGAGAGGCTCTGATGTCATCACATAACCTCATTATCTCTGGGAATAACAGGGGATATGACCGGAGAGGTGAGAGGCTCTGATGTCATCACATAACCTCATTATCTCTGGGAATAACAGGGGATATGACCGGAGAGGTGATGGACTCTGGAGATGTCTGTAGTGATATTATTAATGTCTCCACACTCAGGATTACACAGTAGTGAAGACCTCTAGTGATCGCTGTCAGGCCCCTGTGTCTGAAAGATGGGGAGGAACCCTGAGCCCAATCTCGGGGCCTCCACCTCACCCCCGGATACATAAGGACATCAATGACCAGAAGATCCTAGAACTCACCAACAAGATGATTGAGCTGCTGACTGGAGAGGTGACGCTGCTGGGATGCTGGGACATTATACAGGACAGCACTGGAGGATTCTGGGTGATGACGGTATCATTGTGTGTGTCAGGTTCCTATAAGGTGTCAGGACGTCACCGTCTATTTCTCCATGGAGGAGTGGGAGTATCTAGAAGGACACAAGGATCGGTACCAGGAGGTGATGATGGAGGAGCACCGGCCCCGCACATCACCAGGTAATAGACAGGACTAAATACACACGGCCTATAATTCTCTGTATGTAATAATGATGTCAGTCCTGTCTGTGTCTCCTCAGTTCTCTCCAGTAAGTCTTTAGTGTCTGGGTGTAAGGATCCCATACTCCCAGACACTATACTCGATCCCACAACTGCCACCAATATTTGAAGAGCTGCACCTCGCATCCCCGCCTGATGTCACTAATACATCAGGAGTCACACAGTATAGTCTCCACACTTTCACCAACGTGACATTCTGCACCCCTGGGGATATGTAATGTCAGCTTGGCACCGTTTATCACAGACATCCACTGTCTACATGGGCACAAGGAGGCACAGGAAGTGAAAGAGGGTGGCCCACGCCACCGCCGGCTTGGCACAGCACTCGCTCACAACACTGACAGGCTGAGAAACCTCTTTCACTAGCACCAGTGAAACAGCACTGCTAGCCCGGTAGGACTGCCCACCAGTTCCTCGTTAGATATAAGCCCAGTCCCTTAACAGGTCTATATCTGGCAAGAAACCAGCCCTGGTAGCATGTGATGTTAAACCCAGAACATGGACTTGTGAATTTGCGGCTCGAGATAAAAGTTAAGCCCAAGGGTAAATTATATTTTTAATTGCCTTAAGGGCACACTAGACAATACACTATATACACAATTGTTATACATATACAATGGTCAGATATTCAAATACAGGTGGTAGTGCAATAAGTATAAGCAGATGATACAAAACTAAATTACCAGTTGGATGTTGGCTCTTGGTGCTGCACAGATACATCGGAGGCGTGGGGTGCCAGTGGTATCCATTTTTTTACAACACGATACAACAATGTCGCTTCTGTTTCACAACACTGGCCCACAGCCTCGCATGGCCAACTAACCCCTTGGACAGTCACTACAACCTATAATGGATCATAACTTCTCAACGAAAGGTCATAGAGGGGCCGTTTTGGTGCTATTATATTCAGCCAGGCCCCCCGTTAAATATGCAGACCAAACATTGCTTCGCTACCTTGCTTTTATTAGCCGGTCTACGTAGCTCTCCACCCCGGGGTGCTAGAACGGATTGAGACCCCGGCAGGCGTTTGTCCCATTCATGAGATCTAGAAAATGTAACAGATATACAGCCAAGACGTACTATAATGCCTTATGAAATTATGGTTCCCGTCTGTCTGAGGGGTTTCTTTGAATTAGTTAAGCAGCTTGGGCACCAAGCAGGGTTCGTCCTACCAGAAAGGTCTTGGTTCCAGCTGAATGCAGGGAATGTGAGTTTATCCATTTGGAGCTTTTGAAGCTGAATTACCTGCTGTCCTGTCGCAGCTTCACATTTTGTAGGTGGTCTGTAATCCTGAACCGGATTGTCATGATCTCAGTGCAGGTTTGACTCGCACATGTGGGGTTAATGTCTGGAACCAGTGCTGATGATTGGCATTTCTGAGGTTAAAGGGTGTGATCCCAGTGCAGGCTTACCTGCACACCTGGGGCTAATGATTGTGGCCTCTCCCTGGTTCTGGGGGAGGCTTCTTATAGCCTCAGGACGCTCCCATCCCTGTCAGTTATACTTTCGCCCTTGGCATTGTGTGGTGACCCCTGAGTGTGTTTGTGCTGTGTTCTTGTTTATCTGATACTCTGTGTATGACTCGGTCTGTTCTCTGGATACTGCTTGTTGGATTCTGCTTGGTACCTTCTATGTCTGTTTGGTTTTGATCTCTGCTTAGCCCCGACTCTCCGTTCTGTCTCATCCCTGGTACTTTACTGCTATCTCTGTGTATGACCCAGAGATGTATGACCCAGTTTGTCTGACTTTGAGAATTCCTGTATTAGTGTTCTGCCTATCTCTGATAGCAGGACGCTAAGCACCACCCTCTTGTGGTCACATGACCGTAGGTCCTTCACTGCTCACTGACTTTAGCTTCTCCAGGTCCTGTTTGCTTGAACTATCCGGCCGTGTCTGACCCCGGGCCCCTCTGCAGTGTGGGTGAGTCCTTGCTCAGCGGTGGCTGCACGCCGACCTTAACAGGACCGTGACACGGATATGATACAGTCAACTGGCATTCAGTTATATCCCCCGTATTCTTCATACCACAGTTGGTTCTGTCTTCAACACAGAAGTGGAAAACCACAACAGAAAAGCCTGTTTTCGTAACATTAAGACCTATTGGTACCTGCTGTGATATTGTTCTATGTTTTGCACCCAAATATTTTAGTCACTTAATAAATTAATTTTGCTGTATACCCCTGGTCAAAACTAATGTTATTGTGAACAATTATGCAAGTTGAAGATGGAATGATCTCTAAAAGGCCTAAAATTAAAGATGACGCGTTTCCTTTGTATTTTAGGCAAAAATAATATTATAATCATTTTTTAAATTTTAAAACTTGCAAAAAGGAAAATGGGCCTGTGCAGAAGTTTGGGCACCCTTAAAGATTTGTATGCTCAGAAAACTTTGCCTTATGGGTTATGGCTTGTTCACCATCATCGTTAGGAAAGGCCAGGTGATGCAAATTTCCCAGCTTTATAAAAACGCAGCCTCCTCTAACCTTATGCCAGAAAACAGCAGCCATGTTTTTTAAGCAGATGTGTAGCCCTCTGAAAATAAAAATGGTGGAGGTACACAAAGCCAGGAGAAGGCTACAAGAATATAGCAATGCGTTTTCAAGTTGCCCTTTCCTCAGTTCAAAATGTAATTAAGAAATGGAGATCTGGAAGACAAAGCAAAATCTCAGGGAGAGCTGCTTGTAGGATTGCTAGAGAGGCATATCAGAACCCTTGTTTGACTGCAGACTCTGACAGAAAGATTTAGCAGACTTGAGTTGTGGTACATTGTTCTACTGCTCAGAGACACCTGCACAAATAAGGCTTTCATGGAAGAGTCATCAGAATAAAACCTCTCCTGTGTCCTCACAATAAAATTCAGTGTCAGAAGTATGCAAAAGAGCATCTAAAAAATACTTATGCATTTTGGAAACAAGTCTTGTGGACCAGTGAGGTTAAAATATAACTGTTTGGCCACAATGAACAAAGGTATGTTTGGAGAGAAAAAGCACACAGAATTTCAGGAAAAGAACATCTTGCCAACCATTACGCATGGGGGTGGGTCAATCATTCTTTGTGGTTGTGTTGCAGCCAATAGCACAGGGAACATTTCACAGGTAGAAGAAAGAATGGATTCAATGAAATTTCGACAAATTTTTGATGCAAACATAACACCATCTGTAAAAAAGCTGAAGTTGAAAAGAGGAAGCGGATGGCTTCTTCAATGGATAATGATCCTAAACATACACTACCGTTCAAAAGTTTAGGGTCAGTTAGAAATTTCCTTAATTTTGAAAGAAAAGTACATTTTTTTCCAATGAAGCCAACATTAAATGATTCAGAAATACACTCTATACATTGTCAATGTGGTAAATGACTATTCTAGCTGCAAACATCTGGTTTGTAATGCAATTTCTTCATAGGTGTATAGAGGCCCATTTCCAACAACCATCCCCCCTGTGTTCTTATGATACTTTGTGTTTGTTAACTGTGTAAGAAGGCTAATGGATGGTTAGAATACCCTTGAAAACCCTTCTGCAAGTATGTTAGCACAGCTGAAAACAGTTTGGCTGATTAGAGAAGCTATAAACCTGACCTTCCTTTGAGCTAGTTGAGAATCTGGAGCATTTCTTTTGTTGGTTCCATTAAACTCTCAAAATGGCCAGAAAAAAAGAACTGTCATGTGAAACTCGACAGTCTATTCTTGTTCTTAGAAATGAAGGCTATTCCATGCGAGAATTTGCCAAGAAACTGAAGATTTCCTACAACGCTGTGTACTACTCCCTTCAGAGGAGAGCACAAACAGGCTCTAACCAGAGTAGAAAGAGAAGTGGGAGGCCCCGCTGCACAACTGAGCAACAAGGCAAGTACATTAGAGTCTGTAGTTTGAGAAATCAACACCTCACAGGCTATTGCAATGCCATGCCATACCCTGTGGACAGCGCTTGATTGGAGCCAATTTCATCCTACAACAGGACAATGACCCAAATCACACCTCCAAATTATGCAGGAACTATTTAGGGAAGAAGCAGGCAGCTGGTATTCTAGCTGTAATTGAGTGGCCAGCGCAGTCACCAGATCTCAACCCCATTGAGCTGTTGTGGGAGCAGCTTGACCATATGGTACGCAAAAAGCCAAACCAACTTGTGGGAGGGGCTTCTGGAAGCATGGGGTGAAATATCTCCAGATTACCTCAGCAAATTAACTGCTAGAATGCCAAAGGTCTGCAATGCTGGAATTGCTGCAAAGGAGCATTCTGTGATGAAAGCAAAGTGTGAAGGAGAAAATTATTATTTCAAATTAAAAAAAAATTTTTTGAACCTTGTCAATGTCTGGTCTAGATTTTACATTCATTTGGCAACTCATTTGATAAAAGTATGAGTTTTCATGGACCCCAAACTTTTGAACGGTAGTGTACGTCAAAATCCAAAATAGACAACCTTAGAAGGCGCAAGCTGAAGATTTTAAAATGGCCCTCACAGTCCCCTGAACATTATTGAAAATCTGTGGCTAGACCTCAAAATAGCAGAGGATGCAAGATGACCCAGGAATCTCACAGAAGTGGAAGAATTTCACAAGGAAGAATGGAGGAAAATCCGTCCAATCAAGAATTGAAAGACTCTACAAAAAGTGTTTACAAGCTGTGATACTTGCAAAAGGGATGTGACTAGGTACTAGGCATTCAGGGTATCCAAACTTTTGCATTGATCTATTTTTTTTTATCAATTTTAAAATGTAGAAGATGAAAATATATATATACTGCTCAAAGAAATTAAGGGAACACAAACAGCCTGTTGCAAATGGAATAGTGTTCCCTTTATTTTTTTTGAGCAGTGTATATATTTTACCTAAGATACAAAGGAAATGTGTCATCCTTAACTTTAGACCTTTTAGAGATCATTTCATCTCCAACTTGCTTGACTTTTCACAATAACAGTAATTTTGACCAGGGGTGCCCAAACTTTTGCATGTCAGTGTACTTCTCAATTGTAATGTCATAAAACATCAGTACAATTGTTGAGTTTATATTACTAAAAAATAACAATCACTTTTATTATTTGCAGATGACTGTATCGGGAGCTCAGTGGGACATCCAAAATCTTCACATATTAATGCAGATGATTGTAGTATTATTCAATATGCATATGAGAAAAATGGCAATATTGAAGATATACCCTCCACCCCTCGTATCCAAAATTTATTATCTGATCCTTTTAAACAGATCCGATTTCCTGATTCATCGCAGGATTTAAAGCAAAATACAAGTTACATACTAGGTGCCAAACATCAAAAAGTTCCCATAGGGGAAAAGCCATATTCATGTTCAGAATGTGGCAAATGTTTTTACCATAAATCAGGTTTGGTTACACATCAGAGAATTCACACAGGGGAGAAGCCATTTTCATGTCAGGAATGTGGAAAATGTTTTACTAATAAAGCATGTCTTGTTAGACATGAGAGAATTCATACAGAAGAAAAGCCGTATTCATGTTCAGAATGTGGGAAACGTTTTGAACAGAAATCACATCTGATAAGACATCATAGAAGACACACAGGGGAGAAACCATTTTGTTGTTCAGAATGTGGGATCTGTTTCAACGAGAAGCATAGTCTCATTGAACATCAAAGAATTCATACAGGAGAGAAGCCGTATTCATGTTCAGAATGTGGAAAATGTTTTACTGTAAAATCAGTTTTGATTAGACATCAAAGAAGCCACAAAGGGGAAAAGCCATATTCATGCTCAGAATGTGGGAAATGTTTTGAACAGAAACATATTCTTATGGGACATCAAAGCATTCACACAGGGGAGAAGCCATTTTCATGTTCAGAATGTGAAAAATGTTTTACCATGAAACAAAATTTGATTAGACATCACAGAAGACGCCATATGAGTGAGAAGCCATTTTCATGTTCAGAATGTGGGAAGGGTTTTACCATTAAATCAGATCTGATTAAACATCATAGAAACCACACAGGGGAAAAACCATTTTCATGTTCACAATGTGGAAAATGTTTTACTGGGAAACAATATCTGATTAGACATCAAAGAATTCATACAGGGGAGAAGCCGTTTTTGTGTTCACAATGTGGAAAATGTTTCTTGATGAAAACAGATCTTGTTAAACATCAGAGAATTCACACAGGGGAAAAACCATTTTCGTGTTCACAATGTGGAAAATGTTTTAACCAGAAACAACATCTTATAACACATCAAATAATTCACACAGGAGAGAAGCCATTTTCATGTTCAGAATGTGGGAAATGTTTTACCATGAAATCAGTTTTTGTGAGGCATCAGAAAATTCACACAGGGGAGAAGCCATATTCATGTTCAGAATGCAAAAAATGTTTTACTATGAAATCACAGCTTGTTAAACATCAGAAAACTCACACCGGGGAGAAGCCATACTCATGTTCAGAATGTGAGAAATGTTTTACTGTGAAATCAGATCTTGTTAATCATCAGATAATTCACACAGGGGAGAAGCCACTTTTATGCTCACAATGTGGAAAATGTTTTACTCAGAAACATATTCTTATTAGACATCAAAAAATTCACACAGGGGAGAAGCCATATTCATGTTCAGAATGTGAGAAATGTTTTATTTAGTAAAATCAGACCTGGTTAATCATCAGCGAATTCACACAGGGGACAAGCCATTTGTATGTCCACAATGTGGAAAATGTTTTAATTGGAAACATATTCTAATTGAATATCAAGAAATCCACAACGGGGAAAAGCCATATTCATGCTCAGAATGTGGGAAATGTTTTACCCAGAAGCAACATCTTATAACACATCATAGAATTCACACAGGGGAGAAGCCATTTTCATGTTCACAATGTGGAAAATGTTTTACTGTGAAACCAAAGCTGATTAGACACCAACAAAGCCACACGGGTGAGAAGCCATTTAAATGTTCACAATGTGGAAAATGTTTTAGTTTGAAACATGTTCTTACTAGGCATCAAAGAATTCACACAGGGGAGAAGTCATTTTCATGCCCAAAATGTGGAGAATGCTTTACCCATAAATCAGATCTTGTTAGACATGAAAGATCTCACACAGGGAGAAGCCAGTTTTGTGTTTAGAATGTGGAAAATTATTCACTGTTAGATCAGATCTTGGTAACCATCAGAGAATTTACACGGGAAAAGCCACAAGTTCAGAATGTACAGAACTCACGCAAGGTTGAAGCCATTTTCATGTTTTACTTGAGAGACTAATCAGAGTATATAGACAAGACAGCATGGGATCGCAGCTGATTCTTTTTTTCTCCCCTGCCTGTTTCCTAGCGAGTGTAGCGTGAGACAGAAGGCAATCGATCCCTCTTATCTCTGTATTGGTTTTCTTCAGAAAACCTATGATTACCATGACTACTGGAGACTGAAGGATGACCTACAGGTCTGCCATAGATCAAAGCCTAGAGTACTGTACTGAGCATGTATATCAGGCCATGTTCACACGTTCAGTAGTTTACATCAGTATTTATAAGCCAAAATCAGGAGTGGAACAATCAGAGGAAAAGTATAATAGAAACACATCACCACTTCAGCATTTATCACCCACTCCTGGATTTGACTTACAAATATAGATTTGAAATACTGACCAAAATATATTTTCGTGTGAACGTAGCCTTAGGCAGCCTATCGGTGTAACACTAAATGGCCGGGTAATGCTCTGTGCTGCATATATAGTACAAAATACTACCAATGTGAACAGATTTTGTTTGACCAATAAATATGTTCAATGTATTTTTAAGTGTTAAAAAACAGAAAATGAAAAATGTTTTTTTTTTCAGAATAAAAAGTAATTCTAATAAAAACTATATATACATGTGTGGCATCACTGCATCTCTATCAACCACATGTATTCAGTCACAGCCAAAAATGTTGACACCCTTGAAATTGTTTCAGAAAATAAAGTATTTCTCCCAGAAAATTATTGCAATTACACGTTTTGTTATACACACTGTGGTAGATCAGCTCACTCGGCTCCACATAGAGGTAAATACAGGTACACGGTCTCTTTAAATCTTCTGTTGGTTTATTATACATGTGGGATAAACCAAGACAAAGTGAAGCTAAACACAGCCCTTCAGGAAAAACGAGATCAAACCAAAATAAAATGGCAGTCTCTGCATCTACGGGGATCCGTCCGCTCAGGATATTAGCCTCTCACTGGTTCAGTTTTTTCTTCTCAGGTCACAAAGCGCTGGAGTTCCTCTCTCCAGCCCTACTGAACACTGAATCCCTCTGGAGGCCAGCTATTTAAGCCCCAAACTACACCCTGGGGTTGAGATAAGGCGGACAACTTCCCACCTGCTCTATGGTTGTCCACTAAAACCTAGCCCTTAAAATAGCCAATTAACCCCTCTCAACTCATAGTGTTGTGGAGGAAAACTTCTTGGTTTCAAATCACTGAAGCTAATAGCCTTAGTGAAATGTATTTCCCCTCCAGCACTTTGCCAGTGACTTTTTTACATGTTTAGATGGAATTGTAACCTTGAGATTGTTGATATTTTTAAGCAATTTTGTTTCTCAAGTCCTAAGACAATTCTCTCTTTATATTCTCCATGCTTACTCTGGCACACACAGATACACATTGCAAAGATTGATTTTATGTCTCCCTTTTTTATCTGGTTTCAGGTGTGATTTTGATTTTTCCCACACCTATTATTTGCCACAGATGAATTTGCCCTGCCCATTGTTGGGGTTTTGTGTGAAATTATGTCCACAATATGCCTTTTTGTGTGTATTGTTCCAATACACACAAAGGAAATAAACATGTCTCCTTACCTGTCTCCTCTCCAAATCGCACCTCACCATTTGTGCACTTGACCCCACCCCACCTCCTCCCCAACCTCACCACCACACTTATCCCATCCCCAACCCATCTCTTTAACATATGATTAACTTGCTTTCAAACATGCCACAATCACACCCTAAAAAAAAGCCATTCCTCAACCCAATCGCTATGTCCAGCTATTGGCCCATATCACTGCTTCCATTTGCTTCCAAACTGCTAGAGCAGCATGTTCACGCTGAACTTTCCTACCATCTCTCATCTACTCTGTCTTCGACAACCTACAATCTGGCTTCCGCCCCACCATTCCACTGAAACTGCCCTGACCAAAATTACGAACACCTTACTTACATCTAAAGCTAACAGACAATTCTCTATGCCTCCTTATAGACCTGTCCTCTGCCTTTTACACAATTGACCTTTGACACATCCTCTCTTCCTTTGGCGTCAAAGTCGTTGCCCTATCCTGGATCTCATACCTTTCCAACCGCACATTTAGCATCTCCCACTCCCACAATACCTCCTCATCCCACCATCTCTCTTTTGGAGTCCCTTAAGGCTCAGTCCTAGACCCATACTCATCTCCATCTATACCCTTGGCCTGGAACAACTCATAAAGTCCCATGTGTTATGAATGAGTCACCGTAGGAGGCAAAAACAGAAATACTAGCTAAGTCCAGAAAACCAGAGAAGTTGGCAGCTATCGGATTGCAGACCCCAGAACCTATCAACAACAACTAGCAGTAGCCGTGGGGGGTTCCTACGGTGCCCTAGACCCCTCGATCACAGCCGGAGAACTACATAGCCTAAAGACAGAAAGGGAAATCTAAACTGCCCCAGAGCAGACCCCAAAGCAATAGGCAGCCCCCAACATATAATGACGGTGAAGCAAGATGAAAAAACACACAGAAAGATAGGCTGAGCAAATGATGGGGCCAAAGCTAACTAGATAGGACAGGATAGAAAAGCTGCTGTCTGTAATCCTCCAAAAACCCTATCAAAACAAGAGCCAACAGCTGATAGGGAAAAAAGCCCTGAAGACGCTAGGCTTCAAAAAGACTATCAGCACTCCGGTATTTTCTGAAGACAGAGCAAAAAGGAATTCAGCTCACCCCAGCAGGGAATGGCAGAAATCAAGGAAAACAATGCAAAACCAAGCCAAAACACAAATGCAAAAAGTAGAGCAGAAAACTTAGCTTTTGAGGAGCAGGAATCAGACTGGTCTCCTAGAATCCCTCAGAGAGATCACCAGCAAGGCAGAAGGACGTCGGCTGCCTTATATCCAGTCAGTAATTCCCATCACCCAGTCATCATCATCCTGCCCAGGTGCTTGGTAATCAGCCTAACTACGTTCCTTCACCAGAAGAGGGAGTTCATCAGACCTCAATGGTGAAGGGGAAAATGAACTCACAACACCCATGGCTTCCAGGACCATTTGTATGCTGATGACACTCAGATCTACCTCTCAGGCCAAGACATCATCTCTCTGCTGTACAGATTCCCAGAGTGTCTATCAGCAATATCCTCCTGCTTCTCGTCTCGCTTCCTCAAGCTCAATGTAGGCAAATCTGAACTTATTATCTTTCCTCCATCTCACATATCTTCCCTTCCTGGAAATCCGCTGCCTCGGAGTAACCCTTGAATCTGCCCTGACCTTCAAACCGTACATCCAAGCTCTCACCACCTCCTGTCGTCTCCAGCACAAAAATATTTCCAGATTCTATCCTTTCCTCAACCCTCAGTCTACTAAAATGCTTGTACATGCCCTCATCATCTCTGGCCTCGACTACTGCAACATCCTCCTTTGTGGCCTACCTGCTAACACTCGCACCTCAATAGTCCATCTTTAACTCTGCTGCCTGACTAGTCCATCTCTGTCTTCTCTACTCCTTCTTTTCCCCCTTTTGTAAATCCCTTCATTGTCTCCCAATTCCCCAGTGTATCCAGTTCAATCTACTAACACTGACCTACAAAAGCCATCCATAACCTTTCTCCTCCGTACGTCTCCGAACTAATCTGTTTAAGAGTCTTAGTGGGCTCCTTTAACACATACCACAATTCATGATGCACAGATAAGAAAAATAGGTGCAGTACGATGCCAAATATTTCACTTCTTACATTACTTGAGTGATAGCTATTGTAAATTCTTCAATAGCTCAGAAACCAGCAAATCCTCACAGTGCACAGTGTGACTGCAGACTTATCATGTTAGATCGGACGGTATAGTCCTCCATACAGTATTATGAGCACCACATAGTCC
The DNA here is from genome assembly GCF_039654945.1 of Dendrobates tinctorius. Classification (NCBI taxonomy): domain Eukaryota; kingdom Metazoa; phylum Chordata; class Amphibia; order Anura; family Dendrobatidae; genus Dendrobates; species Dendrobates tinctorius. The sequence continues at coordinate 1,213,275 of NW_027361904.1, read as the reverse complement.
TCCATACAGTATTATGAGCACCACATAGTCCTCCATACAGAATTATGGGCACCACATAGACCACCATACAGTATAATGAGCCCCATATATTGCCCCATACAGTATAATTGCCCCACATAATGTATAATGGTCCCATATAATTATTATGCATTTATATAGCGCCATATATTCCATGGCGCTTTACATGTGAAAAGGGGAAATATAGACAAGTATAATAAACATGTGTAAGACAAGGGACACACAAGTACATAAGGAGAGGGGACCCTGCCCGCGAGGGCTCACAGTCTACAGGGATGGGTGAGGATACAGTAGGAGAGGGTAGAGCAGGTCGTGCAGTGGTTCAGTAGACCGAGGATCATTGTAGGCTTGTCGGAACAGGTGGGTCTTCAGGTTCTTCTTGAAGGTTTCCGTTGATGGTGAGAGTCTGATGTGTGATGGCAGAGAGTTCCAGAGTATGGGGGATGCACGGGAGAAGTCTTGTATGCGGTTGTGGGAAGAAGAGATAAGGGGGAGTAGAGAAGGAGATCTTGAGATGATCGAAGGTTGCGTGCGGGTAGGTACCTAGAGACCATGTCACAGATGTATGGAGAGGACAGGTTGTGGATGGCTTTGTATGTCATGGTTAGGGTTTTGAGTTGGAGCCTCTGGGCAATAGGAAGCCAGTGAAGGGCCTGGCATAGGGGGGAGGCTGGGGAATAGCGGGGAGACAGGTGGATTAGTCGGGCAGCAGAGTGTAGGATGGACTGGAGCGGAGTCAGAGTGCTAGAGGGGAGACCAGAGAGTAGGAGGTTGCAGTAGTCGAGGCGGGAGATGATAAGAGCATGCACTAGTGTTTTTGTGGTTGAGGAATGAGAGGATTCGGGAAATATTTTTGAGTTTGAGGCGGCCGGAGGTGTTGAGGGCTTGGATATGTGGTTTGAAAGAGAGCGCAGAGTGGAGGATCACCCCAAGGCACCGAGCATGCGGGACTGGGGAAAGAAAGCAGCCATTGACATTGATGGATAGGTCTGGTGGAGGGGTAGAGTGAGATGGTTAAAGATGATGAATTCTGTTTTGTCCATGTTCAGTTTGAGAAAGCGAGCAGAGAAGAAGGCTGAGATAGCAGACAGACATTGTGGGATTTCAGTCAGTAAGGAGGCGAGGTTGGGTCCAGATAGGTAGATCTGCGTGTCATCGGCATAGAGGTGATACTGCAAACCGTAGGATTCTATGTAATGTAATGTAATGATTCTATATAATGATCCATAAAGTATAGTGGGCCGCACATAGTGTTCCATACAGTATATAACGGCTCCATATAATGCTCTATTCAGTATAATGGTCCCATATAATGTTCAATACAGTAGATAATGGGCCCAATATAATGCTCCATACAGCATAACAGCCCCATAAAATCATCCATACAGTATAATGGGCCCCATATAATGCTCCATACAACATAATGAACCCCTATAATGCTCCATACAGCATAATGGCCCCATATAATGCTCCATACAGAATAATGTCCCCATTTAATGCTCCACACAGTATATAATGGACCTCAAATATTGCTCTACACAGTATATAATGTCCCCATATAATGCTCCACACAGTATAATGGCCCCGTATAATGATCCATACTGTATAATGGGCCCCATATAATGCTCCATACAATATAATGGGCCCCATGCAGTATGAAGGCCCCCATATATTTCTCAAACTCATATAATTGGCCCCATATAATGCTCCATACAGTATAATGGGTCTGTCACGACTCTGTTGGGGGCTCCTTCCCTGTCCCTAGCACTAGGGATGCCCTAGCTTGCCCTGTTCCTTGGATTACTTCTGATGGTAAAGACACTGGGGCCACATACCTTGCCTTAGCGCCTTAATCTGCCTTCAATCTGCACCCTTCCCTCACCCAGGTATGAGGGAAGTAGTAGTGTACCGTAATATACCAACCACACTAACAAGATAATATGAACAGGGGTAACAAAAAATGCCAAATATACTCACACAGACAATAGAGGAATGCAGCGGGGAGTGGAGGATGGGGAAAACAAGGGGATTAGCACACAACCAAAACCTCACAACAGTCACAGATAAATCTACCGAACGTCTTCTTAAACAAGCACCACAAACCACCATCTCTTAACTATGCAGCATGAGCTACTCTGGCCATGAGTGCTTGTCAGGGCCCAGAATATATAGGAGAGGGGAGTGACTAACAGTGCACAGCTGTGAGCCTTAATGCAGGAAAGCTTCCAGGAGCTCTCAACTGAGCAGAATAACCCCTGCATTGTTAATAGAAACCTGCACCATTTAATATGATGGTGAAGTGCTTCTAATCAGTGCAGAAGTAGGAGAAATCAAACGCTGTGGTCTTCTGTCTCCTCTCTGTTGTGGTAAACTGGTGACAGGGCCCCATATATTGCTTTATACAGTATGGTGTCCTCTTAGATTGCTCCACGCAGTATATAATAGGCACCATATATTGCTCCATACAGTGAAATGGCCCCATATATTGCTCCATGCAGTATAATGTGCCCCATATATTGCTCCATACAGTATAATGGCCCCAAATAATGATTCATACAGTATAATGGTTCCATATATTGCTCCATACAGTATAATGTGCCCCATATATTGCTACATACAGAATAATGGCCCCAAATAATGATTCATACAGTATAATGGTTCCATATATTGCTCCATACAGTATAATGTGCCCCATATATTGCTCCATACAGTATAATGGCCCCAAATAATGATTCATACAGTATAATTATCCCGTATAATGTTCTATACATAAAGAAAAATCAAATACCTCTCTGTCCCCCCAGGTCTGGGGACTTCTGACTCTGCACTGCTCAGAACAGAGGGCGCATAGTAGTGACATCATTGCACCCTCTGCCCTGAGACATCAGAGACGCTGAAGACACTGCAGCTGCTGGGAACGAAGAGAGGTGAATATTTGAGGGGAGACTCCCACGACTTACGGGTAGTGTTGAGCATTCCGATACCGCAAGTATCGGGTATCGGCCGATACTTGCTGTATCGGAATTCCGATACCGACTTCCGATATTTTTTCAATATCGGAATTCGGCATCGGAATCGGAAGTTCCAAGTTGATTGACAGACTGACGTCATCATGATGCGCGGTGTGTGCGCATCATGATGCGCCGTCATTTCGGGCCTTCCGGGGGTCTCTGCCGGCCTGCCGGGGGGCTGTGCCGGCCTGCCGGGGGGCTGTGTGGACTGCCCGGGGTCTGTACCGGCCTGCCGGGGGGCTGTGCCGGCCTGCCGGTGGTCTGTGCACCCTGTGGGGGTCTGTACCGGCCTGCCGGGGGGCTGTGCCAGCCTGCCGGTGGTCTGTGCACCCTGTGGGGGTCTGTACCGGCCTGCCGGGGGGCTGTGCCGGCCTGCCGGGGGGCTGTGCAAGCATCGTCCGATGGGACTACAAGTCCCATCGGGCGATGCCTGCTACCATGACAGTGATTGACACATTAGCCAATGATGGGACAGTAGTAGTCCCATCATCCGGCTAATGTGTTAAATGTAAAAAAAAAAAAAAATACTACATACATACTACATGCATGCTACATACATACTACATGCTACATACATACTACATATATACTACATACATACTACATACATACTACATGCTACATACATACTACATATATACTACATACATACTACATACATGCTACATACATACTGCATGCTACATACATACTACATACATACTACATACATACTACATGCATGCTACATACATACTACATGCATGCTACATACATACTACATGCATGCTACATGCATGCTACATACTACATATATACTACATGCATGCTACATACATACTACATACATACCACATACATACTACATACATGCTACATACTACATACATACTACATACATACTACATGCATGCTACATACATACTACATGCCACATACATACCACATACATACTACATACATACTACATGCTACATACATACTACATATATACTACATGCATGCTACATACATACTACATGCTACATACATACCACATACATACTACATACATGCTACATACATACTACATATATACTACATGCATGCTACATACATACTACATATATACTACATGCATGCTACATACATACTACATGCTACATGCATGCTACATACATACTACATACATACTACATGCTACATACATACCACATATATACTACATACATACATACATACCACATATATACTACATACATACAATACATTCATACAATACATACATAGACATACAGTACATATAACATAGAGTAACATACTTACCAATACTTGTCACATTGTTCCCCGAAGCCATTGTCTTTTCCGGAATAAATATTAACATAACAAACCACAAAAATACTCACCCACGATCCGAAGCAGTCCACGAGTGTGTCCCACGACGATCTTGGGTAGAGAACTGCAGCATCAGATGATGCTGCCGTTCTCTACGGGCTGCAGGAATCCAATGACGGAAGGTAGGTATCCTTCCGCACTGTATTCCTCCGCCACTTAAAAAAAAAAAAGTCCCTAGTCTCACTTTATGCCATTGCTGCGTGGGAAATTCCCACACAGCTTTTACCATAAAGTGAGACTAGGGACTTTTTTTTTTTGCATGTAGTATATATGTAGTATGTATGTAGCATGTAGTATGTATGTAGTATGTATGTAGCATGCATGTAGTATATATGTAGTATGTATGTAGCATGTAGTATGTATGTAGCATGCATGTAGTATATATGTAGTATGTAGCATGTAGTATGTATGTAGCATGCATGTAGTATGTATGTAGCATGCATGTAGTATGTATGTAGTATGTATGTAGTATATATGTGGTATGTATGTAGCATGCAGTATGTATGTAGCATGCATGTAGTATATATGTAGTATGTATGTAGTATATATGTAGTATGTATGTTGCATGTAGTATTTATGTAGTATGAATGTAGCATGTATGTAGTATGTAGTATGAATGTAGTATGTATGTAGTATGCATGTTGTATGAATGTAGCATGTATGTAGCATGTAATTTTTTTTTTTTTTTTTTAACATTTAACACATTAGCCGGATGATGGGACTACTACTGTCCCATCATTGGCTAATGTGTCAATCACTGTCATGGTAGCAGGCATCGCCCGATGGGACTTGTAGTCCCATCGGACGATGCCTGCACAGACCCCCGAAGCCTGCACAGACCACCGGCAGGCCGGCACAGCCCCCCGGCAGGCCGGCACAGCCCCCCGGAGCCTGCACAGCCCCCCGGCAGGCCGGCACAGCCCCCCGGCAGGCCGGCACAGCCCACCGGAGCCTGCACAGACCACCAGCAGGCCGGCACAGCCCCCCGGCAGGCCGGCACAGACCACCGGAGCCTGCACAGACCCCCTGGCAGGCCGGCACAGCCCCCCGGAGCCTGCACAGCCCCCCGGCAGGCCGGCACAGCCCCCCGGCAGGCCGGCACAGCCCACCGGAGCCTGCACAGACCACCGGCAGGCCGGCACAGCCCCCCGGCAGGCCGGCACAGACCACCGGAGCCTGCACAGACCCCCTGGCAGGCCGGCACAGCCCCCCGAAAGGCCCGTACAGACCCCAGAGAGGCTGTACAAGGGCAGGAAAGGGTTTTTCTTATTCCGATACCGGAAGTCCCATAGACTTGAATGGGACTTCCGGTATCGGAATCGGCGATACCGATACTTTTTTTAAAGATCAGCCGATACCATCCGATACGATACTTTGAAATATCGGACGGTATCGCTCAACTCTACTTACGGGCACTATGGCGTGCTGGTGTCCCCGACAGTGAGTGTGCCTTCTCCCCCCATTCGTCCAATGCCTCGGCACATACTCTGGTGCTCCAGGTGGTGATGCCGGTCCTGGTCATCGTGGTGGGTCAGGTCTACATGCGCGCCCCTGCCATGCACTTTTAAAGGGCTTGTGCACCTAAAATCTTTAACTCCCCCTTCTCTCTCTTGCGCCTACCGGGCATTTCACTGGTACCCTGCCAGGCAATTTCGACTTTGACGTATGTTGATGAGCTGATCGAGAGACTTAGGTCAGCAAGGTACAAAGGTACATAACCACCTTGGATTTAATGAAGGGATATTGGCAAATCCCTATGTCACAAGAAGCAAAGGAGAAGTCAGCTTTCTCTAAGCTTGACGAATGCTTCCAATATGGCTGGATACTGTTTGGACTGCCGGGAGCTATGGCCACTTTCCAGAGGACCATGGACAAGATCATCGCATCCCATAAAAACTACCCACAGCCTACGTGGACAATGGGGAGTGGGAGATTTAATGTGTATGTGGAGATTTGGAGTAGGGATGGGGGATTTAATGTGGGGGAGATTTGGAGTGGGGATGGGGGATATAATGTGTGAGGGGAGATTTGAGGACACAAAATGAGGAGCAAAGGGGGAGACGCAGGGCATGTATGAGGAAGCAGTACAAGGGAATGGGGAGCATGCATGAGGAAACAATACAGGAGAATGGGGGGCATGTACGAGGAAACAGTATGGGGGCATGTACGAGGAAACAGTATGGAGGGATGGGTGCAGACAGTATGGGGAGCAAACGGGAATGTGCAGTTACAGTATGAGTAGTGATGTGAAAAATGTACAGTATGTGGACACAGTATGGGGCGTGAGGGTGATGGGATGTGTGCAGACACAGTATGTGGAGTTGGGGTATGTTTGAGCAGGCAGTATAGAAAGTGAAGGGGGAAATATATGAGGAGACAGTATGTTGAACAGGGGGGATGTGAGAGGAGACAGTATAAGGAAGAAGGGGAATAGTGTGAGGAGAAAGTATGGGAGGAGAAAAGTGAGTGGGCACAGAATAGAAACTGAGTAGTGGGGGCGTAGCATGGGGAGACAGTGTAAGGGTATGTGCACACGCTGCGGATTCTGCTGTGGATCCGCAGCAGTTTCAGCTGCGGTGTACAGTACCATTAAAATCAATGAAAAACAAAAAACGCTGTGCACATGCTGCGGATTTTTCCGTGCGGATTTGCTTGGGTTTCTAATCCGCAGCATGTCAATTCTTTGTGCGGATTCTGCAGCGGTTTTACACCTGCTCCATTGTACAGGTGACAAACCGCAGAGCAAAACCGCAGGCTAATCCGCAGATAAACCGCAGGTCTTTTGACCTGCGGATTTTGCAAAATCAATCCGCAACGTGTGCACATAGCCTAAGCGTACGGCCAGGAGGGGACAGTATACCAACGAGGGGGAGTGTGATGACAGAGTACAGTACAGAGACTGAGCCCTATGGGGGGGACACAGTGAAAGGGCAGTGTGAAGAGGGGCCGGTATGGAAAGGAGAGGTCAGTGTAAAGATCATGTAACTTAAGAGGGACAGCAGGGGGGTCATATTTTGTGCAGACAATATAGTGAGGGGCAATTATTTATTCCGGGGCTCAGTGTACTGCAGATACTTTTATTCAGGAGCACTAATGACACTTCTATCTTTAAGGGAATCATGTGGAGATTTGCTGCAGAAGACCGGAGAAGATGGAAGTCTGCAGAGACGAGATGTGGATGAGAAAACTCATCATGGGGTCGGGACAAGAAGAAGAAAAGAAGGAGAACGACTCCAGAGATGACGTCATCTATAAGGCACCTGGATGTAAATGTTATTTGTGACACTGACTAATTCTCAAGTTTTTATTTATGTTAGGAACATTAAAGGGGTTGTCCAGCTTTGTGCTGAGTGTGCAGACATTCTATGTGACTGCAGACTTCTGAATTCTCACAGTGCTCACTGAACGCTGTCAGGATTCTCTTGTGCCGGTAACTTACATACATGCGGTCACATGCTGACTAGACATGTGTGGCCTCACTCAATGAAAATGAACAGAGCGAGGCCGGGCACGTCTATTCGGAATGTGGCCAGAAGTATATAAATCACATACTTGTGCTGACATGACCGTATGCTCTTGCCACCGGTACGGGAGAATCCTAAATGTGTGCAGTGCATGCGCTGTGAGAATTCAGAAGCTGCAATGTCAGGATTCAGCTCTGCAGGTTCCAGCAGTCATCACATGGACACTTCACTCATATGAGACTTTCATACTCATGGTCCTGTGACAACGAGCTTCTCTTCCTGCTTCTCTCAGTTTTTCACAGCGTAATGTGAAAAAGAACTAAAACACCAGAATTGTGGAGGTTTTTTGACTGTCGCAACTTAGCAATAAGAGGCGATGGAAACGTCATATTTACACCAAAATGGTATCAGTGAAAACATCAGCTCAGGTCGCAAAAAATAAGCCCTCACCAGCCATAGAGTACGAAAGATGGAAACGTTACGAGTCTTGGAAAATGACAATGGAGGAAAATTTAGGTTTTGTTACTAAATTTTGAAATTTTTTTTACCACTTAAATATAAAATATAAATAATTCAGAAAAAAGTATGCGGCACTCACCATGGCAGCTTGAGTGAAAAGTCCTTTATTTCATGACTTTCACCTTAGATGGTAAGGTGCAGAGGGGTGCGGGAGAGAGGACCACGGCCATTTCGCTTGAGCACCTCCAAATTGGACATTTATGCTGATAAAGGCTCTAGAATCCGGCTCAACTCCTCCCTACGAAGGATTACATGTTTTAACACTGGTGCCGCCATTCACATTCCTCTGTGGCTTATTAAATATAAAATATCCTTTCCATGTTCGGTGTCTACACACTCGCACTGACCGGGGCAATCATATTAGGTCAGTTTTATCATATAGTGAAGGTGGTAAATAAAAAAAAGCAGCAGAATTGCCCTTGTTTTTTCAATTTCCCGCCACTTTTCCCATTTTCCCGTCCATCACAAGATAAAACGAGCGGAGTCATTACAAATTACAACTCGTCCCCCAAACAACAAGTTATGGCTTCTGGAAGAACGGGAGGGAGAAATGGAAAGTTGCCGGGTCATGAAGGGGTTAAACAATAATCAGTGGGAAAAGCCAAGGGTTTTTTTTTTTTAGAGAAAGAGCAAAGATAAGGAGCCGGTAGAAATATTCTTTAACACTATAATTAGCACTTTTTGACATTTGTCGTAATAATCCGTGCCTCCCTGTGTCCTGGGCCTTATTGACCAGCGACAGATTATTACGTCATCGCGATCGACCATACACACAGAGGCTGCGCGCGGGCGATCGCCGCCGGGTGTCAGCTGATTCTGACAGCTGACAGCAGACACTAAGTGCCAGGAGTGGTCACAGACCACACCCTGCACTTTAACCCCTTAAATGCTGTTATTGAACGCGACTGCAGCATTCCAGGAACCAGTAGAGGGATGACAGCCCCTCTGCCCTTGGATCGTAGACCTCGCGATGTGACGCGGGGTCCCGATCATTGCCATGGTGACCCGATGTCGTCATTACAACCTCCAGGTCACCAGAACTAGGAGATTTGCTTGATCATGCCCAGAGCATGATCAGCGACTTTCTCTGTCAGTGCAGATCTGACAGATTCTACAGCATGGGTATGCAACAGCATCCCCATACTATACAGGAGATCAGCCTGCAAAAAATGATAGTCCCATAATGGGACAAAGTAAAAAAGTTAAATAAAGTAAAAAAAAATAATAATAATTGTAAAAATATTTTTTTTAAAATATAGATATTGAATCTATAAATAAATATTTGTATGAAAAAATATATAAACAATAAAAGTACACATATTTGGTATAGCTACGTCTGCAACGACCTGACCTATCAAACTGTCCTACTAGTTAACCCTGTAAAAAATAAAGTAAAAACAAGACAAAAAAATCAATGCATTATTATCATACCACTGAACAAAAAGTGGAATAAAACTAAATCAAAAAGACGGATATAGATAAACGTGGTACCGCTGAAAATGACATCTTGTCCTGCAAAAAAACAAGCCCCAATACAGCTCCATCACCAGAAAAAATAAAAAAGTTATACCTTTCAGAATAAAGCGATGCAAAAATAATTTTTTCTATAAAATAATTTTTTTTGTGCAAAAGCACCAAAACATTAAAAAAAAAAACCCTGTGGTATCGCTGTTATCGTACTGACCCGAAGAAAAAACTGCCTTATCAATTCTACCACACAAGGAACGGCTTAACCCGCTCCCCAACAAAAAAAAAATCCTGAATTGCTGGTTGTTGTTCATTCTGCCTCACAAAAATCAGAATAGAAAGTGATCAAAAAATGTCATGTGCCTAAAAATGGTACCAGTAAAAATGACAACCCATCCCGCAAAAAACAAGCCATCACATGACTCTGTCAGCCAAAATATGGAAAAATTATAGCTTTGAAAATGTGGTGATGCAAAAACTATTTTTTGCAATAAAAAGCGTCTTTTAGTGTGTGACAGCTGCCAAACATAAAAACCCGCTATAAATATGGTATTGCTGTAATCGCACCGACCCAAAGAATAAAGTCACCTAATCACTAGTCACGACTGAAAAAAATGAAACCAATTCTTCACCTCGGCGCACATTTATCCTGCACTCTGCACTGAGCGCTTGCATCAGGGTTTCCATGTAAATCTCCAAAATATATGATTCAGATGGAACCTCTGGCCGAAGATTCCCTATAATGAGGAAGATGGAGGCGCTATGGATGCCGTCTGACCTGTGATTCGGCGGTGTCCGTCTTTTTAGGACTGCATGAAAGTGCTGTCGGCCACAGTTTTGTGCACTTCTGAAAGGAAGGACACTGCTGAACAGAGGCCAGACTGAGTCCAGAGTAACTCTGCTGCCCCATTAGGCTATGTGCACACGCTGTGGATTCACCTGCGGGTTTTTCCGCGCGGATCCGCAGGTAAAACCGCAGGTAAAGTGACCTGCGGTTTTCCTGCGGATTAGCCTGCGGTTTTGCCCTGCGGTTTCACACCTCTACTATGTTAAAGGTGTGAAACCGCTGCGGAATCCGCACAAACAATTGACATGCTGCGGTTTGTAAACCGCAGCAAAACCACGCGGAAAAAAACGCAGCGTGAGCACAGCGGATTTGAAATGCCATAGGCTAACACGGTACTGTACCATGTCTGCGGAACTGCTGCGCTTCCGCAGGGCCAAAAACGCTGCGGAAACGCAGCAGAATCCGCAACGTGTGCACATAGCCTTACAGTGAATGGATCTATCGGGGGTTTCATCGGAATCACTTCAATCAGAGATTTAGATGGAAACCACAAAGAAAGTGCTCAGCGTAGAGAGCCGGATAAATGTGATCCCAAACATTATGTAAAATGTTCCCAATAAAAGCATCAACTCAATCCACAAAAAAAGCAAGTCCCCACTCAGATCTGTCATCTGCACCCTGTGGAGAAACGGGGTCAGTGGGTGCTCTCGTCCGCTGGCCCGGCTGCCTTTAGAATGACTGCATGGACCAGGGCTCATACCACTGAACGCCCGCTCTATCTCCTTGTGGGCAGAACACTACACAGACAACACAGGGTTAGGGTAAAACAGTGTGACAATACTTTATTGAACCACAACACCCAGTAGCAAACAGAACAATCCCAGCAATTTCCCCAAGATGGTGCACATTACAAGGCCTCTCCCCTCCGCTGACTCACCGGGATGCTAGTGGATGTTATGTCAGAGCTCCCAGGGTCGCTATTCCACCTGTGATAACACACAGAGAGGAGGTCCCGACAAGCATAGGGAGATAACCGAGAGCAGTCCTGTGTTCTTTCAGCCGGGTCTGACATACCCTCCGCCGGGATCCTGAAGAGTTTCTTGTCCGTTGGGTGTTTAGCAGAATGTCTGGCTAGTAGCTCTATGGGCCCCATCACACATAGCAATCTCGCTAGCGAGATCGCTGCTGAGTTACAACTTTTGTGACGTAACAGCGATCTCACCAGCGAGATCGCTGTGTGTGACAGCGATCAGCGAGTGGCCCCCCTGCCGGTATCGCTGATCGCTGCAAGAAACCACTGGACATTTTTTTCATCACTGATCTCCCGCTGGCCAGAACGCATCGCTGTGTGTGACAGGCGGGAGACCAGCGATCAGGAGTAAAAAATAATAAAAAAATAAAAAATATTGTTATTCTCACCTTCCGGCGTCCCGCGCAGTCTTCCTGCCTCTCTCCACGCTCCCGGTCCCAGTAATCCTTTGCAAGAATGACAGCGAGACATCGCGATCCCGCGAGAACGGACGTCATCGCGGTAATTCTTGGACCGGAGCGTGGAGAGAGGCGGGAATGCTGCGCGGGACGTCGGAAGGTGAGAATAACAATATTTTTTATTTTAATTCTATTTTTAACATGAATATGGCATCAGCGCTAACGAATACAGCGATGCCGCGCGCTCGGCGTCGCTGTGCTGATCGCTGGTGAAGCTGCCTGTTTGACAGCTCACCAGCAATCACATAGCGACTTACCAGCGATCCTGACACGTTGATATCGTTGTCGGGATCGCTGGTAAGTCGCTATGTGTGACTCCAGCTTATATGATGAGATGAGACTCCGTCTCTCCGTCTCAAGGTCTTTTATACCGAAGGCAGGTAAGCTATTGTTAGAATTACCCAGTGTCCTTCAGTACACCCTCACAGCCGTTCCCTATCTACAAGCAAGTCAACAAACTGATTCCAGAATATAAACAAACATCAGATAAGCACACACTATGTTACATGGTATATCATTGTGCATGTCAGTCTTCTTGACCCACCAGAATCCACACTTAAATCCACAAGCCAACTATGCAGACAAAAAGTCAATTCCTCCAGGCCTGTAAAAAACATAGCCGTCTGGACAATTAAGATATACTCTGGTTTCTTCACACACCCCAAAAGAAATCCAGCAAATTCTCCGCTCCCAAATCCAAATGCCCCCCTCCCTTCTGAGCCCCACACAGTGTACCTAAACCACATATAGCATAAACATGTTTGGCATTTCTGAAGCGATGAGAGACCGCCTAAATTACAGGTGCGTGTCTCCTGGAGCATGAGCTGGGCATAACATACTGGTGTCTGCAACGTACTGGTCACTACAACGGCAATTTGCAGTTTTCACTCAGCAACATCCACTGCTGCTTGTTTCTGGAAAACACCCATGGAGTGAAAATCGTCACTACGCCTGTAGACAAATTCCCAAAGGGTTATAATTTCCAAAATGGGGTCACTTGAGGGGGTGGATTCTGCTCTTCTAGCAATTAGGGTTTCTGTATATGGAGTCCGCAAACTGTTTTAGGAAAATCTGTGCTCCAGGATGTCGCCAGGGTACTGGGAGATCAGGCTCCATCTGGCCACAGGCATTCCCCTGTTTCCTGCAATCTTGCCCAGTCCGCGCTCTCACGATGTCCCCTCAGGCTGTAGGGCTGCGGCGTCTTCCCAACGTGTCTCCTCCGCCTCCTCACTTACGGTTTGCGGGGGAGCAAGCATAGTTCCTTACACAATGCGGATGACGCTGCCGCTCTATATAACACCACAATAGCTGTAGCTTTGGAATCCGCTGCCCCACTTACACATACCAAAGCTCGCAAAATCAACAGACAGCCCTGGCACACCAGCCTGACCAAAGAGCTGAGGCGAGCTTCCAGGGCTGCTGAGCACAGATGGAAAAGATCCCACTCCAACGAGCACTTCATCGCATTCAAACAGTCCCTCACTACTTTCAAGACCACACTCGCCACAGCTAAACAAACCTACTTCTCATCTCTCATATCCTCCCTGTCTCACAACCCTAAACAGTTATTCAACACCTTCAATTCTCTCCTCCGCCCCCAGCACCTCCTCCCTCCCCACTCATCTCAGCTGAAGACTTTGCCTCATTCTTCAAGCAGAACATTGATAACATCAGAGAAAGTTTTGGTCAACAACCCCCAGAACTCTTCCTCCCGACTTCCCAGCCCTCCACCTTCAAAACCATCTTCTCCACCATTACAGAAGATCGACTCTCCACTCTACTCTCAAGATCACATCTCACCACCTGTGCACTCGACCCGATCCCATCCCACTTCATACCAAACCTCACCACAGTCTTCATCCCAACCCTAACCCATCTCTTCAACCTATCACTAACTGGTGTTTTCCCCTCAAGCTTTAAACATGCCTCCATCACACCTATCCTCAAAAAGCCCTCTCTTGACCCATCCTCTGTATCTAGCTATCGCCCTATATCACTTCTCCCCTACGCCTCCAAGCTACTGGAACAACACGTCTACCTTGAACTGTCCTCCCATCTCTCTTCTTGCTCCCTCTTCGACCGCTTACAATCTGGCTTCCGGTCACACCACTCCACTGAAACTGCCCTTACTAAGGTCACCAATGAACTCTTAACCGCCAAGAGCAAGCGACACTACTCTGTCCTCCTCCTCCTGGACCTGTCGGCTGCCTTTGACACAGTGGACCATTCCCTATTATTACAGACCCTCTCATCCCTCGGCATCACAGACTTGGCCCTATCCTGGATCTCATCATACCTAACAGACCGGACATTCAGCATCTCCCACTCACACACCACCTCCTCAACCTCGCCCCCTATCTGTCGGAGTCCCACAAGGTTCAGTCCTTGGGCCCCTGCTGTTCTCTATTTACACCTTTGGCCTGGGTCAGCTCATAGAATCTCATGGCTTTCAGTATCATCTCTACGCTGATGACACACAGATCTACATCTCTGGACCAGATATCACCTCCCTACTAAACAGAATCCCTCAATGTCTGTCCACTATTTCATCCTTCTTCTCTGCTAGATTTCTGAAACTCAACATGGACAAAACAGAATTCATCATCTTTCCCCCATCTCACGTGACCCCCCCCTACGAACCTATCAAGTACAGTAAATGACTGCCCACTCTCCCCAGTCCCACAAGCTCGCTGCCTCGGAGTAATCCTTGACGCTAATCTCTCCTTCAAACCACATATCCAAACCCTTTCCACTTCCTGCCGACTTCAACTCAAAAATATTTCACGAATCCGTTCATTCCTCACCCAAGAATCTGCAAAAACCCTAGTCCATGCCCTCATCATCTCTCGCCTTGACTACTGCAACCTCCTGCTCTGTGGCCTCCCCTCAAACACTCTCGCACCCCTCCAATCTATTCTAAACTTTGCTGCCCGACTAATCCACCTGTCCCCCCCGCTATTCCCCAGCTTCTCCCCTCTGTCAATCCCTTCACTGGCTCCCAATTGCCCAGAGACTCCATTACAAAACCCTAACCATGACATACAAAGCCATCCACAACCTGTCTCCTCCATACATCTGTGACCTCGTCTCCCAGTACTTTCCTGCACGCAACCTCCGATCCTCACAAGATCTCCTTCTCTACTCCCCTCTTATCTCCTCTTCCCACAATCGCATACAAGATTTCTCTCGCGCATCACCCCTACTCTGGAACTCTCTACCACAACATATCAGACTCTCACCTACCATCGAAACCTTCAAAAAGAGCCTGAAGACCCACCTCTTCCGACAAGCCTACAACCTGCAGTAACCACGGATCGACCAAACCGCTGCACGACCAGCTCTACCCTCGCCTACTGTATTATCACCCATCCCTTGTAGATTGTGAGCCCTCGCGGGCAGGGTCCTCTCTCCTCCTGTACCAGTTATGATTTGTATTGTTTAAGATTATTGTACTTGTTTTTATGTATACCCCTCCTTACCTGTAAAGCGCCATGGAATAAATGGCGCTATAACAATAAATAAATAATAATAATAGGGATCGAGCACGCGCTGCTGTCAAATGATTTAAAGGGCCAGTGCACCCTTTTCCTGTAATCACCTCTGAGCCAATCTCTGACAGACCTGTGTATACTTAAGGCCCTCACTTCTTTTGGGAGGTGCCTGGGCAACTTTGTGCATTGTGCTAAGTTACTGTTCTCAGGTCCCAGACCAGCGCCTGGTTGTTCAGCCTTGTCTTGCCTTGTACTAATACCCAGTGTTTTCCCCTAGTGCCGGTGTCCTGCCTGCCTACCATCTACCTGCAGACTCTGTCGGCACCCTCTGGACCTCTTGGTTGTCCTCCGGTTCCCTCGACCTCTTGCTCCCCTTCCCTCAGTTCCACTGTTCCGATTGGGTCTGACGCTCTGGTCTAGGAGCCGTTGCACTTGAGCCTCCTTGGCTGTGCCGGGTCAATACCTGTTAAGGGGTTCGCTTGCCGGAGCTCCCTCTGGGGAATTTAGTGTTTCGGTCCAGGGGACCCTCCCTTGTGGGTTCTCCTGCTTAAGAGTCTAAATAAAGCCTTGCAATTCATCTGACGTCCTTTTCTGGCTGGTTCCTAGGGTTCAGCTTCCAGTGTCATCTGTGGTCAAGTGGGTTCACTAACCTCGCTCCGCCTGCCTTGGCGTGATACAGGAGGCAAATAGCGTTCCTCCCGAGTCTCTCCATATGGCTAAGTAGCACTGTACAGCCACATATGGGGTATTGCCACATTCGGTAGAAATTGTGGGACAAATTTTGGTGCCATTTTTATCCAGTTCTTGTGTGAAAATGTAAAATCTGGGGCTAAAACAAAATTTTGGTGGTAAAAATGTAGTCTATTCTGTGACCCACCTGTGGTGTCAATACGATCACTGCACCCCTAGAGAGGTGTAGTTTGTAAAATGGGGTCACTTATGGGAGGTTCTGCTGTTCTGGCACCTCATGGGCTCTTCCAGTGGGTCATGGCACCTGCAAGCAATAACAGTAAAATCTGATGCTCCTTGCCTTCTGAGCTTTGCACGGTGCCTGAAAAACATTTCCCAATTACATGTAGGTTATTGACGCACTCAGGAAAATATGGACCTCAGTTTGTTGTAAAAAAAATGTCCTATTAGCCCATAGAAAAATTAAAAACTTGGGGATAAAACAACATTTTACTGGTAAAAAATGCAATTTATTCTTTCTTCACTGCTCAGTGGTATAAAATTCTGTGACCCACCCGTGGTGTCAATATGATCACTGCAACCCTAGATGAATACACTGGGGAGTGTAGTTTGTAAAATGAGGTCACATATAGGGGGGTTCTGCTGTTCTGGCACCTCAGGGGCTCTGCCAATGTGACATATGGCACCCTGAAACCATTCCAGCAAAATCTGAACGTCAATATGGCGCCTCCTCCCTTCTGAGCTTTGCATTGTGCCTCAGAAGTAGTACTCCCCCACATATGGGGTATCAGTGTACTCAGGAGAAATTGCACAACAAATTGCATGGTGCAATTTCTCCTGTTACCCTTATGAAAATGCAAAATTTGGGTCTAAATATAACATTTTTGTGAGGAAAATGTGACTTTATTATTTTCACAGCTCATCATTATAAACTTCTGTGAAGCACCTGACGGTTCAATGTGCTCCCACACATCTAGATTAGTTCCCTAAAGGGTTTAGTTTCCAAAATGGTGTAACTTGTGGGGGATTTTCACTGTTTAGGCACATCAGGGGTTCTCCAAACACGACATGGCATCTGCCAATTGTTGCAGCAAATTTTGCATTCAAAAAGTCAAATGGCGCTCCTTCCCTTCCCATGCCCTACCGTGCGGCCAGATTTTGTTTCCATTTTTTCTATTTACCCTTGTCAAAATAAAAACAATGGATCTGATGTAATTTCTTTGTGAAAAAAAAGTTACTTTTCTACATTTCAAAAATTCCTGTGAAGCACCTGAAGGGTTAATAAACTTCTTGAATGTGGTTTTGAGCACCTTGAGGGGTGCAGTTTTTAGAATGGTGTCACTTTTGGGTATTTCTTATCATATAGACCCCTCAAAGTGACTTCAAATGTGATGTGGTCCCTAAAAAAAAAATGGTGTTGTAAAAATGAGAAATCGCTGGTCAACTTTTAACCCTTATAACTTCCTAACAAAAAAAAAATTGGGGTTCCAAAATTGTGCTGATGTAAAGTAAACATGTGGGAAATGTTAGTTATTAAGTTTTTTGTGTGCCGTATCTCTGTGATTTAAGGGCATGCAAATCCAAAGTTAGAAAATTGTGAAATTTTCAAAATTTTCTCCAAATTTCCGTTTTTTTCACAAATAAACGCAAGTTATATTGAAGAAATTTTACCGCTAACATGAAGTGCAATATGTCACGAGAAAACAGTGTCAGAGTCACCGGGATACATGGAAGCTCCAGAGTTATTACCTCATAAAGGGACAGTGGTCAGAATTGTAAAAATTGGCCCGGTCATCAACGTGCAAACCACCCTTGGGGGTAAAGGGGCTAAAGGGATGGGGCCTTCCGGGAAAGAAAAGTGACAGAACTGACGCGGGTGTCGGGAAACGTATCGATGTCAAGGAGAAAGTTCTGACTGAGGGAGACGTCACGTGACTGATCACATGATTGGGACCTCACCCAGGTCCTGTCAGCACACAGCGGTGACACCTCTGCAGGAGGAGGTAGGTGTGTGCGCTCTCGTCTCCGGATTATTGCGGATTATTAACCCGGTTTGGGGATGAAAGACGATGAAGGTTTTTTTCTTACAGTTTTCATTGCGCAGTAAAAATACCTGATCCTCCAGGACAAGTGCGGCCGTAACAACCGGGGGAGATTGTTTTCTTTTCTTCCCTTCTGGCAGGAAATATAACTTTTGAAAATTCCAGATTTTCCACTATATTCATTGAGAATTTGGAAGCTCCGGAAAAAAAAAAGCGAAAAAAACATGAAAAAAACGCAACAAAAACGCAAAAAATAAAAATGTGGATTTCCTTCAAAGGAGTCAGGATTTGCTCAGGAAAATTCTGCTTACGTGTGCACATAGCCTAAGGGTAACATTTTTGCCCGTGTTGCGATTTTCCAAGAGCCGTAATGTTTTCAATGTTCGGGGAATTGGGAGTCGATGTTTTTATTGACATCACTTCGGGCCGACACAATGTTTTCATCTCCTCTTATTACATTTTCTTGTGTTGTTTTGGCGGCCCAAAAAAAACCCCAAATTCTGATATTTAGATTTTCTTTTCTCATTTACTGATCCGATTAATTTTATATTTTGATAAATCGGACTTTTACGAACAGAGCGTTACCAAGTATGTGTATTTTTTCTTTTTAATTTCTCAATTTTTAATAGGGAAAAGGGGGGTGTTTTGAACTTTTATTTATTTTTTAGGGTTTTTTCATATTTTTTAAAATATTTTATTCACTTTATTCACTGAATTGTTGTATATAGCAAAATCACTATATCCTTTGAACGCCAACTACAGGCTGGCTTTCACATGAGAGCTCTCATGACCACCATGGAGGTCTTCCGCAGACCACTGCTGTAATAATATCTCTTTATTTATATAGCGCCAACATATTCCGCAGCGCTTTACACTTTTTGCACACATTATCATTGCTGTCTCCGATGGGGCTCACAATCTAACTTCTCTATCAGTATGTCTTTGGAATGTGGGAGGAAACCCACGCAAACATGAGGAGAACATACAAACTCCTTGCAGATGTTGTCCTTGGTGGGATTTGAACCCAGGACTGCAGCGCTGCAAGGCTGCAGTGCTATCCACTGAGCCACCATGCATGGCAACTCATCGTCGTCCCGCAAACATGTCACAAGCACGACAATGGGCACGTGGAACAGCGCACCACCCTGCCGGCATGCGTTAAACGCAGCTGTCAGAGATTAACAAGCATTTAACAGGTTAGCAGGCGCTGCTGGAGTGGATCTATTAGGATACATTGCCAGGTTCAGGATCTGCTGCGATTTTTGACGCTGCAGATATAGAAAATATGAGTATGTGTAATCTCTGCTTGTAGTGCAACTGGTCATTTCTGCAGGGTCTTCTATGGGGGAGTGTAAGTGCACACCGTCAGAGAAGCCTCTAAAGAAATGCATAGTTGTACTACATGTAGATGCTGCCATCACCATGTTTGACTGTGGGGATGGTATTTTCAGGGTGATGTGTAGTGTTAGTTTTGCACTTAACCGGAAACTTCTCCTTTGGTTTGATCTGACCATAGCACCCTCTTCCTCATGCCATGGAGGTGACACAGCGAGCATGTGGAAGAAGGGGCATTGGTCAGATGAGACCAAACTAGAACTTTTTTGGCTAAATGCAAAACACTATGTGTTGCGGAAAACTAACCTGTCACATCCCCCTGAAAACACCAACCCCAACATCCCACATGGTGGTGACAGCATCATAATGTGGGGAGGCCTTTCTTCAGCAGGGGCAGGGAAGCTGGTCAGAGGTGATGAGAAGATGGATGGAGCTAAATACGGTGCTATCCTGGAGAAAAAAAACAGTTTGAGGCTGCAGAAGACTTGATCTCTGGGGCATAGGTTCACCTTCCAGCTGGACAACGACCCTAAACATCCTTCCAGAGCTACAATGGAGGGTTTAGATCAGAGCATATAAATGTGTATGAATGGCCCAGTCACAGTCCAGACCCAAATCACAGAGAATCTGTGACAAGACATGATAATTGCTGATCACAGACGTCGCCATATAATCTCACTGAGCGAGAGCGAGTGTGCAAAGAAGATTGGTCAAAAAATTGTGCAACTTAGCAAAGTGGTTTACTGCATATTTGTGAGGCCATAGCAGTTACCGGTTCCTTGCGCTCCCTGGTGACTCCTCTCACTGACTCTTTCCTGATAAACTGCATATAATGAATGAGATTTTCTCGATCCGCTGGATAATAAATCCGGCTACTCTTTGATCTCTCCCTGTCTGCTGTGTCTTATCTGCTGTCTTTTCCATGTTGATATCTTTGTTTTCTCACGCTGTTTTATCCAACCTACCCCTTTCTCCTCCTGATTTTGTGTTTTCCTTCCTCTTTGTGCTGCTAGACAGCCGCTGCTAACTTTTAGAATAATTTAGGGATCAAGGTCTCCAATCAGTAGCATAGCTACCGGGGGGGGGGCAGAGGGGGCGGTCTCCCGGGGCCCCGAGCTCTGAGGGGGCCCACCGGAGCTATGCTACTGTAACTGTGTCAGTGTGCACAGCATAGTTACATTCTGCGGCAGAGCAAGGAGAATCGATCTCCCTACTCTGCCGCCCAGCCGCTATGGGCCCCTGAGAAGACGGTGGGGGGCCCCGGTGCCAGCAGTGCGCCCCCCACTCACAGCCAGCAATGTCGTCCTGAGTTAATCTGTGCACACAGAACCTGTGATGAGGTCACGGGAGGGGCGGAGTCAGGGGGTCACATGATCAGGGGCTTCAGCGGCTGCAGGGCTCTGCTGTGCTGGTTGTCATGGTGCTGGATGAGGTGAAGTAAGTTTCTGTGTAGGCTCAGGAGGGGTTTACAGGGTGGATGTAGCAGAGCTGTGTGTGTATGAGGTGTACAGAGCGGAGCCGTGTGTGTAGAAGGTGTACGGAGCAGAGATATGCATGTATGAGGTGTACGGAGGAGCGGAGCCGTTTGTGTATGAGGTGTACAGAGCAGAGCCGCATGTGTACAAGTGCACGGAGCAGGGGAGCGTGCGTCCAAGGTGTACGGAACAGAGCCGTGTGTGTATAGGGGGTATCAGGTGCAGTAATAGGGACACATACGGCAGCAGAGGCTCAGCATTGGTGTATCAGGTGCAGTAATAGGGACACATACGGCAGCAGCGGCTCAGTATTGGGGTATCAGGTGTAGTAATAGGGACACATACGGCAGCAGCGGCTCAGTATTGGGGTATCAAGTGCAGTAATAGGGACACATACGGCAGCAGCAGTTCAGTATTGGGGTATCAGGTGCAGTAATAGGGACACATACGGCAGCAGCGGCTCAGCATTGGGGTATCAGGTGCAGTAATAGGGACACATACGGCAGCAGCGGCTCAGCATTGGGGTATCAGGTGCAGTAATAGGGACACATACGGCAGCAGCGGCTCAGTATTGGGGTATCAGGTGTAGTAATAGGGACACATACGGCAGCAGCGGCTCAGTATTGGGGTATCAGGTGCAGTAATAGGGACACATACGGCAGCAGTGGCTCAGCATTGGGGTATCAGGTGCTGTAATAGGGACACATAAGGCAGCAGCGGCTCAGCATTGGGGTATCGGGTGCAGTAATAGGGACACATAAGGCAGCAGCGGCTCAGCATTGGGGTATCAGGTGCAGTAATTGGGACACATATGGCAGCAGTGGCTCAGCATTGGGGTATCAGGTGCTGTAATAGGGACACATACGGCAGCAGCGGCTCAGCATTGGGGTATCAGGTGCAGTAATTGGGACACATATGGCAGCAGTGGCTCAGCATTGGGGTATCAGGTGCAGTAATAGGGGCACATACAGCAGCAGCGGCTCAGCATTGGGATATTAGATGCAGTAATAGGGACACATACAGCAGCAGTGGCTCAGCATTGGGGTATCAGGTGCAGTAATAGGGACACAAACGGCAGCAGCGGCTCAGCATTGGGGTATCAAGTGCAGTAATAGGGACACATACAGCAGCAGCGGAGGCTCAGTATTGGGGTATCGGGTGTAGTAATGGGGACACATACGGCAGCAGTGGCTCAGCATTGGGGTATCAGGTGCAGTAATAGGGACACATACGGCAGCAGCAGAGGCTCAGCATTGGGGTATCAAGTGCAGTAATAGGGACACATACAGCAGCAGCGGAGGCTCAGTATTGGGGTATCGGGTGTAGTAATGGGGACACATACGGCAGCAGCGGCTCAGTATTGGGGTATCAGGTGTAGTAATAGGGACACATACGGCAGCAGCGGCTCAGTATTGGGGTATCAGGTGCAGTAATAGGGACACATACGGCAGCAGTGGCTCAGCATTGGGGTATCAGGTGCTGTAATAGGGACACATAAGGCAGCAGCGGCTCAGCATTGGGGTATCAGGTGCAGTAATAGGGACACATAAGGCAGCAGCGGCTCAGCATTGGGGTATCAGGTGCAGTAATTGGGACACATATGGCAGCAGTGGCTCAGCATTGGGGTATCAGGTGCAGTAATAGGGGCACATACAGCAGCAGCGGCTCAGCATTGGGATATTAGATGCAGTAATTGGGACACATATGGCAGCAGTGGCTCAGCATTGGGGTATCAGGTGCTGTAATAGGGACACATACGGCAGCAGCGGCTCAGCATTGGGGTATCAGGTGCAGTAATTGGGACACATATGGCAGCAGTGGCTCAGTATTGGGGTATCAGGTGCAGTAATAGGGACACATATGGCAGCAGTGGCTCAGCATTGGGGTATCAGGTGCAGTAATTGGGACACATATGGCAGCAGTGGCTCAGCATTGGGGTATCAGGTGCTGTAATAGGGACACATACGGCAGCAGCGGCTCAGCATTGGGGTATCAGGTGCAGTAATTGGGACACATATGGCAGCAGTGGCTCAGCATTGGGGTATCAGGTGCAGTAATAGGGGCACATACGGCAGCAGCGGCTCAGCATTGGGATATTAGATGCAGTAATAGGGACACATACAGCAGCAGTGGCTCAGCATTGGGGTATCAGGTGCAGTAATAGGGACACAAACGGCAGCAGCGGCTCAGAATTGGGGTATCAAGTGCAGTAATAGGGACACATACAGCAGCAGCGGAGGCTCAGTATTGGGGTATCGGGTGTAGTAATGGGGACACATACGGCAGCAGTGGCTCAGCATTGGGGTATCAGGTGCAGTAATAGGGACACATACGGCAGCAGCAGAGGCTCAGTATTGGGGTATCGGGTGTAGTAATAGGGACACATACGGCAGCATTGGCTCAGCATTGGGGTATCAGGTGTAGTAATAGGGACACATACGGCAGCATTGGCTCAGCATTGGGGTATCAGGTGTAGTAATAGGGACACATACGGCAGCAGCGGCTCAGTATTGGGGTATCAAGTGCAGTAATAGGGACACATACGGCAGCAGCGGCTCAGTATTGGGGTATCAGGTGTAGTAATAGGGACACATACAGCAGCAGAGGCTAAGTATTGGGGTATCAGGTGTAGTAATAGGGACACATACGGCAGCAGCAGCGGCTCAGTATTGAGGTATCAGGTGCAGTAATAGGGACACATACGGCAGCAGCAGAGGCTCAGTATTGGGGTATCAGGTGCAGTAATAGGGACACATACGGCAGCAGCGACTCAGTATTGGGGTATCAGGTGCAGTAATAGGGACACATACGGCAGCAGCGGCTCAGTATTGGGGTATCAGGTGTAGTAATAGGGACACATACGGCAGCAGCGGCTCAGCATTGGGGTATCAGGTGCAGTAATAGGGACACATACAGCAGCAGCTCAGCATTGGGGTATCAGCAGGATGAGGGGTTTGTGCAGGTTGGGGATACATGGTGATGGGGCTGGAATATGAGAAGTGAAATGTGTCGTTGTTGTATTCTCTGTAGCCGAGTCCTGGCTGGAGGAGTTGTCATGTCGGTCTGGGCCAGATGGAAAAGACGTGAAAAGTGACCAATTCCATCAGAAAGAACGTCAGCGGTAAGACACCAACTATACCTGTGCAGTAATCACATATGTTTTGTAGGACTGGTATTTACCACTGACCATATTGTGGTAATATCCATGTTGGTCTTTCTACTGTATAGGAATTATTTTCAGTAACAGCTCAGTCATCTCCTACATCCACTACCTCTGGTAGTAAGGAAGATCAGGGAAGATCGGGCAAGGGTCATATTAATTGCCCCCTTCTGGCCCAGGAGGACCTGGTTCGCATGGTTAAGGACCATGTCTGCATGCGATCCCTGGGTACTGCCAGACCTTCCGGATCTCCTCTACCAGGGGCCAGTCAGCCACCCACAGGTAGCGGGACTCCATTTGACGGCGTGGTGTTTGAGAGGACACTATTAAAGGATAGAGTGTTCTCCCAAAATTTAATTGATACCCTCCCGAAAAGCAGAAAACAAACTACCACAAATATCTATGCTAGAACCTGGAGGCGATTCCTGTCCACCTTTCAGTTTGATGTCAGGGACGAAATTCCCACAAAACAAATTCTGGAATTCCTCCAGAGGGGTCTGGAATTGGGTCTCTCCATAAGTACATTAAAAGGTTATATCACTTAAGGCAGCTTTTCTGGTAACGATAACATCCGCACGTAGAATAAGCGACATACAGGCACTTTCCAGATTGCCCCCTTACACAGAGTTCTTACAGGATAGAGTAATCCTAAGGCCGGACCCGGCATACCTTCCCAAAGTAGCGTCACGCTTTCACAGGACACAAGAGATAGTTCTGCCTTCTTTCCTCCCTAATCCGACCAACCCTAAGGAACAAAAGCTTCAGGCATTAGATGTTAAGAGATGCTTACTTAAATATTTTTCAGCCACGGATCCTTGGAAGAAGGAGAATGCATTATTTCTATCCTTCCAAGGTCCCAGGAAAGGATGTAGAGTATCAAAAGGCACGTTAGCAAGGTGGATTAGGGAGGCTATCTCTCTTGCCTACACAGCAGGTGGTGGTCCGGCTCCACAGAATTTGTGGGCGCATTCCACTCGTGCCATGGCATCATCTTGGGCAGAGAGATCTGGAGTGTCAATTGACCAGATATGTAAGGTGGCCACCTGGTCATTTCCTTCCACCTTTTTTAACCACTATCGGTTAGACATGGGTGCCTCCTCAGATCTCACCTTTGGGCTAAGGGTGCTGCAGGCTGTAGTCCCTCCCTAAATTAGCTTTACATCTCTGTAATTCTCTCGTGGTGCTGTCATGGGAGTCCGAATAAAGTATTAAGTTACGCACCGGTATCGGTATTTTTCGGAAGCCCATGACAGCACCCTTAGTTCCCTCCCTTGTTCACATATAGGGGTGCACTCCTTTAGAAGATTGTTCACGAATTTACCTTATGTGGGAGATGGTATAAAAATGTTTTTGGTAAATAGGATAGATAGGTTGTATATATTGTGTATATGCGGTGTACTAACCATGGTAGCCTCTCAAGCTCTGTAATCCAACTGATGCATGGGAGAGGTGCCGCCCTTTTGTATCTGTAGGTTTCCTGTTCCTGTAGGGCGGATCCCCTCTCTCGTGGTGCTGTCATGGGCTTCCGAAAAATACCGTTACCGGTACGTAACTTAATACTATTGGAGTAGGCAACATCTGACATCCAGGCAATGCAAGGTTTGCTCTCCCTGGGATTTTGGGTTGGCACAAACCGAGGGCAAAATTATTTCCTGGTCCCTGTGAAATTTGGAATTTACCTTCGGGAGGAAGGCTGGTCAGTTTTTATGATTTCTCTGTCATCCAGAAAGGTAGTGTATGGGGGATTTACAGAGATAGCTTGCAGCTCGCAGACCCGCCGAGCTGAAGTCAGGGCAACCAGTAGTACTGTTTTCAACGTTAAAGCCTTTACCAAAATGAAAGAAATAGGCTCGAAGGAGATGTTTGCGCATTCAATACTAAATTTAGATCCCAGGGAGCTACCTCAGACAGTAATTTTGAGGGTCTGGTTGTGAAGGAGGCTCGAATGAACCTGTGAGGAACTGAAATACTTTCCCAGCACAGATGACTAGTTACCTTAATTTATGTTGTATTTACATGCAATGACCTTATCTGGTGGGGGAATATGTGCCTTTCTTTCTCTCGGCAGGGGGGCCACTTGGGTTCACACCACTCCAGACTGGCCGGAGACTTCATTGGCTGTGAATTCAATGTACATTGGTGAAGGGGGTTGGAATGTTGGATTTGGTTAGGGGGTTGGGAGTAGAGTTGAGAGACTTGATGGGGGACTGCAGTTGTGTCTGGGGATCTGAAGCGAAAGGAGCAGAGTTAAGGCCGCTCCTGGAACCCATGAATGGACTATCGAACTTGGAACTAAGTTTTCTCGGGCTTCGGTCGTGAGATCTATATTCCCCTAGGAATTATCCCATGGACTATTTTTACTGACTTGTTGCTGATCCCGTGGACTGGGGGCATTACATTGGGGTCATCTACCTTGACTTACTGAAATGCTTGTATGGATTCAAATAAAACTTGTTGCATCGTTAACCTGCCTAGGTGATTACTAACACCCACAACTCTAGATCTTCACAGAACCTATAGACCCAAGGGTGATCGGCAAGTTTTTGGTCAAACAACGCACTCAGGGCAGATACTTGCACCTTTAGAGTGCTTGTGGACAACCCTCTTTCTAGCCCTTTTTGGAGGAATTCCAGGATCTCCTTTATTGGAACTTCCTGACTTGTTTCGAATAACTGTCGGCCTGAGAACCCCAGGAACCTTTCCCAAATTTTCTGGTACTCGACTGAGGTTACCTTTTCCCTGCTAGCGAGCAGGGTGATCACCAAGGGCCTGAGACCCCCTTAGCCACAAGGAGTCCCCTCTCAATTTCAATGTGGTGAGATGGAATCTGTGAACTTGAGGATGTAGTACTGGGCCCTGGTGAAGTAGATTCGGGATATCCGGGAGGATCCATGGGTCCGAGACAGACATGCGTCTGAGTCATGTGAACCATGCCCTTTTTGGCCAGAACCTTGCGACAAGGATTACTCGTGCCTTGTGTTCCCGAATATTTTTTTGAGGACTATTGGGATTAACGGAATCAGGGGAAATGCCTAAGCTAGGCAAAATCCACAGTGGTGTAGCAGTGCATCCACCCCTTCTGGGTGCTATCTTGGGTTTAGAGAGTAGATCCTGTTTACTTTCCGATTCCTTCTTGTGGCTAACAGAACAGATCCAATTCTGGTGTGCCCCAGACCAGGGGCGGACCTACCGCCCGTGTAGCCGGTTCATTGCACGGGGGCCCTGGGGGAGAGGGGGACCCTCCAGCCTCCAGCACTGCATGGCTAATTATTCATGCAAATTAGCCATGTGGACTTGTGGAGCGAGAGCACCGCAGAGCCAGCAAGGAGAGCAGCCCCCCTGAAGGAGGCAACGGGAGGGGTCTGACTCCTCTTGAGGCTGCGTGCCAGCGTGGCCCAGTGCAGAGGAGCCAGCCCTGAGGGCTGAGGTGAGAGATCATCCTCGATCAGCCAGCAGCGTCAGTGCCGTGGCGGAGGAGAGGAGGGAAGACAGACTGACTGTCACTCACACTGCCTGCCCTGTGGCGCCAGCCAGACGGTGGCTGCAGTTCAGCCGCAGGTCAGTGTGTGATATCACGTGTCTGTCTGAGTCTGTGTGGCCGTGCCCCTGCCCATAGCAGCAGCTCAGTCAGGAGGAATGTGCGGAGTGCAGACACAGTGTGGATCCTCTTTGTCTGGACTCTGGCCTGCCCTGCCTGCCTGCACAAGGTAAGAGTACCAGAGCTGAGCAGGACTGAGGGACTGGGACCGAGGAGGCATGATTTTGGGGGGCTCCTTGGGTGGGGGAGAAAACTGAAGCATGGCAGGCATGATTTTGGGGGGCTCCGTCCTTGGGGAGAACTGAAGCATGATGGCCTGGCTGCTCATGAATGGGGGGCCCCTGGCCTTGGGAGAAGCATGGCCTTGGCTGCTCATGATTGGGGGGGCCCCTGGGGAGAAGCATGGATGCTCATGAATGGGGGGGGCCCTGGCCTGAGGAGAAGCATGGCCTTGGCTGCTCATGAATGGGGGGGCCCTGGCCTGGGGAGAAGCATGGCTGCTCATGAATGGGGGGCCCTGGGGGAGATGCTTGGCTGCTCATGAATGGGGGGGCCCTGGCCTGGGGAGAAGCATGGCATTGGCTGCTCACAAATGGGGGCACCTGGGGAGAAGCATGGCTGCTCATGGCTGCTCATACACGAGTATGCAAAGATTCTGGAGGAAAGGTTCTCATCAAAAGATACTAGGTCTGCATGGAGAGGATTAAGAGAGGTCACCAATTATAAAAGCCACCCCACTATAGTGAACCCCAGCATAAGTCTGGCAGCAGAGTTAAATGAATTCTACTGCAGATTTGAGGCAAGCTCTACACACAGTGGCTATTCATCTCTAAGCTCCTCAGTCTGTTCATATAAAGATCATTCATTGTGCAACACCCAAGTAGTGATCTCCGAGGCAGAGGTGATACGCATCCTGAAGGGACTTAAGGTCAAAAAGGCACCTGGCCCTGATGGTGTATCTCCAATGTGTCTGAAAGTATGTGCTACCCAGCTTGCCCCTATACTGACAAATATATACAATGTGTCACAGAAAGAGTGCGTTGTACCTCAGTGTTGGAAAAATTCCACAATTATCCCTGTCCCCAAGAAAGTGGGATCCTCTGAGTTGAACGACTATAGACCAGTAGCACTCACCTCTGTAGCTATGAAAGTCTTCGAAAGAATTATGATGTCCCACCTGATAAAATTCACGCAGAAGCTATGGGACCCGCTTCAGTTTGCCTATAAGGAGAATCGTTCGGCAAACGACACTGTCAATCTGGCACTGAAGTACATTTTGGATCATACAGATGAACTGCACTCATACGTCCGGATTCTTTTCATGGACTTTAGCTCAGCGTTCAATACCATTGATCTGAATTTACTTAATAAGAAAATGGTAGCTCTTGGAGTCCCTCTCAACTTATGCTTGTGGATTTATAACTTCCTGACAGCCAGGATACAGAGTGTAAAAGTTGGACCATTCACTTCAGACACCTTGGTCACAAACATCGGGGCACCTCAAGGGTGTGTTTTGTCCCCGTTACTGTTTTCTCTCTATACGAATGATTGCATCTCTTCAGCAGACTCAGTAAAAATCTTGAAATTTGCCGATGATATGACACTGATTGGTCTCATCAGAGGAAATGCTGAAGACTTTTATCGGAGTGAGGTGGAAAGAATATGTGGCTGGTGTAAAGCCAATAATCTTGTACTCAACACTAAAAAAACTGCTGAAATGGTTGTGGATTTTAGGAAAAATCAACATGAGATACTTCCAATCTACATCCATGACGAAGTGGTTCTTAGGGTCACAGAGACCAAATTCCTTGGTGTTATCTCTCATGATCTTAAATGGGGGAAAAACGTGGATGCTGTTATAAGAAAAGCACAACAGAGGATGTTCTTCCTGCGTCAGCTGAAAAGATATGGTTTGTCTAAGAATCTGCTGATCTTATTCTTTAATGCTGTCATCAGATCTGTGATTTGTTCCTCTCTGATAGTCTGGTATGGGGGAGCCACTGCGCATGACAAACTCCGCTTACAAAGGACTTTCAGAACAGCAGAGAGAATTATAGGTTCCCCCCTGCCTAAAATCCAGGATCTTTATGATAGGAGTATTCGATCCCACGCATTGAAAATTTCATCCGATCCCTCTCACCCGGGACACTCCTCATTCCAACTACTCCCTTCAGGACGTCGCTTCAGAGTCCCCAAATGCAGCACCAACCGCCATATGAACAGCTTCTATCCACTCTCTGTTCAACAATTAAATCGTCATGTGTAGACTATATACTGTATCTGTCTTGTTAGATGTTACTTGTTGTATCTGTTGTTATATATTATGTTGCCTCTTTGCCACAAAGAATTCCTTGTATATATGTAATATGTACTTGGCGATAATAAATTTGATTTGATTGATTGAATGGGGGGCCCTGGGGGAGATGCTTGGCTGCTCATGAATGGGGCGGCTCATGGGGGGAGAAGAAACTGAATCAGGTGGCCCACATAGGGCGAGAAGCATTATGCCAAAAGTAGACCGCATTTGGGGGAGAGCATTAAACGGGGGTGCCTATATATATTACCTCGAGGCTGTCTAGGGCTATATATATTACCGAGGCTATGCTGGGCTGTATATATTAACTGGAGGCTTTGCTGGACTGTATTATATATTACCTCCGCGCACATTACACTCACGGCTCCGCACACATTACACACGCGGCTCCGCTCCGCACACATTACACACGCGGCTCCGCTCCACGCACATTACACACGCGGCTCCGCTCCGCGCACATTACACACGCGGCTCCGCTCCACGCACATTACACACGCGGCTCCGCTCCGCACATTACACACGCGGCTCCGCTCCGCGCACATTACACACGCGGCTCCGCTCCACGCACATTACACACGCGGCTCCGCTCCGCGCACATTACACACGCGGCTCCGCTCCGCGCACATTACACACGCGGCTCCGCTCCGCGCACATTACACACGCGGCTCCGCTCCGCGCACATTACACACGCGGCTCCGCTCCGCGCACATTACACACGCGACTCCGCTCCGCGCACATTACACACGCGGCTCCGCTCCGCACATTACACACGCGGCTCCGCTCCGCGCACATTACACACGAGGCTCCGCTCCGCGCACATTACACACGAGGCTCCGCGCACATTACACACGAGGCTCCGCTCCGCGCACATTACACACGCGGCTCCGCTCCGCACACATTACACACGCGGCTCCGCTCCGCGCACATTACACACGAGGCTCCGCGCACATTACACACGAGGCTCCGCGCACATTACACACGAGGCTCCGCGCACATTACACACGAGGCTCCGCGCACATTACACACGCGGCTCCGCTCCGCACACATTACACACGCGGCTCCGCTCCGCGCACATTACACACGAGGCTCCGCGCACATTACACACGAGGCTCCGCTCCGCTCACATTACACACGCGGCTCCGCGCACATTACACACGCGGCTCCGCTCCGCGCACATTACACACGCGGCTCCGCTCCGCGCACATTACACACGCGGCTCCGCTCCGCGCACATTACACACGCGGCTCCGCTCCGCGCACATTACACACGCGGCTCCGCTCCGCGCACATTACACACGCGGCTCCGCTCACGCACATTACACACGCGGCTCCGCTCCGCGCACATTACACACGCGGCTCCGCTCCGCGCACATTACACACGCGGCTCCGCTCCGCACACATTACACACGAGGCTCCGCTCCGCGCACATTACACACGCGGCTCCGCTCCGCGCACATTACACACGAGGCTCCGCTCCGCGCACATTACACACGAGGCTCCGCGCACATTACACACGAGGCTCCGCTCCGCGCACATTACACACGCGGCTCCGCTCTGCGCACATTACACACGAGGCTCCGCTCCGCACACATTACACACGAGGCTCCGCTCCGCACACATTACACACGAGGCTCCGCTCCGCGCACATTACACACGAGGCTCCGCTCCGCGCACATTACACACGCGGCTCCGCTCTGCGCACATTACACACGCGGCTCCGCTCCGCACACATTACACACGAGGCTCCGCTCCGCGCACATTACACACGAGGCTCCGCTCCGCGCACATTACACACGCGGCTCTGCTCCATCCTCCTCTATAAAGGGCATGTCACACTAAGGCTAGTTTCCCATTAGCGCTTTTGAGCCTGCTGCCGTTTGGTTGCGCTCGGCCTGCGCCCCCAGTGATAAAGATAGGGGACGCAGGACGCATGCAGCGTCATGCGCTGGTAGGCGGAGCTACCGGTGGAGGCACGGCAGGGGGCGGGGCTTAGCGTCGGCCGTGCGCAGGCCGTCGCTGCGCTCAAAAGCGCTGATGTGAAACTAGCCTAAGAGATATCGCTGTGTCTGATACTTACCTCTGACTGCTCCCCCGCTGGTTATCGCTGATCGCGCGAGAACGTTCAGGACTGTTTCTCGTCGTCAGCTTCCTGCTGTGACGACGAGCGACGCGTGGAGCCGGGCGGGAGGACGCAGGATCGCCTGGTGTGACAGGTAAGTAGTGACCCCCGTCCCCAGCGATGTCGCTGGTGAGATCTGCATATGTAGCAGCTCACGAGCGACCACTTAGCGATGTACCAGCGATCCTGACCGCGTCATATCGCGTCAGAGTCCTGCAGACAAGTGTGATGTGTCGTTCGCGAAGAGCCGGCTCCCTGCTGTGAACGATGGCACCCTAGTAGGATCCAAAAAGAGCAGGACTGCCCATCACTAGCAGGCACTGAGACGCCTGGAGCTCCGCCCCCGATCATGTGACTGATCACATGACTGTGACGTCACGCAGGTCCTGTCCGCACACGGCGGGGCCGCTCTGCAGGTGGAGGTATGTGTGTGTTCCTGTCACTCGCTTCTATGGCGCCACCATATTCCTCAGCGCTGTACAGACATTATCACAATCTAATTCCCCATCAGTCTCTGGAGCGCGGGAGGAAACACGGGGAGAACATACAGACTCCCTGCAGATGGCGCCCTCCTCCTGTTATTGGGGAGGATTAACCCTTTATGCGGCTGATGATGGGAGGAGCTGTAGTTGTTATTCTCTGTGTGGTTACATCTGATGTCACATGACCGCTGCTGTATTCAGTCTCCAGCCCCCAGGACTCTCCTGTACCTTCCTCCCTATGACATGGCCTCAGTGTGGCCCCTCAGGGCTCCTGTACCTTCCTCCCTATGACATGGCCTCAGTGTGGCCCCTCAGGGCTCCTGGACCTTCCTCCCTATGACATGGCCTCAGTGTGGCCCCTCAGGGCTCCTGTACCTTCCTCCCTATGACATAGCCTCAGTGTGGCCCCTCCGGGCTCCTGTACCTTCCTCCCTATGACATGGCCTCAGTGTGGCCCCTCAGGGCTCCTGTACCATCCTCCCTATGACATGGCCTCAGTGTGGCCCCTTAGGGCTCCTGTACCTTCCTCCCTATGACATGGCCTCAGTGTGGCCCCTGAGGACTCCTGGACCTTCCACCCTATGACATGGCCTCAGTGTGGCCCCTCAGGGCTCCTGTACCATCCTCCCTATGACATGGCCTCAGTGTGGCCCCTCAGGACTCCTGGACCTTCCACCCTATGACATGGCCTCAGTGTGGCCCCTCCGGGCTCCTGTACCATCCTCCCTATGACATGGCCTCAGTGTGGCCCCTTAGGGCTCCTGTACCTTCCTCCCTATGACATGGCCTCAGTGTGGCCCCTGAGGACTCCTGGACCTTCCACCCTATGACATGGCCTCAGTGTGGCCCCTCAGGGCTCCTGTACCATCCTCCCTATGACATGGCCTCAGTGTGGCCCCTCAGGGCTCCTGTACCATCCTCCCTATGACATGGCCTCAGTGTGGCCCCTTAGGGCTCCTGTACCTTCCTCCCTATGACATGGCCTCAGTGTGGCCCCTGAGGACTCCTGGACCTTCCACCCTATGACATGGCCTCAGTGTGGCCCCTCAGGGCTCCTGTACCATCCTCCCTATGACATGGCCTCAGTGTGGCCCCTCAGGACTCCTGGACCTTCCACCCTATGACATGGCCTCAGTGTGGCCCCTCAGGGCTCCTGTACCTTCCTCCCTATGACATGGCCTCAGTGTGGCCCCTGAGGACTCCTGGACCTTCCACCCTATGACATGGCCTCAGTGTGGCCCCTCAGGGCTCCTGGACCTTCCTCCCTATGACATGGCCTCAGTGTGGCCCCTCAGGGCTCCTGGACCTTCCGCCCTATGACATTGCCTCAGTGTTGCCCCTCAGGGCTCCTGCACCTTCCTCCCTATGACAGGGCCTCAGTGTGGCCCCTCAGGGCTCCTGTACCTTCCTCCCTATGACATGGCCTCAGTGTGGCCCCTGAGGACTCCTGGACCTTCCACCCTATGACATGGCCTCAGTGTGGCCCCTCAGGGCTCCTGGACCTTCCTCCCTATGACATGGCCTCAGTGTGGCCCCTCAGGGCTCCTGTACCTTCCGCCCTATGACATTGCCTCAGTGTTGCCCCTCAGGGCTCCTGCACCTTCCTCCCTATGACATGGCCTCAGTGTGGCCCCTCAGGGCCCCTGTACCTTCCTCCCTATGACATGGCCTCAGTGTGGCCCCTCAGGGCTCCTGTACCTTCCTCCCTATGACATGGCCTCAGTGTGGCCCCTCATGGCTCCTGTACCTTCCGCCCTATGACATGGCCTCAGTGTGGCCCCAAAGGGCTCCTGTACCTTCCTCCCTATGACATGGCATCAGTGTGGCCCCTCAGGGCTCCTGTACCTTCCTCCATATGACATGGCCTCAGTGTGGCCCCTTAGGGCTCCTGTACCTTCAGCCCTATGACATGGCCTCAGTGTGGCCCCTCAGGGCTCCTGTACCTTCAGCCCTATGACATGGCCTCAGTGTGGCCCCTCAGGGCTCCTGTACCTTCCCCCCTATGACATGGCCTCAGTGTGGCCCCTCCGGGCTCCTGTACCTTCCCCCCTATGACATGGCCTCAGTGTGGCCCCTCAAGGCTCCTGTGCCTTCCTCCCTATGACATGGCCTCAGTGTGGCCCCTCAGGGCTCCTGTACCTTCCTCCCTATGACATGGCCTCAGTGTGGCCCCTCCGGGCTCCTGTACCATCCTCCCTATGACATGGCCTCAGTGTGGCCCCTCAGGGCTCCTGTACCATCCTCCCTATGACATGGCCTCAGTGTGGCCCCCAGGACTCCTGTACCTTCCTCCCTATGACATGGCCTCAGTGTGGCCCCTCCGGGCTCCTGTACCTTCCGCCCTATGACATGGCCTCAGTGTGGCCCCTTAGGGCTCCTGTACCTTCCTCCCTATGACATGGCCTCAGTGTGGCCCCTCAGGACTCCTGGACCTTCCACCCTATGACATGGCCTCAGTGTGGCCCCTCAGGGCTCCTGTACCATCCTCCCTATGACATGGCCTCAGTGTGGCCCCTCAGGACTCCTGGACCTTCCACCCTATGACATGGCCTCAGTGTGGCCCCTCAGGGCTCCTGTACCTTCCTCCCTATGACATGGCCTCAGTGTGGCCCCTGAGGACTCCTGGACCTTCCACCCTATGACATGGCCTCAGTGTGGCCCCTCAGGGCTCCTGTACCTTCCTCCCTATGACATGACCTCAGTGTGGCCCCTCCGGGCTCCTGTACCTTCCTCCCTATGACATGGCCTCAGTGTGGCCCCTCCGGGCTCCTGTACCTTCCTTCCTATGACATGGCCTCAGTGTGGCCCCTCAAGGCTCCTGTACCTTCCTCCCTATGACATGGCCTCAGTGTGGCCCCTCTGAGCTCCTGAGCTTGCCTCCCTATGACATGGCCTCAGTGTTGCCCCTCAGGGCTCCTGTACCTTCCTCCCTATGACATGGCCTCAGTGTGGCCCCTCAGGGCTCCTGTACCTTCCTCCCTATGACATGGCCTCAGTGTGGCCCCTTAGGGCTCCTGTACCTTCAGCCCTATGACATGGCCTCAGTGTGGCCCCTCAGGGCTCCTGTACCTTCAGCCCTATGACATGGCCTCAGTGTGGCCCCTCTGGGCTCCTGTACCTTCCTCCCTATGACATGGCCTCAGTGTGGCCCCTCCGGGCTCCTGTACCTTCCTCCCTATGACATGGCCTCAGTGTGGCCCCTCAAGGCTCCTGTGCCTTCCTCCCTATGACATGGCCTCAGTGTGGCCCCTCAGGGCTCCTGTACCTTCCTCCCTATGACATGGACTCAGTGTGGCCCCTCCGGGCTCCTGTACCATCCTCCCTATGACATGGCCTCAGTGTGGCCCCTCAGGGCTCCTGTACCATCCTCCCTATGACATGGCCTCAGTGTGGCCCCCAGGACTCCTGTACCTTCCTCCCTATGACATGGCCTCAGTGTGGCCCCTCCGGGCTCCTGTACCTTCCGCCCTATGACATGGCCTCAGTGTGGCCCCTTAGGGCTCCTGTACCTTCCGCCCTATGACATGGCCTCAGTGTGGCCCCTCAGGGCTCCTGTACCTTCCTCCCTATGACATGACCTCAGTGTGGCCCCTCCGGGCTCCTGTACCTTCCTCCCTATGACATGGCCTCAGTGTGGCCCCTCCGGGCTCCTGTACCATCCTCCCTATGACATGACCTCAGTGAGGCCTCTCAGGCCTCCTGTACCTTCCTTCCTATGACATGACCTCAGTGTGGCCTCTCAGGCCTCCTGTACCTTCCTTCCTATGACATGGCCTCAGTGTGGCCCCTCCGGGCTCCTGGACCTTCCTCCCTATGACATGGCCTCAGTGTGGCCCCTCCGGGCTCCTGTGCCTTCCTCCCTATGACATGACCTCAGTGTGGCCTCTCAGGGCTCCTGTACCTTCCTCCCTATGACATGGCCTCAGTGTGGCTCCTCCAGGCTCTTGTACCTTCCTCCCTATGACATGGCCTCTGTGTGGCCCCTCTGAGCTCCTGAGCTTGCCTCCCTATGACATGGCCTCAGTGTTGCCCCTCCGGGCTCCTGTACCTTCCTCCCTATGACATGGCCTCAGTGTGGCCCCTCAGGGCTCCTGTACCTTCCTCCCTATGACATGGCCTCAGTGTGGCCCCTCAGGGCTCCTGTACCTTCCTCCCTATGACATGGCCTCAGTGTGGCTCCTCCAGGCTCCTGTACCTTCCTCCCTGTGACATGGCCTCAGTGTGGCTCCTCCGGGCTCCTGTACTTTCCTCCCTATGACATGGCCTCAGTGTGGCCCCTTCGGTCTCCTGTACCTTCCTTTCTATGATATGGCCTCAGTGTGGCCCCTCAGGGCCCCTGTCCAGCAGCCCAGTATTCCTCTGCTCGGCTGCCCGCTCCTGGTTTGTACCGGCCCCTTGTCCTCGGTGTCTCCTTCACACCGGTATTTGGACTCTCCATAATCCGCAGAACAGATCCCCTCTGTCTCCATGTGACACTTCTGGGCGCAGCGATCTCCTCCTCACTGTGTGATCTCCTCTGTTCGGCCTCTGTCGCTCCTTCCTCTTCTTGCTGTTACCGCTGCTGCTCTCCTATAACAGTGACTGGATGTGACGCTCGGCCGCTCTTACTGGGCCTCTGTGGACGGGGTCTGCACAAATCCTGACCCTAAGCCTCTACTGTGGTCAGGAGTTAAGGCGGACCCCTGGAATACATCCACGGCGTGGCTGCTGGCCGGTGGAGCGAGCTGGCAGAGAAGACGTATGATGACAAATCAAAGTCAGGAGGTGAAAGTCCGGGACAGAATGGAAAATAAAGAGCGAACTACAAGTGATAACCAGCGCTCCGCTGTAAGACACAGAATCCCTGCTGGGTGGCACCATAAGTCCCAGCAACACTAATGTTATATAGGAACATGTCACTGCCTGCACACAGTGCAAGAGCGACGCCACCTACAGGCAGAGGTCACGGGAGAGGATAGAAATGGGGGTTAGTTTATTAACCCCTTAGTGACAGCCAATTTGCAGCTTAATGACCGGGCCGATTTTTACAATCCTGACCACTGTCCCTTTATGAGTTAATAACTCTGGAACGCTTCCATGGATCCCGGTGATTCTGACATTGTTTTCTCGTGACATATTGTACTTCATGTTTCTTTCGACATGACTGGCGTTTATTTATGAAAAAAAACGAAATACGGCGAAAATTTTTAAAATTTTTCAATTTTCAAACTTTAAATTTTTATGCCCATAAATCAGAGAGATGTCACACAAATTTCTTAATAAATAACATTTCCCACATGTCTACTTTATAGCAGCACAGTTTTGTAAATAATTTTTTTTTTTTTGTTAAGAAGTTATAAGGGTTAAAAGTTGACCAGAGATTTCCCATTTTTGCAACAAAATTTGCAAAAACATTTTTTTTTTTTTTTAAGGACCACATCATATTTCAAGTCATTTTGAGGGGTGTACATGACAGAAAATACTCAAAAGTGACACCATTCTAAAAACTGCACCCCTCAAGGTGCTCAAAACCACATTCAAGAAGATTATTAACCCTCTTCATGCTTCACAGGAACTGAAGCAATGTGGAAGGAAAAAATTAACATTTAACTTTTTTTTTGCAAAAAAATTACTTTAGAAACCAATGTTTTTTATTTTCACAAGTGTTAAAAGAGAAAATGAACCAAAAAATTTGTTGTGCAATTTCTCCTGAATACGCCGATACCCCATATGTGGGGATAAACCCCTTTTTGGGCGCACGGCAGGGATTGGAACAGAAGGAGCGCCGTTTGACTTTTTCAACGCAGAATTGGCTGGATTTGAGATCTGACGCCATGTCGCCTTTGGAGAGCCCCTGATGTGCCTAAACAGTGGAAACCCCCCACAAGTGACCCCATTTTGGAAACTAGACCCCCTAAGGAACTAGATGTGTGGTGAGAACTTGCAACCCCCAAGGGCTTCACAGAAGTTTATAACGTACAGCCATTTCACAAAAATGATCTTTTTGGCCCCAATTTTTTTTTTTTTTACCAAGGGTAGCAAGAGGAATTGGACTCCAACGGTTGTTGCGCAATTTGTCCTGAGAATGCCAATACCCCATACAGTTGTGGCCAAAAGTATTGACACCCCTGCAATTCTGTCAGATAATACTCAGTTTCTTCCTGAAAATGATTGCAAACACAAATTCTTTGGTATTATTATCTTCATTTAATTTGTCTTAAATGAAAAAACACAAAAGAGAATGAAGCAAAAAGCAAAACATTGATCATTTCACACAAAACTCCAAAAATGGGCCATACAAAAGTATTGGCACCCTCAGCCTAATACTTGGTTGCACAACCTTTAGCCAAAATAACTGCGACCAACCGCTTCCGGTAACCATCACTGAGTTTCTTACAATGCTCTGCTGGAATTTTAGACCATTCTTCTTTGGCAAACTGCTCCAGGTCCCTGATATTTGAAGGGTGCCTTCTCCAAACTGCCATTTTTAGATCTCTCCACAGGTGTTCTATGGGATTCAGGTCTGGACTCATTGCTGGCCACCTTAGAAGTCTCCAGTGCTTTCTCTCAAACCATTTTCTAGTGCTTTTTGAAGTGTGTTTTGGGTCATTGTCCTGCTGGAAGACCCATGACCTCTGAGGGAGACCCAGCTTTCTCACACTGGGCCCTACATTATGCTGCAAAATTTGTTGGTAGTCTTCAGACTTCATAATGCCATGCACACGGTCAAGCAGTCCAGTGCCAGAGGCAGCAAAGCAACCCCAAAACATCAGGGAACCTCCGCCATGTTTGACTGTAGGGACCATGTTCTTTTCTTTGAATGCCTCTTTCTTTCTCCTGTAAACTCTATGTTGATGCCTTTGCCCAAAAAGCTCTACTTTTGTCTCATCTGACCAGAGAACATTCTTCCAAAACGTTTTAGGCTTTTTCATGTAAGTTTTGGCAAACTCCAACCTGGCTTCTTTATGTCTCGGGGTAAGAAGTGGGGTCTTCCTGGATCTCCTACCATACAGTCCCTTTTCATTCAGACGCCGACGGATAGTACGGGTTGACACTGTTGTACCCTCGGACTGCAGGGCAGCTTGAACTTGTTTGGATGTTAGTCGAGGTTCTTTATCCAACATCCCCACAATCTTGCGTTGAAATCTCTTGTCAATTTTTCTTTTCTGCCCACATCTAGGGAGGTTAGCCACAGTGCCATGGGCTTTACACTTCTTGATGACACTGCGCACGGTAGACACAGGAACATTCAGGTCTTTGGAGATGGACTTGTAGCCTTGAGATTGCTCATGCTTCCTCACAATTTGGTTTCTCAAGTCCTCAGACAGTTCTTTGGTCTTCTTTCTTTTCTCCATGCTCAATGTGGTACACACAAGGACACAGGACAGAGGTTGAGTCAACTTTAGTCCATGTCAACTGACTGCAAGTGTGATTTAGTTATTGCCAACACCTGTTAGGTGCCACAGGTAAGTTACAGGTGCTGTTAATTACACAAATTAGAGAAGCATCACATGATTTTTCGAACAGTGCCAATACTTTTGTCCACCCTCTTTTTTATGTTTGGTGTGGAATTATATCCAATTTGGCTTTAGGACAATTCTTTTTGTGTGTTTTCACTTAAGACAAATTAAATGAAGATAATAATACCAAAGAATTTGTGATTGCAATCATTTTCAGGAAGAAACTGAGTATTATCTGACAGAATTGCAGGGGTGTCAATACTTTTGGCCACAACTGTATGTGGGGGTAAACCTCAGTTTAGGTGCACAGTAAAGCCCGGAAGGGAAGGAGCATCGTTTGAATTTAAATCTCAAAATTGTGAGACCGGATGCCATGTCGGGTTTGGACATGTGCCTAAACAGCAGAAACCCCCCACAAGTGACCCCATTTTGGAAACTACAGCCCTCAAAGATTTTATCCAGGGGTATATAGAGCAATTTGAACCCACAGGTACGACACAGAATTTGATAACATTAGGTCATCGTATTGAAAAAGTTCATTTTTTCCACAAAAATCTTGGTTTAGACCTGAATTTCTCAGTTTTGTCAGAGATTACACCAAAAAGTGGACCCCACAATATGTTATCCACTTTCTTATGTCGTGGCGATATCCCATATGTAGTCAAAAAGGACTGTTTGGACAAACTGCAGGGTTCGGACAGGAAGGGGCACAATGTGACTTTATTTGAAAATCCTTTCAGGAATTATTACTCACAGAGGGAGGCATGCTCCTAAAAATACATTGGCTGATTATAAAACTTGGTCCTGCTAACAAAACAGTTGTCCCACATTTGCGTTTATTGTAGCAGGAAGAATAAACTGTATGGAATGAAGGGCAAAATGTGGAGGAAAATGCAGCCAACTATGTGGCAAAGCTGAGTTTGTTCCAAAGATGAAAGAACACCAGCTGGACTAGCATTGCACAGACTTTCAGGGACCGGTTGTACAGCGTCCTTTTAGCTCCATCAATCCCTATTTGAGAGACGAATGTGCCAATAGACGTGGTGCACCATAGCAAGCTCCCACCCGCCAAGGTCAGAACCGCTATATGCACAAAACAGCCAATCCCCTACAGAATCTGTATTGTCTGGTACCAGAGGTTCGGCAAGAACCTTACGGTAAAGTCCATAGTGTATAAGTACGGAACTTCCTCATTTTTTAGAAATCCTCCAATAAAATGATTGTGCCCGTATCACCAACATAAATATAAGTAATATAAATGGAAGCCAAAGTTTTGTGTAGCAAGACAGTCGTGAAAACAAAGTTAGGTAAATGGTAAAAAATGGTTGTGAGTAATCAGGTCCTAGAATTTTCAAAAGACTTGACTTTTCAAGAACATTTGTGGGCTCCACACTCTGGGTTGTACGGCGTGGGTACGTGGACGAGAATTTGTTGGAATAGTAGTTTGGTATAGGATTGATCAAGCCCTAGAATTTTCAGATGACCTGACTTTTCAAGAACATTTGTGGGGTCCACACTCTGGGTTGTACAGATGTGGGTACGTGGACGAGAATTTGTTGGAATAGTAGTTTGGTATAGGATTGATCAAGTCCTAGAATTTTCAGATGACCTGACTTTTCAAGAACATTTGTGGGGTCCACACTCTGGGTTGTACGGACGTGGGTACGTGGATGAGAATTTGCTGGAATAGTAATTTGGTATGGGACTGATCAAGTGTTGGAATTGTGGAATTGGGTAAAATGGGATCTACTAATGAAAATTTCTCTATTACTTGTTCCAAATTACTCTACTGGGGGGGCGGGGCGATGTAGCAGAGCCGTGAGGACGCACCTTGGGAGAGCTCCTATAATCCGGGCAATTATCCTGACACAGAGCCTGCTGAGTGTTTTATTTTCCTGCGGCACGGTCCCCCGGGCTCCTGACAACATCCAGCTTCCTGGGAGGTGCGTGGGCAGCTTCAGTGAGAGGGCCTGCGGCTGTTCCGGCAAGGAGTGAGGCCTGTAGTGGACGGCGGCGGCCATCTTTTCCTGTGTCTCCTGCAGAGAGACGAATGCCATCTGTCGGATCCCACTCCTGAGGAGACCTGTGGGCTGACTCAGTGATTCTCGGAGGTATTTGCAGGGGAATACGCGGTGTGAGCTCTGAGAAATGAGCCCCACGCTTCCCTGGTCACAATAAACTAGTCCCTGGCCCATCTGTGAGATGGAGGAAATATGATGAGTTCAGATTTGTCCACATTGAGTTTGAGGAAGCGAGAGGAGAAGAAGGAGGATATGGCTGAGAGACACTCTGGGATTCTGGACAGCAGAGTGGTGACGTCTGGGCCAGAGAGGTAGATCTGAGTGTCGTCCGCATAAAGGTGGTAGTGGATTTATCCGAAGAACTGTAGCATTGGAGCTCCTTCCACTGGCGTCCGACTTCACAACCATACCGGACACTGTTTCCAGTGAGGGTATCCCCATGTTGGATGTATGATAGGAGCGCTGGACTTTGCTCCTTTATTTTTGAACTTCTTATTGTTCTCTTTTTCTTGTTAGTTTACTTTGTTGTAGTTTTTATAGATATTGCTGCCAAAGATCTTTATGTGTTGCCTATAAACTCCACTCGCATCATACGGTATCTCATACCTAAATGAGGGGACATGAATTCTGAAATTGTCTGTATGACCTGGAATGTGAGGGGTCTTGGGACTCCTCGCAAGAGAATTAAGTCTTTTCCCAGATTAAGCGCCGTCACCTCCACATCGTGGCTCTGATCGAGACGCATCTCACCAGGGATTCAGCCCAACATGTACAGAAGCCATGGGTACAGTGGTTTCTTCACGCATTTCATACTAGCTACTCGAGAGGGGTTTCATTGTTGATACATAGAGATGTGAGATGGGAGGTCAGGGAGGCTCGCAGAGACCCGGAAGGCCGCTTTGTTTTTGTATGCGCACTGGTCAACTCCAAGACATGCGTCATACTATGTGTATACAATTTCCCCCCCCCCCAGCCAATATGTAAATTCTTCAGATAGCAATGAGCTTTGCTCTAAATTATCCTGATGCACACATTATATGTATGGGGGACTTTAATCCAATTGTGGATGACTGTCTCGATAGAATTAGACTGGATAGAGAGACTTCTGGAGGGACCTCCTCTTTACCCTCATCTCCCTCTTCACTGGCGCTGTTTATGGAGGATAGTGGTTGATTGGATCTGTGGAGAATGCGCCACCCCGGGGTAAAGGAATACACCTGTCACTCGTCTACTAAACGTACTCTATCCCGTATAGACTACATATTTGGTTCCAGTAGCTTAGTGATGTGGGTGGTTGACATAGAACATGGTAACAAAGGAATTTCAGATCATAGCCCGATTATACTTAGACTTAATTTTGGCCGATCAAAACACAATACTTTTTAGAAACTAAATCCATTTTGGCTGAAATTGATAGGCTCTAATGACAGAACTATAGACCAATTAGATTGTTTGTTTCATCTCGTCTCACCCAGAACCCCAGGATACTAATCTGTTTTAGGATGCCCTCAAGGCGTATTTGAGAGGATGTTTGTCCTCTACGATCTCTTATATTTAAAAGATGACCTCGAGGGAAGATGACGAGATGGAACAACGACTTAAAGACTCCGAAGCAGCATATCTATCTAACCAGACTAATGAGAATAGAGTGGTATGGCTGACTTGACATGGGCTATATACTCAGCACATGTACACCAAGTCTAAGCGCAAATTATTTTTTACTCTGCAATCCTATTTTGAACTAGGGAATCGGGCAGGTAAATTTTTGGCTTTTCTGGTGCGTCAGCATAACACATCTAACACCATACTCCAGATCCGAACATTGGATAATTCAACAGTGACCTCAACTGAAGATATACTTTACTGTTTTTATGAGTATTATACAACATTATATAATTCAACGAGTAGTCTTGATACTCCACAATGCCTAAATTACCTATCAGATATAGAATTCCCCACACTGGATGCTACCCAGCGAGCCTTTTTGCATGATGATTTTACTATAGAGGAAATTAAAAATGCTATGATGGCTTTGGCCCCTGGAAAGGCTCCTGGACCAGTTGGGTTCCCTGTTGAAATGTATAGAAAATATCAAGATATTCTGGCACCACTTCTTCTAAAAGTATTTCAAGGCATCTTGAGGGGGGACCGCTTACCTGAC
Source organism: Dendrobates tinctorius (assembly GCF_039654945.1). NCBI lineage: Eukaryota > Metazoa > Chordata > Amphibia > Anura > Dendrobatidae > Dendrobates > Dendrobates tinctorius. The sequence goes on along the minus strand of NW_027361904.1, from coordinate 1,168,902 downwards.
TCCTTTTATGAAGCAAGTATTATCATTCTCAAGAAAGAAGGGAAGGACCCCCTTGATTGTGGATCTTATCGCCCCATATCGCTGGTAAATGTAGATTATAAAATTTTCACTAAGATTCTGGCCACTAGATTAAACTCCGTAATATTAGATCTTATACACCCGGACCAGACGGGCTTTATGCCCGGTAAGAACACCTCTATAAATATCAGGAGGGTCCAGTCAGTGATTCAATATAGCTCCCTGGTACCGGATAATAATTGGGCCCTGGCGTCCCTGGACGCAGCTAAAGCCTTTGATTCCATTGAATGGCTGTTGTTTGCATGTTTACAAAGATATGGCTTTGGTGCTAAATTCCAAAAATGGATTGGTGCAATATACGCAAAACCTAAAGCTCGTATAGTTATAAATAACTCCATATCAGAATCCTTTTCTGTTTCTAGGGGGACGCGCCAGGGTTGCCCCCTCTCCCCGGCCCTCTTTGCCCTTGCTATAGTAGCGCTAGCAATACGTATGAGGGCCTCTCCGAATATTAGAGGTATAAAAATAGCAGATCGTCTAGATAATATTGGTTTATACGCTGACGACATGGTGGTGTTTATGGATTAAACGGACGAGACGTTGCCACATGTGATTACTACCATAGATAAATTTAGTAAATACTCCGGCCTTTCTATCAACTGGAATAAGTCCGCTCTCTTGCCCCTCTCTCATGGCCCTGTGACCCATCTTCGCTCTCTGTCCCCTTTGCCCGTAGTGTCTCACTGGCTTTTGGATCTCACATGGTGTTTCTTTGATAAAAGACTTATATGAAGGTAATATCCTTATGTCTTTTGAACAAATCCAACTTAAATATAATGTCCCTAGATCCCAATACTTTCGTTATCTTCAACTCAGATCAACTGTCCATTCGCATTTACGTTATTCATGTACGACCCAATCTATCTCATCTCTCCCTTTAATAAGAATCCTTAAATCCCAAGGCCCTCGGCCTTATCTCTACTCTTTACACGTACATGTCGGCAGGAACTGACTCTGCTATAACAACAATTAGGGGGAAGTGGGAAGATCTCATTCCTGATGCTCAGGCTGAGGATTGGGAGGAGATTCTTGAATCTCCAACTAAAGTATCTCCATCTAACAATAATAGAATGACTCAATTATATATCTTACACCACTCATATCTAACTCCATCGCGACTTTTCAGGATGGGTCGTTTCCAATCCTCGGAATGTTTGAGGTGTCATGCAATGGAAGCAAACGTTGTACATATGGTGTGGGGATGCCCCATTGTCCTTTCGTACTGGTCTGAAGGAACATCATTGCTAACATGCATGGTGCAAATTCCTGTTCCTCTTAGTCCATCAGTTTGTTTATTCGGGGTGCTAGATGAGGAGAATTGGGGACACTATGTTAGGATTTTTCTATGTGAAACACTTTTCTTGGCTAGGAAGGTGCTGGCGTTACGTTGGATGGGAGGGTCAAGCCCCTCTCTCAGAGCCTGGATTGACCTGGTGAACTCGGTCATCCCATATGAGCGAACACTTTCAAAACATGGGCTGTATGGGCAAATTTGATAAAATCTTGGATAGATGGAATTCCTCTCATCTCACTATATCAAGGAGTGGAGGCTCGGTACCACCGTGACTGTTATAGTTGGAATCTATCGAGATGTATTTATGGCATCACGTAATTTTTAAATTTTTTTTTATTTTTTTTTTTATTATATAATGTACTAGGCAGCGTGTTAGCTTGTAGTTTAATTAGATTGGTAGTGCTTTTGTGATATGTACTTTCAGAGATATAGAGCTTGACAATGCTTCTGTTCACCTGTTTAATAATTCATTAATTCAATAACTCATAGACCTGTGAAACTAAATTGTATAAACAATTTGCAATTATTTTGGCAAAATGCACGTGTATTATTTTGGTGTATGCATAAATGTACATGTGGTTTCTCTTTCTTGGTTAATAAACGAATTAAAAAAAAATTACTCTACTGCGACCACTAAGCATAAAATTAAACTTATATAAAAAAAACTAATAATTGTAGGTGGTGTGGTAGGTCTCAAAGCAGGGGGAGATACAAAGGCCTGGTTGAGAAGGGCATGTGGGGCAAATCACTCCATTTGCCATGCTTCCTGCAAACCTGGCATCATTTTTGAGGATACCTTTGGGTGGGAGTGACAGGGACAGGTTGAGGAAAATGGTGGCGCTCTGCAAGTCTCTGGGAGTCCCCAGACTCAAAGGCTTCCCCCGGTGCCATTGACTGAAACAGGAGGCCCTCAACAATTTTTTCCTGAAACTGGAGGAATGTAAGGGGTCCGTGAGATTTTTTATATAGTACGAAACTGTTGTATGTGGCAGTTTGAATAAAGTAGATGGCCACCTTTTTGTACCAGGCCCTGGTCTTCCGCTTGACCAGGTATGGTTGCAGAACCTGGTCTGATAAGTCAATGCCACCCATAAACTTATATTCTGTGACGCAGACCGGTTTTAGATCGTCCCTGGTGGCACCCCTCTCTATGACCGTCACAGTGGTGTCCGCATGCAGTGTGGTTAGCATGTAAATGTCCTTCCTGTCCTTCCACTTCACTGCAAGGAGTTGGTCATTTGCAAGTGAGAAAGACGCCCCTTTCTCCAAACGTCTGGACACCAACTGTGACGGAAGCCCCACTCTATTTTTCCTGATTGTCCCACAGACCCCTGTATTTGCAGCGTGGAGGGATTTATATAGGGGGACGCTTGTATAATAATTGTCCATATACACATGGTACCCTTGATGGAGAAAGGGTGTCATTAGCTCCCAGACAATTTTGCCTGGGATGCCAATTGTCTGGGGGAAGTTTGGGGGGTTTATTTGGCGGTCCCTACCTTCATAAATTAGGAAGGTGGAAGTGTACCCTGTTGATCTCTCACAAGTTTTGTATAATTTTATGCCGTATTTGGCACGTTTGGAGGGGATAAATTGGCGGAATGACAGATGGCCCTTGTAGTTCATCAAGGACTCGTCGACTGCCACATTTTTCTCTGGGGTATAGGAATTTAGAAATGAATTTTGCAGGAGGGAAATTAGAGGTCTCAATTTATTTAGCCGATCATAATTGGGGTCAGTTCTTGGTGGGGCTTGGGAATTGTCACTGAAGTGGAGGAATCTCATCAGGGCTTCATAACGGACTCGGGACATGATGGCTGCAAATACAGGGGTGCTGTGGACAGCTTTTGTTGCCCAGTAAGAGCGGAGTGTTTTTTTTTTTGTTTTTTTTTTACTAAACCCATATTCAGGGTAAGGCCTAAAAAATTTTTTATTTCAGGGACATTGGTGGGCATCCAGGAACGGGAATGAAAGGCAGTGAGTTTTTGGGAAGTATATTGTCGGGCATATAGGTTTGTCTAGCTGACGATCAATTCTAGGACTTCGGGGCTAATGAAAATTTGGAAATAATCAATGGGGGGTAAAATTAGTGACATCTACTCTTATTCCAGGGACAGCAGAAAAAGGGGGAATTTGAGGGGAAAATGAGGTGTCATTATACCACAGCAATGGGGGGACTGTGGTACTTGGTCTTGCCTCTGAAGCTTCAGCAGTGACGACCAACTCCGCTACCATCGGGCTGAGGGATCCCGTGGAGGAAGAGTCGTCGTCACTGTCTGAAAACTGCTGAGCTTCAGAGGCAGATTCTGTTTCGCTGCCGGAGCAAAGCAGGCTAAGCTAGCTCCGCGCTGTACGTTTTCTGCGCCATTTTATTTCCCTGCCTAATGAATACTAACCCTAATCTAACCCTTTTTTTCCTCCTAACCCTAATATGTGTAACCCTAACCCTAGTAGCACGTATACCCTAACCCTAGTAGCACGTATACCCTAACCCTAGTAGCACGTATACCCTAACCCTAGTAGCACGTATACCCTAACCCTAGTAGCACGTATACCCTAACCCTAGTAGCACGTATACCCTAACCCTAGTAGCACGTATACCCTAACCCTAGTAGCACGTATACCCTAACCCTAGTAGCGCGTATACCCTAACCCTAGTAGCGCGTATACCCTAACCCTAGTAGCGCGTATACCCTAACCCTAGTAGCGCGTATACCCTAACCCTAGTAGCGCGTATAACCCTAACCCTAGTAACGCGTATAACCCTAACCCTAGTAACGCGTATAACCCTAACCCTAGTAACGCGTATAACCCTAACCCTAGTAACGCGTATAACCCTAACCCTAGTAACGCGTATAACCCTAACCCTAGTAACGCGTATAACCCTAACCCTAGTAACGCGTATAACCCTAACCCTAGTAACGCGTATAACCCTAACCCTAGTAACGCGTATAACCCTAACCCTAGTAACGCGTATAACCCTAACCCTAGTAACGCGTATAACCCTAACCCTAGTAACGCGTATAACCCTAACCCTAGTAACGCGTATAACCCTAACCCTAGTAACACGTATAACCCTAACCCTAGTAGCACGTATACCCTAACCCTAGTAGCACGTATACCCTAACCCTAGTAGCACGTATACCCTAAAATTATACCCTAAAATTATTAAAAAAAAATACATTGTAAAAAAATATTTTTTTTTATTATCCCCTGACAATGGGGATGGGGATGCGGGGGATTTGGAGGGGTAATATGATTTTTATGATGCTGCGGAAGCAGCAAAATCAGATTTCACTTCTCTGACAGGGCAGCGCTTGGATGTAGTCTATCTCTCTTCTCTCCCAGAACAATTACAAGGAGAGAAGAGAGAGGCACAGCCCAAGTGCTGCCACATTTACTAATATTGGGGGGGGGGTTTTGATCACTGTGATAGGGTCTACCCACATTAATCAAAGCCCAGCAGCCAATGAGAAAATTCTGATCAGTTGCTGGGTGCAGGCAGATCTTGGTGGGCGCGCTGCGCATGCGCCCGCCATTTTCTTGCTGCCGAGGAGGAAGGAGGGGGGCCAGGAGAGCAGGGGAAGCGGGGGGAATAGAAAAGGTACCGGGGGGGGGATCAGAGGACCCAGGGACCCCTTTTCTCTCCCCTCTGATGTTCGATCACATCAGAGGGGAGAGAAATTAAATATAAAATCACGGGGTTTTTTTTGGTTGCGGTCGCCGTTATAGGGTTAATAACGGCGATCGCAACCCCGTGGTCGGTAAATACCGACCCGAATCATGTTCTCCTCCGGCAGCCGAGACCCCGTAGAAAATCCGACTGTGGGGGGCGCTGTTTACTTTCTCCACAGGGCCGTTAATTAACGCCGCTGTGGTTTAAGTACCCTTAGCAACTGCTGTTAAAAGTTGTATCGGCGGTCGCTAAGGGGTTAATGTGTCCGTATTGTTTCCTATGAAGTTTATGTTGTTTTTATCTGATATTTTCTCCATTCAGGTTTCTACAATAAAGGATCCTCTGCTGATAACGTCTCTGCGGGAATCTTCCTGATTAATGTGTCAGGGATGAATAAGGACAGAGGCAAGATGGCGGAGAGGATACTAAACCTCACCCTGGAGATAATCTTCCATCTTACCGGAGAGGTGAGAGATTCTGATGTCATCACATGACCTCATTATCTATGGGAATAACAGGTGATATGACCGGAGAGGTGAGAGGCTCTGATGTCATCACATGACCTCATTATGTATGGGAATAACAGGGGATATGACCGGAGAGGTGAGAGGCTCTGATGTCATCACATGACCTCATTATCTATGGGAATAACAGGGTATATGACCGGAGAGGTGAGAGGTTCTGATGTCATCACATGACCTCATTATATATGGGAATAACAGGGAATATGACCGGAGAGGTGAGAGGCTCTGATGTCATCACATGACCTCATTATCTATGGGAATAACAGGGGATATGACCGGAGAGGTGATGGACTCTGGAGATGTCTGTAGTGATATTAATGTCTCCACTCTCAGGATTACACAGTAGTGAAGACCTCTAGTGATCGCTGTCAGGCCTCTGTGTCTGAAGGACAGGGAGGAACCCTGAGCCCAATCCCGACGCTTCCACCTCACCCCCGGATACATGAGGACATCAATGACCAGAAGATCCTAGAACTCGCCAACAAGATGATTGAGCTGCTGACTGGAGAGGTGACACTGCTGGGAATGCTGGGACATTATACAGGACAGCACTGGAGGATTCTGGGTGATGACGGTATCATTGTGTGTGTCAGGTTCCTATAAGGTGTCAGGATGTCACCGTCTATTTCTCCATGGAGGAGTGGGAGTATCTAAAAGGACACAAGGATCGGTACCAGGAGGTGATGATGGAGGAGCACCGGCCCCGCACATCACCAGGTAATAGACAGGACTAAATACACACGGCCTATAATTCTCTGTATGTAATAATGTCAGTCCTGTCTGTGTTCTCCTCAGTTCTCTCCAGTAAGAGGACAACCCCAGAGAGATGTCCCGCTCCTCCTCCACAGGACCGTCAGGTAGATGGAGATCTCCCTATGATGTGTAGACGGCTGTGTCGTCCTTGTGTTCAGTCTTGTTTTCTCCTCCAGTATTATATGTTTTATACTTGTGTAATGAGAGCGGTGGAGACGGCAGGATCACAGCTGACCACAGACATCACATGTCCGGATCTTCTCACCATTATTCCCAGAGACTTCTCCCATCATCGGCGACTTTTACAAAATTTGTTTTTGCAGCTTTTGGATCCAGATAAAGATCTGAACAATATGAATGATCCAGAGAGAAATGTGAGGGGCGATCAGCGATTTAAAGAGGAGACCCCTAATGTGAGGGGCGATCAGCGGTGTAAAGAGGAGACCCCTAATGTGAGGGGCGATCAGCGGTGTAAAGAGGAGACCCCTACATATCACTGCCCAGGTGAGGGTCTTTATATGAATATCTCAGCACAATCTGAATTGATAATGATGTGATCTTGTTATATGTGAAGTCACAGGTCGTCATTTATAATATGGGTGATAATACTGTAAATACTTGTGTATAAGCAGACCTGAGTATAAGCTGAGGCACCTGATTTTGCCACGAAAAACAGGGAAAACTTTTTGACTCGAGTATAAGCCGGATATGCATGGTTCCTCATCCCCATCCTTGTCTGTATGACTCCTTATTCCCATCCTTGTATGTGTGGCCCCCATGAGTAAAGCATAAAAAAACAAAAAGCCTCCTACTTACCTTCCCTGTGCGCCCTCCCAGCATCTTCTTCCTGCGCCAGCAGTTGCTGCGGCCGAGCAATCACTTTTCCCCGCTCATTAAAGAAATGAATATTCACCTCTCTCCACGCCTGTGGGAGTGGAGAGAGGTGAATATTCATTACCTTAATGAGCGGGCACATGTGGAAGCCGGCGGCTGCATCTGACACTGTGCGCACTATAAGGTACTTGAATGTTCATTTCTCTTTAGCAGCAGGCACAGGCTTTAGCCGCAGCAGCTGGCTCCTACCTCTGTGACCAGTCGCTCCCTCTCCCCTGCCATCTACTGGGACAATGACTTGTGTATAAGCCGAGCGGGATGTTTTCAGCGCAAAAACAGTGCTGAAAAACTCGGCTTATACACAAATATATACGGTATACAGCTAGAAATTAATTATACTTATGTGAGCGGCCAATTTCTTCATCATCTGATGTCAGAAAAATATTTGTTCAATATGGGCCTCAGAAACCATCAGGTCCTATTAATCTGATCTTAGTGTGTGGTGACAGAATCAGGGCTGTGGAGTCGGAGTTGGTATAAAATAGAACGACTCTGACTCCTAAAATATATAATAAATTGGGTACAGTAGCTCAATGCAGTTTGTGGGGAATATGTTTTCATAATAATTTGGGAAAGTTATGAAATGTCCTATAAATGTCTGTCCTATTCCTGATCTAAGGTCTAGACTTTTAGCTGAGATGAATCTGTGCTGCAGGTTATGTTCAAGATAAGTAGTGAAGCTCCTCCTCTACAGATAAGGGGAAAATAACAAACACACAGGGAAGGAATGCCTGCATTCATCTCAGCACTTCTGGAGTGAACAGGAAAGCAGGATTAAGGAAAGTAAGTACTTCTTAAAGCATATCTAAACTTTCAATAAACTGCATAAATCAATAGTCCAGTATATGTTGTCTCTGTATGCTTGATGTTTTAGTTTGTTTTTCCTCTTAGCTCCTGTTTGGAGAAATTAGCTGCTCTGATGACTGATATACACTATACATAGAATATAAGGGGAAAAACTGTTTTCTAACATCTCAAATTCGGAAATACAGTAACAGGATCGATGAGGACATACAGTGCCTACAAGTAGTATTCAACCCCCTGCAGATTTAGCAGGTTTGATAAGATGCAAATAAGTTAGAGCCTTCAAACTTCACACAAGAGCAGGATTTATTAACAGATGCATAAATCTTACAAACCAAAAAGTTATGTTGCTCAGTTAAATTTTAATAAATTTTAAACATACAAGTGTGGGTCAATTATTATTCAACCCCTAGGTTTAATATTTTGTGGAATAACCCTTGTTTGCAATTACAGCTAATAATCGTCTTTTATAAGACCTGATCAGGCCGGCACAGGTCTCTGGAGTTATCTTGGCCCACTCCTCAATGCAGATCTTCTCCAAGTTATCTAGGTTCTTTGGGTGTCTCATGTGGACTTTAATCTTGAGCTCCTTCCACAAGTTTTCAATTGGGTTAAGGTCAGGAAACTGACTAGGCCACTCCAACACCTTGATTTTTTGTCTCTTGAACCAGGCCTTGGTTTTCTTGGCTGTGTGCTTTGGGTCGTTGTCTTGTTGGAAGATGAAATGACGACCCATCTTAAGATCCTTGATGGAGGAGCGGAGGTTCTTGGCCAAAATCTCCAGGTAGGCCGTGCTATCCATCTTCCCATGGATGCGGACCAGATGGCCAGGCCCCTTGGCTGAGAAACAGCCCCACAGCATGATGCTGCCACCACCATGCTTGACTGTAGGGATGGTATTCTTGGGGTCGTATGCAGTGCCATCCAGTCTCCAAACGTCACATGTGTGGTTGGCACCAAAGATCTCGATCTTGGTCTCATCAGACCAGAGAACCTTGAACCAGTCTGTCTCAGAGTCCTCCAAGTGATCATGAGCAAACTGTAGACGAGCCTTGACATGACGCTTTGAAAGTAAAGGTACCTTACGGGCTCGTCTGGAACGGAGACCATTGCGGTGGAGTACGTTACTTATGGTATTGACTGAAACCAATGTCCCCACTGCCATGAGATCTTCCCGGAGCTCCTTCCTTGTTGTCCTTTGGTTAGCCTTGACTCTTCGGACAAGCCTGGCCTCGGCACGGGAGGAAACTTTCAAAGGCTGTCCAGGCCGTGGAAGGCTAACAGTAGTTCCATAAGCCTTCCACTTCCGGATGATGCTCCCAACAGTGGAGACAGGTAGGCCCAACTCCTTGGAAAGGGTTTTGTACCCCTTGCCAGCCTTGTGACCCTCCACGATCTTGTCTCTGATGGCCTTGGAGTGCTCCTTTGTCTTTCCCATGTTGACCATGTATGAGTGCTGTTCACAAGTTTGGGGAGGGTCTTAAATAGTCAGAAAAGGCTGGAAAAAGAGATAATTAATCCAAACATGTGAAGCTCATTGTTCTTTGTGCCTGAAATACTTCTTAATACTTTAGGGGAACCAAACAGAATTCTGGTGGTTTGAGGGGTTAAATAATAAATGACCCTCTGAATAAACTTTTCACAATTTAAAAAAAAATTAAACAAAGAAATAACATTCTTTTTTGCTGCAGTGCATTTCACACTTCCAGGCTGATCTACAGTCCAAATGTCACAATGCCAAGTTAATTCCGAATGTGTAAACCTGCTAAATCTGCAGGGGGTTGAATACTACTTGTAGGCACTGTATATATTTTTGAGTGTGTTCTGGAATATGATTCTGCACAAACATGCATCCTCCCTCCTCCCCTCTTCATAGATTGTGAAGAAATATGATGTGAAGCATTTAGTGAGCTGTACCCTGAGACAAGCCTGACATTGAAAGCTCAGAGTAAAGCTAGCTAACAACATATTTTACAAACTTTATACTTAGCATCTGTCCTATTGATTTATGCAAAGATTGTTTTATTTTTATCCTAAATTATACAGTGCATGATTCCCTATTCTTGCAAGAATTACAATATACCTTATTTTTTTACAGGACAAAATTATTTTGAGAGCGAATTTGCATAATTGCAAAATGTCTAATAAGTATCTTATGAAGTCAGCTGTATTTGAGTATTTCACAGTGACTTAAGAAAAAATAAACATAAGCGTGCCCGATGAAATCAAATGCTGTGATGCCCAAATAAATGCATACTCAGGCAGTGGTAAAAATGCTCCTTCAAGAGCTTCCAATCTAAAACGACATTTACAACGCTGCCACCCAAAAGTTTACAAAGCTGTGATTAAAAAAGATCACAGGAGCATCAAGAAACTAGAGACCAGCAATTTCTACCAGGCAAAGGAGGAGGAAAGAGTCACAAACATCAGTTACAAGATATTTTGTAAGTGACAAAGTTACTGTAACAATGACAGCAGATATGTCTAAAAGACAGCTCTTACAGCTTGTTGTGAAGGACGGTGTACCATTATTTGCACGACCAGCTTTTACAGCTCTTAATGGAGAAATGGCTGCAAACTTGGTGTTTCTCTGGAAAGAGAAAGTATTAGAAAATTAGTGATTGAAGAAGCCCTTAACCAAAAGGAAGATCTTAAAAAGACTCTCAATAGACGCTTTGTGTTTCTTAAAATGGATTCCTGCACACGTCACAGAGTGAAGTATTTTGGTATCAACGTTCGATATGTTTGTGACAACAAAAAAAATTGTTACTAAGACGCTGGCAGTAAAAGATCCTAAAGCTCATCACAGCAGCCAGTTTCTCCAGACCTTAGTGGAAAAAGATCTGCAAGATTATGAACTCAAAACAGGTTCTTGCTATTGTAACTGATAATACTTCAAACATGATAAGTACAATTACACTGATGAATGAGAATAATGAAGGTGAACAGCAGCTGGAAGAATATTTCACATTCATTATGTTGGAGATGGAAGGCCACAGTCCTGTTCCCATAATGGAGGAACAAACAGATATTACTACAGAAGAACAGCAAAATGATTCTTTACAATTAGATGATCTTGTTGAAGCAGCTTCACACCTCTTTTTCCTATTCATCACATGCGCTGTGTTTTTTGCACATGCTGCAGCTGGCAATAAGAGATAGTCTGCAAGAAGGACATGCTGGAACTCTGATTAGCAAAGTAAGGAAATTGGCTATTGCTGCCGGAACCCCGAAAATTGATTCCATCTTGAAGAGACGTGCTGGAAAAGGGGCAATTGTGGATCAAGCCACTCGGTGGGGCAGCACCTATTTAATGATTGAGTGATTGCTTGAGCTGAAACCCTTCCTTGTAGATATGGCCAACCCTCAGGTAACACTACATGAAGGTCAATGGACACAGGTGGCTGAACTGAAGGAATTGCTTCATCACCCATTTACAGTGACTAAAAAGATAGAAGCTGAGGATTTATACCCCTTGTTTAATGACAGAAAAACCCACAATGGTCACAGAAATAACTTGAATCTGACAATAGTAATAATAAATAAAAAATCTATGAAAATGAACAAATGAAAGTCAGACATTGCTTTTCAGCCATGCTTCCATAGAATTTAAAAAAAAATAAAACTATGAAATAGGCCTGGACAGAAATGATGGTCCCCTTAACTTAATATTTTGTTGCACAACCTTTTGAGGCAATCACTGCAATCAAACGATTCCTGTAACTGTCAATGATACTTCTGCACCTCTCAACAGGTATTTTGGCCACTCCTCATGAGCAAACTGCTCCAGTTGTCTTGTTTGTGAAGGTTGCCTTTTCCAGACGGCATGTTTCAGCTCTTTCCAAAGATACTCAATAGACTTTAGGTCATGGCTCATAGGTGACCACTTCAGAATAGTCCATTGATTTCCTCTTAGCCATTCTTGGGTGTTTTTAGCAGTGTGTTTTGGGTCATTATCCTGTTGCAAGACCCATGACCTGCACCTGAGACCAAGCTTTCTGACACTGGGCAGCACATTTCTCTCTAGAATCCCTTAATAGTCTTGAGATTTCATTGTCCCCTGCACAGATTCTAGACAGCCTCTGCCAGATGCAGCAAAGCGGCTCCAGAACATAACAGAGCCTCCTCCATATTTCACAGTAGGGACAGTGCTCTTTTCTTGATATGCTTCATTTTTTCGTCTATGAACATAGAGCTGATGTGTCCTGCCAAAAAAGTTCCATTTTTGTCTCATCTGTCCATGGAACATTCTCCCAGAAGCTTTGTGGTTTGTCAACATGTAGTTTGGCAAATTCCAGTCTGGCTTTTTTATGATTTTTTTTTTTCCAACAATGGTGTCCTCCTTGGTCGTGTCCCACAAAGTCCACTGTGGCTCATACGACGACGGATGGTGCCATCTGACACTGATGTTCCTTGAGCTTGAAGTTCACCTTCAATCTGTTTAAATGTTTTTCTGGGCTCTGTTGTTACTATTTGTATTATCCGTCTCTTTGATTTGTCATGAGTTTTCCTTCTGCGGTCACGTCCAGGGAGGTTGGCTACAGTCCCTTGGAGCTTAAATTTCTGAATAATATATGCAGCTGTAGTCACAGGATCATCAAGCTGCTTGGAGATGGTCTTATAACTTTTACCTTACCATGTTTGTCTATAATTTTCTTTCCAATCTCCTGAGACAACGCTTTCCTTCGCTTCCTCTGGTCCATGTCGAGTGGGATACACACCATGTCACCAAACAGCACAGTGAGTATCTCTAGCCCTATGTACAGCACTTGGAAGAACTTGCTATTTTGCCTGTCCCAAAGAGGAGGTTTAATCGCAGATGGCGTTGCTGCTTCAATGAAAAGGAGACACTGCTATTAGAAAATAAAATTCTTCTGGCAGCTGTTTATGTGGACCCGAGTCATTGCATATTGCTGGATGATCAACAGCTTGCTAAAGGAAAAGAAGCTCTGATGGAGGTAACAGTTAGGATGAGTGGGCTACAGGATGGGACAGACAAGAGCAAGAAGACTCCGGTCCTGCCAGTGCTGCTGCTGCCGTTTCTTCATCCTCATCAGATGAGGAGTTAGATTTCGAAAAGTATTTGGACAAAGTGGAGCAGGCAAAGCGTTGCTGCAGGGAAAAATATTCCACTCCCATAGAAAACAGATTGACCATATTTCAGCAAAATTTTTCACTTGCTCTCAAAGAAGTATAAGAGTTCAATCGTTCATCAAAACTGACTGTGCACGAGGCAATTCCTTTATACCCGGAAATTGTTAGAGATGTTTCCCATGTGGTTACTGCTTTGCCACCAACCCAAGTTAGTGTAGAGAGGTTGTTCTCTGGCCTTAAAATAATGAGGTCAGATGTGAGGTCATCTATGAAGGAGGATCTGATGGAGGCAATTCTATTTCTCAGAACAAATTCATAGACTGCACAAATGTTATTCAGTACGTTTTGGTTGAAATCCTTTTTTCCTCTTACTGCATAGTGTATAATAAATTGTAAATATGCAAAAGATTTTTTGTTCTAAAGTTGTATTCCAATAAATATTTTATGTTCTATCTAAATGGCTTGATTATTGTATCAATAATTATTAAAAGCCTGATGTTACCATTTTACTACAGTAAATGTATCACTTAAACATGAGCCATGTATGAGGGAGTCATGGAGTTGGAGTTGGTGTCATGGAAATTGAGGAGTCGGAGGTTTGGCTTACCGACTCCACAGCCCTGGTCAGAATACAGGACATGGAGACGTCCCCCCGAATAACCGTGACTGAGAGGCAGGCTAATTGTCGCTCAAAGTGTGGGAAAGACTAAGTGCAACATGAAGGGATGAGGGGAAGGAAGCCCAGACACTAATGAAAGGGTGAGTGGAGACCTCTAGACAGATTTAATAACACCCTACCTGCCCTACCATCCCTAAATTGGTTCCATGCAAATTCCCAAGCAGGAAACCTAAGCCCTGTATCTCCCTAGAGCTAAGCCCTGGATAGGAAGGGGGTGGAATGAGCACTCATCAGTCCCCACTGTAAACTAAAGACAAAAAGGTAGACAGACCAGGGGAATGAATTTAGATTGAGCCGACTCAGGGAGGTAACACCAAATGTCCCCAAACATCTCCAGAGAGGAAGTAAGCCGACTGCTATAGCTCCATGCCTTCACAATGTAAAACTGTGAATATCACCGGCTACTCAGCAGCAGACTGGAGATTTATAAACACCCAGGTCCAGGTGTGTCAATTAGAATTAAGGTGGCATCTGTAATGCAAAATGCAGAGACCTTCTGCAGCCAGATACAGAGTGACAGTCTGTTACATCTGACACACCCGTGACAGTAACCCTCCTTCTACGAGTGGCCTCCGGACACTCAGGACCATGTACCTCAGGATAAGAGGTGTGGAATGAATGATCCAGTCTAGGGGCATTCACCTATGATGCTGAAACCCAAATCCTTTCCTCTGGATGATAACCCATCCAGTGCACCAAGTATTGTAGGGAACAATGTTGGAGATGAGAATTTACAATCCTTGAAATTTTGAAACTCCAGATTACCATCAACCATTATTGGGGGAGGGAGTAGGGGTGAGGGCTCAAGAGGTTCCACGTACTTCTTGAGCATAGACCTATGGAAGACGTTGTGGATCTTAAGAGCCTGAGGTAGCTCAAGATGAAATGCTGCTGGACCAATGACAGCATTTATTTTATAGGGGCCAGTAAATCTAGGTCCCAACTTCGAGGAAGGAATCTTCAACTTGATATTCCTAGTAGACAACCACACAGTCATTCATACTCAGGTCCGGACCTGGCAAGCTTTTTTGTCTGCCATACGATTGTACCTGTCTCCCATGATTTTGAGATTACTCTGTACAACCCACCACACCGAGGAGAGCGACAAAGCAAAACGTTCCTCTTCTGGAACTCCCAAAGCCCCTCCCTCGCTAAAGGTACCAAACTGTAGATGGAAACCGTATGCACCAAAAAACTGTGACCTGCTTGTAGACTCCTGACGATTATTTATAGCATATTCTGCCAGCAGTAAGTAGGATGCCCAATCCTTCTGATTTTCGGAAGCAAAACACGAGAGGTACAGTGCCTTGTGAAAGTATTCGGCCCTCTGGAACTTTTCAACCTTTTCCCACATATCATGCTTCAAACATAAATATACTAAATGTAAATTTTTGGTGAAGAATCCACAACAAGTGGGACACAATTGTGAAGTTGAATCAAATTTATTTGTTATTTTAATTTTTTGTGTAAATTCAAAAGCTGAAAAGTGGGGGGTGCAATATTATTCGGCCCCTTTAACTTAATACTTTGTTGCACCACCTTTTGCTGCGATTACAGCTGCAAGTTGCTTGGGGTATGTCTTTATTAGTTTTGTACATCGAGAGACTGAAATTCTTGCCCATTCTTCCTTGGCAAACAGCTCGAGCTCAGTGAGGTTGGATGGAGATCGTTTGTGAACAGCAGTTTTCAGCTCTTTCCACGGATTCTCGATTGGATTCAGGTCTGGACTTTGACTTGGCCATTCTAACACCTGGATACGTTTTATTTGTTAACCATTCCATTGTAGATTTTGCTTTATGTTTGGGATCATTGTCTTGTTGGAAGACAAATCTCCGTCCCAGTCTCAGGTCTTTTGCAGACTCCAACAGGTTTTCTTCAAGAATGGTCCTGTATTTGGCTCCATCCATCTTCCCATCAATTTTAACCATCTTCCCTGCCCCTGCTGAAGAAAAACTGGTCCAAACCATGATGCTGCCACCACCATGTTTGACAGTGGGGATGGTGTGTTCAGAATGATGAGCTGTGTTGCCTTTATGCCAAACATATCGTTTGGCATTGTTGCCAAAAAGTTTGATTTTGGTTTCATCTGACCAGAGCACCTTCTTCCACATGTTTGGTGTGTCTCCCAGGTGGCTGGTTGCAAACTTTAAACAACACTTTTTATGGATATCTTTGAGAAATGGCTTTCTTCTTGCCAATCTTCCATAAAGGCCAGATTTGTGCAGTGTACGACTGATTGTTGTCCTAGGGACAGACTGTCCCACCTCAGCTGTAGATCTCTGCAGTTCATCCAGAGTGATCATGGGCCTCTTGGCTGCTTTTCTGATCAGTCTTCTCCTTGTTTGAGATGAAAGTTTAGAGGGACGGCCGGGTCTTGGTATATTTGCAGTGGTATGATACTCCTTCCATTTCAATATGATCGCTTGCACAGTGCTCCTTGGGATGTTTAAAGTTTTGGAAATCATTTTGTATTCAAATCTGGCTTTAAACTTCTACACAACAGTATCACGGACCTGCCTGTTGTGTTCCTTGGTCTTCATGATGCTCTCTGTTCAAACAGAACCCTGAGACTACCACAGAGCAGGTGCGTTTATACGGAGACTTGATTACAGTCAGGTGGATTATATTTATCATCATTAGTCATTTAGGACAACATTGGATCATTCAGAGATCCACAATGAACTTCTGGAGTGAGTTTGTTGCACTGAAAGTAAAGGGGCCGAATAATAATACACGCCCCACGTTTCAGTTTTTGACTTTCCACAAAATTTTAAAATACATTTCGTTCAGCTTCACAATTGTCCCACTTGTTGATTCTTCACCAACTGTGACGAACGGACAGCACAGCAGCACCCTGTGCCACCAATATGTCACGATCCCACCGCTGACACCGGTAGGTCAGCGGACGGAGGGACGCGACGCACTACCGGCACACGGCAATCACAGGCACAGTGGGGGCTTATCTTAGTTATCCCACCTCCGGCACCATGCGACAAATATATAGGAAGCTAATCTTGCCCTAACAATTTATCGCAGGGGGGTATTTTGGATGCCCCACCACTGCTAACAACCTTCCAAGAACTGCAGGGATTTATATATATCCTACTTTCTCCGTTCCACTTTGGAACTCGCAGCTCTCCAGCGCCCCCTTTACCCTCAGGTCTGTCAGGGAACTGCACCTAGGATAATTAGTCGCCGGATGGGCTGCTTGTGCACGGGCAATTAGACTACTGCAGTAAGGGAATTATCAATGCTGTGGCCGCAGCCCCTCATTCAGTAATATAAGACCCTTCCGGACTGCCAACTAGCCTAACCAACAGCACACACCACGCTGCCACCAGCTCCTGGTTTCTCCACTTAAGTTATCAACTTAATGGAGGGGTTTGAAGCCAACCCAAACAGTAGCGTAATTATCTAAAAAAAGGCGCATAGTTCGTTTCTTAGAGCATGAAGGCAGACTGATAATTTTTATCATTTATTCCCAAAATGCGGGCAGTGATTACATAGATAAAAAAATTGGTATAAAGTTGAGACATTAAATATGTACAATACAAATATATAAAAATAACATGGATGAAAAGACAAAGTACACTTACATGTGCTTAGTTGGTATTAGGCAACCCACGGGTGGCAAGAAGGCGGAGCCACGCGTCTCCACTCATCTGGGGTTCTTGTCAGCATCAAGACTCCAGCTTAACTGAAGCACTGTAAGGGAGGTGTACCTTATAGCCTAGGGTCAGTTACATCACAAAAGGGGCAGTCTGCAGAAGTTCAGCCCCCCTTTCGCCAAGTTGCCATTTAACTAAGAAATTTATAATAACCATATCTTAACAAGGGACGCTCGTATAAACTCACCGAGGGCCTCATTGGTTGTAGTTTATCAAATACAATAAAACATCATCACACATGCCATAATTAAGACACTCCATTTGGGAGAAATCCATATCTCAGTTTCTGGAGGGGTCAGAGCCGTGAAAATTAGAGGTTAGACAAGCTGGTTTTGTGCCTTTCGCTGAAATGTGATTATTATATCTCTGCCGTGTATGGTTTTTGCAATATGACTTGTTTTAATACTTCCCATATACTTGCATCCAGCCTCGTGGCCAGAACAAAGAGATCCTTTCCCTTAACTAATTAACATTCCTTTCTGTGGAGAGGGGCCAAATGCTTATAGAGGAAGTGTCCTATTACCAATGTGGACACAGAGCTGTCGAGGGGGGATGCTGCAAGCTGACAGTCTACAATGTCCTCAGTTGAGTGAAATGGGAGATTTCTAGCATGTTCCAGAAACATCATACTTTACAGACATATCTTACAGTACATTACACCAACAATTTACATTTGGTATCTTTATGTTTGAAGCACGATATGTGGGAAAAGGTTGAAAAGTTCCAGGGGGCCAAACACTTTCGCAAGGCACTGTAAGCCTCCAAATTCTGATTAACGCGCTCAGTCTGTCCATTCAACTGGGGATGGAAGGCCGAGGAAAAAGACAGCTGCACTCCCAGTCGAGAACAGAACACCCTCCAGAACTTGGAAGCAAACTGGATCCCTGATCTGACACCACATTGGAGGGAACCCCGTGAAGCTTCACAATCTCATTTATAAACACCTGAGCAAGAGTCTTGGCATTCGGAAGTGCCGGTAGTGCGTCAAAGTGAACCAGGGGAAGAGTCTTGAGGAGATCATTTGCATATTCCCAGTGCCTTCTGGGATAAGTGAAGAGTCTCCGCGAGCTCAACGATCACTGGGTTTTGGCCGTTGCAGCTGAAAAGAGGAAATCGGAAAACCAGGGGAAGAGTCTTGAGGAGATCATTTGCATGTTCCCAGTGCCTTCTGGGATAAGTGAAGAGTCTCCGCGAGCTCAACGATCACTGGGTTTTGGCCGTTGCAGCTGAAAAGAGGAAATCGGAAAACCAGGGGAAGAGTCTTGAGGAGATCATTTGCATATTCCCAGTGCCTTCTGGGATAAGTGAAGAGTCTCCGCGAGCTCAACGATCACTGGGTTTTGGCCGTTGCAGCTGAAAAGAGGAAATCGGAAAACCAGGGGAAGAGTCTTGAGGAGATCATTTGCATATTCCCAGTGCCTTCTGGGATAAGTGAAGAGTCTCCGCGAGCTCAACGATCACTGGGTTTTGGCCGTTGCAGCTGAAAAGAGGAAATCGGAAAACCAGGGGAAGAGTCTTGAGGAGATCATTTGCATATTCCCAGTGCCTTCTGGGATAAGTGAAGAGTCTCCGCGAGCTCAACGATCACTGGGTTTTGGCCGTTGCAGCTGAAAAGAGGAAATCGGAAAACCAGGGGAAGAGTCTTGAGGAGATCATTTGCATATTCCCAGTGCCTTCTGGGATAAGTGAAGAGTCTCCGCGAGCTCAACGATCACTGGGTTTTGGCCGTTGCAGCTGAAAAGAGGAAATCGGAAAACCAGGGGAAGAGTCTTGAGGAGATCATTTGCATATTCCCAGTGCCTTCTGGGATAAGTGAAGAGTCTCCGCGAGCTCAACGATCACTGGGTTTTGGCCGTTGCAGCTGAAAAGAGGAAATCGGAAAACCAGGGGAAGAGTCTTTGGGCTCATCTTTCATCGTTTTTAAGAAATCTCAAGATGGAAGAGGCCAGGAGCCATTTGGTGAGCTGCATTTCTTGCTACATGTTCACAGATTTACCAGTGGAAAAGCCAAACTTCACATGCCACAAATGCAAGCTTGTGTCCCTGTTGGAGGAAAAGTTGCAAAATCTCGAAGAGAGGTTAGCTACGTTGAAGATCATTAAGGAAGGTGAAGAGTTCTTGGACAGAGCAGAATTATCTCTTCATGTTACAGAAAGAGAAGAAATTCGAAGTGCACCTGAAGAAACAGAGGAATGGAGACATGTGACCCAGAGAAGCAGGAGGATCAGGAGGCAGTCAGCACCCATACTGCTCAGGAACCAGTACCAGGCTCTCACGCAGGAAAACAATGAAGAAATACATCAGGATAAGACTTTGCCAACAAGCAGCAACCTTGTACGCCTTCAGAGTCCTCCTGGATGGAGAAAAGAAAAATGTTGTGAAGAAGAAACGGAGAGTGGTGGTCATGGGGGATTCCCTGTTGAGAGGAACTGAGGCCGCTATCTGCAGACCGGATATAACTTCAAGAGAAATGTGTTGTCTTCCAGGTGCAAAAATTAAAGATGTGTCTGACAGGATATCAGGACTCTTCAGACCTACAGATGACTACCCATTCCTGCTACTACATGTGGGGACAAATGACACTGCAAGAAACGACCTGGAAACCATCTGCAGAGACTTTGAAGACTTAGGCAAGAAAGTGAAAGAACTGGGAGCGCAGGTGGTCTTCTCTTCCATCCTCCCAGTGGATGGCCATGGAACAAGGAGGTGGAATAAGATTCTGCAGGTGAACAACTGGCTACGTCGATGGTGCCGTCAGCAACGATTTGGATTTCTGGATCACGGAGTGAACTACTTATACGATGGACTACTTGCTAGAGATGGGGTGCACCTTACAAAGACTGGAAAGCATGTATTTGGAAGTCGCCTTGCTACACTTGTAAGGAGAGCTTTAAACTAGAACAACATGGGAAGGGAAGCAAAAGACCAGAAAAAGCCATACACCTGACAAATGCTATTGAGAACTCTGCTATTAGAAGTGGAAAGGAAGAACAAAGACGAAAGAATCTAATTAATAAAAATATTGGAGAAAGAGAAACCAATCACAAACTAAAATGTTTCTATACTAATGCACAAAGCATGGGCAACAAACAAGGAGAATTGGAACTACTAACACAGGAAAAGAAATATGATGTCATTGGAATCACTGAAACTTGGTGGGACAATACACATGATTGGAATACAAGACTAGAAGGATACAACTTATTTGCAAGAAACAGACTTGATAAACGAGGAGGGGGTGTCGCATTGTATGTTAGAAACGCGTATATCTGCACAGAGATTGAAGCTTCAGAGACTGGGAGTTCTGTGGAAACTGTTTGGGTAAGAATACAAGGACAGAACAATGGAAAGGACACCATTGTAGGCATTTACTACAGGCCGCCTGTGCAAGCTGAAGCTATGGATGAACTCTTTATGCATCAAATGGCCAAGTTCTCCAAAAAATATGACATAGTTGTCATGGGAGATTTCAACTATCCAGACATTTGTTGGGAATCTCTCTCAGGCAAAACTAACAGGTCAAGGAAATTCTTATCCTCTCTTGCTGACAACTTTATCTTCCAAAAGGTCAGGGAGAAAACAAGGGGAACTGCTACCTTGGATCTAATCCTTATAAACAGGGAGGAAATGGTTGAGGAGGTAAAAGTGGCTGGGACCCTAGGAGGTAGCGACCATGCTATTTTAGAATTTTGGATAACTAGAGGCGGAAGACCTGTGAAGACTCAGACGTCAAGGTTAGATTTCAGAAAGGCAGATTTTAAGGGATTCAGAAAGAGAATTGGAGGGATCCAATGGCTGGATATCCTTAAAGACAAAAATGTCCAGGAAGGATGGGAAATCTTGAAAAATGAAATTCTCAAAGCACAGTTGTTAACAATTCCGAAAAGAGGGAAGAATAGGAAGCAGTTAAGGAAACCAGGATGGATGAACACAGAACTTAAGCACATGCTAAAAAGGAAGAAAAAAATGTTTATAAAATGGAAAGAGGGAGGCATATCTAAAGAAGAATATAATGCTGTCTGCAGAACCTGCAGGGCACAAATCAGATTATCTAAAGCTGAAAATGAATTGAGGCTTGCAAGAGATGTCAAAAGCAATAATAAAGGATTTTGGGGATATGTCAAGAGTAAAAGAAAAGTCAAAGATGCTATAGGATTTTTACAGGATGAAAATGATGAAATGGTAAGACAGGATGTTGAGAAGGCTGAACTTTTAAATTCCTATTTTGCATCTGTTTTCTCTCAGAAAGGAAATGTAACATCAACTGTTATTCACTGTCCTATTAAGGGAGTAGAAGAATCCAGGATATCTATAAACAGAAAGATAGTGAGGAAACACTTAGCTAGCCTAAATGAATTCAAGTCTCCAGGTCCAGATGAATTACACCCCAGAGTACTGAAGGAGATAGCAGAAGAAATTTTTGAACCCCTCTCTATAATCTTTGAAAATTCTTGGAGAACAGGAGAAGTGCCAGAAGACTGGAGAAGAGCAAATGTTGTTCCTATCTTCAAAAAGGGGAAGAAGGTGGACCCAGGCAACTATAGGCCGGTGAGTCTGACTTCTATACAAGGAAAGATCTTTGAACAAATTATTAAACAACATGTATGTCAATACCTGGATAAGAATGAAGTGATTAAACAGAGTCAGCATGGGTTTGTAACTAATAAGTCATGTCAGACTAACTTAATTTCCTTCTATGACGGTATCACTGATTGGGTGGATCAAGGAAATGCTGTAGATATAGTATATCTTGACTTCAGCAAAGCATTTGACAAAGTCTCTCATACAATCCTTATTGAAAAAATGATTAAGTATGGAATGGACAAGGCAACTGTTAGGTGGATTCATAACTGGCTTAGTGATCGGACCCAAAGAGTGGTCGTAAATGGCTGCACATCCAGTTGGAAGAATGTCTCAAGTGGGGTACCACAGGGCTCTGTCCTGGGCCCTGTATTGTTCAACATCTTTATCAACGATTTAGATGAAGGAATTGAGGGTAAACTGATTAAATTTGCTGATGACACAAAGCTAGGAGGGATAGCTAATACTAGAGAAGAGAGAGAGAGGATTCAAAAAGATTTAAATAAACTGGAGAAGTGGGCAGCAACTAACAGAATGGTTTTTAACAGGGAGAAATGCAAAGTACTACATCTGGGCAATAAAAATGGAAAAAGCATATATAGAATGGGAGGAATAGGGCTAAGTGACAGCACATGTGAAAAAGACTTGGGTATACTAATAGATCACAGACTGAATATGAGTCAACAATGTGATGCAGCAGCAAAAAAGGCAAATGCAATTCTAGGATGTATTAACAGAAGCATACAGTCTAGATCACGTGAAGTCATTATTTCCCTCTACTCCTCTTTGGTCAGACCTCATCTGGAATATTGTGTCCAGTTTTGGGCACCACATTTTAAAAAAGACATCAACAAACTGGAGCAAGTTCAGAAAAGAGCGACCAGAATGGTGACCGGTCTGCAAACCCTGTCTTATGAGGAAAGGTTGCAGGATTTGGGAATGTTTAGTTTGCAAAAGAGAAGACTGAGAGGAGACTTAATAGCTGTCTACAAATATCTAAAGGGCTGTCACATTGTAGAAGGATCAACTTTATTCTCATTTGCACAAGGAAAGACTAGAAGCAATGGGATGAAACTGAATGGGAGGAGACACAGATTAGATATTAGAAAAAACTTTTTGACAGTTAGAGTGATCAATGAGTGGAACAGGCTGCCACGAGAAGTGGTGAGTTCTCCTTCAATGGAAGTCTTCAAACAGAGGCTGGACAGACATCTGACTGGGATGATTTAGCGAATCCTGCTTTGAGCAGGGGGTTGGACCAGATGGCCCAGGAGGTCCCTTCCAACTCTACGATTCTATGATCTTACTGAACCTATCTACAACCACCAAAACCTTAGTCTTGCCTGTAGATACCAGTAGGTCAGTAATAAAATCCATGAACAAGTGCGTCCATGGCCTGCTAAGAATGGTTAACGGAAGAAGAGTACCAGACGGACGGGTGTGCGATACTTTAGAACGTTCACAGATACTACAAGCAGAAATGTGTTTAACCACATCCTGATACAACCCCGGCCACCAAAAACTACCAGAAATTAGGTCTGCTTTTGCCTTACCACCTAGATGACCAGCAAGAGTTGTGATGTTCCTTAATTACTTTGCGTCGTGGATTAGATGGTACAAATAACCTTCCTGAAGGGCAGGAGGTAGAGGCATCCCCCTGAGCCTCCAACACCTCACCTTCCAGCTCAGGGTATGCCGAAATGTCTACCCCCTTCGTAAACTTGCGGCAGGGTCCTCATGGTCACCACCACCAAGGAAGCTCCAGGACAAAGGAATCAGCCTTGACATTTTTGACCCCTGGACGGAATGTGACAACAAAATTGAACCTAGTAAAAAAAGACAGGGACCATCTAACTTGCCTAGGGTTGAGACATTTAGCCGATTGAAGATATGAGAGATTCTTATGGTCAGTGATAACAGTAAGGGTCTCGTCACACCAAACGATGCACCAGCGATCCCGACAACGATACGATCTGGTCAGGATCGCTGCTGCATCGCTACATGATCGCTGGTGAGCTGTCAAACAGGCAGATCTCACCAGTGATCAGGAAGAGCGAGGACGCTGGTATCCAAGGTAAATTTCGGGTAACTAAGCACGCGCGTCGCTTAGTTACTCGATGTGCACCTTGGATACCAGCTCCCAGCGCGAGCACACTGGTATCCAAGGTACACAGCGGGTAACGAAGTGCTGTGCGTACTTAGTTACCCGATATATACCTTGGATACCAGCTCCCAGCATCTGCTTACCGCGCTGGGAGCTCGCTGATCGTTGGTCTCCCGCTGCCACACGCGATGCGTGCTGGCCAGCGGGAGACCAACGATCAAAAAATGGCCCAGGACATTCCTGCACGATCAGCGATACCCGGCGGAGGGGCCGATCGCTGATGCGTGCCACACACAGCGAGATCGCTAGTGAGAACGCTGAAGCGTCACAAAATGAGCGATCTCGCTATATGGGACGTGTCCTTAATAGGATGTACAGTCCCCTTCAACCAATGTCGCCATACTTCGAATGCCAATTTAATCGCCAAAAGCTCCCTATTACCCACATCATAATTTCAGCTGAAGACAAGTTATTTTGGAAAAAAGCGCATGGTTGCCAATTACCAGGGGACAGCCCCTGAGATAACACAGCCCCAACCACCACCTCCAATGCAACAACCTCCACAACAAAGGGCTGGGAAACATCGGGTTGACTAAAGCCCCCTTCTCACATAGCGAGATCGCTGAAGCATCACCGATTTTGTGACGCAACAGCAACCTCACCAGCGATCTCGCTCCATGTGACACACAGCGGCGACCGCCCCCCGCTGGATATCGCTGATCGTGCTCAAATGTCCTGGGCCATTTTTTCGTCATTCCGCTATGTTTGACGCCGACGAGCGACCTTGTTGGCGACGCAGAACTCGGGGGCGCGGGGGGGAACCATCTGAAAAGCTGCTGTGTGACAAGGTACTAACGACCGGCGAGGTCCTTGCACGGATTGCCGGATCGTTGCTGCTTTGCTGAAGAGATCTGCCTGTTTGGCAGCTTACTAGGGACCATTTAGTGACGCACCAGCGATCCTTACCAGGTCATATCGTTGTCGGGATCGCTGGTGCGTCGCTAAGTGAAACGGAACCCTAAGTATAGGAGCTGTGGCAAAACAGCGCTTAAGGGAGGAAAAAGTCTGCAGGGCAGGATCCGACCATTTGGAAAAATCAGACCCCTTCCTTGTCAAGTCAGTAAGGGGTTTCACAGTTACTGAATAATTTTGGATACATTTCCGATAATAATTAATAAAGCCCAGAAAACGTTGTAGAGCCTTCTGGTTCCCGGGACCGTCCCAATCAAGAACAGCACAGACCTTCTCAGGATCCACCTGAAAACCCGAAGATGATAACAGATCCCCAAAAACTGCACCTCCTGGGGGGCGAAAGCACATTTTTCTAGTTTGGCATATAGTTTATCCCTTAATATTTGCAGCACCTGTTTAACATGCCCCCAATGTGTCTCAAAATCAAGTGAGTAAATCAAAATATCGTCCAGATAGACCA
Source organism: Dendrobates tinctorius (assembly GCF_039654945.1). Lineage (NCBI taxonomy): Eukaryota > Metazoa > Chordata > Amphibia > Anura > Dendrobatidae > Dendrobates > Dendrobates tinctorius. Next base: position 1,143,321 of record NW_027361904.1, on the reverse strand, counting down.
CCACAAACCTGTCCCACCAAATGATGGAAAATATCATTGATGAAATGTTGGAATACCGCAGGTGCATTGGTCAGACCGAAAGACATGACCAGACTCTCAAAATGAGCCTCAGAGGTATTGAATGCGGTCTTCCGTTCATCCCTTTCTCTGATTCTAATAAGGTTGTACTGCAGGTCCCCTTAAATCCAACTTGGAGAACACCTTAGTCTTTCCACCTGGCTGAACAGATTCGGAATCAGAGGAAGATATTGATCTCAGAAGGCAGCAATCTTATTTAATTCCCAGAAATCTAGACGACCATCTTTTTTCTTCACAAACAAGAACCCTGCTGCCACAAGCGAAGATGAGGGTCTGATGTGTCTCTTCTTCAAACTTTCCGCAATGAAATCCTTCATGGCTGGTCTCTCAGGGCCAGAAAGATTATACATTCTGGACTTTGGTAATTTAGCGCTGAGTGTTAGGATAATAGAACAGTCATATGTACGGTGAGGAAGCAAATCCTTACACCCCTACCTCTCAGAAAAAATATCCACAAACCCTGACAAAAATGCAGGTAAGGTTATTGTAGATACTGAAGAAAGGGAAATATTTAAACAGTTCTCATGGCAGTAATCTCCCTACTCAACGATCTCCCTGGCTTGCCAATTCACGAACGGATTATGTTTCACCAACCAGGGAAGACCCAATGTATTTGGAGTGTGAAGACTGTCAAGGACATAGAAAAGAATTATCTGACAATGAACCAACCCCACCCTCAGTCTTACATTCTGTACAATTTCAGTGAGAGCTTTCTGTGCAAATGGCGCTGAGTCGATGGGAATGGGCTTAGCTAAGGTACAGGAAGCCAGCCTGTGAGTTGTGTCAAACTTAGCATCAACCATTCTGACTCCAGCTCCACTGTCAACAAACACAGAAATCTCCTCGGTTTTGCTCTCTAGCACCACTTCTGCTTTCAGGACAAACAGGAAACTGCTCACTCATCTCATCAGTCCATAAGACCTGTGAATAATCTGTCTTTAGACATTTCTTGGTCCAGTCTTGATGTTTCTTCTTCTGTGGTTGGGTTGAGCCTCTTTACCTTGGCTGTGTCTCTGGCAACTGAACACCTTGTACTTCTGGGCCTCCAGGGAGGCTGAAATTCTAGAACATAACAGCACTGGAGGTTAATGGCTTCCTGGTGTTACACTTCTGTTCCTAGTATCTCAGGCTTCGCTTCTTTCGCCTCAGCCCACTGCTCTCTGTTGTTCTGCACGTCGGATTTTGCAGTGTGCACGACATAGATCTATGATATCTCGCTAGACATTTTTAAGGCCCATTAGGACTCGCACATGTCTTCGGATTGTGATCAAACAAACACAGCAGTTAGGCTGGTTTCACACTTGCGTTGGGCAGAGCTGCGGTGGGCTGCGTACTTCCTCCTTTAAGCCCTGCCCACTGCCACTCCTCTTCCATTCAGCTCCGCCTACGTCGGCATGCGTCCTGCACACATAACTTTAACATTGGGTATGCAGGCCATGCGGATGTATGAGGATGCCTCCGCATGCGTCGTTTTGATGCTGCACCGAACTGCGTCGAACGCAACATGTTGCATTTTGTTGCAGTCGGTGTAGTGTCAAAACGACACATGCGGAGGCATCCGCATACATCCGCATGGCCTGCTTACCCAATGTTAAAGATAGGGATGCAGGCAGACATAGGCAGAGCTGAATGGAAGAGGTGCGGCAGTGGGCGAGGCTTAACGGAGGAAGTACGCAGCCCACCGTAGCTCTGCCCAACTCAAGTGTGAAACCAGCCTTAGGAAGACTCCTCTGCACACCATGCTAACATGTTTCTATCCCTGCTGACTTCTCTTCATCTGTCCTGCTGTTCTCTGTACTACTATGTGTGCCACGTCCTTGCTCCCAACTTGCCTTTGCGAGCTGCACCAATGCCTGGGTCAGGGTGCCCACCTGCCATGTGCACAGAGATCGGAACCATTTAACCATTGCTGCAGCATCTAAATAGTTAAACAGCAGGGAATTGTGCTAGCTCCGGGCGCAGTGAGGGAAGGCATGAGCTAGTTATATGATGATTGTATAATTTTGCTGTATCCATCGCTAGATTTAACCCCTTCACGACCTTTGACGCCACATAGGCGTCATGAAAAGTCGTGGCAAAACGACCCATGACGCCTATGCAGCGTCATGAAAAGATCTCCCTCCTGCGGGTCGGGTGAGCGGGTTAAATGAAAGTTCACCCGACCCGCCGGTACAGGGGGACCTAGACTTAACCCCAGGGGGGTGGCTTCGCCCCCCCCGGGGATACGATCACTCCCAGTGACCTTTTTGTCACCCCCCTCGCATCTGATTGGAGCTAGCGTCCATGTGACGCTAGCCCTCCAATCAGATGTGGAGGGGCGGGGTAAAATCATGGCTGCCTCGTTCCTCAACTTCATCCTGTCCGTGGAAGCTGAGGAACGAGGTGCCAGACTGCCGCCCTGACCTGCGATCGCCGCCGCTGTCACCGCCGCTGCCACCACTGCCTTCCGGTAGTATAACTTCCCCTCCACCGCCTAATTCCAGCCCCTCCCACCTCCGCTCACTCACCCCTGCCCCCCGATCTCCCCCCAGCACCCCCGATCTCCCCCCAGCACCCCCGATCTCCCCCCAGCACCGCCGATCTCACCCAGCACTCCCGATCATCCACCTGCTGTTACCTCTTCTGCGCTCCTCAGCCGCCTACTGCCTCCTGTGACTGAGAGCCCCAGTAATCACCCTCATTAACCCCTGCCCCCCTGATTAACCCCTGCAACCCCTGATTAACCCCTGCTGCTGCAGGTTCTTTTATTTCTTTATCTCCTCCGCCACCTCCTGCCCCCCGGTGCCTGACAGCCCCCCTCTGCCCCTGGTGATCCCCCAGCACCCCTGATCATCCCCCAGCACCCTTGATCATCCCCCAGCACCCTTGATCATCCCCCAGCACCCTTGATCCTCCCCCAGCACCCTTGATCCTCCCCCAGCACCCCCGATCTCCCCCAGCACCCCCCGATCTCCCCCAGCACTCCCGATCATCCACCTGCTGTTACTTCTTCTGCGCTCCTCAGCCGCCTACTGCCTCCTGTGACTGAGAGCCCCAGTAATCACCCTCATTAACCCCTGCCCCCCTGATTAACCCCTGCCCCCCTGATTAACCCCTGTTGCTGCAGGTTCTTTTATTTCTTTATCTCCTCCGCCACCTTCTGCCCCCCCGGTGCCTGACAGCCCCCCTCTGCCCCTGGTGATCCCCCAGCACCCCTGATCATCCCCCAGCACCCTTGATCATCCACCTGCTGATCCACATCTGCGAGCTCCTCAGCCGCCTTCTGCCTCCTGTGTCTGAGAGCCCCCTCCTGTGTCCCAGTGATCACCCTCATTAACCTCTGCCCCCCCTGATTAACCTCTGCCACCCCTGATTAACCCCTGCCCCCTTGATTAACCCCTGATTATCCCCTGCTGCTGCAGGTTTTTTTATTTCCTTATCTCCTCAGCAACCTCCTGCCCCCCGGTGCCTGACAGCCCCCCTCTGCCCCTCAGCACCCCTCATCACCCCCCAGCACCCCTGATCACCCCCACTGTTGCTGCCGCCGCTGGTTCCGTCTCCACCTAATTCTCCTCAGCGCCCTCCTGCGCCTGACAGTCCCCTCCTGCCCCCCGCGCGCCTGACAGTCCCCTCCTGCCCCCCGCGCGCCTGACAGTCCCCTCCTGCCCCCCGCGCGCCTGACAGTCCCCTCCTGCCCCCTGCGTGCCTGACAGTCCCCTCCTGACAGCCCATTCTCCAGTAAAAAGTTTCACTCACTAAAAACACTCGCACATACACACGCACACTATAATAAAGGATTTTTACACACGCACACACACCACACGCACAGTGTCCCGCTCATCCCAGTCCCAAAGGGTCTACTCAGTTGAGGAAGCATATGAAATTATTGCCTCTGATACTGATAGTGATAGTGAGAGAGATGACCCCACCTTACTCTATTCCTCCCACGCTTCCTCTTCCAGCGACACAGACTTGCCACCACCGAGATGTCGCTGGACGAGAAATCGTCCGGAGCCCAGGGAGGAAGAGTCGGAGGCCTTAGAGGAAGAGTCGGGTATCTTGGAGGAAGTCTCACAGCCAAGTGTGAGTTTCCCCCAACCTAGTGCTAGTGACGCCCAACCTAGCACTAGTGCTCCCTCCTGGACCCCCGTCCCTGAAAATTTTGCTCCACGGATTCCTGATTTTGTTCCCCAATCAGGAATCCAGTTTGAGACTGCCAACTTCAGGGAAATAGACTTTTTCAAAGTCTTTTTCTCGGAGTCAATCGTCAGTCTCATGGTGGAGCAAACAAACTTGTATGCCCAACAATTTTTGGCGGAACACCCAATTTCTTCATTCTCTACTTGGAGTCCTGTGGACTCTGTAGAAATGATTAAATATTGGGGACTGGTCCTTCACATGGGGATTGTGAAGAAACCAGAAATTCGCCAATACTGGAGTACTGATATTTTATATCAAACTCCAGTATTTGGCATGGTGATGACTCGGAAACGGTTTGAGGCTATTCATAAATTTCTTCATTTCAGGGACAACACTGAAATCCTTCCCCGCGATGACCCAAATTTTGATAGACTGTTCAAAATTCGGCCAGTCGTCGAACACTTCAACAACAAGTTTGCTGAAGTGTACATTCCCGAAAGGGAAATTTGTGTGGATGAATCCCTCATCCACTTCAAAGGGAGGCTTCAGTTCCGTCAGTACCTGCCCAGCAAAAGGGCAAGGTACGGGATGAAACTCTACAAGCTGTGTGAGAGTACCTCAGGGTACACTCTCAGCTTTAGAGTTTACCAAGGAAAGGACAGTAGGATCCAGCCCCCAGAATGTCCACTTGCTTTGGGGGTGAGTGGGAAAATAGTGTGGGATTTGGTCCACCCTCTGCTTGATAAAGGTTACCATCTGTACGTTGATAACTTTTATACAAGCATCACACTATTTCAATCCCTCTCTGCCAGAGCTACCGTCGCTTGCGGTACCGTGCGCAGAAACCAGAGGGGTCTCCCTTTGCCCCAAATTGAGCAGCCTCTCCGAAAGGGTGAGACTCGAGCCCAATGTAGCGGCAACATGCTTGTGGTCAAGTTCAAAGACAAAAGAGATGTCTTTGTCTTGACCACAATCCATGGTCCCGGCACCACGGCCACCACCATTCGAGGTACCCCAGTACCGGTCCACAAACCGGACTGTGTCCTGGCGTACAACCATCACATGGGGGGGTTGATCTTTCTGATCAAGTCCTCCAGCCCTATAGTGCCATGCGGAAAACGAAGGTGTGGTACAAAAAACTGGCTGTGTACCTCGTACAAATGGCACTGTATAACGCATGCGTGCTATCACGATGTGCAGGCCAGAACCACTCCTTCCTTGATTTCCAGGAGGCGGTGATAAAGGCCATGATTTTTGGAGAGGAGGACGGAGCGCGCCCCAGCACCCCTGGAACTCAAGTTTCCCGTATGGTACCAGGGCAACATTTTCCCCGTGAGGAGAGGAAAATAAAAACGGTGCCGGGTATGCTATAAAAGGGGGACAAGAAGGGAAACTCGTTTCCAATGTGAAACGTGTCCCGACAAACCTGGACTGTGTTTGAATGAATGCTTCAGAATTCATCACACGTCCATGGACTAAACACATCCTGACACTCCACTACAGAACTCACCCACACCAGCCTGACATACACAACACCACACCACACACACCAACCTGACGTACACCACACCACACACACCAACCTGACGTACACTACACCACACACACCAACCTGATGTAGTATCAGGTTGGTATGTGTGGCGTAGTGTACGTCAGGTTGGTGTGTGTGTGTGTGGCGTAGTGTACATCAGGTTGGTGTGTGTGTGTGGTGTGTACTACACCACACACACCAACCTGACGTACACTACACCACACACCAACCTGACGTACACTACGCCACACACACCAACCTGATGTATCAGATTGGTATGTGTGGCGTAGTGTATGTCAGGTTGGTGTGTGTGTGTGGCATAGTGTACGTCAGGTTGGTGTGTGTGTGGTGTATACTATACCACACACACCAACCTGACGTACACCACACCACACACCAACCTGATGTACACTACGCCACACACACCAACCTGATGTAGTGTCAGGTTGGTATGTGTGGCGTAGTGTACGTCAGGTTGGTGTGTGGTGTATACTATACCACACACACCAACCTGACGTACACTACACCACACCAACCTGACGTACACTACGCCACACACACCAACCTGATGTAGTGTCAGGTTGGTATGTGTGGCGTAGTGTACGTCAGGTTGGTGTGTGTGTGGCGTAGTGTACGTCAGGTTGGTGTGTGTGTGTGGTGTGTACTACACCACACACACCAACCTGACGTACACTACACCACACACCAACCTGACGTACACCACGCCACACACACCAACCTGATGTAGTGTCAGGTTGGTATGTGTGGCGAAGTGTACGTCAGGTTGGTGTGTGTGTGTGTGGCGTAGTGTACGTCAGGTTGGTGTGTGTGTGGTGTATACTATAACACACACAACAACCTGACGTACACTACACTACACCACACCAACCTGACGCACACTACGCCACACACACCAACCTGATGTAGTGTCAGGTTGGTATGTGTGGCGAAGTGTACGTCAGGTTGGTGTGTGTGTGGCGTAGTGTACGTCAGGTTGGTGGGTGTGTGGTGCATACCCTACCACACACACCAACCTGACGTACACTACATACTTTCCATAAGCGACCTGGTGTCCGCTAATGTTTGGAGCTAACTTTCCATTCAAAAAGTCAAATGGCGCTCCTTCCCTCTAGGGCCCTGCCGTGCGCCCAAACAGTGGTTTATGACTACATATGAGGTATCAGTGTACTCAGGAGAAATTGCCCAACAAATTTTAGGATCCATTTAATCCTGTTGCCCATGAAAAAATGTAGGCAAAAAGAATTTTTTTGTGGAAAAAAAAAAGTACTTTTTCATTTTTACAGATCAATTTGTGAATTACCTGGGGGTTCAAAGTGCTCACTATGCATCTAGATAAGTTCGTTGGGGTGTCTAGTTTCCAAAATGGGGTCACTTGTGGGGGTACTCCAATGTTTAGGCACACAGGGGCAGTCCAAACACGACATGGTGTCCGCTAACTATTGGAGCTAATTTTCCATTCCAAAAGTCAAATGGTGCTCCTTCCCTCCAGGACCCTGCCGTGCGCCCAAACAGTGGTTTATGACCACATATGAGGTATCAGTGTACTGAGGAGAAATTGCCCAACAAATTTTAGGATCCATTTTATCCTGTTGCCCATGAAAAAATGTAGGCAAAAAGAAATTTTTGGTGAAAAAAAAAAGTACTTTTTCATTTTTACAGATCAATTTGTGAAGTACCTGGGGGTTCAAAGTGCTCACTATGTATCTAGATAAGTTCCTTTGGGTGTCTAGTTTCCAAAATGGGGTCACTTGTGGGGGTACTCCATTGTTTAGGCACACAGGGGCTCTCCAAACACGACATGGTGTCCGCTAACTATTGGAGCTAATTTTCCATTCCAAAAGTCAAATGGCGCTCCTTCCCTTCAGGGCCCTGCCGTGCGCCCAAACAGTGGTTTATGACTACATATGAGGTATCAGTGTACTCAGGAGAAATTGCTCAACAAATTTTAGGATCCATTTTATCCTGTTGCCCAGGTGAAAATGAAAACATTGATGCTAAAAAAAAAATTTTGTTGGAAAAATTAAAATGTCCTTTTTTTCCTTCCACGTTGCTTTAGTTCCTGTGAAGCACCTGAAGGGTTAATAATCTTCTTAAATGTAGTTTTGAGTAGCTTGAGGGGTGCAGTTTTTAGAATGGTGTCACTTTTGGTTATTTTCTGCCATATAGACCCCTCAAAGTGACTTTAAATGTGAGGTGGTCCCTAAAAAAAATGGTTTTGTAAATTTTGTTGTAAAAATGAGAAATCACTGGTTAACTTTTAACCCTTATAACTTCCTAACAAAAAAAAATGTTGTTTCCAAAATTGTGCTGATGTAAAGTAGACATGTTGGAAATGTTATTTATTAACTAGTTTGTGTCACATAACTCTCTGGTTTAACAGAATAAAAATTAAAAAATTTAAAATTGCAAAATTTTCAAAATTTTCGCTAAATTTCCATTTTTTTCACAAATAAACGCAAAAATTTTCAACCTAAATTTACCACTAACATGAAGCCCAATATGTCACGAAAAAACAATCTCAGAATCGCTAGGATGCGTTGAAGCGTTCCTGAGTTATTACCTCATAAAGGGACACTGGTCAGAAATGCAAAAAATGGCCAGGTCATTAAGGTCAAAATAGGCTGGGTCACGAAGGGGTTAAGTAAAGTAAAAAAGTAGAAAACTGTAGGCTTTTTTTTACATGGCCATACTTGCTTACTGTCTTCAACACAGAAGTTGAAAACCGCAACAAAAAAGCCTGTTATCATAACATTGTGACCTAGTGGTCCTTGCTGTGAGATTGTGATCCATTGTGCAACCAAATATTTTAGGCCAGAAATAAATTAATACTATTCAATTGTAATGTCATAAAAAGTCAGTACAATTGTTGAGTTTCTATTACTAAAATAATATAATCAGTTTTATTCTTTGCAGATGACTGTATCGGAAGCTCAGAGGAAGATCCAATATCTTCAGATGTTAATGCAGATGATTATAGTGTCATTCAATATGGATGTGAGAAAAATGGCGATATTGAAGATATACCCTCCGCCCCTCATATCCAAAATGTATCATCTGATCCTGTTAAACAGATCCGATCTCCTGATTCATCACAGACTATAAATCAAAATACAAGTGACAGATCGGGTGTAAAACTTCACAAAGTTCCCAAAGGGAAAAAGCCACATATGTGTTCAGAATGTGGGAAATGTTTTTCTCATAAAGCATTTTTGGATAGACATCATAGAATTCACACAGGGGTGAAGCCATTTTCATGTTTAGATTGTGGGAAATGTTTTACCCAAAAATCAGCTCTTATTAAACATCAAATGATTCACACAGGGGAGAAGCCATATTCATGTCAGGAATGTGGAAGATGCTTTACTGATAAAGCATCTCATGTTAGACATGAGAGAACTCACACTGAAGGAAAGCCGTATTCATGTTCAGAATGTGGGAAATGTTTTGAACAGAAATCGCATCTGAATAGACATCATAGAAGACACACAGGGGAGAAGCCATTTTCATGTCAGGAATGTGGAAAATGCTTTGCTAATAAAACATGTCTTGTTAGACATAAGAGAATTCACACAGAAGAAAAACCGTATTCATGTTCAGAATGTGGGATCAGTTTTAACGAGAAGCATAGTCTTATTGGACATCAAAGAATTCATACAGGGGAGAAGCCGTATTCATGTTCAGAATGTGGAAAATGTTTTACTATAAAATCAGTTTTGAATAGACATCAAAGAAATCACAAAGGGGAAAAGCCATATTCATGTTCAGAATGTGGGAAAAGTTTTCAACTGAAACATGTTCTTATTAATCATCAGATAATTCACACAAGGTAGAAGCCATTTTCATGTTCATAATGTGGAAAATGCTTTACCAATAAATCAGATCTTGTTATAGTCGAAGGAATTCACACAGGGAGAAACCGGCTTCATGTTTAGAATGTGGAAAAACATTCACTGTTAGATGAGATCTTGTTAACCCCCGGAGTTTTTGTCTGTTTTTGCGTTTTCATTTTTTGCTCCCCTTCTCAGAGCCATAACTTTTTTATTTTCTGTCAATCTGGCCGTATGAGGGCTTGTTTTTGGGGGGACGAGTTGTACTTTCGAAAGAGACCATTGGTTTTAGCATGTCGTGTACTGGAAAACAGGAAAAAAGTGCCGTGAAATTGCAAAAAAAAAAGTGCAATCCCACACTAGTTTTTTGTTTGGCTTTTTTGTTAGGTTCACTAAATGCTAAAACTGACCTGCCATTATGATTTTACAGGTCATTGCAAGTTCATAGACACCAAACATGTCTGGGCTCTTTTTTGTCTAAGTGGTGAAAAAGAATACCAAACTTTGTTTAAAAAAAAAAACTGCGCCATTTCCTGATACCAGTAGCATCTCCATTTTTCGTGATCTCGGGTTGGGTGAGGGCTTATTTTTTGCATGCCCAATGTCGGTAAGGTGTTCAACATCAGAGAAAGCCACTTTCAAGTTCAGAATGTGGAAAACTTTATAGCTTTAAATCAACTCTGACTGAACATCAAAGAATTCACGCAGGGATGAAGCCATTTTTATGTTTTACTTGAGAGACTAATCAGAGCATATAGACAAGTCAGTATGGGATTTCAGCTGATTCTTTCTGTGAAGTAAAACTTTTCCCTGCCTGTTTCCAAAGAATTTGAGTGCTGCAAGTGTATGTTTAATTCTTAACTTAAGTGCCTTTTACACATAGCGATATCGATAAAGTGTCACCGATTTTGTGACGCAACAGTGATATCGGTAGCGATATCGCTACATGTGACACTTACCTCCGACCCGATTCCCCTGCTGGCTATGGTTGATCGTGCGAGATCGTCCTGGTCCATTTCTCGTCGTCGGCTTCCTGCTGGTGCCGACGAGCGACTCCATGGACGCGGGAGGAAGTCGTCATCAGAGCTGCGGTCTGACAGGTAAGTAACGACCGCCGACTGCTGCTGCATCGCTGGTGAGATCTGCCTGTGTGGCAGCTCACTAGCGACCATTTAGCGATGCACCAGCGATCCTGACCGGGTCGTATCATTGTCGGGATCGCTGGTGCATCGCTAAATGTAACGGGACCTTTAGTGTGATCAAAGTGACCTTGGCAAGTATAAAGACAAAAGGAAATCACTCCCTCTTATCTCCCCATTGGCTACATGCTGAGTTATCTCAGAATGCCCCTACTACATATATTGTACAGAAGATCTTGTGTTCAAGTCCCCTTGTAGGACCAATAAATATTGTAAAATAAAAATTTAAAATGTTTAAAAACATAAAATAAATTATTTTTTTCAGAATAAAAAGTAATTTATTCTAATAAAAAATCTTATAAACTTTGTTTATATATATAATGTATATATATTTGTGTGTGTATTGTGATAGAGGGGCTCACTTGGCTGGACACAGAGGTGTAACGGAACACTACCTTTAAGAACGTGCTCGGTTTATTAAAGGCAGCATAAACCAAGCTGGGAAAAAGTAATCATGGCCCTCTGGGCAAAACAGAAAACAAAAACCACAGTCCTTCTAGCAGGGATCAGCCCGCTCATGAATAGCAATGTCCATGATTCAGGTCCTTAACATACCACATGGGCACAAATACTTTCCTGAAGTGTTGGAATCAGAGGACCATTTGACCATCGTTGACTTTGTGCACTTGAGATGATCAGTGAGGGGGGCGGCTATCATGACGAAATTCGAGATAAATCACCAATAATATCCTACAATTCCCAGAAATGACCTAATCTGCTTTTTTAGACCGGTTGTGGCCACTTTTGGATTGCCTATTACTTTGTCTATTTGTGGCTTTATCTCACCCTTTCCAATGATGTAGCCAAGCGTCTTTCCCGAGGGCGCACTTCTTTGGGTTTATGGTAAACCATGCCTTCCCCAGTGCATTGAGTACCACCTGGACCTTCTGCAGGTGACTTCCCCATACTTCTTGTGAGGGACTAGTATCCAGTCCATAGCCGTCTGGAAGGTAGCTGAGGCTCCTTGTAGTCTGAACGGCATCCGTGTATATTAAAAGCAACCATCCGGTGTAGAGTAGGCTGTCTTCTCCTTGGCACTTGGAGACAGGAGAATTTGCCAGTAGCCTTTCTTCAGGTTCAGGGTGATGATGTATCTGGCTGACTCTAGCCTCGCAATAAGCTCATTGACCCGGGGCATCGGCTACGTATAGAATTTGGACACCTCATTGAGCTTCCTGTAATCGTTACAGAAGCGCCACTCCATTCAGTTTCGGCACAAGGCCAATATTATTATTACTATTATTTATTTATATATAAAGCACCATTGGTTCCATGGTGCTGTACATGAGAAGGGGTTACATACGAATTACAGATATAATAATAATAAATTTTATTTTTATAGCGCCGACATATTCCGCAGCACTTTACATTTCAGAGGGGATTTGTACAGACAATAGACATTACAGCATAACAATAATCACATACAGTAGATTATAACAAATACCAAGAGGAGTGAGGGCCCTGCTCGCAAGCTTACAGTCTATGAGGAAAGAGGGAGACACGAAAGGTGGGTGGTAACAGTTGCCCTGATTGTATGGACCAGCCATAATGTTAAGTGTGTAACAGTACAGACACAGAGGGCTAATGGATGCATAAAGCATGTGGGAACATGATGCTGGGAACCTGGTTATGGTAAAATTTTTGGCTCTGCCACACAGGGATAGGTTAGGTTAATGTGTTGAGGCGATAGGCCAGTCTGAATAAATGCGTTTTCAGGACACGCTTAAAATTGTGGGGACTGGGGACTAATCGTATTGACCTGGGAAGTGCATTCCAAAGAATTGGCGCGGCACGTGTAAAGTCTTGGAGACGGGAGTGGGAGGTTCTGACTATTGAGGATACTAACCTCAGGTCATCAGCAGAACGGAGGGCGCGGGTAGGCAGATATCACAGTAAACAAACTAACAATCACAGACTGATATAGAGGGGAGAGAGGACCCTGCCCTTTCGGGCTTACATGCTACAAGATGGTGGGGAAGGAGACAGGTTGGGGGGTTGTAGCAGCTCCAGTGATTATGAGGCGGTAGCTCCAGTAGTGGTGAGGAGGCAGCGGGGATCATTGCAGGCTGTAGGCTATCCTGAAGAGGTGGGTTTTCAGGTTCTGTCTGAAGGATCCAAGTGTGGATGATAGCCGGACTTGTTGGGGCAGGAAATTCCAGAGGATGGGGGCTATTCGGGAGAAGTCTTGGAGGCGGTTGGGTGAGGAGCGAATAAGTGTGGAGGATAGGAGGTCTTGGGAGGACCGGAGATGTATGGAGGAGACAGGTTGTAGATGGCCTTGTAGGTCAGTATTAGTAATTTGAATTGGATGCGCTGAGGGAATGGGAGCCAGTGAAGAGATTTGCAGAGGGGAGAAGCGGAGGAGTAGCGAGGAGAGAGATGAATTATTCGGGTGGCAGAGTTGATGGACTGGAGAGATGCAAGAGTGTTAGCAGGGAGGCCACAGAAAAGGATGTTGCAGTAGTCGAGGCGGGAGATGAGGGCATGCACAAGTAGTTTAGTAGATTGAGGGTTGAGGAAGGGACGGATTCTGGAAATATTATTGAGCTGGAGGCAACAGGAGGTGGAGAGAACTTGGATGTGTGGTTTGAAGGACAGGGCAGAGTCAAGGGTTACTCCGAGGCAACGGACCTCCGGTACGGGGGAAAGAGTGATGTCAATTGTTATAGAAAGGTCGGGTAAGGAAAATCTGTGGGATGGGGGAAAGATGATTAGTTCAGATTTGTCCACATTGAGTTTGAGGAAGCGAGAGGAGGAGGATATGGCTGATAGACACTCTGGGATTCTGGAGAGCAGAGAGGTGACGTCTGGGCCAGAGAGGTAGATCTGAGTATCATCGGCATAAAGGTGGAACTGAAATCCATGGAACTTTATGAGGTGACCCAGGCCAAGTGTATAGATTGAGAAGAGTAGGGGTCCTAGAACAGAGCCTTGGGGGACTCCAACAGAGAGAGGGTGGGATGAGGAGGTAGTGTGGGAGTCGCTGAATGTGCAGTTGGAAAGGTATGAGGAGATCCAGGATAGGGCGAGGTCTTTGATGCCAAAGGAGAAGAGGATTTGTAGTAGGAGGCAGTGGTCAACTGTGTCGAAAGCAGAGGACAGGTCGAGAAGGAGGAGTATAGAGTATTGTCCGATAGCTGTGGCTGTAAGTAGGTCGTTGGTAATTTTGGTCAGGGCTGTCTCAGTGGAATGATGGGGCGGAAGCCAGATTGTAGATTGTCAAAGAGCAAGTTAGATGAGAGGTGAGAGGCAAGTTCAGTGTGGACATGCTGCTCCAGGAGTTTAGAAGCTAATGGGAGCAGCGATATTGGGCGATAGCTGGACATGGCTGTTGGATCGAGGGTTGGCTTTTTAAGGATAGGTGTGATTGTGGCATGTTTGAAAGCAGAAGGGAAAGTACCAGAAGTTAGTGATCGGTTGAAGAGGTGGGTTAGAAATGGGATAAGAGTGGTGGTGATGTTGGGGAGGAGGTGGGATTGGATCGGGTCAAGTGCACAAGTGGTGAGGTGTGATTTGGAGAGAAGATGAGCAAGCTCCCCTTCAGTGATGTTAGATAAGGAGGTTAAGGGGTTTGGGCATTGGTCTGGTATGCAAAGGGGTTGTGGTGGTAAAGACTTGCTGTGTTTGGCCTATCTTGTTTTTGAAGTGTGCGGCAAAGTCCTTGGCAGAGATTAGGAAAGTCGGAGGGGGCAGTGGTGGGCAGAGGAGGGAGTTAAGAGTATTGAACAACTGTTTGGGGTTGTGGGATAAGGAAGATACAAGGGATGTAAAGTAGGCCTGTTTAGCAGAGGTGAGGGCAGATTTGAATGCATGTGTTGCTTGTTTGAGTGCAGTGAAGTCATCTTGCAATTACGTTTTCTTCCAGCGCCGTTCTGCAATTCTGGATGCTTGCCGAAGCTTTTTAGTGATGTTATTGTGCCAGGGTTGTCTATTGATTCGTCACACTCTAAAGCATGACAGGGGCGACCGAGTCGATGGCTGATGCAAGAGTGGCATTGTAGAAAGTAGTGGCAGTGTCGTGGAGTGAAGATATGGAGGACAGTGGTAGAATAGAGTCAGAGAGTGTGTGTGTCTAGATGTGCGAGGTTTCTGCGGGGGTGCTCATGCTGCTGGACATGAGTGACAGGTGAGGAGGACAGGGATGAGAAAGTGAGTAGATCGTGGTCAGAGGAAGAGGGGAGGTGGTGAAGTTAGAAAGAGCAGAGGCGGGTGAAGACCAGGTCTAATGTGTGTCCGTATGTGGGGGTGGCTGAGGAGGACCACTGAGTAAGTCCAAAAGATGAAGTAAGGGACAGGAGTTTGGAGGCAGCTGACCAGTGAGTGTTAATGGGGATGTTGATGTCACCCATGATGATGGTGGGAATGTCAGCAGAGAAGAAGTGAAAGAGCCAGGTAGAAAATTGGTCAATGATGGCAGTGGTCGGGCCCGGAGGTCGGTATACGACGGCCACTTGGAGGTTGGAGGGAGAATAGATGCGGACAGAGTGTACTTCAAAAGAGGGGAGGACAAGGGAGGGAAGAGATGGGATTGGGTTGAAGGTGCAGTTGGAAGAAAGGAGAAGGCCCACTCCGCCATGTCTGTTGCCAGAACGAGGAGTGTGGGTGAAGTGGAGGCCACCGTAACTAAGCGCAGCAGGGGAGGCGGTGTTGGAAGGTGTCAGCCATGTTTCATTGAGGCCAAGGAAGGAAAACTTACGAGAGGTAAAGAGGTTGTAAATCATGGAGTTTATTGCAGAAGGAGCGGGCATTCCAGAATGATCCAGAGAGTGGGAGCAGGGTGGTGGTTGTCATGGGCATGGATTTGAGGTGGGAAAGATTTCTGGTGTTTGTGTTGGTTTTGGAATGATAGAAGGGGTAATTATGGGCTGTGGGGGTCCAGGGTTGGGAGATATGTCGCCAGCAGTGAGGAGAAGCAGAGAGGGAGAGCATGTGGGAGAAGGAGGGTGGGTGGCATGTTTTGTATTTTATTAGGAGAGCTCTGAGGTTGAGGAGCAGTTCAGCAGAGGTCAGGTGGGGAGGCAAGAGGGAAGGAGAGAATCCTATTTGGTTAGCGGGTGCTATGGTTTGTTGATAGCGAAGGAGAGTGAGGATTAATGGAGCCAAAACTGTTAGAGCATATGTCAGCATGGTGAGAGTAATTTAGAAGGCAAAAGAAATTTAGTACATTTATATGCAGCGGTTAGTCGTACCTGCTGGTCACTTCAGGCTCATTTCAGGCATATTTCAGATTTTATCCTTAGAAGACATCTTTGGAATGACAGACAGACCGAGGTAGGTGTAGCACCGGCGCCTCGGTTTACCTCCCAGTCTGCTTCCCGGCGCTGTCCTCCGGAGGCCTCCGCCCCATGTTCCGCGCTGTCTTCTGCTGCTGCTTTCTGGTCTCCAGGCATGGTTTTAAGGGCATGTGCATGCTCCTGGTCTCTTAAAGAGACAGCACACCAATTCCAGAATTACGTCTTAACCAATGGATGAGTGTCTTGCAATATTTCCGGCACCTCTGCCCTTAGGGAGGTGCCTGAGCAGCAAGTGTTTCTTGTTGCTATTCCCAGGTTCCTGTACCAGTGTGCCCTTACTCCGCAAGCATCTTGCTAACGTCGGTTTGTCTCCTCAGAGTGCCTGCCGCGTCTCCCCACATCTCTTTGGACTACACCAGTATTGCACCAATACCTGCCAGCTGCTGCATGTTACCCACTCCTGCTGCCTGCCTTCTACCAAGTTCCATAGCGCCTGCAGTTCCTGCCATTCTGCCTGACCCGTTGGGTCATCTTCCACTTGTGTGGGGTCTAACTGGAGGTAGCACCTTGCGTCCCTTGGGTATTCCAACCTGGCCCTGTTTGAGGGTCTTGCTATGGGTATCTGAGGTTTGCTTAGTAACGCCCAGTGATTTCACAAAAATTTCATTAAACGAATGTTCACTTCACCATCTGTACCTCCGTTTCCATTTGTTAGGCTAGTTTCACATTTGTGGACAGAGGAGCGCGGACTTCCTCCGTGAAGCTCCACCCACTGCCGCACCTCCTCCGGTCAGCTCCGCCTATGGCCGCATACTTCTGCATGCGGCCTGCGTATCCTATTTTTAACTTTGGGTGCGCAGATCATGCGGATGCCTCCACATGCGTCATTTTGACGATGCGGCGAATGCAACATGTTAGAATTTGTTTTGTTTGTCGTATTGTCAAAACGACGCATGCGGAGGCATCCGCATACATTCGCATGGCCTGCGTACCCAATGTTAAAGATAGGTACGCAGGTCGCATGCAGAAGTAGGCGGAGTTGACCGGAGGAGGTGCAGCAGTGGGCAGAGCTTCACGGAGGAAGTCTGCAGCTCCTCCGTCCGCAAATGTGAAACTAGCCTTACAGATTGATCAGGCCACGGAACCCGCTGGCTCGCAAGCACCTCCGTCAGCAGAGCTATGTCAAGAAGTCTCCCGCCTGCGAGACCAGCAGGAGAAGATCACGACCTATCTGCACAATTTGTCTACACTCGTGGACTCAGTGATATACATGGCTTTTTCCATTTCTGCCCAGGTTGTGACCCCCTCAGTGACTGGTTTCCAGGTTTCCAGTTATGCATCAGATAAAGGACTTCGTCTGGCGGCTCCCACTGGTTTGACGGCGATCCCGCCCGGTGCAGGGGTTCATTAATCGGTGCACGCTGCACTTTAAACTCCTGGGTCAGCTGTTTGCATCCGATCGAGCCAAGGTAGCCTTCATTATGTCTCACCTCGCTGGAGACAAATATAGCGTGGCACTACCACAAGGTGCACAAGTAGGTTACCCAGACTGACAAAGGCCGATTGTGGGCCGAAACGTCTTTCTAGGACTGCAAAAAAAGGTAAAAAATAAACTTCATTTGCAAAGGATCATTCAGTTGAGTGCCAAGTTTTTTTTATTATTCACCTCGCTGGAGAGGCTCTTGCTTGGTTGAATCCATTATGGGAGAGAGGGGATCCTCTGGTCAATAACCTCCAGTCTTTCATTAAGGCGTTCTGCAGGACCTTCGACGAGCCCGGTCTTACAACTTTGACAGCTTCCTCCCTTCTTCGCCTACGGCAGGAGGATCTCGCAGTGGCCTAGTACGCTGTTTGGTACCGCACTCTCTCTTCTGAGTTATCCTAGAATGACGAGGCATTGGTGGCTGCCTGCTGAGTGGGTCTGTCTCATAGAATAAAGGACGAGCTGGCTGGACGGGACGTTCCTACATCTCCTGGATTACCTGATATCGCTGGCGACCCAGATTGATCACTGATTTCAAGAGCGCTCCAGGGAGGCTAAGCAAGAGAAGAGACCATGTCGCTTGGCACCCAGTTTCCAGTGGGCCGACTGTTTCTCATAACTCTGCTTCTTCCCCAGAGCCTATGCAAGTTGACCAGGTGGTCTTGGTGAAGCAGTGCCAGGAGGTGCGCTGCTCGGAGGGGAAGGTGTTTCTACTGTGGCAGTTCCGAGCATCTGATTTGTTCCTGACCCGAGAGACCAGGAAACTCCAGAGTCTAGGGTGTGTAGGAGTGGCTTCCCTGGGGCGCAAATTGTTACTCTCCTTCTTTGCTAATGTCAGTATCCTTGTCCTTTGGCATTGTCAGATTTTCTGTGTCAGGTTACCTGGATTCCGGGTCTGCTGGCAACTTCATCCAGGCAAGCCATGATGGACCGGTACCGGATTCCTGTCCTGCACCTATAGAACCCTCTTCTAGTGATATCTGTAGATGGCAGAACTTTGACTGAGCCCATTCATTTCAAGACTGCCAGTGGAACTTTGGGTAGGTCTGACACATTGAGAAAATCTCCTTTCATGTGTTGCCCAGTTTGTCTCAGCCCTTGCTTTTAGGTCCACCTTGGCTTCGAGCACATGAGCCTGTCTTAAACTGGAAGACCGGTGAGGTCCTACGCTTGGGAGTTTCTTGTTTTCACAGATGTTTTGCTCTCATGCAACCAGTTTGCCTTCCTGTAGCGCCATCTGCCTTGCTAGGATTACCATCTTCCTTTTGGTCATTTTCCGATGTCTTCAATAACAAAGATGCGGAGATGCCTCCACACAGGTCGTATGACTGTCCTATTGACTTGCTCTCTGTGTCATTTCCTCCACGAGGTCGCATCTATCCGCTCTCTCAGGCAGAGACCCAAGCCATGTCGGAATATATCAAGGAGAACCTGGCTAGGAGATTAATTCAGAAGTCTTCTTCTCCAGCAGGTGCAGGCTTCTTTGTCAAGAAGGACGGATCTCTGCGTTCATGTATTGATTATAGGGGCCTAAACCAGATCACTGTAAAGAACAAATATCTGTTGCCACTTATTTATAAGCTGTTTTACTGTCTTATGGGAGCCAAGGTCTTTACCAAGCTAGATCTCAGAGGAGCCTACAATAATCCAGAGAAGAAAATACCAGAGAACAAGGAGTATGCGGTAAAAAATTATCGAGAATATTTATTAAGGACACAATACATTATAAAAGCACACGGGTATTACAAAGACATGATACATGTTTCCAGGAATGTCCCAAGATACGGGGAGACCACACTCAGAAAAAGGTACCTAAGCAACTCATGATTATGGATCCACAATACCATAATTTTGTCGCCATATATATATAAAGGCTTCCACATCACATGGTGCAGTACCATATAATAGCGCTCTACATGATGCCCATAGTGCAAAGTATACATATAAAACCAATTCAAAGTGAACAAACAGGGGCAGAAAGAGCTTACCAGGTGTCGAAGGGTAAAGAGAGGGGACCCCCACGCCAGATGTAGCCCCGACGCGTGTTTCACTGACCTAACGCAGCTTTCTCAAGGGGATGCTGCAGGGACGAGAAAAGCACCTCCAAATAGCCCACCCAGCATGTCACATGTTCAGGGGGAGTGAATCAGAGAGGTCTTAGCATCGCATGCGCTGTGGCAACCCCAGGTCCTGCTGCTTCCAAAGCGTCACATGCTAAGGTGCGCGCACAGAGTGGGGGAACTCCAGCGCGCGCCCAACATCATATAGACGTCAGGCACCAGACATGGACGTAGGAGGAGAACACAGCGCATGCGCTTGGCCATGTGATCGGGAAGAGAAAAGACAGAAATAATACCCACTCTGGGGATATATATAAGACTGCCACAATAGTATATCCCATATCCCAAGCGCACATAAATCACTGATAGCAAGCACAAATCTATAAATATTAAATACTAAATGTGTATATCATAGACAATTGCGCTATATAATAATAATACAAATGATGTGCATACAAAAGCAAATTTATGGCCCAAAAAATACCCATAATGCAAAATACAGAATATTTGTCATGCCGGGAGCATCCAAGGTGCAGGCAAATGTGTGGTCCAAATTACGATCCCATCTGTCATATATCAAACACAAAAAATAAAAACAAGTAAGCATTAAAAGCAAGAGATGGACCATGCCACATTGATAACCTTGGAGTCGGAAATTGACAAGTTGCAGGCCGCTTTAAGTAAAGATATGACTAAGGAGGCTTTGAAACAGTTTAATGATGACATTGACCTTGAAGTATCTAAATGGTTAAAGGAGATACAGACTACAAAATCAAAGAAATTTAAAAGAGATGAACAGGATAAACAGCTATCTCGTGTATATAGGTGGCGTAACGTGATGGAACGCTCTCGTTCTCGCTATAGAAATACCTCTTGCTCAAGGTCAATGTCAACTTCAATGCAATCCAATAGGTCTCTGGATTCAGAGGGTACATCTAATGCCTCCTATAGTGCTGCCCCTCCGCTTCATGAATCAATTAATAAGCGAATTGCAGCTCGTCAGTTTACCAAGACCAAGACGCCTGGAGGGAAAAACGCCCAGGCTGGGCACCAGGGAGTCTTACAGGTATTGATTCTGTCTGATTACGAACTTACAGATAACCAGCTGGAGGTTGTAAGTAAAGGTCTCACCATTTCCCCAACTAACTCGTTTAATTACTTTACAGTGCTAAAAGATCTGCAACTCTTTTCTCAGAAATTAAAACTCAGAAAATTTCACAACCGTGACCAACCACTTGATTCTATGAGCGAAACCGAAAGAGAGGCACTGAGGAATTTGGAAGACTTACTACAAGAACAGGCAACTTGAACATACAAGTAGGTTTCCTTCCTCTATTCTACCCAAATCCACCCGTTTCCCCCCCTTGTCACTTTGTCCGGCGGTTGAGATCTTTACTAAGATGGTCTCAGACGATCTCAAGAAACTGTCTTTGAGACGCAAGTTTGATAACTTGACTTCTAGACAGCGTCACGCCATCACCCAATTACAATCTATACCTAACGTCTATAAACCCGCTGACAAGGGGGGGAATATTGTCGTTTGGACTAGTTATAAATATGAACATGAGGTCTTCCGACAATTACGTGATTCTAATACCTACTCAAAATTGACCTTTAATCCCATGGCCTCTTTTTCGGTGGAGCTACAGTCAATTCTTGGTAGGGCCTATGATAATAACATCATCACCAAGGCTTCCCTTGATGGTCTTACCATCAGGACTCCAAGGGTTCCTATGTTTTATTTGCTACCAAAGATCCACAAGGATGCCCTCAACCCCCGGGATGTCCTATCGTGTCAGGAATTGGGGGTCTGTGTGATAACATCTGTAAATTTTTAGATTTTTATCTCAAACCAATTGTGGAGACCCTACCCTCATATATCCGTGAGATGACAGACGCCCTGGCGCGGGTTGATGGCATCCTTGTGGATGAGAATGTACTTTTTGTGACTGTTGATGTGGAGTCCATTCTACACTTGTATTGATCATACACATGGCTTGGATGCTGTCCGTCTATTCCTGGGGGCTTCTGACCTGGACAGCCCTCTGTGAGCTTATCCTCGAGCTGCTACACTATGTCCTGACTCACAATTTTCTTGTTTTTAAAGATACTTTTTATCTGCAGAAGCGCGGCACAGCCATGGACGTGGCCTGTGCACCTGCCTATGCAAATCTCTTCCTGGGCCAATGGGAGAGATTAATTTTTGGCGACGGGGGCGCACCGGCCGCCTCCCATGTGTTGTGCTGGCTGAGATATATTGATGATGTTTTTTTTTTGGGGGGGGGGGATGGGACGGTGTCGCAGCTCAAGGATTTCATGATATTGCTTAATATTAATTCTTTTAACATTCATCTGACGTACACTTACAGTGACAGGAGGGTGGACTTCCTTGACGTCTCTCTGGAGCTCAATTCAGGTTGACGCATCCAGACAGACGTCTTTAGGAAGCCCACCTCTGTGAATTCATTAATTTATGCTACGTCAGCAGACCATCATGCCACTATTAGGGCTGTCCCGGTCGGACAGTTCCTCAGGGTTAGACGGATTTGCTCCACAGATGCCAATTTTGAGAACTGGGCCTCGTATTTGAGAGCTCGCTTTGAGGCTCGAAGTTACAGCCGGAGATACATTAAACACGTTTATGATCGTGCTAGTGTGACTCCACGTGGCAGTCTTCTATGTACTAAGCGTAGGAAGGGCCCTACCAATGATGGACATATACGGTTCATCACCACATACAACCATGAGTGGTTCAACATACGTCAGATCTTGAATAAGCACTGGGGTATTCTGAAAACAGAGCCCTCCCTGGGTGCCTCCCTGGGCGATTTTCCATCCATGACATCTAGACGGTCCAAAAATCTTGGCGATATGTTGGTCAAAAGCCACTATATTCTGGCTCCAAGTACCTTCTTAAAAACATCTGGTCCTACTCCTGGTTCCACCCCTTGTGGGCATTGTATGGCTTGCGCCAATGTTCTGCGTTGCTCCTCATTCATGTCCTCTAACTCCTTAAGAACGTATTCTATACGCCAGCGTATATCTTGTGGCAGCACAAATGTTGTTTATTATGCAACGTATGACTGTCCCAAGATATACGTGGGCTTGACTACCCGTGAATTATGGGTACGTGTTCGGGAGCACATTAGGGACATTGGTACGGCCCGTGGTGCCTTGGATCCAACAGAATTGAAAACAATTCCCCCGCCCTTTCTGATGCATCATAATTGTAATGCCCGTATACTTAAGGTCCGTGGAATTGACTGTCTCCATCTAGGCATCAGAGGTGGCAATAACCAGAAATTTCTGGCCCAGATGGAGACTAAATGGATCGTTACATTAGACACCACTGTCCCTAAGAGGTTAAATGAGTCCCTGAGTTTCACCCCTTTCCTGTAAGCTCCCTTATTATATTCCCCATCAGTTTATGATGTTCTCTTGTTTTTAATGCTTACTTGTTTTTATTTTTAGTGTTTGATATATGACAGATGGGATCGTAATTCGGACCACACATTTGCCAGCACCTTGGATGCTTCTGGCATGACAAATATTCTGTATTTTGCATTATGAGTATTTTTTGGGCCATAAATCTGCTTTTGTATGCACATCATTTGTATTATTATTATTATATAGCGTAATTGTCTATGATATACACATTTAGTATTTAATATTTATAGATTTGTGCTTGCTAGCAGTGATTTATGTGCGCTTGGGATATGGGATATACCATTGTGGCAGTCTTATATATATCCCCATAGTGGGTATTATTTCTGTCTTTTCTCTTCCCGATCACATGGCCAAGCGCATGCGCTGTGTTCTCCTCCTACGTCCATGTCTGGTGCCTGACGTCTATATGATGTTGGACGCGCGCTGGAGTTCCCCCACTCTGTGCGCGCACCCTAGCATGCGATGCTTTGGAAGCAGCAGGACCTGGGGTTGCCACAGCGCATGTGACTCTATGGCCTCTCTGATTCACTCCCCCTGAACATGTGACATACTGGGCGGGGTATTTGGAGGTCCTTTTCTCGTCCCTGCATCATCCCCTTGAGAAAGCTGCGTTAGGTCAGCGAAACACGCGTCGGGGATACATCTGGCGTGGGGGTCCCCTCTCTTAACCCTTCGACACCTGGTAAGCTCTTTCTGCCCCTGTTTGTTCACTTTGAATTGGTTTTATATGTATACTTTGCACTATGGGCATCATGTAGATCTCTATTATATGGTACTGCACCATGTGACAAAGTATGGTATTATGGTATGGTATTATGGATCCCTAATCATGAGTTGCTTAGGTACCTTTTTCTGAGGGTGATCTCCCCGTATCTTGGGACTTTCCTGGAAACATGTATTATGTCTTTGTAATATCTGTGTGCTTTTATAATGTATTGTGTCCTTAATAAATATTCTCGATAATTTTTTACCGCATACTCCTTGTTCTCTGGTATTTTCATGTGTATTTGGAGTTGGTATTAGATGTTTGGGTGGCTTGTCACTGCTTATCCATCCTATAACATTATGCAGCTGGGTTGTTTGACAATAATCAGGAGAAGTTAGCCTCTATCCTCAAGTGGCCTCACCCCACCGGGGTTAAGGTGATACAATGGTTCTTGGGATTCGCTAACTACCGCAAAATTATTCCACACTTCTCATCTCGGGTGGCTCCCATCTTGGCTGTGATCAGAAAAGGCGCCAATTCCAAGTATTAGTCTCCTGAGGCTGACGAGGCTTTTACTTCCTAAAGAAAGCTTTCTCTTTTGTGCCTGGGCTACATCAACCTGACGTAGATAAACAATTCTTCCTGGAGGTGGATGCTTCTTCCACATGTGCTGGAGTGGTTCTCTCCCAGAAGTCCTGAATCAGACAGGTTTCCTGCGGCTTCTTCTCGAAGATCTTTTCCGTGTCTGAAAGAAATTATTCCATCGGGGATCGAGAACTGCTGGCAATCAAGTTAGCTTTGCAGGAGTGGTGGCATCTACTCGAAGGAGCAGTACATCAGGTCGTCATTTTCATGGACCATAAGAACCTAGCCTACCTCCAGTCTGCACAATGGCTGAATTCTCGCCAGGCCAGGTGGTCCTTGTTTTTCGCATGATTCGACTTTGTTCTACACTTTGGCCCAGCCAGCAAGAACATCAAGAATGTGACGCATTTTCTAGGGCATTTCTGCTTCCTGACTTGGAAGAACACCAGCACATCATCGAGCCGTCCAGAATAGTGACTGTGGCTTCGGTCAATATATCTCGGGTTCTTCCCGGTAAGACGTTGGTATCCAGTTTGGACCGGAGGGGAGTTCTTCAATGGGGCCACTCTTTCCAAGTTGGCCAATCATGCCAGCCAGAGGAAGACATTGCAACTCATTTCCAGTCACTAATGGTGGCCTACCATGGGGAAGGACATCTTGGAGTACGTCTCAGCATGTCCCTCCTATGGCCGAAAAAATCCGCTAAGCATCTACCATCCGGACATCTTCTGTCACTTCCCATCCCTTCAGTTCTCTGGCAACACATTGCTATGGATTTCATTACGGATCTCCCAGTCTCCTCTGGCTGCTCCGTCATCTGGGTCATGGTGGATGGTTTTTCCAAAATAGCTCACTTTACTCCTCTGCCAGGTCTTCCTTCTGCTCTAGAACTTGTAGACTACTTCATTCAACATTTTTCTTTTGCCTCCATGGCTTTCCTCCATGTTGTAAAAGATAAAAAAACTGACTGGCACATCCAGACTAGTGTGAATAGGTGCATACCGGGAGGAGCTACCCCCATATACAATATACAAAAAAAGTTGCACTCTATTATGCTAAAGCATATCGACCATCATCAAGGTGGTCTCAAGTCTGATGCTAAGCATCTCATATTTTTTCCTAGTCTGGATGTACCAGTCAGTTTTTTTGTCTTTTGTATGTTAGCTTACTGACCGAGCACTCTGTCCTCCACCAAGTTGTGATTTTAATTACATTTACTTACCCATAAATGCAGGCATTGCTGACAGAGGTGTCCACATTCACCCAGGAATCCAGATATCAGCCTTAGAGAGGTATTGACACAGGTCATAGACCCATCGGACTTGAGACCATCTTGACGGTGGTTGGTGGGCAGATAATATTTGGTCAAATTTTATGCTAAGCGTCTGTTAGCACCGCTCCCCGCTCCCCGGCTGTACTCACCGCTCCCGCTCCTGGTCCGGCTTCCTCCTCAGTCTCTGCCTTGACGCGCGCCCCCGCTCTGCGCGCTTTCCGGCAGCTGGTCTCCCGACGTCCTCCTCCACTCCCCTCGGCCGCGCGCATGGTACCTCTGCGCACGCGCCGGAGGGGTAGATCGTGCGCCTATGGCAGTCTGTCGGCGTGACCTGCTAGGATCCCCGCCCGACCTATCAGCGCCCTCCACTAGGTATTTCAGGCCGCCCTCCCCTAGGGGAGGCGCCTGACTATTGAGTTATTTCCTCTTGTGTCTAGGCCGTGCTTGCTGCAGTAGCAGCCGCTTTCCTGTTTACCCTTTGTGCTGCCTGCCTTTGGGCTCCCTGTCCCTTTGCTCCCTGTCTCCGTGCTTCCAGCTGTGCCATCGTGTTATCGCTGTGTCTCCTGCTCCTGTCCGCTGTTTAACCCTCTGTGTCCTCTCTCCTTTTAGTGTTGCTCCCTTTCCTGCCTCCTGCTGGTCCCGCCGTTCCACCCTCCACTCCTTCCGCCTACGGATCCCGGTGTACCCATCTCCTCCCCGGATCTCCCACTACTCCTCTTCATCGCTCACCCTCTTGAGCCGACCCCTGGTCCTGGCTGCCGTGGCGCTTGAACTCCCCGAGTCTGTTCCCTAACGATCCCTGTATAGGGGTCGGTCCACTTGGTGCGCTCACTCGGGGAGGGTTCGGCGTCGCGGCCCAGTGGGTCCACTCTCGCTTCCGGCACCCGAAGTGTAACAGCGTCTCATATTTTTTCCTAATACTCCAAAGCCGTATTGCTAGTCAAATTTCACATATTCCACATTGACATACTTTAGCACAATAGAGTGCAACCTTTTTTTGTATAATTCCTCCATGCTGTGTCTGACAGGGGTGTCCAGATCACTTCTAAGTTTTGGAGGGCAACTTGTAAACTTATGAACATGGAGCTGAGTCCAATGTTCAGGTGGAGAAGATCAATCAGATTGTGTCCAGGTTCCTGCGTCGCTTCATCAATGTGCATCATAATGACTGGGTCAAGGTACTACCGTGGACAGAGTTCTCCTATAACAACCACATAAGTGAATCCTGTTCTAAGACTCCCAGATTGTGTTTGGTCTCCAACCCGGAAGTCCTCTTCCTATCTTGGGGTCTTCAGGCATTCCGGCTGCGGATGCTCTTACTGAGGACTTTCGAAAGTGTTGAAATACACCAAGACTGCTCTCGAGCAAGCGTCATAGCTAGTGTTGAGCATTTCGATACTGCAAATATCGGGTATCGGCCGATATTCGCTGTATCGGAGTTCCGATACCGAGTACCGATATTTTTACAATATCGAATACCGGAATCGGAAGTTCCCATAATGCAATGAGCCAGTTGTGTTAGCCATGTTAACTAATGGCATGACTGTGATTGGCTGCTTAAATGATGTCATCATGATGCGCGGTCTGTGTGGGCCTGCCGGGGGTCTGTGCGGGTCTGCCGGGGGTCTGTGCGGGCTGCCGGGGGTCTGTGCGGGCCTGCCGGGGGTCTGTGCGGGCCTGCCGGGGGTCTGTGCGGGCCTGCCGGGGGTCTGTGCGGGCTGCCGGGGGTCTGTGCGGGCCTGCCGGGGGTCTGTGCGGGCCTGCCGGGGGTCTGTACGGGCCTGCCGTGGGTCTGTGCGGTCCTGCCGGGGGTTGTGTGAGTGTACAGGCATCGTCCGATGGGACTACAAGTCCCATCGGGCGATGCCTGCTACAATGACAGTGATTGACACATTAGCCAATGATGGGACAGTAGTAGTCCCATCATCCGGCTAATGTGTTGAATGTAAAAAAAAACCCACATACATACTACATACATACTACATATATACAACATTCATACAGCATACATACATACTACATACATACTTCATATATACTACATTCATACAACATACATACATACATACTACATATATACTACATTCATACAGCATACATACTACATAATACATATATACTACATATATACTACATTCATACAACATACATACATACCACATATATACTATCTGAAATGTAAAGTGCTGCGGAATATGTCGGCGCTATAGAAATAAAGTTTATTACTATTATTATTACTACATACATACTACATACTTACTACATACATACAACATACATACAACATGCTACATACATACAACATACATGTAACATACATACTACATACAATACATTCATACAATACATACATATAGACATACAGTACATATAACATAGAGAACATACTCACCATCACTTGTCACTTTGATCCCCGAAGCCAGTGTCATCTCACTGTAAAAAATATTAAAATAACAAACAACCAATATACTCCCTGATCCACCAATATACTCCCTGATTTTACATTCAACACATTAGCCAGATGAGGGGACTACTACTGTCCCATCATTGGCTAATGTGTCAATCACTGTCATTGTAGCAGACATAGCCCGATGGGACTTGTAGTCCCATCGGACAATGCCTGCACACACACACAACCCCCGGCAGGCCCGCACAGACCCCCGGCAGGCCCGTACAGACCCCCGGCAGGCCCGTACAGGCCGCACAGACCCTCGGCAGGCCCGCACAGACCCCCGGCAGGCCCGTACAGACCCCGCCCGCACACACAGACACGCACAGTGTCCGCCCATGCACCGCCCACTCTCTTCCCCCCTCCCGAACTGGATGTGCAAGTAAAGAAAGGGTTTATTTTCATTCTGATATTTGTGCCCCATTGACTTGCATGGGTTTCCGGTATCGGAATCGGCAATACCCGATATTTTTGGGGTATCGGTCCGATCCGATCCGATATTTCCAGATATTGGAAGGTATCGCTCAACACTAGTCATAGCATATGAAGAAACATGCTGACAAACGACATCTGGATGCTCTGACCTATCAGCCCTGGGATAAAGTGTGGCTCTCCGGTAAGTACATCCGTCTGAAGATGCCATCTTACAAGTTGGAACCTTGCTTCATTGGTCCCTTCAAGGTCTTGAAACAAATCAATGCTGTTTCTTAGAAATTGAAATTACCTGCCTCTCTGCATGTGCCTAATTCTTTTCAGGTCTCCCTCAAACCCGTAATCTTGAGCTCTTTCTTAAGGACCCGGGTGCTACTCCTGATCCCGTAAGTGAGGAGGATATCTTTGAGGTAGAGAATATTTTGGCCACAAAGAGGGTAAGAGGAAAGACCTTTTTTTTGGTAGATTGGAAGGGCTTTGGTCCTGAGGAGAGGTCATGGGAACCCAAGGAAAATATTCAGGCCCCTCTCCTACTGAAGAGATTTTTTGCAGGCTTGAAGAAGAGGGGGCATAAAGGTGGGGTACTGTAGCACCGGCGCCTCGGTTTACCTCCCGGTCCGCTTCCCAGCGCTGTCCTCTGGAGGACTCCGCCCCATGTTCCGCTCTGTCTTCTGCTGACGCTTTCTGGTCTCGGCGTGTGACCTGCAGGTCTCCGGGCACGGATCTAAGGGTGCGGGCACTCCCTGTCTTTTAAAGAGACAGCACACCAATTCCTGAATTAGGTCTTAACCAATGGGTGTCTCGCAATATTTCAGGCACTTCTACCCATACAGAGGTGCCTGAGCAACAAGTGTTTCCTGTTGCTATTCTCAGGTTCCTGTACCAGCGTGCCCTTACTCCACAAGCATCTTGCTAACTTTGGTTTGTCTCCACAGACTGCCTGCCGAGTCTCACCACATCTCTTCGGACTACGTCAGTACCTCCTGCACCAGTACCTGCCAGCTGCTGCATGTTACCCGCTCCCGCCGACTGCCTTCTACCAAGTTCCATGCCGCCTGCAGTTCCTGCCAGCCTACCTGTCCCGTTGGGTCAGCTTCCACTTGTTCAGGGTCTAACTGGAGGTAGCACATTGCGTCCCTTAGGCATTCCAACCAGGCCCTGTTTGAGGGTCTTGCTATGGGTGTCTGAGGTTCGCTTTGACGCGCCCCTTCGGAGCCCCCTGGACAGTGGTGCCATGAAAATTTCATTAAACGAATCTTCACTTCACCATCTGAGCCTCCATTTCCATTCATTACAATAGGGCTGGACCAACCACTCTTTGACTACTCGATGATGCCCAGGCTCAACATTCTCTTGGACATCACCTTGCTGCGAGCTCCGGGAATGCAATACAGCCTGTGGTTGAGACCTTCCATCAGGATTTTGTGTTCTACAACCTGTGTACATCCTGGTAACTCCCAAAACAGGTCTTGGTTCTGCTGATGCAGCCCACGGCACTGTTGTTTCTGGGCTGGCTGATATCCTTGACTTTGGATTCAGGATGGGCCCCTAGGCATGTTGCTTCTACCAGATCCCTGCTTCTCCACGTTTTCAGCAGTTTAATGTGGTACAATTGGTATGGGTTTCTTCTCCCTGGATAGTACACCTTGAAGTTGACGTCACTCAACTTTTCGACCACCTCATATGGCCCTTGCCACTTGGCCAGGAATTTACTTTCAATGGTGGGGGATCAGCACCAACACCCGGTCTCCAGGGCTAAACGGTCTCAGTCTTGCAGATCGATTGTAGACCCTTGCCTGGGCTTCTTGTGCTTGAAGGAGACTCTCCCTCACAATCGGCATCACACTCGCGATCCTGTCCGGCATCTGGGTCACATGTTTGATAACGCTTTGATGGGGTGTTACCTCCACTCCCAGGTCTCCTTTGCAATGTCCAGAAGACCTCAAGGGTGCCCTCTGTAATAAAGCTTGAATGGCTAGAATCACGTAGAGGCCTGTGGAACTTCTCTGATGGAGAACCGTAAGGATCACCTCATATGGCTCTTGCCACTTGGCCAGGAATTTACTTTCAATTGTGGGGGATCAGCACCAACACCCGGTCTCCAGGGCTAAACTGTCTCAGTCTTGCCGATCGATTGTAGACCCTTGCCTGGGCTTCTTGTGCTTGGAGGAAACTCTCTCTCACAATCGGCATCACACTCGCGATCCTGTCCTGCATCTGGGTCACATGTTTGATAACGCTTTGTTGGGGTGTTACCTCCACTCCCAGGTCTCCTTTGCAATGTCCAGAAGACCTCGAGGGTGCCCTCCATATAACAGCTTGAATGGCGAGAATCACGTAGAGGCCTGTGGAACTTCTCTGATGGAGAACCGTAAGGATGGCAGGAGGCAATCCCAATCTTGGCCTCCTTCTCCATGACCACCTTACACATAGATTTCAAGGTTTTATTGAACCTCTCCACCAGGACGCCTATTTGCAGATGGTACATCAATGTCCTAAGTTGGGTAATTTGAAGGGCCTTACACAACTCCCTCATTGCCTTGGACATGAACGGTGTCCCTTGGTCTATCAAGATCTCCTTCGGCAGGCCCATCTGGGGGAAGATATACACTAGCTCCCGTGCGATAATGTGGTTAGGGGAGTTTCTCAGTGTTACCGCCTCCAGGTACCCTGTAGCATAGTCCATTACTACCAAGATGTATTGATGACCCTGGTGGACTTAGCTAAAGGCCCGACCAGGCCCATGGCAATCTCGTCAAATGGGGCTTCGATTATGGGTAATGGAATGAAGGGATGACAGAAGTGGGATACGAGGGCAGTTGACAAGTAGGGCAGGACCGGCAGAAGTTAACAATATCCCTGTAACACCCAGGCCAGTAGAACCTCTGTAGGACTTGCTCTTGGGTTTTATCTACACTTAGATGCCCCCGCAAGACATGAGCATCTGCCAGATTTAGTACCCTACATCTACAGGGTGCCAGAACTAACAGCTGCTCTAATACTTCCCACCACTGTTTAGTGACCCTATATAGCAACTTCTCATTGACTGCAAAGTACGGGAACCTGGTGTCAGCCCCTGGCTCTTGGGCAACCCCATTTATCATAGACAAATTTTCAAGTGCAATTTTTAAAGTGAAATCCTGCATTTGGGCAGTCCCAAAATTCCTGCAACAAACCTGCAGTTCAGAAATATTGGCCTCACTGGTCACCATCTTGTCCTCATCACCAGCCAGGACACAGAAGGGGAACTCATCCATCTCCGACTTCAATGGGATTTCAACAGGGCTGAGCTGGCCCCTGTATGCATCCATTGGTATCTCCACCTTTCCCTACAAGACCCAGAAAAGGCTGAAGTCCCGCTCAATTACCACAGGGTGCAGAAAACCTTCGACTACCCCAACCTCATGGTACTCAGTACTCTGGCTTGTTTTAATCAACACGGGATAGTCCTTGGCATCCCCGTAGATACAACAGACACCCAGGATCAACTGATGGGGATGTGAAGCCCTTATCAGGGTCACCAAACTCCCTGAATCTAAGATTCCTGACACCAGTACCCCATTTATTAACATGGGACATGCCAGCGGTCCCTCAACGGGTTGATAGTCCACACTGCAGGCGGGATATTTATAGTAGGAGCAGCGCCTACTTAGGCTACAGTCCATCTCTTCAGAGGACAAGGGACAACGGTCGGCTATATGTCCAGGACCGCGACATCTCCATCAAAGCAAATCTCTCTCCGTGGCATTTGACAACTCCTCAGCGACCCCTTGGGATCTAGGACTCCCCCCCCCCCCCCAGAGGTGGCTCTACTACCGCTATTTTGAGACTCAGGTTCTCGCTGGGTACCCCAGTATGGGGATGCACCCCCCGTGGCTTTCTTAGATACCACTCGACCACCTGGTACTGTTCCACTAGGCCCACCAGTTTGTCCGAATGCTGGGGATCTCCCTGGGCAACCCAGGTCTGCACCGGACTAGGATGGGAGTGCATGAATTTGTGAATGACATCCTGCTCGACCATGTGAGCTGGAGTAGAGGACTCTGGCTACAACCATTTTTGCACAAGATGCAGTATGCCAAACATTTGGGACTGAGATGGTTTGTCCCCATAATAAGCCCAGTGGTGATACCTTTGTGCCCAGACTGACTGTCACTCCTGCGCGCACCAACATTTCAGTTTTTAATTTGGCATACTCCTGCGCATCCTGTTAAATCATAGTAGGCCTTCTAGGGCTCACCAGTCAGATAGGGGGCCAGCATCTCCGGCCACTGCTCTGGAAGTAGCCTCTCACACTCCACCACCCACTCGAACACAGAGGTCATTTTTTGCATGGCTTGTCTTACCGCCTTCCAGACGTACATGTCATCACCTGGACTTTGGGTAGGGGTTGCCAACCTTCCACAAACCGCATCTGCAAGTAAGTCAATCTGCTTCTGGTGCTGCATCTGCTCTATAAGCCGCTAATTTGTCTCTTGTTATGTCAGCTGTGGCTGCTTTAATTGTTGTTGTTGTTGCTGTTGCTGCTGTGCTTGTAGCAGATGTTTTAGCAGGTCCTCCATCTATCCTGACGTCGAATATTGGCTTCTGGCTGTCACACTTGTTCGCTGGAAACGCTGCCCGCACTTCTAACACCACCTGTGATAGAGCGGCTCACTCGGCTGGACAGAGGTGGAAAAGGAACACTGTCTACTTAAAAAACATGCTTGGTTTATTAAAGGCAGCATAAACCAAGCTGATAAAAAGTATTCACAGCCCTCTGGGCAAAACAGAAAACAAAACAAATACCACAGTCCTCCTAGCAGGGATCAGCCCGTTCACGGGTAGAAATGTCCACAGTTCAGGTCCTTAACATACCATGTGGGCACAAACACTTTCCAGGAGTGTTGGAGTGTTTCCTCTCCAGACACAATGAACACTGCTGTCTTTGGAAGCCATCCACTTAAACCCCAGACCATGAGACTCCTCCATCATGTGCCTGATCACATGATTGTGACATCACCAAGGTTCTGTCAGCACATGCCGGTGCTGGCTCTGTAGGTGGAGATAAGGTGGACATTCTCCCACCTGCTGTATGAATGTATAAATAAAAGCCAGTCAATTATGCAACTTAGCTTAACCCTTGCAACCCTTAATGTGGTGGAGGAAATACTTTTTATATCACTGACGCCATTAAGCACAGTGAAACAGATATCCCCCTCCTGTACTTTACCAGTTACTTTTTCACAGTAAAAATTGCCATTTTTATTCACCTCACTTAAAATGAAATGTACCCCAAAATGGTACCAATAAAAATTTCAGCTTGTTACGGAAAAACAAGCCCCTATTGTACTCTGAACTCGGAAAAATCTCTCTCTGAATATGATGTATAAAATATATATTTATTTTAGGTGATTTTCTAGAGCAAAATTATTAAAACATAAGAAGAAAAAGTACAAATTGGCCATCACTGTAATGGTGTAAACCCGTACTATAAAGCTATATCTCCACTTATGCCACACAGAAAATGCAAAAAAATATACAAAAAGCAATGCCAGAATTGCAATTTTTTTTAAATCAAAAAATGAATGAAGCATGATGAAAAATATGTACCCCAAGATGGCACCAAAGAAGTGGCTGCTTTACATATAGAATCTATGGAAGCCTCTGCCTTCTCTGGCTCAGATGTGGAGTGAGTTACTGTATAAGACCCCTCCTGGGGCGGAGTAGAAGAAAACTCCTTGGCGCGCAGCTTCTGACTGTCTGGAAATCTGAAGCTACATCTCAATTCAAGTGTCTCAACACTGTTGCAGGAAATCCCAGGGCTAGGGTCTTCTTCCCTATCCCTAAAGCTAGGGATGCCCGGATTACCTCTGATGGTGAAGTTGCTGGGGCCACGTGCCTTTTTGAGCTCCAAAATGAACCCTTACCTGTCTCGTCCCCCACCCAGAGAAGTGAGGAGTTGTGTGTAAAAATACAAAAATCAGACTAACGAGGGAAGATGTACAGGGATAAATAAAAATACCAATCATACAAATATGCATTCACAAACAACAATGTGGCACATCGGGAAGTAAAGGAAGGAAAAACCAAATAGAAGATGATGATAATATGCAGACAGACAAATCACCAAGCATCAGTCTTCTGAACAACACTCCAAACAAACAACACCTCCAACTCCAGAACCAGGCAGTGTGAAACTAACACCAGCAAGAGGCGAGTATATATATATATATATATATATATATATATATATATATAGCAGAGGGGAGTAGACAACACTGAACAGCTGAGACCATCAAAGAAGGAAAGCTCCAGGAGCTCTCAACTGGACAGATTAACCGCTGCACTGCTAGCAAAAACCTGCACTTTTTAGAAGCAGTTCACCATGTTATTAATCTGTGTACGAGTATGTGAAATCAGACACCACGTTCTTCTGGCCCCCTGCTGTCACAGTAAACTCGTGAAGTACCCCCCTTCTAAGAGGGATCTCTGAAACCTCTGGCCTGGGTCTATCGGTGTGCCGTGTGAAAAGACTGGATCAACCTGA
Organism: Dendrobates tinctorius; assembly: GCF_039654945.1. Lineage (NCBI taxonomy): Eukaryota > Metazoa > Chordata > Amphibia > Anura > Dendrobatidae > Dendrobates > Dendrobates tinctorius. Next base: position 1,108,348 of record NW_027361904.1, on the reverse strand, counting down.
CCGCATCAACGTTAGAGGCTGGTGCCCACTTTCTCTTTTCTGGACTGTAACCATTCCAGTGTCCCAGATACTCAAGAGACCGACGAACCGAATGAGAATCAATGATTTTAGCTATCTGAAATTCCAAATTCCCATCAACAATTAATGGGGATGGAGGTGGTGGTGATGTTTCAGAGGACGCAGTGTATTTTTTGAGTAGAGACAGGTGAAACACATTATGAATCCTAAAAGTGGGTGGCAAAGCAAGGCGGAATGCTACGGGATTTATGACGGCCATAATCGCATAAGGACCGAGGAACCTGGGTCCTAGTTTCCAAGAAGGAACATTCAACTTAATGTCCTCAAGGACAACCACACCAAGTCACCAACACACAGGTCTGGACCCACCAAACGTCTCTGATCAGCCACACACAAATATTTGGACACCGTCCTCTTCAAATTATTCAGAACCCCTTGCCACACAGGTGTAATAGATGATGAAAACCGTTCTTCAGGTACTCCTGAAGAATGATTCCTATTTGCATAGGAATCAGTTTACAACTATCTCCACCCCCAGGAAAATGAGATAAAGCATCTGTTTTAATCACAAAAAAGTTTAATCTAGTGAAGAACAAAAACCATCTTGCCTGTCTAGGCATCAGATGCTTAGCAGATTCTAAATATAGATTTTTATGATCAATGATTACCATGATCAGTTCATAGAATCATAGAATGGTAGAGTTGGAAGAGACCTCCTGGGCCATCTGGTCTAACCCCCTGCTCAAAGTAGGATTCACTAAACCATCCCAGACAGATGTCTGTCCAGCCTCTGTTTGAAGACTTCTATTGAAGGAGAATTCACCACCTCACGTGGCAGCCTATTCCACTCATTGATCACCCTGTCAAGACGTTTTTTCTAATATCTAATCTGTGTCTCCTCCCATTCAGTTTCATCCCATTGCTTCTAGTCTTTCCTTGTGCAAATGAGAATAAAGTTGATCCTTCTACATTGTGACAGCCCTTTAGATATTTGTAGACAGCTATTAAGTCTCCTCTCAGTCTTCTCTTTTGCAGCTAAACATTCCTAAATCCTGCAACCTTTCCTCATAAGACAGGGTTTGCAGACCGGTCACCATTCTGGTCGCTCTTCTCTGAACTTGCTCCAGTTTGTTGATGTCTTTTTTAAAATGTGGCGCCCAAAGCTGGACACAATATTCCAGATGAGGTCTGATCAAAGAGGAGTAGAGGGAAATAATGACTTCACGTGATCTATACTGTATGCTTCTGTTAATACGTCCTGTTGGCTCACGTTCAGTCTGTGATCTATTAGTATACCCAAGTCTTTTTCACATGTGCTGTTGCACTGGGTGCAGAATTATTAGGCAAATGAGTATTTTGATCACATCATCCTTTTTATACATGTTGTCCTACTGCAAGCTGTACAGGCTTGAAAGCCAACTGTCAATTATGTAAATCAGGTGATTTGCATCTCTGTAATGAGGAGGGGTTTGGTCTAATGACATCAACACCCTATATAAGGTGTGCTTAATTATTAGGCAACTTCCTTTCCTTTGGCAAAATGGGTCCAAAGAAAGATTTGACGGACTCTGAAAAGTCAAAAATTGTGAGAAGTCTTGCAGAGGGATGCAGCAGTCTTGAAATTGCCAAACTTTTGAAGCGTGATCACCGAACAATCAAGCGTTTCATGGCAAATATCCAACAGGGTCGCAAGAAGCGTGTTGATTAAAAAGGCGCAAAATAACTGCCCATGAATTGAGGAAAATCAAGCGTGAAGCTGCCAAGATGCCATTTGCCACCAGTTTTGCCATATTTCAGAGCTGCAACGTTACTGGAGTATCAAAAAGCTCAAGGTGTGCCATGCTCAGGGACATGGCCAAGTAAGGAAGGCTGAAAAACGACCACCTTTCAACAAGAAACATAAGATAAAACGTCAAGACAGGGCCAAGAAATATCTTAAGACTGATTTTTCTAAGGTTTTATGGACTGATAAAATGAGAGTGACTCTTGATGGGCCAGATGGATGGGCCCGAGGCTGGATCAGTAAAGGGCAGAGAGCTCCACTCTGACTCAGACGCCAGCAAGGTGGAAGTGGGGTACTGGTATGGGCTGGTATCATCAAAGATGAACTTGTGGGACCTTTTTGGGTTGAGGATGGAGTGAAGCTCAACTCCCAGACCTACTGGCAGTTTCTGGAAGACACCTTCTTCAAGCAGTGGTACAGGAAGAAGTCGGTATTGTTCAAGAAAAACATGATTTTCATGCAGGACAATGCTCCATCACATGCATCCAAATACTCCACAGCGTGGCTGCCAGTAATGGTCTAAAAGAAGAAAAAATAATGACATGGCCCCCTTGTTCACCTGATCTGAACCCCATAGAGAACCTGTGGTCCCTCATAAAATGTGAGATCTACAGGGAGTGAAAACACTACACCTCTCGGAACATTGTCTGGGTGGCTGCGGCACGCAATGTTGATCGTAAACAGATCAAACAACTGACAGAATCTATGGATGGAAGGCTTTTGAGTGTCATCATAAAGAAAGCTGGCTATATTGGTCACTGATTTTTTTTGTTTTGTTTTTGAATGTCAGAAATGTTTCTTTCTAAATTTTGTGTTGTTATATTGGTTTACCTGGTGAAAATAAACAAGTGAGATGGGTATATATTTGGTTTTTATTAAGTTGCCTAATAATTCTGCACTGTACTAGTTACCTGCACAAACAGATATCCTCCTAAGATAGCCAAATCTAAAAAAAAAACACTCCAACTTCCAAAAATATTAAGCTTTGATATCTATGAGTCTTTTGGGTTGATTGAGAACATAGTTGTTATTCAATAATAAAAATAATCCTCTCAAATACAGCTTGCCTAATAATTCTGCACATGGTGTATTCCTCCCATTCTGTATATGCTTTTTTTAATTTTTATTGCCCAGATGTAGTACTTTCATTTTTCCGTTAAAAACCATTCTGTTAGTTGCTGTTCACTGCTCCAGTTTATTTATATCTATTTGAATCCTTTCTCTTCTCTAGTATTAGCTATCCCTCCTAGCTTTGTGTCTTCAGCAAATTTAATCAGTTTACCCACAATTCCTTCATCTAAATCGTTGATAAAGATGTTGAGCAATACAGGGCCCAGGACAGAGCCCTGTGGTACCCCACTTGAGACATTCTTCCAACTGGATGTGCAGCCATTTACGACCACCCTTTGGGTCCGATCACTAAGCCAGTTATGAATCCACCTAACAGTTGTCGTACCCTGTTGTGAATTCTCTCTCTGGCTTCCCTTTGGTGATTACTGAAGGTAGTGGAGCTGGTCAGATGGACAGAGGGGTTGCGAGTTCTCTTTCTGGGCTCCCTCTGGTGGTTACTGGAGGTAGTGGAGCTGATCTGATTGACAGAGGCTTGCCACCTGATAATGAGGAAGACGATTGGAGATCTGGGGTTTCTGATTGGGATTTAAGACAGCTGACTCCCTCTATCCCTGCTGATTTTCTTCCTGTGCCTTCTGAGATCTGAAGTCTTCTGCTCTTTCCCTGCATGGTTCAGCTAAGTGGTTCATTTGCTATTCTGTTTGTATTTGATCTGGTTTTGTCTATCTCTGCTTTGTGCGGGTCAGCTAGCTGCGGCTGGGGCTGCGCTGAATCACCGCCCATATGTTATTGCTTGTGCCTATGTGTTTTGTCCCGTTATATTGGTCTCTTTTTGCTTTGCTTTCAGAATATACCAGAGTGCTGATATAGTGGGGGTGAAGTCGTGCGACTTCAGTGTTTTTTGTGCATCAGACGTGTTGGACTTTTTGCAGGGTTTTTTGTGTGATAGCAGACAGTGTCTTTCCTTTCCTGTCCTGTCTAGTCAGTGTGGGTCCCATCATTTGCTCAGTCTATTTTCCTGCCTGCGGTTGTGTTTTCATCTTGTCTCACTGACAATATACATTTGGGGGCTGTCTATTCTTTTGGGGTCTGCTAAGGGGCAGATTAGATTTCCCCTTTCTCACTTTAGGCTTAGTTAGCTCTCTGGCTGTGCCAAGGCATGTAGCATCATCGTAGGTACGCTCCATGGCTACTGCTATTTGTGTGGACAGGATCAGGGGTCTGCAATCCGCTTAGTTACCAACCTCTCTGGTTTTCTGTTGCTTAGCCTGGGCCTGCTATCCTCCTCGGTGACCCATTCATAACAGTACCCATTCCATACTTAGTAATTTTTTTCAATAAGGATTGTGTGAGATACTTTGTCAAATGCTTTGCTGAAGTCAAGATATACTATATCTACAGCATTTCCTTGATCCACCCAATCAGTGATTCCGTCATAGAAGGAAATTAAGTTAGTCTGACATGACTTATTAGTTACAAACCCAAGCTGACTGTGTTTAAACACTTCATTCTTATCCAGGTACTTACTGTACCGCCTCTCCCTGTCACGCTGCCTCCCCCCAGGCCCCGACATACTTACCGGTCCTTTGTGTCTCAGCGTGCTCCCGCTCAGGCTTCTGCTCTGGCTCCTGTCCCCCGTCGGGTGCGCATGTGCACTGAGTTCGGCGGCGCACGCACACCGTTCCCTGTAATCTATGTTGCTCCTTCCAGTCTGCTCTATGGTCTGGAGGACTCTGACCCGGAAGTCCACCGCACACTCTGCTTATCAGGCCGCCTCTTCCTCCTGGCTGTGCTTGACTGTCATTTGTAGCCCACAAGTGATTCTGGCCCCACGTCTCCCTGTGCTCTCTGCCTTCCCTGCCGCAAGCCCTTGCTGCCTAGCCTCTGACCTTACGTCCTGTTTGTGCTTTCTCCTAGTGCCTGCCCACCTGTGTCTCCAACCTGCCCATGTTCCCATGTCTCTGCCGTGTCTGCCAGACTCACCGGCCTATAGTTCCCTGGGTCCACCTTCTTCCTCTTTTTGAAGATAGGAACAACATTTGCTCTTCTCCAGTCTTCTGGGACTTCTCCTGTTCTCCAAGAATTTTCAAAGATTATGCCCACACCAAAAAACGATGCGACTCTTCAAAAGCCAATTTAATTGCCAAACATTCCTGTGAGGGATCTCACAAGGGAAGGGGGGCGTCAACTCCGTTCACCTCTGGGGAGGGGAGAGAAAGACCCACAGGGATCAGCTCTCTGGTGCCACCACTTGCTCCAGGTCAGTCAGGGAACTGCACCAAGGGCAAATAGTCACCGGAAATTCTTCCCTTATAGGTACGAGTTAGTGAGGCGTTCCCAGTGAGGGGGGATATATATCACCAGTCTAGGCTGGAGATATATATTTAAACCAGAGTTCCTCATTAAAACAATACGGTATTCTGCCACTAGTTCCTCATTCGACATAAGCCCCGTCCGACAACAGGCTTATATCGGGTCAGAAACCACCTGGGTAGCGTACAAATGACCAACCAAGCATCACCGCTCCCACCCCCACTTCAGACGCGTCAACCTCTACAATAAATGGCTAAGTCATGTCAGACTGTATAAGAATCAGATCAAATATAAAACATTTTGTGATGGTATCAAATGTCTCCCTTGTCGGACTGGATAATTTGGAAAAGTCTGTCCCTTTTCTGGTCATATCAGTTAGAGGTTTGGCCACCACTGAAAAGTTTTTGATGAACTTACAGTGGTAGTTGGCAAAACCCAAAAACCTTTGCAATGCCTTTAAGTCCTCAGGTCTATCCCAATCCAGGACCACCAGGACTTTCGCCGGATCCATGCGAAAAAGGGATCTCCTCAACCAAGAACATACGTTTCTCTGGTTTGACAATTAGCATCTGTAAGACCTGCCTGACATGTACCTGAGATGACTCGAGATCAGGCAAATAAATCAATATGTCATCAAGATAGATCACAACAAATCTATCTGCTAGGTGACTAAAAATGTTAATTATAAAGTACTGAAAGACAGCGGGAGCAGGAGTCAACCCAAATAGCATCATGAGGTTTTCATAGCGTCCCTCAGGTTTTTTGAAGGCTGTCTTCCACTCGTCCCCCCCTTAATTTGAATGAGATTATACGTCCCCGAGATCCAGTTTAGAAACCATTTTGCTCCTATGATCTGGTTAAAGAGGTCTGAGATGAGAGGGATCCTGGACCATGATCTGAATAAGATCACGAAAATCTAGGCAGGGTGTAACCACCCCCATCTTTTCTTTTGCCAAAGAACTGACTACAGAGCACAGAGGTCATTCCACTTAGTATCTGTGGATCAACTCCTAAACTTGGAACAATACTTTTCTGCTAGTCGGTCTCCCTGCTGAAGCTGTCTTGACATAGACTTGGCCAGGGTTCAGGGTTGTCGTACATATGACCCAGTGCCTGAAAAAATTCAACATAGAAAAAAGCCTGACCAGCACCTCCATATAGTGTGAACAGGTGCCCGTTGCAATAACTGCTTTACTTGCAAAAAATAGAGACGCAGCAGCACTCCATAGAGACCAATACATATGCAAACAAGATCTAACAAAATTACTGAAAAAAACTACTCAAATTTTTAAAAAAAAAAACCACAGAAATGAAGGTTCTTAGTGCATAAATTGGCCAATTCATGTGAGCCCATCAACCGCAACAAACCTACACATTTAAATGAGCTGGTAGGAACCAGAGCTAATTAAAAACATCCTTCCCATCAGCCCAAGGGTGTTTTTAATTAGCTCTGGTTCCTACCAGCCCATTTAAATGGTAGGCTTGTAACCCAGGAGAGGCCTGTTTGCCCATTCACACAGTATGCTTAAAGCCCAAGAGAGGCATGTTTTTAGGCAGGACCCATCAGAGAACTGTCACCTTGTCAGGGTTGATGGGCTCACATGAATTGGCCAAATTACACACTAAAAACATTCATTTCTGTAGTTTTTTATAGTACATTTTTTTTCTGCAATTTTGTTAGATCTTGTTTACATATGTTAGGCGTCAGGTTCCTGCCTCTGCACAAGAGGAATCCCAAGCCTTGCCTGCTGCGGTCTCCCATTCAGTCCCAGCCACAGAAGAGCCTGCTCAGCAAAGACATAGTTCCTGACGCCTTGCTCAAGCTAGTGCTGTCAGGTTGGTTGCTGCTGCCATCCCTGGTTCAGCTATAGCAGTCTGCACTAGCCAGCGGCGAGCAGCTCCTAGGACTAAGCCACTTTTTCGCTCCACTGAGCATGCCCATGGCTCAACCTCCCATTGGAGCTCAGGGGTCACATGTTCAAGTCCCATGCCTGTTCTGATTGGACCATGGGGAAGGTCCCGGAAGGTCGCCACTATAAAAGATTTGCATGGCCGCTCGGTCATGCGCCAGTGTAGACTGTTATTTGTAGTTGTGTGTGTGAAGATGGATGTATGCGTTCAGGTGACTGACTCATTAAGACTCCCTCCCTCTGGTTGTGCATGTGTATAGGGTATTGGAGTTACAGTCAGCGCCTACTAGAGGCTTGCTCATGTGCCACTGATCACCCAATCTTCAGCACCACACTTAGCGCCAGATTGTACCATCCAGCACAAGGCACTACTATACTGCGTCTAGCAGCAGCAACTGCCAGTGCGGCGCCATGCGCTATCTGTGAGCTTTCCAAGCCCTAGTTAGGGTGGTTAGTGGCGTCCGCCAGAGCGGTGCTGTGCGCGCGTTGTGCGCTTAATCTATTTCTCATCCCGTCCTGGCACTGCAGTCGCGGTGTCGAGCACTAGTGTGTCTAGAGGGACTCTAACCCAGTGTCTCAGGGGCCTGTGACTATACACTAGTGGTCACTTTGCCAAGCTCTGTGAACATTAACAGGCTCCGGCATTTGTTCCAGCGGCTCTAAGAGGTAACAGAGTTCGCTCCCGCACGCACTGGGTCAGTGGTTAACCCGCCGGTGTTCAGATAGTGCTCCGCCATTACTAAGCAGCAGTTTTCTATCTCTGCATGGTGGACCCCGGATTGTGATCACACTTCCTTTTATTTTATATTTAGTGCGATCCGCAACCCTAACATTATACTAGCGCCAGGGTCTGGCTAGTAATAGTGGACGAGCAGGGACTCAGTGCGTACATCCGGCAGCTGGAGGGCAGGTTGGCGGCTCTTGAGCGTCCAGCCTCAGCTGCGGATGTTACCGCGGTCGCACTCCAGGCAGCCACAGAGGCTGTCTCCCGTGTGACCACTGCCATCTCTGTCCCGACTTTGTCCCACCTCCCGCTGCCCGAGAAGTTCTCAGGCGATAGTGCCTCATGTAGAGGTTTCATGAGTCAGTACGCTATACAGCTAGAGCTGCTGGCTGCACGATTCCACTCCGAGCGGGCTAAAGTGGGATTTGTCATCTCCCTCTTGTTGGGCAGGGCTTTGGAGAGGGCCACACCGCTGTGGGAGCGTGGTGATCATGTGGTGCAGAGTGCTTCTCTGTTCTTGGCCACTCTGAAGCAGGTCTTCTTGGGACCGCAAGTCACCCATGACACCGCGCTCCGGCTGCTGGGTATGTCACAGGGCTCGTCCATGGTCAGCCACTTCGCCATCCAGTTCCGGATGCTGGCCTCTGAGTTGGAGTGGCCAGATAAGGTCCTCATTCCGGATTTCTGGAGAGGCTTGGCTGATCATGTGAAGGACGCCCTGGCCACCAGGGAGGTTCCTGCCACACTGGAGGAGCTTATCACCGTCTCCACCCGTATAGACCTTCGCTTCACCGAGCGAAAGTTGAAGCAGTCCCAGTGTAGGCAGAGGTTTAGGTTGGCACCTAGTTTCGCTAAACCTCTGGAATCTCCCGATCGAGCGTCCAAGCCTCAGGGGTCCTTGGGGGCTCCTTGTGCGGGATCCAGGCCTCGATCCACTCGAGCACCTGTGGTATGTCATCTTTGCCGGCAGTCTGGTCACCTTGCCAACCGGTGCCAACAGCGGTCGGGAAAATGCTCGCCTCTAGTGGTCATAGGAAGGGGCTCACTAGAATCAGCGGCGTTTTCCTCCAAGCTGATCTATAAGGGAACGCTTGAGGTTGGTTCATCCACTCTGGCGGTGGAGGTTTGCATGGACTCCGGAGCAGAGGGCAATTTCATGTCTTCTGCCTTCGCTCAACGGCACGCAATACCTCTGGTTATGATGGCCAAGCCAGTCACCATCAGGGTGGGGAACGGCGCAACTCTACCCTCACCAATTACCCACGAGACCGTCCCGTTGATATGGTCGGTGTCCCCGTCTCATCAGGAGACGATATCCCTCCTCGTCATGCCCGAGGGTATCGATCAGGTCCTTTTAGGGGTTCACTGGTTATGGTTTCACTCTCCCCATATAGAGTGGTCCTCGGGGAGGATTCTCGGTTGGGGTAAAGCCAGTGAGGGTAGATGCCAGAGGGAGTGCGTTCAGGTTGATTCCACCGAAGTTCTCGTAGATCTTTCCTCTCTCCCCACACACTATCAACAGTATGCAGATGTGTTCTCCAAGAGGGCGGTGGAGACTCTTCCGCCCCATTGCCCCTACGACTGTCCTATTGACCTCTTGCCTGGTGCTGAGCCTCCTCGAGATCGAGTCTATCCCCTTTCTCTCCCGGAGACAGAGGCCATGTCTCAGTATATCAGGGAGAATCTGGCAAGGGGATTCATTAGGAAGTCGGTGTCACCAGCAGGGGCGGGATTCTTCTTCGTCCAGAAGAAGAACGAGAACTACGTCCCTGCATCAATTACAGGGGTCTTAATGCTATCACCGTTAAGAATAAGTACCCTCTGCCCCTAATATCAGAGCTGTTTGATAGGCTACGGGGAGCGAGTGTTTACCAAACTCGATCTGCGGGGGGGGGGCTTACAACCTGATTTGCATCCGTGAGGAGGACAAGTGGAAGATGGCATTTAACACAAAGGATGGGCACTATGAATACCTGGAGATGCCCTTCGGGCTCTGTAATGCCCCGGCCGTCTTCCAAGACTTTGTGAACGATATCTTCCGGAATATGCTTACCACCTTGGTAGTAGTCTATCTGGATGATATTCTCATCTACTCTCCAGATATCGACTCCCACCGGAGAGATGTTTGCAAAGTCTTCGACCTCCTGCAGGCAAACTCCCTCTATGCCAAGTTTAAGAAATGTGTGTTTGAGTAGGAGTCCTTGCCTTTCCTGGGCTATATCATCTCTGCCCAAGGATTGGCTATGGATCCTGCCAAGCTCAATCAATCAATCAATCAAATTTATTATCGCCAAGTACATATTACATATATGCAAGGAATTCTTTGTGGCAAAGAGGCAACATAATATATAACAACAGATACAACAAGTAACATCTAACAAGACAGATACAGTATATAGTCTACAGGCAGCTACAGGCAGTGATGGATTGGCAGGAGCCCCGTTCTCTCAAAGTGGTGCAGCGTTTTATGGGGTTCACAAATTACTATCGCCAATTCATCCCCCACTTCTCGACTTCGGTAGCTCCTTTGGTGGCCCTCACCAAGAAGGGTGCAATTCCCAAGGTGTGGTCGGAACCTGTCTCCAAGGCCTTCTCCCCCATTAAGTCCCATTTCGCTAGCGCTCCCATTCTACATCGCCCCGATGTAGATAAACCCTTCATTCTGGAGGTGGATGCCTCTTCCATTGGTGCTGGAGTGGTCCTGTTCCAGAAGGACACGCAAGGTCGGAAGCACCCATGCTTCTTTTTCTCCAAGACCTTCACACCTTCACACTTATTCCATCGGGGACAGGGAGTTGCTAGCGATGAAGTTGGCCTTCTCGGAGTGGAGACACCTCCTGGAGGGGGCTTGCCACCCTTTCCAGGTGTTCACCGACCACAAGAACTTAGTGTATTTGCAGACAGCCCAGCGGCTAAATTCTCGCCAGGCCAGATGGTCCCAGTTCTTCTCCCGGTTCCACTTCACCCTCCATTTTCTCTCCGGAGAGAAGAACGTCCGGGCCGATGCTCTCTTCTGCTCCATGGTGTCATTGGAGGAAGAGCCTCGGCTGATTGTCCCATCTGAGAACCTGAGGACCGTGGCTCCGGTCGCCCTTGATTCAGTACCTGTGCAAGACATTTGTCCCTGCCCGTCTGCAACAGGAGGTCCTCTCTTGGGCTCACTCGTCTAGGGTGGGTGGACATTTTGGGACAAAACGGACCTCTGAGCTTCTGGTGAGGACGTACTGGTGGCCGCATATGGCCCGTGACGTCAGGGACTATATTCGGGTGTGCATCTCTTGCACCCAAAATAGGTCCCCTCGGCAGCGGCCCGCTGGGTCACTTTACCACCTGCCGGTAGCGGACAGGCCCTGGGAGATGGTCGGTATGGACTTTGTGGTGGGACTGCCCAAGTCCAGTGGCTGCACGGTCATCTGAGTTGTCACCGACCATTTCTTCAAGATGGTGCACCTGGTACCTCTCTCCCGGTTACCTTCTGCATGGGGTCTAGCAGCGTTTTTTATTAAGCATGTTTTCTGCCTGCATGGCATGCCGGACAAGATTGTCAGTGACCAGGGTCCCCAGTTTGCGTGTCAGTTCTGGAGAGAGCTCTGTAGTCTGCTCAGCATTGAGCTAAATCTCTCCTCGGCTTATCCCGAGATGAATGGGTTGGTAGAGAGCCAACCAGAGCCTGGTCACATATTTATGCCATTTTGTCTCAGCCAGGCAGGATGATTGGATAACCTTGCAGCCGTGGGCAGAGTTCGCTTTGAACAACGCTGTGGCCGACTCCACCAGCCAGACCCCATTCCTCCTTAATTACAGCCAGCATCCACGCATTCCTGTGCCCATGTCCATGTCGTCCACCGACTCTAGGGTGGCAGTCTGGGCGGTGGAGGCACGTGACATTTGGGACCGTACTCAGGATGCCATCCGGGCCTCCAAGGAGAGAATGAGGTCCTCTGCTGATGCACACCGATGCCCCACTCCCACCTTTGCTCCCGGCGACTTGGTGTGGTCTCCACTAGTAACATCAGGCTGCGGGTTGAGTCCACTAAGTTCACGCCTCACTTCATAGGTCCCTTCAAGGTCCTTGAGCAGGTTAACCCTGTGGCCTACCGTCTGGCCCTTTCTCCACACTTGGGTATCACCGACACCTTCCACGTGCCCCTCCTTAAGCCCGTTCACATGTCCCGGTTTTCCGAGTCATCTACCGGGACATCAGACTTGTCCTCAGACGAGTACGAGGTGAACGCCATTGTGGGGTGTAAGGTGGTGCATGGCAAAAGGTATTACCTGGTGGACTGGAAGGGTCATGGCCCAGAGGATAGGACCTGGGAACCTGTGGAGAATATTCGTGCTCCTCTGCTCATTGCGGCCTTTGAGTGTAGCGAGGCGCAGGAGGGAAGGGGCCCTAGGAGGGGGGTAATGTTAGGCGTCGGGTTCCTGCTTCTGCACAGGAGGAATCCCGAGCCTTGCCTGCTGCAAAGACATCGTTCCTGATGCCTTGCTCAAGCTAGTGCTGTCAGGTTGGTTGCTGCTGCGATCCCTATTTCAGCTATAGCAGTCTGCACTAGCCAGCGGCAAGCAGCTCCTGGAACTAAGCCTCTTTTTCGCTCCACTGAGCATGCCCATGGCTCAACCTCCCATTGGAGCTCAGGGGTCACATGCTCAGGTTCCGATTGGACCATGGGGAAGGTCCCGGAAGGTCGCCACTATAAAAGATTTGCATGGCCGCTCGGCCATGCGCTAGTGTAGACTGTTATTTGTAGTTGTGTGTGTGAAGATGGATGTATGCGTTCAGGTGACTGACTCATTAAGACTGCCTCCCTCTGGTTGTGCATGTGTATAGGGTATTGGAGTTACAGTCAGCGCCTACTAGAGGCTTGCTCATGTGCCACTGATGACCCGATCTTCAGCACCACACTTAGCGTCAGATTGTACGATCCAGCACAAGGCACTACTATACTGCGTCTAGCAGCAGCAACTGCCAGTGCGGCGCCATGCGCTGTGAGCTTTGCAAGGGTGGTTAGTGGCATCCACCAGAGCAGTGCTGTGCGCACGTTGTGCGCTTAATCTATTTCTCATTCTGTCCTGGCACTGTAGTTGCGGTGTCGAGCACTAGTGTGTCTAGAGGGACTCTAACCCAGTGTCTCAGGGGCCTGTGACTATACACTAGTGCTCACATTGCCGAGCTCTGTGAACATTAACAGGCCCCGGCATTTGTTCCAGCGGCTCTGTGAGGTAACAGAGTTCGCTCCTGCACACACCGGGTCAATGGTTAACCCGCCGGTGTTCAGTTAGTGCTCCGCCATTACTGAGCAGCAGTTTTCCATGTCTGCACGGTGGACCTCGGGTCGCGATCGCACTTCCTTATATTTTATATTTAGTGCGATCCGCAACCCTAACAACATATGTATTGGTCTCTACGGAGAGCTGCTGCGTCTCTCTTTTTTGAAAAAATTCAACAGTCTTAGGCTAGTTTCACATTTGCGCTTTTGAACGCAGCGACGGCCTGCGCACGGCCGCCGCTAAGCCCCACCCCCTGCCGTGCCTCCGCCGGTAGCTCAGCAGGTTGCGTTTGGCGCTGGTCGGCGCACCGTGAAAAGGACGCATGCGCCGCCAAACGCATACTGCGCACGGCCTGCGCCCCCAGTGATAAAGATAGGGGACGCAGGACGCATGCAGCGTCATGCACCGGTAGGCGGAGCTACCGTTGGAGGCGCGGCAGGGGGCGGGGCTTAGCGGCGGCCGTGCTCAGGCTGTCGCTGCGCTCAAAAGCGCAAATGTGAAACTAGCCTTAAGCAATAGAGAGTATGACAAGAGAGAAAAAGCCCAGGCTTGGGGGTCACTCTGAAGGAGAGAAATTATGATCACCACATGTTGCTCCTTGGTTTCTGAGGAGTGAGGATGTAATTTAAAGTAAAGCTTACAGGCCTCCCTGAAAACAACAAACTTGTCACATCACCCAGAGAACCTGTCAGGCAAAGCAATCTTGGCTTCCCCAGAGGTTGCCTGGGAGTCATGGTCCCTATACTAGATGTGTTTGGGTTCTGCAAAACAACAGTGTGTAGGTTGAGTTGCTGCAGTTGCCCTGCCAGAGCAAAATGGTTTGGGCCAGTGTTAATGTCATGGCACTGTTGCTTGAAATCTCAGGGCAAGGGGTTCCTTCCCTATACCGAAATATGGTGAAGGTCAAGACGCCTTGGCCACGTGCTTTGCTGAGCTCCAAAAATCAGCCCTTATCTGTCCCCTTCCCAACCCAGGAAAGAGGGAAGTTGTAGTGTATAAGGATATACAAACCAGACTAACAAGGGAAGAAGTACAGGGATAAATGAAAATACCAATCATACTCATATGCACTCACAAATCACCAAGCAACAGTCTTCTGAACAACACTCCAAATGGCCCCTCAAGCAACCAACACCTCCAACTTTGGAACACTAACACAGTATGAATCTAACACTGCCTATCCCTTAATGCAAGAGGTGAGTATATATAGCAGAGGGGAGTGGTCAACACTGAACAACTGAGATAATCAAAGCAGGAAAGCCCCAAGAGCTCTCACCTGAACAGGTTAACCTCTGCACTGCTATCAGATACCTGCACTGTTTAATATGATGGTGAAGTTCTTCTAATTAGTGCAGGAGTATGTGAAATTAGACACCGCGGTCTTCTGGTCCCTCTCTGTCAAGGTAAACCCATGACATCAAGTCTATGAGAGCCGAAATAAGGCTCTCATAGACTTGTATTCAAAAGTGACCTCCCTGAAAAACTGGAGCTGCCGGCAAGTCACTTTATTCAACAGAGACCAAACGGAGCGACAATGGAAAATGATGAAGGCAGCGGCAGGTGAGTATGAGAAAGGGGACAGGGAAATTACATTTAAAGCACCACTCCAGTGGGGCAATGAAAATAAAAATGCTGGAGTGAGGCTTTAATAACACATCTCCTTACATCTAGGCCGTTAAACTCCGTTTCATTTTATGATTTAGGATTATTACAAAAGGAGAGAAGTACAATCTTCTGAGACCTATGAAATTCAGTAGAGACTTTAGGAAGGAAGGCCGGGTTTGGTTTTAAGACAATCTGGTCTTCTAGAATAGTTGTGTATGGAGGAGAAATGAACATCACCTGAATCTCCCCAATGTGTCTAGTGGATGTTATTGCATTGAAAACACCAAGGTTACTTACCGGTAGCTGTTTATTCCTGAACCCATGACAGCACACCTGAGAGATCCGCCCGCAAGGCTAGGAAACCTACTGAAATAAAAGGGTGGTACCTCTCCCCCACAACAGTTGGGTTACAGAGCATGAGAGAACACCCAGGTTAATTTACATACATAACCAACACCACATTATAAAAAAAAAAAACACCAATCTATAGTGCACACCCATATGGTGATAAGAGGGCAATATACGGGTGCTGTCATATGTTCTGGAAAAACAGCTACCGGTAAGTAACCTTGGTGTTTTCCCTTCACCAATGACAGCACACCTGAGAGATATTTGGAGAATTGAAACACCTTAGGGAGGGACCACATCTTGCAGCCCCCTTCTACCAAAGGTTAAGTCAGCAGAGGAGGCCGGTTCCAATCCATAGTGTCTAAAGAAAGTGGATGGTGAGGACCAGGTAGCGGCCTTACAAATGTAATCAATCAATACCTCTGCTTTCTCTGCCCAGGAGGTTGCCACACCTCGGGAATGAGCCTTGATACCATCAGGGATCGGAGCACCAGTAGCAGAGTAGGCTAAACTAATGGCCTCCCTAATCCATCTGGAAATGGTACCTTTTGTTGCCCTATAACCCTTCCTACTACCCTGGAAGGCTACACACAGGGACTGGGCTTTCCTCCACTGGCTAGTCTTTCCCATGTGTCTCAGATAAGTGTCAGCCTTCTTATCCAGTGAGTCCCTGAAGATCCGAGTCTGACCTCTTTGATGATCTAGATATAGCGCCATCAATCCTAGGGACCTTGTCCCATAGCTCTGAATCTTTTTCCTCAAAAGGATAAAGAAAGAGGGAAAAGCACTAGTCCTCTCCGGTCTCCACTCTCTGCTAATGAGTGTCTAGATCTTACTATTGACCAGAAATGTGCATTTCTTCTTCTTCTCTAACCCACCAAATATCACGTCCTCCAGAGATTTAGCTGACTTCTCCTCCTTCAGGTCCATTGTTGCCCTAACGGACTTAAGCAGCTTATCTGTGTCCTCCACTGGAAAACACGGTCTGCCCCCCCATGTCACTGTCCGAGGAGGATGAGGACTCGATTTAATATTGTCCTTCTTATAACCGTGAAGAGAAGTCGGAGTTAAAAGAAACTTCGCTAAGTTTTTTCTTCCCTTTCTTTAGTAGGGTTTTTAGGGAGCCTTATACTTCAGATCTAGTAATGGACCAAAGGCGTGCTGCAAACTCAGGAGGCTTTTCAATAATGGTCTTGTGGATGTAGTCAGAGCAAAGGTCTTTCTGCCAGTTAACTACTAGCGGGTTTTTGCATAGTGCACACTCCCTGTTACTCTTCTTAGCGCTCACTTTCCTAGGCCTCTCCTAGTGATTTAAACAAACAATATGAGGCTTATTAAAATGGTGACATTACAAAGATCACTCACCACCTGCTGTCACTTAAGGGTACCGGATTCAGAGGCTGTTGTGGGACATGTAGTGTATCCTCTCGGGAAACCGAGGAGTCTTGGGATGCCCTGCGCTTCTGACTGGGACGGCGGCTGCTCCTGCCACTTGGAACAGCTGCTTTCCCTGTGTCCATGTTGATGGCAAATTGCTGGTGGTGGCTGCTGCTGGTTGCCTGGGTCCATGATAACCAACTCGTGCCCTGGAGCCTAAGCAGCTTTCTGCCTTCTGCTCTTCCATTAAGAAAGGGGAGCCAGCACCATCTTGCAGGTGCCTCTCTTCCAGTCCCGATGATTGCCCCTAACCTCTTGCGAAAGCCAACCGGTACTCCGTCCTGAGTGCACCCCGCCGGAGACAAGTAGGGCGCCACCATTTTCTTCTGGTGCACCCCTGACATCATACGAGCACACCCATGCCTAATATGCCTCATGCCCGTGACGTCAGCGGTGCGTGCTGTATGTTCTTCCCGGCCCCTCCATCATGCTGACCTGTGAAGAGCAGGCACGGGAAGTGCAGCAAGGGAGGATGGCGCGGCAGTCAGAGGCAGGCTTCGGACATGTCTCTGCCGCTCTCACGTACACCAAGCCCCCAGGGGACCCATGGACAGCACTTCCAGCCACCATGTCCTGGAATATATCGGAGAGGTGACTGCACCTCAGGAGTGTGGAGACCGCATTATCTGAAAAGCAGTCTCCCTTCAAGAGACAGGTAGATAATCTCAGGTTCTCCATTCTCGGGTGATAAATGGGACCCAGGAACAGAAGGTCTGGAGCCTGAGGAAGAGGCCAAGGGCCGGTCTCCTGTAGATGGATGAGGCTGTGAATACCAACCCCTCCTCAGCCAGTCTTGAGTTGACCCTGACTTCCGTATCTTCCTCAATACTCTTACATTCAGCGGTGGAAAGGCATCAATCGGGGAGAAGTTCCCTCCTGGCTGAGCGCTGCTATTGCTCGTGGTTGGATCCTGATGGTTTATTAAAAAGAACAACCTTGTCTTTGTGTTTTCACTTGTCGCGAACAAATGTATACAACTGGATTCCCCTATTATTGTATGACCTTGTGGTATACTGCCTGGTTCAGACACAAATCTGCCTGGAGCAAAGGCCGGCGCCTGAGGACATCTGCTCTCCTGTCATCTATCCTCACCTGCACTAATGCAGGAACGCTCCCCATTAGCTGTGTCCATGTTCGGGGCCTGCTCAACTCTTATTCACACAGGACATCAATATGACGGAGGGTAAGTTTTAATACTAGAGGTTAGGACCATCCCAATTGTGGTACACCTTGACGTTGGTGGGATGGCTTTTAAACAGTGTTTACTAAGCACCCAATGTTATTTATATGCACGGTTACTTCTACAGATTTACTTATTTGTTTATTTTGCTTCTGTCTTGGGTTTTGTCTGTTTGACGACCAGTGTGAACATGCTCCTATTTTACGTTTGTCCCAACTTCAACTACAGTTCAACAAACAAAAGAGAGGAAAAAAAAAAAAAAAGGTGGCACTCACCGTTCTTACAAAATCCAAACTTTATTCAGTGACGTTAAAACATCTTCATACAGGCATTCACGATTTAGAACCAGTGGATGATGAACGGAACGGTCGTTTCGCGCACCTGCGCTTCTATGGGTCCTCTTAGTTCAAAGGAAATGACGGGGAAGATAACTAAACTAAAATCAAAAAAGTGAAAGACGACAAACAAAAAATCATGCAGACCTAACCAAAAGAAGGAACAAAAATGAAATCACAAAAACACTGACATGTCCATTTTATCATTGAAACCTGTCGGTCCCATTGCTTGTGAACTCATTATCCACCTGGCTTCTCTTCTCAACAGTAATCTATGTAGATCACCACCCTGTGGAGGCAGGATCACCTTCTCTATGCCAGCAAAACGCAATACATTTGGGATACCTCCATGGACTTCTCTGATATGATTAATCAAACGTGGAACCCCCTTACCGGTCCAAAAAGAATTAATATGTTCTCTAAATCTAATGAACAGAGGTCTGATTGTTCTGCCGATATAGAAAAAAAAACGCACGGACAGAATAATACACATACAACATAATTAGTTCTACATGATAGAAAATCCTGAACAAAATGAGAAATCGAACCAATTGTAAGAGTTTTACCTGTAAAGGAACAATGGCCACATCTAAAATTTCCCCTCGGACTACCCGAACTGAGCCAATCTTTTTATTATTTTCTACCCCTAAACGATTACGTCCTAAAATATCCCGTAGATTCATACCACGTCTGCAAATAATCAGGGGGCCTCTCATCACAATATCAGAAATTTCCTTATCGCGTTCCAACAAATGCCAATTTTTTCTGATCACAGACCGAAGGTAATTATCCATTAAAACAGAACACAAATCTCCTTTCTTTATTTTTTCTACCTTTTCCCGGTAAATCAACGGAGGCGCGTGATTGCTCCAATGCTGCATCTAAGAGACGTGTGGGGTATCTTCTGTTTCGGAATCTTATCATAAAGCTCTGTAGATTGTTTCTCAAAACCTTCAATACTATTGTTAACCCTTTTAAGTCTGAGAAATTGACTATATGGCGGTGCTCGATTCACATGGAAAGGATGAGCACTGTCATAATGAAGAAGAGCATTGGTGGAAGACTTTTCGAAACACCTCAGTGTGAATTGTTCCCTGATCTATATGAATTTTCACATCTAAAAATTCTAAGGACAAACCCCCCCCCAAAAATGGAGGTAAATTTCATATTCATATCATTAAACCCATTGAGAAACTCCACAAATGAATGGAAGTCCTCCCTGGAACCATCCCACACTATGAATATGTCATCCACATACCTCATATAGAGTGTTATATGCTTCAAAAAACAGTTTTTCTCAGAATAAACAACTCTCTCCTTACAAAGCGCCAAAAATAAATTTGCAAATGTACAAGCTACCGGAGTCCCCATCGCAGTGCCCGTCTTTTGGAGGTAAGAATTCTGACCAAATTGGAATGCATTGCGTTTTAAGATGAAGGCTAAACACTCACACCCAAAATCAACAAAAGATGGAGTCCTCTCTATGGTGTTCAAAATCTCCCTAATAGCACTAATACCAACATCATGTGGAATCCTAGTCTAGAGACTTTCTACATCTATGGATGCTAATTGAAAACCATCTTGCCAAATGAAATCCTTAAAGAATTCCAAAACTTGTTTGGTGTCTTTGACATAAGATGGAATATCTCATCATAGAATCATAGAATCGTAGAGTTGGAAGGGACCTCCTGGGCCATCTGGTCCAACGGGCGTAACAACCACTCCATGTATTTGGACAAAGGCTCAGTTAATGAACCTATCCCCGATACGATCGGACATCCTGGAGGTGACAAAAGTGACTTGTGCATTTTGGGGAGGTGATACCAATATGGTTTGCGAGGGAACTCCGGTAGCAATTTTTCCATTTTTTTCATTGAAACAATACCCAACTCCACAAATTTTCTCAAAGACGAACATAAATCATTTTTAGATTAAAAGGTTGGGTCCTGCTGTAACAACTGGTAAGTATATCAGATAGCTGTCTAGATGCCTCTGCCAAATATTGATTCTTGGGCAACAAAACGGTGTTGCCACCTTTATCAGCAGTTCTGATAATAGTATCTACTCAGAGAAATAATTCCGGGACATAGTTCACCGGCGCATGTGCACTACTCCTTTTCGGCTTTGCCCGCAGTTGGGCATAGCATACTGCGCGTGCGCGAGTCCAGATTGCAATGGGCACGGGCTTAATATGGAGGCCAAGTACGGAAATTCCCAGAAATATTGTGGACAGCAGCCAAGGAGGGGTGGAGGAAAGGACCCGAAACACTGCCCATCAGCCCGGACCCAGGTCACTTAAATACAGCGCCAAAATGAGGCGAAAGATTCCCTTTACAGGGGATGCTGAAGATGAACCTGCAATCGATATCCGAGAAAGTTCACAAGAGCCAGATGGAGTCACCGTTTCCTCCTGGGCACTCGCGTCAGAATCTGTGGTAAGGTAATCCTTTTTATATTTAGTAGATCTTTTATTTCTCAATCTTGAAGATCTAAACTTTCTTTGATTCGTATTACCCTTATTCCAAGAAAAAATTCGGCCTGATTCAAAATCATTTTTGTGCCTGATAAATTTCTCCCGTTTTCTATTTTTGACTTCAGTCTGAATAGGAACCAGTCTACTGTCCAATTTCCTATTGAATTGCGACCACTGACTTTCCGAAAATCTGGTTCTTAATTTGTCCTTCGTTTTTTCCATTTCCTCTTTCAGTAGATCATAATTCCGCATGTTATACTTTAGGACCAGCTGTAAAAGATCCTGGGACCACGTCAACAAAATCTTTTCCCACTCAGCAGAAAATGAGGGGTTATCCTTGAAGTGGGAATTTTCCTTCAAAATTCTCAAACCACGAAGGAGTCTGCCACAGTCCACATACGATTTCAGTGAATTGTTTGTCTAGAACAGGTTCATTTATCTTTCAGCTAAATTGATTTTTATTCCAACATTTTGGTACTGAATGCGTGTATGTCATCTTGCTGTTCACACTCTAGAAAATAACTAACCATGTTCTCTCGACCTGCCTGTACCTATAGAAAGTAGAAGGTTTTTCTGACTCCATTTTGGAAGTCAAGAGAATGTGCAACAGCTTCGCGGGTACAGACTGGCTAACAGGAGTATACTGATATACATGCCGGATCACAGAAAACATTCTTGAAGCAAATGTCCAAAGAAGAAAAAAAACGCACCGCTATCACTCCGGAGCCCGATGTCTGTTGTGCACAATAACCTCGCTCCTAGCCAAATTGCACGAGCTCACGGGTGCCAACCCATTGAAAACAGTACATAGAACATTCAAAAGAGAGGAAAAAAAACGGTGGCACTCACCGTTCTTAAAAAATCCAAACTTTACTCAGCGACGTTAAAGCATCTTCATACAGGCAGGTACGATGTAGAACCAGTGAATGATGAACGGAGGACGGCCGTTTCGCGCACCTGCGCTTCTACGGGTCCTGTGAGTTCAAGGGAAATGACGGGGTAGATATTCCTCATGCGAGGCTGAACACCTTCCCTCATTCCAACTCACCTGCAAGCTAAATAATTGCTAACATCCAAAAGATAGTCATAAAGAAATGTCACAGCAATTATACAGAAAACTAAAATAAAAAAAAGTGAAAGACCACAAACAAAAAATCATGTAGACCTAACCAAAAGAAGGAACAACAATGAAATCACAAAAAACACACATTGCACACGCGGCTCCACTCCGCACACGTTACACACGCAGCTCCGCGCACATTCTACATGCAGCTTTGCTCCACACACATTACACAAACAGCGCCGCTCTGTGCATATTACAGGCGCTGCTCCACTCCGCGCACATTACACACACGGCTCTGCTCTGCGCACATAGTAACATAGTTAGCCAGGCTGAAAAAAGCCATGTGTCCATCCAGTGCAGCCTATATTCCATCAGAATAAATCCCCAGATCTACGTCCTTCTAAAGAACCTAATCACTGTAAGATACAATATTGTTACGCTCCAGGAAGACTTCCAGGCCTCTCTTGAACCCCACGACTGAGTTCGCCATCACCACCTCCTCAGGCAGGGAATTCCAGATTCTCACTGCCCTAACAGTAAAGAATCCTCTTCTATGTTGGTGGAAAAACCTTCTCTCCTCCAGACGCAGAGAATGCCCCCTTGTGACCGTCACCTTCCTTAGTATAAACAGATCCTCGGAGAGACATTTGTATTGTCCCCTTATATACTTATACATGGTTATTAGATCGCCCCTCAGTCGTCTTTTTTCTAGACTAAATAATCCTAATTTTGCTAATCTCTCTGGGTATTGGAGTTCCCCCATCCCCTTTATTAATTTTGCTGCCCTCCTTTGTACTCGCTCTAGTTCCATTATATCCTTCATGAGCAGCGGTGCCCAAAACTGTACACAGTGCTCCATGTGCGGTGTAACCAGGGATTTGTACAGAGGCAGTATAATGCTCTCATCATGTGTATCCAGACCTCTTTTATTGCATCCCATGATCCTGTTTGCCTTGGCAGCCGCTGCCTGGCACTGGCTGCTCCAGGTAAGTTTATCATTAACTAGGATCCCCAAGTCCTTCTCCATGTTTTTACTGTTAATTGCCCCTCTTAACTCTTTGTTTAGCCACATTAGGTTTTTCCTATTTCTTGTCTTGTGAAGACTTAAACGTCAAGGTTAGATTTCAGAAAGGCAGATTTTAAGAGACTCAGAAAGAGAATTGGAGGGATCCAATGGCTGGATATCCTTAAGGACAAAAATGTCCAGGAAGAATGTTAAATCTTGAAAAATGTGATTCTCAAAGCACAGTTGTTAACAATTGCGAAAAGAGGGAAGAATAGGAAGCATGTAAGGAAACCAGGATGGAAGAACACAGAACTTAAACGCATGCTAAAAAGGAAGAAAGAAATGTTTATAAAATGGAAAGAGGGAGGCATATCTAAAGAAGAATATAATGCTGTCTGCAGAACCTGCAGGGCATGAATCAGATTACTAAAGCTGAGTGACAATGAATTAAGGCTTGCAAGAGACATCAAAAGCAATAAAAAAGGATTTTGGGGATATGTCTGTAACGATAATGTAAAGTGTCATGTATTTTTTCCTATTATCACACCTTCCAGACCATTCCAGAATCTGCCATTCACATACTGAACTCTGCTATGCCAGTGGTGAGGGTTTGACCCCCCCCTCCGCCCAGTTCTTTTCCCTTTGCCTGTCATGCCTGCAAATTTCTGCTCACTCACAGCCTGACACTGTGAGTGAGCAGAAATTTGACACTGTCCACCCCCCTTGCTCCCCCCCAGCCTGCACACACACTCAGTGTAATCTGAGATACCAATGAGTGATTTCCCTCCTCCCAGCAGGGAGCCCCTTTGTCTTTCCACCGTGTGAGGACTTCTCATAGACAATAATGAGAATCTAATCATTTTGTCATAGCGATGTGAGGTTGTGATAGAAAAATAAAAACTACATATCAGGGACGTTCTTCAATGGGACTATTTAACCTGTGTTTTTCCAAATTCTAGCTTCTAGCTTCAGCGGAATCCGAGAAGTGGATTCCTGTGCAGCCGGGGCAGCCCGATGCTTCGTGTTTGGTTTTGAATGAACGCTAGCGACAAGCTGAATAAGATGATACTATGTGCGTTTCTATACGAGGTACCCTCTGCGAGATATGATTATTATAGTTTTCTTAGCCAGATTGTAACTTGGAAAGCAGGGGGAGGACCGCCACAAGCCAGCGCCTTTAGTGATGTCACAAGCCCAGGGGTATAAGTTACTCTCTGGACAGCCCTCATTCAAGCCTGGAAAACTGCTGCATCCACACCCCTCAATGCATTGTGATGTATGGCTCTTCCCACCAGCGTGGTTTTGCCTGAAATGATCTAAGTAACATATGAGTGCCTCTTTTCTTCTGTTAATCCTTTTTATTTGTAATTGCTGTGCACATAATTTAATTGTCTCATATTGTAAAATCTTTTTATATCTTCTGTAAACACTGCCTATCTTTTGAGAGTAAAATATAAAATTATTAGTTCCGTCTCCATGTTCTAAACCGAACTTTTACATGCCTGAAGTAATTACGTTACTAATTCAGGCTGGTTTCGTACCCCTTTATTAAGTTAAATATTGATAGAGAAATCGGAAGCTGGTGGCAGCAAATTGTGCTCTGGGCTAGCTGGCAGTGATGGAAGGGGTTTTATAAGCTGATTGTCTGGCTGCGGCCAGAGCCTTTATAATTCCCTCGCTGCAGCGGGCCTAATAGCCAGTGCACAACAAGTAGCCCATCCGACGACTAATTTTCCTAGGTGCAGTTCCCTGACTGACCAGAGGGTAAAGGGGGCGCCGGAGAGCTGAAAGTTCCAAAGCGGAACTGGAAAGTGGAATATACATAAATCCCGGCAGTTTGTAACTCATTGTTGGCAGCGGTGGGATAACTAAAATAAGCCCCCCCTGCAGTAAATTGATAGGTCAAGACTAGCTTGCTGTTTTTCATCACATTGTGGCAGTGATGGGATAACTAAGATAAGCCCCCGGCCCATGTGATAGCAGTGTGCTGGCCAAACGTCACACTCCTGATAGTGACATTGTCAAAGATGCTATAGGATTTTTACAGGATGAAAATGATGAAATGGTAAGAAAAGATGTTGAGAAGGCCCGAAATTTTAAATTTCTATTTTGCATCTGTTTTCTCTCAGAAAGGAAATGTAACATCAACTGTTCTTCACTGTCCTATTAAGGGAATAGAAGAATCCAGGCTATCTATAAAGAGAGAGACAGTGAGGAAAAACACTTAGCTAACATAAATGAATTCAAGTCTCCAGGTCCAGATGAATTACACCCCAGAGTACTGAAGGAAATAGCAGAAGAAATTTTTGAACCACTCTCCATAATCTTCGAAAAGTCTTGGAGAACAGGAGAAGTCCCAGAAGACTGGAGAAGAGCAAATGTTCCTGTGATGTACCATGTCTGCAAGATATGTTTTCTGTTGCAATGTGCTAACAAATCCTCCATCCTAGGACATTGTAAACTCTCAGTAGTAGGAATTCCTTCCCCCCAGGTTTTATCAACCCTGCCACTTCCTCTGGAAGAGCAGGAATGTTAATTAGCTAGACCATCTTCCTCACACCATTTGCCTTCTCTCCTCTTCAGAGCGGGAAAAACTTCTTTGTTTGAAACGAATAAAACTATGAGAGACTATACCATAAGAACCAAATACCCTAGAGATATGAAAATCATATTTTTGTAACCTGAGCGGTCCCAGCTTCGAGACCGCGTATGTTTCGAAGTTCTACCCTGTCCAGAACATGAGATAGGATTTGCGCCCAAATGGACGGTCATATCGCATAGATGTTTGATGTTTTCTTGATGGGCTCATTACGCTGGGAAACATGATACCACTGATGAGTCCATACCAGCTTCTCCCATAAAGTTATAGCTAATCTAAGTTTTGTAGCCAAAACATAACTTGGATAAGAGAGGTGGGATCAACCCAGAATGCACCTCTCTGTGATGTCACATAGGAAAGTCTATAAGGCATTTCCTGGGCAAACCAGCTCAGAACAGCTGCAGAATCCGTGCTGACAAGAACTCAGATGAGCGGAGAAGTGCAGCTCCGCCTCCACCCACCTTAGCCGCATGGTCTGCCTAAGGAACAATATGGAACTGTGAGTGTAATCTCTTTGTTTTCTCCACTTTTATTTTATACCTGTACTGTACATATTTTATGTCTCAATTTTATAGCAACTTTTATCTGTAATCACTGTCCTCTTTCGGAAAATAAATGAAATAATTATTTAGATCTGTCTCCATGCTCTAAGACTCGAACTATACGCCTTTGATAGATAATCGCTACTAATTCAAAGGGTTTGCCACGGACCCTCTTAATTTAACACTGTGAATTAAGTAACCGTGACTGGTGGCAGCGCGTTGTGTACGGCTATTACGGCTTGCTGGCAGTACAGAAGGGTCTTATATTGCTGAATAAGGGTCTGCAGCCACAGCATTGATAATTCCCTTACTGCAGAAGCCTAATTGCCGGTTCACAACAGGCAGCCCGTCCGGCGACCAATTATCCTAGGTGCAGTTCCCTGACTGACCTGAGGGTAAGGGGGGCGCCGGAGAGCTGTGAGTTCCAAAGTGGAACTGAGAAAGTGGGATATACATAAATCCCCGCAGTACTTGGAAGATTGATAGCAGTGGTGGGGCATCCAAATTAAACTCCCCCTGCGGCAAATTGTAGAGCGAGATTAGCTTGCTGGATATTTTTGTCACATGGTGCCGGTGGTGGGATAACTAAGATAAGCCCCAACGGTGCCTGTGATAGCTGTGTGCCGGCATTGTGTCACGTCCCTCCGTCCGCTGATACACCCGTGTCAGGGGTGGGATTGTGACATAGTGGTGACACAGGGTCCGCTGTCCGTCGCGTTTTGGTGGCAGCGGGACCCCCGTTAGTGTCGCCCGTAAGTAGACGAACGGCGGTGGGCTGTTCGTCACATATTGGTGGCAGAGCGGTGGGATAATCCTAGAGCATTAGTGATTTGGTTTGAGCAATCATTCCTCTCACTAAAAACCTGCACGGTTCCTGCGGGAATCCTGCATCATAGGTTTTGGAGAACAGACTCAGTGGTTACTAGTTCTGAGACATTTGTGTGTACATACAAGTATTCCCTCCCATTTCTTCGTTTTTCTTTTTCTATCTTTTATTTGGCAACCATGGCGGCAAAAGGAGAACCTTGGTACAACCGGCAGACAAAGGAAGTTCTTGCTGGGTTATGCACGTACCAAGGCCTTGACGCCACGAACAAAAACAGAGCTCAAATGATCGCGGCTCTAGTGCAGCTGGACAACGACCAGAATCCAGCGAGCGCAGAAGTTGGCCCAAGTGGCAATGGGGCTGCAGCAGAGGCTCTACTCCTGAGCGCTGGCCCCACATTCAACCAGGACGGGGTGGACCCCTATCTGCAAATGGCCTTGGACGCACTCCCCGCCGAAGACAGTGATGGGCGGGTGAGGCTGATCCAGCAATATCGGCAGGAGGCCCAAGCCGAGCGTCAAGCCCAGGCTGAGAGAGCTGAGCGCCGAGCGGAGGCTGAGAGAGCAGAGCAGCGAGCCGAGAGGGAGGCGCAGAGGGCCCATGAACTGGAGGTACTCCAGCGGGGTGGGAATGCCCCCACAGCCCGAAGCAGTGAGCCCAGCAGCGTCCAGACTCCTAAACCCCGGCCAGAGCATTTTCCCGTGATGGAAAAGGATGGGGACTTGGACACATTTCTGCGAGCCTTTGAGAAAGCCTGCAGACAGTACCAGCTGCCTAGAGACCAATGGGCAAGGTACTTGACCCCAGGGCTAAAAGGCAAAGCCCTGGAGGCATTTGCTTCTCTTCCGCCAGAAGCCGATGACGACTATGACGCCATAAAGCAGGCGCTGATCGCCAAATACCGGCTGACACCTGAGGTATACCGAAAGAAGTTCCGACACCTCCAACGTGGCCCACACGATAGCTACAGTGATGTGGTGCAAGGACTCAGGACCCACTTTGACCAGTGGATCCATGGACTGTCCGTTGAAACCTTTGAGCAGCTACGGGACCTGATGATCAAAGACCAGTTCCTGCATCTCTGCCCAGCTGAGGTCCGACAGTTCATCCTGGACTGCGAACCAACGAACGCGGACAAAGCGGCGCAGATCGCCGACAACCACGAGGCCAACCGGAAGCCCGAGACGCGGAGGCCAGTCGCCACCAGCTGGAAAGGGGGTAAGCCAGCAACCAACCCCAATGCCCCAGCTAGCCGTCCCTCCGGAGGCCCAGTCCCTGTTGCCAACAGCAGGCCGGCTTCTGACAGTCGCCTGTGTCACCACTGCCAGCGGCCTGGTCACTTCTTTTACACCTGTCCGAATAGGCCGAAGAACCCCCCAGCCAAGGCCCCCGGGCCCAACGCCTCTGTTCTTTTGGTGGGAGGTGTGGTTGGGAGGGCTGACGACAACGTTCAACCTGTTCAGGTGGGGGCCCGTCTTGCTACAGGCCTCAAGGACACCGGGGCTGAACGAACCCTCATCCGTCCTGGACTGGCGGCCCCTGAAGAGTTTGTTGAGGGGAAAACCCTGACTGTCACCGGGATTGGAGGCACCCGTTGTCCCTTGCCAGTGGCACGAGTTTTTCTTGACTGGGGTGCCGGGAGCGGGTTGAGGGAGGTGGGAGTGTCTGAAAACCTGCCCACTGATGTTTTATTGGGGACTGACTTGGGGAGGATGGTTGCATACTATGTCCCTGACACCCTTCCCCAAACTGATAATAAGGGTAACGTTAACCCTGATGATGTTGATGATGGGAAACTGAATGTGTTACCTGCTAATGCCTTGATGAGTAATGATGCAACTAACAACCATTCTTTCCCAAGGTATGATGCTGATGCTGATGTGAATGTACCAAAGCAAACTGATAACCATTCTTTTCCTAGGAATGATGATGTTGATGTATCTGTGCCGACTGAACCCATTAACCCTTTCTTTGAAACGGTAGATGTGTCCACAGGTACCGAGGTGCTCAGCCCCGTCACTCTGCGGAGTGAGACGGCTGAGGAACCCCTGGCAGGAGCAAGCAACGGTGCTCAAGAGAATGGGGAGGTGCATGGGGACCATGAGGAAGGTAATGCCATGCAGCTGACCAGTGCCACCGAGGAAGGTAACTGGCCCATAAGTAGCACTGCTCCTAAAGTGTTGGGGGTGGATGGGGAGGTAGAGCCCAGGGCAGCACCAGCTGGTGGGTCTGAAGAAATCCCCAGGGAGACAGCATACATAGCAGCTGTCACACGCAGAGTGCCCAGATCGCAGGTAACGCACTGTCTTCTGGACCCTCTGCTGCTACAGGAGAGACTGAACCAGAGGTGAACCCAGAGCCGGTTCCAGAGGGTCCCAGTAAAGAGGGGACCCTGACGTCACTTCTGGCAGCCTCCAGCATGGAGTTCCAGGCTGCTCTGCACTCAGATGCCAGCCTGGAGAAATTGAGAGGTCTCGCCGAGACGCCCACCTCCAAGTCTGATAAGGAGAGGGTGTTCTGGGAACGAGGAAGGTTGTACCGGGAGACAGTACCCGGAGATCCTAAAACGGAGTGGTTGAGGGAAAGACAGCTGGTCGTCCCCTATCAGTTCAGAACTGAGTTGTTGCGGATTGCCCATGAGATTCCACTCGCTGGACACTTGGGGATCAGCAAAACAAAGGCACGGCTGTCTCAACACTTCTATTGGCCCAAGATGGGGACAGATGTAACACACTACTGCCGCTCCTGTGCCACCTGTCAAAAAGTGGGTAAGGCGGGGCCTGCTCTTAAGGCTCCCCTTATTCCTTTGCCGGTGATAGAGGAGCCTTTCCAGAGAATCGCGGTGGACATTGTAGGACCGCTGTCCGTCCCCAGCAGCTCCGGAAAGCGATACATTCTCACCGTGGTAGACTACGCTACCCGGTACCCAGAGGCAGTAGCTCTGTCTTCAACCAGGGCAGATAAGGTGGCTGACGCACTGGTGACCATCTTTTCAAGAGTAGGATTTCCCAGGGAGATGCTTACCGATCAAGGGCCCCAATTCATGTCTCGCCTAATGGAGGCTCTCTGTGAGAAAATGCAGGTGACGCAGCTGGTATCGAGTCCGTATCACCCACAGACTAATGGTTTGTGTGAACGTTTCAACGGTACCCTCAAACAGATGCTCCGCATACTGGTTGAGACCCAAGGGCGCGACTGGGAGCGGTACCTCCCACACCTGCTGTTCGCTTACAGAGAAGTTCCGCAGGCCTCGACCGGGTTCTCCCCCTTCGAGCTCCTGTATGGCAGGCGAGTCCGGGGACCCCTTGGGTTGATAAGAGAATCCTGGGAAGATGAGCCAAACCCCACAGAAGTGTCCATCGTGGATTATGTCATGCGCTTCCGTGACAAGATGCAGACCTTGACGCAGTTGGTGCATGACAACATGACGCAGGCTCAGGCTGACCAGAAGCACTGGTACGACCAGAACGCCCGGGAGCGGACCTACCAGGTGGGTCAAAAGGTGTGGGCGCTGGTCCCTGTACCAACAGATAAGCTTCAGGCAGCCTGGGAAGGCCCGTACGTCGTCCACCAACAGCTCAACCCGGTCACCTACGTGGTCACGCTTGACCATGCTCGGGGTAGGCGCAAGGCCTGTCACGTCAACATGCTGAAGGCGCACTACGAACGTGAAGCTTGCGTCCTACCGGTCTGCAATCTGCCAGAGGATGGGGAGGAAGATTCCCTCCTGGACATGCTGGCCCAGGCCAAGGCCAATGGGTCCATTGAGGACATGGAGATAAGTGGTTCGCTCACCGTGTCCCAGCGGTTGCAGTTGATGGCCACCCTGGAACTCTTCCGGCCCGTGTTCACCAACCGTCCTGGGAGGACGGAGTTAGCGGTTCATGAGGTGGACACCGGGAATCACGCCCCATTACGGCGAACACCTTATCGGATCTCTGAAACGGTGCAACAAGTCATGCGCCGAGAGGTCGATGAGATGTTAAGGCTGGGAGTGATTCGACGGTCAAAAGGTGCGTGGGCTTCACCTGTAGTCCTCGTTCCTAAAAAGGATCGAACCACCCGGTTCTGCGTGGACTACAGGGGGCTCAACGCCATCACAACCTCTGATGCCCACCCAATGCCGCGCATCGAGGATCTGCTCGAGCGGTTGACAAACGCCAACTACATATCCATCATGGATTTGAGTCGGGGATACTGGCAGATTCCCCTGAGCCCTGAGGCGCAGGAGAAATCCGCCTTTATCACCCCCTTTGGACTGTACGAGTCCACGGTCATGCCCTTCGGCATGAAGAATGCCCCTGCCACTTTCCAGCGGATGGTCAACCACCTGCTTCGGGGACTGGAGGAGTACGCCGTGGCGTACTTAGACGATATTGCCGTCTTCAGTTCCACCTGGGAGGAACACCTTCAGCACCTCCAGGAGGTGCTCAAGCGTCTTCACCAGGCAGGCCTGACCATCAAGCCGGGGAAGTGCCAGATAGGCATGCGCAAGGTCCACTACCTGGGGCACCGGGTAGGCGGGGGTTCCATGAGTCCGGAGCCAGGAAAAGTGGACGCAATCGTGTCCTGGCCCACCCCCAGGACCAAGAAACAGGTGAAGTCCTTCTTGGGCACTGCAGGGTACTATAGGCGGTTCGTACAGGACTATAGCGCCCTTGCCAAACCCTTGACTGACCTCACCAAGCAGAGGCTACCCCAAACAGTCAACTGGACAGATGACTGTGAGGCGGCTTTCCAAGCTTTGAAAGCAGCCCTGTGCAACTCTCCAGTGTTGAGAGCAGTCGACAGCAGTCGCCCGTTTCTGGTACAGACCGACGCCAGCGAGTTTGGCCTCGGTGCTGTGCTTAGCCAGGTCGACTCGGGGGACCAAGAGCACCCCGTGTTGTACCTGAGCCGGAAACTTTTGCCGAGGGAAGTGGCATACTCGACCATCGAGAAGGAGTGTCTTGCCATGGTGTGGGCACTGCAGCGTTTGCAGCCCTACCTGTATGGGCGCGCCTTCACGGTGGTAACCGACCACAACCCACTGAGCTGGTTGCACACCGTGTCGGGAACCAATGGAAGATTGCTCCGCTGGAGCCTTGCCCTTCAACAGTACGATTTTACTGTAAAACACAGGAAGGGCAGTGAAAACGGCAATGCCGATGGGTTGTCCGGCCGGGGCGAACCCGCTGAGGTGCGCATGGCCGATTACCGAGAGGTAATGCCTCCTTAGCGCCCTCTTAAGGGGGGAGGTGTGATGTACCATGTCTGCAAGATATGTTTTCTGTTGCAATGTGCTAACAAATCCTCCATCCTAGGACATTGTAAACTCTCAGTAGTAGGAATACCTTCCCCCCAGGTTTTATCAACCCTGCCACTTCCTCTGGAAGAGCAGGAATGTTAATTAGCTAGACCATCTTCCTCACACCATTTGCCTTCTCTCCTCTTCAGAGCGGGAAAAACTTCTTTGTTTGAAACGAATAAAACTATGAGAGACTATACCATAAGAACCAAATACCCTAGAGATATGAAAATCATATTTTTGTAACCTGAGCGGTCCCAGCTTCGAGACCGCGTATGTTTCGAAGTTCTACCCTGTCCAGAACATGAGATAGGATTTGCGCCCAAATGGACGGTCATATCGCATAGATGTTTGATGTTTTCTTGATGGGCTCATTACGCTGGGAAACATGATACCACTGATGAGTCCATACCAGCTTCTCCCATAAAGTTATAGCTAATCTAAGTTTTGTAGCCAAAACATAACTTGGATAAGAGAGGTGGGATCAACCCAGAATGCACCTCTCTGTGATGTCACATAGGAAAGTCTATAAGGCATTTCCTGGGCAAACCAGCTCAGAACAGCTGCAGAATCCGTGCTGACAAGAACTCAGATGAGCGGAGAAGTGCAGCTCCGCCTCCACCCACCTTAGCCGCATGGTCTGCCTAAGGAACAATATGGAACTGTGAGTGTAATCTCTTTGTTTTCTCCACTTTTATTTTATACCTATACTGTACATATTTTATGTCTCAATTTTATAGCAACTTTTATCTGTAATCACTGTCCTCTTTCGGAAAATAAATGAAATAATTATTTAGATCTGTCTCCATGCTCTAAGACTCGAACTATACGCCTTTGATAGATAATCGCTACTAATTCAAAGGGTTTGCCACGGACCCTCTTAATTTAACACTGTGAATTAAGTAACCGTGACTGGTGGCAGCGCGTTGTGTACGGCTATTACGGCTTGCTGGCAGTACAGAAGGGTCTTATATTGCTGAATAAGGGTCTGCAGCCACAGCATTGATAATTCCCTTACTGCAGAAGCCTAATTGCCGGTTCACAACAGGCAGCCCGTCCGGCGACCAATTATCCTAGGTGCAGTTCCCTGACTGACCTGAGGGTAAGGGGGGCGCCGGAGAGCTGTGAGTTCCAAAGTGGAACTGAGAAAGTGGGATATACATAAATCCCCGCAGTACTTGGAAGATTGATAGCAGTGGTGGGGCATCCAAATTAAACTCCCCCTGCGGCAAATTGTAGAGCGAGATTAGCTTGCTGGATATTTTTGTCACATGGTGCCGGTGGTGGGATAACTAAGATAAGCCCCAACGGTGCCTGTGATAGCTGTGTGCCGGCATTGTGTCACGTCCCTCCGTCCGCTGATACACCCGTGTCAGGGGTGGGATTGTGACATAGTGGTGACACAGGGTCCGCTGTCCGTCGCGTTTTTGTGGCAGCGGGACCCCCGTTAGTGTCGCCCGTAAGTAGACGAACGGCGGTGGGCTGTTCGTCACAGTTCCTATCTTCAAAAAGGGGAAGAAGGTGGACCCAGGCAACTATAGGCCGGCGAGTCTGACTTCTATACCAGGAAAGATCTTTGAACAAATTATTAAACATGTATGTAAGTACCTGGATAAGAATGAAGTGATTAAACAGAGTCAGCATGGGTTTGTAACTAAAAAGTCATGTCAGACTAACTTAATTTCCTTCTATGACGGAATCACTGACTGGGTGGATCAGGGAAATGCTGTAGATATAGTATATACTGACGTCAGCAAAGCACTTGACAAAGTATCTCACACAATCCTTATTAAAAAATGGCTAAGTATGGAATGGACAAGGCAACTGTTAGGTGGATTCATAACTGGTTTAGTGATCGGACCCAAAGAATGGTTGTAAATAGCTGCACATCCAGTTGGAATAATGTCTCAAGTGGGGTACCACAGGGCTCTGTCCTGGACCCTGTATTGTTCAACATCTTTATCAATAATTTATATGAAGGAATTGAGGGTACACTAACTAAATTTGCTAATGACACAAAGCTAGGAGGGATAGCTAATACTAGAGAAGAGAGAGGATTCAAATAGATATAAATAAACTGGTACAGTGGACAGCAAATAACAGAATGGTTTTAACAGGAAAAATGCAAAGTACTACATCTGGGCAATAAAAATGAAAAAGGCATATACAGAATGGGAGGAATAGGGCTAAGTGACAGCACATGTGAAAAAGACTTGGGTATACTAATAGATCACAGACTGAATATGAGTCAACAGTGTGATGCAGCAGCAAAAAAGGCAAATGCAATTCTAGGATGCATTAACAGAAGCATACATTCTAGATCACATAAAGTCATTAATGCCCTCTACTCCTCTTTGGTCAGACCACATCTGGAATACACACGCGGATCAGCTCGGCACACATCACCACCAGAGCTGCTGCACCCCCAAACTTCTGTCTCTTCCACACTATCCCGTAGAAAGTAAGTCCGCAAGGACAGGGTCCCCTCCCCTCTGTACCAGACTGTGATTGTAAATTTGTTTACTGTTAACGATAGCTATAACTTTGTATGTAACCCCCCTTCTCATGTACAGCACCATGGAATTAATGGCGCTATATAAATAAATAATAACAATACACACGCGGCTCAGCTTCGCACACAATTTACACGCGGCTCCGCTCTGCTCCGCTCTGCACACATTACTCACGCGGATCCACTCTGCACACATTACACACACGGCTCTGCTCCGCACACATTACAGACGCGACTCCGCAAACATTACACACACGACTCCGTTCCACACACATTACACACGTGGCTTCGCTCACCTTACACACAAGGCTCCGCTCCGCACACATCACACCCGTGCCTCCACTCCGCACACATTACACACACACGACTCCGTTCCACACGCAGTTACGCTCCACACACATTACACACGCGGCTCCTCTCCGCACACATTACACACACGGCTCCGCGCACATTACACACACGGCTCCGCTCCGTACACATTACACACACGGTTATGCTCCGCACACATCACACACGCGGCTCCGCTCCGCGCACATTACACACGCGTCTCCGTTCCGCGCACATTACACACGCGGCTCCGCTCTGCGCACATTACAAACGCGGCTCCGCTCCGCGCACATTACACACGCGGCTCCGCTCCGCGCACATTACACACGTGGCTCTGCTCCGCACACATTACACACGCGGCTCCGCAGACAATACACACGCGGCTCCGCGCACATTACACACGCGGCTCCGCGCACATTACACACGCGGCTCCGCTCCGCGCACATTACACACGCGGCTCCGCTCCGCGCACATTACACACGCGGCATCGCTCCGCGCACATTACACACGCGGCTCCGCTCCGCGCACATTACACATGAGGCTCCGCGCACATTACACACCCGGCTCCGCTCCACACATATTACACACGCGGCTCCTCTCCGCACACATTACACACACGGCTCCGCTTCAAGCACATTACACACACGGCTCCGCTCCGCACACATTACTCACATGGCTATGCTCCGCACACAATACACACGCGGCTCCGCTCCGCGCACATTACACACGCGGCTCCGCTCCGTGCACATTACACACGTGGCTCCACTCCGCGCACATTACGCACGCGGCTCCTCGCACATTACACACGTGGCTCCGCTCCGCACACATTACACACGCGGCTCCGCGCACATTACACACGCGGCTCCGCTCCGCACACATTACACACGCGGATCTGCTCCGCACATTACACACGTGGCTCCGCTCCGCGCACATTACAAACGTGGCTCCGCGCACATTACACACGCGGCTCAGCTCCGCGCACATTACTCACGCGGCTCCGCTCCGCGCACATTACACACGCGGCTCCGCTCCGCGCACATTACACACGCGGCTCCGCTCCGCGCACATTACACACGAGGCTCCGCTCCGCACACGTTACACACGCGGCTCCGCTCCATGCTCTGCACACGTTACACACGCGGCTCCGCTCCGCGCACATTACACACGCGGCTCCGCTCCGCGCACATTACACACGCGGCTCCGCTCCGCGCACATTACACACGCGGCTCCGCTCCGCGCACATTACACACGCGGCTCCGCTCCGCGCACATTACACACGCGGCTCCGCTCCGCACACATTACACACGCGCTCCGCGCACATTACTCACGCGGCTCCGCTCCGCGCACATTACACACGTGGCTCCGCTCCGCACACATTACACACGCGGCTCCGCTCCGCGCACATTACACACGTGGCTCCGCTCCGCACACATTACACACGCGGCTCCGCTCCGCACACATTACACATGCGGCTCCGTGCACATTACACACCCGGCTCTGCTTCACGCACACTACACACGCGGCTCCGCTCCGTGCACATTACACACGCGGCTCCACACACACATTACACACGCGCTCCGCACACATTACACACGCGGCTCCGCTCCGCGCACATTACACACGCGGCTCCGCTCCGCGCACATTACGCACGCGGCTCCGCTCCGCACACATTACACACGCGGCTCCGCTCCGCGCACATTACACACGCGGCTCCGTGCACATTACACACCCGGCTCCGCTCCACGCACACTACACACGCGGCTCCACACACACAATACACACGAGGCTCCGCACACATTACACACGCGGCTCCGCTCCGCACACATTACACACGCGGCTCAGCTCCGCACACATTACACACGCGACTCCGCTCCGCGCACATTACACACGCGGCTCCGCTCCGCACACATTACACACGCGCTCCGCGCACATTACACACGCGGCTCCGCTCCGCGCACATTACATACGTGGCTCCGCTCCGCACACATTACACACGCGGCTCCGCTCCGCACACATTACACATGCGGCTCCGTGCACATTACACACCCGGCTCCGCTTCACGCACACTACACACGCGGCTCCGCTCCGCGCACATTACACACGCGGCTCCACACACACATTACACACGCGGCTCCGCTCCGCGCACATTACACACGCGGCTCCGCTCCGCGCACATTACACACGCGGCTCCGCTCCGCACACATTACACACGCGGCTCCGCTCCGCATATTACACACGCGGCTCCGCTCCGCGCACATTACACACGCGGCTCCGTGCACATTACACACCCGGCTCCGCTCCGCGCACATTACACACGCGGCTCCACACACACAATACACACGAGGCTCCGCACACATTACACACGCGGCTCCGCTCCGCACACATTACACACGCGACTCCGCTCCGCACACATTACACACGCGACTCCGCTCCGCACACATTACACATGCGGCTCCGCTCCGCTCACATTACACACGCGACTCCGGTCCGCGCACATTACACACGAGGCTCCGCTCCGCACACATTACACACGTGGCTCCGCTTCGCGCACATTACACACGCGACTCAGCTCCGCGCACATTACACACGCGACTCAGCTCCGCGCACATTACACACGCGGCTCCGCTCCGCTCACATTACACACGCGGCTCCGCTCCGCGCACATTACACACGCGGCTCCGCTCCGCGCACATTACACACGCGGCTCCGCTCAGCGCACATTACACACGAGGCTCCGCTCCGTGCACATTACACACGCGGCTCCGCCCACATTACACACGCGGCTCCGCTCCGCCCACATTACACACGCGGCTCCGCTCCATGCTCCGCACACGTTACACACGCGGCTCCGCCCACATTACACACGAGGCTCCCCTCCA
Organism: Dendrobates tinctorius; assembly: GCF_039654945.1. Lineage (NCBI taxonomy): Eukaryota > Metazoa > Chordata > Amphibia > Anura > Dendrobatidae > Dendrobates > Dendrobates tinctorius. Next base: position 1,070,839 of record NW_027361904.1, on the reverse strand, counting down.
TGCTCTGCACACGTTACACACGCGGCTCCACTCCGCGCACATTGCACACGCGGCTCCGCTCCGCACACATTACACACGCGGCTCCGCCCACATTACACACGAGGCTCCGCTACATGCTCCGCCCACATTACACACGTGGCTCCGCTCCATGCTCCGCACACGTTACACACGCGGGTCCGCGCACATTACACACACGGCTCCGCTCTCTCCGCGCACATTACACACGCGGCTCCGCTCCGCACACATTACACACGCGGCTCCGCTCCCCGCACATTACACACGAGGCTCCGCGCACATTACACACGCGGCTCCGCTCCGCGCACATTACACACGCGGCTCCGCTCCGCGCACATTACACACGCGGCTCCACACACACAATACACACGCGGCTCCACACACTCAATACACACGAGGCTCCGCTCCGCACACATTACACACGCGGCTCCGCTCCGCGCACATTACACACGGGACTCAGCTCCGCGCACATTACACACGCGGCTCCGCTCCGCGCACATTACACACGCGGCTCCGCTCCGCACACATTACACACGCGACTCCGCTCCGCACACATTACACACGCGACTCCGCTCCGCGCACATTACACACGCGGCTCCGCTCCCCGCACATTACACACGAGGCTCCGCTCCGCACACATTACACACGCGGCTCCGCTCCGCACATTACACACGCGGCTCCGCTCCGCACATTACACACGCGGCTCCGCTCCGCGCACATTACACACGCGGCTCCGCTCCGCACACATTACACACGCGGCTCCGCTCCGCACACATTACACACGAGGCTCCGCGCACATTACACACGCGGCTCCGCTCCGCGCACATTACACACGCGGCTCCGCCCACATTACACACGCAGTTCCGCTCCGCCCACATTACACACGCGGTTCCGCTCCGCGCACATTACACACGCGGTTCCGCTCTGTGCACATTACACACGCGGCTCCGCTCCATGCTCCGCACACGTTACACAAGCGGCTCCACACACACATTACACACGCGGCTCCACACACATTACACACGCGCTCCGCACACATTACACACGCGGCTCCGCTCCGCGCACATTACACACGCGGCTCCGCTCCGCGCACATTACACACGCGGCTCCGCTCCGCACACATTACACACGCGGCTCCGCTCCGCGCACATTACACACGCGGCTCCGTGCACATTACACACCCGGCTCCGCTCCGCGCACACTACACACGCGGCTCCGCTCCGCGCACATTACACACGCGGCTCCACACACACAATACACACGAGGCTCCGCTCCGCACACATTACACACAGGCTCCGCTCCGCGCACATTACACACGCGGCTCCGCTCCGCGCACATTACACATGTGGCTCCGCTCCGCACACATTACACACGCGGCTCCGCTCCGCACACATTACACATGCGGCTCCGTGCACATTACACACCCGGCTCCGCTTCACGCACACTACACACGCGGCTCCACTCCGCGCACATTACACACGCGGCTCCACACACACATTACACACGCGGCTCCGCGCACATTACACACGCGGCTCTGCTCCGCGCACATTACACACGCGGCTCTGCTCCGCGCACATTACACACGCGGCTCCGCTCCGCGCACATTACACACGCGGCTCCGCTCCGCATACATTACACACGCGGCTCCGCTCCGCACATTACACACGCGGCTCCGTGCACATTACACACCCGGCTCCGCTCCACGCACACTACACACGCGGCTCCGCTCCGCGCACATTACACACGCGGCTCCACACACACAATACACACGAGGCTCCGCACACATTACACACGCGACTCCGCTCCGCACACATTACACACGCGACTCCGCTCCGCACACATTACACACGCGGCTCCACACACTCAATACACACGAGGCTCCGCTCCGCACACATTACACACGCGGCTCCGCTCCGCGCACATTACACACGGGACTCAGCTCCGCGCACATTACACACGCGGCTCCGCTCCGCACACATTACACACGCGACTCCGCTCCGCACACATTACACACGCGACTCCGCTCCGCGCACATTACACACGCGGCTCCACACACACAATACACACGAGGCTCCGCTCCGCACACATTACACACGCGGCTCCGCTCCGCGCACATTACACACGCGGCTCCGCTACGCACACATTACACACGCGGCTCCGCTCCGCGCACATTACACACGCGGCTCCGCTTCGCACACATTACACACGCGGCTCCGCTCCGCACATTACACACGCGGCTCCGCTCCGCGCACATTACACACGCGGGTCCGCGCACATTACACACACGGCTCCGCTCTGTCCGCGCACATTACACGCGCGGCTCCGCTCCCCGCACATTACACACGAGGCTCCGCTCCGCGCACATTACACACGCGGCTCCGCTCCCCGCACATTACACACGAGGCTCCGCTCCGCACACATTACACACGCGGCTCCGCACATTACACACGCGGCTCCGCTCTGTCCGCGCACATTACACACGCGGCTCCGCTCTGTCCGCGCACATTACACACACGGCTCCGCTCTGTCCGCGCACATTACACACGCGGCTCCGCTCCGCACACATTACACACGCGGCTCCGCTCCCCGCACATTACACACGAGGCTCCGCGCACATTACACACGCGGCTCCGCTCCGCGCACATTACACACGCGGCTCCGCTCCGCGCACATTACACACGCGGCTCCACACACACAATACACACGCGGCTCCACACACTCAATACACACGAGGCTCCGCTCCGCACACATTACACACGCGGCTCCGCTCCGCGCACATTACACACGGGACTCAGCTCCGCGCACATTACACACGCGGCTCCGCTCCGCACACATTACACACGCGACTCCGCTCCGCACACATTACACACGCGACTCCGCTCCGCGCACATTACACACGCGGCTCCGCTACGCACACATTACACACGCGGCTCCACACACACAATACGCACGAGGCTCCGCTCCGCGCACATTACACACGCGGCTCCGCTACGCACACATTACACACGCGGCTCCGCTCCGCACACATTACACACGCGGCTCCGCGCACATTACACACGCGGGTCCGCGCACATTACACACACGGCTCCGCTCTGTCCGCGCACATTACACGCGCGGCTCCGCTCCCCGCACATTACACACGAGGCTCCGCTCCGCGCACATTACACACGCGGCTCCGCTCCCCGCACATTACACACGAGGCTCCGCTCCGCACACATTACACACGAGGCTCCGCTCCGCACATTACACACGCGGCTCCGCACACATTACACACGCGGCTCCGCTCCGCACACATTACACACGCGGCTCCGCGCACATTACACACGCGGCTACGCTCCCCGCACATTACACACGAGGCTCCGCTCCGCGCACATTACACACGCGGCTCCGCTCCGCGCACATTACACACGCGGCTCCGCTCCGCACACATTACACACGCGGCTCCGCTCCCCGCACATTACACACGCGGCTACGCTCCCCGCACATTACACACGAGGCTCCGCGCACATTACACACGAGGCTCCGCTCCGCACACATTACACACGCGGCTCCGCTCCGCACACATTACACACGCGGCTCCGCTCCGCGCACATTACACACGCGGCTCCGCTCACATTACACACGCGGCTCCGCGCACATTACACACGAGGCTCCGCTCCCCGCACATTACACACGAGGCTCCGCTCTGCGCACATTACACACGCGGCTCCGCTCACATTACACACGCGGCTCCGCTCCCCGCACATTACACACGCGGCTCCGCGCACATTACACACGCGGCTCCGCTCACATTACACACGCGGCTACGCTCCCCGCACATTACACACGAGGCTCCGCGCACATTACACACGCGGCTCCGCGCACATTACACACGCGGCTCCGCTCCCCGCACATTACACACGAGGCTCCGCGCACATTACACACGCGGCTCCGCTCCGCGCACATTACACACGCGGCTCCGCTCCCCGCACATTACACACGAGGCTCCGCGCACATTACACACGAGGCTCCGCGCACATTACACACGCGGCTCCGCTCCGCACACATTACACACGCGGCTCCGCTCCGCACACATTACACACGCGGCTCCGCTCCGCGCACATTACACACGCGGCTCCGCTCACATTACACACGCGGCTCCGCTCCGCGCACATTACACACGCGGCTCCGCTCACATTACACACGCGGCTCCGCGCACATTACACACGCGGCTCCGCTCCGCACACATTACACACGCGGCTCCGCTCACATTACACACGCGGCTCCGCGCACATTACACACGCGGCTCCGCACACATTACACACGCGGCTCCGCTCACATTACACACGCGGCTCCGCGCACATTACACACGCGGCTCCGCTCCGCACACATTACACATGCGGCTCCGCGCACATTACACACGAGGCTCCGCTCCGCGCACATTACACACGAGGCTCCGCTCCGCGCACATTACACACGAGGCTCCGCTCCGCGCACATTACACACGAGGCTCCGCTCCGCGCACATTACACACGAGGCTCCGCTCCACACACATTACACACGCGGCTCCGCTCCCTGCACATTACACACGAGGCTCCGCGCACATTACACACGAGGCTCCGCTCCGCGCACATTACACACGAGGCTCCGCTCCGCGCACATTACACACGAGGCTCCGCTCCGCGCACATTACACACGAGGCTCCGCTCCGCGCACATTACACACGAGGCTCCGCTCCACACACATTACACACGCGGCTCCGCTCCCTGCACATTACACACGCGGCTCCGCGCACATTACACACGAGGCTCCGCTCCGCGCACATTACACACGCGGCTCCGCACACATTACACACGCGGCTCCGCTCACATTACACACGCGGCTCCGCGCACATTACACACGCGGCTCCGCTCCGCACACATTACACACGCGGCTCCGCGCACATTACACACGAGGCTCCGCTCCGCGCACATTACACACGAGGCTCCGCTCCGCGCACATTACACACGAGGCTCCGCTCCGCGCACATTACACACGAGGCTCCGCTCCGCGCACATTACACACGAGGCTCCGCTCCACACACATTACACACGCGGCTCCGCTCCCTGCACATTACACACGAGGCTCCGCGCACATTACACACGAGGCTCCGCTCCGCGCACATTACACACGAGGCTCCGCTCCGCGCACATTACACACGAGGCTCCGCTCCGCGCACATTACACACGAGGCTCCGCTCCGCGCACATTACACACGAGGCTCCGCTCCACACACATTACACACGCGGCTCCGCTCCGCGCACATTACACACGAGGCTCCGCTCCGCGCACATTACACACGAGGCTCCGCTCCGCGCACATTACACACGAGGCTCCGCTCCGCGCACATTACACACGAGGCTCCGCTCCGCGCACATTACACACGAGGCTCCGCTCCGCGCACATTACACACGAGGCTCCGCTCCGCACACATTACACACGAGGCTCCGCTCCACACACATTACACACGCGGCTCCGCTCCGCACATTACACACGAGGCTCCGCTCCGCGCACATTACACACGCGGCTCCGCTCCACACACATTACACACGCGGCTCCGCTCCCTGCACATTACACACGCGGCTCCGCGCACATTACACACGAGGCTCCGCTCCGCGCACATTACACACGAGGCTCCGCTCCGCGCACATTACACACGCGGCTCCGCTCCCTGCACATTACACACGAGGCTCCGCGCACATTACACACGCGGCTCCGCTCCGCGCACATTACACACGCGGCTCCGCTCCGCACACATTACACACGCGGCTCCGCTCCATCCTCCTCTATAATACTAGACATCATCCAGCACAGCAACGTCCTGCAGACACTGAGACACCTGGAGCTCCGCCCCCGATCATGTGACTGCTCCCCATGTGACTGATCACATGACTGTGACGTCACGCAGGTCCTGTCCGCACACGGCCGCTCTGCAGGTGGAGGTATGTGTGTGTTTCTGTCACTCGCTTCTATGGCGCCACCATATTCCTCAGCGCTGTACAGACATTATCACAATCTAATTCCCCATCAGTCTCTGGAGCGCGGGAGGAAAAACGGGGAGAACATACAGACTCCCTGCAGATGGCGCCCTCCTCCTGTTATTGGGGAGGATTAACCCTTTATGCGGCTGATGATGGGAGGAGTTGTAGTTGTTATTATCTGTGTGGTTACATCTGATGTCACATGACCGCTGCTGTATTCAGTCTCCAGCCCCCAGGACTCTCCTGCACCTTCCTCCCTATGACATGGCCTCAGTGTGGCCCCTCAGGGCTCCTGTACCTTCCTCCCTATGACATGGCCTCAGTGTGGCCCCTCAGGGCTCCTGTACCTTGCTCCCTATGACATGGCCTCAGTGTGGCCCCTCAGGGCTCCTGTACATTCCTCCCTATGACATGGCCTCAGTGTGGCCCCTCAGGGCTCCTGTACCTTGCTCCCTCTGACATGGCCTCAGTGTGGCCCCTCAGGGCTCCTGAACCTTCCTCCCTATGACATGGCCTCAGTGTGACCCCTCTGGGCTCCTGTACCTTCCTCCCTATGACATGACCTCAGTGTGGCCCTATCGGGCTCCTGTTCCTTCCTCCCTATGACATGGCCCCAGTGTGGCCCCTCAGGGCTCCTGAACCTTCCTCCCTATGACATGGCCTCAGTGTGGCCCCTCAGGACTCTCCTGGAACTTCCTCCCAATGACATGGCCTCAGTGTGGCCCCTCCGGGCTCCTGTACCTTCCTCCCAATGACATGGCCTCAGTGTGACCCCTCTGGGCTCCTGTACCTTCCTCCCAATGACATGGCCTCAGTGTGGCCCCTCAGGGCTCCTGTACCTTCCTCCCTATGACATGGCCTCAGTGTGGCCCCTCAGGACTCTCCTGGAACTTCCTCCCTATGACATGGCCTCAGTGTGGCCCCTCAGGGCTCCTGTACCTTCCTCCCTATGACATGGCCTCAGTGTGACCCCTCTGGGCTCCTGTACCTTCCTCCCAATGACATGGCCTCAGTGTGGCCCCTCAGGGCTCCTGAACCTTCCTCCCTATGACATGGCCTCAGTGTGGCCCCTCAGGACTCTCCTGGAACTTCCTCCCTATGACATGGCCTCAGTGTGGCCCCTCAGGGCTCCTGTACCTTCCTCCCTATGACATGGCCTCAGTGTGGCCCCTCAGGGCTCCTGTACCTTCCTCCCAATGACATGGCCTCAGTGTGGCCCCTCAGGGCTCCTGTACCTTCCTCCCAATGACATGACCTCAGTGTGGCCCCTCAGGGCTCCTGTACATTCCTCCCTATGACATGGCCTCAGTGTGCCCCTCAGGGCTCCTGTACCTTCCTCCCTATGACATGGCCTCAGTGTGGCCCCTCAGGGATCCTGTACCCTCCTCCTTATGACATGGCCTCAGTGTGGCCCCTCAGGGCTCCTGTACCTTCCTCCCTATGACATGGCCTCAGTGTGGCCCCTCAGGGATCCTGTACCTTCCTCCCTATGACATGGCCTCAGTGTGGCCCCTCAGGGCTCCTGTACCTTCCTCCCTATGATGTGGCCTCAGTGTGGCCCCTCAGGGATCCTGGACCTTCCTCCCTATGACATGGCCTCAGTGTGGCCCCTCAGGGCTCCTGTACCTTCCTCCCTATGACATGGCCTCAGTGTGGCCCCTCAGGGCTCCTGTACCTTCCTCCCTTTGACATGGCCTCAGTGTGTCCCCTCAGGGCTCCTGTACCTTCCTCCCTATGACATGGCCTCAGTGTGGCCCCTCAGGGCTCCTGTACCTTCCTCCCTATGACATGGCCTCAGTGTGGCCCCTCAGGACTCTCCTGCACCTTCCTCCCTATGACATGGCCTCAGTGTGGCCCCTCATGGCTCCTGTACCTTCCTTCCTATGACATGGCCTCAGTGTGGCCCCTCAGGGCTCCTGTACCTTCCTCCCTATGACATGGCCTCAGTGTGGCCCCTCAGGGCTCCTGTGCCTTCCTCCCTATGACATGGCCTCAGTGTGGCCCCTCCAAGCTCCTGTACTTTCCTCCCTATGACATGGCCTCTGTGTGGCCCCTCAAGACTCTCCTGTACCTTCCTCCCTATGACATGGCCTCAGTGTGGCCCCTCAGGACTCCTGTACCTTCCTCTCTTTGCGATTGCCTCAGTGTGGCCCCTCAGGGCTCCTGTACCTTCCTCTCTATGACATGGCCTCAATGTGGCCCCTCAGGGCTCCTGTACCTTCCTCCCTATGACATGGCCTCAGTGTGGCCCCTCATGGCTCCTGTACCTTCCTCCCTATGACATGGCCTCAGTGTGGCCTCTCAGGGTTCGTGTACCTTCCTCCCTATGACATGGCCTCAGTGTGGCCCCTCAGGGCTCTCCTGTATCTTCCTCACTATGACATGGCCTCAGTGTGGCTCCTCAGTGCTCCTGTGCCTTCCTCCCTATGACATGGCCTCAGTGAGGCCCCTCAGGGCTCTTGTACCTTCCTCCCTATGACATGGCCTCAGTGTGGCCACTCAGGGTTCCTGTACCTTCCTCCCTATGATATGGCGTCAATGTGGGTCCTCAGGGCTCCTGTACCTTCCTCCCTATGACATGGCCTCAGTGTGGCTCCTCAGTGCTCCTGTGCCTTCCTCCCTATGACATGGCCTCAGTGTGGCCCCTCAGGGCTCCTGTACCTTCCTCCCTATGACATGGCCTCAGTGTGGCCCCTCAGGGCTCCTGTACCTTCCTCCCTATGACATGGCCTCAGTGTGGCCCCTCAGGGCTCCTGTACCTTCCTCCCTTTGACATGGCCTCAGTGTGTCCCCTCAGGGCTCCTGTACCTTCCTCCCTATGACATGGCCTCAGTGTGGCCCCTCAGGGCTCCTGTACCTTCCTCCCTATGACATGGCCTCAGTGTGGCCCCTCAGGACTCTCCTGCACCTTCCTCCCTATGACATGGCCTCAGTGTGGCCCCTCATGGCTCCTGTACCTTCCTTCCTATGACATGGCCTCAGTGTGGCCCCTCAGGGCTCCTGTACCTTCCTCCCTATGACATGGCCTCAGTGTGGCCCCTCAGGGCTCCTGTGCCTTCCTCCCTATGACATGGCCTCAGTGTGGCCCCTCCAAGCTCCTGTACTTTCCTCCCTATGACATGGCCTCTGTGTGGCCCCTCAAGACTCTCCTGTACCTTCCTCCCTATGACATGGCCTCAGTGTGGCCCCTCAGGACTCCTGTACCTTCCTCTCTTTGCGATTGCCACAGTGTGGCCCCTCAGGGCTCCTGTACCTTCCTCTCTATGACATGGCCTCAATGTGGCCCCTCAGGGCTCCTGTACCTTCCTCCCTATGACATGGCCTCAGTGTGGCCCCTCAGGGCTCCTGTACCTTCCTCCCTATGACATGGCCTCAGTGTGGCCCCTCAGGGCTCCTGTATCTTTTTCCCTATGACATGGCCTCAGTGTGGCCCCTCAGGTCTCCTGTACCTTCCTCCCTATGACATGGCCTCAGTGTGGCCTCTCAGGGTTCGTGTACCTTCCTCCCTATGACATGGCCTCAGTGTGACCCCTCAGGGCTCTCCTGTATCTTCCTCACTATGACATGGCCTCAGTGTGGCTCCTCAGTGCTCCTGTGCCTTCCTCCCTATGACATGGCCTCAGTGAGGCCCCTCAGGGCTCTTGTACCTTCCTCCCTATGACATGGCCTCAGTGTGGCCACTCAGGGTTCCTGTACCTTCCTCCCTATGACATGGCCTCAGTGTGGCCACTCAGGGCTCTCCTGTACCTTCCTCCCTATGACATGGCCTCAGTGTGGCCCCTCAGGGCTCCTGTACCTTCCTCCCTATGACATGGCCTCAGTGTGGCCCCTCATGGCTCTTGTACCTTCCTAGCTATGACATGGCCTCAGTGTGGCCCCTCAGGGCTCCTGTACCTTCCTCCCTTTGAAATGGCCTCAGTGTGTCCCCTCAGGGCTCCTGTACCTTCCTCCCTATGACATGGCCTCAATGTGGCCCCTCAGGGCTCCTGTACCTTCCTCCCTATGACATGGCCTCAGTGTGGCCCCTCAGGACTCTCCTGCACCTTCCTCCCTATGACATGGCCTCAGTGTGGCCCCTCATGGCTCCTGTACCTTCCTCCCTATGACATGGCCTCAGTGTGGCCCCTCAGGGCTCCTGTTCTTTCTTCCCTATGACATGGCCTCAGTGTGGCTCCTCAGGGCTCCTGTGCCTTCCTCCCTATGACATGGCCTCAGTGTGGCCCCTCCGAGCTCCTGTACTTTCCTCCCTATGACATGGCCTCAGTGTGGCCCCTCAGGGCTCCTGTACCTTCCTCCCTATGACATGGCCTCTGTGTGGCCCCTCAGGGCTCCTGTGCCTTCCTCCCTATGACATGGCCTCAGTGTGGCTCTTCCGAGCTCCTGTACTTTCCTCTTTATGACATGGCCTCAGTGTGGCCACTCAGGGCTCCTCTACCTTCCTCCCTATGATATGGCGTCAATGTGGGTCCTCAGGGCTCCTGTACCTTCCTCCCTATGACATGGCCTCAGTGTGGCCCCTCAGGGCTCCTGTACCTTCCTCCCTTTGCCATTGCCTCAGTGTGGCCCCTCAGGGCTCCTGTACCTTCCTCCCTATGACATGGCCTCCATGTGGCCCCTCAGGGCTCCTGTACCTTCCTCCCTATGACATGGCCTCTGTGTGGCCACTCAGGGCTCCTGTACCTTCCTCCCTATGACATGGCCTCAGTGTGGCCACTCAGGGCTCCTGTATCTTCCTCCCTATGACATGGCCTCAGTGTGGCCCGCAGGGATCCTGGACCTTCCTCCCTATGACAAGGCCTCAGTGTGGCCCCTCAGGGCTCCTGTACCTTCCTCCCTATGACATGGCCTCAGTGTGGCCCCTCAGGGCTCCTGTATCTTTTTCCCTATGACATGGCCTCAGTGTGGCCCCTCAGGGCTCCTGTAACTTCCTCCCTATGACATGGCCTCAGTGTGGCCTCTCAGGGTTCGTGTACCTTCCTCCCTATGACATGGCCTCAGTGTGGCCCCTCAGGGCTCTCCTGTATCTTCCTCACTATGACATGGCCTCAGTGTGGCTCCTCAGTGCTCCTGTGCCTTCCTCCCTATGACATGGCCTCAGTGTGGCCACTCAGGGTTCCTGTACCTTCCTACCTATGACATGGCCTCAGTGTGGCCACTCAGGGCTCTCCTGTACCTTCCTCCCTATGACATGGCCTCAGTGTGGCCCCTCAGGGCTCCTGTACCTTCCTCCCTATGACATGGCCTCAGTGTGGCCCCTCAGGGCTCTTGTACCTTCCTAGCTATGACATGGCCTCAGTGTGGCCCCTCAGGGCTCCTGTACCTTCCTCCCTTTGACATGGCCTCAGTGTGTCCCCTCAGGGCTCCTGTACCTTCCTCCCTATGACATGGCCTCAATGTGGCCCCTCAGGGCTCCTGTACCTTCCTCCCTATGACATGGCCTCAGTGTGGCCCCTCAGGACTCTCCTGCACCTTCCTCCCTATGACATGGCCTCAGTGTGGCCCCTCATGGCTCCTGTACCTTCCTCCCTATGACATGGCCTCAGTGTGGCCCCTCAGGGCCTCCTGTTCTTTCTTCCCTATGACATGGCCTCAGTGTGGCTCCTCAGGGCTCCTGTGCCTTCCTCCCTATGACATGGCCTCAGTGTGGCCCCTCCGAGCTCCTGTACTTTCCTCCCTATGACATGGCCTCAGTGTGGCCCCTCAGGGCTCCTGTACCTTCCTCCCTATGACATGGCCTCTGTGTGGCCCCTCAGGGCTCCTGTGCCTTCCTCCCTATGACATGGCCTCAGTGTGGCTCTTCCGAGCTCCTGTACTTTCCTCTTTATGACATGGCCTCAGTGTGGCCACTCAGGGCTCCTCTACCTTCCTCCCTATGATATGGCGTCAATGTGGGTCCTCAGGGCTCCTGTACCTTCCTCCCTATGACATGGCCTCAGTGTGGCCCCTCAGGGCTCCTGTACCTTCCTCCCTTTGCCATTGCCTCAGTGTGGCCCCTCAGGGCTCCTGTACCTTCCTCCCTATGACATGGCCTCCATGTGGCCCCTCAGGGCTCCTGTACCTTCCTCCCTATGACATGGCCTCTGTGTGGCCACTCAGGGCTCCTGTACCTTCCTCCCTATGACATGGCCTCAGTGTGGCCACTCAGGGCTCCTGTATCTTCCTCCCTATGACATGGCCTCAGTGTGGCCCGCAGGGATCCTGGACCTTCCTCCCTATGACATGGCCTCAGTGTGGCCACTCAGGGCTCCTGTACCTTCCTCCTCATGACGTGGCCTCAGTGTGGCCCCTCAGGGCTCCTGTATCTTTTTCCCTATGACATGGCCTCAGTGTGGCCCCTCAGGGCTCCTGTACCTTCCTCCCTATGACATGGCCTCAGTGTGGCCTCTCAGGGTTCCTGTACCTTCCTCCCTATGACATGGCCTCAGTGTGGCCCCTCAGGGCTCTCCTGTATCTTCCTCACTATGACATGGCCTCAGTGAGGCCCCTCAGGGCTCCTGTACCTTCCTCCCTATGACATGGCCTCAGTGTGGCCACTCAGGGTTCCTGTACCTTCCTCCCTATGACATGGCCTCAGTGTGGCCACGCAGGGCTCTCCTGTACCTTCCTCCCTATGACATGGCCTCAGTGTGACCCCTCAGGGCTCCTGTACCTTCCTCCCTATGAAATGGCCTCAGTGTGGCCCCTCAGGGCTCTTGTACCTTCCTAGCTATGACATGGCCTCAGTGTGGCCCCTCAGGGCTCCTGTTCTTTCCTCCCTATGACATGGCCTCAGTGTGGCTCCTCAGGGCTCTTGTATCTTCCTCTCTATCACATGGCCTCAGTGTGGCTCCTCAGGGCTCCTGTGCCTTCCTCTCTATGACATGGCCTCAGTGTGGCCCCTCCGAGCTCCTGTACTTTCCTCCCTATGACATGGCCTCAGTGTGGCCCCTCAGGGCTCCTGTACCTTCCTCCCTATGACATGGCCTCAGTGTGGCCCCTCAGGGCTCCTGTACCTTCCTCCCTATGACATGGCCTCAGTGTGGCCCCTCAGGGCTCCTGTGCCTTCCTCCCTATGACATGGCCTCAGTGTGGCCCCTCCGAGCTCCTGTACTTTCCTCCCTATGACATGGCCTCTGTGTGGCCCCTCAAAACTCTCCTGTACCTTCCTCCCTATGACATGGCCTCAGTGTGGCCCCTCAGGGCTCCTGTACCTTCCTCCCTTTGCCATTGCCTCAGTGTGGCCCCTCAGGGCTCCTGTACCTTCCTCCCTATGACATGGCCTCCATGTGGCCCCTCAGGGCTCCTGTACCTTCCTCCCTATGACATGGCCTCTGTGTGGCCACTCAGGGCTCCTGTACCTTCCTCCCTATGACATGGCCTCAGTGTGGCCCCTCAGGGCTCCTGTACCTTTCTCCCTATGACATGGCCTCAGTGTGGCCCCTCAGGGCTCCTGTATCTTCCTCCCTATGACATGGCCTCAGTGTGGCCCGCTGGAATCCTGGACCTTCCTCCCTATGACATGGCCTCAGTGTGGCCCCTCAGGGCTCCTGTACCTTCCTCCTTATGACATGGCCTCAGTGTGGCCCCTCAGGGCTCCTGTATCTTTTTCCCTATGACATGGCCTCAGTGTGGCCCCTCAGGGCTCTACTGTATCTTCCTCTCTATGACATGGCCTCAGTGTGGCCACTCAGGGCTCTCCTGTACCTTCCTCCCTATGACATGGCCTCAGTGTGACCCCCTCAGGGCTCCTGTACCTTCCTCCCTATGAAATGGCCTCAGTGTGGCCCCTCAGGGCTCTTGTACCTTCCTAGCTATGACATGGACTCAGTATGGCCCCTCAGGGCTCCTGTTCTTTCCTCCCTATGACATGGCCTCAGTGTGGCTCCTCAGGGCTCTTGTATCTTCCTCTCTATCACATGGCCTCAGTGTGGCCCCTCAGGGCTCCTGTACCTTTCTCCCTATGACATGGCCTCAGTGTGGCCCCTCAGGGCTTCTGTTCTTTCCTCCCTATGACATGGCCTCAGTGTGGCTCCTCAGGGCTCTTGTACCTTCCTCTCTATCACATGGCCTCAGTGTGGCCCCTCAGGACTCTCCTGTACCTTCCTCCCTATGACATGGCCTCAGTGTGGCCACTCAGGGCTCCTGTACCTTCCTCCCTATGATATGGCGTCAATGTAGGTCCTCAGGGCTCCTGTACCTTCCTCCCTATGACATGGCCTCAGTGTGGCCCCTCAGGGCTCCTGTACCTTCCTCCCTATGACATTGCCTCAGTGTGGACCGCAGGGATCCTGGACCTTCCTCCCTATGACATGGCCTCAGTGTGGCCCCTCAGGGCTCCTGTACCTTCCTCCCTATGACGTGGCCTCAGTGTGGCCCCTCAGGGCTCCTGTATCTTTTTCCCTATGACATGGCCTCAGTGTGGCCCCTCAGGGCTCCTGCACCTTCCTCCCTATGACATGGCCTCTGTGTGGCCCCTCAGGGCTCCTGTACCTTCCTCCCTATGACATGGCCTCAGTGTGGCCCCTCAGGGCTCACCTGTATCTTCCTCACTATGACATGGCCTCAGTGTGGCCCCTCAGTGCTCCTGTGCCTTCCTCCCTATGACATGGCCTCAGTGAGGCCCCTCAGGGCTCCTGTACCTTCCTCCCTATGACATGGCCTCAGTGTGGCCCCTCAGGGCTCTCCTGTACCTTCCTCCCTATGATATGGCCTCATTGTGGCCCCTCAGGGTTCCTGTACCTTCCTCCCTATGACATGGCCTCAGTGTGGCCCCTCAGGGCTCTCCTGTACCTTCCTCCCTATGACATGGCCTCAGTGTGGCCCCTCAGGGCTCTCCTGTACCTTCTTCCCTATGACATGGCCTCAGTGTGGCCCCTCAGGGCTCCTGTACCTTCCTCCCTATGACATGGCCTCAGTGTGGCCACTCAGGGCTCCTGTACCTTCCTCCCTATGATATGGCCTCAGTGTGGCCCCTCAGATATCCTGGACCTTCCTCCCTATGACATGGCCTCAGTGTAGCCCCTCAGGGCTCCTGTACCTTCCTCCCTATGACGTGGCCTCAGTGTGGCCCCTCAGGGCTCCTGTACCTTCCTCCCTATAACGTGGCCTCAGTGTGGCCCCTCAGGGCTCCTGTATCTTTTTCCCTATGACATGGCCTCAGTGTGGCTCCTCAGGGCTCCTGTCCAGCAGCCCAGTATTCCTCTGCTCTGCTGACCGCTCCTGGTCTGTACCGGCCCCGTGTCCTCAAGGTCTCCTTCACACCGGTATTTGGAGTCTCCATAATCCGCAAAACAGATCCCCTCTGTCTCCACGTGACACTTCTGGGCGCAGCGATCTCCTCCTCACTGTGTGATCTCCTCTGTTCGGCCTCTGTCGCTCCTTCCTCTTCTTGCTGTTACCGCTGCTGCTCTCCTATAACAGTGACTGGATGTGACGCTCGGCCGCTCTTACTGGGCCTCTATGGACGGGGTCTGCAGAAATCTTGACCCTAAGCCTCTATTGTGGTCAGGAGTTAAGGCGGACCCCTGGAATACGTCCACGGCGTGGCTGCTGGCCGGTGGAGCGAGCTGGCAGAGAAGACGTATGATGACAAATCAAAGTCAGGAGGTGAAAGTCCGGGACAGAATGGAAAATAAAGAGCGAACTACAAGTGATAACCAGCGCTCCGCTGTAAGACATAGAATCCCTGCTGGGTGGTACCATAAGTCCCAGCAACACTAATGTTATATAGGAACATGTCACTGCCTGCACACAGTGCAAGAGCGGCGCCACCTACAGGCAGAGGTCACGGGAGAGGATAGAAATGGGGTTTAGTTTATAAATGTTTCTCCATATTGTTTCCTATGAAGTTTATGTTGTTTTTATCTCATATTTTCTCCATTCAGGTTTCTCCAATAAAGGATCCTCTGCTGATAACGTCTCTGCGGGAATCTTCCTGATTAATGTGTCAGGGATGAATAAGGACAGAGGCAAGATGGCGGAGAGGATACTAAACCTCACCCTGGAGATAATCTTCCATCTTACCGGAGAGGTGAGAGGCTCTGATGTCATCAGATGACCTCATTATCTATGGGAATAACGGGATATGACCGGAGAGGTGAGAGGCTCTGATGTCATCACATGACCTCATTATGGGAATAACAGGGGATATGACCGGAGAGGTGAGAGGCTCTGATGTCATCACATGACCTCATTATCTATGGGAATAACAGGGGATATGACCGGAGAGGTGAGAGGCTCTGATGTCATCACATGACCTCATTATCTATGGGAATAACAGGGGATATGACCGGCGAGGTGAGAGGCTCTGATGTCATCATATGACCTCATTATCTATGGGAATAACGGGATATGACTGGACAGGTGAGAGGTTCTGATGTCATCACATGACCTCGTTATCTATGGGGATAATGGGATATGAACGGAGAGGTGAGAGGCTCTGATGTCATCACATGACCTCATTATCTATGGGAATAACAGGGGAAATGACCGGAGAGGTGAAAGGCTCTGATGTCATCACATGACATCATTATCTATGGGAATAACAGGGGATATGACTGGAGAGGTGAGAGGCTCTGATGACATCACATGACCTCATTATCTATGGGAATAACAGGGGATATGACCGGAGAGGTGAGAGGCTCTGATGTCATCACATGACCTCATTATCTATGGGAATAACAGGGGAAATGACCGGAGAGGTGATAGGCTCTGATGTCATCACATTACCTCGTTGTCTATGGGGATAACGGGATATGACCGGAGAGGTGAGAGGCTCTGATGTCATCACATGACCTCATTATCTATGGGAATAACAGGGGATATGACCGGAGAGGTGAGAGGCTCTGATGTCATCACATGACCTCGTTATCTATGGGGATAACGGGATATGACCGGAGAGGTGAGAGGTTCTGATGTCATCACATGACCTCATTATCTATGGGAATAACAGGGGATATGACCGGAGAGGTGAGAGGCTCTGATGTCATCACATGACCTCATTATCTATGGGAATAACAGGGGATATGACCGGAGAGGTGATGGACTCTGGAGATGTCTGTAGTGATATTATTAATGTCTCCACACTCAGGATTACACATTAGTAAAGACCTCTAGTGATCGCTGTCAGTCCCCTGTATCTGAAGGACGGGAAGGAACCATGAGCCCAATCCCGGGGCCTCCACCTCACCACCAGATACATGAGGACATCAATGCCCAGAAGATCCTAGAACTCACTAACAAGATGATTGAGCTGCTGACTGGAGAGGTGATGCTGCTGGGAATTCTGGGACATTATACAGGACAGCACTGGAGGATTGTGGGTGATCACGGTATTATTGTGTGTGTCAGGTTCCTATAAGGTGTCAGGATGTCACCGTCTATCTCTCCATGGAGGAGTGGGAGTATTTGGAAGGACACAAGGATCGGTACCAGGAGGTGATGATGGGGGAGCACCGGCCCCGCACATCACCAGGTAATAGACAGGACTAAATACACACGACCTATAATTCTCTGTATGTAATAATGATGTCAGTCCTGTCTGTGTCTCCTCAGTTCTCTCCAGTAAGAGGACAACCCCAGAGAGATGTCCCGCTCCTCCTCCTCCACAGGACCATCAGGTAGATGGAGATCTCCCTATGATGTGTAGACGGCTGTGACGTCCTTGTGTTCAGTCTTGTTTTCTCCTCCAGTATTATATGTTTTATACTTGTGTATAAAACACAATGAGAACGGTGGAGACGGCAGGATCACAGCTGACCATAAACATCACATGTCTGGATCTTCTCACCATTATTCCCGGAGACTGCTCCGATCATCGGGGACTTTTACAATATTTGTTTTGCAGGTTTTGGATCCGGATAAAGACCTCAATAATATTAATGGTCCATAGAGAAATTTGAGGGACGATCACCGGTGTAAAGAGGAGACCCCTTATGTGAGGGGCGATCAATGGTGTAAAGAGGAGACCCTTAATGTGAGGAGCGATCAGCGGTGTGAAGAGGAGACCCCTACAGATCACTGCCCAGGTGAGGGTCTTTAGATGAATATCTCTTTCAGCACAATGTGAATTGATAATGATGTGATCCTGTTATACAGTATCTGAGGTCACAGATTGTCATTTATAATATAGGTGATAATACTGTAAATACTCATATTAGCCAACCTGAGTATAAGCTGAGGCACTTGATTTTGCCACGAAAAACTGGAAAAACTTATTGACTCGAGTATAAGCTAGATATGCCTGGTTCCTCATTCCCATCCTTGTCGACATGACTCCTTATCCCCATCCTCGTCTGCATAGCTCCTCATCCCTATCCTTGTATGCGTGGCCCCCATGAGTAAAGCATAAAAAAAAACTCCTACTTACCTTCCCTGTGCGCCTTCGCAGCATCTTGTTCCTGCGCCAGCAGTTGCTGCGGCCCAGCAATAATTTTTCCCCGCTCATTAAAGGAATGACTATTCACCTCTCTCCACGCCTGTGGGAGTGGAGAGAGGTGAATATTCATTATCTTAATGAGCGGACACATGTGGAAGCCGGTGGATGCTGCTGACAGTGTGCGCGCTATAGGAGAAATGAATATTCATTTCTCTTTAGCAGTGGGCACAGGCTTTATCTGCAGCAGCCGGCTCCTGTCTATGTGACCCGCTGCTCCCCCTCCCCTGCCGTCTTCTGAGACAATGATTTGTGTTTAAGCCGAGCGGGGTGTTTTAAGCACAAAAAAATGTGCTGAAAAACTCGGCTTATACACAAGTATATACTGTATACAGCTGGAAATTATACTTATGTGAGCGGCCAATTTCTTCATCATCTGATGTCAGAAAAGGTATTTGTCAAATTTGGGCCTCAGAAACCATCAAGTCCTATTAATCTTATGTTAGTGTTTGGTGACAGAATCAGGGGTGTGGCATCGGAGACCATTTTGGTGGAGTCGAAGTTGGTATTTGAGCATTTCACAGTGACTCAAGATAAAATAACATTTTGTGTGTCAGTGTATAAGTGTCCCCGATGAAATCAAATGCTGTGATGCCCAAATCAGTGCATACTCAGGCAGTGGTAAAAATGCTCCTTCAAGAGTTTCCAATCTAAAAAGACATTTACAATGCTGCCACCCAGAAGTTGACAAAGCTGTGATTGAAAAAGATCACAGCTTCATCAAGAACCCAGAGACCAGCACTTCCCGCCAGGCAAAGGAGGAGGAAAGAGCGTCTCACACATCAGTTACAAGATATTTTGCAAGTGACAAAGTTACTGTAACAATGACAGCAGATGTGTTTAAAAGACAGCTCATCGAGCTTCTTGTGAAGGACGGTGTACCATTATCATTATTAGCACGACCAGCTTTTCCAGCTCTTAATGGGGAAATGGCTGCAAACTTGATGTTTCTCTGGAAAGAGAAAGTATTAGAAAATTAGTGATTGAAGAAGCCCTTAACCAAAAGGAAGATCTTAAAAAGACTCTCAAGAGACGCTTTGTGTTTCTTAAAATGGATTCCTGCACACGTCACAGAGTGAACTATTTTGCTATCAACGTTCGATATGTTTGTGACAACAAAAAAATTGTTACTAAGACGCTGGCAGTAAAAGATCCTAAAGCTCATCACAGCAGCCAGTTTCTCCAGACCTTAGTGGAAAAAGATCAGCAAGATTATGAACTTAGAAAAGAACAGGTTCTTGCTATTGTAACTGATAATGCTTCAAACATAAGTACAATTACACTGATGAATGAGAGTAATGAAGGTGAACAGCAGCTGGAAGAACATTTCACATTCAGTATGTTGGAGATGTAAGACCACAGTCCTGTTCCCATAACGGAGGAACAAACAGATATTACTACAGAAGAACAGCAAAATGATTCTTTACAAATAGATGATCTTGTTGAAGCTGCTTCACACCTCTTTCCTATTCATCACATGCGCTGTGTTGTGCACACGCTGCAGCTGGCAATAAGAGAGTCTGCAAGAGGGACATGCTGGAACTCTGAATAGCAAAGTGAGGAAATTGGCTATTGCTGCCGGAACCCCTAAAATTGATTCCATCTTGAAGAGACGTGCTGGAAAAAGGGCAATTGTGGATCAAGCCACTCGAAGGGGGAGCACTTATTTAATGACTGAAGGATAGCTTGAGCTGAAACCCTTCCTTGTTGATATGGCCAACCCTCAGGTAACACTACAGGTCATTGTATATTGGTAGATGATCAACAGCTTACTAAAGGAAGAGAAGCTCTGCTTGAGGTAGCAGTTGGGATGAGTGGGCTACAGGACGGACAAGAGCAAGAAGACTCGGATCCTGCCAGTGCTGCTGCTGCCATTTCTTCATCCTCGTCAGATGAGGAGTTTGATTTCGAAAAGTTTTTGGCTGAAGTGGAGCAGGCAAAGCGTTGCCCTAGGGAAAAATAATCCACTGCCATAGAAAACAGATTGTCCATATTTCAGCAAAATTTTTCACTTGCTCTTAAAGAAGTAGAAGAGTTCAATCGTTCATCAAAACTGACTGTGCATGAGGCAATTCCTTTACACCCTGACATTGTTAGAGATGTTGCCCATGTGGTTACTGCTTTGCCACCAACACAAGTTAGTGTAGAGAGGTCGTTCATTAGCCTTAAAATAATTGGGTCAGATGTGAGGTCATCTTTGAAGGAGGATCTGATGGAGGCAATTCTATTTCTCAGAACAAATTCATAGACTGCACAAATGTTATTCAGAACGTTTTGGTTGAAATCCTTTTTTCCTCTTACTGCATAGTGTATAATAAATTGTAAATATGCAAACGATTTTTTTGTTCTAAAGTTGTATTCCAATAAATATTTTATGTTCTATGTAAATGGCTTGATTATTATATCAATAATGATTAAAAGCCCAATGTTACCATTCTACTACAGTAAATGTATCACTTAAGCTTAAACATTAGCCATGTACTATATGAGGGAGACATGGAGTTGGAGTCGGTGTGATGGAGATTGAGGAGTCGGAGGTTTGGCTTACCGACTCCCAGCCCCAGGTCCACGTGTGACAATTAGAGCTGGAGGGAGGTTGCCGCTGGGTCCAAGAGTTAGAAGAACTAAGGTGGCATCTGTAATGCAAAACGCAGAGACCTTCTGCAGCCAGATGCAGAGTGACAGTCTGTTACATCTGACACACCCGTGACAGTACCCCTCCTGCTACTAGTGGCCTTCGTACACTCGTACACTCAGTACCAGGTTTCTCAGGATAAGAGGTGTGGAATGAACGAACCGTCTAGGGGCATTTACCTCTGATGCTGAAACCCAAATCCTTTCCTCTGGACCATAACCCATCCAGTGCACCAAGTATTGTAGGGAACGATGTTGGAGACGAGAATCTACAATCCTTGAAATCTGAAACTCCAGATTACCATCAACCATTATTGGGGGAGGAGGTACGGGTGAGGGCTCAAGAGGTTCCACATACTTCTTAAGCAAAGACCTATGGAAGACATTGTGGATCTTAAGAGCCTGAGGTAGCGCAAGACGAAATGCTGCTGGACCAATGACAGCGGTTATTTTATAGGGGCCAGTAAATCTAGGTCCCAACTTCCAGGAAGGAACCTTCAACTTGATTTTCCTAGTAGACAACCACACAGTCTTTCATACTCAGGTCCGGACCTGGCAAGCTTTTTTTGTCAGCCATATGATTATACCTGTCTCCCCTGATTTTTAAATTACTCTGAACCACCCGACACACCAAGGAGAGCGTCAAAGCAAACTGTTCCTCTTCTGAACTCCCGAAGCCCCTCCCTCGCTAAAGGTACCAAACTGTAGATGGAAACTGTATGCACCAAACTGAGATCTGGCGGTAGACTCCTGATGATTATTTATAGCAAATTCTTCCAGCGTTAAGTAGGATGCCCAATCCTGCTGATTTTTGGAGACAAAACACATGAGATGTAAGTCTCCAAATTCTGATTTACACGCTCGGGCTGCCAATTCGACTGGGGATGGAAGGCCGAGGAAAAAGACAGTTGCACCCCCAGTAGAGAACAGAACACCCTGCAGAACTTGGAAACAAACTGGGTCCCCCGATCTGACACATCGGAGGGAACCCCGTGAAGCTTTACAATCTCATTTATAAACACCTGAGCAAGAGTCTTGGCATTCGGAATTGCCGGTAGTGCGTCGAAGTGAACCATCTTACTGAACCTATCTACAACCACCAAAATCACAGTCTTGCCTGCAGATACCGGTAGGTCAGTAATAAAATCCATGAGCAAGTGCGTTCATAGCCTGCTAAGAATAGGTAGCGGAAGAAGAGTACCAAACGGACGGGTGTGCGATACTTTAGAATGTGCACAGATACTACAAGCAGATATGTGTTTAACCACATCCTTTTACAACCCCGGCCATCAAGAGAAATGAGGTCCGCAGTTGACTTACCACCTGGATGACCAGCAAGCACAGAGTTGTGATGTTCCTTAATGTTTTTTAATTACTTTGCGGCACAGATTAGATGGTACAAATAACCTTCCTGAAGGGCAGGAGGTAGGGGCATCCCCCTGAGCCTTCAACACTTCACCCTCTAGCTCAGAGTATGCTGAAATAACTACCCCCTTCTGTAAAATCAGGGCAGGGTCCTCATGGTCACCGCCACCAGAGAAGCTCAGGGACAAAGCATCAGCCTTGACATATTTGACCCCTGGATGGAAAGTGACAACAAAATTGAACCTAGTAAAAAACAGGCACCATCTAGCTTGCCAAGGGTTGAGGAGTTTAGCCGATTTGAAGATATGAGAGATTTGTTTGATCAGTAATAGGATGGACAGGTACCTCCATTTAATGTCGCCATTCTTCAAATGCTAATTTAATTGCCAAAAGCTCCCTATTACCCACGTCATAATTTCTCTCAGCTGAAGACAAGTTTTTTTAAAAAAAAGAGCGCATGGACACCATTTGCCAGAGGACAGACCCTGAGACAACACAGCCCCAACCCCCACCTCCGACTCATCAACCTCCACAACAAAGGGTTGGGACACATCAGGTTGACTTAGTATAGGAGCTTAAGGGAGGAAAAAGCCTGCAGGGCCACATCCGACCTTTTGGAAAAATCAGACCCCCCTTCCTTGTCATGTCAGTAAGGGGTTTCACAAGTACTGAATAATTTTGGCTACATTTCCGATTAAAAAAATTAGTAAAGCCCAGAAAACATTGTAGAGCCTTCAGATTCTTGAGACGGTCCCAATCAAGGACAGCACAGACCTTCTCAGGATCCATCCGTAGACGACAACAGATCCCCCAAAAACTGCACCTCCTGGACTGCGAAAACACATTTTTCTAGTTTGGCAATATAGTTTGTTATCCCTTAATATTTGCAGCACCTGTTTTACATGCCCTCGATGTGTCTCAAAAATCCGGTGAGTAAACCAAAATATCATCAAGATAGACCACCACAAACCTACCCACCAAATGATGGAAAATATCATTAATGAACTGTTGGAAAGTCGCATGTGCATTAGTAAGACCTAAAGACATGACCAGACTCTCAAAATGACCCTCAGGGGTATTGAATGCCGTCTCCCATTCATCCCCTTTTTTGATACCCCATTTTTGATTCTAACCAGGTTGTAGTTGTGACGAACAGCCCACCGCCGTTCGTCCACTTACGGGCGACACTAACGGGGGTCCCGCTGCCACCAAAACGCGACGGACAGCGGACCCTGTGTCACCACTATGTCACAGTCCCACCACTGACACCGGTGTATCAGCGGACGGAGGGGCGTGACACAATGCCGGCACACGGCTATCACAGGCGCAGTGGGGCTTATCTTAGTTATCCCAACACTGGCACCATGTGACCAAAAATATCCAGCAAGCTAATCTCGCTCTACAATTTGCCGCAGGGGGAGTTTAATTTGGATGCCCCACCACTGCTATCAATCTTCCAAGTACTGCGGGGATTTATGTATATCCCACTTTCTCAGTTCCACTTTGGAACTTGCAGCTCTCCGGCGCCCCCCTTACCCTCAGGTCAGTCAGGGAACTGCACCTAGGATAATTAGTCGCCGGACGGACTGCCTGTTGTGAACCGGCAATTAGGCTTCTGCAGTAAGGGAATTATCAGCTGTGGCCGCAGCCCCTACTAGACTGCCAGCAAGCCGCAATAGCCGTACACAACGCGCTGCCACCAGTCACGGTTACTTAATTCACAGTGTTAAATTAAGAGGGTCCGTGGCAAACCCCTTGAATTAGTAGCGATTATCTATCAAAGGCGTATAGTTCGAGTCTTAGAGCATAGAGACAGATCTAAATAATTATTTCATTTATTTTCCGAAAGAGGACAGTGATTACAGATAAAAGTTGCTATAAAATTGAGACATAAAATATGTACAGTACAGGTATAAAATAAAAGTGGAGAAAACAAAGAGAGTACACTCACAGTTCCATATTGTTCTTTAGGCAGACCATGCGGCTAAGGTGGGTGGAGGCGGAGCTGCACTTCTCCGCTCATCTGGGGATCTTTCTAGCACGACGACTTGAGCTGTTCTGCTCTGGTTTTGTCCAGGAAATGCTTTATAGACTTGCTATGTGACATCACGGAGAGATGCATGCTGGGTTAATCCCACCTCTCTCTTTTGGATGTAGAATTACACTAGAAAACTTATACTAATCATAACTCCGTGGGGGCAGCCCGCACAGACACATATAGGGCATCATTGGTTGTGATTTGTTGAGTACAATAATTCAAGACCAAATATGCAGTAGTTCTGATACACCGTTTAGCTGGAACACATATCTCAGGTTCTGAAAGGATTACGCTTCGCCAGAACCACGGCAGCGACGCTGTGACCGCCCGGATTACAAAAATGTGATTTTCATATCTCTAGGGTATTTGGTTCTTATGGTATAGTCTCTCATAGTTTTATTCGTTTCAAACAAAGAAGTTTTTCCCGCTCTGAAGAGGAGAGAAGGAAACAAATGGTTGTAACAGCAGGGGGGTCTCCTATTACTAGTGTGAACACAGGCTGTAGTGGAGGGGGGTGGCACTGCTCTGTGTGTGTGTGAAGGGAGGAGGGATGAAGCTGCAGAGCTAGCAGCCTGGATTGTCATATCTGCCGGATCTTTCTGGAAAGTTACAACAGAAAACATCATATTTTGTGGACAAAACCCCATACCTCACAGACATTGTACATCACACCTCCCCCCTTAAGAGGGCGCTAAGGAGGCATTACCTCTTGGTAATCGGCCATGCGCACCTCAGCGGGTTCGCCCCGGCGGGACAACCCATCGGCATTGCCGTTTTCACTGCCCTTCCTGTGTTTTACAGTGAAGTCGTACTGTTGAAGGGCAAGGCTCCAGCGGAGCAACCTTCCATTGGTTCCGGACACTGTGTGCAACCAGCTCAGAGGGTTGTGGTCAGTTACCACCGTGAAGGCACGCCCGTACAGGTAGGGCTGCAAACGCTGCAGTGCCCACACCATGGCCAGACACTCCTTCTCGATGGTCGAGTATGCCACTTCCCTCGGCAAAAGTTTCCGGCTCAGGTACAACACGGGGTGCTCTTGGTCCCCCGAGTCGACCTGGCTAAGCACAGCACCGAGGCCAAACTCGCTGGCGTCGGTCTGTACCAGAAACGGGCGACTGCTGTCGACTGCTCTCAACACTGGAGAGTTGCACAGGGCTGCTTTCAAAGCTTGGAAAGCCGCCTCACAGTCATCTGTCCAGTTGACTGTTTGGGGTAGCCTCGGCTTGGTGAGGTCAGTCAAGGGTTTGGCAAGGGCGCTATAGTCCTGTACGAACCGCCTATAGTACCCTGCAGTGCCCAAGAAGGACTACACCTGTTTCTTGGTCCTGGGGTTGGGCCAGGACACGATTGCGTCCACTTTTTCTGGCTCCGGACTCATGGAACCCCCGCCTACCCGGTGCCCCAGGTAGTGGACCTTGCGCATGCCTATCTGGCACTTCCCCGGCTTGATGGTCAGGCCTGCCTGGTGAAGACGCTTGAGCACCTCCTGGAGGTGCTGAAGGTGTTCCTCCCAGGTGGAACTGAAGACGGCAATATCGTCTAAGTACGCCACTGCGTACTCCTCCAGTCCCCGAAGCAGGTGGTTGACCATCCGCTGGAAAGTGGCAGGGGCATTCTTCATGCCGAAGGGCATGACCGTGGACTCGTACTGTCCAAAGGGGGTGATAAAGGCGGATTTCTCCTGCGCCTCAGGGGAATCTGCCAGTATCCCCGACTCAAATCCATGATGGATATGTAGTTGGCGTTTGTCAACCGCTCGAGCAGATCCTCGATGCGCGGCATCGGGTGGGCATCAGAGGTTGTGATGGCGTTGAGCCCCCTGTAGTCCACGCAGAACCTGGTGGTTCGATCCTTTTTAGGCACGAGGACTACAGGTGAAGCCCACGCGCTTTTTGACCGTCGAATCACCCCCAGCCTTAACATCTCATCGATCTCTTGGCGCATGACTTGTTGCACCGTTTCAGAGATCCGATAAGGTGTTCGCCGTAATGGGGCGTGATTCCCGGTGTCCACCTCATGAACCGCTAACTCCGTCCTCCCAGGACGGTTGGTGAACACGGGGCGGAAGAGTTCCAGGGTGGCCATCAACTGCAACCGCTGGGACACGGTGAGCGAACCACTTATCTCCATGTCCTCAATGGACCCATTGGCCTTGGCCTGGGCCAGCATGTCCAGGAGGGGATCTTCCTCCCCATCCTCTGGCAGATTGCAGACCGGTAGGACGCAAGCTTCACGTTCGTAGTGCGCCTTCAGCATGTTGACGTGAAAGGCCTTGCGCCTACCCCGAGCATGGTCAAGCGTGACCACGTAGGTGACCGGGTTGAGCTGTTGGTGGACGACGTACGGGCCTTCCCAGGCTGCCTGAAGCTTATCCGTTGGTACAGGGACCAGCACCCACACCTTTTGACCCACCTGGTAGGTCCGCTCCCGGGCGTTCTGGTCGTACCAGCGCTTCTGGTCAGCCTGAGCCTGCGTCATGTTGTCATGCACCAACTGCGTCAAGGTCTGCATCTTGTCACGGAAGCGCATGACGTAATCCACGATGGACACTTCTGTGGGGTTTGGCTCATCTTCCCAGGATTCTCTTATCAACCCAAGGGGTCCCCGGACTCGCCTGCCATACAGGAGCTCGAAGGGGGAGAACCCGGTCGAGGCCTGCGGAACTTCTCTGTAAGCGAACAGCAGGTGTGGGAGGTACCGCTCCCAGTCGCGCCCTTGGGTCTCAACCAGTATGCGGAGCATCTGTTTGAGGTTACCGTTGAAGCGTTCACACAAACCATTAGTCTGTGGGTCATACGGACTCGATACCAGCTGCGTCACCTGCATTTTCTCACAGAGAGCCTCCATTAGGCGAGACATGAATTGGGGCCCTTGATCGGTAAGCATCTCCCTGGGAAATCCTACTCTTGAAAAGATGGTCACCAGTGCGTCAGCCACCTTATCTGCCCTGGTTGAAGACAGAGCTACTGCCTCTGGGTACCGGGTAGCGTAGTCTACCACGGTGAGAATGTATCGCTTTCCGGAGCTGCTGGGGACGGACAGCGGTCCTACAATGTCCACCGCGATTCTCTGGAAAGGCTCCTCTATCACCGGCAAAGGAATAAGGGGAGCCTTAAGAGCAGGCCCCGCCTTACCCACTTTTTGACAGGTGGCACAGGAGCGGCAGTAGTGTGTTACATCTGTCCCCATCTTGGGCCAATAGAAGTGTTGAGACAGCCGTGCCTTTGTTTTGCTGATCCCCAAGTGTCCAGCGAGTGGAATCTCATGGGCAATCCGCAACAACTCAGTTCTGAACTGATAGGGGACGACCAGCTGTCTTTCCCTCAACCACTCCTTTTTAGGATCTCCGGGTACTGTCTCCCGGTACAACCTTCCTCGTTCCCAGAACACCCTCTCCTTATCAGACTTGGAGGTGGGCGTCTCGGCGAGACCTCTCAATATCTCCAAGCTGGCATCTGAGTGCAGAGCAGCCTGGAACTCCATACTGGAGGCTGCCAGAAGTGACGTCAGGGTCCCCTCTTTACTGGGACCCTCTGGAACCGGCTCTGGGTTCACCTCTGGTTCAGTCTCTCCTGTAGCAGCAGAGGGTCCAGAAGACAGTGCGTTACCTGCGATCTGGGCACTCTGACTGCGTGTGACAGCTGCTATGTATGCTGTCTACCTGGGGATTTCTACAGACCCACCAGCCGGTGCTGGCTTGGGCTCTACCTCCCCATCCACCCCCAACACTTCAGGAGCAGTGCTACATATGGGCCAGTTACCTTCCTCGGTGGCACTGGTCAGCTGCATGGCATTACCTTCCTCATGGTCCCCATGCACCTCCCCATTTCCTTGAGCACCGTTGCTTACTCCTGCCAGGGGTTCCTCAGCCGTCTCACTCCGCAGAGTGACGGGGCTGAGCACTTCGGTACCTGTGGACACATCTACCGCTTCAAAGAAAGGGTTAACGGGTTCAGTCGGCACAGATACATCAACATCATCATCATCCTTCCTAGGAGAAGAATGGTTATCAGTTTGCTTTGGTACATTCACATCAGCATCAGCATCGTACCTGGGGAAAGAATGGTTGTTAGTTGCATCATTACTCATCAAGGCATTAGCAGGTAACACATTCAGTTTCCCGTCATCATCATCATCAGGGTTAACGTTACCCTTATTATCAGTTTGGGGAAGGGTGTCAGGGACGTAGTATGCAACCATCCGCCCCAAGTCAGTCCCCAATAAAACATCAGTGGGCAGGTTTTCAGACACTCCCACCTCCCTCAACCCGCTCCCAGCACCCCAATCGAGATAAACTCGTGCCACTGGCAAGGGACAACGGGTGCCTCCAATCCCGGTGACAGTCAGGGTTTTCCCCTCAACAAACTCTTCAGGGGCCGCCAGTCCAGGACGGATGAGGGTTCGTTCAGCCCCGGTGTCCTTGAGGCCTGTAGCAAGACGGGCCCCCACCTGAACAGGTTGAACGTTGTCGTCAGCCCTCCCAACCACACCTCCCACCAAAAGAACAGAGGCGTTGGGCCCGGGGGCCTTGGCTGGGGGGTTCTTCGGCCTGTTCGGACAGGCGTAAAAGAAGTGACCAGGCCGCTGGCAGTGGTGACACAGGCGACTGTCAGTAGCCGGCCTGTTGTTGGCAACAGGGACAGGGCCTCCGGAGGGACGGCTAGCTGGGGCATTGGGGTTGGTTGCTGGCTTACCCCCTTTCCAGCTGGTGGCGACTGGCCTCCGCGTCTCGGGCTTCCGGTTGGCCTCGTGGTTGTCGGCGATCTGCGCCGCTTTGTCCGCGTTCGTTGGTTCGCGGTCCAGGATGAACTGTCGGACCTCAGCTGGGCAGAGATGCAGGAACTGGTCTTTGATCATCAGGTCCTGTAGCTGCTCAAAGGTTTCAACGGACAGTCCATGGATCCACTGGTCAAAGTGGGTCCTGAGTCCTTGCACCACATCACTGTAGCTATCGTGTGGGCCACGTTGGAGGTGCCGGAACTTCTTTCGGTATACCTCAGGTGTCAGCCGGTATTTGGCGATCAGCGCCTGCTTTATGGCGACATAGTCGTCATCGGCTTCTGGCGGAAGAGAAGCAAATGCCTCCAGGGCTTTGCCTTTTAGCCCTGGGGTCAAGTACCTTGCCCATTGGTCTCTAGGCAGCTGGTACTGTCTGCAGGCTTTCTCAAAGGCTTCGCAGGAACGTGTCCAAGTCCCCGTCCTTTTCCATCACGGGAAAATGCTCTGGCCGGGGTTTAGGAGTCTGGAGGCTGCTGGGCTCACCACTTCGGGCTGTGGGGGCATTCCCACCCCGCTGGAGTACCTCCAGTTCATGGGCCCTCTGCGCCTGGCGCTCGGCTCTCTCAGCCTCTGCTCGGCGCTCAGCTCTCTCAGCCTGGGCTTGACGCTCGGCTTGGGCCTCCTGCCGATATTGCTGGATCAGCCTCACCCGCCCATCACTGTCTTCGGCGGGGAGTGCGTCCAAGGCCATTTGCAGATAGGGGTCCACCCCGTTCTGGTTGAATGTGGGGCCAGCGCTCAGGAGTGGAGCCTCTGCTGCAGCCCCATTGCCACTTGGGCCAACTTCTGCGCTCGCTGGATTCTGGTCGTTGTCCAGCTGCACTAGAGCCGCGATCATTTGAGCTCTGTTTTTGTTCGTGGCGTCAAGGCCTTGGTACGTGCATAACCCAGCAAGAACTTCCTTTGTCTGCCGGTTGTACCAAGGTTCTCCTTTTGCCGCCATGGTTGCCAAATAAAAGATAGAAAAAGAAAAACGAAGAAACGGGAGGGGGATACTTGCAAGTACACACTAATGTCTCAGGACTAGTAACCACTGAGTCTGTTCTCCAAAACCTATGATGCAGGATTCCCGCAGGAACCGTGCAGGTTTTTAGTGAGAGGAATGATTTCTCAAACCAAATCACTAATGCTCTAGGATGATCCCACCGCTCTGCCACCAATATGTGACGAACAGCCCACCGCCGTTCGTCCACTTACGGGCGACACTAACTGGGGTCCCGCTGCCACCAAAACGCGACGGACAGCGGACCCTGTGTCACCACTATGTCACAGTCCCACCACTGACACCGGTGTATCAGCGGACGGAGGGGCGTGACACAATGCCGGCACACGGCTATCACAGGCGCAGTGGGGCTTATCTTAGTTATCCCAACACTGGCACCATGTGACCAAAAATATCCAGCAAGCTAATCTCGCTCTACAATTTGCCGCAGGGGGAGTTTAATTTGGATGCCCCACCACTGCTATCAATCTTCCAAGTACTGCGGGGATTTATGTATATCCCACTTTCTCAGTTCCACTTTGGAACTTGCAGCTCTCCGGCGCCCCCCTTACCCTCAGGTCAGTCAGGGAACTGCACCTAGGATAATTAGTCGCCGGACGGGCTGCCTGTTGTGAACCGGCAATTAGGCTTCTGCAGTAAGGGAATTATCAGCTGTGGCCGCAGCCCCTACTAGACTGCCAGCAAGCCGCAATAGCCGTACACAACGCGCTGCCACCAGTCACGGTTACTTAATTCACAGTGTTAAATTAAGAGGGTCCGTGGCAAACCCCTTGAATTAGTAGCGATTATCTATCAAAGGCGTATAGTTCGAGTCTTAGAGCATAGAGACAGATCTAAATAATTATTTCATTTATTTTCCGAAAGAGGACAGTGATTACAGATAAAAGTTGCTATAAAATTGAGACATAAAATATGTACAGTACAGGTATAAAATAAAAGTGGAGAAAACAAAGAGAGTACACTCACAGTTCCATATTGTTCCTTAGGCAGACCATGCGGCTAAGGTGGGTGGAGGCGGAGCTGCACTTCTCCGCTCATCTGGGGATCTTTCTAGCACGACGACTTGAGCTGTTCTGCTCTGGTTTTGTCCAGGAAATGCTTTATAGACTTGCTATGTGACATCACGGAGAGATGCATGCTGGGTTAATCCCACCTCTCTCTTTTGGATGTAGAATTACACTAGAAAACTTATACTAATCATAACTCCGTGGGGGCAGCCCGCACAGACACATATAGGGCATCATTGGTTGTGATTTGTTGAGTACAATAATTCAAGACCAAATATGCAGTAGTTCTGATACACCGTTTAGCTGGAACACATATCTCAGGTTCTGAAAGGATTACGCTTCGCCAGAACGACGGCAGCCACGCTGTGACCGCCCGGATTACAAAAATGTGATTTTCATATCTCTAGGGTATTTGGTTCTTATGGTATAGTCTCTCATAGTTTTATTCGTTTCAAACAAAGAAGTTTTTCCCGCTCTGAAGAGGAGAGAAGGAAACAAATGGTTGTAACAGCAGGGGGGTCTCCTATTACTAGTGCGAACACAGGCTGTAGAGGAGGGGGGTGGCACTGCTCTGTGTGTGTGTGAAGGGAGGAGGGATGAAGCTGCAGAGCTAGCAGCCTGGATTGTCATATCTGCCGGATCTTTCTGGAAAGTTACAACAGAAAACATCATATTTTGTGGACAAAACCCCATACCTCACAGACATTGTACATCACAATAGTCCCCCCCTTAAATCCAACTTGGAGAACAGCTTTTCTCCCACCACCTGGCTGAACAGATCCGGAATCAGAGGAAGAGGGTATGGATCTGTAAGGAGGAGGACCAGGCCATATGTACCTGTTCTGTGCTGGGTCCGGAACTGTCAGGGCTGTTTTCTCTGTTGTCCGTGGGACAGAGTAAGACCAGACAAACCTTTTCACCAGGAAGCAGGGGTGTGGATAAGCTGCAGCATCCACAGCGTGCGCGGAAGCAATCAATCTTGGCGGGAACAGGCAGCGCGCAGCAGAGAGAGAGGAGTGCTTCGCCCCTCAAGCACCGGCATTGCGCAGGCCTGCGTCGGTTGACTCCTGCCGCCACTTGCGGGGACTTAAGAGAGAGAAGTGCAGCGTGCCCGGTGAGAGAACAGGGTGCTGCACGCTCCGTGCCTGTGAGTACAGCGTGCGTGCCGCCTAAGAGAAACCGGGTAGGGGACAGAAGTTTGCACTCTGGGTTGCCAGTTTATACTTGCCGGTCTACGTTCGACCCGGACAATGCTGTGGCCTTCAATGTATGGGCTGCATCAATCTATGGACTAGGGGCTCAGCAGAAGGTACCGGAGACCAACCGCTGCTGCCGGAAGACGGGTCTGTAACGGGGTCTACCAAGCTGGGGTACCTCTTTCAGTACCACCCCGTGTTTTCGGAGGTCCGCTCTGCGTTGGCTGGAGTCTGAATGAATGACGCTGGCTGGAATCCCTGGGTTACATGGGCGCATATAAAAGATCACTGCCTCTCCATGTATTTCCAGTCTGACAACACTTTACTCACAGGACACAGAATATATCACACAGATA
This sequence comes from Dendrobates tinctorius, assembly GCF_039654945.1. Lineage (NCBI taxonomy): Eukaryota > Metazoa > Chordata > Amphibia > Anura > Dendrobatidae > Dendrobates > Dendrobates tinctorius. The sequence goes on along the minus strand of NW_027361904.1, from coordinate 1,038,036 downwards.
CAAAGGGCAGGTCAATAGAAAAGCGGCAGGCCAGACATGCATTACAAAAGCCGCAGGTGGCCGGAGCCTGCCGATGTTTACTGTGGAAATTACAAAGGTGGGGGGAGGGCGGACAAAAGGGGAATGCTGATGCATTAGGGACATGCATCACACATAGAACCTATTATCCATACATATAACTGCACAACATATTCTGGGTGCTAAGTGGTTCTGTAACACGTAACAGGGTCATTATTGCCCACAGGACCTCATTGGACAAGCACCACGCCAGCCGTTGTTGGCGCAATTGACTTCTCAGCAGCTCTCACCGTCTGAGAAACTAATGACACGATAAGTTACCATAAAGAATTGCCGTTAACTCATCCATTGTTCGTTAACCCTGCATATCCTTTGCAATTGAACTGTTTATTTCCCCATTTGACTGTTTATTCCCTCATTTAACTGCTTATCTCCCTGCGTGAAGAATCTCATTGTTAAAGTAAAGTTGTTAACCCCTTGCTCTGCCTCCCATGCCTCACTGCATCTCGCAACCTGCTCACAGATCTGACATGGTAATGTGATTTAATTCTCGGAAATCTAAATAGGGATGTAGACCACTGTAACGGGGTCTTCTGTGCTGTAATACCTCTTACATTACCACCTCGTGTTTCAGGAGGTCCACTCTGCTTTTCCTCACTTCTGGATGAAGGACGCTGGTTTGAAAGGCTTTACAACATGGGAACATATAAAAAATCACTGCTTCTCCACGTATTTCCAGTGTGACAACATTTTACTCACTGGTCTCAGAATATATATACATACAGAGGACAGGACAATCAATATGTGGCAGGCCAGTAGATAACAGGCTCCAATTAAGACGCCAGACGTACATTCCAATAGCCGCAGGTGGCCGGCGACCCCCGATCATTTACCGTGGGATTTACAAAGGTGGGGGGAGGTCAGAAGTGGGATATCTTGTTTACCTCTGCCCAGGGGTCGCAGCCAGCGGTTGCTGCATTAGGGGTATGCATTTCACATTGCACCTATCATACATGCATCTCCTATTCGGGGTTCTGGGGGGTTCTGTAACAACCACCATCTTTTTTCTTCACAAAAAAAAACCCTGCTGCCACGGGCGAAGATGAGGGTCTGATGTGTGTCTTCTCCAGACTTTCGACAATGAAATCCTTCATGGCTTGCCTCTCGGGGCCGGAAAGATTATACAGACTGGACTTAGGAAGTTTAGCTCCGGGGGTCAGGTTTTTAGGACAGTCATATGTACGGTGAGGAGGCAAATCCTGACACCCCCTCTCAGAAAAAACGTCCTAAAACCCCACCAAAAATGCAGGTACGAATACTGTAGAAAGAGAAATATTTAAACAGTTGATGGCAAAAATGGGAATGGGCTTTGCTAAGGTAGAGCAAGCAAGCAAACCCACGAGTTCTGTCAAACTCAGCATCAACCATGCTGACTCCAGCTCTACTGTCAACAAACACAGAAATCTCAGTTTTGCTCTGTAGCACCACCTCTGTTGTCAGGACAAGCAGGAAACTGCTCTCTCATCTCATCAGTCCATAAGACCGGTGAATAATTTGTCTTTAGACATTTCTTGGTCCAGTCTTGATGTTTCTTCTTCTGTGGTTGGGTTGAGCCTCTTTACCTCGGCTATGTCTCTGACAACGGAACGTCTTGTACTTCTGGGCTTCCAGGGAGGCTGAAATTCTAGAACATAACAGCACTGGAGGTTAATGGCTTCCTGGTGTTACACTTCTGTTCCTAGAATCTCGGGCTTCGCTTCCTTCGCCTCGGCCCACTGTTCTCTGTTGTGCTCCACGTCGGGTTTTGCAGCGTGCCCGACATAGATCTATGATATCTACCTAGACCTATTTAAGGCCCATTAGGACTCACACGTCTTCAGATTGTGATTAAAGACTGCAGTTAGGAAGACTCCACCCCACACCATGTTATCATGTTTCTATCCCCGCTGACTTCTCTTCATCTGTCCTACTGTTCTCTGTATTACTATGTGTGCCACGTCCTTGCTCCCAACTTGCCTTTGCAGCTGCACCATCGCTCGGGTCCGAGTGCCCACCTGCCGTGGGCACAGAGACCGGAACCATTTAACCATTGCTGCAGCATCTAAATAGTCAAACAGCAGGGAATTACGCTAGCTCCGGGCGCAGTGAGGGAAGGCATGAGCCAGCTATATGATGAATTTTACAGTAGAAAACTGTAGGCTTTTTTTACATGACCATACTTGCTACTGTCCAACACAGAAGTTGAAAACCGCAACAAAAAAGCCTGTTATCATAACATTGTGACCTAGTGGGCCTTGTGAGATTGTGATCCAGTGTGCAACCAAATATTTTAGGCCAGAAATAAATTAATTTTGCTATATACTTCTCAATTGTAATGTCATAAAAAGTCAGTACAATTGTTGAGTTTCTATTACTAAAAAAATATCAGTTTTATTTTTTTGCAGATGACTGTACCGGGAGCTCAGAGGAAAATCCAAAATCTTCAGATGTTAATGCAAATGATTGTAGTGTCATTCAATATGAATGTGAGAAAAATGACAATATTGAAGATATACCCTTCACCCCTCATATCCAAAATGTATCATCTGATCCTGTTAAACAGATCCGATCTCCTGATTCATCACGGACTATAAATCAAAATACAAATTACAGATTGGGTGTCAAACTTCACAAACTTCCCAAAGGGAAAAAGCCACATTTATGTTCAGAATGTGGGAAATGCTTTTCCCATAAATCAGGTTTGGTTAGACATCATAGAATTCACACAGGGGAGAAGCCGTATTCATGTTTAGAGTGTGGGAAATGTTTTACTCAAAAATCAGTTTTTATTAAACATTATAGAATTCACACAGGGGAGAAGCCATATTCATGTCAGGAATGTGGAAAATGCTTTGCTAATAAAGGATGTCTTGTTAGACATGAGAGAACTCACACAGAAGAAAAGCCGTATTCATGTTCAGAATGTGAGAAATGTTTTGAACAGAAATCACATCTGGTTGGACATCATAGAAGACACACAGGGGAGAAGCCATTTTCATGTCAGGAATGTGGAAAATGCTTTGCTAATAAAGCATGTCTTGTTAGACATGAGAGAATTCACACCGAAGAAAAACCATATTCATGTTCAGAATGTGGGAAATGTTTTGAACAGAAATCACATCTGGTTAGACATCGTAGAAGACACACAGGGGAGAAACCATTTTCTTGTTCAGAATGTGGGATCTGTTTTAACGAGAAGCATAGTCTTATTGGACATCAAAGAATTCATACAGGGGAGAAGCCGTATTCATGTTCAGATTGTGGAAAATGTTTTACTGTAAAATCAGTTTTGATTAGACATCAAGAAATCCACAAAGGGGAGAAGCCATATTCATGCTCAGAATGTGGGAAATGTTTTAACTTGAAAAGTGTTCTTATTAGGCATCAAAGAATTCACACAGGGGAGAAGCCATTTTCATGCCCAAAATGTAGAAAATGCTTTACCAATAAATCAGATCTTGTTAGACATGAAAGATCTCACACAGGGAGAAGCCAGTTTCATGTTTAGATGTGGAAAATCTTTAACTGTTAGATCAGATCTTGTTAACCCCCGGAGATTTTTTGCGTTTTGGTTTTTCGCTCCCCTTCTTCCCAGAGCCATAACTTTTTTAATTTTCCATCAATATGGCCGTGTGAGGGCTTGTTTTTTGCGGGACGAGTTGTACTTTGAAAGACACCATTGGTTTTACCATGTTGTGTACTAGAAAACGGGGGAAAAAAAGTGCAATCCCACACTAGTTTTTTGTTTGGCTTTTTGGCTGGGTTCTCTAAATCCAAAACTGCCCTGCGATTATTTTTCTCCAGGACATTACCAGTTCATAGACACCAAACATGTCTAGGTTCTTTTTTATCTAAGTGGTGAAAAAAAAAATTCCAAACTTTGCTAAAAAAAAAAAAAAAAAATTGTGCCATTTTCCGAGACCATTTTTCGTGATCGCGGGTTGGGTGAGGGCTTATATTTTGCATGCCAAGCTGGCGTTTTTAATGATACCATTTTGGTGCAGATACGACCTTTTGATCGCCCGTTATTGCATTTTAATGCAATGTCGCTGTGACCAAAAAAACGTAATTCTACCGGTTTTAATTTTTTTCTCACTACGCCGTTTAGCGATCAGGTTAGTCCTTTTTTTATTGACAAATCGGGCGATTCTGACCACGGCAATACCAAATATGTGTATGTTTGATTTTATTTTTATTATTTTGAATGGGGCAAAAGGGGGGTGATTTTAAACTTTTTTTTAATATTTTTAAAAACTTTTTTTTTTTTACTTTTGGCATGCTTCAATAGTCTCCATGCTTCTTAACTTAAGGCCATGTCACACACAGCGAACTCGCTAGTGAGATCGATCATTTTGTGATGTCACAGCGACCTCGCCAGCGATATCGCTGTGTGTGACGGGGATCAGTGACCGGCCCCCCTGCCGGTTATCGCTGATCGAGCAGCATCGGCCAGGGCCGTTTTTCGATCGCTGGTCTCCCGCTGGCCAGCGTGCATCGCTGCGTGTGGCAGCGAGAGACCAGCGATCAGCGACGCTGGTTTCTAATGTAAACATCGGGTATCCAGGAGCCGCGCGGCTCTTAGATACCTGACGTTTACATTAGAAACCAGCGTCGCTGGTTCTGATCGCTGGTCTATGAGACAGCTCACCAGCGATCAGCCTAGCGATGTCCCAGTGATCCCATCATGTCGGATCGTTGGTGGGATCGCTGGGACATCGTTATGTGTAACGGGGGCTTTACTGTGATCAAAGTGACCTTGGCAAGTATAAAGACAGAAGGAGATCACTCCCTCTTATCTCCCCATTGGCTACATGCAGTGTTATCTCAGAATGCCCCGTACTGCATATATAGTACAGAATATTACCAATGCAAACAGGAGATCTTGTGTTCAAGTCCCCTTGTAGGACCAATAAATATTGTAAAAATTAAATAAAAAAATGTTTAAAAACAAAATCAAATATTTTTTTCGGAATGAAAAGTAATTTATTCTAATATAAAAATAAACTTATAAATAATATATAATAAATATACATATATAAATATACAGCTCTGGCAAAAATTAAGAAAAATTTTCAGTTTGTCTGATTTTTCTCTTTATATTTTTGAGTAAAATGTAAATTGCTCCTTTATTCTAGAAACTACTGACAACATGTCGCCGAATTTCCAAGCACTAAATTTTGTATTTATTTTCCAAAAAATGAGAAATGGTGTAAGTTAGCTTGTAACACGCGTTCTATTATGGATTGGCCGCACAACAGACACTCGTATACGGATACCTCCCTGGAGGCGGATTTTGCGCACCCCCTAGATTTGTCGGCTATTTTGCACGCACGCCGCCTCTCTTCCCTACCTCACTCTTTAAAACAATCGGTTCTATTTAGAGGAACAATCTCAACCTGGAAGGTGGTGAGGAAAAAGTACAGCCTCTCTAGTAGAATATCCAAATATCTACCATTCTGGGCAAACCCCGAATTCCCTCAGGGTATAGAAAATATTATTATAATGCATTTATATAGCGCCATTTATTCCATGGCGCTTTACATGTGAAAAGGGGAAATATAGACAAGTATAGTAAACATGTGTAAGACAAGGGACCCACAAGTACATAAGGAGAGGGGACCCTGCCCGCGAGGGATCACAGTCTACAGGGAGGGGTGAGGATACAGTAGGAGAGGGTAGAGCAGGTCGTGCTGTGGTTCAGTAGACCGAGGATCATTGCAGGCTGTAGGCTTGTCGGAACAGGTGGGTCTTCAGGTTCTTCTTGAAGGTTTCCGTTGATGGTGAGAGTCTGATGTGTTGCGGCAGAGAGTTCCAGAGTATGGGGGAAGCACGGGAGAAGTCTTGTATGCGGTTGTGGGAAGAAGAGATAAGGGGGGAGTAGAGAAGGGAAGAGAAAATTGTTTATTGCCTGGCGACAAAAAGATATTATTAACATCTTGCACCTCTTCCACCCAACGGAAGCTAGATGGTTATCGTGTTCTGCAGTACTTGAGAAATATCACCTGCAGCCCTCTCACTCCTTCCAGTAGGAACAAATCAAACGTTCAATTATGTCTAATCTACACGCTGTTAAATTCGAATCAAACCATAATATGCTAGACGACTTGCTCCAACACTCTACTGGGACCCTTTCAATCTCCACAATCTACTTTTTAATAAAACCACATTTATTAGACCCTCATCCAGACACTTTTTACAAATCCTGGAGGCAACAATTAGAGGATGTTGAAGCTCCCTCCTTGAATAGAAAAGGATGGTCTCTTTTCCGGAAACACATGATAAGTGAGTCCCAGAGGCCCAGCTCTGATTTATTGCATGGATTGTGGTCGTGTAGTAACATAGTCTAATTCTGGGATTTAGTTTCTGAGCTGATTGGTAAATTATTGAGTAACGTAAAGCCGCTGTGCCTGTCGATGGTGATCTTACACTATTGGGGGAATTTGGAGAAAGGAGATTGTGGAGAGAAGGGCCCTCCGATACTTGTACACAGCATATTGATTTTAGCCAAAAAATTAATTCTCAGGCATTGGCTCAAACCTTCTACCCCGCAGCTGCCGGAATTGATAGCCCAACTGCATCACTATATGGCGGTTGAACAAGGAGATGCGCTTAGAAAAAGAGGCACAAGCAGGCAAATTTCTTAAAAAATGGAGTCAATTTATTGGAAAATTTTGCAACATGGATGAAAGGCGAAAAATAATCAGTCCTTTTTCCTCCACTAGATGGTATCTTATGGAGAAACTTAAGAACAACTTAGGACCACTTCGGTTGCCAGATGAATGTACTTAACATGACAGTGAGGTTTATACTGGTTGAAGGGGAGGCGAGTAGTAAATATAATACATGTTCGTCATGAATAATGCTTTCTATGTTACCACCCTTTGTTGCTACCAAAAAATTTTCAATAAAAATTTATATTAAAAAAAAAAAAGAGAGAAATGGTCAAAATAACAAAAAAATGCAGTGCTTGCAGACCTCAAATAATGCTAAGAAAACAAGTTCATAATCATTTAGAAACAACAATAGTAATGTTTTAACCCAGGAAGAGTTCAGAAATCAATATTTTGTGGAATAACCATGATTTTTAATCACAGCTTTCCACCATTCTTTCACAATGCTTTTGCGTAACCTTATGCCACTCCTGGTTACAAAAATTTAAGCAGTTCTTCTTTGATTGATGGCTTGTGACTATCCATCTTCCTCTTGATTACATTACAGAGGTTTTCAATGGGGTCAGGTCTGGAGATTGGGCTGGCCACGACAGGGATTTGATGTCATGGTCCTTCATCCACACATTGATTGACCTAGCTCAGAGTTGGGGAACATTGCCTGAGCAGAAGGAATCAACTTTTTCCACGATAACCTGGTATGCGGCTTGATTCATACGTCCTTTGCAAAAATTAACCTTCCCAATTCCAACCTTGCTGAAGCATCCTCAGATCATCACCGATCCTCCACCAAATTTCACAGTGGGTGCAAGACACTGTGGCTTGTACACCTCTCCAGGTCTTCATCTAACCATTAGAAGAGCAGGTGTTGGGCAAAGCTGAAACTTAGACTCATCAGAGAAGATTACCTTACTTCAGTCCTGTGTGGTCCAATCCTTATAGTCTTTGGCAAACTTCAGTCTTGCTCTCCTTTGCTTCTCATTGATGAAAAACTTTTTTTCTAGCTTCACATGACTTGAGCCCTGCCTCTAGGAGCCTATTACAAACTGTTCTTGCCATGCACTTCACTCCAGCTGCCATTTGCCATTCCTTTTGTAGATCACTTGATGTCATCCTGTGGTTGCTGAGTGACATTCGAATAAGATGTCGGTCGTCCCAGTCAGTGGAGAGTCGATTTCGCCCTCTGCCGGTGTGTAGCTTCGTTGTCCCCAATGTCTTCTGCTTGACCTTGTTGTAATGGACTGCCATCTTAGAAATTTTAGGGATGGAGGCAACATGACGCTCACTGTATCCCTCTGCTAGTAAAGCCAGAATTGAGCCCTTCTTTTCCTCACTCAAGATTTTTCTTTTCAGCTCCTTTGGCATGGTTAAAAGTTATTTTTTTATTCCTTTTACTTTTGGGATATTACTAGCACTTGTTTTGCCATCCAGCTTGTCCTATTGCAAGAGGATTATGAACGCCACAGCTGGGATTTTTATACTTTCCTTCATTAAATAAGATTTGGTTCAGGTGATCACCTAATCAGAAGCACATTAAGTAGAATTAGGTATACTCTGGTTGGAATTCAGCTGACACTGGAATGGAATGGCTGTCAGACACGGAGAGAAGCGGATTTTTTATAAAACTGTGCAGTGGTCTCTCAATTTTTGCCAGAGCTGTGTGTGTGTGTGTGTGTGTGTGTGTGTGTGTGTGTGTGTGTGTATATATATATATATATATATATATATGTATATGTGTGTGTATATATATATATATGTGTGTGTGTCCAGCAGTGTTGTATTAATTTTTAATTTTTGATGGAATAACAAAATTGATTTTATGAACTATACCCTGTGGTGGTGGCTCATATACTTCCTCTTGTTGTGCTGTGGTTCAATTGTATTGTGAGTTTTTGTCATTGGAAATATTATTTTGGGACTGTCTCTTTAAGAACGTGCTCAGTTTATTAAAGGCAGCATAAACCAAGCTGGGGAAAAATAAACACGGCCCTCTGGGCAAAATGGCAAACAAAAAAAAGTCTGTCCTTCTCCTAGCGCGGATCAGCCTGCTCACGGATAGCTATGCCCATGTTTCAGGTCCTTAACATACCACTTGGACACAAACACTTTCCTGGCGTGTTGGAGTCAGAGGACCATTTGACCATCATCGACTTTGTGCCCTTGAGATGATCAGTGAGGGGCCGGCTATCATGATGAAATTCGGGATAAATCGCTCATATCTTACAATTCCCAGAAACGCCCTAACCTGCTTTTTGGAGACCGGTTATGGCCACTTTTGGATTGCCTCCTCTATCTGTGGCTTTATCTCGCCCCTTCTAACGATGTACCCAAGTACTTGGCTCTTCTTTCCTGAGGGCACGCTTCTTTGGGTTTATGGTAAACCGTGTCTTTCCCAGTGCATCGAGTACCACCTGGACCTTCTGCAGGTGACTACCCTTATTCGGGCTGAAGTTCACGATGTCATCTAAGTAAGTGGCTGCATACTTCTTGTGATGGACTAGTATCCAGTCCATAGCCCTCTGAATGGTACCCGTCAGGTGTAGAGGAGGCTGTCTTCTCCTTGGCACTTGGAGAGTTTTCCAGTACCCTTTCGTCAGGTCCAGGGGGGTGATGTATCTGGCTGACCCTAGCCTCTCAATAAGCTCATCGACCCGGGGCATCGGCTACGTGTAGAATTTGGACACCTCATTGAGCTTCCTGTATTCGTTGCAGAAGCGCCACTCCATCCGGTTTTGGCACAAGGAGAATAGGGCTGGACCAGCTGCTCTGTGACTCCTCGATGATACCCAGGCTCAACATTCCCTTGGAGATTATCTTGGAGATCACCTCACAGTGAGCTCCAGGAATCCAATATGGCCTTTGGTTCACTTTCACATGTGGTTCCATGAGGATTTCGTGCTCCACAACCTGCGTACATCCTGGTATCTCCAAAAACAGGTCTTGGTTCCGCTGATGCAGTTCACGGTACTGTTGTTTCTTGGTCGGCGACAGTGTCCTTGCCATTGTGACATCCTCGACTTTAGATTAAGGATGGGCCCCTAGGCACGTTGCTTCTACCAGATCCCTGTCCCTCCATGTTTTCAGCAGTGTAATGTGGTACACCAGGTATGGTTTTCTTCTCCCTGGTTGGTACACCTTGTAGTTGACGTCACTCAACTTTTCGACCACCTCATATGGCCCTTGCCACTTGGCCAGGAATTAACTTTCAACGGTGGGGATCAGCACCAACACCCGGTCTCCAGGGCTAAACTGTCTCAGTCTTGACGATCGATTGTAGACCCTTGCCTGGGCTTCTTGTGCCACACATTTGATAATGCTTCGATGGGGTGTTACCTCCTCTCCCAGGTCTCCTTTGCAATGTCCAGAAGACCTCGAGGGTGCCATCTGTATAGAATCTCAAACAGCGAGATCCCCATAGAGGCCTGTGGGACTGCTCTGATGGAGAACATTAAGGATGGCAGGAGGCAATCCCAATCTTGGCCTCCTTCTCCACGACTTTCTTAAACACAGATTTCAAGGTTTTATTGAACCTCTCCACCAGGACGCCTATTTGCGGATGGTACATCAGTGTCCTAAGTTGGGTAATTTGAAGGGCCTTCCACAACTCCCTCATTGCCTTGGACATGAACGGTGTCCCTTGGTCTGTCAAGATCTCCTTCGGCAGGCCCGTCTGGGAGAAGAAATGCACTAGCTCCCGTGCCATACTGTGGGTGGGGGAGTTTCTCAGTGTTACCGCCTCCGGTTACCCTGCAGCATAGTCCATTAATACCAAGATGTACTGATGACCCCTGGTGGACTCAGCTAAAAGCCTGACCAGGTCTATGGCAATCCGGTCAAATGGGGCTTCGATTATGGGTAATATAATGAAGGGATGGCGGAAGTGGAATACGGGGGCAGTTAGTTGACAGGTAGGGCAGGACCAGCAGAAATTAACAATGTCCCTGTGACACTCAGGCCAGTAGAACCTCTGAAGGACTTGCTCTTGGGTTTTGTCTACGTTTAGATCCCCCCCAAGACATAAGCATAGGCCAGGTTTTGTACCCTACATCTACAGGGTCCCGGGACTAACAGCTCCTCTAATACTTCCCACCACTGTTTAGTTACCCGATATAGGAACTCCTCATTGACTGCAAAGTACGGGAACCTGTTGTAGCCCCTGGTTCTTGGACAACCCCATTTATCAAAGACACATTTTCAAGTGTAATTTTATAAGTGAAATCCTGCATTTGGACAGTCTCAAAATTCCTGCGAGAAACCCCCATTTCTGGAATTTCTACCTCACTGGTCACCATCTTGTCCTAATCACCAGCCAGGACACAGAAGGGCAACTCATCCATCTCCGACTTTGATGAAATTTCAACAGGGCTGAGCTGGCTCCTGTCTGCGGCCATTGGTATCTCCGCCTTTCCCCACAAGTCCCAGAAAAGGCTGAAGTCCCGCCCAATTATGATGGGGTGTAGCAAGCCTTTGACTACCCCGACCTCATAGTACTCAGTACTATGGCAAGTGACAACCCCTCAGCGACCCCCTTGGGATCTAGGCTCCCCCCTGTGGTGGCTCTACTACTCTTTTGGGGCTCAGGTTCTCCAGGGTACCCCAGTATGGGGATGTACCACCCCCTGGCTTTCTTAGGGACGTCTTGACCACATGATACCGTTCCACTAGGCCCACCAGTCTGTCCGAATTCTGGGGATCTCCTCTGTACCGTACCTCTGCTGCTGAAAAAGTATTCAAGTTATGACTCTCCGAAAATGGCCATATAAAAAGTAATTACACTATTCAGTAATTTGATTTTCCTGAGCCCGTGACTGCACCATGAGAGAGAGTCTGCCTCCCAGGACTGGAAACCAGTGGATCCAAAAAGGTGGAGCCTCCCACCATATATCCATGGTTTCCAAAAAAGCAATCTCCTTCGTGTGGTTATTTTATCCATTTTATGTGTTTTTTCTTTATAGCACCCAGTGAGAGAACTTTCACAAAAAAATACAGAAGAGAAGTGAGGGAATGTAGGGGTGCTGTCATGGGCTCCGGAACATCAAATTACCAGTTAGTGTAATTATCATTTTTCCATTAATTCATGGCAACACCATGAGAGATTTCCAAGGAATCTTCTCTAAGAGTATGACCACCACCTGCAACACTTTACGTCCAAAAGACAGATCAAGAAATGACAAGATCAAACCTGTAGTGTCAGAAAAAACTAGATGGAGAAGACCCAAGTGGCTGCTTTACATATAGAATCTATGGAAGTCTCTGCCTTCTCTGCCTAAAACGTGTAGTGAGTTACTGTATGACCCCTCCTGGAGCGGAGTAGAAGACTCCTTGGCCCCCACAATAGTCTGTTTAATCCACCTAGCTATGATTCTCTTGCTAGCCACTTTCCCTTTGTTTAGTCCTTCTAACTGAACAAAAAAGGAATTACTCAGTCGAAAAGAAGATGCAACCTCGAGACATTTAAAGCACCGTAAGTCCCTTGAGACAAAGTCATATAATGACCCTCTGGCGTGTTTCAGCACCGCTACGGTCCCGTGGCATCCTCTTGTGTGCACAGCTTCTGTCTGGAAATCTGAAGCTACGTCACATGCTTTCAATTCAAGTGTCTCAGCACTGTTGCAGGAAATCCCAGGGCTATGGGCTTCTTCCATATCCCTAAAGCTAGGGACGCCCTAGCTATACTTGCTCACTGGATTACCTCTGATGGTGATGATGCCTTGTTGAGCTCCTAAATCAGCCATTATCTGTCTCCTGCCCCACCCAGAGAAGTGGGGAGTTGTAGTGTATAAGAATACACAAACCACACTAACGAAGGTAGACGTAAAGGGATAAACAAAAATACCAATCATAAAAATGTGCACTCACAAACAACAATGTGGCACACCAGGAAGTAAAGGAAGGAAAAACCAAATAGAAGCGATGATATGCACACAGACAAATCACCAAGCAAGTCTTCTGAACAATACTCCAAACTCCTCTGTAAACAACTAACACCTCCAACTCCAGAACCAGGCAGTATTAAACTAACATCGACAAGAGTCAAGTATATATATATATATATATATATATATATATATATATATATATACTAGATTATGGCCCGATGCTATCACATCGGGAGGATGCGATAGCATCACACCTCTTTCCATGTTAACCCTCAACACACACACTCCTCTCACCTTTCACCATCTCCACTCACTTTCACTCCACATACGACCCCTTCTCTCACTCCATCTCTCATACTCACGCCGTCATCACCGCTGCTCCACGATCCCCGACATCTTCCGTCTGCGCCATCCTGGATCCAGACGTTGTCCACGCCGGCGACATGTTCTTGCGGCGACGCCATCTTGAGTATCGTGAAATCCCGCAATACTCAAGATGGCGTCGCCGGAAGAACATGTCGCCGGCGTGGACGACGTCGGGATCCAAAATGGCGTCGGCGAAATCTCGCGAGTTTTCGCCAACGCCATTTTGGATCCCGACGTCATCCTCGCCGGTGACATGTTCTTGCGGCGACGCCATCTTGAGTATCGCAGGATTTCGCCGATCCAAAATAGCATCGCCGCAGGAACATGTCGCCGGCATGGATGCCGTCGGGATCCAAAATGGCGTCGGCGAAAACTCGAGAGATTTCGCAGATGCCATTTTGGATCCCGACGTCCTCCACGCCGGCGACATGTTCTTGCGGCGACGCCATCTTGACTATCGCGGGATTTCGCCGATCCAAAATGGCGTCGCCGCAAGAACATGTCGCCGGCGTGGAGGACGTCTGGATCCAGGATGGCGCCGGCGGAAGAAGATGTCGGGGATCGTGGATCAGCGGCGATGACGGAGTGAGTATGAGAGACGGAGTGAGAGAAAGGGTCGTATGTGGAGTGAAAGAGTGAGTGGATGTGAGTGGAGATGGTGAAAGGTGAGAGGAGTGTGTGTGTTGAGGAGGAGTGGTGTGTTGAGGGTTAACATGGAAAGAGGTGTGCGGTGACGTCACCGGTTACAACTGGACGGAAGTTGTTACAACCGGAAGCTGCTTAGGGCATTTATTATTATAGATATATATTGCTAAAAAAAATAAAGGGAACACAAACAACAGAATATAACTCCAAGTAGATCAAACTTCTGTGAAATCAAACTGTCCACTTAGGAAGCAACACTGATTAACAATCAATTTCACATGCTGTTGTGCAAATGGAATAGACAACAGATTGAAATTATTGTCAATTATCAAAGCATCCTCAATAAAGGAGTGGTTCTGCAGGTGGGGACCATCGACCACATCTAAGTACCAATGCTTTCTGGCTGATGTTTTGGTCACTTTTGAATGATGGTTGTGCTTTTACACTCGTGGTAGCATGAGACGGACTCTACAACCCACACAAGTGGCTCAGGTAGTGCAGCTCATCCAGGATGGCACATCAATGCGAGCTGTGGCAAGAAGGTTTGCTGTGTCTGTCAGCGTAGTATTCAGAGGCTGGAGGTGCTACCAGGAGACAGGCCAGCACATCAGGAGACATGAAGGGGGCTGTAGGAGGGCAACAACCCAGCAGCAGGACCGCTACCTCAGCCTTTGTGCAAAGAGGAAAAGGAGGAGCACTGCCAGACCCTGCAAAATGACCTCCAGCATGCCACAAATGTGAATGTGTCTGCACAAACGGTTAGAAACTGACTCCATGAGGATGGTCCGAGTGCCCAACGTCCACAGATGCACATTTGTGGCCTGCTGGAGGTCATTTTGCAGGGCTCTGGCAGTGCTCCTCCTGTTCCTCTTTGCACAAAGGCTGAGGTAGCGGTCCTGCTGCTGGGTTTTTGCCCTTCTACGGCCCCCTCCACATCTCCTGGTGTACTGGCCTGTCTCCTGGTAGTGCCTCCAGCCTCTAGACACTATGCTGACAGACACAGCTAACCTTGCCACAGCTCGCATTGATGTGCCATCCTGGATGAGAGGCACTACCTGAGCCACTTGTGTGGGTTGTACATCTCATGCTACCACGAGTGTGAAAGCACAACCAACATTCAAAAGTGACCAAAACATCAGCCAGAAAGCATTGGTACTGAGATGTGGTCTGTGGTCCCCACCTGCAGAACCACTCCGTTATTGAGGATATCTTGATAATTGCCAATAAACTCCATCTGTTTGCTATTCCACTTGCACAACAGCATGTGAAATTGATTGTCAATCAGTGTTGCTTCCTAAGTGGACAGTCTGATTTCACAGAAGTTTGATTTATTTGGAGTTATATTCTGTTGTTTAAGTGTTCCCTCTATTTTTTTGAGCCGTGTGTATGTATGTATGTATGTATGTATGTGTGTGTGTATATATATATATATATATATATATATATATGTATTGTGATAAAACACTCCGGGATCGCCTTTGCTGGGGTCAAAGGTCACGTGCGTTCAGCATGAAACTCAGGCGCAGAGCCGGGGTCCGGGTATAACTGACCCTGGGTCAGGTTTATTAACGGTGACAGCAATGCATAAAGAAAATAAAACATAAGACAAATCCTTGCCTGTCCGGCACTAACTAAACAAGGTACAACCTAACTACCAACTGGCGGGCTTCTCCCGTCCAGCCAAACCACAGTTGCCGTGGGCATTGCTTCCACTCACGTGTGTCTCTCACACAGACAGGCTCTCTGTGTTTCTAGGCTGAGACACTCACACAACCACCTGGCATCCTTTTATATCCACCTCCCATTATCCATTAGTAAGCAGGTGCGATACTGACCAGACTAGGCCACATAGGAAAGGAATCTGGGCGAGATATACCTGCCCTCATCCACTATTCCCCCATGATTCTCACATATCCCCCCCCTCTGCTCAGACCACTCTGGTCGAGCAATGACACCCGCCAAACAGTGCACTCGGGACAGGGCATCTGCATTCCCCATCTGTACCCCTGGGCGGTGCTCCACCGTAAAAGTGTAGGCCTGCAGGGCAAGGAACCACCGGGTCACCCGGCTATTCCGTTCCTTGTTCAAGTGCATCCACTTGAGAGGGGCATGGTCAGCGATCAGCCTGAACTTTCGGCCACCAGGTAATATTTGATGGCCTCTAGAGCCCACTTAATGGCGAGGCACTCTTTTTCTATGACTGCATACTTTTGCTCATGTTTGTTCAGCTTCCTGCTGAGATAGAGGACTGAGTGTTCCACTCCGTCCCTCACTTGTGACAGTACGGCCCCGATACCGGTATCAGAGGCATCCGTTTGTACCACAGACTCGCTGCGGAAGTCCGGAGTCACCAGTACGGGCTGAGAGCAAAGTGCCCGTTTTAGGCTATGGAAGGCTTCTTCAGCCACTAAACTCCATTTAATCATGATGGAGTCTTTCCCTTTTGTAAGATCCGTCAGGGGGGTAGCGATGGCTGCAAAATTGGGTATGAACCGGCGATAATAGCCGGCGATCCCCAGAAAGGCTTGCACCTGCTTCTTGTTGACAGGTTACGGCCAGTCCTGAACCGCCTGAATCTTATCGAGCTGGGGTTTAACAATACCCCTCCCAATTACATACCCCAAATACCGGGCTTCTTCTAGCCCGATATGACATTTCTTGGGGTTCGTGGTTAGACCTGCCTCCCACAGGTCGTCAATCACAGCTTGTACTTTCTGGAGATGAGTCTCCCAGTCCAAGCTGTAAATGACAATGTCATCCAAATAGGCCGAAGCGTACCGCCTATGTGGCCTCAGGACTCGATCCATCAGTCTCTGGAAGGTCGCCGGTGCCCCATGCAGTCCAAACGGCATATACACATACTGGAATAAACCTTCCGGCGTAACAAATGCCGTCTTTTCTCTGGCAGCCTCCGCCCGAGGGATCTGCCAATACCCCTTTGTTAGATCTAGGGTCGTAATATACCGGGCTTTTCCTAACCGATCTATTAACAAGTCGACCCGGGGCATAGGGTAGGCATCAAATTTTGAGACCGCATTCAGTTTCCTGAAGTCATTGCATATCCGGATGGTGCCGTCCGGTTTAGGAATTAGCACAATCGGGCTGGACCAAGCACTGTGCGATTCCTCAATGACTCCTAACTCTAACATTGCCTTCACTTCTCGGGAAACGGCTTCATGGCGCGCTTCCGGGATTCGGTAGGGTTTTACGTGAACTGTGACACCAGGTTCCGTTATGATGTCATGTTTCATTAGCGTAGTCTGCCCGGGTTTTTCTGAGAAAAAATTTTGGTTGTGAAGTAGAAACTGCCTGACCTCATTCTTTTGCCGCTCCGAGAGAGTCTCTGCAACCCGTACCTCCGGTAAGGTATGCGAGCAGACGGGACGGGCCAGCTCCGCTGACAAGGCAGACCGATCTTTCCAGGGTTTTATCAGATTTACATGATAAATCTGTTCAGGTTTCCGTTTACCTGCCTGGTATACTTTGTAGTTTACTTCACCAACTCTTTCCTTAATCTCAAAGGGGCCCTGCCACTTTGCCAGGAACTTACTGTCCACCGTGGGGACCAGGATCAACACCCTATCTCCGGGTGCAAACGTACGGATCTTGGCGCCCCTATCATAGATTCTTTTTTGGGCTCCCTGAGCCTGCATCATGTGTTCTTTGACGATAGGCATAACAGCCGCAATACGGCCCTGAATCTGTGTGACGTGATCTATCACCATTTTAAACAGAGTGACCTGACCCTCCCAGGTTTCTTTTGCAACGTCTAACAGTCCGCGAGGACGTCGGGCGTACAATAACTCGAAAGGCGAGAAATCCGTGGAAGACTGGGGTACTTCCCTGATGGCAAAAAGCAAATACGGAAGTAAATAGTCCCAGATCTTCCCATCCTTGTCTATCACCTTTCTCAGCATCTGCTTCAGAGTTTTATTGAACCGTTCGACCAACCCGTCTGTTTGAGGGTGATACACGGATGTGCGTAACGGTTCGATTTGTAACAATCGGCAGAGCTCCTTCATTACCCTGGACATAAAGGGGGTCCCCTGGTCGGTGAGTATCTGTTTTGGTATACCGACCCGACTAAACACATGCACCAGTTCCTAGGCAATCGTCTTGGTGGCCGTGTTACGCAAATGGATGGCCTCCGGGTAACGAGTGGCATAATCCAAGATCACTAGGATATGTTGGTGTCCACGTGCCGACCATGGAAGGGGCCCAGCTAAATCCATCCCAATCCTCTCAAACGGGACTTCAATAATAGGTAGGGGTACCAAAGGGCTACAGAACCGGGGCTTAGGTGCAGAGGCTTGGCAGTCAGGACAAGACTCATAATATACACGAATATCGTGATGCATGCCTGGCCAAACAAAACAGTGTAATATCCTTTCGGTAGTTTTCTGGACTCCCAGGTGACCTCCCATCACATGTCCGTGGGCCAGGTTCAGCACCTGCCACCGGTAGGGTTTTGGCACGACTAATAGTTGCACCGTGTCTTCCCCCTTTTTCTCTATCTGATAGAGTAAATCATTCTCCAGAACCATGTAAGGATATGCCAGCCTAGAGCCAGGTTCTACGGGTACCCCATTTATCAATTTTACATTTGTCCTAGCCTGAGAAAGGGTAGGATCCTTTATTTGCTCGCTTTGGAAGTCATCTTTCTGAACTTCTAAATCCGGCAAACGGGGAGGTGGATGGCAGTCGGCCTCCTCCTCTTCCCCGGTCTCCTCCGTATCACCCGCCATGACTGAAAACGGGAACTGCAGGTCATTTCCAGCAGACTCTTCACCCGAGTCTTCCGGGGAGACCTCTTCCAGGGGTTCGGGACCCACACGCGCCCTGGGAGAAGAATCATGTACACTATTACCCTGGGGTATCAACTGATTCTCCCACAATTGCCAGAAGTGGGGAAAATCCCGGCCCAGGATAACATCATGCAATAACGCCGGGACGAGTCCCACTTTATGTTGCACAGACCCATAGGAAGTAGTAATGCATATGACCGTGGTGAGGTACGAACAGGTGTCTCCATGCACACACGTTACAGAAAATTTGTCTGATGGTCCAGTCGGGGCAGACACCAGACTGGCCTTCACCAGAGTCACCACACTTCCCGAGTCTAACAATGCCACCACATTTTTGCCATCAACAGTTAAATCACACAAGTGTTTTTCCACACCCTTTTGACCGGCATTCACACTCACTACCCGTGGAACCATAGACATGCGTTTTTTAAAGTCTGTGACGTCGCACTGCATGGGTTCAGTAGTGACCGGACAGTTTGCAGCAATGTGGCCCATCTCTTGGCAGCGGAAACACCTAACGGGCCCCTTGCTTAGACCATAGTTTGTTACTCTCGGCCTCGCATTGCGGGAAGTCCCGGTTTCCTCCCCCACTGTCTTAGGGATTTTTCCTTCTCCCCTACTCCCTGGAACAGTCTTACCGATTCCACGTGGAGATGATGAAGAACGAGGACGGGTAGCGTCGTCTCGGAGTCCTTCCGCCACGGAGTAACGTTCAACCAGATCCACCAGTTGATCTGCCGTCGTAGGATTTCCATGGCTTACCCACTTCCTCAGGGCTGGCGGTAGAGCTCTCAGGTACTTGTCCATGACGACTCTCTGGATTATCTCTGGCGCTGTCAGCACCTCGGGTTGTAGCCACTTCTTCGTCACGTGGATCAGGTCGAACATCTGTGACCGCGGTGGTTTATCCGGCTGATAAGTCCATTGGTGCACTCTCTGTGCACGGACAGCGGTCGTCACTCCCAGCCGGGCCAAGATCTCGGCTTTCAGTTTGTCAAAGTCCTGCGCAGCTTCAGGCTCTAAGTCATAATAAGCCTTTTGGGCCTCACCGGAAAGAAACTGGGCAATCAGGCCGGCCCATCGTGCCTTCGGCCATTTTTCTCGCACCGCCGTCCGTTCTAACGTGGTCAGGTATGCCTCGACGTCATCTTTGGTCGTCATCTTCTGCCAGTACCGACTCACATGAATCACTCTCGACTCTGCTTCCAGGTTAACCTCAGGTAAGCTTGCCAGGCGCTGCGCCACCTGCTGGAGAAGCGAATGATCGGTAGCTGTCATGTCCACCAACTCCTTCAGCTGGGCCATCATCACCCGATTAGCCTCTTGCTGGACGGCGGTGGACTGTACCAGTGCTTTCACCACGTCCTCCATGCTCATGCTTCCAACGTGATGCCCGCGTTCTCCACCACAATGTGATAAAACACTCCGGGATCGCCTTTGCTGGGGTCAAAGGTCATGTTCGTTCCGCATGGAACTCAGGCGCAGAGCCGGGGTCCGGGTATAACTGACCCTGGGTCAGGTTTATTAACGGTGAAAGCAATGCATAAAGGAAATAAAACATAAAACAAATCCTTGCCTGTCCGGCACTAACTAAACAAGGTACAACCTAACTACCAACTGGCCGGCTTCTCCCGTCCAGCCAAACCACAATTACCGTGGGCACTGCTTTCACTCACATGTGTCTCTCACACAGACAGGCTCTCTGTGTACCCAGGCTGAGACACTCACACAACCACCTGGCATCCTTTTATATCCGCCTCCCATTATTCATTAGTAACCAGGTGCGATACTGACCAGACTAGGCCACATAGGAAAGGTATCTGGGTGAGGTATACCTGCCCTCATCCACTATTCCCATATGATTCTCACAATATATATAGCAGAGGGGAGTGGCCAACACTGAACAGCTGAGACCAGCAAAGCAGGAAAGCTCTCAACTGGACAGGTTAACCCTTGCACTGCTAGCACAAACCTGCACTGTTTAGAGGCACTTCACCATCTTATTAATCAGTGCAGGAGTATGTGAAATAAGACAACATGGTCTTCTGGCCCTCTGCTGTCACAGTAAACCCATGAAGTACGCCCCTTCTAAGAGTGACCTCCAAAACCTCAGGCCTGGGTCTATCAGTGTGCCGCGTGATAAGACTTGATCAACCTGACCGCATGGATATCAGGTTGGTACCCACTTTCTCTCTTCAGGACTGTAACCTTTCCAGTGTACCAGATACTGAAGAGACCGAAGAACCAAGCAAGAATCAACAAGCTTAGCTATCTGAAATTCCAAATACCCATCAACAATTACCGGGGATGGAGGTGGTGGTGATGTTTGAGGACGCATTTTTTTGAGTAGAGACAGGTGAAACACATTATGAATCTTAAAAGTGGGTTGCAAAGCAAGGCGGAATGCTACGGGATTGATGACGGCCATAATCGTATAAGGACTGATGAACTTGGGTCCCAGTTTCCAAGAAGGAACATTCAACTTAATATCCTCAAGGACAACCACACCAAGTCACCAACACACAGGTTCGGACCCACCAAGCATCTCTGATCAGCCGCACACATATATTTGGACTCCATCCTCTTCAAATTATTCAGAACCTCTTGCCACACAGATGAAATAGATGATGAAATCTGTTCCTCTTAAGGTATTGCTGAAGAATGATTCCTATTAGTTTAGGAATAAGTTCACAATTATCTCCACCCCCAGGAAAGCGAGATAAGTCATCCGAATTAATCACAAAAAAGTTGAATCTTTTGAAGAACAACAACCATTTTGCCTATCAAGGCATCAGACGCTTAGCGGATTCTAAATATAGAAGATTTTTATGAGCTATGATTACCATGACCAATTGAGTTGACCCCTCCAAAAAATGTCGCCACTTTTCATAAGCCCACTTAATTCCCAAATGTTCCCTATTACCAATGTCAGTTTTTCTCACCGGATGATAATTTCTTAGAAGAATATACACAAGGATGCCATTTACCACTTCAGACACGTAAACTTCTATAATAAATGGCTGTATAAGAATCAGATCAAATGTAAAACATTTTATGAAGGTATCAAATGTCTCCCTTGCCAAACTGGATCATTTGGAAAAGTCTGTCCCTTTCCTGGTCATATCCGTTAGAGGTTTGGCCACCACTGAAAAGTTTTTGATTAACTTACGGTAGTAGTTGGCAAAACTCGAAAACCTTTGCAATGCCTTTAAATCCTCAGGACAATCTCAATACAGTACCGCCCGGACTTTTGCCGGATCCATGTGAAAAAGGGATCTCCTCAAACGAGAACATACATTTTTCTGGTTTGACAATTACTATCTCTAAGACCTGCCTGCCTGATATGACTCGAGGTTAGGCAAATAAATCAATATGTCATCAAGATAGAGCACAACAAATCTACCTGCCATGTGGCTAAAAATGTTATTTACAAAGTGCTGAAAGATGGCAGGAACATTAGTCAACCCAAATAGCATCATGAGGTTTTCATAGTGTCCCTCAGATGTATTGAAGGCTGTATTCCACTTGTCCCCCTCCCTAATTTGAATGAGATTATATGCCCCCCCCCCGAGATCCAGTTTAGACAACCATTTTGCTCCTACGATCTGGTTAAAGAGGTCTGGGAAGAGAGGGATCCCGGACCATGATCTGATTAAGTTCGAGAAAATCTAGTCAGGGAGTAACCCACATCTTTTTTCCTGACAAAGAAAACCTCCGCTGCAATGGGAGATGAAGAAGGTCGGATATGGCCCTTTGACAGACTTTCAGCAATATAGTCCTTCATGTCCTGCCTCTCTGGACTAGAGGTGTTGTATAGCCTGCTCTTTGGCAGCTTGGCCCCAGGTATAAAATTAATGGCACAATCTCCAACGATGGGGAGGGAGTTCTTGACATCCCTGTTCTGAAAATAAATCCCCGAAGTCAGACAGGTATTCAGGCAGAGATTGGGTACCCACACTTGCTAGCCGGGTGCCCAAGCAGTGTCCTTGACAATACTTGCTCCACTTTACTACCTCCCGAGTCAGCCTGTCTACCACAGAGTTGTGCAGCGTAAGCCAAGGTAGTCCAAGAACCACAGGAGAGGGCAGACCCTCTAGCACATAAGTCAATAAATTCTGAGTGTATGGCCCCCTCCCGTAGATGTAACACTCGAACAACCTGAGTAAAATACCCCTGGCTTAACCCCTTTACCCCCAAGGGTGGTTTGCATGTTAATGACCAGGCCAATTTTTACAATTCTGACCACTGTTCTTTTATGAGGTAATAACTCTGGAGCTTCCATGGATCTCAGTGATTCTGCCATTGCTTTCTAGTGACATATTGTACTTCATGATAGAGGTAAAACTTCTTTGATATAACTTGCGTTTATTTGTGAAAAAAATTGAAATTTGGTGAAAATTTCGCAATTTTCCAACTTTTGCATTTTCATGCCTTTAAATCACAGAGATATCTCACACAAAATACTTAATGAATAACATTTCACATATGTTTACTTTACATCAGCACAATTTTGGAACTAAAATTTCATATTATTAGGAAGTTATAAGGGTTAAAAGTTGACCAGTGATTTCTCATTTTTACACCTTTTTTTAGGGACCACATCACATTTGAAGTCACTTTCTGGGGTCTGTATGATAGAAAATACCCAAAAGTGACACCATTCTAAAAACTGCACCCCTCAAGGTGCTCAAAAACATATTCAAGAAGTTTATTAACCCTTCATGTGCTTCACAGTAATTTTTGGAATGTTTGGAAAAAGTTAAATGTTCATTTTTTTTTACAAAAAAATTAATTCAGGTCCATTTTTTTTATTTTCCCAAGGGTAACAAGAGAAATTGGACCCCAAAAGTAATTGTGTAATTTGTCCTGAGTACACTGATTCCCCTTATGTGGGGATAAACCACTGTTTGGGCGTATGTCAGAGCTCAGAAGGGAAGGAGCGCCGTTTGACTTTTTCAAAGCAAAATTGGCTGGAATTGAGATCGGACGCCATGTCGCATTTGGAGAGCCCCTGATGTGCCTAAACAGTGGAAACCCCCCACAAGTGACCCCATTTTGGAAACTAGACCCACCAAGGAACTTATCTAGATGTGTGCTGAGAACTTTGAACCCCCAAGTGCTTCACAGAAGTTTATAACGTAGAGCCATAAAAATAAAAAATCATACTTTTTTCCACAAAAATGATCTTTTCGCCCCCAGTATTTTATTTTCCCCAGGGTAACAGAAGAAATTGGACCCCCAGAGATATTGCACAATTTGTCCTGAGTATGCTGATACCTCATATGTGGGGGTAAACCACTGTTTTGGCGCATGACAGAGCTCAGAAGTGAAGGGGCACTGTTTGACTTTTTCAACGCAGAATTGGCTGGAATTGAGATCAGACGCCATGTCGCGTTTGGAGAGCACCTGATGTGCCCAAACAGTGGAAACCCCCAATTCTAACTCCAACCCTAACCCCAACACACCCCTGACCCTAATCTCAACCCTTACCACAAACCTTACCCTAACACACCACTAACCCTAATGGTAAAATGGAAATAAATACATTTTTTTATTTTATTATTTTTCCCTAACTAAGGGGGTGATAACGGGGGGTTTGATTTACTATTTATAGCGGGTTTTTATGTTTTCCAGCTGTCACACGCTAAAAGACGCTTTTTATTGCAAAAAATAGTTTTTGCATCCCATTTTGAGAGCTATAATTTTTCCATATTTTGGCCCACAGAGTCATGTGAGGTCTTATTTTTTGAGGGTCGAGTTGACATTTTTATTGGTACCATTTTCAGGCACGTGACTTTTGTTATCACTTATTACGATTTTTTGGAGGCAGAATGACCAAAAACCAGCAATTCATGAATTTCTTTTTTTGGGGGGGGGCGGGGGGGTGCGTTTACACCGTTCCGCGTGTGGTAAAATTGATAAAGCGGTTTTATTCTTCGGGTCAGTGCAATTACAGCGATACCTCATTTATATTTTTTTATGTTTTGGTGCTTTTATACAATAAGAATAATTTTATAAAAAAAATAATTTTTGCATCGCTTTATTCTGCGAGCTATAACTTTTATTTTTTCGCTGATGACGCTGTGTGGCAGCTCCTTTTTTGCGTGACAAGATGACGTTTTCAGCGGTACCATGATTATTTATATACGTCTTTTTGATCGCGTGTTATTCCACTTGTTCGGTGATATGATGATAAAGCATTGTTTTTTTGCCTTTTTTTAAGGGATTCACTAAAGGGGTTAACTAGTGGGACTGTTTTATAGGGCGGGTCGTTACGGACGCGACAATACTAAATATGTGTACTTTCATTGTTTTTTTACATAAAGAAATGTAATTATTGGGGTTTTTTTCTTTTTCTTTATTTAGGATTTTTTTAAAAATATTTTTACACATGTATTTTTTCACTTTTTTAAACTGTCCCAGGGTGTGACATCACTGTATTATATCAGATCGCTGATCTGATACTTTGCACTGCACTGTGTTAGATCAGCGATCTGACAGGCAGTGTATGAGGCTTCTCAGCCCCTGCTCTCAGCAGGCACTGAGAAGCCACCTCACTGCAGGACCCGGAAGGACCCCGTGGCCATCTTGGATCCGGGGTCCTGCAGGAAGGAAGCCCACAGAACAACGCGATCACATCACATCTCCCCCTCCCTGCCCGATGCTTCCCTATGCCACCGAAACACTGCCATCATGCTTGATTGCAGTGTGCTGGGGGTTAATGTGCCAGGGTGTCAGCTGTGATATTCAGCTGACACCCGGCTGCGATCAGCTGCGCTCCCCCTTGAGCGCAGCTGATCGCGATGACGTACTATCCCGTCCACAGTCATACAAGCCCAGATCACCTGGATAGGATAGTACGTCAAATGTCAGAAAGGGGTTAAAGGTGCAGAGTCAATAGCGATTATGGGTATTGGCCTAGACAGTTTATGTGGTTTGAGACGCCGGACCTGGACAACCTAGCGTTGATCAAATTAAACCCTGCCTCACTGTCCAGAAAGGCAGAAATAACCACCTTATTTTTGCCCAGATGATCTGCTGGCAAAAAAAAATTGTGACTTACCCACATATGAAATATGTACACCCGGGTTGCCAACCTCCCCGCAAAAGTGTGCTCCTTAGTTTACCGGCAGTTGTTTATGGTGTCATAAGGATAGACAAGCACGCACAAAATGACCCTTTCCACCTCAGAAAAAACATGCTCCCTCTTTACGCTGAACTACACTTGGACCAAAAGACCATGTTTCCCCACCCAACTGCATGGGTTCCTCAGTTGACTCTAATCTATGTTCCCTTGACCCCGGGCCCCCCGCTAATTGGAGCATCTCTTTATGTCTCTTGTGAAGTTGGTGGTCCACACTGATAGCCAGAGACATTGTAGCCTCAAGGGAAACCATAGACTCATACAGACCACAGGCATCCTTTACCCTTACAAACCTCCCTCAACAGAACTGGCTACAAAGCACAGGGGTCAATCCACTTAGTATCTGTGGACCACCACTGAAACTTGGAGCAATAGTTTTCTGCTGGTGGGTCTCCCTGCCAAAGCTGACTTGACGTAGAATCGGCCAGGGAGACATATTCAGGATCATTGTACATAGGACCCAGTGGCTGAAAAAAATCAACAGTCTTAAGCAGTTGAGAGTCTGCCCGGAGAGAAAATGCCCATGCTTGGGGGTCACTCTGAAGGAGAGAAATTATGATCACCACATGTTGCTCCTCGGTTTCTGAGGACGTAATGTATAGTAAAACTTACAGGCCTCCCTGAAAACAACAAACTTGTTATGTCATCCAGAGAACCTTTGCGGTAAAGCAATCTTGGTTTCACCAGAGGTTGCCTGGCAGTCAAGGTCCCTATACCAGATGTGTATGGGTTCTGCAAAACAACTGTGCGTAGGTATCCTACATCCAGGCTGAGTTGCTAGCAGTTACCCTGCCAGAGCAAAATAGTTTGGGCCAGTGTTAATGTCATGGCACCACTTCCCTATACCTAAATATGATGAAGGTGATGACGTCTGGGCCATGTGCCTTGCTGAGCTCCTAAATCAGCCCTTATCTCTTCCCTCCCTCACCCAGGAAAGTGGGGAGTTGTAGTATATAAGAATATACAAACCAGACTAACAAGGGAAGATGTACAGGGATAAATGAAAATATCAATCATACTAATATGCATTCACAAACAACAGCATGGAATACCGGGAAGTAAAGGAAGGAAAACAATTGGAGAAGATGATGATAAGCAACAGTCTTCTGAACAACACTCCAAACGCCTCCTCCTCAAGCAACCAACACCTCCAACTCTGGAACACTAACACAGTATGAATCTAACACTGCCTATCCCTTATTGCCAGAGGCAAGTATATATAGCAGGGGGGAATGGTCTACACTGAACAAATGAGATAACCAAAGCAGGAAAGCCTCAAGAGCTCTCACCTGAACAGGTTAACCTCTGCACTGCTATCAGAAACCTGCACTGCTTAATATGATGGTGAAGTTCTTCTAATTAGTTCAGTAGTATGTGAAATCAGACACCGCGGTCTTCTGGTCCATCTCTGTCAAGGTAAACCCATGACATCAAGTCTATGAGAGCCAAAACGAGGCTCTCATAGACTTGTATTCAAAAGTGACCTCCCTGAAAAACTGGAGCTGCCGGCAGGTCACTTTATTCGCCAGAGACTGACGCTGGAAAACGATGAAGGTGGCGGCAGGTGAGTGTGAGATAGGAGGCAGGGAAATTACATTTATGAAATTTAATAGAGACTTTAGGAAGGAAGGCCGGGTTTAGTTTTATGACAATCTGGTCTTCTAGAATAGTTGTGTATGGAGGAGAAATGAACATCACCTGAAGCTCCCCAATGTGTCTAGTGGATGTAATCGTAATGAAAACACCAATGTTACTTACCGGTAGCCATTATTTCCAGAACCCATGACAGCACACCTAAGAGAGTGATCCGCCCGCAAGGACAGAAAACCTAAAGAAATGAAAGGGTGGTACCTCTCCCCTGCATTAGTTCAGTTACAGAGCATGAGAGGACCTCCAGGTTAATTTACATACATATCTCACACATTATAAAAAACACCAATCTATAGTGCACACCCATATGGTTGATAACAGGAGGATATACAGGTGCTTTCATAAGTTCTGGAAAAAACGGCTACCTGTAAGTAACCTTGGTGTTTTCCCTTCATCCATGACAGCCCACCTGAAAGATTTTTGGAGAATTGAAACACTTTAGAGAGGACCACTGTCTGCAGCACCCTTCTACCATAGGTTGAGTCAGCAGAGAAGGACAGATCCAATCTATAGTACCTAAAGAAGGGTGACGAGGACCAGTTATCGGCCTTTCAAATTTGATCATCGATACCTCTTTCTCTGCCCAGGAGGTTGCCACACCTCGGGAATGAGCCTTGATACCATCAGGGATCGGAGCACCACTAGCAGAGTAGGTTAATCTAATGGCCTCTCTAATCCATCTGGAAATTGTTTCTTTTGTTACCCCATAACCAGAGGCGTAGCTAGGGGTTCAGCTCAGGTGGGGCGAAAAATCTGAGTTGGCCCCTAACCAGTAACCCTGATTACAACTCAGGTGGCAAACCCAGTGGCAGTAGCTCTGGGTGGGCCCCGTCAGAGCAAGGGGCCCGGAGCGACTGCACTCTCTGCCCCCCTGGTAGCTAAGCTACTGCCCATAACCCTTCATACTACACTGGAAGGCTACAAACAGGGACTGGGCTTTCCTCCACTGGATAGTCCTTCTCATGTCTGTCTCAGATAAGTGTCCGCCTACTTATCCAACGAGTGCCTGAGGACCCCTGAGTCTGACCTCTTTGATGATCTCGATACAGCGCCATCAATCGTAGGGACCTTGTCCCATAGCTTTGAATCTTTTTCTTCAAAAGGATAGAGGAAGAGGGCAAAGCAACAGTCCCCTCCGGGCTCCTGGACTCTTTGCTAATGAATGCCTAGATCTTACTATTGACCAGAAAGGTGCATTTCTTCTTCTCCTCTATCCCCCCGAACATAACATCCTCAATACATTTAGCTGACTTCTCCTCCTTCAGGCCCATTGTTGCCCTAATGGCCTTAAGCAGCTTATCCATGTCCTCCACGGGAAAGCACGGTCTGCCCCCATGCCACTGTACGAGGAGGATGAGGACTCGATATAATGTTGTCCTTCTGATAACCGTGAAGAGGAAGTTTTTTCTTCCCTTTATTTAATAGAGTTTTTAGGGAGCCCTATACTTCAGATCTAATAATGGACTGAAGACTTGCTGCAAAGTCAGGGGTTTCCTCACTAATTGTCTTGTGGATACAGTCGCAGCAAAGGTCCTTCTGCCAGTCCACTGCTAGTGGATTTTTGCATAGCGCACACTCCCTTTTCCTCTTCTTAACGTTAGCTTTCCTAGGCCTCTCCTAGTGATTTAAACAAATAGTAAGGGGCCTATTAACAAATGGTGACATTACGAAGATCACTCACCACCTGCTGTCACGTAATGGTACCAGATTCAGAGGCTGTTGTGGGACATGTAGTGTATCCTTACTGGACATAGAGGAGTCTTGGGATGCCCTGCTCCTCTGACTGGGACAGCTGCTGCTCCTGTCACTTGGAACGGCTGCCTCCCCTGTGTCCATGTTGATGGCAAATTGCTGGTGGTGGCTGCTGCTGGTTGCCTGGGTCCATGATAGCCGACTGGTGCCCTGGAGCCTAAGCAGCATTCTGCCTTCTGCTCTTCTTTTATGAAGGGGGATGCAGCACCATTTTTCAGGCGCCTCCCTTGCGGTCCCGTTGATTGCCCCTCCCCTCACAAAAGCTGACGGCACTCCATCCTGAGTGCCCCCGCTGATGATTTATAGGAGGCTGCCATTTTCTTCCGGCGCACCCCTGACATCACACGGGCATGCCCGTGTCCAGCGTGCCTCGCACCCGTGATGTCAGCGGTGCGCGCCAAATGTGCTTCCCTGCTGCTCCATCACGCTGACCAGCGGAGAGCAGGCACGGGAAGTGCAGCAGGGGGAGGACGGCGTGGCAGTCCGAGGCAGGTTTCAGACATACCTGTGCCACCCACTCATACACCAAGCCCCCAGGGGACTCATGGATGGCGCTTCCAGCCATCTGAAGGCCCACGCCACAGGTATGCAGCCTGTACTTCTGATGTCGGGACCAGTTCTTTCTCCACAAACTTCAATACATGAGGAGGAAACAGCTGGTGCATTAGGAACAGGGAGCTTGTGGCCTCCTGACATGTTTTTGAGCAGGACTGAATGCTGCTGAAGGTTGTGGATTGTGTGGAGCTGGTATGGGATGCATAGATGTAACGTGTTTGTCACTACTGCATTCAGTGTATTTAATGACGGCCTTACAGCCCTTAGCAAGGTGGTCTGAGGAGGCGCAACACTTATCTCATATCCCAAGCTCCTTGAGAGTATCTCCATGACATTCCTTAAGTGGGTGAGGTCTTTTGTGGATATCGAACATACGGTTACTGTCCATAACCTTAGGAGCAACAGCATTTGTTTTAGTGAAGGTGGGTGCAGTTTGTGGAACATCAGTCTTTCTCGCGGATACTGTGCCCCTTAACTCTCTACGTTTGGTGGTAATTTTATCATACCTTGTAGATGATGACAATGAAGCTGGTGGAATAGATTCGATGAAATCGAAGATGGGATCATTCTTCTTCAGAGCTTGATCACTGACAAATCTGAAAAAATGTGAAAATGAACATTATGCTGTCTTTTATATCTTGAGCCGTAGTCTGTCCATTTATCCGGCATGCCATATGGCAACTTGGACACTACTGGATTTACGCCATGAGCAGTATCAAGGTAACTCAGTCCTGAAAGACATGGGTCTAATTTTGCCAATTCTAATTCCTTTAGCAGGTCGCTCAGGTCTTGAAGTTTTTGGTTGTCCTTGTTAATTATCTTTGGGAAGGTTTGCTGTCTCTTAAATAAGGCACACTCTATGGCTTCTGAGCTGCCATAGGTTTGCTCCAGTCTCTCCCATGCTGCAATAAGACCTGCGTCTGAATGGTACACGTGAACTGCTCTTAATGTCTTGATGCACTCGGCTGATTCAGGGCCTAACCAGTTAACAAGCAAATCCAGTTGTTCCTTGCCGGTGAGGTTAAGGTCTTGAATTACTGCTTGAAATGTCGATTTCCAGGCTCTACAATTTTCAGCACGATCATCAAACTTTGAGAGACTGATTTTTATTAACTCCATGCGAATCATATATCTGGCGAAGTCAGACATGTCCGATCTCCTGGTCATAGTTGCAGGATTAACTTGTGGTATCCCTGGGGAATGTAAAGTCTCTGGCTTATATGACTGTGACAAATCAGGACGACATGATGAGGCATGAGGGTTAAGCTGTGGTTTAGTCTCTGTAGGGTCTGCAGGCTGTGGCCTAAATTGTAGGTTAGTGCTGGAAGTTACCTTGTCAGCAGTAGGTAGCGACTTCTCTCGTCCGTGTGGGAGAACGGAGGTGGCACAGGTACGGGTGTTAAATGTCTTAGCACGTAGTCAGTAGTGCGATCAGCTGGGTCCTTCGTCTCTCTGGGAACGAGGCTGTTCATATCTGCATCTCGACCTAGTGCTTGTTCAAGAACCTTCAGTTTAGCAAGGGCTGTTGGTTCTTCGCTTTCTGCTAGGACTATTTTCAATTGGACCTCCATCTTGCTTCTTTGGACTTCTGTCTCAGCCTCCTTCCTTTTTAATTGGGCCTCCATCTCGTTTCTCTGGGCTTCTATATCAACCTCCTTCCTAGCAAAAGATGTTCTTACTCTAGTTTCCTCTGCAGACGCACGGATTTCCAGTAGCTTGTCAGACAATGTTGACTTCCTGGAGTGAGATGATCTGGACAATTGAGATGTGATTTTGCTCGATGTTATGCGATGTAACCTAACCTCTTGGAGGTGTGCGATACGGAGTTTTGCCTTATCTTGGGCATCTTGCACTAATGAGGTCTGTGAAGAAACCAGTGTATATCTTAATTGCCCAGATGGCTATGTTTTTGCAGGCCTGGAGGAATTGACTTTTTGTCTGTATATTTGGCTTGTGGATTTAAGTTGTTTGTTTATATTCTGGAATCAGTTTGTTGACGTTGAATGTAGATAGGGAACGGCTGTGAGGGTGTACTGAAGGACACTGGGTAATTCTAAAAATAGCTTACCTGCCTCGGGTATAAAAAGACCCTGAGTCAGAGAGACGTGGTCTCATCTCATCACATAGAGCTACCAGCCGGACATTCTGCTAAACACTTAACGGACAAGAAACTGTTCAGGATCCCAGCTGAGGGTATGTCAGACACGGCTGAAAGAACACAGGACTGCTCTCGGTTATCTCCGTATGATTGTCGTGACCTCCTGTCTGTGTGTTATCACAGGTGGAATAGTGACCCTGGGAGCTCTGACATTACATCTACTAGCATCTCGGTGAATCAGCAAAGGGGTGAGACCCTGTGGTGTGCAACATTTTGGGTAATTGCTGGATTTGTTCTGTTTGCTATTGGGTGTTGTGGTTCAATAAAGCTTGGCCACACTGTTTTACCCTAACCCTGTGTTGTCTGTGTGGTGTCCTGCTCACAAGAAGAGTGGGCTTTCAGTGGTATGAGCCCTGATCTATGCCGTCTTGCCCCATTTCTCCACAAGGTCTTTTCTTGGAGAAGAGTTTCCCTTTCATCTAGCTCTGTTGGGGCATCTTCCATGTCACAGTTACTCAGAAATGTGATGTTCTTTGCAGACAGTCTCTGGTAGCGATCATAGGTGGCAGATAAACGATTCAATGTGGCCGATAAATCTGCTGCCTCATTGTTAGAGCATGGAAGAGCTGCTAAATAATGATCAACTCTGCCCCATAAATGATCTATGTTATCATGGAACTCATCTCTAGTTGTCCCAAAGTTCTCTCTGACCTTTTGTGTCAGCTTGGTTACACGTTTGGGTCGTGCATCCTGCTCTGCAGTAAGGCTGAGTTCACACGTGGCGTTTTTTTCGCATTTCCGTGGCGGTTTTAACCGTGTGATTTTGCCGCGAAAACGCGAAAAATAAGCATCCCATGTATTCCTATGGGATTCCGCAATGCTGTGCTAATGCTGCAGAACAATTGCGGATGGTACCCACGGTCCGGAGGAGCGGAGACTGTCCTCCGGGCTTTGGGTACCATATCACTGTAAAAAATAGAATTTAAAATAAAAAATATTGTTATTCTTACCTTCCGGCGTCCCGCGCAGCATTCCCGCCTCTCTCCACGCTTCCATTCCCAGTAATCCTTTGCGAAAATGCCCGCGATGGCGTCCGTTCTCGCGGGATCGCGAAGTCTCGCGGTCATTCGCGCGACGTCATCGCGAATAACCGCGAGACATCGTGATCCTGCGAGAACTGACGTCATCGCGGGCATTTTCGCAAAGGATTACTGGGAACGGAAGCGTGGAGAGAGGCGGGAATGCTGCGCGGGACGCCGGAAGGTAAGAATAACACTATTTTTTATTATTTTTTACATTCTATCTTTTACTACTGATGCTGCATAGGCGGCCTCAGTAGTAAAAAGTTGGTCACACTCGTCAAACACTATGTTTGACGAGTGTGACCAACCTGTCAATCAGTTCTCCAAGCGATGCTACAGATCGCTTGGAGAATGCTAGCATTTTGCAAGCTAAATACGCTTGCAAAATACTAGTTTTTCCGCGGGAAAATCGCGGGAATTTAAAATGCGATTTTCACGCGCAATGGAATTCCGGAATTCTCGCGGTAATTTCCGCAAGAGTTCCGGTACGTGTGCACTTGTGTGGACTCTGCTCCTGGAGCATCTGTGATGTCAGGAACATGATGTGATTCTTTCACAGATGGATCCACGGTACTTTTTGTGGACATGCTTTAGCTAAGATGGCGGTCGGTCTTGCTAGCAGACAATTCATATGCATGCAGACACTGCAGACTTAGGTCTCTTGCTACTATTCTGCCACCGATGTGGATGAGATGTGTCTGAGGGATGTGAACGCGGTTCTCTGTATAAGCAATAGCAAATAGCGTTAACTCGCCAACTTGTGCTACTATTCCTGATTAACTGCACGTGATTAGACCGGAAGGATGATGCAGTGATGAACGCAACGGGTTTTATTCACAGTACCTTGATGAGGCGAGGTGAGATATCAGGGATGCTGAAGGGATGAAAATGAAGTAGGAGTTAGTACTGCAGGTTAGAAGCACATAGTTAGAGGTAACAAGAGAATCCTGTCTCCAGCCCTGAAGCATATGCTGTCCAAGATGGCACTGACCAAGAAGAAGGAAGCGAGATACAGATAGGAGTTGCAGAAAGAAAGGGATTATGGGTAATGCCCAGTTATAGTACATGAAAAACATAACAATGGCCTGTAGATGGCAGCAAAGTACACAATTACTGGGGGGCGTGGCTATGCCGTGAACGGGAGAGGACGCTGGCTAGTAGAGCTCCTCATCATCCTGCTGGATCCTGGACCCTGGACCCCTTCCTTGAGGCTTACCTGACGCTGACTGGACCCCCTTGGACGTCGGGACCCCTTGGGTACCTCGCGGCAGATCGGGAGGCAATTTCTGAGAGCGGGTGGCGGAGGAGACAGGAGCAGGCGGCTAATCCCCCACGAGGCGGCGGCCATCTTGGGTGCGCAGCTCAGCTAGTGAGAGCTGCAGCGTCGGCTTACTCCGCTGCACCGCTGTCGGGCAGTGAAGATACCAGCTGACAATCTTGAGGGGGCGCGCGGTGAGTGCCCTGAAAAAGTGGGCCCTGCGTGGTGTCCCTCTTCTATTAATTGATCACTGCGCCGGCTGGCGCCATCACTAAGGGGGGCTCGGTACACCCCCCCCATTGCAGCTGTCTCTGTGGGGCCCCCTCTCCCTCCCCTGGCCACAAGGAACTGTGCTGAACGAGGCTGACTGCCATCCTCATAATCCCTGTGGCATCCCTCTGTGGCCTATGTTACAATTAACTATTACCAGCCCTGCTGTAACCCCCATCTGTGGTGGGTGATACCCGGATCACACGTTTTCAGCTGGTTCTTTAGACCGCACTGCAGATAACCATGAGCCGACTTAAAGGGTCAGGAGCGGCGGAAAAACTGAAGGAGTTTGTCAGACCTGACCCCGCTGAAAGGGCACGACATAATAGAAGCACTTCCTCTCAAATTCAGCTCAAAAATCGCCCTTATGGGGGCGAGGAGGAGATGGAACAGGAGGGAATTGACCCTTAAGCAGGCATCTGAGCAGTTGATGCAAGCTATCTCTTTGACCAGGACATCCCTGACGGAGAAAATTGAGGATGTTTACACGGAGGTGGGGAGACTTCGTCAGGATATGCAGGCCATGAAGGGACGCATTACGGAGGTGGAGACGAGGGTGTCCGGGGTGGAAGATACCATTACACCTATGGAGGCTAAATTAACGAAGGTGGCGGGCTCCATGAATGCTTGGAAACAAGGCGGATGATTTGGAAAACAGAATGCGCCGAAATAATATCCGTATCGTTGGTCTGCCTGAGCGCTCGGAAGGTCAGCATCCTAAGCAGTTCCTGGAAGATTGGCTTAAGACCTCCGTGGGAGATGAATTCTCCTCAGTGTTTGCTGTTGAAAGAGCTCATAGGGTCCCTTCAAAACCCCTGCCTCCAGGGGCCCCGCCTCGACCTTTCCTGGCACGCTTTCTCAGTTGTAAGGACAGAGATACCATTCTGCGGCTTGCACGACTAAAAAGTCCTATTAAGTTCAACAATGCTGTCGTTTCCATCTTTCCGGACTTTTCCATGGAACTGCAGAAACAGCGGGCACAATTCATCGAGGTCAAGAAACAGCTCAGGGACAGAAACATTGTATACTCGATGATATACCCGGCCCGACTTCGGGTTGTTCATGAAGGTTCCTCCGTATCTTTCACAGATCCAGCGGAGGCGACGGAATGGCTGTGGTCCCATAGGGGATCCCCCGCGAAGGAATCCTAATGTGGCGGCTGTTCCTTTGGATCCTTTCAACCAAAGGTCTAATTGGAGCTCTCTCGGCGAGTACCCAGTTAACAACAATACCGGACGCTGTGCTCAGTGATGGTTTCCCATTGTTTATTTTATGATGGGGGCGAGAGACTGTGCTCCTATGTTACTAGGTTCCTGTTTTGTTTTTTCTCTTTCAAAAGTTTTATTTTTTACAGTTATTTAGGTAAATGCCGCAGCCGACGCCAAATTTTGCTATCTGGGTGGGCTCTCTGCACTCGGTTCGGGCACCATTATGCAACATATCCAGATGGGCGGGAATGGGTTCTGAGTTGATTTGTATGACTTGGAGCGTAAGAGGCATAAAAACCCCTCGAAAGAAAATTAAGGTGTTCTCACAAATTAGACATTACCGTCCTCACATTGTGGCTTTGGTGGAGATGCACCTGACCAGGGACACGGTTCGGTGGGTACAGAAACCGTGGGTGCAATGGTTTATACATGCTTTTCACACCAGCTATTCAAGGGGGGGTTTCACTGTTGATAAATAAAGATGCTCGGTGGGAGGTCAGGGAGGCCCGGAAAGACCCTGAGGGACGATTTGTGTTTGTGCATGCGCTGATCAACTCTCAGAAATATGTCATTCTTTGTATTTATAATCCCCCCCTTCCAATATATCAATCATACAGAAGACATTGAGCTTTGCCCTGAATTACCCAGATGCACATGTCATTTGTATGGGAGATTTTAATTTGGTCATGAACAGTCATCTTGATAAATTGAGATTAGATGATGGAGTACAGGGTGGGGGGGTGGGGTCCCCCCCCCCGGGCACATCCCAACTGTCACAATTCATGGCGGGTAGTGGGTGGCTGGATCTTTGGTGAATACGCCATCCGGGGATAAGGGAGTATACTTGCCATTCCTCCACTAACGCTCTCTGTCTCGCATTGACTACATTTTTGGGTCCACCAGTCTGGCGGCGTGGGTAGATGATATTAAACATGGAAGTAGGGGGATTTCGGATCATAGCCCAGTTATTCTTAAGCTTAAATACGGGCCATCGATCAATAGGATAACATGGAAGTTGAACCCTTTTTGGCTGAAGTTGATAACATCGCCTGATAGAACGCTAGATCAGTTACGTTGCTTCGTCTCGTCCCACCCTGAACCCCGAAATATTAATGTATTTTGGGATGCTCTTAAAGCTTATTTATGGGGTTGTTTATCCTCTACGATCTCTTACATTAAGTGGGTGACATCGAAGGAGGATGGCGAGATGGAGCGACATCTGAAAGATCGGAGGCAGCCTATATAGCTGATCAAACTAACAGTAATAGGGTGGAGTGGTTGACTGCTCAAAGGTTATACGCTCAATATACTGACACCAAAGCGAAACGTAAATTATTTTTTGCCCGGCAGTCTTACTTTGAGATGGGGAATCAGGCAAGCAAATTTTTGGCTTACTTAGTATGACAACATAATGCGACTAAGGCTACTTTCACACATCAGGTTTTCGGCGTCAGGCGCGATCCGGCGTCGTGCCGGAACGCCAGATCCGGCAAATGTTTAGTAAAACCGGATGTGACGGATCCGGTTTTCTGCCGGATCCGTCTTTTTCTTGACAGACAAAACCGGATCCGTCTCATCCGGTTCATCCGTTTTTCTATCCGTTTTTCGACGGATTACGCCGGATCCGGTTTTTAAAATTGACCCTTGTGGCCTTCCGAACGGGATTGGCTACTGGAAAACTATATATAGCATGTTCCTACAGCCCTTCTTTGACAGGTTGTAGAGGAGAAAGTGCAGGTTGGAGAGAAGAGCAAGTTACTGGCGAAGATGGATGTTGTGATTGGAAATATTTTGAAGAATTTGGCGGATTTTACAGCGGAGGCGAATCGTTTGAGGGTGATTGTTCTGGAGAAGGAGAGAGCGAGACAGCAGCGCATCAGGCATCGTAGACGACGTTTGTGGATCCACCCCATCACAGCCAAGAGAATGACGCGTGGGGTCTATTCTACACTCTGCATGGACCTTCGACGAAACCCGGATAAATTTTTTGGATATGTTAGGATGAAAATGGAGAATTTTGATTACTTGGTGGAGCGCATTGCACACCTCATAAGAAAAGCGGACACCTATTGCCGCTTCTCCGTTTCACCCGCAGAGCGTCTGATGGTGACTTTAAGGTAAGCCACATTTATTGGATGTGCTCGCATCAGAGAACACTTTCACTGCAATCTTGTTGGTGGTAGTTTGTATCTCCAAGTGTTAGGTCAGTTTTGGTATGTAATGCTGTGATTTAAAACTAATTTATTGTTTGTTAATTCCCCACAGATTTCTTGCAACTGGAGAATCCCTTTCGTCACTGCATTTCCAGTACAGACTCGGGATTTCCACCATATCTGGAATTGTGAAGTACACATGCCGTGCACTGTGGGACTCCTTAGCTGAAGAGTTTTTACCAGAGCCCACAACAGAGAGGTGGATTGAAATTGCTGACAAGTTTCAACAGATATGTCAGTTTCCAAACTGCTTGGGCGCTGTGGACGGGAAACATATCCGCATTGTAAAGCCAGCTGGATCGGGATCGGAATATTTCAATTACAAGAAATATTTTTCCATTGTCCTCATGGCCATCGCTGACGCGGAATACAAATTTATTGCGGTTGATATTGGGGCCTATGGCCGCTCCAATGACTCTCAAGTTTTCAAACTGTCTGCCATGGGGCGTAAACTGTATGGAAACACCTTCCAGTTCCCACCACCTAGACCGCTGCCGCAAACATCTGGTCCACCTATGCCATTTGTCTGTGTAGGGGATGAAGCCTTCCAGCTGTCAGAACACCTTTTGAAACCGTACTCTAGCAGAGGATTGACAAGACCAAAACGCATTTTTAATTACCGCCTCACAAGAGCAAGAAGAATGGTTGAATGTACCTTTGGTATTCTGACAGCCAAATGGCGGGTCCTATTGACTGCGATCAACCTCAAGACAGAAACTGTGGACGAGGTGATCAAAGCGTGCGTGGTACTCCACAATTTTGTTATATGCAAGGAACCCATTTCCATTGAGGACACCTCTGAAGAAACCACCTTGCAAGATTACCATGACATTACCACTAGAAGTTCTGTGACGGTTTCAGTAATGAGGGACAATTTTGCACTATACTTTATGTCACCTCAAGGCAGAGTACACTGGCAGGATGACAGAGTGTGAAAGATTTGTGCCCAACCAAACTTGTGTACCTTCTGTACCAACAGTATATACCTTTGCCAACCAAAGTTGGCTATCTTGTCATGGTCTCTATTTTTAGCTTTAGGCCACAGGTGTGTACCTGGTTGTGTTTTATGCAAAGTATTTCACCTTTTAACAAAAGTTGTGTACATTGTTAGGAAATCACCAACAATAAACACAACTTTTTAGGTGAAATACTTTGCTTCAAACACAACCAGGAACACAACTGTGGCAAAAAGCTAAAATTTACCCACAGTTATATACCTGGTTTTGAATACCATTTCACCTTTTAAATACCCTGTATTTAACCTTTTTCGCCGCAGAAAGAAATGACAGACAACCAGTGTAAAATAATTTAACTTTTATTGAAAAATGTTTTTTTTAGTAAACTTTTTTTAAATTTTAATAAACTTGTTTAATAAAAATTTGAAACTATAAAACTGAAACCATAAAACTGGTCATTTTTATTTAAAAACACACATTATAATTCTGTGTAGTGTGTGGTGGAAATACTGCTGTAGGGGCTGCGGGACACTTCGACACTGGGAGTGTGGAGAGAGGACTGGGATCGTTGTGGGGAAGGAACAGTTAGAGGTGAAGGTGTGGAAAAAACTACTGAATGGGTGGACATGTGGGAAGCAGAAGAGGTGGTGGGTGGTGGAGTGGAGGGTTGGGCAGGGACTGTAGGAGCAGATGATGTTGATGGCAAGTTGTATGGGGAAGGAGTTTGGTACGGGGCAGGTTGCTGGAAGTGGGGAGATGTCTGGTACGGGGCAGGTTGCTGGAAGTGGGGAGATGTCTGGTACGAGGCAGGTTGCTGGAAGTGGGGAGATGTCTGGTACGGGGCAGGTTGCTGGAAGTGGGGAGATGTCTGGTACGGGGCAGGTTGCTGGAAGTGGGGAGATGTCTGGTACGGGGCAGGTTGCTGGAAGTGGGGAGATGTCTGGTACGGGGCAGGTTGCTGGAAGTGGGGAGATGTCTGGTACTGGGGAGGTTGCTGGTACTGGGGAGTTTGCAGGTACTGTGGAGGTTGCTGGTACTGGTGAGGTTGCTGGTGCTGGGGAGGTGGCTGGTGCTGGGGAGGTGGCTGGTGCTGGGGAGGTGGCTGGTGCTGGGGGTGTGGCTGGTGCTGGGGAGGTGGAAGGTGCTGGGGAGGTGGATGGTGCTGGGGAGGTGGATGGTATGTAATAGGGGGAGGATGGAAAGTGGCTGGAGGTGGATGGTATGTAATAGGAGGGGGAGGATGGAAAGTGGCTGGAGGGGGTGTAGATGTAATAGGAGGGGGAGGATGGAAAGTGGCTGGAGGGGGTGTAGATGTAATAGGAGGGGGAGGATGGAAAGTGGCTGGAGGGGGTGCAGGTGGAGGAACTACTGTGGTGGGAGGAGGAGGAGGTTGGGAGGTAACTTGCTGGAGAGCAGCGTGGCATGAATGCATTACATGCATCTGCTGGGCAGGAGAGAGCGTTTCCATGCGCTCCACAACAGACCTGAAAAAGGTGTGGTTTGGCGAAGATCTTGCTTCTGAATGCATGGTTTGCAGAAGTGTCTTCACCTCCAGAATGCTGGAGTTGATCTGCTGATAGCCTGCGGAGATTTGCTCTGACAAGACTTTTAGACAGTTCTGGAAAGATGCATTCAGATGCAAGAACTCTGGCGCATAAGTCTTTTCCTGACCCCTCTGCCGCTGCCGCCCAGTACCCGCAGGTGTACTAGAGGTGGCAGGGGCAGAAGGGTGGGGTAAAGGGAAAGCGATCTCCTCACCAGCAGCTTCATGTAATGTAGGCGGCCACGATGCTCCTGTGCTGGTGGATGGGACAGATGGGTCGAATGTGTGGGAAGGCTGGGAAGGTGCAGATGTACCGGGGCGGTCGAAGTGTCCCTCGGTGCCGGTCTCTTCAGGGATCGCCTCAGAAGGGTCCAATCGTGCAGGCTCCCGAGTGCTGCTCACCGTGCTGTGGAATAAAGAGAAAAAAAAACAATTAAAATACTGACATGGTATGGCCCTGGCTGAAAAAAAAATTTACATCTAACATTTTTTTTCACATGTGGTGTGTAATATTTACCTTCTGGTGAGCATTGTCTCCCGGAGGAACGACAGGGCTTCTGCGTACTTGTACTTGCTCCTGCGTCCTCCAGATCCACTCGGGGCCCGCATCTCTTTATTGAACTCCTTCTTGAAACGATCCCTCACAGACCGCCACCGCTTCACAATTCTGTTCCCTGAAACGAGAAAGGAGTGGTTAGTATACAACATCAGTGTTTCCCAAACTCCAGTCCTCATGGTCCCCAGGGGTCATGTTTTCAGGATTTCCATAGTAAATAGAAATCCTGAACACATGATCCGTGGGGACCACGAGGACTGGAGTTCGGGAAACACTGGTTTACATCAAGCAACCGGTACTGTATATACTTACGCTCTGTAATCTGGTCCCGAACATCGAGGTCCTCCCAGCGGCCCACAAGGAGCGAACAGATTTCCTCCCAGAGTCGTCGGGTAACGATCAGGTCAGCGTGGCGGCGGTCAGCCATATTCCAGAGCGGCTCCCTTTCTCTGACGAGATCGATGAGGCGGTCCACATCAATCCCTCCATCCTCACCGTCAGAGTCGGGAGCACGCTGTGAAGGCTGTTAAAGAAAAAGACAAAAATAACATAATTAGCCTCCACAAAAGAAATGAAATAAAAAGTGCAAAAAAACAAAGCAAAAATATTTATACTTACACGCTGGTGACCGCCGCGTTGCTGTCGCCGACGACCCTGGGAGGCACTGCGAGGACCTCTTGGCCAAGCACCAGATTGGGAAGACTAGAGAAGAAAACAAAAAAAGTTATGTCTTTGGATGTAGGCATTTGTTTGCTGTGTGTGGTCTGCAGAACATTGTTTTCTATGTGTTGTTTGTAGTGTGATGTTGTGTTTCTGCGTTTGATGCAAAAAACTTACCAATTGTGAGCCCACTCCAGGTGTCTGTCCACCCCTTCCTCCTTCTTCTGGGAGCTCCTCTTCATCTTGTGATTCCTGTTTTGAAATAAAAGGCCATGAATAGACATATATTACAGAGAAGATGGATTTTGGAAATAGAAACTTACCGTCAAACGCTGACGATGCGAGGGAGGGCTCCCAGAAGATGATGTGCTGTCTTCCTGGTGGCCATACTCCATGCCTGTGGGTGGTGTTGCAGCTGCTGCCATTGCTGCTGCTGCTGCTGCTGCATCTATTGGGCGGCTGTTGAATAAAGAGAAACAAAGGGCCAATGAATATCTTGATATTCAATAGCCCTAGTTTGGAGGAATGGGGGATTTGATAATTACCGTCTCTCATCTGCTGCTGGCCTCCCCTCCTCAGCATGTTCTATTTGCTGCTCCATTTGGGGTGGTGGTGGTGCGGATGGTGCTGCAGTGGTCTCCTGCCTTCTCCTGCGCCTGGTTGCTTTCTTGGGTGGCATGTTGGGTGTGGCTGTGGGTCCCACTGTCTTGCTTTTATATATGTCTTGTGGGCAGAGCTACTGAGCATGCTCAGACCAAAAAACCGGATCCGGCCGCCGGATCAGGCTTTCGCCGGATCCGGCGCATTGCGGCGCTCATAGGCTTTCATTGTGTGAAAAAGCCGGACGCGCCGGATCCGGCGTGTCCGGCTTTTTCGCCGGAGACAAAAAACGTTACAGTAGACGTTTTTTCCAGACGCCGGATCGCGACACATTGCGACACATTGCCGGATCCGGCGATAACCGGATGAAACGCATGGCCATCCGGCGTGATCCGGCGCAAATGCAAGTCAATGGGGGGGAAACCGGATCCGGCATTGCATTTCGCCGGATCCGGTTTCTGTCAAAAGCGCCGGATCGCGCCTGACGGCGAAAACCTGATGTGTGAAAGAGGCCTAACACAATTCTACAGATTCGTGATCCGGGGGGTACTTTGGTTTCCTCAACTGAGAAGATAGGCCTCTTTCACACATCAGGTTTTCGCCGTCAGGCGCGATCCGGCGCTTTTGACAGAAACCGGATCCGGCGAAATGCAATGCCGGATCCGGTTTCCCCCCCATTGACTTGCATTTGCGCCGGATCGCGCCGGATGGCCATGCGTTTCATCCGGTTATCGCCGGATCCGGCAATGTGTCGCAATGTGTCGCGATCCGGCGTCTGGAAAAAACATCTACTGTAACGTTTTTTGTCTCCGGCGAAAAAGCCGGACACGCCGGATCCGGCGCGTCCGGCTTTTTCACACAATGAAAGCCTATGAGCGCCGCAATGCGCCGGATCCGGCGAAAGCCTGATCCGGCGGCCGGATCCGGTTTTTTGGTCTGAGCATGCTCAGTAGCTCTGCCCACAAGACATACACTCACTGGCCACTTTATTAGGTACACCATGCTAGTAACGGGTTGGACCCCCTTTTGCCTTCAGAACTGCCTCAATTCTTCGTGGCAGAGATTCAACAAGGTGCTGGAAGCATTCCTCAGAGATTTTGGACCATATTGACATGATGGCATCACACAGTTGGCGCAGATTTGTCAGCTGCACATCCCTGATGTGAATCTCCCGTTCCACCACATCCCAAAGATGCTCTATTGGATTGAGATCTGGTGACTGAGGAGGCCATTTGAGTACAGTGAACTCATTGTCATGTTTAAGAAACCAATCTGAGA
The DNA here is from genome assembly GCF_039654945.1 of Dendrobates tinctorius. Taxonomy (NCBI): domain Eukaryota; kingdom Metazoa; phylum Chordata; class Amphibia; order Anura; family Dendrobatidae; genus Dendrobates; species Dendrobates tinctorius. Next base: position 994,793 of record NW_027361904.1, on the reverse strand, counting down.
TGATTCGAGCTTTATGACATGGCGCATTATCCTGCTGAAAGTAGCCATCAGATGTTGGGTACATTGTGGTCATAAAGGGATGGACATGGTCAGCAACAATACTCAGGTAGGCTGTGGCGTTGCAACGATGCTCAATTGGTACCAAGGGGCCCAAAGAGTGCCAAGAAAAAATTCCCCACACCATGACACCACCACCACCAGCCTGAACCGTTGATACAAGGCAGGATGGATCGATGCTTTCATGTTGTTTACGCCAAATTCTGACCCTACCATCCGAATGTCGCAGCAGAAATCGAGACTCATCAGACCAGGCAACGTTTTTCCAATCTTCTACTGTCCAATTTCGATGAGCTTGTGCAAATTGTAGCCTCAGTTTCCTGTTCTTAGCTGAGAGGAGTGGTACCCAGTGTGGTCTTCTGCTGCTGTAGCCCATCTGCCTCAAAGTTCGACGCACTGTGCGTTCAGAGATGCTCTTCTGCCTACCTTGGTTGTAACGGGTGGCAATTTGAGTCACTGTTGCCTTTCTATCAGCTCGAACCAGTATGCCCATTATACCTCTGACCTCTGGCATCAACAAGGCATTTCCGGCCACAGAACTGCCGCTCACTGGATTTTTTTTCTTTTTCGGACCATTCTCTGTAAACCCTAGAGATGGTTGTGCGTGAAAATCCCAGTAGATCAGCAGTTTCTGAAATACTCAGACCAGCCCTTCTGGCACCAACAATCATGCCACGTTCAAAGGCACTCAAATCACCTTTCTTCCCCATACTGATGCTCGGTTTGAACTGCAGGAGATTGTCTTGACCATGTCTACATGCCTAAATGCACTGAGTTGCCGCCATGTGATTGGCTGATTAGAAATTAAGTGTTAACACACAGTTGGACAGGTGTACCTAATAAAGTGGCCAGTGAGTGTATATAAAAGCAAGACAGTGGGACCCACAGCCACACCCAACATGCCACCCAAGACAGCAACCAGGCGCAGGAGAAGGCAGCAGACCACTGCAGCACCATCCGCACCACCACCACCCCAAATGGAGCAGCAAATAGAACATGCTGAGGAGGGGAGGCCAGCAGCAGATGAGAGACGGTAATTATCAAATAACCCATTCCTCCAAACTAGGGCTATTGAATATCAAGATATTCATTGGCCCTTTGTTTCTCTTTATTCAACAGCCGCCCAATAGATGCAGCAGCAGCAGCAATGGCAGCAGCTGCAACACCACCCACAGGCATGGAGTATGGCCACCAGGAAGACAGCACATCATCTTCTGGGAGCCCTCCCTCGCATCGTCAGCGTTTGACGGTAAGTTTTTATTTCCAAAATCCATCTTCTCTGTAATATATGTCTATTCATTGCCTTTTATTTCAAAACAGGAATCACAAGATGAAGAGGAGCTCCCAGAAGAAGAAGGAAGGGGTGGACAGACACCTGGAGTGGGCTCACAATTGGTAAGTTTTTTGCATCAAACGCAGAAACACAACATCACACTACACACAACACATAGAAAACAATGTTCTGCAGACCACACACAGCAAACAAATGCCTACATCCAAAGACATAACATTTTTTGTTTTCTTCTCTAGTCTTCCCAATCTGGTGCTCGGCCAAGAGGTCCTCGCAGTGCCTCCCAGGGTCGTCGGCGACAGCAACGCGGCGGTCACCAGCGTGTAAGTATAAATATTTTTGCTTTGTTTTTTTGCACTTTTTATTTCATTTCTTTTGTGGAGGCTAATTATGTTATTTTTGTCTTTTTCTTTAACAGCCTTCACAGCGTGCTCCCGACTCTGACGGTGAGGATGGAGGGATTGATGTGGACCGCCTCATCGATCTTGTCAGAGAAAGGGAGCCGCTCTGGAATATGGCTGACCGCCGCCACGCTGACCTGATCGTTACCCGACGACTCTGGGAGGAAATCTGTTCGCTCCTTGTGGGCCGCTGGGAGGACCTCGATGTTCGGGCCCAGATTACAGAGCGTAAGTATATACAGTACCGGTTGCTTGATGTAAACCAGTGTTTCCCGAACTCCAGTCCTCGTGGTCCCCACGGATCATGTGTTCAGGATTTCTATTTACTATGGAAATCCTGAAAACATGACCCCTGGGGACCATGAGGACTGGAGTTTGGGAAACACTGATGTTGTATACTAACCACTCCTTTCTCGTTTCAGGGAACAGAATTGTGAATCGGTGGCGGTCTGTGAGGGATCGTTTCAAGAAGGAGTTCAATAAAGAGATGCGGGCCCCGAGTGGATCTGGAGGACGCAGGAGCAAGTACAAGTACGCAGAAGCCCTGTCGTTCCTCCGGGAAACAATGGTCACCAGAAGGTAAATATTACACACCACATGTGAAAAAAATGTTAGATGTAAATTTTTTTTTCAGCCAGGGCCATACCATGTCAGTATTTTAATTGTTTTTTTTTCTCTTTATTCCACAGCACGGTGAGCAGCACTCGGGAGCCTGCACGATTGGACCCTTCTGAGGCGATCCCTGAGAAGACCGGCACCGAGGGACACTTCGACCGCCCCGGTACATCTGCACCTTCCCAGCCTTCCCACACATTCGACCCATCTGTCCCATCCACCAGCACAGGAGCATCGTGGCCGCCTACATTACATGAAGCTGCTGGTGAGGAGATCGCTTTCCCTTTACCCCACCCTTCTGCCCCTGCCACCTCTAGTACACCTGCGGGTACTGGGCGGCAGCGGCAGAGGGGTCAGGAAAAGAGTTATGCGCCAGAGTTCTTGCATCTGAATGCATCTTTCCAGAACTGTCTAAAAGTCTTGTCAGAGCAAATCTCCGCAGGCTTTCAGCAGATCAACTCCAGCATTCTGGAGGTGAAGACACTTCTGCAAACCATGCATTCAGAAGCAAGATCTTCGCCAAACCACACCTTTTTCAGGTCTGTTGTGGAGCGCATGGAAACGCTCTCTCCTGCCCAGCAGATGCATGTAATGCATTCATGCCACGCTGCTCTCCAGCAAGTTACCTCCCAACCTCCTCCTCCTCCTCCCACCACAGTAGTTCCTCCACCTGCACCCCCTCCAGCCACTTTCCATCCTCCCCCTCCTATTACATCTACACCCCCTCCAGCCACTTTCCATCCTCCCCCTCCTATTACATCTACACCCCCTCCAGCCACTTTCCATCCTCCCCCTCCTATTACATACCATCCACCTCCAGCCACTTTCCATCCTCCCCCTCCTATTACATACCATCCACCTCCCCAGCACCATCCACCTCCCCAGCACCATCCACCTCCCCAGCACCAGCCACCTCCCCAGCACCAGCAACCTCACCAGTACCAGCAACCTCCACAGTACCTGCAAACTCCCCAGTACCAGCAACCTCCCCAGTACCAGACATCTCCCCACTTCCAGCAACCTGCCCCGTACCAGACATCTCCCCACTTCCAGCAACCTGCCCCATACCAGACATCTCCCCACTTCCAGCAACCTGCCTCGTACCAGACATCTCCCCACTTCCAGCAACCTGCCCCGTACCAGACATCTCCCCACTTCCAGCAACCTGCCCCGTACCAAACTCCTTCCCCATACAACTTGCCATCAACATCATCTGCTCCTACAGTCCCTGCCCAACCCTCCACTCCACCACCCACCACCTCTTCTGCTTCCCACATGTCCACCCATTCTGTAGTTTTTTCCACACCTTCACCTCTAACTGTTCCTTCCCCACCATGATCCCAGTCCTCTCTCCACACTCCCAGTGTCGAAGTGTCCCGCAGCCCCTACAGCAGTATTTCCACCACACACTACACAGAATTATAATGTGTGTTTTTAAATAAAAATGACCAGTTTTATGGTTTCAGTTTTATAGTTTCAAATTTTTATTAAACATGTTTATTAAAATTTTAAAAAAGTTTACTAAAAAAAACATTTTTCAATAAAAGTTAAATTATTTTACACTGGTTGTCTGTCATTTCTTTCTGCGGCGAAAAAGGTTAAATACAGGGTATTTAAAAGGTGAAATGGTATTCAAAACTAGGTATATAACTGTGGGTAAATTTTAGCTTTTTGCCACAGTTGTGTTCCTGGTTGTGTTTGAAGCAAAGTATTTCACCTGAAAAGTTGTGTTTATTGTTGGTGATTTCCTAACAATGTACACAACTTTTGTTAAAAGGTGAAATACTTTGCATAAAACACAACCAGGTACACACCTGTGGCCTAAAGCTAAAAATAGAGACCATGACAAGATAGCCAACTTTGGTTGGCAAAGGTATATACTGTTGGTACAGAAGGTACACAAGTTTGGTTGGGCACAAATCTTTCACACTCTGTCATCCTGCCAGTGTACTCTGCCTTGAGGTGACATAAAGTATAGTGCAAAATTGTCCCTCATTACTGAAACCGTCACAGAACTTCTAGTGGTAATGTCATGGTAATCTTGCAAGGTGGTTTCTTCAGAGGTGTCCTCAATGGAAATGGGTTCCTTGCATATAACAAAATTGTGGAGTACCACGCACGCTTTGATCACCTCGTCCACAGTTTCTGTCTTGAGGTTGATCGCAGTCAATAGGACCCGCCATTTGGCTGTCAGAATACCAAAGGTACATTCAACCATTCTTCTTGCTCTTGTGAGGCGGTAATTAAAAATGCGTTTTGGTCTTGTCAATCCTCTGCTAGAGTACGGTTTCAAAAGGTGTTCTGACAGCTGGAAGGCTTCATCCCCTACACAGACAAATGGCATAGGTGGACCAGATGTTTGCGGCAGCGGTCTAGGTGGTGGGAACTGGAAGGTGTTTCCATACAGTTTACGCCCCATGGCAGACAGTTTGAAAACTTGAGAGTCATTGGAGCGGCCATAGGCCCCAATATCAACCGCAATAAATTTGTATTCCACGTCAGCGATGGCCATGAGGACAATTGAAAAATATTTCTTGTAATTGAAATATTCCGATCCCGATCCGGCTGGCTTTACAATGCGGATATGTTTCCCGTCCACAGCGCCCAAGCAGTTTGGAAACTGACATATCTGTTGAAACTTGTCAGCAATTTCAATCCACCTCTCTGTTGTGGGCTCTGGTAAAAACTCTTCAGCTAAGGAGTCCCACAGTGCACGGCATGTGTACTTCACAATTCCAGGTATGGTGGAAATCCCGAGTCTGTACTGGAAATGCAGTGACGAAAGGGATTCTCCAGTTGCAAGAAATCTGTGGGGAATTAACAAACAATAAATTAGTTTTAAATCACAGCATTACATACCAAAACTCAGCTATAACACTTGGAGATACAAACTACCACCAACAAGATTGCAGTGAAAGTGTGCTCTGATGCGAGCACATCCAATAAATGTGGCTTACCTTAAAGTCACCATCAGACGCTCTGTGGGTGAAACAGAGAAGCGGCAATAGGTGTCCGCTTTTCTTATGAGGTGTGCAATGCGCTCCACCAAGTAATCAAAATTCTCCATTTTCATCCTAACATATCCAAAAAATTTATCCGGGTTTCGTCGAAGGTCCATGCATAGTGTAGAATAGACCCCACGCGTCATTCTCTTGGCTGTGATGGGGTGGATCCACAAACGTCGTCTACGATGCCTGATGCGCTGCTGTCTCGCTCTCTCCTTCTCCAGAACAATCACCCTCAAACGATTTGCCTCCGCTGTAAAATCCGCCAAATTCTTCAAAATATTTCCAATGACAACATCCATCTTCGCCAGTAACTTGCTCTTCTCTCCAACCTGCACTTTCTCCTCTACAACCTGTCAAAGAAGGGCTGTAGGAACATGCTATATATAGTTTTCCAGTAGCCAATCCCGTTCGGAAGGCCACAAGGGTCAATTTTAAAAACCGGATCCGGCGTAATCCGTCGAAAAACGGATAGAAAAACGGATGAACCGGATGAGACGGATCCGGTTTTGTCTGTCAAGAAAAAGACGGATCCGGCAGAAAACCGGATCCGTCACATCCGGTTTTACTAAACATTTGCCGGATCCGGCGTTCCGGCACGACGCCGGATCGCGCCTGACGCCGAAAACCTGATGTGTGAAAGTAGCCATACTGAAATGCTTTTCTGACTATTATGGTTCACTATACAATTCTAAGACTGAAGTAGATGTCCCGGAGTGTTTAAATTATCTGTCAGATATAGAGTTTCCTACGCTGAGTCCTTCCCAACAGGCCTTTATGGATGCTGAGTTTACTCTGGAGGAGGTAGAGGATACCATAAAAGTCATGGCCTCCGAGAAGGCCCCTGGGCCGGATGGATTTCCTATGGAACTGTATAGGAAATACCAGGATATACTGGCGCCCCTTTTGTTGACAGTGTTTCGTGGGATTTGGGAGGGGGGATGCATGCCGGAATCCTTTTATGAGGCCAAAATAATAGTTCTTAAGAAGGAGGGGAAGGACCCTTTAGATTGAGGATCTTATAGGCCCATTTCACTAGTAAATGTGGATTACAAGATTTTTACAAAAATTTTGGCCAAAAGAGTGAATTCAGTCATATTAGATCTTGTACACTATGACCAAACTGGTTTTATGCCTGGTAAGAGCACCTCCATTAATATCAGACGAGTCCAGTCGGTGGTTCAATATAGTTCTCTGGTACCAGATAATGAATGGGCATTGGCATCGCTGGATGCGGCCAAGGCTTTGACTCTCGTGAATGGCCTTTTTCTCCGCGCATGTTTGCAGAGGTATGGATTTGGTGATAGATTTCAAAAATGGGTCAGTGTTTTATACATGAAGCCCAAGGCCCGGGTCATCGTAAATAACTCCATATCTGAGTCATTTTCACTGCATAGGGGAACTCGTCAGGGGTGTCCCCTTTCCCCGGCCCTTTTTGCTCTTGCTATTGAGGCACTGGCAATTCGTATAAGATCTTCCCCTAATATTGCTGGTATAGAAATGGCAGGTCGGACGGACACCATAGGCCTATATGCTGATGATATGGTGATATTTATGGACAAAGCGGAGGAGACCCTGACAGGAGTTACCACTACTATAAATAAATTCAGTAAATATTCTGGCCTATATACATAAATTGGGAGAAATCTGCTTTGATGCCTCTTTCCCACGCTCCAATGCCACGGCTTGAGACGCTCTCCTTACTGCCCATTGTAACCAATTTTAAATATCTGGGTGTCTATATTTCTCAAGGTAGTAAGCTTGATCTACAACTCAATATTCAACCATTGCTGGAGACGGTCAGAGGTAAATTCGCGATCTGGGGTAAACTTCCACTGTCTGTAGCCGGACGTATTAATTTAATTAAAATGATATTACTCCCCAAGCTTAGCTACTTTCTTCAACATAGTGCTGTAGTGGTGCCCAGATCCTTTTTTGCTAATCTGAATTCCCAGACCACATCCTTCATTTGGGGGAAAGCCAGGCCTAAACTTAAACTAACCACTCTACAGAGGCCTAAGAAGGGAGGAGGGGTGGCGTTACCCGATTTCTTTTTACATTATTTGGCTGGACAGGCCAAGGCCATAAGTATATGGATGCCTGGAGGTCACCTCCCAAACTCTGAGAGTCATCTACTTCATGCTGCAGGGACTGGTTGCCCACTGGGTTTTTTGGAAATGAGGAAAATAAATGTCTCGAGACTGTTACCCCTGCTTCGTCTGGCACGATCAGTATGGAGACAGATTAAGGGGGTGGTTAGATTTGGGGATATCATAGCTGAAATGCCCCTATGGAATAATGACTACCTCCCGGTGCTACGTGAACATCGATCCGCCGAGTTTTGGGTTCAGTATAGTGTCTCTACAATAAGTGATCTATACGAACATGGAACTTTGGTGTCCTTTGAACAATTACAAGTTGGTCGCGGTGTCCCGAGATCCCAGTTCTTTCGTTATTTACAACTAAGGTCAGCTTTTCAATCGCACATGAGATGTATAGGTATAGATAATGCTATTTCGTCTCTACCCTTGATAGAGATCCTTAAATCACAGGGCCCTCATGGCCTCATCTCCTCTCTGTATACATATACATTGTCAGTGGGGACAGAATGTGCCTTGGATTCCGTTAAGAAGAAATGGGAGAGGCTCATCCCAGATACACAGGGAGAGGAGTGGGAAGAAATCCTGGAGTCGCCAATCTGGGTATCTCCGTCTGCCAACAACAGGATGATACAATTGTATATCATTAATCAATCATATTTGACTCCAACTTGACTTTTCAAGATGGGCCGATACCCGTCATCGGAATGTTTGAGATGTCACTCAATAGCTGCAGACTTTATCCATATGATCTGGGGTTGTCCTGTTGTTGCGCAATACTGGAGGGAGGTGACATCATTATTGACATCTTTGGTACAAACCCCAGTTCCCCTTGAGCCACTGATCTGTCTATTTGGGGTGTGGGATGAGGAGGCATGGGGTCATTATGTTGGGATTTTTCCACGGGAGACAATGTTTATGGCACGGAAGGTACTAGCATTACGGTGGATGGAGAATTCACCTCCTTCTCTTGGGTCCTGGATCACTTTGGTAAATTTGATTATCCCATATGAACGTACGCTGTATCACAACAGAGGGTGCCCGGGAAAATTCGAAAAGATTTGGGAGAGGTGGAATTCCTCTCACCTTACTTTGCAGAGCGGGTATGTCGCACAGTAAACAGCTCATTATATGGAAGTAGGCTGCGGAATAGTTTATGGTTTAGAAGCCAGGCAGGCTTCATCATTGGAATAATAACACGAAGCTATCGTGATTTAATTGGTGTTATGTTTTGCTTTATTTCTATACAACTGATGCCCACATTATGCTTTACATTTCAGGTTATCTGAACATATGTATGTTTTGTATCAAGCTTAACATCATATACTAAAATGTGTGTATTGTGGTTTAATAAACAAATTTAAAAAAAAAAAAAAAAAAGTACAGAAATACTATAGACGGAATAAACCATATACATTATATAATGTCAGATAATGGATGAAAGTCTTGCAAAAGATTAGCTAACAGCACATGGGTCAAAAAAGCTTTCCATGTCCTGGACTATATCTGAGAGGTGACAGAACCTCAGGAGTGTGGACACCACCTTATCTTAAAAGTGGTCTCCTTTCAAGAGTCAGGCAGATAATCACAGGTTACGTACACATTTCACACACAGCTCCGCTCCGCGCACATTACACACGCGGCTCCGCTCCGCACACATTACCCACGAGGCTCCGCTCTGCACACATTACACACGCGGCTCCGCTCCGCACACATTACATGCTCGGCATCCTCTCCACGCACATTACACACGCGGCTCCGCTCCGCTCACATTACACACGCGGCTCCGCTCTGCACACATTACACACGCGGCTCCGCTCCGCGCACATTACACACGCGGCTCCGCTCCGCACACATTACACACGCGGCTCCGCTCCGCGCACATTACACACGCGGCTCCGCTCCGCGCACATTACACACGAGGCTCCGCTCCGCACACATTACACACGCGGCTCCGCTCCGCGCACATTACACACGAGGCTCCGCTCCGCACACATTACACACGAGGCTCCGCTCCGCGCACATTACACACGAGGCTCCGCTCCGCGCACATTACACACGCGGCTCCGCTCCGCACACATTACACACACGGCTCCGCTCCGCACACATTACACACACGGCTCCGCTCTGCACACATTACACACGCGGCTCCGCTCCGCACACATTACACACACGGCTCCGCTCCGCACACATTACACACGCGGCTCCGCTCCGCACACATTACACACGCGGCTCCGCTCCGCACACATTACATGCTCGGCATCCTCTCCACGCACATTACACACGCGGCTCCGCTCCGCGCACATTACACACGGGGCTCCGCTCCCCACACATTACACACGCGGCTCCGCTCCGCACACATTACACACGCGGCTCCGCTCCGCACACATTACACACGCGGCTCCGCTCCGCACACATTACATGCTCGGCATCCTCTCCGCACACATTACACACGAGGCTCCGCTCCGCTCACATTACACACGGGGCTCCGCTCCCCGCACATTACACACGCGGCTCCGCTCCGCACACATTACACACGCGGCTCCGCTCCGCACACATTACACACGCGGCTCCGCTCCGCACACATTACACACGCGGCTCCGCTCCGCACACATTACACACGCGGCTCCGCTCCGCGCACATTACACACGCGGCTCCGCTCCGCGCACATTACACACGCGGCTCCGCTCCGCGCACATTACACACGCGGCTCCGCTCCGCGCACATTACACACGCGGCTCCTCTCCGCGCACATTACACACGCGGCTCCGCTCCGCGCACATTACACACGCGGCTCCGCTCCGCTCACATTACACACGGGGCTCCGCTCCGCGCACATTACACACGCGGCTCCGCTCCGCACACATTACACACGCGGCTCCGCTCCGCACACATTACACACGCGGCTCCTCTCCGCACACATTACACACGCGGCTCCGCTCCGCACACATTACACACGCGGCTCCGCTCCGCTCACATTACACACGGGGCTCCGCTCCGCGCACATTACACACGCGGCTCCGCTCCGCGCACATTACACACGCGGCTCCGCTCCGCGCACATTACACACGAGGCTCCGCTCCGCACACATTACACACGCGGCTCCGCTCCGCACACATTACACACGCGGCTCCTCTCCGCACACATTACACACGCGGCTCCGCTCCGCACACATTACACACGTGGCTCCGCTCCGCACACATTACACACGCGGCTCCGCTCCGCACACATTACACACGCGGCTCCGCTCCATCCTCCTCTATAATACTAGACATCATCCCGCACAGCAGAGTTCTGCAGACAAGTGTGATGTGTCGTTCGCGAAGGATCTGACACAAAGAGCCGGCTCCCTGCTGTGAACGATGGCACCCTAGTGAGAGCCACTAAAATCCCTGAATGGCTCTCACTGGGTGTAAAATCCCGGTGTTCAGCAGATGTAACTCCGCCCCTTCAGCTATTTAATTAGTCCCTAGAAAGTGGGCGGGGTTTCGGACGGCTGCGCAAGTGAAGTGTGCAATAGGGATCCATTTAGGATCCAAAAAGTGCAGGACTGCCCATTACTCGCAGACACTGAGACACCTGGAGCTCCGCCTCTGATCATGTGACTGCCCCCCATGTGACTGATCACATGACTGTGACGTCACGCAGGTCCTGTCCGCACACGGCGGGGCAGCTCTGCAGGTGGAGGTATGTGTGTGTTTCTGTCACTCGCTTCTATGGCGCCACCATATTCCTCAGCGCTGTACAGACATTATCACAATCTAATTCCCCATCAGTCTCTGGAGCGCGGGAGGAAACACGGGGAGAACATACAGACTCCCTGCAGATGGCGCCCTCCTCCTGTTATTGGGGAGGATTAACCCTTTATGCGGCTGATGATGGGAGGAGTTGTAGTTGTTATTCTCTGTGTGGTTACATCTGATGTCACATGACCGCTGCTGTATTCAGTCTCCAGCCCCCAGGACTCTCCTGTACCTTCCTCCCTATGACATGGCCTCAGTGTGGCCCCTCAGGGATCCTGTACCTTCCTCCCTATGACATGGCCTCAGTGTGGCCCCTCAGGGCTCCTGTACCTTCCTCCCTATGACATGGCCTCAGTGTGGCCCCTCAGGGCTCCTGTACCTTCCTCCCTATGACATGGACTCAGTGTGGCCCCTCAGGGCTCCTGTACCTTCCTCCCTATGACATGGTCTCAGTGTGGCCCCTCAGGGCTCCTGTACCTTCCTCCCCTTGACATGGACTCAGTGTGGCCCCTCAGGGCTCCTTTACCTTCCTCCCTATGACATGGCCTCAGTGTGGCCCCTCAGGGCTCCTGTACCTTCCTCTCTATGACATGGCCTCAGTGTGGCCCCTCAGGACTCTCCTGTACCTTCCTCCCTATGACATGGCCTCAGAGTGGCCCCTCAGGACTCCTGCACCTTCCTCCCTATGACATGGACTCAGTGTGGCCCCTCAGGGCTCCTGTACCTTCCTCCCTATGACATGGTCTCAGTGTGGCCCCTCAGGGCTCCTGTACCTTCCTCCCCTTGACATGGACTCAGTGTGGCCCCTCAGGGCTCCTTTACCTTCCTCCCTATGACATGGCCTCAGTGTGGCCCCTCAGGGCTCCTGTACCTTCCTCTCTATGACATGGCCTCAGTGTGGCCCCTCAGGGCTCCTGAACCTTCCTCCCTATGACATGGCCTCAGTGTGGCCCCTCAGGACTCCTGCACCTTCCTCCCTATAACATGGCCTCAGTGTGGCCCCTCAGGGCTCTCCTGTACCTTCCTCCCTATAACATGGCCTCAGTGTGGCCCCTCGGGGCTTCTGTACCTTCCTCCCTATGACATGGCCTCAGTGTGGCCCCCTCAGGGCTCCTGTACCTTCCTCCCTATGACATGGCCTCAGTGTGGCCCCTCAGGACTCCTGCACCTTCCTCCCTATAACATGGCCTCAGTGTGGCCCCTCAGGACTCTCCTGTACCTTCCTCCCTATAACATGGCCTCAGTGTGGCCCCTCAGGGCTCTCCTGTACCTTCCTCCCTATAACATGGCCTCAGTGTGGCCCCTCGGGGCTCCTGTGCCTTCCTCGCTATGACATGGCCTCAGTGTGGCCCCTCAGGGCTCTCCTGTACCTTCCTCCCTATGACATGGCCTCAGTGTGGCCCCTCAGGGCTCCTGCACCTTCCTCCCTATAACATGGCCTCGGTGTGGCCCCTCAGGACTCTCCTGTACCTTCCTCCCTATGACATGGCCTCAGTGTGGCCCCTCGGGGCTCCTGTGCCTTCCTCGCTATGACATGGCCTCAGTGTGGCCCCTCAGGGCTCTCCTGTACCTTCCTCCCTATAACATGGCCTCATTGTGGCCCCTCAGGACTCTCCTGTACCTTCCTCCCTATAACATGGACTCAGTGTGGCCCCTCAGGGCTCCTGTACCTTCCTCCCTATGACATGGACTCAGTGTGGCCCCTCAGGGCTCCTGTACCTTCCTCCCTATGACATGGCCTCAGTGTGGCCCCTCAGGACTCCTGTACCTTCCTCGCTATGACATGGCCTCAGTGTGGCCCCTCAGGGCTCCTGTACCTTCCTCCCTATGACATGGCCTCAGTGAGGCCCCTCAGGGCTCCTGTGCCTTCCTCCCTATAACATGGTCTCAGTGTGGCCCCTCAGGTCTCTTGTCTAGCAGCCCAGTACTCCTCTGCTGTGCTGCCAGGACCTGGTTTGTATTTGCCCCATGTTCTCAGTGTCCCCATCACACTGGCATTATGATTGTGTAACATCTCACAGAGGTAAATAGGTAAAACAATAGAAACTGCAACTGACCCTGCCTATGTCTGTACAGACTAGAAATTCTGACCTAGCGCTTCCTGTGTGGACTGGAATAGCTCTAACAGAATATACTATGGCCGCTCAGACCTATGCTGCCTGAAAGGCCATCAGGTGCTTCACATTCCTCCTAAGGAACCGAAGGGCAGAGCAGAGTGTAAATTACCTACTGAAGGGAAGGAGTGCTGTGATAGAAAGAGATTCCAGAGTGAGTGAAAAGAAACTACCAAATACAAAATGAGAAGATAAGGTACTGCTGGAGTGTATGCCGCATACTTCCTAAACTAGAAACAGAGGATAGGTGCAGGGTGAAAAGAATAATCAGCAGAGAGATAAACCCTAACTGGTCTTTCACTGACTGGCATAAACGGCAGTATGGCTGGACATCCAAATGAAAATATCACCATCATATACCAGCAGGGGGGGTAGTATATAGAGCCGCACCTGAAAGATGATTGCGCAGACAGATGAATAAAAGAAAGTAGCTGTTACCCTAAACAGACTAAAGAAAGGATAACAGTGAGGACACCAAGAACCTGCTCCAGAGACAGTGAGGACACCAGGAACCTGCTCCAGAGACAGTGAGGACACCAGGAACCTGCTCCAGAGACAGTGAGGGCACCAGGAACCTGCTCCAGAGCCAGTGAGGACACCAGGAACCTGCTCCAGAGACAGTGAGGGCACCAGGAACCTGCTCCACAGAAAGTGAGGTCACCAGGAATCTGTTCCAGAGACCATGAGGACACTACGAACCTGCTACAGAGACCATGAGGACACCAGGAGCCGGCTCCAGAGTCCGTGAGGACACCAGGAGCCGGCACCAGGAACCTGCTCCAGAGACAGTGAGGGCACCAGGAATCTGCTCCAGAGACAGTGAAGGTACCAGGAACCTGCTCCAGAGACCGTGTGGGCACCAGGAACCTGCTCCAGAGACCGTGAGGACACCAGGAACCTGCTCCACAGAAAGTGAGGTCACCAGGAATCTGTTCCAGAGACCGTGAGGACACTACGAACCTGCTACAGAGACCATGAGGACACCAGGAGCCGGCTCCAGAGTCCGTGAGGGCACCAGGAACCTGCTCCAGAGTCCGTGAGGGCACCAGGAACCTGCTCCAGAGTCCGTGAGGGCACCAGGAACCTGCTCCAGAGTCCGTGAGGGCACCAGGAACCTGCTCCAGAGTCCGTGAGGGCACCAGGAACCTGCTCCAGAGTCCGTGAGGGCACCAGGAACCTGCTCCAGAGTCCGTGAGGGCACCAGGAACCTGCTCCAGAGTCCGTGAGGGCACCAGGAACCTGCTCCAGAGTCCGTGAGGGCACCAGGAACCTGCTCCAGAGTCCGTGAGGGCACCAGGAACCTGCTCCAGAGTCCGTGAGGGCACCAGGAACCTGCTCCAGAGTCCGTGAGGGCACCAGGAACCTGCTCCAGAGTCCGTGAGGGCACCAGGAACCTGCTCCAGAGTCCGTGAGGGCACCAGGAACCTGCTCCAGAGTCCGTGAGGGCACCAGGAACCTGCTCCAGAGTCCGTGAGGGCACCAGGAACCTGCTCCAGAGTCCGTGAGGGCACCAGGAACCTGCTCCAGAGTCCGTGAGGGCACCAGGAACCTGCTCCAGAGTCCGTGAGGGCACCAGGAACCTGCTCCAGAGTCCGTGAGGGCACCAGGAACCTGCTCCAGAGTCCGTGAGGGCACCAGGAACCTGCTCCAGAGTCCGTGAGGGCACCAGGAACCTGCTCCAGAGTCCGTGAGGGCACCAGGAACCTGCTCCAGAGTCCGTGAGGGCACCAGGAACCTGCTCCAGAGACAGTGAGGACATCAGGAACCTGCTCCCGAGACAGTGAGGACACCAGGAACCTACTCCAGAGAAAAGGCGTAACTGCTGTGGGTTCAACCCAGGCGCATGATAACCGGTACCTGGACTCTCCATAATCAGCTGAAAAGATCCACTTCCATCTCAACGTGACAGATCTGGGAGCAGTGATCTCTGTGTGATGTCACTGTGTGATCTCCATCCTTTGTTTCTTACCATTATCGCTGCTGTTCTCCCTCCCTGTAATGGTGCACTAGATGTGGAAACCTGGCTGCTATTAATATAATCCCTGTACTGGGATAAGGAGGACCTCCTGGATTAGGTGCATGGAGTGGCTGCTGGCCGTTGGAGCGAGCTGAAAGAAAATAGATGCAGTGAGAAATCAAACCAGAAGGTCAAAGTCTGGGAAAGAATGCGAGACCAAGTGAGAAACGAACAACTGAAAGATGCGGGATGACAAAGCAGCAGACCAGGATCAGTAACAACTTATAACTGGCACTGAAAAGTAACTGCAGGGGGTTAAGCGGGATTTGCCCCCACACAAGGCTGACCGCAGAGAGCGGACCACTACTGATAACCAGTACGCTGCAGTGAGACATATGGTGCCACCCAGTAGGGAATCTAAGTCCCAGCAACACTAATGTTAAATAGGAACATGTCACTGCCTGCACTCAGTGCAAGAGCGGCGCCACCTACAGGCAGAGGTCACGGGAGAGGGTAAAAATGGTGGTTAGTTTTTAAAACATTTTTCCTTTGTTTACTATGATGTTTACATTGTATTTTCCTTTCAGGTTCTTATAATAAAGGATCCTCTGCTGATATCGTCTCTGCGGGAATCTTTGTGATTAATGTGTCAGGGATGAATAAGGACAGAGGCAAGATGGCGGAGTGGATACTAAACCTTACCCTGGAGATAATCTTCCATCTTACCGGAGAGGTGAGAGGTTCTGATGTCATCACATGACCTCATTATCTATGGGAATAACAGGGGATATGACCGGAGAGGCGAGAGGCTCTGATGTCATCACATGACCTCATTATCTATGGGAATAACTGGGGATATGACCGGAGAGGCGAGAGGCTCTGATGTCATCACATGACCTCATTATCTATGGGAATAACAGGGGATATGACCGGAGAGGTGAGAGGCTCTGATGTCATCACATGACCTCATTATCTATGGGAATAACAGGGGATATGACCGGAGAGGTGAGAGGCTCTGATGTCATCACATGACCTCATTATCTATGGGAATAACGGGATATGACCGGAGAAGTGAGAGGCTCTGATGTCATCACATGACCTCATTATCTATGGGAATATCAGAGGATATGACCGGAGAGGTGAGAGATTCTGATGTCATCACATGACCTCATTATCTATGGGAATAACAGGAGATATGACCGGAGAGGTGAGAGGCTCTGATGACATCACATGACCTCATTATCTATGGGAATAACGGGATATGACCAGAGAGGTGAGAGGCTCTGATGTCATCACATGACCTCATTATCTATAGGAATAACGGGATATGACGGGAGAGGTGAGAGGCTCTGATGTCATCACATGACCTCATTATCTATGGGAATAATGGGATATGACCGGAAGGGTGAGAGGCTCTGATGTCATCACATGACCTCATTATCTATGGGAATAACAGGGGATGTGACCGGAGAGGTGATGGACTCTGGAGATGTCTGTAGTGATATTATTAATGTCTCCACACTCAGGATTACACAGTAGTGAAGACCTCTAGTGATCGCTGTCAGGCCCCTTTGTCTGAAGGACGGGGAGGATCCCTGAGCCCAATCCCGGGGCCTCCACCTCACCCCCGGATACATGAGGACATCAATGGCCAGAAGATCCTAGAACTCGCCAACAAGATGGTCGAGCTGCTGACTGGAGAGGTGACGCTGCTGGGAATGCTGGGACATTATACAGGACAGCACTGGAGGATTCTGGGTGATGACGGTATCATTGTGTGTGTCAGGTTCCTATAAGGTGTCAGGACGTCACCGTCTATTTCTCCATGGAGGAGTGGGAGTATCTAGAAGGACACAAGGATCGGTACCAGGAGGTGATGATGGAGGAGCACCGGCCCCACACATCACCAGGTAATAGACAGGACTAAATACACACGGCCGATAATTCTCTGTATGTAATAATGATGTCAGTCCTGTCTGTGTCTCCTCAGTTCTCTCCAGTAAGAGGACAACCCCAGAGAGATGTCCCGCTCCTCCTCCACAGGACCATCAGGTAGATGGAGATCTCCCTATGATGTGTAGACGGCTGTGACGTCCTTGTGTTCAGTTTTGTTTTCTCCTCCCGTATTATATGTTTTATACTTGTGTAATGAGAGCGGTGGAGACGGCAGGATCACAGCTGACCACAGACATCACATGTCCGGATCTTCTCACCATTATTCGTGCGGATTTCTCTTACAATATTTGTTTTGCAGCTTTTGGATCCGGATAAAGATCTGAACAATATTAATGGTCCAGAGAGAAATGTGAGGGGCGATCAGCGGTGTAAAGAGGAGACCCCTAATGTGAGGGGCGATCAGTGGTGTAAAGAGGAGACCCCTAATGTGAGGGGCGATCACTGGTGTAAAGAGGAAACCCCCAATGTGAGGAGCGATCAGTGGTGTAAAGAGGAGACCCCTACAGATCACTGCCCAGGTGAGGGTCTTTAGATAAATATTCACTTTCAGCACATTCTGAATTGATAATGATGTGATCCTGTTATATGTGAGGTCACAGGTCGTCATTTATAATATGGATGATAATATAATTATTTTTAATGCAAAATTACATGTCCAGTTTTATCAATATTTCATTATTTCTGCAGCCGCTATAGGCTGCCATTTTTATTTGCCAGTGTGTAAGTGTCTGAGCTCCTGTGCCCAGGGGCGGCCGTATTTGTGGTGTGTAAGTGAGTAAAGGAGACTGTGGCCGGTGTCCGATCAATCTCCTACATTGTGGCTGCCTCTAGCTGTGAACTGGGTATGCTGTAAATAAAGCTGTCATCTGTATATATATATATATATATATATATATATATATATACACTGTGTTCCAAATTATTATGCAAATTGGATTTAAGTGTTATAAAGATGTAATTTTTTGTTTTTCAAATAAACTCATAGATGGTATTGTGTATCAGGGCTCTTTGGATCACTGAAATCAATCTCAAATTCCTGTGATAATTAGTTTACCAGGTGAGCTCAATTAAAGGAAAACTACTTAAGAATGATGTTCCACATTATTAAGCAGGGCACAGGTTTCAAGGAATTTAGGAAAGAAAAAGGATCTCTCTGCTGCTGAAAAGCATCAAATAGTGCAATGCCTTGGTCAAGAGATGAAAACATTAGATATTTCCCAAAAATTTAAGCGTGATCATCGTACTGTTAAGAGATTTGTGGTTGATTCTGAGCACAGACGTGTTTGTGCTGATAAAGGCAAAATGAGGAAGGTTTCTGCCAGGCAAGTTCATCAGATTAAGAGAGCAGCTGCTAAAAAGCCATTACAAACCAGCAAACAGATATTTAAAGCTGCTGGTGCCTCTGAAGTCCCTCGAACCTCAAGGTGTAGGATCCTTCAAAGGCTTGCTGTGGTGCATAAATCTACTATTCGGCCACCCCTAAACAGTGTTCACAAGCAGAAATGGTTGCAGTGGGCCCAGACATACATGAAGACTAATTTTCATACAGTCTTGTTTACTGATGAGTGTCGAGCAACCCTGGATGGTCCAGATGGATGGAGTAGTGGATGGTTGGTGGATGGCCACCATGTCCCAACAAGGCTGCGACATCAGCAAGGAGGTGGAGGAGTCATGTTTTGGGCCGGAATCATGGGGAAACAGCTGGTAGGGCTCTTTAAGGTTCCTGAAGGTGTGAAAATGACCTCTGCAAAGTATATCGAGTTTCTGACTGACGGCTGTCTTCCATGGTATAAGAAGAAGAAATGTGCCTTCAGGAGCAAAATCCTCTTCATGCATGACAATGCACCATCTCATGCTGCAAAGAATACCTCTGAGTCATTGACTGCTATGGGCATAAAAGGAGATAAACTCATGGTGTGGCCACCATCTTCCCCTGACCTCAACCCTGTAGAGAACCTTTGGAGTATCATCAAGCAAAAGATCTAGGAGGGTGGGAGGCAGCTCACATCAAAACAGCAGCTCTGGGAGGCTATTCCGACTTCATGCAAAGAAATCCAAGCAGAAACTCTCCAAAAACTCCCAAGTTCAATGGATGCAAGAATTGTGAAGGTGATGTCACAGAAGGGTTCCTATGTTACCATGTAACTTGGCCTGTTAGGATGTTTTGGAGTTAAATAGCTTTTTTGTTCAGTGAATGTGACCTCCTAATGCTGCAAATTCCACAAATGAGCATTTTCAGTTCTTTAACCTTCGTCCGGCTGAGTAAGTACAATTGTACCTATTCCGTTTTAAAATTGCAATAACTTTTTTTTCGAAAAGCCGTAGAGGGCTGAAATTTCGTGACATCTCTGCAGTTTTGGTCCAGAATATATTGGCCAAATTTCAATAAAATATCTCCACCCCCTTCCGAGATAAGGGGTCGAGATATTTTTGCATCCATAACAAGCTGCATAGGTACAAATGTACCCTCATATATTTTGAATGAAGATAATGCAAGGAAAAAAGAATAATATTTTTTTTAATGATAATGCTATTTTATTATTATAAACAAGTAAAAAAACTGTTCATTTACATTATAAAAGAAAATGTAAGAAACTTTTTTTTATTGATTTTCTTCGCAAGTAATGCATGTTGTCTTTGCTACCGAGTGTTCATCGCAAATAGGTTTCACACGAACCACACAAGACTTTCTAGTCTTACATTGTTTTCGCCTCAGGTCTCGGCAGACATAGCAACTACCAACAACAGGGGAGGGTCCACGACTACCATGAGGTATTTGAGGGCCAGCTGCTGCTTGCGATGCTACCAGAATGCATCGTCCAAGCACCATTTCTACTGCACCTCAAAGAAAATGGTTTCTCATCATCATTCGGTTTGTACTACGATCTTCAATTGCAGGCATACACAGCTGATTTGCGAGATCTTTCAGGAACTTTCTTCGTTGATCCTTTGTCCTGAAGCTTGGATTGTGTTCTCTGTAGATGATGTAGGATGCAAACCCAGTGACGTCAATCATATTGTAGGAAAATGCCAGAGGCCAACGTAATGTTCGTCGTTTCACAGTGTACGCTCCCAACATTTTATCCATAACATCAACTCCGCCTTTTGTTTTGTTGTAGTATTTTATTATCTCTGGCTTGGCTGCTAGTGTCTCTTCAACTTCTCCCATCATGTGCATAGATGATAGAAGCACGACTGATTTGTTCTTCTTTGGTACATATGAACAGACTGTTGCATCATGATTGTAGGCAAAATATGTCGAGTTTACAGGCCTTTCTTTGGCAGGCTGCATGTTGCTAGGTAGGAACCTTTTGTTTTTTTACTCTTCGCCACGACAGCACCCACTGGAGGTATCGGATCCGCCCATTTGGAACAGGAAACCCTACAGGAAAGATAAAAGGGGCGGTCCGCCTTTCCTCCTCAGTTTTGGTTTCCTGTTCCAAATGGAGCAGGATCCTGCAGGATCTTACCCGGGCCATGCATCCACCTGTGCGGTCTCCTCGGGAACGGCAGGGGCTGCGGTCCGGAAGCAGCGTCGGGGGAGATTCCGTTTGACGGCTCCCCCCTCGTCTGGTGGCATAGTGGTAATGACCGGGTCCGGGGAGGGCCGCCCGGTCTTACCAGGGAGCAGGCCGGGCCGGTCCGGCATCCGGGGGATCCCCCCCCCAATCGGTGGGGATATAGCGTGGAGGTGAGGCCATGAGCGCGCGAGCCGCACGTGTGAGTAGCGGTGGCGCGGAAGCCGGCCGGCACCCGACGCTCCTATACCCCGGAAGTAATGGTTGAACTTCCGGGGTAGGATGGCGATGACGCGGCGCATGCGCCCTGTGACAGGGCGACTTCCGGGGGCACGACAAGAAGAAAGATAAAACAGCGCTGCATCGTTGGAACCATGTCGTCCCCCGCAGAGTCGCAAACCCCAGCAGGGGATTCAGCTGGGGGCAACTCCACCAGGGACCGCAGCGCCAGGACAGAGACTGCCCGCAGGAGCGAGGCAGCAGAAACCCGATCCAGACCGTCTCAGCCATCCGACCCGGTATTAAGCTTCACTGGGTGAGTGTGCAAAGTATATACTCTACCTATTAAGCTAACCTCCTCCCTCCCCCCCCCCTCTCTCTTTACCTTTGACCTCTCACTTCAGTCAAAGAAAAAAGAAAAAACTAAACATAAAGAATGCGCATTATGTTCAGATCCTCTCCCTGACTCCTACCCAAAAAAAACTCTGCAAACAATGCACGAAAGAGACCAGGCAGGGGTCGACGATATCTTCCAAAGATATCCGAGCCATAATTAGGGAGGAAATACAAGCCATCAACCGCGCCAGCACTCCCGCAGAGTCCAGTCATAAGAAACAGGTCATTGTTAGTTCAGAGTCAGAGGAAGAACAGGAGTTAAACTCAGGCTCCGCATCCACGTCCTCATCGTCATCCTCGGAGATGGAAGGACGCGCATGTTTTCCACTGGACAGCGTAGATAACCTTGTAAAAGCGGTTAGAAATACTATGGGATGTGAAGAAGAAAGGGGAGCCCAAACCGCGCAGGACATTATGTTTGCGGGATTGGCAGAGAAAAAGAGGAGATTATTTCCGGTGATACCGGCAATTAAGGACCTCATCAAAAGAAAGTGGGAGAAACACGACCAGAGGGGTTTTTCTCCCATCAGCTTCAAAACGGAAATACCCGTTCACTGATGAAGATCTATTAAAATGGACTAAAGTACCAAAGGTGGATGCCGTCATATCCTCCACTTCCAAACAGACCTCGATCCCGGTCGAGGACACAGGATTGTTAGCAGACCCATTAGACCGAAAGGCTGAATCTTCGCTCAAAAGGTCCTGGGAATCCACCACCGGGGTATTCAAACCCGCAATAGCCAGCACATGTACTGCTAGATCAATGCTGGTATGGCTAGATCAATTAGACCAGCAGATTGAGCAAAGAGTGTCAAGGGAGAAACTGCGTGCAGCCATCCCGTTGATAAGAGGTGCAGCTGCCTTTATGGCAGACGCTTCAGCGGACACCCTAAGACTGGCAGCGAGGTCGGCAGCCCTGGTGAATAACGCCAGACGCGCGCTGTGGATAAAGAGCTGGAAAGGGGATGCACAATCAAAATCCAAAATTAGTGCAACCCCATGCGAGGGTGAGTTCCTCTTTGGAAAAGCCTTAGACGAAATTCTCGCCAAGGCAAAAGAAAGGAAAAAGGCCTTCAGTGATTCTCCCATTCCGTTTTATAGGAAAACCTTTAAAAGACGGCCATTCGGGAGAAGAAGGCAATCGGACAGAACGAACAGATGGGCCACGAAAGACGAAAAGCAGAAGGGTACCATCTTCAGAGGGCCAACATATAGGAGAGATAAAAATTAAGAGTTTAGACCCACCAGTTGGGGGTAGATTAAAATTTTTTTTTTTTACCAAGTGGGAACAAATTACGTTAAACCCATGGATTTTGAACATAATCAAGGAAGGAATAAAAATTGAATTCCTTCGGATCCCCTATGAGTTCTTTGTTATAACTCGCCTTAATTCCTCACTTCAGCAAAAGGCTCTCGAAGACGAGATTCGAGTCCTACTAGCTAAAAAAGTTTTAGTTGACGTCCCTGAGGAACAACAGGGTAGAGGTTTTTACTCTCCCCTGTTTTTGGTGCCTAAACCAGACGGTACGTTTAGAACCATTATTAATTTAAAGAAGCTAAATTCATTTATAAAAAATTATAATTTCAAAATGGAATCAATTAGATCCACTATAAAGCTTCTTTTCCCAAATTGCGTAATGGCAGGGATTGATTTAAAAGATGCTTATTATCATCTCCCTATACACAACAGATTCCAGAAATACCTAAGAGTCGCAGTGGAAGTCGAGGGAAGGATTCGTCATTTCCAATACGCGGCAATGCCCTTCGGGCTTTCCACGGCACCAAGAATATTTACCAAGGTGATGGCAGAAGTGATGGCCTACCTTCGCCAAAAAGACACACTAATTGTGCCATATCTAGACGACTTCCTAATAATTGGGAATTCAGTCAAACAATGTACTGAACGCGTAACTGACGCAATCTCCTCTTTTCAGAGCCTTGGCTGGATCATCAATATCCAAAAGTCCAGACTCGATCCGCAATCTCTCCAGACATTTCTGGGATTTCATCTAGATTCCTTGACCCAGAGATGTCTACTACCTCAGGTAAAAATCATCCTCACAAAACAAAAAATACAAGCAGCTATAGATAAACCACGTGTATCCTTGAGACAAGCAATGTCACTATTAGGATCACTAAATTCTTGCACCCCGGCAGTCCGGTGGGCCCAGTACCATGTCCGTACGCTACAACACCAGATCCTCCAAGAGGATATGCGACATAGTGGTCATTTGCAGAGCAAAATAACCCTGTCACAAGAAGTCTTGACTTCTCTAGAGTGGTGGTTAGACGATAACCATTTATGTTCAGGAGTTCCATGGGTTATAGTTCCATCCTGTATCGTAACCACCGATGCCAGTCCCCAGGGCTGGGGAGCCCACATGGAGAATGGGTTTCATCAGGGAAGGTGGAGTAGAGAGGAATGCGATTACTCATCTAATTTAAAAGAACTGACTGCAGTGTTCTATGCTCTATACAACTTCCTTCCGCAGCTCCAACAGAAGCATGTAAGGATCCTGTCGGACAACACCACCACAGTGGCATATATAAACAGACAAGGAGGAACTCGATCAGAGACTCTGATGTCTTCAGCGTCAAGAATTTTAAACTTAGCAGAAAACTATTTTTTGTCCCTCTCGGCCCTTCATATCAGAGGCGAGAGCAATCAAAAGGCAGACTTCCTAAGCCGACACACTCTACGACAAGGAGAGTGGTGCCTCAATCGGAAGGTCTTCAGGGACATAGTAGCCTCATGGGGACAACCCGAGGTGGACCTTTTCGCCACGAAGGAGAACAGGCAGATAAAAACATTTGCCTCCCTATCTCCGTCAGATCACCCAGACATACTGGACGCCTTTCTGACTCCATGGAGTTTCAACCTGGCGTATGCGTTCCCTCCATTGATCCTCCTACCTCAAGTAATTCGGAAGATCAGAGACGACAAAGCAAGAATAATCTTAATAGCACCGTTCTGGCCAAAAAGACCGTGGTTTTCGTGGCTGCAGATTATGTCAATAACAGATCCTTGGATCCTTCCGACTGCCAATCTACTCTCCCAAGGCCCCTTTTTCCACCCTCAAGTGCTCAGCTTGCACTTGACGGCGTGGAATTTGAGAGGCAGTTATTGAGGACAAGAGGATTCTCGGAGTCCTTAATTACTACACTACTACAAAGTAGAAAACAGTCCACAACCCAAATTTACACTAGAATATGGAAAAAATTTCTTCAATTCCATACAGTACCTCATACAGCAGAAGTTCCGATAATCCCAATCTTGGAATTTCTGCAGAAGGGGAAAGACTTAGGCTTAGCAGTAAATACACTGAGAGTACAAATATCGGCATTAGGAGCACTATATGGCCATAATATAGCAGGCAACAAGTGGATAACTCGTTTCATTACAGCATGTGAACGAATAGCTCCAATCCACATACCCTCCGTCCCTACATGGGATCTAAATCTGGTCTTAGACGCCCTAACGGTAGACCCCTTTGAGCCGATCGACACAATACCCTTCAAATACTTAGCATTTAAAATGGCCCTCTTAGTATCACTGACCTCAGCTAGAAGAGTGGGTGATATCCAGGCCTTGTCAATAGATCCACCTTTTTTCCAAGAATACCAAGACAGATTGGTATTAAAACCAGACCCTGCCTACCTGCCAAAAGTGGCAACAAAATACCATAGATCTCAGGAGATACTCCTCCCAACCTTCTATAAAAATCCCTCTACTCCGGAAGAGCAGAAGTTCCATACTCTGGACGTCAAAAGAACTGTCCTGAAATGTATTGAGAGGTCCAACAGTTGGAGGCAGAGTAGGGCCCTATTTGTTTCATTTCAGGGCTGTAAGAAGGGGTATGGAGTCACGAAGAGCACCATTTCCCGGTGGATCAGAGAGGCCATTCGTTTAGCCTACTCCGCAAAAAACGAAGATCCTCCAGGGAACATCAGGGCGCATTCCACCAGGGCAATGGCAACCTCTTGGGCGGAAAAGGGAGATGTTCCGATTGAAACTATATGTAAGGCGGCAGTTTGGTCATCCCCTTCTACCTTCTATAACCACTACAGACTTGATCTTTCATCAACCTCTGACTTAAGCTTTGGCAGGACTATCCTTGGCACGGTGGTCCCACCCAGGTGATGGTCTCTGGAATCTCTCCAGTGGGTGCTGTCGTGGCGAAGAGTAAAAAGCCGGATTACTTACCGGTAATGCTCTTTTAATGAGTCCACGACAGCACCCGTTCACTTCCCCCCCTAAGGATATCAATAGTTAAAGTATATTAACCAAATAATGGATAAGAAAGATGTTAAAATAGGAGAACATTGCCTAATCCTTGGCGGTCCCTCTGGTACTCTGAAACGAAAAACTGAGGAGGAAAGGCGGACCGCCCCTTTTATCTTTCCTGTAGGGTTTCCTGTTCCAAATGGGCGGATCCGATACCTCCAGTGGGTGCTGTCGTGGACTCATTAAAAGAGCATTACCGGTAAGTAATCCGGCTTTTCTCACTGTACCAACTAGTGTCATGTTCCAGGAGTTCAATAGCTTAGCTAGTTCCACGGTTGTAAAGAAGTTATCGGTGGTGACATTTCTTCCAGAGCCTTTATACAAGCTCACTAGGTCCAATACTGTTCGGTCACCAATGTTTACTAGTCGAGGACCATCAGTTGGTTTCCCAGTGTAGAGCTGACCTTGTAATGGGTAGGCGTTTGACGAGTCACAAGCCCAGAAAATCTTTATGCCATATTTAGCTGGTTTTGAAGGTATATACTGGGTAAATTTAGTATGGCCTCTAAATGGAAATAATTACTCGTCGACGGTGATACAATTATAAGGCTTGTAGGCTCTCTTCAGATTTCTGTTCAGCATTGTCCAGATGTCCCGTATGGGTGCAGCTTTATCTGTTTGCACACGTTCTGCACGTGTATTTTCCTTGTCAAATCTGATAAATCTGAGTATCATCTTGAAGCGGTCACGAGACATGGCTGCACGTATAAGAGGCAGAGCGTCAACATTCCACATTTCCTCCAGATTCTCTTTGTTGTCTCTGTGTACACCAGCAGCAATCAGTATGCCCAAAAATGCATGGAGTTCAGTTTCAGTAAATTGCTTGAATGCTTTTTGTGGTGGCCGTTCAGAAGAATCAGGAAAACGTTGTACCAGTTCGTTGTTGTAAGCATCACAAACTCTCTTGGCCTCTCGATTCGTTTCTCGTAATATGATGTCACACATCTCGGGAGTCATGATTGACTTGAATATCTCTTTTGCTGTATACAGGTTGCTGATTGCTGCAGGGCCACCTCTTTGTCGTAGGACATTACGAGATTTTGTTTGTGCATTTGGCAGTGGATCACTACACCATTGAGTTTTATCCTTAGCAGTCCAAATGTCGCCTGCACTTTGAGGCACAGACTCATCCTCAACACTTTCGTCTGAGTCGTATTCTTTTTCCTGCTCTATGACCATTTCTTGTTCAATGTCTGAATCTTCTTCAGTAACATCCACTTGTGGTACATAGTTTTCATCATCAGATGCAACATAAGGTTCTTCCTCGTGCTCAGAATCAGATTCTTCTAGCATTCGCATTATTTCGTCAGACGTAAATCTGTAAATATCAAAAAATGAAAAATAAATAATTTTCCGAAATACTACACAATACTACATTATTGGCTTTTCACAATGATTTCACATGATTGGAATACAAGACTAGAAGGATACAACTTATTTGCAAGAAACAGACTTGATAAACGAGGAGGAGGTGTCGCATTGTATGTTAGAAACGCGTATATCTGCACAGAGATTGAAGCTTCAGAGACTGGGACTTCTGTGGAAACTGTTTGGGTAAGAATACAAGGACAGAACAATGGAAAGGACACCATTGTAGGCATTTACTACAGGCCGCCTGTGCAAGCTGAAGATATGGATGAACTCTTTATGCATCAAATGGCCAAGTTCTCCAAAAAATATGACATAGTTGTCATGGGAGATTTCAACTATCCAAACATTTGTTGGGAATCTCTCTCAGGCAAAACTAACAGGTCAAGGAAATTCTTATCATCTCTTGCTGACAACTTTATCTTCCAAAAGGTAAGGGAGAAAACAAGGGGATCTGCTACCTTGGATCTAATCCTTATAAACAGGGAGGAAATGGTTGAGGAGGTAAAAGTGGCTGGGACCCTAGGAGGTAGCGACCATGCTATTTTAGAATTTTGGATAACTAGAGTCGGAAGACCTGTGAAGACTCAGACGTCAAGGTTAGATTTCAGAAAGGCAGATTTTAAGGGATTCAGAAAGAGAATTGGAGGGATCCAATGGCTGGATATCCTTAAAGACAAAAATGTCCAGGAAGGATGGGAAATCTTTAAAAATGAAATTCTCAAAGCACAGTTGTTAACAATTCCGAAAAGAGGGAAGAATAGGAAGCATTTAAGGAAACCAGGATGGATGAACACAGAACTTAAGCACATGCTATAAAGGAAGAAAAAAATGTTTATAAAATGGAAAGAGGGAGGCATATCTAAAGAAGAATATAATGCTGTCTGCAGAACCTGCAGGGCACAAATCAGATTATTTAAATCTGAAAATGAATTGAGGCTTGCAAGAGATGTCAAAAGCAATAATAAAGGATTTTGGGGATATGTCAAAAGTAAAAGAAAAGTCAAAGATGCTATAGGATTTTTACAGGATGAAAATGATGAAATGGTAAGACAGGATGTTGAGAAGGCTGAACTTTTTTAAATTCCTATTTTGCATCTGTTTTCTCTCAGTAAGGAAATGTAACATCAACTGTTATTCACTGTCGTATTAAGGGAATAGAAGAATCCAGGATATCTATAAACAGAAAGATAGTGAGGAAACACTTAGCTAACCTAAATGAATTCAAGTCTCCAGGTCCAGATGAATTACACCCCAGAGTACTGAAGGAGATAGCAGAAGAAATTTTTGAACCCCTCTCCATAATCTTTGAAAATTCTTGGAGAACAGGAGAAGTGCCAGAAGACTGGAGAAGAGCAAATGTTGTTCCTATCTTCAAAAAGGGGAAGAAGGTGGACCCAGGCAACTATAGGCCGGTGAGTCTGACTTCTATACCAGGAAAGATCTTTGAACAAATTATTAAACAACATGTATGTCAATACCTGGATAAGAATGAAGTGATTAAACAGAGTCAGCATGGGTTTGTAACTAATAAGTCATGTCAGACTAACTTAATTTCCTTCTATGACGGTATTACTGATTGGGTGGATCAAGGAAATGCTGTAGATATAGTATATCTTGACTTCAGCAAAGCATTTGACAAAGTCTCTCATACAATCCTTATTGAAAAAATGACTAAGTATGGAATGGACAAGGCAACTGTTAGGTGGATTCATAACTGGCTTAGTGATCGGACCCAAAGAGTGGTCGTAAATGGCTGCACATCCAGTTGGAAGAATGTCTCAAGTGGGGTACCACAGGGCTCTGTCCTGGGCCCTGTATTGTTCAACATCTTTATCAACGATTTAGATGAATTGAGGGTAAACTGATTAAATTTGCTGATGACACAAAGCTAGGAGGGATAGCTAATACTAGAGAAGAGAGAGAGAGGATTCAAAAAGATATAAATAAACTGGAGAAGTGGGCAGCAACTAACAATGGTTTTTAACAGGGAGAAATGCAAAGTATTACATCTGGGCAATAAAAATGAAAAAAGCATATATAGAATGGGAGGAATAGGGCTAAGTGACAGCACATGTGAAAAAGACTTGGGTATACTAATAGATCACAGACTGAATATGAGTCAACAGTGTGATGCAGCAGCAAAAAAGGCAAATGCAATTCTAGGATGTATTAACAGAAGCATACAGTCTAGATCATGTGAAGTCATTATTTCCCTCTACTCCTCTTTGGTCAGACCTCATCTGGAATATTGTGTCCAGTTTTGGGCACCACATTTTAAAAAAGACATCAACAAACTGGAGCAAGTTCAGAAAAGAGCGACCAGAATGGTGACCGGTTTGCAAACCCTGTCTTATGAGGAAAGGTTGCAGGATTTGGGAATGTTTAGTTTGCAAAAGAGAAGACTGAGAGGAGACTTAATAGCTGTCTACAAATATCTAAAGGGCTGTCACAAAGTAGAAGGATCAACTTTATTCTCATTTGCACAAGGAAAGACTAGAAGCAATGGGATGAAACTGAATGGGAGGAGACACAGATTAGATATTAGAAAAAACTTTTTGACAGTTAGAGTGATCAATGAGTGGAACAGGCTGCCACGAGAAGTGGTGAGTTCTCCTTCAATGGAAGTCTTCAAACAGAGGCTGGACAGACATCTGACTGGGATGATTTAGCGAATCCTGCTTTGAGCAGGGGGTTGGACCAGATGGCCCAGGAGGTCCCTTCCAACTCTACGATTCTATGATTCTAAAATGATACTAACCTGCAAACACGTTTTCTTGGATTATGGCGGAAACTAGATCCAGCATCACTATCACTCATGATGACTTGGTAGATGAATTTTGGCTTCGCAATTTAGTTCAGTAACACGTGGCAAGTAGAATGAAACTCGATTCTAAAGTGCAGATAAAAAAGTAAATTATTTCTAGTGATAACTATTTATAAATGTCATTTATATATTATGGAAACCGTATACGGTTTCAGAATTTTCATTCCATCTCCGACTGTTTTTTCGACCAATAGGAAAATTGTAACAGAGCCACCATCTTTATTTTGTGCTGAATATAAGTAAAACATCGTAAAACAATATGTAGATACTAATTATTATCCATTTTTCGTATAAAAATCATACCTATAGTGATAAGTTTCATACAAAATATATGTAAGCCAAGTCCAGGCTCAAAGACAATTTCTGACTGTTCTCCCCACATAAGGCGAATGAAGGTATAACTGGCTGTTAGATGCTGTGAGACGTTCCTACCTTCGTATCCAAGAAATTGAAGACTTCACAAGCCTAGAAATGTGTGTGCTCACAGCAATGAGATGAACAGCAAAATGGCTACTGAGAGGAGGGAGGCAGGAAGAGAAGTAGAAGCCACTCCCAGTTTGAATCAACTTAATTGACAGCAACATAAGTGCGCAGTAACAACACTGGCCAATAGATATCAGCATAACATTTGTAGCTGAATGAACTTTAGTTTCTGAAACCAAGTAAAGGAGAAAGTCTTCCCACAGTGGAGGTATATATGAAGGTACAATTGTACCTCTGCAGCCTGTTAACGTTGTAAAATTATGCAGCCTGACGAAGGTTAAAACACATCAAATGTTTAGAAATTCTACTGTGCATAATAATTTGGAACAGTGCAATTTGAGTTTTTATTCATTTTGGAGATTATACTGTTATTATTGGGAGGTTTCTTCAATAAAATTCGATGTATAATCTAACAGGTGATGACTTTTATTAGACTGACTGTCATTTGTACCGACTATTTAGGAAGATCATAGAAAAATATAATTTGCATAATAATTTGGAACACTGTGTGTGTGTGTGTATGTGTGTGTATGTATGTGTGTGTATATATATATATATATGTATATATATATATATATAAAGCTAAGTGTATGTATGTGTGTTGTAGGAATTCGCTCTGGTAGGTAATGGCAGGGCTGCAGAAACGAGGCAACACACAGGCTTAAAGTCCAATTTCAGTGGTTTAACGTCACGTTGCAAACAGCCAGTTAACAGAAAGTAAGGAAAAACATAAATATAGTCCAGTTTGGAGAACAACTGGTTCCAGACTCACCCTTTGCACGGGACGGGCTTATCTAAGCAGCTGCCAGGTCCGCGGCATGCGCCAGGTGCCATTCCCAGGGTTGTTGAGAGTCTTGCTGCTATAGTCCTGCAGCACGGGGATCCTGTATACAAGTTCATGCTAAGTCCAGCCAAGTTCCTGTAACTTCCAGACACACACTCACCAAGTGCCAAACACCAACCTCCATTACATAGCCCATAACCCCTCCCACAGGTGAGGTAGACATCACATGGGCTGATCACGTGACCATGACATCATTGCAGGTCCTGTCTTTAGGGAAAAACCCGGCCAAACATTAATATGCTGTGAGAAATATATCTCCCATCCAGTAAAACACCCTTTACTGTACCACATACCTCCCTTCTATGTTCAACCCTAAGGGGGTGGACACATGACATACAGTGAACTCTGGACAGGGCATCTGCATTCCCCTGTAGTCTGCCTGCGCGATGTTCTACTGAAAATTTAAAATTTTGCAGGGACAGGAACCACCTGGTGACTCGGGCATTCCTCTCCTTAGCTTGACTCATTCACGTAAAAGGGAATGATCTGTCACCAACCGAAATGTTCTCCCCAGCAAATATTAGCGCAACGATTCCAGTGCCCACTTGATGGCCAGGCACTCTCTCCACAATACTGTACCTGGTTTCAGCTGGGGTAAGCTTCCAGCTTAGGAAACGGGATGCTCTTCCCCGTTAACCTCCTGAGACAGCACGGCACCGAGCCCTATCTCAGAGGCATCCGTCTGCACAACAAACTCTTTTTTTGAAATTTTGAGTGATCAGGACTGGTGTACCACACAGTACCCCTTTTAACTTTGTAAAGGCCTCCTCTAACTGATCATACCAGTGGACCATCACAGATTTCCTCCCTTTTAAGCAGTATGTTAAAGGCGCGGACAGGGTTGCAAAGTTGGGAATGAATCGCCTGTAATATCCCACCAAACCTAAAAAGGCTTTTACCTGTTTTGTTGTGAGGGGACGGGGCCAGTTCTGGATTGCCTCTACTTTGTTTACTTGGGGCTTGAGAACTCCTCTCCTAATGACATAACACAAGTACCGAGCTTCTTCCAACCCTATGGAACACTTCTTTGGATTTGCAGTTTGCCCTGCTTGTCGCAGAGAGTCTATCACTGCCTGTACTTTTGCTAAGTGACTTTCCCAGTCGGTGCTGTACACAATAATATCGTCTAGATAGGCTGAGGCATAGCGGCGATGGGGTCAGAGAACAATATCCATTAACTGGTGGAACGTTGCTTGTGCACCATGCAACCCAAAGGGTAACACCTTATACTGGAACAGCCCCTCGGGTGTTACAAAAGCCGTTTTTTCCTTTGCCGCCTCTGTTAGGGGTACCTGCCAATAACCTTTTGTGAGGTCCAGAGTCGTAAAATACCGTGCCTGCCCAAATCGCTCTATCAACTCGTCAACCCGAGGCATAGGGTAGGCGTCAAACTTTGAAATTTTATTAAGCTTTCTAAAATCATAACAGAATCTTAGAGACCCATCAGGCTTGGGTATTAGGACTATTGGGCTGGCCCACTCACTTTGGGACTCTTCTATGACCCCTAACTATAGCATAGTTGTTACCTCTTCAGAAATGGCTTGCGCCTGGCCTCAGGCACCCGATATGGCTTTAGTCGGACTTTAGCCTGTGGCTCCGTGACAATGTCATGTCGGATTAGGGAGGTGCGTCCGGGGAGCTCCTTAAAAACATCTGTATTTTGGCTAATGAACTCCCGGACCTCCTGAACCTGTCTAGGAGACAAAGTGTCTGCAATTTTGACTGCTGGTTGGGCTTCTCCTGCCTCGCCCCAAGGTGATGAGCCTTCTCCATCTGAAACGCAGGCAGCGGACTATCCCCATCAAGGTTTTCTTTATCTTTCCATGGTTTAAGCAAATTAACATGGTAAACCTGTTCTGGTTTTCTCCGTCCTGGCTGGTGTACCTTGTAGTCTACTGGCCCCACCTTTTCCATGATCTCGTAGGGTCCCTGCCACCTTGCAAGAAATTTGCTATCTACGGTAGGCACAAGTACCAACACCCGATCCCCGGGGCTAAAGGTTCTTACCCGAGCCCCCCGGTTATAGAGTCTACTCTGTGACTGTTGTGCTGCCTCCATATGTTCCCGGACTAAGGGTAGGACTGTCTCCTTTCTTTCTTGCATTTTTGCAACATGTTCTATCACACTTTTGTGGGGGGTAGGTTGGTTCTCCCAGGCCTCTTTGGCTTTATCGAGTAAGCCCCGTGGATGTCTGCCGTACAATAGTTCAAAGGGCGAGAACCCCGTAGATGCCTGAGGCAACTCCCACACTGCAAACAACAAATATGGCAATAAGAGATACCAGTCCTTCACATCTTTGGATTTGGAAACTGCCTTTTTTAACATGCTTTTCAGCGTCTTATTGAACCTTTCTACCAGGCCATCTGTTTGGGGATGATAGACCGATGTGCGCAACTGTTTAACATTTAGCAAACGGCAG
The DNA here is from genome assembly GCF_039654945.1 of Dendrobates tinctorius. Classification (NCBI taxonomy): domain Eukaryota; kingdom Metazoa; phylum Chordata; class Amphibia; order Anura; family Dendrobatidae; genus Dendrobates; species Dendrobates tinctorius. The sequence goes on along the minus strand of NW_027361904.1, from coordinate 961,196 downwards.
AGTTCCTTCATAATTTTTGACATAAAGGGGTTTCCTGGTCTGTTAAAATCTCTTGAGGAATTCCCACCCGCGAAAACATACACATGAGTTCCTTTGCTATAAGCTTAGCTGATGTGTGGCGCAGAGGAATGGCCTCAGGATATCGAGTAGCATCAGTGCTTTTTTTGCGACGGTACGGCGTACCGGAAAATCTGAAGGTGCTGCCGCACACCTTAAAATAATAACGAATTCATTCTTACGCTCCGTCGCTCTATCACCGCTGCCGTCCTCCAGTCCCTGCTTCTTCCTGCTTGTACCCGGCTATGACCGGCCCAGCAGCAATGACATCATCGCTGCTGCGCCTGTCACATGACGCCGGCGAAAGCAGGAAGAAGCAGGGACTGGCAGCGGTGGCGGAGAGTAAGAATGAATGATTCATTATTTTAAGGTGTGCGGCAGCATGGGGGGCTGTAACCTGTGATGGGTGGCTATATACCACTTATTGGGGGGGTTGTATACCACTGATGGGGGGGCCGGTCTGTTTTGGTTTGATTCGTTTTTGTCAGGCTAGTTGGGCCACCTTTGAAGCTGTTTGATCCAACAAAGTACGTTGACTCTTGGATACTTCGAGGTTGGCGATCAGCCATTGACAGAAAAAGTAAAGAACGAACTCGAGACATCGTGGCTGATGAAAATTTGGCGTTTCTTACAGAATACAGCCTAGGTAAATCGGTTAAGGGATACGAAAACTATATTTTGCAAGTGAAAAAAAAAGTTTATACAGTATTAGTCATTTTTTATTTTTCTTTTGCAATCTGAATTACATAGTTTTTGATTGAAATTAGCGTACAGACTACAGTACTAAATAATGAGAAATTAATCAGAAATGCGTACCGGCAAATATTTTTTTACAAAAAAAGTCCTGGGTAGCATAATCTAGAACTACCAGGATGTGTTGGTGTCCCCTTGCTGACTTATTGAGAGGCCCCACCAGATCTATTGCCACTCTCTCGAAGGGTACCTCTATAATTGGCAAAGGCACCAAAGGGCTCCGAAAGTGAGGCTGGGGACTGGTTACCTGGCACACTGGACAGGAATTACAGTACCGTTTAACCTCTTCATAGATCCCTAGCCAGTAGAACTGCTGCAGAATTCGGTCTAGGGTTTTCTTTTGCTCCAAATGCCCACCAAGTACATGCACATGCGCTAAGTCCATTACCAGCCTACGATATATCTGAGGTACCAGTAACTGTTCTACCAGTTCCCCACATATTTTCTCCACTCGGTACAACAAATCTTGGTGTAGCTCAAAGCGTGGCAGCACTGCAGCTGCCCCAGGTTGTTGGGGTTCTCCATTGACAAACAATACATTTTCTCTGGCCCGGGCCAAAGTAGGGTCTCGGAGTTGCGCTGTACCAAAATTGTCACATGATACATTCAAGTCTGACAACTTGGATCCCGGCGGCAAGTCTTCCACCTCTCCAGCCAATACTTCTATGGGAGAATTCTTCCCCTCCTCCACCGAAGGGAAGGTTACCGCTACCGCCAGCACTTCTTCCTCCGGGCCACCAGGTTCATGCCCTACTTCTGGAGAATGTAACCTGGTTGCCTCTGGTGCCGGCAGTTGCTCTGTGGGTGGGACAAGAGATGGCCACAGCACAGAAAATAAAGGAAAGTCTCTTCCAATTATCACCTCATAATGCAAATTAGTCACAACCCCCACCTCGTGGCACTGCCTTCCCGCTGGCATGTTTATCACCATTAGTGCGGTGGGATAGTCTTTTAAGTCCCCATGTATACACAACACCCCTATTTTCCGACCCGTATACTCGCTGGTTTGTATCCAGCTGGCTCGTACCAGGGTTACAAGACTCCCTGAGTCCAACAGGGCCACAGCCGGGGTGCCCTCCTCTTTCACCCGACACAAATGTTCCATATTGGGACCTTTCGGGGTGCCCATTGCACACATCGGTTCGGCATAGTGGGACTGGCGGTACCCAAAGTTTGTGTCCATGGGCTCAGCCAGGTGGGGGCAATCAGCTCTCATATAACCTGGTTCCTGGCACCACCAGCAGATTATGGGGCTCCTTACTTCCCCGGTTAAGTCCTGAGCGGCCTTCCTGGGCTCCGCTCGCCGAACCAGGGGTGGAGACTTAGGGAACCTTTCTGTTACCTTCCGGGGAGTCCCTCCCTGTAGCTCTTTGGTAGCCCCATACCTTTCTATGAGGTCTATCATCTGCATGGCATTAGTAGGGGATGCCTGTCCAACCCATGTCTGGAGGGAGGGGGGCAAAGCCCTCCAAAATTTATCAGTCACTATGCAGTCCAGCATGGCCGTGGGGGACAACACCTCAGGCTGCAACCACTTTCGTAACAGGTGCATCAGGTCGTAATTCTGGGACCGAGCTGACTGGAGGGGGTAAACTCCCACTGGTGTACCCGTTGGGCCCGAACTAACACATTTACCCCAAGATGTGCCAGTATCTCACCCTTGACGACCGTGTAGTCCGCCCTTTGCTCCGATGGTAGGTCCTGATACGCATTCAAAGGTCCTGGGACCAGAAACGGAGCGATGATTTCTGCCCACTGGTCCCAGGGTAGCTACTGTCTCTCAGCGACTCCTTCGATCATCTCCAGATATGGCTCCACATCGTCCGACTTCTCCATTTTGGGAACCGCTGTATGAACTGCTTTCCGGACATCATGGATTCCCCGGTTAGTTCCTTTTGTCTGTGCTGTCGTGATATGCTGTATCAACAGCTGATTGGTTACCTGCTGCTGCATAGCCTGCTGTCGCATGGCCTCCTGCTGCTGCTGCATAGCCTGCTGCTGCTGTGTAGCCTGCTGCTGCTGATGCATGGCCTCTATGAGTGTTTTTACCGTGGCCTCCATTTCTAGAAAGTTCCCCGCCTGGGTCTGTGCCACTTGTTTCACCCAGGACATAGGCTGGGGTACAGATCAAAAATAAGCAAAAACAGCCTGGCCTCACTGCGTTTGCCTGCATTCAGTCCACCAATTGTAGGGATTCGCTCTATAGGTAATGGCAGGGCTGCAGTAACGAGGCAACACACAGGCTTAAAGTCCAATTTCAGTGGTTTAATGTCACGTTGCAAACAGCCGGTTAACAGAAAGTAAGGAAAAACATAAATATACTCCAGCTTGGAGAACCACTGGTCCCAGACTCACCCCTTGCACGGGACGGGCTTACCTAAGCGGCTGCCAGGTCCGCGGCATTCGCCAGGTGCCATTCCCAGGGTTGTTGAGAGTCTTGCTGCTATAGTCCTGCAGCACAGGGATCCTGCATACAAGTTCAGGCGAAGTCCAGCCAAGTTCCTGTGACTTCCAGACACACACTCACCAAGTGCCATACACCAACCTCCATTACATAGCCCATAACCCCTCCCACAGGTGAGGTAGACATCACACGGGCTGATCACGTGACCATGACATCATCGTAGGTCCTGTCTTTAGGGAAAAACCCGGACAAACATTAACCTGCTGGGAGAAATGTATCTCCCATCCAGTAAAACACCCTTTACTGTACCACAGTGTGTATGTACAGTTAGGTGCATATATATTTGGACAATGACAACATTTTTCTAATTTTGCTTCTAGACATTACCACAATGAATTTTAAGCAAAACAATTCAGATGCAGTTGAAGTTCAGACTTTCAGCTTTCATTTGAGGGTATCCACATTAAAATTGGATGAAGGGTTTAGGAGTTTCAGCTCCTTAACATGTGCCACCCTGTTTTTAAAGGGATCAAAAGTAATTGGACAGTTAAATAATTGTAAATAAAATGTTCATTTCTAGTACTTGGTTGAAAACCCTTTGTTGGCAATGACTGCCTGAAGTCTTGATCTCATGGACATCACCAGACGCTGTGTCTCCTCCTTTTTGATGCTCTGCCAGGCCTTCACTGCGGTGGTTTTCAGTTGCTGTTTGTTTGTGGGCCTTTCTGTCTGAAGTTTAGTCTTTAACAAGTGAAATGCATGCTCAATTGGGTTGAGATCAGATGACTGACTTGGCCATTCAAGAATATTCCACTTCTTTGCTTTAATAAACCCCTGGGTTGCTTTGGCTTTATGTTTTGGGTCATTGTCCATCTGTAGTATGAAACGACGACCAATCAGTTTGGCTGCATTTGGCTGGATCTGAGCACACAGTATGGCTCTGAATACCTCAGAATTCATTCGGCTGCTTCTGTCCTGTGTCACATCCAGGGCTGTGGAGTCGGTAAGCCAAACCTGCGACTCCGACTCCTCAATTTCCCTTACACCGACTCCACGACTCCGACTCCCACATATATTGCTTATATTTAAGTGAAAAACTAATTGTAGTACAATGTGAACATCAGACATTTAATCATTTTTATGATCCAACAATCAAGATATTTAGATAGAACATAATATATAATTATTGGAATACAACTTTAGAACACAAAAAACTGTAATAAATTGTAAATATGTAATACACTGTTATATCGAATATATATATATACAGTGTATATATATATATATATATATATATATATATATATATATATATATATATATATATACATTATGTAATAAACTATGTAAGTGGCAAAAAACAGTTTTCAACAAAAACATACTAAATAACATTCATGCAGTCTATGAATTTGTTCTAAGAAATAGAATTGCCTCCATCAGATCCTCCTTCATAGATGACCTCAAATCTGACCTAATAACTTTAACCCCTTCCTGCCATCCGACGTACTATCCCGTCCACGGTACCCGGGCCCGTATGACCGGGGACGGGATAGTACGTCGGGCCCTTTAATGCGATACCGCGACTAAAGTCGCGGTGATCGCATTAAAATTCCGACGCCATCTCACCTTAGAAAAGATGGCGTCGGCATCCCGGGCTGCGATCCCGCCCCCCCGGCATCCAGAGCGCTGTGATTGGCTGTTCAATTCTGAACAGCCAATCGCAGCGTTTCTCATTGTTTCAGCCAATCAGCTTGGCTGAAACAATGATGTCCTAGGCGGGGATCGAGTACAGATGTACTCGATCCTAGAGCCGGTGCCTGGCAACGCCAGGCACCGGCAAAAAGCACCCGGATTGGCGCGATCGCCGATCTGATCGATCGCGCCAATCGCAGTGCACAGCGGTGCTAAATCGCCGCTGTGCCCTGCCAGTACCGGCCAGGATCGGTGCTATATTAGCACCGATCGTGCTGGAGCCTGATGCAGGCCCAGTAGGGCCTGCAGGAGTTGGCTGGCGCGATCGATTAGATCGGCGATCGCGCCAACCACAGGGCACAGCTGCGGTCACCATGTGACCGCTCTGTGCCCTGCTGGTGACCTGGGCATGACCTGCCTAGTAATCGGAGCTGTGAGCTCCGATTCTAGGCAGTTGCCATGGTCACCAGGCAGATCAGGGATTGGTGGGATCGATGTAATCATTCGATCCCACCAATGACAGGTCACAGCAGCGATGTGACCGCTCTGTGACCTGCCCCCTGACCTGCCTCTGACCTGTCTGACCTGTCTGCAGGGGTCCTCACTCTAGCTGAGGATTCCTGCAGAGAGGTCGGACGCAGCAAGAGCTCCTGTGCTGGGTATTGTGGTGCCACAGCTTGTAGCATCACAATCCCTGCAGAAGAAAGAAGAAGAAGAAGAAAGAAAACTACAATTGTAAGTGTTAATTGATCCCTGATCCCCTGCCCAATCTATCTTCACCCCCCCAATCTATCTTCATCCCCCCATCCCCCCTCCACCCCCCCTTTTACCCCCCTCCACCCCACTTTTGCGTCACCTCCGTGCGCAGCCGGCGAGCGTTGATCGGTGACGCAGTTCACCGATCAACACTCGCGCTCGTTTTTTTTTCCTTAGCCCCCTTTGCGCCACTTCCGTACACACATCCCGCAGCCGCAAAAGTTGGATAAGTGACACACGTCACTTATCCAAGCTTGTGCCTGCCGCTTTTCATTTTTTTCACCCCCCTTTGTGCCACCTAACTACAACCCTAACTGTTGATCCCTGCCCAATCTCTCTTCATCCACCCCAATCCCCCCATCCCCCTTCCCCCTATTTTTACCCCCCTCCACCCCACTTTTGCGCCACCTCCGTGCGCAGCCGCCGAGCGTTGATTGGTGACGCAGTTCACCGATCAACACTTGAGCTCGCTTTTTTTTCCTTAGCCCCTCCGTACACACATCCCGCAGCTGCGAAACTTGGATAAGTGACACAGTTCACTTATCAGAGTTTGCCGTTTTCCTTTTTTTTTTTTTTTCCACCCCCCCCCTTGCGCCACCCCGTGCGCACATCCAGCAGCCTAGTTTTGATAAGTGACACTTATCAGCTAGGGCCTGCTGTTTTATACTTTTTTCCACAGCTTTTTCTTTACAGAAAGTTTACACCAATCACTCCCCCCCCCCTCACGTACACATACAGTTTTCAATAAAGTGTACACCCAAGCACCATATTTACACAAAAATGTCATCAAATTCATCCCAACAGCGCTATTCAGTGGAGGAGGCATATGCTTTACTTGCCTCCGAAACTGATAGCGATTTGGATGACGATCCGACTTTTCTTTATTTTTCGGATTCTTCATCCTCTTCTTCTTCCTCTTCTCCCTCCTCATCTTCCTCCTCGGGTCCTGCGGAACCGCCACGCAGACGCTCCAGGACAGAAGATGAGGCAGCGCCCACCATGCCCGCAGCTGACCCAGTGCTCCCCGTATGGACCTCGCCCCCCGAAAATTACGAGCCACTGATTCCTGATTTTGTGGCAGAATCAGGAATCAAGTTTGACACCACCGGCCTCACAGAAATTGACTTTTTCAAAGTCTTTTTCTCTGAGGATTTTGTTAACCTCATGGTGGAGCAAACTAATTTGTACGCTCGTCAATTTTTGGAGCAAAACCCGCGTTCAACATTTTCAAACTGGTCTCCTGTAGACGCAGTTGAAATGACGCAGTTTTGGGGCCTGGTCCTCCATATGGGGATACTGAAGAAGCCGGAAATTCGGCAATATTGGAGTGTTGATATTTTATACAACACTCCAGTGTTCCGAATGGTCATGGCCCGGACGCGTTTTGAGGCCATCCACAAGTTTCTGCATTATACTGATAATGCAGCGTGTCCCGCACAAGATGACCCCAACTTTGACCGTCTGTTCAAAGTTCGGCCGGTCATCGAACACTTCAACAAAAAGTTTGCCGAAGTGTACGTGCCCCAAAGGGACATCTGCGTGGATGAGTCCTTGGTTCACTTCAAGGGAAGGCTGCGATTCCGTCAATACCTGCCCAGTAAGAGGGCCAGGTACGGAATCAAACTCTATAAGTTGTGTGAGAGTACCTCAGGGTACACCCACAAGTTTAGAGTTTACGAAGGGAAGGACACCCGGATTGAACCCCCTGAGTGTCCTCCTTTCCTGGGAGTGAGTGGGAAAATTGTGTGGGATTTGGTGCACCCACTGCTGGATAAAGGTTATCACCTCTACACTGATAACTTTTATACCAGCATCCCACTCTACAAATCCCTCTCTGAGCGACGTACCGCAGCCTGCGGTACTGTCCGCAAAAATCAGAGAGGCCTCCCGAAGACGCTACTTGGGCAGATGCTCCGAAAAGGTGAGAGCAGAGCCCAATGTAGCGACCACCTGCTGGTGGTCAAGGACAAGAGAGATGTCCATCTCTTGACCACCATACACGGTGATGGCAGTACCCTCTGCACTGTACGGGGTACCTCTACACAGGTCCTCAAACCGACATGTGTAGTGGGGTACAACAAAAAAATGGGGGGAGTTGATCTCTCCGATCAACTCCTCCAACCGTACAATGCATTGAGGAAGGCCAAGGTGTGGTACAAAAAGCTGGCCGTGCACATCGTCCAAATGGCAATGCTCAACGCATTCCTGCTGTCACAATGTGCATGCCCCAGCGATACGGCGTACCTTCATTTCCAGGAGGTAGTGGTTAAGGCCATGATGTTTGGCGCTCAGGAAGGAGCGGGCCCCAGTACTTCAGGAACTGAAGGTGCTCGTATTGTCCCAGGTCAGCATTTTCCGGGGGTGGTCCCGCCAACCCCAAGAAAAGGTAAGCCGCAAAAAAGGTGTCGAGTGTGTTACAAAAAAGGAATACGCATTGACACCACTTACCAGTGCGACACCTGCCCCAAAAAACCTGGCCTGTGCATGAAGGATTGCTTCAAATTGTACCACACCTCCATGCACTACTAATTTACATTAGATTAGTTGGGGGCACATCTAGATTTGTTCATTGGGGGTCTAGTATCCAAAATGATGTCATATGTGGGTTTTTTTCCTGTTTAGGCACATCAGGGACTCTGCAAATGGAACATGACGCCAGCAGACCATCAAAGTCTGCATTCCAAAACAACACTACTTCCCTTTCGAGCCCCAACGTGTGCCTAAACAGTTTTTTCCCACATGTGGGGTACCAGAGTACCCAGGACAAATTGGACAACGACTTTTGGGGTCCAATTTCTCCTGTTACTCTTGGGAAAATTAAAAATTGGGGACTAAATGATCATTTATGTGGGAACAAAACAGGATTTTATATTTTCACGCCTGGGCATTATAATCTTTAGTGAAACACTTGGGGGTTCAAAGTGCTCACCACACATCTAGATAAGTTCCTTAGGGGGTCTAGTTTCCAAAATGGGGTCACTTATGGGGGGTTTCTACTGTTTAGGAACATCAAGGGCTCTGCAAATGGAACATGACGCCCGCAGACCATTCCATCAAAGTCTGCTTTCCAAAACGTCATTACTTCCCTTTCGAGCCCTGACGTGTGCCCAAACAGTAGTTTTCTCCCACATGTGGGGTATCAGGGTACTCAGGACAAATTGGACAACAACTTTTGGGGTCCAATTTCTCCTGTTACTCTTGGGAAAATTAAAAATTGGGGACTAAATGATCATTTATGTGAGAACAAAACAGGATTTTATATTTTCACGCCTGGGCATTATAATCTTTAGTGAAACACTTGGGGGTTCAAAGTGCTCACCACACATCTAGATAAGTTCCTTAGGGGGTCTAGTTTCCAAAATGGGGTCACTTATTGGGGGTTTCTACTGTTTAGGAACATCAAGGGCTCTGCAAATGGAACATGACGCCCGCAGACCATTCCATCAAAGTCTGCTTTCCAAAACGTCATTACTTCCCTTTCGAGCCCTGACGTGTGCCCAAACAGTAGTTTTCTCCCACATGTGGGGTATCAGGGTACTCAGGACAAATTGGACAACAACTTTTGGGGTCCAATTTCTCCTGTTACTCTTGGGAAAATTAAAAATTGGGGATTAAATGATCATTTATGTGGGAACAAAACAGGATTTTATATTTTCACGCCTGGGCATTATAATCTTTAGTGAAACACTTGGGGTTCAAAGTGCTCACCACACATCTAGATAAGTTCCTTAGGGGGTCTAGTTTCCAAAATGGGGTCACTTATTGGGGGTTTCTACTGTTTAGGAACATCAAGGGCTCTGCAAATGGAACATGACGCCCGCAGACCATTCCATCAAAGTCTGCTTTCCAAAACGTCATTACTTCCCTTTCGAGCCCTGACGTGTGCCCAAACAGTAGTTTTCTCCCACATGTGGGGTATCAGGGTACTCAGGACAAATTGAACAACAACTTTTGGGGTCCAATTTCTCCTGTTACTCTTGGGAAAATTAAAAATTGGGGACTAAATGATCATTTATGTGGGAACAAAACAGGATTTTATATTTTCACGCCCGGGTGTTATAAACTTCTGTGAAGCCCTTGGGGGTTCAAAGTGCTCACCACAAATCTAGATAAGTTCCTTAGGGGGTCTAGTTTCCAAAATGGGGTCACTTATTGGGGGTTTCTACTGTTTAGGAACATCAAGGGCTCTGCAAATGGAACATGACGCCCGCAGACCATTCCATCAAAGTCTGCTTTCCAAAACGTCATTACTTCCCTTTCGAGCCCTGACGTGTGCCCAAACAGTAGTTTTCTCCCACATGTGGGGTATCAGGGTACTCAGGACAAATTGGACAACAACTTTTGGGGTCCAATTTCTCCTGTTACTCTTGGGAAAATTAAAAATTGGGGATTAAATGATCATTTATGTGGGAACAAAACAGGATTTTATATTTTCACGCCTGGGCATTATAATCTTTAGTGAAACACTTGGGGTTCAAAGTGCTCACCACACATCTAGATAAGTTCCTTAGGGGGTCTAGTTTCCAAAATGGGGTCACTTATTGGGGGTTTCTACTGTTTAGGAACATCAAGGGCTCTGCAAATGGAACATGACGCCCGCAGACCATTCCATCAAAGTCTGCTTTCCAAAACGTCATTACTTCCCTTTCGAGCCCTGACGTGTGCCCAAACAGTAGTTTTCTCCCACATGTGGGGTATCAGGGTACTCAGGACAAATTGAACAACAACTTTTGGGGTCCAATTTCTCCTGTTACTCTTGGGAAAATTAAAAATTGGGGACTAAATGATCATTTATGTGGGAACAAAACAGGATTTTATATTTTCACGCCCGGGTGTTATAAACTTCTGTGAAGCCCTTGGGGGTTCAAAGTGCTCACCACACATCTAGATAAGTTCCTTAGGGGGTCTAGTTTCCAAAATGGGGTCACTTGTGGGGGGTTTCCACTGTTTAGGCACATCAGACGCTCGTCAAACGTGACATGGCGTCCAATCTCAATTCCAGCCAATTTTAGGTTGAAAAAGTCAAACGGGGCTCCTTCCCTTCTGAGCCCTGCCATGTGCCTAAACAGTGGTTCCCCCCCACATATTGGGTATCAGCGTACTCAGGACAAATTTGGCAACAACCTTTGGGGTCCAATTTCTCCTGTTACCCTTGGGAAAACAAAATATTGGGGACTAAATGATCATGTTTGTGGAAAAAATATGATTTTTTATTTTCACGCCCGGGTGTTATAAACTTCTGTGAAGCCCTTGGGGGTTCAAAGTGCTCACCACACATCTAGATAAGTTCCTTAGGTGGTCTAGTTTCCAAAATGGGGTCACTTGTGGGGGGTTTCCACTGTTTAGGCACATCAGACGCTCGTCAAACGTGACATGGCGTCCGATCTCAATTCCAGCCAATTTTAGGTTGAAAAAGTCAAACGGGGCTCCTTCCCTTGTGAGCCCTGCCATGTGCCTAAACAGTGGTTCCCCCCCACATATTGGGTATCAGCATACTCAGGACAAATTTGACAAGAACCTTTGGGGTCCAATTTCTCCTGTTACCCTTGGGAAAACAAAATATTGGGGACTAAATGATCATGTTTGTGGAAAAAATATGATTTTTTATTTTCACGCCCGGGTGTTATAAACTTCTGTGAAGCCCTTGGGGGTTCAAAGTGGTCACCACACATCTAGATAAGTTCCTTAGGGGGTCTAGTTTCCAAAATGGGGCCACTTGTGGGGGGTTTCCACTGTTTAGGCACATCAGACGCTCGTCAAACGCGACATGGCGTCCAATCTCAATTCCAGCCAATTTTAGGTTGAAAAAGTCAAACGGGGCTCCTTCCCTTCTGAGCCCTGCCATGTGCCCAAACAGTGGTTCCTCCCCACATATTGGGTATCAGCGTACTCAGGACAAATTTGACAAGAACCTTTGGGGTCCAATTTCTCCTGTTACCCTTGGGAAAACAAAATATTGGGGACTAAATGATCATGTTTGTGGAAAAAATATGATTTTTTATTTTCACTCCCGGGTGTTATAAACTTCTGTGAAGCCCTTGGGGGTTCAAAGTGGTCACCACACATCTAGATAAGTTCCTTAGGGGGTCTAGTTTCCAAAATGGGGTCACTTGTGGGGGGTTTCCACTGTTTAGGCACATCAGACGCTCGTCAAACGTGACATGGCGTCCGATCTCAATTCCAGCCAATTTTAGGTTGAAAAAGTCAAACGGGGCTCCTTCCCTTCTGAGCCCTGCCATGTGCCTAAACAGTGGTTCCCCCCCACATATTGGGTATCAGCGTACTCAGGACAAATTTGACAACAACCTTTGGGGTCCAATTTCTCCTGTTACCCTTGGGAAAACAAAATATTGGGGACTAAATGATCATGTTTGTGGAAAAAATATGATTTTTTATTTTCACGCCTGGGTGTTATAAACTTCTGTGAAGCCCTTGGGGGTTCAAAGTGGTCACCACACATCTAGATAAGTTCCTTAGGGGGTCTAGTTTCCAAAATAGGGTCACTTGTGGGGGGTTTCCACTGTTTAGGCACATCAGACACTCGTCAAACGCGACATGGCGTCCGATCTCAATTCCAGCCAATTTTAGGTTGAAAAAGTCAAACGGGGCTCCTTCCCTTCTGAGCCCTGCCATGTGCCCAAACAGTGGTTCCTCCCCACATATTGGGTATCAGCGTACTCAGGACAAATTTGACAACAACTTTTGGGGTCCAATTTCTCCTGTTACCCTTGGGAAAATAAAGAAATTGTTGCTAAAATATTATTTTTGTGACTAAAAAGTTAAATGTTCATTTTTTCCTTCCACGTTGCTTCGGCTCCTGTGAAGCACCTGAAGGGTTAATAATCTTCTTGAATGTAGTTTTGAGTAGCTTCAGGGGTGCAGTTTTTAGAATGGTGTCACTTTTGGGTATTTTCTGCCATATAGACCCCTCAAAGTGACTTCAAATGTGAGGTGGTCCCTAAAAAAAATGGTTTTGTAAGTTTTGTTGTAAAAATTAGAAATCGCTTGTCAAATTTTAACCCTTATAACTTCCTAACAAAAAAAAATGTTGTTTCCCAAATTGTGCTGATGTAAAGTAGACATGTGGGAAATGTTATTTAGTAACTATTTTGTGTCACATATATCTCTGTTTTAAGGGCATACAAATTCAAAGTTTGAAAATTGCAAAATTTTCAAAATTTTTGCCATATTTCTGTTTTTTTCATAAATAAACGCAAGTTATAGCGAAAATTTTTTACCACTAAAGTGAAGTACAATATGTCACGAGAAAACAATCTCAGAATCGCCTAGATCCGTTGAAGCGTTCCAGAGTTATAACCTCATAAAGGGACAGTGGTCAGAATTGTAAAAATTGGCCCGGTCATGAACGTGCAAACCACCCTTGGGGGTGAAGGGGTTAAGGCTAGAGAACAACCTCTCTACAGTAACTTGGGTTGGAGGCAAAGCCGTAACCACATGGGCAACATCTCTAACAATTTCCGGGTGTAAAGGAATTGCCTCATGCACAGTCAGTTTTGATGAACGGTTGAATTTTTCTATTTCTTTTAGAGCAAGTGAAACTTTTTGCTGAAATATGGTCAATCTGCTGCTATAGGAGATGGAAGGAAATCTTTTTCCTTGCGGCAACGCTTTGCCTGCTCCATATCATCCAAATACTTGTCAAAGTCAAACTCCTCATCTGATGAGGATGAAGATATGGCAGCAGTAGCACTGTCAGGACCCAAGTCCTCTTGCGCCTGGCAGTCCTCCTGTAGGCCACTCATCCTAACTGCTAACTCAGTCAGAGCTTCTTTTCCTTTAGTAAGCCGTTGATCATGAAGCAGTATACGATGACTTGGGTCCACATAAACAGCTGCCAGAAAAATTTTGTTTTCCAATAGCTGTGTCTCTCTCCGTTTCATTGAAGCAGAAATGCCATCTGCGAATAAACCTCCTCTTTGGGACAGGCAAAATAGCAAGTTCTTCCACTCCCTTATGAAAATGCCAGGAGTTAAATCCTCAGCTTGTAATTTTTTAGTCACCGGTAAATGGGTGATGAAGCAATTCCTTCAATTCAGCCACCTGTGTCCATTGACCTTCATGTAGTGTTACCTGAGGGTTCGCCATATCTACAAGGAAGGGTTTCAGCTCAAGCAATCGCTCAATCATTAAATAAGTGCTGCCCCACCGAGTGGCTTGATCCACAATTGCCCCTTTCCCAGCACGTCTCTTCAAGATGGAATCAATTTTAGGGGTTCTGGCGGCAGTAACCAATTTCTACACTTTTCCAATCAGAGTTCCAGCATGTCCCTCTTGCAGACTATCTCTTATTGCCAGCTGCAGCGTGTGCACCACACAGTGCATGTGATAAATATGAAAGTGTTTTGAAGCAGCTTCATCAAGATTATCTATTTCTACAGTATAAATTTGCTGTTCTTCTGTTGTAATATCTGTTTGTTCCTCAGTTACATGAACAGCACTGTGGCCTTCCATCTCAAACATACTGAATCCTAAATGTTCCTCTAGCTGTTGTTCATTGCTCTCATTCATCAGTGTAATTGTACTTATGGTTGAAGCATTGTCCATTACAATAGCAAGAACCTGTTCTTTTTTGAGTTCGTAATCTTGCAGATCTTTTTCCACTAAGGTCTGGAGAAACTGGCTGCCGTGATGAGCTTTAGTATCTTTTACTGCCGGCGTCTTGGTAACAATTTATTTGTTGTCACAAACATATCGAACGTTGATAACAAAATAGTTCACTCTGTGACGTGTGCAGGCGTCATTTTGAGAAACATGAAGCGTCTTGAGAGTCTTTTTAAGATCTTCCTTTTGTTTAAGGGCTTCTTAAATCACTAATTTTCTAATACTTTCTCTTTCCAGAGAAGCACCAATAGATAGAGCAGATTTCTAATCTGCTTTTGCTATTGAAAACTGTTATGATTGGGTCACCGAGGAGGAGTGCAAGCCCAAGCTAAGCCACAGAAAACCAGAGAGGTTGGTAACTAAGCGGATTGCAGACTCCTGATCCTATCCACACAACTAGCAGTAGCCGTGCAGCGTAATTACGATGATCCTAGACGCCTCGGCACAGCCGGAGAGCTAACTTCGCCTAAAGCAAGAAAAGGGAAATCTAAACTGCCCCGGAGCAGACCCCAAAGGAATAGATAGCCCCCAAACATATATTGTCGGTGAGACAAGATGAAAACACAAACGCAGGCAGGAAAATAGATTGAGCAAATGCTGGGGCCCACACTGACTAGACAGGAAAGGAAAGATGCTGTCTGCAATCACGCAAAAAAACCCTGCAAAAAGTCCAACACGTCTGATGCAAAAAACACTGAAGTCGCAGGACTTCGCCCACTATATCAGCACTCTGGTATATTCAGAAAGCAAAGCAAAAAGAGGCCAATCTAATAAGGGACAAAAACAAACTGGCACAAGCAGTAACATATGGACGGTGATTCAGCGCTGTAGCCCCAGCCGGAGCTGGCTGACCCACACAAAACTGATATAGCAAAAACCAAATCAAATGCAATAGAATAGCAAATGAACACTTAGCTGAACATGCAGGGACAAAGCTGGAAACATCAGACCTCAGGAGGCAAGAAGAAAATCATGGGATAGAGGGAGTCGGCTGTCTTAAATCCCAATCTGAAACCCCAGATCTCCAATCTTCGTCCTCATTATCAGGTGTTAAGCCTCTGTTAATCAAATCAGCTCTATTACCTCCAGTAATAACCAGAGGGAGGCCAGAAAGTGAATTCACAACAGAAAACATCTATGAGCTCAAAAACCTTTCAGGTGATGTGGTTTTTTAAAAAGCTGATCTGCTTTTGCTGCTGAAAACTGTATCCTCAAAAAACGCTGTGTGTGAATGTAGCCTTACATCAGGAATAGAACAGCCATTTATAGGACATTTCATAACTTTCCCAAATTCCTATGAAAAAATATTCAGCACATTCTGCATTCAACTACTGTACCCAATTTATTATATATTTTAGTAGTCGGAGTCGGTCCATTTTCCTCCGACTCCACCAAAATGAGCACAGACTCCGACTCCACAGCCCTGGTCACATCATCAATAAACACTAGTGACCCAGTGCCACTGGCAGCCATGCATGCCCAAGCCATCACACTGCCTCCGCCGTGTTTTACAGATGATGTGGTATGCTTTGGATCATGAGCTGTACCACACCTTCGCCATACTTTTCTCTTTCCATCATTCTGGTAGAGGTTGATCTTGGTTTCATCTGTCCAAAGAATGTTCTTCCAGAACTGTGCTGGCTTTTTTAGATGTTTTTTAGCAAAGTCCAGTCTAGCCTTTTGATTCTTGATGCTTATGAGTGGCTTGCACCGTGCAGTGAACCCCCTGTATTTACTTTCATGCAGTCTTCTCTTTATGGTAGATTTGGATATTGATACGCCCACCTCCTGGAGAGTGTTGGTCACTTGGTTGGTTGTTGTGAAGGGGTTTCTCTAAACCATGGAGATTATTCTGCGATCATCCACCACTGTTGTCTTCCGTGGGCGCCCAGGTCTTTTGGCATTGATGAGTTCACCAGTGCTTTCTTTCTTTCTCAGGATGTACCAAACTGTAGATTTTGCCACTCCTAATGTTGTAGCAATTTCTCAGATGGGTTTTTTCTGTTTTTGCAGCTTAAGGATGGCTTGTTTCACCTGCATGGAGAGCTCCTTTGACCGCATGTTTCCTTCACAGCAAAACCTTTCAAATTCAAGCACCACACCTCAAATCAACTCCAGGCCTTTTATCTGCTTAATTGATAATGACATAACGAAGGGATTACTTCAAAGGAAAAAAGTCCAGCTCCAGGAGTAAAATTCAAATATTTTATTTATGCTATTAAAAAAATCACATAGCTGCTATGATCACTAAATCGGCATGTCCGAACCAGACTACCGCATGGGGATTGTCCAGAGAGGCTCTGTACGCGTTTCGAGTGTTTCCAGCTCTTAGACTCAGAGTAACCTCACAAAGTTGATTAAGCAGTGTATAAAGCTAACACACAGGTGAATAAAATTAATTAAAGATGCAAAAGAAAAAAAAAAAGGACAATGAAATATACAAAAACAGAGAAACAATCAGAATATCCACATAAATCAAAAATAAAAATGTCTGTGAAATATATACACATTTAATAGTGAAGCATGAACTCTCTTCTCATATTTAACCCTTTAACGACCAAGCAATTTTGTAGGTTAAAGACCAGGCCTTAATTTTGAAATCGGACCACTGTCGCTTTATGTGGTTATAACTCTGGAACGCTTCCATGGATCCCGCTGATTCTGAGAATGTTTTTTCATGACATATTGTACTTCATGTTAGTGGTAAAGTTTCTTCGATATGACTTGCGTTTATTTATGAAAAAAATGGAAATATGGCGAAAATTTTTAAAATTTTGCAATTTTCATACTTTTAATTTTTATGCCGTTATATCAGAGAGATATGTCACAAAAAATAGTTAATAAATAACATTTCCCACATGTCTACTTTACATCAGCACAATTTTGGAACCAAAATTTTTTTTTCTTAGGAAGTTATAAGGGTTAGAAGTTGACCAGCGATTTCTAATTTTTCCAACAAAATTTACAAAACCATTTTTTTTTAGGGACCACCTCACATTTGAAGTGAGTTTGGGGGGTCAATAAAACAGAAAATACCCAAAAGTGACACCATTCTAAAAACTGCACCCCTCAAGGTGTGCAAAACCACATTCAAGAAGTTTATTAACCGTTTAGGTACTTCAAAAGAATTGAAGCAATGTGGAAGGAAAAAATGAACATTTAACTTTTTTTCCCCAAAATTTTTATTTGGACACAATTTTTTTTATTTTGTCAAGGGTATCAGGAGAAAATGAACCACAATATTTGTTGTGCAATTTCTCCGGAGTACACCGATACCCCATGTGTGGAGGAAGAGCACTCTTTAGGCACACGCCAGTGCTCAGAAGGGAAGGAGCATCATTTGAGATTTTGAATGTCAAATTGGCTGGAATCGAGAGCGGACGCCATGTCACGTTTGGAGAGCCCTTGATGTACCTAAACAGTGGAAATCCCCACAAGTGACCCCATTTTGGAAACTAGACCCCCTAAGTAACTTATCTAAATGTGTGTTGAGCACTTTGAACCCCCAAGGGCTTCACAGAAGGTTATAACGTAGAGCCATAAAATTAAAAAATCATATTTTTTCCACAAAAATGATCTTCAATGAGCTATAATTTTTCCATATTTCGGCCGACAGAGTCATGTGCGGGCTTGATTTTTGCGGGAAGAGCTGACGGTTTTATTGGTACCATTTTCGGGCACATAAGTTTTTTTGATCGCTTTCTATTCTGATTTTTCTGTTCATTTTTTGAATGAGCAAAAACCAGCAATTTAGGAATGCTTTTTTTTTTTTCCCCCCTCCGCTCCGCCTGTGGTAAAATTAGTATGGCAGCTTTATTCTTCGGGTCACTACGATTACAGAGATACCTCATTTATATCTTTTTTTATGTTTTGGTGTTTTTTACACAATAAAAACTTTATAGAAAAAATATTTTTGCATCACTTTAGTCTGCGAGCGATAACTTTTTTATTTTTTCGCTGATGATGCTGTATGGCGGCTCGTTTTTTGCGGGACAAGATGACGTTTTCATCGGTACCATAATTATTTATATCCGTCTTTTTGATCGCGTGTTATTGCACTTTTTCCAAGTGGTATGATGATACTGCTTGGAAAAAGTATAATTTGCTACTTTTTTTTTTTTTTTTTTTTTTTTTACGGCGTTCACTGAACGGGTTAACTAGGGTGATACTTTTATAGATGGGATTTTTACGGACGTGGCGATACCAAACATGTGTATTTTTTTGTTTATTTTATTTTTTTTGCATAAAAATGTGTGATTTCTAGGGGATTTTTTAGGGAATTTTTTATATTATTTTTTAATAATTTTTTTTACATTTTTTTTTAAATGTTTTTTTTTTTTTACCTTGTCCCTTTATGGGACTTTCGCTTTCACTTTAGGTATAATACATTACAATGCTCCAGCATTGTAATGCATTATACCAATGCTGAGAGCTGCTGACACCATGCTGTGAGAATGATCTCACCAGCTCTCTGTAGGTAAATGACCCGGACCAGACCCAGGCTATTTACCTAAGCCTCCAACTTCTGGTGACCGATTCCCTTTAATGCTGTGAAGAAAACACAATAAAGGAGTTTTGTGTTGGAACTTTGTGGGTCACTGCCTCATCACTGCGTACGGTGCTACCGCAGCATCACATTGGGTAATCGTTTAGTTAATTTGTGTTGCAAATCTGTAGTGTTGAATATATGATGTGAAATGTTTTTATATGCAATGCAATCATTTAGCTAGTTCTTTACAAAAAGCTGCTTTGTTTTTGATACTTCATAGTTTTTGGTTTGGCCCAGAAGCTGATTTCCAGCAGCCGGGGTGAAGGGCAGAAGTCTGGAGAAATAATGGCCAGCGCTGTACTCTGTGCGCAGAATTATTAGGTGATTTGTATTTTTGATGAGTAGCTTTATTATTGAACATCTCCAGTGCTGTCAGTCAGTTCAAAGGGTTAATAAAGCTGACTATTTAAGAAAGTAAAAGTGCAGTTTATCCTTAGATGAATATTTCTGTGTGCAGAATTAATGGACAACTAAATGGAAAACGTAAATTTTCCATCTCGGTTGTTTATTTTCATCTGTTACAAAGAGAATAAGAACCGAACAACTCAAAATGTACAAAGTACATTTCTCACATTTCAAAAAAAATCTCAGTGACCAAAATAGTAATATGGGCGCCCTTCTTCTCAATAACAGCCATAAGCTTCATCTATGGAGTCTGTCAGTTTCTTCATCTGTTGATCAACTTTTTGAACAGCACCAACCACAGCTCCAGACACTGATCAGAGAGTCGACTTTTATTTCACCATAAATCTTCCGTTTAAGAAGGGCCCAGAAGTTCTCACTAGGGTTTAGGTCCAGTGAGGACGTGGCTGGGTCATTATTCTTCATCTTTAATGCCTTTTCTGGCTGCCAAGCAGTGGAGACATCAATGCTGTGATGGAACATAATTCGGCAGAAAAAATCATGGTTTTATTGAAAGATGCAGACTTTCTCCTGCGTCCATCTCACTGACTTCTAAGAGTAAGGGGAGGCCCATTACTGATCCAGCCACAGGCCCCATCCATCTGTTTCATCCAGATCCACTCTCATCTCATCAGACCATAAAACCTGTGAACAATCAGTATCAGGCAAATCTTGGCCCGGTCTTCACGTTCCCACTTCTGTGTCTTGCTCGGTGGTGGTCGGGTTCAGCCTCCTAACATCGGCCATGTCTCTGAGCACTGAACACCTTGTACTTCTGGCCTCCAGGGAGGCTACAGCTCTAGAATATGACAGCACTGGAGGAAAATGGCTTCCTGGTCGCTTCACGTTTGAGTCTTCTCAGATCTTTTACAGTTACTGTGTCTTTTTTTCTCAACACATTTTATGTGGCACTGCTGAATATTTGTAACAAAACTTTTTATGGTTTTGTGATCGCGCCTCAATATCTGAGCAATTTCAGGACTTCTGCCTCCATCTGTAACAATTTTTTAATTTTCAGAGTCAGATAAATCTTTTTGGCCTATTTTGCCAATAATTCTGTACACCTTAATTAAGCGTGTTGTATCCTTAGGCCACATCCTCATAAATTATACCTGTATTGTTTTATATATATGTGTATATATATATATATTTTTTTTTTTCTTTTTGTTTTGTTAAATTAAACTATTTTTATCACTTATTTTTTATTAATAATAATGGATTTGCAGAATATAAAGAAATTAAAAGGTGCAAAAAACTGACATTGACAGGGCCTTTATTGAGAACCCAGCTTCCATGGTAGCCCATCGGCACTCCACGGTTTTGTCGTGTGCACAGAGGTTGGAACCATGTAACCATTGCTGTGGCATCTAAATACTTAAACAGCAGCGAATGGAGCTAGGGATTGTGATGAGATGGACAGCACCTAACCGCTTGGACCTACAGGTTCATTTGTTATTCGCCACTGGGCAATTTTCTGAGAAAAGATCAGTGACCGACTTGAGACATGAAAATGTCTTCAACACAAAAGTAGAAAACCGCAACAGAAAAGCCTGTTATCATAACATTGTGATCTAGTGATCCCTTTTCTGAGATTGTGATCGGTTTTGCAACCAATAATTAAGTTATTAAATGAGTACTTCTCAATTGTAATGTCCTATAACGTCAGTACAATCGTTATGTTATGTTGCTATATAATAATATAATCAGTTTTATTCTTCCAGATGACTGTACCGGAAGCTCAGACAAACATCCAAAATCTTCACTTGATAATGCAGATGTTTGTAGCATCATTCAATATGGAGATGAAAAAATTGGCAATATTGAAAATATACCCTCTGCCTCGCATATCAAAAATGTATCATCTGATCCTGTGAAACAGATCCTATCTCCTGATTCATCACAGACTGTAAAGCAAAATACAAGTTACAGATCGGGTGTGAAGCGTCAAAAAGTTCCCATAGGGGAAAAGCCATATTCATGTTCAGAATGTGGGAAATGTTTTTCCACAACATCAGGTTTGGTTACACATCAGAGAATTCACACAGGGGAGAAGCCATTTTCATGTAAGGAATGTGGAAAATGCGTTAATAATAAATCAAATCTTGTTAGACATGAGAGAACTCACACAGAAGGAAAGCCATATTCATGTTCAGAATGTGGGAAATGTTTTAACGAGAAACATAGGCTCATAACACATCAAAGAACTCACACAGGGGAGAAGCCATTTTCATGTTCAGAATGTGGGAAATGTTTTAATCAGAAACATCAGCTCATAACGCATCGAATAATTCACACAGAGAAGAAGCAATTTTCATGTTCAGAATGTGGAAAATGTTTTACCATGAAACAAGATCTCATTAGACATCGTAAAAGCCACACTGGGGAGAAACCATTTACATGTTCAGAATGTGGAACATTTTTTACCATGAAACAAGATCTCATTAGACATCGTAAAAGCCACACTGGGGACAAACCATTTTCATGCTCAGAATGTGGGAAATGTTTTAATCGGAAATATTTTCTTATTAGGCATCAAAGACTTCACACAGGGGAGAAGCCATTTTCATGCTCACAATGTGGAAAATGTTTTAATCAGAAAAATCTTTTTAGTACACATCAAAGAATTCACACAGGGGAGAAACCATTTTCATGTAAGGAATGTGGAAGATGCTTTAATAATAAATCAAATCTTGTTAGACATGAGAGAACTCACACAGAAAAGCCATATTCATGTTCAGAATGTGGGAAATGTTTTAACGAGAAACATAGGCTCATAACACATCAAAGAACTCACACAGGGGAGAAACCTTTTTCATGTTCAGAATGTGGAAAATGTTTTAACGAGAAATATCAGCTCATAACACATCAAAGAACTCACACAGGGGAGAAGCCATTTTCATGTTCAGAATGTGGAAAATGTTTTAACGAGAAACATAGGCTCATAACACATCAAAGAACTCACACAGGGGAGAAGCCTTTTTCATGTTCAGAATGTGGAAAATGTTTTAACGAGAAATATCAGCTCATAACACATCAAAGAACTCACACAGGGGAGAAGCCATTTTCATGTTCAGAATGTGGGAAGTGTTTTAATCAGAAACATCAACTCGTAACACATCAAAGAATTCACACAGGGGAGAAGCCATTTTCATGTTCAGAATGTGGAGAAAGTTTTACCATGAAACCAGTTCTTGTTAAACATCAGAGAATTCACACAGGAGAGCAGTCATTTTCATGTTCAGAATGTGGAACATGTTTTACCATGAAACAAGATCTCATTAGACATCGTAAAAGCCACACTGGAGAGAAGCCATATTCATGTTCGGAATGTGGAAAATGTTTTAGTCAGAAACATGTTTTTATTGCACATCAAATAATTCATACAGGGGAGAAACCATACTCATGTTCTGAATGTGGAATCTGTTTTAACCATAAGCATAGTCTTAGTAGACATCAAAGAATTCATACAGGAGAGAAGCCGTATTCATGTTCAGATTGTGGAAAATGTTTTACTGTAAAATCAGATATGAATAGACATCAAGAAATCCACAATGGGGAAAAGCCATATTCATGCTCAGAATGTGGGAAATGTTTTACCCAGAAACAACATCTTATAACACATCATAGAATTCATACAGGGGAGAAGCCATTTTCATGCCCAAAATGTGGAGAATGCTTTACCCGTAAATCAAGTCTTGTTAGACATGAAAGATCTCACACAGAGGGAAACCAGTTTCATGTTTAGAATGTGGAAAATGTTTCACTGTTAGATCAGATCTTGTTAAATATCAGAATTTACATGGGGAAAGCCACTTTCAAGTTCAGAATGTAGAAAACATTAAATATCTTTAACCCCTTCCTGACATGGCCAATTTCCTTTTTCGCATTCCTGGTTTTCACTCCTCTTCTTCCAAGTACCTTAACTTTTTTATGTTTCCATCGATACAGCCGTATGAGGACATGTTTTTTTGCCTGGGTGAGTTGCACTTTTGAATGACACCATATAGTTTATCATATAGTGTACTGGAAAACAGGAAACAAAATTCCAAGTGCGTTGAAATTGCAAAAATAATTCCAGTCCACAAAAGTCTTTTGTGGTTTTTTATTTACCGTGTTCACTATATGGTAAAAGTGACTGTGCAGTTTGGTTTCCGAGGTCCATACGAGTGCGCAGATAGATACCAAATGTGTATAGTTTTTTTTTGTTTTTATTTACGCGGTTAAAAAATGTGGAAATTTGTAAAAGGAAAAAAAATAGCTTTTGTCAACTTTTTTTTAAAACCCGTAGCATTTATTTTTCAAGATCTGGTGACTTGTGAGGGCTTATGTTTTGTGCCCTGAGCTTTTTTACTGATTCTATTATTGGGTAGTTATGATAAATTAGCCATCAAGTAGAGGGAAAGATGGGCTCAGCGTGTGAGCTCACATCAAAGGCAGGTACCGCTACATCATATTTCGGAAAGGGGTTAATTCAAGTCTGAATGAACATCAAAGAACCAGGGCTGTGGAGTCAGAGTCATGGAGTCGGTATAAAATGGATTGACTCGACTCCTAAAATATATAATAAATTGGGTACAGTAGTTCAATACAGTTTGTGGGGAATATTTTTTTCATAAAAATTTGGGAAAGTTATAAAAAATAGCAAACACACAGAGAAGGAATGCCTGCAATCATCTCAGAACTTCTCGAGTGGACAGGAAAGCAGGATTAAGGTAAGTCACAGAATAGAAAGTACCGAGCACCCCCGATAGCTCATGAGAGCTGACAACTTCAATTGAGGGGAAATACTGCAGGCATGAAGACCCAAATTCTTAGGGTGCACACCAAAAAAAAGTAGAAAAATCCAAATAGAACAAAAGAGGTGGCACTCACCAGAATAAAATCCAAACTTTATTGGTCAAGTTTCTCTAAAACATCTTTGGCAGGGGGGGTTTCTCACTCCTCAGTGCCACCTCTTTTGTTCTATTAGGATTAAGGTAAGTACTTCTTAAAGCATATCTAAACTTTCAATAAACTTCATAAATCAATAGTCCAGTATATGTTATCTTTGTATGCTTGATGTTTTAGTTTGTTTATCTTCTTAGCTCATGTTTGGAGAAATTAGCTGCTCTGATGACATGTATACACTATGCATAGAATGTAAGGGGAAAACTGTTTTCTAACATCTCAAATTTGAAAATACAGTAACAGGATCGATGAGGACTTTTTTTGTGTGTGTGTTCTGGAATATGATTTAGCACAGACATGCTCCCTCCCTCCTCCCCTCTTCATAGACTGTGAAGAAATGTAATGTGAAGCATTTAGTGAGTTGTACCCTGAGACAAGCCTGACATTGAAAGTTCAGAGTAAAGCTATCTAGCAACATATTTTACAAACTTTATGCTTATCATATGTCCTATTGATTTATGCAAAGATTGTTTTATTTTTATCCTAAGTTATACAGTGCATGATTTCCTATTGCAAGAATTACAATATACCTTATTTTTTTACAGGACAAAATTACTTTGAGAGCAAATTTACATAATTACAAAATGTCTAAGAAGCATCTTATGAAGTCAGCTGTATTTGAGCATTTCACACTGACTCAAGATAAATAACATTTTGTGTGTCAATGTATAAGTGACCCAGATGAAATCAAATGATGTGATGCCCAAATCAAATGATGTGATGCCCAAATCAGTGCATTCTCAGGCAGTGATAAAAATGCTCCTTCAAGAGCTTCCAATCTAAAAAAACATTTACAACGCTGCCTCTCAGAAGTATAAAAAGCTGTGATTGAACAAGATCACAGTAGCACCAAGAAACCAGAGACCAGCACTTCCAGCCAGGCAAAGGAGGAAAGAGTGTCTCAAACATCAGTTAAATTATATTTTATAAATGACAGCAGATGTGTTTGAAAGACAGCTCATCGAGCTTGTTATGAAGGACTGTACCATTATCATTATTTGCACGACCAGCTTTTACAGCTCTTAATGGACAAATGGCCCGCAAACTTGGTGTTTCTCTGAAAAGAGAAAGTAGTAGAAAATTAGTGATTGAAGAAGCCCTTAACCAAAAGGAAGATATTAAAAAGACACTCGAGATGCTTTGTGTTTGTTAAAATGGATGCCTGCACACGTCACAGAGTGAACTATTTTGCTATCAACGTTCGATATGTTTGTGACAACAAAAAAGTTGTTACTAAGACGCTGGCAGTAAAAGATACTAAAGCTCATCACAGCAGCCAGTTTCTCCAGACCTTGGTGGAAAAAGTTCTGCAAGATTATGAACTCAAAAAAGAACAGGTTCTTGCTATTGTAACTGATAATACTTCAAACATGATAAGTACAATTAAACTGATGAATGAGAATAATGAAGGTGAACAGTAGCTAGAAGAACATTTCACATTCAGTATATTGGAGACGTAAGGCCACAGTCACAGGACTGTTCACATAATGGAGAAACAAACAGATATTACTACAAAAGAACAGCAAAATGATTTTTTACAAATAGATAATTTTGTTGAATCTGCTTCACACCTCTTTCCTTTTCATCACATGCGCTGTGTTGTGCACATGCTGCAGCTGGCAGAGAGTCTGCAAGAGGGACATTCTGGAACTTTGATTAGCAAAGTGAGGAAATTGGCTATTGCTGCCAGAACCCCTAAAATTGATTCCATCTTGAAGAGATGTGCTGGAAAAGGGGCAATTGTAGATCAAGCCACTCGGTGGGGCAGCACCTATTTAATGATTGAGCGAGTGCTTGAGCTGAAACCCTTCCTTGTAGATATGGCCAACCCTCAGGTAACAATACATAAAGGTCAATAGACACAGGTGGCTGAATTGAATGAATTGCTTCATCACCCATTTACAGTGACTAAAAAGTTACAAGTTGAGGATTTAACTCCTGGCATTTTTATGGAGTGGAAAAGCTTGTTGTTTTGCCTGTCCCAAAGAGGAGGTTTAATTGCAGATTGCATTGCTGCTTCAATGAAACAGAGATACTGCTATTAGAAAATAAAATTGTTCTGGTAGCTGTTTATGTGG
The DNA here is from genome assembly GCF_039654945.1 of Dendrobates tinctorius. NCBI lineage: Eukaryota > Metazoa > Chordata > Amphibia > Anura > Dendrobatidae > Dendrobates > Dendrobates tinctorius. The sequence continues at coordinate 934,936 of NW_027361904.1, read as the reverse complement.
ACCCAAGTCATTGTATATTGCTGGTTGATCAACAGCTTACTAAAGGAAAAGAAGCTCTGATTGAGTTAGCAGGATGAGTGGGCTACAGGACGTAAGAGGACTCGGGTCCTGCCAGTGCTGTTGCTGCCGTTTCTTCATCCTCATCAGATGAGGAGTTTGATTTAAAAAAGTATTGGGACAACATAGAGCAGGCAAAGCGTTGCTGTAGGGAAAAAGATTCCACTCCCATAGAAAACAGTGACCATATTTCAGCAAAATTTTTCACTTGCTCTCAAAGAAGTAGAACAGTTCATTCATTCATCATAACTGACTGTGCATGAGGCAATTCCTTTATACCCTGAAATTGTTAGAGATGTTGCCCATGTGGTTACTGCTTTGTCACCAACCCAAGGAAGCATAGAGAGGTTGTTCGCTATCATTAAAATAATTAGGTCAGATTTGAGGTCATCTATGAAGGATCTCAGGACTCCAGACCTACAGATGACTACCCATTCCTGCTAATACATGTGGGGACAAATGACAGCAAGAAACGACCTGGAAACCATCTGTAGTGACTTTGAAAACTTAGGTAAGAAAGTGAAAGAACTGGGAGCGCAGGTGCTCTTCTCTTCCATTCTCCCAGTGGATGGCCATGGAACAAGGAGGTGGAATAAGACTCTGCAGGTGAACAACTGGCTACGTCGATGGTGCCATCATCAAGGATTTGGATTTCTGGATCACGGAGTGAATTACCTATACGATTGACTACTTGCTAGAGATGTGGTGCACCTTACGAAGACTGGAAAACATATATTTGGAAGTTGCCTTGCTACACTCATCAGGAGAGCTTTAAACTAGAACAATGTGGGAAGGAAAGCAAAAGGCCAGAAAAAGCCATACACCTGACAAATGCTATTGAGAACTCTGCTATTGTGATGAGGTCAGCTTACGCTGAGTCAATTTCTTTAGAGTGGACCCTCTGGGTCGTGGCACCCACCCACCTAGGGCAAGCTGACCTTGTGAGGAACCATCCCCTATACAGGGAGTGTCAGGGGCAAGACCAAGGGGGTGAGCCACCACGACTGCTGGAACCAGACGGCCGGCTCAAGTAGACACTAGGTACGAGTGTCTGACAACAAAGAACGTGCAGGAAACAAGACAAGACAATACGTGAATTCAAGGTATCTTCATTAAGGCAAATTCAGGATAACATTAAGTGCAAAACGTGATAACAGGCAAACACAGCAAGGTGCATGCGTGGCACGCCAAGGTCCATGGCATGGTACGTGCCAGAAGGTAAGCCCGGTTACCGGCAAGGACATGATGTTATTGGACTCCGGACAGCTGGTAAGGATCAGGGCATCAGGCTCCGACACCAGCTCCGGACATCAGGCTGCAGTCTTCATGCTTATGATCTCTGGCAGTGATGGCAGGGAATCCAGGCAAACCAGGGTACAGGCAAGGAGGCACGACAGATCTTCACGACAGATCTTCAGACATGGTGAGTGTTAGGGAACACGCCGAGGTCCAAGGCAAGATTCCAGGCAGGGTGCGTGCTAGGGGCACACCAGGGTCCAGGGCAAGGTGCTTGTGTAGGGGACACGCCAGGTTCAACGTGCAAAGTACGGTGTGTGTGTAGGGGACACGCCAGGGTTCAAAGTTCAACATACGAGACAGTGCGTGTGTAGAGACACGCCAGGATTCAAAGTCCAAGGTAAGGTCATGCGTGTGCCGAGGGACACGCCAGGGTCAGGGTACAAGGCAAGGTCCTGCGTGTGTCGAGGGACACGCCAGGAACAGGGTTCAAGGCAGAGTCCTGCGCATTCAGAGGGGCACGCTAGGGTCAAGGTTCAAGGCAGAGTCCTGCGCGTGCAGAGGAGCACGTCAGGGTCAGAGTTCAAGGCAAAGTCCTGCGTGTGCAGAGGGGCAAGCCAGGGTATAGGCTAGGACCTGTGCATGCTAGAGGGCACAACAGGGTACATGGCAAGACCTGCGCGTACTTTTACAGATGCACGGGGAGGTATGCCACGGGGCAGGCGAGGGCCTGCGCGTGCTAATAGAGGAGCACACAAACACAGTGCAGAGACAGCGTGGGTGCAAGGAAGCACAGAGAGCATGGCTGGGGCCCTGGCTAGCTGGTCGGGCTGCAGCACAGACAGGCGGGCAAGACTCCAGCGAACCCGGCTGGGGCATAACAGGCGACACAGCTGTCACTGACCGACGAGCACGGCTGAGGCACAAACAGGAGGCTAGGAAGGCCAGGGGCATGCAAAGAGCACACAAAGAAACAAGGCAACGCAAGAGACAAGGCAAGGCGAGAAACAAGGTAAGACAAGGTACAGGGCAAGGAGCAGAACGTAGGCAGAAACACAGGTCAGCGCGAGAACAGAGCTAGCAGCGGAGCGTAGGCCGAAGCCCAGAGCCGCGTCAAGGGGGAGACCTTGAGACTAACCCCGGAATGTGCCAGAGAGCACAAAAGGTAAGAGGAGGAATGGTGCGTGTGCCAGGAGGCACAACAGATCACCATAAGTAAAAGGAGAGAAATGGTGCGTGTGCCAGGAGGCACTCCAGAGCACCATAGGTAAGAGCAAGGAAGAACAAGCAAAGACAGAGAACATAGGAAGGACCACAAGGCAAAGCATAGCAAAGGCAAGGCAGAGAACACAGGAAGGACTACAAGTCCAAGCATGACAGACAAAACATGGCACAAAGGACAAACAAGGCACGGGACAAGAGGCAGAGTACAAGCACAGAGCGTGTGCAGAAACGCACTACAGGGCAGAGTGCAGGGGCACAGAATACAGGGAGCGACCGAGCAGACCAAGCAGCCATGCAGGGAAGCAACACGATACTCAGGCCCCGACCATAGGAAGGGGCGGTTTGATATAGGGCATTAGCACCTGCACTTCCGGGTCAGGACCAGGGGAGAACTTCCGGTTCACATCCTCCAGGATCATAGAGAGCGTTGCTAGATCAGACTGGGCTGGACCATAGAGAAGGTCACATGATCAGGGGCTCCACAAACACTGAGAGGTTAGCTGGGTCAGGCAGTGCTGGAACATAGGAAAGGTCACATGATGAGGGGCTCCAGGAATACAGAGAGGATTGCAGAATCCGAGGAGAGACGGATTGTTACCTAGCAACGGCGTGCAGCCATGAGGTAAGGCGTGCACAACAGTCACGTGGTGTGTGTGCACTCTGCTTCCAGGGATCTTGCAGCATGAGACATAACGGGTGTGAGAATTCAGTGCACGTGCACACGTTTTGGTTGAAGACTTTTTTACTCGGTCACCCATGACAGCACCAATGAGAGAGGGGATCTGACCTTCAGGAACAGGAAACTTACAGATACAAAAGGGCGGCACCTCTCCCATGCATCGGTTGGTTTCCTATTTCTGGAGGACAGGGTTCCTACAGATATCTGGAGGATTCATCGGATCCCAGGCCCGGCCGGTCTGTTCAGGTAGCGGGGTTTCTCCTACCTTGGCTGGTGCAGAGTCCCTGGAAGCACCACAGTGGGTCCAGGAAGGATTCCACGTCAGTGATCGGGGTAGGTGGAGCGGTGTGTGGAGGTGCAGCTGGTAAGTATTCCCCCTGATGGACCCGTTGGCTCCTGATGTGCGCTCCCCGATATGCTGCGGTGTCTTCCGGCTCTGGCGGCGTCGGGTACGGGACGGATGACTCGGCAAGGCGGCCGGGGGCTAGGCCATGACATCCCTGTGCATTTCTCTGGTGCACTCTGTGGCCTCATTGGAGGTGGCGGTGGTGACATGTCAAGGGGGTGGAGCCTAGGAGACCATCCCAGAAGCCGGGTACCGGCCGGCTTTTTTCCCGGAATGTCGGTGAGTCACATGTGCGCGGGATTGTTGGCCGGGGGTGGGGGGGTGAAATGGGAAATCTTGTAAAGGTCCGGGGAGAGGTGGTACACCCCTTGCCAAGGGACCTGCTGACCTGGATATTCAGGGGGAGGGGACATAAAAGGTCCTGGATGCTTGCAGATAGTGCTTCTGAGCCATCACCAGCATGGATATGGCGGAAGCTTCCTTGGAGCTACAGGAGGATCAACAACAGCTGCGGGGACAGCAGAATACAGAGCAGCACACTTCGCAGAGGCCCCGACAAAAGGCCCGGGAAACGGGTAGCCGAGCAAGTGGTCAGTCCAGCCGCAGGAGTTCCTCCAGGGTGGAGGAATCAGCAGTGTCGGCAGAGAAATGTTCCCCTGTGATAGGGTACCTACTAAGCTGCAACACAGGGAAGAGATCCTCGTGAAAGTACACTCAGTGATGCAGTCTTCCCCTTATTCTTTGTCCGTAGGGGAAGACGTGTTCTGGGAAAACGAAACACAGGGAGTGTACCCAAATAAGTTATGTCAGCCTTGTGTATGGCAGTCGGTAGGGTGCTGAAAAAGGGGGGGCGGTTAGCTTCTAGCTTAGAATACAGTGCCTTATATATTCCCCCTTCTACAGGTAGCGGAAGAAACCCCCGACTTCACAAGCCTGAGGGAGATAATTAGGATGGAGGTGAAGGAGTCTTTAAAGTCTCTACCTCAGGGGGAGAGTTCCAAGAGGAAGCGGAGTGGAGGTAGAGTTAGTTTCACTGACTTAGATTCCTTGGCTGGCCTTAGGGTGAAGATTCCTAGTGGCCTTCTGCGTCATCTTCAGAGGAGGACTCGAGCCATTTCTGCTTTCCCTTAGACCACATGGACAAATTGGTAAAGTTGGTCAGGTCCACTATGGGGGTAGCAGATTCTAGGCCAGAGCGTTCAGTACAAGACATAGGCTGTGTACCCACGTTGCGGATTGTATGCGTTTTTGCGTGTTTTGCCACAAAAACGCTGCGAAAACACAAACAGAATGCAACCCATGCATTCCTATGGCATTCCGCACATGCTGTGCTAATGCGTTTTTTTCCATGGCGGAATTGCATCGCAGAAAAAAACGCAGCATGCTCATTCTTTTTGCGGAATCGCGGCGATTCCGCACCCATAGGAATGCATTGATCCACTTACTTTCCGCATGTGGCTATGCCCACCATGCGCAAAGTGAGCAGATAATGTGCGGATGGTACCCACGATCTGGAGGAGAGGAGACTGTCCTCCAGGCCCTGGGTACCATATCCCTGTAAAAAAAAATTAAAATAAAAAACGGGTTATATTCACCTTCCGGCGTCCCGCGCAGCCTTACCGATGCTCCCGTCAACTCCCGTTCCCAGTAATGCCTTGCGGCAAGGACCTGTGATGATGTAGCGGTCTCGCAAGACCACTACAGTATCACGAGACCGCTGCATCATCAAAGGTCTCGCAAGGCATCAGGAACGGGAGCATCGCTGAGGCCTGGGAACGCTGCGCTGGACGCCGGAAGGTGAGAATATCACGATTTTTTATTTTTTTAAATTATTTTTAACATTTTATCTTTTACTTTTGATGCTGCATAGGCAGCCTCAATAGTAAAAAGTTGGTCACACTTGTCAAGCACTATGACGAGTGTGACCAACCTGACAATCACATTCCAAGCGATGCTTCAAATTGCTTGGAATCCGCACGCGAAAATCGTGTGAAAAATGCATGTTTTCAGCGGGAAAACGCATGCAAATTTGCATGCGTTTTTCCCGCGGCAGGAGTTGCAGAAATGCTGCGGAAATTTCCGCAGCATTTCTGCAAAGTGGGTACATAGCCTTAATTTTTGATGGATTGAATCCAAGAAAACACAGGTTCTTTCCATTGAATAGTAAAATTCAAAGCCTGGTAGAGCGGGAATGGAAAAGGCCGGGGCTCCTTGCCTCCGGCATTTAAGTGAAGGTACCCCTTTGAGAATCCCAAGGTGGATAGATGGGATAAGGCCCCGGAGCTCGATGCAGTTGTGGCTAAAGCTGCTAAAAAAATCTTCCCTACCCTTTGAGGACCTAAGGTCCTTGAAGGACCCTCTAGACAAAAAGGCGGATACCTTCCTTAAAGGGACATGGGCTGGCTCCCTGAGACTTACTGTAGCTTCCACCTGTACCACCAGATCCATGATGGTTTGGCTAGATCAACTAGAGTCCCTTTTAAAAAACAGCCCCGAGAGAGTCTATCTTGAATGCCTTACAAATAATTCAGGGGGCTGCAGCTTTTCTAGCCGATGCTTCGGCGGACTCTGTAAGGATGGCGGCTAGGGCAGCAGGGCTATCCAACGTGGCTCGGAGGGCACTGTGGTTGAAATGTTGGCCAGGGGATATCCAGGCCAGATCCCTCCTCTGCTCCATCCCATGTGAAGGGATCTTTTTGGTCCAGTCCTGGACAAACTTTTAGAGAAAGCAGGCGATGATAAAAAGAAGTTCCGCAGTTTACCGACCCCTTCCTACCGACGTCCTTTCAGCAGGAGAACGTTTAATCATAGGAGACCTTCCAGGAAGCGAGTTAAGTGGGATGAAAGGAAGAGGAAAGGTACGGGATTTATGTTTGGAAGCTCCTCACAGGAACATAAGAAACCATCCAAATGACTAGCGGTGCCTATAGGGGGTGGGCTGGCAGCCTACCCGAACTGGTCCCTAATCTCCAACAGCGACTGGATTCTAAGCCTAATATAATCAGGACTTCAATTAGAATTTTCCTCTCCCTCAAAATACAGTCATATGTTAAAGTTTGGGCACCCCTATTAATGTTAATCTTTTTTCTTTATAACAATTTTGGTTTTTGCAACAGCTATTTCAGTTTCATATATCTAATAACTGATGGACTCAGTTATATTTCTGGATTCAAATGAGGTTTATTGTACTAACAGAAAATGTGCAATCTGCATTTAAACAAAATTTGACCGGTGCAAACGTATGGGCACCTCAACATAAAAGTGACATTAATATTTTGTAGATCCTCCTTTTGCACAAATAACAGCCTCTAGTCGCTTCCTGTAGCTATTAATGAGTTCCTGGATCCTGGATGAAGGTATTTGTGACCATTCCTGTTTACAAAACAATTCCAGTTCAGTTAAGTTTGATGGTCGCCGAGCATGGACAGCCCGCTTCAAATCATCCCACAGATGTTCAATGATATTCAGGTCTGGGGACTGGGATGGCCATTCCAGAACATTGTAATTGTTCCTCTGCATGAATGCCTGAGTAGATTTGGAGCGGTGTTTTGGATCATTGTCTTGCTGAAATATCCATCCCCTGCGTAACTTCAACTTCATCACTGATTCTTGCACATTATTGTCAGGAATCTGCTGATACTGAGTTGAATCCATGCGACCCTCAACTTTAACAAGATTCCCGGTGCCGGCATTGGCCACACAGCCCCAAAGAATGATGGAACCTCCACCAAATTTTACTGTGGGTAGCAAGTGTTTTTCTTGGAATGCTGTGTTTTTTAGCCTCCATGCATAACGCCTTTTTGTATGACCAAACAACTCAATCTTTGTTTCATCAGTCCACAGGACCTTCTTCCAAAATGTAACTGGCTTGTCCAAATGTGCTTTTGCATACCTCAGGCGACTCTGTTTGTGGCGTGCTTGCAGAAACGGCTTCTTTCGCATCACTCTCCCATACAGCTTCTCCTTGTGCAAAGTGCGCTGTATTGTTGACCGATGCACAGTGACACCATCTGCAGCAAGATGGTGCTCCAGGTCTTTGGAGGTGGTCTGTGGATTGTCCTTGACTGTTCTCACCATTCTTCTTCTCTGCCTTTCTGATATTTTTCTTGGCCTGCCACTTCTGGGCTTAACAAGAACTGTACCTGTGTTCCTCCATTTCCTTACTATGTTCCTCACAGTGGAAACTGACTGGTTAAATCTCTGAGACAACTTTTTGTATCCTTCCCCTGAAAAGCTATGGTGAATAATCTTTGTTTTCAGATCATTTGAGAGTTGTTTTGAGGAGCCCATGATGCCACTCGTCATAGGAGAATCAAATAGGAGAACTACTTGCAAGTGGCCACCTTATATACCTTTTCTCATGATTTGATACACCTGGCTATGAAGTTCAAAGCTCAGTGAGGTTACAAAACCAATTTAGTGCTTCAGGAAATCAGTAAAAAGTAGTTAGGAGTGTTCAAGTCAAGAAAATGATAAGGGTGCCCATACTTTTGCACCGGTCAAATTTTGTTTAAATGCAGATTGCACATTTTCTGTTAGTACAATAAACCTCATTTGAATCCAGAAATATAACTGAGTCCATCAGCTATTAGATATATGAAACTGAAATAGCTGTTGCAAAAACCAAAATTGTTATAAAGAAAAAAGGTTAACATTAATAGGGGTACCGAAACTTTAACATATGACTGTAGGTTTAGAATTACTACCTTCCGAACTTCCTCTTCAGAGCAGGCTGCCCTGGAGTTGGAGATCCGTGATTTATGTCATAAAAGAGTCCTGCTGGAAGTAACAGAGGCAGAGAAATGTAGAGGATTCTACTCCCCTCTATTTTTGGTCCAAAAACCACACGGTTCCTTCAAAACCATCATTAATCTTAAAGGGGTTGTCCGGGCTTTTCACATAATCTCAGTACATATCTGGGCTGCAGAATTATGACAATAAGTAATTTACTTTCTGTCACTAGTTTGCACGGTTTTCTAGATATTCTGAACAGAATGTCCAGGGGGGGGTGTTATGGCATTGAAATGAGAACTAGTCGTAACCTCCTACTCTACTCCAAACATGCCCTCTATAGCAACAACCCCACCCTCCATAGCTACAGGCCCTCCCCGTCCACATGAAGAAGCCCTCATCACACAGTAACAAATCCTCCCCCTCTGTAAAATCCCTTGAATGGTGGTTTCATCAAAGTAACTTATCCAGAGGGGTGCCCTGGGAGTATTATGTAACCTAGGTAGTCATCACGGATGCAAGTCCTACTGGTTGGGGGGCTCATATGGGTGAGGTCATGGTCCAGGGTCTAAGGGAGCACCATGAGATAGAGGTGTCCTCGAACTTGAAAGAAATTACAACCAGGATCTATGCTAGGACCTGGAAGAAATTCTTACAGAACTCGGAAATTGTAACTGGGAAGGGGGTTCCAATAGCTCAAATCCTGGAGTTCCTTCAAAAGGGTCTAGACATGGGTCTCTCCACCAGCACCCTTAAGGTAAAGGTATCAGCCCTGGGGGCCCTTTTTAGCTGCGACGTCGCTGGTAACTACTGGGTTAGCAGGTTTATCAAAGCAGCGGGCAGGTCCAGACCCATACTTAGGGAAAGGTTTATGCCGTGGGATTTGAACCTAGTACTCACGGCCATGACGGAAGCCCCTTTTGAGCCCATTTTATCAGCCTCTGTAAAATATACTGTCCCTCAAGGTAGCCTTCTTGGTGGCGTTAACTTCAGCACGGAGGGTCAGTGACATCCAGACACTTTCTAGACTCCCTCCATATACAGTTTCATGACGATAGTGTAATACTTAGGCCTGATCCACCTTACTTGCCTAAAGTAGCTTTCAGTTTGTATAGGACACAAGAAATAATCCATCTTTCCTCCCCAATCTGGTCAACCAGAAAGAAAGGAAGCTCCACACTCTAGATGTTAGGAGATATCTCCTAGAATACCTATCGGTCACCGATTCCTGGAGAAAGGATGATGCCTTGTTTGTCTCCTTTCAAGGCACCGGGAAGGGTCTTAGGGTGTCAAGGAGCACATTGGCTAGATGGATTAGGGAGGCTATTGCTCTAGCGAACACTTCAAGCATCAGGCCGGCACCTGAGGGCGCATTCCACTCGATTCATGGCAGCCTCGTGGGCGGAGAGGTCGGAAGTCTCCAGTGACCAAAAATGTAAGGCGGCCACTTGGTCCGCTCCAAGCACATTTTACAATCATTATAGGTTAGATTTGGGTGCTTCCTCAGACCTCTCCTTCAGTATAAGGGTTCTGCAGGCTGTAGTCCCTCCCTACTAATAGTTTTATATTAAATATTTTAGATGACAGCCTCATTGAATCTTTCTGCTTGTGACGTGGTTGTTTTCTGATGCATGCGTCCTGTGTTCTCCAGGGAAACACTATCTTCGGCTTCATAATACTCAGCGCGCATGTCAAAATGACGTCAAAAGGGGATTTCCCCATGACATGCGCGCTCAGTGAATGGTGGGTGTCCTCTGGCGATGACATCGGGACGCATGCACAATTGAAACATATCACCCAATCATGTTCACTATAAAAGACCGGTAAAAAAGTGTAATGGCTTACCCCTTTTGATAAAGCGAGAAGCGAAACGCGCGTCAAGGGTGACACGTGGTTCCAGAGCAACCAGGAACCATATTATATGGGTAAGCACTTGGGAGTATTTGTTTAATTTTTCTTTGGCACTATTGTTGGCAGCACACTGTGGGCTGGTCCCTGTACACATGCAAAGTCATTGTATTTATTTTTTTCATTTGTTTATTTTTTATTTATGGTCACTGGTGGTTGTTGTAACACTGGATATAAATAAATATATATATATTTTTTTTTTTTTGTGCCATCAAAGATATTAGTTGCCTGTAAAATTGCTCTGGACACACATTATATTACCTAGGGTTATATGATATTTGTAATTTTTATCATTGCATACATGTATTTGTAATTAATAAATATATATTTTATATGATTTTATGTATAGCACTCCTTTTTCTTCTTTTTTGTATATTCAGTCTGGAGTTTACATTTACTTTATCCATTAAATAGTTTTTGGGCAAAGATAGTTTTAAATCCACTGGGATCATTATTAATTGATGATAGATTTATCTTGCCCATATTTGCTTTTGGACATTTGTGGTATTGCTAAGTAGTTATTACTCTGTAATTCTCTCGTTGGTGCTGTCATGGGCGATCGAATAAAGTCTTAGTTACTTACCGTTAACGGTATTTTTCAGAGCCCATGACAGCACCCTTATTATTATTATTATTTATTGTTATAGCGCCATTTATTCCATGGCGCTTTACATGTAAGGAGGGGTATACATAATAAAAACAAGTACAATAATGTTAAACAATACAAGACATAACTGGTACAGGAGGAGAAAGGACCCTGCCCGCGAAGGCTCACAATCTACAAGGGATGGGTGAGAATACAGTAGGCGAGGGTAGAGCTGGTCATGCAGTGGCTTGGTCGATCGGTGGTTACTGCAGATTATAGGCTTGTCGGAAGAGGTGGTTCTTCAGGCTCTTTTTGAAGGTTTCAATGGTAGGTGAGAGTCTGATATGTTGTGGTAGAGAGTTCCAGAGTAGGGGTGATGCGCGAGAGAAATCTTGTATGCGATTGTGGGAAGAGGAGATAAGAGGGGAGTGGAGAAGGAGATCTTGTGAGGATTGGAGGTTGCGTGCAGGAAAGTACCGGGATACGAGGTCACAGATGTATGGAGGAGACAGGTTGTGGATGGCTTTGTATGTCATGGTTAGGGTTTTGTACTGGAGTCTCTGGGCAATGGGGAGCCAGTGAAGGGATTGACAGAGGGGAGAAGCTGGGGAATAGCGGGGGGACAGGTGGATTAGTCGGGCAGCAGAGTTTAGAATAGATTGGAGGGGTGCGAGAGTGTTCGAGGGGAGGCCACTGAGCAGGAGGTTGCAGTAGTCAAGGCGAGAGATGATGAGGGCATGGACTAGGGTTTTTGCAGATTTTTGGTTGAGGAATGAACGGATTCGTGAAATATTTTTGAGTTGAAGTCGGCAGGAAGTGGAAATGGCTTGGATATGTGGTTTGAAGGAGAGATCAGCGTCAAGGATTACTCCGAGGCAGCGAGCTTGTGGGACTGGGGAGAGTCGGCAGCCATTTACTGTAATGGATAGGTTCGTTGGGGGGTCACGTGAGATGGGGGAAAGATGATGAATTCTGTTTTGTCCATGTTAAGTTTCAGAAATCTAGCGGAGAAGAAGGATGAAATAGTGGACAGACATTGAGGGATTCTGGTTAGTAGGGAGGTGATATCTGGTCTAGAGATGTAGATCTGTGTGTCATCAGCATAGAGATGACACTGAAAGCCATGAGATTCTATGAGCTGTCCCAGGCCAAAGGTGTAAATGGAGAAGAGCAGGGGTCCTAGGACTGAACCTTGTGGGACTCCGACAGATAGGGGGCGAGGTGAGGAGGTGGTGTGTGAGTGGGAGACGCTGATTGTCCGGTCTGTTAGGTATGATGAGATCCAGGAGAGGGCCAAGTCTGTGATGCCGAGGGATGAGAGGGTCTGTAATAATAGGGAATGGTCCACTGTGTCAAAGGCAGCCGACAGGTCCAGGAGGAGGAGGACAGAGTAGTGTCGCTTGCTCTTGGCGGTTAAGAGGTCATTGGTGACCTTAGTAATGGCAGTTTCAGTGGAGTGGTGTGACCGGAAGCCAGATTGTAAGCGGTCGAAGAGGGAGCAAGAAGAGAGATGGGCGGACAGTTCAAGGTAGACGTGTTGTTCCAGTAGCTTGGAGGCGTAGGGGAGAAGTGATATAGGGCGATAGCTAGATACAGAGGATGGGTCAAGAGAGGGCTTTTTGAGGATAGGTGTGATGGAGGCACCCTTAGATTCCCTTCCTTTATAAATTAGGTGTGCACTTCTTCCTCTTATAAGGTTCACATGTGTGAAGTAGTTGTTAGAGTATTGTACATAATTTGCCTTTAACCATGGTGGTCCTCTCAAGCTTTGTAATCAAGGTGCTGCCCTTTTGTATCTGTAGGTTTCCTGCTCCTGAAGGGCCTATCACCTCTCTCATTGGTGCTGTCATGGGCTCCGAAAAATACCGTTACCGGTAAGTAACTAAGACTTTTCCACTTACTGCATAGTGTATAATAAATTGTAAATATGAAAGTTTTTTTGTTCTAAAGTTGTATTCCAATAACTATATTTTATGTTCTATCTGGCTTGATTATTGTATCATAATAATGATTAAAAGCCTGATGTCACCATTTTACTACAGTAAATTTATCACTTAAACTTAAACATGAGCCGTGTAGGAGGGAGTCGGAGTCGTGGAGTCGGAGTCAGTGTCATGGAAATTGAAGAGTCAGAGTCGGAGGTTTGGCTTACTAACTCCACAGCCCTGCAAAGAACTCACACAGCGTTGAAGCCATTTTTATTTTTTACTCAAGAGACTATGCAGATTATGTAGACAAGACAGCATGGGATCGCAGCTGATTCTTTCTGTGAAAACATTTTTCCCTACCTGTTTAAAAACAGCATCTGTGATCCCATGCTGTCCTGCGGCCATTACACAGTACACAGCAGGGGCACATTTATAAGATTATCTTAGGGGAGGAAGATTTTTTTTAACATTCAATTGTGGAACTTCGATTAAAATGTACATTGTGGAAAACTCCCTTAAGATTTATCATTTATATTATTTGTGTAATGTAATAATTTCTCGCTTATTGATTATGCAATGGAGATGGAGTGGAGGTCATTTCCATAACAACACCTGTAATCAACATCTGTAAGCAATTATTTGTACACAATAATGGTTACATGTAAATTCTTGTCGCCAATTATGTGCTCTTGACATAAAATGAAATAAAAAAAATAATTGGAAAGACAGATGTACTCAAAAATGGTACCAATAAAAATAAAGCTTATTATGCAAAAAACAATACCCCATTGAACTCTGTACTCCGAAAAATGAAAAAACGGCTCTCTGAATATGATGCAGAAAACAAAAAGATTTTCTTGGGTAAGAGTATTAAAACATAAGAAGAAGAATGAGTTTATATTAATACTCTAGGAGGAAAGGCGTAGGACAACTCACCCCAATGATAAAAAAAAGGCTTTCCTTTCCTTTCCAGTAGACCCAGTAGGTGTCATGATCCATGCTGGATCATGACAGATAAAAAGCACTAGTAACCTTTTTTTTCCTTAAGCTGTATCCTTAATGATAGTTTTCACCAACCATACATTTTTTTTTTTCTGCTGAGCCATGGATCAAATGCAGTCCTTTGCCCAAATGCTGCAAATCTTTACGGATGAGATTAGGGGGCTGCGCGGTGAGTTGGTGCAGCAACTGTTGGTGAGCTTTGGGGGCTTGGTTCAGAGACAGGCTCAGCCAGAACCCAAGATATCCCTCCCTGACAGGTTTTCTGGAGGGAGAGATCAACTCGGTATTTCAGCAAGCCTGTAAACTATACTTCAGGCTGCGCCCTCGTTCATCATGGAGTGAAGAGCAACGGGTGGGAATCATTATGTCCCTTCTTAAGGGGGATCCCCAATCCTGGGCCTTCTCCCTGCCAGACGATTCACCATTATTAGAGTCCGTGGACGAGTTTTTTGCGGCTTTGGCGCTAGTGTATGGGGATCCTGATGGCGTCGCCCTGGCAGAATCCCGACTCCGTAGGTGTAAACAGGGAGCCCGGGTTGCTGAGGAGGACTGCTCAGAGTTTAGGAGGTGGGCCACTAACACTCAGTGGAATGACCCTGCACTTAGGAGTCAATTTGTGCAGGGTCTGTCTCCAAAGTTGCAGGATACTCTGGTGCAGTATGCCGCCCCAAGGTCGCTGGAGGCTGCCATGTCCCTTGCCATCCGGGTGGATAGACGCCTTAGGGAGAGACATACACAAAATGTGCCCCTAATGTCCTCGCTAGGGAGGAGGACCCACCAGTCCAGACGGAGGAACCCAGACAGCCCTGTGTTGTTGGTACAAAAAAGGGGGTGTCTGCAGCTTGTCGTGGTGGGGGGGTATGCTTTTCCGGTGGGAAGCCGGGCCATTTTATGAGAGCCTGCCCAGTTCGTGCCAAGTCTCCAAACGAACCTATGCAAGTAGGAGGAGCTAGTGTGTGTTCAGGCCTGCCTACGGTTCAGGGAGTGGTGTCGGCATGTTTTTACTGTGGGCAGACTGGTCATGTCCTTAAGGCAAATTATCCGTGTCATCTCAGAAGCCGCCTTCCCCTGGTCGTTTGGAGGGAGATGACCAGGGAGTGTATATTTCCTCCATTTTGCCCTCCCAAGGTACTATGTCAGCAGAGGTGTTGGCTGGCGGGGTACTGGAGGTGATACCGGTGCTTGTGGACAGCGGAGCAGGAGTCAGTCTGGTGGATGCTCGCTTTGTCCAGACTCATGGCCTGAGGTGTAGGATGCTAGCCCAACCTATAAGCGTCCAGGCCATAAACTTTGTTCCACTGAGCCAGGGGAGCTTGACCCAAGTCGTAGAAAATATCCATCTACGTATAGGACATCATGAGGAGTCGTTGTCATGCTACGTCTTGGAGGGAATGCCAGTACCTATTGTTTTAGGCCTCCCTTGGCTGAAAAAGCACAACCCGGTAATTGATTGGCGGGCGAGGGAAGTAGTCAGCTGGGGGCAGTCGTGTGAGGGCTGCTGCCTAGGGACTACTGTCTCTGCCGTCTTTCTTCAACCGACCCCTTCCTCTCCAGTGAGAGCAGCAGATGTGCTGCGGGAGAGTAGGGGCAAGTCTCAACCCTCGCCATTAGCCAACCCTGGGAGGCGCAGACCTCGTGGTGGAAAGGGTTGGAGGGTGGTGTACCCCTTGGTGAAGTGCGGGGGTGTGAGTGTGGTGACACAGGGGGACGCCTCTGTTGTCAATCCCAGAAAGAGTTCACCGAATTGTGACAAACGAATGTGTGGCAATAAACGTTCAGGTCCGGACCTGTGTGTGAACGAGCATGTATGGGTGGCCACCAAAAATCATCCAGTGGAAGTGTGTTGCGGAGTCTTTCCAGCTCGAGTTACCCCCAAACATACACATACACAACTCGTTCCCCAGGTCGGCACTTCGGAGATGTGTGGTGCCTCCAGAACATACATTGCCAATACCAGCGGTGCTCGTTTGTCATAAACCTGAAGTGCAGGTAGTTGCAGGGGTGAACTCTGGATCTGGGCGTCCCCTCTGTAGTTGATTCCCTGATGAGAAGCGGTCTTGAGGGTCCTGAGGCCCCTCATTAAGGGGAGGGTACTGTCATGATCCATGCTGGATCATGACAGATAAAAAGCACTAGTAACCTTTTTTTTTCCTTAAGCTGTGTGCTTAATGATAGTTTTGCACCCCGGTGGCCGTCAGGGTCTTTGCACTTGATGTTTTCTTTGCTTTGCCTTTTGCCCCCGGTGGACAGTGGGGTTATAGCAGTTTTTTGCCGCTGATCATTTGACCATCCCCTTTTCCTATATAGGGTCACATGGTCTATGAGCAGGTGTTGGTGATATTGCTCTTTCCCAACCAAGTCTGGTGGAGAAAGGAATGACAGAGAAGAGTTCCTGGCAGCTCAGGGGAGCTCTGGTGTATAGCTTCTGGTGGAAGTTGAACTCAGGTGTCGAGCTTCAGGTGAAAGCTGCATTCTGGTGGTGGACTCTGTTGCTGGGAGCAATAGCAACAGAGCAAAGCTAAGTGGTGTTTCCCTGTTTGTATTTTTCCCTGGTGTGTATTAGTACAGCGGTGGGGCCAGTGCCTGCACCACCCAGCTCCCTAGCAAGGGATAAGTGTAGGGTGTGCTAGGGTGACAGGTATCCTGATCGGTGCCCGTTGCGGAACCAGCCTAGGGATCGATAGGAGTGGAGGGACACTGACTCAGGGGAGTGCAGGAGGACTCCACACCCCCATTCCCTATCGCAGGGCCCACCGTTGTAACTGTTTCCCTTCCCCCATGTCTTGTTTTAGTTACCGACCTGCGGGTCGTGTCACACAGGACAGTTACACGTGCCATGTCTTGTCTTAGTTACCGGCCTGCGGGTCATGTCACACAGGACGGGTCCACGTGACAGTAGGGCATTTCATAGACGGAAAAGATTTAATAGAGATAGAAGCCCCAGGGGAAAAGAACCAACGGGGAGGTTCTCAGGGGATGCGAGGTTGAGGGTAGGTGGGGAATTAAAACAGTTTCATCAAAGTTGGGAAGAGATATAAAATTCCTGGATGTATTAAAGAACGTGGAGGGGTGTGCATGTTCATAAAATCCACATTAAAACCTGTGCTCAGTGAAGACTTGGGGGGAGTTACAGCAATGTATTGTCATTATGGGTAAATGTACATGGGGATGGTAATAATTGAAAGCTCCTAATTGGAATCTGCTACAAGCCTCCTAATATTATTATTATTCATTTTTATAGCGCCATTTATTCCATGGTGCTTTACATGTGAAAAAGGGGCATACATAGACAAGTACAATAAACATGAGCACTATAAGGCACTCACAAGTACAGAAGGAGAGAGGATCCTACCCACGAGGGCTCACAGTCTATAGGTGATGGGAGAGAATACACTAGGTGAGAGCAGAGCTGGTTGTGCAGCGGATCAGTAGACTGAGGATCACTGCAAGTTGTAGGCCTGTCTGAAGAGGTGGGTCTTCAGTTTCCTTTTTAAGATTTCCATGGTAGGCGAGAGTCTGAGGTGTTGTGGTAGAGTGTTCCAGAGTATGGGGGAAGCACGAGAGAAGTCTTGTATGTGGTTGTGGGAAGAAAACATAAGAGGGGAGTAGTAAAGGAGATCTTGAGAGAATAGAAGGTTGCGTGTAGGTAAGTACTGGGAGACCATGTCACAGATGTATGGAGGACACAAGTTGTGGATGGCTTTGTATGTCAGTTAGAATTTTGAACTGGAGCATCTGGACAATAGGAAGCCAGTGAAGGGCTTGGCAGAGAGGAGAGGCTGTGAAATAGCAGGGAGACAGGTGGATTAGTTGAAAAGCTGAGTTTAGGATAGATTGGAGTGGTGCAAGAGTGCTAGAAGGGAGGCCAGAGCATAGTAAGGTTGCAATAGTCAAGGCGGGAGACGATGAGGGTGTGCACGAGCATTTTTGCAGTCTCTTGGTTAAGGACTGTATGGATCTAGGAAATATTTTTGAGTTGGAGTCAGCAGGAGGAGGCAAGAACTTGGATATGTGGCTTGAAAGAGGGCAGAGTCGAGGATCACCCCGAGGCACCAAGCATGCTGGACTGGGGAAAGTGAACAGCTATTGTCATTGATGGATAGGTTTGCTGGAGGGGTAGAGTGAGATGGGGGATGATGATGAATTCTGTTTTGTCCATGTTCAGCTTTAGAAAGCGAGCATAAAAGATGTAATTGCAGACAGACATTGTTGGATTTTGGTTAGTAAAGAGGTGATGTCAAGTCCAGATAGGTAGATCTGCGTGTCATAGGCATAAAAATGATACTGCAAACCTTGGGATTCTATGAGCTGTCCCATACCGAAGGTGTAGATGGAGAAGAGTCTTAGAACTGAGCCTTGGGCAACATGGACAGACGGGGCGAGGTGAGTAGGTGGTGTGGGGTAGGGGGGAGACACTGAATGTCCCGTCTGTTAGATATGACGAGATCCAGAATAGGGCCAAATCTGTGATGCTGAGATGAGAGAATCTGTAACATGAGGGAATGGTCCACAGTGTCAAAGGCAGAAGACAGGTAAGGAGAAAAAGGACAGTAGTGTCGCTTGCTCTTGGCGGTTAGTAGGTTATTGGTGACTTTAATTAGGGCAGTTTCAGTTGAGTGATGCAGTCGGAAGCCAGATTGTAACCGGTCAAAGAGGGAGCAGGTGGAGAGATGGACGTTCTGTTCCAGTAGTTTTGAGGCATAAGGGAGAAGTGATATTGGGTGATAGCTAGACACAGAGGATGGGTCGAGGGAGGGCTTTTTGAGGATGGGTGTGATTGAGGAATGTTTGAAGGGTGAGAGGAAGACACCATTTGTAAGTGAAAGGTTGAAGAGATGTGTTATGGTTGGGATGAAGACTGTGGCGAGGTTAGGGATGAGGTGGGACGGGAGCAGGTCAAGCGTGCCAGTGGTGAGATGTGATCTTGACAGAAGGGTGGAGAGCTGATCTGTCATGGTGGAGAAGCTGGTTTTGGAAGAACAGGGCTGAGTAGTTAAGAGCAGCATTGGGGGCTGAGGGTCAAAGCTTTTTCTGATGTTATCAATCTTCTGCTTAAAGAAAGAGGCAAAATCTTCAGCAGAAATGAGAGTAGAGGAAGGAGGTGGTGTGGGACGGAGTAGAGAATTGAAAGTGTTGAAAAGTTGAAAAGCTGTTTAGGGTTGTGAGACAGGGAAGATATGACAGATGAGAAGTAAGTTTGTTTTGCGGCAGTGAGCGTGGACTTGAAGCTGGTGAGGGACTTGTTATGATGAGTCACCGAAGGAGGAAAAAACAAAAAACCAGCTAAGTCCAGAAAAACCAGAGAGGTTGGAGCTATCAGATTGCAGACCCCTGAGCCTATCCACAACAACTAGCAGTAGCCGTGGGGGGTTCCTACGGTGCCCTAGACCCCTCGATCACAGCCGGAGAACTATATAGCCTAAAGACAGAAAGGGGAAAAACTAAACTGCCCCAGAGCAGACCCCAAAGCAATAGGCAGCCCCCAACATATAATGACGGTGAAGCAAGATGAAAACACTAACACAGATAGAAAGATAGGTTGAGCAAATGATGGGGCCCAAGCTAACTACATAGGACAGGATAGGAAAGCTGCTGTCTGCCATCCGCAAAAACCCTATCAAAATGAGCCAACCGACTGATAGGAAAAACAGGCCCTGAAGTCGCTAGGCTTCAAAAGACTATATCAGCACTCAGGTATATTCTGAAGACAGAGCAAAATATCAACAGATCAGAGACAAAAATGGAATTCAGCTCACCCCCGGCCGGGGATGGCAGAACTCCCAAAAAACCAGGCAAAACAAAAACAAAACTGAAGAGTACCAAGCAGAGCAGAAAAACTTAGCTTTGAGATGCAGGAATCAGACTGGTCTCCAAGAATCCAGCAGGAAAATCACCAGCCAGGAAGAAGGGCATCGGCAGCCTTATATCCAGTCATCCAGCCACCCAGTCATCATCTAGCTGCCCAGGTGTTTGGTAATCAGTCTCACTACCTTCCTTCACTAGAGGAGGGAGTTTATCAGACCTCAATGGTGAAGAATGAACTCACAACAGTACCTCCCCCTTGAGGAGGGGTCACCGAACCCTCATCCATGCCACCAGGGCGATCCGGGTGAGCCCGATGAAAGGTATGCACCAATCTTTCGGCATGAATATCAGAGGCAGAGACCCAGGAATTATCCTCCTGACCATAACCCTTCCACTTAACCAAATACTGGAGTCTCCGTCTAGCCATACAGGAATCCAGTATGTTCTCTACCTCATATTCCATGTTACCTTCAACCAATATAGGGTCAGGAGGTGCCACCACAGGAACTACTGGTTCAACAAACCTCTTCAACAAGGACTTATGAAACACATTATAAATTTTAAATGTGACAGGAAGAGCCAACCGAAAAGAGACCGGATTAATAATCTCCAAAATCTTGTAAGGTCCAATAAATCTAGGCTTAAACTTAGGAGAAGCCACCTTCATAGCGATATTTTTTGATGACAACCAAACCATATCACCCACCTTAAACTGGGGACCAACGGTCCTACGCCGGTTGGAAAACCGCTGGGCCTTTTCCTGGGAGAGAGATAACTTATCCACCACTTGGTCCCAGATCTGGTGCATTCTCTCCACCACAGTATCAACACCTGGGCAGGCAGAAGGCTCCACCTGCCCTGAAGAAAATCGAGGGTGAAAACCAAAGTTACAAAAAAAGGTGACATCAAAGTGGCAGAACTAGCTCTATTATTTAAAGCAAATTCGGCCAAGGGCAAAAATGAAACCCAATCATCCTGATCGGCAGAAATAAAACATCTCAAATACGACTCCAAAGTCTGGTTTGTTCTCTCCTTCTGCCCATTGGTCTGAGGGTGAAACGCAGAGGAGAAGGACAACTGAATTCCCTGCTTGGAACAGAAAGTCCTCCAAAATCTAGACACAAACTGAACTCCTCTGTCAGATACAATGTTCTCAGGAATCCCATGCAAGCGAACCACCTGTTGCAAAAACAAGGGCACCAACTCAGAGCAAGATGGCAACTTAGGGAGTGGTACAAGATGGACCATCTTAAAGAATCTATCACAAATCACCCAAATAACAGTCATTCTCTGAGAGACAGGCATATCAGAGATAAAATCCATTGAAATATGGGTCCATGGCCTCCTGGGCACCGGCAAAGGCATCAACAAGCCACTAGAGCGAGACCAAGGTTTAGACCGGGAGCAAGTCCCACAGGACTGCACAAAATTCCTGACATCACGAGACAAGGCGGGCCACCAAAATGATTGACTCGCCAGATCTCTAGTACCAAAAATACCTGGATGACCAGCCAATGCAGAGCAATGAACTTCAGACATCACTCTCTTCCTCCACTGGTCAGGAACATACAACTTTCCACTGGGACATCGCTCAGGTTTGTCCTCCTGAAACTCTTCCAGAGCACGTCTCAAATCTGGCGAGATGGCAGAAAGAACTACCCCCTCGCCTAAGATGGTAGCAGGCTTAGTCACAACAGGAGAATCAGCAAGGAAACTCCTAGAGAGGGCGTCTGCCTTGACATTCTTAGTGCCGGAAGAAAAGAGACCACAAAATCAAAACGTGTGAAAAACAAGGCCCACCTAGCCTGTCTAGGATTCAAGCGCTTGGCCGCCTCCAGGTAAATCAAATTCTTGAGGTCAGTAAGGACCACGACTTGGTGTTTGGCTCCCTCCAACCAATGTCTCCACTCCTCAAATGCCCATTTCATGGCCAACAGTTCCCGATTCCCCACATCATAGTTACGTTCGGATGAGGAGAACTTTCGGGAAAAGAAAGCACAAGGATTAATTTTAGATGTCACAGGATCTTTTTGGGACAACACCGCTCCTGCACCAATCTCAGAAGCGTCCACCTCCACCTGAAACGGGAGTGAGACATCAGGTTGCCGCAAAACCGGAGCAGAAGTGAATCTTCGCTTCAGCTCCTGAAAGGAAGAAACAGCCTCCGGAGACCAATTCAGCACATCAGCACCCTTCCTAGTCAAATCAGTCAATGGCTTGGCAATACCAGAAAAATTAGCTATAAATTTCCGATAAAAATTAGCAAAACCCAAAAACTTCTGGAGGGCCTTCAAAGAAGTGGGCTGAACCCAATCATAAATGGCCTGTACCTTGGCCGGGTCCATTTCAATAGTTGACGGAGACAAAATAAATCCCAAAAATGAAATCCTCTGTACCCCAAAAAGGCATTTCGATCCCTTGACATACAGGGAATTCTCCCTCAAAATCCGGAACACAGTCCGAACATGTTCCACATGAGAGTCCCAATTCTTGGAGAAGATCAAAATATCATCCAGATAGATAATCAAAAATTTATCCACAAAGTCTCGGAATATATTGTTCATGAAGCACTGGAAGACAGAAGGGGCATTAGTGAGCCCAAAAGGCATCACCAGGTACTCAAAATGTCCCTCCGGAGTATTAAACGCCGTCTTCCATTCATCCCCATGCTTAATGCGAATAAGATTATACTCCCCCCTGAGATCAAGCTTGGTAAACCAGCAAGCACCTTTAACTCTGGAGAATAGATCAGAAATCAGGGGTAACGGATACTGATATTTAACAGTAATTTTGTTGAGGGCACGATAGTCAATACAAGGCCTTAATGAACCATCCTTTTTAGCCACGAAAAAAAAACCAGCACCTAAGGGTGAAGAGGATGGTCTAATATGACCCTTCTCCAATGCCTCCTTAATATAGGATCGCATAGCCTCGTGCTCGGGTACAGATAAATTGAAAAGCTGACCCTTGGGGAATTTACACCCCGGGTTCAGCTCAATAGCACAGTCATAACTCCTATGAGGAGGCAAAGACGCAGACTCATTCTCACTAAATACATCATAAAAGTCAGCCAAATAGTCAGGAACATCATGTGACTGGGGAGCGGTGGAGAAAACAGGACCATCACTAAGGGCACACCGACAACCCCAACTCACCACAGACAAAGATTTCCAATCCAGAACTGGATTATGGATTTGCAACCAGGGAAACCCCAGAACAATGGTATCATGCAAATTATGCAACACCAAAAATCTGCAATTTTCTTATTGGTCTGGGGCGACCCGCATTACCACCTGGGTCCAAAACTGAGGTTTGGTGCTATATAAAGTGGCAGCAGCATCTGTGTCATGTAAGGAAGCTATGTCTGTAAGAGGGAGAAGGGACTCAGAGAGTGAGTGTCAATTGAGGTGTTTGAGATTTCTACGAGAGATTTTGTGGAGGTGGGGGTTGCGCACTAGGAAAGGAGAGGGAAGAGAATGTCAGTAGGTTGTGGTCAGACAAGGGGAGGGGTGAGTTAGTGAGATTAGTAAGCGAACAGAGACGAGTGAAGATAAGTTCTATCGTGTAGCCATCTTTGTGAGTGGCTTCTGAGGACCATTGGGAGAGGCCAAAGGAGGCACTCAGTGATAAAAGCTTAGAGGCAGCTGAGTTGGAAGTGTCAATGGGGATGTTGAAGTCACCCATGATGATAGTGGGGATGTCAGCAGAAAGGAAATGAGATAGCCAGGTGGTGAAGTGGTCGAGAAAGGTGGAGATGGCTAGTTCTGGGGGGTGGTAAATGACAGCCAGCTGGAGGTTGGAGGGGGAATAGATGCAGACGGAGTGCACCTCAAACAAGGGAAGAGTAGCGGAGGGTCATGTTGAAATTGGGGTAAAGGAGCATGTATCGGACAGGAGCAAGCCAACTCCTCCACCACCTTTGTTGCTGGGGCAAGGAGTGTGAGAGAGATTGAATCAGACATAAGAAAGTGCAGCTGGAGAGGCTGAGTCAGAGGGAGTGAGCCAGGTTTCAGTGATGCCAAGGAAGGCGAGTTTGTTAGTGATAAAGAGGTCATGGATATACGAGTTTGTTGTAGACAAAGCGTGCGTTCCATAGTACTCCAGGTAGGGGGTCGGGGGGGTGGGGCTGGATGAATGGGGTTATCATGGTTGCAAAAACTTGTAGAGGATTGTGGCAGGGTGCTAGGAATGAGTGTGGGGATGTGTTGAGGAGGGCCAGGATTTGGGGATACGTGACCAGCAATGAGGAGTAGCAGACAGAGCGTTAGAAGGTGGGAGCAGGATAGGACATGATGTGGCTGTGTGTGTCTGGAGAAAAAGGATTGTATGTGGAGGAACAGTTGTGAGGAGGAGGCGAGATGGCTGGGGAGGATGGAGGGAGAAATGATTAGTTCCTTACTAGGTAGAGGGGTTACAGGAGATAGTAAGAAATGAAGTAGTATGGGGGTAAAAGTGAAAAGAAATAAACATTGTAGTGGTTTTCTATCCCATTACCTTGCTGTCAATTCCAGTTGAATTCTAGTCTAATTCAAAGCATTATCGTTAGAAAGCTGTACTTTGAAAGATGAAATTGGAAAGATGCATGGATCAGACTAAAGTCTTGATCAGACTCATGGATCTGAATATATCTTCAGCTAAGGGTAATTAGATGTGAATGAGGAGGTGGGTGGGTATGGACACACCAGATGCTGAGAGTTAAACACAGGTCATAAAAGAGAGGGAGGGGTTGGAGTGACTAGTCAAAGATAGGCCAGAAAAACAAAATCAAGAGGAATGCAACAGATCATGGCAAAGGAAATGATTGGTAAGAAAATAGTACCAGAAAGAGATTATATGCTCTTCACACAGTCAGATGACAGGGAAAGCTGTGTAGATTTAAAGCGTACGTAGAGGAGGAAATCTACAGAAAATTAAATTGGCAGCAAAGAGTAATAGGGTTCTTACAATGGGGGATTTTAACTGTCCAGACATTCAATGGGGCATAGAATCTTCTGGTTGTGTTCAGAACAATTACCTCTCTCCGCTGGTAGATGAACCGACCAGGGGAGGTAATCTGCTGGATCTGGTTCTGTCAAATAGACCAGATACAATTTCAGATCTGCAGGTCAGGGAGCATTTGGGAAGCAGTGACCATAAATAACATGGGGAGTTTCAATGTCATTTTCAATCAAACATTCAAAAGGGGAAATGCCAAAATCTGGAACTTTAAGAAAGCTCATTTTAACAAATTAACGGTAGCGCTTAAACGTATAGACTGGGACAACGTCATGGTAACTGGGGATACCGAACATAAATGGAGCATTTTTAAGGAAATACTACTAGAATCCTGCAAAAAAAAGTATACCCTCTGGTTATAAAATGTCCAGGAATAAAAAGAAACCATTATGGATGAACAGGACAGTACAAAGCGAATAAGACAAAAACAAAGGGCAATCAAAATCATGAAAGCTGAGAACACTGAAATAGCATTTCAGGAGTATAAAGATCTAAATAAGAAAAGTAAAAAAGAAATCAAGCTACAAAGTTATCAGCAGAGAAACAAATCGCCAACATTAAAATAAATCCAAAATTTTTTTTATAAATACATCAATGCCAAAAAGAAAAAATAGATGGTATCGGCCCCTTAAAAGATGACAGTAACAAGATAATCACAGAGGATAAAGAAAAGGCTGAGATATTAAACAGGCACTTTTCATCCGTGTTCACTAATGAACTGTCTGTTGCAGGGATCATTCAACAAGGCAAAAATCAAAATTCACGACCTGATATAACTAGTTTAACACAACAAGAAGTGCATTTACGTCTGAACAATTTTAAACATTGACAAATCCCTGGGCCCAGATCGCATTCATCCACGGATACTGAGGGAATTGAGCTCAATAATTGACAGACTGCTGTATCTCATACTCTTAGACTCTCTTGTAACACGGGTGGTGCCACAGGATTGGACAAGGATCACATGGTACAGATATACAAGAAAGGTAAGAAGGTGGATCCAGGCAACTACCGTCCGGTATGCCTGACATCAGTAGTGTGCAAAATTTTTGAGGGCATTATAAGGGATGACCTGTAGAAATATATTGCAGAGAATAATATAATAACTGACAGCCAGCAAGGATTCATTAAGAATAAGTCGTGTCTAACTAACATGTTGGGCTTCTATGAGGAGGTGAGTGCAAATCTGGATGTTGGTAATGCGGCTGATGTGATTCATCTGGACTTTGCAAAGGCATTTGATATCACATAAGAGCCTTATAATGAAGTTACAGAAGCAAGGACTGGGAGAAACTATATGCAGATGGGTAAGGAATTGACTGGAAACAAAGAGTCGTCATAAATGTTACATTCTCTAAATGGGATATAGTCAGCAGTGAGGACCACAGGGATCTGTGCTAGGACCGATTCTTTTTAACCTCTTTATTAATAACTTAGTGGATGGGATTGAGAGTAAAGTGTCAGTCTTTGCTGACGACACCAAAGTATGAAGGATATTAAAATCTGACCTTGACATTACAATATTGCAAAGCGATCTTAATGCGATGACTGAATGGGCAAACACTTAGCAAATGAGATTTAATGCAGGTAAATGTAAAGTAAAGCACCTTGGACTGTTACATAGCTCCGTCATACTCACCCGGGCCTCCGCTCCCATGCCGCAGCGTCTCTCCACCCGACGGCCACGGTGGTCACCTCTGACGGGCTCGCGGCTGACGCCATCCCTGCATGCAATGCGCATGCGCCATAGGCCACAGCCGCGCCTCCCTGCTGCTTCTTGTGCTCCGGCTGTGCTCTGACCCGGATGCACCTTCGGACCACTGGCAGACCAGACGGGGCTATATCAGGCCGCTTCCCCCTGAGGGAGGCGCCTGATCGGTGTTACCTTGCACACTGGGCCCTGCTTCCTCCTGTGCTCTCTACAGTCTCTCGGCGCCGTCCTCAGTGTTTCCTGCAGCAGCATCTCAGCCTGTCTTCCGTGTTCGCTAACAGTTATTCTCAGTCCTGCTCCAGGGTTCCTGTTTCCTCAGTCTCCTGCCTCCGGTGTTCCTGATCCATCCTGCTCCAGTCCTGCCGTCCTACTCCAGTCTTGCCTCTGGTGTTCCTGTTCCATCCTGCTCCAGTCCTGCCGTCCTACTCCAGTCTTGCCTCCGGTGTTCCTGTTCCAGTCCTGCCGTCCTACTCCAGTCCTGCCTCCGGTGTTCCTGTTCCATCCTGTTCCAGTCCTGCCGTCCTACTCCAGTCCTGCCTCCGGTGTTCCTGTTCCAGCCCTGCCTCCGGTGCTCCTGTTTCATCCTGTTCCAGTCCTGCCGTCCTACTCCAGTCCTGCCTCCGGTGTTCCTGTCCTGCTGTCCTACTCCAGTCCTGCCTCCGGTGTTCCAGTTCCATCCTGCTCCAGTCCTTCCGTCCTCCTTTATTCCTGTCTTCTGTGTTCCAACTCTGTCCTGTCATCTACACTTCAGTGCCTCCACGTTCCAGTCTATAGTCTTACACCATTCCTGTCTCCTGTGTGCCAGCCCTGTTCTGTCATCTACACTTCAGTCCCACTGTCCTACTCCAGTCCATCCTGAGGTCCCCCTCTCGGTACCAGCTACTGTGGTACTCGAACCCCTGGGCCTGCTCCTAACGGTCCCTGTATAGGGGTCGGTTCCACCTGGCAGCTTGCCCGGGGCCCCTCGGTGCCACGGTCCAGAGGGTCCACTCCTGGAGATTCCGGCTTCTGACCACCCACGCTAACATGGACAGAGTATTCCTATTCCTGCATATACAGTGCCTACAAGTACTATTCAACCCCCTGCAGATTTAGCAGGTTTACACATTCGGAATTAACTTGGCATTGTGACATTTGGACTGTAGATCAGCCTGGAAGTGTGAAATGCACTGCAGCAAAAAAGAATGTTATTTCTTTGTTTAATTTTTTTTTAAATTGTGAAAAGTTTATTCAGAGGGTCATTTATTATTCAACCCCTCAAACCACCAGAATTCTGTTTGGTTCCCCTAAAGTATTAAGAAGTATTTCAGGCACAAAGAACAATGAGCTTCACATGTTTTGATTAATTATCTCTTTTTCCAGCCTTTTCTGACTATTTAAGACCCTCCCCAAACTTGTGAACAGCACTCATACATGGTCAACATGGGAAAGACAAAGGAGCATTCCAAGGCCATCAGAGACAAGATCGTGGAGGGTTACAAGGCTGGCAAGGGGTACAAAACCCTTTCCAAGGAGTTGGGCCTACCTGTCTCCACTGTTGGGAGCATCATCCGGAAGTGGAAGGCTTATGGAACTACTGTTAGCCTTCCACGGCCTGGACAGCCTTTGAAAGTTTCCTCCCGTGCCGAGGCCAGGCTTGTCCGAAGAGTCAAGGCTAACCCAAGGACAACAAGGAAGGAGCTCCGGGAAGATCTCATGGCAGTGGGGACATTGGTTTCAGTCAATACCATAAGTAACGTACTCCACCGCAATGGTCTCCGTTCCAGACGAGCCCGTAAGGTACCTTTACTTTCAAAGTGTCATGTCAAGGCTCGTCTACAGTTTGCTCATGATCACTTGGAGGACTCTGAGACAGACTGGTTCAAGGTTCTCTGGTCTGATGAGACCAAGATGGAGATCTTTGGTGCCAACCACACACGTGACGTTTGGAGACTGGATGGCACTGCATACGACCCCAAGAATACCATCCCTACAGTCAAGCATGGTGGTGGCAGCATCATGCTGTGGGGCTGTTTCTCAGCCAAGGGGCCTGGCCATCTGGTCCGCATCCATGGGAAGATGGATAGCACGGCCTACCTGGAGATTTTGGCCAAGAACCTCCGCTCCTCCATCAAGGATCTTAAGATGGGTCGTCATTTCATCTTTCAACAAGACAACGACCCAAAGCACACAGCCAAGAAAACCAAGGCCTGGTTCAAGAGGCAAAAAATCAAGGTGTTGGAGTGGCCTAGTCAGTCTCCTGACCTTAACCCAATTGAAAACTTGAGGAAGGAGCTCAAGATTAAAGTCCACATGAGACACCCAAAGAATCTAGATAACTTGGAGAAGATCTGCATGGAGGAGTGGGCCAAGATAACTCCAGAGACCTGTGCCGGCCTGATCAAGTCTTATAAAAGACGATTATTAGCTGTAATTGCAAACAAGGGTTATTCCAGAAAATATTAAACCTAGGGGTTGAATAATAATTGACCCACACTTGTATGTTTAAAATTTATTAAAATTTAACTGAGCAACATAACTTTTTGGTTTGTAAGATTTATGCATCTGTTAATAAATCCTGCTCTTGTGTGAAGTTTGAAGGCTCTAACTTATTTGCATCTTATCAAACCTGCTAAATCTGCAGGGGGTTGAATACTACTTGTAGGCACTGTACATTAAATGGGAGAATACTCAGGATACAGAACAGGAGAACTTGGGTATTCTCGTTACAAGTAAGCTGAGCAGCAGCGCTCAATGTCAGGCAACAGCCGCAAAAGCAAACAAGATTTTAGGATGTATAAAAAAAAGAGAAAATCCCGCGATCCCAACATATTATTACCCCCTTTATAAATCACTGGTGAGCCCACATCTAGAATATGGGATCCAGTGTTGGGCTCCACATTTTAAGAAGGATATTCAGAAGTTAGAATCAGTTCAAAGACAGGCAACTAGATTACTACAAGGGACGGAGGCCTCTCATATGAGTAGAGGTTGGAAAAGTTGGGCATGTTTAGTTTAGAAATAAGATGCCTCAGAGTGGATCTCATTTACATGTATAAATATATGTGTGGCCAGTACAAAACACTGGCAAATGATTTGTTCCTTCCAAGGACCGTGCTGAGGACTAGGGGGCACTCATTGCGAGTGTAAGAAAGGCGATTCCGACAGCTAAACAGGAAAGGGTTCTTTACAGTTAGTGCAGTCATACTGTGGAATGCCCTGCCACAGGAGGTAGTAATGGCAGACACTATAACAGCTTTTAAACAAAAGGGCTGGACGATTTCCTTGATACACATAACATGCTGGGTTATAGTTAGATTAGTGAGGAAATATACAGTTGGTGGAGAAAGGTTGAACTTTGACTGAGGTCTTTATTCAATCTACGTGACTATGCCTGAAACTAGAACGTCTCTCCTTCCTCCAGTACAAACTCCGGCAGACTATAACATGGGGAAAAAGCCAAACGGCCTTGGCATGTAACGGTGGCATCCATCTAGAACACTGACATCCACTTTCTGTGTAATGTTCTAACACAATAGTTTCATGTTGAATTTCTAAACAGATACATTTCTGCGTACGCACTGTCCTTCAGAATATCTTAGAATGAACATTATACAAGTTATTTGTGGCCTTGAAACTTTCCACTGAGAAATAATGTAATTGTCACGCAATTCCTAGGAACTGTAGGTGCTATCCAGGTCCTTAACACAAGGAGCGCCCTAGCCTATCCCTGCCTCACCCCCCATCGGATTACTCCTAAAGGTGGAGACCCGGGTCACGTGCCTTACTAAGTTCCTAAATTAACCCTTATCTGTCCTCACCTACTCCGGAGAGGGTGGAAGCTGAAGTGTATAGGAATGCACTAAACAAGGGGAAGACGGACAGGGATAAATGAAAATAACAATCAAACAAAATACGCTGACCAAACAACAGAGTGGAACACGGGAGTTAACAGAAGGAAAAACCAAAGAGGAGAGGAAGCGGATGCACAACAAACAAAACTCCAAGCAACAATCTCATGAGCAAATCTCCAACTACAGACAACACCTCCAACTCCAAACCAGGCAGTAGGAACTAACACTGGCAACTCCTAAGTGCCAGAGATGAGCATATCTACAAGAGGGGAGTGGCCCACAATGAACAGCTGAGACAATCCAGACAGGAAAACTCCAGGAGCCTCAACTGAACAGATTAACCCTTGCACTTCTAGCAAGGGAAAAACCTACACGGTTTAATAAGATGGTGAAGTACTTCTAAGCAGTGCAGGAGTTCGTAAAACCAGATGTTGCAATTGTCTGGCCCCTCTTTGTCACGGTACTCCAATGACTGTATCCCCTCTTCTAAGAGGGACCTCTGGAACCTCAGGGCTGGGTTTATCTAGGTGAGCCGCGTAAAAAGACCGGATCAACCTGATCTCATGAACGTCAGATGCTGGTACCCACATTCTCTCTTCAGGATCGTATCACTTCCAGTGTATCAGATACTAACGAGACCGATGAACCAAGCGGGAACTGATACCTAATTTTATCTGAAAGTCCAGATTCCCTTCAGCAATGACTGGGGAATGTGCAGGTGTAGAGGGTTCAGAGGAAGGAATGTATTTTTTCAGTAGAGATCAGTGAAACATTATTGACCCTAAAAGTGGGTGATAAAGCATGGTGAAATACTACTGAATTGAGGAGGGTGACAAATATAGGGACCGATAAACAATTTTCAAGAAGGAACCTTCAACTCAATGTTCCTCAAGGACAACCACACCAAATCACTAACACACAGGTCCAGACCCACCAAAGGTCTACGATCAGCCACACTCTTATTTAACATAGTAACATAAAACAGTTAGCAAGGCCAAAAAAAAGACATTTGTCCATCCAGTGCAGCCTATATTCCGTCAGAATAAATCCCCAGATCTACGTCCTTCTAAAGAACCTAATAACTGTAAGATACAATATTGTTACGCTCCAGGAAGACTTCCAGGCCTCTCTTGAACCCTTCGACTGAGTTCGCCATCACCAACTTCTCAGGCAGGGAATTCCAGATTCTCACTGCCCTAACAGTAAAGATCCTCTTCTATATTGGTGGAAAAACCTTTTCTCCTCCAGACGCAGAGAATGCCCGCTTGTGACCGTCACCTTCCTTGGTATAAACAGATCCTCGGAGAGATATTTGTATTGTCCCCTTATATACTTATACATGGTTATTAGATCGCCCCTCAGTCGTCTTTTTCTAGGCTAAATAATCCTAATTTTGCTAATCTCTCTGGGTATTGTAGTTCCCCCATCCCCTTTATTAATTTAGTTGCCCTACTTTGTACCCGCTCTAGTTCCATTATATTCTTCCTGAGCTCCGGTGCCCAAAACTGTACACAGTGCTCCATGTGCGGTCTAACCAGGGATTTGTACAGAGGCAGATTTGGACATTATCTTCTTCAAATTATCAAGAACACCTTGCTACAGTGAGGTAAAAGATGAAGAAAAACATCCACTGGCACAACTGAAGGAAAATTCCTATTGAAAGAGCAGAATTGATTATTAAATTTATATTCCCCGAAGAACATGACAAGTTTTAGTGGTTATTCATAGCGAAGTAGCCCAATCCTCCTGATTCTCAGACACAAAACACCTAAGATACAGGATCTTCACCCAAAATTAGAATATCATCAAAAAGTTAATTTATTTCAGTTCTTCAATACAAAAAGTGAAATTCATATTATATAGAGTCATTACACACAGAGTGATCTATTTCACGTGTTTATTTCTGTTAATGTTGACGATTATGGCTTACAGCCAATGAAAACCCAAAAGTCATTATCTCAGTAAATTAGAATACTTTATAACACCAGCTTGATAAATGATTGTAAAATCTGAAATGTTGTCCTATTGAAATGTATGTTCAGTAAATGCACTCAATACTTGGTCAGGGCTCCTTTTGCATCAATTACTGCATCAATGGGGCGTGGCATGGAGGTGATCAGCCTGTGGCACTGCTGAGGGGTTATGGAAGCCCAGGTTGCTTTGATAGCAGTCTGCATTGTGGGGTCTGGTGTCTCTCATCTTCCTCTTGACAATACTCCATAGATTCTCTATGGGGTTAAGGTCAGGGAAGTTTTCTGCCAATCAAGCACAGTGATACTGTTGTTTTTGCTCAAGGTATTGGTACTTTTGGCAAGTCCTGTGGGAGAATGATATTTCCCTCTCCAAATTGCTTGTTGGCAGAGGGAAGCATGAAGAGCTCTAAAATTTCCTGCGCTGACTTTGGTCTTGATAAAACACAGTGGACCTACACCAGCAGATGACATGGCTCCCCAAACCATCACTGATTATGGAAACTTCACACTAGATCTCCAGCAGCTTGGATTGTGGCCTCTTGTGGTGACTCTTGAAGCAATGACTCCAGCAGCAGTCCACTCCTTGTGAATCCACAAACTTTTGAAAGTCCTTTTCTTTACAATTATCCCGGTTGCTTGTGCACTTTTTTTCTACCACACTTTTTCCTTCCACTCAACTTTCCATTAATATGCTTGGACACAGCACTCTGTGAACAGTCTGCTTCTTTAGCACTGACCTTTTGTGGCTTACCCTCTGGCTGCGTACTTCCTCCGTTAAGCTCCGCTCACTTCTGCACTTCCGTTTAGTTCTGCCTACTTCTGCATGCGTTCCCAGCCCTCCGGAACGCAAGTGTGAACCCAACCTAAGTCCACCTTCCAACCTACTTGTTTTCCCATTTATCTCTGACATTCTCTGGTTCTATAAAAGCAGAGCTGTCAATCAAAATAGAGGGAGGGCAGAGATAGAGAAAAAAATAAGTCGATGGGAAAGCTATTAAAGGGGTTGCCCACTATTAGGACAACCCTTTCTTAAAGAAATGTTCAGCCCCCAATCCCGCTGTCGGCACTCACTCTCCCCGAGGCTATGATGCTTGTTGTGACACATGATCCAAGGCACCCAATCAGCGCTTGCGTCACTGTCTCCGCCTTTGGACAAACTGAACATGAAAAGGAAGACAGGGATCAGCTGCAGCTCGGACTGCTTCTTCATATTCAGTTTGTCCGAGACAGTGATGCCAGCGCCGATTGAGCGCCGGATATCACGAATCACTCCCCTGGGACTGTGTCAAGTCGGCTGGAATGGAGCCGGCACAGGAGGTGAATATAGGCTTATGATTTTATCGGGGAAGAACAATTAGTTTAAGAAGGGGTTGTCTTGTAGTGGACAACCCCTTTACATGTGCACCCGTGATTGTTTTCAACAACCATTCTGGGCTGAAAAAGTCCTTTAAAGGGGTCGTGCAATGAAAGTAAGTTATCACCTAACTAGGGGACAGGTCATAACATGCTGGTCAGTGAGTGTGCGACCACTGGGACCTGCACCAATTGGCAAAACAGGGACTTTATATCCCCGCTACAAAATAGGGTGGCTGGTTGGATGCCGACCACTACTCCGTTCATCCTCAATGGAGCTGCTGGAAGAAGCAGAGCTCTCTGCAGCCCCATAGAGCAAGAATGGAGCTCAGACTGAGCATGTGCAGTGCTGCTCAATTCTAAGGACTTATTCACACTAGTGTATTATTGGTCCCATTCTCATCCAGGAGAGTAGGATGATTGTTTCTCACTTGTCATCCGTGTACAATCTGTTTTTTTACTTAGCAGGTATTAATCTTTTGCAGGATCATTTATAGTTTTCCATTTTACAGCATTGTAATTGTGGGGAATCGGGGGTCGGCGGGCGCCCAAGTCCGCTAGCCGGAACCGCATGAACCAGGGATCGTCCCACCTAATGTACATTCTCCTGCTAACGTGGGCATAACGCTACTCAGACAACGTAGGGTGAGAGTATAACAGTGTGGCAATAATTTATTGAACCTCAAAACAGGCAGATAACACATGGAACAGCAAAAATTCCCCAAGATGGTGCACATTACAGTCTTGCCCTCCCGCTGACATAATGGCAGATGTTACCTCAGATCTCCCAAGGTCGGCTACCCCATCTGTGGTACAGAGAGGAGGTAACGATAAGCGTAGGAAGAAGACAGTCCATTGAGTCCATACAAGGTCCAAAGCCAGTTGACACGAGAGTCACCACCTGGCTTATCCGAACATCTCCATGGAGCCAGGCGATCAATGAGTACCAATCCTGGCTTTCCCCAAATGTATCTATGGTTCAGGGATGGTCAATGGAGCAGATCTGTATTCTTCCAACCAGGGCCGAAAACCCCTAGGTTGTTTCTTTTATAATGATAGATCCGTGTTCCTCGTGATGGTGCCATGAGTTAAAATGGCTGCTGTCCTGTCTCTGGTTCTTGGATGTTTTTGCAGAATGTCCGGCTGTGTCGCTCTCTCAGTCTCTGAGTCTCTTTATACAAAGGCGTGCAACCTATTTTTCGATTTATCCAGTATCCTTCAGTCCACCCTCACAGTTAAGGAGAATGGTGACAAACAAGTTGCCTTGTTTGATTATGTAATCTGTTTGTTGATTTTTAAAACAGGAGGAAAATCTATGCAAACTATCTGGGTTAGACAATGTATAATTAGGATATCAGTAGACTTCACTTTTTAAAAAAAATGTACTATATTTTTCACACCATGAATTGCAAGAGACTCGCACGATTCTCGTGCAAGTCTCTCGCATGAAAACCTGAGACTGCCATCAGCACTGGGACCGGAGCGTGCAGCTGCATAGAAATACATGTAACCTCACGCTCCGGACCAAGTGCTGGCGGCAGCACCAGGTTTTCATGTGAGAGACTCGTACAAGAATCGTACAAGTCTCTCGCAAGTGAGTATGAGCCCTTAGAGGCACTCCAAATTTTGTGGGGAAAATAGAAAGCAAAAAAAAAAGATTTTTTTATAAAATGAGGATCTTACAGTCTGTGTTTACAGTAGCTAACATGGGGAGTGGTGGATTGGGGTCACAGAAGGCACAGTCCGTGCTGCACGAAACTGGCGGCCTTGGGACGGTGCTACAGGCCCTGGGGGGGAGGAGAGGGTGTCCCATCAATGCAAGACTGCAGGTCCTGGCCTGAAAGAAATGGTCGGGCTTCTGGAAAAAAGCCGCCTCATTCCCCACACAGCCCCTCATCGTATCCCCCTCCTCCCCACACAGCCCATCATCGTCCCCCCTCCTCCCCACACAGCCCATCATCGTCCCCCCTCCTCCCCACACGCACACAGCCCCTCATCGTCCCCCTCCTCCCCACACAGCCTCTAATCGTCCCCCCTCCTCCCCACACAGCCCTTCATCCTCCCCCATCTTCGATATGACTTGGGTTTATGAAAAAAACGGAAATGGCAAAAATTTTGCAATTTTCAAACTTAATTTTTATGCCCTTAAATCAGAGAGATATTGTCACAAAAATAGTTAATAAATAACATTTCCCACATGTCTACTTTACATCAGCACAATTTTGGAACAATTTGTTTTGTTAGGAAGTTATAAGGGTTAAAAGTTAACCAGCGATTTCGCATTTTTACAACAAAATTTAGAAAACCATTTTTTTAGGGACCACATCACATTTGAAGTCACTCTGAGGGGTGTACACAGAAAATACTCAAAAGGGAGACCATCCTAAAAATTGCACCCCTCAAGGTACTCAAAACAACATTCAAGAAGTTTATTAACCCTTTACGTGTTCACAGGAACTGAAGAAATATGGAAGGAAATAACTAACATTTGACTCTTTTTTTTTTTTTTTTACAAACATTTTACTTCAGAACCAATTTTTTATATTTTCGAAAGTGTAAAAAGAGAAAATGAACCACAAAATTTGTTGTGTAATTTCTCTTGAATACGCCAATACCCCATATATGGGGGGAAAACCACTGTTTGGGCGCACGGCAGGGCTTGGAACGGAAGGAGTGCCATTTGACTTTTCCAATGCAGAATTGGCTGGAATTGAGATCGGACGCCATGTCATGTTTGGAGAGCCCCTGTTGTGCCTAAACAATGGAAAACCCCAAGTGACCCCATTTTGTAAACTAGACCCCTTAAGGAATTTTCCTAGTTGTGTGGTGCTTTTGAACCTCCAAGTGCTTCACAAGTTTATAACGCAGAGCAGTGAAAATAAAAAAATCATTTGTTTTCCTCAAAATGATTTTTTAGCCCGCTATTTTTTATTTTCACAAGGCTAACAGGAGAAATTGGACCACAAAAGTTGTTGTGCAATTTGTCCTGAGTACACTGATACCCCATATGTGGGGGGACCACTGTTTGGGCGCATGGGAGAGTTCAGAAGGGAAGGAGCGCCGTTTTGGAATGAAGACTTTGATGGAATGTTCTACGGGCGTCATGTTGCGTTTGCAGAGCCCTTGATGTGCCTAAACAGTAGAAAATGAATAATAATTTTTTTCCCCACAAAAATGATTTTTTAAGCCCCACTTTTTTTTTATTTTCCCAAGGGTAACAGGAGAAATTAGACCCCCAAAGTTGGTGTGCAATTTGTCCTGAGTACGCTGATACCCAATATGGTGGGGTAAACCACTGTTTGGGGACAGGTCTGGGCTCGGGAGGGAGCACCAGTTGACTTTTTGAACGCAAAATTGGCAGGAATTAATGGTGGCGCTATGTCGCGTTTGGAGACCCCCTGATGTGCCTAAATAGTGAAAACCCCTCAATTCTAACTCCAACCCTAACCACAAACACACCCCTAACCCTAATGGGGGGGAATCGGGGACCCTTTCTCTCTCCTCTGATGTGCGATCACATCAGAGGAGAAATTAAATGGCATATCAGACTTTTTTTTTGCGGTCACCGTTATATGGTTAATTAAGGCGATTGCAAAAGCGGGGTCGGTAAAATCAGACCCGAATCATGTTCTCTGGGGTCTCGGCTACCCCCGGCAGCCAACCACGGAGAAAATCCGACTCTGGGAGGCGCTATACACTTTTTCCACAACTACCGCCGTTAAAAGGTGTATTGTCTTTAAGGGGTTAATATTAGAGTTAGGACTGTCCCAATTATGTCACCGTGAAGTGGTGGGATGGCTTTGGCTTTTTTTTTTTAATAAAGAACATGTTAACTAAATACCCTATATTATTTTCATGCACTATGCTATTTACTGCAGGGTATTCAATCATGTTTGTCAGTTTTTTCTGTTCAGTGGCCAGTGTGAACGTGCGCTTACACACTCCATGCACACCAGTTTGTAGTTCTTTATGGGGAATCCTGGTGACAGGTTCACATCTATGCAACTTGTACAAATGAACTTCATTGTTTAAAAAGTGGTTTACCTGTCTCACCCTGTTATTACAGTACCCTACATGAGTTACACAGATGCATCATGGGCTTGTCCTGCCCCAAGCATGAAATAAAAGGCTAAATTACAACATGAAGACTTAAATCGGAGCAATGTTTTTTTTTACATTCAGAACCAGTTTAAAAGGAACAAATTAAGATTTCCCACAGAAATCTCATACTTTTACTTACAGAAATATTGGATAAATAACATTATATATAGAAACTTTTCTAATTTTATAAAAGTGCATTTTTTTACAGTGAAAACTTTTGCTTGTTTCATGTAATGCATTTCTTATGTATTGTACAACTGTAATATGCTGTTGGTGCATGAAGACAGGACTGATGGGAGGGTCTGTGGCTCGGTCCCCCCAGGGCCTGCTTCCGGTGTCTAGGGCCAGATATAATACCAGCCTTGAATAGTGAAGGAGACGGCAGCCAACCCTGAGAGACATCCAAGGTGGGCATGCCCCGTCATGCCAAAGGGAGTCTGCTAGATCCAGGCCTAGCAGACCAGCTCTGATGGGTTTGTGGACGCCAGGAGGGGGTTGGGCCTGAAGGAAGGTCTCTTTCCCTGGCGGGTAGGAGAGTTTTCCTGTTGGTTGCTTTTTTGGACTGAACATTTCCGAAATAACCACAATTGGACTGTGCACCTCTTGGGAAGCAGGAGTTTAGTCCTCTGTTGCAGAAGAAAAGTACTCTTACCCTCATAGGCAGAGGGCAGGAAGCACTAGAAAGTTGCCGTGCATGATTTCTCAGGGCGCTGGCAGTGTGGCCCGGCCACCGGAGAAGGCTAGACAACAGCCTAGATTTTTTTAAGAGTAGGGTCGCAGGAGCCTTTGCCAAACGTGGAGGCCGCATGAATAGGAAGGTTTCCCCAGGAGATGTCCATATTGCTCAGGGGAAAACTAGGACATATACTGTATTTGTCCTGTCCCTTCATTATTTTTTTTTTAATGGAGCCCACCTCACTGCCTGGTAGGATATACCTGTCCTGAAGATTTCAAATCCTTCTTTGCAGACTGGTGATGAAGATGGGCATGGAATAATCTGAACATAGACTTTCGGGCGACTGGCAGGTAACGGATTTGTCTTCCCTCCCTACTCTATTTGGCTCTGGGGGGCGAGAGGGTACGGGATTAGTGGCAAGGACCGTCCGCCGGAAAACCGCAAACACTCTTGATGTGTTAGGGCCCTGCCTCGTAGACCACAGATGATGCGGTAGTGAAACAATTCTAGATGGGAGATCAGAGTGACAATTCCACTCTGTCGCCCTGAAAAGCCATATCTCAAAGACAAAGGGAAATCATTAATAAAAAAAAAAGAGACCTAAGGAAGAAACCAGCCTGGGTGGTCCAGACCCATGTCTGCCTACAACTGACACTAAGCTAAAACGGATTAGCTTCATGCTAGTTGGTGGTGTACCCTCCTAGCATAAGGAGCATACAACCATAGTTTTCTGTGTGCCCCAATGAAGCATTAACCACCCCGCACACCAACCAGAGGGCCACACAGGGTAACCTCCCCCCTCCAATCAAAAACCTCCAACTTATACTAATCAGCCCAACCAGACCAGGGGGGATTAATGCACACTTGTGGGGTCTGGTTGGGTCCTGCATTAGACCCCCCAGGAAACCAACAGAACACAAAAGCATGCATTAACCCCATCCCCGTGAACCCAACCAAACAAGCGTGCATTAATCTCCCCCTAGGGAGCCCAATCAGACCTCACAAGCGTGCACTAACCCCCCCAGACCACACAAGCATGCATTAATCCCGCTGGGAGCCCAACCAGAACCCACAAGTATGCATTAACCCCCCCAGGACCCAACCAGACCCCGCAAGCATGCAATAACCACCACGGGACCCAACCAGACCCCGCAAGCACGCATTAACACCCCCCCCCCCCCCGAGGCCCAACCAGACTCTACAAGCATGCATCAATCCCCCAAAGAAGCACAACCAGACCCCACGAGCATGCATTAATGCCCTGGGAACCCAATCAGACCCCACAAGCATGCATTAATCCCCCGGGAGCCCAACCAGACCCCACAAGAGTGCTTAGCCACCCCGGGATCCAACCAGAACCCACAAACGTGCATTAACCCCCACCCCCCTGATCCTACCAGACCCCACAAGCGTGCATTAACCACCTTTGGGACCCAACCAGAACCCTCAAGCATGCATTCACCCCCCCCCCCCCCCCCCGAGACCCAACCAGACCCACAAGCGTGCATTAATCCCCCGAGACCCAACCAGACCCCACAAGCATGCATTCATTCCCCGTGAGCCCATCCAGACCCCACAAGTGTGCATTAACCACCTCTGGGACCCAACCAGAACCCACAAGCGTGCATTAACCCCCCCCCCATCCTACCAGACCCCACAAGCGTGCATCAACTCTCCCAAGACCCAAACAAACCCACAAGCGTGCATTAACCTCCCTGGGAGCCATTAAGCCCCCAAAACCCAGTAGATAACCCCAAGTATCAGCCCCCCCAGCAACCAAAAATCTAAGAAGACATCAACCTGTTAATATACACTCCTGTTTGCCGCTGACCTCACTCCCTGCTACTCACTGACACCAGACGGCCGAGACACGTGTAATGGAGGCTTCTCTTCCTGCATTTACTGTCAGAACACGCCCCAGAAATGACACCACAAGTGGAAGGAGTCTGTACAGTCTAGCTGCTTTTACCCTGTCCGGCGCACACGGCGGTGCGGCTCTGCAGGTGGAGGTATGTGTGTGCTTGTCACTTGCTTCTATGGCGCCACCATATTCCTCAGCGCTGTACAGACATTATCACAATCTAATTCCACATCAGTCTCTGGAGCGCGGGAGGAAACCTGTGCAAACACGGGGAGAACATGCAGACTCCCTGCAGATGGCGCCCTCCTCCTATTATTGGGAATGATTAACCCTTTATGCGGCTGATGATGGGAGGAGTTGTACTTGTTATTATCTGTGTGGTTACATCTGATGTCACATGACCGCTGCTGTACTCAGTCTCCAGCCCCCAGGACTCTCCTGTACCTTCCTCCCTATAACATTGCCTCAGTGTGGCTCCTCAGGGCGCCTGTACCTTCCTCGCTATGACATGGCCTCAGTGTGGCCCCTCAGGGCTCCTGTACCTTCCTTCCTATGACATGGCCTCAGTGTGGCCCCTCAGGGCTCCTGTACCTTCCTCCCTATAACATTGCCTCAGTGTGGCTCCTCAGGGCGCCTGTACCTTCCTCGCTATGACATGGCCTCAGTGTGGCCCCTCAGGGCTCCTGTACCTTCCTTTCTATGACATGGCCTCAGTGTGGCCCCTCAGGGATCCTGTACCTTCCTCCCTATGACATGGCCTCAGTGTGGCCCCTCAGGGCTCCTGTACCTTCCTCCCTAATACATGGACTCAGTGTGGCCCCTCAGGGCTCCTGTAACTTCCTCCCTATGACATGGCCGCAGTGTGGCCCCTCAGGGCTCTCCTGCACCTTCCTCCCTATAACATGGTCTCAGTGTGGCCCCTCAGTCCTCTCCTCACACGGCTCCATGGTGCGGCCCCTCAGTCCTCTCCTCACACGGCTCCATGGTGCGGCCCCTCAGTCCTCTCCTCACACGGCTCCATGGTGCGGCCCCTCAGTCCTCTCCTCACACGGCTCCATGGTGCGGCCCCTCAGTCCTCTCCTCACACGGCTCCATGGTGCGGCCCCTCAGTCCTCTCCTCACACGGCTCCATGGTGCGGCCCCTCAGTCCTCTCCTCACACGGCTCCATGGTGCGGCCCCTCAGTCCTCTCCTCACACGGCTCCAAGGTGCGGCCCCTCAGTCCTCTCCTCACACGGCTCCAAGGTGCGGCCCCTCAGTCCTCTCCTCACACGGCTCCAAGGTGCAGCCCCTCAGTCCTCTCCTCACACGGCTCCAAGGTGCAGCCCCTCAGTCCTCTCCTCACACGGCTCCAAGGTGCAGCCCCTCAGTCCTCTCCTCACACGGCTCCAAGGTGCAGCCCCTCAGTCCTCTCCTCACACGGCTCCAAGGTGCAGCCCCTCAGTCCTCTCCTCACACGGCTCCAAGGTGCAGCCCCTCAGTCCTCTCCTCACACGGCTCCAAGGTGCAGCCCCTCAGTCCTCTCCTCACACGGCTCCAAGGTGCGGCCCCTCAGTCCTCTCCTCACACGGCTCCAAGGTGCAGCCCCTCAGTCCTCTCCTCACACGGCTCCAAGGTGCAGCCCCTCAGTCCTCTCCTCACACGGCTCCAAGGTGCAGCCCCTCAGTCCTCTCCTCACACGGCTCCAAGGTGCAGCCCCTCAGTCCTCTCCTCACACGGCTCCAAGGTGCAGCCCCTCAGTCCTCTCCTCACACGGCTCCAAGGTGCGGCCCCTCAGTCCTCTCCTCACACGGCTCCAAGGTGCTGCCCCTCAGTCCTCTCCTCACACGGCTCCAAGGTGCGGCCCCTCAGTCGTCTCCTCTCACGGCTCCACGGTGCGGCCCCTCAGTCGTCTCCTCACACGGCTCCACGGTGCGGCCCCTCAGTCCTCTCCTCACACGGCTCCACGGTGCGGCCCCTCAGTCCTCTCCTCACACGGCTCCATGGTGCGGCCCCTCAGTCCTCTCCTCACACGCTCCACGGTGCGGCCCCTCAGTCCTCTCCTCACACGGCTCCACGGTGCGGCCCCTCAGTCCTCTCCTCACACGGCTCCATGGTGCGGCCCCTCAGTCGTCTCCTCTCACGGCTCCATGGTGCACAGCAGAGTCCTGCAGACACTGAGACACCTGGAGCTCCGCCCCTGATCATGTGACTCCTCCCCATGTGACTGATCACATGACTGTGACGTCACGCAGGTCCTGTCCGCACACGGCGGGGCAGCTCTGCAGGTGGAGGTATGTGTGTGTTTCTGTCACTCGCTTCTATGGCGCCACCATATTCCTCAGCGCTGTACAGACATTATCACAATCTAATTCCCCATCAGTCTCTGGAGCGCGGGAGGAAACACGGGGAGAACATACAGACTCCCTGCAGATGGCGCCCTCCTCCTGTTATTGGGGAGGATTAACCCTTTATGCGGCTGATGATGGGAGGAGTTGTAGTTGTTATTCTCTGTGTGGTTACATCTGATGTCACATGACCGCTGCTGTATTCAGTCTCCAGCCCCCAGGACTCTCCTGTACCTTCCTCCCTATGACATGGCCTCAGTGTGGCCCCTCAGGGCTCCTGTACCTTCCTCCCTATGACATGGCCTCAGTGTGGCCCCTCAGGGATCCTGTACCTTCCTCCCTATGACATGGCCTCAGTGTGGCCCCTCAGGGCTCCTGTACCTTCCTCCCTATGACATGGCCTCAGTGTGGCCCCTCAGGGATCCTGTACCTTCCTCCCTATGACATGGCCTCAGTGTGGCCCCTCAGGGCTCCTGTACCTTCCTCCCTATGACATGGCCTCAGTGTGGCCCCTCAGGGATCCTGTACCTTCCTCCCTATGACATGGCCTCAGTGTGGCCCCTCAGGGCTCCAGTACCTTCCTCCCTATGACATGGCCTCAGTGTGGCTCCTCAGGGCTCCTGTACCTTCCTCCCTATGACATGGCCTCAGTGTGGCCCCTCAGGACTCCTGTACCTTCCTCCCTATGACATGGCCTCAGTGTGGCCCCTCAGGACTCCTGTACCTTCCTCCCTATGACATGGC
The DNA here is from genome assembly GCF_039654945.1 of Dendrobates tinctorius. Classification (NCBI taxonomy): domain Eukaryota; kingdom Metazoa; phylum Chordata; class Amphibia; order Anura; family Dendrobatidae; genus Dendrobates; species Dendrobates tinctorius. The sequence continues at coordinate 891,861 of NW_027361904.1, read as the reverse complement.
CTCAGTGTGGCCCCTCAGGACTCCTGTACCTTCCTCCCTATGACATGGCCTCAGTGTGGCCCCTCAGGACTCCTGTACCTTCCTCCCTATGACATGGCCTCAGTGTGGCCCCTCAGGGATCCTGTACCTTCCTCCCTATGACATGGCCTCAGTGTGGCTCCTCAGGGCTCCTGTACCTTCCTCCCTATGACATGGCCTCAGTGTGGCTCCTCAGGGCTCCTGTACCTTCCTCCCTATGACATGGCCTCAGTGTGGCCCCTCAGGACTCCTGTACCTTCCTCCCTATGACATGGCCTCAGTGTGGCCCCTCAGGACTCCTGTACCTTCCTCCCTATGACATGGCCTCAGTGTGGCTCCTCAGGGCTCCTGTACCTTCCTCCCTATGACATGGCCTCAGTGTGGCCCCTCAGGACTCCTGTACCTTCCTCCCTATGACATGGCCTCAGTGTGGCCCCTCAGGACTCCTGTACCTTCCTCCCTATGACATGGCCTCAGTGTGGCCCCTCAGGGATCCTGTACCTTCCTCCCTATGACATGGCCTCAGTGTGGCCCCTCAGGACTCCTGTACCTTCCTCCCTATGACATGGTCTCAGTGTGGCTCCTCAGGGCTCCTGTACCTTCCTCCCTATGACATGGCCTCAGTGTGGCCCCTCAGGACTCCTGTACCTTCCTCCCTATGACATGGCCTCAGTGTGGCCCCTCAGGACTCCTGTACCTTCCTCCCTATGACATGGCCTCAGTGTGGCTCCTCGGGACTCTCCTGTACCTTCCTCCCTATGACATGGCCTCAGTGTGGCCCCTCAGGACTCCTGTACCTTCCTCCCTATGACATGGCCTCAGTGTGGCCCCTCAGGGCTCCTGTACCTTTCTCCCTATGACATGGCCTCAGTGTGGCTCCTCGGGACTCTCCTGTACCTTCCTCCCTATGACATGGCCTCAGTGTGGCCCCTCAGGGCTCCTGTACCTTCCTCCCTATGACATGGCCTCAGTGTGGCTCCTCAGGACTCTCCTGTACCTTCTTCCCTATGACATGGCCTCAGTGTGGCCCCTCAGGACTCCTGTACCTTCCTCCCTATGACATGGCCTCAGTGTGGCCCCTCAGGGCTCCTGTACCTTCCTCCCTATGACATGGCCTCAGTATGGCCCCTCAGGACTCCTGTACCTTCCTCCCTATGACATGGCCTCAGTGTGGCCCCTCAGGACTCCTGTACCTTCCTCCCTATGACATGGCCTCAGTATGGCCCCTCAGGACTCCTGTACCTTCCTCCCTATGACATGGTCTCAGTGTGGCCCTTCAGGGCTCCTGTACCTTCCTCCTTATGACATGGCCCCAGTGTGGCCCCTCCGAGCTCCTGTACTTTCCTCCCTATGACATGGCCTCAGTGTGGCCCCTCAGGGCTCCTGTACCTTCCTTCCTATGACATGGCCTCAGTGTGGCCCCTCCGAGCGCCTGTACTTTCCTCCCTATGACATGGCCTCAGTGTGTCCCCTCAGGGCTCCTGTACCTTCCTCCCTATGACATGGCCTCAGTGTGGCCCCTCAGGGCTCCTGTACCTTCCTCCCTATGACATGGCCTCAGTATGGCCCCTCAGGACTCCTGTACCTTCCTCCCTATGACATGGCCTCAGTGTGGCCCCTCAGGGCTCCTGTACCTTCCTCCTTATGACATGGCCTCAGTGTGGCCCCTCCGAGCTCCTGTACTTTCTTCCCTATTACATGGCCTCAGTGTGGCCCCTCAGGGCTCCTGTACCTTTCTCCCTATGACATGGCCTAAACATTGCCTCTCAGGGCTCCTGATACTTCCTCCCTATGACAAGGCCTCAGTGCGGCCCCTCAGGACTCCTGTACATTCCTTCTTATGACATGGCCTCAGTGTGGCCCCTCAGGACTCTCCTGTAACTTCCTCCCTATGTCATGGCCTCATTGTGGCCCCTCAGGGCTCCTGTACCTTCCTCCCTATCACATGGCCTCAGTATGGCCCCTCAGGACTCCTGTACCTTCCTCCCTATGACATGGCCTCAGTGTGGCCCCCAGGACTCTCCTGTACCTTCCTCCCTATGACATGGCCTCAGTGTGGCCCCTCCGAGCTCCTGTACTTTCCTCCCTATGACATGGCCTCAGTGTGGCCCCTCAGGGCTCCTGTACCTTCCTCCCTATGACATGGCCTCAGTGTGGCCCCTCAGGGCTCCTGTACCTTCCTCCCTATGACATGGCCTAAACATTGCCTCTCAGGGCTCCTGATACTTCCTCCCTATGACATGGCCTCAGTGCGGCCCCTCAGGACTCCTGTACATTCCTTCTTATGACATGGCCTCAGTGTGGCCCCTCAGGACTCTCCTGTAACTTCCTCCCTATGGCATGGCCTCAGTGTGGCCCGTCAGGGCTCCTGTACCTTCCTCCCTATGACATGGCCTCAGTATGCCCCCTCAGGACTCCTGTACCTTCCTCCCTATGACATGGCCTCATTGTGGCCCCCAGGACTCTCCTGTACCTTCCTCCCTATGACATGGCCTCAGTGTGGCCCCTCCGAGCTCCTGTACTTTCCTCCCTATGACATGGCCTCAGTGTGGCCCCTCAGGGCTCCTGTACCTTCCTCCCTATGACATGGCCTCAGTGTGGCCCCTCAGGGCTCCTGTACCTTCCTCCCTATGACATGGCCTCACTATGGCCCCTCAGGACTCCTGTACCTTCCTCCCTATGACATGGCCTCAGTGTGGCCCCTCAGGGCTCCTGTACCTTCCTCCTTATGACATGGCCTCAGTGTGGCCCCTCCGAGCTCCTGTACTTTCCGCCCTATGACATGGCCTCAGTGTGGCCCCTCAGGGCTCCTGTACCTTCCTCCCTATGACATGGCCTCAGTGTGGCCCCTCAGGGCTCCTGTACCTTCCTCCCTATGACATGGCCTCAGTGCGGCCCCTCAGGACTCCTGTACATTCCTTCTTATGACATGGCCTCAGTGTGGCCCCTCAGGACTCTCCTGTAACTTCCTCCCTATGGCATGGCCTCAGTGTGGCCCCTCAGGGCTCCTGTACCTTCCTCCCTATGACATGGCCTCAGTATGGCCCCTCAGGACTCCTGTACCTTCCTCACTATGACATGGCCTCAGTGTGGCCCCCAGGACTCTCCTGTACCTTCCTCCTTATGACATGGCCTCAGTGTGGCCCCTCAGAGCTCCTGTACTTTCCTCCCTATGACATGGCCTCAGTGTGGCCCCTCAGGGCTCCTGTACCTTCCTCCCTATGACAAGGCCTCAGTGTGGCCCCTCAGGGCTCCTGTACCTTCCTCCCTATGACATGGCCTAAACATTGCCTCTCAGGGCTCCTGATCCTTCCTCCCTATGACATGGCCTCAGTGTGGCCCCTCAGGACTCCTGTACCTTCCTCCCTATGACATAGCCTCAGTGTGGCCCCTCAGGACTCTCCTGTACCTTCCTCCCTATGACATGGCCTCAGTGTGGCCCCCAGGTCTCTCCTGTACGTTCCTCCCTATGACATGGCCTCAGTGTGGCCCCCAGGACTCTCCTGTACCTTCCTCCCTATGACATGGCCTAAGTGAGGAACCACTGTGCCACGGACCGTGGAGAGCCTGCAGCGGGCAGGGTCTGCATTTGAGTGCAGCAGGCAGGGTCTGCATCGGAGTGCAGCAGGCAGGGTCTGCATCGGAGTGCAGCAGGCAGGGTCTACATCGAAGTGCAGCAGGAACAGGTATGCAACCTTACACAACTTTGACTGCAAAACAGGAAGGTTGTTCAGGCACCTCTGCAGTGGAGAGGAAGCTATATATACAGTTGTGCTCAGATGTTTACATACCCCATCAGAATTTTTGCTATTTTGGCCTTTCAGAGAATATGAATAATAACACAAAACATCCAAATGACCCTGATCAAAAGTTTACATACTCGATTTCTTAATACCGTGTATTGCCCCCTCTAACATCAATGACAGCTTGAAGTCTTTTGCGGTAGTTGTGGATGAGGTTCTTTATTTTCACAGATGGAAACCTGCCTACTCTTCTTGGCAAAAAGCCTCCAGTTCCTGTAAATTCTTGGCCTGTCTAGCATGAACTGCGCGCTTGAGATCTCCCCAGAGTGTCTCAATGATATTGAGGTCAGGAGACTGCGATGGCCACTCCACAACCTTCACTTTGTTCTGCTGTAGCCAATGACATGTAGACTTGACCTTGTGTTTTGGACCGTTGTTGTAACGGGGTCTACCAAGCTGGGGTACCTCTTTCAGTACCACCCCGTGTTTTCGGAGGTCCGCTCTGCGTTGGCTGGAGTCTGAATGAATGACGCTGGCGATATTTACTGTGGGAATTGCAAAGGTGGGGGGGAGGGCGGTCAAAAGGGGAATGCTGATGCATTAGGGACATGCATCTCACATAGAACCTATTATACATACATATAACTGCACAACATATTCTGGGTGCTAAGTGGTTCTGTAACACGTAACACGGCTCCCCTTTTCAGCGACGTGATCGGCATACACAGTCTGATTCTCAACGGATCGGTTTGGGGATGGGGGGTTTATGGGGTTGGTACAAGTTCCGTTTGTCGACTTAGTCCATCGGCGTTACCATTTTGTTTGCCGGGTCTGTAGTGGTTGGTGAAGTCCAGAGGTTGTAGGGCTAAACTCCACCGCAGCAATCTGGCGTTGTCTCCGGAGACCCGATTAAGCCAGACTAGGGGATTATGGTCCGTTAGGAGGGAAAACTGTCGTCCATACAAATATGGTTGCAACTTCTTGAGTGCCCATACTACCGCCAGGCACTCCTCGATGGCCACATAGCTTACTTCACGGGGCAGTAGTTTCCGACTCAGGTAAGCTACCGGGTGTTCTTGGCCGTCCGGCCCGACTTGGCTCAGTACTGCCCCCAATCCAAACATAGAAGCGTCTGTGTGAACAAGGAAACATTTAGTTGGATCGGGTGCGGCCAATACAGGGGTATTGGTGAGGGTGTCCTTTAGTTGGCGGAAGGCTTCCTCACACTCTGAGGTCCAGGTTACCTGGCGGGGTTGGTTCTTACGGGTTAAATCAGTGAGGGGCTTTGCTACGCTGCTGTAATTGTGAACGAATTTCCTGTAATACCCCGCTGTCCCTAGAAACGCCATGACCTGGGTTTTAGTGCGTGGGATGGGCCATTTGGCTATGGCCTCAATCTTGGCTGGTTCTGGTCGCTGTTTCCCACTTCCCACCCAATGCCCTAAATACTGAACCTCTGCTTTGCCCACGTGACACTTGTTTGGGTTCAGGGTGATTCCTGTCTGGTGGATCCTGTCCAATACTGTCTCTAAGTGATTTAGATGCTCTTCCCATGTCGCACTGTAGATGGCGATGTCATCCAGGTAGGCACAAGCATAGTCCAGGAGACCATCCAGAAGCCGGTCAGCCAGCCTTTGGAAGGTCGCCGGGGCATTCTTCATCCTGAATGGCATAACTCGAAACTGGAATAAGCCGAACGGGGTGACAAATGCCGACTTGGGAATAGCGTCAGGACTAAGGAGAATCTGCCAGTAGCCTTTGCATAGATCGATTGTGGTCAAATACTTTGCCCCCGCCAGCCGGTCTAACAACTCATCCACACGCGGCATGGGGTATGCATCTGTCACTGTTTTCTCATTGAGCTTACGATAGTCTACACAAAACCGTGTAGTCCCATCCTTCTTGGGCACTAACACTACGGGGGATGCCCAGGGACTATCTGACTCTTCAATGACCCCTAAATGCAACATCTCTTGTATCTCTTGTCGCATCCTCTCTCGTACAGACTCAGGGACACGGAAGGGGTTTTGTCACAGGGGGGTCTGATCCTGGGTCTCAACCTTGTGTTGTGCCAGGCGAGTCTACCCCGGTCTCTCTGAAAACATCCTCTGTCGCAGCCTCAACAACGCCTCCGCCTGCTGTCTCTCCCGGGGGCCTAGGTCTTCACCCAAGTGTACCTGGTCCCATGTTTTAGACTGAATCCTTTCCCCTAAGACATCCGCAAGGGAAGTCCGGCTAAATCTTCTGCTTCAGGTGCACAGATGGCCACTATCTCTTCAGGGCGCTCCCGGTAGGGCTTCAGCATATTCACGTGGAACATGTGGATAACCCTGGGGTCGTCACAATCGGCGACATTATAGGTTGTGTCAGCTATTTTCCCCACTACCTGGTAGGGCCCCTGCCATGCAGCTTGAAACTTGTTCTGCTTAGTGGGCTCTAACACGAGGACCTTCTGTCCTATTTCCAATGTGCGCTCTCTGGCCCTCCGATCATACCATATGCGCTGGCGCCGCTGGGTCGCCTGCATGTTCTCACGTACAGCCTGAGTCAGCTCCTGTAGGCGGTCCCGGAATTCCAGCACATAGGGTACAATAGGTACCCCTTCTATGAGGCCCTCCCCTTCCCAGTGTTCCCGCACTAAGTCTAGGGGTCCCCTTACCCGTCTCCCGTATACCAGCTCGAACGGGGAGAACCCCGTGGATTCTTGGGGCACCTCCCGATAGGCAAACAGGAGGTGTGGCAAGAATTTCTCCCAGTCCCTGTAGGTCCTGGTAAAAGTCCCAATGAGCTGTTTTAATGTCCCGTTAAAGCGTTCACACAACCCATTGGTTTGCGGGTGGTACGGGGCGCTTCTAATGGACTTTACGCCGCACAGCTTCCACAGTTGGTTGGTCACCTCTGCTGTAAACTGGTACCCTGGTCCGAGATAATCTCCCGGGGAAATCCAACCCGTGAGAAAACCTGGATCAGGGCGGCGGCCACCGTCTCTGCCAGTATGTTAGGTAACGCAACCGCCTCTGGATACCGTGTGGCATAATCTACCACTGTCAATATATACTTTTTCCCGGACGGACTGGGTTTGGCTAACGGTCCTATGAGATCGACTACTACTCGGCTAAATAGTTCCTCCACAATGGGGAGGGGGCGTAATCTGGCCTTGCATCGATCCCCCCTCTTGCCAATGCGCTGACAACTGTCACAGGTCTGGCAGTACTGACGAACATCATAGGTTACCCCCGGCCAAAAGAAATTTTGTGTCAGACGATGCCTGGTGCGACTGACGCCGAAGTGCCCGGCCAAGGGTATATCATGAGAGATTCGCAGTAGCTCCTGCCTATACTTCTTGGGAACTACCAGCTGTTGTTTTATAGTGGGGCTCGTCCCTGTGTGGTGCTGCTCTGTGAGCCGGTAGAGGAGTCCCTGATGCCATACAAACTGTTCCCCTTCCAGTACTCCTCTCCCCTCCTGTGCCTTCCCACGATATCCCTCTAATGAAGGATCCTCAAGTAACTCCCTCTTAAATTCATCTGGGGTGGCCCAAGAGAAATGTGTCTGGCTATGGGAATACGTGCAGGGCTGGGATGTCTTACCTGGGCCTCCTCTGAGTGTGATTCCGCCTCCGCAGCTCGAGCTTGTCTCCGGGTGGTCACAGGATAGGTCTCAGCCAGAGGGGCCACCAAGAATGCAGACAACATGGGCCCCAAGTCATTTCCCAGCAAGACGTCTGCAGGCAAATCCTCCATCAAGCCGACCTCAACAAGGCCATCCCCGACTCCCCAGTTCAGGTGAATCCTGGCAGTGGGTAGTCGATGTATAGCTCCCCCTGCTACACGGACTGCCACTGTCCGGTCCGTCTTCTCTTGGTCCCGGACAGAATGAGGCTTCACAAGGGTCAAAGTTGCTCCGGAATCTCTTAGTCCCTGCATACGTTTCCCATTAACCTACACGACCTGTCGATGCTGTTGTCTATTATCTGCCCGGGCTGCCTGCAAGGGGTCTACTTCATGCAGCACTTCCTCCATCTCTTCCACCCCTTGGTTAGTCGTAGCCCCCAATGCCGGGTCAGCTTCGCTTTGGTAGCAGTGTACAGCAGCCCGGCTGAAGGTAGCTGTTCCCGCCTTTGGCCACTGGGTATGCTGAGTCTGGTCGGGGCATTGTCTTTGCAGGTGGCCCAGCTGACGGCAGGTGTGGCATCGCGCCCCAGGGGGACTGTGGTAGGCCGGGTTTCTAGCTGGTCCCCCTACAATCTTCGGTGGTTTGGGGCCCTCCAGGTCCATGGGCGGGCCCCTAGTGACCACCTTTGATCCGGAGAACTGCGGCCTCCTGGCATCATGATGTTCACCGGCCAGACAAGCGGCTTCCTCAAGAGTCGTTGGCCGCCTGTCCCGAAGCCATTCCTGTGTCTCGGGGTTTAGTCCATTAAAGAATCGTTCTAACAGGAAGAGCTGGAGGACGTCCTCCTTAGTGGTTGCTTGGCTCCCTTGTACCCACTGTAGCAGTGACCGCCGTAATTTACAGGCCCATTCAGCGTGGGTATCGGTTACGCGTTTTATAAGTCCGCGGAACTTTTGGCGATAGGCCTTTGGTGTCAGAGCATACCAGGCCAAGATCACTTCTTTGATCCGCTCATAGTCCATACAGTCCTCATCAGGTACCGTGCGATAGGCGTCCCGCTGTCCGGCCTGTCTGCTGGCCAGAATCTGAACCCGTTCCTCCGGCTTCACTTGATGAATGGCACACTGCCGCTCAAAGTCCTGCAGAAAGCCATCAATGTCTTCCTCTGCCTCCCCAACTGTCGGAAGGCATTATACTGGATCTTTTTGTGGCTTACTGTTGAAGGTACCTGGTCAAAGGCCAGAGCTCCCCCTGCTTGCTGGCTCTCCTCTCTCCACTCTACCATCTCCATCTTGGCCAGCTCCACTTTGGTCCGCTCTGCCATCTCCATCTTGGCTAGCTCTGTCCTGGTCCGCTCGGCCATCTTTTCCTTCAGATCAGTACGCACATCAGCCATCACCTCTCGTATGATCTCTACTGCAGGGTTTGGGCCATAGAAAGCCAGTCTGTTCTTTACCTCCCTCTGGAATTCGGTCTCCTCCACGTTCACATTCGGGGGCGCTGCACTGTCGTGTTCCATGATTGCTGCTATCAAATCCGCTTTTGTTTTGTTGCTGGCGATCAACCCTCGGGCTTCCACCAGATCTTTTAATGTAGTCCTCTTTAACTTCTGGTAGTTATTTTCCATTCATTCCTTTCCTCCTGTAGAAGGGGTATCAAATCCCACTGCTGCCACCAGTGTAACGGGGTCTACCAAGCTGGGGTACCTCTTTCAGTATCACCCCGTGTTTTCGGAGGTCCGCTCTGCGTTGGCTGGAGTCTGAATGAATGACGCTGGCTGGAATCCCTTGGTTACATGGGCGCATATAAAAGATCAGTGCTTCTCCATGTATTTCCAGACTGACAACACTTTACTCACAGGACACAGAATATATCACACAGATACAGAGGGCAGGCCAATAGAAAAGCGTCAGGCCAGACTTGCATTACAAAAGCCGCAGGTCGCCCGAGCCTGACGATATTTACTGTGGGAATTACAAAGGTGGGGGGAGGGCGGACAAAAGGGGAATGCTGATGCATTAGGGATATGCATCTCACATAGAACCTATTATCCATACACATAACTGCACAACATATTCTGGGTGCTAAGTGGTTCTGTAACACGTAACAGTTGTCATGTTGGAACTTCCAAGTACATCCCATGTGCAGCTTCTAGGCTGATGATTCCAAATTTGCCTCCAGGATTTGTATAATGCCTGTGTGTTTGTCCTTGTTTCTCTGGCATTACTCTGCATGTCTGTGCGCTTACCATTTACTCCTTTCCCTCTAATCAACTGGGATACTGTTGTCTGTTACCTGTATGGATGCTGCTCCGTTCCCTGCTCTGCTGCGTAGCCGTACATGTGTTGTAGAGAAGGGTTCCCCAACTCCAGTCCTCAAGGCCCAACAACAGGTCATGTGTAAGGTACACCTGGGGTGGACCCGCTAGACCGTGGCAACGAACCTCCCGGGGGCGAGCTGACCAGGTGGACCACCCCCTATACAGGGAGCGTTTGGGGCAAGCCCGCGGGTAACTATTACCACGGCAGCTGGTACCCTGGAGAGTAACGACAGACAGACTACTAGAGCCGGGTTGGGGGTACAGGACTGACGGTACCGGCTTGGAGACACAGGACAGGCGGCACGGCTGGGAGACACAGGACAGGCGGGCACGGCTGGGAGACACAGGACAGGCGGGCACGGCTGGGAGACACAGGACAGGCGGGCACGGCTGGGAGACACAGGACAGGCGGGCACGGCTGGGAGACACAGGACAGGCGGGCACGGCTGGGAGACACAGGACCTAGGAAAGAGGAAAAAGGAGAGGTGAACGAGCCACGGATGGACAGGACGCGATAGCGAGCATAGAGGGCGGCCAAAATCACTAGGGAAAAGCAGTGATACTCAGGCACCGCTGGCAGGAAGAGGCGGCCAGATATAGGGGCTAGTAGGAGGACTTCCGGGTCGTGACCTAAGGTGGAGGAGGAGCAGGCGCGCGTCCTCAGGAGGAGGAGGAGGAGCGCGCGTGCCCAGGCACAGTATGTGCGCGCGCCCGCCGAGCAGGAGGGGCGGGAGCGCGCACCCGGCGCGGTCCGGAAGACCGGACGAAGGGGACCGCCGGACAGAGAAGAGGAGCCGGGGAGGACCGAGGACGGCGGCGCAGAGGGAAGCAGGATGCCGGAGGAAGGGTAAGCTGCGGCCGGGAGGAGGCAGAGAGAGGAGCGCGCGGCAGCCGCCGCGTGACAGTACCCCCCTCCTTACGCGCCCCCCTCCGCAGTCCGGAAAAGAATTTGGCCAAGATTCGAGGAGCCTGGATGTTCTCTTGGGGCTCCCAGGACCTCTCCTCGGGACCAAAGCCCTTCCAATCAACCAAGAAAAAGGTTCTCCCCTTTTGCTTTCTCATGGCCAAAATATCTTTAACCTCAAATACATCGTCTGCGGAGACAGGCGGAGGTGAGTGAGGGGCTTTAGAAAGGAAACGATTGAAGACGACTGGTTTTAGCAAGGACACATGAAAGGCATTAGGGATACGGAGAGAGGCAGGAAGCCGTAGTTTATAGGAGACATCGTTAATACGGGACAAGATCTCAAAAGGTCCAATATAACGGGGACCCAGTTTATGGGAAGGGACCTTGAGGCGAATAAACTTGGAGGCCAGCCAAACTTTATCACCAGGGTGATATGGCGGAGCATCCAGGCGTCTTTTGTCGGCGTGTCTCTTAACTCTGTTACGTACCAACTCGAGAGCGGCCTTGGTCTCCTGCCAGATCCTGGAGAATTCCCCGGTCAGAAGGTCAGCCGCCGGTACACCCGAGACAGGAGGAACCGGTAGAGGTACACCAGGATGTTGCCCATAGACGATAAAGAAAGGGGACTTGCCTGAAGACTCGCTGGCGTGGTTATTATAGGCGAACTCAGCCCACGGGAGAAGTTCAGCCCAGTCGTTCTGGTGGACATTGGAAAAATGCCGGAGGTAGTTCACCAAGCACTGATTTGTCCGTTCAGCCTGACCGTTGGACTGGGGGTGGTAAGATGAGGAGAAGTCGAGAGTGACATCCATTGATCTGCATAGGGCTCTCCAGAAGCGAGAGGTAAATTGGACTCCTCTGTCAGAAACAATATGTTGGGGCAGTCCATGAAGACGGAAGATGTGCTGAACAAAGATCTTCGCCAAGGCTGGAGCTGATGGTAAGCCGGAAAGGGGAACGAAGTGTGCCATCTTAGAAAACCTATCAACCACCACTAGGACGACTGTACAGTTGGCAGAGTGGGGTAGGTCCGTAATAAAGTCCATGGCAATGTGTTGCCAGGGGGACGAGGGTATAGGAAGCGGGTGTAGAAGCCCAGAAGGTAACTGCCTAGGCACCTTGATCTTGGCACAGGAGAGACAGGAGGCGACGAAATCCCGGACATCCTGGGGAAGAGTCGGCCACCAGTAGTAGCGGGCTACCAGGTGAAGTGTCTTCTTAATCCCAAGATGGCCAGCCAGTTTGGAAGCATGTCCCCAGTGAAGGATTCGTCCTCGGTCCTTCTCCGGCACAAAAGTCTTGCCAGGTGGAGGTGAGAGAAGAGAAAGTGGTGCCACCGTGATGAGCCGGGATGGATCCAAGATATGCGTGGGTTCTTCTTCGACATCTGAGGGAAGGAAGGATCTGGACAAGGCGTCAGCTTTGAGGTTCTTGTTGCCTGGGCGAAAATGTAGATAAAAATCGAATCGAGCGAAGAACAGAGACCACCTGGCCTGGCGTGGGTTGAGTCTCTGCGCAGACCGAAGATAGGCTAGATTCTTATGATCTGTGAAGATTGTGAAGGGATGTGCGGCGCCCTCCAATAAGTATCTCCACTCTTCTAGAGCTAACTTGATGGCCAGCAGTTCTCGGTCCCCTATGGAATAATTCCGCTCTGGGGTGGAAAAGGACTTGGAAAAGAAGCCGCACGTGACGAGTTTACCGGAAGAAGATTTTTGAGACAAAACCGCTCCGGCTCCAGTTGCTGATGCATCCACTTCGAGGACGAACGGTTTGTTGGCCTCAGGACGATGGAGTACGGAAGCCGTGGTAAAAGCTCGTTTTAGAGATAGGAAGGCCTCCTCTGCTTCAGGGGTCGAGACGTGGGGGTTGGCTCCTTTACGAATCAAAGATGAGATAGAGCCGGCCAATGAGGAAAAATGAGGGATGAACTGCCGATAATAATTTGCGAAGCCGAGAAATCGCTGAACGGCTTTCACCCCTTGGGGACGTGGCCAGTTGAGCACGGCAGACACCTTCGCCGGATCCATACGCAGGCCGAAGTCGGAGATGATATATCCCAAAAATGGAAGGGAGGACTGTTCAAAGACGCACTTCTCCAATTTGGCGTACAGACGATTCTCCCTCAATCGGAACAACACTCGGCGAACATCTCTTCTGTGGGTGGACAGATCGGGAGAGAAGATCAGGATATCGTCAAGGTATACAACCACACTGGAGTACAGAAGGTCTCGGAAGATGTCGTTCACGAATTCTTGAAAAACTGCGGGAGCGTTGCACAACCCGAAGGGCATGACGAGGTACTCGTAGTGTCCATCCCTGGTGTTGAAGGCGGTCTTCCGTTCATCTCCGGAGCGAATACGGACGAGATTATAGGCTCCTCGGAGATCCAATTTAGAGAAGATTCGCGCACCTCGCAGCCGGTCGAACAGCTCGGGGATGAGAGGCAGAGGATATCTGTTCTTGATGGTAATCTGGTTAAGACCTCGATAGTCAATACAGGGGCGGAGAGACCCGTCCTTTTTCTTAACAAAAAAGAAGCCAGCCCCAGCGGGAGAAGAAGACTTTCGGATGAAGCCTTTGGCCAAATTCTCTTGTACATACTCAGACATGGCCTGGGACTCGAGTGGACTCAAGGGATAGATTCGCCCCCGGGGCGGAGTCGAGCCGGGAACAAGCTCGATGGGGCAATCATATTGCCGATGCGGTGGAAGAGCCTCTGCCTCTTTCTTATCAAAGACATCTGAAAAAGCCCAATAGACCGAGGGCAAATCCGCAGGACCCGAGACAGGAGACGAGCATTTGAGGGGTTGTACTGGACGAAGACATCTAGTCTGGCAAACGCAGCCCCAGCGAAGGATGTCTCCGGTCCGCCAATCTAGGACAGGTTCATGCATCCTCAACCACGGAAGGCCCAGGAGCAAGGTGTGGGATAGAGATGGCAGCACGAAGAAGGTTATTCTCTCACGGTGCAGGACCCCGATCTGTAATTCCAGCTCTTCAGTGACCAACGTTACGGTCTCGCGCAAGGGAATCCCGTCGACTGAGGCTAACTGCCGGGGAACCTCCAAGGACCTAACAGGTATCCCCAATCTCTTCACCGCCTCGAGTTGGATGAAATTACCAGCAGCCCCTGAGTCAATATAGGCTAGCTCCGAGAAACGTTTGGATCCCTGGATAAACAAAACAGGAAGGGTCAAAGGTAGAGAGGTGTCGCAGGCACCTAGGGAGGCCTCTCTTACCTGTCCTAGGCGGAGGAGTTTCCCGGCCTCACAGGACAGGAACGTAGAAGGTGGGAGGCACTGCCACAATAGAGACAGAGACCATGAGTGAGTCTCTCCTGGCGGCGTAGCTCTGCGGGCCTGAGTCGGTCAACCTGCATGGGTTCAGGGGCTGACGCCGAGGTGGAAGGCCGGGCGCGGGGAGGACTGCGCATCGGAGGAGAGAACCGAGTGGGTCTTCTCTCCCTGACGGCCTCGCGGGAACGCTCGCGGAAACGCAAGTCAATTCGCGTTGCCAGCGAGATGAGATCTTCCAAAGAAGTAGGTGTATCCCTGCCTGCCAACTCATCCTTGATTCGGGGCGACAAGCCACGCCAAAAAGCCCCTACTAAAGCCTCATTGTTCCATCCTAGTTCAGAAGACAACGTACGGAACTGGATGGCGTACTGTCCCACAGAGAGAGCACCCTGGCGAAGGCAGAATAAGGACTCGGTAGCGGAGACCAGACGCCCGGGCTCATCAAAGACCTTGCGGAATGTCTCCAAGAAGGTTGCGAGCTGGGAGACTATCGGGTCATCTCGCTCCCACAAAGGATTCACCCAAGCCAATGCCTCACCCTCTAAGTGGGAAATCATAAAGGCCACCTTGGCCCGGTCGGAGGGATACTGCAGGGGTGCCAGCTCGAAGTGCAACTGACACTGGTTAATGAACCCCCGACAGAGCTTGGGATCCCCACTATAGCGTGGGGGTTTAGCCAAGCGGGGCGAGGACTGGGAAGCTGCCGCAGGCACAGGGACAGCGGCCGCCGTCTGTAGAGCTAGAAGGCGGTTATCTACAGAAGCTATGTAGTTTAAAATATGGGCCTGGGTGTCGCGCTGCTGAGCAAGCTCCTGCTGTAAGCCGGAGATCTGGGAGGCAATCCCCGGATCGGAGGTTTGCAGAGATGAAAGTCTGGACTCCATCGACTTGAGGAACGACATGATCCTCGCCTGATTCTCACGAAGGAACAAAAGTTCCTTTTGGGTCGGGGTCGGGGTACCAGCGGAATCCATGGCCTGAGTATTCTGTAAGGTACACCTGGGGTGGACCCACTAGACCGTGGCAACGAACCTCCCGGGGGCGAGCTGACCAGGTGGACCACCCCCTATACAGGGAGCGTTTGGGGCAAGCCCGCGGGTAACTATTACCACGGCAGCTGGTACCCTGGAGAGTAACGACAGACAGACTACTAGAGCCGGGTTGGGGGTACAGGACTGACGGTACCGGCTTGGAGACACAGGACAGGCGGCACGGCTGGGAGACACAGGACAGGCGGGCACGGCTGGGAGACACAGGACAGGCGGGCACGGCTGGGAGACACAGGACAGGCGGGCACGGCTGGGAGACACAGGACAGGCGGGCACGGCTGGGAGACACAGGACAGGCGGGCACGGCTGGGAGACACAGGACCTAGGAAAGAGGAAAAAGGAGAGGTGAACGAGCCACGGATGGACAGGACGCGATAGCGAGCATAGAGGGCGGCCAAAATCACTAGGGAAAAGCAGTGATACTCAGGCACCGCTGGCAGGAAGAGGCGGCCAGATATAGGGGCTAGTAGGAGGACTTCCGGGTCGTGACCTAAGGTGGAGGAGGAGCAGGCGCGCGTCCTCAGGAGGAGGAGGAGGAGCGCGCGTGCCCAGGCACAGTATGTGCGCGCGCCCGCCGAGCAGGAGGGGCGGGAGCGCGCACCCGGCGCGGTCCGGAAGACCGGACGAAGGGGACCGCCGGACAGAGAAGAGGAGCCGGGGAGGACCGAGGACGGCGGCGCAGAGGGAAGCAGGATGCCGGAGGAAGGGTAAGCTGCGGCCGGGAGGAGGCAGAGAGAGGAGCGCGCGGCAGCCGCCGCTTGACATCATGTTTTCAGGATTTCCTTAGTATTGCTCTGCTCAGGTGATAATTGCTTCACCTGTGCAATACAAAGGAAATCCTGAAAACATGATCTGTTGGTGGGCATTGAGGACTGGAGTTGGGGAACCCTGTTGTAGAGTCTTTGCTCCTCTGCATAACCATCCGCATGTGCGGTTCCTGGCTGCCGCTGTGGAAGCTATCTGCGGGTTGCTAGGTCCTCTGCAGCTGGTGCATGACTTTCCACTTGTGTCCATATTTGCAGCTGCTGCCAGGTGCTGTAAGCCTCAGTTCTTATGCTGGCTATGTTGTACTGGTTTCTGTCTGTGCTTAGGGTGCGCATGGCCACACTTTCCCTGCTTTTATTAATGGTAGTGTGTGCGCTTGAATTGCTGTCCCCAGCCTATTGCTGAGGGGCAGCTGCTATTTAAAGTTCCTCTTCCATGTTGGGGATGGCCTGAGCTTCTCATTAGGTTCCTGAACCTAGCCATGTGTGTTTGGTCCTCCATGTTGCTCCTGGCCTGCCTTATCCTCAGCTCCTGTTCTGCCTGCTATCAGTTCTGGGAAAGCTGATGTCTTTGTCCCTGGACCTGTGCTGTCTCTGTGTTGGTACCAAAGCCCTTGCCCTGATTCCTGCTGTGTGATGTTCCCGGATTCCTTTTGTGTCTAGAACCACATATCCAGTAACTGTGAATTTCCGGTAACCTGTGTCCTGTGAATAAACCTGTGTTCATCTTTTGAAGATGAAGTCCGGTGTTTCTGCTGAGCGTCTACTATGCTGTGCTCAGCTTGGTTTGCGGTGTTAGCTCCATCCAGCTCTGGTGCAATCCTGTGGTGCTTGCACCATACCACTTGTGTTCCTTTTTAGGTCATGTCCGATGTCTTAAGTCTGGCGACCGCTGCCTGGTGCCTGATGAATAGTGCCTGGAGCCTGATGACTGGTGCCTGGAGCCTGACGACTGGTGCCTGGAGCCTGACGACCACTGTCTGGTGCAAGGAGGTCATGTCTGATGTCGGGAGCTGCCTGGAGCCTGGCGACCGCTGCCTGGTGCTTGGAGCCTGATGACCGCTGACTGGTGCTTGGAGCCTGACGACTGCTGCTTGGAGCCTGACGACCGCCACCTGGTGCCTGATGTCCGGTGCCTGGAGCCTGACGACCGGTGCCTGGAGCCTGACGACCACTGCCTGGTGTCCGGAGCCTGACGACCGCTGCCCAATGTTCTGCTGATGTCCTGCCTGGGTCCTGATGTTCTCTGTCTAGAGCTGTGTCCGTTGTCCGGAGTCCAGATGTCCAGCCTGTGTCCTGATGTCCAGTCTGTGGTCCAGCCTGTGTTCCAGAGTCTGTCCCACTCGTTTTCCTGGACTGGCTCCTCCTTTGTGTTCCTGGGGAGTCTCCAGTCTTGTTTCCTGGTGACGGCTCTGCCTATGTGTCCTGGATCTGACCAGCCGATGTCCAGAGCTGCCATGCTGATGATCTTGGACCTGTGCTGTCCGTGTCTTGCCTAAGTCCACATGTCCTGCCTTTGTCCTAGATGTCCAGCCTGTGTCCTGATGTCCAGTCCATGGTCCTGGTGGTCCAGCCTGTGTTTCAGAGTCGGTCCCGCTTGTGTTCCTGGATGGGCTCCTTCGTGTTCCTGGGGAGTCTCCAGTCTTGTTTCCTGGTGACGGCTCTGCCTGTGTGTCCTGGATCTGATCAGCCAATGTCCTGAGCTGCCATGCTGATGTTCCTGGACCTGTGCTGTCCATGTGTTGCCTTTATCCTGATGTCCTGCTGGTTCCCTGGGGTCTGCCCTGTGATGACGTCTGACCTAGGTCGGTGTCTGATGTTCTCCTGCTGTGCCTGCGCTATGCCTGAGGCCTGAGAGAGAGGTTCTCCTGATATGCCCGTGCCAGGTGACCCTGGACTGCATCAACCCGAGTTGAGCTTCTGCCATCCTCTGACCGAGGTCGGTGTTTGAAGTTCTCCTGCTGTGCCTGCGCTACGCCAGGGGCCCGAGAGAGAGGTTCTCCTGGTATGCCTGTGCCAGATGACCCTGGACTTCATCAACCCGTGATGACCTCCTGCCATCGTCTGCTAATTTGGGATGTGTGCCCTTCCTTGAAGTGCGGAATTGGGAGTCTGGCATTATGTCTTGTGTTCTGTATGTGACTTTGTCTTAGTAAACTTGTAAACTTTGTTCTTTACACCTGACGTTGTGCAGTGTCATCTAGTCCACCTTGCCCACATGCTCAGCTGCCAAAGAGCCCGGTCACTGCCCTTCCCTAGTCCAGGTAGGCCCGGGACCCCCTCTGTGATCCAGTGGGTCCACATTTTATTACCACCTGGGAAGCACGCCCCACTTCGTCATGGCCTGGCGGCGTGGAAGCGTACATTAAGCTAACCAAGCTAGCCGCATCCCATCCCCCTCCGTGACAATTTGCTAATGTATTTGCTGATAACGTGCTGCATTCATCTTTCCTTCAACTTTTACCAAGTTTCCTGTGCCTTTGTAGCTCACACATCCCCAAAACATCAGCAATTCACCTCCATGCTTTACAGTAGGAATGGTATTCCTTTCATCATAGGCCTTGATGACCTCTCTCCAATTGTGATGTTGATTGTGGCCAAAAAGTTCAATTTTGGTCTCATCACTCCAAATTGCCTTGTTCCAGAAGTTTTGAGGCTTGTCTTGTGCTGTTTTGCTTTTTGTAGGCGAGACACTTTGCAAATTTGCGCAGTAATGGCTTTCTTCTGGCGACTCGACCATGCAGCCCATTTTTCTTCAAGTTCTCCTTATTATGCATCTTGAAACAGCCACACCACTAGTTTTCAGAGAGTCCAGTATTTCAGCTGATGTTATTCATGGGTTTTTCTTTGCATCCAGAACAATTTTCCTGGCAGTTGTGGACAAAATTTTTGTTGGTCTACCTGACCGTGGTTTTGTTTTTACAGAGCCCCTGATTTTCCTTTTGTTAATCACAGTTTGAACGCTGCTGACTGGCATTATCAATTCCTTGGATATCTTTTTGTATCTCTTTCTTGTTTTATAGAGTTCAACTACCTTTTCCTGTAGATCCGTTGACAATTCTTTTGCGTTCCCCATTACTCACAATCCAGAAACGTCAGTGGCTAGATGAAAAATGCAAGAGTCTGTCTGGATCCCAGAAACTCTCTCAGCTTTTATGCACACGCACTGATTACAAACAAACAGGTCACAGGTGAGGATGTTACCTTTAGTAGCCATTCAAACCCATTTGTGTCAACGTCTGTGCATGTTATCAGGGGCCAAAATCACCAGGGTATGTGAACTTTTGATCCGGGTCATTTGGATGTTTTGGGTTGTCATCATGATTTAAAAAGAGAAAACACAGTAGTTTGCCAATAAATGGCTTCCCCCAACCACTAACCATGAGTGTAGAAAAAGTTTTGGTGTTTTCCTATTCTCTGAAAAAAGGCCAAGAAAGCAAATTTTTCCCTTACCCATGACAGCACCGCAGACATGAGAGATGGTATCCGCCCCCGGGAAACAGGAAACCTGTAGCAGACATATAAGAAGGGGGTGGCACCTCTCTCCTCAGTTTGGTTTCCTGTTTCCTGCAGGCGGATGGCCGGGGCAGAGTACATACCCGGAGGGATCCCCCTCTGATGATATCCGGCCAGGAGGCCTAAGTCCGCGGGGACTGAGGGGCAGCGGGACGCGGTCGCGCACGCCTGTCAGCCCAGCTCGGTGGGCGCTGCAGCAATGCTCCTCCTCTCAGGGCTCCCCAGCGGCTGCTCCTGGGGGAGGCTGGGCCAGGGAGGCGTGGCCACCACCACGCTGGCGCCGACTGAGTGGGGACGACTTCCGGGGTCGCACCGGAAGTGATGTCACACGCCGGGGGAGCGGTAGACTGGGCACTTCCGGGAGGGAGCGGCCCCAGAGGCGCACACCGCTCCTCCATAAAAAAGAAGCAAGGCACAAGGTGCCACCGGTCCCTAAGAGACTGCGTAATAGGCTCCGGAGGCAGCAGAGCCAGACCAGCAGCCAGGCGGCAAAAGGGTTCAAATGGATCCTGAAGGCGAGATGCGTGCACAGGCGGAAGTACCACAGGCTACCGAGGGAAAAGCCACATCAAAACGAAAGAATTAGAAGTGTGCATTATGCAAAAAGGCCCTAGCAAAAACTTATGAGAAGCGACTCTCTCGCTCATGCATTAAAAAGACAGTGGCCGAAGAGTCACCATCCCTATTCCAGAGTATTAAAGCTATGATCCGGGATCAAGTAAAGACGACAGTCAAAGATGAGCTGAAGGAGCAGACTACTCCTAGCTCTGACAGATGGGTCACTAAGGACAATTTTCAATTTCAAAGCCCTGAACCAATACATCAGAACAGAAAAGTTCAAAATGGAGATCTTGCGATCAGCAGTGAAGCTACTCGACCCGGGCTGCTACATGGCAGTAATAAATCTTACCGATGCCTATTACCATGTGCCAATATGGTGGGAACATCAGCAATATCTAAGATTGGTAGTGGAGATCGCTCAAGTCCCCACTCACCTCCAGTATCAGTGCCTACCCTTCGGGGTATCAGTAGCCCCTCGTATATTTACGAAAATCATCGGGGAAGTAGCGTCCTTTATAAGAAGGGAAAACATTCTGTTGGTGCCCTACTTAGACGATTTCCTCGTCATAGCAAACAGCAAGCAAAGTTGCGAGCGTGCAGTCACAGAGGTTCTGGAAATATTAACCAGATTAGGCTGGATGATCAATCTAAAAAAGTCCAGATTAACTCCAGTTCAGACACAAGAATTCCTGGGAATTCAGTTGGACTCATTAAAGCAGCAATGCATCCTTCCAGAAAGGAAAGTTGGGGCTATCCAACCAAAAATACAACGGATATAATCCGGTCAAGCCATATCAATAAGAGAGGCAATGTCGCTCCTGGGCACCTTGACAGCGACAATCCCAGCGGTCCGGTGGGCACAAGCCCACACGAGAGAACTACAGTGGCAGATCCTATCCGAGCATGGGAAGGGTCCTTACAATTTAAATCGGGAAATCATTCTCTCACCTCAGGTGCAGGAGTCCTTAAAATGGTGGCTGAGCACCGAAAATTTAAACAGACCAGTGCCCTGGACTACTCAAGACACGGTGGTACTAACCACGGACGCAAGTCCGAGTGGTTGGGGGGCACACATAGGGAAACGAACCCTACAGGGCCAGTGGGAATCCGTAATGAGGGATGCATCCTCAAACCTAAAATAACTGGCGGCTGTAAGGCAAGCCCTTCTCCTAGTAAAACAAGAAGTTCAAGGGAGACATGTCACAATACTATCCGACAACAACACGGTCATAGCGTACATAAACAGACAAGGGGGTACATGGTTCGTAACCCTTATGGCAGAGGCCAGGGAATTATTCATGTGGGCGGAAAACAATCTTCTGTCCTTGTCGGGTACACTTTTAAAGGGGGCAGACAATTATCTGGCCGATTATTTAAGCCGTCATGTATTATACCAAGGAGAATGGTCCCTAAATCAAAAAATATTTGGGGAAATCTGTGCTGCCTGGGGCACACCGGAGGTAGACCTGTTTGCCACAAGAGAAAATCGAAAAGTGAACAGGTTCTACTCCCTAAATCCAAGAGAACGGCCAGAAGGGGTGGATTCGCTACTACACCGCTGGAAATTTCGGCTGGCTTATGCATTCCCCCCGTTTCCATTGATTCCGGTAGTCTTAAAAAAGATCCGACAAGACAGAGCTCGAATAATCCTGGTAGCGCCCTTCTGGCCAAAAAGGCATGGTTCACATGGCTCAGACACATGTCTATCTCGGACCCATGGGTCCTCCCAGATACCCCGACTCTGCTATACCAGGGTCCAGTAGAACATCCCCGGGTTCACAGGCTGCACCTCACTGCATGGAACTTGAGAGGGGACTCCTTCTAGCAAAGGGTTTCTCAGTTCCGTTAGTAACCACCCTGCTCGCTAGCAGGAAGGAGGTAACTTTGCGTAAATACCAAAAGATTTGGGAAAAATTCTTACAGTTCTCGGGCCAACAATGGGCTGAGACAGGCCAGAAAGTACCAATAAAAGAAATCCTAGAGTTCCTCCAGAAAGGACTAGAAAAAGGACTGTCCACAGGCACCTTAAAGGTGCAGGTATCTGCCCTGGGTGCGTTGTTTGATCAAAAATTGGCTGACCACCCATGGATCTATAGGTTCATTCGGGCCTCCTTTACATCTAGGCCCTCAAAATTACCAACTAAGGTAGCTCCCTGGGATTTAAATTTAGTATTAAGTGCACTGACATCATCTCCATTTGAGCCTATTGCTTCCATCTCAGTAACTAACTTTAAAAACAGTACTCCTGGTGGCCCTAACCTCAACTCGTCGTGTCTGCGAGCTGCAGGCAATGTCTGTAAATCCACCATATATCACCTTTTTGGATGATAGAGTGATCATAAAAACTGTCCTGCCTTCCTACCGAAGGTAAATTCCAAATTCCACAGGGAGCAGGAGATAAGTTTGTCCTCGTTTTGTCCAAACCCTAAATCCCAGGGAGAGAAAACATTCCATTGCCTAGATGTCAGACGTTGCCTGCTTCAATATATAGAAGCCTCAAAGTCATGGCGACAGTCATCAGCCCTTTTTGTCTCCTTCCAGGGGTCAAACGGGTAAAAAAGCTTCAAAGTCAACGATTGCACGATGGCTACGTATGGGTATTGCACTGGCTTGCTCCTCCTCATGTCAGACTCCCCCACTGGGTGTAACAGCTCACTCTACGAGAGCCATAGCCACGTCCTGGGCTGAAAGAGCAAATGCTTCTGTTGAAAAGATTTGTAAGGCAGCAGTATGGTCCTCACCATCCACTTTCTTCCGACACTATAGACTAGACCTAGGGCCCTCAGATCTGGCCTTTGGGAGAAAAGTGTTGCCTGCTGTTGTCCCACCCTAGGAGTCTATTCTATCTTTCCTCTCATGTGCGGTGCTGTAATGGGGAAGGGAAAAAATGATAATTACTTACCGGTAATTTGATTTTCCAGAGCCATGACAGCACCGCATTGTTCCCGCCCTATCTTGGTGATGGTTGTGTTGTGCACCAGAAAATTTGAAAGTTGTATCTGGATATATAAATTTATATGAAGATATATATAAAGCTCAAAGTGTGTATGTATGTGTATGTCCGGGATTGGCATCCGCACCGTCGCAGTTACAGCCACAAAATTTGGCACAGTCACACGTCTGGACCCCGAGAGTGTCCTAAGCTATGTTGTGAGGTGAAATTTTAACCCCGCGCGTTCCAATTTACCAAACAATTTTGCCCCTTTCTACATAATGGGGAAACAGTGTGTGCGTATCGAGCCCTGCCCCTCATTATGATGTTATAATGGTTGACTATGGGATGGAGGATGTGTGATGGGTATATGGGCACTGGACTATGGGATGGAGGATATGTATGACGGGAATATGGGCACGGGACTATGGGATGGAGGATGTGTGATGGGTATATGGGCACGGGACTATGGGATGGAGGATATGTATGATGGGTATATGGGCACGGGACTATGGGATGGAGGATATGTATGATGGGTATATGGGCACTGGACTATGGGATGGAGGATATGTATGATGGGTATATGGGCACGGGACTATGGGATGGAGGATGTGTGATGGATATATGGGCACAGGACTATGGGATGGAGTATATGTATGATGGGTATATGGGCACTGGACTATGGGATGGAGGATATGTATGACGGGTATATGGGCACGGGACTATGGGATGGAGGATGTGTGATGGGTATATGGGCACGGGACTATGGGATGGAGGATATATATGATGGGTATATGGGCATGGGACTATGGGATGGAGGATGTGTGATGGATATATGGGCACAGGACAATGGGATGGAGTATATATATGATGGGTATATGGGCACTGGACTATGGGATGGAGGATATGTATGACGGGTATATGGGCACGGGACTATGGGATGGAGGATGTGTGATGGGTATATGGGCACGGGACTATGGGATGGTGGATATGTATGATGGGTATATCGGCACGGGACTATGGGATGGAGAATATGTATGATGGGTATATGGGCATGGGACTATGAGATGAAGGATGTGTGATGGGTATATGGGCACTGGACTATGGGATGGAGAATATGTATGATGGGTATATGGGCATGGGACTATGGGATGGAGGATGTGTGATGGGTATATGGGCATGGGACTATGGGATGGAGGATGTGTGATGGGTATATGGGCACGGGACTATGGGATGGTGGATATGTATGATGGGTATATCGGCACGGGACTATGGGATGGAGGATGTGTATGATGGGTATATGGGCACGGGCCTATGGGATGGTGGATATGTATGATGGGCATATGGGCACGGGACTATGGGATGGAGGATAATTATAATTTGCTATAACTAACCACAGTTAGTTACTATGCCCGGTCAGCGCCGGGCTCTTCAGCTAGTGTGTGTGTGTGTGTGTATATATATATATATATATATATATATATATATATATGAAAGAAAAGGGGAAAGAAGGTGGATATTAGTGACGTTGTTATATAACATATGAAAACTAATAAGGCGGTTACCTTTGCATACTCTGAAACAAACTGAGGAGAGAGGTGCCGCCCCCTTCTTATATCTCTGCTACAGGTTTCCTGATTCCCGGGGGCGGATACCATCTCTCATGTCTGCGGTGCTGTCATGGCTCTGGAAAATCAAATTACCGGTAAGCAATTATCATTTTTCTGCCGTTGTATGTAAACTTTTGAGCACAATTGTACATAATGTCTCAAAACCATTGGCTGGAGAGGAAATAGCAAGTGAACGCACTGGCCCTTTAAGAAGGCGGGAGTGCGTGCGCCCTCAGGACACATCTAGAGGCTCAGCTGGAAGTGCTGCTGGGAGTATGCAGAGCATGAGGAAGAAAGAAACCGACTGCAGCGCGGGTGTGTGAACTGACATGCTGGAGACCCTGCCTGACACAGAGGTAAATATGTAAAACCTTAGAAACTGCAACTGATCCTGCCGATGTCTGTACAGACTAGAAATTCTGACTTAGGCGTTCCTATGTGAGCTGGAATAGCCCAAACAATACTATGGCCGCTCAGACCTATGGTGCCTGAAAGGCCGTCGGGTGCTTCACATTCCTCTTAAGGAACCGGAGGGCAGAGTAGAGTGTAAATTATCTACTGATGGGATGTAGTGCTGAGATAGAAAGAGATCCCAGAGTGAGTGGAAACAAACTACGAAATTTAAAATGAGGAGATAAGATACGTACTGCTGGAGAGTATGTGCCACCTACTTCCTAAACTAGAAACAGACGATAGGTGCGGCGTGAAAAGAACAATCAGCAGAGAGATAAACCCTAGCTGGTCTTTCATTGACTGCCATAAACAATGGCTGTATGGCTGGACATCCAAATGAAAATATCACCATCATATAATACCAGCAGGGGGAAAGTATGTAAAACTGCACCTGAAAGATGATTGGGCAGACGGATGAATAAAGGAAAATACCTATTAACTTAAACAGATTAAAGAAAGGATAACAGACAGTAAACTCCCAGAGAAGAGGTGTAACCGCTGTGGCTCAGTGGATAGAAAAGTCGACCACAAAGCAAAGGTTCTGGGGATCGAACCCAGACGCATGATATCCGGTACCTGGACTCTCCACAATTGATGTGGAAATTTATAGTTGGGTAAATTTACCCCTGTGCGTACTGTGGCCTGCCCAAATTAGACAGAGTCTTACTGAGCGCTCAAAGAAGGAAAGACGCCAGACTTGGGTGGCAGCAATACCTCCCAGCAAAACTCTGGAAGTTTATTGAATATACTTGTTTTTATCAGTTGTACAGAAAAGGAGTGGCTACTCATTAACATAGAGGCTTTACTTCTTAGCTAATTGGTCAGTTTTAATGCATAAACATATATGGGCGTCGACCTAAGTTGACTTAAGCATCAGATGATATACTGCTCTTTGTCTTACAATGTCAGCAATGTTCTGATATCGGCTGGCCCATCTGGCCTAAACTTCCTCTTTCTATGTCTGGGACAAATATCACAAGACAATGCTATCATAAGATACCATCTGCTCCCCAGACTATCTCATGGGGGGGCAGTAGGTCATTTCCACCAACTAGTTACAAGGTTCAAACTGTGAATATGTATCTGTGTGCATATAAGAATATATAAGAGTACATGAGTATATAGCAGTATATGGAGTATATAGCCTATAGCAGGCAAGTGAGATCTATATGAAATACATATACATATATATTTCCATAACAATCCCCCCTTAGATATCACTTGCCCTAAAACCCTGCTCCTGGCCCAAAGCGCTGCAACTCTTTTATGCTGCCAATGGACTGACATATGCCTAGTGCACACATCCTCCTCTGTACAGACTATTCGCAAATGGGCAGTCAGGAGATCTGTCCCTAAAGGGGGTGTGGTGCAATGTAATCAAAGTCTCTTAGTTAGCAGTCTATGCAGTCAGTGCATGTGTATTCTCCGTCAGGTAGGTAATTTATTCAGTCAGGAAGGTCATCCAAAGCATCATTCCAGCTCAGGTGTATCTTCTGGTATGAAGGCCTTTTCCTGCAATGTGATGCGTGGATCCAGGTGGGGTTTCCCTCCAGGTCGGTGGCGTCAACACTTGGAGAAGGGCCATCGGATCTGGGATTGAGTGCTTCTCTTTGTGGACTTTCTCCACCCACACTCAGTCTCCTGACTTCAGGACGTGTATACCAGGCACCGAATCTGGACCTGGCAATGAAGGAGAGAAACTCGAGAATGGACATTAGCAAAATTTTTGGATAAATTCATTTACACATGCAGACAAAGTATCATATTGCATAGTCAACTGCTAAGCGAAGAATACCCCTAAAATGGGTTTGGACACAAATAAAGTCTCATATTGGTGACAGCTTTTTCCTGAGCCTACAGGAGTGTCGAATGCCAGGGTTTGTCTGTCTCTTGGGCAAATTTTTTAGCATGCTGCTCTTGTGTCCCACCTAGTCTATGGTGTGGGATGGTGAGTAGCTGTGTAGGCCTAAGTCTGACCCTACTGCTGATCAGGTCTCTTGTGTTAGGTTTGCTGTGTATGCGGGTCCCTTATCACTTGCTATTGCTTCTGGAAACCCCATATCTGCACACTATTTTTGAGAGTAGCTTCTTTGCAGTAGTCTTCGCCAACTGGTTCCTTACTGGGAAGTCTTCAGGCCAGACGATGTGGGGGAACTTTTCCCGCTTGTCCGATGTTAAATTTGTCGGTGGCCGAACAGCTGCCGGGAATCTTCGCTGTTTAGCTGTGAGTTGAGTCCAATCAGGTCATTCATCTGTGTCTTCAATTCTGTGTGGGGGCCATGTGCCCATTGAACCACCGTAGGGTACACACTTTGAGATAGACTGGGTCTGTCTTGAGGTAGACGTTTTGAGGTAGACAGTTTGAGGTAGACTAGGTCTGTCTTGAGGTAGATGGTTTCTTGGAGCCCAGTGCTTTTGGCCTTCAGCATCCAGCTTTTCTTCTCCTCCTTCCGAGTCTGATCCTGTTACTTCTTGTACAGGTTTTCAGGAAGTCATTTTGTCAGGTTTAGTGACTGGGTTGTGGTAATTGACATTCTCTGAGCTGATTGTGGGATTTTAGCTGAGGTTCCGTCTATGTCCGCGCCTCCCTCTGTATGAAGACTCGGGTTAGACTGCGTCAGAGGAGGACTTGGGACTCTTTGCATTGGTACCGATCCAGCCGGTATTCTCCGGAGATGAGGGGGAAGGTCAAACTGTCGTAGCCTTGGGATGCCTTCGGACTCATGCAGCTCGTCTCGGGGAGAGTTGCCGTGGACTGCCAATCGTAGGACTGTGCTGGAGGAGAAGCTTCCCCACGAGAGGGTGGTGGAGGACAATCTTCTGGAATGTTCTCCATCAAATACATCCTTTCTGGTAAAGGTGGGCACCATTCTTCTGCCTCAGAATTCATACCCATGTCAGAGTCTTCTTCCTGGAAGTGATTCAGCTTGTTGGCTGGTGGAGGAGGAGGCAGCACTTTTGTCCAATTCAGAGATGGCATCTTCAACGGTTTTCCCATTGACTTCTGTTTGCCAGG
Organism: Dendrobates tinctorius; assembly: GCF_039654945.1. Classification (NCBI taxonomy): domain Eukaryota; kingdom Metazoa; phylum Chordata; class Amphibia; order Anura; family Dendrobatidae; genus Dendrobates; species Dendrobates tinctorius. The sequence continues at coordinate 864,058 of NW_027361904.1, read as the reverse complement.
TTTTCTCGTCTTCAGTCGTCATGTAGTAGCCGTCCGGCTCTACGACCTCTCCCATTTTCCATATTGTCTTCCTCCGGCTGCTTTTTTGGCTGCCACGTCTGCCATGTTGCTGCCCCGTGTCTCTACTGTGTTCAGTTTTCCGTGTGCCTTGACCCTCAACACTGCCACCACCTTTAGTAGTTGAAGAGCGTCCAGCAGGTCTCTGATGGCTCCATGGTGCTTCATGGTCGATCCGCTTGCTGTGATGAAGTTTCTTGCAGCCCAGATGGGTCCGAAGTCGGGTGCCATGTCATGCGAGTACCTGGAAGTTTTTGTTCTTCGCAATCTGGCAGGTCTTTCGTCAGCTCTATCAGCTCCGCTCCTTGGGCTCTTGGCCTGACAACCTTCTGGACCATTGAATGTCTTGATTGCTGGTCGCTGCACATTTCGTGTGGAACTTTCCTTCATCATTTGCAAGACTGGAGCCATGTACGGTATCTTGCAGATTTTTCATCTGAGGGTCCGTATCCGCCTCCCCCCTTGGGAGTGGGAGTAGAGACAGGTAACGGTTGCGAGCACTGAAGAGTGGTGGAGAGCAGCCTTGTCAGGAGGGCGTGTGCTGCTGGTATTGTTTTCATGCAGGAGGGCCCCCCCCTTGCTACTGGTTCCAGGCCGGCTGAGAGGTAGTCTAGAGGCCTCTGGTTTTCCTCCGTGGGTCTGTTTTAAGCCTGGCCAGTAGCATGACCATCTCCATCTTGGTCCTTCTTTTTCCGTTTTGGTCAGGACGGGACGGCTTCTCGTAGTCAGGGAGGCCTATAGTTGGCGCAGAGACTATGAAGTCTTTCAGTTTCCTGTACGAGATGAAGGTTGCAATGCGTTGATGCAATTGTACAGAGGCTGCATTAATTCTGGAGCACCAGGAATCCAAGTTCTGCAGTATGAGACTAGACTAAGGAAGGCCTGCATCTTCTGAGTTGTTGAGGGAGCCATCTTCTCCTCCGCTGTCTTCCAGTCATCTGTCAAGTGTTTCGTCCAGTGGGCGATACGGTGTCTTCGTGAACTTGCTTTTGACACCACTGGACTCTGTTTTTGCAGAACTTACGTTGCTGCTCCATCAGGCAGTGTAGAGGAGGCATGGAAAATGCTGTGCGGGTAGCGGTGTCGATGACTTCTGCATGCTCCGCAATCCAGTTGGTGGGGACGGAGGGCAATGCTCTGGCGAGCTGTGAAAGGCGAAAGGCTGTTCCGGGCCCTCTTGGGCCTCACTGTCCATTTGCTCCGCACCCCCCTTGTGCGTTTTCAGGAACTGGTCGTCCAGGTGAGGGGGAACATTGAGGAGGGGCCGATCCATTGCCGTGAGCACCGTTGCTGTGACTGGCACGTTTGTCAGCAGAGTGTGCAGATCTGGCACAACTGGGGTTTCAAACACGGTTGCTTCGCTCACCGTCCTCAGGTTATACACCATTCAATCTGGTCTGGTTCTCCTTTCACAGTCTTCCTTTTGATCGAGAGAAGCTGGGACCGCATGATGATTCCCGTGGGTGAGGCGGCTCAAGCTGGCCTTGCTCTTCACAATGCCATGGGTGACTCCCATCTCCTGGCACAGGGCTGGCAGGGAACCAGCCATTTGCTGAGGTCCTCTGCGTCAGAGGTGACCTTCAGCTGAGCTTTTCTTGCTCTCACAGGGGGTCTTTTTTGCCGGGGCGTCTTCACTAGTCAGCAGCAGTTCCTTTCACCCAGCTTGATCTCAGGTCAGCATCTTGTTAACCAATTGGAGGAGCTGAGTGGCTGTCTTCTGGTCCAGGGCCTGGATTGACCTCGGGGAGCCCCTTCAGAATCTTGTCCAAGATGATCCTCTGGTGCTGGAGCCGGAAGCAGTGCAGCCATTTCTCGAAGCGGGTGTGGTCTCTCTGGGTTGAGAGTTTTCTTATGCTGTTTTTTGAACAGCAGTTCCACTTAGACCTCCAGTTGGTCAGAGGCAGTTTTGCGCTGGGTGATGAGCTACGGATGCTGGGCCTTCGGAGCGTCCGGAGTTGTAGACTTGGCTCTTGTAGGGCCACCAGCATGATTGATTCTTCTTGGGTCTGAGGTGGAGAAGAGGTCAAGGTCACATCTTCATGGGACAATTTGGTCACCTTCAGTTCCTGCAGTAGGTCTGCGCTCATCAGGTGGGGCGGGCAGGTCTCCACCGTAAACTGGAACAGGATGGAGTGTCTTGGCTGTGTCCACATGCTCAGGGGCTTGCAAGCTGGGGAACGTCTGTCTTGACCTTAAATCCCCATACAAGACACAGAGTGTTCTGATAGACTGGTGGGGTCGGGGATTTTCACTTCTGAGTGCACCACTGTCCACAAGGAAAGATATGACAGCCCCCAGTGATTTGAGGTATTGGGTCCGCTGATGGGGTTTCACATGTCAGGGGCGTGACGTCTGGCGGACCTGGCTTGCCTCTGTCCTATGGACAGGGTTCTTAATTGTCTTCTGTGTTTCTTTCTTGGCCTACTCCTCTGCAGGATGACCTGGGTTGCCGGGGTGCTGTGCACTGGTTCCGGAAATGGCCAAAGTTGCCGCAGTTGAAACACCTGCCAGCTCTCCTAACTCTGTGTGATAGTTGCTCCTCCACGTCAGTGGCCATCACGGGAGGGCCTGTTCTCCGTACTCCTGGGAGGGACTCAATTCTTCTGGCTACTGTAAGCAGGACATCTACTGCTATTGTCCTGTACTCAGGTCTAGCCACTATCAGTAGTTTCTTGATTGGTTCTCTTAGTCCATGCACAAAGGCCTGTGCCAACATCTGTCCATGTATCTGATCATGAATAGTGAAGCCTAAAATTTGGAATACTTGCCTCACTCTGCCATGAAACTCGTCTACAGACTCTGTCTCGGCTTGGCTCATGTTATGCAGGCTGAGTGCTTGTCTGGCATTAGCCCACTCTCTAAGCTGTTCAATTAGCTTTGATCCTGATTCCCAGGAATGCACATCTAATTCTGATGGAAGCTTGAAGTGTTCCTTCATGATTGGCCAGAGTGTTTCACCTGCTTTAATCTCCATTATGGACCAGAGATCACTCCAGGTTGCAGCATATGTCTGCTGGCTCTGCTGCATTCTTCGATAAAATGGCATGGGGTCCATATCTGTGTCTGGCAGGTTTTTAAGATTACTGAACACCTGACTAGGGGTGAAGGGCACATAGTGTAAGAGTTCTGGCTCTATCTGCCCCTGCCTACTTGGTGTCTGTGAGTTCCTCCTTGCGCTAGGTAGCATGTCTGTCCCTCCTTCATTTTCATCAGAGGAGGAACTGTACCATTGTTTGATTGTCTTTCTGTGTTTGTGTGGCACTCCCCCCTTCTGAGACTGCAGCTCCGTTTGGCACATAGGATCTCCAGTCTCAGCAAGTGCAGTGTCTGACGGCCCACACCTCCCTTCTGCTATCTGTTGTATCGGGAGGGCACCTGTGTTGTCATGTGTGGGGAGTGATTCACTTTCTACTCCCGGTGTCATAACTGTCTCTTTAGAGAGAGTCCCCTGTGGAACTAGGGACACTTCATTGTCTGGATCTGGCACTAGGCCAGCAGGTGACGATGAACTGAGAGATGGGTGAGAAAAAAGAAGAGGGGGAAGGGTGGAGGAGAGGTTTGGAATAGGAGGAGAAATGAGAGATAGTGAAGGAGAGTGGGGAGGAGACTGAAGAGGAGGGGATGGCGAAGACAAAGAGGAGGGAGAGGAAAGAGGAGGGGGATGAGAGATAGGAGAGAGAGAAGGAGGAGGGGGATGAGGGATAGGAGGAGAGATAGGCGGAGGTGAAGAAGATAGAGGAGGGAGAGGTCGAGATGATGAGGGAGGACGAGGTATAGGAGGAGAAATAGATGAGAGAGGGGAGGAGGTTGTGAAAATAGCGGAGATAGAGGGAGGAGGGAGATGGGAGGAGGGAAAAGTGAGGAGAGAGGAGATGGGGGGCGGACTGCTTCCCCCCCCCTGCCATCACGGAAAGCATTCTTCGACCTGTGGTCCTCCTCAGACGGCACAGATTACTATGAAAACACTTTTTCCTACACATAAAACAAAAAAAACCAATCCTTTCTTGTTCACACTATCTGCTATCACCGTCTGCGGCGTTAAATGCTCTGTCACTTTAAGGAATGCAGACTGCAATTACTAGCTACTTCCCTTTTCTTTCAATACATCATGTCATGCTACAGATTAAGGCAAAAAACACGTACTATGTCTGTTTTGAAACTGAAAAAGGTGATTAACACTTTAAACACTGTGCAATCCCTTTTGACCTGCTTAAAAGAGAACAAACATGAATATTTAGTGAATATTCCAACGCAGGTAAAAATTCTCTTTATAACAAAACTGAAAGAAAGAAGTGAAAACTAAACCTGTCACAAAAACCGTGGAAGAAAAACTTGGAAGAAAAATTAGAAGAGATAAAAAAGGAAAAAATTTTTAAAGATTTTAAAAGGATAATAAACCAAAAAGTTGATAAGGTCAAAACGTATATAAACTTTGAAAAAGAGTCCACTCAGAAAAACCAAAAACCAAAAACCAAATATATGGAAAAATGGAGGGAAAAAAGAAGAAAGAAAAAACACAAAAGTTGTTAAACCTTGGTAAAACACTGCAAAAATAAAAATAAAAATCTGAAAATTAATCTTAATTCAGAATGCAGGCACTCAACTTCCTCTTTCTCTGCCTGCGTCTGTGCAAAATCTGAGAACAATGTAATGGGAGGGAGGGGTGATGGGTGAAGTTCCCACAGACTCCGAGCTATACGCACCCAGCTTTCCCAAACCTTCTAACCCTGCAGGCAAAGACCAATACCAAAAAATGCAAGATAAAATTATGCAAACAGCAGAGTGTAAAACAAAAATGTAACAATATGAAAATATGTATACCACCCTGCAGGCAAAAGAGGAAGTATACAATAATGAAAGGCAAAACTCTTTCTGCTTCAGATCTCTGCGGAAACCTGCAATAAATTCACATATACAGTAGACGTCCGGGGAGAGAGATCGAAAGCCCTTGTTTTGTGACGCGTATGTGAAACAGCTGCTGGTAACCGATAACTGCCAACCACACTGGGTGCACTGCGCTGGTGACCCGGGAATGTTAACACGCTGTACCGGACGTCCTGCCTGGCTCGTCAGTATCAGTAATGTGATAACTCCCACTATGTTGCCACCACCTGATGCCTGGGCCGGCTTCTCCTGTCCTTCCCTGTGACCAGGTGTGTTGGTGGCAACCTGTCAAGTGGTTTGGCTCGCAATATCTCCCCTAAGCTAACACCACCGCGTGGCCTGGCGTGGGCGCTGTTGTCCCTTCCTGTGCACGGGTGTTTGTTGTGATAGCTTGATGTGAGATTTGCCTCGTGATATCTCCGTAAGACCCCCACCACCTGTCCCTGGGCAAGGCTTCACCTGTCCTCCCCCTGTGTCCAGGTGTATTTGTGAGGACCTATCTGAGTGGGTCAAACTGCCCCGTTATCGGTCTATCATCAACCATAAACACACAAGTCTGTCACAATTTTCCACCAACTCTCACACCCGGATCTGAGACACACAGAACCACAGTAGACACTTAGCTTATCCCAGGGTTTGGATAAGGGTGGACTTTTTACACTTTACCTGGGATACGGTGGTGACCACACCTGACCGACTAGGGGTACGGACCCGGGCTGGACACGGGACATTCAGGCAAGATGACAGAATTTTCTTACCTTACTTATGGAGCTGCAGCCTCCGTCCCGTGTGCCAGGCCCGTAACGGCACCCCCGTCTTTCCGGTCAGCTGGGTCCCCGTGTGTTTCGTCCAAAGCCCTCAGCGTTGGTGCGCCAAATTGATGTGGAAATTTATAGTTGGGTAAATTTACCCCTGTGCGTACTGTGGCCTGCCCAAATTAGACAGAGTCTTACTGAGCGCTCAAAGAAGGAAAGACGCCAGACTTGGGTGGCAGCAATACCTCCCAGCAAAACTCTGGAAATTTATTGAATATACTTGGTTTTATCAGTTGTACAGAAAAGGAGTGGCTACTCATTAACATAGAGGCTTTACTTCTTAGCTAATTGGTCAGTTTTAATGCATAAACATATATGGGCGTTGACCTAAGTTGACTTAAGCATCAGATGATATACTGCTCTTTGTCTTACAATGTCAGCAATGTTCTGGTATCGGCTGGCCCATCTGGCCTAAACTTCCTCTTTCTATGTCTGAGACAAATATCACAAGACAATGCTATCATAAGATACCATCTGCTCCCCAGACTATCTCATGGGGGGGCAGTAGGTCATTTCCACCAACTAGTTACAAGGTTCAAACTGTGAATATGTATCTGTGTGCATATAAGAATATATAAGCGTACAGGAGTATATAGCAGTATATGGAGTATATAGCCTATAGCAGGCAAGTGAGATCTATATGAAATACATATACATATATATTTCCATAACACAATCAGCTGAACAGATCCTCTTCCATGTCCACGTGACAGATCTGTTAGCAGTGATCTCTGTGTGATGTCACTGTGTGATCTCCTCTGTTCGGCCTCTGTTGCTCCATCCTTTGTTTCTTGCCATTATCGCTGTTCTTCCTCCCTGTAATGGTGCACCCGATGTGGAAACCTGGCTGGTATTAATATAATCTCTGTATGCATGGAGTGGCTGCTGGCCGGTGGAGCGCGCTGACAGAGAATAGGTGTGATGAGAAGTCAAAACCAGGGGGTCAAAGTCCGGGAAAGAATGCGAGACCAAGTGAGAAACGAACAACTGAAAGATGCGGGATGACAAAGCAGCAGGCCAGGGTCAGTAACAACTTATAACTGGCACTGAAAAGTAACTGCAGGGGGTTAAGCAGGATTTGCCCCACACAAGGCTGACCACAGAGAGCGGACCACTACTGATAACCAGTACGCTGCAGTAAGACACAGATTCCCTACTGGGTGGCACCATAAGTCCCAGCAACACTAATGTTAAATAGAAACGTGCTACTGCCTGCACACATTGCAAGAGCGGCGCCACCTACAGGCAGAGGTCACAGGTGGTTAGTTTTTGACACGTTTACTTTGCTTATTATGATGTTTACATTGTATTTTCCTTTCAGGTTCTTATAATAAAGGATCCTCTGCTGATAACGTCTCTGCGGGAATCTTCCTGATTAATGTGTCAGGGATGAATAAGGACAGAGGCAAGATGGCGGAGAGGATACTAAACCTCACCCTGGAGATAATCTTCCATCTTACCGGAGAGGTGAGAGGCTCTGATGTCATCACATGACCTCATTATCTATGGGAATAACAGGGGATATGACCGGAGAGGTGAGAGACTCTGATGTCATCACATGACCTCATTATCTATGGGAATAACAGAAGATATGACCGGAGAGGTGAGAGGCTCTGATGTCATCACATGACCTCATTATCTATGGGAATAACAGAGGATGTGACCGGAGAGGTGAGAGGCTCTGATGTCATCACATGACCTCATTAGCTATGGGAATAACAGGGGATATGACCGGAGAGGTGAGAGGCTCTGATGTCATCACATGACCTCATTATCTATGGGAATAACGGGATATGACCGGAGAGGTGAGAGGCTCTGATGTCTTCACATGACCTCATTATGGGAATAACGGGATATGACTGGAGAGGTGAGAGGTTCTGATGTCATCACATGACATCATTATCTATGGGAATAACAGGGGATATGACCGGAGAGGTGAGAGGCTCTGATGTCATCGCATGACCTCATTGTCTATGGGAATAACAGAGGATATGACCGGAGAGGTGAGAGGCTCTGATGTCATCGCATGACCTCATTATCTATGGGAATAACAGGGGATATGACCGGAGAGGTGAGAGGCTCTGATGTCATCACATGACATCATTATCTATGGGAATAACAGGGGATATGACCGGAGAGGTGAGAGGCTCTGATGTCATCGCATGACCTCATTATCTATGGGAATAACAGGGGATATGACCGGAGAGGTGAGAGGCTCTGATGTCATCACATGACATCATTATCTATGGGAATAACAGGGGATATGACCGGAGAGGTGAGAGGCTCTGATGTCATCGCATGACATAATTATCTATGGGAATAACAGGATATGACCGGAGAGGTGAGAGACTCTGATGTCATCACATGACCTCATTATCTATGGGAATAACAGAAGATATGACCGGAGAGGTGAGAGGCTCTGATGTCATCACATGACCTCATTATCTATGGGAATAACAGAGGATGTGACCGGAGAGGTGAGAGGCTCTGATGTCATCACATGACCTCATTATCTATGGGAATAACAGAGGATATGACCGGAGAGGTGGGAGGCTCTGATGTCATCACATGACCTCATTAGCTATGGGAATAACAGGGGATATGACCGGAGAGGTGAGAGGCTCTGATGTCATCACATGACCTCATTATCTATGGGAATAACGGGATATGACCGGAGAGGTGAGAGGCTCTGATGTCATCACATGACCTCATTATGGGAATAACGGGATATGACTGGAGAGGTGAGAGGTTCTGATGTCATCACATGACATCATTATCTATGGGAATAACAGGGGATATGACCGGAGAGGTGAGAGGCTCTGATGTCATCGCATGACCTCATTGTCTATGGGAATAACGGGATATGACCGGAGAGGTGAGAGGCTCTGATGTCATTGCATGACATAATTATCTATGGGAATAACAGGATATGACCGGAGAGGTGAGAGGCTCTGATGTCATCACATGACCTCATTATCTATGGGAATAACGGGATATAAATGGAGAGGTGAGATGCTCTGATGTCATCACATGACCTCATTATCTATGGGAATAACAGGGGATATGACCGGAGAGGTGAGAGGTTATGATGTCATCACATGACCTCATTATCTATGGGAATAACAGGGGATATAACCGGAGAGGTGAGAGGCTCTGATGTCATCACATGACCTCATTATCTATGGGAATAACAGGGGGTATGACCGGAGAGGTGAGAGGCTCTGATGTCATCACATGACCTCATTATCTATGGGAATAACAGGGGATATAACCGGAGAGGTGAGAGGCTCTGATGTCATCACATGACCTCATTATCTATGGTAATAACAGGGGGTATGACCGGATAGGTGTGAGGCTCTGATGTCATCACATGACCTCATTATCTATGGGAATAACGGGATATGACCGGAGAGGTGAGAGGCTCTGATGTCATCACATGACCGCATTATCTATGGGAATAACGGGATATGACCGGAGAGGTGAGAGGCTCTGATGTCATCACATGACCTCATTATCTATGGGAATAACAGGGGATATGACCGGAGAGGTGAGAGGCTCTGATTTCATCACATGACCTCATTATCTGTGGGAATAACAGGGGATATGACCGGAGAGGTGAGAGGCTCTGATTTCATCACATGACCTCATTCCCTATGGGAATAACAGGGGATATGACTGGAGAGGTGAGAGGCTCTGATGTCATCACATGACCGCATTATCTATGGGAATAACGGGATATGACCGGAGAGGTGAGAGGCTCTGATGTCATCACATGACCTCATTATCTATGGGAATAACAGGGGATATGACCGGAGAGGTGAGAGGCTCTGATTTCATCACATGACCTCATTACCTATGGGAATAACGGAATATGACCGGAGAGGTGAGAGGCTCTGATGTCATCACATGACCTCATTATGGGAATAACAGGGGATATGACCGGAGAGGTGAGAGGCTCTGATGTCATCACATGACCTCATTATCTGTGGGAATAACAGGGGATATGACTGGAGAGGTGAGAGGCTCTGATGTCACCACATGACCTCATTATCTATGAGAATAATGCGATGTGACCGGAGAGGTGAGAGGCTCTGATGTCATCACCTGACCTCATTGTCTGTGGGAATAACAGGGGATATGACGGGAGAGGTGAGAGGCTCTGATGTCACCACATGACCTCATTATCTATGGGAATAACAGGGGATATGACTGGAGAGGTGAGAGGCTCTGATGTCATCACATGACCTCATTATCTATGGGAATAATGCGATGTGACCGGAGAGGTGAGAGGTTCTGATGTCATCACATGACCTCATTATCTATGGGAATAACAGGGGATATGACTGGAGAGGTGAGAGGCTCTGATGTCATCACATGACCTCATTATCTATGAGAATAATGCGATGTGACCGGAGAGGTGAGAGGCTCTGATGTCATCACATGACCTCATTATCTGTGGGAATAATAGGGGATATGACCGGAGAGGTGAGAGGCTCTGATGTCATCACCTGACCTCATTATCTATGGGAATAACAGGGGATATGACTGGAGAGGTGAGAGGCTCTGATGTCATCACATGACCTCATTATCTATTGGAATAATGCGATGTGACCGGAGAGGTGAGAGGCTCTGATGTCATCACATGACCTCATTATCTGTGGGAATAACAGGGGATATGACCGGAGAGGTGAGAGGCTCTGATGTCATCACCTGACCTCATTATCTGTGGGAATAACGGGATATGACTGGAGAGGTGAGAGGATCTGATGTCACCACATGACCTCATTATCTATGGGAATAACAGGGGATATGACTGGAGAGGTGAGAGGCTCTGATGTCATCACATGACCTCATTATCTATGGGAATAATGCGATGTGACCGGAGAGGTGAGAGGCTCTGATGTCATCACATGACCTCATTATCTATAGGAATAACAGGGGATATGACCGTAGAGGTGAGAGGCTCTGATGTCATCACATGACCTCATTATCTATAGGAATAACAGGGGATATGACCGTAGAGGTGAGAGGCTCTGATGTCATCACCTGACCTCATTATCTGTGGGAATAACAGGGAATATGACCGGAGAGGTGAGAGGCTCTGATGTCACCACATGACCTCATTATCTATGGGAATAACAGGGGATATGACTGGAGAAGTGAGAGGCTCTGATGTCATCACATGACCTCATTATCTATGGGAATAATGCGATGTGACCGGAGAGGTGAGAGGTTCTGATGTCATCACATGACCTCATTATCTATAGGAATAACAGGGGATATGACCGTAGAGGTGAGAGGCTCTGATGTCATCACATGACCTCATTATCTATGGGAATAACAGGTGATATGACCGGAGAGGTGAGAGGCTCTGATGATATCACATGACCTCATTATCTATGGGAATGACAGGTGATATGACCGGAGAGGTGATGGACTCTGGAGATGTCTGTAGTGATATTATTAATGTCTCCACACTCAGGATTACAGAGTAGTGAAGACCTCTAGTAATCGCTGTCAGGTCCCTGTGTCTGAAGGACGGGGAGGAACCCTTACCCCAATCCCGGGGCCTCCACCTCACCTCCGGATGCATGAGGACATCAATGACCAGAAGATCCTAGAACTCGCTAACAAGATGATTGAGCTGCTGACTGGAGAGGTGATGCTGCTGGGAATGCTGGGACATTATACAGGACAGCACTGGAGGATTCTGGGTGATGACGGTATCATTGTGTGTGTCAGGTTCCTATAAGGTGTCAGGACGTCGCTGTCTATCTCTCCATGGAGGAGTGGGAGTATCTAGAAGGACACAAGGATCGGTACCAGGAGGTGATGATGGAGGAGCACCGGTCCCGCACATCACCAGGTAATAGACAGGACTAAATACACATGGCCTATAATTCTCTGTATGTAATAATGATGTCAGTCCTGTCTGTGTCTCCTCAGTTCTCTCCAGTAAGAGGACAACCCCAGAGAGATGTCCCGCTCCTCCTCCTCCACAGGACCATCAGGTAGATGGAGATCTCCCTATGATGTGTAGACGGCTGTGACGTCCTTGTGGTCAGTCTTGTTTTCTCCTCCAGTATTATATGTTTTATACTTGTGTAATGAGAGCGGTGGAGACGGCAGGATCACAGCTGACCACAGACATCACATGTCCGGATCTTCTCACCATTATTCCCGGGGACTTCTCCCATCATCGGGGACTTTTACAATATTTGTTTTGCAGCTTTTGGGTCTGGATAAAGATCTGAACAAATGTAATGGTCCAGAGAGAAATGTGAGGAGCGATCAGCGGTGTAAAGAGGAGACCCCTAATGTGAGGGGCGATCAGCTGTGTAAAGAGGAGACCCCTAATGTGAGGAGCGATCAGCGGTGTAAAGATGAGACCCCTAATGTGAGGGGCGATCAGCGTTGTAAAGAGAAGACCCCTAATGTGAGGAGCGATCAGCGGTGTAAAGAGAAGACCCCTAATGTGAGGGGTGATCAGCGGTGTAAAGAGAAGACCCCTAATGTGAGGAGCGATCAGCGGTGTAAAGAGAAGACCCCTAATGTGAGGAGCGATCAGCGGTGTAAAGAGAAGACCCCTAATGTGAGGGGTGATCAGCGGTGTAAAGAGAAGACCCCTAATGTGAGGAGCGATCAGCGGTGTAAAGAGAAGACCCCTAATGTGAGGAGCGATCAGCGGTGTAAAGAGAAGACCCCTAATGTGAGGAGCGATCAGCGGTGTAAAGAGAAGACCCATAATGTGAGGAGCGATCAGCGGTGTAAAGAGGAGACCCCTACAGATCACTGCCCAGGTGAGGGTCTTTAGATGAATATTCACTTTCAGGACAATGTGAATTGATAATGATGTGCTCCTGTTATATGTGAGGTCACAGGTCGTCATTTATAACATGGCTGATAATATAATTATTTTTAATACAAAATTAAATGTCTGGTTTTATCAGTATTTTATTTATTATTTCTGCAGACACTGGAGGCTGCCATTTTTATTAGCCGGTGTGTAACTATCTGAGTTCCTGTGCCCAGGGGCGGCTGTATTTGTTGTGTGTAAGTGGGTATAGGGGACTGCGGCCGGTGTCCGACCAATCTCCTACATTGTGGCTGCCTCCGGCTGTGAAATGGCCATTCTTTAAAGGCAGCAGTTAAGGGTACTTATTCCTCAATGCCACTTTTTAATAGCGCTGAGAAATAAGGGTATAGGGCCCCCCAGCGTCAGAAAAAACCCCAAAGAACATGATTTGGGTTGGTTTTTACAGTCCCTAGTGTTGGGTGCGCCATTATTCACCGAAAAACGGCAATTGCAAAAAAAAAAAAAAATCTGATATCCCATTCATTTCTCTCTCCTCTGATATGATCTAGCACATTAGACTAAAGAGAAATGGGGTCCCCCGATCCCCCGACCCTTGGCGTCTTCCGGGAAGAAAATGGTTGGCGCATGCACCGTTCGCCTGCCGAGATCTGCCAGCTGGTACCCGGCAACAACAGGAGATTTTTCCTTTTGGTTTATTGTGATCACTGTGATAGACCCTATCACAGTGATCAAAATAAAAAAATATTAACTTAAATCCCCTTTATAAACTCCTTAGGTAAAAATAATAAATTAAAAAATATTTTTTTTTTTCTGTTGGGGTTAGGGTTAGGGATGGGGGTGAGGCTAGGCTTGTGGTTAGAGTTGGGATTAGGGTTAGGGGTGTGTTGGAGTTAGGGCTCTGTTAGGGATGGAGTTAAGGGCCCCGTCACACACAGCGATCTCGCTAGCGAGATCGCTGATTTTGTGACGCCACAGCGATCTCGCCAGTGAGATCGCTGTGTGTGACGGGGAACAGTGACCGTCCCCCCTGCCGGGTGTCGATGATCGCGCTCTATCGTCCTGGGCCGTGTTTTGATCGCTGGTCTCCCGCTGGCCAGCGCGCATCGCTGCGTGTGGCTGCGAGAGACCAGCGATCAGCGACGCTGGTTTCCAATGTAAACATCGGGTATCTAAGAGCCGCGCGGCTCCTGGATACCCGACGTTTACATTAGACACCAGCGTCGCTGGTCCTGATCGCTGGGGCTGTCTATGTGACAGCTCACCAGCGATCAGCCTAACAATGTCCCACCAATCCCATCCATGTCGGATCGTTGGTGGGATCGCTGGGACATCGGTATTTGTAACGGGGCCTTTAGACTGGGGGGGGGGTTTCCACTCTTTAGGTACATCTTTAGACCATTTGAACAACTTGAGCATATCACACGAGGGGCCCAGCTTTTGTCTTGATCATCAAGTGGACACTTAAAGTCCATCTGGTCCATCTTTATAATATCATGAGTGACTGAACATACGTGGCCTTTTGGTGTAAAAGAGCCACACACATAGCAGAATCTGCTCGGATGATTGATCCACTGTCGGGCATTTTTCTTCTTTAAATCAGATCAGACAGTAGAGTAAGTTCAGGTCAATGGTGGTGACAAAATAAAAATGCGATGAGCCGGCCGACTATATGTAGATGGCTCCCCAGAGATGACAGAGGCAGCTTGTATTTAGAGCTGATGTTACTGGAGGTAATCTGGTAGATGACTATATACAGTGGTGAGGTGAACGGGTCAGCCTATTCCTTACAGATGAACATTTGCAGACAGGCAGTTTCTCAGTGATATTGGCTGCTTTCAGGTTCTCTCTCTGGTGAGACCCTCACTCAGTTACACCTCAGTGGCTGAGCTGTTTTCTTCCCTCTGAGGCGACTTGCCCTCCCAGAAATGCAGTGAAAATCCTTTCACAATGGCGGCTGTCCACTGACTTCCCTTTTGTCTCCCTGTGGCCGGTCTCAGATCCCTGTAGAGGCCGGTCTCCTGTCAGTCTCACATACCAGTCCTTACTGCCATCACCATCCTTTTCTAACTGACTCAAATCTTACCGCCTCATATCAGTTAGCTCCTCCCCATAACATGTGACTTCTCGAGAAGCAGTCATTGGTTGATTGCACTGTCAATACTCCTTCCCATAAAACTCACTAAAACCTTTACTGATGTTGTCCCTATAAGAAAATTCACATTTAGGACAAGCTAAGAAATGGGAATAACACAGGAAAAACCACTTACATTGAAAATGCAGAAATAACGTAATAACAAAAATACTTCTACAGTGGGGTAAAGAGTATTTAGTCAGCCACCAATTGTGCAAGTTCTCCCACGTAAAAAGATGAGAGAGGCCTGTAACTGACATCACCACAACTATGAGAGTCAAAATGAGAAAACAAATCCAGAAAATCACCTTGCCTGATTTGGTAAGATTTATTTTGCAAAATATGGTGGAAAATAAGTATTTGGTCTTGAACAAAAGTTCATCTCAATATTTTGTTATATATCCTTTCTTGGCAATGTTAGAGGTCAAACGTTTTCTGTAAGTCTTCACAAGGTTGCCACACACTGTTGGTGGTATGTTGGCCCATTCCTCCATGCAGATCTCCTCTAGAGCAGTGATGTTTTGGGTCTGTCGCTGGGCAACATGGACTTTCAACTCCCTCCAAAGGTTTTCTATGGGCTTGAGATCTGGAGACTGGCTAGGCCACTCCAGGACCTTCATACTGTATGCTTCTTACTAAGCCACTCCTTCGTTGCCCTGGCGGTGTGCTTGGGATCATTATCATGCTGAAAGACCCATCCACATTTCATCTTCAATGCCCTTGCTGATGGAAGGAGGATTGCACTCAGAATCTCACGATACATGGCCCCATTCATTCTTTCATGTACACGGATCCGTCGTCCTGGTCCCTTTGCAGAGAAACAGCCCCAAAGCATTATGTTGCCACCCCCATGCTTCACAGTAGGTATGGTGTTTTTTGGATGTAACTCAGCATTCTGTCTCCTCCAACACGACAAGTTGTGTTTCTACCAAACAGTTCTACTTTGGTTTCATCAGAAGCATATGACATTCTACCAATACTCTTCTGGGTAATTCAAATGCTCTCTAGCAAACTTCAGTCGGGCCTGGACATGTACTGGCTTAAAGGGAATCTGTGGGCAAAGCATAAAATCAGTATTGCACATGTGCTGACATACGCCATTACGTTCTGTGGCCCGGAAGTATTGCAATAGTAGCATTTGTTACGGTGGTCCCAGCTCTATGCAGGTCATTCACTAGGTCCCCCCTTGTGGTTCTGGGATTTTTGCTCACCGTTCTTGTGATCATTTTGACCCCACGGGGTGATTTCTTGCATGAAGCCCCAGATCGAAGGAGACTATCAGTGGTCTTGTATGTCTTCTATTTTCTTATTATTGCTCCCACAGTTGAGTTCATCACACCAAGCTGCTTGCCTATTGCAGATTCAGTCTTCCCAGCCTGGTGCAGGGGTACAGTTTTGTTTCTGGTGTCCTTAGACAGCTCTTTGGTCTTCACCATAGTGGAGTTTGGAGTCAAACTGTTTGAGGTTGTGGACAGGTGTCTTTTATACTGATAACAAGTTCAAACAGGTGCCATTACTACAGGTAATGAGTGGAGGACAGAGGAGCCTCTTAAAGAAGTTACAGGTCTGTGAGAGCCAGAAATCTTGCATGTTTTTAGGTGACCAAATACTTATTTTACACCATAATTTGCTAAATAAATCTTCCCAAATCAGACAAGGTGATTTTCTGGATTTGTTTTCTCATTTTGTCTCTCATAGTTGTGGTCTACCTATGATGTCAGTTACAGGCCTCTCTCATCTCTTCAAGTGGGAGAAGTTGCACAATTGGTGGCTGACTAAATACTTTTTTTCCCCCACTGTATCTCAGAAACTTTGTGATAGAGCAAAACAAAGCATATTTTTGGAATCAGCACATCAAACTCCATAAAACAGACATATTACCTTTTTCTGATGATTTTTTGTGTTTACCAGTGTTATTGATGGAGAGAAAATATGTCACAAACTCAACAAAAGCTTATGGTGGGCACAGAGCCCTAGATTGCTGATTGTTGGAGGTACGAGTCCTGTGAGTAGAATTTGTAGCTATCAGGTCTTTACAGTGGGTACTGAAAGTATTCAGACTCCTTTAAATTTTTCACTCTTTGTTTCATTGCAGCCATTAGGGAAAGTCAAAAAAGTTGGGTTTTTTTTCTCATTAATGTACCCCATCTTGACGGGAAAAAACAGAAATGTAAAATTTTTTGCAAATTTATTACAAAAGAAAAACCGAAATATCCCATGGTCATAAGTATTCAGACCCTTTGCTCAGACACTCATATGTAAGTCACATGCTGTCCATTTACTTGTGATCCTCCTTGAGATGGTTCTACTCCTTCACTGGAGTCCAGCTGTGTTTAATTAAACTGGCAGGACTTGATTTTTAAAGCCTCACACCTGTGTATATAAGACCTCACAGCTCACAGTGCATGTCAGACCAAATGAGAATCATGAGGTCAAAGGAACTGGCCAAGGAGCTCAGAGACAGAATTGTGGCAAGGCCCGGATCTGGCCAAGGTTATGAAAGAATTTATGCAGTACTTAAGGTTCCCAAGAGCACAATGGCCTCCATAATCCTTAAATGGAAGAAGTTTGGGACCACCAGAAATCTTCCTAGACCTGGCCGTCCAGTCAAACTGAGCAATCGTGGGAGAAGAGCTTTGGTGAGAGAGGTAAAGAAGAACCCCAAGATCACTGTGGCTGAGCTCCACAGATGCAGTAGGAAGATGGGAGAAAGTTCCACAAAGTTAACTATCACTGGAGCTCTCCACCAGTCGGGCCTTTATGGCAGAGTGGCCCAACGGAAGCGTCTCCTCAGTGCAAGACATATGAAAGCCTGCATAGAGTTTGCTAAAAAAAAAAAACACATGAAAGACTCCCAGACTATGAGAAATAAGATTCTCTGGTCTGATGAGATGAAGATAAACCTTTTTGGTGATAATTCTAAGCGGTATGTGTGGAGAAAACCAGGCACTGCTCATCACCTGCCCAGTACAATCCCAACAGTGAAACATGGTGGTGGCAGCATCATGCTGTGGGGGTGTTTTTCAGCTGCAGAGACAGGATGATTGGTTGCCATTGAAGGGAACATGAATGCGGCCAAGTACAGAGATATCCTGGGTGAAATCCTCTTCCAGAGTGCTCTGGACCTCAGACGTGGCTGGGGGTTCACCTTCCAACAAGACAATGACCCTAAGCACACAGCTAAAATAATAAAGGAGTGGCATCAAAACAACTCTGTGACCATTCTTGACTGGCGCAGCCAGAGCCCTGACCTAAGCTCAATTGAGCATCTCTGAAGAGACCTGAAAATGGCTGTCCACCAACGTTCACCATCCAACCTGACGGAACTGGAGAGGATGTGCATGGAAGAATGGCAGAGGATCCCCAAATCCAGGGGTGAAAAACTTGTTGCATCATTCCCAAGAAGACTCATGGCTGTACTAGCTCAAAAGCTATTTCTAGTCAATACTGAACAAAGGGTCTGAATACTTGACCATGTGATATTTTAGTTTTTCTTTTTTAATAAACTAGCTTGGCCCGTGCAAAATTTTCACACATTGGTCATCGGGGGTGCAGGCAATTTCAGAAAAAGCAAGCTGGCCAAATGTAAATGTATTTCATGAGATGATGAACACAGCCAGGTATTTATATAAAGTAGAGGCCAAAAAATGTCTTCTGGTTGAGGTGCCACCTGCAGGTCATTGTGTCTTTCTGTAGGTTTATGAAAATGAATGTTTAAACTGTATTTAGTGATAAAATAGTGGATGTGTGGTTTGTTTGGCTGTTTTCTTGCTGAAAGGAGCAAGTTCACCTTTGAAATGGTGTATCATGTGTGTGTGTGTGTTTGGGGTGAAGTAATCACCGAAATAGCAGTGCATGTTTACAAATGTATTTGCATGTGTGACTTGCCTGCAGTGAAGTGTGCAATCCTCCAATGTGCCTGAAATTAGCTGGGCAAGCACTTGAGCAAGCTGGAAAGACCCCAAGGAAAATCTTTGGATTTGTATGTGATGTCTGTAAGCAGCTTTGTGGTAGTGTGCTTTAGGGTACTTTGGTGCCACCTGCAGGTCATTTGTACTTACTGCAGGTTTATGAAAATTAATGTTTAAACTGTATTTTATGATCAATTCATGGCTGTATGGTTTGTTTGGATTATTTCTTGTTGAGGGGGGCAGGTTTACCTTTCAAATGGTGTATCATTTGTGTGTGTGGGTGCAGTATGAACAGGGATACAAAGTGATCACCGAAAAACAGTGTTTAGAAATAATAGAATAGATTTGCAACAATTTCTACATTTCTGTTTTTTTTCAGTCAAGATGAGGTGCGGAGTGTACATTAATGAGAAAAAAATGAACTTTTTTGAATTTACCAAATGGCTGCAATTGAAACAGAGTGAAAAATTTAAAGGGGTCTGAATACTTTCCATACCCACTGAGGCCTCGGTAGAATCGGTGCATACAGCAGCTCAGGCGGCCATCTTGTCAAACTCAGTAAGAGAATCATGCGGTTAATGAACAGCCAATGGATACGTTTTCCAAAGCTAAATTCTGCTCCATTCCCTTTGGAGGAAGACTTGACTTTGGTCCTGTGCTTGATTCGATACTGGAGAAAGCTGAAGATCAGAAAAGAGGATGTCCTGAACCAAATCAGCCAAACCAAAGAGAAGGTTTCATCCCCCTGGAAATGGAAACCGTGAATAGCAGGGTAAGGGGATGTGGGGTCACTGTAGCTCCCCCAAAGATAGTACAGGTTGGGATTTTATCCTCAATCCTAATCTCCAGAATTTTGAAAAACCTGACTTAACTCCTTCCCACAGGAAAGTATTTCTCAGAGTTTTTCTAGGCTCAAGTAAACAATCATCATTTCTTGCAAGAGAAAAAAGGATGTCCATTCACCGAAAGCTCCTGCCCTTCCAAAAGAAAACTTGCTGTTCTATAAGAGAAGCCATGTCCATCCTAGGCCTGATGTCATCCTGCATTCCTTCACTGACCTCGGCTCAGGTCTCACCCTGCGATGGTCCCAATTATCTCTAAGCAAAAATTAATCTTCCTTAACCTGTAAAAAAAAATCCATAAACTGATGGCTGTCTACAAAAAAACCTAGAGACAAGTTCATTGGAATCGAGAACCATTAACACTCCTAATAAAAGCTTTATCATAGAAACCTAGAATGTTAGCATTGGAAGGGACCTCCAGGGTCATGGTGTCCAAAATCCTGCTAAATGCAGGGTTCACTGACATCATAGACAGATGTCTGTCCAGCCTCTGTTTGAAGACTTCCATTGAAGGAGATCTCACCACCTTTCGTGGCAGCCTGTTCCACTCACTGATCACCCTCACTGTCAAAACTTTTTATCTAATATGTATCTTCTCCCTTTCAGTTTCCTTCATTGCTTTAAGAGATCTTTCCTCAAACTGCAAAGAACTAAGATCTGTGTTGGAAGTCTGCACATGTCTGCAAACTCGCTTAAAAAAATTGCCATCTTAGAGTGTTCTTGGAAAACTCTACAACAGTAAACTTCCTAAAATATCAAGGAGGCATTCGGCACAAAACGCTTCAGAAGCTCTCCAGCAGAAAACGCTTCAGAAGCTCTCCAACACAAAACGCTTCAGAAGCTCTCCAGCACAAACCGCTTCAGAAGTTCTCCAACACAAAACACTTCAGAAGCTCTCCAGCACAAACCGCTTCAGAAGTTCTCCAGCACAAAACACTTCAGAAGCTCTCCAGCACAAACCGCTTCAGAAGTTCTCCAACACAAAACACTTCAGAAGCTCTCCAGCACAAACCGCTTCAGAAGTTCTCCAGCACAAAACACTTCAGAAGCTCTCCAGCACAAACCGCTTCAGTTCTCCAACACAAAACGCTTCAGAAGCTCTCCAGCACAAACCGCTTCAGAAGTTCTCCAGCACAAAACACTTCAGAAGCTCTCCAACACAAAACGCTTCAGAAGTTCTCCAACACAAAACACTTCAGAAGCTCTCCAGCACAAAACGCTTCAGAAGTTCTCCAACACAAAACACTTCAGAAGCTCTCCAGCACAAAACGCTTCAGAAGCTCTCCAACACAAAACGCTTCAGAAGCTCTCCAGCACAAAACGCTTCAGAAGCTCTCCAACACAAAACGCTTCAGAAGCTCTCCAGCACAAACCGCTTCAGAAGCTCTCCAACACAAAACACTTCAGAAGCTCTCCAGCACAAAACGCTTCAGAAGCTCTCCAACACAAAACACTTCAGAAGCTCTCCAACACAAAACGCTTCAGAAGCTCTCCAGCACAAACCGCTTCAGAAGCTCTCCAGCACAAACCGCTTCAGAAGCTCTCCAACACAAAACGCTTCAGAAGCTCTCCAGCACAAAACGCTTCAGAAGCTCTCCAGCACAAAACGCTTCAGAAGCTCTCCAACACAAAACACTTCAGAAGTTCTCCAGCACAAAACGCTTCAGAAGCTCTCCAGCAGAGCTCTCGGAATCTCAACCACTTTTTTACAAGATTAACAAAATTGCCCTTCGATCCTCTCTAGGAGGCGTCCATCAGGTTTCTAACCATAAATGTTGTGTTTCTGGTGGCAATCACATCTGTGCAAAAAGTAAATGAACTCCAGGCGGCTCTCCATTCTCAAACTCCTGTGGATAGTCAAAAAAGACAGAGACATTCTCAATTTGAAGCCGTCCTTTCACGGCTGTAGAAATCGCCCTGGCCCTCATATCCATATCTTATACACTGATCTGTGACTAAGCAAAAATTTTACAAAACTAAAGACAAGGTTCTTAGTTTTATATTCTGATCAGACGGTATGAAACCCACTGCCACAACACAGTGAACCTCTCAGTGGGCCCTGACCTTAAAGAGGAACTTTCACCAAATGTCTTCTTGTTGAGTTGGACCCACAATGTAATAATGGCTGCAGAACAGAATAAAACATGTGTTTTTTTTTTTATTTCTCCTTACCGTTGCGGAGATATTGGTAAAGAATTTGGTACCTAATGAGTTAACGCCCACTTGGACTTAACAAAAGTTATCCGATAGTAACTTGCGCAGGAATTACACGCCCCAGTGACATCTATCTAATGACTGGTATTTCTCGTGTACAATCACAGTGACGTAATGTAAAGGTAGAATTATACCCACTGATAATTTGCTTTTCATAAACCCGTGCCAGCACAGTTATATTCCCTCCATTGTTGCCTTCTTCCAGCAGTTGAATCTTATTTTTGATGGATTCTCCGGGGTCTTTGAGCATTTTTGAAATACACTGAGTTAAGGATGGGGGAAGTGTGTAATCTCGTGTGCTGTCGTTGGGGGCTTATGAAAACTGAATTATTGGTAGGTATAATTCTACCTTTTTGCAGCATTATGGAGAACCATATACAACCAAAAGAAAAAAAGAGTACAAATACCCGTATAAAATATTGATTTTATTAATTAATATCAATAAAAAAATTTTTTTCAAAAAAATGAAAAATAAAAATATTTATTACATAAATAATTAACAACAAAGTGAAGGACACATGACCATGAATCTAACACATTTACATAGTTGTATGGACTTGGGATTAAGAGATTATAAAGCTTTCATAGCAATATGTATACCAATTATAACACTATCATAGTGCTGGGCACTCTTGAACAGTAACCATGGGTATTATCAACGCTAATATAATTATATCACCATAAATATGGCTCCATACAGGTCCTAACAATGCCAAGACAACAACTGCAGCACAAAATAAAATCTCACCCAAAATGGTCCTGGTAAATGGTCAGAATATGCAGCCCCAACGCGCGTTTCGCGTTTTATTTTGTGCTGGAATTGTTATCTATGATAGTGTTATAATTGGTATACATATTGCTATGAAAGCTTTATAATCTCTTAATCCCAAGTCCATATATTTTTTACTTTTTGCTGTGGCATCTAAATAGTTAAACAGCAGCGAGTGGAGCTAGGGATTGTGATGAGATGGACGGCACCTACCAGCTTCGACCTACAGGTTCACTTATTATTCTCCACTGGGTAATTTTCTGAGAAAAGAGCGGTGACCGACATGAGACATGAAGATGTCTTCAACACAAAAGTAGAAAACCGCAACAGAAAAGCCTGTTATCATAACATTGTGATCTAGTGATCCCTGCTCTGAGATTGTGATCTGTTTTGTAACCACTAATTAAGTTATTAAAGGAATACTTCTCAATTGTAATGTCCTATAACATCATTACAATCCTTATTATAATATAATCAGTTTTATTCTTTGCAGATGACTGTACCGGGAGCTCAGAGGAACATCCAAAATCTTCACATGATAATGCAGATGTTTGTAGCATCATTCCATATGGATGTGAGAAAAATGCCAATGTTGAAGATATACCCTCCGCCCCTCATATCCAAAATCTAGCATCTGATCCTGTGAAACAGATCCTATCTCCTGATTCATCACAGACTGCAAAGCAAAATACAAGATACAGATCGGGTGTCGAACGTCAAAAAGTTCCCATAGGGGAAAAGTCATATTCATGTTCAGAATGTGGGAAATGTTTTTCCGCAACATCAGGTTTGATTAGACATCAGAGAATTCACACAAGGGAGAAACCATTTTCATGTAAGGAATGTGGAAGATGCTTTACTAATAAATCAAATCTTGTTAGACATGAGAGAACTCACACAGAAGGAAAGCCATATTCATGTTCAGAATGTGGGAAATGTTTTAACGAGAAACATAGGCTCATAACGCATCAAAGACTTCACACAGGAGAGAAACCATTTTCATGTTCAGAATGTGGCAAATGTTTTATTCAGAAATATCATCTCATAACACATCTAAGAATTCACACCGGGGAGAAGCCATTTTCATGTTCAGAATGTGGAGAAAGTTTTACCATGAAACCAGTTCTTGTTAAACATCAGAGAATTCATACAGGAGAGAAGCCATTTTCCTGTTCAGAATGTGGAAAATGTTTCTTGATCACAAGAGATCTTGTTAAACATCAGAGAATTCACACAGGAGAGAAGCCATTTTCATGTAAGGAATGTGAAAAATGCTTTGCTGATAAATCAAATCTTGTTACACATGAGGGAACTCACACAGGAGAAAAGCCATATTCATGTTCAAAATGTGGGAAATGTTTTAATCAGAAACATCATCTCATAACACATCAAATGCTTCACACAGGGGAGAAGCCATTTTCATGTTCAGAATGTGAAAAAAGTTTTACCATGAAACAAGCTCTTGTTAAACATCAGAGAATTCATACGGGGGAGAAGCCATATTCATGTTCAGAATGTGACAAATGTTTTTCCTCCACATCAGGTTTGGTTACACATCAGAGAACTCACACAGGGGAGAAACCATATTCATGTCAGGAATGTCAGAAATGTTTTACTGAGAAGCAACAACTGATTAGACATCAGAGAATTCATACAGGGAAGAAGCCATTTTCCTGTTCACAATGTGGAAAACGTTTCACAATGAAAACAGATCTTGTTAAGCATCAGAGAATTCACACAGGGGAGAAACCATATTCATGTCCGGAATGTCAGAAATGTTTTACTGAGAAACAACATCTGATTAGACATCAGAGATTTCATACAGGGGAGAAGCCATTTTCCTGTTCACATTGTGGAAAATGTTTCATGATGACAACAGATCTTGTTAAGCATGAGAGAATTCACACAGGGGAGAAGCCATTTTCATGTAAGGAATGTGGAAGATGCTTTACTATTAAATCAAATCTTGTTAGACATGAGAGAACTCACACAGAAGGAAAGTCATATTCATGTTCAAAATGTGGGAAATGTTTTAATCAGAAACATCATCTCATAACACATCAAATACTTCACAAAGGGGAGAAACCATTTTCATGTTTAGAA
Organism: Dendrobates tinctorius; assembly: GCF_039654945.1. Lineage (NCBI taxonomy): Eukaryota > Metazoa > Chordata > Amphibia > Anura > Dendrobatidae > Dendrobates > Dendrobates tinctorius. The sequence goes on along the minus strand of NW_027361904.1, from coordinate 839,515 downwards.
TGTGGGAAATGTTTTAACCAGAAACATCATCTCATAATACATCAAAGACTTCATACAGGGGAGAAACCATTTTCATGTTCAGAATGTGGGAAATGTTTTATTCAGAAACATCACCTCATAACACATCAAAGAATTCACTCCGGGGAGAGGCCATTTTCGTGTTCAGAATGTGGTCAAAGTTTTACCATGAAACAAGTTCTTGTTAAACATCAGAGAATTCATACGGGGGAGAAGCCATTTTCATGTTCAAAATGTTGAAAATATTTTAACTGTAAAGCTATTCTTATTAGACATCAAAAATTTCACACACGGGAGAAGCCGTTTTCATGTCAGGTATGTGGAACTTTTTTTTTACCTGGAAATCAGATCTTGTTAAACATCAGAGAATTCACACAGGGGAGAAGCCGTTTTCATGTTCAGAATGTGGAAAATGTTTTACCCAGAAATATCTCAGAACACATCAAAGAACTCACACAGGGGAGAAGCCATATTCATGCCCAAAATGTGGAAAATTTTATACTCTGAAATCAGATCTTGCTATTCATGAAGGAGTTCACACGGGATAAACCATTTTCATGTTCACAATGTGGGAAATGTTTCAACCATAAACGTATTCTTATTGCACACCAAAAAATCACACGGGAGAAACCATTTTTATGCTCACAATGTAGAAAATGTTTTAATCAGAAAAATGTTTTTATTAGACATCAAAGAATTCACACAGGGGAGAAGCCATTTTCTTGTTCTGAATGTGGAATCTGTTTTTTAACCAAAAGCATAGTCTTATTAGACATCAAAGAATTCATACAGGAGAGAAGCCGTATTAATGTTCAGATTGTGGAAAATGCATTACTGTAAAATCAGATATGATTAGACATCAAGAAATCCACAAAGGGGAAAAGCCATATTCATGCTCAGAATGTGGGAAATGTTTTACTCAGAAATCTGATCTTACAACACAATAGAATTCACACAGGGGAGAAGCCATTTTCATGTCCAAAATGTGTAGACTGCTTTACCCGTAATTCAAGTCTTGTTACACATGAAAGAACTCACACAGAGGGAAACCAGTTTCATGTTTAGAATGTGGAAAATGTTTCACTGTTAGACCAGATTTTGTTTAACATCAGAATTTACGCAGTTCAGAATGTAGAAAACATTAAATATCTTTAACCCCTCCCTGACATGACTAATTTCCGTTTTTGCAGTTCTGTTTTTTACTCCCATTCTTCCAAGAACCTTTAACTTTTTTATGTTTCCATTGATACAGCCGTATGAGGGCTTGTTTTTTGCCTGGGTGAGTTGCACTTTTGAATTACGCCATACGTTTTATCATATAGTGTACTGGAAAACAGGAAACAAAATTCCAAAAAAAAAATTTCAAGTTCGCAAAAGTTTTTTTGGGTACGCAGATAGATACCAAATGTGTATAGTGTTTTGTTTTTTTCATTTGTGGTAAAAAAAAAGTGGAAATTTGTAACATAAAAAAAAAAAATTAGCTTTTGTCGACATTTTTCGAAACCCGTAGCGTTCATTTTTCAAGATCTGGGCATTGGTGAGGCCTTGTGTTTTGTGCCCTGAGCTTTTTTTACTGATACTATTTCATGGTAGTTATGATGAATTAGCCATCAAGTGGAGGGAAAGATGGACTCAGCGTGTGAGCTCACATCACAGGCAGGTACCGCTACGTCATATTTCGGAAAGGGGTTAATTCAAGTCTGATTGAACATCAAAGAAATCACACAGGGTTGAAGCCATTTTTATTTTTAGTCGAGAGAATATACAGAGTATATAGACAAGACAGCATGGGATCGCAGCTGATTCTTTCTGTGGAGTAAAACATTTCCCTGTCTGGGTAAAAACAGCCTCTGTGATCCCATGCTGTCCTGTCTGTATACTCTCTGTTTCCTCCCCTGCCCAGGAGCTGTGGTATGATCAGACCATGTTCCTGCACAGTCAGACACGGCCATTACACAGTGCACAGCAGGGGCACATTTATAAGATTATCTCAGCACAGGAACATTTTTTCTAACACGTTCAGTTGTGGAACTTTGATTAAAATGTGCTTTGTTCATATAAATTTCCTGAAAGATTTATCATTCATAATATTTGTGTAATGTAATAAATAATTTCTCGCTTATTGATAACTCAATGGAGATGGAGGTCGTTTCCATAACAACATCTGTAAACGACGAATGAATAAACCATTATTTGTACACAATAATCGTTACATGTAAATTCTTGTCGCCAATTATGTGCACTTGACATAAAAAGAAATAAAAAATGGCTGGAAAGACAGATGTACTCAAAAATGGTACCAACAAAAATAAAGCTTATTATGCAAAAAACAATACCCCATTGAACTCTGTACTCCGAACAATGGAAAAAAAGGCTCTCTGAATATGATGGAGAAAACAAAAAGATTTTCTTGGGTAAAAGTATTAAAACATAAAAAGAAGAATGAGTTTATATTAATGCTCTAGGAGGAAAGGAGTAGGACAACTCAACCCAATGATAAAAAAAAAGGGTTTCCATTCTTTTCCAGTAGATCCAGTAGGGCATTTGATAGCGCTAGAAGCCCCAGGGGAAAAGAACCAACAGGGAGGTTTTCGGGGGACGCAAGGTTGAGGGTAGGGGGTGAATTAAAGCAGTTTCATCAAAGTTGGGAAGAGTTATCAAATACCAGGGTCCTTGGATGTATTAAAGAACGGTCTGAAACTAGAACTTCTCTCCTTCCCCCAGTACAAATTCCGGCAGACTATAACATGACAATAACATATTTAGAGACTCTATAGCGACGGGGTCTGTTCCACAGGACTGGCGCATAGCAAATGTGCTACCAATATTCAAAAGGGCTCTAAAAGTGACCCTGGAAATTATAGGCCAGTAAGTCTACCCTCTATTGTTGGTGAGATATGTGAAGGGTTTCTGAGGGATGTTATTCTGGATTATCTCAATGAGAATAACTGTTTAACACCATATCAGCATGGGTTTATGAGGAATCGCTCCTGTCACACCAATCTAATCAGTTTTTATGAAGAGGTCAGCTATAGACTGGACCAAGGTGAGTCATTGGATGTGGTAGACCTTGATTTTTCCAAAACGTTTGATACCGTGCCACACAAGAGGTTGGTACACAACATGAGAATGCCGGGTCTGGGGGAAAATGTGTGTAAATGGGTAAGTAACTGGCTTAGTGATAGAAAGCAGAGGGTGGTTATAAATGGTGTATTCTCTAACTGGGTGGCTGTGACCAGTGGGGACCGCAGGGGTCGGTGTTGGGACCTCTTCTCTTCAACATATTTATTAACGATCTGGTAGAAGGTTTGCACAGTAAAATATCGATATTTGCAGATGATACAAAACTATGTAAAGCAGTCAATACAAGAGAAGATAGTATTCTGCTACAGATGGATCTGGATAAGTTGGGAACTTGGGCCGAAAGGTGGCAGATGCAGTTTAACAATGATAAATGTAAGGTTATACACATGGGAAGAAGGAATCAATATCACCATTACACACTGAACGGGAAGCCACTGGGTAAATCTGAAATGGAGAAGGACTTGGGGATCATGCCGCCCGATATGTACCTGACGCTGGAGGCAGAGACGCGATGCTGAGGAGCGATTGTGAGGTAAGTATACAATACATTTTTGTTTTCTGTTCAAAATTAAATGGGTGAGGGGAGGGAACGATAATGGGAGGAGTAAGGGAGACTGCACATGATGTGGGGAGGAGGGTTAAAGGGGGACTACACATGACGGAGTAAGGGGGAGTGCACATGATGTGGGGGGTTTAAAGAGGGACAGCACACGATTAATTGGGTTTAAAAGGGGACTGCACACGAGTAACTGGGGGTTTAAAGGGGGACTGCACACGAAGGGGGTTAAAGGCAGACTGCACATGATTTGGGGTGGGTTTAAAGTGGGACTGCACACAGTTAAGTGCGGGGTTAAAGGGGGACTGCACATGATGAAGTGGGCAGTTAAAGGGACTGCACATGATGATGGGTGGGTTTAAAGGGGGACTTCCCATGATGGGGGTTAAAGGGACTGCACATGATGTGGGGAGGTGAAAGGGGGACTGCACATGATCTGGAGTGGGTTTAAAGGGGAACAGCACATGATGTGGGGGGTTTAAAGAGACTTCCCATGATGATGGGGGTTAAAGGGACTGCACATGATGATGTGGGGGTTTAAAGGTGGACTGCACATGATGATGTGGGGTTAAAGGGGGACTGCACATGATCTGGAGTGGGTTTAAAGGGGCACTGCACATGTTGATGTGGGGGGTTTAAAGGAACTGCCCATGATGATGGGGGTTAAAGGGACTGCACTTGATGATGTGGGGGGTTAAAGGTGGACTGCACATGATGATGTGGGGAGGGGGGTTAAAGGTGGACTACACATGATGTGGGGAGGGGGGTTAAAGGGGGACTGCACATAATGAAGTGGGGGGTTAAAAGGAACTGCAAATGAGGACAAAGGGTTAAAGGGAACTGCACATGATGAAGTGGGGGGGTAAGGGGTACTGCACGTGATGAAATGGGGGTTAAAGGGGACTCCAAGAAAGGGAATGTCCAGCTCGAGAATGAAAACCCAAAAGTCATTATCTCAGTAAATTAGAATACTTTATAACACCAGCTTGGAAAATGATTTTAAAATCCAAAATGTTGGCCTCCTGAAATGTATGTTCAGTAAATTTACTCAATACTTGGTCGGGGCTCCTTTTGTGTCAGTTACTGCATCAATGCGGCGTGGCATGGAGGCGATCATCCTGTGGCACTGCTGAGGGGTTATGGAAGCCCAGGTTTCTTTGATAGCAGCCTTCAGCTCGTCTGCATTGTTGGGTCTGGTGTCTCTCATCTTCCACTTGACAATACTCCATAGATTCTCTATGGGGTTAAGGTCAGGCGAGTTTGCTGCCAATCAAGCACAGTGATACTGTTGTTTGTACACCAGGTATTGGTGTTTTTGGCAGTGTGGACAGGGGCCAAGTCCTGCTGGAGAATGACATTTCCATCTCCAAAAAGCTTGTTGGCAGAGGGAATCATGAAGTGCTCTAAAATTTCCTGGTAGACGGCTGCGCTGACTTTGGTCTTGATAAAACACAGTGGACCTACACCAGCAGATGACATGGCTCCCCAAACCATGAGTGATTGTGGAAACTTCACACCAGTCCTCCAGCAGCTTGGATTGTGGCCTCTCCACTCTTCCTCCAGACTCTGGGACCTTGATTTCCAAATGAAATGCAAAATTTATTTTAATCTGAAAACAACACCTTGGTCCACTGACAACAGTCCAGTTCTTTGTCTCATTGGCCCAGGTAAGACGCTTCTGGCGTTGTCTATTGGTCATGAGTGGCTTGACACAAGAAATGTGACACTTGTAGCCCATGTCCTGGATACGTCTGTGTGTGGTGGCTCTTGAAGCAATGACTCCAGCAGCAGTCCACTCCTTGTGAATCTACCCCAATTTTTTGAATGACCTTTTCTTAACAATCCTTTCAAGGCTGCGGTTATCCCGGTTGCTTGTGCACCTGTTTCTACCACACTTTTTCCTTCCACTCCACTTTCCATTAATATGCTTGGATACAGCACTCTGTGAACAGCTGGCTTCTTTAGCAATGACCTTTTGTGGCTTCCCCTCCTTGTGGAGTGTGTCAATGACTGCCTTCTGGACATCTGTCAGGTCAGCAGTCTTCCCCATGATTGTGGAGCTACTGAAACAGACTAAGGGACCTTTATAAATGCTTAGGAGGCCTCTGCAGGTGTTTATTGCTAATTATTCTAATTTACTGAGATAATGACTTTTGGGTTTTCATTGGCTGTAAGCCATAATCATCAACATTAACAGAAATAAACACCTGAAATAGATCACTCTGTGTGTAAGGACATTATATAATATACGAGTTTCACTTTTTGTATGGAGGAAATGACATAAATTAACTTTTGATGATATTCTTATTGTGTGAGAAGCACCTGTACGTCTAAAGATTCTGGTTCACACGTTCAGTTTTCCTATTAGGCTGTGGATGAAAGGCAGTAGAAATTCAAAGATGGACCCCCAGACGAGCACAAAATGCTTTCCAAAATTTGGAAACAAATTGCACCTTCAGTCAGAAGTAATATCAGTAGCAATCCCATGTAACTTCATGATTTCTTTAATAAAATTTTGTGCCAAGATTTTCTCATTAGGTAAAGCAGTTAACTCAATAAAATGAGACATCTTGCTGAATCTGTCCTCCAGCACCAATATAGCAGTATTACCTGTCGACATGGGTAGATCATGAAAGAAATCAACTGACAAATGAGTACAGGGTGTACAGAGAATCGCCAAAGCTTGAAGAGCTCCAAATGGACGAGTATCTGGGGTCTTAGAACGCGCACAGACACTGCAGGCAGCTACATGCTACCGAACATCCTGGTGCACCCCAGACCACCAAAAACAATGAGTAAGAAGATCTGTGATGGCTTTACTACCAGGATGTCTGGCCAAGACAGACTCAAGATCTTCGCTTAAAACCTTGAAATGGAAATTCACAGGAACAAAGCGTTTACCTGATGGACAGGTAGCAGGGGCGTCAACCCTGAGTCTTTACGACCTCCCTCTCCAACTACCTCTTTCTGTAATACAGGAACTGATTCAATATTATTTCCTCCCCCAGGAAAACAAGCAGATAAGGTGTCCGCCTTAATGTTCTTATCCCCCAGCCTATATACATCACAAAAAAAGATGAATCTGGTGAAGAACAATGCCCGTCTTGCCTGTCTGGGTGTCAGACATTTAGCAGATTCCAAATATAAAAAGATTTTATGATCGGTGAATACCATGACCGGATATACTGCCCCCTCCAAAAAATTACGCCACTATTCAAAAACCCACTTTATTGTCAAGAGTTCCCTATTACCAATGTCATAATTTTTCTCAGCGTATGACAGTTTCTTTAAAAAGTAAGTACACAGACGCCATTTACTTGGAGACAATACAGCCCTGACCACGACTTCAGACACATCTGAGTAACGTCAGGCTGTATCAAAATCGTTGCAGAAGCAAAACATTTCTTTAAAGTTTTAAATGCCTCACTGGCCGGATTGGACCATTTGGAAAAGTCTGTCCCTTTCCTGGACATATCTGTCAGAGGTTTGGCCACTACCGAAAAGTTCTTCGTGAATTTACGATAGGATTTGGCCAAACCTAAAAACCTTTGTAAAGGTTTTAAGTCTTCAGGATGAACCCAATCCAGTACCGCCCTGACTTTCGCCGAATCCATGCTAAACCCTGTTGATGATAAGTAATAACCTAGAAAAAGGATCTCCCGGACCGGGAATATACATTTCTCTGATTTGACAAATAATTTATTGTCTGAGAATCTGTAAGCACTTCCTGACATGTACCTGAAGTGACTTGAGGTGAGGCAAAGAAATCAATACGTCATCAGGATAGATAACCACAAATCTACCTGCCAGGTGACAAAAAATGTAATTTACAAAGTTCTGAAAGATGGCGGGAGCATTAGTTATCTTAAACGGCACAACTAGGTTTTCATAGTGTCCTTCAGGTGTATTAAAGACTGTCTTCCACTCGAATGGAGGCATTGGCTGGAGGGGGCTAGGCATAGAGTAACTGTCTTTACTGATCACAAAGGTTTTACTGTATGTTGATCCTGGTATGTCCTCAACCCCTTTCCGACATTGAGCATAATAGTACACCCAAGTTGGACTCCCTTCCTTTGACGAGGGCTCTGGAGGTAAGCCCACATCTTTCCCGGCACATGTCAGCTGTTTTGAACAGCTGACATGTGCCCGGAACAGCTGCGGGTGGAATCGCAATCCACCCTTGGCTATTAACCCGTTAAATGCCTCTGTCAAATGCTGACAGCGGCATTTAACATGCGCTTCCAAATCCGCCCACCGGTGACTCTCGTCCCGTGATCGCCGGTGGGTTGGCATGACAACACACAAAGTCCAAAATCAATGAAAATCAATGTAGACTATTCTTATCAATGACTGTGTAAAGATCCATCTATTTTTTGTAACCCACCCAGAAATAAAATTAAATCACATCAGTAAGAAAAGCAGACAGCTGTGAGCTGGTGTTATTATTCTGGGAAAAAGCCAATATCCATAAAGGTTCCCAGACTATTAGGCTATGTGCCCACGTAAGCAGAATTTTCCTGAGAAAAACCGGACTTGTTCTCAGCAAATAATGAGTGGAACAAGCTGCCACGAGAAGCCCCAGCAAATAATGAGTGGAACAAGCTGCCACGAGAAGTGGTGAGTTCTCCTTCAATGGAAGTCTTCAAACAGAGTCTGGACAGACATCTGACTGGGATGATTTAGCGAATCCTGCTTTGAGCAGGGGGTTGGACCAGATGGCCCAGGAGGTCCCTTCCAACTCTACCATTCTATGATTCTATGTATACCATTTAACATACTATATAAGTCAGTAATAGTGACTTCTACATAGTGTATGTTTATCTTTGTTTATTGTGTGCTGATATGCTAATTGTGCAGTGTATTCTATAACCAGTTTGTTGACTTTGAAGGTAGATAGGGAAAGGCTGTCAGGGTGGACTGAAGGACACTGGGTAAATCTAAAATAGAACACATGCCTCGGGTATAAAAGAGACTTTTTTTCTTCTGGTTGGTGTGACTCTTCAGGATCTCAGCTCGGTACTTCGGACTCGGCTGAAAGAACACAGGACTGCTCTCGGTTATCTCCCTACGCTTGTCGTTACCTCCTCTCTGTGTGTTATCACAGGTGGAGTAGCGACCCTGGAAGCTCGGCCATAACATCTACCATTATCCTGGCAAGTCAGCGGAAGGGAAGAGTGAGACCCTGTAATATACACCTGGATCACCCCCAGGGCAAGTGTGGGGTTTCACTTACTCGGTACCGGGCCGGTGTCTTAAAGGGGAGGGTCGTGGTGGCGGTGACCCGGTCCATGGCCCTGGGCGTCCATGTAAAATAGGTGGAGCTCAGCTAACTCCCAGGCAGATGGAAAACACCCTTCTAGCACTTATAAAAAGAGAGAAGCCAGCACTGCTTGTGGTCAGAACGCATAACATGAAGTGCAATGCACATATTAACATCTGATTGTATTCAAAATGAGACATTTGGCAAAATATTGATCAATAAATTGAGCCACCCCGCCGCGCCAAGGCAATCTCATGTAGGGGGTCCTACTCTACATTTTTATTATTCACTGTGCCATTGCGGCCTCCTGAATGTTTTAAAAGCAAGACTATATCTAATGCAAACGTACCTGAAACATGTCTGAATCGCTCCCGTGCAGCTAGATGAAACAAGTGCAGATAAAGGCCAACCAGGTCTGAATATAGACATCTCAGGTTTGACCTCCACACACTGCCCGACCAGCAAACACAGATGAAGGGCGATGCAGGCTCAGACACAGGTGCACAAATTACATAAAGCCTGGGGCTTTCGTGTGCAGCTGTAGCCTACTTCGGGGACTCCATACAATCATGTCCCGGCTCACACACGTTGCTGCTGTGTCTTCGAGTCTTAGGTGGGAATAAAGTGGTCTCAACTTCTATTCCTCCGGTTTCTGCTGTGGGATCATTAGTATCACACACAGCCTCGGATACCAGCGCCTGGCCTTTGGCGCATTAAACTTAGGAAAGGGCTCTGCACTAGCTCCGATCCCAGTTCTCTCTCCTCCTCACATTCCATTCTTATCTATCTTCCTTCTGAACAACTGATCCTTCTTTCTTTCTCTTTCCTTGCTAGCAGCTCCAGCTTACAGGAGGCTGCTGCATCTACGTCCTTTCCCTCCTTCCCCCAGTGGGGGAACTGACTTAACTTCCCCTCTAGTGTAATCTAAACTCCACCCACCACCCAGCACCCTTCATGAACCAAAGCAGCTGCCATAATGGGTGCTCTGCTGTTCTAAGGTGTCTGTGCTGGATGTAGGTGCTGGAGTCTGGTCAGGTGTTACCATCTTACCTGGGGAGTGGGAACTACACCTCAGGAGGAGGTGCAGTACCTCTGTGGCGACTGAACCCTCAGGGGCGCCACACACCATCTTGGGGTAATTGCTGGGATTGTTCTGTTTGCTATTGTGTGTTGTGGTTCAATAAAGTATGGCCACAGTGTTTTACCCTAACCCTGTCTTTTCTGTGTATTGTATTACCCAAGGGGAGATAGAGCGGGCGTTCAGTGGTATGAGCCCTGGTCCATGCAGTCTTGCTAAAGGCAGCCGGGCCAGCGGACGAGAGCACCCACTGACCCCTGTTTCTCCACAGCACGCCGCTGTCAAATGATTTAAAGGGCTGGTCCACCCTTTTCCTGTAATCACCTCTCAACCAGTCACTGAGAGACCTGTGTATACTTAATGCCCTCACTTTCTTTGGGAGGTGCCTGGGCAACTTTGTGCATTGTTCTAAGTTGCCCTTTTCAGGTCCCAGGCCAGCGCCTGCTTGTTCAGCGTTATCTTGCCTTGTACTAATCCCAGAGGCGTAGCTAGGGTTTTGGTTCAAGGGGGGCGAAACTTCTGAGTGGGCCCCTAACCAGAGAACCTCAGCAGAACCACGCTGTTGCCAAAAATGATCTATATATAAAAAGACCAATATTGATATTACCACCATATGGTCAGTGGTAAATAATACCAGTCCTACAGAACATATAATAGATTACAGCAGAGATACAGATAGTGTTTTACCGCCGACGTTCTTTCTGATGGAATCGTTCACTTTTCCCGTCTTTTCCATCTGGCTCAGACCGACATGACAACTCCTCCAGCCAGGACTCGGCTGCAGAGAATACAACAAAGACACATTTCACGTCTCATATTTTCAGCACTGTCCCCAATGGGACTATTCTCAACCTGCACAAACTTCTCATCCTGCCGATACCCCATTGCTGAGCCGCTGCTGTCGTATGTGTCCCCATTACTGCTTTACTGCACCTGATACCCCAATGCTGAGCCCCGCACACATTACATACAGGTGTCCGCTCCGCACACATTACAAACATGGCTCTGCTCCGCTCACATTACACAAGCGGCTCCGCACACACTATACATGCGGCGCCCCTCTGCACACATTACACACGCGGCTCCGCACACATTACACACACGGCTCCGCTCAGCACATGTTACACACGCGGCTCCGCTCAGCACACGTTACACACGCGGCTCCGCTCCGCACACATTACACACGTGGCTCCGCACCGCACACATTACACACGTGGCTCCGCACCGCACACATTACACACGTGGCTCCGCACACATTACACACGCGGCTCCGCTCCACACACATTACACACGCGGCTCCGCTCCACACACATTACACACGCGGCTCCGCTCCACACACATTACACACGCGGCTCCGCTCCGCACACATTACACACGCAGCTCCGCTCCGCGCACATTACACACGGCTCCGCTCCGCGCACATTACAAACGTGGCTCCGCTCCGCGCACATTACACATGCGGTTCCGCGCACATTACACACACGTCTCCGCTCCACGCACATTACACATGCGGCTCCGCTCCGCACACATTACACACGCGGCTCCGCTCCGCACACATTACACACGCGGCTCCGCACACATTACACACGCGGCTTCGCTCCGCACACATTACACATGCGGCTCCGTGCACATTACACACGCGGCTCTGCTCCACGCACATTACTCACACGGCTCCGCTCCGCAGACATTACACACGACTCCTCTCTGCACACATTAGTTTCATAAGTTTCTGGGTGTTAATGGCCTGTATATTTCTAAAAGTGTGGAAAGTGGTGGTGACCTGGGCGGGATGGCAGTTCTTGATAGAGAATGATAGAAGGTTGTGGTCAGAGAACGGGAGAGGGGAGTTTGTGAAATCATCCACTGAGCAAAGACGGGAGAAGACCACGGTATCACACAGGATAGGATTAGATACACGGCTCTGCAACAGGACGTGCCAAAGGAGAGGACATTTTAATTCAAAGAATTCTATTCATTCCATCTTATTTGCCTTTTGATTTTAAACGCCTCCAGTTTCCAGTTTGACTGGCATTTGCAATGTCCATTAACAAGGCTCAGGGACAGTCCTTGAAAGTAGTAGGGATCGATTTGCAATCTCCATGCTTTTCTCATGGTCAACTGTACGTGGCCTGTTCAAGAGTTGGAACTGCCAAAAATCTGTTCATCTTTGCACCTAAAGGAAAAAACAAAAATTTTGAAATGTATGCTCAGTAAATGCACTCAATACTTGGTCAGGCTCCTTTTGCATCAGTTACTGTATCAATGCAGCGTGGCATGGAGGCAATCAGCCTGTGGCACTGCTGAGGTGTTATGGAAGCCCAGTTGCTTTGATACCCTTGGAATTGCTGAGGCTAGTAAGGAATCCTTACTAGCCTCAAAATCCCTATCAAAGGTTTATCAAAACCCTAGTCCATGCCCTCATCATCTCTCGCCTTGACTACTGCAACCTCATGCTCTGCGGCCTCCCCTCAAACACTCTCGCACCCCTCCAATCTATTCTAAACTCTGCTGCCCGACTAATCCACCTGTCCCCCCGCTATTCCCCAGCTTCTCCCCTCTGTCAATCCCTTCACTGGCTCCCAATTGCCCAGAGACTCCATTACAAAACCCTAACCATGACATACAAAGCCATCCACAACTTGTCTCCTCCATACATCTGTGACCTCGTCTCCCGGTACTTTCCTGCACGCAACCTCCGATCCTCACAAGATCTCCTTCTCTACTCCCCTCTTATCTCCTCTTCCCACAATCGCATACAAGATTTCTCTCGCGCATCACCCCTACTCTGGAACTCTCTACCACAACATATCAGACTCTCACCTACCATCGAAACCTTCAAAAAGAGCCTGAAGACCCACCTCTTCCGACAAGCCTATAACCTGCAGTAACCACCGATCGACCAAACCGCTGCACGACCAGCTCTACCCTCGCCTACTGTATTATCACCCATCCCTTGAAGACTGTGAGCCCTCGCGGGCAGGGTCCTCTCTCCTCCTGTACCAGTTATGACTTGTATTGTTTAAGATTATTGTACTTGTTTTTATGTATACCCCCCTCACATGTAAAGCGCCATGGAATAAATGGCGCTATAACAATAAATAATAATAATAATAATAATAATAATCCTGACTTTGCCATCTCCTTTAGGTCTATGTCTGTTTGGGCTGCGTTGCTGGACTTGTGCAGGACTTTCAGCCCTATAGGTACATATAGGGACGTTCTCCTGTTTAGCCACCCCTGTATCATGCTGGACTTCTACAGTTGAGTACCATGTGCATTTCACCCTTATGTTTGCTGGACTTATGCACTTTAGTTCTGTGTGCATGCTGATTAATTACATCGTGGGACTGCCTCATTAATACGGTGTACTTACTCACATATCTGCTGCTGGACTCCTACTTTCTGTGCCTTGTGCACACTTGAGTATTAGTACTGTTGGACTGGTTATTATTAGCGGTCATACCCCACTCTTCAGTCACTTAAGACATTTCCATATTGCAGGAAGTGCTCTGGCTGTTTTGCTTTACTTACATCATTCCATATCGTGTTGTTTTTGTTGCAATTGCAGGAAGTGCTCTGCCTGCTTTGCTTTACCTGCATCATTCCATATTGTGCTGTGTTTCTGTTACTATTGCAGGAAGTACTCTGTTTAGTTTTGTCACTCTTGTGAAATATATTATTTACATCAACTTTGGTCTCAGGCTCATATTTTCCCAAGCAATCAGATTCCATAGTACCCATATAAGTATTACAGGCAGTAGGCAGCCACATCGGCCCCCATTTTAGGCCAGTAGAAATGCTGGGCTAGCCTGGTCTTGGTCTTAGCAATCCCTAAGTGACCGACCATCGGAAACTCATGTGAGATCCACAACAACTCCGCCCGGAACAGATAGGGTACCACTAACTGTCGGCCCCTAGGCCACTCCTCTGGTGACTCTTGCTGAACTGACACCCAGTACAGTCGTCCCTGGTCCCAGACCAACCACTCGAGGTCTGAGTCCATGAAAGGCTGTGTCGCCTGCTCCTTAAGGGCATTCAGGCTGTTGTCTGCTTCTAACGCTGCCTGAAACCCCTGACTAGATGTGGCCAGAATGGACGAAACTGCCACATCTTCTGTCAGTTCCCCAGGACCTGTCTCCAGGCTTCCCTCTGGCTCAGCCGCCACTTGGTCAGCAGGGGGAGGCCGTTGGACCTCCATGAGGCTCCTTGGGCTCCAGCACTCCCACTCCTGATGACAACGGCCACGACTGCTGTAACCCTGGGTAGTGCTTGCCTCCCCTCGGCCTCCACACAAGTCGCCAAATCAGGTGGACCAGCCTGGTCTCTTGGCATCCTGGGTGTGGGAACTTCCTGCACTGGGGCCTTACCTAAAAGCTCCACCTCTCCTGTGAAAGCTCCAAACCCATTGGCAACTATATCCTGGTAAAGTCAGGTCACAAGTGTCAGGGCAGATATTCACTAGCCAAAGTCAGGGTGTAGATAACGGTCACGCACCCGGTCTCTTTCAGGTGGCAATCATGCGGAACTCATGGTCCCGAAGCGTCTGGCACCCTGCTGTATGGCAGTCACCGGGCACACACTGCACATCTCTCTCTGGTCCCCGCTGTTAGTGGCTGGAGATGGCGGACGCTGGCCTGCACACGATGCTGGTGCTCCCAGGATGAAGCCCTCGTCTTTTTGGCTGCTGCATGGCTGCTCGGCTCTGCTCAGTGTGCACAGCTCTGCTCTGTGTATACGGCTCGGCTCTGCAAGGCTCTGCAGCGGTCACGCTCTCTTGATCGCTGCTGGGCACACTGCTTCCTTCAGTGCAGCAGTCCGTCTTTCTGGTCTGCTGCAGCATGGCTTGTTGCAGCGCCGATACTCTGTGTAGGGACTGGGAGCAGAGCGCACCGATCACCTGACTGTGCGCTGTCCTCCATTCGCACTAAAATGCTCTGCCTCGTGCGCTTTTTCTTTCTCCTTCTCCACCCCCCTCTGACAGCAGTAAGCTCCACTTCGCCAGGGCTTCCCCAGGCAACAAGGGAAGGTCCGCCTCACTCAAGCTTCCCCCCGGAAACAGTGGATGTAGCCTTTCTAGTTCCAGACCTGGCCCGCAGGTACCCGCTGATTCGTCATCTCGCCTAAAACTTCCACCTCCCTCATTCCCCTCCTGGTGCCCCAGTCCAGATAAACCCTGGCAATGGGCAGTGCCGATTCGACACCTCCAATCCCGGAGACAGCGAGGGTCTTTCCGGGTATCAAGTCCTGGGGGACACCATCTCAGGCCGCATGAGGGTCATCTTGGCGCCGGTGTCCCACAGTCCCATAGCAGTGGCGTGGTTTATGGTGACGGGCTGGTAATTGTCACAGAACCTCCCACCACCCCCAACCACATATATGACTGGGGATGGTTTTGGGGATGAGGACGGGGCCTTGGGGCGCTAGGGACACATGGCCCTCAAGTGTCCGGGTTGGTTGCAGAGGTAACACCCCCTGGGTTCTGCCCCTGGCCTGGAGAGGGAAACAAAGGGGGTGCCCCTTGTATTCTAGGGGCTGGGAAACAGGGGCAGGATGAGTCTTACCCCCTCTCCAGATGCTGTGGGCAGCCCATTTGGCTTCAGGGGCGCAGTTATTGGCATAGTCATCTGCCAGGGCAGCTGTAGCAGCGGCCCCCTTTGGTATCCAGTCATGGAGGTATAGCTGGAAGTCCTCTGGGCAGTTCCACATGAATTGCTGTCAGAAACGCTTCCTGGATCTCCTGGCCAGTGGTGAGCTCCAGACCCTTGGTCCAGTGCTCTGGAGTTCTCATAAGGGCCCGCATATGGTCGGCCCACGTGTGCTTGGGGCCTTTTTGCAGGCTCCGGAACTTCCTGTGGTAAGACTCTAGGATGAAGTTAAACTGCTGGATCAGGGCCTCTTTGATGCTCTCATAGTCCTACTCCTCCCCGGCAGGTACGGTGAGTCCCCCAAAATTTCCAGAGACTTACCCCTCAAATGGAGGGTCAGGTACTTGATCCACTGATCCGAGGCCAGATGGTGCTGTCGGCAGGTTCGCTCAAAGGCCCGCAGAAAGGAGTCCAGGTCTTTGTCCTTCTCCAGCAATGGGAAGTCCTCGGCTTGGACCTTGGCTGTCTTGGGTTCCAGAGGTGCTGTGGTTAGCGGTAGGAGACCCTGCCGAGCCAACTCAAGCTGATGCTGTCGCTCTGCATCTTCAAGGCGTTCCACCCCCTCGCGTTCTCGCTTTGCTTGGCGTCCTGCCACCTCTCGTTCCCGCTCTGCTTGTGCTGCCTCTCGCTTTGCCTGGTGTTCTGCCGCCTCCCGATCAGCCTGGCGCTCTGCCACTTTCAGGAGGGCTGCGTAGGCTTCCTCACGCCCCACCTCGAGACTCGCTAGGGCAGCTTGAAAGAGAGCCTCTGATCTGAGCTGTCTGGGGAGGGCAGTAGGAGGGCGTTCTCCTGCGGCAGGATAGTGCACTGGTGGCGAGACACTTGTGGAACCCGGGCAGGACCCCCCTGGTTTACCCTTTCTTTGGAACCAGTACAGTTATTCTCCACATTACGGGCTAGCTCCGCGGCAATCATTCTTGTCCGGCTTTGAGTGCTTGCAGCCAGTCTTTTCAACCCTCGGTCACGGTCACAGCGGCAACCCGAGCACCCCTACCTCTACAGTACTTGCACTCAGACTGTCTAGTGCTGAGCTGATCTTAGGACCCCAGCAGCAAAAGCTACTGCTGTTTGTCCTTCGTGTCTGGGAGTAGGGATCCCATTCACACTATTATCTCGATCACACGTTCTGCCAGGAATCTGTGACGGATCACACAGGGGAAGGGGGTGTCACCTTCAATCACCTCAGGGGAAGGGAGAGAAGGACCCAAAGGGATTGGCTCACTGGCGTCACCACTTGCTCCAGGCCAGTCAGGGAACTGCACCGAGGGCAAATAGTCACCCGAAAGACTTCCCTTATAAGTACGAGTTATTGAGGCTCTCCCAGTGAGGGAGGATATACATCACCAGTCCAGGCTGGGGATATACTGTATATATAAACCTCACGGCCGTCACTGCCAGAGTTCCTCACTAACAGAGTACGGTATTCTGCCACCAGTTCCTTGTTTAAAATAAGCCCCGTTCGACAGCAGGCTTATATATCAGGTCAGAAACCAACGCTGGGGTAGCATAGAATATAGCCAACCGAGCGTGCGGGCATGGGGATTCGTGAATCGAGATAAAAGAGCGGCCCAAGATTAATTTTATATTTACTGCCTAAAAGGCGCACTAGAAATATACAGGTATAAAGTATATTTATAAGAACAATATATAGGTATACAGTCAAAAGTGTAGTACAAGGATAGGGTATAGATAGGTTGCAATTACCGTGTTATGTAGCATTTGACCACAGGGAGGCGCTGATGGATCACAGTTCCAAATCTTTGTGGTTCTCTTGGCTGCATCAGCTAACGGGTCCTCCTGCCAGTAGGAATATAAGTCCAAAATGAGGGGCTGTCTTATATCTCCTAAGCTGCTCCCTCCCACACTCTGCTCCCACCACTGGGCTTGTGCAGCCTCTCTCCTCCCATATCTGAGAATATGATTTTCTGTCCAGAACTGTGGATGACCCATAACTTTCCACCCAAAGCTCAAAACTTGTTGGCTGTGCCTCCACTGGATTTTATCTGCGCATAGAAACTAAATATGCCTACTGTATGTAACTCCTGGTAGCTATGCTTTATAACTCAATAATGCAGATTGCTACAGGTGGCTGCCGGGCACTGGCATGTGGGGGAAGGAATGCCGAATCCAATTATGTGCTCGGCTAGTCTCACAGATATTGCATTCTGTTATTATAGGTCATTTACAGATTCAGTACCTCGGAGCCTTGCTGTGACCTATAGTGCCACGCTGTCCCATGTGCTTGAGTTGGACAAAAGAATCCAATTTGCCTGTAGCTGCAGAGAGCTCACACCCTGGTGCTAATTGGTAGGGATCGAGCTTCAAAGAGCTTCTTCCTGGAGTTTATTAAAGGAAAACATTGCACTGCTTTTTATGGCCTGGGGGAATGCAAGGGTGTTGGCACATTTCAGGAGTGGAGGTCTCCCTCACAAGCCTTGAAATCAATCAGTAAACCTTGAGTTAATTAGTTTACCTAGCAGGCCAGATAGAATCAATAGAATGGTGTGAGGCTTGACAACACTTTCATTTTGGAAAATCCTCAGTGTCGCGGGGTATTGCAGTACCAGGTATGGACTGGGGCTGAAATTCAGTCCTGGCATTTGAAATCACACAGGCCCATGTTGTCCCCGTCCCCATGAACCAAATGGGATATATTACTAATATTACCCTGGATGGAGGAAAGGAAGCTTTTCCACAAGACAAATATTTCTAGTGATAGTCAGCGACTGTGTTACATCACAACTCTTAACAGTATGGGTATCTTGAGAACACCGATTCTGATAACAACATAGCAGACAAGGCAGCCCATGACCAGACAGGCCCTTCTAGCATTTGCCAGATGGCCAGTTCGGCTCTGTGCAGTAATAAACTTTTCTTTGCTTGATAGAGTGCTGCACATATTTTACTAAAGGCTCTGCTGCGGTTTGCCACCTCCATGGAATAGCGTTCAAATAATATGACTTTCATCCCCCTCAAAGTCACTGGTCGGGAACATCTTCTATATGCTCTCATTATGTCAAACTTATCATTATAGTCCAGGAATTTCATGATTACTTGACGTGGTCTTAGTTTCCGGACATAAGATCCTTGGTTATGAGATCGTATATCTGGCCCAACTCTGTGCGCCCCTTCAACCGTGATTAATTCCCAGGGCCATTGGTAGGTCTCTTTCGCAAAGTCTTGGAAGATTAGCTGCCTGATCGATTCCGAAAGCCCCACTAGGCTTAGGTTGCTGCGCCTTGACCTTGTCATGATCACGTGTGTCAGGACGCAGATGTTACCGCAAGGCGGACCCATAACACACGTGACCCTGGATACACCGCCTCCAGTGGGGCGCATTTAAATAATAAAAACGTGCAGGTGGATACGCCGCCTCCACCTGGCGAATTTAGGTATTACACGTTATACATACAATATCTGGAAACACCGCCTCCAGTAAGGCGCATTTAAATAATAAAGGGGGGAACCTGGGTAACTTTAACAATGGTGGGCCCTGCAATAGGGAAAAGGGAATTGGAGACCTCCTGAGCTCCCCTGAGCCAGTGTCCCTGCACTCCTAACGTTCCCTATGCCGGTTTCGCACCGGGCGCCGCACGCGTACCTCAACGCCCTAGCTCGCCCTGACCCTAAACCCTCACTAGGGAATAGGTCGGTGCGGAAACTAATCCCACCACTGCACTAATAACACACATGAGGAAAGAGACAATACAGGGGAAACACCACTTAGCTTTGCTCTGTTGCGTGTGCTCCTAGCAACAGAGCCCACCACCTGAGTGCATCTTCTCCTCCACCTGGATCCATCACCATAACAGGATCCTTCACCTTAGTGCAGCCTTGGAGCAGAGTCCAACACCAGTTGCAGCTGCTTAGTACCAGAGTCCCAAGGAAGTGTTCAGCTTCTGCCACGAAGTCAAGCATGCTTGAGTCCAGCTCAGCGGCCAAGTCCCACATGGTGAGTGCCACTCTCCATAGTAGCCACTTCACCAGCCCATGCAGACACTTCCCGCTGACACCATCACTGCGACTCCATCACGCCATGCCAGCCCTTCGTCCAGACACCATAGCTGAAACACATCCCCCCTGGCTAAGCTGCGCAGGACTCCTCACCAGCTCCATCCTTCATCCAGGCTCTCCAAAAACAGAGTGAACACACTCTCACAATATCACAGGCAGTGATTGCACCCCTCTAGCACACCTTTATAGGGTGTAACACCTGATCCCTAATTAAGTGCACAAAAACCTAAAGTGCAATACTGCTAACCACCACCGGGGACAGTCAAAACACCTTTGAACTTAACCAAAGTAAAAAAAGTTCACCTTGTGCTTTTAATACCGCCAGATCCAACACTGGATCATGACAGACCTGTTTTCCAGGTCCTCGACCTTCTCAGGCAGGCGTTTTGTTTCTGCAGTTGTCTCTTTCAACTGCGAGGAGAGCTGTACGTTATCACCCTCCAGTTGTGAGACCCTCTGCTCCAGCTCCTCTATATATCCATCATGTTTGCTCAACTCTTCTTGAAAATGCTGGAGGACTTTCTTGATAGCCTGTTCCAGGATCTTTTGGATGTCTGGCATGATGCTACTTGCCACATCAGCCGCCAGTTTGTTATAGTCTATTGTTATCATTCTTGAAGGGTCTTCCCTGCTACACTCATTTAGGTCTTCAATGCACTCCCTACTTAGGGTTTTCTGTTGCGAGTGTGTTGCAGGAGCATCCTCCCCCACGTGGCTTGTGTCCATGATGTCTTCCCCCTCACAGTAGTTCCCATTGCTTGTTTGCCGAGGGCCCTCCAGCTTTTGCGAGCTACGTAACACATAGCGATCCATTTGCTGAAGTGATGTGAATGGAGTCATTGTCTGAGCCCTCTGCTGTTGCAGTTTGGCCTTTCTCTTGAGATTATCAGTTCTTATGTTTCTTGGCAGCTATGGAAATATCTCTCCCTGAAGCACAAATCAAGTACTTGTAGTTTTTTGTTTGTCCACTAGGTGGCAGCAGAGTTTTTCCTTGCGTGAAAAGCAGTTGCAGTTCACTGTAGCAGCCACTAGATGTCACCAGTTTTCCTTTTCGGCTGATACCAGGAGAAATGACCAGCCAGCTGTGCTTAAACTCCCTCCTGGGGCCCTGTACATCCTTGCTGGAGAGTCCTTTTTCTCTCAGCTTTTCTGGTCATCTCCCCACTTTTAGGGTCCCCTTTAGGTACAGGAAAACAGCCCTGCAAAGTCTGTGCTGGCCTCCATAAGTAGATCTCTCTGGTGTTTTCTTGGGGGGGGGGGTTTCTATGTGCAGCTCATCAGAATGTACCTTTAGTCACAGTGGGCTTTGCTGTGGGAAGAGCAGCCCCCCAAGGCCCCAGGTGCACGTGGGCAGCAGGCCATGACACTCCAGGTCTCAGAAATGGTCCGGGATTGTAGTGACTGACCTTTACAGGTGATGTGGAGTGGGGGCAGGTGGTAATCTGTCTTTCTCTTGAGTTGGGGTGGTGGATGTCCGCAGATTTGTTAGTAGGATTCTTGTTGGTGTGGGAGTTGCTTCTCCTGCGTGCTACATCATCAGCGCCAGGACAGGAAGAAGTTCACCCTATTTTTAATAACCAGCTGAAGGAAAGCAGACAGCTCGGGGCTGGTGTTATTATTCTGGGAAGAGCCATTATCCACTGCAGAGGTTACTCGTGGTCATTTCTCATGGGCATAATGTCATCCCCCATGAGAATGGACATCGCATAACCTCTGCAATATCGTTCTTGCTGTCATGGATCATGGGTGATAATATTATTGATGTGGTCGCCTGTGAGAAAATTAGTGGATGACATGGGACCTAGTTAGATTTTATTTTTATTAACCCCTTCACACCACAGCACATTTTTGTTTTAACGCTTCCATTTTTACTTCCCCTTCTTCCCAGAGCCATAACTCTATATTTTTCTGTCCACGTAGACATATGAGGGCTTGTTTCTGGTGGAACGAGTTGTACTTTTGAATGACAACATTCATTTTACCACACAGTGTGGTGAAATTGTGAAAAAAAAAAACACAATTCTGTTTTTTGGGAATTGTTTTTACGGTGTACATTTTGTGGTAAAAAGACCATGCAAACTGCATCTCCTCATCGATATGATTACGGCAATACCAAACGTGTCCAGTTTTTCTATTATTTTAGTAGTGAAAAAAAATTGAAGTTTGCAAAAAAAAATTGAGGGAGTTGTGTTGATGAGCGAGTATTCTCGTTGCTCTGGTGTCCTCCGAGTATTTTGGCGTGCTCGGAGATTTAGTTTGTGTCGACGCAGCTGCATGATTTGTGGCTGCTAGACAGCCTGAATACATGTGAGGAATGCCTGTTTGTTAGGAAATCCCCACATATATTCAAGCTGTCTAGCAGCCGCAAATCATGTAGCGCCGGAAACACAAACTTAATCTCCGAGCACGCCAAAATAGGACACCTGAGCATGCTTGGGAAAACCCAAGAAACGAGTAGTATACTTGCTCATCACTACCCGTAACATTTTTTTTTTTTATCTGTTGGAGCTGTATAGGTTATCTTTTTGGGGGCGAGTGAAGTTTTTATTGATGTAATTTTGACGTTGTTCTATTTTTCTTTTTACTTTACTTACCGATCAAGTTAACTGTTTTTTTTTTAATTTTGAGAGATTGGACTTTTCTGAACGCGGCGATACCAAATTTGTGCAATTTTTTATATCTTTATTTTCACTAAGAGGAAAGGGAGGTAATTTGAACTTTTAATTATTCATATTTTTTGAAACTTTTGAAGATGCAATCGTCTGATCGCATGGCTGCATATAGCAGAAATCACAGTCTCCTTTGAAGATCTGCCACAGGCAGGGTTTCAAAGGAGTTCCATAATAACAATCAAGGGGGTCATCACAACAACCCATCGGCAAACTTCGATCGTTACAGTGCGACGAAGGACGGAAGTTCCACTGCACCGATTGTTAGGGGCAGGTCCTGGATGTAATACACAGCCATCGTCTGCTGGGTATGGGGCAGGCTCGCTGCGTGAGCCCGCTCAATACACTTGCATTCGACTTATGCTGTATGTATCATGCGCTGACACACGTACTTCAGGCTCATGTACCGGAACTACGTTTGCCAGCACATGCGCACTTATGTTTTCCGGCTTTGCCCGCAGTTGGGCAAAGCGTCTTGTGCAGGTGCGAAATGCAATATTTCTGAGCAGACGCGAGATGTCGTACAGCGCAATAGGCGTTATCCATGAAGTATGACGGCAAGCAACAGCAGATGGGAGGGATGCAGAGGCCCGAAACCACCCCCATCAGACCAGACTGAGAAGATTAGCATACAGCGCTGGAGACATTAAAAAACGTTTTCGGGAGTATACAAGGGGAGTCAGGGGGTTCTATAAGGATGTAGGGAATGCAGCGCAGATGCTGAGTAAGGTGATATTTTTAGCTGCTATGCCACAAAACTGGTGACAGGTTCCCTTTAACTGTCCAGTCACTCACAGCCATGCCATTACTTGACATGGCTGTAATGGAGTCTGAAGTGCCCAGACCTTTAAAGCTTGTTGAGTGGCTGCGCTGCAGCCTTTCACACTTACCAAAGCTCACGCAAGCAACCCTGGCACACCAGCCTGACTAAAAAACTGAAGCGGGCTTCCAGGGTTGCTGAGTGGAAATGGAAAAGATCCCACTCCTGTAATGATAATGTAAGATATGATGTAAGATTCCCCTGATGATCAAATTTTCTGGAACAGTCAAGTCTCTGCTATTCTCACACTGAACTCTGCTATGCCCAGCTGTGAGGGATTCGACCACCCCCTTCCCTTTCCCTGCAGCTTCACACAAGCTATCTGTAACACAACACCAGCTCTTTCCTGTCTCCCCCTGTCCTCCTCACTGCAAGGAATGTTAATTAGCTAGTAGAAAGAATGCTCTTTGTTTAAGAGACCATGTGCTCTCATGTATATATATATATATATACACTCACTGGCCACTTTATTAGGTACACCTGTCCAACTGTGTGTTAAGACTTAATTTCTAATCAGCCAATCACATGGCAGCAACTCAGTGCATTTAGGCATGTAGACATGGTCAAGACAATCTCCTGCAGTTCAAACCGAGCATCAGTATGGGGAAGAAAGGTGATTTGAGTGCCTTTGAACGTGGCATGATTGTTGGTGCCAGAAGGGCTGGTCTGAGAATTTCAGAAACTGCTGATCTACTGGGATTTTCACGCACAACCATCTCTAGGGTTTACAGAGAATGGTCCGAAAAAGAAAAAAAATCCAGTGAGCGGCAGTTCTGTGGCCGGAAATACCATGTTGATGCCAGAGGTCAGAGGAGAATGGGCAGACTGGTTCGAGCTGATAGAAAGGCAACAGTGACTCAAATTGCCACCCGTTACAACCAAGGTAGGCAGAAGAGCATCTCTGAACGCACAGTGCGTCGAACTTTGAGGCAGATGGGCTACAGCAGCAGAAGACCACACTGGGTACCACTCCTCTCAGCTAAGAACAGGAAACTGAGGCTACAATTTGCACAAGCTCATCGAAATTGGACAGTAGAAGATTGGAAAAACGTTGCCTGGTCTGATGAGTCTCGATTTCTGCTGCGACATTCGGATGGTAGGGTCAGAATTTGGCGTAAACAACATGAAAGCATGGATCCATCCTGCCTTGTATCAACGGTTCAGGCTGGTGGTGGTGGTGTCATGGTGTGGGGAATTTTTTCTGGGCACTCTTTGGGCCCCTTGGTACCAATTGAGCATCGTTGCAACGCCACAGCCTACCTGAGTATTGTTGCTGACCATGTCCATCCCTTTATGACCACAATGTACCCAACATCTGATGGCTACTTTCAGCAGGATAATGCGCCATGTCATAAAGCTCGAATCATCTCAGATTGGTTTCTTGAACATGACAATGAGTTTACTGTACTCAAATGGCCTCCTCAGTCACCAGATCTCAATCCAATAGAGCATCTTTGGGATGTGGTGGAACGGGAGATTCGCATCAGGGATGTGCAGCCGACAAATCTGCGCCAACTGTGTGATGCCATCATGTCAATATGGTCCAGCCTGTGGAGTGGCTGTGTGTAATGGCTGCCAGCATCTGAGAGTCCCAGAGGAGAGAGTGGATGTCTGCAGCGTGGAGCAACAGCCATGAGGAAACCCTGACGTGGGTGAGTTAATGATGAGGCTGAAGAGCCTGAGTATGGACATTGAGTAACCTGTGTGTGACCACAGGCTTAACCAGAGTGAAGCTATAATGGACACTATGCTCTAATGCTGTTTATGTTGCTTCTATGGTTTATGAAGGAGGAATAAACCGCATGGACTGTGTTATGCTTTATGAAAACCCGTGCTGGATCTGGTTTTGTGGCGGCTAAGTGAGAATCCCCTCTCTGAATAACAGCACTACCTCTCATTTGGTGGAGAATGCGGGTAATATTGTAGCCTTGTTGCTAGGGGCAACGGAAAAGGACTGCAGTCGGTTGCTAAGGGCAACGCTGAGCCAGAAGGGCTGACGGTATGGAAAGCCGTGTGATATGCTGACTGGAGTCAGTGGAAAAGACTTATAGGATACCTCTGCGGTAGAGGGGTCCGAGAACTTGCGCGGCCAGCAGGTGACGGTCGTGAAAACCGTGTTGTACTGACCAGGGTCAGTGAGAAAGAGACTGGTGATTGATAGGGTGCCTCTGTGGAGAAGAGGTATCCGAGAACCTGTGGGGCCGACACAGGTAATGGACAGGTGTTCGTGTTGTACTGACCTGGGTCAGTGGGAAAGTCTGTGTACCTGGAGGGTTCAGTGAGCAAGGTCCTGGAAGGTCAGTGTTGGGAGATTCTAGGAGAAGAATCGTCTCCCTGGAGCACGTGGTATGACCTTGGACCTGGCGAGGCGTGAGTGTTGGGCAGTCTCAGGCGGAGACGGATGTCCTGAAGAGCACCCGCTAAGCCCCTGGACCTGGTGAGGCCGGTGTGTTGGGAAACCCTGGGAGGGCCGCTCCCTGAATAGCACCTGGTGCGCCCTGTGTGTTGGACGGTCTCAGGCGGAGACAGAATGTCCTGAATAGCACACAGACAGGACACGTGAGTTTTTGTGTGGTGTTTTCTTTTCTTTTCTCAACTCAGCCTGCGGTGGCTCAGTGGGAGTCAAGAAGGTGACAAGCGGCTTCCGGTAACTCGGCGGGGTTACGAAGGGGACAAGCAGATTCTGGTGGATCGGCGGGTCCACGAAGACGGCGCAGCAGGAGCTGTGGCAGCGCCAGAAGGAACTGGTGTGGTGTTGGTGATCTGTGACAGCAGGGGCTGTGGTGGTGCCAACAAGGACTTGTGTGGTATCGTAAAAGAGACAAACTGTGTTGTGTGAACTGTGGTCTGAGAAGACTGGTATAACGGACATGGGGAAATCCCGAAAGGGGGCGGTGGCCCAAATCGGGGTGGTAGCCCAAAAGGGGGGTGGAGTCCTGGAAGGGGGCAGTGACCCAAAGTGGGGTGGTAACCCAAAAAGTGGAGTCCCAGAGGGGGGCGGTGACCCAAATTGGGGTGGTAACCAAAAAAGGGGTGGAGTCCCGGGAGGGGGCGGTGACCCAAATTGGGGTGGTTCAGGAAATGGCAGCACTGGTTGCCTCACTGGGTATGTCTGGGGAACCGCAGTGTGTCTGTATGAGTTTTGAGGAGTGCGGCATGTATTTTCCGGATAATGACGGGCCACAGGTGTGTACCTTGGTGCTGCACCGGGAAGGAGTCTTTGGTAGACTGGACTCAGAGAGTCAGGTGACTCTGACAGGAACTCCTCTCGTTTTATCTCTGACCGAGAAAAACGCCAGGGTTCGCTGTAAACATGGGGTCACGGTGAACTATGCAGTAGACCGAGTAATGTTTGAGGGGACCAAAGGTGGTGAGTGCCAAGGGGGCGGGATACCACGGGACTTAGTCTATGCCTTGGAGAGGGGCCGGGACTTTGTTTTGTTTGATGACGTATGGTCGGACGATGGAGACATTTCGACTGTGGGGCCAGCAGACACTGAGACAGTGACGGCTCCTGACGTGGACAGGTCAGAGGTAGAACTGACCAGAAGAAGTACATCTGCCCAACTTACGGACCTGACGTCTCGTGATATGACGGATGGTGGGCTGGGAGATGAGATGACTGGGGTAAAAACATGGTTAAACGGTAACGGGACGGTTCACTCGGCTGACGGGACTGACCCAGTGGTACCCTTTGACAATATAATAAAAGAGGTAGTGGTGAGACACGTGCTGGCCAAAAAAGAACAGGACCGTGAGATTCAGCTGATAAAGGAGACAGTGGAAGGACATCTCGAAAGGGAAAGAGTCCTGAGACAAATGGCCGAGCACAGGGTTGAGGAGCTCGAGAAAGAGGTCTTGGAGCTCAAAGAAACTGTAAGTGGTCTTCTGCGGGAGAAGAACTTGGACAGTGATGAACAGCGGCCGGGTCTGACTAGTGGTGGAACGGAGCTGCTGGTGCCCGTCTTGGCAGACGGTCGTGAAGAGATGAGACCTCGTGAGGTTGAGGAGCTGAGAACTGAAGAAGACAGTCACCCGGTAGGGGCAACTGTAGTGAGGGAAGTGTCCGTGGTAAAGCCAGAGCCTCCTGGTCTGGAAGAGAGCAAGTCCAGGACCTTCAAGGTTTTAATTGATGTACCAGAAGACATGCAAGAAGCCTGTGCGGAGGAAGGTGTGCATGAGGCTTTCAAAGAGGCGGTCAAGGCGTGTGAGGTGCACTGGGCGCCTGAGACTAGGCAGTTGGTGATCATATCAGCCAGGGAAGACACAGCAAAGCGGGCGGCTGTCCTGAAAAACATGCATCTGCAATGTCTTCACACCAAACAGCTGGTTAGGCGGAGTAATGTGAAGGCTGCTCGACGCCTAGAGTTAGTAAGGGAGGCTATGAATCAAATGGGTTTGCGGAAAGATGTGGTTCCAGTACCCAAAGCTCTGATTGGGAGAATCATTGGAAGATCCGGGAAGGTAATGCAAGACCGGTGTGGTGACGGTAAGGATCCCTCCTGATGATGAAGACCAGGTATCCAGTGAAGAGGTTAGGATTCCCGTCCTGGTGGTTGGCTCCGTGGAAAGCCTGAGAGACTTTCGGATGCTCGTGGAGTATCGAGTGGGGTACCGGCAAGAAATTGAGCAGTTGAGGCTGAACCGCCAGCGAATTAATAAAGAAGTACGGAATACCAGGTGGCGGCCGCCTGCAACCCAAGATGTAAGGACCCGAAGGTTTCTGCCAAGAAGTGATAGGGCAGATGGCCGACGAATGTCAGCAAGTGGCAGTTGAATGGGCCGTACGACGTTGAGAGACCGTAGTTCCTGTGAGACCCTGAATGAGTCAGACTCAGGCCAGACAGTAGGCCCGATTAATACTGATGACCGTACCAACCGGGGGAGCTGGTCGGGGAACGGAACCAACAGAGAGAGGAGAGTAGTGACTAAACAGTGTCTGATGACGCAGACAAACCGTGACTGGAGGGTCAAAGACAATGACCGGTATTATGACCGCTGGGAGCGGGGGAGGCCTAACGTAGAGATGAGGCCGTATGACATATCGAGACGGTTCTCTCGACCCAGGGGGCAAGGTGTAGTGAGTAAAAATGAAAGACAGCAAAATGTGCTGGAGTGGGTTATCAAAATCATAGTGATTTAGATGTGTTGGTAATCACAACCAAGATTCCAGCACATGAATGGATAGTGCAGAACACACTGCATATAATGTTTGCCCATGGTCGTGACCATAACTACAGGGAAAAAATTCCTACATGAATGATGACAGGCAAAAACATACAATATGGTAATAAAGGAGGCACTTACACAAGAAGGAGCAGCAAGGGAGACCACAGCCGTACCCCAACGCGCGGCGTTTCGGCGATAATGCCTTCCTCAGGGGGCATTTCCCTGTAGTTATGGTCACGACCATGGGCAAACATTATTTATGTTTAGACAGTTAGACACTTCACAATGTTCATGTATTTCTCATGACTATTTATTTGGAGCTGCGATGGTCTCCCGGCCTTTCTTTTCCTACCAATGTCACTTTTTAGCCATGTTCTGTTTGTTTCACCTTTCAATAAAAACCTACTTTGCACTTTACCTTGTGATATGAGGACTTTTTCACTGCTTTTCGTCAGTTGCTAAGGTGTAGTGAGTGCCTGGTCTCGAGAGTCGGGGGTTATGCTGTGTGTTCAGCCCCACAGGTTTGAACATAGGGGGGAGGTATGTGGTGTAATGACCACTGTGTCCGCTAGGGGGCGCTGTGCGGATGTCCTAGGAGAAAGGATGAATGACAGAACCATGAAGGACCGTTATGTATCTCAAGGTGGGTGGCCTTGAGATGGAGACTGATGCATGTATTGACCAGCAGTGATACTGCTGAGGTGTCGTTTCTACGTGTAAGGGAGAAGTCTCCAGGTAACTAGAGAGATAGGCAGACCTGGTTACCTGTTTTCTTCTTTAACCCTGTTTTATTTTTAATTGCTTGTACATATTTTAATTGTCTTGTTACATCTTTTTTATCATCTGCAAGCACTGCCCATCTTTTGGGAACAAACTATTAAAGTTATTAGGTCTGTCTCCTTGCTCTGTATCATAGTAACATAGTTATTAAGGTTGAAGGGAGACTTTAAGTCCATATAGTTCAACCCATATCCTATCCTAACTTGCCCTAACATGTGACAAATTCACGCACCCATAAGCTAATTACGCTGCTGATTCGGGTTGGCTTCAAACCCCTCTATTAATTTTAAATATTAATCAGAGAAATCTGAAGCTGGTGGCAGCGAAGTGTGGTCCCGGTAGGGTGGGTGAAGCTGTCAGCGACGGAAGGGGTTTTATAAGCTTTTGTGTGGCTGCAGCCAAAGCATTTATAATTCCCTTGCTGCAGCGCGCCTAACAGCCAGTCCACAGTGAGCGGCCCATACGGCGACCAGTTATCCCAGGTGTAGTTCCCTGACTGACCTAAGGGTAAGGGGGGTGCCAGAGAGCTGCAAGTTCCAAAGGGGAACTGGAAAGTGGGATATCCATAAATCCCGACAGCTTGTAACATATTGTGGCAGTGGGGGGATAACCAAAATAAACCCCCCTGCGGTAAATTGTTAGGGCAAGACTAGCTTGCTGCTTTTTATCACATGTGCCAGTGGTGGAATAACTAAGATAAGCCCCCCTGTGCCTGTGATAGCCGTGTGCGTCCAAAGGTCACATCCCCTGGTCCGTGACAAATTGGTGGTACGAGGCGGGATCGTGACACACTTACCAAAGCTCACACAAGCAACCCTGGCACACCAGCCTGACTAAAGAACTGAAGCAGGCTTCCAGGGTCGCTGAGTGGAAATGGAAAAGATCCCACTCCAATGAGCACTTCATTGCATTCAATCAGTCACTCACTACTTTCCAGTCCACACTCCCTGCAACAAAAGAAACACACTCCCCCCTTATGCTGGACAACATACAATCCACCAGAGTGGGATACCTCACCCACCCGCATGGGCTCCACAGTAGGCTCAGTACTGACCTCCCTTCACCCCCGACCTCCCGCACCCAGAGGTGACTCCCTATGTCTAAGACGGCAATCAACTTGGATCGCCAGAGACACGGCTGCCTCAAGGGAGTTAGGAGTCTCACACAGAGCTAAGGCTATGTGCACACGGTGCGGATTCTGCTGCGGATCCGCAGCGTTTCAGGCTCTGTGGGGCCGCAGCAGATTTAGGTGCATTGTACAGTACCATTGTTTTCAATGGCAAACTGAGAAACGCTGTGCACATGCTGTGGATTTTTCTGTGCGGATTTGCTGCGGGTTCAAATCCGCAGCATGTCAATTCTTGTGCGGATTCCGCTGTGGTTTCACACCTTCTCCATTGTAGAGGTGTGAAACCGCAGGGCTAAACCACAGGCTAATCCGCAGGTAAACCGCAGGTCTTTTGACCTGAAAATTTACCTGCGGATTTTTCCATATCCGCGCGGAAAAATCCGCAGGACCTATATCTACAAGTCCACATAGCCTTAGGCATCCTTCATCCTTGCTGTAAGCCCCTCACAGAACAGACTACGGAGTGCGGGGTCATTCCTCTTTGTACCCGTGGCCAACTTCTGGAACTCAGAGCAATATTCCTCGGTTGGTCGGTCTCCTTGCTTGAGTTGGCGTAGTGTAGACACAGCTAGAGTCAGCATATATAAGGCCCAGTGTCCGAAAAAATCCCTCCACCGTCTAGTGCGACTGAGAGTCAGACGGGAGAGAAAACACCAGTGCCTGAAGAAACCAGACGTAACCTGAAGTACAGTTTACAAGTCTCTCTGAAGACAAACTTGTCATGCCCCCCAGAGAACCTGTCAGGCAACGTGACCTTGGGGCTCCACTATGGTTTGCTGGGGAGATAGGAGTCCCACACCAGATATATCAGGGTGCTGCAAAACCACCGTGCGTAAATCTGCCACCTCCAGATTGATCTGCAGCAACTGCCCCGTCAGAGCAGAGTTTGGATCCATCATTGATCAGAGAAAATGGTAGCGGTCAGAGCTAATGTCACGACACAGCTGTCAGGTGACCCGGGGACCAGGGGCTCCTTCCCTGGCCCTAACACTAGGAGGCACCCTAGGTTGCTCTGCTCCCCGGGACACTTTAGATGGCGAAGAGATCGGGGCCTCCATCCTTACCTTATCTCCTAAGTTAGCCCTCCATCTGTTCTCCTTCCCCACCCAGGGAAGAGGGGGCGCTACTGTGCAACGCAGTACACCAACCCGACAA
Organism: Dendrobates tinctorius; assembly: GCF_039654945.1. Taxonomy (NCBI): domain Eukaryota; kingdom Metazoa; phylum Chordata; class Amphibia; order Anura; family Dendrobatidae; genus Dendrobates; species Dendrobates tinctorius. The sequence continues at coordinate 808,138 of NW_027361904.1, read as the reverse complement.
ACAAGGAAACTCGGACAAGGGTTAACAGAAAACTGCAGGCATACAAAATATTCACTCACATGCACAGAGGAATGCATCAGGGTGTGCAGGAAGGGAAAGAAAGCAAAACAGGGAAGGAAAAGGAATTACCAAGCATACAAACCAAACAACAGTCACTAATAACTCCCCTAACTCTCCTCATATGTGCTCCTCTCCCACCATTAGCTATATAACAAATGCTAGCTCTGACGAGGATTAGTAACAGAGCCCAGATTATAAAGGGGAAAGGAGTGGCTAACCGAGCTCAGCTGTGAACACAGAGATTTCCAACATGAATGACTAACCCCTGTTCAGCCAGAAGAATTAAACCTATTTAAAATGAAGGAGAAATGCTTCTTCTCAGAGCTGGAGTAGGAACAATCAGATGCTGAGGTCTTCTGGCTCCACACAGTCGCTGTAACCTCGTGACAATACTACATACTTGTAATTAGTGTCTGGTTGTGCACTGTGTTCAAAGCTTTTGAGTGTAGTAATGTGTATGAGGTCTCTTTTATGTCTAATACAGGGTGTATCTGAGTCCCTAATATTTGACAGTTATTCCTTCATAAATTACACTCACATTTCCAATTTTACACTCAATTTTCAATTACACACATGGCTCCGCAAAGATTACACATGACACAAGCGGCTCCGCTCTGCACACATGACACACGCTGCTCTGCTCCGCACACGTTACACACGCGGCTCCACTCCGCACACATTACACACACGTTCCGCGCACATTACCCACATGGCTCCGCTCAGCGCACATTATACACATGGCCCTGCACACATTACACACACGGCTCCGCACCGCATACATTACACACATGTTCCGTGCACATTACACACGCGGCTCCACTCCGCAAACATTACACACACATTCCGCGCACATTACCCACACGGCTCTGCTCCACGCACATTACCCAAACGGCTCCGCAAACATTACAAACACAGCTCCGCTCCACAACGCGGCTCCGCTCACGTTACACATGCGGCTCCGCTCTGCACACATTACACACACGTTCTGCGCACATTACCCACATGGCTCCGCTCACATTACACACGCGTCTCAGCTCTGCACACATTACACACACGTACTGCACACCTTACCCACGCGGCTCCGCTCCGTGCACTTTACACACAAGGTTCCACTCCGCGCACATTACACAGGTGGCTCCGCTCCGCACACATTACACACACGTTCCGCGCACATTACCCATATGGCTCCGCTCACATTACACACGCGGCTCAGCTCTGCACACATTACACACACGAACATTACCCACACGGCTCCACTCACATTACACACGTGGCTCTGCAAACATTACACACACACAGCTCCGCTCCGCACACATGACACACAAGCTCCACGCACATTACTCACACGGCTCCATTCCGTGCACATAACCCACGCGGCTCCGATCTGCACGCATTACACACACGGCTACGCTCCGCACACATTACCCACGCGGCTCCGCTCCGCGCACATTACCCACGCGGCTCCGCTCCGCGCACATTACCCACGCGGCTCCGCTCCGCACACATTACCCACGCGGCTCCGCTCCGTGCACATTACCCACACGTGCTCCGGTTGTCAGCTCTTGTGATCAGGCCCTTGCTCCTCGCTCCGGTCTCTCCTGTACAGTGAGGCCTCATTATACTCCTGTATAAGGATCTAGTGATGCAGTGTAGACTGTTATTCAGCATTGCTGTGTCCTCAGATTGTCAGCTCTTGTGATCAGGCCCTGGCTCCTCGCTCCGGTCTCTCCTGTACAGTGAGGCCTCATTATACTCCTCTATAAGAATCTAGTGTCGCAGTGTAGACTGTTATTCAGCATTGCTGTTTCCTCAGATTGTCAGCTCTTGTGATCAGGCCCCTGCTCCTCGCTCAGGTCTCGCCTGCACAGTGAGGCCTCATTGTACCCCTGTATAAGGATCTAGTGATGCAGTGTAGACTGTTATTGAGCATTGCTGTTTCCTCAGATTGTCAGCTCTTGTGATCAGGCCCCGACTCCTCGCTCCGGTCTCTCCTGTTCAGTGAGGCCTCAATTTACACCTGTAGAACGATCTAGTGATGCAGTGTAGATTGTTATTCAGCATTACTGTTTTCTCAGATTGTCAGCTTTGATCAGGCCCCTGCTCCTCGCTCCAGACTCTCCTGTACAGTGAGGCCTCAATTTACACCTGTAGAACGATCTAGTGACGCAGTGTAGACTGTTATTCAGCATTGCTGTCTCCTCAGATTGTCAGCTCTTGTGATCAGGCCCCTGCTCCTCGCTCCGGTCTCTCCTGTACAGTGAGGCCTCATTATACACCTGTATAAGGATCTAGTGACGCAGTGTAGACTGTTATTCAGCATTACTGTTTCCTCAGATTGTCAGCTCTTGTGATCAGGCCCCTGCTCCTCACTCCGGACTCTCCTGTACAGTGAGGCCTCATTATACCCCTGTATAAGGATCTAGTGACGCAGTGTACACTGTTATTCAGCATTGCTGTTTCCTCAGATTGTCAGCTCTTGTGATCAAGCCCCTGCTCCTCGCTCCGGTCTCTCCTGTACAGTGAGGCCTCATTATACCCCTGTATAAGGATCTAGTGATGCAGTGTAGACTGTTATTCAGCATTGCTGTTTCCTCAGATTGTCAGCTCTTGTGATCAGGCCTCGGCTCCTCACTCCGGTCTCTCCTGTACAGTGAGGCCTCATTATACCCCTGTATAAGGATCTAGTGACGCAGTGTAGACTGTTATTCAGCATTGCTGTCTCCTCAGATTGTCAGCTCTTGTGATCAGGCCTCGGCTCCTCACTCCGGTCTCTCCTGTACAGTGAGGCCTCATTATACCCCTGTATAAGGATCTAGTGACGCAGTGTAGACTGTTATTCAGCATTGCTGTGTCCTCAGATTGTCAGCTCTTGTGATCAGGCCCCTGCTCCTCGCTCCGGTCTCTCCTGTACAATGAGGCCTCATTATACACCTGTATAAGAATCTAGTGATGCAGTGTAGACTGTTATTCAGCATTGCTGTTTCCTCAGATTGTCAGCTCTTGTGATCAGGCCTCTGCTCCTCGCTCCGTTCTCTCCTGTACAGTGAGGCCTCATTATACCCCTGTATAAGGATCTAGTGACACAGTGTAGACTGTTATTCAGCATTACTGTTTCCTCAGATTGTCAGCTCTTGTGATCAGGCCCCTGCTCCTCACTCCGGACTCTCCTGTACAGTGAGGCCTCATTATACCCCTGTATAAGGATCTAGTGACGCAGTGTACACTGTTATTCAGCATTGCTGTTTCCTCAGATTGTCATCTCTTGTGATCAAGCCCCTGCTCCTCGCTCCGGTCTCTCCTGTACAGTGAGGCCTCATTATACCCCTGTATAAGGATCTAGTGACGCAGTGTAGACTGTTATTCAGCATTGCTGTTTCCTCAGATTGTCAGCTCTTGTGATCAGGCCCCTGCTCCTCACTCTGGTCTCTCCTGTACAGTGAGGCCTCATTATACCCCTGTATAAGGATCTAGTGACGCAGTGTAGACTGTTATTCAGCATTGCTGTCTCCTCAGATTGTCAGCTCTTGTGACCAGGCCCCTACTCCTCGCTCCGGTTTCTCCTGTACAGTGAGGCCTCATTATACACCTGTATAAGGATCTAGTGATGCAGTGTAGACTGTTATTCAGCATTGCTGTCTCCTCAGATTGTCAGCTCTTGTGACCAGGCCCCTACTCCTCGCTCCGGTTTCTCCTGTACAGTGAGGCCTCATTATACCCCTGTATAAGGATCTAGTGACGCAGTGTAGACTGTTATTCAGCATTGCTGTTTCCTCAGATTGTCAGCTCTTGTGATCAGGCCTCGGCTCCTCACTCCGGTCTCTCCTGTACAGTGAGGCCTCATTATACCCCTGTATAAGGATCTAGTGACGCAGTGTAGACTGTTATTCAGCATTGCTGTCTCCTCAGATTGTCAGCTCTTGTGATCAGGCCTCGGCTCCTCACTCCGGTCTCTCCTGTACAGTGAGGCCTCATTATACCCCTGTATAAGGATCTAGTGACGCAGTGTAGACTGTTATTCAGCATTGCTGTGTCCTCAGATTGTCAGCTCTTGTGATCAGGCCCCTGCTCCTCGCTCCGGTCTCTCCTGTACAATGAGGCCTCATTATACACCTGTATAAGAATCTAGTGATGCAGTGTAGACTGTTATTCAGCATTGCTGTTTCCTCAGATTGTCAGCTCTTGTGATCAGGCCCCTGCTCCTCGCTCCGGTCTCTCCTGTACAATGAGGCCTCATTATACACCTGTATAAGAATCTAGTGACGCAGTGTAGACTGTTATTCAGCATTGCTGTGTCCTCAGATTGTCAGCTCTTGTGATCAGGCCTCTGCTCCTCGCTCCGGTCTCTCCTGTACAGTGAGGCCTCATTATACACCTGTATAAGGATCTAGTGACGCAGTGTAGACTGTTATTCAGCATTGCTGTTTCCTCAGATTGTCAGCTCTTGTGATCAGGCCTCTGCTCCTCGCTCCGGTCTCTCCTGTACAGTGAGGCCTCATTATACCCCTGTATAAGGATCTAGTGACGCAGTGTAGACTGTTATTCAGCATTGCTGTCTCCTCAGATTGTCAGCTCTTGTGATCAGGCCCCTGCTCCTCGCTCCGGTCTCTCCTGTACAGTGAGGCCTCATTATACCCCTGTATAAGGATCTAGTGACGCAGTGTAGACTGTTATTCAGCATTGCTGTCTCCTCAGATTGTCAGCTCTTGTGATCAGGCCTCTGCTCCTCGCTCCGGTCTCTCCTGTACAGTGAGGCCTCATTATACCCCTGTATAAGGATCTAGTGACTCAGTGTAGACAGTTATTCAGCATTGCTGTGTCCTCAGATTGTCAGCTCTTGTGATCAGGCCCCTGCTCCTCGCTCCGGTCTCTCCTGTACAGTGAGGCCTCATTATACCCCTGTATAAGGATCTAGTGACGCAGTGTAGACTGTTATTCAGCATTGCTGTCTCCTCAGATTGTCAGCTCTTGTGATCAGGCCCCTGCTCCTCGCTCCGGTCTCTCCTGTACAGTGAGGCCTCATTATACCCCTGTATAAGGATCTAGTGACGCAGTGTAGACTGTTATTCAGCATTGCTGTCTCCTCAGATTGTCAGCTCTTGTGATCAGGCCTCTGCTCCTCGCTCCGGTCTCTCCTGTACAGTGAGGACTCATTATACCCCTGTATAAGGATCTAGTGACGCAGTGTAGACTGTTATTCAGCATTGCTGTCTCCTCAGATTGTCAGCTCTTGTGATCAGGCCCCAGCTCCTCGCTCCGGTCTCTCCTGTACAGTGAGGCCTCATTATACCCCTGTATAAGGATCTAGTGACACAGTGTAGACTGTTATTCAGCATTGCTGTTTCCTCAGATTGTCAGCTCTTGTGATCAGGCCTCTGCTCCTCGCTCCGGTCTCTCCTGTACAGTGAGGCCTCATTATACCCCTGTATAAGGATCTAGTGACACAGTGTAGACTGTTATTCAGCATTGCTGTTTCCTCAGATTGTCAGCTCTTGTGATCAGGCCCCTGCTCCTCGCTCCGGTCTCTCCTGTACAGTGAGGCCTCATTATACACCTGTATAAGGATCTAGTGACGCAGTGTAGACTGTTATTCAGCATTGCTGTGTCCTCAGATTGTCAGCTCTTGTGATCAGGCCTCTGCTCCTCGCTCCGGTCTCTCCTGTACAGTGAGGCCTCATTATACTCCTGTATAAGGATCTAGTGACGCAGTGTAGACTGTTATTCAGCATTGCTGTGTCCTCAGATTGTCAGCTCTTGTGATCAGGCCCCTGCTCCTCGCTCCGGTCTCTCCTGTACAGTGAGGCCTCATTATACCCCTGTATAAGGATCTAGTGACGCAGTGTAGACTGTTATTCAGCATTGCTGTTTCCTCAGATTGTCAGCTCTTGTGATCAGGCCCCTGCTCCTCGCTCCTGTCTCTCCTGTACAGTGAGGCTTCATTATACACCTGTATAAGGATCTAGTGACGCAGTGTAGACTGTTATTCAGCATTGCTGTTTCCTCAGATTGTCAGCTCTTGTGATCAGGCCCCTGCTCCTCGCTCCGGTCTCTCCTGTACAGTGAGGCCTCATTATACCCCTGTATAAGGATCTAGTGACGCAGTGTAGACTGTTATTCAGCATTGCTGTTTCCTCAGATTGTCAGCTCTTGTGATCAGGCCCCTGCTCCTCACTCCGGTCTCTCCTGTACAGTGAGGCCTCATTATACCCCTGTATAAGGATCTAGTGACGCAGTGTAGACTGTTATTCAGCATTGCTGTCTCCTCAGATTGTCAGCTCTTGTGACCAGGCCCCTACTCCTCGCTCCGGTCTCTCCTGTACAGTGAGGCCTCATTATACACCTGTATAAGGATCTAGTGATGCAGTGTAGACTGTTATTCAGCATTGCTGTGTCCTCAGATTGTCAGCTCTTGTGATCAGGCCCCTGCTCCTCACTCCGGTCTCTCCTGTACAGTGAGGCCTCATTATACCCCTGTATAAGGATCTAGTGACGCAGTGTAGACTGTTATTCAGCATTGCTGTGTCCTCAGATTGTCAGCTCTTGTGATCAGGCCCCTGCTCCTCGCTCCGGTCTCTCCTGTACAGTGAGGCCTCATTATACCCCTGTATAAGGATCTAGTGACGCAGTGTAGACTGTTATTCAGCATTGCTGTCTCCTCAGATTGTCAGCTCTTGTGACCAGGCCCCTGCTCCTCGCTCCGGTCTCTCCTGTACAGTGAGGTCTCATTATACCCCTGTATAAGGATCTAGTGACACAGTGTAGACTGTTATTCAGCATTGCTGTCTCCTCAGATTGTCAGCTCTTGTGATCAGGCCCCTGCTCCTCGCTCCGGTCTCTCCTGTACAGTGAGGCCTCATTATTCCCCTGTATAAGGATCTAGTGATGCAGTGTAGACTGTTATTCAGCATTGCTGTCTCCTCAGATTGTCAGCTCTTGTGATCAGGCCTCGGCTCCTGGCTCCGGTCTCTCCTGTACAGTGAGGCCTCATTATACCCCTGTATAAGGATCTAGTGACGCAGTGTAGACTGTTATTCAGCATTGCTGTCTCCTCAGATTGTCAGCTCTTGTGACCAGGCCCCTGCTCCTCGCTCCGGTCTCTCCTGTACAGTGAGGCCTCATTATACCCCTGTATAAGGATCTAGTGACGCAGTGTAGACTGTTATTCAGCATTGCTGTGTCCTCAGATTGTCAGCTCTTGTGATCAGGCCTCTGCTCCTCGCTCCGGTCTCTCCTGTACAGTGAGGTCTCATTATACCCCTGTATAAGGATCTAGTGACACAGTGTAGACTGTTATTCAGCATTGCTGTCTCCTCAGATTGTCAGCTCTTGTGATCAGGCCCCTGCTCCTCGCTCCGGTCTCTCCTGTACAGTGAGGCCTCATTATTCCCCTGTATAAGGATCTAGTGATGCAGTGTAGACTGTTATTCAGCATTGCTGTCTCCTCAGATTGTCAGCTCTTGTGATCAGGCCTCGGCTCCTGGCTCCGGTCTCTCCTGTACAGTGAGGCCTCATTATACCCCTGTATAAGGATCTAGTGACGCAGTGTAGACTGTTATTCAGCATTGCTGTCTCCTCAGATTGTCAGCTCTTGTGATCAGGCCCCTGCTCCTCGCTCCGGTCTCTCCTGTCCAGTGGGGCCCCATTATACCTCTGTATAAAGATCTAGTGTCGCAGTGTAGACTGTTATTCAGCATTGCTGTTTCCTCAGATTGTCAGCTCTTGTGATCAGGCCCCTGCTCCTCGCTCCGGTCTCTCCTGTCCAGTGGGGCCCCATTATACCCCTGTATAAGGATCTAGTGACGCAGTGTAGACTGTTATTCAGCATTGCTGTCTCCTCAGATTGTCAGCTCTTGTGATCAGGCCCCTGCTCCTCGCTCCGGTCTCTCCTGTACAGTGAGGCCTCATTATTCCCCTGTATAAGGATCTAGTGACGCAGTGTAGACTGTTATTCAGCATTGCTGTTTCCTCAGATTGTCAGCTCTTGTGATCAGGCCCCTGCTCCTCGCTCCAGTCTCTCCTGTACAGTGAGGCCTCATTATACCCCTGTATAAGGATCTAGTGACGCAGTGTAGACTGTTATTCAGCATTTGTCACGTGCCCCGTCATGAGTGACACGGCCAGCAGGCCGGTAACTAATACAACAGTATGCGACACGTGTAATTGTCCTATGTGACGCGGCCCGCAGGCCGGTAAGTAATACAATAAGACAAAGGGAATAGGGGAAAACCTGGGTAACAATAACAATGGTGGCCTTGCGATAGGGAAACGGGGAAGTGGAGACCTCCTGCACTCCCCTGAGTCAGTGTCTCTACACTCCTAGCGTTCCCTAGGCCGGTTCCGCACCGGGAAACGATCAGGAACCTCAAAACCCTGACTCACCCTGCACCTAAACCCTCACTAGGGAATTGGTCGGTGCGGAAACTAACCCCACCACTGCACTAAACACACATAAGGAAAAGTGACAAAACAGGGGAACACCACTTAGCTATGCTCTGCTGCTTACGCTCCCAGCAACAGAGCCCACCACCTGTGTGCATCTCTTCCTCCACAGTGTCCGACATCTGGGTGCGCTGTCCAGAAACGGACCTTCTCAGCATCATAGTGCAGCCTTGGAGCAAACAGAGTCCACACCCGCGCGCAGCTGTCCAGAACCAGAGTCCCGCAAATGAGTCCAGCTTTTCTGCCAAAAAGTCCAGCATGCTTGAGTCCAGCTCTCAGCAACCAAGTGCAGCTCTACACTGCAGCTGCCACTCCACCAATCCATGCACAAACTCCTTGCTGACACCATAGCTGCAACTCCACCATGCCATGCCAGGACTCCTTGCAGACACCATATGAGTCCAGCTTTTCTGCCAAAAAGTCCAGCATGCTTGACTCCAGCTCTCAGCAACGAAGTCCAGCATTTTGAGTGCAGCTCTACACCACAGCTGCCACTCCACCAATCCATGCACAAACTCCTTGCTGACACCATAACTGTGACTCCAACACGCCATGCCAGCACTCCTTGCAGACACCATAGCTGAGACTCCAGGAATCTCACTGAGCTGCCCATGACTCTCCTTTAGCTCCCTCCTTCACCCAGGCTTGCTTGCAAATGAATACTCTATCACCAACAGTGATTAACACACCTGATACTCTCTTATAGAGCTACCACACCTGATACCTAATTACGTGCACAAACTAAGGTAACCAAAGTGCAATGACTCTAATGGCCACCGGGGGAAAACTACAACTGAAATCACCACAGTGCAATGACCCTAATGGCCACCAGGGGCAAAACCACCTTTGGCACACAGCCAAGGGAAAAAAAAGGTTATTTGTGCATTTACTCTGTCCGATCCAACCTGGATCGTGACAGCATTGCTGTTTTCTCAGATTGTCAGCTCTTGTGAACAGGCCCCTGCTCCTCGCTCCGGTCTCTCCTGTACAGTGAGGCCTCATTATACCCCTGTATAAGGATCTAGTGACACAGTGTAGACTGTTATTCAGCATTGCTGTTTCCTCAGATTGTCAGCTCTTGTGATCAGGCTTCTGCTCCTCGCTCCGGTCTCTCCTGTACAGTGAGGCCTCATTATACCCCTGTATAAGGATCTAGTGACGCAGTGTAGACTGTTATTCAGCATTGCTGTGTCCTCAGATTGTCAGCTCTTGTGATCAGACCCCTGCTCCTCGCTCCGGTCTCTCCTGTACAGTGAGGCCTCATTATACTCCTGTATAAGGATCTAGTGACGCAGTGTAGACTGTTATTCAGCATTGCTGTCTCCTCAGATTGTCAGCTCTTGTGATCAGGCCCCTGCTCCTCGCTCCGGTCTCTCCTGTACAGTGAGGCCTCATTATACCCCTGTATAAGGATCTAGTGACGCAGTGTAGACTGTTATTCAGCATTGCTGTTTCCTCAGATTGTCAGCTCTTGTGATCAGGCCTCGGCTCTTGGTTGCAGTCTTTCCATGTATTCCTTTCTAATATAAGCCTGCAAAAACATTTGGACTAGGCCCAGTTTTGTTTCCATATTACACTGAAAAGATCCTTCTTGTTCCTCAACTGGAACCATTCCTCTAGACTCCCCTATTACTGCATTGTAGTAAAGTCATGTGCAGTAAAAATCATTTCATATCGCCACTGGTGATCTGATAATTAACCAGCAGTAGCCCAGCGGGACATCCATTCCCCCAGACTAGTAGTCCGCTCCTTCATTCCTGTAGTCATTCCCTCTTGGACACGATTTATCCGCATCCGTGTTTTTTCTGCAAATGGATGCAAACGCATGGAATCCTGATCAGGATTTGGTTGGAAATGTGAAATTCTGACTTCTGGGGCAGAGGAAAGGGGAGAGAGAGGAGAGGAGAGGGGAGGGAAGAGAGAGGAGAGAGACTGGTGAAAGAAAAAAAAATGTGGCTCCTACCTGCGTCGTATGAAATCTGATGTCTACAGATTTTTTTAGCACCCAAAATTCGCAACAAGCGAGCACATAGAAAATCCTGACGCATCCTGATCCTGATGCAAACGCAGGTCCGTGCGTCCCTATGTTCAGTATAGGGATGTAATCTGGATCAGGATTGCTACGCATCACAACGCACCGTACCACAGCGCTAGTGTGAACGCAGCCCCACTCGTGCACCCCTAACCAGGTGCCCCCATGTTATATATATATGCCTACAAATACATTTTATTAACATTCAGGCTGTGTGCACACGATGCTTTTTTTGGCGTTTTCGCTGCGCTTTTCCACGAAAACGCAAAGAAAACGCATCCCATGCAATCCTATGGGATTCCACAATGCTGTGCTAATGCTGCGGATTTTTCCGCTGCAGAATCGCATAGCGGAAAAATCTGCAGCATGCTCATTCTTTGTGCGGAATCGCGGCGATTCTGCACCCATAGGAATGCATTGATCTGCTTACTTTCCTCATGTGGCTATGCCCACCATGCACAAAGTAAGCGGATCATGTGTGGATGGTACCCAGGGTCTGGGGGAGAGGAGACTGTCCTCCAGGCCCTGGGTACCATAATCCTGTAAAAAAATTGAATAAAAATAAAAAATAGTGATATTCTCACCCTCTGGCAGTCACTGGAGTCCTTCCCGCCTCTCACCACGCTGCCAACATCTTCCGATCCCAGTAATGCTTTGCGCAAATGACCGCGATGACGGTACCCCATCCACAGACAGCTGTTTCGGGGTATTTGCCCCTGTCGGATGTTGATCTCCATGAGGTCAATCATCCTCATTTTTCACAGTCTTCTACTAGGCATTGCTCCTACTGGCCAGTTTCCTACTCCACACTGATGAGGGGCAAATACCCCGAAACAGCTGTCTGTGGATGGATACCATGTTTTGGCATAGGTGGTTTCCTTCATTGGAGACTGCCCTTCCCGTGGTTGTTCCTTCCCGGTGAAAGACCTGGCTGGTCATTGCTTGCGTTGAGAAACACGTGATGGTGTCTCCGCGGCTTCTGTTTGCATGTTTTGCATATTTCCCATAAGGGATGGGGGCAGTGCTCTAGAATCACTGCGTTGAGAAACACGTGATGGTGTCTCCGCAGTGTTGGATGTTGATCTCCATGAGGTCAATCATCCTCATTTTTCACAGTCTTCTGCTAGGCATTGCTCCTACTAGCCAGTTTCCTACTCCACACTGATGAGGGGCAAATATCCCGAAACAGCTGTCTGTGGATGGATACCATGTTTTGGCATAGGTGGTTTCCTTCATTGGAGACTGCCCTTCCCGTGCTTGTTCCTTCCCGGTGAAAGACCTGGCTAGTCGTTGCTTGCGTTGAGAAACATGTGATGGTGTCTCCGCGGCTTCTGTTTTGCATATTTCCCATAAGGGATGGGGGCAGTGCTCTAGAATCACTGCGTTGAGAAACACGTGATGGTGTCTCCGCAGTGTTGGATGTTGATCTCCATGAGGTCAATCATCCTTATTTTTCACAGTCTTCTACTAGGCATTGCTCCTACTAGCCAGTTTCCTACTCCACACTGATGAGGGGCAAATACCCCGAAACAGCTGTCTGTGGATGGATACCATGTTTTGGCATAGGTGGTTTCCTTCATTGGAGACTGCCCTTCCCGTGGTTGTTCCTTTCCGGTGAAAGACCTGGCTAGTCATTGCTTGCGTTGAGAAACATGTGATGGTGTCTCCGCAGCTTCTGTTTTGCATATTTCCCATAAGGGATGGGGGCAGTGCTCTAGAATCACTGCGTTGAGAAACACGTGATGGTGTCTCCGCAGTGTTGGATGTTGATCTCCATGAGGTCAATCATCCTCATTTTTCACAGTCTTCTGCTAGGCATTGCTCCTACTAGCCAGTTTCCTACTCCACACTGATGAGGGGCAAATATCCCGAAACAGCTGTCTGTGGATGAATACCATGTTTTGGCATAGGTGGTTTCCTTCATTGGAGACTGCCCTTCCCGTGGTTGTTCCTTCCCGGTGAAAGACCTGGCTAGTCGTTGCTTGCGTTGAGAAACATGTGATGGTGTCTCCGCGGCTTCTGTTTTGCATATTTCCCATAAGGGATGGGGGCAGTGCTCTAGAATCACTGCGTTGAGAAACACGTGATGGTGTCTCCGCAGTGTTGGATGTTGATCTCCATGAGGTCAATCATCCTCATTTTTCACAGTCTTCTACTAGGCATTGCTCCTACTAGCCAGTTTCCTACTCCACACTGATGAGGGGCAAATACCCCGAAACAGCTGTCTGTGGATGTATACCATGTTTTGGCATAGGTGGTTTCCTTCATTGGAGACTGCCCTTCCCGTGGTTGTTCCTTCCCGGTGAAAGACTTGGCTAGTCAGTGCTTGCGTTGAGAAACATGTGATGGTGTCTCCGCGGCTTCTGTTTTGCATAGTCTATATTATGTCTGCAGTCTGTTCCCATACAGTTTCATCACTTTCCCATACAGCACATCCCTCGCTTCCGAGCATGCTCAGTTCCACAAAATGGATCCCTGCACACGGAAGCACACGGTTCCATGTTGTCCTGGATCCGTGCTCCATAGAGCTCCATTTTAATTCCAGACGTGTAGCCGCGGATCCGTGCGTCTCCCTGTGCCTGCGTGTTTTTCAGATGACACAAAACTGCAACAAGTTGCGTTTTTGTGCATCTGATAAAATATGCAGACACTCGGATCTATGGGAAAACGGTGACATCTTGATGCACACGCAAGTACCATCCGTCATCACTGAAAGTCAATGGAGATGAAAACGGATCCGTGTGCAGCCAAAATATGCAAGTGTGAGACCAGCGTAACCCCTATATAATGATTGGAGCTGGACCTGATCTCTCCACAGGATTTACCTAAAATCACTTTATATTACTTCCCCTACCCTCAGCAGCAACAACTGGTGTCATCTATCCTCCCTGGGGGGTTCCTGTCTGAATCCTCAGTGCTGCTGTCATCTGCTCCTCCCAGATAAGTCACAGTCAGTCACACTTCAGTAAGCTAAAGCTGATAAGCTGCCAGGCGCCAGAAAAAAAAACTCAGCTCTTCTCCCTGCAGAGCTGGCTCATTTCATTCACTGCAGGGAGCCGGCTCTTTGTATCAGATTGTTCACGAACGACACATCACTATTATAGAAATACCTTCCAACTTCTGAAGAAGGGAAAGAGGGACAAAGGCTGTGGCGTGCTCAGCGCGCCGCGGCAAATTTTTAGGTAACGCCCCGACCACACCCATTCACAACTAGTCACACCCATGTCCATGCCCAAAACACACCCATTTAGCACTGATGATCACACTGACTGGTACTGAGGGCACAGTGGCTGGTACCATGGGCACACTGACTGGTACTGAGGAAAAGAAAGAACAGAGAGAGAAAAAAGAAAACAAAGAGAGAGAAAGAAAGAGGTGAAAGAAAGAAAGAACAGAGAGAAAGAAAGAAGAAACAAACAAACAGAGAGAAAGAAAAAGGGGACAGAAAAAAGGAACAGAGAGAGAGATTGAAAAAAAGAAAGAGGGCAAAGAGAGAAGAAAGAAATAAAGAACGAGAAAGAGAGGAAAGAAAGAACAGAGAGGGAGAGAGAAAGAAAGAGGAAAGAAAGAACAGAGAGGGAGAGAGAAAGAAAGAGGAAAGAAAGAACAGAGAGGGAGAGAGAAAGAAAGAGAGGAAAGAAAGAACAGAGAGAAAGAAAGAGAAAGAAAGAAAGAGAAATAAAGAGGGGAAAGAAATAAAGAACAGAGAGAAATAAAGAAAGAGAACAGAGAGAGAAAGAAGAGAGAGAATGTGTGTAATGTGTGCGGAACAGAGCCGTGTGTGTAATGTGTTCGGAACAGAGCCGTGTGTATAATGTGTGCGGAGCCGCGTGTGTAATGTGTGCGGAGCGGAGCCGCATGTGTAATGTGTGCGGAGCGGAGCCGCGTGTGTAATGTGTGCGGAGCGGAGCCGCGTGTGTAATGTGTGTGGAACGTGTGTGTAATGTGCGCGGAGCGGAGCCGCGTGTGTAATGTGTGCGGAGCCATGTGTGTAATGTGTGAGGAGCGGAGCCGCGTGTGTAATGTGTGTGGAACGTGTGTGGAACGTGTGCGGAGCCACGTGTGTAATGTGTGCGGAGCGGAGCCACGTGTGTAATGTGCGCGGAGCGGAGCCACGTGTGTAATGTGTGCGGAGCGGAGCCGTGTGTGTAATGTGTGAGGAGTGGAGCCGTGTGTGTAATGTGCGCGGAGCCACGTGTGTAATGTGTGCGGAGCCGCGTGTGTAATGTGTGCGGAGCAGAGCCGCGTGTGTAATGTGTGAGGAGCGGAGCCGCATGTGTAATGTGTGCGGAGCCGCGTGTGTAATGTGTGCGGAGCCACGTGTGTAATGTGTGCGGAGCGGAGCCGCGCGTGTAATGTGTGAGGAGCGGAGCCGTGTGTGTAATGTGCGCGGAGCCACGTGTGTAATGTGTGCGGAGCCGCGTGTGTAATGTGTGAGGAGCGGAGCCGCGTGTGTAATGTGTGCGGAGCCGCGTGTGTAATGTGTGCGGAGCCGCGTGTGTAATGTGTGCGGAGCCGCGTGTGTAATGTGTGCGGAGCGGAGCCGCGTGTGTAATGTGTGAAGAGCGGAGCCGCATGTGTAATGTGTGCGGAGCCACGTGTGTAATGTGTGCGGAGCGGAGCCGCGTGTGTAATGTGTGCGGAACAGAGCCGCGTGTGTAATGTGCGCGGAGCCTCGTGTGTAATGTGCGCGGAGTGGAACCGCGTGTGTAATGTGTGCGGAGCGGAGCCGCGTGTGTAATGTGTGAGGAGCGGAGCCGCATGTGTAATGTGTGTGGAACGTGTGTGTAATGTGCGCGGAGCGGAGCCATGTGTGTAATGTGTGCGGAGCGGAGCCGCGTGTGTAATGTGTGAGGAGCGGAGCCGCGTGTGTAATGTGTGTGGAACGTGTGTGTAATGTGTGGTGCGGAGCCGCGTGTGTAATGTGTGCGGAGCCGCGTGTGTAATGTGTGCGGAGCGGAGCCGCGTGTGTAATGTGTGCGGAGCGGAGCCGCGTGTGTAATGTGTGAGGAGCGGAGCCGTGTGTGTAATGTGTGCGGAGCGGAGCCGCATGTGTAGTGTGAGGAGCGGAGCCGCGTGTGTAAAGTGTGCGGAGCAACGTGTGTAATGTGTGCGGAGCGGAGCCGCGTGTGTAATGTGTGAGGAGCGGAGCCGCGTGTGTAAT
The DNA here is from genome assembly GCF_039654945.1 of Dendrobates tinctorius. Taxonomy (NCBI): domain Eukaryota; kingdom Metazoa; phylum Chordata; class Amphibia; order Anura; family Dendrobatidae; genus Dendrobates; species Dendrobates tinctorius. Next base: position 792,446 of record NW_027361904.1, on the reverse strand, counting down.
GTGTGCGGAGTGGAGCCGCGTGTGTAATGTGTGAGGAGCGGAGCCATGTGTGTAATGTTTGTGGAACGTGTGTGTAATGTGTGATGTGCAGAGCCACGTGTGTAATGTGTGCGGAGCGGAGCCGCGTGTGTAATGTGTGCGGAGCGGAGCCGCGTGTGTAATGTGTGAGGAGCGGAGCCACGTGTGTAATGTGTGCGGAGTGGAGCCGCGTGTGTAATGTGTGAGGAGCGGAGCCATGTGTGTAATGTTTGTGGAACGTGTGTGTAATGTGTGAAGAGCGGAGCCGCATGTGTAATGTGTGCGGAGCCACGTGTGTAATGTGTGCGGAGCGGAGCCGCGTGTGTAATGTTTGTGGAACGTGTGTGTAATGTGTGATGTGCAGAGCCACGTGTGTAATGTGTGCGGAGTCGCGTGTGTAATGTGTGAGGAGCGGAGCCGTGTGTGTAATGTTTGTGGAACGTGTGTGTAATGTGTGAGGTGCGGAGCCGCGTGTGTAATGTGTGCGGAACAGAGCCGCGTGTGTAATGTGCGCGGAGCCTCGTGTGTAATGTGCGCGGAGTGGAACCGCGTGTGTAATGTGTGCGGAGCGGAGCCGCGTGTGTAATGTGTGAGGAGCGGAGCCGCATGTGTAATGTGTGTGGAACGTGTGTGTAATGTGCGCGGAGCCATGTGTGTAATGTGTGCGGAGCGGAGCCGCGTGTGTAATGTGTGAGGAGCGGAGCCGCGTGTGTAATGTGTGTGGAACGTGTGTGTAATGTGTGGTGCGGAGCCGCGTGTGTAATGTGTGCGGAGCCGCGTGTGTAATGTGTGCGGAGCGGAGCCGCGTGTGTAATGTGTGCGGAGCGGAGCCGCGTGTGTAATGTGTGAGGAGCGGAGCCGTGTGTGTAATGTGTGCGGAGCGGAGCCGCATGTGTAGTGTGAGGAGCGGAGCCGCGTGTGTAAAGTGTGCGGAGCAACGTGTGTAATGTGTGCGGAGCGGAGCCGCGTGTGTAATGTGTGAGGAGCGGAGCCGCGTGTGTAATGTGTGCGGAGTGGAGCCGCGTGTGTAATGTGTGAGGAGCGGAGCCATGTGTGTAATGTTTGTGGAACGTGTGTGTAATGTGTGATGTGCAGAGCCACGTGTGTAATGTGTGCGGAGCGGAGCCGCGTGTGTAATGTGTGCGGAGCGGAGCCGCGTGTGTAATGTGTGAGGAGCGGAGCCACGTGTGTAATGTGTGCGGAGTGGAGCCGCGTGTGTAATGTGTGAGGAGCGGAGCCATGTGTGTAATGTTTGTGGAACGTGTGTGTAATGTGTGATGTGCAGAGCCACGTGTGTAATGTGTGCGGAGCCGCGTGTGTAATGTGTGCGGAGCGGAGCCGCGGGTGTAATGTGCGCGGAGTGGAGCCATTCCCCTTTAACCCCCCACTTCGTCTGCAGTCCCCCTTTAACGCCCCCACCACTTAATTGTGCAGTCCCCCTTTAAACCCCCCACATCATCATGTGTAGTTCCTTACGCCTCCCCTCACCCATTTAATTCATTTTGAACAGAAACAAAAATGTTTTATATACTTACCTCACAGTCGCTCCCCAGCAGCGCGGCTCTGCCTCCAGTGTCAGGTACATATCGGGCGGCGCGATCCCCAAGTCCTTCTCTATATCAGACTAGCTGAAGAGCCTGGCGCTGCCCGGGCATAGTAACTAACTACGGTTAGTTATAACAAATTATAATGATTATATCTATATATATAAAGCTGAGTGTAGAGCCCCGCCCACTCCGCATTGCCACATTCACTATAATATATGGGTCATATCCCGTCAGCCAGAGCTACCGGACTACTACACCTAATATCCCACATCGTCCCGTCAGCCAGGGCCACCGGACAACTACCACTAATATCCCCCCACATCATCCTGTCACAGCCGCCGGACGACTACCCCTAATATCCCACATCATCCCATCACCCCGTCAGCCAGAGCCACCGGACAACTACCCCTAATATCCCGTCAGCCAGAGTCACGGGGCTGCTACCCCTAATATCACACATGATCCTGTCAGCCAGAGCCACCGGACTACTACACCTAATATCCCACATCGTCCCGTCAGCCAGAGCCACCGGACAACTACCACTAATATCCCCCCACATCATCCTGTCACAGCCACCGGACGACTACCACTAATATCCCCCCACATCATCCTGTCACAGCCACCGGACGACTACCCCTAATATCCCACATCATCCCGTCAGCCAGAGCCACCGGACTACTACCACTACTGGAGAAGTGGGCAGCAACTAACAGAATGGTTTTTAACAGGGAAAAATGCAAAGTACTACATCTGGGCAATAAAAATGAAAAAAGCATATACAGAATGGGAGGAATAGGGCTAAGCAACAGCACATGTAAAAAAGACTTGGTTATACTAATAGATCACAGACTGAATATGAGTCAACAGTGTGATGCAGCAACAAAAAAGGCAAATGCAATTCTAGGATGTATTAACAGAAGCATACAGTCTAGATCACGTGAAGTCATTATTTCCCTCTACTCCTCTTTGGTCAGACCTCATCTGGAATATTGTGTCCAGTTTTGGGCACCACATTTTAAAAAAGACATCAACAAACTGAAGCAAGTTCAGAAAAGAGCAACCAGAATGGTGACCGGTCTGCAAACCCTGTCTTATGAGGAAAGGTTGCAGGATTTGGGATTGTTTAGTTTGCAAAAGCGAAGACTGAGAGGAGACTTAATAGCTGTCTACAAATATCTAAAGGGCTGTCACATTGTAGAAGGATCAACTTTATTCTCATTTGCACAAGGAAAGACTAGAAGCAATGGGATGAAACTGAATGGGAGGAGACACAGATTAGATATTTGAAAAAACTTTTTGACAGTTAGAGTGATCAATGAGTGGAACAAGCTGCCACGAGAAGTGGTGAGTTCTCCTTCAATGGAAGTCTTCAAACAGAGGCTGGACAGACATCTGACTGGGATGATTTAGCGAATCCTGCTTTGAGCAGGGGGTTGGACCAGATGGCCCAGGAGGTCCCTTCCAACTTTACGATTCTATGATTCTAATATCCCACATCATCCTGTCAGCCAGAGCCACCGGACTACTACCCCTAATATCCCACATAATCCCGTCAGCCAGAGCCACCGGACTACTACTCTTAATATCCCACATCGTCCCGTCAGCCAGAGCCACTGGACAACTAACACTAATATCCCCCCACATCTTCCTGTCACAGCCGCCGGACGACTACCCCTAATATCCCACATCATCCCATCAGCCAGAGGTCAGAACCAGAGTGCTGAGTGGAACGGTCCAAACTTCCATCCCGTCGATCCCTTTATTAGAGGCCTGGCGTCAGAACCACATGCTGAGTGGATTTGCCCTGACTTCCATACCAATGATCCCTTTAATAGAAGCCTGGGGTGAGAATCTGAACACTGAGGGATTTACACTAACTTCCGTACCGGAGATCCTTTTAAGAGATACCTGGGCTCAGTACCAAAGCGCAGAGTGGATTTTCCATCACTTCCATACCGGGGATCCCTTTAAGAGTGGCCTTGGCTCAGAACCAGGGCGCTGAGTGGATTTGCCCTAACTTCCATACCGGGGATCCCTTTAAGAGAGGCCTGGGATCAGAACCAGAGTGCTGAGTGGATTTGCCCTGACTTCCTTAGCAATGATCCCTTTAATAGAAACCTGGGGTCAGAATCAGAGTGCTGAGGGATTTGCCCTAAATTCCATACAGGAGATCCCTTTAAGAGAGCCTGGGGTAAGTACCAGAGCATTTGAAGGCAATTGCCCTAACTTCCATACCGGAGATCCCTTTAAGAGAGGCCTGGGGTCAGTACTAAAGCGCAGAGTAGATTTACCCTCACTTCCATACCTATGATCCCTTTAATAGAAGCCTGGGGTCAGAATCAGAGTGCTGAGGGATTAGCCCTAAATTCCATACAGGAGATCCCTTTAAGAGAGCCTGGGGTAAGTACCAGAGCATTTGAAGGCAATTGCCCTAACTTCCATACCGGAGATCCCTTTAAGAGAGGCCTGGGGTCAGTACCAAAGCGCAGAGTAGATTTACCCTCACTTCCATACCAATGATCCCTTTAATAGAAGCCTGGGGTCAGAATCAGAGCGCTGAGAGATTTGCCCTGACTTCCATACCGGAGATCTCTTTAAGAAAGGCATGGGGTCAGAACCAAAGCGCAGAGTGGATTTGCTCTGACTTCCATACCAATTATCCCTTTAAGAGGGAAGATGTGCCTATGCGATGGAGGATGTGTGATGGGGATATGGGCACGGGAGGGGGGGGATTCATTTCTGTCGTGCTCTCTGCTCCTTTCAGGGGAGCAGACAATGGCTGGAGCTTATGTTCCCGGGGATGCTAGATTTCTCCCACCATGTCAGTGTCTAATGAGGTGTTGTCAAGTGGGAAAACTTGCTCATAGAAACCAATCACAGCTCAGCTTCTTTTAACCAGCTCTGGAGAATTGAGAGATGCTTAGTGATTGGTTGCAAGGAAAACTGTTGCTCATAGCAATCAATCACAGCTCAGCTTCTTTTGAACAGCTCTTTTGAAATGAAAGATGCTTTGTGATTGGTTGGTGATACACACATACATTCAGTTTTATATATAGAAATTTACCCAGTGGCTTCCCGTTCAGAGTGTAATGGTTCCTTCTTCCCATGTGTATAACCTTACATTTATCATTGTTAAACCGCATCTGCCACCTTTCCGCCCAAGTTCCCAACTCATCCAGATCCATCTGTAGCAGAATACTATCTTCTTTTGTATTGACTGCTTTACATAGTTTTGTATCATCTGCAAATATCAGATCGTTAATATGTTGAAGAGAATAGGTCCTAACACCGACCCCTTGCGTTTATCTGTGAAAAAAAACACAAATTTGGTGAAAATTTTGAAAATTTCGCAATTTTCCAACTTTGAATTTTTATGCCCTTAAATCACAGAGATATGGCACACAAAAAACTTAATAAGTAACATTTCCCACATGTTTACTTTACATCAACACAATTTTGGAACCAAATTTTTTTTTTGTTTGGAAGTTATAAGGGTTAAAAGTTGACCAGCGATTTCTCATTTTTGCAATACCATTTTATTTTTAGGGACCACATCACATTTGAAGCCACTTTGAGGGGTCTATGTGATAGAAAATACCCAAAAGTGACACCATTCTAAAAACTGCACCCCTCAAGGTGCTCAACACCACATTCAAGAAGTTTATCAACCCTTTAGGTGCGTCACAGGAATTTTTTGAATGTTTAAAAAAAATGAACACAACTTTTTTTCACAAAAAAATTACTTCAGGTACAATTTTTTTTATTTTGCCAAGGGTAACAGAAGAAATTGGACTGCAAAAGTTATTGTGTACAGAAGTTTATAACGTACAGCCGTACAATTAAAAAATCATTTTTTCCACAAAAATGATCTTTTCACCATCAATTTTTTTTTTCCCAAGTGTAACAGGACCTCAAAAGTTTCAGTAAATAATTTTATTACGTTTAAGGCAAAGTGAACAAAGTATCGCTCATATCACATATAAAATGTAAATGTACATCGGTTAAAGTTAATTCAAACATGTGGATCAGGCAAATAGCACTGTATTGTGAATACTTTTACCAAGATAGGAATGGTAAAATAAGAAAAGAAAACAGAAAAAACAGAGAAAGCAAATCAATTCAGATTATACCGTGTCATGGTAAGACTTCTCAAAATAGTATTATAGAAACTATTTTAACTATAAAGACTGAGTGAAGATCAGAAAGAGAAAAGAGGGAAGAAAGAGATAGGTATAGGAAAGAGAAGAGGGTATGGGGGGGGGGAATAGATAGATAGATAGGAGTAAGTCGGGCGTCCAGAGAGCTCATACGCACAAATATCCGAATCTTCATAAAGATTACAAATATCTGTTAAAGGCACCTGGGGGATAAACGACCACAGTATAGCCCCTTATCTGTGCCAAGATGAATATTCCGGAGTCTCTCGGAAAATGAGCCAGGAAGTCCACGTGCTAGCATGTGCATCCCATTTGTCACTGTCATCTGCCATCAGGGATTCCATACGCTCCAATCAATTTATCTCCTCCAAAAATTCCCTCATAGAGGGGGTGGTAGTTGTCTTCCAATGTCTTGGAATAATCATACGAGCAGCGATGAGAAAAAAACGCAAGATACCTCTTTTGGTCACAGAGAGAGATCCAGGAATTAGGGACAGTAAGGCTATTTGAGGAGTGGGGATTACTCGAATACCCGACAGTTGAAAGTATACTTCAAAAATTGAATCCCAGAATGACCTTATCAAGGAGCAATCCCACCATATATGTTTCATAGTACCAATTTCGACTCCGCATCTCCAGCAGGTATCTGGTACTGTGGGGAAGATCTTATGCAGTACGTCAGGGCATCTGTACCAGCGTGTAAGAATTTTAAAATTTTTCTCCTGTGCACTACAAGAAATGGACATTTTATGAGAGAGTGTAAAGATTTTGAGATGATCTTGTTCCGACAACGTAATCTGGAGCTCTCTTTGCCAGGCCTCCAAATACGTTGGGGCACCTTTATACTGGGCTGTACACAAGAGGTTGTAGATCAATGCGATGGCATGCTGCGGCACGGCTTTTAATGAAATTAGGGTCTCAAAGTGTGTAGGTTTGGATAATAGAGCGTTTCCCGGGAATTTCTTTTTTAGAAATGTGGTCAATTGAGTATATTCCAGCCAGGATAATCTCCTCTCCGGGCATGACTCCTGCAAAGCCCCAAAAGACGCCGTTCCAGATAATTTCCTAGCCACCTGTCCCAGTGTAGCTCCGTCTGCGGAGTCCCAACATAAAAAGGTAGATCTTTTTAACGCAGGGGGAAAGTCTAAATTATTAAAAAGTGAGCTCATACTCCCCGGTCTGTGGGATAAGTTTAATGTCTCCAGATGTCTGTCCCAGAAAAGCATGAGCGCCTGAGTCAGAGGTTGAAACCCCGAGACCGCCGGTCTCTGTTGAAGGGGGGCCCATAGGAGCTGTGCCAAAGGGAACGGGGAGAGATGGGACTCAACGCCCACCCATTGTTTATTGAGATCGTTAAATCTCCAATCTAAGACCCTCGTAAGGAGGACACTCTGGTAATATTTTTCGAAGTCAGGTAAACCAGCGCCTCCCCTGGATTTGGGTCTTACCAGTGTGGCGTAACGAATCCGCGGTCTCCCCGTCCCCCAGACAAATCTGCTACACGCCCTCTGGAGCTGTCTAAAATATTGTTTGGCAACTTTTACCGGGACTGTTTGGAATAAATAAAGGAATCTCGGGAGTATGTCCATCTTGAGGGCATTGATCCGGCCAAACCAGGAAAGTCGGCCCCGGTTATATCTATTAAGATCTGCAAGAGTTCTAGTAAGCAGTGGGGAGTAATTAGCCTTAAACAACTCATCCGGATTGGCCGAAACAAATATCCCAAGATACTTGATAGATTGGGTCTCCCACCTAAATGGGAAGGCGGATTTTAGTCTATTGACTTGTGTGGTAGGAAGAGTAATATTAAGGGCCTCTGTCTTTGAGTAGTTTACTTTGAAGTTAGAAACCATGCCAAAGCATTGAAATTCCTGGATGAGAACTGGAAAGGCGATTTCAGGGTTTGTTAGATATAGAAGGAGGTCATCAGCGTATAAGGCAAGTTTATAAGAATTCTGACCTATATCAAAGCCCTTTATATCGGGGGAGTTTCGAAGGGATATAGCTAAATGCTCCATGGCTATCACATATAGAAGGGGTGAAAGAGGGCACCCCTGTCTAGTGCCATTAGATATTTGCAGGGGAGAAGATAGAGTATTATTGGCTCGAACTCGTGCCGAGGGCTTATGATACAGGGCAGAGATTCTCTCCAACATAGTTTGACCGATTCCCAGCTGTCTGAGGGATGAGTGTAGGAAGGTCCAGTTAAGACGATCGAATGCCTTCTCGGCATCTATCGATAGAAGGCAGGCTGGAGTACCTTGTCTGTACATGTGGGAGGTCAAAAGTAGAGTTTTAATAGTGTTATCGCGCGCCTCTCTACCCCGGACAAACCCTGTTTGGTCAGTATGGATTGAGGCAGGCAACAGCGGGGATAACCGGTTAGCTATTAGTTTGGCGAAGATCTTGACATCTACCCCTATAAGAGAGATAGGGCGGTAGTTGGAGCATAGCGATGGGTCCTTCCCAGGCTTGGGAATCACCGTTATGGTAGCCGCAAGAGTTTGCGGGGCAAGCTGAGGATATAGCGTTAAAGGTCCTGGTCAGGAAGGGCGTCAGTTCCAAGGCGAATTGCTTATAGAAATTGGCCAGGAAGCCATCCGGACCAGGACTCCTACCATTGGCTAGACCCCTAATAACCTCAGTGACCTCCTGTTTGCTAAAAGGGTCATCTAGCATGAGAGAGTCCACATGATTCAGTGGGGGGAGAGGGGTACCATCAACATACTCGTCCACTTTCGTTTGGAAATTTGTTGGGGACATGTCCGCCACTGGGCCACCTAGGTTGTACAACCCATCATAATAGTCTCGGAATACATCTGCAATTTCATGAGGTTTATATGCTGAATGGCCAGATGGTGATTTAATGGTGGGGATAAATGTAGAGGGTAGGCGAGGATTAAGAAACCTAGCCAGAGCTCTGCCTGGCTTGTTAGAGAATTCGTACATAAATCTCCTACCTCTGTCTCGGTGACGGGCAGACGCTGCATCCAAGAGGGACCCCAGATCTAGTCTAGCCTTGAGCAAGTCTGTTAAAATCTGAGGGTCATGGGTCCGTTTATGGGCCTGTTCTAGGTGTTGGATGGAAGTCAGTAATCTATCTATTTTGCAAGCTCTATCCCTCTTGAGTCTGGTTCCCTGTTGAATAAAAGTCCCCCGGATCATCCCCTTCAAGGCCTCCCATTGGAGCGGTAAGGGCGTTGGGTCATTGGCGTGAAATTCGAAGAAGTCCGTGATGGTCTTCCTGATGGCTGACTGACATATCTGATCTTTTAATAAGTGTGGGTTCAATGACCAAACCCACTCCCCAGGGCGCAAGTCTGTCAAGAGGAAAGAAAGTGACACTGAAGCATGATCGGACCACACCATAGGGTCTATAGTACAGGCCGGGTCATGTGAGAGTAGGTGGTGGCTAATGAAAAAAAGGTCTATTCTACTGTACATATCATGGACAGGAGAATAGAAAGTGTAGTCCCGTGTTTTAGGGTGTAGGGTACGCCAGATGTCAATAAGCCTCAAGTCCAGTAATTTACTCCTAAGACCCCGCAGTTTAACTGCAGGAACAGAGGACCTACCCAAGGAGGAGTCAACAGCTCGATCAAGGATAAGATTGAAATCTCCTCCAAGAATCAAGGAGCCTTCAGCGAAGTCAGAGAGGGTGTTCAGGTACTTTTGGCAAGTCCTGGCCGGGTCCTGGTTGGGGAGATAGAAATTGGCAATGGTAAATAATTTGGTACAGATCTTAAGTTTGATAAGAATAAATCGCCCCTCTGGGTCGGACTTAACTGCTAAGACCTGGGCTGGGAGAGATTTATGTAGAGCGATGCTAACTCCCTTGGATTTTCCAACTGAATTGGTACTATGAAACCAGGAATTATAATACCTATGCTTAAATGTGGCAGTGTGGTCCGTTTTAAAATGAGTCTCCTGAAGCAGTAGAATATGGATTCTTTTTTTATGCATGTTATAGAGGATCTTGGATCTCTTCTCTGGTACATTAAATCCTCTAACATTTAGCGAGCATATGTTGAGGTTCGCCATCTTAGAAGCCCTATCTTCTGGGCACCCGAGAGAAGAGTAGGGAGATGGGGAGGAGAAGAAAGAAACTGAGATTAAAGGAAAGAAAGCAGAGAAAGTGGTAGAACGGAAAAAGAAACCAGAATAATAAAGACTAGTATCAAGACCTGTCTTTACTTAGCCTCCTGAGTCCTAGCTCAGAAGGCAATTAAACTGAGAAAATACTCAAAACTAGTGTTCTAGGAACACACCCTAATGTGGGAGGTGACTGGAACTATGTCGCCTGAAGGACGGCTGCTACACCACCTAACTAGTTAATACCGAAAAGGGACAGAAGAAAAGGAAACCACAGATGGTCAGTCACCCGACCAAAATGAAAGTAACATATATAACAGCTAACAGCTCAAGTTCAACAAAATTAATCACAGCAACAAGGTGAGAAATGCAGCAGGAGAGATAAACTCCCGTCTCCTGGCTCACAACTCGTGAGGCTTTTAGGAGAAGCACAGATACCCATGGGGGTTCAGGCGTCCCAACCCAGCATTGAAGCATGCCGGGAGGGGAGGCAGAGAATCCCAACACTATTAGAATTAGTGATGCCCAGGGGAGAAGGGGGGGGGGGAGGGGGGAGAGGAAAGGAGAGGAGGGGGAGAGAGAGAAAAAAAAAAAAAAAAAAAAAAAAAAAAAACCGGACAAAGGGCAATATTGGTTAGGCATCAGAGTAGGCCATAACAGCCCTCATTCCTCCTTCAAACTACATGTATAACCCAGTATTCCCGAGAGTTCAGGTCTCAGCCGATGAGGATGTCGGCGACTTCTGGGATCTTGGTCGCTGAGTACGGTGTTGATCAGGTGGGAAGGGACCTCCACGACGGACCATTCTCTGGGGTGGAGGTGTAGTATACGGCCAGTCCAGCAATTTTATCCCAGGGAGATCCAGAGCCGAAAGAAAATCTGGCAGGTCAGCCGGAGACCTCAAGATGATCAGGTTGGGACCTTTCCTGACTTGTAGTTGAAAAGGATAGCCCCAGGAATAAGCAATATTGTTGTTACGTAGAACCTCCAGCAGGGGTCTCAGGGCTCTCCTTTTTGCAAGTGTTGATCGGGAAAGATCCGCTAGAAGATGTATGGGAGTTCCTTTAAAATCCAGGGTACCTTTATCTCTTGCTTTTCTCATAATATTCTCCTTGACCTGGAAGAAGTGTACCCTGCAAATAATGTCCCTTGGCTTCTCTGGGTCCGGGTTTCTAGGCCCCAGTGCACGGTGTGCTCTGTCCATCTCAATGCGTGTTTCAAGGGGACGTTCCAACAAGGAGTTAAACATCCTCTGCAGTGTAGAGGTCAAATCCTGAGGCCCGACTGACTCCGGCAAACCACGAATGCGCACATTATTTCGCCTGTTGCGGTTTTCAGCATCTTCAATCATGTCAAACAAGAGATGGATCTGTTGAGCCTGCTGATCTATAAGCTGTTGTTGTGAGCTTTGCTGAGAGTATAAATCCTGGGTGGACGATTCAAGGGCCCGCACGGAGTTAGTTAGTGATGACATATCCTCCTTCAAGGAGCGAATTTCAGTTTTACACACAGCCTCCAGGCGGGCAATGTATCCCTCCATATCCATTTTGGTTGGCATAGCATTTATTTGAAGCCTTAAAGCTGACATTTCTGAGCCTTGGTCTTCCCCATAGTGTTGCAAGGTAGTAGCTGTGTTCTCCCCTCCATGGCAGGGGAGGGCAAGCAAGCTCTGCTCCATAGCCCCTCCTGAGCCAGCTGCCGGGGTAATTGAGTGCTGTGGGGCAGGGGACGACCGCAGGGTACCTGGTGAGTTGGAGCAGCCAGGAAGAGAGGCAGGAGATCCTCTGCTCTGTGAAGCCCCAGGGGGAGAAGCACGCCCTGCAGCCAGATTCCCACTGCTCACCCCTCCCCCGTCAGTCACCACAGGCCGGTCTCCGGTGTTTTCCCCAGGAGCCATCCATCCAGGAGCCTGCAATGCCGGGTCAGTCTGCAGCCTCTCATCGGGCTGCTGTGCAGAGCGGGCGGGGGAAGCAGGAGAACGCTCAGGCTGTGACAGCCGGGTCGCAGCAGCACGTGTCCCGGTCGCCATTACAGGCCTGGGAGGATGCTGGGCCTCAGTCAGGTATGGCACAATACCTTGCCCCCCACGGCTGGGAGTCCCTCTGGCAGGCGTCTGCGACCGGAGACCCGCTTTCCCTCTCATCTGACCCCGGTGCTCGCTCTTGATAGCTGGTGGGTGGTGGTGTTTGCAGCCGTTACTGAGGAGCTCCTACAGTGTGTCTTGCCGGCTCCATGTCCAGGCCACGCCCAGGACCTCAAAAGTTATTGTGTAATTTATCCTGAGTACGCTGATACCCCACATGTGGGGGTAAACCACTATTTGGGCGCATGGCAGAGCTCGGAAGGGAAGCAGCGCCATTTGACTTTTTTGGCTGGAATTGGGATCGGACGCCATGACGCGTTTGGAAAGCCCCTGATGTGCCTAAACAGTGGCAATGACACCATTTTGGAAACTAGACCCCCCCCCCAAGGATCTTATCTAGATGTGTGGTGAGCACTTTGAACCACCAAGGGCTTCACAGAAGTTTATGAAAATAAAAAAAATCATTTTTTTCCACAAACATGATCTTTTAGTCCCCAATTTTTTTTATTTTGCCAAGGGTAACAGGAGAAATTGGACCCCAAAAGTTGTTGTCCAATTTGTCCTGAGTACCCTGATATCCCATATGTGGGAGAAAACTACTGTATGGGCACACGTCGGGCTCGGAAGGGAAGTAGTGACGTTTTGGAATGCAGACTTTGATGGAATGGTCTGCGGGTGTCATGTGCGTTTGGAGAGCCCCTGATGTACCTAAACTATTGAAACTCCACACAAGTGACCCCATTTTGGAAACTAGACCCCCCACGGAACTTATCTAGATGTGTGGTGAGCACTTTGAACCCCCAAGTGCTTCACAGAAGTTTATAACGCCTCGGCGTGAAAATAAAAAAATCATTTTTTTCCACAAAAATGATATTTTTGCCCCCAATTTTTTATTTTCCTAAGGGTAACAGGAGAAATTGGACCCCAAAAGTTGTTTTGCAATTTGTCCTGAGTAGGCCGATACCCTACATGTGGGGGTAAACCACTGTTTGGGCGCATGGCAGAGCTTGGAAGGGAAGGAGCACCGTTTGACTTTTTCAACACAGAATTGGCTGGAAATGAGAATCAGATGCCATGTTGCATTTGGAGAGCACCTGATGTGCCCAAACAGTGGAAACCCCCCAATTATAACTCCAACCCTAACCCTAATGGGAAAATGGGAATAAATACATTTTATTATTTTTCCCTAACTAAGGGGGTGATAACGGGGGGTTTGATTTACTATTTATGGCGGTTTTTATGTTTGGCAGCTGTCGCACGCTAAAAGACGCTTTTTATTGTAAAAATAGTTTTTGCATCACCACATATTGAGAGCTATAATTTTTCCGTATTTTGACCCACAGAGTCATGTGAGGTCTTATTTTTTGCGGGACGAGTTGACGTTTTTATTAGTACCATTTTAGGGCGCGTGACATTTTTTTGATCGCTTTTTATTCTGATTTTTAGGATGCAGAATGAACAAAAAACAGCATTTCATGAATTTCCTTTGGAGGGTGCGTTTACACCGTTCCGCGTGTGATAAAATTTAGAAAGGGGTTTTATTCTTCGGGTCAGTACGATTCCAGTGATACCTCATTTAGGTCTTTTTATTTCTATGCAATGAAAACAATTTTATATAAAAATATTTTTGCATCGCTTTATTTTGCAAGCTATAACTTTATTTTTTCACTGATGACGCTGTGTGGCGGCTCGTTTTTTTGCGGGACAAGATGACGTTTTCAGCGGTACCATAGTTATTTATATGCGTCTTTTTGATCGCGCGTTATTGCACTTTTGTTCGGCGGTATGACGATAAAGCATTGTTTTTTGCTTTGTATTTTTTAAGGGGTTCGCTAAAGGGGTTAACTAGTGGGACAGTTTTATAGGGCGGGTCGTTATGGACGCGGCGAAACCAAATGTGTTCTTTTATTATGGAATTTTTTTTTGTATTTAGCGATTTTTTTTTTATAAATTAATTTTACACATTTTTATTTTTACTTTAGTACATTGTCCCATCAGGGGACATTACTGTAATATGTCAGTTCGCTGATGTAGGTTTTCTCTGCAGGCACTGAGGAAGCCGCCTCCCTGCAGGCCCCTACGGCCATATTGGATCCGGGGACCTGCAGGGAAGGAGGCCCCCAGAGCAGTGCAGAACATCGCTCTGCGCTGGGGGTCTCAGGGAAGCACGGAGAGAGCCCCCTCCCTGACGATGACCAAAAGGGTACATTTTAATCAAAGTTCCACAAATGAATGTGTTAAAAAATGTTCCTGTGCTGAGATAATCTTATAAATGTGCCCCTGCTGTGTACTGTGTAATGGCCGTGTCTGACCGTGCAGGGACATGGTCCGAACAAACCACCGGTTCTGAGCAGGGGAGGAAACAATACAGAGTATACAGACAGGACAGCATGGGATCACCGAGGCTGTTTTTACCCAGACAGGGAAATGTTTTACTCCACAGAAAGAATCAGCTGTGATCCCATGCAGTCTTGTCTATATACTCTGCATAGTCTTTCGAGTAAAAAAAAAAATGGCTTCAACCCTGTGTGATTTCTTTGATATTCAATCAGACTTGAATTAACCCCTTTCCGAAATATGACGTAGCGGTACCTGCCTGTGATGTGAGCTCACACGCTGAGCCCATCTTTCCCTCCACTTGATGGCTAATTCATCATAACTACCCCGAAATAGTATCAGCAAAAAAGCTCAGGGCATAAAACATAAGCCGTCACCAATGCCCAGATCTTGAAAAATGAACATTATGAGCTTCGAAAAAATGTCAACAAAAGCTAATTTTTTATTTTATTTTACAAACTTCCCCTTTTTTTTTTACCACAAATAAAAACAAAACAAAACACTATACACATTTGGTATCTATCTGCGTACCCCAAAAAACTTTGGCGGACTTGAAAATTTTTTGCAATTTCAACGCACTTGGAATTTTGTTTCCTGTTTTCCAGTACACTATATGATAAAATGTATGGCGTCATTCAAAAGTGCAACTCACGCAGGCAAAAAACAAGCCCTCATACGGCTGTATCAATGGAAACATAAAAAAGTTAAGGTTCTTGGAAGAATGGGAGTAAAAAACAGAACTGCAAAAACGGAAATTGGCCATGTCAGGAAGGGGTTAAAAATACTTAATGTTTTCTACATTCTGAACTTGAAAGTGGCTTTTCCTGCGTAAATTCTGATATTTAACAAGATCTGATCTAACAGTGAAACATTTTCCACATTCTAAACATGAAACTGGTTTCCCTCTGTGTGAGATCTTTCATGTCTAACAAGACTTGATTTACGGGTAAAGCATTCTCCACATTTTGGGCATGAAAATGGCTTCTCCCCTGTGTGAATTCTATGATGTGTTATAAGATCAGATTTCTGAATAAAACATTTCCCACATTCTGAGCATGAAAATGGTTTCTCTCCTGTGTGAAGTCTTTCATGTATTATGAGATGAGGTTTCTGGGTAAAACATTTCCCACATTCTGAACATGAAAATGGTTTCTCTCCTGTGTGAGTTCTTTGATGTATTGTGAGATGATGTTTCTGATTAAAACATTTCCCACATTTTGAACATGAATATGACTTTCCTTCTGTGTGAGTTCCCTCATGTCTAGCAAGATTTGATTTATTAGTAAAGTATCTTCCACATTCCTTACATGAAAATGGCTTCTCCCCTGTGTGAATTCTCTGATGTATAACCAAACCGGATGTTGCGGAAAAATATTTGCCACATTCTGAACATGAATATGGCTTCTCCCACATATGAATTCTCTGATGTTTAACAAGATCTGTTGTCATCATGAAACATTTTCCACAATGTGAACAGGAAAATGGCTTCTCCCCTGTATGAACTCTTTGATGTCTAATCAGATGTTGTTTCTCAGTAAAACATTTACTACATTCCTGACATGAATATGGTTTCTCCCCTGTGTGAATTCTCTGATGTGTAACCAAACCTGATGTTGTGGAAAAACATTTACCACATTCTGAACATGAATATGGCTTCTCCCCTGTATGAATTCTCTGATGTTTAACAAGAACTTGTTTCATTGTAAAACTTTCTCCACATTCTGAACATAAAAATGGCTTCTCCCCGGTGTGAATTCTTTGATGTGTTAAGAGATGATGTTTCTGACTAAAACATTTGCCACATTCTGAACATGAATACGGCTTTCCTTCTGTGTGAGTTCTCTCATGTCTAACAAGATTTGATTTATTAGTAAAGCATTTTCCACATTCCTTACATGAAAATGGCTTCTCCCCTGTGTGAATTCTCTGATGTTTAACAACATCTTTTTTTCTCATGAAACATTTCTCACATTCTGAACATGAAAATGGCTTCTCCCCTGTGTGAATTCTCTGATGTGTAACCAAACCTGATGTTGCGGAAAAACATTTCCCACATTCTGAACATGAATATGGCTTTTCCCCTATGGGAACTTTTTGACGTTTTACACCCGATCTGTAACTTGTATTTTGCTTTGCAGTCTGTGATGAATCAGTAGATAGGATCTGTTTCACAGGATCAGATGATACATTTTGGATATGACGGGCGGAAGGTATATCATCAATATTGGAATTTTTCTCACATCCATATGGAATGATGCTACAAACATCTGCATTATCATGTGAAGATTTTGAATGTTCGTCTGAGCTCCCGGTACAGTCATCTGCAAAGAAAAAACTGATTATATTATTTTATAGCAATATTACCTAATATAACGATTGTACTGACGTTATAGGACATTACAATTGAGAAGTATTCATTTAATAACTTTGTGATCTGTTTTGCAACCAATAACTATCTCAGAGCAGGGATCACTAGATCACAATGTTATGATAACAGGCTTTTCTGTTGCGGTTTTCTACTTTTGTGTTGAAGACATCTTCATGTCTCATGTCGGTCACCGCTCTTTTCTCAGAAAATTACCCAGTGGAGAATAATAAGTGAACCTGTAGGTCCAAGCTGTTAAATGCCGTCCATCTCATCACAATCCCTAGCTCCATTTGCTGCTGTTTAACTATTTAGATGCCACAGCAATGGTTACATGGTTCCGACCTCTGTGCACACGACAAAATCGAGGAGTGCCGATGGGCTACCATGGAAGCTGGGTGCTCACTGAACGCCCTGTCAATGTCAGTTTTGTGCTCCTTTTAATTTCTTTATATTCTGCAAATCTATTATTATTAATGAAAAATAAGTAATAAAAATAGTTTAAACAAAAAGAAAAAATAGATAAAACAATACATGTGTAATTTAGGAGGATGTGGCCTAAGGATACAACACCCTTAATTAACGTGTACAGAATTACACAATCACAAAACCATAAAAAGTTTTGTTACTAATATTCAGCAGTGTCACATAAAATCTGTTGAGAAAAAAAAGACAGATTAACGGCCAAAGATCTGAGAAGACTCAAACGTGAAGAGACCAGGAAGCCATTTTCCTCCAGTGCTGTCATATTCTAGAGATGCAACCTCCCTGGAGGCCAGAAGTACAAGGTGTTCAATGCTTAGAGACATGGCCGAGGTGAGGAGGCTGAACCCGACCACCACTGAGCAAGACACAGAAGTGGGAACGTCAAGTCTGGGCCAAGATACAGTATGTCTGATACTGATTGTTCACAGGTTTTATGGACTGATGAGATGAGAGTGGATCTGGACAAAACAGAAGGATGGGGCCTGTGGCTGGATCAGTAATGGGCCTCCTCTTCCTCTTAGAAGTCAGTGAGATGGACGCAGGAAAAAGTCTGCATCTTTGAAGAAAACCATGATTTTTCTGCCGAACTATGGTCCATCACAGCATTGATGTCTCCACCGCTTGGCAGCCAGAAAAGGCATTAAAGATGAAGAATAATGACCCAGCCCCGTCCTCACTGGACCTAAACCCTAGAGAGATCTTGTGAGCCCTTCTTACACGGAAGATTTATGGTGAAGTAAAAGTCGCCTCTCTGATCAGTGTCTGGAGCTGTGGTTGGTGCTGTCCAAAATGATGAAGAAATTGACAGACTCCATGGATGGAGCTTATGGCTGTTATTGAGAAGAAGGGCGGCCATATTACTATTTTGATCACTGAGATTTTTTTTGAAATGTGAGAAATGTATTTTGTACATTTTGAGTTGTTCGGTTCTTTATCTCAGTGTAACGGATGAAAATAAACAACCGAGATGGAAAATTTATGTTTTTCATTTAGTTGAATATTTCTGTGAGCAGAATTAATAGACATCTAAGGATAAACTGCATTTTTACTTTCTTAAATATTCAGGTTTATTAACCCTGTGGACTGACTGACAGCACTGGAGATGTTCAATAATAAAACTACTCATCAAAAATACAAATCACCTAACAATTCTGCGCACAGAGTACAGCACTGGCCATTATTTCTCCAGACTTCTGCTCTTCGCCCCGGCTGCTGGAAATCAACTTCTGCGTCAAACTCTGACCGCTCATTGTTGTCTCCTTCTTAGTAGTTGGAGTTTATCAAAATTTCTGGGTTTTAGATTGTTGCTAATGGAGAATTGGCCTCAGGTTCTCAATGGGACCGAAATCTGAGGAGTTTCCCGATCGTGGAACCAAAAATGTAAATCATTTACATTTTTGGTTCCACGATCGGGAAACTCCTCAGATTTCGGTCCCATTGAGAACCTGAGGCCAATTCTCCATTAGCACCGAGCCACTTTGTTATAACTTTGCCTTGAGACATGGTCTCCATAATGCTGGAAAAAGGTAGAATTATACCTACCAATAATTTGTTTTTCGTAAGTCCCCAAAGACAGCACACGAGATTACACCCTTCCCCCATCCTTAACTCAGTGTAATTCAAAAATGCTCAAAGAATCCATCTAAAATAAGATTCAATTGCTGGAAGAAGTCAACAATGGAGGGAATATAACTGTGCTGGCACGGTTTTATAAAAAGTGAATTATCAGTGGGTATAATTCTACCTTTACGTTGGACATGGCTTCTCTTATAGAACAGCGAGTTTTCTTTTGGAAGGGCAGGAGCTTTCGGTGAATGAACATCTTTTTTTCTCTTGCAAGAAATGATGATTGTTTACTTCAGCCTAGGAAAAACTCTGAGAAATACTTTCCTGTGGGAAGGAGTTAAGTCAGGTTTTTCAAAATTCTGGAGATTAGAATTGAGGATAAAATCCCGACCTGTACTATCTTTGGGGGAGCTACAGTGACCCCACATCCCCTTACCCTGGTATTGTCACTTTGCCGTCAGACACAGGGACTGCTGTTCCTGCCTCGGCCACTGGGAGGCGCCGGACTGTTACGTCGCCGTCAGATACAGGGACAGCTGTTCCTGCCTCGGCCACTGGGAGGCGCCGGACTGTCACGTCGCCGTCAGATACAGGGACTGCTGTTCCGGTCTCAACCACTGGGAGGCGCCGGGCGGTCACGTCACCATCAGACTCGGGGACGGTCCTGCCTTGGCCACTAGGAGGCGCCGTGGTTTCCCGTGGGTGGTGGTGACAGAGAAGGGGCTCCTGCGCAGGCATCTGGTGGGCGCAGGCTCCGCTCCTCTGTCAGTCATGAGGGGGTTGGTGCATCACCATCTGGCCTGGTCCTGGGGGCGGTCCAAATGACATCATCAGACTGTGAACCTGTGAGGGATAGCCTGATCCTTCAAATACCTTGGGGCCTGTCTTGCAGGCCGCCAGATATACAGTGGGGCAAAAAAGTATTTAGTCAGTCAGCAATAGTGCAAGTTCCACCACTTAAAAAGATGAGAGGCGTCTGTAATTTACATCATAGGTAGACCTCAACTATGGGAGACAAACTGAGAAAAGAAAATCCAGAAAATCACATTGTCTGTTTTTTTTTCATTTTATTTGCATATTATGGTGGAAAATAAGTATTTGGTCAGAAACAAGCAATCAAGATTGTCAGACATTTGGTCTGACATGCACTGTGAGCTGTGAGGTCTTATATAGACAGGTGTGCGCCGTTACAAATCAAGTCCTATCAGATTAATTACACACAGCTGGACTCCAACGAAGGAGTAGAACCATCTCAAGGAGGATCACAAGGAAATGGACAGCATGTGACTTACATATGAGTGTCTGAGCCAAAGGGTCTGGATACTTATGACCATGGGATATTTTGGTTTTTCTTTTCTAATAAATTTGAAAAAATTCTACATTTCTGTTTTTTCCATCAAGATGGGTTGCAGAGTGTACACATTAATGAGAAAAAAAAAATCAACTTTTTTGAATTTCTCAAATGGCTGCAATGAAACAAAGAGTAAAAAATTTGAAAGCGTCTGAATACTTTCTGTACCCACTGCAAATATCTGATAGCTGCAAATTCTATTAACAGGACTCGTACCTCCAACAATCAGCAATCTAGGGCTCTGTGCCCACCATAAGTTTTTGTTGCGTTTGTGACATATTTTCTCTGCATCAATAACACTGGTAAGCACAAAAAATCATCAGAAAAAGGTAATATGTCTGTTTTATGGAGTTTGATGTGCTGAGTCCAAAAATATGCTTAGTTTTGCTCTATTACAAAGTTTCTGAGATACAGTGGGGGAAAAAAAGTATTAAGTCAGCCACCAATTGTGCAAGTTCTCCCACTTGAAGAGATGAGAGAGGCCTGTAACTGACATCATAGACCACAACTATGAGAGACAAAATGAGAAAACAAATCCAGAAAATCACCTTGTCTGATTTGGCAAGATTTATTTTGCAAATCATGGTGGAAAATAAGTATTTGGTCACCTAAAAACATGCAAGATTTCTGGCTCTCACAGACCTGTAACTTCTGCTTTAAGAGGCTCCTCTGTCCTCCACTCATTACCTGTAGTAATGGTGCCTGTTTGAACTGGTTATCAGTATAAAAGACACCTGTCCACAACCTCAAACAGTCTGACTCCAAACTCCACTATGGTGAAGACCAAAGATCTGTTGAAGGACACCAGAAACAAAATTGTAGCCCTGCACCAGGCTGGGAAGACTGAATCTGCAATAGCCAACCAGCTTGGAGTGAAGAAATCAACTGTGGGAGCAATAATAAGAAAATAGAAAACATACAAGACCACTGATAGTCTCCCTCGATCTGTGGCTTCACGCAAGATCTCACCCCGTGGGGTCAAAATGATCACAAGAACGATGATCAAAATTCCCAGAACCACATGGAGGGATCTAGTGAATGACCTGCATAGAGTTGGGACCACCATAACAAAGGCTACCATCAGTAACACACTACGCTGCCAGGGACACAGATCCTGCAGTGCCAGTCGTGAACCCCTACCTAAGCCAGTACATGTCCAGGCTCGTCTGAAGATTGCTAGAGAGCATTTGGATTACCCAGAAGAGTATTGGGAGAATGTCATATGGTCTGAGGAAACCAAAGTAGAATTGTTTGGTAGAAACAAAACTTGTCATGTTTGGAGGCGACAGAATGCTGAGTTGCATCCAAAGAACACCATACCTACTGTGAAGCATGGGGATGGTAACATGATGCTTTGGGGCTGTTTCTCTGCAAACGAACCAGAACGACTAATCCGTCCACATGAAAGAATGAATGGGGCCATGTATCGTGAGATTTTGCGTGAAAACCTCCTTCCATCAGCAAGGGCATTGAAAATGAAACGTGGATGGGTCTTTCAGCATGATAATGATCCCAAGCACACTGTCAGGGAAATGAAGGAGTGGCTTCATAAGAAGCATAGGAAGGTCCTGGAGTGGCCTAGCCAGTCTCCAGATCTCAACATCATAGAAAACCTTTGGAGGGAGTTGAAAGTCCGTGTTGCCCAGCGACAGGCCCAAACCATCACTGCTTTAGAGGAGATCTGCATGGAGGAATGGGCCAACATACCAACAACAGTGTGTGGCAACCTTGTGAAGACTTACAGAAAATGTTTGACCTCTGTCATTGCCAACAAAGGATATATAACAAAATACTGAGATGAACTTTTGTTAATGACCAAATACTTATTTTCCACCATAATCTGAAAAATAAATCTTACCAAATCAGGCAAGGTGATTTTCTGGATTTGTTTTCTCATTTTGACTCTCATAGTTGTGGTGATGTCAGTTACAGGCCTCTCTCATCTTTTTACGTGGGAGAACTTGCACAATTGGTGGCTGACTAAATACTTTTTTCCCCACTGTAGAAGTATTTTGTTATTACATTATTTCTGCATTTTCAATGTAAGTGGTTTTTCCTGTGTTATTCCCATTTCTTAGCTTGTCCTAATTGTGAATTTTCTTATAGGGACAACATCGATAAAGGTTTTAGTGAGTTTTATGGGAAGGAGTATTGACAGTGCAATCAACCAATGACTGCTTCTCGAGAAGTCACATGTTATGGGGAGGAGCTTACTGCTATGAGGCGGTATGATTTCAGTCAGTTAGAAAAGGATGGTGATGGCAAGTAAGGACTGGTATGCGAGACTGACAGGAGACCGGCCTCTACAGGGATCTGAGCCCGGCCACAGGGAGACAAAGGGGAAGTCAGTGGACAGCCGCCATTGCGAAAGGATTTTCACTGCATTTCTGGGAGGGCAAGTCGCCTCAGAGGGAAGAAAACAGCTCAGCCACTGAGGTGTAACTGAGTGAGGGTCTCACCAGAGAGAGAACCTGAAAGCAGCCAATATCACTGAGAAACTGCCTGTCTGCCAATGTCCATCAGTAAGTAACAGGCTGACCCGTTCACCTCACCACTGTATATAGTCATCTACCAGATTACCTCCAGTAACATCAGCTCTAAATACAAGCTGCCTCTGTCATCTCTGGGGAAATATCTACATATAGTCGGTTGGCTCATCGCATTTTTTTTTATTTTGTCACCATTGACCTGAACTTACTCTACTGTCTGATCTGATTTAAGGGAGAAAAATGCCCCAACAGTGGATCAATCATCCGAGCAGATTCTGCTATGTGTGTGGCTCTTTTACACCAAAAAGCCACGTACGTTCAATCACTCATGATATTAATAAGATATACCAGATGGACTGTAAGTGTCCACTTGGTGATCAAGACAAAAGCTGGGCCCCTCGTGTGATATGTTCAAGTTGTTCAAATGGTCTTTGTGACTGGTTGAATATGAGGCTATGCCATTTGCTGCTTCCATGATTTGGAGGGAACTCAAAAATCATAGTGATGACTGCTACTTTTGTTTTGTCACACTGAAAGGCTTTTCTACAGAGAACAAACATAAGATTTATTATCCTGAACTTGAATCTACAATTAGGCCAGTTCCACATGATGGTACCTTGCCAGTTCCTGAACCACCGTTGTCTGGATTGGATGAAAATGAAGTAGAATATGAAGACTATGGAGCTGAAGCTACTGGAGAAAACATGGAGACCTCAAGTCAAGATGAGTATGTACCTGATGGAGCAGCCGGAACGCTTCACTCAACATGAATTAAATGATCTCATCAGGGACCTTTCATTGTCAAAACATCAAGCTGAACTTCTTGCATCTAGTTTGAAACAGAAGAATCGTCTTCATGATGATGTCAAAGTGTGTTATTACCGGAACAGAAGTGACACTGTAACAATTTTTCCCAGTTGATGGCCCAATGGTGTCCTGTAACAATGTGAACGGCCTCTTTGAAGAACTGAATCAAGAGTTTTTTGTTGCACATTGGCGACTGTTTATTGACTCATCCCAGTGAAGTTTGAAAGCAGTGCTGCTTCACAATGGAAATATGAAACCATCAATCCCTGATGCTCACTCGTGTCATCTAAAGGAAAGTTATGAAAATCTGTCAGTTGTTTTGGATGCTATACAATATAAGCATCATCAGTGGAACATCTGTGGAGATTTGAGAGTGATTGGTCTCCTAATGGGGATGCCAGGAGGTTTCACAAAATATTGCTGCTTCTTGTGTTTATGGGATAGTAGAAATACAGTAGAGCATTATGATTGGGGACAGAGAAACATGTAGGCTCCAGGTAGAGACAATGTTCAGCAGAATCCTTCAGCTGCGCCAATAAAAATCTTTCTTCCTCCACTATATATAAAGTTGGGATCGATTAAAAACTTTGTGAAAGGCATGGCAAAGACAAATTCACAAGGGTTCCAGTACATTTCACAGAAATTCTCCAGCAAACTGAAGGAAGGGGTGTTTGTTGGTCCTCAGATCAGAGAGCATAAGAGAGATGATGTGTTTGAAGGAACTCTAAATGATAAGGAATTGAGAGCTTGGAAAAGCTTCAAGTGGATCTGTGAAAACTTCTTAGGAAAAAAAAAAATCTCCAAAATACGTTGAAGGTGTTGCGGAACCGCTAAATGCATGCCAGTGTCCTGGATTTCGCATGTCTCTGAAAATGCACTTTTTGCATTCACATTTAGATTTCTTCACTCAAAATCTTGGGAATGTAAGCGATGAACAAGGCGAGCGGTTTCACCAGGACATTAAAGTAATAGAACACCGCTACCAGGGGTTTTGGCATAACTCAATGATGGCAGATTATTGTTGGATGTTATATAGGGACAACCTTGAAAAACCGTATCAACGACAGTCTTATGTCAATCACTTTTAACCCCTTAACAACCGATACGCCTTTTAACGGCGCTAGTTAAGGGTATTTAAACCACAGAGCTGTTAATTAACGGCGCTGTGGAAAAAGTGTAGAGCACCCCCCTAGAGTCGGATTTTCTCCAGGGTCTCAGTTGCCGGAATTAGCCGAGACCCCAGAAAATATGAATCGGGTCGGTTTTTACCGACTCCGCTTTTGCGATCGCCGTTATTAACCGTACTAGATGGTGGCCCGATTCTAACGCATTGGTTATTCTAGAATATATATGCAGTTTATTTTTAAAGATTTAATAATAATAATGCAATAATGCACCCCCCAATCCTGATATGTATGGTTCTCTCACCCCCAATCCTGATATGCATGCTACCCCTCAACCCCCTAGCCTGGTATGCATGGTCCCCTGACCCCCCAATCCTGGAATGTATGGTCCTCTCACCTCTCTTTCCTGGTATGCATGGTCTTCTTACTCCCCTTTCCTGGTATGCATGGTCCCCTCACCCCCCAATCCTGGAATGCATGGTCCTCTCACCCCCAAATCCTGGTATGCATGGTCCCCTCACCCCCCTTTCTTGGTATGCATGGTCCCCTCACCCCCCTTTGCTGGTATGCATGGTCCTCTCACACCCCAATCCTGGTATATACAGGATGGCTCATATATATGGCTCAACGTCACCCCCCTTTCCTGGTATGTAAGGTCCCCTCACCCCCCAATCCTGGTATGCATGGTATCCTCACCCCCCTTTCCTGGTATGTATGGTCCCCTCACCCCCCAATCCTGGTATGCATGGTCCCCTCACCCCCCTTTGCTGGTATGCATGTTCCTCTCACACCCCAATCCTGGTATGTATGTTCACCGTCACCCCCCCTTTCCTGGCATGTATGGTCCCCACACCCCCCCTTCCTGATATGCATGGCCCCTCACCCCCCCAATCCTGGTATGCATGGTCCCCTCACCCTCCTTTCCTGATATGCATGGTCCCCTCACCCCCCAATCCTGGTATGCATGGTCCTCTTACCCTCCTTTTAGGGTATGCATGGTCCTCTTACCCTCCTTTTGGGGTATGCATGGTCCTCTCACCCCCCAATCCTGATATGCATGGTCCCCTCACCCCCAATCCTGATATGCATGGTCCCCTCACCCCCCTTTCCTGGTATGCATGGTCCCCTCACCCCCCAATCCTGGTATGCATGGTATCCTCACCCCCCAATCCTGGTATGCATGGTCCTCTTACCCTCCTTTTGGGGTAGGCATGGTCCCCTCACCCCCCCAGTCCTGGTATGCATGGTCCCCTCACCCCCCAATCCTGGTATGCATGGTCCTCTTACCCTCCTTTTGGGGTAGGCATGGTCCCCTCACCCCCCAGTCCTGGTATGCATGGTCCCCTCACCCCCCAATCCTGGTTTGCATGGTCCCCTCATCCCCCAATCCTGGTATGCATGGTTCCCTCACCCCCCTTTCCTGGTATGCATGGTCCCCTCACCCCCCAATCCTGGTATGCATGGTATCCCTCACCCCCCTTTCCTGGTATGCATGGTCCCCTCACCCCCCAATCCTGGTATGCATGGTATCCCTCACTCCCCTTTCCTGGTATGCATGGTACCCCTCACCCCCCTTTCCTGGTATGCATGGTCCTCTCACCCCCCCAATCCTGGTATGCATGGTCCCCTCACCCCCCAATCCTGGTATGCATGGTCCCCTCACCCCCCTTCATGATATGCATGCTATCCTCACCCCCCTTTCCTGGTATGCATGGTTCCCTCACCCCCCTTTCCTGGTATGCATGGTCCCCTCACCCCCCAATCCTGGTATGCATGGTATCCCTCACCCCCCTTTCCTGGTATGCATGGTCCCCTCACCCCCCAATCCTGGTATGCATGGTATCCCTCACCCCCCTTTCCTGGTATGCATGGTACCCCTCACCCCCCTTTCCTGGTATGCATGGTCCTCTCACCCCCCCCAATCCTCGTATGCATGGTTCCCTCACTCCCCTTTCCTGGTATGCATGCTCCCCTCACCCCCCAATCCTGGTATGCATGGTCCCCTCACCCCCCAATCCTGGTATGCATGGTCCCCTCACCCCCCTTCCTGATATGCATGGTATCCTCACCCCCCTTTCCTGGTATGCATGGTCCCCTCACCATCCTTTCCTGATATGCATGGTCCCCTCACCCCCCAATCCTGGTATGCATGGTCCTCTTACCCTCCTTTTGGGGTAGGCATGGTCCCCTCACCCCCCAGTCCTGGTATGCATGGTCCTCTCACCCCCCAATCCTGGTATGCATGGTCCCCTCACCCCCCTATCCTGGTATGCATGGTCCCCTCACCCCCTTTTCTTGGTATGCATGGTCCTCTCACACCCCAATCCTGGTATGTATGTTCACTGTCACCCTCCTTTCCTGGTATGCATGGTCCCCTCACCCCCCAGTCCTGGTATGCATGGTCCTCTCACCCCCCAATCCTGGTATGCATGGTCCCCTCACCCCCCCTTCCTGATATGCATGGTCCCCTCACCCCCCAATCCTCGTATGCATGGTATCCTCACCCCCCTTTCCTGGTATGCATGGTCCCCTCACCCTCCTTTCCTGATATGCATGGTCCCCTCACCCCCCAATCCTGGTATGCATGGTCCCCTCACCCTCCTTTCCTGATATGCATGGTCCCCTCACCCCCCAATCCTGGTATGCATGGTCCCCTCACCCCCAGTCCTGGTATGCATGGTCCTCTCACCCCCCAATCCTGGTATGCATGGTCCCCTCACCCCCCAATCCTGGTATGCATGGTCCCCTCACCCCCCTATCCTGGTATGCATGGTCCCCTCACCCCCCTTTCTTGGTATGCATGGTCCTCTCACACCCCAATCCTAGTATGTATGTTCACTGTCACCCTCCTTTCCTGGTATGCATGGTCCCCTCACCCCCCTTTCCTGATATGCATGGTCCCCTCACCCCCCAATCCTGGTATGCATGGTCCTCTCACCCCCCAATCCTGGTATGCATGGTCCTCTCACCCCCCAATCCTGATATGCATGGTCCCCTCACCCCCCTTTCCTGGTATGCATGGTCCTCTCACCCCCCTTCCTGATATGCATGGTCCCCTCACCCCCCCAATCCTGGTATGCATGGTTCCCTCACCCCCCAATCCTGGTATGCATGGTCCCCTCACCCCCCAATCCTGGTATGCATGGTTCCCTCACCCCCCTTTCCTGGTATGCATGGTCCCCTCACCCCCCAATCCTGGTATGCATGGTACCCCTCACCCCCCTTTCCTGGTATGCATGGTCCTCTCACCCCCCCAATCCTGGTATGCATGGTTCCCTCACCCCCTTTCCTGGTATGCATGGTCCCCCTCACCCCCCAGTCCTGGTATGCATGGTTCTCTCACCCCCCAATCCTGGTATGTATGGTCCCCTCACCCCCCTTTCCGTGTAGCCGCGACCAATTAGCGACGCGGCCCTCTGTCCGCGACCAATCAGCAACGCAGCCCTGTAGGCGCGACCAATCACTGCCGCGGCCCTGTACAAAAATATTAAAAAATAAAAAAAAGTTATTCTCACCTTCCGACGGCCTCCTGTCTTCTTTCCACGCACCCGGCCTCGCGTTCCCAGTAATGCTTTGCGGCTTAGACCGCTGATGACGTCGGTCTTCTTTCTCGCTCTCGCGAGAATGACGTCCTCAGCGGTCTAAGCCGCAGAGCATTACTGGGAACGCGAGGCCGGGTGCGTGGAAAGAAGACAGGAGGCCGTCGGAAGGTGAAAATAACCTTTTTTCTTTATTTTAATTCTCTTTTTTACAAAATAAGGCCTGCGCCGGCCGCGACCTATCAGCGACAGGCGCAGCTTACCGTTACAAACAGCTACGCCAGTCGCTGATTGGTTGCGGCCTGGCGGGGGCCTGGCGGCCGCGACCAGTCAGCGGCCCGCGATTTCGGTTACAGACAGACACGATAAGGCGTTTTTATATATATATATATATATATATATATATATATACACTCACTGGCCACTTTATTAGGTACACCTGTCCAACTGTGTGTTAAGACTTAATTTCTAATCAGCCAATCACATGGCGGCAACTCAGTGCATTTAGGCATGTAGACATGGTCAAGACAATCTCCTGCAGTTCAAACCGAGCATCAGTATGGGGAAGAAAGGTGATTTGAGTGCCTTTGAACGTGGCATGATTGTTGGTGCCAGAAGGGCTGGTCTGAGAATTTCAGAAACTGCTGATCTACTGGGATTTTCACGCACAACCATCTCTAGGGTTTACAGAGAATGGTCCGAAAAAGAAAAAAAATCCAGTGAGCGGCAGTTCTGTGGCCGGAAATGCCATGTTGATGCCAGAGGTCAGAGGAGAATGGGCAGACTGGTTCGAGCTGATAGAAAGGCAACAGTGACTCAAATTGCCACCCGTTACAACCAAGGTAGGCAGAAGAGCATCTCTGAACGCACAGTGCGTCGAACTTTGAGGCAGATGGGCTACAGCAGCAGAAGACCACACTGGGTACCACTCCTCTCAGCTAAGAACAGGAAACTGAGGCTACAATTTGCACAAGCTCATCGAAATTGGACAGTAGAAGATTGGAAAAACGTTGCCTGGTCTGATGAGTCTCGATTTCTGCTGCGACATTCGGATGGTAGGGTTAGAATTTGGCGTAAACAACATGAAAGCATGGATCCATCCTGCCTTGTATCAACGGTTCAGGCTGGTGGTGGTGGTGTCATGGTGTGGGGAATTTTTTCTGGGCACTCTTTGGGCCCCTTGGTACCAATTGAGCATCGTTGCAACGCCACAGCCTACCTGAGTATTGTTGCTGACCATGTCCATCCCTTTATGACCACAATGTACCCAACATCTGATGGCTACTTTCAGCAGGATAATGCGCCATGTCATAAAGCTTGAATCATCTCAGATTGGTTTCTTGAACATGACAATGAGTTTACTGTACTCAAATGGCCTCCTCAGTCACCAGATCTCAATCCAATAGAGCATCTTTGGGATGTGGTGGAACGGGAGATTCGCATCAGGGATGTGCAGCCGACAAATCTGCGCCAACTGTGTGATGCCATCATGTCAATATGGTCCAAAATCTCTGAGGAATGCTTCCAGCACCTTGTTGAATCTCTGCCACGAAGAATTGAGGCAGTTCTGAAGGCAAAAGGGGGTCCAACCCGTTACTAGCATGGTGTACCTAATAAAGTGGCCAGTGAGTGTATATAGATAGATAACGGCGACCGCAAAAAAAAAAAAAAGCCGCAATTTTACTTTCACTTTCTCTCTCCTCTGATGTGATCACACATCAGAAGAGAGAGAACTAGGGTCCCCCATCCCCCCCCCCCCCAGGTGGTCCTCGGGTCCTCCTGCTTCATCCGGTGGGCGCCGCCATCTTGGTCCGGGAAGAAAATGTCGGGCGCATGCGCAGTGCGAATCCAAGCATTCATTTAATGTCCATTTTGATCACTGTGATAAACCCCTGTAGGAGGTTGCTCAGACACCAGTCGCAGTCCCCAAAACCCATTTACACACCACAAATACACCGTCCCTGGGCACAGGAACTCAGACACTTGCACATCAGCTAATAAAAATGGCAGCCTCCAGCGGCTGCAGAGATAATAAATAAAATACTGATAAAACCGAACATTTAATTTTGTGTTAAAAATAATTATATTATCATCCATATTAAAAATGATGACGTGTGACCTCACATATAACAGGATCACATCATTATCAATTCAGAATGTGCTGAAAGTGAATATTCATCTAAAGTCCCTCACCTGCGCAGTGATCTGTAGGGATCTCCTCTTTACACCGCTGATCGCTCCTCACATTAGGGGTCTCCTCTTCACACCGCTGATCGCCCCTCACATTAGGGGTCTCCTCTTTACACCGCTGATCGCCCCTCACATTAGGGGTCTCCTCTTCACCCCGCTGATCATCCATCACATTATGGGTCTCCTCTTCACACCGCTGATCGCCCCTCACATTAGGGGTCTCCTCATTACACCACTGATCACCCCTCACATTAGGGGTCTCCTCTTCACCCCGCTGATCGTCCATCACATTAGGGGTCTCCTCTTCACACCGCTGATCGCCCCTCACATTAGGGGTCTCCTCTTTACACCACTGATCACCCCTCACATTAGGGGTCTCCTCTTCACCCCGCTGATCGTCCATCACATTAGGGGTCTCCTCTTCACACCGCTGATCGCACCTCACATTAGGGGTCTCCTCTTTACACCACTGATCACCCCTCACATTAGGGGTCTCCTCTTCACCCCGCTGATCGTCCATCACATTAGGGGTCTCCTCTTCACACCGCTGATCGCCCCTCACATTAGGGGTCTCCTCTTTACACCGCTGATCGCCCCTCACATTAGGGGTCTCCTCTTCACGCCGCTGATCGCCCCTCACATTAGGGGTCTCCTCTTCACCCCGCTGATCGCCCCTCACATTAGGGGTCTCCTCTTCACCCCGCTGATCGCCCCTCACATTAGGGGTCTCCTCTTTACACCGCTGATCGCCCCTCACATTAGGGGTCTCCTCTTCACCCCGCTGATCGTCCATCACATTAGGGGTCTCATCTTCACACCGCTGATCGCCCCTCACATTAGGGGTCTCCTCATTACACCGCTGATCGCCCCTCACATTAGGGGTCTCCTCTTCACCCCGCTGATCGCCCCTCACATTAGGGGTCTCCTCTTCACCCCGCTGATCGTCCATCACATTAGGGGTCTCCTCTTTACACCGCTGATCGTCCATCACATTATGGGTCTCCTCTTTACACCGCTGATCGCTCCTCACATTAGGGGTCTCCTCTTCACACCTCTGATCGCCCCTCACATTTCTCTCTGGATCATTAATATTGTTCAGATCTTTTTCCAGATCCAAAAGCTGCAAAACAAATATTGTAAAAGTCCCCGATGATTGGAGAAGTCCCCGGGAATAATGGTGAGAAGATCTGGACATGTGATGTCCGTGGTCAACTGTGATCCTGCCGTCTCCACCGCTCTCATTACACAAGTATAAAACATATAATACTGGAGGAGAAAACAAGACTGACCACAAGGACGTCACAGCCGTCTACACATCATAGGGAGATCTCCATCTACCTGATGGTCCTGTGGAGGAGGAGGAGCGGGACATCTCTCTGGGGTTGTCCTCTTACTGGAGAGAACTGAGGAGACACAGACAGGACTGACATCATTATTACATACAGAGAATTATAGGCCGTGTGTATTTAGTCCTGTCTATTACCTGGTGATGTGCGGGGCCGGTGCTCCTCCATCATCACCTCCTGGTACCGATCCTTGTGTCCTTCTAGATACTCCCACTCCTCCATGGAGAAATAGACGGTGACGTCCTGACACCTTATAGGAACCTGACACACACAATGATACCATCATCACCCAGAATCCTCCAGTGCTGTCCTGTATAATGTCCCCGCATTCCCAGCAGCGTCACCTCTCCAGTCAGGAGCTCAATCATCTTGCTGGTGAGTTCTAGGATCTTCTGGTCATTGATGTCCTCATTAATCCGGGGGTGAGGTGAGGGCCCCGTGATTGGGCTCAGGGGTCCTCCCCGTCCTTCAGACATAGGGGCCTGACAGCGATCACTAGAGGTCTTCACTACTGTGTAATCCTGAGTGTGGAGACATTAATAATATCACTACAGACACCTCCAGAGTCCATCACCTCTCCGGTCATATCCCGTTATTCCCATAGATAATAAGGTCATGTGATGACATCAGAACCTCTCACCTCTCCGGTCATATCCCGTTATTCCCATAGATAATGAGGTCATGTGATGACATCAGAGCCTCTCACCTCTCCGGTCATATCCCCTGTTATTCCCATAGATAATGAGGTCATGTGATGACATCAGAGCCTCTGACCTCTCCGGTCATATCCCCTGTTATTCCCATAGATAATGAGGTCATGTGATGACATCAGAGCCTCTCACCTCTCCGGTCATATCCCCTGTTAGTCCCATAGATAATGAGGTCATGTGATGACATTAGAGCCTCTCACCTCTCAGGTCATATCCCCAGTTATTCCCATAGATAATGAGGTCATGTGATGACATCAGAACCTCTCACCTCTCCGGTCATATCCCGTTATTCCCATAGATAATGAGGTCATGTGATGACATTAGAGCCTCTCATGTTGTGAACTCATTTTCTGGTCTGCCTCTGGTTTCTGGTGAGGGAGCTGGTTGTGCTGACAGAGGAGTTGTGAGTTCTCTTTCCGGGCTCCCTCTGGTGGTGGCAGGATGTAATGAAGCTGATCTAATTAACAGAGACCTGCCACCTGATAATGAGGATTGGACATCTGGAGTCTCAGACTGGATTTAAGACAGCCAACTCCCTATTCCTATGCTGGTGATTTTTTCCTGCCTCCTGAGGTCTTAGTTTCCAGCTCAGTTCCTGCCTTCTCAAGCTAAGTGTTCTCTGCTAATGTTCACATTTGTTTTGGTTTGGTCTATTCAGTTTTTTGTGTGGTCAGCCAGACCCGGCTGGGGCTGTGCTGAATTTCCATTCTTATGTCACTGTATGTGCCAGTTTGCTTTTTGTCCCTTACTAGTTTGGTCTCTTTTTGCTCTGTCTCAGAATATTTCAGAGTGCTGATATAGTGGGTGAAGTCTAGTGACTTCAGGTTTTTTTTTGCTATCAGAAGTGTTGGACATTTTTGCAGGGTTTTTTGGCATGATTGCAGACAGTGTCTTTCCTTTCCTGTCCTTTCTAGTTAGTGTGGGCCCCATCGCTTGTTCAGCCTATTTCCCTACCTGTGTTTGTGCTTTCATCTTGTCTCACCGTCAATACATGTGTGGGGGCTGCCTATTCCTTTGGGGTCTGCTCTGGGGCAGTTTAGATTTCCCCTTTTCTTGCTTTAGGCGTATTTAATCCTCCGGCTGTGACGAGGCGTCTAGAATCATCGTAGGTACGCTCCTCGGCTGCTGTTAGTTGTGTGCTTAGGATCAGGGGTCTGCAATCCGCGTAGTTACCAACCTCTCTGGTTTTCTGTGACTTAGCTTGGTCTTATTTTCCTCCTCGGTGACCCAATCATATCACTCTCACCTCTACGGTCATATCCCCTGTTATTCCCATGGATAATGAGGTCATGTGATGACATTAGAGCCTCTCACCTCTCCGGTCATATCCCGTTATTCCCATAGACAATAATGTCATGTGATGACATCAGAACCTCTCACCTCTCCCGTCATATCCTCTGTTATTCCCATAGATAATGAGGTCATGTGATGACATCAGAGCCTCTCACCTCACCGGTCATATCCCGTTATTTCCATAGATAATGAGGTCATGTGATGACATCAGAGCCTCTCACCTCTCCGGTCATATCCCCTGTTATTCCCATAGATAATGAGGTCATGTGATGACATCAGAGCCACTCACCTCTCCAGTCATATCCCCTGTTATTCCCATAGATAATGAGGTCATGTGATGACATCAGAGCCTCTCACCTCTCCGGTCATATCTCCTGTTATTCCCATAGATAATGAGGTCATGTGATGACATCAGAGCCTCTCACCTCTCCGGTCATATCCCCTGTTATTCACATAGATAATGAGGTCATGTGATGACATCAGAGCCTCTCGCCTCTCCAGTCATATCCCGTTATTCTCATAGATAATGAGGTCATGTGATGACATCAGAGCCTCTCACCTCTCCGGTCATATCCCCTGTTATTCCCATAGATAATGAGGTCATGTGATGACATCAGAACCTCTCACCTCTCCAGTAAGATGGAAGATTATCTCCAGGGTGAGGTTTATTATCCTCTCCGCCATCTTGCCTCTGTCCTTATTCATCCCTGACACAATCAGGAAGATTCCTGCAGAGACGTTATCAGCAGTGGATTCTTTATTATAAGAACATGAAAGGAAAAAAACAATGTAAACAAAGGAAACATGTTTAACCCCTTAACGTCGATACGCCTTTTAACGGCGGTAGTTAAGTGCATTTAAACCACAGCGCCGTGAATTCACGGCGCTGTGGAAAAAGTGTATAGCGCCCCCCAGAGTTGGATTTTCTCTGGGGTCTAGACTGAGACCCCAGAGAACATGATTCTGGCCGGTTTTTACCGACCCCGTGTGAAGAAACCAGAGTATATCTTAATTGCCCAGACGGCTATGTTTTACCAGGCCTGGAGGAATTGACTTTTTGTCTGTATATTTGGCTTATGGATGTAAGTGTGGATTCTGGTGGGCGAAGAAAAAAATAAAATGTGTAAAAAAACAAATACATTTAGCAAAAGTGGAAACTGAGAGACTCATTGCTAAGGAAAGTAAAACAAACCCCAAACTATTCTTTAATTATATAAACAGTAAAAGGATTAAAATTGATGGTGTCGGCCCTTTAAAGAACAATGAGGGTGAAATCATAGAGAGCGATGTGGGAAAAGCAAATGTCTTAAATACTTTTTTCTCAACAGTGTTCACACAGGAAAAGGATTTGCCAGGGGAAATGCAGAGTGATAATGTAAACTCCCCATTATTACCTGCCTAACCCAGGAAGAAGTGCCGAACCGCCTTAGTAAGATTAAAATTGACAAATCACCAGGCCCTGATGGCATTCACCCTCGGGTATTGAGGGAGTTAAGTAATGTGATAGACAGGCCTCTATTCCTTATATTTAAAGACTCTATAGAAACAGGGTCTGTTCCTTTTGATTGGCGGCATGCAAATGTGGTGCCAATATTCAAAAAGGGGTGTAAAAGGGAACCTGCAAACTATAGGCCGGTAAGCTTAACATCTGTTGTGGGTAAAATTTTTGAAGGGTTTCTAAGGGATACCATTATGGAATATCTCAATGTTAATAAATGTTTAACTCCATATCAACATGGATTTATGAAGGATCGCTCCTGTCAGACTAACCTGATCAGCTTCTATGAGGATGTAAGCTCTCAAATGGACCAAGGAGAATCATTGGATGTCATTTATCTCGACTTCTCTAAAGCATTTGACACTGTCCCACATAAAAGACTGGTAAGTAAGAGGAGAAAGCTCGGGCTAGGGGAAAATGTGTGTAGATGGGTAGGTAGCTGGCTTAGTGATAGAAAACAAAGAGTGGTTATTAATGGTGCATCCTCAGATTGGGCCAGGGTTACTAGTGGGGGACTACAGGGGTTAGTATTGGGCCCTCTACTATTTAATATATTTATTAATGATCTAGTGGATGGCTTACACAGTAAAATATCAGTATTTGCAGATGATACAAAACTATGTAAGGAAGTTATCACAAAGGAGGACAGTTTGCAACTACAGACAGATTTGAGTAAATTGGAGAATTGGGCTGAAAAATGGCAAATGAGGTTTAACACAGATAAGGTAAGGTTATGCACATGGGAAGGAGAAACAGATGCTACAATTACTAAATGAGAAACTGCTGGGAAAATCAGACATGGAAAAAGACTTAGGCATCTTAGTCAATAAGAAGCTAAATTGGAGTGCCCAGTGTCAGGTAGCTGCCACCAAAGCAAATAGGGCCATGGGATGCATTAGAAGAGGTCTGGGGACACGAGATGAAAACATAATTCTCCCTCTGTACAAATCACTCGTCAGACCACACTTGGAGGATTGTGTGCAATTTTGGACGCCGGTGCTCAAGAAAGACATTCCTGAACTTGAAAGGGTTCAAAGGCGGGCTACTAAAATGATAAATGGAGTTGGCTCACTACAATACCCAGAAAGGTTATCAAAATTAGGTCTATTTACTCTAGAAAAGAGAAGACTTAGGGGAGACCTAATATATATATACAAGTATATCAGAGGGCAATACAGAGATCTCTCCAATGAACGGTTTGTACCAAGGACTGTGACCAGAACAAGGGGGCATTCTCTTCGTTTGGAGGAAAGACAATTTCTGCACCGGCATAGAAGAGGGTTCTTCACGGTAAGAGCAGTGAGGCTCCGGAATTCTCTTCCTGAGGAAGTGGTGATGGCCAACTCACTGAATGAATGTAAGAAAGGAATGGAGGCTTTTCTTGTGAGTAACAATATAGAAGGTTACGAATAACAGAATATTATAGGTAGATGGTTGACCCAGCTTAGGGGAAGGAATTTTTTTCCCTATGGAGAAAATTGGCTTCTACTCTGTGGGTTTTTTGCCTTCCCCAGGATCAACAATGCAGAACAGCTGCACTAAAAATAGGCTGAACTAGATGGACATAAGGTCTTCCTTCAGCCTTCAAAACTATGTTACTATGTAAGAAGACTGACTTGCACAATGATATACCATGCAACATAGTGTGTTCTTATCTGATGTTTGTTTATATTCTGGAATCAGTTTGTTGACTTGCTTTTAGATAGGGAAAGGGTGAGGGTGTACTGAAGGACACTGGGTAATTCTAAAACTAGCTTACCTGCCTTGGGTATAAAAGACCCTGAGACGGAGAGACGGGGTCTCATCTCATCACATAGAGCTACTAGCCAGACATTCTGCTAAACACCCAACGGACAAGAAACTGTTCAGGATCCCGGCTGAGGGTATGTCAGACCCGGCTGAAAGAACACAGGACTGCTCTCGGTTATCTCCCTACGCTTGTCGTGACCTCCTCTCTGTGTGTTATCACAGGTGGACTAGCGACCCTGGGAGCTCTGACATAACATCCACTAGCATCCCGGTGAGTCAACGGAGGAGTGAAACCTTGTAATGTGCACCATCTTGGGGAAATTGCTGGAATTGTTCTGTTTGCTACTGGGTGTTGTGGTCCAATAAAGCTTGGCCACACTGTTTTACCCTAACCCTGTGTTGTATGTGTAGTGTTCTGCCCACAAGGAGATAGAGCGGGCGTTCAGTGGTATGAGCCTTGGTCCATGCAGTCTTTCTAAAGGCAGCCGGGCTAGTGGATAAGAGCACCCACTAACCACATTTCTCCACACCCCATTTTTGCGATCTCTGTTATTAACCGTATAACGGCGTGTTGGGCGTCGGGGTCCTCCCTCTGCATAGGGGGAATTCCAAGCTTTGCCATCTGCGGTCTCCCATTCAGTCCCGGCCGCAGAGGAGGCTGCTCAGCAAAGACGTCTTTCCCGGCGCCTTGCTCAAGCTAGTGCTGTCGGATTGGTTGCTGCTGCCATTCCTGGTTCAGCTATTGAAGCCTGCACTAGCCAGCGGCGAGCAGCTCCTGGGACTAGGTCCCTTTTTTTCTCCACTGAGCATGCCCGTGGCTCAATTTCCCATTGGAGTTCGGGGGTCACATGCTCAGGTCCCGTTCCTGTTCCGATTGGACCATCAAGAAGGTCCTGGAAGGACGCCGCTATAAAAGGTTCGCATGGCCGCTCGGCCATGCTCTAGTATAGACAGTATTTTGTAGTTGTGTGTGAAGATAGATGTATGTGTTTAGGTGACTGACTCATTATATACTCCCTCCCTCTGGTTGTGCATGTGTTTAGGGTATTGGAGTTCAGTCAGCGCCTACAGTTGGCATTGCCTATGTGCCACGGTGCATCCAGTCCTCTGCACCACATTTAGCACCTAACTGTGCCATCCAGCACAAGATACTACTATACTGCGTCTGGTAGCAGCAACCGCCAGTGCGTCGCCGTGCACAATACATGCGCTTTCCTAGCCTTAAGTTTCGGTGGTTAGTGGCGTCCGCCAGTGCGGTGCTGTGCGCACTAGGTGCGCTATATCTTCAATTCGGTTTCTTCCTGGCACAGCAGTTGCGGTGCCGAACGCTAGTGGTCTAGAAGGACTCTAACCCAGCATCTTTGGGGCTGAGTCCTGACACTATACACTAGCGCTCACTCCGCTGAGTCCTGTGAAGTTAACAGGCTCCAGCATCTGTTACAGCGGCTCTGTGAAGTAACAGAGTTCATCCCCGTAAACACCGGGTCAGTGGTTAACCCGCCGGTGTTTAGTTAGTACTCCGCCATTGGACCCCAAGGTTGTGATCGCACTTTCTCATATTTTATATTTAGTGCGATCCGCAACCCTAACACGGCGACCGCAAAAAAAAAAGTCCTATGTGCCATTTAATTTCTCTCTCCTCTGATGTGATCGCACATCAGAGGAGAGAGAAATAGGGTCCCCGATCCCCCCCGATGCTCCTCGGCCCTCGTGCTTCCCCACATGAGCGCTGCCATCTTCTTCCGGGAAGAAAACGGTGGGCACATGTGCAGTGCTCCCGCCGAGATCTGCTGTCTGGCACCCGGCAACAATAGGAAGATTTTTCCTATTGGTTTATTTTGGTCACAGTGATAAAAAAAAAAAAAATAGTAAATAAACCCCCCCCTTTATCACCCCCTTAGAGAAAAATAATGAAATAAAGAAAATATATTTACTTTCATTTTCCCATTAGGGTTAGAGTTAGGCTAAAGTGAGTTAGGGTTAGAATTAGAGTTAGGATTGGAATTAGGATTGGGGTTGGAATTAGGGATAGGGGTGTGTCGGGGTTAGGTTTGTGGTTAGGGTTATAGTTAGGGTTGGGATAAGAGTTAGGATTAGAGTAGTGTTGGGGTTAGGGTTGTGGTTAGAATTGTGGTTAGGGTTGGGCTCAGGGTTAGGGGTGTGTTGGGTTATGGTTAGGTTTGGGGTTATGGTTGGAGTTACAATTGAGGGGTTTCCACTGTTTACGCACATCAGGGGGTCTCCAAACGCGACATGGCGCCACCATTGATTCCTGCAAATTTTGCATTCAAAAAGTCAAACGGTGCTCCTTCCCTTTCGAGCCCCGACGTGTGCCCAAACAGCGGTTTACCTCAACATATGGAGCATCAGCGTACTCAGGACAAATTGCACAAGAACTTTTGTGGTCCAATGTCTCCTGTTACCCTTGGGAAAGTAATGGGGGTGAAAACATCATTTTTGCGGAAAAAATATGATTTTTTTATTTTCATGGCTCTACGTTATAAACTTCTGTGAAGCACTTCGAGGTTCAAAGTGCTCACCACACATCTAGATAAGCTCCTTAAGGGGTCTAGTTTCAAAAATGGTGTCACTTGTGGGGGATTTCCACTGTTTGGGCACATCAGGGGCTCTCCAAACCCAACATAGTGTCCGATCAAAATTCCAGCCAATTCTGCATTGAAAAAGTCAAACGGCGCTCCTTCCCTTCTGAGCTCTGCCATGCGCCCAAACAGTGTGTTACCCCCACATATGGGTGATCGGCGTATTCATGAGAAATTGTACAACAAATTTTGTGGATCATTTTCTCTTTTTACACTTGTGAAAAAAAAAATTGGTTCTGAAGTAAAATGTTTGTAAAAAAAAAAACCCGTTAAATATCAAATTTTTCCTTCCACATTGCTTCAGTTCCTGAGAAGCACGTAAAGGGTTAATAAACTTCTTAAATGTGGTTTTGAGCACCTTGAGGGGTGCAGGTTTTAGAATGGTGTCAATTGTGGGTATTTTCTATCATATAGACCCCTCAAAGTGACTTCAAATGGGAGGTGGACCCTAAAAAAATGGTTTTGTAAATATTGTTGTGAAAATGAGAAATCGCTGGTCAACTTTTAACCCTTATAACTTCCTAAACAAAAAAATATGTTTCCAAAATTGTGCTGATGTAATGTAGACATGTGGGAAATGTTATTTATTAAGTACTTTGTGTGACTTATCTCTTTGATTTAAGGGCATAAAAATTAAAAGTTTGAAAATTGCTAAATTTTAAAAATTTTTCCCCATATTTCCGCTTTTTTTTCATAAATAAACACCAGTCATATCGAAGGAATTTTACCACTAACATGAAGTACAATATGTCACGAAAAAACAATGTCAGAATCACCGGGATCCATGGAAGCGTTCCAGAGTTATTACCTCATAAAGGGACAGTGGTCAGAACTGTAAAAATCGGCCCGGTCATTAAGCTGCAAATGGGCTTTTTCAATAAGGGGTTAAAAAACTAACCACCCTTTTTACCCTCTCCCGTGACCTCTGCCTGTAGGTGGCGCCGCTCTTGCACTGTGTGCAGGCAATGACATGTTCCTATTTAACATTAGCATTGCTGGGACTTATGGTGCCACCCAGTAGGGAATCTATGTCTTACTGCAGCGTACTGGTTATCAGTAGTGGTCCGCTCTCTGCCGTCAGCCTTGTGTGGGGGAAAATCCTGCTTAACCCCCTGCAGTTACTTTTCAGTGCCAGTTATAAGTTGTTACTGACCCTGGTCTGCTGCTTTGTCATCCCGCATCTTTCAGTTGTTCATTTCTCACTTGGTCTCGCATTCTTTCCCGGACTTTGACCTTCTGGTTTTGACTTCTCATCACACCTGTTCTCCCTCCACCGGCCAGCAGTCACTCCATGCACCTAATCCAGGAGGTCCTCCTTATCCCAGTACAGGGATTATATTAATAGCAGCCAGGTTTCCACATCTAGTGCACCATTACAGGGAGGGAGAACAGCAGCGATAATGGCAAGAAACAAAGGATGGAGATCACACAGTGACATCACACAGAGATCACTGCTCCCAGATCTGTCACGTTGAGATGGAAGGGGTTCTGTTCAGCTGATTATGGAGAGTCCAGGTCCCGGTTGTCATGCGTCTGGGTTCAAACCCACAGCAGTTACACCTATTCTCTGGAGCAGACTTCCAGTGCCCTCACTGTCTCTGGAGCCGGTTCCTGATGCCCTCACTGTCTCTGGAGCCGGTTCCTGATGCCCTCACTGTCTTTTGAGCCGGTTCCTGGTGCCCACACTGTCTCTGGAGCAGGTTCCTGGTGCTCTCACTGTCTCTGGAGCAGGTTCCTGGTGCCCTCACTGTCTCTGGAGCAGGTTCCTGGTGCCCTCACTGTCTCTGGAGCAGGTTCCTGGTGCCCTCACTGTCTCTGGAGCAGGTTCCTGGTGCCCTCACTGTCTCTGGAGCAGGTTCCTGGTGCCCTCACTGTCTCTGGAGCAGGTTCCTGGTGCCCTCACTGTCTCTGGAGCTGGTTCCTGGTGCCCTCACTGTCTCTGGAGCAGGTTCCTGGTGCCCTCACTGTCTCTGGAGCTGGTTCCTTGTCTCCTCACTGTCTCTGGAGCTGGTTCCTTGTCTCCTCACTGTCTCTGGAGCAGGTTTCTGCTGCCTTTCACTGTCTCTGGAGCAGGCTCCTGATGTCCTCACTGTCTCTGGAGCAGGCTCCTGGTGTCCTCACTGTCTCTAGAGCCGGCTCCTGGTGCCCTCACTGTCTGGAGCCGGTTCCTGGTGTCCTCACTGTCTTTTGAGTAGGTTCCTGGTGCCCTCACTGTCTCTGGAGCAGATTCCTGATGCCCTCACTGTCTCTGGAGCAGGTTCCTAGTGCCCTCACTGTCTCTGGAGCAGGTTCCTGGTGTCCTCACTGTCTCTGGAGCAGGCTCCTGGTGACCTCACTGTCTCTGGAGCTGGTTCCTTGTGTCCGCACTGTCTCTGGAGCAGGTTTCTGCTGCCTTTCACTGTCTCTGGAGCAGGTTCCTGATGTCCTCACTGTCTCTGGAGCAGATTCCTGCTGCCCTCACTGTCTCTGGAGCAGGTTCCTGGTGCCCTCACTGTCTCTGGAGCAGGTTCCTGGTGTCCTCACTGTCTCTGGAGCAGGTTCCTGGTGTCCTCACTGTCTCTGGAGCAGGTTCCTGGTGACCTCACTGTCTCTAGAGCAGGTTCCTTGTGTCCTCACTGTCTCTGGAGCAGGTTTCTGCTGCCTTTCACTGTCTCTGGAGCAGGTTCCTGATGTCCTCACTGTCTCTGGAGTAGGCTCCTGGTGTCCTCACTGTCTCTGGAGCTGGCTCCTGGTGTCCTCACTGTCTCTGGAGCCGGTTCCT
Organism: Dendrobates tinctorius; assembly: GCF_039654945.1. NCBI lineage: Eukaryota > Metazoa > Chordata > Amphibia > Anura > Dendrobatidae > Dendrobates > Dendrobates tinctorius. The sequence goes on along the minus strand of NW_027361904.1, from coordinate 750,338 downwards.
GGGGTCCTCACTGTCCCTGGAGCAGGTTCCTGGAGTCCTCACTGTCCCTGGAGCAGGTTCCTGGAGTCCTCACTGTCCCTGGAGCAGGTTCCTGGGGTCCTCACTGTCCCTGGAGCAGGTTCCTGGTGTCATCACTGTCCCTGGAGCAGGTTCCTGGTGTCCTGTCTGTTATCCTTTCTTTAGTCTGTTTAGGGTAACAAGTATTTTCCTTTATTCATCCCTCTGCCCAATCACCTTTCAGGTGCGGCTTAACATACAGCAGCTTCACCAGCGATCAGCACCAGCGAGGACGCTGGTCTCTAAGGCAAATATCGGGTTAGTAAGTGGCGCGCGTCACTTAGTTACCCGATGTTTACCTTAGAAACCTGCGTGCTCGCGCCGGGAGCTGCCAGCACGCAGGTTTCTAAGGTACATATTGTGTAACTAAGTGATGCGCGCCGCTTAGTAACCCGATATTTACCTTAGAGACCAGCTCCCAGCGCCTGCTTAGCGCTGTGGGAGCTTCGCTGATCGTTGGCTCCCCCTACCACATGCAGTGATGTGCGCTGGCCAGCGGGAGACCAGCGATCAAAAAATGGCCCAGGCCGCTGGTGAGATCGCTGTGGCATCACAAAATCAGCGATCTCGCTAGCGAGATCACTGTGTGTGACGGGGCCTTTATGCCAGTCAGAGAGGGTTTATCTCTCTGCTGATTAATCTTTTCACGCTGCGCCTATCCTCTGTTTCTAGTTTAGGAAGTAGGTGGCATACTCTCCAGCAGCACCTTATCTTCTCATTTTGTATTTGGTAGTTTGTTTTCACTCACTCTGGGATCTCTTTCTATCACAGCACTCCTTCCCTTCAGTAGGTAATTTACACTCTGCTCTGCCCTCCGGTTCCTTAGGAGGAATGTGAAGCACCTGACGGCATTTCAGGCAGCACAGGTCCTAACGGCCATAGTATATTCTGTTGTTAGAGCTATTCCAGTCCACATAGGAACCGCTAGGTCATAATTTCTAGTCTGTACAGGTATCGGTAGGGTCAGTTGCAGTTTCCAGCGATTTACCTATTTACCTTTGTGATATGTTACACAATCATAATGCCGGTGTGACGGAGATACCGAGGACACAGGGCCAATACAAACCAGGTCCTGGCAGCAGAGCAGAGGAGTACTGGACTGCTAGACATGAGACCTGAGGGGCCACACTGAGGCCATGTCATAGGGAGGAAGGTACAGGAGCCCTGAGGGGCCACACTGAGGCCATGTCATAGGGAGGAAGGTACAGGAGCCTGGAGGGGCCACACTGAGGCCATGTCATAGGGAGAAAGGTACAGGAGCCCTGAGAGACCACACTGAGGCCATGTCATAGGGAGGAAGGTACAGGAGCCCTGAGGGACCACACTGAGACCATGTCATAGGGAGGAAGGTACAGGAGCCCTGAGGGGCCACACTGAGGCCATGTCATAGGGAGGAAGGTACAGGAGCCCTGAGGGGCCACATTGAGGCCATGTCATAGGGAGGAAGGTACAGGAACCCTGAGGGGCCACACTGAGGCCATGTCATAGGGAGGAAGGTACAGGAACCCTGAGGGGCCACACTGAGGCCATGTCATAGGGAGGAAGGTACAGGAGCCTGAAGGGGCCACACTGAGGCCATGTCATAGGGAGGAAGGTACAGGAGCCCTGAGGGGCCACATTGAGGCCATGTCATAGGGAGGAAGGTACAGGAGCCTGGAGGGGCCACACTGAGGCCATGTCATAGGGAGGAAGGTACAGGAGCCCTGAGGGGCCACATTGAGGCCATGTCATAGGGAGGAAGGTACAGGAGCCCGGAGGAGCCACACTGAGGCCATGTCATAGGGAGGAAGGTACAGGAGCCCTGAGGGACCACACTGAGGCCATGTCATAGGGAGGAAGGTACAGGAGCCCTGAGGGGCCACACTGAGGCCATGTCATAGGGAGGAAGGTACAGGAGCCCTGAGGGGCCACACTGAGGCCATGTCATAGGGATCAAGGTACAGGAGCCCTGAGGGGCCACACTGAGACCATGTCATAGGGAGGAAGGTACAGGAGCCCTGAGGGGCCACACTGAGGCCATGTCATAGGGAGGAAGGTACAGGAGCCCTGAGGGGCCACATTGAGGCCATGTCATAGGGAGGAAGGTACAGGAACCCTGAGGGGCCACACTGAGGCCATGTCATAGGGAGGAAGGTACAGGAACCCTGAGGGGCCACACTGAGGCCATGTCATAGGGAGGAAGGTACAGGAGCCTGAAGGGGCCACACTGAGGCCATGTCATAGGGAGGAAGGTACAGGAGCCCTGAGGGGCCACATTGAGGCCATGTCATAGGGAGGAAGGTACAGGAGCCTGGAGGGGCCACACTGAGGCCATGTCATAGGGAGGAAGGTACAGGAGCCCTGAGGGGCCACATTGAGGCCATGTCATAGGGAGGAAGGTACAGGAGCCTGGAGGAGCCACACTGAGGCCATGTCATAGGGAGGAAGGTACAGGAGCCCTGAGGGACCACACTGAGGCCATGTCATAGGGAGGAAGGTACAGGAGCCCTGAGGGGCCACACTGAGGCCATGTCATAGGGAGGAAGGTACAGGAGCCCTGAGGGGCCACACTGAGGCCATGTCATAGGGATCAAGGTACAGGAGCCCTGAGGGGCCACACTGAGGCCATGTCATAGGGAGGAAGGTACAGGAGCCCTGAGGGACCACACTGAGGCCATGTCATAGGGAGGAAGGTACAGGAGCCCTGAGGGGCCATACTGAGGCCATGTCATAGGGAGGAAGGTACAGGAGCCTGGAGGAGCCACACTGAGGCCATGTCATAGGGAGGAAGGTACAGGAGCCCTGAGGGGCCACACTGAGGCCATGTCATAGGGAGGAAGGTACAGGAGCCCTGAGGGGCCACACTGAGGCCATGTCATAGGGAGGAAGGTACAGGAGCCCTGAGGGGCCACACTGAGGCCATGTCATAGGGATCAAGGTACAGGAGCCCTGAGGGGCCACACTGAGGCCATGTCATAGGGAGGAAGGTACAGGAGCCCTGAGGGACCACACTGAGGCCATGTCATAGGGAGGAAGGTACAGGAGCCCTGAGGGACCACACTGAGGCCATGTCATAGGGAGGAAGGTACAGGAGCCCTGAGGGGCCACATTGAGGCCATGTCATAGGGAGGAAGGTACAGGAACCCTGAGGGGCCACACTGAGGCCATGTCATAGGGAGGAAGGTACAGGAGCCTGAAGGGGCCACACTGAGGCCATGTCATAGGGAGGAAGGTACAGGAGCCCTGAGGGGCCACATTGAGGCCATGTCATAGGGAGGAAGGTACAGGAGAGTCCTGGGGGCTGGAGACTGAATACAGCAGCGGTCATGTGACATCAGATGTAACCACACAGAGAATAACAACTACAGCTCCTCCCATCATCAGCCGCATAAAGGGTTAATCCTCCCCAATAACAGGAGGAGGGCGCCATCTGCAGGGAGTCTGTATGTTCTCCCCGTGTTTCCTCCCGCGCTCCAGAGACTGATGGGGAATTAGATTGTGATAATGTCTGTACAGCGCTGAGGAATATGGTGGCGCCATAGAAGCGAGTGACAGAAACACACACATACCTCAACCTGCAGAGCGGCCGTGTGCGGACAGGACCTGCGTGACGTCACAGTCATGTGATCAGTCACATGGGGGGGCAGTCACATGATCAGGGGCGGAGCTCCAGGTGTCTCAGACTGCAGACACTGAGACACCTGGAGCTCCGCCCCTGATCATGTGACTCCTTCCCATGTGACTGATCACATGACTGTGACGTCACGCAGGTCCTGTCCGCACACGGCGGGGCCGCTCTGCAGGTGGAGGTATGTGTGTGTTTCTGTCACTCGCTTCTATGGCGCCACCATATTCCTCAGCGCTGTACAGACATTATCACAATCTAATTCCCCATCAGTCTCTGGAGCGCGGGAGGAAACACGGGGAGAACATACAGACTCCCTGCAGATGGCGCCCTCCTCCTGTTATTGGGGAGGATTAACCCTTTATGCGGCTGATGGTGGGAGGAGTTGTAGTTGAAGAGGCTGAAGGTTTCTTATTCCGCAATTTTTTCTTTTCTGTTTTTTTTATAGGTTTAACAACAAAGTAAGCCTCACACTAATAAAACACACAATGCAGTGCGGCGCCCTGATCTGAATACACTTAAAAACAGCTACTAAAACTGGCACAAAAATGGGCATCACAGAGCGTTAAATAAAGGGTTAAACGACTGGGCCACTGATCTCACACTAAGGGCTCATGATTGCGAGAGACTCGCACAAAAGTCCAGAACTGCCGCCGACATTCGGACCGGAGCCTGCGACTACACTGTGTTCCAAATTATTATGCAAATAATATTTCCTCCTATTTTCTGTAAATTACCTATATGAATTGCCGTCATTGTTATTTTCCAGTCATCTAATATTCTAGTATAATTGCAATGTTTTTGAACAAACTGCCTATGAAAACAGTATATTTTTCAAAATAATAAACACTCAGAATGCATGTTCCAAATTATTGTGCACAGCAGAGTTTTCAACCTTTTTATTTTTATTTTGAACAAAAAAATGGTCAATTGTGAAATCAAACAGTTTTCAAGTCAAAGCTTTCTTCTCGGTGATGTTCCATTTGCACATAGGAGCCCTTCTGAACTGAAGCTTCTGAACCCTCTCGTCCATTGAATTTGTCAGTTTCTGGATGGTTTGTGCTTCCATTGTTTTGCCTGTGGACAGAATCCCCTCCCAGAGCTGTTGCTTAGATGTGAGCTGCCTCCCGCCATCATAGACGCTCCTTGTGATGATGCTCCAGAGGTTCTCAATGGGGTGGAGGTCAGGGGAAGATGGTGGCCACACCATAAGTTTGTCCTCTTTTATGCCCATAGCAGCCAGAGATGCAGATGTGTTATTTGCAGCATGAGACGGTGCATTATCAGGCATTTAAATGATCTTGCTGCGGAAAGCACGGTTCTTACTCTTGGACCATGGCAGGAAGTGCTGTTCTAGAAACTCCACATAGATTATGGAGGTCATCTTTACCCCTTCAGGGATCCTAAAGGGGCCGACAATCTCTCTCTCCATGATTCCAGCCCAAAACATTACTCCACCTCCTCCTTGTTGGCGCCTTAGCCATGTTTTCATGGGGTGTCCATCAACCAGCCATCCTCCACTCCATCCATCTGGACCATCGAGCGTTGCACGGCACTCATCTCATCGGTGAGCAAAACAGTTTGGAAGTCAGTCTTCTTGTCTCGTTTGGCCACTGGAGCCGTTTCTGCTTGTGTGCAGTGGATAGAGGTGGTCGACAGGATGGCTTACGCACAGCTGCAAACCTCTGAAGGACCCTGCATCTTGTTCAGGGACGTTGGAGGCACCAGCAGCTTCAAAAACTTGTCTGCTGCTATGACAAGGCATTTTTGCAGCTGCTCTTTTAACCTGACGCAATTGCCTGTTGGAAAGAGTCCTCAATTTTTCCTTATCAGCACGCACACATGTGTGCTGGGAATCAGCTACATACTACTTGATTGTGCGATGATCACGGTGAAGTGTCTTGGCAATGTTGATTGTAGTCATGCCTTGACCTACATACTCCACAATCTGTTGCTTCTCAGCAGCCGACACATCCTTTTTCTTTCCCATTTTGGCAAAAAATGTCGGCTGCTTAATAATGTGGAACAGCCTTCTTAAGTAGTCTTGCCTTTATTTGGACACACCTGCCAAACTAATTTGCACAGGTATCTACAATTGCTTTCAGTGATATAAAGAGCGCTGACACACATCACCATCAATGAGTTTAAATGACAAACAAAAAAATTCTAACCTTATCACTCCGAAACTCTTTTTGCATAATAATTTGGAACACAGTTTACATAGAAATGCAGTGCCCGGTTTTCATGCGAGAGGCTTGCACGAGAATCGTGCGAGTGTCTCGCAAGTGAGTATGAGCGCTAAGAATACACAGATAGTGATGCCTCATATCAAACCCAGGTCCATCCAGCCTGGCCCAAATGGGTTCTGGGCATCAGAACTGGCATGATAGTTTAGAATAGATTGGAGGGGTGCGAGAGTGTTAGAGGGGAGGCCACAGAGCAGGAGGTTGCATTAGTCCAGGCGGGAGATGATGAGAGATGATGAGGGCATAGACTAGGGTTTTTGCAGATTCTTGGTTGAGGAATGTACGGATCCGTAAAATGTTTTTGAGTTGAAGTCGGCAGAAAGTGGAAAGGGCTTGGATATGTGGTTTGAAAGAGAGATCAGTGTCAAGGATAACCCCGAGGCAGCGAGCTTGTGCGACTGGAGAGAGTGGGCAGCTATTTAACCCCTTCACCCCCAAGGGTGGTTTGCACGTTCATGATCGGGCCAATTTTTACAATTCTGACCACTGTACCTTTATGAGGTCATAACTCTGTAACGCTTCTATGGATCCCGGTGATTCTGACATTGTTTTCTCGTGACATGTTGTCCTTCATGTTAGTGGTAAAATTTCATTCAAATAACTTGCGTTTATTTGTGAAAAAAACGGAAATTTGGCAAAAATTTTGAAAATTTCGCAATTTTCCAACTTTGAATTTTTATGCCCTTAAATCACCGAGATACGGCACACAAAAAACTTGATAACTAACATTTCCCACATGTTTACTTTGCATCAGCACAATTTTGGAACCAAAATTTTTTTTTGTTAGGAAGTTATAAGGGTTAAAAGTTGACCAGCGATTTCTCATTTTTACAACACCATTTTATTTTTAGGACCACATCACATTTGAAGGCACTTTGAGGGGTCTATATGATAGAAAATACCCAAAAGTGACACCATTCTAAAAACTGCACCCCTTAAGGTGCTCAAAACCACATTCAAGAAGTTTATTAACCCTTTAGGTGCGTCACAGGAATTTTTTTGAATATTTAAAAAAAAATGAACATCTAACTTTTTTTCACAAAAAAAATACTTCAGGTTCAATTTTTTTTATTTTACCAAGGGTAACAGGAGAAATTGGACTGCAAAAGTTATTGTGCAATTTGTCCTGAGTATGCTGATACCTGATTTGTGGGGGGGAACAACTCTTTCGGCGCATGGCAGAGCTCAGAATGGAAGGAGCGCCGTTTCACTTTTTCAATGCAAAATTGGCTGGAATTCAGATCGGACGCCATGTCACGTTTGGAGAGTCCCTGATGTACCTAAACAGTGGAAACCCCCTACAAGTGACCCCATTTTGGAAACTAGACCCCCCAAGGAACTTATTTAGATATGTGGTGAGAACTTTGAACCCCCAAGGGCTTCACAGAAGTTTATAACATAAAGCCGTACAATTAAAATATCATATTTTTTCCACAAAAATGATCTTTTCACCCTCAATTCTTATTTTTCCAAGGATAACAGCACCCTAAAAGTTATTGTGCAATTTGTCCTGAGTACGCTGATACCCCACATGTGGGGGTAAACCACTATTTGGGCGCATAGCAGAGCTCGGAAGGGAAGCAGCGCCATTTGACGTTTTTGGCTGGAATTGTGATCGGACACCATGTCGCGATTGGAAAACCCCTGATGTACCTAAACAGTGGAAACCCCCCACAAATGACACCATTTTGGAAACTAGACCCCCTAAGGAACTTATCTAGATGTGTGGTGAGAACTTTGAACCCCCAAGGGCTTCACAGAAGTTTATAACATAAAGCCGTACAATTAAAAAATCATAAAAATCATATTTTTTCCACAAAAATGATCTTTTCACCCTCAATTCTTATTTTTCCAAGGGTAACAGGACCCTAAAAGTTATTGTGCAATTTGTCCTGAGTACGCTGCTACCCCACATGTGGGGGTAAACCACTATTTGGGCGCATGGCAGAGCTCGGAAGGGAAGCAGCGCCATTTGACGTTTTTGGCTGGAATTGAGATCGGACACCATGTCGCGATTGGAAAACCCCTGATGTACCTAAACAGTGGAAACCCCCCACAAATGACCCCATATTGAAAACTAGACCCCCTAAGGAACTTATCTAGATGTGTGGTGAGCACTTTGAACCCCCAAGGGCTTCACAGAAGTTTATAATGCCAGGGCATGAAAATAAAAAAATCGTATTTTTTCCACAAATATGATCAATTAGTCCCCAATTTTTTTATTTTCCCAAGGGTAACAGGAGAAATTGAACCCCAAACGTTGTTGTCCAATTTGTCCTGAGTACGCTGACACCCCATATGTGGGAGAAAACTACTGTTTGGACACACGTCAGGGCTTGGAAGGGAAGTAGTGACGTTTTGGAATGCAGACTTTGATGGAATGGTCTGCAGGTGTCATGTTGCCTTTGGAGAGCCCCTAATGTACCTAAACAGTGGAAACACCCACAAATGACCCCATTTTGGAAACGAGAACCCCTAAGGAACTTATCTAGATGTGTGCTGAGCACTTTGAACCCCCAAGTGCTTCACAGAAGTTTATAACGCTCGGACGTGAAAATATAAAAATCATTTTTTTCCACAAAAATGATATTTTTGCCTCCAATTTTTTATTTTCCTAAGGGTAACAGGAGAAATTGGACCCCAAAAATTGTTTTGCAATTTGTCCTGAGTAGGCTGATACCCTACATGTGGGGGTAAAACACTGTTTGGGCGCATGGCAGAGCTTGGAAGGGAAGGAGCACCATATGACTTTTTCAACTCAGAATTGGCTGGAATTGAGATCAGACGCAATGTTGCATTTGGAGAGCCCCTGATGTGCCCAAACAGTGGAAACCCCCAATTCTAACTCCAACCCGAACCCCAACACACCCCTAACCCTAATCTCAGCCCTAACCCTAGCCCTAACCCTAATGGAAAAATGGAAATAAATAACATTTTTTAAATTATATTATTTTTCCCTAACTAAGGGGGTGATAACGGGGGGTTTGATTTACTATTTATGGCGGTTTTTATGTTTGGCAGCTGTCGCACGCTAAAAGACGCTTTTTATTGTAAAAATAGTTTTTGTATCACCACATATTGAGAGCTATAATTTTTACGTATTTTGACCCACCGAGTCATATGAGGTCTTATTTTTTGCGGGACGAGTTGACGTTTTTATTGGTACCATTTTCGGGCACGTGACATTTTTTGATCGCTTTTTATTCCGATTTTTGGGACGCAGAATGAACAAAAACCAGCGTTTCATGAATTTCTTTTGGGGGAGTGCGTCTACACCGTTCCGCGTGCGGTAAAGTTGATAAAGCGGTTTTATTCTTCGGGTCAGTACGGTTACAGCGATACCTCATTTAGGTCGTTTTTTTATGTTTTGTCGGTTTTATGCAATGAAAACTATTTTATATAAAAAATAATTATTTTTGCATCGCTTTAGGCTGAGTTCACACGTGGCGTTTTTTTCGCGTTTCCGCGGCGGTTTTAACCGCGCGATTTTGCCACGAAAACGCGAAAAATAAGCATCCCATGCATTCCTATGGGATTCCGCAATGCTGTACTAATGCTGCGGTTTTTACCACGGCGGAATCGCTTCGCGGTAAAAACCGCAGCATGCTCATTAATTTGCGGAATCGCGGCGATCCCGCACCCATAGGAATGCATTGTTCCGCTTACTTTCCGCGTGTGGCTGTGCCCACCATGCGGAAAGTAAGCAGAACATTTGCGGATGGTACCCACGGTCCGGAGGAGAGGAGTCTGTCCTCCGGGCTTTGGGTACCATATCCCTGTAAAAAATAGAATTTAAAAATAAAAAATATTGTTATTCTCACCCTCCGACGTCCCGCGCAGTCTTCCTGCTTCTCTTCACGCTCTCGTTCCCAGTAGTCCTTTGCGAAAATGCCCGCGATGGCGTCCGTTCTCGCGGGATCGCGAAGTCTCGCGGTCATTCGCGCGACGTCATCGCGAATTACCGCGAGACGTCACGATCCCGCGAGAACTGACGTCATCGCGGGCATTTTCGCAGAGGATTACTGGGAACGGATGCGCGGGACGTCGGAGGGTAAGAATAACACCATTTTTTATTTTTTTTTTACATTCTATCTTTTACTATTGATGCCGCATAGGCGGCCTCAGTAGTAAAAAGTTGTTCACACTTGTCAAACACTATGTCTGACGAGTGTGACCAACCTGTCAATCAGTTCTCCAAGCGATGCTACAGATCGCTTGGAGAACGCTAGCATTTTGCAAGCTAAATACGCTTGCAAAATGCTAGTTTTTCCGCGGGAAAATCGTGGGAATTTAAAATGCGATTTTCCCGCGGACTGGAATTCCGGAATTCTCGCGGTAATTTCCGCGAGAGTTCCGGTACGTGTGCACTTAGCCTTATTCTGCGAGCTATAACTTTTTTATTTTTTCGCTGATGATGCTGTGTGGCAGCTCGTTTTTTGCGGGACAAGATGACGTTTTCAGCGATACCATGGATATTTATATGCGTCTTTTTGATCGCGCGTTATTACACTTTTTGTTTGGCGCTATGATAATAAATCATTATTTTTTGCTTCGTTTTTTATTTTTATTTTTTAAGGGGTTCGCTAAAGGGGTTAACTAATGGGGCAGTTTTATAGGGCGGGTCGTTACGGACGCGGCGATACCTAATATGTGTACTTTTATTGTATTGTTTTGGGGGTTTTTTATTTTCAAAAAATGAATTTATTGGGGAATATTTTTTTTTTTTTTTTTTTTTTTTACTAATTTATTTGGCGATTTTTTTTAAAATTATTTTTACACTTTCTTTTTATTTTTTTTTACTTTATTACATAGTCCCAGGTGGGACATCACTGTCCTGTGACAGATCGCTGATCTGTCACATCACAGATCACTGTGACAGATCTGTCACAGGCATTAAAGAGGACTTCCTCTTGCCTGCGCTTTGCAGGCACTGAGGAAGCCAGCTTCCTGCAGGCCCCCGAAGGCCCCCGTCGCCATCTTGGATTCGGGGGCCTAGAGGAAAGGAGCCCCCCGCAGCAGCGCTGCACATTGCGCTGCCGTGGGGGGCTCAGGGAAGCACGGAGGGAGCCCCCTCCCTGCCGATGCTTCCCTTTAACTCCCGGTACACCGCGATCATGTTTGATCGCAGTGTGCAAGGGGTTAACGTGTCGGGGGCGGTCCGTGACCGCCCCTGACACATAGTGCCGGGTGTCAGCTGTGATAATCAGCTGACACCCGGCCGCGATCAGCGGCGCTCACCAAGTGGGGGCCGCTGATCGCGCTAGACGTACTATCCCGTCCATGGGCATAGGGGCCTGGGTCCCATGGATGGGATAGTACGTCTGATGTCAGGAAGGGGTTAATGGATAGGTCCGTTGGGGGGGGTCGCATGAGATGGGGGGGAAAGATGATGAATTCTGTTTTGTCCATATTAAGTTTTAGAAATCTAGCGGAGAAGAAGGATGAAATAGCAGACAGACATGGAGGGATTCTGTTTAGTAGGGAGGTGATATCTGGTCCAGAGATGTAGATCTGTGTGTCATCAGCATAGATGTGATACTGAAAGCCGTGAGATTCTATGAGCTGTCCGAGGCCGAAGGTGTAAATGGAGAAGAGCAGGGGCCCTAGGACTGAACCTTGCGGGACTCCGATGGATAGGGGGCGAGTTGAGGAGGTGGTGTGCGAGTGGAAGACGCTGATTGTCCGGTCTGTTAGGTATGACGAGATCCAGGATAGGGCCATGTCTGTGATGCCAAGAGATGAGAGGGTCTGTAGTAGTAAGGAGTGGTCCACTGTGTCAAAGGCAGAGGACAGGTCCAGGAGGAGGAGGACAGAGTAGTGTCGCTTGGCCTTGGCGGCTAGTCATTGTTGACCTTAGTTAGGGCAGTTTCAGTGGTGTGACCGGAAGCCTGTTTGTAAGCGGTCGAAGAGGGAGCAAGAAGAGAGGTGGGAGGACAGTTCAAGATGGCTGTGTTCCAGTAGTTTTGAGGCATAGGGGAGAAGAGATATAGGGCAATAGCTAGATACAGAGGATGGGTCAATAGAGGGCTTTTTGAGAATAGGTGTGATTGAGGCATGTTTAAGGCGTGGGATAGGATCGGGTCAAGTGCACAGGTAGTGACATGTGATCTTGAGAGTAGAGTGGAGACTTGGTCTTCTGTAATGGTGGAGAAGTTGGTTTTGGAGGAGGAGGGCTGGGCAGGTAGGAGAAAGGGCTCTGGGGGTTGTCGACCAAAACTGTCTCTGATGTTATCAATCTTCTGCTTGAAAAATCAGGCAAAGTCTTCAGCTGAGATGAGTGGAGAGGGAGGAGGTGCTGGGGGGCGGAGGAGAGAATTGAAGGTGTTGAATAACTGTTTAGGGTTGCGAGACAGGGAGGATATGAGAGATGAGAAGTAGGTTTGTCAGCTGTGGCGAGTGTGGTCTTGAAAGTAGTGAGGGACTGAAGGATTAACAAATTTCCTAACAGCAGTTAAAAGTAATTTAAGGGGTGGTGTTGTTAAAATGGTATAATTCTACAGGTTTCCAAATATCTCAACCCTTCAAAGACCCTTAAAATGGTATAAGTCTGTAAAAAATAGGTTTTGTTTCCTTGAAAATAATGAAAAATTGCTGCTACATTTTAACCCTACTAATGTCAATGGGAGCAGACCACAACACCATTATGGGGGATGTAAGGGTGGCGTGAGTTCAGTAACCCAAAGTCATTTAACCCCTTAAAAACATCAGTTACTTATTCAAATCTGTGAAAATCGGCTGTCTGCCCTCTTTGATGCCAGTTTTGATGCCCAGAACCCATTTGGGCCAGGCTGGAGGGACCGGGGTTTGATGTGGGGCTCCCTGTTCTGTATGTCCGCAGTGTGAGATCGTGGCCCAAAATCATTTAACCCTTTATTTAACACTCTTTGGTGCCCATTTTTGTGCCAGTTTTATACTTTTTGTAGCTGTTTTTAAGTGTATTCACTTCAGGGCGCCGCACTGCATTTGTATGTTATTATTGTGATGCTTACTTTTGTTGTTAAACCTATAAAAACAGAAAATAAAAAATAAGAAACAAACTTCAGTCTCGTTTGTAGTTGTTATTATCTGTGTGGTTACATCTGATGCCCCTGCTGTATTCAGACTTCAGCCCCCAGGACTCTCCTGTACCTTCCTCCCTATTATTATTATTATTATAGTGCCATTTATTCCATGGCGCTTTACATGTGAGGAGGGGTATACAGTGTGGCCAAAAGTATTGACACCCCTGTAATTCTGTCAGATAATACTCAGTTTCTTCCTGAAAATGATTGCAAACACAAATTCTTTGGTATTATTATCTTCATTTAATTTGTCTTAAATGAAAAAACACAAAAGAGAATGAAGCAAAAAGCAAAACATTGATCATTTCACACAAAACTCCAAAAATGGGCCAGACAAAAGTATTGGCACCCTCAGCCTATTACTTGGTTACACAACCTTTAGCCAAAATAACTGCGACCAACCGCTTCCGGTAACCATCAATGAGTTTCTTACAATGCTCTGCTGGAATTTTAGACCATTCTTCTTTGGCAAACTGCTCCAGGTCCCTGATATTTGAAGGGTGCCTTCTCCAAACTGCCATTTTTAGATCTCTCCACAGGTGTTCTATGGGATTCAGGTCTGGACTCATTGCTGGCCACCTTAGAAGTCTCCAGTGCTTTCTCTCAAACCATTTTCTAGTGCTTTTTGAAGTGTGTTTTGGGTCATTGTCCTGCTGGAAGACCCATGACCTCTGAGGGAGACCCAGTTTTCTCATACTGGGCCCTACATAAAGGTACTGTCACACTTAGCGATGTACCAGCGATCCCGACCAGCGATATGACGCGGTCAGGATCGCTGGTACATCGCTAAGTGGTCGCTAGTGAGCTGCCACACAGGCAGATCTCACCATCGACATCGCTGCGGACGGGGGTCGCTACTTACCTGTCACACTAGGCGATCCTGCGTCCTCCCGCCCGGCTCCACGCTCGTCGCTCGTCTCTCCACAGGAAGCCCAGCAGGAAGCTGACGACGAGAAGCGGTCCTGAACGTTCTCGCGCAATCAGCGATAACCAGCGGGGGAGCGGGTCGTTGGTAAGTATCAGACACAGCGATATCACTAGCAATATCGCTATAACGTCACAAGTTATAGCGATATTGCTAGCGATATCGCTTAGTGTGACAGCACCTTTATGCTGCAAAATTTGTTGATGGTCTTCAGACTTCATAATGCCATGCACACGGTCAAGCAGTCCAGTGCCAGAGGCAGCAAAGCAACGCCAAAACATCAGGGAACCTCCGCCATGTTTGACTGTAGGGACCGTGTTTTTTTCTTTGAATGCCTCCTGTAAACTCTATGTTGATGCCTTTGCCCAAAAAGCTCTACTTTTGTCTTATCTGACCAGAGAACATTCTTTCATAACGTTTTAGGCTTTTTCAGGTAAGTTTTGGCAAACTCCTGCCTGGCTTTTTTATGTCTCGGGGTAAGAAGTGGGGTCTTCCTGGGTCTCCTACCATACAGTCCCTTTTCATTCAGACGCTGACGGATAGTACAGGTTGACACTGTTGTACCCTCGGACTGCAGGGCAGCTTGAACTTGTTTGGATGTTAATCGAGGTTCTTTATCCAACATCTGCACAATCTTGCGTTGAAATCTCTTGTCAATTTTTCTTTTCCGTCCACATCTAGGGAGGTTAGCCACAGTGCCATGGGCTTTAAACTTCTTGATGACACTGCGCACGGTAGACACAGGAACCTTCAGGTCTTTGGAGATGGACTTGTAGCCTTGAGATTGCTCATGCTTCCTCACAGTTTGGTTTCTCAAGTCCTCAGACAGTTCTTTGGTCTTCTTTCTTTTCTCTATGCTCAATGTGGTACACACAAGGACACAGGACAGAGGTTGAGTCAACTTTAATCCATGTCAACTTGCTGCAAGTGTGATTTAGTTATTGCCAACACCTGTTAGGTGCCACAGGTAAGTTACAGGTGCTGTTAGTTACACAAATTAGAGAAGCATCACATGATTTTTCGAACAGTGCCAATACTTTTGTCCACCCTCTTTGTTATGTTTGGTGTGGAATTATATCCAATTTGGCTTTAGGACAATTCTTTTTGTGTTTTTTCATTTAAGACAAATTAAATGAAGATAATAATACCAAAGAATTTGTGTTTGCAATCATTTTCAGGAAGAAACTGAGTATTATCTCACAGAATTGCAGGCGTGTCAATACTTTTGGCCACAACTGTGCGTAATAAAAACAAGTACAGTAATCTTAAACAATACAAGTTACGACTGGTACAGGACGAGAGAGGACCCTGCCCGCGAGGGTCACAATCTACAAGGGATGGGTGGTAGAGCTGGTCGTGCAGCGGTTTTGTGGATCGGTGGATACTGCAGGTTCTAGGCTTGTCGGAAGAGGTAGGTCTTCAGGTTAATATTGAAAGTTTCGATGTTAGGCAAGAGTCTGATATGTTGTGGTAGAGAGTTCCAGAGTAGGGGTGATACCCGGGAGAAATCTTGTATGCGATTTTGAGAAGAGGAGATAAGAGGTTTGGTGTAGTGACCACTATGTCCGCTAGAGGGGGTGTCCCAGGACGGGCCTACAGGCATATCCGTTGTGGTAATGGGTATACGATGCTGAATGACCGCTATGTATCCCATTGCTTACACAATAAAACAACATCCCTCTGGAATCAGTTTCTCTCCATCCACGGTTTCCAAAGTGTTTCAAAAGTTTTCACACTTTTCCTTTTTTCATAAATATCCTTTTCCATATTAATAACCACATCAGACTGTCTATAAAATTCCCGCAGAGGCGGCGGTTCCCCACTCAACCAGTGCCTGGCAATCAACTTACGTGCAACATACAATAATCTAGCTATGGCCAGTTTATGATGATTTGGAACTCGGATCTCCTCCACATAACCCAAAATATATATCACAGGATCCCATGTGATTGTACATCCATACGATTTCCCAATTGCTTCTCCCACCTCCAACCAATATGCATTCAGTCTCGTACATTGCCATAACATGTGCAGAATCCCTGCCCCCTCGGACTGGCACCTAGGACACTCAGAAGTCTGTCTCAGCCCTGCCTTATAAAGCCTATCTGGAGTTCTATATACTCTGTGAAGCACATATATCTGTGAAAGTCTACCCGGCTCACTTAATGATAACTGAGGAATATATTCCATGATATCTTCCCATTTATCCTCCTCTATCCTTCCCAACTCTTCCTCCCATTTCTCTTTTGCCTTAATAGGGAATCTATTAAGAAAGGTATATAACAAATCCCTATAAATATCCGAGACTACCCCTTTCGTTCCTCCCGTCGCACAGATATAGTCCACCAGAATATCTCTACAAATTCCCATATCCATCGTTTTACTCTGCGCCAGATAGGCATGTCTCAACTGTCCATATTGAAACCTACAGGTCTTCTGCAACCCATAACTCCCCTGCAGTGTCTCAAAGGATAACAGTCCTCATGTGTCCTGAATCTGAGCCACATATTGAATACCTAATGATATCCAATTTTTGAATTCCCCCATTTTAATAAATTCAGGTAGTACTTCATTGTTCCATATTGGGGAGAGATTTGTTAATAGTCCCACTTCTCTTGTCTTTTTAATTGCCTCCCATACTTTGTGAACCAGTATCAAAGTAGGATAGGCCGCACCAAACTTCCCAAATCCCCCTGCCTCCAGACCCTGAACCAATGGGTCCCTTCCCACCAACCAAACCAAAATCCGCTGGACCGAACCCAGTCCATTCACCTCTCTCCAACCTCTCATCTGCTGACCCTGTGGTGCCAAAAAATAAATCCAGGGATTCGGAAGGGCCAGTCCCCCCCCCATCTTTAGGCCTCTGCAGGAATTCCAGCCTAATTCTTGGCTGTTTCCCGCTATGTATCCCAAGGTAGGTGGCCTTGAGATGCAGGCTCGAGTATTGATCAGCAGAGGTACTGCTGACGTTTCCGTTACAATGTGTCAGGGAAGCCTGTGTGTGGATGTGTGTAATAGGACCTTTAGTGAGGTCATAGCCATGTGATCACCTGTGGGTGTGGTTATGGACCATATAAGGGACCTGAGGTCTGGTCACATGAGAGAGAGCGCATGGATCTGATTGAGCCATGTGGAAGGTCCCGGCAGGCCTATGTGGAGGAAGGTGTGCTACGTTCCTGAAGACCACGTGCTGAGGCTGCTGTCCCGGTGAGGCCTATGTATACTGGCTGTATGTGAGGAGGGATAAGCCTCCTGTGTTTTGCTGAGGCTCCAGGACTGAGCCTGAAATCATGGACACTTATGCTTTCTTTCGCCTGATCTAAAGGCTATTCCTTATGTTATGTGCTGGTTTATGGGTTATGGAGCAATGAACCCTGAGAACTTTTAAAAGGAACGTGCCTCCTGATTGATTCCCGTGGCTCCTGAGCGAGTTGAATCCCTACAATGGGGAGTAGAGAAGGAGATCTTGTGAGGATCGGAGGTTTCGTGCAGGTAAGTACCGGGAGACGAGGTCACAGATGTATGGAGGACTCAGGTTGTGGATGGCTTTGTATGTCATGGTTAAGGTTTTGAACTGGAGTCTTTGGGTAATGGGGAGCCAGTGCAGGGATTGACAGAGGGGAGAGGCCAGGGAATAGCGGGGGACAGGTGGATTAGTCGGGCAGCAGAGTTTAGAATAAATTGGAGGGGTGCAAGGCGGGAGATGATGAGGGCATGGACTAGAGTTTTTGCAGATTCTTGGTTGAGGAATGTACAGATCCATGAAATATTTTTGAGTTGAAATCGGCTGGAAGTGGATAGGGCTTGTATATGTGGTTTGAAAGAGAGATCAGTGTCAAGGATAACCCCCGACGCAGCGAGCTTGTGGGACTGAGGAGAGTGGGCAGGCGTTTACTTTAATGGATAGGTCCGTTGGGGGGGTCAAGTGAAATGGGAAAAATATGATGAGTTCTGTTTTGTCCATATTAAGTTTTAGAAATCTGGCAGAGAAAAATGATGAAATAGCGAACACTGTGCAATTCTGTTTAGTAGGGAGGTGATATCTGGTCCAGAGAGGTAGATCTGTGTGTCATCAGCATAGAGATGATACTGAAAGCCATGAGATTCTATGAACTGTCCCAGGCCAAAGGTGTAAATGGAGATGAACAGGGGCCCTAGGACTAAACCTTTCGGGACTCCGACAGATAGGGGCGAGGTGAGGAGGTGGTGTGCGAGTGGGAGACGCTGAATGTCCGGTCTGTTAGGTATGATGCGATCAAAGATAGGGCCAAGTCTGTGACACCAAGAGATGAGAGGGTCTGTAGTAATAGGGAATGGTCCACTGTGTCAAAGGTAGAGGACAGGTCCAGGTGGAGGAGGACAGAGTAGTGTCGCTTGGCCTTGGCAGCTAATAGGACCATTGGTGACCTTAGGGCAGTTTCAGTGGAGTGATGCGGCCAGAAGCCTGATTGTAAGCAGTTGAAGAGGGAGCAAGAAGAAAGGTGGGAGGACAGTTCATGATGGACATGTTCTTCCAGTAGTTTTGAGGCATAGGGGAGAAGTGATATGGGGCGATAGCTAGATACAGAGGATGAGTAATGAGAGGGCTTTTTGAGGATAGGTGTGATTGAGGCATGCTTAAAGTTAAGGTGAAAACACCAGTTGTTAGTGATAGGTTGAACAGATGGGTTAGGGTTCGGATGAAGACTGTGGTGAAGTTAGGGATGAAGTGGGATGGGATCGGGTCAAGTGCACAGGTGGTGAGATTTGATCTTGAGAGTAGAGTGGATCTTCTGTAATGGTGGAGAAGTTGGGTTTGGAGGAGGACATGGCCCTATGACATGGCCTCAGTGTAGCCCATCAGGGCTCCTGTACCTTCCTACCTATGACATGGCCTCAGTGTGGTCACTCAGGGCTCCTGTACCTTCCTCCCTATGACATGGCCTCGTGATGCCGCTCAGGGCTCCTGTACCTTCCTCCCTATGACATGGCCTCAGTGTTGCCCCTCAGGGCTCCTGTACCTTCCTCCCTATGACATGGCCTCAGTGTGGCCCCTTAGGGCTCCTGTACCTTCCTCCCTATGACATGGCCTCAGGGTGGCCCCTCAGGGTTCCTGTACCTTCCTCCCTATGACATGGCCTCAGTGTGGCTCCTCAGGGCTCCTGTACCTTCCTCCCTATGACATGGCCTCAGTGTGGCCCCTCAGGGTTCCTGTACCTTCATCCCTATGACATGGCCTTAGTGTGTCCCCTCAGGGCTCCTGTACCTTCCTCCCTATGACATGGCCTCAGGGTGGCCCCTCAGGGTTCCTGTACCTTCCTCCCTATGACATGGCCTCAGGGTGGCCCCTCAGGGTTCCTGTACCTTCCTTCCTATGACATGGCCTCAGTGTGGCCCCTCTGAGCTCCTGTACCTTCCTCCTTATGACATGGCCTCAGCGTGGCCCATCCAAGCTCCTGTGCCTTTTTTCCCATGACATGGCCTCAGTGTGGCCCCTCAGGTCTCATGTCCAGCAGTCCAGTATTCATCTGCTCTGCTGCCAGGACCTGATCTCTAGTGTCCTCAGTGTCTCCGTCACACCGGTATTATGATTGTGTAACAACTCACAGAGGTAAATAGGTTAAACCCTAAAATCTGCAACTGACCCTGCCGATACTTGTACAGACTAGAAATTCAGGCCTAGTGGTTCCTATATGAGCTGGAATAGCCTTAACAACAGAATAAACTATGGCCACTCAGACCTATGCTGCCTGAAAGACCATCTAATGCTTCACATTCCTCCCAAGGAACCAGAGGGCAGAGCAGAGTGTAAATTACCTACTGAAGGGAAGGAGTGCTGAGATATAAAGAGATCCCAGAGTGAGTGAAAACAAACCACGAAATACAAAATGAGAAGATAAGGTGCTGCTGGAGTGTATGCCGCATACTTCCTAAACTAGAAACAGAGGATAGGTGCAGGGTGAAAAGATTAATCAGCAGAGAGAGATACCCTAGCTGGTCTTTCACTGACTGGCATAAACAACGGTAGTATGGCTAGACATCCAAATGAAAATATCACCATCAAATAATACCAGCGGGGGGGAGTGTATAAAGCCGCACCTGAAAGGTGATTGGGAAGACAGATGAATAAAGGAAAATACCTGTTACCCTAATCAGACTAAAGAAAGGATAACAGACAGGAAACTCTCAGAGAAGAGGTGTAACTGCTTTGGCTCATTGGATAGAAAAGCCGATCACAAAGCACAGGTTCAAGGGTTTGAACCCAGTCGCATGACTTTGTTTCTTGCCTTTATCACTGCTGTTCTCCCTCCCTGTCAGGGCTGTGGAGTTGGTAAGTCAAACCTCCAACTCCTCAATTTCCATGACACTGACTCCTCGATCCCGACTCCTCAATTTCCATAACTCCGACTCCCTCATACATGGCTAATGTTTAAGTGATAAATTTACCGTAGTAAAATGGTAACATCGGGCTTTTAATCATTATTATTGATACAATAATCAAGCCATTTAGATAGAACATAAAATATATTTATTGGAATACAACTTTAGAACAAAAAACTTGTGCATATTTACAATTTATTATGCAGTAAGTGGAAAAAAACAGTTTTCAACCAAAACGTACTGAATAACATTTGTGCAGTCTATAAATTTGTTCTGAGAAATAAAATTGCCTCCATCAGATCCTCCTTCATAGATGACCTCAAATCTGACCTAATTATTTTAAGGCCAGAGAGCAACCTCTCTACAGTAACTTGGGTTTGTGGCAAAGCCGTAACCACATGGGCAACATCTCTAACAATATCAGGGTGTAAAGGAATTGCCTCATGCACAATCAGTTTTGATGAACGATTGAACTCTTCTACTTCTTTGAGAGCAAGTTAAAAATGTTGCTGAAATATGGTCAATCTGTTTTCTATGGGAGTGGAATATTTTTCCATGCGGCAACACTTTGCCTGCTTCACTTCATCCAAATACTTTTCGAAATCAAACTCCTCATCTGATGAGGATGAAGAAACGGCAGCGGCAGCACTGGCAGGACCCGAGTCCTCTTGTTTTTGGCCGTCCTGTAGCCCACTGATCCTAACTGCTACCTCAGTCAGAGCTTCTTTTCCTTTAGTAAGCTGTTGATCATGAAGCAGTATACGATGACTTGGGTCCACATAAACAGCTGCCAGAATTTTATTTTCTAATAGCTGTGTCTCTCTCCGTTTCATTGAAGCAGCAATGCCATCTGCAATTAAACTTTCTCTTTGGGACAGGCAAAACAACAAGTTCTTCCACTCCTTTATAAAAATGCCAGGAGTTAAATCTTCAGCTTGTAACTTTTTAGTCACTGTAAATGGGTGATGAAGCAATTCCTTCAATTCAGCCACCTGTGTCCATTACCTTTCATGTAGTGTTACCTGAGGGTTGGCCATATCTACAAGGAAGGGTTTGAGCTCAAACAATCGCTCAATCATTAAATAGGTGCTGCCCCACCGAGTGGCTTGATCCACAATTGCCCCTTTTCCAGCACGTCTCTTCAAGATGGAATCAATTTTAGGGGCTCTGGCAGCAATAGCCAATTTCCTCACTTTGCTATTCAGAGTTCCAGCATGTCCCTCTTGCAGACTCTCTTATTGCCAGCTGCAGCGTGTGCACAACACAGCGCATGTGATGAATAGGAAAGAGGTGTGAAGCAGCTTCAACAAGATCATCTATTTGTAAAGAATCATTTTGCTGTTCTTCTGTAGTAATATCTGTTTGTTCCTCCGTTATGGGAACAGGACTGTGGCCTTCCATCTCCAACATACTGAATGTGAAAAGTTCTTCCAGCTGCTGTTCACCTTCATTATTCTCATTCATCAGTGTAATTGTACTTATGTTTGAAGCATTATCAGTTACAATAGCAAGAACCCGTTTTGAGTTCATAATCTTGCAGAACTTTTTCCACTGAGGTCTGGAGAAACTGGCTGCTGTGATGAGCTTTAGTATCTTTTACTGCCAGCGTCTTAGCAACAATTTTTTTGTTGTCACAAACATATCAAACGTGATAGCAAAATACTTCACTCTTTGATGTGTGCAGGCGTCCATTTTAAGAAACACAAAGCGTCTATTGAGAGTCTTTTATGATCTTCCTTTTGGTTAAGGGCTTCTTCAATCACTAATTTTCTAATACTTTCTCTTTCCAGAGAAACACCAAGTTTGCCGGCCATTTCTCCATTAACAGCTGTAAAAGCTGGTCGTGCTAATAATAATTGTTAGGGTGGCGGCTAGGCGAGGCAAGCCTCCAGGAGTGGACCCTCTGGATATTGGCACCGAGGGGCCCCGGGCGAGCAGCCAGGTGGAGCCGACCCCTATACAGGGATCGTTAGGAGCAGGCCCAGGGGTTCGAGTACCACGATAGCCGGTACCGAGAGGGGTGGCTCAGAAGAGACTGGAGTAAGACCACGGGACTGGACCACGAGACTACAGGATACAGGACAGAAGTAAGACTGCGGGACTGGACCACGGACAACAGGACGGAGCAGGGCACCGAAGAGAGGACCGGAGTAGGACTGCGGGATTGGACCATGGACAGCAGGACAGAGGAGAGACCGGAGAAGGACTGCGGGACTGGACCACTTACAGCAAGACGGAGCAGGACACAGAAGAGACTGGAGCTGAACTGCAGGGAGACAAGCGAGGGAAGATGAGACACAGAGATAGCTGTAAAGCGGGCCTAATGTGCGGGCATAAACGCAAAGATCAGGCGCCTCCATTACAAGAGGGCGGCCTGATATATCCCTGCATGGGCTCCTATTAGTCCAGCGGTGCTTCCGGGTCAGGGCACTGGCGGAGCACAAGAGACAGGAGGAAAACACGGCCTACGGCGCATGCGCATATCATGCAGTGACGTCGTCGGACGTGGACCTGTCAGAGGAGGATGCCGTGGCTGCCGGGCGGTGAGACACAGCGGTGCAGGAGCGGAGGTGGGGTGAGTATACAGCGCTGTGACAGTACCCCCTCCCTTAAGCCACCCTCCCCTGAGATTGGCAAAAAATCTCCTGAGAATGTGAGGAGCATTAATATTCTCCCGAGGTTCCCAGGACCTCTCCTCAGGACCAAAGCCCCTCAAGTCAATAAGAAAAAGGGTCCTCCCGCCTTGACTACTGCAACACTTCCTCTGTGGCCTCCCCGCCAACTCTCTTGCACCACTCCAGTCTGTCCTCAACTCTGCTGCCCGACTGATCCACCTCTCTCCTCGCTATTCCTCTGTTTCTCCCCTCTGCAAATCCCTCCAGTGGCTCCCAATTCCCCAACGAATCCAGTTCAAACTACTAACACTGACCTACAAAGCCATCCACAACCTTTCCCCTCCCTATATCTCTGAACTAATCTCCCAATATCTTCCCTCACATAATCTTCGATCCTCCCATGACCTCCTACTCTCCTCCACACTTATTCATTCCTCACACAACCGCCTCCAAGATTTCTCCCGAATATCCCCCATCCTCTGGAATTCCATGCCTCAACACGTCCGATTATCCACCACCATTGGATCCTTCAGATGGAACCTGAAAACCCATCTCTTCAGGAAAGCTTACAGCCTGCAATAACCATTCTGCCGCCTCACCACCAGAGCTGCTGCTCCCCCGACCTTCTATCTCTTCCCCATTATCCCGTAGAATGTAAATCTGCAAGGACAGGGTCCTCTCCCCTCTGTACCAGTCTGTCATTGTAAATTTGCTTACTGTGAACGATAGCTATAACTTTGTATGTAACCCCTTCTCATGTACAGCACCATGTAATTAATGGCGCTATATAAATAATAATAATAATAATAATAATAATCTGAAACGGAACCTGTCAAAAACTGAACTCCTCGTGTTTCCTTCCTCTACTAACTTACCTATGCCCAACATTGCCATTTCCGTGTGTGGTTCCACCATTACTCCCCAGCAGCATGCTCACTGTCTTGGGGTCATACTTGATTCCGTGATTTCATTCACCCCCCACATCTGATCACTGGCTCGCTCTTGTTGTCTGCACCTCAAAAACATTTCTAGAATTCGACCCTATCTTACTTTCGTCTCTGCAAAAACTCTTACTATCTCTCTTATTAATTTTCGTCTGGACTATTATAACTCTGTACTAATCGGTCTCCCTCTTACCAAACTCACCCCTCTCCAATCTGTCTTGAATGCTGCAACCAGGATCATATTCCTCACCAACCTTTACACCGATGCCTCTACCTTGTGCCAGTCATTACACAAGTTACCCATCCAATCCAGAATCCAGTTTAAACTTATGACCCTCACCCACAAAGCACTCTATGGCTCAGCACCACCCTACATCTCCTCCCTCATCTCAGTCTACCACCCTACCCGTGCCCTCTCTTCTGCTAATGACCTGAGGTTAACATCCTAAATAATCAGAACCTCCCACTCCCGTCTCCAAGACTTTTCACGTGCTGCTCCAATTTTTTGGAATGCACTACCCAGGATATTTCGATTAATCCCCAATCCCCACAATTTTAAGCGTGCCCTAAAAACGCATTTCTTCAGACTGGCCTACCATCTCAACACATTAACCTAATCTATCCCTGTGTTGTCCATTCAAAATTTTCACCATAACCTGGTTCCTTGGATCATGTTCTCACATGCTTTATGCATTTAATAGCCCTCTGTGTTTGTACTGTTACATACTAGGCTGACAACTGGTTCATGCAGCATTACATGAACGCTCGATTCTTACACTATGGGCTCATACTCGCGAGAGATTCGCACGAGAATCGTGCGAGTCTCTCGCATGAAAACGAGGCACTGCCGCCTACACTCGGACCGGAGAATGCGGCTACATGTATTTCTATGCAGCCGCACGTTTCGGTCCCAGAGCCGGCGGCAGTGCCGGGTTTTCATGCGAGAGACTCGCAAGTGAGTATGAACCCTATGGCTGGTCCCAACAATTAGAGCGTGTCTCCCTCTTTCCTCATAGACTGTGAGCTTGCGAGCAGGGCCCTCATTCCTCTTGGTATCTGTTATGATCTATGTGATTATTGTTATGCTGTAATGTCTATTGTCTGTACAAATCCCCTCTGAAATGTAAAGTGCTGCGGAATATGTCGGCGCTATAGAAATAAAATTTATTATTAACTGCAGGGGGTTAAGCAGGATTTTCCCCCACACAAGGCTGACCACAGAGAGCGGACCACTACTGATAACCAGTACGCTGCAGTAAGACATAGATTCCCTGCTGGGTGGCACCATAAGTCCCAGCAATACTAATATTAAATAGAAAAGTGTCCTGCACACAGTGCAAGAGCGGCGCCACCTACACTCAGAGGTCATGGGAGATTGGAAAAATGGGGGTTAGTTTTTCAACCCCTTAGTGACAGAGCCATTTTGCAGCTTAATAACCAGGACAATTTTACAATTCTGACCACTGTCTCTTGATGAGGTTATAACTCTGGAACGCTTCCATGGATCCCGGTGATTCTGACATTGTTTTTTCGTGACATATTGTACTTCATGTTAGTGGTAAAATTTCTTCTCTATGACTTGTGTTTATTTATGAAAAAAATGGAAATATGGCGAAAATTTTGCCATTTTCAAACTTTAAATTTTTATGCCCTTAAATCAGAAAGATAAGTCACACAAATTTCTTAATAAATAACATTTCCCACGTGTCTATTTTGCATCAGCCCAATTTTGGAAACAAATTTTTTTTGTTAGGAAGTTATAAGGGTTAAAAGTTGTGCAATTTCTCCTGAATACGCCGATACCCCATATGTGGGGGTAAACCACTTTTTGGGCGCACGGCAGAGCTCACAAGGGAAGGTGCGCCGTTTGACTTTTTCAATGCAGAATTGGCTGGAATTTTGATCGGACACCATGTTGCGTTTGGAGAGCCCCTGATGTGCCTAAACAGTGGAAATCCCCAACAAGTGACCCCATTTTGTAAAATAGACCTCCCAAGGAACTTATATAGATGTGTGGTGAGCACTTTGAACCCCAAAGTGCTTCACAGAAGTTTATAACGCAGAGCCGTGAAAACAAAAAAAATCATTTTTTTTCCTCAAAAATGATTTTTTAACCCACTATTTTTTATTTTCCCAAGGGTAACAGGAGAAATTCGACCACATAAGTTGTTGTACAATTTGTCCTTTGTACGCTGATACACCATATGTGGGGGGAACCACTGTTTGGGCGCATGGGAGAGCTCAGAAGGGAAGTAGTGACGTTTTGGAATGCAGACTTTGATGGAATGGTCTGCGGGTGTCATGTGCGTTTGGAGAGCCCCTGATGTACCTAAACAGTAGAAACCCCCCACAAGTGACCCCATTTTATAAACTAGACCCCCCCAAGGAACTTATCTAGATGTGTGGTGAGCACTTTGAACCCCCAAGTGCTTCACAGAAGTTTAGAATGCAGAGCCATGAAAATAAAAAATCTTTTTTTTCCCACAAAATAAATTTTTTAGCCCCCAATTTTTTATTTTCCCAAGGTTAACAGGAGAAATTAGACCTCCAAATTTGGTGTGCAATTTGTCCTGAGTACGTTGATGCCCGATATGTTGGGGTATACCACTGTTTGGGCACACGTCTTGGCTCGGAAGGGAGGGAGCAACGTTTGACTTTTTGAACGCAAAATTGTCTGGAATCAATGGTGGCGCCATGTTGCATTTGGAGACCCCCTGATGTCCCAAAATAGTGGAAACCCCTCAGATCTAGCTCCAACCCTAACCCCAACACACCCCTAATCCCAACCCTAATCCTAACCCTAATTCTAACCCTAATGGAAAAATGAAAATAAATATGTTTTCTTTATTTCATTAAATTTCCCTAACTAGGGGGGGGGGGGTTATTTACAATTTTTTTTTATTTTGATCACTGTGATAGTGTTTATCACAGTGATCAAAATGTACATTGAATGAATGGAATCTGCGCCTGCCATTTTCTTCCCGGACCAAGATGGCGGCGCCCACCGGAGGATGCAGGTGGGCCCGATGACCACCAGGGGGAAATCAGGGACCCTTTTTCTCTCTCCTCTGATGTATGATCACATCAGAGAAGAGAAAAAGTAAATGCAAAATCGCGGCTTTTTTTTTGCAGTCGCCGTTATACGGTTAATAACGGTGATCGCAAAGGCGGGGTCGGTAAAAACCGTCCCGAATCATGCTCTCTGGGGTCTTGGCTGCCGGGGGTAATCTGACTCTGGTGGCGCTATATACTTTTTCCACAGTGCCGTTAATTAACGGCGCTGTGGTTTAAGTAGTATTAACTACCCCCGTTAAAAGGCGTATCGGCGGTCGTTAAGGTGTTAAACATGTTTCCTTTGTTTACTATGATGTTTACATTGTTTTTTACTTTCAGGTTCTTATAATAAAGGATCCTCTGCTGATATCGTCTCTGCGGGAATCTTCCTGATTATTGTGTCAGGGATGAATAAGGACAGAG
This sequence comes from Dendrobates tinctorius, assembly GCF_039654945.1. Lineage (NCBI taxonomy): Eukaryota > Metazoa > Chordata > Amphibia > Anura > Dendrobatidae > Dendrobates > Dendrobates tinctorius. The sequence goes on along the minus strand of NW_027361904.1, from coordinate 723,049 downwards.
GCAAGATGGCGGAGAGGATACTAAACCTCACCCTGGAGATAATCTTCCATCTTACCGGAGAGGTGAGAGGCTCTGATGTCATCACATGACCTCATTATCTATGGGAATAACAGGGGATATGACCGGAGAGGTGAGAGGCTCTGATGTCATCACATGACCTCATTATCTATGGGAATAACAGGGGATATGACCGGAGAGGTGAGAGGCTCTGATGTCATCACATGACCTCATTATCTATGGGAATAACAGGATATGGCCGGAGAGGTGAGAGGCTCTGATGACATCACATGACCTCATTATCTATGGGAATAACAGGGGATATGACCGGAGTGGTGAGAGGTTCTGATATCATCACATGACCTCATTATCTATGGGAATAACAGGTGATATGACCGGAGAGGTGAGAGGCTCTGATGTCGTCACATGACCTCATTATCTATGGGAATAACAGGGGATATGACTGGAGAGGTGAGAGGCTCTGATGTCATCACATGACCTCATTATCTATGGGAATAACAGGGGATATGACCGGAGAGGTGAGAGGCTCTGATATCATCACATGACCTCATTATCTATGGGAATAACGGGATATGACTGGAGAGGTGAGAGGCTCGGATGTCATCACATGACCTCATTATCTATGGGAATAACAGGATATGGCCGGAGAGGTGAGAGGTTCTGATGTCATCACATGACCTCATTATCTATGGGAATAACAGGATATGGCCGGAGAGGTGAGAGGCTCTGATGTCATCACATGACCTCATTATCTATGGGAATAACGGGGGATATGACTGGAGAGGTGAGAGGCTCGGATGTCATCACATGACCTCATTATCTATGGGAATAACAGGATATGGCCGGAGAGGTGAGAGGCTCTGATGTCATCACATGACCTCATATCTATGGGAATAACAGGGGATATGACCGGAGAGGTGAGAGGCTCTGATGTCATCACATGACATCATTATCTATGGGAATAACAGGGGATATGACCGGAGAGGTGAGAGGTTCTGATGTCATCACATGACATCATTATCTATGGGAATAACGGGATATGACCGGAGAGGTGAGAGGCTCTGATGTCATCACATGACCTCATTATCTATGGGAATAACAGGATATGGCCGGAGAGGTGAGAGGCTCTGATGTCATCACATGACCTCATTATCTATGGGAATAACAGGGGATATGACTGGAGAGGTGAGAGGCTCTGATATCATCACATGACCTCATTATCTATGGGAATAACGGGTTATGAGCCGAGGAGGTGAGAGGCTCTGATGTCATTACATGACCTCATTATCTATGGGAATAACGGGTTATGAGCCGAGAGGTGAGAGGTTCTGATGTCATTACATGACCTCATTATCTATGGGAATAACGGGATATGAGCGGAGAGGTGAGAGGCTCTGATTTCATCACATGACCTCATTATCTATGGGAATAACAGGGGATATGACCGGAGAGGTGAGAGGCTCTGATGTCATCACATGACCTCATTATCTATGGGAATAACAGGGGATATGACCGGAGAGGTGAGAGGCTCTGATGTCATCACATGACCTCATTATCTATGGGAATAACAGGGGATATGACCGGAGAGGTGAGAGGCTCTGATGTCATCACATGGCGTCATTGTCTATGGGAATAACAGGGGATATGACCGGAGAGGTGAGAGGCTCTGATGTCAACACATGGCGTCATTGTCTATGGGAATAACAGGGGATATGACGGGAGAGGTGAGAGGCTCTGATGTCATCACATGGCGTCATTGTCTATGGGAATAACAGGGGATATGACCGGAGAGGTGATGGACTCTGGAGATGTCTTTAGTGATATTATTAATGTCTCCACACTCAGGATTACACAGTAGTGAAGACCTCTAGTGATCGCTGTCAGGCCCCTGTGTCTGAAGGATGGGGAGGAACCCTGAGCCCAATCCCGGGGCCTCCACCTTACCCCCGGATACATGAGGACATAAATGACCAGAAGATTCTAGAACTCACCAACAAGATGATTGAGCTGCTGACTGGAGAGGTGACGCTGCTGGGAATGCTGGTACATTATACAGGACAGCACTGGAGGATTCTGGATGATGATGATATCATTGTGTGTGTCAGGTTCCTATAAGGTGTCAGGACGTCACCGTCTATCTCTCCGTGGAGGAGTGGGAGTATCTAGAAGGACACAAGGATCGGTACCAGGAGGTGATGATGGAGGAGCACCGGCCCCGCACATCACCAGGTAATAGACAGGACTAAATACACATGGCCTATAATTCTCTGTATGTAATAATGATGTCAGTCCTGTCTGTGTCTCCTCAGTTCTCTCCAGTAAGAGGACAACCCCAGAGAGATGTCCCGCTCCTCCTCCTCCTCCACAGGACCATCAGGTAGATGGAGATCTCCCTATGATGTGTAGGCGGCTGTGACGTCCTTGTGTTCAGTCTTGTTTTCTCCTCCAGTATTATATGTTTTATACTTGTGTAATGAGAGCGGTGGAGACGGCAGGATCACAGCTGACCACAGACATCACATGTCCGGATCTTCTCACCATTATTCCCGGAGATTTCTCTGATCATCGGGGACTTTTACAATATTTGTTTTGCAGCTTTTGGATCCGGATAAAGATCTGAACAATATTAATGATCCAGAGAGAAATGTGAGGGGCGATCAGCGGTGTAAAGAGGAGACCCCTAATGTGAGGGGCGATCAGCGGTGTGAAGAGGAGACCCCTAATGTGAGGGGCGATCAGCGGTGTGAAGAGGAGACCCCTAATGTGAGGGGCAATCAGCGGTGCAAAGAGGAGACCCCTAATGTGAGGGGCAATCAGCGGTGTGAAGAGGAGACCCCTAATGTGAGGGGCGATCAGCGGTGTAAAGCGGAGACCCCTAATGTGAGGGGCGATCAGCGGTGTGAAGAGGAGACCCCTAATGTGAGGGGCGATCAGTGGTGTGAGGAGGAGACCCCTAATGTGAGGGGCGATCAGCGGTGTGAAGAGGAGACCCCTAATGTGAGGGGCGATCAGCGGTGTGAAGAGGAGACCCCTAATGTGAGGGGCGATCAGCGGTGTAAAGAGGAGACCCCTAATGTGAGGGGCGATCAGCGGTGTGAAGAGGAGACCCCTAATGTGTGGGGCGATCAGCGGTGTGAAGAGGAGACCCCTACAGATCACTGCCCAGGTGAGGGTCTTTAGTTGAATATTCACTTTCAGCACAATGTGAATTGATAATGATGTGCTCCTGTTATATGTGAGGTCACAGGTCGTCATTTATAACATGGCTGATAATATAATTATTTTTAATACAAAATTAAATGTCCGGTTTTATTAGCATTTTATTTATTATCTCTGCAGACACTGGAGGCTGCCATTTTTATTAGCCGGTGTGTAAGTGTCTGAGCTCCTGTGCTCAGGGGCGGCCGTATTTGTGGTGTGTAAGTGGATATAGGGGACTGCGGCCGGTGTCCGGCCAATCTCCTACATTGTGGCTGCCTCCAGCTGTAAATAAAGCTGTCATTCTTTACATAAAGCTGCTTTGCTTTTGATACTTCCTAGTTTTTGGTCTTCACAAAACTTTATTGACACAGTCATGTGCAGATTACATGTGTTTTTTACTTGAGTTGAGGGAATTTTTAAAAATTTGGTTCTGATTATGATCGGCAGCGAATATTGTATTTGCAATATTCACCAAATGTCATTGGAGTCAATGGGAGTAGAAATGACTGAATATGTTCAGAATCGATTGTCAAACTGAAATTCAGGACGAATCAGGCACGAATGTGGCAAATTTAGATTCGGCGACCGATTACGAACATATTCGCTCAACTCTATTTTTTATCTGTGGATTTTCCACATCCAATACAAGTCTATGGGGAAAGTCTGCAGGTAACACTCAGCGTACTCGCAGGATAAATTGACATGTAAAACGCATCACAAGTCAGTTTACACCGCATGGAAAAACCACGGAAGGTCTGAGATCTCTATAAAACTCATCGACTTTGCTGGAACTGTAAGATGCCGCATGACTGATGCAGAGAAAATATGTCACAAACTCAACCAAAACTTATGGTGGGCACAGAGCCCTAGATTGCTGATTGCTGGAGGTACGAGTCCTATAAGTAGAATTTGTAGCTCTCAGATATTTATGGTCTATACTCTAGATATGCCATAAATTTCACAGAAGATAATACCCTTTTAATTTTTAGTGTGGTCCCCGTATTGGTTCATTATGGCAATGTGGACCTTGAACCAATAAAGGTTGTGCACCCCTGGTCTGTAGAGAAGCTTCTTCTATCCCTATGCTTAAGTTTGCTACAGGGTTGTTGCTGAGGCCTCGGTAGGATCGGTGCGTATGGCAGCTCAGGCGGCCATCTTGTCAAACTCAGTGAAAGGATCGTAGGGTTAAAGAACGGCCAACGGATGCAGTTTTCAAAGCTAAATTCTGCTCCATTCCCTTTGGAGGAAGACTTGACTTTGGTCCTGTGGTTGATCTGATACTGGAGAAAACTGAGGATCAGAAAAGAGGATGTCCTGAACCAAATCAGCCAAACCAAAGAGAAGGTTTTATCCCCCTGGAAATGGAAACCATGAATACCAGGGGATGTGGGGTTACTGTAGCTCCCCCAAAGATGGTACAGGTCGGGATTTTATCCTCAATCCTAATCTGCTGAATTTTGAAAAACCTGACATAACTCCTTCCCACAGGAAAGTATTTCTAGGCTCAAGTTGTGGAGGGAGCTATTGAGGGAGGGCTAAATTATCCCTTCACAGTTGACCAAGTGATTTCCAAATTAATCCACGGGGCATTGCTAGCAACTGGGAATAACCAGACTGAGACGGGGGTCTCTGTTGTGAGTTCATTCTCTGGTTCACCAATTGTGAGTTCTCCTTCCAGACTCCCTCTGGTGGTAATAGGAGGTAGAGAGGCTGATTTGATTGGTGGAGATCTGCCACCTGAGAATGAGGATGACGATTGAATCTCAGGAGTCTCAGATTGGATTTAAGACAGCCGACGCCCTATTCAGTTGCTGGTGATTCCTTCTGGCTTGTCAGCTCTTGGTTTTCAGCTCTATTCCGGTCATCTAAAGCTAAGTTTTTCTGCTAATGTTCACACTTGATTTTGTTGGTCTATTCAGTTTTTTGTGTGGTCTGCCAGCCCCGGCTGGGGGCTGAGCTGAATTTCCACTCTTATTTATCAGTATTTTGCCAATTGGCTTTTTGTCCCTTACTAGTTTGGTCTCTTTTTGCTCTGTCTCAGAATATTTCAGAGTGCTGATATAGTGGGAGAAGTCTAGTGACTTCAGGGTTAATTTTGCTATCAGAAGTGTTGGACATGATTTTTGGAGGGTTTTTTGCAGGTTGCAGACAGTGTCTTCCCTTTCCTTTCCTGTCTAGTTAGTTTGGGCCCCATCATTTGCTCAGCCTATTTTCCTGCCTGTGTTTGTGCCTTCATCTTGTTTCACCGTCAATACATGTGTGGGGGCTATCTATTCCTTTGGGGTCTGCTCTGGGGCAGTTAGTTTTCCCTTTTCTTGCTTTAGGCTTATTTAGTCCTCCGGCCGTGACGAGGCGTCTAGGTTCATCGTAGGCACGCTCCACGGCTACTGCTAGTTGTGTGGTAATATCAGGGATCTGCAATCTGCATAGTTACCAACCTCTCTGGTTTTCTGTGACTTAGCTTGTTCTGCTTTTTTCTCCTCGGTGACCCATTCATAACAGGTCTCTGTATGGGATGATTAAGGCAGATCACTAAGCCCGTTTATTTTGTCACCTCTTTTTACCGCCGCCAGCCTCAGTCCCTGCTATGCCTAATATTGCTAGTGGTTATGAGTATCCACCCCCCTCCTACTTTAGTCACCCGATCCAGAGAGAAAAAAAAAGTTTTCATAAGAATTTAACCCGTCTGTTCAGCAGGAAAAAAAGAAAAGCAAGCTAGCAGCTGCAGCTGCTCCAGTTCTCCCTCCAATCTCAGCCCCCACCACAGCTGCGAACACACAGCTAGTTCCTTATCAGTGGCACACACACAACAAACTTTAGCTACCTACTCCAATATCTCTTCCAATCCTATGACAGATCCGCCGTGCCAATTCTCGTCTGCAATGCTGGCGCTGTGGCCGACTCGATCACTTTCAGACAGATTGTCATACCCTCGCTGTTTTAATCGGAGTAGATGGCAGACCCAATAAACATACTCTTACAAAACCCATCCCTGTGGGACCCTTCCCCGAGGTTACTGCTCAGTTCGTAATTTCTCCCACATGTCCAGTAAATTTACTAGGGGCAAATATATTATCACAGTTCCGCTCCAGAATACAATTCCAAGATGATGGTCAGATGGTTCTTATATTACATAACCCCTATGCAGATGAAGACAGTGAGGAAATCTGTATTTTGCATGCCCTTCCCACAGTTATGATGGCCCAGATCCACCCCCAATATTGCCTGAGGATCAACGACTCATAGAATCGTAGGGTTGGAAGGGACCTCCTGTGCCATCTGGTCCAACCCCCTGCTCAAAGCAGGATTCGCTACATCATCCCAGACAGATGTCTGTCCAGCTTCTGTTTGAAGACTTCTATTGAAGGAGAACTCACCACCTCTCGTGGCAGCCTGTTCCACTCATTGATCACTAACTGTAAAAAAGTTTTTTCTAATGCCTAATCTGTGTTTCCTCCCATTCAGTTGCATCCCATTGCTTCTAGTCTTTCCTTGCGCAAATGAGAATAAAGATGATCCTTCTACAATGTGACAACCCTTGAGATATATGTAGACAGCTATTAAGTCTGCTCTCCGTCTTCTCTTCTGCAAACTAAACATTCCCAAATCCTGCAACCTTTCCTCATAAGACAGGGTTTGCAGACCGATCACTATTCTGGTCGCTCTTTTCTGAACTTGCTCCAGTTTGTTGATGTCTTTTTTAAAATGTGGCGCCCAAAACTGGACACAATATTCCAGATGAGGTCTGACCAAAGAGGAGTAGAGGGCAATAATGACTTCACGTGATCTAGACTGTATGCTTCTGTTAATACATCCTAGAATTGCATTTGCCTTTTTTGCTGCTGCATCACACTGTTGACTCATATTCAGTTTGTGATCTATTAGTATGCCCAAGTCTTTTTCACATGTGCTGTTGTTTAGCCCTATCCCTCCCATTCTGTATATGCTTTTTTTCATTTTTATTGCCCAGATGTAGTACTTTGCATTTTTCCCTGTTAAAAACCATTCTGTTAGTTGCTGCCTACTGCTCCAGTTTATTTATATCTTTCTGAATCCCCTCTCTTTCTCTCTTCTCTAGTATTAGCTATCCCTCCTAGCTTTGTGTCATCAGCAAATTTAATCAGTTTACCCTCAATTCCTTCATCTAAATCGTTGATAAAGATGTTGAACAATACAGGACCCCAGGACAGAGCCCTGTGGTACCCCACTTGAGACATTCTTCCAACGGGATGTGCAGCCATTTACGACCACTCTTTGGGTCAGATCACTAAGCCAGTTATGAATCCAGTTGCCTTGTGCATTCCATACTTAGTCATTTTTTCAATAAGGATTGTGTGAGATACTTTGTCAAATGCTTTGCTGAAGTCAAGATATACTATATCAACAGCATTTCCCTGATCCACCCAATAAGTGACTCTGTCATAGAAGGAAATTAAGTTAGTCTGACATGACTTATTAGTTACAAACCCATGCTGACTCTGTTTAATTACTTAATTCTTATCCAGGTACTGACATACATGTTGTTTAATAATTTGTTCAAAGATCTTTCCTGGTATAGAAGTCAGACTCACCGGCCTATAGTTGCCTCGGTCCACCTTCCCTCACTAGCTTTCTGTTTATAGATATCCTGGATTCTTCTATTCCCTTAATAGGACAGTGAAGAATAGTTGATGTTACATTTCCTTTCTGAGAGAAAACAGATGCAAAATAGGAATTTAAAAGTTCGGTCTTCTCATCATCCTGTCTTACCATTTCATCATTTTCATCCTGTAAAAATCCTATAGCATCTTTGACTTTTCTTTTACTTTTGACATATGCCCAAAATCCTTTATTATTGCTTTTGATGTCTCTTGCAAGCCTCAATTCATTGTCAGCTTTAGTTAATCTGATTCGTGCCCTGCAGGTTCTGCAGACAGCATTATATTCTTATTTAGATATGCCTCCCTCTTTCCATTTTATAAACATTTCTTTCTTCCTTTTTAGCATGTGCTTAAGTTCTGTGTTCATCCATCCTGGTTTCCTTAAATGCCTCCTATTCTTCCCTCTTTTTGGAATTGTTAACAATTGTGCTTTGAGAATTTCATTTTTCAAGATTTCCCATCCTTCCTGGACATTTTTGTCCTTAAGGATATCCAGCCATTGGATCCCTCCAATTCTTTTTCTGAATACCTTAAAATCTGCCTTTCTGAAATCTAGCCTTGACGTCTGAGTCTTCACAAGTCTTCCTCCTCTAGTTATCCTCTAGTCACCCCATACCTCTCAGCGATACCGTCTAAACTTTGGTCAAAAAGGCCAAATGATATAGGGAAAATGCCTGTAGAACCAGTAAGTGTTTCTCAAACCTGGTGCCCCTTTTCCCAAAGTTCATCAATATCCTTTGAAATATGATCAGGAGCGGGGCCTTCAGGAACAAATACAAACGTTACTTGATAACGGTGCTCTGGTACCCTGTGTTTCTCTATGTCATACGCCCTTGTTTCCCGTTAAGAAAAAGACCCCACCTGGCCAACCCTCTGTGTACCGGCTGGTACAAGATCTATGGGCAGTTAATGCAGCTACTGTTCTGGAAACTCCAGTGGTGCCTAATCCACATACTCTTTTTTGTCCCAAATACCCCAGGATGCTGCTTGGTTTACAGTTATTGATCTTGCCAATGCCTTATTTAGCATTCCGTTACACCCAGATTGCCAGTTTCTGTTTGCATTCACTTATCAGGGTCCACAGTTAACATGGACAGTTATGCAACAAGGGGCCCAAAAAAGTCCCAACCAGTTTGCAAAGAACATGAGCGAGTGTCTCTTGCCCTGGCAGTTAAATCACCCCAAGGTTACGCTGTTTCATTATGTGGATGATCTTTTGTTGTGTGCACGGACAGAGCAGGAAGCCATTGCTGCCACTGTTAGCCTCCTCAAGCATCTGGCAGCACTGAACTGTCGGGTTTCGGCCTCGAAACTTCAGTTCTGCCTTGGTCAAGTGATATTCTTGGGTTACTGTCTCCTTCAGGGTGTCAGACACCTCACAGAAGAAAGAAAAATAGCTATCAGCTCCCTTCCTTTCCCAAAAGATTAAGCTGAACGCCAGCGTTTTCTTGGATTATGCACTTATTGTCGTCAGTGGATACCGGATGCATCCCGCACAATCTTGGTTTCTTGCAAGAGAAAAAAGGATGTCCATTCACCAAAAGCTCCTGTCCTTCCAAAAGAAAACTCGCTGTTCTATAAGAGAAGCCATGTCCATCCTAGGCCTGATGTCATGCTGCATTCCTTCACTGACCTCGGCTCAGGTCTCGCCCTGCGATGGTCTCAATTATCTCTAAACAAAAATTAATCTTCCTTAACCTGTAAAAAATCCATAAACTGATGTCTCTCTCCAAAAAAACCTAGAGACAAGTTCATCGGAATCGAGAACCAGTAACACTCCTAATAAAAGCTTTATTATAGAATCCTAGAATGTTAGCGTTTGAAGGGACCTCCACCTTCATGGTGTCCAAAATCCTGCTCAATGCAGGGTTCACTAACACCATAGATGTCTGTCCAGACTCTGTTTGAAGACTTCCATTGAAGGAGATCTCACCACCTCTCATGGCAGCCTGTTCCACTCACTGATCACCCTCACTGTCAAAACTTTTTATCTAATATGTATCTTCTCCCTTTCAGTTTCATTGCTTTAAGAGATCTTTCCTCAAACTACAAAGAACTTAGATCTGTGTTGGAAATCTGCAGATGTCTGCAAACTTGCTTTAAAAAATTGCCATCTTAGAGTGTTCTTGGACAACTCTACAACAGTAAACTTCCTAAAATATCAAGGAGGCATTCGGCACAAAACGCTTCAGAAGTTCTCCAGCAGAAAACGCTTCAGAAGCTCTCCAGCAAAAAAAATGCTTCAGAAACTTTCCAGCACAAAATGCTTCAGAAGCTCTCCAGCACAAATCGCTTCAGAAGTTCTCCAGCAGAGATCTCGGAATCTCAACCTGTTTCTTACAGGGTTAATTAAACTGCACTTTGAGCCTCTCTAGGAGGCGTCCATCAGGTTTCTAACCATAAATGTTGTGTTTCTGGTGGCAATCACATCTGTGCAAAAAGTAAAAGAGCTCTAGGCGCTCTGCATTCTCAAACTCAAGGATAGTCAAAAAAGACAGAGACACTCAAATTGAAGCCTTCCTTTGGGGGGAGGGTTTAATCTTGTGTGCTATCATTGAGGGCTTATGAAAACTGAATTATCGGTAGGTGTAATTCTACCTTTTTCCAGCATTATGGAGACCATGTCACATGGGGAAAAGTGATGACTAAGTGGTTCTGTGTAACAAATGGAAGCGGAGACACAGATGTTGAAGTGCACATTCGTTTAATTAAATTTCTGTGGAACCATGGGACCACTGACCGAGGGGCTCCAAAGGGGGCGTAGCTATGCGAGCCCAAGACACCCGTAGTAAGACCTGTAAGGTAGCGCTGTCATTCAAGTAGGGGATACTCGCTTGGCAGCCAAATAACCACATCCGGCACGGGTTTTCCATTAAACAATCACAGTCCATTCGGTTTATTTAGGCACCACAAACCATGACCAGCAACATAAAGTTCATATTAACAGCATAGCGTCCATGAGAGAGCTTCACTCTGTTCAGCCTGTGGTCACACAGGTTATGCCATACGCAGGCTCTCTTAGCCTCACAGTTATATCCCCTCTCAGGGTTTACCTCATGGCTGCTTCTCCATACATTCCCTCCAGGGAACTATCAGGCATGTGCAGCCATTAACACAGCATTCACTTACTGTCAGGAAGACAGCCCCATCTCTCAGACGGGACCTTCCAAAACGGACCAACCGGGTCCCTGCATTCACTCCATGTGACCTACCCTGGCCACCTTATATGGTCCCTAGCCATGCCCACCGGGTCACATGGCTATGACCTCATCACAGGTCCTTCAACCACTCATACACACTTTACAATAGCGTTCTTAAACACAGCCCCTGGGTGGGTTTGTAGGTAACTGGTTCCGCCCGTCTAACCAGCTACCTAGAGACTTCCCAAACACATTGAAACAGCACCTCAGCAGTATCACTGCTGATCAACACACACACAAGTCTCCATCCCAAGGCCACCCACCTTGAGATGCATAACGGTCATTCAGTATTCTGCCACTCATCCTCTCTCCTGGGACATCCACACAGTGCCCCCTAGCGGACACAGTGGTCATTACACCACAGACCCCTCAAACAGGGCCTGATTGGAATGCCCGGAAGAAGCAAGGTGCTACCTTCAGTTAGACCCCGGACATGTGGAAGCTGACCCAGCAGGACTGGCGGGCTGGCAGGAACCACAGATAATGGAGAACTTGGCTGCAGATAGGCGGCCGATACCGATAGGGGACAGCAGCTGTAATGGACTGGTGCAGAAGGTACTAGCGAGGTCTTGGAAGGTGAAGAAAGGCATGACGGGAACCCTGAGGAGACAAACCGGAGTTAGCGAGATGATGACAGAACACTTGCTGCTCAGGCACCTCCCATAGGGCAGAGGTGTCTCAAATAGAACAGGTCACTCGGGCATTGGTTGGGACCCTTTGAGGAATTAGCGTGCTGAAGAGACCGGGAGTGCGCACACACGCCCTCAGAGCCGTGCCCGGAGACCTGCGGGCCGCACTGAGACACAAAAGAAGCAGCAGAGGAAGACAGTGCGGGACAAGGAACTGAGGCATACGGGGAACGGCTTCCCTGCCGGGAACCGCACAGAAGCGCCAGATCTGACAAGCACCGAGGAGCGGACCGGGAGGTAAGCAGGGGCATCAGTTCAACAGTTTACCCCCTCTTTATGCCCCCTGTTCTTCCAGTCTGCAAAACATCTCTCCAGTAGGAGAGGGGTCTGAATATTCTCTTTGGGCTACTACGACCTCTCCGGACCAAAACATTTCCAATTTACCAAGAAAAAGGTCTTTCCCCTTGCCAAAATATTCTCTACCTCAAAGACATCCTCCTCGCTGATGGGATCAGGAGTGGTACCCAAAGAAAGAGCTCAAGATTACTGGTTTGAGGAGAGAAACATGAAGGAAGTTAGGCACATGCAAAGAGGCAGGCAATTTTAACTTGTAAGAAACAGCCTTAATTTGTTTTAAGACCTTGAAGGGACCGATGAAGCGAGGTCCTAATTTGTAGGAAGGCATCTTTGGACAAATGTACTTGGAGGAGAGCCACACCTTATCTCCAGGCTGAAAGGTCGGAGCATCCAGACGCCTCTTGTCGGCATATCTCTTCATACGCTGCGACGCTCACTCTAGGGCGATCTTGGTGTCTCTCCAAATCTAGAGAAATCCTACGTAAGGGTGTCAGCAGCTGGAAGGCCCGGGAACCCAGAAATAGGAAGAGGGATTCCGGGTTGGAGTCCAAACAAAATCTGGAAGGGACCTGTTGAAGCGCAATGTAAGCGCGAAACGATCGTCGTCTCCATGGTTTTATCTGCCTGCTGTTGGTAACTTGATGCCACAATAAAGGATTATTTTGCACAGGACGGAATGTGCCTATCCACTTTCTTCTCTATGGACAATCTGGAAGGGAGACTTAGCAGAGGACTCACATGATTATTGTAGGCAAACTCCACCCACGGTAGTAACTTGACCCAATCATCGTGATGCAGGTTGATGAAGTGACGGCGGAATCCGGACACGATCTGCTTAATCCTCTCCACCTGACCATTGTGTTGCGCATGATAAGCTGAAGCGAAATCCAGCTCAAATTTCATTCGTTTACAAGTCGCCCTCCAAAACTTTGAAGTGAACTGGACACCCCTGTCGGACAAAAATATGGAGAGGAAACCCATGGAGGTGGAAAATATGCTGAATGAAGTAGTCGGCAAGTTCAGGAGCAGAAGGAAGATCTCACAGAGGAATAAAGTGAGCCATCTTAGAAAAATGATCCATTACAACCCAGATAAGGGAGCAGCCAGAGGAGACGGGGAGGTCCGTAATGAAGTCCATAGCTATGTGCTGCCAGGGGACTGAAGGGGATGGGAAGAGGCAGACGATGTCCGGATGATAGGTGCTTCGCAGTCTTGTTTCGGGAACAGGAGGGGCAAGCCGAGACGTACTCCAAGATGTCTTTCCTCATGGTAGGCCACCAATAGTAACAGGAGATGAGCTGCACGTCTTCTTCTGCCCAGCATGACCGGCTAACTTGGAAGAGTGACCTCACCGAAGAACTTGCCTCCTGTCCGAACTGGAAACCAATGTCTTTCTGGGGGGAACATGAAACAGTTTGATAGAGGCTGCAGTCACCATTCTGGACGGCTCAATGATGTGTTGAGGCTCTTCCTCCAAGTCGGGTTTGATGCATCGGCTTTGATGTTCTTGCTGTCAGGGCGAAAATGAAGAACAAAGTCGAAATGTGCAAAGAACAAGGACCGCCTGGCGTGGATTCAGCCTCTGTGCAGACTGGAGGTAGGCTAGATTTTTATGGTCGGTGAATACAATGACCTGATGGACTGCTTCCTCACGGAGGTGACACCACTCTTGCAGAGCCAACTTGATTTCCAGCAGTTCTCGATCCCCAGTGGAATAGTTTCTCTCGGAAGTGGAAAAAATCTTCAAGAAGAAGCCACAAGAGACCCATTCGCCCAGTTGCAAGACTTTTGAGAGAGAACCGCCTCAGCATTGTGGAGGAAGCATCTACCATGAGGAAGAATTGTTTATCCGCGACCGGATGATGGAGCACAGGAGCAGAAGAGAAGGCTTTTTTCAGTCAAGTAAGAGCCTTCTCCACCTCAGCAGTCCTGCCTTTTCTGGTCAGAGCCAAGATGAGAGCCACACGAGATGAGAAGTGTGGAATAAATTGCCGGTAATAGTTATTGAACCCCAGGAACCGTTGTATCGATTTAACCCCGATCGGGCGCGGCCATATGAGGATAGAGGCTAACTTCCCTGGATCCATCTTCAGACTTCTGGAAGAAACAATATCGCCAAGAAAGGGCAGAGAGGGTTGCTCGAAGACACACTTCTCAAATTTGGCGTACAGCCTGTTCTCTCTGAGTCTCTGAATAGAAAAAAGTTGATTCAGCTCACCCTTATAGTGATGTCCACACCACACATGAGTAGTTCTATCCGAGCAAGGAAGCGTCTCTGCTTGACGTCAGGTACTTGTGAAAAAAGAAGGTATCCAGCTCCGGAGATAAAATCCAAAATCTTTATTGAAACAAATTAAAAGGTAATAAGCTGCTTGATAACCAGTGTATACTGGAGGAAGGAATGTCCTAGATAACTGGACGCGTTTCGAACACGTGTAGTGCTCTTAGTCCTCAGTTGAAACCTGTGCCTGCCGAAGATGATATTTGAATGAATCCCCAGCTAGGTTCTCTTTGATGTACTCTGACATGGCTTGGGTCTCTGTCTGGGACAGAGGATAGATTCCACCATGAGGAGGAGATGTCCCAGCGAGCAGGTCAATGGGACAGTCATTCTACCTGTGAGGAGGCAGCATCTCTGCTTCCTTCTTGTTGAAGATGTCGGAGAATGATCAGTAGGAATGTAGTAAACCCAGCAGGGTATATGGCGCCACAGGAGGGCGTACAGGACGGATGGGAGCGAGACATCTGTTGAAACAGGAGTTTCCCCAGCGCAAGACCTTGCCGATCTTCCAGTTTAACACAGGCTCGTGTGCTTGAAACCAGGGTAAATCTAAGAGCAAAGGGTGAGACAAACCAGGCAAAACGTGAAAACAGATACTCTCAGAGTGTGTCAGACCTATCCAAGTTCCACTGGCTCAGTCTGGAATTGAACGGGCTCAGTCAGGGCTCTCCCATCCACGGAGGTCACCAGCACAGGGTTCTGGAGGCGCTGGACAGAAATCCGGTAACGGTCCACCATGGCTTGCTGAATGAAACTCCCGACGGACCCAGAATCCAGGTCGCCAGATTAAAAAAAAACTGACAGCGCCAAAGGACAAAGACACGGTCGTCAGCAAAGATGGAGAGGAACGATCCTCACACAGGGAAGCCTCTCCTACCGACCCTAGACTCTGGAGTTTCCCGACCTTTCAGGACAATGGATCAAATTCTCGGAACTGCTGCAGTAGAAATGCCTCCCCTCCGAGCGGCACACCTTCTTGCGCTGTTTAGCAAAGCCCACTCGGTCTACTTGCATAGCCTCTGGGGAAGAAGCGGAGCTCTGAAAAGCTATCGGCCTCTGGAAACTAGGAGACAAGCAATAAGGTTTCCTCTCTCACTTAGCCTCCCAGGAGCGTTCTTGAAAATGGAGGTCAATCCGGGTTGCCAGAGATATTAGGTCATCCAGGGAGGTAGGAATGTCCCGGCCTGCCAATTTGTCCTTAATTTTAACAGACAGACCCTCCCAGAAGGCAGCCACCAGCGCCTCGTTATTCAAGGACAACTCTGAGGAAAAGGTGCGGAACTGAACAGCATACTGGGCCACCGTGAGATCCTCCTGGTGTAGACGAAGAAGAGAGGAAGCTGTTGAAGTAGTACGGCCTGGCTTGTCAAAGGTCCTGTTGAAAGCCATAAGAAAGGACTGGAGGTTGTTGACCAGAGGTTCCCCTCTCTCCCACAACGGGTTCAGCCAACCGAGAGTTTCTCCAGCGAGGTGGGACATAATGAATACTATCTTAGTCCGATCAGATGCAAACAGATGGCCCAGAAGTCCAAAGTGCAACATGCACTGATAAATGAACCCCCGACATTGGAAGGGATCGCCGTCGAACCGACTGCTAGACGAGGCCCCTTACCTGACGCATAGCTGGGAGCCTGAAGACCAGCAGCTGCGGCGATCGCCGACTGGGCAGAAAAGATGAAGCCGTGGATGTCGCCGAGTCCACGCGAGCCGACAAGTTCCGTAGATAAGTCGTGAATTTCCCCTGCTGGTCTCAAGCGAGTGACCTTCTGATACAGCTCTGCGGTTGGGGGGTGATTGGGAGCCAGATGGTTACATGGCCTGAGCAATCTGTAGCGAATGGAAGTGGAGACACAGATGTTGAAGTGCACATTCATTTAATAAAATTTCTGTGGAACCAAAGGACCACTGACCGGGGGGCTCTGAAGGGGACGTAACTATGCGAGCCCCAGACACCCATAGTAAGACCCCTCAAACAGGGCCAGATTGGAATGCCCAGAAGACGCAAGGTGGTACCTCCAGTTAGACCCCGAACACGTGGAAGCTGACCCAGCAGGGCTGGCAGGAACCGCAGGTAATGGAGAATTTGGCAGAAGATAGGCCGCTGATACTGGTAGCGGACAGCAGCTGGAATGTACTAGCGAGGTCCTGGAAGGTGAGGAAAGGCACGGCAGGAACACTGGGGAGACAAACCGGAGTTAGCAAGATGCTGACAGAACATGGATACACAGGTATGGGGAACCTGAGTACTAGCAACAGGAAACACTTGTTGCTCAGGCACCTTCCATAGGGCAGAGGTTTCTAAAATAGTACGGGTCACTCGGCCATTGGTTGGGGCCCTTTGAGGAATTAGCGCTCTGTCTCTTTAAGAGACCGCGAATGCACACGTGCGTGCCCTCACAGCCGTGCCCGGAGACCTACGGGCCGTGCGCCGAGACCCAGAAGCAGCAACAGAGGAAGACCTCACGGGAGAAGGACCAGAGGCCTCCAGGGATCGGCGTCCCTGCTGGAAACCGCATGGAAGCGCCGGACCTGACAAGCACGAAGGTGCGGACCCGGGAGGTAAGCAGGGGCACCGGTGCAACACTCGGTGAGCAAATCATTTACATTTTTGGTTCCACTGTCAGGAAACCCCTCAGATTTCAGTTCCATTGAGAACCTGAGGTTAATTCTCCAATAGCAACAATCTAAAATCCAGAAATTGTGATAAACTCCAACCACTGATGAGACAACAATGAGCGGTCACCAGTCAGGATGTGGCCCGAAAGTTGATTTCCAGCAGCCGGGGCGAAGGGCAGAAGTCTGGAGAAATAATGGACAGCGCTGTACTCTGTGTGCAGAATTATTAGGTGATTTGTATTTTTGATGAGTAGTTTTATTGAACATCTCCAGTGCTGTCAGTCAGTCCAAGGGGTTAATAAACATGAATATTTAAGAAAGTAAAAATGCAGTTTATCCTTAGCAGAATATTTCTGTGTGCAGAATTAATGGACAACTAAATGGAAACCGTAAATTTTCCATCTCGGTTGTTTGTTTTCATCTGTTACACTGAGAATAAGAACCGAACAACTCAAAATGTACAAAATACATTTCTCACATTTTAAAAAAAAGCTCAGTGACCAAAATAGTAATATGGCCGCCCTTCTTCTCAATAACAGCCATAAGCTTCATCTATGGAGTCTGTCAATTTCTTCATCATTTTGGACAGCACCAACCACAGCTCCAGACACTGATCAGAGAGGCGACTTTTACTTCACCATAAATTTTCCATGTACGAAGGGCCCAGAAGATCTCTCTAGAGTTTAGGTCCAGTGAGGACGTGGCTGGGTCATTATTCTTCATCTTTAATACCTTTACTGGCTGCCAAGCAGTGGAGACCTCAATGCTATGATGGAGCATAGTTCAGCAGAAAAATCATGGTTTTCTTGAAAGATGCAGACTTTTTCTTGTGTCACTGCTTGAAGAAATTGTCTTCTAAAACCTGGCAGTAGGTTTGGGAGTTGAATTTAAGTCCATAGTCAACCCCAAAAGGTCCAACTATCTCATCTGTAATAATCCCAGCCCATACCAGCGCCCACCTCCACCCCACTGGCTTCTAAGAGGAAAAGGAGCCACAGGTACATCCATCTTGTCCATCCAGATTACTCTCGCCTCGTCAGTCCATAAAATCTGTGTACAATCAGTATCAGACATATCTTGGCCTGGTCTTGATGTTTCCACTTAATGTGTCTTGCTCGGTGGTGGTCGGGTTCAGCCTCCTTACATTGGCCATATCTCTGAGCACTGAGCACCTTGTACTTCTGGCCTCCAGGGAGGTTGCAGCTCTGGAATATGACAGCACTGGATGATAATGGCTTCCTGGTCGCTGCACGTTTGGTTCTTCTCAGATCTTTGGCAGTTACTGTGTCTTTTTACTCAACATATTTTTTGTGACTCTGTTGAATATATGTAACAAAACTTTTTATGGTTTTGTGATTGCGCCCCAATATCCGAGCAATGTCACGATTGCCGTCTTCATCTGTAAGACTTGTAACAATTTTTGAATTTTCAGAGTCCGATAAATCTTTTTGGCCTATTTTACCAATAATTCTGTACCCCTTAATTAAGGGTGTTATATCCTTAGGCCACATCCTCCTAAATTATACATGTATTGTTTTATATATGTGTATATATATATTTTTCTTTGTTTTGTTTAATTAAACTATTTTTATTACTTATTTTTTTATTAATAATAATGGATTTGCAGAATATAAAGAAATTAAAAGGAGCACAAAACTGACGTAGACAGGGCGTTCATTGAGCACCCAGCTTCCATGGTAGCCCATCGGCACTCAATGATTTTGTCATGTGCACAGAGGTCGGAACCATGTAACCATTGCTGTGGCATCTAAATAGTTAAACAGCAGCGAATGGAGCTAGGGATTGTGATGAGATGGACGGCATTTAACAGCTTGGACCTACAGGTTCACTTGTTATTCTCCACTGGGTAATTTTCTGACAAAAGAGCGATGACCGACATGAGACATGAAGATGTCTTCAACACAGAAGTAGAAAACTGCAACAGAAAAGCCTGTTATCATAACATTGTGATCTAGTGATCCCTGCTCTGAGATTGTGATCTGTTTTGCAACCAATAACTAAGTTTATTAAATGAATACTTCTCAATTGTAATGTCCTATAACGTCAGTACAATCGTTATGTTATGTTATGTTGCTATAAAATAATATAATCAGTTTTATTCTTTGCAGATGACTGTACCGGAAGCTCAGAGGAAAATCCAAAATCTTCACTTGATAATGCAGATGATTGTAGTATCATTCAATATGGATGTGAGAAAAATGCCAATATTGAAGATATACCCTCAACCTGTCATATCCAAAATGTATCATCTGATCCTGTGAAACAGATCCGATCTCCTGATTCATCACAGACTGCAAAGCAAAATACAAGTTACAGATCGGGTGTCGAACGTCAAAAAGTTCCCATAGGGGAAAAGCCATATTCATGTTCAGAATGTGGCAAATGTTTTAATCACAAATATCATTTCATAACACATCAAAGACTTCACACAAGGGAGAAACCATTTTCATGTAAGGAATGTGGAAGATGCTTTACTAATAAATCAAATCTTCTTAGACATGAGAGAACTCACTCAGAAGGAAAGCCGTATTCATGTTCAGAATGTGGGAAATGTTTTGATCAGAAATCGCATCTGGTTACACATCTTAGAAGACACACAGGGGAGAAACCATTTACTTGTTCTGAATGTGGGATCAGTTTTAACCATAAGCATAGTCTTAATAGACATCAAAGAATGCATACAGGGGAGAAGCCATATTCATGCTCAGAATGTGGGAAATGTTTTAAACAGAAACATCATCTCATAACACATCAAAGAATTCACACCGGGGAGAAGCCATTTTTATGTTCAGAATGTGGAACATGTTTTACCATGAACCAAGAGCTCATTAAACATCGTAAAAGCCACATGGCAGAGAAGCCATTTTCATGTTCAGAATGTGGGAAATGTTTTAATCAGAAACATCATCTCATAACACATCAAAGAATTCACACCGGGGAGAAGCCATTTTCATGTTCAGAATGTGGGAAATGTTTTACCGTTAAACAAGTTCTTGTTAAACATCAGAGAATTCATACTGGGGAGAAGCCATTTTCATGTTCAAAATGTGGAAAATGTTTTACCTGTAAACCTATTCTTATTAGACATCAAAAAATTCACACAAGGGAGAAGCCATTTTCTTGTCAGGTATGTGGACATTTTTTTACCCAGAAATCAAATCTTGTTAAACATCAAAGAATTCACACAGGGGAGAAGCCGTTTTCATGTTCAGAATGTGGAAAATGTTTTACCCAGAAACATCATCTCACAACACATCAAAGAATTCACACAGGGGAGAAGCCATATTCATGCCCAAAATGTGGAAAATGCTTTACCCGTAAATCAGATCTTGTTAGTCATGAAGGAGTTCACACAGGGGAAAAACCATTTTCATGTTCACAATGTGGGAAATGTTTCAACCATAAACGTATTCTTATTAGACATCAAAAAAATCACACAGGGGAGAAGCCATTTTCATGCTCACATTGTGGGAAATGTTTCAACTATAAACGTATTCTTATTAGACATCAAAAAATTCACACAGGGGAGAAACCATACTCATGTTCTGAATGTGGAATCTGTTTTAACCATAAGCATAGTCTTAGTAGACATCAAAGAATTCATACAGGAGAGAAGCCGTACTCATGTTCAGATTGTGGAAAATGCTTTACTGTAAAATCAGATATGATTAGACATCAAGAAATCCACAAAGGGGAAAAGCCATATTCATGCTCAGAATGTGGGAAATGTTTTACCCAGAAACAACATCTTATAACACATCATAGAACTCACACAGGGGAGAAGCCATTTTCATGCCCAAAATGTGGAGAATGCTTTACCCGTAAATCAAGTCTTGTTAGACATGAAAGATCTCACACAGAGGGAAACCAGTTTCAGGTTTAGAATGTGGAAAATGTTTCACTGTTAGATCAGATCTTGCTAAATATCACAATTTACGCAGGAAAAGCCAGTTCCCAGTTCAGAATTGTCACGCTATGCAGGTCGATGCAGGCTCCACTAGATGGCAATAGCGTGGAGGGAGGACTGCACACAGCAAGAGCAGGCCTGCAGCGCAGCAGTGAGGCTACCATCACGTGGCAGCAGAATAGTCAAGCAAGC
Source organism: Dendrobates tinctorius (assembly GCF_039654945.1). Lineage (NCBI taxonomy): Eukaryota > Metazoa > Chordata > Amphibia > Anura > Dendrobatidae > Dendrobates > Dendrobates tinctorius. The sequence goes on along the minus strand of NW_027361904.1, from coordinate 701,987 downwards.
CGGGTCGATATTAGTCTGTAGCGCAGTACCAAAGGAATAATACAAGCATAGAGTCAGAATCAAGCCAAATGGGTCAGTAACGGTCAGGAGCAGAAATGCCAAAGACGAGAGACAACAGCAGGTCAGGGTCCAAGCCAAGTCAAATAACAGGGAGTCAAAACACAAAAGGGGAAACACCGAGTGGGGACGGGAAAAGGGAAATAAACAGATACAGTCAGCAAAAGCAGCAGGACAAATCAGAGCATAGAGCACGCAGTGTCAGCTACACACGCCGTAGGTAGAAACTATAACTGACACCGCTTGCAGGATGCAGTGGAGAGAAATAGTCAGCCTGGCGCCAGAACGAGCCAGAGAAAAGTTAACCCTTGACATGATCAGACGGGGAAAGAGAAACAGGATACAAAACCCAGCCTGGATCATGACAAGAATGTAGAAAGCATTAAATATCTTTAACCCCTTCCTGACATGGCCAATTTCCATTTTTGCATTTCTGTTTTTTACCCCCATTCTTCCAAGAACCTTAACTTTTTAATGTTTGCATCGATATAGCCGTATGAGGGCTTTTTTTTTTGCCTGGGTGAGTTGCACTTTTGAATGACACCATATATTTTATCATATAGTGTACTGGAAAACAGGAAACAAAATTCCAAGTGCGTTGAAATTGCAAAAATATTTCAAGTCCACAAAAGTTCTTTGGGTATTTTATTTACCCTGTTCACTATATGGTAGAAGTGACTGTGCAGTTTGATTCCCCAGGTCTGTACGAGTGCGCAGATAGAAAAAAAAAAATGTGGAAATTTGTCAAAGAAAACAAAATTAACTTTTGTTGACATTTTTCAAAACCCGTAACGTTCATTTTTTTAAGATCTGGTGAGGGCTTATGTTTTATGCCCTGAGCTTTTTTTACTGATACTATTTTGGGGTAGTTATGATAAATTAGCCATCACGTGGAGGGAAAGATGGGCTCAGCGTGTGAGCTCACATCAAAGGCAGGTACCGCTACATCATATTTCGGAAAGGGGTTAATTCAAGTCTGATTGAACATCAAAGAACTCACACAGGGTTGAAGCCATTTTTATTTTTTACTCGAGAGACTATACAGAGTATATAGACAAGACAGCATGGGATCGCAGCTGATTCTTTCTGTGAAGTAAAACATTTCCCTGTTTAAAAACAGCCTCTGTGATCCCATGCTGTCCTGTCTGTATACTCTCTATTGTTTCCTCCCCTGCCCAGAAGTGGTGGTTTGTTCAGACCATGTTCCTACACGGTCAGACACGACCATTACACAGCACACAGCAGGGGCACTGTAATAGTTATAATGGAGGACTCAGGAGTCTTTTTGCGTGGAGCAGAACACAGTTTGTAGGTGAAAAAGTCTATATTTTAAACACACGGGGCTTCAGACAAGTGCAGAGAAAACTCAAGTCCATAACACTTAGAGTAACTACTGAATGAAAACTTAACAAGTCTGTTGGAAACCTCAGAGAGAATTGCAATCAGCGGAATAGTCTGTGAAGCGTAGTTTACACATGAGGATGCTGAAAACAAGCAAGTCCGTGTCTAGCCCATAAATGGATAAGCAAGTCCAAATTAGGTATTACATTATCCAGAGAGGCCGGGGTAGGAAGTCCCAGATTAAGCAGAGCAGTCCCGAGCTTTGCAGCAAATTAACTGAAGGCAGAGCCTGAGCAGTAACCAGTTTACGTGTTTAGCAAATGCAAGTGAAGGTCAGAGGCACTTAGGAAGCAGCACGAGCAGAAGGAACACTGGAACAGATGAATACAGCAGGATCTCAGACAGCGAGGAGCAGGATATCCACACAGGTTTGCAGGAGCAGCTAGAATACCAAGAAGCCACCGGGAACAGGACACAGGCAGAATACTCTAGCACAGACTAAAGTATGGGGTGGAGTTATAAGGCAGGAAAACAAGGGGCAAATGAAACAAAAGACACATGACAGGCACATTTATAAGATTATCTCAGCACAGGAACATTTTTTAACACATTCAATTGTGTCAATTGTGGAGCTTTGATTAAAATGTACTTTGTTCGTGGAAAACCCCTGTAAGATTTATCATTCATAATATTTGTATAATGTAATAAATAACAATTTCTCGCTTATTGATTATGCAATGGAGATTGTTTCCATAACAACATCTGTAAACGGCGAATAAATAAGCAATTATTTGTACACAATAATCGTAACATGTAAATCCTTGTCGCCAATTATGTGCAAATAAAAAATGATTGGAAAGACAGATGTACTCAAAAACGGTACCAACAAAAATAAAGCTTATTATGCAAAAAACAATACCCCATTGAACTCTGTACTCCAAAAAAAAAAAAAAAAAAAGGCTCTCTGAATATGATGCAGAAAAAAAAAATTTCTTGGGTAAGAGTATTAAAACATAAGAAGAGGAATGAGTTTATATTAATGCTGTGGAAGGAAAGGCGTAGGACAACTCACCCCAATGATAATAAAATGGTTTCCATTCTTCTCCAGTAGACCCAGTAGGGCATTTCATAGAGGGAAAAGATTTAATAGATATAGAAGCCCCAGGGGAAAAGAACCAACTGGGAGATTCTCAGGGGATGCGAGGTTGAGGTGCTATCAAAGTCCCTAACACAAGGGGCGCCCTAGTCTATGTCTGCCTCGCCCCTCCCCGATTACTCCTGAAGGTGGAGACTCCAATTCACGTGCCTTACTGAGCTCTTAAATTAACCCTTATCTGTCCCCACGCCCTCCAGAGAGGGTGGAAGCTGAAGTGTATAGGAACGCACTAACCAGATAAACAAGGCGAAGACAGACAGGGATAAATGAAAATAATCATACAAAATACACTGACCAAACAACAGAGTGGAACACAGGGGAGTTAACAGAAGGCGAAACCAAAGAGGATAGGAAGTGGATGCACATCATACAACTCCAAGCAACAATCTCATGAGCAAATCTCCAAACTCCAACTACAGGCAACACCTCCAACTCCACACCAGGCAGTAAGAACTAACACTGGCCACTCTTAAGTGCCAGAGATGTGCATATCTACAAGAGGGAGTGGCCCACAATGAACAGCTGGGACAATCCAGACAGGAAAACTAAAGGAGCCTCAACTGAACAGATTAACCCTTGCACTTCTAGCAAGGGAAAAACCTACATGGTTTGATAAGATGGTGAAGTACTTCTAAGCAGTGCAGGAGTTTGTGAAACCAGATTTCGCAATTATCTGGCCTCTCTCTGTCACAGCACCCCATTGAGAGTATCCCCTCTTCTAAGAGGGACCTCTGGAACTTCAGGGCCGGGTTTACCTAGGTGAGCCTCGTAAAAAGACCGGATCAACCTGATCTCATGAACGTCAGATGCTGGTACCCATATTCCCTCTTCAGGATCGTAACCCTTCCAGTGTACCAGATACTAAGGAGACCGACAAACCAAGCGAGAACTGATAGCCAAGATTTTCTGAAACTCCAGATTCCCTTCAACAATGACTGGGGAAGATGGAGGTGTAGAGGGTTCAGTGGAAGGAATGTATTTTTAAGTAGAGATCAGTGAAACACATTATTGACCCTAAAAGTGGGCGGTAAAGCAAGGCAAAATGCTACTGGATTGAGGAGGGCCACAGTCTTATAGGGACTGATAAACCTGGGTCACAATTTTCAAGAAGGAACCTTCAACTTAATGTTCCTCAAGGACAACCACACCAAATCACCAACACACAGGTCCGGACCCACCAAACATCTTTGATCAGCCACACTCTTATATTTGGACCCCATCTTCAAATTATCAAGAACACCTTGCTACACTGATGTAAAAGATGAAGAAAAACATCCCTCCACTGGTACACCTTAAGGAAAATTCCTATTGAAAGAGCAGAACTGAGGATTAAATCTGTATGCCCCGAAGAACATGACCAGCTTTAGCGGCTATTCAATTCACAGTGAAGTAGCCCAATCCTCCTGATTCTCACACAAAACACCTAAGATACAGGAGCTTCTCACATAATTAGAATATCACCAAAAAGATAATTTATTTCAGTTCTGCAATACAAAAAGTGAACCTCCTATTATATAGAGTCATTACAGAGTGATCTATTTCACATGTTTATTTCTATTATTGTTGTGTGAAGGAGAAAATGGCCAATGAAATCAGTTATTATCCTTACATAAGCTAGTTTAAATGTGGTTTGACAAGATGGCGTCTGCATCCTGGAACAACGCTCTGGAAGGAATCCTTGGAATGTGAAGTTCAGTAGACACACTGAAGACTATATATGGAGCAGACCTAGCATGAACCTATCACAGACTGGCACGATGATTGCTCAGAAGCTGCGCAATGCCCTTTTCCTGTCTGCTCTATGATCTTTTGTCTGTACTAATAAAATCAGTTGTGTGCCAGTTCTGGCTAAGAGAGGAACATATATGCGACTTTTGAGTCCGATGTAATACCGCTATGCATGCACTCGGCTCATATGTATTAGGTCAGGGACAGGCAATCGCTGAGATCTCACCTTAAGAGATCACCCCCACAGTTGATTATGGCTTACAGCCAGTAAAAGCCCAAAATTCATTATCTCAGTAAATTACAATACTTTATAACACCAGCTTGAAAATGATTTTAAAATCCAAAGTATTGGCCTACTGAAACGTATGTTCAGTAAATTTACTCAATATTTAGTTGGGGCTCCTTTTGCATCAATTACTGCATCAATGCAGCGTGGAATGGAGTAGATCAGCCTGTGGCACTGCTGAGGTGTTATGGAAGCCCAGGTTGCTTTGATAGCAGCCTTCAGCTCGTCTGCATTGTTGGGTTTGGTATCTCTCATCTTCCTCTTGACAATACCCCATAGATTCTCTGGGGTTAAGGTCAGGTGAGTTTGCTGCCAATCAAGCACAGTGATACTGTTATTTTTACACCATGTATTGGTACTTTTGGCAGTGTGGACAGGGGCCAAGTCCTGCTGGAGAATGAAATTTCTATCCCCAAAAAGCTTTTCGGCAGAGGGAAGCATGAAGTGCTCTAAAATGTCCTGGTAGACGGCTGCGCTGAGTTTGGTCTTGCTAAAACACAGTGGACCTACACCAGCAGATGACATGGCTCCCCAAACCATCACTGATTGTGGAAACTTCACACTAGACCTCCATCAGCTTGGATTGTGGCCTCTACACTCTTCCTACAGACTCTGGGATCTTGAATGCAAAATTTATTTTCATCTGAAAGCAAGACCTTGGACCACTGACAACTAGAGTTGAGCGAAACGGGTCGAAAAATTTCAAAAGTCGCCGACTTTTGGCAAAGTTGGGTTTCATGAAACGAAACCCGACCCTAGGATGATGTCGGCCACTTACGCGCCAAAGTCGCGTTTCAAAAGTTTGTTTTGCGCTCTTTTTCAGCCAATCACGATCCACGGACACTGTGGGCAACGTGATGACATAGGCAGGGGTCACCACCATCTTTCAGAAGGGCATGCAAGTGATTGGCTTGCTTTGGTGGGCGTCACAGGGGTTATAAAAGGGCGTGCACGCCGACCGCCATCTTACTTCTGCCGATCTTAGCATAGGGAGAGGTTGCTGCTGCTGATTCTGTAGGGAGAGCGTTAGGCAGGGAAGAAGAAAAAAAAACTGCTTCTGCTGCTAGCGATTTTGCCTGTACAACACACCAGTCACTGTGTGTGCAGTGCAAGGGGAGGCTATATTGTGGTGGATCAGCGGTGTTGGTTGTTAGGCTGCCTTCTAAGGCTTCCTGACAGCTGCATTGCTGTTTACCCACTGCTCTGCAAACTGCTTTTTTAAAAGCAATCCCAATTTTTTTTTTTGTCCTGCTGAGGTACTGAGCGTGCATTTTTTCACACCATACAGCGGTGTACGCTCCTCACACAGTACCGTGTAACGGCTGTTATCACAGCCACAGTGAAGCTATCTGTGTGTCACTCTGTGAGAATAAGTCGAGGACATGTTCCATTCTTACAGACCTGCACCTACTAGTTTTGTCTAGCTTTCAAACAGTTAAATATATTTGCTGTTTGATCACATTCAAAACTATAGAGAGACAGCGTGTGTCAGTCCGTATACTTAAAAAACACGGAGCTTGACAATTTTACGTACACCGGACAGCCGTGTACGTGCACGCTCCTCTCAGTACCGTGTAACGGCTGTTATCACGGCCACAGTGAAGCTATCTGTGTGTCACTGTGGAAGGATAAGTGGAGGACTTGTTCCGTTCTTACAGACCTACACTCTAGGGAGATTCCTATTCTGCCCAATTCTACATACACCTTGTAGTTTGTGATACACTAGCCAATTTCTGCCTGTGACATAGCGCTGTGATATTCAGTGGGCCTCACACAATCCAAAAGTGTCCAGTGTCCACTAGTGTGTGCAGAAATTCAAAATCTCCCTTATCCTGTAGTCACTTTTTTCACACCTGTGCCATCGAGCCTGTGACATAGCGCTCTGATATTCAGTGGGCCTCACACAATCCATAAGTGTCCAGTGTCCACAAGTGTGTGCAGAAATTCAAAATCTCCCCTGTCCTATAGACACCTTGTACCTTGTTTTACATTACTATATAGTTTGTTGGATTTTGTCTACATTTCTACAAAAAATGAGGAAGGCTGGTGGAAGAGGCCGTGGAATTGGGTGGGGGTTGCCAGCTGGTAATGATGGTGTTGGTGGTGGATCTGATGGTAGTGGCAAGAGCAAAATAGGACCGAATGCAGGAGGTGTTGAGCCTGCGTCATCGTCTGGCTCTATAAGGCTTCGAAGGCTTAGTTTTCTAGGAGTTGGCAAACCGCTTTTAAAGCCAGAGCACCAGGAAAAAGTTTTGTCTTACATTGCTGACTCAGCCTCCAGCTCTATCGCCTCCTCTTCTGAAGTTGTAAAAAGTAAAAGCACTGAGTCGTCATTGGAGGCTCATGTTCATGAACCACACCTTTCCTTGTGTCCTTCACCCCAACCAAGATTGAAGGATGACGCAGGCCATACTACTGATTACTCCATGGAGCTGTTTTCACATACCATGCCTGGATTATCAAGTGAAATGGTGAATTACCCAGGCCAAGATGAATCTGACATGGAGTGCACTGATGCACAGCCGCTGATAGATAATTCTGCTGGTACATTCACTCAGAGCACTACATTGTCCTCGCAGTGTACAGAGCCAGATTCTGACCCTGATGAAACTCAGGTGCCCCTTCCCGCGCACTATACCACCATACACGGTGACACAGAGGAAGGTGCACATGACATTGAAGAGGTGATGGATGACCCAGTTGTTGACCCAGATTGGCATCCATTGGGGGAAGAGGGTGCTGCTTCCAATAGCTCAGATGAGGAGCATCCACAGCAGACATCGACATCGCAACAGCTGTTATCTGGCAGGCCCGGAGCACTCCAAAGACAGGTTCCAAAAATCAAAAGAGTTGCTGGACAGCTTGTCCAGAGGGTCAAAAGATCACAGCGTGCTAGGCCGCACAATGTCTGCCAAAGTAGGAAGAGTGCAGTGTGGCACTTTTATGAACAAAATCCTCATGATCAGGCCAAGGTTATCTGTAAGAAGTGCGCAAAGACCTTTAGCCGAGGGAAAAATCTGAAAAATTTGAATATCAGTTGCATGCTTAGACATTTAACCACCATGCACTTGCAAGCGTGGACACAACACCAAACCTCAAGTGCCACATGTGCAACTGATCACAAAGAAGGTAGTCAGCAACGCTACATTGTTTCCCCCACTGTAAGCCCACCGGTTAGCACAGCAGCAAATGTTGAGGTGTCGTTGCAAGGCCACAGCAGTCAGGGAATCCCACTGTTATATCAACGAAATACTGAATCTAGGCCATCAGAAAGAACACCAACTCCATCACCATCATCAACCCTCTCTCAGTCCGCCCTGTCCACCGCTACTTCCACCATATGCAGCTCTCAAGTCCAGCTCACCCTCCCAGACACTATGAGTAGGTCAAGAAAGTACTCAGTCTCTCATCCGCGTACACTGGGTTTGAACGCCCACATTGCCAAACTAATCTCGTTTGAGATGATGCCCTATCGGTTGGTGGAAAGCGCAGCTTTCCGCGAACTCATGGCCTATGCAGTACCACGCTATGACCTACCCAGTCGCCACTTCTTCTCTCGCAAAGCCATCCCAGCCCTCCACCATCATGTAAAAGACCGCATTGTCCATGCACTCAAGCAGTCAGTGAGTGGAAAGGTGCACCTCACAACTGATGCATGGTCCAGTCGGCATGGCCAGGGCCGTTACGTGTCCATCACTGCGCACTGGGTTAATGTGGTGGATGCAGGGTCCACAGGGGACAGCGGTGGTGGGACAGTGCTGCCTAGCCCACGGTATAGGAAACAGTTGGCTGTAGGCGTTCGACCCTCCTCCTCCAGAAGCGAAAGCTCGTCCACAGAGCGCAGTCGTACGAGCACTCCATCTGCAGCTGCCACTGTTGCACACGAGGTGTCCCCCTATCGAGCAGCTAGTGGAAAGCGTCAGCAGGCTGTGTTGCAGATGATGTGTTTGGGTGACAGACACACCGCCGAGGTGCTGGCCGAGTACTTGAAGCGACAAACTGAGTCATGGCTGGGCAGTGTACATCTTGAGGCAGGCAAGGTAGTTAGTGATAACGGCCGTAATTTTGTGGCAGCCATAGCCCTTTCAAAACTCAGCCACATACCTTGCTTGGCTCACACCTTGAACCTGGTGGTGCAGTGCTTCCTCAAAAATTATCCGGAGTTAACAGCCCTGCTCCAGAAGGTGCAAAGACTGTGCGCGCACATCCGCCGGTCGCCTGTACACTCCGTTCGTATGCAGAAGCTGCAGCGATTGCTCCACCTTCCCAACCACCGCCTCATTATCGACATTGCAACAAGGTGGAACTCTACCCTGCACATGGTGGAACGGCTGTGCGAGCAAAGGCAGGCCATAATGCATTTGTGGGAGGATACACGGCCAGGCACTTTGAGAGCAGACATGGAGTTGACAGGTGTGCAGTGGTCGAAGCTGAAAGACCTCTGTAAAGTCCTTCAGTGTTTTGAGGAATGCACACAGCTGGTAAGCGCAGACGACGCCATCCTAAGCATGAGCATACCACTTATGCGTCTGCTCATGCAAACTTTGACGCACCTTAAGGAGCAGGCGTCTGCAGCCAATGTTGATGAGGAGGAAGAGGAGGAGGGAATCCTTGATGACATTCAGCCATTGTCTGCTCAGGGACCTCTCCTGGACGAGATGGAGGAAGAAGAGGAGGAGGAGGATGATGATGGGGATGATTACTTAGGGGAGGAGGATGCATCTCGTGGGGCAAGTGAAAATGTTGGCGTGGCAAGGTCTGGTACAGGGTTTGTGCATGACTGGAGGGATGTGGATTTGCCAGAAAGTGCTCCTCCAACCAGCACTCGCAGTGCATCATTGACACCGGGAACATTGGCCCACATGTCAGATTATGCCTTGCAGATCCTAAAAAGGGACCCCCGCATTGCCAAAATGATGAACGATGACAACTACTGGTTGGCCAGCATCCTGGATCCACGCTATAAAGGCAAATTACAAAACATCATGCCACAGGAGAACCTTGCCCTAATATTGGCTAATAAACAAGCAACTCTGGTAAATCGGTTGCTTGAGGCATTCCCAGCACACAGCAGCGGTGATGGTTCTCACACGAGCCGTACGGGCCGGGGGCAGCTTGGCAGAGGTGTTCATGGTGCACACAGCAGAAGTGGCGTTGGAGACAGGGGTTTCATGACAATGTTGTGGACTGATTTTTCAAGTACCGCTCACACAACTGGTAATACTGCATCGATGGAAAGTGACAGGAGACAGCAGTTGTCAACTATGGTTACAAACTACTTTTCCTCCCATATCGATGTTCTCCCACACAGGTCATTCCCCTTTTACTATTGGGCCGCTAAACTGGACACCTGGCCTGAATTGGCACAATATGCCTTACAGGAGCTCGCTTGCCCAGCTGCAAGTGTGCTATCGGAAAGAGTCTTCAGTGCAGCTGGATCAATCCTGACAGAAAAAAGGACCCGTCTGTCAACCCAAAATGTGGATGATCTAACCTTCATTAAAATGAACCATGCATGGGTTTCCAAGGATTTTGTCCCACCTTCCCCTGATAACACATAGGGTGACAGAAAAATGGCTTGCTTTGGTCCACCTCTTCCTGGGACTTGACCTATTTCGCCTTTTGCATCAGCTGAATGTCCAACATCAACATATGCCACTTTCTAAAACTCCCTAACTGTGCTGCCTCCCCCCCCCCCATGGCCAGGGTCACCACCTAGCGCACGACACCGTGCGAGTGCCGTTGCCCTGGACAGGTGGGTAGGCCGACTCTTGGGCGTGAGCACTGGCACAGGGTCCCACATAGTGCAATCAAGTGTCTCTGACGGTGGTGGTGCACACCCGCCGTCAGACACACCGCCGTACTATGAGGGGCCCAGTGCCAGTACCGATGCCCACGAGTGGGCCCCCCTTGCTTGGGCAGGGCCCCAGCATTTGCAATCTTTACCTCTCCCTGCTCCTCCGCTGTGTAGTCTGGGCCGTCAAATCCATACTGTGCCTGACACCGTCAGAGCCTGCCTCCTGATGTATAGACATATATTTTGAATGTGCACGCTATCCATACATGTTATCCGGGGATACGGTACCCTTTCTCACCTTTGTGCAATCACGTGCAATCCATACTGGGCCTAACACCGTCTGAGCCTGCATCCTGATGTATAGACATATTTTGAATGTGTACGCTATCCATACATGTTATCCGGGGATACGGTACCCTTTCTAACCTTTGTGCAATCACGTGCAATCCATACTGGGCCTAACACCGTCTGAGCCTTCCTCCTGATGTATAGACATATATTTTGAATGTGTACGCTATCCATACATGTTATCCGGGGATACGGTACCCTTTCTCACCTTTGTGCAATCACGTGTAATCCATACTGGGCCTAACACCGTCTGAGCCTGCCTCCTGATGTATAGACATATTTTGAATGTGTACGCTATCCATACATGTTATCCGGGGATACGGTACCCTTTCTAACCTTTGTGCAATCACGTGCAATCCATACTGGGCCTAACACCGTCTGAGCCTTCCTCCTGATGTATAGACATATATTTTGAATGTGTACGCTATCCATACATGTTATCCGGGGATACGGTACCCTTTCTCACCTTTGTGCAATCACGTGTAATCCATACTGGGCCTAACACCGTCTGAGCCTTCCTCCTGATGTATAGACATATATTTTGAATGTGTACGCTATCCATACATGTTATCCGGGGATACGGTACCCTTTCTCACCTTTGTGCAATCACGTGCAAGCCATACTGGGCCTAACACCGTCTGAGCCTTCCTCCTGATGTATAGACATATATTTTGAACGTGTACATTATGCTATCCATACATGTTATCCGGGGATACGGTACCCTTTCTCACCTTTGTGCAATCACTTGCAAGCCATACTGGGCCTTACACCATCTGAGCCTGCCTCCTGATGTATAGACATATCTTTTGAATGTGTACGCTATCCATACATGTTATCCGGGGATACGGTACCCTTTCTCACCTTTGTGCAATCACGTGCAAGCCATACTAGGCCTAACACCGTCTGAGCCTGCCTCCTGATGTATAGACATATCTTTTGAATGTGTACGCTATCCATACATGTTATCCGGGGATACGGTACCCTTTCTCACCTTTGTGCAATCACGTGTAATCCATACTGGGCGTGAGAACGGCTGGCGAGCTGTTAAGCAAGCTACAGCACCTGTGGTTTGCACACGTAAGTTTTTCATTTTTTCAGGAATGACGGTTAGGCTTAATTCCGGAACTGCGGTTGACCTGCACTTACTGGGAAATCATCGTTCGCGGGTAATAATTGTAATCAGTGATCCCCATCACTAACGTTGTTCAGCGGGTTATCTGCACCTGTAAGCGACAAACGCTGGCCTTTTCAGTGTAGCGCACATGCAGCCACGGACATGTAAGGGCATGACACACCAGTTATTGGCCAATCTCATGTGCCAGAGCCTCACGTGTCCCTCTAGTAAGCCGGACTCGGACCGCGGGGCATGACGGAGTCTCGTTCGTTAACGGAATTAAGCTTGCAATGTGTGCATCTTTTCTGTAGCTGTCATGGTTGAGGTTTCCCAGGTGGAGTCGAATTTAACCGTAGGCTCCACTCCTGGTGGTGCCCTTCTGGACATTCCTTTAAGGTTCAGCTTTGCAACCATACTGCCCACGTAAAACAAACACTTTGCCTTCATGAACGCTGTTTGGAGGGTCATGACTCGTGGGAATAACGCCGCCCAATCAGTTAACCTGCTAGAGAGATCCTTCGTTGCTCCCAAGCATGACATCACACTCCCTAGGAGGAAGGTAATGCCACTGTGGCGACCGTACTCCTGGGGGCGACACAAGTGCACTGATGCCCAGCCACTGCTCGATGAATCTGGTACATTGACCCAGACCACTACATTCCCCTCGCACGCTACACGGCCTGAATCTGACCCTGATGAAACTCAGGTTACCCTTCCCATATACAGTTCCATCTTACACGGTGACAAAGAGGAAGCTGCAGATGAAAGTGCAGGTTCGGCCCACCCGCCATCAGACACACCACCGTACTATCAGGGGCCCTGTGCCGGTGCCGTCGCCAATGAGTGGGCCCCCCCTGCTTGCTCAGGATCACAGCACTTGCAAGGTTGAAATACTGTGCAGTGAGATGGAAGATGGGGACGACGAGGAGTCCAGACTAGAACAGGGATTCCCTAGCGAGGAGACTTATTTGATTGTTTTCAATGTTGGGACAGCAATTTTTAGGGAGCACTATACTCTGGAGAATGATAGATGGGGCCCACCATACACTGGAACATTCCAAAGGTGGACATCAGACACTGGAGCAGCATTTACAGGGCCCATTATACACTAGAGCATTAGAAATGGGGCCCATTATGTTTGGAGCATTATTTGGGCCCATAAGACAGTGGAGCCTCATCCATGAGGACCAACATATACTGTAGCATTATGTAGAGCTCATCATATACTGTTTCAAACATTATATGGGACCAATGATTCTGTATGGAGAAATAGATGGGCCTCATCATGAGATGTAAAAAGTGAAGTATTTTTCATTGTACTATACCACTATTTCTCTACCGTATCGGAGCATGATGAGTTGTGGTATGTGTTAAAGGGGCGCTCTTTCGCCCAGGGCACATGAAAACCTGGAGCCAGCCCTACCCCCCCACAACTTTAGCCAAATAACCCCCATATTTCAGTGCGTAACTTGTATTATGAAGTTAATTAAGGTTGACAAGCTTAAGAAGAATTGATGCTTTTGGCATTCAAATGGGCACTGTAGGTGTGTTTCCTGTCCTCCTCTCACTGCCGACTTTTATTCCCCATTGACTTACATTGGGTTTCGTGTTGACCCCGACTTTTCCCTATAATCGGCCGATCTTGCTCGACCCGACTTTTGGAAAAGTCGGGTTTCACGAAACGAAACTCGACCCTAAAAAACCAAAAGTCGTTCAACTCCACTGACAACAGTCCAGATCTTTTTCTCCTTGGCCCAGGTAAGACGCCTCTGGCGTTGTCTATTGGTCATGAGTGGCTTGACACAAGGAATGCGACACTTGTACCCCATGTCCCGGATATGTCTGTGTGTGGTGGCTCTTGAAGCAATGACTCCAGCAGCAGTCCACTCCTTGTGAATGTCCCCAAAATTTTTGAATGACCTTTTCTTAACAGTCCTTTCAAGGCTGCGGTTATCCCGGTTGCTTGTGCAGCTTTTTCTACCACACTTTTTCCTTCCATTCAACTCTCCATTAATCTGCTTGGATACAGCACTCTGAACAGCCAACTTCTTTAGCAATGACCTTTTGTGGCTTACCCTCCTTGTAGAGTGTGTCAATGACTGCCTTCTGGACATCTGTAAAGTCAGCAGTCTTCCCCATGATTGTGGAGCTACTGAAACAGACTAAGGGACCTTTGTAAACACTTAGGAAGACTGTGCAGGTGTTTATTGTTAATTATTCTAATTTACTGAGATAATGACTTTTGGGTTTTCATTGGCTGTAAGCCATAATCATCAACATTAACAGAAATAAACACATGAAATAGATCACTCTGTAATCTCTAATATATGAGATCCACTTTTTGTATTGAAGAACTGAAATAAATTAACTCTTTGATGATATTCTGATTTTGTGAGAAGCACCTGTATGTCTCAATATTCTGGTTCACACGTTCCGTTTGCCTATCCTTTGCTATACTAGTGGTCTTTCCTGATGAAGAAGTCTTTTGTACTTTAAAATGCGTAGAATAAACCACTATCCATTTGACAATCTGGGAGATAAGTCTCATCATTGATCAGCAAGCGTGGAAATCATCCACAAACCTCTTTCTTTCCTGGTTAATCAATAATAATGAGGTTCCACGATGATACCTGACTCTGCTACGTCCGGATGCAGTGCTGAGTGGTGACATCAGTAATGTGGCCACTCAGCACGACAGCCGAAACATAATGAAAGTATCGTGAGAACCCAGCTGCAGCAGTGACGTAATTAAGGTTACAGCAGATCACAGGCGGCGGTTCTCAAGGTAAGCTCTATGTGAGCAGCTGGTTCTCACACTGCGCAGTTCCAGTGCTATACTGATGAAAACCGCGAGTCCGGCACTCGAGATATCGGGAGACCAGGTTGCTGTGAACTCAGGTAAAAGGTTATCAGAGTTCACAGCCACCTGGTCTCTCGGCAGCAGTGAGGTCCATAAACCTTATGGGAACCTTTGAGGGACACTTTAAGGTTACTGGAATTTCCAGCTGCTGGAACACCTGGAGGCTGTGAACTAAGATTACCTTGGGTGTGTATTTTACTGTACTTGTTAATAAGTGGAAAAAAAATGATGTGGGGTCCCCCCTATTTCTAATAACCAGCTGAAAGAAAGCAGACAGCTCGGGGCTGGTGTTATTATTCTGGGAAGAGCCATTATCCACTGCAGAGGTTACTCGTGGTCATTTCTCTTGGGCATAATGTCATTGTCCATGAGAATGGACCTCGCATAACCTCTGCAATATCGTTCTCGCTGTCATGGATCACGGGCGATGACGTTATTGATGTGGTCGCCTGTGAGAAATTTAGTGGACGACATGGAACCTAGTTAGATTTTAATTAATAACCCCTTCACACTGCAGCCCATTTTCTTTTATCGTTTCCATTTTTACCTCCCCTTCTTCCCAGAGCCATAACTCTTTATTTTTCTGTCCACCTAGACATACGAGGGCTTGTTTCTGGCGGAACGAGTTGTACTTTTGAATGACATCATTCATTTTACCACATATTGTAGTGAAATTGTGAAAAAAACACAATTCTTACATTGTTTTTTGGAAATTGTTTTTACGGTGTACATTTGGTGGTAAAAAGACCATGCAAACGGCTTCTCCTCATCAATATGATTACGGCAATACCAAACGTGTCCAGTTTTTTTATCATTTTGGTGGTGAAAAAAAAATTAAAGTTTGCAAAAATAAAGTTGGAGGAGTTGTGTCGTCAATTTCCAAGACATGTAACATTTTTTTTTTTTTTATCCGATGGAGCTGTATGTATCATTTAGGGGGCAAGTGAAGTTTTTATTGATGTAATTTTGACGTTCTTATAGTATTTTTTTTGTTTACCGATCAGGTTAACTGTTTTTCTTTTTAATAGATCGAACTTTTCTGAACGCAGCGATACCAAATATGTGTATTTTTTATATCTTTATTTTCACTAAAAGAAAAGGGAGGTGATTTGAACTTTTATTTATTAATATTTTTTAAAACTTTTTTTCCTAATTTTCTTAGCTGCAGCTTGAAGATGCAATAGTCCAATCGCTTCTGCTATATGTAGTGATGCCTCAGTATCGCTGCATATAGCAGAAATCACAGCCTCCTTTGAAGATCTGTCACAGGCAGGCAGGGTTTCAAAGGAGTTCCATAATAATAATCAAGGGAGTCATCATGACAACCCATCGGCAAACTTCGTTCACGTTACGGGTGCGCCGATGGACGGAAGAACACGCGCGTGTTAAAGGCCGTTCTAAGAGATTGACAGCACGATTTAACAGATTAACAATTGCGGGCGGAGCTCCGCTGCACCAACGATTGCTAGGGGCAGGTCCTGGATGTAATACACAGCCATCGTCTGCCGGGTATGGGGTGGGCTCGCTGCGTGAGCCCGCTCTATACACTCGCATCCGACTCATGCTGTTTATATAGGAACATGTCGTGAAAGGGTTAAAAATTGGATAAACCAGGGAATGTGTGGGGGAGTCTTTATTCAAATTAAAAAAAAATTCCTGTGTGTATTTTTTTCTTTTAACTTATTGGGTATAGTAATTGGGGTGTCTGATAGACACCTATCCATTACTAACCTATGGGCTTGATGTCAGGTGACATTACAAACCTGACATCAACCCAATAAACTATTACCCTGCTTGCCAATGCACCAGGGCAAGCAGGAAGAACCAAGGCTAAGCGCCAATGTTACTAGTCTGGGAGAGGGCCAATATCCATGGCCCCTTCCGAGTCTATTAAGATCAACTTGCAGCTGTCTGTTTAACCTTTACTGGTTATTAAAAATAATGGGGTCTTCACGTAATTTGTTTTCAGGGGCCCCCCTTTATACTAAACAGTAAAGCCTAAACAGATAGCAGTGAGCTCATATTAATAGGCTGGGAACCGTTATGGATATTGGCCCTGTGATAAAACACTCCGGGATCGGCTTTGCTGGGGTCAAAGGTCACGTGCGTTCCGCATGAAACTCAGGCGCAGAGCTGGGATTCGGGTGTAACTGACCCTGGGTCAGGTTTATTAATAGTGAAAGCAATGCAAAAGGAAATAAAACATCATAGAATCATAGAATCATAGAATCGTAGAGTTGGAAGGGACCTCCTGGGCCATCTGGTCCAACCCCCTGCTCAAAGCAGGATTCGCTAAATCATCCCAGTTAGATGTCTGTCCAGCCTCTGTTTGAAGACTTCCATTGAAGGAGAACTCACCACTTCTCGTGGCAGCCTGTTCCACTCATTGATCACTCTGTCAAAAAGTTTTTTCTAATATCTAATCTGTGTCTCCTCCCATTCAGCTTCATCCCATTGCTTCTAGTCTTTCCTTGTGCAAATGAGAATAAAACAAATCCTTGCCTGTCCGGCACTAACTAAACAATGGACAACCTAACTACCAACTGGCGGGCTTCTCCCGTCCAGCCAAACCACAGTTGCAGTGGGCACTGCTTTCACTCACGTATGTCTCTCACACAGACAGGCTCACTGTGTTCCCAGGCTGAGACACTCACACAACCACCTGGCATCCTTTTATATCCACCTCCCATTATCCATTAGTAAGCAGGTGCGATACTGACCAGACTAGGCCACATAGGAAAGGAATCTGGGCGAGATATACCTGCCCTCATCCACTATTCCCACATGATTCTCACATATCCCCCCCCTCTGCTCAGACCACTCCGGTCGAGCAATGACACCCGCCAAACAGTGCACTCGGGACAGGGCATCTGCATTCCCCATCTGTACCCCTGGGCGGTGCTCCACCGTAAAAGTGTAGGCCTTCAGGGCAAGGAACCACCGGGTCACCCGGCTATTCCGTTCCTTGTTCAAGTGCATCCACTTGAGAGGGGCATGGTCAGTGATCAGCCTGAACTTTCGGCCCACCAGGTAATATTTGAGGGCCTCTAGAGCCCACTTAATGGCGAGGCACTCTTTTTCCACGACTGCATACCTTTGCTCGTGTTTATTCAGCTTCCTGCTGAGATAGAGGACTGGGTGTTCCACTCCGCCCTTCACTTGTGAGAGTACGGCCCCGATACCAGTATCAGAGGCATCCGTTTGTACCACAAACTCGCTGCGGAAGTCCGGAGTCACCAGTACGGGCTGAGAGCAAAGTGCCCGTTTTAGGCCATGGAAGGCTTCTTCAGCCGCTAAACTCCATTTAATCATGACGGAGTCTTTCCCTTTTGTAAGATCCGTCAGGGGGGTAGCGATGGCTGCAAAATTGGGTATGAACCGGCGATAATAGCCGGCGATCCCCAGGAAGGCTTGCACCTGCTTCTTGTTGACAGGTTGTGGCCAGTCCTGAACCGCCTGAATCTTATCAACCTGGGGTTTAACAACACCCCTCCCAATTACATACCCCAAATACCGGGCTTCTTCTAGCCCGACGTGACATTTCTTGGGGTTCGCGGTTAGACCTGCCTCCCACAGGTCGTCAATCACAGCTTGTACTTTCTGGAGATGAGTCTCCCAGTCCAAGCTGTAAATGACAATGTCATTCAAATAGGCCGAAGCGTACCGCCTATGTGGCCTCAAGACTCGATCCAGCAGTCTCTGGAAGGTCGCCGGTGCTCCGTGCAGTCCAAACGGCATATACACATACTGAAATAGACCTTCCGGCATAGCAAATGCCGTCTTTTCTCTGGCAGCCTCCGCCAGAGGGATCTGCCAATACCCCTTTGTTAGGTCTAGGGTCGTAATATATCGGGCTTTACCTAACCGATCTATTAACTCGTCGACCCGGGGCATAGGGTAGGCATCAAATTTTGAGACCGCATTCAGTTTCCTGAAGTCATTGCAGAACCGGATGGTGCCGTCCGGTTTAGGAATTAACACAATCGGGCTGGACCAAGCACTGTGCGATTCCTCAATGACACCTAACTCTAACATTGCCTTCACTTCTCGGGAAACGGCTTCACGGCGCTTCCGGAATTCTGTAGGGTTTCACGTGAACAGTGACACCAGGTTCCGTTACGATGTCATGTTTCATTAGTGTAGTCTGCCCGGGTTTTTCTGAGAAAAACTTTTGGTTGTGAAGTAAAAACTGCCTGACCTCAGTCTTTTGCCGCTCCGAGAGAGTATCTGCAACCCGTACCTCTGGTACGGTATGTGAGCAGACGGGACGGGCCAGCTCCGCTGACAAGGCAGACCGATCCTTCCAGGGCTTTATCAGATTTACATGATAAATCTGTTCAGGTTTCCGTTTACCTGCCTGGTATACTTTGTAATTTACTTCACCAACTCTTTCCTTGATCTCAAAGGGGCCCTGCCACTTTGCCAGGAACTTACTGTCCACCGTGGGGACCAGGATCAACACCCTATCTCCGGGTGCAAACGTACGGATCTTGGCGCCCCTATCATAGATTCTTTTTTGGGCTCCTTGGGCCTGTATCATGTGTTCTTTGACGATAGGCATAACAGCCGCAATACGCTCCTGCATTTGTGTGACGTGATCTATCACTGTTTTAAACGGAGTGACCCGACCCTCCCAGGTTTCTTTTGCAACGTCTAATAGTCCGCGAGGACGTCGGGCGTACAATAACTCGAAAGGCAAGAATCCCGTGGAAGACTGGGGTACTTCCCTGATGGCAAAAAGCAAATACGGAAGTAAATAGTCCCAGTTCTTCCCATCCTTGTCTATCACCTTTCTCAGCATCTGCTTCAGAGTTTGATTGAACCGTTCGACCAACCCGTCTGTTTGAGGGTGATACACGGATGTGCGTAACGGTTCGATTTGTAACAACCGGCAGAGCTCCTTTATTACCCTGGACATAAAGGGGGTCCCCTGGTCGGTGAGTATCTGTTTCGGTATACCGACCCGACTAAACACATGCACCAGTTCCTTGGCAATCGTCTTGGTGGCCATGTTACGCAAAGGGATGGCCTCTGGGTAACGAGTGGCATAATCCAAGATGACCAGGATATGTTGGTGTCCACGTGCAGACCGTGGAAGGGGCCCAACTAAATCCATCCCAATCCTCTCAAACGGGACTTCAATAATAGGTAGGGGTACCAAAGGGCTACAGAACCGGGGCTTAGGTGCAGAGGCTTGGCAGTCAGGACAAGACTCACAATATACCCGAATATCGTGATGCATGCCTGGCCAAACAAAACAGTGTAATATCCTTTCGGTGGTTTTCTGGACTCCCAGGTGACCTCCCATCACATGTCCGTGGGCCAGGTCCAGCACCTGCCGCCGGTAGGGTTTTGGCACGACTAATAGTTGCACCGTATCTTTCCCCTTTTTCTCCATCTGATAGAGTAAATCATTCTCCAGAACCATGTAAGGATATGCCAGCCTAGAGCCAGGTTCTACGGGTACCCCATTTATCACTTTTACATTTGTCCTAGCCTGAGAAAGGGTTGGATCCTTTATTTGCTCGCTTTGGAAGTCATCTTTCTGAACTTCTAAATCCGGCAAACGGGGAGGTGGACGGCTGTCGGCCTCCTCCTCTTCCCCGGTCTCCTCCGTATCACCCGCCATGACTGAAAACGGGAACTGCAGGTCATTTCCCGCAGACTCTTCCCCAGAGTCTTCCGGGGAGACCTCTTCCAGGGGTTCGGGACCCACACGCGCCCTGGGAGAAGAATCATGTACACTATTACCCTGGGGTATCAACTGATTCTCCCACAATTGCCAGAAGTGGGGAAAATCCCGGCCCAGGATAACATCATGCAATAACGCCGGGACGAGTCCCACTTTATGTTGCACAGACCCATAGGAAGTAGTAATGCATATGACCGTGGTGAGGTACGAACAGGTGTCTCCATGCACACACGTTACAGAAAATTTGTCTGATGGTCCAGTCGGGGCTGACACCAGACTGGCCTTCACCAGAGTCACCACACTTCCCGAGTCTAACAATGCCACCACATTTTTGCCATCAACAGTTAAATCACACAAGTGTTTTTCCACATCCTTTTGACCGGCATTCACACTCACTACCCGTGCAACCATAGACATGCGGTTTTTAGAGTCTGTGACGTCGCACTGCATGGGTTCAGTAGTGACCGGACAGTTCGCAGCAATATGTCCCATCTCTTGGCAGCGGAAACACCTAACGGGCCCCTTGCTTAGACCATAGTTCGTTACTCTCGGCCTCGCAGTGCGGGCAGTCCCGTTTTCCTCCCCCACTGTCTTAGGGATTTTTCCATCTCCCCTACTCCCTGGAACAGTCTTACCGGTTCCACGTGGAGACGATGAAGAACGAGGTGGGGTAGCGTCGTCTCGGAGTCCTTCCGCCACGGAGTAACGTTCAACCAGATCCACCAGTTGATCTGCCGTCGTAGGATTTCCATGGCTTACCCACTTCCTCAGGGCTGGCGGTAGAGCTCTCAGGTACTTGTCCATGACGACTCTCTGGATTATCTCTGGCGCTGTCAACACCTCGGGTTGTAGCCACTTCTTCGTCACGTGGATCAGGTCGAACATCTGGGACCGCGGTGGTTTATCCGGCTGATAAGTCCATTGATGCACTCTCTGTGCACGGACAGCGGTCGTCACTCCCAGCCGGGCCAAGATCTCGGATTTCAATTTGTCAAAGTCCTGCGCAGCTTCAGGTTCCAAGTCATAATACGCCTTTTGGGCCTCACCGGAAAGAAACGGGGCAATCAGGCCGGCCCATCGTGCCTTCGGCCATTTTTCTCGCACCGCCGTCCGTTCAAACGTGGTCAGGTATGCCTCGACGTCATCTTCGGTCGTCATCTTCTGCCAGTACCGACTCACGTGAATCACTCTCGACTCGGCTTCCAGATTAACCTCCTGTAGGCTTGCCAGGCGCTGCGCCACCTGCTGGAGAAGCGAACGATCGGTAGCTGTCATGTCCACCAATTCCTTCAGCTGGGCCATCATCACCCGATTAGCTTCTTGCTGGACGGCGGTGGACTGTACCAGCGCTTTCACCACGTCCTCCATGCTCATGCTTGCAACGTGATGCCCGCGTTCTCCACCACAATGTGATAAAACACTCCGGGATCGGCTTTGCTGGGGTCAAAGGTCACGTGCGTTCCGCATGAAACTCAGGCGCAGAGCTGGGATTCGGGTGTAACTGACCCTGGGTCAGGTTTATTAATAGTGAAAGCAATGCAAAAGGAAATAAAACATAAAACAAATCCTTGCCTGTCCGGCACTAACTAAACAATGGACAACCTAACTACCAACTGGCGGGCTTCTCCCGTCCAGCCAAACCACAGTTGCAGTGGGCACTGCTTCCACTCACGTGTGTCTCTCACACAGACAGGCTCTCTGTGTTCCCAGGCTGAGACACTCACACAACCACCTGGCATCCTTTTATATCCACCTCCCATTATCCATTAGTAAGCAGGTGCGATACTGACCAGACTAGGCCACATAGGAAAGGAATCTTGGCGAGATATACCTGCCCTCATCCACTATTCCCTCATGATTCTCAGAGCCCCTTTTCAGAAAATTAACACCAATCCCCCGTCTGCTTTCAGTTAGTTGGCTATTAAAAATATGGGGGACCCATGTCATTTTTTGCATTTATTTATTAAGTACAGCAAAATACACACCCAATTTACAGCCACCAGGTATCACGATAGCTTGAGTGCTGGACTATTGAGTGCCAAGTAACACAGTAACATAACATAGTTAACAAGGCCGAAAAAGCCATTTGTCAATCCAGTTCAGCCAATATTCCGTCAGAATCCCCAGATCTATGCAAAACAGAAGCCGCGGAGACACCATCACATGTTTCTCAACGCAAGCAATGACTAGCCAGATCTTTCACCGGGAAGGAACAACCACGGGAAGGGCAGTCTCCAATGAAGGAAACCACCTATGCCAAAACATGGTATCCATCCACAGACAGCTGTTTCGGGGTCTTCTACTAGGCATTGCTCCTACTAGCCAGTTTCCTACTCCACACTGATGAGGGGCAAATACCCCGAAACAGCTGTCTGTGGATGGATACCATGTTTTGGCATAGGTGGTTTCCTTCATTGGAGACTGCCCTTTCCGTGGTTGTTACTTCACGGTGAAAGACCTGGCTAGTCATTGCTTGCGTTGAGAAATATGTGATGGTGTCTCCGCGGCTTCTGTTTTGCATATTTCCCATAAGGGATGGGGGCATTGCTCTAGAATCACTGCGTTGAGAAACACGTGATGGTGTCTCCGCAGTGTTGGATGTTGATCTCCATGAGGTCATTCATCCCCAGATCTACGTCCTTCTAAAGAACCTAATCACTGTAAGATACAATATCGTTACGCTCCAGGAAGACATCCAGGCCTCTCTTGAACCCTTCGACTGAGTTCGCCATCACCACCTCCTCAGGCAGGGAATTCCAGATTCCCACTGCCCTAACAGTAAAGAATCCTCTTCTATGTTGGTGGAAAAACATTTTCTCCTCCAAACGCAGAGAATGCCCCCTTGTGACCGTCACCTTCCTTGGTATAAACAGACCCTCGGAGAAGACATTTGTATTGTCCCCTTATATACTTATACATGGTTATTAGATCGCCCCTCAGTCGTCTTTTTTCTAGACTAAATAACCCTAATTTTGCTCATCTCTCTGGGTATTGTAGTCCTCCATCCACTTTAGTACTTTTGTTTCCCTCCTTTGTACTCGCTCTAGTTCCATTATATCCTTCCTGAGCACCGGTGCCCAAAACTGTACACAGTACTCCATGTGCGGTCTAACCAGAGATTTGTACAGAGGCAGTATAATGCTCTCATCATGTGTATCCAGACCTCTTTTAATGCACCCCATGATCCTGTTTGCCTTGGCAGCCGCTGCCTGGCACTGACTGCTCCAGGTAAGTTTATCACTAACTAGGATCCCCAAGTCTTTCTCCATGTCAGATTTACCCAGTGGTTTTTACTGTTAATTGCCCCTCTTCTTTGCTTAGCCACATTGGGTTTTTCCTATATCTTGTCCTTTTATTCCCCAAGGTATAAACTGCTTACAGCGTCTATTTAGGATGTTCTTAAACATTTCCCATTTATAATCTGTATTCTTATTTCTGAATACATTGTCCCAGATTAAGGGCATCTCTAAGCTGGTCAAACTTTGCCTTCCTAAAGGTTCAGTGTTTTTGTGACTCCCTGACATGTCCCCCCAGTGAAAAACAAGTGACACTGTACAATATTGTGGTCGCTATTTCCTAGATGCCTGACAACCTGCAGATCTGTTATTCTGTCAGGTCTGTTAGATAGTATTAGGTGTAAAGTGCTGCTCCTCTGGTTGGATTCTGCACCAATTGTGAAAGATAATTTTTCTTGCAAGGAAAGTGTTTCCAGCCAGCATTGAAGAAACAGTAGTAGACGTTTCAGGCTGTGCGCCCTTGTTGCTTTTTTTTTAGCATTTGTGCCGTGTTTTAGTGGCCGCAGAAACGCTTAAAAAATGCATCTCCATGCAGTCCTATGGGATTCCGCAGTTGCTGTGCCCATGCTGCGGATTATTCCGCTGCGGAATCACATAACTGTAAAATCCACAGCAAGTTCATTATTTCTGCGGAATTGCGGCGATTCCGCCACCATAGGATTGCATTGAAACGCTCACTTTACGCATGTGGCTATGCCCACCATGTGTGAAGTGAGCGCTTCATGTGTGGATGGCACCCAGGGTCTGGAGGAGAGGAGACTCTCCTACATGACCCGGGCACCATATTCCAGTAAAAAATAGAATTAAAGGGGACCTGTCACCCCTCCAGGCGATTTTAAGTAAAAGAGCCACCTTGTGCAGCACTAATGCTGCATTCTGTCAAGGTGGCTCTTTTATTTAGGGCACCTTCCACCCCAGAAATAATCGCTTTTAAAATTGTTCAAAAATACCTGAAATATGACAGGGGGGCAGGTCTTTCCCCATCTGACAGACGCCTCGCATCCATCACTCATGTCTTCCTGCGTTGTTTGCTCCACCTCATTTTTCTTTTCAAATCCTTGCACCTGCGCTGTACTATGTATTCTTGGGCATGCGCAGTTACCGCTGCCCGTCCTCTCTCATGACTTCCTGGCCTTCCTATCGCGCGGCCACAGATCACGCCCCGCAGTCGCTTATGATTTAATCACACTGCGGAGCTGGGAATCTTGGGCATGCGCAGTAGTTCTCTGCGGCTCTCATGTCCAAGATTCCCAGCCCCACAGTGTGATTAAATCATAAGCGACTGCGATGCGTGATCTGTGGCCGCGCGATAGGAAGGCCAGGAAGTCATGAGAGAGGACGGGCAGCGGTAACTGCGCATGTCCCAGAATACATAGTACAGCGCAGGTGCAAGGATTTGAAAAGAAAAATGAAGAGGTGGAGCAAACAACGCAGGAAGACATGAGTGATGGATGCGAGGCGTCTGTCAGATGGAGAAAGACCTGCCCCCCTGTCAAATATCAGGTATGTCTGACCAATTTTAAAAACGATTATTTCTGCGGTGGAAGGTGCCCTAAATAAAAGAGCCACCTTGACAGAATGCAACATTAGTGCTGCACAAGGTGGCTCTTTTACTTAAAATCGCCTGGAGGGGTGACAGGTCCCCTTTAAAATATAAAATAGGCATATACTCACCTTCTGATGGCCCCCGGAGTCCTCAGCGACGCTGCTGGCAAGTTCCGTTCCCAGACGTGCTTTGCAAGAATCACTCCAGATGACGTAGCGGTCACGTGACCGCTACATCATCAAAGGTCCTTCGCGCATAGCACGTCTGGGAACGGAACTTGCCAGCAGCGTCGCTGAGGACTCCGGAGGCCATCAGAAGGTGAGTATATCCCTATTTTATATTTTTTTAAATGATTTTTAACATTCTATCTTTTACTACTGATGCTGCATAGGCGGCATCAATCATAAAAAGATGGTCACACTTGTCAAACACTATGCTTGTGTGTGACCAACCTCTCAATCACTTTTCCAAGCGATGCTTCAAACCGCTTGCAAAACGCACACATTACACACGCGGCTCCGCTCCGCGCACATTACACCCGAGGCTCCGCTCCACGCACATTACACACACGGCTCCGCTCCGCACACATTACACACGCGGCTCCGCTCCGCGCACATTACACACGAGGCTCCGCTCCGCGCACATTACACACGCGGCTCCGCTCCGCGCACATTACACACTCGGCTCCGCTCCGCGCACATTACACACTTGGCTCCACTCCACGCACATTACACACACGGCTCCGCTCCGCGCACATTACACACGCGGCTCCGCTCCGCACACATTACACACGCGGCTCCGCTCCGTGCACATTACACACGCGGCTCTGCTCCGTGCACATTACACACGCGGCTCCGCTCCGTGCACATTACACACGCGGCTCCGCTCCGTGCACATTACACACGCGGCTCCGCTCCGCGCACATTACACACTCGGCTCCGCTCCGCGCACATTACACACTCGGCTCCCCTCCGCACACATTACACACGCGGCTCCGCTCCGCGCACATTACACACTCGGCTCCGCTCCGCACACATTACACACACGGCTCCGCTCCGCACACATTACACACGTGGCTCCGCTCCGCGCACATTACACACTTGGCTCCGCTCCGCACACATTACACACGCGGCTCCGCTCCGCACACATTACACACGTGGCTCCGCCCCGCGCACATTACACACGCGGCTCCGCTCCGCGCACATTACACACTTGGCTCCGCTCCGCACACATTACACACGCGGCTCCGCTCCGCACACATTACACACGCGGCTCCGCTCCGCGCACATTACACACGCGGCTCCGCTCCGCGCACATTACACACTCGGCTCCGCTCCGCGCACATTACACACTTGGCTCCACTCCGCACACATTACACACGCGGCTCCGCTCCGCGCACATTACACACTCGGCTCCGCTCCGCACACATTACACACACGGCTCCGCTCTGCACACATTACACACGTGGCTCCGCTCCGCGCACATTACACACTTGGCTCCGCTCCGCACACATTACACACGCGGCTCCGCTCCGCACACATTACACACGTGGCTCCGCCCCGCGCACATTACACACGCGGCTCCGCTCCGCGCACATTACACACTTGGCTCCGCTCCGTGCACATTACACACACGGCTCCGCTCCGCGCACATTACACACGCGGCTCCGCTCCGCGCACATTACACACGCGGCTCCGCTCCGCACACATTACACACGTGGCTCCGCTCCGCACACATTACACACGAGGCTCTGCTCCGCACACATTACACACGTGGCTCCGCTCCGCACACATTACACATGCGGCTCCGCTCCACGCACATTACACACTTGGCTCCGCTCTGCGCACATTACACACTTGGCTCCGCTCCGCACACATTACACACGCGGCTCCGCTCCGCACACATTACACACGCGGCTCCGCTCCGCACACTTTACACACTTGGCTCCGCTCCGCGCACATTACACACGAGGCTCCGCTCCGTGCACATTACACACACGGCTCCACTCCGCACACATTACACACGCGGCTCCGCTCCGCGCACATTACACACTTGGCTCCGCTCCGCACACATTACACACGCGGCTCCGCTCTGCGCAATTACACACGTGGCTCCGCTCCGCACACATTACACACGCGGCTCCGCTCCGCGCACATTACACACTTGGCTCCGCTCCGCGCACATTACACACTTGGCTCCGCTCCGCGCACATTACACACTTGGCTCCGCTCCGCACACATTACACACGCGGCTCCGCTCCGCGCACATTACACACTTGGCTCCGCTCCGCACACATTACACACGCGGCTCCGCTCCGCGCACTTTACACACTTGGCTCCGCTCCGCGCACATTACACACTTGGCTCCGCTCCGTGCACATTACACACACGGCTCCGCTCCGCGCACATTACACACGCGGCTCCGCTCCGCGCACATTACACACGCGGCTCCGCTCCGCACACATTACACACGCGGCTCCGCTCCGCGCACATTACACACGCGGCTCCGCTCCGCGCACATTACACACGAGGCTCCGCTCCGCTCACATTACACACGCGGCTCCGCTCCTCACACATTACACACGCGGCTCCGCTCCGCGCACATTACACACGCGGCTCCGCTCCGCACACATTACACACGCGGCTCCGCTCCGCACACATTACACACGCGGCTCCGCTCCGCGCACATTACACACGTGGCTCCGCTCCGCGCACATTACACACTTGGCTCCGCTCCGCGCACATTACACACTTGGCTCCGCTCCGCACACATTACACACGCGGCTCCGCTCCACGCACATTACACACTTGGCTCCGCTCCGCACACATTACACACTTGGCTCCGCTCCGCACACATTACACACGCGGCTCCGCTCCGCGCACTTTACACACTTGGCTCCGCTCCGCGCACATTACACACACGGCTCCGCTCCGCACACATTACACACGTGGCTCCGCTCCGCGCACATTACACACTTGGCTCCGCTCCGCACACATTACACACGCGGCTCCGCTCCGCACACATTACACACGTGGCTCCGCCCCGCGCACATTACACACGCGGCTCCGCTCCGCGCACATTACACACTTGGCTCCGCTCCGCACACATTACACACGCGGCTCCGCTCCGCACACATTACACACGCGGCTCCGCTCCGCGCACATTACACACGCGGCTCCGCTCCGCGCACATTACACACTCGGCTCCGCTCCGCGCACATTACACACTTGGCTCCACTCCGCACACATTACACACGCGGCTCCGCTCCGCGCACATTACACACTCGGCTCCGCTCCGCACACATTACACACACGGCTCCGCTCCGCACACATTACACACGTGGCTCCGCTCCGCGCACATTACACACTTGGCTCCGCTCCGCACACATTACACACGCGGCTCCGCTCCGCACACATTACACACGTGGCTCCGCCCCGCGCACATTACACACTTGGCTCCGCTCCGCGCACATTACACACTTGGCTCCGCTCCGCACACATTACACACGCGGCTCCGCTCCGCGCACATTACACACTTGGCTCCGCTCCGCACACATTACACACTTGGCTCCGCTCCGCACACATTACACACGCGGCTCCGCTCCGCGCACTTTACACACTTGGCTCCGCTCCGCGCACATTACACACACGGCTCCGCACACATTACACACGCGGCTCCGCTCCGCACACATTACACACGCGGCTCCGCTCCGCGCACATTACACACGAGGCTCCGCTCCTCACACATTACACACGCGGCTCCGCTCCGCGCACATTACACACGAGGCTCCGCTCCGCACACATTACACACGCAGCTCCGCGCACATTACACACGCGGCTCCGCTCCGCACACATTACACACGCGGCTCCGCTCCGCGCACATTACACACACGGCTCCGCTCCACGCACATTACACACGTGGCTCCGCTCCGCACACATTACACACGCGGCTCCGCTCCGCGCACATTACACATGCGGCTCCGCTCCGCACACATTACACACGCAGCTCCGCTCCGCGCACATTACACACTTGGCTCCGCTCCGCACACATTACACACGCGGCTCCGCTCCATGCACATTACACACACGGCTCCGCTCCGCGCACATTACACACGCGGCTCCGCTCCGCGCACATTACACACGAGGCTCCGCTCCTCACACATTACACACGCGGCTCCGCTCCGCGCACATTACACACGAGGCTCCGCTCCGCGCACATTACACACGAGGCTCCGCTCCGCGCACATTACACACGAGGCTCCGCTCCTCACACATTACACACGCGGCTCCGCTCCGCGCACATTACACACGCGGCTCCGCTCCGCGCACTTTACACACTTGGCTCCGCTCCGCACACATTACACACGCGGCTCCGCTCCACGCACATTACACACACGGCTCCGCTCCGCACACATTACACACGCGGCTCCGCTCCGCGCACATTACACACGAGGCTCCGCTCCGCGCACATTACACACGAGGCTCCGCTCCTCACACATTACACACGCGGCTCCGCTCCGCGCACATTACACACGCGGCTCCGCTCCGCGCACATTACACACGCGGCTCCGCTCCTCACACATTACACACGCGGCTCCGCTCCGCGCACATTACACACGAGGCTCCGCTCCTCACACATTACACACGCGGCTCCGCTCCGCGCACATTACACACGCGGCTCCGCTCCACACATTACACACGCGTTTCCGCTTCGCACATTACACACGCGGCTCCGCTCCGCACATTACACACGCGGCTCCGCTCCGCTCACATTACGCACGCGGCTCCGCTCCGCACACATTACACACGCGGCTCCGCTCCTCACACATTACACACGCGGCTCCGCTCCGCACACATTACACACGCGGCTCCGCTCCGCGCACATTACACACGCGGCTCCGCTCCGCACACATTACACACGCGGCTCCGCTCCGCGCACATTACACACGCGGCTCCGCTCCGCACACATTACACACGAGGCTCCGCTCCTCACACATTACACACGCGGCTCCGCTCCGCGCACATTACACACGAGGCTCCGCTCCGCGCACATTACACACGAGGCTCCGCTCCTCACACATTACACACGCGGCTCCGCTCCGCGCACATTACACACGCGGCTCCGCTCCGCGCACTTTACACACTTGGCTCCGCTCCGCACACATTACACACGCGGCTCCGCTCCATGCACATTACACACACGGCTCCGCTCCGCACACATTACACACGCGGCTCCGCTCCGCGCACATTACACACGAGGCTCCGCTCCACGCACATTACACACGTGGCTCCGCTCCGCACACATTACACACGCGGCTCCGCTCCGCGCACATTACACATGCGGCTCCGCTCCGCACACATTACACACGCAGCTCCGCTCCGCGCACATTACACACTTGGCTCCGCTCCGCACACATTACACACGCGGCTCCGCTCCATGCACATTACACACACGGCTCCGCTCCGCGCACATTACACACGCGGCTCCGCTCCGCGCACATTACACACGAGGCTCCGCTCCTCACACATTACACACGCGGCTCCGCTCCGCGCACATTACACACGAGGCTCCGCTCCGCGCACATTACACACGAGGCTCCGCTCCGCGCACATTACACACGAGGCTCCGCTCCTCACACATTACACACGCGGCTCCGCTCCGCGCACATTACACACGCGGCTCCGCTCCGCGCACATTACACACGAGGCTCCGCTCCTCACACATTACACACGCGGCTCCGCTCCGCGCACATTACACACGAGGCTCCGCTCCGCGCACATTACACACGAGGCTCCGCTCCGCGCACATTACACACGAGGCTCCGCTCCTCACACATTACACACGCGGCTCCGCTCCGCGCACATTACACACGCGGCTCCGCTCCGCGCACTTTACACACTTGGCTCCGCTCCGCACACATTACACACGCGGCTCCGCTCCACGCACATTACACACACGGCTCCGCTCCGCACACATTACACACGCGGCTCCGCTCCGCGCACATTACACACGAGGCTCCGCTCCGCGCACATTACACACGAGGCTCCGCTCCTCACACATTACACACGCGGCTCCGCTCCGCGCACATTACACACGCGGCTCCGCTCCGCGCACATTACACACGCGGCTCCGCTCCTCACACATTACACACGCGGCTCCGCTCCGCGCACATTACACACGAGGCTCCGCTCCTCACACATTACACACGCGGCTCCGCTCCGCGCACATTACACACGCGGCTCCGCTCCACACATTACACACGCGTTTCCGCTTCGCACATTACACACGCGGCTCCGCTCCGCACATTACACACGCGGCTCCGCTCCGCTCACATTACGCACGCGGCTCCGCTCCGCACACATTACACACGCGGCTCCGCTCCTCACACATTACACACGCGGCTCCGCTCCGCACACATTACACACGCGGCTCCGCTCCGCGCACATTACACACGCGGCTCCGCTCCGCACACATTACACACGCGGCTCCGCTCCGCACACATTACACACGAGGCTCCGCTCCTCACACATTACACACGCGGCTCCGCTCCGCGCACATTACACACGAGGCTCCGCTCCGCGCACATTACACACGAGGCTCCGCTCCTCACACATTACACACGCGGCTCCGCTCCGCGCACATTACACACGCGGCTCCGCTCCGCGCACTTTACACACTTGGCTCCGCTCCGCACACATTACACACGCGGCTCCGCTCCATGCACATTACACACACGGCTCCGCTCCGCACACATTACACACGCGGCTCCGCTCCGCGCACATTACACACGAGGCTCCGCTCCGCGCACATTACACACGAGGCTCCGCTCCTCACACATTACACACGCGGCTCCGCTCCGCGCACATTACACACGCGGCTCCGCTCCGCGCACATTACACACGCGGCTCCGCTCCTCACACATTACACACGCGGCTCCGCTCCGCGCACATTACACACGAGGCTCCGCTCCTCACACATTACACACGCGGCTCCGCTCCGCGCACATTACACACGCGGCTCCGCTCCACACATTACACACGCGTTTCCGCTTCGCACATTACACACGCGGCTCCGCTCCGCACATTACACACGCGGCTCCGCTCCGCTCACATTACGCACGCGGCTCCGCTCCTCACACATTACACACGCGGCTCCGCTCCGCACACATTACACACGCGGCTCCGCTCCGCGCACATTACACACGCGGCTCCGCTCCTCACACATTACACACGCGGCTCCGCTCCGCACACATTACACACGCGGCTCCGCTCCGCGCACATTACACACGCGGCTCCGCTCCGCACACATTACACACGAGGCTCCGCTCCGCGCACATTACACACGCGGCTCCGCTCCGCACACATTACACACGAGGCTCCGCTCCGCGCACATTACACACGCGGCTCCGCTCCGCACACATTACACACGCGGCTCCGCTCCGCACACATTACACACGAGGCTCCGCTCCTCACACATTACACACGCGGCTCCGCTCCGCGCACATTACACACGCGGCTCCGCTCCGCACATTACACACGCGGCTCC
Source organism: Dendrobates tinctorius (assembly GCF_039654945.1). Lineage (NCBI taxonomy): Eukaryota > Metazoa > Chordata > Amphibia > Anura > Dendrobatidae > Dendrobates > Dendrobates tinctorius. The sequence goes on along the minus strand of NW_027361904.1, from coordinate 669,221 downwards.
GCTCCTCACACATTACACACGCGGCTCCGCTTCGCACATTACACACGCGGCTCCGCTCCGCACATTACACACGCGGCTCCGCTCCTCACACATTACACACGCGGCTCCGCTCCGCACACATTACACACGCGGCTCCGCTCCGCGCACATTACACACGAGGCTCCGCTCCGCGCACATTACACACGCGGCTCCGCTCCGCGCACATTACACACTTGGCTCCGCTCCGCACACATTACACACTTGGCTCCGCTCCGCACACATTACACACGCGGCTCCGCTCCGCGCACTTTACACACTTGGCTCCGCTCCGCGCACATTACACACACGGCTCCGCACACATTACACACGCGGCTCCGCTCCGCACACATTACACACGCGGCTCCGCTCCGCGCACATTACACACGAGGCTCCGCTCCTCACACATTACACACGCGGCTCCGCTCCGCGCACATTACACACGAGGCTCCGCTCCGCACACATTACACACGCAGCTCCGCGCACATTACACACGCGGCTCCGCTCCGCACACATTACACACGCGGCTCCGCTCCGCGCACATTACACACACGGCTCCGCTCCACGCACATTACACACGTGGCTCCGCTCCGCACACATTACACACGCGGCTCCGCTCCGCGCACATTACACATGCGGCTCCGCTCCGCACACATTACACACGCAGCTCCGCTCCGCGCACATTACACACTTGGCTCCGCTCCGCACACATTACACACGCGGCTCCGCTCCATGCACATTACACACACGGCTCCGCTCCGCGCACATTACACACGCGGCTCCGCTCCGCGCACATTACACACGAGGCTCCGCTCCTCACACATTACACACGCGGCTCCGCTCCGCGCACATTACACACGAGGCTCCGCTCCGCGCACATTACACACGAGGCTCCGCTCCGCGCACATTACACACGAGGCTCCGCTCCTCACACATTACACACGCGGCTCCGCTCCGCGCACATTACACACGCGGCTCCGCTCCGCGCACTTTACACACTTGGCTCCGCTCCGCACACATTACACACGCGGCTCCGCTCCACGCACATTACACACACGGCTCCGCTCCGCACACATTACACACGCGGCTCCGCTCCGCGCACATTACACACGAGGCTCCGCTCCGCGCACATTACACACGAGGCTCCGCTCCTCACACATTACACACGCGGCTCCGCTCCGCGCACATTACACACGCGGCTCCGCTCCGCGCACATTACACACGCGGCTCCGCTCCTCACACATTACACACGCGGCTCCGCTCCGCGCACATTACACACGAGGCTCCGCTCCTCACACATTACACACGCGGCTCCGCTCCGCGCACATTACACACGCGGCTCCGCTCCACACATTACACACGCGTTTCCGCTTCGCACATTACACACGCGGCTCCGCTCCGCACATTACACACGCGGCTCCGCTCCGCTCACATTACGCACGCGGCTCCGCTCCGCACACATTACACACGCGGCTCCGCTCCTCACACATTACACACGCGGCTCCGCTCCGCACACATTACACACGCGGCTCCGCTCCGCGCACATTACACACGCGGCTCCGCTCCGCACACATTACACACGCGGCTCCGCTCCGCGCACATTACACACGCGGCTCCGCTCCGCACACATTACACACGAGGCTCCGCTCCGCGCACATTACACACGCGGCTCCGCTCCGCACAAATTACACACGCGGCTCCGCTCCGCACACATTACACACGAGGCTCCGCTCCTCACACATTACACACGCGGCTCCGCTCCGCACATTACACACGCGGCTCCGCTCCTCACACATTACACACGCGGCTCCGCTCCGCACACATTACACACGCGGCTCCGCTCCGCGCACATTACACACGAGGCTCCGCTCCGCGCACATTACACACGCGGCTCCGCTCCGCACACATTACACACGAGGCTCCGCTCCGCGCACATTACACACGCGGCTCCGCTCCGCACACATTACACACGCGGCTCCGCTCCGCACACATTACACACGCGGCTCCGCTCCATCCTTCTCTATAATACTAGACATCATCCAGCACAGCAGAGTCCTCCAGACACTGTGACACCTGGAGCTCCGCCCCCATCATGTGACTGTGACGTCACGCAGGTCCTGTCCGCACACGGCCGCTCTGCAGGTGGAGGTATGTGTGTGTTCCTGTCACTCGCTTCTATGGCGCCACCATATTCCTCAGCGCTGTACAGACATTATCACAATCTAATTCCCCATCAGTCTCTGGAGCGCGGGAGGAAACACGGGGAGAACATACAGACTCCCTGCAGATGGCGCCCTCCTCCTGTTATTGGGGAGGATTAACCCTTTATGCGGCTGATGATGGGAGGAGTTGTAGTTGTTATTATCTGTGTGGTTACATCTGATGTCACATGACCGCTGCTGTATTCAGTCTCCAGCCCCCAGGACTCTCCTGTACCTTCCTCCCTATAACATTGCCTCAGTGTGGCCTCCAGGACTCTCCTGTACCTTCCTCCCTATGACATGGCCTCAGTGTGGCCCCTCAGGGCTCCTGTACCTTCCTCCCTATAACATTGCCTCAGTGTGGCCTCCAGGACTCTCCTGTACCTTCCTCCCTATGACATGGCCTCAGTGTGGCCCCTCAGGACTCCTGTACCTTCCTCCCTATGACATGGCCTCAGTGTGGCCCCTCAGGGCTCCTGCACCTTCCTCCCTATGACATGGCCTCAGTGTGGCCCCTCAGGGCTCCTGCACCTTCCTCCCTATGACATGGCCTCAGTGTGGCCCCTCCGGGCTCCTGCACCTTCCTCCCTATGACATGGCCTCAGTGTGGCCCCTCAGGGCTCCTGTACCTTCCTCCCTATGACATGGCCTCAGTGTGGCCCCTCAGGACTCTCCTGTACCTTCCTCCCTATGACATGGCCTCAGTGTGGCCCCTCAGGGCTCCTGCACCTTCCTCCCTATGACATGGCCTCAGTGTGGCCCCTCAGGGCTCCTGTACCTTCCTCCCTATGACATGGCGTCAGTGTGGCCCCTCAGGGCTCCTGTACCTTCCTCCCTATGACATGGCCTCAGTGTGGCCCCTCAGGGCTCCTGTACCTTCCTCCCTATGACATGGCCTCAGTGTGGCCCCTCAGGACTCTCCTGTACCTTCCTCCCTATGACATGGCCTCAGTGTGGCCCCTCAGGACTCTCCTGTACCTTCCTCCCTATGACATGGCCTCAGTGTGGCCCCTCAGGGCTCCTGCACCTTCCTCCCTATGACATGGCCTCAGTGTGGCCCCTCAGGGCTCTCCTGTATCTTCCTCACTATGACATGGCCTCAGTGTGGCCCCTCAGGGCTCCTGTACCTTCCTCCCTATGACATGGCGTCAGTGTGGCCCCTCAGGGCTCCTGTACCTTCCTCCCTATGACATGGCCTCAGTGTGGCCCCTCAGGGCTCCTGTACCTTCCTCCCTATGACATGGCGTCAGTGTGGCCCCTCAGGGCTCCTGTACCTTCCTCCCTATGACATGGCGTCAGTGTGGCCCCTCAGGGCTCCTGTACCTTCCTCCCTATGACATGGCCTCAGTGTGGCCCCTCAGGGCTCCTGTACCTTCCTCCCTATGACATGGCCTCAGTGTGGCCCCTCAGGGCTCCTGTACCTTCCTCCCTATGACATGGCGTCAGTGTGGCCCCTCAGGGCTCCTGTACCTTCCTCCCTATGACATGGCGTCAGTGTGGCCCCTCAGGGCTCCTGTACCTTCCTTCCTATGAAATGGCTTCAGTGTGGCCCCTCAGGGCTCCTGTACCTTCCTTCCTATGAAATGGCTTCAGTGTGGCCCCACAGGGCTCCTGTACCTTCCTCCCTATGACATGGCGTCAGTGTGGCCCCTCAGGGCTCCTGTACCTTCCTTCCTATGAAATGGCTTCAGTGTGGCCCCTCAGGGCTCCTGTACCTTCCTCCCTATGACATGGCCTCAGTGTGGCCCCTCAGGACTCTCCTATACCTTCCTCTTTATGACATGGCCTCAGTGTGGCCCCTCAGAGCTCCTGTACCTTCCTCCCTATGACATGTTCTCACTGTGGTCCCTCAGTGCTCCTTTACCTTCATTCCTATCACATGGCCTCAATGTGGCCCCTGAGGGCTCCTGTACCTACCTCCCTAAAACGTGGCCTCAGTGTGGCCCTATCGGGCTCCTGTTCCTTCCTCCCTATGACATGGCCTCACTGTGGCCCCTCAGAGCTCCTGTTCCTTCCTCCCTATGACATGGCCTCAGTATGGCCCCTCCGGGCTCCTATACCTTCCTCCCTATGACATGGCCTCAGTGTGGCCCCTCCAAGCTCCTGTACTTTCCTCCCTATGACATGGCCTCAGTGTGGCCCCTCACGGCTCCTGTACGTTCCTCCCTATGACATGGCCTTATTGTGGCCCCACAGGGCTCCTGTACCTTCCTCCCTATGACATGGCCTCAGTGTGGCCCCTCAGGGCTCCTGTACCTTCCTTCCTATGACTTGGCCTCAGTGTGCCCCCTCAGGGCTCGTGTAACTTCCTCCCTATGACATGGCCTCACTGTGGCCCCTCAGAGCTCCTGTACCTTCCTCCCTATGACATGGCCTCAGTATGGCCCCTCCGGGCTCCTATACCTTCCTCCCTATGACATGGCCTCAGTGTGGCCCCTCCAAGCTCCTGTACTTTCCTCCCTATGACATGGCCTCAGTGTGGCCCCTCAGGGCTCCTGTACGTCCCTCCCTATGACATGGCCTTATTGTGGCCCCACAGGGCTCCTGTACCTTCCTCCCTATGACATGGCCTCAGTGTGGCCCCTCAGGGCTCCTGTACCTTCCTTCCTATGACTTGGCCTCAGTGTGCCCCCTCAGGGCTCCTGTACCTTCCTCCCCATGACATGGCCTCAGTGTGGCCCCTCAGGGCTCCTGTACCTTCCTTCCTATGACTTGGCCTCAGTGTGCCCCCTCAGGGCTCCTGTACCTTCCTCCCTATGACATGGCCTCAGTGTGGCCCCTCAGGGCTCCTGTACCTTCCTTCCTATGACTTGGCCTCAGTGTGCCCCCTCAGGGCTCCTGTACCTTCCTCCCCATGACATGGCCACAATTGGCCCCTCCGGGCTCCTGTACCTTCCTTCCTATGACATGGCCTCAGTGTGGCTCCTGAGGGATCCTGTACGTTCATCCCTATGACGTGGCCACACTGTGGCATCTCCAGGCTCCTGTACCTTCCTCCCTATGACATGGCCTCAGTGTGGCCGCTCAGGGCTCCTGGACCTTCCTCCCAATGACATGACTTCAGTGTGGCCCCTCAAGACTCCTGTACCTTCCTCCCTATGACATGGCCTTAGTGTGGCCCCCTCAGGACTCCTGTACCTTCTTCCCTATGACATGACCTCAGTGTGGCCCCTCAGGGCTCCTGTACCTTCCTCCCTATGACATGGCCTCAGTGTGGCCCCTCAGGGCTCCTGTACGTTCCTCCCTATGACGTGGCCTTATTGTGGCCCCACAGGGCTCCTGTACCTTCCTCCCTATGACATGGCCTCAGTGTGGCCCCTCAGGGCTCCTGTACCTTCCTTCCTATGACATGCCTTCAGTGTGGCCCCTCAGGACTCTCCTATACCTTCCTCCCTATGACATGGCCTCAGTGTGGCCCCTCAGGGCTCCTGTACCTTCCTCCCTATGACATGTTCTCACTGTGGTCCCTCAGTGCTCCTTTACCTTCATTCCTATCACATGGCCTCAATGTGGCCCCTGAGGGCTCCTGCACCTTCCTCCCTAAGACTTGACCTCAGTGTGACCCCACCGGGCTCCTGTACGTTCCTCCCTATGACATGGCCTCAGTGTGGCCCCCTCAGGACTCCTGTACCTTCTTCCCTATGACGTGGCCACTCAGGGCTCGTGTAACTTCCTCCCTATGACATGGCCTCAATGTGGCCCCTCAGGGCTCCTGTTCCTTCCTCCCTATGACATGGCCTCAGTATGGCCCCTCCGGGCTCCTATATCTTCCTCCCTATGACATGGCCTCAGTGTGGCCCCTCCAAGCTCCTGTACTTTCCTCCCTATGACATGGCCTCAGTGTGGCCCCTCAGGGCTCCTGTACCTTCCTTCCTATGACATGCCTTCAGTGTGGCCCCTCAGGACTCTCCTATACCTTCCTCCCTATGACATGGCCTCAGTGTGGCCCCTCAGGGCTCCTGTACCTTCCTCCCTATGACATGTTCTCACTGTGGTCCCTCAGTGCTCCTTTACCTTCATTCCTATCACATGGCCTCAATGTGGCCCCTGAGGGCTCCTGCACCTTCCTCCCTAAGACTTGACCTCAGTGTGACCCCACCGGGCTCCTGTACGTTCCTCCCTATGACATGGCCTCAGTGTGGCCCCCTCAGGACTCCTGTACCTTCTTCCCTATGACGTGGCCGCTCAGGGCTCGTGTAACTTCCTCCCTATGACATGGCCTCAGTATGGCCCCTCCGGGCTCCTATATCTTCCTCCCTATGACATGGCCTCAGTGTGGCCCCTCCAAGCTCCTGTACTTTCCTCCCTATGACATGGCCTCAGTGTGGCCCCTCAGGGCTCCTGTACGTTCCTCCCTATGACATGGCCTCAGTGTGGCACCTCCAAGCTCCTGTACTTTCCTCCCTATGACATGGCCTTATTGTGGCCCCACAGGGCTCCTGTACCTTCCTCCCTATGACATGGCCTCAGTGTGGCCCCTGAGGGCTCCTGTACCTTCCTTCCTATGACTTGGCCTCAGTGTGCCCCCTCAGGGCTCCTGTACCTTCCTCCCCATGACATGGCCTCAGTGTGCCCCCTCAGGGCTCCTGTACCTTCCTCCCCATGACATGGCCACAGTTTGCCCCTCCGGGCTCCTGTACCTTCCTTCCTATGACATGGCCTCAATGTGGCCCCTCAGGGCTCTCCTGTACCTTCTTCCCTGTGACATTGCCTCAGTTGGCCCCTCAGGGCTCCTGTACCTTCCTCCCTATGACATGGCCTCAGTGTGGCCCCTCAGGGCTCTCCTGTACCTTCCTCCCTATGACATGGCCTCAGTGTGGCCCCTCAGGGCTCTCCTGTACCTTCCTCCCTATGACATGGCCTCAGTGTGGCCCCTCAGTACTCTCCTGTACCTTCCTCCCTATGACATGGCCTCAGTGTGGCCCCTCAGGACTCTCCTATACCTTCCTCCCTATGACATGGCCTCAGTGTGGCCCCTCAGGGCTCCTGTACCTTCCTCCCTATGACATGTTCTCAATGTGGTCCCTCAGTGCTCCTGTACCTTCCTCCCTATGACATTGCCTCAGTGTGGCCCCCTCAGGACTCCTGTACCTTCTTCCCTATGACATGACCTCTGTGTGGCCCCTCAGGGCTCCTGTACCTTCCTCCCTATGACATGGCCTCAGTGTGGCCCCTCCAAGCTCCTGTACTTTCCTCCCTATGACATGGCCTCAGTGTGGCCCCACCGAGCTCCTGTACGTTCCTCCCTATGACATGGCCTCAGTGTGGCCCCCTGAGGGCTCCTGCACCTTCCTCCCTAAGACATGACCTCAGTGTGGCCCCACCGGGCTCCTGTACGTTCCTCCCTATGACATGGCCTCAGTGTGGCCCCCTCAGGACTCCTGTACCTTCTTCCCTATGACATGGCCTCAGTGTGGCCGCTCAGGGCTCATGGACCTTCCTTCCAATGACATGACTTCAGTGTGGCCCCTCAGGGCTCCTGTACCTTCCTCCCTATGACATGCCTTCAATGTGGCCCCTCAGGGCTCTCCTATACCTTCCTCCCTATGACATGGCCTCAGTGTGGCCCCTCAGGGCTCCTGTACCTTCCTCCCTATGACATGCCTTCAGTGTGGCCCCTCAGGACTCTCCTATACCTTCCTCCCTATGACATGGCCTCAGTATGGCCCCTCAGGGCTCCTGTACCTTCCTCCCTATGACATGTTCTCAGTGTGGTCCCTCAGTGCTCCTTTACCTTCATTCCTATCACATGGCCTCAATGTGGCCCCTGAGGGCTCCTGCACCTTCCTCCCTAAGACATGACCTCAGTGTGACCCCACCGGGCTCCTGTACGTTCCTCCCTATGACATGGCCTCAGTGTGGCCCCCTCAGGACTCCTGTACCTTCTTCCCTATGACGTGGTCTCAGTGTGGCCGCTCAGGGCTCGTGTAACTTCCTCCCTATGACATGGCCTCACTGTGGCCCCTCAGGGCTCCTGTTCCTTCCTCCCTATGACATGGCCTCAGTATGGCCCCTCCGGGCTCCAATATCTTCCTCCCTATGACATGGCCTCAGTGTGGCCCCTCCAAGCTCCTGTACTTTCCTCCATATGACATGGCCTCAGTGTGGCCCCTCAGGGCTCCTGTACGTTCCTCCCTATGACATGGCCTTATTGTGGCCCCTCAGGGCTCCTGTACCTTCCTTCCTATGACTTGGCCTCAGTGTGGCCCCTCAGGGCTCCTGTACCTTCCTTCCTATGACTTGGCCTCAGTGTGCCACCTCAGGGCTCCTGTACCTTCCTCCCCATGACAAGGCCTCAGTGTGCCCCCTCAGGGCTCCTGTACCTTCCTCCCCATGACATGGCCACAGTTGGCTCCTCCGGGCTCCTGTACCTTCCTTCCTATGACATGGCCTCAATGTGGCCCCTCAGGGCTCTCCTGTACCTTCTTCCCTGTGACATGGCCTCAGTTGGCCCCTCAGGGCTCCTGTACCTTCCTCCCTATGACATGGCCTCAGTGTAGCCCCTCAGGGCTCTCCTGTACCTTCCTCCCTATGACATGGCCTCAGTGTGGCCCCTCAGTACTATCCTGTACCTTCCTCCCTATGACATGCCTTCAGTGTGGCCCCTCAGGACTCTCCTATACCTTCCTCCCTATGACATGGCCTCAGTGTGGCCCCTCAGGGCTCCTGTACCTTCCTCCCTATGACATGTTCTCAATGTGGTCCCTCAGTGCTCCTGTACCTTCCTCCCTATGACATGGCCTCAGTGTGGCCCCCTCAGGACTCCTGTACCTTCTTCCCTATGACATGACCTCAGTGTGGCCCCTCAGGGCTCCTGTACCTTCCTCCCTATGACATGGCCTCAGTGTGGCCCCTCCAAGCTCCTGTACTTTCCTCCCTATGACATGGCCTCAGTGTGGCCTCTCAGGGCTCCTGTACCTTCCTCCCTATGACATGGCCTCAGTGTGGCCCCTCAGGGCTCCTGTACCTTCCTCCCTATGACATGCCTTCAGTGTGGCCCCTCAGGACTCTCCTATACCTTCCTCCCTATGACATGGCCTCAGTGTGGCCCCTCAGGGCTCCTGTACCTTCCTCCCTATGACAAGTTCTCAGTGTGGTCCCTCAGTGCTCCTTTACCTTCATTCCTATCACATGGCCTCAATGTGGCCCCTGAGGGCTCCTGCACCTTCCTCCCTAAGACATGACCTCAGTGTGGCCCCACCGGGCTCCTGTAAGTTCCTCCCTATGACATGGCCTCAGTGTGGCTCCCTCAGGACTCCTGTACCTTCTTCCCTGTGACATGGCCTCAGTGTGGCCGCTCAGGGCTCGTGTAACTTCCTCCCTATGACATGGCCTCACTGTGGCCCCTCAGGGCTCCTGTTCCTTCCTCCCTATGACATGGCCTCAGTATGGCCCCTCCGGGCTCCTATATCTTCCTCCCTATGACATGGTCTCAGTGTGGCCCCTCCAAGCTCCTGTACTTTCCTCCCTATGACATGGCCTCAGTGTGGCCCCTCAGGGCTCCTGTTCGTTCCTCCCTATGACATGGCCTTATTGTGGCCCCACAGGGCTCCTGTACCTTCCTCCCTATGACATGGCCTCAGTGTGGCCCCTCAGGGCTCCTGTACCTTCCTTCCTATGACTTGGCCTCAGTGTGCCCCCTCAGGGCTCCTGTACCTTCCTCCCCATGACATGGCCTCAGTGTGCCCCCTCAGGGCTCCTGTACCTTCCTCCCCATGACATGGCCACAGTTGGCCCCTCCGGGCTCCTGTACCTTCCTCCCCATGACATGGCCTCAGTGTGCCCCCTCAGGGCTCCTGTACCTTCCTCCCCATGACAAGGCCTCAGTGTGCCCCCTCAGGGCTCCTGTACCTTCCTCCCCATGACATGGCCACAGTTGGCCCCTCCGGGCTCCTGTACCTTCCTTCCTATGACATGGCCTCAATGTGGCCCCTCAGGGCTCTCCTGTACCTTCTTCCCTGTGACATGGCCTCAGTTGGCCCCTCAGGGCTCCTGTACCTTCCTCCCTATGACATGGCCTCAGTGTAGCCCCTCAGGGCTCCTGTACCTTCCTCCCTATGACATGGCCTCAGTGTGGCCCCTCAGTACTCTCCTGTACCTTCCTCCCCATGACATGCCTTCAGTGTGGCCCCTCAGGACTCTCCTATACCTTCCTCCCTATGACATGGCCTCAGTGTGGCCCCTCAGGGCTCCTGTACCTTCCTCCCTATGACATGTTCTCAATGTGGTCCCTCAGTGCTCCTGTACCTTCCTCCCTATGACATGGCCTCAGTGTGGCCCCCTCAGGACTCCTGTACCTTCTTCCCTATGACGTGACCTCAGTGTGGCCCCTCAGGGCTCCTGTACCTTCCTCCCTATGACATGGCCTCAGTGTGGCCCCCTGAGGGCTCCTGCACCTTCCTCCCTAAGACATGACCTCAGTGTGGCCCCACCGGGCTCCTGTACGTTCCTCCCTATGACATGGCCTCAGTGTGGCCCCCTCAGGACTCCTGTACCTTCTTCCCTATGACATGGCCTCAGTGTGGCCGCGCACGGCTCATGGACCTTCCTTCCAATGACATGACTTCAGTGTGGCCCCTCAGGGCTCCTGTACCTTCCTCCCTATGACATGCCTTCAATGTGGCCCCTCAGGGCTCTCCTATACCTTCCTCCCTATGACATGGCCTCAGTGTGGCCCCTCAGGGCTCCTGTACCTTCCTCCCTATGACATGCCTTCAGTGTGGCCCCTCAGGACTCTCCTATACCTTCCTCCCTATGACATGGCCTCAGTGTGGCCCCTCAGGGCTCCTGTACCTTCCTCCCTATGACATGTTCTCAGTGTGGTCCCTCAGTGCTCCTTTACCTTCATTCCTATCACATGGCCTCAATGTGGCCCCTGAGGGCTCCTGCACCTTCCTCCCTAAGACATGACCTCAGTGTGACCCCACCGGGCTCCTGTACGTTCCTCCCTATGACATGGCCTCAGTGTGGCCCCTCCAAGCTCCTGTACTTTCCTCCCTATGACATGGCCTCAGTGTGGCCCCTCAGGGCTCCTGTACGTTCCTCCCTATGACATGGCCTTATTGTGGCCCCACAGGGCTCCTGTACCTTCCTCCCTATGACATGGCCTCAGTGTGGCCCCTCAGGGCTCCTGTACCTTCCTTCCTATGACTTGGCCTCAGTGTGCCCCCTCAGGGCTCCTGTACCTTCCTCCCCATGACATGGCCTCAGTGTGCCCCCTCAGGGCTCCTGTACCTTCCTCCCCATGACATGGCCACAGTTGGCCCCTCCGGGCTCCTGTACCTTCCTCCCCATGACATGGCCTCAGTGTGCCCCCTCAGGGCTCCTGTACCTTCCTCCCCATGACAAGGCCTCAGTTTGCCCCCTCAGGGCTCCTGTACCTTCCTCCCCATGACATGGCCACAGTTGGCCCCTCCGGGCTCCTGTACCTTCCTTCCTATGACATGGCCTCAATGTGGCCCCTCAGGGCTCTCCTGTACCTTCTTCCCTGTGACATGGCCTCAGTTGGCCCCTCAGGGCTCCTGTACCTTCCTCCCTATGACATGGCCTCAGTGTAGCCCCTCAGGGCTCCTGTACCTTCCTCCCTATGACATGGCCTCAGTGTGGCCCCTCAGTACTCTCCTGTACCTTCCTCCCTATGACATGCCTTCAGTGTGGCCCCTCAGGACTCTCCTATACCTTCCTCCCTATGACATGGCCTCAGTGTGGCCCCTCAGGGCTCCTGTACCTTCCTCCCTATGACATGTTCTCAATGTGGTCCCTCAGTGCTCCTGTACCTTCCTCCCTATGACATGGCCTCAGTGTGGCCCCCTCAGGACTCCTGTACCTTCTTCCCTATGACGTGACCTCAGTGTGGCCCCTCAGGGCTCCTGTACCTTCCTCCCTATGACATGGCCTCAGTGTGGCCCCCTGAGGGCTCCTGCACCTTCCTCCCTAAGACATGACCTCAGTGTGGCCCCACCGGGCTCCTGTACGTTCCCCCCTATGACATGGCCTCAGTGTGGCCCCCTCAGGACTCCTGTACCTTCTTCCCTATGACATGGCCTCAGTGTGGCCGCGCACGGCTCATGGACCTTCCTTCCAATGACATGACTTCAGTGTGGCCCCTCAGGGCTCCTGTACCTTCCTCCCTATGACATGGCCTCAGTGTGGCCCCTCAGGGCTCCTGTACCTTCCTTCCTATGACTTGGCCTCAGTGTGCCCCCTCAGGGCTCCTGTACCTTCCTCCCCATGACATGGCCTCAGTGTGCCCCCTCAGGGCTCCTGTACCTTCCTCCCCATGACATGGCCACAGTTGGCCCCTCCGGGCTCCTGTACCTTCCTCCCCATGACATGGCCTCAGTGTGCCCCCTCAGGGCTCCTGTACCTTCCTCCCCATGACAAGGCCTCAGTGTGCCCCCTCAGGGCTCCTGTACCTTCCTCCCCATGACATGGCCACAGTTGGCCCCTCCGGGCTCCTGTATCTTCCTTCCTATGACATGGCCTCAATGTGGCCCCTCAGGGCTCTCCTGTACCTTCTTCCCTGTGACATGGCCTCAGTTGGCCCCTCAGGGCTCCTGTACCTTCCTCCCTATGACATGGCCTCAGTGTAGCCCCTCAGGGCTCCTGTACCTTCCTCCCTATGACATGGCCTCAGTGTGGCCCCTCAGTACTCTCCTGTACCTTCCTCCCTATGACATGCCTTCAGTGTGGCCCCTCAGGACTCTGCTATACCTTCCTCCCTATGACATGGCCTCAGTGTGGCCCCTCAGGGCTCCTGTACCTTCCTCCCTATGACATGGCCTCAGTGTGGCCCCCTGAGGGCTCCTGCACCTTCCTCCCTAAGACATGACCTCAGTGTGGCCCCACCGGGCTCCTGTACGTTCCTCCCTATGACATGGCCTCAGTGTGGCCCCCTCAGGACTCCTGTACCTTCTTCCCTATGACATGGCCTCAGTGTGGCCGCGCACGGCTCATGGACCTTCCTTCCAATGACATGACTTCAGTGTGGCCCCTCAGGGCTCCTGTACCTTCCTCCCTATGACATGCCTTCAATGTGGCCCCTCAGGGCTCTCCTATACCTTCCTCCCTATGACATGGCCTCAGTGTGGCCCCTCAGGGCTCCTGTACCTTCCTCCCTATGACATGCCTTCAGTGTGGCCCCTCAGGACTCTCCTATACCTTCCTCCCTATGACATGGCCTCAGTGTGGCCCCTCAGGGCTCCTGTACCTTCCTCCCTATGACATGTTCTCTGTGTGGTCCCTCAGTGCTCCTTTACCTTCATTCCTATCACATGGCCTCAATGTGGCCCCTGAGGGCTCCTGCACCTTCCTCCCTAAGACATGACCTCAGTGTGACCCCACCGGGCTCCTGTACGTTCCTCCCTATGACATGGCCTCAGTGTGGCCCCCTCAGGACTCCTGTACCTTCTTCCCTATGACATGGCCTCAGTGTGGCCGCTCAGGGCTCGTGTAACTTCCTCCCTATGACATTGCCTCACTGTGGCCCCTCGGCTCCTGTTCCTTCCTCCCTATGACATGGCCTCAGTATGGCCCCTCCGGGCTCCTATATCTTCCTCCCTATGACATGGCCTCAGTGTGGCCCCTCCAAGCTCCTGTACTTTCCTCCCTATGACATGGCCTCAGTGTGGCCCCTCAGGGCTCCTGTACGTTCCTCCCTATGACATGGCCTTATTGTGGTCCCACAGGGCTCCTGTACCTTCCTCCCTATGACATGGCCTCAGTGTGGCCCCTCAGGGCTCCTGTACCTTCCTTCCTATGACTTGGCCTCAGTGTGCCCCCTCAGGGCTCCTGTACCTTCCTCCCCATGACAAGGCCTCAGTGTGCCCCCTCAGGGCTCCTGTACCTTCCTCCCCATGACATGGCCACAGTTGGCCCCTCCGGGCTCCTGTACCTTCCTTCCTATGACATAGCCTCAATGTGGCCCCTCAGGGCTCTCCTGTACCTTCTTCCCTGTGACATGGCCTCAGTTGGCCCCTCAGGGCTCTCCTGTACCTTCCTCCCTATGACATGGCCTCAGTGTGGCCCCTCAGTACTCTCCTGTACCTTCCTCCCTATGACATGCCTTCAGTGTGGCCCCTCAGGACTCTCCTATACCTTCCTCCCTATGACATGGCCTCAGTGTGGCCCCTCAGGGCTCCTTTACCTTCCTCCCTATGACATGTTCTCAATGTGGTCCCTCAGTGCTCCTGTACCTTCCTCCCTATGACATGGCCTCAGTGTGGCCCCCTCAGGACTCCTGTACCTTCTTCCCTATGACATGACCTCAGTGTGGCCCCTCAGGACTCCTGTACCTTCTTCCCTATGACATGACCTCAGTGTGGCCCCTCAGGGCTCCTGTACCTTCCTCCCTATGACATGGCCTCAGTGTGGCCCCTCCAAGCTCCTGTACTTTCCTCCCTATGACATGGCCTCAGTGTGGCCTCTCAGGGCTCCTGTACCTTCCTCCTTATGACATGGCCTCAGTGTGGCCCCTCAGGGCTCCTGTACCTTCCTCCCTATGACATGCCTTCAGTGTGGCCCCTCAGGACTCTCCTATACCTTCCTCCCTATGACATGGCCTCAGTGTGGCCCCTCAGGGCTCCTGTACCTTCCTCCCTATGACATGTTCTCAGTGTGGTCCCTCAGTGCTCCTTTACCTTCATTCCTATCACATGGCCTCAATGTGGCCCCTGAGGGCTCCTGCACCTTCCTCCCTAAGACATGACCTCAGTGTGGCCCCACCGGGCTCCTGTACGTTCCTCCCTATGACATGGCCTCAGTGTGGCTCCCTCAGGACTCCTGTACCTTCTTCCCTATGACATGGCCTCAGTGTGGCCGCTCAGGGCTCATGGACCTTCCTTCCAATGACATGACTTCAGTGTGGCCCCTCAGGGCTCCTGTACCTTCCTCCCTATGACATGCCTTCAGTGTGGCCCCTCAGGGCTCTCCTATACCTTCCTCCCTATGACATGGCCTCAGTGTGGCCCCTCAGGGCTCCTGTACCTTCCTCCCTATGACATGCCTTCAGTGTGGCCCCTCAGGACTATCCTATACCTTCCTCCCTATGACATGGCCTCAGTGTGGCCCCTCAGGGCTCCTGTACCTTCCTCCCTATGACATGTTCTCAGTGTGGTCCCTCAGTGCTCCTTTACCTTCATTCCTATCACATGGCCTCAGTGTGGCCCCACCGGGCTCCTGTTCCTTCCTCCCTATGACATGGCCTCAGTGTGGCCCCTCGGGGCTCATGTAACTTCCTCCCTATGACATGGCCTCAGTGTGGCCCCTCAGGGCTCCTGTTCCTTCCTCCCTATGACATGGCCTCAGTATGGCCCCTCCGGGCTCCTATACCTTCCCCCTATGACATGGCCTCATTGTGGCCCCTCAGGGCACCTGTACCTTCCTCCCCATGACATGGCCTCAGTGTGGCCCCTCAGAGCTCCTGTACCTTTCCCCCTATGACATTCCCTCAGTGTGGCCCCTGAACCTTCCTCCCTATGACATGGCCTCAGTGTGGCTCCTGAGGGATCCTGTACCTTCATCCCTATGACATAGCCACAGTCTGGCCCCTCCAGGCTCCTGTATCTTCCTCCTTCTGACATGGTCTCAGTGTGGCCCCCTCAGGACTCCTGTACCTTCCTCCCTATGACATGGCTTCAGTGTGGCCCCTCAGGGCTCCTGTACCTTCCTCCCTATGACATGGCCTCAGTGTGGCCGCTCAGGGCTCCTGTACCTTCCTCCCTACGACATGACCTCAGTGTGGCCCCTCAGGGCTGCTGTACCTTCCTCCCTATGACATGTCCTCAGTGTGGCCCCTCAGGTCTCATTTCTAACAGTCCAGTATGTCATGGTTTGAACAGTGTTCTTGCCCTGCACTCACAGGGTTGTGTTCGTGGCTTCTTTCCGGATCTGGGAGGGGTATTTATACTCACTCTTTACCAGGGTTCTCTGTCAGCTATACTGTTGTTCTGGTGTGTCTGACCCCTGGTGTGCTTGTATTCTGCGTTGCTTGTTTGCTTCCCGTGTATGATCCGGTCCGTTCCCTCACTCTGTACTCCGTCTCTTGTTTGGGTACTATTGTCTTTTCTGGTTCTGACCTCCTGGCTTGTCTATCGTTACTCCGTTACAGTTTGTCTGTTATGAATGGGTCACCGAAGAGAAAAAAGGCAAAACAAGCTAAGTCACAGAAAACCAGAGAGGTTGGTAACTATGCAGATTGCAGATCCCTGATCCTACCACACAACTAGCAGCAGCCGTGGAGCGTACCTACAATGTTCTTAGACGCTTCGTCACAGCCGGAGGACTAAATAAGCCTGAAGCAAGAAAAAGGGAAAACTACCTGCCCCAGAGCAGACCCCAAAGGAAAGACAGCCCCCACACATGTATTCACGGTGAAACAAGATGAAAGCACAAACACAGGCAGGAAAATAGGCTGAGCAAACGACGGGGCCCAAGCTAACTAGAAAGGAAAGGAAAGACACTGTCTGCAACCTGCAAAAAACCCTACAAAAATAATGTCCAACACTTCTGATAGCAAAATTAACCCTGAAGTCACTAGACTGCTCCCACTATATCAGCACTCTGAAATATTCTGAGACAGAGCAAAAAGAGGCCAAACTAGTAAGGGACAAAAAGCAAATTGGCAAATACAGATAAATAAGAGTGGAAATTCAGCGCAGCCCCCAGCCGTGGCTGGCTGACCACACCAAGAACTGAATAGACCAACAAAATCAAGTGTGAACATTAGCAGAAAAACTTAGCTTTAGATGACTGGAAAAGAGCTGAAAACCAAGACCTGACAAGCCAGAAGGAATCACCAGCAACTGAATAGGGCGTCGGCTGTCTTAAATCCAGTCTGAGATTCCCGAGATCCAATCGTCATCCTCATTAACAGGTGGCAGATCTCTACTGATTAAACCAGCCTCACTACCTCCTGTTACCACCAGAGGGAGTCTGGAAGGAGAACTCAAAACTGGTGAACCAGAGAATGAACGCACAACATTTGTCCCTATTGTACCGTCTATTGCTCGTTCTGGTTTTCTGATCTGTTGCTACGTAATGACTATCCATTCTGTCTAACCCTTTGGTACTGTATTGCTATCTCGTGCTTTGACCCTGCTTGATCTGGTTTCTGTCTCTGTCTATGCCCCTTGGTAACATTGCCCTGTAGTTACCTTTCTCGGAGTTTCCCTGCAGCTCCTGGCTCTGTGGAGCTGAGGCCACGCCCCCAGCAGTCACGTGCTTCAGGTCCTGTGAGCTTGGAGCATGCATCGTCACCACTGAGACCCCGCTCCGCAGGTATCTTTGGGCACAGTCTTTTTACTCAGGACACGCGCACTGGCTCAGTGAGCAAGTGCAGTGCGGTGTTCTTGACACAGTACTTCTCTGCTTTGCTGCCAGGATATGGTCTGTATTGGCTCCGTGTCCTCGGTGTCTCCGTCACACTGGTATTATGATTGTGTAATAACTCACAGAGGTAATTAACTGACCCTGCCTATGTCTGTACAGACTAGAAATTCTGACCTAGTGGTTCCTACATGGGCTGGAATAGCCCTAACAACAGAATATACTATGGCTGCTCGGACCTTTGCTGCCTGAAAGGCCGTCAGGTGCTTCACATTCCTCCTAAGCAACCGGAGAGTAGAGCAGAATGTAAATTACCTACGGAAGGGAAGGAGTGCTGAGATAGATAGAGATGCCAGAGTGAGTGAAAACAAACCATGAACTACAAAATGAGAAGATTAGGTATGTACTGCTGGAGAGTATGCCACCTACTTCCTAAACTAGAAACAGAGAATAGATGCAGGGTGAAAAGATTAATCAGCAGAGAGAAAAACCCTAGCTGGTCTATCACTGACTGGCATAAACAACGGCAGTATGGCTGGACATCCAAATGAAAATATCACCATCATATACCAGCAGGAGGAAAGTTTGTAAAGCCGCACCTGAAAGATGATTAGGCAGATAGATAAATAAAGGATAATACCTGTTACCCTAAACAGACTAAAGAAAGGATAACAGACAGTGAGGACACCTGCAACCTGCTCTAGAGACAGTGAGGACACCAGGAACCTGCTCCAGAGACATTGAGGGCACCAGGAACCTGCTCCAGAGACGGTGAGGATGGTGAGGACACCAGGATCCTGCTCCAGAGACAGTGAGGACACGAGGATCCTGCTCCAGAGACAGTGAGGACACCAGAAACCTGCTCCAAAGATTGTGAGGGCACCAGGAACCTGCTCCAGAGACAGTGAGGGCACCAGGAACCTGCTCCAGAGACAGTGATGACACCAGAAACCTGCTCCAAAGATAGTGAGGACACCAGGAACCTGCTCCAGAGGCCGTGAGGACACCAGGAACCGGCTCCAGAGACATTGAGGGCACCAGAAACTTGCTCTAGAGACAGTGAGGGCACCAGGAACCTGCTTCAGAGACAGTGAGGACACCACGAACCTGCTTCAGAGACAGTGAGGACACCACGAACCTGCTTCAGAGACAGTGAGGACACCAGGAACCTGGTCCAGAGACGGTGAGGTCACCAGAAGTCTGCTCCAGAGAAAAGGTGTAACTGCTGTGGGTTCAAGCCCAGATGCATGACAACCGGTACCTGGACTCTCCATAATCAGCTGAACAGAACCCCTTCCATCTCCACGTGACAGATCTGGGAGCAGTGATCTTTGTGTCATGTCACTGTGTGATCTCCTCTGTTCGGCCTCCGTTGCTCCATCCTTTGTTTCTAACCATTATCGCTGCTGTTCTCCTTCCCTGTAATGGTGCACTAGACGTGGAAACCTGGCTGCAATTAATATAATCCCTGTACTGGGATAAGGAGGACCTCCTGGAGTAGGTGCATGGAGTGGCTGCTGGCCGGTGGAGCGAGCTGACAGAGAATAGATGCGGTGAGAAGTCAAAACCAGGAGGTCAAAGTCCGGGAAAGAATGCGAGACCAAGTGAGAAACGAACAACTGAAAGATGCGGGATGACAAAGCAGCAGACTAGGATCAGTAACAACTTATAACTTGCACTGAAAAGTAACTGCAGGGGGTTAAGCAGGATTTTCCCACACACAAGGCTGACCGCAGAGAGCGGACCACTACTGATAACCAGTACGCTGCAGTAAGACACAGATTCCCTGCTAAGTCCCAGCAACATTAATGTTAAATAGGAACATGTCACTGTCTGCACACAGTGCAAGAGCGGCGCCACCTACAGGCAGAGGTCACGGGAGAGGGTAAAAATGGTGGTTAGTTTTTGAAACATGTTTCCTTAGTTTACTATGATATTTGCATTGTATTTTCCTTTCAGGTTCTTATAATAAAGGCTCCTCTGCTGATAACGTCTCTGCGGGAATCTTCCTGATTAATGTGTCAGGGATGAATAAGGTCAGAGGCAAGATGGCGGAGAGGATACTAAACCTCAACCTGGAGATAATCTTCCATCTTACCGGAGAGGTGAGAGGTTCTGATGTCATCACATGACCTCATTATCTATGGGAATAACAGGGGATATGACCGGAGAGGTGAGAGGCTCTGATGTCATCACATGACCTCATTATCTATGGGAATAACAGGGGATATGACCGGAGAGGTGAGAGGCTCTGATGTCATCACAAGACCTCATTATCTATGGGAATAACAGGGGATATGACCTGAGAGGTGAGAGGCTCTGATGTCATCACATGACCTCATTATCTATGGGAATAACAGGGGATATGACCGGAGAGGTGAGAGGTTCTGATGTCATCACATGACCTCATTATCTATGGGAATAACAGGGGATATGACCGGAGAGGTGAGATGCTCTGATGTCATCACATGACCTCATTATCTATGGGAATAACAGGGGATATGACCGGAGAGGTGAGAGGCTCTGATGTCATCACATGACCTCATTATCTATGGGAATAACAGTATATGACCATAGAGGTGAGAGGCTCTGATGTCATCACATGACCTCATTATCCATGGGAATAACATGGGATATAACCGGAGAGGTGAGAGGCTCTGATGTCATCACATGACCTCATAATCTAGGGGAATAACAGGAGATATAACCGGAGAGGTGAGAGGCTTTGATGTCATCACATGACCTCATTATCTATGGGAATAACAGGATATGACCGGAGAGGTGAGAGGCTCTGATGTCATCACATGACCTCATTATCTATGGGAATAACAGGGGATATAACCGGAGAGGTGAGAGGCTCTGATGTCATCACATGACCTCATAATCTATGGGAATAACAGGATATGACCGGAGAGGTGAGAGGCTCTGATGTCATCACATGACCTCATAATCTATGGGAATAACAGGAGATATGGCCGGAGAGGTGAGAGGCTCTGATGTCATCACATGACCTCATTATCTATGGGAATAACAGGATATGACCAGAGAGGTGAGAGGCTCTGATGTCATCACATGACCTCATAATCTATGGGAATAACAGGAGATATGGCCGGAGAGGTGAGAGGCTCTGATGTCATCACATGACCTCATTATCTATGGGAATAACAGGATATGACCGGAGAGGTGAGAGGCTCTGATGTCATCACATGACCTCATTATCTATGGGAATAACGGGATATGACCGGAGAGGCTCTGATGTCATCACATGACCTCATTATCTATGGGAATAACGGGATATGACCGGAGAGGTGAGAGGCTCTGATGTCATCACATGACCTCATTATCTATGGGAATAACAGGGGATATGACCGGAGAGGCTCTGATGTCATCACATGACCTCATTATCTATGGGAATAACGGGATATGACCGGAGAGGTGAGAGACTCTGATGTCATCACATGACCTCATTATCTATGGGAATAACAGGGGATATGACCGGAGAGGTTATGGACTCTGGAGATGTCTGTAGTGATATTATTAATGTCTCCACACTCAGGATTACACAGTAGTGAAGACCTCTAGTGATCGCTGTCAGGCTCCTGTGTCTGAAGGACGGGGAGGAACCCTGAGCCCAATCCCGGGGCCTCCACCTCACCCCCGGATACATGAGGACATCAATGACCAGAAGATCCTAGAACTCACCAACAAGATGATTGAGCTGCTGACTGGAGAGGTGACGCTGCTGGGAATGCTGGGACATTATACAGGACAGCACTGGAGGATTCTGGGTGATGACGGTATCATTGTGTGTGTCAGGTTCCTATAAGGTGTCAGGACGTCACCGTCTATTTCACCATGGAGGAGTGGGAGTATCTAGAAGGACACAAGGATCGGTACCAGGAAGTGATGATGGAGGAGCACCGGCCCCGCACATCACCAGGTAATAGACAGGACTAAATACACACGGCCGATAATACTCTGTATGTAATAATGATGTCAGTCCTGTCTGTGTCTCCTCAGTTCTCTCCAGTAAGAGGACAACCCCAGAGAGATGTCCCGCTCCTCCTCCTCAGGACCATCAGGTAGATGGAGATCTCCCTATGATGTGTAGACGGCTGTGACGTCCTTGTGGTCAGTCTTGTTTTCTCCTCCAGTATTATATGTTTTATGCTTGTGTAATGAGAGCGGTGGAGACGGCAGGATCACAGCTGACCAAAGACATCACATGTCCGGATCTTCTCACCATTATTCCCGGGGATTTCTCCAATCATCGGGGACTTTTACAATATTTGTTTTTCAGCTTTTGGATCCGGATAAAGATTTGAACAATATTAATGGTCCAGAGAGAAATGTGAGGGGCGATCAGAGGTGTGAAGAGGAGACCCCTAATGTGAGGGGCAATCAGCGGTGTAAAGAGGAGACCCCTAATGTGAGGGGTGATCAGCGGTGTAAAGAGGAGACCCCTAATGTGAAGGGCGATCAGCGGTGTAAAGAGGAGACCCTTAATGTGAGGAGCGATCAGCGGTGTAAAGAGGAGACCCCTAATGTGTGGGGCGATCAGCGGTGTAAAGAGGAGACCCCTAATGTGAGGAGCGATCAGTGGTGTAAAGAGGAGACCCCTAATGTGAGGGGCGATCAGTGGTGTAAAGAGAAGACCACTAATGTGAGGGGCGATCAGTGGTGTAAAGAGGAGACCCCTAATGTGAGGAGCGATCAGTGGTGTAAAGAGGAGATCCATAATGTGATGGATGATCAGCGGTGTAAAGAGGAGACCCCTAATGTGAGGAGCGATCAGCGGTGTAAAGAGGAGACCCCTAATGTGAGGAGCGATCAGCGGTGTAAAGAGGAGACCCCTAATGTGAGGAGCGATCAGTGGTGTAAAGAAGAGACCCCTAATGTGAGGGGCGATCAGTGGTGTAAAGAGAAGACCACTAATGTGAGGGGCGATCAGTGGTGTAAAGAGGAGACCCCTAATGTGAGGAGCGATCAGTGGTGTAAAGAGGAGACCCATAATGTGATGGTCAATCAGCGGTGTAAAGAGGAGACCCCTAATGTGAGGAGCGATCAGTGGTGTAAAGAGGAGACCCCTAATGTGATGGTCGATCAGTGGTGTAAAGAGAAGACCACTAATGTGAGGGGCGATCAGTGGTGTAAAGAGGAGACCCTTAATGTGAGGAGCGATCAGTGGTGTAAAGAGGAGACCCATAATGTGATGGACGATCAGCGGTGTAAAGAGGAGACCCCTAATTTGAGGAGCGATCAGTGGTGTGAAGAGGAGACCCCTACAGATCACTGCCCAGGTGAGGGTCTTTAGCTGAATATTCACTTTCAGCACAATGTGAATTGATGATGATGTGCTCCTGTTATATGTGAGGTCACAGGTCATCATAATATGGCTGATAATCTACAGCTGGAGATTAATTATACTTATGTGAGCGACTGATTTCTTCGTCATCTGATGTCAGTTCTGATGAAGACAAAGTATTTGTCCAATTTGGTAGTTAGCAATCATTAGCTCCTATTAGGGCTCTTATTCATTTGCAAGAAGAACAGACAATTGCAATCTGATAAAAAAATCGGCTTACACTCTGACCAATGTTACGCTATGGGTCACAGCTCGCCTGCGATTTTTTTTTTAAGCTCAGATCGGACTGAGAAAAAAATTGCAGCATGATGTGAGAGGCCGCGTATTTCAGAGGAGGCTCGCCAATACAAGTCAATGGGTGTGAGAAAAAAAATTGCACGGCCCACAGACCATGCGTGTGCTGTCTGATTTATACACCCCCATATTGTAGAAAACCTGACATTTCATCAGCCTTGTACAGTAAGTTTACAGCGTACCCGTCAGAATATAATAGATATATACATAGATGGCTAGAGAGATGTCAGTGACATATATAATTAGTGCAGTTCATGTATTTAAGTCCTAAATAATTTAATTAAAGAGGATATCTGGGAGTTTAAAAAAAGGCATCTAGTTCCTAACAGAAGCATCTACATCCCTGTTGTACTTAGCGCTGGTCACTTACCGCAACTGCCAGAGATTCAGCTACTCCCGGTCAATAGAGCAGCAGTTTCTCTTCCTGTTGACAGGCTGGGACTACTGGTGTCATGCTGATTGACAGCCAGCTTGCCCCAATTAGGCAGTGGGAGTCGGATGTCAGCATGACACCAGTAGTCCCGCCTGTCAGCAGGAAGAGAAACTGCTGCTCTGTTGAAAGGGAGCAGCTGAATCTCTGGCAGGAGCGGTCAATGATCGGTGTAGGATACAACAGACAGGTAGCTGCCTCTGTTAGCAATTACATGCCTTTTTTCTAAAGTTCTAGATATCCTCTTTACATAAAAAAATGGTGTGGGGGGTCTCCACAAATTTTAATAACCAGCAGCGGGAAAGCTGACAGCTGCTTGCTGATGTTTATAGCCTGCAAAGGGGATAATAAACATGGAGCCTCCCAGGCTATTAATATCAGCTCACAGCTGTATACTTAGCCTTTACTGGTTATTACAAAGGGGGACCCCCCCAAAAAAGGCATCTAGTTGCTAACAGAACCATCTACATCCCTGTTGTACTTTGCGCTGGTCACTTACCGCAACTGCCAGAGATTCAGCTACTCCCGGTCAATAGAGCAGCAGTTTCTCTTCCTGTTGACAGGCTGGGACTACTGGTGTCATGCTGATTGACAGCCAGCTTCCCCCAATTAGGCAGTGGGAGTCGGATGTCAGCATGACACCAGTAGTCCCGCTTGTCAGCTTGGAAAAATTATTTTTAAAATGTTGCAACATCAAGTAGGACGTCTCGGACAACATTGGATATATAAAATACGTCCTAATTGATGTTGCAACATTTTAAAAATAATTTTTCCAAATAAAGCCGAATGAAAGATTTTTATCAACACCCTGGTGTGTGAGCTGGATCCATTTTCACACTTTTCAAGTTGGTATGTGCTGTGCAGCAGCAGGATTCCTGTGCTCCTATCCTGGACTGGAACTACGCCTCCGGGGTGTGCTGATTTTTCATTTATTTACATGTATGTATGTCTGATGTGTAGTGTATGTATGTGTAGATGTGTATGATGAATATATGTGTGAATACTTGCTCCGTGTTGTGTATGTACGCTCCTGTGTCCTCGGTACCCCTGATATAATCGGTGCCTGCAGTCTGTGTTTGTCTCTTGCCCCCTTACACGACTACACGACGACTTGCCCCCCTGCTTTCTGCATGCTGTGATTACCCTGCACACTGCAGCTGCACAGGAGGATGCAACACGCTCGGCACTGCTACTTTACATGGGTGGTCTCTCCATCGCCGGGCGCTCAGCAGTGGATGGAGCGGGGGCAGCGGCTCCAGTCGAGGGTGGTTCATGTACGCGGAGTCCGTCGTCTCCCAGGTGCAGGCTCACTGAAAATGCAGCAGGAGACGCATCAGCAGCAGCACTACCTCCGCACAATCTGCTGCCAAAACTTCTGCACCGCTCGTGGTCCCCCGTGTCTGTGACCCCACTACCCACCCGGATTACAACTTGTCCCTCACCTGAAGCCGCTCCACAGGATTCTCCCTACTGAGCAGGGATGGAAAGAGCGTGCCACAATATCACGCGCACCTCTAAAGAATTAAAGGGCCCACGGCCAAAAAACGGGGAAAAACTTTCCCCACCGCTGGACTAACAAATTAAATTAACAGGAGTACCAATATGATGGCAGTGGGCCCTTCATTTGACCCCAGGCTCCCATAGTAAATGATCAGCGCTCCACAACAATGTCATGCACAGAGATTGGAACCGTTTAACCAATACTACAGCATCTAAATGATTAAACAGTGGCATCTGAATGGTTAAATGGCAGCGACTGGAGCTAGCTCAGGTCTCTACTTTAACAGGCAGGAGTTGGCGGTATAACGTCTGTATTGACTCCTAGATTTACGTTAAAAAAATAAAAAAAATGGAAAACTGCAGGCTTCTTCATACATGACAGTATTGCTCTTTCCCACCTCTTTTCTAAAGTACGCAGAGGTGATTGATGAGACTTAGGATTCTTCATTGAGCGTTAGAGTTGTGACAGACAGATGAAACATGAAAATGTCTTCAACACATACAGTCATGGCCATAATTGTTGGCATTCTTGAAATTGTTCCAGAAAATGAAGTATTTTGCCCCCAAAATGATTGCAGTTATATACGTTTTGTTATACACATGATCAATGAGTGGAACAGGCTGCCACGAGAAGTGGTGAGCTCTCCTTCAAAAGAAGTCTTCAAACAGAGGCTGGACAGACATCTGACTGGGATGATTTAGCGAATCCTGCTTTGAGCAGGGGGTTGGACCAGATGACCCAGGAGATCCCTTCCAACTCTACGATTCTATGATTTCCTTTGTGTGTATTGGAACAATGCAAAAAAAAATTATAAAAAAACTTCACACAAAACCCCAAAAATGGGCAGGAAGACAAAATTGTTGGCACCCTCTGCTTAATATTTGGTTGCTCATTCTTTGGGATAAAAAACTGCAATCGTTTCCTCTTCTTTCCTCCCGATCTCTCATATGTGAAGGCGCTTTCTACCAACGACAATTTTAAGATGTCTCCACATGTGTTCAATGGGATTTATGTCCGGACTCATTGCTGACACTTCAGAACGCCCCAGCGCTGTTTCCATCCAATTTCTGGGGGCTTCTTGATGTCTATTTTGGGTCATTGTCCTGCTGGAAAACTCTTGACCTAGGACACAAAAATCAGCTTTCTGAGACTGGGTCCAAAATCCTTTGGTAATCTTCAGATTTCATGATGCCTTGCACACAGTCAAGACATCCAGTGCCGGAAGCAGCAAAACATTGATGACCCACGAACATATTGGACTGTAGGTCCTGTATTCTTTTCTTTGTAGACCTCATTCTATTTTGGTAAACAGTAGAATTGTGTTCTTTACCAAAAGCTCTATCTTAATCTCATCTGTCCACAAGTCACTTTTCCTGTAGGATTTTGGCTTACCTACATTTTATGTCTCTGTGCGAGGTCCTCCTGTGTCTTCTACAGCATTTCATTCACATGTCGACGGATAGTTCGCACTGACACTGATGTACCCTGAGCCTGCAAGACAGCATGAATTTCTTTGGAACTTAATTGGGCTGCTTATCCACCATCCTGCATTGCAACCTTTCTTCAATTTTTCTCTGCCGTCCACATACAGGATACAGTGCCATGGGCTGTAAACTTGTTGATTGTTGTGCGCACTGTGGAAAAAGGAACATCAAGATCTCTGGAGATGGACTTGTAACCTTGAGCTTGTTGATATTCCTCAACAAATTTTGGTTCTCAAGTCCTCAGACAGTTCTCTTCTCCTCTTTCTGTTCTCCAATCTTAGCATGGCGCACACACAGACACAAAATGCAGAGATTGAGTCACCTTCTCCCCTTTTTATCTGGTTTCAGGTGTGATTTTTATATTGCCCACAGTTATTTTCCACAGGCAAGTCTGAATGAGCATCAATTGCTTGAAACAAAGTTGCTTAGCCACCATTTTGGAAAGGTGGCAACAATTTTATTAAGCCCATTTTGCTGGTTTTGTGTCAAATTATGTCCAATATACCTTTTTTTTCTCTTTTTTTTTGTGTTGTTCCAACACGTACAAAGGAAATAAACGTGTGTATAACAAAATGTGTAATTGCAATAATTTTCTGGAGAAATGCTTCATTTTCTTTAAGGGTGCCATCACTTTCGTCCTTAGCTATAGGTTAAAAACAGCAACAGAACAGTCTGATATCAAAATATTGTGACCTAGTGGTCTGAAATTATGATCTGTTTTGCAACCAGATATTTTAGTTAGTTAATAAGTGAATTTAGCTATATACTTGTTAATTGTAATGTCATAAAATGTCAACATAATTGATAAGGTTATATTATTGAAAAGAGAAATAATATAATAAGTTTTATTTTTTGCAGATGACTTTACTGGGAGCTCAGAGGGACATCCAAAATCTTCATATTTTAAAGAAGATGATTGTAGTATCATACAATATGGATATGAAGAGAATGCCGATATACACTCAGCGCCACACAGCAAAGATGTATCTTCTGATACTTTTAATTGGGTTATTTCTCCTGATTCATCACAAACTAAAAAGCAAAATAGAAGTCATGGAAAGGATGTTAAGAATCTAAAGGGTCCCATAGGAGGGAAGCCATATTCATGTTCAGAATGTGGCAAAATATTTACCCAGAAATCAGGTCTAGTTAGACATTGTAGAATTCACACAGGGGAGAAGCCATATTCATGTCCAGAATGTGGGAAATGTTTCACCCAAAAACCAACTCTTATTACACATCAAAGAATTCACACAGGGGAGAGGCCATTTTCATGTCAGGAATGTGGAAAATGTTTTACCCATAAATCAGATCTTTTTAGACATAAGAAAATTCACACAGAAGACACAAGGGAAAAGCCACATTCATGTTCAGAATGTGGGAAATGTTTTGACCAGAAGTCATATCTTGTTAGACATCAAAGAATTCACACAGGGGAGAAGCCATTTTCATGTTTAGAATGTGGGAGATGTTTTACCCAAAAAAATATTCTTATTGGACATCTAAGGATTCACACGAAGGAGAAACCATTTTCTTGTTCAGAGTGTGGGAAATGTTTTAACCAGAAACATATTCTTATTGTACATCAAAGAATTCACACCGGGGAAAAGCCATTTTCATGCAAAGAATGTGGAAAATGTTTTGCTCAGAAATCAGATGTAATTAGACATCATAGAAGTCACAAAGGTGTAAAGCCGTATTCATGTTCAGAATGTGGGAAATGTTTTAACCAGAAACGCATTCTTATTGGACATCAAAGAATTCACACAGGGGAGAAACCATTTTTATGTTCAGAATGTGGAAAATGTTTTAGCATGAAACCAGAACTTATTAGACATCATAGAAGCCACACAGGGGAGAAGCCATTCTCATGTTCAGAATGTGGGAAATGTTTTAACCATAAGCATAGTCTTATTGGGCATAAAAGAACTCACACAGGGGAGAAGCCGTATCCATGTTCAGAATGTGGAAAATGTTTTAATTGGAAATCACATCTTGTTGTACACTTAAAATCTCATACAGGGGAGAAGCCATGTACAGAGCGTGAAAAATGTTTTACCGGGAAATCTGATCTTGTTAAATATCAGAAAATTCACAGAGTAGAAAAGCAATTTTCATGTTCGCAATGTGGAAAATGTTTTAGCCAGAAACAGATTCTTATTAGACATCAAACAATTCACACAGGAGAGAAGCCATATTCATGCTCAGAATGTGGGAAAAGTTTTAACCAAAAACATATTCTTTTTGGACATAAAAGAATCCACACAGGGGAGAAGCCATTTTCATGTTCAGAATGTGGGAAATGTTTTGCCTGGAAACCAAATCTTGTTAAACATCAGAGCATTCACACAGTACAAAAGTCATTTTCATGTTCACAATGTGGAAAATGTTTTAAGCAGAAATATATTCTTATTAGACATCAAAAGATTCACACAGGGGAGAAACCATTTTCATGCCCAGAATGTGGAAAATGCTTTACCCAAAAATCAGATCTTGTTAGACATGAGAGTTCACACAGGGGGAAGCCAGTTTCATGTTTAAAATGTGGAAAATGTTGCACTGGTAAATCAGATATTTTTAAGCAACAGGAGACTCCATTGTCAAGTTTAGAATGTGGGAATTGTTATAGTTTTAAATCAGTTGATTGAGAATCCTCAACATCTTATTCAGGGGAGAAGCCATTTTCATGTTAAAAATTGCATTAAAGAGTTAAATCCGCTCCTTGTTGTACATCAAACAATAAACAGTCGTGGCTAAAAGTTTTCAGAATGACACAAGTTTTGGTTTTCACACATTTTCCTGCTTTCGCCCTTTTAGTCGGATGTTTCTCTGGTTACCGACGGACAATTAAACATTTCATAAGTTTTTATATTTTCATTGCTCAATTCATGAAGTTCATGTGATGCCTCAATATTCCCAGCAGTGCCCCATATTTATCCAGACTTCTGCCCTTCTCCCCGGCAGCTGGATATCGGCTTCTGGGTAGATTCTGACTGATGGCCGCTGGTTCTTGTCCCAGCAATGCTCGGAGTTTATCAGAATTTCTGGATTTTTGTTTATCGCTATGTGAGGATTGAGCGCAGGTTCTTAAAAGGACTAAGATCTGAGGAGTTTGCTGGCCATGCGTATTACACACGCAGATCTACTACATGCAAATTACACACATCGCTCAAGTTTAATGAATGCTATTAACCCTTTAAGAGCGGACCGCTGTGGTTTGGTGATGGATGATGATGTTTTCTGTTACTGTTTGTGCAATGAGTTGTATTCCCTAATGGCAAAATTGTGGATTACACCTGGTTTCATACGACCACTTGGATGGACTTTAGTGGTCAAACAAATTGATGTAGGTGGTCACACGGGCTGGGTTACTGGTTAGCACGTAAGGACATCAGAGAATGAGTCTTTTTCCACGTGGGATGGTGTCTCCTGCATCTGATCTCGGGAGGCCGTAAATCTTCATCCAACTCCGATCTTGGAGAAAAGTGACTCTGAGTGGTAATAACTTGTGTCTTTAAATTGTTGCCACCAAAGAACCAGTTATTAACTACAAGATGGATTGCTTGGCTTCACACTGATCGTTAGAACCGGGCAGCATTACCTCCGATAGTATGCTCAACCGCCGCTCCATTTATTCCCTTTGGGGCTGCGTTCAGCTATTCCCTGCACCATAAAAAAACAAAAATGGTGGTCAGGCATGTGCACTGTTGCTCCATTCATTCTTAATGAGACCACTGGATATATTTGAGCGCTGCACTTGGATGGTGTTTGGCAATCCCATAAGAATGAATACAGCAGTAGTACACATGACTGACTGCTCCTCCGTTCACACTGGGCTCATGAGATTGGGGAGGACCCCAGGGGTCGCAGGGATAAGGGATAAATGCCAAACTTGAGAATACCCCTTGAACTCTCTTCTATCCTGTGCGGCTATACACAAGGTACAAGTCCATGAAAATAACAAATGCATCCTACAGCACTTAGTGCAGTTCCATAAAACTCATTATCCCGTTAGGTGGGAAATAATCTAATAAATGCAGTGCAAAACATCGCAGACAGAGGGAGCTGTTCTCTGTCACTGCTGTACATTGACATCACTTCTGGTTATGATTGTCAAAGCAAGTCTCGTGAAGGCAAACGTGGAACTGACTTTAACAAGCGATTCAATGCATAAATCCACACAGAAGAGAGAAAACAATATCAAACCCCTGGTCTGATACCTAAAATGTACTTTGTATCTATCTTTATATCTATCTTTGTATCTATCGCCCAATATCTCTGCTCCCATTCGTTTCTAAACTCCTGGAGCAGCACGTCCACGCTGAACTTTCCTCCCACTTCTCATCTAACTTGCTCTTTGACTATCTACAATCTGGCTTCCGCCCCCATCACTCCACTGAGACAGCCCTGACCAAAATTACCAACGACCTACTTACAGCCAAAGCTAAAGGACAATACTCTATACTCCTGCGTCTAGACCTGTCTTCTGCTTTCGACACAGTTGACCACTGCCTCCTACTACAGATCCTCTCCTCCTTTGGCTTCAAAGACCTCGCCCTATCCTGGATCTCCTCATACCTTTCCAACCGCACATTCAGCGTCTCCCACACTACCTCCTCATCCCACTCTCAGTTGGAGTCCCCCAAGGCTCTGTTCTAGGACCCCTACTCTTCTCAATCTACACACTTGGCCTGGTGCAACTCAAAGTCCCACGGATTCCAGTACCACCTTTATGCTGATGACACTCAGATCTACCTCTAGCCCAGACGTCACCTCTCTGCTGTTCAGAATCCCAGAGTGTCTATCGGCCATATCCTCCTACTTTTCTCGCTTCCTCAAACTCAATGTGGACAAATATGAACTAATCATCTTTCCCCCATCCCACAGATCTTCCTTACCCGACCTTTCTATAACAATTGACATCACGCATTCCCCCTTAACGGAGGTCCGCTGCCTCGGAGTAACCCTTGACTGCCCTGTCCTTCAAACCGCACATCCAAGCTCTCTCCACCTCCTGTCGCCTTCAGCTCAAAAATATCTCCAGAATCCATCCCTTCCTCAACCCTCAATCTTCCAAACTACTTGTGCATGCCCTCATCATCTCCCGCCTCGACTACTGCAACATGCTTTTCTGTGGCCTCCCTGCTAACACCCTTGCACCTCTCCAGTCCATCCTCAACTGTGCCGCCCGACTAATTCATCTCTCTGCTCGCTACTCCTCTGCTTCTCCCCTCTGCAAATCTCTTCACTGGCTCCCATTCCCTCAGCGTATCCAATTCAAATTACTAATACTGACCGACAAGGCCATCTACAACCTGTCTCCTCCATACATCTCTGAACTAATCTCCCGATACCTTCCCTCATGTAGTCTCCGGTCCTCTCAAGACCTTCTCTCCTCCACACTTATTCGCTCCTCATCCAACCGCCTCCAAGACTTCTCCCGAATAGCCCCCATCCTCTGGAATTCCCTGCCCCAACACATCCGGCTTTCAACCATACTCGGATCCTTTAGATGGAACCTGAAAACCCATCTCTTCAGGAAAGCCTACAGCCTGCAATGATCCCCGCTGCCTCCTCACCACTACTGGAGCTACAGCCTCACCATCACTGGAGCTGCTGCAACCCCCAACCTACTGTCTCCTTCCCCACCATCCTGTTGCATGTAAGCCCGAAAGGGCAGGGTCCTCTCTCCTCTGTATCAGTCTGTGATTGTTAGTTTGTTTACTGTAAGTGATATCTGTAATTTGTATGTAACCCCTTCTCATGTACAGCACCATGGAATCAATGGTGCTATAGAAATAAATAATAATCTTTACACCCTAAGCACTTTTGTAATTAATTTTATTATAAAATTACCTACCATTCTCCCTATAGTGCTTATCCCTGAATGTATTTTTCTCGGGCTCTTTATCAAAAGGCACAGAAATCATGGGCGTATGCTGCTGCCACCAGGAGGCTCGTACAACCCAAGAAACAGGTTAGACCTGTGTACTGGTGTCACTAGGAGGCAGACGCAGAACTGGAGTTACAGACTGGTTTCTGCAAAAATAATGTATTTTTTTTATTTTCTCTAATTTTATCTAGTCTGCACAGATAGGGTAACACAGGGGCATGGGCAGCTGTGTTCCTGACCCAGAGGACAGAGAGCGATTATCCATATCTACTACCACACCCTGTACTACAATCACTGCCAGGGGTCAGTGTGTATTCTCTCTTGTCCAGGATGGCAGGGCCTTTTCTTCTTCCAAGGTGGTCGGCATTAGGGCACTGGTGTGGAGGGTCCTTGTCCTTTTTCTCCTGCCCAACTCGCCCGCCAGGCGCGTCTATGGAGCACAGATCATCACTTTGGACATGGATCAAACTTCAGGACAGGCAAGTGGATCTACTCCCCGCATCCCACAATGCTGCACCAGCGCAAAGCCTTTTTTCCCTCTTTTTCACTTTATCTTTCATTTTCTTCATCTTTAAGATTGTTTCTCCATTCTGAGGGACTTTCCAGGCTTCACTGCTCTCCCATTTCCCTTCCAGTGGCTTTCTGGAGCCCCTGCTGGGGCTGGGAATCAAATTTAGCAGCATCAGCCGCTAGTTGCCCCCTTCCTCCTCAGTCAGACACTCGCGGGGAGCGATGCTCTTGCTCTTCAGCATCCCCGCCTACTCCTTCCCAGGCACCGCCATTTCTTGCAATTTCCATGAGAAAATATATGCTTACAGTCACGTCTAATTGCAAAAATGCTAATTATACAAAGCATACCATTGGACTGCCTAGGGTAGAGGGATAAATCGCTCACAAATTATAACAACAAAAGGACCCAAGAAAAAAAACGGTCAACCATCCCAAATGTTATATAAAGTACAAAAGTTTACTGGACACAACCAGGTAAAAAAAAGAGAGAGGGTAAAGATAAAACTTACACGTGCAGAAAACAGGGCATACTGGCAGAGATAATCTATAGGGGTATATCTATTATACCTGCAATATGTATAGTAATGAATGCTGTCTTATTGTGTAGTCATTACACTATTCCATATGGCCTAGTGAGGTCTATATGTTACACAGGCCTACCCAACTGAGGGTAAATATAATAAGACATTGAATAATTACCTGCTTAGATGTTATGGCCTTGGATTGTGGGATATCTGAATGCCAGTGTGCCCACCCTGACGCGCGTTTCGGCCAAAAACCCTTTGTCAGGTGGCAGTGTGTGAGGGAATAAAAAGGAGCCTCCAACCAATCACGTCGCGATGTCCACCATTGATGATGCATGTGTCACCATGGTAGCCGGGATGCCCCGCGGTGTCTGCATCACATGCCGAGTGACGTCAGGGCCACATTGATCATGTCATCCAACGTCAGTTAGCACAGCAGATGCCGAAGGACAGCGGACCATGGTGCGCATGTGTGCGGGTGTAACCGCTGCAGGTGAAAAACTGTGGGAAGATAATTATGTGATGAAATCCATTGTGTCCCCGATTATCCAGCAAGTACACTAAGAAAAGTCATATATATGTAACACTATAAACACACATAATCCATGCAGGTATAATGATTGTATCATATACATAATATACTTGGTTATAAGTATGGAGGGAAAGTCACATGTCAAAGAATAAAGTTATAATTCCCCCATGGATGTCCAGAAGGGCATCCACACACACCCGTTTATGGATCATAGAGATTATTTTGAATATATCATAACATATACATATCAGGAACCTAGCGCAACTGCTAAATTACGATCCGCCACAAATATATATACACTATATATAAAAAGATGGGAGTGTGTAACCAAGGCTCAAAAAGAGCATCCACCCTCTTGAGGAAAATGGGAGCCGTGTGGACAGTACCAGTCATTATGGGTAAGCGGGACTAACCTTGGTGGGCATATGAGTCTGGTGTTACGTGTACTTACAAATTATTGACTATTCACCAGCCTTTTTGACATGTGCTTGTTACTGTCATGTCAATATTTGCACTTATTCTCTGTATGTGGTCTATGATCTTGCTTACCTCTGGTCATTTTGCTGTCCACCTGCTGTATCAGCATGTCTACTCACCTTTTCCCCTCTCTGTGCTACATTTTACTCATGTAATATTTTTCCTTTTTTGGTGGTTTCCTTGTACCTCATTCTCTCTGGTGTTTACATTTTTTGGGAGTATTCCATCAGTGATTATCTACTTTAATGTATTTACATGTGAAAAAGACTTGGGTATACTAATAGATCACAGACTGAATATGAGTCAACAGTGTGATGCAGCAGCAAAAAAGGCAAATGCAATTCTAGGATGTATTAACAGAAGCATACAGTCTAGATCACGTGAAGTCATTATTTCCCTCTACTCATCTTTGGTCAGACCTCATCTGGAATATTGTGTCCAGTTTTGGGCACCACATTTTAAAAAAGACATCAACAAACTGGTGCAAGTTCAGAAAAGAGCGACCAAAATGGTGACCGGTCTGCAAACCCTGTCTTATGAGGAAAGATTGCAGGATTTGGGAATGTTTAGTTTGCAAAAGAGAAGACTGAGAGGAGACTTAATAGCTGTCTACAAATATCTCAAGGGCTGTCACATTGTAGAAGGATCAACTTTATTCTCATTTGCACAAGGAAAGACTAGAAGCAATGGGATGAAACTGAATGGGAGGAGACACAGATTAGATATTAGAAAAAACTTTTTGACAGTTAGAGTGATCAATGAGTGGAACAGGCTGCCACGAGAAGTGGTGAGTTCTCCTTCAATGGAAGTCTTCAAACAGAGGCTGGACAGACATCTGACTGGGATGATTTAGCGAATCCTTCTTTGAGCAGGGGGTTGGACCAGATGGCCCAGGAGGTCCCTTCCAACTCTATGATTCTATGATACTGTGGGAGCGAGATGTGATTCTCTCGGCCTTGGGGTTACAGATTGCTTATTTTGACTTCTGTTCTAACTCTTGAGGAACTCTACTGTGTCCAATAAAAAGGAGGGAAGACTCTCCACGAGTGGCTGTAATTTGGAGTCCAACGATTTAAGTTCTCAAGATAGTTCCCTGCCCCTGATATGAGTGGACGGCCATGAGGAGTGTCCATACTTTTATGTATTTTGGGTAATAGATAGAGTGTAGAGATCATTGGTTCCTGTATCTGCAGTGCTGAAGGCAGTTCCTTAGCAATCGCACCACTGGCAATGGCGGTGTTACGAATTTTCAACAGCTGTGATGTAAAGGATGATAAGGGGTTATATGTGAGATGTTTGTAAGAGACTGTAACGGAGCCGAAATCTCGATCTGCGCATGCACTGCCTCCTGCGCCATTTTATTGAAGTCCTGCACACAGGACGGGCTGAATAATTAGCGATCTGCACAAGAAACAGAGGAGGCTGTTGGGAGGGTCGGAGAACGAGAAGACAACCCTTTCCCTAGGTCCTGCCCCGAAGCACACTGAAGCACAGAAGATGTCATTTTCTGAAATATTCATAACGTGAGTATTAACCACTGAGCGGATCCCTTCAGATCAGGAATCATATTCATCAGCATCATAGCCCCATTATAGCCTTGCCTTGAGCTCCCAGGGCTAAATCCTCATAGGGCTAAATCCTGCTCACAGGTTTACTAGTTGAGTAGATATAAATAGTATTAAAACTAAAATCACAATACCTTCCTACCAAGTATAGGAAGATTTAAATGAGACGAACAGACAAAAATGTCTGAAAGATAAGACTTTAACTCATTAGTTATTTTAGTATTAAACATATATTACTGAAGTCTACCAAATAGGGACCAAATTCACTGTTTGTATTGCATGTATAGTTCTGCTTGGGCATTCATGAGATTTCCTCCCAAAAATTGCATCACAAGTAAAACAGTGGTTAAGTTGTTGAGGAGAGCCTTAAGATCAAATAATTAACCTCAAGACATAAGAGATTGAGAGGAACTACCCATAAAGTGTATTATTTCACCTTACATGAGTGTTTTCAGATCAAAGTGTGACACTAAAGATGGCTGCCATTTCCTGTTTCACCACACACCATGTGCTCCATGGATCTGCCCACGATGACGCCTACCCTGATGACCTCATGGATCCGCCCACGACGATGCCCACTCTGATGACCTCATTGACCAACCCACCCTGATGACCTCATTGATCCACCCATGGACTAGCTCACTGCCCAACCCACTAACCAATGGAATACATCCGAACACTCCCATTTTAGAGTTAACCGAGTCTCTCTCTCTCTGGCTCTCTTGGAGCTGTGCCATAGATTGATCAAAGACAGGTTACATCCCACTGTGCCTCTGGTGTGATTTCCTTAGTGTGCACTGCTCAATATGCATTGGGCCAGGAGCAGGCAACTATTATTATTATTATTATTTATTTATATAGCGCCATTGATTCCATGGTGCTTTACATGAGAAGGGGTTACATACAAATTACAGATATCACTTACAGTAAACTAACAATCACAGACTGATATAGAGGGGAGAGAGGACCCTGCCCTTTCGGGCTTACATTCTACAGGATGGTGGGGAAGGAGACAGTAGGTTGGTGGGTTGCAGCAGTTCCAATGTTGGTTGAGGTGATATCACCGGTAGTGGTGAGAGAGAAGGAGGTAGCGGGGTCATTGCAGGCTGTAGGCTTTCTTGAAGAGGTGGGTTTTCAGGTTCCGTCTGAAGGATCCAAATGTGGTTGATAGCCGGACGTGTTGGGGCAAAGAATTCCAGAGAATAGGGGCTATTCGGGAGAAGTCTTGGAGGCGGTTGGGTGAAGAGCGAATAAGTGTGGGAACTAGTGAACATTCAACCTAACAAAGTCAAAGACGCACCGAGTACACTCTGTTTTGTTATTTCATTACAATAAATAATAAAAGCTTATTTTAGTGAAAATTAATATTGAAAAGTGTTATTGTAATTCAGACAACAGAACACAAAAGCGATGATCACAGACCGGCTAGTTTTGCGAAACAAAAATTCACAATAGTAGTGATATTTTTGATAATTCAAAAGCTTTTTTAAAATTATACTTACCGCATTAAATATTCTTTCCTCTTCATTATTGCTAATAATAAAGTTATAGAATGAAAAAATGTTATTTCAAGAATCATCTGGAGCAATAAACTTTTGTTACCCCAAATTTGTTATTGCATTCCAAAATGAAATAGTAATTTAATTTTGTTTAAACCTACAATATTACAGACATTGGCCACAATCAGGCGTGAAAAACATATTTTATCCATGGCAACGTTCAGCTAAGTGCGGGCGTTGGTCAGGTTAAAAGGTATCAACCACTGAGGACTCTCAATTCTAAATAGCATGGCATAAACAAGACAAGTGACGTAAAGCAGAGCCGTCCACACTTGTAGCTGTAAAGAGCCATAGATTAGGAGTGTGAAAGATTTATTGTCCTTGGATTTGATATGTTCTCCACAGTTCTGATGCCCTGACAGGTCTTAGGGCCACATTCCTTATGCCCATGAAGTTTGGGGCCATTTTACTTTTTTTGTGTATGGTTTTTGTTGTTGTTTCCTCCCTTTTTTTCAAGACTATTAAAGGGTTATTCCCCCCCAAAATCAAGGTATCAACAGCCCACCGGTTAGGAAATACACTTTCTGATCATTGGGGGGGGTCTAACTGCAGAGACACCCATTGATCTCAAGACTGGAACCCCGAGAAAGGATGTCAGAAAAAGCCGAGTGCTGTATTCGGCAGTCCCATAAACAACGAATGGATCAGAGGTCGAGCATGCGCACTTGCACTTTGTGCAGGACAGGGCTGCAGAGCTGCTTTCTCGGGGTTCCAAAGCTTCGATCGTGGAATCGCTGAGAGATCCAGCAGTCGGGCCCCGAGCTTTCAGTAAATTATCACCTGTCCCATCATGGATAGGGGATAACTTTTTTTGGGGGGATAACCTTGTAAGCTAGACAGTGGCTGGCTGGAAAATTTATTTTAATATGTGGTGCAAGCATACATCACTGGTCCATGAGGAATATCCCATTTTGAACCCATTTACCCACCATCGTTACAAGAAATATGATCGAGCTGTTAGTAGCAGGTTTCTCATTTAGGCAGGGAGTCCACTTGGCTTTTTAATCTCTTCCCAACACCTGCCTTTAATACTGTCTACATTGCTCGATCAGCTTCTCTTTTTGCTTATTCATTTTTTATAGTTAAACCATAGATTATACCTGGTGGCCTTAACCCCTTTCCCACAATGGACGTACTATTCCGTCCATGTGACCTGGGACCTAATTCCCATGGACGGAATATTACGTCTAATGCGAACAGCAGCGCTCACGGGGGGAGCGCCGCTGATCGCAGCCGGGTGTCAGCTGATTATCACAGCTGACACCCGACACAATGTGTCAGGGTCGGTCACGGACCGCCCCAGACACGTTAACCCCTGGCACACCGCGATCAAACACGATCGCGGTGTACCGGGGGTTAAAGGGAAGCATCGGCAGGGAGGGGGCTCCCTCCGTGCTTCCCTGAGCCCCCCACAGCAGGGCAATGTGCAGCGCTGCTGCGGGGGACTCTTTCCCTGCAGGTCCCAGGATCCAAGATGGTGACGGGGGCCTTCGGGGGCCTGCAGGGAGCTGGCTTCCTCAGTGCCTGCAAAGCGCAGGCAAGGAGGAAGCCTGCAGCACTGCCTGTGACAGATCGCTGATCTGTCACAGCGATCTGTGATGTGACAGATCAGCGATCTGTCACAGGACAGTGATGTCCCACCTGGGACAATGTAGTAAAGTTAAAAAAAAAAAGTGTAAAAATAATTTTTTAAAAATCGCTAAATAAATTAAAAAAAGTGGCCTTCTATAAATTTAGAGCTAGCCTGGGGAAGGCATTTATGCAGGGGTGGCATTTATGTACATTTAATCAAAGTACATGTATCTAAGTACGCTGGCAGTTATAACATGGCAGTTAGACAGGGCAGAAGACAGGTAAGACAACTAAATAAATCTATTCCCTGTACATTTTGACTACCGCAAATATTTACCATATGCATTTGTATAACTTGTAACGGGGTCTACCAAGCTGGGGTACCTCTTTCAGTACCACCCCGTGTTTTTGGAGGTCCGCTCTGCGTTGGCTGGAGTCTGAATGAATGACGCTGGCTGGAATTCCTTGGTTACATGGGCGCATATAAAAGATCACTGCTTCTCCATATATTTCCAGTCTGACAACACTTTACTCACAGGACACAGAATATATCACACAGATACAGAGGGCCGGCCAATAGAAAAGCGGCAGGCCAGACATACATTACAAAAGCCGCAGGTGGCCGGAGCCTGCCGATGTTTACTGTGGGAATTACAAAGGTGGGGGGAGGACAGACAAAAGGAGAATATCGTGTCCCCTCTGCCCAGGGGCGCAGCCTGTGAACTGATGCATTAGGGACATGCATCTCACATGGAACCTATTATACATACATATAACTGCACAACATATTCTGGGTGCTGAGTGGTTCTGTAACACGGCTCCCCCTTTTCAGCGACGCGATCGGCATACACAGTCTGATCCTCAACGGATCGGTTTGGGGATGACTGAAGTTTATGGGGTT
The DNA here is from genome assembly GCF_039654945.1 of Dendrobates tinctorius. Classification (NCBI taxonomy): domain Eukaryota; kingdom Metazoa; phylum Chordata; class Amphibia; order Anura; family Dendrobatidae; genus Dendrobates; species Dendrobates tinctorius. The sequence continues at coordinate 629,074 of NW_027361904.1, read as the reverse complement.
GGTACAAGTTCCTTTTGTCGACTTAGTCCATCGGCGTTAACGTTTTGTTTGCCGGGTCTGTGGTGGATGGTGAAGTCCAGAGTTTGTAGGGCTAATCTCCACCGCAGCAATCTGGCGTTGTCTCCGGAGACCCGATTAAGCCAGACTAGGGGATTATGGTCCGTTAGGAGGGAAAACTGTCGTCCATACAAATATGGTTGCAACTTCTTGGGTGCCCATACTACCGCCAGGCACCGATGGCCGCATAGCTTACTTCACTGGGCAGTAGTTTCCGACTCAGGTAAGCTACCGGGTGTGCTTAGCCGTCCGGCCCAACTTGGCTCAGTACTGCCTCCAATCCAAACATAGAAGCGTCTGCGTGAACAAGGAAACGTTTAGTTGGATCGGGTGCGGCCAATACAGGGGTATTGGTGAGGGCGTCCTTTAGTTGGCGGAAGGCTTCCTCACACTCTGAGGTCCAGGTTACCTGGCGGGGTTGGTTCTTACGGGTCAGATCAGTGAAGGGCTTGGCTACGCTGCTGTAGTTGGGAACGAATTTCCTGTAATACCCCGCTGTCCCTAGAAACGCCATGACCTGGGTTTTTGTGCGTGGGATGGGCCACTTGGCTATGGCCTCAATCTTGGCTGGTTCTGGTCGCTGTTTCCCACTTCCCACCCAATGCCCTAAATACTGAACCTCTGCTTTGCCCACGTGACACTTGTTTGGGTTCAGGGTGATTCTGGCCTTGTGGATCCTGTCCAATACTGTCTCTAGGTGATTTAGATGCTCTTCCCATGTCGCACTGTAGATGGCAATGTCGTCCAGGTAGGCACAAGCATAGTTCTGGAGAAAATCCAGAAGCCGGTCAGCCAGCCTTTGGAAGGTCGCCGGGGCATTCTTCATCCCGAATGGCATAACTCGAAACTGGAATAAGCTGAACAGGGTGACAAATGCCGACTTGGGAATAGCGTCAGGACTAAGGGGAATCTGCCAGTAGCCTTTGCATAGATCGATGGTGGTCAAATACTTTGCCCCCGCCAGCCGGTCTAACAACTCACCCACACGCGGCATGGGGTATGCATCCGTCACTGTTTTCTCATTGAGCCTACGGTAGTCTGCACAAAACCGTGTAGTCCCATCCTTCTTGGGCACTAACACTACGGGGGAGACCCAGGGACTATCTGACTCTTCAATGACCCCTAAACGCAGCATCTCTTGTATCTCTTGTCGCATCCCCTCTCGTACAGACTCAGGGACGCGGAAGGGGTTTTGTCACAGGGGGGTCTGATCCTGGGTCTCAACCTTGTGTTGTGCCAGGCGAGTGTACCCTGGTCTCCCCGAAAACATCCTCTGTTGCTGCCTCATCAACTCCTCCGCCTGCTGTCTCTCCCGGGGGCCTAGGTCTTCACCCAAGTGTACCTGGTCCCATGTTCTAGACTGAGTCCTTTCCCCTAAGACATCCGGCAAGGGAAGTCTGGCTAAATCCTCTGCTTCAGGTGCACAGATGGCCACTACCTCTTCAGGGCGCTCCCGGTAGGGCTTCAGCATATTCACGTGGAACATGCGGATAACCCTGGGGTCATCACAATCGGTGACATTATAGGTTGTGTCGGCTATTTTCCCCACTACCTGGTAGGGCCCCTGCCAGAGGCGTATCTAGGCTCTCTGGCACCCGGGGCAAGAATTCGGCTCGGCGCCCCCCCCCCCCCCCCAAGTACATATGCGACTTGCACACTTAGCCATGTACCCACGAGCTGCTCCTCCTAATGCTCTCAATGTTCAGTAAAAAACTGAGAGAAGCAGGAAGAGAAGCTCGTTGTCAAGTATGAAAATCGCACATGATCGAAGTGTCCATGTGATGACTACTGGAACCTGCAGCGCTGAATCCTGACATTGCAGCTTCTGAATTCTCACAACGAATGCACTGCACACATTTAGGATTCTCCCTTGCCGATGTACAGTCATGTCAGCACAAGTATGTGATTTATATACTTCTGGCCACATTCCGACTAGACGTGCCCGGCCTCGCTCCGTTCACTTTCATTGAGTGAGGCCACACATGTCTAGTCAGCATGTGACCGCATGTATGTAAATTACCGGCATGAAAGAATCCTAACAGCGTTCAGTGAGCACTGTGAGAATTCAGACGTCTGCAGTCACATAGAATGACAGCAGACTCCGTACAAACCTGGACAACCCCTTTAATGTTCCTAACAAATAAAAACATGAGAATTAGTCAGTATCACAAATAACACTTACATCCAGGTACCTTATAGATGACGTCGTCTCTGCAGTCAGTCACCTTTTCTTCTAGACCCCATGATGAGTTTTCTCATCCACAGCCGTCTCTGTAGACTTCCATCTTCTCCGGTCTTCTGCAGCAAATCTCCACACGACGCCCTTAAAGATAGAAGTGTCATTATAATGCCCCTAAATAAAAATGTCTGCAATATACTGTCCCCTCACACTATTCCCCTCCCTCCTCATACTGTCTCCTCTAACATCCCACCTGTTCACTATACTGTCTCCTCATATATTTACCCCCTCACTCTCTATACTGTCTGCTCACACATATCCCCGACTCCCCATACTGTGTCCACTCACATTAACCCATTCGCTCCCCATACTGTCTGCACCAATCCCCCATACTGTTTCCTCATACATACTCTTTATTTTGTGTCCTCAAATCTCCCCACACATTAAATCCCCCCATCCCCAATCCCCCACATACATTAAGTACCCCCATCCCCATTCCAAATCCCCCTACACATTAACCCAATCCCCACTCATTAACCCCCATCAGCACTCCAAATACCCCCACACATTAACCCCAACCCCACTCATTAACGCCCCCATACATTAACCCCCATCCCCATTCCTTTAACCCCCGCACACATTAACCCAATCCCCACTCATTAACGCCCCCACACATTAATCCCCATCCCCATTCATTAACCCCCGCACACATTAACCCAATCCCCACTCATTAACCCCCGCACACATTAACCCAATCCCCACTCATTAACCCCCATCACATTAAATAACCCCCATCTCCACTCCAAATCCCCCCACACATTAACCCCATGGCATCCCCACTCATTAACCCCCATCCCCACTCTAAATACCCCCACACATTAACCCCATGGCATCCCCACTCATTAACCCCATGGCATCCCCACTCTAAATACCCCCACACATTAACCGCCATCCCCTCTACAAATCCCCCCCATCTCCACTCATTATCTCCCATCTTCGGTGGTTCTTCAGCTCCACAGAGGAGCACACTTACCACCAGCGTTTGCTTTGGGCGCCGGGGAGTGACGTCAGCAGCGTGATCACATGACCTGATCACGCTGCTGACGTCGCTCTGGCCCGGCGGTCAGAGCTTCAATTGTACAGGCGTCTGTATAGACGCCAGTACAATTGCTCCCTGGGAGCCGGCACGGCCTCCTTCTCTGCGCCGGCTGTCAGCTTGACAGCTGACACAGAGAACCGCCGACTCTCAGGCGGGGGGCGGCAGAACGCAGCCGCCAGGGAGGACACTGCGGACCGCTGCATTAGGCGGCCCGACTGCGCCCCCCTGCTGGCTGCGCCCGGGGCAACTGCCCCGGCTGCCCCCCCCTAGATACGCCACTGGCCCCTGCCATGCAGCTTGAAACTTATTCTGCTTAGTGGGCTCTAACACCAGGACCTTCTGTCCTATTTCCAAAGTGCGCTCTCTGGCCCTCCGATTGTACCATATGCGCTAGCGCCGCTGGGTCGCCTGCATGTTCTCACGTACAGCCTAAGTCAGCTCCTGTAGGCGGTCCCGGAATTCCAGCACATAGGGTACAATAGGTACCCCTTCTATGAGGCCATCCCCTTCCCAGTGTTCCAGCACTAAGTCTAGGGGTCCCCTTACCCGTCTCCTGTATACCAGCTTGAACGGGGAGAACCCCGTGGATTCTTGGGGCACCTCCCGATAGGCAAACAGTAGGTGTGGCAAGAATTTCTCCCAGTCCCTGTATGTCCTGGTAAAAGTCCCAATGAGCTGTTTTAATGTCCCGCTAAAGCGTTCACACAACCCACTGGTTTGCGGGTGGTACGGGGCACTTCTAATGGACTTTACGCCGCAAAGCTTCCACAGTTGGTTGGTCACCTCTGCTGTAAACTGGGTACCCTGGTCCGAGATAATCTCCCGGGGAAATCCAACCCGTGAGAACACCTGGAGCAGGGCAGCCGCCACCGTCTCTGCCAGTATGTTAGGTAACGCAACCACCTCTGGATACCGTGTGGCAAAATCTACCACTGTCAATATATACTTGTTCCCTGACGGACTGGGTTTGGCTAACGGCCCTATCAGATCGACAGCTACTCGGCTAAATGGTTCCTCCACAATGGGGAGGGGGTGTAATTTGGCCTTGCATCGATCCCCCCTCTTGCCAATGCTCTGGCAACTGTCACAGGTCTGGCAGTACTGACGAACATCATAGGTTACCCCCGGCCAAAAGAAGTTTTGTGTGAGACGATGCCTGGTGCGACTGACGCCGAAGTGCCCGGCCAAGGGTATGTCATGAGAGATTCGCAGTAGCTCCTGCCTGTACTTCTTGAGAACTACCAGCTGTCGTTTTATAGTGGGGCTCGTCCCTGTGTGGTGCTGCTCTGTGATCCAGTAGAGGAGTCCCTGCTTCCATACAAACTGTTCCCCTTCCAGTACCCCTCTCCCCTCCTGTGCCTTCCCACGATATCCCTCTAATGAAGGATCGTCAAGTAACTCCCTCTTAAATTCATCTGGGGTGGCCCAAGAAATGTGTCTGGCTATGGGAATACGTGTAGGGCTGGGATGTCTTACCTGGGCCTCCTCTGAGTGTGATTCCGCCTCCGCAGCTCGAGCTTGTCTCCGGGTGGTCACAGGATATGTCTCAGCCAGAGGGGCCACCGAGAATGCAGACAACATGGGCCCCAAGTCATTTCCCAGCAAGACGTCTGCAGGCAAATCCTCCATCAAGCCGACCTCAACAAGGCCATCCCCGACTCCCCAGTTCAGGTGAATCCTGGCAGTGGGCAGTCGATGTATGGCTCCCCCTGCTACACGGACTGCCACTGTCCGTTACGTCTTCTCTTGGTCCCGGACGAGATGAGGCTTCACAGGGGTCAAAGTTGCTTCGGAATCTCTTAGTCCCTGCATACGTTTCCCATTAACCCACACGACCTGTCGATGCTGTTGTCGATTATCTGCCCAGGCTGCCTGCACGGGGTCTACTTCATGCAGCACTTCCTCCATCTCTTCCACCCCTTGGTTAATCGTAGCCCCCAATGCCGGATCAGCTTCGCCTTGGTAGCAGTGTACAGCAGCCCGGCTGAAGGTAGCTGTTCCCGCCTTTGGCCACTGGGTATGCTGAGTCCGGTTGGGACATTGTCTTTGCAGGTGGCCCAGCTGACAGCAGGTGTGGCATCGCGCCCCAGGGGGACTGTGGTAGGCCGGGTTTCTAGCTGGTCCCCCTACAATCTTCGGTGGTTTGGGGCCCTCCAGGTCCATGGGCGGGCCCCTAGTGACCATCTTTGATCCGGACAACTGCGGCCTCCTGGCATCATGATGTTCATCGGCCAGACGAGCGGCTTCCTCAAGAGTCGTTGGCCGCCTGTTCCGAAGCCATTCCTGTGTCTCGGGGGTTAGTCCATTAAAGAATCGTTCTAACAAGAAGAGCTGGAGGACGTCCTCCTTAGTGGTTGCTTGGCTCCCTTGTACCCACTGTAGCAGTGACCGCCGTAATTTACAGGCCCATTCAGCGTGGGTATCGGTTACGCGTTTTCTAAGTCCGCGGAACTTTTGGCGGTATGCCTCTGGTGTCAGCGCATACTGGGCCAAGATCTCTTCTTTGATCCGCTCATAGTCCATACAGTCCTCATCAGGTACCGTGCGATAGGTGTCCGCTGCCCGGCCTGTCAGCTTGCTGGCCAGAATCTGAACCCGTTCCTCCGGCTTCACTTGATGAAGGGCACACTGCCGCTCAAAGTCCTGCAGAAAGCCATCAATGTCTTCCTCTGCCTCCCCCAACTGTCGGAAGGCATTATACTGGATCTTTTTGTGGCTTACTATTGAAGGTACCTGGTCGAAGGCCAGAGCTCCCCCTGCTCGCTGACTCTCCTCTCTCCGCTCTGCCATCTCCATCTTGGCTAGCTCCACTTTGGTCCGCTCTGCCATCTCCATCTTGGCTAGCTCTATCCTGGTCCGCTCGGCCATCTTTTCCTTCAGATCAGTACGCACATCAGCCATCACCTCTCTTATGATCTCTACCGCAGGGTTTGGGCCATAGAACGCCAATCTATTCTTTACTTCCCTCTGGAATTCGGTCTCCTCCACGTTCACATTGGGGGGCGCTGCACTGTCGTGTTCCATGATGGCTGCTATCAAATCCGCTTTTGTTTTGTTGCTGGCGATCAACCCTCGGGCTTACACCATATCTTTTAATGTAGTCCTCTTTAACTTCTGGTAGTTGTTTTCCATTTATTACTTTAGTCCTGTAGAAGGGGTATCATATCCCGCCGCTGCCACCAGTGTAACGGGGTCTACCAAGCTGGGGTACCTCTTTCAGTACCACCCCGTGTTTTCGGAGGTCCGCTCTGCTTTGGCTGGAGTCTGAGTGAATGACGCTGGCTGGAATTCCTTGGTTACATGGGCGCATATAAAAGATCACTGCTTCTCCATGTATTTCCAGTCTGACAACACTTTACTCACAGGACACAGAATATATCACACAGATACAGAGGGCCGGCCAATAGAAAAGCGGCAGGCCAGACATACATTACAAAAGCCACAGGTGGCCGGAGCCTGCCGATGTTTACTGTGGGAAATACAAAGGTGGGGGGAGGGCGGACAGAAGGAGAATATCGTGTCCCCTCTGCCCAGGGGCGCAGCCTGTGAACTGATGCATTAGGGACATGCATCTCACATGGAACCTATTATACATACATATAACTGCACAACATATTGTGGGTGCTCAGTGGTTCTATAACACGTAACATAACTTATATCCTGGCCGCTGCATTTACACACATCCACCACCCTGGTATTAACTCTCTACACTCCGTCCATATTGGCCCCTCACTCCGTTCCTCTCCTATGTTTAGCACTCACGCTCTTTTCACATTGCTAAATTGCACAGATCCATTCAGTCCCACCATTCAACATAAGAGACGCTCTCACAAATCACTTAACCATCTGCTCACTCTTTCTATCCTCCTTCTCCTAGTCGCAGGAGACATTGCTCCCAACCCTGGTCCCCCATGTTATAGAAAGTCAAACTCCCCAACTGCTACACTCAGAAACCCCTCTAATCTTATTAATATTCCCTGCATGCCATCTGTCTCTCTTAATTGTGCACTTTGGAATTCTCGCTCAGTGTGTAACAAACTCTTCTTCACTCATGACTTTTTCCTTTCTAATTCTCTTAACCTCCTGGCTCTTACTGAAACCTGGATCCAGCAGTCAGACACTGCCGCTGCTGCTCTTTCATACGGGGGACTACACTTCTCTCATACCCCAAGATCAGACAATAGAACAGGTGGAGGCGTTGGTCTGCTCCAATCACCAAAATGTACCTTTCAGGTTATCCAAGTACCCTCACTTGTCTTTCCTTCTTTTGAGGTCCATGCCGTCAGACTCTACACCCCCTTCTCCATGCGAGTGGCGGTGGTGTATCGTCCTCCCGGCCCCTCCCATCAGTTCCTGGATCATTTTGCCACTTGGCTTCCACATTTTCTCTCCTGTGACATTCCTACCCTCATCATGGGCAATTTCAACATCCTCATTGCTCTTCCCCTCTCCCCATCTGCTACTCACCTTTTATCTCTAACCTCCTCGTTTGGCCTTTTGCAGCTTACTAATTCTCCAACGCATGAAGACGGGAACTCCCTCGACTTGGTCTTCTCTCGGCTTTGTGCAGTAGATGATTTTTCAAACTCCCCTCTCCCGCTCTCTGACCACAACCTTCTTTCATTCTCTATCAAGAACTGCCAGGCTGCTCAGGTCACCCCCACTGCCCATATTTATAGAAACATACAGGCCATTAACACCAAGAAACTTATGAAGAACTTGCAGTCTTCATTGGCCCCTATCTCCTCCCTCTCATGTCCTGATTCTGCATTGAAGCATTACAATGAAACACTTCAAAGTGCCCTGGAAGAATTTGCTCCTCCTGTACATAGAACACCACAACACAGACGGCGACAACCCTGGCACACCCTGCAAACACGTTTCCTGCAGCGGTGCTCCAGGTGCGCCGAACGTCTGTGGAGAAAATCCAACCTACCCGAAGATTTCATCCATTATAAGTTTATTCTTCGAACATACAACACTGCCCTTCACCTCTCCAAACAAGCCTATTTCAACACCCTCATCACCTCACTGTCCAATATCCCGAAACGTCTCTTTGACACTTTTCATTCTCTACTCAACCCAAGAGTACAGGCCCCACCCACGGAGCTTCGAGCAGACGATCTGGCCAATTACTTCAAAGAAAAAATTGACCAGATCCGACAGGAAATTATCTCCCAATCACCTCATACCATGCACTGTACTCCCTCCCCCACTGCATCTAGCTCACTCTGTTTCTTTGAACCAGTCACAGAAGAAGTAAGCAGGCTCCTTTCATCTTCCCGCCCAACCACTTGCACCAGTGACCCATTTCCGTCACATCTACTCCAGACCCTTTCCCCTGCTGTCACCCCTCACCTAACTAAAATATTTAACATCTCTCTCTCTTCTGGTATCTTTCCCTCCTCATTTAAGCATGCCATCATACATCCGCTACTTAAAAAACCATCCCTCGACCAAAACTGTGCCGCTAACTATAGACCTGTCTCTAATCTTCCCTGCATCTCTAAACTCCTGGAACGCCTGGTCCACTCCCGTCTGATCCGCTATCTCTCAGAAAACTCTCTTCTCGACCCTCTCCAATCCGGTTTCCGCTCTTTACATTCTACTGAAACTGCCCTCACTAAAGTCTCTAATGATCTACGAACAGCTAAATCAAATGGTCACTACTCCATGCTAATTCTCTTGGATCTCTCTGCAGCATTCGACACTGTGGATCATCAGCTCCTCCTCACTATGCTCTGTGTCATTGGCCTCAAGGACACCGTTCTCTCCTGGTTCTCCTCCTATCTCTCTGACCGCTCCTTTACTGTATCTTTTGCCGGTTCCTCCTCCTCTCACCTTCCCCTTACTGTTGGGGTTCCTCAAGGATCGGTTCTAGGCCCCCTCCTCTTCTCCTTGTACACTGCCCCTATTGGTCAATCAATCAGTAGATTTGGTTTCCAGTACCATCTCTACGCTTCTCCTCCTGACATCACGCCAGCCTTTCTAGAAAACACCGGCGATTGTCTAAACGCTGTGTCTAACATCATGTCCTCACTATATCTGAAACTGAACCTGTCAAAGACTGAACTCCTTGTGTTTCCTCCCGCTACTAATGCACCTATACCCGACATTGCCATTTCTGTGTGTGGTTCCACCATTACTCCCCAGCAACATGCCCGCTGTCTTTTTGTCATACTTGACTCCGAGCTTTCCTTTGCCCCCCACATTCGATCACTGGCTCGCTCTTGTCATCTGCACCTCAAAAACATTTCTAAAATTCGACCTTTTCTTACTTTTGACTCTGCAAAAGCTCTTACTGTTTCTCTTATTCATTCTCGTCTCGACTATTGTAACTCTCTTCTAATCGGTCTCCCTCTTACCAAACTCTCCCCCCTCCAATCTGTCTTGAATGTTGCAGCCAGGATCATATCCCTCACCAATCGTTACACCAATGCCTCTACCTTGTGCCAGTCATTACACTGGCTACCCATCCACTCCAGAATTCTGTATAAACTTATTACCCTCACCCACAAAGCCCTCCATGGCTCAGCACCACCCTACATCTCCTCCCTTGTTTCAGTATACCACCCTACCCGCGCCCTCTGTTCTGCTGATGACCTGAGGTTAGCATCCTCAATAATCAGAACCTCCCACTCCCGTCTCCAAGACTTTACACGTGCTGCGCCAATTCTTTGGAATGCACTTCCCAGGTCAATACGATTAGTCCCCAATCCCCACAATTTTAAGTGTGCCCTGAAAGCTCATTTATTCAGACTGGCCTACCACCTCAACACATTAACCTAATCTATCTCTGTGTGGCACAGCCAAAAGTTTTACCATAACCAGGTTCCACGCATCATGTTCCCTCATGCTTTATGCATCCATTAGCCCTCTGCATCTGTACTGTTACACACTTAACATTATGGCTGGTCCATACAATCAGAGCAACTGTTACCACCCACCTTTCGTGTCTACCTCTTTCCTCATAGACTGTAAGCTTGCGAGCAGGGCCCTCATTCCTCTTGGTATTTGTTATAATCTATGTGATTTTTGTTATGCTGTAATGTCTATTGTCTGTACAAATCCCCTCTGAAATGTAAAGTGCTGCGGAATATGTCGGCGCTATAGAAATAAAATGTATCATTTTTTATTATTATTTTTATAACATTTCTCCTTGTGAAGAGTGACAAGCCAAGCCTGGCATGTCAGAGTGAGGAGACTTATAACCCATCAATGATAATAAATCCAAGCATTGGGAATAGTTCGGCCCCCGTCTGTTTTGTCCCTTTTGCCCAGTGCCTACCTTCCCAAAAAACTTCCATTAACTTTTATTCTAGCATTTGGTTCATTATAGAGCAAGTTGATAAAAACGACACAGGCCCAAATCCCATCCACAGAAAATTCCATTCTTCTATGTCGAATGCTTTGACAGCATCCAAAAAAAAGGAACCGTCCATGAACTGATAACTTTAGAACTCAATTGCATGTTTAAGAGAAGCCTTCTCAACTTAATAGCCGTGGATTTATGCAGCATGAAACCTGACTGGGTCACTATGGATGATTTCAATGCTGACGTGCCTTTTTTTTTTCTAATGAAAACTGATCAGTTCAATAAACTTTCAAAACTTTTTGTTGGCTTATTAGAGAATGTGAGTATAAGCTGAGGTGAGGGAGAAGATGTGACTATGGATGTGTCCTGACGCTCTCGGCAGGGGATGCAGAGCCTACAGTGGAATCACACTTTGAAAGTGTCTACACCACATCTATAATGTCTTTGAAGGAGAATTGTTTAGCACAAAAAATGAGAATTAAAAAAAAAATTAAGGTCTTCTCTGTCAGTAGAGCATGTAGACATGGTAGAGTAATCCTTTCTCTGTGTGATTGTCTGTAATTGGGGGAGAGGCCGTTAAATATTCTTGGGCATAGTCCTCCACAAATTCTGAAAAGATTCCCTGTAGGCATTTCCCTTTCTGGCTTCCAAATTACACATATCCTTTCTAGCTTCAATTCTATTCAGACTGTGAAGGATGTCTCTGGATCAGACGCTATTGAGGTGCTAAGAATAATGCATGGCATCCTACATATTGTCTAAGGGGTAACAGTTCTCCTTGTAGAGTGCCAAGCTGACGTAAGTAGACTTATAGGTCATGTAATGGAAAATTAATCTTGCACATTGCCAGCTTTATTCATTTTATTTATTTACCGTATTTTGCGGATTGTAAGATGCTCTGGATTATAAATCGCACTCCAAATTTTGAGAAAAATAGGAAAAAAAAACATTTTTTTTAAATAAAATCGCGGTGCTTCTTATAATTTATGCATCTTATTGCTTACCGGGAGAGGTGGCTGCGGTAAAGCGGGGTCCTAGGGTTGCTGCTGGAGGAGATAAGAGTGGAGCGTTGCTACAGGCCGCAGGCTGGGATGAAGGGATGTTCAGATGTGCGGCCCGGTGCTTCAGGTGTCCTGTGGTGCTGCGGGGGCTCTGCCGACATTTTGTGAAAGGCCAGAGACCCCGCAGTTCCATGGTTTACTATGCGGTGGACTCCGGGAAGGTCCTCCACACAGTTCTGCAACACCCTACATCTATTTCTGCCACACTACACGTCCTTTCCGCAGTGCTGTACCACCCTTCATCTCCTCCTCATCTCTGTCTACCAACTTACCTGTCCTCTCCACAGTGCTGCATCATCCAACATTTCTTCATCTCTGTTTACAATACCACCTGTTCTCTCCACAGTGCTGCATCACTTCCATCTCTTGTCTACCACCCCACTCATCCTCTCCACAATGCTTAATCTGTTTACCATCCTACCTGTCCTCTTCACACTGCTGCATCACCTTACCTCTCCTCATCTCTGTTTACCACTGTACCATCCTCTCCATGGTGCTTCACCGCCCAACATCTCCTCATCTGTTTACAGCCCTACATCTCATCTCCAGTCTGTCTACCACCACACCCATGATCTCCGTCCTACTAATGATCTAAGGTTGGAGTCACACTAACCGACGCAAAATACGGTCTGTATTTTACATGCGTAATACGGAGAAATGTCCCCTAAATAGTGCTCCGTATGTCATCTGTAAGCAAGGTGTGGTCACGTATTTTGCGCATGTAATCATCCGTATGTAATCCATATGGCGAGATTTTCTCGCAGGCTTGCAAAATGGATATTTAACGGTTTTGAGGCCTGCAAACTATTTAAATCATTAGCCTACACCCTATTTATTGGCTCTGGAACAGGTGGCTGCCTCCATTCTGTCCATTTGTGACCTTGCCTTCACTAGGTGTGTTGGTGTTGTATGTGCAACATGGCAGACAGTCTGAGTTTTAACACAACTGAGCAGGTTCTCTTCAACTGGCTTTTGTCACGCCGCTTTGGTCACCCATACCCAGTGATAGTGGATCCGCGGAGGAGGAGACGCATGTGGGTCCATCCACTTTTGAGACAACGACTGACAAGAGGTCATTTTCACCGCCTCTATTCTTCTCTGCGGGATTATCCGGAAAAAATTTTCCAATATTGTCGCATGAGCCTTGCACCATTTGATCTACTCTTGGAGACAGTGTGCCCTGGGATAACCTTTCAGGACACAAGGATGCGCAAAGCTATATCTGCAGAGGAGCGACTTCTACTCACAATACGGTATGTACTATACAACCACATTCTATATGTTCATGATGTGTTGCCCAAAGTATGTGTATTTTAGTTTTTGGAATAATTTTTTGGCCCTCATCTTACTCCAGATATATTAAAAATTACCAGAATGTTATGTGTAATATGTACTGAATATTACGTAGTCATTATACTAGAAAAAATGTGTGTGTTAGTAGATATGAAACAATAACAAGTTTGGTATGTCTGTAGCTGGTCTTTTTATCATTTTTGCCTTCTAAAATGTTCCATTTCTGTTGTTCTTCAGCTTCCTGTCCACTAGCCTGTCTTATGCCGCCCTCCACCATGAGTTTCTCATTGGAAGATCTACCATTTCTGGCATAGACATGTAGAGAAATATGGTCAAGACTCCATCAACTCGTCATGCCCGAGCCCAGGATGGAAGACTGGTTGAGGATCTCAAGGGACTTTGAGGAGGAATGTCAGTTTCCTAATTGTATTGGGGCCCTGGATGGGAAACATATCCGGGTGCGTAAGCTGCCGAACTCTGGATCCCAATTCTTCAATTATAAACAATACTTTTCTGTTGTATTGTTGGCTCTGGCCGAGCCTCAATACAAGTTTATAATTGTTGACATTGGGGCCTATGGAAGGACGGGAGATTCTAGAGTCTTCAATACTTTCATTATGGGTCGGCGGCTACGCACCAGCCAGTTGGATCAACACCCACCACGCCAGCTATCAGGCTCCACTCAAGAATCAGTCCCTTATGTCCTTGTGGCAGATGAGGCGTTTCAGTTAACGCGCAATGTCATGAGGCCATATCCCCGACGTAACTTGGACCACCGGCGCAGAATTTTTAACTTGCGCCTATCATGTGCTTGGCGACTGGTGGAGTGTTCCATTGGCATTCTTTGTGCCAAATGGCGGGTCCTACAGTCTGCCATTCAGCTGAGTGAAAAAAATGTGAATGCAGTTATCATGGCATGTGTCGTTCTTCATAACTTCACCAGGATACATGATTGTTCCTCCTCAGCTGGAGTTGTGCGTGGGTTGGAGAATGTGCGTAGGGCGAGACCACATATCAACCCTCAACGTAGACCACTCTCTGGGCTCAAAGTGCGCGATATTTTCACAAATTATTTTATGTCATCTGAGGAGGAAACCTCTTGGCAAGAGCATGCTGTGTCTGTTATAAATTTTTTATTTCTGTCTGTGTAAATATATATATTTCAACCCCTTATGATTCTCTGATTGTTTAATTGCCTTGGTAAGCTTATATTAGTATGCTGATAATTTTTTTCATAATTGAGACAAAGACGTAAAATGTAGTAGACAAATTTTTACTTTTGTCTTCTTTTTTTTTAACCACATATTATTGCAATATGGTAAATGTGGCAATGGCCCAAAGTGGTCTTTTTTCAGATTTGCAAAATTACAAGCAAAACATTTTCATAAAACAAAAAAAAAACAATTATGCAAGACCAATATTCCTACATTACAAATGTTGGTAGGTCGGGGGAGGAGAAGGCGGAAGACCAGCCTGTGTTTGCTGCTGGCTTCTTTGGCCAACTTGGCCATCGCCCTGTGTGGGGGCATACTGTTGCCCATGATGTGGGTAGTGTACTGTCTTCTGTGATTGTGGTGGGTACTGGGCTGACAAAATTGGAGAGGGGCCTCTTGTTGGGGCTGGTAGGCCCGTGGCTCATACCCACCAAAATAGCCATGTCATCCCCAACCAGGTTGGGACCAGCCTCCAACACTGGGTGGGAACAAGTGGCCATATTGGGGAAGTTGGCTAGAGGCACATATGTTGTTGCTGTGGGTAAGGTTGGGTAGGAAGGGGGTGAGGTGTAGGCCCACGTGTTTGAGGATCCTCAGAGCCTGCTTGAACAAGTATGTGTGTGGGGTGTCTAAGGAGCATCAGATTCCTTGGGGAAAGCTGCCACCTCTCCAGATATTCAAATAACTCATATGGGGTATTGGGGTGTGTGCTTGCATCAAGCAGAATCTGAAAACATCCTCGAATACGTAGCCTCACCTCATGGGAAAGTGGCCGAAGGTTACAGGCCAGGTTGCGTGAGTACGCCTCCTCCCCATCATCATTATTGACTCAAGCAAGGTATTTCAGTACCCCTGTGTCAACATTGGTACGGGTATCTTGGGCAGGGATCTGGCGCCTTCTTCTTCCTCACCAGGATGGTCCAGCAGGCTGTGGGGAGCCCTGTATCTGGGCAGTTGGGCTGCTGCTGATGTTGCCCTGCTCCTCCTGTATGGCGGATGGTGCAGCAGCAGACGGTCCTGCTTGTGGATGTGCTCCTGGTGGTGGGGTTTGTGGTGCAGACACTGGGTTTTCAGGAGAGGAAACTTCACTCATGCTTCTTGGAGGGGGAGAAGATGGGCCAGCCACCTCTTCTCCTCCAGCCGCAGGATCAATGCTGGGCTTTGTATATGAGCCAGTTTCCCTTCCTTTCCGTAAGGTTTGACTGAGTTCTGTTATGAAATAGAACATAGCCAAAATTCCAAACATTAGTTTTGGCCCTGTAAAGTATCTGTGTAATGTGGTGTGAGGTATCTACTTACGGTCTCAGATCCAGAATTGGAGCAAGGAAGGAGAGGCGATCATAATAGATATACAGTTAGGTCCATATATATTTGGACAGAGACAACATTTTTCTAATTTTGGTTCTAGACATTACCACAATGAATTTTAAACAAAACAATGCCGATGCAGTTGAAGTTCAGACTTTCAGCTTTCATTTGAGGGTATCCACATTAAAATTGGAAGAAGGGTTTAGGAGTTTCAGCTCCTTAACATGTGCCACCCTGTTTTTAAAGGGACCAAAAGTAATTGGACAGATTAAATAATTGTAAATAAAATGTTCATTTCTAGTACTTGGTTGAAAACCCTTTGTTGGCAATGACTGCCTGAAGTCTTGAACTCATGGAAATCACCAGACGCTGTGTTTCCTCCTTTTTGATGCTCTGCCAGGCCTTCACTGCGGTGGTTTTCAGTTGCTGTTTGTTTGTGGGCCTTTCTGTCTGAAGTTTAGTCTTTAACAAGTGAAATGCATGCTCAATTGGGTTGAGATCAGGTGACTGACTTGGCCATTCAGAATATTCCACTTCTTTGCTTTAATAAACTCCTTGGTTGCTTTGGCTTTATGTTTTGGGTCATTGTCCATCTGTAGTATGAAACGACGTCCAATCAGTTTGGCTGGATCTGAGCACACAGTATGGCCCTGAATACCACAGAATTCATTCGGCTGCTTCTGTCCTGTGTCACATCATCAATAAACACTAGTGACCCAGTGCCACTGGCAGACATGCATGCCCGAGCCATCACACTGCCTCCGCCGTGTTTTACAGATGATGTGGTATGCTTTGGATCATGAGCTGTACCACGCCTTCGCCATACTTTTCTCTTTCCATCATTCTGGTAGAGGTTGATCTTGGTTTCATCTGTCCAAAGAATGTTCTTCCAGAACTGTGCTGGCTTTTTTAGATGTTTTTTTAGCAACGTCCAGTCTAGCCTTTTTATTCTTGATGCTTATGAGTGGCTTGCACCGTGCAGTGAACCCTCTGTATTTACTTTCATGCAGTCTTCTCTTTATGGTAGATTTGGATATTGATACGCCTACCTCCTGGAGAGTGTTGTTCACTTGGTTGGTTGTTGTGAAGGGGTTTCTCTTCACCATGGAGATTATTCTGCGATCACCCACCACTGTTGTCTTCCGTGGGCGCCCAGGTCTTTTTGCATTGATGAGTTCACCAGTGCTTTCTTTCTTTCTCAGGATGTACCAAACTGTAAATTTTGCCACTCCTAATGTTGTAGCAATTTCTAGGATGGGTTTTTTCTGTTTTTGCAGCTTAAGGATAGCTTGTTTCACCTGCATGGAGAGCTCCTTTGACCTCATATTTCCTTCACAGCAAAACCTTCCAAATGCAAGCACCACACCTCAAATCAGCTCCAGGCCTTTTATCTGCTTAATTGAGAATGACATAACGAAGGGATTGCCCACACCTGTCCATGAAATAGCCTTGGAGTCAATTGTCCAATTACTTTTTGACCCTTTAAAAACAGGGTGGCACATGTTAAGGAGCTGAAACTCCTAAACCCTTCATCCAATTTTAATGTGGATACCCCCAAATGAAAGCTGAAAGTCTGAACTTCAACTGCATCTGAATTGTTTTGTTTAAAATTCATTGTGGTAATGTCTAGAACCAAAATTAGCTTCACCAGTTGAGAGTTCTCCTTCCGTTCTCCCTGTGGTGGTGACAGGAGGTAGAGGTTGGTTTAATTGGTAGTGATCTGCCACCTGATGAGGAGGATATCGATTGGATCTCTGGAGAATCAGACTGGATATAAGACAGCCGACGCCCTATCCTGGTGCTGGTGATTCAGTCTGCTTCTCAGGTCTTGGACTTCAGCTCTCTTCCAGTCTTCTCAAGTTAAGTTTGTTTTTGCTAATGTTCACACTTGCTCTTGTTGGTCAATTCAGTTTTTGTGTGGTCAGCTAGCCCCGGCTGGGGCTGTGCTGAATTTCCATTCTTATTTATCTGTATTTGCCAATTTGCCTTTTATGTCCCTTATTAGATTGGCCTCTTTTTGCTCTGTCTCAGAATATTTCAGAGTGCTGATATAGTGGGAGAAGTCTAGTGACTTCAGGGTTAATTTTGCTATCAGAAGTGTTGGACATTATTTTAGTAGGGTTTTTGGCAGATTGCAGACAGTGTCTTTCCTTTCCATTCCTTTCTAGTTAGTTTGGCCCCATCGTTTGCTCAGCCTATTTTCCTGCCTTTGTTTGTGTTTTCATCTTGTTTCACCGTCAATACATGTGGGGGGGCTGTGTTTCCTTTGGGGTCTGCTCTGGGGCAGTTAGTTTTCCTCTTTTCCTGCTTTAGGCTTATTTAGCTCTCCGGTTGTGACGAGGCGTCTAGGATCATCGTAGGTATGCTCCACGACTGCTGCTAGTTGTGTGGTTAAGATCAGGGATCTGCAATCTGCATAGTTACCAACCTCTCTGGTTTTCTGAGACTTAGCTTGTGTTGTTTTTTTCTCCTCGGTGACCCATTCATAACACATGTCTAAGCTTCCTGATGATGGATTGGCCCATTTCCTGTCATTTGCCAAAGACCTGCTTATTTCTCGCAAGTCACACGTGTGTGGTCCGTGTGTAATGCGTATTTTTTTGCGCACCCATAGACTTGCATTGGCATACTACGGGCGTAGTACGCAGACAATCGCAGCATGCTGCGATTGGCACGGACCGTAGAATACAGCCGAGAAATATACGGCTGATGGGAGCTACCCCATAGAGAATCACTTGTTCGTGTGCAATGCGTTGTTTTTACGCCTGTCACTCGTCCGTATTTCACTCTAGTGTGACCCCGGCCTAAGACTAACATCCTCAATAATCCAAACCTGTTTCTAAGACTCTTCTCGTCCTATTTCCGATCTGTGGAATGCACTACCCTAGTTAATCTGGTTCATTCCCAATGGCTACTATTTTAATGGGAACCTGTCAAGTTTAGGTTTAGAAATGTTACTCATCTGCAAATACTGTTGTGTTCTGCCAGTAAAGAGTGTTTAAATCCTGCCCGGCTGCCTTGCTGGAGTAGTAGTTATAGGGAGAAAAAAATCTCTATATATTTTCCTGCTGGTTAGTTTGAATGTACTTAATGTACCTGTGGTCGAAAGAATTTAGATAACATCCCAGCACTGGGATATCATGGTGTAAAAAAAGTGTAATCTAACTCTTGGGTTTATCGCGACAGAGAGGATCCAGAAGACTGCAGCATCTGATTTCTCCTACTCCTACCCTGGTTAGAAGCACTTCACTTTCATATTAAACGGTGTAAATTTCTTTGGGCAGTGCAGGGGTTAATCTGTTGAGTTGAGAGCTACTGGAGGCTTTTCTGCATTGAGGCTCAGCTGTACACTGTTAGCCCTCCCTTCTACTATATAATCTGGACCCTGGCTAGCACTCATTGTCAGAGAAAGCTTACACATAGCGATATCGCTAGCAATATCGCTATAACGTCACCGATTTTGTGACGTTATAGCGATATCGCTAGTAATATCGCTACATGTGATACTTACCTCCGACCGGCTCCCCCGCTGTCCATCGCTTATCGCGCGAGATCGGCCGGCTCCATTTCTTGTCAGGCGCTTTCTGCTGGACTTCCTGTGGCGCCGACGGGCGACGTGTGGAGGCGGGCGGGAGGACGTCTTCATCGCCGCGTCTGAAAGGTATCGTCCGCTGTATCGCTGTGAGATCTGCCTGTGTGGCAGCTCACTAGCGATCATTTAGCGATGCACCAGCAATCCTGACCGGGTCGTATCGTGGTCGGGATCGCTGGTGCATCACTAAATGTAAAAGGGCCTTAACACCTATCTGGAGATCACACAGTGGCTCTTCACTGTTAATCTTAGCTTTCTCTGGAACTTTATTTCAAGATGGCGCAATGTTCGTATAATGATATTTGCCTACATCTGTACAATAGGTGACTCCTGTGTGTTTTTTCCTTTCTGCTATTGCTACATTTGTTTTTCTGCTCCTATATAATCTTTGTAGCATCCTTCTGTGCTTTTTTCCTACTCGCTACTCTACCTAGCTCACTACCTATCTACTTCTATCTAGAAGGATATTTTGATTCTAGCTTCAATAAAGGATGGTTATCATATAGAGCTTTCAGTGCTTCCTCTTCAAAGATATTTTGTAACCCTAAAGATGTCTACTTCAAAGCATCTTCTCCTGCAGGGGGCTATTCCAGATATCAGTATGAAAATCTTAGAAAGAGGTCATCCTTGAACTTGCTTGGGAGTATATTATAAACTTTTTTATTTGTTCCAAACCATTGTAACAAATGAAGAGCAATTTTATATTTTATGAACCAAATCATTGTGAAGAAGAGGTTCCACATGGATTAAGTCAGAGCTGTTCTGTTTTTCCTGTTCTGAATCCTGTTCTGAATCTTTGCAGCATATATAATGGTATATAATTATTTCAACTTACTCTACTTGTCCCCTTATGCTATGGGGTCTAGTAACTTTTCAAAGTGGTTTATGATCCATGTAGGCCTGGACATTTGTTTATCTGCTCAATACATTTATTGTGTCCTTCTGTCTTAACTTAGTTTGATTGATTGCTAACTAGTGAGGAGAGAAAAAAATAAGTAAGATCTTAGAACTAGCCTTCCTCCTATATATTCAGACCTAGCCTGGGGAAGCATTTATGCAGGGGGGCATTTATGTACATGTATCAAAGTATGGGCCGTTATAACATGGTACTTAGACAGGTAAGACAAATTAATTAATCTATTCCCTGTACATTTGAATTACCACAAATATATTCCATATGCATTTGTATAATTTATATCCTGGCTGCTGCATTAACTCTTTACCCTCCATCCATATCGGCCCCTCTGTCCTTTCCTCTATTTATAGCACTCACGCTCTCTTCACATTGCTAAACAGCACAGATCCATTCACTCGCACCATACAACACAGGAGACGCTCTCACAAATCACTTAAAATAATAATCTTTATTTGTATAGCGCTAACATATTCCACAGCGCTTTACAGTTTTGCACACATTATCATCGCTGTCCCCGATGGGGCTCACAATCTAAATTCCCTATCAGTATGTCTTTGGACCCTCTGCTCACTTTTTCTATCCTCCTTCTAGTCGCAGGAGATATCTCTCCCAATCTCGGACCCTCATGCTATAGTAAGTCGAACCCCTCAACTGCTACACTCAGAAACCCCTCTAATCATATTAATATTTCCTGCATGCCTTCGATCTCTTAATTGTGCCCTTTGGAATTCTTGCTCAGTGTGTAATAAGCTCTCCTTCATCCATGATCTCTTCCTTTCCGATTCTCTTAACCTTTTGGCTCTTACTGAAACCTGGATCCAGCAGTCAGATACCACCGCTGCTACCGCTTTCATATGGTGGATTACACTTCTCTCATACCCCAAGATCGGACAACAGAGCAGGTGGAGGCGTTGGTCTGCTCCTATCACCCAAATATACCTTTAAGGTAATCCCTCAAGTACAGTCACTTGTCTTCCCTTCTTTTGAGGTCTATGCTGTCAGACTCTACACCCTCTTCTCCATGTGAGTGGCGGTGGTGTATCGTCCTCCGGGCCCCTCCCATCAGTTTCTGGATAATTTTCCCACCTGGCTTCCATACTTTCTCTCCTGTGACATCCCCACACTCATCATGGGAGACTTCAACATTCCCATTGCCCTTCCCCTCTCACCATCTGCTTCTCACTTTTTATCTCTAACCTCCTCTTTCGGCCTCTCGCAGCATAGTAACTCCCCCCACGCATGAAAACGGAAACTCCCTCGACTTGGTCTTCTCCCGGCTTTGCTCAGTGGATGATTTCACAAACTCCCTCTCCCGCTCTCTGAGCACAACCTTCTATCATTCTCTATCAAGAACTGCGATCCCGCCCAGGTCACCCCCACTTTTAGAAACATACAGGCCATTAATACCCAGAATCTTATGAAAACTTGCAGTCATCATTGGCTCCTATCTCCTCCCTCTCATGTCCTTATTCTGCACTGAAGGATTACAATGAAACCCTTCAAAGTGCCCAGGCTGAAACTGCACCTCCTATACATAGAGCAACTAAGCACTGACGGCGACAACCCTGGCACATGCTGCAAACATGCTTCCTACAGCGGTGCTCCAGATGCGCCAAACGTCTGTGGAGAAAATCCAGTCTACCTGAAGATTTCATCCATTACAAGTTTATGCTTAGAACATACAACACTGCCCTTCACCTCTCAAAACAAACCTATTTCAACACCCTCATCACCTCACTATCCAATAACCCGAAACGTCTCTTTGACACTTTTCATTCCCTACTTAACCCAAGAGTGCAGGCCCCAACCAAGGAGCTCCATGCTGACGATCTGGCTAATTATTTAAAAGAAAAAATTGACCATATCCGACAGGAAATTATTTCCCAATCACCTCATACCATGCACTGTCCTGCCTCCCCCACTGCATCTAGCTCACTCTGATTTTGAACCAGTAACAGAATTAATCAGGCTCCTTGCATCTTCTCGCCCTACCACTTGCACCAGTGACCCCATTCCATCACATCTCCTCCAGTCCAATTCCCCTGCTGTCACCACTCACCTAACTAAAATATTTAACCTCTCTCTCTTCCGGTTTCTTACCTTCCTCATTTAAGCATGCCATCATACAGCCATTACTTAAAAAACCATCCCTCGTCCAAAACTGTGCCGCTAACTATAGACCTGTCTCTAATGTTCCCTTCATCTCTAAACTCCTTGAACGCCTTGACAACTCCCGTCTTATCCACCATCTCTCAGATATCTCTCTTCTCGACCCTCTACAATCCGGTTTCCGCTCTCTACACTCTACTGAAACTGCCCTCACTAAAGTCTCTAATGATTTTCTAACAGCTAAAGCTAATGGTCACTATGCTAATTCTCTTGGATCTCTCCGCAGCATTCGACACTGTGGATCATCAGCGCCTCCTCGCTGTGCTCCTTTCCATTGGCCTCAAGAACACCGTTCTCTCTTGGTTCCCCTATCTCTCTGACCGCTCCTTTACTGTATCTTTTGCTGGCTCCTCCTCTCATCTTCCCCTTACTGTTGGGGTTCCGCAAAGATCGGTTCTAGGCCCCCTCCACTTCTCTTTGTATACTGCCTCTATTGGTCAAGCAAGTAGTAGATTTGGGTTCCAGCACTATCTCTATGCTGATAACACGCAATTATACACTTCTTCTCCTGATATCACGCCTACCGTTTTGGAAAACACCAGTGATTGTCTTACCGCTGTCTCTAACATCATGTCCTCCTCTACTTGAAACTGAACCTGTCAAAAATTGAACTCCTCGTGTTTCCTCCCTCTACTACCTATGACCAACATTGCCATTTCTGTGTGTGGTTCCATTACTCCCCAGCAACATGCCCGTTGTCTTGGAGTCATACTTGATTTCGAGCTTTCATTCACCCCCCACATCTGATCACTGGCTCGTTCTTGTTATCTTTACTTCAAAAACATTTCTAGAATTCGACCCTTTCTTACTTTCAACTCTGCAAGAACTGTTTCTCTTATTCATTCTCGCCTGGACTATAAAACTCTGTAATAATCGTTCTCTCTCTTACCAAACTCTCCCCTCTCCAATCCGTCCTGAATGCTGTAGCTAGGATCATATTCCTCACCAGTCGTTAAACTGATGCCTCTACCTTGTGCCAGTCATTACACAGGTCACCCATCCACTCCAGAATTCAGTATAAACTTATTATCCTTAACCACAAAGCACTCCATGGCTCAGCACCACCCTACATCTCCTCCCTTGTCTCAGCCTACCACCCTACCCGTGCCCTCCGTTCTGCTAATGACCTGAGGTTAACATCCTCATTAATCAGAACCTCCCACTCCCGTCTCCAAGACTTTTCACGTGCCATGCCGATTCTTTGGAATGCTCTACCAAGGCTAGTATGATTAATCCCCAATCCCCACAGTTTTAAGCGTGCCTTAAAAATGCATTTGTTCAGACTGGCCTACCGCCTCAATGCATTAACCTAAATATCCCTGTGTGGCTCATTTCAAAATTTTTTAACATAACCAGGTTCCTTGCATCATGTTCTCACACGCTTTTTGCATTTAATAACCCTCTGTGTCTGTACTGTTACATATTTAGACTGTTAACTGGTTCATGCAACAACAGGAACATCCGATTCTTACACTAGGGATGGTCCAAACAATAAAAGCAATTGTTACCACCCACCTTTCGTGTCTCCCCTTTTTCCTTATAGATTGTAAGTTTGTGAGCAGGGCCCTCATTGCTCTTGGTATCTGTTTTGATCTATGTGGTTATTGCTATTGTCTGTACAAGTCCCCTCTATAATGTAAAGTGCTGCGGAATATGTTGGCACTATAGAAATAATTATTATCATGTGCTGTTATGTGCTCCAGTGGCTGCTGAACGGAGCTGCAAAATACCGTAAATAAAATAATGCTCCATTCTGTGTGTAGTGACAAGTAAATACTGCCGCAGAAAGGCTAGCGCATTCAAAAGAATACTGTATTACCCAGTTACGGACTGGGACTGAAATTCAGCACTGGCATTTGAAATGATACAGGCCCATGTTGTTCCCCGTTGCCAAGTACCAGATGGGATATATTACTAATATTACACTGGATGAAGGAAAGCAAGATTTACCACATGATCAATATTTCTAATGAGTCCCGTGGCCTGCTGGAGTGATGGAGTCGGCGACTTTGTGCTCCGTCACAACTCTTAACAATATGAGTGCCTTGAGAACACGGATTCTTTTAACAACGTAGCAGACAAGGCAGCCCACGACCAGACAGACCCTTCTGGCATTTGCCAGAATTGCCAGATGGCCAGTCTGGCCCTGATAGTACCCAGCAGCAACCGTAAATTGAATCGAGCTGCGCTCTGCATCTTGGATCAGAGTGTTTCCATTGATAACAGCCGATAGGTGTAGATTCTGGGGGCAGACCTCCAATGATCTCAAATTGATGACCTATCTTGTGAATATGTTGTCAATATGCGGTGACCAACCCTGCAATATAGTAAAAAGAAAAAATTACTCAGGTGGTCTTGCCACCTTATACAGGATTAGATATTGCCCATAGCAAGCTGTATGAGAACAGCATAAATGCGCAAAAAAAACAATATTAAAGTAAATAGCCAGTTACAATGGATTAAGCCACTTTTTCCATAAGTTGATTGTCACCTCAAGTGAACCTGTCACATTGAACACACAGTCCTACCTGATTCTGCAGGCGGCACGTTACACAGCAGTAGTAATTGAGCAAATGAAAATAAGGTTTAAAAAGTAACTTAGAATAACTGAATTTTAATATTTCTAAATCCCTGCTCATTCTGGTATTACTAGC
Source organism: Dendrobates tinctorius (assembly GCF_039654945.1). Lineage (NCBI taxonomy): Eukaryota > Metazoa > Chordata > Amphibia > Anura > Dendrobatidae > Dendrobates > Dendrobates tinctorius. Next base: position 604,217 of record NW_027361904.1, on the reverse strand, counting down.
ATCAGGGTGGTCCTAATAAGTGGTTGACGGCCATAGCTGTACTCCCAGAAACACCTTCCGCCTCAGCATGGGCAGCAGAACTTTACATTAATAAAATACCAGTTATTACAATCAGGCTCAGACTGGTCCATAGGGTAACAGGGGAATCCTCCGGTGGGCCCCAGTGCAGATCTGGGCCCCCCAACCCCACTGTATAGGCAGCACTTTGCATAATTCAATTGATTCACTTATAAAAGCAGCATCTCATCATTCATTAAACAAACTACCCAGTTTATTATTATATAGACATGTAGGTAAATTTGTGAACGAGGGCAGTGTAATATTTGTATGCAGGTGAAAAGTGGGCCCCCCAAAGTGAATGTTAGTGGTGGGGCCTTGGCACCCCAGTCCGACACTGATTACAAATGTTAGGCTACAAAACCATTGTGAGGGGATGACGCGCTTGGCTGCTTCTTCAGGTTTACACAGAACACTTTTGTGGAGAAACACCTGCTGGTTTATTGGAGTCAGTATACACCAAGGCAGGGTTCACAAAACTAAACAGACCCTTTCTGGCTTAAGGGAACCCCCCCCCCCAAAAAAAAAAAACAAAAAAAAAAACCAAAGGGTAACAGAGTCCTTTCCTCTGCAGGTCTCAATGCCCTCTGCTCCTCCTTGGAGCTACGTGGGAGTGCTTCCTCTCCCGAGACACCACAGCCACTGTCTCACATGTTCAGGTATTTAACCAGGACCCCTGTGACATCACCACAGGTCCTGCCAGGGGAGATAGAGAGGGTGGGAGAAGGTCCACTTTATGAAGGTCCACATAAAACCAGCCCTTTTATGCAATTAACCCTCACAGCACATAGTGTGATGGAGAATAATGCTCTGGTGTCATATCACTGACGCCGTTAAGTGCAGTGACACATATCTCCCCTCGTACACTGTGCCAGTGGCCCTGTCACACCATGTATTCATCGGCTCAGCTCCTCTGGTGTAATGACATGGTTTCTACAGACAAGACGGCATTTTCAATGTGAGAAGATCACTTGAAGAATAGATTTAGGGTAGATTGGCATTGAGAAAGACTAGGTGCTTCATTTTTTCTGAGCTGATCCGGTTTCTTCTTTCTGTTATTATCTGTCCTGTTTTTGAGAAGACTCTTTCAGAAGGTACAGATGTTGCTACGATGCACAATCTTTCTTCCATCACCTTGACAAGTCTGGGGTATATCGAAGTCTTGGCCTCCCACCAGGTCAGTGGGTCTGCAGATCGTTGTATAATTGGCTCTTCACCATAGCCTCTTACTTCAGTTATGGCATCTGCAGAGTTTCCTGCAGTCTCTCCTGTTGCTCTCTCATCAAAGAGCCTCCATACAGAAGAAGTTTGTCGATCCATTTCTAACGACGTTGCTTCGGCTTCCCCCCCTTGGTCTCCTGGTCGGATTCTGATGTAACATCTGGCTGCTGCTGTTATTCTTTCGAGTGCTTCATCAACAGCTTGAGCGTCGTCAAAGGCCAACTTTTTAAACCTTGGGTCCAATATGGTGGTTTCAGAAAGCAGCGTGTTGTACTCCATCCTATGGAACTTTCTGTCCATGGATGCACAGAGTGCAGTCACCAACTCTGCTGCCTTTAATGTGGTTACAGCTCCTTCTGTCTGACGGTGTGTAGTGACTGTCTGCAGACCCCTGCACAAAACTAGCATTTTAGAAGAGGATACGTAGCTGAAAGAGAAAACGGTGAACATTTTATTAGAAGCAACTCCATACAAAAAAAGCTGCTGTATTTACCAACACAGGTCACAATACTAATAGAGCATCCCCAGGATAATGGCGGAGGCAGCGCAAGTGCAAAATATTAATGAAACCATTCACACAGACTACTGTTGTGAGTTCATTTTCCCCTTCACTACTGAGGCCCGAGGAACTCCCTCTTCTGGTAAAGAAAGGTAGTGAGCCTGATTATCAAACACCTGAGTCTGATGATGATGACTGGCTGAGTGGAGTTACTGACTGGATATAAGGCTGCCGACGCCCTTCTGCCCTGCGGGTGATTTCTCGGTGGGATCCTTGGAGACCCGTCTGAATTCCTGCTCCTCTAAAGCTAAGTTTTCTGCTCGGCTTTTTGCATTTGTGCTTAGACTTTGTTTTGCCTTGTTTTTCTGGATTTCTGCCATTCCCTGCTGGGGTGTGCTGAATTCCTTTAGCTCTGTCTTCTGAAAATACCTGAGTGCTGATTTAGTTTTTGAAGCCTAGCTGCTTCAGGGTCTTTTTCATATCAGCTTGTTGGCTTATGTCTTTGATAGGGTTTTGGCAGATTGCAGACAGCAACCTTCCTTTCCTGTTCTGTTTAGCTAGCTTGGGCCCCATCGTTTGCTCAGCCTATCTTTCTATCTGTGTGAGTGTTTTTTCATCTTGCTTCACCGTCATTATATGTTGGGGGCTGCCTTTTACTTTGGGGTCTGCTCTGGGGCAGTTTAGATTTCCTTTTCTGTCTTTAGGCTATTTAGCGCTCCGGCTGTGATCGAGGGGTCTAGGGCATCGTAGGAACCCCCCACGGCTACTGCTAGTTGTGTTGATAGGTTCAGGGGTCTGCAATCTGATAGTTGCCAACTTCTCTGGTTTTCTGGACGTAGCTTCTATTTTTGTGTCTGCCTCCTACGGTGACTCAATCATAACAGACTACTCATGGAGAGGGTTAGCTAGTAATATAAATGATAGCGCTGTTTACAGACATCTGTGGTGCACAAAGTCTGGCTAACAGCTTTGTCAAGACTCACGACAATGCTTAGTGTACAAACCTTCTCCATATGCATTTATAATACTACAGTACCAACACCTCCATGAATTGTTATTGTGCAACTGGCAACTCAGTGAGGGAGGCTCGTAGAAGGACGACGAAATTATCATTTTTCTCAGCATGAAATTGACATTCATTTAAATTCAAACACGACTTTGCCATGTGTCTCGGTTAAGCAAGAATACATTTCTTAGATTCTGCTGCTCCTGGAGCTTAAAAAATAACCGGTGAGGGATTCTACGAATCCACATTCTATCAGAATTTGCAATTGTGCTACCCCAGCCTTTATCATAGGGGGTGTTGTGACCTGGAGATGACAAATACAACAGTCTATTTTCTTTGATGTTTTGTAGAATTTATTAAGGCCTACAAATAAGAAGTCAAAAGATCAAACAATTGTTTTGTAAAATTGTTAACTGTTACACATTTGTCACTCCAGCACTTGTAAAATGGGAGTGCAGTGGAAAGGGCAAGGTGTTGCCAGTCTAACATAAAATGGTTTCTAAAAGCCATCTAGTTGGAATGAAATTAATGTCTATTGCATCAACATTGTTTCTTCGTGTTGGTGAAACATTTTCTATGAGATTAGTGAATCCTCACAGCAGGCAGTGTGCGTGTTCTCGGGATTCTCTGGCAACGGCATATGACCACAAGTGTGCGATTTAGATACATGCGGTCACATACTGACTAGACGTGTGCTGCCTCACTCAATACAAGTGAATTGAGCAAGGCCGAACACGTCTAATTGGAATGTGGCGTGTAACCAGCTTACTCAATTCCTGCTCTGATTTCAACTCCTGTGTATATCCACTCCATTCTATGCCAGCAAGCAGTTAATCCTGAATGCTACATATGTCTTTTCAACTATGTAAGCTTATATCTGGTAGTCATTTCAACTCACTCTGTTTGTCCCCTTATGTAGTGAGGTCAAGAAACTTTTCATAGTAGTTTATGATGCATGTAGGGCTGGACATTGGTTTATGTGATCAGTACATTTATTGTGCCCTGCTTTTGTAGTTTATTTTGATTGATTGTTAACGAGGGGAGAAAACAAACAAAAAAAACACAGATCTAAGCATTAGCCTCCTCATTCAGACCTAGCTTGGCAATGCATTTATGTAGGGGGGGAATTTATGTACATTTAATTGAAGTACATTTGATCAAAGTATGAGGCAGTTATAACATAGCAGTTAGACAGGGCAGGAGACAGGTAAGACATTTATATACATCTCTTCCCTGTACATTTGGATTACAACAAATATATACCATATGCATTTGTGTAATTTATATCCTGGCCGCTGCATTCTCACAAAGCCACCACCCTGGCATTAACTCTCTACACTCCATCCATATTGGCCCTTCACTCCTTTCCTCTCCTATGTATAGCACACACGCTCTTTTCACATTGCTCAATTGCACAGATGATCCATCCAGTCCCACCATTCAACATCAGAGACGCTCTCACAAATCACTTAACCATCTGCTCACTCTTTCTATCCTTCTCCTAGTCACAGGAGACATTGCTCCCAACCCTGGTCCCCCATGTTATAGAAAGTCAAACCCCCCAACTGCTACACTCGGAAGCCCCTCTAATCTTATTAATATTCCCTGCATGCCTTGTGTCTCTCTTAATTGTGCCCTTTGGAATTCTCGCTCAGTGCGTAATAAACTCTCCTTCATCCATGACTTGTTCTTTTCAAATTCTATTAACCTTCTGGCTCTTACTGAAACCTGGATCCAGCAGTCAGACACTGCCGCTGCTGCTCTTTCATATGGGGGACTAGTATTTTCTCATACCCCAAGATCAAACAATAGAGCAGGTGGAGGCATTGGTCTGCTCCTATCACCAAAACGTACCTTTCAGGTTTTCCCTCAAGTACCCTCACTTGTCTTCCCTTCTTTTGAGGTCCATGCTGTCATATTCTACACCCACTTCTCCATGCGAGTGGTGGTGGTGTATTGTCCACCCGGCCCCTCCTATCAGTTCCTGGATCATTGTGCCACCTGGCTTCCACTTTTTCTCCTGTGACATCCCCACCCTCATCATGGGTGATTTCAACATCCCCATTGCTCTTCCCCTCTCCCCATCTGCTTCTCACCTTTTATCTCTAACCTCCTCGTTTGGCCTTTTGCAGCTTACTAACTCTCCAATGCATGAAGACGGAAACTCCCTCGACTTGGTCTTCTCTCAGCTTTGTGCAGTGGATGATTTCGCAAACTCCCCTCTCCCGCTCTCTGATCACAACTTTCTTTCATTCTCTATCAACAACTGCCATCCCGCTCAGGTCACCCCCACTTTGCATATTTACAGAAACATACAGGCCATTAACACCCAGGAACTTATGAAGAACTTGCAGTCATCATTGGCCCCCATCTCCTCCCTCTCATGTCCTGATTCTGCCCTGAAGCATTACAATGAAACACTTCAAAGTGCCCTGGATGAATTTGTACCTCCTATACATAGAACACGACACAGACGGCGACAACCCTGGCACACCCTGCAAACACGTTTCCTGTAGCGGTGCTCCAGATGAGCCGAACGTCTGTGGAGAAAATCCAATGTACCCGAAGATTTCATCCATTATAAGTTTATGCTCAGAACATGCAACACTGCCCATCACCTCTCAAAACAAACCTATTTCAACACCCTCATCACCTCACTGTCCAATAACCCTAAACGTCTCTTTGATGCTTTTCATTCCCTACTCAACCCAAGAATACAGGCCCCAACCACGAAGCTTCTAGCTGACGATCTAGCCAATTACTTCAAAGAAAAAATTTACCATATCCGACAGGAAATTACGTCCCACTCACCTCATACCATTCACTGTCGTCCCTCCCCCACTGCATCTAGCTCACTCTCTGATTTTGAACCAGTCACAGAAGTAAGCAGGCTCCTTGCATCTTCTCGCCCAACCACTTGCATCAGTGACCCCATTCCGTCATATCTCCTCCAGTCCCTTTCCCCTGCTGTCACCACGCACTTAACTAAAATATTTAACCTCTCTCTCTCTTCTGGTATCTTTCCTTCCTCATTTAAGCATGCCATCATACATCCACTACTTAAAAAAAACTATCCCTTGACCAAAACTGTGCCGCTAACTATAGACCTGTCTCTAATCTTCCCTTCATCTCTAAACTCCTGGAACGCCTGGTCCACTCCCGTCTGATCCGCAATCTCTCAGATAACTCTCTTCTTGACCCTATACAATCCGGTATCCACTCTACTGAAACTGCCCTCACTAAAGTCTCTAATGGTCTACTAACAGCTAAATCTAATGGTCACTACTCCATGCTAATTCTCTTGGATCTCTCTGCAGCATTCGACACTGTGGATCACCAGCTCCTCCTCACTATGCTCTGCTCCATCGGCATTAAGGACACCGTTCTCTCCTGATTTTCCTCCTATCTCTCTGACCGCTCCTTTACTGTATCTTTTGCCGGTTCCTCCTCCTCTCACCTTCCCCTTACTGTTGGGGTTCATCAAGGATCAGTCCTAGGCCCACGCCTCTTCTCTTTGTATACTTCCCCTATTGGTCAAGCAATCAGATTTGGGTTACAGTACCAGCTCTACGCTGATGACACCCAATTATACGCTTCTTCTCCTGACATCACGCCTGCCTTTTTGGCAAACACCAACGATTGTCTAAACGCTGTGTCTAACATCATGTCCTCACTATCTGAAACTGAACCTGTCAAAGACTGAACTCCTTGTGTTTCCTCCCTCTACTGATGTACCTATACCCGACATTGCCATTTCTGTGTGTGGTTCCACTATTACTCCCCAGCAACATGCCCGCTGTCTTGGGGTCATACTTGACTCCAAGCTTTCATTCGCCCCCCCACATCCGATCACTGGCTCGCTCTTGTTTTCTGCACTTCAAAAACATTTCTAGAATTCGACATTTTCTTAATTTGGCTCCGCAAAAACTCTGTTTCTCTTATTCATTCTCGTCTGGACTACTGTAATCCTCTTCTAATCGATCTCCCTCTTACCAAACTCTCCCCCCTACAATCTGTCTTGAATGCTGCAGCTAGGATCATATTCCTCGCCAATCGTTATACCGATGCCTCTACCATGAGCCAGTCATTACACTGGCTACCCATCCACTCCAGAATCCAGTACAAACTTATTACCCTTACCCACAAAGCTCTCCATGGCTCAGCACCACCCTATATCTCCTCCCTCGTCTCAGTCTACCACCCTACCCATGCCCTCCTTTCTGCTGATGACCTGAGGTTAGCATCCTCAATAATCAGAATCTCCCACTCCCGTCTCCAAGACTATACACATGCTGCACCAATTCTTTGGAATGCACTTCCCAGGTCAATACGATTAGTCCCCAATCCCTACAATTTTAAGCGTGCTCTGAAAACGCATTTATTCAGATTGGCCTACCGCCTCAACACATTAACCTAATTATCCCTGGGGGGCGTGGCCTAGCGCACGATGTGAGAGGACGTGCAGTGGAGCTCTCCTGCCACAATCTCCCTTACTAAGGATACCTGAGGCGCCGCCGAATGCTGAAATCGCTCCAAGGAGTGTGCAGAGATCCGGGGAGTAGCAGTGAGTGGAGGGCGGTCTGGTGGAGAGGAGTCCTGCACGAGGATGACAAGCAGGAGACAGAAGGAGCTGGCAGCGTCGGGAAGCGCTCAGGCCCAAGATGGCTCCAAGGCTGCAGAGGAGGCGGCAAGGGCGAGCGCGGCATATCAAAGAAGGATGGAGGTGATCGCTCGGCTGGAACGCTTTGCGAGGTCAGAGGAGGCTGCTAATGAGCAGTCAGCGTCTGAAGGTGAGAGACCTGACACAACGCAGGTCCCTGGGAAACAGCAGGAAGGAGGGGGCCAGCCACAGAGTGGTGGGGAGGAACAGAGATCCCCTGTTGTGGCTGCACGTGCTGGCCAGCTTGAACAGCCGGACACATTAGATATAGCAGAGCCGACGCTCAAATATATATTTTCTGTGGTAATTTACAACAGGTCTGCCCTTGCGGCTTTGAACAGTCGTGTGGATGATTTAAAGGGAGAGATGGCTGCGATTAATGCTGCAGTACGCAAAGTTGAACAGAGAATGGAGGTGGTGGAAGAACTGGTGGGAAGCGCTGAAGACCAGGTTAGTGAACTGTTGAAAAGGGAAAAAAAAGTATATGCAACGTATAGCTGAACTGGAATTTAAAACTGATGATCTGGAGAACCGCTCCCGTAGGAGCAACCTGAGGATTGTGGGGGTACCAGAAAAAGCGGAAGGAAATAACCCCACTGAGTACATTGAGTCATGGCTGAAAAATACTGTAGGAGGGGATGGTCTCAATAAAATGTTTTCCGCTGAAAGAGCACATCGTGTGCCCACCAGACCCCTGCCCCCAGGATCAGCCCCAAGAGTCATCTTGGCCAAAGTTCTGAATTATCGAGACCGGGATACTCTGCTGAGGAAAGCCAGGACCTGTGCGGAACTTACCATAGATGGCAATCGCATCTCCATCTACCCAGACTATTCTGCAGCGGTTCAAAAGCTCCGGATGACGTTTGGAGAAGCTAAAAGACTACTACGAGACATGGATGTGCGCTATTCAATGATCTACCCAGCTAAGCTGAGAGTCGTAGCTTTGGATTGAGTGCACTTTTTTCAAAATCCAGAGGAGGCGACACTCTGGCTTGACTCTAACATAAAGAATATCAGAGCGGGACAGTCCCGTTGAAGCATACTCTGAGTGATGTTGAAACAGTGACTAACTGTGATTTAGTTTGAATTTGATAAGTTAAATGGTCATCTCTGAGATGAAGCAATGCCATGTTGGTATATATGGGTTGTGTTCGGCGGCGCGCTTATTGCAGTTTGATAAATGTGGACGGGAGCGTAGTTGGAGTGCAGAGCTTGTATTGCTAGGCTGTAAAAACGCCCTTCTAGATCTCAAATAGAGATGGAGAGAGAATTCTTATCAGCTTAAATGCTGTGGGAGACAACTAATTTTTCGGGAGGGGGATGGGGGGAAGGATGAGAGTTATTTCAGTTGGAAGGTTGGGACAAGGGGTAGAGGCGGGAAGGTGGGGGTGGAGGGATGGGGGGGGGGACCGAGATTTCAGTTATAACGTGTCAAATGTTTGGTATTGCAACATATCATGGGGGATAGAATTAAAATTCTAAGCTGGAACGTTAGGGGTCTCGCTAACGTCTCAAAATGGGCCGCAATTTTACAATATCTGCTGAAGCTGAGGCCCTCAGTGATTTGCCTCCAAGAAACACATCTGGTAAAAGACAAAGTACCATAGCTATGTTACAAAAAAGATGGGTGAGGAAGGCTTATCACTCGACATACTCAGCCTATGCTAGGGGAGTGTCGGTGTTAATCCACACTTCTACTCCATATGAAGAAGTGGAGGCTATAATAGACAAGGATGGGCAATACGTGTTTATTGTATGTAGGATATTGAATAGATTATTATGTATTGTGTTTTTGTATATCCCTCCACCATTTTCTGGAAAAAAGATACAGGAAATTCTGGACTTATCCGGGAAATGGACTGGGGTCCCGTTGCTTGTAATCGGTGATGTGAATAATATTGCAAATGATCATTGGGATAAGGGTAAACATACGGGGAGCAGAGAGGGAGGGAATGTGACACCTTTTGGAAACTACATGAGGGAAATTGGTTGGATAGACTTGTGGAGAGTTCGGAATATAGAGAACTACACTTACTCGTGCTACTCGGCAACGTATGGATCCCTGTCTCGCATTGATGTGGCTTTGGGAAATGAGGGGATGGATAACTTGGTACAGGAAGTGGAATATTTGCCCAGAGTCCTATCGGATCATTGTCCACTGGTGATATCTCTACAATTGGGAGAACGGGGGAGGTTGACAGGTATGGGATGGAAAATTCACCCCTTTTGGTTACGGTTGCTGGATATGGGAAAGATAGGAGAGGAACTGGGAGAATTCTTTAGGACAAACGAAGGTAGTGCAGAGGGTCATGTAGTCTGGGATACTATGAAGGCGTTTTTGAGAGGGATTTTTTTCAGAGAAGTGTCTCGATATAAGACTAGGTCTCAAAATCTAGACAAAGCAGTGATGGAGGAATTAAGGGCGGTGGAGGAGGCATTGGGTGCGCAGTGTACTAAAGCTACGCAGACCCGCATGAGAGTGGCCCACTCGGAAGTTAATAAACTTCACATCCGTAAGGCAGAGAGACGGCGGGCATTTCAGAACGAGGCATTCTATGCGGAGGGTGAAAAAGTGGGGCACCTGCTCTCAGTGATAGCTTCGGCACAACGGGAATCCTCACATGTGTATGCAATTAAATCTAAGGAAGGTAATGTGGTTACACAGGGGGATCAAATTTTGGATGTATTTAAACAATTATATAGTGAGCTATACTCCTCAAAGATACATAAAGGTCAAGAGGAGATGGACAGGTATCTGAGGGCGATTAAGCTTCCTAGATTAGGGGAGGAAGACAGAGAATGGATGGATAGGCCGCTTGCAGCGGAGGAGTTGAGGGTGGCACTGGCGGACATGGCGGGTAGTAAGGCCCCGAGGGCGGATGGCATTCCGGCAGAGGTGTATAAAATTTTTAATGAAGTAGTAATAACTAAATTGGAGAAGGTATTTAATGAGTCGTTGGAGAGGGGAATGTTACCTACATCTATGAGAGAGGCCATTGTTGTGGTCATTCCTAAAGCTGATAAGGACCCATTGAATCCGGAGTCCTACAGACCAATTTCACTCCTTACGGCAGATGTAAAGATTTTGGCGAAGGCCTTGGCCAACAGACTGACCCACGTGATTGATAAAGTAATCCACCCAGATCAATCGGGATTTATGCCCAATAAATCTACAGCAATCAATTTAAGGAGGCTATATTTAAATATGCAAATTCCATCCGAAAATGCTGGAAAGAGAGTAGTAGTGTCTTTGGATGCCCATAAGGCCTTTGATTGTGTAGAATGGAAGTACTTGTGGTCGGTTTTGAAGGACCTTGGGTTCGGGCCCAAGTTTATATCTTGGGTGGGGTTGCTATACTCCTCTCCAACGGCAAAATTAGAGTGAATAATGAATTATCTGATAGTTTCTCATTACATAGGGGTACGTGGCAGGGATGCCCGTTGTCTCCGTTGCTGTTTGCCATTGCCGTGGAGCCTCTGGCCACTAAAATAAGGGATGAACAAGAGATAAAAGGATTTGTCTATGGAGTGAAGGAGGAGAAGGTGTCTTTGTATGCCGACGATATTTTGTTATTTTTGGAGGACTCAGGGGAGAATTTGGATAACGCGGTGGCATTAATTGAGGAATTCGGGGAATTTTCCGGACTCAAAATCAATTGGGACAAATCGTGCATTATGCCCATTGATGAGGTAGATAGGGATATGGGGGAAGTGGAAAGGTCAGCAAAATTGAAGGTAGTTTCGAGATTTAAATATTTTGGGATACAAATCGCCCTTCCTTTGACTAGGTTTGAAGAACTTAATCTAAGCCCTTTGTTACAAAAAATTCGTTCCAAAATTTCGGCATGGAATAAATTACATCTTTCGGTAATTGGAAGTGTGAACCTTTTAAAAACGATTGTGATGCCACAGCTTTTATATGTACTGCATAATTCTCCAATTTGGATCTCGCAGAGTAGGTTCCACAAAATTAAATCGCTGTTTTGCGAACTAATAAGGGGGGGGGGGGAGCCCACGGTTTAAACAAGAAACTTTGCAGAGGCCAAAGGAGGAAGGAGGTTTGGCGCTTCCTAACCCCTGGGTATATTTTTTATCAGCACAATGCCAGCATATTGGAGGATGGGGGGGTGGAGACGGGACAGGGACAATCGCCCAGTAGTTTGAGATATTCGTTTGGAAAATGGCCTCTGGGAGAGTTTGGAAGGGGGGAAGTTTTTAAAATTAGGCTCTCGGTTTCCTACTGTTCTCCTAATTCATAAGGTATGGGAAAAACTTAAACAGATTAGGGGTGTCATGGGCCTTACCAAATACTCTCCTGTATGGGATAATATAAATTTGCAAGAATTCAAGCAAATGGAAGGATTTGGGCCCTGGAGAGAGGCAGGAATCAGAAGGATGGGTGAGCTAATGGGTCAGGGGAGACTTAAGTCATTTGTGGAGCTGCAAACAGAATTCCAGTTACCGCATTAAAATTTATATCATTATAAAAGAATTCAGCATGCGTATCGGTCGCAATGTCGGAGGAACCTTATTGAGATCCAGATTGTTATCACGCTGGCCTCCATTTTGGAGAACAGCGTGACAAGGGGGGCAATCTCAGAAGTGTATAGAGATTTATTATTCACCTTTCTAGTCAAACATCCCATCAAGTCTAGAGTGAAATGGGAAGCTGAATTGGGAGAGATAAATGACGATAGATGGGAATCTATTTTAGAATATGTGCCTAAGATCTCTATGAGCGAACCTGGGAGGATGTCTCAGCTATACGTAATTCATAGAGCTTACAGAACTCCAGATAGAATGTTCAAGATGGGTTTGAGGTCCGATTCGGAGTGTCCACGATGTTCGCAGGAATGGGCAGACATGCTGCGGCATTGCCCTAGATTGTCTACCCACTGGACAGTTGTATTGAATCGGTTTGAATTGATAAATTGATATATAGGTGTGTAATCCCCAGAGACCCTTTGGTCTGTATATTAGGTTATGTGGAAGAATTAGTAGCGGTATCCATGGTCAAACTGGCGATTGCTAGACTGTTGTTCATAGCAAGGAAGTTGATTGCTCGGTTCTGGATCAGAGAAGAGCCTCCGACTAGACGAGACTTTCTTACGCAGGTGGAGCATATAATTTCATTGGAAAAAAGTATTTATACTAAGAGAAATAAACTCGATGTATTTCATAACATATGGCATCCATGGGTAGAATGGAGTTAGATTTGTGGGGAGGATGTATCATGATATAGAGGATGTTCATAGTAAACAATTATATATGGATGTGGGAAAGAGTACCGGAATAGAAATGAGGAAGACACTGAAGGGGTCTCGGAGGGGGGGGGATAGGGGGGAAAAAAAAGGGGGGGGGGAATTTTGTTCATAAAAGTATATGATTATATGTGAACAATTGCTTGATGTCATATATGTTATAATTGTTATCATTAATAAAAATTTATCTGATTAAAAAAAAAAAAAAAAACCTAACTATCCCTGTGTGGCACAGTCAAAAGTCTTACCATAACCAGGTTCCCCACATCATGTTCCCACATGCTTTAAGCATCGATTAGCCCTCTGTGTCTGTACTGTTACACACTTAACATTATGGCTGGTCCGAACAATGAAGGCAATTGTTACCACCCACCTTTCGTGTCTACCTCTTTCCTCATAGACTGTAAGCTTGCGAGCAGGGCCCTCACTCCTCTTGGTATCTGTTATGATCTATGTGATTATTGTTATGCTGTAATGTCTATTGTCTGTACAAATCCCCTCTGAAATGTAAAGTGCTGCGGAATATGTTGGCGCTATAGAAAATTATTATTATTGTCTCCAGCCACCGGACAAACAATTTCAGACGGATCCGGCGAATGACGGATGAAACCTGCGGCCGTCAGTCGGAATCCGTCTCTAATACGAGTCTATGAGAAAAAAACGGATCCGGCGGCATCAGTCACCGGATCCGTTTTCTTCAAAATTTGACGGATTGCGAATGATGGCAAACAACTGTTGTGTGAAAGAGGCCTTAGACTTTGGGGTCATCTGAAGGAAATTGTCTATGCTGTGAAGATACGAGATGTGCAGCATCTGAAACAGCGGATACCGGAAGCCTGTGCTAGCATTTCTTCTGCGGTGTTGCTATCAGTGTGTCAAGAGTGGGAGAAGAGGGTTGCATTGACAATCCAACACAATGGGCAGCACTTTGAACACATTTTATAAGTGGTCATAAACTTGTAAATAACTCATGAAAGAATAAAGTTACGTTAAAACCAAGCACACCATTGTTTTTCTTGTGAAATTCTCAATAAGTTTGATGTGTCACATGACCCTCTTCCCATTGGAAAAATTAAAATTGAATCAAAAATGGCCGACTTCAAAATGGCCACCATGGTCACCACCCATCTTGAAAAGTTTCCCCCCTCCCATATACTAGTGTGCCACAATCAGGAAGTCGATATCACCAACCATTCCCATTTTATTTAGGTGTATCCATATGGCCCACCCTGTATAATTAAATAACGGTCTATTGTACCTTTCTGCACTGATCTCCACAATGACCTGTTCAAATGGCTCCAACACAATGCATGTCTCCCGCACTACTTCCCATTCTTCTTGGTTCAGAGTGTCAACAGGTGCACAGACAACGGCCAGGGTTAAAATGACTGCATCTTTCGACTCCAGGACTCGTTTAAGCATGTGGTATGTTGAATTCCATTGCGTCACACAATCTTGTTTCAGCCTCAGCTCGGGCATACCCATCTGTCGTTGTGTAGATTTCAGTTTCTCTGTGGCTATTGTATTTTTATGGAAAAATTCCACTATGGACTTCACTTTGTCCAGAGTGGGCTTAATAACCTTGAGGGCATCTCTCACGATCAGGTTGATAGTGTGTGCAAGACATGAGTGGTGGGTCCAATTTAGAAGTTTAATAGCGTTCGTTATATTGGCTGCGTCGTCACTAACACAGCAAATCACTTTGCCTTCTATGTGCCACTCTTTTACAACTCTTAGTAGTTCTACTGCCAAGTTCTCTGAAGTGTGTCTTTCACTGAACTCAAAACAGTCCAGAAGGCAGGACACCTTTTCATAGTTTTCTATGAAATGGCATGTAACAGAAATGAATGCAGTGGTGGTGCTGGACGTCCAGCAGTCGACTGTCAGGCAAACTGCTGTAACTCTTGTAATCCTGTCTTGCAATTTGGCACGTTCTCTGTCATATAGTCTTGGAAGGACTGTCTGGATGATTGTTTTCTTGCTTGGAATATTATACATGGGATTCAGATAATAGGTGTATTTTCTAAATCCCTTGTCCTCCACAATTGAAAATGGTTGGAAATCTCTGGCAATCATTGCAACCAATTCCTCATCATATGAAGCTTGCATTAAAGGCGTCATGGATTCATGTACCATTAACTGCATTATAGAGCTTTGTGTTGTTGCTACAGGTTGGGGATTAGTTAGTTCATGAGGAGTGGCCGATGCTGTAGCTTCCCATGCTGCAGCTTCCGATGCTGCAGCTACCGATGCTATAGCTTCCGATACCTCCATACCTGAGACAGAGGCACAGACTTCAGGTTCGGCAGCCGGCACACTAACATGACCACTAGCTTGCCTTTGTTCATCAATCTTCACTGTAGGATGCACAGTCCTCACATGCCTGTGAAGATTATTCGTAGACCCTCCTCGGTATGACAGTTTAGCGTTACATATTTTACATTCTGCTTTTATGTTGCTGAGGATATGAAAATGAATCCAAATACTGCTTCTTTTTCGACTCTCTGTCATTTCTTTATCTTATCGGTAGACTAATTTTTTCTTCTCTCTATTCCAGCAGCCTTTAGTGTACTCCACTGCAAGAAGTAAGAATTCCATAGTTATAGCACAGCATTTTAGTTGCTTGTGATTTAAAGAAGTTGGCCACGGCTTTAACGTTGATGGCCTATTCTTATGATAGGTCATTAAAGGGAATATGTCACCTCATTTTTCCAGTATGAGATGCGGCCACCGCCATCAGGGGCTTATCTACAGCATTCTGTAATGCATTCTGTAATGCTGTAGATAAGCCTCAGATGTAACCTGAAAGATAAGAAAAACGAGTTATATTATACTCACCGGGGGGCAATCCAGTGCGGTCCGGGTCCGATGGGTGTCACGGTCCGCTGCCTCCCATCTTCTAGTGATGACGTCCTCTTCCTTGCTTCTGTTGCTGCTCCTTTGCAGGTGTAATTCTGGGCAGAGCAGAGCACTGCAGTGCGCAGGCGCAGGGAAAGGTCAGAGAGGTCCGGCGCCTGCGCACTGCAGTACTCTGCTCTGACCTCAACAGGGCAGAGAATTACGCCTACGCAAGAGCTGCGACAGAAGCAAAGAAGAGGTCGTTATCGCTAGAAGATTGGAGGCACCGGACCCGGACCGCGACACCCACTGTAGCCAGACTGCACCCCTGGAGAGTATAATCTAACTTGTTTTTTTATCTTTCAGATTACATCGGGGGCTTATCTACAGCATTACAGAATGCTAAAGATGATGGCGGTGGCTGCATCTCATAGGTGAAAAAATAGGTGACAGATTCCCTTTAATTTTTGATTGGTGTGTGCGCGCGCGCGTGTGACACCCAGCATGCGCCCGCACGCATGACACCCAGCAACCCGACCAATCAGCTGTTCTGTGTCAGCTAGAACTTCCAACTACAGTTACTGAGCTGCTCAGTCTACTCTATAGTGGCCTCGCACTGCGCATCCGTCCCCTGTGCATATACAGTAGATGGAGCAGCTCCATAACCGAGCAGTTCTCACTGCGGCAGACACAGAACAGCTGTTCAGTAGGGCTGTCGTGTCACAATCCAGCCATTGATTACCTATTATAAGGATAGACCAATGTTTAAAGTCTTGGACAACCATCTAAAGCCAGCACATGATGTGGAGTTGGGTCAGTAAGTGTAATATATACACATACATACAGTGAAAGGAACCTTCAGGTGAGGGTCCCCAACTGAAACAATTTATCTTGACAGCCCTATTACTTTATTGTAATAAAGTCCTCCCTGCTTTAAAAAGTTTATTGCTATATGCAGCAAAACGTATTATAATGGGTGCAATTAGACCCAACTAGAAAAAAAAACACCTAAAAAAAAAAATTAATGCAAGTCACTTAAAAGTATACTGTATATGAAAACCTTTAAAAAAAAGGGACTATAAATGAGTTAACTCCCTCCTCCGCCCACCCCTGCCCCATCCAACTTCAGTAATCTCTGCTGAGGACTTCGCCATGCACTTCAAAAACAAGATAGACGAAACACGGATAGTCTTTATTATTCAACCACCACAACCCCTTTGTATACCAGACCAATGCCCAAACCCCATAACCTCCTTATCCAACATCACTGAAGGGGAGCTTGCTCATCTTCTCTCCAAATCACACCTCACCACTTGTGCACTTGACCCCATCCCACCTCCTCCCCAACCTCACCACCACTCTTATCCCATCTCTAACCCACCTCTTCAACCTATCACTAACTTCCGGTACCTTCCCTTCTGCTTTCAAACATGGTACAATCACGCCTATCCTCAAAAAGCCACCCCTCGACCAAACCGCTATGTCCAGCTATCGCCCAATATCGCTTCCAAACTGCTGGAGAAGCACATCCACGCTGAACTTTCCTCCCATCTCTCATCTAACCTGCTCTTTGACAATCTACAATCTGGTTTCCCACCCTCGCACCTCTCCAGTCCATCCTTAACTCTGCCCGACTAATTCATCTCTCTCCTCACTACTCCTCCGCTTCTCCCCTCTGCAAATCTCTTCACTGGCTCCCACTCCCTCAGCGTATCCAATTCAAATTACTAATACTGACCTACAAGGCCATCTATAACCTGTCCCCTCCCTATATCTCTGAATTAATCTCTCGATATCTTCCCTCACGTAATCTCCGATCCTCCCAAGACCTCCTTCTCTCCTCCACACTTATTCGCTCCTCACCCAACCGCCTCCAAGACTTCTCCCGAATAGCCCCCATCCTCTGGAATTCTTTGCCCCAACACATCCGGCTATCAACCACACTCGGATCCTTCAGATGGAACCTGAAAACCCATCTCTTCAGGAAAGCCTACAGCCTGCAATGATCCCCGCTGCGTCCTCACCACTACTGGAGCCACCGCTTCACCATCACTGGAGCGGCTGCAACCCCCCAACCTACTGTCTCCTTCCCCACCATCCTGTTGCATGTAAGCCCGAAAGGGCAGGGTCCTCTCTCCCCTCTATATAAGTCTGTGATTGTTAGTTTGTTTACTGTAAGTGATATCTGTAATTTGTATGTAACCCCCCCTTCTCATGTACAGCACCATGGAACCAATGGTGCTATATAAATAATAATAATATCAGGAACAATACACAAAAGCTGAAAGCTAGGTGAACAGGGCCTATTAAAGACTTTCAGCTTTTGTGTATTATTGTTCCCGATATTACAATTAATCCATTTATAGTCCCCTTTTCAAAGGATTTTGTATATACTAACATATACTTTTAATTGCAGAAAAAGTTAATTTTTAGGGTTTTTTTCTAGTTGGATCTCATTAATATTTGACCCCATTTTGCCTTATCAAAAAAAGTTTTTTCCTACAAGAGTGTCATTATAGCAGAAGAGGCTGGGAATAGTACAGGCTAATTTGCATATTAAACATCACTGAAAAAGACCCACCCACTATATACACACACAACAGCTTTAATTTACAAATAATTAAAGAGGGGGGCTTCTAAATGATAGAGCAAAGAGAAGACACACGTGAGCAATAGTGATACCTAGTGGTTACACTACCTTGCCGTGATATGGCACCCCCACGAGATGTCTGCTTGCCCTCACTGACCCCAATAGACCCTGCAAAAATAAAGAAAGCACCACTGTGAAAAAAAAATTATATGTGACCATAAAAAGCCATAATGATGGAAACACTGAATATCTTGTCTAGTAAGGTACTCAATTCACAAATATTGTGTGTCAACCTTGTGAAGACTTACAGAAAACGTTTGACCTCTGTCATTGCCAACAAAGGAGAAATAATAAAATGTTGAGATGAACTTTTGTTAATGACCAAATACTAATTTTCCACCATAATTTGCCAAATAAATCTTGCCAAATCAGACAAGGTGATTTTCTGGACTTGTTTTCTCATTTTGTCTCTCATAGTTGTGTTCTACCTATGATGTAAATTACAGGCCTCTCTCACCCTTTTAAGTGGGAGAACTTGCACAATTGGTGGCTGACTAAATACCTTTTTTCCCCACTGTATCGCATACAAGGACACCTGGAATATTGACCCTATTTTTTGGCCTGGTAGTATCCCTACCTTGCCGCGGAGGTTGGAGGTTGCTGCGATCAGCACCAGCAGGGGACCATTATGAGAGTAGTGTCTGCTCCCATAGTGGCCAACTGTAAAAATAGGAATAAAAAAAAATCCATGTACTCACCTGTCCTAATCATCCCTCCCCCCGTAATGCTCTTGACTGTACATGCAGAGGAGGCGGGGAGAATGACGCCTGCAGCGAGATTGCCTTGGACCTCAGTGACAGGACACCGCTCGCTAAGCGCAGCAGAGATCTGGGGCCCGCTCGCTGCAGGCGTCATTCTCCCCGGCTCCTCTGCATGATCGGTTGCATGGATTAGAGTGGGGGATATTTAGGACAGGTGAATATAAGGATATTTTCTCTATCATCCTTCCACAACTGCATGGGAGGTTGTCTCCACGCCCTCATGGGGGACAGGAAGCACAAAGGGGTTAAAAGGTCCCTCCTACCTCCCTCTCTCCAGTGTCTTTCCTGTCCCCCATGGGGCATAGAGAGGTTAGGGGTATGTTATGTGGCCGGCTGCTGCAGATTACCTGAGGATTTTTGAATGCCGGGCAGTAGTGGTCGGTGGCTCTGCCTCCCCTCCTCCGTGCTGCTCCCGCCTTTCTTGGAACTCGAGACCTTCCTGGCCCACCCGCGCCCCCTCGGGGGGTAAAGCGGGCCAGTTATCCACAACCGGAGGCTTCCCGCAGCCCTCCGGTCTCTCCTCCTCCTGTGCGCGCTGTCGGCATCCCGAAAGTGAAGTCATAGACGTGCGGTCACTTCCGGGGTATGCGTTCCACCCTGTAACGCGGTGACTTCTGGTCTGGCCTATGGCGGCCCCTGGAGAGCTGACAGAGTGCAAGAGCATGCCGGAAACACCCTGGCCTGCTCCGGACCCTGGGAGGGGGGAGGGGGAAAAACAAAGTAAGCGCTGAGGGCAGGTTTAACCCTTCATAAACCCACTGGAAGACGCCGACAGGCAAGACAAATCCCCTGTCAGCATGGAGAGATCTTCCTGCCCTGCATCTGCAGAGCCCAGCACTGCCCCAGCCACAGTGAGTGTGTAATGGGGTGGGTCCTGGTGGTGGTGGCCTGAGTGTAGGGGTTTACTAATTCCCAAATACTTCTCTCCTCTCTCGTAGGGAGACAAGTCTTCCCATAAAGGCACCACCAAAAAAGCGGTTAATTTGAGAGTGTTTGGTCACTCTGGGACACTTATTGGGCCAATAAAGAATAACAGTGAAGTTTGGCCTTGATGGAAGCCTGAAATATTCACCTTCCCCGCTCCTCCCCCCCCCTCCTTATATTTCCCTGTCTAGTATTGTATTGTTCGTCTTGTCATATTCCCCGTTTTCATTGTATTAGTGGATATTAGGATATGTATACTGATTTCTGGTTTACAGTTATTGCTAACAAGCTTGTGAGACATATCTATACATTCATGTACTTTTTCTGTATCTGTTTAAAAATGTTAATAAAATACACAGTTAAATAAAAAAAAAAAAGCGGTTAAATGCGCCATTTGTAACAAAAGGCTTCCCACATCATGGAAGAAGAAATTGTGCCAGGCATGCACAGATAAAGTGGTTAGAGCCGAGCACCCCTCCTTGATTGTCAAAATCCGCAGCTTGGTCAAAGCAGGAGTTTCAGACCTCCTTAGTCGCCTCCCCCCTCCATCAGTGGGCCCATCTCCCTCAAAAAAAAAACAGATTTCAGTCAGAGGACTCAGCTTCTGAGTCAGCGCGAACATATGACTCAGGCTCTGAAAGATGAGAAGAGATGGTAGCCACTAAAATATCCGATGCCAGAAGATATCTTTTTTCCTCAGAATACGTGGAGGAGCTGGTTAGTGCACTTCGTGCCACTATGGGGCTAGAATGTGAGCCAGTACCTCAGTCAGCCCAAGATAGAATGTTTGGAGGATTGGAGGGGGCTAAACAGGCAGGGTTTCCTGTGCATAAAAGCATAGTGGATATGATCTCCCAGGAATGGGAATACCCAGAGAAGCGCTATTCCTCTCCATCGGAACTTAAGCACAGGTTCCCCCTGGAGGGTGATGGATATAAATGGGACATCCCGAAGATGAACGTCCAGGTGGTGAGGGTAGTAAGGAAGGCTTGGGAGACTTCTGCATTAGCATTAAAGTCGGGTATTGCCTCAACATGTGTTTCCAGATCCCTCTTCAGGTGGCTTGAGGAGCTACAGAATCATATCTCTCAGGGAACCTCAAGGTGTGGGCTTCTCGATTCCCTTCCCATACTCCAGAAAGCTACAGGGTTCCTGGCAGACGCAACCATGGAAATGATTCGTACCTCCGCCAGGTCCCTTGTTCAATCTAATTCTGCCAGACGAGCGCTCTGGCTTAAGATGTGGAGTGGGGATGTAACCTCTAAGGTCAGACTCTGCTCCATCCCCTTCAAGGGTGAACACGTCTTCGGACCAGCTCTGGAAGAAATTCTTAAAAAGGCCACCAATAAGAGGAAGGCTCTTCCTGAGCAAAAGACCCCTGTCAGGGTCCTGACAGCGCCGGCGTACAGCCTCCGCTAAGCAGGGACTCACCCGCACCGTAGGGACCCCTGGGGACAAGAACAGCCGGACAATAAAGATGCACGGGGCCTGAATGCAGAAGTTTAGAAAGCAGGCACAGGACCTACGGTCATGTGAACGGTCATGTGACTGCACGGGGGTGGGGCTTAGCGTCCTGCTTTCAGAGGAGGAAGAAAACTCAGAGTCAGACAAAGCAGGGGTCAAGCATGATCCAGGCAAGCGAGGTACAGGAGGGATAAACAGACGGAAGGTCAGACAAAGCCAAAGGTCATACACAAGATATCAGTACAGTACCAGGGATGAGACAGAACGGATAGTCAGGGCCAAGCAGAGATCAAAAACCAAACCGACATAGAAGGTACCAAGCAGAATCCAAAGCGATATCCAGAGAACAGACCGAGTCATACACAGAGAATCAAGTAACCAGAACACAGCACTAACACACTCAGGGGTCACCACACAATGCCAAGGGCGAAAGTATAACTGACAGGGGATGGGAGCTTCCTGAGGCTATAAGAAGCCTCCCCAGAACCAATGAGAGGCCACCATAATAGGTCCCAGGTGTGCAGGTGAGAGTCTGCACTGCGATCTGAACATTAACCCCAGAAGTGCCGGTCACCCAGCACTGTTATCATGACAACCCCCAGGAAGAGTTTTTTTGAGCCCCCCAGACTCAGACTTCCCAGTCAAAAGGGAAGGGGAAAACAGGAAGGTGGAGCTATGCTAAGTGGAGAGGTAGTTATATCCTCATCCCCCAGCAGCAGCAGCAACAGCAGGAGAAACAATGACTCTGACCCGGGATGGGGGGGGGGGGGGCGCTCTTGAATTTCTTCCACACTTGGCAGTCGGTTTCCAACTGCCTTTGGGTCCTCAATGTCCTCAGGGAGGGCCTTCTCTTAGAGTTCGAGTCATCCCCCCCCGGGTCTGAGAGTCACCTCCCTACCATCTCGGGAGGCTCAGAAACGCTAAAATCGGGCATACAGGCCCTATTACAATCAAACGCCATTTCCCAGGTTCCTGTGGAAGAACGCGGAAAGGTCATTATTCCCCGCTATTTCTAGCGAAAAAGCCAACAGGAGAGGCGAGAATAATAATAATAAATCTGAAGGTTCTTAATTGACACATTGCATACAGCAGGTTCAAAATGGAATCGGTAAAAACCGCCATTCCCTTGATAGGCCCTCACTCCTTCATGGCCACCATAGACCTCAAGGATGCCTATTTCCATATCCCTATTCATCCTCACCACAGAAGGTATCTAAGGTTTGCAGTTCAAGAAGGTCACAGAGCACTACCAATACAACGTGCTCCCCTTTGGCATATCCTCTGCCCCACGAGTATTCTCGAAGATAATGGTGGAAGCCGTGTCCCATATTCGGAATCAGGCCATCTGCATCGTACCTTACTCAGATGACCTGCTGATAGTAGGTACCTCCTACCAGGCCCTGGAGAGCCAGGTAGCTCAGGCTGTGGATATTCTTCGATCTTTAGGCTGGATTCCGAATATAAAGAAACCCCAGTTCCAACCCTCTCAAAGGAGAA
This sequence comes from Dendrobates tinctorius, assembly GCF_039654945.1. NCBI lineage: Eukaryota > Metazoa > Chordata > Amphibia > Anura > Dendrobatidae > Dendrobates > Dendrobates tinctorius. The sequence goes on along the minus strand of NW_027361904.1, from coordinate 581,379 downwards.
GATTTCTGGGAGTACTGTTAGACTCAAGAAGTCAGATGTCTTTTCTTCCGGTAGATCATCAGAGTTCTATAATTTCAAAAATTTTGGACTTCAGGAAACAGAGCTCCCCGACCCTCCGGTCAGCCATGTCAGTTCTGGGATCAATGATGTCCTGTGCGCAGGCCCATTCCAGAGTGCTTCAGTCCCACATCCTGGAGAGCTGGAACGGACACCATCGCTCTTTGAACAGAAGAGTGCTGACTCCAGGAACAGTAAGAGCTTCCTTGGCTTGGTGGATAGACCCCAAAAATCTGAGCAAAGGTGTGAGTTGGTCTCAGTTCCCCTTAATCACAGTAACAACATACGCCAGCAAAAAAGGCTGGGGAGCCATAGTATCCCAGACCCCATTCCAGGGGTTATGGAGTCAGGAAGTAAGTTCAAGATCTTCCAACTTCAGGGAGCTAAAAGCCGTGGAGGAGGCTCTCCTGGCAGCAACAGAACTGGTCCAAGGTCATCACATCAAGGTATACTCCGACAATATGACTGCGGTAGCCCATCTCAAGCATCATGGGGGCACGAAATTCAACAGCCTAAAATCCATTTCAAGACAAATATTTTTCTGGGCCGAAAGTCACCTCCTTTCATTGACAGCAGTCCACCTAAAGAGAACCTCCAATCTTCAGGCAGACTTCCTGAGCAGACAATGTATTCAGCCTGGCGACTGGAGTCTGAACGGAAGAATCTTCCAAGGACTAGTAAGCAGGTGGGGCTTCCCAGAGGTCGACCTGCTAGCATCTGTCCAAAATTCTCAGGTAGAAAACTACTTCTCCCTGAACCCCAGGGAAAAATCTCTGGTAATAGATGCCTTCGCCTAGAAATGGAATTTCCGTCTGGCATATGCCTTTCCCCCGATTCCAATCTTGGCCATGACTCTGAGGAAGATCAGAGAGGAGGGAACTCTGGCCATACTGGAGCTACCAGGATGGTCAAGAGAAGCTGGTTTGCCCTGATAACAGAGCTTCAAATAGATGGGCCAGTCCACTAACCCATAGAACACAACCTACTCCTACAGGGTCCCCTACACCACCCGAATCTTCAGGGATTGAAGCTAGCTGCCTGGTTACTGAGGCCTAGGTCCTAAAAGCCAGGGACCTATCAGATGCTGTAATTGCGACCCTGCAGAAATCAAGGAAGCCGGTCACCAATGCCATCTATGGTAAAGTGTGGAAAAAATTCTCATAATGGTGTCTGCCAAATCCTACTGACCCAACACATCCCAATATTTCTCGTATCCTGGATTTCTTACAGAGTGGGCTTGAATTAGGGCTAAGGTCTAGCACCCTCAAGGTACAGGTTGCGGCTTTAAGTTCCATGTTTGACCAGGACTTGGCCAACCACCGTTGGATAAAGAGGTTTATGACATCAGCTATCAAACTACATCCAAAGAAACTAGCTGTTGTTCCCCCATGGGACCTGAATGTAGGGCTTACACAATCGCCCTTTGAACCCCTGACGTCTTGTACCCCTCAGCTCCTCTCGTGCAAAGCTGCCTTCCTCGTAGCAATAACCTCGGCAAGGCATAAAGGAGAACTACAGGCTCTTTCAGTTAGGGAACCCTACCTAACAATTAGAGATGATTCCTTAGTCCTCCAGCTTGATCTATCTTTCCTTCCAAACGTCATGTCTGACTTCCAAAGATCACAGGATATTATCCTCCCCTCTTTCTGCCAGAACCCAGTAAACCCTAGAGAGGAAACGTTCCATATGCTGGATGTAAGGTGTATAATTCTACATTACCTAAGCTTTACCAAACCCTGGAGATTTGACCAAAATTTGTTCATCCATTCATCAGGCAGAAATAAGGGAAAGAAGGTGACAAAAATACTATTGCAAACTGGATCAAGAAGGCCATTTCTGAAGCATATTTGGTGCAGAACATGACACCCCCTACAGGGATTAAGGCTCATTCAACACGGTCTACTTCAGTTTCATGGGCTGAAAGGGCAGGCGCTTCCTCCGAGCAGATCTGTAGGGCTGCAACTTGGTCTTCGTTGCATACGTTTACTAAACATTATAGGTTGGACCTCGTGTCCAACAAGGATTTAGACTTTGGCCTAAAAGTTCTTCAGGCCGTTGTCCCCCCCAGTGCAGTATAGGTTGGTATTCCTTCTATGCTGTCGTGGAAGGTTGCTAGAGTAAATAGAATTAGACTTACCGGTAATTCGGTTTCTAGAAACCTTCCACGACAGCGCTATTTCCTTCCCTGTATTCTTGGACAAATTCTGAGAATCTTAAGGTAACCGATGCTATGGCGTTAAGATTCTCAGAATTTGTCCAAGAATACAGGGAAGGAAATAGCGCTGTCGTGGAAGGTTTCTAGAAACCGAATTATCGGTAAGTCTAATTCTATTTTATCTTTTTTACAGGTGGAGACAGTTGGAGGAGTCTACTACTCTCATCATGGTCCCCTGCTGGTTCGGGGAACCATGATGAAGGCAGCATTCAGCGCTTGGGAACAGAGCAAACTGTACACAGATTCCCAGGCTCCGATACGTGTTGCACGGACTCACTGACTTAAATGGGTCCATGTGATCCGTGCTGTCATCCATGACACACGGTCCTCGGAAACACACTGTCATGTGCGCAGACTCATTCATTTCAATGGGTCTGTGTGTGTCAGTGACATCGGTACGTGTAGAAACTGTCACCACACGTAGCGGAGATATTGACGTGTGAAGGAGCGCCCTAATAAAGAAGTGCAATTTTTTTTAAAATAATATATAACGTGTCCACAAATGTACAATCTATTTAAATCTAAAATTAACATGATCTGTAAAAACTATAAAAGAAAAAAAAAATATTTAAAGCCAGAATTGTGGGGTTCTGGTCACAATGCCACAAAACAAAAATGCTTTAAGAAGCAATCAACGCATCAAATGTACCCCAAAATTTAATATATATATTTGTTTGCCTTAAATTGTCCGTCATCCACTTCCGTCTGGATGCTCCGAATCCCACAATCCACCGTGCCGCACCGGAAGTACACCGACCGCCATTTTGGAACACCCAAGTGATGGCGCTCGGATCCAGGACGCAGCAGCGATCCCGAACGCCGCTAGGATCCAGGCTGCCGCTGCGATCATGAGGCTGTGAAAGGGGTGCAACCAGGGGGTATAATGAGAGGGGTGTAATGAGGGAGGAGTAATGAGCGATGCCGCTGCCGGACCCCCGCCAAGACCCACCGCCTGACTACACGCGCCAGATCCCGCTGCTGGCTGCCCACCCACCTCCATGCAGTCACAGCTGGCAGGAAAGACCGCGGCTTGAGGCCTGTGCTGGAGATTGGGCCATCCTCTTGGTGGCGCCACACACCATCTCCAGCACAGGCCACAAAACACCGTCCTTCCTGCCAGCTGTGACTGCACGGAAGTGGGTGGGCCGCCACCCCCAGCGCCACAAAGCTGCCCCCATCGTGATGTTACTGCCCTCCCGATGCGATAGCATCTACTGTATATATATTCCCAGGTGTTTGGGAAAAATGCAACTCAAGTATCTTTTTTGTTATGAATTTAGCAATTTTTTTCCCCACAATAAAATTTAAAAAAAAAGAAAAAAAAAAAAAAAAAACACACACACAAGCCCACACAACATTTATTATTTTCCTACTGACAAGTCAAAGTTACAGCTCTTAGAAGAAGAGGAGGGAAAATGAAAGAGCAGAAACAATAAAAAAAAAAAACACTCCCTGAGTGCACACTTAGGCTGAGTGCAGACGGACTTTTTGGCCCTGCGGATTTTTCCGCGCAGAATTGAAATCCTCAGGTGAAATGTCCTGCATCTTTCCTGCGGATTTCTTCCATCTTTCCTGCGGTTTTTGTGCGGATTTGGAGACTGTGGAGATGGAAAACCGCACAAAAGAAGTAATTTGCTGCGGATTTTGTACCACAGGAAAACCGCGCGGAAGAATCCACAGCGTCTGCACAGCGGTTTTTTTCCCATTGATTTCTCTGCTGCTGTCCATCACAATGCGGATCTGCACCGTGCGCACAGCCGTCCCGGGTCCTAGAGGCCGGTGTGGGGTCGCTGCTTCTCCTACTATTCCCTCACAGATGGCGGCTCTCCATACACCGGGCTCCGGCCGCAGCTTCTCGGCCTCAGATTCCTATTATTACTTTCCCACTGGAGCCACAGAAATGAATGAGGCAGAAATCCTCCTCCTCCTCCTCCTCCTCCCTCTCCTCCTCCCTCTCCTCCTCCTCCCCCTCCTCCCTCTCCTCCTCCTCCCTCTCCTCCTCCTCCTCCCCCTCCTCCCTCTCCTCCCCCCTCTCCTCCTCCCTCCTCCCTCTCCTCCCCCCCCTCCCTCCTCCCTCTCCTCCTCCCTCCTCCCCCTCCTCCTCCTCCTCCCCCTCCTCCCTCTCCTCCTCCCTCTCCTCCTCCTCCCCCTCCTCCCTCTCCTCCTCCTCCCCCTCCTCCCCCTCCTCCTCCTCCTCCTCCCTCTCCTCCTCCTCCCTCTCCTCCTCCTCCTCCCCCTCCTCCCTCTCCTCCCTCTCCTCCTCCTCCTCCCTCTCCTCCCTCTCCTCCTCCCCCTCCTCCCTCTCCTCCTCCTCCCCCTCCTCCCTCTCCTCCTCCTCCCCCTCCTCCCTCTCCTCCTCCCTCCCTCTCCTCCTCCCTCTCCTCCTCCTCCTCCCTCTCCTCCTCCCTCCTCCCTCTCCTCCTCCTCCTCCCCCTCCTCCCTCTCCTCCTCCTCCCTCTCCTCCTCCCTCTCCTCCTCCTCCCCCTCCTCCTCCCCCTCCTCCCTCTCCTCCTCCTCCTCCCTAACCTCCTCCTCCTCCTCCCTCTCCTCCTCCCCCTCCTCCTCCCCCTCCTCCCTCTCCTCCTCCCTCCCTCCTCCCCCCCCCCTCCTCCCTCCCTCCTCCCCCCCCCCTCCTCCCTCTCCCCCCCCCCTCCTCCCTCTCCCCCCCCCTCCTCCCTCTCCCCCTCCCCCTCCTCCCTCTCCCCCTCCCCCTCCTCCCTCTCCCCCTCCCCCTCCTCCCTCTCCCCCTCCTCCCTCTCCTCCCTCCCCTCCTCCCTCTCCCCCTCCCCCCCTCCTCCTCCCCCCCTCCTCCCTCTCCCCCCCCCCTCCCCCTCCTCCCTCTCCCCCCCCCCTCCCCCTCCTCCCTCTCCCCCCCCCCTCCCCCTCCTCCCTCTCCCCCCCCCTCCTCCCTCTCCCCCTCCCCCTCCTCCCTCTCCCCCTCCCCCTCCTCCCTCTCCCCCTCCCCCTCCTCCCTCTCCCCCTCCTCCCTCTCCTCCCTCCCCTCCTCCCTCTCCCCCTCCCCCCCTCCTCCTCCCTCCCCTCCTCCCTCTCCCCCTCCCCCCCTCCTCCTCCCTCTCCCCCTCCCCCCCTCCTCCTCCCCCTCCCCCTCCCCCCCTCCTCCTCCCTAACCTGAGCTCAGCGCCTCACCTCAGCCTCCACTGCCGGCAGCCACCACTGTCCACCGCTGCCAGTTATGGGTCCTCCCCGAACGATCCGAGGCGATGAGCCGGCTCCTGGTGAACGACAAGGCCCGACTCCCCACCTGCAGCGGAGCGCTGTGTGCTTCTTCCTGCCGGGCTGGGGGCGGGGAGGAGACTCGGAGCAGAGAGCACAAGTGGGCAGTGATTGGCTGTGCTGAGATGGCTCCTCCCACATGAGACATTGCCTGTGACTGGCTGCTCGGTGCAGTGAGTGCAGCTATGAGCTGTGAGAAATCACACTGTGCAGGGCCGGTGTTAGGCACAGTGGGGCCCAGATGCTGACACAGTGCAGATCACACAGAAGCATTGTGAGTGTAGTTACATGCGCTGAGTTCAGGCCGCTAAATGAGTGTGAGCGACAATATTGAAGTCATTCGACACTTGTTTCCCGGCCTCAGGGCCGTTTTTAGGGGGGGACGGGGGTGCGATCACACGGGCGACACCAAGCAGGGGGCACCGCCGCCTCCTAGCCAGAGCCGGCGCGATCCGGTACTTTGATGCAGCGCCGCAGGCACCGGGCAGCACGCGCAAGGTGACATCAAATCAATTCACACGGAGGAGGAGAGGAGAGGAGCCGAGGAGGGGAGGAGCGGAGGAGGAGAGGAGCCGAGGAGGAGGAGAGGAGCGGAGGAGGGGAGGAGCTGAGGAGAGGAGGAGGGGAGGAGCCGAGGAGGAGCAGAGGAGGGACTCTCCAGCGCTGCTCCCTTGCCTGCACGTGCACGCCACCCCGCCCACGGCGCACTGATACATGCACGTTGTGCAGTGACCTGACCCGGCCGGCAGCCCCCGCGCACTAATACCTGCTGCAATTGCAATGCAGTGCCGGCTATTGGGTCACGGGGACGGTGAATCTCGTCCCATCTCTCATTCTCTAGTGAGTCACACGTGCCGCCCGTTACCTGAACAATATGACTGGAGTCTGTGTGGCCGGCCCTGCCTGACTGCGACCTGTCACCTCACCTGCTCTTATCATCTATCTTCATCGGTCACAACAGGCGCGGTGGGGTGGGGCGGGCTGTGGCAGTCACCACTCACCAGTTGGCTGGCAGTTAGGGTGCACGGACACTGGAGCAAGACGGTGAGGGGGCGCTGCCTGTTGGGGACCTGTTGGAGACATTTACCTGCTTATTGGGGACCTGTGCTGCCTATTGGGGACCTATGCAGTGTGCATATCAATTGGTCATGATTGTGGGACGCAGGATTGTGCGTGGCAAAAAGTTTTATTTGGTGGACTGGAAGGGTCATGGTCTAGGCAGGCGCCCTGCTCAGACCAGCTCTCTGGGTCTGGATGTTGCTGCCACCTCTGGACCAGCAATAGTAGCACAACTTGCTTTGCAGGAGACCACTCCAGAGGCTAAGTCCTCTCGCGGCGCTACTGGGCATGCCCACGAGACGATCTCCCAGTGGAGATCGGGGGTCACGTGCTCAGGTCCTTGTCCTGATCTGATTGGCCCATCTCAGAGGTCTGGAAGGTCCCGGAAGCGCAAGGCTATAAAAGGCCCGCATGGCACCTCGGCCATGCGCTAGTATAGACTATACTTGCTATGTGTGAATGGTGACGGATGTATGACTCTGGTGACTGACTCATTATAAAACCCCTTCCCTCTGATATTATGCTTGTGGATAGGGAATTAGAGTTATAGTCAGCGCCACTCAGTGGCAAGCCATACGCCACAGTGCATACCGCACCGCTACACTAGCGTCCGATAGTGTGATGCCTCACGGCACTGTAGAACAGCGGCCGTAGTTACCGCCACGCTGCAGTTAGCACTTACTGGCGTCCGCGGTAGCGATGCCGCACGCACGGTAGGTCAAGACGGACACCGACCTCTGCCTTGGGCCGTGTCCTGTGACCATATACCGTGTGTGCACGCCAGCTGAGACCGGTGAAGCTAACAGGCTCGGCGTTTATGCTTTATTTGTACTAAAATGCCTCTGTGAGTTTAACAGAGTCCGCTCTGCGCACCTCGTGTGACGTTTAACCCGAGCGCAGTATACCGCCATATAGCGAGTCTGCCATTACTCAGCAGCGGTTGTTACACCTCTGCACGGTGGACCCCGGGCGGCGAACGCACTTCCTATTAGTGCATTCCGCCGTCCCTAACACACACTGTACATGCCGTACGCAGCCTTTTGCGCGGTACCACTAGCAGAACACTGTCGCGAACACGCCACCACTGAGATCAGCCGAATGATTCACTGACCGCCGCCATCTCTGTACAGGAGGAGCGCATGCGCAGTTTTAATGTGACCGCCACTATCTGTCTGCACAAAGATGGCGGCGGTCTGATTTACTGAACCTGCGTGAATTCCAAGCAGGCGCAGTGAATCATTTGGCTGATCCCAGCAGCAGATGTGCGACGTGTCTACAGGGAGAAGAAGCCGGTCACATTAAAGGGGTTTAAATTGTCTGTCTCTGACCGTGTACGGAGCATACCACATCTCCTGGGCAGGGGAGGAAGCAAAAGACAATACTGACATTACAGCAGGGGAGCACAGAGGATTCATCTTGTGAGGTAAAATATTTCACTGACTGTTTTTAAAAAATATTTTACCTCACAAAATGTAACCTCTGCGATCTCCTGCTGTAATGTCAGCAGATGGAGGAGAGAGAAAGAGCTCAGGGGGGAGACAGCATAAACTGGACAGCACATGAGGGGAGAACACAGCACAGGAAAGAGAGAGACAGCAGACAAGGGGGATAGCACATGGGGTAGACCGGTCAAAGAAGAGAGCACAGACGGGAGAAGTCAGCACATGGGGAAAGAGAGAGTGGATAGGTGAGTGAGCACATGTGGGGGGAGAGATTCTCAACGCTGCAAAGCCGGCCCCCATCGTGACATTACCGCCCTCTATTGCATCGGGCCTCCCTCTAGTGTGTGTGTATGTACTGTATATATATATATAACTTATTAGGACGAGTGATACTGCATGCAGTGTATATATACAAGACAGGGGATGTTGTACTGTGCAGTGTACTCCATAATATTTCCCCTCTGCTTGGTCTAAAAAAAGTAACCATTACTGACTACCACATTTTTTGATCTTGATTTCTTTTGGTGTTTCTTAACCCCTTTCTGACATCAGACGTACTATCCCGTCCACGGTACCCGGGCCCATATGACCGGGGACGGGATAGTACGTCTAAGCGATCGGCGCTCTCAGGAGGGGGGGGGGCGCCGCTGATCGCGGCCGGGTGTCAGCTGATTATCACAGCTGACACCCGGCACTATGTGGCAGGGGTGGTCACGGACCGCCCCAAAACATTAACCCCTGGCACACTGCGATCGCAGTGCATCGGGGGATTAGGGAAGCATCGTCAGGGAGGGGGCTCCCTCCGTGCTTCCCTGAGACCCCCAAAGCAGCGCGATGTGCTGTGCTGCTCTTAGGGTCTCCTTCCCTGCAAGCCCCGGATCCAAGATGGCTGCGGGGGCCTGAAGGGAGGTGGCTTCATCAGTGCCTGCTGCGAGCAGGCATGGAGGAAGCCTGCTGCAGTGCCTGTGTCAGATCGCTGATTCTATCTATCCAATATCTATCTATAGATCTGTATATCTATCTGTCTGTGGGTGTTTTTAAAAACATATCCGTCAAGAAACGGATGAAAAAACGCATGCAACACATCCGTTTTTAAAAACACCCACAGGCAGACAGATCTATAGATAGATATGGGATAGATAGAATGCATAGATATATCTATAGTGTGGCTCATTCAAAAATTTTTACCATAACCAGGTTCCTCGCATCATGTTCTCACATACTTTATGCATTTAATAGCCCTCTGTGTCTGTACTGTTACATATTTAGACTGCTCACTGGTTCATGCAGCAACAGGAACACCCGATTCTTACACCAGGGATGGTCCAAACAATAAAAGCCATTGTTACCACCCACCTTTCGTGTCTCCCCTTTTTCCTTATAGATTGTAAGCTTGCGATCAGGGCCCTCATTCCTCTTGGTATCTGTTATGATCTATGTGATTACTGTTATGCTGTGATGTCTATTGTCTGTAGAAGTCCCCTCTATAATGTAAAGTGCTGCGGAATATGTTGGCACTATAGAAATAAAATTATTATCTTTGGATATATCTATGGCTATATATCTATGGGTAAATATCTATGGCTATATATCCACAGATATATAGCCATACAGTCATGGCCAAAAGTATTGACACCCCTGCAATTCTGTCAGATAATACTCAGTTTCTTCCTGAAAATGATTGCAAACACAACATTCTTTGGTATTATTATCTTCATTTAATTTGTCTTAAATGAAAAAACACAAAAAGAATTGTCCTAAAGCCAAATTGGATATAATTCCACACCAAACATAACAAAGAGGGTGGACAAAAGTATTGGCACTGTTCGAAAAATCATGTGATGCTTCTCTAATTTGTGTAATTAACAGCACCTGTAACTTACCTGTGGCACCTAACAGGTGTTGGCAATAACTAAATCACACTTGCAGCCAGTTGACATGGATTAAAGTTGACTCAACCTCTGTCCTGTGTCCTTGTGTGTACCACATTGAGCATGGAGAAAAGAAAGAAGACCAAAGAACTGTCTGAGGACTTGAGAAACCAAATTGTGAGGAAGCATGAGCAATCTCAAGGCTACAAGTCCATCTCCAAAGACCAGAATGTTCCTGTGTCTACCGTGCGCAGCGTCATCAAGAAGTTTAAAGCCCATGGCACTGTGGCTAACCTCCCTAGATGTGGCCGGAAAAGAAAAATTGACAAGAGGTTTCAACACAAGATTGTGCGGATGTTGGTTAAAGAACCTTGACTAACATCCAAACAAGTTCAAGCTGCCCTGCAGTCCGAGGGTACAACGGTGTCAACCCGTACTATGCGTCGGCATCTGAATGAAAAGGGACTGTATGGTAGGAGACCCAGGAAGACTCCACTTCTTACCCCGAGACATAAAAAAGCCAGGCTGGAGTTTGCCAAAACTTACCTGAAAAAGCCTAAAACATTTTGGAAGAATGTTCTCTGGTCAGATGAGACAAAAGTAGAGCTTTTAGGGCAAAAGCATCAACATAGAGTTTACAGGAGAAAAAAGAGGCATTCAAAGAAAAGTACACGGTCCCTACAGTCAAACATGGCGGAGGTTCCCTGATGTTTTGGGGTTGCTTTGCTGCCTCTGGCACTGGACTGCTTGACCGTGTGCTTGGCATTATGAAGTCAGAAGACTACCAACAAATTTTGCAGCATAATGTAGGGTCCAGTGTGAGAAAGCTGGGTCTACCTCAGAGGTCATGGGTCTTCCAGCAGGACAATAACCCAAAACACACTTCAAAAAGCACTAGAAAATGGTTTGAGAGAAAGCACTGGAGACTTCTAAGGTGGCCAGCAATGAGTCCAGACCTGAATGCCATAGAACACCTGTGGAGAGATCTAAAAATGGCAGTTTGGAGAAGGCACCCTTCAAATATCAGGGACCTGGAGCAGTTTGCCAAAGAAGAGTGGTCTAAAATTCCAGCAGAGCATTGTAAGAAACTCATTGATGGTTACCAGAAGCAGTTGGTCGCAGTTATTTTGGCTAAAGGTTGTGCAACCAAGTATTAGGCTGAGGGTGCCAATACTTTTGTCCGGCCCATTTTTGGAGTTTTGTGTGAAATGATCAATGTTTTGCTTTTTGCTTCATTCTATTTTGTGTTTTTTCATTTAAGACAAATTAAATGAAGATAATAATATCAAAGAATTTGTGTTTGCAATCATTTTCAGGAAGAAACGGAATATTATCTGACAGAATTGCAGGGGTGTCAATACTTTTGGCCATGACTGTATATATAAAAAAAAAAATGGTGTGGGCTCCCACGCAATTTTCTGCGCCAGAGGGGGAAAGCCGACGACCAATATTGGTAGCCAGGGGTGGGGCAATATCCATGGCCCCTTCCCAGGCTATGAATATCAGCCCGCAGCTGTCTGCATAGCCTTTACTGGCTATTAAAATAGGGGGACCCCCCTCCGAAAAAATGACGTGGAGTCCTCCCTATATTTTATAGCCAGAAAGGCTACGCAGACAGCTGCGGGCTAATATTCATAGCCTAGGAAGGGGCCATGGATATTGCCTCAGTGACCTGAGCCAGCTGGCACGGGAAAGAAGAGAGAGAAGGAGAGAGAAAGAGATGGAAATGCAGGTTACAGTCTACGTCTCTAAGAGAGAAGACAAGTACGGAACGAAGAGGAGTTATAACAGAGAGGAGGAGTGGGTTGGATAGGAACCCTGCCTATAGGTTCTCAGCGCAAGGCCGGGGCCCGGTCCCCGAGGTTGTATGGACACTTAAGGTTCTGCAGCAGGCACCGGTGGAGTACTTGGCTGTAAATGCACTACTCCCATCCAAGACTTGGGACACAACAGCAGCTGAATAGAGAGCCGGGAGCCAGGAGGTCCCCGAGCAGGCTACAGCTGTCTGTCATACAAGTGAGAGCTCTAGGAACATCTAGAAGAGAGGCATTCCAGGGTAACTAAGTACTGGAGTGCTTTGCACTTAAAGGCGCGTTAGAGGAGTCGTTCAGAGAAGGCAGACGTTGGCGGAGTGTTGGCGGGGAGAACCCTATCTGGCCTGGAGGTTGGCTGGGCTTCTGCCCCGGAGGACACGGTACCGAAGCGGGTACCGGTGTGCACTACAACTGAGAGGAAAGCTTTGGAACTACAACCGCAGGTGTTTTCCCTTCATTCTGCGCCGACACACTCAGCCCTGCTACATCTGGGCACCAGCGTCTACACTGCCCTGGGACTACAGCTCCACCTGTGGGGAGCTACACCATCTTTGCTGCGCACACCACCAGTCCCAGGGGATCTGCACGCAGCGTCGGCCTAACATCATATTTGCCGAACACCACGGGTGGCGTCACGAACTATCTATATAAACTACATCATAAACCACCATTTTATTGGGCGCCTAGGGCCACGGACCGGGTCAACGCTGCTGTGACACATCCCCGACACCGGCCAAGTACCGAGTACCCCGCAGCCCTGGGACGGAGGGCGACCCATTAACAGCAAACCCAAAGAAGTGCATGCGATAGGGCTCACGATAGCTCGGTACTTAGGTTACGAGTTCGGCCGCGGGGTTATCAAACCCCAAGTAAACAAGATTGAGGCAATCCAAAACTGGCCAAAGCCATTGATTTCCAAATAGTTGAGGGCTTTTCTAGGCATCATTGGGTATTATCGTTGGTTTATACCCAACTTTGCAGGGAAATGCGCACCACTAACTAACCTGTTAAAAGGTAGGAAGTCAGTTATGGTTCGGAGGAATCCTCAAATAGAGGAAACAGTTCTATCCCTGAAGTCGGCATTATGTGGACAGCCAGTCCTCATCAGCCCCAAATTCAAGGAAACTTTTATTGTGCAAACCTGTCACTATCCTTCTTTGGATTTGTGGCAGATCTGGTTTCTTTCAATTTAAAACTTTTTTCTTTTTGGACCATCGGGAGTTAATGTCAGTTTTTCCCCGCTGGCAATCTGGTGTTACTGCAGTGCTGCTGGGTCAGCTGATATGGGTGATGACCACTCCCACCATCCTTTAAAAGGTCACTGTGACATCCGACTGGTGCAAGTCTGAACTGCAATTGAGTCAGCGCCCCGAGCAACCCCGAGACCCTTTACCCCTATACAGGGATCTGGAATTACAGCAGAGCCCAGGAGGTGGCTGTCTGTATAAGAGCAGTGGACCAGAGCAGGACGGTCGCCAGAAAGGGATAAATTAACGGGACTGGAGGCGTAGTCAGGAGTCCAAGTCTAAACCAGGCAGGCGGCAGAGGTACAAAATCGGCAGACAGTAGCAGAGTCAAAATCCAGGCCAAGGTCAGAGTCTTAAACCAGGAGAGCAACAGAGGTACAAAACCGGCAGGCAGTAGCAGAGTCAAATCCAGACTAAGGTCAGAGTCCGCAATAGCAAATAACACACTAGCACACTGAGGAAACCAAGACTATATCCGGCGGCCTGTAAGACAGGCCCCAAGGTATTTGAAGGATCAAGTTATCCCTCACAGGCTCAGTCTGATGACCTCATTTGCACCGCCCCCAGAACCAGGCCAGACGGCGATGCACCAACCCCTTCAAGACTGACAGAGGAGTGGAGCCTGCGCCCACCAGACGCCTGCGCAGAAGCCCCTTCTCCGTCACCACCATCACCCACGGGTGAACCACGGCGCCTCCCAGTGGCCGAGTCAGGAACAGCAGTCCCCGAGTCTGACGGCGATGTGAAAGTCACTTGATGCATCAGCTGACTATTGGTGAAACAGTTTCTCTGTTGAGACCAGCCTAGCAGTAGCAGCTCTCTGGTGTCTGCTGTTTCTGAAGTTTGGAGTTCGGCTTCTTTGTCAACTGCGGTGTGGAGTTTGGCAATGGTGTCTGGAAGCTAATTGTTGTTTTTCTACTTATCCCTTTGTTGTTTGTACATTAGTTTATTTTATTCCCTTTCGTTCTTTTTCCGGTGGTTTCCACTACTGCTCACCTCCTGGGGTGGGAGTTGGGGGTTTAGCTCAGGGCTAAACAGGAGAAAGGGACAGGTCGGTGACTTGGGCATCCCTACCATCAAGAGTACCCCCAATTGAGGAACTACAAGGCTCCCCCTAGTCTGAGGGGCAGTTCAGGGGCCCAGGTTCCTCATCCCCTGTATTCCTACTACTGCACCGTGACAAAACTGATGCCTCAGAGGTAGGCCTAAGAGCGGTATTGTCACAAGAGGTGAATGGAGATGATCATCTTGTCACCTATCTGAGCAAGGAACTGAGCCTGCTAACATAGAAAAAATTCAAAAAAAAATTCAAAAAAATTCACACAACAAGATATGGCCTTACCAGAACCCTGTCTGATGACAAATGCACATATAGCAGGATGCAGCTGGCCTCCACTAATAGAGGCAAGGGGCAGCTCAGGTGCAAACTACTGATAAAAACAACCACCCCACACCTAACAAACCATGGTGGGGTTGGCTGCCTAGTAGGAAAAATGCACATAGATAAGGCTTGCAAGGAACTGAGCCTGGAAGAAAAAAAAATTATAATGTAGTGGAGGCGTGCTTGGCAATTAAATGGGCCTTGTAGTCCCTACGCTATTATTTGCTCGGATGTCAGTTTCATTTGGTAACGGACCATTTCCCCCTCGTATGGATGAGGTAACGAAAAGGAAAGGAATGCTCGGGTCACCAGGTGGTTTCTGTCACTGCAAAATTTCAGCTTTTCAGTGGAACATCGGACGGGAAAGTCACAGGGAAATGCAGATGACCCATCAAGGGCCCCCAGTATGGTGACAGATGTTCAACCCCACAAGTTTGAACAGGGGGGTTACGTGAGGCAGCGACTGGTGTGATCTGCGAGGGTCGCTATGTGTCCCCCAGGATGTGCTCAGAAGTATATTAGATCCGCTGGACTGCCTTGTGGTCACAGCAGGACGCCTGTGAGTCACAAGGCAGAATACAAGTAAGTGCGAACTTGGTCAAACTTTTTGACCAAGGAATTGTTCAGGAAAACCGGGTATGGGCTTTCATTTTTTTTAAACAAACTGCAGGAAAGTAGTGGGGCAGGTCCGTTTTCTCCAGCCCAGATCTTAGAAGAGGCCCATGGCCACAGGATCAAGGAAAGGAACTCAGCCTTAGTGCTTTATTGCAAGAGAGGGAGTAAAACTCCTACAGCAGTACGTCTGTTTGCTATGTGACAACTCATAGCAACCAACAAGAATATTTTTTCGACACCAGAGCAAATTAGCGTTAAAGTGATTATCTGGTGAAGGCATACTGCTGAATTATCCGTAGAAGAGATCATCAATATGAGATCAGGGGTAACTCCGCACCCGTCGGGCACTCCCACTGATCTGCTGTTATGTGCTCCAGTGGCTGCTGAACTGAGCTGCAAAATACCGTAAATAAAATAATAATGCTCCACTGTGTGTGTAGTGACACAAGTAAATACTGCCGCAGAAAGGCTTGCGCACTCAAAAGAATACAGACTGGGACTGAAATTCAGCATTTAAAATCATACAGGCCCATGCTGTTCCCCATTGCCAAGTCCCAGATGGGATATATTACTAATATTACACTGGATGAAGGAAAGCAAGATTTACTAATATTTCTAATGAGTCCCGTGGCCTTCTGGGGTAACTGATGGAGTCGGCGACTTTGTGTTCTGTCACAACTCTTAACAATATGAGTGCTTTGAGAACACTGATTCCTTTAACAACTTAGCAGACAAGGCAGCCCACGACCAGACAGGCCCTTCTGGCATTTGCCAGATATTGCCCATAGCAAGCTGTATGAGAACAGCATAAATGCGTAAAAAAAACAATATTAAAGTAAATAGCCAGTTACAATGGATTAAGCCACTTTTTCCATAAGTTGATTGTCACCTCAAGTGAACCTGTCACATTGAACACACAGTCCTACCTGATTCTGCAGGCAGCACGTTACACAGCAGTAGTAATTGAGCAAATGAAAATAAGGTTTAAAAAGTAACTTAGAATAACTGAATTTTAATATTTCTAAATCCCTGCTCATTCTGGTATTACTAGCATCAGGGTGGTCCTAATAAGTGGTTGACGGCCATAGCTGTACTCCCAGAAACACCTTCCGCCTCAGCATGGGCAGCAGAACTTTACATTAATAAAATACCAGTTATTACAAACAGGCTCAGACTGGTCCATAGGGTAACAGGGGAATCCTCCGGTGGGCCCCAGTGCAGATCTCGGCCCCCCAACCCCACTCTATAGGCAGCACTTTGCATAATTCAATTGATTCACTTATAAAAGCAGCATCTCATCATTAATTAAACAAAACTACCCAGTTTATTATTATATAGACATATAGGTAAATTTGTGAACGAGGGCAGTGTAATATTTGTATGCAGGTGAAAAGTGGGCCCCCCAAAGTGAATGTTAGTGGTGGGGCCTTGGCACCCCAGTCCGACACTGATTACAAATGTTAGGCTACAAAACCATTGTGAGGGGATGACGCGCTTGGCTGCTTCTTCAGGTATACACAGAACACTTTTGTGGAGAAACACCTGCTGGTTTATTGGAGTCAGTATACATGAAGGCAGGGTTCACAAAACTAAACAGACCCTTTCTGGCTTAAGGGAGAAGAAAAACAAAGGGTAACAGAGTCCTTTCCTCTGCAGGTCTCAATGCCCTCTGCTCCTCCTTGGAGCTACGTGGGAGGGCTTCCTCTCCCGAGACACCACAGCCACTGTCTCACATGTTCAGGTATTTAACCAGGACCCCTGTGACATCACCACAGGTCCTGCCAGGGAAGATGGAGCGGGTGGGAGAAGGTCCACTTTATGAAGGTCCAAATACAGTCATCCCTTTTATGCAACTTAACCCTCACAGCACGTAGTGTGCTGGAGAAAAATGCTCTGGTGTCATATCACTGACGCCGTTAACCGCAGTGACACATATCTCCCCTCGTACACTGTGCCAGTGGCCCTGTCACACCATATATTCATCGGCTCAGCTCCTCTGGTGTAATGACATGGTTTCTACAGACAAGACGGCATTTTCAATGTGAGAAGATCACTTGAAGAATAGATTTAGGGTAGATTGGCATTGAGAAAGACTAGGTGCTTCATTTTTTCTGAGCTGATCCGGTTTCTTCTTTCTGTTATTATCTGTCCTGTTTTTGAGAAGACTCTTTCAGAAGGTACAGATGTTGCTACGATGCACAATCTTTCTGCCATCACCTTGGCAAGTCTGGGGTATATCGAAGTCTTGGCCTCCCACCAGGTCAGTGGGTCTGCAGATCGTTGTATAATTGGCTCTTCACCATAGCCTCTTACTTCAATTCTGGCATCTGCAGAGGGATTCCTTCCTGCAGTTTCTCCTGTTGCTCTCTCATCAAAGAGCCTCCATACAGAAGACGTTGCTTTGGCTTCCCTCCCTTGGTCTCCTGGTCGGATAATGTTGTAACATCTGGCTGCTGATGTTATTCTTTTGAGTGCTTCATCAACAGCTTGAGCGTCGTCAAAGGCCAACTTTTTATATCTTGGGTCCAATATGGTGGTTTCAGAAAGCAGCGTGTTGTACTCCATCCTATGGAACTTTATGTTCATGGATGCACAGAGTGCAGTCACCAACTCTGCTGCCTTTAATGTGGTTACAGCTCCTTCTGTCTGATGGTGTGTAGTCATTGTCTGCAGACCCCTGCACAAAACTAGCATTTTAGAAGAGGTTGCATAGCTGAAAGAGAGAAAACGGTGAAAATTTTATTAGAAGCAACTCTACACAAAAAGCTGCTGTATTTACCAACACAGGTTGTTGAGAAGAGCCTTAAGATCAAATACTTAACCTCAAGACGTAAGAGATTGAAAGGAACTACCCATAAAGTGTATTATTTCACCTTACATGAGCGCTTTCAGATCAAAGTGTGACACTAAAGATGGCTGCCATTTCCTGTTTCACCACACACCATGTGCTGGTATCCAAGATGACGCCCACCCTGATGACCACATGGATCCGCCCATGATGACGCCCACTCTGATGATCTCATGTACCAACCCAGCCTGATGACCTCATGGACCCGCCCACGGACTAGCTCACTGCCCAACCCACTAACCAATGGAATACATCCGATCACTCCCATTTTAGAGCTATCCAAGCCCCCTTACAGGGGATATATAAACCTATATTTGGATTAATATACGGAGCTTCGAGCTGACGATCTGGCCAATTACTTCAAAGAAAAAATTGACCAGATCCGACAGGAAATTATCTCCCAATCACCTCATACCATGCACTGTCCTCCCTCCCCCACTGCATCTAGCTCACTCTCTGATTTTGAACCAGTCACAGAAGAAGTAAGCAGGCTCCTTGCATCTTCTCGCCCAACCACTTGCACCAGTGACTCATTTCCGTTACATCTCCTCCAGTCCCTTTCCCCTGCTGTCACCCCTCACCTAACTAAAATATTTAACCTCTCTCTCTCTCTTCTGGTATCTTTCCCTCCTCATTTAAGCATGCCATCATACATCCACTACTTAAAAAACCATCCCTCGACTAAAACTGTGCCGCTAACTATAGACCTGTCTCTAATCTTCCCTTCATCTCTAAACTCCTGGAACGCCTGGTCCACACCCATCTTATCCGCTATCTCTTTTGATTCAATTTCTTCATTTTCTCCATATATCTTTTTTATTTTCCACTTTTTTATTTTTACCCTTTTTTTTTTTCAATTTTTTTTTCTATTTCACTTCCCTAAACATAATCCTTTATTTTTTCTAAAAATTTTTCTTCCTTATTTTCCGGCATTCTTTTAGTTTATAAACACCTTTATTCCCAACAGGTAAAATTACAGGTCCTTATTTATCTCACCTAAAAAACATTTCTAGAATTCGACCTTTTCTTACTTTTGACTCCGCAAAAACTCTTACTGTTTCTCTTATTCATTTTCGTCTTGACTATTGTAACTCTCTTCTAATCGGTCTCCCTCTTACCAAACTCTCCCCCCTCCAATCTGTCTTGAATGCTGCAGCCAGGATCATATTCCTCGCCAATCGTTACACCGATGCCTCTACCTTGTGCCAGTCATTACACTGGCTACCCATCCACTCCAGAGTCCAGAACAAACTTATTACCCTCACCCACAAAGCCCTTGATGGCTCAGCACCACCCTACATCTCCTCCCTTGTTTCAGTATACCATCCTACCCGTGCCCTCCGTTCTGCTGATGACCTGAGGTGAGCATCCTCAATAATCAGAACCTACCACTCCCCTCTCCAAGACTATACACGTGCTGCGCCAATTCTTTGGAATGCACTTCCCAGGTCAATACGATTAGTCCCCAATCCCCACAATTTTAAGCGTGCCCTGAAAACTCATTTATTCAGACTGGCCTATCGCCTCAACACATTAACCTAATCTATCCCTGTGTGGCACAGTCAAAAGTTTTACCATAACCAGGTTCCCTGCATCATGTTCCCACATGCTTTATGCCTCCATTAGCCCTCTGTGTCTGTACTGTTACACACTTAACATTATGGCTGGTCCATACAATGAGGGCAACTGTTACCACCCACCTTTTGTGTCTCCCCTTTTTTCCTTATAGATTGTAAGCTTGCGAGCAGGGCCCTCATTCCTCTTGGTATCTGTTATGATCTATGTGATTATTGTTATGCTGTAATGTCTATTGTCTGTACAAATCCCCTCTGAAATGTAAAGTGCTGCGGAATATGTCGGTGCTATAGAAATAAAATTTATTATTATATTATTATTAATAACGCTCCCTTGGAGCTGTGCCATAGATTGCTCAAAGAGAGGTTACATCCTACTGTGTCTGCACACTGATCAATATCCATTGGGCCAGGAGCAGGCAACTAGTGAACATTTCTTATTGTTCAACCTAACAAGGTCACAAAATTAATGCAGCATCCCCAGGATAATACCGGAGGCAGCACAATTGCAAAATACTGATGAGAACCATTCACACAGACTACTCATGGAGGGGGCTGGCTAGTAATATAAATGATAGCGCTGTTTACAGACATCTGTGGTGCACAAAGTCTGGCTAACAGCTTTGTCACGACTCACGACCATGCTTAGTGCACAAACCTTCTCCATATACGTTTATAATACTACAGTACCAACACCTCCATGAATTGTTGTTGTGCAACTGGTTGTTTCATCAGTATTTTGCAGCTGTTCGACCCCAGCCTTTATCATGGGGGGTGATGTGACCTGGGGTTGACAAATACAACAGTCTATATTCTTTGTTTTGTAGAATGTATTAAGGCCTACAAATAAGAAGTCAAAAGATCAAACAATTGTTTTGTAAAGTTGTTAACTGTTACACATTTGTTTGTCACTCCAGCCCGTGTATAATGGGAGTGCAGTGGGAAGGAGAAGGTGTTGCCAGTCTAACACATAAAATGGTTTCTAAAAGCCATCTAGTTGGAATGAAATTAGTGTCTATTGCACCAATATTATTAAGAAGTGTGTCTTCGTGTTGGTGAAACATTTGCTACGAGACTTGTGAATCCTCACAGCAGGCAGTGTGCGTGCTCTCGGGATTCTCTGGCGGCGGCATATGACCACAAGTGTGCGATTTACATACATGCGGTCACATACTGACTAGACGTGTGCTGCCTCACTCAATACAAGAGAATTGAGCAAGGCCGGACACGTCTAATTGGAATGTGGCTGGAAGTATTCAAATTGCACACTTGGGGTCACATGTCCACCCACTCCCAGCACTAGAGAATTGACAGCATGCACAATGCACGTTGTGAGTATTCACAAGTCTGCAGTCTCAGAATGACAGCAGATATAAGAACCAAGCCTGGACAACCCCTTTAACCTATAATTTGCAATGAATATACAGGGTGGGCCATTTATACGGATACACCTAAATAAAATGTGAATGGTTGGTGATATCAACTTCCTGTTTGTGGCACATTAGAATATGGGAGGGGGAAAACTTTTCAAGATTTTATTTAGGCGTATTCATATACAGTGTGTCCGTAAAGTCATGGTGCACTTTTGACCAGTCACAGGAAAGCAACAAAAGACAATAGAAATGTGAAATCTGCTCCAAATAAAAGGAAAACCCTCCCAGTTTTCAGAATTGGTGAGAAAAGTGCTACGTGAATATCGGCGTCTTTACAACCAAGCGCCACCACATAGGAATAACATTACTCGGTGGGTTAAGCAGTTGAAGGAATCCGGCAGTTTGGAGAAACCCCGTTCTGGTAGGCCATCAGTCAGTGACGAGTCTGTAGAGGCTATACGGGATAGCGACCTAAGGAGCCCTAAAAAATTTGTGCGTGCGTGTGCTCGACAATTACACCTAAGGCTACAGTTCTCATAAGGTGTTAAAGAAACGTCTCTGTTTTACGGGGTACAAATTGCGGCTGTTGCCCGCTATCAAACCGGCGGATAGACCCAAACGATGCACGTTTGTTGCAGATATGCTTCATGAGATCGACAATGATGCAAGATTTTTGCAGAAGATTGTGTTTAGCGATGAGGCGACCTTCCATATCTGTGGACATGTTCATCGCCATAACGTCCGAATATGGGCTGCTGAACACCCTCATGCCTACGTTGAGTACGAACGTAACACCCCTATAGTGAACGTGTTGTAAGGTAGCGCTGTCATTCAAGGTTGGAGACACTCGCTTGGCAGCCAAATAATCACGTCCGGCACAGGTTTTCCATAAAACACTAACAATCCAGGCGGTTTATTCTGGCATCATAAACCCACAGCAGTAACATAAAGTTCATATAAACAGCATAGCGTCCATGACAGAGCTTCACTCTGTTTATCCTGTAGTCATACAGGTTGTGCAATGTCCAGCACACAGGCTCTCGAGCCTCACATTTATATCCCCTGTCAGGGTTACCTCATGGCTGCTTCAGCTCACTGCAGGCGTTCATTCCCTCCCCTGGGGACTGTCAGATGCTTGCAGCCATTAGTCACAGCATTCACGTGCTATCAGGCAGGAAGCCCCATCTCCCAGCGGGACCTTCCACAATGGACCAACCGGGTCCAAGCATTCACTCATGTGACCTACCCTGGCCACCTTATATGGTCTGTAGCCACGCCCACCGGATCACATGGCTATGACCTCATCACAGGTTCTACAAGCACACTCACATAATCTTTACTATAGGCGTTTTTAAACACACCCCTGGGTGGATTTGTAGGTAGCTTCTCCCTAACATATTGGCACGAAAGATCAGCTCTGCTGATCAGCACATAATCAAGCCTTCATCTCAAGGCCACCTACCTTGAGATACATTACGATCATTCAGCATCCTATGTTATGATGAGTCACCGAAGGAGGAAAAAACAAAATACCAGCTAAGTCCAGAAAAACCAGAGAGGTTGGCAGCTATCGGATTGCAGAACCCTGAACCTATCCACAACAACTAGCAGTAGCCGTGGGGGGTTCCTACGGTGTCCTAGACCCCTCGATCACAGCCGGAGAGCTACATAGCCTAAAGACAGAAAGGGGAAAAACTAAACTGCCCCAGAGCAGACCCCAAAGCAATAGGCAGCCCCCAACATATAATGACGGTGAAGCAAGATGAAAACACTAACACAGATAGAAAGATAGGTTGAGCAAATGATGGGGCCCAAGCTAACTACATAGGACAGGATATGAAAGCTGCTGTCTGCCATCCGCAAAAACCCTATCAAAATGAGCCAACCGACTGATAGGAAAAACAGGCCCTGAAGTCGCTAGGCTTCAAAAGACTATATCAGCACTCAGGTATATTCTGAAGACAGAGCAAAAGATCAACAGATCAGAGACAAAAATGGAATTCAGCTCACCCCCGGCCAGGGATGGCAGAACTCCCAGAAAACAAGGCAAAACAAAAACAAAACTGAAGAGTACAAAGCAGAGCAGAAAAACTTAACTTTGAGACGCAGAAATCAGACTGGTCTCCAAGAATCCAGCAGGAAAATCACCAGCCAGGAAGAAGGGCGTCGGCAGCCTTATATCCAGTCCTCAATTCCAGCCACCCAGTCATCATCTAGCTGCCCAGGTGTTTGGTAATCAGTCTCACTACCTTCCTTCACTAGAGGAGGGAGTTCATCAGACCTCAATGGTGAAGGGAAAAATGAACTCACAACAGTACCTTCCCCTTGAGGAGGGCTCACCGAACCCTCATCCATGCCACCAGGGCGATCCGGGTGAGCCCGATGAAAGGCACGCACCAATCTTTCAGCATGAATATCAGAGGCAGAGACCCAGGAATTATCCTCCTGACCATAACCCTTCCACTTAACCAAATACTGGAGTCTCCGTCTAGCTAGACGGGAATCCAGTATCTTTTCTACCTCATATTCCATGTTACCTTCAACCAATATAGGGTCAGGAGGTGCCACCACAGGAACTACTGGTTCAACAAACCTCTTCAACAAGGACTTATGAAACACATTATGAATTTTAAATGTGACAGGAAGAGCCAACCGAAAAGAGACGGGATTAATAATCTCCAAAATCTTGTAAGTTCCAATAAATCTAGGCTTAAACTTAGGAGAAGCCACCTTCATAGCGATATTTTTTGATGACAACCAAACCATATCGCCCACCTTAAACTGGGGACCAACGGTCCTACGCCAGTTGGAAAACCGCTGGGCCTTTTCCTGGGAGACAACTTATCCACTACTTGGTCCCAGATCTGGTGCATTCTCTCCATCACAGTGTCAACACCTGGGCAGGCAGAAGGCTCCACCTGCCCTGAAGAAAATCGAGGGTGAAAACCAAAGTTACAAAAAAAAGGTGACATCAAAGTGGCAGAACTAGCTCTATTATTTAAAGCAAATTCGGCCAAGGGCAAAAATGAAACCCAATCATCCTGATCAGCAGAAATAAAACATCTCAAATACGACTCCAAGGTCTGGTTTGTTCTCTCCGTCTGCCCATTGGTCTGAGGGTGAAACGCAGAGGAGAAGGACAACTGAATTCCCAGCTTGGAACAGAAAGTCCTCCAAAATCTAGACACAAACTGAACTCCTCTGTCAGATACAATGTTCTCAGGAATCCCGTGCAAGCGAACCACCTGTTGCAAAAACAAGGGCACCAACTCAGAGGAAGATGGCAACTTAGGGAGTGGTACAACATGGACCATCTTAGAGAATCTATCACAAATCACCCAAATAACAGTCATTCTCTGAGAGACAGGCATATCAGGGATAAAATCCATTGAAATATGGGTCCATGGCCTCCTGGGCACCGGCAAAGGCATCAACTAGCCACTAGAGCGAGAACAAGGTTTAGACCGGGAGCAAGTCCCACAGGACTGCACAAAATTCCTGACATCACGAGACAAGGCGGGCCACCAAAAAGACCCGACTCACCAGATCTCTAGTACCAAAAATACCTGGATGACCAGCCAATGCAGAGCAATGAACTTCAGACATCACTCTCTTCCTCCACTGGTCAGGAACATACAACTTTCCACTGGGACAACGCTCAGGTTTGTCCTCCTGAAACTCTTCCAGAGCACGTCTCAAATCGGGCGAGATGGCAGAAAGAACTACCCCCTCGCCTAAGATGGTAGCAGGCTTAGTCACAACAGGAGAATCAGCAAGGAAACTCCTAGAGAGGGCGTCTGCCTTGACATTCTTAGTGCCTGGAAGAAAAGAGACCACAAAATCAAAACGTGTGAAAAACAAGGCCCACCTGGCCTGTCTAGGATTCAAGCGCTTGGCCGACTCCAGGTTAATCAAATTCTTGTGGTCAGTAAGGACCACGACTTGGTGTTTGGCTCCCTCCAACCAATGTCTCCACTCCTCAAATGCCCATTTCATGGCCAACAGTTCCCGATTCCCCACATCATAGTTACGTTCGGATGGGGAGAACTTTCGGGAAAAGAAAGCACGAGGATTCATTTTAGATGTCACAGGATCTTTTTGGGACAACACCGCTCCTGCACCAATCTCAGAAGCGTCCACCTCCACCTGAAACGGGAGTGACACATCAGGTTGCCGCAAAACCGGAGCAGAAGTGAATCTTCGCTTCAGCTCCTGAAAGGAAGAAACAGCCTCCGGAGACCAATTCAGCACATCAGCACCCTTCCTAGTCAAATCCGTCAATGGCTTGGCAATACCAGAAAAATTAGCTATAAATTTCCGATAAAAATTAGCAAAACCCAAAAACTTTTGGAGGGCCTTCAAAGAAGTGGGCTGAACCCAATCATAAATGGCCTGTACCTTGGCCGGGTCCATTTCAATAGTTGACGGAGACAAAATAAATCCCAAAAATGAAACCCTCTGTACCCCAAAAAGGCATTTCGATCCCTTGACATACAGGGTATTCTCCCTCAAAATCCGGAACACAGTCCGAACATGTTCCACATGAGAGTCCCAATTCTTGGAGAAGATCAAAATATCATCCAGATAGATAATCAAAAATTTATCCACCAAGTCTCAGAATATATCGTTCATTAAGCACTGGAAGACAGAAGGGGCATTAGTGAGCCCAAAAGGCATCACCAGGTACTCAAAATGTCCCTCCGGAGTATTAAACGCCGTCTTCCATTCATCCCCATGCTTAATGCGAATAAGATTATACGCCCCCCTGAGGTCAAGCTTGGTAAACCAGCAAGCACCTTTAACTCTGGAGAATAGATCGGAAATCAGGGGTAACGGATACTGATATTTAATAGTAATTTTGTTGAGGGCACGATAGTCAATACAAGGCCTTAATGAACCATCCTTTTTAGCCACAAAAAAAAACCAGCACCTAAGGGTGAAGAGGATGGTCTAATATGACCCTTCTCCAATGCCTCCTTAATATAGGATCGCATAGCCTCGTGCTCGGGTACAGATAAATTGAAAAGCCGACCCTTGGGGAATTTACACCCCGCGTTCAGCTCAATTGCACAGTCATAACTCCTATGAGGAGGCAAAGACGCAGACTCATTCTCACTAAATACATCATGAAAGTCAGCCAAATAGTCAGGAACATCATGCGACTGGGGAGAGGTGGAGAAAACAGGAGCATCACTAAGGGCACACCGACAACCTCAACTCACCACAGACAAAGATTTCCAATCCAGAACTGGATTTTGGATTTGCAACCAGGGAAACCCCAGAACAATGGTATCATGCAAATTATGCAACACCAAAAATCTGCAATTTTCTTGATGGTCTGGGGAGACCCGCATTACCACCTGGGTCCAAAACTGAGGTTTATTCTTCGCCAAAGGAGTAGCATCAATACCCCTCAAAGGGATAGGCGTCCGCAGAGGTGTCATAGGAAATCCACAACGTTTAGCAAAATCCAAGTCCATCAGGTTCAGAGCTGCTCCTGAATCCACAAAAGCCTTGGCGGAAAATGTGGACAGGGAGCAGATCAGAGTAATTGCCATAAGAAACTTAGGTTGAACACCACCCACAGAAAATGTGTGTACACAACGTTTCTCTCGTTTAGGGCAGACAGAAATAATATGCGAGGCATCTCCACAAAAAAAACACAGCTTATTACGCCTTCTGAACTGACGTTGCACCCTAGACAAAACTCTATCACATTGCATAGGTTCAGACATTTGTTCAACAGGTGGCAACATCTCTCGTGTAGTTTTGCGTTCACGTAAACGCCGATCCACCTGAATGGCTAATGACATAGAATCGTCAAGACCAGAGGGAACAGGAAATCCCACCATAGTATCTTTTACAGTTTCTGACAAACCCTTCCGAAAGAGGGCTGCCAAGGCACCATCATTCCAGGTAGTAAGGACCGCCCACTTTTGGAATTTTTGACAGTACAACTCTGCCAAATCCCGACCCTGGCTTAATGCCAACAGGGTCTTTTCAGCCTGATCAATAGCATTAGGTTCATCATACAACAACCCCAAGGCTTGAAAAAATGCGTTCACATTACTCAGAATAGGATCATCAGGTTACAAAGAAAACGCCCAATCCTGGTGATCGCCGCGCAGCAAAGAGATGACAATTTTAACCTGCTGCACGGAGTTCCCCGGCGAGTTAGGCTTCAAGGCAAAAAATAATTTACAATTATTCTTGAAATTCAAGAATTTAGACCAATCCCCAAAAAACACATCTGGAGTAGGAATCTTTGGTTCAGCAGCATGTGAATGAGCAAGATAGGCGGAAATTCCCCGCACTTCAGCAGCGAGCTGCTCCACACGATCAGACAATTGCTTCATCTCCATTGAGAGAAAAATTCCCCCTACAGCCTCAGAGATATAGAGGAAAAAATATGCACACAAAAAAAAAATTCAGACACTTTTTCCTCTTTTTTTTTTTTTTTTTTTTTTACAAATCTCTCCTGCTATGGAGTACCCTAGGATCTGCGGTATGGCTGGTGATTCTGTTATGATGAGTCACCACTGGAGGAAAAAACAAAATACCAGCTAAGTCCAGAAAAACCAGAGAGGTTGGCAGCTATCGGATTGCAGACCCCTGAACCTATCCACAACAACTAGCAGTAGCCGTGGGGGGTTCCTACGGTGCCCTAGACCCCTCGATCACAGCAGGGGAGCTACATAGCCTAAAGACAGAAAGGGGAAAAACTAAACTGCCCCAGAGCAGACCCCAAAGCAATAGGCAGCCCCCAACATATAATGACGGTGAAGCAAGATGAAAACACTAACACAGATAGAAAGATAGGTTGATGTTATGATTGAGTCACCGTAGGAGGCAAAAACAGAAATGCTAGCTAAGTCCAGAAAACCAGAGAAGTTGGCAGCTATCGGATTGCAGACCCCTGAACCTATCAACACAACTAGCAGTAGCCGTGGGGGGTTCCTACGATGCCCTAGACCCCTCGATCACAGCCGGAGAATTAAATAGGCCTAAAGAAAGAAAGGGGAAATCTAAACTGCCCCAGAGCAGACCCCAAAGCAATAGGCAGCCCCCAACATATAATGACGGTGAAGCAAGATGAAAATACTAACACAGACAGAAAGATAGACTGAGCAAAGACGGGGCCCAAGCTAACTAGATAGAAAAGGACAGGAAGGCTGCTGTCTGCAATCCGTGAAATACCCTATGAAAATAAGAGCCAACAGACTGACAGAGAAAAAGGCCCTGAAGACGCTAGGCTTCAAAAAAGCTATGTCAGTACTCAGGAATATTCTGAAGACAGAGCTACAGGCAAAAGGAGATTCAGCTCACCCCAGCAGGGAATCGCAGAATACAAAAAAGCAAGGAAAACAAAAAACAAAACAAAAATGCTAACAGGCAAAACAGAAAACTTAGCTTTAGAGGAGCAGGAATCAGACTGGTGTCCTAGAAGTCCACAGAGAAATCACCCGCAGGGCAGAAGGGCGTCGGCAGCCTTATATCCAGTCTGTGACTCCACTCAGCCAGTCATCCTCAATAGGCTCAGGTGCCTGATAATCAGGCTCATTACCTTCCTTTACCAGAATAGGGAGTTCACCAGACCTCAGTGACGAAGGGGAAAATGAACTCACAACAGGTTGAGCAAATGATGGGGCCCAAGCTAACTACATAGGACAGGATAGGAAAGCTGCTGTCTGCCATCTGCAAAAACCCTATCAAAATGAGCCAACCGACTGATAGGAAAAACAGGCCCTGAAGTCGCTAGGCTTCAAAAGACTATATCAGCACTCAGGTATATTCTGAAGACAGAGCAAAAGATCAACAGATCAGAGACAAAAATGGAATTTAGCTCACCCCCGGCCGGGGATGGCAGAACTCCCAAAAAACAAGGCAAAATAAAAACAAAATTGAAGAGTACAAAGCAGAGCAGAAAAACTTAGCTTTGAGATGCAGGAATCAGACTGGTCTCCAAGAATCCAGCAGGAAAATCACCAGCCAGGAAGAAGGGCGTCGGCAGCCTTATATCCAGTCCTCAATTCCACCCACCCAGTTATCATCTAGCTGCCCAGGTGTTTGGTAATCAGTCTCACTACCTTCCTTCATCAGAGGGAGTTCCTCAGACCTCAATGATGAAGGGAAAAATGAACTCACAACAATCCTACTCCTATCAGGACACTGGAAATGCTTATACGCCTGTCCTGGGACACCCACACAGTGCCCCCTAGTGGACACAGTGGTCACTACACCACAGTGTGGTGTGGCCTGATGCATGATAAGGTGATAGGACCTTTTTTTGTGGAGCGGTCTGTGACGGCAAACACGTATCTTGACATGTTGGAATTGTATGCAGTGCCACAATTTCCAGAAGTTGTCATTTTTCAACTGGACGGCGCTCCTCCACACTACGCCACCATTGTTCGTGAGTTTCTGGATAGAACATTGCCCCGGCGGTGGATAGGCAGGGGTTCTGTCAAGCCATGGCCACCACGATCCCCGGATCTGTCACCTTTAGACTTTTACTTTTGGGGTTATGTGAAGCAACATGTGTACATTGAATGTTTCAACGACATTAATCACTTAAAACTGAGAATCCCAGACATTATTCACTCTGTTACACCAGAAGTCCTTACCCGTGTGTGGCAAGAACTTCACTATCGTTTGGATGTGTGTAGGGCAACAAATGGAGCCCACATCGAACTGCACTGAAAAGGTATGAGACTGGGAGAGTTTTTTTTTTATCTGGAGCAGATTTCACATTTCTATTGTCTTTTGTTGCTTTCCAGTGACTGGTCAAACGTGCACCATGACTTTACGGACACAATGTAAATGGCCCACCCTGTGAAATTAAATAACGGTCTATTGTACCTTTCTGCGCTGATCTCCACAATGACCTGTTCAAATGGCTCCAACACAGTGCATGTCTCCCGCACTACTTCCCATTCTTCTTGGTTCAGAGTGTCAACAGGTGCACAGACAATGGCCAGGGTTAAAATGACTGCATTTTTCGACTCCAGGACTCGTTTAAGCATGTGGTATGTTGAATTCCATTGCGTCACACAATCTTGTTTCAGCCTCAGCTCGGGCATACCCATCTGTCGTTGTGTAGATTTCAGTTTCTCTGTGGCTATTGTATTTTTATGGAAAAATTCCACTATGGACTTCACTTTGTCCAGAGTGGGCTTAATAACCTTGAGGGCATCTCTCACAATCAGGTTGATAGTGTGTGCAAGACATGAGTGGTGGGTCCAATTTAGAAGTTTAATAGCGTTCGTTATATTGGCTGCGTCGTCACTAACACAGCAAATCACTTTGCCTTCTATGTGCCACTCTTTTACAACTCTTAGTAGTTCTACTGCCAAGTTCTCTGACGTGTGTCTTTCACTGAACTCAAAACAGTCCAGAAGGCAGGACACCTTTTTATAGTTTTCTATGAAATGGCATGTAACAGAAATAAATGCAGTGGTGGTGCTGGACGTCCAGCAGTCGACTGTCAGGCAAACTGCTGTAACTCTTGTAATCCTGTCTTGCAATTTGGCACGTTCTCTGTCATATAGTCTTGGAAGGACTGTCTGGATGATTGTTTTCTTGCTTGGAATATTATACATGGGATTCAGATAATAGGTGTATTTTCTAAATCCCTTGTCCTCCACAATTGAAAATGGTTGGAAATCTCTGGCAATCATTGCAACCAATTCCTCATCAACTGTAGCTTGCATTAAAGGCGTCATGGATTCATGTACCATTAACTGCATTATAGAGCTTTGTGTTGTTGCTACAGGTTGGGGATTAGTTAATTCATGGGGAGTGGCCGATGCTGCAGCTTCCGATGCTGCAGCTTCCGATGCAGCAGCTTCTGATGCAGCAGCTTCCAATGCTGTAGCTTCCGATGGTGCAGCTACCGATGCTATAGCCTCCAATACCTCCATACCTGAGGTAGAGGCACAGACTTCAGGTTCGGCAGCCGGCAAGATAACATGACCACTAGCTTGCCTTTTTTCATCAATCTTCACTGTAGGATGCACAGATCTCATATGTCTGTGAAGATTATTCGTAGACCCTCCTCGGTATGCCAGTTTTTTGTTACATATTTTACATTCTGCTTTTATGGTGCTGAGGATATGAAAATGAATCCAAATACTGCTTCTTTTTCGACTCTCTTTCATTTCTTTATCTTATCGGTAGACTAATTTTCTCTTCTCTCTATTCCAGCAGCCTTTCGTGTGTTCTACTGCAAGAATAAGAATTCCATAGTTATAGCACAGCATTTTATTTTGCTTGTGATTTAAAGAAGTTGAAACAGCTAACATAGAAAAAATTTTAAAAAAATTAAAAAACATGGATTTTTGTGATAAACTCACCGTAAAATCCTTTTCTCCGAGACGCTCATTGGGGGACACAGGTACTGTGGGTGTATGCTACTGCCTCCTAGAGGCTGACACTAAGTGAAAGAAAAAAAAGTTAGCTCCTTCTCCTCAGTATACACCCTCGCCTTGGTTGCAGGCGAAACCAGTTCGGTGCAAAAGCAGTAGGAGATCACAAAAAGACAATATCAACCTTAATGCAGGTGACAACATGTCTAGAAAAAAACCCACCTAGTATTATAAATACATATTAATAAACAAAGTAAACAAAGAGCCAAACCGGCTTTCAGGGTGGGTGCTGTGTCCCCCAATGAGCGTTTCGGAGAAAAGGATTTTACGGTGAGTTTATCACAAAAATCCATGTTTCTCCTTGGCCTCATTGGGGGACACAGGTACTGTGGGACGTCCTAAAGCAGTCCCTGGGTGGCGAGACGACTCACCGATCCAAGCTACATGCACCTCCTGTCTTAGAGGTGCTCCACCGCTGCTTGGAGAATCCTTCTACCCAGACTCTCATCTACCAAAGCCTGGGTATGGATATTGTAGTGCTTCGCGAATGTGTGCAGGCTGGACCAGGTTGCAGCTTTTCAAACCTGTTCCGCCGATGCCTGGTGCCGAAGAGCCCAAGAGGCGCCCACTGCCCGAGTAGAGTGCACTGTGATCCCTGCTGGAACTGGTGTGCCATTGATGCAATAAGACTCCTGAATAGTCAAACGAATCCACCTGGCTATGGTCGATTTTGAGGCAGCGAATCCCTTCCTGCGCCCCTCGGGAAGCACGAACAGCGTGTCTGTCTGACGGAAGGGTGCCGTCCGTGACACGTACCTCCTGAGAGCTCTCACCAGGTCCAACGTATGAAGAGCCTTTTCCACACGGTATACCGATGCTGGACAAAAAGAGGGCAAGACAATATCCTCATTGATGTGGAACGAGGAAACGACCTTTGGTAAAAAAGGAGGAGCTGGTCTGAGAACCACCTTATCCTTGTGGAAGCTGAGAAACGGGGCTCGGCAGGATAGAGCTGCCAGCTCTGAGACCTGCCTGTCGATGTTATTGCCACAAGAAACACTACCTTCCAGGAAAGGTAGGATAAGGAGACATCCTGTAACGGCTCAAATGGAGCTTCCTGCAGAACACTTAGGACCAGGTTAAGGTCCCAGGCGTCCAGGGGCGCCCTATAGGGAGGTACCAAGTGGGAGACTCCCTGAATGAAAGTCTTTACCTGCAGATTGGTTGCAATCCTGCACTGGAACAGGACAGATAAGGCCGATATCAGTCTCCTAAGAGAACTGGGGGTCAAGCCTGAGTCTAGGCCAGACTGGAGAAAAGCCAAGATATTGGGAATAGAAAATCTCAGTAGAGAACAACCATGGTCCCGACACCATGTGAAGAAAACCTTCCAGGTGTGGTGATAAATACGTGCCGAGGCAGGCTTCCGGGTGCTAACCATTGTAGCCACTACCTTGCGGCCGAACCCAGCCTGAATTAGAATCCAAGATTCAACAGCCAAGCCGTCAAACACAGGGCCCCTGAGTTTGGGTGGTAGATCGGGCCCTGGGAAAGTAGATCTGGGCACTCTGGCTGGCGCCAAGGAACGTCGGCGAGTAGCTGTACCAGGTCTGCGTACCATGCTCAACGAGGTCAATCTGGGGCCAGCAGAATTACTGGAACCTCTTCTGCCTTGATCTTCTTGATGACCCTCGGGAGTAGTGGCAGTGGGGGAAATAAGTATGGGAGGCGAAACTGGTTCCATGACAGAACCAGCGAATCCACGGCAATTGCCTGCGGGTCCCGAGACAGAGCGACAAACGCAGGCACCTTAGCGTTCACTCTGGAGGCCATCACGTTCACATCCGGCGTCCCCCATCGTTGGCAAATATGCTGGAAAATCTCGGGGTGTAGTGACCATTCCCCGGATGCGACACCCTGCCGGCTGAGGAAGTCTGCCGCCCAGTTCTCTACGCCCGGGATGTGGACTGCCGATATCGCTGATTTCTCTCGGCCCAATGAAGCACATGCCTTACCTCGCGCATGGCTGCCCTGCTGCGGGCGCCCCCTTATTGATTTATGTAAGCCACAGCCGTGGCGTTGTCTGACTGAATCGGAACGGGCCGGCCTGCTAGAAGGTGATGAAACTGTCGCAGAGCTAGCCGGATTGCCCGTATTTCCAACAAGTTGATCGGGAGGCGTGCCTCCTGCGGCGACCAACGTCCCTGGATCGTGTGGTGGCGAAAAACCGCTCCCCAGCCGAGGACGCTGGCATCGGTTGTGACCACCAGCCAATGGTCTGGGGGAAAGGGCTTGCCCTGGAGAAGCGAGGTACTGGTTGTCCACCACCCTAGTGGCTGTCTGACCCGCGCGGACAACTGGCACCGGCGAATGGGTTTCTGTCACAGACTGACAGGAGGGCGTGCTGCAAGGGACGAAGATGGAGCTGGGCAAACGGAATTGCCTCCATTGCCGCCACCATTTTTCCTAGGATCCTCGTGCAGAACCGAATGGTATGCGGGACTGGTTGACGAAGTTTCCAGACTCTCTGTCGGAGAGCTAGGGCCTTGTCCCGAGGGAGAATTACCAACCCTGGGAAGTGTAGAAGATCATTCCTAAGAAAGAAATCCTCTGGGCTGGAACAGGGGATGACTTTTTCAGATTGACCAACCATCCTAAGTGGAAAAGAGTATCTATCGTGATGCTGACACTCTCCTCGCATGCCCGAAATGAAGGGCCCTTGATCAATAGGTCGTCTAAATAAGGAAAGACGACTATGCCCCGGGAGTGAAGGGTGGCCATAACGACCGCCATGACCTTTGTGAATACCCAGGGAGCGGTGGCCAGCCCGAAGGGCAGTGCTGCGAACAGGAAATGCAGGCCATTGATTGTGAAGCACAGAAACCTTTGGTGCCGGGGAAAAAATGGGGATGTGCAAGTAGGCGTCTTGGATTCTCCCCACCCCATGGCCAATATGACTGAACGGAGAGACTCCATCCGGAAATGCCTGATCCTGATAAACTTGTTCGGGAGCTTTAGGTCCAGAATGGGCCTGATGGCCCCATTTTTTTTGGGCACCGTGAACAGGTTGGAGTAGAACCCCTGAAATTTTTAATTCTCCGGTACAGGAACAATGACTCCATTGTGCTGGAGTAATTTGAAGGCCTTGAGTAAAGCCCTTGCTCGGGCAATCACTTTGGGAGGACAGGAAAGAAAAAAACGTCTTGGGGGTATTTGATGAATTCTATCTTGTACCCCGAGGACACCAGTTCTCTTACCCATGTGTTGTGAGTGACAGAGAGCAGGCGGCCACCTACCCTGCCGGTGTTGCATTGAGATTGCCTCGGGTCATTTGGCTGAAGATCTCTGGGACCTAGGTCCCCTTAATCTGGACTGATGGGTACGCATTCTCCCCAACGGGTTTGTTCTATATGAAACCTGCCAATCCCTGTCCTGGCTGGGACGACCTGAAGCTGTGGGATTAGTTGCTGCAGCCCACCCGGGGTTGCGAAAAGACCGAAACCGTGTCGGAGGTTGGTGACGAAAGAGCTGTTTGACCCTTTGCTGAGGGAGAAAACTGCTCTTTCCGCCCGTAGAGTCAGAGATGAGCCGATCTAATTTCTCTCCGAACAGATGACCGCTCTGATAAGGCAAGGAAGTCAGGGATTTCTTGGAGGTTGAGTCTGCCCGCCGTGTCCTCAACCATAAAGCCCTCCTAATGGAGATCGCATTTGCCGCAGCGAATGCCGCGCAGTTGGCCGCATCCAAAGATGCATTAATTAAGTATTCTCCGGCCAAAGTGATTTGACTTGCGATCTCTGATACCTCTGCTGGTAGGTCCATACCTTGCACGGCCCTGCTCAATGATTCTGACCAAGCCATCATGGCCTTTGCTACCCAAGTTGCCGCAAATGAGGGGGAGAGTGCCGAACCTGATGCCTCAAATACTGAGCGGGCCAAGCTCTCTATGAGACGGTCGGTGTGATCCTTGATAGAGGATCCACTAGGTATGGATAACAGGGTTTTAGAGGCCAAGCGTGACACGGGTGGATCTACCGTTGGGGACTCTGCGCATTTCTTACGGAGATCAGGGACGAACAGGTATCTCGCCTCGAGCGCCTTTTGACCTGAGAAACGCCTGTCTGGCCGCTCCCTGTGTTGTTGCACTATGTCCTCAAACTCGGGGTGAGAGCTAAAAACTAATAATAAAAAAGTTTCCAGCTTCCAAATATACAAAAATTTATTCAAGGGATAAGAACAAGGATAAACTGACATGCCCCATCATAGTGGAAAGACACAGCAACGCGTATCGAACAATATGTTCTCTTTCAAGCTTGAAAAAGAACATATTGTTCGATACGCGTTGCTGTGTCTTTCCACTATGATGAGGCATGTCAGTTTATCTTTGTTCTTATGCCTTGAATAAATAAATTTTTGTATATTTGGAAGCTGGAAACTTTTTCATTATTGATTTACTCCACGTGTGGCTTCACGAAATATCCGAGCTTCTACGCACCACTACTAGCCAAGAAAGCAGGTGAGCTGTTTACCTTTATTTTTTGCACATAATGTAGAGCTAAAAACTCTATGCGGCCGCTTTACTCGATTAAATGACACCTTGTGACCCGAGGCCAAGGTGAAATCATCCTCAATCCCTAGAGTCTGGTTGACGGCCTCAATGAGACTGTCGACTGTTTCTCGGTACTCTGGAGTACCTGAATCAAGCGGTTCATCCGAGTCGTAATCTGAGCCTTGCTCGTTAACTGGTGAAGGCGAGCAAGAGACAGAGCTTAAAGATGCCAAAGCACCAGATGGCCCGGGAGACGCTGTGTGGGTTCGTTTCCCCTGCGTCTGCCTAGAGGGAGAGCGGCCCCTGCAGGCCGGAGACTCCTGTGAGGTGGAGGACCCCTCTAAGACAGGCGAGCCGCTATCCCTGCCCCTATCTGGGGCTCGAAGGGACTCGATTGCTCTCGTAAGTGATCCCATGGATTGCAACAGAGAGCCCATTCCGGGGGACTAGGTGCACTGGGCTCAGTCGCAAGGGAGGGCTCCTGGGCACGTTTGGAATCGCAAGCTTCACAAATCCGTTTAGTTTGCTCATGTGGGAAGGCGGACTGATAGGAGGTGCACGCAACGTATAGGAACGTGTGCGCTTTAGCATTTCTGGACATGGTGGCAATGCTAAGTGATATGCAGAGGGCAAAAAAATTGCTTAGCCTCTGGTAAGAAACAGAGGGTGGCCTTCCTCCAGGGGTAGCACTTACCCCAGTCCTGTGTCCCCAGTGTCCAGCCTGCCGACCAGCTGCTCCTTTTTCAAAAAAAGCGCGCCTCGTCGTGTGGGTGGGCCCTCTAAAGGAGAGAGGGCCGCTGGGACGTCATTGTGGTGGAGCTTCTGTCCGTGGCCTAGCTCCAGCAAATGCCGGGGACTAAATTTTTGGCGTCCGCCCGAGGTCCCGGGTCCGCCGGAAGTGGCGTCACGGGGGGCGGGACTTCCGCCCGCAGCCTAGCTCTGGCAGAAGCCAGGGACTAAATTTTAGGCGTGCGCCTGGACCCGGGGCATGACCGCTGGGAGCAGGGGCCTGGGCAGGAAAAAAATGCGCCGCCTGCCACACTGTGTGGCGCACCCCGCGGAAGCCAGAGGGTGGGGGCCGAAAACTAAGTGCTGACTCGGGGGTCTACAGGAGCCCTCCCAGCCCACCTCCTTCCACGCCTCACCCCTAGACGTCCGGATGATCCTCAGGTTGGGGGGGGAAGGGGGGCTGCAAAAAACATACGAAGGACGGTGCAGGCACCCTAACTCCATCTTTTCTTTATGGGATGAGGAGAGGGACCGTCCGCCACCTTCCATCACCGCTGTCTGGCATTGGTGATACAGTGGGGCAGCACGGACTATTCGTAGGCCTCTGTACAGCCTAGGGTTTCACTACCTTAGGGTGGTCAGGGCTCAGTCCGGCATCATGTCCCACGTCGCGGGAGAGGATACGTGGAGGCGACACTCGCACGTTCTCGCCCGTTGTTGGTTTGTTGAGCTCGGACGCTTTCAATAGGGTCCGTCGCCCCGGTCTCATCTTCATAGAAAAAAGGAAAAAAAAAAATGACAGTGTCTCGAAAAAAGACCAGACGTGTGCCTCCAACGGACACTAAGCAAGAACTGGTTTCGCCTGCAACCAAGGCAAGGGTGTATACTGCGGAGGAGGAGCTAACCTTTTTTTTTTCATTCACTTAGTGTCAGCCTCCAGGCGGCAGTAACATACACCTACAGTACCTGTGTCCCCCAATGAGGCGAAGGAGAAAAAATCATACCACAAGATATGGCCTTCCCAAAACCCTGTCTGATGACAAATGCACATATAACAGGATGCAGCAGGCCTCCACTAACAAGGGCAAGGAGCAGCATAGGTGCACACTACTGATAAAAACAACCACCCCACACCTACCAGACCATGGAGGGGTTAGCTGCCTAGTAGAAAAAATGCAGATAGATAAAGCTTGCATAGGACTATTCTTATTGATTATTATTATTGTTATGCTGTAATGTCGTCTGTACAAGTCCCCTCTGAAATGTAAAGTGCTGCGGAATATGTCGGCGCTATAGAAATAAAATTTATTATTATTATTATTATAGGACGCCAGTCACACAGGCAAGTGTGATGCAAAGTGTCTGGCTTGCAACCTATTAATGATGTTAGCTGCTTTGGTGTTAGTGTTAGAGACTCGCAAATATGAGGAGCCGTGACGTGGCTTGCGGGCTTAATCTATTTTGGCCAAAATACTAACCAATACCTCATTTAATGTACTCATTGTATGCATTAATTTTTTGCACTTATATCAGTTTTCGCAGGATGCAGCCGGGCCTCTTTCTGTTGGCTTGGTCTATTCGGGCGTCTGTCACTCTGTGTTGCATACTATAGTGCTGGAGCAGCCCGCCTGATAATACTATTGCGTCATTAACCCCTTTCTGACATGAGACATACTATCCCGTCCATGGGACCCGGGCCCCGATGCCCATGGACGGGATAGTACGTCTAGCGAGATGAGCGGCGCTGATCGCGGCCAGGTTTCAGCTGATTATCACAGCTGACAGCCGGCACTATGTGTCAGGGGTGGTCACGGACCGCAGTGTACCGGGGGTTTAGGGAAGCATCTGCAGGGAGGGGGCTCCTTCCGTGCTTCCCTGAGCCCCACGGAGCAGCGTGATGTGCAGCGCTGCTCCGGGGGCCTCCTTCCCTGAAGGTCTCCAGATCCAATATGGTGGCGGGGACCTTCGGGGGCCTGCAGGGATCCGGCTTCCTCATGCCTGCAAAGCGCCGGCATTAGAAAGCCTCCAGCCGTGCCTGTGTCAGATCTCTGATCTGTCACAGCGATCTGTGATGTGACAGATCAGCGATCTGTCACATGACAGTGATGTCCCCCCTGGGACAGTATAATAAAGTTTAAAAAAAAAAAGTGTAAAAATAATTTATTAAAAAAAAAACCGCTAAATAAATGTAAAAAAAAAATATTCCCTAATAAATTCATTTTTTGGAAATAAAAAAAACCCCAAAACAATAAAAGTACACATATTTAGTATCGCCGCGTTCGAAACGACCCGCCCTATAAAACTGTCCCATTAGTTAACCCCTTTAGCGAACCCCTTAAAAAATAAAAATAAAAAACGAAGCAAAAAATAATGCTTTATTATTATACCGCCGGACAAAAAGTGCTATAACGCGCAATCAAAAGACGGATATAAATATCCATGGTACCGCTGAAAACGTTATCTTGTCCCGCAAAAAACGAGCCACCACACAGCATCATCAGCGAAAAAATAAAAAAGTTATAGCTCGCAGAATAAAGCGATGCAAAAATAATTATTTTTTATATAAAATTGTTTTCAGTGCATAAAACTGACAAAACATAAAAAAAGACATAAATGTTTTTATTTCCATTTTCCCATTAGGGTTAGGGCTGAGGTCAGGGGTGTGTTAGGGTTAGAGTTGGAGTTATAATTGGGGGTTTCCACTGTTTGGGCACATCAGGTGCTCTCCAACTGCAACATGGCGTCTGATCTCAATTCCAGCCAATTCTGCGTTCAAAAAGTCTAATGGTGCTCCTTCCCTTCCAAGCTCTGCCATGCGCCCAAACAGTGTTTTACCCCCAAATATGGGGTATCAGCCTACTCAGGACAAATTGCAAAACAACTTCTCCTGTTACCCTTAGGAAAATAAAAAATTGGGGGCAAAAATATCATTTTTGTGGAAAAAAATATGATTTTTTTATTTTCGCGCCCGGCCGTTATAAACTTCTGTGAAGCACTTGGGGGTTCAAAGTGCTCACCACACACCTAGATAAGTTCCATGGGGGTCTAGTTTCCAAAATGGGGTCCCTTGTGGGGACTTTCAATAGTTTAGGTACATCAGAGGCTCTCCAAACGCGACATGACACCCGCAGACCATTCCATCAAAGTCTGCATTCCAAAACGTCACTACTTCCCTTCCAAGCCCCGACGTGTGCCCATACAGTAGTTTTCTCCCACATATGGGGTATCAGCGTACTCAGGACAAATTGGACAACAATTTTTGGGGACCAATTTCTCCTGTTACCCTTGGGAAAATAAAAAAATTAGGGACTAAAAGATCATGTTTGTGGAAAAAATGTGATTTTTTTTTTTTAATTTTACGACTGTACGTTATAAACTTCTGTGAAGCCCTGGGAGGTTCAAAGTTCTCACCACAAATCTAGATAAGTTCCTTAGGGGGTCTATTTTCCAAATTGGTGTCATTTGTGGTTTCTTTCCACTGTTTTGGCACATCAGGGGCTTTCCAAACGCGACATGGAGTCCAATCTCAATTCCAGCCATAAAAGTCAAATGGCGCTGCTTCCCGTCCGAGCTCTGCCATGCGCCCATATAGTGGTTTATCCCCACATGTGGGGTATCAGCGTACTCAGGACAAATTGCACAATAACTTTTAGGGTCCTGTTACCCTTGGGAAAATAAAAATTGGGGGTGAAAAGATCATTCTTGTGGAAAAAATATGATTTTATAATTGTACGGCTGTAAGTTATAAACTTCTGTGAAGCCCTTGTGGGTTCAAAGTTCTCACCACATATCTAGATAAGTTCCTTGGGGGGGGGTCTAGTTTCCAAAATGGGGTCACTTGTGGGGGCTTTGCACTGTTTAGGCACATCAGGGGCTCTCCAAACGTGACATGGTGACCGATCTGAATTCCAGCCAATTTTGCATTGAAAAAGTCAAACGGCGCTCCTTCACTTCTGAGCTCTGCCATGCGCCCAAACAGTGGTTTCCCCCCCTCATGTCAGGTATCAGCGTACTCAGGAGAAATTGCACAATAACTTTTGCAGTCCAATTTCTCCTGTTACCCTTGGTAAAATAAAAAAATTGGACCTGAAGTAATTCTTTTGTGAAAAAAAGTTAAATGTTCATTTTTTTAAAACATTCAAAAAATTCCTGTGAAGCACCTGAAGGGTTAATAAACTTCTTGGATGTGGTTTTGAGCACCTTGAGGGGTGCAGTTTTTAGAATGGTGTCACTTTTGGGTATTTTCTATCATATAGACCCCTCAAAGTGGCTTCAAATGTGATGTGGTCCTAAAAATAAAATGGTGTTGCAAAAATGAGAAATCGCTGGTCTACTTTTAACCCTTATAACTTCCTAACAAAAAAATTTTGGTTCCAAAATTGTGCTGATGTAAAGTAAACATGTGGGAAATGTTATTTATTAAGTTTTTTGTGTGCCGTATCTCTGTGATTTAAGGGCATAAAAGTTCAAAGTTGGAAATTGTGAAATTTTCAAAATTTTTGCCAAATTTCTGTTTTTTTTCACAAATAAACGCAAGATATATGAATAAAATTTTACCACTAACATGAAGGACAATATGTCACGAGAAAACAATGTCAGAATCACCGGGATCCATGGAAGCGTTCCAGAGTTATTACCTCATAAAGGGACAGTGGTCAGAATTGTAAAAATTGGCCCGGTCATGAACGTGCAAACCACCCTTGGGGGTAAAGGGATTAATAGATTGCACGCCAATCACTTTGCATCCCACTTGCCTGTGTGACTGGCGTCTTATGCAAGCCTTATCTATGTGCATTTTTTCTACTAGGAAGCCAACCCCTCCATGGTCTGGTAGGTGTGGGGTGGTTGTTTTTATCAGTAGTGTGCACCTTTGCTGCTCCTTGCCTCTATTAGTGGAGGCCTGCTGCATCCCGCTATATGTGCATTTGTCATCAGACAGGGTTTTGGGAAGGCCATATCTTGTGGTATGATTTAAAGAAGTTGGCCATGGCTTTAATGTTGATGGCCTATTCTTATGATAGGTCTTTAATTTTTGATTGGTGTGTGCGCGTGACACCCAGGATCCCGACCGATCAGCTGTTCTGTGTCAGTTGGAACTTCCAACTACAGTTACGGAGCTGCTCAGTCTACTCTATAGTGGCCTCGCACTGCGCATATACAGTAGATGGAGCAGCTCCAAAGCCGAGCAGTTCTCACTGCGGCAGACACAGAACAGCTGTTCAGTAGGGCTGTCGTGTCACAATCCAGCCATTGATCACCTATTATAAGGATAGACCAATGTTAAAAGTCTTGGACAACCATCTAAAGCCAGCACATGATGTGGAGTTGGAAAGTCCTCCCTGCTTTAAAAAGTTTCTTGCTACATACAGCAAAGTTTTTGTTTTTTTTTAATTTTCAAACTCAAACTTAATGCAATACATAATATTAATTCAAATATCGTTAACATTAAAAATAAATGAAATACAGATCCAGCTAAGGGCAAGAAGAAAGCGACCACAATCTTTATAAACATATAGTTTTCAGGTTCCTGACCAATCTGCGAGAATAGTAAGGCGTGTGATCTGA
The DNA here is from genome assembly GCF_039654945.1 of Dendrobates tinctorius. NCBI lineage: Eukaryota > Metazoa > Chordata > Amphibia > Anura > Dendrobatidae > Dendrobates > Dendrobates tinctorius. The sequence continues at coordinate 539,442 of NW_027361904.1, read as the reverse complement.
AACCACATCAATAAATGTTCCCCAGTTAGCAGGCTCTGTGTGTGATGCCCGCAGCCGGCAGGCATAAATAATTGTTGGTGTGCATACCGCCAATCTGTGACATGTAATATAAACCAGGGAAACCTGCATTCCTGTTTTGAGACATGTCCAAGGCGCATGCATGAACAAAACATTTATCCTGCTCACTTTAGTGGTATCAAATGTGCTAGATCTTAACAATTTCAAAACTAATATTAAGATTTTCCCTAAATACCCCTACCCCCCACACTCCCTCCGTACCATTGAGTATTCTCAAACTGAGCACAAAACTTATTTTTAATCCCCGAAGGAAGAGATGGAATAAATAGAGACCATGTTTTCAAGATTTCCCTGTCATTTTCTCCTTACTAGTTAATGGATTTGGGAATGTTTAGTTTGCAAAAGAGAAGACTGAGAGGAGACTTAATAGCTGTCTACAAATATCTAAAGGGCTGTCACATTGTAGAAGGATCAACTTTATTCTCATTTGCACAAGGAAAGACTAGAAGCAATGGGATGAAACTGAATGGGAGGAGACACAGATTAGATATTAGAAAAAATGTCTTGACAGTTAGAGTGATCAATGAGTGGAACAAGCTGCCACGAAAAGTGGCGAGTTCTCCTTCAATGGAAGTCTTCAAACAGAGGCTGGACAGACATCTGACTGGGATGATTTAGCGAATCCTGCTTTGAGCAGGGGGTTGGACCAGATGGCCCAGGAGGTCCCTTCCAACTCTGCGATTCTATGATTCTATGATTAATGCATCCAGGCAGTCCATTTTGAAAAGGAACATAACCTTAGTGTGAATGAGGGATTGTGGTGGCACTGTCGGGCTCAACCAATGATGCATTATGCTTTTCCTGGTGGCTGAGGCCCAAATCGTTAGTTTCTTTAACCCCTTTCTGCCATATGACGTACTATCTCGTCCATATGCCCTGCGACTTAATTCCCACGGGACGGGATAGTATGTCATATGCGATGAGTGGCGCTCACGGGGGGAGCGCCGCTGATCGCGGCCAGGTGTCAGCTGATTATCACAGCTGACACCCGGCACTATGTGCCAGGGGCGCCCCCGGCACATTAACCCCTGGTTCACTGTGATCAAACATGATCGCAGTGTACCGGGGGCAAAGGGAAGCATCACGCAGGGAGGGGGCTCCCTGTGTGCTTCCCTGAGACCCTCGAAACAGCGCTGAGAAAGCCTCCTCAGTTCCTGTCAGATCGCTGATCTGACACAGTGCACTGCAGATTGTCAGATCAGCGATCTGACACCATATAGTAATGTCCCCACCGGGACAATATAATAAAGTATAAAAAAAAAATCATGTGTAAAAATGTTTAAAAAAATCCCAAATAAATAAATAAAAAAATTCCCTAATAAATTATTTTTTTTTTTGTAAATAAAAAAAACAATAAAAATACACATTTAGTATCGCCGTGTCCGTAACAACATTCCCTATAAAACTGTCCCACTAGTTAACCCCTTTAGTGAACTCCTTCAAAAAAAGGCAAAAAACAATGCTTTATCATCATTCTGCCGAACAAAAACTGCAATAATGCGCGATCAAAAAGACGGATATAAATAAATATGGTACCGCTGGAAACATCATCTTGTCCTGCCAAAAACGAGCCGCCATACAGTGTCATCAGCAAAAAGATATAAAAGTTATAGCTCGCAGAATAAAGTGATGCAAAAATAATTATTTTTTATATAAAATTGTTTTTATTGTATAAAAGCGCCAAAACATAAAAAAAATATAAATGAGGTATCACTGTAATTGTACTGACCCGAAGAATAAAACCGCCTTATCAATTTTACCGGACGCGGAACGGTGTAAACGCACCCCCCCAAAAAAAAGAAATTCATGAAACGCTGTTTTTTGTTCATTCTGTGTCCCAAAAATCGGAATAAAAAGCGATCAAAAAATGTCACGCGACCGAAAATGGTACCAATAAAAATGTCAACTCGGCCCGCAAAAAATAAGACCTCACATGACTCGGTGGGTCAAAATATGGAAAAATTATAGCTCTCAATATGTGGTGATGCAAAAACTATTTTTACAATAAAAAGCGTCTTTTAGCGTGTGACAGCCGCCAAACATAAAAACCGCCACAAATAGTAAATCAAACCCCCCGTTATCACCCCCTTAGTTAGGGAAAAATAATAAAATTAAAAGAAAATGTATTTATTTCCATTTTCCGATTAGGGTCAGGGCTGAGATTAGGGATAGGAATTGGGGGGGGGTTCCACTGTTTGGGCACATCAGGTGCTCTCCAAACACAACATGGCATCTGATCTCAATTCCAGCCAATTCTGTGTTGAAAAAGTCAAACGGTGCTCCTTTCCTTCCAAGCTCTGCCATGCGCCCAAACAGTGGTTTACCCCCACATATGGGGTATCAGCCTACTCAGGACAAATTGCAGAACAACTTTTGGGGTCCAATTTCTCCTGTTACCCTTAGGAAAATAAAAAAATTAGGGGCAAAAATATGATTTTTGTGGAAAAAATATGATTTTTTAATTTTACGGCTGTACTTTATAAACTTCTGTCAAGCACTTGGGGGTTCAAAGTGCTCACCACACATCTAGATAAGTTCCTTGGGGGTCTAGTTTCCAAAATGGGGTCACATGTGTCGGATTTCCACTGTTTAGGCACACCAGGGGCTCTCCAAACGTGACATGGCGTCCGATCTCAATTCCAATTTTGCGTTGAAAAAGTCAAACAGCGCTCCTTCTCTTCTGAGCTCTGCCATGCGCTAAAACAGTGGTTCCCCCCCACATATCAGGTATCAGCGTACTCAGGACAAATTGCACAATAACTTTTATGGTCCAATTTTTCCTATTACCCTTGGTAAAATAAAAAAAATATTTTTTTTGTGAAAAAAGTTAGTTTTTTTAAATATTCAAAAAATTCCTGAGAAGCACCTGAAAGGTTAATAAACTTCTTGAATGTGGTTTTGAGTACCGTCAGGGGTGCAGTTTTTAGAATTGTGTCACTTTTGGGTATTTTCTATCATATAGACACCTCAAAGTGACTTCAAATGTGATGTGGTCCCTAGAAAAACATGGTATTGCAAAAAATGATAAATCGCTGGTCAACTTTTAACCCTTATAACTTCCTAACAAAAAAAAAAATTTGGTTCCAAATTTGTGCTGATGTAAAGTAAACATGTGGGAAATGTTATTTATTAAGTTTTTTGAGTGCCATATCTCTGATTTAAGGGCAAAAAAATTCAAAAGTTAGAAAATTGCGAAATTTTCTAAATTTTCACCAAATTTCCGTTTTTTTCACAAAATAAACGCAAGTTATATCAATGAAATTTTACCACTAACATGCTGTCCATATCCTCCTTCTTCTCTTCTCGCTTGCTCAAACTGAATGTAGACACATCTGAACTGATCATCTTTACTCCATCTCACAGATCCTTCTTACCCGACTTATCTATAACAATTGACAGCATCACACTTTACCCCGTACCAGAGGTCCGCTGCCTCGGAGTAACCCTTGACTCTGCCCTGTCCTTCAAACCGCACATCCAAGCTCTCTCCACCTCCTGTCGCCTCCAGCTAAAAAATATTTCCAGAATCCATCCCTTCCTGAAACCTCATTCTACTAAAATGCTTGTACATGCCCTCATCATATCCCACCTCGACTATTGCAACATCCTTTTCTGTGGCCTCCCTGCTAACACCCTCGCACCTCTCCAGTCCGTCCTTAACTCTGCCGCCCAACTAATTCATCTCTCTCCTCGCTACTCCTCCGCTTCTCCCCTCTGCAAATCTCTTCACTGGCTCCCATTCCCTCAGCGTATCCAATTCAAATTACTAATGATGACCTAGAAGGCCATCTATAACCTGTCTCCCCCATATGTCTCTGAGCTAATTTCTCGATACCTTCCCTCGCGTAATCTCCGGTCATCTCAAGACCTCCTTCTCTCCTCCACACTTATTCGCTCCTCACCCAACCGCCTCCAAAACTTCTCCCGAATAGCCCCCCATCCTCTGGAACTCTTTGCCCCAACATGTCCGACTATCAACCACAATCGGATCCTTCAGACGGAACCTGAAAACCCATCTCTTCAGGAAAACCTACAGCCTGCAATGACCCCGCTACCACCTCCTCTCTCACCACTACCGGTGATATCACCTCAACCATCACTGGAACTGCTGCAACCCCCCAACCTACTGTCTCCTTCCCACTAGCCTGTAGAATGTAAGCCCGAAAGGGCAGGGTCCTCTCTCCCCTCTATATCAGTCTGTGATTGTTAGTGTATTTACTGTAAGTGATATCTGTACTTTGTATGTAACCCCTTCTCATGTACAGCACCATGGAATCAATGGTGCTATAGAAATAAATAATAACATGAAGTACAATATGTCACGAGAAAAACAATGTCAGAATCACGGGATCCATGGAAGCGTTCCAGAGTTATTACCTCATAAAGGGACAGTGGTTAGAATTGTAAAAATTGGACCGGTCATTAATGTGCAAACCACCCTTGGGGGTAAAAGGGGTTAATATGTTTGGGTAGTTTACCCTGGGCTTCCTCCAGTATATTAAAGACAGCTCATTGTGGTGTAAGCAGAAACGAGACCTCCTGCAGTTTCTCATGTAATGTTCCCCACAGCCCCTGTATTTTTGTACAACTCCACAGATGGTGGTAGATGTTGGTGTTTCGTGCTTTGCATTTAGAGCATGAATAAGATGTTGAGAGAGACATCCTAGACTGGATATAAGGGGTGATGTATGCCCTGTGTAGGATCAGTAGAGCCATATCAGTATAACCACTGTACGCTGAGATCTTCCTTTGTGCTATCGTGGCCTCCAGGAAGTCGCCCGCCTCTAAACCCGGCATATCTTTTGACCATCTCGTTGGTCCAGTGTTTCGCCCCTCCCATGACAAACTTTTGTGTAGTAGCGAGTATATACTACTTGAGGATTCCCCTTGTAATCTCTCATTCCTGAGAAACCCATCCATGCCGTCCCCCCCATAGCCTATGCCTCCACCAGAGACACATTTTTGGACCAAACTTCGTGCCTGAAGAATTAGAAAAGGGTTATTATTAAACAGCGGACAACTTTGTGACGCTGAATCAAAAGAGAGCATGGAGAATCTGAGGTCAATTAAGTCTATTGCCAGAATGCATCCCTGATCTGCGAGAATTCTATAAGACAAAGGTGGAAAGCCCTTAAGAAACCAGTTACCTAAAAATGGTTGAAATGGGGATAGTCTAGTGTAGTATTTAATTTGCAAAGCCTCCTGCATTGCCTCCACGCCACCACTGTCTGCCATAATGTTGGGTGTTCCTGAATGATATACGGAATTTCCTCATTGCTCAGATGCAATAAGGCGGTCAGCGAAACATGCGGGCATAATTGTTGGTCTAGATTAGTGAAATAAGAGACTCCCCGTATCCAGTCTATAGTGTACCGAAAATTAGCTGCCAAGTTATATTTGCCTATATCTGGAAAATTGATTCCCCCTTCTGCCCTCAATGCCTGTAGCTTTCATAGCCCTATACGTGTCCTACACGATTCTCCTCATATAAATTTCCGGAAAGCCGTATTTAACACATTTGAGGTCTGCTTTAGATAATAGAATTTTTAGTGTTTGAAAAGTGTACATTAGTTTAGGGCGTGCTACCATTTTGATAAGGTGGCAACGACCTGGAAAGAATAATGTGAAATGCTTCCAAGAATTTAAGAGGCTTGTTATTGATGAAATTAGTGGTCTGTAATTAATCCTGTATAAAATTGATGGGTCGCAGGGAGCTGAATAACCAAGTATTTAATAGACTCCTGGCTCCAGTGAAATGGGAACAAAGGGTCAGACAACCTACCAGACCTGAAAAGTGCCTCAGATTTATTGTAATTAATTTTGAAGCCCGAACATCTGCCAAAATCCCCCAGGACCTCCATTATAACTGAAACTGCTTGGGCTGGATTGGCGATGAACAAAAGTATGTCATCAGCAAAAGCTGAAATTTTGACTGAGGTATTTGCAACCCCTATGCCTTCAAACACTGACAGATCCTGAAGGGTTTTCAGCAGTGGGTCCAACGCCACATTAAATAACAGGGGAGACAACGGGCAACCCTGGCGTCTACCCCACTGAATCCCAAAGGGCCTCGATAGAGTGTTATTTATGGACAGCCTGGACACCTGATCTCTATAGATTGCTTTAACAGCATCACAGAACCATGAGCCAAACCCTCTGAATGCCAGTATGTCATGCAGATAGTCCCAGGCCACCCTATCGAATGCCTTAAGGCTAGGGTCACACTGCGTTAACGCTGTAGCATAGCGCAGACGTTTCAACTGCGCTAGCGGTGACGGAGCCTCAGACACTGCAGCCCACGTCCGAGGCTCCGTCACTGAATGACGGCACATCGCGAGCGCACGCCGCTTTACGGCTCCCAAAATTTTATAATGTTCATTGCTGAACCCGTCTGGGCCAGGGGCCTTAGCTATTTTTAATGTATTGATAACCTGAAGAATTTCGGCAGTAGTAATAGGAGAATTAAGAATTTTTCTTTGATCCTCAGTGAGTTTTGGTGCCTCGTTATTTTGTAGGAATTTCGTGCGCTCGCCACCCCACCCTCTGGTTCTGATTTATATAGCTCCCCAAAGAAAGATCTGAACGCATTCACTACCTCCTCGTTTTTGATCAGAATAGGGCCATTATGTTGTTGTATTTTGTGTATCCTCGTAGCTGTTCTGTATGGCCTCGTGAGGAAGGCGAGTACCTTCCCTGGTTTGTTACCCCACTTGAAATATTTATGTTTCTGGTAATGTGGATTGTACAGGGCCAGCTCGTGCGCCAATGCATCTGCTTCCTCTTTGGCCTCTAGAAAATTCTGTTTTGTTAGTGATGCATTGTTGGACTTAAATTCTTTGTACGCTCGGGTTAGTGTTTTCTGCGCTACCAATGTTCGTTCCGATAATCTTTTCTTTTTGTGGCTGACGTAGGAAATAACTTCACCCCTTAATACAGCCTTAGAGGCTGCCCAGTATAGATCTACCTCGTCACAGTGATCCCGATTGTCATTCTTGTAGGCGTCCCAGGAGAGCTGAAGGTATTTTTTGATGTCATCTGACTGATAGAGATACGAGGGGAACCGCCACTTTTTCTCACAATATATCGGGTTCGTTAGACTAGATTTAAATGTTACAGGAGCATGGTCTGATATGTGAATATTTAGAATATCCGACTGCAGTACTGATGATGATGACGAGAGTAATAGTAATCTCGCTCTAATGGGTGCTGTACTCTCCAAATGTCAATCAGACCTAAATGATCTACCAGTGATTGTCTACAGCTCCCGTGTTGTTTCTTGTTGTGTTTGAGTGTTGGACCGGTCCATAGAAGCGTCATGAGCCTCGTTGAAGTCACTACCCACAATTATCTGAGAGGTGTCCCAGCCTGCTATGCTTTCCAATATTTTGGCTCTATTGTAATTTTAACAATGAGAAACCTCCTCATTGGGTCCTCCAGCACCTCTCCGATGTCATAGTGCATTTATTGATCAGTATGGCTACTCCTCGCTGGTTTTTTTTTTTTGAGTATGATCCCTCAGCACACAAAGTATATTTCCTACTATAAAAGGATGGGGGATTATCCTTTATCCAATGTGTTTCTTGTAGGAAAATAATATGAAAATTTGCCCTGTGTAGATAATTCAAAACTTTTTTTTTTTCGCTTAATCTGTAAATTTAACCCATTAACATTTCACGAGCACCAGTGGAGAGAGCGACTCGCGGACCCTTCTAAAATTGTTTGGTTAGCAAAAAGTTTTATATTATTATGCATTTATATAGCGCCATTTATTCCATGGCGCTTTACATGTGAAAAGGGGAAATATAGACAAGTATAGTAAACATGTGTAAGACAAGGGACACACAAGTACAGAAGAAGAGGGGACCCTGCCCGCGAGGGCTCACGGTCTACAGGGATGGGTGAGGATACAGTAGGAGAGGGTAGAGCAGGTCGTGCGGTGGTTCAGTAGACCGAGGATCATTGCAGGCTGTAGGCTTGTCGGAACAGGTGGGTCTTCAGGTTCTTCTTGAAGGTTTCCGTTGATGGTGAGAGTCTGATGTGTTGCGGCAGGGAGTTCCAGAGTATGGGGGAAGCACGGGAGAAGTCTTGTATGCGGTTGTGGGAAGAAGAGATAAGGGGGGAGTAGAGAAGGAGATCTTGAGATGATCGAAGGTTGCGTGCGGGTAGGTACCTAGAGACCATGTCACAGATGTATGGAGGAGACAGGTTGTGGATGGCTTTGTATGTCATGGTTAGGGTTTTGAATTGGAGCCTCTGGGCGATAGGAAGCCGGTGAAGGGCCTGGCATAGGGGGGAGGCTGGGGAATAGCGGGGAGACAGGTGGATTAGTTGGGCAGCAGAGTGTAGGATGGAGTGGAGCGGAGCCAGAGTGCTAGAGGGGAGGCCAGAGAGTAGGAGGTTGCAGTAGTCGAGGCGGGAGATAAGAGCGTGCACTAGTGTTTTTGTGGTTTCATGGTTGAGGAATATTGGGTGCAATTAGACCCAACTAGAAAAAAAAACACCTAAAAAAATTAATGCAAGTCACATAAAAGTATATGTTAGTATACTGTATATGAAACCCTTTAAAAAAAAGGGACTATAAATGGGTTAATTGTAATATTAGGAACAATACACAATAGCTGAAAGCTAGGTGAACAGGGCCTATTACGGTCTTTCAGCTTTTGTGTATTATTGTTCCAGATATTACAATTAACCCGTTTATGGTCCCCTTTTTAAAGGATTTTGTATATACTAACATATACTTTTAAGTTAATTGCAGAAAAAGATATTTTTTAGGTTTTTTCTCTAGTTGGTTCTCATTAATATTTGACCCCATTTGGCTTATCAAAAAAAGTTTTTCCTACAAGAGTGTCATTACAGCAGAAGAGGCTAATTTGCCTATTAAACATCACTAAAAAAAGACCCACCCACTATATACACACACAACAGCTTTAATTTACAAATAATTAAAAAGGGGGGGGCTTCTAAATGATAGAGCAGAGAGGAGACACACGTGAGCAATAGTGATACCTAGTGGTTACACTACCTTGCCGTGATATGGCACCCCCACGAGATGTCTGCTTGCCCTCACTGACCCCAATAGACCCTGCAAAAATAAAGAAAGCACCACTGTGACAAAAAAAAACTTATATGTGACAGTAAAAAGCCATAATGATGGAAACACTGAATGAATGTAAATCTTATCTAGTAAGGTACTCAATTCACAAATATTTTGAATAGTGGGGATCAGGGGTATTGGCTGCTAAGAACAAGCCGTAATCGGGTCTAGTTTGTCAAATAGACATATAGTGGGGAAAAAAAGTATTTAGTCAGCCACCAGTTGTGCAAGTTCTCCCACTTATAAAGATGAGAGAGGCCTGTAATTGACATCATAGACCACAACTATGAGAGTCAAAATGAGAAAACAAATCCAGAAAATCACCGTGTCTGATTTGGTAAGATTTATTTTTCAGATTATGGTGGAATATAAGTATGTGGTCAGTCACAAAAGTTCATCTCTATATTTTGTTATATATCCTTTGTTGGCAATGACAGAGGTCAAACGTTTTCTGTAAGTCTTCACAAGGTTGGCACACACTGTTGGTTGTAGGTTGGCCCATTCCTCCATGCAGATCTCCTCTAGAGCAGTGAGGTTTTGGGCCTGTCGCTGGGCAACACGGACTTTCTAATCCCTCGAAAGGTTTTCTATGGGGTGGCGATCTGGAGACTGGCTAGGCCACTCCAGGACCTTCATATGCTTCTTATGAAGCCACTCCTACGTTGCCCTGGTGGTGTGCTTGGGATCATTATCATGCTGAAAGGCCCATCCACATTTCATCTTCAATGCTGATTGAATGAGGTTTGCACTCAAAATCAATCTCGCCATACATGGCCCTATTCATTCTTTCTTGCACATGGATCCGTCGTCCTGGTACCTTTGCAGAGAAACAGACCCAAAGCATGATGTTGCCACCCCCTTGCTTCACAGTAGGTATGGTGTTCTTTGGATGCAACTCAACATTCTGTCTCCTCCAAACACGACAAGTTTTGTTTCTACCAAACAGATCTACTTTGGTTTCATCAGACCATATGACATTCTCCCAATACTCTTCTGGATAATATAAATGCTCCCTAGCAAACTTCAGACAGTCACGGACATGTACTGGCTTAAGTAGGGGGACACGTCTGGCACTGCAGGATCTGAGTCCCTGGCGGCGTAGTTATTACTGATGGTAGCCTTTGTTATGGTGGTCCCAGCTTTATGCAGGTCATTCACTAGGTCCCCTCGTGGAGCCCCAGATCGAGGGAGATTATCAGTGGTCTTGTATGTCTTCCATTTTCTTATTATTGCTCCCACAGTTGAGTTCATCACACCAAGCTGCTTGCCTAATGCAGATTCAGTCTTCCCAGCCTGGTGCAGGGGTACAATTTTGTTTCTGGTGTCCTTCGACAGCTCTTTGGTCTTCACCATAGTGGAGTTTGGAGTGTGACTGTTTGAGGTTGTGGACAGGTGACTTTTATACTGATAACAAGGTCACACAGGAGCCATTACTACAGGTAATGAGTGGAGGACAGAGGAGCCTCTTACAGAAGAAATTACAGGTCTGTGAGAGCCAGTAATCTTCCATGTTTTTAGGTGACCAAATACTTATATTCCACCATAATTTGCAAAATAAATCTTACCAAATCAGACAAGGTGATTTTCTGGATTTTATTTCTTATTTTGACTGTCATAGTTGTGGTCTATAATGTCAGTTACAAGCGTCTCTCATCTTTCTAAGTGGGAGAACTTACACAATTGGTGGCTGACTAAATACTTTTTCCCCACTGTATCACATACAAGGACACCTGGGATACTGACCCTATTTTTGGCCTGGTAGCATCCCTACCTTGCCGCGGAGGTTGGAGGTTGCTGCGATCAGCACCAGCAGGAGACCATTATGAGAGTAGTGTCTCCTTCCACAGTGGCCAACTGTAAAAATAAGAAAAATAAATTAAAAAAAAATCCATGTACTTACCTGTCCTCATCATCCTGCCCCTGTAATGCTCTTGACCACTCATGCAGAGGAGCCGGGGAGAATAAGGCTAAGTGCACACGTACCGGAACTCTCGCGGAAATTACCGCGAGAATTCCGGAATTCCAGTCCGCGGGAAAATCGCATTTTAAATTCCCGCGATTTTCCCGCGGAAAAACTAGCATTTTGCAAGCGTAATTAGCTTGCAAAATGCTAGCGTTCTCCAAGCGATCTGTAGCATCGCTTGGAGAACTGATTGACAGGTTGGTCACACTCGTCAAACACAGTGTTTGACAAGTGTGACCAACTTTTTACTACTGAGGCCGCCTATGCAGCATCAGTAGTAAAAGATAAAATGTAAGAAAAAATAAAAAATGGTGTTATTCTTACCCTCCGACGTCCCGCGCATCCGTTCCCAGTAATCCTTTGCGAAAATGCCCGCGATGACGTCAGTTCTCGCGGGATCGCGACGTCTCGCGGTAATTCGCGATGACGTCGCGTGAATGACCGCGAGACTTCGCGATCCCGCGAGATCGGACGCCATCGCGAGCATTTTCGCAAAGGACTACTGGGAACGGGAGCGTGAAGAGAAGCGGAAAGACTGCGCGGGACGCCGGAGGGTGAGAATAACAATATTTTTTATTTTTAAATTCTTTTTTTTACAGGGATATGGTACCCAAAGCCCGGAGGACAGTCTCCTCTCCTCCGGACCGTGGGAACCATCCGCAAATGTTCTGCTTACTTTCCGCATGGTGGGCACAGCCACATGCAGGAAGTAAGCGGAACAATGCATTCCTATGGGTGCGGGATCGCCGCGATTCCGCAAATTAATGAGCATGCTGCGGTTTTTACCGCGAAGCGATTCCGCCGCGGTAAAAACCGCAGCATTAGCACAGCATTGCGGAATCCCATAGGAATGCATGGGATGCTTATTTTTTGCGTTTTCGCGGCAAAATCGCGCGGTTAAAACAGCCGCGGAAACGCGAAAAAAACGCCACGTGTGAACTCAGCCTAACGCCTGCAGCGAGCGGACCTCAGTGAGTGATAGTGCCATAAAAGTACAATCTCTATTTAAATCTAAAATTAACATGATCTGTAAAAACTATACAAGAAAAAAAAAAAATTTAATGCCAGAATTGTGGGGTTCTGGTCACAAAGCCACAAAAAAAATGCATCATATGTACCCCTACATTTATATATATATATCTCTACTATATAAAGCTCAAAGTGTGTGTGTGTGTATGTGTGTATGTCCGGGATTGGCATCCGCACCGTCACAGCTACAGCCACAAAATTTGGCACAGTCACACGTCTAGACCCCGAGAGCGTCCTAGGCTTTGTTGTGAGGCGAAATTTTAACCCCGCACGTTCCAATTCACCAATTTTGCCCCTATCTACATAATGGGGAAACAGTGTGTGTGTGTATCAAGCCCCGCCCCTCATTATGATGTCATAATGATTGACTATGGGATGGAGGATATGTATGATGGGTATATGGGCACTGGACTATGGGATGGTGGATATGTATGATGGGTATATGGACACTCGACTATGGGATGGAGAATACGTATGATGGGTATATGGGCATGGGACTATGGGATGGAGGATATGTATGATGAGTATATGGGCCCGGGACTATGGGATGGAGGATGTGTGATGGGTATATGGGCATGGGACTATGGGATGGAGGATGTGTGATGGGTATATGGGCCCGGGACTATGGGATGGAGGATATGTATGATGGGTGTATGGGCATGGGACTATGGGATGGAGGATATGTATGATGGGTATATGGACATGGGACTATGGGAGGGAGGATATGTATGATGGGTATATGGACATGGGACTATGGGATGGAGGATATGTATGATGAGTATATGGGCATGGGACTATGGGATGGAGGATGTGTGATGGGTATATGGGCATGGGACTATGGGAGGGAGGATATGTATGATGGGTATATGGACATGGGACTATGGGATGGAGAATATGTATGATGGGTATATTGGCATGGGACTATGGGATGGAGGATGTGTGATGGGTATATGGGCATGGGACTATGGGAGGGAGGATATGTATGATGGGTATATGGACATGGGACTATGGGAGGGAGGATATGTATGATGGGTATATGGACATGGGACTATGGGATGGAGAATATGTATGATGGGTATATGGGCATGGGACTATGGGATGGAGGATGTGTGATGGGTATATGGGCATGGGACTATGGGAGGGAGGATATGTATGATGGGTATATGGGCACTCGACTATGGGATGGAGGATATGTATGATGGGTATATGGGCACGGGACTATGGGATGGAGGATAATTATAATTTGCTATAACCACAGTTAGTTACTATGCCCGGGCTCTTCAGCTAGTATATATATATCTCCCAGGTGCTTTGGAAAAATGCAACTTAAGTATTTTTTTTTTTTGTTATGAATTTATCATTTTTTTTTCACTACAATAAAGTTAAAAAAAAAACCACCACAAGCCCACACAAATTTTTTATTTTCCTACTGACAAAGTCAAAGTTGCAGCTCTTAGGCTGTGTTCACACGTAGCGTTTTTTTTTTGCGTTTTCGCGGCGATTTTAAACGCGTGATTTTGCACGAAAGGGAAAATCTGCAGCCATAGGAATGCATTGTTCCGCTTACTGTGTGTGTGGCTGTGCCCACCATGTGAAAAGTAAGCAGAACATGTGCGGATGGTTCCCACGGTCCGGAGGAGAGGAGACTGTCTTCCGGGCACCAGATCCCTGTAAAAAATAGAATTAAAATAAAAAATCGCCATCTTCTCACCTCCCGCCATCCCGCGCAGCGTCCCCAGGCCTCAGCGATGCTCCCGGCAGGTCCCGCTCCCAGGGAGGCCGTGCAGGAATGACCCCAGGTGACATCGCGGTCTCGCGATACTGAGACGTCAGAGGTCATTGTGGCAATGCATCCCTGGGAACGGGAGCTGCCGGGAGCACCGCGAGGATCGGGAACGCTGCGCGGGACGGCGGAAGGGGAGAAAAACACCATCCTTTTATTATGTTTAACATTAGATCTTTTTCCTACTGATGCCGCAGCCTCAATAGTGAAGAGTTGGTCACACACGAGGTCTGACGAGTGTCAGCGACCCGTCCGTCAGTTCTCCAGGCGACGCTACAGATCGCTGGGAAAACGCTAATTACTCCGCAAATTGCTCGTTTCTCCGCAGGAAATAGGTGGAATTAACATGCGGCTTCCTCCCATATTTCCCGCGGAATGGAATTCCGGAACATAGAAGAAGGGGACGGAAAAATGAAAGAGGAGCAACAACAAAAAAAAGGAGCCTCCATGATCGCAGCCGTCCCGGGTCCTAGAGGCCGGTGTGGGGTCGCTGCTTCTCCTACTATTCCCTCACAGACGGCGGCTCTCCATACACCGGGCTCCGGCCGCAGCTTCTCGGCCTCAGATTCCTATTATTACTTTCCCACTGGAGCCACAGAAATGAATGAGGCAGAAATCCTCCTCCTCCTCCTCCCTAACCTGAGCTCAGCGCCTCACCTCAGCCTCCACTGCCGGCAACCACCACTGTCCACCGCTGCCAGTTATGGGTCCTCCCCGAACGATCCGAGGCGATGAGCCGGCTCCTGGTGAACGACAAGGCCCGACTCCCCACCTGCAGCGGAGCGCTGTGTGCTTCTTCCTGCCGGGCTGGGGGCGGGGAGGAGTCGGGGAGGAGACTTAGTAGTGATGGGAAGTTCGGCTCTTTTTGGTGATCCGGCTCTTTTGGCTCTTTAAACGACTCTTTTTTAAAATAGAAATCCGTTTTCCACAGTCATCGTTCTAAGTCTTTGCCTGTACAGTGAGGCCTCATTATACCCCTGTATAAGGATCTAGTGACGCAGTGTAGACTGTTATTCAGCATTGCTGTGTCCTCAGATTGTCAGCTCTTGTGATCAGGCCCCTGCTCCTCGCTCCGGTCTCTCCTGTACAGTGAGGCCTCATTATACCCCTGTATAAGGATCTAGTGACGCAGTGTAGACAGTTATTCAGCATTGCTGTCTCCTCAGATTGTCAGCTCTTGTGATCAGGCCCCTGTTCCTCGCTCCGATCTCTCCTGTACAATGAGTCCTCATTATACCCCTGTATAAGGATCTAGTGACGCAGTGTAGACTGTTATTCAGCATTGCTGTCTCCTCAGATTGTCAGCTCTTGTGATCAGGCCCCGGCTCCTCGCTCCGGTCTCTCCTGTACAGTGAGGCCTCATTATACCCCTGTATAAGGATCTAGTGACGTAGTGTAGACTGTTATTCAGCATTGCTGTCTCCTCAGATTGTCAGCTCTTGTGATCAGGCCCCGGCTCCTCGCTCCGGTCTCTCCTGTACAGTGAGGCCTCATTATACTCCTGTATAAGGATCTAGTGACGCAGTGTAGACTGTTATTCAGCATTGCTGTTTCCTCAGATTGTCAGCTCTTTTGATCAGGCCCCTGCTCCTCGCTCCGGTCTCTCCTGTACAGTGAGGCCTCATTATACCCCTGTATAAGGATCTAGTGACACAGTGTAGACTCTTATTCAGCATTGCTGTGTCCTCAGATTGTCAGCTCTTGTGATCAGGCCTCTGCTCCTCGCTCCGGTCTCTCCTGTACAGTGAGGCCTCATTATACCCCTGTATAAGGATCTAGTGACGCAGTGTAGACAGTTATTCAGCATTGCTGTCTCCTCAGATTGTCAGCTCTTGTGATCAGGCCCCTGCTCCTCGCTCCAGTCTCTCCTGTACAGTGAGGCCTCATTATACCCCTGTATAAGGATCTAGTGACACAGTGTAGACTGTTATTCAGCATTGCTGTGTCCTCAGATTGTCAGCTCTTGTGATCAGGCCCCTGCTCCTCGCTCCGGTCTCTCCTGTACAGTGAGGCCTCATTATACCCCTGTATAAGGATCTAGTGACACAGTGTAGACTGTTATTCAGCATTGCTGTCTCCTCAGATTGTCAGCTCTTGTGATCAGGCCCCTGCTCCTCGCTCCGGTCTCTCCTGTACAGTGAGGCCTCATTATACCCCTGTATAAGGATCTAGTGACGCAGTGTAGACAGTTATTCAGCATTGCTGTCTCCTCAGATTGTCAGCTCTTGTGATCAGGCCCCAGCTCCTCGCTCCGGTCTCTCCTGTACAGTGAGGTCTCATTATACTCCTGTATAAGGACCTAGTGACGCTGTGTAGACTGTTATTCAGCATTGCTGTCTCCTCAGATTGTCAGCTCTTGTGATCAGGCCCCGGCTCCTCGCTCCGATCTCTCCTGTACAGTGAGGCCTCATTGTACCCCTGTATAAGGATCTAGTGATGCAGTGTAGACTGTTATTCAGCATTGCTGTCTCCTCAGATTGTCAGCTCTTGTGATCAGGCCACTGCTCCTCGCTCCGGTCTCTCCTGTACAGTGAGGCCTCATTATACCCCTGTATAAGGATCTAGTGACGCAGTGTAGACTGTTATTCAGCATTGCTGTTTCCTCAGATTGCCAGCTCTTGTGATCAGGCCCCTGCTCCTCGCTCCAGTCTCTCCTGTACAGTGAGGCCTCATTATACTCCTGTATAAGGATCTAGTGACGCAGTGTAGACTGTTATTCAGCATTGCTGTCTCCTCAGATTGTCAGCTCTTGTGATCAGGCCACTGCTCCTCGCTCCGCTCTCTCCTGTACAGTGAGGCCTCATTATACTCCTGTATAAGGCTCTAGTGACGCAGTGTAGACTGTTATTCAGCATTGCTGTCTCCTCAGATTGTCAGCTCTTGTGATCAGGCCACTGCTCCTCGCTCCGGTCTCTCCTGTACAGTGAGGCCTCATTATACCCCTGTATAAGGATCTAGTGACGCAGTGTAGACTGTTATTCAGCATTGCTGTTTCCTCAGATTGCCAGCTCTTGTGATCAGGCCCCTGCTCCTCGCTCCAGTCTCTCCTGTACAGTGAGGCCTCATTATACACCTGTATAAGGATCTAGTGACGCAGTGTAGACTGTTATTCAGCATTGCTGTGTCCTCAGATTGTCAGCTCTTGTGATCAGGCCCCTGCTCCTCGCTCCGGTCTCTCCTGTACAGTGAGGCCTCATTATACTCCTGTATAAGGATCTAGTGACGCAGTGTAGACTGTTATTCAGCATTGCTGTCTCCTCAGATTGTCAGCTCTTGTGATCAGGCCACTGCTCCTCGCTCCGGTCTCTCCTGTACAGTGAGGCCTCATTATATCCCTGTATAAGGATCTAGTGACGCAGTGTAGACTGTTATTCAGCATTGCTGTCTCCTCAGATTGTCAGCTCTTGTGATCAGGCCTCTGCTCCTCGCTCCGGTCTCTCCTGTACAGTGAGGCCTCATTTTACCCCTGTAGAAGGATCTAGTGACGCAGTGTAGACTGTTATTCAGCATTGCTGTGTCCTCAGATTGTCAGCTCTTGTGATCCGGCCCCTGCTCCTCGCTCCGGTCTCTCCTGTACAGTGAGGCCTTATTATACCCCTGTATAAGGATCTAGTGACGCAGTGTAGACTGTTATTCAGCATTGCTGTTTCCTCAGATTGTCAGCTCTTGTGATCCGGCCCCTGCTCCTCGCTCCGGTCTCTCCTGTACAGTGAGGCCTTATTATACCCCTGTATAAGGATCTAGTGACGCAGTGTAGACTGTTATTCAGCATTGCTGTGTCCTCAGATTGTCAGCTCTTGTGATCCGGCCCCTGCTCCTCGCTCCGGTCTCTCCTGTACAGTGAGGCCTTATTATACCCCTGTATAAGGATCTAGTGACGCAGTGTAGACTGTTATTCAGCATTGCTGTGTCCTCAGATTGTCAGCTCTTGTGATCAGGCCCCGGCTCCTCGCTCCGGTCTCTCCTGTACAGTGAGGCCTCATTATACCCCTGTATAAGGATC
Source organism: Dendrobates tinctorius (assembly GCF_039654945.1). Lineage (NCBI taxonomy): Eukaryota > Metazoa > Chordata > Amphibia > Anura > Dendrobatidae > Dendrobates > Dendrobates tinctorius. Next base: position 521,489 of record NW_027361904.1, on the reverse strand, counting down.
TACTGACACAGTGTAGACTGTTATTCAGCATTGCTGTCTCCTCAGATTGTAAGCTCTTGTGATCAGGCCCCTGCTCCTTGCTCCGGTCTCTCCTGTACAGTGAGGCCTCATTATACCCCTGTATAAGGATCTAGTGACGCAGTGTAGACTGTTATTCAGCATTGCTGTGTCCTCAGATTGTCAGCTCTTGTGACCAGGCCCCTACTCCTCGCTCCGGTCTCTCCTGTACAGTGAGGCCTCATTATACCCCTGTATAAGGATCTAGTGACGCAGTGTAGACTGTTATTCAGCATTGCTGTGTCCTCAGATTGTCAGCTCTTGTGACCAGGCCCCTGCTCCTCGCTCCGGGCTCTCCTGTACAGTGAGGCCTCATTATACCCCTGTATAAGGATCTAGTGACGCAGTGTAGACTGTTATTCAGCATTGCTGTGTCCTCAGATTGTCAGCTCTTGTGATCAGGCCTCTGCTCCTCGCTCCGGTCTCTCCTGTACAGTGAGGCCTCATTATACCCCTGTATAAGGATCTAGTGACGCAGTGTAGACTGTTATTCAGCATTGCTGTGTCCTCAGATTGTCAGCTCTTGTGATCCGGCCCCTGCTCCTCGCTCCGGTCTCTCCTGTACAGTGAGGCCTCATTATACCCCTGTATAAGGATGTAGTGACGCAGTGTAGACTGTTATTCAGCATTGCTGTCTCCTCAGATTGTCAGCTCTTGTGATCAGGCCCCTGCTCCTTGCTCCGGTCTCTCCTGTACAGTGAGGCCTCATTATACCCCTGTATAAGGATCTAGTGACGCAGTGTAGACTGTTATTTAGCATTGCTGTGTCCTCAGATTGTCAGCTCTTGTGATCAGGCCCCTGCTCCTTGCTCCGGTCTCTCCTGTACAGTGAGGCCTCATTATACACCTGTATAAGGATCTAGTGACGCAGTGTAGACTGTTATTCAGCAGTGCTGTGTCTTCAGATTGTCAGCTCTTGTGATCAGGCCTCTGCTCCTCGCTCCGGTCTCTCCTGTACAGTGAGGCCTCATTATACCCCTGTATAAGGATCTAGTGACGCAGTGTAGACAGTTATTCAGCATTGCTGTTTCCTCAGATTGTCAGCTCTTGTGATCAGGCCTCTGCTCCTCGCTCCGGTCTCTCCTGTACAGTGAGGCCTCATTATACCCCTGTATAAGGATCTATTGACGCAGTGTAGACTGTTATTCAGCATTGCTGTGTCTTCAGATTGTCAGCTCTTGTGATCAGGCCTCTGCTCCTCGCTCCGGTCTCTCCTGTACAGTGAGGCCTCATTATACCCCTGTATAAGGATCTAGTGACGCAGTGTAGACTGTTATTCAGCATTGCTGTTTCCTCAGATTGTCAGCTCTTGTGATCAGGCCCCTGCTCCTCGCTCCGGTCTCTCCTGTACAGTGAGGCCTCATTATACCCCTGTATAAGGATCTAGTGACGCAGTGTAGACTGTTATTCAGCATTGCTGTGTCCTCAGATTCTCAGCTCTTGTGATCAGGCCTCTGCTCCTCGCTCCGGTCTCTCCTGTACAGTGAGGTCTCATTATACCCCTGTATAAGGATCTAGTGACGCAGTGTAGACTGTTATTCAGCATTGCTGTGTCCTCAGATTCTCAGCTCTTGTGATCAGGCCTCTGCTCCTCGCTCCGGTCTCTCCTGTACAGTGAGGTCTCATTATACCCCTGTATAACGATCTAGTGACGCAGTGTAGACTGTTATTCAGCATTGCTGTGTCCTCAGATTGTCAGCTCTTGTGATCAGGCCCCCGCTCCTCGCTCCGGTCTCTCCTGTACAGTGAGGCCTCATTATATCCCTGTATAAGGATCTAGTGACGCAGTGTAGACTGTTATTCAGCATTGCTGTCTCCTCAGATTGTCAGCTCTTGTGATCAGGCCCCTGCTCCTCGCTCCGGTCTCTCCTGTACAGTGAGGCCTCATTATACCACTGTATAAGGATCTAGTGACGCAGTGTAGACTGTTATTCAGCATTGCTGTCTCCTCAGATTGTCAGCTCTTGTGATCAGGCCCCTGCTCCTCGCTCCGGTCTCTCCTGTACAGTGAGGCCTCATTATACCACTGTATAAGGATCTAGTGACGCAGTGTAGACTGTTATTCAGCATTGCTGTGTCCTCAAATTGTCAGCTCTTGTGATCAGGCCCCTGATCCTCGCTCCGGTCTCTCCTGTACAGTGAGGCCTCATTATACCCCTGTATAAGGATCTAGTGACACAGTGTAGACAGTTATTCAGCATTGCTGTCTCCTCAGATTCTCAGCTCTTGTGATCAGGCCCCGGCTCCTCGCTCCGATCTCTCCTGTACAGTGAGGCCTCATTATACCACTGTATAAGGATCTAGTGACACAGTGTAGACAGTTATTCAGCATTGCTGTCTCCTCAGATTGTCAGCTCTTGTGATCAGGCCCCGGCTCCTCGCTCCGATCTCTCCTGTACAGTGAGGCCTCATTATACTCCTGTATAAGGATCTAGTGACGCAGTGTAGACTGTTATTCAGCATTGCTGTCTCCTCAGATTGTCAGCTCTTGTGATCAGGCCACTGCTCCTCGCTCCGGTCTCTCCTGTACAGTGAGGCCTCATTATACCCCTGTATAAGGATCTAGTGACGCAGTGTAGACTGTTATTCAGCATTGCTGTTTCCTCAGATTGCCAGCTCTTGTGATCAGGCCCCTGCTCCTCGCTCCAGTCTCTCCTGTACAGTGAGGCCTCATTATACCCCTGTATAAGGATCTAGTGACGCAGTGTAGACTGTTATTCAGCATTGCTGTTTCCTCAGATTGCCAGCTCTTGTGATCAGGCCTCTGCTCCTCGCTCCGGTCTCTCCTGTACAGTGAGGCCTCATTATACCCCTGTATAAGGATCTAGTGACGCAGTGTAGACTGTTATTCAGCATTGCTGTCTCCTCAGATTGTCAGCTCTTGTGATCAGGCCCCTGCTCCTCGCTCCGGTCTCTCCTGTACAGTGAGGCCTCATTATACCCCTGTATAAGGATCTAGTGACGCAGTGTAGACTGTTATTCAGCATTGCTGTCTCCTCAGATTGTCAGCTCTTGTGATCAGGCCCCGGCTCCTCGCTCCGGTCTCTCCTGTACAGTGAGGCCTCATTATACCCCTGTATAAGGATCTAGTGACGTAGTGTAGACTGTTATTCAGCATTGCTGTCTCCTCAGATTGTCAGCTCTTGTGATCAGGCCCCGGCTCCTCGCTCCGGTCTCTCCTGTACAGTGAGGCCTCATTATACTCCTGTATAAGGATCTAGTGACGCAGTGTAGACTGTTATTCAGCATTGCTGTTTCCTCAGATTGTCAGCTCTTTTGATCAGGCCCCTGCTCCTCGCTCCGGTCTCTCCTGTACAGTGAGGCCTCATTATACCCCTGTATAAGGATCTAGTGACACAGTGTAGACTGTTATTCAGCATTGCTGTGTCCTCAGATTGTCAGCTCTTGTGATCAGGCCTCTGCTCCTCGCTCCGGTCTCTCCTGTACAGTAAGGCCTCATTATACCCCTGTATAAGGATCTAGTGACGCAGTGTAGACTGTTATTCAGCATTGCTGTCTCCTCAGATTGTCAGCTCTTGTGATCAGGCCCCTGCTCCTCGCTCCAGTCTCTCCTGTACAGTGAGGCCTCATTATACCCCTGTATAAGGATCTAGTGATGCAGTGTAGACAGTTATTCAGCATTGCTGTCTCCTCAGATTGTCAGCTCTTGTGATCAGGCCCCTGCTCCTCGCTCCAGTCTCTCCTGTACAGTGAGGCCTCATTATACCCCTGTATAAGGATCTAGTGACACAGTGTAGACTGTTATTCAGCATTGCTGTGTCCTCAGATTGTCAGCTCTTGTGATCAGGCCCCTGCTCCTCGCTCCGGTCTCTCCTGTACAGTGAGGCCTCATTATACACCTGTATAAGGATCTAGTGACACAGTGTAGACTGTTATTCAGCATTGCTGTCTCCTCAGATTGTCAGCTCTTGTGATCAGGCCCCAGCTCCTCGCTCCGGTCTCTCCTGTACAGTGAGGCCTCATTATACCCCTGTATAAGGATCTAGTGACGCAGTGTAGACTGTTATTCAGCATTGCTGTCTCCTCAGATTGTCAGCTCTTGTGATCAGGCCCCTGCTCCTCGCTCCGGTCTCTCCTGTACAGTGAGGCCTCATTATACCCCTGTATAAGGATCTAGTGACGCAGTGTAGACTATTATTCAGCATTGCTGTCTCCTCAGATTGTCAGCTCTTGTGATCAGGCCCCTGTTCCTCGCTCCGATCTCTCCTGTACAATGAGTCCTCATTATACCCCTGTATAAGGATCTAGTGACGTAGTGTAGACTGTTATTCAGCATTGCTGTCTCCTCAGATTGTCAGCTCTTGTGATCAGGCCCCGGCTCCTCGCTCCGGTCTCTCCTGTACAGTGAGGCCTCATTATACTCCTGTATAAGGATCTAGTGACGCAGTGTAGACTGTTATTCAGCATTGCTGTTTCCTCAGATTGTCAGCTCTTTTGATCAGGCCCCTGCTCCTCGCTCCGGTCTCTCCTGTACAGTGAGGCCTCATTATACCCCTGTATAAGGATCTAGTGACACAGTGTAGACTCTTATTCAGCATTGCTGTGTCCTCAGATTGTCAGCTCTTGTGATCAGGCCTCTGCTCCTCGCTCCGGTCTCTCCTGTACAGTAAGGCCTCATTATACCCCTGTATAAGGATCTAGTGACGCAGTGTAGACAGTTATTCAGCATTGCTGTCTCCTCAGATTGTCAGCTCTTGTGATCAGGCCCCTGCTCCTCGCTCCAGTCTCTCCTGTACAGTGAGGCCTCATTATACCCCTGTATAAGGATCTAGTGACACAGTGTAGACTGTTATTCAGCATTGCTGTGTCCTCAGATTGTCAGCTCTTGTGATCAGGCCCCTGCTCCTCGCTCCGGTCTCTCCTGTACAGTGAGGCCTCATTATACCCCTGTATAAGGATCTAGTGACACAGTGTAGACTGTTATTCAGCATTGCTGTCTCCTCAGATTGTCAGCTCTTGTGATCAGGCCCCTGCTCCTCGCTCCGGTCTCTCCTGTACAGTGAGGCCTCATTATACCCCTGTATAAGGATCTAGTGACGCAGTGTAGACAGTTATTCAGCATTGCTGTCTCCTCAGATTGTCAGCTCTTGTGATCAGGCCCCAGCTCCTCGCTCCGGTCTCTCCTGTACAGTGAGGTCTCATTATACTCCTGTATAAGGACCTAGTGACGCTGTGTAGACTGTTATTCAGCATTGCTGTCTCCTCAGATTGTCAGCTCTTGTGATCAGGCCCCGGCTCCTCGCTCCGATCTCTCCTGTACAGTGAGGCCTCATTATACTCCTGTATAAGGCTCTAGTGACGCAGTGTAGACTGTTATTCAGCATTGCTGTCTCCTCAGATTGTCAGCTCTTGTGATCAGGCCACTGCTCCTCGCTCCGGTCTCTCCTGTACAGTGAGGCCTCATTATACCCCTGTATAAGTATCTAGTGACGCAGTGTAGACTGTTATTCAGCATTGCTGTTTCCTCAGATTGCCAGCTCTTGTGATCAGGCCCCTGCTCCTCGCTCCAGTCTCTCCTGTACAGTGAGGCCTCATTATACACCTGTATAAGGATCTAGTGACGCAGTGTAGACTGTTATTCAGCATTGCTGTGTCCTCAGATTGTCAGCTCTTGTGATCAGGCCCCTGCTCCTCGCTCCGGTCTCTCCTGTACAGTGAGGCCTCATTATACTCCTGTATAAGGATCTAGTGACGCAGTGTAGACTGTTATTCAGCATTGCTGTCTCCTCAGATTGTCAGCTCTTGTGATCAGGCCACTGCTCCTCGCTCCGGTCTCTCCTGTACAGTGAGGCCTCATTATACCCCTGTATAAGGATCTAGTGACGCAGTGTAGACTGTTATTCAGCATTGCTGTCTCCTCAGATTGTCAGCTCTTGTGATCAGGCCCCTGCTCCTCGCTCCGGTCTCTCCTGTACAGTGAGGCCTCATTATACTCCTGTATAAGGATCTAGTGACGCAGTGTAGACTGTTATTCAGCATTGCTGTCTCCTCAGATTGTCAGCTCTTGTGATCAGGCCCCTGCTCCTCGCTCCGGTCTCTCCTGTACAGTGAGGCCTCATTATACTCCTGTATAAGGATCTAGTGACGCAGTGTAGACTGTTATTCAGCATTGCTGTCTCCTCAGATTGTCAGCTCTTGTGATCAGGCCACTGCTCCTCGCTCCGGTCTCTCCTGTACAGTGAGGCCTCATTATATCCCTGTATAAGGATCTAGTGACGCAGTGTAGACTGTTATTCAGCATTGCTGTCTCCTCAGATTGTCAGCTCTTGTGATCAGGCCTCTGCTCCTCGCTCCGGTCTCTCCTGTACAGTGAGGCCTCATTTTACCCCTGTAGAAGGATCTAGTGACGCAGTGTAGACTGTTATTCAGCATTGCTGTGTCCTCAGATTGTCAGCTCTTGTGATCCGGCCCCTGCTCCTCGCTCCGGTCTCTCCTGTACAATGAGGCCTTATTATACCCCTGTATAAGGATCTAGTGACGCAGTGTAGACTGTTATTCAGCATTGCTGTTTCCTCAGATTGTCAGCTCTTGTGATCCGGCCCCTGCTCCTCGCTCCGGTCTCTCCTGTACAGTGAGGCCTTATTATACCCCTGTATAAGGATCTAGTGACGCAGTGTAGACTGTTATTCAGCATTGCTGTGTCCTCAGATTGTCAGCTCTTGTGATCCGGCCCCTGCTCCTCGCTCCGGTCTCTCCTGTACAGTGAGGCCTTATTATACCCCTGTATAAGGATCTAGTGACGCAGTGTAGACTGTTATTCAGCATTGCTGTGTCCTCAGATTGTCAGCTCTTGTGATCCGGCCCCTGCTCCTCGCTCCGGTCTCTCCTGTACAGTGAGGCCTTATTATACCCCTGTATAAGGATCTAGTGACGCAGTGTAGACTGTTATTCAGCATTGCTGTGTCCTCAGATTGTCAGCTCTTGTGATCAGGCCCCCGCTCCTCGCTCCGGTCTCTCCTGTACAGTGAGGCCTCATTATACCCCTGTATAAGGATCTACTGACACAGTGTAGACTGTTATTCAGCATTGCTGTCTCCTCAGATTGTAAGCTCTTGTGATCAGGCCCCTGCTCCTTGCTCCGGTCTCTCCTGTACAGTGAGGCCTCATTATACACCTGTATAAGGATCTAGTGACGCAGTGTAGACTGTTATTCAGCATTGCTGTGTCCTCAGATTGTCAGCTCTTGTGACCAGGCCCCTACTCCTCGCTCCGGTCTCTCCTGTACAGTGAGGCCTCATTATACCCCTGTATAAGGATCTAGTGACGCAGTGTAGACTGTTATTCAGCATTGCTGTGTCCTCAGATTGTCAGCTCTTGTGACCAGGCCCCTGCTCCTCGCTCCGGGCTCTCCTGTACAGTGAGGCCTCATTATACCCCTGTATAAGGATCTAGTGACGCAGTGTAGACTGTTATTCAGCATTGCTGTGTCCTCAGATTGTCAGCTCTTGTGATCAGGCCTCTGCTCCTCGCTCCGGTCTCTCCTGTACAGTGAGGCCTCATTATACCCCTGTATAAGGATCTAGTGACGCAGTGTAGACTGTTATTCAGCATTGCTGTGTCCTCAGATTGTCAGCTCTTGTGATCAGGCCTCTGCTCCTCGCTCCGGTCTCTCCTGTACAGTGAGGCCTCATTATACCCCTGTATAAGGATCTAGTGACGCAGTGTAGACTGTTATTCAGCATTGCTGTGTCCTCAGATTGTCAGCTCTTGTGATCAGGCCCCTGCTCCTCGCTCCGGTCTCTCCTGTACAGTGAGGCCTCATTATACCCCTGTATAAGGATCTAGTGACGCAGTGTAGACTGTTATTCAGCATTGCTGTGTCCTCAGATTGTCAGCTCTTGTGATCAGGCCCCTGCTCCTTGCTCCGGTCTCTCCTGTACAGTGAGGCCTCATTATACACCTGTATAAGGATCTAGTGACGCAGTGTAGACTGTTATTCAGCAGTGCTGTGTCTTCAGATTGTCAGCTCTTGTGATCAGGCCTCTGCTCCTCGCTCCGGTCTCTCCTGTACAGTGAGGCCTCATTATACCCCTGTATAAGGATCTAGTGACGCAGTGTAGACAGTTATTCAGCATTGCTGTTTCCTCAGATTGTCAGCTCTTGTGATCAGGCCTCTGCTCCTCGCTCCGGTCTCTCCTGTACAGTGAGGCCTCATTATACCCCTGTATAAGGATCTAGTGACGCAGTGTAGACTGTTATTCAGCATTGCTGTGTCTTCAGATTGTCAGCTCTTGTGATCAGGCCTCTGCTCCTCGCTCCGGTCTCTCCTGTACAGTGAGGCCTCATTATACCCCTGTATAAGGATCTAGTGACGCAGTGTAGACTGTTATTCAGCATTGCTGTTTCCTCAGATTGTCAGCTCTTGTGATCAGGCCCCTGCTCCTCGCTCCGGTCTCTCCTGTACAGTGAGGCCTCATTATACCCCTGTATAAGGATCTAGTGACGCAGTGTAGACTGTTATTCAGCATTGCTGTGTCCTCAGATTCTCAGCTCTTGTGATCAGGCCTCTGCTCCTCGCTCCGGTCTCTCCTGTACAGTGAGGTCTCATTATACCCCTGTATAAGGATCTAGTGACGCAGTGTAGACTGTTATTCAGCATTGCTGTGTCCTCAGATTCTCAGCTCTTGTGATCAGGCCTCTGCTCCTCGCTCCGGTCTCTCCTGTACAGTGAGGTCTCATTATACCCCTGTATAACGATCTAGTGACGCAGTGTAGACTGTTATTCAGCATTGCTGTGTCCTCAGATTGTCAGCTCTTGTGATCAGGCCCCCGCTCCTCGCTCCGGTCTCTCCTGTACAGTGAGGCCTCATTATATCCCTGTATAAGGATCTAGTGACGCAGTGTAGACTGTTATTCAGCATTGCTGTCTCCTCAGATTGTCAGCTCTTGTGATCAGGCCCCTGCTCCTCGCTCCGGTCTCTCCTGTACAGTGAGGCCTCATTATACCACTGTATAAGGATCTAGTGACGCAGTGTAGACTGTTATTCAGCATTGCTGTGTCCTCAAATTGTCAGCTCTTGTGATCAGGCCCCTGATCCTCGCTCCGGTCTCTCCTGTACAGTGAGGCCTCATTATACCCCTGTATAAGGATCTAGTGACACAGTGTAGACAGTTATTCAGCATTGCTGTCTCCTCAGATTCTCAGCTCTTGTGATCAGGCCTCTGCTCCTCGCTCCGGTCTCTCCTGTACAGTGAGGCCTCATTATACTCCTGTATAAGGATCTAGTGACGCAGTGTAGACTGTTATTCAGCATTGCTGTGTCCTCAAATTGTCAGCTCTTGTGATCAGGCCCCTGATCCTCGCTCCGGTCTCTCCTGTACAGTGAGGCCTCATTATACCCCTGTATAAGGATCTAGTGACACAGTGTAGACAGTTATTCAGCATTGCTGTCTCCTCAGATTCTCAGCTCTTGTGATCAGGCCTCTGCTCCTCGCTCCGGTCTCTCCTGTACAGTGAGGTCTCATTATACCCCTGTATAACGATCTAGTGACGCAGTGTAGACTGTTATTCAGCATTGCTGTGTCCTCAGATTGTCAGCTCTTGTGATCAGGCCCCTGCTCCTCGCTTCGGTCTCTCCTGTACAGTGAGGTCTCATTATACCCCTGTATAAGGATCTAGTGACGCAGTGTAGACAGTTATTCAGCATTGCTGTCTCCTCAGATTGTCAGCTCTTGTGATCAGGCCCCCGCTCCTCGCTCCGGTCTCTCCTGTACAGTGAGGCCTCATTATACCCCTGTATAAGGATCTAGTGACGCAGTGTAGACAGTTATTCAGCATTGCTGTCTCCTCAGATTGTCAGCTCTTGTGATCAGGCCCTTGCTCCTCGCTCCGGTCTCTCCTGTACAGTGAGGCCTCATTATACCCCTGTATAAGGATCTAGTGACGCAGTGTAGACTGTTATTCAGCATTGCTGTTTCCTCAGATTGTCAGCTCTTGTGATCAGGCCCCCGCTCCTCGCTCCCGTCTCTCCTGTACAGTGAGGCCTCATTATACCCCTGTATAAGGATCTAGTGACGCAGTGTAGACTTTTATTCAGCATTGCTGTGTCCTCAGATTCTCAGATCTTGTGATCAGGCCTCTGCTCCTCGCTCCGGTCTCTCCTGTACAGTGAGGTCTCATTATACCCCTGTATAAGGATCTAGTGACGCAGTGTAGACTGTTATTCAGCATTGCTGTGTCCTCAGATTGTCAGCTCTTGTGATCAGGCCCCTGCTCCTCGCTCCGGTCTCTCCTGTACAATGAGGCCTCATTATACCCCTGTATAAGGATCTAGTGACGCAGTGTAGACAGTTATTCAGCATTGCTGTCTCCTCAGATTGTCAGCTCTTGTGATCAGGCCTCTGCTCCTCGCTTCGGTCTCTCCTGTACAGTGAGGCCTCATTATACCCCTGTATAAGGATCTAGTGACACAGTGTAGACTGTTATTCAGCATTGCTGTCTCCTCAGATTGTCAGCTCTTGTGATCAGGCCTCTGCTCCTCGCTTCGGTCTCTCCTGTACAGTGAGGCCTCATTATACCCCTGTATAAGGATCTAGTGACACAGTGTAGACTGTTATTCAGCATTGCTGTCTCCTCAGATTGTCAGCTCTTGTGATCAGGCCTCTGCTCCTCGCTCCGGTCTGTCCTGTACAGTGAGGTCTCATTATACCCCTGTATAAGGATCTAGTGATGCAGTGTAGACAGTTATTCAGCATTGCTGTCTCCTCAGATTGTCAGCTCTTGTGATCAGGCCCCTGCTCCTCGCTCCGGTCTCTCCTGTACAGTGAGGCCTCATTATACCCCTGTATAAGGATCTAGTGACACAGTGTAGACAGTTATTCAGCATTGCTGTCTCCTCAGATTGTCAGCTCTTGTGATCAGGCCCCTGCTCCTCGCTCCGGTCTCTCCTGTACAGTGAGGCCTCATTATACCCCTGTATAAGGATCTAGTGACGCAGTGTAGACTGTTACTCAGCATTGCTGTCTCCTCAGATTGTCAGCTCTTGTGATCAGGCCCCCGCTCCTCGCTCCCGTCTCTCCTGTACAGTGAGGCCTCATTATACCCCTGTATAAGGATCTAGTGACGCAGTGTAGACTGTTATTCAGCATTGCTGTTTCCTCAGATTGTCAGCTCTTGTGATCAGGCCCCCGCTCCTCGCTCCCGTCTCTCCTGTACAGTGAGGCCTCATTATACCCCTGTATAAGGATCTAGTGACGCAGTGTAGACTGTTACTCAGCATTGCTGTCTCCTCAGATTGTCAGCTCTTGTGATCAGTCCCCTGCTCCTCGCTCCGGTCTCTCCTGTACAGTGAGGCCTCATTATACCCCTGTATAAGGATCTAGTGACGCAGTGTAGACTGTTATTCAGCATTGCTGTTTCCTCAGATTGTCAGCTCTTGTGATCAGGCCCCCGCTCCTCGCTCCCGTCTCTCCTGTACAGTGAGGCCTCATTATACCCCTGTATAAGGATCTAGTGACGCAGTGTAGACTGTTACTCAGCATTGCTGTCTCCTCAGATTGTCAGCTCTTGTGATCAGTCCCCTGCTCCTCGCTCCGGTCTCTCCTGTACAGTGAGGCCTCATTATACTCCTGTATAAGGATCTAGTGACGCAGTGTAGACTGTTATTCAGCATTGCTGTGTCCTCAGATTGTCAGCTCTTGTGATCAGGCCCCTGCTCCTCGCTCCGGTCTCTCCTGTACAGTGAGGCCTCATTATACCCCTGTATAAGGATCTAGTGACGCAGTGTAGACTGTTATTCAGCATTGCTGTGTCCTCAGATTGTCAGCTCTTGTGATCCGGCCCCTGCTCCTCGCTCCGGTCTCTCCTGTACAGTGAGGCCTCATTATACCCCTGTATAAGGATCTAGTGACGCAGTGTAGACTGTTATTCAGCATTGCTGTGTCCTCAGATTGTCAGCTCTTGTGATCAGGCCTCTGCTACTCGCTCCGTTCTCTCCTGTACAGTGAGGCCTCATTATACCCCTGTATAAGGATCTAGTGACGCAGTGTAGACTGTTATTCAGCATTGCTGTTTCCTCAGATTGTCAGCTCTTGTGATCAGGCCTCTGCTCCTCGCTCCCGTCTCTCCTGTACAGTGAGGTCTCATTATACCCCTGTATAAGGATCTAGTGACGCAGTGTAGACTGTTATTCAGCATTGCTGTGTCCTCAGATTCTCAGCTCTTGTGATCAGGACTCTGCTCCTCGCTCCGGTCTCTCCTGTACAGTGAGGTCTCATTATACCCCTGTATAAGGATCTAGTGACACAGTGTAGACTGTTATTCAGCATTGCTGTGTCCTCAGATTGTCAGCTCTTGTGATCAGGCCTCTGCTCCTTGCTCCGGTCTCTCCTGTACAGTGAGGTCTCATTATACCCCTGTATAAGGATCTAGTGACGCAGTGTAGACTGTTATTCAGCATTGCTGTGTCCTCAGATTCTCAGCTCTTGTGATCAGGCCTCTGCTCCTCGCTCCGGTCTGTCCTGTACAGTGAGGTCTCATTATACCCCTGTATAAGGATCTAGTGATGCAGTGTAGACAGTTATTCAGCATTGCTGTCTCCTCAGATTGTCAGCTCTTGTGATCAGGCCCCTGCTCCTCGCTCCGGTCTCTCCTGTACAGTGAGGCCTCATTATACCCCTGTATAAGGATCTAGTGATGCAGTGTAGACAGTTATTCAGCATTGCTGTCTCCTCAGATTGTCAGCTCTTGTGATCAGGCCTCTGCTCCTCGCTCCGGTCTCTCCTGTACAGTGAGGCCTCATTATACCCCTGTATAAGGATCTAGTGACACAGTGTAGACTGTTATTCAGCATTGCTGTGTCCTCAGATTGTCAGCTCTTGTGATCAGGCCCCTGCTCCTCGCTCCGGTCTCTCCTGTACAGTGAGGCCTCATTATACCCCTGTATAAGGATCTAGTGACGCAGTGTAGACTGTTATTCAGCACTGCTGTTTCCTCAGATTGTCAGCACTTGTGATCAGGCCCCTGCTCCTCCCTTCGGTCTCTCCTGTACAGTGAGGCCCCATTATACCCCTGTATAAGGATCTAGTGACGCAGTGTAGACTGTTATTCAGCATTGCTGTTTCCTCAGATTGTCAGCCCTTGTGATCAGGCCCCGGCTCCTCGCTCCGGTCTCTCCTGTACAATGAAGCCTCATTATACCCCTGTATAAGGATCTAGTGACGCAGTGTAGACTGTTATTCAGCATTGCTGTCTCCTCAGATTGTCAGCTCTTGTGATCAGGCCCCTGCTCCTCGCTCGGGTCTCTCCTGTACAGTGAGGCCTCATTATACCCCTGTATAAGAATCTAGTGACGCAGTGTAGACTGTTATTCAGCATTGCTGTCTCCTCAGATTGTCAGCTCTTGTGATCAGGCCCCTGCTCCTCGCTCCGGTCTCTCCTGTACAGTGAGGCCTCATTATACCCCTGTATAAGGATCTAGTGACGCAGTGTAGACTGTTATTCAGCATTGCTGTCTCCTCAGATTGTCAGCTCTTGTGATCAGGCCCCGGCTCCTCGCTCCGGTCTCTCCTGTACAGTGAGGCCTCATTATACCCCTGTATAAGGATCTAGTGATGCAGTGTAGACTGTTTTTCAGCATTGCTGTCTCCTCAGATTGTCAGCTCTTGTGATCAGGCCCCCGCTCCTCGCTCTGGTCTCTCCTGTACAGTGAGGCCTCATAATACCCCTGTATAAGGATCTAGTGACGCAGTGTAGACTGTTATTCAGCATTGCTGTCTCCTCAGATTGTCAGCTCTTGTGATCAGGCCCCTGCTCCTCGCTCCGGTCTCTCCTGTACAGTGAGGCCTCATTATACCCCTGTATAAGGATCTAGTGACGCAGTGTAGACTGTTATTCAGCATTGCTGTGTCCTCAGATTGTCAGCTCTTGTGATCCGGCCCCTGCTCCTCGCTCCGGTCTCTCCTGTACAGTGAGGCCTCATTATACCCCTGTATAAGGATCTAGTGACGCAGTGTAGACTGTTATTCAGCATTGCTGTGTCCTCAGATTGTCAGCTCTTGTGATCAGGCCTCTGCTCCTCGCTCCGGTCTCTCCTGTACAGTGAGGCCTCATTATACTCCTGTATAAAGATCTAGTGACGCAGTGTAGACTGTTATTTAGCATTGCTGTCTCCTCAAATTGTCAGCTCTTGTGATCAGGCCCCTGCTCCTCGCTCCGGTCTCTCCTGTACAGTGAGGCCTCATTATACCCCTGTATAAGGATCTAGTGACGTAGTGTAGACTGTTATTCAGCATTGCTGTGTCCTCAGATTGTCAGCTCTTGTGATCAGGCCTCTGCTCCTCGCTCCGGTCTCTCCTGTACAGTGAGGCCTCATTATACCCCTGTATAAGGATCTAGTGACGCAGTGTAGACTGTTATTCAGCATTGCTGTGTCCTCAGATTGTCAGCTCTTGTGATCAGGCCTCTGCTCCTCGCTCCAGTCTCTCCTGTACAGTGAGGCCTCATTATACCCCTGTATAAGGATCTATTGACACAGTGTAGACTGTTATTCAGCATTGCTGTGTCCTCAGATTGTCAGCTCTTGTGATCAGGCCCCTGCTCCTCGCTCCGGTCTCTCCTGTACAGTGAGGCCTCATTATACCCCTGTATAAGGATCTATTGACACAGTGTAGACTGTTATTCAGCATTGCTGTCTCCTCAGATTGTCAGCTCTTGTGATCAGGCCTCTGCTCCTCGCTCCGGTCTCTCCTGTACAGTGAGGCCTCATTATACCCCTGTATAAGGATCTAGTGACGCAGTGTAGACTGTTATTCAGCATTGCTGTGTCCTCAGATTGTCAGCTCTTGTGATCAGGCCCCCGCTCCTCGCTCCGGTCTCTCCTGTACAGTGAGGCCTCATTATACCCCTGTATAAGGATCTAGTGACGCAGTGTAGACTGTTATTCAGCATTGCTGTGTCCTCAGATTGTCAGCTCTTGTGATCAGGCCCCTGCTCCTCGCTCCGGTCTCTCCTGTACAGTGAGGTCTCATTATACCCCTGTATAAGGATCTAGTGACGCAGTGTAGACTGTTATTCAGCATTGCTGTGTCCTCAGATTGTCAGCTCTTGTGATCAGGCCCCCGCTCCTCGCTCCGGTCTCTCCTGTACAGTGAGGCCTCATTATACCCCTGTATAAGGATCTAGTGACGCAGTGTAGACTGTTATTCAGCATTGCTGTGTCCTCAGATTGTCAGCTCTTGTGATCAGGCCCCCGCTCCTCGCTCCGGTCTCTCCTGTACAGTGAGGCCTCATTATACCCCTGTATAAGGATCTAGTGACGCAGTGTAGACTGTTATTCAGCATTGCTGTCTCCTCAAATTGTCAGCTCTTGTGATCAGGTCCCCGCTCCTCGCTCCGGTCTCTCCTGTACAGTGAGGCCTCATTATACCCCTGTATAAGGATCTAGTGATGCAGTGTAGACTCTTATTCAGCATTGCTGTCTCAGATTGTCAGCTCTTGTGATCAGGCCCCGGCTCCTTGCTCCGGTCTCTCCTGTACAGTGAGGCCTCATTATATCCCTGTATAAGGATCTAGTGACGCAGTGTAGACTGTTATTGAGCATTGCTGTGTACTCAGATTGTCAGCTCTTGTGATCAGGCCTCTGCTCCTCGCTCCGGTCTCTCCTGTACAGTGAGGTCTCATTATACCCCTGTATAAGGATCTAGTGACGCAGTGTAGACTGTTATTCAGCATTGCTGTGACCTCAGATTCTCAGCTCTTGTGATCAGGCCCCGGCTCCTCGCTCCGGTCTCTCCTGTACAGTGAGGTCTCATTATACCCCTGTATAAGGATCTAGTGACGCATTGTAGACTGTTATTCAGCATTGCTGTGTCCTCAGATTGTCAGCTCTTGTGATCAGGCCTCTGCTCCTCGCTCCGGTCTCTCCTGTACAGTGAGGCCTCATTATACCCCTGTATAAGGATCTAGTGACGCAGTGTAGACTGTTATTCAGCATTGCTGTGTCCTCAGATTCTCAGCTCTTGTGATCAGGCCCCGGCTCCTCGCTCCGGTCTCTCCTGTACAGTGAGGTCTCATTATACCCCTGTATAACGATCTAGTGACGCAGTGTAGACTGTTATTCAGCATTGCTGTGTCCTCAGATTGTCAGCTCTTGTGATCAGGCCCCCGCTCCTTGCTCCGGTCTCTCCTGTACAGTGAGGCCTCATTATACCCCTGTATAAGGATCTAGTGATGCAGTGTAGACTGTTATTCAGCATTGCTGTCTCCTCAGATTGTCAGCTCTTGTGATCAGGTCCCCGCTCCTCGCTCCGGTCTCTCCTGTACAGTGAGGCCTCATTATACCCCTGTATAAGGATCTAGTGATGCAGTGTAGACTGTTATTCAGCATTGCTGTGTCCTCAGATTGTCAGCTCTTGTGATCAGGCCCCGGCTCCTTGCTCCGGTCTCTCCTGTACAGTGAGGCCTCATTATATCCCTGTATAAGGATCTAGTGACGCAGTGTAGACTGTTATTCAGCATTGCTGTGTCCTCAGATTGTCAGCTCTTGTGATCAGGCCCCGGCTCCTTGCTCCGGTCTCTCCTGTACAGTGAGGCCTCATTATACCCCTGTATAAGGATCTAGTGACGCAGTGTACACTGTTATTCAGCATTGCTGTCTCCTCAGATTGTCAGCTCTTGTGATCAGGCCCCGGCTCCTTGCTCCGGTCCCTCCTGTACAGTGAGGCCTCATTATACCCCTGTATAAGGATCTAGTGACGCAGTGTAGACTGTTATTCAGCATTGCTGTGTCCTCAGATTGTCAGCTCTTGTGATCAGGCCCCTGCTCTTCTCTCCGGTCTCTCCTGTACAGTGAGGCCCCATTATACCCCTGTATAAGGATCTAGTGACGCAGTGTAGACTGTTATTCAGCATTGCTGTTTCCTCAGATTGTCAGCTCTTGTGATCAGGCCTCTGCTCCTCACTCCGGTCTCTCCTGTACAGTGAGGCCTCATTATACCCCTGTATAAGGATCTAGTGACGCAGTGTAGACTGTTATTCAGCATTGCTGTGTCCTCAGATTGTCAGCTCTTGTGATCAGGCCCCTGCTCCTCGCTCCGGTCTCTCCTGTACAGTGAGGCCTCATTATACCCCTGTATAAGGATCTAGTGACACAGTGTAGACTGTTATTCAGCATTGCTGTGTCCTCAGATTGTCAGCTCTTGTGATCAGGCCCCTGCTCCTCGCTCCGGTCTCTCCTGTACAGTGAGGCCTCATTATACCCCTGTATAAGGATCTAGTGACGCAGTGTAGACTGTTATTCAGCATTGCTGTGTCCTCAGATTGTCAGCTCTTGTGATCAGGCCCCTGATCCTCGCTCCGGTCTCTCCTGTACAGTGAGGCCTCATTGTACTCCTGTATAAGGATCTAGTGACGCAGTGTAGACTGTTATTCAGTATTGCTGTCTCCTCAGATTGTCAGCTCTTGTGATCAGGCCCCTGCTCCTCGCTCCGGTCTCTCCTGTACAGTGCGGCCTCATTATACCCCTGTATAAGGATCTAGTGACGCAGTGTAGACAGTTATTCAGCATTGCTGTGTCCTCAGATTGTCAGCTCTTGTGATCAGGCCCCTGCTCCTCGCTCCGGTCTCTCCTGTACAGTGAGGCCTCATTATACCCCTGTATAAGGATCTAGTGACGCAGTGTAGACTGTTATTCAGCATTGCTGTGTCCTCAGATTGTCAGCTATTGTGATCAGGCCCCTGATCCTCGCTCCGGTCTCTCCTGTACAGTGAGGCCTCATTGTACTCCTGTATAAGGATCTAGTGACGCAGTGTAGACTGTTATTCAGTATTGCTGTCTCCTCAGATTGTCAGCTCTTGTGATCAGGCCTCTGCTCCTCGCTCCTGTCTCTCCTGTACAGTGAGGCCTCCTTATACCCCTGTATAAGGATCTAGTGACGCAGTGTAGACTGTTATTCAGCATTGCTGTCTCCTCAGATTGTCAGCTCTTGTGATCAGGTCCCCGCTCCTCGCTCCGGTCTCTTCTGTACAGTGAGGCCTCATGATAACCCTGTATAAGGATCTAGTGATGCAGTGTAGACTGCTATTCAGCATTGCTGTCTCCTCAGATTGTCAGCTCTTGTGATCAGGCCCCTGCTCCTCCCTTCGGTCTCTCCTGTACAGTGAGGCCCCATTATACCCCTGTATAAGGATCTAGTGACGCAGTGTAGACTGTTATTCAGCATTGCTGTTTCCTCAGATTGTCAGCTCTTGTGATCAGGCCCCGGCTCCTCGCTCCGCTCTCTCCTGTACAGTGAGGCCTCATTATACCCCTGTATAAGGATCTAGTGACGCAGTGTAGACTGTTATTCAGCATTGCTGTCTCCTCAGATTGTCAGCTCTTGTGATCAGGTCCCCGCTCCTCGCTCCGGTCTCTTCTGTACAGTGAGGCCTCATGATAACCCTGTATAAGGATCTAGTGATGCAGTGTAGACTGCTATTCAGCATTGCTGTCTCCTCAGATTGTCAGCTCTTGTGATCAGGTCCCCGCTCCTCGCTTCGGTCTCTCCTGTACAGTGAGGCCTCATTATACCCCTGTATAAGGATCTAGTGATGCAGTGTAGACTGCTATTCAGCATTGCTGTCTCCTCAGATTGTCAGCTCTTGTGATCAGGCCCCTGCTCCTCCCTTCAGTCTCTCCTGTACAGTGAGGCCCCATTATACCCCTGTATAAGGATCTAGTGACGCAGTGTAGACTGTTATTCAGCATTGCTGTTTCCTCAGATTGTCAGCTCTTGTGATCAGGCCCCGGCTCCTCGCTCCGCTCTCTCCTGTACAGTGAGGCCTCATTATACCCCTGTATAAGGATCTAGTGACGCAGTGTAGACTGTTATTCAGCATTGCTGTCTCCTCAGATTGTCAGCTCTTGTGATCAGGCCCCGGCTCCTCGCTCCGCTCTCTCCTGTACAGTGAGGCCTCATTATACCCCTGTATAAGGATCTAGTGACGCAGTGTAGACTGTTATTCAGCATTGCTGTCTCCTCAGATTGTGTAAAATATCAGTATTTCTATAATATGTATTAATTCTCTCATACAGAATAGTTAACAGGTTCTGCTTACTTTAGAGAAGTGACTGACTTATTCTGAGTGCCTTGGCTCACACAGCTGTTTCTCTTGTCAAATGTATAGGTCAAAATAGTCAAAGCTGTCAAAATGTGACTATTTAGAGATAATGAATGGTTCTAAAGATCTCAGACTTTAGGCTTAAATATCTCAGACTAAGGTAATGCATAAATAACTGTATGCATATTGTTTAAAATAACTAGGGTTCACTTAATATGGAAGAAGTTATGAACATAGTGGCAAGCCACCATATGTGGTTGTAGTTTATAGGTCAGAATAGTATATAAAGCCGGCCTAACTCTTGTTCAGGAGATCTCATATCCCTTGAGACTCTCGAACACCTGGACAACACAGCTGCTCAAGACTATATGTAAGAACAATGCTCGTTTTCTCTTCAAATAATTATTGCATGTCATGAACTTACTTTTCTTCATTTTTTGTAATCATTTTTTGAAATGAACAATTAAAAACAAGATTTATTTTATCCTCAATTCAACATTGCTTTTACTTTTGATTCTCAACCGTGCAAGAAGATATATATATATATATATTTTTCTACATTTTGGCGAGCCTGAGCCAGCCTGATCTTTTGTGCTAATTTTGGTTGGCATTCCTTCCTCGATTGTACAAGGGGGGAGCACGAACTCTGCTAAAAACCACCTGTTGTACAAGCCTCCTCAGGAATTCCACTATTTCACGGCACAAGGATCACATTGAACCTGGAGACGACGGGTGAGGATCGTAAAGAGCTGCATGCGTCTCATCCAGACGGAGATCTGAGGATTGCATAAGGACACTGAGGACCATCCATTGACGGGAAAGACTCTCAATAGGTGAGAAAAAAAAAATATAATGGATTTTATACATGATTATGCTAAGAAAAGTAACATAGATTTCAAGTTTGTTCATAATCATACGGATGCCCAATTATGGTCTAGTTTGTATAATCAATGTGAGGCAGAAAATGTTAAAATTGACAAAAGGTTTTTCTCAGTAAGAAAATTACAAAGGAAACTTCAGAATGTTATGCAGCTTGTTCATGTGTATAATAGCTTAGTCTTTGAGAAAACTGAACCTAACACCTATAAAACATGCATTGTCACACAAGACATTAATCACACTGACACACCAGGTGACACACAAGAGTCTGACGGGGATTACTTTGATTGTCCAAATTGTTTGATTTTGTCAGAGCACATAGAACAATTGGAAGATCAAATAGATACCAGGACAGAGTTATTGTCTAAATTACGACAAGATATAAAAAGGGTTTCTGCTAACACAAGATCAACAGGTAAACAGGAGGACAGTGTTGCCTCTTCATTTGTACCAAATATGCAAGATCCAGATGCTTCAGTAGAGGAATTAGAGGCAGTAGAATTACAACGGAAAAAATTACATGACAGAGCAGCACGCATTAATCTGAAAATACACGATCAGCTAATGAAAATTGTAAAAGACATTCCAAATTACAATGATAAGATGGATGCCTTTTATAATGCGGACACTTTTGAATCAAACACAGATAAATACAATCTGAATGATGAGCAAAAGAATAAAATATTCAAAGTTTGGTTACCTTCACATATGGGAAAAAGATTACAGACCACACCCAGATTAAATGATGAGAATGAAATGGCACATAGTACAAAAGAAGACAGACTTAGACAATTAGTATTGTTTACAACCGGAGAAGACATGCCTACAGTTGATATTTTAGGGAGTTTACAAACAAATATTTCTGAAGACCCATTCTCTTTTTTGGTAAAGTTTGAACAGGCCTATAGGATGGTAATGGATCTCAGGCCTCACGAAGAGCCGGCATCCATGATCAAATTTTTTGTAAAGAAGTTCAAGTACTTAGATCCTGCCTCAGTGCAATTGGCTAACACTCAGCCATCATTGCAAGAAGCAACAGTTTTTATTGACAGAATAAGGAGATCCATGAAACAAAATCAGGTCAAGGCTAAAATAGCGGTAGTTCATGAGAAGGAAGACAGTCAACTGAAACCTAGAGCCACAGTATTCTCCAAGAGCAGGGATCACATTGAGCATAGAGGTAAAAATACTACACAAAGGAACAATGTCCATTGTTATTTTTGTGGTATACCTGGACACTTGAAGTGGCAGTGCAGGAAATTTTTGAGAGCAGAATCAGAGATGGGTACACAAGGAACAGGTAAGCTTGGAAGGGAAAACGGACTCATGCCAAAATCATACACCACACCTTCCGCACCTGCATTACAATTATCTGCACCTGCTCATACTGCCAACAGACAAACACAGTCACCATATGCACCATTAATCAGACAGATCAGAGAAATGACAGTGAAGGAAACAGAGTCAAGGGATAGAATTCCAAGGTCTTTTAAAAAGGACACTGGTCTTCTCCCATCTCCTTCATCTTTCTGACAATCACAGACTATTCCTGAACCACATCCATTGGAATTTGTGACTCGACTTACATTGGATGACTGTGGAAGACCATTTATCAAAGTAAGTTTAGCAGGCCAGAATGCTGTATTTCTTATTGACACAGGAGCTCAGTTAAGTGTTACAAACCTTGATTTGAAGCTAAACCCAGATTCACCAGTTTGTACAATTGTCGGTTTCAGTGGAAAAGGTGGAACTAAAGCGACCTTAGCTCCCAATGTGATATTGGAAATACCTAGTTCTTTCAAAACAGAAATTGACATCTGGTATTGTCGTGATTCTGAAAATATACTTGGCACAGATTTTATGCAGAAATTCGGATGGGTAGTTGACCTAGGAAATCAAGTGATCTGGAAAGATTCCAATGGTTGTAAACCGGTAGTCATTGATCCTAATGATTATAGCCATGTTGGAAGTATTTGCTTAAATGATGTGGTGTCATCTGACCATTTGTGGCCTGACACTAATGATGACGAGGTATTGACAGAAATTGTACAGCTTTTTCCTTCTCTTTGGGCTCAGTTCAGGAATCAGGTTGGAACAATGAAAGACGTTATCGTGAATGTGGAGGGGCGTGATCCCCCGCCACAGCGTCAGTATAAATTGCCTCCAGAATCAATTGACTCTATGTCAAAGATCATACAGGAATTGTTAGATCAAGGTGTTATCCGAAAGGCTAATTCTGTAAGTAACAATCCTTTGTGGTGTGTTTTGAAATCTGATGGTTCTTATCGAATGATATTGGATTTACGGATGTTCAATAAGCATACACCCAATGTCGCGCCAATTGTGGCAGATACACATGACATGATGGCAAGGTTAAATGCAAAGGCCAAATACTAATCTGTACTGGACATTAGCAATGGTTTTTTCAGTATACCTCTTGAAAAGAGTTGTCAGTATAAGTTTGCATTTACTTTCTTGGACGAGCAATATCTGTTTTGCAGGTTACCTCAAGGAGCACATTTGTCACCTAGTGTTTTTCATCAGGCATTGGCAAAGGTATTATCCAGATTTTCGAGGCCTGATTGCATTCTGCAATATGTGGATGATATTTTATTGTCTACAGAGGATAAAGAGACACATGTTTCTCTTCTGACAGAATTGTTTGAGTTGCTGCATGATGCAGGGTTGAAATTGAACACCAAAAAGGTCAAATTAATGCAGACTGAGGTCAGATTTTTAGGGGTGCTGTTGAGTCCAGGAAAAAGGCAGCCACTGCAGGAAAGAATTGAGGCAATTGCTTCCCTACCAATTCCGACATCACACAAGGCATTGAGACATTTTTTAGGTCTTATGAATTATTCAAGGGATTTCATTGAGAATTTTGAAGATAAGGCCAGACCTTTATATGATCTTTTGAAAGGTGAAAACAGTGATTACTTTGGTCCTTGGGGTGATGAACAGCAAACCTCATTTGAACAATTGAAAATGAATTTACAAAATGCACCTGCTTTGTCCACAGTAGATCCTTCGGCTCCATTTGCTTTGCAAGTGCATACATCAGGAACATCTGTTTCTGCTGTATTACTGCAATTACAGGGAGAAGAGTGGAGAATTTTGGGCTATTTTTCAAAACTTCTCTCACCTGTTGAAAAAGGTTTTGAGACCTGTGCAAGACACTTGGTAGGTGTGTACTTTGCAGTCAAAGCAACCGAACATATTGTCGGGTTTAACAAAATCATTTTGCAAACTCCTCACTCTACACTAAAACTTCTCTTTGAGAATAATATCCCAGGTGTGTCACATCAGAGATTTGCTCATTGGTTATTGTCATTGTCTCCCAAACAAATTGAGGTAGATTACAAGGCCAAATATGTTCTTCCTCAGCTGATGCAATATGAAGGACAAACTCATGATTGTTTACAGTCTTTTCAGGATCCAAGTCCATCACTTTTCAGACGGAAAGCAGAGGTAACAGACGAACCAATTTTTGTAGATGGTTCCAGATTCTATTCAGATGGGCACTATTATTCAGGATATGCCATTTTTTATCCCAACAGAGGACAGGTTGTGAAGCACAAATTACCGAGTCATTTTTCAGCTCAAAGAGCAGAGCTAGAAGCAGTAAAAATGGTACTACAGCTGAATGAAGCAGATGATCAGTGTCCCATTACAATCTACAGTGATAGCTCTTATGTTGTAAGATCACTGACAGATTACTTGTCAGTTTGGGAAAAAAGAGGTTATGTAGATTCATCTAATAAGACTCTTGTTCACAGTGACACACTGAAGACAATTTTCAGGATAGCATCAAAAAACCCTAATGGTTTTGCTATTGTCAAGGTTCCGGCCCATAAAAAATCTGATGATGAATTATCTGTTGGAAATGCAACCGCAGATATGCTAGCCAAAGAGGCAGCCCTGACAGGAGAAGAGGTGTTTGAACCTGAACCTCTCAAGGTTTCAGCAGTTCAAAGAACAGACACGCATATCCCTTCTTTTGCGGAAGAACAAGAAAAAGACTCATCTCTTGTTGCTTCCCGGGTTGATCCAAAACCTCCCTTTGTTTGTGAAAACGGGGTTTTGTGTCATGACTTAAACGGGGAGTTGCGTCCTGTTGTCCCAAGACATCTACAGGTTGAGTTCACAAAATACAATCATGAAAGTTTGGGTCATTTGGGCCAACAAAAATTGTTAGGCATTCTCAGAGAGAAATTTTACTGGGAAAAGATGGAAGAGACAGTGCAAAGTGTTGTTCAATCATGTCTCATTTGTGCCCAAATTAATCCAAGACCAAAAGGACAGAAACCGCCACTACTCCGAATCGCACCTGCAGATGGTCCATGGTCTACGTTACAAATCGACTACATTGGACCGTTACCATCAGGTAAAAATGGTCTCAGGTATGCATTGGTTGTAGTAGATGTTTTTTCTAAGTGGGTTGAAATTTTACCTGTCAGGAAAGATGATGCTTTGTCTACAGCTAGAGCATTAGTTAATCATGTCTTTTGTACTTGGGGGATCCCAAGAATGGTCACCTCTGATCGAGGAAGTCACTTTACAGGAAAAATCATGCAAGCCGTTTGTGCTATTCTAGGGGTACGAGAGCAGTTTCATGTACCCTACCATCCACAGTCTGCTGGTATTGTGGAAAGGATGAATAGAACAATAAAATCCAGAATTGCCAAGATGTTATTGGACAAAGGCAATACTTGGGTTGATGCAGTACCTTTTGTACTGTTGAGTGTAAGAGGAACAACCTCCGCCACAACTCAGTTTACTCCTTTTGAACTGATGACAGGAAGAAAAATGCCATTGATTTTCCCTCATGAACCATTTTTGTCTACACCACAAAAAGATGCTGTTGCAAGGTCCAAAGGGTTGCAATTGTTGCAGGAAAATTTGAAAACGATTCTTCCACATGCTGCATCAAAAATGCAGAGAATGGAGCCACCATATGTATCCAAATTCAAGAAAGGGGCTCTAGTGATGATTAAAACTTTCAGGAAGAATGGACCATGGGAAAGTAATTGGGAAGGTCCCTTTGAAATTATCGAAACCATGGGACAAGTGATGATACTTGTGCAACGAGCATCTAAGGTGGTTAAAAATACCCGCAGACAACAAAAATTGTGGGTACATGTTGATCAATGCAAACTGTATATTGCAAAATAATGATACTGCATTTCTTTTAGGAAGAAATGGATTCCAATAAGAACTGGAATATGAAACTCCACGTCTTTGACGGAAGGGATTCAACACCAATCCTTCAGGAGAAAAAGACATTTCCCAGGAAAAGCTACTATCTGATGGGAATCACATTTCTGCTGTTTTGTACTGTTTCAACTGTGATCTACGCTGAAGATATTTCACACCATGAAACAAATACTAGTGAAGTGAAGGAACTTTTCAAAGGAACTTTACATCCAAGGAAACCAAGAGGAACGAATCTACAAAGCTTAATAGATGAGGACATACAGGACGATTCAGTAGATATTACTGGAAACATTTGCATGGGTTTTGGTGCAAAATACTGTATTGAGCTACACTTCATACATGACACTGACATAATATTACATGCAGCCACAGGACCTAAGACTAAGTTCACACAGTTACAAGGAGATTATATACACAATAATAAGACAGGCACATGGGAATGTAGTCCTACAGATGTGTTATTCTGGAATATAGAGATAAGAGGTGAAGAGAGAGCTGTGTGGTCAGGAGATATTACAAATGATATGATCGCAAAAGGGAAAGTTGAAACATCCAAAACAGATGCTTTGTTAAAGACACAACTTTTTGGGAAAGTTTTAGATCCTGCATTTCTTTCTATTACAGAAGGAGACGAGGATTGGGTAAAAACATGGAATTTTCAGATAACCAGAGAACCAGTACAAGTACAGGTATCTGTAGTTTTTACAGTTTCAAATACTATAGCTCCAGAAGTAAGGGTTACACCACAAGCAGTATATAGTCAAGAAAATATGTCTCCTTTATTACTAAAATGCAGCACGAGGTTAGAGCTACCTTCAGAATCTTTGTTAATATGGACCAAAGATAAATCATTTTTGGGAAGTTTTTCAAATGGTCCAACAAATGTTATACACAGAGGTCAATCCGGTAATGTGAGATGGTTAAATAAGGATTTTATTTTTTCTGTAGATAATCCATCTCCTAAGGATTCTGGACTTTACCAATGTTGCATTTTAACGAAATATAACTACAAACAATGTAGAGATGTAAAGGTAAATATATGGTCAGCAGTAGATAATGTATGCACACAGACAAGATTTCAACCATCTACTCCTTTTCAGATCAATCAGTTCCAAACTAAACCTCTGTTACGAGATGGAGTGTTTCTGACCATGGTATGGACCTTTAACATGTCTAACTGGAAAATCTCTTCTAGATATCCCCAGTGTCAACCATATCTCACTAACATGGAGATGGGAATAGAACAATGGTTTGGGAAAAGAACTTCAACACAGGTTAGGAGTAAGAGGGGAGTGTTAGAAGGTATTTTGGGGGGATTAGGAACAGAAGGAAGTTTAATTAACACTATGGACATTCATACACTTAAATCAGATCTGGAAAATATTGGGTATATTGGAGGAAAAGGGGTAAAGATTCAGAAAAGCTTGAATCAAGTCCTTGAAAAGATGGTTTTGAACACTGCTACTGTATTGGGATCTTCTGTATCACATCTTCAAGATGCTACTTTAGCTTTAATGGAAAGTGAACAGGAATCTCAAGTGGCCAAAACATGTCTAGAAATTCAGATTGAATATTCCACCAATCTGAAAATGATTGCACAAGCCTTACAAAGTGGAATTACCCCTTTAGGGCTAATAAGAAATTTGCCCATAGAATATAACTTTGCGTTAAACCATACAGATTTGTGGGTAAATAAGTGGTTAGGATGTGAACAGAACATTTGTGTAGGAACATCACTGATTCCAGTGTCAGGAAGAGAAGAAACCCTGGTTCCTATAGGTGTTCTGGGAATTCCTGTCAGCCCTACACAATTGTTATATTATCAATTACAGTACACAGATTTTGCATTTGATGGTATCAACACTGAACAATTAGACATTTCGTCATGCTTAAATTTTGTTTCCAAGGTAATGTGTCTACCTGGACAGGATAAAGTCATTTATCATTCATGTTTCCATAATCATACTTCTTGTCATGCCAGAGTTGAGAATGTCCACACGATACATGACTTGGTGACACCAGTAAGTGCTAACAAAACTTGTTTCCAAGTCATGTCAGGAAAAGAAGCAGTTTCTGCATTCTTCTCATCTTGTGTACATGTCGAAAATCTGACAATGGGTTTATATTGTATTGAGGGAAATGTTAAAACTCTCACAAAGAAGGAAGGAAGTATTAATATTACGTCAATAGGCTCAAGACGTCTGAAAATCCTTCCGATCCAGTTCAATTTGTCACAAGTCAATAAATTCCCTTGGGATTTGTGGACAAATGAGATAAAGAAAGACAAGGGTTTATTAAATCTGCTGACAAAACAATTAAAAGAAGCTGAAATTGTATTTAGACATGAACAAGGTAATCTAAATGATATTGAACATGAATGGACGAGTATGTCAGGCTCATCTTGGTGGAGAAATTTAGGAAAATCTGTAACTAGTTGGTCACAGTCTTCAGCGAAAATGGCAGCAGGGAATGTATTGTCTAATCCGATTGTTATTTTATTTATCATACTTTTGCTGTGTATAATATATCAAATAATTATTATGTGTAAAATTAGGAGAATTTATAAGAATATAAAGATAGAAATGAAAAAGGAAGATGATATTTTAAGAGAGATGTTAAAACGAAAAAATATAACTCTCTGATCTAATTTTTGTTTTTACAATAGGTTTGGAAATTCAGATGACATTCAGGGCAGATGGTGATACAAGGTTTTCAGAATAAAGAATGAATGTGATACGAATGGTGAGAGAATGAGTTAGGATTGATTATGATATTTCTCAAATCATAATCAGGGGGGACTGTAAAATATCAGTATTTCTATAATATGTATTAATTCTCTCATACAGAATAGTTAACAGGCTCTGCTTACTTTAGAGAAGTGACTGACTTATTCTGAGTGCCTTGGCTCACACAGCTGTTTCTCTTGTCAAATGTATAGGTCAAAATAGTCAAAGCTGTCAAAATGTGACTATTTAGAGATAATGAATGGTTCTAAAGATCTCAGACTTTAGGCTTAAATATCTCAGACTAAGGTAATGCATAAATAACTGTATGCATATTGTTTAAAATAACTAGGGTTCACTTAATATGGAAGAAGTTATGAACATAGTGGCAAGCCACCATGTGTGGTTGTAGTTTATAGGTCAGAATAGTATATAAAGCCGGCCTAACTCTTGTTCAGGAGATCTCATATCCCTTGAGACTCTCGAACACCCGGACAACACAGCTGCTCAAGACTATATGTAAGAACAATGCTCGTTTTCTCTTCAAATAATTATTGCATGTCATGAACTTACTTTTCTTCATTTTTTGTAATCATTTTTTGAAATGAACAATTAAAAACAAGATTTATTTTATCCTCAATTCAACATTGCTTTTACTTTTGATTCTCAACCGTGCAAGAAGATATATATATATATATATTTTTCTACAGATTGTCAGCTCTTGTGATCAGGCCCCGGCTCCTCGCTCCGCTCTCTCCTGTACAGTGAGGCCTCATTATACCCCTGTATAAGGATCTAGTGACGCAGTGTAGACTGTTATTCAGCATTGCTGTCTCCTCAGATTGTCAGCTCTTGTGATCAGGTTCCCGCTCCTCGCTCCGGTCTCTCCCGGACAGTGAGGCCTCATTATACCCCTGTATAAGAACCTAGTGACGCAGTGTAGACTGTTATTCAGCATTGCTGTTTCCTCAGATTGACAGCTCTTGTGATCAGGCCCCGGCTCCTCGCTCCGGTCTCTCCTGTACAGTGAGGCCTCATTATACCCCTGTATAAGGATCTAGTGACGCAGTGTAGACCGTTATTCAGCATTGCTGTTTCCTCAAAATGTCAGCTCTTGTGATCAGGCCCCTGCTCCTCGCTCCGGTCTCTCCTGTACAGTGAGGCCTCATTATACCCCTGTATAAGGATCTAGTGACGCAGTGTAGACTGTTATTCAGCATTGCTGTCTCCTCAGATTTTCAGCTCTTGTGATCAGGCCTCTGCTCTTCGCTCCGGTCTCTCCTGTACAGTGAGGCCTCATTATACCCCTGTATAAGGATCTAGTGACGCAGTGTAGACTGTTATTCAGCATTGCTGTTTCCTCAGATTGTCAGCTCTTGTGATCAGGCCCCTGCTCCTCGCTCCGGTCTCTCCTGTACAGTGAGGCCTCATTATACCCCTGTATAAGGATCTAGTGACGCAGTGTAGACTGTTATTCAGCATTGCTGTCTCCTCAGATTGTCAGCTCTTGTGATCAGGCCCCGGCTCCTCACTCCGGTCTCTCCTGTACAGTGAGACGTCATTATACCCCTGGATAAGGATCTAGTGACGCAGTGTAGACTGTTATTCAGCATTGCTGTTTCCTCAGATTGTCAGCTCTTGTGATCAGGCCCCTGCTCCTCGCTCCGGTCTCTCCTGTACAGTGAGGCCTCATTATACCCCTGTATAAGGATCTAGTGACGCAGTGTAGACTGTTATTCAGCATTGCTGTCTCCTCAGATTGTCAGCTCTTGTGATCAGGCCCCGGCTCCTCACTCCAGTCTCTCCTGTACAGTGAGACGTCATTATACCCCTGGATAAGGATCTAGTGACGCAGTGTAGACTGTTATTCAGCATTGCTGTTTCCTCAGATTGTCAGCTCTTGTGATCAGGCCCCTGCTCCTCGCTCCGGTCTCTCCTGTACAGTGATTCCTCATTATACCCCTGTATAAGGATCTAGTGACGCAGTGTAGACTGTTATTCAGCATTGCTGTCTCCTCAGATTGTCAGCTCTTGTGATCAGGCCCCCGCTCCTCGCTCCGGTCTCTCCTGTACAGTGAGGCCTCATTATACCCCTGTATAAGGATCTAGTGACGCAGTGTAGACTGTTATTCAGCATTGCTGTCTCCTCAGATTGTCAGCTCTTGTGATCAGGCCCCTGCTCCTCGCTCCGGTCTCTCCTGTACAGTGAGGCCGGCCTCATTATACCCCTGTATAAGGATCTAGTGACGCAGTGTAGACTGTTATTCAGCATTGCTGTTTCCTCAGATTGTCAGCTCTTGTGATCAGGCCCCTGCTCCTCGCTCCGGTCTCTCCTGTACAGTGAGGCCTCATTATACCCCTGTATAAGGATCTAGTGACGCAGTGTAGACTGTTATTCAGCATTGCTGTCTCCTCAGATTGTCAGCTCTTGTGATCAGGCCCCTGCTCCTCGCTCCGGTCTCTCCTGTACAGTGAGGCCTCATTATACCCCTGTATAAGGATCTAGTGACGCAGTGTAGACTGTTATTCAGCATTGCTGTCTCCTCAGATTGTCAGCTCTTGTGATCAGGCCTCTACTCCTCGCTCCGATCTCTCCTGTACAGTGAGGCCTCATTATACCCCTGTATAAGGATCTAGTGACGCAGTGTAGACTGTTATTCAGCATTGCTGTTTCCTCAGATTGTCAGCTCTTGTGATCAGGCCCCTGCTCCTCGCTCCGGTCTCTCCTGTACAGTGAGGCCTCATTATACCCCTGTATAAGGATCTAGTGACGCAGTGTAGACTGTTATTCAGCATTGCTGTCTCCTCAGATTGTCAGCTCTTGTGATCAGGCCCCTGCTCCTCGCTCCGGTCTCTCCTGTACAGTGAGGCCTCATTATACTCCTGTATAAGGATCTAGTGACGCAGTGTAGACTGTTATTCAGCATTGCTGTTTCCTCAGATTGTCAGCTCTTGTGATCAGGCCCCTGCTCCTCGCTCCGGTCTCTCCTGTACAGTGAGGCCTCATTATACTCCTGTATAAGGATCTAGTGACGCAGTGTAGACTGTTATTCAGCATTGCTGTTTCCTCAGATTGTCAGCTCTTGTGATCAGGCCCCTGCTCCTCGCTCCGGTCTCTCCTGTACAGTGAGGCCTCATTATACCCCTGTATAAGGATCTAGTGACGCAGTGTAGACTGTTATTCAGCATTGCTGTGTCCTCAGATTGTCAGCTCTTGTGATCAGGCCTCTGCTCCTCGCTCCGGTCTCTCCTGTACAGTGAGGCCTCATTATACCCCTGTATAAGGATCTAGTGACGCAGTGTAGACTGTTATTCAGCATTGCTGTGTCCTCAGATTGTCAGCTCTTGTGATCAGGCCCCTGCTCCTCGCTCCGGTCTCTCCTGTACAGTGAGGCCTCATTATACCCCTGTATAAGGATCTAGTGACGCAGTGTAGACTGTTATTCAGCATTGCTGCTTCCTCAGATTGTCAGCTCTTGTGATCAGGCCCCGGCTCCTCGCTTCGGTCTCTCCTGTACAGTGAGGCCTCATTATACCCCTGTATAAGGATCTAGTGACGCAGTGTAGACTGTTATTCAGCATTGCTGCTTCCTCAGATTGTCAGCTCTTGTGATCAGGCCCCCGTTCCTCGCTCCGGTCTCTCCTGTACAGTGAGGCCTCATTATACCCCTGTATAAGGATCTAGTGACGCAGTGTAGACTGTTATTCAGCATTGCTGTCTCCTCAGATTGTCAGCTCTTGTGATCAGGCCCCCGCTCCTCGCTCCGGTCTCTCCTGTACAGTGAGGCCTCATTATACCCCTGTATAAGGATCTAGTGACGCAGTGTAGACTGTTATTCAGCATTGCTGTCTCCTCAGATTGTCAGCTCTTGTGATCAGGCCCCTGCTCCTCGCTCCGGTCTCTCCTGTACAGTGAGGCCTCATTATACCCCTGTATAAGGATCTAGTGACGCAGTGTAGACTGTTATTCAGCATTGCTGTCTCCTCAGATTGTCAGCTCTTGTGATCAGGCCCCTGCTCCTCGCTCCGGTCTCTCCTGTACAGTGAGGCCTCATTATACCCCTGTATAAGGATCTAGTGACGCAGTGTAGACTGTTATTCAGCATTGCTGTTTCCTCAGATTGTCAGCTCTTGTGATCAGGCCCCTGCTCCTCGCTCCGGTCTCTCCTGTACAGTGAGGCCTCATTATACCCCTGTATAAGGATCTAGTGACGCAGTGTAGACTGTTATTCAGCATTGCTGTCTCCTCAGATTGTCAGCTCTTGTGATCAGGCCTCTACTCCTCGCTCCGATCTCTCCTGTACAGTGAGGCCTCATTATACCCCTGTATAAGGATCTAGTGACGCAGTGTAGACTGTTATTCAGCATTGCTGTTTCCTCAGATTGTCAGCTCTTGTGATCAGGCCCCTGCTCCTCGCTCCGGTCTCTCCTGTACAGTGAGGCCTCATTATACCCCTGTATAAGGATCTAGTGACGCAGTGTAGACTGTTATTCAGCATTGCTGTCTCCTCAGATTGTCAGCTCTTGTGATCAGGCCCCTGCTCCTCGCTCCGGTCTCTCCTGTACAGTGAGGCCTCATTATACCCCTGTATAAGGATCTAGTGACGCAGTGTAGACTGTTATTCAGCATTGCTGTCTCCTCAGATTGTCAGCTCTTGTGATCAGGCCCCTGCTCCTCGCTCCGGTCTCTCCTGTACAGTGAGGCCTCATTATACCCCTGTATAAGGATCTAGTGACGCAGTGTAGACTGTTATTCAGCATTGCTGTTTCCTCAGATTGTCAGCTCTTGTGATCAGGCCCCTGCTCCTCGCTCCGGTCTCTCCTGTACAGTGAGGCCTCATTATACTCCTGTATAAGGATCTAGTGACGCAGTGTAGACTGTTATTCAGCATTGCTGTTTCCTCAGATTGTCAGCTCTTATGATCAGGCCCCTGCTCCTCGCTCCGGTCTCTCCTAAACCAGGGGAAGAGTCTTGAGGAGATCATTTGCATATTCCCAGTGCCTTCTGGGATAAGTGAAGAGTCTCCGCGAGCTCAACGATCACTGGGTTTTGGCGGTTGCAGCTGAAAAGAGGAAATCGGAAAAACCGCGCGCCGAAGTTTGGCTCATCTTTCATCGTTTTTAAGAAATCTCAAGATGGAAGAGGCCAGGAGCCATTTGGTGAGCTGCATTTCTTGCTACATGTTCACAGATTTACCAGTGGAAAAGCCAAACTTCACATGCCACAAATGCAAGCTTGTGTCCCTGTTGGAGGAAAAGTTGCAAAATCTCGAAGAGAGGTTAGCTACGTTGAAGATCATTAAGGAAGGTGAAGAGTTCTTGGACAGAGCAGAATTATCTCTTCATGTTACAGAAAGAGAAGAAATTCGAAGTGCACCTGAAGAAACAGAGGAATGGAGACATGTGACCCAGAGAAGCAGGAGGATCAGGAGGCAGTCAGCACCCATACTGCTCAGAAACCAGTACCAGGCTCTCACGCAGGAAAACGATGAAGAAATACATCAGGATAAGACTTTGCCAACAAACAGCAACCTTGTACGCCCTCAGAGTCCTCCTGGATGGAGAAAGAAAAATCTTGTGAAGAAGAAACGGAGAGTGGTGGTCATGGGGGATTCCCTGCTGAGAGGAACAGAGGCTGCTATCTGCAGACCGGATATAACTTCAAGAGAAATGTGCTGTCTTCCAGGTGCAAAAATTAAAGATGTGTCTGACAGGATATCAGGACTCTTCAGACCTACAGATGACTACCCATTCCTGCTACTACATGTGGGGACAAATGACACCGCAAGAAACGACCTGGAAACCATCTGCAGAGACTTTGAAGACTTAGGCAAGAAAGTGAAAGAACTGGGAGCGCAGGTGGTCTTCTCTTCCATCCTCCCAGTGGATGGCCATGGAACAAGGAGGTGGAATAAGATTCTGCAGGTGAACAACTGGCTACGTCGATGGTGCCGTCAGCAACGATTTGGATTTCTGGATCACGGAGTGAACTACTTATACGATGGACTACTTGCTAGAGATGGGGTGCACCTTACGAAGACTGGAAAGCATGTATTTGGAAGTCGCCTTGCTACACTTGTAAGGAGAGCTTTAAACTAGAACAACATGGGAAGGGAAGCAAAAGACCAGAAAAAGCCATACACCTGACATATGCTATTGAGAACTCTGCTATTAGAAGTGGAAAGGAAGAACAAAGACGAAAGAATCTAATTAATAAAAATATTGGAGAAAGAGAAACCAATCACAAACTAAAATGTTTCTATACTAATGCACAAAGCATGGGCAACAAACAAGGAGAATTGGAACTACTAACACAGGAAAAGAAATATGATGTAATTGGAATCACTGAAACTTGGTGGGACAATACACATGATTGGAATACAAGACTAGAAGGATACAACTTATTTGCAAGAAACAGACTTGATAAACGAGGAGGGGGTGTCGCATTGTATGTTCGAAACGCGTATATCTGCACAGAGATTGAAACTTCAGAGACTGGGAGTTCTGTGGAAACTGTTTGGGTAAGAATACAAGGACAGAACAATGGAAAGGACACCATTGTAGGCATTTACTACAGGCCGCCTGTGCAAGCCGAAGATATAGATGAACTCTTTATGCATCAGATGGCCAAGTTCTCCAAAAAATATGACATAGTTGTCATGGGAGATTTCAACTATCCAGACATTTGTTGGGAATCTCTCTCAGGCAAAACTAACAGGTCAAGGAAATTCTTATCCTCTCTTGCTGACAACTTTATCTTCCAAAAGGTAAAGGAGAAAACAAGGGGAACTGCTACCTTGGATCTAATCCTTATAAACAGGGAGGAAATGGTTGAGGAGGTAAAAGTGGCTGGGACCCTAGGAGGTAGCGACCATGCTATTTTAGAATTTTGGATAACTAGAGGTGGAAGACCTGTGAAGACTCAGACGTCAAGGTTAGATTTCAGAAAGGCAGATTTTAAGGGATTCAGAAAGAGAATTGGAGGGATCCAATGGCTGGATATCCTTAAAGACAAAAATGTCCAGGAAGGATGGGAAATCTTGAAAAATGAAATTCTCAAAGCACAGTTGTTAACAATTCCGAAAAGAGGGAAGAATAGGAAGCATTTAAGGAAACCAGGATGGATGAACACAGAACTTAAGCACATGCTAAAAAGGAAGAAAAAAATGTTTATAAAATGGAAAGAGGGAGGCATATCTAAAGAAGAATATAATGCTGTCTGCAGAACCTGCAGGGCACAAATCAGATTAGCTAAAGCTGAAAATGAACTGAGGCTTGCAAGAGATGTCAAAAGCAATAATAAAGGATTTTGGGGATATGTCAAAAGTAAAAGAAAAGTCAAAGATGCTATAGGATTTTTACAGGATGAAAATGATGAAATGGTAAGACAGGATGTTGAGAAGGCTGAACTTTTAAATTCCTATTTTGCATCTGTTTTCTCTCAGAAAGGAAATGCAACATCAACTGTTATTCACTGTCCTATTAAGGGAATAGAAGAATCCAGGATATCTATAAACAGAAAGATAGTGAGGAAACACTTAGCTAACCTAAATGAATTCAAGTCTCCAGGTCCAGATGAATTACACCCCAGAGTACTGAAGGAGATAGCAGAAGAAATTTTTGAACCCCTCTCCATAATCTTTGAAAATTCTTGGAGAACAGGAGAAGTGCCAGAAGACTGGAGAAGAGCAAATGTTGTTCCTATCTTCAAAAAGGGGAAGAAGGTGGACCCAGGCAACTATAGGCCGGTGAGTCTGACTTCTATACCAGGAAAGATCTTTGAACAAATTATTAAACAACATGTATGTCAATACCTGGATAAGAATGAAGTGATTAAACAGAGTCAGCGTGGGTTTCTAACTAATAAGTCATGTCAGACTAACTTAATTTCCTTCTATGACGGTATCACTGATTGGGTGGATCAAGGAAATGCTGTAGATATAGTATATCTTGACTTCAGCAAAGCATTTGACAAAGTCTCTCATACAATCCTTATTGAAAAAATGACTAAGTATGGAATGGACAAGGCAACTGTTAGGTGGATTCATAACTGGCTTAGTGATCGGACCCAAAGAGTGGTCGTAAATGGCTGCACATCCAGTTGGAAGAATGTCTCAAGTGGGGTACCACAGGGCTCTGTCCTGGGCCCTGTATTGTTCAACATCTTTATCAACGATTTAGATGAAGGAATTGAGGGTAAACTGATTAAATTTGCTGATGACACAAAGCTAGGAGGGATAGCTAATACTAGAGAAGAGAGAGAGAGGATTCAAAAAGATTTAAATAAACTGGAGAAGTGGGCAGCAACTAACAGAATGGTTTTTAACAGGGAGAAATGCAAAGTACTACATCTGGGCAATAAAAATGAAAAAAGCATATATAGAATGGGAGGAATAGGGCTAAGTGACAGCACATGTGAAAAAGACTTGGGTATACTAATAGATCACAGACTGAATATGAGTCAACAGTGTGATGCAGCAGCAAAAAAGGCAAATGCAATTCTAGGATGTATTAACAGAAGCATACAGTCTAGATCACGTGAAGTCATTATTTCCCTCTACTCCTCTTTGGTCAGACCTCATCTGGAATATTGTGTCCAGTTTTGGGCACCACATTTTAAAAAAGACATCAACAAACTGGAGAAAGTTCAGAAAAGAGCGACCAGAATGGTGACCGGTCTGCAAACCCTGTCTTATGAGGAAAGGTTGCAGGATTTGGGAATGTTTAGTTTGCAAAAGAGAAGACTGAGAGGAGACTTAATAGCTGTCTACAAATATCTAAAGGGCTGTCACATTGTAGAAGGATCAACTTTATTCTCATTTACACAAGGAAAGACTAGAAGCAATGGGATGAAACTGAATGGGAAGAGACACAGATTAGATATTAGAAAAAACTTTTTGACAGTTAGAGTGATCAATGAGTGGAACAGGCTGCCACGAGAAGTGGTGAGTTCTCCTTCAATGGAAGTCTTCAAACAGAGGCTGGACAGACATCTGACTGGGATGATTTAGCGAATCCTGCTTTGAGCAGGGGGTTGGACCAGATGGCCCAGGAGGTCCCTTCCAACTCTACGATTCTATGATTCTATGTACAGTGAGGCCTCATTATACCCCTGTATAAGGATCTAGTGACGCAGTGTAGACTGTTATTCAGCATTGCTGTGTCCTCAGATTGTCAGCTCTTGTGATCAGGCCCCTGCTCCTCGCTCCGGTCTCTCCTGTACAGTGAGGCCTCATTATACCCCTGTATAAGGATCTAGTGACGCAGTGTAGACTGTTATTCAGCATTGCTGCTTCCTCAGATTGTCAGTTCTTGTGATCAGGCCCCAGCTCCTCCTCGGTTGTAGTCTTACCATGTATTGTGGCATTTTTTGTTCATGTGCTTTGTGAATTAGTAAATGCTGTGATATGTGTCGGTGCACATGACGCATCCTGATCCTGATGCAAACGCAGGTCCGTGCGTCCCTATGTTCAGTATAGTGATGTAATCTGGATCAGGATTGTTACACATCACAACGCACCGTACCACAACGCTAGTGTGAACGCAGCCCCACTCGTGCAGCCCCTAACCAGGTGCCCCCATGTTATATACATGCTCCAAATACATTTTATTATCATTACCACACTATAACACAGGGCACAAGCCCTTCTAGTGAGGGGGAAAGATCACTGTATGACAGAGCAGCATGCGGACATAGTCTAGATTATGTCTGCAGTCTGGTCCCATACAGCACATCCCTCGCTTCCGCGCATGCTCAGTGCCGCAAAACGTATTCCTGCACACGGAAGCACATGGATCTGTGTTGTCCTGGATCCGTGCGCCATAGAGCTCCATGTTAATTCCAGACGTGTAGCCGCGGATCCGTGCGTCTCCCTGCGCCTGTGTGTTTTTCAGATGATAAAATATGCAGACATGCGGATCTGTGGGAAAACGGTGACATCTGGATGCACACGCAAGTCCCATCCGTCATCACTGAAAGTCAATGGAGACGAAAACGGATCCGTGTGCTGCCAAAATATGCAAGTGTGAGACCAGCTTACCCCTATATAATGATTGGGGCTGGACCTGATCTCTCCACAGGTTTTGCCTAAAATCACTTTATATTACTTACCCCTCCCTTAGGGCTCATACTCACTAGCGAGAGACTCGGGTGATTCTCGTGTGAGTCTCTCACATGGAAACCTGGCACTGCCGCCGGCACTCGGACCGGAGGGGGTGACTGCATAGAAGTACATGTAACCGCACGCTCCCGTCCGAGTGCAGGTGGCAGTGCCAGGTTTCCATGCGAGAGACTCACACAAGAATCGTGCGACTCTCTCGCTAGTGAGTATGAGCCCTTAGCAGCAACACCTGCCGCCGTCTGTCCTCCTCCCTGTAGTGTTGTCCTGAATCCTCCTGGCCCTGCGATCAACGGGATCCGTTACATAGCAGCACTAACGCTGTGTAGCAGATGAGTTAGCGCCCCCAATGGCTGCAATGATACTAACGCATCCAAACTCAGCCTGATGCGTTACTTCATGACGCCCCCTGGAACGCGGTCTGCAGCAGTCAGGGGGCGTCATGAAGTAACACATCATGCCGATTTTGGCATCCGTTTGGATGCATTAGTAGCATTGCGGCCAATGGGGGCGTTATCACGTCCGTTACATAGCGTTAGTGCCGCTTGCTATGTAACGGATCCCGTTGAACGCAGGGCCATTAACGCAATGTGAACCTGGCCTGACACTATGAGAAGATGATATACCAAACAATGTGCTGAGTCTCTCCTCCTGCACACACCATATACTGTATGTATACGCCAGGGATGAGGGGACAGTGAAGTAGATCTTTATTCGGGACTGTAAGAGAATGATCAGCCATAATATACTGAGCGGCCATGTTGTCTCTAGCAGCCATTTTGTTGAAAGTTAGAGAAGATTCAACTTTTACAAAAGAGCTGATAAAATCTACTAAATGGAGGATGGAAAATGAGATCATGTCTCCTAGCAACCTCAGCCGATGTGCGTAGAGGAAGATTGGATCAATAGGGGAATAGGGTCACCAAATATATGGTCAGTAAGCTTATACGTGATAGTGTGGTAGCGAAGTGTAGAGTAGTTAAAATGTCAGGATGTAAGAATTTAGGGACCTAGACTGGAGACAATGATAAGATTTTAGGACAGTAGCCATAGATACCAATGACTTATGGGTTTTAGTGTTGCTTGGAGAAATGTTAATTAATATCTTCGTATTATGTCATTATATTCTCTGTTCTAAACCACGTTTCTGTAGATTACCATGAAAACGCCTTAGAATTATAATGTTAACGCCCTTTGCGGCAAAATGCAGCTTTCTTTGTTCTGATAATGTATAAGAAGCCCCTGTTACTGTCGATCGGGGCCATTCCATCGCCATCATGCCACTGTGCCTCACCATGGCCAGGGCACAGAGCCTTACCATCGCTAGACCTCCTAGCAAATCTCTGCCTGTCTGAATTCCTGTTTTTGCCCGCATATTCCAACTCCTCTGTTATTCTGTATCTGTTTTGCCGTGTATCTCCGAATAAACCTTCAACCTCAGCTTGATAAGAGATCGTCTGTGGAACTTCTTCCCGACTCTTCCAGCTCTCAGTAGGACTTTTTCTTACAGGGACTAAAGGTATCACACAGGTCACTGCAGATGATGACAATGTGCTGAGTCTCTCCATGCCATATATGCCATGGAGGAACTGGCAATGTATATTTGGGACTGAAGGGTTAACGCCACTGCATTTATTCACAGTCCTCTCCTGACTGCTCCGCCCCCAGATGAGTGACAGTCAGGCTTCAGTAAGCTGGGTCTGATAAGCTGCTGAGGCGCCAGGAAAAAAAAACAAAAGACGGCTCCTTCACCCTGCAGAGCCGGCTCATTTCGTTCACAGCAGGGAGCCGGCTCTTTGAATCGGATCATTCATGAAAGACACATCACTAGTGGGCGCCGCTGATCGCTTTGACGTACTATCCCGTCCCTGGGAATTAAGTCCCAGGGCACATGGACGGGATAGTACGTCTGATGGCAGAAAGGGGTTAAAATGGATTGGATTGAGTCCATAAAGAAAGTCATACGGAACGCTTTTTCCTCACATGGTCCTCCTTTATTGATCTGCAGCCACTATCGGTGCGTCAAGCATTACATGGTTGCTTTCAATTCACCGATTGGTATATGAGAGAGCTTATATCTGGTAACCAACCTATTAGGCTTACCTGATTAAGGGGTACTTCACACTAAGCGAGATCACCGATTTTGTGACGCAACAGCAATATTCTTCTTTTTGCTCCATTCAAAATAGAACAAAAATGAAAACACATATTTGATATCGCTGCTTTCTGAATCGCCCGATCTATCAAAATATATATAAAAAAAATCCGATCGGTAATTGGCGTACAGGCAAAAAAAAAGAAAACGCAAGAATTACGTTTTTTGGTCGCTGTAACACTGCAATAACAGGCGACCAAAACATCTTATCTGCCTCAAAATGGTATCAATAAAAAGTCAGAACACTGCTAAAAGAATAAGCCCTCACCAAGCCCTAAATCCCGAAAAGTGGAAATACTACGATTCTTGGAAAATGGATCCATTTTATTTTTTTTTTATTATCTCCCCAGTTGGACATTTGGTGCATAATGTTACCGTATATACTCGTATATAAGCTGACATTTTCAGCACATTTATTTTGTGCTGAAAACGCTCCCCTCGGCTTATACATGAGTCATTGTCGGCGGGGGAGGGGGGCGGCGGAACAGTGTCAGGAGCCAGCGGCTGTGGCACAGTGACAGCTGCAGCCACCGGCTAACAGAAGACATTAATAGTCGCCCTCCATCACTGCATCTCCGTTGTCCGGGCGCCGGCAGCTTCTTCCTGTTCCTGTGCTGAGCGGTCATGTGGTACGGCTCATTAAGGTAATGAATATGCACGCATCTCCACTCCCATAGGCATGGAGCGCATATTCATTGCCGTAATGAGTGGTACCACGTGACCACTCAGCCCGGACAACGGAGATACAGGGATGGAGAACCAGTGCACCAGGAGGGTGGGTAGGACAGGGGAGAGCCGAGCCATGCAGGATGGGACCCGGTAGGGGGAGCCGAGCCTTGCAGGATAGGACCAGGGAGGGGGAGCCGAGCCATGCAGGATTGGACCAGGGAGGGGGAGCCGAGCCATGCAGGATGGGACCAGGAAGGGGGGAGCCGAGCCATGCAGGATGGGACCGGGAAGGGGGGAGCCGAGCCATGCAGGATGGGACCGGGAAGGGGGGAGCCGAGCCATGCAGGATGGGACCAGGGAGGGGGAGCCGAGCCATGCAGGATGGGACCGGGAAGGGGGGAGCCGAGCCATGCAGGATGGGACCGGGAAGGGGGGAGCCGAGCCATGCAGGATGGGAACGGGGAGGGGGAGCCGAGCCATGCAGGATGGGACCGGGGAGGGGGAGCCGAGCCATGCAGGATGGGACCGGGGAGGGGGAGCCGAGCCATGCAGGATGGGACCGGGGAGGGGGAGCCGAGCCATGCAGGATGGGACCGGGGAGGGGGAGCCGAGCCATGCAGGATGGGACCGGGGAGGGGGAGCCGAGCCATGCAGGATGGGACCGGGGAGGGGGAGCCGAGCCATGCAGGATGGGATCGGGGAGGACGAGCCGAGTCATGCAGGATGGGACCAGGGAGGGGGAGCCGAGCCATGCAGGATGGGACCGGGGAGGGGGAGCCGATCCATGCACAATGGGAGGGGGGAGCTGAGCCATGCACGATGGGACGGGAGAGGGGGAGCCGAGCCATGCAGGATGGGACGGGGGAGCCGATCCATGCACGATGGGACGGGGGGAGCTGAGCCATGCACGATGGGACGGGGGGAGCTGAGCCATGCGGGACCGGGGGAGCCATGCATACAACAGGGGGAGCAATGCATACCGGGACAGGACAGGGGGAGCCACATACCAGGACAGGACGGGGGGAGCCACACATAGCAGGACAAGGATGAGGGAACAATGCAAACCCAGCTTATACTCAAGTCTATAAGCTTACCCAGCTTTCCGTGGCAAAATTAGGTGGCTCGGCTTATTCTCGAGTATATACAGTAAATCCAACACATTAGATGTGGTGCAGCTGAAAATACCTGGGGTCTTGTAGTCCTGATGTGAGCTAGGACTCTTTGGTCATTATAAATGGAGATTTTACATTTTTTTCTGATTTCTGGGAGTTTCCTCCAATGATGCTTCTTAGATTCAGTGGCTGCCTATAACAAAGAAATGGGATTCCGGAAATATGGATTTCCCTATCGCTTCGTTGCGGGACACAAGCAGCGTCGGACTGGAGCACCTTGGGCCCACCAGAGAAAATCATCCTTGGGGCCCACTATGTAGCTACATAGAAATAAATACAAGAGACCACCAATTGTGTGGTAAAACACGCTAATATCACGGTATAATATAAGGTAGTACACGTCTTAATTATGTAGCAGGGGTTGGGGTAGCCTCCCTCATAGAATATAATGCAACCCCCTCTCATAGAATGTAATGCAGCCCACCTCATATAATATAATGCAGCACTCCGCAAAATATAATGCAACCCCTCATAAGGTATAATGCAGTCCCCACCATAGAATATAATATAGCACCCTCATAGGGTATAATGCAGCCCCACCACCACACCACCACCATTGTCCCTTCCACCACTACCATCATTGTCCTTTACAACCATCATTGCTTTCTCCCCATCAACATCATTGTCCTTTCCACCACAACCATCATTGCCTTCTCCCCCACCTTCCTATCATTGCCCATTTCACTACCTCCATCCATGCCTCCTTCCCCACCACCCACATCGTCCCCATCGTCCTTCCCCACCACCCCATCATTGCCCATTTCACTACCTCCATCATTGTCTTCTTTCCCACCACCTCATCATTGCCAATCTCCAATAAACACTCCAATACAGTTCGGGGAAAGAGGTGAGTGTGCTGTGTATCTGTCTGCGTGCATGTGTGTGTATGTGGTGCGGTGCTTTGTGTGTGTGAGAGAGTGGTGCGGTGGTCGTGGGGCTTTACATGCGGGCAGTGTAATGGTATTCACTCCTCTCCACGCCAATGGGGGCGTGGGGAAGCATAGCATGAATATTCATTTCTCTTTAGCAGTGGGGACAGGATCCTGTCTCCAGCTGCTGCTCTGCTGGCACAGGGCAGGCCCCCTTGACTCAGGGACCCAATAGCCACTGTTTGGGAGTCCCTGGAGCAGTGGGGGCCCTAGGTAGCTGCTGACCAGTATGCCAGCAGGTGTCAGTGCCTGTGCCCACCGGAGAATCCTCCGGTTCTCTGGTGGGCCAGTACGACCCTGAACACAAGTAACCATGGGTTACACTAGGAGGCTGTCACTATGCAAAATAGTTAG
Organism: Dendrobates tinctorius; assembly: GCF_039654945.1. NCBI lineage: Eukaryota > Metazoa > Chordata > Amphibia > Anura > Dendrobatidae > Dendrobates > Dendrobates tinctorius. The sequence continues at coordinate 478,162 of NW_027361904.1, read as the reverse complement.
CTCCTCCCCATCAGTATATACCCACCAACTGTCACAAAGCTAATCAGTTTTAGCTTAGTTGCCAGTAAGAGGCGGGCATGGGGTTGCATTCAGCCCCGTTGCAACCTTTAGATTTTGTTGTGTTTTATTAATTATGTCTTTTTTTGCAGATACAGCTTGTGATTTTGGATGACAGAGTGGAATTGTGTTACTCTGTTCACCTCCATAGAGACCGGGAGCACAGTGTAGGATTACGCCATTACTGTACCCTCCCATGCAGGGGCGTACCGTCAATAGTAGCAGACCAGCTGCTATGGGCCTGGATGGGTGAGGGGGCCTGGATGGGTGAGGGGGCCTGGATGGGTGAGGGGGCCCGCGACGGCCGCTGCGGTTTGGCAGCTGTGTTGTGCTGACACAGTACTATCTCCTTTAATTAAATGTAAGCGACGGCCGCCGCCGGCTGTATACCCCCTGGCTGGGCCCCTTGAAGCTCCCCTTTCCTTGTTTCCTGGTCAGCAGTTGGCTGAAGTCTCTGGCTGGATTTGCATATGAACGCCACGCCTCCTAGCAGCCAGAGAGGTAGCAGCACATGTGCATTGCCGGAAGCAGAAGGGTCTCTGGTGCTGATGGGCTACATGTACAAAGTGATGTGTTATAATGAAGGGTCCTGTCTGCACGTGTAGGCTGTCTGTCAGTGGTGGGCTGTGCTTGGTCAGGATGTAGCAGAGCGCTGTGTGTTCCCCCTGCAGAACATGAGCTCACAAGAAGGAGTTAAGATGTTGCTCCTTAGGAGGAGGGAGGAGACCCAGCCGTCTGTCAGGAGGTGGATGAGGTGTGTGAAAGACTTTGGCTTCCTCCTGTGAATTGTGACATAACATTGCTTCTTCAATGTGAACAGGCCCCTGCTCCTCGTTGCAGTCTGACCATGTATTCCTTTCTAATATAAGCCTGCAAAAAGATTTGGACTAGGCCCAGTTTTGTTTACATTTTACACTGAAAAGATCCTTCATGTTCCCCAACTGGAACCACATTCCTCCTGACTCCCCTATTACTGCATTGTAGTAAAGTCATGTGCAGTAAAAATCATTTCATATCAGCACTGGTGATCTGATAATGAACCAGCAGTAGCCCAGCGGGACATCCATTCCCCCAGACTAGTAGTCCGCACCTTCATTGTTGTAGTCCAGGGCCGTTTTTAGGGGGGGACGGGGGGTGCGATCGTCCGGGGCGCCACCCAAGCCAGGGGGCGCCTGCCCAGGGCCGCCATCAGGGCATGACAGCCCTTACTGCTGTATGGGGCCCGATGAACAGCAGTACAGAAGGGGGCCCCACAGATCAGGGGCCCTGCTCCTGTGCTTACAGTCATCGGGCCCCAAGTGCTGCATGTCATGGGGCGCCAGGCGGGCCCCAAGTGTGCTTTGCGGCCGGGCCTGCAGCGTACACATCAGCAGAGCCGCCACAGCGGCCGACATCCAAAGCTACAGAAGAGCTGAAGGACCTGTGGTGACGTCATCATGACCACAGTTCTTCACCATTGATCAGCTCCGCCCCCTGATCACATGACGATGACGTCACCACAGGTCCTTTCAGCTCAGCCTCACACAGCTGCAGCTCCAACTTCAACGTAGGAGCGAGGCCAGGTAAGAAAAAAGTTTTTATTTTATTTTATTATTGAAAGGGGCAATATGTTTCCCTGGCAGAATGGAGACTAGGGGGCAGGACTGGAGACACAACACAGGGGTAAATATGGAGAAATGGGGGCAGAATACAAGACATGGGGGCAGAATGTAAGACATGGGGGCAGAATGCAGATATGATGGGGGCAGATTGCAAGACATGATGGGGCAGAATGCAAGACATGATGGGGGCAGAATGCAAGACATGATGGGGGCAGAATGCAGGTATGAAGGGGGCAGAATGCAAGACATGATGGGGCAGAATGCAAGACATGGGGGCAGAATGCAAGACATGAGGCAGAATGCAAGACATGATGGGGCAGAATGCAGACATGATGGGGCAGAATGCAGATATGATGGGGCAGAATGCAAGACATGGGGGCAGAATGTAAGACATGGGGGCAGAATGCAGATATGATGGGGGCAGATTGCAAGACATGATGGGGCAGAATGCAAGACATGATGGGGGCAGAATGCAAGACATGATGGGGGCAGAATGCAGGTATGAAGGGGGCAGAATGCAAGACATGATGGGGCAGAATGCAAGACATGGGGGCAGAATGCAAGACATAAGGCAGAATGCAGACATGATGGGGGCAGAATGCAGACATGATGGGGCAGAATGCAGATATGATGGGGCAGAATGCAAGACATGGGGTCAGAATGCAGACATGATGGGGCAGAATGCAAGACATGATGGGGCAGAATGCAAGACATGATGGGGCAGAATGCAAGACATGGGGGCAGAATGCAAGACATGGGGGCAGAATGCAGACATGATGGGGCAGAATGCAAGACATGATGGGGCAGAATGCAAGACATGATGGGGCAGAATGCAAGACATGGGGGCAGAATGCAAGACATGGGGGCAGAATGCAGACATGATGGGGCAGAATGCAGACATGATGGGGCAGAATGCAGATATGATGGGGGCAGAATGCAAGACATAATGGGGCAGAATGCAAGACATGGGGCAGAATGCAGACATGATGGGGGCAGAATGCAGATATGATGGGGGCAGAATGCAGACATGATGGGGCAGAATGCAGAGATGATGGGGGCAGAATGCAAGACATAGGTAGAATGCAAGACATGATGGGGGCAGAATGCAAGACATGAGGCAGAATGCTGGACATGATGGGGCAGAATGCAAGATATGATGGGGGCAGAATGCTGGACATGATGGGGCCAGAATGCTGGACATGATGGGGCAGAATGCAAGACATGATGGGGCAGAATGCAAGACATGATGGGGCAGAATGCAAGACATGATGGGGCAGAATGCAAGTCATGATGGGGGCAGAATGCAGATATGATGGGGGCAGAATGCAGACATGATAGGGCAGAATGCAGATATGGTGGGGGCAGAATGCAAGACATGGGGGCAGATTGCAAGACATGATGGGGGCAGATTGCAAGACATGATGGGGGCAGAATGCAGACATGATGGGGCAGAATGCAGACATGATGGGGCAGAATGCAGACATGATGGGGCAGAATGCAGAGATGATGGGGGCAGAATGCAAGACATGGGGGCAGAATGCAAGACATGGGGGCAGAATGCAAGACATGGGGCAGAATGCAGATATGATGGGGGCAGAATGCAAGACATGATGGGGCAGAATGCAAGACATGGGGGCAGAATGCAGACATGATGGGGGCAGAATACAGACATGATGGGGCAGAATGCAGACATGATGGGGCAGAATGCAGATATGATGGGGGCAGAATGCAAGACATAATGGGGCAGAATGCAAGACATGATGGGGCAGAATGCAAGACATGGGGCAGAATGCAGACATGATGGGGGCAGAATGCAGATATGATGGGGGCAGAATGCAGACATGATGGGGACAGAATACAGACATGATGGGGCAGAATGCAGACATGATGGGGCAGAATGCAGATATGATGGGGGCAGAATGCTGGACATGATGGGGCAGAATGCTGGACATGATGGGGCAGAATGCAAGACATGATGGGGCAGAATGCAAGTCATGATGGGGGCAGAATGCAAGTCATGATGGGGGCAGAATGCAGACATGATAGGGCAGAATGCAGACATGATGGGGGCAGAATACAGACATGATGGGGCAGAATGCAGACATGATGGGGCAGAATGCAGATATGATGGGGGCAGAATGCAAGACATAATGGGGCAGAATGCAAGACATGATGGGGCAGAATGCAAGACATGGGGCAGAATGCAGACATGATGGGGCAGAATGCTGGACATGATGGGGCAGAATGCTGGACATGATGGGGCAGAATGCAAGACATGATGGGGCAGAATGCAGATATGATGGGGGCAGAATGCAAGACATGATGGGGGCAGAATGCAAGACATGATGGGGCAGAATGCAAGACATGATGGGGCAGAATGCAAGACATGATGGGGGCAGAATGCAGATATGATGGGGGCAGAATGCAAGGCATGATGGGGCAGAATGCAGACATGATAGGGCAGAATGCAGATATGATGGGGGCAGAATGCAAGACATGGGGGCAGATTGCAAGACATGATGGGGCAGATTGCAAGACATGATGGGGCAGAATGCAGACATGATGGGGGCAGAATGCAGACATGATGGGGCAGAATGCAGATATGATGGGGCAGAATGCAGACATGATGGGGCAGAATGCAGACATGATGGGGGGCAGAATGCAAGACATGGGGGCAGAATGAGACATGATGGGGGCCGAATGCAAGACATGGGGCAGAATGCAAGACATGGGGGCAGAATGCAGATATGATGGGGGCAGAGTGCAGACATGGGGGCAGAATGTGCCAGTAAGACAGGATGGGGCAGAATGTGACAGTGAGACACGGGAGGGGGCAGAAAGTGAGACATGGGGGCAGAATGCAAGACATGGGGGCAGAATGCAAGACATGATGGGGGCAGAATGCAAGACATGGGGCAGAATGCTGGACATGATGGGGCAGAATGCAAGACATGATGGGGGCAGAATGCTGGACATGATGGGGCAGAATGCTGGACATGATGGGGCAGAATGCAAGACATGATGGGGCAGAATGCAAGACATGATGGGGCAGAATGCAAGACATGATGGGGCAGAATGCAAGACATGATGGGGCAGAATGCAAGTCATGATGGGGGCAGAATGCAGATATGATGGGGGCAGAATGCAGACATGATAGGGCAGAATGCAGATATTATGGGGGCAGAATGCAAGACATGATGGGGCAGATTGCAAGACATGATGGGGCAGAATGCAGACATGATGGGGGCAGAATGCAGACATGATGGGGCAGAATGCAGACATGATGGGGCAGAATGAGACATGATGGGGCAGAATGCAAGACATGGGGCAGAATGCAAGACATGGGGGCAGAATGCAGATATGATGGGGGCAGAATGCAAGACATGATGGGGCAGAATGCAAGACATGGGGGCAGAATGCAGACATGATGGGGGCAGAATACAGACATGATGGGGCAGAATGCAGACATGATGGGGCAGAATGCAGATATGATGGGGGCAGAATGCAGACATGATGGGGCAGAATGCAGAGATGATGGGGGCAGAATGCAAGACATAGGGCAGAATGCAAGACATGATGGGGCAGAATGCAAGACATGGGGCAGAATGCTGGACATGAGGCGGCAGAATGCAAGACATGATGGGGGCAGAATGCTGGACATGATGGGGCAGAATGCTGGACATGATGGGGCATAATGCAAGACATGATGGGGCAGAATGCAAGACATGATGGGGCAGAATGCAAGACATGATGGGGGCAGAATGCAGATATGATGGGGGCAGAATGCAAGGCATGATGGGGGCAGAATGCAGACATGATAGGGCAGAATGCAGATATGATGGGGGCAGAATGCAAGACATGGGGGCAGATTGCAATACATGATGGGGGCAGATTGCAAGACATGATGGGGCAGAATGCAGACATGATGGGGGCAGAATGCAGACATGATGGGGCAGAATGTAGATATGATGGGGCAGAATGCAGACATGATGGGGCAGAATGCAGACACGATGGGGGGCAGAATGCAAGACATGGGGGCAGAATGAGACATGATGGGGGCCGAATGCAAGACATGGGGCAGAATGCAAGACATGGGGGCAGAATGCAGATATGATGGGGCAGAGTGCAGACATGGGGGCAGAATGTGCCAGTAAGACAGGATGGGGCAAAATGTGACAGTGAGACACAGGAGGGGGCAGAAAGTGAGACATGGGGCAGAATGCAAGACATGGGGGCAGAATGTGACAGTGAGACACAGGAGGGGCAGAATGCGAAACATGGGGGCAGAATGTGACAGTGAGACACAGGAGGGGGCAGAATGTGAGACATGGGGGCAGAATGTGACAGTGAGACACAGGAGGGGGCAGAATGTGACAGTAATGACACAGGAGGGGGCAAAATGTGAGACATTGGGCAGAATGGACATGGGGCAGAATGTGACAGTAAGACACAGGAGGGGGCAGAATGTGACAGTAAGACACAGGAGGGGGGTAGAATGTGACAGTGAGACGCAGGAGGGGGCATAATGTGAGGCACGGGGGCAGAATGTGATAGTAAGACACAGGAAGGGGCAGAATGTGAAAGTGAGACACAGGACGGGGCAGGATCATGGTGCAGGATGGATACGATGTAGACGGGGCAGGATCAGGAGATCATATGGGGGCAGAATGGATACTCATGAGGGCAGGATGAGAGAAAATATGGCTGAAGTCAGGAATGAGACACACAGGGGTCAGGATGGGGGATATTATTACCATAGGGGCTAATTAAGGGATATTATTACTGCAGTGATGTATTTATTTTATTTCTTTGAGGATACTGTGGTGGTTAGCCTGCTGTCTTTGTGTGTAATATCGGGGGTGATGCCTTCGAGGATTGGATTGATGCAAAGGTAAGACACGTTTATCTAAGTTTATCTAAAGTATTCAGCTTGTTAATGTTGGGGGGGGCGCTTTTTCGATGTTCGCCCTGTTGGCAAAATTCCCTAGAAACTGCCCTGCTGTAGTCATTCCCTCTTGGACACGATTTATCCGCAATCCGTGTTTTTTCTGCAAGTGGATGCAAACGCGTGGAATCCTGATCAGGATTTGGTTGGAAATGTGAAATTCTGATTTCTGGGGCAGAGGATAGGGGAGAGAGAGGGGAGGAGAGGAAAGGGGAGAGAGACTGATGAAAAAAAAAAAAAAAAATGTGGCTCCGACCTGCGCAGTATGAAATCCACATGCAGATTGGACGCAGGCATCCCGATTCGGGTACGTCTACATTGACTATCATATGATTTTAGGACGCGCTGACACATATGATGTCTGCAGATTTTTTTTAACACCCAAAACTTGCAAAAAGCTGCGTTTTGGGACCACATAGAAAATCCTGATGCATACAGCTCCTGATGCAAACGCAGGTCCGTGCGTCCCTATGTTCAGTATAGTGATGTAATCTGGATCAGGATTGCTACGCATCACAACGCACAGTACCACAACGCTAGTGTGAAAGCAGCCCCACTCGTGCAGCCCCTAACCAGGTGCCCCCATGTTATATACATGCTCCCAATACATTTTATTATCATTACCACACTGTAACACAGGGCACAAGCCCTTCTAGTGAGGGGGAAAGATCACTGTATGACAGAGCAGCATGCGGGCATAGTCTAGATTATGTCTGCAGTCTGGTCCCATACAGCACATCCCTCGCTTCCGAGCATGCTCAGTGCCACAAAACGGATCCCTGCACATGGATCCGTGTTGTCCTGGATCCGTGCTCCATAGAGTTCCATGTTAATTCCAGACGTGTAGCCGCGGATCCGTGCGTCTCCCTGTGTCTGTGTGTTTTTCAGATGACACAAAACTGCAACAAGTTGCGTTTTTGTGCATCTGATAAAATATGCAGACACAGCGATCCGTGGGAAAACGGTGACACCTGGATGCACAGTCCCATCCGTCACCACTGAAAGTCAATGGAGACGAAAACGGATCTGTGTGCATCCAAAATATGCAAGTGTGAGACCAGCTTACCCCTATATAATGATTGGAGCTGGACCTGATCTTTCCACAGGTTTTGCCTAAAATCACTTTATATTATTTACCCTACCCTCAGCAGCAACAACTGGTGTCGTCTGTCCTAGTCCCTGTAGGGTTCCTGTCCTGTCCTGAATCCTCCTCAGTGCTGCTGACATAGTATACTAGTATGAGAATTACTATTATTATTTATTTATATAGTACCATTGGTTCCCTGGTGCTGTACATAAGAAGGGGGGGTTACATACAAAGCTATAGATAAAGCTATAGATATTACTTACAGTAAACAAACTTACAATGACAGACTGAAACATGTTACAGGATGGTGGGGAAGGAGACAGTAGGTTGGGGGTTGCAGCAGTTCCGGTGTTGGTTGAGGTGATATCTCCGGTAGTGGTGAGGAGATAGTGGGGTCATTGCAGGCTGTAGGCTTTCTTGAAGAGGTGGGTTTTTAGGTTCCGTCTGAAGGATCCGAATATGGTTGATAGTTGGACATGTTGGGGCAAAGAATTCCAGAGGATAGGGGCTATTCGGGAGAAGCTTTGGAGGCGGTTGGGTGAGGAGCGAATAAGTGTGGAGGAGAGAAGGAGGTCTTGGGATGACCGGAGATTATGTGAGGGAAGGTATCGGGAGATTAGTTCAGAGACATATGGGGGAGACAGGTTATAGATGGCCTTGTAGGTAATTTGAACTGGATATACTGAGGGAATGGGAGCCAGTGAAGAGATTTGCAGAGGGGAGAAGCGGAGGAGTAGCGAGGAGAGAGATGAATTAGTCGGGTAGCAGACTTAAGGATGGACTGGAGAGGTGCGAGGGTGTTAGCAGGGAGACCACAGAAAAGGATGTTGCAGTAGTCGAGGTGGGAGATGATGAGGGTGTGCACAAGCATTTTAGTAGATTGAGGGTTGAGGAAAGGATGGATTCTGGAAATATTTTTGAGCTGGAGGCGACAGGAGGTAGAAAGAGCTTGGATGTGCGGTTTGAAGGACACGGCAGAGTCAAGGGTTACTCCGAGGCAGTGGACTTCTGGTACTGGGGAAAGTGTGATGTCAATAATTGTGATAGATAGGTCAGGTAAGGAAGATCTGTGAGATGGAGGAAAGATGATGAGTTCAGATTTGTCCACATTGAGCTTGAGGAAGCGAGAGGAGAAGAAGGAGGATATGGCTGATAGACACTCCGGGATTCTGGACAGCAGAGAGGTGACGTCTGGGCCAGAGAGGTAGAACTGAGTGTTGTCAGCATAAAGTTGGTACTGGAATCCATGGGACTTTAAGAGTTGACCCAGGCCAAGGGTATAAATTGAGAAGAGTAGGGGTCCTAGAACAGAGCCTTGGGGGACTCCAACAGAGAGAGGGTGGGATGAGGAGGTAGTGTGGGAGTAGGAGACGCTGAATGTGTGGTAGGAAAGGTAAAAGGAGATCCAGGATAGGGCGAGGTCTTTGATGCCAAAGGAGGAGAGGATCTGTAGTAGGACGCAGTGGTCAACTGTGTTGAATGCAGAGGACAGGTCTAGAAGCAGGAGTATAGAGAATTGTCCATTTGCTTTGGCTGTAAGTAAGAGTAATTTTGGTCAGGGCTGTCTCAGTGGAGTGATGGGGGCGGAAACCAGATTGTAGATTGTCAAAGAGCAAGTTAGATGAGAGGTGGGAGAAAGGTCGGCGTGGACGTGCAGCTCCAGGAGTTTGGAAGCGAATGGGAGCAGCGATATTGGGCGATAGCTGGACATAGCGGTTGGGTCGAGGGTTGGCTTTTTACGGATAGGCGTGATTGTGTCATGTTTAAAAGCAGAAGGGTAGGTACCGGATGTGAGCGATAGGTTGAAGAGGTAGGTTAGAGATGGGATAAGTGTGGTGGTGAGGTTGGGGAGGAGGTGGGATGGGGTCAAGTGCACAGGTTGTGAGGTGCGATTTGGAGAAGAGGCGGTTAAGCTCTCCTTCAGTGATGTTGGAGAGGGAGGTTATGGGGTTTGGGCATTGGTCTGGTATATAAAGGGGTTGTGGAGGTTAAACAATGAAGACTTGCCTTGTTTGGTCGATCTTATTTTTGAAGTGTGTGGCAAAATCCTCGGCAGAGATGAGGGAGGTTGGAGGGGGCAGTGGTGGGCAGAGGAGGGAGTTGAAAGTTTTGAATAACTGTTTGGGATTGTACCATAGGGATGATACGAGGGTTGTGAAGAAGGCCTGTTTAGCGGCAGATTTGAAAGCGAGTGTTGCCTGTTTGAATGCAGTGAAGTCATCTTGCGAATTTGTTTTTTTTCCAACGCCGCTCTGCAACCCTGGACACTTGCCAGTTGTCTGTTGGTATGTTACATTCTGCCATGAACGAGAGGGGCGACCGTGTCAATAGCTGATGTGAGAGTGACATTGTAGAAAGCAGGGGCAGTGTCTGTGTCTTGGAGTGAGGATATGGATGCCAGTGGTAGAATAGAGTCAGAGAGCGCATGGGTGTCTAGGTGTGCGAGGTTTCTGCGGGGGTGCACATGTTGCTGGACATGGGTGCCAGGAGAGGAGGACAGGGATGAGAAAGTGAGTAGATGGTGGTCAGATAGAGCGAGAGGGGAGATGGTGAAGTTAGAAAGAGAGCAGAGGCGGGTGAAGATCAGGTCTAATGTGTGTCCGTCTGTGTGGGTGGCTGCGGAGGACCACTGAGTAAGTCCAAAGGATGAAGTAAGGGACAGGAGTTTGGAGGCTGCTGACTGAAGGGTATCAGTGGGGATGTTGAAGTCACCCATGATGATAGTGGGGATGTCAGTTAAAAGAAAGTGAAGAAGCCAGGTAGAGAATTGGTCAATGAAGGCAGTGGTCGGGCCTGGAGGTCGGTATATGACGGCCACTTTGAGGTTGGAGGGAGAGTAGATGTGGACAGAGTGGACTTCAAAAGAGGGGAGAATTAGGGAGGGAAGAGGTGGGATTGGTTTAAAGGTGCAGTTGGAAGAAAGGAGAAGACCCACTCCTCCACCGGGTCTATTGCCAGGGCAAGGAGTGTGGGTGAAGTGGAGGCCGCCGTAACACAGCGCAACAGGGGAGGCGGTGTCAGAGGGTGTCAGCCAGGTTTCTGTGAGGCCGAGAAAGGCAAGATTGCGAGAGAGAAAGAGGTCATGAAGCTTATGGCAGATAGAGCGGGCATTCCAAAGTGCTCCAGAGAGAGGGAGCAGGGGGTTGGGTGTCAATGGCACAGGTTTTAAGTTGGAAATATTGCGGTAGTTTTTATTAGATATGGAGCAGTAGGAAGGGGTAGTAATGGGGGGTATGAACTGTGGGGGTCCAGGATTGGGAGATATGTCGCCTAAGTGGCGCCCCTGAGGCTCAGTCGCCACAGAGGTACTGCACCTCCTCCTGAGGTGTGGTACCCCACCGTCCAGGTAAGGTGGAGACTCCTGACTACACTCCAACACCTGCACCCCACACTACAAAGTAGTGTAGCAAAGCACCTTCGGCGGCTCCCTGCTTAGAGTGTAGCAAAGCACCCATTGGTGGCTCCCTGCTTGGAACACAAAACGTGCTGGGTGGTGGGTGGAGCTTAGTTTACTTTAAAGAGAGCGGGAAGAGTTTAGGAGTCAGTCAGTGAGTGAGTTGTTCAGTTGGTGAGTGAGTAAGAAGAAGATCCCCAGAGAGAGGGATAGATGGATGGAAGTGCTGCAGCAGATCCCAGTGACCTGGGTCTGCTGGCACAGGAAAGGAAGAGAGAGAGAGCGACATAGACTGAAAGCCTGATTTTCCATAGAAAGAAAGATTAGTACGGAACGTGAGAGGACGTGGGTTAGAAGAGAACCCTTCCTAGAAGTTCTAAGCGCAAGGCTGGGGCCCGGTCCCCGAGGTTGTATGGATACTAATGGTCCTGCAGCAGACACCGGAGGAATAGAAGTAGTGACCGCTTTATTCCCACACAAGACTTGGGGGCACAACAGCAGCTGGATAGTTAGCCGGGACTTAGTAGCAAGGAGTCCCCGAAGCAGGCTATAGCTGTCTGCCGTACAAGTAGAGTTCATAAGAACAGGAGGAACTCCAGTGTAACTCAGTATTAGGAGTACTTCATTTAAAGGCGCTATAAGAGGAGACGTTCAGAAAGGCACATGTTGGCGGAGTGTTGGAAAGGAGTATTCCATCTGGCCTGGAGGTTGACTGAGTCCCGGACCCGGAGGACACGGCACGGAGGCGGGCACCTGTGTGTACTACAGACTGTGAGTAAAGCTTTGGAACTACATGCCCTGGTGTCCTCCATTCATTCCTGCGCTACACACTTGGCACATCCCTGTGCCTACACTGCACCATTCCTGCAACGCTTATCTACACTGCCCTGGGACTACAGCTTCACCTGTGGGGAGCTACAACATCTCTGCTGCACCATACCATCAGTCCCAGAAGATCTGCATGCAGCGTCGGTCTAACATCTCTCTTGCCGAACACCACAGGTGGCGCCACGAACCATTCAACTTGATTCCATCATTCAATTCCCCTTTTTACTTGGGCGCCCAGGCCCACGGACCGGGTCACCGCTGCTGTGACACCTTTCCCCCTGAGTTACCGGCCCGGTACCGAAACCAGGGGAAGAGTCTTGAGGAGATCATTTGCATATTCCCAGTGCCTTCTGGGATAAGTGAAGAGTCTCCGCGAGCTCAACGATCACTGGGTTTTAGCCGTTGCAGCTGAAAAGAGGAAATTGGAAAAACCGCACGCCGATAGGCGCGCGAAATTTGGCTCATCTTTCATCGTTTTTAAGAAATCTCAAGATGGAAGAGGCCAGGAGCCATTTGGTGAGCTGCATTTCTTGCTACATGTTCACAGATTTACCAGTGGAAAAGCCAAACTTCACATGCCACAAATGCAGCTTGTGACCCTGTTGGAGGAAAAGTTGCAAAATCTCGAAGAGAGGTTAGCTACGTTGAAGATCATTAAGGAAGGTGAAGAGTTCTTGGACAGAGCAGAATTATCTCTTCATGTTACAGAAAGAGAAGAAATTCGAAGTGCACCTGAAGAAACAGAGGAATGGAGACATGTGACCCAGAGAAGCAGGAGGATCAGGAGGCAGTCAGCACCCATACTGCTCAGGAACCAGTACCAGGCTCTCACGCAGGAAAACGATGAAGAAATACATCAGGATAAGACTTTGCCAACAAACAGCAACCTTGTACGCCCTCAGAGTCCTCCTGGATGGAGAAAGAAAAATGTTGTGAAGAAGAAACGGAGAGTGGTGGTCATGGGGGATTCCCTGCTGAGAGGAACAGAGGCCGCTATCTGCAGACCGGATATAACTACAAGAGAAATGTGCTGTCTTCCAGGTGCAAAAATTAAAGATGTGTCTGACAGGATATCAGGACTCTTCAGACCTACAGATGACAACCCATTCCTGCTACTACATGTGGGGACAAATGACACCGCAAGAAACGACCTGGAAATCATCTGCAGAGACTTTGAAGACTTAGGCAAGAAAGTGAAAGAACTGGGAGCGCAGGTGGTCTTCTCTTCCATCCTCCCAGTGGATGGCCATGGAACAAAGAGGTGGAATAAGATTCTGCAGGTGAACAACTGGCTACGTCGATGGTGCCGTCAGCAACGATTTGGATTTCTGGACCACGGAGTGAACTACTTATACGATGGACTACTTGCTAGAGATGGGGTGCACCTTACGAAGACTGGAAAGCATGTATTTGGAAGTCGCCTTGCTACACTTGTAAGGAGAGCTTTAAACTAGAACAACATGGGAAGGGAAGCAAAAGACCAGAAAAAGCCATACACCTGACAAATGCTATTGAGAACTCTGCTATTAGAAGTGGAAAGGAAGAACAAAGACGAAAGAATCTAATTAATAAAAATATTGGAGAAAGAGAAACCAATCACAAACTAAAATGTTTCTATACTAATGCACAAAGCATGGGCAACAAACAAGGAGAATTGGAACTACTAACACAGGAACAGAAATATGATGTAATTGGAATCACTGAAACTTGGTGGGACAATACACATGATTGGAATACAAGACTAGAAGGATACAACTTATTTGCAAGAAACAGACTTGATAAACGAGGAGGGGGTGTCGCATTGTATGTTCGAAACGCGTATATCTGCACAGAGATTGAAGCTTCAGAGACTGGGAGTTCTGTGGAAACTGTTTGGGTAAGAATACAAGGACAGAACAATGGAAAGGACACCATTGTAGGCATTTACTACAGGCCGCCTGTGCAAGCCGAAGATATAGATGAACTCTTTATGCATCAGATGGCCAAGTTCTCCAAAAAATATGACATAGTTGTCATGGGAGATTTCAACTATCCAGACATTTGTTGGGAATCTCTCTCAGGCAAAACTAACAGGTCAAGGAAATTCTTATCCTCTCTTGCTGACAACTTTATCTTCCAAAAGGTAAGGGAGAAAACAAGGGGAACTGCTACCTTGGATCTAATCCTTATAAACAGGGAGGAAATGGTTGAGGAGGTAAAAGCGGCTGGGACCCTAGGAGGTAGCGACCATGCTATTTTAGAATTTTGGATTACTAGAGGTGGAAGACCTGTGAAGACTCAGACGTCAAGGTTAGATTTCAGAAAGGCAGATTTTAAGGGATTCAGAAAGAGAATTGGAGGGATCCAATGGCTGGATATCCTTAAAGACAAAAATGTCCAGGAAGGATGGGAAATCTTGAAAAATGAAATTCTCAAAGCACAGTTGTTAACAATTCCGAAAAGAGGGAAGAATAGGAAGCATTTAAGGAAACCAGGATGGATGAACACAGAACTTAAGCACATGCTAAAAAGGTAGAAAAAAATGTTTATAAAATGGAAAGAGGGAGGCATATCTAAAGAAGAATATAATGCTGTCTGCAGAACCTGCAGGGCACAAATCAGATTATCTAAAGCTGAAAATGAACTGAGGCTTGCAAGAGATGTCAAAAGCAATAATAAAGGATTTTGGGGATATGTCAAAAGTAAAAGAAAAGTCAAAGATGCTATAGGATTTTTACAGGATGAAAATGATGAAATGGTAAGACAGGATGTTGAGAAGGCTGAACTTTTAAATTCCTATTTTGCATCTGTTTTCTCTCAGAAAGGTAATGCAACATCAACTGTTATTCACTGTCCTATTAAGGGAATAGAAGAATCCAGGATATCTATAAACAGAAAGATAGTGAGGAAACACTTAGCTAACCTAAATGAATTCAAGTCTCCAGGTCCAGATGAATTACACCCCAGAGTACTGAAGGAGATAGCAGAAGAAATTTTTGAACCCCTCTCCATAATCTTTGAAAATTCTTGGAGAACAGGAGAAGTGCCAGAAGACTGGAGAAGAGCAAATGTTGTTCCTATCTTCAAAAAGGGGAAGAAGGTGGACCCAGGCAACTATAGGCCGGTGAGTCTGACTTCTATACCAGGAAAGATCTTTGAACAAATTATTAAACAACATGTATGTCAATACCTGGATAAGAATGAAGTGATTAAACAGAGTCAGCATGGGTTTCTAACTAATAAGTCATGTCAGACTAACTTAATTTCCTTCTATGACGGTATCACTGATTGGGTGGATCAAGGAAATGCTGTAGATATAGTATATCTTGACTTCAGCAAAGCATTTGACAAAGTCTCTCATACAATCCTTATTGAAAAAATGACTAAGTATGGAATGGACAAGGCAACTGTTAGGTGGATTCATAACTGGCTTAGTGATCGGACCCAAAGAGTGGTCGTAAATGGCTGCACATCCAGTTGGAAGAATGTCTCAAGTGGGGTACCACAGGGCTCTGTCCTGGGCCCTGTATTGTTCAACATCTTTATCAACGATTTAGATGAAGGAATTGAGGGTAAACTGATTAAATTTGCTGATGACACAAAGCTAGGAGGGATAGCTAATACTAGAGAAGAGAGAGAGAGGATTCAAAAAGATTTAAATAAACTGGAGAAGTGGGCAGCAACTAACAGAATGGTTTTTAACAGGGAGAAATGCAAAGTACTACATCTGGGCAATAAAAATGAAAAAAGCATATACAGAATGGAAGGAATAGGGCTAAGTGACAGCACATGTGAAAAAGACTTGGGTATACTAATAGATCACAGACTGAATATGAGTCAACAGTGTGATGCAGCAGCAAAAAAGGCAAATGCAATTCTAGGATGTATTAACAGAAGCATACAGTCTAGATCACGTGAAGTCATTATTTCCCTCTACTCCTCTTTAGTCAGACCTCATCTGGAATATTGTGTCCAGTTTTGGGCACCACATTTTAAAAAAGACATCAACAAACTGGAGCAAGTTCAGAAAAGAGCGACCAGAATGGTGACCGGTCTGCAAACCCTGTCTTATGAGGAAAGGTTGCAGGATTTGGGAATGTTTAGTTTGCAAAAGAGAAGACTGAGAGGAGACTTAATAGCTGTCTACAAATATCTAAAGGGCTGTCACATTGTAGAAGGATCAACTTTATTCTCATTTGCACAAGGAAAGACTAGAAGCAATGGGATGAAACTGAATGGGAGGAGACACAGATTAGATATTAGAAAAAACTTTTTGACAGTTAGAGTGATCAATGAGTGGAACAGGCTGCCACGAGAAGTGGTGAGTTCTCCTTCAATGGAAGTCTTCAAACAGAGGCTGGACAGACATCTGACTGGGATGATTTAGCGAATCCTGCTTTGAGCAGGGGGTTGGACCAGATGGCCCAGGAGGTCCCTTCCAACTCTACGATTCTATGATTCTATGATTCTATACCCCACAGCCCTGGGAGGGCGACCCACCAGCAGTGAGGAGAAGCAGAGAAAGGGAGAGCAGATGGGAGGAGAAGAGTGGGCAGCTTGTTTTATGTTTCATTCGGACAGATTTGAGGGTAAGAATGAACATGATACCAATTTGCTGAGTCCCTCTGACCCCTCTACAGTCACATGCCATATATGTCATGCATGAAGCTGGTAGTATATCACTTTATTTGGGACTCATTATTTCCAGCACACATCTCCTCTCTCCTGACTGCTCCTCCCCAGATGAGTCACAGTCAGTCACAGTCAGTAAGCTGAAGCTGATAAGCCACCAGGCGCCAGAAAAAAAAAATGCTCTGCTGGTTCTCACTGCAGAGTCGGCTCATTTCATTCACAGCAGGGAGCCGGCTCTTTGTATCGGCTCCTTCACAAAGAACACATCACAGTGTGATAAATCACAGAGACTCACGTGTGCACTCACTACACTGAGCGGCCAGTCACAGGAAAAGTGTGTGTGTCATGTGGGAGGAGCCAAGTCACATCTAAGCACTGCCAATCATTCCCCACTTGTGCACACTGTTCTTAGGCCCCGTTACACATAGCGATATCGCTACATGTGATACCTCCGACCGGCTCTCCCGCTGGTTATCTTTGATCGTGCAAGAAGGTCCTGGACCATTTCTCGTCGAACGCTTCCTGCTGGGCTTCCTGTGGCGCCAACGAGCGACGTGTGGATGCGGGCGGGAGGACGTCAGGATCGCCGCGTCTGACAGGTAAGTAGCGACCCCCGACCGCTGTTATGTCGCTGGTGAGATCTGCCTGTGTGGCAGCTCACTAGCGACCACTTAGCGATGCACCAGCGATCCATATCGTTGTCGGGATCGCTGGTGCATCGCTAAGTGTAACGGTACCCTAAGTGATGTGTCCTTCATGAACGATCCGATTCAAAGAGCCGGCTCCCTGCTGTGAACGAAATGAGCCGGCTCTGCCGAGTTTTTTCCTGGCGCCTTAGCAGCTTAGTGAAGCCTGACTGTGACACATCTGGGGGCGGAGCAGTCAGGAGAGGACTGTGAATAAATGCAGGGGAGCCCTTCAGTCCCAAATATACACTGCCAGTTCCTCCATGGTAGTGATGGGAAGTTCGGCTCTTTTTTATGATCCGGCTCGGCTCACCATAAAGAGCCGGCTCGTTAAACTGCTCTTTTTTTTAAATAGAAAATCGTTTTCCACAGTTATTGTTCTAGGTCTCTCCTGTAGAGTGAGGTCTCATTATACCTCTGTATAAGGATCTAGTGACGCAGTGTAGACTGTTATTCAGCATTGCTGCTTCCTCAGATTGTCAGCTCTTGTGATCAGGCCCCTGCTCCTCGCTCCGGTCTCTCCTGTACAGTGAGGCCTCATTATACCCCTGTATAAGGATCTAGTGACGCAGTGTAGACTGTTATTCAGCATTGCTGCTTCCTCAGATTGTCAGCTCTTGTGATCAGGCCCCTGCTCCTCGCTCCGGTCTCTCCTGTACAGTGAGGCCTCATTATACCCCTGTATAAGGATCTAGTGACGCAGTGTAGACTGTTATTCAGCATTGCTGCTTCCTCAGATTGTCAGATCTTGTGATCAGGCCCCTGCTCCTCGCTCCGGTCTCTCCTGTACAGTGAGGCCTCATTATATCCCTGTATAAGGATCTAGTGACGCAGTGTAGACTGTTATTCAGCATTGCTGTTTCCTCAGATTGTCAGCTCTTGTGATCAGGCCCCTGCTCCTCGCTCCGGTCTCTCCTGTAGAGTGAGGCCTCATTATACCCCTGTATAAGGATCTAGTGACGCAGTGTAGACTGTTATTCAGCATTGCTGTGTTCTCAGATTGTCAGCTCTTGTGATCAGGCTTCTGCTCCTCGCTCCGGTCTCTCCTGTACAGTGAGGCCTCATTATACCCCTGTATAAGGATCTAGTGACGCAGTGTAGACTGTTATTCAGCATTGCTGTGTTCTCAGATTGTCAGCTCTTGTGATCAGGCTTCTGCTCCTCGCTCCGGTCTCTCCTGTACAGTGAGGCCTCATTATACCCCTGTATAAGGATCTAGTGACGCAGTGTAGACTGTTATTCAGCATTGCTGTTTCCTCAGATTGTCAGCTCTTGTGATCAGGCCCCTGCTCCTCGCTCCGGTCTCTCCTGTACAGTGAGGCCTCATTATACCCCTGTATAAGGATCTAGTGACGCAGTGTAGACTGTTATTCAGCATTGCTGTCTCCTCAGATTGTCAGCTCTTGTGATCAGGCTTCTGCTCCTCGCTCCGGTCTCTCCTGTACAGTGAGGCCTCATTATACCCCTGTATAAGGATCTAGTGACGCAGTGTAGACTGTTATTCAGCATTGCTGCTTCCTCAGATTGTCAGCTCTTGTGATCAGGCCCCTGCTCCTCGCTCCGGTCTCTCCTGTACAGTGAGGCCTCATTATATCCCTGTATAAGGATCTAGTGACGCAGTGTAGACTGTTATTCAGCATTGCTGTTTCCTCAGATTGTCAGCTCTTGTGATCAGGCCCCTGCTCCTCGCTCCGGTCTCTCCTGTAGAGTGAGGCCTCATTATACCCCTGTATAAGGATCTAGTGACGCAGTGTAGACTGTTATTCAGCATTGCTGTCTCCTCAGATTGTCAGCTCTTGTGATCAGGCCCCAGCTCCTCGCTCCGGTCTCTCCTGTACAGTGAGGCCTCATTATACCCCTGTATAAGGATCTAGTGACGCAGTGTAGACTGTTATTCAGCATTGCTGTGTTCTCAGATTGTCAGCTCTTGTGATCAGGCTTCTGCTCCTCGCTCCGGTCTCTCCTGTACAGTGAGGCCTCATTATACCCCTGTATAAGGATCTAGTGACGCAGTGTAGACTGTTATTCAGCATTGCTGTTTCCTCAGATTGTCAGCTCTTGTGATCAGGCCCCTGCTCCTCGCTCCGGTCTCTCCTGTACAGTGAGGCCTCATTATACCCCTGTATAAGGATCTAGTGACGCAGTGTAGACTGTTATTCAGCATTGCTGTCTCCTCAGATTGTCAGCTCTTGTGATCAGGCTTCTGCTCCTCGCTCCGGTCTCTCCTGTACAGTGAGGCCTCATTATACCCCTGTATAAGGATCTAGTGACGCAGTGTAGACTGTTATTCAGCATTGCTGCTTCCTCAGATTGTCAGCTCTTGTGATCAGGCCCCTGCTCCTCGCTCCGGTCTCTCCTGTACAGTGAGGCCTCATTATATCCCTGTATAAGGATCTAGTGACGCAGTGTAGACTGTTATTCAGCATTGCTGTTTCCTCAGATTGTCAGCTCTTGTGATCAGGCCCCTGCTCCTCGCTCCGGTCTCTCCTGTAGAGTGAGGCCTCATTATACCCCTGTATAAGGATCTAGTGACGCAGTGTAGACTGTTATTCAGCATTGCTGTCTCCTCAGATTGTCAGCTCTTGTGATCAGGCCCCAGCTCCTCGCTCCGGTCTCTCCTGTACAGTGAGGCCTCATTATACCCCTGTATAAGAATCTAGTGACGCAGTGTAGACTGTTATTCAGCATTGCTGTGTTCTCAGATTGTCAGCTCTTGTGATCAGGCTTCTGCTCCTCGCTCCGGTCTCTCCTGTACAGTGAGGCCTCATTATACCCCTGTATAAGGATCTAGTGACGCAGTGTAGACTGTTATTCAGCATTGCTGTGTCCTCAGATTGTCAGCTCTTGTGATCAGGCCCCTGCTCCTCGCTCCGGTCTCTCCTGTACAGTGAGGCCTCATTATACCCCTGTATAAGGATCTAGTGACGCAGTGTAGACTGTTATTCAGCATTGCTGTCTCCTCAGATTGTCAGCTCTTGTGATCAGGCTTCTGCTCCTCGCTCCGGTCTCTCCTGTACAGTGAGGCCTCATTATACCCCTGTATAAGGATCTAGTGATGCAGTGTAGACTGTTATTCAGCATTGCTGTCTCCTCAGATTGTCAGCTCTTGTGATCAGGCCCCTGCTCCTCGCTCCGGTCTCTCCTGTACAGTAAGGCCTCATTATACTCCTGTATAAGGATCTAGTGACGCAGTGTAGACTGTTATTCAGCATTGCTGTTTCCTCAGATTGTCAGCTCTTGTGATCAGGCCCCTGCTCCTCGCTCCGGTCTCTCCTGTACAGTGAGGCCTCATTATACCCCTGTATAAGGATCTAGTGACGCAGTGTAGACTGTTATTCAGCATTGCTGTCTCCTCAGATTGTCAGCTCTTGTGATCAGGCCCCTGCTCCTCGCTCCGGTCTCTCCTGTACAGTGACGTCTCATTATACCCCTGTATAAGGATCTAGTGACGCAGTGTAGACTGTTATTCAGCATTGCTGTCTCCTCAGATTGTCAGCTCTTGTGATCAGGCCCCTGCTCCTCGCTCCGGTCTCTCCTGTACAGTGACGTCTCATTATACCCCTGTATAAGGATCTAGTGACGCAGTGTAGACTGTTATTCAGCATTGCTGTGTCCTCAGATTGTCAGCTCTTGTGATCAGGCCCCCGCTCCTCGCTCCGGTCTCTCCTGTACAGTGAGGCCTCATTATACTCCTGTATAAGGATCTAGTGACGCAGTGTAGACTGTTATTCAGCATTGCTGTCTCCTCAGATTGTCAGCTCTTGTGATCAGGCCCCTGCTCCTCGCTCCGGTCTCTCCTGTACAGTGAGGTCTCATTATACCCCTGTATAAGGATCTAGTGACACAGTGTAGACTGTTATTCAGCATTGCTGTGTCCTCAGATTGTCAGCTCTTGTGATCAGGCCCCTGCTCCTCGCTCCGGTCTCTCCTGTACAGTGAGGCCTCATTATACCCCTGTATAAGGATCTAGTGACGCAGTGTAGACTGTTATTCAGCATTGCTGTCTCCTCAGATTGTCAGCTCTTGTGATCAGGCCCCTGCTCCTCGCTCCGGTCTCTCCTGTACAGTGACGTCTCATTATACCCCTGTATAAGAATCTAGTGACACAGTGTAGACTGTTATTCAGCATTGCTGTCTCCTCAGATTGTCAGCTCTTGTGATCAGGCCCCTGCTCCTCGCTCCGGTCTCTCCTGTACAGTGACGTCTCATTATACCCCTGTATAAGGATCTAGTGACGCAGTGTAGACTGTTATTCAGCATTGCTGTGTCCTCAGATTGTCAGCTCTTGTGATCAGGCCCCCGCTCCTCGCTCCGGTCTCTCCTGTACAGTGAGGCCTCATTATACCCCTGTATAAGGATCTAGTGACACAGTGTAGACTGTTATTCAGCATTGCTGTGTCCTCAGATTGTCAGCTCTTGTGATCAGGCCCCTGCTCCTCGCTCCGGTTTCTCCTGTACAGTGAGGCCTCATTATACCCCTGTATAAGGATCTAGTGACGCAGTGTAGACTGTTATTCAGCATTGCTGTCTCCTCAGATTGTCAGCTCTTGTGATCAGGCCCCGGCTCCTCGCTCCGGTCTCTCCTGTACAGTGAGGCCTCATTATACCCCTGTATAAGGATCTAGTGACGCAGTGTAGACTGTTATTCAGCATTGCTGTCTCCTCAGATTGTCAGCTCTTGTGATCAGGCCCCTGCTCCTCGCTCCGGTCTCTCCTGTACAGTGAGGCCTCATTATACCCCTGTATAAGGATCTAGTGATGCAGTGTAGACTGTTATTCAGCATTGCTGTGTCCTCAGATTGTCAGCTCTTGTGATCAGGCCCCCGCTCCTCGCTCCGGTCTCTCCTGTACAGTGAGGCCTCATTATACTCCTGTATAAGGATCTAGTGACGCAGTGTAGACTGTTATTCAGCATTGCTGTGTCCTCAGATTGTCAGCTCTTGTGATCAGGCCCCTGCTCCTCGCTCCGGTCTCTCCTGTACAGTGAGGCCTCATTATACCCCTGTATAAGGATCTAGTGACGCAGTGTAGACTGTTATTCAGCATTGCTGTCTCCTCAGATTGTCAGCTCTTGTGATCAGGCCCCTGCTCCTCGCTCCGGTCTCTCCTGTACAGTGACGTCTCATTATACCCCTGTATAAGGATCTAGTGACGCAGTGTAGACTGTTATTCAGCATTGCTGTGTCCTCAGATTGTCAGCTCTTGTGATCAGGCCCCTGCTCCTCGCTCCGGTTTCTCCTGTACAGTGAGGCCTCATTATACCCCTGTATAAGGATCTAGTGACACAGTGTAGACTGTTATTCAGCATTGCTGTGTCCTCAGATTGTCAGCTCTTGTGATCAGGCCCCTGCTCCTCGCTCCGGTCTCTCCTGTACAATGAGGCCTCATTATACCCCTGTATAAGGATCTAGTGACGCAGTGTAGACAGTTATTCAGCATTGCTGCTTCCTCAGATTGTCAGCTCTTGTGATCAGGCCCCTGCTCCTCGCTCCGGTCTCTCCTGTACAGTGAGGCCTCATTATACACCTGTATAAGGATCTAGTGACGCAGTGTAGACTGTTATTCAGCATTGCTGTGTCCTCAGATTGTCAGCTCTTGTGATCAGGCCCCTGCTCCTCGCTCCGGTCTCTCCTGTACAGTGAGGCCTCATTATACCCCTGTATAAGGATCTAGTGACGCAGTGTAGACTGTTATTCAGCATTGCTGTCTCCTCAGATTGTCAGCTCTTGTGATCAGGCCCCTGCTCCTCGCTCCGGTCTCTCCTGTACAGTGAGGCCTCATTATACCCCTGTATAAGGATCTAGTGACGCAGTGTAGACTGTTATTCAGCATTGCTGTGTCCTCAGATTGTCAGCTCTTGTGATCAGGCCCCTGCTCCTCGCTCCGGTCTCTCCTGTACAGTGAGGCCTCATTATACCCCTGTATAAGGATCTAGTGACGCAGTGTAGACTGTTATTCAGCATTGCTGTGTCCTCAGATTGTCAGCTCTTGTGATCAGGCCCCTGCTCCTCGCTCCGGTCTCTCCTGTACAGTGAGGCCTCATTATACCCCTGTATAAGGATCTAGTGACGCAGTGTAGACTGTTATTCAGCATTGCTGTGTCCTCAGATTGTCAGCTCTTGTGATCAGGCCCCTGCTCCTCGCTCCGGTCTCTCCTGTACAGTGAGGCCTCATTATACCCCTGTATAAGGATCTAGTGACGCAGTGTAGACTGTTATTCAGCATTGCTGTGTCCTCAGATTGTCAGCTCTTGTGATCAGGCCCCTGCTCCTCGCTCCGGTCTCTCCTGTACAGTGAGGCCTCATTATACACCTGTATAAGGATCTAGTGACGCAGTGTAGACTGTTATTCAGCATTGCTGTCTCCTCAGATTGTCAGCTCTTGTGATCAGGCCCCTGCTCCTCGCTCCGGTCTCTCCTGTACAGTGAGGCCTCATTATACCCCTGTATAAGGATCTAGTGACGCAGTGTAGACTGTTATTCAGCATTGCTGTCTCCTCAGATTGTCAGCTCTTGTGATCAGGCCCCTGCTCCTCGCTCCGGTCTCTCCTGTACAGTGAGGCCTCATTATACACCTGTATAAGGATCTAGTGACGCAGTGTAGACTGTTATTCAGCATTGCTGTCTCCTCAGATTGTCAGCTCTTGTGATCAGGCCCCTGCTCCTCGCTCCGGTCTCTCCTGTACAGTGAGGCCTCATTATACCCCTGTATAAGGATCTAGTGACGCAGTGTAGACTTTTATTCAGCATTGCTGTCTCCTCAGATTGTCAGCTCTTGTGATCAGGCCCCTGCTCCTCGCTCCGGTCTCTCCTGTACAGTGAGGCCTCATTATACCCCTGTATAAGGATCTAGTGACGCAGTGTAGACTGTTATTCAGCATTGCTGTCTCCTCAGATTGTCAGCTCTTGTGATCAGGCCCCGGCTCCTCCTCGGTTGTAGTCTTACCATGTATTGTGGCATTTTTTGTTCATGTGCTCTGTGAATTAGTAAGTGCTGTGATATGTGTCGGTGCACATGATGCATCCTGATCCTGATGCAAACGCAGGTCCGTGCGTCCCTATGTTAAGTATAGTGATGTAATCTGTATCAGGATGCATCAGGATTGCTACACATCACTACGCACCGTACCAAAACACTAGTGGGCTGTATCATACCCTGCTGGGCTGTATTATACCATGCTGGGGGGGCTATATACCATGCTGGGCTGTATTATACCATGCTGGGGGGGCTATATAACATGCTGGGCTGTATTATACCATGCTGGGAGGGCTATATACAATGCTGGGCTGTATCATACCATGCTGGGGGGGCTATATACCATGCTGGGCTGTATCATACCATGCTGGGGGGGCTATATACAATGCTGGGCTGTATCATACCATGCTGGGGGGGCTATATACCATGCTGGGCTGTATTATACCATGCTGGGAGGGCTATATACAATGCTGGGCTGTATCATACCATGCTGGGGGGGCTATATACCATGCTGGGCTGTATCATACCATGCTGGGGGGGCTATATACAATGCTGGGCTGTATCATACCATGCTGGGGGGGCTATATACCATGCTGGGCTGTATTAAACCATGCTGGGGGGGCTATATACCATGCTGGGCTGTATCATACCATGCTGGGGGTGCTATATACCAAGCTGGGCTGTATTATACCATGCTGGGGGGGCTATACCATGCTGTCCTGTATTATACCATGCTGGGGGGCTATATACCATGCTGGGCTGTATTATACCATGCTGGGGGGGCTATATACCATGCTGGGCTGTATCATACCATGCTGGAGGGGGCTATATACCATACTGGGCTGTATTATACCATGCTGGGGGGGCTATATACCATGCTGGGCTGTATTATACCATGCTGGGGGGGCTATATACCATGCTGGAGGACTATATACCATGCTGGGCTGTATTATACCATGCTGGGGGACTATATACCATGCTGGGCTGTATTATATCATGCTGGGGGGACTATATACCATGCTGGGCTGTATTATACCATGCTGGGCTGTATCATACCATGCTGGGGGGGGGCTATATACCATGCTGGGCTGTATCATACCATGCTGGGAGGGCTATATACCATGCTGGGCTGTATCATACCATGCTGGGCTGTATTATACTATGCTGGGGGGCTATATACCATGCTGGGCTGTATTAAACCATGCTGGGGGGGCTATATACCATGCTGGGCTGTATCATACCATGCTGGGGGTGCTATATACCAAGCTGGGCTGTATTATACCATGCTGGGGGGGCTATACCATGCTGTCCTGTATTATACCATGCTGGGGGGCTATATACCATGCTGGGCTGTATTATACCATGCTGGGGGGGCTATATACCATGCTGGGCTGTATCATACCATGCTGGAGGGGGGTATATACCATACTGGGCTGTATCATACCATGCTGGGGGGGGCTATATACCATGCTGGGCTGTATTATTCCATGCTGGGGGGACTATATACCATGCTGGGCTGTATTATACCATGCTGGGGGGGCTATATACCATGCTGGGCTGTATTATACCATGCTGGGGGGGCTATATACCATGCTGGAGGACTATATACCATGCTGGGCTGTATTATACCATGCTGGGGGGACTATATACCATACTGGGCTGTATTATATCATGCTGGGAGGGATATATACCATGTTGGGCTGTATTATACCATGCTGGGGGGGCTATATACCATGCTGGGCTGTATTATACCATGCTGGGGGGGCTATATACCATGCTGGGCTGTATTATACCATGCTGGGGGGGCTATATACCATGCTGGAGGACTATATACCATGCTGGGCTGTATTATACCATGCTGGGGGGACTATATACCATACTGGGCTGTATTATATCATGCTGGGGGAGCTATATACCATGCTGAGCTGTATCATACCATGCTGGGGGGGCTATATACCATGCTGGGCTGTATTATACCATGCTGGGAGGGCTATATACAATGCTGTGCTGTATCATACCATGCTGGGGGGGCTATATACCATGCTCGGCTGCATCATACCATGCTGGGGGGGCTATATACCAAGCTGGGCTGTATCATACCATGCTGGGGGGGCTATATATCAAGCTGGGCTGTATTATACCATGCTGGGGGGGCTATATACCATGCTGGGCTGTATTATACCATGGTGGGTTGTATACCATGTGTTGCTGGGCTATATACTATGCGGCTGTTATATACCATGGGGGGTACATTTTACATTATATTCTATAAGGGGAGGCTGTGTTATATAATATGGGGGGGGCTACATTATATTCTATGGGGAGGTGGGCTGTATTTTATTCTATTTGGGGCTACATTATATTCTATAGGGGGACTGTGTTATATTTATTATATTCTATGGAGGGGCTGCATTATATTCTATGGGGGGGTTACATTATATTCTATACAGATATTATATCCAGCCCTGCATAGACTCAATATTAGATAAATAGTAAATAACTTTGTTGTCCTATGAAGGAGGGGGGGGCCTGAAAAATTTCTTGCACTGGGTCCCACTACAGTCTGTGTCCGCCCCTGCACTAGTGTGAACGCAGCCCCTAACCAGGAGCCCCCATACATGCTGCCAATACATTTTATTATCATTGCCACAGCATAGCTCAGGGCACAAGCCCTTCTAGTGAGGGGGAAAGATCACTGTATGACAGAGCAGCATGCGGACATAGTCTAGATTATGTCTGCAGTCTGGTCCCATACAGCACATCCCTCGCTTCCGAGCATCAGTGCCGCAACACGGATCCCTGCACACGGAAGCACACGGACCTGTGTTGTCCTGGATCCGTGCTCCATAGAGCTCCATGTTAATTCCAGCCGTGTAGCCGCGGATCCGTGCGTCTCCCTGTGTCTGTGTGTTTTTCAGATGACACAAAACTGTAACAAGTTGCGTTTTTGTGCATCTGATAAATATACAGACACGCGGATCTGTGGGAAAACGGTGACATCTTGATGCACAGTCCCATCCGTCATCACTGAAAGTCAATGGAGAGGAGAACGGATCCGTGTGCAGCCAAAATATGCAAGTGTGAGACCAGCTTACCCCTATATAATGATAGGGGCCGGACCTGATCTCTCCACAGGTTTTGCATAAAATCACTTTACATTACTTCCCCTCCCTTAGGGCTCATACTCACTTGCGAGAGACTCGTGTGATCCTCGTGTGAGTCTCTCACATGGAAACCTGGCGCTGCCGCCGGCACTCGGACCGGAGGGGGTGACTGCATAGAAGTACATGTAACCGCACGCTCCCGTCCGAGTGCAGGCGGCAGTGCCAGGTTTCCATGCGAGAGACTCACACAAGAATCGTGCGACTCTCTCGCTAGTGAGTATGAGCCCTTAGCAGCAACACCTGCCGCCGTCTGTCCTCCTCCCTGTAGTGTTGTCCTGAATCCTCCTGGCCCTGCGATCACCAGGATCCGTTACATAGCAGCACTAACGCTGTGTAGCAGATGAGTTAGCGCCCCCTATGGCCGCAATGATACTAACACATCCAAAATCAGCATGATGCGTTACTTCATGATGCCCCCACAAATGCTGCAGACCGCGCTCCAGGGGGCGTCATGAAGTAACGCATCATGCCGATTTTGGCAACCGTTTGGATGCGTTAGTATCATTGCGGCCAATGGGTGCGGTAACGTTACATAGCGTTAGTGCCGCTTGCTATGTAACGGATCCCGTTGATCGCAGGGCCATAAACGCAATGTGAACCCGGCCTAACACTATGAGAAGATGATATACCAAACAATGTGCTGAGTCTCTCCTCCTGCACACACCATATACTGTATGTATACGCCAGGGATGAGGGGACAGTGAAGTAGATCTTTATTCGGGACTAAAGGTATCACACAGGTCATTGCAGATGATGACAATGTGCTGAGTCCCTCCATGCCATATATGCCATGGAGGAACTGGCAGTGTATATTTGGGACTGAAGGGTTAACTCACCTGCATTTATCCACATCTCCTCCTCTCCTGACTGCTCCGCCCCCAGATGAGTCACAGTCAGGATTCACTGCTTCCAGGCTCCGGAAAAAAAACAAACGGCTCCTTCACCCTGCAGAGCCGGCTCATTTCGTTCACAGCAGGGAGCCGGCTCTTTGTATCGGATCGTTCACGAACGACACATCACTACTCCATGGCATATATGGCATGGAGGGACTCAGCACATTGTCATCATCTGCAATGACCTGTGGATACCTTTAGTCCCGAATAAAGATCTACTTCACTGTCCCCTCCTCCCTGGCGTATACATACAGTATATGGTGTGTGCAGGAGGAGAGACTCAGCACATTGTTTGGTATATCATCTTCTCATAGTGTCAGGCCAGGTTCACATTGCGTTTATGGCCCTGCGATCAACGGGATCCGTTACATAGCAAGCGGCACTAACGCTATGTAACGGACGCGATAACGCCCCCATTGGCCGCAATGCTACTACCGCATCCAAAATCGGCATGATGCGTTACTTCATGACGCCCCCTGGAGCGCGGTCTGCAGCATTTGTGGGGGCGTCATGAAGTAACGCATCATGCCGAGTTTGGATGCGTTAGTATCACTGCGGCCATTGGGGGCGCTAACTCATCTGCTACACAGCGTTAGTGCTGCTATGTAACGGATCCCGGTGATCGCAGGGCCAGGAGGATTCAGGACAACACTACAGGGAGGAGGACAGACGGCGGCAGGTGTTGCTGCTAATGGCTCATACTCACTAGCGAGAGCGTGGCACGATTCTTGTGTGAGTCTCTCACATGGAAACCTGGCACTGCCGCCTGCACTCGGACCGGAGCGTGCGGTTACATGTACTTCTATGCAGTCACCCCCTCCGGTCCGAGTGCCGGCGGCAGCGCCAGGTTTCCATGTGAGAGACTCACACGAGGATCACACGAGTCTCTCGCTAGTGAGTATGAGCCCTAAGGGAGGGGTAAGTAATATAAAGTGATTTTATGCAAAACCTGTGGAGAGATCAGGTCCGGCCCCAATCATTATATAGGGGTAAGCTGGTCTCACACTTGCATATTTTGGCTGCACACGGATCCGTTCTCCTCTCCATTGACTTTCAGTGATGACGGATGGGACTGTGCATCCAGATGTCACCGTTTTCCCATAGATCCGAGTGTCTGCATATTTTATCAGATGCACAAAAACGCAACTTGTTACAGTTTTGTGTCATCTGAAAAACACACAGACACAGGGCGACGCACGGATCCGCGGCTACACGGCTGGAATTAACATGGAGCTCTATGGAGCACGGATCCAGGACAACACGGGTCCGTGTGCTTCCGTGTGCAGGAATCAGTTTTGCGGCACTGAGCATGCGCGGAAGCGAGGGATGTGCTGTATGGGAGCAGACTGCAGACATAATCTAGACTATGTCCGCATGCTGCTCTGTCATACAGTGATCTTTCCCCCTCACTAGAAGGGCTTGTGTCCTGTGTTACAGTGTGGTAATGATGATAAAATGTCTTGGGAGCATGTATATGACATGGGGGCACCTGGTTAGGGGCTGCACGAGTGGGGCAGTGTTCACACTAGCGTTGTGGTACGGTGCGTTGTGATGCGTAGCAATCCTGATCCAGATTACATCCCTAGGCTGGAGTCACGCTAACCTGCGCAAAATGCGGTCAGTATTTTACATGCGTAATACGGATGACAGACCCCTAAACAGTGCTCCGTATGTCATCCGTAATCAAGGTGTGGTCGCGTATTTTGCGCATGTCAGCATCCGTATGTAATCCGTATGGCATCCGTATGGCGAGATTTTCTCGTAGGCTTGCAAAATGGACATATAATGGAGCCCTATGACAGTTTTAATAAAGAAATGAAAGAATAGATATACACACATAGAATGCATATATATATATAATATATATATATATATATATATGTATTCTATGTGTCTATATCTATTCATTCGTTTCTTTATTAATCCTGTCAGTGTGAGTTTACTGTATAGCGCACTGAATTGCCGGCTTTGCTAAAAGACACCGGGTGCGTATTTCTCGCAAGTCACATGTGTGGTCCGTGTGTAATCCGTATTTTTTGCGCACCCATAGACTTGCATTGGCGTATTACGGGCGTAGTACGCTGACAATCGCAGCATGCTGCGAGTGGCACGGAGCGTAGAATACGGATGAGAAATATACGCCTGGTGCGAGGGACCCCATAGAGAATAATTTGTCCGTGTCTAATGCGTGCTTTTAGCGCCTCTGACTCAGCCGTATTCCTCGCCAGTGTGACCCCGGCCCTATACTGAACATAGGGACGCACGGACCTGCGTTTGCATCAGGATCAGGAGGCATCATGTGCACCGACACATATCACAGCATTTACTAATTCACAAAGCACATGAACAAAAAATGCCACAATACATGGTAAGACTACAACCGAGGAGCGGGGTCCTGATCACAAGAGCTGACAATCTGAGGAGACAGCAATGCTGAATAACAGTCTACACTGCGTCACTAGATCCTTATACAGGGGTATAATGAGGCCTCACTGTACAGGAGAGACCGGAGCGAGGAGCAGGGGCCTGATCACAAGAGCTGACAATCTGAGGAGACAGCAATGCTGAATAACAGTCTACACTGCGTCACTAGATCCTTATACAGGAGTATAATGAGGCCTCACTGTACAGGAGAGACCGGAGCCAGGAGCCGAGGCCTGATCACAAGAGCTGACAATCTGAGGAGACAGCAATGCTGAATAACAGTCTACACTGCGTCACTAGATCCTTATACAGGAGTATAATGAGGCCTCACTGTACAGGAGAGACCGGAGCCAGGAGCCGAGGCCTGATCACAAGAGCTGACAATCTGAGGAGACAGCAATGCTGAATAACAGTCTACACTGCGTCACTAGATCCTTATACAGGGGTATAATGAGGCCTCACTGTACAGGAGAGACCGGAGCGAGGAGCAGGGGCCTGATCACAAGAGCTGACAATCTGAGGAGACAGCAATGCTGAATAACAGTCTACACTGCGTCACTAGATCCTTATACAGGGGTATAATGAGGCCTCACTGTACAGGAGAGACCGGAGCGAGGAGCAGGGGCCTGATCACAAGAGCTGACAATCTGAGGAGACAGCAATGCTGAATAACAGTCTACACTGCGTCACTAGATCCTTATACAGGGGTATAATGAGGCCTCACTGTACAGGAGAGACCGGAGCGAGGAGCAGGGGCCTGATCACAAGAGCTGACAATCTGAGGAGACAGCAATGCTGAATAACAGTCTACACTGCGTCACTAGATCCTTATACAGGGGTATAATGAGGCCTCACTGTACAGGAGAGACCGGAGCCAGGAGCCGAGGCCTGATCACAAGAGCTGACAATCTGAGGACACAGCAATGCTGAATAACAGTCTACACTGCGTCACTAGATCCTTATACAGGGGTATAATGAGGCCTCACTGTACAGGAGAGACCGGAGCGAGGAGCAGGGGCCTGATCACAAGAGCTGACTGTAAGGCCGGGGTCACACTGGCGAGGAATACGGCTGAGTGAGAGGCGCTAAGAGCACGCATTAGACACGGACAAATGATTCTCTATGGGATCCCTCGCACCAGCCGTATATTTCTCATCCGTATTCTACGCTCCGTGCCACTCGCAGCATGCTGCGATTGTCAGCGTACTACGGCCGTAATACGCCAATGCAAGTCTATGGGTGCACAAAAAATACGGATTACACACGGACCACACATGTGACCTGCGAGAAATACGCACCCGGTGTCTTTTAGCAAAGCCGGCAATTCAGTGCCCGATACAGTTAACTCACACTGACAGGTTTAATAAAGAAATGAAAGGATAGATATAGACACATAGAATGCATATAAATATATATATATATACATATGCATTCTATGTGTCTATATCTATTCTTTGGTTTCTGTTATAAACACTGTCATAGGGCTCCATTATATGTCCATTTTGCAAGCCTGCAAGAAAATCTCACCATACGGATGCTGACATGCACAAAATACGCGACCACACCTTGATTACGGATGACATACGGAGCACTATTTAGGGGTCTGTCATCCGTATTACGCATGTAAAATACTGACCGTATTTTGCGCAGGTTAGTGTGACTCCAGCCTTACAGAACCACTCAGCACCCAGAATATGTTGTGCAGTTATATGTATGTGAGATGCATGTCCCTAATGTATCAGCAGTGTCTGCCCTCCCCCCACCTTTGTAATTCCCACAGTAAACATACGCAGGCTCCGGCCACCTGCGGCTTTTGTAATGCATGTCTGGCCTGCCGCTTTTCTATTGGCCTGCCCTCTGTATCTGTGTGATATATTCTCTGTCCTGTGAGTAAAGTGTTGTCAGACTGGAAATACATGGAGAAGCAGTGATCTTTTATATGCGCCCATGCACTCAGAGGAATTCAAGCCAGCGTCATTCATTCAGACTCCAGCCAACGCAGAGCGGACCTCCGAAAACACGGGGTGGTACTGAAAGAGGTACCCCAGCTTGGAAGACCCCGTTACACTGGTGGCAGACAGCAGGATTTGATACCCCTTCTACAGGAGGAAAGGAATGAATGGAAAATAACTACCAGAAGTTAAAGAGGACTACATTAAAAGATCTGGTGGAAGCCCGAGGGTTGATCGCCAGCAACAAAACAAAAGCGGATTTGATAGCAGCCATCATGGAACACGACAGTGCAGCGCCCCCCAATGTGAATGTGGAGGAGACCGAATTCCAGAGGGAGATAAAGAGCAGACTGGTGTTCTATGGCTTAAACCCTGCAGTAGAGATCATATGAGAGGTGATGGCGGATGTGCGTACTGATCTGAAGGAAAAGATGGCCGAGCGGACCAGGATAGAGCTAGCCAAGATGGAGATGGCAGAGCGGACCAAAGAGGAGCTGGCCAAGATGGAGATGGCAGAGCGGAGAGAGGAGAGCCAGCGAGCAGGGGGAGCTCTGGCCTTCGACCAGGTACCTTCAACAGTAAGCCACAAAAAGATCCAGTACAATGCCTTCCGACAGTTGGGGGAGGCAGAGGAAGACATTGATGGCTTTCTGCAGGACTTTGAGCGGCAGTGTGCCCTTCATCAAGTAAAGCCCGAGGAACGGGTTCAGATTCTGGCCAGCAAGCTGACAGGCCGGGCAGCGGATGCCTATCGCATGGTACCTGATGGTGACTGTATGGACTATGAGCGGATGAAAGAAGTGATCTTGGCCCGGTATGCTTTGACACCAGAGGCCTACCGCCAAAAGTTCCGCGGGCTTATAAAACTCGTAACCAATACCCACGCTGAATGGGCCTGTAAATTACGGCGGTCACTGCTACAGTGGGTACAAGGGAGCCAAGCAACCACTAAGGAGGACGTCCTCCAGCTCTTCCTGTTAGAACGATTCTTTAATGGACTAAACCCCGAGACACAGGAATGGCTTCAGGACAGACGGCCAACGACTCGTGAGGAAGCCGCTCGTCTGGCCGATGAACATCATGATGCCAGGAGGCCGCAGTTCTCCGGATCAAAGGTGGCCACTAGGGGCCCGCCCATGGACCTGGAGGGCCCTAAACCACCAAAGATTGTAGGGGGATCAGCTAGAAACCCGGCCTACCACAGTCCCCCTGGGGCGCGATGCCACACCTGCCGTCAGCTGGGCCACCTGCAAAGACAATGTCCCAACCGGACTCGGCATACTCAGTGGCCAAAGTTGGGAACAGCTACCTTCAGCCGGGCTGCTGTACACTGCTACCAAGGCAAAGCTGACCCGGCATTGGGGGCTACGATTAACCAAGGGGTGGAAGGGATGGAGGAAGTGCTGCATGAAGGAGACCCCGTGCAGGCAGCCCGGGCAGATAATCGACAACAGCATCGACAGGTCGTGTGGGTTAATAGGAAACGTATGCAGGGACTAAGAGATTCCGGAGCAACTTTGACCCTTGTGAAGCCTCATCTCGTCCGGGACCAAGAGAAGACGGACCGGACAGTGGCAGTCCGTGTAGCAGGGGGAGCCATACATCGACTACCCACTGCCAGGATTCACTTGAACTGGGGAGTCGGGGATGGTCTTGTTGAGGTCGGCTTCATGGAGGATTTGCCTGCAGACGTCTTGCTGGGAAATGACTTGGGGCCCATGTTGTCTGCATTCTCGGTGGTCTCTCTGGCTGAGACCTATCCTGTGACCACCCGGAGACAAGCTCGAGCTGCGGAGGCGGAATCACACTCAGAGGAGGTCCAGGTAAGACATCCCAGCCCTGCACGTATTCCCATAGCCAGACACATTTCTTGGGCCACTCCAGATGAATTTAAGAGGGAGTTACTTGAGGATCCTTCATTGGAGGGATATCGTGGGAAGGCACAGGAGGGGAGAGGAGTACTAGAAGGGGAACAGTTTGTATGGAAGCAGGGACTCCTCTACTGGATCACAGAGCAGCACCACACAGGGACGAGCCCCACTATAAAACGACAGCTGGTAGTTCCCAAGAAGTATAGGCAGGAGTTGCTGCGAATCTCTCATGATATACCCTTGGCCGGGCACTTCGGCGTCAGTCGCACCAGGCATCGTCTGACACAAAACTTCTTTTGGCCGGGGGTAACCTATGATGTTCGTCAGTACTGCCAGACCTGTGACAGTTGTCAGCGCATTGGCAAGAGGGGGGATCGATGCAAGGCCAAATTACGCCCCCTCCCCATTGTGGAAGAACCATTTAGCCGAGTAGCGGTCGATCTGATAGGGCCGTTAGCCAAACCCAGTCCGTCCGGGAAAAAGTATATATTGACAGTGGTAGATTATGCCGCACGGTATCCAGAGGCGAATGCGTTACCTAACATACTGGCAGAGACGGTGGCGGCCGCCCTGCTCCAGGTTTTCTCACAGGTTGGATTTCCCCGGGAGATTATCTCGGACCAGGGTACCCAGTTTACAGCAGAGGTGACCAACCAACTGTGGAAGCTGTGCGGCGTAAAGTCCATTAGAAGCGCCCCATACCACCCGCAATCCAATGGGTTGTGTGAACGCTTTAACGTGACATTAAAACAGCTCATTGGGACTTTTACCAGGACCTACAGGGACTGGGAGAAATTCTTGCCACACCTCCTGTTTGCCTATCGGGAGGTGCCCCAAGAATCCACGGGGTTCTCCCCGTTCGAGCTGGTATACGGGAGACGGGTAAGGGGACCCCTAGACTTAGTGCTGGAACACTGGGAAGGGGAGGGCCTCATAGAAGGGGTACCTATTGTACCCTATGTACTGGATTTCCGGGACCGCCTACAGGAGCTGACCCAGGTTGTACGTGAGAACCTGCAGTCGACCCAGCGGCGCCAGCGCGTATGGTACGATCGGAGGGCCAGAGAGCGCACCTTGGAAATAGGACAGAAGGTCCTGGTGTTAGAGCCCACTATGCAGAACAAGTTCCAAGCTGCATGGCAGGGGCCCTACCAGGTAGTGGGGAAAATAGCCGACACAACCTATAATGTCGCCGATTGTGATGACCCCAGGGTTATCCGCATGTTCCACGTGAATATGCTGAAGCCCTACCGGGAGCGCCCTGAAGAGGTAGTGGCCATCTGTGCACCTGAGGCAGAGGATTTAGCCGGACTTCCCTTGCCGGATGTCTTAGGGGAAAGGACTCAGCCTAAAACATGGGACCAGGTACACTTGGGTGAAGACCTAGGCCCCCGGGAGAGACAGCAGGCGGAGGCGTTGTTGAGGCTGCGACAGAGGATGGTTTCAGAGAGACTGGGGTACACTCGCCTGACACAAAACAAGGTTGAGACCCAGGATCAGACCCCCCTGCGACAAAACCCCTTCCGCGTCACTGAGTCTGTACGAGAGGGAATGCGACAAGAGATACAAGAGATGTTGCGTTTAGTGGTCATTGAAGAGTCAGATAGTCCCTGGGCATCCCCCGTAGTGTTAGTGCCCAAGAAGGATGGGACTACACGGTTTTGTGTAGACTATCGTAAGCTCAATGAGAAAACCGTGACGGATGCATATCCCATGCCGCGTGTGGATGAGTTGTTAGACCGGCTGGTGGGGGCAAAGTATTTGACCACCATCGATCTATGCAAAGGCTACTGGCAGATTCCCCTTAGTCCTGACGCTATTCCCAAGTCGGCATTTGTCACCCCGTTCGGCTTATTCCAGTTTCGAGTTATGCCATTCGGGATGAAGAATGCCCCGGCGACCTTCCAGAGGCTGGCTGACCGGCTTCTTGATGGTCTCCAGGACTATGCTTGTGCCTACCTGGACGACATCGCCATCTACAGTGCGACATGGGAAGAGGATCCACCAGGCCGGAATCACCCTGAACACAAACAAGTGTCATGTGGGCAAAGCAGAGGTTCAGTATTTAGGGCATTGGGTGGGAAGTGGGAAACAGCGACCAGAACCAGCCATAGCATATGATTGAG
Organism: Dendrobates tinctorius; assembly: GCF_039654945.1. NCBI lineage: Eukaryota > Metazoa > Chordata > Amphibia > Anura > Dendrobatidae > Dendrobates > Dendrobates tinctorius. The sequence goes on along the minus strand of NW_027361904.1, from coordinate 441,548 downwards.
GCCATAGCCAAATGGCCCATCCTACGCACTAAAACCCAGGTCATGGCGTTTCTAGGGACAGCGGGGTATTACAGGAAATTCGTTCCCAATTACAGCAGCGTAGCCAAGCCCCTCACTGATTTGACCCGTAAGAACCAACCCCGCCAGGTAACCTGGACCTCAGAGTGTGAGGAAGCCTTCCGCCAACTAAAGGACGCCCTCACCAATACCCCTGTATTGGCTGCACCAGATCCAACTAAACGTTTCCTGGTTCACACAGACGCTTCTATGTTTGGATTGGGGGCAGTACTGAGCCAAGTTGGGCCGGACGGCCAAGAACACCCGGTAGCTTACCTCAGTCGGAAACTACTGCCCCGTGAAGTAAGCTATGCGGCCATCGAGAAGGAGTGCCTGGCGGTAGTATGAGCACTCAAAAAGTTGCAACCATATTTGTATGGACGACAGTTTTCCCTCCTAACGGACCATAATCCCCTAGTCTGGCTTAATCGGGTCTCTGGAGACAACGCCAGATTGCTGCGGTGGAGTTTAGCCCTACAACCTCTGGACTTCACCATCCACTACAGACCCGGCAACCAAAACGGTAACGCCGATGGACTAAGTCGACAAACGGAACTTGTACCAACCCCATAAACTTCGGTCATCCCCAAACCGATCCGTTGAGGATCAGACTGTGTATGCCGATCGCGTCGCTGAAAAGGGGAGCCGTGTTACAGAACCACTCAGCACCCAGAATATGTTGTGCAGTTATATGTATGTATAATAGGCTCCATGTGAGATGCATGTCCCTAATGTATCAGCAGTGTCCGCCCTCCCCCCACCTTTGTAATTCCCACAGTAAACCTCTGCAGGCTCCGGCCACCTGCGGCTTTTGTAATGCATGGCTGGCCTGACGCTTGTCTATTGGCCAGCCCTCTGTATCTGTGTGATATATTCTCTGTCCTGTGAGTAAAGTGTTGTCAGACTGGAAATACATGGAGAAGCAGTGATCTTTTATATGCGCCCATGCACTCAGAGGAATTCCAGCCAGCGTCATTCATTCAGACTCCAGCCAACGCAGAGTGGACCTCCGAAAACACGGGGTGGTACTGAAAGAGGTAACCCAGCTTGGAAGACCCCGTTACACCGACTGAGGAGACAGTAATGCTGAATAACAGTCTACACTGCGTCATGAGATCCTTATACAGGGGTATAATGAAGCCTCACTGTACAGGAGAAACCGGAGCGAGGAGCGGGGGCCTGATCACAAGAGCTGACAATCTGAGGACACAGCAATGCTGAATAACAGTCTACACTGCCTCACTAGATCCTTATGCAGGGGTATAATGAGGCCTCACTGTACAGGAGAGACCGGAGCGAGGAGCAAGGGCCTGATCACAAGAGCTGACAATCTGAGGAGACAGCAATGCTGAATAACAGTCTACACTGCGTCACTAGATCCTTATACAGGGGTATAATGAGGCCTCACTGTACAGGAGAGACCGGAGCGAGGAGCAGGGGCCTGATCACAAGAGCTGACAATCTGAGGAGACAGCAATGCTGAATAACAGTCTACACTGCGTCAGTAGATCCTTATACAGGAGTATAATGAGGCCTCACTGTAGAGGAGAGACCGGAGCGAGGAGCAGGGGCCTGATCACAAGAGCTGACAATCTGAGGAGACAGCAATGCTGAATAACAGTCTACACTGCGTCACTAGATCCTTATACAGGAGTATAATGAGGCCTCACTGTACAGGAGAGACCGGAGCGAGGAGCAGGGGCCTGATCACAAGAGCTGACAATCTGAGGAGACAGCAATGCTGAATAACATTCTACACTGCGTCAGTAGATCCTTATACAGGGGTATAATGAGGCTTCACTGTACAGGAGAGACCGGAGCGAGGAGCAGGGGCCTGATCACAGGAGCTGACAATCTGAGGAGACAGCAATGCTGAATAACAGTCTACACTGCGTCAGTAGATCCTTATACAGGGGTATAATGAGGCCTCACTGTACAGGAGAGACCGGAGCGAGGAGCAGGGGCCTGATCACAAGAGCTGACAATCTGAGGAGACAGCAATGCTGAATAACAGTCTACACTGCGTCACTAGATCCTTATACAGGGGTATAATGAGGCCTCACTGTACAGGAGAGACCGGAGCGAGGAGCAGAGGCCTGATCACAAGAGCTGACAATCTGAGGACACAGCAATGCTGAATAACAGTCTACACTGCGTCACTAGATCCTTATACAGGGGTATAATGAGGCCTCACTGTACAGGAGAGACCGGAGCGAGGAGCAGGGGCCTGATCACAAGAGCTGACAATCTGAGGAGACAGCAATGCTGAATAACAGTCTACACTGCGTCACTAGATCCTTATACAGGGGTATAATGAGGCCTCACTGTACAGGAGAGACCGGAGCGAGGAGCAGAGGCCTGATCACAAGAGCTGACAATCTGAGGACACAGCGATGCTGAATAACAGTCTACACTGTGTCACTAGATCCTTATACAGGAGTATAATGAGGCCTCACTGTACAGGAGAGACCGGAGCGAGGAGCAGAGGCCTGATCACAAGAGCTGACAATCTGAGGAGACAGCAATGCTGAATAACAGTCTACACTGCGTCACTAGATCCTTATACAGGGGTATAATGAGGCCTCACTGTACAGGAGAGACCGGAGCGAGGACCAGGGGCCTGATCACAAGAGCTGACAATCTGAGGACACAGCGATGCTGAATAACAGTCTACACTGTGTCACTAGATCCTTATACAGGGGTATAATGAGGCCTCACTGTACAGGAGAGACCGGAGCGAGGAGCAGAGGCCTGATCACAAGAGCTGACAATCTGAGGAGACAGCAATGCTGAATAACAGTCTACACTGCGTCACTAGATCCTTATACAGGAGTATAATGAGGCCTCACTGTACAGGAGAGACCGGAGCGAGGAGCAGGGGCCTGATCACAAGAGCTGACAATCTGAGGAGACAGCAATGCTGAATAACAGTCTACACTGCGTCAGTAGATCCTTATACAGGGGTATAATGAGGCCTCACTGTACAGGAGAGACCGGAGCGAGGAGCAGGGGCCTGATCACAAGAGCTGACAATCTGAGGACACAGCAATGCTGAATAACAGTCTACACTGCGTCACTAGATCCTTATACAGGGGTATAATGAGGCCTCACTGTACAGGAGAGACCGGAGCGAGGAGCAGGGGCCTGATCACAAGAGCTGACAATCTGAGGAGACAGCAATGCTGAATAACAGTCTACACTGCGTCACTAGATCCTTATACAGGGGTATAATGAGGCCTCACTGTACAGGAGAGACCGGAGCGAGGAGCAGAGGCCTGATCACAAGAGCTGACAATCTGAGGAGACAGCAATGCTGAATAACAGTCTACACTGCGTCACTAGATCCTTATACAGGGGTATAATGAGGCCTCACTGTACAGGAGAGACCGGAGCGAGGAGCAGAGGCCTGATCACAAGAGCTGACAATCTGAGGACACAGCAATGCTGAATAACAGTCTACACTGCGTCACTAGATCCTTATACAGGGGTATAATGAGGCCTCACTGTACAGGAGAGACCGGAGCGAGGAGCAGGGACCTGATCACAAGAGCTGACAATCTGAGGACACAGCAATGCTGAATAACAGTCTACACTGCGTCACTAGATCCTTATACAGGGGTATAATGAGGCCTCACTGTACAGGAGAGACCGGAGCGAGGAGCAGGGGCCTGATCACAAGAGCTGACAATCTGAGGAAACAGCAATGCTGAATAACAGTCTACACTGTGTCACTAGATCCTTATACAGGGGTATAATGAGACCTCACTGTACAGGAGAGACTGGAGCGATGAGCAGGGGCCTGATCACAAGAGCTGACAATCTGAGGAAACAGCAATGCTGAATAACAGTCTACACTGTGTCACTAGATCCTTATACAGGGGTATAATGAGGCCTCACTGTACAGGAGAGACTGGAGCGATGAGCAGGGGCCTGATCACAAGAGCTGACAATCTGAGGACACAGCAATGCTGAATAACAGTCTACACTGTGTCACTAGATCCTTATACAGGAGTATAATGAGGCCTCACTGTACAGGAGAGACCGGAGCGAGGAGCAGGGACCTGATCACAAGAGCTGACAATCTGAGGACACAGCAATGCTGAATAACAGTCTACACTGCGTCACTAGATCCTTATACAGGGGTATAATGAGACCTCACTGTACAGGAGAGACCGGACCGAGGAGCAGGGGACTGATCACAAGAGCTGACAATCTGAGGACACAGCAATGCTGAATAACAGTCTACACTGCGTCACTAGATCCTTATACAGGGGTATAATGAGGCCTCACTGTACAGGAGAGACCGGAGCGAGGAGCAGGGGCCTGATCACAAGAGCTGACAATCTGAAGAGACAGCAATGCTGAATAACAGTCTACACTGCGTCACTAGATCCTTATACAGGGGTATAATGAGGCCTCACTGTACAGGAGAGACCGGAGCGAGGAGCAGGGGCCTGATCACAAGAGCTGACAATCTGAGGAGACAGCAATGCTGAATAACAGTCTACACTGCGTCACTAGATCCTTATACAGGGGTATAATGAGGCCTCACTGTACAGGAGAGACCGGAGCGAGGAGCAGGGGCCGGATCACAAGAGCTGACAATCTGAGGACACAGCAATGCTGAATAACAGTCTACACTGCATCACTAGATCCTTATACAGGGGTATAATGAGGCCTCACTGTACAGGAGAGACCGGAGCGAGGAGCAGGGGCCTGATCACAAGAGCTGACAATCTGAGGAGACAGCAATGCTGAATAACTGTCTACACTGCGTCACTAGATCCTTATACAGGAGTATAATGAGGTCTCACTGTACAGGAGAGACTGGAGTGAGGAGCAGGGGCCTGATCACAAGAGCTGACAATCTGAGGAAACAGCAATGCTGAATAACAGTCTACACTGCGTCACTAGATCCTTATACAGGGGTATAATGAGGCCTCACTGTACAGGAGAGACTGGAGCGAGGAGCAGGGGCCTGATCACAAGAGCTGACAATCTGAGGAGACAGCAATGCTGAATAACAGTCTACACTGAGTCACTAGATCCTTATACAGGGGTATAATGAGGCCTCACTGTACAGGAGAGACTGGAGTGAGGAGCAGGGGCCTGATCACAAGAGCTGACAATCTGAGGAAACAGCAATGCTGAATAACAGTCTACACTGCGTCACTAGATCCTTATACAGGGGTATAATGAGGCCTCACTGTACAGGAGAGACCGGAGCGAGGAGCAGGGGCCTGATCACAAGAGCTGACAATCTGAGGAAACAGCAATGCTGAATAACAGTCTACACTGTGTCACTAGATCCTTATACAGGGGTATAATGAGACCTCACTGTACAGGAGAGACTGGAGCGATGAGCAGGGGCCTGATCACAAGAGCTGACAATCTGAGGAAACAGCAATGCTGAATAACAGTCTACACTGTGTCACTAGATCCTTATACAGGGGTATAATGAGGCCTCACTGTACAGGAGAGACTGGAGCGATGAGCAGGGGCCTGATCACAAGAGCTGACAATCTGAGGACACAGCAATGCTGAATAACAGTCTACACTGTGTCACTAGATCCTTATACAGGAGTATAATGAGGCCTCACTGTACAGGAGAGACCGGAGCGAGGAGCAGGGACCTGATCACAAGAGCTGACAATCTGAGGACACAGCAATGCTGAATAACAGTCTACACTGCGTCACTAGATCCTTATACAGGGGTATAATGAGACCTCACTGTACAGGAGAGACCGGACCGAGGAGCAGGGGACTGATCACAAGAGCTGACAATCTGAGGACACAGCAATGCTGAATAACAGTCTACACTGCGTCACTAGATCCTTATACAGGGGTATAATGAGGCCTCACTGTACAGGAGAGACCGGAGCGAGGAGCAGGGGCCTGATCACAAGAGCTGACAATCTGAAGAGACAGCAATGCTGAATAACAGTCTACACTGCGTCACTAGATCCTTATACAGGGGTATAATGAGGCCTCACTGTACAGGAGAGACCGGAGCGAGGAGCAGGGGCCTGATCACAAGAGCTGACAATCTGAGGAGACAGCAATGCTGAATAACAGTCTACACTGCGTCACTAGATCCTTATACAGGGGTATAATGAGGCCTCACTGTACAGGAGAGACCGGAGCGAGGAGCAGGGGCCGGATCACAAGAGCTGACAATCTGAGGACACAGCAATGCTGAATAACAGTCTACACTGCATCACTAGATCCTTATACAGGGGTATAATGAGGCCTCACTGTACAGGAGAGACCGGAGCGAGGAGCAGGGGCCTGATCACAAGAGCTGACAATCTGAGGAGACAGCAATGCTGAATAACTGTCTACACTGCGTCACTAGATCCTTATACAGGAGTATAATGAGGTCTCACTGTACAGGAGAGACTGGAGTGAGGAGCAGGGGCCTGATCACAAGAGCTGACAATCTGAGGAAACAGCAATGCTGAATAACAGTCTACACTGCGTCACTAGATCCTTATACAGGGGTATAATGAGGCCTCACTGTACAGGAGAGACTGGAGCGAGGAGCAGGGGCCTGATCACAAGAGCTGACAATCTGAGGAGACAGCAATGCTGAATAACAGTCTACACTGAGTCACTAGATCCTTATACAGGGGTATAATGAGGCCTCACTGTACAGGAGAGACTGGAGTGAGGAGCAGGGGCCTGATCACAAGAGCTGACAATCTGAGGAAACAGCAATGCTGAATAACAGTCTACACTGCGTCACTAGATCCTTATACAGGGGTATAATGAGGCCTCACTGTACAGGAGAGACCGGAGCGAGGAGCAGGGGCCTGATCACAAGAGCTGACAATCTGAGGAAACAGCAATGCTGAATAACAGTCTACACTGCGTCACTAGATCCTTATACAGGGGTATAATGAGGCCTCACTGTACAGGAGAGACCGGAGCGAGGAGCAGGGGCCTGATCACAAGAGCTGACAATCTGAGGAAACAGCAATGCTGAATAACAGTCTACACTGCGTCACTAGATCCTTATACAGGGGTATAATGAGGCCTCACTGTACAGGAGAGACTGGAGCGAGGAGCAGGGGCCTGATCACAAGAGCTGACAATCTGAGGAGACAGCAATGCTGAATAACAGTCTACACTGCGTCACTAGATCCTTATACAGGAGTATAATGAGACCTCACTGTACAGGAGAGACCGGAGCGAGGAGCAGAGGCCTGATCACAAGAGCTGACAATCTGAGGACACAGCAATGCTGAATAACAGTCTACACTGAGTCACTAGATCCTTATACAGGGGTATAATGAGACCTCACTGTACAGGAGAGACCGAAGCGAGGAGCAGGGGCCTGATCACAAGAGCTGACAATCTGAGGAGACAGCAATGCTGAATAACAGTCTACACTGCGTCACTAGATCCTTATACAGGGGTATAATGAGGCCTCACTGTACAGGAGAGACCGGAGCGAGGAGCAGGGGCCTGATCACAAGAGCTGACAATCTGAGGACACAACAATGCTGAATAACAGTCTACACTGAGTCACTAGATCCTTATACAGGGGTATAATGAGACCTCACTGTACAGGAGAGACCGAAGCGAGGAGCAGGGGCCTGATCACAAGAGCTGACAATCTGAGGAGACAGCAATGCTGAATAACAGTCTACACTGCGTCACTAGATCCTTATACAGGGGTATAATGAGGCCTCACTGTACAGGAGAGACCGGAGCGAGGAGCAGGGGCCTGATCACAAGAGCTGACAATCTGAGGAGACAGCAATGCTGAATAACAGTCTACACTGCGTCACTAGATCCTTATACAGGGGTATAATGAGGCCTCACTGTACAGGAGAGACCGGAGCGAGGAGCAGGGGCCTGATCACAAGAGCTGACAATCTGAGGACACAGCAATGCTGAATAACAGTCTACACTGCGTCACTAGATCCTTATACAGGGGTATAATGAGGCCTCACTGTACAGGAGAGACCGGAGCGAGGAGCAGAGGCCTGATCACAAGAGCTTACAATCTGAGGAGACAGCAATGCTGAATAACAGTCTACACTGCGTCACTAGATCCTTATACAGGGGTATAATGAGGCCTCACTGTACAGGAGAGACCGGAGCGAGGAGCTGGGGCCTGATCACAAGAGCTGACAATCTGAGGAGACAGCAATGCTGAATAACAGTCTACACTGTGTCACTAGATCCTTATACAGGGGTATAATGAGGCCTCACTGTACAGGAGAGACCGGAGCGAGGAGCTGGGGCCTGATCACAAGAGCTTACAATCTGAGGAGACAGCAATGCTGAATAACAGTCTACACTGTGTCACTAGATCCTTATACAGGGGTATAATGAGGCCTCACTGTACAGGAGAGACCGGAGCGAGGAGCTGAGGCCTGATCACAAGAGCTGACAATCTGAGGAGACAGCAATGCTGAATAACAGTCTACACTGCGTCACTAGATCCTTATACAGGTGTATAATGAGGCCTCACTGTACAGGAGAGACCGGAGCGAGGAGCAGAGGCCTGATCACAAGAGCTGACAATCTGAGGACACAGCAATGCTGAATAACAGTCTACACTGCGTCACTAGATCCTTATACAGGGGTATAATGAGGCCTCACTGTACAGGAGAGACTGGAGTGAGGAGCAGGGGCCTGATCACAAGAGCTGACAATCTGAGGAAACAGCAATGCTGAATAACAGTCTACACTGCGTCACTAGATCCTTATACAGGGGTATAATGAGGCCTCACTGTACAGGAGAGACTGGAGCGAGGAGCAGGGGCCTGATCACAAGAGCTGACAATCTGAGGAGACAGCAATGCTGAATAACAGTCTACACTGAGTCACTAGATCCTTATACAGGGGTATAATGAGGCCTCACTGTACAGGAGAGACTGGAGTGAGGAGCAGGGGCCTGATCACAAGAGCTGACAATCTGAGGAAACAGCAATGCTGAATAACAGTCTACACTGCGTCACTAGATCCTTATACAGGGGTATAATGAGGCCTCACTGTACAGGAGAGACCGGAGCGAGGAGCAGAGGCCTGATCACAAGAGCTGACAATCTGAGGACACAGCAATGCTGAATAACAGTCTACACTGCGTCACTAGATCCTTATACAGGGGTATAATGAGGCCTCACTGTACAGGAGAGACCGGAGCGAGGAGCAGGGGCCTGATCACAAGAGCTGACAATCTGAGGACACAGCAATGCTGAATAACAGTCTACACTGCGTCACTAGATCCTTATACAGGGGTATAATGAGGCCTCACTGTACAGGAGAGACCGGAGCGAGGAGCAGGGGCCTGATCACAAGAGCTGACAATCTGAGGACACAGCAATGCTGAATAACAGTCTACACTGCGTCACTAGATCCTTATACAGGGGTATAATGAGGCCTCACTGTACAGGAGAGACCGGAGCGAGGAGCAGAGGCCTGATCACAAGAGCTTACAATCTGAGGAGACAGCAATGCTGAATAACAGTCTACACTGCGTCACTAGATCCTTATACAGGGGTATAATGAGGCCTCACTGTACAGGAGAGACCGGAGCGAGGAGCTGGGGCCTGATCACAAGAGCTGACAATCTGAGGACACAGCAATGCTGAATAACAGTCTACACTGCGTCACTAGATCCTTATACAGGGGTATAATGAGGCCTCACTGTACAGGAGAGACCGGAGCGAGGAGCAGAGGCCTGATCACAAGAGCTTACAATCTGAGGAGACAGCAATGCTGAATAACAGTCTACACTGCGTCACTAGATCCTTATACAGGGGTATAATGAGGCCTCACTGTACAGGAGAGACCGGAGCGAGGAGCAGAGGCCTGATCACAAGAGCTGACAATCTGAGGAGACAGCAATGCTGAATAACAGTCTACACTGCGTCACTAGATCCTTATACAGGGGTATAATGAGGCCTCACTGTACAGGAGAGACCGGAGCGAGGAGCAGGGGCCTGATCACAAGAGCTGACAATCTGAGGACACAGCAATGCTGAATAACAGTCTACACTGCGTCACTAGATCCTTATACATGGGTATAATGAGGCCTCACTGTACAGGAGAGACCGGAGCGAGGAGCAGGGGCCTGATCACAAGAGCTGACAATCTGAGGAGACAGCAATTCTGAATAACAGTCTACACTGCGTCACTAGATCCTTATACAGGGGTATAATGAGGCCTCACTGTACAGGAGAGACCGGAGCGAGGAGCAGGGGCCTGATCACAAGAGCTGACAATCTGAGGAGACAGCAATGCTGAATAACAGTCTACACTGCGTCACTAGATCCTTATACAGGGGAATAATGAGGCCTCACTGTACAGGAGAGACCGGAGCGAGGAGCAGGGGCCTGATCACAAGAGCTGACAATCTGAGGACACAGCAATGCTGAATAACAGTCTACACTGCGTCACTAGATCCTTATACAGGGGTATAATGAGGCCTCACTGTACAGGAGAGACCGGAGCAAGGAGCCGAGGCCTGATCACAAGAGCTGACAATCTGAGGACACAGCAATGCTGAATAACAGTCTACACTGTGTCACTAGATCCTTATACAGGGGTATAATGAGGCCTCACTGTACAGGAGAGACCGGAGCGAGGAGCAGGGGCCTGATCACAAGAGCTGACAATCTGAGGAGACAGCAATGCTGAATAACAGTCTACACTGCGTCACTAGATCCTTATACAGGGGTATAATGAGGCCTCACTGTACAGGAGAGACCGGAGCGAGGAGCAGGGGCCTGATCACAAGAGCTGACAATCTGAGGACACAGCAATGCTGAATAACAGTCTACACTGTGTCACTAGATCCTTATACAGGGGTATAATGAGGCCTCACTGTACAGGAGAGACCGGAGCGAGGAGCAGAGGCCTGATCACAAGAGCTTACAATCTGAGGAGACAGCAATGCTGAATAACAGTCTACACTGCGTCACTAGATCCTTATACAGGGGTATAATGAGGCCTCACTGTACAGGAGAGACCGGAGCGAGGAGCAGAGGCCTGATCACAAGAGCTTACAATCTGAGGAGACAGCAATGCTGAATAACAGTCTACACTGCGTCACTAGATCCTTATACAGGGGTATAATGAGGCCTCACTGTACAGGAGAGACCGGAGCAAGGAGCCGAGGCCTGATCACAAGAGCTGACAATCTGAGGACACAGCAATGCTGAATAACAGTCTACACTGTGTCACTAGATCCTTATACAGGGGTATAATGAGGCCTCACTGTACAGGAGAGACCGGAGCGAGGAGCAGGGGCCTGATCACAAGAGCTGACAATCTGAGGAGACAGCAATGCTGAATAACAGTCTACACTGCGTCACTAGATCCTTATACAGGGGTATAATGAGGCCTCACTGTACAGGAGAGACCGGAGCGAGGAGCAGGGGCCTGATCACAAGAGCTGACAATCTGAGGACACAGCAATGCTGAATAACAGTCTACACTGCGTCACTAGATCCTTATACAGGGGTATAATGAGGCCTCACTGTACAGGAGAGACCGGAGCGAGGAGCAGGGGCCTGATCACAAGAGCTGACAATCTGAGGAGACAGCAATGCTGAATAACAGTCTACACTGTGTCACTAGATCCTTATACAGGGGTATAATGAGGCCTCACTGTACAGGAGAGACCGGAGCAAGGAGCCGAGGCCTGATCACAAGAGCTGACAATCTGAGGACACAGCAATGCTGAATAACAGTCTACACTGTGTCACTAGATCCTTATACAGGGGTATAATGAGGCCTCACTGTACAGGAGAGACCGGAGCGAGGAGCAGGGGCCTGATCACAAGAGCTGACAATCTGAGGAGACAGCAATGCTGAATAACAGTCTACACTGTGTCACTAGATCCTTATACAGGGGTATAATGAGGCCTCACTGTACAGGAGAGACCGGAGCAAGGAGCCGAGGCCTGATCACAAGAGCTGACAATCTGAGGACACAGCAATGCTGAATAACAGACTACACTGCGTCACTAGATCTTTATACAGGGGTATAATGAGGCCTCACTGTACAGGAGAGACCGGAGCGAGGAGCAGGGGCCTGATCACAAGAGCTGACAATCTGAGGAGACAGCAATGCTGAATAACAGTCTACACTGCGTCACTAGATCCTTATACAGGGGTATAATGAGGCCTCACTGTACAGGAGAGACCGGAGCGAGGAGCAGGGGCCTGATCACAAGAGCTGACAATCTGAGGAGACAGCAATGCTGAATAACTGTCTACACTGTGTCACTAGATCCTTATACAGGGGTATAATGAGGCCTCACTGTACAGGAGAGACCGGAGCGAGGAGCAGGGGCCTGATCACAAGAGCTGACAATCTGAGGAGACAGCAATGCTGAATAACTGTCTACACTGTGTCACTAGATCCTTATACAGGGGTATAATGAGGCCTCACTGTACAGGAGAGACCGGAGCGAGGAGCAGGGGCCTGATCACAAGAGCTGACAATCTGAGGAGACAGCAATGCTGAATAACAGTCTACACTGCGTCACTAGATCCTTATACAGGGGTATAATGAGGCCTCACTGTACAGGAGAGACCGGAGCGAGGAGCAGGGGCCTGATCACAAGAGCTGACAATCTGAGGAGACAGCAATGATGAATAACAGTCTACACTGCGTCACTAGATCCTTATACAGGGGTATAATGAGGCCTCACTGTACAGGAGAGACCGGAGTGAGGAGCAGGGGCCTGATCACAAGAGCTGACAATCTGAGGAGACAGCAATGCTGAATAACAGTCTACACTGCGTCACTAGATCCTTATACAGGGGTATAATGAGGCCTCACTGTACAGGAGAGACTGGAGCGAGGAGCAGGGGCCTGATCACAAGAGCTGACAATCTGAGGAGACAGCAATGCTGAATAACAGTCTACACTGCGTCACTAGATCCTTATACAGGGGTATAATGAGGCCTCACTCTACAGGAGAGACCGGAGCGAGGAGCAGGGGCCTGATCACAAGAGCTGACAATCTGAGGAGACAGCAATGCTGAATAACAGTCTACACTGCGTCACTAGATCCTTATACAGGGGTATAATGAGGCCTCACTGTACAGGAGAGACCGGAGTGAGGAGCAGGGGCCTGATCACAAGAGCTGACAATCTGAGGAGATAGCAATGCTGAATAACAGTCTACACTGCGTCACTAGATCCTTATACAGGGGTATAAAGAGGCCTCACTGTACAGGAGAGACTGGAGCGAGGAGCAGGGGCCTGATCACAAGAGCTGACAATCTGAGGAGACAGCAATGCTGAATAACAGTCTACACTGCGTCACTAGATCCTTATACAGGGGTATAATGAGGCCTCACTGTACAGGAGAGACCGGAGCGAGGAGCAGGGGCCTGATCACAAGAGCTGACAATCTGAGGAGACAGCAATGCTGAATAACAGTCTACACTGCGTCACTAGATCCTTATACAGGGGTATAATGAGGCCTCACTGTACAGGAGAGACCGGAGCGAGGAGCAGAGGCCTGATCACAAGAGCTGACAATCTGAGGAGACAGCAATGCTGAATAACAGTCTACACTGCGTCACTAGATCCTTATACAGGGGTATAATGAGACCTCACTGTACAGGAGAGACCGGAGTGAGGAGCAGGGGCCTGATCACAAGAGCTGACAATCTGAGGAGACAGCAATGCTGAATAACAGTCTACACTGCGTCACTAGATCCTTATACAGGGGTATAATGAGGCCTCACTGTACAGGAGAGACCGGAGTGAGGAGCAGGGGCCTGATCACAAGAGCTGACAATCTGAGGAGACAGCAATGCTGAATAACAGTCTACACTGCGTCACTAGATCCTTATACAGGGGTATAATGAGGCCTCACTGTACAGGAGAGACCGGAGTGAGGAGCAGGGGCCTGATCACAAGAGCTGACAATCTGAGGAGACAGCAATGCTGAATAACAGTCTACACTGCATCACTAGATCCTTATACAGGGGTATAATGAGGCCTCACTGTACAGGAGAGACCGGAGTGAGGAGCAGGGGCCTGATCACAAGAGCTGACAATCTGAGGAGACAGCAATGCTGAATAACAGTCTACACTGCGTCACTAGATCCTTATACAGGGGTATAATGAGGCCTCACTGTACAGGAGAGACCGGAGTGAGGAGCAGGGGCCTGATCACAAGAGCTGACAATCTGAGGAGACAGCAATGCTGAATAACAGTCTACACTGCGTCACTAGATCCTTATACAGGGGTATAATGAGGCCTCACTGTACAGGAGAGACTGGAGCGAGGAGCAGGGGCCTGATCACAAGAGCTGACAATCTGAGGAGACAGCAATGCTGAATAACAGTCTACACTGCGTCACTAGATCCTTATACAGGGGTATAATGAGACCTCACTGTACAGGAGAGACCGGAGCGAGGAGCAGGGGCCTGATCACAAGAGCTGACAATCTGAGGAGACAGCAATGCTGAATAACAGTCTACACTGCGTCACTAGATCCTTATACAGGGGTATAATGAGGCCTCACTGTACCGGAGAGACCGGAGCGAGGAGCAGGGGACTGATCACAAGAGCTGACAATCTGAGGAGACAGCAATGCTGAATAACTGTCTACACTGCGTCACTAGATCCTTATACAGGGGTATAATGAGGCCTCACTGTACAGGAGAGACCGGAGCGAGGAGCAGGGGCCTGATCACAAGAGCTGACAATCTGAGGAGACAGCAATGCTGAATAACAGTCTACACTGCGTCACTAGATCCTTATACAGGGGTATAATGAGGCCTCACTGTACAGGAGAGACCGGAGCGAGGAGCAGGGGCCTGATCACAAGAGCTGACAATCTGAGGAGACAGCAATGCTGAATAACAGTCTACACTGCGTCACTAGATCCTTATACAGGGGTATAATGAGGCCTCACTGTACAGGAGAGACCGGAGCGAGGAGCAGGGGCCTGATCACAAGAGCTGACAATCTGAGGAGACAGCAATGCTGAATAACAGTCTACACTGCGTCACTAGATCCTTATACCGGGGTATAATGATGCCTCACTGTACAGGAGAGACCGGAGCGAGGAGCAGGGGCCTGATCACAAGAGCTGACAATCTGAGGAGACAGCAATGCTGAATAACAGTCTACACTGCGTCACTAGATCCTTATACAGGGGTATAATGAGGCCTCACTGTACAGGAGAGACCGGAGCGAGGAGCAGGGGCCTGTTCACAAGAGCTGACAATCTGAGGAGACAGCAATGCTGAATAACAGTCTACACTGCATCACTAGATCCTTATACAGGAGTATAATGAGGCCTCACTGTACAGGAGAGACCGGAGCGAGGAGCAGGGGCCTGATCACAAGAGCTGACAATCTGAGGACACAGCAATGCTGAATAACAGTCTACACTGCGTCACTAGATCCTTATACAGGAGTATAATGAGGCCTCACTGTACAGGAGAGACCGGAGCGAGGAGCAGGGGCCTGATCACAAGAACTGACAATCTGAGGACACAGCAATGCTGAATAACAGTCTACACTGCGTCACTAGATCCTTATACAGGAGTATAATGAGGCCTCACTGTACAGGAGAGACCGGAGCGAGGAGCAGGGGCCTGATCACAAGAGCTGACAATCTGAGGACACAGCAATGCTGAATAACAGTCTACACTGCGTCACTAGATCCTTATACAGGGGTATAATGAGGCCTCACTGTACAGGAGAGACCGGAGCGAGGAGCAGGGGCCTGATCACAAGAACTGACAATCTGAGGACACAGCAATGCTGAATAACAGTCTACACTGCGTCACTAGATCCTTATACAGGAGTATAATGAGGCCTCACTGTACAGGAGAGACCGGAGCGAGGAGCAGGGGCCTGATCACAAGAGCTGACAATCTGAGGACACAGCAATGCTGAATAACAGTCTACACTGTGTCACTAGATCCTTATACAGGGGTATAATGAGGCCTCACTGTACAGGAGAGACCGGAGCGAGGAGCAGGGGCCTGATCACAAGAGCTGACAATCTGAGGACACAGCAATGCTGAATAACAGTCTACACTGTGTCACTAGATCCTTATACAGGGGTATAATGAGACCTCACTGTACAGGAGAGACCGGAGCGAGGAGCAGGGGCCTGATCACAAGAGCTGACAATCTGAGGACACAGCAATGCTGAATAACAGTCTACACTGTGTCACTAGATCCTTATACAGGGGTATAATGAGGCCTCACTGTACAGGAGAGACCGGAGCGAGGAGCAGAGGCCTGATCACAAGAGCTGACAATCTGAGGACACAGCAATGCTGAATAACAGTCTACACTGCGTCACTAGATCCTTATACAGGGGTATAATGAGACCTCACTGTACAGGAGAGACCGGAGCGAGGAGCAGGGGCCTGATCACAAGAGCTGACAATCTGAGGACACAGCAATGCTGAATAACAGTCTACACTGCGTCACTAGATCCTTATACAGGGGTATAATGAGACCTCACTGTACAGGAGAGACCGGAGCGAGGAGCAGGGGCCTGATCACAAGAGCTGACAATCTGAGGACACAGCAATGCTGAATAACAGTCTACACTGCGTCACTAGATCCTTATACAGGGGTATAATGAGGCCTCACTGTACAGGAGAGACCGGAGCGAGGAGCAGGGGCCTGATCACAAGAGCTGACAATCTGAGGACACAGCAATGCTGAATAACAGTCTACACTGCGTCACTAGATCCTTATACAGGGGTATAATGAGACCTCACTGTACAGGAGAGACCGGAGCGAGGAGCAGGGGCCTGATCACAAGAGCTGACAATCTGAGGACACAGCAATGCTGAATAACAGTCTACACTGCATCACTAGATCCTTATACAGGGTATAATGAGACCTCACTGTACAGGCAAAGACCAGGAACGATGACGGATGGTGGAAAACGGATTTCTATTTAAAAAAAGAGACGTTTAAAGAGCCAAAAGAGCCGGTTCTTTATGGTGAGCAGAGCCGAATGAGCCGTATCGCCAAAAAGAGCCGAACTTCCCATCACTAACAGCTCAGCCTCCTCCCAGATGAGTCACTGCCACTGCCTGGCGCCAGAAAAAAAAAAAAGAACCGGCTCGTTTACAGTGTCGAGCCGGCTCATTTCGTTCCCAGCGAGGAGCCGGCTCTTTGAATTGGATCGTTCATGAACGACACATCACTGAGTCGGGCCTTGTCGTTCACCAGGAGCCGGCTCATCGCCTCGGATCGTTCGGGGAGGACCCATAACTGGCAGCGGTGGACAGTGGTGGTTGCCGGCAGTGGAGGCTGAGGTGAGGCGCTGAGCTCAGGTTAGGGAGGAGGAGGAGGAGGATTTCTGCCACATTCATTTCTGTGGCTCCAGTGGGAAAGTAATAATAGAAATCTGAGGCCGAGAAGCTGCGGCCGGAGCCCGGTGTATGGAGAGCCGCCGTCTGTGAGGGAATAGTAGGAGAAGCAGCGACCCCACACCGGCCTCTAGGACCCGGGACGGCTGCGATCATGGAGGCTCCTTTTTTTTGTTGTTGCTGCTCTTTCATTTTTCCGTCCCCTTCTTCTATGTTCCGGAATTCCATTCCGCGGGAAATATGGGAGGAAGCCGCATGTTAATTCCACCTATTTCCTGCAGAGAAACGAGCGATTTGCGGAGTAATTAGCGTTTTCCCAGCGATCTGTAGCGTCGCCTGGAGAACTGACGGACGGGTCGCTGACACTCGTCAGACCTCGTGTGTGACCAACTCTTCACTATTGAGGCTGCGGCATCAGTAGGAAAAAGATCTAATGTTAAACATAATAAAAGGATGGTGTTTTTCTCCCCTTCCGCCGTCCCGCGCAGCGTTCCCGATCCTCGCGGTGCTCCCGGCAGCTCCCGTTCCCAGGGATGCATTGCCACAATGACCTCTGACGTCTCAGTATCGCGAGACCGCGATGTCACCTGGGGTCATTCCTGCACGGCCTCCCTGGGAGCGGGACCTGCCGGGAGCATCGCTGAGGCCTGGGGACGCTGCGCGGGACGGCAGGAGGTGAGAAGATGGCGGTTTTTTATTTTAATTCTATTTTTTACAGGGATCTGGTGCCCGGAAGACAGTCTCCTCTCCTCCGGACCGTGGGAACCATCCGCACATGTTCTGCTTACTTTTCACATGGTGGGCACAGCCACACACACAGTAAGCGGAACAATGCATTCCTATGGCTGCAGATTTTCCTGCGATTCCGCACAAAGAATGAACATGCATTAGCACAGCATGTGCGGAATGCCATAGGATTGCATGGGATGCTTTTTTTTGCGGAAAAATTGCACGTTTAAAATCGCCGCGAAAACGCAAAAAAAACGCTACGTGTGAACACAGCCTAAGAGCTGTAACTTTGACTTTGTCAGTAGGAAAATAAAAAAAATGTGTGGGCTTGTGGTGGTTTTTTTTTAACTTTATTTTAGTGGAAAAAAAAATGATAAATTCATAACAAAAAAAAAAAATACTTGAGTTGCATTTTTCCAAAGCACCTGGGAGATATATATATACTAGCTGAAGAGCCCGGGCATAGTAACTAACTGTGGTTAGTAATAGCAAATTATAATTATCCTCCATCCCATAGTCCTGTGCCCATATACCCATCATACATATCCGTCATCCCATAGTCCTGTGCCCATATACCCATCACACATCCTCCATCCCATAGTCCTGTGCCCATATACCCATCATACATATCCTCCATCCCATAGTCCTGTGCCCATATACCCATCATACATATCCTCCATCCCATAGTCCTGTGCCCATATACCCATCACACATCCTCCATCCCATAGTCCCGTGCCCATATACCCATCACACATCCTCCATCCCATAGTCCTGTGCCCATATACCCATCACACATCCTCCATCCCATAGTCCCGTGCCCACGTACCCATCATACATATCCTCCATCCCATAGTCCTGTGCCCATATACCCATCACACATCCTCCATCCCATAGTCCCGTGCCCATATACCCATCACACATCCTCCATCCCATAGTCCTGTGCCCATATACCCATCATACATATCCGCCATCCCATAGTCCCGTGCCCATATACCCATCATACACATCCTCCATCCCATAGTCCTGTGCCCATATACCCATCATACATATCCGCCATCCCATAGTCCCGTGCCCATATACCCATCATACACATCCTCCATCCCATAGTCTCATGCCCATATACCCATCATACATATCTGCCATCCCATAGTCCCGGGCCCATATACCCATCATATCCGCCATCCCATAGTCCCATGCCCATATACCCATCATATCCGCCATCCCATAGTCCCATGCCCATATACCCATCATACATATCCGCCATCCCATAGTCCCGTGCCCATATACCCATCATACATATCCTCCATCCCATAGTCCCGTGCCCATATACCCATCATACACATCCTCCATCCCATAGTCCCGTGCCCATATACCCATCATACACATCCTCCATCCCATAGTCCCGTGCCCATATACCCATCATACACATCCTCCATCCCATAGTCCCATGCCCATATACCCATCATACATATCCGCCATCCCATAGTCCCGTGCCCATATACCCATCATACATATCCTCCATCCCATAGTCCCGTGCCCATATACCCATCATACACATCCTCCATCCCATAGTCCCGTGCCCATATACCCATCATACACATCCTCCATCCCATAGTCCCATGCCCATATACCCATCATACATATCCGCCATCCCATAGGCCCGTGCCCATATACCCATCATACATATCCTCCATCCCATAGTCCCGTGCCCATATACCCATCATACATATCCGCCATCCCATAGTCCCGTGCCCATATACCCATCACACATCCTTCATCTCATAGTTCCATGCCCATATACCCATCATACATATCCTCCATCCCATAGGCCTGTGCCCATAGACCCATCATACATATTCTCCATCCCATAGTCCCATGCCCATATACCCATCATAGATATCCGCCATCCCATAGTCCCATGCCCATATACCCATCATACATATCCGCGATCCCATAGTCCCGTGCCCATATACCCATCACACATCCTTCATCTCATAGTTCCATGCCCATATACCCATCATACATATCCTCCATCCCATAGTCCCGTGCCCATATACCCATCATACATATCCGCCATCCCACAGTCCCGTGCCCATATACCCATTACACATCCTCCCTCCCATAGTCCTGTGCCCATATACCCATCATACATATCCTCCATCCCATAGTCCCGTGCCCATATTCCCATCACACATCCTCCCTCCCATAGTCCTGTGCCCATATACCCATCATACATATTCTCCATCCCATAGTCCCGTGCCCATATACCCATCATACATATCCTCCATCCCATAGTCCCATGCCCATATACCCATCATACATATCCTCCATCCCATAGTCCCGTGCCCATATACCCATCATACATATCCACCATCCCATAGTCCCGTGCCCATATATCCACCATACATATCCACCATCCCATAGTCAACCATTATGACATCATAATGAGGGGCGGGGCTTGATACACACTGTTTCCCCATTATGTAGATAGGGGCAAAATTGTTTGATGAATTGGAACGCGCGGGGTTAAAATTTCGCCTCACAACATAGCCTAGGACACTATTGGGGTCCAGACGTGTGACTGTGCCAAATTTTGTGGCTGTAGCTGCGACGGTGTGGATGCCAATCCCGGACACACACACATACACACACACACACACACACACACATACACACACATACACACACACTTTGAGCTTTATATATTAGATATATATATATATATATATATATATATATAAATGTAGGGGTACATATGATGCTTTGATTGCTTCTTAATGCATTTTTTTTGTGGCTTTGTGCCAGAACCCCACAATTCTGGCATTAAATATTTTTTTTTCTTGTATAGTTTTTACAGATCATGTTAATTTTAGATTTAAGTAGAGATAGTGCCATAAAAGTACAATCACTCACTGAGGCCCGCTCGCTGCAGGCGTTATTCTCCCCGGCTCCTCTGCATGAGTGGTCAAGAGCATTACAGGGGCAGGATGATGAGGACAGGTGAGTACATGGATTTTTTTTTATTTATTTTTCTTATTTTTACAGTTGGCCACTGTGGGAGCAGACACTATTCTCATAATGGTCCCCTGCTGGTGCTGATCGCAGCAACCTCCAACCTCCGCGGCAAGGTAGGGATGCTACCAGGCCAAAAATAGGGTCAGTATCCCAGGTGTCCTTGTATGTGATACGGTGGGGAAAAAGTATAAAAAGTATTTAGTCAGCCACCAATTGTGCAAGTTCTCCCACTTAGAAAGATGAGAGAGGCCTGTAACTGACATCATAGGTAGAACACAACTATGAGAGTCAAAATAAGAAATAAAATCCAGAAAATCACCTTGTCTGATTTGCCAAGATTTATTTTGCAAATTATGGTGGCATATAAGTATTTGGTCACAAGATTTAATGCAAGATTACTGGCTCTCACAGACCTGTAACTTCTTCTGTAAGAGGCTCCTCTGTCCTCCACTCATTACCTGTAGTAATGGCACCTGTTTGAACTTGTTATCAGTATAAAAGACATAAACGACACCTGTCCACAACCTCAAACAGTCACACTCCAAACTCCACTATGGTGAAGACCAAAGAGCTGTCGAAGGACACCAGAAACAAAATTGTACCCCTGCACCAGGCTGGGAACACTGAATCTGCATTAGGCAAGCAGCTTGGTGTGATGAACTCAACTGTGGGAGCAATAATAAGAAAATGGAAGACATACAAGACCACTGATATCTCCCTCGATCTGGGGCTCCACGAGGGGACCTAGTGAATGACCTGCATAAAGCTGGGACCACCGTAACAAAGGCTACCATCAGTAATAACTACGCCGCCAGGGACTCAGATCCTGCAGTGCCAGACGTGTCCCGCTACTTAAGCCAGTACTTGTCCGTGACCGTCTGAAGTTTGCTAGGGAGCATTTATATTATCCAGAAGAGTATTGGGAGAATGTCATATGGTCTGATGAAACCAAAGTAGATCTGTTTGGTAGAAACAAAACTTGTCGTGTTTGGTTTGGAGGAGACAGAATGCTGAGTTGCATCCAAAGAACACCATACCTACTGTGAAGCAAGGGGGTGGCAACATCATGCTTTGGGGCTGTTTCTCTGCAGAGGTACCAGGACGACGGATCCATGTGCATGAAAGAATGAATGGGGCCATGTATGGCGAGATTGATTTTGAGTGCAAACCTCATTCAATCAGCATTGAAGATGAAACGTGGATGGGTCTTTCAGCATAATAATGATCCCAAGCACACCACCAGGGCAACGTAGGAGTGGCTTTATAAGAAGCATATGAAGGTCCTGGAGTGGCCTAGCCAGTCTCCAGATCGCCACCCCATAGAAAACCTTTCGAGGGATTAGAAAGTCCGTGTTGCCCAGCGACAGGCCCAAAACATCACTGCTCTAGAGGAGATCTGCATGGAGGAATGGGCCAACCTACAACCAACAGTGTGTGCCAACCTTGTGAAGACTTACAGAAAACGTTTGACCTCTGTCATTGCCAACAAAGGATATATAACAAAATATAGAGATGAACTTTTGTGACTGACCACATACTTATATTCCACCATAATCTGAAAAATAAATCTTACCAAATCAGACAAGGTGATTTTCTGGATTTGTTTTCTCATTTTGACTCTCATAGTTGTGGTCTATGATGTCAATTACAGGCCTCTCTCATCTTTATAAGTGGGAGAACTTGCACAACTGGTGGCTGACTAAATACTTTTTTTCCCCACTATATGTCTATTTGACAAACTAGACCCGATTACGGCTTGCTCTTAGCAGCCAATACCCCTGATCCCCACTATTCAAAATATTTGTGAATTGAGTACCTTACTAGATAAGATTTACATTCATTCAGTGTTTCCATCATTATGGCTTTTTACTGTCACATATAAGTTTTTTTTTGTCACAGTGGTGCTTTCTTTATTTTTGCAGGGTCTATTGGGGTCAGTGAGGGCAAGCAGACATCTCGTGGGGGTGCCATATCACGGCAAGGTAGTGTAACCACTAGGTATCACTATTGCTCACGTGTGTCTCCTCTCTGCTCTATCATTTAGAAGCCCCCCCCTTTTTAATTATTTGTAAATTAAAGCTGTTGTGTGTGTATATATAGTGGGCGGGTCTTTTTTTAGTGATGTTTAATAGGCAAATTAGCCTCTTCTGCTGTAATGACACTCTTGTAGGAAAAACATTTTTTGATAAGTCAAATGGGGTCAAATATTAATGAGAACCAACTAGAAAAAAAAAACCTAAAAAATAACTTTTTCTGCAATTAAATTAAAAGTATATGTTAGTATATACAAAATCCTTTAAAAAGGGGACTATAAACGGGTTAATTGTAATATCGGGAACAATAATACACAAAAGCTAAAAGTCCGTAATAGGCCCTGTTCACCTAGCTTTCAGCTTTTGTGTATTGTTCCTGATATTACAATTAACCCATTTATAGTCCCCTTTTTTTTAAAGGGCTTCATATACAGTATACTAACAAACTTTTATGTGACTTGCATTAATTTTTTTAGGTGTCTTTTTTTCTAGTTGGGTCTAATTGCACCCAATATTCCTCAACCATGAAACCACAAAAACACTAGTGCACGCTCTTATCATCTCCCGCCTCGACTACTGCAACCTCCTACTCTCTGGCCTCCCCTCTAGCACTCTGGCTCCGCTCCAGTCCATCCTACACTCTGCTGCCCAACTAATCCACCTGTCTCCCCGCTATTCCCCAGCCTCCCCCCCTATGCCAGGCCCTTCGCCGGCTTCCTATCGCCCAGAGGGTCCAATTCAAAACCCTAACCATGACATACAAAGCCATCCACAACCTCTCTGCTCCATACATCTGTGACATGGTCTCTAGGTACCTACCCGCACACAACCTTCGATCATCTCAAGATCTCCTTCTCTACTCCCCCCTTATCTCTTCTTCCCACAACCGCATACAAGATTTCTCCCGTGCTTCCCCCATACTCTGGAACTCCCTGCCGCAACACATCAGACTCTCACCATCAACGGAAACCTTCAAGAAGAACCTGAAGACACACCTGTTCCGACAAGCCTACAGCCTGCAATGATCCTCGGTCTACTGAACCACAGCATGACCTGCTCTACCCTCTACTACTGTATCCTCACCCCTCCCTGTAGACTGTGAGCCCTCGCGGGCAGGGTCCCCTCTCCTTATGTACTTGTGGTTCCCTTGTCTTACACATGTTTACTATACTTGTCTATATTTTTTGAATGTTTAAAAAAAATGAACATTTAACTTTTTTTCACAAAAAAAATTACTTCAGGTCCAATTTTTTTATTTTACCAAGGGTAACAGGAGAAATTGGATGCAAAAGTTATTGTGCAAATTCTCCTGAGTACGCTGATACCTGATATGTCGGGGGGGAACCACTGTTTCGGCGCATGGCAGAGCTCAGAAGGGAAGGAGCGCCGTTTGACTTTTTCATTGCAAAATTGGCTGCAATTCAGATCGGTCACCATGTCACGATTGGAGAGCCCCTGATGTGCCTAAACAGTGGAAACCCCCCACAAGTGACCCCATTTTGGAAACTAGTCCCCCCCCAAGGAACTTATCTAGATATGAGAACTTTGAACCCACAAGGGCTTCACAGAAGTTTATAACGTACAGCCGTACAATTATAAAATCATATTTTTTCCACAAAAATGATCTTTTCACCCCCAATTTTTATTTTCCCAATGGTAACAGGACCCTAAAAGTTATTGTGCAATTTGTCCTGAGTACCCTGATACCCCATATGTGTGGGTAAACCACTATTTGGGCGCATGGCAGAACTCGGACGGGAAGCAGCGCCATTTGACTTTTATGGCTGGAATTGAGATTGGACTCCATGTCGCGTTTGGAAAGCCCCTGATGTGCCAAAACAGTGGAAAGCACCCACAAATGACACCAATTTGGAAAATAGACCCCCAAGGAACTTATCTAGATGTGTGGTGAGAACTTTGAACCTCCCAGGGCTTCACAGAAGTTTATAACGTACAGTCGTAAAATTTAAAAAAAAAATCAAATTTTTTCCACAAACATGATCTTTTAGTCCCTAATTTTTTTATTTTCCCAAGGGTAACAGGAGAAATTGGTCCCCAAAAATTGTTGTCCAATTTGTCCTGAGTATGCTGATACCCCATATGTGGGAGAAAACTACTGTATGGGCACACGTCGGGGCTCGAAAGCGAAGTAGTGAGGTTTTGGAATGCAGACTTTGATGGAATGGTCTGCGGGTGTCATGTGCGTTTGGAGAGCCTCTGATGTGCCTAAACTGTTGAAAGTCCCCACAAGTGACCCCATTTTGGAAACAAGACCCCCCACAGAACTTATCTAGATGTGTGGTGAGCACTTTGAACCCCCAAGTGCTTCATAGAAGTTTATAACGCCCGGGCGCGAAAATAAAAAAATCATATTTTTTTCCACAAAAATGATATTTTTGCCCCCAATTTTTTTTTTCCTTAGGGTAACAGGAGAAGTTGTTTTGCAATTTGTCCTGAGTAGGCTGATACCCCATATTTGGGGGTAAAACACTGTTTGGGCGCATGGCAGAGCTTGGAAGGGAAGGAGCACCATTAGACTTTTTGAACGCAGAATTGGCTGGAATTGAGATCACACTCCATGTTGCATTTGGAGAGCCCCTGATGTGCCCAAACAGTGGAACCCCCCCCAATTCTAACTCCAACCCTAACCCCAACACACCCCTGACCCTAATCTCAGCCCTAACCCTAATGGGAAAATGGAAATAAATACATTTTTTTAATTTTATTATTTTTCCCTAACTAAGGGGGTGATAACGGGGGGTTTGATTTACTATTTATGGCGGTTTTTATGTTTGGCAGCTGTCGCACGCTAAAAGACGCTTTTTATTGTAAAAATAGTTTTTGCATCACCACATTTTGAGAGCTATAATTTTTCCATATTTTGACCCACTGAGTCATGTGAGGTCTTATTTTTTGCGGGACGAGTTGACTTTTCTATTGGTACCATTTTCGGGCACGTGACATTTTTTGATCGCTTTTTATTCCAATTTTTGGGACGCAGAATGAACAAAAACCAGCATTTCAAGAATTTCTTTTGGGGGGTGCGTTTACACCGTACCGCGTGCGGTAAAATTGATAAAGCGGTTTTATTCTTCGGGTCAGTACGGTTACAGCGATACCTCATTTATGTCTTTTTTTTATGTTTTGGCACTTATGCACTGAAAACAATTTTATATAAAAAATAATTATTTTTGCATCGCTTTATTCTGCGAGCTATAACTTTTTCATTTTTTCGCTGATGATGCTGTGTGGTGGCTCGTTTTTTGCGGGACAAGATGACGTTTTCAGCGGTACCATGGATATTTATATGCGTCTTTTTGATTGCGCGTTATTGCACTTTTTGTTCGGCGGTATAATAAAGCATTATTTTTTGCTTCGTTTTTTATTTTTATTTTTTAAGGGGTTCGCTAAAGGGGTTAACTAATGGGACAGTTTTATAGGGCGGGTCGTTATGGACGCGGCGATACCAAATATGTGTACTTTTATTGTTTTGGGGGTTTTTTATTTCCAAAAAATGAATTTATTAGGGAATTTTTTTTTTTCAATTTATTTAGCGTTTTTTTTTTTATAAATTATTTTTACACTTTTTTTTTTTTTAAACTTTATTATACTGTCCCAGGGGGGACATTACTGTCATGTGACAGATCGCTGATCTGTCACATCACAGATCGCTGTGACAGATCAGAGATCTGACACAGGCACGGCTGGAGGCTTTCTCATGCCGGCGCTTTGCAGGCATGAGGAAGCCAGATCCCTGCAGGCCCCCGAAGGTCCCCGCCACCATATTGGATCTGGAGACCTGCAGGGAAGGAGGCCCCCGGAGCAGCGCTGCACATCACGCTGCTCCGTGGGGCTCAGGGAAGCACGGAGGGAGCCCCCTCCCTGCCGATGCTTCCCTAAACCCCCGGTACACTGCGGTCCGTGACCACCCCTGGACTCATAGTGCTGGCTGTCAGCTGTGATAATCAGCTGAAACCTGGCTGCGATCAGCAGCGCTCATCCCATGAGCGCCGCTGATCGCGCTAGACGTACTATCCCGTCCATGGGCATCGGGGCCCGGGTCCCATGGACGGGATAGTATGTCTCATGTCAGAAAGGGGTTAATGATGCAATAGTATTATCAGGCGGGCTGCTCCAGCACTATAGTATGCAACACAGAGTGACAGACGCCCCAATAGACCAAGCCAACAGAAAGAGGCCCGGCTGCATCCTGCGAAAACTGATATAAGTGCAAAAAAATTAATGCATACAATGAGTACATTAAATGAGGTATTGGTTAGTATTTTGGCCAAAATAGATTAAGCCCGCAAGCCACGTCACGGCTCCTCATATTTGCGAGTCCCTAACACTAACACCAAAGCAGCTAACATCATTAATAGGTTGCAAGCCAGACACTTTGCATCACACTTGCCTGTGTGACTGGCGTCCTATAATAATAATAATAATAATAATAATAAATTTTATTTCTATAGCGCCGACATATTCCGCAGCACTTTACATTTCAGAGGGGATTTGTACAGACAATAGACATTACAGCATAACAATAATAATAATCAATAAGAATAGTCCTAAGCAAGCTTTATCTATCTGCATTTTTTCTACTAGGCAGCTAACCCCTCCATGGTCTGGTAGGTGTGGGGTGGTTGTTTTTATCAGTAGTGTGCACCTATGCTGCTCCTTGCCTTTATTAGTGGAGGCCTGCTGCATCCTGCTATATGTGCATTTGTCATCAGACAGGGTTTTGGGAAGGCCATATCTTGTGGTATGAGTTTTTCTCCTTTGCCTCATTGGGGGACACAGGTACTGTGGGTGTATGCTACTTCCGCCTGGAGGCTGACACTAAGTGAATGAAAAAAAAGGTTAGCTCCTCCTCCGCAGTATACACCCTCGCCTCGGTTGCAGGCGAAACCAGTTCTTGCTTAGTGTCCATTGGAGGCACACGTCTGGTCTTTTTTTTTTTTTTCCCTTTTTTCTATGAAGATGAGACAGAGACGACGGATCCTATTGAAAGGGTCCGATCTCAACAAATCAACAACGGGCGAGCACGTGCGAGTGTCGCCTCCACGTATCCTCTCCCGCGACGTGGGACATAATGCCGGACTGAGCCCTGACCACCCAAAGGTAGTGAAACCCTAGGCTGTACAGAGGCTTACGAATAGTCCGTGCTGCCCCCACTGCATCACCAATGCCAGACAGCGGTGATGGAAGGTGGCGGACGGTCCCTCTCCTCATCCCCTAAAGGGAAGATGGAGTTAGGGTGCCTGCACCGTCCTTAGTATGTTTTTTGCAGCCCCCCCTTCCCCCCCCCAACCTGAGGATCATCCGGACGTCTAGGGATGAGGCGTGGAAGGAGGTGGGCTGGGAGGGCTCCTGTAGACCCCCGAGTCAGCACTTAGTTTTCGTCCCACACCCTCGGGCTTCCGCGGGGTGCGCCACACAGCGTGGCAGGCGGCGGCGCATTTTTTTCCTGCCCAGGCCCCTGCTCCCGGCGGTCCTGCCCCGGGTCCGGGCGCATGCTGAAAATTTAGTCCCTGGCTTCTGCCAGAGCTAGGCTGCGGGCGGAAGTCCCGCCCCCCGTGACGCCACTTACGGCGGACCCGGGACCTCGGGTGGACGCCGAAAATTTAGTCCCCGGCTTGTGCTGGAGCTAGGCCACGGACAGAAGCTCCACCACAATGACTTCCCAGCGATCGTCTCTCCTTTAGAGGGCCCACCCACACGACAAGGCGCGCTTTTTTTTTAAAAAAGGAGCAGCTGGTCGGCAGGCTGGACACTTAAGGGGAGCCAGGACTGGGGACACAGGACTGGGGTAAGTGCTACCCCTGGAGGAAGGCCACCCTCTGTTTCTTACCAGAGGCTAAGCAATTTTTTTGCCCTCGGCATATCACTTACCGGGGCCACCATGTCCAGAAAAGCTAAAGAGCACACGTTCCTATACGTTGCGTGCACCTCCTGTCAGACCGCCTTCCCACTTGAGCAAACTAAACGGATCTGCTGCCCGACTAATCCACCTGTCTCCCCGCTACTCCCCAGCCTCCCCCCTATGCCAGGCCCTTCACTGGCTTCCTATCGCCCAGAGGATCCAATTCAAAACCCTAACCATGACATACAAAGCCATCCACAACCTGTCTCCTCCATACATCTGTGACATGGTCTCTAGGTACCTAAACACACTCAACCTTCAATCATCTCAAGATCTCCTTCTCTACTCCCCCCTTATCTCTTCTTCCCACAACTGCATACAAGACTTCTCCCGTGCTTCCCCCATACTCTGGAACTCCCTGCCGCAACACATCAGACTCTCACCATCAACGGAAACCTTCAAGAAGAACCTGAAGACCCACCTGTTCCGACAAGCCTACAGCCTGCAATGATCCTCGATCTACTGAACCACCGCACGACCTGCTCTACCCCCTCCTACTGTATCCTCACCCATCCCTGTAGACTGTGAGCCCTCGCGGGCAGGGTCCCCTCTCCTTATGTACTTGTGCGTCCCTTGTCTTACACTTGTTTATTATTCTTGTATATATTACACTTGTCTATAATTCCCCTTTTGACATGTAAAGCGCCATGGAATATATGACGCTATATAAATGCATAATAATAATAATTTGTGAAGCTTGCGATTCCAAACGTGCCCAGGAGCCGTCCCTTGCGACTGAGCCCAGTGCACCTAGTCCCCCGGAATGGGCTCTGTGTTGCAATCCATGGCATCACTTACGAGGGCAATCGAGTCACTTCGAGCCCCAGATAGGGGCAGGGATAGCGACTCGCCTGTCTTAGAGGGGTCCTCCACCTCACAGGAGCCTCCGGCCTGTAGGGGCCGCTCTCCCTCTAGGCAGACGCAGGGGAAATGAACCCACACAGCATCTCCCGGGCCATCTTGTGCTTTGGCGTCTTTAAGCTCTGCCTCTCGCTCGCCTTCACAAGTGGTCGTTAACGAGCAAGACTCAGATTATGACTCGGATGAACCGCTTGATTCAGGTACTCCAGAGTACCGAGAAACAGTCGACAGTCTCATTGAGGCCGTCAACCAGACTCTTGGGATTGAGGATGATTCCACCTTGGCCTCGGGTCACAAGGTGTCATTTAATCGAGTAAAGCGGCCGCATAGAGTTTTTAGCTCTACAATATGTGCAAAAAATAAAGGTAAACAGCTCACCTGCTTTCTTGGCTAGTAGTGGTGCGTGGGAGCTCGGATATTTCGTGAAGCCACACGTGGAGTAAATCAATAATGAAAAAGTTTCCAGCTTCCAAATATGCAGACATTTATTCAAGGCATAAGAACAAGGATAAACTGACATGCCTCATCATAGTGGAAAGACACAGCAACGCGTATTGAACAATATGTTCTTTTTCAAGCTTGAAAGAGAACATATTGTTCGATACGCGTTGCTGTGTCTTTCCACTATGATGGGGCATGTCCGTTTATCCTTGTTCTTATGCCTTGAATAAATTTTTGTATATTTGGAAGCTGGAAACTTTTTCATTATTAGTTTTTAGCTCTCACCCCGAGTTTGAGGACATAGTGCAGCAACACAGGGAGCGGCCAGACAGGCGTTTCTCAGGTCAAAAGGCGCTCGAGGCGAGATACCTGTTTGCCCCTGATCTCCGTAAGAAATGGGCAGAGTCCCCAACGGTAGATCCACCCATGTCACGCTTGGCCTCTAAAGCCCTGTTATCCATATCTAGTGGATCCTCTATCAAGGATCCCACTGACCGTCTCATAGAGAGCTTGGCCCGCTCAGTATTTGAGGCATCAGGTTTAGTACTCTCCCCCTCATTTGCGGCAACTTGGGTAGCAAAGGCCATGATGGCTTGGTCAAAATCATTGAGCAGGGCCTTGCAAGGTATGGACCTACCAGCAGAGGTATCAGAGATCGCAAGTCAAATCACTTTGGCCAGAGAATACTTAATTAATGCATCTTTGGATGTGGCCAACTGCGCGGCACTCGCTGCGGCAAATGCGATCTCCATTAGGAGGGCTTTATGGTTGAGGACACGGCGGGCAGACTCAACCTCCAAGAGATCCCTGACTTCCTTGCCTTATCAGAGCGGTCGTCTGTTCGGAGAGAAATTAGATCAGCTCATCTGACTCTACGGGCGGAAAGAGCAGTTTTCTCCCCAGCAAAGGGTCAAACAGCCCTTTCGTCACCAACGTCAGACACGGTTTCGGTCCTTTCGCAACCCCGGGTGGGCTGCAGCAACTAATCCCACAGCTTCAGGTTGTCCCAGCCAGGACAGGGATTGGCAGGTTTCATATAGAACCAACAAGTTGAAGAGAATGCGTACCCATCAGCCCAGATCACGGGGACCTAGGTCCCAGAGATCTTCAGCCAAATGACCCGAGGCAATCTCAATGCGACACCGGCAGGGTAGGTGGCCGCCTGCTTTGGTTTCGCCACGCCTGGCTCTCTGTCACTCACAACACATGGGTAAGAGAACTGGTGTCCTCGGGGTACAAGATAGAATTCATCAAATACCCCCCAAGACATTTTTTTTTCTTTCCTGTCCTCCCAAAGTGATTGCCCGGGCAAGGGCTTTACTCAAGGCCATCAAATTACTCCAGCACAATGGAGTCATTGTTCCCGTACCGAAGAATGAAAAATTTCAGGGGTTCTACTCCAACCTGTTCACGGTGCCCAAAAAAAATGGGGCCGTCAGGCCCATTCTGGACCTAAACTTGTTCGGGAGCTTTATCAGGATCAGGCATTTCCAGATGGAGTCTCTCCGTTCAGTCACATTGGCCATGGGGCGGGGAGAATCCAAGACGCCTACTTGCACATCCCCATTTTTCCCCCGCACCAAAGGTTTCTGTGCTTCACCATCAACGGCCTACATTTCCATTTCGCAGCACTGCCCTTCGGGCTGGCCACCGCTCCCAGGGTATTCACAAAGGTCATGGCGGTCGTTATGGCCACCCTTCACTCCCGGGGCATAGTCGTCTTTCCTTATTTAGATGACCTCTTGATCAAGGGCCCTTTATTTCGGGCATGCTAGGAGAGTGTCAGCATCATGATAGATACTCTTTTCCACTTAGGATGGTTGGTCAATCTGAAAAAGTCATCCCCTGTTCCAGCCCAGAGGATTTCTTTCTTAGGAATGATTTTCGACACTTCCCAGGGTTGGTAATTCTCCCTCGGGACAAGTCCCTAGCTCTCCGACAGGGAGTCTGGAAATTTCGTCAACCAGTCCCGCATACCATTCGGTTCTGCACGAGGATCCTAGGAAAAATGGTGGTGGCAATGGAGGCAATTCCGTTTGCCCAGCTCCATCTTCGTCCCCTGCAGCACACCCTCCTGTCAGTCTGTGACAAAAACCCATTCGCCGGTGCCAGTTGTCCGCGCGGGGGTCAGACAGCCACTCGGGTGGTGGACAACCAGTACCTCGCTTCTCCAGGGCAAGCCCTTTCCCCCAAACCATTGTCTGGTGGTCACAACCGACGCCAGCCTCCTCGGCTGGGGAGCGGTTTTTCGCCACCACACGATCCAGGGACGTTGGTCGCCGCAGGAGGCACACCTCCCGATCAACTTGATGGAAATACGGGAAATACGGCTAGCTCTGCGACAGTTTCATCACCTTCTAGCAGGCCGGCCCGTTCCGATTCAGTCAGACAACGCCACGGCTGTGGCTTACATAAATCAACAAGGGGGCACCCGCAGCAGGGCAGCCATGCGCGAGGTAGGGCATGTGCTTCATTGGGCCGAGAGAAATCACTCAGCGATATCGGCAGTCCACATCCCGGGCGTAGAGAACTGGGCGGCAGACTTCCTCAGCCAGCAGGGTCTCGCATCTGGGGAATGGTCACTACACCCCGAGATTTTCCAGCAGATTTGCCAACGATGGGGGACGCCGGATGTGAACGTGATGCCCTCCAGAGTGAACGCTTAGGTGCCTGCGTTTGTAGCTCTGTCTCGGGACCCGCAGGCAATTGCCGTGGATGCGCTGGTTCTGCCATTGAACCAGTTTTGCCTCCCATACTTATTTCCCCCACTGCCACTACTCCCGAGGGTCATCAAGAAGATCAAGGTAGAAGGGGTTCCAGTTATTCTGCTGGCCCCAGATTGACCTAGTTGAGCATGGTACGCAGACCTGGTACAGCTACTCGCCGACGTTCCTTGGTGCCAGCCAGAGTGCCCAGACCTACTTTTCCAGGGCCCGATCTACGACCCAAACTCAGGGGCCCTGTGTTTGACGGCTTGGCTGATGAATCTTGGATTCTAACTCAGGCTGGGTTCGGCCGCAAGGTAGTGGCTACGATGGTTAGCACCCGGAAGCCTGCCTCGGCACGTATTTATCACCACACCTGAAAGGTTTTCTAAACATGGTGTCGGGACCATGGTTGTTCTCCACTGAGATTTTCTATTCCCAATAGCTTGGCTTTTCTCCAGTCTGGCCTAGACTCAGGCTTGACCACCAGTTCTCTCAGGAGACAGATATCGGCCTTATCTGTCCTGTTCCAGCGCAGGATTGCCACCAATCTGCAGGTAAAGACTTTCATTCAGGGAGTCTCCCACTTGGTACCTCCCTATAGGGCGCCCCTGGACGCCTGGGACCTTAACCTGGTCCTAAGTGTTCTGCAGGAAGCTCCATTTGAGCCGTTACAGGATGTCTCCTTATCCTACCTTTCCTGGAAGGTAGTGTTTCTTGTGGCAATAACATCGACAGGCAGGTCTCAGAGCTGGCAGCACTATCCTGCCGAGCCCCGTTTCTCAGCTTCCACAAGGATAAGGTGGTTCTCAGACCAGCTCCTCCTTTTTTACCTAAGGTCGTCTCCTGGTTCCACATCAATGAGGATATTGTCTTGCCCTCATTTTGTCCAGCATCGGTATACCGTGTGGAAAAGGCTCTTCATACGTTGGACCTGGTGAGTGCTCTCAGGAGGTACGTGTCGTGGACAGCACCCTTCCGTCAGACAGACACGCTGTTTGTGCTTCCCGAGGGGTGCAGGAAGGGATTCGCTGCCTCAAAATCGACCATAGCCAGGTGGATTCGTTTGACTATTCAGGAGTCTTACCGCATCAGAGGCACACCAGTTCCAGCAGGGATCAGAGTGCACTCTACTCGGGCAGTGGGCGCCTCTTGCGCTCTTCGGCACCAGGCATCGGCGGAACAGGTTTACAAGGCTGCAACCTGGTCCAGCCTGCACACATTCGCGAAGCACTACAATATCCATACCCAGGCTTCGGTAGATGAGAGTCTGGGTAGAAGGATTCTCCAAGCAGCGGTGGGGCACCTCTAAGACAGGAGGTGCATGTAGCTTGGATCGGTGAGTCGTCTCCCCAATCAGGGACTGCTTTAGGATGTCTCACAGTACCTGTGTCCCCCAATGAGGCGAAGGAGAAACATGGATTTTTGTGATAAACTCACCGTAAAATCCTTTTCTCCGAGACGCTCATTGGGGGACACAGCACCCACCCTGATAGCCGGTTTGGCTCTTTGTTTACTTTGTTTATTAATATGTATTTATAATACTAGGTGGGGTTTTTTCTAGACATGTTGTCTCGTGCATTAAGGTTGAAATTGTCTTTTTGTGATCTCCTACTGCTTTTGCACCGAACTGGTTTCGCCTGCAACCGAGGCGAGGGTGTATACTGCGGAGGAGGAGCTAACTTTCTTTTCATTCACTTAGTGTCAGCCTCCAGGCAGCAGTAGTATACACCCACAGTACCTGTGTCCCCCAATGAGTGTCTCGGAGAAAAGGATTTTACGGTGAGTTTATCACAAAAATCCATATTTTTGAATTTTTTTTGAATTTTTCTCTGTTAGCTGTTTCAACTTCTTTAAAATCACAAGCAAAATAAAGTGCTGTGCTATAACTATGGAATTCTTATTCTTGCAGTAGAACACACGAAAGGCTGCTGGAATAGAGAGAAGAGAAAATTAGTCTACCGATAAGATAAAGAAATGAAAGAGAGTCGAAAAAGAAGCAGTATTTGGATTCATTTTCATATCCTCAGCACCGTAAAAGCAGAATGTAAAATATGTAGCAAAAAACTGGCATACCGAGGAGGGTCTACGAATAATCTTCACAGGCATATGAGATCTGTGCATCCTACAGTGAAGATTGATGAAAAAAGGCAAGCTAGTGGTCATGTTAGCTTGCCGGCTGCCGAACCTGAAGTCTGTGCCTCTACCTCAGGTATGGAGGTATTGGAGGCTATAGCATCGGTAGCTGCACAATCGGAAGCTGCAGCATCAGAAGCTGCAGCATCGGTAGCTGCACCATCGGAAGCTGCAGCATCAGAAGCTGCAGCATCGGTAGCTGCACCATCGGAAGCTGCAGCATCGGAAGCTACAGCATCGGAAGCTGCAGCATCGGCCACTCCCCATGCATTAACTAATCCCCAACCTGTAGCAACAACACAAAGCTCTATAATGCAGTTAATGGTACATGAATCCATGACGCCTTTAATGCAAGCTACAGTTGATGAGGAATTGGTTGCAATGATTGCCAGAGATTTCCAACCATTTTCAATTGTGGAGGACAAGGGATTTAGAAAATACACCTATTATCTGAATCCCATGTATAATATTCCAAGCAAGATAACAATCATCCAGACAGTCCTTCCAAGACTATATGACAGAGAACGTGCCAAATTGCAAGACAGGATTACAAGAGTTACAGCAGTTTGCCTGACAATCGACTGCTGGACGTCCAGCACCACCACTGCATTCATTTCTGTTACATGTCATTTCATAGAAAACTATAAAAAGGTGTCCTGCCTTCTGGACTGTTTTGAGTTCAGTGAAAGACACACGTCAGAGAACTTGGCAGTAGAACTACTAAGAGTTGTAAAAGAGTGGCACATAGAAGGCAAAGTGATTTGCTGTGTTAGTGATGACGCAGCCAATATAACGAACGCTATTAAACTTCTAAATTGGACCCATCACTCATGTCTTGCACACACTATCAACCTGATCGTGAGAGATGCCCTCAAGGTTATTAAGCCCACTCTGGACAAAGTGAAGTCCATAGTGGAATTTTTCCATAAAAATACAATAGCCACAGAGAAACTGAAATCTACACAACGACAGATGGGTATGCCCGAGCTGAGGCTGAAACAAGATTGTGTGACGCAATGGAATTCAACATACCACATGCTTAAACGAATTCTGGAGTCGAAAAATGCAGTCATTTTAACCCTGGCCGTTGTCTGTGCACCTGTTGACACTCTGAACCAAGAAGAATGGGAAGTAGTGCGGGAGACATGCATTGTGTTGGAGCCATTTGAACAGGTCATTGTGGAGATCAGCGCAGAAAGGTACAATAGACCGTTATTTAATTTCACAGGGTGGGCCATTTACAGTGTGTCCGTAAAGTCATGGTGCACTTTTGACCAGTCACTGGAAAGCAACAAAAGACAATAGAAATGTGAAATCTGCTCCAAATAAAAGAAAAACTCTCCCAGTCTCATACCTTTTCAGTGCAGTTCGATGTGGGCTCCATTTGTTGCCCTACACACATCCAAACGATAGTGAAGTTCTTGTCACACACGGGGTAAGGACGTCTGGTGTAACAGAGTGAATAATGTCTGGGATTCTCTGTTTTAAGTGATTAATGTCGTTGAAACATTCAATGTACACACGTTGCTTCACATAACCCCAAAAGTAAAAGTCTAAGGGTGACAGATCCGTGGATCGTGGTGGCCATGGCTTGACAGAACCCCTGCCTATCCACCGTCGGGGGAATGTTCTATCCAGAAACTCACGAACAATGGTGGCGTAGTGTGGAGGAGCGCCGTCCAGTTGAAAGATGACAACTTCTGGAAATTGTGGCACTGCATACAATTCCAACATGTCAAGATACGTGTTTGCCGTCACAGACCGCTCCACAAAAAAAAAGGTCCTATCACCTTATCATGCATCAGGCCACACCACACCACACTGTGGTGTAGTGACCACTGTGTCCACTAGGGGGCGCTGTGTGGGTGTCCCAGGGCAGGCGTATAAGCATTTCTAGTGGCCTGATAGGAGTAGGATGCTGAATGATCGTTTTGTATCTCAAGGTAGGTGGCCTTGAGATGAAGGCTTGATTATGTGCTGATCAGCAGAGCTGATCTTTCGTACCAATGTGTTAGGGAGAAGCTACCTACAAATCCACCCAGGGGTGTGTTTAAAAACGCCTATAGTAAAGATTATGTGAGTGTGCTTGTAGGACCTGTGATGAGGTCATAGCCATGTGATCCGGTGGGCGTGGCTACAGACCATGCAAGGTGGCCAGGGTAGGTCACGAGTGAATGCTTGGACCCGGTTGGTCCGTTGTGGAAGGTCCCGCTGGGAGATGGGGCTTCCTGCCTGACAGCACGTGAATGCTGTGAGTAATGGCTGCAAGCATCTGACAGTTCCCAGGGGAGGGAATGAACGCCTGCAGTGAACTGAAGCAGCCATGAGGTAACCCTGACAGGGGATATAAATGTGAGGCTCGAGAGCCTGTGTGCTGGACATTGCACAACCTGTATGACTACAGGATAAACAGAGTGAAGCTCTGTCATGGACGCTATGCTGTTTATATGAACTTTATGTTGCTGCTGTGGGTTTATGATGCCAGAATAAACCGCATGGATTGTTATTGTTGTATGGAAAACCTGTGCCGGACGTGATTATTTGGCTGCCAAGCGAGTTTCCCCAACCTTGAATGACAGCGCTACCTTACAACACGTTCACTATAGGGGTGTTACGTTCGTACTCAACGTAGGCATGAGGGTGTTCAGCAGCCCATATTCGGACGTTATGGCGATGAACATGTCCACAGATATGGAAGGTCGCCTCATCGCTAAACACAATCTTCTGCAAAAATCTTGCATCATTGTCGATCTCATGAAGCAGATCTGCAACAAACGCGCATCGTTTGGGTCTATCCGCCAGTTTGATAGCGCGCAACAGCCGCAATTTGTACCCCGTAAAACAGAGACATTTCTTTAACACCTTATGAACTGTAGCCTTGCTTAGGTGTAATTGTCGAGCACACGCACGCACACATTTTTTAGGGCTCCTTAGGTCGCTATCCCGTATAGCCTCTACAGACTCGTCACTGACTGATGGCCTACCAGAACGGGGTTTCTCCAAACTGCCGGATTCCTTCAACTGCTTAACCCACCGAGTAATGTTATTCCTATGTGGTGGCGCTTGGTTGTAAAGACGCCGATATTCACGTAGCACTTTTGTCACTCATTCTGAAAACTGGGAGGGTTTTCCTTTTATTTGGAGCAGATTTCACATTTCAATTGTCTTTTGTTGCTTTCCTGTAACTGGTCAAAAGTGCACCATGACTTTACGGACACACTGTATATGAATACGCCTAAATAAAATCTTGAAAAGTTTTCCCCCTCCCATATTCTAATGTGCCACAAACAGGAAGTTGATATCACCAACCATTCACATTTTATTTAGGTGTATCCGTATAAATGGCCCACCCTGTATATTCATTGCAAATTATAGGTTAAAGGGGTTGTCCAGGCTTGGTTCTTATATCTGCTGTCATTCTGAGACTGCAGACTTGTGAATACTCACAACGTGCATTGTGCATGCTGTCAATTCTCTAGTGCTGGGAGTGGGTGGACATGTGACCCCAAGTGTGCAATTTGAATACTTCCAGCCACATTCCAATTAGACGTGTCCGGCCTTGCTCAATTCTCTTGTATTGAGTGAGGCAGCACACGTCTAGTCAGTATGTGACCGCATGTATGTAAATCGCACACTTGTGGTCATATGCCGCCGCCAGAGAATCCCGAGAGCACGCACACTGCCTGCTGTGAGGATTCACAAGTCTCGTAGCAAATGTTTCACCAACACGAAGACACACTTCTTAATAATATTGGTGCAATAGACACTAATTTCATTCCAACTAGATGGCTTTTAGAAACCATTTTATGTGTTAGACTGGCAACACCTTCTCCTTCCCACTGCACTCCCATTATACACGGGCTGGAGTGACAAACAAATGTGTAACAGTTAACAACTTTACAAAACAATTGTTTGATCTTTTGACTTCTTATTTGTAGGCCTTAATACATTCTACAAAACAAAGAATATAGACTGTTGTATTTGTCAACCCCAGGTCACATCACCCCCCATGATAAAGGCTGGGGTCGAACAGCTGCAAAATACTGATGAAACAACCAGTTGCACAACAACAATTCATGGAGGTGTTGGTACTGTAGTATTATAAATGTATATGGAGAAGGTTTGTGCACTAAGCATGGTCGTGAGTCGTGACAAAGCTGTTAGCCAGACTTTGTGCACCACAGATGTCTGTAAACAGCGCTATCATTTATATTACTAGCCAGCCCCCTCCATGAGTAGTCTGTGTGAATGGTTTTCATCAGTATTTTGCAATTGTGCTGCCTCTGGTATTATCCTGGGGATGCTGCATTAATTTTGTGACCTTGTTAGGTTGAACAATAAGAAATGTTCACTAGTTGCCTGCTCCTGGCCCAATGGATGTTGATCAGTGTTCACTAAAGAAATCACACCAGAGACACAGTAGGATGTAACCTCTCTTTGAGCAATCTATGGCACAGCTCCAAGAGAGCGTTATTAATAATAATAATAATAATAATAATAGTAATAATATAATAATAAGCTTTATTTCTATAGCGCCAACATATTCCACAGCACTTTACATTTCAGAGGGGATTTGTACAGACAATAGACATTACAGCATAACAATAATCACATAGATCGTAACAGATACCCAGAGGAATGAGGGCCCTGCTCACAAGCTTACAGTCTATGAGGAAAGAGGTAGACACGAAAGGTGGGTGGTAACAGTTGCCCTGATTGTATGGACCAGCCATAATGTTAAGTGTGTAACAGTACAGACACAGAGGGCTAATAGATGCATAAAGCATGTGGGAACATGATGCAGGGAACCTGGTTATGGTAAAACTTTTGACTGTGCCACACAGGGATAGATTAGGCGAATGTGTTGAGGCGGTAGGCCAGTCTGAATAAATGCGTTTTCAGGGCACGCTTAAAATTGTGGGGATTGGGGACTAATCGTTTTGACCTGGGAAGTGCATTCCAAAGAATTGGCGCAGCACGTGTAAAGTCTTGGAGACGGGAGTGGGAGGTTCTGATTATTGAGGATGCTAACCTAAGGTCGTCAGCAGAACGGAGGGCACGGGTAGGGTGGTAGGCTGAGACTATGGAGGAGATGTAGGGTGGTGCTGAGCCATGGAGAGCTTTGCGGGTGAGGGTAATAAGTTTGTACTGGATTCTGGAGTGGATGGGTAGCCAGTGTAATGACTGGCACAAGGTAGAGGCATCGGTGTAACGATTGGCGAGGAATATGATCCTGGCTGCAGCATTCAAGACAGATTGGAGGGGGGAGAGTTTGGTAAGAGTGAGACCTTAGAAGAGAGTTACAATAGTCGAGACGAGAATGAATAAGAGAAACAGTAAGGGTTTTTGCGGAGTCAAAAGTAAGAAAAGGTCGAATTCTAGAAATGTTTTTGAGGTGCAGATAACAAGAGCGAGCCAGTGATCGAATGTGGGGGGCAAAGGAAAGCTCGGAGTCAAGTATGACCCCAAGACAGCGGGCCTGTTGCTGGGGAGTAATAGTGGAACCACACACGGAAATGGCAATGTCGGGTATAGGTACATTAGTAGCGGGAGGAAACACCAGGAGTTCAGTCTTTGACAGGTTCAGTTTCAGATATAGTGAGGACATGATGTTAGACACAGCGTTTAGACAATCGCCGGTGTTTTCTAGAAAGGCTGGCGTGATGTCAGGAGAAGAAGCGTATAATTGGGTGTCATCAGCATAGAGATGTTACTGGAAACCAAATCTACTGATTGTTTGACCAATAGGGGCAGTGTACAAGGAGAAGAGGAGGGGGCCTAGAACCGATCCTTGGATAGTAGAGATGGTTAGCACTCGACTAAATGATGTGGATATACGGTGCTAGTGAAAAGGGAACTGGTAGTCCCGTTAGCATAAATTTAATATAGAGTCACTGCACACGTGAATTTTTGCTCAAGTGGAATATTTTTATTTTTATTTGACGGTGAAGAAGCGACAGCTTGACGTTTCGGCCTTTGCGGTATGACAAAATTGCATTGAGATGAAAGACGTGACCCCATAGGGACAAAAGGGGAGCTATATTGATTGTATAATAATCATTCCTATAAGGCATGTATAGTATATAGAATGCAGCGCAATATCACAAATATGTATAATAATACATATGGCTTAATGTATATAGAAACATGTGGGATCAGGGGAAAAGTTGGGTACCTTTATGGCAAGTGGTCCTGATTCCTGAGGATCCACAACTATGCAAATATGCCCAAAAAAAATTGCCTTGGAAGAAAAAAACATTTTTATAAGTATGCAAAAAGAGGCTACATTGGTGGTGCAGCGGTGGTTACTTTAAGGCATGTTACTTACAATCATTGGTGGCAGAGGGAGATGCAGGCACCGCCGTGCCTGTGCAGTGAGTGAGCGCTGTGTCTGTATCAGCGCCCCTATCAATGCCTGGGCCGGTCACCTGATCGGAAGTGACGTCAGACGCTGGCGCATGCGCTGTATGATGCAGCTTTGTCGCCCCATATGGGGGAACCACCAAGAAGATGGTGTGGGAAAACCGCGCCTGCGCCGTAGCGCATGATAGAGGTCTTTTCTACAGAGGAGAGACGCCAAGGGGCGGGAACATCTTTATGCTGGTGTCGCTATGGGCGAACATAGCTGGAAGGGATGCTGAGAATACAGGCTCCATGTGGAGAAGATAAATGGACATAAATATATCTTGTGATATACACCATAATGCAACATGAAAGATCAGGCATGCGACCTAATTACAGCGATCTATTACATAATGTACACAAATAATAAAGGTGACATTACTCTATTGTAGGAGTCCAAACTGAAAAGAATAGAAGAGGAGGGAGAGAAGGGAATAGAATAGGAGGTATTTTTTCTTAAAGAGAAAGGGAATAGAATAGAGGATGTTTAATTGAGTCAAAAAAAAGGGGAGAAATAAAAGGAAAGCGATAAATAAGGACCTGTAATTTGACCTGTTGGGAATAAAGGTGTTTATAAACTAAAAGAATGCCGGAAAATAAGGAAAAAACATTTTTAGAATAAAAGATTA
Source organism: Dendrobates tinctorius (assembly GCF_039654945.1). Taxonomy (NCBI): domain Eukaryota; kingdom Metazoa; phylum Chordata; class Amphibia; order Anura; family Dendrobatidae; genus Dendrobates; species Dendrobates tinctorius. The sequence continues at coordinate 399,282 of NW_027361904.1, read as the reverse complement.
TGTTTAGGAAAGTGAAATAGAAAAAAAAATTGGTAAAAATAAAAAAGTGGAAAATAAAAAAGATATATGGAGAAAATGAAGAAATTGATTCAAAAGAGATAGCGGATAAGACGGGAGTGGAGCAGGCGTTCCAGGAGTTTAGAGATGAAGGGAACATTAGAGACAGGTCTATAGTTAGCGACACAGTTTTGGTCGAGGGATGGTTTTTTAAGTAGTGGATGTATGATGGCATGCTTAAATGAGGAGGGAAAGATACCAGAAGAGAGAGAGAGGTTAAATATTTTAGTTAGGTGAGGGGTGATAGCAGGGGAAAGGGACTGGAGGAGATGTAACAGAGCATGGTATGAGATGATTGGGAGATAATTTCCTGTCGGGTCTGGTCAATTTTTTCTTTGAAGTAATTGTCCAGATCGTCAGCTCGAAGCTCCGTATATTAATTCAAATATAGGTTTATATATCCCCTGTAAGGAGGCTTGGTTAGCTCTAAAATGGGAGTGATCGGATGTATTCCATTGGTTAGTGGGTTGGTCAGTGAGCTAGTCCGTGGGCAGATCCATGAGGTCATCAGGCTGGGTTGGTACATGAGATCATCAGAGTGGGCGTCATCATGGGCGGATCCATGTGGTCATCAGGGTGGGCGTCATCTTGGATACCAGCACATGGTGTGTGGTGAAACAGGAAATAGCAGCCATCTTTAGTGTCACACTTTGATCTGAAAAAGCTCATGTAAGGTAAAATAATACACTTTATGGGTAGTTCCTTTCAATCTCTTACGTCTTGAGGTTAAGTATTTGATCTTAAGGCTCTTCTCAACAACCTGTGTTGGTAAATACAGCAGCTTTTTGTGTAGAGTTGCTTCTAATAAAATTTTCACCGTTTTCTCTCTTTCAGCTACTTAACCTCTTCTAAAATGCTAGTTTTGTGCAGGGGTCTGCAGACAGTGACTACACACCATCAGACAGAAGGAGCTGTAACCACATTAAAGGCAGCAGAGTTGGTGACTGCACTCTGTGCATCCATGAACATAAAGTTCCATAGGATGGAGTACAACACGCTGCTTTCTGAAACCACCATATTGGACCCAAGATATAAAAAGTTGGCCTTTGACGACGCTCAAGCTGTTCATGAAGCACTCAAAAGAATAACATCAGCAGCCAGATGTTACAACATTATCCGACCAGGAGACCAAGGGGGGGAAGCCAAAGCAACGTCTTCTGTATGGAGGCTCTTTGATGAGAGAGCAACAGGAGAAACTGCAGGAAGGAATCCCTCTGCAGATGCCAGAATTGAAGTAAGAGGCTATGGTGAAGAGCCAATTATACAACGATCTGCAGACCCACTGACCTGGTGGGAGGCCAAGGCTTCAATATACCCCAGACTTGCCAAGGTGATGGCAGAAAGATTGTGCATCGTAGCAACATCTGTACCTTCTGAAAGAGTCTTCTCAAAAACAGGACAGATAATAACAGAAAGAAGAAACCGGATCAGCTCAGAAAAAATGAAGCACCTAGTCTTTCTCAATGCCAATCTACCCTAAATCTATTCTTCAAGTGATCTTCTCACATTGAAATTGCCGTCTTGTCTGTAGAAACCATGTCATTACACCAGAGGAGCTGAGCCGATTAATACATGGTGTGACAGGGCCACTGGCACAGTGTACGAGGGGAGATATGTATCACTGCGGTTAACGGCGTCAGTGATATGACACCAGAGCATTTTTCTCCAGCACACTACGTGCTGTGAGGGTTAAGTTGCATAAAAGGGCTGAATTTATTTGGACCTTCATAAAGTGGACCTTCTCCCACCTGCTCCATCTTGCCTGGCAGGACCTGCGGTGATGTCACAATCATGTAATCATCACATGGTCCTGGTTACATACCTGAACATGTGAGACAGTGGCTGTGGTGTCTTGGGAGAGGAAGCACTCCCACGTAGCTCCAAGGAGGAGCAGAGGGCATTGAGACCTGCAGAGGAAAGGACTCTGTTACCCTTTGTTTTTTTGTTTTTCTTCTCCCTTAAGCCAGAAAGGGTCTGTTTAGTTTTGTGAACCCTGCCTTCATGTATACTGACTGCAATAAACCAGCAGGTGTTTCTCCACAAAAGTGTTCTGTGTATACCTGAAGAAGCAGCCAAGCGCGTCATCCCCTCACAATGGTTTTGTAGCCTAACATTTGTAATCAGTGTCGGACTGGGGTGCCAAAGGCCCCACCACTAACATTCACTTTGGGGGGCCCACTTTTCACCTGCATACAAATATTACACTGCCCTCGTTCACAAATTTACCTACATGTCTATATAATAATAAACTGGGTAGTTTGTTTAATGAATGATGAGATGCTGCTTTTATACGTGAATCAATTGAATTATGCAAAGTGCTGCCTATAGAGTGGGGTTGGGGGGGCCGAGATCTCCACTGGGGCCCACCGGAGGATTCCCCTGTTACCCTATGGACCAGTCTGAGCCTGATTGTAATAACTGGTATTTTATTAATGTAAAGTTCTGCCCATGCTGAGGCGGAAGGTGTTTCTGGGAGTACAGCTATGGCCGTCAACCACTTATTAGGACCACCCTGATGCTAGTAATACCAGAATGAGCAGGGATTTGGAAATATAAAATTCAGTTATTCTAAGTTATTTTTTAAAACTTATTTTCATTTGCTCAATTACTACTGCTGTGTAACATGCTGCCTGCAGAATCAGGTAGGACTGTGTGTTCAATGTGACAGGTTCACTTGAGGTGACAATCAACTTATGGAAAAAGTGGCTTAATCCATTGTAACTGGCTATTTACTTAAATACTGTTTTTTTTGCGCATTTATGCTGTTCTCATACAGCTTGCTATGGGCAATATCTAATCCTGTATAAGGTGGCAAGACCACCTGAGTATTTTTTTTTTTTTTATACTATATTACAGGGTTTATCTGGTCACCGCATATTGACAACATATTCACAAGATAGGTCATCAATCTTAGATCATTGGAGGTCTGCCCCCAGAACTTACATCTATCGGCTGTTATCAATGGAAACACTCTGATCTAAGATGCAGAGCGCAGCTCGATTCAATTTACGGCAGCTGCTGGGTACTATCAGGGCCGGACTGGCCATCTGGCAAATGCCAGAAGGGCCTGTCTGGTCGTGGGCTGCCTTGTCTGCTACGTTGTTAAAGGAATCAGTGTTCACAAAGCACTCATATTGTTAAGAGTTGTGACGGAGCACAAAGTCGCCGACTCCATCACTTACCCCAGAAGGCCATGGGACTCATTAGAAATATTGATCATGTAGTAAATAGTGTTGAGCGATACCATCCGATATTGTGAAATATCGGATCGGATTGGATCGGACCAAACCCAAAAAGTATCGGGTATCGCCGATTCCGATACCGGAAACCAATGGAAGTCTATGGGACAGAAACATCGGAATTAAAAAAACCCCTTTCTTTCCTTGCACATCAAGTTCGGGAGGGGGGAAGAGTGTGGGCGGTGCGTGGGCGAACACTGTGCGTGTCTGTGTGTGCGGGCGGGGTCTGTGCGGGCCTGCCGGGGGTCTGCGGGGCTGCCGGGGGCCTGTGCGGGATGCCGGGGGTCTGTGCGGGGCTGCCGGGGGTATGTGCGGGGCTGCCGGGGGTCTGTGCGGGCCTGCTGGGGGTTGTGTGTGCGTGCAGGCATCGTCCGATGGGACTACAAGTCCCATCGGGCGATGCCTGCTACAATGACAGTGATTGACACATTAGCCAATGATGGGACAGTAGTAGTCCCATCATCCGGCTAATGTGTTGAATGTAAAAAAAGAAACATACATACTACATACATACTTCATATATACAACATTCATACAACATACATACATACTACATACATACTTCATATATACTACATTCATACAACATACATACATACATACTACATACATACAGCATTCATACAAGATACATACATACTACATACATACAACATTCATACAAGATACATACATACTACATACATACTTCATATATACTACATTCATACAACATACATACATACTACATATATACAACATTCATACAACATACATACATACTACATACATACTTCATATATACTACATTCATACAACATACATACATACATACTACATACATACAACATTCATACAACATACATACATACTACATACATACAACATTCATACAAGATACATACATACTACATACATACTTCATATATACTACATTCATACAACATACATACATACTACATATATACAACATTCATACAACATACATACATACTACATACATACTTCATATATACTACATTCATACAACATACATACATACATACTACATACATACAGCATTCATACAAGATACATACATACTACATACATACAACATTCATACAAGATACATACATACTACATACATACTTCATATATACTACATTCATACAACATACATACATACTACATATATACAACATTCATACAACATACATACATACTACATACATACTTCATATATACTACATTCATACAACATACATACATACATACTACATACATACAACATTCATACAACATACATACATACTACATACATACAACATTCATACAAGATACATACATACTACATACATACTTCATATATACTACATTCATACAACATACATACATACTACATATATACAACATTCATACAACATACATACATACTACATACATACTTCATATATACTACATTCATACAACATACATACATACATACTACATACATACAACATTCATACAACATACATACATACTACATACATACAACATTCATACAAGATACATACATACTACATACATACTACATATATACTACATTCATACAACATACATACATACTACATATATACAGTATATAACATTCATACATACATACTACATATATACTACATTCATACAACACATACATACGACATACAATGACGGGAGGTAGGTATCCTTCCACACTGTATTCCTCCGCCAGTGTAAAAAAAATAGTCCCTAGTCTCACTTTTGGCATTGCTGTGTGAGAAAGTTCCCACGCAGCTTTTGCCATAAAGTGAGACCAGTGAACTATAGTAACCTCTCAGTGATGCAGTGCAGGAGATCGTCGTGGGACACTCGTGGATTTCTGCAGATCAGGGAGTATATCGGTTGTTTGTTATTTTAATATTTTTTACAGTGAGATGACACTGGCTTCGGGGATCAAAGTGACAAGTGATGGTGAGTATGTACTTCATGTTATATGTACTGTATGTCTATATGTATGTATTGTATGAATGTATTGTATGTAGTATGTATGTTGCATGTATGTATGTTGTATGTATGTAGTATGTATGTAGTATATATGTAGCATGTATGTATGTATGTTGCATGAATGTAGTATATATGTAGTGTGAATGTAGTATATGTAGTATGTATGTATGTTGTATGAATGTAGTATGTATGTATGCTGTATGAATGTAGTATATATGAAGTATGTAGTATGTATGTATGTTGTATATATGTAGTATGTATGTAGTATGTATGTTTTTTTTATTACATTCAACACATTAGCCGGATGATGGGACTACTACTGTCCCATCATTGGCGAATGTGTCAATCACTGTCATTGTAGCAGGCATCGCCCGATGGGACTTGTAGTCCCATCGGACGATGCCTGCACATACACACACAACCCCCGGCAGCCCGCACAGACCCCCGGCAGCCCGCACAGACCACCGGCAGCCCGCACAGACCCCTGGCAGGCCCGCACAGACCGCACATCATGATGACATCATTTCAGCAGCCAATCACAGCCATGACATTAGTTAACATGGCTAACACAACTGGCTCATTGCATTATGGGAACTTCTGATTCTGGTATTTGATATTGTAAAAATATCGGTACTCGGTATCGCAATTCCGATACAGCGAATATCGGCCGATACCCGATTTTTGCGGTATTGGAATGCTCAACACTAGTAGTAAATCTTGCTTTCCTTCATCCATGGTAATATTAGTAATATATCCCATCTGGGACTTGGCAGTGGGGAACAGCATGGGCCTGTATCATTTCAAATGCCAGGGCTGAATTTCAGTCCCAGTCTGTATTCTTTTGAATGCGCAAGCCTTTCTGCGGCAGTATTTACTTGTGTCACTACACACACAGTGGAGCATTATTATTTTATTTACGGTATTTTGCAGCTCAGTTCAGCAGCCACTGGAGCACCTAACAGCAGATCAGTGGGAGTGCCCGACGGGTGCGGAGTTACCCCTGATCTCATATTGATGATCTCTTCTACGGATAATTCAGCAGTATGCCTTCACCAGATAATCACTTTAACGCTAATTTGCTCTGGTGTCGAAAAAATATTCTTGTTGGTTGCTATGAGTTGTCACATAGCAAACAGACGTACTGCTGTAGGAGTTTTACTCCCTCTCTTGCAATAAAGCACTAAGGCTGAGTTCCTTTCCTTGATCCTGTGGCCATGGGCCTCTTCTAAGATCTGGGCTGGAGAAAACGGACCTGCCCCACTACTTTCCTGCAGTTTGTTTAAAAAAAATGAAAGCCCATACCCGGTTTTCCTGAACAATTCCTTGGTCGAAAAGCTCGACCAAGTTCACACTTACTTGCACTTTGCCTTGTGACTCGCAGGCAACCTGCTGTGACCACAAGGCAGTCCAGCGGATCTAATATACTTCTGTGCACATCCTGGGGGACACATAGCGACCCTCGCAGATCACACCAGTCGCTGCCTCACGTAACCCCCCTGTTCAAACTTGTGGGGTTGAACATCTGTCACCATACTGGGGGCCCTTGATGGGTCATCTGCATTTCCCTGTGACTTTCCCATCCGATGTTCCACTGAAAAGCTGAAATTTTGCAGTGACAGAAACCATCTGGTGACCCGAGCATTCCTTTCCTTTTCGTTACCTCATCCATACGAGGGGGAAATGGTCCGTTACCAAACGAAACTGACACCCGAGCAAATAATAGCGTAGGGACTACAAGGCCCATTTAATTGCCAAGCACTCCTCCACTACGCTATAATTTTTTCTTCCAGGCTCAGTTCCTTGCAAGCCTTATCTATGTGCATTTTTCCTACTAGGCAGCCAACCCCTCCATGGTCTGGTAGGTGTGGGGTGGTTGTTTTTATCAGTAGTTTCCACCTGAGCTGCCCCTTGCCTCTATTAGTGGAGGCCAGCTGCATCCTGCTATATGTGCATTTGTCATCAGACAGGGTTCTGGTAAGGCCATATCTTGTTGTGAGTTTTTTTGAATTTTTTTTTGAATTTTTTCTATGTTAGCAGGCTCAGTTCCTTGCTCAGATAGGTGACAGGATGCTCATCTCCATTCACCTCTTGTGACAATACCACTCTTAGGCCTACCTCTGAGGCATCAGTTTTGTCACGGTGCAGTAGTGGGAATACAGGGGACGAGGAACCTGGGCCCCTGAACTGCCCCTCAGACTAGGGGGAGCCTTGTATTTCCTCAATTGGGGGTACCCTTGATGGTAGGGAGGCCCAAGTCACCGACCTGTCCCTTTCTCCTGTTTAGCCCTGAGCTAAACCCCCAACTCCCACCCCAGGAGGTGAGCAGTAGTGGAAACCACCGGAAAAAGAACGAAAGGGAATAAAATAAACTAATGTACAAACAACAAAGGGACAAGTAGAAGAACAACAATTAGCTTCCAGACACCATTGCCAAACTCCACACCGCAGTTGATAAAGAAGCCGAACTCCAAACTTCAGAAACAGCAGACACCAGAGAGCTGCTACTGCTAGGCTGGTCTCAACAGAGAAACTGTATCACCAATAGTCAGCTGATGCATCAAGTGACTGTCACGTCGCCGTCAGACTCGGGAACTGCTGTTCCTGCCTCGGCCACTGGGAGGCGCCGGACTGTCACGTCACCGTCAGACTCGGGGACGGCTGCTCCTGCATTGGCCACTGGGAGGCGCCGTGGTTCGCCCGTGGGTGATGGTAGTGACGGAGAAGGGGCTTCTGCGCAGGTGTTTGGTGCAGGGCTGTGGAGTCGGTAAGCCAAACCTGCGACTCCGACTCCTCAATTTCCCTTACACCGACTCCAACTCCGACTCCACGACTCCGACTCCCACACATATTGCTTATATTTAAGTGAAAAATTTATTGTAGTACAATGTGAACCTCAGACATTTAATCATTTTTATGATCCAATAATCAAGATATTTAGATAGAACAGAATATATATTGGTGTACTACCCGGTTTTCATTCTTTTTGGTACAGATACGATATGGATAGACAGATATGGATAGATAGAGCAGATTTCTAATCTGCTTTTGCTATTGAAAACATTATCTATGAGCTCAAAAACCTTTCAGGTGATGAGGTTTTTTTAAAAAGCTGATCTGCTTTTGCAGCTGAAAAACGTATCCTCAAAAAACGCAGGAAAAACGCTGTGTGTGAATGTAGCCTTAGATCAGGAATAGAACAGCCATTTATAGGACATTTCATAACTTTCCCAAATTCCTATGAAAAAATATTCAGCACATCCTGCATTGAATTACTGTACCCAATTTATTATATATTTTAGGAGTCGGAGTCGGTCCATTTTATACCGACTCCAACTCCGACTCCGACTCCACCAAAATGAGCACCGACTCCACGACTCCGACTCCGACTCCACAGCCCTGGTTTGGTGGGCGCAGGCTCCGCTCTCCGCTCCTCTGTCAGTCTTGAAGGAGTTGGTGCATCGCCGTCTGGCCTGGTTCTGGGGGCGGTCCAAATGAGGTCATCAGACTGTGAGCCCTGATCCTTCAAATGCCTTGGGGCCTGTCTTGCAGGCCGCCAGATATAGTCTTGGTTTCCCCGGTGTGCTAGTGTGTTATTTGCTGTTGCTGACTCTGACCTTAGCCTGGATTTGACTCTGCTACTGCCTGCTGGTTTTGTACCTCTGTTGCCCTCCTGGTTTAAGACTCTGACCTTGGCCTGGATTTTGACTCTGCTACTGTCTGCCAATTTTGTACCTCTGCCGCCTGCCTGGATAAGACTTGGACTCCTGACTACGCCTCCAGTCCCGTTAATTTATCCCTTTCTAGCGACCGTCCTGCTCTGGTCCGCTGCTCTTATACAGACAGCCACCTCCTGGGCTCTGCTGTAATTCCAGATCCCTGTATAGGGGTAAAGGGTCTCGGGGTTGCTCGGGGTGCTGACTCAATTGCAGCTCAGACTTGCACCAGTCGGATGTCACAGTGACCTTTTAAAGGATGGTGGGAGTGGTCATCACTCATATCAGCTGACCCAGCAGCACTGCAGTAACACCAGATTGCCAGCGGGGAAAAACTGACATTAACTCCCGATGGTCCAAAAAGAAAAGAAGTTTTAAATTGAAAGAAACCAGATCTGCCACAAATCCAAAGAAGGATAGTGACAGGTTTGCACAATAAAAGTTTCCTTGAAGTTGGGGCTGATGAGGACTGGCTGTCCACAAAATGGGATTCAGGGATTGAAATGTTTCCTCTATTTGAGGATTCCTCCGAACCATAACTGACTTCCTACCTTTTAACAGGTTAGTTAGTGGTGCGCATTTCCCTGCAAAGTTGGGTATAAACCAACGATAATACCCAATGATGCCTAGAAAAGCCCTCAACTGTTTGGAGCTCAATGGCTTTGGCCAGTTTTGGATTGCCTCGATCTTGTTTACTTGGGGTTTGATAACCCCGCGGCCGAACTCGTAACCTAAGTACCGAGCTATCGTGAGCCGTATCGCATGCACTTCTTTGGGTTTGCTGTTAACCCTGCGTTTCTGAGCGACCCTAGCACTGCTTGTACCTGGGACAGGTGGGTCTCCCAGTCAGTACTAAAGATGACTATGTCATCTAAATATGCCAATGTGTATTTCCGATGAGGTTCTAACGCTATGTCCATCAGCCTCTGAAATGTGGCCGGAGCCCCATGTAACCCAAAGGGCAAGACAATATAGTGATATAGACCCTCTGGCGTGATGAATGCGGTCTTTTCTTTTCGCGCCATTTCTGGGGTGGCAGCGGGCTGGTATTTGTAGCCGGGGGGAGCAATATCCATGGCCCCTTCCTAGGCTATGAATATATCTGCGTAGCCTTTCTGGCTATAAAATATAGGGGGGCCTCCACGTCATTTTTTTCGGAGGGGGGACCCCTATTTTAATAGCCAGTAAAGGCTATGCAGACAGCTGCGGGCTGATATTCATAGCCTGGGAAGGGGCCATGGATATTGGCCCCCCCTGGCTACCAATATTGGCCGTCGGCTTTCCCCCTCTGGCGCAGAAAATTGCGCGGGAGCCCACACCATTTTTTTTTTTAAATATATATGGCTATATATCTGTGTAAGAATCGGGTGTTCCTGTTGCTGCATGAACCAGTTAGCAGTCTAAATATGTAACAGTACAGACACAGAGGACTATTAAATGCATAAAGTATGTGAGAACATGATGCGAGGAACCTGGTTATGGTAAAAATTTTGAATGAGCCACACTATAGATATATCTATGCATTCTATCTATCCCATATCTATCTATAGATCTGTATATCTGTCTGCCTGTGGGTGTTTTTAAAAACGGATCCGCCGAAAAAACGGATGTGTTGCATGCATTTTTTCATCCGTTTCTTGACGGATCCATTTTTAAAAACACCCACAGACAGATAGATATACAGATCTATAGATAGATATTGGATAGATAGAATCAGCGATCTGACACAGGCACTGCAGCAGGCTTCCTCCATGCCTGCTCGCAGCAGGCACTGATGAAGCCGCCTCCCTTCAGGCCCCCGCAGCCATCTTGGATCCGGGGCTTGCAGGGAAGGAGACCCTAAGAGCAGCGCAGCACATCGCGCTGCTTTGGGGGTCTCAGGGAAGCACGGAGGGAGCCCCCTCCCTGACGATGCTTCCCTAATCCCCCGATGCACTGCGATCGCAGTGTGCCAGGGGTTAATGTTTTGGGGCGGTCCGTGACCACCCCTGCCACATAGTGCCGGGTGTCAGCTGTGATAATCAGCTGACACCCGGCCGCGATCAGCGGCGCCCCCCCTCCTGAGAGCGCCGATCGCTTAGACGTACTATCCCGTCCCCGGTCATATGGGCCCGGGTACCGTGGACGGGATAGTACGTCTGATGTCAGAAAGGGGTTAAGAAACACCAAAAGAAATCAAGATCAAAAAATGTGGTAGTCAGTAATGGTTACTTTTTTTAGACCAAGCAGAGGGGAAATATTATGGAGTACACTGCACAGTACAACATCCCCTGTCTTGTATATATACACTGCATGCAGTATCACTCGTCCTAATAAGTTATATATATATATACAGTACATACACACACACTAGAGGGAGGCCCGATGCAATAGAGGGCGGTAATGTCACGATGGGGGCCGGCTTTGCAGCGTTGAGAATCTCTCCCCCCATGTGCTCACCCACCTATCCACTCTCTCTTTCCCCATGTGCTGACTTCTCCCGTCTGTGCTCTCTTCTTTGACCGGTCTACCCCATGTGCTATCCCCCTTGTCTGCTGTCTCTTTCCTGTGCTGTGTTCTCCCCTCATGTGCTGTCCAGTTTATGCTGTCTCCCCCCTGAGCTCTTTCTCTCTCCTCCATCTGCTGACATTACAGCAGGAGATCGCAGAGGTTACATTTTGTGAGGTAAAATATTTTTTAAAAACAGTCAGTGAAATATTTTACCTCACAAGATGAATCCTCTGTGCTCCCCTGCTGTAATGTCAGTATTGTCTTTTGCTTCCTCCCCTGCCCAGGAGATGTGGTATGCTCCGTACACGGTCAGAGACAGACAATTTAAACCCCTTTAATGTGACCGGCTTCCTCTGCCTGTAGACACGTCTGCTGCTGGGATCAGCCAAATGATTCACTGCGCCTGCTTGGAATTCACGCAGGTTCAGTAAATCAGACCGCCGCCATCTTTGTGCAGACAGATAGTGGCGGTCACATTAAAACTGCGCATGCGCTCCTCCTGTACAGAGATGGCGGCGGTCAGTGAATCATTCGGCTGATCTCAGTGGTGGCGTGTTCGCGACAGTGTTCTGCTAGTGGTACCGCGCAAAAGGTTGCGTACGGCATGTACAGTGTGTGTTAGGGACGGCGGAATGCACTAATAGGAAGTGCGTTCGCCGCCCGGGGTCCACCGTGCAGTAGGTGTAACAACCGCTGCTGAGTAATGGCAGACTCGCTATATGGCGGTATACTGCGCTCGGGTTAAACGTCACACGAGGTGCGCAGAGCGGACTCTGTTAAACTCACAGAGGCATTTTAGTACAAATAAAGCATAAACGCCGAGCCTGTTAGCTTCACCGGTCTCAGCTGGCGTGCACACATGGTATATGGTCACAGGACACGGCCCAAGGCAGAGGTCGGTGTCCGTCTTGACCTACCGTGCATGCGGCATCGCTACCGCGGACGCCAGTAAGTGCTAACTGCAGCGTGGCGATAACTACTGCCGCTGTTCTACAGTGCCGTGAGGCATCACACTATCGGACGCTAGTGTAGCGGTGCGGTATGCACTGTGGCGTATGGCTTGCCACTGAGTGGCGCTGACTATAACTCTAATTCCCTATCCACATGCGTAATATCAGAGGGAAGGGGTTTTATAATGAGTCAGTCACCAGAGTCATACATCCGTCACCATTCACACATAGCAAGTATAGTCTATACTAGCGCATGGCCGAGGTGCCATGCGGGCCTTTTATAGCCATGCGCTTCCGGGACCTTCCAGACCTCTGAGATGGGCCAATCAGATCAGGACAAGGACCTGAGCACGTGACCCCCGATCTCCACTGGGAGATCGTCTCGTGGGCATGCCCAGTAGCGCCGCGAGAGGACTTAGCCTCTGGAGTGGTCTCCTGCAAAGCAAGTTGTGCTACTATTGCTGGTCCAGAGGTGGCAGCAACATCCAGACCCAGAGAGCTGGTCTGAGCAGGGCGCCTGCCTAGACCATGACCCTTCCAGTCCACCAAATAAAACTTTTTGCCACGCACAATCCTGCGTCCCACAATCATGACCAATTGATATGCACACTGCATAGGTCCCCAATAGGCAGCACAGGTCCCCAATAAGCAGGTAAATGTCTCCAACAGGTCCCCAACAGGCAGCGCCCCCTCACCGTCTTGCTCCAGTGTCCGTGCACACTAACTGCCAGCCAACTGGTGAGTGGTGACTGCCACAGCCCGCCCCACACCACCGCGCCTGTTGTGACCGATGAAGATAGATGATAAGAGCAGGTGAGGTGACAGGTCGCAGTCAGGCAGGGCCGGCCACACAGACTCCAGTCATATTGTTCAGGTAACGGGCGGCACCTGTGACTCACTAGAGAATGAGAGATGGGACGAGATTCACCGTCCCCGTGACCCAATAGCCGGCACTGCATTGCAATTGCAGCAGGTATTAGTGCGCGGGGGCTGCCGGCCGGGTCAGGTCACTGCACAACGTGCATGTATCAGTGCGCCGTGGGCGGGGTGGCGTGCACGTGCAGGCAAGGGAGCAGCGCTGGAGAGTCCCTCCTCTGCTCCTCCTCGGCTCCTCCCCTCCTCGGTTCCTCTCCTCCTCCTCGGCTCCTCTCCTCCTCCCCTCCTCGGTTCCTCTCCTCCTCCTCGGCTCCTCCCCTCCTCCTCCGCTCCTCGGCTCCTCTCCTCCTCGGCTCCTCCCCTCCTCGGCTCCTCTCCTCCTCCTCCGCTCCTCTCCTCCTCCCCTCCTCTCCTCCTCCTCGGCTCCTCTCCTCCTCGGCTCCTCTCCTCCTCCTCGGCTCCTCTCCTCCTCGGCTCCTCTCCTCCTCCTCTCCTCCTCGGCTCCTCTCCTCCTCCGTGTGAATTGATTTGATGTCACCTTGCGCGTGCTGCCCGGTGCCTGCGGCGCTGCATCAAAGTACCGGATCGCGCCGGCTCTGGCTAGGAGGCGGCGGTGCCCCCTGCTTGGTGTCGCCCCGTGTGATCGCACCCCCGTCCCCCCCTAAAAACGGCCCTGAGGCCGGGAAACAAGTGTCGAATGACTTCAATATTGTCGCTCACACTCATTTAGCGGCCTGAACTCAGCGCATGTAACTACACTCACAATGCTTCTGTGTGATCTGCACTGTGTCAGCATCTGGGCCCCACTGTGCCTAACACCGGCCCTGCACAGTGTGATTTCTCACAGCTCATAGCTGCACTCACTGCACCGAGCAGCCAGTCACAGGCAATGTCTCATGTGGGAGGAGCCATCTCAGCACAGCCAATCACTGCCCACTTGTGCTCTCTGCTCCGAGTCTCCTCCCCGCCCCCAGCCCGGCAGGAAGAAGCACACAGCGCTCCGCTGCAGGTGGGGAGTCGGGCCTTGTCGTTCACCAGGAGCCGGCTCATCGCCTCGGATCGTTCGGGGAGGACCCATAACTGGCAGCGGTGGACAGTGGTGGCTGCCGGCAGTGGAGGCTGAGGTGAGGCGCTGAGCTCAGGTTAGGGAGGAGGAGGAGGAGGAGAGGGAGGAGGAGAAGGAGAAGGAGGAGAGGGAGGAGGGGGGGGAGGAGAGGGAGGAGGGGGAGGAGGAGGAGGAGGAGGGGGGGGAGGAGGAGGAGGGGGGGGGGGAGGAGGAGGAGGGGGAGGAGGGGGAGGAGAGGGAGGGGGGGGGAGGAGGAGAGGAGGGAGGAGGGGGAGGAGGGGGAGGAGGAGAGGGAGGAGGGGGAGGAGGAGGGAGAGGGAGGAGGGGGAGGAGGAGGGAGAGGGAGAGGGAGGAGGGGGAGGAGGAGGGGGAGGAGGAGGGGAGGGAGGAGGGGGAGGAGGAGGGGGAGGAGGAGGGGAGGGAGGAGGGGGAGGAGGAGGGGGAGGAGGAGGGGGAGGAGGAGAGGGAGGAGGGGGAGGAGGAGAGGGAGGAGGGGGAGGAGAGGGAGGAGGGGGAGGAGGAGGAGGAGGGGGGGAGGAGGAGGAGGAGGGGGGGGAGGAGGGGGGGAGGAGGAGGGGGGGGAGGAGGGGGAGGAGAGGGAGGGGGAGGAGGAGAGGGAGGAGGAGAGGGAGGAGGAGGAGGGGGAGGGGGAGGAGAGGGAGGAGGAGAGGGAGGGGGAGGAGGAGGGGGAGGAGGAGGGGGAGGAGGAGGAGGGGGAGGAGGAGGAGGAGAGGGAGGAGGAGGAGGAGAGGGAGGAGGAGGAGGATTTCTGCCTCATTCATTTCTGTGGCTCCAGTGGGAAAGTAATAATAGGAATCTGAGGCCGAGAAGCTGCGGCCGGAGCCCGGTGTATGGAGAGCCGCCGTCTGTGAGGGAATAGTAGGAGAAGCAGCGACCCCACACCGGCCTCTAGGACCCGGGACGGCTGTGCGCACGGTGCAGATCCGCATTGTGATGGACAGCAGCAGAGAAGTCAATGGGAAAAAAACCGCTGTGCAGACGCTGTGGATTTTTCCGCGCGGTTTTCCTGTGGTACAAAATCCGCAGCAAATTACTTCTTTTGTGTGGTTTTCCATCTCCACAATCTCCAAATCCGCACAAAAACCGCAGGAAAGATGGAAGAAATCCGCAGGAAAGATGCAGGACATTTCACCTGAGGATTTCAATTCTGCGCGGAAAAATCCGCAGGGCCAAAAAGTCCGTCTGCACTCAGCCTAAGTGTGCACTCAGGGAGTGTTTTTTTTTTTTTATTGTTTCTGCTCTTTCATTTTCCCTCCTCTTCTTCTAAGAGCTGTAACTTTGACTTTGTCAGTAGGAAAATAATAAATGTTGTGTGGGCTTGTGTGTGTGTTTTTTTTTAATTTATTGTGGGGAAAAAAATTGCTAAATTCATAACAAAAAAGATACTTGAGTTGCATTTTTCCCAAACACCTGGGAATATATATACAGTAGATGCTATCGCATTGGGAGGGCAGTAACATCACGATGGGGGCAGCTTTGTGGCGCTGGGGGTGGCGGCCCACCCACTTCCGTGCAGTCACAGCTGGCAGGAAGGACGGTGTTTTGTGGCCTGTGCTGGAGATGGTGTGTGGCGCCACCAAGAGGATGGCCCAATCTCCAGCACAGGCCTCAAGCCACGGTCTTTCCTGCCAGCTGTGACTGCACGGAGGTGGGTGGGCAGCCAGCAGCGGGATATGGCGCGTGTAGTCAGGCGGTGGGTCTTGGCGGGGGTCCAGCGGCGGCATCGCTCATTACTCCTCCCTCATTACCAGCCGCGGCATCGCTCATTACTCCTCCCTCATTATACCCTCTCATTATACCCCCTCGTTACACCCTTTCCACAGCCTCGGGATCACAGCGGCGGCCTGGATCCGAGCGGCATCACTTGGGTGTTCCAAAATGGCGGTCGGTGTACTTCCGGTGCGGCACGGTGGATTGTGGGATTCGGGGCATCCAGACGGAAGTGGATCCAGTTTGCAATAGTATTTTTGTCACCTTCTTTCCCTTATTTCTGCCTGATGAATGGATGAACAAATTTTGGTCAAATCTCCAGGGTTTGGTAAAACTTAGGTAATGTAGAATTATACACCTTACATCCAGCATATAGAACGTTTCCTCTCTAGGGTTTACTGGGTTCTGGCAGAAAGAGGGGAGGATAATATCCTGTGATCTATGGAAGTCAGACATGATGTTTGGAAGGAAAGATGGATCAAGCTGGAGGACTAAGGAATCATCTCTAATTGTCAGGTAGGGTTCCCTAACTTAAAGAGCCTGTAGTTCTCCTTTATGCCTTGCCGAGGTTATTGCTATGAGGAAGGCAGCTTTGCACGAGAGGAGCTGAGGGGTACAAGATGTCAGGGGTTCAAAGGGAGGTTGTGTAAGCCCTACATTCAGGTCCCATGGGGGAACAACAGCTTGTTTCTTTGGATGTAGTTTGGTATTGGTAGCTGATGTCATAAATCTCTTTATCCAACGGTGGTTGCCCAAGTCCTGGTCAAACATGGAACTTAAAGCCGCAACCTGTACCTTGAGGGTGCTAGGCCTTAGTCCTATTTCAAGCCCACTCTGTAAGAAATCCAGGATACGAGAAATATTGGGATGTGCTGGGTCAGGAGGATTCGGCAGACACCATTCTGAGAATTTTTTCCACACTTTACCATAGATGGCATGGATGACCGGCTTCCTTGATTTCTGCAGGGTCGCAATTACAGCATCTGATAGGCCCCTGGCTTTTAGGACCTAGGCCTCAGTAACTAGGCAGCTAGCTTCAATCCCCGAAGATTCGGGTGGTGTAGGGGACCCTGTAGGAGTAGGTTGTGTTCTATGGGTAAGTGGACTGGCCCATCTATTTGAAGCTCTGTTATCAGGGCAAACCAGCTTCTCTTTGGCCATACTGGAGCTACCAGGATGGTCGGAGTTCCCTCCTCTCTGATCTTCCTCAGAGTCATGGCCAAGATTGGAATTGGGGGAAAGGCATATGCCAGACGGAAATTCCATTTCTAGGTGAAGGCATCTATTCCCAGAGATTTTTCCCTGGGGTTCAGGGAGAAGTAGTTTTCTACCTGAGAATTTTGGCCAGATGCTAGCAGGTCGACCTCTGGGAAGCCCCACCTGCTTACTAGTCCTTGGAAGATTCTTCCGTTCAGACTCCAGTCGCCAGGCTGAAAACATTGTCTGCTCAGGAAGTCTGCCTGAAGATTGGAGGTTCCCTTTAGGTGGACTGCTGTCAATGAAAGGAGGTGACTTTCGGCCCAGAGAAATATTTGTCTTGAAATAGATTTTAGGCTGTTGAATTTCGTGCCCCCATGGTGC
Source organism: Dendrobates tinctorius (assembly GCF_039654945.1). Classification (NCBI taxonomy): domain Eukaryota; kingdom Metazoa; phylum Chordata; class Amphibia; order Anura; family Dendrobatidae; genus Dendrobates; species Dendrobates tinctorius. The sequence goes on along the minus strand of NW_027361904.1, from coordinate 381,614 downwards.
TTGAGATGGGCTACCGCAGTCATATTGTCGGAGTATACCTTGATATGATGACCTTGGACCAGTTTTGTTGCTGCTAGGACAGCCTCCTCCACGGCTTTTAGCTCCCTGAAGTTGGAAGATCTTGAACTTGCTTCCTGACTCCATAACCCCTGGAATGGGGTCTGGGATACTATGGCTCCCCAGCCTTTTTTGCTCGCGTCTGTTACTGTGATTAAGGGGAACTGAGCCAACTCACACCTTTGCTCAGATTTTTGGGGTCTATCCACCAAGCCAAGGAAGCTCTTACTCTTCCTGGAGTCAGCACTCTTCTGTTCAAAGAGCGATGGTGTCCGTTCCAGCTTTCCAGGATGTGGGACTGAAGCACTCTGGAATGGGCCTGCGCACAAGACACTAATTGGATGCAGGACATCATTGACCCCAGAACTGACATGGCTGACCGGAGGGTCAGGGACCTCTGTTAACTGAAGTCCAAAATTTTTGAAATTATAGAACTCTGATGATCTTCGGAAGAAAAGACATCTGACTTCTTGAGTCTAACAGTACTCCCAGAAATCTTCTCCTTTGAGAGGGTTGGAACTGGGATTTCTTTATATTCGGAATCCAGCCTAAAGATTGAAGAATATCCACAGCCTGAGCTACCTGGCTCTCCAGGGCCTGGTAGGAGGTACCTACTATCAGCAGGTCATCTAAGTAAGGTACGATGCAGATGGCCTGATTCCGAATATGGGACACGGCTTCCGCCATTATCTTCGAGAATACTCGTGGGGCAGAGGATATGCCAAAGGGGAGCACGTTGTATTGGTAGTGCTCTGTGACCTTCTTGAACTGCAAACTTTAGATACCTTCTGTGGTGAGGATGAATAGGGATATGGAAATAGGCATCCTTGAGTTCTGTGGTGGCCATGAAGGAGTGAGGAATGGCGGTTTTTACCGATTCCATTTTGAACCTGCGGTATGCGATGTGTCAATAAAGAACCATCAGATTTATTATTATTATTCTCGCCTCTCCTGTGGGCTTTTTCACTAGAAATAGCCGGGAATAATGACCTTTCCGCGTTCTTCCACAGGAACCTGGGAAATGGCGTTTGATTGTAATAGGGCCTGTATGCCCGATTTTAGTGTTTCTGAGCCTCCCGAGATGGTAGGGAGGTGAATCTCAGACCCGGGGGGGGGGATGACTCGAACGCTAAGAGAAGGCCCTCCCTGATGACATTGAGGACCCAAAGGCAGTTGGAAACCGACTGCCAAGTGTGGAAGAAATTCAAGAGCGCCCCCCCCCCCCATCCCGGGTCAGAGTCATTGTCTCTCCTGCTGTTGCTGCTGCTGGGGGATGAGGATATATCTACCTCTCCACTTAGCATAGCTTCACCTTCCTGTTTTCCCCTTCCCTTTTGACTGGGAAGTCTGAGTCTGGGGGGCTCAAAAAAAACTCTTCCTGGGGGTCTTTTGCTCAGGAAGAGCCTTCCTCTTATCGGTGGCCTTTTCAAGAATTTCTTCCAGAGCTGGTCCGAAGACGTGTTCACCCTTGAAGGGGATGGAGCAGAGTCTGACCTTAGAGGTAACATCCCCACTCCACATCTTAAGCCAGAGCGCTCATCTGGCAGAATTAGATTGAACAAGGGACCTGGCGGAGGTACGAATCATTTCCATGGTTGCGTCTGCCAGGAACCCTGTAGCTTTCTGGAGTATGGGAAGGGAATCAAGAAGCCCACACCTTGAGGTTCCCTGAGAGATATGATTCTCTAGCTCCTCAAGCCACCTGAAGAGGGATCTGGAAACACATGTTGAGGCAATACCCGACTTTAATGCTGATGCAGAAGTCTCCCAAGCCTTCCTTAGAAGGCTCTCTATTTTACAGTCCATCGGATCTTTAAGCTGGGATGCGTCATCAAAGGGAAGGACTGTCTTTTTTTTACTACCCTCGCCACCTGGACGTCCATCTTCGGGATGTCCCATTTATATGCATCACCCTCCAGGGGGAACCTGTGCTTAAGTTCCGATGGAGAGGAATAGCGCTTCTCTGGGTATTCCCATTCCTGGGAGATCATATCCACTATGCTTTTATGCACTGGAAACCCTGCCTGTTTAGCCCCCTCCAATCCTCCAAACATTCTATCTTGGGCTGACTGAGGTACTGGCTCACATTCTAGCCCCATAGTGGCACGAAGTGCACTAACAAGCTCCTCCACGTATTCTGAGGAAAAAAGATATCTTCTGGCATCGGATATTTTAGTGGCTACCATCTCTTCTCATCTTTCAGAGCCTGAGTCATATGATCGCTCTGACTCAGAAGCTGAGTCCTCTGGCTGAAATCTGTTTTTTTTTTTTTTTTGAGGGAGATGGGCCCACTGATGGAGGGGGGGAAAAGGCGACTAAGGAGGTCTGAAACTCCTGCTTGACCAAGCTGCGGATTTTGACAATCAAGGAGGGGTGCTCGGCTCTAACCACTCTATCTGTGCATGCCTGGCACAATTTCTTCTTCCATGATGTGGGAAGCCTTTTGTTACAAATGGAGCATTTAACCGCTTTTTTGGTGGTGCCTTTATGGGAAGACTTGTCTCCCTACGAGAGAGGAGAGAAGTATTTGGGAATTAGTAACCCCTACACTCAGGCCACCGCCACCAGGACCCACCTCATTAAACACTCACTGTGGCTGGGGCAGCGCTGGGCTCTGCAGATGGAGGGCAGGAAGAGCTCTCCATGCTGACAGGGGATTTGTCTTGCCTGTCGGCGTCTTCCAGTGGGTTTATGAAGGGTTAAACCCGCCCTCAGCGCTTACTTTGTTTTTCCCCCTCCCAGGGTCTTTCCGGTATGCTCTTGTACTCTGTCAGCTCTCCAGGGGCTGCCATAGGCCAGACCAGAAGTCACCTCGTTACAGGGTGGAACGCATACCCCGGAAGTGACTGCACGTCTATGACGTCACTTCCGGGATACCAACAGCGCACACAGGAGGAGGAGAGACCGGAGGGCTGCGGGAAGCCTCCGGTCGTGGATCACTGGCCCGCTTTACCCCCCGAGGGGGCGTGGCTGGGCCAGTAAGGTCTCGAGTTCCAAGAAAGGCGGGAGCAGCACGGAGGAGGGGAGGCAGAGCCACCGACCACTACTGCCCGGCATTCACAAATCCTCAGGTAAACTGCAGCAGCTGGCCACGCAACATACCCCTAACCTCTCTATGCCCCATGGGGGACAGGAAAGACACTGGTGAGAGGGAGGTAGGAAGGACCTTTTAACCTCTTTGTGCTTCCTGTCCCCCATGAGGGCGTGGAGACAACCTCCCATGCTGTTGTGGAAGGATGATAGAGAAAATATCCTTATATTCACCTGTCCTAAATATCCCCCACTCTAATCCATGCAACCGATCATGCAGAGGAGCCGGGGAGAATGACGCCTGCAGCGAGCGGGCCCCAGATCTCTGCTGCGCTTAGCGAGCGGTGTCCTGTCACTGAGGTCCAAGGCAATCTCGCTGCAGGCGTCATTCTCCCCGCCTCCTCTGCATGAACAGTCAAGAGCATTACGGGGGGAGGGGAGGATGATTAGGACAGGTGAGTACATGGATTTTTTTTTTTATTCCTATTTTTACAGTTGGCCACTATGGGAGCAGACACTACTCTCATAATGGTCCCCTGCTGGTGCTGATCGCAGCAACCTCCAACCTCCGCGGCAAGGTAGGGATGCTACCAAGCCAAAAAATAGGGTCAATATTCCAGGTGTCCTTGTATGCGATACAGTGGGGGGGAAAAAAAAGGTATTTAGTCAGCCACCAATTGTGCAAGTTCTCCAACTTAAAAGGGGTGAGAGAGGCCTGTAATTGACATCATAGGTAGAACACAACTATGAGAGTCAAAATGAGAAAACAAGTCCAGAAAATCACCTTGTCTGATTTGGCAAGATTTATTTGGCAAATTATGGTGGAAAATTAGTATTTGGTCATTAACAAAAGTTCATCTCAACATTTTATTATTTCTCCTTTGTTGGCAATGACAGAGGTCAAACGTTTTCTGTAAGTCTTCACAAGGTTGACACACAATATTTGTGAATTGAGTACCTTACTAGACAAGATTTATATTCATTCAGTGTTTCCATCATTATGGTTTTTTATGGTCACATATAATTTTTTTTTCACAGTGGTGCTTTCTTTATTTTTGCAGGGTCTATTGGGGTCAGTGAGGGCAAGCAGACATCTCGTGGGGGTGCCATATCATGGTAAGGTAGTGTAGCCACTAGGTTGCAAGAATGGCCAGTATCACTATTGCTCACGTGTGTCTTCTCTTTGCTCTATCATTTAGAAGCCCCCCTCTTTAATTATTTGTAAATTAAAGCTGTTGTGTGTGTATATATAGTGGGTGGGTCTTTTTTAATGATGTTTAATATGCAAATTAGCCTGTACTATTCCCAGCCTCTTCTGCTATAATGACACTCTTGTAGGAAAAAACTTTTTTTGATAAGGCAAAATGGGGTCAAATATTAATGAGAACCAACTAGAAAAAAAACCCTAAAAATTAACTTTTTCTGCAATTAAAAGTATATGTTAGTATATACAAAATCCTTTAAAAAGGGGACTATAAATGGATTAATTGTAATATCGGGAACAATAATACACAAAAGCTGAAAGTCTTTAATAGGCCCTGTTCACCTAGCTTTCAGCTTTTGTGTATTGTTCCTGATATTATTATTATTAATAGTATTATTATTTATTTATATAGCACCATTGGTTCCATGGTGCTGTACATGAGAAGGGGGGGTTACATACAAATTACGGATCTCACTTACAGTAAACAAACTAACAATCACAGACTTATATAGAGGGGAGAGAGGACCCTGCCCTTTCGGGCTCAGATTCTACAGGATGGTGGGGAAGGAGACAGTAGGTTGGGGGGTTGCAGCTGCTCCAGTGATGGTGAAGCGGTGGCTCCAGTAGTGGTGAGGACGCAGCGGGGATCATTGCAGGCTATAGGCTTTCCTGAAGAGATGGGTTTTCAGGTTCCATCTGAAGGATCCGAGTGTGGTTGATAGCCGGATGTGTTGGGGCAAAGAATTCCAGAGGATGGGGGCTATTCGGGAGAAGTCTTGGAGGCGGTTGCATGACGAGCGAATAAGTGTGGAGGAGAGAAGGAGGTCTTGGGAGGGTCGGAGATTACATGAGGGAAGATATCGAGAGATTAATTCAGAGATATATGGAGGAGACAGGTTATAGATGGCCTTGTAGGTCAGTATTAGTAATTTGAATTGAATACGCTGAGGGAGTGGGAGCCAGTGAAGAGATTTGCAGAGGGGAGAAGCGGAGGAGTAGTGAGGAGAGAGATGAATTAGTCGGGCAGCAGAGTTAAGGATGGACTGGAGAGGTGCGAGGGTGTTAGCAGGGAGGCCACAGAAAAGGATGTTGCAGTAGTCGAGACGGGAGATTATGAGGGCATGCACAAGCATTTTAGTAGAGTGAGGGTTGATGAAGGGACGGATTCTGGAAATATTTTTGAGCTGGAGGTGGCAGGAAGTGGAAAAAGCTTGCATGTGTGGTTTGAAGGACAGGGAAGAGTCAAGGGTTACTCCGAGGCAGCGGACCTCTGGTGTCGTCAATTGTTATAGATAGGTCAGGTAAGGAAGATCTGTGAAATGGGGGAAAGATGATCAGTTCAGATTTGTCCACATTCAGTTTGAGGAAGCTGGAGGAGAAGAAGGAGGATATGGCTGATAGACACTCCGGGATTTTGGAGAGCAGAGAGGTGACGTCTGGGCCAGAGAGGTAGATATGAGTATCATCGGCATAAAGATGGTACTGGAATCCGTGGGACTTCATGAGTTGCCCCAGGCCAAGTGTATAGATTGAGAAGAGTAGGCGTCCTAGAACAGAGCCTTGGGGGACTCCAACAGAGAGAGGGTGGGATGAGGAGGTAGTGTGGGAGTTGAACACGCTGAATGTGCGGTTGGAGAGGTATGAGGAGATCCAGGATAGGGCACGGTCTTTGATGCCAAGGGAAGAGAGGATCTGTAGTAGGAGGCAGTGGTCAACTGTGTCGAAGGCAGAGGACAGGTCTAGAAGGAGGAGTATAGAGTATTGTACATTAGCTTTGGCTGTAAGTAGGTCGTTAGTAATTTTGTTCAGGGCTGTCTCAGTGGAGTGATGGGGCGTAAACCAGATTGTAGATTGTCAAAGAGCAGGTTAGATAAGAGATGGGAGGAAAGTTCAGCGTGGACGTGCTGCTCCAGGAGTTTGGAAGCGATATTGGGCGATAGCTGGACATAGCGGTTTGGTCGAGGGTTGGCTTTTTGAGGATAGGCGTGATTGTAGCATGTTTGAAAGCAGAAGGGAAGGTACCGGAAGTTAGTGATAGGTTGAAGAGGTTGTTTAGAGATGGGATAAGAGTGGTGGAGAGGTTGGGGAGGAGGTGGGATGGGATGGGGTCAAGTGCACAAGTGGTGAGGTGTGATTTGGAGAGAAGATGAGCAAGCTCCCCTTCAGTGATGTTGGATAAGGAGGTTATGGGGTTTGGGCATTGGTCTGGTATACAAAGGGGTTGTGGTGGTTGAATAATAAAGACTTTCCGTGTTTCGTCTATCTTGTTTTTGAAGTGCATGGCGAAGTCCTCAGCAGAGATTTCTGAAGTTGGAGGGGGCAGTGGTGGGCGAAGGAGGGATTTAACCCATTTATAGTCCCCCTTTTTTTTAAAAGGTTTTCATATACAGTATACTAACGTATACTTTTAAGTGACTTGCATTATTATTTTTTTTAGGTGTTTTTTTTCTAGTTGGGTCTAATTGCACCCATTATAATACTTTTTGCTGCATATAGCAAGAAACTTTTTAAAGTAGGGAGGACTTTATTACAATACAGTAATAGGGCTGTCAAGATAAATTGTTTCAGTTGGGGACCCTCACCTGAAGGTTCCTTTCACTGTATGTATGTGTATATATTACACTTACTGACCCAACTCCACATCATGTGCTGGCTTTAGATGGTTGTCCAAGACTTTTAACATTGGTCTATCCTTATAATAGGTAATCAATGGCTGGATTGTGACACGACAGCCCTACTGAACAGCTGTTCTGTGTCTGCCGCAGTGAGAACTGCTCGGTTATGGAGCTGCTCCATCTACTGTATTTGCACAGGGGACGGATGCACACTGCGAGGCCACTATAGAGTAGACTGAGCAGCTCAGTAACTGTAGTTGGAAGTTCCAGCTGACACACAACAGCTGATTGGTCGGGTTGTTGGGTGTCACACGCGCGCACACACCAATCAAAAATTAAAGTGAATCTGTCACCTATTTTTTCACTTATGAGATGCGGCCACAAACATCAAGGACTTATCTACAGCATTCTGTAATCTGAAAGATAAAAAAAACAAGTTAGATTATACTCTCCAGGGGTGCAGTCTGGCTACAGTGGGTGTCGCGGTCCGGGTCCGGTTCCTCCAATCTTCTAGCGATAACGACCTCTTCCTTGCTTCTGTCGCAGTTCTTGCGTAGGCGTAATTCTCTGCCCTGTTGAGGTCAGAGCAGAGTACTGCAGTGCGCAGGCGCCGGACTTCTCTGACCTTTCCCGACGCCTGCGCACTGCAGTGCTCTGCTCTGCCCAGAATTACACCTGCAAAGGAGCAGCAACAGAAGCAAGGAAGAGGACGTCATCACTAGAAGATGGGAGGCAGCGGACCGTGACACCCATCGGACCCGGACCGCACCGGATTGCCCCCCGGTGAGTATAATATAACTCGTTTTTCTTATCTTTCAGGTTACATCTGGGGCTTATCTACAGCATTACAGAATGCATTACAGAATGCTGTAGATAAGCCCCTGATGGCGGTGGCCGCATCTCATACTGGAAAAATGAGGTGACATATTCCCTTTAATGACCTATCATAAGAATAGGCCATCAACGTTAAAGCCGTGGCCAACTTCTTTAAATCACAAGCAACTAAAATGCTGTGCTATAACTATGGAATTCTTACTTCTTGCAGTGGAGTACACTAAAGGCTGCTGGAATAGAGAGAAGAAAAAATTAGTCTACCGATAAGATAAAGAAATGACAGAGAGTCGAAAAAGAAGCAGTATTTGGATTCATTTTCATATCCTCAGCAACATAAAAGCAGAATGTAAAATATGTAACGCTAAACTGTCATACCGAGGAGGGTCTACGAATAATCTTCACAGGCATGTGAGGACTGTGCATCCTACAGTGAAGATTGATGAACAAAGGCAAGCTAGTGGTCATGTTAGTGTGCCGGCTGCCGAACCTGAAGTCTGTGCCTCTGTCTCAGGTATGGAGGTATCGGAAGCTATAGCATCGGTAGCTGCAGCATCGGAAGCTACAGCATGGGAAGCTACAGCATCGGCCACTCCTCATGAACTAACTAATCCCCAACCTGTAGCAACAACACAAAGCTCTATAATGCAGTTAATGGTACATGAATCCATGACGCCTTTAATGCAAGCTTCATATGATGAGGAATTGGTTGCAATGATTGCCAGAGATTTCCAACCATTTTCAATTGTGGAGGACAAGGGATTTAGAAAATACACCTATTATCTGAATCCCATGTATAATATTCCAAGCAAGAAAACAATCATCCAGACAGTCCTTCCAAGACTATATGACAGAGAACGTGCCAAATTGCAAGACAGGATTACAAGAGTTACAGCAGTTTGCCTGACAGTCGACTGCTGGACGTCCAGCACCACCACTGCATTCATTTCTGTTACATGCCATTTCATAGAAAACTATGAAAAGGTGTCCTGCCTTCTGGACTGTTTTGAGTTCAGTGAAAGACACACTTCAGAGAACTTGGCAGTAGAACTACTAAGAGTTGTAAAAGAGTGGCACATAGAAGGCAAAGTGATTTGCTGTGTTAGTGACGACGCAGCCAATATAACGAACGCTATTAAACTTCTAAATTGGACCCACCACTCATGTCTTGCACACACTATCAACCTGATCGTGAGAGATGCCCTCAAGGTTATTAAGCCCACTCTGGACAAAGTGAAGTCCATAGTGGAATTTTTCCATAAAAATACAATAGCCACAGAGAAACTGAAATCTACACAACGACAGATGGGTATGCCCGAGCTGAGGCTGAAACAAGATTGTGTGACGCAATGGAATTCAACATACCACATGCTTAAACGAGTCCTGGAGTCGAAAGATGCAGTCATTTTAACCCTGGCCGTTGTCTGTGCACCTGTTGACACTCTAAACCAAGAAGAATGGGAAGTAGTGCGGGAGACATGCATTGTGTTGGAGCCATTTGAACAGGTCATTGTGGAGATCAGTGCAGAAAGGTACAATAGACCGTTATTTAATTATACAGGGTGGGCCATATGGATACACCTAAATAAAATGGGAATGGTTGGTGATATCGACTTCCTGTTTGTGACACACTAGTATATGGGAGGGGGGAAACTTTTCAAGATGGGTGGTGACCATGGTGGCCATTTTGAAGTCGGCCATTTTTGATCCAACTTTAATTTTTCCAATGGGAAGAGGGTCATGTGACACATCAAACTTATTGAGAATTTCACAAGAAAAACAATGGTGTGCTTGGTTTTAACGTAACTTTATTCTTTCATGAGTTATTTACAAGTTTATGACCACTTATAAAATGTGTTCAAAGTGCTGCCCATTGTGTTGGATTGTCATGCAACCCTCTTCTCCCACTCTTGACACACTGATAGCAACACCGCAGAAGAAATGCTAGCACAGGCTTCCGGTATCCGCTGTTTCAGATGCTGCACATCTCGTATCTTCACAGCATAGACAATTGCCTTCAGATGACCCCAAAGTCTAAGGCCTCTTTCACACAACAGTTGTTTGCCATCATTCGCAATCCGTCAAATTTTGAAAAAAACGGATCCGGTGACTGATGCCGCCGGATCCGTTTTTTTCTCATAGACTTGTATTAGAGACGGATTTTGACTGACGGCCGCAGGTTTCATCCGTCATTCGCCGGATCCGTCGGAAATTGTTTGTCCGGTGGCTGGAGACAATAATAATAATTTTCTATAGCGCCAACATATTCCGCAGCACTTTACATTTCAGAGGGAACTTGTACAGATGATAGACATTAATAACCAACAAACCAGACGAATACACATGATATTTACCAATAGATCTCATGGGTCATGTGCATATGGATTAAATACGCCCATCATCAAAATACAGATGAAGCTCAACAAAAAGATGTTTTATAGGCAATAATTGTATATAACAAAGTAAGTTTATTAGAAAACAATTTAAAACCACATGCCAAGATATGGGGAAAGAAGGGAGTGGGCTATAGGCTCACCGCCATGATCATAAATCAACGTGCATAGCCAGTCAACAGACAGTACAATGATATATAAGAGATAAGAGGGGATGATGATGTGTCTGCTATGAATAATTAAATCAACATCATATCATAATAACATGGACAATTTCAAATGAGACCCTCATCTCCTTATGATAGTAACACCTGTGTACCCTAGGTAACATATAGCCAAACGGCATAGCAGAAAAAAAATTCCTTTCCTAATGGTAAAATTACCTCCAAGGGATAACACCGCAGTACCGCTGTCAGCTGGGGGCTGCACGTCCGCCCCGACGCGCGTTTCGGTCTCCTTCCTCAGGGGGCAGATGATAGACATTGCAGCATAACAATAATCACATAGATCATAACAGATGCCAAGAGGAATGAGGGCCCTGCTCGCAAGCTTACAATCTATGCGGAAAAAGGTAGACACGAAAGGTGGTTGGTAACAATTGCCTTCATTGTTCGGACCAGCCATAATGTTAAATGTGTAACAGTACAGAAACAGAGGGCTAATCAATGCTTAAAGCATGTGGGAACATGATGCGGGGAACCTGGTTATGGTAAGACTTTTGACTGTGCCACACAGGGATAGTTAGGTTAATGTGTTGAGGCGGTAGGCCAATCTGAATAAATGAGTTTTCAGAGCACGCTTAAAATTGTAGGGACTAATCGTATTGACCTGGGAAGTGCATTCCAAAGAATTGGCGCAGCACGTGTATAGTCTTGGAGACTGGAGTGGGAGATTCTGATTATTAAGGATGCTAACCTCAGGTCATCAGCAGAAAGGAGGGCACGGGTAGGGTGGTAGACTGAGACGAAGGAGGAGATATAGGGTGGTGCTCAGCCATGGAGAGCTTTGTGGGTAAGGGTAATAAGTTTGTACTGGATTCTGGAGTGGATGGGTAGCCAGTGTAATGACTGGCTCATGGTAGAGGCATCGGTATAACGATGGGCGAGGAATATGATCCTCGCTGCAGCATTCAAGACAGATTGGAGGGGGGAGAGTTTGGTAAGAGGGAGACCGATTAGAAGAGGGTTACAGAAGTCCAGATGAGAATGAATAAGAGAAAGAGAGTTTTTGCGGAGTCAAAAGTAAGAAAAGGTCGAATTCTAGAAATGTTTTTGAAGTGCAGAAAACAAGAGCGAGCCAGTGATTGGATGTGGGGGGGTGAATGAAAGCTCGGAGTCAAGTATGACCCCCAAGACAGCGGGCCTGTTGCTGGGGAGTAATAGTGGAACCACACACAGAAATGGCAATGTCGGGTATAGGTACATCAGTAGAGGGAGGAAACACAAGGAGTTCCATCTTTGACAGGTTCAGTTTCAGATAGTGAGGACATGATGTTAGACACAGTGTTTAGACAATCGTTGGTGTTTTCCAAAAAGGCAGGCGTGATGTCAGGCGAAGCGTATAATTGGGTGTCATCAGCATAGAGTTGGTACTGGAACCCAATTCTACTGATTTGCTTGACCAATAGGGGCAGTATACAAAGAGAAGAGGCGTGGGCCTAGGACTGATCCCTGATGAACCCCAACAGTAAGGGGAAGATGAGAGAACCAGCAAAAGATACAGTAAAAGAGCGGTCAGAGAGATAGGAGGAAAACCAGGAGAGAACGGTGTCCTTGATGCCGATGGAGCGGAGCATAGTGAGGAGGAGCTGGTGATCCACAGTGTCGAATGCTGCAGAGAGATCCAAGAGAATTAGCATGGAGTAGTGACCATTAGATTTAGCTGTTAGTAGATCATTAGAGACTTTAGTGAGGGCAGTTTCAGTAGAGTGTGGAAACCGGATTGTATAGGGTCAAGAAGAGAGTTATCTGAGAGATTGCGTATCAGACGGGTGTGGACCAGGCGTTCCAGGAGTTTAGAGATGAAAGGAAGATTAGAGACAGGTCTATAGTTAGTGGCACAGTTTTGGTCAAGGGATGTTTTTTTTTTAAGTAGTGGATGTATGATGGCATGCTTAAATGAGGAAGGAAAAATACCAGAAGAGAGAGAGAGGTTAAATATTTTAGTTAAGTGCGTGGTGACAGCAGGGGAAAGAGACTGGAGGAGATGTGATGGAATGGGGTCACTGATGCAAGTGGTTGGGCGAGAAGATGCAAGGAGCCTGCTTACTTCTGTGACTGGTTCAAAATCAGAGAGTGAGCTAGATGCAGTGGGGGAGGGACGACCGTGAATGGTATGAGGTGAATGGGACGTAATTTCCTGTCGGATATGGTAAATTTTTTCTTTGAAGTAATTGGCCAGATCGTCAGCTAGAAGCTTCGTGGTTGGGGCCTGTATTCTTGGGTTGAGTAGGGAATGGAAAGCATCAAAGAGACGTTTAGGGTTATTGGACAGTGAGGTGATGAGGGTGTTGAAATAGGTTTGTTTTGAGAGGTGATGGGCAGTGTTGCATGTTCTGAGCATAAACTTATAATGGATGAAATCTTCGGGTACATTGAATTTTCTCCACAGACGTTCGGCGCATCTGGAGCACCGCTACAGGAAACGTGTTTGCAGGGTGTGCCAGGGTTGTCGCCGTCTGTGTCGTGGTGTTCTATGTATAGGAGGTTCAAATTCATCCAGGGCACTTTGAAGTGTTTCATTGTAATGCTTCAATGCAGAATCAGGACATGAGAGGGAGGAGATGGGGGGCCAATGATGACTGCAAGTTCTTCATAAGTTTCTGGTTGTTAATGGCCTGTATGTCTCTATAAATATGGACAGTGGGGGTGACCTGAGCGGGACTGCAGTTGTTGATAGAGAATGAAAGAAAGTTGTGATCAGAGAGCGGGAGAGGGGAGTTTGTGAAATCATTTGCACAAAGCTGAGAGAAGACCAAGTCGAGGGAGTTTCCGTCTTCATGCATTGGAGAGTTGGTAAGCTGCGAAAGGCCAAATGAGGAGGTTAGAGATAAAAGGTGAGAAGCAGATGGGGAAAGGGGAAGAGCAATGGGGATGTTGAAATCACCCATGATGAGGGTGGGCATGTCACAGGAGAGAAAGTGGAAGCCAGGTGGCACAATGATCCAGTAACTGATAGGAGGGGCTGGGTGGACAATACACCACCGCCACTCGCATGGAGAAGTGGGTGTAGAGTATGACAGCATGGACCTCAAAAGAAGGGAAGACAAGTGAGGGTACTTGAGGGATAACCTGAAAGGTACATTTTGGTGATAGGAGCAGACCAACGCCTCCACCTGCTCTATTGTTTTATCTTGGGGTATGAGAAAATAATAGTGCCCCATATGAAAGAGCAGCAGCGGCAGTGTCTGACTGCTGGATCCAGGTTTCAGTAAGAGCCAGAAAGTTAAGAGAATTTGAAAAGAACAAGTCATGGATGAAGGAGAGTTTATTACACACTGAGCGAGAATTCCAAAGGGCACAATTAAGAGAGACACAAGGCATGCAGGGAATATTAATAAGATTAGAGGGGCTTCCGAGTGTAGCAGTTGGGGGGGTTTGACTTTCTATAACATGGGGGACCAGGGTTGGGAGCAATGTCTCCTGCGACTAGGAGAAGGAGGATAGAAAGAGTGAGCAGATGGTTAAGTGATTTGTGAGAGCGTCTCTGATGTTGAATGGTGGGACTGGATGGATCTGTGCAATTGAGCATTGTGAAAAGAGCGTGAGTGCTATACATAGGAGAGGAAAGGGCCAATATGGATGGAGTGTAGAGTTCATGCCAGGGTGGTGGCTTTGTGAGAATGCAGCGGCCAGGATATAAATTATACAAATGCATATGGTATATATTTGTTGTAATCCAAATGTACAGGGAAGAGATGTATATAAATGTCTTACCTGTCTCCTGCCCTGTCTAACTGCCATATTATAACTGCCTCATACTTTGATCAAATGTACTTCAATTAAATGTACATAAATTCCCCCCCTACATAAATGCATTGCCAAGCTAGGTCTGAATGAGGAGGCTAATGCTTAGAGCTGTTTTTTTTTTTTTTTTTTTCGTTTTTTTTCTCCCCTCGTTAACAATCAATCAAAATAAACTACAAAAGCAGGGCACAATAAATGTACTGATCACATAAACCAATGTCCAGCCCTACATGCATCATAAACCACTTTGAAAAGTTTCTTGACCTCACTACATAAGGGGACAAACAGAGTGAGTTGAAATGACTATATACCAGATATAAGCTTGCATAGTTGAAAAGACATATGTAGCATTCAGTATTAACTGCTTGCTGGCATAGAATGGAGTGGATATACACAGGAGTTGAAATCAGAGCAGGAATTGAGTAAGCTAGTTACCAGCCACTTTCCAATTAGACGTGTCCGGCCTTGCTCAATTCACTTGTATTGAGTGAGGCAGCACACGTCTAGTCAGTATGTGACCGCATGTATCTAAATCGCACACTTGTGGTCATATGCCGTTGCCAGAGAATCCCGAGAACACGCACATTGCCTGCTGTGAGGATTCACTAATCTCATAGTAAATGTTTCACCAACACGAAGAAACAATGTTGATGCAATAGACATTAATTTCATTCCAACTAGATGGCTTTTAGAAACCATTTTATGTGTTAGACTGGCAACACCTTGCCCTTTCCACTGCACTCCCATTTTACAAGTGCTGGAGTGACAAATGTGTAACAGTTAACAATTTTACAAAACAATTGTTTGATCTTTTGACTTCTTATTTGTAGGCCTTAATAAATTCTACAAATCATCAAAGAAAATAGACTGTTGTATTTGTCATCTCCAGGTCACAACACCCCCTATGATAAAGGCTGGGGTAGAACAGTTGCAAATTCTGATAGAATGTGCATTCGTAGAATCCCTCACCGGTTAATTTTTTAAGCTCCGGGAGCAGCAGAATCTAAGAAATGTATTCTTGCTTAACCGAGACACATGGCAAAGTCGTGTTTGGATTTAAATAAATGCCAATTTCATGCTGAGAAAAATGATGATTTCGTCGTCCTTCTACGAGCCTCCCTCACTGAGTTGCCAGTTGCACAATAACAATTCATGGAGGTGTTGGTACTGTAGTATTATAAATGCATATGGAGAAGGTTTGTACACTAAGCATGGTCGTGAGTCGTGACAAAGCTGTTAGCCAGACTTTGTGCACCACAGATGTCTGTAAACCTCTATAATTTATATTACTAGCTAATCCTCTCCAGGAGTAGTCTGTGTGAATGGTTTTCATCAGTATTTTGCACTTGTGCTGCCTCTGCCATTATCCTGGGGTTGCTGCATTAGTATTGTGACCTGTGTTGGTAAATACAGCAGCTTTTTTTGTATGGAGTTGCTTCTAATAAAATGTTCACCGTTTTCTCTCTTTCAGCTACGTATCCTCTTCTAAAATGCTAGTTTTGTGCAGGGGTCTGCAGACAGTCACTACACACCGTCAGACAGATGGAGCTGTAACCACATTAAAGGCAGCAGAGTTGGTGAGTGACCTCTGTGCATCCATGGACAGAAAGTTCCATAGGATGGAGTACAACACGCTGCTTTCTGAAACCACCATATTGGACCCAAGGTTTAAAAAGTTGGCCTTTGACGACGCTCAAGCTGTTGATGAAGCACTCGAAAGAATAACAGCAGCAGCCAGATGTTACATCAGAATCCGACCAGGAGACCAAGGGGGGGAAGCCGAAGCAACGTCGTTAGAAATGCATCGACAAACATCTTCTGTATGGAGGCTCTTTGATGAGAGAGCAACAGGAGAGACTGCAGGAAACTCTGCAGATGCCATAACTGAAGTAAGAGGCTATGTTGAAGAGCCAATTATACAACGATCTGCAGACCCACTGACCTGGTGGGAGGCCAAGACTTCGATATACCCCAGACTTGTCAAGGTGATGGAAGAAAGATTGTGCATCGTAGCAACATCTGTACCTTCTGAAAGAGTCTTCTCAAAAACAGGACAGATAATAACAGAAAGAAGAAACCGGATCAGCTCAGAAAAAATGAAGCACCTAGTCTTTCTCAATGCCAATCTACCCTAAATCTATTCTTCAAGTGATCTTCTCACATTGAAATTGCCGTCTTGTCTATAGAAACCATGTCATTACACCAGAGGAGCTGAGCCGATGAATACATGGTGTGACAGGGTCACTGGCACAGTGTACGAGGGGAGATATGTGTCACTGCACTTAACGGCGTCAGTGATATGACACCAGAGCATTATTCTCCATCACACTATGTGCTGTGAGGGTTAAGGTGCATAAAAGGGCTGGTTTTATGTGGACCTTCATAAAGTGGACCTTCTCCCACCCTCTCTATCTTCCCTGGCAGGACTTGTGCTGAGGTCACAATGGTCCTGGTTAAATACCTGGACATGTGAGACAGTGGCTGTGGTGTCTTAGGAGAGGAAGCACTCCCACGTAGCTCCAAGGAGGAGCAGAGGGCATTGAGACCTGCAGAGGAAACGACTGTTACCCTTTGTTTTCTTTTTTTTTTGGGGGGGGGTTCCCTTAAGCCAGAAAGGGTCTGTTTAATTTTGTGAACCCTGCCTTGGTGTATACTGACTCCAATAAACCAGCAGGTGTTTCTGCACAAAAGTGTTCTGTGTATACCTGAAGAAGCAGCTAAGCGCGTCATCCCCTCACAATGGTTTTGTAGCCTAACATTTGTAATCAGTGTCGGACTGGGGTGCCAAGGCCCCACCACTAACATTGACTTTGGGGGGCCCACTTTTCACCTGCATACAAATATTACACTGCCTTCGTTCACAAATTTATCTGCATGTCTATATAATAATAAACTGGGTAGTTTGTTTAATGAATGATGAGATGCTGCTTTTATACGTGAATCAACTGAATTATGCAAAGTGCTGCCTTTACAGTGGGGTTGGGGGGGCCCAGATCTCCACTGGGGCCCACCGGAGGATTCCCCTGCTACCCTATGGACCAGTCTGAGCCTGTTTGTAATAACTGGTATTTTATTAATGTAGAGTTCTGCTGCCCATGCTGAGGCAGAAGGTGTTTCTGGGAGTACAGCTATGGCCGTCGACCACTTATTAGGACCACCCTGATGCTAGTAATATCAGAATAAGCAGGGATTTGCAAATATAAAATTCAGTTATTCTAAGTTACTTTTTAAAAACTTATTTTCATTTGCTCAACTACTACTGCTGTGTAACGTGCCGCCTGCAGAATCAGGTAGGACTGTGTGTTCAATGTGACAGGTTCACTTGAGGTGACAATCAACTTATGGAAAAAGTGGCTTAATCCATTGTAACTGGCTATTTACTTTAGTATTGTTTTTTTTGCGCATTTATGCTGTTGTCATACAGCTTGCTATGGGCAATATCTAATCCTGTATAAGGTGGCAAGACCACCTGAGTGATTTTTTTTCTTTTTACTATATTGCAGAGCTGGTCACCGCATATTGACAACATATTCACAAGATAGGTCATCAATTTGAGATCATTGGAGGTCTGCCCCCAGAATCTACACCTATCGGCTGTTATCAATGGAAACACTCTGATCCAAGATGCAGAGCGCAGCTCGATTCAATTTACGGTTGCTGCTGGGTACTATCAGGGCCAGACTGGCCATCTGGCAATTCTGGCAAATGCCAGAAGGGTCTGTCTGGTCGTGGGCTGCCTTGTCTGCTAAGTTGTTTAAAAGAATCCGTGTTCTCAAGGCACTCAAATTGTTAAGAGTTGTGACGGAGCACAAAGTCGCCGACTCCATCACTCCAGCAGGCCACGGGACTCATTAGAAATATTGATCATGTAGTAAATCTTGCTTTCCTTCATCCAGTGTAATATTAGTAATATATCCCATCTGGTACTTGGCAACGGGAAACAGCATGGGCCTGTATCATTTCAAATGCCAGGGCTGAATTTCAGTCCCAGTCCGTAACTGGGTAATACAGTATTCTTTTGAATGCGCTAGCCTTTCTGCGGCAGTATTTACTTGTGTCACTACACACAGAATGGAGCATTATTTTATTTACGGTATTTTGCAGCTCCGTTCAGCAGTCACTGGAGGACATAACAGCACATGATAATAATTATTTCTATAGTGCCAACATATTCCACAGCACTTTACATTATAGAGGGGACTTGTACAGACAATAGCAATAAACACATAGATCAAAACAGACACCAAGAGGAATGAGGGCCCTGCTCATAAGCTTACAATCTATAAGGAAAAAGGGGAGACACGAAAGGTGGGTGGTAACAATTGCTTTTATTGTTTGGACCATCCCTAGTGTAAGAATCGGGTGTTCCTGTTGTTGCATGAACCAGTTAACAGTCTAAATATGTAACAGTACAGACACAGAGGGCTATCAAATGCAAAAAGCATGTGAGAACATGATGCAAGGAACCTGGTTATGGTAAAACATTTTGAAATGAGCCACACAGGGATATTTAGGTTAATGCATTGAGACGGTAGGCCAGTCTGAACAAATGCATTTTTAAGGCACGCTTAAAACTGTGGGGATTGGGGATTAATCATACTAGCCTTGGTAGAGCATTCCAAAGAATCGGCATGGCACGTGAAAAGTCTTGGAGATGGGAATGGGAGGTTCTGATTAATGAATATGTTAACCTCAGGTCATTAGCAGAACAGAGGGCACGGGTAGGGTGGTAGGCTGAGACAAGGGAGGAGATGTAGGGTGGTGCTGAGCCATGGAGTGCTTTGTGGTTAAGGGTAATAAGTTTATAATGAATTCTGGAGTGGATGGGTGACCTGTGTAATGACTGACACAAGGTGGAGGCATCAGTTTGACGACTGGTGAGGAATATGATCCTAGCTGCAGCATTCAGGACGGATTGGAGAGGGGAGAGTTTGGTAAGAGGGAGAACGATTATTACAGAGTTACAATAGTCCAGTAAGAGTTTTTGCAGGGTCGAATTCTCGAAATGTTTTTGAAGTAAAGATAAGAGCGAGCCAGTGATCAGATGTGGGGGGTGAATGAAAGCTCGAAATCAAGTATGACTCCAAGACAGCGGGCATGTTGCTGGGGAGTAATGGTGGAACCACACACAGATATGGCAATGTTGGTCATAGGTAGTAGAGGGAGGAAACACGAGGAGTTCAATTTTTGACAGGTTCAGTTTCAGGTAGAGGAGGACATGATGTTAGAGACAGCGGTAAGACAATCACTGGTGTTTTCCAAAAAGGCAGGCGTGATATCAGGAGAAGAAGTGTATAATTGCGTGTTATCAGTATAGAGATGGTGCTGGAACCCAAATCTACTACTTGCTTGACCAATAGGGGCAGTCTACAAAGAGAAGAGGAGGGGGCCTAGAACCGATCTTTCAGGAACCCCAACAGTATTACGCCTTCTAAACTCCTGACGTTGCGCCCTAGACAAAACCCCAGCACATTGCATAAGTTCAGACGTTAGTTCAAAAGTTGGCAGCGCCTCCCGTGTAGTTTAACGTTCACGTAAACGCCGATCAACTTGATTTTCTAATGACATAGAGCCATCCAGACCAGAGGGAACAGGAAATGCCACCATAACATCTTTTACGGTCTCTGATAAACCTTTCCAAAAGAGAGCTGCCATGTAGTAAGGACCGCCCACTTTCGGAATTTTTGACAGTATAACTCTGCAGGATCATGACCCTGGTTTAATGCCAACAGGGTTCTCTCAGCTTGATCAACGGCATTAGGCTCATCATACAACAACCCCAAGGCTTGAAAAATTGCATCCACATTAGTCAGATTAGGATTTTCAGGTGCCAGAGAAAAAGCCCAATTCTGGGGATTGCCGCGCAGCAAGGAGATGACAATTTTAACCTGCTGTACAGAGCTCCCCGATGAGTTAGGCTTCAAGGCAAGAAATAATTGAGACCGATCCCCAGAAAACACATCAGGAGTAGGGATCTTGGGTTCAGCAGCATGTGATCGATCCAAAGCACACCGCCAGGGCAACGAAGGAGTGGCTTCGTAAGAAGCATTTCAAGGTCCTGGAGTGGCCTAGCCAGTCTCCAGATCTCAACCCTATAGAAAACCTTTGGAGGGAGTTGAAAGTCCGTGTTGCCAAGCGAAAAGCCAAAAACATCACTGCTCTAGAGGAGATCTGCATGGAGGAATGGGCCAACATACCAACAACAGTGTGTGGCAACCTTGTGAAGACTTACAGAAAACGTTTGACCTCTGTCATTGCCAACAAAGGATATATCACAAAGTATTGAGATGAAATTTTGTGACCAAATACTTATTTTCCACCATAATATGCAAATAAAATGAAAAAAAAAACAGACAATGTGATTTTCTGGATTTTTTTTTCTCAGTTTGTCTCCCATAG
This sequence comes from Dendrobates tinctorius, assembly GCF_039654945.1. Taxonomy (NCBI): domain Eukaryota; kingdom Metazoa; phylum Chordata; class Amphibia; order Anura; family Dendrobatidae; genus Dendrobates; species Dendrobates tinctorius. Next base: position 361,120 of record NW_027361904.1, on the reverse strand, counting down.
TTGAGGTCTACCTATGATGTAAATTACAGACGCCTCTCATCTTTTTAAGTGGTGGAACTTGCACTATTGCTGACTGACTAAATACTTTTTTGCCCCACTGTAACTATGCAGATTGCAGATCCCAGATCTTAACTACACAACTAGCAGCAGTCGTGGAGCGTACCTACGATGATCCTAGACGCCTCGTCACAACCGGAGAGCTAAATAAGCCTAAAGCAGGAAAAGAGGAAAACTAACTGCCCCAGAGCAGACCCCAAAGGAAAGACAGCCCCCCACATGTATTGACGGTGAAACAAGATGAAAACACAAAGGCAGGAAAATAGGCTGAGCAAACTATGGGGCCAAACTAACTAGAAAGGACAGGAAAGGAAAGACACTGTCTGCAATCTGCCATAAACCCTACCAAAATAATGTCCAACACTTCTGATAGCAAAATTAACCCTGAAGTCACTAGACTTCTCCCACTATATCAGCACTCTGAAATATTCTGAGACAGAGCAAAAAGAGGCCAATCTAATAAGGGACAAAAAAGGCAAATTGGCAAATACAGATAAATAAGAGTGGAAATTCAGCACAGCCCCAGCCGGGGCTGGCTGACCACACAAAAAACTGAATTGACCAATAAGAGCAAGTGTGAACATTAGCAAAAACAAACTTAACTTGAGAAGACTGGATCAGAGCTGAAGTCCAAGACCTGAGAAGCAGACTGAATCACCAGCACCAGGATAGGGCGTCAGCTGTCTTATATCCAGTCTGATACTCCAGAGATCCAATGGTTATCCTCATCAGGTGGCAGATCACTACCAATTAAATCAACCTCACTACCTTCTGTCACCACCAGAGGGAGAACGGAAGGAGAACTCTCAACTGGTGGAGCAGAAAATGAGTTCCCAACAGACATGCTAATTAGCTCAAAAAGCGCTCCAGACATCCAGGAAGTACGCCTCCACAGAGTCCTGCAGCATCATGGCACCCTACTACCTCAATGTGGAGATGCTTATTGTCTATAGCGCCCGGAAATCTGGGATCAATGTGATGCCCATTATGCCAACCGGGCAAGAAAGGAGGCGTCGTGGAGGCGCATATGTCGCCAGATGTTCCACGATTTTGGTGATCGGCCACGTGAAAAGCAGCAGCAAATCGGTAAGTACAACCAAAAAAGGGTTTAAAATTACCTCACATCAAAAAAAGGCATTTTGAATAAGCCTCCACCCCCCCTTCCTTCCTATGCTTGGCCTTTTTGCCTCATGAGACATGTAGATTTTTATTTGAACCATTGTTTTACACTGACATAATTTGTCCCTGGCCACAAGCTCCTCATCCTCCTAGGCAACCAAGTTTAGAGTAGTAACTTGACCCCTGAACTATTGTGACCCTGTATATCTGGCCTGGATGCCACAATTATATATGCCACCCTGGGTAGAAAGCACATCCCTAGAAGGCCACATGACTAGGCTACTTTTTGCAAATTTAAGCTAGCAAATATGTGAAATTTAGAATCTTTCCTGTCACATTGCAGTGGAAGATGTGATGAGATGCTGGCGCAGCATCTGCGACCAATACAGGCGGGAACGTCAGCAGCGGGCCAGGAGTGGTGATGCGGGCCACACAAAGCTCAAATACAGTTAGATCCATATATATTTGGACAGAGAACATTTTTCTAATTTTGGTTCTAGACATTACCACAATGAATTTTAAACAAAACAATTCAGATGCAGTTGAAGTTCAGACTTTCAGCTTTCATTTGGGGGTATCCACATTAAAATTGGATGAAGGGTTTAGGAGTTTCAGCTCCTTAACATGTGCCACCCTGTTTTTAAAGGGTCAAAAAGTAATTGGACAATTGACTCCAAGGCTATTTCATGGACAGGTGTGGGCAATCCCTTCCTTATGTCATTCTCAATTAAGCAGATAAAAGGCCTGGAGCTGATTTGAGGTGTGGTGCTTGCATTTGGAAGGTTTTGCTGTGAAGGAAATATGAGGTCAAAGGAGCTCTCCATGCAGGTGAAACAAGCCATCCTTAAGCTGCAAAAACAGAAAAAACCCATCCTATAAATTGCTACAACATTAGGAGTGGCAAAATTTACAGTTGGTACATCCTGAGAAAGAAAGAAAGCACTGGTGAACTCATCAATGCAAAAAGACCTGGGCGCCCACGGAAGACAACAGTGGTGGGTGATCGCAGAATAATCTCTGTTGTGAGTTCATTTTTCCCTTCACCATTGAGGTCTGATGAACTCCCTCCTCTGGTGAAGGAAGGTAGTGAGACTGATTACCAAACACCTGGGCAGCTAGATGATAACTGGGTGGCTGGAATTGAGGACTGGATATAAGGCTGCCGACGCCCTTCTTCCTGGCTGGTGATTTTCCTGCTGGATTCTTGGAGACCAGTCTGATTCCTGCGTCTTAAAGCTAAGTTTTTCTGCTCTGCTTTGTACTCTTCAGTTTTGTTTTTGTTTTGCCTTGTTTTTTGGGAGTTCTGCCATCCCCGGCCGGGGGTGAGCTGAATTCCATTTTTGTCTCTGATCTGTTGATCTTTTGCTCTGTCTTCAGAATATACCTGAGTGCTGATATAGTCTTTTGAAGCCTAGCGACTTCAGGGCCTGTTTTTCCTATCAGTCAGTTGGCTCATTTTGATAGGGTTTTTGCGGATGGCAGACAGCAGCTTTCCTATCCTGTCCTATGTAGTTAGGTTGAGCAAATGATGGGGCCCAAGCTATCTTTCTATCTGTGTTAGGGTTTTCATCTTGCTTCACCGTCATTATATGTTGCTGCCTATTGCTTTGGGGTCTGCTCTGGGGCAGTTTAGTTTTTCCCCTTTCTGTCTTTAGGCTATGTAACTCTCCGGCTGTGATCGAGGGGTCTAGGGCACCGTAGGAACCCCCCACGGCTACTGCTAGTTGTTGTGGATAGGTTCAGGGGTCTGCAATCCGATAGCTGCCAACCTCTCTGGTTTTTCTGGGCTTAGCTGGTATTTTGTTTTTTCCTCCTTCGGTGACTCATCATAACAAATCTCCATGGTGAAGAGAAACCCCTTCACAACAGCCAACCAAGTGAACAACACTCTCCAGGAGGTAGGCGTATCAATATCCAAATCTACCATAAAGAGAAGACTGCATGAAAGTAAATACAAAGGGTTCACTGCACGGTGCAAGCCACTCATAAGCATCAAGAATCAAAAGGGTAGACTGGACTTTGCTAAAAAAAAATCTAAAAAAGCCAGCACAGTTCTGGAAGAAAATTCTTCGGACAGATGAAACCAAGATCAACCTCTACCAGAATGATGGAAAGAGAAAAGTATGGCGAAGGCGTGGTACAGCTCATGATCCAAAGCATACCACATCATCTGTAAAACACGGCGGAGGCAGTGTGATGGCTTGGGCATGCATGGCTGCCAGTGGCACTGGGTCACTAGTGTTTATTGATGATGTGACACAGGACAGAAGCAGCCAAATGAATTCTGAGGTATTCAGAGCCATACTGTGTGCTCAGATCCAGCCAAATGCAGCCAAACTGATTGGTCGTCGTTTCATACTACAGATGGACAATGACCTAAAGCCAAAGCAACCCAGGAGTTTATTAAAGCAAAGAAGTGGAATATTCTTGAATGGCCAAGTCAGTCACCTGATCTCAACCCAATTGAGCATGCATTTCACTTGTTAAAGACTAAACTTCAGACAGAAAGGCCCACAAACAAACAGCAACTGAAAACCACCACAGTGAAGGCCTGGCAGAGCATCAAAAAGGAGGAAACACAGTGTCTGGTGATGTCCATGAGTTCAAGACTTCTGGCAGTCATTGCCAACAAAGGGTTTTCAACCAAGTACTAGAAATGAACATTTTATTTACAATTATTTAATCTGTCCAATTACTTTTGGTCCCTTTAAAAACAGGGTGGCACATGTTAAGGAGCTGAAACTCCTAAACCCTTCATCCAATTTTAATGTGGATACTCAAATGAAAGCTGAAAGTCTGAACTTCAACTGCATCGGAATTGTTTTGTTTAAAATTCATTGTGGTAATGTGTAGAACCAAAATTAGAAAAATGTTGTCTCTGTCCAAATATATATGGACCTAACTGTATATCTATTATGATCGCCTCTCCTTCCTCGCTCCAATTCTGGATCTAAGACCGTAAGTAGATACCTCACACCACATTACACAGATACTTTACAGGGCCAAAACTAATGTTTGGAATTTTGGCTATGTTCTATTTCATAACAGAACTCAGTCAAACCGTACGGAAAGGGAAACTGGCTCAGATACAGAGCCCATCATTGATCCTGCGGCTGGAGGAGAAGAGGTGGCTGGCCCATCTTCTCCCCCTCCAAGAAGCATGGGTGAAGTTTCCTCTCCTGAAAACCCAGTGCCTGCACCACAAACCCCACCACCAGGAGCACATCCACAAGCAGGACCGTCTGCTGCTGCACCATCCGCCATACAGGAGGAGCAGGGCAACATCAGCAGCAGCCCAACTGCCCAGACACAGGGCTCCCCACAGCCTGCTGGACCATCCTGGTGAGGAAGAAGAAGGATCCAGATCCCTGCCCAAGATACCCGTACCAATGTTGACACAGGGGTACTGAACTACCTTACTCGAGTCAATAATGATGATGGGGAGGAGGCGTACTCACGCAGCCTGGCCTGTTATCTTCGGCCCCTTTCCCATGAGGTGTGGCTACGTATTCGAGGATGTTTTCAGATCCTGCTTGATGCAAGCACACACTCCAATACCCCATATGAGTTATTTGAATATCTGGAGAGGTGGCAGCTTTCCCCAAGGAATCTGATGCTCCTTAGACACCCCACACACATGCTTGCTCAAGCAGGCTCTGAGGATCCTCAAACACGTGGGCCTACACCTCACCCCCTTCCTCCCCCTACCCAACCTTACCCACAGCAGCAACATATGTGCCTCTAGCCAACCTCCCCAATATGGCCACTTGTCCCCACCCAGTGTTGGTGGCTGGTCCCAACCTGGTTGTGGACGACATGGCTATTGTGGTGGGTATGAGCCACGGGCCTACCAGCCCCAACAACAGGCCCCTCTTCAATTTCAGTCAGCCCAGTACCCACCACAATCACAGAAGGCAGTACACTACACAGAAGGCAGTACACTACCCACATCATGGGCAACAGTATGCCCCCACACAGGGCGATGGCCAAAGTAGCCAGCAGCAAACACAGGCTGGTCTTCTGCCTTCTCCTCCCCCGACCTACCAACATTTGTAATGTAGGAATATTGGTCTTGCATAATTGTTTTTTTTTTGGTTTTATGAAAATGTTTTGCTTTTAATTTTGCAAATCTGAAAAAAGACCACTTTGGGCCATTGCCACATTTACCATATTGCAATAATATGTTGTTAAAAAAAAAAAGACAAAAGTAAAAACTTGTCTACTACATTTTACGTCTTTGTCTCAATTATGAAAAAAATTATCAGCATACTAATATAAGCTTACCAAGGCAATTAAACAGTCAGAGAATCATAAGGGGTTGAAATATATATATTTACACAGACAGAAATAAAAAAAATTATAACAGACACAGCATGCTCTTGCCAAGAGGTTTCCCCCTCAGATGACAAAATAATTTGTGAAAATATTGCGCACTTTGAGCCCAGAGAGTGGTCTATGTTGAGGGTTGATATGTGGTCTCGCCCTACGCACATTCTCCGACCCACGCACAACTCCAGCTGAGGAGGAACAATCATGTATCCTGGTGAAGTTATGAAGAACGACACATGCCATGATAACTTCATTCACATTTTTTTCACTCAGCTGAATGGCAGACTGTAGGACCCGCCATTTGGCACAAAGAATGCCAATGGAACACTCCACCAGTCGCCGAGCACATGATAGGCGCAAGTTAAAAATTCTGTGCCGGTGGTCCAGGTTACGTCGGGGATATGGTTTCATGACATTGCACGTTAACTGAAACGCCTCATCTGCCACAAGGACATAAGGGACTGATTCTTGAGTGGAGCCTGGTAGCTGGCGTGGTGGGGGTAGATCCAACTGGTTGGTGCGTAGCCACCGACCCATAATGGAAGTATTGAAGACTCTAGAGTCTCCCGTCCTTCCATAGGCCCCAATGTTGACAATTATAAACTTGTATTGAGGGTCGGCCAGAGCCAACAATACAACAGAAAAGTATTGTTTATAATTGAAGAATTGGGATCCAGAGTTCGGCGGCTTACGCACCCGGATATGTTTCCCATCCAGGGCCCCAATACAATTAGGAAACTGACATTCCTCCTCAAAGTCCCTTGAGATCCTCAACCAGTCTTCCATCCTGGGCTCGGGCATGACGAGTTGATGGAGTCTTGACCATATTTCTCTACATGTCTATGCCAGAAATGGTAGATCTTCCAATGAGAAACTCATGGTGGTGGGCGGCATAAGACAAACTAGTGGACAGAAAGCTGAAGAACAACAGAAATGGAACATTTTAGAAGGAAAAAAGGATAAAAAGACCAGCTACAGACATACCAAATTTGCTATTGTTTCATATCTACTAACACACACATTTTTTCTGGCATAATGAATACGTAATATTCAGTACATATTACACATAACATTCTGGTAATTTTTAATATATCTGGAGTAAGATGAGGGCCAAAAAATTATTCCAAAAACAAAAATACACATACTTTGGGCAACACATCATGAACATATAGAATGTGGTTGTGTAGTACATACCGTAATGTGAGTAGAAGTCGCTCCTCTGCAGATATAGATTTGCGCATCCTTGTGTCCTGAAAGGTTATCCCAGGGCGCACTGTCTCCAAGAGTAGATCAAATGGTGCAAGGCTCATGCGACAATATTGGAAAATTTTTTCCGGATGATCCCGCAGAGAAGAATAGAGGCGGTGAAAATGACCTCTTGTCAGTCGTTGCCTCAAAAGTGGATGGACCCACATGCGTCTCCTCCTCCGCGGATCCACTATCACTGGGTATGGGTGACCAAAGCGGCGTGACAAAAGCCAGTTGAAGAGAACCTGCTCAGTTGTGTTGAAACTCAGACTGTCTGCCATGTTGCACATACAACACCAACACACCCAGTGAAGGCAAGGTCACAAATGGACAGAATGGAGGCAGCCACCTGTTCCAGAGCCAATAAATAGGGTGTAGGCTAATGATATAAATAGTTTGCAGGCCTCAAAACCTTTAATTTTCCATTTTGCAAGCCTGCGAGAAAATCTCGCCATATGGATTACATACGGATGATTACATGCGCAAAATACGCGACCACACCTTGCTTACTGATGTCATACGGAGCACTATTTAGGGGACATTTCTCCGTATTACGCATGTAAAATACGGACCGTATTTTGCGTCGGTTAGTGTGACTCCGACCTTAGATCATGGGTGTGGTGGTAGACAGACTGGAGATGAGATGTAGGGCTGTAAACAGATGAGGAGATGTTGGGCGGTGATGCACCATGGAGAGGATGGTACAGTGGTAAACAGAGATGAGGAGAAGTAAGGTGATGCAGCAGTGTGAAGAGGACAGGTAGGATGGTAAACAGATTAAGCATTGTGGAGAGGATGAGTGGGGTGGTAGACAAGAGATGGAAGTGATGCAGCACTGTGGAGAGAACAGGTGGTATGGTAAACAGATATGAAGAAATGTCGGATGATGCAGCACTGTGGAGAGGACAGGTAAGTTGGTAGACAGAGATGAGGAGGAGATGAAGGGCGGTACAGCACTGCGGAAAGGACGTGTAGTGTGGCAGAAATAGATGTAGGGTGTTGCAGAACTGTGTGGAGGACCTTCCCGGTGTCCACCGCATAGTAAACCATGGAACTGCGGGGTCTCTGGCCTTTCACAAAATGTCGGCAGAGCCCCATAGCACCACAGGACACCTGAAGCACCGGGCCGCACATCTGAACATCCCTTCATCCCAGCCTGCAGCCTGTAGCAACGCTCCACTCTTATCTCCTCCAGCAGCAACCCTAGGACCCCGCTTCACCGCAGCCACCTCTCCCGGTAAGCAATAAGATGCATAAATTATAAGAAGCACCACAATTTTATTAAAAAAAAATGTTTGTTTTTTTCCTATTTTTCTCAAAATTTGGAGTGCGATTTATAATCCAGAGCATCTTACAATCCGCAAAATACGGTAAATAAATAAAATGAATAAAGCTGGCAATGTGCAAGATTAATTTTCCATTACATGACCTATAAGTCTACTTACGTCAGCTTGGCACTCTACAAGGAGAACTGTTACCCCTTAGACATTATGTAGGATGCCATGCATTATTCTTAGCACCTCAATAGCGTCTGATCCAGAAACATCCTTCACAGTCTGAATAGAATTGAAGCTAGAAAGGATATGTGTAATTTTGAAGCCAGAAAGGGAAATGCCTACAGGGAATCTTTTCAGAATTTGTGGAGGACTATGCCCAAGAATATTTAACGGCCTCTCCCCCAATTACAGACAATCACACAGAGAAAGGATTCCTCTACCATGTTTACATGCTCTACTGACAGAGAAGACCTTAATTTTTTTTTTTTAATTCTCATTTTTTGTGCCAAACAATTCTCCTTCAAAGACATTATAGATGTGGTGTAGACACTTTCAAAGTGTGATTCCACTGTAGGCTCTGCATCCCCTGCCGAGAGCGTCAGGACACATCCATAGTCACATCTTCTCCCTCACCTCAGCTTATACTCACATTCTCTGATAAGCCAACAAAAAGTTTTGAAAGTTTATTGAACTGATCAGTTTTCATTAGAAAAAAAAAAGGCACGTCAGCATTGAAATCATCCATAGTGACCCAGTCAGGTTTCATGCTGCATAAATCCACGGCTATTAAGTTGAGAAGGCTTCTCTTAAATATGCAATTGAGTTCTAAAGTTATCAGTTCATGGACGGTTTCTTTTTTTTGGATGCTGTCAAAGCATTCGACATAGAAGAATGGAATTTTCTGTGGATGGGATTTGGGCCTAACTGTGTCGTTTTTATCAACTTGCTCTATAATGAACGAAATGCTAGAATAAGAGTTAATGGAAATTTTTTGGGAAGGTAGGCACTGGGCAAAAGGGACAAAACAGACGGGGGCCGAGCTATTCCCAATGCTTGGATTTATTATCATTGATGGGTCATAAGTCTCCTCACTCTGACATGCCAGGCTTGGCTTGTCACTCTTCACAAGGAGAAATGTTCTAAAAATAATAACAAATAATAAATTTTATTTCTATAGCCCCGACATATTCCGCAGCACTTTACATGTCAGAGGGGATTTGTACAGACATTAGACATTACAGCATAGCAATAATCACATAGATTATAACAAATACCAAGAGGAATGAGGGTCCTGCTCGCAAGCTTACAGTCTATGAGGAAAGAGGTAGACATGAAAGGTGGGTGGTAACAATTGCCCTGCTTGTATGGACCAGACATAATGTTAAGTGTGAAACAGTACAAACACAGAGGGCTAATGGATGCATAAAGCATGTGGGAACATGATGCAGGGAACCTGGCTATGGTAAAACTTTTGGCTGTGCCACACAGGGATAGATTAGGTTAATGTGTTGAGGCGATAGGCCAGTCTGAATAAATGAGTTTTCAGGGCACGCTTAAAATTGTGGGGATTGGGGACTAATCGTATTGACCTGGGAAGTGCATTCCAAAGAATTGGCGCAGCACGTGTAAAGTCTTGGAGACGGGAGTGGGAGGTTCTGATTATTGAGGATGCTAACCTCAGGTCATCAGCAGAATGGAGGGCGCGGGTAGGGTGGTATACTGAAACAAGGGAGGAGATGTAGGGTGGTGCTGAGCCATGGAGGGCTTTGTGGGTGAGGGTAATAAGTTTATACTGAATTCTGGAGTGGATGGGTAGCCAGTGTAATGACTGGCACAAGGTAGACGCATCGGTGTAACGATTGGTGAAGAATATGTTCCTGGCTGCAGCATTCAAGACAGATTGGAGGGGGGAGAGTTTGGTAAGAGGGAGACCAATTAGAAGAGCGTTACAATAGTCGAGACGAGAATGAATAAGAGAAACAGCAAGAGTTTTTGCAGAGTCAAAAGTAAGAAAAGGTCGAATTTTAGAAATGTTTTTGAGGTGCAGATGACAAAAGCGAGCCAGTGATCGAATGTGGGGGGCAAAGGAAAGCTTGGAGTCAAGTATGACCCCAAGACAGCGGGCATGTTGCTGGGGAGTAATAGTGGAACCACACACAGAAATGGCAATGTCGGGTATAGGTACATTAGTAGAGGGAGGAAACACAAGGAGTTCAGTCTTTGACAGGTTCAGTTTCAGATATAGTGAGGACATGATGTTAGACACAGCGTTTAGACAATCGCCGGTGTTTTCTAGAAAGGCTGGCATGATGTCAGGAGAAGAAGCGTATAATTGGGTGTCATCAGCATAGAGATGGTACTGGAAACCAAATCTACTGATTGTTTGACCAATAGGGGCAGTGTACAAGGAGAAGAGGAGGGGGCCTAGAACCGATCCTTGAGTAAGGGGAAGGTGAGAGGAGGAGGAACCGGCAAAAGATACAGTAAAGGAGCGGTCAGAGAGATAGGAGGAGAACCAGGAGAGAACGGTGTCCTTGAGGCCAGTGGAACGGAGCATAGTGAGGAGGAGCTGATGATCCACAGTGTGGAATGCTGCAGAGAGATCCAAGAGAATTAGCATGGAGTAATGACCATTTGATTTAGCTGTTAGTAGATCATTAGAGACTTTAGTGAGGGCCGTTTCAGTAGAGTGTAAAGAGCGGAAACCGGATTGGAGAGGGTCGAGAAGAGAGTTATCAAAGAGATAGCGGATAAGACGGGAGTGGACCAGGCATTCCAGGAGTTTCGAGATGAAAGGAAGATTTGAGACAGGTCTATAGTTTGCGGCACAGTTTTGGTCGAGGGATTTTTTTTAAGTAGTGGATGTATGATGGCATGCTTAAATGAGGAGGGAAAGATACCAGAGAGAGGTTAAATATTTTAGTTAAGTGAGGGGTGACAGCAGGGAAAAGGGACTGGAGCAGATGTGACAGAAATGGGTCACTGGTGCAAGTGGTTGGGCGAGAAGATGCAAGGAGCCTGCTTACTTCTTCTTCTGTGACTGGTTCAAAATCAGAGAGTGAGCTAGATGCAGTGGGGGAGGGAGGACAGTGCATGGTATGAGGGGATTGGGAGATAATTTCCTGTCGAATCTGGTCAATTTTTTCTTTGAAGTAATTGGCCAGATCGTCAGCTCGGAGCTCTGTGGTTGGGGCCTGTACTCTTGGGTTGAGTAGAGAATGAAAAGTGTCGGGTTATTGGACAGTGAGGTGATGAGGGGGTTGAAATAGGTTTGTTTGGAGAGGAGAAGGGCAGTGTTGTATGCGCTAAGCATAAACTTATAATGGATGAAATCTTCGGGTAGGTTGGATTTTCTCCACAGATGTTCGGCGCACCTGAAGCACTGCTGCAGGAAACGTGTTTGCAGGGTGTGCCAGGGTTGTCGCCGTCTGTGTTGTGGTGTTCTATGTATAGGAGATTCAAATTCATCCAGGGCACTTTGAAGTGTTTCATTGTAATGCTTCAATGCAGTATCAGGACATGAGAGGGAGAAGATAGGGGCCAATCAAGACTGCAAGTTCTTCATAAGTTTCTGGGTGTTAATGGCCTGTATGTTTCTATAAGTCTGGACAGTGGGGGTGACTTGAGCAGCCTGGCAGTTCTTGATAGAGAATGAAAGAAGATTGTGGTTAGAGAGCGGGAGAGGGGAGTTTGCAAAATCATCCACTGCACAAAGCCGAGAGAAGACCAAGTCGAGGGAGTTCCCGTCTTCATGCGTTGGAGAATTAGTAAGCTGCGAAAGGCCAAACAAGGAGGTTAGAGATAAAAGGTGAGTAGCAGATGGGGAGAGGGGAAGAGCAATGGGGATGTTGAAATCTCCCATGATGAGGGTAGGGATGTCACAGGAGAGAAAATGTGGAAGCCAAGTGGCAAAATGATCCAGGAACTGATGGGAGGGGCCGGGAGGACGATACACCGCCGCCACTCGCATGGAGAAGGGGGTGTAGAGTCTGAAGGCATGGACCTCAAAAGAAGGGAAGACTAGTGAGGGTAGTTGAGGGATAACCTCAAAGGTACATTTTGATGATAGGAGCAGACCAACGCCTCCACCTGCTCTATTGTCTGATCTTGGGGTATGAGAGAAGTGTAGTCCCCCGTATGAAAGAGCAGCAGCAGCAGCGGTAGTGTCTGACTGCTGGATCCAGGTTTCAGTAAGAGCCAGGAGGTTAAGAGAATTAGAAAGGAAGAAGTCATGAGTGAAAGAGAGTTTGTTACACACTGAGCGAGAATTCCAAAGTGCAAAATTAAGAGAGACAGATGGCATGCAGGGAATATTAATAAGATTAGAGGGGTTTCTGAGTGTAGCAGTGGGGGGGTTTGACTTTCTATAACATGGGGGACCAGGTTGGGAGCAATGTCTCCTGCGACTAGGAGAAGGAGGATAGAAAGAGTGAGCAGATGGTTAAGTGATTTGTGAGAGCGTCTCTGATGTTGAATGGTGGGACTGACTGGATCTGTGCAATTTAACAATGTGAAAAGAACGTGAGTGCTATACATAGGAGATTCAGGTCCAGGGCTTCTCATCCAGCCAAATCAGATCTCACACTTTACGCTGATGAGAGGCAACACCACAAAACATCGTTCCGGCAGACAGATTCTGGTTTGGCTTCTATCCCAAGTCACTGCAAGGCTTATAAAAGTGTCGATATTGACTTTTAGGATTGCTACTTCCTATAGGTGGCTCTAGATTTTTAGTCCTCTTCCTCTCTGAAGAGACAATTTGCATATTTAATTTCCCATAGGAGCATGCAAGGCTTAGGCTGGTTTCACACTTGCGTTTTTTTGTGCTGTTTTATAGCGCAAAAAAAGCATGCGTTTTTTCCCCATATCTTTTACATGGGTGCGCATAGGTGCGCATACAGATGCGTTTGTACGCGTTTGTATGCGCATGCGTTTTTTTGTAGTGTGCGCTCGGGCGCACAAAATGCATCCTGTTGCATTTTTTGTGCATCCGACTTGCCCAAAAAAAACGCATGCGCACGCAATGCGTTTTTATACAGCAAAACACCCCTTATAATCTATGGGTGCGCATACGTGCGCTTTGTAAGGCGCACGTATGCGAAAAAAATGCGTTTTTTTTAAAAGAAGCGCACCAAAACCCGCAAAAACGCATGATGCGGTTTTTTTCATGCGTTTCTGTGCGCAAAAAACGCACAGCAAAAAAAACGCAAGTGTGAAAGTAGCCTTAATCTTAAGTGCCCTAGATGTGCTCTACCAGAGTTACTGTGGTTTTTTTTGGCTGCTGCAACATTGCAATCAAGAGAAAAAAAATTACATAAAGTATAATTTTTATTGAAAACACAATGAATGAAAATAATCCATGTACAAATATATATACAAAAACTGGAACAAACATGTGTAACAAATGGAGTAAAAATTTAAAATATAACCAATAAATATCGTTCAACTTCACAATTGTGTCCCACTTGTTGTTGATTCTTCAACAAAAATTTACATTTGGCATCTTTATGTTTGAAGCATGATATTTTGGAAAAGGTTGAAAAGATCCAGAGGGCCGAATACTTTCGCAAGCCACTGTATCTTGACTTGGGAAAAAATATTTTAACAATCATTTTGAGACAGGTAGTTGGGTCAAAGCATTTAAGATAACTTATTCCTCAACTTCTTGTGCCCTGCTATGTGTAACAAAAATGGTCATCTGCTATGAGCGCTAGCCACAGGGCAGCGCTCCTAGCAATCCGGCAATGACAACCACAGAGGGCAAATTACCCTCATTTTGCCCCATTCAAAATACAACAAATAAAATAAAAAATACACATATTTGGTATCGTCGCATTCAGAATTGCCCGATCTATGAAAATATAAAAAGAATTAATCCGATCGGTAAACGGTCTAAGGAGAAAAAAAATCAAAATGCCAGAATTACTTTTTTTGGTCGGTGCAGCAGTGCATTAAAATGCAATAACGGACGCACAAAAGATCGTATCTACACAAAAATGGTATCTATGAAAATATCAGCTCGGCACACAAAAAAAAGAGCCAACACCCAGCCACAGGTCACGAAAAATGGAAATGCTACGGGTCTCCGAAAATGAAGACTTTTTTTTTTTTAAACAAACTTTGGATTTTTTTTCACCACTAAAATAAAAAAAAAACCTACACATGTTTGATACAGGAAGATGTATATTTTTGTACCGTGTTAGCCAGTAGATAGAAAAATATTCAGAATTGAGAGTCCTCAGTGGTTGATACCTTTTAATGGCTAACTGAAAAGATGGTAACACATTGCAAGCTTTCGAGACTACTCAGGTCTCTTCATCAGGCTAGACTAATACAAAATCTGAAGAGTCACATATTTATGCACAATACAGCACAGAAAAAATGCAATAGATGAGACAAGTGACGTGAAGCAGAATTATGATTATGGGAGAGGGAGAAACATAAATATTGCTCCAGTTCATAGATAAGGAGTCCGGATGTTTTATTGTCCTCTGATTGGGGTCTCCTAATGTGTTGTGATGCCCCCACACGGTCTTAGGAGCAAATTCCTTAATTGATGTAAAAAGACATAAATCCATGCGTTAATGCTGGAATGAATGTGTCGCATGGATTTATGTCTTTTTACATCATTTTTTCTGTGCTGTATTGTGCATAAATATGTGACTCTTCAGATTTTGTATTAGTCTATGCCTGATGAAGAGACCTGAGTAGTCTCGAAAGCTTGCAATGTGTTACCATCTTTTCAGTTAGCCATTAAAAGGTATCAACCACTGAGGACTCTCAATTCTGAATATTTTTCTACACATGTTTGGTATCTGTGAACTCATAATGACCTGGAGAATCATAATGGCAGGTCAGTTTTAGCATTTAGTGAACATGGTAAAAAAAAAACAAAACAAAAAAACTTATGGAATTATACCTTTTTGCTGTTTCATTGCACTTTGAATTTTTTTTCCTGTTTTCCAGTACACTATATAAAAAAATCAATGGTGCAGTTCAAAAGTACAACTCGTTGTCATGATCCAGTGTTGGATCTGGCGGTATTAAATGCATTAAGTGAACTTTTTTTCCTTTGGTTCCAAAGTGTGTCGTGATTGCCCCCGGTGGCCATTAGAATTATCACGTGGTGTCGTTCATTCTAAGTTGCCCGGTGGTGGGGAATGGTATCGCACCTTAGGTTTAGGTTAATGTTCACTTAATTATGGATCAGGTGTGACACCCTATAAAGAGGTGCTCAGGGTGTTCACTCACTGCCTGTGATATTGTGAGTTTGTTTTCTCACTCACTGCCTGTGATATTGTGAGATTGTTTTCACTCTGAGTGGGAGAGCCTGGAGGAAGGATGGAGCTGGTGAGGAGTCCTGCGCAGCTTAGCCAGGGGGGACATGTTTCAGCTATGGTGTCTGGACGAAGGGCTTGCATGGCGTGGTGGGGTCGCAGTGATGGTGTCAGCGGGAAGTGTCTGCATGGGCTGGTGGAGTGGCGACTATGGAGAGTGGCACTCACCATGTGGGACTTGGCCGCTGAGCTGGACTCAAGCATGCTCGACTTCGTGTCAGAAGCTGAACTCTTCCTTGGGACTCTGGTTCTAAGCAGCTGCAACTGGTGGTGGACTCTGCTCCAAGGCTGCACTAAGGTGAAGGATCCTGTTATGGTGATGGATCCGGGTGGAGGAGAAGACGCACGCAGGTGGTGGGCTCTGTTGCTAGGAGCGCACGCAACAGAGCAAAGCTAAGTGGTGTTTCCCCTGTATTGTCTCTTTCCTCATGTGTGTTATTACTGCAGTGGTGGGATTAGTCTCCGCACCGACCCATTCCCTAGTGAGGGTTTAGGGTCAGGGTGAGCAAGGGCGTTAAGGTACGCATGTGGCGACAGGTGCGGAGCCTGTTTAGGGAATGTAAGGAGTGCAGGGACACTGGCTCAGGGGAGCTTAGGAGGTCTCCATGTCCCCCATTCCCTATCACAGTGCCCACCATTGTTAAAGTTACCCAGGTTCCCCCTTTATTATTTGATTTATTGTATAACGTGTAATACCTAAATTCGCCAGGTGGAGGCGGCGTATCCACCTGCACGTTTTATTATTTAAATGCGCCCCACTGGAGGCGGTGTATCCAGGGTCACGTGCGTTATGGGTCCGCCTTGCGGTATCATCTGCGTCCTGACACACGTGACCATGACACTCGTCCCACAAAAAAACAAGCCCTCACACGAACACAGAAAAATAAAGTAGGGGAGCAAAAAAAGGGAAACGTAAAAACGGAAATATTTCTAGTTCTTAAGGAGTTATAAGAAGGGTTTTTTTACACAAATTACCCCAGAATTTTGGTATATTTCACTATATAAATCTACAGCAATGATGCCTGATGAACTGACCTGTACTGCACTCAGAGGCCTAAAATGTGACTTTTTTTCAATTATCTATTAAAAAGGGATCAGCCATGGAGGAATCCCAATTTTTAGGTCTTAAGGTACTGTCACACTTAGCGATGTACCAGCGATCCCGACCAGCGATATGACGCGGCAGGATCGCTGGTACATCGCTAAGTGGTCGCTAGTGAGCTGCCACACAGGCAGATCTTACTAGCGACATCGCTGGGGACGGGGGTCGCTACTTACCTGTCACACCAGGCGATCCTGCTTCCTCCCGCCCGGCTCCACGCGTCGCTCGTCTTCACAGCAGGAAGCGCCGCAGGAAGCTGACGACGAGAAACAGTCCTGAACGTTCTAGCGCGATCAGCGATAACCAGCAGGGGAGCCGGTCGTAGGTAAAGGCCCCGTCACACTAAGCGACTTACCAGCGATCCCGACACCGATATGAAGGTGTCAGGATCGCTGGTAAATCGCTATGTGATCGCTGGTGAGCTGTCACACAGACAGCTTCACCAGCGATCAGCACAGCGATGCCGAGCGCCCGGCATCGCTGGCCATCCTGTAAAAAATAGAATCAAAATAAAAAATATAGTTATTCTCACCTTCCGATGTCGCGTTCAGCCATCCCGCCTCTCTCCACGCTCCGGTCCCAGTGATCCTTTGCGAGAATGACCGCGAGATGTCACAGTCTTGCGGGATAACAAAGTCTCGCGGTCATTCGTGCAAAGGATCACTGGGACCGGAGCGTGGAGAGAGACGGGATGGCTGAACGCGACGTCGGAAGGTGAGAATAACTATCTTTTTAATTTTTTTTATTATTTTTTACACCTGATCGCTGGTCTCCCGCCTGTCACACGCAGCGATGTGTGCTGGCCAGCGGGAGACCAGCGACCAAAGAAATGTCCAGAGATTTCTTCCAGCGATCAGCGATACCGGCAGGGGGGCCGCTCGCTGATCGCTGTCACACACAGCGATCTCGCTGGTGAGATCGCTGTTATGTCACAAAAGTTGTGACTCAGCAGCGATCTCGCTACCGAGATTGCTTAGTGAGACGGGGCCTTAAGTATCACACACAGAGATATCGCTAGCAATATCGCTATAACGTCACTAGTTATAGCGATATTGCTAGCGATATCTTAGTGTGACATGCCCTTTACCCTAACAGTTGTATCCTAATTTTAAGGATACCTAAGCCATGTTTAATCATGGAGGCATGAGAAAAGACAAAAGCTCAAAACTAGCAAATCTAGTCAACCTTGAGACATAGAGACAAGAAATGATGGGAGTAGAGGTGAGGAAGTCTGGGAATGCAAACTGATAAGAAAGCCCCCAATCACTAAAGAACTGATAACACACAGTTCACAGCCCTGCACCCAGCAGACTGACTTCAGAGCTCTGAACTCCTAAATGACCCCATGCACATTAGAATAAAGTAGACTGAACCCAAGGCTGACTATTTGATGTCCATGGATCCTCTTTGACTCTCTTCCAACAGACTATAGGCCCCGTCACACTAAGCGACTAAAGCCCCCGTTACACACTGCGATATCGCTAGCAATATCGCTGTAAAGTCACCGATTTTGTGACATTACAGCGATATTGGTAGCGATAACGCTGCATGTGATACTTACCTCCGACTGGCTCCCCCGCTGGTTATCGCTGATCGCGCGAGAAGCTGCTGGACCATTTGTCGTCGTCAGCTTCCTGTGGCGCTTCCTGCTGTGACGATGAGCGACGCGTGGAGCCGGGCGGGAGGACGCAGGATCGCCGCCTCTGACAGGTAAATAGCGATCCCCGTCCGCTGCGATGTCGCTGGTGAGATCTGCCTGTGTGGCAGCTCACTAGCGACCACCCAGCGATTCACCAGCGATCCTGACCGCGTCATATCGCTGGTCGGGATCGCTGGTGAGTCGCTAGGTGTAACGGTACCCTTACCAGCGATCCCGACACCGATATCAAGGTGTCAGGATTGCTAGTTAAGCCCCCGTTACACACTGCGATATCGCTAGCAATATCGCTGCAAAGTCACCGATTTTGTGACGTTACAGCGATATTGCTAGCGATATCGCTGCATGTGATACTTACCTCTGACCGGCTCCCCCGCTGGTTATCGCTGATCGCGTGAGAAGCTGCTGGATCATTTCTCGTCGGTCACTTCCTGCGGCGCTTCCTGCTGTGACGACGAGCGGCGCGTGGAGCCGGGCGGGAGGACGCAGGATCGCCGCGTCTGACAGGTAAGTAGCGATCCCCGTCCCCAGCGATGTCGCTGGTGAGATCTGCCTGAGTGGCAGCTCACTAGCGACCACCCAGCGATGCACCAGCGATCCTGACTGCGTCATATCGCTATTTGGGATCGCTGGTGCATCGCTAGGTGTAACGGTACCCTAAGTCGCTATGTGATCGCTGGTGAAGCTGTCTGTGTGACAGCTCACCAGCGATTGGCACAGCGATCCCTGTAAAAAATAGAATCAAAATAAGAAATATATTATTCTCACCTTCCGACGTCCCGTTCAGCCATCCCGCCTCTCTCCACGCTCCGGTCCCAGTGATCCTTTGTGAGAATGACCGCGAGATGTCACGGTCTCGAGGGATAACAAAGTCTTGCGGTCATTCGTGCAAAGGATCACTGGGACCGGAGCGTGGAGAGAGGCAGGATGGCTGAACGGGACGTCGGAAGGTGAGAATAACTCTATTTTTTATTTTTTTTATTATTTTTTACACCTGATCGCTGGCCTCCCGCCTGTCACACACAGCGATGTGTGCTGGCCAGCGGGAGACCAGCGACCAAAGAAATGTCCAGAGGTTTCTTCCAGCGATCAGCGATACCGGCAGGGGGGCCGCTCGCTGATCGCTGTCACACACAGCGATCTCGCTGGTGAGATCGCTGTTACGTCACAAAAGTTGTGACTCAGCAGCGATCTCGCTACCGAGATCGCTTAGTGTGACGGGGCCTTATGTCAGGGGAAATAAGGGTACCGTTACACATAGCGACGCACCAACGATCCCGACGATACGATCCAGCTAAGATCGTTGGTGCATCGCTAGTAAGCAGTCATACAGGCCGATGTCCATAACGATGCATCAGCGATGTTACTAACGACCACGGCGATCGTTGGGTCCTTGTCACACACTGTCTATTGTAACGATTCAGACTTGGAATAGGCGTCATTCAGCTCTACCTTTTCCACGCCCCTCCGCACTGATTGGTGACCACAGCTGCGCTCTCATTCATCTTATTTGGCGATGTATTTTACAACGCCCCTCTGCTCTGACTGGCGGCCACATTTTAAAATCGAACTTATTTGCGCTCCCATCATTTGTTCCGGAGCACTGAGAGCTATTGAGTTCTCTCTGGCTTCACTTTGTATTTGCTTGCCTCAGCGACACTATATCGGAGACGCTACTGCGTGATTCCCCCCCCCCTTGTTCTTCAGGATTTTCTGTCTGTATTTCAAGGTAAGCATTGTTTGCTGCATTTACATTTAATGAACATATATTCATTGTATTTAATCCTAAATTGAATCACCTTTTTGTTTTGATTTGTCACCCATTCTATTTTTCCTGCCACCGCCATTTTAGGATCTAGACAGCATTTAGATTTATGGGCCATCTTTTCATTTCATATAATAATAATTCACTTCTCTTTTTTTTCAGCCTTTGCTCAGGCATGGTCACCCATTTTTCTTTTCCTGCCGCGCCCGCCACCGCCATTTTAGGTTCTTGGCAGCATTTAGATTTATGGGCCATCTTTTTATGACAAAAATTCGATAACCCTTTTTTCAAATTTTTTTTTCTTTTTCAGATGTCGGCCGACAAACAAGAGTTAATTCGCGAACTAATTGAGAAGTATCGCTCACTGCCGTGTCTGTGGAAAATAAAATCTGCAGACTACAGCAACAGGATAAAAAAAAGGGAGGCCTATGAGCAGCTGATCCAGTTGTACAAACTTCACAACCCAACAGAAACAGTGAATGAGGCAGTCGTGAAAAAAAGATACAAAGGCCTCCGCACCGTCTACAAGAAAGAACTTAGGCTGGTTTCACATTTGCGTTTTTTTTGCGCTGCAAAAAAACGCATACGTGCGCATGCGCTTTTTTCCCCTATATTTAACATGGGCGCGCATACGTGCGCATTGGCATGCGCACGTATGCGTTTTTCGTGCGCTGCGTTTTTTTGTGGTGTGCGATTTTATTTTCCAGACGCTACATGTTGCATTTTTTGGTCCGCCCAACCACTGTAAAAAAGCGTATGCGCACGTTTTGCGCTAAAAAAGACAATTATGGCCTATGGATGCGCATACGTGCGCATTAGCATGCGCACGTATGCTTTTTTTAGCGCTGCGTTTTTTTTGGTGTCCACTGGTTAGACAAGTTATAAAATTCCCATCTCAAAAAAAAAAAAAAAAAAAGTCTATATAAAGGCGGTGTCTGCTAACACTGTACCACAACTATAGTGACAGCTTGGAGACAAGAAATACAGCAACGAACCCGTTTTCAATCAGCGTCAAGAATGTGAGTATTATTAAATCTAATAATGTATGCCTGTCCTTTCAAATTGTGTATGTACTAATGCTTTTTATTATTTTTACATGCAGTATGTCTTCGGAATCAAAATATTCCCCATCCCGGTAGGAACTGGCGCAAGCAGACCGTGAGGTGATTATTTTCGTGCGTCTGGTAAGTAAATCTGCTGCTTCTCCAAATCTCTTATGTTTTTGTTTTTTTTCAGACATCGTCTTCTGCGGACGTGACTACTGAGGGCGAACAGCAGGAACAGCCAAGTCAAGTCCCGGTGGTGATACAGAATGTATGTATCAAATGATTTGTAATGTTCTTTATTTTTTATCTTCTATATTTCATCTTTTCTGGGGGGTTTTTGTAACTTTTTATTCACTCTAAATTTTATTATTCTAATGAATGTGTTTTGTCTAGGTTCCACAACGGGATGAAGACGTCTTCCTGGATAATGAGCAGCTCATTAGCCTGGTCCAGGAGCGTGCCCCGTTGTGGGACAGCCGTGACCGGCTGTACAAGGACAATGTGGTGACACGGCGGCTATGGAATGAGGTGGCCGCAGCGTTGATGGATGGCTGGGACAGCGCCACTGCATCGTCCAAAAAGGCGTTTAGTAAGTATTTCCCTGCTCTGTTATGCCGCAGTGACTATTGTCCTTGATGGCACTGTTGGGTTTCGTGCTAGATATATTCTAGCAGGAAACCCAACTGTGTCATCGGGCTCTACAGTGACTGCTTTGGGTATTGTATTGCTGTATTGTGCCGCATTGACTATTGTCCTTGATGGCACTGTTGGGTTTCGTGCTAGATATATTCTAGCAGGAAACCCAACAGTGTCATCGGGCTCTATAGTGACTGCTTTGGGTATTGTATTGCTGTATTGTGCCGCAGTGACTATTGTCCTTGATGGCACCTTTGGGTTTAGTGATAGCATATGTCGTGCATCAAACACAATTGTTACATGTTGTTGGTTTGTTTTTCCAACAGTGGACAAACTCCGAACACGTTGGCGCTCGATCAAGGACCGCTTCAACAGTGATGTTCGTGCTGAGGGCCAGGTTCGCAGTGGATCTGCGTCAAGGACAAGAACAAGATACCGTTACTATCACGCGTTGCAGTTCCTAAGACCTGTCATTGCCACCAGAGCGTAAGTATTATAATTATTATTATTATTTTTTTTAATCTGTTTTTCTAATCCACAGCTGATGCTTCTTGTAAAGGCATGATAGTAATGATTTTCCTTTCTTCAACAGCACCTGGAGCAGCACCCTGCAACCTGGGCCTGGAGCGGTCCTTCATCGGACATCCTCTGACCCGTCCCAGCCATCCGACAGCCAGGAAGCACCTTGCAGGTCAGCCACACAGACAGCTGGTGACCAGGAAGCTGGGCCATCAGGTGTTCCCCTGTCCCAGGTCTCTGCCACTGGTTATGCGGGCACTACCCGCCAGCGGCAGAGGGCCTTGGACAGGAATGTCTTGTCCGAGTTTATGCACTTGAGCGAGGCCTTTAATGCCTGCCTCAAGTCGCTGTCCGACAGAGTGGAAAGCGGTTTTTCACTCATGGAACGTGGTTTTAACCACATGGAACACCGCTTCAATTCTGTCGAACAGCGCCTTGACCGTCTGGAGGCAGACCTCAACAGACCAGCGCACCATTTTTTTAGTAAGATTGAAAAGGGCATGGCGGAACACCTTAGGTCCTGAACAACAGCTGAATGTGCTGCAGGCCTGCAACAATGCTTTCTTGCAGGCTATGCAGCATAATCGGTATGGGCAGCAGTCAGTGGTGGCATTTCCACCTGTGCCACCATTGACTCGCTTCACCTCACTACCGACTTGTGCTGCATACCACTGCACGGACACTTCTATTCAAAGCCAGGACACCCACCGTTACACCACCACAAGTCTGAGTGCAGCTGATCACTTCACCAACACCACCATGGCAAACGCTGCTCCTGTCTGGAGCACCACAGCCACCCCCATGCATGCTTGGAGCACAGCCACCACTCCGCAAATGTGGAACAGCCCTGCCGCTACAACAACATGTAGTAGCCCTGCCACCACCACTCCGCAAACTTGGACCATCACTGCCGCCACCAGTCCTCCTGCCAGGACGAGCACTGCCACCTCCACCACAGAGCATCAGCAGCAGCCTCTGCAGCAGCAGCAGCAGCCAGAGCAGCAGCTAGAGCAGCAGCCAGAGCGGCAGCAGCCACAGCTGCAGACGGGGGACCCACATTCTGTATTTGCCCCAAGTTCAAGGCGCCATCAAACAAGGCGGGCATTAGGCCCAAGTAGACCAGTTTGCGTAGACAAGCACTTCGGACCAATGTACCTGAACCTATTTCATCTCCTCAAACTGTTTCTACTGCAAGTCCCATAACTGGACTCCCTTCCCCCACAAGTTTTGTTGCCCCTTCCCCTAGAACACCTTCTTTAACAGTTAGTTCTGCATCTTCCCTGCACAACCCCAACTTGCAACCATCTGCCCCCAAACGCAGAAAAAAATAAAGTTTTTTTAAATATTTCTGGTTCAAAATAAATTTAAAATTTCTGGTTCACCATAACAAAGTTTGATTAATGTTTTTGGCGCCGCTCACACACACTGCGCCGTACACACAATGCGACTTAAACTTTGCAAGGTGTCATAAAAAGTGTTTGGAGGATTGACTGTTTTTACCATCCTCATTTCACTTATTGTGATTCTAGGCAAGGGGGATTATTGATATACCTTGTAATTAACAACATACTCTTGTGTTTTGAATCCATTGATGGGTAAAATACACGTCATATGTTAATGTTACCTACCAAGGCCTAGTATAATAACTAGCGTTTTACCGACTAGGATCTGGTTTCCAGAAACACAAACTGGTGAAACTCGGTCCAAAAAAAGGCGAGTTTCTTTGCATTGTGGTTTGGTTTTGAATGAATCTCCTACTTGTTTTCCACTAGTTGGACAAGTTTTATTTGAAACAAATTTGGTTTCATGAAACCCGATCCTAACAGATTCGCTCAAATGTCATAATCATAACTATTTATCAATCATGGCCTGGTTAATACACATATCATATTTAACCTGCAGCTTTGCTTACGTACCAATGTATTTAACGCAGACAAAAAATGTGTAAAAAAACGCAAACGAAATAAAAACGCATACAAACGCATAAAAACGCGTTTTTTTCCTGCATGCGCGAAAAAATGCTTGAAAAAAACGCTGCGTTTGTATGCGTTTTTTCCATGCGTTTTTTTGCGCAAAAAACGTGCTGCAAAAAAAAGCAAGTGTGAAAGTAGCCTTAACAAGGTCGAAAAAACGACTAAATCTGGTGCTGGTACTGAAGAAGTGTATGTTCCAAAGCTGTGGTACTATGATTTAATGGTGTTCACGAGAGACCAGGAGGTACCAAGAAAGATGGTATCCATGTTGGCCAAAGAACCGAACATCCAGTCAGAATCACCCGTAGGCAGGGGTGGGATTCAGCGGGTTCTCCCCGGTTCGGTGGAACCGGTTGTTAAAAAAGCAGCCGGTTCCCCGAACCGGGGAGATCCAGAGCCGCGATCCGGTCCTCTGATGTCACGGGCGGCGCTGCCTGCAGGCAAGGAGCAGAGGAGGACTCTTGCTGTGCTTCCTGCCGGATACCGCGTGCGCATTGATACTTGATGTGCTGCTCTCTGTCTGCTGACTACTGGACAGAGCAGCACAGCACACCCCGGCGGCCCCCGCTGCCCGTGCACTGATTCCTGCGGCGCAGTGCGGCTATAATTGGCGGGTAACTAGACTCTGGAGCTCGCTGAACTGGACTCAGGAGTTACCGCCGCTACGGCTGCCCAGTGAGCACCTGAGCCTGGACAGGAGGACACTAGTCTGTGTGTGGTGACCGTGGCCCGCCGCCCGCCTGCCTCACCGCGGGATTATTTACTTCAGTCTTCAGTTCAACTTCAGCCTGTGGTACACACAGGCCAACACCAGGTCAGTTGTATATATGCAGTGCTGCTGCTTATTGGGGACCTGTGCTGTGCAGTGCTGCCTATTAGGGACCTGTGTGCCTGCCTATTGGGGACCTGTGCAGCACTGTGCTGCCTATTGGGGACCTGTGCCTGCCTTTTGGGGACGTGTGCTGCCTATAGGGAACAATGCTGCCTATTGGGGACCTGTGCCTGCCTTTTGGGGACCTGTGCTGCCTATTGGGGACGTGTGCTGCCTATAGGGAACAATACTGCCTATTGGGGACCTGTGCCTGCCTATTAGGGAACAATGCTGCCTATTGGGGACCTGTGCTGCCTATTAGGGAACAATGCTGCTGTCACGGTCACGTGTGTCTTGACGCAGCGAGTACTGCAAGGCGAACCCATATGACACACGTGACCCTGGATACACCGCCTCCAGTGGGGCGAATTTAAATTATAAACACGTGCAGCTGGATACACCGCCTCCAACTGGCGAATTTAGACATTACACGTATATACAAGTCTGGAAACCCCGCCTCCAGTAAGGCGAATTTAAACAATAAGGGAAACCTGGGAAACATTAACAATGGTGGGCCCTGCGACAGGGAATAGGGAAATGGAGACCTCCTGAGCTCCCCTGAGCCAGTGTCCCTGCACTCCTAACGTTCCCTATGCCGGTTCCACACCGGGCGCGCACAGGAACCTAAAAACCCTAGCTTGCCCTGACTTAAACCCTCACTAGGGAATTGGTCGGTGCGGAAACTAATCCCACCACTGCACTAAACACACATGAGGGAAAATGACAATACAGGGGAAACACCACTTAGCTTTGCGCTGTTGCGTACGCTCCTAGCAACAGAGCCCACCACCTGTGTGCATCTTCTCCTCCACCCGGATCCCTCACCATAACTGGATCCTTCACCATAGTGCAGCCTTGGAGCAGAGTCCACCACCAATTGCAGAAGTCCAATAAAAGAGTCCCAAAGATGAGTTCAGCTCCTGCCCAAAAAGTCAAGCATGCTTGAGTCCAGCTCTCAGCAACCAAGTCCCGCATGCAGAGTGCAACTCTCTCCGTAGTCGTCACTCCACCAAGCCATGCAAGTACTTCCTGCCGACACCATAAACTGTGACTCCACCACGCCATGCCAGCCCTTCTTGCAGACCACATAACTGCCACTCGTCCCCTCTGGCTGGGCCGCGCAGGACTCATGTTCAGCTCCTTCCTTCACCCAGGCTTCCTTGAGAATGACTAACTCACAATATCACCAAAAGTGATTGAACACACCTGGCTCTCTTTTATAGAGCCTCACACCTGATTCATAATTACGTGCACTAAACCAAAGAAACTAAAGTGCACTACCACTCACCACCACCGGGGCAACTTAGAATGAACGACACCACGTGTAATAATTCTAATGGCCACCGGGGCAATCACATCACTTTGGCACCTAGCCAAAGGAAAAAAAGTTCACTTATCCATTTAAACTGCCAGATCCACGCTGTATCATGACAGCTGCCTATTGGGGACCTGTGCTGCCTATTAGGGAACAATGCTGCCTATTGGGGACCTGTGCTGCCTATTAGGGAACACTGCTGCCTGTTGGGGACCTGTGCTGCTTATTAGGGAACAATGCTGCCTATTGGGGACCTGTGCCTGCCTATTGGGGATTTGGCACTTTGTAGTTCTGATGTGATTTTATAAGTACTATACATTAATAAATTATTATTACTCTGTCGATTATACTTGTGGTTGTGATATTTTCATGAACCATTCTTTTTGTGGTGTTCTAGTTGTGGAAATATGCCAATTTAACCCTGCAATTAAAATCATCATTGTTTGACATAGATGGGACTTGAGTAACACCAGTTTGTAGGAAGGGTATGGTGATTTTTACTTTTAATTTCCATTAGGACGCAGACATGTAGTGCACAGCCTGGCCAGCCGGACAGTCAAGTGAGACAGCTGCATAAATATATGCAGCTGTCACACTCGGGTCAGGAGAGCCACTGGCCAGAATGTGCACTGTTCTGATCTCATTCCAATTTTTTTTTTTTTTTCAACTGTTTGACTGCGCCCCTACTTGTATATGTTTGAGGAAAAGGTGCGTGTAAATGGGTGTGGCTTAAAATGGGTGTGGTTTTCCTACACACATTAACACAGAACCTGTTGTTAAAAATTTGAATCCCACCACTGCCCGTAGGAGATGTAAGTACCTAGTACTTGTACATTGTAAAGTGCTATCTACTAGGCTAGGTCAAATAGAAAACAGCACCTCTGGTTTAACAAGATTACTTTAGCAGGTTATAACATGTCATGTAGTTGTATGATAGACATTTTCTTGATTTCTTGGCTTTAATGTTCCTTTTTTTTGGTTAATGCAGGTGCCTGATGAAGCCTTGTCGACGACTGAAGCCAGTGACGGCATCGACTGCACGACTATTGCCACGGAGGAGGATAACACCGAACCTGGCCCTTCAGCATTACCTCAGCGAATGCAATCTTCTGCGCGCAAAAGAAAGGCCACCACCTCAGATACTCCGGAATTCATCCAAATTGCAAAAAAAAGTTCTTTCAATGCAACAAACACAACCGGTAATCACCGGTATTGCCCATTATGTAAACGAAAAAATTACAACTCTTGAAGAAAGTCAGCGTGTGCACGCAGAAAGGATCATTCTGGATGCCTTAAGCAAAGCGGTAACGGGGAAACTCAGTGACACGACTGCCCTCGTTGACAGCCTATACCTTTTTACTCCTTGGCACACACACAGGAACCTCTGGAGAGTGCAATGCGGAGGGGGATAGACAGTACGCCAAATCAGAATCTCGGGCCCCCGCAAAATTTCTATTTCACTCCACCGAGGCAACGGTTTAATGACTCAGACCCATATTACCAGCAATTGTGATTCTTTTGTTGTTTTCTTTACTTATTATTTTCTTTCTATAAATATTGTGTACAGTTAATGTTTTCCACTTTGCTTACTGTTATTAAAGATTTATTTTGATTTTTAATTGTGGTCGACTCTAATAAATTCTCTATACACTTTTTTGGGTGTGCTGCAAATCATGGGTAATGGGATGGCTTCACGGCTGGTGAGGACCGCCATCTGGACGGTAATCTTGGAATACAGGCCCAGATATAATGGTGCATTTTATTTTAAAGTTGATAATTTATTTAAATGTGTTGGTGCAATGTCGATTTTACTCCCTTCCTGACATCTGATGACGGTTCAAAGTACTCACCGCACATCTAGATAATTTTCTTTGTGGGGTTAACTTGACTAAAATGGGCTTACTTATGGGGTTTTTCAACAGTTTAGGCACATTGGGCGCTCTCCAAACGCAACATGACATCCGCAGACACTTCCATCAAAGTGTGCATTCCAAAATTTCACAACGTTATAGCCACACATGTAGAAAAGTGCCTTGGGGGGTTAAGTTTACAAAATCTTGTAATCTGTTATGTGGGTTCCGTATTAAGATGTTGACCTGCGGTGTTAAAGTGGTTAAGGTGTTTGTGTATGATTATATGTAAATTTTTTTTTTTTTTTAAATTTTTTTAAAAGTAGACACTGCAGCGGGTGCCAAGTTTCACTCTAATTTGTTTATAAAACAGTTTAAACTTTTTTTTCTCAAAAAACATCGACAACACTGTCAAATAGTAAAAAAATAAAAAAAAATTATTGCCTGCGGCCCTGTTGGAGGTAAGCAACCAACCTTTCCAGCATCACACCGTGTTGCTGCATTAATTGCTGCAATCATTCGCCGCTGCGAGGCCACAAGGTCTTCAAAAAAGGTGTTGATTTCTGTTGACGTAGAGAGTGGAAGTTAACCAGGCTTTTTCTGTTGCAATATCTAACAACAGGTACATGTTTTTTGTTTTACACTTAATGGTTTTGAGGCTCCCCTGCTTCTTCAGAGGAGGAGCTTATAGCCCACCCCAATCCTGTGGCTCCAGCAGCTATGAAAGCACAAAAAAAAAATTACAAGACAGGCCATCATCCTTTGAAGACCAAAACAGCAGTTCGAACTAGTATCGAGCTTATCTAGGTAAAATTATTAGCTGTAATTACCGGAAGATGAGCCAGCAGCAGTGTCCTGGAGTGATGCTGGGGAGAAGCCAACATCAGGGGATGACAAGGAAGAGGGCAAATTTGGAGGCGGGGTAAAAACTGGAGATGGGGTAGCTGCATTCGGTGTACCACCCGGTGATGGTGGTGCAGATGGTGGCGCTGCAGGTGGTGCAGGCGTAGATGGTGGAGAAGCAGGTAGAGCTGCGGGTGGTGCTGGCGGCGATGGAGGAGCAGCTGGAGATGGTGGTCCTAGGGATAGTAAAAATATGGTTTTGATATAAGCAGGTATTTACATTTTTGAAAATTCAACAATATTCTACTTCATTCCTCGCGTTGGCACAATTACGGCGCAAAGTGATTTATATGATTTTTATATGTATAGGTTTTGACACACTATTAATTTTTTTTTTTTTTAAGGCCCAAAAATTTTGGAATACATGGATCCCTCGTTGACGTATTTTTTGAGCTAAAATTTCAGAATAAAACAATGTCAGAATCACCGGGATCCCTGGAAGCGTTCCAGAGTTATAACCTCATAAAGGGACTGTGGTCAGAATTGTAAAAATTGGCCCTTGTGTTAACGTGCAAACCAACCTTGGTAGTAAAAGGGTTAAATTGCCTGTAATTGTCTTTTTAAAGTTTTATTAACATTTTACATAATACTTTTTTTAAAATTAATTTTACTTTCGCTTTCAGTTTCTGAAATGGCTTTGGTCCATCATAGCTATGCATTATATACACTCACTGGCCACTTTATTAGGTACACCTGTCCAACTGTGTGTTAAGACTTAATTTCTAATCAGCCAATCACATGGCGGCAACTCAGTGCATTTAGGCATGTAGACATGGTCAAGACAATCTCCTGCAGTTCAAACCGAGCATCAGTATGGGGAAGAAAGGTGATTTGAGTGCCTTTGAACGTGGCATGATTGTTGGTGCCAGAAGGGCTGGTCTGAGAATTTCAGAAACTGCTGATCTACTGGGATTTTCACGCACAACCATCTCTAGGGTTTACAGAGAATGGTCCGAAAAAGAAAAAAAATCCAGTGAGCGGCAGTTCTGTGGCCGGAAATGCCATGTTGATGCCAGAGGTCAGAGGAGAATGGGCAGACTGGTTCGAGCTGATAGAAAGGCAACAGTGACTCAAATTGCCACCCGTTACAACCAAGGTAGGCAGAAGAGCATCTCTGAACGCACAGTGCGTCGAACTTTGAGGCAGATGGGCTACAGCAGCAGAAGACCACACTGGGTACCACTCCTCTCAGCTAAGAACAGGAAACTGAGGCTACAATTTGCACAAGCTCATCGAAATTGGACAGTAGAAGATTGGAAAAACGTTGCCTGGTCTGATGAGTCTCGATTTCTGCTGCGACATTCGGATGGTAGGGTCAGAATTTGGCGTAAACAACATGAAAGCATGGATCCATCCTGCCTTGTATCAACGGTTCAGGCTGGTGGTGGTGGTGTCATGGTGTGGGGAATTTTTTCTGGGCACTCTTTGGGCCCCTTGGTACCAATTGAGCATCGTTGCAACGCCACAGCCTACCTGAGTATTGTTGCTGACCATGCCCATCCCTTTATGACCACAATGTACCCAACATCTGATGGCTACTTTCAGCAGGATAATGCGCCATGTCATAAAGCTCGAATCATCTCAGATTGGTTTCTTGAACATGACAATGAGTTCACTGTACTCAAATGGCCTCCTCAGTCACCAGATCTCAATCCAATAGAGCATCTTTGGGATGTGGTGGAACGGGAGATTCGCATCAGGGATGTGCAGCCGACAAATCTGCGCCAACTGTGTGATGCCATCATGTCAATATGGTCCAAAATCTCTGAGGAATGCTCCCAGCACCTTGTTGAATCTCTGCCACGAAGAATTGAGGCAGTTCTGAAGGCAAAAGGGGGTCCAACCCCTTACTAGCATGGTGTACCTAATAAAGTGGCCAGTGAGTGTATATGCAGAAAACTGGTGAGACCATATTGCGCGTTTACACGCTGAGACTGTTCCCAGCCAGCCCGTGCACTGTGTAACCAAATTTTGAGAATTAAGAAAAAATTGAAAAATGTGTGCTTAAAATAGAAAAGTGTACCAAAAAAACAAAAACCAAAAACCCTACATAACATCTTGTCTGAAAAACACTCACCACGACGCTGTTCATTTTGTTGGCGGATGCTGGCAATCCTGTCACTCGACCGGTAACGCAGGTCCGCTATTTTTTGCGGATTTGCGTTGTGGAACATTCTATTCCAAATTGTCGGGAAAGGCCCCTTTTGATCTTGTGCAGCACCTTTTTTTTGTGCCGCATAGAATGGGCAGTGTGATGGTGACATTCGTAGTCACGTGCATCAATCTGACTAATAAAGTAGCGCACCTCGACATCCCCCCATGGTGTTGCACGCCTGGACGCCATGTTTTCCCTCCAATGTGCGCGACGCTGCATTAACGACACCCACCTGTGTGTCGTTACGTCATCAAGCCGCGCTGGCGCCGGTAGAGACGCAGCTGCGTTCAAATCTAAAAGCGGTGACGCAAATGCGTCTAAACATAGGCATCCTGACGTCACTCACGACGCACGAGTCGGCGTCGTTAGAGCGGCGTGGTGCACATTGCTGTCTAAACATGGCGTCCAGGTGTGCAGCACCATGTTTGTGATGTAGAGGTGTGCTGTCTTAACCCCTTTACTCCCCAAGGATGATCACACATCACATGCGAATCTACCTCGAGGAGTCTATATTATTATAAAAAAAAAAAAAAGGGGACACCATTCTAAAATCTACATCCCCGGAGGACATCAAAACCACATTCAAGCACTTTATTAACCCTTCAGGTGCTTCACTTTTATTTTTTTATTCTTTAAAAAAAACAACAAACAATTGCACTTTTTTTAATTTACCAAATAAAAACACTGCAGGTCTCCTTTTTTTTTATTTTAAAAAAATATATTGGACAGCGAAAGTTTTTGCTATTTGTCCTGTGTACGCTGATACTTGGGGGGGTGGGTGGGATAGTTATCTGTGGTACAAGAAGACGTTGTCAGTGGTACCAAGGAGATTTTTATGCGTTTTTTTGATTAACATCACTCCCCTTTCCCCATCACTCCCATAACGCCCTTGTGTCTGAAATAGCCATAAAGCTTTTTTAAAAGTTAAACATAGCTTTTATTTTATTTAATACAATGCCAACAAATGACAAAAAATAACAGAATAACAACAAATGAGCTTAAAAACATCTATAACAGTGATCTGTAGGCCACTAGAGCTGATGCTTCCAAGGTACAGTACCAGGTCCATTAAAATATGCACAGTATTTGTCTCGGCAGGCCTTGGCATCACCCCTTGTTCTGCCGTATATGACAGGTTGTAGTCCAACAATTGCTGTATCATTTTCCCGCCAGTCGCCGAGCACCACTTCTCTGTTGGTTTGGTCAGCTGAGTCCACAAATCCTGGCGGACTTTACACAATAGCATCGCGCCATCTAAGGAAATTATGAAGAATGCAACATGCCAACACCACAGAGTCTATGGATTCTAGCTTCAGGTTTATGGGTATGTGGAACACTCTGAAGCGGTTGGCTATGATGCCAAAGGCATTTTGGACAACACGTCGTGCCCGTGACAACCGGTAGTTAAAAATTCTTCTTTCCGCCGTCAGACTTTTTTGTGGGTATGGTTTGACAAGATTCGCATTCAGGGATAATGCTTCATCGCCCACAAAAAACAAAATTTAGGTTGCCTCTAGTGTCACTATTGGGAGGCAAGTGCAGGTCACCGTTAGTCAAGCGTTCACCAAAAATTGTGTGCTCAATTGTGTACTCCACCATCTGAAACTCTCCCATTCATGCCAACATCAACGTTAATTAACTCATAATAGGCATTTACAAGGGCCATCAGGATTATGCTAAAATATCCCTTGTAGTTGTAATAATACGATCAGCTGTTAGGTGGTTGCGTGATCCGTACATGTTTTCGTCCAAAGCCCCACCACAATTTGGGAACTGCCAAATGAGCTCAAATTCAGAAGATATTTTTTGCCATTTTGCCTCCGTTTTCGGAAACGGCATGTAGCTCCGTAGACTTTGTACTATTGCCTTGCATGTCTCTGGGATTAAACTGCTGAGCAAAGACCTCGAAACTGCAGACGAAAATTGCAAGTCTTGCAGAGAACGTCCGGTGGCAAGGTATCTCAGCGTCACTGCCAATCTTTCGTCGGCCGGGACAGCTGCACGCATCACTGTGTCCTGACGTTCAATAAGCGGCTTTACAATCTGCAGTAAGAGTTGGAAAGATTCCTCTAACATACGAAGATAGATCCGGAAGTCATGCGGATTCTTCTCCTGCAACTCTCGTACTAATTGCATATGTGAGAATTTATCTCTCTGTTGCAGCCATTCTCGGATCCACATGCGACGCTTTCGTTTGGATCGCCTCTCTCGCATCCGTTCCTCTTGTTGCCGATCTCCCTCTATCAGTAACGCAGCAACAACAACAACACGCTCCACGGTGTTGATAGTTATGGTGTGCAAACTGCAAAATAAACGTAAATGATCATAAATATGGATAAATCAACAACAGAAATTATTATAACTGGACATGTTTAAATGATAACATTACATATAACAGATAGCTCAATTTATTATTAATGGTAATGGTTACAAATAGCCAACAATGGCGGTGGCGGGCGCGGCCGGAAAACTAAAATGGCTGCCCATTAAAAACCCAATGTTCACAGGCATAGAAGCCAAACAGGAAAAGTATAATGGCGGACTATGTGAAAGCATACAGTTGTGGCCAAAAGTATTGACACCCCTGCAATTCTGTCAGATAATACTCCTTTTCTTCCTGAAAATGATTGCAAACACAAATTCTTTGTTATTATTATCTTCATTTAATTTGTCTTAAATGAAAAAACACAAAAAGAATTGTCCTAAAGCCAAATTGGATATAATTCCACACCAAAGGTAAAAAAGAGGGAAGATAAAAAAGAGGGTGGACAAAAGTATTGGCACTGTTCGAAAAATCTTGTGAGGCTTCTCTAATTTGTTTAATTAACAGCACCTGTAACTTACCTGTGGCACCTAACAGGTGTTGGCAATAACTAAATCACACTTGCAGCCAGTTGACATGGATTAACGTTGACTCAACCTCTGTCCTGTGTCCTTGTGTGTACCACCTTGAGCATGGAGAAAAGAAAGAAGACCAAAGAACTGTCTGAGGACTTGAGAAACCAAATTGTGAGGAAGCATGAGCAATCTCAAGGCTACAAGTCCATCTCCAAAGACCAGAATGTTCTTGTGTCTACCGTGCACAGTGTCATCAAGAAGTTTAAAGCCCATGGCACTGTGGCTAACCTCCCTAGATGTGGACGGAAAAGAAAAATTGACAAGAGATTTCAACGCAAGATTGTGCGGATGTTGGATAAAGAACCTCGACTAACATCCAAACAAGTTCAAGCTGCCCTGCAGTCCGAGGGTACAACAGTGTCAACCCGTACTATCCGTCGGTGTCTGAATGAAAAGGGACTGTATGGTAGGAGACCCAGGAAGACCCTACTTCTTACCCCGAGACATAAAAAAGCCAGGCTGGAGTTTGCCAAAACTTACCTGAAAAAGCCTAAAACGTTTTGGAAGAATGTTCTCTGGTCAGATGAGACAAAAGTAGAGCTTTTTGGGTAAAGGCTTCAACATAGAGTTTACAGGAGAAAAAAAGAGGCATTCAAAGAAAAAAACACGGTCCCTATAGTCAAACATGGCGGAGGTTCCCTGATGTTTTGGGGTTGCTTTGCTGCCTCTGGCACTGGACTGCTTGACCGTGTGCATGGCATTATGAAGTCTGAAGACTACCAACAAATTTTGCAGCATAATGTAGGGCCCAGTGTGAGAAAGCTGGGTCTCCCTCAGAGGTCATGGGTCTTCCAGCAGGACAATGACCCAAAACACACTTCAAAAAGCACTAGAAAATGGTTTGAGAGAAAGCACTGGAGACTTCTAAGGTGGCCAGCAATGATTCCAGACCTCAATCCCATAGAACACCTGTGGAGAGATCTAAAAATGGCAGTTTGGAGAAGGCACCCTTCAAATATGAGGGACCTGGAGCAGTTTGCCAAAGAAGAATGGTCTAAAATTCCAGCAGAGCATTGTAAGAAACTCATTGATGGTTACCGGAAGCGGTTGGTCGCAGTTATTTTGGCTAAAGGTTGTGCAACCAAGTATTAGGCTGAGAGTGCCAATACTTTTGTCTGGCCCATTTTTGGAGTTTTGTGTGAAATGATCAATGTTTTGCTTTTTGCTTCATTCTCTTTTGTGTTTTTTTCATTTAAGACAAATTAAATGAAGATAATAATACCAAAGAATTTGTGATTGCAATCATTTTCAGGAAGAAACTGAGTATTATCTGACAGAATTGCAGGGGTGTCAATACTTTTGGCCACAACTGTAAAATTATTTAAAGTCGAGTTATCTAATATATAAAGCTCCAAGTGTGTATGTATGTATGTCCAGGATAGGCATCTGCACCGTCACAGCTACAGCCACAAAATTTGGTAAAGTCACACGTCTGGACCCCGAGAGCGTCCTAAGCTATGTTGTGAGGCGAATTTTTAACCCCGCGCGTTCCAATTTTTGCCCCTGCCTACATACTGGGGAAAAAGTGTGTGAGCGTCAAGCCCCGCCCCTCATTATGATGTCATAATGCCCCTATTTGCATAATGGGGAAACAGTGTGTGCGTATCAAGCCCCGCCCCTCATTATGATGTCATAATGGTTGCCATGGCGACGCTGATGTCATCATAGGTTGCAAGCCCCGCCGCCGCTCATTATGATGTCATAATGGTTGACTATGGGATGGAGGATGTGTGATGGGTATATGGGCACTGGACTATGGGATGGAGGATGTGTATGATGGGTATATGGGCGCGGGACTATGGGATGGCAGATATGTATGATGGGTATATGGGCATGGGACTATGGGATGGAGGATATGTATGATGGGTATATGGGCACGGGCCTATGGGATGGAGGATGTGTGATGGGTATATGGGCACGAGACTATGGGATGGCGGATATGTACATGGGCACGGGACTATGGGATGGAGGATGTGTGATGGGTATATGGGCACTGGACTATGGGATGGAGGATATGTATGATGGGTATATGGGCACGGGACTATGGGATGGAGGATATGTATGATGGGTATATGGGTACGGGACTATGGGATGGAGGATATGTATGATGGGTATATGGGCACGGGCCTATGGGATGGAGGATGTGATGGGTATATGGGCACGGGACTATGGGATGGCGGATATGTATATGGGCACGGGACTATGGGATGGAGGATGTGTGATGGGTATATGGGCACTGGACTATGGGATGGAGGATATGTATGATGGGTATATGGGCACGGGACTATGGGATGGCGGATATGTATGATGGGTATATGGGCACGGGACTATGGGATGGAGGATATGTATGATGGGTATATGGGCATGGGACTATGAGATGAAGGACGTGTGATGGGTATATGGGCACTCGACTATGGGATGGTGGATATGTATGATGGGTATATGGGCACGGGACTATGGGATGGAGGATATGTATGATGGGTATATGGGCACGGGACTATGGGATGGAGGATATGTATGATGGGTATATGGGCACAGGCCTATGGGATGGAGGATGTGATGGGTATTGGCACGGGACTATGGGATGGCGGATATGTATATGGGCACTGGACTATGGGATGGCGGATATGTATGACGGGTATATGGGCTTCATTATAGACTTCTTTGGTTTCACCAGACCATATGACATTCTCCCAATACTCTTCTGGATAATCCAAATTCTCTCTAGCGAACTTCAGACGGGCCCAGACATGTACTGGCTTAAGCAGGGGGACACATCTGCAACGGCAGGATCTAGGCCCTTGGCGGCGTAGTGTGTTACTGATGGTAGCCTTTGTTATGGTGGTCCCAGCTCTAAGCAGGTCATTCACTAGGTCCCCCCTGTGTGGTTCTGGGATTTTTGCTCACCTTTCTTGTGATAATTTTGACCCCACAGGGTGAGATCTTGCGTGGAGCCCCAGATCGAGGAAGGTTATTAGTGGTCTTGTATGTCTTCCATTTTCTTATTATTGCTCCCACAGTTGATTTCATCACACCAAGCTGCTTGTCCTATTGCAGATTCAGTCTTCCCCGCCTGGTGCAGGGCTACAATTTTGCTTCTGGTGTCCTTCGACAGCTCTTTGGTCTTCACCATAGTGGAGTTTGGAGTGTGACTGTTTGAGGGTGTGGACAGGTGTCTTCTATACTGATAAAAAGTTCAAAAAGGTGCCATTACTACAGGTAATGAGTGGAGGACAGAGGAGCCTCTTAAAGAAGTTACAGGTCTGTGAGAGCCAGAAATCTTGCATGATTTTAGGTGACCAAATACTTATTTTCCACCATAATTAGCAAAATAAATGATTTTCTGGATTTGTTTTCTCATTCTGTCTCTCATAGTTGTGGTCTACCTATGATGTCAATTACAGGCCTCTCTCATCTTTATAAGTGGGAGAACTTGCACAATTGGTGGCTGACTAAAAACTTTTTCCCCCACTGTAATTAATAAGATTTTCAGTGTGGAAATATGGAACAATTTAAAACTTGGCTTTAAACGACAACACACCCTACCTGTCGAGTTTTTGTCATCAAGTTTGCCAGATAATTTGGACAGGCTGCTATAAAACTCTAGCTTTTACTTGCGCTCCTGTGATTGGGGTGTTTCCTATGCACCATATGGAGAAAAGTATTGGGCAGTTCATCTTAATCACCCAATTGTTTTCTCATTCAGTACCATAGGTACAAGGGTTTTAACATCCGGCTCCTTGAGTCTAACGTGTGAAATAACAAGATGTTTACAACGAGCCCCTGATACCAGCGCGGTCCTGTAATAGAAGCCACCAGGGTCACAAGTTCATCTATGACATTTCTTCCCCATCACCTGTGGGTGATATTTTTGAGAAATGTAAGGAACCACAAGAACTCCCCACGTAGTAGAGACCCTGTAATGTTACAGAGCGGGGGGCAGAGTTCTGAGGAGCAGAAAATTCACCACTGCTCTGCTGACCCCATACAATGCCCACAATGGAGTTGTGTAAAGCCGCCACCACTGGACTCTGGAGGAGACGTGTTGTCAGGAACCCCGCACTGAACTTGCTCACTGAGCCGGTGCGCATGTCCTGAGTAAAGCGAACAGTGCTCAAAGATACCTGTGGAGCGGGCAGCAGCTGAGCAGTTGCGTATTTCAGAGCCGCAGGACCTGAAGCACGTGACTGCTAGGGGCGTGGCCTAAACTCCACAGAGCTAGGAGCTGCAAGATAACTCCTAGCAGGGTAACTGCGAGACAAAGTTACCAGGGGGCATAGACAGGGAGAATAGTCAAGACGTAGCCAATGAGTCACACACAGAGATAGCTGCAAAGGTACAAGAGGGGAGAGCAGAGAGTAGTCAGGTCACAGGCAATGAGTCATACACAGAGATAATAACGCAGTACAAAATCAACAGGCAAACTCACAACGGGAAAAAGAACCGGGTCAGAACCATATAAACAAGCTATAGCAACAAACAGGCACACAGGGGTCAGCACACTAGGCCAAAGGCAAATGTATAACTGGCAGGGATTGAAGCTTCCCAGGAGTTTAAGAAGCTCTCCCAGAACCAGAAAGAGGCCACAATCATTAACTCCAGGTGTGCAGGTCAAAACCTGCACCGAGCTCCAGACATTAATCCCAGGTGTGCAGCTCAAAAACCTGCACTGGGATCATGACAGTACCCCCCTCTCAACAGGGGGCCTCTGGACCCCCAGGCTTCCCCGGGTACTTGGCATGGAAAGCCCAAACCAGGCGATCTGCATGTACCGAGCGAGCAGGGACCCATGAGCGCTCCTCTGGTCCATGTCCCTTCCAGTGGACCAGGTACTGCAAAGAGCGGCGCACCCGCCGAGAGTCCACAATATGTCCGACCTCATACTCCAATTGACCCTCCACCAGCACTGGAGGAACAACAGACTCAGAGTTCTCTTTGACA
Organism: Dendrobates tinctorius; assembly: GCF_039654945.1. Lineage (NCBI taxonomy): Eukaryota > Metazoa > Chordata > Amphibia > Anura > Dendrobatidae > Dendrobates > Dendrobates tinctorius. The sequence goes on along the minus strand of NW_027361904.1, from coordinate 322,122 downwards.
GATCCTGCGGGTTTCAACAGAGATTTATGGAACACATTGGATATTTTTAAGGAGGCAGGGAGACGCATCCTATATGCCACTGGGTTGACTATCTCCATAATCTCGTACGGACCAATGAACTTTGTTCCCAACTTAGCTGATGGTACCTTTAAGTTGATGTTACGTGTGGAGAGCCAAACCTTCTCTCCCACCTGAAACATGTCTCTCGAGGCTCTCTTTTTGTCAGCAAAATATTTGCATCTCCCCTGGGCCCGAGAGATATTACGCCGGACTTCAGCCCAGAGGTTTTTTAACCGTTGAACGGACCCCTCTGCCCCTGGACAACCGGAATCCACTAGAGAAAACTCCCCAAGATGCGGACTAAACCCATAGTTAATCAGGAATGGGGACATGTTGGTGGACTGACTCACCCGGCTGTTAAAAGCGAATTCAGCCAACGGTAACGCATCACACCAATCCTCCTGTCTGGCGGAGGTCAGACACCTGAGAATTTGTTCCAGGGATTGATTAGTGCGTTCCGTCTGACCATTACTCTCCAGGTGATATGCCGACGAGAAGGAGAGTGAGATGCCCAATTTCATACAGAACGCCTTCCAAAATTTGGCCACAAACTGCACACCTCTGTCAGACACAACATTCAGGGGTACCCCATGCAATCGGACCACATGCTGCACAAACAACCTTGACAATGTTTCTGCTGAGGGCAATGCTGCCAAGGGAATGAAATGGGCCTGTTTAGAAAACCTATCCACCACCACCCAGATCACGGTATTGCCCCTGGAAGGTGGAAGGCCGGTAATAAAATCCATGGAAAGATGAGTCCATTGCCTATCAGGAACCAGTAAAGGTATGAGTTCCCCAGCCGGTCGGTTATGCGAGCTTTTGGAACTGGCACACATGCCACAAGCAGAAACAAATTCCTTGACATCGGACCTTAATGAAGGCCACCAAAAACCCCTGGCTACTGCCTCTCTAGTGGCCGTGATACCTGGATGAGAACTCAGCCTATACTCATGATACTCCTGCAGAAGTCTAGGCCGCAATGAATCTGGAACAAACAGTTTATCCCCTGGCCTGGTTGCCGGAGCTAGGGCCTGAGCCCTTAGAATTTCTTGTTCCAACTCAGTTGAGACCCCCGCCACTACCACCCCTGGGGGAAGAATGGAGGACGGCGGCTCAGGGGGAGACAATGGATCAAAACTTCTGGACATGGCATCCGCTTTAACATTTTTGGACCCCGGTCGAAAAGTAAAGGAGAACTGAAATCGTGAAAAAAAAAAGTGACCAACGGGCTTGTCTACGAGTAAGCCTCTTAGCAGATTCAAGGTATGCCAAATTTTTGTGATCGTGACAACCGTGAAAGGATGAGCCACCCCTTCCAAAAAGTGCCTCCATTCCTCAAACGCCAGCTTGACCGCAAGAAGTTCCCTATTGCCTACATCATAGTTTTTCTCAGCTGAAGAGAACTTCTTGGAGAAGGAGGCACAGGGTTTGAGATTGGTAAGGGTGGCCGGACCCTGGGACAGCACAGCCCCCACCCCCACTTCAGAAGCATCCACCTCCACAATGAATGGTTTGGACGGGTCAGGTTGTACCAACACCGGGCAGACATGAAACATTTCTTAATCGTTGAGAAAGATTCCTTAGCGAGTACAGACCAATTTTTTACATCAGCGCCCTTCTGGGTAAGATCCGTGAGTGGTTTAACCACTTGCGAGAAACCTTTAATGAACCTCCGGTAATAGTTCGCAAATCCTAAGAAGCCTTGAGATCTCGAGGCTGAACCCAGTCAGCGATCGCCAGCACCTTGTTAGGATCCATACGAAACCCCTCACAGGACACAATCAACCCCAAAAAAGACAGCTCCTGTACAAAAAACGAACATTTTTCTAATTTAGCGAACAATTGGTTCTCCCTGAGTCTCTGGAGAACTGTCTTTAGATGTTGCAAGTGAGATTGACTGTCCGGGGAATACACCAAAATGTCATCCAAATAAATAATAACAAAACGGCCTATCAGATCAGAAAACACAACATTGATGAAATTTTGCAAAATAGCGGGTGCATTAGTTAACCCAAACAGCATTACCAGGTTCTCAAAAAGTCCTTCTGATGTGAGGAATGCAGTTTTTCACTCGTCCCCTTCCCAAACCCTTATCAGATTGTAGGCCCCCCGCAGATCTAACTTGGAGAACCATTGGGCCCCAGCTAACTGGTTACATAAGTCTGGGATGAGGGGAAGCGGGTAAGAGTTCCTAACCGTTATCTTGTTCAGTTCCCGAAAGTTGAGGCACGGCGGCAAACCACCATCTTTTTTATTCACAAAGAAGAACCCTGCTGCCACAGGTGACACAGAAGGCCTAATATGCCCTTTGCGGAGACTGTCAGCTATGTACTCCTTCATGGCTTGGTGCTCAGGCCCAGACAAATTGAACAATCGAGCCTTAGGTAACTTGGCTCCAGGTACTAAATCAATGGCACAATCGTAGGGTCTATGTGGTGGCAGCGCCTCAGCCTCACTTTCGGAAAAAACGTCTTCGAAATCCTTCAGGTACTCCGGAATACCTTCCAGACCGACAGACGACACAGACACGGATTTAACAGCGTTAACAAGATGTCCCAGGTTACCACATTTATTATTGCATCCCCATTGAGTGATTTCCCCTGTAACCCAATCAATGGTAGGATTATGGCGTTGAAGCCAAGGCATCCCCAGTACCAGTCCTGCAGGCAAGTTATCTAGCACAACACAGCTTAGTTTTTCCACATGAGTGGAACCCACTTTTAGAGAAAAAAGTTCAGACCTGCAACAGATACTGTCTTGAGTAAGAGGCGACGAGTCAATTGCCACAAGTTTAACAGGATTGTGAAGCCTGACTGTCCCTATCTTATTAAGAGTCATAACCTTGGTATCAATCAGGTTCACAGCAGAACCGCAGTCAAGAAAAGCAGTAGTCTGAACAGGACCATAACCAAGTTCCAGTTCCACCTGCAGCACCATTTTTGCACAAGAGGAAAATTGTACCTGAAGGTCTGGGTAGCCTCCTCGACTACTACCCAGACCTAGTCGTTTCCCGCCATCTTGTAGGATGACGGACAGGAGGGGCAGTCCTTCTTCCTATGTCCAGATTTCCCACAATAGAAGCACAACTGCTTTTCCTGGCGGCATCTTCTTTCCTTTCCCTCACAAGTGACAGCGCTCACCTCCATAGCCATAGGAAGAGTCCGGGTCTCATCTCCACTGAAGAATAAGGGTGTTTCCCGTTGCATAATGCCTCTAGCCCGCAGCCTGCGATCCATGCGAACTGCTTGGATCATGGCATCTTCCAGGGAGTCAGGGGGAAGATGAAGTGCCAAAGCATCCTTCAGACGTTTACACAGGCCTCTGTGGAACAGTCCCCGAAGGGCGGCATCACTCCAGGAAATCTCGGCTGCCCAACGTCTGAATTCAGTACAGAACCATTTGGCCGAGTGCTCCCCCTGACAGACACTCATCACCTTGTCCTCAGCCAACCGCACTCTGTCAGGCTCATCATAAATAAGCCCTAAGGCTTCAAAACATGCATCCACAGACATTCTCTCAGGGGCAGAAGAGGAAAGCGAAAATGCCCAGGCTTGTGGGGACCCCCTAAGCCGGGACATCACCACCCCCACCCTCTGTTTCTCATCCCCAGAGGAGCAGCGTCTCAAAGAGAAAAAGAGCTTACAGCCCTCCTTAAATGCCCTGAAATCATCCTTACCAGAAAATGTATCTGGCAATTTAACCGGGGATTCGGGTGGGACTAAAATGACATCTCTATACCCCACCTGCTGGAAGCCTGCGGAAAGCACCCCCTGAACTGAGTCCTCCACCCGCCGTTGGGACTGGGCCAGAGCTTGGTGTTCCAAACTAAGCTTCTGCAGTGACCGAGTCAAGCATTTCACCTGCTCAGATAAAGCACACATTGGGTCCATGCTGCAGAAGTGAGGAGAGAAAAAAAAATTGTAGGCCAGTTATAATGTCAGGAACCCCGCACTGAACTTGCTCACTGAGCCAGTGCGCGTGTCCTGAGTAAAGCGAACAGTGTTCAAAGACACCTGTGGAGCGGGCAGCAGCCAAGCAGATGCGTATTTCAGAGCCGCAGGACCTGAAGCACGTGACTGCTAGAAGCGTGGCCTAAACTCCACAGAGCTAGGAGCTGCAAGATAACTCCTAGCAGGGTAACTGCGAGACAAAGTTACCAGGGGGCATAGACAGGGAGAATAGTCAAGACGTAGCCAATGAGTCACACACAGAGATAGCTGCAAAGGTACAAGACGGGCGAGCAGAGAGTAGTCAGGTCACAGGCAATGAGTCATACACAGAGATAATAACGCAGTACAAAATCAACAGGCAAACTCACAACGGGAAACAGAACCGGGTCAGAACCATATAAACAAGCTATAGCAACAAACAGGCACACAGGGGTCAGCACACTAGGCCAAAGGCAAATGTATAACTGGCAGGGATTGAAGCTTCCCAGGGGTTTAAGAAGCTCTCCCAGAACCAGAAAGAGGCCACAATCATTAACCCCAGGTGTGCAGGTCAAAACCTGCACCGAGCTCCAGACATTAACCCCAGGTGTGCAGCTCAAAAACCTGCACTGGGATCATGACACGTGTTCTGTGCAGTGATGGATCGCACTTCTATTTCTGCATCTGATGGAGGAGTCTGGGTTTGGTGATTCCAGGAGAACATTATACCCTGATGCATTGTGCCCGCTGCACAGATGGTGGAGGATAATGCTATGGGCTGTTATCAGGGCTCGGCCTTGGACCCTCAGCTCCAGTGATGGGAAATCTTAATCTTCATTCAACACAAGACATGTGGACAATTGTATATTAAGCTTTGTGGGAGCAGTTTGGGGAAGACCCTTACCTGTCCCCTATGACTGCACAAGCTCCATACAGACATAAGAACGCGGGAGGCCGCACAGAGCCCGGACCACAGCCCCAACCAGCACCTATAATGGAGATTGAGTGTCCGGCCTCCCCCATTATAAATAATTATAATCATTAATAACCATGTAATACAATACTTACACATCCAGGGACCCCTTAATGACATCAGTATCCTGGGCTACAGTGATGTTATTTCCACATGGATCTCCATCTCTTCAGCCTGTGTTGGATGAAAAGGGGACTAATACTGTTTAGCATTTACAACCAGGCACTTTCATGGAGAATACGTAGAGAGCGTTCACCCAACATAACGTGAGCACAGCCATCCATGCGACGCATACACCAACGGGCCGATTCATCAACACTGGTTTCGTATAGGGATGAGCGGACCTGTGGAAGTTCGGGTTCATCAGGTTTGACCAAACTTTAGTCCAGAACTCTACCCGAACTTTAACCAGAACCCCATAGAAGTCAATGTGGACCCGAACTTTGATTTCTCTATCCTCCTGAAATTCACCCGGAACTCCGAAAACTAAAACGGACTTCCGGGAGAAGTCTGTGTTCAGAGTTTACAAATAAAGTTTGAATCAGACATCATATGGTAAGCCCAGCCTGTGGAGTTCATAGGAATACAAAGATGGCGTCGTCAAAAATGAACAGCAGCATCTAAATGGTTAAACAGCAGTGAATGGAGCTAGCCATGGTCGCTGCTGTTAAAAGACAGATGCTGGCTGTAACCGGTGCCTGCCTCAAACATTCGGCATCTCAGATACATATACGGCACATATCGGAATTTTTTTTTACTATTATTTCCCCCCTTGACTATAGTTATTATGTAAAACCTGCAAAAGACAAAATGAGCAAAAACCCTGCTGTAACTAAATAAGTAAAAGCAAAAGTGAATCTAAACAATACTCTCTATTGTTTAGATGCACTTTTGCTTTTACTTATTTAGTTACAGCAGGGTTTTTGCTCATTTTGTCTTTTGCAGGTTTTATGGCCAATGTCAACATGCATTTATATGCTGCATATGTATCAACTCAAATCAAGCTCAATTTTTGTGTTTTTTTTATAGTTATGTGTATATATGAAAAATACATACCCCCTTCTCCCAGTTCAATCGATTTCTGCACCACGTGACAGCAGTTCTGGCTTGCTGGCTCTTCGGTGTGGTACAAAGACACTTTCTCAATATAAATCTATGGGACTTACATCGAGGAGGCTGCGCTAAACATATATTGAGAAAGCGACTTATGGTCGAGTGGGCGAATGAGAACTGCAGTCACGTAGTACTACAGGGAACTGGAACTGCGCTAAAAACAGGAGACGTTGGCGACAGATAAGTATTGTGCACGTAACTAAAGCTGAGTACATCATAAAAGAAAAATGGCAAAACTGTCAAAGTGTTGGGTCTGGCTCCTCTAAGGCCTTTTTCACACAAGTTTTTTCTACAATCAGTCGCAATCCGTCAAAGTTTGAAAATAAAGGATCCTGCGCAGATTGTGAAAAACTGATGCGACGGATCCGTTTTTTTGACGGATGTGTCGCAGCAGTTGTAGTTTGTGGTAAACTTTGTCCCTTGTGGAGTTAAGAGAGAGAGAGACCAGAATCCGCAACGTTTGCACATACCCTTCAAAAACGGAATCCGTCGCCGGATTCTGTCTTTTGATGAACGACGGATCCTGCGCCCATAGGCTTCCATTATAGCCAACGACGGACGGCGCTGGATCCGTCGCTTTCCGACAAAGAATTTCCGACGGATCCGTCGAACAACTGATGAAACGTGAGGCCATCCATCACAATCGGTCGCTAAGGCTAGTTTCACATTAGCGTTTACGGCCGCAGCGTCGGGCTGCGCGCGGCCGCCGCTAAGCCCTGCCCCCTGCCGCGCCTCCGCCGGTAGCTCCGCCTACGGACGCAGGACGCTGCATGCGTCCCCTATCTTTAGCACTGGGGGCGCAGGTATGCGTTTGGCGGTGCATGCGTCCTTTTGACGCTGCGCCGAGCACACCAAATTGCAACCTGTTGCGTTTGGCGCTGGTCGGCGCAGCGTCAAAAGGACGCATGCGCTGCCAAACGCATACCTGCGCACAGCCTGCGTCCCCAGTGCAAAAGATAGGGGACGCAGGACGCATGCAGCGTCCTGCGTCCGTAGGCGGAGCTACCGACGGAGGCGCGACAGGGGACGGTGCTTAGCGGCGGCCGTGCGCAGCCCAACGCTGCGGCCGTAAACGCTAATGTGAAACTAGCCTAATACAAGTCTATGAGGAAAAAAAACAGATCCAGCAGCATCAGTCGCTGGATCCGTTTTTTATAAAAAAAAAAGACGGATTGTGACTGATGGCAAAAAACTGATGTGTGACAGAGGCCTAATTCTAAAGGGCCCGTCACACTAAGAGATATCGCTAGCAATATCGCTATAACGTCACTGGTTTTTGTGACGTAGCAGCGATGTTGCTAGCGATATCGCTATGTGTGATACTTACCTCCGACCGGCTGCCCCGCTGATTATCGCTGATCGCGCGAGAACGTCCTGGGCCGTTTCTCGTCAGCTTCCTGCTGGGCTTCTTGTGGCGCCGACGAGCGACGCGTGGACGCGGGTGGTAGGACGTCAGGATCGCCTCGTCTGACAGGTAACGACCCCCGACCGCTGCTATGTCGCTGGTGAGATTATTATTATTATTATTATTTATTGTTATAGCGCCATTTATTCCATGGCGCTTTACATGTAAGGAGGGGTATACATAAAAACAAGTACAATAATCTTAAACAATACAAGTCGTAACTGGTACAGGAGGAGAGAGGACCCTGCCCGCGAGGGCTCACAGTCTACAAGGGATGGGTGATAATACAGTAGGCGAGGGTAGAGCTGGTCGTGCAGCGGTTTGGTCGATCGGTGGTTACTGCAGGTTGTAAGCTTGTCAGAAGAGGTGGGTCTTCAGGCTCTTTTTGAAGGTTTCAATGGTAGGTGAGAGTCTGATATGTTGTGGTAGAGAGTTCCAGAGTAGGGGTGATGCGCGAGAGAAATCTTGTATGCGATTGTGGGAAGAGGAGATAAGAGGGGAGTAGAGAAGTAGATCTTGTGAGGATCGGAGGTTGCGTGCGGGAAAATACCGGGAGACGAGGTCACAGATGTATGGAGGAGACAGGTTGTGGATGGCTTTGTATGTCATCGTTAGGGTTTTGTAATGGAGTCTCTGGGCAATTGGGAGCCAGTGAAGGGATTGACAGAGGGGAGAAGCTGGGGAATAGCGGGGGGACAGGTGGATTAGTCGGGCAGCAGAGTTTAGAATAGATTGGAGGGGTGCGAGAGTGTTTGAGGGGAGGCCACAGAGCAGGAGGTTGCAGTAGTCAAGGCGAGAGATGATGAGGGCATGGACTAGGGTTTTTGCAGATTCTTGGGTGAGGAATGAACGGATTCGTGAAATATTTTTGAGTTGAAGTCGGCAAGAAGTGGAAATGGCTTGGATATGTGGTTTGAAGGAGAGATCAACGTCAAGGATTACTCCGAGACAGCGAGCTTGTGGGACTGGGGAGAGTGGGCAGTCATTTACTGTAATTGATAGGTTCGTAGGGGGGGCCACGTGAGATGGGGGAAAGATGATGAATTCTGTTTTGTCCATGTTGAGTTTCAGAAATCTAGCGGAGAAGAAGGATGAAATAGTGGACAGACATTGAGGGATTCTGGTTAGTAGGGAGGTGATATCTGGTCCAGAGATGTAGATCTGTGTGTCATCAGCGTAGAGATGATACTGAAAGCCATGAGATTCTATGAGCTGACCCAGGCCAAAGGTGTAAATAGAGAACAGCAGGGGCCCAAGGACTGAACCTTGTGGGACTCCGACAGATAGGGGGCGAGGTGAGGAGGTGGTGTGTGAGTGGGAGACGCTGAATGTCCGGTCTGTTAGGTATGATGAGATCCAGGATAGGGCCAAGTCTGTGATGCCGAGGGATGAGAGGGTCTGTAATAATAGGGAATGGTCCACTGTGTCAAAGGCAGCCGACAGGTCCAGGAGGAGGAGGACAGAGTAGTGTCGCTTGCTCTTGGCGGTTAAGAGGTCATTGGTGACCTTAGTAAGGGCAGTTTCAGTGGAGTGGTGTGACCGGAAGCCAGATTGTAAGCGGTCGAAGAGGGAGCAAGAAGAGAGATGGGAGGACAGTTCAAGGTAGACGTGTTGTTCCAGTAGCTTGGAGGTGTAGGGGAGAAGTGATATAGGGCGATAGCTAGATACAGAGGATGGGTCAAGAGAGGGCTTTTTGAGGATAGGTGTGATGGAGGCATGTTTAAAGCTTGAGGGGAAAACACCAGTTGTTAGTGATAGGTTGAAGAGATGGGTTAGGGTTGGGATGAAGACTGTGGTGAGGTTTGGTATGAAGTGGGATGGGATCGGGTCGAGTGCACAGGTGGTGAGATGTGATCTTGAGAGTAGAGTGGAGAGTCGATCTTCTGTAATGGTGGAGAAGTTGGTTTTGAAGGTGGAGGGCTGGGAAGTCGGGAGGAAGGGCTCTGGGGGTTGTTGACCAAAACTGTCTCTGATGTTATCAATCTTCTGCTTGAAAAATTAGGCAAAGTCTTCAGCTGAGATGAGTGGGGAGGGAGGAGGTGCTGGGGGGCGGAGGAGAGAATTGAAGGTGTTGAATAACTGTTTAGGGTTGTGAGACAGGGAGGATATGAGAGATGAGAAGTAGGTTTGTTTAGCTGTGGCGAGTGTGGTCTTGAAAGTAGTGAGGGACTGTTTGAATGCGATGAAGTGCTCGTTGGAGTGGGATCTTTTCCATCTGCGCTCAGCAGCCCTGGAAGCTTGCCTCAGCTCTTTGGTCAGGCTGGTGTGCCAAGGCTGTCTGTTGATTTTGCGAGTTTTGGTATGTGTAAGTGGGGCAGCGGAATCCAAAGCTACAGCTATTGTGGTGTTATATAGAGCGGCAGCGTCATCCGCATTGTGTAAGGAACTTATATCTGTAAGAGGGAGGAGGGATTCAGAGAATGAGTGTAGGTCAAGGTGTTTAAGATTCCTGCGAGGGTGTGAAAGTTTGTGGGGTGGGGATTGTAGACATGGAGTGAAGAGGGAAGAGAATGTGAGAAGGTTGTGGTCAGAGAGAGGAAGAGGTGAGTTAGAGAGGTTAGATAGGGAGCAGAGGCGGGTGAAGATGAGGTCCAGTGTGTGGCCATCTTTGTGGGTGGCTGTAGAAGACCATTGAGTGAGGCCGAAGGAGGAAGTGAGAGATAGGAGTTTAGTGGCAGCTGAGAGGAAAGTGTCAATGGGGATGTTGAAGTCGCCCATGATGATAGTAGGGATGTCTACGGAAAGGAAATGAAGTAACCAGGTGGTGAAGTGGTCAAAGAAGGTGGTGGCTGGCCCTGGGGGGCGGTAGATGACAGCCAGTTGGATGTTGGAGGGGGAGTAGATGCGCACAGAGTGCACCTCAAAGGAAGGGAGGGTAACAGAGGGTGGCAGTGGGATTGGGGTGAAGGAGCAGGTATCTGACAGGAGAAAACCAACTCCTCCGCCATGTTTGCTGCTGGGGCGGGGGGTGTGAGAAAGGTGGAAGCCGCCATACGAAGTGCAGCAGGAGAGGCTGTGTCAGAAGGGGTGAGCCAGGCTTCGGTGATGGCGAGGAAGGAAAGTTTGGTAGTAACAAAAAGATCATGGATGTAGGAAGCTTGTTGCAGACAGAGCGAGCGTTCCACAGAGCTCCTGTTAGTGGGACTGGGGAAGCGGGGGTTGGGTGAATGGGTATAAGGTTGGAGAGGTTACGGAAGGTTGTGATAGAGCGTGGATGGGAGGTAGAAATGACTGTGGGAATGTGGTGAGGACCAGGATTTGGGGAGATATCACCAGCAGTGAGAAGGAGCAGAGAAAGTGTTAGCAGGTGGGAGCAGGAGAGGGCATGAGGGGGCTGTCTGTGTTTGGAGACAGATGATTGTATGGTAAGGAACAGTTTTGAGATGGAGGTGAGGTGGATGGGGAGGATTGAAGAAGAGATGAACAGTTCCTTACTAGGAGTAGGGATTAGGGGGATTAGCAGAAAGTGGATTATAGGGGTGAAAACAAACAGAAACATTGTTTACAGTGACTGTGTCCAGTTACCTTCAGTTCCCTTCTGGTTTTAATTCTTAAATTAATCTTCACACTTCTAGAACACACTTATAGCAATCACACTGCAGACTGAAGTCTTTATGCAGACTTGAGCTAAGCAATATATGTACAACTAAGTGCAGTCAGGTGTGAAGCAGAGAGGAGTGGTCTCTGCTCTTCTTGGTCAGACAATTCAGAGTGGACCAGATGCATATGATCAAGCCAGAGTAAACAAGGTCATAAATAACACTGGGGTAAGCTGGGGTTAGCTGCCTGTGTGGCAGCTCACTAGCGACCACTTAGCGATGCACCAGCGATCCTGACCGGTCATATCGCTGGTCGGGATTGCTGGTGCATCACTAAAAAGTGTGACAGTACCTTTAAGGCTGAGTTCACACGTGGCGTTTTTTTCGCGTTTCCGCGGCGGTTTTAACCGCGCGATTTTTCCGCGAAAACGCGAAAAATAAGCATCCCATGCATTCCTATGGGATTCCGCAATGCTGTGCTAATGCTGCGGTTTTTACCGCGGCGGAATCGCTTTGCGGTAAAAAAACGCAGCATGCTCATTAATTTGCGGAATCGCGGCAATCCCGCACCCATAGGAATGCATTGTTCCGCTTACTTTCCGCATGTGGCTGTGCACACCATGCGGAAAGTAAGCAGAACAATTGCGGATGGTACCCACGGTCCGGAGGAGAGGAGACTGTCCTCCGGGCTTTGGGTACCATATCCCTGTAAAAAATAGAATTTTAAAATAAAAAATATTGTTATTCTCACCTTCCGACGTCCCGCGCAGCTTTCCCGCCTCTCTCCACGCTCCCGTTCCCAGTAGTCCTTTGCGAAAATGCCCGTGATGGCGTCCGTTCTCGCGGGATCGCGAAGTCTCGCGGTCATTTGCGAGACGTCGCGATCCCGCGAGAACTGACGTCATCGCGGGCATTTTCGCAAAGGATTACTGGGAACGGATGCGCGGGACGTCGGAGGGTAAGAATAACACCATTTTTTATTTTTTTTTACATTCTCTCTTTTACTATTGATGCCGCATAGACAGCCTCAGTAGTAAAAAGTTGGTCACACTTGTCAAACACTATGTTTGACGAGAGTGACCAACCTGTCAATCAGTTCTCCAAGCGATGCTCCAGATCGCTTGGAGAACGCTAGCATTCTGCAAGCTAATTACGCTTGCAAAATGCTAGTTTTTCCGCGGGAAAATCGCGGGAATTTAAAATGCGATTTTCCCGCGGGAATTTCCGCGAGAGTTCCGGTACGTGTGCACTTAGCCTAAGATCCCTGGGGTTGCTTTGTCAGGCAGGGTGTTCTCAAGGTATGCATCACAACACAGAGGTGTTGAGGAGTGCAACAAAAAGTCATAAAATGCAATTAACTAGGGTGGTCATTGACATCATAGGACGTGGCGGAGGGGGGGTGATGAGCACTCAAAGACTCCAGTATATAAAACGTAAGCAAGTCTCTGGATGTTGGTCACTTGCTGGGGATAAACTGAACTGGACGTCTGTCATGGTCTCTGCTGCCCCAAGGCGCTGCATCCTACACCCAACACGTGAGTATTAGTTACTGGTTTATTTCATAACTAGATTATGGCCCGATGCTATCGCATCAGGAGGATGCGATAGCATCACACCTCTTGCCATGTTAACCCTCAACACACACACTCCTCAACACACACTCCTCTCACCTTTCACCATCTCCACTCACTCTTTCACTCCACATACGACCCCTTCTCTCACTCCATCTCTCATACTCACGCCATCATCGCCGCTGGTCCACGATCCCCGACATCTTCTTCCGCCGGCGCCATCCTGGATCCAGACGTTGTCCACGCCGGCGACATGTTCTTGCGGCGACGCCATCTTGAGTATCGTGAAATCCCGCGATAGTCAAGATGGCGTCGCCGGAAGAACATGTCGCTGGCGTGGACGACGTCGGGATCCAAAATGGCGTCGGCGAAATCTTGCGAGTTTTCGCCGACGCCATTTTGGATCCCGACGTCGTCCTCGCCGGCGACATGTTCTTCCGGCGACGCCATCTTGACTATCGCGGGATTTCACGATACTCAAGATGGCGTCGCCGCAAGAACATGTCGCCGGCGTGGACGACGTCGGGATCCAAAATGGCGTCGGCGAAATCTCGCGAGTTTTCGCCGACGCCATTTTGGATCCCGACGTCGTCCTCGCCGGCGACATGTTCTTGTGGCGACGCAATCTTGACTATCGCGGGATTTCGCCAATCCAAAATGGCGTCGCCGCAAGAACATGTCGCCGGCGTGGAGGACGTCTGGATCCAGGATGGCGCCGGCGGAAGAAGATGTCGGGGATCGTGGATCAGCGGCGATGACGGCGTGAGTATGAGAGACGGAGTGAGAGAAAGGGTCGTATGTGGAGTGAAAGAGTAAGTGGACGTGAGTGGAGATGGTGAAAGGTGAGTGGAGTGTGTGTGTGTTGAGGGTTAACATGGAAAGAGGTGTGCGGTGACGTCACCGGTTACAACTGGACGGAAGTTGTTACAACCGGAAGTTGCTTAGGGCATTTATTTATTTCATAATGTGCTAAGACACTTTTTTTTTTTACTTCCATGTTATTGGTTATCTTTTTGTATTACTTTAGTAATGTGTAATTAAATCGGACAAAGAAAAAAAGTGGTTTGGTACCGTGTTAACCAGTTGAAAAAAATAATGCTCTCGGTGCGAAGGAAGGGACCTAAGAAGTCCGGAAAGCTCACTTTGTGACATCATTTATTATATTTCTGTTCGCCAATAAAAGGTCTCATAACTAGAAGACTATCTTATTTTTCACCCTGAGAGCATTATTAAACAGTACCTATCATTTAAAACTTCTTTTTACAATATAAATTACTACTACTTATGTGTAACAAATCGGTGGGGGTCTCAGGGATTGGTCCCCCACCAATCACTCAAAAAGTGACTATCAAAAAGTGGAAGGGCTAAGTAGAAAGTCCATGACACTACATACATAGTGGAGAATAGGACACTTTCAACTGAGCCCCTCCGCTGCTCTGTACAACGTGAGGGTCTCAGGACACAAACCACCTATCATTAAACCCCTTAAACACCTGAGAATTTTTCATTTTCACAGTTTTTTTTTTTTTTCACTTGTTCCAAGAGCAATAGCTCTTATTGTTCATTTGAAATATCTGTAACGGTGAAAAAAAAAATCCAATTACTGTGCCATTTTCTGAGACCAATATCTTATTTTTTTGATCGATGGAGCCGGTGTGACTTTTTTTTTAATACCATTTTGGGGTACATATGACATATTTAAAGCATTTTATTGCAATTTTTGAAGAATTGCGGCAAAAAAGGTAATTATAGCATTCCAATTTTTTTTTCCATATGTAAATGTAATATTTTTTGATAGATCAAACATTATAGAACCTGATGATATTAACCCCTTAGTGACGGAGCCAATTTTTAAAATTCTGACCAATACCACTTTATGTGGTGATAACTCTGGAACATTTCAACAAATCCCATTGATTTTGAGAATGTTTTTTCGTGACACAGTTTATGATAATGGTAAATTTAGGTTGATATGTTTTGTGTTTATTTATAAAAAAAATGTCAGAAACTTGACAAAAATGTAATAAATGTGATACTTTAACATGTTTGCATCAATGCAAAATATGTTCATTTTATTTATTTTGGAGTTCTGTTTATGGAAATAGTGATTTTTTTTTTCAGTTACCATTCACTTCTTTATTCTCATTGACCAATCTGGTATTTTATTGAGCACAAAGATGTCAGACGCAGGGGGTCTTCTTGTCTGCAGCCACAGCTAATCAACCCCCCATAGAGGACAACAGACTGATAGAGGGCTCCTCAGTCTGACCACTTAGATGCTTCAGTGACTACTGACTTGAGCCGTCTGAAGTCGGAGCTGTAGGTTCCCAATGTTTAGGTTTATTCCCCCCCCCCCCCCAATGACTTCACTCAGATTGAAGGGTCTTTACATTTACAGATCAGACTATGTGCCCACGCAGTTTTTAGGTTGTGCGGATTACGTTGAAAAATCCACAGGTAAATCTGCAGGACAAAAGTCCTGCGGTTTATCTGCGGTTTTGCCCTGCGGTTTCACACCTCATAATGATAAGGTGTGAAACCGCACAAAGAATTGACATGCTGCGGATTGTAACCTGCGGAGAAATCCGCAGCATGTGTACTGCGTTTTTTTTCCCCCATAGGAAATAAAGGCAACGCAGCAGAATCTGCCGCGGACCCGCAGGGCCAAATCCGCTTCGGATCCGCAGCAGAATCTGCAGCGTGTGCACATACCCTCAGACAGATTTTACTTTACGTCTAGCAATTGGTAGAAATATAGTGTTTTCCCGGCACTCCTGGTTTTGTCTTACAAAAACATATGTAAAATACTGAACGTATGAACGTGGCATAACACTATATCAAAGGAAGGTTATGGCGCAAACAGGAAAGTCACTAAAACAAAGTAATTTTCTTTAAAATGGGATGTGCTAAAGAGAGTCAAAATGTGATAAAACCACATATATATATATAAAAAAACCCCAAAACAAAACAAAAAAAAGACTAAGGGCATATCCATACAATGGATTTTTCTGCATCAAAACCCAGAAGACGTGCACACAATAGATGCCTTTTTACATCCATTTTTTTCTCATGCACTTGAATGGGTTAAAAAAAAACCCCCACAAGTGTACTGCAATAGTGCAGAATTGAAAAATACAAAAAAAACCCAAACAAACACCCATTGTTAAAATACTCAAAAACAAACAAACACACACAAAAACAGCATGAGGCTGTGTGCACACGCTGCGGATTATGTGCGGATTCATCCGCGCGGATTTTGTAAAATCCGCAGGTGAAACCGCAGGTCAAAAGACCTGCGGTTTTACCTGCGGATTGCTCTGCGGTTTTTCATCTCAATAGAGGAGATGGCAAACCGCAGGAGAATCCGCAGAAAGAATTGACATGTCAATTCTTTCTGCGGATTGAAAACCGCAGATAATCCGCGCGGAAAATTCCGCACCGTCTGCACTGCGGTTTTTGATTCCCATAGGGAATCATGGTACTGTACACCGCAGCAGAAACTGCTGCGGGTCCGCAGCAGCCAAAACCGCTGCGGAACCGCAGCAAAATCCGCAGCATGTGCACACAGCCTGAGACTTCAAAAATCTCAGAAGCCTGAATAATAAAGCTACGTTCCCACAATGATGTTTTTACACTGCGTATTTTCGATAAAATGTGAGTAACCTATTTTAGTTAGGCTATTTTCACATTAGCGTTTTTTTAGCGCAGCGCTTCGTGCGCAATAGAAACGCATGCAAAAAGCGCATCATGCGTTTTAACCAGTTTCTAGCCATGTTAACTCTTAAAACGCATGAGCACGCCTGCGTTCCCATAGACTGTAATGTGTTATTTTGTCGCATTCCGTGCGCATACGTTTTTTTTATGCCATTGGACGGAACAAAAAATGCAACAGGTTGCGTCTGGCGCGCCTAGGCACACACCTTAAAAAACCGCATGCACACGAAAACGCATATGAGCGCATGCAAATGCTAGACTATGCGCACGCCATGTTAAACATAGGTGTGCATGACACATGCGCATGGATGTTCTTGATGTGCTGCGCAAAAAAACGCTAATGTGAAACCAGCCTTAATAGGTGAAGAAATGGTGCAAATCTGGAAAATTTAAAAAAAAAACACCTCACCAAAATTTCATCGTGGGAACGTTGGCTAATAATAACATAAATATATACACACACACCTATTATGTTTTTTTTTTCCCTTTATGCCATATGTATCTGACAGCGGACATATATGTTTAAAATCCAGGCGTCAGCAGTATTAGGCCTCCTTCACACTTCCGCTACTGGTGCTATCCATGTCCGCCCGCGTGTATAACATCCGTCTGCCGCATCAGTGTGACAAGTACCGGTGCGTGTGAAAAACCCGTACAGTTAGCGCTGTTCCCAGGTGCAGATCTCATCACGGTCGCCTGCTCTATGATCAGTGAGACAGGCGACGATGATGGGACTTGTTGTCTGTGTATTAAATAAATAATTAAATGAGAAAACCGGAGTGGGATCCCTTATAATTTTCCAAAGCAGCGGTGGCATGGTGTTAATATTCTGGGAAGGGGTCAATAGCCAAAAAGATGATGATCCCCCCAACTCCGTTACATCCAGATGTTGTGGTGAGCGGTGACATCAGCGCTGCGACCGCTCACCACACCAGGCAGAACACAACGAGCTGAGCGTGAGAACGCGGCTGCGTGTGACTGGCGGTGACGTAGTTAAGGTCGTCACTGGTCACAGGCAGCGCTTCTCACACATTTCTTTGGGTTATTATTCTCTTACAGGGGTTTTCTATTAGTGGACAACTCCTATAAAAAGGCTATTGGTCGTATTAAATAAAAAAAAAAAAAAAAAAAAAAAAAAAGAAATTATACAAATTTAACGAGTCCCACAATACACCTGCTGGGTCGCGGTAACATCTTGGACTAATCATGTGACCCCCGCCAGCCAATCACAGGCCTTAGCAGAGGTCACATGGGCGTTGGCGACGCTCTACCCTTCTCTGAGGCCAGAGTCGCCATAACTGGGCCTAGCGGCGATGCTCCGGAGCGGGAACAGCACCGGATTTATCATTAACATGTCTAATGAAGTTTTTTGGCAAAATTTTGGAATAATTTAAGTAAAAAAAGCCTTAAAATGAGAAACTGGAACCAAATTCTACAACTTTTACCTCAGGAAACAGCAGTCGCTGCTCCCTGATGTGATGTACACACACAGGGGCCGTCTCATAGGAGATAACACACCTGTTATAGCAAAAAAAAAAAATGGCAGAAAAATAATTCATTCAACACACACACTCACACAAAAAAAAACCCACATGAGGCCCCCAGAGAGAAATCCGCCATTACTGAGACCCCCAGAGAGAAATCCGCCATCACTCATCTCTCCTCACCCGTTATCTACACCACGTGACACGAGTCCACCACTCAGCGGGCCGGACGCCAGTAAGACGCCGTGTGATTGGCTGAGTCTATTGGCGCCTTTCATCTAGAGTCTATATAAGGTTGCGCTCTGCGGTGCTCCTCGCTCTATAGGCTGCTGCTGCTGTGGGGAAGGTAAGGAGCGTGAGGGAGAAGCGGCGGCACCGCCTGCGAGGTCCTCTGTGTGCATCACCCGCTGCGGAGGAGCCTCCTTGGCAGGTTTACGGTCGGTGTAAGACACGCCATCCGTGACATAACATGGCGGGCCTCGGCCGGTACAGGTGCGCGGCTGAGAGACGCTAACCTGATGCCATAGCCGCCATGTTTGTGGTGGACGCTGTTCCCCTCTATAGCTGTGACGTCACTGGGCAGGTAGTTTGGTTTCTCTGCCGCTTGGACCGTTATAGACCCCGGGGACTTGTCAGTCTCTGCGGTGACCGTTGGCAGTTTGAATTTAAATTTGTATTTATTAACCCTTTATTGCTGATGCCGCCATTTTTATTTTTTTTTTATATTTTTTCTTTTTTTTTTTTTTAATTTTTTTTTTTACTCCTTTTCTTAAAATATCCTTATTTTTTATTAATTTATTTTTCCATCCATGTGGCTGTGTTGGGACTTGTGTTATTTTTTTTTTTGCAGGACGACTTGCAGCTTTACTTGACTTAATTCATTTTCCTATATAGTAGTAAGTATAATTCCATCATTGAGTTTTGTTTTTTTTTCTGTTCATTGTGCATTAAAAAAAAAAAAATGACCGACCTGGACGAAGCTGAAGTTGGTTTCTTATTCGTTCAGTTTCTTATTCGGCCATTTTTTATTTTCTGTTTTTTTCAGATTTTTCAATAAAAATAAAACATTCTAAGTATATAGACCTGGTAACTTTCTCCAGGTCTCAGGATTACAGCGATGCAAAACTTGATTGCTTTGTAGTATTTTAAAGGGAACCTGTCATGTGAAGTCATTTAGCTGCATATATATGGGGTTTAATCTACAGGTTAATGACACCCCCCCCCCACAAACACTGCTGGGAGGAAGTTAACCCCTTCACCACCTTGGAATTTTTCGTTTTATGTTCTCCTTCTTCCCAGAACTGTAATGTTTTTTTTTTGGCATCAATATAGCTGTATCGGGGATCATTATTTTGCGGGACGAGTTCTTCTGATCGACACAATTGATTTTACCATATGTGTATATTTACCATTTTCACTATACGGTAAAATTGACCTGCCGTTATGATTCAGCAGATACCAAACATGTAAAGTTAAATTATTGTAAAAAAAAAACGCCATTGTCAGAGATTCGTAGCGTCATTTTTTTGTGGTCTGTGGCTGGGTGAGGGCTGTGTTGCGTCCCAAGCTGACACTTTTACCGTTTTGGTCTTCTCTTGGTTTTATTTCAATGTGACGACCTAACAAATGCAATTCTGATGAATTTTTTTTCTCTTTATGCCGTTTACTGATCTGATTACTTATTACTTTGACCAGACATTTGTGAATGCAGCGATACCAAATGTTTTTTTTGTTATATTTTGAATGGGGAAAAAGGGGTGATTTGAACTTTTATGTTAATCTAGCTGAAGAGCCTGGTGCTGCCCGGGCATAGTAACTAACTGTGGTTAGTTATAACAAATTATAATTTATCCTCCATCCCATACTCCCGTGCCCATAAACCAATCATACATATCCTCCATCCCATAGTCGAGTGCCTGTATACCCATCACACATCCTCCATCCCATAGTCCCGTGCCCATATACCCATCACACATGCTCCATCCCATAGTCCCATGCCCATATACCCATCACACATCC
This sequence comes from Dendrobates tinctorius, assembly GCF_039654945.1. Lineage (NCBI taxonomy): Eukaryota > Metazoa > Chordata > Amphibia > Anura > Dendrobatidae > Dendrobates > Dendrobates tinctorius. Next base: position 302,312 of record NW_027361904.1, on the reverse strand, counting down.
TCCATCCCATAGTCCCGTGCCCATATACCCATCACACATCCTCCATCCCATAGTCCCATGCCCATATACCCATCACACATGCTCCATCCCATAGTCCCGTCCCCATATACCCATCACACATCCTCCATCCCATAGTCCCATGCCCATATACCCATCATACATTCTCCATCCTATAGTCCCATGCCCATATACCCATCATACATCCTTCATCTTAGTCCCATGCCCATATACCCATCATACATATCCTCCATCCCATTGTCGAGTGCCCATATACCCATCACACATCCTCCATCCTATAGTCCCGTGCCCATATACCCATCACACATCCTCCATACCATAGTCCCATGCCCATATACCCATCACACATCTCCATCCCATAGTCCCATGCTCATATACCCATCATACATATCCTCCATCCCATAGGCCCGTGCCCATATGCCCATCATACATCCTCCATCCCATAGTCCCATGCCCATATACCCATCATACATATTCTCCATCCCATAGTCCTGTGCCCATATACCCATCACACATCCTTCATCTCCTAGTCCCATGCCCATATACCCATCATACATATCCTCCATCCCATAGTCCCGTGCCCATATACCCATCACACATCCTCCATCCCATAGTCCCGTGCCCATATACCCATCACTCCATCCCATAGTCCAGTGCCCATATACCCATCACACATCCTCCATCCCATAGTCAACCATTATGACCTCATAATGAGCGGCGGGGCTTGCAACGTATGATGACATCAGCGTCGCCATGGCAAACATGAAATCATAATAAGGGGCGGGGCTTGATACAAACACACTTTTTCCCCATTATGTAGATAGGGGCAAAATTGTTTGGTAAATTGGAACGCGCGGGGTTAAAATTTCGCCTCGCAACATAGCCTAGGACACTCTCGGGGTCCAGAGGTGTGACTGTGCCAAATTTTGTGGCTGTAGCTGCGACGGTGCGGATGCCAATCCCAGACACATACATTCATACACACACACTTGAGCTTTATATATTAGATTTAAAAAAAAAAAAAAAAGCTTGACCAAGTTTGACCGATATGACAACGCCACCCCCTTTCAGGCCTGATATACAGCAATCTATAATGCTGTATATCTGCCCCCAAACTGGCCTTAGAGGCGAGAGACCTTTTATTATACTTGCGTGTAGGCGGGATGGTCCGAGGGGTGTCACCAGTAAAGTACTGGAGTGCATGCACTTGGGTTCTTATACGTTTCCCAACGCCTGCACCCTGCAGTACTTTATTTTACCCTAGTCAGGGCAGTAAAGCATGCCTACATAGGAGCATGATGCCAGGGACTGTGTGGATGACATGGGGACACGTCAAAAAGAGGACAGCATCGCAAGAATAAGGGAGACACTGGTCCAACAGCGGCAACACCCCACAAACCACCACGCAGGCAAGTATAATAAAAGGTCGTTTTCTTGACTTGCAGGTTGGATTGAGGGCAGATATAAAGCATTAATAGAATGCTGTATATCAGGCTTGACAGGTGGTGGGATCTCATCCGTCAAATCTGGTGATAGGTTCACTTTGAAGGGGTTGTCCGTTCAAAGCCGATAAGTCTGCAGACTTATGAATTGCCCCCAGCGTGCTCTGTATACATAAGATCCTGTCTGCAGCCACCACTAGGGGGAGCTAGTGGTGGCTGCAGACAGGATCTTAGGTATCCGTATACAGGGAGCTCCCCCTAGTGGTGGTGCAGACAGAATCTTATCTATCGCTGTATACAGGGAGCTCCCCCTAGTGGTTGCTGCGGACATGATCTTATCAAGTATCTCTATATAGGGAGCTCCCCCTAGTGGTGGCTGCAGACAATGTCTTATGTATAAAACAAAAAGTTAAACTGCACCCTATAAGCGTCAAAGTCTTTGAGACAGATTTTGTAAAGGTGCACGTCAAAACCAGTGAGTCCTTCCTAGAGCAAGTTCCAAAACAATAAATAAAAAGACAGCGCCTCAGACAGTGGTGTAAAACAAGCCTCACATTTTATTCTGCCTCCTGTGGCGACCTTTCGGTCCGAAGACCTTTTTCAAGCTGAAAAAGGTCTTTGGACCGAAAGGTCGCCACAGGAGGCAGAATAAAATGTGAGGCTTGTTTTACACCACTGTCTGAGGCGCTGTCTTTTTATTATTTTAGAATATTATGTATCCTCTGTATGCAGGGAGCTCCCCTCCATTAGTGGCTACAGACAGAATATTATCATGTATCTCTGTATACAGGGAGCTCCCCTTAAGCTGGAGTCACACATAGCGACTCACCAGCGATTCCAACAACGATATCAACGTGTCAGGATCGCTGGTGAGTCGCTATGTGATCGCTGGTGAGCTGTCAAGCAGACAGTTAGACAGGCAGTTAGTTCGTTAGTTACAAGCGCGCTGATGCAGGGAGCTGGTAACTAATGTACCACAAAATGCACCATAAAACTTGTGACTCAGCAGCGATCTCGCTAGCGAGATCGCTATGTGTGACGGGGCCCTTAGTGGTGGCTTTAGACAGAATCTTATCACGTATATCTGTATACAGAGCTACCCCTAGTGGTGGCTGCAGACAGGATCTTAATATGTAAAACAAAGGTGAACAGCATCTCATCCGGGTGAAAAACATATAAACATTTATTGTGCCATGACAAAATGCGACGTTTCGACCATCACATGGTCTTTATCAAGCATAGCATACAGCAGGATATGGCAATCTTAAATAGGCCAATGTGGCCAATCAATAGCAAGTATCCGCCCACATCATATGAAATAGCATAAAATAATACAAATAAAACATATAAATAACATTGTACATACATAATAATATAGTGCACATACATACATATAACAATAAACAAAAATTATACAATATATTAGCACATGGTGTTAATAAATAAATGAACAACAACCAAAGAAATGTCCGCATTCCTGTATCACCTAGCAACCACCCACCAATGAGCAACTTCCATACATCAAGTGTTAACTACCAACCACCTCAGCCAATGATTATGACTCCTTATCAGGCGCCAAAAAACCAATAACCTATCAGAATTAACAACAGACCTGAGCGCCGAACTTCCCCTCCCATATCAAAACCTCCAAATGATCGGGTGACGTCACCCGGTGTCGCATAGGAAATGATGTAGCTCACTCACGTGATATCGCGACCAGAGAATTGCGCATGCGCACCATAGCTCCCCACTACCAGATGATCTATACTCACGATGCCCACAATCCACCGCAACTGGTCACGTGACAAGTCACATCATCACACCTCCACCAACCACATCATAGAGCGGTCACATGGAGAGATCACATGACCGCACCCGCCAGATTACAAATATATGCGTCCACATATAAAAAGAAAATGTATCTAGCGGGTTTGTAGCGTTTCAAAAGGGCACATAATATACCTGGAGGATAAATTCGGCTACCATAATCCAGTGGTCTACAACCCCAGTCAATCATATAGTAATATTCATGAAAAATATATTAGGTTATCAGGGACCTGTATAAAGAATATAAACAAAGCCACAGAAAAAAAGGGGAAAAGAAAAAACTTTATTATAACACCACAGTGCACAGACAAGAGGGCAAGGGGAATGAACCAAAAAACATATATGTCGATTCAATCACAGTCCACAGAATTTCAGGACAATTCAGTCCCCTTGTCCTCCGGTCACACCAACGCACCAACCTATGTAGAAAAAATAAAAATAAAAAATATCAAAGATCAAAAACCGCTATAAAAAAAAATAAAAAATGATGCTGTTAAGACTAATATGGATTAGTTAATGCAAATTTGCAAATTGTATTCGAGATTCAAGCCCTTCGGCTGCAATGTATCTAGAGTCGAGATCCACTTCAACTCCTTTCTTTTCAACAACAACGTCCTATCTCCACCTCGTCTCAACATGGGGACCCCATCAATCACCCTGAATCGCAACTGATTCACAGAATGTCTAAATTCCACAAAATGCTTTGGTATCGGTAAATCAACGAGTTGAGTTCTGATTGTACTCTTATGTTTACTGATACGAGCTTTGACCTCCATAGTTGTCTCACCCACATAAAGCAATCCACATGGGCAAGTGATCACATAAATAACAAAACTAGAAGTACAAGTGTAATATTCCTTTATTGAGAATCTCTTACCAGTATGTGGGTGATAAAAACTATCACCCTTGATCATATTACCACAACATGCACAGCCAAGGCATGGAAAACTGCCACCCCTCAAAGGGCCTAATGTCAACTGTCGTGGAATCTTACTAGGGCCCACATCCGCTCTCACCAATTTATCCTTCAAGTTAGATCCACGTCTATAAGATAAAATAGGTCTATTAGTAAATTCAGAGACATCCGGTAACCCTTTCTGTAATAGACCCCAGTGCTTATTCAAAATACCACCGATTTTATTACTAATAGGACAAAAAGTTGATACAAACGGAACCCGTTTAGTAGCAGTTCTATCACTTTTACGGTGAAGATCACCACCGACCAAATTAATGGCCCTTTCTTTAAACTGTCTAACTTTACCCACAGGATATCCCCTATTAGTAAATTTATGGCACATCTCATCAAGTCTGTTAACTAATTTATCCTCATCATTGACTATCCTCCGCACTCTCAACATCTGACTCCAAGGTAATGATTCCACCATCCTCCTGGGATGGTTGCTGTTATATAGCAAAAGACTATTCCTATCAGTTTCCTTTACATAAAGATCTGTATTTAGCATATTCCCTTCTTTATATATCAATGTGTCTAAAAATTGAATTTGAGTCAAGGATTCCATCAGAGTAAATTTCAACTCTGGATAAATCCCATTAAGCTCAGTTTGGAATTTGTATAGATCTTCTATACTGCCATCCCAAATACAAAAGACATCGTCGATGTAGCGCCACCAGGCCCGGACGGAGCCCCAGTAGATGGACTTGTACACATAACGATCCTCGAATACCGCCATATAGATGTTAGCGTAAGTGGGGGCCACATTGGACCCCAGGTACCCCTAACCTGCAGGAAAAAATCATCCTCAAAAAGAAAATAATTCTTCCTAAGGATGAAGCCTAACAGGGAGAGGATCATCTGTGCACAGTCTGGGGCCACGTCCGAGCCCGATAACACCACATCGACAGCCTCCAGTCCCTTCTCATGTTGAATGGAAGTATACAGTGAAACCACATCAAAAGAGGCTAACACCGTGTTGGAATCAACCTGAACATTTTTAATCTTATCAAGAAAGTCATTCGTATCAAGAATGTAGGATCTTGCTGCTATTGCAAACTGTCGTAGGACCTTATCCAAAAAAATCGCTACTTTATTAAAAAGCGAACCCCTCCCGGATACAATGGGACGTCCGGGGGGGTTTTGAAGATCCTTATGTATCTTCGGCAAAGTATACAAAATTGGTATTACCGGATTGTCAACGATTAAAAAATCAGATAACTTCTCATCTATGAGTCCATTCACACGGGCCTCATTGACCAGAAGTCGTAACTCAGTAAGAAAATCAGAGGTAGGATCACCAGCCAATCTCATATAGACATCACTATCAGCTAATTGGGTCACAATCTCGGCCTTGTACCTATCAGTGTCCATGACAACTACAGCACCACCTTTGTCCGCACTCTTGATTGTAAGAGCTGTATTATCAGATAGTTTCTGTAAAGCCTGTCTTTCAACAGAGCTAAGATTACCTCTAACTATAGAACACGTACTTTTCTTCAAAAGTGTAATGTCCCTCTCTACAAGCTGTATGTAAGACTCCACAAAGTTATTTTTAACAGGGGGCTGAAAATTACTCTTAGTATATAAACCCACTCCATGTAATGTAAACATAGATCTAACCCCCTCCGGTGCTATACTAGAGACCTGTTTATCAGAAAAATAAGTTGTCAAACGTAATCTTCTAAAGAATGCAAATAGATCACATTCAATCTCAAACCAGTTTGGGGAATTCACAGGACAAAAAGACAATCCCTTAGAGAGAACATCATAGTCAACCTCAGATAATTGACAAGATGAAATATTTACCACCAAATTATCATGTCCTATGGGCCCTTTCTCTTCCCCTCCATATGGCGAGTTTTCATTGGGGGGATATAAGCCTTCCCCTGTTTGTGCACAACCCTTCTTTCTCCTGTGTTTCCTGCCACCTCTCCGACTCCTTCTCTTACAGTCACTCTGTCGACTGTGTCCTTCCCTAAAAAAAGAGAGGAAGAAGAGGCTCCCAAATTGGAATCATCAGTGGAATCTGACTCGGCTGTAGTGAAACCAAAATTCTGTTGCCGTTTGTCTTGTGGTTTCCTCCGATTGCGTATTTGTGTCGGCCTATCCCTCCTATAATAGGAAGGAGCACCAGCCACCACTTGCCACGAAAAAATACGGCCCACTCGGTAGTCCTCTGCATCACGGAACCACTTAGTCCTCTTTGTCCTTTCAATATCAGCACGGTATTTCAATAGTTTTTCATCCAACTGGGTCTTATAAAGTTCCACTTCCTGTGTCGTCATCTGTGATAATTGCTGTTCAAGGTCCATGATTGATTTTCTGACCACATCCATCTCTAATCGGAGAAACTCAATATTAAGAAGCATTAAGTCAAATGCATATTTGTTTGTAATTGACTCAAACTTACTGCAGAAAAGTACATTGTCCGCAAGTAAAGTCGGACGTAAATGTGGTCTCAACCCACGTGGAATTCTATGTAGCCTGTAATACTCACACAGGGTTGTTACATGTAGCTCAAAAGAAATGCGTTTCCTTTTCTCATTCTCAAATCTTTTTTTGAGCATATCTGCAGTTGGTTTATTCAGAAATGACATATCTGTTTGGGATCCAGAGAGGATCCGTAATGCATCATCTTCAGTATAAGAAAAAGTCATGGCATTATCCAGTTCACCCACCTCTGGAATAGTAGTATCCATAATAGAGATCCGGTGCAAGTCTGCCAAGGTCCAAATCAATCAACATAGAAGAAAAAGTGGCTGACAGCAACTCCTGGATCCAAGAGAGGCACGTTCAAAGTCCAAAGACCCAGTTGGACACGAAATCCATAAAACAAAGGTGAACAGCATCTCATCCGGGTGAAAAACATATAAACATTTATTGTGCCATGACAAAATGCGACGTTTCGACCATCACATGGTCTTTATCAAGCATAACATACAGCAGGATATGGCAATCTTAAATAGGCCAATGTGGCCAATCAATAGCAAGTATCTGCCCACATCATATGAAATAGCATAAAATAATACAAATAAAACATATAAATAACATTGTACATACATAATAATATAGTGCACATACATACATATAACAATAAACAAAAATTATACAATATATTAGCACATGGTGTTAATAAATAAATGAACAACAACCAAAGAAATGTCCGCATTCCTGTATCACCTAGCAACCACCCACCAATGAGCAACTTCCATACATCAAGTGTTAACTACCAACCACCTCAGCCAATGATTATGACTCCTTATCAGGCGCCAAAAAACCAATAACCTATCAGAATTAACAACAGACCTGAGCGCCGAACTTCCCCTCACATATCAACACCCTCCAAATGATCGGGTGACGTCACCCGGTGTCGCATAGGAAATGATGTAGCTCACTCACGTGATATCGCGACCAGAGAATTGCGCATGCACACCATAGCTCCCCACTACCAGATGATCTATACTCAGGACGCCCACAATCCACCGCAACTGGTCACGTGACAAGTCACATGATCACACCTCCACCAACCACATCATAGTGGTCACATGGAGAGATCACATGACCGCACCCGCCAGATTACAAATATATGCGTCCACATATAAAAAGAAAATATATCTAGCGGGTTTGTAGCGTTTCAAAAGGGCACATTGGGACAATCCCTTAGAGAGAACATCATAGTCAACCTCAGATAATTGACAAGATGAAATATTTACCACCAAATTATCATGTCCTATGGGCCCTTTCTCTTCCCCTCCATATGGCGAGTTTTCATTGGGGGGATATAAGCCTTCCCCTGTTTGTGCACAACCCTTCTTTCTCGTGTTTCCTGCCACCTCTCCGACTCCTTCTCTTCCAGTCACTCTGTCGACTATGTCCTTCCCTAAAAAAAGAGAGGAAGAAGAGGCTCCCAAATTGGAATCATCAGTGGAATCTGACTCAGCTGTAGTGAAACCAAAATTCTGTTGCCGTTTGTCTTGTGGTTTCCTCCGATTGCGTATTTGTCTCTGCCTATCCCTCCTATAATAGGAAGGAGCACCAGCCACCACTTGCCACGAAAAAATACGGCCCACTCGGTAGTCCTCTGCATCACGGAACCACTTAGTCCTCTTTGTCCTTTCAATATCAGCACGGTATTTCAATAGTTTTTCATCCAACTGGGTCTTATAAAGTTCCACCTCCTGTGTCGTCATCTGTGATAATTGCTGTTGGATTATGGTAGCCGAATTTATCCTCCAGGTATATTATGTGCCCTTTTGAAACGCTACAAACTCGCTAGATATATTTTCTTTTTATATGTGGACGCATATATTTGTAATCTGGCGGGTGCGGTCATGTGATCTCTCCATGTGACCGCTCTATGATGTGGTTGGTGGAGGTGTGATCATGTGACTTGTCACGTGACCAGTTGCGGTGGATTGTGGGCGTTCTGAGTATAGATCATCTGGTAGTGGGGAGCTATGGTGCGCATGCACGATTCTCTGGTCGCGATATCACGTGAGTGAGCTACATCATTTCCTATGCGACACCGGGTGACGTCACCCGATCATTTGGAGGGTGTTGATATGTGAGGGGAAGTTCGGCGCTCAGGTCTGTTGTTAATTCTGATAGGTTATTGGTTTTTTGGCGCCTGATAAGGAGTCATAATCATTGGCTGAGGTGGTTGGTAGTTAACACTTGATGTATGGAAGTTGCTCATTGGTGGGTGGTTGCTAAGTGATACAGGAATGCGGACATTTCTTTGGTTGTTGTTCATTTATTTATTAACACCATGTTCTAATATATTGTATAATTTTTGTTTATTGTTATATGTATGTATGTGCACTATATTATTATGTATGTACAATGTTATTTATATGTTTTATTTGTATTATTTTATGCTATTTCACATGATGTGGGCGGATACTTGCTATTGATTGGCCACATTGGCCTATTTAAGATTGCCATATCCTGCTGTATGTTATGCTTGATAAAGACCATGTGATGGTCGAAACGTCTCATTTTGCCATGGCACAATAAATGTTTATATGTTTTTCACCCGGATGAGATGCTGTTCACCTTTGTTTTATGGATTTCGTGTCCAACTGGGTCTTTGGACTTTGAACGTGCCTCTCTTGGATCCAGGAGTTGCTGTCAGCCACTTTTTCTTCTAGGATCTTAATATGTATCTCTGTATACAGGGAGCTCCGCCTAGAGGTGGCTACAGACAGAATCTTATGTATCTCTGTATACAGGGAGCTCCCCCTAGTGGTGGCTGCAGATAGGATCTTATCATGTATCTCTGTATACAGGGAGCTCCCCCTAGTGGTGGCTGCAGATAGGATCTTATCATGTATCTCTGTATACAGGGAGCTCCCCCTAGTGGTGGCTGCAGACAGGATCTTATGTATCTCTGTGTACAGGGAGCTCCCACTAGTGGTGGCTGCAGACAGGATCTTATCATGTATCTATACAGGGAGCTCCCCCTAGTGGTGGCTGCAGATAGGATCTTATGTATCTCTGTATGCAAGGAGCTCCCCCTAGTGGTGGCTGCAGACAGGATCTTATGTATCTCTGTGTACAGGGAGCTCCCACTAGTGGTGGCTGCAGACAGGATCTTATCATGTATCTGTATACAGGGAGCTCCCCCTAGTGGTGGCTGCAGATAGGATCTTATCATGTATCTCTGTATACAGGGAGCTCCCCCTAGTGGTGGCTTTAGACAGGATCTTATCATGTATCTGTATACAGGGAGCTCCCCCTAGTGGTGGCTGCAGACAGGATCTTATCATGTATCTCTGTATACAGGGAGCTCCCCCTAGTGGTGGCTGCAGATAGGATCTTATCATGTATCTCTATATAGGGAGCTCCCCCTAGTGGTGGCTGCAGATAGGATCTTATCATGTATCTCTGTATACAAGGAGCTCCCACTAGTGGTGGCTGCAGACAGGATCTTATCATGTATCTCTGTATACAGGGAGCTCCCCCTAGTGGTGGCTGCAGACAGGATCTTATCATGTATCTGTATACAGGGAGCTCCCCCTAGTTGTGGCTGCAGATAGGATCTTATCATGTATCTATACAGGGAGCTCCCCCTAGTGGTGGCTGCAGAAAGGATTTTATCATGTTTCTCTGTATACAGAGAGCTCCCCCTAGTGGTGGCTGCAGTTAGGATCTTATCATGTATCTCTGTATACAGGGAGCTCCCTTTAGTGGTGACTGCAGACAGGAAACCTATCATGTATCTCTTTATACAGAGAGCTCCCCCTAGTGGTGGCTGCAGACAGGGTCTTATCATGTAACTCTGTATACAGGGAGCTCCCCCTAGTGGTGGATGCAGACTAGATATTATCATGTATCTCTGTATACAGGGAGCTCCCCCTAGTGGTGGCTGCAGACTAGATATCATGTATCTCTGTAAAGTGCTGCGGAATAAGTTGACGCCGTAGAAATAAAGTTTATAATTATTATCTCTGTATCAGGACAAGGTCTTGGCTGTTTGCGTCCACTATTTCCCTGTTTCTTACCTTCCTTTTCCTGTACTTTCCTTGTTTCCTGTAGTAATACTGGAGCTTTATAAACGTTACAAGATTTCTGTTTAGGATCTTATGTATCTCTTAATTTCTATTCCCATTAAAGTCTAAAGCCCCCGTCACACTAAGCGAGATCGCTGCTGAGTCACAAGTTTTGTGACGCAACAGCGATCTCGCTGTGTGTGACACATATCAGCGACCGCCCAAACCCCCCCCCCCCCCCCCCCCGCCTGGTATCGCTGATTGCTGGTATCCAAGGTACACAGCGGGTAACTAAGCGACGCACGCCTGTTACCCACGTCGTTGCTGGTCTTGATTGCTGGTGACATCTGCCTGGTTGGCAGCTCTCCAGCGATCATGTAGCGACACACCAGCGATCCTGACCAGGTCATATCGTTGTCAGGATCAGTGGTACGTTGCTTAGTGTGATGGGGGCTTAAGGACCAACATTTGACCATCGTTCTGTTCTTTTTTTTTTTTTTTTTTTTTTTCAGCTGTTGTGAATAGCTGGGTTACAGTTCTCTGCAGCCTCATGACAGTGAATGGAGCGGTTTCTGGGCATGCACACTAGAGAAGTGTCCTGTTCTGCTGATCAGTGTGGATCACAGCGTTCAGATCCCCACAATAAATAGGTTATTGTAAATCAGTTATTGCCTAATATATGAAAATGTAATTCATATTTTCACATGACCAACCCCCTTTAAAGCAGGGCTGTGGAGTCGGAGTCGGAGTCGGTGCTCATTTTGGTGGAGTCGGAGTTGGAGTCGGTATAAAATGGACCGACTCCTAAAATATATAATAAATTGGGTACAGTAATTCAATGCAGGAGGTGCTGAATATTTTTTCATAGGAGTTTGGGAAAGTTATGAAATGTCCTATAAATGACTGTTCTATTCCTGATCTAAGGCTACATTCACACACAGCGTTTTTCCTGTGTTTTTTGAGGATACGTTTTTCAGCTGCAAAAGCTGATCATCTTTTTAAAAAACCGCATCACCTGAAAGGTTTTTGAGCTCATAGATAATGTTTTCAATAGCAAAAGCAGATTAGAAATCTGCTCTATCTATCCATTTATCCATATCTGTCTATCCATATTGTATCTGTACCAAAAAGAATGAAAACCGGGTAGTACACCAATATATATTCTGTTCTATCTAAATATCTTGATTATTGGATCATAAAAATGATTAAATGTCTGAGGTTCACATTGTACTATAATACATTTTTCACTTAAATATAAGCAATATGTGTGGGAGTCGTGGAGTCGGAGTCGGTGTAAGGGAAATTGAGGAGTCGGAGTCGCAGGTTTGGCTTACCGACTCCACAGCCCTGCTTTAAAGCAGATCTCGCCCAAGATTTCACAAAACAAATTGCATACAAAATTAAAAAGATCTCTTAGACCCAATGAGGCTGGTAAAGTTACTGAAAACGCCCTTTCAAAATGACTGACTGTATAATCCAGATAATAAAGTGAGCAGTTGAATCCAGCAGCGTACAGTAAGTGAACTTTTAAGTCCAAATGAAATCAGTTTGTTACCCAGCCTGACATACAGCTGACTCTTAGGCCGGGCTCACACATGCGAGAAACACGGCCGAGTCTCGCATGTTAATACACGGCACTGCCGCCGGCACTCAGGAGCGGAGCGTGCGGCTCCATTTATTGTTGTGCGGCTTATTGTTGTGCGGCCGCACGCTCGGCTCCTGAGTTCAGGCGGCAGTGCCGGGTATTAACATGCGAGACTCGGCCGTGTTTCTCACATGTGTGAGCCTGGCCTTATACTGAGATTTCAGCAGCAGGGAGCTGTCAATTGGGTTTGGTGGGAGGCGCTTCAGCAGCAGAGGCATGCACTGGACCGGCAGTCAGGGAAAGGTGGCTGTGGGAAGAGTTTAACATTTCCTAAAGAATTCTATAACCCTTCAAACTTGGGGATTTCACAGTAAAGACACCAGCCACATCGGGTATAAGGTATCTATTTGAAATTGTGTATGTAGGTTGTGTTCTGAAATCTGATAACTGATCCTCTTTAAAAGGTGTTCTTCCAAGAATCCTATCTCCTTACTTATCACTGGCATTCGGAGCCCATTGCCCGCCATTTCCGTTTTTAATGCCTCTTCATGGTGATAGGAGGTGGACGGGGCAGGCGATTCTGTTCCTAACTATTCTGTGTTAAGAAATATCTTGAGTTTATTATTGGTAAAAATCACTTTCATCTTTGCAGGAATTTTTCGGAGAGGTCAGAACCTGTTTTGTTTTTTTTTAAACCTTTAACATGGCTGATGAAGATTGGGAAAGTGAACTGGTTAGCGGTCCCGCCTATGTCAGTAATTTCGGCGGCTCGGTATGTGCTACGGTCTATGTAACGTGTCATCTGTCAATGTTCAGTCTCTGCTAGATGTTTTTACAAACCATTTACTTTGATGCATTTTTGGGGTATTTGGAATACTGGAAAACTAAATAACTGAATAAAAAAAAAAAAAAAAACATCCTCTTTCTTATGCTATAGATACTAGCGTTGCTACGGATATGAACGTAATTGGTGGCCATAGGATGGGAGCCTCGAGAAGCACTGCATCCGCTGCTCTTGTTTTGATTAGCCAGCCTGATGCGATGCTTGAATGATAACGCGATGCCAGGCTGGCTAATCAAAAGAAGAGTTGATACAAAAGTATTCAGTCTTGTACAATGAAATGTTCGGTAGAGCCAATTGTTAAGTCTATTTCTATAATATTTATTTTTTCTTTTTAAGGAACCAGAATTTAAAGAAAATACTCACAGCTCCTTCTCAAGTAAGTGTAACACTTCTGCAATGCAACTTGGGTGTTTTAATAGCATTAGTGAGGAAGAAAAGTGCAGCCCACTGTATCAACAAGGCTGGGGCTACATGGTGACATTTGTCAGTTGCAGCTTGTTGCATGACTGAGCTCTAATTATTCAAGTAAAATAGACAAGTTTGCCCGTATTTTGAGGTCTATTACAAGTGTCTCTTGTGACCAGCGACTGAAAGTCCAACACATTTGGGAATATGCAACACATAAGAAAATCATTACATCTAATGTTGCAATGTGTCACTGCAATCTCAGCATTGCACATTGCACCTTGATTGATTGCTTTTGGCAGCGCACTTTTCCTTTGGCTCTTGCCTGATCTCCACACTTTACTTGGACTATGAATTGCTGCATTTGCACTTTTCCATATTGTGAGCATCACACTAAATAGTTGTTCAAGAACTTTCTGACATTAAACGCTTATGTAAGGCTAGTTTGACTAGCGTTCTTGGGTGCAGTGCAGGGCCGCCGCTAAGCCCCGGTCTCGCCCCCTCCGGTCAGTTCCTCCTCTGATCGCATAAGGCTGTATCCTACAGCCAGCACCTACTTGTAACAGCAGCGACTGCAGCTTGCTCCTGTCATCATGGCAGCTCGCCTGTCTTCATTGGAGATTTTCATTATATACGGCAGTACTAGAATATTGCAATATACAGTACAAACAATCCCAGGTTTAAGACCCAGCGGAGCAAAAAAAAATATAATTTTGAATTGGCCGCTTTCAAAAAATACTTTAAAATAAAAAAGTAATGTTATTACGTCCGTAAAATATCAATTTATGAAAATCGAGAACTAACCCAAACACCATAAAAAATGACTCCGATGCATTTCAACTTTCTAAAAAAATGCAGTGAGTTATATGGACTCCAGAACAGTAACAATAAAACTTACTGTTCAGTTCACAAAAAAAATCAAGACCTCGTAAAACTCTGCTCCATTGATGAAAAAATAAACATATCTTTCTCACTCCATTCTTTTATATATAAATACATATTTTTTTAAAAAATATATAAAAACGTCCTGTACAAGTTTTGTGTTGCCGTTATTAGAATAACTTGGAGAATCATGTTGCCTATTTATTTTTACTGTTTTATGCCGTTAAATGCGCAGCTTTTTTTTCGCCATGCTTTTTCATTTTCATTCTTTGTGATATGTGGCACAATAAATGATGTCATTAAAAACTACAATCTGTCCCACAAAAAAAACAAGCTGTGATATGACCATGTAGTTGTAAAATTAGAGAGATTACTTATGGAAGATAAAAGTTAGTGTCAATGTTGGGAACCTCATGGGTTGATCAACGCCACCAATCCGGCATTTATAGCATAGCCTTTATAGCATAGCCTGTTGCAGTGTCCTAAATGTCCATGATGCGGCCCCACCACATTTTTACTGTAATATCACAATATCAAATATTATAATATCCAATCACATCTGGTGATTTCTCTTTGCTCTGATGTGTGGTGGTGGATATATGTGGTAAAAGGTCGTCTTTCCTTTGGAGATATTCAGTATTTTTTTTCACTTTCTTGTGTGTGTACTTATAACATTTTCGACTTCCTGGTTTGAGCGTGATATTTCTCTTGATTTATGTGAATTAACTTTTCAATTTTAGCAAATCGTGACTTCAACAAAAACTTTGAATCGACCAACCAAGACTTTGGAAGCAAAAAAGGTAATTAGCATTTGTTTTTGGTTAAAAAAAAATAAAAAAAAATACTACAAATAATTATAATTTTGCACCAGTAAAATTGACCTTCATCCGAAAAGGAAATTCACAGTTGATTTAACTATAATGGGTTTACAAGAAAGACAAAAATATTACAATTAGTAAATAACACAGTAATGTAGTCAAATACACACAGCCGGACGCTTCAGATGAATACATTCTGTGAAAGAAGATTTATAGAAACAACAATTTTTGACAGTGTCGGTAGAATATTTTAATCACTACTGAAATGCGAATCTGAGAAACGGTTGAAAGTGAGTTCAGTGAAGATCCACAGAGTCCATGGGCAGTGGTAAAGGGTTCGTGCTATAATGGTTATTAAGGAACATAAAATATGCGTGCCTTGAGGGATATAAAGAAGTCTGTGCATAAAAGTACTGAAAGAAGGATACTGAGAATATTTGTGGTCTGCTTGACTAATTGGTGCTTGTGCACCATAAGTGGAAGGTGGTAGCTGATTGAAGTGGGTGCCCAAACAGATACCTGAAAGGAGCTGTAATGGAAAATTCCATATATCATGAGAGACAGCTGGCCTGTGTGGTAATCAGTACTGAAAGAGAATCACAAGTAACTTTAATACGCAATAACAGCACGTAGTGATATTCGTGGTTTACCTATGAGTAGTCTGAAAAAGGAGAATAAGCCCATGTCAATCAATTAATACCTGAATATCTGGTCTAAAATCGGTGACGGAGCCTCAGACGCTGCAGGACGGGTCCGAGGCTCCGTCACTGAAAAACGGCACATCGCGAACGCTTGCCACTTTACGGCATGCGTCGCGATGCGCCCGACAACGGGGCTCAATGGCAGCGTTAACGAACTGCGTTATACCGCGGTGTAACGCAGTCCGTCAACGGACTGCCTAAAACGCAGTTTGACCCCGCCTAAGACATTGGTTGTAACCGCTAACTGTCGCTACATGCCGTATGCGACGGTGAATCGGAATAACTACTAAATTTCTTGGAGGTATTTGCCAATACATCTACTACATATTGGGATAGGATCGTGTGGATGGGAATATACCCCTTTAATCACAGACAGAGGAACTCTGTTCGGTTCCTGATTCTCTTCCAGACTTGCATCCTGCTATCGATATAGCATTAGAAGTGGAGAGACTTCGATGAGATACTACCAGAATGACAGACTCAACGTCTGAATGAGGCTGTTGCAGAAAGGCAGTGACGCTCAGCTCTGAATAATATCTGAATTGTAGATGACAGGGAGAAGGACGCTAGTACGGGTTAATGATCTCATTAAGATGGAAAGAAATCATCTGGACATAAGATCTCCTTAGGCTACTTTCACACATCCGGTGTGTGGGGTCCGGCGGCGTGCAGCGAAAAGCCGGGCCGCCGGATCCGGCCTGCAGCCGTGACAACGGATGTGTGTGCGGCGAGAGATACGGCTCGGACGTGATTTAAAGGAGCCGCAGGATGAGGTGGACAGAGGCAGCCGATGAGAGACAGCTGCTGAAAGGGAGGTGAGAGGATAGGGGAGGGGAGGGAAGAGGGGGGTGGAGATAGACATGGGGGGTTAACACTTAGTGTCCAGGCGAGAGAATCTCTCTCTTGCCGGGCACTTGTGGGGTTAACCCCACAGAGAGATCTCTCTCTCTCACCCAGACACTGTGAGTGTTAACCCCACAATTGCCCGGCGAGAGAGATCTCTCACAAGTGTCCGGGTGACAGAGAGAGATCTCTCTCGCCGGGCACTTGTGGGGTTAACATTCACAGAGTCCGGACATGCGCGGTGGAAAAAGCCGGTCCGGCGCTGACAAAAAACGTTGCAGGGAACGTTTTTTGCATATGCCGGACGGCTAATTTATGCAGTGTCCGGCAACAACCGGACATGACGCATAACCATCCGGCACGATGCGGCGACCATGAAAGCTTATGGGACAAAACCGGATCCGGTGCTGGATCCGGTTATTAAAAATTTCGCCGCATCGTGCCGGATTAAAAAAACGGATGTGTGAAAGAGGCCTTATCCTTGAGAAGGACAAAAATAGGAGAACAGCTGCCTTCTATAGTAGTTTTCTAAAAGTAATTGCTTCCTTGAAAGCAACCTTTCAAGAGAGAGCAGGAAGATGTCTTGTATCTGTTCAAAGGGGGAAAGCGTTTTAACCCCTTAACGACCGCCGATACACCTATTAATGGCGGTAGTTAAGGGTACTTAAACCACGGTGCCGTTAATTAAAGGCGCTGTGGAAAAAGTGTATAGCACTCCCCAGAGTCGGATTTTCTCTTGGGTCTTGGCTGCCGGGGGTAGCCAAGACCCCAGAAAACATGATTAGGGTCGGATTTTAAAGACCCCGCTTTTGCGATGGTCGTTATTAACCGTATTACGGCGACCGTAAAAAAAGCCGCAGTTTTGCATTTACTTTCTCTCGCCTCTGATGTGATCACACATCAAAATAGAAATAGGGTCCCTGATTCCCCCCCACCACCACCCTCGATACCTCCCAATGATCCTCGGGCCCTCATGCATCCTCCGGTGGGCGCCGCCATCTTTGTCCTGGAAAAAAAAGGCGGGCGCATGCGCAGTGCGCCCACCAAATCGGCCAGCAGATTCCTTTCTTTCAATGTATATTTTGATGAGTGATAAACCCTATCACAGTGATCAAAATAACAATAGTAAATAACCCGCCCCTTTATCACCCACTTAGTTAGGAAAATATAACGAAATAAAGAAAATATATTTATTTTCATTTTTCTGTTAGAGTTGGAATTAGGGTTAGGGGTGTGTTGAGGTTAGGTGTCATGAACTCATTTTCTGCTCCACCAGTTCTCCCTCCACCAGTTCTCTCCCCTTCCGTTCTCCCTCTGGTGGTGACAGGAGGTAGTGCGGTTGGTTTAAGTGGTAGTGATCTGCCACCTGATGTGGAAGATAACGATTGGATCTCTGGAGTATCAGACTGGATATAAGACAGCCGACGCCCTATCCGGGTGCTGGTGATTCAGTCTGCTTCTCAGGTCCTGGACTTCAGCTCTCTTCCAGTCTTCTCAAGTTAAGATTATTTGCTGATTTTCACACTTGCGCTTGTTGGTCAGTTCAGTTTGTTGTGTAATCAGCCTGCCCCTGCTGGGGCTATGCTGAAATTCCACTCCTATTAATCAGTATTTGCCAATCTGCTTTTTGTCCCTTATTAGATTGGCCTCCTTTTTGCTCTGTCTCAGAATATTTCAGAGTGCTGATATAGGTTTAGAAGTCGTGACTTCAGGGTTAATTTTGCTATCAGAAGTGTTGGACAATATATTGGTAGGTTGTTTTTGGCAGATTGCAGACAGTGTCTTTCCTTTTCTGTCCTTTTTAGTTAGCCAGGCCCCATCGTTTGCGCAGCCTATTTTCCTGCCTTTGTTTGTATTTTCATCTTGCTTCACCGTCAATACATGTGGGGGGCTGTCTTTCCTTTGGGGTCTGCTCTGGGGCAGTTAGTTTTCCTCTTTTCCTGCTTTAAGCTTATGTAGTTCTCCGGTTGTGACGAGGCGTGTAGGAACCAGGGCTGTGGAGTCGGTAAGCCACAGTTGCGACTCCAACTCCTGGATTTTATCAGACTCCGGCTCCGACTCCTTCATAAATGGCCAATTCATAACAACAAATTTACTGTTGTAAAATATTAAACATCGTGCTTATTCAGTTTCTCACCATCATATAAGTAATCAGACCACTTAGAGCAAAAACTACATTTATTAGAATACAATTAGAATCTAGCAAATAAGTTTTATAAACTTTTCTAAACTGTAAGTAAATATACAATAAACACTTTTATGCAGTTAATAAGAAGAAATCTATAAATTTGTCCTCAAAAAGTATTGCCTCTGTCAGATCCTCCTTCATGGATGCCCTCAAATCTGATCTAATTATTTTGAGAGCAGAGAACAACCTCTCTACACTAACTTGTGTTGGTGGCAAAGCAGTAACCACATCAGTAGCAACATCTCTGACAATGTCAGGATACAGAGGAATCGCTTGTTGCACTGTTATTTTTGATGAACGGTCAAATTTCTCAATTTCTTTTAGTGCACATGGAACACAGCCAGTACATTTCAGCAGAATTTTTCTTGATGGGGGGATGACTCTTCTTCTATGCGGGAGCGCTTTGCACGGTCCTTGTGATCCAAATATTTTTCGAAATTAAATTCTTCATCAGTTGATGATGAGGGTGAAGATGTGGCAGGACGACCAAATTCTTCTTGTTCCTCCTGACTGTTCTGCAACCCTTTCATCCTTACTGCTATTTCAAACAGAGCTTCTTTTCCTTTACTTAGCTGTTGATCATCTAGAAGAATCCGATGCATTGGGTCTACATAAACAGCTGCCAAAAGAATGTTATTTTGTAATAGTAGCTCCTCTCTCCGTTTCATTGATGTAGCAATGCCACTTGCAATTAACCCTCCTCTTTTGGGACAGGCGAAACATCAGGTTCTTCCACTCCTTTAAGAAAATACCTGGAGTTAAGTCCTCTGCTTGTAATTTTTTAGTCACTGTAAATGGGTGCTCTAGCAATTTTTCCAGCTCAGTCACCTGATTCCACTGACTTTCATTTAGAGTCAGTTGAAGGTTAGCCATGTCTACAAGAAAGGTTTTCAGTTCAACCAAGCGCTGAATCATTAAGTAAGTACTGCCCCATCGTGTGGCTTGATCAATAATTGCCCCTTTTCCAGCACGTCTCTTCAAAATTGAGTCAACTTTAGGGGTTCTGGCAACAGTAGCCAATTTTCTCACCTTGCCAATCAGTGCAGCAGCATGTCCTTCTTGCAGACTGTCTCTTATAGCCAGCTGTAGCATATGCACAACACAGCGCATGTGATGAATGAAAGAACATATTGACACAGTTTCAGCAAGATCATCTAAACCAGTGGTCCCCAACCTTTTTTGCACCGGGGACCGGTTTCAAGCAAGACCATTCTTCCATGGCCCGGCAGGGCGGGGATGGAGGTGTGGCAGGGGCGGGGCTTTGGTCATAAGGGGGCGGGGCTATGGACACGGTTGTAGTGTAGCAGTGCATACTTATAATTAAATAACATAATGTGACTCAACTCACCATAGGTTTTGAATAAGTGCTCCATCACCCCCTTCTCCCCATCATTGCCTTCACCCCATCACTCCCTTCTCCCCATCATTGCCTTCACCTCATCACTGCTGTCTCCCCATCATTGCCTTCACCCCATCACTGCTGTCTCCCCATCATTGCCTTCACCCCATCACTCCCCTCTCCCCATCATTGCCTTCACCCCATCACTCCCCTCTCTCCATCATTGCCTTCACCCCATCACTCCCTTCTCCCCATCATTGCCTTCACCCCATCACTCCCCTCTCCCCATCATTGCCTTCACCCCATCACTCCCTTCTCCCCATCATTGCCTTCACCCCATCACTGCCATCTCTCCATCATTGCCTTCACCCCATCACTCCCTTCTCCCCATCATTGCCTTCACCCCATCACTGCCATCTCTCCCCATCATTGCCTTCACCCCATCACTGCCATCTCTCCATCATTGCCTTCACCCCATCATTCCCCTCTCTCCGTCATTGCCTTCACCCCATCACTCCCTTCTCCCCATCATTGCCTTCACCCCATCACTCCCCTCTCCCCATCATTGCCTTCACCCCATCACTCCCTTCTCCCCATCATTGCCTTCACCCCATCACTCCCTTCTCCCCATCATTGCCTTCACCCCATCATTGCCTTCACCCCATCACTCCCTTCTCCCCATCATTGCCTTCACCCCATCATTGCCTTCACCCCATCACTCCCCTCTCCCCATCATTTCCTTCACCCCATCACTGCCATCTCCCCATCATTGCCTTCACCCCATCACTCCCTTCTCCCCATCACTCCCTTCTCCCCATCATTGCCTTCTCCCCATCATTGCCTTCACCCCATCACTCCCATCTCCCCATCATTGCCTTCACCCCATCACTCCCATCTCCCCATCATTGCCTTCACCCCATCACTCCCATCTCCCCATCATTGCCTTCACCCCATCACTCCCTTCTCCCCATCATTGCCTTCACCCCATCACTGCTGTCTCTCCATCATTGCCTTCACCCCATCACTCCCTTCTCCCCATCACTGCCTTCACCCCATCACTCCCTTCTCCCCATCATTGCCTTCACCCCATCACTCCCTTCTCCCCATCATTGCCTTCACCCCATCACTCCCTTCTCCCCATCATTGCCTTCACCCCATCACTCCCTTCACCCCATCACTGCCTTCACCCCATCACTCCCTTCTCCCCATCACTCCCTTCTCCCCATCACTCCCTTCTCCCCATCACTCCCTTCTCCCCATCACTCCCTTCTCCCCATCACTCCCTTCTCCCCATCATTGCCTTCACCCCATCATTGCCTTCACCCATCACTCCCCTCTCCACATCATTGCCTTCACCCCATCAGTGCCATCTCCCCATCATTGCCTTCACCCCATCACTCCCCTCTCCCCATCATTGCCTTCACCCCATCACTCCCATCTCCCCATCATTGCCTTCACCCCATCACTCCCTTCACCCCATCACTCCCCTCTCCCCATCATTGCCTTCACCCCATCACTCCCCTCATGGCCTTCTCCTCATGTCCCCATCTCCTCCAGGGCCAGGCTACACAGACACACACACACACAGACATACATGTACACACACATACACACACATACATACATACATACATACATACATACACACATACACATACGCACACATACATATTATACGTACACACACACACAGACACCACCTCTCTCCTCTCACCTGCCCGCCGCCCGCGCTTCCTCACTCTGACACAGCAGCGGCCGCGCTCTCCTCTCTGTGTCAGTCAGAGACAGGAAGCGCGGGCGGCGGGCAGGAAGCTGGACGGGTCCTTGCAGCTCCGCTCCTGCTATTCCCTCTTGCAGGCAGCGGAGCTGCTTGATCGCTCCCTGCCCGCCGCTAAGAGCTGCTGCGCGCCGCCCCAGCCCCCGCTACGCCACTGACCGCCCCTGGCTCCCCTTGTGTCCGCGGACCGGCAAGGGCACTGCAGCGGCCCGGTGCTGGGCCGCGGACCGGCGGTTGGGGACCCCTGATCTAAACTATCATGTTGCTGTTCATCTGAAGCAACTTCAGTTTGCTCCTCAGTTACAATACTGTGTTCCTCTATTTCAAACATTTCTGTGTCTGTGGACCCAGAATGTTGTTCTAGCTGCTGGTCACCATCATTACTCTCATTCATTAGTTTAATAGTACTTATCATATTTGAAGCATTGTCAGTTACGACAGAAAGAACTTGCTCTTAAGTTCATAGTCTTGCAGAACCTTTTCCACCAAGACCTGGAGAAACTCACTGGTGTGATGAGCTTTGGTGTCTTTTACTGCCAATGTCTTGGTAACAATTTCATTTTTGTCACAAACAAATCTGACATTGATGGCAAAATAGTTCACTCTGTGACGTGTGCAGGCATCCATTTTAAGAAACAGAAAGCGTCCCTTGAGAGTTTTTTTTAAGTTCTTCCTTTTGTTTAAAAGCTTCTTCGATTACTAATTTTCTAATACTCTCTCTCTCTCCAGAGAAACACCAAGCTTGCTGGCCATTTCCCCATTCAGACACACAAAAGCTGGTCGTGAAAATAATGAAATAGGCACACTATCCTTTCCAACAAGCTCTATGATCTGTTTTTTAAATGTATCTACTGTCATTGTCACAGTAACTTTGTCACTGACAAAATATCTTGCAACTGATGGCTGCAAAGTTCTCTGCTCCTTTGTTTGGCTGGAAGAGCTAGGCACTGGTTCATTGGTTTGGATGCAGTCTTTCAGTACTTCTGGATGAAAGCGCTGTAAATGTCTCTTTAGATTAGAAGCTCTGGTAGGAGCATTTTTATCTTTGCCTGAATATGCACTCATCTTTGCTTCACAGCATTTGTTTTCGTCTGGATCATTTGTCATACACTGACAGACATAATGTTTTCTATCTTGAGTGATGGTGAAATGTTCAAATACAGCTGATTTAATGTGATGCTTCTTTGACATTCTCAGGTTTTTAATTCTGCATTCACAATCCAAATGACAATTGTTTTTCCTAAAAACAATTGTACAAAATTATTGCCAGGTCATACAACTGATAGTGGTCAGTAATACTGTTATTATTCCTCATGTACTTACAGTTAACTGATGCAAAGTTTGTTGAAAGGATAATACTTCTTACAGTCTTCCTCTTCTGAGTAGCAGGCAGCTGTGAGATGCTTGGAAGACGCACACCTAGTATGATCTAGTCTAGAGGAGGAGCTTTACTACTAAGAATTTGCAATACATTTTCACTTTCAGTTTCATACATTGTAAGTAGGGGGGTTGGGGCAGCATGAGGTTAACCAAGTATAAGATTAGATAAGGGCAGTGGAGAACAGTGACACACAAGAAGTAAGAAATGTCTCTATCTCCAGCAGAACTGCTTATCACTGTTGTTCATAGTTTGATAGAACATATATATTTGAGTAACATTTATAAAATTCATATGAAAGTTCAATTATGAAATAATTCATTTTTTTTTAAAGCTGGAGTCGGTACATTTCTACCGACTCAGACTCCAACCAAAACTAACTCCGACTCCACAGCCCTGGTAGGAACGCTCCACGACTGCTACTGCTGCTAGTTGTGCGGTTAAGATCAGGGATCTGCAATCTGCATAGTTACCAACTTTCTCTGGTTTTCTGAGACTTAGCTTGTTGTCTTGTTTTTCCTCCTCGGTTTCCCATTCATAACAGTTAGGGTTGGAGCTAGAATTGAGGGGTTTCCACTCTTTAGGCACATCAGGGGGTCTTCAAACACAACATGGTGTTACCATTGATTCCAGACAATTTTGCGTTCAAAAAGTCAAATGGTGCTCCCTCCCTTCCGAGCCAAGACGTGTGTCAAAACAGTGGTTTACCTCAACATATGGGGCATCAGCGTACTCAGGACAAAATGCACATCAACTTTGGGGGTCTAATTTCTCCTGTTACCCTTGGGAAAAAAAAATTGGGGGCTAAAAAAAAAATCACTTTTGTGGAAAAAAATTATTTTCATGGCTCTGCGTTATAAACTTCTGTGAAGCACTTGGGGGTTCAAAGTTCTCACCACACATCTAGATAAGGTCCTTGGGGGGTCTATTTTCCAAAATGGTGGTCATTTGTGGGGGTTTCTACTGTTTAGGCACATCAGGGGCTCTGCAAATGCAACATGACGCCCGCATAACATTCCATCAAAGTCTGCATTCAAAAATGGTGCTCCTTCCCTTCTGCGCTCTCCCAGGTGCCCAAACAGTGGTCCCCCCCACATATTATGGGGTATGCGAGTACTCAGGACAAATTGCACAACAACTTTTGTGGTCCAATTTCTCATGTTAGCCTTGTGAAAATAAAAAATAGCGGGCTAAAAAAAATCATTTTTGAGGAAAATGATTTTTTTTATTTTCACGGCTCTACATTATAAACTTCTGTGAAGTACTTGGAGGTTCCAAGTGCTCACCACACATCTAGATAGGTTCCTTAACGGGTCTAGTTTCCAAAATAGGGTCACTTGTGGGGGGTTTCCACTGTTTAGGCCAAGCAGGGGCTCTCCAAACGTGACATGGCGTCCTGTTATGAGCTCATTTTCTGCTCCACCAGCTGGGAGTTCTCCTTCCGTTCTCCCTCTGGTGGTGACAGGAGGTAGTGAGGTTGGTTTAATTGGTAATGGTCTGCCACCTGACGAGGAGGATAATGATTGGATCTCTGGAGTATCAGACTGGATATAAGACAGCCGACGCCCTATCCAGTTGCTGGTGATTCAGTCTGCTTCTCAGGTCTTGGACTTCAGCTCTGCTCCAGTCTTCTCAAGTTAAGTTTGTTTTTGCTAATGTTCACACTTGCTCTTGTTGGTCAACTCAGTTTTTTTGTGGTCAGCCAGCCCGGCTGGGCTGTGCTGAACTTCCACTCTTATTTATCTGTATTTGCCAAATTGCCTTTTTGTCATTTATTAGATTGACCTCTTTTTTGCTCTCTCAGAATATTTGAGTGCTGATATAGTGGAAGTCTAGTGACTTCAGGGTTAATTTTGTTATCAGAAGTGTTGGACATTATTTTGGGTAGGGTTTT
This sequence comes from Dendrobates tinctorius, assembly GCF_039654945.1. NCBI lineage: Eukaryota > Metazoa > Chordata > Amphibia > Anura > Dendrobatidae > Dendrobates > Dendrobates tinctorius. The sequence goes on along the minus strand of NW_027361904.1, from coordinate 276,925 downwards.
TTGGCAGATTGCAGACAGTGTCTTTCCTTTCCTGTCAAGTTAGTTTGGCCCCATCGTTTGCTCAGCCTATTTTTCTGGCTTTGTGTTTTCATCTTCACCGTCAATACATGTGGGGGCTGTCTTTCCTTTGGGGTCTGCTCTGGGGGAGTTAGTTTTCCTCTTTTCTTACTTTAGGCTTATTTAGCTCTCCGGTTGTGACGAGGCGTCCAGGACCATCGTAGGCACGCTCCACGACTGCTGCTAGTTGTGTTAAGATCATGGATCTGCAATCTGCATAGTTACCAACCTCTCTGGTTTTCTGAGACTTAGCGTGTGCTGCTTTTTTTCTCCTCTGTGACCCATTCGTAAGTGTCCAATCTCAATTCCAGCCAATTCTGCATCGAAAGTCAAGCGAGCTCCTTCCGTTCCAAGCCCTGCTGTGCACCCAAACAGTGGTTTACACCCACATATGGGTTATCGGCGTATTCAGGAGAAATTTCACAACAATTGTGGTTCATTTTATTTTACACTTGTGAAAATAAAAAAATGATTCTGAAGTAAAATGTTAGTAAAAAAAAAAAAGTTAAATGTTAAAATTTTTTCCTTCCACATTGCTCCAGTTCCTGTGAAGCACGTAAAGGGTTAATAAACTAATTGAATGTGCTTTTAAGCATCTTGAGGGGTGCAGTTTTTAGAATGGTGTCACTATTGGGTATTTTCTGTCATATTGACCTCTCAAAGTGACTTCAAATGTGAGGTGGTCCCAAAAAAATGGTTTTGTAAATTTTGTTGTAAAAATGAGAAATCGCTGGTCAACATTCAACTTTTAACCCTTATAACTTCCTAACCAAAAAAAATTTTGGTTCCAAAATTGTGCTGATTTAAAGCAGACATGTGGGAAATGTTAGTATTTTTGTGACATATCTCTCTGATTTAAGGGCATAAAAATTAAAATTACTCTGTCGCCTAATTGGGGGACACAGAACCTTGGGTGTTATGCTGCTGTCCACTAGGAGGCGACACTATGCATAATCTGAAAAAGATTAACTTTGGCTCCTCCTCTGCAGTATACACCCCTAGACGGCGTCAGCCTTCTCCAGTTTTTGCTTAGTGTCGCAAGGAGGCACACCTTTTTTCTTCCGTTTTTTTCCTTTTTTTTTTTTTTCACGGAAATACAGATGAAGAAAAGTGGGTCTCCAGCGAGACTCCCGGCATGGCTCCCTCCTCGGTGCCCTATTAGGGGTACCCGGTTGAGGTGGTTTTTTCCCCATGTCGCTCCCTCCCCAGTCCCTCGGGTCCTGGTTCGAGGTCGAGACCCCCCTCCTTCCCCAACACCCTTAAGGGGTCTGGGTTGAGGTTGAGGCGAGGATGAAGACCCCCTGACGGTGACAGACGCACCCTCCCTAATCCCCCGCAGGGGGTATTAGGTTGAGACGCCTCAGGTAGGGTCGGAGATCAGGCAGCATTCCGCAGCTTCCAGGGACCCCAGGCCGGCTGAGGGATCCTGTGGGGGCCGGGGGAGGGTGCGGACTGGATGGCACAGCAGAAACAGGGCTTTTGCTGCGTCCCTGTCTCTGCAGCAGCAGCGGCTCCATAGCCCTTCAGGGGCCCCCCATACAAAAACCGCTACCCCTGCTACCCCCACCGCTATCCAGTCGACCGTTCTGGGGGGGTCTGGTACAAATCCGCCCCCCCCCCCCCCCCGGACTACCGCGCCGCTCTGGAGCCCTCCTGGGCATCAGGCTTCAAATTTAGACCGCGGCTTCGGCCTAGCTGAAGCCGCCGCCTTTTCCCCTCCCCCCGGATGACCAAAATGACACACTGGAGTGTCATAGAAGGGGAGGATTGAGGCAGAAAGGGCGCGTTTTTACACAGCCCTGCGCGCCCTTTTCAGCTCTCCGCCCCCTCCTCCCTCTCCTCAGAGCCCCGGTGGCCATTTTTTCTGGATGAGATCCAGGAGAGAAGCATCACAGCGGTCTCCGGGGGGCACAGAACTGGGATCTGTCGGCGCTGGACCTAGGGGCACACCGGTGTGGTAAGCTCACAGCTGGGTTCTCATTACTCAGCGGTGAATCTATACTTCCTATAAGGCTTTCTGTGGGTTCCCTCTGCGTAGCCACCCCTGTACGATCCCTTATAGTCAGCCTCCGTGCACTATGCCGGGCTCAAGGAAGAGAACCAGGCAGGAATGTTTCTATGCATTCTGCACAGCCTGCAAAGCCACGATCCCTAGTGGCAGCACGTATCCACACTGCCGGGACTGCATCCAGAACTCTGGGTCAGAACCCCAGGGAGTCCCTACTGACGCTTCAGTGTCACAGGCCACGCCGGAATGGGCAACTCAGATGTCTCAGTCTATGTCACAGTCCATAGACAACCTAACTGCTACATTGCTGCAAGCTCTGCAGAGTCGGGCCCCGGCTATGGACGGTACACAGCAAACGGACAGCTTGTCTCAGGAACATGCTGCTTCCGACTCTCACAGACGTAAGCGGACTCACAGGTCTCGATCACCTGAGTCGCACTATAGCACAAGGTCGTCCCCCTCTAGGGAGAGACAGCGTCATTCCAGGTCTCCTGGGCAGTCCCCTGCCACAGACAGACAGTGCAATTTACCACAGGGATCCCCCACCACAGAAGACCCCCGCCCCAGGTCGCCCTCCAGGGATCACCTTAGTGAGGCACAGGATTCGGAGGGCATCTGTGACTCCGACTCAGATAATGAAACGGTCAGGTCCGTGGTACCTTCTCTCCCTAGCAATACAGCGCTAGTTGAGGAAATAATTTCTTCTATTCATCGGGTGCTAAAAATTCCAGAGTCGCCCCCGGAAGTCCCAAAACATAGGATTTGCTTCAAAAGTGTTCAAAAACCACCTAAGGTCTTCCCTAATCACGATGAGTTTGAGAAAATACTTACCAAACAGTTTGCGCAGCCTGACAAAAAATTCGCTAATCGCAAATATCTGGAAGCGAAGTAACCCTTCCCACAGGAAGACACCAAACAATGGGCAGATCCACCTGAAGTGGACCCTAGCTAGCAGCGCAGACTTTACTCTCTCTGCCGGATAGCTCAACCCTCAGGGACGCAGCAGACCGGCAAGTAGAACGCATGGCTCGTTCTATTTTCAAAGCGGCAGGCGCCTCTCTGGGCCCTGCGTTTGCTTCAGTTTGGGCAGCCAAGGCCATCCTAGCTTGGGCCAAAAGACTACAGGAGGGTCTTCAGGCTTCAAATCCTGAACTCTCGGACCAAGCGGTCCAGATGGCAGTGGTAGCAGACTACATGATTCATGCAGCCCTGGATTCCGCCAGAGGTGTAGCGGGAATAGCATCAAACGCCATCACGATCCGACGCATCCTCTGGCTGCGAGAATGGAAAGCGGATACGGCCTCAAAGAAGTCCCTCACGCGACTTCCGTATTCTACTGGTAGACTTTTCGGCGAAAAGTTGGACACCATGATAGCCAATGCCACCGGGGGTAAGAGTACCTCTCTCCCTCAACTAAAACCGAAACGCACGTTTAAACGAAGAAACCAGACGCGATTCCAATCCTTTCGGAATTCCTCGGGCTGGTCCGTTTCGCGCCCAGTGCAAAACCGTAACCGTTCTCCACGCAGAGACAACCCACGGACGCAGCAGCGACCGGACAGGGCTTGGCAGTCGAAAGCAGGCCAAGCGAAACCCAAGGGAGGAAAACCTCAGAACTTCACTTCATCATGACTCGAGACCTCCGGAAGACACCCCACCAGTAGGCGGCCGACTTTTACTCTTTCAGCAAGTCTGGCTGCCTATTACAGAAGACAGGTGGGTCAGGGAAATAGTGTCTTCCGGATACAAGATAGAGTTCACTTCCGTTCCACCGAACCGGTTCTTCCTTTCTGTTCCTCCAACACCACCAGAAAAGGCTCGTGTCTTCCACCAAGCGGTTTCCTCTCTCCTTCAATCAGGAGTTGTGGTGCCGGTTGCCGCGAACGAGAGATTCCGAGGATTCTACTCAAATTTGTTTGTAGTCCCCAAGAAAGGAGGCGGCGTCCGACCCATACTGGACCTAAAACAGCTCAACAATTACGTACGGGTCCGTCATTTCCGCATGGAGTCCCTCCGGTCCATCATTACATCCATGGAGCAGGGAGAATTCCTCGCCTCCATAGACATACAGGATGCGTATCTCCACATACCAATTGCTCCCGCCCACCAAAGGTTTCTCAGGTTCGCGGTCAACCAAAACCACTACCAGTTTGTCGCCCTTCCGTTCGGACTCGCCACGGCTCCAAGAACGTTCACCAAAGTCATGGCGGCCACCATGGACGTCCTGCACTCAAGAGGCATTCTAGTCGTCCCGTACCTGGACGACCTCCTCGTCAAGTCTCCCACTTTCAAAGACTGCGAGGTCAGTGTCTCAATCACTCTAGACACTCTGAGTCGCCTGGGATGGCTAGTCAACCTACAGAAATCGTCGACCATCCCAACTCGGACTCTAACATTCCTGGGAATGGTATTCGACACCACCAGGGGCCTGGTGCTCCTTCCCAAGGACAAGACACTGGCCATCCGTCTGGGAGTTCGCACACTCCTTCGCAGTCCTCCTCGATCTCTCCGGTTTGCCATGAGAATCCTCGGCAGGATGGCAGCAGCAATAGAGGCAGTGCCATTTGCCCAGTTTCACCTCAGGGTCCTTCAGCTAGCCATACTCAGATCTTGGGACAGGAACCCCTTCTCCCTCGACAGGGAGTTCAGGTTGACGTCATCAACCAGGAGGTCCCTGCATTGGTGGCTCAAACCAACCTCGCTTACACGAGGGAAGCCATTCCTCTCAGGACAATGGAAGATCCTGACTACCGATGCAAGCCTGACAGGCTGGGGGGCGGTGCACCTACATCACTGGGCACAGGGCAAGTGGTCACCGAGGGAAGTGACATTGCCCATCAATGTTCTGGAAATCAGGGCTATTCTCTTGACACTGAGAGCCTTTCATCACTTGCTTGCAGCCTCGCACATACGGATACAGTCGGACAATGCCACGGCTGTGGCATACGTGAATCACCAAGGCGGGACCCGCAGCGCCCAGGCGATGAGAGAAGTGGCTCATATCCTTCGCTGGGCGGAAGACACAAGGTTGGTACTTTCTGCGGTACACATTCCGGGTGTAGAAAACTGGGAAGCCGACTTCCTCAGCAGGCAAGGAATGGACTCGGGGGAGTGGTCTCTCCATCCCGAGATTTTTTACCAGATCTGTCAACGATGGGGAACCCCGGATGTGGACCTAATGGCATCCCATCTCAATACCAAGGTTCCCAATTTCACGGCCAGGACACAAGACCCGCGGTCGCTCGGAGCGGATGCCCTGGTCCAGGACTGGTCCCAGTTCCGACTCCTGTACATTTTTCCACCCCTCCCCCTAATCGCCAGGGTCGTGAGGAAGGTCAAGCAAGAGGGAGTTCCGACCATCCTCATCGCGCCAGACTGGCCCAGACGTACTTGGTACGCCGACATCGTCCAACTTACGGCAGACGCCCCCTGGCGTCTACCCGACCGCCACGACCTTCTGTCTCAAGGTCCGTTCTTCCACCAGAATTCAGGGGCCCTCAATTTGACGGCATGGCCCTTGAAACCTGGATTCTAACCCAGGCAGGTTTTTCACCGGCAGTCATTGCAACTATGATCAGGGCAAGGAAGCCTGCCTCCGCCAAGCTCTATTATCGTACCTGGAGAGCCTTCTTTTCTTGGTGCGAATCTCATGGACAAGTCCCACTCCCTTATTCCCTCCCACGGTACTAGGTTTTCTTCAATCGGGCCTAGATGCCAAGCTATCCTTAAGTTCGCTTAAGAGTCAGGTGTCGGCGCTTTCAGTCCTTTTTCAAAAGCGCATTGCTATTAAACTGCAAGTAAGGACTTTCATCCAGGGAGTTTCCCGATTGGTTCCTCCCTACAAACGTCCGATGGATACGTGGGACCTCAATCTGGTCCTGACAGCATTGCAAGCTCCACCCTTCGAACCTCTTAGAGGAGTTCCACTCTCCATTCTGTCTCAGAAAGTGGTTTTTCTAGTGGCTATCACCTCGTTACGCAGAGTGTCGGAATTGTCAGCACTTTCCTGCAGACGACCTTTCCTAGCCTTTCACCAGGACAAGGTGGTTTTCCGCACGGTACCATCCTTCCTTCCGAAGGTTGTGTCCAACTTTCACCTTAACGAAGAGATTTCACTGCCTTCCCTTTGCCCGGTTCCGGTCCATAGAGTGGAGAAGGCTCTGCATACGCTTGACCTAGTCAGGGCATTGCGGATTTACGTGTCCAGGACTGCACCTTTCCGGAAATCCGATTCCCTCTTCATTCTTACGGAAGGTAGTCGCAAGGGGTTGCCGGCTTCCAAGGCTACCCTTGCCAGGTGGATCAAGTCCACCATACATGAGGCCTACCGACTTAACAGTTCCCCTCTTCCGGCCGGTATCACGGCACACTCTACACGGGCAGTAGGGGCCTCCTGGGCCATTCGGCATCAGGCTTCGGCACAACAAGTGTGCAAGGCGGCCACTTGGACTAGCCTACACACGTTTACGAAACACTACAGTGTTCATACCCAGTCCTCAGCGGATGCGAGCCTGGGTAGACTGGTTCTGCAGGCGGCAGTACCCCAAGTCTAGGGGACTGTCAGCACAATATTCGTCCACTGCTTCCCACCCAGGGACTGCTTTGGGATGTCCCAAGGTTCTGTGTCCCCCAATTAGGCGACAGAGTAAAGGAGATTTTTGTGTACTCACCGTAAAATCTCTTTCTCTTAGCCTTTAATTGGGGGACACAGCTCCCACCCTGTTGCCCATACGGGCCGTTGTTTCCTGTTGAGTTCTCATATTATTCTTGAGCTCGTACATAGTAGCCTTCTTACAGGCATGGTTATGTTATTTGGTTACGTTCCTCCTTATGCTTTGGCACAAAACTGGAGAAGGCTGACGCCGTCTAGGGGTGTATACTGCAGAGGAGGAGCCAAAGTTAATCTTTTTCAGATTATGCATAGTGTCGCCTCCTAGTGGACAGCAGCATAACACCCAAGGTTCTGTGTCCCCCAATTAAAGGCTAAGAGAAAGAGATTTTACGGTGAGTACACAAAAATCTCCTTTTTGAAAATTGCAAAATTTTGAAAATTTAAATAAACGCAGGTCATATTGAAGAAATTTAACCACTAACAATCTCAGAATCAGTGGGATCTGTTAAAGCGTTCCAGAGTTAAGCCAGATTCTTCTGAAAAGGAGTAGACTGGGCAGAAAAATATCTCTTGAAGGAATTGAGAGCTAAGCCGGACTTGACCCAACTGGGACAAGAAGATTTGGGAAAGAGAAGGGTGTAATAGAAAAATTTAATACACAAATATGAAAATGGTCTTTGAAGTAGGATGATGGGAGTGTAAGGAAGTGGGCAGTAGTGCTTGAATCATAGAACAACCTCAACAGAGAACTGAAGAATTAAGAACTCTCCATTTAATAGCCAAGTCGATAGTGAACGACCGTGAATATGGATGGGGGGGGACCCCTGTACCCAGGTCTGGATAATCCAGCAGTCTACACGGAGTGTCTTTGAGAAAATTGATAACTTCTGCATCCAAGATCTTCTGGGTTAGTAGTCCTGAGCCACAAGGATGACTGGGAACCCTTTCAGACTAGATCTTTTTGAGACATTTGGTTCTGTCTGACTAGCGTCAGATCAATGTCTGGAGTGCCCCACCGGAGACAAATCTGGAGGAAAATGTCCAGGTGAAAGATTGCTTTCTCTTCCTTTTGTAGCTTAGGAAACTCATGCCCAGTAGTCCACTGCGGGTATATCTACTGCTAACATTGCATTAAATTCTTTATTCTGCGGTGGCAAGAATCCAAAAGATCTCTGGTATGGAAAAATGAGTTTGTTCAATTCTGGTTGTTAGGCCACAGTGGTAGCATTGTAGGACTGGATTCGGACAGGTAGACCTGTCAGCTCTCCTACGAATGGGAAAAAAAATCAGACAAATGACCCTGAGCTCCAGGATGTTGAAGGCTTTGTGATTCTTCCCAACTAGGTAACTGGCATCCGTATCATAATCTGTCAATGAAAAGGAAAAAAATGGCGGTGAAGGAAGGAATCCACCAGCAGACACTACTTGACGTTGAGTAGGATAATTGGACAATCCATGAAGAATAGTTTTGTCCCAATAAGACAGGAGTATGTTGTAGTGGAATATTATGGAAAATGTGCAAAGACAATAGTCTCTGGCAGTAACCATTGCCCAAAATGCTCATGCAGAATCGGAGGTGAAATGGGGTCGGGAAATATATTCCGGTTCGGCAACTAGAAATATTGTATTGGAGAAAACATCTACGTTTGAACTGATTTAATTTTAATAAGAATGTTGTCCAGGTAGGAGGCGTCGCGTTCCCTGGCACAAGAGGACCATAATGGCAGCCTTGATCTTTGTTAACACGCTTGGGTCGTAACGAGCCCAAAAGGGAGAGCCCCAACTAGAAGTTATTGATTGAAACAAAGAAAAACCTGAGTTGATACATGCACAGGATGGCATAGTTGTCGTGAATATCCAGCGTATAGAACTGTTCCATGAAATCTCTGATTGAAAGAAGACAACATTTTGCAGCAGTGTGGTCGGACCTGTTTGTTCAGGTCCAGGATTCACCAAACCATCCTTTTTTGATATGAAGAGGTTTGCATAAAAATCTTAAGTGCCTTTGTACAGGAGCTAGAACAATAATCTCTGATTAAGTGAGTAGATGGGCTGGAAATGCAAGACAAAGAGGACAAGATCATAGAATTCATTCAAGTATCTGGAGGAGACAAACTCTTATCCAAGTGTCTCTATGGCGACGTCCACGTGTACCAGAAATTAAGATTAGCATCCCACCCGAAAAAGCTTCCTGGTTGTAGGAGTGTTTTGTAATGCTGAGGGAAACTTATTGCCCCTGGAAATGGAAGAAGTTTCAATCCTTGCACCCACACAGCAAATCATATTGGGCTTGTCGTACGATCTCTTCATCTTTTGAGATCCGGAGTCCACTCTTGGCAGATGGAAGAGAATTGGTGAAAAATACAGTGATTTGGGGTGTGGGGGGGGGGCGTGGCGATGCTGAGGATGTGCTTAGGCAGAGCTCCTATGATCCTGACTCAAATCCTGCCTTTATATCACCTGAAAGACCTACCTTGATAATACTGTGCACTCCCTTGGCTCCGTGGAACCTCTGGCTTCCGAGGAGGTGCGGCTCCGGTCAGGGCAGATCCCGGGGGCCGTTTTCTACTGCATGCTCTGAAACTGAGACGCAGCCTAGAAGACTTCACCTCAGGTGCGGTGGGTTGGACAGAGCACAGGACTCAAAGGTACACAGGAGGTTGGGTACGGTGTGAGCTCTGAGAAATGAGCCCCGTGCTCCCTCATTGAAGTTATACGCTGCCCGCTGGCCCCCGCCATCTTGTTTACATTCACCACTCTAATCACCTCTCGGCTGCTTGGGACTGGGGCCGGGGTCTCCACGGCAGTTTGCTGACAGCACACTTCAGCGGATCGCACGCTGGGGTCTGTTGTAGGACCTTTATAGTACGATCTTACTGCCCTGAAGCTAAGGTCGCATTGGGTATTATCCCAAGCGCTTGGGATTCGCGGCGGATACCGCGTCCACACTCCACATACCACCACGCAGTGGGACGGCTTCATGTGCCTCCTCACAGGATTGGTCTATCTCACTAAGCCCAGTCACTAAGAACCTCACAGTACAATATATCGTACATTGATGAAGGTCCTAGACCGAAACGTCTGTGTATGTATGTACTGTTATATTAAAATCACCTTTCTGTATCAGAAACCTTTGGTGTGTGCCAAGTCTATATATACAAACGTTAACATATGACTCTATTATGATGATCGTGTATACATTGCATTGGTTATTTACAAAATCTATACATCTTTATTTAATAAACAAATTAAAAAAAAAAAGTGATGTGGTCTGTCTGCTAGCTGGACGATTGGACCGGAGTGTGGAAGCAGAGTGCTCTTCTGGCATCTTGACATGATCTTTGTCCTGAAAAGGAAGGTTAATAAATCCTTTGAATATGCGACTGTGTACCACGACTGGAGCCAAGAACACAACAGATCATCCCAATGTGGACCGAAGCCTGAACAGTCAGCAGCCACGAGACAAAGCAGAGATAATTACCTGCGTGGAAAATCTGCTCTGTGAGGTTCAATAGTACAATTAAGAGCCCCAGAAAAGATGCCCAGGTGCTGATGCCAGTCAGTAGCAGCCTTGGCAACCCAAGTGGCGGGTGAAAACAGAGCACAAACACCAGCCTTGCAACTTTGCCCACAAGGGCAGACTTGACCAAGGATTGCGCATGTTTGACCATGGAATCCTGGAGAGAAGTGGCACTCAAGCATGAGTCGTGGTTATGGATAACCGGAAGATGGGGGTCCACCTCGAAGAGGCGAGGATGTGACAGTCCAGGTTCGCTTCAGTCTGAGTGGTGGTCCGATTCTGGTGGTGGTTAAGCCTCAGACAAGGGGGGGAGTGAGATATCAAATACATAGTGGGAGGAACGGAGCCTAAAGGGCCTGTCACACTAAGCGATATCGCTAGCAATATCGCTATAATGTGACTGGTTTTTGTGACGTTATAACGATATTGCTAGCGATATCGCTATGTCTGATACTTACCTCCGACCGCTCCTCCACTGGTTATCGCTGATCGCGCGAGAACGTCCTGGACCGTTTCTCGTCGTCCGCGTCCTGCTGGGGCTTCCTGCTGTGGAGACGAGCGACGCGTGGACGCGGGCGGGAGGACGTCAGGATCGCCTCGTCTGACAGGTAAGTAGCGACCCCTGCGATGTCGCTGTTGAGATCTGCCTGTGTGGCAGCTCACTAGCGACCACTTAGCGATGCACCAGCGATCCTGACCGTGTCATATCGCTGGTCGGGATCGCTGGTGCATCGCTAAGTGTGACAGTACCTTAAGACTATGAAGTTGCTCAAGGCTGTTTGGTCCTTTGCTGCAAATTGCCTTGTTGGTGCGGAAAAGCTGGTTTGTCTGATTCTCTTACTGAGGTGGTCAGAGTTGAAAGGTGGTTGTTGGCATAGGTAAAATGCTTCATAACTGTTTCATACAGGAAATGGGTGTGCTATCATTGCAGGCTGTAAAGCAAGGGTAGGTGAGTATGTTATGCCAGTAAGCTGGTGTAGTCAGCTGAGGAGTCCACTTATTTAAAAAGCTGTCACATCAAATAATGCTATTATCCTGGATATAGAAAGGTGCTCGGAGGCTGCACTGAAAGCTCGGCTCCACTGTGAAAATGAACTTAATTAGTCCTGGGAGCTTGCCAGCTTTCATTCTAAGTACTGGGACTTGCTTTCATCCAATTCTCACAGTGCTATGAGCTGGCACATCTGTATGGCTGGGAACCGTGTTTTCAGTATGGCAGCCATTCAGCTTTTCTAACACTATGAACCTGCCGGTGCACCCTCGGCATGGGATAAGGAGAGAGCCTTCTGATTATAAGGGTCTGCGCCGATCAAGGGAGGAAGAGCGTGCATTCCTCCTCTCCATTCATCCTCTGTGGGACCACATATGTAATCACCGATGCAGTGTGTAACTTTAAAAAAGGAAGGACTCAAACCACATGATGCAAACTATTTTTTAGGGGAATTTTTACGATTCTTTTAATGGAATTTTTTTTTTCGTTTATGCAGACACTAATGCTCTCGTATACTAACTACAAACGTTTTAATATTTGCCATTAATACATTGAGTATTTAATATTGCTTCACTTGCATGCACTGTTACAGCAGATGAGTACTTAACATTTTTTTTATTACTCGTTTTCTATTTTAGACGATAATTTCAATCAAAACTACGAATCGTCTGGAAGAGGTTTTGGTTGGCAAAGAGGTGAATGCAAAATCTGTTTTGTACGCTGAATTCACACAGGGATTAATAATGCAAGGGATTGTCCAATCAAAAGACGTTATCGCCTAGTCGCAGGATAGATAACTAGAGATAAGCGCATCTGACAAAATTTGATTTAGACAAATTGGGTAGATTTTACTGGGTCATTCTCAGCCGAGTTATTCTCTACGAATTGAATATCCCCTTATGATGCCCCAGATTTTATATAACATGAATACCTCAAAACTAAGGTCCAGTTGCACTTGCTGCCCACCAGTTATCCCCTCCTTCGTTCTGCTGGTGCGAACCGCCCCTCCGACCATGATTAGGCCTCGGGCTGACCTGCTCACGTGACTGTGCAGTGCACAGTGATCTCCGAGGCCTCCTGTTTTTATCCAGACAGAACCCTGTGACGTTCTTTTCTGTGGTCACTTCACTGCTGAGGCCTCGATTATCTGCAGCGGTCAGGTAACTGGACCTGTGATGTCGTCATCCAAGAGTCTTCTAATGACCGTAAAGGGGGTTTTACACTAAGCGATATCGCTAGCAATATCGCTAAAACGTCACTGGTTTTGTGACGTTATAGCGATATTGCTAGCGATATCGCTATGTGTGATACTTACCAGCGACCGGCTCCCCGCTGTCCATCGCTGATCGCGCGAGAATGTCCGGCTCCATTTCTCGTCGGGCGCTTCCTGCTGAGACTTCCTGCTGTGACGACGAGCGACGCTGGACGCGGGCCGGAGGACGCAGGATCGCTGTGTGTGAATGGTAAGTATCGTGCGCTGCGTCGCTGCTGCATCGCTGTGAGATCTTTCTGTATGAAAGCTCACTAGCGATCATTTAGCGATGCACCAGCGATCCTGACCGGGTCGGATCGCTGGTTGGATCGCTGGTGCATCGCTAAATGTAAAAGGGCCTTTAGTCATCTGACTGCTGCATCCAACCCCAGGTCTCTGATCTGGTGACAGAAAAAAATCAGACATTGTTGCCTCTGGGAGCATGGGAGATACAACTAATCAAAGTTTGTGCTTCAAATTTTATAACAAAGTAAATTTTACCTTAAATTTCATAGGTCGTTCAGATGGCGGAAGAGGAAGAAACAGTAACACTTTTAATAGAGGTAAAAAAAAAAGTTGTTTCTGAGGTGATATTTTCTAGAGTATATAAGACCTGGGTCTACTTAGTGGCTTGGAAATTACCATCGGGGACTCCGCAGAAAAGCGTGTGCTCTGAGTACGGGTGTGAACTTGTGCCAGTCCATGAAGTTTTGCTGTGCATGTGACTATGTAGTCATCCCCATCACTCAGTCACCATGCAGCACGCTGTGTGCTAGGAGGTCTGCATGGTCATGTTACTCCCCACCCATTGTCTGTCCTGGAAATGTTGTATGTCCCTCAATGCTGTTAACGAGAAAATTGGATTTTTGTACTCTTCCTTATAAAAATATTAGGGGACACCACTCCCTCCAGTCGGAGCCCAAGCTTCTTTTTTTTCTGTTTGTCGAGCCTCCTGTTGGCCCCACGGTCCTGTCTCCTAATGTATTCAATGAGAAAAATGTAATAAATTTTTTTTGTAGAATTTATTTCTTCGCATCCCTGCAGAGCGGCTGAGTACATGCTAATATCTGGGTCAGCTTCCATGTGTGACCAGTTTCTTGTATGCACTGATTTTTCCTTTGCTGTTGTAGGATTTGATTCATCTGATAGTCAGGAACGACCGAGGTTTTCAGGTAAAGACATTTCATTTGAGTTCGGTCTTAAAGCCTTATGTGGGTGCACAATGTCCCGACTTCCTTTGTTTAATGTAAGTTTCCAGGACGTCCTATCCTGATAGCACCATGGGGTTGTCCTTTCATCCTTACATGGACAGGAAATGCACGAGAGGTTAAAGGTCCCCTCCCATACCCACACTCCAGTGTTTTTCCTGTCCCTGTAAGGACAGGCACGAGAGTGCCACAGCTGCGGCATCCAGCTAGCTTACCGGGGCCAGGAGGTTCGGGGTCCTAACTTCAACTTCTCCAGTCGGACGGTGCAGGGTGGCACCCCCCTAAGGGGGGTTCTCCGCCGGCGGTCCTGTGGAGCGTCGCTTCGGGACTCGATACCGCTTTCCCCCAGCGCGGCTCCCGCGAGAGGATGCCTGGTCAGGTCTTCCCAGTTAATGACCATATCCGGGCAATGATCCTGGAAGAATGGGAAGATGCCAAGAAAAGACTGATTGTGCCTCGAGACTTTAAGCTGCGACTTCCATTTAACCAGGAGGACATCAACACTTGGGACGAAGTTCCTAAGATCGATTCCCCGGTGGCCAAGGTGTCAAAAAAGACTTAAATTCCCTTCGAAGATTCTTCAAGTCTCAAAGAACCCATGGACAAAAAGCCGACGTGCTCTTAAAAAGAGCTTGGGAGGTCTCAGTGGCGGTGATGAAAGCAAACATAGCCACCACATCAGTCGCCAGATCCATGCATCTATGGATCGACCATTTAGAGCAGCAGTTAAGAGAAAACCCCTAGGTGTGATATCCTAGAGAGCATTCCCCTGTTAAAGATCGCGACTGGTTTTCTGGCGGACGCTTCTGCCGAATCCGTACGGTTTGCGGCCAGGAATAACTCCTAATCCATTGCGGCTCGCCGAGCCATATGGATGAAAACCTAGTCGGGGGACTACCAGATAAAAGATAAATCATGTTCCATACCCTTCTCAGGCGGGAAGGTATTTGGGCCGGCCTTAGCTAAGATTCTACAGAATGCCTCGGACGACAAGAGGGTTTCTGGAGGAAAAACCAAAAAGGCAGTTTCCCTTTCAAAGATCCCGTCCTTACCAGAGGCAGGAATATAGAGGGAAAGGGAAATCATCTCGCTGGGAGTACACGAAGGGGGGAAAAAGTAGGGCTCCCCCGTCTCGCTCCGGACAAAGTTCCAGAAGCAGGAGACAATGACGCCATACCTGTAGGGGGGCACCTCAGACACTTTGCGGAGGCATGGCAACTCATCTCCCAAAACCCATAGGTTCTCAGTGCGATCTCCCAGGGCTATACCCTCGAGTTTACAAAAACCCCCCCCAGCATGATTCGTGGTTACAAAACCCCGTTCCAGAGCCCTAATAGATCCTATATGGGCAGACATAAGAGACCTGTTAAAAACAGAAGTAGTGGTTCCGGTTCCAGAAGTAGAGAGGTCAGGGCCACTATTCAACTCACTTCACAATAAAAAGAAACCGTCTGGGGGGGAAAGCCGAACCATTATAAATTTAAAACCATCAATGGGTTCGGTACATGAGATTCCGAATGGAGTCCCTGAAAACCACCATCCCGCTAATAGACCAGAATGCTGCGATGTGCACTATAGACCTAAAGAGCACGTATTATCACGTTCCCAGCCATCCTCAGTCTTAGAGGTTCCTACGCTTTGCACTAAAAAAAGAAGCAGGTACTACCACTTTCAGTTTCAGGCTCTTCCGTTCGGCTTGGCATCAGCACCTCGAGTTTTTACTAAACTGGTCGCCGAAGTCGTAGCACATTTAAGACAGGAGGGCATAATCATTGTGCCATACTTAGACGACTTCTTGGTAATATCCCGTTCAGCGTCGTAGTTAAAAGAACAACTCTCAGTAATCTGCATGCTCGAGAGCCTAGGTTGGATCCTGAACAAAGAAAAATCGGACCTGCAGCCCAGTACCCAGAAGAAATTCCTGGGAGTCATGTTGGACTCCAAAAGAAGAGTCTCATTCTTGCCGAAAGGGAAGAGGAAACCCATCATGGACAAAGTTCGTCAGCTCGGTCGAGACCAGATATCAATAAGAACCGCGATGAAGATCCTGGGCACCCTAACGGCATGCATACCCTGCGTTATGTGGAGCCAGGCTCACACAAGAATCCTGCAGAGGGAGATCCTGACAAGATGGGACAGACGGCAGTCCTCGCTGGACAAGAAGATTCGACCATCTCCAGCTTTGAGATCATCTCTGAAATGGTGGCTCAACCACAGAAATATCAGCCAAAGGGGTTCCTTGGATCCTGTCTCCATGTGACCATCACCACGGGTGCCAGCAGAGAAGGATGGGGAGCCCACCTATTGGGAAGATACTTACAAGGAACATGGCCCAAAAACATCAGCTTACAGTCCTCAAACTACCGAGAACTGCGAGCAGTTTGGGAAACGCTGAAGAGAAACAATTCGAGCCTACAGAACCAACATATAAAGATCATGTCGGGCAACGTGACCACAGTAGCCTTCCTACGCCACCAGGGGGGCCCATGGCATGGGAAGCTCAGGATCTAGCAGCTCGCATCCTCACCTGGGCAGAGAACAACTCTCGTTCCCTGTCAGCAGTACACCTAGAAGGCTCCCAAAACAGTACAGCCGACTATCTGAGCAGACAGGAAGTCCGAGCCACCGAGTGGGAACTAAAAGAAGAGATCTTCGTGGATTTGTGCCATCGCTGGGGGACACCCCAACTGGACCTCTTTGCAACAAGAAAAAACACCAAGCTAAAGATTCTACTCCCTCAATCCGGCCGACCATCCAGAAAAAGTCAATGCCCTGAACCAGAGTTGGAGATGGGGACTGCTATACGGGTTTCCCCCTATCGCCATAATACCGAGGGTTCTCAGAAAGATCCAGGTGGAGGGAGCTCGGGTGATGCTAATCGTACCCTTTTGGCCCAGGCGGAGTTGGTTTCCCCTCCTCAAGAAGATGGCTAAGAAGGGGCCACTCCATCTACCAACGACGTCGGACCTACTTTCCCAGGGCCCAGTTCTACACCCAAACCCAGGAAACCTACAACTAGCAGCATGGATCCTGAGAGGGACATCCTAAAGTCCAGAGGCCTCTCTGACCAAGTGATCTCCACATTGCAGGCCAGCCGTAAGCCTTTTACAAGGGCGATATATTGTAAGATCTGTAAGAGGTTCTGCTCAGAAAGTGGTAGTACCCCCTTAGACCTGTCTCGGCCAAATATCCCTCAGATCCTGGACTTCTACAGGCAGGATTTGTTAAGGGCCTGACCCCGAGCACACTGAAAGTCCAGATAGCGGCTTTAAGTATTTTCTTCAATTTCTCCCTATCCTCCCATCCATGGATCGCACGGTTTACAAAAGCCACCCAGAGATTAAGGCCCACATTAAGAAAACTGTCCCCCCCCGTGTGACCTAAATCTGGTACTCGACACTCTGCATAGGCCCCCTTATGAGCCAATATCCGAGATAGACCTCTCAAAGCTCACACAAAAAAACGTATTTTTGGTAGCTATCACCTCAGCCAAACGATTAGGCGAGATCCAGGCCCCCTCAGTCCAGAACCCCTACATTCAGATCTTCGAGGACCGCATAATACTTAAACTAGACCCAGGGTTCCTCCCTAAGGTAGTGTCTCCTCAGAATCTAAACCAGGAGATAATCCTACCCTCATTCTGTCCAGCTCCAAAGAATGATAAAGAAAAACTGTTTCACTCACTGGATGTTAGACGTGCAGTCACCCGCTACTTAGAAGTCACCAGAGATTGGCAACAGGACACAAAACTATTTATACAGTACGGTGGTAAAAATAAGGATAGAAGCACAGCCACACATACCCTGGCAAGGTGGATAACATCAATTATCACCTCAGCGTACGAGGCCGAAGGGTTACCTATACCTGAAGGGCTTAGAGCCAATTCCACCAGGGCGATAGCGGCATCATGGGCAGAGAGGGCGGGAGCCTCAGTGGAGCAAATATGCAGGGCCGCCACCTGGTCTACACCAAACATTTTCTGTAGACATTATAAGTTGGACACTCTTAACAGCTAGCCAGTCGACCTTCGGTCGTAGAGTGCTACAAGCAGTAGTCCCACCCTAAGCGAATTCTTACTTTGGTATTCCCCATGGTGCTGTCAGGATAGGACGTCCTGGAAAACGGAGATTAGACCTACCGGTAATGTTATTTCCAGGAGTCCTTCCTGACAGCACTGGTAGTTCCCTCCCTATGATTTGTATTGGTGTCATGCTTGTACTAAATCTCAATAAATTTTAATTGCATCCATACTGGTGTGGTACTTGGAAAACTCAATGGAGTGTGGGTATGGGAGGGGACCTTTAACCTCTCGTGCATTTCCTGTCCCTGTAAGGATGAAAGGACAACCCCATGGTGCTGTCAGGATGGACTCCTGGAAATAACATTACCGGTACGTCTAATCTCCGTTTTTGTTGCCTTGATTGGAGAAGTGTCCGGAGATAAATGGTGTGGTTTTAGTGGAGCAATGTGTCCAGTTTGTGTTTACTGAGAGGACTCTGCGTCCGTCTGATCAGGAAACTAAATTGTCTGTTGCCCCACAGGGTTTGGCAACGATCAAAACAATGACCAATCTCGACCTTCAAGAGGCGGTGAGAAACGTCTGAAAGCCGATTTATCAATGTGTTTAATCCTCTTAATTTCAACGTTTGCAATTTTTCCCCCCTTATTCTTTTTATAAGACCATAACCTTTTTCTTTCCCCATGAAATGGAGCCAAGTGGGAGCTCTGGTTTTTAGTCTTTTCTTGTTTTTTTTGTTTGTTTACGACATTGGTTAATTTTTATATTTGATAGCGCATACTTTTATGGATGCAGCAATACTATTTTTTTTTTTTTGTGGCAGTTTAAATATTTGTGAAAGCTTAAATTTGCCAGCACAGTACCCGACCCCATTCAGTTGAACGTGGGCCCTAACATTTGTTTGCTACACTGTGATGTGCATGAAATCGCCGCAAAATCATTACTGCCGTTCAGACAGCTGTGGTTCCCACGTTGTCAACAGTGAGAGCAGGTGGCAACTGATGGGAGTTATTCATCAACCTGCGCTCTAAATAAACAATTAAAAGGGAAAGAAACCAGCGTGGGTTACCCTGTATTTCTCTAGTCACCTTCCACGACAGCCATATCGGAGGATGTCTCCCCACCCTAATGGGGGACAGGAAATGCACAAGAAGGTGAAATAACCCTCCCCTTCCTGCTACCACCAGTGTTTTTCCTGTCCCCTATGGGGCATGATGAGGTCCTGATAGTGCTGCCGTGGCTGGCGACCGGAGGCACTACAACATCAGAATACCTTTGCCCATCGGGCAGCCAATGGTCAGGGGTAGAGATGAGCGACTTTGCCTTTTTTAGGGGAGTCAGGTTTCATGAAACCCGACTTTCTCAAAAGTCGAGTCGAACAAAATCGGCCGACTATAGGGAAAAGTCGTGAAACATGAAACCCAATGCAAGTCAATGAGGAGAAAAGTCAGCAGTGAGTGGAGGACTGTAAACACACCTGGCATGAATTTTAACCCTAGAGGCGGTGAAATTTCTCTCTACCTCTCTCTCTTTCTCCCACTCCAGCTGCGCTCCTGCTACGCTCCGCTTCTCTCATTGGCTGAAAAAAGTCACGTACAAGCATTCGGCGAAACCCGACTTTGGCGCTTGGGTTACCGACCGCATGGCCGACTTCACACTGGTTGGGTTTCGTTTCATGAAACCCGACTTTGGCGAAAGTCGGCGACTTTTGAATCAGACCGATCTGTTTCGCTCAACTTTAGTCGGGGGCTCTGCTCTCCTCTGTGGGAAGGCTGCTCCCGTCTCCACTTCGGTGGTACTCGGGACCCTTGCCCGCCCCTCCTGCGCTCCCTCAGTGGGGTAAAGCGGGGCGGTGCTGTGCGGCCGGGGTCCTCCTGGAGCTCTCCGGCGTCGTCCTCCCCATGCGGCATGTGCCGTGACTGCGTGCACGTGCACACCGGAAGTGGCGTCGGGACCGGCGCCGAACTTCCGGTTTGCCTCCCACCTGTGTGGAACGCACTCGCGGCCTGCAGTTACCGGACTTCCGGAAAGTTTGGAAGAGGTTCTCGTCCTGGTGCTCCCCAAATCTTCCAGATCCCTTCCGTCCCAAGATTGCACAGATCTTAGAGTTCCTCCAGGATGGCCTAGATCTGGGCCTCACACCCAGTACCTTCAAAGGTACAAGTGTCAGCCCGTAGCTCATTCTACGATCAGGACTTGGCAAGCCATCGATGGATTAAACTGTTCATGACCTCGGCGTCTAGGATCCGTCCCAGACTCCGTAGCCAGATTCCCCCCTGGGATTTGAACCTGGTCCTCAAAAGCCTGACTGCCGAACCATTTAAACCTCTGGCTTCCACGACTCTGAAAAACTTGACACTAAAAACAGTGTTCCTGGTAGCAATCACTACCGCAAGGCGCATAGGAGTGCTACAGGCCCTTTCGATACAGGAGCCATATTTAACCATCATGGAAGATAGCATCATCCTAAGATTAGATCCCTCCTTTATGCCTAAGGTAGTCTCGAATTTTCATAAGAGCCAGGACATCGTATTACCCGCCTTCTGTCCAAATCCCTCCAACGCGAAAGAAGGGTTCCATACCCTCGACGTACGCAGAGTACTCTTCTACCTACAGCAGACGGAAAGTTGGAGGGTTGATCAGAACCTATTCGTTCAGATTTCAGGCCGAAATAGAGGATAAAAGGCGGCAAAAAATACAATCGCCAATTGGATCAAGCAAGCGATCAGCCTCGCCTACTCGTCACAGAACATTTCCCCTCCTGCATCATTAAAAGCCCACTCTACTCGTTCCGTAGCAACATCGTGGGCACGAAGAGGGGACGCATCTACAGAGCAGATATGCAGAGCCGCCACCTCTTCGTCTGTCCACACATTCACCATACACTATAGACTAAATTTCAACAGGGATTTAACGTTTGGCAGACGTGTTCTGCAGGCTGTTGTCCCTCCCTAATAAATTAGTTGTTGGTATTTCTCAGATACTGCTGTCGTGGAAGGTGACTAGAGAAAATAGAATTAGTCTTACCGGTAATTTGGTTTCTAGGAACCTTCCACGACATCACTAATTTCCCTCCCTACCTGATGTTCTACCGGATGATTCCTGCGGAATTAGTCCCTTGGAGGGAAATTGCTCCTTATAGGAAATCCATAAAGTGGACGTGCGGAGTCCAGGGTATCTAAAAGAGCGGCTCTTCCATTTGAGGGCAACTCTCAATGGCGAGCTTGCTTAGGAAATCATGGGATGCCTCCACAACCCTGCTTCCCTGTTCCGCTGGTTGCGTACGCTGGAGGATCACCTCACTCGGGGGACGTCTAGCCAGTGGGCCATGGACAGGTCCGGGGAAGAAACCCTTGACTCATTCCCCTATTACAAAGCGACAGGGTTCCTAGTGGATGCTTCCACTAAGTCTGTCCGGGTAGCAGCAAAATCTGCGGTCCTCTCCCAACTCAGCCATCTGTGGCTGAAATCTTGGGGAGGAGACTTTACGATTCTCTTTCAGGGAAATTATTACTTGGCTCAGCTCTGGATGATATCCCAGAGGAAGCCACTGATAAAAAGTCGCCTCCAGAACTGCCGTTAAGCATCTTAAGGCTTATTCCGGACCAGATTCCTCCCAGAGAGAATTCAGAGAAGCGCAAGAAAGGGCCGGTGGAGTTATCCTAAAGGAGGTAAGGGCAGAATATTCTTGCCCCCAACAACAGCGAGGAACGTACTGGTAACTGCAACGTACTGATCACTACAGCGTAGTGATCAATACAACGACAGTTTGCAATTTTCACAATGACTGTTCTCTGGTCAGGAGCCGACTATCGAATTGCATAGATCGTTGCAATCCATATCAAACTAATGGGTTATTTGCACCATTTGCGATAGACTGAGATTGAGGTTCGAGAGTCCTCCCCCTCAATGCCTAAGAGTGACGTCTCTGCAGGCGCACCTCCAAAAAATCCTTGCTATCAGACATCACACTTCTGCAAGCTTGTAGGCTGTACTTGACTGCTCCCGTCAGGAACGATCTCCTCAGTTCCACAACAGACTTGCCTCTCTGTATGTGTAAACCCTCAGACAGGGTCATAATAAACTTAAACCCTTGAACCAAGTGGTAAAGTACAGAAGATGGAGTCGGTCAAGTCAGGCCACCAGCCATTCTAGGCTGAGCGTGACTGCAGTCTGGTGGCGGCCGCTGGCCAGCTTGGGGCTGGGCTGGGTCCAGAATGGGAAACCAGCCTGCAATCACGGGTCATGCATTTAACAATCCCCCTCGTAGGACAAATTTGTGTGATTTTCCACAATGGATTGAGGGGACGCTTTCTTTCACGTCCCGTTTCATCAGACGGGGAATTCCTCAGGTCCCGGGGTCCCCAGGTCAACCACTACCAGTTCAATGTCTTGCCGTTCGGGGTGTCATCAGCCCCTCGAGTGTTTACCAAGATAATGACAGAGGCAATGATCTTCATTTGCCAGCAGGGGATTTGCACTTTCCCTTACTTAGACGACCTTCTAATAATTGCTCCATCCACATCTCGCCTGAACCAGGACGTCGAAAACTCCCTGGAGATTTTACAGTGCTTGGGTTGGATCCCTAACCTGGAGAATTCAGACCTTCCTTCTTCAAGGAAGAAGTTCTTAGGGATACTCCTGGAATCAGGAAAGCGAACATCTTTTTTACACAGGAACAACAACTCGACTTGGTTCAGAGGACCTCCAGGTTCAGAGACCAGAGAGCACCAACCCTGAGAGACTCAAATGTCCATCCCAGGTTAACTTACAGCGTGCATCCAAGCTGTTTCCTGGGCTCAAGCACATACTCGGACCCTTCAGTCCTATGTACTCCGGTGATCAAATAAGTATCGGAATACTGACCAAGAGAACCCCTTCCTGGTCAGGTGAAGGTGTCTCGCCTATGGTGGCTGGACTACCAGAACCTCCAGCGGGGCGTCAGCTGGGATCAGCTCTCCCTGAAAATCATCACCACAGACGCCAGTCAGAGTCTGGGGTGTTATAGTGGAGTATTCACACTTCCAGGGGGTATGGACCTCAGGCATCAGAACCAGCTCCCCAAATGTGAGAGAACTGAAAGCTGTAGAGGAAGTGTTGAAAGCAGGTACGTGGACAATGCGACTACAGTGTCCTACATCCGACACCAAGGAGACACGAAATTCTTCAACCAAAAAAATTGGTGGCTGCAAGAGTTTTTTCTTTGGGAGAGAAACGTCCGTCCATATCAGCAGGCGGACTTCTTCAGCAGAAAGGATGTTCATTTTGGGGTGGAGCCTAGACCAAACAGTATTTTTGTGTCTGGTGTCAAGGTGGGGAAAACCCGATGTGGACCTTTTTGCCATCGGTCAGAACGTGAAGGTGGAAACATGTTTTTCCCTCAGTCCCACCGATGGAGCGTGGGGAGGTAGATGATTCCTCCCATCCGGGGCAGTTCGATCTGGCTTACGCCTTCCCTCCAATTCCCATGATAGCGAAAACACTGCAGAAAATACGGGCAGAACAAGTCGCTACAATCCTAGTGGCTCCCATGTGGCCATGGAGAAGCTGTGCTGATACGGAGCCCTACGAAACTTGGCTCAGGAAGCCCCAATACTTCTGCCCCAAAGGGCCAGTCTCCTACTACACCCAGACCCGCACAGAATGAACCTTGCGGCCTGGCTACTGAAGCCGAAATTCTAAAAGCTAAAGGCCTTTCCGAGAAAGTGATCCAATCTCTACAGGGCCACTGGCCATTCTAGGCTGAGCGTAACCAACGCCATTTCGGGAAGGCTTGGAAGAAGTTCTCATCTTGGTGTTTCTCAAGTGCCCAAACCCCTTCCATCCTAATATCGCACAGATCTTAGAGTTTCTTCAAGACTGCTTAGTTCTGGGGCTCACTCCTAGTACACTAAGGGTTCAGGTGTCAGCTCTTAGTTAATTTTGCGAAGCCAACGATGGGTCAGGCGATTCATGACCTCAGCAACTAGAATTCATCCCAGACTCCGTGGTCCGATTCCCCCCAGGGACATGAACCTTGTTCTCAAAGGCTTGACCAGGGAACCGTTTGAGCCACTGTCTTCCACGACTCTGGGAAAATTAACCCTAAAAACTATTTTTGTAACTATCACCACCGCAAGGCGCATATAAGAATTACAGGCCCTTTCAATGCAGGTGCCATACCTGACCATCACAGAGGATAGCATCATCCTAAGGTTTGATCCCTCCTTATGTCTAAGGTAGTCTCGAACCTTCATAGGTTCCAGGACATGATATTGCCTTCCTTCTGTACAAACCCCTCCAATACGAAACTTCCTCACTCTTGACGTCCGTAGAATAGTTCTCTTCTACCTCCAGCAGACAGAATTGGAGGACTGACCAAAATTCTTCATTCATTTGAATTTTCTGGTTGGAATGAAGGAAAAGGCGGCAATAAATACAATCATGAATTGAATCAGGCAAGCGATCAGCCTCACCTACTCGTCACAGAACGTTCCTCCTCCTACATATCTGAAAACCCACTCTGCTCGTTCAATGTTAACATCATGGGCAGAAAGAGGGAACACATCTTCGTAGCAGATATGCAGAGCCGCCACCTGGTCGTATGTCCATACATTCACCAGACATTATAAACTAAATTTCAACAGGGATTTAACGTTTGGCAGACGTGTTCTGCAGGCTGTTGTCCCTCCCTAAGAAATTAGTTGTTGGTATTCCTCCGATATGGCTGTCGTGAAAGGTGACTAGAGAAAATAGAATTAATCTTACTGGTAATTCAGTTTCTAGGAACCTTCCACGACAGCACTAATTTCCCTCCCTATCTGATACTCTTATTGGATGATTCCTGCACTTTGGTGGTAACTATACATGCTAGTGTGTCCAGAAAAAACACTAGTAGCAGGAAGGGGAGGGTTATTTAACCTCTTGTGCATTTCCTGTCCCCCATTAGGGCGGGGAGACATCCTCCGATATGGCTGTCGTGGAAGGTTCCTAGAAACAGAATTACCGGTAAGACTAATTCTATTTTTTGATTAACAGCCAGGTAAAGCTGACAGGTGCGGGCTGCAACCTTCAGCTGTTGGCTTTAGGAAGGTTGGTTTTCAAGGAAAAATAAGATCCCCACGCCTTTTTAAAATTATGTAAATGTAGCTGTGGCATGTGAGGTTCATATTTGTGGGATTGATGTCTCTTTTGTATTGTCTGGTGACATCAAGCCAATAGCTTAACGGAGAGGTCTCTATGTGTAGAGATGAGCGATTTCTGTTCCGATTGCGATCAGATTCAAATATTTTTGCAATATTCGTCCAACACAGCCGAACGTCATTAGTCAGTGGGAGATGAAATTGCTAAATTTGTTCGGAACCGATCATAAGACAAAGATTTGTCATGAATAGTGTTCGAATATGGCCCGAACATGTTAAAATCTGATTTGGGACCAAAATTCACTCATCTCTATTATTATTAATTATTTATATAGGGCCACTGATTCCACGGTGCTGTACTATCTATAAGAATACCAGCCTCCAGCTGTCTGTCATATTGGGGGGGGAATCTCACGCCATTTTTTTTATTTAAATAAAAAAAAACTGATTGTGGTCTCCTATTTTTTATTTTAACTTGGTTTATTGATAATAAACACATTTCCCATGTCCATAAACAGAAGTACACTTTGTTATTACACTGGTTTACAAAATTAAAAACAGCAGTGTTTGAATTACTAGTATTCAGTCCCATGTTTGGTCGTTAACCGTCCAGCAATGTTATACTGTGGTTAATTCACATCTAACCACTCATTGTAACTTGTCATCTCAGCGTACGTTTACTGGATCACATATAACGTCGACTTTAAAACTTAAAAAGATCGATACCCAATTACTATTTACATAATAACTAAAAATTAACATTTCTGCTGGAAAAACAGACGCACCTGTAAACGTGGTTTGGGCACACCCCCACGTCCATATTCTTAGGCACGTCTTAGATAGTGATGGGTGTTAAGTTCCAGAAGTCCCATATTTTTTTTGAATTTCTCCGGGCACCCTCTATTTTGATAGACCGTGTTTTCATATAGTCACTAAATTGACCAGTTCTACCCAGGATCTGTTTTGGGTATTAAACTATCCATCCATCTCAGAGCAGCTAATTTCCTGGCCAAATATAGCATCTCTCGGATAAATATTTTAATATAGTGGTCCCAATTATCATCCATAACCTCAAACAGTCACATCAAGGGATCCAGCGGAATTGGTATTGCTATTAGGGATAAGAAGGTGGTAACCTCCTGCCAGAATGTGTGTATTACCGGACACCTCCACATCATGTGTATGAAGTCAGCCTCCAACTCATGACACCTCGGGCATTCTGAGGACTGAGAACGGCCCATTTTTGCTAATTTAGCTGGTGTAAGATATGCTTGATGGATTGTATATAATTGGGTCATTTTGTTGTTGGCTGATAGGGAAACCTTGATTG
Source organism: Dendrobates tinctorius (assembly GCF_039654945.1). Classification (NCBI taxonomy): domain Eukaryota; kingdom Metazoa; phylum Chordata; class Amphibia; order Anura; family Dendrobatidae; genus Dendrobates; species Dendrobates tinctorius. The sequence continues at coordinate 250,808 of NW_027361904.1, read as the reverse complement.
AGGACTCCAGCATCTCCTCCCAGTCCTCCTTCTAAATGTTAGGAATCAAGAGCTGCCATTTTCCCCTAACCGCCAAAGGAGTAGAGTCCATGTTTGCAGATAGTAGATGGGTGTATAGCGTGGAGATGAGACTTTGTGGTCCCTGTGACTTAAGTATGCCAATCAGCGGAAGAGAAGATGTGTGCCTGTAGCTATATGGGATATTGTCGGGGTAGCTATTGAGGGAGGACTAAATTAACCTTTCACGGTTGAGCCAGTGATGTCCAAATTAATTCACAGGGCGTTGGTAGCAACTGGGAATGACCACACGGAGACGAGGGTCTCTGTACGGGAGGATTGAGACAGATCACTAGTCCCCTTTATTTTAGTCACTTTAATAATCTTTTGCTTAATTATGCAAAGTTCTCAACTACCAATAGCATCATTTTACTTTATAAGCCAATAATATTGCAAGAAAACCGGAAACTGCATATATGTCCGTATCCAAATAGCATAGAAAGTAATATAATGGCATATTCTTCAGAGTTCTACACCCCAGGTTCCCTTATCTTGCACCTGATGGGAACAGTCTGGCTTCATGACAGCCTGAACTTTTTCATCCTAATTACAAAAATTTACCTTACAGCAACAAAAATGGAGAAACGAAACCTTCAGAGAAATGAAACTTCAGCTCTGATTTTAGTTTTAACCCTTCACACTAGGATGACTCTTAAGTTTAGTGGCTAGGATTTTTGTTTTGTATCTTAAAATCTACATTTACTAATGAGATTGGTGTGATCCACATTCTAGTGGGTCTTTCCCTTTTTTAAGAACTTGTTTGCGACTCCTCTATTCTTAATAACCAGCCTTGCTAAAGCTGACAGCTGAGAGTTGCAGCCCACAGCTGTCTTTTATCTGGCTGATTATTGAATATACAGAGGAACCCACACCTTTATTTATTTTTTTTATTAAATCCTTTAGGGCACAGACATCGGCTAATGATTACTCCATCAGCCGCCGCCTGCTCTCGCTTTTATTAGCGGCAGCAGGCATAGGCCTACTACTATTCCCATCAACTGGCGCCAGTGACCGGAGCGGGTAAACTTTTTACCTCCAATCACAGTTGCCTGCTCATGACAACTGTTGCTGTCTGAACGGCGGTGATGATTTTGCTGCCGATCAGAGGCGGTGTTTGTTGTGCTGTCATGCACATGGCAGGGCGATAAAAATCTGGTGTTCAGGGTGCCGAGCCTGAACAGTATCACAGACTTCCTGGTGAAGTCAGTGTTCTGTGTCCGTGCCCGAACAGAGTAGGTGTTTGGTACAGACACCGAACTTTACTGTTCAGGTTCGCCCATCTCTAGCCAGAATATAATTTGTCATACTTTATGCCCCCAACAAAATTGTTGGCACTCTGCCATGCCTCCTCCAGCTAAGCTCAAAAGTTGGAGCTGTCAATAACTGGTACAAAAAAAATCCTAAAAGTTGCAAAGGTTTTGGCACAGTGAAGGCCTTTGCAAAAATGATAAAACATTTGTGTGCTAGAATTCTGGTGAAATGGGGCCTGACTATGGATACGGCAGGTTGTAGTGCAGGCTTCAGATGTAAATAGTGGGAAAGTCTGATCCAAAGCAGATTTATGCAAACTAGCTGTAAATATGAAGTAAAAGGCTCAGAAATATCAATTGTTCCACAGAAATGAGCAATTTCATATTTTAGTTTTTTTTTTTGTGTGCAGGGTTTAACAATGACAATTTTAGATCAAGAGGAAGAGGCGGAAGCAGAGGAGGCCGAGGGTCTTACCATTCAGGTAGGTTTATAGGCTCGATATATAGGCATAATTCAGACTGCAAAACAATAAAAAACTGAACAAGCTACAGCTTTATAACTAAAACTTGTGATCCAGACATGTTTCATCCTCTCTCCTGTCTGCAGCGGCCGCTTTCTGCAGACAGGAGAGGGATGAGTGTGGCACAGTGCACGTCCAGTCGCACGACCAGGAATTAAGTTCGGGCAGTGTAAGCGCTTCAATGATGTGCGGCGGCTGAACTGTGCACTGAACCCTTGACCTCGCCAAGGAGCCCTTATTTACACATGTAATAAAGAGGGATTTTTGGTACTTACCGTAAAATCTTTCTTGGAGCCTTCATTGAGGGACACAGTTTACCATGGGTGGTGTATGCTGTTGTCGCTAGGAGGCTGACACTATGCATATAAGGAAAATAGCTCCTCAGCAGATAACACCGACAGGCACAAGTCAACTCAGTTGGTGCTAAAGCAGTAGTAGGAGCAAGTATGAAAAAACTCAACCTATGTACCAACCCAAAACTGCACAATGGCCAACACTGTACAACATTCAGGGAGGGTACTGTGTCCCCCAGTGAAGACTCCCAAGAAAGATTTTATGGTAAGTACCAAAAATCCCTTTATCGCTTCATTGGGGGACACAGTACCATGGGACGTCCAAAAGCATTCGCAAGGGTGAGAAAGGTATGCAGAGAAGGGAACTTGGGTCGGCCGGTGGGAAACCACCGCCTACAGTGTCTTCCTACCCAGGCCTGGCGTCAGCAGTTGGCATGAGTATTCACCTTGTTAAACCTCACAAAAGTGTGAAGGGACGACCAGGTTTCAGCTATGCAAACTTGCAAAGCCAAAGCCAGGTGATGAATGGCCCAGGAAGCTCCCACAGCCCTGGTAGAGTGAGCCCTCGCCCCCGGAGAAGGCGGTTTGTCCTGAATGTGCTCCGCCGCCTCCAGAACCGCTGAACGAATTCAATGAGCGATGGTGGATTTAGAAGCTGGGAGCACCTTTCGACGACCTTCAGAGACAAACAGGGAATCGGACTGACGAAAAGAAACAGTCCTAGAAAGTTAGACTCGAATAGCCCTGACCAAATCCAGCTTGTGGAGAGATCTTTCCAAGGGATGAGCTGGGGAAGGGCACAGAGAAGGAAGGACGATGTCTTCGTTGATGTGAAAGGCAGAAACTACCTTTGGCAAAGGAAACTGCTGGAGCACCACCTTATCCTGGTGCAGAATCAGGAAAGGAGAACGGCTGGAAAACGCTGCTAACTCTGAGACCCTCCTAATAGAGGTGATGGGGATCAGGAAGGCCACTTTCCATGAAAGGAGAGAGAAAGAAATGTCCTGAATAGGCTCAAAAGGCGCACGCTGGAGGGCGCCCAGGACAAGGTTGAGATCCAATGGATCAACCGGTGAATGGTAAAGGAGGCGCTATGTGAGCGATGCCCTGAAGAAAGGTCTTCACCTGGGGAAGTGATGCCAGATCCCTTTGGAAGAGAATAGACAGAGCGGACACCTATCCCTTTAAGGTACTGAGGGAAAGGCCCGAGTCGAGACCTGTTTGTAGAAAACCAAGGATGGAAGGAAGGGAAAATGCCATAGAAAACAAACTGTCTTCACACCAACGGAAGAAGGCTTTCCAACACCTGTGATAGATGCGTGAAGATGCCGGTTTTCTTGCCCTAATCATGGTCTGTGACCTTGTGAGAAAAATTTGCGTCCCTTAGGAAGAGGGGCCATTGTGATAGAATATCTGGACGTTCTGGAAGCCTCCAGGGGACGTCCGAGAGCATGTTCACTAGCTCCGCATACCAATCTGGAGCTACTAACAAAACGGGGACCCCTTCTGCCTTTATCTTTTCCACGACTCTTGGGATCAAGGGAATAGGTGGAAACAGATAAGGCAACTGATTCTGGGACCACAGGATCACAAGTGCATCGCAACCGACGGCCATCGGGTCCTGGGACCTGGCTACGTACTGGGGAACCTTGTGGTTAGTTCGAGAAGCCATTAGGTCGACATCCGGAACGCCCCATCTCTGACAAATCAAGTTGAAGACTGCTGGTTTGAGAGACCATTCGCCTGACGCGAGCCCCTGACGACTCAAACTCGGCTTTCCAGTTGTCCACCCCTAGAATGTGGACGGCTGATATGGCGGGGACATGGCTTTCCGCCCAACGCAGAATCTTTGCTACCTCTGCCATGATTTGCTTACTGCGAGTCCCGCCTTGGTGGTTTATGTAAGCCACGGCTGTGCCATTGTCCTACTGAATGTGGACTGGCTTGCCCACGAGGAGGGACTGCCAGCGGAGGACAAGGATTGCCCTGATCTCCCAAGAGATTGATTGGAAGGAGGGCTTCCTGAACGCTCCAGTGTGACCCTGCGCTGTGAGATGGAGGAAGACTGCTCTCCAACCCTGAAGGCTGGCATCGGTGGTGATGACCTGCCATCGGAGAGGGAGAAATGACCTCCTGCGCAGGACAGAGGCGGATAGCGTCCACCAAGTGAGAGACTGCCTCACATTGAGAGGTAGAAGAACTGAATGATCCAGGGAAAGTGTACTTCTGTTCCAGGTAGACAGGAGGGCCAGCTGAAGGGGTGGATGTGGAACTTGGAGTAAGGCACTGCTTCCATGGAGGTGATTATCTTCCCCACTACTCTCATGTTGAACCGAAGGGGAAGAGGAACTGGCGCTTTAGGGCTTTGATTCCCTGTCGGAGAGATGCAAACTTCTCCTTTGCCCCGGAACACTAGACGCCGAGTTGGGATCAGGGTCGACTTCTCCTTTTTTGATAATCCATCCAAGACGGACTAGCGTGTCCAGAGTGATCTGGAGGCTCTGGTCGCAGTCACGGTGAGACTGGCCCCTGACCAGGAGATCGTCGAGATAAGGAATTATGAGAATCCCTTTGGAACGTAGGATGACAATGACACAGACACATAGAACACATAGACACATAGTGAAGGCCCTGTGGGCGGACGCCAGGCCAAACGGGAGTGCCGTGAACTGGTAATTGTGCTCCTGTATGGCAAACCGAAGGAACCTCTGCTGTACAGGAACATGCAGGTAAGCATCCTGAATGTCCACAGAGCAAAGATATTCCCCCGACTCCATAGAGGCGATCACTGAGCGCTAGGACTCCATTCTAAAGTGGCAAATCCGATGGTGGTGATTCAACTGCTTGAGGTCCAAGATCGGGTGAAGGGAACAGTCTTTTTTCGGGACTACGAACAGGTTTGAGTAGAAACCTGAAAACCTTTCATGCCAAGGAACGGGTACAATCACTCCTGAGCTTAGCAGGGGAGAGATGGCTTTGAGAAGCCCTTGGACCAGAGAGGGCTGTTTTGGAGGGTGTAAGAGGAAGAAACGTCTTCCTGGGGGCGAAGAAAATTCTATCTTGTAGCCGAAGGTAACTATCTCTCTGACCCAGGCGTCGTCTACCTCTGACAACCAAACGTCACTGAAAAGAAGCCTGCCTCCCACCCTGGAACGATGTTCAGGTGGGGGTGACCCGTCATTCAGAAGAAAATGTGACTGTGGGGCTTGGAGGGGCGGCCCTTAGGCCTCCAGTGAGGAGTAAGTTTGAAGGAAGATTTCCTTTCCCCCTGTGCGGACAAACGGTCCTGCTGGGAGGAGCCTCCTGAGGATGAGACAGGGCGAAAAGGCAGAGGTCCTTTCCTATTGAAGGGATGTCTGGGTCTGGATTGAGGCAAGGATGTGCTTTTGTCCCTGGTGGCGTCTGAAATGATCTGGTCCAGCTTGGGCCCCAAAGAGTCTGGAACGAAAGGCCAGTGAGAGATTTTTTAAAGGCTGGATGTGCGTTCCATGCTTTTAACCAAAGGACGCGTCGAATGGCAATAATGTTGCGCATCTAAGGAGGCATTTAAGAGATTTACCAGCATGAGCAATCTGGTCTGCTAAATCTGCTAGCTCCTCTTAGGCGCTTCCGCCATGATGCCCCTGTGAAGAATCTTGGCCCAGGCCAATATGGCTTTTGCCACCCAAGTGGAGGTGAAATTAGGGCAGAGAGACGTGCCAGCTGCCTCGAAGGCCGATTTGGATAAAGCCTCAGTCTGTCCGTAGCGTCCTTGAGAGACGCTGCATCAGGAATGGACAGGACTGTTTTTGAGGATAAGCGTGACACCGACGGATCCACAATAGGGGATTCGGACCATTTGCTGACAAGGTCTGGACTGAATGGGTACAGAATGTCTAGATGCTTTCTGCCTGGAAAACGTTTGCCGGGATGCACCCAATGTTTAGAAGTAGTAGCCTCAAACTCTGATTGGGAAAAGTTCTGGAGGGACGCTTAACCCGTTTGAATGAAACGGAATCGTCCTGACCAGCCGCTTCCTCCTCCTTTAGTTCGAGGGTTTGAAGAATAGCCGAGATAAGGCTATCTCCATGTCCTGCGTTCCAGAAGCCTGATCTACTTCTGAGTCAGACTCTTGACTAAGGCTATATCCGACCCAACGTCTGCATCTGAGGAGGGAGAACAGGTAGAGAGGGGCACTCTGGAAGCTGCAGAGGGTCCCAGTGAAGTGGATGAGGAACTAGACTGTCTGCTTTCTAGATCTTTTCCCTGATCTGTCCTTGAGGGTTGTGGTCAGGTGCGTGCGAGTCACCGTGGGAGGCGTTCGGAGCATCGGTGGCAGCCGAAAGATCCTGCATACGTTCCAGGACCTGAACCAGGGACTGTAAAAGAAAATAATGCGGATCTGGTGTTAGATCCAGGTCCGCCTCCTACAGACACTAAGCAAAGACTGAGATGCCTTGTGCCTGTCGGTGGGTGTATACTGCTGAGGAGGAGCGATTTTTTTTTTTTTTCCCCCTTATTTGCATGGTGTCAGCCTCCTAGCGACCACAGCATACAACCATGGTAACCTGTGTACCCCAATTAAGCGGGAAAGAAGAACCTTTGCTTAAGGTGTAACTATAAAATGTAATCTTACCTGTAGATTTAGTTTGCATTAAATCTTTTATTGGTCTCGATAAACTCTAGGTGACACTGACGATGTAAACAACCAGAGAAATTTTGCAAGAACAGGTAATTGTCTACCCCCCTCCCAAAATCTTCATCCTTCAATTTCCACTGAATCCTCTTGTTCATTATACCATCATATAATAAGAATTCCCTCTTCTGAATACTGATTGGTTTGCTGTTAAGGATAGATCATGCATCTCTCAGGTTTTGGCATTGCCAGACTAATGTTTAGAATTTTATTTTATTTATTTTTTTTGTTTTAACCCCTTAATGTCCAATGACGGGCACAGTTCGTCATTAGACATATCCCCTGCTTTGATGAGGGCTCCGGCACTGAGCCCGCATCCAAGCCGGAACATGTCCGCTGTTATGAACAGCTGACATGTGCCTGCAATAGGCGCGAGCGGAATCGCTGTCCACCCGCACCTATTAACTAGTTAAATCCCGCTGTGAAAACTGACAGCGGGCATTTAAATAGCATTTCCGGCTTCCGGGCCGGAAATGACCTCATCGCCGACCCCCGTCACGTGGTTGGGGGTCGGCGTCATGTTGCCTGGACAACCAGAGGTCTCTGACACCTCTATGGTCGCTCCAGGCATATGGCTTTTAGCGCCACCCGGTGGTCGGCGCTGAAAGCACAGGAGTGAATTTGCTACATATGGGCGATCTGCTCATCGCCCATATGTAGCAGAGCCGATCGGGTTGTGCATACTTATATTCTTATTTTGAAGCATGCCAAAATTAAAAAAAAAAACCTAAAAGTTCAAATCACCCCCCTTTCGCCCCAATCAAAATAAAACAGTAAAAAAAAAATCCCACATACACATATTAGGTATCGCCGCGTTCAGAATCGCCCGATCTATCAATAAAATATATCATTAACCCGATCGCTAAATGGCGTAGAGAAAAAAATTCAAAACGCCAGAATTACGCTTTTTTGGTTGCCAAGACATTGCATTAAAATACAATAATGGGCGATCAAAAGAACGTATCTGCACAAATGTGGTATCATTAAAAACGTTAGCCCGGCACGGAAAAAATAAGCCCTCACCCAACCCCAGATCATGAAAAATGGAGACGCTAAGCGTCTCGGAAAATTGCGCAATTTTTTTTTTTTTTTTTTTTAAGCAAACTTTGGAATTTTTTTCTCACCACATAGATAAGAGGACACAGACATGTTTGGTGTCTATGAACTCTGTTTTGGTCGATTAGACAACATTAACAGTAGCTATCCCTTCGAGGCGTAGTTTACAGTACAGAAAAACACAACTGTATTGTAAAATTTTATATTTAATCCAAAATCCAGGCAGTGTTTATGAAACATACACAAGATTTTTACAAAAGGAACAAAATAATACAGCATGGGGGTGGGCGTGGCTATAGCGGCGAGAGAGGACGCATCTGAAGAGAGCTCCTGCCATCCTGATTATATCTGGCCAGTGGACCCTTAACCTCAGCGGCGCGGTCGCTGTGTTTTTTTTTTTTTTTTTTACCCCCCCCCCCCCCCCCCCCCTGAACTGTGGCGGGGCTGGAGTCTTGTGTGGCGAAGCTTTGAAGGCCGGCGGGGCCTGCATGGGGCGGCGGCCATCTTGGAGGCGCACGCTCTGCCTGTGAGACACGGCGCCGGGTTCCCCATCGCTGCAGTGAGCAGACATCCTGAATATATATGAGGGACAGGCGGTGTGTGCCCTGAAAAATTGGGCCCCGCATTCCCCCTCTCTGCCAAATCACCTGGCCTGTCAGCGCCATTAATATATGAACTTGGATGCCCCTCTGGCTGCTATCCCTGTGGGGTGCTGTGGGTCTCTCCCCGGGATATATGAGCCCTTGGCTGCTGCTTGGAGCTGGACATTACCTCCCTGTGTGATGCTGCAGATCTGTGCTGCTCCTGGGACCCTGCAGCTACTATCTGATTTCAATCAGTATAACCTTGAGTTAAGGGACTCCGGGGTGTACTGTCTTTGGTATCCGGCTGTGCCCTATTGCTATCGAAATGAGTCGTTCCAAGGGGTCTGGGGCGGCGGAAAGGCTGAAGGAATATGCCAGAATAGACCATACTGAAGCTTCAAGATCTCTTAAAAATAATCCCTCACAGACTCAGCGTAAGAACCGCCCCTCTGAGGGTGGGGAGGAGAGTGAGCAAGAGGAATTAACCCTTAAGCAGGCGTCTGAGCAACTCATGCAGGCCATCTCCTTAACCAGGACGTCTGTCGGTGAAGATAGAGGAAGAGAACACCAAGATGGGACGCCTCCTACAGGATATGCAAGCCATGAAGGGCCGCATTACGGAGGTGGAGACGTGGGTATCTGAGGTGGAAGACACCATCACACCCATGGAAGCCAAACTAACGAAAGCGGCAGGTTCTATGAATGCGTGGAGGCAAAAAGCAGATGACCTGGAGAACAGAATGCGTCTGAATAATATCCGAATTATTGGACTACCGGAGCGTTCGGAAGGACAACACCCGGAGCAATTCCTAGAAGATTGGCTTAAATCTACTTTGGGAGACGAATTCTCCCCAATATTTGCGGTAGAAAGGGCTCACAGGGTCCCTACTAGACCTCTTCCTCCTGGAGCCCCACCTAGACCTTTTCTGACGCGCCTCCTTAACTGCAGGGATAGAGACGTGGTTCTGCGTCTGGGGTGGCAAGAGAGTCCTATCAAGTTCAACAATGCCATGATCTCAATTTTCCCAGACTTTTCTATGGAACTCCAGAAACAACGGGTGCAGTTTACGGAGGTCAAAAGGCATCTGCGGGAGAGGAATGTTATGTACTCGATGATTTGCCCAGCTCCGGGTGGTCCACGAGGGTTCTACGTCGTTTTTTACAGATCCAGCGGAGGCGGCAGAGTGGCTACGGTCTCACAAAGGGTCTGCTGCAAAGAAATCCTAATGTATCTATTGATAGTTGGTATTTTTCTATTAATTGGCTGATTGCAGCTTTACTCAAAAGCATCGAAGTTACCAACAATACCGGACACTGGGCTCAGTGATGTTATCTCCCTGTTTGCTTCATGATGGGAGTACAGGACTCTGCTCCCGCTTTTTGTTGTTTATTCATTTTGTTTTTTTCCGTAGTGGTTTTCTGTATTTTTTTAGGTAAAAATCGCAGCCGACGACAATTTGTTTTTAGGTGATGTCTCTAAATTTTGCCCGGGCAGTATTATGCACCATATTCAGCCGAACAAAACATAGGGTCTGAGTTGATATGTATGTCATGGAATGTGAGGGGTATAAAAACTCCTCGGAAAAAGATTAGTCTTCTCACAGATCAGACACTACTGCCCTCACATTGTGGCCTTGATAGAGACGCACCTGACCAGGGAAACAGCGTGGTGTGTGCAGAATCCTTGGGTACAATGGTCTGTCCATGAATTCCACACCAGCTATTCGAGAGGGGTCTCACTGTTGGTACATAGAGACGTCAGATGGGAAGCCAGGGAGACTCGGAGGGACCCTGAGGGTCGTTTTGTTATTATCCATGCATTGATAAATACCAGGAAATATGTAGTCTTTTGCATTTATAACCCCCCCCTGGCTCGTATGTCCATTCTACAGAAGGCAATGAGCTTTGCCCTTAATTACCCAGATGCTGATGTTATTTGTATGGGAGACTTTAATATGGTCATGAACAACTGCCGTGATAAATTGAGGCTGGATGATGGAGTGACTGGGGGGTCCTCTCCATCGACTACAGCCCCATTGTCATTATTTATGGGGGGTGGCGGGTGGTTGGATTTGTGGAGGGTGCGTCACCCTGAGCTAAGGGAATATACCTGCCACTCATCCACTAAACGCTCTTAATCACGCATAGACTATATATTTGGTACTGGCGGTCTGGCAATGTGGGTGGCTGATATAGAACATGGAAGTAGGGGGATATCAGACCATAGTCCGGTCATTCTTAAACTCAAATGTGGTCAAATAAACAGCGGGATAGCTTGGAAGTTGAATCCTTTCTGGTTAAAATTGATGGGACCTCCTGACAGAACGAGTGATCAGTTGCATTGCTTCACCGCATCCCACCTGGAACTGGAACCTCAAGATATCTATATTGGGAGGCCCTTAAGGCATACCTGAGGGGCTGTTTGTCCTCCTCCGATCTCTTATATTAAGCGGGTAACCTCAAGTAAGGATGATGAGGTGGAGCAACGACTGAAAGTCGCAGAGGCAACATATATATCTAACCAAACTAGTGGCAACAGGATTGAGTGGCTGGCCTCCCAGAGGTTATATAGTCAGCATGTGGACACTAAATCTAAGCGTAATCTGTTCTTTACCCGTCAATCTTTGAATTGGGGAACCAGACGGGCAAATTCTTGGCCTATCTGGTGCGCCAACATAGCACCTCTACTACAATATTACAGATTCGTGGGGCAGATGGTCTGTTGGTGTCTTTGACTGAGGAGATACTTGGCTGTTTTCATGACTACTACAGGTCATTATATGAATCTAAAACTGACTTTGACACTGTCGGGGTCGTAAACGACAATGAATCCTCATTCACCAGTCATTCCAAATCATTGTGCGAGCGCAAAACATCTGGTACCGATTAAGAATGACTCAGACACGCAGCTGATTCAGTCTTAGCTAATGTCCTGCATCCACACCTGTCAGGAGCAGTACAACAACTGGCTTTTATTTACAAATACACAATACTATATTGAGTGTTAGGGGAAGGCGTGCATTAGGCGGGGTTTATGCAGTATACATCTAGTGTCCAGTCTCTCTCTGATTCGTCAAAACGTCTCCCGATGGTTACTTCTTCTTCACATTCCTGAGTTATCTTTTTTAGGAGAAATGAAACTTAACTTAACTCTTTAGACACTGAATTTAAGTGAAAGTGAACACTGGCAGCCATCTTTAATACAGTTACATTTGCATTAGCAAGCAATTAGGAAAAACTTATTGTTTCACAGTATAAAAATATAAAAGTTATATAAGAAAATATATTTTCACCTTGACAATCCCCCCTAAACAGTTTTTCCCTTAATGAAAGATCCTTCGAGACTGTCCATGTGATGGGAAAAGGGGAGGTGGATTTCTTCATCCAGACACCTCAGAAGCTCTCCCCTAGCGAGAGGCCTCCAGGCAGCTGAACCCTTCACTAACCTCACATGGAGTTCTCCCGCTGTCCCTAAACTAAGTCTCTTAACATCATCTGAGAATGGGGGGTTTTGTCTACTCTCTTGAGGGGAATATACTTAGGGATCTTCCCTAGATCAGTACCATCGTACTCTGGTGGGTCTACTTCTTGATTGAGGAAGGTGCCAGTCGGAGTTGCTTTGGCAATAACCTTTTTATACAAGGGAATAACAGACCTACAGATGACTACCCATTCCTGCTACTACATGTGGGGACAAATGACACCGCAAGAAACGACCTGGAAACCATCTGCAGAGACTTTGAAGACTTAGGCAAGAAAGTGAAAGAACTGGGAGCGCAGGTGGTCTTCTCTTCCATCCTCCCAGTGGATGGCCATGGAACAAGGAGGTGGAATAAGATTCTGCAGGTGAACAACTGGCTACGTCGATGGTGCCGTCAGCAACTATTTGGATTTCTGGATCACGGAGTGAACTACTTATACAATGGACTACTTGCTAGAGATGGGGTGCACCTTTCGAAGACTGGAAAGCAGGTATTTGGAAGTCGCCTTGCTACACTTGTAAGGAGAGCTTTAAACTAGAACAACATGGGAAGGGAAGCAAAAGACCAGAAAAAGCCATACACCTGACAAATGCTACTGAGAACTCTGCTATTAGAAGTGGAAAGGAAGAACAAAGACGAAAGAATCTAATTAAAAAAAATATTGGAGAAAGAGAAACCAATCACAAACTAAAATGTTTCTATACTAATGCACAAAGCATGGGCAACAAACAAGGAGAATTGGAACTACTATCACAGGAAAAGAAATATGATGTCATTGGAATCACTGAAACTTGGTGGGACAATACACATGATTGGAATACAAGACTAGAAGGATACAACTTATTTGCAAGAAACAGACTTGATAAACGAGGAGGGGGTGTCGCATTGTATGTTAGAAACGCGTATATCTGCACAGAGATTGAAGCTTCAGAGACTGGGAGTTCTGTGGAAACTGTTTGGGTAAGAATACAAGGACAGAACAATGGAAAGGACACCATTGTAGGCATTTACTACAGGCCGCCTGTGCAAGCTGAAGATATGGATGAACTCTTTATGCATCAAATGGCCAAGTTCTCCAAAAAATATGACATAGTTGTCATGGGAGATTTCAACTATCCAGACATTTGTTGGGAATCTCTCTCAGGCAAAACTAACAGGTCAAGGAAATTCTTATCCTCTCTTGCTGACAACTTTATCTTCCAAAAGGTAAAGGAGAAAACAAGGGGAACTGCTACCTTGGATCTAATCCTTATAAACAGGGAGGAAATGGTTGAGGAGGTAAAAGTGGCTGGGACCCTAGGAGGTAGCGACCATGCTATTTTAGAATTTTGGATAACTAGAGGCGGAAGACCTGTGAAGACTCAGACGTCAAGGTTAGATTTCAGAAAGGCAGATTTTAAGGGATTCAGAAAGAGAATTGGAGGGATCCAATGGCTGGATATCCTTAAAGACAAAAATGTCCAGGAAGGATGGGAAATCTTGAAAAATGAAATTCTCAAAGCACAGTTGTTAACAATTCCGAAAAGAGGGAAGAATAGGAAGCATTTAAGGAAACCAGGATGGATGAACACAGAACTTAAGCACATGCTAAAAAGGAAGCAAAAAATGTTTATAAAATGGAAAGAAGGAGGCATATCTAAAGAAGAATATAATGCTGTCTGCAGAACCTGCAAGGCACAAATCAGATTATCTAAAGCTGAAAATGAATTGAGGCTTGCAAGAGATGTCAAAAGCAATAATAAAGGATTTTGGGGATATGTCAAAAGTAAAAGAAAAGTCAAAGATGCTATAGGATTTTTACAGGATGAAAATGATGAAATGGTAAGACAGGATGTTGAGAAGGCTGAACTTTTAAATTCCTATTTTGCATCTGTTTTCTCTCAGAAAGGAAATGTAACATCAACTGTTATTCACTGTCCTATTAAGGGAATAGAAGAATCCAGGATATCTATAAACAGAAAGATAGTGAGGAAACACTTAGCTAACCTAAATGTATTCAAGTCTCCAGGTCCAGATGAATTACACCCCAGAGTACTGAAGGAGATAGCAGAAGAAATTTTTGAACCCCTCTCCATAATCTTTGAAAATTCTTGGAGAACAGGAGAAGTGCCAGAAGACTGGAGAAGAGCAAATGTTGTTCCTATCTTCAAAAAGGGGAAGAAGGTGGACCCAGGCAACTATAGGCCGGTGAGTCTGACTTCTATACCAGGAAAGATCTTTGAACAAATTATTAAACAACATGTATGTCAATACCTGGATAAGAATGAAGTGATTAAACAGAGTCAGCATGGGTTTGTAACTAATAAGTCATGTCAGACTAATTTAATTTCCTTCTATGATGGTATTACTGATTGGGTGGATCAAGGAAATGCTGTAGATATAGTATATCTTGACTTCAGCAAAGCATTTGACAAAGTCTCTCATACAATCCTTATTGAAAAAATGACTAAGTATGGAATGGACAAGGCAACTGTTAGGTGGATTCATAACTGGCTTAGTGATCGGACCCAAAGAGTGGTCGTAAATGGCTGCACATCCAGTTGGAAGAATGTCTCAAGTGGGGTACCACAGGGCTCTGTCCTGGGCCCTGTATTGTTCAACATCTTTATCAACGATTTAGATGAAGGAATTGAGGGTAAACTGATTAAATTTGCTGATGACACAAAGCTAGGAGGGATAGCTAATACTAGAGAAGAGAGAGAGAGGATTCAAAAAGATTTAAATAAACTGGAGAAGTGGGCAGCAACTAACAGAATGGTTTTTAACAGGGAGAAATGCAAAGTACTACATCTGGGCAATAAAAATGAAAAAAGCATATATAGAATGGGAGGAATAGGGCTAAGTGACAGCACATGTGAAAAAGACTTGGGTATACTAATAGATCACAGACTGAATATGAGTCAACAGTGTGATGCAGCAGCAAAAAAGGCAAATGCAATTCTAGGATGTATTAACAGAAGCATACAGTCTAGATCACGTGAAGTAATTGTTTCCCTCTACTCCTCTTTGGTCAGACCTCATCTGGAATATTGTGTCCAATTTTGGGCACCACATTTTAAAAAAGACATCAACAAACTGGAGCAAGTTCAGAAAAGAGCGACCAGAATGGTGACCGGTCTGCAAACCCTGTCTTATGAGGAAAGGTTGCAGGATTTGGGAATGTTTAGTTTGCAAAAGAGAAGACTGAGAGGAGACTTAATAGCTGTCTACAAATATCTAAAGGGCTGTCACATTGTAGAAGGATCAACTTTATTCTCATTTGCACAAGGAAAGACTAGAAGCAATGGGATGAAGCTGAATGGGAGGAGACACAGATTAGATATTAGAAAAAACTTTTTGACAGAGTGATCAATGAGTGGAACAGGCTGCCACGAGAAGTGGTGAGTTCTCCTTCAATGGAAGTCTTCAAACAGAGGCTGGACAGACATCTAACTGGGATGATTTAGCGAATCCTGCTTTGAGCAGGGGGTTGGACCAGATGGCCCAGGAGGTCCCTTCCAACTCTACGATTCTATGATTCTTAACAAAGAGTTATTGATCCAATTACAAGGAGGGCAATCAGTACTATACAAGCTTGTTGAAGGAATCCCTTGTGTCCACCCAACCAGCCGGAAAAGAAAGATGTGTCTACTCCAGCATTAGTTTTCAATTCTGCTGCTAACCTAGTTATCTTTTTAAGGGCTATCATGGTTTTTCCATTCACTCCAGAGTTCTGAGGGATATAGGTACAACACTCCTCTCCCACCATCCCACAAACTCCTCCTTTCTCAGCTAATATCATATCAAGGGCTAGTCGATTTTGGAGTGTCATTCTAGTGTTAGGGCCCAATTCTTCAACTATACCTTGGAAGGCATCTTGGCTGAAATTGACAAACCTTTGTTCACTGTAATATATGTAATTGATCCATTCAACATTTTTATTAATCTGCACCTGTGGGATTATAGAAGCAAAGCCAGCATAGATCTGGTGCTGGGCTTTAAATTGGTCAGGCACCCCCCTTGGCACTCCAATAGCATCAATATATACTAGTGGATCTTCTTCATAACTCATATGGAGCTGATCGAGGCTTCTCCTTTTCCTGGTAGGTTCATCAGGTATCTTTGGATCCCAGGGTAGAATCTTGAACTGCATAGCTAGTTTAACAAGGGTGCATTGGCCTGTCCAGGCATTTGGCAACCTAGGACGGAGCTTACCATCTCCACATAACCAATAAATGTCATACATATATTGTGTATGTTTGATTAACAAGTCAGTATCTAGAGAACTATTCTCTTTGCAGAAACCTGTCTCGAAGATCCCTACTGGTGTACCTGTGGTGTCGTGGGAATTATAGCAGGTGTAATTGTCAGCTAATACAGTTACTTCTCCTGGGACCTTTAGTTTGGGTTCCTTATGAATTAGTGGGACGTAATCTGGGCAATCAGTGGGCTTCAAACCTTTCAACAAATTCATGACACAGGCAGTGGTGTTTAGGTATGCTCTGAGTATTCAACTGGTCATTCGGAATAACAAAGGTAGCTGGAGTCAAACGACCCAGAGTACAAGCACCTTTTACCCCTACTGGCAACCATTTATATGCATTGTCTCCACATACCCAGAACATGTCACTAGGTAGGTCCCATAGGGCTGAATGTTGTAATACCAGTCTATGAACTAAATCTATGAACGCAGATACATTCTGAAGCATACACCAATTTGGAAGTTGTCCTAAAGGGCTACAATACCCTACATTGGGATTTCTACAGGTGGGAGTTCCTTTCTCATATCCAGATGACTCGTTGCAAGGTATATTACCTGAAATATTAAAACAAGTTTCATTATTGCCCTGGGGAAATAAATTGGAATACTCCCAGGACGTGTTATGCAACCTTCTTTCTAGCAGTATTGGTTTGAAGGCATCAGTAGAGTGGGAAGTTACATTAAAACTAACTTGTAGGCCATACATTGGAATTTGCCCCAGGTAGGTTAATCGAGTTCTATTCCTGGGTACCCAAGCCCCCCCTTTATATGCCAGATATTGAAGGTATGTGTTACTTCCTGAAAGATTACCCTGCCACCAAGGGTATCCTACCCATCCCACAATAGGTATTCCAACAGTTGTGTTCCATATCTTCACATTATTTGTGGCATTATTAGCGAGTGTATCAGAACAACTGGTCCAGGCAAATAATTCCTCGGGTGGCACAGGAATAACAAGGAACGGAATACTAGTGGCCGATATTGGTGAATGTGTGCAGATCCAGCAATCTGCTGGAGACTGAGTGTCTTTTGACCAATCATTTAGTATTTTTTCATGATGTTGTATAAACTTATTATTCAAGGACATTGGAGAATTTAGATTGTCCCACGCAGCTACCATTATTACAGATAATGCAACAAAACCAAACCAAAACATTATGCACTCTTATGCTTTGTTAATTCCTGTGGCTAGTTTGCAATGCGATGCGTGGATCCAGGTTGGTCGTCCTTCCAACTTAACAGAAGTAGGCGTTGTCAGGAGTACTTGGTAAGGTCCTTGATATCGGGGTTCAAGGGTCTTTCTGGAGTGTTTCTTGACATATACGTAATCACCAGGTTGTAGACAGTGAGTTCCTTCCACACTATCTGGATCTGGAATGGAAGAGAAAACTAGAGAATGCATTTGAGTTAAATGCTTTTGCAACTGGATTACATAACTTGTCAAATTATCCACATTGAGTGTTAAGACCTGTGGGTAGTACAACCCTGTGTTCGGTGGTCTTCCAAACAGTATCTCGAAGGGTGACAGTTTAGTTTTCCCCGTGGGTGTGTACCTTACTGAGAATAATGCTAATGGGAGACACTCTGGCCATGGTTTATGGGTTTGTTCCATGGTTTTCTGTATTTTCAATTTTAGTGTCCCGTTCATTCTCTCTACCTTCCCTGAACTCTGTGGGTGGTAGGGTGTATGAAATGCTTGTTCTACACCTATCATTTGCATTACATTTTGCATTACCTCAGCAGTAAAGTGTGTACCTCTGTCTGATTCAATTGTTTCAGGGACACCGAATCGTGGTACTAGTTCCATCACCAGTTTCTTTGCAGTAGCTCGAGCTGTAGCCGTTTTCACCGGGTAGGCCTCTGGCCATCCAGAGAAGAGATTTACACATACTAGGATATTTGCATACACTCCTACCTTGGTAGCTGTATGTCGTCAATCTGCCGTCTCTGAAACGGGTAGAGAGGCCTAGGTGTCGCTTTCTTAGGGACTTTTACTGTTTTACCTGGGTTGTGCTGTGCACAGATGAGGCATGATTGTACAAGTTTCGCGGCTGCTCAACTGAAGCCAGGAGCGATCCATAAGGCATCTACCATGGCACACATGTGACTTTTTGAGGTGTGATTGGGGCCATGTGCTGCTTGCGCCATGATTGGGAACAGGGACTTTGGTGGGCACATTTTATCCTTATTCTCCCATACTCCATTTGAGTTCAGCTCAGCTCCCAGTCTCCCTCGGTGTACCTTCTCTGTTTGGGCAGCCTTTTGCTGGAGGGATTTCAGGACATCTAGACCCAATGTGGCTGGAATACGCTGACTCCCCGCCACCGTCCACTGCTCTCTCTAGGCCGCCTTGTGCTATTTTAGCAGCCTCGTTCGCCCTTCTATTGCCCTCTACCTCCACGGAGTCACCTTTTGTGTGTGCTTTTACCTTGACAATGCCAACCTGGACTGGTAACATCAATGCCTCCATCAATTGTTTCACCAGCTCTGCATTTTTAATGGGCTTCGAATCTGTGAAAATATTAGCGACTTTACCTGCAGCGGCTCTACACGCCTCAGTGAGTGCCTTCAACTCTGCCTCCTGCGCCGACATGTGAGGAGAGAGTGGTTCCGCTCGGATTACCTCATGTGAGGATACTACTGCATATCCAGTGTAGAATCGTCCATCCTGGTGGTATCTGGGGCCATCTACAAAAAAGAAACTCAAAGTCTGCATTAGGAACAGGTTTTTCATGAATGTGTGCAAACCCAACTGTCTCCTGACTCATCAGTTCTATGCAGACATGTTCATGCGTCATGTCAAAGTATCCTTCCTCACTTGCCAATACGGTCACCAATTCCCCCCTTTTCTGAATCCACAGGCAGGAGGGTGGCTGGATTCAGAACGTTACATCTTTTGAGGAGTGACATACTCAGGAATTAGTAGAGCACACTCAAGTCAGAGCTGTCTGGCCATAGACAGATGTTTTGGTTGAACTTGTAGGAGTATGGCATGGATGTCATGTGGGGAATAGATTGTCAAAAGAAACGTCAGTGTCATCTCACATGCCTTCCCTATTACGTCTCCACTTTTTTCCTTGTGCTCCAGCATACATGACAGGTCGTTTTATTGTCCTTGTTTGCTCAATTTCTTTAGCTACCTTAAGGAGGTCTTTCGGATCTACATGTCTCCATTCAGGTCTGTACTGCGTCTCGTAAGTCTTTGTTCATACCGTCAATGAATGCATCCACCAGTATTCTAACATCAAGTGGGTTTATGCAAATGTACCCCATGTCTGCCCATTTCAGCTGTAACCGTCCAAGGTATATCTCTACTCTCTCTCCTCTTTGCTGTGTCACATTAGTCAGGAGTACAGACTGCTCTGATTGTTCCACTGCAGCCCATTGTCTTAGTGACTCACAGTACGTCTCCCCAGATCGTGCAGATTTATCATCCATGCCCCAAGCCTGATTCTTTGTCACATCTGTGTGTCTTAATTATATGATCTAGTGCGTCACCTGCCTTTAAACTCATCAACCTCTCTAGGTCTGCCCAGGTACACTTATATGTCTGCTGTACTTCCTTTATGTGTCTGTAAAACGGGAATGGTTGGTCTTCAGGGGCAGGCAGCTGCTTCAGCAAAGCTAGCTGGTCAGAGGGGCTCCAGGGATAATACACCTGTATCTTTCTTATTCTAGTCACACTTCTAGGTCCTGATGGGGTTGGCCGTCTGATGTCTACTGTCAGCTTACTCCTCAAGGGCCAATGTCCCCACTACCCACTATCCACACTATTATGTCAGCTTCTTATGATCTTGTCTGGATAAGATTTAGTGCAATTCTCTTAGGTCAGTAGCACAGGTCACACAAGTAGCTATTCAGTCTGGATTTGTCTGAGTCTGACCACAGTGTTTACAAGTCCATCTGTTTTGTCTGGGTCTCTGGTTACACTTTGTCAATCAAACATTCATAATACACCTTCCATACTGCTGCACATTCTCAAGCATCATTTATTCACTTGCTATTTTCTTCCCTTGTCTGTGCCTTTTTGTACATCCAAACATTCACACTCTGGTATTTTTGCCTTTTTCAATGTTTGTCCCACTTGTTTTACTGCTTCCTTCCTTCTCTGTCTCTTGTAATTTGACACAATTTGCTATACAAATCAATCACACAACTAGAAGCAGGTTCAAACACATTAATGGTCAAGCAATCACTTACAATTCCCTTCTAAATTAGGCACCATATCTTACTTTTAACTTCCAATCTTCAATTAAGTACTGTTGCTTTAAAATGCACAAATCTTTCAGCGTGTACCTTACGGATAGAATTACAGAGAATTTTGAGCACAGCTCACACTCAGCAGAGATAAGAGCGAAGGGAGAAGAAAAACTACGCAGCGCCATCCTTCACCCCTCCCGTCAGAATGCAGCGTCGTCCTTCACAGAATTCTGTAGTTCTTTAGACTTATCAAAATCAATTTCTACAAAGAAACTCAAAATCACGGGATTTCACTGTAAGAGCAGATAACTGTATAATGAGATTAACCATGCCTTGCCCTTTTTCTGGCCAAATGCATTCAGGAAACTTTACAATGTAATGCCACATATAACACGAACTATATCATTACTCAATTCATTCAGTCTCAGATGTAGATTTGAAATATCTATAACGCATCTGTCCGGGATACGGCAATGCTCGGGTGTCCTGTAATCATATATAGGGCCTGCAGTGTGTAACACTATATCACAGGGCAAATTCCCTCCCTGGGTGGACATAGCGTCTCCTGGATGCAAGGGGCCATAATTGGCAAGGTAGGCCTGACACTCTTGGGTTATGGCTGGGCCTCCCTTTTTAGCTATCTGTTGGGCCAAACCACCTCTATGCGACAGGGTAGAGTTAGCTGGGTTCACTATGGCTCCTACCTGGTGGGTAACTATGTCCCCATACCCCACTGAGAAAAGAACCTGGGAGCCCTGAGGTGTGATGTAATAGCGTGAATGACAGGGGAACCAGATTTCAGGGTCATGGGGCAACCTAGAGGATTTGTTGAGAGGGGTAGGTAGTGGGCTCCTTCCGGGCCGGGGGGATTCGAACGGACCTAATAGCAGTGGCGGGGCAGGGGGAATTGTAGCAACCTGATTGTCAGAATCTTCTGATCCCTCATCATCTCTGATAGCCTGGCGCCTCATACGCATTACGGACCGGAAAGCCGTACTGCCGGTCAGGGCATCAAGAGTGAAGGGACCTTGACCAGGTGTATTTACAAATATCACAGTGGGTTGCACCGGGAGACTAGGCCCAGAGGCCGGAACAGAAACAGGAACATTAGAGGTGGGAACAGCATCGGTCGGTGCCGGAGGTTTCTCAGGAAGTGGTGGTCCCTGATAGTACTCGCCGGAAAGTGTTACCAGCGGACATAGTGGCTGGGGAGGAATTCCGGGTGCACCAAGATGGCTGCCGGTGGAGGCGTGGCATGCCCCACTTCCGTCCATGGTCTGGGCGGAACCCCAAGGACGGCCCGCCCCACACACACGGCAGGTTTCCACCCAGGTTGGATTCTGCACGCCACAAACAGGACACACCCACGTTTCTGGAGAGCTCGTCTTGTCGCCATTATAGGGCGGTGGTTGGGACTGCATTTTCATCATCAGTGGCACGGCGGCCATTTTACAATCTATAAGATCACAGTTCAAAGGCATTTTATAACCAAACACAGGTTCCGCATTGTCTGATCCTCCTTCCCCATCAATCTCTTTCCATCCTTCATTCTTCAAGCCTCGCGCAACTCGCAGATGAGCTTGTGCTTGTTCTAACAATCCTTTATCTTTCAACATGCCTCGTTTGTTCTCTATGAGATTATGCCACATAGCCGGCTGTAATCTCCCTGACGAGGGCAATCCTACATGCTTATACAATCTCTCAACATTCTTGACTGCCTTCTTGCCTTCCCGTGACGCTACTATTGCCTTGACCTCCACAGCATCCTCATCTAACTTGTGGGGCACAGACTTCTTCTGCTTTAAGATACGCAGCATGACTCTTACAGAATACTATGGTTCTCTGCAGAAAAACCACTGGTAGCGATATCAACACTGATGTTCCACAGTACGGAGCCTCACGTTCGACGTACTAGGAAAAGAGCCTCGCGCTCAATATTTCCTTTCCCTAACCTTGAACAGCAGTGATTAACAGATTATCCTGCCACGATATTCCAACAGTCGGGAGGCGGTCTCCTAGTGAGAGCCCTCCACAGAAATACAGGTGGTCCCTTCTCGGGACGTCTTAATTACCTAGCTGGTACAATATCACAGAGGCTGCGTCTCCTATCCCTTCCTCTAGGTTGCCCCACAATCTGCAACTAGCTCAATTTACCACTCCACTTCACTACTAGACAATAGTCACGGGTAGGGTGGTTGAATGGAGTACAATGACCGGTGGAGGAGGTGTGGTGTACACGAGGACGCGCAGAATGCGACGTCTCTCAGTTGCTGGTTCAGAGCGTGGCACAGGATCGCACTCAGTCTCACCACTCGACCGGTCACCCCTCAGACCCAAGGAGACCACAGACAAACCAATAACGGCTGAGACACTAGCAAGTGTGACACATACAGTGTATATGATCTCGCTTACCGTGTTTTGGAGGGTGATCAGTCCTCGAGGTCAGCCACTACAGGTATCATCCACAGACATCCAGGCATGGGTCCAGAGGAGCCTCGGATCACTGTCCACGCCCCCCGTTGGGCTCCAAATTGTCGGGGTCGTAAACGACAATGAATCCTCATTCACCAGTCATTCCAAATCATTGTGCGAGCGCAAAACATCTGGTACCGATTAAGAATGACTCAGACACGCAGCTGATTCAGTCTTAGCTAATGTCCTGCATCCACACCTGTCAGGAGCAGTACAACAACTGGCTTTTATTTACAAATACACAATACTATATTGAGTGTTAGGGGAAGGCGTGCATTAGGCGGGGTTTATGCAGTATACATCTAGTGTCCAGTCTCTCTCTGATTCGTCAAAACGTCTCCCGATGGTTACTTCTTCTTCACATTCCTGAGTTATCTTTTTTAGGAGAAATGAAACTTAACTTAACTCTTTAGACACTGAATTTAAGTGAAAGTGAACACTGGCAGCCATCTTTAATACAGTTACATTTGCATTAGCAAGCAATTAGGAAAAACTTATTGTTTCACAGTATAAAAATATAAAAGTTATATAAGAAAATATATTTTCACCTTGACAACACTTTGGGGTGCTTAGACTCAATAACAGAATGATACAATTATATATAATAAATCAATCATACTTGACTCCGATGCGACTTTTTAGGATGGGTCGACTGCAGTCATCAGAATGTTTGCGATGTCACTTGCCAGATGCTGATTTTATTCACATGGTGTGGCAATGTCCACCATTATCCTGCATTACTGGAAAGAGGTTACGTCACTATTGACATCCTTGGTACAAACTCCAGTCCCTCTAGAGCCATTGGTCTGCTTGTTTGGGGTATGGGAGGAGGAGATTTGGGATCGCTATACTGGGGTCTTCCTGCGCGAAACACTGTTTATGGCGCGGAAGGTACTGGCACTGCGGTGGATGGGAGACTTGTGTCCTTCTCTTAGATTTTGGGTTGACTTGGTAAATTCGATTGTTCCATATGAGTGCACGTTATACCAAAATAGGGGATGCCCGGGTAAATTTGAAAAAATTTGAGAGATGGAATTCCTCTCATCTTACTCTGCAAGTTTGAGACATCACATGCGACATAATGATATAGGAGACTAGGCTGCAGAAATAGTAGACACTAGTTGATGTAGTGATAGTTGTAGTTTAGGAATTTTAGTTAGACTTTATTTCCGAATGATATTACAAGGCTTGTGAAATTGGGATTGATATACATGATGCAAAATGTATAGCCAATTATTCTTTACATACGCTTGGAAGATATGTACATATTGCCTTGTTTATCTACAAGAATGTGCAATTTCTTTGATTTATATTTTGCAATGGACAGAAACGTGTGCTATGTATAATGTTTATCATAAGCCATTATGTATGTTGTACATTCTCTGTGTCCTGAGGTTCAATAAACAAATTAAAAAAAAAAAAACAGCATTAACAGTTGCATAAAATAAAAGGGATTAACAGAAGAATTTACTACACCGATCGCAGAGACATTCAGTTTAGCTGAAAGAGCGCTTTGATTTGGCCGTCAAGACAGGGTCCCTACATACACAGGATATGTAACTCTTGTACGAACACGAATCACAATTGGGATTGATCTTTCATCAGACCCTGAGTCCCCCCCCCCCCCCCCCCGTGATGACCTCACAAGGACCCGGTTGTGGGCCGTACATGGCCTTTCATAATTTTAGGAAACCCCAATATATGTATTTTACTCCTCATAGAGCGATCACAGAAGGTAGAGACTAATGTCCTCTTTTCTATTGGGATTTTAGGTACGCTCAGAGACCAAACATGGCCTAGCTACTGGTGGTTATATGGCCCCTATTGCTTTGGGGCTTTTTGGTGGTGGTTATGATTATGAGAAAACATGTATGATTGCCTAGTCATCCCAGTGCTGACAATATACGTTTCATTAATATTGGATGTATGGAAAATCCAATATTCCATATTTTCTCCCGGAGCCATACTGCCTCCCCTATAAATTGTACTGTCACAGTGGCTATTTGTGAAGGGTGTGAGATCTTCTTTGATCCACTTGGATCCTAATTACCTTTTCCTGTCTTTCTGTGGGCATAATAGACTTCCTTTGAAGTTACCTGGACATAAAAAGTAATCCTTGCATTTTAATTAATATGTTTCACATAGCTGTGTCACTACCATTTTGCATAGACAGGTGTGAGTGCTAGCTCACAGGTCCTCATGACAAAATGGTTGATGAAAGAAAAAAAAAGGAAGGGGGGTCATGAGATGTCAAGGATTTTTTAAATATTTTCCATGACATCAGTGATCACTGTATGACTCAATCACTGCAAGAGTCAATGGCAGGGAGAGGAGCAGTGCAGCTGGGTGAGGAGTTGAGGGGAATGATAAATGCAGGGAGACGAGACTTCCTGTTTCTTCATAAAGCAGAGAAAAAAAAATTAGCTGGGTAGAAAGGCAAAATGAGCAATTGTAAGTACACAGTGCTGTATAATGATTGCATTATAGTAAGAGGATAAAAACTTAGCTGGGAGGTGTGCTTCTTAATGACTTTTAGTTAATGGGCTATAACATTTTTTTGATTCTTGGTTTTAGGAGACAATCATTTTGGCAACAGGGGATTTGGAAGATCAGGTAATGTAGACTGGATGTGAGGGGGTGCATCTCTCCCAGTAATATAGGCTGGATGTGACGTCTGTCTCTTCCAGTAATATAGGCTGCTGGATGTGAGGTCTGTGTGTCTCCCAGTAATATAGGGTGGATGTGAGGTCTGTGTGTCTCTTCCAGTAATATAGGCTGGATGGTGAGGTCTGTGTCTCCCAGTAATATAGGTTGAATGTGAACTCTGTGTCTCTCCCAGTAATATAGGCTGGATGTGAGGGTGGGATGCATCTCTCTCAGTAATATAGGCTGGATGTAAGCTCTGAGTGTCTCTCCCAGTAATATAGGCTGGGTGTGAGGTCTGTGTGTCTCTCCCAGTAATATAGGTTGGATGTGAGGTCTGTCTCAATATAGGTTGAATGTGAGCACTGTGTGTCTCTCCCAGTAATATAGGCTGGATGTGAGGGGGGAGGTGCATCTCTCCCAGTAATATCGGCTGGATGTAAGCTCTGAGTGTCTCTCCCAGAAATAGTATTGGTAAAAAACGGCATCTTCCGTTTTATCACGGCGGACCGTTGAACTTCTGTGGGTCGATTTTGCGGCCCCATAGGAATTTATTGGGGCCGCAAAATCTGCCCGCATAAACTGTGTAAAAGCAGCCTAATAGACTGGATGTGAGGTGGTGTGTCTCTCCCAGTAATATAGCCTGTATGTGAGTCCTGTCTGTCTCTCCCCTTAATATAAGCTTGATGTGAGGTCTGTGTCTCTCCCCTTATAATATAGGCTGGATGTGAGCTCTGTGTGTCTCTCCCAGTAATATAGACTGGATATGAGGTCTATGCGACTCTCCCAATAATAAAAGCTGGATGTGAGCTGTTTTTTTCAGTAATATTGTCTGGATGTGTGAGGTCTGTGTCTCCCAGTAAAGGCCACATCACACATAGCGATCTCGCTAGCGAGATCGCTGCTGAGTCACAATTTTTGTGACACAACAGCGATCTCACCAGCGAGATCGCTGTGTGTGACAGCGACTGCCCCCCCCCTGCCGGGATCGCTGCGGGAAAGGCCAGGACTTTTTTTTGGTCGCTGGTCTCCCGCTGGCCACCACGCATCGCTGCGTGTGACAGGCGGGAGACCAGCGATCTACTGGTAACTAATGTGCACATCGGGTATCCAAGGGACGTGTTTTTTTTTGTTTTGTTTTTTTTTGCATTTATTATGGCAATATAAAACAGAGTTGACTTTATAACTGAGGGAGGGTGGGAATAACAGCTTCCAGGGGTCAGCCGAGGGGAAGAGAGACAATGAATTTAACCCATGATGGTGTGGCCGGACGCCACTTCCCCTTTAATCCTGTTGGGCGTCTCAGTGCATCACCTGGGGAGTGGTGGAAGGGAGGGAATTGGGCACTGAACAGTATTTTCCTCTAACTTTACTCTGCATTCAGATGTGCACGTTCCTTGTTTAGTACTGTGCCTGCCATTAACCCCTTTCTGCCATCAGACGTACTATCCCGTCCATGTGCCCTGGAACTTAATTCCCAGGGACGGGATAGTACGTCATAGAAATCAGCGGCGCCCACCTAAATGAGGTATCGCTGTAATCGTACTGACCCGAAGAATAAAACCGCTTTATCAATTTTACCGCACGCAGAACGGTGTAAACACACCCCCCCAAAAGAAATTCATGAAACGCTGGTTTTTGTTCATTCTGCGTCCCAAAAATCGGAATAAAAAGCAATCAAAAAATGTCACGTGCCCGAAAATGGTGCCAATAAAAACGTCAACTCGTCCCGCAAAAAATAAGACCTGACATGACTCGGTGGGTCAAAATACGGAAAAATTATAGCTCTCAATATGTGGTGAAGTAAAAACTATTTTTACAATAAAAGCGTCTTTTAGCGTGCGACAGCTGCCAAACATAAAAACTACCATAAATAGTAAATCAACCCCTGTTATCACCTCCTTAGTTAGGGAAAAATAATAAAATAAAAAAAAGTATTTCCATTTTCCCATTAGGGTTAGGGGTGTGTTGGGGTTAGGGTTGGAGTTATAATTGGGGGATTTCCACTGTTTGGGCACATCAGGGGCTCTCCAAATGCAACGTGGCGTCTGATCTCAATTCCAGCCAATTCTGCGTTGAAAAAGTCAAATGGTGCTCCTTCCCTTCCAAGCTCTGCCATGCGCCCAAACAGTGTTTTACCCCCACATATGGGGTATCAGCCTACTCTGGACAAATTGCAAAACAACTTTTGGGGTCCAATTTCTCCTGTTACCCTTAGGAAAATAAAAAATTGGGGGCAAAAATATCATTTTTGTGGAAAAAATGATTTTTTTTTTTCACGCCTGGGCGTCATAAACGTCTGTGAAGCACTTGGGGGTTAAAAGTGCTCTCCACACATCTAGATAAGTTCCGTGGGGGTCTAGTTTCCAAAATGGGGTCACTTGTGCGGAGTTTCAATAGTTTATGTACATCAGGGGCTCTCCAAACGCACATGACACCCGCAGACCAATCCATCAAAGTCTGCATTCCAAAACGTCACTACTTCCCTTCCGAGCCCCGTGTGCCCATACAGTAGTTTTCTCCCACATATGGGGTATCAGTGTACTCCGGACAAATTGGACAACAACTTTTGGGGTCCAATTTCTCCTGTTACCCTTGGGAAAATAAAAAAAAATTTGGTGACTAAAAGATCATGTTTGTGGAAAAAATACGATTTTTTTATTTTTTTATTTTCACGCCCGGGCGTTATAAACTTCTGTGAAGCACTGGGGGGGTTCAAAGTGCTCACCACACATCTAGATGAGTTCCTAAGGGGGTCTAGTTTCCAAAATGGGGTCACTTGTGGGGGGTTTCCACTGTTTAGGTACATCAGGGGCTCTCCAAAAGCAACATGACACCCGCAGACCATTCCATCAAAGTCTGCATTCCAAAACGTCACTACTTCCCTTCCGAGCCCCGACGTGTGCCCATACAGTAGTTTTCTCCCACATATGGGGTATCAGTGTACTCCGGACAAATTGGACAACAACTTTTGGGGTCCAATTTCTCCTGTTACCCTTGGGAAAATAAAAAAAATTTGGTGACTAAAAGATCATGTTTGTGGAAAAAATACGATTTTTTTTATTTTTTTATTTTCACGCCCGGGCGTTATAAACTTCTGTGAAGCACTGGGGGGGTTCAAAGTGCTCACCACACATCTAGATAAGTTCCTTGGGGGGTCTAGTTTCCAAAATGGTGGTTTACCCCCACATATGGGGTATCAGCGCACTCAGGACAAATTGCACAATATCTTTTAGGGTCCTGTTACCCTTGGAAAGATGAATTGAGGGTGAAAAGATCATTTTTGTGGAAAAAATATGATTTTTTAATTGTACGGCTTTGTTATAAACTTCTGTGAAGCCCTTGGGGGTTCAAAGTTCTCACCACACATCTAGATAAGTTCCTTGGGGGGGTCTAGTTTCCAAAATGGTGTCATTTGTGGGGGGTTTCCACTATTTAGGTACATCAGGGGTTTTTCAATCGCGACATGGTGTCCGATCTCAATTCCAGCCAAAAACGTCAAATGGCGCTGCTTCCTTTCCGAGCTCTGCCATGCACCCAAATAGTCATATACACCCACATATGGGGTATCAGCGCACTCAGGACAAATTGCACAATAACTTTTAGGGTCCCGTTAAATTGGGGGTGAAAAGATCATTTTTGTGGAAAAAATATGATTTTTTAATTGTACCGCTGTACGTTATAAACTTCTGTGAAGCCCTTGTGGGTTCAAAGTTCTCACCACATATCTAGGTAAGTTCCTTGGGGGGTCTAGTTTCCAAAATGGGGTCACTTGTGGGGGGGTTTCCACTATTTAGGTACATCAGGGGCTCTCCAAACGTGACATGGCGTCCGATCTGTATTCCAGCCAATTTTGCATTGAAAAAGTCAAACGACGCTCCTTCCCTTCTGATGTCTGCCATGCGCCGAAACAGTGGTTCCCCCCCACATATCAGGTATCGGCGTACTCGGGACGAATTGCACAATAACTTTGGCAGTCCAATTTCTCCTGTTACCCTTGGTAAAATAAAAAAAATTGAACCTGAAGTATTTTTTTTGTGAAAAAAGATAAATTTTCATTTTTTTAAATATTCTAAAAATTCCTGTGACGCACCTAAAGGGTTAATAAACTTCTTGAATGTGGTTTTGAGCGGTCAGAATTGTAAAAATTGGCCCAGTCATGAACGTGCAAACCACCCTTGGGGCTTAAGGGGTTAAGTTACTTTCTCTGAGTATTGTAGGTGGCGATGATAGTTATGGAAAAAGAGGTAAGGTGCCCCCTTTATTTTTATATAACAGGATCCTTTGTCACATTCCAGTTTACTTTACTGGTTTTACCCATTTCCTTCAGATGAATCTGCATTTGTTAACTTATATAAAACAGATTTCCATTTTATCCCACCTGCAGGTGACGGGGATGATTCAGATGACAAGAGAGTGTCTGAGAGAACAGGTAAAGTTGTGCGAGCTATGTATGCATATATCAAAGGAGACACCTGTCCATCGCCCCATGTTTTAAAGCAAAATATGTATCTAGGCAATAATGATTCAAGTTGCTGTGTTTTCGAGCAGCATGAATCGTCTGACAGGTTTACACTACCCAATATTCAGCATGGCTTAGTTGGGGTTTGAATTCTAGGACCCCTCAATAATACTGTGAGAACAGCATTTTAAAAAGCTCTGGTAGAAAGGATGCGAGTGTGGCACCCGTCTTCCATAGATAACTGCATAGTGGAGTGAGTGACCACTGCTGCTTTCCCATGGGGCTCTCAGATGGTGGCACAAGTACATGGCCACTGCCCTATTCCCATGGGGCTGTTAGATGACTACATGGCACGAGTTAATGGGCACTGCTGCATTCCCATGGGGTTGTTAGATGACTGCATGGTGGCATGAGTGCATGACTACTGCTACATTCCAATGGGTCTGTTAGATGGTGGCACGAGTTCATGGGCACTGCTGCATTAAGGGGGCTATTAGATGACTGCATGGTGTCACAAGTGCATGGCCACTCCTGTATTCCCATGGGGCTCTTCGATCATGACTGCATGGTGTCACGAGTGCATGGCCACTCCTGTATTCCCATGGGACTCTTCGATCATGATTGCATGGTGTCACGAGTGCATGTCCACTGCTGTATTGCTATGGGGCTCTTCGATCATGACTGCATGGTGTCATGAGTGCATGGCCATTCCTGTATTCCCATGGGGCTCTTTGATCATGACTGCATGGTGTCACGAGTGCATGGCCATTGCTGTATTCCCATAGGGCTCTTAGAGTCCCGTTAGCGCACAGTCGTCCTTTTGTTCTCAGCGAGTGTCCCAAGAGACGCCCAAGGAATACTACATTAACAATTTTTTGCTTCTTTTAGGCTTCAGTACTGGTTTCAGAGGCAGGAGAGGCTTTGGGAGAAGAGGTAAGGCCCTACTCCGCTCATTATCATTCATGGAGACTTGCTGTAAACTAAAAAATAAATCTGCAAACAATATAATTTTTATTTTTACATTTTGCACAAATAAGTCAACAATTGCAATTGTAATACTATACAAATTGCAGTATTTAAAAACTGCCTAATAGAAGAGAAATAATTGCAT
The DNA here is from genome assembly GCF_039654945.1 of Dendrobates tinctorius. Taxonomy (NCBI): domain Eukaryota; kingdom Metazoa; phylum Chordata; class Amphibia; order Anura; family Dendrobatidae; genus Dendrobates; species Dendrobates tinctorius. The sequence continues at coordinate 219,762 of NW_027361904.1, read as the reverse complement.
AGTGGTAAAAATAAAAACTGATTCAGTAAATATGGAGACTATAGATAATCGGTGGGGAAATCAGAAGAAAGACCAAAGCCGAAGCAGCACTCTAACCCAAGTATGTTTATAATATGTTTACTTCACGTTGTAGTTTTATAAAACAGAACATTATAACATTTTTGTTTTCAGGAGGTAACAACGATGCAGATGGCAATAGGAATTTTGGAGGCACAGGTCAGTATCTACAGATTCTGACTTAGTTCTGACTCACTACTACTTCACACCTTGCCACAACTTTTATTTTTTATTTCTCCTATGCCTCATTGGGGGACGCCAGAGACCGTGGGTGTGGGTGTTATGCTGCTGGCCACTAGGAGGACACTAAACACAAAAAGAGGTTAACTCCTCCCCTGCAGTATACACCCGCTCGCTGGCTGGGAATTCCCCAGTTCTTGCTTAGTGTCTGTAGGAGGCACTTGGGTCTGGTTTCAGACCCCACCGTTTTTATTTTATTTTTTGAATTTTCTGTAAAAAAAAATTTTTAATTAGCTGAGTGAAGGAGGAGACTGTTCCTTTCTACGGCCCGTTCTCCCCCAACCAACAACAGGCAAGCACACGGAGTAACCCTTCACGTACCTTTCCTGCGACGAACGGGGCTGATTCCTCTGACGATGGTTCCCATGACGGTCGAACGGATACGAGGGCAAGCACAAGTTCGCACAGGAGTGCATGTAGAAGGACCTGAACAGCGCTTTAGCGGATGCCCTGAATCAGCCCCAGAGCTCTCCGTCCCCCTACCCAGAGGGAGGACCGATTGAGCATACCTCTTTAAGCTCTCCATCCCCCTACCCAGAGGGAGGACCGATTGAGCATACTGTACCTCTTAAAGCTCTCAATCCCCCTGCCCAGAGAGAGGACCGATCGAGCATTCCCCCATTCAAGAACTCCTCCAGCTCTGCTACATCAGCTCAGGAGAATAAGAATGGACTTAGGCGCTGACTTAAGCACTGGAGTTGAGGTATGGGGGGTCGGGTCCTGCCCCCGGGAGAAGCACTGACTTAGCGTCAACGGCGGCACCCCATCGCGGCCCCCTGCGTGCTCAGCATTTTCAGTTGGCCCCAGAAATTTAGTCCCCGGCATTTCCCGGCCTGCTAGGCCACAATTTCAATAGCGCCGCCCACTAGCCCCGCCACGCTACCGGCGCCTGCCGCGGTTAGGCCAAAAAGTGAGCCCCCTGCTTTTCCGGCCTACTAGGCCGCAATTTGAATAACGCCGCCCACGCTATTGTTGCCGCCCCCCTCCTCTTGGCGCCTCTCGTTCCTAACGAGACGTGCAATTTTAATCTCGGGGGCCATGTCTGTTACCTCTGCTGCAGTTAACCCTTGCAGGAGCAGCCGAATACCGGGCGACGACACAGGACCACCATTTTTCCTCCCGGGGGACATAACACAGGACTTGAGGGTAAGCTGCATCTGCCCTCGTATTAAAGCTTAACCCCTTCCTGACATATTTGCTGCAGCCAGACTCTGCCGTTAACCCTTTCTGGAGCGCTATGCATCACTCGAACGAGCCTAAACGGGCTGTTAAGAAATACACCGCGTTTTTAACCGTGTGTACCACTTGCAAGTCTGCCCTACCCAGTGCACAATCTAATTCGTTGTGCACGGACCGCGCAGCCTGCGCCCCGACCTGCGCTCCAACGCCCCTCGCAGCGCTGCTGATGGGCTTCCTGCGCATGGTACCCCTGAGTGGACTGCGCCCTGTCACGGTCGCTGGAGTCTCTGACCCAGACTATTCTCCCTCCGGGAGGACTATTAAAGTCAGGAGCCATGCTCGTCCAAGGGATGGTCAGGTCTCTGAAAAAGCGGACACATGGCGCGTCCCCTAGTCACGTTCGCACTTCATCATCAGCGACTCCTGTCTCGTTCGCCCTCTCCTGAGGTTCACATCGATCATGCCTCTGAATTCGTATCTGACGCGTCAGCCCCTCAGAATCCCCCAGCTGATCATAGAATCGTAGAGTTGGAAGGGACCTCCTGGGCCATCTGGTCCAACCCCCTGCTCAAAGCAGGATTCGCTTAATCATCCCAGTCAGATGTCTGTCCAGCCTCTGTTTGAAGGCTTCCATTGAAGGAGAACTCACCACTTCTCGTGGCAGCTTGTTCCACTCATTAATCACTGTCAGAAAGTTTTTTCTAATCTCTAATCTGTCTCCTCCCATTGCTTCTAGTCTTTCCTTGTGCAAATGAGAATAAAGTTGATCCTTCTACAATGTGACAGCCCTTTAGATATTTGTAAACAGCTATTAAGTCTCCTCTGTCTTCTCTTTTGCAAACTAAACAATCCCAAATCCTGCAACCTTTTCTCATAAGACAGGGTTTGCAGACCGGTCACCATTCTGGTTGCTCTTTTCTGAACTTGCTCCAGTTTGTTGATGTCTTTTTTAAAATGTGGTGCCCAAAACTGGACACACAATTCCAGATGAGGTCTGACCAAAGAGGAGTAGAGGGAAATAGACTTCACGTGATCTAGACTGTATGCTTCTGTTAATACATCCTAGAATTGCATTTGCCTTTTTTGCTGCTGCATCACACTGTTGACTTATATTCAGTCTGTGATCTATTAGTATACCCAAATCTTTTTCACATGTGCTGTTGCTTAGCCCTATTCCTCCCATTCTGTATATGCTTTTTTCATTTTTATTGCCCAGATGTAGTACTTTGCATTTTTCCCTGTTAAAAACCATTCTGTTAGTTGCTGCCCACTTCTCCAGTTTATTTATATCTTTTTGAATCCTCTCTCTCTTCTCTAGTGTTAGCTATCCCTCCTAGCTTTGTGTCATCAGCAAATTTAATCAGTTTACCCTCAATTCCTTCATCTAAATCGTTGATAAAGATGTTGAACAATACAGGGCCCAGGACAGAGCCCTGTGGTACCCCACTTGAGACATTCTTCCAACTGGATGTACAGCCATTTACGAACACTCTTTGGGTCCGATCACTAAGCCAGTTATGAATCCACCTTACAGTTGCCTTGTTAAGAGTAGCTTGATTCTCTTATAGAATCAGTCAACAGGATTCTAAAATTGGATGAGGAAATTATTCCCGCTCCAATCTCCGTCTCATTTATGTAACAAGTGTGGGCGCTGTTATTTTCCAGCCGTCCAGTAACAGGGATTGGCCACATAAGTGGCTCTATGGACAAAAGTATACTCTGGCTAAATACTCCAGAACTATTGAAGGATTGATTACAGTTCCCTCCGGTGAACCTTCCTGTACCGCGGCTTTCTTCTACAACGCTCCTATTTGTTTCTGGGCGTGCCTCAGTCAGAAACCCATCCGATCGTCAAAATTGACTACCTGCCCGTTCAATATGTGGAAGCTTCAGGAGCAGCTCTTTCTCCATCCTTCGTGGCAGTTTAGATCACCAAGGCAATTGCCGCTTGGACAGAAGTCCTGATTATTTAATTCCAGGGCACAAATCTTCTCCGCAGGCAACCACTGTCGCCAGCCAGATGATTCATGCAGCGTTCTTTGTAGTAGACTCTTCTGTTGATACCGCCAATTGCGCGGATCAATCTGCCGCTAATGTGATCTCCATTAGAAGAGCCCCAGGGCTCCGCACCTGGTGAGAGCATTCCACATTGAAAAGATCATTGACTTCCCCCCCCCCCCTTTCAAAAGGGTCGTCTTTTGAAGGGAGACTAGACCAGCTCATTTCTGATTTTACCAGGGGGAAGAAAGTAAATTCCTTCCTCTGTAAAAGGGCTGTTTCGCAACCAACAGCCGACACGTTTTCGATCTTCTACAATCCCGGTTGGTCCTCTGCTTTCTCTTTTGGATCAGGTCGGTCCCCATGTGGAAACAGGCTCCCAGACCTCATACGGACCTAACCGTTCTTGGAAACCCAGCCCTAGGGATTCTGGATCTAGGCGAGCCAGATCTCATAGATCTACCCAATGACGGAAATTATGTCTGGAGGCTGGTGTTCTTCGGATACAATATAGAATTTATTCTCCCCTTTCAACCCGGGGGTTTTTACTTTCCTTTTTCCACAAGAGAAAGACAAGAGCCTTCCTTCGGGCTGTTTAGGCTCTGCTAAAGGACGGAGTCATCATTCCGGTCCCCCTTCACGAAAGGTTTAGGGTTTTTTTATTCAGACCTTTTTTGTGGTTCCAAAAGAGGACGGGACGATGCGACCCATTCTGGATCTCAAATTGTTAGATCAGTTTCTCAAAGTACGGTGATTCCGAATGGAAGCTCTCCCATCAGTTGTCGCTTCTATGGGAAAGGGGACAGTTCCGAGCATCCATCGACATCAAGGACACTTACCTTCACATTCCGATCTGCCCGTCCCTTCAGAAGTTCCTGCGTTTTGCAACTCACGAGAAACACTTTCAGTTCGTGGCTTGTCCTTCGGACTTGCCACCGCTCCCAGGGTTTTTACTCTCCAAGAGTGGTAGTGTTACCGTATCTGAACGACCTGATCATCAAAGGTCCGTCCCTTCCAGCCCGTGAGGAGTTTGTGGATATCAGTAGATACACCTTCTCGCCTAAGGTGGAAGATAGACTGTGAAAAGTCTTTCCCAGGACCGGCTCGCACTTCCCGCGAGTTCACCACCCTCCCTCAGTAGAGACCCAAGCCTTACAACAAGCAGCGTGGTCTTTTTCGACCGGGTTCTCACTCCATTCATTTCACCATGGGAGTTCTCGGAAGGATGGTGGCAGAGATGGAAGCAGTTCCATTTTCCACAGTTCCACCTCCGTCCTTTACAACATGCGTTGCTGTTAGCTTGGAATGAGAACCCGTTCTCCCCGGATCGTCGGATTCCTCTGTCCCTGCGGGACAGGCAAGCCCTCAGGAGGTGGACACTGAGGTCCTCCCTGAATCAAGGGAGGCCTTTACCCCCCGTAAGATGGTTGGTAGGAACCACCGACGCAAGTCTCCTCAGCTGGGGTGCGGTGTCTCGTCGCCACACGGCACAGGGTCATTGGTCAACCCGAGAGTCACGTCTCCCCATTAACATTTGGTGACACGAACAATCACATTAGCTCTATGGAGTTTCCACCTCACCCCATTGGGTCTCAATCAGAGAACGCCACGGTTGTAGCGTATATCAATCGCCAGGGAGGAACCCGGGACAGGATGGCCATGCACGTCGTGAGTTACATCTTCTATGGGGCCGAGACCAACCATTCGCCCATCTCAGCAAGCCACATCCCGGGCTTGGAAAAATTGGGAGGCAGATTTTCTCAGTCACCAAGGCATTGCCTCGGGGAAGTGTTCTCTTCATCTGGAAATCTTTCAGCAGATTTGTCTTCGCTGAGGAACCCCGGATGTGGATCTCATGGCCTCAAGACTGAACAACAAGGTTCCTCGGTTCGTTTCCCGATCGTGCGATCCATGCGCCATCGGAGCGGCCATGGCGCTGTTTCCGGCTCCTGTACATCTTCCCCCCTCTTCCCTTGCTTCCGAGGGTCATCAAGAAGATCAGAGAGTAGGGAGTACCAGTGATCCTAGTCGCGCCAGATTGGCCGTGCCGAGCATGGTATGCAGAACTAATACAACTGGTCGCCGACGTGCCCTGGCAACTTTCAGATTGTATGGATCTACTCTTGCAGGGCCCGATTTACCACCAGAACTCTGAGGCCCGGTCTTTGACGGCGTGGTCGTTGAATCCTGGTGTTTAGCTCAGGCTGGGTTCTCTCACGTCGTGATATCCACCATGATTGGTGCTAGGAAACCTGTGGTCATGCGCATATATCACCGCACCTGGATAACCTTTTTCGTGGGCAAGGTTCATGGTCAATCACCTCTGGTGTTTTCCATTCTGGCCATATTGGAATCCCTTCAATCTGTATTAAGATAAAGGCCTCGCGCTTTGCTCGCTCAAGGGCAAAATTTCGGCCTTGTCAGTGCTTTCCCAATTTGCCACAAGGCTTCAAGTCAAGACATTCATTCGAAGAGTTTTCCATGTGGCGTCTCCTTATAGAAGGCCACTCATGGGGCCTTAACCTGGTTCTTGTGGCCTTACAGGAGGTTCCTTTTCGGACTGCTGCAGGACGTGCCACTGACCGTCCTCTCTTGGAAGGTGGTCTTTCTAGTGGCAGCTACGTCAGACGAGTTTCAAAATTCAGTCCTGTCCTGTCGTTCTCCTTTTCTGCATTTTCATCAGGAAAAGGTAGTTCTCAGGACATCCCCGTCCTTCCTGCCCAAGGTCCTCTCCTCTTTCCATCTCAACGAGGAATTTGTTTTGCCTTCGTTTTGTTCCGGCGCCAGTCCATCGCATTGAGAAGGCCCTCCACACCATGGATGTGGTTGGGGCGCTGAGACTTTACACCTCGCGGATGGTTCCCTTCCACAAGTCAGATGCCCTGTTCATGCTCCCAGTGGGGCATAGGAAAGGTCTAGTCGCGTCATAAGCTTCGCTAACAAAGTAGATTCGCTTGGCGATCCAGTAATCCTTCCGTGTCAGGAAAGCGCCTGTCCCAGATGGGATTAAGGGGCACTCTACCCGTTCAGTGGGCGCCTCTTCGGCACCAGGCCCCGGCAGACCAGGTCTGCAAGGCTGCGACTTTGTCCAGTCTGCATGCTTTTTACAAGAAATTACGAAATTCATTCTCAGGCCTCTCCGCGAGGCTGCGACTTGGTCCAGCTTGCATACCTTTTACAAACGGTGCCTAATTCATTCTCAGGCTTCTGCGGATGCAGCTCTCGGCAGACGCAGCCTGCAATTGGCAGTACCACGGTGTTAACTCAGTGGTACATTGGGTATTAGCAGAAGTATGCTCCCCACCCATGGACTGCTTTAGGACGTCCCACGGTCTGTGTCCCCCAATGAGGCGTAGGAGATAGATTTTTGTGTACTCACCGTAAAATCCTTTTCTCCGAGCCAATCATTGGGGGACACAGCACCTACCCTGTTTGGCCTATTGGCTCACTGTAGCATTTTTAGGTCTTGACAGTTATGATTGTCATTCGTTTAATACTCCTATACTGCTTTTTTAACCGAACTGGGGAATTCCCAGCCAGCGATTGGGTTTATACTGCAGGGGAGGAGTTAACTTTTTTCTGTGTTTACTTAGCGTCCTCCTAGTGGCCAGTAGCATAACACCCACGGTCTCTGTGTCCCCCAATGATTGGCTCGAAATTATCACAAATTACTTATTTTTTACTTGGTTCAGATGAAAGTGATGGCTTTAAAGGCTTTGGGAGAAGAGGTGAGTTTTTAATTATTTTTTTTCATACATAATTTTCTCCTTGGTATTACATTTTTTTCATTGTCATTTTTTTTTTTTCTTGTTTAATCTAACTATAAATACTTGTATACTGAAACACAGAAAAATAGTATAACAAACGTGTAAATACGCTGTTGTAAAAAATGTTTGTATGGAACAGTAAACAGCAAGTGCTAGTAAAAATATAACAAAGCAGGGTATTTGGTTGATACGTTTTTGCAAAAAATGTATACTAAGCCGCTCCACCAAACGTCAAGGTATACCCATATCAGGGCAGTCCTAACCGATGTATTTATAACCTGACTGTGAATAGTACCTATATGAGCAGGATTTAGAAAGGTAATGTCTGATGTGGACACGCTGTGAAAGACGGCTTTTTATGTGCATGGCTCACGACAGGGGTGGGGACTTCCCAAAACTTGCAAAAGCAAGAAACCAATTGAATACAAACGCATAAGCCTTGCCACAATTTTTTTTTTTTTTTTTTCTGGTCTCCATAAATCACAAATTACTTATTTTTTACTTGGTTCAGATGAAAGTGACGGCTTTAAAGGCTTTGGGAGAAGGGGTGAGTTTTTAATTAAATTTTGTTTCATACATAATTTTCTCCTTGGTATTAAATTTTTTTCTTTGTCATTTTTTTTTCTGGTTTAATCTGTAACTATAAATACTTGTATTTTTTGGACAGCAGCATACTATCGTTCCAGTCTTTTTGTGTTTGCTTTTCAATTATAAACTATTAAAACATCTGTCATTCACATTTAGCTAACAATGATGAGGCTGATGGCGGCGATGTGGGAGAGTTCAGAAGAGCAGGTAATGGTGAAATTAACCTTATACAGGCAGCGTGCTGATAGATTGCATCTGATCCCAGAGACCACCACCGTTACGAAGTACAGTGGCAACCCAACCATCTTATGTGATGGAGCCATGTCAGAGCCCTGGTTTTGGGATTGGTGGGGTTCCCCCATTGTCTTACATCTCATCCTATATCAGCACTGCACATAAGTTATCGGAGGTAAAAGTATCGCCATATTTCTAGTTAATAGTATTAGGGGGACATAAGGCCCGTGGGGGTACACACCCTGCTAGTAGGAGGCTCGACACTTGGTAGGAAGGTGGTGGGCCATACCCTTAGACACGAGGCAGCTCAGCCAAAGCTTCTCACCCTACCCAGTCCGAATCCTCGGAGGAGTGTGGTGGGGGCGCCTCTGACTTTCTCTTATGTCAGAGCAGGATTTTCTGCTGGCTTCAAATATGCAGGATTTTATTAAAGCAGTGAGAGACTTCCTCCAGATCAAGGACTAGTCAGCCTCCCCATCTCGGGAAGTGGTTTCCTTTTGTCGACACTGTATGAAATGTGTCATAAAGACTTAAACAATCTTCCAGCGTGAAAGTGAATAACCCCTGATTTGCCTTTCCTATACGGGGTTTGAGGCCCTCTATCCCTTTGCAAAGAATTGGTTGACAAATGGTCCATATCTTTGGACCCCCTGGCAACTTGAGTCACTATTTTGCCCTTTTTTTTTGATGCGTCCTCTGTGTCCTTCGTCCCTCTGTGTCCTTCTGGATTAAGAGGATTGACACTCTAAAGCTGCTTTTTATTCAGCAAGCTCCTTACGTCCTGCCCTACGGCGTCCAGGGTCAGCATCTTCTGGGGAGCTTCAGGAGGATCTTTTCAACCTTTGTTCTCATTTGCTGCTTGCTTTAGTTATTTTGAGAGACTGTTCCCTTATCGACACAGCTTGCGGCCCGCTGAGCTGCCAATTCTGTGACTGTTCAAGGATCAGATCGTGGTCTACTGACCTGGTATCCAAAAACAGCCTTACTCTGTACTCCCCTTTGCAGGAGGTGGACTCATTGGAAAGTGGGCTTACATGATGACATCAAGGATGCTACTGTGAGCAAAACTAATTTTTCTCCAGAATTATAAGCACTCATCTGTCTACAAGCTTCCAGGCCTTTTCACTTTTTTCGTAACTAGGTCATCCCAGTACCTGCAACTCCAGGAGGCTCTCGTTCAGGACTAAACCGTCCTGATAACCCGCGCCAGAGCTGCGCACCCTCCACTGCATTTAGGTCCTTCCTCTTGTATCATTTTTTTTTTTTTTTTTTTTTAGCCAAGCAGAGGACATCCTCTCCTTCACAAGTTAAATGGCCCTCTTTTCCAGTTTTTTGAACTCTTGATGGCAATGCTCCTTGCCAGAGGGGTGGCATCAATCACTATCTGGATCATCCTCTGAATAAGTCCTCATCCATAGAAGTGTCGGGGTCGTAAACGACAATGAATCCTCATCTAACTTGTGGGGCACAGACTTCTTCTGCTTTAAGATACGCAGCATGACTCTTACAGAATACTATGGTTCTCTGCAGAAAAACCACTGGTAGCGATATCAACACTGATGTTCCACAGTACGGAGCCTCACGTTCGACGTACTAGGAAAAGAGCCTCGCGCTCAATATTTCCTTTCCCTAACCTTGAACAGCAGTGATTAACAGATTATCCTGCCACGATATTCCAACAGTCGGGAGGCGGTCTCCTAGTGAGAGCCCTCCACAGAAATACAGGTGGTCCCTTCTCGGGACGTCTTAATTACCTAGCTGGTACAATATCACAGAGGCTGCGTCTCCTATCCCTTCCTCTAGGTTGCCCCACAATCTGCAACTAGCTCAATTTATCACTCCACTTCACTACTAGACAATAGTCACGGGTAGGGTGGTTGAATGGAGTACAATGACCGGTGGAGGAGGTGTGGTGTACACGAGGACGCGCAGAATGCAACGTCTCTCAGTTGCTGGTTCAGAGCGTGGCACAGGATCGCACTCGGTCTCACCACTCGACCGGTCACCCCTCAGACCCAAGGAGACCACAGACAAACCAATAACGGCTGAGACACTAGCAAGTGTGACACATACAGTGTATATGATCTCACTTACCGTGTTTTGGAGGGTGATCAGTCCTCGAGGTCAGCCACTACAGGTATCATCCACAGACATCCAGGCATGGGTCCAGAGGAGCCTCGGATCACTGTCCACGCCCCACGTTGGGCGCCAAATTGTCGGGGTCGTAAACGACAATGAATCCTCATTCACCAGTCATTCCAAATCATTGTGCGAGCGCAAAACATCTGGTACCGATTAAGAATGACTCAGACACGCAGCTGATTCAGTCTTAGCTGATGTCCTGCATCCACACCTGTCAGGAGCAGTACAACAACTGGCTTTTATTTACAAATACACAATACTATATTGAGTGTTAGGGGAAGGCGTGCATTAGGCGGGGTTTATGCAGTATACATCTAGTGTCCAGTCTCTCTCTGATTCGTCAAAACGTCTCCCGATGGTTACTCCTTCTTCACATTCCTGAGTTATCTTTTTTGAGGAGAAATGAAACTTAGGAGAAATGAAACTTAACTTAACTCTTTAGACACTGAATTTAAGTGAAAGTGAACACTGGCAGCCATCTTTAATACAGTTACATTTGCATTAGCAAGCAATTAGGAAAAACTTATTGTTTCACAGTATAAAAATATAAAAGTTATATAAGAAAATATATTTTCACCTTGACAGAAGTAATACCCTTCCGGCCTCCAAATCACCTTGGATTCCTTCGAGTTCTTCGGCTGGATCATGAACAGACAGATATCATGTCTGATGCTCTCCAGCTCCTGGATTTTCTGAGCTTGATCTTCGACACCCAGGTGACAGGTGTCTGGTTTACTGTCCACCAGTCGCTCCTTTCATAGAGCTGTAGCGTCTCATTGTGGATGGAGTCATCTTGCTCCATCTATTTTTTGCATGAATGTTTTGAGCTAGAGGGTATAGGTTTTTGAGGCGGTTTTCTTTGCCCATAATCGCTCCACTCAATGTCTTGCACTAAAGAAAGAACACCACCTGTGTAAACCTTTTAGAGAGCTGTTATCTTTAACTCTCTCCCATTTCAGGGATCTCCTGTTTCCAGGACGTCCACCTGACAGCACCATGGAGGACGTCCTCCTCCTCACAGGGACAGGAAAACACACGAGGTTAAAAGGTCATGTCCCACCCCCTCTCCCTCAGTGTTTTTCCTGTCCCTGCAAGGAGGGACACACATGAGACTTACCGGAGGGGCTCGGGATCGTGCGGCCAGTCCAAGCCTTCCCCTGTCAAGAGGTCCCGGGGCCGAAACTCTCCGATGGGGGAGTCCCTCTGCTCGGCTCTCGGCTCCAGGACGCACCGCCATAACAGGCGAGGGTCGGCTCCCCGCAGGCGGCTGGCCGAGCGGGCACCGGCAGAAGGAGGGGCGCAGCAGCGCCATGACAGGTGGGCCCCTGCAGGTGGCGGGCCAGGCACCCGCAGGATGGCTCCAACGGCGGGGTCAGCGCTGGAAGGCGCCAACAGAACGCCAGAGCAGGCGGGGGGCGGTTCCCTGCAAGCGGCAGTCTGAGCGGGCACCGGAGCAGAGCGCGGTCGCGCGCAGGAGCCCAGGCAGGAAGTGGAGGAGGCGGCCTATCGCGGAGGTCGTGCGTCACATCCGGTGACGTCAGACGCCGGCTTTTGAATCCTGGGCGCGCGCTCCTGAGATCCGCAGCGCTCTGTAGAATCGTGCCAGAATGGAAGGCAACGCTCCAGCAGGTGGAGGGGTAAGTGCGCATAGCGCAGACCACCCTCCCCCACCCATCCTCACAGCCCAGATCTGAGTAGGTGCCCCTTCTGTATTAGGACAAGGGAACCCCGGCAGAATCCCCCTCGGTGAAGGACCCGGCAAAAGCCACCTCCAAATCTGTCCGATGCCCCGTATGCAGGGTAAAGCTGCCAGACACCTATAGCAAGACCCTATGCGGACCCTGTACCTCAAGGGTCATAGGCGAGGAACAGCCATCCCTCCTTTCCGAAATGAGATTGCTGATAAGGGAGGAAGTTCAGGCCTCTACAGCCGGCCTCACGCGGCGTCAGTCCCCCCAGCCCAGGGCCAAGTCGCAAGCGTCCAAGGTGGGATGCAGACCCAGTGTCGGAAGCAAGCCCTAGCGAGGAGTCCGACTTCCGGGATTCAGACCAGGAGGAAGAAGGCGAGATCCCGAGGGATAGACAGGATCAGAGCAGGAAGTACCTGTTCAGACTGGAGGACACGGACGAGCTGGTCCAGGCAGTCAGAAATACTATGCAAATAGAGGAAGTCCCTAAACCACAGTCTAGACAGGACTTAATGTTTGGAGGACTCGTGGCCCGGAAACAGGTAGTGTTCCCCGTAAGTGAACACATCAAAACAATGGTCCAGGAAGAGTGGAAAGAGGCAGAGCGTCGGTTGATACTCTCCCGAGACTTTAAAAATAGACTGCCTTTTGATCCCGAGGAAACACGGGCATGGGAGGAAGTCCCTAAAATAGATGTCCCAGTCGCCAAGGTTACCAAAAAGACGGCCATCCCATTCGAGGACTCGTCAGGTCTCCGAGACCCGATGGATCGGAAGGCGGACGTCTTGCTAAAAAGAACTTGGGAGACGTCGGCGGCTCTGATTAGGGCCAACATAGCAGCCACCTCAGTGGCCAGGTCTATGTTTTTGTGGATGGGGCAGTTTGAGGAACACCTAACCAACAAGACCCCTAGATCAGAGATCCTAGCATCACTTCCTCTCATGAAATCAGCCACGGCGTTCCTGTCTGATACGTCGGCTGAATCAGTAAGGTTTGCAGCCAGAAACAGCTCCCTCTCTAATGCGGCCCGGAGAGCAGTCTGGCTTAAATCCTGGTCGGGGGATAACGCTGCTAAAACAAAGCTATGCGCCATCCCCTTCTCGGGCCTGAGGGTATTTGGTCCAGCCCTAGATAACATCCTAGAGCTAGTGTCCGATAAAAATAAAGGGTTCCCAGAGGAAAAACCCAGGCGGCCCCAGTCCTTTCGGAGAGGCTCCTTCTTCAGAAGGCAGACGGAATATAGGGGTCGGGCAAAGTCCAATAGAAGCTCCTATAAGGGCTCCTTCAGCCAGGACGGGAGGAACAAGGGTCCCTCATTCACATCATCATCTAGATCGAGGAGGCAATGACGCCATAGGTGTTGGGGGGAGACTTCGCAACTTCACAGCAAACTGGTCCCGAGTCACCCACAATCCATGGGTTCTCAGAACCATCGCGGAAGGCTACAGTATAGAGCTCTATTCACCTCCCCCCGACAGATATATTGCCCCCACTGTCGTCCTGGAGGACTCCGCAATGTGGACGGATCTTCAGGACATGGTAAACTCAGAGGTCATAATACCAGTTCCCCCGACGGAATGAGGGAGAGGGCACTACTCTTCCCTGTTTTCAATCACAAAACCATCCGGCGAGGCCCGTACCATCATAAACCTGAGACCACTAAATGCCTGGGTCAGATACAAGAGATTCCGGATGGAATCGATCCAATCCGCAATCCCCGTAATAGACAGGGACGCCGTTATGTGCACCCTAGACCTAAAAAAGGCATACTACAGGTCCCTATCCATCCCTCATCCCAGAGCCTTCTAAGGTTCGCGGTCAGTTTACCAGCCCGGACCTGCCAGTTCCAGTGTCTTCCTTTCGGGTTGGCCTCAGCTCCCAGAATCTTTACAAAATTGGTGGTAGAGGTGGTGGCCTACCTGAGAGATCAGGGTATTGTGATCATTCCATACCTGGACGACTTCCTACTGGTGGCAAGATCCAAAGAAGCGCTCATTCGAGACAGAATTCGAGCAACTACCGTAATGGAGTTCCTTGGCTGGGTGATCAACTGGGAGAAGTCGGACCTCAGGCCAGACACCAAAAAGTATTCCTCTGAGTCCTCCTAGACTCAGCCAACAGAATGTCCTGGCTACCCGAGCAGAAGCAGAAGACTGTTCAGGCCAGAACCAGAGACCTGTTGAGGCGTCAATGTTCCATAAGAGAGGCAATGGAAGTCTTGGGCCTCATGACAGCCTGCATCCAGTGTGTCCGTTGGGCCCAATTCCACTCGAGGTTGTTAGAGAGAAATCCTCGCAGGGTGGGACAGAAGTCAGGCGTCGCTAGACAGACCCCTAAGGCTGCCAGAACGAGTGAAGGAGTCCCTGCGGTGGTGGACACAGTCCAGAAACCTTCAGGTGGGCGTACAATGGACAACCTCTCCATACGTGGTAGTCACCACAGACGCCAGTGCGTGGGGATGGGGAGCCCACATAGAAGGGAAGATCTTCCAGGGGAAATGGCCAGCAGGCATCAGGACCAGATCCTCCAATTTCAGAGAGCTCTTCGCGGTTTGGGAAGCATTGCGGAGAAACCAGTCGGTACTAAAGAATCGTCATGTCCGCATATTATCCGACAATACAACGGCAGTGGCATTCCTGAAGCACCAGGGAGGGACCAGACATCAACCACTACAGGCCCTGGCGGGAAAAATATTCACGTGGGCAGAACGAACAGTCCGATCAGTGACCGCAGTACACTTAGAAGGTTCCCAGAACGAAGTGGCAGACTACTTGAGCAGACAACAGATCCACCCGACAGAATGGGAACTGAACATGGAAATCTTCGACCACCTTTGTCAGCGTTGGGGGACCCCCACTATAGATCTTTTCGCAAGCAGGAAGAACTCGAAGGTCCCCAAGTTCTACTCCCTGAATCCGACGGACCACCCGGAAGGCGTAGACACCCTGAGTCAGACTTGGGGAGAATCCCTCTCTTATGCGTTCCCACCACTGGCTCTCATACCGGCAGTGCTCAGGAAGATACGCGAAGACCACGCAAGAGTGATGTTGATCGTGCCATATTGGCCGAGGAGAAGCTGGTTTCCCCTTCTAGGAGCCATGGCAGTAGAAAATCCAGTCGAACTACCCCTGTGGAAGGACATCATCCACCAGGGCCCGATCCGCCACCCGGACCCAGCAAGACTCCACCTGTCGGCTTGGATCCTGAGAGGGACATCCTGAAGGCAAAGGGACTGTCGGATCAGGTCATACCCACCTTACAGGCCAGTAGGAAACGGTGACATCCGCAATCTATCGAAAAATATGGAAAAGATTCTGTCTGGAGGGTGGCAGGTCCGATCTTGTGGCAGGCGCCCCTGACCTCCCCAACATACTAAGCTTTTTGCAGGCAGGTTTTAATAAAGGCCTTAAGCCCAGCACTCTAAAGGTTCAGGTTTCAGCCTTGAGCACCTTCTTCGATTACCAGTTAGCTTCACATCCCTGGGTAATAAGATTTATAAGAGCCACACAGCGCCTGCGCCCCACTATTAGGCAGCTCACCCCGCCTTGGGACCTAGGCCTGGTACTTCGGTTTCTCTGTACAGACCCCTACGCTCTCGATGAGAAAATAACCATCTCTGCTCTCACTCGTAAAACGGCCTTCCTAGTAGCCATTACCACGGCCAAAAGAATAGGGGAGATCCAGGCCCTGTCCACTAAGGACCCATATCTCCAGATAAGAGAGGACTGTATAATCTTAAGACTAGACCCGGCATTTACCCCAAAGGTAGCCTCTCTAAAAAATCTAAATCAGGAGGTAGTGTTACCATCCTTCTGTGATAATCCCCGTAATAAGAAGGAGCAGCGCCTTCACTCGCTGGATATGTGGCGCGCAGTTATAGACTACCTAGAGGCCACCAATAGCTGGCGCATCGACCCGAACCTGTTCATCCTCTTTGGGGGTAGAAATAAGGGGAAGAGGGCCTCTAAGGCATCCATCGGCATCCATCGCGCGCTGGATTACCTCAGTAATCTCAGACGCCTACCAAGCTGAAGGCGCCAACCCGCCAAATTCCATAAAAGCCCACTCTACGAGGGCAGTATCGGCCTCATGGGCCGAACGGGCGGGGGCGTCGGTTGATCAAATCTGTAGAGCAGCAACCTGGGTCAGTCTTAATACATTCTGCAAGCACTACAAGCTTGATGTGTTAGCTGGTCAACAGACCGCATTTGGGAGAAAGGTTCTCCAGGCGGTAATCCCACCCTGAGGAGGTGCTTTGGTACTCTCCATGGTGCTGTCAGGTGGACGTCCTGGAAAATAGGTATTAGACCTACCGGTAAGGATGTTTCCAGGAGTCCATCCTGACAGCACGGGTAGTTCCCTCCCTGTTATGTTATACTATGTTGTATTGTTATGTCATATCCTGTAATATGATTGTTTCATTAAACTGTTACTAGCATCATCCACCTTGTGGTACTTGTTAAATCACTGAGGGAGAGGGGGTGGGACATGACCTTTTAACCTCTTGTGTGTTTTCCTGTCCCTGTAAGGAGGAGGAGGACGTCCTCCATGGTGCTGTCAGGATGGACTCCTGGAAACATCCTTACCGGTAGGTCTAATACCTATTTTCGATAAGTCAATGTCATAGACAACTGTCCTACCTGAACCATCATGGTTGCACCAGGAGCTCCTCAGCCATTAGGGGAAAGCATGAAGACTTACCGGTGGTTAAAGCTCCATGTTCCTGCTCTTTCAGCGGTCATGGCATGGAATACTAAGCCTCTGACTTGTTCAGCCAAGAAACTCTGAATCCAGGCTAGTGGGCTCTTCTCATAGGTCTTCAATCAGCTCCATGTTTGCTGGAGTCTTGGACTTCTTAAGCAAACACAAGGTCACTACTTATGTCATCAGGTCCTGAGTTCTTAGGGCTTTTGTCGTAGACACTCTGGTCACTCCATGGACAGAGTTCTCTGCATTATCTCTTCCCCACTGCTTCCCCACGCACTTTTAGGGGTCGTGGTTTAGGTAATTCTGGTGATCCTGATATCTCTAGCCTGGGAATATTTCTGCTTCCTTATATCACAAGGTCCTGTGTTCCACCTCATTTTGCTTCAGCTGTGTTTGTCTTGGCTGTTTGAAGTTGAGGTTCTGAAACCCAAAGATCTGTTTGACTCCACAGACTATGTTGAGGGCTCGTAAGTCACAACCTGCAATGGTTTACCTAGGTATCTGGAGATTCCACTTCTCTAGTTGGAACCAAGGGATTTCATCCTGTGACGCTATCCATTCCTAGAACTTTTCTTCTGGTCTTGTTTCAGGTCTCAGCCTCGCCTTCTTCAAGGGACAGTTGTCCTTTGCTTGTGTGGTCTGCACTTTAGTAGTCTCCCTTTGAAACTTTCTGAAGCATCTCGTGAAGGCGCCTATCGTGGAAAGTGACATTTGCTGTTTCTATTACCTCCACACATATGGTGCGTGTGCTCTCTGCCCTTTCCTGCAGGGCTCCCTTCCTTGTTCTCAAACAGGACAAGGTGGTCTTGTATTTTACCCGTCGTAACTTCCTTTTGTGGTCTCAGCCTTCTACGACAATAGGGGATATTGTCTTTCGCTCTGTCTGGTCAGGGGCATTAGGGCTTTTTTGTCATGGAGGCCTCCTAGCATTTCAATTATTTTTTTTTTATGATCTCTTTTGAGAAACACAAGTGTCTATCAGCCTTTAACTTGTCCATTTCCAAATGGATCAGGTCGGGACTTGTGGCGGCCTACAAAAACAAATTGACTGCCCTATAGCTTATTCTGCAGGAGCAGTCGAGGGCTTTCTGGGCAATCATCATCCGGCCTACAAGCCTTCCTGTTTCCACACCTTTTGTCTTATTCTACAAGATCCACCCTGTGGACTTTGCCTATGGCGGCCTGGGGTGTAAGGTGCTGCCAGCCCCTGTCTGCTAGGTGAGTATTGCACGCCAGTCAGAGGCAAGCCTTTTCTCTAATCATGTCGAGCCTTCGTGTCAAAGCGTATGCCCACGGTCCTGTGTCCTCCAGTGTATTCAACCTGAAATGGATTTTACAGTAAGTACAAAATCCAATTTGTTTCTATATTGTTTTATAAATCGAACATCAAAATAGTTGTAATATACCTCCTTCGTGGTTGACAAAGAAGCTTCATTTTTTTATATCTTTGTTTCAGGTGGCAATACTGGTTTTGAGAATAGAAGAGACTTTAGCCGAAGAGGTGACCGACATATATATTTTTTTTTAGCAGTTTGCACGTAAAAGTAAACATTTTTAACCCCTTGCTGATGTTGGATGGGATAGTATGTCCAACATCCGTAGTCCAACATCCGTATCCCCCGCTTTGAGGTGGGCTCCGGCGGTGAGCCCACCTCAAAGCCGGGACACGTCAGCTGTTTTCAACAGCTGACATGTGCTCGCAATAGGCGCGAGCGAAATTACTGTCGGCTCACGCCTATTAACTAGTTAAATGCCGCTGTCAAATGCTGACAGCGGCATTTAACACACGCTTCCGCTCATCGGGCCGGAAATACGTGCACCGCTGACCCAGTCACGTGATCAGGGGTCATCGGTGCATTGGCATGACAACCAGAGGACTCGTTGAGACCTCTATGGTTGTTGATGCTGGATTGCTATGAGCGTCACCCCTGTGGTTGGCGCTCATAGCAAGCCTGTAATTCTGCTACATAGAGGCGATCTGAGCATCACCTCTATGTAGCAGAGCCGATCAAGTTGTGGCAGCTTCTAGCTTCCCCCATGAAGGCTATTGAAGCATTCCAAAAGTAAAAAAAAGTGTTAAAAAATATAAAAGTTCAAATCAACCCCCTTCCGCCTCATTCAAAATAAAACAATAAAAATAAAATCAAACATACACATTTGATATCGCTGGGTTCAGAATCGACCGATCTATCAATAAAAGAAATGATTAACCTGATCGCTAGAATAATGTTTGGCCTGCACTCTTGTCCAGATGCGAGGTGCTGGTGCAATGGGCCTACAAGACCCCAAGTCTATAAAAAATGAAATTCACAGCACACTGACCATATAATGATGCGAAGGGGTAATTTTATTCCACTCAGTAACAACAATAGAAAGGGGGAAGTAGGGATTCTTGAGCAACTATAGATACGTACCTGATCGCTAAACGGCGTAGCGAGAAAAAATAAAAACTCCAGAATTACGTGTTTTTGGTCGCCGCGACTAAATTGCAATAACGGGCGATCAAAAAATCGTATCTGCGCCAAAATGCTATCATTAAAAACGTCAGCTCAGCACGCAAAATGAGTCCTCACCCAACCCAAGATCACGAAAAATGGAGACGCGTGTTTCGGTAAATGGCGCAATTTTTTTTTTTTTTTTTTTTTTTTTTTTTAGCAAATTTTGGAATTTGTTTTCACCACTTAGGTGAAAAAGAACCTACACGTGTTTGGTGTCTATGAACTCGTAATGACCTGGAGAATCATAATGGCAGGTTAGTTTTAGCATTTAGTGAACCTAGCAAAAAATGGCAAGCAAGAAACAAGTGAGAGATTGCAGGGTTTTTTTTGCAATTACACCGCACTTGGATTTTTTTTTTCCCTTTTCCTGTACACGATATGGTAAAACCAATGGTATCATTCAAAAGTACAACTCGTCCCGCAAAACACAAGCCCTCACACGGCCATATTGACGGGAAAATAAAAAAGTTATGGCTCTGGTAAGAAGGGGAGCAGAAAACGAAAAAAGCTCAGTCATGAAGGGGTTAATGTTTTTATAGTTCATGGATACTTTCATTCTCAAGTCTCACTTCACAGGTAAACTGTCTGATGTGGAAAAACACCCAGATCCTTCTCTATACGTGATTCTCCTAGTTTTACTTCCCTAAACCATATGATGTGCAAAGATTTACTCCCACTCCATTCTTTTCTATAAGTGACTCTTCTAGTTCTACTCACCCTAAAATATGTGCGCAGATTAAACCTAGATCCTTCTCTGTAAGTGGCTTACTTTTGCTCCTTAGATATATGTTCAGATTTATTAGTACGTAGATACTTCTGTTCATGACTCCTCATTTTACTCCCCCTAGAACGTACGGTGCCTACAGATTATTGCACACAGATCCTTCCTTGCAATGACTGTTTTAATCCTCTTAGAGCATATGATGTGCATATATTTTTACACCCACAATCTTCTCTACAATGGACTTGGTTCACTTTTCCTAAAATATATTGTCAGATTACACCCAGTTCCTTCTAGACAAGTGGCTCTCTTAGTTTTCCTCCCCGTAAAACACATGATGCACGGATTTGGACTCAAAACCTTCTCTTCAAGTGACAATCTTGGGATTATTTCCCCTAAAACATACCTAGAGATTACATACAGTTCCTTTTCTACAAGCGACTCGTAGTTTTACTTCCCTTCGAACATCTAATTCTGACAGATTACTACATCCAGATCCTTAGAAAAGATCCTTAAAATGGGCAGATCCCTTAAAACCTATAGTGCCCTCAGGTTCTTAGTGCCCAGATAAATAACTTGACATTCATCCACACAAGTCATTTGCCGGTTAGATGCCCTAACATTCATCTTGTGCACATTTAGACATGGATATGTAAGATTTATGGCTTTATTATTCCTTCTAGGTGGCTACAGAGGAAAAAATGAAGAAGTGTGTTTTGATTCTGGAAAAGGTAGAATTTGGAATCTTTGGTGCTTGGTCCAAGTGAATTGTGAATGATTTCACTGTGCTCTCACATTTATTAGGGTCATTAAGAGTCTTTAATGCCAGAATTTGGATCCTCGTAGGAGCAGAAACCCCTCTTTACTTTAGGGGGAACAGTAAGGATTAGACCCAAGAAAAATGGGAGACGCTCCTCCTGTAAAAGTTGCATTGCTGAGTATTGTTCCAGTCCGGCCTTTTCGTCTAATTTTTTTTTTTTTATATATATATATAGGTCAAGACGATGCAAAAGCAGATACTGGTGTGTATTGTTTTGTGTTCCTGCACAATGATGACATTTACAGCAAAAAGCAACAATGCCCAGATTGCGCCAAAGGGTTATTTCCCAAAGGCTAGCTGCCATTTGGGAATAACTCCCTGATAGCTGGCACGCATCGAGTGATGTGACAAATGGCAGCTTTCCTCTCCCTGCACTGACTAGGAGAGAAGTGCAGATCTGACTGTGCTGTGAGATGAGAACTGCAGCCTGTCACATTGTTCGGCATCTATCCTAGCGATTTGGGGATAATGCCCTGGCAAATGGCACAGATCTAGAATGATGTGACATACTGCAGCTCGACTGTGTGGAGAGAGAAGATGAAAGCTGACAGTGCTGTGAGATGAGTGCTGTGAGATGAGGGCTCTAGTCTGTGTTCTGGATTTGTGCCAGTTATCAAAGTGTTAATCCCCAAAGCCTGGGATAAATGTGAGGGGTCTTTGTAAGGTCTCGCAGCTCTACACATTCAGCTTGTAGGTGCTGGCCGTGAGTAATATGGGGAGGAGAGTACAGCTGCCTTCTCAAAGAAACAAATTTTTCCACCTCTGCGTGTCACTGTTAACCATAGCACAGTACAAAAATATTTTTTTCCTATATGTGAAGCCTTAATCTGCAAAATAATCAAACAACTCACCAATAATATGCAGATGCTGCTTACGAGCTACATGTGAATGAATGAGAAGACTGCAGCTCGTTTCCCACCATGTCGTCGCCTCACTCGTTTTTGTGCATCATTATTTTAGGCCCTAAGGTGACATACATCCCCCCTCCTCCACCCGAAGCTGAAGAGGACATCTTTAGGCATTATCAAACTGGCATTAATTTTGATAAATATGATAATATCATGGTCAACGTAACTGGAAGCAATAGGCCGCCGGCAATCCTGGTTAGTGTCCTCTAACAATGTGTTTTTGTATTTGTTTTTATTACTATTACCTTTTTTTTTTTTTATTGTGGGGGTTGGTGTTTATTAAATTATTCGTAGCAGTCACATTATATAAACCCCAGGTGACCACACACGCTGTGCCCCAGGCTCGGGAGCCGAGCCCACACCAGCGGTGGTATGCCCGAGCAATAAATGTCAGTGTCTCAGTAACTTGTCCTGTGTCATCAGCACCGTCTCCTGCTTCTCACAAGTGGAGTTAGTGTCTGCTGAGGCATGGTGGCCCTTGGGTCATTGAGGTCTGGGATAGAATCAGGAGCCTCTACACGGCCACTCAGCTGTTCCCATTAGGTTTTCTATGGGATTCAGGTCTGGAGAAAGTGTAGCCGCGCTCTGATGCGACCTCGATGAGCTTGGAGCATTGCCGTCCTTGAAGATGAAATTAGTCCTGTGTTCGTGCAGAGGCACAATGACTAGATGAATGATATTCTAGTAGGGGCTTGTCACACACTGTAGGTCAGTTCTCTAATGACTAGACACACCTGCCCACACAAACACCACCACTGAAGACTCGTCTAGTGACAACAGTGGCTAATCCATAGCGCTCTTTTTCACATCTCCAACGTTGTTGTTGGCCATTATTTCTGCTCGACATGAATCGACTCATCAGTGAGCAGCACTGAGGTCACTGGCCCCTCGTCCAGTGTAGATGACGCCTGTGCCTGGTGGTGTGGTCAGGTACCTTGCAGGTCATCTATTGTGCTGATGTGAATGGTTTTCGAGACTTTGATGCCTCTCACCCACCTCAAATGTGCCTGGGCTTGTGTGGCAGGTTGGAGGTTCATGGGTCCCTGATCTGGCAGCCACTGATGTATGACGCGACCGCAGCTCCAGGGTCCTGACAATTTATACTCACCTGTAATATGTCTGAGGAAAGAGCAGATCTATTAACTGCTGGTCTAGAGGGGTCTGCTCAATTTTTAACATACAGTAATTAGAGGAGTTTGTTTTCTGGCAGTTCAAGAGTTCAAGCAATATGGGCTATTTATTACTAATTTACGTTCTATGCCATTTTCCATTTTCAGTCATTTGAAGAGGCTGATCTCAGCGAGAGTTTAACCAGAAATGTTTATAAGTCTGGTTACGTAAAGCTGACGCCCATACAGAAGCACAGTATTCCTATAATAATGGCTGGACGTGACTTGATGGCGTGTGCCCAGACCGGATCTGGAAAAACTGTAAGTGTACAATCTGTTTAACTGTTGGAAGTAACAGATTGACTCTGTGGGGAGGCCCGGGCTCGGATGGACTCTGTGGGGAGGTCCGGGCTCGGATGGACTCTGTGGGGAGGCCCGGGCTCGGATGGACTCTGTGGGGAGGTTCCGGGCTCGGATGGACTCTGGGGAGGTTCCGGGCTCGGATGGACTCTGGGGAGGTTCCGGGCTCGGATGGACTCTGGGGAGGTTCCGGGCTCGGATGGACTCTGCGGGGAGGCCCGGGCTCGGACGGACTTTGCGGCGGGGGGGGGGGTGGCTTTGTTCGCTTGGATGGACTCTGCAAGGGGGCCCAAGCTCAGATGGACTCTGCAGTCTCTGCCCCGCTGAGCTCGGATCGACTCTGCAGGGGCCTGGGATTGGATGGGCTCAATTTTTCAACATCCGAAAATACAATTGTCCTTAATTACAGACCTTTTTCTTTATCTTCGCAGGCGGCCTTTCTCTTGCCCATTTTGGCTCATATGATGAAAAATGGAGTTGCATCAAGTCATTTTCAAACTCTTCAGGAACCAGAAGCGATAATTGTCGCACCTACCAGAGAACTGATCAATCAGATTTACCTCGATGCACGAAAGTTTGCACATGGGTGCGTCCACTGACTATACCTAACCCCACCAGGCTTTAATACTGATAGTGTGGTAAATGTCCAGCACAGGGAAGCAGCCTGAGATAACACTGATCCCGTCCGTGTAACCCCTCAGATGCAAAGGTCCGCAGTGACCCACAGCGTCTGTGTTGAGACACCGAGAGGGAGTTAATGTCTTTTATAAGACATGGTAAAAAAAAAGATAACAGGTGAAAATGGCTGCGTCCTGAAAGAACTGGTGTTGCATAAATGTCAGCAGTGTAGGTGATATAACTGTTAGTAATATATGAGGTTACAGCTGGTAAATGATTTCCCCACATTCAGGACAATCGTGCGCCCGGTGGTGATCTACGGGGGAACGCAGACGTCTCATTCCTTTCGGCAGATCTGTCAAGGATGCAACGTTCTCTGTGCAACGCCTGGAAGGTTAATGGACGTGATTAACAAGGAGAGGGTGGGTTCTCTGAAATGTAAAGTGCTGACCAATGTTGCCATTAAAAATAATTTTTATTTCTAGATGTTCTTTTCTTTTGGATTTTTAACTTGCGCTTGTCAAGTTCAGAGATAAATATTCTTCATGAATTGTGATATACCCTAAAGACACTCCTGTATGTGGGCAGCAAGGCGTCATGTGGGCGGTCCTCTTACCATCAGCTGTAGATCGCCGCCTACTGGACTTGTAAGCGTTTAACCCCTTCACGACCATTGACGCCACATAGGCGTCATGAAACCTGGTTCAAATCTGACCAGTGATGCCTATGTGGCGTCATGACTTCAAAGCCCCCCTGCGGGTCGGGTGACCGGGGTCACTGAAAGGTCACCCGACCCGCAGATACAGGGGGCTTTGTAATTCACCTCAGGGGGCGTGGCTTCGCCCCCACGTGGCTACGATCGCTCTGATTGGCTGTTAAATGTGAAACAGCCAATCAGAGCGATAGTAATATTTCATCAATGAAAATTGATGAAATATTACAATCCAGCCATGTCCGACGCTGCTGTAGCATCGGACATGGCTGGAGACACCGATTCCACCCCCCCCACCGGCGATCGCCCCCCCCCGCAACTGAATGACAGCGGCGATCTGCCGCCGCTGTCATCATCTGCCCCCCTCCCATTCCCTCTGCTCCCCGCCAGCCTCCGATCCCCCCCTCACCCCACCCCGGTACCTCCTGAGTCCCCCCGACCCTCCCGGTGTCCCTCGGGTCCGGATGATGGGCGCCGCCATCTTTGAAAATGGCGGGCGCATGCGCAGTGCGCCCGCCCGAATCTGCCTGCTGCAGATTCCATTCTTTCATTTTGATCACTCTCACAGTGATCAAAATGAAAGAAAAAGTAAATAAACCCCCCCGATTATCACCCCCATAGGTAGGCAGAACTAATAAAATAAAGAAAATATTTTTATTTTTCCATTAGGGTTAGGGTTGAAAAGAGGGTTAGGGTTGAAAAGAGGGTTAGGGTTGAAAAGAGGGTTAGGGTTGAAAAGAGGGTTAGGGTTGAAAAGAGGGTTAGGGTTGAAAAGAGGGTTAGGGTTGAAAAGAGGGTTAGGGTTGAAAAGAGGGTTAGGGTTGAAAAGAGGGTTAGGGTTAAAAAGAGGGTTAGGGTTAAAAAGAGGGTTAGGGTTAAAAAGAGGGTTAGGGTTGAAAAAAGGGGTTAGGGTTGAAAAGAGGGTTAGGGTTAGGGTTGGAAAGAGGGTTAGGGTTGGAAAGAGGGTTAGGGTTAGGATTGGAAAGAGGGTAAGGGTTGGAAAGAGGGTTAGGGTTGGAAAGAGGGTTAGGGTTGGAAAGGGTTAGGGTTGGAAAGGGTTAGGGTTGGAAAGAGGGTTAGGATTGGAATTAGGGTTAGGGTTGGAATTAGGGTTCGGGGTCTGTTGGGGTTAGGGTTATGGTTAGGGTTGGAATTAGGGTTAGGGGTGTGTTGGGGTTAGGGCTGGAGTTAGAATTGAGGGGTTTCCACTGTTTAGGCACATCAGGGGGTCACCAAACGCGACATGGTGCAACCATTGATTCCAGCCAATTTTGCGTTCAAAAAGTTAAACGGTGCTTCCTCCCTTCCAAGCCCCGACGTGTGCCCAAACAGTGGTTTACCCCAACATATGGGGTATCAGCGTACTCAGGAAAAATTGCACAACAACTTTGGCGGTCTAATTTCTCCTGGTACCCTTGGGAAAATAAAAAATTGGGGGCTAAAAAAATATTTTTGTGGAAAAATTTTTTTTTTAAATTTTCACGTCTCTGCGTTATAAACTTCTGTGAAGCACTTGGGGGTCCAAAGTGCTCACCAGGCATCTAGATAAGTTACTTGGGAGGTCTAGTTTCCAAAATGGGGTCACTTGTGGGGGGTTTCTATTGTTTAGGCACATCAGGGGCTCTGCAAACGTAATGACGACCGCAGACCATTCCATCAAAGTCTGCATTTCAAAACGCCATTACTTCCATTCCGAGCCCTTACGTGTGCCCAAACAATAGTTCCCCCCCATATATGGGGCACCAGCGTACTCAGGACAAACTGTACAACAACTTTTGGGGTCCAATTTATCCTGCTACCCTTGTGAAAAAAAAAATTGATGGCTAAAAATCATTTTTTTTGAGGAAAAAAAAATATTTTTTGTTTTCACGTCTCTGCGTTATAAACTTCTGTGAAGCACTTGGGGGTTCAAGGTGCTCACCACACATCTAGATAAGTTCCTTAGGGGGTCTAGTTTCCAAAATGGGGTCACTTGGGGGGGGGGGTTCCACAGTTTAGGTACATCAGGGGTTCTGCAAATGTAACATGATGCCCGCAGACCATTCCATCAAAGTCAGCATTTCATAATGTCACTACTTCCCTTCCGAGCCCCGACGTGTACCCAAACAGTGATCCCCCCCACATATGGGGTATCAGCGTACTCAGGACAAACTGGACAACAACTTTTGGGGTCCAATTTATCCTGCTACCCTTGTGAAAAAAAAAATTGCTAGCTAAAAATCATTTTTTTTGAGGAAAAAAAAATATTTTATATTTTCACGGCTCTGCGTTATAAACTTCTGTGAAGCACTTGGGGGTTCAAGGTGCTCACCACACATCTAGATAAGTTCCTTAGGGGGTCTAGTTTCCAAAATGGGGTCACTTGTGGGGGGGTTCCACAGTTTAGGTACATCAGGGGTTCTGCAAATGTAACATGATGCCCGCAGACCATTCCATCAAAGTCAGCATTTCATAATGTCACTACTTCCCTTCCGAGCCCCGACGTGTACCCAAACAGTGATCCCCCCCACATATGGGGTACCAGCGTACTCAGGACAAACTGGACAATAACTTTTGGGGCCAATTTATCCTGCTACCCCTGTGAAAAAAAAATTGCTGGCTAAAAATCATTTTTTTTTTGTGGAAAAAAAAATATTTTTTATTTTCACGGCTCTGCGTTATAAACTTCTGTGAAGCGCTTGGGGGTTCAAGGTGCTCACCACACATCTAGATAAGTTCCTTGGGCGGTCTAGTCTCCAAAATGGGGTCACTTGTGGGGGGGTTCCACAGTTTAGGTACATCAGGGGCTCTGCAAATGTAACATGACTCCCGCAGACCATTCCATCAAAGTCAGCATTTCAAAATGTCACTACTTCCCTTCCGAGCCCCGACGTGTGCCCAAACAGTGGTTCCCCCCCACATGTGGGGTACCAGCGTACTCAGGACAAACTGGACAACAAATTTTGGGGTCTAATTTATCCTGGTACCCTTGTGAAAATAAAAAATTGCGCACTAAAAAATAATTTTTGGAGGGAAAAATTTTTTTTTTATTCACGGCTCTGCGTCATAAACTTTTGTGAAGCACTTGAGGGTTCAAGGTGCTCACTACACATCTAGATAAGTTCCTTAGGGGGTCTAGTTTCCAAAATGGGGTCATTTGTGGGGGAGCTCCAATGTTTAGGCACACAGGGGCTCTCCAAACACGACATGGTGTCCGCTAACGATTGGAAGTAATTTGCATTTCAAAAAGTCAAATGGCGCTCCTTCCCTTCTGAGCCCTGCCGTGTGCCCAAACAGTGGTTCCCCCCCACATATGGGGTACCAGCGTACTCAGGACAAACTGGACAACAAGATTTGTGGTCCAATTTCTCCTGTTAGCCTTGTGAAAATTAAAAATAGTGTGCTAAAAATCATTTTTGAGGAAAAAAAATTATTTTTTATTTTCACTGCTATGTGTTATAAACTTTTGTGAAGCACTTGGGGGTTCAAAGTGCTCCCTACACGTCTAGATAAGTTCCTTAGGGGGTCTAGTTTCCAAAATGGGGTCACTTGTGGGGGAGCTCCAATGTTTAGGTGCACAGGGGCTCTCCAAATGCGACATGGTGTCCGATAACGATTGGAGCTAATTTTCCATTCAAAAAGTCAAATGGTGCTCCTTGCCTTCCGGGCCCTGCCGTGCGCCCAAACAGTGGTTTATGACCACATATGAGGTATCTGTGCACTCAGGAGAAATTGCTCAACAAATTTTAGGATCCATTTTATCCTGTTGCCCATGTGAAAATGAAAAAACTGAGGCTAAAAGAAAATTTTTGTGAAAAAAAAGTGTTTTTTTTTTTTTTTTTACAGATCAATTTGTGAAGTACCTGGGGGTTCAAAGTGATCACTATGCATCTAGATAAGTTCCTTGGGGGGTCTAGTTTCCAAAATGGGGTCACTTGTGGAGGAGCTCCAATGTTTATGCACACAGGGGCTCTCCAAACACGACATGGCAACCGCTAAATATTCCAGCATATTTTCCATTCAAAAAGTCAAATGGCGCTCCTTCCCTTCTGAGCCGTGCCGTGCGCCCAAACAGTGGTTTATGACCACATATGAGGTATCGTTGTACTCAGGAGAAATTGCCCAACAAATTTTAGGATCCATTTTATCCTGTTTCCCATGTGAAAATGAAAAAATTGATGCTAAAAGAAAATTTTTGTTGGAAAAATTAAAATGTCCATTTTTTCTTTCCACATTGCTTTAGTTCCTGTGAAACACCTGAAGGGTTAATAATCTTATTGAATGTAGTTTTGAGTAGCTTGAGGGGTGCAGTTTTTAGAATGGTGTAACTTTTGGGTATTTTCTGCCATATAGACCCCTCAAAGTGACTTCAAATGTGAGGTGGTCCCTAAAAAAAATGGTTTTGTAAATTTTATTGTAAAAATGAGAAATCGCTGGTCAACTTTTAACCCTTATAACTTCCTAACAAAAAAATATTTTATTTCCAAAATTGTGCTGATGTAAAGTAGACATATGGGAAATGTTATTTATTAACTATTTTGTGTCACATAACTCTCTGGTTTAACAGAATAAAAATTCAAAATTTGAAAATTGCAAAATTTTCTAAATTTTCACCAAATTTCTGATTTTTTGACAAACGCAAAAATTATCAACCTAAATTTACCACTAACATGAAGCCCAATATGTCACGAAAAAACAATCTCAGAATCGCTAGGATCCGTTGAAGCGTTCCTGAGTTATTACCTCATAAAGGGACACTGGTCAGAATTGCAAAAAATGGCCTGGTCATTAAGGTCAAAATAGGCTTGGTCATGAAGGGGTTAAAGAGCAGGGGGCTAAAAGTAGTAAAATACAAGTTATCACCGTTCTGCACTGTAACACCCCGATCAGAAGCTGCATTTAGTTAAGTGTCTTGTGCCAGTGTCTCGTGGGGCAGCAGGCGTATTTACACGAGATCCTATCTTTATGGCCTGACTATATACGCCGGCAGTATTGCTGATAAGACTCCACCATTTCGATCAGGCCTGTATAGAGGGTGCTCTTTTTTCTTTTTTTTTTTTTTTGAGCGGGTTGGTCTGTAAGACAAATGGTTTCTGTCTGCATTAATGGCAGAGTTGACTGCAGACTTGTCATTTTAGACCGGATAACCCCTCCTAAGAGCTCAGAAAGTTGCAAACTCTGCAGTCAGAACCAATTCACTGACCGATTTTCAGTTAGCTCACTCTGCAGGCAGACAGTTGTACAACACATAGGCTGTAGAAAATGTAGATTTATTTATTTTTGCTAAAAAATGTCTCTCCAAATATTTCTGCTGAATCTGTAAACTTTCTTCCATGTCTCTGCTGGTGAGATCGGCAGGTTGTCAGTGTAACCGAGGACATTACTCCCTGTAGCTGATTCTCACATTTCTTAACAGATCGGATTGAGCAAAGTGAAATACCTCGTACTGGACGAAGCCGATCGTATGCTGGATATGGGCTTCTTACCCGATATGAAGAATTTGCTGGCAAGTCCAGGAATGCCGAGTAAAGAAGAAAGGCAAACGCTGATGTTCAGCGCCACATTCCCCACAGAAATACAGGAGTAAGAACAGCCATGGGCCCCGTCAGAGCGAGGAGCAACTTCTGTCCAACAGTCGGGCGTTTAATTATAATCCTGATCTTTTTTTTTTTTAGCCTTGCCAAAGATATTTTAAAGCCTGATTACTTGTTTGTGGCGGTCGGCGAAGTTGGCGGTGCCTGCAGTGACGTCGAGCAGCAAATCATTCAAG
Source organism: Dendrobates tinctorius (assembly GCF_039654945.1). Lineage (NCBI taxonomy): Eukaryota > Metazoa > Chordata > Amphibia > Anura > Dendrobatidae > Dendrobates > Dendrobates tinctorius. The sequence goes on along the minus strand of NW_027361904.1, from coordinate 189,667 downwards.
TGGACGAGTATGGAAAGCGGGATAAACTGCTGGAGATCCTGCAAAGCATTGGTAGGCATTACTTCGAAAATATGCGGCTCAGACGGGGGCACATAATGCATTTTTTTCCTTTTGATACTCCATATTTGCATTATTGCAATGAACGCTGCTGGGAACGGCCCGATTGTCGCTGCCTCTGATTTTCCTGCTTGTTTCATCTTGCAACATTCAAGACTGTGGTGAATAAGGAACGAGCGATGGTGTAATGTTTCCTGTCCTACACTGCTCTTGTACGGTAGCAGACAGGATTGTGTGTTTATAGTTTGTTGTTTTTTGTGTGTGTGTGTATGTATGTATATGTGTATATGTATGTATGTAGAGAAGTGGTGAGTTCTCCTTCAATGGAAGTCTTCAAACAGAGGCTGGACAGACATCTGACTGGGATGATTTAGCGAATCCTGCTTTGAGCAGGGGACCAAAATCTCCCTTATCCTCTAGTCACTTTGGTCACAGCTGTGCCATCGAGCCTGTCACATAGCGCTCAGATATCAGTGGGCCTCACACAATCCAAAAGTGTCCAGTGTCCAAAAGTGTGTGCAGAGATTCAAAATCTCCCTTATCCTCTAGTCACTTTGGTCACAGCTGTGCCATCGAGCCTGTCACATAGCGCTCAGATATCAGTGGGCCTCACACAATCCAAAAGTGTCCAGTGTCCAAAAGTGTGTGCAGAGATTCAAAATCTCCCTTATCCTCTAGTCACTTTGGTCACAGCTGTGCCATCGAGCCTGTCACATAGCGCTCAGATATCAGTGGGCCTCACACAATCCAAAAGTGTCCAGTGTCCAAAAGTGTGTGCAGAGATTCAAAATCTCCCTTATACTCTAGTCACTTTGGTCACAGCTGTGCCATCGAGCCTGTCACATAGCGCTATGATATTCAGTGGGCCTCACACAATCCAAAAGTGTCCAGTGTCCAAAAGTGTGTGCAGAGATTCAAAATCTCCCTTATCCTCTAGTCACTTTTGTCACAGCTGTGCCATCGAGCCTGTCACATAGCGCTCAGATATTCATTGGGCCTCACACAATCCAAAAGTGTCCAGTGTCCAAAAGTGTGTGCAGAGATTCAAAATCTCCCTTATCTAGTCACTTTGGTCACAGCTGTGCCATCGAGCCTGTCACATAGCGCTCAGATATCAGTGGGCCTCACACAATCCAAAAGTGTCCAGTGTCCACAAGTGTCTGCAGAAATTCAAAATCTCCCCTGTCCTATAGACACCTTGTACCTTGTTTTACATTACTATATAGTTTGTTGGATTTTGTCTACATTTCTACCAAAAATGAGGAAGGCTGGTGGAATTGGGCGGGGGTTGGCAGCTGGTAATGATGGTGTTGGTGGTGGATCTGATGGTAGTGGCAAGAGCAAAATAGGACCGAATGCAGGAGGTGCTGACCCTGCGTCATCGTCTGGCTACATAAGGCCTCGAACGCTTAGTTTTCTAGGAGTTGGCAAACCGCTTTTAAAGCCAGAGCATCAGGAAAAAGTTTTGTGTTACATTGCTGACTCAGCCTCCAGCTCTATCGCCTCCTCTTCTTCAGTTGTAAAAAGTAAAAGCACTGAGTCGTCATTGGAGGCTCATGTTCATGAACCACACCTTTCCTTGTGTCCTTCACCCCAACCAAGATTGAAGGATGACGCAGGCCATACTACTGATTACTCCATGGAGCTGTTTTCGCATACCATGCCTGGATTATCAAGTGAAATGGTGAATTACCCAGGCCAAGATGAATCTGACATGGAGTGCACTGATGCACAGCCGCTGATGGATGATTCTGCTGGTACATTCACTCAGAGCACTACATTGTCCTCGCAGTGTACAGAGCCAGATTCTGACCCTGATGAGACTCAGGTGCCCCTTCCCGCACACTATACCACCATACACGGTGACACAGAGGAAGGTGCACATGACATAGAAGAGGAGGTGATGGATGACCCAGTTGTTGACCCAGATTGGCATCGGGGGAAGAGGGTGCTGCTTCCAATAGCTCAGATGAGGAGCATCCACAGCAGACATCGACATCGCAACAGCTGTTATCTGGCAGGCCCGGAGCACTCCAAAGACCGGTTCCAAACATCAAAAGAGTTGCTGGACAGCTTGTCCAGAGGGTCAAAAGATCACAGCGTGCTAGGCCGCAAAATGTCTGCCAAAGTAGGAAGAGTGCAGTGTGGCACTTTTTTGAACAAAATCCTCATGATCAGGCCAAGGTTATCTGTAAAAAGTGCGCAAAGACCTTTAGCCGAGGGAAAAATCTGAAAAATTTGAATACCAGTTGCATGCTTAGACATTTAACCAGCATGCACTTGCAAGCCTGGACACAACACCAAACCTCAAGTGCCACATGTGCAACTGATCACAATGAAGGTAGTCAGCAATGCTACATTGTTTCCCCCACTTTAAGCCCACCGGTTAGCACAGCAGCAAATGTTGAGGTGTCGTTGCAAGACCACAGCAGTCAGGGAATCCCACTGTTATATCAACGAAAGACTGATTCTAGGCCATCAGAAATAACACCAACTCCATCACCATCATCAACCCTCTCTCAGTCCGCCCTGTCCACCGCTACTTCCACCATATGCAGCTCTCAAGTCCAGCTCACCCTCCCAGACACTGAGTAGGTCAAGAAAGTACTCAGTCTCTCATCCGCGTACACTGGGTTTGAACGCCCACATTGCCAAACTAATCTCGTTTGAGATGATGCCCTTTCGGTTGGTGGAAAGCACAGCTTTCCGCGAACTCATGGCCTATGCAGTACCACGCTATGACCTACCCAGTCGCCACTTCTCTCGCAAAGCCATCCCAGCCCTCCACCATCATGTGAAAGACCGCATTGTCCATGCACTCAAGCAGTCAGTGAGCGGAAAGGTGCACCTCACAACTGATGCATGGTCCAGTCGGCATGGCCAGGGCCGTTACGTGTCCATCACTGCGCACTGGGTTAATGTGGTGGATGCAGGGTCCACGGGACAGCGGTGGTGGGACAGTGCTGCCTAGCCCACGGTATAGGAAACAGTTGGCTGTAGGCGTTCGACCCTCCTCCTCCTTCAGAAGCGAAAGCTCGTCCACAGAGCGCAGTCGTACGAGCACTCCATCTGAAGCTGCCACTGTTGCACACGATGTGTCCCCCTATCGAGCAGCTAGTGGAAAGCGTCAGCAGGCTGTGTTGCAGATGATGTGTTTGGGCGACAGACACACCGCCGAGGTGCTGGCCGAGTACTTTCAGCGACAAACTGAGTCATGGCTGGGCAGTGTACATCTTGAGGCAGGCAAGGTAGTTAGTGATAACGGCCGTAATTTTGTGGCAGCCATAGCCCTTTCAAAACTCAGCCACATACCTTGCTTGGCTCACACCTTGAACCTGGTGGTGCAGTGCTTCCTCAAAAATTATCCGGAGTTAACAGCCCTGCTCCAGAAGGTGCGAAGACTGTGCGCGCACATCCGCCGGTCGCCTGTACACTCCGTTCGTATGCAGAAGCTGCAGCGATTGCTCCACCTTCCCAACCACCGCCTCATTATCGACATTGCAACAAGGTGGAACTCCACCCTGCACATGGTGGAGCGGCTGTGCGAGCAGAGGCAGGCCATAATGCATTTGTGGGAGGATACACGGCCAGGCACTTTGAGAGCAGACATGGAGTTGACAGGTGTGCAGTGGTCGAAGCTGAAAGACCTTTGTAAAGTCCTTCAGTGTTTTGAGGAATGCACACGGCTGGTAAGCGCAGACGACGCCATCCTAAGCATGAGCATCCCACTTATGCGTCTGCTCATGCAAACTTTGACGCACCTTAAGGAGCAGGCGTCTGCAGCCAATGTTGATGAGGAGGAAGAGGAGGGAATCCTTGATGACATTCAGCCATTGTCTGCTCAGGGACCTCTCCTGGACGAGGTGGAGGAAGAAGAGGAGGAGGAGGATGATGATGAGGATGATTGCTTAGGGGAGGAGGATGCATCTCGTGGGGCAAGTGAAAATGTTGGCGTGGCAAGGTCTGGTACAGGGTTTGCGTGACTGGAGGGATGTGGATTTGCCAGAAAGTGCTCCTCCACCCAGCACTCGCAGTGCATCATTGACACCGGGAACATTGGCCCACATGTCAGATTATGCCTTGCGGATCCTAAAAAGGGACCCCCGCATTGCCAAAATGATGAACGATGACGACTACTGGTTGGCCAGCATCCTGGATCCACGCTATAAAGGCAAATTACAAAACATCATGCCACAGGAGAACCTTGACCTAATATTGGCTAATAAACAAGCAACTCTGGTAAATCGGTTGCTTGAGGCATTCCCAGCACACAGCAGCGGTGATGGTTCTCACACGAGCCGTACGGGCCGGGGGCAGCTTGGCAGAGGTGTTCATGGTGCACACAGCAGAAGTGGCGTTGGAGACAGGGGTTTCATGACAATGTTGTGGACTGATTTTTCAAATACCGCTCACACAACTGGTAATACTGCATCGATGGAAAGTGACAGGAGACAGCAGTTGTCAACTATGGTTACAAACTACTTTTCCTCCCATATCGATGTTCTCCCTCACAGGTCATTCCCCTTTTACTATTGGGCCGCTAAACTGGACACCTGGCCTGAATTGGCCCAATATGCCTTACAGGAGGTCGCTTGCCCAGCTGCAAGTGTGCTATCGGAAAGAGTCTTCAGTGCAGCTGGATCAATCCTGACAGAAAAAAGGACCCGTCTGTCAACCCAAAATGTGGATGATCTAACCTTCATTAAAATGAACCACGCATGGGTTTCCAAGGATTCTGTCCCACCTTCCCCTGATGACACATAGGGTGACAGAAAAATGGCTTGCTTTGGTCCACCTCTTCCTGGTACTTCACCTATTTCGCCTTTTGCATCAGCTGAATGTCCAACATCAACATATGCCACTTTCTAAAACTCCCTAACTGTGCTGCCTCCCCCCCCCCATGGCCGGGGTCACCACCTAGCGCACGACACCGTTCGAGTGCCGTTGCCCTGGACAGGTGGGTAGGCCGACTCTTGGGCGCGGGCACTGGCACAGGGTCCCTCATAGTGCAATCAAGTGTCTCTGACGGTGGTGGTGCACACCCGCCGTCAGACACACCCCTGAACTATGAGGGGCCCAGTGCCAGTACCGACGCCCACGAGTGGGGGCCCACTCGTGGGCGTCGGTACTGGCACTGGGCCCCTCATACTGGCACTGGGCCCCTTGCTTGGGCAGGGCCCCAGCATTTGCAATCTTTACCTCTCCCTGCTCCTCCGCTGTGTAATCTGGGCCGTCAAATCCATACTGTGCCTGACACCGTCTGAGCCTGCCTCCTGATGTATAGACATATTTTGAATGTGTACGCTATCCATACATGTTATCCGGGGAAACGGTACCCTTTCTAACCTTTGTGCAATCACGTGCAATCCATACTGGGCCTAACACCGTCTGAGCCTGCCTCCTGAGACATATATTTTGAATGTGTACGCTATCCATACATGTTATCTGGGGATACGGTACCCTTTCTAACCTTTGTGCAATCACGTGCAATCCATACTGGGCCTAACACCGTCTGAGCCTGCCTCCTGAGACATATATTTTGAATGTGTACACTATCCATACATGTTATCTGGGGATACGGTACCCTTTCTAATTTTTGTGCAATCCATACTGGGCCTAACACCGTCTGAGCCTGCCTCCTGAGACATATATTTTGAATGTGTACGCTATCCATACATGTTATCTGGGGATACGGTACCCTTTCTAACCTTTGTGCAATCACGTGCAATCCATACTGGGCCTAACACCGTCTGAGCCTGCCTCCTGAGACATATATTTTGAATGTGTACACTATCCATACATGTTATCTGGGGATACGGTACCCTTTCTAATTTTTGTGCAATCCATACTGGGCCTAACACCGTCTGAGCCTGCCTCCTGAGACATATATTTTGAATGTGTACGCTATCCATACATGTTATCTGGGGATACGGTACCCTTTCTAACCTTTGTGCAATCACGTGCAATCCATACTGGGCCTAACACCGTCTGAGCCTGCCTCCTGAGACATATATTTTGAATGTGTACGCTATCCATACATGTTATCTGGGGATACGGTACCCTTTCTAACCTTTGTGCAATCACGTGCAATCCATACTGGGCCTGCCTCCTGAGACATATATTTTGAATGTGTACGCTATCCATACATGTTATCTGGGGATACGGTACCCTTTCTAACCTTTGTGCAATCACGTGCAATCCATACTGGGCCTGACACCGTCTGAGCCTGCCTCCTGAGACATATATTTTGAATGTGTACGCTATCCATACATGTTATCCGGGGATACGGTACCCTTTCTAACCTTTGTGCAATCACGTGCAATCCATACTGGGCCTAACACCGTCTGAGCCTGCCTCCTGAGACATATATTTTGAATGTGTACGCTATCCATACATGTTATCTGGGGATACGGTACCCTTTCTAACCTTTGTGCAATCACGTGCAATCCATACTGGGCCTAACACCGTCTGAGCCTGCCTCCTGAGACATATATTTTGAATGTGAAACTGGGTCTGAGCAGAAAAAGTAAATTAATGTGCATGCAAAATGTAATTGCATATGAACACATGACCTTTACACAGAGAAAACCAAAAACAAAACAAATATCCTGGAATAAAGTAAAAAAGTATATTGCAAAAATTGCATGAAGGTAGTAATAATAGTAATAAGGGTATTTAGTTAACATAATTTTGATCAAAATAATGTAGAAGCCATCCCGCCACGTCACGGCAACCCTTGTGGGACAGTCCTAACTCTTGTATTTAAAACCTTTCCACTTGTCAAGTGACGTAAATGTGAACAAGGACAGAGGGACTGAACCACCAGTAATAGTATAGGCCAGACAGGATGGATTTTCCAACTCAGAAACAGGGCGGTCACACCCTTATATGCACAGAATGCACAATGAAACAAATGAGAAACTGGGTCTGAGCAGAAAAAGTAAATTAATGTGCATGCAAAATGTAATTGCATATGAACACATGACCTTTACACAGAGAAAACCAAAAGCAAAACACAAAACAAATATCCCGGAATAAAAAAGTAAAAAAATATATTGCAAAAATTGCATGAAGGTAGTAATAATAGTAATAAGGGTATTTAGTTAACATAATTTTGATCAAAATAATGTAGAAGCCATCCCGCCACGTCACGGCAACCCTTGTGGGACAGTCCTAACTCTTGTATTTAAAACCTTTCCACTTGTCAAGTGACGTAAATGTGAACAAGGACAGAGGGACTGAACCACCAGTAATAGTATAGGCCAGACAGGATGGATTTTCCAACTCAGAAACAGGGCGGTCACACCCTTATATGCACAGAATGCACAATGAAACAAATGAGAAACTGGGTCTGAGCAGAAAAAGTAAATTAATGTGCATGCAAAATGTAATTGCATATGAACACATGACCTTTACACAGAGAAAACCAAAAGCAAAACACAAAACAAATATCCTGGAATAAAAAAGTAAAAAAATATATTGCAAAAATTGCATGAAGGTAGTAATAATAGTAATAAGGGTATTTAGTTAGCATAATTTTGATCAAAATAATGTAGAAGCCATCCCGCCACGTCACGGCAACCCTTGTGGGACAGTCCTAACTCTTGTATTTAAAACCTTTCCACTTGTCAAGTGACGTAAATGTGAACAAGGACAGAGGGACTGAACCACCAGTAATAGTATAGGCCAGACAGGATGGATTTTCCAACTCAGAAACAGGGCGGTCACACCCTTATATGCACAGAATGCACAATGAAACAAATGAGAAACTGGGTCTGAGCAGAAAAAGTAAATTAATGTGCATGCAAAATGTAATTGCATATGAACACATGACCTTTACACAGAGAAAACCAAAAGCAAAACACAAAACAAATATCCTGGAATAAAAAAGTAAAAAAAATATATTGCAAAAATTGCATGAAGGTAGTAATAATAGTAATAAGGGTATTTAGTTAGCATAATTTTGATCAAAATAATGTAGAAGCCATCCCGCCACGTCACGGCAACCCTTGTGGGACAGTCCTAACTCTTGTATTTAAAACCTTTCCACTTGTCAAGTGACGTAAATGTGAACAAGGACAGAGGGACTGAACCACCAGTAATAGTATAGGCCAGACAGGATGGATTTTCCAACTCAGAAACAGGGCGGTCACACCCTTATATGCACAGAATGCACAATGAAACAAATGAGGATATTTGTTTTGTGTTTTGCTTTTGGTTTTCTCTGTGTAAAGGTCATGTGTTCATATGCAATTACATTTTGCATGCACATTAATTTACTTTTTCTGCTCAGACCCAGTTTCTCATTTGTTTCATTGTGCATTCTGTGCATATAAGGGTGTGACCGCCCTGTTTCTGAGTTGGAAAATCCATCCTGTCTGGCCTATACTATTACTGGTGGTTCAGTCCCTCTGTCCTTGTTCACATTTACGTCACTTGACAAGTGGAAAGGTTTTAAATACAAGAGTTAGGACTGTCCCACAAGGGTTGCCGTTACGTGGCGGGATGGCTTCTACATTATTTTGATCAAAATTATGTTAACTAAATACCCTTATTACTATTATTACTACCTTCATGCAATTTTTGCAATATATTTTTTTACTTTTTTATTCCAGGATATTTGTTTTGTGTTTTGCTTTTGGTTTTCTATATATTTTGAATGTGTACGCTATCCATACATGTTATCTGGGGATACGGTACCCTTTCTAACCTTTGTGCAATCACGTGCAATCCATACTGGGCCTAACACCGTCTGAGCCTGCCTCCTGAGACATATATTTTGAATGTGTACGCTATCCATACATGTTATCTGGGGATACGGTACCCTTTCTAACCTTTGTGCAATCACGTGCAATCCATACTGGGCCTGACACCGTCTGAGCCTGCCTCCTGAGACATATATTTTGAATGTGTACGCTATCCATACATGTTATCTGGGGATACGGTACCCTTTCTAACCTTTGTGCAATCACGTGCAATCCATACTGGGCTTAACACCGTCTGAGCCTGCCTCCTGAGACATATATTTTGAGTGTGTACGCTATCCATACATGTTATCTGGGGATACGGTACCCTTTCTAACCTTTGTGCAATCACGTGCAATCCATACTGGGCCTCACACCGTCTGAGCCTGCCTCCTGAGACATATATTTTGAATGTGTACGCTATCCATACATGTTATCCGGGGATACGGTACCCTTTCTAACCTTTGTGCAATCACGTGTAATCCATACTGGGCGTGAGAACGGCTGGCGAGCTGTTAAGCAAGCTACAGCACCTGTGGTTTGCACACGTAAGTTTTTCATTTTTTCAGGAATGACGGTTAGGCCTAATTCCGGAACTGCGGTTGACCTGCACTTACTGGGAAATCATTGTTCGCGGGTAATAATTGTAATCAGTGATCCCCATCACTAACGTTGTTCAGCGGGTTATCTGCACCTGTAAGCGACAAACGCTGGCCTTTTCAGTGTAGCGCGCATGCAGCCACGGACATGTAAGGGCATGACAGACCAGTTATTGGCCAATCTCATGTGCCAGAGCCTCACGTGTCCCTCTAGTAAGCCTGACTCGGACCGCGGGGCATGACGGAGTCTCGTTCGTTAACGGAATTAAGCTTGCAATGTGTGCATCTGTTCTGTAGCTGGCATGGTTGAGGTTTCCCAGGTGGAGTCGAATTTAACCGTAGGCTCCACTCCTGGTGGTGCCCTTTTGGACATTCCTTTAAGGTTCAGCTTTGCAACCATACTGCCCACGTAAAACAAACACTTTGCCTTCATGAATGCTGTTTGGAGGGTCATGACTCGTGGGAATAACGCCGCCCAATCAGTTAACCTGCTAGAGAGATCCTTCGTTGCTCCCAAGCATGACATCACACTCCCTAGGAGGAAGGTAATGCCACTGTGGCGACCGTACTCCTGGGGGCGACACAAGTGCACTGATGCCCAGCCACTGCTCGATGAATCTGCTGGTACATTGACCCAGACCACTACATTCCCCTCGCACGCTACACGGCCTGAATCTGACCCTGATGAAACTCAGGTTACCCTTCCCATATACAGTTCCATCTTACACGGTGACAAAGAGGAAGCTGCAGATGAAAGTGCAGGTTCGGCCCACCCGCCATCAGACACACCACCGTACTATCAGGGGCCCTGTGCCAGTGTCGTCGCCAACGAGTGGGCCCTCCCTGCTTGCTCAGGATCACAGCACTTGCAAGGTTGAAATACTGTGCAGTGAGATGGAAGATGGGGACGACGAGGAGTCCAGACTAGTACAGGGATTCCCTAGCGAGGAGACTTATTTGATTGTTTTCAATGTTGGGACAGCAATTTTTGGGGAGCACTATACTCTGGAGAATGATAGATGGGGCCCACCATACACTGGAACATTCCAAAGGTGGACATCAGACACTGGAGCAGCATTTACAGGGCCCATTATACACTAGAGCATTAGAAATGGGGCCCATTATGTTTGGAGCATTATTTGGGCCCATAAGACAGTGGAGCTTCATCCATGGGGACCAACATATACTGTAGCATTATGTGGAGCTCATCATATACTGTTTCAAACATTATATGGGACCAATGATTCTGTATGGAGAAATAGATGGGCCTCGTCATGAGATGTAAAAAGTGAGGTATTTTTCATTGTACTATACCGCTATTTCTCTGCCGTATCGGAGCATGATGAGTTGTGGTATGTGTTAAAGGGGCGCTCTTTCGCCCAGGGCACATGAAAACCTGGAGCCAGCCCTCCCCCCCCACAGTCTGTAGCCAAATAACCCCCATTTTTCAGTGCGTAACTTGTATTATGAAGTTAATTAAGGTTGACAAGCTTAAGTAAGAAGAATTGATGCTTTTGGCATTCAAATGGGCACTGTAGGTGTGTTTCCTGTCCTCCTCTCACTGCCGACTTTTATTCCCCATTGACTTACATTGGGTTTCGTGTTTTGGGACGACCCCGACTTTTCCCTATAATCGGACGATCTTGCTCGACCCGACTTTTGGAAAAGTCGGGTTTCACGAAACAAAACGCGACCCTAAAAAACCAAAAGTCGCTCAACTCTAGTAGTGACCATGGTGTCCATTTTGAAGTCGGCCGTTTATTTTTTTCAGTGGGAAGAGGGTCATGTGACACATCAAACTTATTGAGAATTTCACAAGAAAAACAATGGTGTGCTTGGTTTTAACGTGAGTTATTTACAAGTTTATGACCAATTATAAAATGTGTTCAAAGTGCTGCCCATTGTGTTGGATTGTCAATGCAACCCTCTTCTCCCACTCTTGACACTGATAGTAACACCACAGAAGAAATGCTAGCACAGGCTTCCAGTATCCATTTCAGATGCTGCACATCTCGTATCTTCACAGCATAGACAATTGCCTTCAGATGACCCCAAAGATAAGTCTAAGGGGGTCAGATCTGAATACCTTGGTGGCCATTCAACTGGCCCATAACGACCAATCCACTTTCCTGGTAACTGTTCATGAAGGAATGCTCGGACCTGACACCCATAATTGATGGTATGGTGTGGTGTGTGGGGTACAAAGCTAGTGGGACCATTCTTCATCAATGGAAACCTCAATGCCACTGGATATCTGAAATTGCTACATGAAGTGTTGCCTTCTTTATGCACTGAAGATGGCACGTTCCCTGAGTTTTTTGAGCAAGATGGTGCACCACCACATTATGGGTGTCCGGTCCGAGCATTCCTACAAGGAATCTGATCCCCTTAGACTAGCATTTCTTCTGCAGTGTTGCGATCAGTGTGTCAAGAGTGGGGAAAAAAGGGTTGCATTGACAATCCAACACAATGGGTAGCACTTTGAACACATTTTATAAGTGGTCATAGACTTGTAAATAACTCACGTTAAAATCAAGCACACCATTGTTTTTCTTGTGAAATTCTCAATAAGTTTGATGTCACATGACCCTCTTCCCATTGGAAAATATAAAAGTTGGATCCAAGCCTTCAAATTGGCCACCATGGTCCCCACCAATCTTGAAAAGTTTGCCCCTCTCCCAAATACTAATGTGACAAACAAAAAGTTGATATCACCAACCCATCCCATTTTATTTAGGTGTATTCATATAAATGGCCCACCCTGTGTGTATGTGTGTGATATATATATTCCAAAAGAACGAAGGCAGCACTTCAATAGAAAAAATAAGTGTGATTTATTGGCCCATGTGCGATGTTACAGTCCAAGATGTGGACCTTTCTCAAGCTTGGACCGAAACGTCGCACATGGGCCAATAAATCACACTTTTTTTTCTATTCGTTCTTTTGGACTATAGCATGAGGTTTGGTACATACCTGGAAGGATTTTTTGCACCCTTTGTTGTCTTTTGGTGCTGCTTTCTGTTTTCTTTTTAGAATAGATATATATATATATATATATATATTATTTTAGTAACTCCGCAATTATTTCTAGGTCACGAGCGCACAATGGTCTTCGTGAAAACCAAAAAGAAGGCGGATTTCATCGCTTCTTTTTTAGTTCAAGAAAATATAAAGTCAACTAGCATTCATGGGTAAGAGCGTGGTCAACATGTTTTCCTGAAAAAAGTGCAAAAATTGTTTTTTTTTTAATGGTTTCCTGATTTTCTTTTAAGAAAGTTCCAAGCACCAAAGTTTAAAATTACAAATGTTTAAGCAAAAGAGTTGTGAAATGAAATCACTCCAGTACACTAAAACCTACAGATATGACTCCAGATTTCCAGACCATATAAGGCCAGCTTCACATTTGCTTTTGGCAGAGGGCTGAGTAGTTCCTCCGTGAAGATCCGCCCATTGCCGCACCTCCTCCGGTCAGCTCCGCCTACGTCAGCATGCTTCCTGCGTACCTATGTTTAACATTAGTTACACAGGTCGTGCAGATGCGTCCGTATGCGCCCTTTTGACGATGCGGCGACCCACGTTGAACGCATCGTGTTGCAATTTGTTGTAGGTGCGGCAGTGGGCGGGGCTTCACACAGGAACTACGCAGTCCTCCGCAGCTCTGCTGAATGCTAGTGAGAAACTAGCCTAAGATATTGGTCTCTGAATCTTTTTTTTTTTTTTTTTTTTTTTTTTTTTAGGGACCGACTACAACCAGAGAGGGAGAAAGCTCTGACAGATTTCCGCTCTGGCGAGTGCCCGGTGATCGTAGCCACTTCTGTTGCTGCCAGAGGATTAGACATTGAGAATGTTCTTCATGTGATAAACTTTGACATTCCGAGTGACATAGACGAATATGTTCACCGAATTGGACGCACCGGTCGTTGCGGCAACACTGGAAAAGCAATTTCCTTTTTTAATATTAGAGGTGAAGATGAAAAACTCGTTTGTCGAGGACTAGTAAAAGTCTTAACCGATGTAAGTGAAGCATGGATTGTGACATTTTTATAAGGTATATTTGTGTTAGTAAGATGTCAGGAGTTGCTGACTTCTAGGAGTAGATAGTTCTACTATGCAGGCAGGAGGGTTTTTCCCCTGTAACAAAGGCTCCAGTTACAGGGGATATATCACACACACACAATAATTTATTACACTGTTCAAAAAAGTAAAGGGAACACTTAAACAACAGAATATAACAAGTAAATCAAACTTCTCTGAAATCAAACTGTCCACTTAGGAAACAACACAGATTTTTTAACTCGAATAGATTTTTATTAAGAAGAACATCACAGTATTCATACAACAGTGGTACAAGCATTTTTTATTTTCCTATAAACCACCCCCCCCATAACAATGCAAATTCACCTCACCCCTTCCCCCTTTAGACAGCTCGTATTATCCCTTTAACACCACCTGTACATGTGTATAGAATTGCATTATACACCATCATCTGTTATAGCAGTGTAGACAAACAACCCGCATATACCAACCCCCGAGACTGTTCATTCACCTATCCACTCATCCCAATTCCATCCAAGGTGTCCACAGTTTGTCATACATCACCAGTTTTCCCCTTTTATTGTAGACCCCTTCTCCAGCTTTAAGGACATGCTTCACATAGGCAAGGTATTCTCCCCTTGAAGGTGGATCTTCCTTTATCCAATTCCTCACCATTACCTTTCGAGCCATATATAGTAATCTAGCATTTGCCACCTTCAGATTGTTTTCGACTTTTAACTCCTCCACGTATCCCAGCAAGCAAACCACTGGCTCTCTTGGAGGAAACACTGATTGACAATCAATTTAACATGCTGTTGTGCAAATGGAATAGACAACAGATGGAAATAATCAGCAATTATCAAGACACCCTCAATAATGGAGTGGGTCTGCAGGTGGGGACCAGAGACCACATCTCAGTACCAATGCTTTCTGGCTGATGTTTTGGTCACTTTTGAATGTTGGTTGTGCTTTCACGCCCGTGGTAGCATGAGACGGACTCTACAACCCACACAAGTGGCTCAGGTAGTGCAGCTCATCCTGGATGGCACATCAATGCGAGCTATGGTAAGAATGTTTGCTGTGTCTGTCAGCGTAGTGTTAAGAGGCTGCAGGCGCTATCAGGGGACAGGCCAGTACACCAGGAGACGTGGAGTGCGCTGTAGGAGGGCAACAACCCAGCAGTAGGACCGCTACCTCAGACTTTGTGCAAGGAGGAGCACTGCCAGAGCCCTGCAAAATGACCTCCAGCAAGCCACAAATGTGCATGTGTCTGCTGGTTTGTCTGTTAGAAACTGACTCCATGAGGATGGTCTGAGGGATCGACGTCCACAGATGGGGGTTGTGCTCACAGCTCAACACTGTGCAGGACGCTTGGCATTTGCCACAGAACACCAAGATTGGCAAATTCGCAACTGGCGCCCTGTGCTCTTCACAGATGAAAGCAGGTTCACACTGAGCACATGTGACAGTCTGGAGACTCTGTGGTTTGGCAGTGGGTCAGTAATGGTGTGGGGTGGCATTTCTTTGGAGGACTCTTTACTTTGTTCTCAACGCATGCCACTATGCAATGAAAAAAGATTTGCAGCTGCAATATTTCATTCAGTGATATCTACAATGTGGTATGTCAGTGTTCCCTTTATTTTTTTTTGAGCAGTGTGTGTATATATATATATATATATATATAAATATATATTTTGAGCACTATCAAAAATATCTTTTTACAATCCTTGCCTCTTGTAGGCTGAACAGGAGGTCCCTCTTTGGCTGGAGGAAGTTGCATTCGGTGCCCATGGTATGTCAAGCTACAGTCAGACTTCAAGAAATTTTGCTTCAGTAGATAACCGGAAGGTGAGTTTTATACGGCACAACAAGTCTGTCAGTGTGTGTATAGCCAAGGAAAAGTGAAGTAGCATATGGCTGCTAGTCATAAAGCCCCAATTTATTGGAGCTGTTTAAAGCTAAAACTTACTGCTCACAGCATTTAGTTTTGATAACCACCAATGTGAATACTCTCTAGGATATCTTCCCTTTTTCTTGCTTCAAACGTTTTTTTAAATTGTGGTTAAAAACTGCAATATGACCACAAAGTGTGAATGAGTTTTTAATGCTTTAACCCCTTCACCCCCAAGGGTGGTTTGCACGTTCATGACCGGGCCAATTTTTACAATTCTGACCACTGTACCTTTATGAGGTCATAACTCTGGAACTCTTCTATGGATCCCGGTGATTCTGACATTGTTTTCTCGTGACATATTGTACTTCATGTTAGTGGTAAAATTTCATTCAAATAACTTGCGTTTATTTGTGATAAAAATAGAAATTTGGCAAAAATTTTGAAAATTTCGCAATTTTCCAACTTTGAATTTTTATGCCCTTAAATCACAGAGATACGGCACACAAAAAAACTTGATAACTAACATTTCCCACATGTTTACTTTACATCAGCACAATTTTGGAACCAAAATTTTTTTTTGTTAGGAAGTTAAGGGTTAAAAGTTGACCAGCGATTTCTCATTTTTACAACGCCATTTTATTTTTAGGACCACATCACATTTGAAGCCACTTTGAGGGATCTATATGATAGAAAATACCCAAAAGTGACACCATTCTAAAAACTGCACCCCTTAAGGTGCTCAAAACCACATTCAAGAAGTTTATTAACCCTTTAGGTGCGTCACAGGAATTTTTTTGAATATTTAAAAAAAATGAACATCTAACTTTTTTTCACAAAAAAAATACTTCAGGTTCAATTTTTTTTTATTTTACCAAGGGTAACAGGAGAAATTGGACTGCAAAAGTTATTGTGCAATTTGTCCTGAGTACGCTGATACCTGATTTGTGGGGGGGAACGACTGTTTCGGCGCATGGCAGAGCTCAGAATGGAAGGAGCGCCGTTTGACTTTTTCAATGCAAAATTGGCTGGAATTCAGATCGGACGCCATGTCACGTTTGGAGAGTCCCTGATGTACCTAAACAGTGGAAACCCCCTACAAGTGATCCCATTTTGGAAACTAGACCCCCCAAGGAACTTATCTAGATATGTGGTGAGAACTTTGAACCCACAAGGGCTTTACAGAAGTTTATAACGTACAGCGGTACAATTAAAAAATCATATTTTTTCCACAAAAATGATCTTTTCACCCCAATTTTTATTTTCCCAAGGGTAACAGCACCCTAAAAGTTATTGTGCAATTTGTCCTGAGTATGCTGATACCCCACATGTGGGGGTAAACCACTATTTGGGCGCATGGCAGAGCTCGGAAGGGAAGCAGCGCCATTTGACGTTTTTGGCTGGAATTGAGATCGGACACCATGTCGTGATTGGAAAACCCCTGATGTACCTAAACAGTGGAAACCCCCCACAAATGACACCATTTTGGAAACTAGACCCCCCAAGGAACTTATCTAGATGTGTGGTGAGCACTTTGAACCCCCCAGTGCTTAGCAGAAGTTTATAACGCCCGGGCGTGAAAATAAAAAATTCGTATTTTTTCCACAAACATGATCTTTTAGTCACCTTTTTTCTTTATTTTCCCAAGGGTAACAGGAGAAATTGGACCCCAAAAGTTGTTGTCCAATTTGTCCTGAGTAAGCTGACACCCCATATGTGGGAGAAAACTACTGTATGGACACACGTCAGGGCTCGGAAGGGAAGTAGTGACTTTTGGAATGCAGACATTGATGGAATGGTCTGCGGGTGTCATGTTGCCTTTGGAGAGCTCCTAATGTACCTAAACAGTGGAAACCCCCCACAAATGACCCCATTTTGAAAACTAGACCCCCTAAGGAACTTATCTAGATGTGAGGTGAACACTTTGAACCCCCCAAGGGCTTCACAGAAGTTTATAATGCCAGGGCATGAAAATAAAAAAAATCGTATTTTTTCCACAAACGTGATCAATTAGTCCCCAATTTTTTTATTTTCCCAAGGGTAACAGGAGAAATTGAACCCCAAAAGTTGTTGTCCAATTTGTCCTGAGTATGCTGACACCCCATGTGTGGGAGAAAACTACTGTATGGACACACGTCAGGGCTCGGAAGGGAAGTAGTGACGTTTTGGAATGCAGACTTTGATCGAATGGTCTGCGGGTGTCATGTTGCCTTTGGAGAGCCCCTAATGTACCTAAACAGTGGAAACACCCACAAATGACCCCATTTTGGAAACGAGAACCCCTAAGGAACTTATCTAGATGTGTGGTGAGCACTTTGAACCCCCAAGTGCTTCACAGAAGTTTATAACGCTTGGACGTGAAAATAAAAAAATCATTTTTTTCCACAAAAATGATATTTTTGCCCCCAATTTTTTATTTTCCTAAGGGTAACAGGAGAAATTGGACCCCAAAAATTGTTTTGCAATTTGTCCTGAGTAGGCTGATACCCTACATGTGGGGGTAAAACACTGGGCGCATGGCAGAGCTTGGAAGGGAAGGAGCACCATATGACTTTTTCAACTCAGAATTGGCTGGAATTGAGATCAGACGCAATGTTGCATTTGGAGAGCCCCTGATGTGCCCAAACAGTGGAAACCCCCAATTCTAACTCCACCCCGAACCCCAACACACCCTAATCTCAGCCCCAACCCTAACCCAAGCCCTAGCCCTAATGGAAAAATGGAAATAAATACATTTTTTTTAATTTTATTATTTTTCCCTAACTAAGGGAGTGATAACGGGGGGTTTGATTTACTATTTATGGCGGTTTTTATTTTTGGCAGCTGTCGCACGCTAAAAGACGCTTTTTATTGTAAAAAATAGTTTTTGCATCACCATATATTGAGAGCTATAATTTTTCCGTATTTTGCCCCACCGAGTCATGTGAGGTCTTATTTTTTGCGGGACGAGTTGACGTTTTTATTGGTACCATTTTCGGGCACGTGACATTTTTTGATCGCTTTTTATTCCGATTTTTGGGACGCAGAATGAACAAAAACCAGCGTTTCATAATTTTCTTTTGGGGGGGTGCGTTTACACCGTTACGCGTGCGGTAAAATTGATGATGCGGTTTCATTCTTCGGGTCAGTACAGTTACAGCGATACCTCATTTAGGTCGTTTTTACTCTGTCGCCTAATTGGGGGACACAGAACCTTGGGTGTTATGCTGCTGTCCACTAGGAGGCGACACTATGCATAATCTGAAAAAGATTAACTTTGGCTCCTCCTCTGCAGTATACACCCCTGGACGGCGTCGGCCTTCTCCAGTTTTTTGCTTAGTGTAGCAAGGAGGCACACCTTTTTTCTTCCGTTTTTTTCCTTTTTTTCACGGAAATACAGATGAAGAAAAGTGGGTCTCCAGCGAGACTCCCGGCATGGCTCCCTCCTCGGTCCCCTATTAGGGGTACCCGGTTGAGGTCGAGGTGGTTTTTTCCCCATGTCGCTCCCTCCCCAGTCCCTCGGGTCCTGGTTCGAGGTCGAGACCCCCCTCCTTCCCCAACCCCTTTTAAGGGGTCTGGGTTGAGGTTGAGGCGAGGATGAAGACCCCCTGACGGTGACAGACGCACCCTCCCTAATCCCCCGCAGGGGGTATTAGGTTGAGACGCCTCAGGTAGGGTCGGAGATCAGGCAGCATTCCGCAGCTTCCAGGGACCCCAGGCCGGCTGAGGGATCCTGTGGGGGCCGGGGGAGGGTGCGGACTGGATGGCACAGCAGAAACAGGGCTTTTGCTGCGTCCCTGTCTCTGCAGCAGCAGCGGCTCCATAGCCCTTCAGGGGCCCCCCATACAAAAACCGCTACCCCTGCTACCCCCACCGCTATCCAGTCTACCGTTCTGGGGGGGTCTGGTACAAATCCGCCCCCCCCGGACTACCGCGCCGCTCTGGAGCCCTCCTGGGCATCAGGCTTCAAATTTAGACCGCGGCTCCGGCCTAGCTGAAGCCGCCGCCTTTTCCCCGCCCCCCGGATGACCCAAATGACACACTGGAGTGTCATAGAAGGGGCGGATTGAGGCAGAAAGGGGGCGTTTTTACACAGCCCAGCGCACCCTTTTCAGCTCTCCGCCCCCTCCTCCCTCTCCTCAGAGCCCCGGTGGCCATTTTTTCTGGATGAGATCCAGGAGAGAAGCATCACAGCGGTCTCCGGGGGGCACAGAACTGGGATCTGTCGGCGCTGGACCTAGGGGCACACCGGTGGGGTAAGCTCACAGCTGGGTTCTCATTACTCAGCTGTGAATCTATACTTCCTATAAGGCTTTCTGTGGGTTCCCTCTGCGTAGCCACCCCTGTACGATCCCTTATAGCCAGCCTCTGTGCACTATGCCGAGCTCAAGGAAGAGAACCAGGCAGGAATGTTTCTATGCATTCTGCACAGCCTGCAAAGCCACGCTCCCTAGTGGCAGCACGTATCCGCACTGCCGGGACTGCATCCAGAACTCTGGGTCAGAACCCCAGGGAGTCCCTACTGACGCTTCAGTGTCACAGGCCACGCCGGAATGGGCAACTCAGATGTCTCAGTCTATGTCACAGTCCATAGACAACCTAACTGCTACATTGCTGCAAGCTCTGCAGAGTCGGGCCCCGGCTATGGACTGTACACAGCAAACGGACAGCTTGTCTCAGGAACATGCTGCTTCCGACTCTCACAGACGTAAGCGGACTCACAGGTCTCGATCACCTGAGTCGCACTATAGCACAAGGTCGTCCCCCTCTAGGGAGAGACAGCGTCATTCCAGGTCTCCTGGGCAGTCCCCTGCCACAGACAGACAGTGCAATTTACCACAGGGATCCCCCACCACAGAAGACCCCCGCCCCAGGTCGCCCTCCAGGGATCACCCTAGCGAGGCACAGGATTCGGAGGGCATCTGTGACTCCGACTCAGATAATGAAACGGTCAGGTCCGTGGTACCTTCTCCCCCTAGCAATACAGCGCTAGTTGAGGACATAATTTCTTCTATTCATCGGGTGCTAAAAATTCCAGAGTCGCCCCCAGAAGTCCCAAAACATAGGATTTGCTTCGAAAGTGTTCAAAAACCACCTAAGGTCTTCCCTAATCACGATGAGTTTGAGAAAATACTTACCAAACAGTTTGCGCAGCCGGACAAAAAATTCGCTAATCGCAAATATCTGGAAGCGAAGTACCCCTTCCCACAGGAAGACACCAAACAATGGGCAGATCCACCTGAAGTGGACCCTCCGGTTTCTAGGCTAGCAGCGCAGACTTTACTCTCTCTGCCGGATAGCTCAACCCTCAGGGACGCAGCAGACCGGCAAGTAGAACGCATGGCTCGTTCTATTTTCGAAGCGGCAGGCGCCTCTCTGGGCCCTGCGTTTGCTTCAGTTTGGGCAGCCAAGGCCATCCTAGCTTGGGCCAAAAGACTACAGGAGGGTCTTCAGGCTTCAAATCCTGAACTCTCGGACCAAGCGGTCCAGATGGCAGTGGTAGCAGACTACATGATTCATGCAGCCCTGGATTCCGCCAGAGGTGTAGCGGGAATAGCATCAAACGCCATCACGATCCGACGCATCCTCTGGCTGCGAGAATGGAAAGCGGATGCGGCCTCAAAGAAGTCCCTCACGCGACTTGCGTATTCTACTGGTAGACTTTTCGGCGAAAAGTTGGACACCATGATAACCAATGCCACCAGGGGTAAGAGTACCTCTCTCCCTCAACTAAAACCGAAACGCACGTTTAAACGAAGAAACCAGACGCGATTCCGATCCTTTCGGAATTCCTCGGGCTGGTCCGTTTCCCAGTGCAAAACCGCAACCGTTCTCCACGCAGAGACAACCCACGGACGCAGCAGCGACCGGACAGGGCTTGGCAGTCGAAAGCAGGCCAAGCGAAACCCAAGGGAGGAGAACCTCAGAACTTCACTTCATCATGACTCGAGACCTCCGGAAGACACCCCACCAGTAGGCGGCCGACTTTTACTCTTTCAGCAAGTCTGGCTGCCTATTACAGAAGACAGGTGGGTCAGGGAAATAGTGTCTTCCGGATACAAGATAGAGTTCACTTCCGTTCCACCGAACCTGTTCTTCCTTTCTGTTCCTCCAACACCACCAGAAAAGGCTCGTGTTTTCCACCAAGCGGTTTCCTCTCTCCTTCAATCAGGAGTTGTGGTGCCGGTTCCCGCGAACGAGAGATTCCGAGGATTCTACTCAAATTTGTTCGTAGTCCCCAAGAAAGGAGGCGGCGTCCGACCCATACTGGACCTAAAACAGCTCAACAATTACGTACGGGTCCGTCATTTCCGCATGGAGTCCCTCCGGTCCATCATTGCATCCATGGAGCAGGGAGAATACCTCGCCTCCATAGACATACAGGATGCGTATCTCCACATACCAATTGCTCCCGCCCACCAAAGGTTTCTCAGGTTCGCGGTCAACCAAAACCACTACCAGTTTGTCGCCCTTCCATTCGGACTCGCCAAGGCTCCAAGAACGTTCACCAAAGTCATGGCGGCCACCATGGACGTCCTGCACTCAAGAGGCATTCTAGTCGTCCCGTACCTGGACGACCTCCTCGTCAAGTCTCCCACTTTCAAAGACTGCGAGGTCAGTGTCTCAATCACTCTAGACACTCTGAGTCGCCTGGGATGGCTAGTCAACCTACAGAAATCGTCGACCATCCCAACTCGGACTCTAACATTCCTGGGAATGGTATTCGACACCACCAGGGGCCTGGTGCTCCTTCCCAAGGACAAGACACTGGCCATCCGTCTGGGAGTTCGCACACTCCTTCGCAGTCCTCCTCGATCTCTCCGGTTTGCCATGAGAATCCTCGGCAGGATGGCAGCAGCAATAGAGGCAGTGCCATTTGCCCAGTTTCACCTCAGGGTCCTTCAACTAGCCATACTCAGATCTTGGGACAGGAACCCCTTCTCCCTCGACAGGGAGTTCAGGTTGACGTCATCAACCAGGAGGTCCCTGCATTGGTGGCTCAAACCAACCTCGCTTACACGAGGGAAGCCATTCCTCTCAGGACAATGGAAGATCCTGACTACCGATGCAAGCCTGACAGGCTGGGGGGCGGTGCACCTACATCACAGGGCAAGTGGTCACCGAGGGAAGTGACATTGCCCATCAATGTTCTGGAAATCAGGGCCATTCTCTTGGCACTGAGAGCCTTTCATCACTTGCTTGCAGCCTCGCACATAAGGATACAGTCGGACAATGCCACGGCTGTGGCATACGTGAATCACCAAGGCGGGACCCGCAGCGCCCAGGCGATGAGAGAAGTGGCTCATATCCTCCGCTGGGCGGAAGACACAAGGTCGGTACTTTCCGCGGTACACATTCCGGGTGTAGAAAACTGGGAAGCCGACTTCCTGAGCAGGCAAGGAATGGACTCGGGGGAGTGGTCTCTCCATCCCGAGATTTTTTACCAGAACTGTCAACGCTGGGGAACCCCGGATGTGGACCTAATGGCATCCCATCTCAATACCAAGGTTCCCAATTTCATGGCCAGGACACACGACCCGCGGTCGCTCGGAGCGGTTGCCCTGGTCCAGGACTGGTCCCAGTTCCGACTCCTGTACATTTTTCAACCCCTCCCCCTAATCGCCAGGGTCGTGAGGAAGATCAAGCAAGAGGGAGTTCCGACCATCCTCATCGCGCCAGACTGGCCCAGACGTACTTGGTACGCCGACATCGTCCAACTTACGGCAGACGCCCCTGGCGTCTACCCGACCGCCACGACCTTCTGTCTCAAGGTCCGTTCTTCCACCAGAATTCAGGGGCCCTCAATTTGACGGCATGGCCCTTGAAACCTGGATTCTAACCCAGGCAGGTTTTTCACCGGCAGTCATTGCAACTATGATCAGGGCAAGGAAGCCTGCCTCCGCCAAGCTCTATTATCGTACCTGGAGAGCCTTCTTTTCTTGGTGCGAATCTCATGGACAAGTCCCACTCCCTTATTCCCTCCCACGGTACTAGGTTTTCTTCAATCGGGCCTAGATGCCAAGCTATCCTTAAGTTCGCTTAAGAGTCAGGTGTCGGCGCTTTCAGTCCTTTTTCAAAAGCGCATTGCTATTAAACTGCAAGTAAGGACTTTCATCCAGGGAGTTTCCCGATTGGTTCCTCCCTACAAACGTCCGATGGATACGTGGGACCTCAATCTGGTCCTGACAGCATTGCAAGCTCCACCCTTCGAACCTCTTAGAGGAGTTCCACTCTCCATTCTGTCTCAGAAAGTGGTTTTTCTAGTGGCTATCACCTCGTTACGCAGAGTGTCGGAATTGTCAGCACTTTCCTGCAGACGACCTTTCCTAGCCTTTCACCAGGACAAGGTGGTTCTCCGCACGGTACCATCCTTCCTTCCGAAGGTTGTGTCCAACTTTCACCTTAACGAAGAGATTTCACTGCCTTCCCTTTGCCCGGTTCCGGTCCATAGAGTGGAGAAGGCTCTGCATACGCTTGACCTAGTCAGAGCATTGCGGATTTACGTGTCCAGGACTGCACCTTTCCGGAAATCCGATTCCCTCTTCATTCTTACGGAAGGTAGTCGCAAGGGGTTGCCGGCTTCCAAGGCTACCCTTGCCAGGTGGATCAAGTCCACCATACATGAGGCCTACCGACTTAACAGTTCCCCTCTTCCGGCCGGTATCACGGCACACTCTAAACGGGCAGTAGGGGCCTCCTGGGCCATTCGGCATCAGGCTTCGGCACAACAAGTGTGCAAGGCGGCCACTTGGACTAGCCTACACACGTTTACGAAACACTACAGTGTTCATACCCAGTCCTCAGCGGATGCGAGCCTGGGTAGACTGGTTCTGCAGGCGGCAGTACCCCAAGTCTAGGGGACTGTCAGCACAATATTCGTCCACTGCTTCCCACCCAGGGACTGCTTTGGGACGTCCCAAGGTTCTGTGTCCCCCAATTAGGCGACAGAGTAAAGGAGATTTTTGTGTACTCACCGTAAAATCTCTTTCTCTTAGCCTTTAATTGGGGGCACAGCTCCCACCCTGTTGCCCTTACGGGCCTTTGTTTCCTGTTGAGTTCTCATATTGTTCTTGAGCTCGTACATAGTAGCCTTCTTACAGGCATGGTTATGTTATTTGGTTACGTTCCTCCTTATGCTTTGGCACAAAACTGGAGAAGGCTGACGCCGTCCAGGGGTGTATACTGCAGAGGAGGAGCCAAAGTTAATCTTTTTCAGATTATGCATAGTGTCGCCTCCTAGTGGACAGCAGCATAACACCCAAGGTTCTGTGTCCCCCAATTAAAGGCTAAGAGAAAGAGATTTTACGGTGAGTACACAAAAATCTCCTTTTTATGTTTTGTCGGTTTTATGCAATGAAAACTATTTTATATAAAAAAATTATTTTTGCATCGCTTTATTCTGCGAGCTATAACTTTTTTATTTTTTCGCTGATGCTGTGTGGCGGCTCGTTTTTTGCGGGACAAGATGACGTTTTCAGCGGTACCATGGATATTTATATGCGTCTTTTTGATCGCGCGTTATTACACTTTTTGTTTGGCGGTATGATAATAAATCATTTTTTGCTTCGTTCTTTATTTTTATTTTTTAAGGGGATCGCTAAAGGGGTTAACTAATGGGACAGTTTTATAGGGCTGGTCGTTACGGACGCGGCGATACCTAATATGTGTACTTTTATTGTTTTGGTTTTTTTTATTTTAAAAGAATTTATTGGGGAATTTTTTTTTTTTTTTTTACCAATTTATTTGGTGTTTTTTTTTAAATTATTTTTACACTTTTTTTTATTTTTTTTTTACTTTATTACATAGTCCCAGGTGGGACATCACTGTCCTGTGACAGGTCGCTGATCTGTCACATCACAGATCACTGTGACAGGTCAGCAATCTGTCACAGGCATTGAAGAAGACTTCCTCTTGCCTGCGCTTTGGAGGAAAGGAGCCCCCCGCAGCAGCGCTGCACATTGCGCTGCCGTGGGGGGCTCAGGGAAGCACGGAGGGAGCCCCCTCCCTGCCGATGCTTCCCTTTAACTCCCGGTACACCGCGATCATGTTTGATCACGGTGTGCAAGGGGTTAACGTGTCGGGGGCGGTCCGTGACCGCCCCTGACATAGTGCCGGGTGTCAGCTGTGATAATCAGCTGACACCCGGCCGCGATCAGCGGCGCTCACCACGTGGGCGCCGCTGATCGCGGTAGACGTACTATCCCGTCCATGGGCATAGGGGCCCGGGTCCCATGGACGGGATAGTACGTCGGATGTCAGGAAGGGGTTAAAAAAAAACGTAGCCCTGACCTCTGTCTGCCGTGACGGTCAAGGTTTTTCTCTGTTACGATAAATGAATGACTGTACGTGGTTTCACTAATCAAACGCTCATTTTTTGCAGCAATCTACCCCTTTACTGATTAGTAATGTGCAGTTTTTGTCTCTTCTACAGAGAGGCGGCTATCAACAGGACGGTTATAGCAATTCTGGATTTTCACAACCTGCGGCGGAGGAAGAGGAAAATTGGGGCTAGTAGGGGAGCAAATGTTCAAGCCCATGGAAGAGTCGTTAAGATTTGTTTTTTTTTTATTGGACAATATGTTGTATGTTTGTAAAAAGGAAAAAAAAAAACATTTTGGGACTGTTACCAGACTAAAGTGTTATTTATATAATTTCCCTGTTTTGGAAAATACCACATTTTTGTTTATAGCCAGTAGCTGGTTGCTCAAAAAAATTTGAGCACAAAATTAAAGTTTCTTTTGTCATTTGTACAGTTTAATTGTGTGGATTTGTGCATTTTTTTATGGCTCCATTATGACTTTTTCTCTATCGCTTCATTGGGGGACACAGGAACCATGGGTGTATGCTGCTGCCACTAGGAGGCTGACACTATGCAGAGAAAAAGTTAGCTCCTCCTCCGCAGTGTACACCCTACCGACAGGAAGTAGGATGTTCTTTTTAGCTTAGTGTCAGTAGGAGGTGGACACGGGTCTTTCACTAGACCCTTACCACCTCAATGTGCGTCGTTTCTTTTCAGGTTTTCCGGAGGGATACAGTGTGAATGGTCACTACTGTACTCCCACACAGAGACTGAGTATGGCGTGTACTGCCACCCCGTATCCTCGTATGTCTGGACGGCAGGACCCCATACCCTAGCACAGAAGCGTGCTTAGGTGTTCCAGACCCGGTCCTGGCCCACCGTCTCCCACCTACTCGCCCACCAGAGCCTGTTAGTTGGATGAGACGTGACGTCCGGCAACCGTCAGGACAACTTCAATAAGAAGATAAGTAAAGAAGAGGAGACCCCTTGTCAGGTGTAGACGGTCACTGGTAATGTAGGCCCCGGCTTATATTGGGGCCTAGTCCTCCCTTTCCCCTGGCCGCTCTCCTGCTGCACTTGTGGGGAGCTCACTTCCCGGCTGAGGCCAGCAGATCATGCACCCTCCTTTCGCCGTGCGCTTCAGGCTTTCCTCAGTGCCTTCCCTCAGAATAGGTGACAGTGGGCAGCAGCCTGCTCTCAGAGCGGTGCCCCCACCTCACCATTTGCGGCCTAGTCCTCGGTAGCTCCGCCCCCGTCTTCTCTGTATTCGGGTGGGCGTTTTTCCCGCCCGTCTCCCCTCACTTCCCCGGCGCAAGCTCCGCACTCTCTACCCGGCCTCACATGCGGCGCAGAGATAGTAGCCATCACTGCCATCTTCCTGCACCCAGAGCTGACGTTTAGCTCCGTCCCCTTGCGGGCTGTGCACAGCGGTGTTTTTCACAGCGCGCCCATTCTATTGCGACGAGAAGCGTCGACCTCGGCATCCCCCAGCGGTCACATTCTCCCAGCCTGGGACCCGGTTAGTGCCTTCACCAGGCAGGACCAGCTCTTTCCTGCCTATCTCCGCTCAGCCTAATCAGGTACGATGCGGAGTATAAGCCCCTCATAGTAAAACTAAGCAGGGCCACACTTTCCGCATGTCCAGTGAAGGAGCAGAGAATCCATTTTTGCTAGTGTCTCATGGATATGCGCTGTAGTCGTACCGTGCAATCGATAGTGGTATAGGGACAGTCATTAGCGGAATAGCACCCTGCAGCCATACAGTCCCTGACGTAATGGTTCTCTGGAGCGTTACAGTCACTAACGTAATGGGTTTTCTGGAGCCGTACGGTTACTGACGTAATGGTACTCTGGGGTCGTGCAGCCACAGACGTTACAGTACTCCAGAGCCATACAGTCACTGATGTAATAGTACTATAGAGGCGTGTAATTCACTGGCGTAATAATAATCAGCCGCGCAGTCTCTAGTGCATCAGTATGTCTGGTGTCATAGCACACAGAGCCACGTAGAGCCACGCTGCTGTCTTCTGTAATTGCCGCATGGTGTTTGGTAGAAGGTTCCACCCGTAATTGCAGGTGTGCCTTAATTTTCAGTAGAGCAAGACTCGACCTTTGCCTCACACATAATGATGCTGGAGCCCTGACATAGCAACTGCTTCCATATCTGCTGCTCACAGGCACTCGCCCTTCCTTTTTTCTGCAGCCCCCTCAGGACGCTGGCTTCACACTGCCCTAAGCAGAATAATGAGCTGCTTCTATCTCTTCACGTCTGCAGTGTTTTGGGCCGGACTTCCAGCTGGATAGAAGTCAGTGTTATCTGGCAATTGTCGGCTGTGGCTCAGTGAATAAGGAAGCTGTCCACAACTTGCAGGTCCAGGGGTTGGAACCCTGGCACACAACAAAGTAGAGTTTAGTCTTTCTGATCCCAGAACTACTGTTCTACCGTCAAGAGAATTGACTGGTCAGAATCTGCTTTTAGGGTATGTGCACACGCTGCGGATTTGGCCGCTGCGGATGCGCAGCGGTTTCTGCTGCGGTGTACAGTACCATAATATCCTATGGATATTAAAAACCGCAGTGCAGACCGCAGAAAAAATTAACGTCAATTCTTTCTGCGGATTCCGCTGTGGTTTGCCATTGTGGAGATGCAAAACCGCAGGCTAATCTGCAGGTAAAACCGCAGGTCTTTTTACCTGCGGATTTTACAAAATCCATGCGGCCAAATCTGCACCCCAATCCGCAGCGTGTGCACGTACCCTAATAGACTTCATGGTATGGTTTTCTACACGTAAAGCCGTTATTCTACCTAATGTCGTCGGTTATCCAGACTGCAACACAGAAGCCGTTATTCTGCCTAAGGTCGTCCGGTATCCAGGCCTAGACCGCACCGCAACACAGAAATGGCTGTCTCCTATACCGTTTTCCGTGTTTTCTCCACGCTGATTTGTTCACAGGATACTTAGAGCCTATGGCAACTGCTATATCCGCTATCCAGGCTTCAGACGCACCACCTACCAGGTACAGTGGTTGAAATGGCCGTATTACTGTGGAGACGTGTCAGGGGTTGACTGGTTCAATGGTACTGGGGTTCTGTACTGTATTAAGGTAAGTCAGACGCCCTCGTCTTCAGGTTCCTCGCGTCCTATTGCAGCAGTATTCTATCCCTTATTGAGCACTTGGATAGTCCTCTACCAGACAGTTTTAGTCCATACACGCCATCTTTCCGGTAACTCAAACGTACGCAAAGTCCCATCGACTACACCGGCCCGACCCTACTGTCCCATTGGCAGATGAGTTAGGAGCATCCTGTCTCACGTTCCTCAGGGTCCTTTGCAGCCTTTGCCTAGCTCCCGTCTAATCACCACTCGAAGTGAGGTGCCGGCATTTATTACCTCTGGCGGGCTGCAGCTGCGATTTCAAGCCTCTTTCATGTGAGTCTAAGGCCGGTTTCACATTAGCGCATTTTCAGCGCGCGCACGGCCGGGGGTAGCTCCGCCCCCGAGCCGGCTCTCTGTCCGGCGTGCCCGCCCCTTCCTTGTAGCGCCGCCTCCTAGCGGACAGCGGCGCCTGCGATCGGCGCACCCTATCTTTAGCATAGGGTGCGCAGGCCGTGCGCTAGTTGCGCTTTGACCTGCGCTGCGCACTTTTGACGGTGCGCCGTGCGCGCCAAAATCAAACTTTTCGGATTTTGGCGCGCACGGCGCACCGTCAAAAGTGCGCAGCGCAGGTCAAAGCGCAACTAGCGCACGGCCTGCGCACGATCGGCGCACCCTATGCTAAAGATAGGGTGCGCCGATCGCAGGCGCCGCTGTCCGCTAGGAGGCGGCGCTACAAGGAAGGGGCGGGCACGCCGGGCAGAGAGCCGGCTCGGGGGCGGAGCTACCCCCGGCCGTGCGCGCGCTGAAAATGCGCTAATGTGAAACCGGCCTAAGACACCATTCAGCTGCATATTTCATAGTCAATAACATCTGTGGTTTGTTAACAGTTAAACGTAAAAGGCTACCATGTCAAAACGTACCACAGAGCGGATCTCAGTAGCAACATAACTGTATACTCCACCTTCAGGTAGGTCAGGCACTCGTGTCAGGTACGGATGGTCGAGGTTTA
Source organism: Dendrobates tinctorius (assembly GCF_039654945.1). Lineage (NCBI taxonomy): Eukaryota > Metazoa > Chordata > Amphibia > Anura > Dendrobatidae > Dendrobates > Dendrobates tinctorius. Next base: position 159,955 of record NW_027361904.1, on the reverse strand, counting down.
CTGTGGCATGATCTGGACCCTAAGTGTGAGTTGCTCCACAGGAGTTGTACCGTCCGCATGCTATCTTTACTGCCCTGTGTGTTACGCCTATCATTAGTTTGGCTAATAGTAGTTTATAGATTCTAGTATGTCCTAAGGGCCTTCGAGCTACCACAATGCCTAAGCTCCTTATCTGTCGGAACGTACCTATTCTTACAGACACCGGAAAAAGCCTCCAGCAGCTCACAGATGTGACTTCTGACCGTGACTGGGGCAAGTATCCCACCTCAGACAGGAGTGGGATCTCACTCTGCGCAAGTATCGACAAGGGTAGAAAGCGGCTCCAGTCTTGGATCTAAGGATGAGTCTGGTGATAACATGTTTCTTATTTCAGCTAGAATTGTATTTTTCACTGTGATCTTTGGGTGCGTGTTTTCTTAGACGTAGGCACGCGGATCTACACACTGCAATCCCCTCCCTAATCCAGAGGATCCAGGATGGATTCGGCCGTTTACATCGTCATAAGGATTGGCCTTCCTTTCATCAGCCTAGTTTTCTTTCTGGGGTCTATTTGAGCTACCTAGAGCCAACTTTCTTTGCAGTTGACATATTCCATGTTTTGCCGTGGACTTTCCTTGCTCGACTTCGATTTTTTTAAGTCCAGCTGGACTATTTTTTCCCATATTCACCCTCATCCCTGTATGTTGGGTTTATCTTCCTCTTTATCTCAGTCTGAAAAGTCATCCAGTAGTCTTCAGTCTACCTGCTTAATCGAGCGATCAGTTCTCTTCATAGCCAACCTATGCCTACATTGCAGCGATGAGATCCAGGTTATCCCCAGGTTCCATTCAGTATGTTTTCAGTGTTCGGTTCTTTAGCAGGTTCTCAGGGCCTGCTCTCAGGTCTTGTCATATTCTCATGGAACGGACTTCAGCCATTTCCAAACAAGGGGGCGCCTCGGTATCTTTGTTTCTCCTGAGCGCTTAACAAATTAGACTACTGCGACTACGAACCCTCCAGTTCCAAGTTCTCCACTACGTACGGTCCTTCCTCACCCAGACGTTCATCCCTCAGGGATACCAACGTCGAATTCACACAGTAGTTATCAGGGTCAACCTTCAAAGCACCCGCTGCTATAGTGTGTCCTGCCTCAGCCCCCACTCGTGTTGCAAAGTTCTATAGACGCGTGGCCTAGCTTGCTCAGAGCATTCTTTCTGGGGTCCGGTCGGAAGATTTGACCGTCCTCACTGTCCAAAAATTTTTCTTGCATGGAGACATAGTTTTTCGCCTAATCGTTCCCATCTAAGGGTCCATTTGACTTTCGGTTTCACTAGCGAAATTATGCCCAAAGAGGTCCCTCACCAACTTTCCGTACCTTCCGTGTGGCTCCAATAGGCCAAATTATTAAGGAGCTCAACGGAAGGACAAGCGCTCCCCTTCCTTAGGCTAAGCCTCGTCGTTCTTCAGTGCTTTTTCCTCAGCATGACGTTTGGGGATCTAGGATTCAGGCCATCCTTGTTTTTTTTCAGGAAGAAATTTTCTTGATTCAACATTTACCTTCTGTGAATCGCTTGATTTTTTCCTTGTTCCATGAAGCTCTTATCCAGGTCCTGATTTCTTTACAGAGTCTGTAGCAGCTGTGGTACACTTCCTGTGGATCAAGGGTCCACACTGTCATTTTGAATTCCCTTTCGTCCGCCTCGGACTTTTCCTTCGTGTTGCCCTCTCATCAGGCTACTTTGCCACAGCAACGGTACTTCTCAAGCTCAGGCTTGAAGTGTAGAGGTCCTCTGGCCTTCATTTTAGAGTTCTGTTCGCGGAAACTGGTCGGCATTAGTAGGGTTGCCGGCTCAGGATGGACTGCGTTCTTTTGAGTACGACGCAGTCGGCCCGGGCAGTGTGTGTCCTCTTGACGGTACTCTTTGGGCCTTCGTCTGGCACCCCTGCAGTGCGATGTTATGTCCTCCACAGGTCTATAAGGTTTTCAAAGCCCATGCCTAGCTTCGGCAAGTGCTGATCGGGGTAAAAAAGACCTCGCAGGTGACGAGGGTGACTTCCTCGTCCTGATGGAGCAATTTGCTGTTCCCTCCCCTTGAGGACTGCTTTGGGACGTCCCATGGTTCCTGTGTCCCCCAATGAAGCGATAGAGAAAACAGGATTTTTAGTTGCTTACCGTAAAATCTGTTTCTCTGAGCCTTCATTGGGGGACACAGCACCCTCCCAAGTTGAACAGCTCGGTTTACTGTATAATATTGTTTGGATTTGTGTTTCTGTGGTTTTTCTCGTTTACAGATTGCTTCTTTTACTGCTTTCTTACTAACTGAACATCCTACTTCCTGTCGGTGGGGTGTACACTGCGGAGGAGGCGCTAACTTTTTTTCTGCATAGTGTCAGCCTCCTATTGGCAGCAGCATGCACCCATGGTTCCTGTGTCCCCCAATGAAGCCTCAGAGAAAGATTTTACGGTCAGGACAGGAACCCTACTGAAGATAAAAGGGTGGTACCTCTCACTCGCTTCAGTTGGGTTTCCTGTCCTGACAGGGACCCGTGTGCTGAAGACAGCGGTCACACGTACCTACCCCTCTTCCGTGCCAGCGTGGAAGATCAAGCTGGTTTCCTGAGTGCTGTGCGTCGGGAGGGGGAAGCGCCTTCGCAGGTCCCCCGGGGGCTCAGCGTCCGGGCGGGCGCAGAAGCAGCACAGCTGGGGCTCTGCCGTGGCTGGCGCGCCGCCCTCTCCCCCTCTGCCGCGCCCAGAAGCAGCGCAGGAGCTTCAGGGAGTGGCCGTTTCCGGGTCGCGCCCCCCTGACGTCACGCGCAGGGCATGCTGGGAAAGGGGCATGACGTCGGGAGGCGGCGCCGGCGATCCAAGATGGCGGCGCCCGGCGAAAGATCCCGGCGGCAGGGGGGAGGGGCTGTGGGGGTAACTGGAGGAGGCGGAGAGTGCAGTGGCTCCCCCTTACATAAGGGAGATGACCACAGAAAAGACGCACTCATGCCCAAGGCTTCAGGATGGAAGTGGGGCAAGACGAGCAGTGTCGGCAGCAAGACCTCTCGCCAGATGCCAGGCCGAGCCGCCAGCATACCTGGAGCAGTCGCTCGAGTGGTGGGAGCGGCAGTCATAAACGCAACCGGCATGACTCTGAGACGTCCAGGAGAAACGTCACAAGTGCATCTGAGGAGCCTCTGAGATCGGTACCCCTGATTGACAGCGGTGGTGAGTGATCTACGTGAATGTCACCCTTATGGTAACGGGGTTCCATTTTCTCTGATCACTAGGGGTCAAGAAAGGCCAGCAGCAAAACCAAAAATAGGGCGCATTCTCTATGTAAAAACCCGCTGGCAGATCAGTGGCAGAAAGACCTCTGCGCTGACTGTATAAACAAAACTATACAGGAGGAGACACCTGATTTGGTGACTAGCCTTAATGAGTTAATACAACAGGAGGTGAAAGGCTCCCTAAAGGCAGCCCTCAAAAAGAAAGAGAAAAGAAACCGTAGACGGAGCTGCGATTCAGAGGCCTTGCCAAGGCAGAAGGGGCGGGATAGATCCTTGTCCCCCTCCACCTCCTCTTCCTCTACTCAGTCCTCAGAATCCTCCTCGGACAGCGATATAGGCGGCCGTCCATGTTTCCCAACGGAAGACGTAGAAAAGCTGGACAAAGCTATTAGGGCTACAATGGGCCTTAAAGAGGAAAAGGCTCCCAAATCAATAGAGGATGTAATGTTTGGAGGACTGGAGAAAGCGAAAACGTACCTTCCCTGTAAATGATAAAATAAAAGCACTAATTGACAGGGAATGGAAAAAACCAGAGAGGTCAGGGGGCTTACCTTCCACATCAAAGAGGTACCCTTTTGAGCAGAAGGATTCAGAAACCTGGGAAAAAGTCCCTAAAATTGATGGGGCCATAGCCAGATCCTCAAAAAAAAAGTATCCCTACCATTAGAGGACTCTGGCGTGTTGAAAGACCCGCTTGATAAAAAAGCAGATAGTTTCCTAAAGCACATCTGGGAAGCTTCAGCAGGTGGATTGAAGCCAGCGATAGCTGGTACCTGTACCGCTCGTGCCCTCATTGTCTGGCTGCAACAAATAGAGGACCAGATCAAGGATAGAGTTCCTAGGGACGAAATTCTGTCTAATTTGACACTGGTGCACGGAGCAGCGGCTTTCCTAGCAGATTCCTCTGCAGACTCCGCAAGATTGACAGCTAGGGCAGCAAGCCTGTCAAATGCGGCAAGACGAGCCCTGTGGCTTAAAGGGTGACCTGGAGATTTACCATCAAAGCATAGGTTATGTTCCATTCCATGCGATGGCCAATTCCTCTTCTGGAAAAAACTAGAAGAGATTTTGGAACATGCGGGGGATAGGAAGAAAAGCTTTCCCCGATTTCCGGGAGAGCCTAAAAAGCAGCCCTTTCGGAGGAGTAGATTTAACAGGGGTCGTCCCCCGGGAGATAGAAAAAGCTGGGACTTTAAAGAAAGAAGAGGATCGGGCTATATGTTTAAAGGTCCCTCCAAAAAATCTCCCCAATGACATTGGGCCGGAGGTAGGGGGAAGGCTTTCTTTCTGCCTGGGCAAATATCTCCCCCCGTACATGGGTCCTAAATATAATCAAGGACGGCTTAAAAATAAAATTAATCTGTCCACCCAGGCATACCTTCATAATGACATCCTGAAGGAAAGCCCAAGAGCAATAGCTGGCCCTGGAGACGGAAGTCTTGGGACTAGTGAAAAAACAAGTCCTACAGGAAGTCCCAGTGCAAGAAGGAAGGGGGTTCTACTCCCCCCTCTTCTTAATACAAAAACCAGACGGCTCTTGGAGAACCATTGTCAACCTGAGGAGACTCAATCAGTGGGTAGACAATTGCTCCTTCAAAATGGAGTCAATCAACACGGCCACAAAGATCCTGTTCCAGCATTGCCTCATGGCAGTGATAGACTTAAAAGATGCCTACTATCACATCCCATGTCCAGGGGCAGGTGAAACACTACCAATACGCAGCCCTTCCGTTTGGCCTGTCTACAGCCCCCAGAGTATTCACCAAAGTGATGGCCGAAGTAATGTTTTTTCTGCGTTCCAGGGACATAGTGATCGTCCCATACCTAGATGACTTTCTTGTAATAGGGAGATCGGAGTCCCACTGTGCATATCAAGTGAGAGAAGTAATAGCAACTCTAGTAGGACTAGGTTGGATAGTAAACATCCCCAAATCAAGGATAACCCCAGTAAAAGAGCAATACTTCCTAGGGTTGATATTGGACTCCGAGCAACAACGCTGCCTCCTACCAGAGAGCAAAGTGACCAAAATAAGAGGCCTAGCTCGCACAGCAATACAAAGGCCAAATATGACACTGAGGAACGCAATGTCCCTTTTAGGCTCACTGACATCATGCATACCCGCAGTAGCATGGGCGCAGTACCACTTAAGGCAACTACATTGGGAAGTTTTGTCAGCACAGAAACAATTAAAAGGGCATTTAGAGGGCAAACTATGTCTCTCAGTGGCTGTAAGAGATTCCCTGCTCTGGTGGACTGTAGAAAAGAATCTAACAGCCGATGTCCCGTGGCAAAAACCACAGTCGAGGACATCATTACAACAGACTCGAGTGCCACAGGATGGGGAGCACACCTGAGATCCCACTCAATACAGGGGACCTGGTCCCTCGTAGAAAGGGATCATGGTTCAAATGTAAAAGAACTGTGGGCAGTGGAAAAAGCTGTGAAACATTTCCTTCCCTTACTTCGGGGCCGCCACACCCGGGTCATGACAGACAATCAGACAGTAGTAGCCTACATCAATCACCAGGGGGGAAAGAGATCTCGGGACCTCATGCAAATATCGGATCTACGCTTCCAGCTAGCAGAACAACATCTGTTATCCATCACAGCACTGCACATAAAGGGGAAGAAAATATACAGGCAGACTTCCTGAGTCGCAGGCATCTAAGACAAGGGGAATGGTCCCTAAACCCCCCAAGTCTTCCAACAAATAGTTCAGGCCTGGGGCAAACCAGAAATAGACCTGTTCGCTACCGCACACAATCGGAAGGTCAGGGACTCCTGTGACTCCATGGAAGCAATGACTGAACAAAGGGGACTCCATTTTGAAATGTCGCAGTTGAACTCTTGCTCAGTAATTTTGGATCTAGATTTAAAGGAGGCCCTTTTCCTATCCTGGTGAACCTGTGGCCTTTCTTCACGGGAAAAATCCTCCATTGAAGAGGGTTGAAATTTACGCTTCAAAGGAGGACAGTGAGGTTTAACCTGAAGGAGAGAACTCGTCCCTCCAGTGACCTCATTAATAACTTGGTCCAGCCCTGAGCCAAATAGACGGAATCCGTGGAAAGGCACTTTTTGACGATAAGTCCGCTTGCCACACCTTAAGCCAAATGCAGATGGTGACTATATTGCTGGATGCCTGAGCAGCACATGAAGCAGTGTCCAGTATGGCAGATACCACATACTTTCCTGCTTGAGAGATCTGGTCCGCAAGGTCTGCCAATTCCTCCAGTCGGCATCCATAGAGAATGCCCTGACGGAGCTGCTTAGCCCATGCGGCTATGGACTTTGACACCCAGGTGGTGGCAAAGGCAGGGCACAAAGTAGAAGCGCCTGCTTAAACGGTTGATTTTTGCAAAGGACTCTTAAGAGCCTGTCATTGGTGTCCTTGAGGGATGCTTCACCATTAAGAGGGAGAACCATGTTGGTAGACAGCCTGGAAACTGGAGGGTCCACAGTTGGAGAAGGGGTCCAGTTTGCAGTGTGCTTAGAGGTAAGAGACACTTCCATCTTTGGAAGCGTCTGTTTGGATTTTCCTGTTCCCTGGAAAGGACCGCCTCAAATTCCTTATGTTGGGGGGTGAGACTCTGGAAGTTGGTCTTGACCATCTAAAGGAAACCGACTGTTCTGCGGGTTCCGAAGTAACTTTAACCCCTTACTGACATCGGACGTACTATTACACCAATGTCAGTATCTCCCGCTTTGATGTGGGCTCTGATGGTGAGCCCACCTCAAAGCTGGGACATGTCAGCTGTTTTGAACAGGTGACGTGCCCGCAATATCCGTATTAACTAGATAAATGCCGCTGTCAAACTGACAGCAGCATCTAACAAGCACTCTTGTTACGCTGCTTAAGAAAATAAACGGAACACTTAAACAACAGAATATAACTCCAAGTAAATCAAACTTCTGTGAAATCAGACTGTCCACTTAGGAATCAACACTGATTGACAATCAATTTCATATGCTGTTGTGCAAATGGAATAGCAAACAGATGTAAGTTATTGGCAATTATCAAGACGCACTCAAAGGAGTGGCTCTGCAGGTGGGGATCACAGACCACATCTCAGTACCAATGCTTTCTGGCTGATGTTTTGGTCAATTTTAAATGGTGGTGCACTCGTGGTAGCATGAGACTCTACAACCCACACAAGTGGCTCAGGTAGTGCAGCTCATCCAGGATGGCACATCAATGCGAGCTGTGGCAAGAAGGTTTGCTGTCTGTCAGCGTAGTGGCTGGAGGCGCTACCAGGAGACAGGCCAGTACAGCAGGAGACGTGGAGGGGGGCCATAGGCGGGCAACATTCCAGCAGCAGGACCGCTACCTCCGCCTTTGTGCAAGGAGGAACACTGCCAGAGCCCTGCAAAATGACCTCCAGTAGGCCCCAAATGTGCATATGTCTGCACAAGCGGTTAGAAATCGACTCCATGAAGATGGTCTGAGTGCCCGACGTCCACAAATGGGGGTTGTGCTCACAGCCCAACACTGTGCAGGATGCGTGGCATTTGCCACCGAACACCAGGATTGGCAAATCCGCCACTGGTGCCCTGTGATCTTCACAGATGAAAGCAGGTTCACACTGAGCACATGTGACAGAGTCTAGAGATTCTGTGGAGAGCGATCTGCCTGCAACATCCTTCAGCATGACCGGTTTGGCAGTGGGTCAGTAATTGTGTGGGGTGGCATTTCTTTGGAGGGCCACATAGCCCTCCATGTGCTCGCCAGAGATAGCCTGACTGCCATTAGTTACCGAAATGAGATCCTCAGACCCCTTGTGAGACCATATGCTGGTGCAGTTGGCCCTGTGTTCCTCCTAATGCAGGACAATGCCAGACCTCATGTGGCTGGAGTGTGTCAGCAGTTCCTGCAAGATGAAGGCATTGAAGCTATGGACTGGCCTACCTGTTCCCCCACCTGAATCCGATTGAGCACATATGGGACATCGTGTCTTGCTCCATCCACCAACGTCACATTGCACCACAGATTGTCCAGGAGTTGGTGAATGCTTTAGTCCAGGTCTGGGAGGAGATCCCTCAGGAGACTATTTGCGGCCTCATCAGGAGCATGCCCAGGCGTTGTAGGGAGGTCATACAGGCATGTAGAGGCCACACACAATACTGAGCATCATTTTGACTTGTTTTCAGGACATTACATTCCACTTTAATTTTGTCTGCGGCTCCAAATCCATTGGTCAATAAATTTGATATCCATTGATTATTTTAGCGTGATTTTGTTGTCAGCACATTCAACTTTGTACAGAACAAAGTATTCAATTAGAATATTTCATTCATTCAGATCTAGGATGTGTTGAGAGATCCCTTTATTTTTTTGAGCAGTGTATATATGGATGTATGACCAGCAGTAATTAACGTCTGTCCTTAAACCGCAGCTCTTCAGAAAGGTCCCATCATATGTTATCCTGAGAGTCGTGCTCCAGTCTTTCCAGGGGGCCTTGCTTTGAACACACAAAGTGGAAACATTTTGCACCTTCTGACTCTTGGAGAGGTGCCAATTACAGCCTGACACTATATTAACAAGAAAGATCACACAAATACTGTTCAGAGGAAAATAATGTATTTATGGGTAAATAGCCATGATCCAGTCACAAACCAAGAATTAGAATATTATCATGAGAGGCTGGTCTAGAAATCTGAGGGACAGCCAAGCTGGTGTGAACCATTCCATATTCCCACCCCTCAGGGAACAGAAAGCAGCAGGGCTGTGGAGTCGAAGTCGGTGCTCATTTTGGTGGAGTTGGAGTCGGTATAAAATGGACCGACTCCTAAAATATATAATAAATTGGGTACAGTAGTTCAATGCAGAATGTGCTGAATATTTTTTATAGGAATTTGGGAAAGTTATGAAATGTCCTATAAATGGCTGTTCTATTCCTGATCTAAGGCTACATTCACACAGCAGTTTTCCTGCATTTTTTGAGGATACGTTTTTCAGCTGCAAAAGCTGATCAGCTTTTTTAAAAAACCTCATCACCTGAAAGGTTTTTGAGCTCATAGATAGTTTTCAATAGCAAAAGCAGATTAGAAATCTGCTCTATCTATATATCCATTTATCCATATCTGTCTATCCATATCTTATCTGTACCAAAAAGAATGAAAGCCGGGTAGCACACAGACTAACACTCCTTTTTAGGGCCAGTCAGGTACACCTCATAGCTGCCCAAAAGGACGCCCAGGACAGGCATTGCTCGTCTTCAGTAACACATCAACATCAATTGATAGTTGGAATAAATAGACTGCATTCATCACCACATCTTAACCCCTTAACGACCGCCGATACGCCTTTTAACGGCGGTAATTGAGTGTACTAAAACCACAGCGCCGTTAATTCACGGCGCTGTGGAGAAAGTACATAGCGCCCCCCAGTGTCGTATTTTCTCCGGGGTCTCGGCTGCCAGGGGTAGCCGAGACCCCAGAGAACATGAATCGGTCGGTTTTTACCGACCCCGCTTTTGCGATCGCCGTTATTAACCCTATAACGGCGACCGCAAAAAAAAGCCGCGATTATGCATTAAATTTATCTTTCCTCTGATGTGATCGCACATCAGAGGAGAGAGAAATAGGGTCCCCGATCCCCCCCCAGTACCTCTCCGTGGTCCTCTGTCCCCTCCCGGTTCCCGCCGACGTCCTCCGATGGGCGCCGCCATCTTGAAAATGGCGAGCGCATGCGCAGTGCGCCCGCCGGGAATCTGCCGGCTCCGGCTGGCAGATTCCATTCATTATTTTGATCACTATGATAAACGATCATAGTGATCAAAATAAAAAAAATAGTACATAACCCCCCCCCCCCCCCCCCCTGTTTATCACCCCCTTTATATAGGCAAACAATGAAATAAAGAAAATATTTTTTTTTTTCAGTTATCCATTAGGGTTAGGGCTAGTGTTAGGGTTGGGCTAGGGTTAGAATTAGGGTTAGGGTGAACTAGTATTAGGGTTAGGATTATGGATTAGGGTTGGGATTAGGGGTGTGTTGGGGTTAGGGTTGGAGCAAGAATTGAGGGGCTTCCACTATTTACCAACTTTGGGGGTCTAAAAAATCACTTTTGTGGAAATAAAGACTTTATCTTCACGGCTCTGCGTTTATAAACTTCTGTGAAGTGCTTGGGGGTTCAAAGTGCTCACCACACATCTAGACAAGTTCCTTAGGGGGGTCTAATTTCCAAAATGGGGTCACTTGTGGGGGGTTTAGGCCCATCAGGGGCTCTGCAAACGGACAATTCCATCAAAGTCTGCATTCCAAAATGGCACTCCTTCCCTTCCAAGCTCTCCCATGCGCCCAAACAGTGGTTACCCCCCACATATGGGGTATCAGCGTACTCAGGACAAATCGCACAATAACTGTGGGGGTATGATTTCTCCTGTTACCCTTGTAAAAATAAAAATTTGGGGGCGAAAAGATCATTTTTGTGGAAAAAAAATGGATTTCTTATTTTCACGGCTCTACGTTATAAACTTCTGTGAAGCACTTGAAGGTTCAAAGTGCTCACCACACATCTAGATAAGTTCCTTAATGGGTCTAGTTTCCAAAATGGGGTCACTTGTTGGAGTTTTCCACTGTTTAGGCACATTAAGGGCTCTCCGAACGCAACATGGCATCCGATCTCAATTCCAGCCAATTCTGCGCTGAAGTCAAACGGCGCTCCATCCCTTGTGAGCTCTGCCGTGTGCTGTAAAAGTGGTTTACCCCCACATATGGGGTATTGGCGTATTCAGGAGAAATTGTACAACAAATTTTGTGGTTGATTTTCTCTTAACACTTGTGAAAATAAAAAAAATTGGTTCTGAAGTAAATTTTTTGCAAAAAAAAGTTAAATGTTAATTTTTTCCTTCCACATTGCTTTAGTTCCTGTGAAGCACTTAAAGGGTTAATAAACTTCTTGAATGTGGTTTTGAGCACCTTGAGGGGTCTAGTTTTTAGAATGGTGCCACTTTTGGGTATTTTCTGTCATTTACACCCCTCAAAATGACTTTAAATATGATGTGGTCCCTAAAAAATATGGTTTTGTAAATTTTGTTGTAAAAATGAGAAATCGCTTGTCAACTTTTAACCCTTATAACTTCCTAACAAAAAAAAAATTTTGTTTCCAAAATTGTGCTGATGTAAAGTAGACATGTGGGAAATGCTATTTATTAAGAAATTTGTGTGACACATCTCTCTCATTTAAGGGCATAAAAATTTAAAGTTTTAAAATTGCAAAATTTTCGCCATATTTCCATTTTTTTCATAAATAAATACAAGACTTATCAAAGAAATTTTACCACTAACATGAAGTACAATATGTCACGAAAAAACAATCTCAGAATCAGCGGGATCCATTAAAGCATTCCAGAGTTATAACCTCATAAAGGGACAGTGGTCAGAATTGTAAAAATTGGCCTGGTCATTAAGCTGCAAACTGGCTCTGTCGCTAAGGGGTTAAGGTGCAGGCTTTATTTTCAAGCGTAGGGGTGTGCAGTATGAGGCTCTGCAGCAGCTGAGGTGTGCAGTATGAGGTTCTGCCCCCCCAGGTTTGATCCTGGCCACGCCCATGGTGTGAATGTTGCCTGAGGATCTAGGCTTTGTCTTAGCTGAGATGTCAGTGTTGTGTGTGTATGTATGTGTATATATATATGTATATATATATATATATATATATATATATATATACATACATACATAAACACAGTACAGACCAAAAGTTTGGACACTCCTCATTCAAAGAGTTTTCTTTGCTTTTGTTTGTTTGCTTTTATTTGGACCATCATTTATTTTTCAACAGGACAATGACCCCAAACACATCTCCAGGCTGTGTAAGGGCTATTTGACCAAGAAGGAGAGTGATGGGGTGCTACGCCAGATGACCTGGCCTCCACAGTCACCAGACCTGAACCAAGTTGAGATGGTTTGGGGTGCGCTGGACTGCAGAGTGAAGGCAAAAGGGCCAACAAGTGCTAAGCATCTCTGCCAACTCCTTCAAGACTGTTGGAAGACCATTTCCGGTGACTACCTCTTGAAGCTCATCAAGAGAATGCCAAGAGTGTGCAAAGCAGTAATCAAAGCAAGAGGTGGCTACTTTGAAGAACCTAGAATATAAGACATAGTTTCAGTTGTTTCACACTTTTTTGTTAATTATATAATTCCACATGTGTTAATTCATATTTTTGATACCTTCAGAAGGAATCTACAATTTTCATAGTCATGAAAATAAAGAAAACGCTTTGAATGAGGTGTGTCCAAACTTTTGGTCTGTACTTATATATGTAATCGATATTACATAGTGTATTACATATTTACAATTTATTAGAGTTTTTAGTGTTCTAAAGTTGTATTCCAATAAATATATATTATGTTCCATCTAAATATCTTGATTATTGGATCATAAAAATGATTAAATGTCTGATGTTCACATTGTACTACAATAAATTTTTTCTTAAATATAAGCAATATATGTGGGAGTCGAAGTCGCAGGTTTGGCTTACCGACTCCACAGCCCTGGATAGCAGACTGCAAAGTTTAAATATTTCTGTAAGTTTTCTCTTTATTTTATCACTGTTTTTGCATATTAGTACGTCACTTTTTATTTCCATTTTAATATCCTTTTTATTGTAAGCACTGTACCTTTTTTTATTAAAGCTTAAAACTTTAGTAAGTTTGAACCTTGTATTCTCTAAAGAATCCGTAGCCTTAGGGTACTGTCACACTTAGCGGTGTACCAGCGATCCCGACCAGCGATATGACGCAGTCAGGATCGCTGGTACATCGCTACGTGGTCACTAGTGAGCTGCAACACAGGCAGATCTCACCAGCGACATCGCTGGGGACGGGGGTCGCTACTTACCTGTCACACTAGGCGATCCTGGCGTTCTCCCGCCCGCGTCCACGCTCGTCTCAACAGGAAGCTGACGACGAGAAACGGTCCAGGACGTTCTCGCGCGATCAGCGATAACCAGCGAGGGAGCGGGTCGTACGTAAGTATCACACAGCGATATCGCTAGCAATATCGCTATAACGTCACAAGTTATAGCGATATTGCTAGCGATATCGCTTAGTGTGACAGGCCCTTTAGAGTGTGTGCTCCTGGTGATTGGCAGACCGTAGTAATATTTCCGGGACTCATCGTGCGTGTTCGGTGAATGGTGGCAGCGTGTATAAAGGGGGGAGGGTCTGTCGAGGTGTGATTTATGCTCCCACTGCAGCATAGAACAGAGGATGAATGCTGTACTGAGTGATAGGATATAGATTAGCCCTTAAAGGCGTAACCCCAAATCGAAGTGGGTACGTGACAATGTCCATTAGCCTCTGGAACGTGCCTGGGGTCCCATGTAGTCCAAAGGGCAAGACGACATAGTGGTACACACCCTCCAGTGTTATGAATACTGTCTTTTCCTTTGCCGACTCTGTAAGAGGCACCTGTCAATAACCCTTGGTCAGATCGAGCGTGCTAAAATACTTGGCCTGACCCTGTCGCTCGATTAGCTCTTTCACCCTGGGCATTGGGTTAAGGTCGAACTTTGACACCTCGTTTAACTTATGGAAGTCATTACAGAAGCATAATGACCTGTCCGGCTTTGGGATTAGCACAATCGGGCTAGCCCAGTCACTCTGGGATTACTCTATTACTCCCAGCTGGAGCATTTGTTTTACCTTATTCGAGATGGCTTGTCTCCGGGCCTTGGGCACACAGTACGGTTTCATTCATACCCTTACGTGAGGCTCGGTGAAATGTCATGCTGGATAACAGAGGTATCAGTGGGTAGACCCGTGAATGCATCAGTATTCCCTTGTATCAAATTCCGCACCTCTCGCCGCTACTGTTTCGAGAGGGTTTCTCTTCTTTTTACCTCTCCCTCCGTCCAGGCCGATATTGGAGGGTCCCCAGATGGTAGGTCAAGAGTCAACTCCGTAAGTATGCACTCCCGGTCCTTTCACGCTTTCAACAGATTCACGTGATACAAATGTTCGGGCTTTCTTTTTCCGGGCTGCTAAACTCGATCTTCATACAGCCTTTGCCACTTGGCCATGAGCTTGCTCAGGCAGCACATGTGGCTCTGTGCTGCCTGAGCATCCAGCAAATACTCCTTCACTATAGGCCTGACCGCCGCTATTCTGCCCTGCATGTTGGCCCCCTCCCACGTCTCTGGCTACATCCAACAGACCCCTAGGATGCCTGCCATACAGTAGCTCAAAAGGTGAAAATCCCGTGGAAATCTGCGGTACCTCTCGAATGGCGAACATCAAGTAGGGCAACAACATGTCCCAATCCCTTCCATCCTTAGAGACTACCTTCTTCAACATGAATTTTAGGGTTTTGTTGAAGCGCTCCTAACCAGTCAATCTGGGGATGATACACCAACGTGTGCAACTGTTTTATTTTTAGAAGCTTGCACAGTTCCTTTGTCACCTTGGACATAAAAGGAGTCAAATAGAGGAAAATCCAGCTTCACGAGCAAGTGAAAAAAAATCCATTTTTTTATTCATTTAAAATTTCAGAGATAGAGGATACAATTTCTGCATAAATAGCAGCAAAACATGCGTTATTCATTTTCACAAAAAAGGAGTCCCCTGACCAGTGAGGATCTCCTTTGGTAGCCCAAGGAGACAACATGGCAAACAACTCCTGGGCGATAAGTTTAGCTGAGGTGTGCCGCAGCGGAATCGCCTCCGCGTACCGGGTGGCGTAATCTACAACCACCAGTATGTGTTGGTGGCCCCGGGCAGATTTTACTATCGGCCCCATGAGATCCATTGCAATCTGCTCAAATGGTACCTCTATGATGGGCAGAGGTACCAAGGGACTCGGGTAATTTGTGATGGCTGAAGTCAGTTGGCACTCTGGACACATGTCACAGTACCTCTGGACCTCTGCATAAACCCCAGGCCAAAATAAACGCAGGATGCATTCCTGTGTCTTTTTGGCCCCCCAAGTCCCCTCCCAGCATGTGGGTGTGAGCCATTTCTAGCACCGCCCGACGGTAGGGTTGAGGCACTACCAGCTGTTCTACCACCTCATCCCGGATTTTGTCAACCCTATACAATAGGTTGCTGAGCCACTCCATTAACCTCTATCACCCTTTCTCTTGCCCGGGCAAGTGTGGGATCCTGGAGCTGAGCTGTTCTGAAATTACCAGGGGACGCTTCCAGCTCGGGGATCAGTGGGGTCTCTTCGACCTCTCCTGCCAATACCTCTAAGGGAAACCTATCGGGGTTACACTCTAATCCTATAACTGTGACGCCTACGGCAGGTATTCCTGACTCGGGATCTTCGGGTTCTGCGCCCAGAATATCATATACCTTGGGAGGGTTAACCCTGGTCTCCCACAGGGACCAGAACAGGGGTAAGTCTCTTCCCAATGTAGTCCCATACGGAAGAGTATTTACCACTCCCACCACATGTCTAATCTCCACACGCGGTGGAAAACGTAACCTCCGCGGTCAGGCACTCTTGGAGTTCCCCATGAATGCATACCACCTCCACCTTCCATCCATTGGGGTTGTCCCCAGCAACCAGGGACCCATGTACCGGAGTCACTAAGCTCCCTGAGTTCAAGAGAGCATCCGTCTGGTACGCATTAGCAAGCACCTTGCACAGCTGGTGTTCGGTACTGGCAGGGCCTGTAGTGGCAGTGCTGACTGGCTGTGCAAACATAGACACAGCGCATATACCCGCAATCCATGGGTTCTGTCACTTAACTGCGACACGAGGGGACCTTGGGGCCAATTTAGGGGACACGGGTCTGTTGTCACTCTCCTTCTGGGATATCCCATCAGCATGGGCATGGCCCAAATTGGCCCCAGTGGAGGGTTGTGGACCTTTCCCCGGCTCCTAAGCTGGCAGGGCATTACGTGACAGCCGAAGTGAAGCAGTGTCAGGTATAAAGTCCTGAGTGGCTGTATACCTCTCAATCAGTGCAACCACCTGGTCCATGGCTGCTGGCAGAGCCCTCACTAGCTGGTCGACCACCACCCTCTCTAGCATCTTGAAGGGATTTAAGGTCTCAGGCTGGAGCCATTTTTTAACTAACTGCAGCAAGTCATATGCCTGAGACCTGGTGGGACACTACACAAAAGTCTACTGGAACACCCGTTGAGCCTGCACATAAGTATTAATCCCCAGTCGGGCAAGGATCTCAACTTTCAGCTACCCATAGTCCTGGGCATCGTCCTGACTGAGGTCCAGGTAGGCCTTCTGGGCATCTCCTGTCAGGAATGGGGACACCACTTCAGCCCATTAGGTCAACGACAAGCTCTCCCGCTCTGCTGTGCTCACAATAACGGTGAGGAAGGCCTCCATGTCATACTCAGGACCTATCTTCCCCAGCGCTGACCGGACTTTATACCGTGCCTCCGCACAGATTGAGGTTACTGGTGGGGCCGCCTCTCGCATAGCAACGATCTGCATTAACAGGTTGTTCGTCTGCTCCTGCTGCCGTTGCTGCTGCTGCTCATGTTGCCGCTGCTGAGCGAGGACCAACTGCTTCAGAAGTTCCTCCATCTTGTCAGCAGGTTTGAGCTGTAGCTTTGCCGGCTTTATTACGGACATGCAGCACGCTTTGGGTTATACCTCAGTTCACACTGCCCGCATTCTCCAACTAATTGTAGTCCAGTGGGGATGGTTTCAGTGTGCCAGACAGTGACCACAGGAACAGTTTGCAGCAAATGTCCACACTCGCATAAGGTACAGCATATGGAGACCTACGGATCACAGCCGGAAAACAACAGACCATGGGAGTCCAGTTGCTGAGTGTGATGACACCACCATATCACACTGCGGGGTGCCAGGAGTTAGCTCCTTTGACTCTGTGCTAGCTCACACAGATGGAGCTCTGTAAAGCCTTCTGCTCCGCAGGTTACAACACTCTAAACTGGCACACCCAAAACTCTATACTGCAGGGTTTAAACAGGAATCTGTGGCCATGGCCACATGTAAAGGTCCCGTCACACTAAGCGAGATCGCTGCTGAGTCACAAGTTTTGTGACGTAAGACCGATCTCACCAGCAATATCGCTGTGTATGACACAGATCAGCGACCGGCCCCCCTGCCGGGTATCGCTGATCGTGCTCGAAAGGTCTGGACATTTTCTTGGTCGCTCATGTCCCGCAGCATAGCATGCATCGTCACGTTTGACACCTACCCAATGACCTCGTTAGTGACTCAGAAGCGAGACAAAGGCATGGATTTGCGTTCCCGTTTCCACGCCTCCCTCAGTTCCGATTGGTGGTCGCTACTGCGCCCTGATTGGCAGGCTTGTGTTTAAAAGAAGATAACAAAATAGCGCTTCAGTACTTTGTTGCTGACCCGGGTGTGTCCTAGTTCAGATCCTATTTGCGTTCAACGGCTGTGACTCCACATTGTCTCATCTTCTTTTTCATCTGTATTCAACGGTGCATCTATAGTCTGTGTTCACGGTAGGTATGTTTTGGGGTCTCAACAGCGTTTCCAATTTTTTTTTCAGATTTGTTTAATTCTTTTAAAATTATGTGCTACAGTTGCTCTGGCGGGAGGGTGGAAGTTTTGTTATATATGAGCAAAGGGTCATGCATGGACAGCCATTTTAGGGTGTTTTTTTTACATATGTCTTACAATAGTGAGGAGTTCATTCGGGAGATGATTGAGCTGTGTCGGTCTCTGCCATGTCTTTGGAAAATCAAGTCCGCCGACTACAGCAATAGAATCAAAAAAAGGGAGGCATATGAGAAAATGATTGCCCTGTTCAAGCATCATAACCCAAGCGAGAAGGTTGATGAAACTCTTGTTCGTAAAAAAGTCCAGTCTCTCTGCACCGTTTACAAGAAGGAGCTGAACGAGGTGGAGAAGTCGAGGAAGTCTGGTGCAGGCACAGATGAGGTGTACGTGCCCTCGATGTGGTACTATGACTTACTTGGCTTCACCCGTGACCAGGAGCTTCCAAGGAAGACAGTGTCTTCGATGTGGCCGAACGTGGAACCAGACCCAGAGATCGAGAATGATCCAGACTCCCCTGTTGGAGATGTAAGTACCTTCTTTTTTCCCATGAAAATTGCATTTTTACTTTGCATGTACATGCCATAGTTAATTTGAAAAATATTACCTATGGTTGTACCCGTTAAATTCGGCAGTTCAATAAAGTAATCACTATTTCACCCCACTCAGTACTCATAACGTACAATCCGATGTAATATCCTGTATAGCTATTGCCTCCCTTGACATTTATCGCAATTGAACATCTACCCATCCAGTAAAATTTTTTGGGTGTGGCATTGAAAGTTGTGAAATATTAGCCATTCTTTGCGTAACGTTTTTTTTTTGGGTTCTTTGTTTTTGTTCCCACAGCACTGGCAGCAAGAACAGGCCACGCAAGGGAGTGACACCATCACCGAGAGTGAAAGGAGTATGGAGGAGGCATTAGAGAGGTCGAGTCAAGAACCTGCTCCCCTTACTTTATCTCGACGACAAACAAATTCACAGAAAAGAAAGGGAACTTTGCCCCCGTCCCCAGACATGATGTGTTTGGCCAATCAAATAATGGCAAACTCCGCCATGGACAGCTTTGAAAAACTTTGCAGCAGATCGCCTTGGTAAGCTGGATGCAACCCAAAGGAAGCACGCCAAAATGGTCATTTTTGAAACTTTGAGTGAAGCGGCGTCAGGTCGACTGGATGAAGCTTGACCGTCAAAAGTGTGATTGCCCAACGGTACAATTTGAACAGATTAGGTATCATATCATGTCCCACTTAATAGACACGCAGGCGGAGTTCACATGCAACGAGTTCGATAGAATGGTGGATGCAGCAAAAAACTTCTCGTCTATTTCAATGCTGTACAGCACGATGAGAGGGGTGCTTTTAGATAGTCATCCAGATACCTTCTATAAAAAATGGGAATCGCAACTGGAGGACAGGGCTATTGGAGACAAAATAAGGAAGGGGTGGACTAAAGCTCGCCAGTCCCTTATTAATGAAAGCTGGAGAGAAACTCAATTCAAAATAATACATAGGGCAATATACGCCTTCCAGTTTCCAAGGAGCTCTGATAAGCCAGAAAGACTCACGAAATGTCCCAAATGTAATACCCCATATACTGACTTACTTCATGGCCTGCTGATTTGCAAGCAGGTGGCAGACATGTGGGGTGCAGTTAGAAAATATATAAAGAACATTTGGGATTGGGGCGATGAAATCCCGAGAGATTTGGTTTTATCTCACCACTGGGAAAGGTCCCCCGATGCTCATGTAGGGGGGGGGGGGCCCGCAGGTCGTCCACATAATCATAATGCTCATGAAAAAACTATTATTAAAAAACTGGCTACAGAAGGACATGCCCACCATAAAAGAACTCTCGGGATGCCTGAAACATGTAATGCTAATGGAGAGGTTAGAGGCAGAGAAGAGGAAGTCTTGCGAAACATCTAGATTTTTTACAAAATGGGAGGCATTATATTGTGGAGCACTGTAATAAGGAGAAAATACAACGCATAGTTGGTCCTTTCAGAGACACAACGTGGTACCACAGGGAATCCTTGGGGGGAACACTGGGAATATTAAGCCTGAACTGAAGCAAATGATTTCTGTGAGCCAAAGAAAGTCAAAGACGGAAGGTCTTAGGGTCTGTGAGCGAGTAGGTTTTTTTTTTTTACAAAGCAAGGGAGGAAAAGGTTTTAGGGTTTTTGGGGGGCGGGAGAGATTGTTGGGGAGGGATAAGGGCAACAAGGTCAAGGTTGATCTTCTAATATGTAATCATAGGGAGGAAGTGAGACGCTAATGATTATTAGACAGACTGCTACGAGGTGTACATGTTTACAATTATGGCTGCGAGGATACGTTTCTCCAAACTATGCAACTATGTACCATGACTTGTATCTGTGGTTTCTTTTTCTTTTTGTTTGGTAACAAAAAATTTGTAATAAAAATAGAGTTTAAAAAAAAAGTGTGATTGCCCGTGACCCTTCTTGGCCACATTCATGGACACAAATACAAGAGCCACTGCGGAGCACACCAGTGTGGAGGATTGGGCCACCGCAAAACCATCCCTTACCCCCACCCAACCACCATTTTCCTCACTTCTCTCAGTCATTTCTTTCCGAACTCTCTTCTCCGCCCAGGCGTGGATTTTCAAATCAAGAGAATCAATATGAGAAATTATAGGGTTTTTTTTTTTCTTTTTTTGTTACCAGTTTAAAACTTTTAATTTATATTTTTCTAAGTGTTTGTAAATAAACTATATAATTATACACTGTTTTTCTTTATTTGTTGGATTTTAATAAATCTTTCATGTTTTTGGCGTAAAAGTAATTGTATTCTTCATTTTATTTTGCATAAACCTTTTTTATAGCTTGAATTTGAGCAATCATTAATTCCAACCAAAATAAGAAAATTAAACAAAAACAAACAGAAATTCAAAAAACACAGGAACAAAAGAGAAAAAAACAAAAAAATTAAGGTCTTCCGCCCCGTGGTTGGGCCTCCACAGCCCTTAACAAAAGCTGTCGGTGTTCCTCCACAGCTTGGGTCACTCTGCTGAGTGACACCAGGAGGTCTTCATGACTTGGGATTCCTATGGTGGGAAATGGTCAAACTTAAATTCTGTACATGCAACAAAATATAGGTTACTTTTTGGTTATTAAACACTCACGGTTTCTCGGTCCCTCCGGTTCTTCTGAGGATGACGGGCTGATGTTCCAGCCGGATCCTTGTGCATCCTCTTGGTCAGTAAGCGCCTCCAGTGTCTCCGGCTGTGGCTGTGGGTCTTCTAATGACCCAACATGGCTTGCAGTGTCTGTAGGAAATAAACACTATTATCAATAGCACAGGTACAATGTGGGTCTGTACAGGTGTTAGCATGGACTTTTCAGGGACTATACGGGGCTTCGTGTGTCTGTGCAGGTACAATGCGGGTCTGTGCAGGTGTTAGCATGGACTTTTCAGGGACTATACGGGGCTTCGTGTGTCTGTGCGGGTACAATGCGGGTCTGTGCAGGTGTTAGCATGGACTTTTCAGGGACTATATGGGGCTTCGTGTGTCTGCGGGTACAATGTGGGCCTGTGCAGGCCTTGGCTGGGACTTTTTTTGGACTAAACGGGGCGTGGTGGAATGTGCACTCACCATGATCGGAGACCATCTGGGAGCGGACACTGGCGATGCGGTCTCGGGATCTATATCACAGATCTGCAAGTTTTTTGCGAATCTGACGGGTCTAGCGCTGGAGACCATACCTTCTTGCCAGGCCACGGCTGATCCCACGCAAAACAGCCTGTCTATGTAGGACAGGATAGTCACGATGATGGTTGCAGGCATAATCCTGGGAATCCACCTCCTGGATGAGGTAACGCACCTGAGCGTCACCCCAGTGTGTTGAACGCCGCTTGGTCACCATTTTAACGCCAGCTAGGCCGCAGTAAGGTCATAAAACACGCCCACGACTCAACAGCTCCACCCACATTAATTATTGACATGCGGCGGCTTCGCGGACGCTACTGCATTCTCAAAGGAACCTTTTACATTCTCCCTGTCCACAGGAGACGCTATTGCGTCCTTAAACCGATTATCTTCTCACATAGGCCTATATTCATAGTGTATAGAATATATATCTATGCTTATCAGTTTGTGTGTGTGTATTATTAGGTAAAGGCACATTTCTGTGTGTGTGTTTGTGTGTAAATAGATTAGTATGTACCTTTATATGTTTAATAAAGAACAACACAAAGCTTTTTGCAATTAAAACACTTATTTTATTATACAACAAAGTAACAAATTTGTAAACTTGTTAAATAAAAAAAAAACGTTTAGTCACTGATGATGCTGCCAAGCAGCTGCGCCAGGACCATTGAAATAATGGCAGTACTGTTCACGGCAGGTCTTGGCATCGTGGGTGTATCTGCCAGGTCCTAATGGTCGAAGGCCTGCTATTGCGGGTTTGGTTGAACGCCATTCCCCCAGCTGCACTTCGCCATTTGTTACGTCCACTGAGTCCACGAACCCAGGTGGGCAGTACGCACTGGAATCACGCTGCCTAAGAAAATTATGAAGCACACAGCAGGCTAACACAACAGAGTCAATGGAGTCCAGCTTCATATTTATAGGCGTGTGCAATACGCGAAACTGATTGGCTATGATCCCAAAGGCATTTTCAACCACCCGACGTGCCATTGACAAGCAGTAGTTGAAAATCCTTTCAACCGTTAGCGTTTTTTGGGGGAACGGTTTAAGCAAATGTGGATGAAGCGGGAAGGCCTCGTCGCCGACAAAAACAAAGTTCATGTTTCCTCGGGTGTCGGAGTTTTGAGGCAAGTGAAGGTCTGAGCTAAATAAATGTTCTCCAAAATGAGTATGCTCCAAAACTCCACCATCGGAAACCCTTCCGTTCATGCCCACGTCCACATAAATAAATTCATAGTTGGCGTTTACAAGGGCCATCAGGATACTAAAATATCCCTTGTAGCATAGTAACATAGTTTTGAAGGCTGAAGGAAGACCTTATGTCCATCTAGTTAAGCCTATTTTTAGTGCAGCTGTTTTGCATTGTTGATCCTGGGGAAGGCAAAAAACCCACAGAGAAGAAGCCAATTTTCTCCATAGGGAAAAAAATTCCTTCCCCTAAGCTGGGTCAACCATCTACCTATAATATTCTGTTATTCGGAACCTTCTATACTGTTACAAGAAAAGCCTCCATTCCTTTCTTAAATTCATTCAGTGAGTTGGCCATCACCACTTCCTCAGGAAGAGAATTCCAGAGCCTCACTGCTCTTACTGTGAAGAACTCTCTTCTATGCTGGTGCAGAAACTGTCTTTCCTCCAAACGAAGAGAATGCCCCCTTGTCACATTCCTTGGTACAAACAGTTCATTGGATAGATCTCTGTATTGCCCTCTGATATACTTGTACATATATATATATTAAGTCTCCCCTAAGTCTTCTCTTTTCTAGAGTAAATAGACCTAATTTTGATAACCTTTCTGGGTATTGTAGTGAACCAACTCCATTTATCATTTTAGTAGCCCGCCTTTGAACCCTTTCAAGTTCAGTAATGTCTTTCTTGAGCAACGGCATCCAAAATTGCACACAATACTCCAAGTGTGGTCTGACGAGTGATTTGTAATTAAAGAAATATGACCCGCTGTTGGGCGGTTGTGTGATGCGGACATGTTTGCTGCGTAGACATTGGAAAATCGCTGTGCATGTCTCCGGAATAAGAACGCTCAGGAGGGGCCTTGAAATAGCGGCTGAAAAATGCAGGTCCTGAAGTGAGCGTCCAGTGGCAAGGAATCGCAGCGTGACTGCCAATCGTTCATCTGCCGGGATGGCAGCACGCATTTTTGAATCCCTCCATTCAATAAGTGGAGTAATTTGCTCCAGAAAATAGATGAACGATTCCTCAGACATCCTCAGATAGTTCCGGAAATCGTGTGGATTTTTGTCCTGCAACTCTCACTAGCTGCATGTGCGACAATTCGGACCTCCTCTGCAGCCATTCTCTGGTCCACATGCGACGTTTTCTTTTAGAACGCCTCTCCAGCATCTGGGCCTCATCACGACGGTGAGCTTCCTCAGCCAACAAGGCAGCCACCACAACCGAACACTGTGCCTTGTTCATGATGGAGCAAACTGGAAAAAATAAAGGAGAAATATTATAAAAGGTTCAAAAAAAGCAAATATTATAACAACATGCAACGTGTGATGCAAAATTGCATACCATCCTATTATTGGGCGTGCCAGTAACGTGCTTTGACCAACTAAAATGGCTGACCATACAAAAGCCTATCTACACAGATAGAAGCTAAGCCCTCTCTCCAGGGCAATACAAGCTGTTAATTAGGTCCCCTACAAATAAAGCAAATGGAAACAAATTAGACCCCAAACTAGACCCCAAAGATACATACCATGAACACAGAGTTTAGGCGTCTGGTCAATCAATCTGGAATCACACCCGGTGAACGCTACTAGGACAGCCGATGATCGCTACTAGGTTCTGCAAGCCAAAGACACATGTGGTCAGGAACAAAGAACTGAAGCGCTACTATGTCACCTTATTTTAAAGGCAAGGCCGCCAATCAGGACATGGTAGCGACCACCAATTAGAGCTGAGAGGGTGTGAAAAATGGAACGCAATCCCTGCCTGTGTAAATACAGCGTCACACAGTACATCCCTCATCGAGCTGTGAATTGTCAGAGAACCTGCAAAGTGACAGTGTCCCAATTACCGCCGACATCATTACAAAGGTTGCTACGGCACGACAGATCGCTGTGCCGTTGGGTTGATGGGACTGTTTGACATGTCAACAGCGACCACATAGCGATGCAGCAATGATCCCTGCCAAGTCGTATCATTGTCGGGATCGTTGTAGCATCGCTATGTGTGACGGGACCTTAAGACCCGGCCCTGGAAAGGAGCAACCGGCTCCACTACCATCCTGCAGATTGCTCCAAAAATAAAACCCCATGCCGGATTTTACTGAATAATGCCTTGGCCAAATAAACTGACCAGGTCCATGCTCACTTTTATTTCTGCCTTGTGACTCACAGGCGTCCTGCTGTGAACACAAGGCACTCCAGCGGGTCTAATAGGACTCCATCCTCATCCTGGGGGACACATAGCGACCTTTGCTTTTGATTTCCCTCACTGTCTTACACTTGTTTCTGTATCCTAGGGGGGTCAAATGATCCCATTCACTTGCGATGCCCAGAACGATCTATTGTCACCATCTAGCCCTGGCCTAGATAGAGAGCGCTGCCTGTAAGTGAGGATCAATCCGTCAAAGGAGTAAAGGACTTTCCCCCTTTCAGAGGTTAGTGTGGATCCGAGAGGAAATTTATGTTCTGGATGTAAAAGTCTAGGATTACTCGCTAGTTTTCTGCTGTAAAACTACTTGAAATGTTGAGAAATACTTCAGACATTGGATGGCTGACAATCTTTTAGGATTGTTGCAGGCGGCCCCCACAGTGTGCAAACCTGGCTCCACTCTTGAGCCTCTCTGTGAATGTGTACCTACACATTGCAATTATACCAACAGGTGAGCTGGTCCATTACTTTAGCTTTAGATGCAGGAGTTTGCCACAGCGCCAAGGTTAGCTGACACATCTGCAACATGCGTGTGTTATTTGCTCTCGGACCTTGTGCGGTTTATTCTCGTGCTTTCGCTGCGCTGTGACTTCAGGATTCGGCCGCTTGCTGCATCCTCTGCTGCTTCCTGGAAGTTTTGAAAGATTGTAAATGTGCAACTTCCTCTATGATAACTGTAATTCATATTCCCCCAGCGTGGCCGGCCACTGGATACGGACCTGTGCAGGCGGGATGGAGACGGGTAAGAGCTGCCACTTCCATAGAGCAAGGTTATTCTTTAGTCCTAGGTTGGTATTTGTAACACGTAGTCACTGGTTCGCTTTGGGCTTTGATCACACGTTGCTCTTAATTTCCTTCTGGAGAAATGTATAAACCTCCGATAGAAGGCAGTGACGGGTGTGCACAGGGGAACATGGTGTCGATCTGCTCCCATCCTGAAAAAAATAAATATATTGTGTGTTACAATGTATAATTTTTATACATCTTGTCATTATTATCAACAGAATTGGCATGTTACAATTTGCAACAAGTGAGTTTGGGAAGAATTTTATCTACAGTCTGACCGTTTTACATGTGAACCACCACTTGTTCCAATTAGTGCTAGTCCATAATAAGTCACTAAGGAGATCTGTAACAACAGAACCGCAGGAGGCCACGAGCCACATAACTCCGAGATGACTTTTAGTAATCACGATTGACAGTAAAATGTTCAGTATTTCTTATCTTCCACCCCTCAGCTGCTTCACAACTTCTTATTAATTGATCAATATGTGACATCCTTGGTTTCACAAAGAAGGGCTGCAGCATCTTGGGCAGAGGCCATGTCAATTACACAGGTCAACGAAAAAAATTTTTTTTTCTGGTGTCCAAAATATTTTAATGAATTTGGGGTATTTTTGGGGTGCTGATTCTGAATATGTCATCAGTTTTGCCAGATTGGCTCAAGTTTTTGAGATTTTTGGTATCTTATTTATAGCACTTGTTGGTAAATGCGACGCATCATCTCATTAATTTCTTTGGATTAGTACTTGAACTGAGCAGTTCTCAATATAGTTTTGTGTTAATTAGTGTTCTAAAAGTTTGTTCATAGCTTGATTTTTGCACTAACTTTATGTTGTTGTCTGTTTTCCAGTGAAAAGCATGAACTCATCATGAAGAAGTTGTCTTAACGATCCAGACTCATTCTGTTACATTTGTGGTGAATATACACTGCCAAAACATAGAAGAAACATAACACACTTCGTAAAAAAAGTGTATTTTGCCTATTTTGGGGTTATGCTTGGGGACCAAGACAAGTTTTGGGCACCACACATAGTCTGCAAAGCATGTATCGAATTATTACGAAAATGGAGCAAAGGACAAAGAAAAAGCTTCAAATTTGGTGTTCCAATGGTGTGGAGAGAGCCAAAAAATCATCATGATGACTGTTATTTCTGTGCAGTGCAAGTGCAAGGATTCAATAAGCATAAGAAACGAAAATGGGAGTAACATGGAATCTGCAAGAAGGCCTGTCCCTCATTGTGAAGATGTGCCTGTACCTGTGTTTACCATAAATAACAGTCATCATGATGATTTTTTGGCTCTCTCCACACCATTGGAACACCAAATTTGAAGCTTTTTCTTTGTCCTTTGCTCCATTTTCGTAATAATTCGATACATGCTTTGCACACTATGTGTGGTGCCCAAAACTTGTCTTGGTCCCCAAGCATAACCCCAAAATAGGCAAAATACACTTTTTTTACGAAGTCTGTTATGTTTCTTCTATGTTTTGGCAGTGTATATTCACCACAAATGTAACAGAATGAGTCTGGATCGTTAAGACAACTTCTTCATGATGAGTTCATGCTTTTCACTGGAAAACAGACAACAACATAAAGTTAGTGCAAAAATCAAGCTATGAACAAACTTTTAGAACACTAATTAACACAAAACTATATTGAGAACTGCTCAGTTCAAGTACTAATCCAAAGAAATTAATGAGATGATGCGTCGCATTTACCAACAAGTGCTATAAATAAGATACCAAAAATCTCAAAAACTTGAGCCAATCTGGCAAAACTGATGACATATTCAGAATCAGCACCCCAAAAATACCCTAAATTCGATGAAATATCTTTGGCACCAAAAATGCTGTTGACCAGTGTTATACATTACAGCTTCTGAAAATCCACTTCTTTGAGAGGGTGAAAGCTGCACAAAAACTTCCAAGGAAAAACAAGCATCTGTGCCAGTCCAGATAAGCGGCTCCTATGTCAGTGCCGCTTACCTCTGTGTAATCAGAATGTGATAATTGTACAAATGTTAACGCGATACGGATCAATAATTATGTCTGGAAGAGAAGATCAATAACTGCATTGATTTCCCATGGAGATGCACAATGGAATCTTGCTCAACAGTTTCTCAGTTACCTGCTGGATATTAATATCGAGCCCCACGAAAAAGAATTTTTTTCCAGGGGTGCACACTACCTTGTGTTAGCATGGCCCACATAGGACACTCTCCTGAACTTCTCCTTCTAGTGGCTGCATGTATCAAAACTTCGTGGGGTTTCGCCCGAATCTGTGTCCCTTATGCTTGCAAATTGGCCAGTTCTGTTTCGCCCTAAAAGGTTTTTGCAGATATTTGCAGGAGGTGCCGATTTTTTGGTAAATGTCAGAAGTGACACCAGTCTCAGGCTTGGGATAGGGTCACACGAACATTTGCTCCAGATCTCAGAAAAAAAACCGGGATCACACTACCATGTGTGATGTGAGAAACTCGCGCATCAACACCCGGCACTGCCACCGACACTCAGGACCGGAGCTGCGGCTGCATGTATTTCTATGCAGCCGCAGCTCCGGTCCTGAGTGCCGGCGGCAGCGCCGGGTGTTGATGCGAGAAACTCGTGCGGGTTTCCCGCATCACACACTGTAGTGTGATCCCGGCCAAACAGTCCTATTATTCTCATCACAGTGGCATCAGTTTTCCTTGTAAGGGGAAAGAGAGGAAAAAAAAAAGTTTCTCCACTTTGTCAGGCTGTGAAAATTGCACCAAACTCATATCATCAGAGTGCAGTCCAATTTTTTTTTCACAGACCCATAGACTGGCATTGCCAATTTTTGATCCTACACTCTTAACAAAATTGAACATTTGTAAAGCCCCTGTCACGGGGCAGTTGTGAGAAGACAGGGGACGAGGAACCAGGGCCCCTAAACTGCCCCTCAGGCTAAAGGAGGGCCCTGACTCTCCTTAACTTGGGGGTACACTTAATGGTAGTGAGGCCCAAGTCTCCGACCTGTCACTGTCTCCTGTTTAGCCCTGAGCTAAACCCCCAACCCCCTCCCCAGGAGGTCAGACAGGGAACAAATGGTACTGCACAAAAACCCAAAAGGAAAGGATTAAACAGAATGGGGTAATACAAAACAACACTTAGCTTGCTCTGCTGCAATGCTCCAGGACAGCAGAGTTAGCCACTTGAAAACAACATAGAACTGAAGCACCACAGAACTCTGTCAGCTCCTGAACTCCAGCTTGGTTGGTCTCCAAAGAGGAACAATATCACCAACAGCTAGCTGGTGCACCTGGTGAGCTTATATAGGAAGGTGGGAGTGGTTTCCACCTGCCTCAACAGATAGACCAGCCATGCAATAACACCAGCGGCCACCGGGGGCAAAAACCCACCAGCAGACCAACTAAACTGATATTAACCCCTCGATGGCCTGAAAGGAAAAAACGTTATATATGAGGATCTAGATCTGACATCAATCCAAAGATGGATTGTGACAGCCCCATAGAATATTATAGATATGAGTGCTATCCATGAAATCCATGTGTAGCACTCATCCAAGAAAATCAGTTGCATGAACGAGCCTGTATGGTAAGAAGTATGCTCATCACACCACTCAGGGTCAACTCCAGATCAATCTCCTGCAATAGACATTTCTCCACTTGGCCCTTCTGTCTCCAGTACTGGTACTAATAACTCAATGGTGGTGACCTGGAGGAACCATCAGGGATGACCCGGAGCCAGAGGCGTAGCTAGGGTTTTGGTTCGGGGGGGCGAAACTTCTGAGTGGGCCCCTAACTAGGTAACCTTGATTACAACTCAGTGACACACCCTAATAGTGGATGTAGGAGATGACTGCGCTCTTACTGAATATAATCCCTATATAAAGACCAACATGGATATTACCACAATATGGTCAGTGGTAAATACCAGTCCTACAAAACATATAAGTGATTACTGCACAGAGTTTGTGTCTTACCGCTGACGATCTTTCTGATTGAATCGTTCACATTTCACGTCTTTTCCATCTGGCCCAAACCGACATGACAACTCCTCCAGCCAGGACTCAGCTACAGAGAATACAACAACGACACGTTTCACTTCTCATATTCCAGCCCAATCACCATGTATCCCCAACCTGCACAAACCCCTCATCCTGCTGATACCCCAATGCTGAGCCGCTGCTGCCGTATGTGTCCCTATTACAGCACCTGATACCCCAATGCTGAGCCACTGCTGCCGTATGTGTCCCTATTACTGCACCTGATACCCCAATACTGATCCGCTGCTGCCGTATGTGTCCCTATTACTGCACCTGATACCCCAATGCTGAGCCACTGCTGCCATGTGTCCTTATTACGGCACCTGATAACCCAATGCTGAGCCTCTGCTGCCGTATGTGTCCCTATTACTGCAGCTGATACCCCAATACTGAGCCGCTGCTGCCGTATGTGTCCCTATTACTGCACCTGATACCCCAATGCTGAGCCACTGCTGCCGTATGTGTCCCTATTACGGCACCTGATACCCCAATGCTGAGCCGCTGCTGCCGTATGTGTCCCTATTACGGCACCTGATACCCCAATGCTGAGCCACTGCTGCCGTATGTGTCCCTATTACTGCACCTGATGCCCCAATACTGAGCCGCTGCTGCCGTGTGTGTCCCTATTAATGCACCTGATACCCCAATGCTGAGCCTCTGCTGCCGTATGTGTCCCTATTACTGCACCTGATACCCCAATACTGATCCGCTGCTGCCGTATGTGTCCCTATTACTGCACCTGATACTCCAATGCTGAGCCACTGCTGCCATGTGTCCTTATTACGGCACCTGATAACCCAATACTGAGCCGCTGCTGCTGTATGTGTCCCTATTACTGCACCTGATACCCCAATGCTGAGCCGCTGCTGCCGTATGTGTCCCTATTATTGCACCTGATACCCCAATGCTGAGTCGCTGCTGCCGTATGTGTCCCTATTACTGCACCTGATACCCCCTATATACACACGGCTCCGTCCGCACCCCCTATTCACACACGACTCCGCTCCGTACACCTTGTACATATGCAGCTCTGCTCCATACATGCTGTACACACGCGGCTCTGCTCCGTACACCCCGTACACACACGGCTCCGCTCCGCACACCTTGTACACAAACGGCTCCGCTCATCCCATACACACAGCTCCGCTCCTCCGTACACCTCATACATGCATATCTCTGCTCTGTACACCCTTTACACACACGGCTCCACTCTGTACACCTCATACACACACAGCTCTGCTACATCCACTCTGTAAACCCCTCCTGACCCCACACAGAAACTTCACCTCATCCAGCCAGCACCATGACAACCAGTCCTGCAGCCACTGAAGACCCCTGATCATGTGACCGCTGACTCCGCCCCTCTTGTGACCTCATCACAGGTCCTGTGTGCACAGAATAGCCCAGGACGACATTGCTGGCTGAGAGGTGGGGGGCCCACTACTGGCATCGGGGCCCCCCACCGCCCTCTCAGGGGCCCATAGCGGCCGGGCAGCAGAGTAGGGAGATTGATTCTCCCTACTCTGCTGCAAAATAGTGGTGTAGTGTAGCTCCGGTGGGCCCACTCAGAGCGCGGGGCCCGGGGCCACCACCCCCTCCACCCCCCGGTAGCTACATTGTGTTGAGATTCATATTCTAGGGCTTTCCAGAGTCAACATCACTGAGGTAGACAACTCTCAGAGGATATTCTGAGTCCAGAAAGCCTGGATCTAGAGCAGTGTTCCCCACCTCCAGTCTTTAAAAGTCACCAACAGGTCATGTTTACAGGATTTCCTTAGTATTGTCAAGGTGATGGAATTATCAACTTTGCCATACTAAGGAAATCCTGAAAACATGACCTGATGGTGGCTCTTGAGGAATGCAGTTGGGGAACACTGACATAGAGGCTATTCTGAGATCTTTTGCTAGCTCTGATGTGACCTATTTGCTTTCCATCTAATCTCCAAACCTATTTCCACAGGTTCCGAGACCCACAGGTCTTTGCAGAGAATGCGTTGGTCCCGCTTTGCTTAGCGGTCTCTCTGTTCTTTCTCTTCTGGACTCTGCCCCTTCTTTTCTGCATTCTGAAGTGAATACTCCGACCTTATCCACCTTGCATCATGAAATCCAAATGTTTTATTGACACTATCATCTAAACCATTCTCCAGCCTTCATTTGCCAAGGTTTATCACCAACACTCTCCATGGTTTTTTCTATTATTCCAAGAGTTTTCTTTTTTTTCTCCAGCCTAAATAGACTAGTCCAATTTTGGCTTCTATTGAGGAACAGGTTTCTGGCCCTTCCATTCTCCTTCAAGTGCACCCTTCCTCTGGGAGTTGGTATATTGGTCCTTACTTTCGATGCATCTAGTGGAGCATTTTTGCCCCCAATATGATCCTATATTCGCTTCAGGATTTAAGCCTTTTCTTGGAGCCTCTTATGATTTCCTTTCCTAGAATGTAGCATTTCTGGTGGCAATCACTTCCATTCCCAGGATTTCTGAGCTTCCTACGATCTCCTACAAGTCTCTTTTCTTTGTTCTCCATCAGGACATGGTGGTCCTAAGCTTCATGCCATTCTCTGTCTTAAAGGTGGTATTGGCATTCCACCAAAATTAGGACATTGTCCACCCTTAATTTTTCCCACCATTCTACTTCCGGCATTTTGGTTCTTTCTTTGTGATCCTTGATGGGCCGGCAATGGTTTGCTGTCCTCCAAGATGACCATTGCCAGACGCATTAACTCAGCCGTTTTGGGCACCCACTCTTTCCACAAGGATGGTCGGAGCCTATCAAGTGATCAAGCTTCCATTTCACAAGGCTGCCACCTCTGTTCATTCTTTCTTCAGTTCCTTCAAGATTGCTACAATGGCCTCTATCAGCATCAGAGGTGCTTCAGGTCACTGTCTGCCAGGTGGTCTGTGTGGTCAGTTATGGATATTGCCTACCCTCTGGGACTGCTCTAGGACATCCCATGGTGCTGTGTATTTATGCTGCTATGCTCTTAATGCCGGCCCACAGCTGCAGAGCCGTCCCACTGTCTCACCAGACCCCCATGCAGCTGAAGCAATGTGTCCCCCGTCAGAACCCCCAATCCAGACAGAACCTGTGATGACGAGCAAAGTTTTGAAGAACTCTGGATACAAACATCTGATCTCAGCAAATAAATGTTCGATTTAAGGCGCAATACAAATTATTTGTTAATTTCTCATGGTTTCCAAGATCTTGGATTGCTGTCCCTTTAATAGGATTTAATAGAATCTTTAATATTCTGTCCTGTTCAGGTGCATTTCCGCTAAAACCATGTGATCACCCACCAGTCTATAACCCCCTTTATGGTGTAGTAATAATGTCTTTCTTGTTTCTCCGGTAGTGTCCTGCTGGATGATGAGGATGATGATCTGTTGCTGGTCCCGGCTCTTACTATTAGCGACAGCACAAATAACAGGTACCCATATGATAACCTATGATAAGCAATAGCAATGTCTGTATCCCCCATTGTATGATCAAAGGATGGAGGAAAGGTGAAATTGAGGAAGACACCAAAGGAAGAAAATCTGAGTTAATAGAAGAGTACTCAACTTGGACCGGTGTGGGAAAGACTCCCAAATGTACCAAGTACAAGAAACATAGTAATATACTAACATAGTTAACAAGGCCGAAAAAAGCCATGTGTCCATCCAGTTCAGCCTATATTCCGTCATAATAAATCCCCAGATCTACGTCCTTCTAAAGAACCTAATCACTGTAAGATACAAAATTGTTACGCTCCAGGAAGACTTCCAGGCCTCACTTGAACCCCTCAACTGAGTTCGCCATCACCACCTCCTCAGGCAGGGAATTCCAGATTCTCACTGCCCTAACAGTAAAGATTCCTCTTCTATGTTGGTGGAAAAACCTCTCCTCCAGACGCAGAAAATGCCCCCTTGTGACCGTCACCTTCCTTGGTATAAACAGATCCTCGGAGAGATATTCGTATTGTCCCCTTATATACTTATACATGGTTATTAGATCGCCCCTCAGTCGTCTTTTTTCTAGACTAAATAATTCTCATTTTGCTAATCTCTGAGTATTGGAGTTCCCCCATCCCCTTTATTAATTTTGTTGCCCTCCTTTGTACTCGCTCTAGTTCCATTATATCCTTCATGAGCACCGGTGCCCAAAACAATACACAGTACTCCATGTGCGGTCTAACCAGGGATTTGTACAGAGGCAGTATAATGCTCTCATCATGTGTATCCAGACCTCTTTTAATGCACCCCATGATCCTGTTTGCCTTGGCAGCCGCTGCCTGGCACTGGCTGCTCCAGGTAAGTTTATCATTAACTAGAATCCCCAAGTCCTTCTCCATGTCAGATTTACCCAGTGGTTTACCGTTCAATGTGTAATGGTGATATTGGTTCCTTCTTCCCAAGCGTGTAACCTTACATTTATCATTGTTAAACTGCATCTGCCACCTTTCAGCCCAAGTTCCCAACTTATCCAGATCCATCAGTAGCAGAATATTATCTTCTCTTGTATTGACTGCTTTACATAGTTTTGTATCATCTGCAAATATCAATATTTTACTGTGTAAACCTTCTACCAGATCGTTAATAAATATGTTGAAGAGAATAGGTCCCAACACCGACCCCTGCGGTCCCCACTGGTCACAGCGACCCAGTTAGAGAATATACCATTTATAACCACCCTCTGCTTTCTATCACTAGGCCAGTTACTTACCCATTTACACACATTTTCCCCCAGACCCGGCATTCCCATTTTGTGTACCAACCTCTTGTGTGGCACAGTATCAAACGCTTTGGAAAATATACCACGTCCAATGACTCACCTTGGTCCAGTCTATAGCTTACCTCTTCATAACTACATCAAAACAAAAAAAAAAAAACTGGCCAAACACACCTGTTAATGTACATACAATGTGTATGAGAACCTTGTCTATATAGATTCCCATGGTCAGGAGCAAAAAAGTCAGGTCCAGATCTTGCCTCTGTCTATTTTGAGGCCCGTTGGCACAGAGTGAGTTGAGCTACTAGAATTAGGGACCATCCTGACTGGGTACACCTTGTTGAAGTGGGATGACTTTTATGGATTTTTGATCAAGATAGTGTAAACTAAGCACTCTATGTTACTGCTATTTATTTACAGTTTGTTGATGTCTTTTTAAAAATGTGGTGCCCAAAACTGGTCACGGTATTCCAGATGAAGTCTGACTAAAGAGGAGTAGAGCGGTATAATGACTTCATGTGATATAGACTCTAGGTTTCTCTTAATGCAATGCCAGAACTGTGTTTGCCTTTTTTGCTGCTGCATCACACTGTTGACTCATGTGCAGTCTGTGATCTATTAGTATACCCAAGTCTTTATGACACGTACTGTTGCTTAGGTCTATTCCTTCCATTCTGTCAATTTAGTTTTTCTTGCACATTTTTGTAGAGAACATGGATCCACCTGAGATCCTGTCATTGAAGTCAAATCCAGCAAAGGACTCATTGTTCTTAATAATATCATGGAAAAGACCAACCCTGGCACCTGACGAGTTAGACGTGAACTGCAGCCTACGGTACAAACAGCTCCAGGATGATCATTGGGTCAGTATGACAAAAACTAACAGATATTCTGTACAAAAAGAAGAATAGATGATGTACACTCACCCCTGAAACCCATGTACTGAATCCTGTACTGATCCTGACTTACATCCTGTATTATACCCCAGAGCTGCACTCACTATTCTGCTGGTGCAGTCACTGTGTACATACATTCCACCCTTGTATATATGATATATTTCTCTTGTTTGAATACTTTAATAGTCAATATAATGTCTGTGTTTCTTGTCTCAGGACTACACCCCTGACCTGTCCATGGGGAAAGAGAAGGAAATGAGCTACAACCTCAGCGGACTCCTTCCCTACACGGAGTATGTGGCCGCTGTACGGTGCATTGGGAACAGTGGTCAGCTGTTATGGAGTGAGTGGAGCACTGCCCTCTCGTCAAAGACTCCGGAGAAAGGTAAGTTGTTGCAGGGGCACATGACAGCAGTTTGGTCTCTGGTCTTGGCACAGTAGTTTGGGACTGTGATATAATATGGAGCAATACCAGTGACCAGCATGCCAAATTTTATTATTATTATTATTACTATTATTATTTATTTCTATAGCACCATTGGTTCCATGGTGCTGTACATGGGAAGGGGTTACATACAAATTACAGATATCACTTACAGTAAACAAACTAAGGCTATGTGCACACAGTGTGGATCCTCCCGCGGATTTTTCTGCGCGGATTTTACTAAATCCGCAGGTCAAATGACCTGCATTTTTCCTGCGGCTTTCTTCCTTTTTTTGCGGTTTTACTGTGGTTTTTGTGCGGTTTTCCAACTGCGGATTTGTAGAATGGAGCAGGTGGAAAACTGCAGCAAAACCGCATAAAAGAAGTCACATGCTGCTTTTTTTTTTCCGCGCGGAAAAAAGCGCAGCATGTGCACAGCGGTTTTTTTTTTACATAGGCTATAATGGTACTGTACATCACCTGCAGTTCTGCTGCAAATCCGCTGCAGATCCAGAGCAGAATCCGTACCGTGTGCACAGGGCCTAACAATGACAGACTGATATAGAGGGGAGATGACCCTGCCCTTTCGGGCTTACATGCTACAGGATGGTGGGGAAGCAGACAGTAGGTTGGGGGGTTGCAGCAGCTCCAGTGATGGTGAGGCGGTAGCTCCAGTAGTGGTGAGGAGGCAGTGGAGTTATTGCAGGCTGTAGGCTTTCCTGAAGAGATCCGAGTGTGGTTGATAGCCGTACGTGTTGGGGAAAAGAATTCCAGATGATGGGGGCTATTCGGGAGAAGTATTAGAGACGATTAGGTGAGGAGCGAATAAGTGTGGAGGAGAGAAGGAGGTCTTGGGAGGATCGGAGATTACGTGAGGGATGATATCAGGAGATTAGTTCAGAGATGTATGGAGGAGACAGGTTATAGATGGCCTTGTAGGTCAGTATTAGTTTGAATTGGATACGCTGAGGGAATGGGAGCCAGTGAAGAGATTTGCAGAGAGGAGAAGTGGAGGAGTAGTGAGGAGAGAGATGAATTAGTCGGGCGGCAGAGATAAGGATGGACTGGAGAGGTGCGAGAGTGTTAGCAGAGAGGCCACAGAAAAGGATGTTGCGGTAGTCGAGCCGGGAGATGATTTGGGCATGCACAAGCATTTTAGTAGATTGAGGGTTGAGGTAGGGGCGGATTCTGGAAATATTTTTGAGCTGGAGGCGACAGGAGGTGGAAAGAGCTTGGGTGTGCGGTTTGAAGGACAGGGCAGAGTTAAGGGTTATGGTTTTTGAAGCCTAAGATGTTGGATGGTAGCAATATATGAAGTGAGTTATGGTAACGATGTTTATGTGTGAGATGGTAAAAGTGTGAATTTTTCTTCTTGTGTGAATGTAGGCAGTGTGCTTCCAGATATCTACAGCTTTCGAATTAGTATCATATCTACTGTATGCACTAATTCTGTTCTGTTGCAAGCATAGGTGTTTGCAGCATGCGCCTTCGAAACGGTGACAGGATAGACATGAAAATTACCAGACTTTGAGTCTGCATAACCAGAGAACTGAATTTATGAAATATAGTATCAGAGCCAAGTTTACTACATAGATAAAATACTACAGCCAAGTTTACTACATAAATACAGTACCAGAAACAGCATAGTTACAGTACATGAACCAAGCCTAGTACATAGATATGGTACTTGAAGCATAAAGTAGTGCACAAATAAAGCACCAGAATGAAGCAACATAGATATTTTACCAAAATCAATCGTGCTACATAGATACTATACTGGAACCATCCTTTCTACATAGATACAGTAAGAAATCCAAATTTACTTGGTAGATTCAGTACCAGAACCAAGTTTGCTACATAAGTACTATATGAAAAAATCAGCAGAAGAAAAAAGCGTATAATCAACATGCAAAAATATCAATTTTATTCAAATTTTATAAAAAGACATAAAATCACATATATATAATACTAGATTTACAAGAAAGGTGCCAACAGTGCAAAGTCATGATCCCAAATCAGAGCCGGACTGGGACTAAAATTCAGCCCTGGCATTTGAAGTTACACAGGCCCACTAGTCACATGGTGACTATATAATATCTTTGTACACTTGTAGTTTACAAGAAGTGAGAGGAGATTGACACAACTATATAACATGTAGTCACAGCTGTGCCCAGTATTTCAGCTCAGTCCTATTTATTGCTTTTAGGTACAGTACTCCTCCCAAATCTCTGTCCCCTTTTGTATGCATGATTACAGAATTCCTGGCAGAACTGCTCTCTATTGGGCAACCAGACCCCCTGGTCATAGCCGCCCCTATCATACCTCCCAACTTTTGAAGAAGGGAAAGATGGACAAAGACTGCGGCGCGCATAGCGCGCCGCTGCAAATTTTGGCCACGCCCAGCCACACCCATTTCACAACTAGTCACACCCATGTCCACACCTAATCGCACCCATTTAGCACTGCTGATCACACTGACTGGTACTGAGGGCACAGTGGCTGGCATTATGGGCACACTGACTGGCACTAAGGAAGAGAGAAAACAGAGAGAGAGAGAAAAAAGAAAACAGAGAGAGCGAGAAAGAAAGGGGAAAGAAAGAACAGTGAGAGACAAAGAAAGAACAGTGAGAGACAGAGAAAGAACAGAGAGAGAAAGAAAGAGGGGAAAGAAAGGACAGAGAGAGACAGAGAAAGAACAGAGAGAGAAAGAAAGAAGTAAAGAAAAGAAAGAACAGAGAGAAAGAGAGGAAAGAAAAAGAAAGAAAGAGGGGAAGAAAGAACAGAGAGAGAAAAAAGAAAGATTAGAGAGAGAAAGAAAGAACAGAGAGAGAAAGAAAGAACAGAGAGAGAAAGAAAATGAGGGAAAGACAGAACAGAGAATGAAAGAACAAAGAAAGTAAAAGAGAGAAAGAAATAAAGAAAGATTCTACAAAGATACTATAGCAGCCCGGCTCCCATTGTAGTGCCCACCTGAGCCTCCCGGTGCAGGACCTATCATGATCCGCTCACATGGCCGGCATCCCCGATTCCAAGGCGATCCTGCTGTCTGCGCTGTCGGAGGAGGACACGGTGATGGATCTGAAGCATTCCTGGTTCCGTCACAATCTCCTCAAGAAATTCTCATTTCCGGTCAGCTTCCAGCACGTCACTTCCAGTGGAACGTCATGTGTGTGTTTTAAAATGCTCCTCGGGGCTCCGCTGTGTACTCCTGTGTCCGTGGGAAAAGCCCGCTTTGTATGCTTTGTACACACTTGGCTCCGCTCCATACATCCCGTACACATATGGCTCCACTCCATACACACGGCTCCACTCCGTCCACCTCGTACACGCGTGGCTCCTCTCCGTACACCTCGTACACGCGCGGCTCCGCTCCGTACACCTCGTACACGCGCGGCTCCGCTCCGTACACCTCGTACACACGGCTCCTCTCCGTACACCTCGTACACACACACGGCTCCGCTCCGTACATCTCGTACACACGGCTCCTCTCCGTACACCTCGTACACACGGCTCCTCTCCGTACACCTCGTACACGCGCGGCTCCTCTCCGTACACCTCGTACACGCGCGGCTCCTCTCCGTACACCACGTACACACACACGGCTCCGCTCCGTACATCTCGTACACACGGCTCCTCTCCGTACACCTCGTACACACGGCTCCTCTCCGTACACCTCGTACACGCGCGGCTCCTCTCCGTACACCTCGTACACCTCGTACACGCGCGGCTCCTCTCCGTACACCTCGTACACACTGCTCCGCTCCGTACACCTCGTACACACTGCTCCGCTCCGTACACCTCGTACACACTGCTCCGCTCCGTACACCTCGTACACACTGCTCCGCTCCGTACACCTCGTACACACTGCTCCGCTCCGTACACCTCGTACACTCACGGCTCCGCTCCGTACACCTCGTACACACACAACTCTGCTACATCCACACTGTAAATCCTGACCCCACACATACATACCTCAACCAGCACCATGACAACAGCAAAGCAGAGTCTTGCAGACGGTAGAGGCAAGGCTGAGCGCACAGGACCTGTGATGAGGTCACAGGAGGGGCGGAGTCAGGGGGTGACATGATCAGGGGTCTGGACAAAGGCTCCTGATCATGTGACCCCCTGACTCCTCCCCTCCTGTGACCTCATCACAGGTCCTGCGAACAGAGCGAGCAGGCAAGCGAGTGCGACGCTGTGAGTGGCTGGGGGGAGGGGGTCTCATGCTACGGCGAGGATGGGGTGCGTGGGGGGGCGTGGAACTTGAAACTATCACCGCCGTGCCCGCAGAGGGCCGGCGGCAGGAGCAACAGTGGCCGCAGCAGCTGGCAAGCGGACAGATGATCGGGCGCTGCCGCCCGCGGCCCACGTGACAGCGGCCCAGCGGGAAAATGCCCGGTTAGTTATATTGCCAATCCGGGCCTGTCCCAAATGTACTTACAAGAGCGACACCAAAACTGGGCAGGTAGGGATTATATTATATAACACTAGCTGAAAAGCCCGGCGCTGCCCGGTCTTAGTAACTAACTGTGGTTAGTTATAACAAATTATAATTATCCTACATCCCATAGTTCCATGCCCATATACCCATCATACATATTCTCCACCCCATAGTCCCATGCCCATATACCCATCATACATATTCGCCATCCCATAGTCGAGTGCCCATATACCCATCACACATCCTTCATCTCATAGTCCCATGCCCATATACCCATAATACATATTTTCCATCCCATAGTCCCATGCCCATATACCCATCATACATATCCGCCATCCCATAGTCGAGTGCCCATATACCCATCACACATCCTCCATCCCATAGTCCCGTGCCCATATACCCATCATACATATTCTCCATCCCATAGTCCCGTGCCCATATACCCGTCATACATATCCTCCATCCCATAGTCCAGTGCCCATATACCCATCACACATCCTCCATCCCATAGTCCCGTGCCCATATACCCATCATACATATCCACCATCCCATAGGCCCGTGCCCATATACCCGTCATACATATCCTCCATCCCACAGTCCAGTGCCCATATACCCATCACACATCCTCCATCCCATAGTCAACCATTATTACATCTAATGAGCGGCGAGGCTTGATGACATCAGCATCGCCATGGCAACCATTGTGACATCATAATGAGGGGTGGGGCTTGATACGCACACACTCTTTCCCCATTATGTAGATGGGGCATTATGACATAATGAGGGGTGGGGCTTGACGTGCACACACTTTTCCCCCATTATGTAGACAGGGGCAAAATTGTTTGGTGAACTGGAACGCGCGGGGTTAAAATTTCGCCTCACAACATAGCCTAGGACACTGTCGGGGTCCAGACGTGTGACTGTGCCAAATTTTGTGGCTGTAGCTGCGACGGTGCGGATGCCTATCCCGGACACACACACATACACACACACACATACATACACACACACACACTTTGAGTTTTATATATTAGATTACATATTAATCATAGCAGCTTTAATAGAAAATAGTCCTTTATGTGTAAATCATCAAAATTGCGCTGCTATATAAGTGACGGGGTAGCTATTTAGGGAGGGCTAAATTAACCCTTCACGGTTGAGCCAGCGATGTCCAAATTAATCCACAGAGTGTTGCTAGCAACTCAAATGACCACACGGAGACGGGGTCTCCGTACGGGAGGATCGAGGCAGATAACTAAGCCCCTTTATTTTAGTCACTTCTTTTATAACATTTTGCTTAATTATGCAAAGTTCTCAACTACCAATAACATCATTTCACTTTGTAAGTCAATAATATTGCAGGAAAACCGGAAACTACATATATGTCCTTATCCAAATAGAAAGTAGTATAATGGCATATTCTTCAGCGTTTTACACCCCGCCTCCCTTATCTTGCACCTGATGGGAACAGTCTGGTTTCATGACAGTTTGAACTTATCTAATTACAAAATTTATCTTACAGCAACAAAAATGGAGAAACGAAACCTTCAGGAAAAATGGAGAAGTGAAACTTCAGCTCTGATTTTAGTATTAACCCTTCACATTCCCCCCTAGATAAATTTTGTTAACACATATGCAGCATCAGAGGTGCTATCCCAAGCTATCAACTTGAGGGGTACTGGTCTTCACATGACTGATGCCGTGTTACCAGTCATGGCTATCGCGGGGCACCCGTCCCCCCTGTATACTGCAGTTCACGAATAACAATTTTGTTAACGGTGGTGATCTTTTGTAGGTAGCCATGTGCTTGACTTTGACATCTTCATCAAGTAGCCTTTTTTGAGATCGGTGCAGAGAAGAGCAGGGGCAACGACACCTTTGGTATCATCATTAGCTGGCTTAGTGTAGAATTTCCTAATACATACAGGAATACACCAAAGAACAAGTTTTAGTATCACATATACAACAAGGATACAGGCAGCAATGTGTAACAAGCTTTGCAAGATCCCAGCTATCCAGCCCCCAATTCCCTTAAACCAATTGGCTGGATTGAGAAAGGAGAAGGTGTCTGACCACCAACTGTCCTTATTACAATCATTGTCTTTATCGTATTGATCTCTGAGTCTTTGAATATCTTCTAACTTTAACTTTTAACTTCTACCAATAATAATATGGAAAATGCGAAAAACCAAAACATTATGCCCCCTTCATTTGCTATTGGCTTGTTAGGTGATGAGGAGGACTTGATAGGGACCGTCATACAAGGGTTCTAGTCCGTGCTTTCTGACATGCCTCTTCATGACTACCAAATCACCAGGCTTCAGGTTATAACAGGTGTCGGTTTCTGCTGAATCTGGAAAAGAAGAGGAAACTAGAACATAGGTGTTAGCAAGATTTTTACTAAGCTGAATAACACATTGAACAGCATGGTCAGTTTCTTCTGATAACTGCTGAGGCTGGAAATTTGCAACTGGGGGCCTAGTACCAAACAATATATCATATGGGAACAGGCCATATTTTGCAATAGGGGTAGTACGATTGTGGTATAGTACAATGGGTAGGAGCTCTGGCCATGGAGCCGTAGTCTCCTGCATCATTTTGGTCAATTGTCCCCTCAGTTTGCCGTTCAGCCTCTCAACTTTCCCACTGGATCGTGGGTGGTACGGAGTATGGAGGGCTACAGTGGATCCAAGCATTGTCAAAACTTCTTGGTACACATGAGAAGAAAAGGCCGGACCTTGATCACTTTCAATAACTTCTGGAACCCCATATCTGCATATGACTTCCATCACCAGTTTCTTCGCTGTGGTCTTCGCAGTCATGTTGGTAACAGGGAATGCTTCCGGCCAACTGGAGAACCGGGGCCCAGTAGAATTTTTGCACCAGTGCGAGGGCCTGATTCTTTCCTCGATGTGTAGGCCCATGTGCCCATATGGCAATAGCAGGGTACATCCGCTTAGGGAGACACACGAGTTGGTCCTTTTTTTTTTTTTTCCAGAGACCATTATCCATACGTGCCCCATCAGTCTTCCATTGCTTCACCTCTTCCTTTGGTGACATTCTCTGCATCGTCATTAAGCAGTCTCGCGGGGTCCGACAGAAAACTTCAGTCTGTTGTAGATCATCAGGTTCTTGTAGGGTCAATGCTTCTTGTAACTGTTTACGCTCAGAGCGTGTGGTCACCATAGTTGGTGTGGTTGGTTCAACGGGTAAAAGAGCGGCGGCTTTTGCTTGCATATCCGCAAATGTGTTTCCAACAGTCTGTGGACTGTTCCTAGGACCGTGGGCCTTAACTTTGATAATAGCCACCTGAGTAGGTAATTTGATCGAGTCCATGAGGGCTTTAACAGCTTCAGCATTTTTCACTGGGGTTCCGGCAGTAGTAATAAACCCTCGATTAGCCCATAGAGCCCCAAAATCGTGAGCAATACCAAATGCATACCGTGAGTCCGTGTATATATTAGCCCGTCTGTTCTTGGCCAAAGTACATGCAGTAGACATAGCCTGGAGTTCTGCTTCTCGTGCTGACTGTGAGGGCGGGAGTGCAGCTACGTGCACTACAGTGTCCTCTGTGGTAACAGCGTATCCCATGTGGAGTCTACCAAACTCGTCAGCATAACTTGAACCATCCGTGTATAACACCAGATCAGGATTTGGGGGTGG
Organism: Dendrobates tinctorius; assembly: GCF_039654945.1. Classification (NCBI taxonomy): domain Eukaryota; kingdom Metazoa; phylum Chordata; class Amphibia; order Anura; family Dendrobatidae; genus Dendrobates; species Dendrobates tinctorius. The sequence continues at coordinate 116,231 of NW_027361904.1, read as the reverse complement.
ATTCTCACTGACATTTGATGGAGTAGCTGTTTCTTCTATCAGAAATTGGGAACAATGATATTGGAGGTAATCCTCTTCACTGCCATCTTTCCGTATAGTTCATTATACCGTCTGTCAAGGCATTGTAAAGGGGTTGCATTATGCGGGATGCATCCGGTATCCACTGACAAAAATAAGTGCATAGTCCAAGAAAAAGCTGGAGTTCAGTTTCATCTTTCGGGAAAGGAAGGGAGCTGACAGCTATTTTTCTTTCTTCTGCGAGGTGTCTGGCACCCTGAAGTAGACAGTGACCCAAGAATATCACTTGACCAAGGCAGAACTGAAGTCTCGAGGCCGAAACCCGACAGTTCAGTGCTGCCAGATACTTAAGGAGGCTAACGATGGCAACAATGGCAAAAGACACCTGCTCATATTTTTTTTTTTTTGCAAACTGGACTGTTTTGGGTCCCTTGTGGCATCTGTGGGAAAGGCATGCAAAATACAGATTTCCTCACTGTCTTCATCTACATAGGGATTATATAACATAAGAACCATCTGACCATCATCTTGGAATTGTATTCTGGAGCGGAACTGTGATAATAAATCTGCCCCTAGTAAATTTACTGGACATGTGGGAGAGATTACAAACTGAGTAGTAACCTCGGGGAAGGGTTTTATGGGATTTATAAAAGTATATTAATTGGGTGTGCCATCTACTCCGATTAAAACAGCGGCCTGTATGACAATCTCTCTGAAAGTGTCCGAATCTGGCATAGCGCCAGAATTGCTGATGAGAATTAGCAGGGTTCCCAGTCATAGGATTAGGAGCTGAAGTCTGAGGGGGGGCCAGAGTTTGCTGTATGGGCTGAAGGGCACACTGATAAGGGACAAACTGTGTGCTCGCAGCCACACGGAGAGCGATGGTGGGGGCTGCTGTTAGAGCAGGGGCTGTCACAGCTGCCGCTGTTGATTTATTTTTCTGTTTCCTTGCTGCTGCAGAACGGGTTAAATTCTTCTGAAAACTTTTTATCACTTTCAATGCATTTTCCGGAGTGGAATTCTCAACATCAGGTCTAACTGAAATTATTGCCTCTTGCAATTCGGGTCTGAGGCCGGACATCAAAGCTGCCACAAAAAGATGTGTATGGGCTTCATTATACAGTGAGAATCCCAGATCTCTAAATACTACCATAAGATGCCCATAGAACTTCTCGGCAGTCTCCCCTTTGGCCTGTGTGATATCTGTGAGAGAGATAGCTTGGTCCGCTAATTTATCTTGTGCCCAAACCTTTAAAGCATTGCAGAAATCAACACCACTCTCATCGGTTTCCCCATCCAGATTCACATTATACATTATGCCACCCTCAATAATTGGAAAATACCCCTCCCTAACTTTTACTCGAAGTATGTGTAATAGATCTCTTCAGGGAGTGGAATAAATCTCTCGATCTCTCGATTTGCTGCCATTTGCCTGTAGAAAGCCATGGGGGAAGTCTCTGGATCAGGTAATTGATTGCAGGGTGTCTATTTGGGATGGGGTGAAGGGAGTATACTCATAACTAGAGTTGAGCGACTTTTGGTTTTTTAGGGTCGAGTTTCGTTTCGTGAAACCCGACTTTTCCAAAAGTCGGGTCGAGCAAGATCGGACGATTATAGGGAAAAGTCGGGGTCGTCCCGAAACAAGAAACCCAATGTAAGTCAATGGGGAATAAAAGTCGGCAGTGAGAGGAGGACAGGAAACACACCTACAGTGCTCATTTGAATGCCAAAAGCATCAATTCTTCTTACTTAAGCTTGTCAACCTTAATTAACTTCATAATACAAGTTACGCACTGAAAAATGGGGGTTATTTGGCTAAAGTTGTGGGGGGTAGGGCTGGCTCCAGGTTTTCATGTGCCCTGGGCGAAAGAGCGCCCCTTTAACACATACCACAACTCATCATGCTCCGATACGGCAGAGAAATAGCGGTATAGTACAATGAAAAATACTTCACTTTTTACATCTCATGACGAGGCCCATCTATTTCTCCATACAGAATCATTGGTCCCATATAATGTTTGAAACAGTATATGATGAGCTCCACATAATGCTACAGTATATGTTGGTCCCCATGGATGAAGCTCCACTGTCTTATGAGCCCAAATAATGCTCCAAACATAATGGGCCCCATTTCTAATGCTCCAGTGTATAATGGGCCCTGTAAATGCTGCTCCAGTGTCTGATGTCCACCTTTGGAATGTTCCAGTGTATGGTAAATTGCTGTCCCAACATTGAAAACAATCAAATAAGTCTCCTCGCTAGGGAATCCCTGTACTAGTCTGGACTCCTCGTCGTCCCCATCTTCCATCTCACTGCACAGTATTTCAACCTTGCAAGTGCTGTGATCCTGAGCAAGCAGGGAGGGCCCACTCGTTGGCGACGGCACTGGCACAGGGCCCCTGATAGTACGGTGGTGTGTCTGATGGCGGGTGGGCCGAACCTGCACTTTCAGCTGCAGCTTCCTCTTTGTCACCGTGTAAGATGGAACTGTATATGGGAAGGGTAACCCGAGTTTCATCAGGGTCAGATTCAGGCCGTGTAGCGTGCGAGGGGAATGTAGTGGTCTGGGTCAATGTACCAGCAGATTCATCGAGCAGTGGCTGGGCATCAGTGCACTTGTGTCGCCCCCAGGAGTACGGTCGCCACAGTGGCATTACCTTCCTCCTAGGGAGTGTGATGTCATGCTTGGGAGCAACGAAGGATCTCTCTAGCAGGTTAACTGATTGGGCGGCGTTATTCCCACGAGTCATGACCCTCCAAACAGCGTTCATGAAGGCAAAGTGTTTGTTTTACGTGGGCAGTATGGTTGCAAAGCTGAACCTTAAAGGAATGTCCAGAAGGGCACCACCAGGAGTGGAGCCTACGGTTAAATTCGACTCCACCTGGGAAACCTCAACCATGCCAGCTACAGAAAAGATGCACACATTGCAAGCTTAATTCCGTTAACGAACGAGACTCCGTCATGCCCCGCGGTCCGAGTCCGGCTTACTAGAGGGACACGTGAGGCTCTGGCACATGAGATTGGCCAATAACTGGTGTGTCATGCCCTTACATGTCCGTGGCTGCATGTGCGCTACACTGAAAAGGCCAGCGTTTGTCGCTTACAGGTGCAGATAACCCGCTGAACAACGTTAGTGATGGGGATCACTGATTACAATTATTACCCGTGAACGATGATTTCCCAGTAAGTGCAGGTCAACCGCAGTTCCGGAATTAGGCCTAACCGTCATTCCTGAAAAAATGAAAAACTTACGTGTGCAAACCACAGGTGCTGTAGCTTGCTTAACAGCTCGCCAGCCGTTCTCACGCCCAGTATGGATTACACGTGATTGCACAAAGGTGAGAAAGGGTACCGTATCCCCGGATAACATGTATGGATAGCGTACACATTCAAAATATATGTCTATACATCAGGAGGCAGGCTCAGATGGTGTTAGGCCCAGTATGGATTGCACGTGATTGCACAAAGGTGAGAAAGGGTACCGTATCCCCGGATAACATGTATGGATAGCGTACACATTCAAAATATATGTCTATACATCAGGAGGCAGGCTCAGACGGTGTTAGGCCCAGTATGGATTGCACGTCATTGCACAAAGGTGAGAAAGGGTACCGTATCCCCGGATAACATGTATTGATAGCGTACACATTCAAAATATATGTCTATACATCAGGAGGCAGGCTCAGACGGTGTTAGGCCCAGTATGGATTGCACGTGATTGCACAAAGGTGAGAAAGGGTACCGTATCCCCGGATAACATGTATGGATAGCGTACCCATTCAAAATATATGTCTATACATCAGGAGGCAGGCTCAGACGGTGTCAGGCACAGTATGGATTTGACGGCCCAGACTACACAGCGGAGGAGCAGGGAGAGGTAAAGATTGCAAATGCTGGGGCCCTGCCCAAGCAAGGGGGGCCCACTCGTGGGCGTCGGTACTGGCACTGGGCCCCTCATAGTACGGCGGTGTGTCTGACGGCGGGTGTGCACCACCACCGTCAGAGACACTTGATTGCACTATGAGGGACCCTGTGCCAGTGCCTGCGCCCAAGAGTCGGCCTACCCACCTGTCCAGGGCAACGGCACTCGCACGGTGTCGTGCGCTAGGTGGTGACCCCAGCCATGGGGGGGGGGAGGCAGCACAGTTAGGGAGTTTTAAAAAGTGGCATATGTTGATGTTGGACATTCAGCTGATGCAAAAGGCGAAATAGGTCAAGTCCCAGGAGGAGGTGGACCAAAGCAAGCCATTTTTCTGTCACCCTATGTGTCATCAGGGGAAGGTGGGACAAAATCCTTGGAAACCCATGCATGGTTCATTTTAATGAAGGTTAGATCATCCACATTTTGGGTTGACAGACGGGTCCTTTTTTCTGTCAGGATTGATCCAGCTGCACTGAAGACTCTTTCCGATAGCACACTTGCAGCTGGGCAAGCGAGGTCCTGTAAGGCAGTGGTCCCCAACCGCCGGTCCACGGCCCAGCACCGGGCCGCTGCAGTGCCCTTGCCGGTCTGCGGACACAAGGGGAGCCAGGGGCGGTCAGTGGCATAGCGGGGGCTGGGGCGGCGCGCAGCAGTTCTTAGCGGCGGCCAGGGAGCGATCCAAGCAGCTCCGCTGCCTGCAAGAGGGAATAGCAGGAGCGGAGCTGCAAGGACCCGTCCACTGCGTCCAGCTTCCTGCCCGCCGCCCGCGCTTCCTGTCTCTGACTGACACAGAGAGGAGCGCGGCCGCTGCTGTGTCAGAGCGAGGAAGCGCGGGCGGCGGGCAGGTGAGAGGAGAGAGGTGGTGTGTGTGTGTATGTATAATGTGTGTGTGTATGTATGTCTGTCTGTGTGTGTACATGTGTGTGTGTGTGTGTGTATGTGTGTTGGTCTGTGTTTGTGTAGCCTGGCCCTGGAGGAGATGGGGACATGAGGAGAAGACCATGAGGGGAGTGATGGAGAGACGGCAGTGATGGGGTGAAGGCAATGATGGAGAGATGGCAGTGATGGGGTGAAGGCAATGATGGGGAGAAGGGAGTGATGGGGTGAAGGCAATGATGGGGAGAAGGGAGTGATGGGGTGAAGGCAATGATGAAGAGATGGCAGTGATGGGGTGAAGGCAATGATGGGGAGAAGGGAGTGATGGGGTGAAGGCAATGATGAAGAGATGGCAGTGATGGGGTGAAGGCAATGATGGGGAGAAGGGAGTGATGGGGTGAAGGCAATGATGGGGAGAGAGGAGTGATGGGGTGAAGGCAATGATGGGGAGACAGCAGTGATGGGGTGAAGGCAATGATGGGGAGAAGGGAGTGATGGGGTGAAGGCAATGATGGAGAGATGGCAGTGATGGGGTGAAGGCAATGATGAAGAGATGGCAGTGATGGGGTGAAGGCAATGATGGGGAGAAGGGAGTGATGGGGTGAAGGCAATGATGGGGAGAGAGGAGTGATGGGGTGAAGGCAATGATGGGGAGACAGCAGTGATGGGGTGAAGGCAATGATGGGGAGAAGGGAGTGATGGGGTGAAGGCAATGATGGGGAGAAGGGAGTGATGGGGTGAAGGCAATGATGGGGAGACAGCAGTGATGGGGTGAAGGCAATGATGGAGAGATGGCAGTGATGGGGTGAAGGCAATGATGGGGAGAAGGGAGTGATGGGGTGAAGGCAATGATGGGGAGACAGCAGTGATGGGGCGAAGGCAATGATGGGGAGACAGCAGTGATGGGGTGAAGGCAATGATGGAGAGATGGCAGTGATGGGGTGAAGGCAATGATGGGGAGAAGGGAGTGATGGGGTGAAGGCAATGATGGGGAGAAGGGAGTGATGGGGTGAAGGCAATGATGGGGAGAAGGGGGTGATGGAGCACTTATTCAAAACCTATGGTGAGTTGAGTCACATTATAAATGTTATTTAATTATAAGTATGCACTGCTACACTACAACCGTGTCCATAGCCCTGCCCCCTTATGACCAAAGCCCCGCCCCTGCCACACCTCCATCCCCTCCCTGCCGGGCCATGGAAGAATGGTCTTGCTTGAAACCGGTCCCTGGTGCAAAAAAGGTTGGGGACCACTGCTGTAAGGCATATTGTGCCAATTCAGGCCAGGTGTCCAGTTTAGCGGCCCAATAGTCAAAGGGGAATGACCTGTGTGGGAGAACATCGATATGGGAGGAAAAGTAGTTTGTAACCATAGTTGACAACTGCTGTCTCCTGTCACTTTCCATCGATGCAGTATTACCAGTTGTTTGAGCGGTACTTGAAAAATCAGTCCACAACATTGTCATGAAACCCCTGTCTCCAACGCCACTTCTGCTGTGTGCACCATGAACACCTCTGCCAAGCTGCCCCCGGCCCGTACGGCTCGTGTGAGAACCATCACCACTGCTGTGTGCTGGGAATGCCTCAAGCAACCGATTTACCAGAGTTGCTTGTTTATTAGCCAATATTAGGTCAAGGTTCTCCTGTGGCATGATGTTTTGTAATTTGCCTTTATAGCGTGGATCCAGGATGCTGGCCAACCAGTAGTCGTCATCGTTCATCATTTTGGCAATGCGGGGGTCCCTTTTTGGGATCTGCAAGGCATAATCTGACATGTGGGCCAATGTTCCCGGTGTCAATGATGCACTGCGAGTGCTGGTTGGAGGAGCACTTTCTGGCAAATCCACATCCCTCCAGTCACGCACAAACCCTGTACCAGACCTTGCCACGCCAACATTTTCACTTGCCCCACGAGATGCATCCTCCTCCCCTAAGTAATCATCCCCATCATCATCCTCCTCCTCCTCTTCTTCCGCCACCTCGTCCAGGAGAGGTCCCTGAGCAGACAATGGCTGAATGTCATCAAGGATTCCCTCCTCGTCAACATTGGCTGCAGACGCCTGCTCCTTAAGGTGCGTCAAAGTTTGCATGAGCAGACGCATAAGTGGGATGCTCATGCTTAGGATGGCGTCGTCTGCGCTTACCAGCCGTGTGCATTCCTCAAAACACTGAAGGACTTTACAGAGGTCTTTCAGCTTCGACCACTGCACACCTGTCAACTCCATGTCTGCTCTCAAAGTGCCTGGCCGTGTATCCTCCCACAAATGCATTATGGCCTGCCTCTGCTCGCACAGCCGCTCCACCATGTGCAGGGTGGAGTTCCACCTTGTTGCAATGTCGATAATGAGGCGGTGGTTGGGAAGGTGGAGCAATCGCTGCAGCTTCTGCATACGAACGGAGTGTACAGGCGACCGGCGGATGTGCGCGCACAGTCTTCGCACCTTCTGGAGCAGGGCTGTTAACTCCGGATAATTTTTGAGGAAGCACTGCACCACCAGGTTCAAGGTGTGAGCCAAGCAAGGTATGTGGCTGAGTTTTGAAAGGGCTATGGCTGCCACAAAATTACGGCCGTTATCACTAACTACCTTGCCTGCCTCAAGATGTACACTGCCCAGCCATGACTCCTCGTGTGCAACAGTGGCAGCTGCAGATGGAGTGCTCGTATGACTGCGCTCTGTGGACGAGCTTTCGCTTCTGGAGGAGTAGGAGGAGGAGGAGGGTCGAACGCCTACAGCCAACTGTTTCCTATACCGTGGGCTAGGCAGCACTATCCCACCACCGCTGTCCCCTGTGGACCCTGCATCCACCACATTAACCCAGTGCGCAGTGATGGACACGTAACGGCCCTGGCCATGCCGACTGGACCATGCATCAGTTGTGAGGTGCACCTTTCCACTCACTGACTGCTTGAGTGCATGGACAATGCGGTCTTTTACATGATGGTGGAGGGCTGGGATGGCTTTGCGAGAGAAGAAGTGGCGACTGGGTAGGTCATAGCGTGGTACTGCATAGGCCATGAGTTCGCGGAAAGCTGCGCTTTCCACCAACCGATAGGGCATCATCTCAAACGAGATTAGTTTGGCAATGTGGGCGTTCAAACCCAGTGTACGCGGATGAGAGACTGAGTACTTTCTTGACCTACTCATAGTGTCTGGGAGGGTGAGCTGGACTTGAGAGCTGCATATGGTGGAAGTAGCGGTGGACAGGGTGGACTGAGAGAGGGTTGATGATGGTGATGGAGTTGGTGTTCTTTCTGATGGCCTAGATTCAGTATTTCGTTGATATAACAGTGGGATTCCCTGACTGCTGTGGCCTTGCAACGACACCTCAACATTTGCTGCTGTGCTAACCGGTGGGCTTACAGTGGGGGAAACAATGTAGCGTTGCTGACTACCTTCTTTGTGATCAGTTGCACATGTGGCACTTGAGGTTTGGTGTTGTGTCCACGCTTGCAAGTGCATGGTGGTTAAATGTCTAAGCATGCAACTGGTATTCAAATTTTTCAGATTTTTCCCTCGGCTAAAGGTCTTTGCGCACTTCTTGCAGATAACCTTGGCCTGATCATGAGGATTTTGTTCAAAAAAGTGCCACACTGCACTCTTCCTACTTTGGCAGACATTTTGCGGCCTAGCACGCTGTGATCTTTTGACCCTCTGGACAAGCTGTCCAGCAACTCTTTTGATTTTTGGAACCTGTCTTTGGAGTGCTCCGGGCCTGCCAGATAACAGCTGTTGCGATGTCGATGTCTGCTGTGGATGCTCCTCATCTTAGCTATTGGAAGCAGCACCCTCTTCCCCCAATGGATGCCAATCTGGGTCAACAACTGGGTCATCCATCACCTCCTCTTCAATGTCATGTGCACCTTCCTCTGTGTCACCGTGTATGGTGGTATAGTGTGCGGGAAGGGGCACCTGAGTCTCATCAGGGTCAGAATCTGGCTCTGTACACTGCGAGGACAATGTAGTGCTCTGAGTGAATGTACCAGCAGAATCATCTATCAGCGGCTGTGCATCAGTGCACTCCATGTCAGATTCATCTTGGCCTGGGTAATTCACCATTTCACTTGATAATCCAGGCATGGTATGTGAAAACAGCTCCATGGAGTAATCAGTAGTATGGCCTGCGTCATCCTTCAATCTTGGTTGGGGTGAAGGACACAAGGAAAGGTGTGGTTCATGAACATGAGCCTCCAATGACGACTCAGTGCTTTTACTTTTTACAACTTCAGAAGAGGAGGCGATAGAGCTGGAGGCTGAGTCAGCAATGTAAGACAAAACTTTTTCCTGATGCTCTGGCTTTAAAAGCGGTTTGCCAACTCCTAGAAAACTAAGCCTTCGAAGCCTTATGGAGCCAGACAATGACGCAGGCTCAACACCTCCTGCATTCGGTCCTATTTTGCTCTTGCCACTACCATCAGATCCACCACCAACACCATCATTACCAGCTGCCAACCCCTGCCCAATTCCACGGCCTCTTCCACCAGCCTTCCTCATTTTTTGTAGAAATGTAGACAAAATCCAACAAACTATATAGTAATGTAAAACAAGGTACAAGGTGTCTATAGGACAGGGGAGATTTTGAATTTCTGCACACACTTGTGGACACTGGACACTTATGGATTGTGTGAGGCCCACTGAATATCAGAGCGCTATGTCACAGGCTCGATGGCACAGGTGTGAAAAAAGTGACTACAGGATAAGGGAGATTTTGAATTTCTGCACACACTAGTGGACACTGGACACTTTTGGATTGTGTGAGGCCCACTGAATATCACAGCGCTATGTCACAGGCTCGATGGCACAGGTGTGAAAAAAGTGACTACAGGATCACAGAGATTTTGAATTTCTGCACACACTTGTGGACACTGGACACTTATGGATTGTGTGAGGCCCACTGAATATCAGAGCGCTATGTCACAGGCTCGATGGCACAGGTGTGAAAAAAGTGACTACAGGATAAGGGAGATTTTGAATTTCTGCACACACTAGTGGACACTGGACACTTTTGGATTGTGTGAGGCCCACTGAATATCAGAGCGCTATGTCACAGGCTCGATGGCACAGGTGTGAAAAAAGTGACTACAGGATCACAGAGATTTTGAATTTCTGCACACACTAGTGGACACTGGACACTTTTGGATTGTGTGAGGCCCACTGAATATCAGAGTGCTATGTCACAGGCAGAAATTGGCTAGTGTATCACAAACTACAAGGTGTATGTAGAATTGGGCAGAATAGGAATCTCCCTAGAGTGTAGGTCTGTAAGAATGGAACAAGTCCTCCACTTATCCTTCCACAGTGACACACAGATAGCTTCACTGTGGCCGTGATAACAGCCGTTACACGGTACTGAGAGGAGCGTGCACGTACACGGCTGTCCGGTGTACGTAAAATTGTCAAGCTCCGTGTTTTTTAAGTATACGGACTGACACACGCTGTCTCCCTATAGTTTTGAATGTGATCAAACAGCAAATATATTTAACTGTTTGAAAGCTAGACAAAACTAGTAGGTGCAGGTCTGTAAGAACGGAACATGTCCTCGACTTATTCTCACAGAGTGACACACAGATAGCTTCACTGTGGCCGTGATAACAGCCGTTACACGGTACTGAGAGGAGCGTGCACGTACACGGCTGTCCGGTGTACGTAAAATTTTCAAGCTCCGTGTTTTTAAGTATACGGACTGACACACGCTGTCTCTCTATAGTTTTGAATGTGATCAAACAGCAGGCCCGGATTGGCAATATAACCAACCGGGCATTTCCCGCTGGGCCGCTGTCACGTGGGCCGCGGGCGGCAGCGCCCGAACATCTGGCCGCTTGCCAGCTGCTGCGGCCACTGTTGCTCCTGCCGCCGGCCCTCTGCGGGCATGGCGGTGATAGATTCAAGTTCCTCCCGCACTGCAGGGAGATAAGCCGCCACGCCCCCCCATGCACCCCATCCTCGCCGTAGCATGAGACCCTCGCAGCCACTCACAGCGTCGCACTCGCTTGCCTGCTCGCTCTGTTCGCAGGACCTGTGATGAGGTCACGGGAGGGGAGGAGTCAGGGGGGTCACATGATCAGGAGCCTTTGTCCAGACCCCCGATCATATCACCCCTGACTCCGCCCCTCCTGTGACCTCATCACAGGTCCTGTGCGCTCAGCCTTGCCTCTACCGTCTGCAAGACTCTGCTTTGCTGTTGTCATGGTGCTGGTTGAGGTAAGTATGTGTGGGGTCAGGATTTACAGTGTGGATGTAGCAGAGCTGTGTGTGTATGAGATGTACGGAGCAGAGCCGTGTGTGTACGAGGTGTACGGAGCGGAGCCGTGTGTGTACGAGGTGTACGGAGCGGAGCCGTGTGTACGAGGTGTACGGAGCGGAGCCACGCGTGTACAGAGCGGAGCCGTGTGTACGAGGTGTACGGAGCGGAGCCGTGTGTACGAGGTGTACGGAGCGGAGCCGTGTGTACGAGGTGTACGGAGCAGAGCCGTGTGTGTACGAGGTGTATGGAGCGGAGCCGTGTGTGTACGAGGTGTACAGACAGGAGCCGTGTGTGTACGAGGTGTACGGAGAGGAGCCGTGTGTGTACGAGGTGTACGGAGAGGAGCCGTGTGTGTACGAGGTGTACGGAGCGGAGCCGTGTGTGTACGAGGTGTACGGAGCGGAGCCGTGTGTGTACGAGGTGTACGGAGCGGAGCCGTGTGTGTACGAGGTGTACGGAGCGGAGCCGTGTGTGTACGAGGTGTACGGAGTGGAGCCGTGTGTGTACGAGGTGTACGGAGCGGAGCCGTGTGTACGAGGTGTACGGAGCGGAGCCGTGTGTGTACGAGGTGTACGGAGCAGAGCCACGCGTGTACGAGGTGTACGGAGCAGAGCCACGCGTGTACGGAGCGGAGCCGTGTGTACGAGGTGTACGGAGAGGAGCCGCGTGTGTACGGAGAAGAGCCGCGTGTGTACGAGGTGTACGGAGAAGAGCCGCGTGTACGAGGTGTACGGAGAGGAGCCGTGTGTACGAGGTGTACGGAGCGGAGCCGTGTGTGTGTACGAGGTGGAGCCGCGCGTGTATGAGGTGTACGGAGCGGAGCCGTGTGTACGAGGTGGACGGAGCGGAGCCGCGCGTGTACGAGGTGTACGGAGAGGAGCCACGCGTGTACAAGGTGGACGGATTGGAACCGTGTGTGTATGGAGTGGAGCCATATGTGTACGGGATGTACGGAGCGAAGCCAAGTGTGTACAAAGCATACAAAGCGGGCTTTTCCCACGGACACAGGAGTACACGGCGGAGCCCCGAGGAGCATTTTAAAACACACACATGACGTTCCACCGGAAGTGACGTGCTGGAAGCTGACCGGAAATGAGATAATTTCTTGAGGAGATTGTGACGGAACCAGGAATGCTTCAGATCCATCACCGTGTCCTCCTCCGACAGCGCAGACAGCAGGATCGCCTTGGAATCGGGGATGCCGGCCATGTGAGCGGATCATGATAGGTCCTGCACCGGGAGGCTCAGGTGGGCACTACAATGGGAGCCGGGCTGCTATAGTATCTTTGTAGAATCTTTCTTTATTTCTTTCTCTCTTTTTCTTTCTTTCTCTGTTCTTTCATTCTCTCTCTGTTCTTTCTTTCTCTCTCTAATCTTTCTTTTTTCTCTCTCTGTTCTTTCTTCCCCTCTTTCTTTCTTTCTTTTTCTTTCCTCTCTTTCTCTCTGTTCTTTCTTTTCTTTACTTCTTTCTTTCTCTCTCTGTTCTTTCTCTGTCTCTCTCTGTTCTTTCTTTCTTTCCCCTCTTTCTTTCTCTCTCTGTTCTTTCTCTGTCTATCACTGTTCTTTCTTTGTCTCTTACTGTTCTTTCTTTCCCCTTTCTTTCTCGCTCTCTGTTTTCTTTTTTCTCTCTCTCTCCGTTTTCTCTCTTCCTTAGTGCCAGTCAGTGTGCCCATAATGCCAGCCACTGTGCCCTCAGTACCAGTCAGTGTGATCAGCAGTGCTAAATGGGTGTGATTAGGTGTGGACATGGGTGTGACTAGTTGTGAAATGGGTGTGGTTGGGCGTGGCCAAAATTTGCAGCGGCGCGGTCTTTGTCCGTCTTTCCCTTCTTCAAAAGTTGAGAGGTATGATAGGGGCGGCTATGACCAGGCGGTCTGGTTGCCCAATAGAGAGCAGTTCTGCCAGGAATTCTGTAATCATGCATACAAAAGGGGACAGAGATTTGGGAGGAGTACTGTACCTAAAAGCAATAAATAGGACTGAGCTGAAATACTGGGCACAGCTCTGACTACATGTTATATAGTCATGTTAATCTCCTCTCACTTCTTGTAAACTACAACTGTACAAAGATATTATATAGTCACCATGTGACTAGTGGGCCTGTGTAACTTCAAATGCCAGGGCTGAATTTTAGTCCCAGTCCGGCCCTGCCAAACAGCAAATATATTTAACTGTTTGAAAGCTAGACAAAACTAGTAGGTGCAGGTCTGTAAGAACGGAACATGTCCTCGACTTATTCTCACAGAGTGACACACAGATAGCTTCACTGTGGCTGTGATAACAGCCGTTACACGGTACTGTGTGAGGAGCGTACACCGCTGTATGGTGTGAAAAAATGCACGCTCAGTACCTCAGCAGGACAAAAAAAAAAATTGGGATTGCTTTTAAAAAAGCAGTTTGCAGAGCAGTGGGTAAACAGCAATGCAGCTGTCAGGAAGCCTTAGAAGGCAGCCTAACAACCAACACCGCTGATCCACCACAATATAGCCTCCCCTTGCACTGCACACACAGTGACTGGTGTGTTGTACAGGCAAAATCGCTAGCAGCAGAAGCAGTTTTTTTTTCTTCTTCCCTGCCTAACGCTCTCCCTACGGAATCAGCAGCAGCAACCTCTCCCTATGCTAAGATCGGCAGAAGTAAGATGGCGGTCGGCGTGCACGCCCTTTTATAACCCCTGTGACGCCCACCAAAGCAAGCCAATCACTTGCATGCCCTTCTGAAAGATGGTGGTGACCACTGCCTATGTCATCACGTTGCCCACAGTGTCCGTGGATCCTGATTGGCTGAAAAAGAGCGCAAAACAAACTTTTGAAACACGACTTTGGCGCGTAAGTCGCCGACCTCGTGGCCGAACTCATCCTAGGGTCGGGTTTCGTTTCATGAAACCCGACTTTGCCAAAAGTCGGCGACTTTTGAAATTTTTCGACCAGTTTCGCTCAACTCTACTCATAACCACTAGCAATATTAGACATAGCGGGGACTGAGGCTAGCGGTGGATGATAATAGGTAGCGTTTAACAAAGGAAAGGTGGGGGCTGCAACTCTCGGTCTCCTTGTACAATCATCATCTAGCAGGGAGACCTCTTTTTTCAAATCATCACTTTTAACTATTTGCCTGCCTGACACATTAGTCTCGATCTCAGTTCCTTCTTTAATCACTTTCTGACACCACAGTCACTTTCTTGAATCACAATACATCCCATCCTTGCCATAATAAGACAATTTTTCCTTCTTCAACATAGCAGTAACAGAAACAATCAGAATTCACTTCCTCTGTTCTTCCTAACACCTTCGTCACACAATTCATGTGCCAAACCACAAAATTCTTCTTTTCCTTCCAAGGATTCTCTCATTTAGAGCTAAATATCCTTACTTTAGTTGTGCACAGTACTGGCGGCCGTTTCAGTCTCTGTTCCACTGGGTCAATAATCCCCCTCTGGGATTGCTGTTATGAATGGGAAACCGAGGAGAAAAAAAGACAACAGGCTAAGTCTCAGAAAACCAGAGAAGTTGGTAACTATGCAGATTGCAGATCCCTGATCTTAACCGCACAACTAGCAGCAGTCGTGGAGCGTTCCTACGTTGGTCCTAGACGCCTCGTCACAACCGGAGAACTACATAAGCCTAAAGCAGGAAAAGAGGAAAACTAACTGCCCCAGAGCAGACCTCAAAGGAAAGACAGCCCCCCACATGTATTGACGGTGAAACAAGATGAAAATACAAACAAAGGCAGGAAAATAGGCTGAGCAAACGATGGGGCCCGGCTAACTAAAAAGGACAGAAAAGGAAAGACACTGTCTGCAATCTGCAAAAAAAAGCCTACAAAAATATTGTCCAACACTTCTGATAGCAAAATTAACCCTGAAGTCACTAGACTTCTAAACCTATATCAGCACTCTGAAATATTCTGAGACAGAGCAAAAAAGAGGCCAATCTAATAAGGGACAAAAAGCAGATTGGCAAATACTGATTAATAGGAGTGGAATTTCAGCATAGCCCCAGCAGGGGCAGGCTGATTACACAAAAAACTAAATTGACCAACAAGCGCAAGTGTGAACATTAGCAAAAAACAAACTTAACTTGAGAAGACTCGAAGAGAGCTGAAGTCCAGGACCTGAGAAGCAGACTGAATCACCAGCACCCGGATAGGGCGTCGGCTGTCTTATATCCAGTCTGATACTCCAGAGATCCAATTGTTATCTTCCTCATCAGGTGGCAGATCACTACCACTTAAACCAACAGCACTACCTCCTGTTACTACCAGAGGGAGAACGGAAGGGGAACTCTCAACTGGTGGAGCAGAAAATGAGTTCATGACAGATTGCCCAAAATTCACGGTACCCAGTGAAAGGAGGAGGGCGTCTCAGACTATCCCTCCGGACACCTCTGGTTATATATATATCTATCTATATATACCTGAGTTACGTATCCTACCCAGTCTTCGATCACTTCACCATGCCTGATTACTAACAATGATCAGGACTTCAGGATATTTTGACTATAAAGAGAGTCACAATCACTGGTCAATCCGGGGTGTCCATCCCTTATGAGGTACGGTTCGAGCACTGGGCCCCCAACGGGACTGCACCTCTATATGATTCTACCCATGAATCACCCCACCATCGGGGACAAACCTCAGGTCCTCTTTGCAGCAACAAGCACAGGAAAACCACACCAACGGTCAGTCTGAACAGTATAACTGTCAACTTACCGTGGTTGTTGTGGGGGATGATCAGTCCCAATTTTCCAGCACCTGTGTCCACTCCGAGGGTCCTTTGTCTTGTTGTCCTCTGGGGACAGAGGCGTCCCTGTTCGGGGGCCCCACGTTGGGCGGCCAGCTGTCGGGGTAGCTATTTAGGGAGGGCTAAATTAACCCTTCACGTTTGAGCCAGTGATGTCCAAATTAATCCACAGAGTGTTGCTAGCAACTCAAATGACCACATGGAGACGGGGGTCTCTGTACGGGAGGATCGAGGCAGATAACTAAGCCCCTTTATTTTAGTCACTTCTTTTATAACATTTTGCTTAATTATGCAAAGTTCTCAACTACCAATAACATCATTTCACTTTGTAAGTCAATAATATTGCAAGAAAACCGGAAACTACATATATGTCCGTGACCAAATAGAAAGTAGTATAATGGCATATTCTTCAGAGTTTTACACCCCGCCTCCCTTATCTTGCACCTGATGAGAACAGTCTGGTTTATGACAGTTTGAACTTTTACCTAATTACAAAATTTATCTTACAGCAACAAAAACGGAAAAACGAAACCTTCAGGAAAAATGGAGTCATATAAAGAAACGTCCATAGTGACCTACCAGGCTTCCAGTGATGGTGCCACTTCCCCAACGCGCGTTTTGGCGGGACTCCCCCTGATGTAGGCATGCTGCCGAAACGTGCGTTGGGGAAGTGGCACCATCACTGGAAGCCTGGAATATGACTCCTTTTATCTAGCAGCGCAGTTTTGATGATTTACACATACAGGACAATATAGGACTATTTTCTATTAAAGCTGCTATGTTTAATATGTAATGTTATAATATAATCCCTACCTGCCCAGTTTTGGTGTCGTTCTTGTAGTACATTTGGGATCATTACTTTGCACTGTTGGCACCTTTCTTGTAAATCTAGTATTATGTATATGTGATTTTATGTCTTTTTATAAAATTTGAATAAAATGATATTTTTGCATGTTGATTATACGCTTTTTTCTTCTTGCTGATTTTTTCATACATGTGTGCGTAGAACAGCTTTATCATTAGTATGATTCTAACTATTATGGTTATTTACGTAATTTTGGTAGTTTGCTGGGGTAATCTATAATAGTATTGCTACATAAGTATTACAGCAGAACCAAACTTAGTTGTGTATAGATATAAAACCAGAACCAAGTCTACTACACTGATACATAACCAAAACCATTCGTAGTACATATTGTACATATAGTACAAGAAAGGGTCCTTTCGTAAAAATAATTACACTATTCAACGGTATATACTTCAAGTGCCATGAATAAAGAGGTCAAAAATCCTATTTACCTGTCAAGTAAGCCACTAATGAAGAACGTGGATGTAGAGCTGCGTCCCTGTTTTGTGGCAGCAAGCAGAGATCTTAAATACTTCCAGGAATTGATAAAGAAAGAATATTGGAAAGTTGAAAAACTTGTATGAAGAATGACGTACTGGAACCGGAATATTTCATGAAGAGTGCATCCATGAGTATTAGATGGCTGACAAATCTCTTCTAGGGGTAAATCTTGATGTCAGGTTCCCTTTGTAGACTTTATCCTTAGCTCCTTTTTCACTACTTTTGTGTTTATTTTGCAGATATTCACGCAGCGATTCAAGGTGCCAGAATATTTCCAAAAATGGATTTTGTTCTGAAAGGGTCTAACGTCACTCTTCACTGTAAGTTGAGCACCTCCGGTTTTATGGACGATGTGTATTGGATGCTGAGCCCGGACGTGGCTCCAGGACCGGTCCGTTGGATTGTCAATGAGACAGTCAGCGCGATCACCATTCCCAGCCTGTCAGTTGACAGCGTGGAGGTGACATGTGGGATCCGGACACCCAGGGAGCAGATCCTGGACAGACAAACCATAACGAGTGGATGTAAGTATTTTACGACCCGGATATTGTATAAAAAAAAATAAAAAAGTCTACACAGCCCTGATAAATTACAGGTTTTTTTTGTCATGAAAAAAATCCTACCAAGAAGAATCATTTCAGAAGTTTTTCCCCTTTAATGTTGCACGTAATCTGTACAAATCCATTGAGAAATAAACTGAAATCTTTTTAACTGGTAGAAAAAAAATAAAGAAGTAAAATAATGAGGTTGATTGTAGTGCCGAGAGGTGACATTTCTTTTCATCTTCAGCTTTTTAGCAGAGGCCAGAAAGTTTTATTGCACCATTGCATACCTCCCAACTTTTGAACAAAAGAAAGAGGGACAAAGGCTGCGGAGTGTGCAGCAGCAAATTTTAGGCCATGACCCAACCACACCCATTTCACAACTAGTCACACCCATGTCCACGCCCCAACTGCACCCATTTAGCACTGCGGATCATACTGACTGGTACTGAGGGCACAGTGGCTGGCATTACGGGCATAGTGGCTGGTGCTGTTGGCACCTTGACTGGTACTGAAGAAAAGAAAGAACAGAGAGAGAGAGAGAAAGAAAGAACAGAGAGGGAAAGAAAGAGGGGAAAGAAAGAGAACAAAGAGCGAAAGAAAGAAAAGAGAGAAAAAAAGGAAGAACAGAGAGAAAGAAAGAACAGAGAGAGAAAGAAAAAGATTACAGAGAGAAAGAAAAAGGGGAATGAAAGAACAGAGCGAAAGAAAGAACAAAGAGAGAAGGAAAGAGGGGAAATAATAGAGAGGGAGCGATAAAGAGGGGAAAGAACAGAGAGAGAGAAAGAAAGAGGGGACAGAAAAAAGATCAGAGAGAGAGAAAAAAAGAAAGAGGGGAAAGAAAGAACAGAGAGAAAGAAAGAGGGGACAGAAAAAAGAGCAGAGAGACAGAAAAAAAGGAAGAGGGGAAAGAAAGAATAGAGAGGGAAAGAAAGAACAGAGAACGAGAAAGAAAGAAAGAACAGAGAGAAAGAGGGAACAGAAAAAAAAACAGAGAGGGAGAGAGAAAGAACAGAGAGACAGAAAGATGGGACAGAAAAAAGAGCAGAGGGAGAAAAAGAAAGAGAAGAAAGAAAGAACAAATAGGGAATGAGAACAGAGAGAAAGAAAGAGAACAGAGAGAGAAAGAACAGAGAGAAAGAAAGAGGTGACTGAAAAAAAGAACAGAGATAGGAAAAAAAGAAATAGGGGAAAGAAAGAAAGCACAGAATGGGAGAGAGAGAGACAAAGAAAGAGGGGAAAGAAAGAACAGAGAGCGAAAGAAAGAGAAAGAAAGAAAAGCGAGAACGAACAGAGAGAGAACAGAGAGAGAAAGAAAGAAAGAACAGAGGGAAAGAAAGAACAGAGAGAAAGAGAAAGAAAGAGGGGAAAGAAAGAAAGAAAAGAGAGAAAGAAAGGGGAAAGAAAGAAACAGAGAGAAAGGACAGAGAGAAAGAAAGAGGGGAAAGAAAGAAAGAAAAGAGAGAAAGAAAGAGAGAAAGAAAGGGGAAAGAAAGAAACAGAGAGAGAGAAAGGACAGAAAGAAAGAGGGGACAGAAAAAAAGAACAGAGAGAGAAAAAAAGAAAGGGGAAAGAAAGAACAGAGTGGGAGAAAGAAAGAACAGAGAGAAAGAAAGAAGAAAGAAAGAAAATGAACAGAGAGAGAAAGAAAGAGTGGACAGAAAAAGGAGCAGAGAGAGAAAAAATAAAGAGGGGAAAGAAAGAACAGAGAGGGAGAGAGGAGAAATAAAGAACAGAGAAAGAAAGAAGGGAAAGAACAGAGAGAGAAAGAAAGAGAAGAGACAGAGAGAAAGAGAGGAAAGAAAGAATGGAGAGAGAAAGAAAGAGAACAGAGAGAGAAAGAGAAAGAAAGATTAGAGAGAGAAAAAGAGGGGAAAGAGAAAGAACAGAGCGAAAAAAAGAAAACAGAGAGAAAGGAAGAGGGGAAAGAAAGAAAGAAGAGAGAGAGAAAGAAACAGAGAGAGAAAGAAAGATTCTATAAGGATACTATAGCAGCCCTGCTCCCATTGTAGTGCCCACCTGAGCCTCCTGGTGCAGGACATATCATGATCTGTTCACATAGCCAACATCCCTGATTTCAAGGCAATCCCGCTGTCGGAGGACACGGTGATGGATCTGAAGCATTCCGTGAAGTGCCTCCATGGTTCCGTCACAATCTCCTCCTGAAATTACCTAATTTCCGGTCAGCTTCCAGCACGACACTTCCGGTGGAATGTCACGTGCGAATTTTAAAGTGCTCCCCGGGGCTCCGCCATGTAATCCTGAGTCCGCGGGAAAAGTAGCCTCCCGGCCGGGGCAGTGGGGCAGACTCAAAATCAGGACTGTCCTGCTGGATCTGGGATGGTTGGGAAAGTATGAATGCTCCCCACCATACACCTTGTGCATACACGCTCCGCACACCTCATACACACACGGTTTAGCTTTGTATGCCTCGTTCACACACGGCTCCGCTCCGAACACCTCGCGCACACACATGTCTCCACTCCATAAGCCTCATACACATGCGGCTCTGCTCCGTACAACTTGTACACATGTGGCCACGTTCTCTACACCTTGTACACAAATGGCTTTAGTCCGTAAACCTTGTACACATGTGGCTTTGCTCCATACACCTCGTACATACGCAGTTCCGCTCCGTACACCTCGTACACACGCGACTCCGCTCCATACACACGCAGCTCCACTCCGTACACCCCGTACACACACGGCTCCGCTCCATACACACCGTACACACACGGCTCCGCTCCATACATACGCGGCTCCACTCCGTACACCCCGTACACACACAGCTCTGCTCAGCTCTGTAAACACACGGCTCAGCTCCGTACACTTTGTACACACAGGGCTCCGTATCATACACCTCGTACACACATGGCTCCGCTCTGTACACCTCGTACACACACGGCTTCGCTCCGTACATCTCGTACACACGCCACACGCGGCTCCGCTCTGTACACCCCGTACAAACACAGCTCCGCTCTGTACTCCCCGTACACACGTGGCTCCACTCTGTACACCCCCATACACATGCAGCTCCTCTCCATACACCCCGTACACACGCGGCTCCACTCCGTACGCACACGGCTCCGCTCCATAAACATGCGGCTCCACTCCGTACATCCCGTACACAAACAGCTCTGCTCAGTACCGTAAACACACGGGTCAGCTTCATACACTTTGTACACACAGGGCTCCGCACCATACACCTCATACACATGCGGCTCCGCTCCATACACCTTATACACACACGGCTCCGCTCCGTACACCCGTACAAACACGGCTCCGCTCAGTACACACCGTTCACACGCGGCTCCACTCCGTACACGCGGCTCTGCTCCGTACACCCCGTACAAATGCGGCTCCGCTCCGTACACCCCGTACAAACACGGCTCCGCTCCGTACACCCCGTACACACGCGGCTCCGCTCCGTACACCCCGTACACACGCAGCTCTTCCCCTTACACTTTGTACACACACGGCTCCGCTCAGTACACCTCGTACACACACGGCTCCGCTCAGTACATCTCGCACACACTTGGCTCCACTCCGAACACCTTGTACACACACGGCTCTGCTACATCCACACTGTAAATCCCTCCTGACCCCACAAAGTTCCCTCATCCAACACCATGACAGCCAGCACAGCAATGTCCTGCAGACATGGAGACACCTGAACATGTGTCCCCTGACTCCTTCCCTCCTGTGACCTCATCACAGGTCCTGTGCCACAGAAGAGAACACAGCCTAGCGACCTCACTGCAGGGCAGGCTGTATGGGGCTGCGGCGGTCTCTGGGAGTGTGAGGATGGAGGTGCGTGCGGCTTATCTCCCTGCAGTGCGGGACAGCGGGTGGTCGGAGCAAAAACGGGACTGTCCCACAGAATCCGGGACGCTTGGGAGCTAAGCCATTGATAGATATTTAGAACTATTCATAATTCTCTCCACCTTGACTAAAGCCCCAGTTTCAGCTACCGAAAAACAGCCCCAAAGCACAATGCTGCCTCCACCATGCCTCATTGTGGGGATGGTGATCTTCTGGCGATGCCCACTGTTGACTTTAGAATTAAAGCAAAAATGTTCATCCTTGGTCTCTTTTGATCATGACATGTTTTCCCACATGCTTTTGGCAGACTTGATGTAGGTTTTGCAGAAGATAGCTGGGCTTAGATGGGTTTTTTTTGCAAGAAAAGTTTTCCATCCTGCCTTCCAACCCTTAAGAACGGACATATGAAGAAAACAGGAGATTGTTGTCACAAGCAGGACATAACCAGTACTTGTTAGATATTCCTGCAGCGCCTTTAAAGCTGCTGTTGGCCTTAAGGCAGCCTTCTGGACTAATGTTCTTCTTGTCTTATCACTTTCTGAGGGATGTCCTGTTCTAGGTAATGTCACTTGATGATGTCTTCACAATGTCCATCGTAGATCTTATGCCTTAAACTTTTTTTTGTAGTCTTCTCTTGCTTGATAACTTTTAGCATTCAGATACCTTTGCTGTGTTGTCAGCTGTTTACAGACCAGACCATGGCTTCTGCTGTAAAATACAACTAAGAAGTTGCCAAGAAAATCCCCCTAGAACAGCGACACTTAACCTGGTGTTAATCGGAAGAGCTGTGATTGACAGTGGCCACGCACTGACTACTATGTAACATGAGGTTACATGTGATTGGCTAATTCTGAACACAACCCCATACCCAAATATAAAAGGTGTTCACACTTATGCAACAACATTATTTTAGTGTTAATATTTTCCCCATATATTTAACATCAGTTTTTTCTCAGTGGATTTGTACAGATCATGGGTGACATTAAAGGCAGAAAAAGTTTTAAAGTTATCTCTGCATTCATTTTGCTGTCTAAGTCAGGCACAGAAAAGGATCGCATTTGTTTTAAAACGACTTATTGTAAAATAATTCCCCTGGTGTGAACGCACATTAAAGTGCGAGTCAGGTCTGACTATTTTCTCTCCTTACAGATCCACCAGACACTCCCAAAAATGTTTCCTGTGTTTACTTCTACCCAAAAAATATCACGTGTAGCTGGATCCCCAGAAATGACCCCAAAATCCCCACAACCTTCCACCTAGCTGTGTAAGTGTTACCACTCTGTGCTAAAATCTCTGCGGATACCCCCCTGACCTCAGTCACTTTATGATCATCAGGCGTAACGATTCCGAAAAGAAGTGTTCATCAACCACCAATTCCTGCTCCTTCCTCGTCGCCGGTGATCAGCTCGAAAGGGAATATCATGCGGAGCTGCGGGTCCAGAATGGACTGGGCAAAGCAACAAGACAATTCACAGTGAATGCTGCACAGATAGGTAATCTACGGAATTTGGATTATGGGAAGGAACATTTAGGAAGGGATAGGAGGGGGATGCGGCTGCAGATTCTCATTCTGTGTTTCAGTGGATGAGTTGGTAGGAGGCAGGAGACTTCTGACTGGGCAGAGACTCCTTTCACCTCCAGTAACTAATCCAGCAGCTGACGACTCCTCATGGCTCAACTTGGCCACAAAGTGATGAGGAATTAGAGATATAAAACCTTGTTATCTGAGTGTCAGAAATCTAGAAATGGTGGGGTTCTTCTCATATACATAAGGTTGGTGATGATCAATGGACGGGAAAAACCTGACATCACAGGAACGGAACAGAATCAATAAGCTGATTATATTAGGGTTCAGTGTTTTACAATTTTTATTATTATTATTATTATTTTTTATTAATCTCCAGTTACTTGTTACATTTATTTCTTTCATATCTAATAACATTTAAGTGAAACTGGATCCTCCTGAGATTCTGTCTTTGAAATCAAATTCATCTAAAGACCCATCGTTCTTAATAATATCATGGAAAAGGCCGAACCTGGCGCCTGACGAGCTAGATGTGAACTGCAGCCTACGGTACAAACTGCTACAGGATGATCAGTGGGTCAGTATCACAAAGACTAATAGATATTCTGTACAAAAGAGGGAATAGAAGATGTACACTCACCTCTGAAACCCATGTACTGAACCCTGTACTGATCCTGAGTTACATCCTGTATTATACTCCAGAGCTGCACTCACTATTCTGCTGGTGCAGTCACTGTGTACATACATTACATTACTGATCCTGAGTTACATCCTGTATTATACCCCAGAGCTAAACTGACTATTCTGCTGGTGCAGTCACTGTGTACATACATTACATTACTGATCCTGAGTTACATCCTGTATTATACTCCAGAGCTGCACTCACTATTCTGCTGGTGCAGTCACTGTGTACATACATTACATTACTGATCCTGAGTTACATCCTGTATTATACCCCAGAGCTGCACTCACTATTCTGCTGGTGCAGTCACTGTGTACATACAGTTGTGGCCAAAAGTATTGACACCCCTGCAATTCTGTTAGATAATACTCAGTTTCTTCCTGAAAATGATTGCAAACACAAATTCTTTGTTATTATTATCTTCATTTAATTTGTCTTAAATGAAAAAACACAAAAAGAATTGTCCTAAAGCCAAATTGGATATAATTCCACACCAAACATAACAAAGAGGGTGGACAAAAGTATTGGCACTGTTCGAAAAATCATGTGATGCTTCTCTAATTTGTGTAATTAACAGCACCTATAACTTACCTGTGGCACCTAACAGGTGTTGGCAATAACTAAATCACACTTGCAGCCAGTTGACATGGATTAAAGTTGACTCAACCTCTGTCCTGTGTCCTTGTGTGTACCACATTGAGCATGGAGAAAAGAAAGAAGACCAAAGAACTGTCTGAGGACTTGAGAAACCAAATTGTGAGGAAGCATGAGCAATATCAAGGCTACAAGTCCATCTCCAAAGACCTGAATGTTCCTGTGTCTACCGTGCGCAGTGTCATCAAGAAGTGTAAAGCCCATGGCACTGTGGCTAACCTCTCTAGATGTGGCCAGAAAAGAAAAAATTGACAAGAGATTTCAATGCAAGATTGTGCGGATGTTGGATAAAGAACCTCCACTAACATCCAAACAAGTTCAAGCTGCCCTGCAGTCCGAGGGTACAACGGTGTCAACCCGTACTATCCGTCGGCATCTGAATGAAAAGGGACTGTATGGTAGGAGACCCAGGAAGACTCCACTTCTTACCCCGAGACATAAAAAAGCCAGGCTGGAGTTTGCCAAAACTTACCTGAAAAAGCCTAAAACATTTTGGAAGAATGTTCTCTGGTCAGATGAGACAAAAGTAGAGCTTTTAGGGCAAAAGCATCAACAATAGAGTTTACAGGAGAAAAAAGAGGCATTCAAAGAAAAGTACACGGTCCCTACAGTCAAACATAACGGAGGTTCCCTGATGTTTTGGGGTTGCTTTGCTGCCTCTGGCACTGGACTGCTTGACCGTGTGCATGGCATTATGAAGTCAGCAGACTACCAACAAATTTTGCAGCATAATTTAGGGCCCAGTGTGAGAAAGCTGGGTCTACCTCAGAGGTCATGGGTCTTCCAGCAGGACAATAACCCAAAACTCACTTCAAAAAGCACTAGAAAATGGTTTGAGAGAAAGCACTGGAGACTTCTAAGGTGGCCAGCAATGAGTCCAGACCTGAATCCCATAGAACACCTGTGGAGAGATCTAAAAATGGCAGTTTGGAGAAGGCACCCTTCAAATATCAGGGACCTGGAGTAGTTTGCCAAAGAAGAATGGTCTAAAATTCCAGCAGAGCATTGTAAGAAACTCATTGATGGTTACCGGAAGCGGTTTGTCGCAGTTATTTTGGCTAAAGGTTGTGCAACCAAGTATTAGGCTGAGGGTGCCAATACTTTTGTCCGGCCTATTTTTGGAGTTTTGTGTGAAATGATCAATGTTTTGCTTTTTGCTTCATTCTCTTTTGTGTTTTTTCATTTAAGACAAATTAAATGAAGATAATAATACCAAAGAATTTGTGTTTGCAATCATTTTCAGGAAGAAACTGAATATTATCTGACAGAATTGCAGGGGTGTCAATACTTTTGGCCATGACTGTACATTACATTACTGATCCTGAGTTACATCCTGTATTATACTCCAGAGCTGCACTCACTATTCTGCTAGAGAGGATGGTATGTAATAAGGGACGATGTTATACATAATAAGAGGAAACTATGTAACTAAGGACAGTGTTATATATAATAAGTGAGTACACTCTATACTAAGGGACTGTGCTATACATAATAAGTGAATACACTATATAATAATAATCTTTATTTATATGGCGCTAACATATTCCGCAGCGCTTTACAGTTGGCACACATTAGCATCGCTGTCCCCAATGGGGCTCACAATCTAAATTCCCTATCAGTAAGTCTTTGGAATGTATATATATATATATATATATATATATATATATATACAGTGGGGCAAAAAAGTATTTAGTCAGTCAGCAATAGTGCAAGTTCCACCACTTAAAAAGATGAGAGGCGTCTGTAATTTACATCATAGGTAGACCTCAACTATGGGAGACAAACTGAGAAAAAAAAATCCAGAAAATCACATTGTCTGTTTTTTTTTTTCATTTTATTTGCATATTATGGTGGAAAATAAGTATTTGGTCAGAAACAAAATTTCATCTCAATACTTTGTGATATATCCTTTGTTGGCAATGACAGAGGTCAAACGTTTTCTGTAAGTCTTCACAAGGTTGCCACACACTGTTGTTGGTATGTTGGCCCATTCCTCCATGCAGATCTCCTCTAGAGCAGTGATGTTTTTGGCTTTTCGCTTGGCAACACGGACTTTCAACTCCCTCCAAAGGTTTTCTATAGGGTTGAGATCTGGAGACTGGCTAGGCCACTCCAGGACCTTGAAATGCTTCTTACGAAGCCACTCCTTCGTTGCCCTGGCGGTGTGCTTTGGATCATTGTCATGTTGAAAGACCCAGCCATGTTTCATCTTCAATGCCCTTGCTGATGGAAGGAGGTTTGCACTCAAAATCTCACGATACATGGCCCCATTCATTCTTTCATGTACCCGGATCAGTCGTCCTGGCCCCTTTGCAGAGAAACAGCCCCAAAGCATGATGTTTCCACCACCATGCTTTACAGTAGGTATGGCGTTTGATGGATGCAACTCAGTATTCTTTTTCCTCCAAACACGACAAGTTGTGTTTCTACCAAACAGTTCCAGTTTGGTTTCATCAGACCATAGGACATTCTCCCAAAACTCCTCTGGATCATCCAAATGCTCTCTAGCAAACTTCAGACGGGCCCGGACATGTACAGGCTTAAGCAGTGGGACACGTCTGGCACTGCAGGATCTGAGTCCATGGTGGCGTAGTGTGTTACTTATGGTAGGCCTTCTTACATTGGTCCCAGCTCTCTGCAGTTCATTCACTAGGTCCCCCCGCGTGGTTCTGGGATTTTTGCTCACCGTTCTTGTGATCATTCTGACCCCACGGGGTGGGATTTTGCGTGGAGCACCAGATCGAGGGAGATTATCAGTGGTCTTGTATGTCTTCCATTTTCTAATTATTGCTCCCACAGTTGATTTCTTCACTCCAAGCTGGTTGGCTATTGCAGATTCAGTCTTCCCAGCCTGGTGCAGGGCTACAATTTTGTTTCTGGTGTCCTTTGACAGCTCTTTGGTCTTCACCATAGTGGAGTTTGGAGTCAGACTGTTTGAGGGTGTGCACAGGTGTCTTTTTATACTGATAACAAGTTTAAACAGGTGCCATTACTACAGGTAATGAGTGGAGGAAAGAGGAGACTCTTAAAGAAGAAGTTACAGGTCTGTGAGAGCCAGAAATCTTGATTGCTTGTTTCTGACCAAATACTTATTTTCCTCCTTAATATGCAAATAAAATGAAAAAAAAACAGACAATGTGATTTTCTGGATTTTTTTTTCTCAGTTTGTCTCCCATAGTTGAGGTCTACCTATGATGTAAATTACAGACGCCTCTCATCTTTTTAAGTGGTGGAACTTGCACTATTGCTGACTGACTAAATACTTTTTTGCCCCACTGTATATACTAAGGGACTGTGCTATACATAATAAGGCTACATTCCTGTATCTGTGTGCAGTGTTGGTGTGCTGCCCGCTTTTACAGACGTATTCAGCACGTCCTATTCTGATCCTCAAAATCGGATGAGAACAGAACATTCTCTGATCCTCAGGGATCTCATTCTCAGATCCGTGATTTTCATGCATGTATGAATGGAACTATAAAACTTTGAGTCCGTGTGCCAACCGATAAAAAAACCTGGAAGCACACGGACATTTCACACAAATGTGAGAATGTAGAATAAGGGATTTTACAGATAACATTATCACTCCCCGTCACACAGAGCAGATACAGAATAATATCTACATCCTGGCACTTACAGCTGACGTCTCGTCTGATTAGAGCCGCTTTCTCCTGTTTCTTCTCCATCTGGTCAGACCTTCATGTCGACATCTCCCAGCCACGACTCGTCTTGTCACGATGATCGTTGCAGCCTTAAAAATAACAAGGTCACATACATTGTATACATACAAGTGTCTCCCCCCGAATACAGATACGTACCCCACCATTAATATACTATTAGCCACGCACCATTAATATATAAACTGATAAGCAGCACTGTGCCCCCCATTAACTATAATCTCTGACTCCAAATAATATAACTCAGTCTGTGACTCTCCCCAATTACCTGTTCGGCTATGCGCACACGGAAAATATGCAAGGTTTTACAGTACAGGAAAAGTGAATGAGATCCCTGAAGTCTCAGGCACACGCTGCTTATTTTTTCCTTGCAGATTTGCGGTCAATTCCTGCAGCATATTTAACCCATACTAATAGGAAAAATACGTAGCAAAAGCTTGGGAATAATGTGGAAAAAAAATAAATGTATTTTACGCAACTTTCTTCCTGCCAACACATTAGGATAAGCAGCAGAATTTTCTCCTGCAAGTCCTGATCATGTGCACATAGCCTTAGTCCTTGTCCTGTGTCCCCATCATTCTTTATAAGTCCTTGATAGCATCATAATGAATTTAGAAGTGGGAGAAAAAGCTACCAAGAACTGAGCATCCTCCGCCATCTCCCAATTCATTACATCCCTGACAGCGTCTTCTCCCACCTTTCAAATCATTATAAAGGGTCCTATGAACCTTATCGCCTCCTCTCCCAATCTCCAATAAATTTTAAGTCCCCGATAGCATCACAATGAATTGTGAGATGGAGGAGGACACTATCAGGGGCTTAGCACCCTCCTCCACCACCCAATTCATTTTACACTCATATCTAACGTCCTCCTCCCCTCCCCCTGTTCGTAAGTCCATTATAAGTCACCTTTCCTCCTATCCCAATCCCCCACACACCTCATTCTCCTCCTCCCCCCGCATCCTATCATTGTCCTCTCCCTACGTCCATCATTGCCTCCACCCTGATCATTGCCCTCCCCATCACCTCCATCATTGCCCTCTCCATCACATCCATCATTGCCCTCTCCACCACCTCCATCATTGTTCTCCCTCTCCACCCCAATCATTGCCCTCTTCACCACCTCCATCATTGTTCTCCCCCTCCACCCCAATCATTGCCCTCTCCACCACCCCAATCATTTCCCTCCCCCTCACCTCCATCATTGCCCTTTCTACCAGCTCCATCATTGCCTTCTCCCCCCACCTCCATCATTGCCTTTTCCCCCACCACCTCCATCATTGCCTTTTCCCCCACCACCACCATCATTGCCTTTCCATCACCTCCATCATTGCCTTCTACCCCACCATCCCCCATCATTGCCCTGTCCACCACCTCTATCATTGCTTTGTCCCCCCTACCCCCATCATTGCCCTCTCCATCACCCCCATAATTGCCCTCTCCACCACGTACACACACACAGCACCACTCACCTATCCGCACAATCTCCCGCAGCCACTGCATCATCGTCGCCAGTAGCTTTGTCTCTGAGACAGGTGTGCGCTGAATGTTGAGGTCATTCAGCTGCGCTGCTGTGTCAGACAGGAAGTGCGGGCAGGGAGCAGGACGGATCCCTGAAGCTCCGCTCTGCTAACATATTCTCCTGTAGGCAGTGGAGGTGCAGGGATCGCTCCCTGACATGAGGGCAATCTGGCCAGGGGCCCCCAAAACCTCGGCGCTGGATAAACAGGCCAGATTGCCCTCAGTGTTTGCTGCCCGTCAGGGGCCCCCTCCACCTCCAAGCCCCAGTGCAGTCGCACATGCGGTATGTCCACCCCTGCATATACCGTGCATAGACACACATACATAGACATACATACACATATACCGTACATTCACACACAGATACTTAAACACACATAGATACACATACATATACCGTACATACATACAAACATACTGTAGACATAGCTTCCTGCTGCAGTACTGCCCCATGCAGTGAGCCCTTCTCCCCCGACCTCTTAAACTACAGTATTCCCACAATATGGGTGCAAAGTACACACAGCGGCTTACAGGACAGTACTCCCACAACCAGGGTGGTACAGAGTACACGCAGCAGCATAAAGGACAGTACTCCCACAGCAGGGGGGGTTGCAGAGTACAACCAGCAGCTAAAAGAACAGTACTCCTACAGATATGGGTGAAGAGTAAACACAGTGGCTTAAAGGACAGTACGCCCAAAGTAAGGTGGGGTGCAGAGTACACACAGTGGCTTAAAGGACAGTACTCCCACAGATATGGGTGCAGAGTGCATACAGCAGCTAAAATGATAGTACTCCCACAGCCAGGGGGTACAGAGTACACACAGTGGCTTAAAGGGTAATACTCCCGCAGGCAGAGGGGTGCAGAGTACACACAGCGGCTTTTAGCACAGTACTAGTACATATAGGGGTTGTACAGTACATACAGAGTTGTGTTTGCAGAGTGCGCAATCAGAATCTGTCCTTCGCTCCAGATGTGTCCCATTCCTACACTAATGAGAGCATAATGGCGGAGGAACTCTTGATCCGGCTTTTATACAGGCCAAGTCACATGCTGCTCCGGCCAATCACAGCTATACCAATACCTGGCATGACTTTGATGGCTCCTGAAGTGCCCATAGTCTAAAAGCATATGAATTGTGCTGCGCTGGTGAATTCAGTGCGGGGGAACTGGATTGTGGAATCCTCTTTGCTTCGGTTTGAGAACTGGAGGGACCTGGCCAGATTCCACCCTTGTATATATGATATTTGGTATTTTGAAGTATATATATATATATATATATATCGTCTCTGTTTTTTATCTCAGGACTACAGCCCTGATCTGTACATGGGGAAAGAGAGAGAAATGAGCTACAACCTCAGCGGACTCCTTCCCTACACGGAGTATGAGGCCGCTGTACGGTGCATTGGTAACAGTGGTCAGCTGTTATGGAGTGAGTGGAGCGCTGCCCTCTCAGGAAGGACAGCGGAGAAAGGTAAGTTGTTGCATGGGTAGATGATAGCAGTTTGCCTCTGGTCATTGCTTAATAGCTTGTGACTGTAATATACATATAACACGTAGTTATATATGTCATCGTTAGTCATAGTAATGATGTGTGTGATGGGTAAATGTGTGTTTTTGTGTGAATGTAGTTTATATGTTTATATCTATGCACTAACCAGGCACGTGCTGTGAAGGTGTTTGGATAGATGTCTAGCATTTAGGGCCGGTGTTAGGGGCAGGCAGACTAGGCATCTGCCTAGGGCCCCAGCTACCTCAGGGATCCCAGCCGGTTAATAGTGGCACACAATGCGGCCGCTATGGGGCCCGTGAGTCAGGACGATACAGTTGAAAGGAGAGTGCGACAGATCACATTCCCTCTCCCATCTATCTCCTTTGCCTCTGACGCAGTGGGTGCGTGATGACATCACTTCATCGCTCACCATGCTGTGCCGAGCAATGGAGCTGTGAGGAGATGTGCTGCAGACACCGGAGCAGCGGGGCAATGGGGAGAGGTTTTTTTTTCTTTTAAATATCAGTGAGAACGTGGTGGCCATAATACTGCAGTACTGTGGTGCTGCAACATACTCTATGGGGGGTTGCATTATAGTCTATGGGGTGGCTGCATTATACTCTGAGGGGGTTGCATTATACTCTGAGGATGGCTGCATTATACTCTATTGAGGACTATGGTGTGCATTATACTTTATGGGGGCTGTATTATACTCTATTGGACTATGGGAGCGCATTATACTATCTGTACTATATGGGACCTGCATTATACTGTACCGAGGACTATGGGGAATTAATTATACTATATGAAGAACTACGAGGTGCATTATACAATGGGGAGTGCATTGTATTACATGGATGGGGGTGCATTATACAATGTGGAGGACTATGAAGAGTGTATTATACTATATGAAAGACTGAGGAGTGTATTATACTGTACAGATGATTATGGAGAGTGTATTATAATAGGTGGGACTATAGGGAGTGTATTATACATTATTGATGACTATGGGGATTGCATTATACTATATGGAGGACTATGGGGAGTGTATTATACTATATGGATGACTATGGGGAGTGTATTATACTATATGAAAGACTATGGGGAGTGTATTATACTATATGGATGACTGTGGGGAGTGTATTATACTATATGGAGGACTATAGGGAGTGTATTATATTATATGGAGGACTATGGGGAGTGTATTATACTATATGGATGACTGTGGGGAGTGTATTATACTATATGGAGGACTATAGGGAGTGTATTATATTATATGGAGGACTATGGGGAGTGCATTATACTATATGGAGGACTATGGGGAGTGTATTATACTATATGGATGACTATGGAGAGTGTATTATACTATATGAAAGACTGTGGGGAGTGTATTATACTATATGGAGGACTATAGGGAGTGTATTATACTATATGGAGGTCTATGGGGAGTGTATTATACTATATGGAGGACTATGGGAAGTGCATTATACTATATGGAGGACTGTGGGAAGTGAATTATATTATATGGAGGACTATGGGGCACTTTATACTATATTTAGGACTATGGGGAATGCATTATTCTATATGGAGGACTATGGAGCACATTATACTATATGGAGGACTGTGGGGCACATTGTACTATATAAAGGACGATGAGTTGCATTATATTATGTGGAGGACTATGATTTGTATTATAATAAACAAGCAAAATGCTGTCTATTCATCAGGTGATTGGATTGTTGATGCTGAAACAAAAATCATTGTTCTCAGCAGCACGTCGCCAATGAAAACTGCAGATATGCTGCTGATAACATGATACTGTATGGGGACAGATTGATCTACTAGTAATCGTTCAGTGCCCATTATTGTTCCTCATTGTTTGTAAAGAGGCCGAGAATCAAGCGTTGAATGACTTCAATATTGTTGATCACGCTCGTTTAGCGACCTGAGATCAGCGCATGTAAATGCAACCAAAATGTTTCTTTGCAATATCTGAGCATTGGGGGCCCCACTTTAAACTTTTGACCAGTGACCCATTTTATCTAAAATCAGCCCTGCCAGCATGGTCAAGGTGGCGTTGCAAATTACAAGGCTTTTTCAGAGAATCAAGCCAACACTAAGCACAGAGCATACATACAGTTTCAAAAGCCTAACTTGTACATACAGTGTCTTGCGAAAGTATTCGGCCCCCTGGAACTTTCCAACCTTTTCCCATACATTTGGTATCTTTATGTTTGAAGCATAATATGTGGGAAAAGGTTGAAAAGTTCCAAGGGGCCAAATACTTTCGCAAGGCACTTCAAGCAGGGGCTGGCTGACACTTTTCAGCCTGGGGGGCAGTCACAAGGCAGTGGCCCTCCAGTTGCGGTGCTTTTGCCCTGTTTGTCTCTGGCCGCTGCATTAAAGAAGCAGAGATAACTTGCTTTAAAAACAGAGTGGTACATAGATATGGGAACAGAACGGAGCTAGCTGCATATATATGGAAGGAGAACCAAGCTTACTGCCTACATTGATAATGTAACAGAAGCAAGCTGACTACATAGACACGAGACCAGAACCAAGATTGCTGACTGGAGCTTACTACAGAGATATGGGAGCAGAACTGAGCTTACTGCAGAGATAAGGGAGCAGAACCGAGCTTACTGCAGAGATATGGTAGCAGGAGCGAGATTACTACAGAGATATGGGAACAGAACTAAGCTTACTACAGAGATATGGGAGCAGGAGCGAGATTACTACAGAGATATGGGAGCAGAACGGAGCTTACTCCAGAGATATGGGAGCAGAACGGAGCTTACTCCAGAGATATGGGAGCAGAACGGAGCTTACTCCAGAGATATGGGAGCAGAATGGAGCTTACTCTAGAGATATGGGAGCAGAATGGAGCTTACTCCAGAGATATGGGAGCAGAACGGAGCTTACTCCAGAGATATGGGAGCAGAACGGAGCTTTCTAGAGATATGGGAGCAGAACGGAGCTTACTACAAAGATATGGAAGCCGAACGAAGCTTACTAGAGATATGGGAGCATAATGGAGCTTACTACAAAGATATGGGAGCCGAACGAAGCTTACTGCAGAGATATGGGAGCAGAACTGAGCCTACTACAAAGATATGGGAGCAGAACTGAGCTTACTACAGAGATATGGGAGCAGAATGGAGCTTACTACAGAGATATGGGAGCAGAACAGAGCTTACTACAGAGATTTGGGAGCAGAACAGAGCTTACTACAGTGATATGGGAGCAGAACGGAGCTTACTACAGAGATATGGGAGCAGAACGAGCTTACTAGAGATATGGGAGCAGAACGGAGCTTACTACAGAGATATGGGAGCAGAACAGAGCTTACTACAGAGATATGGGAGCAGAACAGAGCTTACTACAGAGATATGGGAGCAGAACGGAGCTTACTACAGAGATATGGGAGCAGAACGAGCTTACTAGAGATATGGGAGCAGAACGGAGCTTACTACAGAGATATGGTAGCAGAACTAAGTTTATTTTCAAAATATTTTTTATTAGGCATTTTAACAGATTTTACAAAACATGCTCTTTGTGTAATAATTTGCATTGATAAGTAGGGGAAAAGGGGAAGGAAAGGGTTTGGGATAGGGAAGGGAGAGAAAGAATTTTTAATAGTAACAAAGACAGATCTGTAAAGACTTGAATATCTACTTCAATATTGAACTGTCTTGGTCTTCCATGAATTTCTATGTTCAAACTATGTACACTGAAAATAGCAAGAAAGCTACCTTTAACACAAAAAAAGAAAAAAAGTCATCAACAAAGAAACCTTAACTAATCTAAGACTTGGTATTTAGTGTTCCACAAGCTCCATTTTTTGTCGTATTTATGCAAGCATCCATTTGCTATTGAGAATTTTAAGTCCAAGGTATTATGTGTCTTTAGTCTATCCACAAAGTCAGAGAACCTTGGTATGTCAGTTCTCCTCCAGAAGGTGGCTATCATATTTTTGGTTATCAGTAAAAGATGTATTATGACTTAAAAAAAAAGTAAAGTTCTTATCAAGAAGTCCACCAATATATATGGAAATCTTATTCCATAACTCTGTGAGAGCTGGGCATGTCCAGAATATGTGTTTCAATTCTCCCTTGAACCCACACCCTCTCCAACATAATGGGGATGAATCTGGTTTGAAATGTGCTATCCTAGAGGGAGTAATGTACCATCTTGTTAAGCAGAACTGAGTTTACTACAGAAGTATAGGAGCAGAACGGAGCTTATTACAGAGATATGGGAGCAGAACGGAGCTTACTCCAAAGATATGGGAGCAGAACTGAGCTTACTGCTGAGATGTGGGAACAGAATGGAGCTTACTGCAGAGATATGGGAGCAGAACCGAGCTTACTACAGAGATATGGGAGCAGAACAGAGCTTACTACAGAAGTATAGGAGCAGAACGGAGCTTATTACAGAGATATGGGAGCAGAACGGAGCTTACTCCAGAGATATGGGAGCAGAACTGAGCTTACTGCTGAGATGTGGGAACAGAATGCAGCTTACTGCAGAGATATGGGAGCAGAACCGAGCTTACTACAGAGATATGGGAGCAGAACAGAGCTTACTACAGAAGTATAGGAGCAGAACGGAGCTTACTACAGAGATATGGGAGGAGAACCAAGCTTACTACAGAGATATAGGAGCAGAACTGAGCTTACTCCAAAGATATGGGAGCAGAACAGAGCTTACTACAGAAGTATAGGAGAATGGAGCCTACTACAGAGATATGGGAGAAGAACCGAGCCCTAAGAAAAAAATAATGGAATGTGAGTGCCCCTATCAAAACCAATAATGTCCCCATTTATAACAAATAATGTCCTCTGAGTGCCCACAAAGCTCTGAATATACAGAATGATGGTCCTACATACCACAAAACAAAATACGATGGTCCCCAAAACCCTTTATTATACATTGAGGACCCCACATCTCCCTATATATGGTAAAATGGCTACATAGCCCCTATATCAAATAAGATGTTCTCATTGCCCCTATATATAGTATGAAGGTCGCCACTGCTCCCTATGTATATACAGTTGAAACCAGAACTTTACATCCACTATATACCGTATAAAAATCTGCATGTTTTTCTCAATATCTGACATGAAATCAGAATAAACCTTTCCCGTTTTAGGTCATATGTGTCTTTTTATATAATGTATGGAAACTTCTGGTTTCAACTGTATAGTATGATGGCCCCACTGCACCAAATAAATAGTTTGGTGCCCCCAGTTGCCCTCATGTATATAGTAGAATGGTCCCAGTCCCCCATATATAAAGTATGATGGTCCCACAGCCCCATACATATAGTAAGATATCCCCAGGTCACCCCATATATATATGATGACCCCAGGTCACTCATATACAGTTGTGGCCAAAAGTATTGACACCCCTGCAATTCTGTCAGATAATACTCAGTTTCTTCCTGAAAGTGATTGCAAACACAACATTCTTTGGTATTATTATCTTCATTTAATTTGTCTTAAATGAAAAAACACAAAAAGAATTGTCCTAAAGCCAAATTGGATATAATTCCACACCAAACATAAAAAAGAGGGTGGACAAAAGTATTGGCACTGTGCGAAAAATCATGTGATGCTTCTCTAATTTGTTTAACAGCACCTGTAACTTACCTGTGGCACCTAACAGGTGTTGGCAATAACTAAATCACACTTGCAGCCAGTTGACATGGATTAAAAATGACTCAACCTCTGTCCTGTGTCCTTGTGTGTACCACATTGAGCATGGAGAAAAGAAAGAAGACCAAAGAACTGTCTGAGGACTTGAGAAACCAAATTGTGAGGAAGCATGAGCAATCTCAAGGCTACTAGTCCATCTCCAAAGACCAGAATGTTCCTGTGTCTACCGTGCGCAGTGTCATCAAGAAGTGTAAAGCCCATGGCACTGTGGCTAACCTCCCTAGATGTGGACGGAAAAGAAAAATTGACAAGAGATTTCAACGCAAGATTGTGCGGATGTTGGATAAAGAACCTCGACTAACATCCAAACAAGTTCAAGCTGCCCTGCTGTCCGAGGGTACAACAGTGTCAACCCGTACTATCCGTCAGCATCTGAATGAAAAGGGACTGTATGGTAGGAGACCCAGGAAGACCCCACTTCTTACCCCGAGACATAAAAAAGCCAGGCTGGAGTTTGCCAAAACTTACCTGAAAAAGCCTAAAACATTTTGGAAGAATGTTCTCTGGTCAGATGAGACAAAAATAGAGCTTTTTGGGCAAAGGCATCAACATAGAGTTTACAGGAGAAAAAAAGAGGCATTCAAAGAAAAGAACACGGTCCCTACAGTCAAACATGGCGGCGGTTCCCTGATGTTTTGGGGTTGCTTTGCTGCCTCTGTCACTGGACTGCTTGACCGTGTGCATGGCATTATGAAGTCAGAAGACTACCAACAAATTTTGCAGCATAATGTAGGGCCCAGTGTGAGAAAGCTGGGTCTCCCTCAGAGGTCATGGGTCCTCCAGCAGGACAATGACCCAAAACACACTTCAAAAAGCACTAGAAAATGGTTTGAGAGAAAGCACTGGAGACTTCTAAGGTGGCCAGTAATGAGTCCAGACCTGAATCCCATAGAACATCTGTGGAGAGATCTAAAAATGGCAGTTTGGAGAAGGCACCCTTCAAATATCAGGGACCTGGAGCAGTTTGCCAAAGAAGAATGGTCTAAAATTCCAGCAGAGCAATGTAAGAAACTCATTGATGGTTACCGGAAGCGGTTGGTCGCAGTTATTTTGGCTAAAGGTTGTGCAACCAAGTATTAGGCTGAGGGTGCCAATACTTTTGTCTGGCCCATTTTTGGAGTTTTGTGTGAAATGATCAATGTTTTGCTTTTTGCTTCATTCTCTTTTGTGTTTTTTCATTTAAGACAAATTAAATGAAGATAATAATACCAAAGAATTTGTGTTTGCAATCATTTTCAGGAAGAAACTGAGTATTATCTGACAGAATTGCAGGGATGTCAATACTTTTGGCCACAACTGTATACAGTATATAGTAGAAAGGCTCCAGTTCCCCCATGTATAAGGTGGCCCCAGTTCTTCCATATATATAGTATGGTGACCCCAGTTTCCTCATATATAGTATGATGCCCCCTTTTCCCCCATGTATATAGTATGATGCCCCCAGTTTCCCCATATATGTAGTAAGATGGCCCCATTTTCACCCCTGTATATAGTATGATGGCCCAGTTCCCCTATATATATAATATATGGTAGGATGGCCCCAGTTCCCTTATATATAAAGGATGATAGCCCCAGTTCCCTCATATATATAGTATGATGGCCCCAGTTCCACCGCATATACATAGTAGGATGGCCCCAGCCCCCATATATACAGTATGATGGCCGTAGTTTCAGCCCCCCATATATACAGTATGATGGCCGCAGTTTCACCCCCCCCATATATACAGTATGATGGCCGCAGTTTCACCCCCCATATATACAGTATGATGGTCGCAGTTTCACCCCCCCATATATACAGTATGATGGCCGCAGTTTCACCCCCCCATATATACAGTATGATGGCCGCAGTTTCACCTCCCATATATACAGTATGATGGCCGCAGTTTCACTCCCCATATATACAGTATGATGGCCGCAGTTTCACCCCCCGTATATACAGTATGATGGCCGCAGTTTCACCCCCCGTATATACAGTATGATGGTCGCAGTTTCACCCCCCCATATATACAGTGTGATGGCCGCAGTTTCATCCCCCCATATATACAGTATGATTGCCGCAGTTTCACCCCCCATATATACAGTATGATGGCCGCAGTTTCATCCCCCATATATACAGTATGATTGCCGCAGTTTCACCCCCCATATATACAGTATAATGGTCGCAGTTTCACCCCCCCATATATACAGTATGATGGTCGCAGTTTCACCCCCCCATATATACAGTATGATGGCCTCAGTTTCAACCCCCATATATACAGTATAATGGTCGCAGTTTCACCCCCCCATATATACAGTATGATGGTCGCAGTTTCACCCCCCCATATATACAGTATGATGGCCGCAGTTTCAACCCCCCCCATATATACAGTAGGATGGCCGCAGTTTCACCCCCCATATATACAGTATAATGGCCGCAGTTTCACCCCCCGTATATACAGTATGATGGTCGCAGTTTCACCCCCCCATATACACAGTATGATGGTCACAGTTTCACCCCCCCATATATACAGTATGATGGTCGCAGTTTCACCCCCCCATATATACAGTATGATGGCCGCAGTTTCAACCCCCCATATATACAGTATGATGGCCGCAGTTTCAACCCCCCCATATATACAGTATGATGGCCGCAGTTTTACCCCCCCATATATACAGTATGATGGTCGCAGTTTCACCCCCCCATATTTACAGTATAATGGTCGCAGTTTCACCCCCCCATATATACAGTATGATGGTCGCAATTTCACCCCCCCATATATACAGTATGATGGCCGCAGTTTCAACCCCCCCATATATACAGTAGGATGGCCGCAGTTTCACCCCCCATATATACAGTATGATGGCTGCAGTTTCACCCCCCCATATATACAGTAGGATGGCCGCAGTTTCACCCCCCATATACACAGTATGATGGCCGCAGTTTCACCCCCCCATATATACAGTATGATGGCCGCAGTTTCACCCCCCATATATACAGTATGATGGCCTCAGTTTCAACCCCCCCCATATATACAGTAGGATGGCCGCAGTTTCACCCCCCCATATATACAGTAAGATGGCCGCAGTTTCACCCCCCCATATATACAGTAGGATGGCCGCAGTTTCACCCCTCCATATATACAGTAGGATGGCCACAGTTTCAACCCCCCCATATATACAGTAGGATGACCGCAGTTTCAACCCCCCATATATACAGTAGGATGGCCACAGTTCCAACCCCCCCATATATACAGTAGGATGGCCGCAGTTTCAACCCCCCCATATATACAGTAGGATGGCCGCAGTTTCAACCCCCCCCCATATATACAGTATGATGGCCCCACAGCCCCATTCATCTAAAAAATAACGTTTATACTCACCTCATCCTGTTTCCCGGCACCGCAGCCTCCGTCTTCTCTTCTGGCCCATTGAGCGGCACGAGGCAATGACGTTATCGCGCCGCCTGCGTGCACAACACAGTCTGTCTGTCTCATAAGCCGCAGACAGCGGCTGAGACAGACTGTGATGTGCGCGCCTGTGCGGCCGTGTCTGCTGCCGGCTGCATCACATCACATGGCAGCAGACACGGCCGCACGCAGATCACTGTGCAGGGCCATCAGGCGGCCGGTCTTGCACAGCTGCTGGGGAAGCGGCCCGGGGGGCATTTGCCTCCCTGCCACCGGCCCAGCCCGCCCCTGACTTCACGTTTCTGCATTTAGTGCTGGTAAGGGTGCGGCCCCCCTTTCTTAATGTAGAATGGAGATAATGTTTATATTGTTTTCCATTGCTGTGTGTCCATGTTTGGGACCTGATGCTGCTCAGCCCTTATTCACACAGGATGTCACTTTCACACATGGTAAGGTTTTAATACTAGAAGTTAGGACCATCCCAATTATGGTACACCTTGTTGTTGGTGGGATGGCTTTTATGCATTTTTTTATTTAAAAAAACAGTGTTTACTAAGTATCTAATGTTCTTTATATGCACTATTACTTTTACCTATTTACTTACAGCAGGTTATATGTTCATTTTGCTTTCATCTTGGGTTTTGTCTGTTTAATGGCCAGTGTGAACATGCTCCTATTTTGCATGCATACCAACTTACACTCCAGTTCATTTTTTCTGTTACACAGATATAGTACCAGAACCAAGTTTACTACATAGCTATTGCACCAGAATCTAGTTTACTACACCGACACAGTACCAGAACCAAACATACTACATAGATAG
This sequence comes from Dendrobates tinctorius, assembly GCF_039654945.1. Lineage (NCBI taxonomy): Eukaryota > Metazoa > Chordata > Amphibia > Anura > Dendrobatidae > Dendrobates > Dendrobates tinctorius. The sequence continues at coordinate 75,242 of NW_027361904.1, read as the reverse complement.
TATACTAGAACCTAGCATACTACACCAACACAGAACCAGAACCAAACATACTACATAGATAGTATACTAGAACCTAGTGTGCTACACTGACACAGAACAAGAACCAAACATACTACATAGATATTGTACCAGAACCTAGCGTACTACACCAACACAGTACCAGAACCAAGCATACTACATAGATAGTATACTAGAACCTTGCGTGCTACACCGACACAGAGCAAGAACCAAACATACTACATAGATAGTATACTAGAACCTAGTGTGCTACACGACACAGAGCAAGAACCAAACATACCACATAGATAGTATACTAGAACCTAGCATACTACACCAACACAGAACAAGAACCAAACATACTACATAGATAGTATACTAGAACCTAGCATACTACACCAACACAGAACCAGAACCAAACATACTACATAGATAGTATACTAGAACCTAGCGTGCTACACCGACACAGAACAAGAACCAAACATACTACATAGATATTGTACCAGAACCTAGCGTGCTACACCGACACAGAACCAAACATACTACATAGATGGTATACTAGAACCTAGCGTTCTACACCAACACAGAACAAGAACCAAACATATCACATAGATATTGTACCAGAACCTAACATGCTACACCAACACAGAACCACAACCAAACATACTACATAGATAGTATACTAGAACCTAGCGTACTACACCAACACAGAACAAGAACCAAACATACCACATAGATATTGTACAAGAACCTAGCATACTACACAAACACAGAACCAGAACAAAACATACTACATAGATAGTATACTAGAACCTAGCGTACTACACCAACACAGAACAAGAACCAAACATACCACATAGATATTGTACAAGAACCTAGCATACTACACAAACACAGAACCAGAACCAAACATACTACATAGATAGTATACTAGAACCTAGCATACTACACAAACACAGAACAAGAACCAAACATACCACATAGATATTGTACCAGAACCTAGCGTGCTACATCAACACAGAACCAGAACCAAATATACTACATAGATAGTATACTAGAACCTAGCGTACTACACCAACACAGAAAAAGAACCAAACATACCACATAGATATTGTACCAGAACCTAGCGTGCTACACCAACACAGAACCAAACATACTACATAGATAGTATACTAGAACCTAGCGTACTACACCAACACAGAACAAGAACCAAACATACCACATAGATATTGTACAAGAGCCTAGCATACTACACAAACACAGAACCAGAACCAAACATACTACATAGATAGTATGTCACGCGGCGGCTGCCGCGCGCTCCCCTCTCTGCCTCCTCCCGGCCGCAGCTTACCCTTCCTCCGGCATCCTGCTTCCCTCTGCGCCGCCGTCCTCGGTCCTCCCTGGCTCCTCTTCTCTGTCCGGCGGTCCCCTTCGTCCGGTCTTCCGGACCGCGCCGGGTGCACGCTCCCGCCCCTCCTGCTCGGCGGGCGCGCGCACATACTGTGCCTGGGCACGCGCGCTCCTCCTCCTCCTCCTGAGGACGCGCGCCTGCTCCTCCTCCACCTTAGGACACGACCCGGAAGTCCTCCTACTAGCCCCTATATCTGGCCGCCTCTTCCTGCCTGCGGTGCCTGAGTATCACTGCTTTTCCCTAGTGATTCTGGCCGCCCTCTATGCACGCTATCGCGTCCTGTCCATCCGTGGCTCGTTCACCTCTCCATTTTTCCTCTCTCCTAGGTCCTGTGTCTCCAAGCCGTGCCCGCCTGTCCTGTGTCTCCCAGCCGTGCCCGCCTGTCCTGTGTCTCCCAGCCGTGCCCGCCTGTCCTGTGTCTCCCAGCCGTGCCCGCCTGTCCTGTGTCTCCCAGCCGTGCCCGCCTGTCCTGTGTCTCCCAGCCGTGCCCGCCTGTCCTGTGTCTCCAAGCCGGTACCGTCAGTCCTGTACCCCCAACCCGGCTCTAGTTGTCTGTCTGTCGTTACTCTCCAGGGTACCAGCTGCCGTGGTAATAGTTACCCGCGGGCTTGCCCCAAACGCTCCCTGTATAGGGGGTGGTCCACCTGGTCAGCTCGCCCCCGGGAGGTTCGTTGCCACGGTCTAGCGGGTCCACCCCAGGTGTACCTTACAGAATACTCAGGCCATGGATTCCGCTGGTACCCCGACCCCGACCCAAAAGGAACTTTTGTTCCTTCGTGAGAATCAGGCGAGGATCATGTCGTTCCTCAAGTCTATGGAGTCCAGACTTTCATCTCTGCAAACCTCCGATCCGGGGATTGCCTCCCAAATCTCCGGCTTACAGCAGGAGCTTGCTCAGCAGCGCGACACCCAGGCCCATATTTTAAACTACATAGCTTCTGTAGATAACCGCCTTCTAGCTCTACAGACGGCGGCCGCCGTCCCTGTGCCTGCGGCTTCCCAGTCCTCGCCCCGCTTGGCTAAACCCCCACGCTATAGTGGGGATCCCAAGCTCTGTCGGGGGTTCATTAACCAGTGTCAGTTGCACTTCGAGCTGGCACCCCTGCAGTATCCCTCCGACCGGGCCAAGGTGGCCTTTATGATTTCCCACTTAGAGGGTGAGGCGTTGGCTTGGGTGAATCCTTTGTGGGAGCGAGATGACCCGATAGTCTCCCAGCTCGCCACCTTCTTGGAGACATTCCGCAAGGTCTTTGATGAGCCCGGGCGTCTGGTCTCCGCTACCGAGTCCTTATTCTGCCTTCGCCAGGGTGCTCTCTCTGTGGGACAGTACGCCATCCACTTCCGTACGTTGTCTTCTGAACTAGGATGGAACAATGAGGCTTTAGTAGGGGCTTTTTGGCGTGGCTTGTCGCCCCGAATCAAAGATGAGTTGGCAGGCAAGGATACACCTACTTCTTTGGAGGATCTCATCTCGCTGGCAACGCGAATTGACCTGCGTTTCCGCGAGCGTTCCCGCGAGGCCGTCAGGGAGAGAAGACCCACTCGGTTCTCTCCTCCGAGGCGCAGTCCTCCCCGCGCCCGGCCTTCCACCTCGGCGTCAGCCCCTGAACCCATGCAGGTTGACCGACTCAGGCCCGCAGAGCTACGCCGCCAGGAGAGACTCACTCATGGTCTCTGTCTCTATTGTGGCAGTGCCTCCCACCTTCTACGTTCCTGCCCTGTGAGGCCGGGAAACTCCTCCGCCTAGGACAGGTAAGAGAGGCCTCCCTAGGTGCCTTCGACACCTCTCTACCTTTGACCCTTCCTGTTTTGTTTATCCAGGGATCCAAACGTTTCTCGGAGCTAGCCTATATTGACTCAGGGGCTGCTGGTAATTTCATCCAACTCGAGGCGGTGAAGAGATTGGGGATACCTGTTAGGTCCTTGGAGGTTCCCCGGCAGTTAGCCTCAGTCGACGGGATTCCCTTGCGCGAGACCGTAACGTTGGTCACTGAAGAGCTGGAATTACAGATCGGGGTCCTGCACCGTGAGAGAATAACCTTCTTCGTGCTGCCATCTCTTTCCCACACCTTGCTCCTGGGCCTTCCGTGGTTGAGGATGCATGAACCTGTCCTAGATTGGCGGACCGGAGACATCCTTCGCTGGGGCTGCGTTTGCCAGACTAGATGTCTTCGTCCAGTACAACCCCTCAAATGCTCGTCTCCTGTCTCGGGTCCTGCGGATTTGCCCTCGGTCTATTGGGCTTTTTCAGATGTTTGTGGTCGTAAATGGCTGCACATCCAGTTGGAAGAATGTCTCAAGTGGGGTACCACAGGGCTCTGTCCTGGGCCCTGTATTGTTCAACATCTTTATCAACGATTTAGATGAAGGAATTGAGGGTAAACTGATTAAATTTGCTGATGACACAAAGCTAGGAGGGATAGCTAATACTAGAGAAGAGAGAGAGAGGATTCAAAAAGATTTAAATAAACTGGAGAAGTGGGCAGCAACTAACAGAATGGTTTTTAACAGGGAGAAATGCAAAGTACTACACCTGGGCAATAAAAATGAAAAAAGCATATATAGAATGGGAGGAATAGGGCTAAGTGACAGCACATGTGAAAAAGACTTGGGTATACTAATAGATCACAGACTGAATATGAGTCAACAGTGTGATGCAGCAGCAAAAAAGGCAAATGCAATTCTAGGATGTATTAACAGAAGCATACAGTCTAGATCACGTGAAGTCATTATTTCCCTCTACTCCTCTTTGGTCAGACCTCATCTGGAATATTGTGTCCAGTTTTGGGCACCACATTTTAAAAAAGACATCAACAAACTGGAGCAAGTTCAGAAAAGAGCGACCAGAATGGTGACCGGTCTGCAAACCCTGTCTTATGAGGAAAGGTTGCAGGATTTGGGAATGTTTAGTTTGCAAAAGAGAAGACTGAGAGGAGACTTAATAGCTGTCTACAAATATCTAAAGGGCTGTCACATTGTAGAAGGATCAACTTTATTCTCATTTGCACAAGGAAAGACTAGAAGCAATGGGATGAAACTGAATGGGAAGAGACACAGATTAGATATTAGAAAAAACTTTTTGACAGTTAGAGTGATCAATGAGTGGAACAGGCTGCCACGAGAAGTGGTGAGTTCTCCTTCAATGGAAGTCTTCAAACAGAGGCTGGACAGACATCTGACTGGGATGATTTAGCGAATCCTGCTTTGAGCAGGGGGTTGGACCAGATGGCCCAGGAGGTCCCTTCCAACTCTACGATTCTATGATTCTATGTCTTTGATAAGAAAGAGGCAGAGGCTCTTCCACCGCACCGGCAATATGATTGCCCCATCGAGCTTGTTCCCGGCTCGACTCCGCCCCGGGGGCGAATCTATCCCTTGAGTCCACTCGAGTCCCAGGCCATGTCTGAATATGTACAAGAGAATTTGGCCAAAGGCTTCATCCGAAAGTCTTCTTCTCCCGCTGGGGCTGGCTTCTTTTTTGTTAAGAAGAAGGACGGGTCTCTCCGCCCCTGTATTGACTATCGAGGTCTTAACCAGATTACCATCAAGAACAGATATCCTCTGCCTCTCATCCCCGAGCTGTTCGACCGGCTGCGAGGTGCGCGAATCTTCTCTAAATTGGATCTCCGTGGAGCCTATAATCTCATCCGTATTCGCTCCGGAGATGAATGGAAGACCGCCTTCAACACCAGGGATGGACACTACGAGTACCTCGTCATGCCCTTCGGGTTGTGCAACGCTCCCGCAGTTTTTCAAGAATTCGTGAACGACATCTTCCGAGACCTTCTGTACTCCAGTGTGGTTGTATACCTTGACGATATCCTGATCTTCTCTCCCGATCTGTCCACCCACAGAAGAGATGTCCGCCGAGTGCTGTTCCGATTGAGGGAGAATCGCCTGTACGCCAAATTGGAGAAGTGCGTCTTTGAACAGTCCTCCCTTCCATTTTTGGGATATATCATCTCCGACTTCGGCCTGCGTATGGATCCGGCGAAGGTGTCTGCCGTGCTCAACTGGCCACGTCCCCAAGGGGTGAAAGCCGTTCAGCGATTTCTCGGCTTCGCAAATTATTATCGGCAGTTCATCCCTCATTTTTCCTCATTGGCCGGCTCTATCTCATCTTTGATTCGTAAAGGAGCCAACCCGCACGTCTGGACCCCTGAAGCAGAGGAGGCCTTCCTATCTCTAAAACGAGCTTTTACCACGGCTTCCGTACTCCATCGTCCTGAGGCCAACAAACCGTTCGTCCTCGAAGTGGATGCATCAGCAACTGGAGCCGGAGCGGTTTTGTCTCAAAAATCTTCTTCCGGTAAACTCGTCACATGCGGCTTCTTTTCCAAGTCCTTTTCCACCCCAGAGCGGAATTATTCCATAGGGGACCGAGAACTGCTGGCCATCAAGTTAGCTCTAGAAGAGTGGAGATACTTATTGGAGGGCGCCGCACATCCCTTCACAATCTTCACAGATCATAAGAATCTAGCTTATCTTTGGTCTGCGCAGAGACTCAACCCACGCCAGGCCAGGTGGTCTCTGTTCTTCGCTCGATTCGATTTTGATCTACATTTTCGCCCAGGCAACAAGAACCTCAAAGCTGACGCCTTGTCCAGATCCTTCCTTCCCTCAGATGTCGAAGAAGAACCCACGCATATCTTGGATCCATCCCGGTTCATCACGGTGGCACCACTTTCTCTTCTCTCACCTCCACCTGGCAAGACTTTTGTGCCTGAGAAGGACCGAGGACGAATCCTTCACTGGGGACATGCTTCCAAGCTGGCTGGCCATCTCGGGATTAAGAAGACACTTCACCTGGTATCCCGCTACTACTGGTGGCCGACTCTTCCCCAGGATGTCCGGGATTTCGTCGCCTCCTGTCTCTCCTGTGCCAAGATCAAGGTGCCTAGGCAGTTACCTTCTGGGCTTCTACACCCGCTTCCTATACCCTCGTCCCCCTGGCAACACATTGCCATGGACTTTATTACGGACCTACCCCACTCTGCCAACTGTACAGTCGTCCTAGTGGTGGTTGATAGGTTTTCTAAGATGGCACACTTCGTTCCCCTTTCCGGCTTACCATCAGCTCCAGCCTTGGCGAAGATCTTTGTTCAGCACATCTTCCGTCTTCATGGACTGCCCCAACATATTGTTTCTGACAGAGGAGTCCAATTTACCTCTCGCTTCTGGAGAGCCCTATGCAGATCAATGGATGTCACTCTCGACTTCTCCTCATCTTACCACCCCCAGTCCAACGGTCAGGCTGAACGGACAAATCAGTGCTTGGTGAACTACCTTCGGCATTTTTCCAATGTCCACCAGAACGACTGGGCTGAACTTCTCCCGTGGGCTGAGTTCGCCTATAATAACCACGCCAGCGAGTCTTCAGGCAAGTCCCCTTTCTTTATCGTCTATGGGCAACATCCTGGTGTACCTCTACCGGTTCCTCCTGCCTCGGGTGTACCGGCGGCCGACCTTCTGACCGGGGAATTCTCCAGGATCTGGCAGGAGACCAAGGCCGCTCTCGAGTTGGTACGTAACAGAGTTAAGAGACACGCCGACAAAAGACGCCTGGATGCTCCGCCATATCACCCTGGTGATAAAGTTTGGCTGGCCTCCAAGTTTATTCGCCTCAAGGTCCCTTCCCATAAACTGGGTCCCCGTTATATTGGACCTTTTGAGATCTTGTCCCGTATTAACGATGTCTCCTATAAACTACGGCTTCCTGCCTCTCTCCGTATCCCTAATGCCTTTCATGTGTCCTTACTAAAACCAGTCGTCTTCAATCGTTTCCTTTCTAAAGCTCCTCACTCACCTCCGCCTGTCTCCGCAGACGATGTATTTGAGGTTAAAGATATTTTGGCCATGAGGAAGCAAAAGGGGAGAACCTTTTTCTTGGTTGATTGGAAGGGCTTTGGTCCCGAGGAGAGGTCCTGGGAGCCCCAAGAGAACATCCAGGCCCCTCGAATCTTGGCCAAATTCTTTTCCGGACTGCGGAGGGGGGCACGTAAGGAGGGGGGTACTGTCACGCGGCGGCTGCCGCGCGCTCCCCTCTCTGCCTCCTCCCGGCCGCAGCTTACCCTTCCTCCGGCATCCTGCTTCCCTCTGCGCCGCCGTCCTCGGTCCTCCCTGGCTCCTCTTCTCTGTCCGGCGGTCCCCTTCGTCCGGTCTTCCGGACCGCGCCGGGTGCACGCTCCCGCCCCTCCTGCTCGGCGGGCGCGCGCACATACTGTGCCTGGGCACGCGCGCTCCTCCTCCTCCTCCTGAGGACGTGCGCCTGCTCCTCCTCCACCTTAGGACACGACCCGGAAGTCCTCCTACTAGCCCCTATATCTGGCCGCCTCTTCCTGCCTGCGGTGCCTGAGTATCACTGCTTTTCCCTAGTGATTCTGGCCGCCCTCTATGCACGCTATCGCGTCCTGTCCATCCGTGGCTCGTTCACCTCTCCATTTTTCCTCTCTCCTAGGTCCTGTGTCTCCAAGCCGTGCCCGCCTGTCCTGTGTCTCCCAGCCGTGCCCGCCTGTCCTGTGTCTCCCAGCCGTGCCCGCCTGTCCTGTGTCTCCCAGCCGTGCCCGCCTGTCCTGTGTCTCCCAGCCGTGCCCGCCTGTCCTGTGTCTCCCAGCCGTGCCCGCCTGTCCTGTGTCTCCAAGCCAGTACCGTCAGTCCTGTACCCCCAACCCGGCTCTAGTTGTCTGTCTGTCGTTACTCTCCAGGGTACCAGCTGCCGTGGTAATAGTTACCCGCGGGCTTGCCCCAAACGCTCCCTGTATAGGGGGTGGTCCACCTGGTCAGCTCGCCCCCGGGAGGTTCGTTGCCACGGTCTAGCGGGTCCACCCCAGGTGTACCTTACATAGTATACTAGAACCTAGCGTACTACACAAACACAGAACAAGAACCAAACATACCACATAGATATTGTACCAGAACCTAGCGTACTACACCAACACTGAACCAGAACCAAACATACTACATAGATAGTATACTAGAACCTAGCGTGCTACACGACACAGAACAAGAACCAAACATACTACATAGATATTGTACCAGAACCTAGCGTGCTACACCGACACAGAAAAAGAACCAAACATACTACATAGATATTGTACCAGAACCTAGCATACTACACAAACACAGAACCAGAACCAAACATACTGCATAGATAGTATACTAGAACCTAGCGTACTACACCAACACAGAACAAGAACCAAACATACCACATAGATATTGTACCAGAACCTAGCGTGCTACACCAACACAGAACCAGAACCAAACATACTACATAGATAGTATACTAGAACCTAGCGTACTACACCAACACAGAACAAGAACCAAACATACCACATAGATATTGTACAAGAACCTAGCATACTACACAAACACAGAACCAGAACTTAACATACTACATAGATAGTATACTAGAACCTAGCATACTACACAAACACAGAACCAGAGCCAAACATACCACAGAGATATTGTACAAGAACCTAGCATACTACACAAACACAGAACCAGAACCAAACATACTACATAGATAGTATACTAGAACCTAGCGTACTACACCAACACAGAACAAGAACCAAACATACCACATAGATATTGTACCAGAACCTAGCGTGCTACACCAACACAGAACCAGAACCAAATATACTACATAGATAGTATACTAGAACCTAGCGTACTACACAAACACAGAACAAGAACCAAACATACCACATAGATATTGTACCAGAACCTAGCGTGCTACACCAACACAGAACCAGAACCAAACATACTACATAGATAGTATACTAGAACCTAGCGTACTACACCAACACAGAACAAGAACCAAACATACCACATAGATATTGTACAAGAGCCTAGCATACTACACAAACACAGAACCAGAACCAAACATACTACATAGATAGTATACTAGAACCTAGCGTACTACACCAACACAGAACAAGAACCAAACATACCACATAGATATTGTACAAGAACCTAGCATACTACACAAACACAGAACCAGAACCAAACATACTACATAGATAGTATACTAGAACCTAGCGTACTACACCAACACAGAACAAGAACCAAACATACCACATAGATATTGTACCAGAACCTAGCGTACTACACCAACACTGAACCAGAACCAAACATACTACATAGATAGTATACTAGAACCTAGCGTGCTACACGACACAGAACAAGAACCAAACATACTACATAGATATTGTACCAGAACCTAGCGTGCTACACCGACACAGAACAAGAACCAAACATACTACATAGATATTGTACCAGAACCTAGCATACTACACAAACACAGAACCAGAACCAAACATACTGCATAGATAGTATACTAGAACCTAGCGTACTACACCAACACAGAACAAGAACCAAACATACCACATAGATATTGTACCAGAACCTAGCGTACTACACCAACACTGAACCAGAACCAAACATACTACATAGATAGTATACTAGAACCTAGCGTGCTACACGACACAGAACAAGAACCAAACATACTACATAGATATTGTACCAGAACCTAGCGTGCTACACCGACACAGAACAAGAACCAAACATACTACATAGATATTGTACCAGAACCTAGCATACTACACAAACACAGAACCAGAACCAAACATACTGCATAGATAGTATACTAGAACCTAGCGTACTACACCAACACAGAACAAGAGCCAAACATACCACATAGATATTGTACCAGAACCTAGCGTGCTACACCAACACAGAACCAGAACCAAACATACTACATAGATAGTATACTAGAACCTAGCGTACTACACCGACACAGAACCAGAACCAAACATACCACATAGATATTGTACAAGAACCTAGCGTACTACACCAACACAGAACCAAACATACCACATAGATATTGTACAAGAACCTAGCTTACTACACCAACACAGAACAAGAACCAAACATACCACATAGATATTGTACCAGAACCTAGCGTGCTACACCGACACAGAACCAGAACCAAACATACTACATAGATATTGTACAAGAACCTAGCGTACTACACGACACAGAACCAGAACCAAACATACTACATAGATAGTATACTAGAACCTAGCGTGCTACACGACACAGAACAAGAACCAAACATACTACATAGATATTGTACCAGACCTTAGCTTAGCACGTAGATTCAGTAACAGAACCAAGCATAGTGACGATTCATTACGAAAACCAAGTCAATTACATAGATATAGTTCATGAACAAAGGCTAGTGTATAGCTATAGTAGTAGAACCATGCTCATAGATACGTTACCAAAACAAACTGCATTATCTGCAAGGAAGCTTTCTAGATTTATCCTACCACAGCACAGAGATAACACTGCCCTGAGATGCATATATTTGCAAGTTACAGATACAAGCAGCAAAGAAGCACAAGTAGACAAGATGCGTCGCTCATATGCTGCTCCCTATGACACTGTCCCAGCATTGAATTTAATTGGTCAAGGAGACGAACGAATCCGGCCTTGTCATGACTGATAACACTAAATAGAAATAATTTCTCTATGTTCTTAGCACCGACTCTCAGCGTTGAACTTTGGCGAGCGATCAGCTCCACAGAGCGTACAAGAATTGTATATGTGAAATGGAAGGTGAGTGCCGTAAGACTACCGGCTGTCGCGTAAAGGTGTGTTTTACAATAGTTGAAAATCATTTAATCAGAAATGAAAATTAAGTAGGAGAAAGATGGAAAAGTATAGTGTAAAAGTATTAGAAAAGAGCAAGTGATCAAAGAGAGAAAGAAGGGGAAATATTTAGTCCCACCACTAGGGGGAGCTCACTACATACAGATTTATACAATCACTGCTAGAGGGAGCTCACTACATACAGATTTATACAGTCACCACTAGGGGAAGCTCACTACATACAGATTTATACCTCCTCCACTAGGAGGAGCTCACTACATACAGATTTATACAGTCACCACTAGTAGGAGCTCACTGCATACAGATTTATACAGTAACCACTAGGGGGAGCTCACTGCATGCAGATTTATACAGCCACCACTAGAAGGAGCTCACTACATACAGATTTATACAGTCACCACTAGGGAGAGCTCACTACATACAGATTTATACAGTCACCACTAGGGGGGGCTCACTACATACAGATTTATACAGTCACCACTAGGGGAAGCTCACTACATACAGATTTATACCTCCACCACTAGGAGGAGCTCACTACATACAGATTTATACAGTCACCACTAGTAGGAGCTCACGGCATACAGATTTATACAGTAACCACTAGGGGGAGCTCACTGCATGCAGATTTATACAGCCACCACTAGAAGGAGCTCACTACATACAGATTTATACAGTCACCACTAGGGGGAGCTCACTACATACAGATTTCTACAGCCACCACTAGGAGAAGCTCACTACATACAGATTTATACAGCCACCACTAGAAGGAGCTCACTACATACAGATTTATACAGTCACCACTAGGGGGAGCTCACTACATACAGATTTATACCTCCACCACTAGGAGGAGCTCACTACATACAGATTTATACAGTCACCACTAGTAGGATCTCACTGCATACAGATTTATACAGTAACCACTAGGGGGAGATCACTACATACAGATTTATAGTCACCACTAGAGGGAGCTCACTACATACAGATTTATACAGCCACCACTAGGAGAAGCTCATTACCTACAGATTTATACAGTCACCACTAGGGGGAGCTCACTACATACAGATTTATACAGCTACCACTAGGGGGAGCTCACTACATACAGATTTATACAGTCAGCACTAGGGGGAGCTCACTACATATAGATTTATACAGCCACCACTAGAGGGAGCTCACTACATACAGATTTATACAACCACCACTAGGGGGAGTTCACTACATACAGATTTATACAGTCACCTCTAGGGGGAGCTCACTACATACAGATTTATACAGCTGCCACTAGAGGGAGATCACTACATATAGATTTATACAGCCACCACTAGGGGGAGCTCACTATATACGGATTTATACAGCTACCACTAGGTGGAGCTCACTACATACAGATTTATACAGCTACCACTAGGGGGAGTTCACTACATACAGATTTATACAGTCACCACTAGGGGGAGCTCACCACATACAGATTTATACAGCTACCACTAGGTGGAGCTCACTACATACAGATTTATACAGCTACCACTAGGGGGAGTTCACTACATACAGATTTATACAGTCACCTAGGGGGAGCTCACTACATACAGATTTATACAACCACCACTAGGGGGAGTTCACTACATACAGATTTATATAGTCACCACTAGGGGGAGCTCACTACATACAGATTTATACAGCTGCCACTAGAGGGAAATCACTACATATAGATTTATACAGCCACCACTAGGGGGAGCTCACTACATACAGATTTATACAACCACCACTAGGGGGAGCTCACTACATACAGATTTATACAGCTACCACTAGGGGGAGCTCACTACATACAGATTTATAAAGCCACCTCTAGGGGGAGCTCTCTATATACGGATTTATACAGCTACCACTAGGTGGAGCTCACTACAGATTTATACAGCTACCACTAGGGGGAGTTCACTACATACAGATTTATACAGTCATCACTAGGGGGAGCTCACCACATACAGATTTATACAGCTACCACTAGGGGGAGCTCACTACATACAGATTTATACAGTCAGCACTAGGGGGAGCTCACTACATACAGATTTATACAGCTACCACTAGGTGGAGCTCACTACATACAGATTTATACAGCTACCACTAGGGGGAGTTCACTACATACAGATTTATACAGTCACCTAGGGGGAGCTCACTACATACAGATTTATACAACCACCACTAGGGGGAGTTCACTACATACAGATTTATATAGTCACCACTAGGGGGAGCTCACTACATACAGATTTATACAGCTGCCACTAGAGGGAAATCACTACATATAGATTTATACAGCCACCACTAGGGGGAGCTCACTACATACAGATTTATACAACCACCACTAGGGGGAGCTCACTACATACAGATTTATACAGCTACCACTAGGGGGAGCTCACTACATACAGATTTATACAGCCACCTCTAGGGGGAGCTCTCTATATACGGATTTATACAGCTACCACTAGGTGGAGCTCACTACATACAGATTTATACAGCTACCACTAGGGGGAGTTCACTACATACAGATTTATACAGTCATCACTAGGGGGAGCTCACCACATACAGATTTATACAGCTACCACTAGGGGGAGCTCACTACATACAGATTTATACAGTCAGCACTAGGGGGAGCTCACTACATACAGATTTATACAGCTACCACTAGGTGGAGCTCACTACATACAGATTTATACAGCTACCACTAGGGGGAGTTCACTACATACAGATTTATACAGTCACCTAGGGGGAGCTCACTACATACAGATTTATACAACCACCACTAGGGGGAGTTCACTACATACAGATTTATATAGTCACCACTAGGGGGAGCTCACTACATACAGATTTATACAGCTGCCACTAGAGGGAAATCACTACATATAGATTTATACAGCCACCACTAGGGGCAGCTCACTACATACAGATTTATACAACCACCACTAGGGGGAGCTCACTACATACAGATTTATACAGCTACCACTAGGGGGAGCTCACTACATACAGATTTATACAGCCACCTCTAGGGGGAGCTCTCTATATACGGATTTATACAGCTACCACTAGGTGGAGCTCACTACATACAGATTTATACAGCTACCACTAGGTGGAGCTCACTACATACAGATTTATACAGTCAGCACTAGGGGGAGCTCACTACATACAGATTTATACAGCTACCACTAGTGGGAGCTCACTACATACAGATTTATACAGCCACCACTAGGGGTAGATCACTACATACAGATTTATACAGTCACCACTAGGGGGAGCTCATGATATACAGATTTGTACAGTCACCACTAGGGGGAGATTATTATACTGTATATAGATTTATACAGTTGTTATTAAGCACAATTTTATATGCAGTGAACTCCCCCTGGTGGTCACTACAGGAATATGCTGTGCCAAAGTCACAACAAGATGAAGCAGCAACCACAAGTAGTTCACTATTTGGTCCTGGTTCACCCTGGACCCCGTGGCAGCCACATGCCATACCCATATGATAGTTGCACCTCTGAATCCTCCCCATAAACACGTCTATTTCACCATCAATATTCACCTTCCATGTAAACGTCTTTTTCTTTCTGTAGGAGAGCTCCAGTATCCGGTCACCCGGCATCACCCTCGGGTACAGTGTTCAGTGGTTTCCCGAGAACAGATCTTTTGATTACAGGAATAAGACAACAAATAACAATGAAATGATATTAAGTATCTCCGAGGACGCTCACATCATATCTGTCGTGTATTTCAACTCTGCCGGAAGGTCCCCGAAGGCCACACTGCGAATCCCAGCCACTGCGGAGAAGAGTAAGTACCGAAGGAGCGGTGACTGCAGGTGTGAATGTGTGCCGTGGTTCTGCTCACCTGCCGGCCCATGACTGTATACCAGCTCCTGTGCACGTCCTGTTCATGGCGCGGTACCTGACAATCGTGAACACTTCTCAGCAGTTGTGCCGAGTCGTAACCTCTTCTGGACATCGCCGGATGACCCTTTTAACTCTTGCGTCATTCAATTCAAGAGAGTGTCCCTCTGTATCCACAGCTGTGAGAGGAGCCTCTCAATAAGTGCTCACTTTCCCCACAGCGCTTCCACAGGGAAAACAAAGAATTACACAAATGAATGGGCGGTTTATGCAATGTGTAATGTGCCGGACCCATCCTACGAAATCCTTATGGCATTAATAAATGGAATTCTTACATTACAGCTCGGGACGTGATCTCCAGTGTCCGTATCTCCACCGCAGCGGCTGAAGACACCACTGTGACCTGGACGGTTACGGATCCACGCTACCAGAGATTTGTGCTGGACTGGTGCATAGATTCGGGAGTCGCCCTCTGCAATGTATCGTTTCAGTACGTGGAGAATTCATCAAGCTGGACATTCAAGAAAGGTAGAAGATTACCGTACAATGCGGCTCACGTCACAGGGAAGGGCAACGATAGCTGAGGACCAATATAGAGCAAGATGGTCGGCAAGAAGACTGCAAAGGATAGGGGGCGGGACTAACATAATCAAGATCTGTGCATGATACATAAAGTATACAGGGAGCTCCCCCTAGTGGTGACTACAGACAGAATCTTATCATGTATCTCTGTATACAGGGAGCTCCCCCTAGTGGTGACTGCAGACAGAATCTTATCATGTATCTCTGTATACAGGGAGCTCCCCCTAGTGGTGACTGCAGACAGGATCTTATCATGTATCTCTGTATACAGGGAGCTCCCCCTAGTGGTGACTACAGACAGAATCTTATCATGTATCTCTGTATACAGGGAGCTCCCCCTAGTGGAGGCTGCAGACAGGATCTTATCATGTATCTCTATATACAGGGAGCTCCCCCTAGTGGTGGCTGCAGACGGTATCTTATCATGTACCTCTGTATACAGGGAGCTCCCCCTAGTGGTGACTGCAGACAGGATCTTATCATGTATCTCTGTATACAGGGAGCTCCCCCTAGTGGTGACTGCAGACAGGATCATATCATGTATCTCTGTATACAGGGAGCTCCCCCTAGTGGTGGCTGCAGACAGAATCTTATCATGTATCTCTGTATACAGGGAGCTCCCCCTAGTGGTGGCTGCAGACAGAATCTTATCATGTATCTGCATACAGGGAGCTCCCCTAGTGGTGGCTGCAAACAAAATCTTATCATGTATCTCTGTATACAGGGAGCTCCCCCTAGTGGTGGCTGCAGACAGGATCTTATCATGTATCTCTGTATACAGGGAGCTTCCCCTAGAGGTGGCTGCAGACAGGATCTTATCATGTATCTCTGTATACAGGGAGCTCTCCCTAGTGGTGGCTGCAGACAGGATCTTATCATGTATCTCTGTATACAGGGAGCTCCACCTAGTGGTGGCTGCAGACAGGATCTTATCATGTATCTCTGTATACAGGGAGCTCCCCCTAGTGGTGGCTGCAGACAGGATCTTATCATGTATCTCTGTATACAGGGAGCTACCCCTAGAGGTGGGTGCAGACAGGATCTTATCATGTATCTCTGTATACAGGGAGCTCCCCCTAGTGGTGACTACAGACAGAATCTTATCATGTATCTCTGTATACAGGGAGCTCCCCCTAGTGGAGGCTGCAGACGGGATCTTATCATGTATCTCTATATACAGGGAGCTCCCCCTAGTGGTGGCTGCAGACGGGATCTTATCATGTATCTCTGTATACAGGGAGCTCCCCCTAGTGGTGACTGCAGACGGGATCTTATCATGTATCTCTGTATACAGGGAGCTTTCCCCTAGCGGTGGCTGCAGACAGGATCTTATGTATCTCTGTATACAGGGAGCTCTCCCTAGTGGTGACTGCAGACATGATCTTATCATGTATCTCTGTATACAGGGAGCTCCCCCTAGTGTTGGTTGCAGACAGGATCTTATCATATATCTCTGTATACAGGGAGCTCCTCCTAGTGGTGGCTGCAGACAGGATCTTATCATATATCCATCAGGACAAGGTCTTGGCTGTTTCCTTCCACTATTTCACTGTTTCTTATCATCTTCCTTTTCCTGTACTTTCCTTGTTTCCTGTAGGAACACTGGAGCCTTATAAACGTTACAGGATTTCAGTTTACCCCATACTGGATAATAAAGAGGAATCTCCATATACCATATATTTCTATGCCAAGGAAGGAGGTACGCACATTGCACCATACTGGGGTCCACTCGTGATTAGGAACTATTTCACAGTTCGCTTTCTGGACCTGTTCTCTGGGTACAATTTACTTTTGAGCCTCTGAGAACAAAAACTACGAGATAACTAAAAGCCTCAACAATATTTATCGAGCACAATGGTTTTATTGGGGAACTGAACTGCAGTTATAATATTTGGGATCTTTCTGTGTAGTGTTCAGGCACCGCCTGTGCTGGATGTAACAGTATTGTGTTAGCACCATGTGGCGGTATGAATTATGTGTACAAATGGCAGAGATGTGGGGGAGTAGATACAATGTGGCCATGGGCTCTGTGTAATGTATTCTGTATCACGCACAGCTCCGCTTCATGGTCCGACGATTAAACTGGTCCAACAGACGAAGACCGAGGCGACAATCCGATGGGATCCGCTCCGACCGTCGGACACCAACGGTTTCATCACAGCGTTTACTGTCGTTTATAAACCTCTGAAAGGACAAGAATCCGGTGAGGACAAATACAGCGGGAGCTGCCCCGAACCGTCCAGCGCTACAGCGGGGAGCTGTCCTGAGCCGTCCAGCGCTACAGCGAGAGCTGCCCCGAGCCGTCCAGCGCTATAGCGGTAGCTGCCCTGAGCTGTCCAGCGCTACAGCGAGAGCTGTCCCGAGCCATCCAGCGCTACAGCGAGAGCTGCCCTGAGCCGTCCAGCGCTACAGCGAGAGCTGCCCCGAGCCGTCCAGTGCTACAGTGGGAACTGTCCGAACCATCCAGCGCTACAGCGGGAACTGCCCCGAACCGTCCAGCGCTACAGCGGGAACTGCCCCGAAACGTCCAGCGCTACAGCGCGAGCTGCCCCGAGCCGTCTAGCGCTACAGCGAGAGCTGCCCCGAGCCGTCCAGCGCTACAGCGAGAGCTGCCCCGAGCCGTCCTGCGCTACAGTGGGGAGCTGCCCCGAGCCGTCCAGCGCTACAGCGGGAACTGTCCCGAACCATCCAGCGCTACAGCGGGAGCTGCCCCAAGCCATCCAGCGCTACAGCGGGAGCTGCCCCGAGCCGTCCAGCGCTAGAGTGAGAGCTGCCCCATGCCGTCCAGTGCTATAGCGGGCGCTGACCCGAGCCATACCTATGAGTTCCCTATAGTAGAGGCCATGACAGCACATAGATAATTACATGATGGCCGCCTCACTCTGATAATAAATTCTTTCCATTTCTAGTTGTTGCAGTGAATGGTAACGTCTATGAATATTCGCTACGCTCATTGATGCCAGACACCCTCTACATCGCCTATGTTATAGTGAGTACCAGTGCCGGGAACACAAGCGGGAACCACCTCCATTTCCGCACTCTGGCAAATGGTAAATCTTGTGTTTTATTTTAATTACTTGACGTATCTTTATAGCTAGAGCTCCGTTTTTCTGTAACAGAGCTTCAACCCCCCCCCCCCCGCATAGGCACAGATACGTAATAAAATCCTCCTGCCGGCGACCACCACTAGAGGGAGCTCAGGCGCTTACTGCAGATTGTATATACATAGAGCTGAGAGCTCCATCTGGTGGTGAGTTCAGGTAGTAAGATTTTGTCATGTGGATTTAGTGTAGATAAACTCAGCTCTTGCCATTTATCTGCTGCCACTTTTTCTCCCCATCTTCCAAGTGCTATAGCATTCTAAATTGGCGCCTCCTGCTTGGCGCGGTCACATGACTGTTCCACGAAGTGATCTTTCCACTTTCCGTGAAGTTCCGACAGCAGAACACTTCTTTCTGTTCTTTTACATGTCACAGTAAACGGCGTTGTGATTGACAGCTGTGCTAGTGATTTTCGATGTGCTTGCGCTGTGTGTAGCAGTACCATAATACATGGGGAAAGTAGTAGAGAAGTTGGTGGTGTCACCATCATACCGGGGCATAGACGGGCAGCTGATTGGTCTGGTGGGAGAAGTGGATGGTGGTACGGGAATTATATGGGGTTCAGACAAGTAGAAAGTAGCGGCTAGAATTCTGGTAAGGTGGGCATGTTTGAAGCAGCACCATGGCATAAGTGCTGCCAGCCTGGAGTAGAAAGATGGCCATGGTGGGTATAGTGGGCGGAGCTGAATTGCCAGCGCAATGCATCATGGGTGAAAATGCCTCTCTAGGAAGTGAACAAGAGGGCACGCAGCAGCGGAAACACGAGAATGGGGCTAGGAGTCGGGGAATTGCATTTGGAAAGTGTTACTATAAATGCTCCATAAAAAATAAAATAAAATCAGGTCAGAAAACCCCTTTAAACTGATTCTGTAGTCAGTACGAGTATTGCAATATCAAGGATGTCTTTCATATTAAAAAATAGCAATTGTGTCAGTTTTACTGCAACATTCTAATAAGGCGGAAGGTCAGGGCTATTCCCATAGGTCAGGGCTATTCTCATAGGTTGGGAGGTCGGGGCTATTCCTGTAGGTCAGGATGTCAGTCCTTTCCTCATAGGTCAGGAGGTTGGGTCATTCCCAGAGGTCAGGTCTATTCCTATAGGTCGGGGCTATTCCTATAGGTTGGGAGGTCGGCGCTATTCCTATAGATCGGGGCTATTCCAATAGGTCGGGTTTACTCCCATAGGTCGGGGCCATTCTCATAGGTTGGGAGGTCGGGGCTATTCCTGTAGGTCAAGATGTCAGTCCTTTCCTCATATGTCAGGAGGTTGGGTCATTCCCAGAGGTCAGGTCTATTTCTATAGGTCGGGTCTACTCCCATGAGTCAGGATTTTGGAGCTATTCCAATAGGTTGGGGCTATTCCAATAGGTCAGGTCTACTCCCATGGGTCGGGAGGTCGGAGCTATTCCCATGGGTCGGGTCTATTCCCATGGGTCGGGTCTACTTCCATGGGTCGGGTCTATTTCCATGGGTCGGGAGGTTGGGTCTATTCCCATGGATCAGGTCTATTTCCATAGGTCGGGAGGTCGAGACTATTCTCTCATAGGTCGGATCTACTCCCATAGGTTCGTGGGTCGGGGCCTTTCCAATAAGTCGGAAGGTTGGGGCCATTCTTATAGGTCGGGTCTATTCCTATGAGTCGGGAGGTCGAGGCCATTCCCATGGGTCGGGTCTATTTCCTTAGGTTGGGAGGCCAGGCTAATCTCATATGTCGGGAGGTCGGATCTATTCCTATAGGTTGGGTCTATTCCCATAGATCTGGGGGTCGGGGCCTTTCCTATAAGTCAGGTGGTCGGGTCTATTCCCATAGATCTGGTGTTCGGGGCCTTTCCTATAAGTCAGGAGGTCGGGTCTATTCCCATAGATCTGGTGGTCGGGGCCTTTCCTATAAGTCAGGAGGTCGGGTCTATTCCCATAGATCTGGGGGTCGGGGCCTTTCCTATAAGTCAGGAGGTCGGGTCTATTCCCATAGATCTGGGGGTCGGGGCCTTTCCTATAAGTCAGGAGGTCGGGTCTATTCCCATAGATCTGGGGGTCGGGGCCTTTCCTATAAGTCAGGAGGTCGGGTCTATTCCCATAGATCTGGGGGTCGGGGCCTTTCCTATAAGTCAGGAGGTCGGGTCTATTCCCATAGATCTGGGGGTCGGGGCCTTTCCTATAAGTCAAGAGGTCGGGTCTATTCCCATAGATCTGGGGGTCGGGGCCTTTCCTATAAGTCAGGAGGTCGGGTCTATTCCCATAGATCTGGGGGTCGGGGCCTTTCCTATAAGTCAGGAGGTCGGGTCTATTCCCATAGATCTGGGGGTCGGGGCCTTTCCTATAAGTCAGGAGGTCGGGTCTATTCCCATAGATCTGGGGGTCGGGGCCTTTCCTATAAGTCAGGAGGTCGGGTCTATTCCCATAGATCTGGGGGTCGGGGCCTTTCCTATAAGTCAGGAGGTCGGGTCTATTCCCATAGATCTGGGGGTCGGGGCCTTTCCTATAAGTCAAGAGGTCGGGTCTATTCCCATAGATCTGGGGGTCGGGGCCTTTCCTATAAGTCAGGAGGTCGGGTCTATTCCCATAGATCTGGGGGTCGGGGCCTTTCCTATAAGTCAGGAGGTCGGGTCTATTCCCATAGATCTGGGGGTCGGGGCCTTTCCTATAAGTCAGGAGGTCGGGTCTATTCCCATAGATCTGGGGGTCGGGGCCTTTCCTATAAGTCAGGAGGTCGGGTCTATTCCCATAGATCTGGGGGTCGGGGCCTTTCCTATAAGTCAGGAGGTCGGGTCTATTCCCATAGATCTGGGGGTCGGGGCCTTTCCTATAAGTCAGGAGGTCGGGTCTATTCCCATAGATCTGGGGGTCGGGGCCTTTCCTATAAGTCAGGAGGTCGGGGGGCTTTACTGGCCAAATGTTACAAAACAGATTTAAAATAATTTTTTGACACTTTCTACATCCAGGCAGCGAATATATCGGGGCGCTGGCAGGAATATTGGGGACATGTCTGCTGCTGCTACTGATGTTTGGCATCATATATAAACAAAAGAAAGAAAAGTAAGTGACCCCTCCGGCTATGCGTCATGACATCCACATTGGGCATATTAGGTAGCCGGAGCAGATTCAGGTTATAGTTCAATTTTGTAAAAAAAAAAAACCCAATTCCCGCCGCTAGCCTGAGTGGCTTTGATCATTCATCATTACTGAACGTTCCAAGGTTTTCTTTTTGCTGCATAATTTTCCTGCTCTTGTATCTGGTCAGTCCCATGAGATAACAGTAACCGCCCATCCCCCATTTCTAGGGGGTACCGGCTATTCGGACACAGTCAACATCTTGTGTGACCTCCTTCTGGTCATCCATCCAATGCGGGGACAATGCAATGTGTATGAATTTTAAAGGGAATGTCCACCTCTGGTGACAATTTCACTCCCATTTACTTAAATTTTGGGCTTAAAAAAAAAAATAATTTTTTTTTTTGCAATTTGGTTTCATTAAAAACGTTGCACCGTTTGCCCATTACAGGCTCTTAGTCTTCCTGCCTATTCAACTTTGTTGTGGTCCGCAGCTCAGAAAAACACAGATCAAAGACATACAAACGCTCCCATCAGAATGAGCTCACTGACAGATTCTCAGTTCTCTCATTCTGCAGTCACCAATAGACTGAGCAACACGGAGGCTACAGCAGGCAAACTGTGCACATTTTTTTTTTAATGGAATCCAATTCTGAAAGTTGTATTTTTGGCAAAAATACATGTATTTAAGAAAAAAAAATGTGCCCAAAAGGTGGATAATGCAATTAACCTATAAAAAAGAATTCTAGAACACAATACAGAAAAAAAAAACATTTTGGAGTTATCTGCAACAAATTACGTTAATATTCTTTGCAATGTTTGTAATCAGGTTAAGTATGTAACATCTTGTCCTTTTATATTACAGGATCATAAATCTGTTTTGGCCGAACGTCCCTGATCCATCCCTCAGCAGCATTCACAACTGGCCATCAGACCTGCTGCAGGTATTTCTAGGCGTTTTGTCTTTTCACGTATTTAAAGGGGACTTGTCACTGGTCATAAATATATATTTTCTTTAATCTGGTGTAAATGCCGCTGTTCTCCTGAATCCGGCGATGTTTTTCTTTTTTTCCTACACCTCTCCTGTCCAGAGATACAGCCTCATATTCCCTGTATGTAAATCTAGTCTTGTGACAGGAAGGGGCGTGGTCAAAGACGTCCAGAAGTGCTGATGCCACACCCATTTAGCGGACATAATTTATATACAGATTAAAGGGGGTCATATCTCAGAAACCGAGAGGCACAGGAACAAAAGAAACACATCGCCGGATTCAGGAGAACAGCGGCATTTACACTAGGTAGGAAGTTATAATATCTACAGAAAGCAACAGGTTCTTGTTAAGGAATCATCCCTGTAGAGGGCGCACATATGGATATAAACAGCTACTATTCAGCTTTTTAATTCACGGTTTCTGGCGTACACTGTCTGATAAAACGCACCACTTTGTTCTAAGGGGAAAAAAACAAAACAAAGGGGGTAACGACAACTGTAGCTGTGATTTCAGAAATTAAAGGGGTCCTTGGTCTGTGTCTGATACTATCGCCATCTGTAGGATTTTGGGTTCGCTCACTGGTCTCTTCTCATCCTCCAGACGGTTCCGTTTCTGAATCCACTGCAGACAGATGGGACCCTTCATTCGGGAGACCTCCATATTCTGCATGGTGTGTATGTAAACGATAGAAGAGACACAGAGCCCCTCCTTCCTGACTTGTGGGGGAGCACCGAAGATACATCCACAGACGAGCCGTTCATCGTGGTGAATTATGCCGTGACAAAGACCGACCCGGATTCTGCAGCTTCTTGGCCGGTGGTGGTGAGACGTGGCTCCTTCCCATCAGTACTTGGCGACCAAACTGCAGCGGTGGGAGAAACTCCGGACCTAGAACCGTTCACCGTCGGAATCAACCCCTACCTGAAACATTCTGTACACAAGCATCACACAGACCCCCGAGAGCCTGTAGTAACAATGTGCGTGGGGTGATGAGCCACAGCACCCCCATAACCCCAAAAAACTTAGGAAGAACACCCACAAAAAAAAACAAAAAACCCCGTACAGTGATTTTTGAACTTTTGTCCAAATTACATGCCTGTAATTGGGTTTTATCAAATATTTCACACTGTTTTGGCCTTAGACAGTCACTTAGTTCCCCTGCCATTTGTGAGTGAGTTAACTGAACACCCACCAGTGAGCTCGGCGTAACAGCTTGTAACTCTTTGATCTGTCTTCTTCTGGGACGCTTTACGACCACATGAAGGTTCAGCTCAATTTTGATGTGGTTTATAATCACAAATCAGGAAAGCAAACAAACAAACAAAAAAAGCGAGATTAGTTAACCGGCTTACTGCCAGATCGTTAGTTCATTCATTCTGCAATTTTTCAGGAAAATTAAAAAACTTAATACTATATTTTTTTTGATGAGACTAATTTCAAAGTTTTTCTTTTTTTTTTGGCCCAAAATACATGAAAATAAAAGAAAAAAAAAAAAAGAAAATACACCCCAAAAAAGGCATTCCAGAGACCGGGGAGCTGTATATTTTATACTATTATTACTATTCTACCTTATGAAGTAAAACTCCTCTGCTCTCTAATAACGAGAGAACTCTGCTCATCCTGTCCCAATCTACACATCAAAGGCGAGAGGTTAATGATGCACATCACAGATTCCAGCTGCCATATCGCTATGCCGACACATGATTCTGCCGCACAGTTCCTCGTACGTCTTACATACGCTCTGGTATTACCTGGTCTCGATAAATGTCGGATAATATACCAAGAATCGTCCTGGTTGGGGCCTCTGTACAGATAGGTCCATATATATTTGGACAGAGACAACATTTTTCTAATTTTGGTTCTAGACATTACCACAATGAATTTTAAACAAAACAATTCAGATGCAGTTGAAGTTCAGACTTTCAGCTTTCATAGAATCATAGAATCGTAGAGTTGGAAGGGACCTCCTGGTCCAACCTCCTGCTCAAAGCAGGATTCGCTAAATCATCCCAGTCAGATGTCTGTCCAGCCTCTGTTTGAAGACATCCATTGAAGGAGAACTCACCACTTCTCGTGGCAGCTTGTTCCACTCATTGATCACTAACTGTCAAAAAGTTTTTTCTAATATCTAATCTGTGCCTCCTCCTTTCATTTGAGGGTATCCACATTCAAATTGGATGAAGGGTTTAGGAGTTTCAGCTCCTTAACATGTGCCATCCTGTTTTTAAAGGGACCAAAAGTAATTGGACAATTGACTCCAAGGCTATTTCATGGACAGGTGTGGGCAATCCCTTGTTATGTCATTCTCAATTAAGCAGATAAAAGGCCTGGAGTTGATTTGAGGTGTGGTGCTTGCATTTGGAAGGTTTTGCTGTGAAGGAAACATACGGTCAAAGGAGCTCTCCATGCAGGTGAAACACCAAGGTTACTTACCGGTAGCCGGTTTTTCCGGAGCCCATGACGGCACACATGAGAGAGGGGATCCGCCCAGTCAGGACAGGAATCCTACTGAAGATAAAAGGGCGGTCGGTACCTCTCCCTCGCTTCAGTTGGTTTACAGAGCATGAGAGGCCCCCCGGGTTAGTACACATGGTAAAACTATCACATTATATCTAACTAAAAAAAAAACACCCAAACTATAGTGCACACCAAAGGAGTGAAAAGGGGGGGGAATATACAGGTGCCGTCATGGGCTCCGGAAAAACCGGCTACCGGTAAGTAACCTTGGTGTTTTCCCGTCTCCCATAACGGCACACATGAGAGACTTTTGTAGAGTAAGACACCTTAGGGAGGGACCACCGCTTGCAGCACCCTTCTACCAAAGGTTAGGTCAGTAGAGGAAGACAGATCAAGTCGGTAGTGCTTAAAAAAGGTGGAAGGTGAGGACCAAGTAGCGGCTTTACAAATTTGTTCAATTGATACCTCAGCCTTCTCTGCCCAGGAGGTAGCCACGGCTCCGGTGGAGTGAGCCTTGATGCCTTCTGGAATCGGAGCGCCACTTGCGGAGTAGGATAACATAATGGCCTCCCTGATCCATCTGGCAATGGTACTCTTAGCTACCCCGTGCCCTTTTCTACTACCCTGAAAGGCTACAAAAAGGGACTGATCTTTCCTCCACTGACTAGTTACTGACATATATTGTAATATGGCTCTTCTTACATCTAATGTATGGAACTTTTGCTCCCCAGGGTTTCTAGGATTGTTACAGAACGATGGCAAGGAGATCTCCTGAGTCCTATGAAACTTTTGGACTACCTTGGGGAGATAGGCCGGGTCTGGTCTTAGAACCACTCGGTCATCCAAGATCTGTGTATATGGAGGACATATAGACAGAGCTTGAAGGTCGCTGACTCTTCGGGCTGATGTTAAGGCTACCAGTAAGACAGTTTTAAGTGTAAGTAGCTTTGGTGACAGTTCTAGTAGTGGTTCAAAGGGGTCTTTGGTTAAGGCCTCTAAGACTAGGTTGAGGTCCCAGGGTGGTATCTTTGGGATAATGACCGGCCTTGACCTGCCACAGGACTTTATGAATCGGGACACCCACCTATTGGCTGCTAAGTTGCAGTTATATAGGTCCCCCAAAGCTGAGACTTGAACTTTGAGTGTGTTAGTGGCTAACCCCAGTTGTAGCCCCGACTGTAAGAACTCTAGGATAGGTCCCACTGGCACTACATCCCCCAAGGGTTCCCCCAGGAAGTCTAGGAACTTTTTCCACGTTCTACCGTAGATTTGGGATGTTATAGGTTTCCTACTTTTCAACAGGGTGGAGACTAACCCTGGAGAGAATCCCTGGCGACTTAGTAGAGCCATCTCAAATTCCAGGCTGCTAGATGGAAGCACCTCACCTGAGAGTGGACCACTGGTCCCTGGGAGAGCAGGTCTGGAATCTCCGGTAGTATCCATGGATCTGTCACTGACATAAGCCTCAGAAGGGAGAACCAAGGCCTTCTCGGCCAAGGCCAAAACGGAGCTATAAGAATTATTCTCGCTCGATCCTCCCTGATTTTCTGACCACTACTGGGATCATTGTTATCGGGGGAAATGCATAGGCCAGGATGAACTTCCAGGGTATTTGTAGGGCATCTACTGCGAAGGGGTTTTCCCTTGGGTTTAGTGAGCAGAACTTCCTGACCTTCTGGTTCTGTGCAGTAGCGAACAGGTCTATTTCTGGTTTGCCCCAGGCCTGAACTATTTGTTGGAAGACTTG
This sequence comes from Dendrobates tinctorius, assembly GCF_039654945.1. Lineage (NCBI taxonomy): Eukaryota > Metazoa > Chordata > Amphibia > Anura > Dendrobatidae > Dendrobates > Dendrobates tinctorius. Next base: position 48,360 of record NW_027361904.1, on the reverse strand, counting down.
GGGGTTTAGGGACCATTCCCCTTGTCTTAGTTGCCTGCGGCTCAGGAAGTCTGCCTGTATATTTTCTGCCCCCTTTATGTGCAGTGCTGTGATGGATAACAGATGTTGTTCTGCTAGCTGGAAGAGTAGATCTGATATTTGCATGAGGCCCCGAGATCTCGTTCCCCCCTGGTGATTGATGTAGGCTACTACTGCTTGATTGTCCGTCATGACCCGGGTGTGGTGGCCCCGAAGTAAGGGAAGGAAATGTTTCACGGCTTTTTCCACTGCCCATAGTTCTTTTACATTTGAACCGTGATCCCTTTCTAGCGAGGACCAGGTCCCCTGTATTGAGTGGGATCTCAGGTATGCTCCCCATCCTGTGGCACTCGCGTCTGTTGTAATGATGTCCTCGACTGGTTTTTGCCACGGGACACCGGCTGTTAGATTCTTTTCTACAGTCCACCAGAGCAGGGAATCTCTTACAGCCACTGAGAGACATAGTTTGCCTTCTAAATGCCCTTTTGTTTCTGTGCTGACAGAACTTCCCAATGTAGTTGCCTTAAGTGGTACTGCGCCCATGCTACTGTGGGTATGCATGATGTCAACGAGCCTAAAAGGGACATTGCGTTCCTCAGTGTCATATTTGGCCTTTGTATTGCTGTGCGACCTAGGCCCCTTATCTTGGTCACTTTGCTCTCTGGTAGGAGGCAGCGTTGCTGCTCGGAGTCCAATATCAACCCTAGGAAGGATTGCTCTTTTACTGGGGTTATCCTTGACTTGGGGATGTTTACTATCCATCCTAGTCCTACTAGAATTGCTATCACTTCCTTCACTTGATGTGTGCAGTGGGACTCCGACCTCCCTATTACAAGAAAGTCGTCTAGGTATGGGACGATCACTATGTCCCTGGATCGCAGAAAAGACATTACTTCGGCCATCACTTTGGTGAATACTCTGGGGGCTGTAGACAGGCCAAATGGAAGGGCTGCGTACTGGTAGTGTTTCACCTGCCCCTGGACATAGAGCGCTACTCTCAAATATTTTTGATACTCCCGATGAATTGGGATGTGATAGTAGGCATCTTTTAAGTCTATCACTGCCATGAGGCAATGCTGGAACAGGATCTTTGTGGCCGTGTTGACTGACTCCATTTTGAAGGAGCAATTGTCTACCCACTGATTGAGTCTCCTCAGGTTGACAATGGTTCTCCAAGAGCCGTCTGGTTTTTGTATTAAGAAGAGGGGGGAGTAGAACCCCCTTCCTTCTTCTTGCACTGGGACTTCCCGTAGGACTTGTTTTTTCACTAGTCCCAAGACTTCCGTCTCCAGGGCCAGCTGTTGCTCTTGGGCTTTCCTTCTGGGTGTCATTATGAAGGTATGCCTGGGCGACGGATGAATTTTATTTTTAAGTCGTCATTGATTATATTTAGGACCCATGTACTGGGGGAGATATTTGCCCAGGCAGAAAGGAAGAGAGAAAGCCTTCCCCCTACCTCCGGCCCAATGTCATTGGGGAGATTTTTTGGAGGAAGTGGAGGGCCCTTTAAACATATAGCCCTATCCTTTTCTTTCTTTAAAGTCCCAGCTTTTTCTATCTCCCGGGGGACGACCCCTGTTAAATCTACTCCTCCGAAAGGGCTGCTTTTTAGGCTCTCCCGGAAATCGGGGAAAGCTTTTCTTCCTATCCCCCGCATGTTCCAAAATCTCTTCTAGTTTTTCCCCGAAGAGGAATTGGCCATCGCATGGAATGGAACATAACCTATGCTTTGATGGTAAATCTCCAGGACACCCTTTAAGCCACAGGGATCGTCTTGCCACGTGTCATGATCCCAATGCAGGTTTTTGAGCTGCACACCGGGGGTTACTGTCTGGAGCTCTGTGCAGGTTTTGATCTGCACACTTGGGGTTAATGATTGTGGCCTCTTTCTGGTTCTGGGAGAGCTTCATAAACCTCTGGGTAGCTTCAATCCCTGCCAGTTATACTTTTGCCTTTGGTCTAGTGTGCTGACCCCCGTGTGCCTGTTTGTTGTTATAGCTTGTTTATATGGTTCTGACCCGATTCTGTTTCCCGTTGTGAGTTTGCCTGTTGATTTTGTACTGCGTTATTATCTGTGTATGACTCATTGCCTGTGACCTGACTACTCTCTGCTCGCCCCTCTGGTACCTTGCAGCTATCTCTGTGTGTGACTCATTGCCTGTGACCTGATTACTCTCTGCTCGCCCCTCTTGTACCTTGCAGCTATCTGTGTATGACTCATTGCCTGTGACCTGATTACTCTCTGCTCGCCCCTCTTGTACCTTGCAGCTATCTCTGTGTATGACTCATTGCCTGAGACCTGATTACTCTCTGCTCGCCCCTCTGGTACCTTGCAGCTATCTCTGTGTGTGACTCATTGCCTGTGACCTGACTACTCTCTGCTCGCCCCTCTGGTACCTTGCAGCTATCTCTGTGTGTGACTCATTGGCTACGTCCTGACTATTCTCCCTGTCTATGCCCCTTGGTAACTTTGTCTCACAGTTACTCTGCTAGGAATTGTCTTGCAGCTCCTAGCTCTGTGGAGTTTAAGCCACGCCTCTAGCAGTCACATGCTTCAGGCCCTGCAGCTCTGAAGTACGCATCTATTCGGTTGCTGCCCGCTCCACAGGTATCTTTGAGCACGCTTTCGCTTTACTCAGGACACGCGCACTGGCTCAGTGAGCAAGTTCAGTGCGGTGTCTTTGACACCGCGTTTGACAGGCTTGCTGCCCTAGCTGTCAATCTTGCGGAGTCTGCTAGGAAAGCCGCTGCTCCGTGCACCAGTGTCAAATTAGCCAGAATTTCGTCCCTAGGAACTCTATCCTTGATCTGGTCCTCTATTTGTTGCAGCCAGACCATGAGGGCACGAGCGGTACAGGTACCAGCTATCGCTGGTTTCAATCCACCTGCTGAAGCTTCCCAGATGTGCTTCAGGAAACAGTCTGCTTTTTTGTCAAGCGGGTCTTTCAACACGCCAGAGTCCTCTAATGGTAGGGATACCTTTTTTGAGGATCTGGCTACGGCCCCATCAATTTTTGGGTCTTTTTCCCAGGCTTCTGAATCCTTCTGCTCAAAAGGGTACCTCCTCTTTGATGCGGAAGGTAAGCCCCCTGACCTCTCCGGTTTTTTCCATTCCCTGTCAATTAGCGCTTTTATTTTATCATTTACAGGGAAGGTACGTTTTCGTTTTTCCTTCAGTCCTCCAAACATTACATCCTCTAATGATTTGGGAGCTTTTTCCTCTTTACGGCCCATTGTAGCCCTAATTGCTCTGACCAGTTTTTCCACATCCTCTGTTGGGAAACATGGACGGCCGCCTATATCGCTGTCCGAGGAGGATTCTGAGGACCGAGTAGAGGAAGAGGAGGTGGAGGGGGACAAGGATACATCCCGCCCCTTCTGCCTTGGCGAGGCCTCTGAATCGGAGCTTCTTCTACGATCTCTTTTATCTTTCTTTTTAAGGGCTGCCTTTAGGGAACCTTTCACCTCCTGTTGAATTAACTGTTTAAGGCTAGTCACCAAATCAGGGGTCTCCTCCTGTATAGTTTTATTTATACAGTCAGCGCAGAGGTCTTTCTGCCACTGATCTGCCAGCGGGTTTTTACATAGGGCGCATTCTCCATTTTTGGTTTTGCTGCTGGCCTTCTTCGACCCCTAGTGATCAAACAGAGAAAAAGGAACCCCGTTACCATAAGGGTGACATTCACGTAGATCACTCACCACCGCTGTCAATCAGGGGTACCGATCTCGGAGGCTCCTCAGATGCACTCGTGACGTTTCTCCTGGACGTCTCAGTCATGCCGATTGCGTTTATGACTGCCGCTCCCACCACTCGAGCGACTGCTCCTGGTATGTTGGCGGCTCGGCCTGGCATCTGGCGAGAGGTTTTGCTGCTGACGCTGCTCGTCTTGCCCCACTTCCATCATGAAGTCTTGGGCATGAGTGCGTCTTCTGTGGTCATCCCCCTTTTGTAAGGGGGATCCACTGCACTCTCCGCCTCCTCCGGTTACTCCACAGCCCCTCCCCCCCCCGATCTCCTTTCGCCGGCCGGCGTTATTTGCTATGGGCGCCGCCTCCCGACGTCATGCAGGCACGCCCCCTCCCAGCGTGCCCTGCGCATGACGTCAGGGGAGCGCGACCCAGAAGTGGCCGTTCCCTGACGCTCCTGGATGCGGCAGAGAGGGAGAGGGCGGCGCAGCAGCCACGGCAGAACCCCAGGCTGTGCTGCTCCTGCGCCCGCTCGGACGCTGAGCCCCCGGGGGACCCGCGGACGGCGCTTCCCTCCCCCGACGCACAGGACCTTGCCTGTTCTTCCATGCCGGCACGAGAGAGGGGCAGGTACGTCTTCAGTACACGGGTCCCTGTCAGGACAGGAAACCCAACTGAAGGGAGGGAGAGGTACCGCCCTTTTATCTTCAGTAGTGTTCCTGTCCTGACTGGGCAGATCCCCTCTCTCATGTGTGCCGTCATGGGAGACGGGAAAACAAGCCATCCTTGAGCTGCAAAAACAGAAAAAACCCATCCGAGAAATTGCTACAACATTAGGAGTGGCAAAATCTACAGTTTGGTACATCCTGAGAAAGAAAGCACTGGTGAACTCATCAATGCAAAAAGACCTGGGCGCCCACGGAAGACAACAGTGGTGGATGATCGCAGAATAATCTCCATGGTGAAAAGAAACCCCTTCACAACAACCAACCAAGTGAACAACACTCTCCAGGAGGTATCAATATCCAAATCTACCATAAAGAGAAGACTGCATGAAAGTAAATACAGAGGGTTCACTGCACGGTGCAAGCCACTCATAAGCATCAAGAATAAAAAGGCTAGACTGGACGTTGCTAAAAACATCTAAAAAAGCCAGCACAGTTCTGGAAGAACATTCTTTGGATAGATGAAACCAAGATCAACCTCTACCAGAATGATGGAAAGAGAAAAGTATGGCGAAGGCGTGGTACAGCTCATGATCCAAAGCATACCACATCATCTGTAAAACATGGTGGAGGCAGTGTGATGGCTTGGGCATGCATGGCTGCCAGTGGCACTGGGCCACTAGTGTTTATTGATGATGTGACACAGGACAGAAGCAGCCGAATGAATTCTGAGGTATTCAGAGCCATACTGTGTGCTCAGATGCAGCCAAACTGATTGGCCTTGTTTTGGGTCATTGTCGATCTGTAGTATGAAACGACGACCAAAGCAACCCAGGAGTTTATTAAAGCAAAGAAGTGGAATATTCTTGAATGGCCAAGTCAGTCACCTGATCTCAACCCAATTGAGCATGTATTTCACTTGTTAAAGACTAAACTTCAGACAGAAAGGCCCACAAACCAACAGCAACTGAAAACCACCGCAGTGAAGGCCTGGCAGAGCATCAAAAAGGAGGAAACACAGCGTCTGGTGATGTCCATGAGTTCAAGACTTCAGGCAGTCATTGCCAACAAAGGGTTTACAACCAAGTACTAGAAATGAACATTTTATTTACAATTATTTAATCTGTCCAATTACTTTTGGTCCCTTTAAAAACAGGATGGCACATGTTAAAGTGCCGACACTCCTAAACCCTTCATCCAATTTGAATGTGGATACCCTCAAATGAAAGCTGAAAGTCTGAACTTCAACTGCATCTGAATTGTTTTGCTCAAAATTCATTGTGGTAATGTCTAGAACCAAAATTAGAAAAATGTTGTCTCTGTCCAAATATATATGGACCCAGCTGTATGTGACTAATGGGGGCTTCTCAGTGACTTTCCAGGGGTCCTAAATATGAGTACAGGAAGAATCCAGAAACCGGAAAAATTGAGCTTCAGTATTTTAATGACATTTGCCTCAGTTTAATTCTTACTCTTTACATTTATTGCATAAGTCTGACCCCGTAATGCTGTGTAGTGAGGATATACATGGTGCAAAGCAAGAGAAAGACGCAAAGATCACTGCAGAAAGGAAGGAAAATGGCGCCATATACAGAACAGATTGCCGAAAGCAGAGACGGAGGAGGCAGAAGTAGCTCCATCGCCCGTATTATCTGCTTTGAGGATTAAGGTACTGTCACACTTAGCGATGCACCAGCGATCCCGACCAGCGATATGACGCGGTCAGGATCGCTGATACATCGCTAAGTGGTCGCTAGTGAGCTGCCACACAGGCAGATCTCACCAGCGACATCGCAGGGGTGGGGGTCGCTACTTACCTGTCAGACGAGGCGATCCTGACGTCCTCCCGCCCGCGTCCACGCGTCGCTCGTCTCCACAGCAGGAAGCCCAGCAGGAAGCTGACGACAAGAAACGGCCCAGGACGTTCTCGCGTGATCCGCGATAACCAGCGGGGGAGCGGTCGGAGGTAAGTATCAGACATAGCGATATCGCTAGCAATATCGCTGCTACGTCACAAAAACCAGTGACGTTATAGCGATATTGCTAGCGATATCGCTTAGTGTGACAGGCCCTTTACTCTGATACAGAGATCCAAATCCACAAAATACAAAGCTACTATGATAAAAACATGCAGAGAGCTCCCCCTAGTGGTGGCTGCAGAGATTAATGATAAGATTCTGTCTGCAGTCACCACTAGGGGGAGCTCCCTGTATACAGAGATACACAAGATTCTGTCTGCAGTCACCACTAGGGGGAGCTCCCTGTATACAGAGATACACAAGATTCTGTCTGCAGCCACCACTAGGGGGAGCTCCTTGTATACAGAGATTCATGATAAGATCCTGCCTGCAGTCACCACTAGAGGCAGCTCCCTGTATACAGAGATACATGATAAGATCCTGTCTGCAGCCTCCAGTAGGGGGGAGCTCCCTGTATACAGAGATACATGATAAGATCCTGTCTGCAGCCATCACTAGGGGGAGCTCCCTGTATACAGAGATACATGATATGATCCTGTCTTCAGCCACCACTAGGGGGAGCTCCCTGTATACTGTCAAACGTTGACACTCCCCCTAGTGGTGGCTGCAGACTTTTTTTTTTTTTTTAATAAACATTTCACTTCGTTGTTCCAGGGCATTTGGGGATTGTTATTAAGGATGTCAAGGCTGCTATGACATTACGTATTCTGGAATGAATCCACACAGGATTATGTTTAGTGATGGTGTTTGGAGGCCGGGTGTCGGCCATTATTGGTGAGCTTGGTAACTGTAGTAAGCAGAGAAGGGGCCGGCGTCCCACCACACTTTACCCCGACTCTTTATCAGTTTTATATAAATTAAAGGCACAGAACATCTTATAAAGCCAAACAGGAGAACTCCAGGCAGTTGCACGAGGCACATAGGGCAAATCACAGCGGCTCCATGCACTTGGATTAACCATCGAGTTGCTGCTGTAATATGCAGGGGAGGCCGCAGAGCAGGGGGAGGGCGTAGCGCAGGGATTTACAGACTAAACCCTCTTGGGTAGAGGAGAAATAACGATGCAAATGTGTCTCAGCCATACGACAACATGTACATCAGTCTCACAGTACGAGGGGCAGGTGACACCAGCGTCGTCCGCTGCACGTTCCTGAGATGTGGGGCATAAGAGGCTCTTGATGATCAACAACCCAAATAAGAAAAATTAATCCGAAATGTCTGACAACATCGCAGAAGATCATTTAACACTGTCCAAGAATAATTAAAATAGAAAAAAAAAAAAAAAAGCATTCACTTCAATGGAGCGGAGCTGCAATACCTGACACAGCCTGCGCACAGGCGGTGGTGCCGTGTGTGGAAGAAAGCCGCCATGTATTCCTAAGTCTGGACTTCTCCCATAAGGATCTCCTGACAGAGCTCAGAGGTGACGGCCGCTGGGAATACCTTCACTATTGTCACCTGCGGCGATACAGATGGGGGTTGTGATCCGGACTCTCTGCATAGTGTCTATAGGTCAGGGGTGAGACGTCTCCCGTATACGGCGGCCGCGCAGTATCAGGATCCATCCATGCGGCCCGTCTGCTGCTCGGCCTGTCGCCGGGTGGGTCATGCAGTAACATATTTTGGGACAAGGATACACGGGTGTCAGGCAGCTGGGGGGCCAGGCTCTCGCCCTATTGGGGTAAATACCCTCCTTGCCTCGCAGATTGAGGTAAATAAGTTTTTTGCTCGTCGTTCACAGCGTCCCTCTGTGACGGTCCGTCGGGATTTACATCATGTCCGTCACTGAAGCCAGCGAGCTGCAGGATCTGAGCGGGGGGCTCCTGCACTCGGCCTCCGTCCTCCCGGGTGAAATGCTGCTTAAAATACTGACTGGGGGTCTCTGCCTCCTCCTCAGGAACCGGCGGCTGCTCGTCAGGTCTCTCCTCAGAAATGAGCAGCGGTTGGGTGGACTCTGATCTGGAGAACATTGGGGTCTGACCTTGGTAGCCCCCCATAATGACGGTGGAGTACTGCACGGTGCTGGACGTGCTCTGCGCGCAGGAGATGCCGTCGCTCTCAGAGACGCTGAGCTGCGGGGACGATAAGCAGGAGGAGCCCCCGATGCCGCTGCTCAGCCCCTCCGACGTGGCCGTCTTCATCTGATCCACAGACTTTAGGTCCTGATCGTCGTACGGCTTCTCATCCGCGGTTATCTTCACCACGCTGACGTCTGTGAACGGACCCTCCTGAAACGGGTTCGGTTTGGATCCATGCTGCAGGACGGAAACGACAGACATTACAATGTTGTGGGGGCAATGTGGGGGCGCTGGGCACGTAATGCCCGAGGTTGGTTAATGCTGCTGTCAGTACCTGACACGTCATTTATTTCATCAAAACCAGGGCAACACCGGTCTATGGGACACCGGGGGGGGTTCAGCCGCACCAGTCTACGGGACACTGGGGGGGGGGCGCGGGGTGGTTCAGCCACACCGTTCTACTGGATACCGGGGTGGGGGTTCAGCCACACCAGTCTACGGGACATCGGGGGGGGGGGGGGGTTCAGCCGCACCAGTTAATGGGATAACTGGGGGGGATTCAGCCGCACCAGTCTATAGAATAGCGGGGGTTCAGCCGCATCAGTTGAGCGAGCGGAGGACAGATGTGTTGCGGTTATTGTAGCAGATGCCATGTTTTTGTAATCTTGTTGCGCTTTCTGCCAGTCCGTTATATAAAGACTTCAGCTCATCCTGATCCTCCTGCTGCAGGCTGTGCAGATCTGCACAGCCTGAAGCAGGAATGACATTGATGGCGTCATGTCGGCAGAGGACCTAGTGCTGTCAGTGAGACCGGCCTGAAACAAGAGGGGCATGTGCGGGGGATTGGCACAGATGCCATTTTTGGTTTTGGGCTGTCAGGGGGGCAGCGCTGGTGTCTCAGATCTCGTGCACACTGAATGGAGCTGCGCTCTTACCCGGCTGGGGGTCTGTGGAGACCACTGGGCAATGTTACTCTTAGAAGGATCCGGAACATTTGGCCAAATGTGCTTCTTAATCCTAAAGAAGGCGAAAAATAAAATCACGTGACGTAGAGTGACATTACTCCTCCCGGGGCCCCGCGCTCCCCCCACAGCGATCGTAAGACCCCGATACTTACTGCTCTCTCTTATTACAAAACAGGAAGCACAGGACCAGGATGAGCACCAGGAAGCCGAGACACGAGGACACCACGATGGCCTCCACCTCCCCACTATCTGCGGAGACATTGCAAAGATGGAGATCACGGCTCATTAATAAATATGTGCAGATTCTCTTTACAGGGAGCGCACAATGGAGAGGAAAGACTGAAGCAGCGACTCCCACGATGGCGTGAGGGGAAGAAAGACGGCGCCAGCGACTCCCACGGTGGCGTGAGGGGAAGAAAGACGGCGCCAGCGACTCCCACGGTGGAGCGAGGGGACAGAGACGGCGCCAGCGACTCCCACGGTGGCGCGAGGGGACAGAGACGGCGCCAGCGACTCCCACGGTGGCGCGAGGGGACAGAGACGGCGCCAGCGACTCCCACGGTGGCGCGAGGGGACAGAGACGGCGCCAGCGACTCCCACGGTGGCGCGAGGGGACAGAGACGGCGCCAGCGACTCCCACGGTGGCGCGAGGGGACAGAGACGGCGCCAGCGACTCCCACGGTGGCGCGAGGGGACAGAGACGGCGCCAGCGACTCCCACGGTGGCGCGAGGGGACAGAGACGGCGCCAGCGACTCCCACGGTGGCGCGAGGGGACAGAGACGGCGCCAGCGACTCCCACGGTGGCGCGAGGGGACAGAGACGGCGCCAGCGACTCCCACGGTGGCGCGAGGGGGAAGAGACTGCGCCAGCGACTCCCACGGTGGCGCGAGGGGGAAGAGACTGCGCCAGCGACTCCCACGGTGGAGCGAGGGGGAAGAGACGGCGCCAGCGACTCCCACGGTGGCGCGAGGGGACAGAGACGGCGCCAGCGACTCCCACGGTGGCGCGAGGGGACAGAGACGGCGCCAGCGACTCCCACGGTGGCGCGAGGGGACAGAGACGGCGCCAGCGACTCCCACGGTGGCGCGAGGGGACAGAGACGGCGCCAGCGACTCCCACGGTGGCGCGAGGGGACAGAGACGGCGCCAGCGACTCCCACGGTGGCGCGAGGGGACAGAGACGGCGCCAGCGACTCCCACGGTGGCGCGAGGGGACAGAGACGGCGCCAGCGACTCCCACGGTGGCGCGAGGGGACAGAGACGGCGCCAGCGACTCCCACGGTGGCGCGAGGGGACAGAGACGGCGCCAGCGACTCCCACGGTGGCGCGAGGGGGAAGAGACTGCGCCAGCGACTCCCACGGTGGCGCGAGGGGGAAGAGACTGCGCCAGCGACTCCCACGGTGGAGCGAGGGGGAAGAGACGGCGCCAGCGACTCCCACGGTGGCGCGAGGGGGAAGAGACGGCGCCAGCGACTCCCACGGTGGCGCGAGGGGGAAGAGACGGCGCCAGCGACTCCCACGGTGGCGCGAGGGGGAAGAGACGGCGCCAGCGACTCCCACGGTGGCGCGAGGGGACGAGACGGCGCCACCGACTCCCACGGTGGCGTGAGGGGACGAGATGGCGCGAGGGGACGAGATGGCGCCACGACTCCCACGGTGGCGCGAGGGGAAGAGAGACGGCGCCAGCGACTCCCACGGTGGCGCGAGGGGAAGAGAGACGGCGCCAGCGACTCCCACGGTGGCGCGAGGGGAAGAGAGACGGCGCCAGCGACTCCCACGGTGGTGCGAGGGGAAGAGAGACGGCGCCAGCGACTCCCACGGTGGCGCGAGGGGGAAGAGACTGCGCCAGCGACTCCCACGGTGGAGCGAGGGGGAAGAGACGGCGCCAGCGACTCCCACGGTGGAGCGAGGGGGAAGAGACGGCGCCAGCGACTCCCACGGTGGAGCGAGGGGGAAGAGACGGCGCCAGCGACTCCCACGGTGGCGCGAGGGGACGAGACGGCGCCACCGACTCCCACGGTGGCGTGAGGGGACGAGATGGCGCGAGGGGACGAGATGGCGCGAGGGGACGAGATGGCGCCACGACTCCCACGGTGGCGCGAGGGGAAGAGAGACGGCGCCAGCGACTCCCACGGTGGCGCGAGGGGAAGAGAGACGGCGCCAGCGACTCCCACGGTGGCGCGAGGGGAAGAGAGACGGCGCCAGCGACTCCCACGGTGGCGCGAGGGGAAGAGAGACGGCGCCAGCGACTCCCACGGTGGCGCGAGGGGAAGAGAGACGGCGCCAGCGACTCCCACGGTGGTGCGAGGGGAAGAGAGACGGCGCCAGCGACTCCCACGGTGGCGCGAGGGGACAGAGACAGCGCCAGCGACTCCCACGGTGGCGCGAGGGGACGAGACGGCGCCAGCGACTCCCACGGTGGCGCGAGGGGAAGAGAGACGGCGCCAGCGACTCCCACGGTGGCGCGAGGGGAAGAGAGACGGCGCCAGCGACTCCCACGGTGGCGCGAGGGGAAGAGAGACGGCGCCAGCGACTCCCACGGTGGTGCGAGGGGAAGAGAGACGGCGCCAGCGACTCCCACGGTGGTGCGAGGGGAAGAGACGGCGCCAGCGACTCCCACGGTGGCGCGAGGGGAAGAGACTCCCACGGTGGTGCGAGGGGAAGAGAGACGGCGCCAGCGACTCCCACGGTGGTGCGAGGGGAAGAGAGACGGCGCCAGCGACTCCCACGGTGGTGCGAGGGGAAGAGAGACGGCGCCAGCGACTCCCACGGTGGTGCGAGGGGAAGAGAGACGGCGCCAGCGACTCCCACGGTGGTGCGAGGGGAAGAGAGACGGCGCCAGCGACTCCCACGGTGGTGCGAGGGGAAGAGAGACGGCGCCAGTGACCCCCACGGAGATGCCAGGGGAAGAGACAGCACCAGCGATTCTCAAAGTGGTGCAGAGGAACAGGTGGCGGCAGTGACTCCCACAGTGGAGCAGGGGCAGAGACAATGGCGATTCCCGCGAGGTTCTGTGGCTTTTTTAGATGGTACAATAGCGCTCTCTAAACCGCAATATCTAGAAAAACTAAATTTGTGTTGATCCTGCTCATGAAGGAGGCTCTTACCGAACGGCAGGGTGGTGAAGCTCAGTGGCAGCCCGGCCTTCCCGCCTTCCTCGGTGTTCGCGGTCACAGACACGCTGTAAGCGGTTTTAGCGGCTAAGGATTTCAGAGTGTACTCCGTTACTGTTGCATTCACTGGGATAACTGGAAAACAAGACGAATTACGAGTTACCGTGTATCCCGTGATGGAGGAACTGACCAGCACTACTGTGACCGGGACTCTCATCTCGTACATGTTGTGCACGCAGCCTGTGGATCTAAAGTGCTCTGCAGCTCTCCATGTGTTGGAGAACCTCTAAGGCAGGGGCACAGTGCAGTGTGATGTGGGGAGACTCTTACCCTTGGGGGTGCCATAGTTGTCCCCATACTTTATGGTGTAGTTGGTGATGAAACCGTTTTGCTTTGACAGAGGGACCGGCTTCCACATCAGGGTCACCCACGTTTTCCCGGTGAACTTCGTCTGGACGGCGGGTCCAATTGTAGGAGCTGGAAACAATACAGGAATGATGTGAGACTATGCTTACACTCAGGGAGCGGCCCACGGCCCCCCACAATCCTCCTTACCCCCTTGCTGCAGGTAGGCTGCCACGGTCCCGGATCTCTCCTGCCCGTCTCTGTGCAGCACGTTCAGTCTGATCAGGTAAAGTACAAACGGCCCAATGTCACCTGGAGAGAAAGAATGGCGGTCACAGCCAGAGAGCAGATGTGTGCTGCACAGGGTCACTGCGCAGGATCACCCACGTCTATGTGGACCCTATGACTTCTATGGGACACTGTAGACATGCTTTTATCTGTGCAGCGAAGGTAGGAGGCGAGCTGTGACCATCTACTGACTTCTAGGAGAGAGTGCTGTGAGCGTGCTCTGTGCAGCGGTCCATGTGCAGTGAGGGGAAGGAGGCTGTTGTGAACTCATTTTCTGGTTTACCTCTGGCTTCTGGTGAGGGTGGTGGAGCTGGCTGTGTTGACAGAGGAGTCGTGAGGTCTCCATCCGGGCTCCCTCTAGTGGTGACAGTAGGTAAAGAAGCTGATCTAAATTGCAGAGACCTGCCACCTGAGGAGGAGGACTGTGAGTGGACATCAGGAGTCTCTGACTGGATTTAAGACAGCCGACTCCCTAATTTTGTGCTGGTGATTTTCCTGCCCTGAGGTACTGGTTTCCAGTTCTGTTCCTGCCTTCACATGTTAAGTGTGCTCTGCTATTTTTTCACATGAGATTTGGTCTGGTTTACTCAGTTTTTGTGGTCAGCCAGCCCCTGCTGGTGCTGTGCTGAATTTCCATTCTTATGTCTCTTTATGCCAGTTTGCTTTTTGTCCCTGATCAGATTGGTCTCTTTTTGCTCTGTCTTCACAATATACCAGAGTGCTGATATAGGGAATTGAAGTCTGGCGACTTCAGAAAGTGTTGGACATTTTTTGGCAGGATTTTGTGCGGATTGCAGACAGCATCTTTCCTTCCCAGTTAGTGTGGGGCCCATCGTTAGCTCAGCCTATTTTTCTGTTTGTGTTTTCATCTTGTCTCACCGACAATACATGTTTGGGGGCTGTCCATTGCTTTGAGGTCTGCTCTGGGGCAGTTTAGATATCCCCTTTTCTTGCTTTAGGCTTATTTAGCTCTCCGGCTGTGACGAGGCGTCTAGGATCATCGTAGGTACGCTCCACGGCTACTGCTAGTTGTGTGGATAGGATCAGGGGTCTGCAATCCGCTTAGTTACCAACCACATTGGCTTTCTGTGGCTTAGCTTGTTTTTCCTCCTCGGTGACTCATTCATAACAGAATCACCAGCCATACCGCAGATTCTAGGGTACTCAAAAGCAGGAAAAAAAATAAATAAAAATAATTGTAAAAAAAAAAAAAAAAGTGTCAATTTTTTTTTTTTTAAAATATGTATTTTTTTTCTCTGGGGCCGTAGGAGGATTTTTTCCTTAATGGAGATTAAGCAATTGTCTGATCGTGTGGAGCAGCTCGCTGCTGAAGTGCGGGGAATTTCCGCCTATCTCGCTCAATCACATGCTGTTGAACCAAAAATCCCTACTCCTGATGTGTTTTCTGGGGATCGGTCTAAATTTTTGAATTTTAAGAATAATTGTAAATTATTTCTTGCCTTGAAGCCTAACTCATCGGGGAGCTCTGCGCAGCAGGTTAAAATTGTCATCTCCTTCCTGCGCGGCGATCCCCAGAATTGGGCGTTTTCTTTGACACCTGAAAATCCTATTCTGACTGATGTGGATGCATTTTTTCAAGCCTTGGGGTTGTTGTATGATGAACCTAATGCTATTGATCAGGCTGAGAAAGCCCTATTGGCATTGAACGAGGGACAGGATTCTGCAGAGTTATACTGTCAAAAATTCCGAAAGTGGGCGGTCCTTACTACATGGAATGATGGTGCCTTGGCAGCTCTCTTTCGCAAGGGTTTATCAGAAACCGTAAAAGATGTTATGGTGGGATTTACTGTTCCCTCTGATCTTGACGATTCTATGTCATTAGCCATGCAAGTTGATCGGCGTTTACATGAACGTAAAACTACACGAGAGGTGTTGCCACCTTTTCAACAAATGTCTGAACCTATGCAATGTGATAGGGTTTTGTCTAGGGTCCAACGTCAGGAGTTTAGAAGGCGTAATAAGCTGTGTTTTTTCTGTGGAGACGTCTCATACTATTTCTGTCTGCCCTAAACGAGAGAAACGTTTTGCTCACACATTTGCTGTGGGTGGTGTACAACCTAAGTTTATTTTGGCAATTACTCTGATCTGCTCCTTATCCACATTTTCTGCCAAGGCTTTTGTGGATTCAGGAGCAGCTTTGAATCTGATGGATTTGGATTTTGCTAAACTTTGTGGTTTTCCCATGATACCTCTGCGGACGCCTATTCCTTTGAGGGGTATTGATGCTACTCCTTTGGCGGAGAATAAACCTCACTTTTGGACCCAGGTGATAATGCGGGTCGCCCCAGACCACCAAGAAAATTGCAGATTTTTGGTGTTGCATAATTTGCATGATACTATTGTTCTGGGTTTTCCCTGGTTGCAAATCCATAATCCAGTTTTGGATTGGAAATCTGTCTGTGGTGAGTTGGGGCTGTCGGTGTGCTCTTGTTGACACTCCTGTTTTCTCCACCTCTCCCCAGTCTCATGATGTTCCTGACTATTTGGCTGATTTTTATGATGTATTTAGTGACAGTAAGTCTGCATCCCTGCCTCCTCATAGGAGTTATGACTGTGCAATTGAGTTGAGGCCTGGGTGTAAAATTTCCCAAGGGTCAACTTTTCAATTTATCTGTACCCGAGCATGAGGCTATGCGATCCTATATTAAGGAGTCGTTGGAGAAGGGTCATATTGAACCATCCTCTTCACGCTTGGGTGCTGGTTTTTTTTTTCGTGGCTAAGATAGTTCATTAAGGCCTTGTATTGACTATCGTTCCCTTAACAAGATTACGGATAAATATCAGTATCCGTTACCCCTGATATCTGATTTATTCTCCAGAGTTAAAGGTGCTTGCTGGTTTACTAAGCTTGACCTCAGGGGGGCATATAATCTTATTCGCATCAAGCATGGGGATGAATGGAAGACGGCTTTTAATACTCCGGAGGGACATTTTGAGTACCTGGTGATGCCTTTTGGGCTCACTAATGCCCCTTCTGTCTTCCGGGACTTTGTGGATAGGTTTTTTGTTCATCTATCTGGATGACATTTTGATCTTTTCCAGTGATTGGGATTCTCATGTGGAACATGTTCGGACTGTGTTCTGGATTTTGAGGGAGAATTCCCTGTATGTTAAGGGATCGAAATGCCTTTTTGGGGTACAGAGGATTTCATTTTTGGGATTTATTTTGTCTCCGTCAACTATTGAAATGGACCCGGCCAAGGTACAGGCCATTTATGATTGGGTTCAGCCCACTTCTTTGAAGGCCCTCCAGAAGTTTTTGGGTTTTGCTAATTTTTATCGTAAATTTATAGGTAATTTTTCTGGTATTGTCAAACCACTGACTGATCTGACCAAGAAGGGCGCTGATGTGCTGAATTGGTCTCCAGAGGCTGCTTTGGCATTTCAGGAGCTGAAGCGGAGGTTCACTTCTGTTCCGGTTTTACGGCAACCTGATGTCTCACTTTCATTTCAGGTAGAGGTAGATACTTCGGAGATTGGTGCAGGAGCTGTTTTGTCCCAAAAAGATCCGGTGACTTCTAAAATGAATACCTGTGCCTTCTTTTCCCAAAAGTTCTCCCCATCTGAACGCAACTATGATGTGGGGAATCGGGAATTGTTGGCCATGAAGTGGGCATTCGAGGAGTGGAGACATTGGTTGGAGGGAGCTAGACATCAAGTTGTGGTCCTAACTGACCACAAGAATTTGATTTACCTGGAGTCGGCCAAACGCTTGAATCCTAGACAGACTAGGTGGGCCTTGTTTTTCACGCGTTTTGATTTAGTGGTCTCCTTTCTTCCAGGAACTAAGAATGTTAAGGCAGACGCCCTTTCTAGGAGTTTCTTTGCTGATTCTCCTATGGTTACCAAACCTACTACCATCCTAGGTGAGGGGGTAGTTCTTTCTGCCATCTCGCCCAATTTGAGACGTGCCCTGGAAGAATTTCAGGAGGAGAAACCTGAGCGTTGTCCTATGGGAAAATTGTATGTTCCTGACCAGTGGAGAAAGAGTGATGTCTGAAGTTCATTGCTCCGCGTTGGCTGGTCATCCAGAGATACCAGAGATTTGGCGAGATGGTCTTTTTGGTGGCCCGCCTTATCTCGTGATGTCAGCAATTTTGTGCAGTCTTGTGGGACTTGTTCCCGGGCTAAACCCTGTTCTCGTTCCAGTGGGTTGTTGATGCCCTTGCCGGTGCCCAAGAGGCCATGGACCCATATCTCAATGGATTTTATTTCTGATCTTCCTGTCTCTCAGAGAATGACTGTTATCTGGGTGATTTGTGATAGATTTTCTAAGATGGTCCATCTTGTACCACTCCCAAAGCTGCCATCTTCCTCAGAGTTGGTGCCCTTGTTTTTACAACAGGTGGTTCGGCTGCATGGGATACCTGAGAACATTGTGTCGGACAGAGGAGTCCAGTTTGTCTCCAGATTTTGGAAAGCTTTTTATTCCAAGCTGGGAATTCAGTTATCCTTCTCCTCTGCGTTTCACCCACAGACCAATGGGCAGACAGAGAACAAACCAGACTTTGGAGTCCTATTTGAGATGTTTTATATCTGCTGATCAGGATGATTGGGTCTTATTTTTGCCCTTGGCTGAATTCACACTGAACAATAGAGCTAGTTCTGCCACATTGATGTCACCCTTTTTCTGTAACTTTGGGTTATATCCTCGATTTTCTTCAGGGCAAGTGGAATCTTCCGCCTGCCCAGGTGTTGGCACTGTGGTAGAGAGAATGCAGCAGATTTGGGACCAAGTGGTGGATAAGTTGTCCCTCTCTCAAGAAAAGGCCCAGCGGTTTTCCAACCGGCATAGGACCATTGGTCCCCGGTTTAAAGTGGGTGATATGGTTTGGTTATCGTCAAAACATCTCTCTAGGAAGGTTGCGTCTCCAAAGTTCAAGCCAAGATTTATTGGACCTTATAGGATTTTGGAGATTCTTAACCCGGTTTCTTTTCGATTGGCTCTTCCTGTTACGTTTAAGATCCATAACGTGTTTCATAAGTCTCTGTTGAAGAGGTTTGTTGAGCCAGTGGTTCCTATGGCGGCACCTCCTGACCCTGTGTTGGTTGAAGGTAATGTGGAATATGAGGTAGAGAAAATACTGGATTCTCGTCTGGCTAGACAGAGACTCCAGTATTTGGTCAAGTGGAAGGGTTATGGCCAGGAGGACAATTCTTGGGTCTCTGCCTCTGATATTCATGCCAATAGATTGGTTCGTGCTTTTCACCGGGCCCATCCTGATCGGCCTGGTGGTGTGGATGAGGGTTCGGTGACCCCTCAAGGGGGGGTACTGTTGTGAACTCATTTTCTGGTTTACCTCTGTGTTGACAGAGGAGTCGTGAGTTCTCCATCCGGGCTCCCTCTAGTGGTGACAGTAGGTAATGAAGCTGGTCTGAATTGCAGAGACCTGCCACCTGAGGGGTCTGCTCTGGGGCAGTTCAGATATCCCCTTTTCTTGCTTTAGGCTTATTTAGCTCTCCGGCTATGACGAGGCGTCTAGGATCTTCGTAGGTACGCTCCACGGCTACTGCTAGTTGTGTGGATAGGATCAGGGGTCTGCATTCCGCTTAGTTACCAACCTCTCTGGTTTTCTGTGGCTTAGCTTGTTTTTGTTTTTCCTCCTCGGTGACTCATTCATAACAGGAGGCGATCAATATCCTCTGATGTCTTTTGCACAGATCATACCCAAAAAACTCTCCTATAGAAGTCACTGTGCAGAAAGGAGGAGGAGGTTATCTGTGACCATCATCTATCGGCTTCTATGGGAGAGTGCTGAGGGCATGCTCTGGTCTGTGCAGAGGTTATCGGGGGAGGGGGGTGTGTGTGTGTTTTATAAGGGGAAAATGCAGGATTTTTATTTTCTTTCTATAATTCACTGCCGTAAACGGGGAACACTGATGTCTCTTTTCCATTCTTACCCCGCAGAAACGTTCTGGTCGAGTCACTCGGCTCCCGCTGCCACTCAGCATCGCAGTCCATAGACAGAGAATTCCTGCACCACTCGATCACATATCCCAGCACTTTCCCCGGCGGCCTCCACTCCACCCAGAGGAGTCCATCTTTGGGGTAGGCTCTAAGGTTCATATCTGCCGGCTGAACAACTGGAACAGTGAGAGCAGAATAGTGAGCGCAGGAATAGGGTATAATACAGGAAGTAACTCAGGATCAGTAATGTAATGTATGTACACAGTGACTGCACCAGCAGAATAGTGAGTGCAGCTCAGGGGTATAATACAGGATGTAACTCAGGATCAGTAATGTATGTACACAGTGACTGCACCAGCAGAATAGTGAGTGCAGCTCTGGAGTAAAATACAGGGTGTAACTCAGGAACAGGGTGTAACTCAGGATCAGTAATGTAAAGTATGTACACCGTGACTGAACCAGCAGAATAGTGAGCGAAGCTCTGGAGTATAATACAGGAGGTAACTCAGGATCAGTAATGTAATGTATGTACACAGTGACTCCACTAGCAAAATAGTGAGTGCAGCTCTGGGGTATAATTCAGGATGTAACTCAGGATCAGTAATGTAATGTATGTACACAGTGACTCCACTAGTAAAATAGTGAGTGCAGCTCTGGGGTATAATTCAGGATGTAACTCAGGATCAGTAATGTAATGTATGTACACAGTGACTGCACCAGCAGACTAGTGAGTGCAGCTATGGGCTATAATTCAGGATGTAACTCAGGATCAGTAATGTATGTACACAGTGACTGCACCAGCAGAATAGTGAGTGCAGCTCTGGAGTATAATACAGGATGTAACTTAGGATCAGTAATGTATGTATACAGTGACTGCACCAGCAGAATAGTGAGTGCAGCTCTGGGGTATAATATAGGATGCACAGGGGACCAATAACAAGACAATAAGATCAGCACAACACTCCCAACGCTCGGCTGGAGACAGACTTTCCTTTTTGAGCAATATACACACATTAGGGACTTGCGGATCCTCGGCACGATCGTGTTATTGGGGGCCTCCACATGCGGTGCGGTGTTACATCAGTACATGCGGGGGCTCACCTTTATCAGTGACACGTGGGATAATTAGTGTGGATGGAGGAGAGGGGCCTTTGCTGTTATAAGCAGTGAGGACGACCTCGTAGGAGTCTTTGGGGACAGTGATGTTACACGTGGTCTCCTCCACCGTCAGTGACCGGACCACGTCTGCTCCCCTCTTCACAGTCACGTTGTAGCCCAGGATCAGTCCATTTGCTTGGGACTTTAAATCCTAATAACAGAGGAGGGTTAATTACTCGTCCAGTCAGATTACCACCCCTTTATACTGCTCATAGCCGTCACATCTGCTCCTGTACGGCCTTCAGAAGCCCTGAGTCACAAGCAAATTACGCTCCCATGTAAAATTTGTATGATGGCGGCCATAAGTTTAAAGTGGAGGGAGAAGTCACAAGACAAGTGGTCAACATGTGATCTGCTGCGATCATTCCCTGCCATCCCGGGAACGTGCAGGACGATCTACAACAGCTCGTCATATAGAAAGAGCACAGAACACAAAGCCCGAGACATCTACCTTCCACATCAGCCGGACGACCCTCTCTCCAACATCAGACTGGGTATTGCTGATCTTCCTCCAAAATTCGGGACCTTCAGATGGAGCTGGAGAACATAATGGCAAAAGATTATAACGAAGCTACAAGAGGAAAGATGGAAACACAAAGCAAAGGGCAAAACTAAGTCTGGGAGCTCCCCCTAGTGGTGGCTGCAGACTGGATCTTATGTATCTCTGTATACAGGGAGCTCCCCCTAGTGGTGGCTGCACACAGGATCTTATGCCTCTCTGTATACAGGGAGCTCCCCCTAGTGGTGACTGCAGACAGGATCTTATCATGTATCTCTGTATACAGGGAGCTGCCCCTAGTGGTGGCTACAGACAGGATCTTATAATGTATCTCTGTATACAGGGAGCTCCCCCTAGTGGTGACTGCAGACAGAATCTTATGTATCTCTGTATACAGGAAAGTTCCCCATTACAGGTGGACACACATGATAAGACCAGACACGTACCACTTACCAGATTCGGAGGTAATGGCTGTATATTCTTTGCTCCATTCACTCCAGAATGGAGCTACGATCAGCTTGCAGCGTATACTTATGGTGTAGGTTGTATACGGCTGCAGTTCCTGTAGACTGAACGACTCTCTTGTTTTTGTTAGGTCATCAGAAGGGACCTGATGGAAAAAAATCTGACATTACACCAGTGCGGGGTCACCTAGGGCATCTTATGCCCCCATAAAAGTGGTCCTCAGTTTAGGTTAATTATCTTCTAGAGCATGAACTTCTATGAATAGTGTATTACGCTCTGTGAGAAATCTTAATGGGGCCCGAAATCCCCCTTATAAGCACTGAAGAGCTATTACACCACACAGAACAGATTTTTTTTTTTTTTTAAAGCTGCACACACTAGCTGGCACGAACTGTGGACTCAGGTCATGTGACATCGATGACATCACAGGTCCTTCTATATTTCTATGTTGCTGCCTATGTATGATTGGTCAGGATCATACAGGGAGAAGAAGTCCACGCCCTCAGTGAAAAGTATCTGATAACACCCACTTGGACATAAGTAAACTCACAATGTGTCACTGATTGCGGCCGGGTGTTAGCTGATTCTCACAGCTGACACCTGGCACTAAACGCCAGGAGCGGTCACGGACACCTCTCGGCACTTTAACCCCCAGAACACTGCGATCAAACAAGATCGCAGTGTTCCGGAGCCGGCAAAGGGGCTGACAGCTGTGACAGCCCCTCTGCCTTTGGATCGGAGACCCCACGGCATGACGCGGGGTACCGACGACATCCGGGTCTCCACTGCTGAGAGACTTCCTGTCATGCGCAGTGATGACCAGGAAGACTCCCAGGTCAGTGTGCAACTCTGTGCAGCACTGACAACTGACATGCAGATATGTTTGCTATAGAAGCGATCAGCCTGCACAAAAGGAGTGTCCCATAGTGGGACACAGTGTAAGATTAAGAATTGAATTAAATTAAATAAAAAAAATAAAAATAAATGAAATTGTAAAAATTAAGAAAAAAAATAAAAATTATTTATTCCAGCACTAAATAAATTTTTAAATATATAAAAAATCTAAACAATAAAAGTACACATATTTAGTATTGCGCCGTCCTTAACGACCCGCCCTATAAAACTATCACACTGGTTAACCCCTTTAGTGAACACCATAATAAAAAACAAAAAAAAAAAAAAAAAACCACACGAGGCAAACAACGCTTTATCATCATACCGCCGAACAAAAAGTGGAATAACGTGCGATCAAAAAGACGGATATAAATACACATAGTACCGCTGAAATCGTCATCTTGTCCCGCAAAAAACGAGCCGCCACACAGCATCATCAGCGAAAAATAAATTATAGCTCGCAGAATAAAGCGATGCAAAAATTATTTTTTTTATATAAAATGGTTTTTATTGTATAGAAACGCCAAAACATAAAAAGATATAAATGATGTATTGCTGTAATCGTACTGACCCGAAGAATAAAACTGCTTTATCAAATTAACCATACGCGGAACAGTGTAAATGCCCCCCCACCACAAAAAAAAAAAAAAAGAAATTCATGAATTGGTGGTCTTTGTTCATTCTGCCTTCCAAAAATCGGAATAAAAAGTGATCTAAAAATGTCATGTGCCTGAAAATGGTACCAATAAAAACGTCAACTCGTCCCGCAAAAAATAAGACCTCACAGGACTCTGTGGGTCAAAATATGGAAAAATTATAGCTCTCAAAATGTGGTGATACAAAAACTATTTTTACAATAAAAAGCGTCTTTTAGCGTGTGACAGCTGTCAAACATAAAAACTGCCATAAATAGCGAATCAAAACCCCCGATATCACCCCCTTAGTTAGGGAAAAATAATAAAATAAAATGTATTTATTTCCATTTTCCTATTAGGGTTAGGGGTGCGTTGGGGTTAGGGTTGGAGTTAGAATTGGGGGTTTCCACTGTTTGGGCCCATCAGAAGCTCTCCAAACAACATGTCTGAAATTCCAGCCAATTTTGCATTGAAAAATCAAACGGTGCTCCTTCTCTTCTGAGCTCTGCCATGCTCCCAAACAGTAGTTTTTCCCCACATATGGGGTACCAGCGTACTCAGGACAAATTGGACAACAACTTTTGGGGTCCTATTTCTCCTGTTACCCTTGGGAAAATAAAACAAATTGGATATGAAGGAAATTTGTGAAAAAAAAAAGTTAAATGTTTATTTTTTAAACATTCAAAAAATTCCTGTGACGCACCTGAAGAGTTAATAAACTTCTTGAATGTGGTGTTGAGCACCTTGAGGGGTGCAGTTTTTAGAATGTGTGACGCTCAGGAGCAGACTATGTCTGAGAGTGGACCCTCTAGATCACGGACCTGGAGCCCCTGGGCCGAGCGCGCCAGGTGATGACCGACCCCTATACAGGGATCGTTAGGGGCAAAACCGCAGGGGTCAGGACCGTGACAGCCGGTACCAAGAAGGACAAGCAGGACCAGAAGCGGAACAGGGATGCCCCAGGGGCAGATATAGTAAGGAACGAGCTGAGACCGAAAGAACCCAGGGGAGGGCAGGAGACCGGACAGGAAGCCAGAACACAGATGACAGGCAGGGGAGACTCGAAGTGGAAAGCACGGACGAGAGGAGGCGGACCAGACAGGGAGAATGGTAACGGACCGAAGACAGGGGAGACACGAACAGGACCAGAGGAAACAACTAGACAAGAGAAGTATAGAACCTATAGGGGCCAGAACTGTGCAGAAATACAGCACAATCACCAGGCGTCTTCCCCATAGGGAGGACGCCAGAAATACCTCATTGCCAGGAAGTGGTCACGAAGCCCAGCCCCTCAGCGACTCCCACCGCCAGGTAAAGAGAGCGGTCGGGTGCGCGCCTGCGGCCTAAGGACGGCGCACGGCACCGCAGCAGAAGGGGAGCGAGGACGGGAGGGCGCGCAGGTGGAGGAGCGCCGGTAAGAAGAGGCTGCGGCGGGTGCCGCCGCTGATGGGGCATCGGCGGGCAGGGCAGCCGATGTCACAGGATGGTGTCACTTTTGGGTATTTTCTATCATATAGACCCCTCAAAGTGACTTCAAATGTGAGGTGGTCCCTAAAAAAAAAAAAAAAATAAAAAAAATAAAAATAATGGTGTTGTAAAAATGAGAAATCGCTGGTCAACTTTTAACCCTTATAACTTCCTAACAAAATAAAATTTTGGTTCCAAAATTGTGCTGATGTAAAGTAGATATGTGGGAAATGTTACTTATTAACTATTTGTTGTGTGCCGTATCTCTGTTTTAAGGGCATGAAAATTCAAAGTTGGAAAATTGCGAAATTTTCGCCAAATTTCCATTTCTTTCACAAATAAACAGAAGTCATATCAAAGAAATTTTACCACTAACATGAAGTACAATATGTCACGAGAAAATCTCAGAATCACCGGGATCCATGGAAGCGTTCCAGGATTATTACCTCATAAAGGGACAGTGGTCAGAATTGTAAAAATTGGCCCGGTCATTAAAGTGCAAACCACCCTTGGGGGTAAAGGGGTTAATAAAGGAAATAATAAAACCATACAAAACAACTCTGCAGGTATTATAGCATTGTGTGTCCAGTTCAGTTGGTGAAAAAGTCCTTTTTTAATCCCTTTATCCCACCAGCCTGTTTTCACCTTCTTGACCGGTCCAATTTTTACGATTCTGACCACTGTCCCTTTACCAGGTTATAACCCTGGAACACTTCAATACAAGGGAAAAAGGGGGGAGAGGAGAAAGAGAAAAAAAAAAAAAAAAAAAAAAAAACACAACAAATTTTACTATAGACCCAAATTATTTTATTTTCGCAATGGTAACAGGAGAAATTGCACCATACAATTTTTTGTGCGATTTCTCCTGAGCACACAGATCCCCCATACATGTCTGTACAGTCCTGCTTGTCCACACGGCGAGACTCAGGAGTGAGGGAGTTATTTTTTTTTCTACTGGAATGCAGATTTTCCTAGACTAGTTTTCGGACTCCAGATACAGAGCCCCTAGTTGCTAGAAAAGAAGAACTCTCCCCCCCCCCCCCCTCAAGTGACCCCATTTTGGAAATTATACTCCTTTGGGAATTTATCTACAGGTGTAGTGACGATTTTGACTCCATGGGCGTTTTCCCAGAAACAAGCAGCAGTGGATTTTGCCAAGCGAAAATTGCAAACTGCCATTGTAGTGACCAGTACTTTATTCCCAGCCCATGCTTCTGGTAACACGCACCTGTAAATTAGGCGGGTTCTTATCGCTACAGAAATACCAAACATGTGGACACTAACTGTGGTTTAGGCACACTGGGGATCAGAAGGGAGGGAGGCATTTGGAAGCACAGTATTTGCTTAATTTCTTTTGGGGGTGCGAGTAGACATTTTGCTTTTCCAGAGTCTTTGCACTATCAGTAATGTGGAAGCCCCCTATATTTCCGTTAACAGATGACGGACCTGAGTGGGGACTTGCATTTTTTTTTGTAGATTGAGTTGAAGCCTTTATTGGGAACATTTTGCATAACATTTGGGATCGCATTTATCCTGCGCTCTACGATGAGCACTTACTTTGGGGTTTCCATCTAAATTTTTGAGTGACACGATTCAGATGAAACTGAGGGTCTCCTTTTCAGAAGTGCACAAATATGTGGCGGACTGTGCTTTTATGCACGCCTAAAAAGACACCACTGGATCACGGGTCAGATGGCGTCCACAGTGCCTCCATCTGCCTCATTATAGGGAATCTTCCACCAGGTGTTCCATCTGAATCACGTATTTCAGAGCTTTACGCAGAAACCCCGGTTTAAGCGCTCAACGCAGGATAAATGTGCGCCGAGCCTTACTGTGATCTTTGGGAGGCAGAATGAACAGGATAAGGTAGGTCCTGTCCAGTGTGTTCGAACCTCAGGCTTAAGTCCCCTGTAACAGAGGCCCCCCCCAGTATAGTCTCAGGAGGGCGTCTCGCTCCGCCTTTCCCCGTTAATATCTCTGTCCTTCAAGGCAAGGACACTGTAAATATAAGCTAAATTACCATATGATCTAGATGGGTTTCTGGCCATTACTTACAGAATTACGCAAATTCGTGGAGCGTTTCACATGTTTGGCCCCCTGTGCACATATGACAGTGCCCCTTTCTGCAGCACATGTACTAAAATTGGAACAATTTAGAGACAGACATCCCCACTCCAAATCCACTAAATTTGTGGGACGCACCACATAACTGGTGGGACATTTTATTGCAGAGTTTTTGGCACACTTCACTCCGAAACCGTTGAGTTGTCAGACACATCATTCCAAAGCCATAGATTCGGTGGGACATCCCATTCCAAAAATGAGACATCCTTTGCCAAAGTCATATTTATGGGTCTACTCTTTCCAAGAACAGCAGTGGGTTTTTTTTTTTTATGGACTTGGTCCCAGCACTGACGGCAGCATCCCATACCGGCAAGTCTCTCGGGAGCCTCTTGCTGTGAGGGACAACAGCGCACCTCTTCCTCCTCTGAGTAGGTCACCTCCCTATTTTCCTGAACCAACTACTCTGTCATTGGTAGAGACCCCCACGTTAATGGCTGATGGTCCTTCAGCCTCTGATCGCTTCCCTACATGAATCAGAATCATGCAGCGCCATGACAGACCATACACAGGTCTGCTGGGGAGGAGTTGGCCTTCTTTCCTGGCTAGGGTCAGCGTCCAATCTCCCACTATGGGACTTTTTTTGCAGTCCGATCGCTTGTAAAGCATAGCAATGCAGGAGTGTTTCTATGCTTCACAAAACGGTCAGCGCTGCACTGACAAAACGTCTACACTTTGCACTGAGCATGATCTAGCACGTTTGCTAGCTCTAGCGGACCGGGATATTGTCATGATGACATCCGGTCACCGCGTCAATGATCAGCCCCTTGCGATGACATCGCAGGGGCGCCGGTCGGAGAGCAGAGGGGGGCTCCCTCGCTCTGCTTGCCTGATAAACACTGTGATTGATATTGATCACAGTATTTAGGGGGTTGAAGCTTTGGGGGCAGTGCGAGCACCCCTTCTGCACCGAGTGCGTGGTGTCAGCTGTCAAAATCATCATGACTTCTCCATATGTCTGAGGTCAGCAAGTACCAGGCAACCTGGACGTATTGTTACATCAAAGCTCGTAAAAGGGTTAAAAAAAATTACACTGTCACACAAGTGTTTTTACAAGTTGAAGAAACTAAAAAAAACAAAAACCTACTGCTCTGTAAAAAGGGGGGGGGGGGGGGGGGGAAGAAAAATTGTCCCAGCATGGTGGTCTACGAAGCTCAACCAGCGGATGGGCTTCACAAGAGACGCAATACATTGGGTCTGGCGTACGGGTACGGACCCCCCTCACCTCGCTCCACGCAGCGGTGCCGCCCGTGGGTCTGTATCGGATGTTGTATTTCAGCACTACCAGTTTCATGGGATTCTTCCACTCGATTCGCAGCACTCTCTCCAGCACGGCAGACACGTTCACAATGTCCGGAGGATCGGGCTTCACTTTATAAGAAAAAAGGAGCAGAGAACAAAAAGGAAGGACGATCGTTATTCTGCTTTTACTCATTTACAGAGTTAGGATGACATGGCGGCTTCTTTCTAGACGCAGCGCTTCTGTCTGCAGGTCATGTGCGGTATCGCGGCTCTGCTCTATTCACTTCAAATGGAGCCGAGCGGCAATAAAATCCAAGGATGGGTGTGGAAGGACGACACATATATATATATATATATATATATATATACAGTGCCTACAAGTAGTATTCAACCCCCTGCAGATTTAGCAGGTTTACATATTCGGAATTAACTTGGCATTGTGACATTTGGACTGTAGATCAGCCTGGAAGTGTGAAATGCACTGCAGCAAAAAAGAATGTTATTTCTTTGTTTATTTTTTTTTTAAATTGTGAAAAGTTTATTCAGAGGGTCATTTATTATTCAACCCCTCAAACCACCAGAATTCTGTTTGGTTCCCCTAAAGTATTAAGAAGTATTTCAGGCACAAAGAACAATGAGCTTCACATGTTTGGATTAATTCTCTCTTTTTCCAGCCTTTTCTGACTATTTAAGACCCTCCCCAAACTTGTGAACAGCACTCATACATGGTCAACATGGGAAAGACAAAGGAGCATTCCAAGGCCATCAGAGACAAGATCGTGGAGGGTCACAAGGCTGGCAAGGGCTACAAAACCCTTTCCAAGGAGTTGGGCCTACCTGTCTCCACTGTTGGGAGCATCATCCGGAAGTGGAAGGCTTATGGAACTACTGTTAGCCTTCCATGGCCTGGACGGCCTTTGAAAGTTTCCTCCTGTGCCGAGGCCAGGCTTGTCCGAAGAGTCAAGGCTAACCCAAGGACAACAAGGAAGGAGCTCCGGGAAGATCTCATGGCAGTGGGGACATTGGTTTCAGTCAATACCATAAGTAACGTACTCCACCGCAATGGTCTCCGTTCCAGACGAGCCCGTAAGGTACCTTTACTTTCAAAGCGTCATGTCAAGGCTCGTCTACAGTTTGCTCATGATCACTTGGAGGACTCTGAGACAGACTGGTTCAAGGTTCTCTGGTCTGATGAGACCAAGATCGAGATCTTTGGTGTCAACCACACACGTGACGTTTGGAGACTGGATGGCACTGCATACGACCCCAAGAATACCATCCCTACAGTCAAGCATGGTGGTGTCAGCATCATGCTGTGGGGCTGTTTCTCAGCCAAGGGGCCTGGCCATCTGGTCCGCATCCATGGGAAGATGGATAGCACGGCCTACCTGGAGATTTTGGCCAAGAACCTCCGCTCCTCCATCAAGGATCTTAAGATGGGTCGTCTTTTCATCTTCCAACAAGACAATGACCCAAAGCACACAGCCAAGAAAACCAAGGCCTGGTTCAAGAGGCAAAAAATCAAGGTGTTGGAGTGGCCTAGTCAGTCTCCTGACCTTAACCCAATTGAAAACTTGTGGAAGGAGCTCAAGATTAAAGTCCACATGAGACACCCAAAGAACCTAGATAACTTGGAGAAGATCTGCATGGAGGAGTGGGCCAAGATAACTCCAGAGACCTGTGCCGGCCTGATCAGGTCTTATAAAAGATGATTATTAGCTGTAATTGCAAACAAGGGTTATTCCACAAAATATTAAACCTAGGGGTTGAATAATAATTGACCAACACTTGTATGTTTAAAATTTATTAAAATTTAACTGAGCAACATAACTTTTTGGTTTCTAAGATTTATGCATCTGTTAATAAATCCTGCTCTTGTGTGAAGTTTGAAGGCTCTAACTTATTTGCATCTTATCAAACCTGCTAAATCTGCAGGGGGTTGAATACTACTTGTAGGCACTGTATATATATATATATATATATATATATATATATATATATATATATATATATATATATATATATATATATATCTCTATCTATATATAATCATCCTGGACAACTCCTTTAATAAACTGCAAATGATTAAAAAAAAAAAAAAAAAAAAAAAAAGGGACAAACACCTGCAATGCCTTTCCGTCAGAAAAGGAAGCGGGGAGAGCGGCAGTCGTGCGGAGGCACGTTGGGGGCCGGCAAGCATTTGATTTTTTTTTCAGACCATCATGGGCCTGATTTTGAAACAATCCCTTTAACTAATCATGGGCATGCTGGGAGTTGTAGTTTTACTGCCGGTCTGACTGTATAAACGCGAGCCCCCCTCTGTTGTCACATCAGAAGTTGCACCCCTAGCTGGATAATTACAGATTTCAATAATGTCGAACTGTACGGGATCAGATTCAGCTCGGCCCAGCGGATTCTCGGCTTCCACCAGGAAGGTGGTGTCAATGTACAGGGAAAAGTCCGGGTGCAACAGGGTACAGGAACGCTTCTCCGCCTCGGCCACACAGTCCTTCCTCTGGCCAGAGTTCCTGGAAAAGGCAAAAATGCCATTAAAAGTGCGCCTCTCCAATAAGTCTGCACGGTACAACCCTGTACTAGACAATAACAACATGACTGCATAGTGTTAAAAAAAAACAAACAAAAAACTAATAATAATTATAATTATTATTATTATTATTATTAACAGCCCCGCCCTGGTACAATCCTGTGGCCTACTTTTTTTTAACCCCCATCATACACCATATAAAGTAAAATTACATCATATTCGCCCTGGAGGGTGTTGAGAGGGCAGAGGTGCGTGCGCTCACCGGACCATGACAGTCAGGGGGTCTGCTGGGTGCATACGCTCACCAGACCATGACAGTCAGGGGGTCTGCTGGGTGCATACGCTCACCGGACCATGACAGTCAGGGGGTCTGCTGGGTGCATACGCTCACCGGACCATGACAGTCAGGGGGTCTTGCTGGGTGCATACGCTCACCGGACCATGACAGTCAGGGGGTCTGCTGGGTGCATACGCTCACCGGACCATGACAGTCAGGGGGTCTGCTGGGTGCATGCGCTCACCGGACCATGACAGTCAGGGGGTCTTGCTGGGTGCATGCGCTCACCGGACCATGACAGTCAGGGGGTCTTGCTGGGTGCATGCGCTCACCGGACCATGACAGTCAGGGGGTCTGCTGGGTGCATGCGCTCACTGGACCATGACAGTCAGGGGGTCTGCTGGGTGCATGCGCTCACCGGACCATGACAGTCAGGGGGTCTGCAGGGTGCATGCGCTCACCGGACCATGACAGTCAGGGGGTCTGCTGGGTGCATGCGCTCACTGGACCATGACAGTCAGGGGGTCTGCTGGGTGCATGCGCTCACCGGACCATGACAGTCAGGGGGTCTGCTGAAGGCCTCTATCGCTGCCATGTTGCTCCTCCTATGTTATAATATTAATACAAGTTTAAAGAAACAAAACTGGTACCACACACTGGTATTGTTGAGTCCCTAAACGTCAAAAAAAACCAACAAAAAAAATTTGATTTGAATAGTAGGCGGATGTGTCGAACCCTGCAGCGACCAGTTGCACAAGTAACTTTCGGGCCGGTGGCCGCCGACCCTGATAACAGCCGATCGGCGGGGCTGCTGGGTGTCGGACCCCGGCTGATCAGATACTGATGACCTATCCTAAAGATGGGCCATCAATGTAAAAGTAGTGGACAACCTCTGTATTGACCCTGCAGAGAAAACATGGCGGGTTACGATGGAAGGGTTTCAGGCTGGGAGACCACCTTACCTAGACACAGATGGTCTCCGTATTTTGGGATAGTCAGAGGTTAGGTTGTGCACTATTTCGGTGTTATTGAGCAGGTCCGGTTCTACCCTACAGATCAGCGGGAAAGAAAAAGGAGATGGGAGAGGGAGAGAGCGGAGGAGGTTAGAAGAGCTAAAAGGGGGTGGAGGGGACAAAACAAAAACCACGAGGAAAACAAAAGGGTTAAAAATAAAATAAACCTAGAAATTAGTGAGGGTGGAACAAAAATAATGAAGAGTCTGCAAAACAGTCTGTATAGAGAAAGCCGGACTACCGCCTTGTAATCCCCCCACAGACAGGAGAAATGTAAGAGTCATGCACACCGCCGTGCGCGCGATTACCAGTATTGCTTCAGGGTGTACGTGGTGTGAATCACGGTGGGTCGTCCGGGCTCCCATGTGCAGGTAAGGGTCTTCCCGTTATAACAGATGCAGCTCAGGTTCTCCGGCTTCACTGGAGGATCTGTAGAAGGGATCACAAGATAGAGGGGCTTCAGCGATATATACCTGTTGGAGGGGTCCATCCGTGACACAGTACACCTAGAGGGGCTGTGATGTTAATGTGAAGGGATGTAGCCCATCAGCAGGAGATGCAGGTTAATCCTGTGCCAGGATGAGGGGGGCGGAGCTCAGTGGGGGGAGGCTCCTGCTTCAGTTCTGCTGGCAATAGTGCAGAGGCAAACGATTGACGCCTACAGCAAAGGACGGAGAATATGCCGCTCCCTCTACATTTCTAAGACCAGCCCCTAACCATGTTAACCCCGGGATTCGGGAAATGTACTTACAGCCCAGAGTGAAGTAAATGCCGTGGAGGGTGACGTCAGTCTGACCGTAGGCCTTAAAGGCGCAGGTGAGGCTGTTGTGCATGTCCAGGGTGGGCTGGAAGGTGACGCTGGAGACGCTCTTATTGACCAGCGTGTACTGGCTCTCGGGGATCACCGTGTTCCCCACTTTCCAGAATAACTCCTTGGAGGTAATGGGGTGGTTCAGCTCTCGCAGGCAGGTCTGGTTCAGGATGCAAAACACCGTCAGGTTGGTGTTCAGCTCCACAGTGGGCGACTGTGGCTCGTTGT
Organism: Dendrobates tinctorius; assembly: GCF_039654945.1. Taxonomy (NCBI): domain Eukaryota; kingdom Metazoa; phylum Chordata; class Amphibia; order Anura; family Dendrobatidae; genus Dendrobates; species Dendrobates tinctorius. The sequence continues at coordinate 15,998 of NW_027361904.1, read as the reverse complement.
AAGCGCAGGAGTTGATTGTAAGCCCCTCTGAAAGTAAGAGGCTCTCATTACCATCATGGCGAGACAGAGCCACACTTCACCACATCAGGGGTGCACGCACACACTGCTACATCGGCACCCGGGGGTTACAAGGGGCCCGCTCTCACCCCAAGGGGTTTAGGATAAGTATACTCTTCTCCCCTCCCCCTGGCTGACGCTCTTCAGAGATCAGACACTGCAACATCTCAGTCAAACAATTCTATTAACCCAATGCCTCCCTAGACCACCAGGGATATTCTCTCCATAATGGGACTCCCATACCACTGATGGCACATCCTGTGGATATAATGTAAATGTCTAATATGAAATATAAAAGTCACTTCCCCCTACAGCCATGGCCGCCCTCACCAAGTCACATCCACCGGCAGCCAGGGACGTCACCGTTAACCCAGTCACCTCCCCCAACCACCAGGGACGCCCTCACCAAGTCACATCCCCCGGCAGCCACGGACGTCACCATTAACCCAGTCTCCTCCCCCGATCGCCAAGGACGCCCTCACCAAGTCACATCCCCCGGCAGCCAGTGGACGTCATCATTAACCCAGTCTCCTCCCCCGACCGACAGGGACGCCCTCACCAAGTCACATCCCCCGGCAGCCAGTGGACGTCATCATTAACCCAGTCTCCTCCCCCGACCGACAGGGACGCCCTCACCACATCACATCCCCCGGCAGCCAGGGACGTCACCATTAACCCAGTCACCTCCCCCGACCGATAGAGACACCCTCACCAAGTCACATCACCATTAACCCAGTCACCTACCCCAACCGCCAGGCACGCCCTCGCCAAGTCACATCCCCCGGCAGCCAGGGACATCACCATTAACCCAGTCACGTCCCCCAACCACCAGGGATGCCCTCACCAAGTCACATCCCCCGGCAGCCACGGACATCACCATTAACCCAGTCTCTTCCCCCGATCGCCAAGGACACCCTCACCAAGTCACATCCCCCAGCAGCCAGGGGACGTCACCATTAACCCAGTCTCCTCCCCCAACCGCCAGGGACGCCCTCATCAGGTCACATCCCCGGCAGCCAGGGATGTCACCATTAACCCATTCACCTCCCCCAACTTCTAGGGACTTCATCATTCTCCCAGTCACATCCCCTGACTGGGAGGGAAGCCCTCCATTCACCCAGTCACCTCCCCCGACCGCCAGGGACGCCCTCCCAGTAACACCACCAGACCGGCAGAGATACCAGCCCCATTCACCTCACCTGACTGCCAGGGACATCACCATTGACCCAGTCACATCCCCCGACCACCAGGGACATCCTCCATTCACCCAGTAATCTCCCTGACCGCCAGGGACATTACCATTAACCCAGCCACCTCCCCTGACCCTTTTACTGCCCCTTAGGCTATCAGGGATTACTGAGATAAATTAGTAGATTTTGTGGATTTTACCCTTTGAGTGCAACACACTGCGCCGCCTCTATTGGGAGCATCTTACAGATTGTTAACCAATGACAATGTTCTCAGTGAGTGCAGGAAGCCATGTGAAGGGGTTAATGGCACAAGGTACCACGCACATGGCCCGATCATACCGATCCTGCACCCTGTGTGAACGTGTACCACCCGACCCACGGGGCGATAATAATGCGTCACTTACCCGCAGCAACGACGATGGCCCAGAGGGCGGCAAGGAGAGAAAGTCGCCTCATGATGGCGGAATCTGAAAAATGAAAAAAAAAAAAAAAAGCTCAAGACCCTCATTAAAGGAGGCAGCAGTAAAGTATTTATATGATTCTGCACTGTGCACTGCCTCATGTCCAGAGCATATACAGGGATTATAAAAAGTCTACACGCCCCTGATCAGGATGATGGCGGCCGAGCACTGACTACTATGTAACAGGAGGGGGAAACGTGATTTGGCCGATTCTGAACACAACCACATCCTCAATTATAAACAGGGTGTTCACACTTATGCAATCACAGCACAGTAGTTCATTTTTTTTTTCTCCTTAAAATGATTTCAGTTTGTGTCAATAGATTGGTACAGATTATGGCCGACGTTAAAGGTGGAAAAAAAAACGTGATGAAGCAATTCTTCTTGGCAGGATGATTTTTTTTTACCAGGGCGTGTAGATTTTTTTTATAACATATATATGTTAGACTTGGGTCCGATCTCTGCTCAGGATAACACAGGAGGGTCCTCAGCTACAGAAAGAGTGATGTGGAAGCGTGGCGCCGAGAGAGAAGGTCCAAGAGTTCTGATCCAACAATGGCAAATGCTGCAAAGCAGGGCTGTGGAGTCGGTAAGCCACAGTTGCGACTCCGACTCCTGGATTTTATCAGGCTCCGACTCCGACTCCTTCATAAATGGCCAATTCATAACAACAAATTTACTGTTGTAAAATATTAAACATCGTGCTTATTCAGTTTCTCACCATCATATAAGTAATCAGACCACTTAGAGCAAAAACTACATTTATTAGAATACAATTAGAATATAGCAAATAACTTTTATAAACTTTTATAAACTGTAAGTAAATATGCAATAAACACTTTTATGCAGTTAATAAGAAGAAATCTATAAATTTGTCCTCAGAAAAAGTATTGCCTCTGTCAGATCCTCCTTCATGGATGCCCTCAAATCTGATCTAATTGTTGTGAGAGCAGAGAACAACCTCTCTACACTAACTTGTGTTGGTGGCAAAGCAGTAACCACTCGGGCAACATCTCTGACAATGTCAGGATACAGAGGAATCGCTTGTTGCACTGTTATTTTTGATGAACGGTCAAATTTCTCAATTTCTTTTAGTGCACATGGAACACAGCCAGTACATTTCAGCAGAATTTTTCTTGATGGGGATGACTCTTCTTCTATGCGGGAACGCTTTGCACGGTCCTTGTGATCCAAATATTTTTCGAAATTAAATTCTTCATCAGTTGATGATGAGGGTGAAGATGTGGCAGGACGACCAAATTCTTCTTGTTCCTCCTGACTGTTCTGCAACCCTTTCATCCTTACTGCTATTTCAAACAGAGCTTCTTTTCCTTTACTTAGCTGTTGATCATCTAGAAGAATCCGATGCATTGGGTCTACATAAACAGCTGCCAAAAGAATGTTATTTTGTAATAGTAGCTCCTCTCTCCGTTTCATTGATGTAGCAATGCCACTTGCAATTAACCCTCCTCTTTGGGACAGGCGAAACATCAGGTTCTTCCACTCCTTTAAGAAAATACCTGGAGTTAAGTCCTCTGCTTGTAATTTTTTAGTCACTGTAAATGGGTGCTCTAGCAATTTTTCCAGCTCAGTCACCTGATTCCACTGACTTTCATTTAGCATCAGTTGAGGGTTAGCCATGTCTACAAGAAAGGTTTTCAGTTCAACCAAGCGCTGAATCATTAAGTAAGTACTGCCCCATTGTGTGGCTTGATCAATAATTGCCCCTTTTCCAGCACGTCTCTTCAAAATTGAGTCAACTTTAGGGGTTCTGGCAACAGTAGCCAATTTTCTCACCTTGCCAATCAGTGCAGCAGCATGTCCTTCTTGCAGACTGTCTCTTATAGCCAGCTCTAGCGTATGCACAACACAGCGCATGTGATGAATGAAAGAACATATTGACACAGTTTCAACAAGATCTTCTAAACTATCATGTTGCTGTTCATCTGAAGCAACTTCAGTTTGCTCCTCAGTTACAATACTGTGTTCCTCTATTTCAAACATTTCTGTGTCTGTGGACCCAGAATGTTCTTCTAGCTGCTGGTCACCATCATTACTCTCATTCATTAGCTTAATAGTACTTATCATATTTGAAGCATTGTCAGTTACGACAGAAAGAACTTGCTCTTTTTTAAGTTCATAGTCTTGCAGAACCTTTTCCACCAAGACCTGGAGAAACTCACTGGTGTGATGAGCTTTGGTGTCTTTTACTGCCAATGTCTTGGTAACTATTTACCAACCAATATGTGACGAACAGCCCACGGCCGATCGTCCAAATACGGGCGACACTAACGGGGGTCCCGCTGCCACCAAAACGCGACGGACAGCGGACCCTGTGTCACCACTATGTCACAATCCCACCACTGACACCGGTGTATCAGCGGACAGAGGGGCGTGACACAATGCCGGCACACGGCTATCACAGGCGCAGTGGGGCTTATCTTAGTTATCCCAACACTGGCACCATGTGACCAAAAATATCCAGCAAGCTAATCTCGCTCTACAATTTGCCGCAGGGGGAGTTTAATATGGATGCCCCACCACTGCTATCAATCTTCCAAGTACTGAGGGGATTTATGTATATCCCACTTTCTCAGTTCCACTTTGGAACTCGCAGCTCTCCGGCGCCCCCCTTACCCTCAGGTCAGTCAGGGAACTGCACCTAGGATAATTAGTCGCCGGACGGGCTGCCTGTTGTGAACCGGCAATTAGGCTTCTGCAGTAAGGGAATTATCAGCTGTGGCCGCAGCCCCTCATTCAGCTATATAAGACCCTTCTAGACTGCCAGCAAGCCGCAATAGCCGTGCACAACGTGCTGCCACCAGTCACGGTTACTTAATTCACAGTGTTAAATTTAGAGGGTCCGTGGCAAACCCCTTGAATTAGTAGCGATTATCTATCAAAGGCGTATAGTTCGAGTCTTAGAGCATGGAGACAGATCTAAATAATTATTTCATTTATTTTCCGAAAGAGGACAGTGATTACAGATAAAAGTTGCTATAAAATTGAGACATAAAATATGTACAGTACAGGTATAAAATAAAAGTGGAGAAAACAAAGAGAGTACACTCACAGTTCCATATTGTTCCTTAGGCAGACCATGCGGCTAAGGTGGGTGGAGGCGGAGCTGCACTTCTCCGCTCATCTGGGTCTTTCTAGCACGACGACTTGAGCTGCCCTCTTTCCTCATAGACTGTAAGCTTGCGAGCAGGGCCCTCACTCCTCTTGGTATTTGTTATAATCTACTGTATGTGATTATTGTTATGCTGTAATGTCTATTGTCTGTACAAATCCCCTCTGAAATGTAAAGTGCTGCGGAATATGTCGGCGCTATAAAAATAAAATTTATTATTATTATAACTATTTCATTTTTGTCACAAACAAATCGGACATTGATGGCAAAATAGTTCACTCTGTGATGTGTGCAGGCATCCATTTTAAGAAACAGAAAGCGTCCCTTGAGAGTTTTTTTAAGTTCTTCCTTTTGTTTAAAAGCTTCTTCGATTACTAATTTTCTAATACTCTCTCTCTCCAGAGAAACACCAAGCTTGCGGGCCATTTCCCCATTCAGACACATAAAAGCTGGTCGTGAAAATAATGAAATAGGCACACTATCCTTTACAACAAGCTCTATGATGTTTTTTAAATGTATCTACTGTCATTGTCACAGTAACTTTGTCACTGACAAAATATCTTGTAACTGATGGCTGCAAAGTTCTCTGCTCCTTTGTTTGGCTGGAAGAGCTGGGCACTGGTTCATTGGTTTGGATGCAGTCTTTCTCATCCACTGCTTTCAGTACTTCTGGATGAAAGCGATGTAAATGTCTCTTTAGATTAGAAGCTCTGGTAGGAGCATTTTTATCTTTGCCTGAATATGCACTCATCTTGGCTTCACAGCATTTGTTTTCGTCTGGATCATTTGTCATACACTGACAGAGATAATGTTTTCTATCTTGAGTGATGGTGAAATGTTCAAATACAGCTGATTTAATGTGATGCTTCTTTGACATTCTCAGGTTTTTAATTCTGCATTCACAATCCAAATGACAATTGTTTTTCCTAAAAACAATTGTACAAAATTATTGCCAGGTCGTACAACTGATATAGTGGTCAGTAATACTGTTATTATTCCTCATGTACTCACAGTTAACTGATGCAAAGTTTGTTGAAAGGATAATACTTCTTACAGTCTTCCTCTTCTGAGTAGCAGGCAGCTGTGAGATGCTTGGAAGACGCACACCTAGTATGATCTAGTCTAGAGGAGGAGCTTTACTACTAAGAATTTGCAACACATTTTCACTTTCAGTTTCATACATTGTAAGTAGGGGGGTTGGGGCAGCATGAGGTTAACCAAGTATAAGATTAGATAAGGGCAGTGGAGAACAGTGACACACAAGAAGTAAAGGGCATGTCACACTAAGAGATATCGCTAGCAATATCACTATAACTAATATTGCTAGCGATATCGCTGTGTGTGTTACTTACCTACGACCGGCTCCCCCGCTGGTTATCGCTGATCGCGCGAGAACGTGCAGGACTGTTTCTCGTCGTCAGCTTCCTGTGGAGAGACGAGCGACGCGTGGAGCCGGGCGGGAGGACGCAGGATCGCCTGGTGTGACAGTTAAGTAGTGACCCCCGTCCCCAGCGATGTCGCTAGTGAGATCTGCCTATGTGGCAGCTCACTAGCGACCACTTAGCGATGTACCAGCGATCCTGACCGCGTCATATCGCTGGTCGGGATCGCTGGTACATCGCTAAGTGTGACAGTACCTTAAGAAATGTCTCTATCTCCAGCAGAACTGCTTATCACTGTTGTTCATAGTTTGATAGAACATATATATTTGAGTAACATTTATAAAATTCATATGCAATATTAATACATTTTTTTTTAAAGCTGGAGTCGGAACATTTCTACCGACTCTAACGAAAACTAACTCCGACTCCACGACTCCGACTCCACAGCCCTGCTGCAAAGAGCGACCAAGAAGCAAAGAGGATCCATCAACAGCCGCAAACATAAAATTACAGGAAGCAACAACGCAAATGACGGAGAAGACACGGCCCAGAAGCAGCGAGAGAACAGGGAAAAAAAATAAATAAATAATAATCCAGGGTTTACCACATTTATAATCCTGTTGCCGGCTGATATTGAACAAACTGGTGTCAGGATGCGGGAAAGATTAGTGGAAAGAGAAAACTGACACCGAGCTGCAGAAACGTGACCGATGTGCTCTATAGAATATATTCAGTAATAACACAGGACGGTTGTTTTATCTTTTATCAAGAAGGAATACAATTTGGATATTTTTATACAAGGAATTGGGATCTGCAGTTTTCTCTACTTTTTCCAGTAAACCGGCAGAATAGTGAGTGCAGCTCTGGAGTATAATACAGAATGTAACTCAGGATCAGTAATGTAATGTATGTACACAGTGACTGCACCAGCAGAATAGTGAGTGCTGCTCTGGGGTATAATACAGGATGTAACTCAGGATCAGTAATGTAATGTATGTACACAGTGACTGCACCAGCAGAATAGAGAGTGCAGCTCTGGGGTATAATACAGGAGGTAACTCAGGATCAGTAATGTATGTACACAGTGACTGCACCAGCAGAATAGTGAGTGCAGCTCTGGGGTATAATACAGGAGGTAACTCAGGATCAGTAATGTATGTACACAGTGACTGCACTTTATATGTAGGTTACTTCCATATCTTGGTGCTCGAGGGTGATCAGCAGCCATATTAGATTATGGACAGTCCTGCTTTTAGTAATGGGTCGTGTGTGACAGTCGTTCTTCCAGTCAGAACATTACATGCAGTCTCCATTATGCCCTGCATTATTGCTATGGTGAGATTGATTTATGCATTCTGGGGATTTTTGCAGGATATTTTGCATTATCTGCTGTTGGCATCTCACATATTTTATGAAAGTTGTAACCAAATATCTAGAAGAACATCGAGAACCTGGGGTCAATCTTCAAAAAGCCACAAACAAAACCCCAGAAATTGTGATAACCGCTGAGCTCTGATGAGACAAGAACAGGCGGCCATCGGGCAGGAGTCCAGAGGACGGAGGGGGCAGGAGTCCAGAGGACGGAGGGGGCAGGAGTCCAGAGGACGGAGGGGGCAGGAGTCCAGAGGACGGAGGGGGCAGGAGTCCGGGGAATATAGAGGAGTGATAGAAACTTCATGGATGTCAATAAAAGTGTAAAAACTTTTGAAATGTTTAGAATTGTCCGTCAGGGACCAGAGAAACATCTGAATAGAAGAGCGAAAACACTGATGAGGGAAAATGTGAAAACCAAAGAGTCAGACCCAGTAGTTTATGCCAGGACTGCAGAAGAGGATCTTGGACGGGGATGACAACATTATGACTCAGGCATGAATGAATGAATAATAAAAAAAAAAAAAAAAAAAAACAGAATTACAAAATGCAGAACCACAGAACAATTTCCTGCAGACGTGAAATCAGTGCAGGAGCAGGCGGTCTGCCAGCGATTAGGCTTATCTCTTATGGTTTCGATTCTGGGGTTAGATAGCGGCTCGTGCAATCCCCGAAAATCTCAGCGTCGCCGCAAAGAGTGGAGCAGAGATGTAGGACTTTCCTGTGAACCCACCATTGCTGCTGGATGAGGGCTGGAGGACCCACATTCTAGTGATGCCATATATACATGTTTATGGCCAAATCCCCCTTTACATCACACAGAGGCAACTAGCAGAAGGCAGACAAGACAGCGGTGACTCAGGAGGCCGCCGGCGGGTGCACGTTCCCCGGGAGGCCGCCGGCGGGTGCACGTTCCCCCGGCTCCAGGGTCATAAGATCACTGCACATCACCCAGCGTATGACTAACTATAAGCAGGAGCTCCGCGCCAGCAGCCAGGAGGATAAGTGGAAGCCACGGAAAAACCAGGGAGAGCTCACAGAAGCCGCGAGGGCAGACACATCCGTGGTCACAGATTTTCTTAAACGTCTTGCAAGAGTCGCAATATGAGCACATTTAGATTTAGGACGGGGTTACATCTGACATTTTCCACAATGTTGCATTGCATCTGACTGCGGCACAACTTACGTTACCAAACGGTCGAGAGTCGCACGTTACTTGTGTCACAGACGTCAGTGCGACTTGTCTGGGAATATTGCGGTCATCCAATCGGAAGGTGCCGGATTCATCGGAATGATATGGAAGTGACCGGTAGCGCTCTCCTTGCTTACTGCCGATCAGCCGACACCTCCGCGAACTTCACCGATGCCAGGAAACATTGGCGCACTCAGGTTTTAATCCGGGTTTACGTTGCATTTTCGACAAGCGTCAGTTCCTCCATCAGGGCCAACTTTAATGAAACAGACGGAGACTCTTTGTTCTGCCCGACCTCATTTTCAGCAGTGTCCGCCTTTCTGGCAGTAGTCCTGACATGTGGCTAAAACGTGATGTGAACAGAGCCTTACATGTACTGTATGTGCACAAATGAAGGGCGTCATAGTAAGTCCCACTATTTCACCTGCTCGTTGCTCACCAAAACCCCCTCTACCACCAGCCAAACACAACCCAATACAAGAACATCACAGTGAACTGGCCCGGATGCCATCTCTGCTTCCACCATAGCCCTCAGAGAAACGGCATGTGGCTTGACCAGTGAGGGTCCAGATGTAGAGACCCCTGTGCTCAGCAGAGCTTTACAGTCCTCCGACCCTCAAACACTTTCTACAACGCCAATCTTAGGCCTCGGACGAGATCAGATCTCTGCAGAGCGCTTCTGCTCCATTGTTTCGGTGATCGGAAGGGTCCCGGCTCAGGACCCCCTGGTGACTGATCCTTTTAACTTATCACTATAAGACATCAAAAGCTTCCTAAAAGCGTAGCTGTACTTTAAAAATGCTAAAAAAAAACAAAACAACACCTTAAAGGGGTTTTCTAGTAGTAGAATTCTGATGGTTAGGAGAGGCAATCGGTAGGAGTCCAACTTATCCTTCCCCGCCAGTCAGCTGATTTAAAAGGGGCCCAAAAAAATAAAGTTGCAAAAGAGTCAGATATGAATATGGCACCTGATGATGACAACAGGAGAACCGTGTGGTGTTAGCAATAGTTTCTCAGCTCTGAAGGAAGGGTTCAGGGTGGAGACTGGGGCACGGCCACTTCTGGAAAAGTCACTGAATCTGTGGAAGCTTGATGACGTCTTAGTGCAAGCCCCAGACTGCAGAACATCGGAGCTGGGCCGCTGCCGCGTTTCCTGTTGGAGGAAGTCACTTAGTCACAGGCGGCCTCAGACACCAGGGAAATCAGAAAGGGGCGCCTACATAAGACATTTACATGATGGTCAGAAGACCCTTGCTCTGGGTATCGGTGGGGTCCCTTACTTAAGGCCCCGTCTCACTAAGCAATCTCGGTAGCGAGATCGCTGCTGAGTCACAACTTTTGTGACGTAACAGCGATCTCACCAGCGAGATCGCTGTGTGTGACAGCGATCAGCGAGCGGCCCCCCCTGCCGGTATCGCTTATCGCTGGAAGAAACCTCTGGACATTTCTTTGGTCGCTGGTCTCCCGCTGGCCAGCACGCATCGCTGTGTGTGACAGGCAGGAGACCAGCGATCAGGTGTAAAAAATAATAATAAAAAAAAAAAAAAAAATATAGTTATTCTCACCTTCCGACGTCCCGTTCAGCCATCCCGCCTCTCTCCACGCTCCGGTCCCAGTGATCCTTTGCATGAATGACCGCGAGACTTTGTTATCCCGCGAGACCGTGACATCTCGTCATTCGTGCAAAGGATCACTGGGACCGGAGCGTGGAGAGAGGCGGGATGGCTGAACAGGACGTCGGAAGGTGAGAATAACTATATTTTTTATTTTGATTCTATTTTTTACAGGATGGCAAGCGATGCCGGGCGCTCGGCATCGCTGTGCTGATCGCTGGTGAAGCTGTCTGTGTGACAGCTCATCAGCGATCACATAGCGACTTACTAGCGATCCTGACACCTTGATATCGGTGTCGGGATCGCTGGTATGTCGCTTAGTGTGACGGGGCCTTTATGAGACATACTGTGGATATTAGTCCCGTCAGCTATGCAAGTGGTCACCCAGCTTTCCCAGAAACAGATAGGACTAGGATACATAGGAATGATTATCACTTTAGACTTTCCACATGGCCTCCATCATGCTGGAGAAAGAGTCATCATAACATTGCTCGAGAGACCATTCATGTGTGGGGCTTCTCATCTACAGAGGCGCTCACTCATAACTTTCCTAAGAACACGGCCACGAGTAAAGAATGGGATCTAATCATCCTCCAATCATATAGGACAATGTGGTGATGGCGCTCCCCCCCCCCCCCATGATCGAGACCAGGTCAGAAGGAAAAGGTGATAAGTAGCTGACAAGAAAAATTGACTACACAAAAATAAATACCTCTGGCAAAAATTGTCAGTTTGTCTGATTTTTCACTTTATATTTTTGAGTAAATTGCTCTTTTATTCTATAAACTACTGATAACATGTCTCCAAATTTCCAAGCACCCAACTTTTGTATTTATTTTCTGAAAATGAGAAATGGTCAAAATAACAAAACAATGCAGACCTCAAATAATGCTAAGAAAACAAGTTCATAATCTTTTAGAATCAACAATACTAATGTTTTACCTCAGGAAGAGTTCAGAGATCAATATTTGGTGGAATACCCATGATTGTTAATCCCAGCTTTCCTGCGTCTTGGCTGCTTTCCACCAGTCTCTCACACTGCTTTTGGGTGACCTTATGACACTCCTGGTACACAAATGTAAGCAGTTCTTCTTTGTTTGATGGCTTGTGAATATCCATCTTCCTCTTCATTACATTCCAGAGGTTTTCAGTGGGGTTCAGGTCTGGAGATTGGGCTGGCCAGGACAGGGATTTGATGTGGTCGTCCTTCATCCACACATTGATTGACCTAGTTGTGCGGCATGGCACATTGTCCTCTGAGTTGGGGAACATTGCCTGAGCAGAAGGAATCAACTGTTTTTACAGGATAACCTTGTATGCGGCTTGATTCATACGTCTTTCACAAAGATTAACCTACCCAATTCCAGCCTTGCCGAAGCATCCCCAGATCATCACTGATCCTCCACCAAATTTCGCAGTGGGTGCAAGACACTGCGGCTTGTACGCCTCTACAGGTCTCCGTCTAACCATTAGACGACCAGGAGTTGGGCAAAGCTGAAAATTAGACTCATCAGAGAAGATTACCTTACTCCAGTCCTCTATGGTCCAATCCTTATGGTCTTTGGCAAACTTCAGCCTGACTCTCCTCTACTTCTCATTGAAAGGCTTTTTTCTACCTTTACATGACTTGAGCCCTGCCTCTAGGAGCCTGTGACGAACTGTTCTTGCCGTGCACTTCACCCCAGCTGCCAATTGACATTCTTTTGTAGGTCACTTGATGTCATCCTGCAGTTGCTGAGTGACATTCAAATAAGATGACGGTCATCCCGGTCAGTGAAGAGTCGTTTTCTCCCTCTGTCTGTAGCTTTGTTGTCCCCAATGTCTGCCGTCTTAAAAGTTTTAAGGATGGAGGTAACATGACGCTCACTGTATCCCTCTGCTAGTAATGCCAGAATTGAGCCCTTCTTTTCCTCACTCAAGAGACTTTTCTTTTCAACTCCTTTGGCATGGTTAAAAGTTATTTTTTCATTCCTATTTATTTTGGGATATTACTAGCACTTGTTTTGCCATCCCCCCTCCCACTGGGGGTGGTCTTTGTTGCCCCTTCTCATTCTTGGGTCCTCCAAGACAACCTGAAAATCTTGGGAGAAATTCAGCTCCACATGGGCACTACCAATCAACCCAAAGAACACCAACATCATGGTCAAGATCGAACCAGCACACTCCATTTGTGCTAAACAACTGCGCTCTTACAGGAACAGCAAATACACCTACCTGGGCCTGGAAACTCACCAGTCAGGGAGCTTTAAACAAGCCATAGAGACCCTGAAGGACAAGGCCTGCAAAACCTTCTATGTCATCATCACCCCAATCATCCTGTACGGCAGTGAAGTCTGGGGTCCTCACACATACCCAGACTGGTCAAAGTGGGATTCCAGCCCAACAGAAATATTCCACCTGGAATTCTGTAAACACCTTCCTTCTCCAGGTCAATCGGAGCACCACCAACAGTGCCTGCCGGGCAGATTTCCGCTGCACATAGCAGTCCTCAAGAGGGCGCCGTTATTCCTGGCTCACCTACATAGTAGCAGACCGAGCTCCCATCACCATAAAGCCATGCTACATATAAGTGGTCCTCACAAACCAGGATCCCCAGAACAGCTCACCCAAACCCAACCTGACTGAACAGTCAACCAAAGCAACCTGTCAAAACGTAGAATCTGGAAAATGATAGACGAGGGGCAGGAGAGGTACGGTGCCTTGCGAGAGTATTCGGCCCCCTGTAACTTTTCAACCCTTTCCCACATATCATACTTCAAACAAAGATACCAAATGTAATTTTTGGGTGAAGAATGAACAAGTGGAACACAATTGTGAAGTTGAACAAAATGTATTGGTTATTTTAAATTTTTGTGGAAATTCAAAAACTGAAAAGTGGGGCGTCCAATATTATTTGGCCCCTTTAACTTAATACTTTAAACATCCCAAGGAGCACTGTGCAAGCGATCATATTGAAATGGAAGCAGTATCATACCACTGCAAATCTACCAAGACCCGGCCGTCCCTCTAAACTCTCATCTCAAGCAAGGAGAAGACTGATCAGAGATGCAGCCAAGAGGCCCATGGTCACTCTGGATGAACTGCAGAGATCTACAGCTGAGGTGGGACAGTCTGTCCATAGGACAACAATCAGTCGTGCACTGCAGAAATCTGGCCTTTATGGAGGAGTGGCAAGAAGAAAGACATTTCTCAAAGATATCCATAAAAAAAGTGTTGTTTAAAGTTTGCAACAATCCACCTGGGAGACACACCAAACATGTGGAAGAAGGTGCTCTGTCTGGCCAGATGAAACCAAAAATCGAACTTTTTGGCAAGAATGCTAAACGATATGTTTGGCGTAAAGGCAACACAGCTCATCACCCTGAACACACCATCCCCACTGTCAAACATGGTGGTGGCAGCATCATGGTTTGGGCCTGCTTTTCTTCAGCAGGGACAGGGAAGATTGTTAAAGCCAAATACAGAACCATTCTTGAAGAAAACCTGTTGGAGTCTGCAAAAGACCTGAGACTGGGACGGAGATTTGTCTTCCAACAAGACAATGATCCCAAACACAAAGCAAAATCTACAATGGAATGGTTCCCAAATAAACGTATCCAGGTGTTAGAATGGCCAAGTCACAGACCAGACCTGAATCCAATAGAGAATCTGTGAAAAGAGCTGAAAACTGCTGTTCACAAACGATCTCCATCCAACCTCACTGAGCTCGAGCTGTTTGCCAAGGAAGAGTGGGCAAGAATTTCAGTCTCTCGATGTACAAAACTGATAGAGACATACCCCATTATATTCTATGGTGGGGCTGCATTATAGTCTGTGAGGGGGCTACATTATACCACACAAGGGAGCTGCATTATATATTATGGGGGGCTGCACTATAGTCTGTGAGGGGGCTACATTATGATCTATAAGGGGACTACATTATATTCTGTGGGGTGGCTGCATTATACTGTATCGGACTATAGGCAGTGCATCATACTATATGTACTACATGGGATCTGCACTATACTAGATGGAGGACTATGGGGAGTGCACTATACTAGATGGAGGACTATGGGGAGTGCACTATACTAGATGGAGGACTATGGGGAGTGCACTATACTAGATGGAGGACTATGGGGAGTGCACTATACTAGATGGAGGACTATGGGGAGTGCACTATACTAGATGGAGGACTATGGGGAGTGCACTATACTAGATGGAGGACTATGGGGAGTGCACTATACTAGATGGAGGACTATGGGGAGTGCACTATACTAGATGGAGGACTATGGGGAGTGCACTATACTAGATGGAGGACTATGGGGAGTGCACTATACTAGATGGAGGACTATGGGGAGTGCACTATACTAGATGGAGGACTATGGGGAGTGCACTATACTAGATGGAGGACTATGGGGAGTGCACTATACTAGATGGAGGACTATGGGGAGTGCACTATACTAGATGGAGGACTATAGGGAGTGCACTATACTAGATGGAGGACTATGGGGAGTGCACTATACTAGATGGAGGACTATGGGGAGTGCACTATACTAGATGGAGGACTATGGGGAGTGCACTATACTAGATGGAGGACTATGGGGAGTGCACTATACTAGATGGAGGACTATGGGGAGTGCACTATACTAGATGGAGGACTATGGGGAGTGCACTATACTAGATGGAGGACTATGGGGAGTGCACTATACTAGATGGAGGACTATGGGGAGTGCACTATACTAGATGGAGGACTATGGGGCACATTATATTATATGGATGACTATGGGGCACATTATATTATATGGAGAACTATGAGTTGTGCATTTTACAATATGGAGGACTGTGGTGCACACTATAATATATGGAGGACTATGGGGTGTATTATACTAAAACAAAATGCTGCATACTCATCGAGTGATTGGATTGTTTATGCCAGAACAAAAATCATTGTTCTCAGCAGCACATCGCCCGGTGAAAACTGCAGATATGCTGCTGATAACATGATACTGTATGGGGACAAATGGATCCATTAGTGATTGCTCTGTCCCATCATTATTGCTTTTTTGGAAAGAGGCCGGGAAACAAGTGTTGAACGACTTCAATATTGTTGCTCACACTCATTTAGCGGCCTGAACTCAGCGCATGTAAACAGAACAGAAATGCTTATGTGATGTGCAATATGTCAGCATTTGGGTCGTCCCCTTTTTAAACTTTCACCCAGGGACCGACTTGCCCTGACTGCACCAAATACTCAGCAGTGAGGGACACTGCTTTCCAGAGACTCTGATCTCTTCCTGAATTTCAACTCCACGAAGGAGGAAGAGTAAGGCGAAGTGCACACGTAGCAGAAAACTTCTGCTCAAAAACCTGACTCCCTTCCCAGAAAACGCGCGTATTTTTCTGCACGGTTTCTATGCTTTTCTTTTCTACGAGCGTTTTCAAAACGCATAGAACTAGCCAGAAATGCGGAAAAATCCGCGAAATTAATGAGCATGCAGCGGTTTTTACCGTGATGCAGTTTCTTTGCGTTAAAAATGCATCAATGTGCGCAAAAAAGTGCAAAAGGCATAGAAATTAATGGGAAGCTTATCTTTAGCAGTTTTATAGCGGGTTTATTGTA